>NC_071996.2:48432500-53432500 GCF_028885655.2 Pongo abelii | reverse complement strand
AAAGCTGCCAGTATCCATCTTGTCACACCACGTTTTTTTCTCACTCCCCAGCCCGCAGGGGCCAAGTGAGTATTTGCATTAATGTCAGACATGGCCAGGTTCAATGTGAATTCTTGCGTGTCAAGCTGCTAATGACCTGCATCTTCACCCAAAAGGTTTCCCCAGTTTATTTTCCTTGTTCCTCTGGAAAGATAATTCCAGAGGAATTATAAACCCGATCTCGAACATCCTGCAGACAAAGAATCCTTGTTTTCCTAAATAGGACAAAATTTGAAATATTGACATGAGTCAAGAGAGGAGAGGACGACAGATCAAGACACACTTTTTAATATGTTAGTGCTTTGCATTAGACAGGTGGGAGAAAGCAATTATACTGTTTACATCCATTAGAAAAGATAATAGATGGAAAGTTTTGTGTCTAAGAATGAGGCCTCAGAAAAATTCCCTTTATGAGATAATAAAGAAATGCATCCTTCCATTTATCTGACAGAATGATAGGACAGAATATGTCTGGTGAAACACATACTCACCGTTTCTGTCTGCACTCAAACACAAAACACTTCTTTGAACAATGTGTCGGCTTTTCCTGCACATCAGTTCTCCACTGGACACCAACTGGGTGTGCTATAATTTAGTTCAATTCTGACACTGTCTACCTGGAGATAGTGTCAGATCTCACAGGTTAAAGTCTCAGTCCCACAAGAGTGCCCCACTTCAGATGCCAGTTGCAAGTCTGGGCCCCCAATACTTCTGACTGACTGACTATAAATCAGGGGTTCCCATGAGCACCTCCTCCTAGTTTGGTTAAATTGTTACCCGAAAGGGGTCCTGATCCAGACCCCAAGAGAGATTTCTTGGATCTTGTGCAAGAAAGAATTCGTGGCAAATCCATAAAGTGAAAGCAAGTTTATTAGAGAAGTAAAGAAACCAAAGAATGGCTACTCCATAGGCAGATGGTTGGCTATTTTATGGTCATTTCTTGATTGTATGCTAAACAAGGGGTGGATTATTCATGAGTCTTCTGGGAAAGGGGTGGGCAGTTCCTGGAACTGAGGGTTCCACCCCCTTTTAGACCATATAGGATAACTTCCTGACATTGCCATGGCATCTGTAAACTGTCATGGCAATGGTGGGAGTGTCTTTTAGTAGCTAACGCATTATAATGAGGGTATAACGAGCAGTATAATGAGGAGAAGCAGAGCTCACTCTCATCACCATCTTGGTTTTGGCAGGATTTGGCTGGCTTCGTTACAGTATGCTGTTTTATCAGCAAGGTCCTTGTGACCTGTATCTTGTGCCGACCTCCTGTCTCATCCTGGGACTAAGAATGCCTTCTCTCCTGGGAATGCAGCCCAGTAGGTCTCAGCCTTATTTTACCTAGGCCCTATTCAAGATGAAGTCTCTCTGGTTAAACACCTCTGACAGAATGGCTCCCCAAACTCAGGGAAACACTTTACTTACATTTACCAGTTTATTGTAAAGGGTACAACTCAGATGGAAAAGATTCCTGGGGCAAGGTATGGATGGGGAAAGGGTAGGAAGCTTCTGTGCCCACTCTGGGCATGCCACCCTCCTTGCTCCTCCGTGTGTTCAGCAACCTGGAAACTCATCAAGTCTCACTGTTCAAGAGTTTTTATAGAGTTTAATCTCCAGACTCCCCCTCCCTCTTCCTGGAGGTTGGTAGGTAGGGCTGAAAGTTTCAACCTTCTAATCCTCTCTGCACTGTGTCTTTCAGCCCCAGGATGAGGCTATCTGGGGGCCCCATCCTAGGTCACCTCATTAGCCCAAACTCAGGTGATGGAAAGTGGCTCATTATCAATAACAAAAGATACTTCAATCACTCAGGAAATTCCAAGGGTTTTAGGTGCTCTGGGACAAGAATGGGAACAAAGCCCAAATATGTATCTCATTATCCACAATGTGCTGTGCCTGACACAGCCTCAGCCAAGGGAAATGAATGAACTTGGGAACCAGACAGATGGTTTTAAATCTTGACGCTGATACTTTGTGACCTTGACTAAATTACTTCATATCTCTGACCCTCAGGAATGCCACCTATAAAATGGGGTGTGTATATGCCACCATATAGGGCCTTAATCATATAGACTAAGTAGCCAGGTGCGGTGGCCCACACCTGTAGTCCCAGCTACTCAGGAGGCTGAGGCAGGAGCATCACTGTAGCCCAGTATTTAAGGTGGCAGTGAGCTACAATCCTTCCACTGCACTCTAGCCTGGGCCACAAAATGAGATCCCATCTCTTTTAAGAGGCCCTTGGCCCTCTGGAATTTCACTGAAAATCACTGACATGAGGCATACACATTCATTTAACATGTACACACGAGAGCCTTCAGAACAAACACCCAACACCTCAGTAAAGTTCAGAACTTATATACCATCTTGAGGTTAGAGACAGAAAGCAGGCCCAGAGCATGGCCAAAAACAGGAGATGGTGGTAAATCAAATTTCAGTAGCAAGACAGGTTACAGGAGGGAGAGAAGAGGATGCCTGGCTAGCAAAGGTGGTCTTGTTGTGTAGATGAAGACTCACTGGTAGCAGCCGTCAGAGACAACAGATGGTAAATGTTTATTTTCAGACCTTTCACTGTGTCCGACTCTCAGTTAATCTCTCCTAGATCCAGAAAAGGCCTAGAAAACGAGGGCTTGGCTTGCATTAATGGAGAGTCTCCACAGATGCAAATTATCCCCACCTGAGTCTGCTGGCTCTGTAGCAGCCATTTCAAAATATGTCAAAGACATATATTTGGGGGTAAAATATTTTGATCTCCTTCACTTCCAAAGTCTTCTTGATGTCTAAATCAGTCTTACACACTGGCAGAAAAAGCAGCCACCTTCATCAAGCTATTTGAAAGGAACTAAGAAGTCTGCCTACTCAAAATTATATCTGCCTTTTTTCTTTCTTTTTTTTTTTTAACTTAAAAGTGTATTTTTTTATTGTTAAACATTAAAAAAAATTTTTTTTGAGACAAAGTCTCACTTTGTCACCCAGGTTGGAGCACAGTAGCACAATCCCAGCTCACTGTAGCCTCGACTTCCCAGGCTCGGGTGATCCTCCCACCTCAGCCTCCTGAGTAGCTAGGACTACAGGTGCCCACCATCACACCCAGACAATTTTTGTGTTTTTTGTAGAGACTGGGTTTTGCCATGTTGCCCAGGCTGGTCTTGAACTCCTGAGCTCAAGCAACCTGCCTGCCTTGGCCTTCCAAAGTGGTAAGATTACAGTATGAGCCACCATGCCCAGCTGTACTTAAATTTTTTAAAAAAATAGATGTAGGGAATACAAGTGCTGTTTTATTACATGGATATATTTTGCAGTGATGAAATCTGGGCTTTTAGTGTACCCATGACCCAAATATTGTAGATTGTACCCATGAAATAATTTCTCATCCTTTGCCCCTTCCCACCTTCCCACCCTTCTGAGTCTTTAATGTCTATTATTCCACACTCTGTGTCCATGTGTATACATTATTTAGCTCCCACTTATAAGTGAGAACATGTGTTTGACTTTCTGTTTTTGAGTTATTTAACTTAAGATAATGGCCTCCAGTTCCATCTATGTTGCTGCAAAAGACAGGATTTTATTCTTTTTTATGGCTGAGTAGTATTCTACAGTGCATATGTACCACATTTTCTTTATCCAATCATCCACTGGTGGATATTTAGGTTGATTGCAAATCTTTGCTATTGTGAATAGGGCTGCAATTGTGATGCAAGTGTATCTGGTTTCAAAGCAGGAAAGGAATACAAACCTTTGGCAACTTAGCATGGGTTAATCTGTTTGAAGGGGCAGGAAAGAAATGGGGCACAGGAAAGATGTGCTTAATGGGGGAGAGGAGGTAAGAAAAGCAGCAGAGGATGGAGAGCTACCTGGGAGGAGAGGTCTGGGAGAAGCCACAGGGGAGCCTCACAGACACCATGCAAATAATGAGGAAGGGGAATCAGGTGAGCACGCAGAGGACATGGAGCCCACAGACACTGATGTGGGGCCTGCCATGTACAGAAGTTTGTATTTTATCTTATGTGCTTATATTCCTATGTTTATGTTTTCGCTGCCGAAAATGTAAATAGAGGTAAAGAGGCTGAAGCTTTTGTTTTTTCTTTCTTTCCCTTTTTTTTAAACACCATAGGTTACCTTTTGGTGAATGATCACTTAGTATGCACTTAATGGCACCACAGTGTCCAATTCAGCCCATTAGAATGAATAGTATTTCCCCAGGAGAACTTCATTCACTCTGGCTTGATGGCATAGGAAATAATTTCAGCTTCTAGGCAGTATATATTCCCCTCCCCCATCTCCTTTATTGTCATAAATACCAATGTAAGAATTTAAACAACGAATCCAGGGCTATTTTATTTTGCTCATCATTACTATTCATTTACACAAATACACACCTCACACCAAATTATACCAAAAATAAAAGATGACAGTGAACAGCTACATATTAACGTATCTGCACAGAGTGTTGGCATACTCTAAAAACTTGGGTTTTAGGTTGTTAATAAAGCATGATTGGTCTAAGAAATATTAGTAATGTTCTAGACAGCTTCCTGTTAATGTCTGAAAGTATTTCTGCATCTTATTTTCATTAGGAAAAGAGAGATGTAACAATTTGGGATTTAATGGTCAAATGATGCTGTTACTACCCAGATACTGTCATTTCTGCACCATGACTATGCTGATGGATCTTTCCAATTTTGTCAGTTCCTTCTGTATCATTATTCCTTCAGCTGGTTAGTTTCTGGCTTTCACATCAACCCCAAAGAAAAACAGTTAAGAGTGCTCACATTTCTGTTGCTAATCTTTGGCTTATTAGATCTTTTCTTATAATTGCATTTCAGGGACTCTACTGAGTTGCTGGAATAGTTGGTGTGTGTCAGATATGAATAGTTGGTGTGTGTCAGATATTATCGTAAGACTTGGGGAAGGTAATCCTGGGCTTTACAAGGTAAGACAAATGTGGTATCAGAGAAAAATAGATTGTTGATGGTGAGGCTTACTAAGAAACATTTGTTTTCCTTCCAGCTTTGGTTGTTGAATTAAATTATGACTTTGAGGAACAGGAGCCCTAAATTCTTTCTTCCTGACTTACAAGCATATTCAGCTAGGATTTTATGCTGGGTCCTTTCCCTCACTCTGTCAGTGGCTGGCACCCCAATGAAGACTGCTGTCAGCTTAAGATAAATCATATTTCAAACATTTTTTTTTCAGATTGGGCAGCCAAAATTAGTGCAAGGAATGTCAGTCTGTTGCCAGATCTGTCAATATAAAGTTTAGATCACAGTTAACTGGTGCCAGTTTAGTTAACTACCTGACACAAAAGGCTCATAATATGCCATGAAGAATGATTTCATTCTTAAAATGATAGATGCTCAAAGCCAGCAGGGATGCTGAAACTGACACTGGCCCTTTCAAAAAGGACTTGATAACATTGTGGAATAATGGAAAGAAGTGAAGCTTGACCTGGAAATAGATGAAGGTTGAAAAATCCTACCCTTATTTTATACAACTAATTGGCTAGTATATATTAAAAAAACACACACACACTCGACTTGGAGCCATACACAGATTGTCATGTGATAAAATAGTCTCTTGGTTAATTCAATCTGCTTCTAAGAATTTTGTTGATATTCCAAATTCCAGAAGGACAGAGTTCAGACTCCAGATGGTTTAGAAATAGATATGTTTAGTTGTATTTGTTAGAGTAGGCTCATCTGTGTTAACAAATAGAAGCAAAAAAATGTAATGGCTTATACCCAGTTTCTTTCCAAGTCTTTCATGAATCCCAGGCAGATGTTTCTGGTCAGCTGGTGGCTTTCCTCCATGTGGCAATTCAGGGACTCATGCTCTTTTCATCTGGCAGCTCTAGCATCCTACCACCAGTCTAGACCAGTGCTTCTCAAATTTCAATGCATATATGAAATTGCCTGGGGGAGCTTGTTAAAAGGCAGATTCTGTTTCAGGAGGTCTGGAATGGGACCCAAGATTTTGCGTCTTTAATAAGCACTGAGTGATGCCAATGGGGCTGGTTCATAGACTAGACTTTGAGAAGCAAGAATCCACAGGACCTCATCATCAACTGCCTCTAGCTGGTGGAAGAGAGAAGAGCATGAAGCACCTGGGGGCTTTCTGTTGGGCTGGCTTGGAAGTGGCAATTTGCTATCCTTCTCTGTGAATGATGATGCCTGGCATCTATAAATAATTCTTCTTTTGAGAAGTCTGAAACTGATTTTGAGCACAGTCTCATTAATCTTGTGAGTTAGAAACGAGTTTGGGTCACCATTTCCACCCCTAAAACACTTAGGTATTCAGAACAGATGTGGTCTCTGAGTGGCAGATAGAGTACCTGCAATGCAGCATTGTGTTGCCAACACCAGCGTTTTCCTGGAGCCCTCTGTGGTTTCATCTCACTGCAGCTCTCACAACTCGTCTCCCGGCTCCTCTGTTCTTATTGTGGGATTCGCCTTATCCCTTAGTGGAATAGAGTTTTCTTACAGCCCTATGCTGTGTTTGTATTCATATGGTGCATTTGTCCTCAGAGGATTCAAGATCCATTTAGTCCATGTAATTCATTTTAAATAGCTTAGTAAAAATTTAGTTGAACTCAAGCTCCAAGCGCAATTTCAAGCAAATGCCTATGTTATTGGAGGGGATCTTTAAACAAGTACTGAGGGGCATATCTGGGGTCAGTGGGTGAGAGACACTTGTTCGAGTGCAGCTTGTGGTCATCACAATGTAATTTATAATTATCTTATGATATCTAAGCTGTGGTGGGGAAAATGGAGAGTTATCTTATTCCTACTATTTTATGCCAGACTGGGGGTGGGGGAGAAACCTCAAAGCTTTCATTAGGTTTTTATAGGTTTTGCAATCATATTTTCCCAACTTAGAAGTGGTCAGCAAGCTAAATGAAATTACAGCAATTGGCAGCTTTTCAAGCCTAATGTATGTGTTTGGCTTTTAAAGCCTGCCCTGGTAAAATATTGTTGTTGTTGTTATGACTGTTTTTTTCACTTATACACCTGGATGAAATCATTTAGTCAGCCCCCAAGACATTGAAAAAACAAAGAAAGTTAGTGTCCCATTAATAAACTGGTCATTCCTTCTCTCTGCTCCCGAGGGTCTTGTCCTGTTTTGTGGTGCTTTCGTACAAATTCGATCTTAGGATGTATGTTATAAAGTTGGGGCAAAATTTTCATTGAGAGCTTATGGGAAGTACAAAGGCTTTTACCTCAAGGTACCCAATCTAAATTTGCCCAATGTTTAAAGCTCCTACAACCCCATATGTCAGTTTCTGTCTTTAGTTGTGGCTTTCCTGGCATGTAAATGTGTGTAAATGTGAACAAATGAGAGTTAGTCTCATCTTAGCTCTTGAATCATCTGCTGTACTTGCTTCTTCTAGGCTAGTTCTACTTTGTTGGTCTCAGTTCCACAGCTGTCCACCATTTACTTTGCTTCTGGTCATTGCCTTGGATTCTTGGACCAGAGGCCTCTCAAAAGGGAAGTTGATCATAATTCCCAAAGATACAATCCTGGATGCATAATCCCAAAAGATCAAAATTCCTAAAATCTAAAATCCTGAAGATCACAATCCTGAAATATCAAACCCCCAGAAATACAATTCTAGAAAAAATAAGTTTAAATTTCTTTAAAATATACTAATTTACATTTTTAGAAGATTTATTTCTTCTGCCATTTCCCCAAAACAGCGCCCCCTGTCAGCAGGAAGCAGTTAAGATTGGTCTTCCTTCTTAGTTTTATTCTAACGGCAGTTAGATGGACTTCTTTAGAGTGGTGAATGAGACAGCCAGGTGGGAAGGGGTCCCTGGAACAACTCCAACCTTCCTGCTCACTGGAAGGAATGTGCACTGGGGTGGTGGCGCCTTGGGAAGTTCGTGCTGTTTCCAGCAGGGAGGAGCCTGACCCCTCCTCTTCCTGAGTGGAACCTGGGATTCAAGCTGCAAGTGGGAAGCACTCTAGCAAGGGACTCTGGCCTTGCAGAGGATCCCTGTTTCCCCCCTTTTCCCCGTTTCACCCAATGAAACCCTGCTTTACTCATGCTTCAAACCATCTGTGAGCCTAAATTTTCATGGCCATGGGATGGACAAGGACCCCATCTTTAGCCGAACTAAGGAAACGTCCTGCAAGAATAGCATACATATTTTTGCAAGCATAAGCACTCAGATAAGGACATGGTTATAACAGTTATGAGCAGACAAACTGGATTTATAAAGAAATAGGTCAAAAAGTGAAATGTATGAATGCCTATCACTATGGTTGGTTATTGTGTGCATCCATCTTTATAACTCGGTCATCTGAAATAACGTGACTGACAACCTATCTTTTGATGAGATTGAGGAAAAATCTTGATGGGTTACCACTGCAAATGCAGGTACCTAAGAACCGAGATCTTACAAAATGTTATCTTTCTTAAATGTAGATGTACAAAGAAGACACCTCTTTATTTATTGAGAAAGTTCCAATGTTTTTATGTGCACTCACAATGTTTACACCCAGTCAACACTGTGATAATGCACTTTTGTAGAATCAAACCTGCACAAAGTGCATGAGACAAATTAGACCTCTCTAAAAGTGTACACAGTTTTTATGTACAGTATTTGGAATGATGCAAAGATGAAATATATAGCATACAAAATTAAGAGTGGAGGTAGTTCATAAGAGCTGGCTGAATTTCATAATCATTAACTAGTTTTTGAAGTCTTGCATTGAGATGAATTGAGATGAATAGCTGTTTTTTTTTTCTTTTAGGGCATGGCTCTCATTGAAAAATACATTCACATTCATTTTCTATGTGTCACTGCTCTTTTTGAAACTCTTCTATGATTCTATATACACGAAAATGAGCATTCCTTATTAAATTTTCTCATCCTTTGTGCCTGCTTCTATGATGTTTTGAGTACTCGGAAATCCATTCCGCATGTGCTCATACATAGACTACAAATTTGGTGGAAACAATACTGGTGACTGAACCGCAATGCCGTTGCATAAGTGTCTTCTGTGCACATCATTATTCTTGAACTAGTCAGTAACTTCTTTGCTTGCTTCTTCAGGCAAATGTCCCTTTAATTCATTAAAAGCTCCTGGAATTTCATCAACTGGAAGGAATGCCAATGTAGACAAATGACGCATTTTTAAAATGGAAGTTTTCATCTTGTCTGTGTCACGTGGCCAATCCACTCATCTGGATTTTCTGCCAAATGCATATAAAGTCAACCACAAGATAACAGTTCCACATAATGTGATGCAACTGTCATGCATACAACCAAAAGTGCACTAATGCCTTCCCTTGAATTTGGATTTCAGCGTTCAGGATTTTAATCTTTCAGGATTGTGATTTTCAGAATCTTAGATTTTAGGGATTTAGGATTTAGGGATTTTGAACTTTGAGGATTTTGTCTTTTGGGATTGTGATCCAAATTTCTCAGAAGGTCTTTTTTTCCTGTGTAAGCACCAACAGAAAGATGATTGGTCCAGACCACACTTCCTTGTCCTGTCCTGCTCCTTGGTTTTTCATCCTACCAAATACACACTGTGTAGGCATTTGCTACTTTACTAAAATGTTGGGAGAACAGAAGGTAACTATGTTCCAGGAAGAAAAAAATATTTAATTTCTGTCTCATGTGGCAGTTTTTATCATTCAATGAAACACGTGCAGGCATATAAGTGCTTTCTAGCTGTTATCTCAAGAAAATGCCCCAGTTCCTTCCTATTTTGCTCCCTGACCTTGTGTCCACCCTCTTATAGGAAAGAACACTTCTTTCTTGAGAACTCTATGTACTGTTTCTTCACTTCCTGTGAGGCTCAATATTGCTCTAGGAGATCTTTTTCTCCTTACTGGTAGCAGGACCCAAGCAATCCACTTTCCTACCTTTGAGACTTCCAGTCTTCTGTAACATGCAGTGGCAGGGATTGGAGTGGGCTTGGCAGGAGAGTCTAGGATGAACCTTGGCAATCTTAGTACAGTAGAAACATCCAGAGTGGATTTAGAAACTTCCAATCTGATTCTCTTCATTTCTCCAAGAGAAATGGAGATTAAGAATTTTTCTTCATCATCCAATTTGTAACTATTTAATAGAATACACATGTGTACCCATAAAGCTCACTCGTTCCCCAAATATTAATTTTCAAAAACAGTAGTGTCTAGATCCATATTAAGCAGTAACATGTTTTATGGAACACAATTCAATCTGCACAGACTCCCAAATGATGCATGGTTGTAGATTCGGGCGTGATTTCTCCCTGACCTTAGCTTTTTCCATCCTCCAGGTCCAGGGTAAGCCCTTGAATCTCCTGCTTACAAAATACATGAGAAACTGAGTCTATTACCCTGAAAACTATGCAAATACTCAGAAGATTGGAAATGAGCATTATTTTGAATTTTAGGACAGATCATATTCTTAGGACATCCCCATTCTCTTTAAGTTTAAGGGAAGCTGTATTCAGGTTGTGGTGAGGAGGTTGAAGGCAGTGTCACCTCTTTCTCTCTCTCTCTTTTTTTTTTGAGACAGGGTTTCACTCTGTTGCCTAGGCTGAAGTACAGTGGCATGGTCATGGCTCACTGCAGCTTTGACCTCCTGGGCTCGAGCAATCCTCCCACTTCAGCCTCCGGAGTAGCTAGGACCACAGGTATGTGCCACCACACCTGGCTAATTAATTTTTTTTTTTTTTCTGTAGAAATGGAATCTTGCTTTGTTACCAAGGCTGGTGTCAAACTACTGGGCTTAAGTGATCCTCCCGCCTCAGCCTCCCAAAGTGCTGGGATTATAGGCATGAGCCACTGTGCCCAGCCAGTGTCACCTCTTTCAATGGCTTTCTTTTGTGCTAACCTGTGTAGGGAATCTTAGCCATTGTTTCCTTGTGGAGTTATTAGGGTTTTTTAATTTTGTTTTTGGTTTTGCAATGTGAGATGTTACTTAAAATCAATATAGTTAGAGATTCTTTGATCCCACCCTTATATATGGATTTCTCAATCAAGGTTAGAGAATATTAGCACCATGCATTTTCCTAACCACATGAATTACATATGTATTTAATAGACTGGAGTGGGTTATTCTCTGGTCTAATAACAACTTAGTTATAGGGTCTTCAGTTTTGTGGGCCCAACACTAATTATATTAGTGTTGAGTTTCTTAAACCTTGTATTTTTCTTTGAAGTAAGAGACAGGAAGTAAAACTCGAACTTTGAGAATGTCAAATAAATCATAGAATCTGAGTTTTAGAAGAACACTTTGTAATTGTCTAGAAACCACAAATAGAAACCAGGGGTCAGAAAGATTAGATTAAGTGACTCCACTACACATCATTTGAAAATAGTTACGATGTGAAAAGAACAGCAGTGTGGCAACCACCTCTGTGCACTGCCAAGTCCTGAGTCTGTCAGTTCAGGAGGGACAAAGCGGGGGAAACCTGAAACAGTGTTAGCAAAAATGCGCTGGCTAACATCACGTACAGATTTGAATCCTGCTAAGCAATGGGAACACAAGTGAATCCTGCTCCAACTCTCAGAATTACAGACTACTGGACTTGGAAGGTTGTCATTGGCTACCCAGCTCCTTTATTGTACAGAGTAGGCCACAGCCGTTGAGTGGTCTGTCCAATGTCATTCAGGTTCTTGGTGGCAGATGCAGTGTTAGAACTCAGGCCTTCAGGATCTTTACACAGTGGTCTTCTAATTGATGATTTCTAGGCTTTTATGGAGGTGCTTTAGAAGAAATCTTTGTTTTTTGAGACGGAGTCTTGCTCTGTCGCCCAGGCTGGAGTGCAATGGCGCCATCTTGGCTCATTGCAACCTCTGCCTTCCGGGTTCAAGCCATTCTCCTGCCTTAGCCTCCCTAGTAGCTGGGATTACAGGCATCTGCCACCACACCTGGCTAATTTTTGTATTTTTGTAGGGTTGGGGTTTAGCCATGTTGGCCAGGCTGGTCTTGGACTCCTGACCTCAGGTGATCTGCCCACCTAGGCCTCCCAAAATGTTGGGATTACAGGCGTGAGCCACCGTGTCCAGCCTAGAAGCAATCTTACAGGGTGAGGGAGAGGTTGAGCCTTTAGCACTGGTACCTACTTTAATTAATGCATCTGCCCTTTTAGTTGTTTTAATTATTGAGGTTCTAAGATTTCACTTAAACTGGCTTTTACTATTTCAAAAAGCGCTTGAAAATGTCCGTACTTATAATATGTTCACATTTATAGACTGCAAACTATTTGGCTTGAAAAATATAATTTTTTTTATGCTCAATTATATGGCTCTTCTCCTTGTAGTTATTCTTTTGTTTTGTTCCATGATACTCTAAGTAAGTAGGCTTATAAACTTCAGTCTATGATACAATGTATTTCTCTATAAATACAGGTTATGTCACCATGAATTTGGTGAAAATCAAAACTTTTGCTCAATTACTTCTTGATTCTAACAAGAATCTGTTACAATGTTTAAGACTGAATAGCTTAACATATCATTAAATCCATGGACAATTTTCATTTAGTGTTTTCTGATTTCCTTTAGGTTCTGGACACCAGGGTTTTATCTTTTTAAATGAACTCTTACTAATAAAGTAAATGAGACAAAATTCAGACATTGTGAATTGAGCATGAATGCAAAATCTACAAAATTTGAAAAATTGTCATTGAACACAATACTCTTGGGATTCCCCTATAGGTGACAAAGATTCTATTTGGATCCTTCAAGGCAGTATTAATTTTATACCCCATTTCCTGTGGCTCAGCAATTATGAGTGATTTTTCTGTCATCATCCATAGAAGATAGAGCCCTTTAAGAGAATGAGAAACCAGAGGCAGAAGAATATAGCACAGAGAGAGTTTGTGGGAATTCATGTTCAGCAAAGTCATTTATCTTAATATTTAAGTCTCAGATTCTCGTAAGGATGCTCCTAGAAGACAGCAAAAAAAGAGGGAAGGATGAAAAGGAGAAAAGAAGGTATTACTCCGTTGTTGTTTTCATTGTATCTGTGAAGACAAAACATTTGCTTTTTATCAGTAAACTTTTATTAATAAAGAGTCTCTAGATTTTAAAATGCCATCAGATATCAAATTAGATCCCCCTAAACAGTGGTTATCAGTGCATTTTCCACTTCAAAGTGGAAAATAAAACATACTTATCAAATTTCAGAATATATATGGAAACATATCCATTCCTAAGGATATTTGCATAGCCTACTTAAACAATAAGTTTTATGCAGTAACCAGCACTGGGACTGAAATAGGAAAATCCTAACAATTGATTATCAACAACTTGTCAATAGATTTTGATTTTTTTGTCTTATTAAGCAAAATAATAGTTGATCAACACTACTTATGGAATTACTTATGGAATACTCATTGAATTTGGGTTTAAATCTATGTAACTTTAAAAAAGGGTTTGCAGTTTTACCTGATATATGTTAATGCACCACACATTCTATTAAAATATTTCAACTTGTTCCCCTTTCTAAGGCAACTTTTCTGTTTTGGGTTGGAGGAGAGGGTCAGGAGATCTCTTAATGCAAAATTGAACATTGAAATCTTGAGGGACTTTACATGATTGAAGACAGGATCTTCACTCTGACAGTTTAATGCATTTTACCTTATGATGGCATTGCATGCTTCACAGTTCCTGAAAAAGAGCTTACATTAGGTCTCAAAGTAGCCTCTTTTTCTCCCTGTAGTTCCTGATTATTTCCTTTGCTCACATCAGATCCCAGAGGGGACCTATTTGTGAAGTGGAGATAATATTGCCACTTGGGAAGGATGCATGTGGTTCTCTGCCTCGGGTAAAATTGGTTACAGAAAGTGTCCTGTACTGACAGTGTTTTGTGCAGGCATGGAACAGCCTAGAAGATTAGCCCCTTGACTACATCCTGGTTCATGGCTCCCTGTAGAAATTCCATGTGCAAGAGATTCTGCCATTTTCTTAATGCTGGAAGCATGGAAATGGATAGTGACATCAGATTTCAGTCTGCCTGTCTTTCCCATTTCTTCTCCTGTGTGTGAAAGACCACAAAGACATATATGTATTATTTACAACTCATTTTACTAAAGTCTAGAAAAACAATCTAATTTTTAGCCTGGACACTTTAATTAATTTGTAGTAAAATTTTTGAGAAATATTCTAACATCTGAGTTTCAATGTCCTTATCTTAGAGAAATTGCAGTATTTTATTTAGTTTTTGTTATATGTCTTAATTGATTTCAGTTCTTCCATTTGGTACATTTATTTACCTGAGAAATAAATGTTACTAGTTCCATATTACTGATGAGAAACTAAGACCCAGAGAAGTTACTAGAATTGCCCATTGTCTTATAGTTGGTGAAGGACTTAGGTTACTTAAAAAAAGTTATCTTAACCTTTTTTCTTTTATTATTTTTAATTGACATATAACAATTGTACATATTTATGGGGTACAGTGTGACATTTTGATACATGTATACCATGTGTAATTATATCAGGCTAATTATCCTATCCATCATCTCAAACATTTACCATTTCTTTGTGTTGGAAACATTCAACATCTCCCTTCTAGCTATTTGAAAATGTACGATAAATTCTTGTTAATTGTGGTCACTGTATAGTGCTATGCAACACTAGAACCTATTTCTCCTTTCTAGCTATTAATTTGAAACTATTAACCAACGAACCTGTCACTATCCCCATTCCCTTCTACCCTTTCCAGGCTCTAGTAACCACTATTCTATTCTCTACGTGTATAAAATCACTTTTCAAGCTTTCACACACGAGTGAGAACATGTGATATTTAACTTTCTATGCCTTATTTAACTGAACATATTGTTCTTCAAGATCATGTATTGTTGCCACGAATGACAGGATTTCATTTTTTATACTATTCCATTGTGTATATACACTACATTTTGTTTATGTGTTCAGCTGTTGATGGGCAAATCAACCTGTTTATGTTGATTTTATATCTTTGCTATCATGAATAGTACCGCAATAAACACAGGAGTACAGATACTTCTTCAACATACCAATTTTCTTTCCTTTGGATATGTACTCATTAGTGGGATTGCTGAATTATATGGTAGTTCTAGTTTTAGTTTTTTGTGACTGTCCATATTGTTTTTTATAATGACTATACTAATGTACATTCCCACCAACAGTGTATAAGAGTTCCCCTTTCTCTGCATCCTCATAGCATTTACTATTTTTTGTCTTTTTGGTAATGATAATAGTCATTTCAAATGGGGTAAAATGATATCTCCTCATGGTTTTAGTTTGTATTTCCCTGATGGTTGGTGATGTTGAGCATTTTTTCATATATCTGTCGGCCATTTGTATGTTTTCTTTTGAGAGATGTTCATTCAGCTCATTTGCACATTCTTAAATTGGATTTTTTTTTTTTTTTTTGCTGTTGAGTTGTTTGAGTTCGTTGTATATTCTGGATATTAATTCCTCATCAGATGAATAGTTTGCAAATATTTTTCTCATTCTGCAGGTTGTCTCTTCATTCTGTTGATTGTTTCCTTTGCTGTGCAGAAGCTTTTTAGTTTAACACAATCCCATTTGTCTATTTTTGCTTTTGTTACCTGTGCTTTTGAGGTCTGCTCCACATAATCGTTGCCCAGACCAATGTCCTGAAGCATTTTCCCTATGTTTTTGTATAGTTGTTTTACAGTTTCTAGTCTTACATATTGAGTTGATTTTTTTTTGTATATGGTAAGAGATAGGGGTCTAGTTTCATTCTTCTGCGTATGGATATCTAGTATTCCCAGCAACATTTATTGAAGAGACTGTCCTTTCTCCTATGAGGGTTCTTAGTGCCTTTGTAAAAAATAAGTTGGCTGTAAATATGTGGATTTAAACCTGGGCTGTCTATTCTGTTCCATGGCTATATGTATCTGTTTTTATGCAAGAACGATGTTATCTTGGTTACCATAGCTTTGTAATATATTTTAAAGTCAGGTAGTGTGATGCCTCTGGCTTTTTCTTTTTTGCTTAGGATTGTGTTGGCTATTGGGGGTCTTTTGTGATTCCATGAATTTTAGGAGTTTTTAAAAATTTCTATGAAGATGATCATTGTTATTTTGATAGGGATTGCTTAGGCTTCTTTTGAGCCTAGTTAATGTCTGACTTCAAAACCAATGTTCTTTTTACTATTCCTTGCAGCAGCTAGAAAATGCAACTGCTGTGCTGCATATTATTCTGTAAAAGTGCACTTAGGTATTCTAGACTGCAGAATGCTATAAAAAGACAAAACATTTTATTATTTACTAACTTAACAGTGTCGTTTAAATTAATGATACTCTGATAGGACTAAAAAATTCAATATGTCTTGGTCCCAGCTTCCAGCCTACTTGAGTGGCACAGAGAGCCTGTCTTAGAAGTGCTCTGTGTAATGTTACTAAAATTATGCAGAATTTTGGCAAATGTAACTGGATTTAGAATACCAGACATTCATGTCTTTGACTTTGGCTGCTAACCTCTTCTGGGATGGTTTATGATAAGTGATGTTTTTAGTCCAAGTTAAATTATCTATTTTATAACTGGTGAAAAGAAATGGACATTGTCCGAGCGAAACTTTTAACATTCTAGGGAAATTATTTTAAACTCTGGATATTTCCAGGAAGTTGGGGAATCCTAGTTATAAACATGAAAAGAAAAGCAGTATGGTAACAACCTTTATGCACTGCCAAAATCCTAAGTCGGCCAGTTTAGGAGAGCCAAAGGTGAAACTGATGATATTTTAAAGGTTATAATGAGTATGACAGAATTAGAATATTGGGTTGTTGACAATTTTAACTGCTGTTCCAAATGCTACATATTTCACATTTTATCTCTGAGTACTAAATAACATGTAGGGGAGGCATTAAGTTTATTGTGATAACTTCTGACTTTTGTGATCTGAGACTGCGAAGTCCATCATAATTTGCATGAATTGCCTCTGCATCTGTCCGTTTCAGGGCCCTGAAGAATTTGTACTAGTGTGATAAGAGGAGATTGAAATATAGTGACACAACAGCTACTCCCTCCCTCAGGATTTCGAATGCTAGGCTCAACCAGACTTCCTCCTTGGGAAGGAGGAGTTGAGGGACATAGGTTCAAAAAGGCAGAGCATTATTGACAAATTCAAATTCCGCTTTTTATGGGAAATATCCCCACCAAGGCAGTGACAGTACCTTCTTCTGAATTCCAAAGGTACAAATTATACATAACACAGGAGAGTAAATTATTATTTTGTGTTTTTATCTTTGCCTTCTCAGTGAGATTATAAGTAACATGGGTGCCATTTCCCTCTTCTGTGTATCTCTGTGTATCTTCTGTATATGACACTTAGTGCTGAGAGTACAAAATGCACATTTATTTTAAAATCTAGATTGCTTAATTAATTATTTAACAATTTTTTTCTTTAAAAAAGGTATAGTTTCAATTCTGCATGTGATGCCAGTAATACCTTTGGAAAAATATTTTTTTTAAACCTTCACAGATATAAATTTAAAGTGTTGCTCTTAAATCACATTAAGCCAAACAATGATAGCTAGTAGATTTCCCTATTTAAATTAACAGATAAGAATGCAATTTATATTATTTGTGAAAGAAGGATTCTGAAGGAATTTAGTATACTTGAAAATAGATGACTTTGAATATTTTTAATCTTTAAAATAAAAAAGCTTTACAAATCACAAAACTAGTATTTGCTTGTATTAATAAAAAAGTCCAAGTAATAGAGAAATATTTATTATAAGGGGTAAATCCTTTTTTACACTCATCCCCCATGTGACAGACAGAACTTTGGCCCCATGACCTTCCTTCTCTGGTGTTACACCAGTGAATATGTTACCTGACATGGCAAATTCTTAATTATATCTGCAAATATATACTCTACTTTGCAGATACAATTAAGGTTACTAGTCAGCTGACTTTAAAACAGGGAGATTATCCTGGATTGTCCAGGTGTGCCCAAAGTAATCATGTGGACCCTTAAGACCAAACTTCCTTGGTTGGTTGACAGAAGAAGAGAAAGCCAGAGATATTTGAAGAGTCACTAGGACTCAATATGCTATTGCTGGCTTGAAGATGGAGAAGGTCATGTACAAAGAGGAACAGAGAGAGATCTCTCTGGGTAAGAACAGCCCTGGCTATCAGCCAGGAAAGAAACAGGAGCCTCAGTCCTACAACTGCAAGTGACTGAGTCCAGCCACCATCTTGAATAAGCGTGGAAGTGGATTCATTGCCAGAGTTTCCAGAAAAGAACACACCGCTGCCAATACCTTGTTTTTAGCCTTGTGATATCCTAAGCAGGGGGATCAGTTGAGCTATGCTGTGACAGAGCTTCTGATCTCTAGATAACAAGTGGGTGTTTTTTTAAGCTGCTAAATTTGTAATAATTTTTTACAGCAGCAAACTAATAAAAACTAATACATCTCACATCAATTCCCAAGGAGTTAATGGTTTGAGGTGATCCTTCATATTGTTCAATGTATTGAGACATTCCCGACTAAAAGTCGTAGTACCATGATTAACATAACAGACGTAAAAACCAATGAGATCACGTCATTTGCAGGGACATGGTTGGAGTTGGAAGCCATTATCCTCAGCAAACTCACTCAGGAACAGAAAACCAAACACTGCATGTTCCCACTTACCAGCGGGAACTGAATGATGAGAACACAGGGACACATGGGAGGGAACAACACATACTGGGGCCTGTTGGGGCAGGGGCGAAGAGAGGGAGAGCATGAGGAAGAGCTAATGGATGCTGGGCTTAATACCTGGATGATGAGATGATCTGTGCAGCAAACCACCATGCACATGTTTTCATGTGTAAGAAACCTGCACATCCTGCACATGTACCCCTGAACTTAAAATAAAAAGTTGAAGAAAAAAAAGAGAGAGAAGTGGTGATGATCACCAAAGAGGGGAAAATAATTTAAAAAATTTTTTTTTATTTTTTTAAATGGACAAAAATTGTATATATTTATCATGTATAACTTTTTTTTTTGAAACATGTATACATTACGGAATGTCTAAACCAAGCTAATTAGCATATGTCTTACATACACACGACATTTTTTTTGTGGTGAGACACGATTAACCTTTATTATCATTATGAAGAAAGACTTGCAGAACAAAGCTAGACTTCTGCCATGATAATGCTGAATCTTCACGTTCCAATTCTGAATGCATAAATTCACATCCTAAACTAATTCCATAAATGAGAATTTCAACTGTGTACAACTTTAAAAATTAGATGGGAACTTGCCTCATTTATTGTTGTCTGCCTTGGATCTCTGCTACACAATTCACAACTCCTTTTATAAATGAGCATCTTGAGCCATTTTACTTCTATTCTGTTTTCTGGCTTCCATGGTGACAGAAACTTTGACTTAAGGCAAGGAGCTTTCAATCAGGGATGGAAGGATGAACTTCTGTTAATGGCTCCAGTGACAATGTAACCTTTCATACAGTTCATTCCAGCTTTCTACAAAAATTCAGATTTTATTGAGGAATATCTAAGTAGAATGACTAAAAATATAGTTTTTTTCCATAATGGAGACAAGAAGTAAGTTTATTATAGTATCTTAAAATTTGCTTTCTTCCCTTTCATTCAAAAATGCAGAGCAAGCTTCTGTGTTAAATGTAGGCAGCATTTCCACAGTCATTAAGCTAAAGTGGCTGTTGACCTGTCTGTTCATCCACCCATGTGTGGCTACAGGGTTTATCACTACAGGTTAGCACCACAGTGACTGATGGGCTGGACTCTGAACTCCAGACTCCATTTGACCTAACTGCAAGAGTAGCAGTAATGGAAATTTAATTAGTAGAAAGATACCATTGAGGGCTGAGACTCAGCAAATGTATAAAAATGTTTTCCAATCTCAAGGCATTTTTAAATTTTGACTTTATTTTTGTAAATATAACAGGACATAAGCAGGAAGGAGAGGGTAGAAATGCCTATTTTAAGGGTAATAAAGACTTATCTAGGTCAGTCTGGTGAACTGAGTAACAAACGAGGGTTGAGGAGCCTTCTGGAAGAGAACGTAAGCCGAGGGAGGAAGGACTCAAGGTGATGACTTTGACCTAATTAAGAAAAACCTAGCTACCAGAGGGGAATGGAGATTCTGAGTGAAGAAGAGATCCCTTGGCTCTGAAGCAAATGCTGCCTGGTTTGGCACCAAGTGCTCCATTTCTTCAGTGGCAATTCCTCATGCAGCAGCACCCTTGGGTAGGAGAATGGTTCTGTGCAGCAATGGGGCAGGCTCTCTAGGAAGCTGCAGAAATGCTGGGGAAGAAAAGAGACTTTTTGGAGCTTGGAATGTTGAGTCAGTGATTGGGGCATGAGCTGGTGAAGTTTGAAATATTGATGCAGCTTTGACCTGCAAGTGAGACCTGGGGAGAGTCCATTACACATTGTAATGGTTCCAAGATGACCCCACAATGGTCTCTGCCTTCCTGGCATTTATGGTCTTATGTAGTTTCTTCCCACATTAAAAAGGGCTGACCTATGAAACCAACAAGATATTTTGGAAATAATGATGTGTGTCTTTGAGGGTAAGCCATAAAGGACACGGTTGCTTTTACATTTCTGTTTTCTCAGATGACTTGCTGTGGGGAGAGCAGCTGCCATGTTGTGAGGATGCTCAATAGCTGTGTGCAGAGGACAATGTGGCAAGCAGTTGAGGCCTCCTGCCATCTGCCATGTGTGTGAGGCATCATGAAAGCAGATCTTGCTGCCCTAGTCAAGCCTTTAGATGACTGCAGCCTTCACTCAAATCCCAACATCAACTTTATGAAAGATCTGGCTCAGAACAGCTAAGTTACTCCCAAATTCTTGACCCACAGAAACTGTGAAATAATAAATGTGTGCTGTTTTGGCTACTAAGCTTTAGGGTAACTTGTTATGCAGCAACACAGCAACACAGCACATTAGAAGTGCAGAAAATCCCATTCTCCAGTACATTCTCAAATGCTAGTTATTTGAGGGAAGCATCCATATCTGATTCATCTTTTTGTTCTTTGCCGGTCCAAACACTGTTCCTAACATATTCTTAATGTCTAAATTTTTCAAATAAAAAGAATAAGTTGCAGGCGGGCATAGTGGCCCACCTGTAATCCTAGCACTTTGGGAGGCTGAGATGAGGTGGGAGGATTGCTTGAGCCCAGGAGTTTGAGACGAGCCTGGGCAACATAGTGAGACCCTGCCTCTACAAAAAAAAAAAAAAAAAAAAATTAGCCAGGTGTGGTGGTGTGCACATGTAGTCCTAGCTACTTGGGAGGCTGAGGCAGGAGGATCACTTGAACACAGGAGGTCAAGGCTGAAGTGAGCTATGATTGTGCCACTTTACTTCAGCTTGGGCCACAAAGCAAGATCCTGTCTCAAAAAGAAAGAAGAAGTTGGCTTGTACAAATCTAAAATTTCTGAATCCCTGTTAAATCATATAAAAAATGTTTCATAATGGTAATTGTTGCTATAAGAAGAATCTTCAGTGATATATGGACATCCGTAAGAATGGAGTGAAGCTGAGGCAGAGAGGCATAGGAATGAAGAAGGAAAATCAGGGTAGTGATTGTCTTTTATTCACATCTCTCCCTTGTTTCTGCTGCTCTTGTAGGTGTAGTTAAGGCTGCTAGCCATGGAACCAAGATAATTGTGGTTGTGGTGAAAACAAAAGAAAGATAGATATATACATACATCGATACATGGATATTCAGATATTGAAGATCAGATCATTGTACTCACTGCCATAACTCATAGGTTTCTTCATCAGTAACACACTGGTGACAAGATGTTTTGAACTTTCCCTTTAACCACCTTATTAATGTCTGTTTGTCTCTTGGTTTATGTGTTCATCTACCAGTCACAGAGTTATAACTGATAGCAGCTTTCCAAAACTGATACTTAACATGGGTTTTTTTAGGGTATAATTCTTGTTGAAAAATGAGAGATCAGAAGTGAAAATAATTATTATTTGTTAAACACTCTGTTCTTGAAATTGAATATCCAAAAAATGTTTCTTAAAACAACTTCATTTTATTAATAAGGAATCTGAAGTCTAGCGTGGTTTTGAGCCTTTTCCAAAGGCACACGGTGAGTTAAAGAGCGAAGCGTGATTAGAACCTAGACCTTTTCACTCCTAAGACAAAAATATTACAGATAGGCCATTTTGAAGCTTCTTTTTTCTTTATTAACATGCAACAGCAATTATATACATATGCAAGAAGAAAAACTCAGTGCTAGGCTTATTACATATATTTTTTTCTCAAGCACATAACGTCAATTATGTTTATTTTAAAGAAGAAAAATGCTGTGCTAGGCTTTTTAAATATGGAATTCTTTTAAAAATATTTTTATGTTGGAAAAATGAGATGGAGGAGTACATTTAATTTTCCCCAATGTGGTCTGATATATAGCAAGTGTCACTAATAGACTCCAGTTCATCATCATCATCATTATCATCAACATAATGATGATGATGGTAATGATGGGATAATAGCAATAATGGTAATAGATATGACTGAAAGAATTCCAATCTGAGCTGAGTCATGTTTACCCGTGTATTCAGACATGTCTGGAATGTCTGGAAGAGGTAGTGTCTATTTACGTGAGTGATCGTGAAGCCTTCAGCAAGAGAAGATACGTTGCAGGAAGACAAATGGGTGAACAAAATTGGTTCAAAGATGATGGGCAAGTGAGAAAAGGAAAGTGACTTTGGATGACACCTGGTATGTTATTCTCAGGCTGATGTGGCTGCAATGTGGAAAGTGATGACTCCAGGAGCCTGTGTGCCTGTGCTTTTTGAGGACCAGAGAGTGTGCCAGAGGCAGCCACTCTGGTGCTGGCAGCTCTTTCAGGGACAGGAAATGGCATCTCCTCAGGGGCCTTAATGCTGGAAGAGCAGGCACTGGAGGCCTCTGCAGAGATCTGGTGAAAGTTACAGTGACATAGGCCCCTATAGTTGGTTTCTATAGCAGCAGTGGTGCCATCAGGGACATCAGTAGGACAGCGGACATGGAGGGAATGGCCACAGAGGGCGGGAAAAGAGTAGAGAAAATGGCCTGTGCCATACAGAAGCAAGATCAGTGCCTGGCTAGTCTCAGAATGATTTAGAAAGGATTTAAGGGGAATTAGAGACTAAAATTAGAGAGAGCTGGTAAAATTGGAGAAATACTGGTTTTCTGACTCTTAGTGTGATGCTATTTTTAAAATTAAGGTGCTGTAGACCTACTGTAGGACCCAAAGTCATTATGAGATAAATCATCATCACCATCCATTCTGTATCCCTTCATATTCTCAATTCGGAATGGCATGTTGGCTACTGAAAATGCATTCACCTCCAAAGTCTTCAATAATTAAAATAATTATATTACAAGTTATACAAGTAAAACCAACAATCTGATATCTTATTTCCTGTCAATTCAATAAATACATTTTTTTTTTGAGACAGAGTTTCTCTTTGTTGTCCAGGCTGGGGTGCATTGGTGAGATCTTGGCTCACTGCAACCTCCACCTCCCAGGTTCAAGCAATTCTCGTGCCTCAGCCTCCTGAGTAGCTGGGATTACAGGCGCTTGCCACCAGGCCCAGCTGAGTTTTTGTATTTTAGTAGAGACAGGGTTTCACCATCTTGCCCAGGCTGGTCTTGAACTCCTGAGCTCAGGCAATCTGCCTGTCTTGGCCTCCCAAAGTGCTAGGATTATAGGCATGAGCCACTGTTCCTGGCCCAATAAATATATTTTAAACCTGGTAATGTCACCAATTATAACTGTGTAGGATAATCTGTTTCCTGCCTCTTGGCATGCTGATGTCTCTCTGGTTTGTTTCCCAGTGCTTGCTTTCCAGGTGAAGCCTGCATTGATCTCCTGATATAATTTAAAAACTGAAAAAGTTCCCAACCGTAGGGTCTAAATCACATCCCTTCCTGGATCAGTAAGGGTAACTGTATCCTAGGGTGACAAATAAAAAAGCAACCACATCCAACCTCTCTAGCCACAGTAGAGGGAGAATATGATTGATGTCGTGGAGCAGGACACACCCTCCTGTCCCTGGTGCATGTTCCTCAGGTGACCATCAGCTGAATCTGCAGCCATCCCACGTCCAGTTTGCTGTTCTCTGGGGCCACAGTGAGCATTGGATTAGCGGAAGCTATTGGTGCACTGCCCATGTCAGTGGTGGCTACAACATGGCTCCTTTGGGTTGTGTTGAGATCAGGTTTCTACGGCTTTCTGAAGGGTAGAGGCCACTCCAGTGTAATAATTAGGAATATGGCCTTTGTTGATTCAAATCTTCACCCTGCTGCTTATAAGCCATGTGACCTTAGGTAAGTGGGCAAATCACTTAACCTCTCTGTGTTTCAGCTTCCTCATCTCTAAAATCAAGATCTTTATGTTACCTACCTCATAAGCTTGTTATAAAGACTGAGTGAAATAATATGGATGAAGCTCTAAGAACATCTCCTGTTTCATCATGAATGTCCAATAAATGTTAGTTTAATTACTATTTCAATCATTGTTTGTTGGCTAGGTCAGCATGGCTTGGTATTGATGAAAACGATGTCTCAGAGAGGAGAGGCTTATAATAGTTTTTAGGATTTTAGTGGCAGGAATTTGTGAATATTCTCATGGGGGCAGTTTCTGTGTCTCTTCTTTCTGTGTCTCTTCTTTCCTTTGCGAAAATTCAAGAGAAAGTGTAAAATGACCTAACTTAGACCAACTGTCTACTCTTCGCTTGTTTTAGTCAGAATCATGGAGCAGAGATGTGATGTTGGGGCCCATCTATTCCCTGTGGGGCCAGGCCCAGAGGGTAAGCTGGTGGTCGCCATATCCATATCTGTTAAACTAGCCCAGCAGCAGCACCCATGCTCTGTGTTTCTGTGAATGTGTGTGTGTGCCTACATGCTCATGTGTGTGAAGTGTCAAATAATACAAACAACCTTCTGTAATTAATGTTTGAGATTTAATAAATCCACTGGTTGGACTAAAAACGTATACAGCCTTTTAAAGAGCAATTTCTTAATTTCTAACAGTAACCTTATAATTTTACATACATTTTGACCTAATCACTTTACTTCTAAAAATGCGTTCTTAAAGAAATAAAAGATTTTTGTAAAAGATTATTATAAAGATACTGTAATAAAGATATTCATCAGAAAATATTCATAACACAAACATGGAAAGAACATAAATAATTATAAGGGAATAGTTGAATGGATGTTGGTACGTCTATGGAATGTTTATTCTCAACAGTCATTAAAAATGTTGCAGCAGGATATTTAATCATGTGTAATTTATTTTCACAGTAAACTATCAAATAAAAAGAGCAAGTAATAGAGATATGTAATATGATTCTATTTTTACAAAAGACTAAAAGGACATATACATAGGAATAAAACTCTGAAAAATCAACAAAATGACAGTGATCATCTTGGAACAGTGAGAATACAAGTAATTTTTATGTTCTTTTTTATCAGAATTTTCCATCTTTCTTTAATAATTATGTTTTCTTTTTGTAATAAGAAAAAATGCATAGAGTAATTTAATGTGAATCTGTGAGCCACTGATTTGGCTGTAAGATTTGTAGCAGGCAACACAAAGACAGGAACATAACCAGGTCTCTGATTCACTGCATCCATAAGAAATAAAAGTGAGTCCAATTGCCTTGGGGGAAACCCAGCTCTTTCTGGCACTAAGACCTTCAAGAAATTTATCCTAGGAGTTCTCTTAAAGAAGTCACCAGGTAATACAAGAAACAATATACTTGATGACACACTTAGAGTAAAATAAATAGATTCCGAGTATTATAGGATTCTCTTTTCATATTATCTCACAAAATATGCTGATGAGAGACTATTAAAACGCATTGAGAAAAAAGTGATTTAACTAGGAAAACAAAATGATGCCATCCAATTACATAATTCGTTTATAAAGCTTGATCCAGTAAAGAGTTTTGAACAGCTAAAGGACTAGATGGATTGCATATTCTTCAGTCTTCTATTGAGGAACAAAGAATTCAAGGTCATTTTCTCTGACAGGTTGTTGGGTTTTGCAATTAATCTTTTCTGCTACTGTGTATAGATTTATTTTCTATCAGTTAGCTGAGCAAGATCTGTGATGATAGGGACAACTGTCACTTCTTTATGAAAGTTAGAAGCCTGACAAGGAGGCATGCCCAACTGAAGGTTCTGGCAAAGCCTGGCCAAGAATATCCACAAACTTCAAGTTTTGAACCATTTTAGCTCATATACATGTGGACAAATCAGGCTTAAATATTGATATAACAGAGCCACAGTACAGGTGGCCTAGGTGTTTATGTTTTGCTTTGTTTTTTTACAATAGGTACAACCAAGTACTCATCTCATCTATAAGACCAAACAGAGCCAAATAATAACAACAGCTCTATTAAGGGTCCATAGAACACTGTTGTGAGCAATATAATTTCTTGGTACATACTTCAAGTAAAAATGATTGCATATCTGGTTTAAAATAAATGTGTGCTTAGGTAACTGAACAAGTTAATTATTTAATTTTTGAGTCAATTAGATGATAGAGGACATTCACCAAAAAGGAAGGCCTGTTTCAAAATAGTTTATGTAGGGTCCTTCTTTTTGGTGTTAACTAGATAGTTGCTATGGTAGCTATTAAGACAATTCCCAGTTTCTCACCATAACACTATGAAATGGACTAAATGTCTATCCCCCACCAAATTTGTATGTTAAATGGTATCAGAAGGTGGGACCTTTGGGAGGTAATTAGGTCATGAGGGGAGAGCCTTTATGAATGGAATTGGTGCCTTTATAAAACGGACCCCAGAGAGCTCCTTTATTCTCTTTCTACCATGTGAGGATATAAGAAGTCGGCTGTCTGCAACCTGGAAGAGGGCCCTCACCAGAATCTGAGCATGCTGGCACTCCGATCTCAGACTTTCAGCCTCTAGAACTGTGAGACATAAATGTGTGTTATTTATAAGCCACTCAGTCTATAGTACTTTGTGATAGCAGCCTGAATTGACTAAGACACACAATGTGATCTGCTGGGAAGAGAACACTGATCTCTTTGTGAGCTGGTGGTGGCAGTGCTGGTCGTGCAGTGGAGAGGTGTGTGCTGTAATCATGAGGAAATATCACCTGCTGCATTTCTCTTCTGTCTTTTTCTGCCATTCAAAAATAGTTTTATATTACACAGGGAGATCTGTGCTATTTCCCGACCAAAAATGTAAACTCCCAATGAAGTAACATCTAAACTACTTCTCATCTACCAATCAGTTTTAAACAAAGGCAGTAGCAAAAGTGCCTGCTGATTTTGCCTGTGGTCAAAGGAATGTGGGGAAGAAAATGCGATATCATTCCTTGTTAGTGGGCTTTCTTGGATATATTTTTAAAATGTTTGTCCTCAGTGCTTATCAATTAAGTATAGTAGTTATATCTGTTACAAAAATAAAAATGCTTGCAGTATTGATTGATTAACCACATGAATCATGAACTGCAGCAACACTTGGAAACTCAGTGAATTTCTCGGTGATAGTCATGGCTGAAATGCTAAAATGGCACCAGGTGTGTTAAAAATTCACGTGTTAGATGAGGCAGTCTGGCATAGGACAGTTGGAGGCCCCCACTGATATGGAGTAGTTGTTTATTTTCACTTAAATTTTATTCATGGAGAGGGTGAAAGCTGGTAGATATGCATTTGACTTGGAACTTGGCAAATTATATTTGTTTGCAATATATGGGTATATGTCTCATATCACACCACCTATTGAAACTTACCTGGATTACTGGCCATGCTAATAAGTTATTTACTTACCCTACTAAGTTAGCAACTTAGTTACTAATGCTACTAAGACTTCACGGACTACTAACGCTACTAAGTAATCTCCCAGTTCTCTGTCTCTTGCAACCAAATGACCCTTTCAGTTAGGAAGGATCATTTGAAAATGTAAATTCTGGCCAGGCTTGTTGGCTCACATAATCCCAGCACTTTGGGAGGCCAAGGTGGGTGGATCACGTGAGGTCAGGAGTTCGAGGCCATCGTGGCCAACATGGTGAAACCCCGTCTCTACTAAAAATACAAAAATTAGCTGGGTGTAGTGGTGGGTGCCTGTAATACCATCTACTTGGTAGGCTGAGGCAGGAGAATTGCTTGAACCTGGGAGACGGAGGTTGCAGTGAACTGAGATCGTACCACTGCACTCCAGCCTGGGGGACAGAGCTGAGACTCCTTCTCAAACAAAAAAAAAAAAAGAAAGAAAAAAAAGAAAAGAAAATGCAAATTCTGATTTTCTTTCAGTGACTTGCCATTTTCCTTGGGCTAATAGGTGATCTCCCTCACTATCTTAAAAGGCTGTCCTGATCAGCTTCTGCTCACATCTGAGCCTCACCTCTCACTTTCAGTTCTGGCCCAACCACTCTCATGCTCCCCCCGTGCTTTGACACTATAGTGCTGTCTCACTCCTGGCGTTTTCAGAGCAATTTCTCTACCTGTAACTATCATTGCCACCTAGCTTATTCTCCTGGCTAAATGCTTGCAGTTTAGTCTTTGTTAGAGTTCTCTGATCTTAAAGTCTGGATTAGGAGCCTTACCTATGTCTCCCACGCCAGCCCAAGAGCCCTAGGCTTACTGTGGGACTACAGTCATTGCATTTTCAGCAGTTCTTCCTGTTAAGTTCCCTGTGGATAGGTTCCAAGACAACTTTGCTTGTAGTTATATTTCCAGTACTTACTTGAGTGCCTGGCACATATTTGTGACCAATCCAGTAACTTATTGGATGAATATTTGGCAGAAAGGTGGAGGGAGTACACAGAAAAAACAAGCCAAGCCGGGTGTGGTGGCTCACCTCTGTAATCCCAAAACTTTGGGAGGCTGAGGCAGGTGGATCACCTGACGTCAGGAGATTGAGACCATCCTAGCTAACACTGTGAAACCCCATCTCTACTAAAAATACAAAAAATTAGCTGGGCATAGTGCCACGTGCCTGTAGTCCCGGCTACTTGGGAGGCTGAGGCAGGAGAATTGCTTGAACCTGGGAGGCGGAGGTTACAGTGAGCTGAGATCACGCCACTGCACTCCAGCCTGGGTGACAGAGCGAGACTCCGTCTCAAAAAACAGACAGACAGACAAAAAGCAAAAAAAAAGAAAAAAAAAATCCAGTGTTCCTGGCCAGAGAAACATCTGAAGTAAGATGCACGTGCATGTCAGGTAATATAATGTAGAATGGGATCCTGCAACCAGGTGCTTTTGGCATTCAGAGAAGGGAGAAAGTACAACTGTGGGCATTAGAAAGGGCTTCAAGGCAAAGGAGGTTTTCAAATTGGGTTTTGGATGACAAACTCTTTGAATGGGGGAGGAAATGCATTTGAGGATGTATGAAATGCTAAGTAAGGCAGAGAGCTAAGGAAAGCAGCAGTGTTTGCAGAGAAATGGTGTACAGTTCAGTCTGATGGAATTTAAAGTGAGTGAAAGGATTCTTGGAGAATGTGCTAGAAAAGCAGATCATACACCAGATTGTGGAGGCCAAGAAAGCTGGCTAATAAGGAAAATGGACTGCAAACAGAGTCAGTGGCAATCTTTGCATTTATTTTAAAAGAATAAACATTAATAGAAGACAAACGCATTGGGCCTTTTCATTCTATTGTGTCATTTGCCATCACTTTTAGGGACATGTGTGGGTATAAGTGCCAGTAGTATTATTTTAATAGGAAGATTTATAAAATGTTTATTTACATAATTGATAGAAAACCATGTTTTGTGGTTCTGCTGGAGTCATTCTTTGTATGTTGCTGATTCTTGGTACATTTTAAATAATACTATCAAAAATCTCTTAAGGGGATAAAAACAAGTAAAATATTAAATATTATGCAATTACTGAATGGTAAAGGTGAACGTATCTAGAAAACTTGTATCTCTAGTTTTTATAGTGAGTTCTTGTCAGTAGTTACGGCCATTGAGCTTCTCTGTCTTATTCTGCAATAGCCAGGTTGTTACTAGAGACCTGCAAGGAGTTTGAAACTGCATCTGAAGACAGATGCAGGGTGCAGAGTTTGGATAATTTCCAGAGAAAAGCAATACAAATGATGAATAGCTTGGAAAATAAGACCTCAGAGGGATATTTAAAGAAGTTGAGAATCTTAATCAATACAAAAGAATGGCTTCAGTGTCTTGAATCACAGTGTAGCTGCTTTTTTCTTCATCTTCACAGAGACACAGAGAATACATGATGAAGCAGGCTCAACTCAAAGCCAGCAAATTCCCATTGGACCAAACAGAAAAATACTAACATTGGCTTAACACTAACAGGAACAGACTGAAGCTATGAATTGTTCATTTAGGATAGAGTAGATACCTGGTCTGGGGGGTTTTAGGCAAAGTAATGAAGGAACCTCTGCATTTCCATTAGTTCTTCTACCAGGATTTGTTGTTGTTGTTGTTGTTATTGTGGCTTAGTAAGATACATCTCATAAACATTTTTTTATGTGTTACAATTTGGGTTCTCTGGAAGCAGACATTGCGGCTGTTAGGAGTGCAAACTGTTTACTGGGGAGTACACCTGGGAACAGAAAAGGAAGGGAGCAGGACTGGGCAGGGGTGCTGTCAGTCATGATGCCAACCTGACCAAGCCTCTGCCAGCCCAGTGGGGAGCTTGGGAGCACACCTGCCCATGAGAAGAATCTGCGTTGGGTGGAAGTGGATGGGCCTTGCATCACTCCCTGTTCAGTCATTGGCAGGAGGCTGCTGCGAGAACAGGCTCTTGGCTACCACTGCCCGACTCAGTCATTGGCTAGGGGCCACCGCACAGCTAGCAGTGCTCATGTGTGAAATGTGCCAGAAAGCTGAAGCAGACCCTGAAGGACTAACAGCTGGAGGCTGGGAGCAAACCACACTCCTCACAGCTGGGCAGCGAGTGCTTTCTTGAAGGAGGATGTGAGCGGCACATCTTTGTGTCTGTCACATTATGAATACCACACTGCTCCTTAGTTGTAATTAAAGAAATATAAAAGAGCCAGATTTTTATATGGAAATGCAATCTACAAATTAACATTGAAATTTGTCCTTTTTTCCCTTGACACAGAGCTACATGAAGTAGCCAAACCAACCTAACTATGGTATCTTAGATTCACCTAATGAAAGACCACAGCCTAGGAATAGCAGTAGACACTCAAAATCAGACACTTTATCTTTATTATTTATAACCTTCACAAGGACCTTGCAAGAAGGGTATTATGCTTCAAGTTTTTAGTTGTGGAAGTCATAGGTCACATTGTTTGGGAGATTTTTTTTTCCTAGCCGTATGACCAATAAGTGGCAAAGCCAAGATGTTATATATTTGTATTAGCGTAAAGGCACTTTGCATTATACCAGAGTGGATGATATGAAAAAGGCACTTTGCATTATACCAGAGTGGATGATATGAAAAAGGAATTTTCACTTTTCCTTTTTGTAAGGAATTTTCATTTCCTTAGAAAAAGGATATGAGTGTCCAACCTGTATTTTGTCAAAATAATTCAATTCTTAGGTACTTTGATCCAGATTCCAGGATGTTTGATATAGTCTTTGTTGTATTAAAATAAAATATTATGGCTTTTGGCATACATTCAACAGGGTAGAGTTAACTTTTGCCTGGATTCTTTGTAATGCTTGGGTAATTGTAGCCTATACATGTATATATATTAACTTACACACTTGCTGAGAGTTATGACTCCTTTTCATAAGACCTTGGGGTTTACAGATTCGCTTTTCATTTCTAGCTTTGTGCATAGTTTACCTAACCTATTTTTTAAATAAAATAATATCATGGTCAAAATAGAAAGTTCAATGACTATGACATCAACTATTAAAAATTTATAAAAAGTCATCCTCCCACTTGTACCTTTTTCAGTGTTTTATACACAAGAATATGTGGTAAGCATCTCAGTAATACTACTCTAATTTTTAACTGATGAAGTTTCCATCTTTTATTTAGAAGTCATTGGAGTCAGCTGCATAATCAAACATTGACTTCTAAGGCTGGAAAAGTGGCATTACATCTTGTTCAGATACATACTGATGGGTAAATTCAGCACCAGGGCACGTCATCAACTCACACTTAATTTATTCACATTTCATAAGAAGTACCATCTGATCAGGTTAAAAAATTTGGTTTATTAAAGTCATCAAGTAAACAAGTTGGAAGAAGTAGGCGATTTAATAATTTAAAAGAATATATATATTTTTTCATTTGTTTTAGAGACAGAGTCTATGTTGCCCAGGCTGGGCCCAAACTCTTGGACTCAAGCAATCCTTCCACCTCAACCTCCCAAGTAGGAGGGACCACAAGTGCATGCCACTGCATCCAGCTTCAAGGGCAAATTCTTTTGAAGAGCTTTAACAAGTTACTTTGCTAGTGCTGCCACTAAACAGCTACCTTCTTTTTATTAAGATGGTGAGACTATCACATACGTATTTATTTGAATTTCACCTTGGGAAGCACTGATTTCTATAATACTACTTGTCCCTGAAATAATTTCCAAAAACCACTACAATGGGGGGGGGTGTGTGTGTGTGTGTGTAGATAATCCAGTATGCTGTTATTATGTTGATTTTCCCTCATCCTTGGAGCCACTGAGAACTAGAGCTAAGGCCTGTGATATGGTCTCTTGGTGCACTGACTATAGCTAAGGTACTGTCATCTCTTTAGTAGGTTGTATAGTGGTCCCAATAAGACAAGGTACTCCTGGTACCTGTGAATGTGACCTTATTTGGAAATAAGGTCTGTGCAGATGTTATTAAGAATCTTAAGATGAGATCACCCTGGTTTTAGGGTGGGCCCAAAATCCAGTGTCTGGTTTTCTTATAAGAGAAATGAGAGAAAGATTTGAGACTCAGAGAAACACAGGGGAAGGCCACATGATGATGAGGTAGAAATTGCAGCAACGTGTCTACAAACCAAGGAATGGCAAAGATTGCCAACAGCTACCGAGGAACCATGAGAGAGGCATGGAAGGTATTCTCCCTCAGAGTCTCCGCAACCCGACAACACCTTGATTTCTGACTTGTGGCCTCCAGAACTGTGAGAAAATAAATTTCTGTTGCTTTAAGTTCCCATGTTTGTGAGAACTTGTTACAGCAGCCTGGGAAATGAGTCCACCTGCTCACTCCAATGCTTTATTCTGAGTTCAGTATACCAGGCCAGGGAGCTCATCAGTTCTGAGGGCCAACATTTACTTGTGAAGTCATCCTCCCATTTGGGTATCTCACCTCCACATACTTCCTATATTTTTCTACCATAAATATAGGAAGTGGAAAATTAAGATGCCTTTTCTCCAGAGGGCGGCAGTTAGAGAGCTCCCTTTAGAAAGAGAGTTTAAGTATGTATTTAATATTGCTTTCTGACATGTTTTTATTCAGCCATTCATTCATTCACTCATAGTAAACAACTAAATTTCACTAATGCACTCTGTGATGTTCAGATTGTAAACAGTCACAAAGACATAGAAATAAACCAGCATGGAGATTACTGAAAGTGAGAATCCTCTTGTGTCTCATTTCTTGGACTTTGGGGGCTACCTCAAGTTCCAATATCCCATGAATGTCCAGGTGCTGCCACAGAAATGGCAGTGAAACCAGAGTTACCTCATCAAAGATAACCTTTCTGAGAGGGTCCTGTGTACTGTGATGTGGCCTCTCTGCCATTTAGGCTGTGCCCTGACAAATAGTTTTAACTAAAATGACTGAGAAAATGCAAGTGGTTGGGCTGGATCTGCTGGAAAACAAAAACAAGGGTACTTCGTGAATATTAAAATATAAGTTTTATAGTAGTTTCAGGTTCTTTCTAGGAAATGCTTGAGGAGCTACAGGGTAAAGATTGGCAGACAACCAGGAATTGGGGAATTCTATAGTGTTAGGATGAACATCATCAGCATCTGTGCAACCTGTGGGCTCTGATCCACAACTACATGAGGGGTAGTCATTAAAAAATAAAAAGCCTAGAAATTTGTCATGATCTGGGGGGATTTGAAAGGAAGAGAATGCTGACTTCCAGTGTGAATGTGTTTTCAGGTGATCCTGTGACCTTAGAAGCGTACAGCAATGTTGAAAATGACTAACAGTGCTCCAGTTTCCAGAAACATACACCCCATTGGTGAAGGGAAGTTTGCAACCTGTGATGAAGTGTTGGTACAAGAAGAAATTCTCCATGGGTTTTCTTTAGGTCTACCTTGGTCAGATAGCAAAGGTCTCCCTCAATGCCCTTGTCCCCACCCAAGGTAACTGAATCTCTTACCCTCTGTCCAGGGAGCTTTCAAGTGTCCAGCATACCTGGAAAGCACTGTGTCCACTCATTTGATGTCCAGACTCAAATGAGTCTGCTGTGGAAGAGGAGGGCTCATTTCTCTCCAGGACAGCCATGGCTCAGAGATAGCACCTTCATTCTGCTCTCCGGGGAGATGGTTTACTATTTCCTTCCCTGTCCATGGCCCTAAACTGTCCTTTTCTAACAAAGTTGCTACTTGGCTTGCTTTTTCTACTTCCTCTAGGCCCTATCTTTTCTAGATTCTTCATAGGAAAAACTAACCTGTAGTTTTGCCTTTTACGAATGTTGCAATAACTATCGACTTCCTCTCCCGCCTGCTCCCCAGTCTGTTTTGTGTAGGTCTGAGTTTCTGGTCTAGGTGGGGTAAGGCTCTGGTGAAGTCCTTTCTCTTGGAGAGTAGGCCTTTCTGATGGAGAATGCTCATGGTGTATTCAAAATAATTACTTTTTTCCTTCCCTTGCCAGGGCTATGAGGAGATATTTGTTGGCTCTCTCCTGTGTATATTTCCCCTGGTAGGGCTTGTGGAGATTGACCTAAGAAAGCATGAAGGTCTTCTTAATCCCCCAGGAGTTTCTCACTGTCATGCTAGTCCACACTAACCCTTCCAGCCATTTGTCAAAATTACCACGCAGGTGTTCCTGCCAGTTTCTGGCTCCAGCGGCTTCCACTTCAGATAAGCAGATCTCGGCTGTGATCTCTATATTCTCCTGGGTCTCCAGATTTCAGGGTGTTCCTTTGCCCTGGGACCTCAGTTCTCTGATCAGTTCAAGAACAGTTGTTAATTTTCAGTTTATTCTACCTTTTTCTTGTTTTAGGGATGGGAGTGATGACTTTCAAGCTTTACATGTTAGAGCTGAATCAAAAGTCTCCTTATAGCCTATTTTGGACACAACAGCTTGAGAAATTCCTGTAATATACAAGACAGATCATGTTGCTCTTCTGCTTACAGCTTATTTTGGAGTAAAAGCCAAAGCCCTTCTATTGGCGCACAAGGCCTCCTCAATCAGGCCACTCTCTGTTCTACTTATTGGCCTCTTCTGCTCTTATTCTCCCTCCACTTTCTCTGATCCAGTCACATTGGCTTCCTGGATGTGCCTTGAATACACCGGCAAGCATCTACCACAAGGCCTTTGCACTTGCCTAGAACAATTCTTGTCCACATGTCCAATTGTCTCTGCACAAAAGTCACAGATACCTAGTGAGGCCTTCCCTGACCACCCCTGTTTAAAACAACAACTCCACAGTTCACTCCCATCCCCTCATTTTCTCACCCTTTCTCATCTTTATTTGTTTCCATAGCACTTTTCACCACATGACCTACTTCATGCAGTATTTTTCTTTTCTTTTTCGTTTGTCTGTTTTTGAGACAGGGTCTCACTCTGTTGCCCAGGCTGGAGTGCAGTGGTATGATCTTGGCTCGCTGCAACCTCCTCTCTCCCGGGCTCAAGTGATCCTCCCGCCTCAGCCCTCCAAGTGACTGGGAGTACAGGCACAAGCCACCACACCCAGCTAATTTTTGTATTTTTTGTAGAGACAGGGTTTCACAAGGTTGCCCAGTCTGGTCTCGAACTCCTGAGCTCAAGTGATCCATCCACCTCCACCTCCCAAAGTGCTGGGATTACAGGTGTGAGCCACTGTACCCTGCCTTTATACAGTATTTTTCTAATTTTTAAGTCTATTTTCTCTCTTTCTCACTAGCTGGTAAACTCCATGGGAGCAAGGATATTTGTTTTGTTCCTTGCTATATATCAGTGCTATAAAGAAATTACAAATTCATGATGATCAATGGCCATTAAAATTATTTAGTGAATGGGATATTAGTATAATACCAAGGTAGTATTACATAGATGACTTTCTGGTTGCAAAGGGAGAAACACTACTATTAAATAGAGGAATCTAGTGGTTAATTTAGTATCATTAATGGCAGGTCAACCAGGTATTATGTCTTTTCTTAAGTGATGCAACATGAAGTTGATAATATCACGTGAAATATTATCTTGCCAAATATGCTTAACTTGAATCCATAGAGCCTTTAGATATAACTCTCAGTTTACAAAGTAAATAATAAGTTAAAATTCACCACAAGGAAGCCACCAGACAAAATCAGAAGGTGGCACATCTTGTAAAATAGTTCAAAGTCATGATAAAGGGTCTGTTCTAGATGAGAAGGGACATAAGAGATAAGGGAGCTGGATGCAATGTGTGTGTTTTTGGATTGGCTATGATTTGTGCCAATGAGTTTTAAAGGAGGTATTAGAATCCATAGGGGAGAATCTAAGTTCTAATATTAGGTGAGATGAACATTTTCTGAAATAAAATTGATATACATGAATTGCAAAAAGTAACTTTCAAAAGAATATGTATAAATATGTACAATTACAACATGTCAATTATAAAAGAATATGCAGAATATGATCTCATTTAGGTAAAAAATGCAAACCATGCTTCTCTGTTTAGTAAAATATTTTAAAAGAGTATGTATAGTCTAATATTAAAGAAAAATATACATTTTTGTATTTTGTCTTAATATAATTTATTTTTATTAAGTCTGGCACTTAGCTCATAGATTTTTTTGAATTTTTGTTTCTAGATGAGTGGAGAGAAAATGGCTGTATCTAATTGGCCCTTACACAGAGACCAACCCGCTTCATAGTTCAAGACATAAACCTGCCACACATATGAATGTAAACAGCTGTAGATACAGAGTATTTTACAATTGTACGCTTTCAAGTTATTAAAATTTCTGGATTTGTTTAATTTACTCAAATTTACCTCATTCCAATTAATAGTGAATTTTAAAAAATCATATCAAATCCAGCCCCATTTGTTCATAATATCAGGATTTCAAAAAATCTGAAAATTTCTCCTTTAATCTGTTTTGTTTGTTTTGTTTTTGAAGGGAGGATCTGGACATTTTATTACTGATAGATTAAAAACACAATACAATTTTTGGTGTATTTAGACTGTTCACATTTAAGTGATTATTCATATAGTTGGATTAATATTTACCACACTTGGAACGGTTTTCTATTCATAGCCCTTGTTCTTTACTTCATTTTCTTCTCTCCTTCTCCCTTCTCTAATTTTAACTGAGTATTTAATATTGTGCTCTTTTCTCTCCTGTCTTTGCAAATAAATTACACTTCGTTTAACTTTTTTTGTGGTTGCCCTAGAGTTTGCGATATACATTTACAATTCTTTCAAGTCCACTTTCAAATTATTTGATGCTATACTGCTTCACAGGTAGTTCAAGTATCCTGTAACAGAGTATTCCCAGTTCTTCCCTTTAATCCCTTATAACATTTCTGTCATTCATTTCACTTACACATAAGTTATAATGACTGAATAGATTGTTATTATTGATATATTTTTAAATTAAATGACTGTATAGAAAGTTAAAATACCAATGATTTGATCTAGAGTTTTAGACTCTTTAAATGTTTTTCTTTCCTTCTTGTCTTCTTTTCTCTCTGCCTCCTATGCTCTTCATCTTCTCTTTTTTTCCATCACCCACTAATACCATATTTGTTTCTGATTATTTCTGTTAAGAAAAATGTTTAAGGGCTTTCTCTAACAGAACTCTCCATGATTTCATTCTTATCTGTCCCTCTTCAAAGAGAAGCAAATAAGATTTTGCTGTTTTTTATATGCATGATTTTATACATATATATATATACAAACTAAATGTTTCATTTTTCAGTAAAACATAAATTTGCATTTTGTTTCTATAAACATGTCATATTTTTAAATGTTTTTGAATTATATATATATATCATAATGTACTAATGTTTTTGCAACTTTCTTTTTTTGTCAACATTATGTTTTTGAAATTTATCCCTGTTGCTACAAGTAGATAGATTTAGTTTTCTCATTTAAACGGCTGTACCATGTTTCATTTTATGCATACTATATAAAAATGTATCCTTTCTTTTATTTAAGTATATTTGGCTTCCCATTATTTTGTTTTTATTAAAAATGCTACCATTAACACTTATTTCTCCTTGCATGCATGTGAGAGGGTTTCTCTAAACCACACACATAGGACTGGAATTATAAGGTGTTAGATATGTACATCTTCAGCTTTACTAGACCTTGTCAAGTTGTGCTCCAAAGTAGTTGTTCCAATTCCATCAGCAATAAATGAGAATTCCTGTTGCATCACATCTGGCCAACACTAGGTATTTTCAGACTTTTAAAACTTGTCAATTTGATAAATGTGAGATATCACATTGTTTTAATTTGTTTCCCTTTTTACTAGTAAGGTTAAAAAATATTTTCACATATTAAGTAACCAATAGATTTCCTGTTCTGTGAATTGTTCATTTTTTTCTATCAAATAATAGTTTTCTATGCATACTTTATATGTTCTGAATGCCAATTTTTTGTTAGCTATATGTATTGCAAATATTTTATCCCAGTCTGTGACTTGTTTTTTTAGTTTGTGCTGTGTTTGGTTGCATAAAAGCCTTCATTTTAATTTAGTGAATTTATGAATCTTTCATGTGTCGTTTGTGATTTTGTGTTTTATTCAAGGATTCCTTCCACAGTGCAACATTGTTTGGTCTCCTATACTTTCTTTTAAAGTATGTAAAGTTTTGCCTTTCATATTTAGGTTGGTTTTCTTGGAATATTTTTAATGTGTAAATAGTATACAATAGGGAGTCTAACATTTTTATATGGGTATCTTATTTTCCAGGTACCAGTGACTTATTGGCCCATCCTTTCTCCGTTAATTTATTACACTTCTGTCATATATCAGATATCAGTACACGTGGTCATGCTCCAGTTCCACTGATCTGTCTACCTTTGAGTTACCATCACACGATCATTACTCTGAATTATAAATGGAATCAGCTTTTTGTATTCTACTGTCTAATTAGCTATTACTGCCACATAGACAGTTACCAATTTTACTATGATGATCTTGAATTTGCCTATCTTGCTGAACTCTTTCATTAATGGTTTTATTATTGACTTGTGTCAAAGAGGCCTAGATCTTACTCTCAACCTTATTACTAACTAGTTGTATGATCTTAGGAAAGTTACTAGTGTCACTAAACTTCAGTGTTCTCTTTAAATCTTTTTAAAGATTTAAAAAGGTCATAACATCTAACTCACGAGGTGGGGTTGTTGTGGAAGTTAAATAAGAAACTGAATGTAGACAGCCTAGCACAAAGCAGAGATCCCCCAAATTCTAGTTCCTTTAAAATATTTTGTTTCTCTAAAATTGTCTGATCAAATTATATATACTATATATATAAAATATATATATATATAAAATATATATATATATAAAATATATATACACACACATACCCACATATATGTAAGACCTTTCTTGCCATCCAAAGCCCCAGGTTACACTAAGGCATTTCTTTAGCTATGAAGTCACATGTTCGTTTGTTTTTTATTGTTGGATAAGAATATACTACCCCTTTTATTAAATAAATCCAAAACATTAGGCTGGATGCTATTCTGGGGAGATAACCACTTGGAGATCACAAAATTATCTCCTGGTTTCAGGTAATATAGATGCGCTTTACATGATTCATTGTAGATATTAAAGATGTCAGAGGAAAAAATGGCCATTACAATTATGTGACTTTAAAGTATTTTCCAAAAGAGCCATATCTGTCATCAGTTATGGGAGCTGACCAAATGTGCACGATGACAGACAGACAGCTGGTTCTCATTCATATTAACTTCCTCTTGAGCAATAGGAATGTTACAGCAATCTGGCTTTATATTATGTTGATTCCAATGTAATTACATTTGTTATTTTCAGGCGATGCAGTAAATCAAGCTGTGGCAAGTAGGTGGATATTTCACAGAAGTAATTTTGGAGACCATTTAATACGATCGCGTGTTCTGTTGAACTCTCTTCTGCCACAAGACAAATAATGTCCAGTCCAGGCATGGAGGAGGGGACAGAGTGGGAAGCAAACCTGTTTACTTTAAAAGATAGAAAAAATGTGTTTTTCTACATGTAGATGTGAAGTTTATAAGAAACAAAGGAGCCCAGTTAAGGCACGTGGGGTCAAAGTAATGGACAAACTGCTCCCGTGCAAGAGATTTGCTATCTCTCTGTTCCTGGGCCCCAGACTGCCAAACCCAGCTGCTTCCCAGGCAGTTGTGTACCTCCCCCAAACATACCTGCTGTTCCAGCACTTTACTCTGCTGAGGGATAGGCTGGTCATGAATTAATGTCTACAGAACAGGGGTGAATGACCCTTCTGATTTCATTACAGCTAGAAACTCTGTAGTGCTTACTCTCATTCACATAAAGGCCAAAAGCTTTTAGAATCCTTTAATAAACCAATTGCCTAAAGGCTAAATTCAGAAAGGAATCTAATATTGATGCTAAATGATCATTTTGTTGTCTAACAGTCTCTGTTCAAAATGGACATAATTCTTTTAGTCTGTGATCTGACCTCCCATTAATACCAGCTTCCCAAAGTGTTATCACTATGCAAGAAGAAAGAAAGCCAAAATGAATTTGACTTTAAAGGGCATCCTTGCTTTAAACAGATTTATCTAAGAAGAAAATTAAGACCATGGACTATAATACTTTTTTTCCTGTAGACAGCAGAGATTTAGTTATCAACTGCTCAATGCAACTTAAATAATTGAGGAATAAAAAAATCTGGAATAGTTTAGGAGAAAACTGCCTAGAGCCGCTAGGAAAAGATGACCTCTGGAAGACCTTCTCAGCTCTGTGCACAACTTCTTGAGTGAGCACATAAAATGAATCCATGTGTTCGGGAGGTAGCATAGGAAGGCATGGCCCTTGATTGGTTAAGGGTAGCTTTGGTTTCAGCTGCCAAGAAACAACCCTACCTAGTGGTGAAGACTCTTCAAATTTCTTCAGAAAAATCAAGCCCTTCTCATTGTTCCCTATAACATTTTGTTTTAACTTGGCTAGTGTTTATTCAAGTTGCTTAGCTTACAGCCCATTGGGTTTCATTCAGGAAGATTGTAATCAGGAGAGGGAGAGGGGGTGAGAAAGAATGAAAATTCCTATTAAATGGAAAAAACAAACAACTTTTTCCCCAGAATGCTTTTTTTTTCCTCTCACCTTAATCTGGTGGTATCTAGGGAAATGTTAAGTATAGAAGAATTTCATGAGAAAAGAATTTTTAAGAAATAATCAATAAAAGAACTTATAATTTTTGGCTGGGTACAGTGGCTCATGCCTGTAATCCCAGCACTTTGGGAGGCTGAGGCGGGCAGATCACTTGAGCTCAGGAGTTCCGGACCAGCCTGGCCAACATGGTGAAACCCTGTCTCTACAAAAAACAAAAATAAAAAATTAGCCAGGCATGGTAGTATGCACCTGTAGTCCCAGCTATTTGCGGGGCTGAGGTGGGAGGCTCGCTTGAGCCTGAAAGGCAGAGGTTGCAGTGAGTGGAGACTGCCCGACTGCATTCCAGCCTGGGATACGAAGCAAGATGTTGTCTCATACACACACACACACACAAAAGGTTTACAAGGACATTAAAAAACATAATAAAAGTTTAATTTACATTAACCTTTAAAAAATTAAGTTTCACTAATGTTTTGGCCTTTATTTTTACTGTAATAAAATATATATGACATACAATTTACTGGGCTATAATTCACTGGCATTAAGTAGATTCATAATGTTATGAAACCACCACCACTATCCAGTTCCAGAAGTTTTTCATCATTGCAAACAGAAACTCTATACCATTAAACAAAAACTTCCCATTTCCCACTTCCCCTAGGCCACAGTAACTTCTATTCTTTTATTCTCCATGACTTTGTCTATCCTAGGTAACTCATATAGGTGGAATATCAGACAATATTTATCCTTTTTGGTCTGGTTTATTTCACTTAGCTTAATGTTTTCAATGTTTATCCATGTTGTAGCATGTATCAAGATTTCATTTCTTTTTAGAGATGAATTAGCTTCCATTGTATGTATATACAACATTTGTTTACCCATTTATCTGATGATGGACATTTGGGTTGTTCCTATCTTTTAGGTGTTATGAATGAATAGTGCTGCTATGAACACTGGTGTTCAAGTATCCTTGGTGTTTTCAATTTTTGGGGGTATATACCTAGAAGTGAAATTGTTGGGTCATATAGTAATTCTAGTTTAACTTTCTGAGGAACCACCAAACTATTTCCACTGTGGGCATATAATTTCACATTCCCACCAACAATGCCCAAGTCTTTCAATTTCTATACATCTCCAACAACACTAGTTATTTTCTATTTTTTTTTAATAATAGCCAGCCTAATGCTGGTAAAGTGGTATCTTATTTTGGTTTTGATTTGCATTTTTCTAATGTCTAGTGGTGTTTAATATCTTTTTATGTGCTTATTGGCTGTTTATATATCTTCTTTGGAGAAATGCCTGTTCAAGTCCTTTGCCCATTTTTAAATTGTACTGTTTTCTCATTGATCAGTTTTATATATTCTGAGTATTAATCTCTTATCAGATATATAATTTACAAATATTTCCTTCCATTCTATCAGTTGCCTTTTCACTCTGTTGATAGTGTCTTTTGATATGCAAAAGCTTTAAATTTTGATAAAGCCCAATTTATCCATTTTTCTTTTTTACTTGTACAACTAATATTCATTAACAGTGATGTATACTTACCACATGTCCATTTGTAGCTGGTGTAGAAGCTTTAAATTTTGATAAAGCCCAATTTATCCATTTTTCTTTTTTACTTGTATAACTAATATTCGTTAACAGTGGTGTATACTTACCACATGTCCATTTGTAGCTGGTGTAGAAGGTATCTTGTAGGAAAAGTAGGTGTTCCACATCATGGAAGGTTGACATTGGTGTTTTCATGTAACTGATTACCCTAGTGTGTTGCAATGCATTGTGATTCAAGTGTTCCCTTATGTAAATTTTTAAATCACACATTTTTTATTGTATATTTTTACTCATATATTTACCAAATTAACATTTACAATTATGAAACAAATCACTCATGAAATATTTTACAAAGAAAAGTCAAAGGCAAGGTAAAACTAATAATGCAAGCTGAAAGTAATAATAAGAGCATGGCAGAGTTGAGACTTCCATTACTACTAGGAGTTTTTTTGACAGCCACATTAAAAGGATCTGACAAAGAGTCAGAATCATGCCTGGGAATAGCACTGCTCTTCAGCCTGGCCAACGCAGCAAGACCCCCACCTCTAAAAAAATCACAAATATCAATGCAATTATTTTTTTAAATGGACATATCTCTACTATACTTAACAATGTATCAAACTCTATGTATTGTGTGTTAGGATATTAGTCAGTGATAGTATGGAGATAATAACATTTTGAAAATATTAACATTATTTATGTTTATAATCTCATGAATGCTTTTTAAAATTATTGCATCTATAACATTGTAAATTTATATCACATAATACATAAATTAATATTTATATAAGCAATACTCATTGGGGACGCATCCTCCAATTTTTTTTTTTATTGGTGGGAGTATTTTAAAAAGTTTGGAAACCAGTGGTTTCCTTAAAAAAAAGTGAAGTTACAGACATATTTGTCTATCAGCTTTTTCAGTTAGAAAACTGGCACACTTTTATGCCGAGCATTTTTTACTTTTAAAAAAGTAACATTGACTTTACTCCAGTCTGTTTGGCAAAAGTTCCATGATGGATCACTGCAAAGACAGCAAAGGATTGGCACATTTGCTTTTAGTATTTATGTGAGAACAAGTGTACTTTTTCATCTGTGTTTATACAGAGTTTGTGTATGTAGAGTTCAGTAATCCTTGTGACAAAACACTATAACCCCATGAGACTAATCTAATGCCAGAAGAAAATACTATAGCTGAGTTGAGTGATGAAAGCCATTCTGGACCTGAGTTGTGTTAATAGGGAAGAGAATTTTCTCAACAGTAACAATGTGGATAATCACAGTGAATCTGGGTTTCTCATTGTGCTATTCTAAGGCAACTCTATTATCCAAGCTTAAAGATTTGCTAGGGTCCTGGGTTACCCAGACATTTTCCCACTTGTGATTCTTCTGCTTATTTCACTGCTTATTAATATCCATTGAAGAGTTAACTGGGACAAGCATAGGAATTTTATCTGGAGGTTTTATTCCCTTGTTGATTACATTGGCATACAATATTTGGATTATACATATATTTTTTTTATCCATGTGGATCTTGACTTCAGAGCCATGGAAAATCAACCGCCAGTCAAACCTGCTTTCAAACCAATCATCTTGAAACCAACACAAGCTTTTCTGGTCATGTTTTAGGTGGCCACAGCTGTAAAACCATTTATGACAAACTCTGGAATTTTGACTTGACTTTGATAATAAACTTATGTACTTTGAAACTAGAAGGGCAACAAAGCCAGGTTAGACACTGAGAACATTGCCCACTTAAGATAGCATGAAATTAATAAAGAAGATAGCTTTCAGGTTGTATTTTAAGATAGCCTGAAATTAATAAAGAAGATAGCTTGCAGGTTGTGTTTACTTACCCCTGCCAAAATCTGAAAGCTGGGCTGAGTTTATAGAATCATGGAGTTAGAAGGGAACTTAAAGGACATCATACCTAGGTCCTACACAGAAGATTAGGGCAGACTTGGAGAATTCTTTCCTTATGGGCCAGATTATGAAGCCAAGTCTTCCTGAAGACTGTCTGTGGATATGTAAAGCAAAGGAAAAGAGATGAAAATGTAGTCGGGTGGAGAACAATGATCTAAAGCTAGTAGAAACAGGGATTTGTCTAAAGCTGGAAGGAAGAGTTAATGGTAGAGGGTGGTGGGGTGGAGAAAGGTAAGAAACAAGGGAATGGTGACAACAGGATAAAAAATGAGGGGCAGAATAGGTTAGGTTAGGTGATTCAAGGATGGCATCCACCAGTGCTGGGCATGTGGTAGGATGCTTCTTCAATGTGGAACCTTCCATCTAGCTAACATGAGGATTCTGCTTCACCTTATCTCACATTCCTGGCTCTGTTCTCCAGCTTTAAATACTTATTTTTACTCATTTCAATTTGGGGGATTCATTAAGATGGATGTTCCCCCTTGGCTTCTGATCGCCTTCATCATTGGAACCTTTCCTTTTCTCTGAAATTCTGGTTACCTAAAATTGAAAGAGCTTTTCATTGCCCCAGAGGGAGTGTTAACTCTCTTAACACAGAATCACCCTCTACAACATCCCTGAAGGACTTCCTTTTTGCCATTCCAGATGACCATATCTACTTGACTGTCTCATGTCATGGAAACTCTACATTATAGATTGTCAGTACCTTGAATTGTTCAACTTCGGAGTTGATCTTCAACTAGCTGAGTCCTTCCTTTATCACATCCATCTCCTCCTCTGGCTTTCTCATTCTTTTCTTTTAAAAAATTATTATTATTTATTATTTTTAAATGACACATAATTGCATATATTTATGGGACCCAATATGATATTTCAGTACATATATATAATGTGTACTGGTTGAATCAGGGTAATTAGCATATTCATCACCTCAGACATTTATCGTTTCTTTATGTTAAGAACATTAAAAATCCACTCTTGTAGTTATTTGAAAATATACAAGAAATCCTTTTTTTTTCTTTTCGAGACAGAGACTCACTCTGTCACCCAGGCTGGAGTGCAGTGGCGTGATCTCTGCTCACTGCAACCTCTGCCCCACTGGGTTCAAGCAATTCTCCTGCCTCACCCTCCCGAGTAGCTGGGACTATAAGCACCTGCCACCGTGCCCAGCTAATTTTTGTATTTTTAGTAGAGACGGGGTTTCACCATGTTGGCCAGGATGGTCTCGATCTCTTGACCTTGTGATCTGCCTGCCTTGGCCTCCCAAAGTGCTGGGATTACAGGCGTGAGCCACCATGCCCAGCCACAATAAATTCATGTTTATTGTAGTCACTCTACAGTGCTATAGAACACTAAAATTTATTCCCTCTATCTAGCTGTACTAGATTTGGTAACCATCCCTGTCTATCCTCCTCTTCCCCCTACCCTTCCTAGCCTACAGTAGCCACTATTCTACTCTTTACTTGTATGAAATTAACTTTTTTTTTTTTTTTAGCTTTTTCATGTAAGTGAGAATATGTGCTTGGCTTATTTCACTTAAAATAAATTCTTCCAAGCTCATTTATGTTGCAGTGAATGACAGAATTGTTCTTTTTTTCTATCACTAAGTAGTATTCCATTGGGCATGTACACCATAGTACGTATTTTCTTTATTCATTCATCTGTTGATGGACACTTAGGTTATTCCATATCTTGGCTATTGTGAATTGTACTCCAATAAACATATATGCAAAATAGTACTGCAATAAAGATATCTCTTCAACATACTGATTTCCTCTTCTTTGGATTAATGCCCAGTAGTGGGGTGACTGGATCCTATAGTAGTTCTATTTTAGCTGTTTGAGGAAACTCCATACCATTTTCCATAATGGCCGTACTAATGTACATCCCTCCCAACAGTGTATGAGTTCCCTTTTCTCTGCATCCTCAAAAGCATTTTTTTTTTTGGTCTTTTTGATAATAGCTGTTCTAACTGGGGTGAAATGCTATCTCATTGTGGTTTTGATTTCCATTTATCTGATGATTAGTGGTATTCAGCATTTTTTTTCATATACCTGTTGGCTATTTGTATATCTTCTTTTGAGAGATATCTGTTCAACCCGTGGCCCACTTTTTAACCTATATATATATTTTGTTGTTGTTGTTGTTGAGTTATTTGAGTTTCTTGTATATTCTGGATATTCATCCCTTGTGGGATGAATAGTTTTCAAATGTTTTCCCTTGTGCTGAAGGTTGTCTCTTCATTCTCTTAATTTTTCCTTTGCAGTTAAGAAGCTTTTTAGTTTGGTGTAATCTCATTAGTCTAGTTTTGCTTTTATTGCCTGTGCTTTGAGGTCTTCATAAAATCTTTGCCCAGATCAATGTCCTAAAGCATTTCCCCTGTTGTTTTCTTCTAGTAGCTTCATAGTTTTGAGTGTTACATTTAAGTCTTTAATGGATTTTGAGTTGACTTTTGTATATGGTGGGAGATAGAGGCCTAGTTTCATTTTTATTCTTATGGATATCCAGCTTTCCCAGCATCATTTATTGAAAAGACTGTCTTTTCCCCTAATGAGCATTCACAGAGTCTTTGTAGGAAGTCAGTTGGCTGCAAATAGGTGGATTTATTTCTGGGTTCTCTAGTCTGTTCCATTGGTCTTTCTGTTTTTATGCCAGTACCATGCTATTTTGATTAATTTAGCTTTATAATATATTTTAAAGCCAGGTACTGTGATATTTTCAGATTTTTTCTTTGGGTTCTTTGAGGTCTTTTGTGGTACTCTATGAATTTTAGGATTTTTTTCTATTTCTGTGAAGAATGTTATTGGTACTTGATAGGGATTGCACTGGATCTGCAGATCACTTTTTGTAGGATGGGCATTTTCACAATATTAATTATTTTACTCCATGAACATGGAATGTCTATTTTTTTGTTTTTTTTTTCAATTTATTTATTAGTGTTTTCTAGTTTTCCTTGTAGAGATGTTTTCCCTCCTTGGTTATATTTATTCTTGTATTCTTTTTATAGTTATTTTCAGTAGGATTGCTTTCTTGATTCTATTTCTATTAGTCTGTTGTTGGTGTCTAGAAACACTGCTGATTTTTGTATGTTGATTTTGTATCCTGTAACATTACTAAATTTATTTATCAGTTCTAAGAGTTTTTGGTGGAGATTTTAGGGTTTTCTATGTCTATACACATGTTGTCTGCAAACAGAAACAGTCTGACTTCCTCCTTTTCAACTTGGATGCTCTTTATTTCTTTTTCTTGCCTAATTGCTCTGGTTAGGACTTCCAGTTCTGTGTTTAATAAAAGTAGTGAGGGTGAGCATTTTTGTCTTGTTTCAGTTCTTAGAGAAAAAGCTTTTAGCTTTCCACCACTTAGTATGATGTTTACTGTGGTTTTGTCATATGTGGTCTTTATTGTGTTGAGGTATGGTCCTTCTATACCTAGTTTGTTGAGTGCTTTTATCACAAAGGGATGCTGAATTTTACCAATTCGTTTTTTTGTATCTATTAAGATGACCATATATTTTTTCCCTTGATTCTGTTGATATATCACATTTATTGATTTTTGTATGTTGAACCATCCTTTCATTCCTATGATAAATTCTACTTGATTATGATGAATGATCTTTTTAATGTGCTGGATTTGGTTTGTTAGTATTTTGGTGAAGATTTTTGCATCCATGTTCATTGGAGATATTGGCCCATAGTTTTCTTTTTTGTTGTTCTGTCTTTGTCTGGTTTTAGTATCAGGGTAATGCTGACCTCATAAAATGAGTTTGGAAGATCTCCTTTTTCTTCAGTTTTTTGGAAGAATTTAAGAATAATTGGTTTTAGTTCTTCTTTAAATGTTTGGTCAAATTCAGCAGTGAAAACTTCAGTTCCTGGATTGGCCTTTGATGGGAGACTTTTAATTACTGCTTTAATCTCATAACTAATAATTGATCTGGTTAGGTTTTCTAAATTTTTTTTGTTCAATCTTAGTATGTTGTATGTGTCCAGAAATTTATTCCCTTTGGTGAGGTTCTCTAATTTGTTGGTATGTAGTTGTTCATAGTAGTCTCTAATAATCCTTCATATTTCTGTGGTATCAGTTGCAATGCCTCCTTTTTCATTTCTGATTTTATTTACTTAGGTCTCATCTTTCTTTTCTTGGTTAGTATAGCTAAAAATTTGTTGATTTTGTTTATCTTTTCAAAAAAAGTGACCATTTTGTTTCATTGATCTTTTACGTATTTTAAAAATCTCAATTTCATTTATTTCTGCTCTGATATTCATGATTTCTTTTCTTTCACTGATTTTGGATTTGGTTTGTTCTTACTTTCCAGTTCCTTGAGATGCACTGTTTGGTGTCTTATTTGACACTTCTCTGGTTTTTTGATGGAGGCTTTTATTGCTATAAACGTCCCTCTTAACACTGTTTTTGCTGTTGTATCCCATAGGTTTGGATATACTGTGTTCCCATTTTCATTTGTTTTTTTAAAAATTTAAATTTTCTTTGAAATTTATTCATTCGCCATTGGTAGTTAGAAGCATGTTGTTTAACTTCTGTATATTTGTACAGTTTTGAAAGCTCCTTTTGTTATTGATTTCTAGTTTTATTTCATTGTCATCAGAAAAGATACTTGATATGATTTAAATTCTGTTAAATTTGTTGGTACTTGTTTTGTGGCCTACCATGTAATCTATTCTGGAGACCATTTCATGTGCTGATTAAAACACGTATATTTTGTAGCTATTGGGTTAAATATCTGTTTGGACCATTTGGTCAGAAGTGCAGTTTAAATCCAATGTTTCTTTGTTGGCTTTCTCTCTAGATGGTCTGTTCAATGCTGACAGTTGCACATTAAAGAACACACAACTATTATTGTATTGGGGCCTATCTCACCCTTTAAATCTAATATCTACTTTACATATCTGAGTGCTCTGGTGCATATATCTTTATCACTATGATATTCTCTTGTTGAATTGATACTTTTATCATTAGATAATGAACTTTTTTTGGTCTCGTTTTAAAGTTTTTGACTTAAAGTCTGTTTTATCTGATATAAGTATAGCTAGCTACTCCTGCTTGCCTTTGATTTCTGTTTTAATGGATTATCTTTTGCCATTCTTTCACTTTTAGTCTATATGTGTCTTTAGAAGCAAAGTGTGCTTCTTGTAGGCAGCATACAGTTAGGTCATGTTTTTTAATTCATTCAGCCAGTCTATTTTTTTTTTAAGTGGGATATTTAATCAGTTTACATTGATGGTTATTATTGATTGGTGAGGACTTACTCCTGTCATTTTGTTAATTCTTTTCTTTTTTTCTTTTTTTTTTTTTTTTTGGAGATATATTACATATAATGTATATATACATTATATACAGTATATATATATTTTATTATTATTATTATTATTATACTTTAGGTTTTATGGTACATGTGCGCAATGTGCAGGTAAGTTACATATGTATACATGTGCCATGCTAGTGCGCTGCACCCACCAACTCGTCATCTAGCATTAGGTATATCTCTCAATGCTATCCCTCCCCCCTCCCCCCACCCCACAACAGTCCCCGAAGTGTGATGTTCCCCTTCCTGTGTCCATGTGTTCTCATTGTTCAATTCCCACCTATGAGTGAGAATATGCGGTGTTTGGTTTTTTGTTCTTGCGATAGTTTACTGAGAATGATGATTTCCAATTTCATCCATGTCCCTACAAAGGACATGAACTCATCATTTTTTATGGCTGCATAGTATTCCATGGTGTATATGTGCCACATTTTCTTAATCCAGTCTATCATTGTTGGACATTTGGGTTGGTTCCAAGTCTTTGCTATTGTGAATAATGCGGCAATAAACATACGTGTGCATGTGTCTTTATAGCAGCATGATTTATAGTCCTTTGGGTATATACCCAGTAATGGGATGGCTGGGTCGAATGGAATTTCTAGTTCTAGATCCCTGAGGAATCGCCACACTGACTTCCACAAGAGTTGAACTAGTTTACAATCCCACCAACAGTGTAAAAGTGTTCCTATTTCTCCACATCCTCTCCAGCACCTGTTGTTTCCTGACTTTTTAATGATTGCCATTCTAACTGGTGTGAGATGGTATCTCATTGTGGTTTTGATTTGCATTTCTCTGATGGCCAGTGATGGTGAGTATTTTTTCATGTGTTTTTTGGCTGCATAAATGTCTTCTTTTGAGAAGTGTCTGTTCATGTCCTTCGCCCACTTTTTGATGGGGTTGTTTGTTTTTTTCTTGTAAATTTGTTGGAGTTCATTGTAGATTCTGGATATTAGCCCTTTGTCAGATGAGTAGGTTGCGAAAATGTTCTCCCATTTTGTAGGTTGCCTGTTCACTCTGATGGTAGTTTCTTTTGCTGTGCAGAAGCTCTTGAGTTTAATGAGATCCCATTTGTCAATTTCGGCTTTTGTTGCCATTGCTTTTGGTGTTTTAGACATGAAGTCCTTGCCCATGCCTATGTCCTGAATGGTAATGCCTAGGTTTTCTTCTAGGGTTTTTACGGTTTCAGGTCTAACATTTAAGTCTTTAATCCATCTTGAATTGATTTTTGTATAAGGTGTAAGGAAGGGATCCAGTTTCAGCTTTCTACATATGGCTAGCCAGTTTTCCCAGCACCATTTATTAAATAGGGAATCCTTTCCCCATTTCTTGTTTTTGTCAGGTTTGTCAAAGATCAGATACTTGTAGATATGTGGCATTATTTCTGACGGCTCTGTTCTGTTCCATTGATCTATATCTCTGTTTTGGTACCAGTACCATGCTGTTTTGGTTACTGTAGCCTTGTAGTATAGTTTGAAGTCAGGTAGTGTGATGCCTCCAGCTTTGTTCTTTTGGCTTAGGATTGACTTGGCGATGCGGGCTCTTTTTTGGTTCCATATGAACTTTAAAGTAGTTTTTCCCAATTCTGTGAAGAAAGTCATTGGTAGCTTGATGGGGATGGCATTGAATCTGTAAATTACCTTGGGAAGGATGGCCATTTTCATGATATTGATTCTTCCTACCCATGAGCATGGAATGTTCTTCCATTTGTTTGTATCCTCTTTTATTTCCTTGAGCAGTGGTTTGTAGTTCTCCTTGAAGAGGTCTTTCACATCCCTTGTAAGTTGGATTCCTAGGTATTTTATTCTCTTTGAAGCAATTGTGAATGAGAGTTCACTCATGATTTGGCTCTCTGTCTGTCTGTTATTGACGTATAAGAATGCTTGTGATTTTTGCACATTGATTTTGTATCCTGAGACTTTGCTGAAGTTGTTTATCAGCTTAAGGAGATTTTGGGCTGAGACAATGGGGTTTTCTAGATATACTATCATGTCATCTGCAAACAGGGACAATTTGACTTCCTCTTTTCCTAATTGAATACCCTTGATTTCCTTCTCCTGCCTAATTGCCCTGGCCAGAACTTCCAACACTATGTTGAATAGAAGTGGTGAGAGAGGGCATCCCTGTCCTGTGCCAGTTTTCAAAGGGAATGCTTCCAGTTTTTGCCCATTCAATATGATATTGGCTGTGGGTTTGTCATAAATAGCTCTTATTATTTTGAGATACGTCCCATCAATTCCTAATTTATTGAGAGTTTTTAGCATGAAGGGTTGTTGAATTTTGTCAAAGGCCTTTTCTGCATCTATTGAGATAATCATGTGGTTTTTGTCTTTGGTTCTGTTTATATGCTGGATTACATTTATTGATTTGCGTATATTGAACCAGCCTTGCATCCCAGGGATGAAGCCCACTTGATCATGGTGGATAAGCTTTTTGATGTGCTGCTGGATTCTGTTTGCCAGTATTTTATTGAGGATTTTTGCATCAATGTTCATCAAGGATATTGGTCTAAAATTCTCTTTTTTTGTTGTGTCTCTTCCAGGCTTTGGTATCAGGATGATGCTGGCCTCATAAAATGAGTTAGGGAGGATTCCCTCTTTTTCTATTGATTGGAATAGTTTCAGAAGGAATGGTACCAGCTCATCCTTGTACCTCTGGTAGAATTCGGCTGTGAACCCATCTGGTCCTGGACTTTTTTTGGTTGGTAAGCTATTGATTATTGCCACAATTTCAGCTCCTGTTATTGGTCTATTCAGAGATTCAACTTCTTCCTGGTTTAGTCTTGGGAGGGTGTATGTGTTGAGGAATTTATCCATTTCTTCTAGATTTTCTAGTTTATTTGCATAGAGGTGTTTGTAATATTCTCTGATGGTAGTTTGTATTTCTGTGGGATCGGTGGTGATATCCCCTTTATCATTTTTTATTGCAGCTATTTGATTCTTCTCTCTTTTTTCCTTTATTAATCTTGCTAGCGGTCTATCAATTTTGTTGATCCTTTCAAAAAACCAGCTCCTGGATTCATTGATTTTTTGAAGGGTTTTTTGTGTCTCTATTTCCTTCAGTTCTGCTCTGATTTTAGTTATTTCTTGCCTTCTGCTAGCTTTTGAATGTGTTTGCTCTTGCTTTTCTAGTTCTTTTAATTGTGATGTTAGGGTGTCAATTTTGGATCTTTCCTGCTTTCTCTTGTGGGCATTTAGTGCTATAAATTTCCCTCTACACACTGCTTTGAATGCATCCCAGAGATTCTGGTATGTTGTGTCTTTGTTCTCGTTGGTTTCAAAGAACATCTTTATTTCTGCCTTCATTTCGTTATGTACCCAGTAGTCATTCAGGAGCAGGTTGTTCAGTTTCCATGTAGTTGAGCGGTTTTGAGTGAGATTCTTAATCCTGAGTTCTAGCTTGATTGCACTGTGATCTGAGAGACAGTTTGTTACAATTTCTGTTCTTTTACATTTATTGAGGAGAGCTTTACTTCCAAGTATATGGTCAATTTTGGAATAGGTGTGGTGTGGTGCTGAAAAAAATGTATATTCTGTTGATTTGGGGTGGAGAGTTCTGTAGATGTCTATTAGGTCCGCTTGGTGCAGAGCTGAGTTCAATTCCTGGGTATCCTTGTTGACTTTCTGTCTCGTTGATCTGTCTAATGTTGACAGTGGGGTGTTAAAGTCTCCCATTATTAATGTGTGGGAGTCTAAGTCTCTTTGTAGGTCACTCAGGACTTGCTTTATGAATCTGGGTGCTCCTGTATTGGGTGCATATATATTTAGGATAGTTAGCTCTTCTTGTTGAATTAATCCCTTTACCATTATGTAATGGCCTTCTTTGTCTCTTTTGATCTTTGTTTGTTTAAAGTCTGTTTTATGAGAGACTAGGATTGCAACCCCTGCCTTTTTTTGTTTTCCATTTGCTTGGTAGATCTTCCTCCATCCTTTTATTTTGAGCCTATGTGTGTCTCTGCATGTGAGATGGGTTTCCTGAATACAGCACACTGATGGGTCTTGAGTCTTTATCCAGTTTGCCAGTCTGTGTCTTTTAATTGGAGCATTTAGTCCATTTACATTTAAAGTTAATATTGTTATGTGTGAATTTGATCCTGTCATTATGATGTTAGCTGGATATTTTGCTCGTTAGTTGATGCAGTCTCTTCCTAGTCTCGATGGTCTTTACATTTCGGTATGATTTTGCAGTGGCTGGTACCGGTTGTGCCTTTCCATGTTTAGCACTTCCTTCAGGAGCTCTTTTAGGGCAGGCCTGGTGGTGACAAAAATCTCTCAGCATTTGCTTGTCTGTAAAGTATTTTATTTCTCCTTCACTTATGAAGCTTAGTTTGGCAGGATATGAAATTCTGGGTTGAAAATTCTTTTCTTTAAGAATGTTGAATATTGGCCCCCACTCTCTTCTGGCTTGTAGGGTTTCTGCCGAGAGATCTGCTGTTAGTCTGATGGGCTTCCCTTTGATGGTAACCCGACCTTTCTCTCTGGCTGCCCTTAACATTTTTTCCTTCATTTCAACTTTGGTGAATCTGACAATTATGTGTCTTGGAGTTGCTCTTCTCGAGGAGTATCTTTGTGGCGTTCTCTGTATTTCCTGAATCTGAATGTTGGCCTGCCTTGCTAGATTGGGGAAGTTCTCCTGGATAATATCCTGCATAGTGTTTTCCAACTTGTTTCCATTCTCCCCGTCACTTTCAGGTACACCAATCAGACGTAGATTTGGTCTTTTCACATAGTCCCACATCTCTTGGAGGCTTTGCTCGTTTCTTTTTATTCTTTTTTCTCTAAACTTCCCTTCTCGCTTCATTTCATTCATTTCATCTTCCAGGGCTGATACCCTTTCTTCCATTTGATCGCATCGGCTCCTGAGGCTTCTGCATTCTTCACGTAGTTCTGGAGCCTTGGTTTTCAGCTCCATCAGCTCCTTTAAGCACTTCTCTGTATTGGTTATTCTAGTTATACATTCTTCTAAATTTTTTTCAAAGTTTTCAACTTCTTTGCCTTTGGTTTGAATATCCTCCCGTAGCTCGGAGTAATTTGATCGTCTGAAGCCTTCTTCTCTCAGCTCGTCAAAGTCATTCTCCATCCAGCTTTGTTCCGTTGCTGGTGAGGAACTGCGTTCCTTTGGAGGAGGAGAGGTACTCTGGTTTTTAGAGTTTCCAGTTTTTCTGCTCTGTTTTTTCCCCATCTTTGTGGTTTTATCTACTTTTGGTCTTTGATGATGGTGATGTACAGATGGGTTTTTGGTGTGGATGTCCTTTCTGTTAGTTTTCCTTCTAACAGACAGAACCCTCAGCTGCAGGTCTGTTGGAGTACCTGGCCGGCCGTGTGAGGTGTCAGTCTGCCCCTGCTGGGGGGTGCCTCCCAGTTAGGCTGCTCGGGGGTCAGGGGTCAGGGACCCACTTGAGGAGGCAGTCAGCCCGTTCTCAGATCTCCAGCTGCGTGCTGGGAGAACCACTGCTCTCCTCACAGCTGTCAGACAGGGACATTTAAGTCTGCAGAGGTTACTGCTGTCTTTTTGTTTGTCTGTGCCCTGCCCCCAGAGGTGCAGCCTACAGAGGCAGGCAGGCCTCCTTGAGCTGTGGTGGGCTCCACCCAGTTCAAGCTTCCAGGCTGCTTTGTTTACCTAAGCGAGCCTGGGCAATGGCGGGCGCCCCTCCCCCAGCCTCGCTGCCGACTTGCTGTTTGATCTCAGACTGCTGTGCTAGCAATCAGCGAGACTCCGTGGGCGTAGGACCCTCTGAGCCAGGTGCGGGCTATACTCTCCTGGGGCACCGTTTCCTAAGCCCGTCGGAAAAGCACAGTATTCGGGTGGGAGTGGCCCGATTTTCCAGGTGCAGTCTGTCACCCCTGGAAGGGGAACTCCCTGACTCCTTGCGCTTCCCGAGTGAGGCAATGCCTCGCCCCTGCTTCGGCTGGCGCACGGTGCGCTCACCCACTGACCTGCGCCCACTGTCTGGCACTCTCTAGTGAGATGAACACGGTACCTCAGATGGAAATGCAGAAATCACCCGTCTTCTGCGTCGCTCGTGCTGGGAGCTGTAGACCGGAGCTGTTCCTATTCGGCCATCTTGGCTCCTCCCCTCTTCTTTTTTTCTTTCTTTCTTTTTTTTTGAGACAGAGTCTTGCTCTGTCTGTCACCCAGTCTGGAGTGCAGTGGCACGATCTCAGCTCACTGCAACCTCTGCCTCCTGGGTTCAAGCGATTCTCCTGCCTCAGCCTCCCGAGTAGCTGGGATTACAGGCGCCCAACACCACACCCGGCTAATTTTTGTATTTTTAGTAGAGACACAGTTTCACCATGTTGGCCAGGTTGGTCTCAAACTCCTGATCTCAAGTGATCTGCCTGCCTTGCCTCCCAAAGTACTGGGATTATTTAGGCATGAGCTACCATGTCTGGCCTTTTCTTTTATTCTTTTTTTTTTTTCTTTTTTTTTTTTTTTAGCTCTGACTGGGTAATTTCAAATGACCTGTCTTCAAATTCAGAGATTCTTTTTTTCTGCAATCAAATCTGCCATTGAAGCTCTCTGTTGTATTTTTTATTTTGTTCACTGAATTCTTCAGCTGCAAAATTTTTGTTTGATTCTTTTTTATATATATCTCTTTGTTGATTTTTTTCATTCATATCATAAAATGTTTTTCTGATTCTATTGAATTGTCTATCTGTATTTTCTTTTATATTGTTGAGTTCCCTCAAGATTATTATTTTGAATTTCTTTTCTGACAATTCATTGATTTCCATTTTATGGGGGTCTGTTATTAGAGAGTTATTACATTCCTTTGTTTGTGTCATATTGCCTTGGTTTTTCATGTTTCTTGTGTCCCTGCATTGATGCCTATGCATCTGGTGGAATAATCTCCTCTTCCAAACTTTCTAGAGTGGCTTTTGCAGAGAAAGACTCTCACTTGCAGTTAGGTCTTAGTGTGCCAGTTGGGAAGGGTCTGGTGACTCTGTTTTGGGGTAGTTGCAGTGGCATAATCTCTGTGCCATATCTTCAGCTGTGTTCAATGTCAGCAATAATTGTGGATGTCTCAGGGGCCTAGGCCATAGATGTTTGTGGCAGTGACAGTGGCATTGGCTGTTGATGTCCTAGGTGGTAAAGTATTTTGGGGTCCTCCTCTTCTTGTTTTTTCCACAATAAATAGACTTACCCAAAGGGATCCTTCTTGGTGTCAGGTATGACACAGCCTACAAGTAGCTGCAGTGGTGCTGGTTTCCAGGTACAGGGTGCTTGGAAAGGCTCTGGGGCCAGGGTTCTAGGCTCAGAGTCTCAACAAACTTATTGTGACACCTGGATCTTGGGGCACGTTTGCTCTCTATAGCTGGGTTTGGTGTAGGTTGCCCACAGGGCCAGTGTCTGTGACTCTAAGATACCCATTAGCAGCTCAGTCCCAGGGCTGGGTTGCAGCTCTGATTCTATTATTGGGAGACAGAGCATAGCACTGGCATGACGCTAGGGAGGAAGGGTTGCTCTGGAGGTTTGAACCCAAGGAACAGTGCATAGCTGCAATTTGGGAACCTGAGCCAATGGGGGTCAGTGGCAACTCAGGTCCCAAGGGAAAAGGCATCATGTAATGGTGGCTCTAGACCCTGAGATGATGTGGCATGGCACTATTCCAGACCCTGTGAGTCCAGGTGGAACAGCAGCAATTAGAATGGTGGAGCACAGTTGTTGTTTGGGCCCTGGGGTGGGGGCAGGGAGCAGCACAACTATGACTCAACTCTCTGTGGAGAGTATTGTCTCAGCAGGTGAGACTCTAGGGGGCTAGTCCAACCACAGGAAAGCCGGGTACTGGAATTGTTTGGCCTGTAGGGTGGGGTGTCTCAGCTCAACCACTGCTGTGTTTCTCTGTGATGTGGGCTACTACATTAGCTCAGCCCTGGGATATAGGAAGCTACTTCAGCTTTAGTACTATGGTACATGACCACTCTGCGTGGCCAAAGCACCTTTTTCTGGGAGGTAGGTTGCTGCTTCAACTTAGGCACTGGGCAAGAGTGCCTGCCCTAGGTGGCCACTGCACTGTTTCCCCAGGAGGGAGTGTACTGCTTCAGCTTCAGCTGAAGGGGGTGGGATGCAGCATAGGGGGCAGGGGACAGCCGGACTGGCAAATGTAGATGGAGTGGTTTTGCCAAAATACTGTTTCCTCAGGTTGGAGTGTGCAGCTTTAGCTCAAGCTCCAAGGGGCAGGACATAGCAGCAACTAGGAGAGTAGATGTGGCAGCTCTGTGCCAAGGCAGTTTCCTTGGGAGTCAGTACTTCAGCTTAGGTCCCTAAGGGCAGGGCAGAGCAGCCACTGGGAGAGGTAGAGCTGTTCTGTGAAAGCGCTGTTAGCCTGGGAAGGAGTTCATATCTTCAGCTCCAGTGTGAGGAGTTTGGGAAGGGGTAGGTGGAGTGACTCCACTGCTGCTTGGCCACATAGGAAAAGGCATAACAACTAGCAGCTCAGCTTGGGGATGTTGGCTGCCGGGCAGGAGTGGTTCAGCAGTGGCTTAGCCTCTGGCATGAAGGGGTGTCATGGCTATTACTCTCTCCCCCTGGAAAGACACACTGCAGCAGTAATTTCAGAGCACTAGTTGTGCAGGCTACAGGGGGCAGGGTATAGTTTCAGCTCCTTCTCTGAGAGGAACACAGTTGTGTGGACTCCAGGCAGTTCTCTCAGCCGGGCTTGGTGCCCGTGAGGACTGTAGAGGACCCTAGGGGTGAGAATAGTAGGTGCCTAAGGTGTTGCTGGGGGATGCTGGGATTGTCTTGCCTACCTTTTCCTCATAAGGAGAAGTTCCTTCTGGTTCTCAGCTGATCCTGGCAGAGGGATGGCGTGGTGGAGGCCGGGTGTTTCCTTCTGTTCTCTATGTGTCTGTCCTGAGTTTCTGTGCTCATCGGAGTCTCTGTTACTTTTTTTTAATGTGCTTTGACATTTTCTTTAGTTATTTTTATTAAAATATAGTTGTTTATTCACTGTTTTGCTATCTTTGTTAGGGGGTATGAGTACTAGGGGATTCTAGTCAACCATCTTGCTGACATCATTTCTCTCTCATTTTTTAGTTCCAATGAACCTGCTTCTTGACTTTACTGAACCCCTAAGGTTATGATCCTTTCATTTTTCTCTCAACCTATGAACCATCTTTGGCTTCATTTACCGATTTACTTAGGATCCCATTGTCTATTACCCAGCATCACCCTTAACAACAGTTGCAACTTCTTTGGCTCCTTCTCTGTGTTCATCCTGTAATTTTCCTGTGGTCAGTCCCTGACCCCATGGAATGATCAGGCCCCTCCCATCAGAGAATCTTGCTCACTTATAGGACCAAGTAAGACAGGGCTCTTCTGCCCAACATGCAACATAACCTTTGCCTATGCCCCTCAAGACCCTAGCACTTCTCTGATATCTTTGTCAACTTGTGACATTGTCCAATGCAATCTCAACAAGTGAGGCATTTGAACTTTTGGTTTCCACTCAGGGATGTAGAGAGCTAGGTTGAGTATCATTCCTACTCTTTTTTTGTTTTGTTTTGTTTTGTTTTTTTTTTGAGATGGAGTTTCACTCTTGTTGCCCAGGCTGGAGTGCAATGGTGTGATCTCGGCTCACTGCAACCCCTGCCTCCTGGGTTCAAGTGATTCTCCTGCTTAAGCCTCCTAAGTAGCTGGGATTACAGGCATGTGCCACCACATCTGGCTAATTTTGTATTTTTTTAGTACAGACAGGGTCTCCATGTTGGTCAGGCTGGTCTCAAACTCCTGACCTCAGATGATCCGCCCGCCTCAGCCTCCCAAAGTGCTGGGATTACAGGCATGAGCCACCGTGCCCAGCCCATTCCTAACTCTTTAAACAAAAATGTAGCCAGGCAAATCTCAGATTCGTTACTCTTCTTGAACCCAACAGAGAGCTGAGGTTTCAGAGCAACTGAGTATTATGAAATCTAAATATAGACTTGCTCCTCTTGGGTGAGATGGGATGGAAGCACTTGTTCGCCTGGGGTAAATACAGTCAGAAGCTGGTAAGAATTTGGCTGTAATATTTAATAAACTGGTGGAGGCTGAATGTGGAATTACAGGAAAGTGTAGAGCCCCAGGAGGCTGCAAATATGTGGAAGTTCACACTCCATTGCAGGCTTTTTCTCTATGTATCTCTCAGGTGCTTAGAAGAAATATTTGTAAGAGTCTTGAGAAATGTCCCTCATGATGCAGTCCTCAGAGATAGGTAGAGCTGCCTCTTGAGGACAGACATGAAACTCTACCAGGACCCTTCTTCCTGATTTCTTGTAGAGAACAAAAGCCTTGATATTAAGAGGGAGAGGGAGAGGAAGTCAACAAACACTATTGCCTTGGTAAAAACCCATCACAGCTGGGGGATGGGAACAGAAAAAAGTCACCTATCCCTGGCAGGGGAAAGGCACATGTACTGGGCCAAGGAATACAACTTGGGTAAGGGCACAAGCACTGAGAAAGCCACACTCCAAAGCCCAGAGACTTAGTGCCTGCCTAAGACTGAGACTTCACAAACCACTCTCTCCAACCATCAAGCCAACAAGCACGGAGTAATAAGAAACAGTAGAATGTACCTAGGAGAGTTTCAAAAGCATGAGACACACCCACTGTGAGGCACAGTGCAAAGGAAAGACCTAGAGTGGAATGAAGCAAACATTGGGAAAAATCCTCTGGCATGCCAGCTTGCACCTCAAACCCAGAGTATCATCAGAGAAATTTGAGGCTTGTGGTGCACTGTGGGTAACCATAGCAACAACAAACCGAAGCATAATTTCTGACCAGATTAATTCAACCTCCTGCACTAAAGGCTTAGGAAAAGGAAAGACATATCCATTTCTACTCATAAAAAGCATTTACCATAGCCCTATTCTCTTCAGTAAGATGTCTCACTTAGACTCTCCCCCCCCCCCCCAAAAAAAAAATAGAGGTTTTTCTTGAAAGCAAAAGGTAAACAAAAACTACCCATTGCCAAGAGACAAAGCAATCATCAGGACCATACTCAGATTTGACACAGATGCTATAGTTCTCTGAAAGGGTATTTAAAATAACAATGATTAGTATGTCAAAGGCTCAATAGCAGAGATTGACAAACTTTTTCTCTAAAGGGCCAGACAGTAAATATTTAGGCTTTGTGGGCCACATATGAACTGTTACATATTATCATTATTTTTTAAAAGTGTTTTTAAACTTTTAAAAAATGTAAAAACCCTTCTAAGTGCATAGGTCTTACAAAAACAGGCCACTGGCTGGATGTTGCCCACAAGACCCGGATCTGCCCATCTATATCTAGAAATTATAGAAATGAAAAAAAAATATAATAACAGATGAAGAATACCTTTGATAGACTCATCAGTAGATATGACAAGCTAAGGAAAGAATCAGTGAACTTGAAGTCAACTTGAAGATAGGTCAATAAAAGTTACCTAAATTGAAACACAAAGAGAAATAAAAAAGTAAAAAAAAGCAAAACAGAACAAATGAAAATAAAACCAAAACAAAACACCCTATTGCATCTCAGACATGTGGGATAACATGTCTTAGAGAGAGATAGAGAACACGGCAGAAGAAATTTTCAAAGAAACAATGGCCAACAATTTCTCAAATTTACAAATAGATACAAGAAGCTCAGAGTAAACCAAGCAGTAAAAATACAAAGAAAACCCCCAAATAACACCCCATCATACTCCGTATCCTACACTTATGTTCAAACTAGTGAAAAATGGAAGCATCTTACTTACTGAAGTCTGTTGATGGCTTCTGGGGAGAAGTTGCGGTATCTCCCCATATTGGGTAGTGGGAAAGGAGCAAGGAGGTTTTGCATGGACCAGTGATTGGAGCAAGGAAGACAGTAGCACATTTAAAGAAAATGTTTAACTGAACTGTCCTGAGATTTTTTTCAGAATAGCTTGCTTAGGTGTCTGTAGGTCACCTCATAAACAGAGAAACTCCCTTTCTTATCTATCTAAATTCCAGAAAAGATAACCAGGCTTTGGCCAAGTGTGGTAACATGTCAGAAACGGTGATGGAGATGACCAGGAGATCCAGGATAAACAGCCACCCATGACCTTGGTCCCATGCTCTGCGTCATATCCATTTTGTTTAAGCTAAAAGAGAATGAAAGGAAAAAGAATGCTTGAGCAGGGCTCCAGAGCTCAGAAGTAAATCTTCCACAGTCATAACCAAACCAGGTTTCTTTGTTTCCTGTTTAGAAAGCAGGCGCTGAGTCAGGAATCTGGGCTCCCCCAGACAGGAACATGCTTAATGAACATTTAGCGTACTTTCAACATAGACCAGACTCCAGAGCTGGTTTTTCTTTAGCCCTGGTGGAGGGCTAAGTCCATGCTGTTGTGGACAAGAATTGCTCTCAAATGTCTTTCAAAGAGGAACAGCTCAGATTCTGGGCTAAGCTAAGAGCCTGCTCTCTTTGACCCCATGCCAGGCTGTCTGACTGCTGCATAATAATGTCCCTAACAATATATGATCTCTAACCCAGCCATGACCTTCACATTGGCATCATTTTACTTGTTATTGTTCATCTGCCTTTTGCATTTCCCACAGCAGCTATTCTAATTCTTAAAAATTATTTAATTTTATTACTTCACTACATGTACTTCACTCTTAATGGATGATCATGCTTCCTACTTCACAGAAAACAGAGACTCACTGCTCAGATAATAACAACATGTCATGTGTATTGCACCTCTTATACACAAGGTAGTGCTTTTGTTCTTCTCACAAATGATCCCATTAATATTAACATCACCTTAACATAGACTTATTATTCCCTCCTTTCAAGAAGATAAAAAGCCTTTGAGAGGGTTCAAACTTAGGTCTGAGACACCACTTAGCCTCTGCTTTTTAAAAATTACCTTTCTGCTTCTTCTAGGAAACAAAACATATCAAAACAAAAATTGATCCAAACCAAATCTTCTTTCTGATCTGCTGTAGATATCTTTTAATAGATATCTTTTTAACTTAAAGTTTAAAAATACTTTGGTAAGGTAAAACTAAATAGAAATTGCATTCAAGTGCAAACAGTTGATATAGACATGTTTCTGCAAGCAGATTTGAATGAAGTGGGGAAAAGGGGAGGTAAGAGGGAAGATGGGGAGAGAATGGGAGAGGGAGACCATAGAGGGAGGCCCCGATGCATGAGAAGAAGAAGCTGGGGGAACCAAATACAAACATAGAGTGCTTCACAATTTAACTGAGCACTGGCCCTGTCTGTCTATAATTGAAGATGCAGAACTATCTAGGAAAGAAGAAGAGAGAACCAAGGCATTTCCCTTAAAAAAGGAACAATGACAAGAAAGAGAACAACTTGTGTTAAAGGTACCATATTAAAGGTCATCTTAGGTTTTCAGAACATGGCCTGCCATCTTGATCAGTATCTGTGCCAAAGTATTAGCTGATATTTTATTTGGCAACAAAAACAACCCAAATATTCATTTATGCAGGGGTGCCCTCAGTGCTTAGATGGTAGCTTGGCCAAATTGAAGGGCCACATTGGTTTCCAGAGGAAACATTCTCTCTCTCTCTCTTTTTTTTTTGCTTGATGAATTGTGGAGCCGTTCGTTCACCAGAGGGTAAAGTAAGAAGAACTAATTATATTTAAATGAACAGCTGGCATTTGGTTCAGCAACCTAATGTGACCTGGAGTCATTTTAAAGACCTCACTTTTTCTCTGGAGAAGGAGCTGTCTTTCTGAGGACAAGACCCTGCAGAAGGAGCTGTCTTTCTGAGGACAAGACCCTGCAGAAGGAGCTGTCTTTCTGAGGACCAGACCCTGCAGAAGGAGCTTTCTATGGACCAGACCCAAGTCCAATTTCTCTTTTGGCTCTTACTTACATTGAATTAAATCCTAATTAAAAGTAGGCTGCTCAGATGTGTGTCTCCTGGAATAGATCTCTTCCAGGACTGAAACATTCTCATTTAGTGAGATGTCTTCTTGTTATTGCATATAAAGTTACTAATACTTTCCTGGGAGTCTATATATAAAATTTATGTTAAGTGTGTATTCATCCATAGACTAACTTGAATGGTTATTTTCTCATTAAGGCAAACTCTTAGCTGATACATTACAGAAGTTTTATTCTCAAGGATTACTTCTGGACATTGGAAATCTTAATTTTTTTCATATTGAATTTTATGTAAACCAATTGGTTATTTCTAAGCTTATTTATGGATTGGTTTGCTGTTTATTGTCCTAATTAGGACATGTATTAAACCAATTGTCCACAGAGTGTGAATCAGTAATATAACTCTTTGTAGAGTATGAATGTGAGCTAGGGAGATTTCATAGAGAGGTGATTCTCCTGCTGTTCTCTTAGTAGGCATCCATTTTGCTTTGTGTGACGATTTCTCCTGGTCTTTCTGAAGCACAGAACCAAAGTAAAGGGAACTAACTGGAGCTCAGAGTTAATCCTATGTCCAAGGAACCAATGTAAGCTAATTGTTCTACCAGGGGTTTGAACCCATGACCTAAGTCTCATTATATTAAACTCAAACCAACTGAGGTAATAAAGGGGAAACCTGATGTCAGGTCTATAGCAATACATGGTGCTACATCATGCCAGCATCACTGCTTCCATTGTTACTGTTAACCAAAGGGCTTTTGGGGAAAACCTCCTCAGAAGTTTCTGAGGTATCTGACCAAGTCAAAGAATTGGTCAGAATTCAACAGCATAGATTTGATGTCATGTCAAAATCACAGAGAATGGTAATACTTTCTGGACTTAGTGAAATAGCTGCTGGTACTTTCAAAACAGAAGGAGAGATTTATTTTCTATCACATATGCCACAATGAAAAAATGTCACAACATACTGGAACTACTGCCTACATCAGTCACTTCAGAGGGAAAGCGAGAATGGATTTTCTAATAATTTGTCAACCTGGGCATATCTGAAGTATACTATTTATTCATTCTTTTAATCAGAAATATTTATTGAGCCTTTTCTCTGTGGCAGGAATTGTCATAGGCAACGAGGATATAGAAATGACCAAGTTGGACAAGGCCTGGCTTCCATGCAGCCAATATAGTAGGGGAAGATAGTCAATAAATACATAAGCAAATAAGCAAGAATTTATTATTCAATGTGAACAGTACATAATTTCTCAAATTTCAAAAATATATTCCTTTATCTCTCTATTTTTCTACATAAAGTACATACATACATAATTCTATTAGAGGCACAAAGTGTTGAAAATTATAGGTAAGTTGCTGTAGATGTGGTCTGTTAAATAGGGTGAGATGAAAGCTTTCTATAATACCATAATTGAAATAATGTGAGCATTTTTGCAGTTTTTATTAATGAGTTTAGCTTTGAAACCACTCATACTTGCATCTGAACCCTGCTTCCTCTGTTAGCACTATGACTTAAGGCAAGTAGTTTTTTTTTGTTTGTTTTTTGTTTTTAACTTCTCTGAGTCTCAGTTTCCTGGTCTGGAAAATGATGCAGGTTTGCTGTATTAAATACTATAGTAGAATATAAGTAAAATGCTTGGCACTTAGCAGTACTCAGGAAATAGTTCTTCTATCCAAAGAAAAAGAACAACATCTTGCACACTCACAATTACCAGGTGTAACTTGTTTTGACTGTTAGGTATAAAGACTTTAGAACTACACTAAATAATTTGAGCTATGTTACTTAGCAGAATGATTTTGTTAAAATACACATAATTTCCTCAAGAATATTATTGGCTTTAGATACAAAGGCAGTTCCATCACAACCCTGCTTTGCAAGGTAAAATGAACATTTGCTAAATCATATTTAACCTTTCACTAGTGATTTACAGCAGTCTTTATCTGTAGATATTTTTCTTCCAACTTTTCGAAGTTGGGGAATAGAGCAGACAATAGCTTAAGGAGAGCAGCGCATGTTTAACTGAGAACTTTTCATCTCTCTGCTCTGATCTAAGCATTCCTTTTTCAGGTAGAGACCTGGTATTTGAAAAGCAAAGGCATCAAGTTTCTTGGCACTCTGTAGCTTGAAACATTTATCAAAATAAACCCCAAGAGCTGGGGCCTGCAGCAGCCTTTGGCGATTAGAAGAATGCCATACATGTGGTGAGGGGTGTGGGAGAGGGGTGATGATTGCGCCTGAGGAAACTGGTGTTCTGGAGGTTTCTGTGCTCCAGCCTGGCTGTCTCTCTATTAGTAACAAAAGATTTGCCTTCCTCAGCCCTAGGCGTCTGGCTCTATCCCCAGATGCTGCTCTGAAGTCAGAGTAAAAAACAGAGGAAATATCTGGGTGCTTTAGATTCAATAATGCTTGGTATAGCAATAATGTTGATAATAGTAATCATAATTATATTAGTTATAATCACAAATATTTAAGTTATATAAATTATAAATGTAAATAATATTATTAATAATTGTATTAAATAAAAGTTTCTATAATAATAAAAACATTAGCATTACAAAAATAATAACATTTTGGCGTACGTTGTGCCAAATCTCTATGGACTCCAGTGGGGGTGGCAATAGGTTCAATGGGGGAGCCAGTGAAGGAGACACAAGGTTTTACTAGGGGGATCTTACATACAGGGGAGAGAGTCTATGGGGGGGATCTTACAGACAGAGGAGAGACTCCAGTGGCACTGGGCTGGGCAGAAGAACAGCAACCCCTTGTAAAAAGCATATAGTTTATGTAGCATTTTCACTTAACACCCTCCCTCAAACAACCTCCACCTGGCAACCTTCATTTAACCCAAAACAAAGGGCCTGGATCCCCAGTATGGCCTACATTCCACAGTTAGGGTGGGGACCTGGGGCTCAGATGTTCCTCATAGGTAAGGAATGGATCTCCTGGTTGGCCCCTCCCAGATTCCTTAGCTCAGGACTGGGAACACATTCAGGTGCATCAGCCATGCAGGGTCATTCTCAGTGTGCTTAAGTCAAGTTATTGCTGTCAGGTGCGTCTACCATACAGTATATTTACTAAGAACTTCACACACATCTCTTTGAAACTCTAACCAAAATATTTTTGATTCAAGTGCTATTATTTCTCCATTTCACAGAAGAGGAAACCGAGACAAAGTGAAGTTACTTCCCCCAAATCACCTAACAGGTAAGTGAAGGAATTGGGATACAAACTCAGGCAGTAAAACTCTGAAATCTCAGTTCTATGTTACATACATTGACAAATCTATATTCAGCTTTATTTTCTATTATTGATCCAATGACTTGAAATATAAGCAACATGTTCAATTGTGATCAAGGATGGCAAAATAGCAACATTCGCCTCTGAGTCACTCTGTTTTCCCCAGAATCTATGCAGAAAATGTACATTTCCCCGTCCACCCTAGTTGGTGCTGCATTCAATTAGCAAATACAGTAAATCAATTGAGTAAAAAGTAGCACTTGTGATTTGGAGAGAGAATTGGTCTCTTGAAGTCAAAATAGCGATGTTTTATTTGCCTTTCTTGATATCTATTCATAGTTTAGTCCTTGTTGTTTTTCCTTTTTCAAGTAATTGACCCCGTGACTGTTTCACTTTTAAGTACTCAAGGCCTAGATGACTTAGACATAGCTTCTCAACCTTTGGCTCTTTTCTTGACTAATCCCTGAGCTCAATTTTGAAGTATTTCAGGTTCATTTGCTGTCAGAATCTGTGGTAAGAGTTTGCACCTTCTGATTTTTGTTTACAAAAGTTACTTTCATCCAAAATGAAATGTCCCATCTTCCGGAAAAACTGAGATGGGGTCATCACTCACCTCAAAGGCCACACACAGGGCAGGAATTTTCTCCTGAGGGCACATGCAGTGGATGAATTGTTAAGGGCTAATGTTGTAGGTCACTGACTCAGCAGCCTTGTTCAAAGATGTCACCTGAAGCAACAAAGGCTTAGTTATGTTTTTGATAAAGCAACATCGAGACTCTCTGGACCACAAGGATAAACAACTATTGCTTATCCTTTTTGGTTTAAAGTCATCTGGTGGTTTTAATGTATATTTTCACACTTCTTATAAATCAGGAACTCTGGGAATGTAAATCCCAAATTGACTTATTGGCTTAATATTTTGGAGTGGTCAAACTGATTTAGAGCATTCAACCTGCCTCATTCACCAGTACATGTGTAAATCCGTTATAATGTTATGTTCATCTGGGAAATGAGACTAAAGGGTGATGGAAAGAAGAATGAGAAAGAAGAATGAATGAAACTAGCTTGACTCCTACTTTCTTGCCTCAATTCAATAAATAAAATTTATTTATGCATCTAAGAAATATTGTGAGTACACTATCATAATAGTGTGATAGTACTGTGCTGAGAGATGCTAGTATGAATAAAACTGATACACTTCTGCCCAAATAGCTTAATATCTAATGGTAAAGATACAACAATTACAATAAAGTGAAGTAAATGGCACAGTGGGGATAGGAGGCTTTCTTCTAACACTTGAAGGATTTAATTTGGTCAGATGATTCAGTTTATTATCTATGTTTTCAAATGGAAAAAGTAGGAGTGTAGGGAAAAGGAAATTTTTTTTTTCCATCTCAGGTTCATGGGTGAGGTCCCCATCACAAAAGAGAATTCATAAGAGAAAATCATACAATTTATTTAATGTAAGTTTTCCATGACATGGAAGCCTTTGGAAATAAAGACCCAAATAAATAGGTAAACTTGTGAATTTTTATGTTTAAGTTTGATGAAGAATGGGCAGTCATGGGTAAATATGATTGGAGGGTAAAATAGTCTGATCTAATGGTAACAAGTTGTGGGGGAACTTTGTAAGGACTGTTGGTTCAGGTTCTTCTTGGTATCTCTGTGTCTCTGAGGATAAGGACATTTCTTTTCTTCCAGGTATAGGCTGAGCACCTCTGGAATGAAGGTTTTATGACCTACTTCAGAGGAAGGTCAGAGAATTTTTTTATGACCTGCTTCAAGGGAAAAGGGCGGGAGAAGGTCAGAGGAACCTTTTTGCTTCTGCTGTTTTATCAAATGCCAAGGTGCCATATTTTGGGGTAGTGTGTCATATACCCCCCAACAAAAACAATGATTAGAAATATAAAATGCAGACTTTAGCTCAGTTGGAGTGACTTAGTGGTGAACACCCTGCACCCAAGTAGTGAGCTTCTTGTCACTAGCAGCAATTAAATAGAGGCCTGTTATTCAGGAGATTTCTACTTGGAAAAACCACTGGGTTTGCTGCTTGTGAAACTTCCAATCTGGAAATGCTACAGTTTTATGAGTTAAGTGTTTACTTTGAGTAGCTCCTGGTCTTCATGAGAAGATCAAGACCTGTCATTTGGACATCTTTACTGGAAGCCCTTCAGCAAGAATTAGGGGCAATAAAGCAGATGTGAAGGCCTCTGACTTTTATACCTAGTATGCCATGTATTACCTCAGTTTTGAGCATTAGAGTCTAATGGTGGTTTACTATAATTGAAATTCCCCTAGGGAAAGCAAACCAAAGCCTCTCCCATTACAGTAAAAAGAAGATAAAATGCTTTATTTTGAAATATTGTTTTCAAATGTGCTGTATTTTTCAAAGCTTTTTCTTGCATCATTTCTTTAATCCTTTTCTTATCTTATTTAACAAGTAGAACGTGAAATGTTTTTTTCCCAGTCACAAAATCTCAGCTCCTCAGAATAAAGATTTCTTTAAATGTGCTTATTACCATTTATCTACTAATATATGCATGTGCAGAATCCATGCACATATCTAAATATGCTTGTAACATATAGGAATAGTCTTTGATGATGCTACTTCAAGCAATTCATACAAGATCCTTATATTCAAATATTTTCTTACTGACAAAAGATCTTAGCTTTTAATCAGGGTTTTAGTTTCACAGAACTAGTATGATGTATCTAATATGTGTGCTGGGAACTGTCAAAGAACAAAGTTTCAACAAATTGAGTTTTAAAGATCTAATTGACTTCTATTAGGGATTCATGAACCAGGCAGCATCCAGTATACTAAATAGACAGAAGCTCTGTCGGGAGTGACTGAACAGTGAGTTTTTGTAAAGACAGCTTGAGCAGGGGAAAGGAGATAGTGTAGTGCAGAAAGCAGATTGGTTAATGTTAGGTTACTTCGGGTTACTTTTCTTGTGGGGAGACTTTCTTACCATGCCAGTTTAGGTAGGCAGGGGCCTTTTTGATTGGTTGCTGTGAATCTCCTATTTGTTTTTTTTAGAAAACTGCTTGGGGATTTGACTATCATCTTGCTTCTGATTTCTCAGAAACTCAGATCTTACAAGTAAGAACAACTTAAATTTCAGTTTGGTGATACCATTTTGGGTTGGTCTGTTGAGGACTTAGGAGCTAAGTCCAAATCAGTGGCCTCTCATCAATTTTATTTGACACAACCAAAGTCATGAGAATCATGAAACTTCCTTGTATTCATTATTGTTATATATTTTGCTTCTCTTAATAAGAGATTTCTGTTTTTTTCTAATAACTCTTCTCTGTGTTCCTTTTTTATTAATATATTTCAATTATTGATAATTGCAGAAGTAGTTAATCCCAATTGGTTTTAATTGAGCCACTTTTATATGGCAGGCATTGTCTTAGAATTGTCTAAAGTTTAGAAAAACCAGTCTTCCATAGCAGAGTGGAATGCTTCTGAGAGTCAACCAATTCAAACGATGCATAAGGAAAGTTGCTATTTACTCTGGCCCTAACAGTTTTATCTTAGTCTTGATTACACAATAAAAGCATTTCCCCAAGAGAGAATTGCATCATGAAAGGAATACAAAATAAAACACATAACCTCTTAAACCTCAGGTGATTTGAAAATGAAAAGTATAGCAAAATTTATCTTAAAACACTTTGGATATCTACATAAAGGATACTCTTTCTTGAGCACTGTTGGGAACTTCCCACTTAATGTAGCAACTATTATCTTCTTTTACATATATGATTTTTTTTGCATATGTTTTGCCTTGGAAAATTACACATATGCTGAAGTTAAAGGAATATCTGCCCTCATTATACAAGTCAGGTTGGGAAGCTTGAGGGTAGTTGACTGTCAACTCCAAAAGTATAAATTCAAGTGCTTATGTGGATTTAGTTAGTACTGCACTAGTTAGCACTGCACTAACTAAATCCACATAACTTTAATAACTTTTTATTAATAATTCACAGATAATTTCTGAATCATTTAGAGAAGAATCCTTTTGGAAGAAATATGTGGGCCGAATGGCAGTTGTATCCTTCCCGATGTTAATAGGACTCCCACAAAAACAGAACAGGCACACCTTGTTTTATTGCACTTTGCTTTATTGTGCTTTGCAGGTACTGCATTTTTTACAAATTGAAGGTTTCTGACAATCCTGCATCGAGAAGTCTGTTGGCACCATTCTTCCAATAGCTTGGTGTTCAGTTTGTGTCTCTGTGGCACATTTTGGGAATTCCTGTAGTTTTTCAGACTTTTTCATTATGTCGGTTATGGTGACCTGAGGTCAGTGATCTCTGATGTTAGTATTGTCAGAGGTGTATGAACCAGAGCAATTCTATCTTGAATAGGAGCTGGGTAAAATGAGGCTGAGACTTACTGGGCTGCATTCCCAGACAGTTAAGGCATTCTAAATCACAGGATGAGATAGGAGGTCAGCACGAGATACAGGTCATAAAGACCTTGCTGATAAAACAGGTTGCAGTAAAGAATCTTGCCAAATCCCACCAAAACCAAGATGGCAACGAGAGTGACCTCTGGTCGTCCTCACTGCTACACTCCCACCAGTGCCATAAAGTTTGCAGATGCCATGGCAACATCAGGAAGTTACTTTATGGTCTAAAAAAGGGAGGCATGAACAATCCACCCCTTGTTTAGCATATCATCAAGAAATAACCATAAAAATGGGCTACCAGCAGCCATCGGGGCTGCTCTGTCTGTGGAATAGCCATTCTTTTATTCCTATAGTTTCTTAATAAACTTGCTTTCACTTTATGGACTCGCCCTAAATTCTTTTTTTGTGTGAGATCCAAGATCCTCTTGGGGTCTGGGTTGGGACCCCTTTCCTATAATAGTATTGTAACTGTTTTGGGGTATCACAAACTGAACCCATGTAAGACAGCAAACTTAATTGATAAATGTTATGTGTCTTCTAACTACTGCACTGACTGGCTGTTCCCTCATCTCTCTTCCTCTCCCTGGGCCTCCCTCTTCCCTGAGACACAGAGATATTGACTTTAGGCCAGTTAGTAACCCTATAATGGCCTCGAAGTGTTCAAGTGAAAAAATGAGTCACACATCTCTCACTTAAAAGCAAGAAATAATTAAGCTTAGTGAGAAAGGTGTGTTGAAAGCCGAGATAGGCTAAAGGTTAGGTCTCTTGTGCCAAAAAGTTAGCCAAGTTGTGATTGCAAAGGAAAAGTTCTGAAGGAAATTAAAACTGCTACTCCAGTTTTAATGACTAATAAGCACATGAATGATAAGAAAGCAAAGGAAGCCTTATTGCTGATATGGAGAAAGCTTTAGTGGTCTGGATAGAAGATCAAACCAGCCCCAACGTTCCCTTAAGCCAAGGCCTAATCCAGAGTAAGTTCCTAACTTTCTTCATTTCTACAAAAGCGGAAAGAGATGAGGAAGTTGTAGAAGAGAAATTTGAAGCTAGTGGAGGTTGGTTTATAGGTTGAAGAAAAGAAGCCATCTCTATAACATAAAAGTGCAAGGTTAGGCAGCAAGTGTTGATGGAGAAGCTCTAGCAAGTTATCCAGGAGATCTAGCTAAGATCATTGCTGAGGGTGACGACAGTAAACAACAGTGTATCAGTGTAGACAAAACAGCCTTACAGTGGATGAAGATGCCATCTAGAACTTTTATACCTAGAGAGGAGAACTCAGTGCCTGGCTTCAAAGCTTCACAGGACAGGCTGACTCTCTTGTTAGGAACTAATGCAGCTGGTGACTTCAAGTTGAAGCCAATGTTCGCATTCCATTCTGCCTGCGCTCTCTAAATGGAGTAACAAAGACTACATGATAGCACATTTGTTTACAATGTGGTTTACTAAATATTTCAAGCCCACTGTTGAGACCTGCTGCTCACAAAAGAAGATTCCTTTCAAAATATTACTGCTTATTGCCAATGCAGCTGGTTACCCAAGAGATCCAATGGAAATGTACAAGATGAATGTTGTTTTCATGCCTGCTAACACAACATCTATTATGCAGCCCATAGATCAAGGAAGAATTTGGACTTTCAAATTTTCATATTTAAGAAATATATTTTGTAAAGCAATAGCTGCCGTAGATAGTGATTCCTCTGCTGGATCTGAACAAAGTCAATTGAATATCTTCTGGAAAGGATTCATCAGCATTTCATTCACAGGAGGTGGCCAAAATATCAACATTAACAGGAGTTTGGAAGAAGTTAATTCCAAGCTTCATGGATGACTTTGAGGGGTTTCAGTGGAGAAAGTAACTGTAGATGTGGTGGAAAAAGCAAGATAACTGAAATTAGAGGTGGAGCCCGAAGATGTGACTGGATTGCTGCAACGTCATGATGAAACCTTAACAGATGAGGAGTTAATTCTAACGAATGAGCAAAGAAAGTGGTTTCTTAAGATGGAATATATGCCTGGTGAAGAGGTGGTGAGCATTGTTGAAATGACAACAAAAGATTTAGAATATTATAGACAGTTGATAAAGCAGTGGCAGGGCTTTGAGGAACAGCTCCAGTTTTGAAAGAAGTTTTACTGTGGGTAAAATGCTATCAAACAGCATTACATGTTACAGAGAAATCTTTCATGAAAGGAAGAGTCAATCAATGTGGCAAACTTTATTGTTGTCTAATTTTAAGTAATTGCCACAGCCACCTTAATTTTCAGCAACCGTCACCCTAATCAGTCAGCAACCATCAACATCAAGGCAGGACCCTCCACCAGCAAAAAAAAATTACAACTTGTAAGGCTCAGATAGTTGTTAGTATTTTTAGCAATAAAGTATTTTTAAGTTAAGGCATGCACATTGTTTTTTAATACATAGTGGTATTGTACACTTAATAGACTACAGTATAGTTTAAGCATAACTTTTATACACACTGGGAAACCGAAAATTTGAGTGACTTGCTTTATAGTGATATTCACTTTATTGTGATGGTTTGAAAGAGAACCTGCAGTGTATCTGAGGTATGCCTGTATTACATTCTGCTACACTCCAAGGGGTCAGAAATATCGCTTAGTGTGTGTGCACATACACTTGAAACGATGAATTTGCTCTGAAAGGGAATTTGCATGGAGTTGCCCTGACTACATCAAAACCTTTTGAATTGGTTGGGTGTGGTGGCTCATACCTGTAATCCCAGCACTTTGGGAGGCTGAGGTGAAAGGATTGCTTGAGCCCAGGAGTTTGAGACCAGCCTGGGCAACATGGCAAGACCCTATCTCTACAAAAAATAAAAAAAAATTAGGAGGCATGGTGGCATACACCTCCAGTCCCAGCTACTCAGAAGGCTGAGATGGGAGGATCACTTGAGCCCAGCAGGTCAAGGCTGGCTGCAGTGAGCTGTGATCATGCTACTGCATCCTGGCCTGGGTGACAAAGTGAGACCTTGTCTCAAAAAAAAAAAAAAAAAAAGGAAAAACATTTCCAATCAACAAATATTTATAGAGTATTGTTTCAGGTTTTATGAAGAAAACATAGTTTCTGTCCTCAAGAAGCCTATAATATATTTGGGTAGAGAGAAATTCAAATTAAAAATTATGCATTGCCATGAGTACTGTCAGACTTGGGAGAAAGCCCCCAGCTCTTACGAAGTGTGTTATTTATTAGCGTTATTCCACAGCCACCATTTTGTTTCCTAATTAGTCCCCAGATTCCCTAAAAACAGGAATTAAAGTCTTTGTATCCCCTATGACTTTTAGTATACATTTGTTGATTGACATTTAGGGTTTTGGAGAAACTACCTTCCCCTCTTTGTGAATTGTTTTCTCCTATTGCCCAGTGTCTCAGAAGTTCTTTAAGAAAATACTTGGTTTTTCTCATACTGTAGCACAGTCCATAAATAGGTGACATAACAATTATCTTATAAGTTAATGTGTCATTAACCAATTAGAGGCGTTTAGAAAGAAAGATCATTTCAGTTTGTCATTAATTCATCCCCTGTCTTAAAGCAGAAGTGTGACTACATGTTTTCATTTTGTCACCTACTCTGAAGGCTGGTGATATTTTGGTCATATCTTCAATAAGGAACTGAAGATGAAGGTGGTCCCAGACGTTGCTGTTCACTGTTGGTATATGTGAAATGCAGGGGAAAAATAATGTTTTCCTTACCCATTGCAAGGCTCATGGCTGACACCCCTGTAACAAAAGACAGATTAACAAGAGAAAAGCATGACAAACTTATTTAACCAAAATTTTACATGAGATAGGAGCCTTCAGAAATGTAGTCCCAAAGACATGGGGAAAATGTGTTTTTATGCAGATTTGATGAAGAGTGGACGGTCATGTAGAAGTATGATTGGACAAAAGGGGGTGTGACCTAATAGTAATAAACTGGGAGAACTTAGCAAGGCCGAGTTGTTCAGATTCTTTTTGGCATTTTGGTGTCTTCATTCCTTTCCTCTGGGTGTAGGGCAGAGCACTTGTCACATGAGGGTCTCTAAGAGAGATCAGAGTGACCTTTCTGCCTCTGTTGTTTTCTCAGTTTCCAAGCTGCCATATTTCGGGATAGATGTCCTGAACCCTGACAGAAAGACAATATCTCTCTATTGGGGCTGATTCACACATAATCTGAGCCATTTAAGGCTAGATCTGCCTAAGTGAACCACTCTGGCAAAGTAGTTCACATCAGTAGACTTTAGTGTTACAAAGTGCAAACAATAAGCCCTGCCAGGGTATCAAAGATGTAAAAAGAAAAGAGAGGCTCCAAGGAGATAGGTTTAGCAATAAGATGAAAATGGCCTAGAACCAGGGACCATTCGTCTTTGTAAACAATAATTAGATTTCCCCCCAATTCTTTCCACCCCTCATTTTTATCACTTTTCATGGCTATTCAGAAATTAATGCCAATAAACTCTCCAATTACCAATATGCACTGTTAATGTTTTTCTGTCATAGGATTTAGAATACTAGAAACTCAGAGAAATTTTTAAAATTAAAAAATATGTTTATTGTAGATTAGGCAAATTTGTCTCCATGCCACTCTTAGATACATAGTGACAGAATAACATTTCAATTGATAGGTATTTATCCCTTTTAAAATTCAATATAAGCTATTGTTTTGTAGGAGTCTTCCAGAAAAAAATCAGGAAATAGATTGTCCAGAGGATTCCTCTTGACTCTATTATGAATTTCTGACTGTATATGGTTAGCATTAACAGAACATGGGTTGGGGCCCATGTGGAAAAAATTTATGCTATAAACATCTTTTGAAATATTGTGGCTGCTGAAGTTGCAGGTAATGAATCAATCACAGGTATATATGTTATTATTGCCCAGGTGGTAGATTCGTATTTCTGATATATGAGGTAATATTTATCTTTCCTCTATATAGGAGAAAATGGTAGCTGTTTGAACAGAAAAACAAATAAGCAGACTTTTATGCCATATAGTATCTCCTGTTTTAGTGTCAATTGGGCAGAATTGAGAAATCCAGTTTGGATAAAATTATGCCCCAATAAATAGCCCCATAAATATCACTATTAAAAAAAATCTGCTGTCTGGAGGCAACACCAATGGACCATGAAGATGACTGCCATTCAGTGAACAATTACAGGGCTCAGGAGAGTGAGACAAAGTCTTTCATCCTGCCCCTAACTGGGGCACAAACTACTAACCTCAGCAAAAGAAGAGCCTGTTCCAGATGTGAAATGATAGAGTGAGTGGTGATGCCTCATGAGCATCTACTGCAGAGCTCTATTAAGGGATTCTGACTCTAGCTATGATGGAGTAGCTCTTATCAGCCTATTGTGTTTCTGCTATATTAACTATAAAGGCTGGATAAAATGCAAAGCAAACAAACTAAAACAACCATCTTAAGTCATTGGAGAATAATCTAGAAAGCCAGGACTTGAAGGGCTGGGATCTTGTAGTGAATAAAAGAATATTAAGGTGAGTCCTACATTTACTACTGCTTTTACGCCTGAGAACATGGGACACAGGCTGGGAGGAAAGCAGCATCCTAGAGCTCTGGTAGCTTCACTGGGAAAGGGGTATAAAAATTGGAATTTAGAGCTACTAAGACGAATAGGACTTGAAATCACCCTGTGCTGAGAAAAGAAAGCTGTAGAGAATTAAACCCAGCATTTGGTGTGCAGTTTCCCCTTGAATTATTTGATGACTTCTAAGCTGTGTGTGCACAGAAGGAGACACATAGAAAGCCAGCAGATTACAGTTGCTGAGGCTAAGAAGCCGAGCTGCAGATATTTTGGCAATCTATTAGCACTGAGGAAAAACTAGAATTCAGGCTTGCCAAGGAGGGGCCTTCATAAACACTCCAGATTCATTTGAAACTCCTTAAAATGCTATGCCCAAGGAGAAAAGACAAAGGATAAAAAAATGAGGGAACTCATTTTATGAGGCCAGAGCAATCTTGAAATTAAAACCTAGCAAGGATATTACAAAAAGCAAAGTCTAAAAGCCAATTTCTTATATAAACATAGACTCAAAAATCTTAAATAAAATATTCACACATCAAATACATCATGACCAAGTTGAATCTATTCTAGGGATGTGTGGTTGATTTAATATTAAAATTTTAATCTTCATAAGATACCACAGTAAAAATAATATAAGAAAACAATGTGATTATCTCAGTAGATGCAGAGAAAGCATTTGAAAAAATTCAACACTCATTCATGCTAAAATCTCTTAGGAACTAGAAATTTTAAAAAATCAAACTATTAATGACCATCTTTAAAAAACTTACAGCTACTCACTTAATGGGGAAATAGTGAATGGCTTCTCCCCTAAAGTCTGAAATAACACAAGAGTGTTCAGTACCACCACTTCCACTTAATGCTGTACAGGAACACATGGTTAGTGCAATAGAACAAACAAAAAAACCAAAGTCATAAAAATTATAAATTTTAAAAAAGTCATTATTTGGAGATAATGTGGATTTTGTACATAGAAAATCAAAAAGAATCTACAACCAGGTTTGACAAGTGAATGAGTAAAGTCACTGAATGCAAGGTAAATACACAGAAACTCTATTATTTTCCTAAATAAGGCAATAAGCCTGCAGATGAATTGATTAAAAATGATGCTCTTTCCAATGGCATCAAAAGCAATAAATACATAGAAATCAGTCTGTCAAACATTGAAAACCTACAAACAGAAAACTACAAAATATTGAGGTAAATGAAAGAGGACCCACATGAAAGAAGAGATGTATCACTTCCTAGAATAGATATTCTCCCCTAAATTGATCTATGGATTTAATGCAAGCCCAATTAAAATTCCATCAGCATTTCTTTAAATGAAAATTGATAAACAAATCCTAAAATTTTTATGAAAAAGCAAAGGATCTAGAATAATCAAGCCACTCTTGAAGAAGATGTAAGTTAGAACACTTATGCCACTGAATATCAACACTTATCATAAAGCTCCATAATTAAAGCAGTATGATAGTGGTACAAAGATGAACAGGTAGCTCATTGAAAAGACTAGTGAGTCCAGAAACAGATGTCTGCATATATAGTCACTTTCAACATGGGTGTAAATTAAATGCATTTTGAGGGAAGAATTTTAAAAAGTAAATTGAACTGGATTAGTTCAATATCCACATGAAAAAAAGATGAACCTCGACCCCTACCTCGTACTATATACAAAAATTAATGTCAGATGGGTTCCATGTACTTAATTATATGTGGATACTTAAAGGTAATATGCCTAAGTGTGAAAAATGAAAAAAATAAAACTTCTAAAGGTTAACATAGAACAAGATCTCCATGATCGAGGGATGAGCAAAGATTTCTGAAAAGGATACAAAAGCACTAACCATAAAGGAAAAAATTGATAAATTGTACCTTATTAAAAATTAAGAACTTCTGTTCATTAAAACATACAATAGAGTTAAAACTTAAGACATAGAAGAGTGAATATATTTGAAATGCATATATCTAACAAATAGCTTAAATTAAAAAATTAAGAAATATGACAGTGACCCAATTAACATGAACAAAAGAAAACTTGAATAGGTACTTAGGAGTATATGCAAATGATAATTAGCATATGAAAAGACATTCAACATCATTAACAGAAAAATGCATGTTACATCCACAATGACATAGCGCTGCCTACCCACTGGAATGACTGAAATTAAAAAAAAATAAAAAGTAGACAATTATTGGTAAGGGTATAAAATAACATAACAGTTTCCTACACTGCTAGGGGCAGGGAGGATGTAAATTAGTACAACTACTTTAAAAAAACTATTTGAAATACCTACCAAAGCTAAACATAAACATACCTTATGACACAGAAATTCTAATATTAGATATATACACAACAGAAATTTATATATTCATTAGCTACATAAAAATGTTTATATTAGCATTATATGTAAGATTCTCAAACTGGAAATACCCAAATATCCATCAGAAGTAGAAAATACAAATGAATTGTGATAAATTTAATAATGGGATATTATACAGCACTAACAAATTTCAAACCATGGCTACAAGTAAAAATATGGATAAATCTTATAGATAAGATATTGGTCAAAAAAGCCAGACAGAGGCTGGGAAGGGTAGAAGGAGGCAAAGAGAAGTTGATAAATGGGTATAAAACTACAGTTAGATAGATAGAATAAATTCTATTATTCAATAGGGGAGTCAGGAGATTATAGTTTACTTAGTACATTTTTAAAAATAGCTAGAAAAGAAATATTAGAATGTTCTCAAGACAAAGAAAATATAAATGTTTGAAGTGATGGATATTCCAATTATTCTGAGTTTATCATTTCACATTATGTGTGTGTATCAAAAATCACTTGTGCCTCCAAAATTTGTACAACTATTATATGTCAATTGAAAAAAGGTTTCAAAAAACTAGACACAAGAGTATGTGATAATGTATGATTCCATTCATATAAACTTCAACAACAACCAAAGCTAAAACTATGGTGATAGAAGTCAGAATATTGGTTACTTTTGGAGGAATAATGATTGAGGATGATTGAGAGAGGATAGGAGGCTTCTGGGATTCTAATATTCTAATAATGCTCTCTATCTTGATGTAGATGGTAGTGACCTGGGTTCATTCAATTTATAAAAATTTGTTGAGCTGTGTTCTTTATTGTATATACAGTGCTCTTTAGTGTATCTATGTTTCAATACTAACATTTACCAAAAGATATCTTTCTGTGTACTTTCAGTTGTAAATTCAAACCATTTCAAGACATTAAGCTTTTGAGTCCATTTTGAAAGAACATCTCCTAGTGCTAAGTTTTCAGTCAGCTGCAAGATTATACCTATTGTAGGTATACGAGTTTGTAAGATTATACCAGTTGTAAGATTATAGCTATTACTTGGAAAACAGACTGCAATTCTTGGTGTCAACTTAATTACTGCCCTTCAATTTAAAATGATCAAACTAGTTATTTTATTTCTAGTTATAATGGTGAGTTATCAGTGATATATTCTACTGGCACCTCTAAATATAACACAAAACTTACCATTAGTTTGGTTCTTAGCAAAATTGTGGTGGTTCTGAACTGGTCTTGGTAGCTTAAGGAAGGCTCCAATTTCATAAGGAAGTGGTTTGGGCTGAACTTCAACATGCTGAATGGGCTTATCTTGGGTTTGGGGCATCAAAGGTAGTTTGAGTTTGCCTGTGTGTGTGTGTATGTGTGTGTGTGTGTGTGTGTGTTTTGCCTGCTACCATTCATTTGAGATAATTGTTGGGTAATTGGGAAGTAACATTCTGCTTAATTTTAGGATCTCTTAAAAAATAATATGGTTACCACATGACTGTGACCTTGGATCACATCTTTGAAATAACATGACTAAGGGTTATAAGCAAAATATTAAATTTCTCCAACTTCTCCAGTAAGGAAGTAAGTTCTTCCTTACTGGCTGGTATGCCAATGTGCAATTCGCAGAACTAACCTCACAAGGTTCTTAAAGAAGATTTCAATGCAATTTGTAAGTAAATAATAAATGAAAGGCTCATGATGTTTTCTGATGTTAATTGCTGATTTATTTTTTTCACCCACCCCTTCTATTCATAGGTAATAAAATAAACATTACCATTCTTTGGTATTCAAGTACTAAGTTGGTTATCTTAATAATAATGTTAAAAGGTAGTAACATTATGCATAACTGCCTTAATAAGTTACTGCTGTTATTGCTAAAAAAGCAAATCAGTCACCAAATTATAAGCCCATGCCAAGTATTTAAAGAATACACAACAAATAGCATTTTCTGAACAGAACAACTGGCATTTGCTCAACACCTCCTAGTCTAGTCCGTTAACAAATAAATTAGAGATTAAGGAAATAATTTTCAAAAATTTTAGGGAAAATGAAAACCTTAATTCATATTTTGGTATTATAGCCAATAATTCATATTTTGCTATTATAGCCAATAATTCATATTTTGCTATTATAGCCAATAGAGGGTTTTCACATAGTTTATGGACAAGGCTTTTTTTAAATTGTGGAATTTTAAAAATTGGTAAAATTAAAATGATTAGCCAGAATTTCTCTCCAAGCAGAGCCTGAGTGAAAGCATGTCATGAAAGAAGTTTATTTGGAAAGTGATCTCAGGGTTCCAGAATGAAGAATAAGAGCCATTTAGCAGGAAACTAGGGAAAGCCAAAACATGGATGTGCTCTTAAGCTGGCTTCACTGTGCGTGACTGTGCTTGATTCTGCAGGATCTCCTGAGGAACATCATGAAATGAGCATCAGAGCCATCTGTTTAGGAGATGAAAGAAGGAAGCATTTATTCACTGGTTCTGGTCTCCAATTAGTCAAGGGTAACCTCAAGGGTGAGAATTTATTTGTACTTGCAGAATGCACATGCATGGACATCAAGTGGATTTTCATGGATGCTCCATGCTGCAGCATGAGAGAATCCCAGGGGCAGGAGTGAGAGGTACCCAGGGCAGCCTCAAGTGAGATGCTGTCAGATGACATCAGCATGGAGCTATTCAAAGGGAAGTAGGGCTGGTTGCTGCAACCCTGGCTAGAGTAAGGGGTTGGATGAGAAAATTTAAAGTGGTGTATGAGAGGTGTCTGATAACATTTTCATCAAGTAATTGAAATCCAATTCAAACCACAGCAATTAAAAAGAAAACCATATTTCTTTCATTTTTTATTATACTTTAAGTTCTGGGATACATGTGCAGAATGTGCAGGTTTGTTACATAGGTATACACGTGACATGGTGGTTTGCTGCACCCATCAACCCGTCATCTAGGTTTTAAGCCCCACATGCATTAGGTATTTCTCCTAATGCTATCCCTCCGCTTGTCTCCCACCCACCGACAGGCCTTGGTGTGTGATGTTCCCCTCCCTGTGTCTGCGTTCTCAGTGTTCAACTCCCACTTATGAGTGAGAATGTGTGGTGTTTGGTTTTGTGTTCCTGTGTTAGTTTGCTGAGAATGATGGAGGACCCTTGTGTAGTGAGGAAACCTCTTTCTGCTTATATAACAGCATGGTGGTGAAGGATATGGAAGACATATTTAGAGTCAATATAAATATTGACACGTAATTCCTTCGGTAGAATGAGGGCTCGAGTTAAGGCAATGAGTTTGGCTTGCTGAGAGGTAGTGGAGGGGGACAGAGTGGTAGCCTCAATGATAGATGTGGAAGATACTATAGCGTAGCCTGCCTTTGCTGGTGTATGGTGATTAGGCCTGGTGGAACTGCCATCAATAAACCAGGTATGATCAGGGTGAGGAACAGGAAAGAAGGAAATATGGGGAAATGGAATCAATGCCAGGTGTATCAGAGAGATACAGTCATGGGGGTCAGGTGTGGTATCACCAATAATGTGAGAGGCCAGATTGAAGTCTGGGCCAGGAACAATGGTAACTGTGGGAGACTCAACAAAGAGTGAGTACAGCTGAAGAATTGGGGAGCAGAAAGTGTATGTGTCAGGTGTGAGGAAGAAAATAGATTTTGGAAGTTGTGAGAACTGTAGAGAGTGAGTTGAGCATAGTTTGTGATTTTGAGGGCCTCTAAAAGTGTTAGGGCAGTGGTGGCCACTGCACGGAGACGTGATGGCCAGCCTAAAACAGTAAGGTCAAGTTGTTTGGACAAAAAGGCTACAGAGCGTGGTCCCAGTCCTTGTGTAAGAATTCTGACTGCACAGCACTGCATTTGGGCTGTGTGTAATGAAAAGGGTTGGGATGAGTCAGGGAAAGCTAGAGTGGGGGCGGTTTCTAAAGCTGTCTTCAAGGAACAGAAAGAGGAGTGGGGAAAGGATTTAGGATCTATAGGGTCAGCTAGGTTTCCTTTTGTGAGTTTATATAATGGTTTTTTTAGGATGGCAAAACCAGGTATCCAAAGGTGAAAGTATCCAACCATGCCCAGGAAGGAAAGGAGTTGTTTTGTAGAAGGGGTTGGGGTTTGAGAGATCAGTCGGACACGATCGGCAGGGAGAGCACGTGTGTTTTTATGAAGAATTACACCAAGGTAGGTAATGGATGGAGAAGAAATTTGAGCTTTGGAGGGGGATACCCAATATTCCTTGGAGAATAAATATTGAAGGAGCAGGAGGGTGTCTTTTTGAGAAGATTCAAAGGAGGGGTTACAAAGTAGAAGGTAATCAATATATTGAATAAGGTGAGAAGCGGAGAGGTGGAAAGAAAGTAAATCATGAGAAAGAGCTTGGCTGAAGTAATGAGGGCTGTCCCTGAAGCCTTGCGGCAGTACAGCCCAGGTAAGTTGCTGGGACTGATGGGTGTCAGGGTCAGTCCAGGTAAAAGCAAAGAGAGGCTGGGATGAGGGGTGTAGGGGAATAGTGAAAAAAGCATCTTTAAGATCAAGAATGGAATAGTAAGTTGTGGAGGAAGGTATTGAGGACAAAAGAGTGTACGGGTTGGGCACCACAGGGTGGATAGGCAAACTAATTTGGTTGATAAGGCACAGATCCTGAACTAACCTGTAAGACTTGTCTGGTTTTTGAACAGGTAAAATGGGAGAGTTGTGAGGAGAGTTCATAGGTTTTAGAAGCCCATGCTGTAACAGGCAAGTGATAACAGGCTTTAATCCTTTTAAAGCCTACTGTGGGATGAGATACTTGTGTTGAGCTGGGTAAGGGTGATTAGGTTTTAATGGGATAGTAATGGGCATGTGATTGGTTGCCAGGGAGGGAGTGGAGGTGTCCCATACTTGTGGGTTAAGGTGGGGGGATACTAGAGGAAGACGTGAAGGAGGCTTTGGGTTGGGAAGAAGGGTGGCAATGAGATGTGGCTGTAGTCCAGGAATAATCAGGGAAGCAGATAATTTGGTTAAAATGTCTCTGCCTAATAAGGGAACTGGGCAGGTGGGGATAACTAAAAAAGAGTGCATAAAAGAATGTTGTCTAAGTTGGCACCAGAGTGGGGGAGTTTTAAGGGGTTTTGAAGCTTGGCTGTCAATACCCATAACAGTTACGGGGGCAAGGGAAACAGGCCTTGAAAAGAAGGTAATGTGGAGTGGGTAGCCCCCATATTGATTAAACAGGGGACAGACTTACCCTCCACTGTAAGAGTTACCCAAGACTCGGCATCCATGATGGTCCAGGGGGCTTCTGAGGCAATCGGGCAGCATCAGTCTTCGGCTGCTAAGCTGAGGAGATCTGGGAAGGAGTCAGCCAAGGAACGTTGGGTTTGGGCTCCAGGGGCTTTAGGAGCGGCGGTGATGTGAGTCAGACAGTCCGATTTCCAGTGGGGGCCTGCACAGACAGGGCACGGCTCAGGAGGAATCCCAGGCTGCAGGCATTCTGAGGCCCAGTGGCCAGGCTTTTGGCATTTGAAGCAAGGTCCATGAGGATGTTTTGAAGGAGTCCCTGGGAGCTGTGGCTTGGATGTTCTGAAGTTTTTGTATGCTGGAGACGTGGTTGTGGATTGTTTTACAGCAAAGGCAAGTAGCTGTAACTCAGAAATGCATTATTGTCTGGCTACCTCCTCTCTATTATTGTACACCTTGAAGGTGAGCTTGATTAATTCCAGTTGTGGGGTTTGAGGGCCGGATTCCAATTTTGAAGATTTTTCTAATGTCAGGAGCTGACTGGGTGATAAAATGCATATTAAGAATAAGGTGGCCTTCTGGTCTCTCTGGGTCTAGGGCAGTAAAGCGTCTAAGGGTTGCTGCTAAGCAGGCCATGAACTGGGCATAAGAGAAGGAAAGAGGTAATCCTCAGGATGATGTTAAAGAGAATTCTTAACATTTAACATCATCTCACGATGATGTTAAAGACAACTGTGCAGTAGCCCAGTTTTGAATATTGTGAATATTGTCACACGTGTCCATGTGAAGAGACCACCAAACAGGCTTTGTGTGAGCAATAAAGCTTTTTAATCACCTGGGTGCAGGCGGGCTGAGTCCGAAAAGAGAGTCAGCAAGAGAGATGGGGGTGGGGCAGTTTTATAGGATTTGGGTGGGTAGTGGAAAATTACAGTCAAAGGAGGTTGTTCTCTGGTGGGCAGAGGCAGGGGTCACAAGGTGCTCAGTGGGGGAGCTTCTGAGCCAGGAGAAGGAATTTCACAAGGTAAAGTCATCAGTTAAGGCAGGAATTGGCCATTTTCACTTCTTTTGTGATTCTTCAGTTGCTTCAGGCCATCTGGATGTATATGTGCAGGCTTGGGCTCAGAGGCCTGGCATTCCTGTCTTCTTACATTAATAAGAAAAATAAAACAAAATAGTATTGAAGTGTTGGGGTGGTGAAAATTTTGGGGGTGGTATGGAGAGATAATGGGTGATGTTTCTCAGGGCTGCTTCGAGCAGGATTAGGGGCAGTGTGGGAACCTAGAGTGGGAGAGATTAAGCTGAAGAAAGATTTTGTGGTAAGGGGTGATTTTGTGGGGTTGTTAGAAGGAGCATTTGTCATATAGAATGATTGGTGATGGCCTGGATGTGGTTTTGTATGAATTGAGAAACTAAACAGAAGACACAAGGTCCAAATAAGAGAAGGAAAAGACAGGTATTAAAGGACTAAGAATTGGGAGGACCCAGGACATCCAATTAGAGAGTGCTCAAGGGGGTTCAGTGTAATTACTTGCTTGGTTGGCAAGTTTTTGAGCTCTATCCTTGAGTTTTTTTATGTTGTCATACACCAGGCCAGATTGATTTAGGTAAAAACAACACTCTTCATTTAAAAATATACAAAGTCCCCCCCCCTTTTTTTTAGCAGTGAGTAAGTCGAGGCCTGGGCGATTTTGGAGGAAAGAGAAATGCAAATCCAGCAACTGTTTGTTAAAGAAGGATTAGAAATGGCTAGGATAAAGTGAATGAGATTGATAGTGTGGTGGAGATAACTGGGGAGAGGTAGAGGGTGGCATAAGAATGGGAACGAGAATAAGAGTGAGTATAAAAGTAAATAATAGGACTTCATTAGGGTGAAAGTATTAGAGGGTGCCCTGCCAGTAAAGATTATTTATTTACTTTAAGAGGGAGTTAAGAATGGCGGTTTGGGGGATAGCACCAGGAGATATCAGCTGTGATGGCTTGGAGAAAGAGTGTAAATCGGCAGTGTAAACAAGAGCAGGGCATTTATGAGTAGTTGAGAACAGTGAATAGGCATATGACTAGACAGAAGATAGTAGGGATGACAAGTTTTTGGGGCACAGTCCAAGTAGTGGGGGTGCCTGGGTAGAGCCCTGTTGCAAAAAGTAGGGTAAGGACGAATAGACCTAATAGAATGAAGGGATGTATTAGGCGTATGAAGATTATTACTGTTCTTCAGAAATGCGAGTGAGTTTAAGGGAAGTAGGGGAGAGTACTTGCGACTTCCAGGAGAAAGAGGAGAGATTAGGCTGGCTAGGCTGGCTGTCCAACGGATGCAGCTTTATTCTGGAATGGTGAACCCAGTGGGGAGGATCCTGCAGGCAGATGGCATTTGGGGTACTATAGATGATTAAGTAGGGTCTGGTTCATCCAGGTTGTAGTGTTTGAGGGGTCAGATTTTTATCAAGAAATGATCATCCAGCTAGGGTGTTTTTACATAGTTGGGAATCTGGAGTAGGCAAGAGAAGATTAGCAGCCTGGCAAATTTTCTGTCTAGCCTGCTGGAGGACTGGAAGGTAGTCACCTAGAGGGCTTGTGTCTGGGACGAGATTGGGGCAGAGCAAGAAAGTGCGTTTATATAAAAGTTTAAATGGACTATACCCTGTAGCATCTCAAGGACAGGCTCTAATTCTGAGAAAGGCAAGAGGTAAAAGTACTGTCTAGTCCTTTTTAAGTTGGAGGCTGAGCTTGGCGAGGTATGTCTTTAAAAGACCATTAGTCCGTTTTACTTTTCCTGAAGATTGAGGATGGTAAGGGGTATGAAGGTTCCACTGAACACTAAGAGGCTGAGAAACTGCTTGGGTGATTTGACTAATAAAGGCCAGTCTGTTATTGGACTGTATAGAGGTAGGAAGGCCAAACTGAGGAATTATGTCTGATAAAAGGAAAGAAATGACCATGGTGGCCTTCTTAGACCCTGTGGGAAAGGCCTTTACCCATCCAGTGAAAGTGTCTACCCAGACAAAGGGGTTTTTTAGTTTCCTGACTTGGGCATGTGAGTAAAGTCAATTTGCCAGTCCTGGGCAGGGGCAAATTCTCAAGCTTGATGTGTAGGGAAGGGAGGGGGCCTGAACAATCCCTGAGGAGTAGTAGAACAGCAGATGGAACATTGAGAAGTGATTTCCTTGAGGATAGATTTCCATGATGGAAAGGAAATGAGAGGTTCTAAGAGGCAGGCTAGCAGCTTATAACCTACGTGGAAGAGGTTATGAAATGAAGACAGGATAGAATGGACCTGTGAGGCTGGAAGGAGATATTTTCCTTGGTCCAAGAACCATTTGCCCTGTGTGGGAAGAGATTGATAGGTGGAAATTTCATTGGGAGGGTAGGCAGGAGTGACCAATGAGAAGGAGAAAAACTGGCCGTGAGGGACAGAAGTTGGAATGCTAGCTGCTTCTTTAGCAACCTTATCAGCGTAAGTGTTGCTCTGAGTGGTGGGATCTGATGCCTTTTGATGACCCTTGCAGTGAATAACTCCAACTTCCTTTGGAAGTAAAATGGCCTTGAGAAGAGTTTTTATTAAAGAGGCATTAATGATGGAGGACCTTTGCATAGTGAGGAAACCTCTTTCAGCCCATAGAACAGCATAGTGGTGCAGGATATGGAAGGCATATTTAGAGTCAGTATAAATATTGACATGTAGTCCCTTTGCATGAGTTAGGGCTCGAGTTAAGACAATGATTTCAGCTTGCTGAGAGGTAGTGGAGGGGGGCAGAGTGGTAGCCTCAAGGATAGATGTGGAAGATACTGCTACAGTATAGCCTGCCTTTGCTGGTGAGTGGCAATTAGGCCTGGTGGAACTGCCATTGATAAACCAAGTGTGATCAGGATGAGAACAGGAAAGAAGGAAATATGGGGAAATTGAGTGAATGCCAGGTGGATCAGAGAGATGCGGTCATGGGGGTCAGATGTGGTATCAGGAATAATGTGGGAGCCAGCCTAAAACAGTAAGGTCAAGTTGTTTGGACAGAAAGGCTACAGGGCGCGGTCCCGGCTCTTGTGTAAGAATTCCGACTGCACAACCCTGCACTTTGGCTGTGTGTAATGAAAAAGGGTTGGGATGAGTTAGGGAGAACTAGGGTGGGAGCAGCTTTTAGGGCTGTTTTTTTAAGGAATGGAAAGGGAAATGGGGAAAGTATTTAGGATTTACGGGGTCAGCTAGGTTTTTTGTTTGTTTGTTGGTTTGTTTTTTGTTTTGTGAGTTTATATAATGGTTTAGTCAGGATGGTAAAACTAGGTATCCAAAGGTAGAAGTACCTAACCATGCCTAGGAAGGAAAGGAGTTGTTGTTTTGTAGAAGGGATTGGGGTTTGGGAGATTAGCCAGACACGATCAGCAGGGAGAGCATGTGTGTTTTCATGAAGAATTATGCCGAGATAGGTAACAGATGAGGAAGAAATTTGGGCTTGACTGAAGTAATGGGGGCTGTCCGTGAAGCTTTGTGGCAGTACAGCCAAGGTAATTTGCTGAGCCTGATGTGTGTCAGGGTCAGTCCAAGTAAAAGTGAAGAGAGGCTGGGGTGAAGGGTGCAAAGGGATAGTAAAGAAAGCATGTTTGAGATCCAGAACAGAATAATGGGTTGTGAAGGGAGGTATTGAGGATAGAAGGGTATATAGGTTTGGCACCATAGGGTGGATAGGCGAAACAATTTGGTTGATAAGGTGCAGATCCTGAACTAACTTGTGAGACTTGTCCAGTTTTTGGACAGGTAAAATGGGGAATTGTAAGGAGAGTTCATAGGCTTTAAAAGGCCATCCTGTAAAGGCGAGTGATAAGAGGCTTTAATCCTTTTAAAGCATACTGTGGGATGGGATATTGGCATTGAGTGGGGTAAGGTTGATTAGGTTTTAATGGGATGGTAAGGGGTGCATGATCGGTCACCAAAGAGGGAGTAAAGATGTCCTATACTTGTGGGTTAAGGTGGGGAGATACAAGGGGAGGATGCAAAGGAGGCTTTGAGCTGGGGAAAAGGGTGGCAATGAGGTGTGGCTGTAGCCTAGGAATAGTCAGGGAAGCAGATAATTTAGTTAAAATGCCTCGACCTAATAAGGGAACTGGGCAGGTGGGGATAACTAAAAAGAAGTGCGTGAAAGACTGTTGTCCGAGTTGGCATCAGAGTTGGGAGTTTTAGGAGGTTTAGAAGTCTGACCGTCAATACCCACAACAGTTATGGAGGCAAGGGAAACAGGCCCTTGAAAAGAAGGTAATGTGGAGTGGATAGCCTCCATATTGATGAAGAAGGGGATGGACTTACTGTCCACTGTGAGAGTTACCTGGAGCTCAGCGTCTGTGATGGTCCAGGGGGCCTCCAAGGAGATCAGGCAGCATCATTCTTCAGCCACTAAGCTGAACAGATCTGGGAAGGAGTCAGTCAGAAAGCCTTGGGCCAGAGCTCTAGGGGCTCTGGGAGTGGCTGCCAGGTGAGTTGGACAGTCCGATTTCCAGTGGGGTCCCGCACCGATGGGACATGGCTTAGGAGGAATCCTGGGCTGTGGGCATTTCTTGGCCCAGTGGCCATATTTTTGGCACTTGAAGCAAGATCCTGGGGGAGGAGGTCCTGGAGGAACCCTTGGCCACTGCAGTTCAGGCGTTTTGAAGTTCTTGTGTGCTGGAGATGTGGCTGGGATTTTTCTCACAGTGGAAGCAAGTAATTGCAACTCTTCTCTATTATTGTACACCTTGAAGGTAAGGTTAATTAAGTCTTGTTGTGGGGTTTGAGGGCTGGAATTTAATTTTTGGAGCTTTTTTTTAATGTCGGGAGTGGATTGGGTAATAAAATGCATATTGAGAAAAAGACGGCCTTCTGTCCCCTCTGGGTCCAAGGCTGTAAAGCATCTAAGGGGTTGTTGCCAAACAAGCCATGGACTGGGCTGAGCTTTTATATTTGATGAAAAAAAGCCTAAATGCTAACTGGTTTGGGAGAGGTCGGATAAAAAAAAAGGAGCATTAACCTTGACTATGCCTTTAGATCCAGCCACCTCTTTAAGAGGAAATTGTTGGGCAGGTGGGGAAGGGCTAGTTGCAGAACGAAACTGTAAGCCGGACCAGGTGTGAGGAAGGAAGGTGATAGAAGGATTATAGGGTGGAGGAGTGGAAGCCAAGGAGGAATTGGGACCTGGCTCAGTCTGGCAAGGAGCAGCCTGGGGAGGAGGGAAGAGGTCAGATGGGTCCGTAGAAAAGGAGAATTCAAAGGACTCAGAGCTTGGGGTGGAGACTGAAGGAACAGACAGGAGAGAAAGAAGAAAGATTTGGGATGAGTTGCATTGGGAGCAGAGATTAGGGAGGGACTGATGTGTAAAAGAATGCCTGGATGTCAGGTACCCCAGACCATTTGCCCATTTTTTGATAAGAATTATCTAGATTTTGTAGGATGGAGAAATTGAAAGTGCCATTTTCTGGCTATTTGGAACCATTGTCGAGTTTGTATTGGGGTCAAGTGGTATTGCAGAAAAAAATAAGGCACTTAGGTTTTGGGTCAGGTGTGAGTTAAAGAGGTTTTAAGTTATTGAGAACATAGGTTAAGGGAGAAGAAGGAGGAATGGAGGGTGGAAGATTGCCCATTGTGAAGGAGCAAAGAGAGGGTAGAGACAAAGAGAGAAGGGGTGGGGGGGTACTTGCCCCCTTGGGAGGTGGTGCTTGCCACCAAGGTGAAGGATCAAGGCAGGTGTCCCCGCGGTAATCAGACACTGCTGAAATGTGGGTGAATAATCAGGCAGGCGTCCCTGCAGTGATTAAACACCAAGGGAAGACTGTCTTCCCGAGGACGTGACCGGTGCTGGAGTTTTGGGTTCATGGATAAAATGCATCTCCTCTGTCTCTACCAGAAAGTGAAAGGAACTTAAATTAAGGGAAGGGAGAGATTGAAGGGTGGCACCAAAATTGAAAGGAGAAAGAGGTTGAGGGATAGTGAGAGAGGTTAGAGAAGAGAATAGGAAGAGGCCGCTTACCTGATTTAAAATTGGTGAGATGTTCCTTGGGCTGGTTGGTCTGGGGACTAGAGGTCGTAGGTGGATCTTTCTCATGGAGCAAAGAGCAGGAGGACAGGGGATTGATGTCCCAAGGGATGTCCCCCGATCCAAGTCATGGCACTAAATGTCACAAACGTCCATGTGAAGAGACCACCAAACAGGCTTTGTGTGAGCAATAAAGCTTTTTAATTACCTGGGTGCAGGCAGGCTGAGTCAGAAAAGAGAGTCAGCAAAAGGAGTTAGGGGTGGGGCAGGGGTTGTTCTCTGGTGGGCAGGGGCGGGCGTCACAAGGTGCTCAGTGGGGGAGCTTCTGAGCCAGGAGAAGGAATTTCACAAGGTAATGTCATCAGTTAAGGCAGGAACTGACCATTTTCACTTCTTTTGTGATTCTTCAGTTGCTTCAGGCCATCTGGATGTATATATGCAGGCTTGGGCTCAGAGGCCTGACAAATACTGTTTACAATATTTTCTTATTTTTCTTTTAATATTTGCAGACTTTGCAGTGATACCCCTTCTCTCATTTCTGAAATTGGCAATTTGTGTCTTCATTTTTTTCCCTGATCAGTGTGGCTAGGGATTTATCAGTTTTGCATTTTATTGTACTATATACTGTGAGTAACTGAACCCACAGAAAGCAAAATTATGGATAAGGGGAGTCTACTGTATTGGTTTCAATAAACCTCTTTTGAGTCATTGATCTTCTCTACTATTTTTTCAAATTTCTATTTCATTGATTTCTCCTGGTGTTAATTTCTTTTATTCTGCTTATTATAGGTTTACATTGCTCCTCTTTTTCTATTTTATTAAAAGGGAAGCTGATTTGACAACTTTTTTTTGATTATTAACATTTAATTCTGTAAATTTTCCTCAAATTTTTGCTTAACAGCATACCACAAATTTTGATGTTTTGTTTTCATTTTCATTCAGCTCAGAATACTTTCTAAATTCTACTTTGATTCTTTTGATCAATGGATTATTTATACACATGTTACTTAAATTCTAAATTCTAAATATTTGGGGAAATTTACTAGATACCTTTCAGTTATTGATTTCTAATTTTATTGTGACCAGAGAACACATTCTTTTAGATTTTTGAGACTTATTTTAGAGTCAGAAGGTGGTTTATTTTGATAAATGTTTCATGTGCACATGAAAAAAAGATGTATCCTGCTGATGGGTGGAAGACTCTGTAGATGTGAATTAGGTCAATCTGGTTTGTTAGTATTGTTCAAGTCACCTTTACCATGAATGATTTTCTGTCTACTTGTTAAATCAATTAATGAGGGCAGGGTGTTAAATAGCTGATTGTAATTATGGATTCTTCTATTCCTCCTTGAAGTTCTATCAATTTTGATTCAGATATTTTGAAGTTCTATTATTAAGTACATACATATTTAAGATTATGTCCTCTTGATAAATTGATCCCTTCATCATTATGAAAAAAAAAAAACCCACTCACTTTCTCTGGTAATACTCTTTGTCTCACAAATACTTTTGATAATAATATAGCTAGCTGGAAGTTTCCTTTGATTGATGACATACTGGTGTATCTTTTCCCATCCTTATACATTTAACCTATTCTTGTTTTTATATTTAAAGTGAACTTCTTGTAAGCACCGTACAGTTGAGTCTTACTTTCTTATCCAACCTGACAAAATCTCCTTTGAATTGGAGGTGCTTAAGTCCCTTAGATTTTATGTGATTATTCATATGGTTGGGTTTTTAGAAATTTAATTTAATTTAAATTTTTTTTAGAAACAGAGTGTCACTTTGTTACCCAGCCTGTAGTGCATCAACATGATGATAGTTTACCATAACCTTGAACTCCAGAGCTCAAGTGATCCTCTTGCCTCAACCTCCCAAGTAGCTAGGACTATAGATGTGTGCCACTGGGCCCCACTAACTTTTTATTTTTTAGTTTTTGTAGAGATGAGATCTTGCTATGTTGCCCAGGCTGGTCTTGAACTCCTGGGCTCAAGCGATCTTCCCAGTTCGGCCTCCCAAAGTTCTAAAGGATTACAGCATGAACTAACATGCTTAGCCTTCTTTTTAAATTGAAAAATGTATGGGATATATGAAAAATTTTTTACATGTATATAATGTGCAGTAATCAAGTCAGGGTATTTAGGGTGTCCATCACCTAAGTGCAATACATTTCTAAAAATATATTCATTCTACTCTGCTATCAGACATTGAATATATTCTATCTTACTGTATGTTTGTACCCTTTAGCCCACCTCTCTTCATCTTCTTCCCTCCCCTTCACTCATCTGTCCCAGTCTCTGTTGTGTATTTTTCTAGTCCCTACCTTCTTGTGCTCAAGTATTTTAGCTCTCACGTATATGTGAAAACATAAGATATGTCTGTTTCTTCCTGGCTTAGTTCACTTAAGAGAATGACCTCCAGTTCCATCCATGGTGCTGCAAATGACAAGATTTTGTTCATTTTTATGGCTGAATAGTATTCCAGTGTGTACATATACTACATTTTCTTTATACATTCATCAGTTGATGGACACTTAAGTTGATTTCATATCTTTGCTATTGTGAATAGTGCTGCAATAATCATGTGAGTGCAGGTATTCCTTTGATATATTGCTTTATTTTCCTTTAGGTAGATATCCAGTGGTGGGATTGCTAGATTGAATGCTATTTTCAGTTTTTTAAAGAAATCTCAGTGCTGTTTTCCATAGTGGCTCTCCTAGTTTACATTCCCATCAATGGTGTATAAGTGTTCTATATGTTTGGGTCTCACTCTATTACTACTATTTGTTTTCTGTTTGTTTCATTGTTATTTATTATTGTTTCCTTTTTCTCCTGCCTTTTTTGAATTTTTTAAATAATTTAGTCTTGTTTGTTGGCTTATTAGATACAATTTTTTTGGTGTTAATTTAGTGGATAATTTAAGACATAGTGTACATCTTTAACTTACTAATTAAATTATTAATGTTATATTAATTTATGTATAGTATAATAAACTTGTAAAATTATATTTCTCTTTCTCCCGTCCTGGCTTTTATGCACTGTTGTCATACATTGCACTCCATATGTGTAAAAATCTTGTAATATTTGCTTATTATTTTGCTTTAAACAGTTAATGATTTCTTAGAGATTTAAATAATAAAAATAGTTTTTATATTTACCTGTGTAGACACATTCATGGTGCTCCTCATTTCTTTGCGTAGATCCAGGTTTCTTTTCAGTATTTTTCTTTTGCTTAAAGGATTTTTTTTTTTTTTTGAGATGGAGTTTCGCTCTTGTTGCCCAGGCTGGAGTGCAATGGCATGATCTCAGCTCACTGCAACCTCCACTTCCTGCTTTCAAGTGATTCTCTTGCCTCAGCCTCCCGAGTAGTTGGGATTACAGGTGCTCACCACCATGCCCGGCTAATTTTTTGTATTTTTTGTATAGATGGGGTTTCACCATGTTGGCCAGGCTGGTCTTGAACTCCTGACCTCAGGTGATCCACCCACCTCGGCCTCCCTAAGTGCTAAGATTACAGGTATGAGCCATTGCACCAGTCCAGGATTTTCTTAAATTTTTCTTGTAATGTCAGTTTGCTGTGATGAATTCTTTCAGTTTTTGTAAGTCTGAAAGAGTCCTTATTTTGCTTTCTTTACTGAAGAATATTTTTTGCTGAATAAAGAATTATAGGTTGTCACTTTATTTTTCTTTCACTACTTTACATATGATAGTCCATTGTTTTCTAGCTTGCATTGTTTTAAAAATATCTGCTATTATCTTGATCTTTGTTCTACTGTATATAATGTCTTTTTTATCTGGTTGCTTTTTAGATTTTCTCTTTGTCATGGATTCTAAGGGATTTGATTATTTTGTGTTTTTGGCTAGTTTTCTTTATATTTGTGAGGCCTGGGGTTTATTCAGATTCTGTGAGTTTATAATTTTTATCAAATTTGAAAAAAATTTCATCAATTATTTCTTCAACATTTTTATATCTCTCTCCCCAACACATTAGTGATATATATATAAAATAGGCCACATAAGGGATTTTTTTCTTCTGTGTTTCATTTTAGAGAGCTTATATTGTTGTGTATCTATGATGACTACTCTTTTTTTCTGTAATGTTTAATTTTCCAATAATCTAATCCAGTGTACTTTTTCAACTAAAACTTAATAACTAGAATTTTTTTTTTTATTATTATACTTTAGGTTTTATGGTACATGTGCGCAATGTGCAGGTTAGTTACATATGTATACATGTGCCATGCTGGTGCACTCAAACAAAACTATAGATTGAATACAATCCCATTTAAAATGTGTGTGTTTGTGTGTGTGTGTGTGTGTGTGTGTGAATATAAATGTGAAGGTTCTGGAATAGCTAAGATACTTAAAAGATTTCAATAAACAAAGTACATATTCTACCAAATATAAAACCTTTTAAAGATATTATAATTAAGTGAGTATGACGTCAGTGGAAAATAAGAAAGCAGATTTCAGGGCCCACAAATCAATCCAGGGATATAGGGATGTTTGGGTTTTTTTTTTTTTTTTTTAAATAAAGAATGGGGGAGGAACCAAGATGGCCGAATAGGAACAGCTCCGGTCTACAGCTCCCAGCATGAGCGATGCAGAAGACGGGTGATTTCTGCATTTCCATCTGAGGTACCATGTTCATCTCACTAGGGAGTGCCAGACAGTGGGCGCAGGTCAGTGGGTGAGTGCACCGTGCGCCAGCCGAAGCAGGGGCGAGGCATTGCCTCACTCGGGAAGCGCAAGGGGTCAGGGAGTTCCCTTTCCAGGGGTGACAGACGGCACCTGGAAAATCGTGCCACTCCCACCCGAATACTGTGCTTTTCCGACGGGCTTAGGAAACGGTGCCCCAGGAGATTATAGCCCGCACCTGGCTCAGAGGGTCCTACGCCCACGGAGTCTCGCTGATTGCTAGCACAGCAGACTGAGATCAAACAGCAAGGCGGCAGCGAGGCTGGGGGAGGGGCACCTGCCATTGCCCAGGCTCGCTTAGGTAAACAAAGCAGCCTGGAAGCTTGAACTGGGTGGAGCCCACCACAGCTCAAGGAGGCCTGCCTGCCTCTGTAGGCTCCACCTCTGGGGGCAGGGCACAGACAAACAAAAAGACAGCAGTAACCTCTGTAGACTTAAATGTCCCTGTCTGACAGCTTTGAGGAGAGCAGTGGTTCTCCCAGCACGCAGCTGGAGATCTGAGAAGGGGCAGACTGCCTCCTCAAGTGGGTCCCTGACCCCTGACCCCCGAGCAGCCTAACTGGGAGGCACCCCCCAGCAGGGGCAGACTGACACCTCACACGGCCGGCCAGGTACTCCAACAGACCTGCAGCTGAAGGTCCTGTCTGTTAGAAGGAAAACTAACAGAAAGGACATCCACACCAAAAACCCATCTGTACATCGCCATCATCAAAGACCAAAAAGTAGATAAAACCACAAAGATGGGGAAAAAACAGAGCAGAAAAACTGGAAACTCTAAAAAGCAGAGTACCTCTCCTCCTCCAAAGGAACGCAGTTCCTCACCAGCAATGGAACAAAGCTGGACGGAGAATGACTTTGACGAGCTGAGAGAAGAAGGCTTCAGATGATCAAATTACTCCGAGCTACGGGAGGATATTCAAACCAAAGGCAAAGAAGTTGAAAACTTTGAAAAAAATTTAGAAGAATGTATAACTAGAATAACCAATACAGAGAAGTGCTTAAAGGAGCTGATGCAGCTGAAAACCAAGGCTCGAGAACTACGTGAAGAGTGCAGAAGCCTCAGGAGCCGATGCGATCAAATGGAAGAAAGGGTATCAGCCCTGGAAGATGAAATGAATGAAATGAAGCGAGAAGGGAAGTTTAGAGAAAAAAGAATAAAAAGAAACGAGCAAAGCCTCCAAGAAATGTGGGACTATGTGAAAAGACCAAATCTACCTCTGATTGGTGTACCTGAAAGTGACGGGGAGAATGGAAACAAGTTGGAAAACACTGCAGGATATCATCCAGGAGAACTTCCCCAATCTAGCAAGGCAGGCCAACATTCAGATTCAGGAAATACAGAGAACACCAAAAAGATACTCCTCAAGAAGAGCAACTCCAAGACACATAATTGTCAGATTCTCCAAAGTTGAAATGAAGGAAAAAATGTTAAGGGCAGCCAGAGAGAAAGGTCGGGTTACTATCAAAGGGAAGCCCATCAGACTAACAGCGGATCTCTCGGCAGAAACTCTACAAGCCAGAAGAGAGTGGGGGCCAATATTCAACATTCTTAAAGAAAAGAATTTTCAACCCAGAATTTCATAGCCAGCCAAACTAAGCTTCATAAGTGAAGGAGAAATAAAATGCTTTACAGACAAGCAAATGCTGAGAGATTTTGTCACCACCAGGCCTGCCCTAAAAGAGCTCCTGAAGGAAGCGCTAAACATGGAAAGGCACAACCGGTACCAGCCACTGCAAAACCATGCCAAAATGTAAAGACCATCGAGACTAGGAAGAGACTGCATCAACTAACAAGCAAAATAACCAGCTAACATCATAATGACAGGATCAAATTCACACATAACAATATTAACTTTAAATATAAATGGACTAAATGCTCCAATTAAAAGACACAGACTGGCAAACTGGATAAAGACTCAAGACCCATCAGTGTGCTGTATTCAGGAAACTCATCTCACGTGCAGAGACACACATAGGCTCAAAATAAAAGGATAGAGGAAGATCTACCAAGCAAATGGAAAACAAAAAAAGGCAGGGGTTGCAATCCTAGTCTCTGATAAAACAGACTTTAAACCAACAAAGATCAAAAGAGACAAAGAAGGCCATTACATAATGGTAAAGGGATTAATTCAACAAGAATAGCTAACTATCCTAAATATATATGCACCCAATACAGGAGCACCCAGATTCATAAAGCAAGTCCTGAGTGACCTACAAAGAGACTTAGACTCCCACACATTAATAATGGGAGATTTTAACACCCCACTGTCAACATTAGACAGATCAACGAGACAGAAAGTCAACAAGGATACCCAGGAATTGAACTCAGCTCTGCACCAAGCAGACCTAATAGACATCTACAGAACTCTCCACCCCAAATCAAAAGAATATACATTTTTTTCAGCACCACACCACACCTATTCCAAAATTGACCACATACTTGGAAGTAAAGCTCTCCTCAGTAAATGTAAAAGAACAGAAATTATAACAAACTATCTCTCAGATCACACTGCAATCAAGCTAGAACTCAGGATTAAGAATCTCACTCAAAACCACTGAACTACATGGAAACTGAACAACCTGCTCCTGAATGACTACTGGGTACATAACAAAATGAAGGCAGAAATAAAGATGTTCTTCAAAACCAACAAGAACCAAGACACAACATACCAGAATCTCTGGGATGCATTCAAATCAGTGTGTAGAGGGAAATTTATAGCACTAAATGCCCACAAGAGAAAGCAGGAAAGATCCAAAACTGACACCCTAACATCACAATTAAAAGAACTAGAAAAGCAAGAGCAAACACATTCAAAAGCTAGCAGAAGGCAAGAAATAACTAAAATCAGAGCAGAACTGAAGGAAATAGAGACACAAAAAGCCCTTCAAAAAATTAATGAATCCAGGAGCTTGTTTTTTGAAAGGATCAACAAAATTGATAGACTGCTAGCAAGATTAATAAAGAAAAAAAGAGAGAAGAATCAAATAGATGCAATAAAAAATGATAAAGGGGATATCACCACCGATCCCACAGAAATACAAACTACCATCAGAGAATACTACAAACACCTCTACGCAAATAAACTAGAAAATCTAGAAGAAATGGATAAATTCCTCAACACATACACCCTCCCAAGACTAAACCAGGAAGAAGTTGAATCTCTGAATAGACCAATAACAGGAGCTGAAATTGTGGCAATAATCAACAACCAAAAAAAGTCCAGGACCAGATGGGTTCACAGCCGAATTCTACCAGAGGTACAAGGAGGAACTGGTACCATTCCTTCTGAAACTATTCCAATCAATAGAAAAAGAGGGAATCCTCCCTACCTCATTTTATGAGGCCAGTATCATCCTGATACCAAAGCCTGACAGAGACACAACAAAAAAAGAGAATTTTAGAATTTTAGACCAATATCCTTGATGAACATTGATGCAAAAATCCTCAATAAAATACTGGCAAACAGAATCCAGCAGCACATCAAAAAGCTTATCCACCATGATCAAGTGGGCTTCATCCCTGGGATGCAAGGCTGGTTCAATATACGCAAATCAATAAATGTAATCCAGCATATAAACAGAACCAAAGACAAAAACCACATGATTATCTCAATAGATGCAGAAAAGGCCTTTGACAAAATTCAACAACCCTTCATGCTAAAAACTCTCAATAAATTAGGTATTGATGGGACGTATCTCAAAATAATAAGAGCTATCTGTGACAAACCCACAGCTATTATCATACTGAATGGGCAAAAACTGGAAGCATTCCCTTTGAAAACTGGCACAAGACAGGGATGCCCTCTCTCACCACTTCTATTCAACATAGTGTTGGAAGTTCTGGCCAGGGCAATTAGGCAGGAGAAGGAAATAAAGGGTATTCAATTAAGAAAAGAGGAAGTCAAATTGTCCCTGTTTGCAGATGACATGATTGTGTATCTAGAAAACCCCATTGTCTCAGCCCAAAATCTTAAGCTGATAAGCAACTTCAGCAAAGTCTCAGGATATAAAATCAATGTACAAAAATCACAAGCATTCTTATACATCAATAACAGACAAACAGAGAGCCAAATCATGAGTGAACTCCCATTCACAATTGCTTCAAAGAGAATAAAATACCTAGGAATCCAACTTACAAGGGATGTGAAGGACCTCTTCAAGGAGAACTACAAACCACTGCTCAAGGAAATAAAAGAGGATACAAACAAATGGAAGAACATTCCATGCTCATGGGTGGGAAGAATCAATATCGTGAAAATGGCCATACTACCCAAGGTAATTTATAGATTCAGTGCCATCCCCATCAAGCTACCAATGACTTTCTTCACAGAATTGGAAAAAACTACTTTAACGCCAAGTTAATCCTAAGCCAAAGAACTAAGCTGGAGGCATCACACTACCTGACTTCAAACTATACTACAAGGCTACAGTAACCAAAACAGCATGGTACTGGTACCAAAACAGAGATATAGATCAATGGAACAGAACAGAGCCATCAGAAATAATGCCACATATCTACAACTATCTGATCTTTGACAAACCTGAGAAAACAAGCAATGGGGAAAGGATTCCCTATTTAATAAATGGTGCTGGGAAAACTGGCTAGCCATATGGAGAAAGCTGAAACTGGATCTCTTCCTTACACCTTATACAAAAATCAATTCAAGATGGATTAAAGACTTAAATGTTAGACCTAAAACCATAAAAACCCTAGAAGAAAACCTAGGCATTACCATTCAGGACATAGGCATGGGGAAGGACTTCATGTCTAAAACACCAAAAGCAATGGCAACAAAAACCAAAATTGACAAATGGGATCCAATTAAACTCAAGAGCTTCTGCACAGCAAAGGAAACTACCATCAGAGTGAACAGGCAACCTATAAAATGGGAGAAAATTTTCGCAACCTACTCATCTGACAAAGGGCTAATATCCAGAATCTACAATGAACTCCAACAAATTTACAAGAAAAAAACAAACAACCCCATCAAAAAGTGGGCGAAGGACATGAACAGACACTTCTCAAAAGAAGACATTTATGCAGCCAAAAAACACATGAAAAAATGCTCACCATCACTGGCCATCAGAGAAATGCAAATCAAAACCACAATGAGATACCATCTCACACCAGTTAGAATGGCAATCATTAAAAAGTCAGGAAACAACAGGTGCTGGAGAGGATGTGGAGAAATAGGAACACTTTTACACTGTTGGTGGGACTGTAAACTAGTTCAACCCTTGTGGAAGTCAGTGTGGCGATTCCTCAGGGATCTAGAACTAGAAATTCCATTCGACCCAGTCATCCCATTTCTGGGTATATACCCAAAAGACTATAAATCATGTTGCTATAAAGACACATGCACACGTATGTTTATTGCGGCATTATTCACAATAGCAAAGACTTGGAACCAACCCAAATGTACAACAATGATAGACTGGATTAAGAAAATGTGGCACATATACACCATGGAATACTATGCAGCCATAAAAAATGATGAGTTCATGTCCTTTGTAGGGACATGGATGAAATTGGAAATCATCATTCTCCGTAAACTATCGCAAGAACAAAAAACCAAACACCGCATATTCTCACTCATAGGTGGGAATTGAACAATGAGAACACATGGACACAGGAAGGGGAACATCACACTTCGGGGACTGTTGCGGGGTGGGGGGAGGGGGGAGGGATAGCATTGGGAGATATACCTAATGCTAGATGACGAGTTAGTGGGTGCAGTGCACCAGCATGGCACATGTATACATATGTAACTTACCTGCACATTGCACACATGTACCATAAAACCTAAAGTATAATAATAATAATAATAATAAAATAGAAAATAAAAAAATAAAGAATGGCACTGAAAAGCTATGGAAAAAGATGACTTCTTTGTTAAAAGGTGTTGGGACAGTTGGATATCCATACTGGAAAATAAAACTAGACATCTATAAATCATCATACATTGAAGTCAATTATAAAATCATATATTTATATATAAAAGGCAAAACAATCTTTTGAAAAATAAAATAGGAGAATATCTTCATAATTTTAAAGTAGAAAAGTAGTTTTTAAGACCAAAAGAAAAAAATAGAGAAGCAGCATCAACCACAAAGGAAAAACTGGATTACATTAAAATAGTTTACTTAAAATACATCACAATAAAAGTGAAATGCAACCCACACAGTGGAGAAACAATTCAGGGCTGGGCGTGGTGGCTCATGTCTGTAATCATAGACTTTGGGAGGCAGGGGCGGGAGGATCGCTTGAACCCAGGAGTTCGAGGCCAGCCTGGGCAACATGGCAAAACCCTCTCTCTACAAAAAATTAGCCAGGTATGGTGGCATGTGTCTGTGGTCCCAGCTACTCAGGGGGCTGAGAGGGTTGCTCAAGCCCAGGAGGTGAAGGCTGCAGTAAGCCATGATTGCAACACTGTGCTCCAGCCTGGGTGACGGAGCAAGATCTTGTCATCCCCACCAAAAAAATTTGGAATACATAAATAATTTCTATTAAAAATTAATGAGAATAAAACAGAAAACCCCAAGGAAAAACAGTCAAAAGATTTAAACAGTAAATCCATAAAAGAGGAAATTCAGAGAGTCATTAAACATATACAAAGTGCTTAGCCTCATTTGTCATCCAGCAAGTATAAATTGTACCCCAGTGAGACACCACTACACAACCACAAGAATAACAAAAATTATATATATATATAAAATTATATTTGTGTGTGTGTGTATGTGTGCGTACGTACTTCAAGTATTAGGAAGAATGTGGAACAACTAAGACGTTATGGGTGGCAAAATAAATTGGCACAATAAGTTTTGAAAATAGTTTAGCATTATAAACTAAGCTAAAGATACGTAACCAGTCATAATTAAGCTTTAGTTTGTAAGATGTGCAATTACTTGGTAAAATAAAACATGAAAATAATTTACAGCACCATTAATGTACAGGTTATCTCTGAGGGTGGGAGGGAGGGAGGAAGGGAGTTGTGATAAGAATGTATCTTGTGGTCATATTTATTTCTTGGTCTACATGGTAGTTACATCAATACTTTCTCTGCATTGTTGTCTCATGTGCTTCTTTGTATGTGTGAATATTTTACAGTAAAAATTTAAATGAAAGTAAATATATCTAATAAAGAAAGACAAATGTTAACTCTATTAAAATGTTTATACAAGAAAGAATATTGTTTAAAATAAATTTTGTCAGTACTATAATCAAAATATTTTGATTTAATAAAAATATATCTATTTAGAGAAGAATATAGGGGAATTATGAGTTAGGATAATGCTCTAAGATAACTAACTTCTTTTCTTCTATAAAAGAAAGTTAATGCTTGATGTCTAATGTTGAAAAAATAAAGAAATATCAATATAAATCTTATATCCAAATATAAAGGTAAGACCAAAAAGAAACAACTAAGAGAATTGAAAGTTGTTGTTCCTGAGAAACAAGACTTGGTAAAAAGATGGAGTTAGGAAAGGTATTGTCTTCTTTTTCTTGGTAGGGTTGGTAATTAGCTTTATGGTTTAAATAAACTTACTAAATGATCTGTGCTTTACTTAGTACAGATAAAATAGTTAAAAAAATAGTAGAGTAAACAGTATTTGAGCAAAAACCCTTTTCTGGGGACAGTATAGTACAGCCCCTTTTGCTCATTGCCTGAGCCATCAGCTGTTATGGTCTGAATGTTTGTGTTCTCCCAAAATTTGTATGTTGAAATCCTAACCCCCAAAGTGATGGTATTAAGAGATGGGGCCTTTGGGAGGTGATTAGGTCATGAGGGTGGAGCCCTCATGAATGAAATTAGTATCCTTAAAAAAGGCCCAGAGAGCTTGTTTTCTCCTTCCACCATGTGAAGATGCAGCTAGAAGGCACCATCTACGAAGGGGAAGGCCCTCACAAGACACCAAATCTGCCAGCACCTTGATCTTGGACGCCTCAGCCTCCAGAACTATGAGCAATACATTTCTCTATAAGAAATTCAAGCAATAAAGTTGTCTATTAAGTTTACTCAGTCTAAAGGATTTTGTGATAGCAGCCCATATGGACAAATGTAGCAAAGGATTCAATTCATAAAAAACATGACCAGTCATGAGTAAAAACAAGTAGTAACTACAGAGCAAAATATGTGTGTATGTTTAGTTTTTAAAATATAAAACTGTTTCCAAGCTGGAAAGTGCTATAGTAAAACAGTGTCCTAACATATCATGGTGTATTAAGTGTGTGCACATACACACATGCATATACAAACACACACATGTAATCTTTCTTTTTTTAAAATTTGAAACTAGAGATTTTCTGACTATTAGGAGTCTGTATTAAGCTGGGTGCAGTGGCTTACGCCTGTAACCCCAGCACTTTGGGAGTCCAAGGCGGGCGGATCATCTGAGGTCGGGAGTTCGAGACCAGCCTAACCAACATGGAGAAACCCTGTCTCTACTAAAAACACAAAAATTAGCCGGGCGTGGTGGTGCATGCCTGTAATCCCAGCTACTAGGGAGGCTGAGGCAGGAGAATTGCTTGAACCCAGGAGGTGGAGGTTGCGGTGAGCTGAGACCATGCCATTGCACTCCAGCCTGGGCAACAAGAGTGAAACTTTGTCTCAAAAATAAAAATAAAAATAAAAATAAAAATAAAAATAAAAAAAGGAGTCTGGATTAACTTGCCTCAAACTCCAATTTTAGGATCTGTGGCAATTCAAGGCTTCCCCACATATTAGCCCTTTATGTCTTCACAATGCTTTATCTGTGTGCAAAGTATATTCCATTCCTCCTTCAGTGTTTTCCTCCAAAAAGCCAATCATACCCCAAATTCAAAATGTCTCTGAAGGAAGAAGTCATAATAAATGATATCATTCCTTCTCACTCCTCACTTGGTCTTCTGCCATCTCATTGGCTCCACTTCTCCAGCTCTATTACTTGCCAACCTCCAGCTACCTTCAGCCTGATGCTCCTTATCATCTGAAACTCACTTTAAAAGTGTAGTACAGGCTCTCAAGCCAACTGCTTCTCTTGGGCAGTGGAGGTAGGTGGGGTAAGGTAGCAGTGGGTGTGGGGGTGGTCCTTGCCAGCTGGGCTTGTCTTCTTAGTCCTCTTAGAATTCTGGAACATAAAATTTTCTCCATCTTATTACATATATGTATATATTATTTATTTATACCTGCAAGATATAAAATTGAAGATTTCCTTACTATATTACAGACACTTTGTATTGATGTTATCCCATCTTATTAGTGTTTACGAGTGTGAAGAGTAAATAGTTTGTATCTTGTTATTTAATATACATTTTCCTGATACCTAGTAAGGCTGAATATTTTAAAAGGTATATTTACTGTCGATTTGTGTTTCTTTTGTGAATTGCTCTTTTATAACTTGTGCTCGTATTTCTATTGAGTTTTTTGTCTTTCTCTTATATAAATATAGAAATAGGCACTCGTTACGTGTTTTGAATATTAAACCTTAGTCTGTTGTATATGTTGGAAATACACACACTCACATATATATGCATATATACACACACACATATATATGTGTGTCTATATATACTTACATACATATATATATTTATGTACTTTCTGCTATTTAACTTTTGTTGTAGAGTTTATTCCTGAATAGACAATTTAAACTTTTAAGTAGTTGGTTTTGGTAGACTTTCTTTCTAGTTTCTTGGCTTTTTTCTCAATATTCTTCCTAATCCCAGGGTGATATAAAAATTATACTATACTTACTGCTAGTAATTTTATTGTTTTAAGGTTTATATCTATAATTCACGTGGAATGTAGTCATTGATTCACATTTCTATGCTATAAAATAGGAATAACTTCCTCCCAAATGTATAGCTATTTGACAGGATATTTACCAAATAATCAATCTTCCCCCCCCACCATTTAAAAAGTCCTCTATATCATGCATTAAATTTATATATATGTGTGTGTGTTTGTTTACACACACATCTGTTTTGTGACTTTGATCAATTTTGCACATTGATCTCACAGGATTTCATTGGAACTAGAGGAGAAATGGAAATCAGCCAGAGAACCTGAGCAAATGAAAGATAGGACTTGAGGAGGAATGAGAGGTTTTTGTTAGCATTTTAATTAAAAAAATGTTGAACTATGTGAATATGTTACAAATTTTAAAAAATTAAAAATATAAGCTGCATAGTCAATAAAGTTTCAGTGTTGCTTTGGATATTTTTTTTCTCTAATGTTTACTTTTATTTTAAATTTCTTCTTGATTACTTCAGAATTATTCCTTTAAAACAGATGGGTGTGCCTATATGTTTTACAATGTTACATTTGAACATGGGGAGTTATCACAAATATATATGTTTCAAAGTCATTGTTTAGATTCCTGATATTCATTCATTAATAACTTTCAGATTTTGAAGGAGTGAAATATTTTTAGGGTAATTAGCTTGGCATAGTCAAGAAAGAATATTGCTGGAATTATTTGGTGTGGCTTTGGCTTTTCATATATGCTTTTTCATTTGCATGTTGCCTCTGGGGAATTAATGTTTGACTGCTCTAGGTTTGACCCACTCAACATGGGCCATCTGGGAGAAGAGTTTCGCTAGTCATTCATTCAGTGACTGAAACATGGCAAGAGATTGAAAGCAAAGAAACACAGGGATAGATTTACTTTGGGTCTCTTACATAGATCTGACCCAGACTGAAGAATCTCCAAATATGCAGTGAACTCTGCTATTATAAAAATAATCAGTTTCCTAATTTCTGAATCATTTTCCATATATATATATATGCATGTATATATAGTATACACACACCACCCCCCCAAGTATATATATACACATACAAAAAGAACCCCTGGGTTCTGCATGTACTTCATAATATCTTAATTTATAATTTTTTTTTGTTGTTGTTGTTTTTTGAGTTGGAGTCTCACTCTGACGCCCAGGCTGGAATGCAGTGGCGCAATCTCGGCTCACTGCAAGCTCCGTCTCCTGGGTTCATGCCATTCTCCTGCCTCAGCCTCCTGAGTAGCTGGGACCACAGGCGCCCACCACCAAGCCCGGCTAATTTTTTGTATTTTTAGTAGAGACGGGGTTTCACCATGTTAGCCAGGATGGTCTCGATCTCCTGACCTCGTGATCCACCCGCCTCAGCCTCCCAAAGTGCTGGGATTACAGGCATGAGCCACCGCGCCTGGCCAATTTATAATGTTTTGTATTTAATAAAATTTTTATTTGGGAATAAAACATTATATAATTACTATGTCACAGGTTGATATTACTTGTCTAAATGCTGCCTCTTATATAGTGAACATTAGTTTCAGATAGGCAGATGATCTGTACTGTAGCTATTCATGGAAAATATTGCTTATCAAACTAGAACTTACCCTGCTACCTGCTCTAGTAAAATTTAGCTAGAAAATGTGATTTGGAGAAGAGTTTTAAAAAGACAAAAATGAGTTTCAAAAGAGAGTGGGAATTTCTGTGAAAATTTAAGAAAAAGAAGAGTTAATTTAATAACTTATTTTAAATCTTCTTTACTTCAATAATGCTTAATGATCATCTTCTCTTTTCTAATATGTAGAGGTGAATCTGCAATTTCTTTTAGCCATATTTGTCCAACCTTAAAGTTTTAGGTTTTTGGCTTGCAAACTCTTAATGGCTGGAACATATCTATGGAAATCATCTCTCTTTCTACTTCATTTAACTAATATCTATTCTGTTGATAATAAATGTTGCAAATAACTATAATTCTATTACCTAGAAAGACAGAGGGCCCTAAGATTACTCTAAATTTTTTAGGCACCTCAACATTTATATAGTATCTATACAGTGGTAAAACTATTGAATGTTTGACATAATTTTTTATTATTGTTAACTCTTTTTCACATTAGTTTTTTTGTTTGTTTGTTTGCTTGTTCCGTTAGATTAAACACTGTTTATTATAACAATGGTGCTGACTTCCTGTTCTACTCCTTTCTTTAGGTAGGCCCAGTAAGAGCAGGCCACCTTCCACAGGGCACTCTAAGAGTACACTTCTGTCTTTTCCCAGACCCAGGCAATGATGCTGAGGAGCGGACCAGGTGGAATGGATATGTAGCTACATGACTTATTTATTTATTTATTTATTTATTTATTTAGAGATGGAGTCTTGCTCTTGTCGCCCAAGCTGGAGTGCAGTGGCACGATCTCGGCTCAGTGCAACCTCTGCCTCCTGGGTTCAAGTGATTCTTCTGCCTCAGCCTCTTGAGTAGCTGGGATTACAGGTGCACACCAACATGCCTGGCTAATTTTTGTGTTTTTAGTAGAGACGGGGTTTCACCATGTTGGCCAGGCTGGTCTCGAACTCCTGACCTAATGATCCACCTGCCTCGGCCTCTCAAAGTGCTGGGATTACAGGCATGAGCCACCACACCCAGCCACTATGTGACTTATTACCCAACTAACCGCTCAATGGTCATGGGAGAACCTCTGTGGCAGTAGTACTCAAAAGCCCTCTGGAATGTTCAGGCTTATAGTAACCTTTTAATATATACTAGATTTTTTTCTGTTAGTACCTCTTGATCTGCCTCACAGAATCTTCCCAAATTCTTCCCACCTTTCTGTCAAGGCATAGAAAACTAGACCAGTTGAGATTCTACCTCTAATTACCTTTTGTTTTATTTTATTTTATTTATTTTTTACTTATTTTAATTATTATTATTATTTTTTGAGACAGTCTCACACTATCGCCAGGGCTGGAGTGCAATGGTGCGATCTCAGCTCACTGCAACCTCCGCCTCCCAGGTTCAAGCAATTCTCCTGCCTCAGTCTCCTGAGTAGCTGTGATTACAGGCACCTGCCACCACGCCCAGCTAATTTTTTGCATTTTTGGTAGAGACAGGGTTTCACTATGTTGGCCAGGCTGGTCTCGAACTCCTGACCTCGTGATCCACTTGCCTCAGCCTTCCAAAGTGCTGGGATTACAGGCATGAGCCACTGCACCCAGCCTTTTGTTTTATTTTTAAGTGGAGTCTTTCCTTTGATTAACATCAGTGGGAATCACACTGCTTGAACTTTGAGAGTACAGCATACATAATTCTGTCTGTTTTGACGTTTTCTTCCATTTGGTTAAACTGCAACTATAATAAATTTGGTTCTCACCTAATTTTTGAAAGGGCAGCTTGGTGCAGTTTCCCCATCTTTATTTTGTCTGTCTCTCCATAAGTTATCTCCCTGGCAGCATTCCTCTAAAATCACTGGTTTCACCAACTCTTTTTACATTGCATCCTGACACCTGCACTTCCTCCATTGCTTATATTCTTCCCCTGAGTTTTAGTGTCTTTTCGGCACCTTCATCTTTATTGTCTTACTTTCTGTTAAGGTAAATCCTACTCTGTTCAAGTCCTAGCCTATTCATGTCTCCTTCATGAATTCTTCTTTAATAATTAAATCATTCTATAGCCCTTCCCATCTCAATTCTAAAAGCAGTGACTCTTTTAGCTTCCTCTGGTTATTTTGTTCATTTGATCACTTGTAAGACATGTGAATATAGTGACCTGAACATTTCTTGTATTTTTTTCCCATGTAAGGAGATGACAGGAAGTAGGGAGAGCACAAGTGCCACCAGTGGCTCCTTGTGGCTCTTCATTCTGCCGTCCATGTGGTCTGGTTCTCTACTTCATGATATAAGGTGCTGCTATAGTTCCAGGAAGAAAAAGGAAGGCCATAAACAGTCAGCCTACTTTTAAAAAATTAATTTTAAAATTTTTCCTAGGGCAGTCTTAGGTTGAGGAGGGAGGTACAGAGATTTCCTATATATCCCCTGTCCCCACACGTGGCCTCCCTCATTAGCAACATCCCCACCACAGGGGTACATTTGTGACAACTGATGACCTACATTAACTATCATTATCACCCAAAGTCCACAGTTTACATTAGGGCTCAGTCTTCGTGGTGTACGTTCTATGGGTTTAGACAAATGTATACTGACATAGATCCACCATTATAATGTCATAAGGAGTATTTTTACTCTGCTGAAAACCTCCTATGCTCTACATATTCATCCCTCCCTCCCCGCAACCCCTAGCAACACTGATCTTTTTACTGTCTCCATAGTTTTGCTTTTTCAAAGATGTCATATAGTTATAATTATACAGCCTTTTCAGATTGCTTTCACTTAGTAATAAACATTTAAGATTCCTACATATATTTTTATGGCTTGATATCTCATTTCTTTTTAGCACAGAATAATACTCCATTGTCTGGATATAACACAGTTTATTTATTGATTTATCTACTTATGTAAAACCTAAGATTATCTTAGTTGCTTTCAAGTTTTAGCAATTATAAATAAACATCAGAGTGCAGGTTTTTGTGTAGACTTCAGTTTTCAACTCCATTTGATAAATACCAAGGAATATGATTGCTAGATCATATGGGTGAATATGTTTAGTTTTGTAAGAAACTGCCAAACTGTCTTCCAATGTGGCTATACCATTTTGTATTCTACCAGAAATGGAGTTTCTGTTGCTCCATGTCTTTACCAGCATTTGGTGTTATCAGTGTTCCAGATTTTGGCCATTCCAATAGGCATATAGTAGTATATCATCATTGTTTTAATTTGCCTTTCCCTGATAACATATGATGTGGAGCATCTTTTCATATGCTTATTTGTCATCTGTATATCTTCTTGAGTGCGGTGTTTGTTAAGGTCTTTAGTTCATTTTCTCGTCAGGTAATTTATTGTATCTTAAGACTTCTTTGTATATTTTAGATAATAGTCTTTTATTAGGTTTCTTTTCCAAATATTTTCTCCCAATATGTGGCTTGCCTTCTCATTCTCTTGACATTGTCTTTCACAGAGCAGAACGTTTTTAATTTTAATAAAGTCCAACTCATCAATTCTTTCTTTAATGTGATATCTAAAAAGTCATCACCATCCCCAAGATCATCTATGTTTCTTCTTATGTTTCCTTGTATTTTTAAGAGCTGCCCAATGTGGGGCCACCATTTTCTGCAAGGGAAACTGGGAAATATAATTTTAAGACTTTCATGTCACTGCTTTCCCTAGGGATTCTGGCAGTAGGGAAGAAGAGAAGCTGCAGCTACATGGAAATGGAAGCCTCATGTACATTCATGTGTCATAGGGACTGAGGCAAGCGCCTTTTTTGCTTTCCTGAGCTGTAGTGAGGTAAGTAAACTGTAAATTTTTGACAAATCTAGATGCACCCCTTAGGCAGGAAGAGTATTTCCTTTTTACTTTGTCTTATACTCTTTATTATTTTTCTAGAAATAGGTAGAAAAGATTAAAAAATTTAAAAATATATAAAAGATAAAAATAAATGCAAAACTGTTTATAAACACAATGTTCTGTTGAACAAAACAATTACTATAGGTTTATTTGGAATTTGATGCTAGGCTCCTTGATTATAATATTCAACACTTGTCCAGTAAATACTCTTTGCCATGGCATACAATTCTGGTTCTATATAACATATAGATGTTTCGATATTTATCCTAAATTTGCAAGCTTTGGGAGCTATTAATGCAGTGGTTGGTTAACCTTAGTAAACTGGCCCTGTATTCTTAGAATTTAAACAAACAATGTGCATGATAAATATTTGCTACTATTTGTGATGCTGTTGTAGATGGCCATTGAGAGCATTTCTGCTTTAACTGAAGGGTGTTTTCCTACTTTTGTCATACACAAAGCAAGCCTCCTTTTGTTTCCTGATCACAGCTCTAATTTTCCCTGCTGGATGAATTCAGCAAGTGGAGAATCTGGAGGATTTAACATTAGCAGAATCTACAAAGCGCCAGAGGGGCACAAAACCTGCACAGGGAACATTTGCTCTTCAGGCTTGGCAGTGTGGTTGCCACAGCTACCAAAGCTGCTGATTTCTCTGCTTCATGTTCACGTGGGAAGAGAAGCTCTCAAGGTGACAGGGCCCTTATTATATAACTGACATTGCAATTCATTTGCTTTGATATTCACATTTTAACCTACCATACCTAGTCCTAAATAGGACTTTTCTTTGGGAATACTCAGCTAGGTGGGGGATGGGTAGACTAAATTTTATACAACCAGGATTACAGATCATAGGGTGAATGAATCTTTAATTATTTCTCCTTGGACTTTGATGCCTGTTCGTACCTTGACTTGAGTTGGTGTCGGGGCTGAATCGCTTCATCTATCACAAAGAGAATATAAGAACTATTGATTCATATATATCTATGTGTATGTATGTGTGTGTGTGTGTGCGTGTATGTGTATGCACACGTACATGCACACACTATATGGGTCAATTTAAAAATAGCAACTAAGATAAAATCACATCAGCCCAACTCCTTGGCAAAGTTAAACATCTGTGTATAATTAACTGACTAATCATTCTGAAGCCTTAAGGTTCTGCACTTTGTTTAACAATCTTTAAGCACTAACTATAAAATATTAATTGCAGATGAATTAATTTGGCATTGCTTAAGACCAAATCACATACATAATATAATTGACATATGACACTCTCTAGGAGACATTGCATAGTGAATCACATATAAGAATATGTTAACAGTTTATATATTTCCATTTTTTATAAGTATGTGTTATCAATGATAAATAAGTCTCTCAATTCCTCCACTTACTTGTCCCCAATTTCAGTTTTAAAGAGAATGTGAGGTGAGTTTTGTATCTTCCCTTTGACAGAATGTCATTATCAACAGCAAAACACAGTTCTCAGGTTAAGAAGGAGCAGCTGAAGCACCATTTAAGGTATTTGAATTTTGATGTTGTTGTTGCTAAAAGAAAGCATGCAGTTTTTTAATAGCTTCAAATTTGGAGAGGTGGCATGGTATAATTCTCCTTTGTTTAAATTTTTAACAATCATTAGTTTGCCTCTCAAAAGTTTTGGCGTAAACATTGTTAAACATAGTATACATTATACTAGATGTTGTGTTTTATTCTCAGCAACCTTTTCATCTGTCTTGCCCCAAAGACCTTCAGTTTTCTTTGGGGGATCCTTGTGGGAACAAAGAAGCTAAATTTAATCCCAGTATCAAAGGTGAATAATGTGATTCAGCCTAAATCAATCAGAGCCTTCTGTTCCTCTGGCCACAGTAACTAATTTAACAATTTAGCATGGAAATTTAGTCAATCCGATCAGTATGAATATTAAGACTTACTTTGGAATGCTAGGGCAAAGGTGCTTCCTGCTCATTTGAATAGTGTAGGATTGTATTTCCTAATCCAGTTGATTTCAGACTTGTCTGTGTGACTTACTTTGGTCAATGACATGTATAAGGAAGTGATGTATGCCATATGTGAGTAGGAGTTTTAAGAACCATCATGTATTACCTCCATCCATGTTCATCTTTCTCCTAAGCCATAACACTAGCAATGACTCAGATAGGGGATTCTCCATTAGCTTGAGTCCTGGAAAAAGACTGTGTGAAACAATGCCAGAGTTGACCTGCAATGGAAATGTACAGTGAATTGAAATTAATTTTTTCATTGGTATAAGCCGTTGAGATGTGGGAGTTGTTTTTCTGCAGCACAACTTAGCCCAAATGGTAAGGTGTTGGACATGATGCTGGAAATTGCTGCTGCCATTCTTGCCGCATGAAGTCAGCCAAATAAAACAAAGCTGATGTACGAAGAAAGCAGAGTCAAATTATACACAAAGACAGACAGAACTCTGATGATGATATCACAAACCTACATACACTACAGTTGTAATCTGTATTTAAGTAAATCCATATACTTGCTTTATTACTTTAACCAATTTAGCTGGGTTTTCTGTTACTTGCAACCAAAGCAAACTAATTGCCTTACATAGCATACCATAAGTTCCACTTTGTTTTCTTACACCATACATCTGAAATAGCCTTGAAACCAGCCCATGCAATGTAAATAATAAGGTCCTGAAAGTTGCCAGCTAGATCAATGTTGACAAAGGAAAGAGGCCACTCAATAGGCAAACTTATTATAAAAGCAGATGGATGCCAGATAAACACTGTGGAAGATTACTATCCTAGTAATAAGATTCTAATTATTTCTTTAAGGATACGTGAAGAGTTTGCACTTTTCAAAATAATTTCTGTTTAACATGTATGAACATGGGTGGCTGAGATGGGAGGATTGCTTGAGCAGGGGAGGCAGAGGTTGCAGTGAGCCAAGATCATGCCATTGCACTCCAGCCTGGGTGACAGAACACGATACTGTCTCAAAATTTAAAAAAGTATGAACAAAGATCTCTAAGGAGAAAAGCTGGGGAGAAGGCACCAGAGATCATAAAGTGATATTGTAAAAGACTTTGACCAAATTCCCACCAAGGGTCTAAAATGCTACTATAACACTAGCTGATCAATCACTGGACTTTTTATTTTTTCTCCATTAAAAAAATAAAATGAAGAAACCTATGACAAATAAGTCACCATAAATATATGCACCCCTTTCCATAAGCAATATATATCACACATAACAACAAATGAAACATGTAACACTCACAAAGTTGCTTTGAGGGTTTCCCTTGGAAGAGGGAGCCACCTGTGCTCTAAGCTGCTACTCAAGAGCAAAGAGGATCTTCCCAGTACACCCCCTGAAATGGCTGAATGGAGTTACAGTTGGGCCTCACCATGGCCAATTTTTTCTGTTGCAAGCAAGGTTATTGCTAAGGTCAGAATGCTTTCACTCGTTGAAACAGTCATCAGTTTATGGAAAAAACTTTCGTGTCTACCCCCAAAATGTAAATGGCCATTTGAAAGCAGTACATCTTACCAAGAAGAGGGCTGGAAGCAATAACTAAATAGTTATATTCTTAGTTATAAAGCAACAATGAAGCAGCAACAACAAAAATTTAAAACACAGTCTTTGTGTATTGAAGCTTATATCTCATTTTTATTTCATCTTATTTATTTTAAATGTTTGAATAGGGAATACTCTTGCATGATTAAATATGCAATACAAAATGGTATGCAGTAAAAAGTTTTGCTCCCACCTTTACCCTCATCAGCTCATCAGCCCCATTTTCCTCTGTACCAGTGGGTAACCCTATTATTAATTATGAGTATCCTTCCAGAATTCCTTTAGGCACAACCATGTAAATGCATGCATATATTGTTGTTTTCTCTCTTTCTCACACAACATGTAGCATATTATGGATTGTTCTCTATTTTGCTATTTTTGCTTAAGGATATATCTTGGAGATCTTTCTTTATCAATACATCAAGAGCTTTGTCATTTTTTCTTACATCTGCATAGAATTTCACATTATAGACTTATGGTAATTTAACCAGCTCTCTATTGATGGGGAGTTGGTTTATTTCCAATTTTTTACTATTACATACAGTATTTTTGATAAATAACTTTTACTTATGTTGCTTCATATATGTTTATTGGTTATTTTCAGATAAATGAAATAAAGCTAAGCCCTAAAAAGAGAATCAACCTCAATTCTGACAAACTTCTAATCAGAGGGCTCACTAGGGTTATTTTAATGACCTAAAATTACTAAGTTTTTCACTATCCATCTCATTTAGTCAAGAAAAGTAGCTTTCAGTTATAAATATATGCAAGCTACCGAGACACTTGGAAAAAAGGGACATCTAATATGCTGTCTTTTATGTCACTATTTAATAATATGTTGTCTTGTATATACCCATATAGCTACGTAGGACCTCTGCAGAAATGTTACTTCCCGATAAGAGTTATAGAAATAAGGGTCATGCCGTAAGAGCCATGTAAATATTATACAAAAGTCCTAGAAGATTTTTGGCCTTCTCATCTTGGCCTCCATTTCAAATCAGCAACCTGATTCTGAGGACTTGTCTTCTGAATTGATTCCCGTGTGCATTCCTTCCTTTATTTTCCTGTTTCCACCAGCTCCATTCTCCAAAATGGCTGCTCTGTCATTCATGCCCTTTTATTCTGAAGGGGAGAAAAAAATTCATTTTTATTTTATATATATTTTTCTGCTGCTCACTTAAGATTCGTTGGCTGGGACCCTGTAAATTAGACTGAGAAAAAACAGATTAGCAAGCAAAGAACAAACAGAAACTTATTAATGTGTGCATAGTACACACACACGGGAGTATTCAGTGATGAGTAATTCGAAGGGGTGGTGAGAATTTGAGCTGATATATCATCTTTAAAAATGATAAAATTGTAGGGAAGTGACAAAAATAAGGAAAATAACTTTGAGCTTCTAGGACATAAATCATGGGATGGCATATATATAGGGATATATGGGGATAACGGTAGATAAGGCTAGTTAGTAAAGTTTGTGATGTAGACTTTTCTGGTGTGGTATCAGGGCTGGTGAGTGTCTAGACATGGTGTCGCATATGTTAACTTCTGTTCTTCCTGGAAGAGAGGGGAAAGGCACCTTTGCAAATTTATGCCCTGCCTGTAGGCAGATGGGGGAGAGCAGAGAGCTTTTCTTGTATCTGTTTCTTCCTTTCTTGTTTCTATGTCTTACCTTTGGCTGTAAATAATCCTTATGCCAAATAAATGGCCTATTTTGGGATGACATATTCTGCTACCCTTCAATTCCATTCTACTTATTCCATCTTATATGCATTCTGTTACTAATAGGTAGCTTAAAAATATCCCCTTTTCATATATTACCAATGTCAATTCTTCTTCGTTGCTGCTGCTATTGTTTTCTCAAGGAATTCTTTGGGTAATTACTTTAATGGATTGGTTTTTGATGATTTATTTTCTCCCCAAGCACTCAATGGGAAATTTAAAACATGGGCAAGATTTTGTTTGTTTTTGTTGAAAAGAAAGAAAAAAACCTTTAAATCACAGACTACCTAAATATAAATTGTTAACATTTTTAATTAACATATTTTTATAGGTCAGTATCTTTATAAATAAAGAGGCCAATATTTCCAGCTCTACACAGAATCCAATTTCTGGATAGTCCTCTCACTGACAACAATGGCTTGTAGGAAAGTTCCCTGTCTCCTTCCCTGATTTCAGTTGTAGGCAGCAATATAAATTCTTCTCAGCAACTCCACCATCTAGGATATACTCTCTGCTAGTTCTAGAATTTCCTGGATTTCTTTTTTTCTTTCTTTTCTTTTCTTTTTTTTTTTTTTTTAAAGGAATCTGCAGTTCATGCCTTCAGTATTGCTTTAAGGGAAAAGTGTGATTGGGGCTCGGGTGGGAGCATGGGGAGAATACTATACTTCTTCTCAGTAATGCCATTTATTTCATTGATTAATTTATTGTCATCTTTTCCTCTTTTTTATTGCCTATTTTTTTGCTCACTGGTACATAAACTCCTGTTCTCTGTGAATCTCTGTGCAAGTAGTATCTTTTATAGCAGCCTTTATCTGCCCTCCAGAATTCTGAAAGCAAAAGTCTCCAAAATGTGAAAGAGCTTCTAGTGCATTGGGAACAGTTTATTGGTTTAGCTTGTTTAATTATAGTCAGAGCTAAGTCAACATTACTACAACCCCTCTTTTAAAAATTATATGAATACTTCAATTGGTTTAGGATGATTCTAAGTAATTCTTTAGTCATATGCTAGTAATTCATTTTTTAATAGAAATGAAGAGGTCTAATTTTTGTATTTGTGCAATATTGTATACATATTTATATAATAATCACAAAGATACAGTCATCCAAATATATGGAGATTGTATGTTTTTATAGTACTGCAAAGAATAACACTGTTAGTTTGTAAATTCAAACTCATTTTCTTATATAAGTGAGAAAAAGCCAAAACCATATTTTTTCCAGTGGTTATGATTACCTTATGACGATTAACCCTCTACAATATTATTATTATTTGGGCAGTGGGATTTTGAAGAAAAGAACAAAAGACAGAAAAATAGAAAATATTCAACAACAAAGCAGGAAATTATGTTCAACCAGATTGCAATACTCAAATTGTGGTTAAACTGATGGCCTGCCTGATATTCTACACTGATTACTCCCTCCCCAGGGAGATATTATAAACAAGGATTTACTGTCAAAATATTTTTTATTTGTCTGAAAGCTAATTTGCCAAGCCTGGAGATCAGAGGTTTGGCGCAGATGGGAAAAGCAACCTGTTTCTCTGCCTTTAAGGAATCAGCTGTAGAGAGAACTGCAGCAAGTAGAATGGAAATGTCACTTTAGCCCCGAAGCTTCATAAATATCAGGAAAGAAGACAGTACCAATCTCCCAGCCCACAGCTCACAAAGCCACTCTCTCTTCTAGCAGGTATTAAACATTAATGACCATTTCTATAATAAGGGGCGAGAATGGCTCTTTGCTATAGAGCTGCCCAATCATTTGAGTTGTGTTAGATTTTCAACAGCAGCACGTTTCACAATTTTTTTCTCTTCCTTTTATCACTGTGAGAATCTTCAGCCTGAAGGTAATGAAGTGCTTCCTTTATCACTCTATCGTTTGAAATATTTATCTGATTATTTGAATAAAAGATTACGGCAACAATAGTAACTCTATCCCTGCATACACTCAGACTTCAAATGGAAAAAGGAAGCTTAATGAATAAAATAATGCCAAGCCATTTGGCATTAAACTTTTCAGTAACAAAAAAATGCTATGATAAGTTGCAGCTTGTTTACAAAATGTAAACTCACACACAATGCTAAGCATGAGGCCAAAACCTACGCAACAATTGGCCTTTGGAGTATAAATTAGGCATCAGTAAGTTTAAAAGGGATTTTTACACATTTGAGCATTTCTGAATACATTCTTGTCCCTTTGTTGATTCTAGGTGGAGTCACTAAAAATAACATGGAATCTATCAGGCAGTTTTCTTAGGACTTTTGTTACTCCATTCTTGTGTCTCTGGTTTTATTGCCTGGTGAGTATAAATGCACAGAAATGCCAGAATACAGGTGGCTTCCAACTTCCACCTGTCTAGCTGTGGGAAGTTTAGTCTTTTGCAGAGAACCCTCCCCAAGCACTTCTTGGAGTAACCACAGTGGTAACACAAGCCCAGAAATGAGCTTTGCCCTCACTAATTGGCATGGAAATCCACTTGGACACTTTGTTCCATCCAAGCCCAACAGAGCCATGGGGTCTAAGCTGGCATTTACTTCTGTTGCCAGAGCTGTTGTGTCGATGCTTTTGGAGCTGCATGGTCGGTGTGCAGCCTCAGGAATCCAGTGAGGTAAGAAGGAGAGCACTCTTCTGTACTCCCCTCACTAGGGAATAAGAAGGGGAAATGCCATCGCAAAGTTGGCTGAGCTCACAATCACTTCAGGGTTTAGTGAGACCGTCTCTCACTGCATAGAGCCCCTGCCTGCCACAATGCACGGGTACTCTAGGATGCCTGAAGTGGAACAAGCCCCTGCCTAAGCTATCCTAGAAGTGTCTATTAATATTATTCTCTACTACTTGGGTTGTTGAAGAGTTTAGTTCCCGCTGCGATTTTGTCTTTCTTCCTGGAGGATTCTCTTTCAGACATTCCCATTGCTCCGCCTTCAATCTCTCTTTTATCAGGGTCTCTTGGGGCTGCTATGCAGCTCTCAAAAGCCATTGTGTACAGCATTAACTCTTTGTTTCAAAAGGCTTCCTAGCATCTATTGTGATTCTGTGACTGTTGATAGATACGTGGGGAGAGGAGCACTGCCTTTCTCTACTGGCCAGGAGAGTTCCTGTCTAAGACCAGTTCTATGATGACTGCTTTTTGTATGACTAAATATACAGAAGCAGGAAAATAAATTTTGCCCTCCAGAGATTGTGTTGTAGAAAAATATTTACATTTATAAATTAATGTTATTGTTAGTTTGAAGTAGAGTCACAGAAGGTAACAGACTTTTAAGAGGCAATTCTCTGGATCTGTATTTCTTTATCCCTACTGTGCTTTCTAAAACCGTATCTCTATTTTTTCTTTTCTTTTTCTTTTTTTTTTTTGAGACAGAGTCTTGCTATGTTACCCAGGCTGGAGTGCAATGTCGTGATCTCAGCTGACTGCAACCTCCGCCTCCCATGTTCAAGTGATTCTCCTGTCTCAGCCTCCTGAGTAGCTGGGATTACAGGTGTGCACCACCACATCCTGTTAATTTTTGTGTTTTTAGTAAAGACGGGGTTTTGCCATGTTGGCCAGGCTGGTCTTGAACTCCTGACCTCAGGTGATCTGCCCGCTTTGGCCTCCCAAAATGCTGGGATTATAGGCATGAGCCACTGTGCCAAGCTCATATCTCTATTTTTGCTCTTTTCCTTCCTTGGTGGCAGTTGCACAAGGTTGTTATGTAGCCAGCGTTTTATTGGGGATAGAGAGAATAAGACTTAATCTACTTTCACGTCTCCCTAACTTTCTTTTCCTCAAGATTACGATTGTGCATGTTAGGGATGGTGATAATAGTGCATTGTATATTTTTACTCATTTACTAATTAATCAGATAATCTATGGTACATGGAGCCCTCATTTTTCAATATTGTATTCCCTAATATAATAATTTAAAATCAATTTTAAATTATTATAAATTGATCATTTATGATTTTATATATATATATATATAAAATCTGAATAACATCTGAATAACAGATGTCCAAGAGTATTTAGGCTGATGGGAAGATGAACAGATAGCAGAGTCACGCCCAGCAGATCCTTCACCCAGAATAATGTTTCTTGACTCAAATCTGTTCACGAAGATATCCCACCCACCTTCTACTGCCACTTGGCATCCTGATTTGAGATGTAAGTCTTACTTAGTAGTAAAGATATATTTCCTCTGGGCACAAATCTTTGATTTGAGCTCTAACAATTTTTAGCTTGTTTGTTTGTTTGTTTGTTTTGAGGCTTATTCCAAATATATACATATATGGGGTACAAAGTGATGCAATGATTTATAAATATAATGTGGAATAATTAAATCCAGTCAATTAACGTATCTATTATCTCATACTTATCATAACTATTATCTCATACCATATCATTTTTTGTGATGAGAACATTTGAAATATACTCTGTTAGTGATTTTGAAATGTACAATACACTATATCAACCCATCCTCACAGATAGAACTTAGAGACAGTGGCATGTAGCTGTCGCATTAGGCATTTTGCTGTTTCTTCCTCTTCCATCTACTCCTTTAGATTCCAGGGAAGGGCAGAAAAGGAAGAAGGACAAGGAAGTCATCATTTGTTTCTGGTCCATTTGATACTGGCAAAGAAATGTGTCTCCTCTGAATAACAGATGTCCAAGAGTGTTTAGGCTGATGGGAAGATGAACAGATAGCAGAGTCACGCCTTGTGAAATTCAGGCATGGAATATGGTTTGGGTCATTGTTGCATCGTTGCATCTTGGTGGCTGACGTGAACCATTTCTCCAGTCAAGTGACTGCTGTATTCAGCTGATTGTAGTTGTGACAGTGATACCAGAAGTTTCTCCATCAGTTCCTGCTGTCAGATCCTCCACCTGGGATAAGGTTTCTTGACTGAAATCTGTTCATGGAGATACCCCACCTGCCTTCTGCTGCCGCTTGGCATCCTGATTTGAGATGTAAGTCTTACTTAGTAGTAAAGATATATTTCCTCTGGGCACAAACCTTTGATTTGAGCTCTAACAATTTTTAGCTTTTTTGTTTGTTTGTTTGTTTTGAGGCTTATTCCAAATGGATTTTTTAGGGGGTGGAAACATTTTCTTATTCTATATTACCTTGAATAATAAATTTATCTTTGCTTTGTATCATCTTCAGACACAATAATGCATACTTGTGTTTAACGTCTCCATGAAGGCCTTGAGCCAGATGTGAAATCATTGCAGAGCATCATAGTTAGTTAAAGACAGGGGTCTCTGGTGAATGAACCTTGTCCCCAAAACAATTTTCTCTAATGTTCCATCTCTTTTCCCTGCCTCCTTGCCTCCAAGTCAAATAGTAGGAATTGGGATTTCAAATGTTCTTGCTGCCTTGCTATTTATTTTATTCACAATTACATGGGAATTATAATAACACTTTCTGAAGTAAAATCTCATGCATAAACCAGTGAGAGGACAGGGGTCCTGGTTAGCCAGTGGTCCTTTCTGGTATGCCAAAATTCACCTTAGATGGATATTTTTCACTCTGCCTGTATTTGTGGTCCGTCTACCTCAAGGGTAGAATCAACAGTGTTTGTTTTTTTCCTTGATTACTTTTTTGCAAACCTAGATGTTAGCCATTGTTTCATAACTAATGTAATTGCTGCATCTATCCACTAGAAGTCTCATTTACTAATCAATCAGGTGATCTATGGTACATGGAGCCCTGGTTTTTCAACATTGTATTTCTTAATATGGGTGTATCAATCACTTTAAAACAAATTATATAAATTGACCCTTTATGATAGTATATATTTATGGGGTCCAAAGTGATGCTATGACTTATGAATACAATGTGGAATAATTAAATCCAGTCAATTAACATATCTGTTATCTCATACCTATCATTGTTTTATAGTGAGAACATTTGAAATATACTGTTAGTAATTTTGAAATGTACAATACACTATTATCAACTATATTCACCAAGCTGGGCAATAGATCTAAAACAAAACAAAACAAAAATGTATTCCTCCTGTCTGAGACTGTGTCCTTTGACCATCATTTCTTCATTTCCCCATTTCCCAACCCCCAGCCTCTGTAACCACCATTCTACTCTCTGCTTCTTTGAGTTCAATTGTTTCTTATTCCACATATGAGAACATGTGGTATTTGTGTTGCTGTGCTTGACTTATTTCACTTAGTATAAATTGTCCAATTCCATCCATGTTGTAGTTGCAAATGACAGAATAGGCTTTTTTTTTTTTTTTTTGAGACAGGGTCTAACTCTGGCACACAGGCTGGAGTGCGGTGGAGTGATTTTTAAGGTTGAATAGTATTCCGTTGTTTATGTATTACCACGTTTTCTTCATCCATTCATCTGTTGATGGCATTTAGATTGAATCTGTAACTTGGCTATTATGAATAGTGCTGCAGTGAACATGGGGGTGAATATATCTCTTGGACAAACTGATTTCAAGTCTTTTAAGTAAATACCCAGAAGAGGGATTGCCAATTCTATTTTTAGTTTTTTAAGGAATCTTCCCAGCATTTTCCATAATATTGCACTAATTTACATTCCCATTAACAGTGTACACAGGTTCCCTTTTTTTCACATTCTCACCAACACTTTTTTTTTTAAATCTTTTTGATAATAGTCATTGTGACAGGTGTGAGGTAATAGCTCATTGTGGGTTTTAATTTGCATTTCCTTAAAGATTAGTGGGTATTGAACATCTTTTATATCTGTTGACCATTTGTGTTATTTTTTTTTTTTTTAGAAATGTCTATTCAGGTCTCTTGCTCATTTTTTAAAATTGGGTTGTCTTGCTATTGAGTTGTTTGAGTTCTTTCTATATTTTGGATATTAACCCCTTATTGGATATATGACTTGTAAATATTTTCTCCCCATTTTTAGGTTGTTTCTTCACACTGTTACTTTTTTTTCTGTATAGAAAGCTTTTTAGTTTGATATAATCCTATTTGTCTATTTTTGTTTTTGCTGCCTGCGCTTTTTGGGGTCAAATCCAAAAAACCATTGCCCAGACCAATTTTGTGTAGTTTTCCCTGTGTTTTCCTGGAATCCTCCTAAACCTTTTCTAGGATAATAGATATTAAATAGAGGAACCAGAAAACAAATTATTGTAAATTGACCATTTATGATTGTATATATTTATGGGATACAAAGTGATGGTATGATTTATGAATACAATGGATAAAGAAAATCCCACAAAAATGTGTGGATCCTTGTGACACTGAACCTCCTAACAGCTATATCATAATCTATAACCTCTGTGGCTCTTGTGAATTAAATGAGATGTAATATGAGTCACTTAGCCTTAGTGCCTGTCGGAAATCTTCCACAATTTAAAAATAATTTTTAGTTATTATTATTCTAGCTTCATATTACAACAACAAAATTGATATTGTTGGAAGGTGTTTTGTTTTCTTTTAATAAAAATTAAACACATTAATAGAATTCTGTGGAAAGTGTAAGCTTTTCTGTTCCCCGTGTTTGGTATTTCCAGGATTGCTAAAGGAAGAAAGAAAGCAGTTAATTACCTGGGGAACTTCTGCAAAACTCCTGAAAATGGATGCTACATTGCTAGTAAATAAAATTATTATATTCATTGTGATTACTTCAATGCAATTGCTGTCTTACTAGGCCTCATGTGGAAAAAGGATGAGGTGACCTTTGTGTGGCAAGTAATAGGGAGAAAAAGAGGTATAGGTCACATGAAATCTTGGGATAGCTGGAGATGCTTCTAGCAATTTGACCAAACTGGAGATTGCCAGGGACTCTCACCTGGGAGGCAGGAGAAAGGGCACATGGCTTTTGTTCAGAACAACTGCTTGGCCAACTGTGAACATTACAGCCAGAGTTAACTAAGACGGGAAAACAGGATAAGTGCTACAGAAAGTAGCTTCTGTTAGAGAACAATTTTCACAAGGGTCGGTACTGCCGACTGAGCAGTGATGCATTTTTGCTGCATGGAAATGGAGGGGCAGCTCTTTAGAGTAGGAAGGGCCAGTGGATGTTTTCCTAGATTGTGCCTTAGTCACAAGTCACAAGGAGACTGAAACCAATCTAATAAAAGGTATGGAGAGGTTGTACAACATTATTAATATAAGTAATGCCACTGAATTGTACATTTAAAATGGTTAAAATGACAGATTTTGTTATATATATTTTAAATTAAATTAATTTTTAAACATTTTAAAGATTAATAGCGTAACATACCCAAAGCCATTGCATTATATACTTCAAATCGGTGAATCGTATGGTATGCAAATTATTTCTCAATAATATGTTTTTAAAAAGCTATAAAGGTACCATTGGATCTATTGGATCATTAAACAAAAGCTATGGAGAGCATTTTTTTTCTACAATAGGTGAGCTTTCCTTTAGTTTTCTGAAGGGTATGTCACATAGGCTGCCCAGAAAATACCAAGAATTTGATACAATGAGAGCCACATAAATTTAAGGTTGTTGGTAGCTCTGCAAACCAATATGAATATGCTATTTCTGGTATTTTTGGTAATATAAGCGGCTGAATGAGGAAAAAGTAATTGAATGAAATACAGGACTATGTGCTTATTATGAGATTCTCATTTTCTTATTCCTCAATAGCCATCTACTGTGTGTTGCTCTGTATCCAGCCTAACAAAGCTGTGTTTGTAAAATCTCCTCAATACAGAGGCTGACAGGATCAGACAATGGACTTTTGCTAATTAATATTTAATGGGCCTATGGATTTTTCCTCAGCAGCTGGAGTGCTAAATAATAGTCAATGAGCAAATGTGTTAATTAACTCTAATTACATAGCACATGAGCTTCTCCAAGGATTTTTGCTTTATAGATTTACTAGTGAATGTTCCACCACTTTTCTTGAACACACCAGGCAGCTAATTAATTGATAAATAATACTTTGTTCTTCTCTCAAAAACATATATTTAAAAATGAAATCCAGTTTAATGCTTGATGACATTTAGAAATGACATTTAAGAATATAAGATGAATCTGATGTCTGCTTTTTAAATAGAATTGTCTTCATCACCAGGAAGTTTTTCATTTATGTGTGAATGAGAAATAGGGAGACAGCATTATGAGTTTTGTGTGTGTGTGTAGGAGAGAATGAGAAAGAAGAAATAAAAGAAGGAAAGAAAGCAAGGAAGGAAGCAAGAGAGTTAGGGAAGAAAGAAGAAATAGAGAAAGATAAGAAAGAAAGGGAGGAGGCAGAGGATAAAGAAAGGAGAAAGGGAGAGAGAGAGAAGAGCAGGAAGAAAGGAAGAAAAATGAACTGAAAACTGTAAAGGCTGGTTCTTTGTAAGAAGTCAGGATATGCCTAGTTTGACTTGCAATATGCAAAATTATGAACTCCAGGAGCAAGGGTAATCAATATGTACCATGCAATTAACAGCAATCTTCTGAGCTTCATGTACCAGTTAAAGAAAACGCTTCTGAACGTTGTATGGTGCATGCCACTGGGGACACAGAATGCTCGGAGGAAAGAAATTAGCATAGCAGCTTTGCACATGGTCTGGCATGAGTCGTTAGATCAAAAGCTGTGCATGGCAGCAGCCTGCTGCAGGGGACCCACCGTTTCAGTGCCGGAGGATGCTGCTTAAGGCATTTGCAGAGAAACCCTCTGACGGGACACAGAGGGAACAAAGTTGGCTTTTTCAAATAGGATGATGGTCATGGAATTCAGCTCAGGTGGGCTACTCAGTTGAGTAATTCTGTATCACCAAATTCACATAAACTCTCAATTTACTGCTGTTAGCCTCTGCTAAGACCCTTAAATATTAGCTTCAAAGAAGGTTTAGAAAAAAAGAATGTTAAAATTGATCCTTCAGTTGGACTTGTTTGATCATTTCAATAAGACCCAAAGGAGCTAACAGCTTTGAGCAAGAGCATTATGGCTTGTTCGGTCTTTTGTGTCAAAAGAGTTACCAAATCTATAATTTTCTTTAAGAACACTCTAAAGAAACACAGAGAACAATGGAATACTATGAAAGGGCACATCGAAAAGTACCAAGCTTTCTTTATCTGTTTATTGAATTTTCTTATTGAGAGACAATGGCAGGGTGGCTGCATTTATCCTTTTCTTGGTTTAGAGGAAGTGGATGCCTTGGAAAGATGTGAGTCTGTTTATGTGAATAAGCATGCACTTCATAGCAGACAATATATTTGGTTGTGATGAGCAAGGATAGTTTCTCCTGTGTTTATGGGGCCTAGCTGAGAGCCACATTTACAGAAGGCCTTCAGGAAGCTTTGAGGCCAAGGATAGTGCACTGAAAACAGGGTTGGGATGTGATCTGGAAGTCAGGCAATGTGACAAATGAAGGTCTGGGCAACAATATAGGTCAGTGACCTGCAATCATAATGCTGGAGGCCATCTGTGTCAGGGTCTCAATGCCTTGCCTCTCATGATGAGAGGCCAGCCTTCCTCTTTACTCCAGCCACTGCTATGACAACCAGCTGCAAGTGGGTGCAACCGGGATCTCCTCACAGCTGGACCACTGTTCAGCTTGCAGTCTATCACCTCATGAGACATCTGCTGGGCCCAGGCAGCCATTTCGAAGTTTGCACAAACCTGGGCGTGCACAACAGTAGGGACAACTCCCTCTGTCTCTTGGGTGTTAGTGGGGATTGAGGCTTGGTTGTTCACAGCGACGATCAGCTTGCTACACACCCTTGAGTTTCCTTTCTCACCTTCTCATTTCACTCTTCCTAGGCCCCCATGCCTTTTCCCTAGGATCACTACCTGCACTCAACCTCTTATCTCCGGCTGGGTGTTTGAAGGGAAGCTAGGCTATGACCAATTCCATTCCAGAAATTAAGTTAGAGCAATGATTGGAAACCCAGATAGGAGTAAGGAGTAGGGAATATACACCTCCTAAGTCACAAGAAGAAGGAGGGAGTCAGAAACCAGCCAAGTAGTGCATGCTGGGGAGCCCAAAGGAATGAAGGAATGTAGACTTCTGAACTGGTCTCTTGGGGTCCATTTGGCTTCCAAGCTGAAGAGCTTGCAGTAGGTGGGGATAAAGCTTGTGGCTGGAAGGTTACTCAGAGACATTATTTAGTCTATCCACCTGGCAGAGACTTCCCCTTGCCAAAGAAAAGGAAAGCACAACTTTTACCCAAGTAACTTCAACTTGAGTGGAAAATGTGCTTGGGACAAAACAGAGGAAACCTCAAAACAAAAGAACGCCTTTGCTCCTGCCTCCTTATTCTCTCTGCACAGGTGTAAATCCTACTTGAGGGGTGTTGCAAGGAGAACATGACTTTTACTACAGTTAAATAACAGTATTTTTATTGGTTTTCTTTTGATGTGGCAAGAAATTGTCACAAAGTGAGTGGCATAAAATAACACAAATTTGTTGTCATTATAGTTCTGTAAGTCTGAAGTCTTGCATGGGCTAAAATCAAGGTGTCAGCAGGGCTGTGTTTCTTTTTGGAGGCTCTAGGAGAGAATATATTTTCATATCTTTTCCAGCTTTTAGGGGCTTCCTGCATTCCTTAGCTTGTTGCCTCTTCTTCCATCTTCAAAGCCAGCAATGGTAGCTTGAGTCCCTCTCACATGGCATGACTCTGAGTCTTCCTCTTCTACTTTTAGAACCCTTGTAATTACATTGGGCTCACTTGCATAATCAAGGCAGATCTTTCTATTTTAAGGTCGGCTGATTAGCAACCTTAATTCCTTCTGCAGTCTTAATTCTGTTTTGTCTTGTAACATAACACATTCACAGGTTCTGGGGATTAGGATGTAGACATCTTTGGGGTGGTCATTATTCTGCCTACCACAAGTCTTTTCTGAAATCAAACTTACAGACTGGAAATTTCCCCTACCTAGAAAGTCCTCAATCTTGCACTCACAGAATGTGACCCCTCCTTCAGGGCTCAACTCACATGTCTTCCATTTAAAGACTATCTTGAACCCAAACAGGTAGAAATAATTCTTTCCTTCATTCTGCTTCTAAAGTATTTTATACATATTTCTATTTCTACTGCTGAGATGAGGAAGAAGAGAAGAGGAAATAAGATAATCCAAAATATAAAACCACCTAAGAAATAAGAATAAGAGGGCAAATTATTATTCTATGTTTTAATACGATGACTATCATTGAGATTGTGGATCCCCTTGTAGAAAAGTTACGACCCTCTTAGATACAAGATCTCATCACCCTTTGTGCCCATGTCACATGTAGATAAGCATCATGGTATAACCAGACCTGAGCTCCTGGAAGACATCCTAACTGTATATGAGAGAGCGGTGATGGAACAAGGGCAAGAGTCATAAGGTTTCAATAGTCAGGCTCTGTTAAAGTGAGAGAAATGTGGGAGTCTATGGCAGTGGAAAGGCAGAGTGAACAGAGTGGGAAGTGTTACTTCTCCATTGTCATGCATTCTTTTTGATCACATTCCAAGGGATGTAACCCAGAACTAAAACAGTTGGAGTAAGTAGTTGCTATCAAATGTATTTTTAGGATTACCAAAATTTCTACTTTGTGGTCTTAGTGTAAAAATTCCTACCCTTTGGGTTATGTTATTAAAACTCCTTGTTTTGAAACAAGCACATATTCTTATGGAAGAACTTATAAATAAATTATTTAATAGATTTACCTTAAAACATTTTTTTTTTTTAGAGATGGGAACTCATATTGCCCGGGATGGCCTCACATTCTTGGATTCAAGTGATGCTCCCGCCTTAGCTGTTGTGCTCCTCAGCTGGTACTACTGGTGTGCACCATGGTGCCTGGCTATTAATTTGTATTTTCCAAATATTATATATCATTTACTATGTGCTAGGGACTGTTCTAAATGCTCTAAATATTAACATATACAATTAGCTTTAGTTACTATCATAACCTTAAGGGAGTAATTTCTAGAGGTAGGAAAAATTTTTTATTGTGGGTATTGGGAAGTAAAGAAAGAGTTACCATATCCGTTAAGGACATGAAAGGCCTGGGTGGGTCACTGAAATAGGAGGAACCAAGATAAAGGACATGGAGGAAGTCAGGGTGAAGAAAGATACTTAAAACAACATTTCTGTTTGCATCACCATGTGGCCAAATTGTCAACCTCTGGTTCTCTTGAGGTTGTAACCCAGAGGCAGAAATAGACATGAAGCCATAAACACTATTTTGGAATGGGGAAAGAAAACTAACATGCATCTCAGAACATCCCCAAAGTATGTTTTAGGCGTTACCAAAACACTGCCAAAAGAGAACATTGGGGATGATATTCTAACTTAGCAATAGCAAAACAACCAAATCCAGAATGAGCCGCAAAATCGCAGTATGTCTAATGCATTCACCAAAGTCATTACTAAAAATAATTAAATGATTGTTGGTCATAGGGATTTCAAAAGAGAAGGAGATGTATGCCAGAACCATCCATACATTTCCCAGAGGAAGGATGAAAAACTATGAATAAAATTAGGCCCTAGCTATAATAGGTGATCAAGCAATTAGCATACATGAAAAGAACACAATTATGAGCCACAGCAAGGCTATACCACAATTCATTTTCCACATTGATTTTTTGCTTCCATATTTCAATAACATCAATATGTGCTTTCACAGCTCTATAGATATGAGACTTGTAAAAATTCCTTCTGAATTAAATTATTGAGGAAATTATCTTGTTCGTGAACAGAGAGATGATGGTGGTGATAGTTTTTGGATGTGTCATGGAGAAGCAAAGTTATTTTTAACTGTTCATGTGGTGGTTTATAGGTTTCAAGGCAAAGGGTAAGGTTTAGATATAAATCAACAAAAACAGAATTATCTTCCAAGAATTCAGCAAGGCACATTTGGAAAGATACTTAACTTAGAATTTGGAATCCAGGTCCTGCTCCTGGCTCTCTTGTGTGACCTGGGTAAATTGTTTTGTGTCTCTGGTCCTCAGTGAACTCTCTTAGCTATAAAATGAGATTGTTGAATTAAATAAGGAGAGTTGATCATAATAAACATTTTCTGAGTACTTAGTATCTGTCAGCAAAATTCTAAGCATCTTATACATAATGACTCATTTAATCCTTTCAACACTGTGTGAGATAGGTAGTAGAGTAGTCCTCACAGTACAGCTGAGAAACTGAAGCACAGTGAGATCATGGGCCTAAACCCAATAGTAACAGAGCCAGTACTTGGAAGGCAGTCTTGCTACAGAACCTGAGTAATAAGCCCTGAACAATATTGGCTAACAACTGAAGTATTTTTAATGTCCTATATAGCTTTGCAATTTTGATTCTATAATTCCCATTTAGAAATATACTTTTTGGAAGAATGTATTTTTAATTTCTTATAAAGTGAGTAAGAGTAAGTAGGATAATTTACTTAGAATGCTAGATTTTTTACCCCCCACTGAAATCAGTGAAGATTGAAGGGGTAATGATCACATCCAGGCTACTATTCTCAGTAGAGAGAGAGAGAGAGAGAGACAGAGAGAGAGAGAATGTGTGTGTGTGTGTTTGTGTGTGTGGTCATGGGTGGTGGTGCCTGCGGATATATGTGGTTGGTCTATGACTGCTGAAATTCTTCCACAGTAATTTCAGAAGGTATTTTGGTATACAGAAAGGTTATATAAAAACTCTTGAGTCTCTACTAGTTATTCTGTAAATAATTCACAGGAGCCTATGTGGAATTCACCCTGTCTACTGACATTTTCGTAAACAGCACTCACTGAATCTGCTGCAGCAACCGCTACAATATTTACAGAAAAGATTTCTGTTTAAACTTTTTCTAGGTGAAGATGTTTCAGAGTTTCTCAAACTTTGGCATGCATAATATCACCTGAGAAGTAGGTTTAAGAAGGTTGAGTTTTGGATCACTATTTTCTCCCTTCTTATTCTGAACCAGGAAATCTGGATGAAGCCCAGGAAACACCATCCTTAATGAGTGTACCTATGGGACTGTTCAAGCAGACCATGGATAAAACACACACGTCCATTCACAAGATTTATATTATCATTTGGTTAAGGCAATCTGATTGATTATCAATAGAATTGTACAGGTATATTCATCTTGGAGAGGAAACGTCAAATCTAGGTTTGTAGTTTTGTTTTAAAATAAACATTTCCAGCCATGCACGGTGGCTCATGCCTGTAATCCCAGCACTTTGGGAGGCTGAGGTGGGCAAGTCACCTGAGGTCAGGAGTTCGAGACCAGCCCGGCCAACATGGTGAAACTCTGTCTACTAAAAATACAAAAAATTAGCCGAGCATGGTGGTGCCCACCTGCAGTCCCAGCTACTTGGGAGGGTAAGGCAGCAGAATCGTTTGAACCCAGGAGACAGAGGTTGCAGTAAGCCAAGATCGTGCCACTGCACTCCAGCCTGGACAACAGAGCAAGACTCAAGACTCCATCTGAAAAATTTTTTTTCCATAATGGCAATAATATTAATAATTAGCATATATTTAGGTTTTTTTTTTGTTTTTTTTGTTTTTTTTGAGACAGGGTCTTACTCTGTCACTGAGGCTAAAGTGCAGTGGCACAATCTCGGCTCACTGCAACCTCTGCTTCCTGGATTCAAGCGATTCTCCTGCCTCAACCTCCTGAGTAGCTGGGATTACAGGCACGCACCACCATGCCTGGCTCATTTTTGTATTTTTTAGTAGAGACATGGTTTCACCATGTTGGCCAGGCTGGTCTCAAACTCCTGGCCTCAAGTGATCCACCCACCTTGGCCTTCATAAGTGCTGGGATTACAGGTGTGAGCCGCCACGCCCGGCCTATGTTTAGTTTTTAAGATGCGTCAGGCATTTAACTTTACTCATTTAATCAACTAACACTATTCAATATGTACTATTATTGTGTTCATTTTATACAGGAGGAAACTGCAGGTTTTGGAAGATAATTATTTCACCTAGAGTCACAACAGCAAGTTGGTTCTGGAGTTATAGCTAGCAAATGTCTACCTTTTCTGCTCCTTCTTTCCCCTTTTCCTTCTCTCCTTTTCTCTCCCCTCCTCTCTTTTCTTTTCCTTCCTTTTCTCTACCTCTCTCCCTTCTTTCTTTCATTCCTTCCTCCCTTCCTCCCTCATCTCTTCCTCCCTTCCTCCTTTCCTTCCTTCCTTCCATCCGTCCTTCCTTCCTTCTTTCCTCCCCTTCCCTTTCCTTCCCCTTCCTTCGTTCCTTCCTTCCTTCCTTTCTTCCTTCCTTCCTCCCTTCTCTTCCCTTCCCTTCCTTTTCCTTCCTTCCTTCCTTCCTTCCCTCCTTCCTTCATTCCTTCTTTCCTTTCTTCCTTTTTTATTCTTCTCTCCCTTCTTTCTCTTTTTCCTTTTTTCTGCCACCTAGTAATTGGTTTTTATTTTACCATTTTCTGTATCCTATGCCTTAGACCTTAGACAAATGTTTACTACAGAGCCTTGAGGTACCGTTATGACGACAGAGTAAATTGGCTCCCCAGGGCAGATGTGAACTAGCTCTCTGGCCTATGTCTCCTTCCCTGCCATCTGTGTTATACCTACAATCATAAATGTCAAAGGTGGGCTTCAATAGACATTATACAGATGCCATGGTAAGGGAATAAAAAAAAAAGAATGTATCTTGATTTATATGACGGCTTTTAAAAGACACTTAAGAAAAAGAAAGTAGACATCCCCCCACTTTTTTTTTACCTTTTACTAAAAGGACCTTTGCACAAAAATGAAGCCTTTTTTCCTATTTTTTTAATTGACTACTCTGTATTATAGTAATTTTTTGAGAATGATTAGATAAATTATACATGGTAAATTCTTAGTTAATCAATAAGATGATTTTTAAAAAATAATTTTAAACATATAAGAAAATAATCTTGTATTAAGTGAAAAAAAGAATATAGATGTGATAAGGTAAAAATCTGAAAGGAAATACACCAAAAGGTTTAGTGAGATTTTCTCAGAGACAGGATTGCAAGAAATTTTTATTTATTTTTTGTTGTTCTATTTATTTTCCATGTTTTCCCCCCAATAATTAGGTATTGCTTTTATAGGCTGAAAAAAATCTTCATTTTTGTAGTGCTATCATTTTATATTGAAAGAGTGAGACTGGTGCTATTTCTGTTATCTGCAAATCACTGTCTTTTCAAATAAAAGATGTATATTGAGCTTACTTGTATACCAAGCTGGGGTAAAGATAGGTAAATCAAAAATGAGACAGGCACACAATGGATAGAAAAAAGGGATAGAATGAGGTGGGTGGGGAGGTAGGAACTGAATATTTATTTGTAGGTCATATGCCCCTAATACTAGGAATTGCATGTTCTGTCTGATCTACCACTGCAATGCCAGTACACAGCACAGGTGCTTAATACATGTTTGTGACTCAAATTAATAGGAATGTATTTGGCAGAGTTGATCATCTGTGGGCTGACAGCATTTCTACTTTATAGTAGGGCAAGTCATTTTTCACATGACTATTTCTCTTAGAAATCTTAAAATCTGTAGGCTGTCTATAGAGTTCTGGCTGATTTGACCACGGTACATTGTTTTTGGTTACTCAACCAATAAAAACTCCAAGACTCACTTCCTCTACCTCTTGCCATATTTCTGAGCATCTTCCAGAGACATCAGATGGTGGGGACATGAATAAACAAAGTCAGTGTTAATAACAGTCTAGACCAAATACTTGGTGGGCGGGGAGGGGGCTGCCATGCGTTATGCCTTTAAGTGACTTTTTGATCATTGACAGGTTGAGCCACCCGTATGAGTTAAGCAGGCATCAATTTAAAATAATTCACTTTGATTGTTTCAGAAGGAAAACAAATTGCATATTTTCAGTACAAACAGAAAGCACTAGATAGAAAACCAATAAATCACGCCCATGTGATTACAGCTGATCCCGAACACAAATTCAAGTCAGCCTGCAGCCAAGTGCTTTCCCTAGAAAGTAAGATTCAGACTGGTGTTGATGGGCAATGAGCAAAGTTGCTTCAAGCCATTAGAAGGCTGAAGTGACATAATCAATTTCATTGTCATATTAAAAGCAGAGCCTCCTAGCGAAGGACAGGCCTAATTGCTTAAGCATATCACCATGTGTCAAAATTCCTAAGTGATTTCCTACTCATTAAAGCCATTATGCTCCTTCAAGACCAGATTGCTCGGTGTGCATAACTTGTGTTGATGACTGGGGAGCCAGCTTCAGAATCTATAGTTGTTGCAGGAATCGACATCAGAGTTTATATAAATGAAATTAAATGAATTGTAGAAAGACATACTCTAAATCCAGTACCAGCCACTTAGGTGTATTCTCTCAGTATGGTATTCTTTAAAGAATACCATATCAAACAATCAAATATCTTATTTTAAATTCTAATAAAGACATTTAAAAAACAAATCAGACAATGCCTTTGAGTATGACTAAATTTCATAGGCCTAATCTTACTGTTATAAAAAACTTCCTCGCCAGGTGTGGTGGCTCATGCCTGTAATCCCAGCACTTTGAGAGGCTGAGGCAGGTGAATCACGAGGTCAGGAGTTCGAGACCAGCCTGACCAACATGGTGAAACCCCGTCTGTACTAAAAATACAAAAATTAGCTGGGCATGGTGGTGCATGCCTGTAATTCCAGCCACTCAGGAGGCTGAGGCAGGAGAATCGCTTGAACCTGGGAGGTGGAGGTTGCAGTGAGCTGACATTGTACCATTGCATTCCAGCCTGGGCGATAGAGTGAGACTCCATCTCAAAAAAAAAAAGAAAATTTCCTTCTCTGTTTAATCTCACAATGTCTTTTAATTTACATTTTTGATCTATTTCATATATACACACATACATTTAAAATCCCTTGTAAATTTGATTTTGAAATTAAAGCTGAAAATGAGTCTAAATATTATGTGATAATTTGTGCTTTGATCAAGATTATCTAAAAGAGAATACTTTTTATGTACATATGGTCTATCTATCTGTCTGTCTATCTATCTATCTATCTATCTATCTATCTATCTATCTATATTAAAGAGAAGATAGGTCAGGTGCGGTGGCTCATGCCTGTAATCCCAGCACTTTTAGAGTCCGAGGCGGGTAGATTGCTTAAGCCTGCAAGTTCAAGACCACCCTGGGCAACATGGCAAAACCCTGTCTCTACAAAAAATACAAAAAATTAGCCGAGTGTGGTGGCATGTGCCTGTAGTCCCAGCTACTGAGAAGGCTGAGGTGGGAGGATTGCTTGAACCCAGAAGGTTGAGGCTGCAATGAGCTACAATCACACTACTGCACTCCAGCCTGGGTAATAGACTCTGTCTCTTAAATAAATAAATAAATAAATAAATAAAGACAGACTTTGTTTAAAAATATGCAAATACCTATAAAGACAGAAACACAAAATTTATTTTGATCTGGAATCTTAGACATGTTTACCCCTTACTTTTTCCTCCCATTTTCTAAAAAAGCTAATGATGCTATTAAGATAGCAAATATTGTTGCTGTTTTTTTTCCATTGTACAGTTAAATGAACTTGAAAGGCTTCAGGACTAGTGATTTTCTATTTGATTTTGCTATTCTCTTGTTTCTTCTTCTTTGACCAAAAACTTGATCCAAATGCTTGGCATCAGAATATAATTTTTTGAGCTTTACCCTCTGTATTCTGAAGAGCCATCAGGGAGCCTTGACTTTGGGATTCTCTACAGAGCTGTTGACTGAACCGAGATAGCCTGATGACATCGGAATGATCTAGCTTTAAATCATACAGGTACACAATTTTTGCAGCATTCCAGATTCAGAGAACAAATATATATCTTTGCTTCCATGTGATAGGCATTATTTTTTTTTACTTTGCTAAAATTCCTTCATTTCAGTTAGTATCTGTTATGGATTGGATTGTGTCTTCCCCAAACAAGATATGTTGAAGCCCTAACCTCAGAACCTCAGAATGTGGCCTTATTTGGAAATAGGGTTGTTGCCCATGTAATGATTTAAGTTCAGGTCATATTAGAGTGAGGTTGGTCCCTATCCCTTACGACTGGTGTCCTTGTAAGAAGAAAGTCATGTGAAGACAGAGACATAGAGAGAACCCCATGTGACAGATGATGAAGGCAGAGACTGGAGTTATGTAGCCACCAGCCAAAGGATGCCAAAGATTCTCAGCAAACCACCAGAAGCCAGAGAGAGGCAAGGAAGGATGTTCACCTGCCAGTTGCAGAGGGAGACTAGCCCTGCTGACATCCTGATTTTGTACTTCTAGCCTCCAGAACTGTGAGACAATACATTTCTGCTGTTTTAAGCCACGACCTAGTTTCTGGTCCTTTGTTATGTCAGCCCTGGGAAACAAATACAACGTTACAGCCTGCTGGTCCTGCTGTCAGAGGCTGTGTGATGGATGTTGGCCTGGTAACTGCACTGGGTGGCCTCCTTAGCACTGTCTACACATACCGGCCCCTGGCTTCATCATGGCCAGGAAACGGCTCCCCCAGACTCAGCACCTCAAAGCCAAGGCCCATGCCTTGGCCAGTGAGAAATGGCAGTGGAGACTGAGCATTGCCTTCCTCCTAGGTTCAGAATGCTTTCCGGTTCCTGCTCCGTGAACTGGTATGGTCAGTGCGGAGTGATAGAAGCAAGGTCCTCATAACAAACAACTAATCCTGACTGGCAGCAGCAGAAGCAGCAGAAGGTTGCTCTGGGATGCCCAAGACCACTTCCATACAGCAAGTATGGAAGATGTCCCACCATCTCCTTTTCTATTTTGTCCCAATCTCTTTTCTGATCATAATACCAGGCCCCGTTCCTCTCCCTGTATACTTTCTTTAGTTGAGTATGTCTCTAAGCATTTGTCTTCTGTCATCCTTAACTCAGACATAGTCTGGTCCAGCCATAGTTGCTAGGGATGGCAGCTCCTGCACAAAGCCCAGTGAATACAAATCCCATCCTGTGCTGGACACGACCTGTCTGCTTCTCAACAGTTTGGTTCCACCAGTTTCAGGGACAGAAGAGGGTGTGTACCAACCAATAAGTACAATTACTTAATGGATAAATCTTGTCTATTTCACAAAACTTACATGTCCAAGCAGTAGCCTGTTGGAACTTCTATGACCTACTGTAGAAAACCAGATTACAATTAGGGCTATATATCTTCCATTTTAGCTGTTTTTTTCTTATTACTTGACATCTGACATACCCTGTTAATAGGAAGTCCAGGGTCTCCCTTGGGAAGCAACATCTCTCCCTTCACCTGTTTCTGCCTTTATTCTGATCAATTTAAAGAATTTGAAGCCAACTCAGTCTACTCCTAAAAGATAAGTCAGTCCTTTTTTCAAATACCAAATAGAACAGATTCATGATCAGATTTTGCCATGGCCTGTCAATATCACCAAGTGCTGCCACTGGAAATGACTACCACTGTGCATCATTCAGTTCTGACCTGGACTAGGGTAAGGTACCTAGCAAAGTCCTTTCCCCTTGACCACAGTGATTGGTTTAGAGTAGTTATCTGACCTGAACTGGATCACTTGCATGAAGTACAAGACTTTGGTTCTATGTTTGCGGGAGGAAAAGTGAGCCCCTACAGGTCTTGATGTCTTGATGACAGGATGACAGCAGCCACCCTGGATGAAGAGCAAGACAGCAGATGAGGCTGATGCCTTGCAAGACAAAGCCTAGAAATGGAGGGATCAGGATCCTCTGCGGCATTGCTAGGTTGCTGAATCCCCTCTTGCAGGAAACCCAAAACATGCTGGATGTTTCAATTACATAAGGGAATGAATAAAGGCCATTATGGTAAAAGATGGTTTAAGTTGCACATTTGATTTTTATAAGTAAAATAAACCCTAAGTGATATAACACAAAAAACCATTTGTAGTTCTCAGCTGTTCAGTTAATTGAATAAACTAGTTGCTGCTCACATGCATAAGGACTCCTAAATATACACTTAAATTCTTATAATAATAAATGTTTCCTATGGTGAAATATCTATACAGGAAAATTTTTCTAAAGTTTTTGTTAGAAATAGATAACAGCTGAGGAAAAAAAATCCCCCCAAAAAACTTCTATCAGGAAAGAGAAATCAGATAAAATGTTTGAAAATGAGCTTTTTAGTACTCAAAGTCTAAACCTCCAACTGTTGGCTTTCCTGACCCCTGTCCTGCATGTACAGGGCCAATGTTCCACTATTAGGGAGTTATAGGAAGGGGCTGGTGCAAAATTAGCCCACAGATAACCATTTGTGGCTTGTATGATTGAGGAAGACATAAAATGCATCCATTGATTCTGAGTTACTTGATTCCTGGTGGGGGAGGGGCTGGGGACTGAGTTAAGCAGGTGAGTTAAATAAATGTTTAAATAAGGTTTTCTGAACTGGGTTTTTGGGAACCACAAATCTGGGTTTCAGATTCCTAGTCAGTAATAGAAACCCCCTACCCTTCCTCTCCAGTGCAGAAATAAAGCCAGTTTTGGGATTAGTAAGATTAACACGCTGCTGGTCCTACTTCTTGGACTTTGGAGCTCTGTGGCACCAGGGCAGCCTGAGTTGCCAGCTGGTTTCACAACCATGACTGTGGTCCTCACAGTGACAGGAGGGACACACCACATGGGAGAGCTCTTCCCCCAAGATCGAGTTATTTTTCTTACGTAGCACTCCTTATGCAACCAGTATTGTGACTAAGCACTTCCACCCCAAAGATTCCTTCAAAAACATTTTCCTGGCTCCAAATGAGTGCATTCTACTTTGTTTTGCTTTACTGCTTCTTTTTCATGCCTTCTCAGTTATTTAAATAAAACTGAGAGCCAAATCATAAACTTTGATTTTGTGTTTGACCTCGAGTTTGCTCTGGTCATTTCTTTCATCCTTTCTTTTTCCCATCAAGCAAGTGCTTCTTCAGTTTACTTGCAATATGCCTGCTAAAGCATATTGCACAATATGTGGCTGGCCACGTGACAGTGATGGTAGAGAATGTAGCTTAGGGCCTAAAACATTGTAGGTATGCCAGCTGTTATGACATCAGTATTGTTAATGTTATGGTTATTCTTTTTGTATCAGCTTTTCATGCATTTCAAATCTCACTTTACAGATTAAGCAAAACATCTAGCCAATATCTCTGTTTTTTATTGCATTCATGGAATATTATTTTTATTTGTGGGACATATTCTACATACAGGCATGTGGCACCTTAAGCAGATCCAGTATAGCATACATAATCTAGATTTATACATTTGTTTGTAATTTTTTTAAAAAGCTAGTTCTCTTTTTGAAATTTAAATATAAGTTGATGACTTTAGTTTTTTTTTTTTTTTTTTTTAAATAAAGTTACTGATTGTATTAAGGGGAATTCACTGATGTGGTCCTTGTGACAGGCAGCTCTAAAAAGGTGTTTACTATTAACCAGTGTCCTCAGTAGGCTTTCTGGGCTCGGCAGATGTGACCTGACACAAACAAATCTACTGTGGTTTTATCTACTAGGATTTGTTTTCATTGTTATTCTAGTCTAATTTTTCATTCAGACAGTGAAATTGGTATTCCATGCAAATTTTCTGGCTACCTGTCCTTTGCTTCATTTTTCAAGTTGCATAATTTAGTCACATTATTTTCATTTGCCTCTAGTAGCTTTGGTTTATATATTTTTTTTTATGTTAAGCAAAACCAAAACCAAAAAGCTTTACTCCTTGTTCTCTACAATAAATATCTATTTTAAGTATTTATTTGCAAATATGTCTGTCATGATAGTTTTGGGGTGCTTTCCTTCCACTTTTATTTTTATACTAGAAGAGGAATTGATTGAAATCCTTGAAGTTATCTGGCAATTCAATCAGATGCTGTACCTCATTTAAATGTGTTCAGCAATTGTCACAACTGGCATCATTAACTTCTATATTCTTATCTGCTATAATTGGTGATTGATGATGAAGGTTTCTAATCACAGATGTGATGATGGTTCAGTTGGGCTCTGTGATGCTTAAGGCTGAGTGAGCACCTCCTTTACAGCCTTTCATTCCTTAGCTCAAAATGATCAAATAATTTTCTATAGCAATCAACCATTCTAATCTTTAGGGAATCTTAACTTATTTTCATCCTATGCTTTAAAACACTATCATTGTGAGTCTTCATACACAGATACCATGTGCAAAATACTTGGTTCATTTACTTGACAAACCAACCAATCAAGAAATTTGAAACAACAATAAAAATAAAATTTTTAGGTAGATGTAATTATGTTTGGTTTCAATAAATGTAAACAAATAAATAGATATATAGAGAATTGCTCACATTAAATTAGTAAAAATTGACTAAATTTTATATAAATCAATTTTATAAATGTGACAGCATGAATCACATTTTAAAGAAAAATAACAGAAAAATGGTGTTAAATCCTAGTCTTTGGGGAGGAAAAGTGATTGTACCATATTTTATAAATAAGAATTTTGAGAACAATGATTATAATTTTATTTATGTTAGTAAAGCAATTGTAATAAAAAGGAATTAAAGTTATGATAATCATACTAGTTAAAAGTGAATTAAAGTAACAGACTACTTTTGGAAACAGTTTGGCAAAGCTCACTGGACTCAATGGAGGAAAGGTATATAAAAACGTATATTGGCAGATGGTTTCCTAAATGATAATTGTTGTTAAAGCTAATATTGCCAAATTTGGAAAAACACAGGAAACCCAATAGCCAGTTCTAAGGAGGAAAAGAAACATTGTTTTATAGAAACAATTCATTTGATATATAATAAATAAACATCATGAGCTCATTTGGGGGAAGCCATGTGCATGTTAATAATTTAAGCTAAGGCTTAATGTTAAAATTCATCTCTCAAGTGCCAGTAACCCTTAATAATTGCCACAATAAGCCATCATTTACTATTTCCCTACTGTGTGCAAAACGCTGATAGAAAGACTGTGACAGTACAAGGAACTGTAAGCCAGCACCTCTTTCATCTTTGAGACTAGTGGTAGAGATGGGCATTCACACAAGGTAAGGAAATAAAACAAAGCCAAACAGAAAGTGCCTAGTAGTAAGTAAATGGTAATGGCATGAGTGTCATCAGCGTGGAGAGAATGGGCATGCAATTTTCAGTTTAGCTGGTCAGAGAAGCATCTTAAAGACTGGCTTTGGGCTGGGTCAAGAAAGACAGGTAGAAAAGGAAATGACCTGAAAAGGAGAGGAAGATGAACTTTAAGGCAGGCAAGCTAAAGATGTCATGAAGGAAAGTTAAGAAGATAAAAACTACAAAAAAAAAAAGTATATTTTGGTAGCCAGTTTGGCTGCCTGCTGATTTCCTACCCAGGAATAAAGAAATGAGTTAGGAAATATAAATGGAGGCCAGGTGCTGTGGGGATTTGGTTGTAGATAGAAGGGCTGTTGAGTAGAGTAGCATTCACCTTCAAAACTTTCCCCAAAGATAACCTTTTACCCTGTCCCTTTGTCTTCCTGTCACTCAAGGTTTTGTCCCTCTATCTAGCCTTTTCCAAACTGTGTTGTGCTCCATGCTTCATACTTCTCTGATTCATGTCTATACATGTCTTGAAACTAGCAGTCAGGTTTCATTTTACTGCACAATTTTCTGTGTCATCCCCAAAGACCAGAAAACAAAGCTGAACCTTGGGATAAATTTTACCGAAGAGTTTTCTGGGAATGGAACCTAAACTGAAGGTGTCAAAGGTATTACTGAAGAAGCAAAGACAAGAGATTTTATTATACCTCCCTATGTCTAAAACCTGTTCTCATGTCCAATTCCATCAGTTTTTCTCCCCTGCGTGGTGACATCTGGCTTATCCAATTAAATTAGCTCAGATGCTCCTACTTCTATCATCTACCATGAAGTCATTCAGTCATTTATTCAAATGTATTGAGCACCTACACTATGTTGAGAACCATATTATGGAACCCAAAGAAAAACAAGACAAAAACAAGCTTTCATATAGATCTTGCTTTTGAGAGACTGAATATACAAGTGAACAATGGCCAGATCATATATAAAAATAGAACTCTGACCTGCACCCTGACCAGGACGCCAACCGTCTTATCTACAATAAGCAACCCAGGAAGCTAGCCTGCTATAAATCAGATTTGCAGGAAGCCAGATTACTATCTCTAGTAACAACCCAGGAAGCTGAACAATAACTTCTGTAATAATCAGTCCAAAATGGCCAGGACTTGATTAATATCTGAGAGCTTCTCTAATTTTTGTTCCCACTTTTAATTTAAGACTAACTAGAGAAAGCCAAATTTTCTCTCCTAACCAATCATGTAGGATGTCTTCTAGTTAACCACCCTATAGCTTTCTCATGCCAACGGCCTCCAATCAAGGCATACCTGAAGGCTTTCCTCTTTTCTGCTATAAAACTTTCCCACTTCTTTGCCTTCTTTGATTCTCTGCCAAAATACAAGTGATGATGGCTCTGTTGCTATAGTATGTGCTGAATAAACAGACTTAGCTTTTCTCATCTGGGTGGTCTTTATTTTCCACACTTGATGTGCAGAAGTCATTCTTGACAGTTCAGCATCATAGCAGAGATGGGCTGCAAATCTGCAAAAATACAGAATGCTGTAGTAACACCAATATTCTCTAACCCAAATCTGTAGAGTTGTGGTTCAAATTTCTACCTAAGGAAGCTACAGGTAACTTGGTAATAACCAATTGCATGAGTGACAGTCAAAGTGGGAAAATAACTTTATTCTTTTAACTCTGTTGTTCTTAAACCACTGTGCTATGGCAAGAGCCCCTGGAAATAAAAGTGTTCTGGGTCACTTCTAAGAGTCAACAGTCTCATGTTTAGGTGCTACATAAAAGCACAGTTTAAATACAAAGTTTTTTTTTGTCTCATTTTGTTAAAAGATCTATCTCTCAGTGTTAGAAGCTAGAAACAAAGGGAAGAGGAAGTGATTGTTATCTTTGCTATTTACCCAATTAACTCTTCCTCACCTGCTTCTGTCACTTGGCAGCTCCCGGTTCCCCAGGATTGGAGCAGGGGATGGGAGTGACTTGACCAGTGCAGCTATAACTTGCCTTTGGAGTTTCTCACCATGCCTCTCAAGACATTAACAGATTATCAAGGTGTAGCAGCAGAGGTGATGACAGTGGTGAGACTCCAAAAGTTTCCAAAGAGCAGACTGCATGCTTGCCGGTGACCTGGACATCTGCCCAACTAGCTTGTTCTGCTCTGGTGAAGGTAGGGAAACTGGAAGTTCAGGTTATCTTGAATTCAGGCATGAGGCAGCACAGGTCCTGTTCCAGGGCTTGGCAGATTTGTTTCTGTAAGGCATAAGATAGTCAATATTTTAGGTTTTGTGGACTGCACGATCTCTGTTGCAGCCATTCACCTCTACCATTGAATGCAACCATGGACAATATGTAAATGAGTAAGTGTGGCTGTCTCCCAATCAAACTATTTATGAACATTAAAATTTGGGTTTCATATAATTTTTATATGTCATGAAAGCTTATTCTTTTGACTTATTTCAATCTTAACATTGTAAAAACTATTCTTGGGTTGCAAAGCCACACAAGAATAGGCAGTGGACCAGATGTTATCCAGGGACTGTTGTTTGTGGATCACAGCCCTAAACCAACAGAAAATCACAGTGTATGGCAGCACAGGAGTGGGAGGAGATGAAGCGTTTGCAGAAGTGGGCTCTAGGGATGACCATCAGAGAGGTCCAGGCAGATAGTCAAAAAAGACACAAAAAATATTACCTGTAATTCTGGAAATGATAGGGATGAGAGTATACAGCAGTGGGGAAACGAGCGGGAGTTCAATATAGGGAGTGAAGTGATGAGGAGGCTGTTCCTGCAGGAGAGTTGCTATGTCAGGGTAGCAAATCAGCAGGTTCATGGGTGAGAGCTTCTCGACATAGGCTGCAATTCAATTTTGGACCTACATCTTATATAGTAGCTAATCAGAATAAAGCCAAGTGACCTAGCAAAGATATAGCCTTATCACTTGTGCCAAAAATTGCAGGGGTAGGATCTGGAGGCAGTATTGAGTAGTGACAAAGAACACAGGCTCTGGTGTGACTGCCTGCGTACCAATCTTATTCATACCACTTTTTTACTTAGTGACCCTGGGCAAGTGGCTGGGGAATGATGATCAGTACACCGCTATCCAGTGTTCTTGGAGAAATCACCAGTGTTAGAATCAACACCATCTACACGGCTTACTATTTATATTAAACAGATTTTGCTATTCCACTGCTTCCATTAATATAACTTTACTCTTCCTGGAAACTCTTGCCTGGGAAGTTAAAATTTCCAAATAACTATTATTAATTCTAAGACTTTCTGAAAGACCCATCAACACTGCAATAGAAAGGATCAAATGATAATTTACACCCTAAGACTCTTGGACTTCTTGTCTCAAAATTCCTGTCCTTTCTCTGCCCAGTAATTTTGAACTATTGTGCCAAGATCTTTTCTCAATCCTAATTAAGTCCCATGTGTTGAAAGACCCACTTTAAATCAGACTTCAAAACCTCTATAAATATATTAACTTTGTCCTTGTCCCTTTGAGGTACTACCAGGAATGTGCAGGTAGTGTATCCCTTATAGCAGTGAGCAAGAAATTCAGCTTTGTTGTATCCACAGGTTGTTTTGGTGATACTTTGAGAGCATATATAAAGCTCTCAGCTTGATGCCAGCCCTCATTGAAAGTTCTTTATCAAGTTAAATATGTAGATCCCCTGAAGCAGTGTTCACGATGGCCAGAAGGTAGAAGCAACCCAAATGTCTTTCCATGGATGAATGGATAAACAGTATGTGACATTTACACACAATGGAATATTATGCGGCCTTAAAAAGGAAGGATCACCCTGGGCAACATAGCAAGACCCCATCTCTATGAAACAATAAAATAAAGTAAAAAATTAGCCAAGTGTGCGGCCTGTAGTCCCAGCTACTGGGAAGGCTGAGGTGGGAGGATTGCTTGAGCCCAGGAGGTACAGGCTGCAGTGAGCTGTGATCATGCCACTTCACTCCAGCCTGGGCAACAGAGCAAGACTGTCTCAAAAAAAAAAATGTGAGGAAACTCTGAAACATATGACAATTGAATGCACCTTGAAGACATGATGCTAAGTGAAATAAATCAACACAAAAGAACAAATACTGTATGATTCCACTTATATGAGGTACCTAGACTAGTCCAGTTCATAGAGACAAAAACGAGAATGGTGGTTGCCGAGGCTAGGGGAAGGGGAATGGAGAGTTAGTGTTTAATAGGTATGAAGTTTCAGTTTGAGATGATGAAAAAGCTTTGGAGATGGGTGGTGGTTATGGTTGCACAACAGTGTGAATGTACTTAATACCACTGAATTGTACACTTAAAAAGGGTTAAAATGGGATATTTTATGTTGTGCATATTTTACCGCAATTTTATACACACACAAACACACACACACACACCTTGAGGGACTTGACAGCTTTTCATTGTGACCCTCACATATCCTTGTCCCTTATTCCCAACTCTTCCTCTTTATTCTTCTTGATAAAATGTCTTCTTAGACATTTCCAAATAATGGCTGCTAATGTTTTCTGTTTTGTTTTTTTGAGACGGAGTCTCGCTCTGTCACTCAAGCTGGAGTGCCACTGTTCCATCTTGGCTCACTGCAACCTCCACCTCCCGGGTTCAAGTGATTTTCCTGCCTCAGCCTCCCTAGTAGTTGGGACTTACAGGTGCCCTCCACCATGCCTGGCTAAGTTTTGTATTTTTTAGTAGAGATGGGGTTTCACCATGTTGGCCAGGCTGGCCTCAAACTCCTGACCTCAAGTGATCCACCTGCCTCGGCCTCCCAAAGTGCTACAGGTTTACAGGATTACAGGTGTGAGCCACTGCATCTAGCCTAATGGCTGCTAATCTATAAGTACAGTGCTTCTATACTCCAAAGTAGCTGCACTTTAGCCAACACTTCTGCTAAAACCTATCAGATAAAATATTCTGTCATCCTCTCCACATTAGAATGAGTTTCTTTGGAGACATCTAATTTCAGGCATTTTCTAATAAAGGCTTATGCTAAGGGTACTCTGGTTGATTTTCTTACACTGTGTGTGTGTGTGTGTGTGTGTGTGTGTGTGTGTGTGTGTGTATAAGAGAGAGAGATAAAGACAGACAGAGAAACAGAGAGTGCCAATGAGTTTGGAGGTCTGTAATCTCAGTACTGCAGGGGCTTGCAGGGCTTTCCCTTGAAATGTCAGTCCCTGGTCCAGTGAAATGTGGGAGATTCGGGAGGTCTTTAAGGAGGCCAGCAATAGCGTGTGGGCCCCTGGACCTTGAGATTTAATATTGAGTTCCACCGACATATACCAGTGGGTCAAAGTTAATAACTTATATTCTGTCCCAGGCAGAGTGGATAGAGAGTGGAGTAGCTCTGAGGCTGTAGAGACCCAGCTGGAAGGAGCCAGGAAAGGGAGAAGCAGGGCACAAAGCAGGAGATGACAAGCAGAGGCCACTGGAGATGGCTTTCCTTGAAGAGCGCTGAGGACCAGTCTGAAAAGTTTAGATGTCAGGAGAGGCTTGAGGACAGGCTTGGTGGGGAGTCTGCGAGGTGTTTCTGGGCACTGGTGGTGAGGAATCCAATCAGTGTCTGTGGGAAGTGTGGAATCTGGTGAAAATGGCCTTCAGGAGAAGACCCAGTGGTCCTGAGACGTGGTATTGTGAGCAGACTCTGCCCTGAGCAGCCAGCTTGCAGTATGTGAAATCAATCAGAGCTGCCTAGGCCCCTGGGTGTAGGGGGCACCCTAACTGGCTTCAGCACTGAAGGGTTTCAAGTGCTCCCTGGGTAGGACTCTAGGGCTCCTCACTTGGAGACAGGTCACAAGGACCTCATTGTATTCTTGAGAGCCAAAGGTCTGAACAGAAGCCTTAACCTTTGCAGCTTTGGCCTAAAATAATACCCAATCTAAAAAGAGTCACCCAGAAAACTTTAACTTAGATTCAGCACACTCAAAAGACGAAAAAAAAAAACCCCAAAACAAAATAAACAACAACCAATGAAAGGTATATCTACCATTATAGCAAGATTTCTTTTAGTGATGTTTAAAATACAAAAAGTTTGGTGCCTAACCTAAAATCTTCCATTATATTAACAGTGACTTAAGGAGTAAATGTCCTGAGTCAGTAATTGCAGGTGAGTAAGGTATTACAAAATCATGCTAAAGGCTGAGCCATCCTTAAATTGATAAAAACTTTAAGACTAAACATAGTACAATCACAAGTCTCTGTCCTAGAAATCCAGAGTTCTGAATTGATTAACAACCTGGGTAAGGAGAAACTTTCTCTCCCTGGGCACAAGTTAGACCTAGTGCTATTTGCTCTTTAAGCCCAGAAAGATATCTAAGCAGGTGACTGAATTTCTTATTGGTACAGTGGCTGGCATTCATTATGCTACTGAGAATGGAACAAAAACCTTTTTGTGTTATTCATGTACTACCTTTTACGGACCAAAGGAACAGTCACTTAATGGCTAGAGCTGGCAAATTAATAATAATGGACCAGACTCTCATCCCAGGCAATCAAATAGATGCTATTCTCTACTGGGTTATGCAGCGTAAGAACCTCACCTAATAACAGTAATAAATAACGAGGTAATTTCCATGCCAGCTGCTTCCTTGCTTCTAACCAGTGTTTTATATCATTGCAGTTCTACCTACAGGAAACAACGACATTCTCAGACCTATTTTAAAAGTCTGCACCTTTTATTTTTTTTATTGCTACAGTTTTTATGGGTTGTCTCGGTCCAGGGTTGAATTTTTAGGTCCCTAAGAGAGGGAAATGTGATCAAAACAATATTGTGAGTGGAGCTTGATGTGACAACTATGGAAGAGGAATTCAGGACAAATGCACCTGTTATTTGGATTTGGGGGGCACTATGAATACAACTCTTTTTTGAGGCTATTTATATGACATTTGTGGGAGAATATGTACTTTGCCGATAATGATTATTTTGCTAGTGGTTTGGATCTGCAGTTGGTTGTGTGGACTAGCTGACCATTGTGAAATTTGATGGAGTAAACTTACCTGGGGTTCTGAATCCAAGAGTGTGTAATAAGTTGATATATATAATATTATATATTTAATTTTATTTTTTGGAGATAGCTCAGATGAAGAGCACAGCAGAGTTAATGTGTGGATGTATAAATGTCCCTGTTTTTTCCTTCAAGTTTCATCTCTGTGTCTTCTTGGACAATCATTTTGCTATATTATCTTAGAGTTGTTTTACCACCATGCTAGCGTTCTAGAAGTGAATATGCCTTAACCTCCACCTCCTTGGAATTTCTAGGCGCTTGCTTTATACTTTAGTTCTAACATGTCACTGTTTGGATGCTTCTGGGACTCACCGTATATCTGTTTGTTTTCCCTATGTGGCTGTAAGCCTCTTTTCTATCTCATGATGTAGGTTATTATTACTCTCAATGGGTGCATGTAGAAATTGAAGCACAGGGAAGTCTATGTGCCCAGGATTACAGAGCTGGTAGGTACAGAGCCAAAACTGGAATCCAGGCAGTCTGGGCCCAAAGTCCATAATCTTAACCACATTCTGCTGCCTCTCTTGTGAACAGCTAGCACAGTGCCTTAGATATGGTTTGTTGAATTGAATAACTTTTTCTTAACATTATGGCGTGCACACATAAGATAGTACTATGAACAAAGAGTGTTTCTTTGGAAATGAAGCAGGTGAGTTCCAGATTGCTCTTCACGTTCTTGCATCTGTAAAGGTCCTTTAGACCTTTTTGGTCCTTCTGTCACAGCAATGCCACTCTGGATGTCTGGATCCCTCTAAGGAGAAAAGGGAGTGCCCAGTATTGAATCTGCTTGTGTGAGCTTGGGAAAACTCCTGACATAACATCCCGGGCTTCCAAATCCAAGCTGCCCCTTTTGTAGGTAATGTCTGTGGGCCTCTCTCAGCAGTGGGGCTGTTCTGATTCATCACTGGGAGTAAACATACCTAACATATTCTTAATAGTCCTGAGAGTAGGGAAAAAAATTAAATAATATATTTCTCTTATTGTAAATGATCCATTTTGCTGAAAAGAACATTTACTTGTTTTCCATCTCCTCACAGTCTCATTTTAAGACTTAACAGTTTCTAAATTACAAAAGAACACTTTGAAAAACACCCTGTTACATTCCTCCAGTATTCCTTCCTGGCGGCAATACAAACGGAGAGTCAGAGACTAACTTTGGATTTAGACAGATGCTCTTTTGGTGCTCTGAATGACATTTTCCTAAACAAATTGCTGAATGCTTCAGAAATGAAACCTGTGATGTCTAGCACAGGTTGTACACAATCCACATAAGAGAGATTGCAATACTCATTGTCAGGTGCTTTCTGATATGCCCTGGCTGATGGAAGGATGTGTATTTATGAGCTCAACTTAAAGGAGAGTTGGAACGTATTTAGGCTTTTTTATTTTTTATCCCTACACATGGTAAAGAAATAGACCTTGATAAATAAACAAATGAGATAGATTCTGATGCTAGCTTCTAAAATAATTTTTCACCAGAAGAACAATAATACAATATACATACTCAAAATAGTTGCTATAGGAGTTCTCATTATTATTTCTTGTGACTCCCTCACTTCCCCTTAGGGTAGGACAGTCCTATGAAGCAGGGACTTTCTCAAATAGTTAACATTCAAGTGTAGGTCGTCTTGTGCACAGTTCGGCAATTTAGCCCATCTCACCATTACTTCTCAGTCCTCCTTGTGACTAAGACTGATGTAGTTTCATTATGAGAGTGGCATCTGTTTATCTGCATTGAGGGTGTGGGAGTTTGGGGGAGGGACTAATCAATAAAATGTAATCATGAAAATAAAGGAATGAAAGCTTTTCCTTATAAAGCCTTATAATGGAGAAAACCAAAAACAGAAACAAATGACAGAAGGTAGAAATCTTTTTTTAATATAAATTTAAGGGGTACAAGTGTGGTGTTGTTACGTGGATATATTGCACAGTGGTGAAGTCTGTGCTTCTGGTGTAACTGTTCCCCGAATAGTGTACATTGTACCCAAAAGCTAGAAATCTGAACCAGATGAGAGAGAGAGAGAGAGTAGTAAGATTCAATAAATGTGTAAAATTCTTGAGTAGGACATTGAATTTTCTACAGAATGTGAGATGGGTCAGGATGACCCCAGAAGGTACCTGGGTGATATAGTTTGGCTCTTTGTCCCCACCCAAATCTCATCTCAAATTGTAATCCCAGGTGATGAGGGAGAAACTGATGGGAGGTGATTGGATCATGGGGGTGGTTTCCCCCACGCTGTTCTCATGATAGTGAGTGAGTTCTCACAAGATCTGATGGTTTTATAAGGGGCTCTTCCCCCTTTGCTTGGCCCTTTTCTCTCCTGCTGCCATGTGAAAAAAGACATGTTTGCTTCCCCTTCCACCATGATTGTAAGTTGTAAGTTTCCTGAGGCCACCCCGCCCCAGCCATGTGGAACCATCAGTCAATTAAACCTCTTTCCTTTATAAATTATCCAGTCTTAGGGAAGTTCGTAATAGCAGTATGAAAACCTGTGAATACACTGGGTTAAAATTAACAATATTTCTTAAGTACCTCCTGTGTTGGACTGTCTTCTAGGTCCTTGGAATATATGAATGAAGAAAACCACAGTACATGACTCATATAGTGCTCTTACCATAGCATGTTTAGGGATCAGACCAAGTGCTTGCAGGTATCATCAAATTTAACCTTCACCTCTCAGTGAAGACACTGAGATCCAGAGATTAAGTGACTCACCCAAGGCTACATGGCTAGTAATTAGCACTGCAAAGATCATACTCTTAAGCTCTTCCCTGGATCATACTGTCCAGCAACTTGGTTTGAGATGGGTAAAATATTAACCTTATTTCACTGGACTCAGTGAAATAACACAACTTACTTAAAACTTGCCCACGGTAAGTGGTAGAAGGAACTATTTTACATGTCTGGCTGTTCAGATGGTGCTTCTTCACCATTCCACACTACCTTTACACCTGCAAAGCTGGATATGTAATGCAATCTGTATGCATTTTCAGTACAAAATACCACTTAATAGTTGAAATTATGAAAAAAGAAAAAATAGTTGAAATTATGGATATAGAATGTAAGATCATCTTTGTGAGATAGAGTTGATATGTCATAAGGACAAATTTAGAATAGTCATGCTTTTACAAAATGAGTATTGAATACCTTATTATTAAGATAGGCCTAAGAGTTTCCAAAACATATTGCTACATTGGAATTGGATATTATGTTTTCGTGGCTGTTTTTTAGATGATTTCTCCTTTTCAAATTTGATATGCTATTCTAAGTAATCACAGTATTTAGCTTACTAGAAAACCCCTAGATAAATCAAATAAATAACTTATTAAGGTGTCAGTAACATACTAAATTATTAGAATGGATGAGAGCATTTAAGAGTAACCACAATAAGAAAAATTTAAGTAATTCTTTTTAAGTGGTACATAATTTCCTCATCCATATTACTTCTCTCCTATTTCATACCCACAAGCTGCAAGTTAATAGAAAGCAGGAACACGGGGGGGGGGGTGTGTGTGTGTGTGTATGTGTGTGTGTGTAGACTCAGGATATTACATTTGTGTATTCAAGGATTGGTTATTTTCTTCAGTTTATTTGAAATTCAGGAAAGCAGGAAACACATTTAACTCTTAAGTGTCATGGGAATAGGTCATATAACACAGTCAGGAACCTCTCATAACAAATTAAATATAGCCAGGTGTGAGGGAAAATAAATTCCATATGCTTAAAAATTATTTGAGGAGATAGAATTTCACTGGAAAATATAAGTGGAATCTGGAGGTCCTTTCATTAAAAAGTTTATTAAACTGTAACATGTCTGATAGCCAGTGCTTATCTGAGAATAGGGTTAAGGTCCCGTTGAAGGGTGAAATTTCATTGAAATTTTCAAAGTACCTTCTTCAAACCAGATCTATGACTTTATTATTTGCTCAGAGTAGGTTTCTTTTCCTTCATGGGTTAGAATATTCACTGAGCCCTTATAAAATGTTTGGAACCCTTATGAATCTTCTAGAAACTTCTTTATTTCTGTGAGATAGCAATGTGTCCAAGATATTAGAAGACAAATGGAGTCCTACTTCAGCTGAAAAAGAGCTTTAACAATACACCTGACCCCATGTTATGTACTTTACATAAATAAGTGTGTTCCATGTTTACCACAAGCCTATAGGTGTCCATTATTGTCTCACTTGGCAGATGTAGAGATGAAGAGATTCAGCAGAGATTTCCTAGTCTTCCGTAAAGAATAAGATGGAAGTCCAGGTATATCTGGTTGCAAAGCATTTCTGCTGGGTCAGGCTGACCCTTGGTAGAAAGAATTCTGAGATGATGAAGAAAAGAAGACAGGTAACAGTGAGATACAAAGAAGGGAGGTAGAGCCAGGGTATGGAGTGGCAGTGGTGGGAAGTGGAGATGAAGGAGTGAAGATGCTTGGCTGCCTCCTGGTTGACTAGATGCTTCCTTGTTCCTGGACCTCAGCCACTCCCCATCCACTGCCAGACCTGACCACTGATCCCATGGCTGTGCTCCTGGATGGTGCCCTCTGTCATTTTCCCTTCATTGGGGACCTAATATTTCACTCTGTTTCTTATATTATGGCGCTGCCTCTAAAGATCTCATGCTCAGTCCTGGCTGATCTTTACCTCCAAGTATTACTGTACCCAACTTTTTCTCTTATGGTCCGGATAATCACTTGTTTTTATGACACTGTTGAATTTGTAGTGACTGTCTACGGCATTATGTTGAGAGTAATTTCGTTTCATTGGGAGGACTGATTGATAGTGTCTGATTAGAGAAGAAGGGGAGAGTGTAGGCATGCATGCTATATATTTGCCATTCTTGTACAAGATAGGCAGGGCTTGGTTCTGCTTTCCAATGTATCCTCTACTTAATTTGTGTAAAAGAAAACAAAACAGAGTTAATCCTTTCTCTCAAATGTATAATGAGCAACTGTGCACAGACACTGTATTTGGTACTGGGGATACAGAGATGAAGAAGATGATGTTTTCCTTGTCACACTAATTACCATTTGTTTAGATGCTTGGCAGTTTAAAAAACAAACTCAGAGACTTCATCTCCTTTGGTCATCTCAACAAGTAAGGCAGTCAGGATGTGGCAAATATTATGATGCATGTTTTAGAGATAAGGCAATGGAGGTTCAAGGAAAAGTAACCTGGCAATGACTATTAAGTCATAAGTATGGAGTTAGTATTTGAACACAGGCTTTCTGTCTCTAGAATCTATGGTCCATTTCACTTTAGTATACAATTCATGTTCATGTGAAAATGGGAAAAAACTAGTTGATCTCTCTTTCAGGAAGCCTGTGACAATTGAACCTTATGTGGTTCAGGGCTAATATGCTCTGAAGAAATGAATCTTACAGAAATTTCTGGCTAAGTAAGAAGATTATCAATTTGGGAGTGTTTTCACAAGAAAGCCCAAATAATAATGGCGTAAACAAGTTGGGGCAATCCTCAGGATTCAGTGGCTCAAGGATATCAAGGCTGCAGTCTTTGCTATTCTCTTGGCCTTTTCCTCATGGTGGCAAGATGGCTGCTGCAGCATTAGCTACTGGGTTTGCAGAAAGAGAAAACAACAAAGAAAATGTGATGGCACCTCTATTGGGAAAGCAAAACTTTCTCAGTAATCCCCAGAAAAATATCTGTTCACTCTGGTTAGAACTACACCACATGGTCACCTCTAGCTTTAAGAAAGGTTAGAAAATGTTTATCTAGCTGCCCCAAATAAAATCAGAGTTATATCAACACAGAAAAAGAAGAGAATATGTATTAGGTAGCCAGCTACTATCTGCCACAGATATCTCTCCAAGCTAATAAACTGGTCACTTGGGGACCCGGCATGGTAGTTGTGGTGGAGAGGCATTATTATATAATGAAACATAGTTAATTCTGCATTTTATGGTTGTGTATATTTACTTGAGGCAATCCCAGTTGGTTTCTATTTTCCAGAAGCACCATTACCCACAGCAGTCTTTCCAACAAGAGGCTATGAGTTGTCTGGATTTATTGTGTATGTGCATGCGCTTTTACATAGGACTGTATTTCTATGCATTTTCTAAAATATAATTTACTGGTCTAAAGGTAATGTGTACCTCACACTGCGAATCACCTCCTTTTCACAGAATGTCATTAGCACTAGCCTTGCTGTAGGGTTAATGAATACTGTTGTTAGAACCACGTGCTTCAGTATAGAATGTCTCCACATCACTGAAATGAAAGGGTGTATTAAGAAACTCCCTCAGGAAATCAAGACATTTCTTGTAGATTTGTTTCCTGTTAAAGAAGTCATACAATTCAGCAGAGTAAGAAGTGAAAATCATTGGATATAAACTTTTGGTAGCAGGAACACATGGTGAGGACTAGTAGGACTTAAATTCAGGAACTTAGGTTTTAGAAGACAACATGTTTCACATCTAATACACTTGTTTCATTCTGAAAAAAAGACTGTGACACCTTTCCAGAGAAAAGTACATATTTTTTATAATCCCAGGAAGAATGGGTGAAGACCAAAGGAAAGAATGAATAAGGGAAGTAACATTTTTAAAGTGTCAGCTATGTTCAGGGAGCTGTGCCTGGGGCCTTACATATATTAACTCACTAAATCCAAAGAACAGTACTAGGAGCAGGTATTTATATTCCAATTTTATAGATAGGAAGCTAGAAATCTAGAGAGATTAAGCGAATTGCTGGAAGTCACATAGCTAGTGAGTTGGAAAGTTGGCACTTGCTAACCCTAGATATTATCCTTTTTTTTCCCTCTGCCCTGTATAATTGGTAAAATATCCCTTAAAACACTACAAATAGCTCTTAGTCTGCAAAATGTACTAGATACACCCAAATCTACCAGTCCTAAACATTTACTTTCCAAATCTAACAGTTTCTACGTAATTTCTTTTCATTTTGCTCCAGTCTATAAGAGAGTAATCAGAATGTCTCCAATCAGCTCTCCTAGGGATTAAATACACAGGAATAGGAAGAAGACATGGCTGTCATCAAATCTCTCCAGATCTCTTTTATCTGCTTAAGTCCCATGGCAACTTCTTTCAGGCCCAGGACATGGGAACCAGTTCATAGATGTGTTGCAATAGATTAGCTGTTAGGATCGTAAGAATTTGTAATGTGAATGTACCTACCTAAGGTGAATTAGTTATATAGTGTAGACCACAAGCTTACTGTGCTCCAGTCCCAGCAGGGACCCAAAAATATGAGTGTGCATTTGGGTGTGTATGTGTTTTACTTTAATGGATAAATAAATGGACTAAATGAAAATGCATTGAGCAGCGAGTGAAACTTTGGATTCCTGCAGCTTCTGCCTTTTCAGAGGGAGTTCCTCTAGCCGGCCAATCTGTAGGTAAGTTAGGATTAAGGTTAGTGTTAGGGCCTTCCCTGTATCTTTTTCTCAATCTTTTCTGTTTCACTCCACAACTGTCAGAGGCCTCACTTCGGGAACGGAGGTGAAGGAGGTCCCTCTCTGAAATCTAGATCTGGCTCATTATTGATCCTCACTCCCAGACTTGGTTCGAGTGCCATGGAGAATGTAGTTTGAAGCTGGTATGCCTCAATTCTCCTCCTCTGAGCACCCCACACAATAGTTGGGAGAATGCTTCATTTAATTAATGTATCTTGATAACTGATAGACCCACCTATCATTTCATTTTCAAATTAGAATTGCCATTAGCTGTAGCGAATGGTCTTTTCAGCTGTTCCCTTTTGTTTACCCATGATTAATCCATCTGCTTAATAAGTAAAGTGCTAATGATAGACACAAATGGGTAGATTCAGGTTGGCTTGATTTTGTCAGACTATAAAATAGATATCTCCTTTATTTCAAGAAGTGTAACAGGCAATAAGTCTATGCTGCCTCCTTCTTTCCCATCCTCTGCACCACCCATAACACAACTTAGCTCACCTGATTTACGCAAAGTTGAAGTTCAAGGCCAGCTTCATGAGTATGTGATCTGTGCAGTCCCACCAGCTTCCACTCTTAGAAGGGCCCCACACTTGGTTTAATGCTCTGCAGTTGCCATTATGAAACTCTTAATAATTTCTTAACAAGGGGCCCCACATTTTTATTTTGCACTGACTGGGCTTTGCAAATTCTGTAGCTGGTCCTGCCTAGACTATCTGCTTTCAAATAACCAAAAGCAAATGGCTAAAGGGAGCAAGAATAGAAGGTAGCAATTTTATAGGCCTAGAGACTTGTATGCTATGATCAGATGCAGACACAAGAGAAACAATTTGTGAGAGTTGAGCAGGGAGGCAGGTTGTGGCAGTAGTTTCCAACTTTCAAATCACATCTCTGCATCAGGCTTAATTATAGGGTTTATAATGTGAATTCCGTGAATAAGAGGTAGACTTGTAGTTATGTCATTTCAAAAGTGCTTTCTAAAGTCAAACACTGATACTTTTTGGAGTGATTGCTTCATTATTTCTGCTCCTCCCTAAGCTCAGCTAATCACAGGTTGATAGTAAATTGCTTATGCAAGAACCAGAGTAACAGGAGATATGGCTCCCTACCATCCCAATGTGAAATGATCTCTCCTTTCTCCCAAACATCCTTCCCATCTGTTTGCTGTATAGCTAATAATGCAGCAAACTAACAGCCAGGTGCTGAAATTTTTATTTGCCTTAAAATATAAATACCAGTCTTTCTTGCTGTTGCCATTTTTTAAGAAACATACTCTATGACATATCCAATTTGGGGATGCGTAATTTTTCACCTGCAGGTATATCTTCCTCTCTCACTTAAGTCATACTACATTTTCACTTGATTGTTGGCTGAATCCTGTCAATCCATATTTCCTGAATCTATCCCCTGCTGGTTTATAGCCTTTCCACTCTCTTACTTCAATCCCTCAACATTCCTTTTATGGGTGATCACTGTAATTGATCTGTAACTGGTGTCAGGTTAGTCTCCATCTGGTATGTACTCTTCACTGAAACCAAGGTAGTCCTAAAATGCAAATGAGAGAGGTGAGCAGATATGGAGAGAGAAATCTGGACAAGTATGCTAACTAGCAATATTGATTTTGTCGCCTTCTTGCTTTATTCAATTTAATGCTTCCTTTCTCCTTCAGAATAAGGTCCATTCCCCTCATGACACAAAGTTTCTTCAGACAGGCACTGCAGGTGCCTTGCTTTCTTCCCCAGTCCCTTCTCTCATTACTTTTCCCTGAATACCCTCAACTCTAGCGATTCCAGGAAGAGGCTGTGTTTTGTCTGACCTAGAGACTGTGCTTGCATTTTCTTCTCTTTAAAGCTCTTGACTTCGTGTTCATCAACTGGATCACTTCTACTTGCTTTTCAAGATGCAGATGAAATGCTACCTTCTCTCAGGGAGACCTTGCTAACACTCCTTACTCCCTGGATAGTCAGCTATCCCTCTTTTGTGCTAACAGAGAAAACTGTGAGCAACTCTATCATAAGACTTATTACTTGGTATTTTGATTGTTAACTTATTTGACTTCTGCCACTAGGTTTCACCACCTTGGGAAAGAGCCTATACTTTTTTGGTATACTTGATGTTCATAGCCTGATGAGTGAATGAATAAATGAATAAGTGAGTTAATGGAATGACCTGAAAGGAGATATCTTTATCTATGAGAGTTTCTAGAATGTCAAGAATAAAAACTTCCATGCTCTTTCAACAGACAGTTTTAATTTTGCAGTTCACCATGTTTGGTGTTTCTTAGAGAGACTCAAGTGAAAATCTTTCTGAGCCAAGTCAACAATATTTTATTGTAGATCAAAGTCACTACTGAATTATGAGATTTCAGCATGGAAAAGAAAATAGACTGCTGTACTTAAAACCAACTCTACAAAGTATAAATTCTAAATTTATAGACCAATCATACATTTTGGGCTTTGAGGGATGTTTCCCACTGGTTGGGTAGACTGAGGGAATTGTGCAGCTTCCTTGGAGTGAATGGAGTATATTGGTGTGAAAGGCAGAGTGAGAGGCTATTTCTCCATTTCTGTCTTTTACAAGGCTGAACAGCTTGGTTTGGAGTTTCTTTGAGAGAGGACAAAAGAGAACATGGACAGGAGGATAAAGAGAATAAATGTTATACTCAAATTTAAATAAAGCTGTCTAGGACCCCAAAGAAGTGAAAATATTTGAGGCCGATTAAAATGAAGTATAATGTCATCTGGATATTTCTCTATGCTTATTTCTATCCACAGAAAGTATTTTGAGCTCTGTCATCTAAAGCAAAGATAGTAAATACATGGCGCAGGATGAGCCCAGGACAAATTCCAGTTCTCAATCACAGTATGTTTTCCTGCTGATCCTGGATCGTGCCTCAGAATCATTCTCAGTACTGTGTTCCGGGTAGCTTCCACCAATAGGTAAGAGTTGCCAAGTGATGTGAAATCAACTTGCCATTTTTGCTCTAATGGGAATGTAAACCTGATCTTTCCATTGGTTGAGTTTTTCTAATTTTGGTTCCTTTCCTTAATTCCATGATTATGGCTGGTGGGGTGGGACACATGAGGATTTATAGACGCCATTCCTAGTTCCAAAATCTGTATTAGAGTTCTCCAGAGAAACAGAACCAATAGAATGTGTGTATGCACACACACACACACACACACACACACACACACACGAGATTTCAAGTAATTGGCTCACATGACTATGGGGCTGGCAAGTCTGAAATCCAGACAGCAGGATGACAGGCTAGAAACACAGGAAAGAATTGGTATTGCAGTCTCAAATCTGAAAGCTGTGCTGCCTGGAGGCAGAATTCCTTCTTCCTCAGGGGGCCTCTGTCTTTTCTTTTAGGGCCTTCAACTGATTGGGTGAGGCCCACCCACATCATAGAGGTAAATTGGTTTTACTCAAAGTCTACTGACTTAAATATTAAACATATTTCTTATAGGTGAAATTTCTAAAAAAAACTGTACAGCAACATAACATTTAGACTGGTGTTTGACCAAACCATATCCTAGCCAAGTTGACATTTATTAAATATAATAAACTCTATCATCAAAAAAATTACAGCCATGTCATAGAAGGAGTTTACATATATAATTCCTTTCCTTCTTTCCTTTCTTTTTTCCTCCTTCCTTTCTTCTGCCTCCCTTCCTTTCTTCTTCCTTCTTTTCTTTCTTTCTTTCTTTCTTTTTTCCTTCCTTCCTTCTTTCCTTCTACTGTTTCCTATTTACCATGTACTATTCTAGGAATTGTGGATACAATGGAGTATTCCACAACTCCAGGGAGCACTATTTACAGAGACTAAAACTCCAGTTGTGTTCTTTGGAATTGGGCAACAGTATGGCCCTGTATGCAAAGCAGAAATTTCAGAAAAAATAAATATTATGAACCTTCTTTTGTTATAAACAAAGTGGCAGGGCATTCGTTTAGTGAAGCAAACCTGATTACCTTCTGAGTGAAGGGCTTTCTAGAAGACTTTCCCACATTATTCAAGATCCCTTTCTTCTCTGCCTACTTTCCTCCTTTTAAAATCACCAAATCACTGCTTTTAGTGTCACTAGAGCCAGAATGTACACAAACTTCCTAGACATGCCATCTCATAGAATTTTTTTCTGTTCAATCTTTTGTGCTGATGTAAACAGGCATAATAAATACATTCAGAAAAGTTTTCATTGTGGTAAATTACACATAACATTTCCCATTATAACTATTTTTAAGTGGTATAGTTCAGTGGTATATTAAGTACATTCATAGTGTGCAACCATCACCACCATCCCTCTCCAGAATGCTTTTCATCTTGCAAAACTGAAATTCTATATCCATTAAACAATAATTCCCCATTCTCTCCTGTCTTTAGTCTCTGGCAACCATCATTCTACTTCCTGGCTGCATAAATTTGACTACTCTAGGTATCTCATATAGGTGGAATCATATACTATTTGTCTTTTTGTGCTGATTTATTTTACTTAGCATAATGCCCTCCAAGTTCATCCGTGTTGTAGCAGGTGTCAAATTTTTCTTCCTTTTTAAGGTTGCATAGTATTCCAGTGTATGGATATGCCACATTTTGTTCAGTCACTCTTCTGTTGATGGACATTTGGGTTTATTCCACCTTTTGGCTATTGTGAATAATGCTGCTATGAACATGGGTGTACAAATATCTCTTTAAGTCTCTGCTTTCAATTCTTTTGGGTATATACCCAGATATGGAATTGTTGGATCACATGGTAACCCTATTTTTAATGTAATGAATAATTTTAAAGCCTCTAATTTATATTCTCTGCTCAGTTGAATCTTGTTCATCATTTACACTTCTAAGGAAGGGGGTATGGTGATAACACTGGTGGGTTATGGGGAGGAAAAGAGCACAGAGTTTCGAGAGGCAGACAGTGAGAGGTGTGTGCTCTACCCGTTTACTCCAACCTCAGTCCGTGACACAGTCTTAGGGCAAGGGCTGCACTGGAAAGACTGAAGGGAAGGCAAAAGCTGAGAGGAGTTTGTCTCGGTTCCCACTTGGGAGTCATCTCAGAGGGTGGTCTCAACACTACTTTGGCAGCTATATTAAAGTAAAACTTACAGATGCAAAAAATAACTAATGGCACTGATGGGTGAATTTGAGCAACAGGGAGGCATACTTTTTAGAGGTGAGCTTTAAGTGGCCTTTGTGTCTGCTGGGCAGACTTCTAGTACAAGAGAGGGAGGGCACCACCACTGCAGGGTGGCTGAGAATAGGTAAATGATCGTGGCAGGGAGATCCACCCCAAGGGAAAACAGAGCTCAAGTTCACTGGCCACAGATGTCCACGTAGCAAGCAGACAAATGGCTCAACAGGCAGACAATACAACCTTTGATGGGGACAGAGAGAAGAAAGGGCATGGAGCATGGCTGCAGAAGACTGAAGATCTATCTGAAAGAGATAGTTGTAAGCTGATTTGCCATTAATGGGACCAGTTAAATTTCCCTGCTACCCTGGGAGACAGCGTATGAGGAAGGTCAGAGTGGTTGTAAGACTATGGACTATTATATAGATTCTAGTATATAGAATAGTATAGAAACAACCTTTTTCTAGGCAAATCTGAGTTGTAGTGTGATCAAATCATAATGCTGACAAAACTATATGTAGATTTCCTCATTTACAGATGAACTATGAGGTTGGAGAACTGAAGGAAAGTGAACAAACTAAACAGTCCAAATTAAGAAGCAACCATTTCTAGAATATCCTCATAACCAGCTCAACATTCTTTTTTATTTGATTAAGAAGACCCAATCTAAGATATTTTTTCCTCTTCCTATACAAAGTAGTTTTTTGTGGCTGCTCTGTGAAGATCTCATTACTGTGATTATTTAGAAGAAATGAGTCTTTTCTAAAGAGGGTAGACATATAAATTCCTGGGTTTTGCCCACTGCCGCAGGCTATCATTGAGGAAAAAACTGTAGAATGGAGTTGGTCACCTCTATGAATCATGATGGGTGTAGTTATCCTGACTTGGTAAGAACACTTTAAGAGTTATTGAGCAGGCTCAGGAAATGAGCTCAGGAGGAGACAAATGAAATGGAGTGGAAAATGACCTCCAAAAGAGGTGAGAAAAAGACTTCCCTACATTCTGTGGTACATGAATGATTAGAGACTTCCTTTTTTCCTCCTTTCAGGTAACAAGTATAGGATACAGCCTTTATAACCAGAATGTATTTCTTTTTACAAATTTTTAATTTTTTAAATAAGAATGGTCTATATGTAAGGTATACAACATGATGTTTTCCTATACATATGCATAGTGAACTCAATACTACAGTCAAGCTAAGTAACATATCCATCTCTTCACATAGTTACCGTGTGTGTGTGTGTGTGTGTGTGTGTGTGTCTGTGTGTGGGTGGTGAGAACACTCTCTTAGCAGAGATCTACTCTTTTAGAAAATTTCCAGTATATAATACAGCATTATTAACTACAGTTCCCATGCTGTACATCATATCCCTAGAACTTATATTTTAATATGTCAAGAAATGTAAAGAACAGTACTAATGCCCTCATTTTAATCAGTGTTTCTCAGGACAAAGGAAAGATTTGTTTAGCAATCTACCTTTGGTGAAGCTGAGTTGGTGGTGTGGAACCCCTAAGAGTAGAGATTCTGTACTGCTTCATGTCCTCATTAAATTATTATGAAGTAGGGGGAATTTCTCCAAAAAAAGCCACTTTTAGTCATATTCTGCCTGTGATGCATTCAGCTGTAAATCAGGCTTATCAGCTGTGATACTACTCTCAGCAAGGGCCATGCTCGTGGTGTGAGTCTCTAGCGAGGCAGACAATATTTATTCACTCAGCAAATATTTCTTGAACACCTGCTATGTTTCAGGTACTCTTAAAAATACTGGAGTATATTGATGACTCCTCCATTTCTTCTGATACTTTCCCAATACAACAGTCTCTTCTGCTTCACTTGTGAACAATTGAAATAACATGTAATAACTAAGAAAATGATGACAAATCTATTGCCCAAAGCTCATATCTATAGGAAAGACCTTCTTAGCCTTCAGAAAGTCATATCAGTATGCCATTAACCTAAAGGAAGGAAACCTTTTCTGACATTTTCCCCTGAATTTAGCATTTGTAGTTAAAATGTGGGGTGTGTGTGTGCATGCATGTGAGTTGGCAGTGGAAAAGGGGTCATATGAGTGTATTTGAAACACGCTGAAAGCTATAATCTTAATTTAGCAAAATAGAAGTTTATGGAATGAGACAGAATGACTAGGACAAAGAAGATATGTCTTGAAAATGTGATTCAAACTCAGATTTCCTGTGCACTGTTAGACAGTCTATATTCGTCTCTCAAATATTACTTTCAGAAAAAAAGGTGAATCCATTTGACAATGCAGTGTCTTCCCAGTTTACATTAAATGCACTCAAAATAAATTCTGCCCATTATATCATTTATATCCTGTCAAAATGATAATTTTACTGCTTATTCTAACTACACTTTTCACTATTATAAATAATATTGTACCAAACATCCTTATACACAGATATTTGCATACTTTTCTGGTTATCTTCTTAGAATAGATTTTTATAAGTAGAATTCCTGGATGAAGCTTATGTATATTAAATTGTATTCATTTGAAAAATGTTTCCCTTTATTGTTAGGCCAAATTATACTTCCACCTACAATATGCAAGAAAACTCATTTCCTATCGCCCACATCAGCCTGATGAATCAATTTTTTTAAAAAAATTTATCAGTTTGTATGTCTTTAATCACTATAGAAGGTAACATCTTTATATGTTTATTGATGATTAGTATTTTCATTTTTATAAATTGCTTTTTAAAAAAATGATTTATTTTTCTGTTGGGTTTATAGCATCATCTTTAAAATAATAGCATATTAGATGCATTAAAAAATATATCCACCAATTTTTATCTTTGTAATAGCCCTTTGAAATTGTTAGATACGTTTTATAGCTTTTATTTGAAAGACAGAGAAGCTAAGCCTGCTGTCTCATAATAAGCAAATGGTGGAAGCAGTCCCAGAACCCTGGCCTCATCCCCTCTCTGTTGCTTCCCTCTTTGCCCTGCTGCCTGTTAACCACACTGGCTGACCAGAGAGCCCATTGCCAAAGCTGTAACTGAAGATGAAGAGTATCCCACAAAACAAGATGGCTGACTTCACATGAAAAGCAGCCCAACTCCTGCAGTTCACTGGGCTGCTATGGAGCCTCAGAAGGGACAGGAGACTCTTAAAAAGAAAAGGAAAGAAACCAGCTTCTCTAAACTGCGTTTGATAAACCAGGCCTCTCCTCGGCCTGTGTTAACACTAGCACTTTGGAATGTCACATATGAGCTACTTAGGTAAAATTTCAAAGCCAAAGACAGAAATGAAAGCAGTCTAGGTCATAATTCACAACTATGTCAATCTACAATAGGATAAATTTTATTTAAATGACAAGGGTTTTTTAGAAAGTCCCAATTTCTAAGTAATATGGAATACCTGAGGTGCCCAAGTTGTTAATATTTTGAAGAATTTAACGGTTGTATGATGAAGGATGAATCTAAACCAAACTAAAATCATCCCACTGAACCCATGTATTTGTTGTTGAAACTAAACGGAGGAAGAGAAACAAACAGATAAATTTATGGCTTTGTTTAGATTAAATAACTTGGTAATTAAGACCAAGTACTTCTGAAAAATTTCCTATTTCCTAATTGTTCTTTAAATCCTTATATTAAAACATAACAAATGTTATAAATTAGTTTAAGTAAACTAATTTATGCTGTTTTTAAATTAGTTTAAGTAAACTAAAAAGCCAAACAATATCATAGCATTTTAGAGTGACCATTTTATGTATGTGCTAGCAATAAACTTAAGGAAATTTCCTTTGGGAAAGAGGGAATAATGCCAGAAATAATTGTTAAATATAAAGTGGTTTCAGGAAAAGATTATGAACTCAAAATTGCCCCCACAGACATATATAAATACTGAGGAAGTCTGAATTCCACTGGGATTTTCATTACTTAGCCGATAGTGTTAGCAAAGAAATCTGAAATCTCCCCATTAGCCTGTAGAGTAGGGCTCAAAGGAAATGTAAACCAGATGAGGTCTGTTTCCTGAGACCCAGAGCTGAAGCTATTGGTGAGGTCCCAGGCACAAAGGGAAAGGAGAACATGCAGCCACACTCAGAGCAGTCCAAACTTACCAAGTCTTGACAAGGAGAGAAATGAGTGTTATTTACTCTGGTGACCACTTGGCTGATAGAAGATATAAGGCCAACCAGCTGGTTTTGAAACTTAATTTACCATCTTTTAGATTCACATTGTATTTATTTGAGAAGGAAGAGTAGCCAAGGGCTCTTAATTATTTTGCTGTGACCAAAGTTAAACGTAGCTAAAGTGAATTTTCGAGGCATCTATTACCTGCTAAATGCACTTTACTCATTAAATTACAGGGCTGTGCTCTGGCCCAAGTCATTCTGCTGGCGAGTCTGATTAGAGTGAAATATATTACAGAAGAAAGAAGGTGTCAATTTCCAGTGTGGTTGCTCCTCTGAAGCAATTACAAGAAAGAAGGAAAAGGAGAACATGATGTAAAGGGAAGAGATGATAATTATGGTGTCATGCTTAAGAATGTGTACTGCTAAATTGATAAAAATTTAAAAAGTCATTCATTAAGAGTGTACTGGGTATCTACTGTGTCAGGCACTGCTTTCTGTGTGCCAGGGATAACAAGATGACTAATATACACTAGCAAAAACCTTCCCCAATCTAGTCATGGAGCCTTTACAAATAAAAAGTTGCATTACCAGGTGATGAATCCTATTTGAGCAGGGTGTGTTTTTAAGGACTTCATGGAGTGGGATGTGAAAATGTGACCAACAGTTGCATTGAAGAGGCAGGTTTGGGGAATGGGAAATGAACTATTGCATCATCTGAAGAAGATAAGCCTTCATTTCTAAAGGCTAAGCATTATCCCTAGCAAAGATAGAAGAGTTCTTTTGTGTTCCAAAGATTTAAACTCTACGGCACTTGCCAATAAAGTTTTAATTCCCATAGTAAGAGAAAATTGACAGGGTGGACGGTGGCATAATGATAGCAGAAGAGGCACTAGGACTGAGTGTCCCCTGAACTGCAGAAACTGGTGCTGAGCAGTGTGAAGAGGATAGAATGTCAGATGGATGATGCTTGCACTGATGACTATGGAGGATGACTGTAAGAGTGGCATTTTCGAGTGAGAGTGAATTTCCCCGGGGCCATGATGGCATGGAGAAATGAGGCCACCAGAGGAGCTACAGGCCACTCTGTGACTATCCTGGGCAAGGGATGAGCTGGGCAAACAAGACTAGCTTTAGACAAAGCCACAATGTAAGACCCCAGTAGGTCCAGCTCATATTTTTGAGTCATTTCCTTAGTTCCAACCATCCATCCCAAGAGATAGAAGAAGAGAACAACATAGTAACAAAACCCAGAAAGACTCGCTGATGGTGCCTATCTCTGGGTTAAACAGACAGAGATCAGACATGTAGAGTCACAGTTACATGTCAATGTGACAAATATTATTTTAACAGGGTGATTTATTCAGATTTCAGTGTAGCCAGATATAAAAACTCAACTATGACTGAGGTTGAGAGCTACAGCATCTCTGTACCATTTTGTTGGCCTCTGATCACATTGGCTTCTGTGACATTCAAGTAAAGGGATTTTTCCAATAGTCAGAAAGTTGCTGTGACTAATTTCTCAGAGAGTGCTTCTCTTGGTGTCACTTAGGAGCTTATAGCAGGGGCTTCTTGCTGAGTATGTCCCCTCCTATGCTGCATATCTGGAGAGTGTCAGCAGTGAAACTGGGTCACCTAATTCCAGAAAGACCCCCAATGTCTGGTTTCTGTGTTCAGAGAAACCACCTCCCAGTTAAACATGAAACACTCATACCAGCCAGTGTGGGCACTATAAAATTGACCTAGATGTGAGGACTTCCATTCCATCAGCCTAATCCAGCTTTGTTTTTAATACAGTCATAGCCTATTTGTCTGATTCTACTTTGTAGATGCACATTAACCAATGGAGAAACTGAGATTTAGTTCGCCATATTGTCACTTAACACCTCAGTGCCTAAGCCGCTGAGTGAGTGTAAATAATGAGATTTGTTACTGTCTTATTGTGGGCAGATCTGTTAGAATTAGACTGTTACAAAACAACTGCATTCCAGAGAATCAAATGGACTACAGACCTCAAGAACATTTCCATTTCCAGTAGAATTTAGATTCACTGTAAAATCTCCTGGGGTTATATAGAGAACTTAAATTCTACACAAAAAGTATATGTGCATGCGTGTGTGTGTGTGTGTGTGTGTGTGTGTGTGTGTGAAATGTACATGGCTTTGATAACATTGGGATGGTGGGCAAAAAATTGGTAGATTCTATTCATTTTTTTTAAATAGTAATATCTAAGGACTATTTATTCTCCTGTTAATAGTAGTCTTTTATAGTGAAAGGTTGTTACTACTTTGTGCAGTGTTGAGCAACCCTCAACCTTTTTGCTATGTTAACGTCTCTACATTACCACTTTTATTTGCAAGGCATATTTCTGCTGCAGGACTTGTAACATTGAGAAACATTTAATAAGTTATGAGCAAACACTAAAGATAAAAAGAACTTTGATTGAATTTTATAAGCTGCTTAAGATTCCTGTGTTCTGAGATTGCCATGAATGTTTACACTTCTGTTAATAAAATTCTATCAAGGAGAAGACAGGTACCAATTAAAAGCAATCACAAAGTATATTCTTTCAATAATCCCTGAAGTAGAATCATTAGATGCTGGTTTGAAGAAGCATTACCTGGCATGGAATAGCTTTGATCTTCAGTAGCTTCCACAGCCTGTGGGATTTCAGCCATTCCAGTGTGGGAGAACCAGAGGAAATAGAAAATGACCTTTGGTGTTTGCTGAAGCGTGGAGGAACATCAGCTTGTGGTTCAAGCTGCTGAAACAGTAGATACCAGTCTTAGCAGAGAGTCTGAGCTGTGGCAGCAAATAGATCCCCACATGTAAAAGGGCTCAGATGTGGTAGAATTTTGTTTTGTCCTCACCTAAACTCCTAGTGTGTATTTCTGCTTACAGGTTGGCTGTCGTCCATGTGGAGCCATAAGGACCAAGTCATCTTATGGCCTCACCATCATAGTCACCTTCAGCATTCAGCCTGCAGATCCACTTCTTACAAGGCTTGGCCTGGAAATAGTGCACATCCTTTCTGCTCACATTCCATGGCCTAGAATTCGGTCACAGGTGCATGTCTGACTTCATGGGAAGCAAGAAAATAGCATAGTTCTGAGCATCTAGAAGAAAATAGGAATTTGATGAGCAGCTGGGCATTGCCATAATACCCAAGTATGATTCCTATGAGACAATTTCTTTTGGAGAAAGACATTTGAAAAGGGCTCGTCAGTGGTTCTGCCTTGGGCCTGTTATAGTCTGGCTAGAGTCAGGCTATGTGTCCGAGGAAAGGGAAGCAACAAGAATTGCTGTAAGTTTTCTGGGAATATATCTTAGCTTAGATCTCCTCTTGCCAGCCCAGCCTTTTTACTGGCTCTATCTACTAATGAGAACCATGAACTAAGCTGCTCCTACACTGAGGGAAGTTCACATATTCTCTGAGTGAACATATTATGTTTTGCAACATTTTTATTGTATATAATTGTGAATATATATTATACATATGTGTGTATATATAAGGTACACATGCATAAACACATGCATTACACTATGTATGATATATATTATACAGTTCAATAAAGTATAGAACAATGTAGCGTCATAGGTTCCCTTCACAATTTATTTCAATCAAACATTTGATAAATCATTCTACTTTTAAAGTCTTGGAAGGCAAGTATGTAAATCTACCTTGGAAATTCATCCTAATGTTCAATAGCATCTGAATTTCGAGGATAGTCCTTATCAGTAGCTGGGTCCTCGGTTTCACTGACAGTGAATCTGGAAGGCAGACACTTGCATGAGTCGATTCACATCAATTAATTTGCCTGGGAAAGGGCTCCATCCAAAGAAGTTTTGTGTGGGCCTGTGGCTGGGTAGGAGGGGCGAGGGTGCAGAATGGGAAAGCTGAGCCCTAATTTTGATCCCCAAATTTAGTATTTGAGCTCTATGAAGGAGGGCAGAGAAGCTGAAGACACTATGTTCAAAAGGTACTCTGGAGCTTTTGAGCCATAGGTGACAACCACGAGGAGGAATCTTCCTCTCCTCTCTGGCTTCCTGACATGATGGTGGTAGTGAAAGCTTCAGGGTGATAAAAGAAAAACTTCAGCTGAATTAAATTTAAAGGAGTTTAATTGAGCAACGAACAATTCATGAACCAGGCAGCCTCCAGAATCACAGCAGATTCAGAGAGACTCCAGAGATGCCTCGTGGTCAGAACAAACTTGTAGACAAAAAAGATAAAGACATACAGGAATTGGAAGTGAGGTACAGAAATAGCGAGATTGGTTACAGCTCAGTGTTTGCCTTATTTGAACACAGTTTGAACATTCAGCAGTCTATGAGAGGTTGAAATACGGCCATTGGGATTGGCCAACATTCAGCTATTGTTACAGATGTATACTATTAAGTTAGGTTTTCTATTTTGTCTGACTATTAAGCTAGGTTACAGTTCATCCACAAGGACTCAAATATAGAAGTACAGAGTCCTTCTCAGGCCATACTTAGTTTGCTTTAACAAGGACATGCAATAAATCCTTCAAGGGCACCTTGAGGGTTGATTGCCCTGGGAACCCTGGTAGAGAACATCTTTCTCACAGACATCTGTTTTTAAACATACCCAGGGTTTTGTTTTATTCAGGTATTGTGAGGCCAGCAGATAAGGAGACAAATGCCATTGAAAAGGTAATTTGTTACTCACAGGTCCTGAAAGGAGGGATCACTCCACGCCACAGAGAGTCACATAGAGAAGCATCAGGATTGGTTAAGGGCAAAAGGAATGAGGAGAAAGGAGGGGCCAGAGCCTTTACTGTGGTTTTCATGGGAGGGAATGGGTGAAGCATGGCAAGCAGCTGAGCAGGATTAGGATTGGCTGCTTAGAATAATTTTGGCAGGCTGTGGGCTATAGGGGTTGTTTCTAGTTGTCCAGCACCTGGCCCTGGGCTTATTTGTATACCAATTGTGGGCTCACAGGCAAGTTGTCTGCTCTCTCTAGGGATTAACTGACCCTGGGAGGGGCAGTCCCTTCTCAGTTCTGCAAGTCCCCAAGTTATCAAAGCATCATAAAATATAGAAAATAAAGAAAAGATGATTCATACAACATCCACATTCTCACAGAAGGCACTGGCACAGTGGCCCTGGGGAGATGTTACTGTCAACTGTCTTTAGTATATACAGTGTCTAAAATATTTTTCAGTGAAAAAAAAAATTAGTCATGACACCTGTTAGTGAGGCAGAATTTATTCAAGGGGGCCATGGAGATAAATACAGGGAGCACTGCAATGGGGTCTCACATTGCGGGGGAAGATCAGACTCAACTCTGTCTCTGAAAAGGACAAGTGAGATTACAACTAAGATGGAAGGAGTCAGTGGGTGGAAAATTACTAAGAGGAAGCATCAAGAATAAGGAGTTTCTAGTTAAACTGTCATGAGAGGATCGTTGTTGAAGGTAGGCAGGCTAGGGTGATAAGATATTGAGGTGATTTTTGCTAAAGTGATTTAGCGAGACTCTTGCTAAAACTAGATTCTACAAAGACACAGAGGTAAACCCAAGGTTGAGCCTAGTCAAGGAGAGGACACGGGGGAGCCTGACTAAAGTTTTGGTCAAAGGAGAGAGTTTTTGTCAAGTAGCAGTGGATGTAATTAGTGAGACATTTCAAGAGAGTCTGAAAATTGGATGTGTAATGCTTTGACTAGTCACTGTAAGTTTTATGTTGAGAAGAGGCACATGTTAATAGTTGAGTTATTGCTCTTAATGTGATCCCTTTGGTATATACAGGCTCAAGAGGCCTATTGATGCGGGTGATCAAAATCTTTCATGCAATAATTTGACCATTTTCCTGTAGATGCAGGTTTAACAGAGATGGGGAACTAATTGCTAACATCTATTTTAACTTTTCGTACATCTGTTGACTCATTTGTGCCTAAGACAGCTCTTTTTCAAAATGACAATCCTACCCTTTTCAGTCTTTTTCAGTCTTCTCTTCTAAGCCTTGTAAAAAATTTACTTCTCCCTCTATATAGAAGGGAATTAAAAATTGTAATTTAAGCACTGATAATGAAATGCAGCTCAAGAGTAACTGCTTTTCATTTAGGTACATGTTTGTATTGTAGATGAAGGTCTTTATGCAAGCCTAGTGGCCCCAGCATTAGCTTAGATTCAAAATGTTCTAAAACTAGAAATGTATGGGATTTTGGGGGTTGGGACTGGAGCTAAAATTGAGGGACAGAGATGAGGCTATAATCATAATAGATCTGTTTCCCAATGCATGAGGCAAGGCAATACGTGGAGACACTGGGTTGCACCAAAGAAAGAGGTTTAATTGTCGGGCTGCTGTGTGAGGAGATGGGAGATGGGAGGGAACCTCAAATCTATCTCCTGGAGGAGTTTGGGTCTAGGGTTTTGGAGTGGGCCAAAGTGTGGTGATCATTGATTGGTTGAAAAGTGTAGGGTGAATTCATGGGAAAGGGAGATGAAGAAGCTGTATTCTCATGCTGATTCTGTTCCTCTGTGTTTTCAGACTGGTTGATGTCAGCTGTTTTGCTGGAATTCAGAATGTGAAAAATATCTTAAGCAACTCTTAAACAAAATCTTTATGATTTTAATGCCAGAAATCCCATCTGTAGGAGCAATGGAGATGCAAATGGTCAGCATCTAGTGACTTTCAGTTACAAGGAAATATGTCAAAGTGCAGCCTGATTAATGCTTGACTGTAACTGTAATGAACAGTGGTGAGGGTGACTGAAAAACTGCTGTGATTTTCTGAGGCAAAAGCCACATCCCTTTGCACTTCTGAATGTTCAGTAGAACTATAACTTGCATTGAGTGGTGATTTGGAAAAATCAAGGGCAAGAGACTGTTTTGGGCCAATGAAAAAGGAGGGAGATGAGTGAGCATAAGAATGAAGCCAGCTAAGTAGATTAGAGCCTGACATGATCTGTAGTACTTGTGCCCCTCTGTGCGGATATCCAGATATATTGCTGCAATGAGTTATTCCGTCATAGGGTTTCCAGATTTAGCAAATGAAATACAGCATTTCCGAATAAATTTGGATTCAGATAAACAATAAGTAATTTTTTTCATTTAATATGTCCCAGGCAATATTTAGGATAATCCTGTATTTTGTCTGGCAGCACTTCCCCTCCCTACTCTGCACATATGGATTTTGAACCAATATTTAACCACCTTTGCAAAATTATGATGGTAAGAGAAATCTGACATGGTTGACTTTATCTTGCTTCTGACCTCCAAGCTGTCCTTAGTCATTCCTGGGCATAGAGCAAGCTATCTTTGGGAGGAATTTAGTTTATAGTTTAACCTTAAAGCGAAGATGATAATAGCCCTTCCCAAACTAAACCACCTTTGTAAAACTAATGGAAGTCTACAAGGTTAAGATTACCACAGGGGCCTGAACTCTGTTAAGATAGGTGTAGTTTCTATAATCCCTTACTGTTTAGGACTCATGTGACCAGAGGTTGCAAGATTTGTGACCTTCCCAAATGCTATGTTTTTCAGACTGACCCCACTGGAACTCATGACTCATGACTCATGACTCATGACTCAACTGATCCTGTGGCCCCACCTAGAGGTGAACTCTACATGAGGACCATTTTGCACACTCCTATTATTTCATCCCCAACCAATCAGCAACACCCATTCCTGAGCCCCTGCCCACCAAGTTTTCCATAAATCCCTAAGCTCCCAGCCTTTAGGGAGACTGATTTGAGTTATAATTCCAGTTCTCCCATGTGGGCCAGGCTCATGTCAATTAAACTCTTTCCTGGGCTGGGCATGGTGACTCACTCCTGTAATCCCAGCACTTTGGGAGGCCGAGGCAGGTGGATCACCTGAGGTCAAGAGTTCGAGACCAGCCTGACCAACATGGTGAAACCCCATCTCTACTAAAAATACAAATATTAGCTGGGTATGGTGGTGGACCCCTGTAATCCCAGCTACTCAGGAGGCTGAGGCAGGAGAATGGCTTGAACCTGAGAAGTAGAGGTTGCAGTGAGCTGAAATCACACCATTGTACTCCAGTCTAGGTGACAAGAGTAAAACGCCATCTCAAAAACAAAACAAAAATAACTCTTTCCCTACTGCAATGTTGTGGTCTGGGTGAATTGATTTTGTCTGTGCAGTGGGCAGGAAGAGCCCATTAGGAGATTACAAATTTAAAAGGTCAAGGTGACCCCAGGTAGCTAAAAGATTGGAGGCAACATATTCTGTTATCTAAGTTACACCTCCATTCTCCAATTCTCATTTAAATTGAGGAACTCAGTGCAAGATTTCTTTATCATTGTCTTTTCCTTTTGGTAACTAGATAGACGAAATGGCAAAGCGAGACTGAGAGATATGTAAGAACTTGGGTGTCCTGACTACAGTTAGGGACTCTTGGGTCCTAGGGAAATGTTAAGAAAAGTTTCATGTAGGGTCGGGTGCAGTGGCTCACACTTATAATCCCAGAACTTTGGGAGGCTGAGGCAGGTGGATCACAAGGTCAGAGATCGAGACCATCTTGGCTCACACCGTGAAACCCTGTCTCTACTAAAACAAAAATTAGCCGGGAGTGGTGGCGGGCACCTGTAGTCCCAGCTACTGGGGAGACTGAGGCAGGAGAATGGCATGAACCTGGGAGGCGGAGCTTGCAGTGAGCTGAGATCGCACCACTGCACTCCAGCCTGGGTGACAGAGCGAGACTACAAAGAAAAGTTTCGTGTAAATGAAATTTTAAGGTGATGCATACCCTCCTTTGAAAAGTATATTAAGATATTAGTTAAAATATGGCATCCTAGGAATATTTTCTATGAAACATAAGTACTTGGGATAGAGAGGCTAAATGTTAATCTGGAAGACACCATACATAGCAACAACTTAGAGAAAACAATTGGCAAAAAAACCTCAGGGCCTTGTTTTCCTAAAGCAGGTGAAATGAGTGGCATCTTTTTTTTTTTTTTTTTTTTACACAAAATAATTACTTGAAGTGAACTCAGCCTGTCTTCCATATTCCTGATAATATAACCGATAGCATTTGATAGTCATCCAGGAAATAAAGAAAGCAAGGACAATAGTTTCTGAGTAGAATTGAGTGCTTCGTTTGTCTTCCAAATGTAGTGGCTGAGAGTGGGTCGAGGAAGAACTGAGCTATGAGCGTCAAACTTGGGTCTGTTATGAATTCCAGAGCTGAGGGGCCCAGGAAGGGTGTCTTCCGGGGCCTTGCAGAGAATCTGAGCTCCTCTTATAGAACACAGATGCTCTATTGGAAGGAAGTAATTCAGATCAGAAGCTGGGTAGCATCCAGGGTCATGAACTTAGAGTTTAAAATATCTGTCTGTGACCCCACCAGCCAGCTAGGATTTCCTGCTGACCCTAGAAGTTCAAAGGATTCCAAGTTGGCACATGAGCTTGCCTCCTCCTGACACTCCAGACGTCTAACAGAGTTTCCAGGCTTTGAAACAGGTAGCAAATGTTTTATGGGTTTGCTGTTGTTAATTAATGGTGAAGGTTAACACCCTGAATAATAGAAATGGCTAAACTATCCTCCTAAATAATACAATTGGAAGGAGAAAATATGAATTCACTGACTTAGATAAATGACAACAGTAAAGAGGGATTAAAAAGTAAGAGCAGCTGTGTTTTTGTTAAAGCAAATAGGCAGCTGGAATCCATAGGATCTCAGTCTGGTCAGCGGCCCAGTAGACTAAATCTTAAAAGTGATTGTTAAGTGTTAGGAAATACAAAAACCACAAGCTAACTCTACTGGAAGAAGACATTCACTTATTTGCCATGAAAAAAGAATTAACAAAAAGTGAAATTCCAAACTTGGGAATTATTTTTAAGAAGAAGTAGCCTTTGAAAGATAAGTTTTTAAACAAGGTTTATCATGACTTATAGTAATATAAAATAAACATACACCAAAGATTTTATTTAAATCATTAATTAAGGGAAACAATAAGTTGTGACAAACAGTTCAAAGGAAAATTCAGAGAAATATACCTGTCTATACATGTTACCATGTATGTATTTGCATATATACATATATACAGAAAAGAAATGCAGGAAATGAATTGACAAATAAATGCACAAGTGTTGTTTTACAGAGGGATGAGAGTGGAGGGTAGGAGAGAGAAATCAATTATCCTTTCACCTGGACAAAATTAATTTGCATGTCTATAGACAAGAATCATTTGCATTGCTACTAGTTATCTACAAATTACAGAGTTCTAAATAGCTCAAAAACAATGAAAGATGAAAACCCCAATGAGTCAGAAAAATCTGAAATTAGACAATGCCTAGTTTTCTATCAGGGATATCTAATAATCTTGTTGGCCTATTTAAAAGTCTTTAACAATTTATTCTGCTATATGTGACACTTGAAAATAAGGCAGAAATATTACTGCAAGCCTTTTTAACATCAAACTAGAGTAGTGGTTCTCAAAGTTGGTCCCTGGACCAGCCACAGAGGCATCAACTAGCACTTGTTAGAAATGCCAATTCTTGGGCCTCACCCTAGATGTACTAGTGTGGGTTAGGTCTAACACCCTTTCTTATCAAGCCCTCCAGGTGATTCTGATGCACACTCATGTGTGAGGCACTGTTAGACAATCTAACATTGCCTGCCTTACAATTGATTGGGATTCAGACTCAGTAAAATTAGATGTTACCTTGGTAAAGATTGAAAAGTTGCAAATGATTTTGTTTGGTAAATATGCAAACATTTCTGTCTTATAGATGAGATCACAGCAAAGGCTGTGATTTTAGCATCTTACTTAGCAATCTTATTTCACCACTTTCTTTGGCTATATATAGTAGTTTCCCCTATCTTTGTATGAGCTTTGTCATCCTGGTGGTTTCTTTATTAATTAGGTAAATAAATTTTTGGCAAGTGCTCACTAAATATCTTTTTGGGAATTATGTCTTTAACTTTATAAAAATTATATTTTGACTTAATATAACTCAAGTAGAAGGTACTTCAACCTAATAGAGGAAATGAAGTATAATTGAGTCAATAAAAGGGTCAGGATGTGAGACTGGGTCTGCTTGGAACTTTTTTGGGAACACTATTATACCATATATCAGGCTTTACTCTACGCTTTTCAGTGTGAGTTACATGCATATTATCTGGTTCTCCCCATGGCCATTTCTGGTTGGATTTCCTATTTACCCATTTCTTTCTTCCTGTCACCGCCTCCCACACCTCTCCTCTGCCACCACACACACCAAATTATGATTTGCCTCTGTAAAGGCCTGTGCCAATTCTCTAACCTACCAGTTGAACACATCGATTAAAAAAAACCATATTAGGGAGTAGAGAGAAAAACTGAGTTGAATTTTTATGATAAAAAGGAGGTCTCAAAGGTTTTTAATTATGCTCTGCTGGAGCTTCACACAAATACCTCATGGATACTCATTAATTTTCACCTGCCTATGTAGGTAGCTTGGTGGGAAAATGTTTAAGATAGAAGGAGAGTCTTTCCAAAAGACTATCTTTGCCAACTTTCACAAAACCCTTAAGGGAAGCACACACTGTATTTAAGGCAGCTTTATAGGCTGGGAAAACAAACCTAGGAGCTTTGAGGAACTCTCCTGCTGTGCTTTCAAATGAAGGAGACTTTCTACTGAAATACAAAATTTTTTATTTTCTCAGATAAAATTGGTCATTGAGGGAGTTCAGCCAGAGCCATAGATATATTTAAAAGATGTATTTTTTCACAAGAACTATTATGGAAAGTCTTAACAGATGAGAATGGACTGAAGAAGCATGCGATTCAGAGTGCCATGAGTACAAATGTCATCTGAAACGTGTGCTCCTCAATCCCCATGACACACAGAAGAAAGATAAAGCAACGCGGTCGTGGATAGGAATATGTACAAAATCCTTTTGGCTCCACATGTATTTCTCCCATGACTTCTCCACCACGTCTCTTCTGCTCTGGTTTTGAAGTTTCTATACCTTTAGACATATGAAACAGTGTCACCCATAAACAGTTTTGTTTGGTCTGCATAATATTTAAAACAATTAGATTTTGAACGTCTTTAAGTCCCTATTTGCTTGCTTGCAAATGAGATGTCGGTCACCCTCTCCCAGACTATGTTGTACTTTTTTCTTTGAGATCTTCCCAATTACAACTTCCCAGTGTTCTATATGTAAGAAAATTGTTCATTAAATAAACATAGAGACATTATTAAACCTTTACAATGAGAGAATGAGGGAGAAAAAGTGGCAAAGACCTTATGAAAACCATAGACTGGGGGATAGGCTAAGACGTCATTGAGTCCTCTGCAAACTTGCACTTTCCCAGGAGCATGAAATTATCTCCTGTAATAATCCCCACATACATAACCTAAGGCCCCAGCAGATTAACTTGATTTACTCTTTGCCATATCTGCCCTGGTGGTAATAACATGAGCAGTGCGACTTAATGCACAGAATCTTTTCATCTCTGCGAACCATCCCATAATGTAAACCACAGTGGTTACTTCACTTCCCTCAGCCTCTCCCTGAGACCCTGATATGCTGCATAAACAAGGGAAAGGCCCCCTCAGTACATAACTCCCTACAGTAATGAACTTCAAAGACATTTGTGGTATTCCATTCAGAAGTATTTTTAATTTGGGGCAGATGTACGCAAACTGCCTCAGTCAGCTGTATGTGGTATTTATACTGTGAACCTCTGGTGCCCAAGTACTGATCTCCTCCTTCCTGCAGTTGTAATTTGTTTAGAGAAAGCATCTTGGGGGAGGGGGGAAGGGAGAGGGCAGCAGCACTCAGGCTGCCAGTCTGGATGTGTGTGGCCTTGGGGAAAGTCTGCTTCGAATGAGAATACTGACTGTGGATTTTCATCACCAGAAAGAATGCTCAAGGGAAACTATCGGCATATAAATTCCTTCACTTGGAAATCAGGAGGGGAAAGAATTTTCAGAGATGCCCTGCAGGATGCCTTTTGTCTCTTAAGATGCATTAATGGAACTGCATCTCTGTGCAGGCAGAGCTCAAAACTCCTCACCAACACCCCCAAGTAACAAAGAGCAGTATTTTCTTTATTTGTCTAAATTAATTCCTTCTTTATCAACAGTCTGTGAGAAGGGAGGGAGATGGGAGAGACAAAACTTCTGGGATTGAGAACCTCATTTCTTAACCTTGACATTTAATTTCAATAAGCATCTTTTGAAAAATTCCTGTTTTATTTAGCCAAATTCTATTAATTCATTTCTTAGAATGAACTCATCTGTTTCTTTCTGTTTGTGTCACACTGCCACGTTCTTATTTCAGATACTATTGGACGGAGCAGGGACCCCTCTTAGGGGCTTGCAAGCTCCCTTAAGCATGGAAGTAAATGAAAATCTTGAGTTTCTTCAAGGGAAACTCCAGGCACAGAGGTAGCCTTGAGAAGTAAATTAGCAACTTAATAAGCAAGAAGTTAATAGTAGCTTAAAACAATAGCCAAGAAAGCCACCAGAATGTTTGGTTTCCTGTAGAAACCAAAGAGAATATGTTAACATACGTCCCTGAGTTGTTTTTCAGAGATGCACACCTCCACCTTATGGATCCACTGGCAGATAGACCCCTCAGGGGAAACTGAGGACTGGACTCTGACTGTCATTTTTGTCCTAAATTTCTTCCTGAGGGGCTGGGAGGAGGTCACAACCCAGGAGCCAGAGCTAACATCCTTTTCTGATGATCTTGAATTTTTAGACAAAGCTTCGCCTCCTTAACCAATTCCAAATCAGAAAATCTTCAAGTCTACCTATAACCTATGGGCCCCCACTTTGAGTTGTTAAGTAAGCCTTTTTAGGTCAAAGCAATGTATGGCCTCCATGTATTGACTTACGACTTTGCTTGTAACCTCTGCCTTCTGCCTTTAAGAACCCCTACCTGTAAGCCATCTGGGAGTTCGAGTCTTAAGCATTGGCTGCCCAATTCTCCTTGCTTGGTGCCCTGCAAAAAAAAATGCCTCACTTTCTCTCACTGCAATCCCCATGCCAATGTTTGGCTTTGCTGCACTGGGTGAGTGGATCCCAGTTTGGTCAGTTAACACTATCTTCTTAGGCCTAGGAAACTAGGCAACTGCTTCCTGCTCTCCACTCTTTCCTCACTACAGGACCAGTTTTAGGTCTTCCTAAAACTCAAACTGATCAAATCTCTTTCCTGCTCAAACCTGACACTCAAGTCCTTCCATTAGCAAATATTTGAGTGTCTACTTTATGCAAATGAGAGTTCTAGACCCTGAAGCAGTCGTAGGGCCAAGGGACCCTAGATTCTCTGAGGATTCACTGAAAAATCAGCTCTCAAAAAGTGGATTAGGCCAGGTGCAGTGGCTCATGCCTGTAAATCCCAGCACTTTGGGAGGCTGAGGCTGGCGGATCACTTGAGGTCAGGAATTTGAGACCAGCCTGGCCAACATGCAAAACCCTGTCTCTACTAAAAATACAAAAAATTAGCTGGGCGTAGTGGCGCATGCCTGTAATCTCAGCTACTCAGGAAGCTGAGGCAGGAGAATCACTTGAACATGGGAGGCAGAGGTTGCAGTGAGCCCAGATAGCGCCACTGCACTCCAGCCTGGGTGACAGAGTGAGACTCCATCTCAAAAAATAAAAAATAAACAAAAAGCGATTAACTGAGGAAAAGGCATACAAATTTATTTAACCTGTATTCATGAGAACCATCAGAATGAAGACCGAAAGATACAGGGGAAATTGTCCAATTTTATGCTTAGGTTCAACAGCCATATAGAAATATGATTGGACAAAACGGGTATGATGTAATGCTAAAACTGAGTGGGGAAACGCAGCGAGGCTTGTCTGCCTAGATTCTTCTTGGCCACTCTGAGCATAGATTTCTTCTTTCTTGGTGTGGGCCAGGAGCCTCTCTGGAATGGAGATCTTATGACCTACAGGCAAACAAGGTTTCATGCGCATCCGTGTGAAGAGACCACCAAACAGGCTTTGTGTGAGCAATAAAGCTTTTAATCACCTGGGTGCAGGTGGGCTGAGTCCAAAAAGAGAGTCAGCAAAGGGAGATAAGGGTGGGGCCGTTTTGTAGGATTTGGGTAGGTAAAGGAAAATTACAGTCAAAGGGGGTTTGTTCTCTGGAGGGCATGAGTGGGGGTCACAAGATGCTCAGTGGGGGTGCTTTTTGAGCCAGGAAAAGGACTTTCACAAGGTAATGTCATCACTTAAGGCAAGGACCGGCCATTTACACTTCTTTTGTGGTGGATGTCATCAGTTAAGGTGGGGCAGGGCATATTCACTTCTTTTGTGATTCTTCAGTTACTTCAGGCCATCTGGGCATATATGTGCAAGTCACAGGGGATGCGATGGCTTGGCTTGGGCTCAGAGGCCTGACATTCCTGACTTCTTATATTAATAAGAAAAATAAAACAAAATAGTGTTGAAGTGTTGGGGCGGCGAAAATTTTTGGGAGGTGGTATGGAGAGAGAATGGGCGATGTTTCTCAGGGCTGCTTCAAGCGGGATTAGGGGCGGTGTCGGAACCTAAAGTGGGAGAGATTAAGCTGAAGGGAGGTCTTGTGGTAAGGGGTGATATTGTGGGGATGTTAGAAGAAACATTTGTCGTATAGAGTGATTGGTGATGGCCTGGATACGGTTTTGGATGAACTGAGAAACTAAATGGAATAACAGAAGGAGAAAAACAGGTATAAAAGGTCTAAGAATTGGGACGACTCAGGATATCTGATTAAAGAGTGCCTAAGGAGATTCAGCATAGTCCTGCCAGCAAAGATTATTTATTTACTTCAAGAGTTAAGAGTGGCAGTCTGGGGATAGCACCAGGAAATATCAGCTGTGATGGCTTGGAGAAACAGTGTAAACCGGCAGTGTAAACAAGAGCAGGGCATGTATGAGTAGTTGAGAATGGTGAATAGGAGTATGACTAGACAGAAGATAGTAGGGATGACAAGATTTTTTGGGGGCACAGTCTAAGTTGGTCTGGTGTCTGGAATGAGGCTGGGGCCTAATAAAAAGGAGCGTCTATACAGGAGCTTAAATGGGCTGTACCCTGTAGCATTCCGAGGACAGGCCTGAATTCTGAGAAGGGAAAGTGGTAAAAGTATTGTCCAGTCCTTTTTAAGTTGGTGGCTGAGCTTGGTAAGGTGTGTTTTTAAAAGACCTTTAGTCCATTCTACTTTTCTTGAAGACGGAGGACCGTAAAGGATATAAAGGTTTCACTGAATACTAAGAGCCTGAAAAACTGCTTGGCTGATTTGACTAATAAAGGCTGGTCTGTTATCAGACTGTATTGAGGTGGGAAGGCTAAACTGAGGAATTATGTCTGACAGAAGGGAAGAAATGACTGTGGTGGCCTTCTCAGACCCTGTAGGAAAGGCCTCTACCTATCCAGTGAAAGTATCTACCTAGACTAAGAGGTATTTTAGTTTTCTGACTCAGGGCATGTTGAGTAAAGCTAATTTGCCAGTCCTGGGTGGGGCAAATCCTCGAGCTTGATGTGTAGGGAAGGGAGGGGGCTGAATAATCCCTGAGAAATAGTAGAATAGCAGATGGAACACTGATAAGTTATTTCCTTGAGGATGGATTTCCACGATGGAAAGGAAATGAGAGGTTCTAAGAGGCGGGCTAGTGGCTTGTACTATAGCATAACCTGCCTTTGCTGGTGTGTGGCGATTAGGCCTGGTGGAACCGCCATCAATACATCAAGCGTGATCAGGGTGAGGAACAGGAAAGAAGGAAATTTGGGGAAATGGGGTGAATGTCAGGTGGATCAGAGAGATACCATCATGGGGGTCAGGTGTGGTATCAGGAATAATGTGGGAGGCCGGATTGAAGTCTGGGCCAAGAACAACAATAATTGTGGGAGACTCAACAAAGAGTGAGTATAGCTGAAGGAGCCGGGAAGCAGAAAGTATATGCGTCAGGTATGAGGAGGAAAATAGATTTTGGAAGTTATGAGAACTGTAGAGAGTGAGTTGAGCATAGTTTGTGATTTTGAGGGCATCTAAAAGTATTAAAGCAGTGGCAGCCGCTGCACGCAGACATGAGGGCTAGGCTAAAACAGTAAGGTCAAGTTGTTTGGACAGAAAGTCTACAGGGTGTGGTCCTGGCTCTTGTGTAAGAATTCTGACCGCGCTAACCATGCCTAGGAAGGAAAGGAGTTGTTTTGTAGAAGGTGCTGGGGTTTGAGAGATCGGGCAGACATGATTGGCAGGGACAGCACGTGTGTTTTTATGAGAATTACACCGACATAGGTAACAGATGAGGAAGAAATTTGGGCTTGATTGAAGTAATGGGGGCTGTCTGTGAAGCTGTGCGGCAGTACAGCCTAGGTAATTTGCTGAGCTTGATGGGTGTCAGGGTCAGTCTAAGTGAAAGTGAAGAGAGGCTGGAATGATGGGTGCAAAGGAATAGTAAAGAAAGCATGTTTGAGATCTAGAACAGAATAATGGGTTGTAGAGGCAGGTATTGAGGATAGGAGAGCATATGGGTTTGGCACCATGGGGTGGATAGGCAAAACAATTTGGTTGATAAGGCGCAGATCCTGAACTAACTTGTAAGGCTTGTCTGGTTTTAGGACAGGTAAAATGGGGGAATTGTAAGGAGAGTTTATAGGCTTTAAAAGGCCATGCTGTAGCAGGCGAGTGATAACAGGCTTTAATCTTTTTAAAGCGTGCTGCAGGATGGGATATTGGCGTTGAGTGGGGTAAGGGTGATTAGGTTTTAATGAGATGGTAAGGGGTGCATGATCGGTCGCCAAGGAGGGAGTAGAGGTATCTTATACTTGTGGGTTAAGGTGGGGGGGTACAAGAGGAGGACGCAAAGGAGGCTTTGGATTGGGAAGAAGGGCGGCAATGAGATATAGCTGTAGTCTAGGAATAGTCAGGGAAGCAGATAATTTAGTTAAAGTGTCTCAGCCTAATAAGGGAACTGGGCAGGTGGGGATAACTAAAAAGGAGTGCTTAAAAGAGTATTGTCTAAGTTGGCACCAGAGTTGGGGAGTTTTAAGAGGTTTAGAAGCCTGGCCGTCAATACCCACAACAGTTATGGAGGCAAGGGAAACAGGCCCTTGAAAAGAAGGTAATGTGGAGTGGGTAGCCTTCGTATTGATTAAGAAGGGGATGGGCTTACCTTCCACTGTGAGAGTTACCTGAAGCTCAGCGTCCATGATGGTCTAGGGGGCTTCCGAGGTGATCAGGCAGTGTCAGTCTTCAGCCGCTAAGCCAAGAAGATCTGGGAAGGAGTCAGTCATAGAGCCTTGGGCCAGAGTTCCAGGGGCTCTGGAAGTGGCTGCCAGGCGAGTAGAACAGTCAGATTTTCAATGGGGTCCCACACAGATGGGACGCGACATAGGAATCCCGGGCTGCAGGCATTCCTTGGCCCAGTGGCCAGATTTCTGGCACGTGTAGCAAGCTCCTGTGGGAGGAGGTTCTGGAGGAACACCGGGCCACTGCTTTTCAGGCGTTTGGAAGTTCTTGTGGGCTGGAGATGTGGCTGGGGTTTGTCTCACAGTGGAGGCAAGGAATTGCAACTTTTTTCTATTATTGTACACCTTGAAGGTGAGTTTAATTAAATCCTGTTGTGGGGTTTGAGGGCCGGAATTTAATTTTTGGAGTTTTATTTAATGTCGGGAGCAGATTGGGTAATAAAATGTATTTTGAGAATAAGACAGCCTTTTGACTTTTTAGGGTCTAGGGCTGTAAAGTGTCTCAGGGTTGCTGCCAAATAAGTCATGAACTGGGCTGGATTTTTATATTTGATGAAAAAGAGCCTAAACGCTATCTGATTTGGGATAAAGAAAAAGGAGCATTAACCTTGACTATGCCTTTAGCTCCAGCCACCTTTTTAAGAGTAAATTGCTGGGCAGGAGGGGGAGGGCTAGTCACGGAACGAAACTGTAAGCCGGACCAGGTGTGAGGAGGGGAGGTGATAAAAAGATTATAGGGTGGAGGAGCAGAGGCTGAGGAAGAATTGGGACCTAGCTCGGCCTGGCAAGGAGCAGCCTGGGGAGGAAGGGAGAGGTCAGATGGGTCTGTAGAAAAGGAAGATTAGAAAGACTCAGGGACGCTTGGGGTTGGTACTGAGGGGACAGGCGGGAGGGAAAGAAGGAAGATTTGGGATGAGTTGCACTGGGCATAGAGACTAGGAAGGGACTGATGTGTAAAAGAATGCCTGGACGTCAGGCACCTCGGACCGTTTGCCTATTTTACGACAAGAATTATTTAGATCTTGCAGGATGGAAAAATTCAAAGTGCCATTTTCTGGCTATTTGGAACTACCGTCGAGTTTGTATTGGGGTCAAGCGGCATTGCAGAAGAAAATAAGGCATTTAGGTTTTAGGTCAGGTGTGAGTTGAGGAGGTTTTAAGTTTTTGAGAACACAGGCCAAGGGAGTAGAAGGAGGAATGGAGGGTGGAAATTTGCCCATAGTGAAGGAAGCAAGCCCAGAGAAAAGAGAGAATAGAGAAACAGAGGGAAAGCATTCGGGGGTTCTTACCTTCCAGAAAAGTGGGAAAAGGGGTTGGGGTGCAGAGATAAGAGGTTGGGGTGCGGAAATAAGGGGTCGGGGTGCGGAAATAAGGGGTCAGGGCACGGAAATGAGGGGTCGGGGCATGGAAATAAGGGGTCGGGGCACAGAAATAAGGGGTCAGGGTGCAGAAATAAGGGGTCGGGGCATGGAAATAAGGTGTCAGGGCACGGAAATAAGGGATTGGGGTGCAGAGATATGAGGTTGGGGTGCAGAATTAAGGGATTGGGGCACAGAGATACAAGGTTGGGGCACGGAAATAAGGGATTGGGGCACAGAGATACGAGGTTGGGGTACTTGCCCCTCCTCTAGAAAAGCGGGACTTGCCACTAAGAGTGAAGGAGAAGGGGTTGAGTGGTACTTGTCCCTCCCCCAGAAAAGCGGGACTTGCCACTAAGGGTGAAGGAGAAGGGGTTGAGGGGTACTTGCCCCTCCCCCAGAAAAGCAGAGAAGGGGTAGAGACAAGGAGAGAAGGGGTTGGGGTAATTGCCCCTTCCCCAGAAAAGCAGGACTTGCCGCTAAGGGTGAAGGACCAAGGCAGGCGTCCCCGCGTGGTTTGACACCTTTGAAACGTGGCTGAATAATCAGAGAGGCGTCCCTGCCATGATTAAACACCAAGGAAAGGCTGCCTTCCCAGTCCGTGACTGGCACCGGAGTTTTGGGTCCACGGATAAAACGTGTCTCCTTTGTCTCTCCCAGAAAATGAAAGGACTTGAAATTAAGAGAAGGGAGAGATTGAAGAGTGGAAAGGAGAAAGTGGTTGAGGGACAGTGAGAGAGGTTGGAGAAGAGAGTAAGAAGAGGCCGCTTGCCCGATTTAAAATTGGTGAGATGTTCCTTGGGCTGGTGGGTCTGAGGACCTGAGGTTGTAGGTGGATCTTTTTCATGGAGCAAAGAGTAAGAGGACAGGGGATTGATCTCCCAAGGGAGGTCCCCCGATCCGGGTCACGGCACCAAGTTTCATGCATGTCTGTGTGAAGAGACCACCAAACAGGCTTTGTGTGAGCAATAAAGCTTTTAATCACCTGGATGCAGGTGGGCTGAGTCCAAAAAGAGAGTCAGTGAAGGGAGATAAAGGTGGGGCCGTTTTATAGGATTTGGGTAGGTAAAGGAAAATTACAGTCAAAGGGGGTTTGTTCTCTGGAGGACAGGAGTAGGGGTTGCAAGGTGCTCAGTGGGGGTGCTTTTTGAGCCAGGATGAGCCAGGAAAAGGACTTTCACAAGGTAATGTCATCACTTAAGGCAAGGACCAGCCATTTACACTTCTTTTGTGGTGGATGTCATCAGTTAAGGTGGGGCAGGGCATATTCACTTCTTTTGTGATTCTTCAGTTACTTCAGGCCATCTGGGCGTATATGTGCAAGTCACAGGGGATGCGATGGCTTGGCTTGGGCTCAGAAGCCTGACACAGGGTAGGCCAGATAATTTCTTTATGGCCAGTGTTTACACAGAAAGGCTGAGGGCACATTAGATAGTATTTTTAGGTCTTAAGGCTGGCTTTGGGGAAAAGGGGTTCTGGCTTTTTGACCTGCCTTGGGGAAGAGGGATCCTGGTTTCCCTAGCTTTGGGGAAGAATGCGCCAGAGAAACAGGAGGGTGGTAGAAGGTCATAGAAAATCTTTTCCTTCTGAGGCTGCTGCTGAGGTCTTCAATCTGGGATATTGTTTTCTGAGCCTCAATGCGTTGTAACCATTTTTCCAATTCTGTCTAGTGTCTTTTTCAATGAAATTTTCTGCTCACTCTGTCCTGAATACCCAGTGAATTTTTAGACTTCCAGGTTCTGCTCACTCTTTTATCCCCACCTGGAGTGCCTGCTCCTCTGCTTGTTGTCTACTGAACTCCTTTCCCTCTTAGAAATTTTAGCCAAATGCCAGTACATCTATGAAGGCTTCTATGACCCCGCCCTGGCCCACTTACCTCACCCCTCTTCAAACTTATGTAGTGTCAGTGGTGACTTCACTCAGTCATTCGGCTTCATTCACTGTCGAGCATCGTCATTTATTTATTCATGTTTTCACCCTGTGCCTTCATTGTGTTGGAGGGCCCAGAAAAAAACACCCCCAAATGAAGGCCTTGTAAGCAACCTCAGAAGCAGAAGTTCTTCTCTGACCTTCTCCCACCCTCCTGTCTCAGTCCCATTCTCCACTAATGCTAGCCATGGAAACTAGAATCCCTCTTCCCCAAGGTGGGTCATAAAAACCAGAACCTCTTTTCCCCAAAGCCAGCCCTAAGACCTAAAAATATGATCTAACTTTCCCTTAGCCTCTTTCTGTGTGAACACTGGCCGTAAAGAAATTATCTGGCCTACCTTATTTGACCGTAGATTATAAGACCCCCCATTCCAGAGAGGCTCCTGGCCCACACCCAGAAGGAAGAAATATATGCTCAGAGAGTCTAGAAGAATCTAGACAGATAGGCCTTGCTGGGTTTCCCCATTCAGTCTTAGCATTAGATCATATCCTTTATGTCCAATCGTATTTCTGCATGGCTGTTCACACTGTGTTGAACCTGAGCTTAAAAATGGACAATTTCTGTTGCATCTTTGGGTCTTCATTCTGCAAGTCTCCTGTGTATACATGTCAAATAAATTATATGTCTTTTCTCCATTTAATCTGCTGTTTGTGAGTTAATTTTTCAGCAAACCTTCAGAAAACCAAAAGGAACTTTCCTCTTGGTTCCTACAGCTGCGACCGTAAGTTCCTGGAGAACAAGAACATATACGTTTCATTCTTTTTGATGTTCCAGTCATCAGAGTATAACTGATAGCTAAAATACATGGTGATTATTTGAAACAGCATATATTTACTCTGAATGAAACAATCAGATATCTGAATAAAGAAATCTGTTACTAATACCACTAGTCACAAAACAAAGACTAAAAACAAAGACTCTGCTTTCAGTGTCTGGGAGTAGCCCTGGAAGAGCTAACAATCTGTGTTGCTCAAGGGAATCTATTCAATTGCACCTGTAGGGGAGGAAGAAATAACTTTCTCTCTATCCTTCCCAGTACTTAGTTGGGACAGATCCCTGTAACAAGAGAGAGATCAACAAGAGAAAAAAAAAGTTTATTAACCAGTTTTACCTCATGTATCCATGGGAGAAACAGGCAATGAGCAACTCTCAAAGTGGCTTTGAACTCAGGCTTAAACAGCATCTTCAACAAAGAACAGTAAATTTTCAGAGAAGTGACAAGACAAAAGAAAACGACTTTGAGTCTCCGGGACAGCAAACTGTGGGAAAGTGAATAAATGGGAGATGAAGCTGAGTCAGTACACTTTGTTATGTAGATTCCACTGGTGCTGTCTCCAGCTTTTTGTTTGTTTGTTTTTGAGACAGAGTCTTACTCTGTCGCCCAGGCTGGAATGCAGTGGTGCAATCTTGGCTCACCGCAACCTCCACCTCCCAGATTCAAGGCATCCTTCCACCTCAGCCTCCCAAGTAGCTGGGAGTACAGGTGCGCACCACCACGCCAGGCTAATTTTTGTATTTTTAGTAGAGATGGGGTTTCACCATGTTGGCCAGGCTGGTATTGAACTCCTGACTTCAGGTGATCTGCCCACCTCAGCCTCCCAAAATGCCGGGGTTACAGGCTGGGATTACAGTTACGGCGCCCAGCCTGTCTCCAGCTTTATTAGGGTCTGAAGTCATTTTTTGTGATCAAACTTTGTCCTTTCTGGCAGAGAGAGGAGGAGGTGAAGGGGTTATAAGTTATAACAAGTAGTAACAGGTTTGATTAGATCAATATTAAACATTTACTTGATTATTATTCTGTAAATGCTACCCACAGCTGGACCTTGTAGTATAATTTTCCTTCTCTATCTTTGTTTCCTTAGAGTTGATAAATGTCTTGTTTTTGTGCTTTTTTAGTTTCTAACTTTTACAATGTACTTAACACTAACTAATTTATCCCCATGATGCTCTCATTTCTGTAAACATTCATATGTATGCAGACCCATCCAGGACTGTATTAATTTCCCTCCCTTGGAGATACCTCTCCAAGAGCCTTCTGGCCTCCACCAATTTATACAGGCTGTTCTGTAGGGCCACTGCACATCTGTGATCCTGAAGACTTGCTTCCCTGTCATCTTTTGCCTTTCTCTTATCTTGCCTGTCATTTCCTAGACCTCATATCATTTTCTATTTGATTTACTTTCTCGTATGAATAAAGTATATCTTCTAGTAAATTTCATAAAAAGAGAATACAGATGATACAGTTTTTGAAATCTTGCATATTTTAAAAATTTCTTTATTCTACCTCCTAGCAGAGTGACAGTTTCATTAGAGAATTCCAGGAAACATTTTTCCTCAGACTTTGGAAAGCATTGCTTCATTGTCTTCTAGTTTCTGGTGGTACTACTGGGATAGATATCTCTTTCTATTTGGATTTTTCATACTTTAGAGCCTGACTTTCCTCTCAGGAAGTTTATAGGAATTTTTCTTAGTGTTTATTGTTCTTAAGACGTATTTTCCACTTTTCTGAAAATGTGTTCATGTGCCTTTATATCTGCCTATTTTTTGCCTATTGTTTTGGGTATTTCATTTGGGCCCTCTGAAACTATAAGATCCTGGATCTTAAATGATTTTATTGATGATTTTAACCTTCCATTTTCTCTTTTTGAACATTGATTATTAGAATGTTGAACTTCTTGACTGGCTCTTTAATTTTCTAATGTTTTCTCTCTGAATTGCACTTCTTTTTATCTTGCTGATTTGCTTTCTGGTAGATTTCCTCAACTTTATCCTCCCAAATAGGTTTCTATTCAGTTCTTTCATTTTTCTATCACATGTTGAATATCTAAGAGCTCTTTTATTTTCTGAATTATTAGTAAAAGTACCTTATAAATTATTATAGTAAATAAGACCTAGCCATGTTGGTTAGACATCATTCTAAGTAGTTGTAAGTGTTGTTTAGTGCTAAGAATATGAAAGAGGGCAGTCTTAGTCAAGTTCACAGGTCCTGTTACATATAAAATACATGTACATATAATTAAATTCCTGTCATGTAAAAAGCTCTTTATTATTAGAAAATACATTTATACATTTTATTTCAAAGTCTTTTTAAAATTTTATTTTTATTTTTATAGATTTAAGCGGTACAAGTGTAGTTTTGGTATATTGAATATATTGGATAGAGTGAAGTTTGGGCTTTTAGTGTTTTAGAAGAAAAATAAGTGTACTGTTAAAGAAATGAAATGTCCAGTCATGCAATCAATATGAGTGAGATTAATCAGTAATAACTTGAATGTAGTGGTCTATGCAAGCTGAAAAAATAATTCTTCTTTCAGTTTTGTAGGCTGTGACACAGGAATTATAAAGGGGACTCAGTATTACATCACTCTAGATATTGGAGGCTCCAACATCTCTGTTTTATGTAAATTTTATATATTATATAACCAGATGGTATGCATATTTTACCTGGAAGATTTAGAATTAAATAAAGAATGGTTTGAGTAAGAGAACAAAACCATACTCTGTTCTTATGTTAAGAAGGAATCCCTTCTTAACATAAGAACATAACTTAACATAAGTAGCATATTTGCTACCTTATGTAGTTAGAAAGACATCTGAGTCTCAGTCTTGCATTTCCAGTAAAATGCATAAGTGATTAATTTGGATAGGATTTTTAAAAAATTACTGAGTTTGTAGACATTATTGGTACATTTAAGACAAATTTGGTTACACTCAATTTATAGATATAATACTATGAAAGTTTAAAAATGTTTCCCTGGTCAACCAAGGAAAAACAGCAGTGTTGATGCTATGTGACTTCTAAGGCTAGGTGAGAAAGGCCATTCAGCTTTTCCTCGGTTCTCTCTGGACATTTGCCTTTGGATCTGTGAGCCACCAGGTGGGTGAGATGTTGGAGGCTGCCATGCTGTGAGGAAGCCCAGGCCGCCATAAGGAGGCCTTGTGTAAGTGTTTGGGTTTATAGTTCCAGCTGAGGTCCCAGATAACAGCTGGTATCAGTAGCCAAATATGTGAGTAAAGATGTTGCCAGTGCTTTCTGCTCTCAGTAGATGAGTCACTCCTAGCCTTCAGTCCTTTCCAGCTGATACCCCCAGAGATTGTTGGAGTAAAGAAAAGTCATCCCCACTGTACCTTTCCCAGTTCCTGGCTGAAATAATTTATGGGCATAATGATTACTTGAAGCTTAGCAGTCACCTGTTATATATCAATAGATAATCTAACAGGTAGATTATCTGAGAATTATTTAAATTCATGGAAAAAAATAAAACTAAGATGAAGTTCAGTGTAATTTGAAAAGTTGTGTGTTTAATTACTGAGTTCGTAAATGGAAAAAAATGTTATTTAGAGCCTCTTAAAATTGAATGTATAACATTATAAATGTGCCAGATGTAAAAATTAAATAAGATTAGTAAGTTGACTTTAAAAGCTTAAGAAAAAATTAGAATTCGAAACACAATTAATAACTGGAAACTAGGCATTTAAACCAAAGTAAGTACATTTCTGCATTTATTTTCTAAATACAGAAACTGCTTTCAAAAACATCAGAAAACATCAACAAACATAATCCCTTTTATTGCCTCAAGTATGTATTTCATGTACACAGAATCTTCTTATCTCTGAGAATATTCATGTTAGCTATTTTTTCCCCTAGAGATGTTATTCTCTCTCTCTGTCCGTGTGTGTGTGTGTGTGTGTTTACATTCTGTATTTGTCTTTGACATGTGTTCATTACAGGGCCAATTATATTATCTATATCTTTTTATTTTCTGTAGTTTTGATGCTCTGGCATTTGGGGGCCTTAAAGACCTAGGGAGAAACTGTTCCAGGGATACCCAATTATTAGAGATAACAAAGGGCTTAGCTGGGAGGACATGCTTTATTTACAAACTGTTATGGTTTAAGTATGTCCTGTCTAAAATTTAGATGTTGCCAATGCAATAGTATTAAAAGGTGGGCCTTTACAAGGTGATTAGGCAATGAGGGCTCCTTTCTTGAGAATGGTATTAGGTTCCCAGATAAAGGGGCTTGACTACAGGAGTTCATCCCTTTTTGCCCTTCCCCTCTTCTGTCATGTGAGGACACAATGTTTATCTCTCATGCCCTTTCACCTTCTGCCATGGGATGACACAGCAAGAAAGCCCTCACCAGATGCTGGTGCCTTAATCTTGGACTTCTCAGGCCCCTGAGCTATGGGAATTAAATTCCTGTTCTTTATAAATTACTTGTCTGTGCTATTCTGTTATAGCAGCACACATGGATTAAGACAGAAATTGGTACCAGAAGAGGGGATCATTGCTGTAACAAATACCTGAAAATGCAAAAGCAGTTTTGGAACTGGGTAATGGCTAGAGGCTGGAACAGTTTTGAAGTGAATGCTGGATAAAGCACGTATTGCTATAAATGGAATAGTAAGGAAAATTCTAGTGAGGGCTCAGAATAGGAGGAGAGTGTAGGGAAAGCCTCAGTTGTCTTAGTGATTGTCTAAGTTGTGGTGAGAATGTTGGTAGAAATATGGACAGTGAAGATCATTCGGATGAGGTCTTAGACGGAAATGCGGAATATCTTATTGGAAACTTGGGGAAAGGCCATCCTTGTTACAAAGTGGCTGAGAACTTGGCTGAATTGCGTCTTGTGTCCTAGGACTTTACGGAAGACAGAACTTAAGAGCCATGAATGAACATATTTGGCGGAAGAAATCTGTAAGCAACAAAATGGTCAGACGCTGCATGGCCTCTCTGAACTGCTTGTAGTAAAATGCAAGAAGAGAGAAACAATTTAAAGATGAAATCCATCATTAAAAGGGAAGCAGAATGTAAAGATTAGGAAAATTCTCAACCAGGCCATGTAAAGAATTAAGTGTTTAGGAGAGAAAATTAAGGGTGTGGCCAAGTGACCATTTGATAAGGAGATTAGTATGGATAGAAGGAAGCTAGGTGCTATTTATGAAGACATGGAAGAATGGCTTCAAAGACATTTTGGAGATCTTTAGGGCTACCACATCTATCACAGGCCCAGGATACTAGGGACTTGGGAGAAGAACAGTTTTGGGGTGATATGGTTTTGCTGTGCCCCACCCAAATCTCATCTTGAATTCCCACATGTTGTGGGAGGGAACCTGGTGGGAGGTAATTGAATCATGGGAGCAGGTCTTTCCCATGCTGTTCTGGTGATAGTGAGTAAGTTTCACAAGATCTGATGGTTATTATAAGGGGGAGTTTTCCTGCACAAGCTCTCTTTGCCTGCTGCCATCCATGTAAGATGTGACTTGCTCCTCCTTGCCTTCCGCCATGATCGTGAGGCTTCTCTAGCCACATAGAACTGCGAGTTCTCCATTAAACCTCTTTCTTTTGTAAATTGCCTGGTCTCAGGTATGTCTTTATCAGCAGCATGAAAATGGAATAATACATGGGGAAGGGCCCAAGGTGCCTGTGGGACCTCAGGGTTCCCTGCCTAGGGCCACTACATGTCTCTGTTTGTCCTATTCTAGTGCACTACTACTTGAACATCCCCACTGTGGCCTGAGTGGGCCCAGGTGTGGCTTGGGCCACCACTCTAGAGGGTGCAAGCACTGAGTCTTGGGTCATCCACATGGTGCTAACAAAATCTCATGCTGGGGCTTTCTCAGGCTGGTACTGCATGCTGGTGGCTCTACAGGTTTGGGGGTGCGGACTCAGGTGCAGTCCTGAGTGTGCAGCTATGGTGTGCAGAGTGCAAGAGCAGAGTACAAGAGCTGTGGAGGCATGGCTACCTCCAGCTAGATTTCAAAGGATGTCTGAGACAGCCACAGGGCCCAGGCAGAGACCTGCCATGGAAGCAGGGCCACTGCAGAGAGCCTCCATGAGGGCAATTCCTAGTGGAGCTGTAAGAGTAAGGCTGCCCCCTAGACTCCCAACCTGTAGAGTCGCCAGCATGCAGCACCAGCCTAAGAAAGTCTCAGGCAAGAGATTTCAATACATAAACACTGAAGCATGGACTGCACCCAGCAAAGCCATGAGGATGGGGCTTCCTGAGGCCTTGGGGGCTCATCTCTACCCCAGCATGTCCAGAGGGCAGGACAGGAAGTTAAAGAAGATTTTTCTCCAGCATGAAGATTTAATTTTATTTGACCTGTTGGGTTTGGGACTTACTTAGGACCTGTTTCTCCTTTCCTCTTTTCTGTTTCTCCCTTTTGGAATGGAAATGTCTGTCCCACTATTGTATTTTGGAAGCACGTAACTTTTTTTATTTCACAGGCTTATAGCTGGGAGTAAATTTGCCTTAGGATATATTATGCCTTGAGTCTCACCCATATCTGATTTAAATGAGACTTTGTACTTAGATTTTAAAGTTGGTGCTGGAATGAGTGAACACTTTTTTGGGGCCATTGTGATAGAATCAGTATATTTTGTATATGAGAAGGACATAAATTTGGGGGGCAGGCAGGGATATAATGCCATGATTTGAGTGTGTCCCCTCTAAAATTCAGTTGTTGCCAATGTGAGAGTATTAAGTGGTGGTCCATTAAGAGGTGATTAGGCCATGAAGGCTCCTCCCTTATGAATAGAATCAGGTGCCTTTATAAAGTGTCATGAGGGGGTTCATCCTGCTTTTTGCCCTTCTGCCTCCCACTATGTGAGGACATAGCAAGAAAGCCTCACCAGATGCTGGTGCCTTGATCTTGGGCTTCCCAGTCTCCAGAACAGTGAGAAATAAATTTCTGTTATTTATAAGTTACCCAGTCTGGGACGTTCTGTTATAGCAGCACAAATGGACTAAGACACAAATCTACAAATCCAGAGTCTGTACCGCTCAGCCACCTTCTTATCTAACTCTCACACATGAAACCAATATTTCCCCTGCCTTAAATCATCTAAGGGCCAGGTACCAGAAAAGTAAAGACCATCTCTATAACCCAAAGCCCACCAGAATTATTCAAAATAACCAACCCTAGGCCATTAACTCTTCCCTGCCTTTCCTGCAGAAACCCCAGTAAAGTCTGTGGCCTAGATGTTCTCCTTGTTTCTGCTTTCTGCCTCCTGACAGGTGCTTTCTTTTTGTGCATACATTGACCCCTTCTCTGGGACCTGAGAGTAAAATAAAATTCTTCCTTCCAAACCTCATTCTTGTTTCCTCTGTGACCACACTGACTTTACCATACTACAGCCAACATGTGCATTCTTAGAACATCCCTGCATATTCTTTGTTTCCTCCAAGTTAGTTTATTTATCTGGCCTGTGATTTTCATTATTGGAGACATTCCTCATTTGTCTGATGACTGACTGATTGCTCACATTCAAGAACTGGGCGTTAAGAAGTAATTGGAAATTCTATGTCTGGACTGGGTCTTGTCCACGACGAGCTTTACTGAGAGTGACCTGACTGGGCCTTTGTTCCCCCACATTGAATTTTCAATATTTGTATCTTTAGGTTTCTTCCCTTGGGCAGTTTAGACTTTTTAGAAATGAAGTTTCAATTACCTGCCTAGAGAATATTAGCCTAAATGTCAGCATTTTGGGAACCAATCCAGGGAAAATGGCTGCAGGTCTCAGCATTCAATCAGCAAAACTCTGTTTAATCCCCTTGTTTTCAGTACAGTACAATGTATGTGGAGTTTCCTCAGTCAGAGACACTCTGTTGGGCCCTCTCCAGAGTTAGCAATTTTTAGGTCAAGTCTAAGGCTTTCAAGTGTCTCAGGTGATCTCTACACATTAGTAACCATTTAATAGGGTCTCTGGCCTTGAAGAAATTCCTCTCTGTGGTGATTTTGTCATAATTGCTTAAACACAAATGGTGAAAATGTCTCTTTTATATTATGAATCATAAATCTCTGAACATTGTACATTGTATTCTCTGAATGTTAAGTACAGAAGATTAATTCAAACACAGGTAAATAAACAACTCAATTGGAAAACAATTTGGACATCTTGAAGAAAATACCACGTTACAAACGAAAGCTCCTATTAATGAGAAACTAACATAGCCGTTGTTGTTAGAATTTGATATATATATTTAACTTTTATTATTAAAGTGAGAATTTACTATCTACTTCTGAATTTGACTCTGCTAACATGCTGTTTTCTATTGGTGACATATGATAGGCGTCAAATACCTGAATACCAGCAGCATGAGAACATTTTTTCTTTTTGTATTTCTTATACCAAGCTCTTGATGTTATATAAAATATCTTCCTGGAGAGTACGTTGATGGTGCTTTTATCATAATTATGATGATTATCATATACTCTCATCATTTGGACCTTCCATTTTCTTGCTATATCAAAAGAATCCCTTTAAGTCACATGGCCCTTTAAAAGAGTAGAAATTGAAAAATAAGTTGGGACTTCCATCTGAATTGACTTTTGACATATACATAGCTACAGAATTTGCAGGAATTGCCAATCTCAGTGTGATACAATGTATTTCTTCCTTTTAAAGCTTTTTCTTTAGAAAATTATCTGATAAAAGTGAAAAATAATTAATAGATCCTGTGAAAGGATGAAGGCCTGTTTGGGTGAAGGGCTGTATATTAGTCCATTTTCACACTGCCAATAAAGACACACCCGAGACTGGGTAATTTATAAAGAAAAAGAGGTTTAATGGACTCATAGTTCCATGTGGTTGGGGAGGCCTCACAATCATGGCTGAAGGTGGAAGGCACATCTTACATGGAGGCAGGCAAGAGAAAATGAGAGCCAAGTGAAAGAGGTTTCCCCTTATAAAACCGTCAGGTCTCATGAGACTTATTCACTACTGTGAGAACGGTATGGGGGAACCACCCCCATGATTCAATTATCTCCCTTCACCTAGGGGCCCTCCCACAACATGTAGGAATTATGGGAGCTACAATTCAAGATGAGATTTGGGTGGGGACACAACCAAACCATATCAAGCTCTTTTGTTTTGTTTCCTTTCTAATTTGGTCTTAAGATTTCTCTCCTGAGAGTGGCCATAAACTCTAGCCCTGCCCTGCTGGGAATCCAGGGGATTTTTTTTTTTGTGAATGTTACAGTGTGCCTTTCACAGGATGCTTCTTTGCTGGCAGGCGGCCTGGTGCCTAAGTTTTGGCTACATGACTAGGTGTTCCTCTTACATGGTACTTTTTTACACTGGCAGACACCCTGTGGCTCTTGCCTGACCTGTGTCCAGTTTATTCCTACCATGATAGCCACTCCCTAGGAGATCCCTGACCAGAAAAGAAGTTAGGTTCAGGTGTGTCAGTCCAGTGAGACACAGAGGAGGCAACTCAACAAAACATATGAAATAATAAAGCAGTGTATTACTTCCAGATCCTAGAGAGAAGAGGGTATCAGCCAGGGCCAATGGGAAGGTTGTAGGGTCACCAGGCTCAACCAGCAGGTGGAAGGACTGAGGGAAACAAAACTATTTAACCAAAATATGCTTCTTTGACATATTTTGAGATGACTGTGCAGAGGATCTTCAAACACTAATAGCCTTGCAAAGCAGTTTTTTTGTGGGGAGATTTGCATCAGTAAAGAGTCTGCAGTGATGCAGCCAGATCACTGCATTCTCTGAGGCCCTCTCTTGTCTGGGTCTGTGAAAGATTTGCTGAGAGTCTTGGCACCTTGAAGCTCTGAAAGAAACATTTACTATCTATTCTTTCTGAGAGCTGCTACCTGTGAGGCTTCATCTGTATAAGAAGACCACCTTTGCTAGCCAGGCTTCCTCTTCTCTCCCTCCCATAATCTGTCTTGCCATATAAACTGATATACCACCCTAACCTGTTTTGGGCCATGTTCTGAGCCCCCATTCTTTCTGTAACCTCTGGTAAATAAGCTCGTGAGTCCTGTTGAGTTTTGAGTTTTGGGGTAATCACTGTGGTACTCCCTGTGCATGTTTATTCATTTGTATGCCTTCTCTCCTATTAATCTGCCTTTCGTGAGTTGATTTTTTTTTTAATTTTTTTTTTTTGTGAACCTTCAGAAGTAGAAGGTAAAGTTTTCCCTCGGCCCCTACAGGAGCCAGAGAGAGAGATGGACCAGAGGTCTTTATTGGAGTCCAGGTGTTATTGGAGTCTTTATTGGAGTTTTGGTGCTACCCAAGCAGGTTTCAAATGGAGAACTCTAATTGGTGGGTAGAGAGCAAGCAGATACAGGTCCTGCAAGTCCATGCTGGGCCTTAGGAGTGTTTACTGTGGCACATCTACACAGCCCTTGTGGGGTGGGGTCAGTAGAGTGACACTGGTAGTTTTTATATATGTCCCATAGGGAGACTTAGGTATAGGGCAGGTATCTAGATCAACCACATGGGAGGAGGGGGAGACCTGGAAACCGTGCCAAAGGTGACTAAGCCCTGTTTCTGGTATGAGATAATTAACCCTATACTCAAAATGGATACTGTGGCAACATAAATTTACAAGTATTGACTACAAGGGCCAAGTTCTAATTATACCTGTGAGTTCTTTATGTTTGTCGAAGATGGAGAAGGGCATTTGTAAAACTATAGCATTTGTGAAAAGTAATGACAGAGCCCTTTATAGGTCAACCAAAGTATCCAGTTCTTTTAATCCCAGAGATAGAGATGATCTTCACTGCCAATCTAAGCCTTCCAAACTAAGCATGCAGCATACTACTTGGCATGATTTAAATATTAAATACTCTGTCAAAGTTTGAATCTTTTAATGTCACTAAGGTCAATTAAGAGTGTTTTCTGTTTGGACAATTTAAAGGCTTCTTTGGCAGATCTAGCATCTAGTCTATGAGCAAATTTTGCAGCACTTGCATTATTGACTGATGAATAATATTGACTTGAAACAAATACTTAGCCCTCATTTACAAATGAGTGTTGAGGGGAATTCAGAAACTGTTTAAAAGGTCTAAGGAAACATTTGAAAACAAATTAGTCTGGAGAAAGTACAAGCATTCTGTATTTGTCGGGGTTCTTCAGAGAGACGGAACTGATGTGCTAGACCTCTATTGACTCCAACAGGGATGGCACTATGTCTGAGAGGCTGAAGAAGAGACCTGGAGCCAGTGAATGAGACATAAGGTGTATTGAGGACTTACGTACAGGGCAGTCTAGGAGTGGTGGGCTGGACAGAGAAACTGCCACCGTTTGTAAAAAGCATGAAGTTTACATAGCATTTTTACTTAGCAACCTTCACCTAGCAACCGCCATCTAGCAACCTTCATTTAACCAAAAAACAAATGGCCTCAGTCTATTGTATGGCCTGTGTGCCAAGGAATGGGCCAGCAGTTCAGATGTCCTCCCTATCAGAAGTGAATCTCCAGGTTGGTCACTCATGAATTCCTTAGCTCAGAACTCCAAACATGCATTCTTCTTAGCCTGTAGAATTATTCTCAGAGTATGTTTAAGTTGTTGCTGACAGGTGCATCTATCATGCAAGATCCAATAGAAAAAAATATGTATATATAAGACAGGATTTTTAGGGGAATTGGCTCACATGATTATGAAGGCTGAAGGTTCACTGTAGGCCACCTGTAAGCTGGAGAACCAGGGAAGTTGGTAATGTGGCTTAGTCTAAGTCTGAGGTCCTCAGAACCAGGGAAGTTATTGTGGAACTCTCAGTCTAAGGCTGAAAACCTGAGAACCCAGGGGTGTGGGAAGAAGGAAGGTGTGCTGGTGCAAGTCCTGGAGTCCAAAGGCTGGAGAACTTGGAGTTCTGATGTCTAAATGCTAGAGAAGAGGGATGTCCCAGATTCATAAGAGAGAGTGAATTCAGCTTTCCTTTCCTTTTTCTTTTCTTTTTTTCTTTTTTTTGCTATCGAGACCCCCTAGGCAATTAGACAGATGGTGCCTGCCTACACTGAGGACAGATCTTCTCCACTCAGTCCACCAACTCACATACCCATTACCCCCATTTCCTTCAGAAACACCCTCACAGTCACACCCAGGATTAGTGCTTTATCAGCTCTCTAGGCATCCCTTAGTCTTGTCAAGCTGACTCCTAAAGTGAACCATCACACTTTCCAATTTCAATTGGTCATTCAAAAGATTGCTCATGGATCTATTCAAAAATATAATTATATTTTGTATTTTTTATTATAAAATACTTCAAGTATGCAGAAATGTACAGATAATAATGTAACAGATATGCATTAATCTACCATCCAGACATAAAATGAATTATTTTTTGCCATAAATTTTCGATATCACTTTTGTTTATACAGAAATATCATTGAAAAAACTAAAGATTAAAGCCCTCCACCATGGTTTATTTTTTGTCTCTTCAACTATTTTACTATATTTAAAGTATTGTTTGGGAGGCTGAGATGGGAGAGTTGCCTAGAAGTTTGAGTCCAGCCTGAAAAACAGAGTTGGACTCTGTCTTTTAAGAAGAAAATAGTATTATTTGAGAGTGTTTAGAATATTGGTTGAAGTACTTAAAATATAGATTACTGGTACTACATAATACTAGTCTTATGCAATTTGCTTTTATAGTTTGACATTGTGTTTTTAAAGATTTATTTACATTTATAGATAGGAGATAGATCTAGTTTATTCAATTTTACTTTCTGCTGCTGCATAGTTTTGTTATAGAAATAAGCCAAGGTTTATTGATTCATACTCTTAGTAATGAATGATTAAGTTGTTTCTAATATCTTGCATTACAAACAATGCTGCAATAAATAATTTTGTTCATGCCTCCTTGATGATATGTGCAAGAGTTTCTTTAGAGCAGTGGTTCTCAACAGAAGATCATTTTTGCCATCAGGGGACATTTGATAATGTCCAGAGACATTTTTGCTTGTCACATCTGGGTAGACGTCATACTGGTATCAGGTGGATAGAGATCAGGGATACTGCTAAACATCCTGCAATGCACTGAGGACACAGGATTATCTGGCACCAAATGTCAATAGTGCAGAGACTGAGAAACTGCTCCAGGATATGTAACTAGAACTGAATATATAGAAAAACAAACCACCATCATAAATGTTGGATTCAATAGCCTAGAGATAACAGTCCCTCCCCAGTTAATCTGAAACTTGAGTCTCCTTCCAGTCAATATTTTCACAGGGTTTTACGCGGAATTTGACAAACATTTTTCATGAGTGTATTTTTAAGTCTTCCTGGGACTATAGATGGCTCTAAAGAACATTGTTGATGAATCAAATTGATAAATGTGAAAGATATCAGGGAGTCCAGTGGTTGTCTTACAATAGCATATTTTTTTTTCTTTTATTATTATTATTATTATTATTATTATTATACTTTAGGTTTTATGGTACATGTGCGCAATGTGCAGGTAAGTTACATATGTATACATGTGCCATGCTGGTGCGCTGCACCCACCAACTCGTCATCTAGCATTAGGTATACATGGATTTGGGTATAAATAATTTTCCCTAGGCTGGATTTGGGTATTAATAGTATCATTTGGTCCAGGTAGTAGCATGCTTTCTTTTCTCAAAGTACCTATCTGGAATTGGACAAAACACTGCAGCCTCTCCAGCTTCTATGGGTTATAACAGTTATGATCAACTTTACAGCACTTCAGCATAGGCTGGTGATAAGATGTATATGCTAAGTAACTTCAACTCAAGGTGCAACTGGCAATCCTAAATGAGAATCCTAATGCTTGGTAACATTATATCAGAGAGAGGAACACCCCAGGAGTTAATTTCTCAACTTTTCTGGCCACCCAGATCTTGACTAACTTCCAAAATTCTACTAATTATTTTACTTAATGTCACAAACCAGTTTTCATTGTCAAATTAACATAATGAATACTAAAATGGGCTCTTTTGGTGAAATAAAAATTATTCAAGTTTAAATAACCCAGGTTTAATTGGTTTTAGGGTATCTTTTTTCCCTTTATATATGCAGTTCTGTATGTGTTGCTTTTCTGCTGTGAATTGTAAAGGATTTGAATTTTGATTGCCTCCATTAGTGAGTTATAAATTCCTCATAGAGTGTTATAGGTCTGAAACATACTGCAAGTTCCTGCTAACTTTACCATTTCCCTATGGCTTTAATGAAGTTAGAACTAGATCTTAATTATAGTAGTGACCTTGTTGACCAACACTGGTACCATAATATATTTGGCTTGGAGTGGTTAATTCGGACAGCTTCATTATCAGCCTGGGATAATGTGCTCTGATTTCTCTAGGTTTATACAATATAGTAATGGCATATTCATTCATTCATTTGACTATTTACTGAGCACCAAACTGCTTTAGCATCTCATCTCACTTGCATGTGTGAGATTGCCTCAGCCTGGGGCTTTCTTCTACCTTACTTCTTTACCTGGTAGTCTCCCATTTTAACTCCTAAGTTAGATTCCTTTCCTAAGTGCTCTAATATACTCCATGCTCTTGCCGAAATAGCATTTTCCACACTGGAATGTTGTTGCTTATTAGCCTGGATTCAGATTACCTGGGTTTAAATCAGCTTCATTCCTTACGAACTCTATGACCCACAGAAAGTTACTTATTTTCCCTGAATTTTATTTTCTCACCTGTTAAATGGAGACATTAATATACCTGTTGAATAAAGTTATTGTGTTCATTATATTTATTTATTCAGAACTAGTCATTAAGTAACTATTATATATTAGTTAATGATTCCAAGCGCTGGCGATGAGGCAACGAACACAACAAAATCCTTACCCTGCATACATTCTAGTGGGAGACAGACAATAAACACATCAATATATAACATGATGTGGGACTAGAGAGTAGTTGATAGTCTCTATTCAATGTCCGTATTAGATAGGAGGAGACATTGAACAGAGACTGAATGAAGATGGGGATACTGAGAGAAAAGCAAGGTTTTGGAGGTGGGGGAGGGGGTGGAGTGGGATGTGATCAGTTTTGGCCATGTGAAGTTTAAGATGACCATCATTCATTCCAGCAGAGGAATCGAGTGTCTACTTGTGTGATGGGCTGAATTGTGTACTCCTCAAATTGATATACTAAAGTCCTAATGCCCTAGTACTGCAGAATGTGAGTGTATTTGGAGATGGAATCTTATAAGAGGTGGTTAAGTTAAAATGAGGTCATATGGGCAGCCCCTAATCCAATATGACTGGTGTCTTTATAAGAAGAGGAGATTAGGACTCAGGCACACAGAGAGGGAAGACCATGTGAAGACACAAGGAGAAGGCAAGCCAAGGAGAGGGGCCAAAGGAGAAACCAACCCTGCCGGCACCTTGATCTCAAACTTCCAGCCTTCAGAACTGTAAGAGAATAAATTTCTGTTGTTTAAGCCACCCATTATGTGGTATTTTGCTACTGCAGCTCTAGAAAACCAGTACAAGTTGAATAGCTGTGTCTACAGTCTAGTGTTTAGGGGACACAATGAAGCAAGAGTAATTGGCATATGGAAAGTATTTGAAACTACCTTGGAGAAAGAGATTACCCAGAAAGATATGGGGCTAGAGGAAGGCAGATGTTTAAGAACTGGGGCTAATATACTCCAATATTAAGAGTTCAGGGTAATTAAGAGTTGTTAGCAAAGGAGATGGCAGATGATCAGCCTATACTACAAGAGGAAAGGAGAGTGGAGTTCGAGAAGGTAAGCAAAGGAATTCACTGATGGTAGGTGCACAGGCAAAGGCAGCCTAACTCAGGAGAAGTCAAAGCTGAATACTACCAAGAAAGATAGTGTGGGGCAGCAAGATTATGAAATAGATGTGGTTGAGCAGTGCAATACATACACACCACACACACACACACACACACACACACACGTACACATGCACCAACTCACAAAGGAGGTTATTTGGAGAAACAAATTTGTTACCATGCACATGAGGGAGAGCCACAGAGTGCTTTCCCCTACCTCCAGTAGTGTTCAGAAGCTTATATACCATTTTGAGGTTGCAGAAAAAAGGAGGGCTCAGAAGATGGCCAAAAAAAAGGTTAAGGTGCTAAATCAGGTTATAGTAGCAAGACAGGTTATGGAAGGGAGAGAAGAGGAGGCTTGGCTAGCAAAGGTGGTCTTATTATGTAGATGGAATCTTTGAGGTTGCAGCCCTCAAAGGGAATAGACAGTAAATGTTTGTTTTAGACCTTTAAGATGTCAGACTCTCAGTTAATCTTTCCTAGGTCCAGACAAGGGAAGGCCCCAGCTGTGTTAATGCAGATTTTCTGCAGATGTAAATCTTCCCCACAAAAGACAGCTTAGCCAGGTTACTTCTGTTTGCTGACTCTCTGAGCAGCCATCTCAAAATATGTCAAAGAAGTATATTTTGGGGTGAAATATTTTGAGTTCCTTTAACACATAAACACACACACACAGTGGATTTAGAGGGAGACAAGAAGCAGAAGAGAAAGGAAAGAAAGGCATAGTCTTCTGCAGCCAGTTAGACAGGCAGAACAAGAACAAAGTTCCATTATGCTCTGTCCTCTTGACTGTGTTGTACTCCTATTGTGGCGACCCTTCAGTTTACAGAGCACTTTCACATACATGACTTCAAATAACCTTCTCAACAGCTCTCTGTTGAGAGATGGCATTGTAAGCTGTGTTTTACAGATGAAAAAATTTAAGATTTTGGAAGGTTCAGTTACTTGTTTTCTGTCAGACAGTGGGAAATATTTAGGCTCCTCAGTTAATACTTGAGTTTGACTTCAATACAGCTATATTTAAATTGCTTAATTGAAATGTTAGCATCCTCCTTTGGGTGGTCATTGTCCAGTCCTCCCTTACCACCTCTTCATTATTTCTCTTTTGAAGAGCATTGAAATGGTGTTAATGATCCCTTTTATCTTCTCTTACATGAAGTATGTATTATAAAGCTAACAGAATGCCATCAATGCCACATATCTTTGGCTCAACTTATAAAAACTTTGGTTAAAAAAAATCACAGAAATTTTATTATGACCCAATTCTTGGAAGCATTAACTCAGTCAAATAAAACAAGATGAAAAACCCTTAATTTTCACTGTTTCAACAAACCCCATGACATTTTTGATCACACATGCTGAAGTACAATGTTGGCTGGGGAGAGTCTGGATTACTTTGTTCATGGTTGGCATAGGTTTAAGATGAAACAGGGGCCTCTCCTAGGGGCCTGAACTCCTCCTCCCCACAAGCATGAAAATAAGGGAAATGAGTTCCTTCAAGGGAAATTTCAGGCACCTAGCTAGCCCTGAGAATTAAATATGCAACTTGATAAGCAAGAAAGTAATAGTAGCTTAAAACAATAGCTAAGGAAGTTAGAATCATGGGATGTTTGGTTCTGTATAAAAAATGAAACTGCCTTTGCAAAAATTAAAACAGTGAGAAAACTATGACAGTGAAAGAGATCTGACCTAACCAACTTCATCTTGCCTTTAACCTCCAGACTTCCCTTGGTCATTCCTGTGAGTGGGCCAAGCTAACTCCGGAAGAAATTTAGTTTATTGTTTAAGCAGTAATAGTACTTCCCAAAACAAAACTGCCTTTATAAAACTAATAAAAGGCCACAAGTGTAGGATTATGAGAGGGGACTGAATTCTGCTAAGATGTAGGCATAGTTAAACCATTACCAGCCATTGTTCTGGAGATCACAAGATCTGTACCTTTCTCAATTACTCTTGTAAATATCATCACTATTGTAGAACCTAATAGTTTTGAGATGTCAGAACTATCAATAGTTTTGAGATGTCTTTTCAGACTTTTGGGTCTCTGATGTTTGGATGTTTCCATTCAGACCTGAGACTCAAGACTCAACTGGTCCTTTGGCCCCCACCCAGAAGCAGACTCAGCACAGGAGGACCATTTTCCACACCCCTATAATTGCATCCCCAACCATTCAGCAGCACCCATTCCCTAGCTTCCTGCCTGCCAGACTATCATTTAAAATCTCTAACCTCCAAATTTTCGAGTAGGCTGATTTGAGTAATAATACAACTCCAGCCTTCCGTTTAGCCAGCTCTACATGTCTTTTACTCTTTCTCTATTATAAGTTCCCTGTCTTGATATATCGGCTCTATCTGGGCAGTGGGCAAGATGAACCCATCAAGTGGTTACAAAACTAAAGATAACATCTCAGCCTATGTCCCTGAGTTGTTTCTCATAAAGCTGGACTCCTGCCCAGTGGATCCACTGGCACATAGATCTCAGAAAAAGGGGAACCAAAGACAACTCTGACCACTGTTCTTTGTCCTAAATTTCTTCCTGAGGGGCCTGGAGGAAATCATACCCAAGAGCCAGAGCTAACATTCTTTTCTGGTGACCCCAAATTTTTAAACAAACCTTTCTTAACCAATTGCAAACAGAAAATCTTGGAATCTACCTATGACCTGGCCAAACCAATGTGTGACCTCTGTGCATTGATTTATTATTTTGCATATAGCTTCTGCTGGAATTTACCCCTGCCTTTAAAAAACTCTTACTTGCAAGCCATTGGGGAGGTCAAGACTTAAGTGTCAGCTGCCCGATTCTCCTTGCCCTACAAATAAATGCCTTCCTTTCTTTCACTGTAGACCTCAGTGTGGATATCTGGTTTTACTGTGCCAGGTAAGTGAACCCCAGTTCAGTTCGATCACAGATTTTAGGCAAATGATGGCTGGCCCGGAAGTCCTGAAAGTCCAAGGCTTTACGCCAGAACTGTCCTATGTCTTGGTTAGAGGTGGGATATAACTTCACAATTACAGAAAATTTCAGATTGATCTATGTTTAATTTCTATCTCCATGAAGAGGCTGGCATCCTCAGCTAGGCAACTAAATGAGCAACAGCTGGGTTTAGAGGCAGAGAAACATCTTAGGCAGCCACCAAAGGACTAGTTTAAAAAGAACAATTGTGTTCAGGGAATTTTCAATACACTGTGGGACTGCTAAAGAAATTGTCTCCATCCATGCCTGTTAGCATGGAAAGGCTAATCCACAGTGCCCTAAGGAAGGGTGCTTTGCTTAGAAATGTGGCATTCAGTTTCTGTAACTCTGCATGGAAATTTCTTTTAAAGCTGTGCGTTTCTCAAAATGCAATAATTGCCTTGGGGTGTAATGAATTACAAAAGATGGGGGTAATCACAAAGAAAGAACATCAAGGAGAGGGAGATGAACAGAAACCTCATTGTCTTCAATGATCATCAAAAATAGGTCAGAAAACAAGTTCTGCTTTGATGTTTGATGTTTTTATTTTTAAGGAATTTTGTGTAATGAAGTGTAACCTCAGCAAATAGAAACTAGACCCAATATTAAGAGCTAGAGAACTAGTTATAGGAACAGAGAATGGGATGAGTCATTTTCATCACATTCATTTGAGTAGAATCTCAATTCTTATGGTTTCCATAAAAGTTTTTCTTAGTTTTGCTTTTCTTCCAGTTTGATTAATGTATTGAATTGGATGTAGGCAGATTGGAATAACCTACATGGTAGCTATGCTTATGCTAAGCATAAGCTATGCTTATGCCAAATAAGACAGTCTTATTTGGCAAAATTAAAGGTATCCTTACCATGCATATTAGGCAACCTGGAGAGGATAGCAGTTGGAAGCACACATATTAATAGAGGCAGGAGGCAAAGAAATCCTAGGCAGACAGGGGTGGGTCCCTGGTGAAATCCCACCTTCAAGCACAAAACAGCCTGAAACTCGTGGCCCAGAGTGAGAACTTCTATTCCTGTTTGCTTGCTCTCTCCTGATTGATTGTTTCTGAATAATGCCTTTTAACTAATCAGATTTTGCCTTTTCCAATACTACCTACAGCTCACGCCACCCCCATTCTGGGCCTATAAAGACCCCAGACTCAGTTGTTAGAGAGGCCTTCAAGGAAGAGACCTCCTGACTTTGGAGAAGATGACCTGCCCTTCCCATCCCCTTTCCAGCTCCCCTCTCTGCTGGGAGCTGTTTTCATCACTCAATAAAATTATCCTCCTTCACTGTCCTTCAGTTTGTCAGCATGACCTCATTCTTCTTGGATGCTGGCCAAGAGCTCAGGACTCACTGTGTGCAGGTACTCAGAAAGGCTGTCATCCTGGCCCTTTTTCCTTGCTGATGGAGGGCAGTCACCCCATGTGTTGGGGCCAAGGGCCCACTGAGCTGCTAACACACCACTGTCCATTGGGCTGTGGATGGTGGAACTAAAAGAGCTAATTGGCACACTAACACCCCTTTTGGGGCTTTGGGGTTGTGGGCAGCCTTGCCTGGGTGCCACTACGTTCCCCATGAGGTGACATGCCTGGTCTGGCCGCAAGACCTGCAGGGATCTTGCTCCTGTGTTAGTGCTCAGAGTGCCTGGCCGGATCCTGCACTCGCTTGCTCACATGCTCCCTCCTGCAGGGGGCTGAGTGTGGTGAGCTGAGTAGTCTGGCCACCCATACTGTGAGTCCAGCAAAGGGGCTGAGAAAAATCCTGTATCAGTATAGACCTTCTCCTAATATTGGCTTCACCTCTTGCTGCTGTATGATTTTGGCCTTAAACCTCAGGTTTCCTATCTGAGAAATGGGGGTGATTACAATGTCTCACACTCTTGTCATCATGAGAATATAAGAGGTGATGTATGCCAAGGTCCTGATACCTTTGGTGTGAGTAGGGGCTGCTATTATTTATATCATCTCCTGAAAATAGTCATCAAATGCCCAAAGGAATGTGAGTGAGTGTGTGTGTATGTGTGTGTCAGTGTGTGTGTTGGGAAATTATTGTATTGAATTTGGAATACACTGTGGGACTGCTAAAGAAATTGTCTCCATCCATGCCTGTTAGCATGGAAAGGCTAACCCGCAGGGCCCTAAGGAACGGTGCTTTGCTTAGAAATGTGGCATTCAGTTTCTATAACTTTGCATGGAAATTTCTTTTATACTGGATAAATGAGTTCTGTTCTGCATAAAGTTAGCCATGTAGCCAGATTTACCTGGTGTGAGCACTTAAGAGAAGCTGAAGCTGTCAGTCTCCTCTCTTACCTGTGATCTTTGGTCTTCCTTACAAACAAGAGCTCTGATTTTCATCACCAGTGTAGTTTCAAGATTTTGACAAATGACAGTCAGGACCTGGTGGGATCCACATAGTTCACTCCCTTCTGCCTCTCTCATTCTGCCTGTCAGAAAGTTTGAGACCCACAAATCCTGGTAACTAGGAGCATGTCTCAGACACATCAGCAGATAGCACGGGACTGGGTCCCACTGAGCTGTACAGCATTTTCAAGAGCTTGTTTCATAAACCCCTAAGTTTAGTTCATAAGTTACTGTGGACTCACCTGCCGTTAAGTTACTAAAAGGTAGCTACAATTCTGGGTTATGTAAAATAAAAATAAAACCCCGAGCCCCCTGCTCAGCTAACTGAACAGATTTCTTCTTGGCCGGGGGAGGCCTGGAAAACTGAGTTCTTGGCCATGACAGGAAGGCAGGTTGGACCTGCCTCATTATACAGCCTCTCTTTTGGAGTTTAAACACAACTGACCAACATTAATGTCAAAATAGAGTTTATAAAAGTTTCAGGACAGACTCTTTGTGGCAATAAAATACCAAATTATAAATAAGACCTAAAGCCATACAAGGCAAGGTTAAGTCACCCTCTACAAACTGTAAAATCTGACTTTTAGAAATTAACCTGGTATAATGTGGCTTACTTTCCAACCTGTGCTATAGCATCACATGACAGCTAGGAGACTCCCTTTTGTCTTAACTTAAGCAGTCCTTTGTACTGACTTCAAGTCTTTAGAGTCTAAGTTTAGACAAAGCTTTACTCCTTTATCCTAAAGCAAATTAAAGGATCTCAGAATCTACCTATAACTTGTAAGCCTCCTGCTTCAAGACATCCTGCCTTTCCAGGCTGAACAAGTGTTTACCTTCTATGTATTGATTTATGCCTTTGCCATTGCTCTTGCTTCCTTAAAATGCATAAAACCAAACTGTTATCTGACTGCCATGGGCCTGCTTTCTCAGGACCTCTTGAGACTGTGTTTCCTGGGCCATGGTCACTCATACTGGCTGGGAATAGACCTCTTCAAAATATTTTACAGAGCTTGGATTTCCCCTTAACAGTTGAAACATCTTTCTGCAAGTCACTGGGGAAGCTCATTTGTCCCTGAGGACAATGCCACTCACCAGTTGGCTCCTTCTTGCAGCATTATATGCAAATTCCCCCCTCTTTAAAAGAATAAATATTTAATAAGAAAATAGCAGTGGAGCCAAGTGTGAGAGGTGTGGCTAAGCTATGCGGCAGCCCTCTCCTAAGATAAACTTAGAATAAGGATGAGGATATATTTACAAGATACACACACACACACACACCCCACATGCACACACATCTATATATATGTATACAACATTTGAATATTCTTTTTCATACTTTGCCTGTAGTAAAAGAAATATCCTTCTCTTTAATATACAGCCTAGAAAGGAAGTTTATCAAATTTCTTAAGTCCCACATCTGCAAAAAGCAGATAAGCTCACTTTAAGAACTGATGTAGTAAAATCTTTACAGTTATTGAAGTGAGCTCTAAATTCACTGTGTTCTGTTTCTGCTCATATCATCTATCCAACTGCTGTAAATGAATTTTAATTCCCTTTACCTGCATTGAGGAAATTTATTGCTTATTTTCAGTATTTAGGTAGATGGCCTCACAGAGCCTTTTATTTTACTCTGGTTTATATAATTTTAGATATCCACCCACATGTCACTGTGCATGCCTCTACACCAGCCCCCAAAACATTTCCTCTTGTAAAACTGATACGTCTCAGTCAGTTGCCTAAAGCAGCTGTGGGCTTCCTCTGAACTCCAGCAAATATGTAGGGAAAAAGGAAGGAAGGAAGAAAAGAAGGTGTAGGGGAGGAAAAATAATTTTCTCTTTCACTTTTCATGAGTTCTCTTCTGGGACTCCCAGCAAAAAAAAAGATTAATAACAGAAAAAACATCAGAAATTTAATAACATGTATATATCCTGTATACATGGGAGATAACCCAGAGAAATGAGTAGATATCTCGAGTAGATCCCAAAGAGTTGTCTTAGACATCTTAAATCCCATTGATCTCTGAAGCAGGAAAAGCACTGTGAAACAAGGGTGAGGCTTGTTATGCAGATTTAAATGGGTGCCTTCTTCATTGACTAAGAGTCTCTAGTGATTTAGTCATGTTTCTCTTCCTGGTACAGAGAGAGAGAGACATCCTTACAAATGGAGATTTCCTTTATAGATGTAAATTTCTTTTTAAAAAGAGTGATTTTTTAGAGCTTCTTCTGTGTCTGCTGTTTCTCAAATAGCCAGCTCAAGTAATTCTTGTGCCGAAGAGGTGTACTTGGCATATTCTGGTCTTCTACAGTTGTTTTTGGGGTGGCAGGTCCTTAACCCCATCAAAGGCAAGAAGAAAGGAAAAAAAGGAAGAAAGAATGAGAAAAAGAAGGAAAGAAGAGAACAGAGAGGGAGAGATTGAGCGAAGACAGAAAATGACATACGTTTCTATTTAGACCCACTGACAATTTTATTAGGTCTACCTGCATTTAGCCTACATTCTGGGTTCAAGGCTGGTGCTGTGTAAATTTGGACACTGACTGAGGCTGTTGTGACTAATCTCCCCTCTCCAGGTCAGAGATTTTCTCCTCCAAGCAAATGTTCTTCTTACTGATTCTTATCCAGCTTCTTCTCCCAATATATTTGACTAGGAAGCAAATACTTAGTGCTATAACCTGGTTACTTTTGTTGTTCTGTACATCACAACTTGCCTCAGAGCACAACTGCCAATTTTAAAATGTGGCTCCTGGATTGAAGGTCCTAGTGTCAGAGGCGTTCAAACCAGAGAAACTCCATCTTGAATAGAGGCTGGGTAAAATGAGACTGAGACCTACTGGGCTGCATTCCCAGACAATTAAGACATTCTAAATCACAGGATGAGGTAGAAGGTCAGCACAAGATACAGGTCAGAAAGACCTTGCTGATAAAACAGGTTGCAATAAAGAAGCCGGCTAAAACCCACCAAAACCAAGGTGGCGACAAGAGTGACCTCTGCTGATCCTCACTGCTACACTCCCACCAGTGCCATGACAGTTTTTAAATGCCATGGCAATGTCAGGAAGTTACCCTATATGGTCTAAAAAGGGAGGCATGAATAATCCACCCCTCATTTAGCATATCATCAAGCAATAACCATAAAAATGGGCAACCAGACCCCTCAGGGCTACTCTGTCTATGGAGTAGCCATTCTTTTATTCCTTTACGTTCCTAATAAACTTGCTTTCACTTTCCTCTATGGACTGGCCCTGAATTCTTTCTTGGGCAAGATTCAGGAATGGTCTCTTGGGGTCTGGATCAGGACCCCTTTCCTGTAACACTAGGACATCTATTCTGGTCCAGGATCCAATTGCATGCAAACCTCTCTTCCTGGCCAATTACCAGACCTTGCTAGTGGATGGAGCTGGTGCCTGCTTCATTGCTTTCCATTCCACTTGCTGGACCTTCTTTGTTGTGAGTAATCTGGCCTTCATTGTGAATGACACCCAACTGTACCAACAGACTTTTCCTACACATGGGAGTGTTATTCTACCCATTCTACAGGTATAGGAAACAGGCTTAGAGAAGTTTTATGGTTTGCACAAGATTTTAAAGGTTTTTTAAAGCTCTTTTGGAGAAAACTGGAAAGAAAATTATCCTGTTTATAGGCCTAAAAATGACATTGAAAACTAAACATGCTCAAAGAAGACATTTATCTCTTTGAAGACACTGAGGTCTCTGATCAACAATTTTTAAAGACTAATCATGAACACTAATAGCTATGCTCTGTCATCACTCAGCTAACATCTCTGGGCCCCAAGTTTAAATAGTTAACTGTGATCCTTTGCTTGCATAGTATGTGCCTGCTCAATAATGCTTAATTCAAAGTGCTCACCCCTCATATTTGTTTCAATATTGTTTGAGATGGGAACTCAGGAGGGGGATTTTTGTTTTTGATGGTGGTAGAGCCTCATCATGGAGTTGTTCTATTGTGTTCTCCATATAACCTGTGGCTTGGGTTTGTTTGCAAGAATAGAGTTTATCAAAAACTGGTCCTCCTACTTCTCTTTATAAAGAAGTATTTATAAATAAAGATTCTGCACAGAATATACTGGTCCTCTAGGGCAGTACCAATTCTTCTAATACAGTAATTATTTGAAGCCTTGTGCCCTGGAGTCAACATGTTCTTGTGGGAATTGCTACAGTTGAGAAAGCAAGATGAGTTTATAGGAAAAATGTGTTAAAATGTAAACATATATTAACAACTTCAAAAAGCTGGAGCACATAGTAACATCCTTAAAATCACTTTTCCCTTATTTCCAGATGCTTATGGCATTTGTAAAAGGGATATAAAATCATACAGTAAGAGCACTGTGGGCGGGTACATTATTTACATGTTATCATGTGTTGACATTTTTTACTCAGGGCCCTGATAATTGAAGATGAAACTGATAAAATTTTAAAGCCATAACTTGTTTTGTTGTTTTTCTTTTTAAGAGACAGGGTCTTGCTCTGTCACCCAGGCTGGTGCGATCAGTGATCGTAGCTCACTGCAGCCCCAACCTTCTGAGCTCAAGCAATCCTCTCGCCCCAGCTTCCTGAGTAGCTTGGACTACAGGTGCATGCCATAATGTCCAGTTAATTTTTTTTTTTAATTTTGAAGAGACAGGGTTTTGCTATGTTGTGTAGGCTGAACCAGAACTTTTGAGTCCCCATTTCCTAATTTATGCAATCACTTCACACTGGCACCCCCACATCATTGCATAAATTGACATCCTTCAAGTGAAATAATTATATATAAGATGTTTCCAACTACCTTCACCTGCAAATAATAGTAAACCTGATGTGTGGCTAAAGAATTGTATTTACCACATGTTCCAATTTGCCCAATGGATTGATGGATATTCAATCATTTTAACCATTTTAAGATTTTGAAGAGTGAACAGTCATTACATATCTTATAACTTAACCTTTAAAAACTGTCGATTTTGAACTTTACCTTTCAGCTTGACTTAATGTGATGTTTTAGAAGCATTCTTCAAAGAATAAAACACTAACTATGCAGAAAAGATTGGGGGATCATCATGGCAGATGGGAGGCAGAACTAGATGGCAGTTCCAACAGAGCAACATGCCAAGACTTGCATTGTGAATTTTAGCTCCAGATTGACTGCAAGAACAAACCAGCAATCTCGAGAAGACTCATAGACCCTCTGAAGGAAGCAGACTGCTCCTGCAGGACTTGGAAGATACCCCAAATACTGTGAGTGCCCCAACTGCAGAAGTGGGAAAGGGATACCCTCCTCTCCTGAACACACACCCCTACCAGAGAAACTGTAGGTTTCTCTTTGCAGGAGAAGTTTCTGACTTTACCCAAAGCTGAGTGCATTTAGAGAGCTGAGCGAAATACAGGGGTAGAGGAAGCAGCAGAAAGGCCCTGGGAGCTCGCTGAGTCCCCAAGCAGGCCATTCCTGTCTGGCACCACAGGGATCCATCAGGAGGGTGGCCAGAGGAGCAAGGGGTAAAACTCCACAGGGAGAAGGAAATCTCTAGCTGAGCTTTGTAACAATTTGAACAGGGCAAGAAGCCTCCTGGCCAGAACTCAGGGGAAGGTGCAAATCTGATGTGCGGACTCCACAGGTGGGGGAAGAACCAAGCCCTTTTCTTATGCAGCTGGGAGTTGGGTAGCCTGAAGCAAATTTTCAAGCCTGTCTTGCCCTCTGCCTAGAAACAGACTTGGGGTTATTGGTGGGGGTGTGGATTGTGGGAGTGAGACCAGCCCTCTGGTTTGTGTGGGAGCTGGGTAAGGCTTGTGACTGCTGGCTTTTCCCAACTTCCCTGACAACCTGCATGACTCGGCAGAGGCAGCCATAATCTTCCTAGGTACACAACTCTAGTGACCTGGGAATCTCGCCCACAATCCCCACAGTAGCCCCAGCAAGACTTGCCTAAGCTCAAGTCTAAGGAGAGCCTGAGCTCAGACACACCTCACCCTGCCCCCACCTGATAGTCCTTCCCTACCCACCCTGGTAGCAGAAGACAAAGGGCATATAATCTTGAGAGTTCTAGGGCCCTGCCCACTACCTGTCTCTCACCATACTACTACAGCTGGTGCTTTCTGGAAAGAACCACCTCCTGGCAGGAGGCCAACCAGCACAAAAATAAATAGAGCATTAAATCACCAAATCTAAGAACCATCATGGAGTCCATTGCACCCCCCTGCCAACTCCTCCAGAACAGGCATTGGTATCCATGGCTGAGAGACCCATAGATGGTTCAAATCACAGGACTCTGTGCAGACAACCCCCAGTACCAGCCCAGAGCTGGGTAGACTCGCTGGGTGTCTACACCCAGAAGAGAGACAGCAATCACTGCAGTTCAGCTCACAGGAAGCCACATCCATAGGAAAAGGGGAAGAGTACTATATCAAGGGAACACCCTGTGGGACAAAAGAATCTGCACAACAGCCATCAGCCCTAGACCGTTGCTCTGACAGAGCCTGCCCAAATGAGAAGGAACCAGAAAACCAACCCTGGTAATATGACAAAACAAGGCTCTTCAACACCACCAAAATACCACACTATTCACCAGCAGTGGATCCAAACCAAGAAGAAATCTCTGATTTACCTCAAAAAGAATTCAGGAGGTTAGTTATTAAGCTAATCAGACAGGCACCAGAGAAAGGCAAAACCCAATGCAAAGAAATAAAAAAAAAAGATATAAGAAGTGAAGGGAGAAATATTCAAGGAAATAGATAGCTTAAAGAAAAAACAATAAAAAATTCAGGAAAGTTTGGACAATTTTTAGAAATGCAAAATGTTCTGGAAAGTCTCAGCAATAGAATTGAACAAGAAAAAGAAAGAAATTCAGAGCTTGAAGACAAGGTCTTCAAATTAACCCAATCTGACAAAGACAAAGAAAAAGAATAAAAAAATATGAACAAAGCCTCCAAGAAGTCTGGGATTGTGTTAAATGACCAAACCTAAGAATAATCCATGTTCCTGAGGAAGAAGAGAATTCTAACAGCTTGGAAAACATAGTTGGGGGACTAATCAAAGAATACTTCCCCAGCCTTGCTAGAGACCTAGACATCCGAATGCGAGAAGCACAAAGAACACATGGGAAATTCATTGCAAAAAGATCATTGCCTAAGCATATTGTCATCAGATTATCCAAAGTTAAGATGAAGGAAAGAATCTTAAGAGCTAGGAGAGAGAAACACCAGGTAACCTTTAAAGGAAAATCTATCAGATTAACAGTAGATTTCTTGGCAGAAACCCTGCAGAACAGAAAGGATTGGGGCCCTATCTTCAGCTTCTTCAAACAAAATTATCAGCAAAGAATTTTGTATCTGGTGAAACTAAACATCATATATGAAGGAAAGATACAGTCATTTTCAGACAAACAAATGCTGAGAGAATTCGACCCTACCAAGCCACCACTACAAGAACTGCTAAAAGGAGCTCTAAATCTTGAAACAAATCCTGGAAACAAATCAAAACAGAACCTCTTTAAAGCATAAATCCCATAGGACCTATAAAAGAAAAATACATGTTAAAAAGCAAAACCAAAAAACCAAAGTACACAGGCAACAAAGAGCATGATGAATGCAATGGTATCTCTCATTTCAATACCAATATTGAATGTAAATGGCCTAAATGCTCCACATAAAAGATACAGAACAACAGAATGGATAAGAACTCACCAACCGACTATCTGCTGCCTTCAGGAGGCTCACCTAACACATAAGGACTCACATAAACTTAAAGGGGTGGAAAAAAGGCATTTCATGCAAATGGACACCAAAAGTAAGCAGGGGTAGCTATTCTTGTATCAGACAAAACAGACTTTAAAGCAACAGCAGTTAAAGGAGACAAAGAGGGACATTATATAATGGTAAATGGCCTTATCCAACAGGAAAAGATCACAGTCTTAAACATACATGCACCTAACACTGGAGCTCCCAAATTTATAAAACAATTACTAATAGACCTAAGAAATGAGATAGACAACAACACAATAATATTGGGGGACTTCAGTACTCTACTGACAGCATGAGACAGGTCATCAAGATAGAAAGTCAACAAAGAAACAATGGATTTAAATTGTAGCTTGGAACAAATGGACTTAACAGATATGTATAGACCATTTCATCCAACAACTGCAGAATACACATTTTATTCAACAGCACATGGAACTTTCTCCAAGACAGACCATGTATTAGGCCAAATGAGCCTTAATACATTAAAAAAATTGAAATTATATCAAGCACGCTCTCAGACCACAGTGGAATGAAACTGGAAATCAACTACAAAAGGAACCTTCAAAAACATGGAAATTAAATATTCTGCTTCCGAATGAGCATTGAGTCAAAAACAAAATCATGATGGAAATAAAATTTCTTCAAATTGAATGACAATAATGACACAGCCTACCAAAACCTCTGGGATAAAGCAAAGGCAGTGCTAAGAGGAAAGTTCATAGCCCCAAAAGCCTACATCAAAAAGACTGAAAGAGCACAAACTGACATTCCAAGGTCACCCCTCAAAGAACTAGAGAAACAAGAACAAACCAAACCCAAACCCAGCAGAAGAAAGAAAATTACCAAGATCAGAGCACATCTAAATGAAGTTGAAACAAAAACAATACAAAAGATAAATGAAACAAAAAGCTGGCTCTTTGAAAAGATAAATAAAATTGACAGACCATTAACAAGATTAACCAAGAAGAGAGAAAATCCAAATAAACTCACTAAAAAATGAAGCAAGAGATATTATAACTAACACCACTCAAATATAAAAGATCATTCAAAGCTATTATGAACAACTTTACACACATTAACTAGAAAACCTAGAAGAGATGGATGAATTCCTGGGAAAATACAACCCTCCTAGCTTAAATCAGGAAGAATTAGATAACCTGAACAGACCAATAACGAACAGTGAGATTGAAATGGTAATTAAAAAATTATGGACAAAAAAGTCCAGGACCAGGTGGATTCACAGCAGAATTCTACCAGATACTCAAAGAAGAATTGATACCAATGCTTTTGACACTATTCCACATGATAGAGAAAGAAGAAACCCTCCCTAATTCATTCTATGAAGCCAGCATCACCCTAATACCAAAACCAGGAAAGGACATAACAAAAAAGAAAACCGATATCCTTGATAAACATAGATGCTAAAATTCTTAACAAAATACTACCTAACCGAATCCAGTAACATATCAAAAAGATAATTCTCCATGATTAAGTGGGTTTCATACCAGGGATGCAGGGATGGTTTAACATACACAAGTCAATAAATGTGATACACCACATAAACAGAATTAAAAACAAAAATCACATGATCATCTCAATAGATGCAGAAAAAGCATTAGACAAAATCCAGTATTGCTTTATGATTAAAACTCTCAGCAAAATCAGAATACAAGGGACATACCTTAATGTAATAGAAGCCATCTATGGCAAATCCACAACCAACATAATACTGAATGGGGAAAAGCTGAAAGCATTCCCTCTGAGAACTGGAATAAAACAAGGATGCACGTTCTTACCACTCCCCTTCAACATAGCACTGGAACTCCTAGCCAGAGCAATAAGGCAAGAGAAAGAAATAAAGGGCATCCAAATTGGTAAAGAGGAAGTCAAACTGACACTGTTTGCTGATGATATGATCATTTACCTTGAAAACTCTAAAGACTCCTCCAGAAAGCTCCTAGAACTGATAAAAGAATTCAGCAAAGTTTCCAGATACAAGGTTAATCTACACAAATCAATAGCTCTTCTATACACCAACAGCAAGCAGAGAATCAAATCAAGAACTCAACTCCTTTTACAATAGCTGAAAAAAAAAAAAAATTTAGGAATATACCTAACCAAGGAGTCAAGAAACCTATACAAAGAAAACTATAAAACACTGCTGAAAGAAATCATAGATGACACAAACAAATGGAAACATATCCCATGCTCATGGATGGGTAGAATGAATATTATGAAAATGACCATACTAGCAAAAGCAATCTATAAATTCAGTGCAATCCCCATCAAAATATCACCATCATTCTTCACAGAATTAGAAAAGACAATTCTAAAATTCATATGGAACCAAAGAACAACTCACATAGCCAAAACAAGACTAAGCAAAAAGAACAAATCTTGAGGCATCACACTACCTGATTTCAAAGTATACTATAAAGGCCATAGTCACCAAAACAGCATGGTATTGGTATAAAAATAGGCACATAGACCAATGGAACAGTATAGGGAACCCAGAAATAAACCCAAGCACTGACAGCTAACCAATCTCTGACAAAGCAAAAAAGAAAAAGAAAAAAAAACTTACAATGGGGAAAGGACACCCTTTTCAACAAATGGTGCTGGAATGATTGGCAAGCCACATGTAGGAGAATTAAACTGGATCCTCATCTCTCACCTTGTACAAAAATCAACTCAAGATGGATTAAGGACTTAAACCTAAGACCTGAAACTAAAAATTCTTGACAATAACATTGGAAAAACCCTTCTAAACATTGGCTTAGACAAGGATTTCATGACCAAGAACCCAAAAACAAATGCAATAAAAACAAAGATAAATAGCTAGGACCTAATTAAACTAAAGTGCTTTTGCATGGTAAAAGGAACAGTCAGCAGAGTAAACAGAAAACCCACAGAGTGGGAGAAAATCTTCATAATCTATACATCTGACAAAGGACTAATAGCCAGAATCTACAATGAACTCAAACAAATCAGTAAAAAACCCCAAACAATCCCATTAAAAAGTGGGCTAAGGACACGAACAGACAATTCCCAAAAGAAGATATACAAATGGCCATCAAACCTATGAAAAAATGCTCAACATCACTAATGATCAGGGAAATGCAAATCAAAACCACAATGTGATACCCCCTTACTCCTGCAAGAATGGCCATGATAAAAAAATTAAAAAGCAGTAGATGTTGGTGTGGAGGTGATAAACAGGGAACACTTCTACACTGCTGATGGGAATGTAAACTAGTACAGCCACTATGGAAAACAGTATGCAGATTCCTTAAAGAAGTAGAAGTAGAACTACCATTTGATCCAGCAATCCCACTACTGGGTATCTACCCAGAGGAAAAGGAGTCATTATTTGAAAAAGACACTTGCACATGCATATTTATAGCAGCACAATTCACAATAGCAAAATCGTAGAACCATTCCAAATGCCCATCGATCAATGAGTGGATAAAGAAACTGTGGTATATAAAAATGATGGAATATTATGCAGCCATAGAAAGGAATGAATTCACAGCATTCTGAGTGACCTGGATGAGATTAGAGACTATTATTCTAAGTGAAGTAACACAGGAATGGAAAACCAAATATTGTATGTTCTCACTGATATGTAAGAGCTAAGCTATGAGGACGCAAAGGCACGAGAATGATACAATGGACTATGGGGTCTTGGGAGGAAGGGTGGAAGTGAGTGAGGGATAAAAGACTACAAATATGGTGCAGTGTATACAGCTCAGGTGATGGGTGCATGCAAATCTTACAAATCAACCACTAAAGAACTCAGTCATGTAACCAAATACCTTCTGTATCCCAATAACTTACAGGAAAAAACACTAACCATGCCAAAAAAAAAAGTTCAACCAGTTTCTTTATAGTTTCTTGTCTGCGTATTTTGGCATTTTTAGAGACACATATAAATGCCTTCTAAACAGTTAAGTGACTGCCCAGACTGTGAAGCTCAAACATGGTTTAAGTGCTCCAGGGATGTGATTACCAAAAATAATAACTAGATCACAATCATTAAAATGAAAAACTAAGCATATGATGGGGGAAATTATGCAAAGAAGGACAGGGCAGTAAAGCAAGTACATCTCTTTTTGTAGATTGGATGTTTTTTGATCTTCATTTCCATTTTATTAACAGCTGCATATCTTATTATTAGGGCAATTGAGGCTAAGAAGCCCTCTTCAAAATATATTAATTATGTGATGTTGATCAGACAATGAATTATCACAGATTATGCAGCTCTATTACATTCAGTAAAGCTAAGTAGAGCATTTGAATATGAGTATGTTTCATCATACAAAATGATGTAATAACAATTATTTGGGGATGGCAGTTTTGACATCATTATTAGCTTGAATATAGTCTCATTACCTCCAAGTGGCTCAGCAAAATAGTAACTGAGCATCTGTGTGTACATGGCATTGTGCATTGTGGGTGGGTACTTTATACATGTTATAATATGTTGGGGCCTTCTTTGCCCAGGACCTAGTCCATAATAGGTACTCGATAAATGTTTGCTGATCCTGAAGTTGATCAGCCTTTGTCCTTCCTGGTAGAGATGGGAGGAGGGACACTTCTGTGAATTTATGAAGTGCTTTTAGGCAAATAGGGAGTGAGCAGAGAGCTTTCCTTGGATTTACTTCTTCTTAATTGGCTTCAGTTCAAAATAATTTTTATGCCAAAGTGGCATATTTTGGGGTGGCATTTTCCTATCCTTCATGCCTAAGTTTACAACTAACATACCAAAGTTTAAAGGTGAATGTAATGGTTAATACTGAATGTCAACTTTATTGAATTTAAGAATGCAAAGTGTTGATCCTGGGTGTGTCTGTGAGGGTGTTGCCAAAGGAGATTAACATTTGAGTCAGTGGGCTAGGGAAGACAGACCCACCCTAAATCTGGTGAGCGAAATCTAATCAGCTGCTAGCAAATATAAAGCAGGCAGAAAATGTGAAAAGGTGAGACTGGCCTAGCCTCCCAGCCTACATCTTTCTCCCATGCTGGATGCTTCCTGCCCTCAAACATCAGCTACAAGTTCCTCAGTTTTGAGACTCAGACTGGCTCTCCTTGCTCCTCAAGGTTTCAGACAGCCTATTGTGGAATGTTGTGATCATGTAAGTTAATACTTAATAAACTCCTCTTTTTATATCTATCTATCCTATTAGTTCTGTCCCTCCAGAGAACCCTGACTAATACAGGTTTTGGTACCAGGAGTGGTTCTAGAGGAACAGAATATTAAGGATGTAGTTCTTTTGTTGGTTTTGGGGTTTCTGTAGTTGGCTACTTCATATGATTGGACACCAAAATTCTAAGGCCTCTACTTATAATAGTATGGAGAATGCTGATAGTACTTGGTGTGAACTGATTAGAGAGTTATGCAAAATAAATTCATTTGACACTTCTGATTCACTGCTTGTGAGAGGCAGGGAGTTTAGTGACTCTATACATAATACCTCAGACCATATGTGGAGAATCAAGGAACATAATGGGGCTGGTTGCTCCTAAGTTTAGTAGATAATGTCATGAAAGAAATGATGAACTCAGGGATTCTATCTCCTGGATTCAGAAGCAGATACTGAGCCTCAAATCTGCTAAGATTGCCCTGAGTGAGAGTCTTATCTCCTATAGAGACAGAGCTGAAATTGTGGAAAAACAGACACAAGCTCTTATCATGCAAGTGGCTGACCTGCAATGAAAGGTGCGTGCACAGCCTCATCAGGTGTCTACTGTTAAAGTGAGGGCATTGATTGGAAAAGAATGACACCCTGCAATTGGGAATGGGGATATGTGGGAGGACACTGGTGAAGCTGGGGACACTGTGTTTGTAAACTCTGTTGGACCATTTTTGCCAGAAGAAACAGCTTTCCCATCCCCAGTAATGGCAACATCCCCTCCCTGACCCATGCTGCCATCAGCTTTTCCACCTTTGTCTGAGGAGATAAATTGTGTATTGCCTGAGGCAAAAGTGATGTCCTCCCCTGAATCAGTTGCCAGGCAAAATAATGTTGATTCTCCTTGAGAGCCACCCCCAACACTCCTGTTTGCTTCTAAACCTATAACTAAAGTCCCAGTGGGCCCCTAGAAGTGAGATTGAGAGTGTGACCCATGAGGAGGTGTGCTACACTCAAAAAGAACTGCTTGAGTTTTCTAATTTATATAAACAGAAATCTGGAGAACAGGAATGGGAATGGATATTAAGGGTGTGGGATAATGGTGGAAGGAACATAGAGTTGGATCAGGCCGAATTTATTGATTTTATCCCACTAAGTAGGGACCCTTCATTTAATGTTGCAGCTCAGGGAGTCAAAAAAGGTTCTAATAGTTTACTTGCTTGGTTAGCTGAAATACAGATTAAAAGATGGCCCACTGTGAGCCAGCTAGAAATGCCTGAGCTTCCTTGGTTTAATGTACAGAAAGGGATCCAAAGGCTTAGGGAGATTGGGATGGTGGAGTGGATTAGTCACTTTAGACCTACTCATCCCAGCTGGGAGCTTGCAGAAGATATACCCTTGACAAATGCCTTGCAAAATAGACTTGTGAGGGCAGCACCTGTATCATTGAAGAACTTTGTAATTTCTCTTCCCTGTATGTCAGATCTAACAGTGGGAACCACAATCACTCCACTACAAAATTTAAATATAATGGGAATAATTGGATCCCAAGGTGGCAGGGGCCAAGTGGCAGCACTCAACCATCAAAGGCAAGAGGGGCATAGCTACTGAAATGGACAGCAGAGGCACAGTGACAATCAGAATAGTCTGACTCCTGTAGAGTTCTGACATTAGCTAATTAATCATGGTGTTCCTAGAAGTAAAATTGATAGGAAGCCCACTGCATTCTAGCTTAATTTATATAAACAGAAAACTTCTAGGTCCAATGGATGAAAGGCTAATTTGAATTATAAAAACAGAGAATCATGGCCCATCAATAAATTTTTGGGCTTGAGCCAGTTTACAGACCCAGAACCCATTGAAAGAAGGGGAGGCTGGGTTACCTTGTGGAAGGACCCCATATTACTGACAATTTATGCGGTGAATCTTTCTCCCATCCTTCCCTAAGAAGACCTCCAGCCTTATACCAGGGTAGCTGTGCATTGGGGAAAGGGAAATGACCAGACATTTCAGGGACTACTGGACACTGGCTCTGAGCTGACATTGATTCCAGAGGACCCAAAATGTCATTGTGGTCCCCAGTTAAAGTAGAGGCTTATGAAGGTCAGGTAATTAATGGAGCTTTAGCTCAGGTCTGATATACAGTGGGTCCAGTGGGTCCTTGGACTCTCTTCTGGTCATTTCCCTAGTGCCAGAATGCATAATAGGCATAGACATACTTAGTGTCTGGCAGAATCCCTGCATTGGCTCCCTGACTGGTAGGGCGAGGGCTATTATGGTGGGAAAGGCCAAATGGAAGCCATTGAAGCTGCCTCTACTTAGAAAAATAGTAAATTGAAAACAATATTGCATCCCTGGAGGGACTGCAGAGATTAGTGCCACCATCAAGGACTTGAAAGATGCGGGGGTGGTGATTCCCACCACATCCTCATTCAACTCTCCCATTTGGTCTGTGCAGAAAACAGATGGATCTTGGAGAATGACAGTGGATTATTGTAAGCTTAACCAAGTGGTAACTCCAATTGCAGCTGCTGTACCAGATGTGGTTTTATTGCTTGAGCAAATTAACACATCTCCTAGTACCAGATATGCAGCCATTGACTTGGCAAATGCCTATTTCTCCATTCCTGTCCATAAGGCTCACCAGAAGCAATTTGCCTTCAGCTGGAAAGGCCAGCAATATACATTTACTGTCCTACCTCAGGGATATACCAACTCTCCCGCTTTGTGTCATAATGTTATTTGGAGAGGTCTTCATCATTTTCACTTCCACAAGATATTACACTGGTCCCTTACATTGATGACATTATTTTGATTGGATCCAGTGAACAAGAAGTAGCAAACACACTGGACTTATTGGTGAGATATTTGCATGCAGAGGATAGGAAATAAATCTGGCTAAAATTCAGGGAACTTCTACCTTAGTAAAATTTCTAGGGGTCCAGTGGTGTGGGGCCTGTCGAGATATTCCTTCTAAGGTAAAGGATAAGTTGCTGCATTTGGCCCCTTCTACAACCAAGGCAGAGGCACAACACCTAGTGGGTCTATTTGGATTTTGGAGGCAATGTGTTCCTCATTTGGGTGTGTTACTCTGCCTCATGTATCAAGTGACCTGAAAGGCTGCCAGTTTTGAGTGGGGCCCAGAACAGGAGAAGGCTCTGCAACAGGTCCAGGCTGCTGTGTAAGCTATTCTGCTCTGCCACTTGGGCCATATGACTCAGCAGATCCAATGGTGCTGGAGGTCAGTGGCAGATAGGGATGCTGTTTAGAGCCTTTGGCAGGCTCCCATAGGTGAATCACAGTGGAGGCCTCTAGGATTTTGGAGTAAGGCCCTGTCATCTTCTGCAGATAACTACTCTCCTTTTGAGATATCTTGGCCTGTTACTAGGCTTTGGTGGAAACTGAACATTTGACTACGGGTCATCAAGTCACCATGAGACCTGAATTGCCTATCATGAACTTGGTGCTTTCTGACTCATCTAGCCGTAAAGTGGGTCATGTACAGCAGCATTTCATCATCAAATGGAGGTGATATATATGTGATCGAGCTCAAGAAGATCGTGAAGGCACAAGTAAGTTACATGAGGAACTGGCTCAAATGCCCGTGGTCTCCACTGCTGCCACCCTGCCTTCTCTTCTCCAGCCTGCACTGATGGCCTCATGGGGAGCTCCCTATGATCAGTTGACAGAGGAAGAGAAGACTAGGGCCAGGCTCACAGATGGCTCTGTATGATATGCAGGCACCACGTAAAGGTGAACAGCTGTAGCACTACAGCCCCTTTCTAGGACATTCCTGAAGGACAGCGGTGAAGGGAAATCTTCCCAGTGGGCAGAACTTTGAGCAATGCAACTGGTTGTGCACTTGGCATGGAAGGAGAAATGGCCAGATGTGCGATTATATACTGATTCATGGGCTGTAGCCAATAGTTTGGCTGGATGGTCAGAGTCTTGGAAGAAGCATGATTGGAAAATTGGTGACAAAGAAATCTGGGGAAGAGTTATGTGGCTGGTCCTCTCCGACTGGTCAAAAGCTGTGAAGATATTTGTATCCCATGTGAGTGCTCACCAATGGGTGACCTCAGTAGAGGAGGATTTTAATAATAAAGTGGATAGGATGACCCATTCTGTGGACACCACTCAGCCTCTTACCCCAGCCACTCCTGTTATCGCCCAATGGGCCCATGAACAAAGTGGCCATGGTGGCAGGAATGGAGGATACGCATGGGCTCAGCAACATGGACTTCCACTCACCGAGGCTGACCTGGCTACGGCCACTGCTGAGTGCCCTATTTGCAAGCAGCAGAGACCAACACTGAGACCTTGATATGGCACCACTCCTTGGGGTGATCAGCTAGCTACCTGGTGGCAGATTATGTTGGACCTCTTCCATCTTGGAAAGGGCAGAGGTTTGTCCTCACTGAAATAGACACTTACTCCAGATATGGGTTTGCCTATCCTGCATGCAGTGCTTCTGCCAAGACTACCACCCGTGGACTCATGGAATGCCTTATCCACGGTCATGATATTTCACAGAGCATTGCCTCTGACCAAGGCACTCACTTTACAGCTAAAGAAGTGAGGCAGTGGGCTCATGCTCATGGAATTCACTGCTGTTACCATGTTCCCCATTATCTTGAAGCAGCTGGATTGATAGAACGGTGGAATGGCCTTTTGAAGTCACAATTACAACGCCAACTTGGTGACAATACTTTGCAGGGCTGGGGCAAAATTCTCTAGAAGCCCATGTATGCTTTGAATAGGCGTCCAATACGTGATACTGTTTCTCCCATAGCCAGGATTCATGGATCCAGGAATCAAGGGGTGGAAGTGGAAGTGGCACCACTCACAATCACCCCTGTGACCCACTAGCAACATTTTTGCTTTCTCTTCCCATGACATTACGTTCTGCTGGCCTAGAGGTCTTAGTTCCAGAGGGAGGAATGCTGCCACCAGGAGACACAACAATGATTTCATTAAACTGGAAGTTACAGTTGCCACCTGGACACTTTATGCTCCTCCTACCTTTAAGTCAACAGGGTAAGAAAAGAGTTACAGTATTGACTGGGGTGATTGACTCAGACTATCCAGATGAAATCACTCTACTACTCCATAACTGAGGTAAGGAAGAGTGTGCATGGAATACCGGAGATACATTAGGGCATCTCTTAATATTACCATGCATGCCCTGTGATTAAGGTCAATGGGAAGCCCAATCCAGGCAGGACTACAAATGGTCCAGACCCTTCAGGAATGAAGGTTTGGGTCACTCCACCAGGAAATAAACCACAACCTGCTGAGGTGCTTGCTGAAGGCAAAGGGAATACAGAATTAGCAGTAGAAGAAGGTAGTCATCAATGCCAGCTATTACCATGTGACCAGTTACAGAAACAAGGACTGTAATTATCATGAGTATTCCTCATTCTTTTGTTAAAAACATGTTTGTGCAGGTATACACTTGTACTAAGAAAATATCTTCATTTTATTTCTTTTATCCTTTATCATGTGATGAGATTTATTGACTTTACATCAGCATTTAAATATTGTTAACTTCATGTAACAATATTTAAATTGTTGGGGATTGGTGTGTTTCCAGTTGTATGAAAGATAGTTGTACTATGTTAGGCATAATTATAATCTTATTGTTGTCTTTATTTGAAGATTATGTATGATCTGAGGAGATGTGTGTGGGTTCAAGTTGACAAGGGGTAGACTTGTGATGGTTAATACTGACTGTCAACTTGATTGGATTGAAGGATGCAAACTATTGATCCTGCGTGTGTCTGTGAGGGTGTTTCCAAAGGAGATTAACATTTGAGCCAGTGGGCTGGGGAAGGCAGATGCACCTTAATCTGGTGGGCACAATCTAATTAGCGCCAGCGAATATGAAGCAGGCAGAAAAATGTGAAAAGGAGAGACTGGTCTAGCTTCCCAGTCTGTATCTTTCTCCCATCCTGGATACCTCTTTCCCTCAAACATCAGACACCAAGTTCTTCTGTTTTGAAACTCAGACTGGCTCTTCTTGCTCCTCAAGCTTTCAGACAGCCTATTGTGGGACCTTGTGATCATGTGAGTTAATACTTAATAAACTCCCCTTTATATATATTTATATGTCTATCCTATTAATTCTGTCTCTCCAGAGAACCCTAACTAATACAGTGAATAATCCTTGACTAGGGATAATTATACTGCAGATTAGCAGTCAATACCTCAAGAATCCTTACAGGCAACAGACAAAAATCTTTATTTGGCATCTACCATGTTTAAAGTACTGTGTCAGGCCATTTGGGACAAGGGATGGAGTGGTAGAAAGAAATACTCCTTATTACCTAATTGCATGTAAATTTTTCTGCTAGTAGAGTTTGAAGTATCCCACAGACACACTAAATTGAAGATCTCAGGCTATTTTCCCAAAAGTGACTATCTGAGTTCTCTATCTCAGAAAATCATTTTCCAAGTGTCTGGGCCAAGTGTCTGGGAATTTTCCTAGACTCCCCTCTCTCCTTTATTGCCCATATCCAATTGGTCATCCATCTGAAATTCAAATGATTCCTTCCCTTGAGTGTAGACTGTGCTAATAATGTATTATTTTCAGTCTTCATCAGGTTTTGCCTAATTGTTAAGATAACCATTTTACTTCTAGCTGTCCTTAGTTTCATACCCATGGTCCATCCACACTGGGTCAGAGGGAGTTTTTCTCAAAGCCAAGAGCCATTACCCCTCTTAAAGTCTTTCTAAAACTCTTAAAAGCTTATAGTTGCTATGCTTACATTACTGTAGCAGGCAAATTCAATCTAACTCAGATATAAACACTTCATCAATTACTGGGCATTCGCTCTTCCTCAGGCCACATGGTCACCAAACTAGGGTGGACCATACATCCTTGTTTGCCCAGAATGATCCCAATTTATGCCCTCTGTCCCTGAGTAATTATTAGTAATACCTCTGAAATGTTTCGATGATAAATTATATGGCCATCCTAAGTGCCATAGACTTGTTAAAAGAGGTTTTTGAGAACTATCTGGTAAGGATAGCCTGGAGATAAATAAACCAGAGTTCTGTATCTCTTATCTAAGATTCTTGGATGTGTCATAAATTAGAATTATTTTAGAAAGGAAATACAATGCATTATTATGTATTACATAATATCCCCAGCAGGGTCTAAGGAAGTACTCCTTAAGCATATGACTATTCTGTAGAGAAATATATGAATGTAGGAATTTTTTTCCCTAAGAGAGCAATATAAAGACTGTTTAGGGCAAGATTTGAGGCTAAACAATTATGAAAAACATATTTGGTTTTCAGAGCTTTTCAGATTTGGGAATACAGAAATTTTGGACCTGTACTTAGTGGTGGGAGCTAGAAAGGGTTCTTTGTCCTCTCTAATCTTTGTTTTTCTTATTTGTAAAATAATAATAATAATTGTACTTCTAATACAGTTGTTTTGAGAATAAAATGAGATAGTTACATAACTGGGCTTAGTGAAAGGCCTGGTACAGAATGCTTAATTAATTGTAGTTATTTTTATGAACTGCATTCTGTTCTTACCTAATCCAAAGGTAGGAATGCCAAATTATCTCAAGGCACACAAAGCAAGTTAAGAAAATGTGATGACTGTGGGATCAGAAGCCTGATGTTTTTCATCTGCCTAACCTAAATTATTTTCCTCAGAAACTGTTTATATCTCTCCACTGCATTATGAATAGAACAAAGGCTTTCTATTCACCATTGTATCTCAAGGGCCTAGTACTCTTTCTGGCACATAATAAGTATCTCAGTAAATAGTGATTGATTGAGTGAATAAAAGCCTATGAGATCCCTACAAAATATCACATTCAAAGATGCTTTGAGCATGGATATATTTGGGAAAGCCCAAAATATATCAGGCCATGGTATTTTTCATCATAATACTCAGGAAATTCTACCACACTGTTGTTGTTTTTTTTTTTTTTTGAGACAGAGTCTCACTCTGTCACCCAGGCTGTAGTGCAGTGGCATGATCTCGGCTCACTGCAATCTCCGCCTCTTAGGTTCAAGCGATTCTTCTGCCTCCGCCTCTCGAGTAGCTGGGATTACAGGCACACGCCACCACACCTGGCTAATTTTTGTATTTTTAGTAGAGATGGGGTTTCACCATGTTGGCCAGGTTGGTCTCAAACTCCTGACCTCAGGCGTGATCTGCCCACCTCGGCCTCCCAAAGTGCTGGGATTACAGGTGTGAGCCTCTGTGCCTGGCCACACTGTTACTTTTTGTTTTGGCCACATGAAATCTTTGCATCTATTCCTCCATTTACCTGCCCCACTCCCCAGCAGGGTATGCTAGTGCTGAAAGGCCCTGGCAGGTCCTAAAGGAATGTCCCTGCTTTTAATGCCATCTAAAACAGAGGAGCGAATGCTCTAGGAATTAAGCTCAACCATTACTCGCTGTAGTTTTTAGGAGCTAAAATGTCAATGATTTTTTAAAAAGTCTTATTTTCCTTAATTTCCAAAAAAATAAATTTTCTCAAATTTTCCCTTTCAAATCTGTAAAATATTTTAAAAATAATTTGGCAAACCAACTTTTATTCTCACTTGAAAACTTTTTCCTTCAATACCTTTAAAATCATCATCATGAACTAAAAGTCATCCCTTACGTGTTCAAAGTACAATGGCATGGTTGGAAATAATATATACCCTTTTATAATTGAACAAGTGGCTTTAAATGCAATTTGGATCTTGCCCATGAGGTGTGTAAATTTTTGGATATAGTAACTTAATAGGATTTAAAACTCCCTAAGGGAAGATACGTTGTATGTCTTCAATAGTTTACTTTTAATTCTTAAAGTCAAAAATTCTGAAAACTCTAAGTTTTCTCATTTGGTTTTGAAACTTGATTTGAGCTTATTTTATGGCATGAATTAAATGTGAGGCTCTTTTGGCCATTATCTCATTCATATGAATGTTTACATATTAAGTGGTGGAAATATTAATATGTTTGAACATGAATGCTTCCCAGACCTACTGGGGTGTTACTTAATACAAGGTAAATGGGCGGTATTACCTCCATAATATTAGAAAAATTCTGCATTCTGAAATACATCAGCCCCATGGGTGTCAGGCTGTGGCCCTATGTTACCATTAGGTTTATTTTGGGAAGTATTATCAATGAGAGAATCGTGTGTAATTTCCAAATATATATTTATAACAAGGGCTGGGTCTAAATGTGACTAAGTTTGGAGCTAGCTGCACCATTCTGGATTATTTTCTTGAAGTTTTCTATGTATTAAGGGAATGGTGTACCTGTGTTGAGCCTTGAAATCTATTCTAAAAGTATTTTGGATGCTGCACAAACAAAAAAGTTAAGACCTAAGTTCAGAGATGTGTCCAATATTTATTGGCTTCTGGACTGAATTAACAGAATTAAAGTTTACATTTGATTGTAATTACAGCAATGCTGTATCTTTACATATTTTTCCTTATTGTAGATAGAGTTTATTAGTCCATGTCCTCATGAGATAACCCACCCACTGTAATCTTTTTTCTTTTTTAGTTTTGGAGACATAGTCTCGCTCTGTTGCCCAGGCTGGAGTGTAGTGGTGCAATCTTGGCTCACTGCGACCTCTGCCTCCTGAGTTCAAGCAATTCTCCCACCTCAGCCTCCTGAGTAGTTGGGACTACAGGTGCACGCCACCATGCCTGGCTAATTTTTTTGTATTTTTAGTAGAGACAGGGTTTTACCATGTTGGTTAGGCTGGTCTCAAGCTCCTGACCTCAGGTGATCTGCCTGCCTCAGCCTTCCAAAGTGCTGGGATTACAAGCATGAGCCACTGTGCCTAGCCTAATGCTTTTTCTTATACCAAGATTATCACTGGCAAGAGAAGAAGGATTCAGAGTATTTCAGACCCAACCTAGAGAACTCTTCATGGCATCATGGTTAAAGGTGGCAAGGAAGAGAAAGGGGAAGAGAGCTAATATAACTGAGCATCTCTAATGGGACATACACTTTGTCTTATCATCTGCCGCTAACAATATAATCATTTAAAGGAAGAATCATTATCCTTAGTTTACATCTAAAGGAAATGGAGGTTCAGGAATATTGCATAACTTGACCAATTTCCCAGAGACATAAGCTAGAGTGCCTGGACTAGAATCCACGTCTGTATAACTCCAGAGCCCATGCTCTTCCCAAAGCTCATGCAGCCCTCCCTAGAGAAGAAAAGCAACCCAAAGCCAGAAATAACTGAAAATATCACAACACAGAGGTACTTCTCACTAAAACTTAATTAGCCATTTTTGTCCTTTGCTAAGGATGTAATATTCTAAAAACAGACAGAAATGAAGACTTTTTAGGACACCTACATTGTCAACCGTAAATGCGGCTCTTAGCAACCTCTATCTCAACAATATCTGACACTCCTTCCCTGCCTCTTTGTAAAGCAAGACTAATTTAAAACAAAAACTTAGGGAGAGGAAATGTGATGTGCCAAGTCTAATGCATTTTGAAACAGAATGTGGAACACATATGCCTAGGGTTTCCTTAAGAGTTTATATTATAAAGTGTTTATATTTTAGTCTTTGTTTTCTGGCACTTGTTAAATAACAATCAAGCTATAGCTGCTCTAGGAAGATGAGATGGCCTGAAGAGAGTCACATACCAGAAAAAGGAAAGTTAAAAGTATCACCTGTTTTATTTTTCTTGCTCTGCAATTTATGTAGAAATGTGCCTCATGCCAAGAAAGACAAATTATAAAAATGTTGCCCCTTATTTAGCAACTCAAGGAGATAGGTTTGTGCATCGCCTTGCCTCCCTTCCCCTGCCACCCAATGCACAAACACATCCACTTATACACACACTGCAACAGTTTCTCTTTAGTGCATAGGTTTTCAAAGTTAATTACATCAGAATCACCTGGAGGACTTGCTAGAGGATAGGTTGCAGGACTTGACCCCTCATGTTTCTGATCCAGTGAGTCTGGGGTGGGACTGAACAGTTGACATTTTTAACAAATACCTAGGTGCTATAGTCTGAACATTGGTGTCCCCCCAAAATACATATGTTGAAGCCACATCCCCAGGGTAATAGTATTAAGAGGTGGAGTCCTTAGGAGTTGATCAGGGCTCTGCCCTCGTAAATGGGGTTAGTGCCCTTATAAAAGAGGCCAGAGGGAGCTTATTTGCTCCTTGTAGTGTGTGAGGACACAGCAAGAAGGCATCGCCTATGAATTAAAAAACGGTTCCTCACCAGACGTGAAATCTGCTGGTGACTATCTTGGACTTCCCAGCCTCTAGAACTGTTAAGAAATACATTTCTGTTGTATATAAACCACCTATGGTATTTTCATTGTAACAGCTCAAACAGAGTAAGTCACCAGGTTGTGCTGATGTTACTAGTCTGGGAATCACACTTTGAGGACAACTGCTTTGGTGAATAGTGTTTAGCTTGCATTGCACTGAGCCTCAGAGCAGCAATTCTAGACTGGTAATAAGCATCTGAATCACCTGGCAGCTTGTGAATGTGCAATTGCCCCCTTCTTGATTCTTGACCCTGGCTAAACATTAGAATTATCTGGGGTGATATCATGCTCTGATCCACCACAGAACAACTGAGTCAAAATCTTTGAAGGCAGGACTCAGGAAGGGTAATTTTTTTTTTTAATCTCCCCCAGTGATCTTAATACCCATGGAGGAATCATCACCATTGTAATCAGTTCTGAAAGTACATGAGTGTCCACGGGGGTGTGTATTGAGAAACATGTCTAAACAGTTCTCATGCAATTTGAGAAACAGTGTTTTGGGCTGAGACCCAAACCTTCCTCAAAGGCTTATCACCACCCCTCTGTGACACCAAGGGCCGCACTTTCACATACAATCTTAGGCTTTGCACTTGCTCCTCCCTGCCTAGAAAGCTCATTTTCTCTTCTCAGGCAGTTAAATCCTTCATGTCCTTTAATACTGATCTCAGGGAGCCAGATTTTTTTTTAATAAGTTTATCCTAATTCTTTTTTTTCTTTCCAACTTTTATTTTAGGTTCAAAGGGTACATATGCAGGTTTGTTACATGAGTGAATTGCATGTCATGGGGATTTGGTATACACATAATTTTGTCATCCAGATAATCAGCATAACACCTGATAGGTAGTTTTTCAATACCCTTCTCCCACCTTCCACCTTAAAATAGGCCCCAATGCCTATTGTTCCCTTCTTTGTGTTCATGTGTACTCAGTGTTTAGCTGCCACTTATAAGTGAGAATGTGCAGTATTTGGTTTGCTGTTCCTGCATTAATTTGCTCAGGATAATGGCTTCCAGCTCCATCTCATGTCGCTGCAAAGGCCATGATCTTATTCTTTTGTGTGGCTGCATAGTACTCGATGGTGTATATATATATATATCACATTTCCTTTATCCAGTCCACTTTTCATGGGCATCTAGGTTGATTTCATGTCTTAGCTATTGTGAATAATAGTACTGCAATGAACATCCATGTGCATGTATCTTTATGGTAGAATGATTTATATTCCTTTGGGTATATATCTGGCAATGAGACTGCTGTGCCTCTTCTGTGCATGATGAAACCCTCTGTTCTCCTTTACCTTTGCACTGATTGTACTATATAGCAGAGTTTCTTTCCACTTTTCTGTGGGTCTCTCCCACTGAGTGCTAAATTCTGAATGGAGGAAGGATCATTTCAGTTATTATTTCACCTACCTTTACTGAATATAATTTTTCACAATATAAGGTGCTCAAGAAAATTAAATAAATTGATATTAATTAAATCCTATAAATAGGGAAGCAATCCTATTTTCTTTTTAAAATGTGAATCAAGAAATATGGCTTTCTAGGATAGGATAAGACAGCTTATTCAGATGAAAGAAATGACCTATATTAATAAAAAAACTCAGCAATAGGACATGCAATAATCATGAGAAAAGCCTCATTATTGTTTTCTTACCTCAAATGAGGTCTGCTCAAACAATATAAAGCCATCACAAAAAAAAAAAACTTTATAAAAAAGCTATACTTGAATGCCTGCTGCTTGAAATCTTCTCACTGAAGTTTATCCTGAATTTTTAGTTTGTGTTTTCTGAGAGAGTAACCGTATGTCCAAACAATGGTTGTTTTGACGGTGTGAAATTCCTTCATACATTCCAAGGATTGATCGCAAAATACTGAAGTGGCAGGTGGGAACCTAGGCTGATATTGTTGATCCCTTTGAAAATACTTGTAGTATCAGACACCTTGGGACACACTGTAGGCATCGCCAACCTTCAGAACTATTACACATCACAAATTTCTACCTTATTATAACAGTGTAAAGCTGTCTTGCTTAGTAACTTGTATTATTACTCCTTATATTGCTGAGTTTGTTTGTGGTTTGTTATAGCAAAGCACAAATCTTTGAGCTTGGGTTAGAAGACATGGTGAGATATGTTTTGTTACTCTTCAGAGTCTGGAATGCCCTCTGTGCATAGCACAGCGTCTATGTAGTTTATTATGTATTTCTCAATCTGTCATAAAAGGCAAAGCTTTACACAAATTATATAATTTACTCTGTATCTGGCCAGGAAAAATAATAAATAAAAATAATACCCTGTATCTAGTATAAAAATAGTATACTATAAAAATAATACTGCATATCTAGCTAGGAAAAAAATGAATACTAAGGAAAAAGGAAAACAAATGTTTTGCTTAGTTCTGTGATTTTTTAGAAAATGACATATACTATATAAGCATATGCCTGTTTCCTGCTTTAAAGGACTTGAACGTTTCCATATTCCTATATATGGTTTTATTGTCATGCTATTACATACAAATTGTTGAACTAGAATCTGTTGTCAATCTACACTCCTTTAAAAGACTGTATCAAGGGCCATTATTTAATTTTCATGTGAACAGATGCTCATCTGTTTTAGAATTAGACTAAAGATTTTGGACTTGGTCTACAGTGTTCCAGATTGAATGCAAAAATTATCTTTAGACTTCTGAGATAAAAAGGTCCCTATTGAGGAGGATTGATACTTTTCCTAGAAAGATGGGATCAAACATGAAATTTTTCTAGAAACGTGAAATCAAACATGGAATTTTCTTAGAAACATGGAATCAAAAAATCGAATTTTCAGGGCAAAACTTGAACATTACTTTGAGAGTATCTCAATCAGGAAGAGCAGGAAGTGCTTTGGTCTCAGACTCTTAAGGTTGCCACCTCCTTGACATTGCTTAACCAGGTACCGTATAGACCTGCGGCGTCTCTCTTCTATCTTGGTATCCAGTATCCATGGTATGTGTGATTATTTGTGTTTTATTTTAAAGTATCCCTTTGAACATCATCTGATTATGGACAGAAGAAAACAATTCAGTGAGAATTGCACTGTCTACTTACAAATTTTATTTTGTGAGATAAGGCCTAATATATAAATATATGGCAGATTCACTTTTCATTTTTGTAGTTATCTCCTGGGTATTCCTATTCTGTGTCCTGTACCATACACCCCTTCTCTTTCTTCCAAAAAGTTGAAGCATCACTGGAAATCTAGCTACACTTAGTTTCAAAATCTACTTACATGGTTTGAGAATACACATCATCCCACTCCATTTTCCATTGGTTAAGAGAGCAGTTCATTTTAAACAAGCACTTCATTCTAGATCTACGGTTCCATGTTTCCATCCAGAAATGGAATCATGGATCAGCGTATGTCAGGGAAAAAAGAACCCAACAGCCTGACTCAAGGTACAGCTAGTTTTAGAGCATTCTGCTGGCTCTATTCATTTTACCTAGGCCCTTCTGTGGATGGAGTTTTGGATGACTGCACCTTCTTGTGACATTTGGAGGGAACATTTCTTTCTTCTCTGGCATCTTCCTCCAGTCATGCTGCCTGATTTTTTTTTCTAGTCCACAGGTCAATTCTGTGATTATGCCATGAAAGTTGCTGGATGCTTATTCTATGTCTAACCCCATGATAAGTGATTTTACTGATGATCTGCCACTAAACATATTGTAAGATAGGTATTATTATTTCAATTTTACATTTGGAAGAAATGAGGTAGAAAGAAATGTAATATATTTTCTATTGCTTCACAGCTACTAAGGGACGATAGTAGATTTTAAGTTCTCAAGTTTCTGATTCTGAAATCCATGTAAGTTCTTAAACCACAGATTCTAAAATTTGAGCATGTATAAGAATCACCAGTTTCTGCCCATTTAATGAATCAAGAAGTTGATTTAGGTTAAGGCCCAAACAGCAATTAACAAAAAAAAAAAAAAAAAAGAAAGAAAGAAAATATCATAGTACTCCTTTGATAGTAAAAGCTAAAACTTTTTGTGTAAAACTTTCTGTGATTTCAGTTATATAGGTATATTTTGGGTTGCAAAGTAAAATGTTTTTATTTTCTTACTATTGATCATGTTCAAAAAGTTTAAAAACCACTTGTCTAGGTATTTTGTTAAAAGTATATATTTTGGTGCCCCTCTTTGAGGTTCTCAATCAAAATATACATTTTTAACAATCTTGGTGGTTCTTATACTAGTGTTTCTTGAACAGCACTTTGATAAAATTTGGCTTAAACTATACAATCAAAATGGAAATTGCTCTTCCTCTGTTTTTGCATGTATCACCTTCATTTTAGCACTTCTGACATTGAAGTCATATTGTCAGTAGGTTTTTCAAGGCTAGGATTTTCCTTCATATTACAATTTTGGTGCCCAGTTGGGTGCAGGCACATAGTAGGTGCTTAATACATAACTATTGACTATTTTCTGTTTTCCTTAGTTGACTAGCATTTTCTTTTCTTTTTTTTTAACTTTGTTTTAAGTTCAGGGGTACATATGCAAGTTTGTCATATAGGTAAACTCGTGTCATGGGAGTTTGTTGCACAGATTATTTCCTCACCCAGTTTGAGACTTAATATTTGCAATAACGACATTTTTTGAAATCAAAAGCACAATGAGATACTTAAGATATAAAGGACAAAATAAATTTTGTGATTGACACAAGTAAGTTTTGAGAAATAATGATTATTTGGGGTTTCCTTCAATGTTTTATTCTTTGAAGCCTGTATACGTTTTGAACAGTTGATTAAAACCTAATGTGGAAACTCAGGTGATATTATGATTGTTGACTTGGGGAGAGCTGGATAAACTTGAATCAACAGAATTTCTTATACAACAATGAGAAATAATTCAAAGCAGAATAGATAGATATACTTTATTTACTTATTACTTTCAGTTCATTGTTGTAAAATGAAAAATTACAATTTTTTAAGTTAAAGGATCCAATATGATGGCAAAATGTTTTTAGGAAAATCAGATTTTAGTATGGAGAGTGTTGAACAGCCAATATTTTAAGAAAACGGGACATGGCAATAGATATTAATGATGATCAATTAATTATTGTGTCTGGACAAGGGCTGAAGTGTGGGGATTGCTGATTGGTTGAGAAGTGAGGGTTGAAGTCGGGAGAGGGGATAGAGAGATGAAGAAACCTCATTTTTGTGCTGAGTCAGTGAGCCGGTTCCTTGGTAGGGGTCTTCACGCTGGTTGGTGTCAGCCGTTCTGCTGGAATTCAGGATCTGAAAAACTCCTTAAGGAATTCTTAAACACAAAGGTCTTATGATTCTAGTGTCAGATATTCTGTCTATAGAAACAATGGGGTAGAGTGTAGGAGAGGGTCAGCATGCTGACTCTTGGTTTGTTGTTAACCCTCTCGTTGAGGTGATCAAGTCTCCAGAAGATGATTGAGTGCAGACTTGAGAAAGCCTCCATTTAGGAAATGGAAACGGAAGCAGAGTAAGAAGAGACTCAGATGTTCTCAGAGGTGACAGGAGAGCATGGAGAGAAAGTGTTTTGGAGAAAATGTAAATGTTGAAGAGGTGTCAACAGAGAATGGCAGAGGTGTCTGTCAGAGAACGGCAGCTGAGCAAAGACCCATGGATTAGGCAACTGAGGAGTCATAAAGGACTTTAATTATGTAGAGCAATAGAGCTGGAGGCATGGAGGCCAGGTTGCAAGGAATTAAAGTATGAGTGTTATTGAGGCAGCAACTGCAAACCTTTTTTTTTTTTGGAGACAGAGTCTCATTCTGTCACCCAGGCTGGAGTTCAGTGGCATGATCTCAGCTCACTCCAACCTCTGCCTCCCAGGTTCAAGCAATTCTCCTGCCTCAGCCTCCTGAGCAGCTGGGACTACAGGCACGTGCCACCATGCCCGGCTGATTTTTTGTATTTTTAGTAGAGACAGGGTTTCACCGTGTTGCCTAGGCTGGTCTTGAACTCCTGAGCTCAGGCAATCCGCCCGCCTCAGCTCCCAAAGTGCTAGAATTACAGGCATGAGCCACTGCGCCTGGCCTCAAATGCAGACCTGTTTTTGAAGAAGCTTAATGAATAAGGAAGGAGAAAGATAATATCTGTTACTATTAGCTGATCCTTACTAGGTGCTCCAAATCCCACTTTTAAAATTTCACTTCTCTGTTCTCTACTTGTATCCTATGCCTCCAGGGAAATGAATGAAATTTGTTTATCTTACTGTGTCGTAATTTTTTTTTTTTTTTTACTTATCCTATCTTTATGCCCATCTCCTGCACGAATCTATGAGCTTGCAGGCAAGAATGCTGTATTACCTGGCCTTGTATCCTCAGGACCTAACACTGTTCTTGTGTAAACTGTGTTCAGTGTATGTCTATTGAATAAAAAAATGGCTGGAGACTTCTTAGAAGTCTACCCACCCAGTTTGCCACAAATTGCATATCTTCAACTCCATCCCTGTGTATGATTTTTCTTCTTTGCTTGTATCTATAAACTATTTCAAAATGCAACTGGCAATTCATTTCCTCCAGAAGTCTTTTCCCAATTAACCTAATGTAAACTAAACAGTAAATTTGCATATCCTTAGTGCATAAATTAGTAGGTATGTATTTTCTTTGTATGAATTTAAATAGTGCTTAATAAAACTGTTCTGCAAGTATTTTTAGGTCATAATATGTGTATAAATTTTCTGGCTTCAAATATAACAAGACATTGTGCATGTTGAGTAAATGTTAACAGGCATGAATAAACTTTAAAATACATCTGAATATGCAAACATCATAGATCAATATCATAGATCTGCTTCTTCTTGACCTACTGGACAGAAATTTTAATCAAAAGCAATGTTTCACCAGTGTTACTCTTTTGGATCACAGAAAACAGAATTTTATGAATTGATGACCTTCAAAATGTTGAAATAATGCTCTAAAGATAATGTATTTTGCAATTTATGTTAACATTCTGATTTGTCATTTGGCAAAAATGAAATGGCTAGTAGAAGTGTTCTAATTATTTAATTGTGAAAGATATTGTTTCTTCATTATGATCATTGTTTGGATTTTATACATTTGGTGAACTCATTCATATCATTTTTATAAATAACTAGCAGGTAACTTATTTGATTGTCATTGGAAATTACAAGCTGACTCAGAGATATTCAAGGAGAAGACAAGAATTCCCATTGGAATGAGGATGCAAAACCCACACTGAAATTGTTGTACATGTAAAAGGAACTAGAGAAGTAAAAAGAAACACGAAACTGATGTACTGTACAAATGAAGGTGCAGATTATCTAACAGGCTGTATTTTGTACACCTATTATGTTCAGGGCTTACACTGCTATAATATTATATTTACCTGTCTGCTTCACCTACTAAACTGAGAACTTCTCAAGAGCAGTGTGTCTTATTCGTCTTTTTCCATAATATCTAGCATGAAGCCTGGCATAAAAAATGTCCTCAGTAAGTGTTTATGAAACCAAATTAAAAATGTACAGCCACCAGGCCAGGTATCTGTTACCCTTTATGCATCTTCACATTTGTTTATTTATTTATTTATGATAATGTAGATTTATATTTATTGATATGAAAAAATGATCTTCATGCCTTGTGGAAGGGGAAAAACAAGGTTTAAAACATTTAGAGAACCCCAGTTCACTTATATAAATGTATAACCATACTTTCATAAGTTAAGAATGCATAGAGATATATCTGGAAGGATAATTAATCAGATAGGATTTCATATGATTTTAATTTGTATGTCGATATTTTTTATGCATTGTCTGAGTCATGTTGAGCTCAATTTAACTTTAAAAGACTGAAGTCATCTTTCAGAATGTGGACAGAATACGAATTAAAGCTAAAAGCCTCAGGTACCAGGCCTGCTGCTTACTAGCTGTGGCAAACTACTTGTCTAAATCATCATTTAATTATATGTAAAAAGAGAAAACAAGTAGATCTGACCTTTCAACACTCTCGGCTGTTTTGAGAAGCAACATGGGTATGATCTTGGTGCACAAACCCAGGCATGCATTACTTTTGTTTGCTCATCCTCGCCTCCTAACATTATGCTTGAGTTCTGGCATCTTATATGGTGTCTTAACAAAGATATCTTGGGGTTTGCTGTAGGGAAGGCAGGTGGTAGAGTCAGTGGTTTGGGGTACACCACTGTTATTGATGGGGTATCCATTCTACTGGCCTGCATAGCCTCTTCAGGATCTGAGGAACGTTTTTGCTTCAGGATCACTTTTGGGGTGCCAGGATATTTTACAAGACTGCCAATAGTCCTGTTGCCTATCCAGGCTACCATTTCTCTCTGTTCTGGATCACAGGTACAATGTTGGGAGTCTGGGCTGGAAACCTCCTCTGCTGTCAGAACCAACAGCTCTCCTCCCTCCAGTTCAGGATCCAAAAGAATAACTTCCTTCTCTTGGGGAGGGACGGGGAAAGCTTTATGACCCCCAGCCTTCATCCCCGACCCCAACCTCCTGGGCATATTATCTATATCATGGAATTCTTTCCAGGCTGCCTTTACTAGCTGGAGGTGATTCCATGGCATAGATAATACATCTGTTAGGCTCACTTAGAGACTCTTAGGTTCCTTCTCTTTTACATCTTATCAAAAGAATCTCCCAAGGCAACGAGTACAGGGCCCTGTGCCTGATAAAGAGTAAGGCAAAAGAAAACAGAAATAAAGGGTGGAAAATAAAACCCAAAGATATCTCAAAATATTTTCTGGAAAGTTATGAAAATGTTGTGTTCGTGGAAGGGACACAAAGTAACTAGAAGACATTTTACAAGGCTTCTCAATAGGCTTCTGAAAGGGAATTAGGTTCTAGTGCTCTTCGATATCTATTGAACATAATACAATTATCTTCTCTCCTGCATCTAGAATGGTATTAGCCATGCACTCTCCTTGAAAGAATTGAGAAAATACTTACTAAAACTGCTCCTAAAGGGACTATTTATCTCTCTGAATTGATTGAGAAAGGCTGCAAGCATGATAACTGTGGTGCATGCAACTGAGGAGACCTTTAAGGGAGTGTAAAAATTGTAGCAAAAAATGCCTAGATACTCCACCCCAGGAAGGCAAAGAAAGGGAAGGTGTTCTGTGGCAGGTATGAGGTGAAAAAACAGGAGTCCTGGCTCTTGGAGAATGTGATAGTGCCAGTCCTATAGGTGTCTTGATACTGTGGAGAGTAGCAGCTTCTGATAGAGGAAAAACAGAAACAGAAAATGGAAATTCTTTTGGCACCTCTGTTTGTGCTTGTCCTACTTGTTGTTTGAATGCCTTATAAATATGTGAAAATATACTGAACCCCAAATTGTGACATGCTGACCTGATGTCCTGCACCCTTTAAATAGAAGTACATAGATCACAGTCAGGATTACAACGTGGAGAGGTGAGTATGATCAGACAGGTGGCCCAAGTTCATTAACTGTCTACCTCCAACATTTCCTTAGCTCCAGATACTCAGTTTGACCATCCATAAAAAGAGATGGTACTATTTACCTTTTAAGGTTGTGGGGAGATTCAAATGAGATAGAAGAAAGAGCCTAAGAGAATATCTGGTATATAATAAGTGCTCACAAAATCACAGGGATTATTACTTCTCTTGGTGTTAATTGCTTCTTAATAAGACAGGCATATGCATTCTCTTAAGAAATGAAAAAATAAGAAACAAAAATTTTTATATCCTTTCCCCCTTTCCAGCCTTGGGAGGACTACTCAGATGATAGGAACCAGTGGTTGAAAAAGAAAGAGAAACGAGATGAAAGGATTCGTGACTTTTCTGGGAAGTATAAAAAGCTATTTTGTGCCTCTTCTTTATTTAGTTGCCAATAGATTGTTTTGTTTATCTATTTTGTTATGTGATAAAATGCGATATGGGAGTAATTGTTTTTCTTGTGTGTGCATGCATGTATGTATTTCTATTTTGATGAAGTCTTGACCCTGCCGATTCAGAATACCTTTAAGTTTTAAAAAGATTTTATTTTCTCCTGGCTTCCTCTTGCATACACAAAGGCAGTAATAGAGTATCATTTAAATACTCTTGGTTAGAACACAGCGAAGTAGTTAAGAGAAACATTTTAGAGGTTGACCTAAAATACATTAACTTTGAAATAAATATATAAAGAATGAATTTTACCAAATATGCATATCAGTTTTACCAACAGATACCATTTTGGGAAGATATGTATTCTGGTTTTAAAAATATTTTAGTTTGAGTTCAGTTGTATTATACCTTACATAATACTAATTAGATGCTGGCTTAGAACTATGTGTTAGTCAAAAATTTTGGCTAGGTTCTCATGAAATATCTGAAAGGCTAAAGAACAATGTAATTATGCATACATTTAAAATTTTGAAAGAAACATCCCATGTGCTACCTGACAGTGAAATTGTCCCTGATGATAAGGAGAAAGGATAAGAAGATGCTGGGGACTGCCCGGTTCAGAGTGGCCATACTCAGGCCTAATTCCTTAAATATTCAACTGAACTAGATGATACTCTATGATCTATAAGCTCTCTGTGCCTTGGTTTCTAATAAAACAAAATGTAGGGAGCATCAATCTCATAAATATTTATTTTCTTTCTTCTTCTTCTTCTTTTTTTTTTTTATAAACTGAATGGAGATTCCTGTGCAGTAGACTATATCATAAATGCTGGCATTAGAAGATTAGAAAAACTGCTGTCTTATAAACTATTTTATATTGGGTATTTATTTATAGCTAATGGATTTCTAAATATACGATTTGACCTGCTACATTTAAACTAAGTAATTAAATACGTGTCAAATAATCCAAATTAATATCCAAAGTCATGACATTATCAAAGTTACAGTTTTTTCTTAATCTGTCGAGAATTTCAGTGCTAAATTGACCTTAATTTTTTTAAAAAATAATATTTAGGTAACTTTCTGATTACTCAAAATAGCTCAGAACTGTAACTCATGCTCCTGTGTGTGTGTGATTTTTCTGCCTCTGCACTCTATAACTGTGACTTGTTCAAGGGTGCTAAGAAGACAGAAGCTGATGTGGCTGATGTTGGAAGGTGATGAATTCATCCATGGTAAAAGAAATATCCCTTAAGGCAGGGGTCTCCAGCCCCTGGGCCATGGACCCACACTGGTCAGATCAGTGGCAGCATCAGATTCTCACAGAAGCATGAACCCTATGGTGAACTCCACATGCAAAGGATCTAGTTGCATGCTCCTTATGAGAACCTAATGCCTGATGATCCGAGGTAGAACAGTTTCATCCCAAAACCATTCCCCTGCCTCCGTGGAAATATTGTCTTCCACGAAACTGGTCCCTGGTGCCAAAAAGGTTGGGGCCCGCTGCCTTAGGGCATGTCCTGTTACCAGCTTCCAGTTGCCCTTGAAGTGGTCTTCATTATCCTGGCTTTCTCTCCCCAGCCTCCTCTTCCTGCCGGCCTTCCTACGGGCCTATCCGTCACTGGCTCTGGGTCCTGGGCCTCTACCCAGGCCTGAGTCCATGTGCTCAGAAAAGGTGTGATTTCGTCCTTCTGGAGTACTGGTGTTCATGTGACTGTACTTTGAAAGACCAGGGCAAGAGTCATCTGTTTTCTATTAAACTTTGATGACATTTGATACACACAAGACACTGAGAGAGGGGCAGATAAACCTGGATGTGCAGATAAAATAGAGACCAAAGTAGTACATCAGGAGAGATGTGAAGATATCCCAGGTGAGTCTGATTCTACTATCATTTTATTTAGATATATGGTAAGATCTATTGCAAGACAGTTTCTTCTCTTTTACCTAATTCTTTAAAAAACATTTGTAAAAATGAGACTGTGTCTGATAGTCCTGTTGACTTTTTACACATCAAGGCTTAAATTATAATGACTAATTTTCTTGTCATCTTCAACAAACTCACCATTAACTGAGAGTCCATAGGGTAAACACCAGTGAATTTTATCTACTTTTCATTAGTGTTGACACATGGTAATAAAATCATTTATTGAAAAAATTTATGAATGAAGTGAATAAAGCACAATCTGAAAGTGCTCACCTGTTCCAAAAGCATTCATTGAAACAATGCTTTCATTCACTGGTAAAAAGTAGCAATGGGACTATTTCTCAAGGATACATTTATATTGAGTAGTGCTCATAAACTATATGTATTATTTATGATATATATGTACATGCATTTACATCAGATTATGTAAACAAATGAGAACCAAAAGCAAATTTAAATATGTGCAAATATTTACCAAACACCAAAACCATCAAAGCAGAGGCAACTCCAATTCTAAAGAAGACACATGCACAATAAAATATATCACTTAAAAACGTAAGAAAAGGACAATCTCTTTTCCATTCTCAGAGCTTGATTTAATACCAAGGCAGAGCTCAGCAGTTTGGCCTTTTCTTTAGAGTTGGAATGTGCTTTCCAAACCTTTTTTATTTTAATGTGATTCTGGCTGGTAGTCCCTGAAATTCTAACATTTGAGCCCTATAAGCATTATTTTACTCTCGTGGCCCACTGAACAACCTCAGAAAAAATAATTTGTGGCAACTGATCTTTACAGAAAATGAAGTGATTGCCATTTTTTTCATTTCTCTCTGGATTTCTCAAACAAGCCTGCCAATATTGAGTGAAAGCACTTTGGAAAGTAGTAACTTGGATATCAGAATAAATAAATATTATGGATTCTCCCCTGCAAGTTTTACCCAGTATCCCTGAAAGAAAAGGCTTCCTCTCACCTGTGTTGACTGTACATGTGGCTGTGCTCTCTGGCTTCAGAATTGCTTCTATAGGAAGAAATTAATCATCGATTATTCTACTAAAATAGATGTGAGTATTTACTCTTAATCAAAAAGGTACTATCTGAGCTCAATTACTTTCATGTATATATACATTCTGGTGTGAAGGCTGATCCAGTTTCTTAATAAAGTTGGCGGGAAATAATCTGAAAACTCTCCAAAGGGAAGAAGTTAAGAAGAGTGAAAAAGGATTATATTATGAGCTTTACCCAAATTTCATAGCAAATGGTTGCCAAGCTATATGAATCTCACTAAACCCCTTTGGCGTTAAGAGTTTTAGTCAGCGCATGCCCAAGCCATTTGCATCCTAGGAAACAAATGTGGAGCACATGTTCTGAAACAAGTTAATGTGAGAGCAGCCTGGACACCAGAGCCAAGAATCTGAATCTTGGCTGGAAACAACAGAGGGTTAAAAAAATTCTACGTATAGAAATATAGCATTTGTCTTTAACGTCTGAGTTCTTTTTTTCTTTTTTTAAACAGTGTGAAATCAGTTTAATGAATGAGAGGAGCATGCCATGTTGCAGTGCTAAGTCATAGCAGTTTGGCTGCCTGTGTTCAACCATGTGACAGGTTTCATAAACTAGAAAGTACTGTGGCACTTTCAACAGTAACTGAAGCCGTAAAGCAAAGTTTCTAGTGTTATTTATGGCTCATTGATCAGGCCAGTGGACCAAATGCTAAAACAAAATAAACCAAAAAGTATTCATAGTTATGGATATGTTACCTGTTCTAATTAACCCCAAAAGTAAGGAAACATTAAAACTTATTCAGAAAGACTTTAAGTATGGTATATTTTTCTTAAATTTGATGGAAGGCGTGATGGTAGAATTTTTTCATGACTGATATGACATTTTATTAGAAGATTTGATTGGGAAATACTACCACACAGTAAAAAACACCTTACTGTGTACATTGAAATCTCAAATAATCTTGTATAGGTTTGTGTGTAAAATTAAAATATAAAAAAGAGGAACTTTTTTTCTATTTTATTTCACTCAAAGAATATTTAAGCAATACTGTAGGTGGAATATTATCTTGCTGACTAATTCAGCTGAATATTACCTCTTTTGCGTTGTATGATTATGTATACTAGAATTTGGTTTAAATAACGCATATTGCTAATCAATCTAAGATCACAGTTTGTTTCCCCTTTGAACAAGTAACATTCACTGTGATCCATTATGTGAGCAACAATGTGGAGTACTGGTATAGAGTTTAGGGAGACCTGGGTGTTAATTCTAGCTTAGTCACATGCTACATGTGTGAACTTGGGCAAGTTACTTGATCCTGAAGTCTCACTTTTCTCCTTTGAAAATGGGAATAATACTACCACCTACGTCCTGGAATTGTAGTGGTGAAGATTAAATCAGGTAATGTGCCAAGCACTCAGACAGCACTCAATAAATGTTAGTTATTCTCCTTCATGGTGAAGAGGGTAAGACTGGATAATTACAATCAAAGTAACTCAAGGGGCACGCATTGCTAAATGGGAATGTCTTCACACTTTATGAACAATGAATTTATATACATAAGTAGAGACATGGCCAAGGTTAAAGGTGAACAAAACTGACCTCTACCTTCCCCTTGTATCATACAATCCCCTGCCCCCCATTTCTTTCCTACCAGTTTGAATCTCAGTGGTCTCAATTTGCTTTCCTCCAAAACAGTTCAAAACAAACAAAACAAAAATAGAATAAAGACGAATTGAGAAAAAGAGACGAACTTTGGCCCCAATCCCTTGGTGATGCCAGGTCCAATATAATTATATTTTACAAATTCAATGTAGTTTTTACCCTTTAATTTAAAATAAAGTTATTATATGAAGACATGTCTATTTATACTAAAATGTTTATAGCCAGTAGAAATATTCAATTTTTTATGTATATATTTTTTACATGGTAATGAGTTGCTATGAAATCCACAGAAAATGTCGTTTTTCATTTTTACATAGAACAATGACAAATGGTTACTCAGAAGTTTACTAAGTATGCATGACACATTTTTCCAAGTAATAACACTTAGTGGATTTGATATAGCAATTTATTAGAAATACAGAAATGTGGATTATAACAAGAAGTACAATTACATCAAACTGTTTACTAATATTAACACTAGTCTCTAAACGGAAATACATTTTTCCTCCTTCATTTTTTAATGGCTCATGAGTGCCACTATACAGATCACAAGATTCACGAGTATGAACTATTTTTATCTAGCTTCCATGATGAGACTATTCTCCAGGACAAATTAGATTTTCAGACAGCCTCATGGATAAGTGAAAAGAAAAAGTGTGATTTAAAAAATAATCCTCAAAGTTCAGATGCTGGGGGATCTGGAAATCCCATATGGAATAACTCTTGAAAAATTTATACCCTTTTCTTCCTTTGCTGAATGAAATGTATTGTGAACAAGCAACCTGTCTCAGAATTTTGTCACTTACCTTACCAGCTGGTCCCAATCAATGTAAGGTTGAAAATCCAAAGCTCCAACTAACCACGTGTTCATAAAAATGCAGGGCAGTTCTTAAACATTGATTAAGAGCTAGCCATGTGTTAGGTGTTAAAGAAATGGAGGTGAGTATCTTGAGGGTGTAGGTTATGCCAAAGTTTTCTTCGCAGGAATAATACATAAAAATGAAAACCCTAATGTTCAGCTATGACACAATATCCAGTCGGGAGAGAGGTGACAGTTGGATAATCCTTCTGTGCTGACTGAGACACAGGCCATATGGTTTGCACAGAGGGGCTGATGGAACTGATAACACAGTTGTTAGAAAGCCTCTCCTTTTCTTGGGTTGCTTCTACATTGTTCTAATTCCTGTATTGTGATAAAACTTGCACCTACTAACACCTAGTCATGATCCTTTCTTGACTTGTTCTTTGGAGTCATTTATCATTCAACTCTTGCAAACATTTCAATCTAAGTAAGAAATAACAAGCTATCAGTACTCTGCAGGGAATACTTGACTGTGGTTCCATGGCCTCACACACCACATCTGCTTTCTTTTTGATGTAAAAGCAGAAACTTTGATTCTCCAATTCCAGTGCAATGACAAGTTTGCGGGTGAATGTTTGTAATCGTTTTCTAATAAAGCTGACTCTGAAAAATTATGATTTTTTTCTTAAACCTTAACTCTAAACCAAATAAACGCTTCTGAGAAACATGGTCCATAAAACATATAAAAATATGTTTCAGGCTTCTCTTATTTTACTGATGCATATGCAAACGTGAAAGAGTGACAAACGAGAAAAGTGTTATGTATTAAAATGTACTTAAAAATTAACTGAAATTCTAGCTTGTATTCCTGCACATAATACATTTGATAAATCTAAATTAGTGCCATTATTTGGTCTTAAGCTTTTGCCTATTGGTGGGCAAATGGTCATCAAAAGGGTTCAGCAAAAAGAGATCAATTTCTTACATTGTTTATTTTTTTCTGCTACCTGTTGATTAAGAGCTTGATCTCTGGACTCCAAAAGCCTGGAAATGAATTCCTATCTTAGCATGGAACAGCCAAATGATCTTGGGCAAATTATTTATCTTTTATAAGCCCCACTTTCCTCCATTCTTAGAATAACGAAAACTCTGGGGTAGGAAGCCTCTAAAATAACCCCAATGACCCCTACCTCCTAGTAGGACTTGCATAATTCCCTCCCCTTGAGTGTGGGCTGAGCTAAGTGACTTTTTTCTAATGAATAGGATGGGACAGACATGATAGGAAATCACCCCTGAGATTAGGTTATACAAAGATATTAACTTCCTTCTTGAGGACCCATTATTTGTTCTGTTTCTCAAATTCCTTGTCCTGTGGGGAGCAATTCACTATGTTGGGAGCAATCCTATTATGAGACACACTTGCCAAGAAACTGATGTCTCCAGCTAATAGCCAGTGAAGACCTGAGATCTGCCAACAGCCATGTGTGTATGTGTGGAAGCAGAATTTCCAAGGCCTGCTAATAACCAAGAACATGAGCCTAAGGTCCCCAGCTAAATTGTGCTCAGTTTTCCTAATCCACAGGAATTGTGAGATAATAAATGCTTATTGTTATAAGACTCCAAGTTTGGAGTTAATTTGTTATACAGCAATGGATAACTAATACAAACTGGGACAACAATAACAACATCCCTGTAGGATAGTTTTGATGATCAAGTGTGATGATACATAAACAGTTATTCTCTGCATTGAAAGGGAATTAAAATGGAAGAAAGCTAATTAAATAAAACCTGTTAAATCAGAGTAACTTTATTTTTTGTAGATAACTGTTCTTTTTCTGTTTATAAAGTCTGTTTATAAGCCACATCTTTTACTACTAAAGTCTTCTTAAATTTTCTCTTCTACAAAAGGGGAAAACCTCCTTCTGGGATTAATCTCACAATATCATCCTTGGTTCAAATAATCCAGAACTCTTCCCGTTCTTTTTTTTATTTTTTTATTTTTCAAGAATACATCTGGTAATCTTTTTTTTTTTTTTTTTTTTTGAGATGGAGTTTTGCTTTTGTTACTGGGGCTGGAGTACAATGGCATGATCTGGGCTCACTGCAACCTCCACCTCCCAAGTTCAAGCAATCCTCCTGCCTCAGCCTCCCAAATAGCTGGGATTACAGGCGCCCGCCACCATGCCCAGCTAATTTTTGTATTTTTAGTAAAGACGGGGTTTTGCCATGTGGCCGGGCTGGTCTCAAACTCCTGGCCTCAGGTGATCCACCTGCCTTGGCCTCCCAAAGTGCTGGAATTACAGGCGTGAGCCACCACGCCTGGCCCACATCTAATAATCTTAACCTCCAACCTCCAACCCACACATACTGCCCAATATTTTTAGTTACCCCCAATAAAATTTTTTATCCTAGAGGAAAAAGAAAATCACGTTTGCTCTTTCTGTGCATTGAGCACATGATTGTGGAAATCTGTGCTTCATATTCATTTTTAAATCTCTCTGTATAGGGTTTTATTACAGCCACATTATATAAGTACTTTTAAAATTTTGTGTTGAGACATAAATTAATGAAAATGACTAGTATCAACAGATTTATTCATTTTTGTAGACATGTCTTTTATAGCAAAAGTCCAGCTTTCAGAAGACAGAGAGCTCTGACAATTGAGAATTCTGATGGGGTCCTTCCAACTTTTCAAAAGTAGGTCATATTTCAAGATAGAAATAAGATATAAGCAAGAAGAATTTCTCTTGCCTTTCCTCATGCTTCTTGCATCCTTTTATGCAGACAAGTGGAAAAAAAGTTTCTTTTACATGAAATGGGAAAACTTGGCACAAGACCAGAATTTTTAAAACCCCCTCATACTCTTTAAAGTGCAATATCATTATTCAAGTGCCATAAAAGTCAAGGCATGTGCCTGGGTTGTGCTTCAGGAAAGATTGTGGCCAACTTGTGGATTCCACAGCCATTAATAGTACAATTTGGAACACTACTCAGTAGGTCAGGGACTCTTCCTCCAATAAGATTTTCATGCTTGGCTGAAAAAGAGTGAAAGCCATTAGTGCACTTGACCTTTGGTTGGAAATCATGAAGGACAGATTCCGGAGATGTGTGTCTGCCAAGTCCAAACATATTGTTTAATTCAGTAGATTAACAGTGGCTAAATAATCACTGGAAATTCCAATTCATTCTTATACGATTTGGTTTAGGAGTTCCATGCACAGCCACCCTACAGTGTAGACCAGAGAAGTCACTATTTTGCCTTTGGGTGTTTTAGGTAAATCAAATTCAGACAGGCTGGGCAATGTAAAAGAGAAATATTAATGAGACATGTTCAATTCTGTCTTCGCCCCCACCTTTCTGTGTAAACTTAAGCAAGTTTCTTAGTTTTTTGATTCCAAGTTATACATATCTAAGTCAAGTGAGCATAAGCAAAAACAAAAATAAAAAACATGAATTATGTTTTTTTTAAAAGGATATGAGACTTCTCACAGAAATAAAGGTTAAATTATACCTGTGCCTCAGTAACAACTGTATCCAGGAATTCCAGTACTTATTTCTTCTCTCATGGGGGCATCTTTATTCCTCTTTTGTTCCTTTGGTTTCCACTGCCTGTTTAGTTCACAAGGTAGGCAATAGAGTGGTTAATAATCGCAAGTTCTACATCCTACCAAAAATAAAAATCAATGAATGGAACTTAATGGCTTAGCATGGATAAGGTGCATGGAAATCAATGGCTTAGCATGGATTGGATGCCTAAAAACCAATAGTAATAAGGTGAAGTGGATAAGGTGGATAGTGCAATTGGGGAGGTGGTGGTAGGAGAGTGCTGGGTGGATAGCACAGTAGGGTTGTGCTCTGTAGTGGGACTCAGACCACCTGCTCAAGATGCAAAGAGAATAAAGGATAGCAAAACTTTGCAGTGGTTAGAAGGACCGTCAAATCACCTGAGGGACAGAAATAGCACCAAAGCACTGATTGTTAACCATGACTGAATGTTTAAATCACCTGGGAAGATTAAAAAAATTTTTTTACTAAAGCAAAGTTCTGTGTTTCTTGAGAATCACCTGGGGAACTTAAAAATTTCATAGCCTTCCCAGATCTACTCAGATCTAGTCATTCAAAATCTCTGGGAAATTAAAACAAGCTCCCCAAGGGTTCTTTTGCAAAATGAAATTTGAGTATCATTGCTCTAGCTTGGTGATTCTCAAAGTGTGATTCTCAGACCAGCAGCTTCATTGTCACCTGGGAACTTACTACTAAAGCAAATTCTCAAGTTCACCTCAAACCCACTTCATCAAAACTCTTGGGGGTAAGGCCCAGGAATCTGAATTTCAAGGAGGCTTCCAAGTGTTTGTAATACCACAAGTTTGAGAACCATTGAGAACCATTATCTTTCTAAGAATTCATCTTTATGATATTTTACGTATGTATTCATCCTGAGTTTTAGCATTTACAGTACGTAATTTGCTTTTCTTTAAACTCTTCAAAATTGCTTTTCTTTAAACTCTTCAAAAACTTTAAAAGTGTTTGATTAGATAATAACCCTGCATCTTCATTGACATCATAATGCCATTTGAAAAACAACTGTTGCATAAGACATGAAGAGGTAAATTATGAACATCTACAAAGCTGAGAAAAAGATAGCTTTCACCATGTTTTTATTTCCTAATTAGCTTCCCCTAGTGTCTTTGGAGTGCATTCCTCCCTTCCATATGTTGCTTCAGTATCAGTTTCATTGCTTTCAACATCTTTAGTTGTAGACAATGCAGCTATCACTTGAGCAAGTTCATCTTTTAATTTCCCCCTGTTAGGCCAATGATTTTTCTTAAATATAAGGAAAATATATTACAAAATTTTATTTTGAATAAAATATTATTGAATTGTAAAATAATAATTTTCAATAGAGTTTAAAAGTTTAAAAAACTTTTTAAGATAATATTTTAAGATTGCAAAACAAGACTATAAAGTATACATACTTGTTATTATGTTTCTACAAAGGGGCAGGGAATACTTTCCTTTATAATTTCAAATTCTATTTCAGACTCCAGGGATACATGTACAAGGCTCAGGAAACACTTTAGAATTTCAAGTATAATGATTTACTGGAGATAAAGTGGTTATAGAGATTCTACCTGCCATAACAAAAGATAGCTAGCAAGACCACAGTAGAAAAGAAGAAAGTAGGTTAATATTTGAAAACACACGAAACTATACCCTAAACCTACTACTTTTAAAAATTTTATAAAAAGTGAGAATACACAGACCCACAGTCATCAGCCATCAGTGCAATGACAGTATCCTATGGCAGATAGGGATAGCGGCAGGAGGCAGGCAAATGCCTAGGCAAATAGGGGCTGGTCCCAGTGAAACCCAGCCTTCAAGCTGAAGACAGTCCTGGGCAAATCCTCAGACCAGACTGAGAACCTGTCTTTCTGTCTGGCATGCTTTCCTCTGATTGATCACTACCCTTCACCTATTTTACGTGTACTAACCCTTTCCTAATTGTTTTTTCACACTGCTGTGCTCACCTTTGACTGGGGCCTTTGTTTTAGCTTTTCTTTGCATACTCACAAACCAATCAGGACACACTCCCCTAGTCTGAGCCCATAAAAGCCCCAGATTCAGTCAGGAGCGAAACTACCTGATGGCAGGGGGTAGGGGACCACCTCTCCATGTCCCCTCTTTGCTGAGAGCTGTTGCATGACTCAACAAAATTTTCCCTGCCCATCTTCACCCTTCATTGTCAGCGTATCCTCATTCTTCTTGGACTTGGAACAAGAGCCAGGGAACCGCCAAATGCAGCTACAAGCTATAGCACAGGCAGGCCGAGTGGATGGTGTGCCTCCAGTGGTAGGCCTGGGGCTGAGTGAGTCCTGGGTTGGGGGGCGTCGCTGGGCAAAGTGGCTGAGAAAAATCCTGCATCAATAGGCTCTGAGAAATTCCACTGTATAGTAATTCAAGAAGAACAGTGAAAAAGCAATGTCTTAATACTATTATGATTATAATTTTGACCCCAAAGACCCTCTAACATGGTATTTGGGACTCCCAGGAGTTCCTGAACTACAGTTTAAGAATGGTGAACTGGGTTAAATTCATACAGTTAAATTCAGATGTTCCCCTCTGATAAACCTGACCAAAATAAGTGCCACAATAATAAAAAATTTGCTGTGTTGGGGACATGGGGTACTGGCAGAGGAGAGAGCCTTGGAGCTCAGTTTATCTAGGTCCTATAGCAACTGATTCCTGCCAAGGTCCTGATTGGGACTTTGACCTCATGGACTCCATGATGATGGAGACTCATTATCAAGTCAATTGGGATGAATATAAGACATATTATTTTTAATGTAATTAAAATCCTGGGGAGCAAAGAATTTGATGTGAACTTCAGATTCATAGAGAAGGAAGGTTTGTTTTGGAAAATGGACCAGGCCTCAACCTGCTGAAAGCAGCTTTTCTGATTTTAGAAAACTGGCAAGGCTGAAAACCTTATTTGCTTGATATACTGGACTAAAATAAACATTTTTTTTTTAAGTTGAGAGATCTCTGCAGCATGCTAAATAATTCTTGGGACACTATCAATCCAGTTGGAGATTTCTGCCAAAGAATGTAGTTGAGACTGTTAGCAAAGGGAGATCAGACTAATTATCTTCCAGGTAAAATTTTGAGGACTTTAGAGAGTTACCAGCAGAGTAGCTTTGAGTGAGGGTATCACTTGGTGATAATATGTAGGTATGAAGAGTGTTTCAAATGTGGAGAATCAGACCATTTTAAATTTTTAAAACAAATAATTATGTGGAGGAAGAAAATATGCAAACAGACTTCATAGGATGTGGTCAGAGAGCTAGTCACTGATACATTAGCATTATGTGAGCAGCAGAGAAGGACAACTAATATAAAACTGACAACACCTCCAGCTTCATGAAATATATCATCAAGATGAGATTAGACATGTATGAGATTTATGGAGGCCAGGAGGAAAAGGCCTAAGCAGGATAAAGATAGGGTGCAGGAGAAGGCGGGAAGAGGCTTCAGACCATGATGCAGCTCTGACCCCAGGAAAGGAGAGAAGGAAGGAGGATTGTGTAGAAAGGAACTAAGGCTGAGCACATTTCCGAGAAAAGTGTAGCCAGGCTGACTCGAGCTCTTGAGCTACAGTCATCCCTTGGAGGAGTCGGGCATCTGGCAGGAATGGGCCCACATTAGTGCTCCAGCTCTGCTCAGTCATTGGCTGGGAGCAGCCTGAGGGAAGCATGGCTCCAGCGCAAACAAGGTGATGGGCGTAGAGGCTCTCCTAGCAGTGGCAGCAGCCATCTGTCAGTGATGCTTTCCCAAAGAAGACATCTGAAAGGTAAATTTTCATGGCCACCATACAAGACTTCAAGAAAAAGTTCAAGGGAAGAGAAAAAGAGTCAGAGACCGGGCACGGTGGCTCACACCTGTAATCCCAGCACTTTGGGAGGCCGAGGCGGGCAGATCACGAGACGGGCAGATCACGAGACGGGCAGATCAGGAGTTCAAGACCAGCCTTGCCAACATAGTGAAACCCCGTCTCTACTAAAAATACAAAAACTTAGCCATGTGTGGTGGCGGGCACCTGTAATCCCAGCTACTCAGGAGGCTGAGGCAGGAGAATTGCTTGAACCTGGAGGCGGAGGTTGCAGTGAGCCGAGATCTCACCACTGCACTCTAGCCCAGGCAACAGTGTGAGACTTGGCCTCAATAATAAATGAATAAATAAATAATAAATGCCTCTGGCAAGGTAAAATAGAAAGAAAAATGCAAAGGAAAAATAAAATAAAATAAATTGAATAATAAATTGGTTATGGTTGCAGGGCTGAAAATGGGCCTCCTAGGATTTAAATATTTCATTTAATCATTTGTATACCTGATGGTATACAAATAAAATTCAATGAGTATTGCACCTTGAATTTGACAGATCTTTAATATTTCGTAAACTTGGCAGTGCACAGAATCACTTGGGTTGTTAATAAACTGGATTTCTAGGCCTCTCAGTGACCTACAAATTAGACTTTATAAGAGCCAAAATTGCTAAAATTGAGACTTTACACTGTGAAGCATCTCATATGATTCTTATTCAGCCAGCCTGGCCTGTTAGCTAACTGATATTTGGTAATTAATGATCTAGTACAGCTGTTTCCAAAGACTGGCAGTCACCTGAGTAAAAGAAGCAAGACACATGAGCAGTAGATTCTAATTTAAAAAGTTTGTCCCAGCGCAGTGGCTCACACCTGTAATCCCAGCACTTTGGGAGGGCAAGGTATGTGGATCACCCCCAAGGTATGTGGATCACCTGAGGTCAGGAGTTCAAGACCAGCCTGAACAACATGGCAAAACCCCGTCTCTACTAAAAATACAAAGTTAGCCAGGCATGGTGGCGGGCACCTGTAATCCCAGCTACTAGGGAGGCTGAGGCAGGAGAATTATTTGAACCCAGGAGGTGGAGGTTGCAGTGAGCCAAGATCGCACCGCTGCACTCCAGCCTGGGCAACAAGAGGGAAACTCCATCTCAAAATACAAAAAAAAAAAAAAAAAAAAGTTTGAGTGAGTCCTCAGCATCTTAAATGTGTTAACAATCTTCTCAGGGGATTCTGATGGGCATCAAAGTTTTCAAACCACTAGTGTAGTCCAGAGGTTTCAAGATAGGATAGATAAGACTATCTATAATATGCATACAGAACATATAAACAAATTCTATTTATTTTTATCTAATTCTTTAAAAAGTATCATTTTTGGAATATAATTTACCGTGTATGTATTAAATGTATAAATGTTAAATATACACATGTTGGATATGTACATTTAAAGTTTTTGCTATTAGGGTATATGAAAAAACTGTGGATTCCATTGGACCAGTTAACTATTATTGTTATGGAAGCAGGGTCAGCCTCAAATTAAAAAAAAGGAAATTCATATTAATTCTAAATCAAATGGCCTTAAAAAGTTGAAGAAGACCAGTAATAGATGTCTCTTATTACTACTGGCCAATAGAATAATGATTACTTATTTATTCAGATGCTCATTAAAAGAGTAGTGCTGCCAAATCAGGAAGAAATTGAAAAATGGTTTAGTGAAGCCCCAGAGTATATTGGAAAACTATTGATTTTAGAATATTTAATAAAATATTGTAAAGTTGAAGCTTTTAAATGTTTATTGATAAGGAAAAGAGATTAGAGATACCTGTCTTGAAAGAAAAGGACTTGAATATCTCTACAGGAGGAAAGGCTTTAGAGGCTGAGGAAGTGTATTCAGGGTTCTCCATGGGAACAGAACTAATAGGATATATGTATATATAAAAGGCAGTTTATTAGGGAGAATTTGCTCACACGATTACAAGGCCAAGTCCCATGATAGGGCTGTCTGGAAGCTGGGGAAGAAAGAAGCTGGCAGTGGCTCAGTCAGAGTCCAAAAGCCTCAAAAGCAGGGAAACCTACAGTGCAGCCTTCAGTCTGTGGGTGAAGGCCCAATAGCCCCTGGCAAGCCACTGATACAAGTCCCAGAGTCCAAAGGCTGAGGAACCTGGGAGCTGATGTCAAAGGGCAGGAGGAGGAGTGGAAGGAAGCATCCAGCATGGGAGGAAGATGAAGGGCAGAAAACTTAGCTAGCAAGGTTATCCCACCTTCTTCCATCTGCTTTGTTCTAGCCACACTTGTAGCTGATTAGATGGTGCCCACCCACATTTAAAGTGGGTCTTCCCCTCCCAGTCCACCCACTCAAATGTCAATCTTCTCTGGCAACACCCTTACAGACAACCCAGAAACAATACTTTAGCAGCTATCTAAGCATCCTTCAATCCAATCAAGTTGACACCTAATATTAATCATCACAGGTACTATAATTTTAAAAAAACGAAAGGAGAAAGAGATAAAGATTAATTACAAGATCATATAGGAAGATCAACAGAAACATACCAAGGAAAATTATGAAACAATCTGAGGCAAAGGAGTTTAAAAAGTGAGTGGGGTGAGGTAGGAAAGATTAAAGTAAATCTCAGATTACTAAGTAAATAACATATGAACATGTCACAATTAAATAAGCATTTGTGATGCAGAAGCAACAAATTAAAAGTTAAACCTAATTTAATGAGTCTCCGAAAGGAGTGATGCTCTATATAATTTTTAAAGAAAGGAGATATTTTAGTCCATTTTGTGCTGCTATAACAGAATAGCTGGGAGTTGGTAATTTATAATGAACAGAAATTTATTGGACTCATGGTTCTGCAGGCTGAGAAGTCCAAGATTTGAGGGGGCCACATCTGGTGAGGGCCTTCTAGCTGTGTCATCATAAGATGAGAGGTATCACATAGAGGGAGAGGAGGGGTAAAGGGGGCCAAACTCAGCCTTTTAAATAGAAACCCACTCCCAAAATAACAGCGTTAATTCATTTATGAGGACAGAGCCCTCATATCCTAATCATCTCTTAAAGGCCCCACCTCCCAATGCTGTTGCATTAGGGATTAATTTTCCACCATGAACTTTGGGGACACATTCAAACCATAGCAGGAGGCAATATAGACAGAAAAACATTTGGCTCTGAAACTCAACCTGGAATCCTTGGGACTGTCAGGGGGAGAAATACATGATTGAAAGTTTTTAGTGTAAAAATGACAATGAGAATTTTTTTAAAATGGTTGTAAAGTTTGGATGGGCCAGTGAATGATTATCTTTATGAACAGATGGAGGAAAATTGGGTTTATTGAAATGTGTGGCTATCATTGAAGAAATTGGGAAAAGAAAAAAGCTTTTCAATAATTGGTTGGTCTTCCTATATCATGAAAAGTTGATTTTGAAACTTTATCAGCCTCAGAAAACACATTTCTGATTATGGCATGTTCCATCTCCAGTGCCTTCAATGACCCTCAATTGCCTGAGCCTGGCCTTCAAGGCCTTCCATGTAGTGCCCCTTACTGCTGTAGCCTCATGTGTGTGACCCTCCCCTAACACACCTCTGAAGGACCTGGAAGTAAAACACAACAGATTGTGTAACAACAGGCTGGAGTTTAGTTTTGGAACTTTCGAAAACAATGAAAATCCAGATTATCTATGTGATAAATTTTTGATGTATGAGGCTTTTTCTGGTCAGATAATCTGTCAACAAAAAATCATATAGACCAATTTTCTAGAAAATTATGTAACTGCTGAGAAGTCAATTGTCTCTTTAATAAGACTTAAGGTTACTTGAATTTTAATTAGTTATATAAAAGATCTACCATATAGGTGGTTTTCAAGAAATCTTAGGTCCTGTTTGGTTATCTATTGCTTTAGAGCAAACCAAACTGGAACTTAGTAGCTTGAAACAATAATGTTTATTTTGCTCCTGTATCTCAATCTGGATAAGGCTCAACAAAGTCAGCTCTTTGTTCCATATGGCATAACCAGGGGTGGCCCAAAGTTTAGGGGCTGAAATTGTCTGAAGGCTCATTCACTTACATACCTGGTGGTTGATGCTAAACTTCACCTGAGGTACTAAGCAGGGCTGTTGGCTGGCAAACCTCCATTTGGCCTCTTCATGTGGCTGAGTTCCTCACAGCATGGTGGCTGAGTTCTAAGGGTAAACATCCAGAAAGAGAGAGAAAGCCAGATGGAAGCTCTTCCACTGTATTTAGCCTACCCTTGGATGTCACACAGCATCACTTCAGTCTCATTCTATTCCTTAGAGAGAAGCCACCAAGGCTAACCCATATCTAAGGGGAATGGAAGTGGTCTCTACCTTTTAGTGAGAGGATTATCAAAAATTTTGTGTTTTAAAAGTGCCACATTCCCTTTTTTCCTTTATGCACCATATTTGAGTAGGCTTCATAAGAAGTGACCTTCTCTAGGTGGAGAAATTTTATAGCACTCCATAAAACAAATGAAATTACTTTCAAACACAAGTAACGGAAAAGACATAAATTCAAATACAGTGGTTCATAACTAGACATAGCTGTGCTTTCAGTTATTTTATATAGTAACAACTATAGAGAATGTAAACATTCAATTTTTCTTCTTTCAGCTTAGGGCATCCAATGACAAAGACTTTTAAATTCTCACTGTGTTGAATTCATAGGAGTTAAGTAAGGAGAATTTGGGATAAATAACAGATTGTCTATATCCATAAATCTTGGCTGAGGATTTCTGATCTCTGGTCTTAGTTTTACCTCCATAACTGTCATCTTTGAACATCTTTGCTTTTGTGTCCCTAAAATCTGGCTGGCTTGAGCAGAGAATTGTGCTATCCACTGTGCAACGGAGCCACCTTGGAGCAGAAAATTAGGCATGAAACAGTGTAAGCTCTGATGTTCTAAACCCAGGAAACTACTGTTGTGTCCCATTGATTGGATTCTTGAATATAGATCACATGGTCTATTAAACAGAACGAAAATGCCATCTTGTAGTAATCCACTATGAGGATTTTATTTTCTTATTTAGAGACAGGGTCTTGCTCTGTTGCCCATGGTGGAGTGCAGTGGCACAATCATAGCTCACTCTCACACCTCCAGGCTCAAACAATCTTCACACCTCAGCTTCCCAAGTAGCTGGGATGACAGATGTGCACCACCATGCCCAGTGATCCACCATGGATGTTGCAAGCTAATAAAATATGGCCTTCATGATCCATTATAGCATTCTTTTCTTAGGATTTATCAAAACGATCTCTCAATGATGGGTGTTGATATACACTCAAGAAAATATTAGCCACACATGGCAGTGTGTGCCTGTAGTTCCAGCTACTTGGGAAGCTGAATCAGGAGGATTGCTTTAGCCCAGAAGTTTGAAGCTGTAATGAGCTGTGATTGTGCCACTGTACTCCAGCCTGGGCAAAAGAGTGAGACCTTGTTTCAAGAAAAAGAAAAAAAGAAAAGAAAAGAAAAGAAAAGAAAATATATCCTTATCTTCATTTAAAATATATATGCATATAGGAATCAAGTTCTAAGGGTGTTTTATTTTTTCTTGAAAACCCTTAATTGTTTGGAATCCAAATACTTCATAATCTAATATCCAACTTAGACAAATAATTTAACTATAAAAAAAAGGAACGAGTTTCCTTAAAAACAAGAGCAAGAAATAAAACCATATGGCCTTTTGTTACATAATCTTGGGCAATATTTTAGTTTTTAATTAATTTTATTACCTTTCTTGGTTTTTTAATTGCATGTTTTTGTTTGTTTTCTTCTTTATTTCGTCTAAAAAAATGGGAAACACATGCAGAATGTTCAGGTTTGTTACATAGGCATATGTGTGCTGTGGTAGTTTGCTGCACTTATTGACTCGTCCTCTAAATCCCCTCCCCTCACTCCCCACCCCCCAACAGGCCCTGGTGTGTGTTTTTCCCCTCTCTGTGTCCATCTGTTCTCATTGTTCAACTCTCACTTATGAGTGAGAACATGTGGTGTTTGGTTTTCTGTTCCTGTGTTAGTTTGCTGAGGATGATGGCTTCCAGTTTCATCCATGTCCCTGCAAAAGACATGATCTCATTCATTTTTATGGCTAGATAGTATTCCATGGTGTATATATACCATATTTTCCTTATCCAGTCTATGATTGATGGTCATTTGGGTTGGTTCCATGTCCTTGCTATTGTAAATAGTCCTGCAATAAACATACGTGTGCATGTGTGTTTATAATAGAATAATTTATATTCCTTTGGGTATATACCCAGTAATGGAATTGCTGGGTCAAATGGTATTTCTCGTTCTAAATCCTTGAGGAATCGCTATACTGTCTTCCACAATGGTTGAATTAATTTACATTCCCACCAATAGTGTAAAAGCATTCCTATTTCTCCACAGCCTCGCCACCATCTATTGTTTTCTGACTTTTTAATAATCGCCATTCTGACTGGAGTGAGATGGTAACTCATTGTGGTTTTGATTTGCATTTATCTGATGATCAGTAATGTTGAGCTTTTTTTCATGTTTCTTAGCAGCATAAATGTCTTCTTTTGAGAAGTGTCTGTTCATATCCTTTGCCCACTTTTTGATGGGGTTGTTTGTTTTTTTTCTTATAAATTTGTTTAAGCTCCTTGTAAATTCTGGATATTAGACCTTTGTCAGATGGGTAGATTGCAAAAATTTTCTCCCATTCTGTAGGTTGTCTGTTAACTCTGATGATAGTTTCTTTTGCTGTACAGAAGCTCTTTAGTTTAATTAGATCCCATTTGTTAATTTTGGCTTTTGTTGCAATTGCTTTTGGCATTTTTGTAATGACGTCTTTGCTCATACCTATGTCCTAAATGGTATTGCCTAGGTTTTCTTCTAGGGTTTTTATGGTTTTGGGTTTTACATTTAAGTCTTTGATCCATCTTGAGTTAATTTTTGTATAAGGTGTAAGGAAGGGGTCCAGTTTCAGTTTTTTGCATATGGCTAGCCAGTTTTCCCAGCACCATTTACTGAATAGGAGATCCTTTCTCCATTGTTTGTTTTTGTCAGGTTTGTCAACGATCAGATGGTTGTAGATATGTGGTGTTATTTCTGAGGTCTCTGTTCTGTTCCCTTAATCTATATATCTGTTTTGGCACCACTATCATGCTGTTTTGGTTACTGTATCCTTGTAGTATAGTTTGAAGTCAGGTAGCGTGATACCTCCAGCTTTGTTCTTTTTGCTTAGGATTGTCTTGGCAATGTGGGCTCTTTTTTGGTTCCATATGAAATTTAAAGTAGTTTTTTCTAACTTTGCAAAGAAAGTCTCTGGTAGCTTGATGGGAATAACATTGAATCTATAAATTACTTTGGGCAGTATGGCTATTTTCATAATATTGATTCTTCCTATCCATGATCATGGAATGTTTTTCCATTTGTTTGTGTCCTCTTTTATTTCCTTGAGCAGTGGTTTGTAGTTCTCCTTGAAGAGGTCCTTCGTGTCCCTTGTAAGTTGTATTCCTAAGTGTTTTATTCTCTTTGTAGCAATTGTGAATGGGAGTTCATTCATGATTTGGCTCTCTGCTTGTCTATTGTTGTTGTATAGGAATGCTTGTGATTTTTGCACATTGATTTTGTATACTGAGACTTTGCTGAAGTTGCTTATCAGCTTAATGAGTTTTGGGGCTGAGATGATGGGGTTCTCTAAGCATACAATCATGTCATCTGCAAACAGAGATAATTTGACTTCCTTGCTTCCTATTTGCATACCCTTTATTTATTTCTCTTACCTGATTGCCCTGGCCAGAACTTCCAATACTATGTTGAGTAGGAGTGGTGAGAGAGGGCATCCTTGTCTTGTACCAGTTTTAAAAGGAAGTGCTTCCAGCTTTTGCCCATTCAATATGATGTTGGCTGCAGGTTTGTCATAAATAGCTCTTATTATTTTGAGATATGTTTGTTTCATCAATATCTAGTTTATTGAGAGTTTTTAACATGAAGGATGTTGAATTTTATCGAAGGCCTTTTCTGCATCTATTGAGATAATCATATGGTTTTTGTCTTTGGTTCTGTTTATGTGATGGATTATGTTTATTGATTTGTGTATGTTGAACCAGCCTTGCATCCCAGGGATGAAGCCAATTTGATCATGGTGGATAAATTTTTTGATGTCCTGCTGGATTTGGTTTGCCAGTATTTTATTGAGGATTTTTGCATTGATGTTCATCAGGGATATTGGTCTGAAGATTTGTTTTTTTGTTGTGTCTCTGCCAGGTTTTGGTATCAAGATGATGATGGCTTCATAAAATGAGTTAAGGAGGAGTCTCGTCTTTTCAATTGTTTGAAATAGTTTCATAAGGAATGGTACCAGCTCCTCTTTGTATTTCTGGTAGGATTCAGCTGTGAATCCTTCTGGTCCTGGGCTTTTTTTGGTTGGTAGGCTATTATTGCCTCAATTTCAGAACTTGTTATTTGTCTATTCAGGGATTCGACTTCTTCCTGGTTTAGTTTTGGGAGGGTATATGTGTCCAGGAATTTATCAATTTCTTCTAGATTTTCTAGTTTATTTACATAGAATGTTTATAGTACTCTTTGATGGTAGTTTGTATTTCTGTGGGATCAGTGGTGATATCCCCTTTATCATTTTTTATTGCATCTGTTTGATTCTTCTCTCTTTTCTTCTTTATTAGTCTAGCTAGGGGTCTATCTATTTTGTTAGTTTTTTTCAAAAAAACCAGCTCCTGGATTCTTTAATTTTTTTGGAGGGTTTTTCATGTCTCTGTCTCCTTCAATTCTTCTCTGATCTTGATTTGCTCCCGTGCCTGGAGATGTCACTGAAGGAGACTGGAGAACAGCAAAGATGGGTATCTGCTCCTTCTTCTGGAACCTCTGACCTTGAGGGTCACCAACCTTATGCCAGTAGGATTGCTCCTGTATAGGATGTCTGACAACCCCTGTTGGAGGGGCTCACACACTTGGGTGGCACAGGGGACAGTACCTATTTAACGAAGCACTTTGCCACTTGGTGGAGGGGGTGTGCTTCTCTTGAGGGAAACCCACTTGTCTGGGCTGCCTGGATTCCTCAGAACTAGCAGGAGGAAAGGCTAAGTCTGCTGGTCTGCAGAGACTGCAGCCAATCCCTCCCATTAAGGGCTCAGGCACAGAGAGATCTGGGCTCTGTCTCTGAGCCTCTGGCTGGAGTTATTGAAGTTCCTGCAGGAAAGCCCCACCCAGTGAGGAAGGATGGGTCAGGGCCAGGCCTGAAGAGGCACTCTGGCTGCAGACTGCCACAGCTGGTGTGCTGGGTTATGGGGGACAAGTCTTGGGACCAAGCCATCCAGACTCCCTGGCTCCAGCAGGGGAACAGCACGGCCTAAAGCTGTAGAGAAGGATGCTGCCCCTTCCCCGCCCAGGGAGCTTAGTGTGTTAGGCAGTTGCAAGTCCCAGTGATGGCTGTTGCCCCTCCCCTAAGTAGCCCAAATGGCTTAGACAGCAGGCACCCTCAGCGTACGCGTGCTGGTCGCCCCTACCCCCAGGATTTTGGTAGGCTTAAGCAGATTCCAGCTGAGAGGCTGTTGAGAATCTCTGCATTCCAGGGTTGGGATTCTAGGCCCCGGTGGCGTGGGTTTGCGCATGGGATATTCCAATCCATGGGTTGCACAGTTCCGTGGAAAAAGCACGGTTTCCCTGACTGGGTTGCACACTCACTCACTGCCTCCCTTGGCTGGGGGAAGGGGACTCCCCTGCCCCGTCCCCCGCCGTGACTCTCTGATGGGCCGCCACACCACACTGTTCTTCCTTCTCTCCCTGGGTTACGCCAGCCTCCTAGTCAGTTCTCATGAGAGAACCTGGATACTTTGGTTGCCAGTGAAGGATTCGCATGCTTATTATGGTTTTTTTCAATGAGAGCCTCTGTATGCCACTGTTTCTAGTCGGCCATCTTGACATTGCTCCCCCCTATATTTTTGTATTTTTACTTAGAAATTACAATATGCACCCTTAATTTATTACAGCTATTTTGAATTAGTTATATAACTTTAAGAACAATGTAAGAACTATGTAATTCCATGTATTTCCTTCTACACATTGTGCTATTTTTGCCATATACATCTGTATATCTTATAAACCTCATAGTACATCATTGATTTTATTGCTTAATCAGTAAAGTGAATAAGTTTACAAATGGTACTGTATATTCATTTCTTGGGGTCTTCTTTCCTTCCTGAAGGTCCAGGCTTCCATGTGGAATAATTTCTGTTCATTCTGAAATTCCTTTAGTATTTCTTGTAGTGCAGGTCTGCTAGTGACAAACCACCTCAGATTTTGTTCATCTAAAAATGAATTTCTTTTGTTTTCAATTTTGAAGGACTTTTTGGATAATTATAGAATTTTAGGTTGAATTTTGTTGTTGTTGTTGTTGCAGAAGTTTAAGATATCAAGTCACTTTCTTCTGGCTTCCATTTTTTATGATGACAAGACAGTAAGCTTTAATTCTTATTATTGTTCCCCCAAATTAAATATGACTCTGTTTCTTTTCAGAAATTGTGACTATTATATGCCTCAGTACAGTTTTCCTAGTATTTGTCCTGCATGAGATTCTCTGAGCTTCTTGTATATGTGGGTTAATGTCTTTCATTGACTTTGAAAAAAATTCCAGTCATTATCTCTTCAAACAATTCTTCTGCCTGATTTTCTTTCTTCTCTGTCTGGGACACAAATTGCATACACATTAGGCCATTTGTTAGTGTGCCACATATCTCGAAAGCTCTTTTTTCATTCTTTTTAAAATTTGGTGGTTCAATTTATATCATTTCTATTGAGCTAAGAGTTCTCTGATACTTTCTTTTACTAAATTTAGACTACTGTTAAGCCTATCCAAAAATCTTTAATTTAGATAATGTATTTTTTACTTCTAGAATTTTTATTTGGCTCTTTTTAAAGTCTTCCTTTCTATGCTGAAATTCTCCATTTTTTTCTCTAAATTTTTTAAAATGTTATGATTTATTTAAAGATCTTGTATGTTAATTCTATATGTGTAGTTTTGCTTCTATTAAATATATATATATACACATATATATGTGTATATATATATAATTTTGATTATGGGTCAAATTCTCCTATTTCATTGCATATGTCTTTTTAAAAATTGCATGGCATATATTATGTTTAAGAGGCTCATAGAGACTAAACTAAGTTTTCTTTCCCCCAGAGAGGGCCTACTCTTTCGTCTGTCAGATAGCTAGAGAGAGATCCCTTTGATCCAATCTGCAGCTGAGCTAGGTCTGAGGTTGGGTTGACACTTTACAAAGTACAGTGCCCCTCTTGTGTTAAATGACTTGAGGTTAAGGTCTGTTCTAAGTGTACTGCAAGCATTTCTCTATAGTGGGACTTAGGAATATAAGCACCACTAGGACTTTAGGAAATAATTCTTTGTTTTCCAGCATAGCACTGTGCATCCTGAACTACTGCAGGCTTGTGGGGGAGAATCAGTGGCAGTTGGAAGGAACTGTTTCTGATGTTGGAACTGCTGCAGATTCCAATCTTTCAAGCAGGTTCATTTGATAGCTAAAAGCTTTGCTAATTTCTCCTTACTCCAGCTACCAACCCTCTCTTCCCCTGACCTATGGCTGGCAAGATACTATACTTACCTATGACCAGACTTGGCACTTGTATCAATGGAAGAAAGTAGTACTGACCTCAGGTCACCGACCAAGGGCTTATCATTTTCTGAAATTCAGTATCTTAAGGTTTCTTTGACCACACAACTTTCCATTGGCTCAAAAAATAAAATAAAATAAAATAAAATGAAAAAAATAAAATCTCTTTCTCTCTAGACATATAGATATAGATATCAATGGTCTATTGTTACTGTCTATATCCTTGAACTCAATTTCAATAGAACAATTTAACAGAGAAACAGAGAAAATATTAATGAACGATTTTCAATCTTTTTCGTTTTGAGTCCATTTGAATGATTAATGATAGTGCTCTCATCTCACTTGCTTTTTTTTTGTAGACCTTTTTTGATTACCTAAATACCCTAGACAAAATACTTCTAGAAATATTTTTGAATTAGAGATTGTAAAGAAAAGTTTTGCTAGCAATATTCACTTTCAAAGCTTTTTCCTTTGGTACTCCACTGGTATTTATGGGTCTTTGGAGTCCCTATGCCACAATTTCAAATCTATATTCGGGGGGAAAAATTCAAATTTGACTCTAGCATTTAAGCATAACTAAAATCTATACAATTAGAATTAAAAGAAGGACAACTTTAGGGAAGTCATAATATTCAAAATACTTCAAAAGTAATCTGCTGATAAGTTCCCGTCTGTGTACAAAACCTCTGGATCCCAAATACTTTTCATTTTAATCTATTAGAAAAATACATAAAAACATCCTCACACTATTCATGAGTTAGACTCATAGACTCAAATTATAGCAACTAAGAGAAGATTAATTTTTTTTCCAGTATAGCTAATTTGGAAGATTTGGAAGTTACACCATATTTTCTTCTTTAAACAATTTTTATTTTTTAGATGAAACTCCAGCTAAATTATAGTATATTTGTTGCTTACAGCAAGATTATATAATAAAACTATTGATAACATCAGTTCTCTGCAGGGCAAGAGACTGCGCAGTAGTAACACAGCTTTCCAAGTTCACTTTGTTCCTTTTGCATTATTTAATTATCTTCTGAACTTTAATACTCTGGCCAGCAATTATTGTTCTATGACAGATAAAAATTGTTCATGAACCAACAGGAAAAAACTCCCACATTCCTAAATCTTGCCAAATTACAACAAAGCTGTCTCAGAATAAGAGCGGCTGAGAACTCTACCAACTCTCAGTAGAGTAGAGTGCTTGCGCCCACTTCTACATATCACAATAGCAACTTTATTTTTTCATGTATTTTCTGGATTCTTGTATGTATGCTTGGGATAAAGACTCTAGCTTAGCTTTTTCTTGGGTTTGATGCAAAGCTAAGTGGTGTAGATCAAAACCTCAACAGAAGGCCTTGGGAAGGAACACAATGGATTTTCCCTAAAAATTTTAGAATGCATTGCTTGAAAGCTATGTTGTAGGTCTACAGAGCAAGAGAAAATAATTTCTTTTTTGTTATTCAATTTCATGTTTAACTGACAAATAATAATTGCATATATTTATGAAGTACAATAGGAAGTGTTGATATACATTTACAATATAAAATGGAATGATAAATCAGGCTAGTTAGCAAATCTATCACCTCACATACTTACCATTTTTTTGCGGTAAAAACATTTAAAATCTACTGCTAATTTCCAAATTTAGCAATTTGGAAATATACAATCCATCCTTATTTATTATAGTCACCATTTTATGAGTACTTGACTTGAGGGTGAGTGAGCAAGTGGGTGAATCCTCTTAGCCCGAGGAAACAGAATTTTTCCATGTGTTACTTTTCCAGCTTGATTTCAATTTGATGATTATACCCCCTGGTATTTTAAACAGACACAGATACTGAGTTATGAACAAAATAAATATTAAACAGACTCTGGTGTTTATCACATTGCTACATATTATTATCTCATTCTCTTCTTTACTGATGAACAGAGAGAATGCTTGGAGGCAAAAGAATGAAGGTGTGATGATTTTGCATATTACGCAAAACATCTTTCTTTCTTACTGCTATACTTCATACAATTATATGTGTTACTAGTTAGGGATGTATGGATTTAGGCCACTATTACTATGGAAACCATGGCCATGGACCACAGCCTTGGATTTCCAAAGTACTTTACTGTTTTTTTTTTTTTAAGGCTGCAGATGGCACTCCAGTAAAAAGCTTAAAAAATAGAGCAGAAAACTTTTTCCCCCACATTTGAGGAACTAGAGTAAACTTTTGCTGTAATTAGTTTCCATAAACTGTAATGCAATATTCTAGTTTGTCCTAAATGGTCTGAACTTGAATAAGTAGTCACTGTATCTAATTGCTACGAAGTATTTGTATTAAGATCTGAAGAATAACTGTGGCATATTTCAAAAGATTAATATATTTTCTAAGAACAAAACTTAAAGTGCAGTGTCTGATCAAAGCAGAGTAAAGGATTGTAAAATAAATCCAGAGGCAACTTCCTTACATTGAAAAAAAATTATATTTGAAATCACAAGAATTTTTTCTTCCTTTCTTCCTCCTCTTACTTAAAAAAAATTCTTAGCAAAGTAGTGTCCTGAAAATAATAGCTTAACTTCATTGAACACTTGTTATGTGTCATGTACTTCGTTTATATGAATTTCTTAACATTTTACAAGGCATTATGAGGTAGAAACTGTAACTTTTTCTATTTTACAGTTAAGGAGACTGAAGCTCAGTGACTTGAGCAGGAATTCAAACCCAGGCAATCTGGCTGCCAAGATCACACTTTTGGACTTCCATCTGTATGTGTGGTGTTCCTCACAGTGCATATTTTTTTATTTCTAGTATAATAAACAAAATTACGAGTTTTGGAAATTATTTCCCCTAAGGCTTCCAGAAGCAACAGAAGGCACATTCATGAACATTAAGGCAAATAACAACTGGAGAGAACCCAGTTACTCGCACAACATCCTTTTAGATCTGAGTGTAAAGTAGCTGAACACTTCCCGACTGGCTTTTCCCCCATTTTCCCTCACTGCCAATCACCCCATTTAGTTATGAAAATACTTCATTGGTAGTAGTGGCCAAACAGGCAAATATCTATTCAGTAATTAGATTAATAAATGGGATTATTTTAGAATAATAGAATAAGTGCCGGACAGTTCTCTGATGGCCTTGGACAAGCCCAGTTCTCTCCACTTCTCTTGCTTGTAGTTCTCAAGAATGTCTGTAGAATGTGCTGGGACTGCAATGTTCTGAGACAGGGAGAACCTGCCTGAAACAGCCCAAGCCTTATTCCCATTCCTCCCAGGAAATATAACACCTTGAGTTAAGGAGGAACTATTCTGGACAGCCTGGGCTTTGTTCCTTCCTCCTCTGGACACAATATGCCCATCAAACTTTCCCCAGTGGGTCACATTGCTCCTGAGGTAACTCACCCAAGGCAGGCTGCCTTTTGGCATCCTTCAGCTGTGGTGCAAGAAGAGCATGTGCAGTCAAGACTACTTCTGCCCCTGCAGCTTTGTTGAGCCTTGGAGGACTGGCTGACAATGGATCCTAGGCTCCTTTTGTCCCTTACTGTCTATCTGTAGTAATCAACCTGCTTTATATAACTTGTTTGTGAGTGTGCTGTCTCTCACTGGACTCTTTTAAGTGGGTAACCAGTACACGGTGAACCTGCTTCACAATAGGAAACTAAGAACAAGGTCAATTGTAGAGAAGTCAGCCAAAGGTTGGATTATGTTTTAAAATCCTTATTTGAAGGAAGGTTCCAGAAAGTAGCTTTAGATAACCAGGAATGCTTTGATGATTGAGATTTTGGGATTCAGAGACTGCTTCAGACATCCACATGGTGTCACCAGGGAAAAGGCATTAAGCTATTTCGTGAGGAGCATTTTGAGAACTGCTGGCTTGGTGCTACTTTGTCATCCTTGCGACTGAATCTCCGTTTCATGCATTGCAGCCCATTGAGAGCCTGCCCCATATAAAAACATGCCATAAGCATCTTATCCTCTAAGACTAGAGTTGTGGTTAGGATATTTTGCACATCTTAAAAAGATTGATAGTGTTAGAGTAGATTATGAATGTGTGCCTTGAGAACATTTTAATGTCACTGAATCAGATTCAATTTAGCAAAACAGCGTGGGCTGAAAATCATTCTGGTAAACTCTTAGATTTAGTGAACAGATAACCCATCTCGTCAATAGAGCAGGTCTTAACTATAAATCTTGTGCTTGTAATAAGAGAACTATAGTAAATTCACAGGGCTCAGTAGCTATGGCAACTGCAGATTTCAGTCAATACCCTTTAATCTTCAACATTAGATAGTCATATCTGATTGCTGCACATAATCCTTTTCCCAAAAGAGGTCAATATGTTCTTTCTGAAATACTTCAAAGTATTCTAGTCCTTAGAAATTCCTAGGGCCTTTCTATTAGTTACTACCATCTTTGATCAATAGTCCTACTTGAAATGTTACGTGATGCTCACACAAACACAAACACACAAGCCTACATAGAAAATGCAACTTGTACATATGTACATTTTCCTTTGCTAAGAGGATGCATTGTTAAACATTTATACATATAAATGCATATGTAATATATGCAGACAAATTATACTTTATATACTATTTATTTTATATAAATGCAACCATACTTGAAGATAAAAAGGCCAAGGAAAATATTAGTAGTAGGCATTTTTATTAATAAAAAACATTTTAAATAATGACATCAAAATGATTGGTGGCAATTTAAATACTACTGTCATTGATATTATTAATTTAAGATTACAGCCAGGCATAGTGGCTCATGCCTATAATCCCAGCACTTTAGGAGGCCGAGGCAGGTGGATCACCTGAGGTCAGGGGTTTGAGACCAGCCTGGCCAATATGGCAAAACACCATCTCTACTGAAAATACAAAAATTAGCTGGGTATGGTGGCATGTGCCTGTAATCCTAGCTACTCAGGAGGCTGAGGCAGGAGAATTGCTTGAACCCGAGAGGTGGAGATTGCAGTGAGCTGAGACTGGGCCACTGTACTCCAGCCTGGGTGACACAGTGAGACTCTGTCTCAAAAAAAAAAAAAAAATTACAATGACACTCTTATTTAAATGAGCCTAATTAAGAAAAAGAATGACTATTTAAAAAGTTTAAGACCCTATTTAAGCGGTTTAAGACCCTATCTTAATTTGCTTATTACTTATTTCATTTTTATCTAATTATTCAATAAGCATTTTATTGAATTCTCATTTTATGTGAGGCCAATAAAGTAGCAAGTAAAATGCAGTTTATAAACTCAAGTTTATAAATACCTAGTAAAATTATAATTATACTCCTAAATTAAATTAGAATACCTATTTAAGGGACACAAGTCACATAAAAAGGTTGTATACAAGAATGAATGCAAGAATGAGTGCAAATCAATGCTCTGGTTTCCCAGGAAGAAGAGGTGCCTTTTTGCAAGACAGATCAGAGAAGAATTCATGGAAGAGGGAGCATCTATCTGGGCCACAGAATATGTGTAGAATTTCAGCCGTCTTGGTGTGGAGTAGCAGTGGTCTCATTGGAGGGACTAGTGTACATTCAGGTCTTGAGGTGGGAACTCAGGCACCCACCAGAAGAGAGAGGACCTTCCATGTGTGCACGTGGGGCACCTGATGAGGAAATCTTGCCCAATCAAATCACCTAAGAGCATTTTAGAAAAGACGTATGCTATTAGACTAGGGAACTGTAAGGCCATCACAACAATCAAAAGATAGAAAGCAAACCTGCTTTGGGTTTTTCACTCTAAAACTGAAATTCTAAAATATTCTTTTAAAAATTTATTTCTCATTCTGAAATGTTAAAACATTTTGACAGGTTATACAGAATAAAAACAATAGATTTCTGTCTTTTCCTGGAAATAGTTCTTAGGACTAGTAGTTCTAAGAAAAAAAGAACTCCAGCTCTTTTTTTAACAAGACAACATTTGAATACGGACTTGAAGGAGGTGAGGGAGCAGAGTATGTGTGTCTTTGGGGAAAACATTCCAGGGGAACTGGGCCTGAATGTGCCTGGTATGGTTCAAAGACACAAGGAGACCAGCATGGCTGAAGCCTGGGAAGGGAAGGAGAAGGTGGACCTTGTAGGGCTTGGTAGGCCATTGTAAAGACCGGCTTTTATTCTGAAAGAACTGCCAAGCTGTCAGAGGACACTGAGAAGAGAGCCATGAGCTGGCTTGTGTTTTAACAGGATCATTTTTGCTGCTGTGTTGACAAGCAAGGAGACCAGTTAGGATCTATTGTGTTGAGCCAGATGAGAGATGGCTGTGGTATGAATCAGAGTGGTGCTGAAGGGAGGCTTGAGATGGGCTTGCAGAAATTCTGGGTATAGTTTGAAGGAAGAGCTTACTGAATTTGCTGATGAATTAGATAGGGAATGTGAAGCAAGTATTCAAGAATAACAATAAGGCTTTTGGCCTGAGGAATTGTGAAGAGGATATTAATAACTGAGAAACTTTGAGGAGGACGAGTGTAAGTGGGCCAGGTTAGTGGAACAATAATAGCGTTTCAGATTGGAACATGTGAAATTTGAGATAGCTGTTCATGGAGATAGTCATGTGAGTGTTGGGTCTGATCACTAGCAACATGAAGAGTCTTGTTGACCCTGAATAGAGCAATGTTTAGGGTGAACTTAACCTTTGTTAATTTTTAAATTATTAGCTCAGTACCTATCTAGTATTACACAATAGGCAAACATCAATTTTAGGACTTTTTGAAGCAAATGGTACCCAGAATAAGGGAAGCAGGACATCCAAGTATGTCCTGTTGAAGTTGGGCAGTAGCTGGAGCAATTAAATTTTATAGGGCATATTAGTGATCTTGGAGTTGTGGCCTGTGAGAAATGGGAATGAAATAGTATATTCAGACTGGAAAAGAGTGGTGCCTGAATGGAATTTTATGAGGAAAAAGTATTTTCCGGAGGGCAAAACTTAAATGAAGGGTGAGAGGTAATAAGGTGTAGATATTTTTCCTAGAAGAAATAGAAAAGGGAGTCATGACCTGCCAGAAACTGAGATATCTGGTGAGTACACAGGCAGCAATCATTTTCCTGAGTATTCAGTTGTTCATCGATTTACACTTACTGCATAATCTCACTGCATAAATGAGTGATGACTTTCAAAGGCGTTTAAGTTTTGGCTTGTGGGTGGAGGCTTATGTGGGTGGGATGATAGAGAGATCAATACTGTCCAAAACTTGGTTTCAAATATATTTTTAAAAGTATTACACTCAGGAGAGGCCCTATCAAAGTCAGATTGAAAGAAAAGACAAAGGTGGCCCTGAGAGGGAACTCATCATAAAAAAGATAAAGTGTGGCCTAGACTCAGTAATCGGGTCTGCATGCTGGAAGGCAATGATAGTTTTAGTTACCTGGTTGTCACTAATCTTGTATCTTATCTTGACCCAGCCATTCTGGCTGTGTGTTTTGCCCTTAGGAGAAAATGAATGGGTGTGAATTGAAAGAACCATCCTGCCTTAACAATTTTGGCACAGGCTCGCTGAGAGACTGAGAATAACACAGAGGACTGTTTCCTATAAGAAAGACACATGTTTCCAGATTGAGATTCCAGGGAGGGCATCCAGTTCCAAGGATAACAGTGATGGGGCCGAATTTGAGACTGGAGTTGCTATGGAAACATCCCAGGCAGGTTGGCTAGCATGGGGAGCAAGGACTGCTGTACACAAGCACCTCTGAAGACTGTCAGGAGTTTTCTATGAAAATTGGACTTCCTGCATTTGTGTAGGTGAGAGATTGGAAACATTGAGGTTCAGCTATCCGTATCAAAGAACCGAATTTTCTCTCACTGGCTGGCATGATTTCTGTTAGAATCTCCAGGACTAAAAGAATGAGTAGACTGCCTTGAATGTAATGAGCCCCCCACTATGTAATACTACTCGTGAGTAGTATTTAAGGAGAGACCAGATGGCTTTATGTCTGTGTATGTTCATATTCCAGTAGAAAGCCTGCATATGTGTATGTGTTGCAAATTGTAAAACAAGTTCTGCAATATAAATGCTATTATCACTAGGTATGTGTACGTTTGTGCTATGTATGTATGTGGGAAGTCTCGCTGCATGAGGGCTGACTTTCAAAGTCTCCTTTTCAACTCTTAAGAATCTATGGATTTATCAAAATAAAATAATAATAAATAATAATAAAATAATAATAAATAAAAAATCATGTTCTAATGGGGAGATGTTGGTCAAAGAGTACAGACTTTCAGTTATAAAAGGCATAAGTTCTGGGGTCTAATGTACAGCCTGATAACTATAGTTAATACTGTATTGTATTGACATTTGCTAAGAGAGTAGATATTAAATGTTCTCACCACACACATATACTTATGTGAGGTAATGGATGTGTGAACTAAGTTGTCTGTAGTAATAATTTCACAATATATATGTATATCAAATCATCACATTTTACACCTTAAATTTATACAGTTTTATTTGTCAATTATACCTCAATAAAGCTGGAAAAAGATGTCACAGAAGCAGATTTGATGAACGATCACAGCTCAAAAATAAGCAGATTGATGTCTGCTCTCTTCCAAGTAGAAAGTTTTATAGATCTCTTATGTCTGCAAATGGTTAATAAATGTTCTTAAATAATCCAGGACAAACTACTTTTTGATACAATCTTAGATTGAAAAGTTGAGGAAACTGTAAAAAGACGAATCACAGGTAGGAGAGAAGTTGAAAAAGGGAGAAACTCATCTACTACCTATTCATACATAGCCATACAATCTTAATCCAGCTCCTGTGCAGCCCTGCCTGACATCTTGACCCTGATTAGTAATGCAGTGGAGAATGTCTTTGGTAAAATCTGCAATAGGCATATACATATACATATGAGTTTATATACAAATACATACATACACACCTATATATGTGTATATATGACTTTATATTATGCAATACACAGAAGCTTATATTTGAATGTTAACATTTGCATTAAGACTACAAAACAAAATGCATTAAATAACTCAAATAGGCTGGGTGCAGTGGCTCATGCCTGTTTGGGAGGCCGAGGTGGGCGGATCACGAGGTTGGGGGTTCGAGACCAGCGTGACCAACGTGGGGAAACCCCGTCTCTACGAAAAATACCAAAATTAGCCAGGGGTGTTGGCCCATACCTATAATCCCAGCTACTCAGGAGGCTGATGCAGGAGAATTGCTTGAACCTGGGAGGCAGAGGTTGCAGTGAGCAGAGATCGCGCCGCTGCACTCCGGCCTGGGTGACAGAGTGAGACTCCATCTCAACAAACAAACAAACAAACAAAAAAACTCAAATAGAACTTAAAGACTTCACTCAGCTGATACACACCAGGGAAAACCTGAAGACCAGGCAACTCTGAGTTGAAGCAGGGTTGAAGTTTTACAGGGTAAGGAGAAGAGGGGAGTATGTATTTTTGTGGTTTGGCTGAGGTAGTGGCTTTCATCTTTAATCGCTGTGAAATTTACCGACGTTCTGGTTTTCTTGCTTCCGGCTCAGGATTGTTGATGTAATCCCATTGGATAGCTGTCAGAGTAGTACTTTCTGAGTGCTGTTCTTGCAAGCCTTGCCATTTATCAGTTAGTCAAGTATCAGCGGTAGGTGAGGTAGCAGAAAACAACAACAACAACAACAACAAAGTGTGGCAGGAGAGAAGAAAAAAAGGAGAAAGAGGCACAATTGAAGTCAAAGGGGAAACTAAATCCTCTATAATGCCTGTTTTAGTCTTTTTACAAGACACAGTATGATTTATATCTTCTGTTAAAGTCTAATAAAGAAGCACAAATAAGCAAAATTATGTGCAGTTTTCTTAAAGATGAAGTAAAAGTTTCAAGTGATCTTATAAGTATACAATTTGAATTATTTGCTACTCTACTCCAAATACTTTTCTAAATGAAACAACTGAAGGCCAGTAGAAGGGGTATTACAAATAAAACAAATTATTGTCCCCCACTTTAGGTTAAATGAAAACAAATTATTCTTTCCATGCTGGATTATAATTCCTGCTATATTGCTTTCATCTTTAAAAGAAATCCAGGTTCATTGATTTCTCAAATATCCCCATTTTCGTGAATTTCTTTTTAACATGTGACTTATTCTGGCACAAATGCAAATATGCCTAAGAAGGTTAACACACAAACTTCTTAGCAGTCATGACACCCTGCTAAAAATTTATTTACCAAATTGCCATTTTCTAAAATAGGAGATGTTTAGTGTTACTCGTGTTCTGGTTATCAGGAGCTGATTTATTCAGTTGAAGGTAGAGGAATAGAGAGGATGTGGACTGTGGCAAAGCAGGGAAAAAGGGGCTCTGTGCTGGAAATGATGCAGAAAAGGCACAGACAGAGGAAGGAGATCATTTGTAAAATTGTTTCCTTACTTCTCAGGTTGGCCTATAATTTGAATTTTGTTACATTCTACACTTAAAAAAAAAACCACAAATATATTCCCTAAGTCTCCATAACATTAAATACCCTCTTTGGGTAATTAACCCACATGCCACTTGCATCTAAGGGACTGCCCTGCTTTGATAGCTGGGAAAAATCACAGCAGCTCTCAGAGGGCTACTTGCTTTATTACCACTTGTTGGCTAAAGCTCCTACCATAGCCATGATTACAAATTGTTTTATTTTTCCCATTCCAGGCTTGTTCACACTCTTTGAATTCAACCAGAATCAAATTCTACAACTAGTAAGCACCTTCTTGTGCTAAGTAGGAGAGACTCAAACGTCTAGGTGATAATCTAGACAATTTTACCACCCTTATGGAATAATATCCAGGGAATATGGATAAGTAAACAGACAGCTACATCAAGCAGTTTAACATACTGGCTTCAGACTGTGAGAAGATCCTCTCTGCTCTAGGACCTGAGTTTCACTCCCACCTCTGTCCCATTGCAGTTGCTGCTTGTGGGTGGCGTGGGGCTTCAGATGTTCCTTGCATGGCAGCCTTGTGGTCCAAGCAGTGCGACCAGGTCCTTTTTAACTCTCAGGAGGGTTCAGACAAATGGGAACTGACAAGTGGTACTAAGATTCCATGACTCTCAAAAATTCAAATTGAGAGAATCCTGTCAAATATCCTCCTCGAATTCCCATAGGTGACCGAGGTCCTGAGCCCTCCTCTGCTATGGAAGATTTTTGGAAACAGAGTCCAAATATACTACAGCTTGCTGAAAGCTCATGATTTATTTTATCCTCTGCCTATATCAGTAAACCAAAAAGGGGATTTGATTTGCATTTCCCTATTCCTATATGTTGTCAGTTGAAAAATGTTAAAAATGTGTGGGGGCACAGAAACACAAGTAGCTGGAGGCACTCTGAGAATACGTGCCTGTTTGTATGTCTGATCTCCTACCCTGAAGATACCCTAGTTTTTTTTTTTTTTCTCATTTTTATGTCTTTGTTGGTTCCAACTTATTGCTATGCTTTTGATACTATGCTCAAATTCAATGGGGTGATAGATATGTTGTGGAAATAATATTTTAAAATAAACTTTTGTAGCCACTTTTCCTTTGTAGGTGGAAGGACTTGGTATCATTTTTAACAGTGGAGAAATAAATCTATACTGCTTCTTTTCTCTTATGGTGACTTGTGAGGAGAGAAAAAAATGTAACACACATGTTGCCTGGGATCACCTTGCTCCAAGCATCAGGATAAGGTCAGCTCAAACCCTGCCACTGTGTTTTACGGCAAGTCCGATGCCCTCAGGATTTCTGCAAATATATTTGTGCTAGTCACCTCTGACTCCAGTTTCCTGCTTTTGTTGATTTCTCATTACTCTAAGTCTTGAGGCTGCTCCTTTATCTCTGGCCTGGCTTCAAGTCAAATGTGGGAGCATTTCCTCCTTTATTCTTTGTTCTCCTTCTCCTCAGACTGTTCACGGGAGGCAGCTGGGAACAGAAGACATTCCCTGAGATTTAGGGTTACACACCAAATGTAAAAGGGGAAGAGCATTTACGACACAGATAACTTAAAATTGCATATTACATTTTTCTGCACTTAGAAAGTCCCTTGGCTGTATTTTACAAATCAGGCTCTGACCTCTGACTTCCTTCCCTGTCCCTTTGTCCTCTTTTTCTGTCCCCACCAATATACACAAATAATTGACTCGCTTTAATATGCAGAGAAATGTAACTCTCTTCAACCTAGAATATGGTCTCTCTTAATACATGTTCGTGTACACTTGAAAAGAATGTGTATTCTGCCATGTTGGGCACAGTGCTTTACAAATGTCAGTGGGATCAAGTTTGACAGTGTTGTTCAAGTCCTGTATGTTCTCATTGTCTTTCATTACACTTATTCTGTCAATTATTGAAAGAGTGGAAATGTCTGACTAAAATGTTGGATTTGTTTATTTCTCCTTGCAGTTCTGTCAATTTTTGTTTTATGTGTTTTGAAGCTCTTCTATTAAATGTATATATGTTTAAGATTCTTATGTTTGCTTGATTGACCCCTTCATCATTATGAAATGACTTTCTTTAGCCCTGCTAATATTCTATGCTCTGAGATCTATTTTGGATATCAATATAGTCATTCCATTTTTCTTTTGATTAGTGTTAGCATGTTAAAAAAATCTCTTCACTTTTAATATATTTGTATCTTTGTATTTAAAAATGGTTTGCTGGCTAGCCATGGTGGCTCATGCCTATAATCCTAGTGGATCGCTTGAGCCCTGGAGTTGGAGACCAGTCTGGGCAACATAGCAAAACCCTGTCTCTACAAAAAATACAAAAATTAGCTGGGCATGGTAGCGCACACCTGTAGTCTCAGCTACCCAGGAAGCTGAGATGGGAGGATCACCTCAGCCCAGGGGGTCAAGGCTGCAGTGAGCTGTGATCAAGCCACTGCACCTTAGCCTGGGCTACAGAATGAGACCCTGTCTCAAAAAAAAACACAGAAGTTTTCTGTAGACAGCATATAGTTGGTCTTGCATTTTTGTCCAGTACGTCATTCTCTCACTTGCATTTACAATTAATATGATTGCAGACATGGTCAGGCTTCAACCTACCATCTTGTTATTTTTTTTCTGTTTATGTCATCTGTTTTTTTTGTTCCCTTTTTTCTCTTTTTCTATTTTCTTTTGAATAACTGAGGATTTCACAACATGATTTCATTTTATCTTTTTGTTGTCTCATTAGCTGTAACTGTTTTGTTATTTTACCTTTTGCTTTTGTGTTTAGAGTACACATTTTAAGCTATCGCAGTCTACTTTAAAGTGGCATTGTACTGCTTCACCTTACAACAATATATTTCTGTTTTTCCCGTTCTGAACTATATGCTATTGTTGTCATATAATTCACTTATATGTGAATTATATGGTATAAGCCCTACATATTATTATTTTTGTAAACTATCAATGAGCTTTAAATAATAATTAAAAATTATATATCTATATTTTAATAAAATATTTAAATAATAATTAAAAATCATATATCTATGTATCTCCACATTTTAATCTGGTATCATTTTCCTTCTGCCTAAAGGGCTTCATTTAGCATTTCTTATAGATAGTCTGCTGGTGATTGAATCTCTCAGCACTTCCATTAAAAAAAATTTCATTGAATATAAAATTATTGGTTGACAAGCTTCTCTTTTAGTACTTTAAAATGTTGATCTTCTGTCTTCCTACTTTCGTTGTTTTTGATGAGAAATCTTTCATCCTTATCTTTCTTCTTCATGTAATGTGTCTTTATTCTCTGGCTGCTTTTAAGATTTTCTCTTTATCACTGATTTGATGAATTTTATTATGACATCCGTTAGTGTGAATGTTTCACATTTTTTGTCCTTGGGATTCATTGAGCTTTTTCGGTTTATCATTTCTCTCAAATGTAGAAAAATTTTGACCGTTGGGTAGGTTTTATTTCTAGATAGCATTTCCTTGGAAATTGGTTTGATTTTTCCTTAATGACATTATGAATTGTGTAAATGACCAAATGCCCTTTTCCTTTTGTCAGTTTAGGAAGACATTTGCCACGTGTGTAGTCTATTCTTCTCATAGGATTTTATGGTAGGTATTTTTATATTAGCCTAATCCATGTTTTCCTACTATTAATAATCCTCATATTTATTTTCCCTTTAAAAAATTGCCTCATTTTTTTCTAATATACAACGTATTTTTGTGATTATATGATCCAGCATAATTTTTTTTTCTTTGTTTCTTTTTTTTTTTTTTGAGACAGAGTCTCACTCTGTTGCCCAGGCTGGAGTGCAGTGGCGCAATCTGGGCTCACTGCAACCTCCACCTCCTGGGTTCAAACCATTCTTCTGCCTCAACCTCCTGAGTAGCTGGGACTACAGGCGTGCACCATCATGCCCGGCTAATTTTTGTATTTTTATTAGAGACAGGGTTTAACAATATTGGCCAGGCTGGTCTTAAACTCCTGACCTCATGATCCACCCGCCTTGGCCTCCCAAAGTGCTGGGATTACAGGGATGAGCCACTGCACCCAGCCAATCCAGCTTAAATATTTTTAAGAATAATGTGGAGTATAAATCCTTTCAACAATTGCTTCATCTTAGCTGCAGAATATTAATTTACTAATTAAAAAATATCGGGTACTTGAAGCTACCAGTTTATTAATACAAATGGTAATAAATTAATATAGGTTTTTAAATATATCTTTTAGAATATTCTTAAAACCCCTTGTGTCAATTGAACAATATTGTGACTCAGTAGCAGAATTTATTCACAACTGTGTGATGAAAATGTCTATGCGAACCTTTGATTACACACCCTGCTGATTGAGAACCTGTACTTCCTTGGGCCTAGAGTTAGTAAAGAGTTTTATGCTCACTCTGTACCTTGGTACTATGTCTCTTCCATGAAATTTCTGAAGTACTATCTAGAGAAAATATTTAGAATGTAATGGTTTGTAGATGTCTGTACCTTGCTTTTAGTGGAGTTGGTCAGTGTCTTCAGCTTCCCTCTGTTCCCACATCAGTCTTTCTTCCTTCTCAACTTCCTGTTGTGTCACTCACTTTTAGCTACCTCATTGCCAAAAGAAACACCTATTTTCCTTCTCTTTGAAGAGAATTCTGCCCAATTTTTCTCTCTCCCTTTTTTGCAGAAGTGTAGAATACATTTGAATTATTTTCCTGCTAGAAGTTTGGAAATAAGCAGAGATATGACTCCTTGACGTTCCTTTTTAGTTCTTTCCAGCTCGGATGTTCTGTCACCCCTCTGTGCTCCCAAGGTATCTTCCCATGTAGACGTGTCTTCTTTATAACATTTGAGATGCCATAATATCATCATTTGATTATTTGTCTGCATTTCTTAGTAGATAATGCAGTCTTTTTAAGGCTTTATTATTATTCTTAATCAGTTTTAGGTTTACAGTGAAATTGAGTGGAAAGTACAGAGTTCCCATATACCCTGCCCTTCTCCCCGACATGCACAACCTCCTCTGCTGTCAACATCTCACACCACAGAGATACATTTGTTAACTGATGAACCTACTTCAATATGTCATCACCCAAAGTCCATCAGTTTACTGTAGGGTTAATTCTAGATGTATGTTCTGAGTTTGAACAAATGAAAACCGACATGTATCTACAATTGTAGTATCATACTGAGTAGTTTCGCTGGCCTAGAAATTATCTGTGTTCTGCCTCCATCCTCTGGCAACCGCTAATCTTTTCACTGTCTCCATAGTTTTGCCTTTTTCCGGATGTCAGGATAGTTTGAATTACAGCGTATGTAACCTTTTCAGATTGACTTCTTTTACTTAATAATATGCATTTAAGTTTCCTCCATGTCTTTTCATGGCTTGATAGTTCATTTCATGATGAATAATACTCCATGGTCTGGATACACCACAGTTTATTTATCCATTCATCTACTGAAAGACATCTTGGTTGCATCCAAGTTTTGGCAGTTATGAATAAAGCTGCTATAAACATTCATGTGCAGGTTTTGTTTGTGCGGATACCAGTTTTCAACTCATTTGAGAATACCAAGGAGAGCAATTTGCCAGGTTGTACAGTAAGAATATATTTAGTTCTGTAAGAAATTGCCAAACTGTCTTCCAAAATGGCTATACCCTTTTATGTTCCTACCAGCAATGAATGAGAACTCATGTTGCTCCACCATCCTCGCCAGCATTTGATGTTTTAGATTTTGGCAATTCTAATAGGTGTGTAGTGGTAGCTTATTGTTTCAATTTACAATTTCATAATGACATATGATGTTGAGCATCTTTTCATATGTTTATTTGCCATCATATATCTTCATCAGCAAGGTGTCTGTCCTGGTCTTTTGCTCATTTTTAAATTGGGGTGTTTGATTTCTTACTATTGAGTTTTAGGGGTTCTCTCTATATTTTGAATAACGGTTCTTTGTTAGATGTGCCTTTGTAAATATTTTCTCTCAGTCTGTGGCTTGTCTTCTCATTATCTTTCACAGAGCAGAAGTTTTTAATTTTAATGAAGTCCAGCTTATCAATTATTTATTTTATGGACAACAATGCAGTTTTTAGGGGAAAGAAAGTCATTTTCTTATTTCTATTTTCTCCTTCTGGCACAGTGATTGGCACTTTTTATGTACTCCATATTAAATGAATGGGTGAATGGATTATTTCCTGCCTTGTTCAAATAATCCTCTATTCAAAATAGGATCACCCATATTCTTACATTAATAAAAGAGCTTAATGGATTTAACAAGCAAAACAATATTAACAGGTGATTGAGCATTTGCTTATCAAAATGACTCAGCTCTCTGCCTTTTGCACACCTTGCTATCTTCTTTCCTCCAAGAGTTATGCTAGAATGCTTGTTATGTTTACCAGTTGTCCCTGCTTAGATATGAAAGAACTTCCTGTTACACATGGGAAACCAATTCTTCTTCTTGTGCAGCTGAATTCCAATAATTTAGCTGTTGTCACTCAGAGATGATTTCACTCTCTATTACCCAAAAGGTACACCTAGATATCAAGGTTGCAGACTGCAGTCATATGGCATTATCTGATTAACTAAATTCTACTCTCTCTTTGTAGTGTTTTATTATAAGTATAAAAAGAGTATAATTAATCAGAAAAATTTTGACTATTTTAATGAAAGTAATGATGCTCAACTGCTGATTTATTCTTGAATAAATCCTAAACCCTGCTAAATGTCTTAAGATTGAGCCCTAACCTGAGCATGAATATTATATAGACATAATGAAAATATTTTTCAAAATAAAAATACTGTTGTATGATTGGAATTTAATAGACACATTTATATGTGTCTATCAAAGGTTAAAAATTAAATCCTGTTTAACAAACTGTCTTGAAATTCAAATATATCCTAATAAAAAGAAATTGCTTAGGAGAACCGAGATTCATGGTTATTGAAACACACAGTGTAAAACCTCTTGTTTTAGACCTCATTAATTAGAAATGCAAGAAGACTTAGTAGGAGGCATTTTTTCTTTTTTTCTTTCTTCTTCTTTTTATTTTTTGTTTCAGCTTTTATTTTAGATACAAGGAATACATGTGTAGGATTGTTACATGGTTATATTGGGCCCGGGTAGTGAATATAGTAACCAAAAGGTAGTTTTTCAACCCCTTGCCTCCCTCCCTCCCCTCTCTAGTAGTTCCCAGTGTTTATTGTTCCCATGTTTATTTCCATGTGTGCTCAAAGTTGAGCTCCCACTTATAAGTGATAACATGCAGTATGTGGATTTCTGTTTCTGCATTAATTCGCTTAGGATTATGGCCTCCAGCTCCATCCATGTTGTTAAGGACATGATTTCATTCTTTTCTGTGGTTTTGTGGTATTCTCTGGTGTATATGTACCACATTTTCTTTATCCAATTCACCATTGACGGACACCTAGGTTGACTCCATGTCCTTGCTATTGTGTATAGCATGGCAATGAACATACACATGGATGTGTCTTTTTGGTATAATGATCTATATTCCTTTGTGTAGTGGGATTGCTCATTCCAATGATAGCTCTTTTTTTTTTTTTTTTTTAATTATAGCTCTGTTTTAAGTTCTTTGAGAAATCTTCCAATTGCTTTCTACAGTGGCTCAACCAATTTACATCCCCACCAACAGTGTATAAGTCTTCCAAGGGGGCATTTTAAAGTAAAACTTTCTTTTAATTTTAAGCTTTTCTTCAACAAAAGGACGCAAATTGTAATCTACCTAATGTAAAATTACTATAATATATAATTGATATAATAAATAATTTCAACCCATACACTCTGGAAATTTATTAATAGGCAACATTAGTTTCTGCTTATCTGTAATTTTTGAAGAATATTCAATAATTCATACTTTCATTCACTCATTTGACTAACCTTTCTGTCTGCTAATTTTATTTGAGTTCAAATCATATTGAATGATTTCTTCATATAAATGTACCTTTTACAGTGTTATCCAAATTTAAGTTTTGATGCTATTATGTATTGTCATTAAAAGAATAAAGGATATAGATGTGGGCATTACAAGTCATTTTTCTTCATTTATTGAGCACTTTCTACCTTTTAGGCCTTGCAGAGTGAGGAAGGAGAGCATATGATACAAAGATGAATTCAGGTGTCTGATATCCACTCTCTATCTTCAAGTAGCTAATGATCTAACAGGACAATCCTACACAAATATTAATAATTGTGATACTAGGTGGAAATTAAAAAGTCCTAAATAACACAGACATAAACCGAGGTTCAATTAATAAGTACTTTATAACTGAAGACATAAATGGTCTTTAAAGAGGTTCCTTCTTATTTCTAGTTGAATGGGTTTTATTTTACAGGAAGATGTTCATTAGTAGAAAACAAACTATTTTGCATAAGCAAAATTTATTAACAATGAAAACATACTTTTCTCAAATTATTAACCAATGTTTACATTCTTAAATTCTTTAAAAATGAATTTCACAATATATCACTGTATTTTACCATTTTGGTGATTATTATATTATGATCATTTGTCCTCAGAGTCTAATGAAATGTAAAAAGTTGTTTACCTTTTTCCCTAATGGCCAAAAACTACTTTACTTTTGGAGTTCTGATTTCTGCTTTCCAAAGCTTTTTTTTCTTCTCTCACATTCCTCTTTATTTCATTGCAATTTGCTGCCATTAATGTGCTTGTCTCAAAATAAGATCCTGCTTATATCAAGCTTATTACTTCCATTTTGCTCTTGGGGAGTAAACTAGTTACCTAAACTTGTTAGAAATTTCTAAAATAAGAGTTAATGGAATCTGATGAGAACTTTCCTAGGAGTAAAATATATGAGACTTAATGGACATAGCTTTGCATAATTAATGCATAATGGATTGCTAATCATTATTTTTTAATTTACAATTTCATAATTAGCTTTATATATAAGATTAAAGTTACAGCTTGCCTGTTAGGTATTTATAATATGGTCCATGGAAATATGTTTTATGGAAACATAATAGCACATTTGTGTGTCTGCCACCTGACTTATTAATATTTTTTCCATTTCAAGAAACATCAACAATAATCTCAAGTCATTATATTGGTTGAAGTCAAAGCTTGTATTAATAACTCCAAGTATGTTACTTAAATTTAACATTGTACTATTATACCCGATGTGGGCAGGTTAAAAATTAGCAGCAATGTGGTTGAAAAATTCTTATTTCAAATTGATGGGGCTACAAATGCTATGTGGAATTCTGCCAGTTTTCCCCTTAACCACATGACTGTAACTGCTACAATTACTGTAAAGTCTACAGTAGGAGCCAGAGTTCCTCCAAGTGCGGATGTTATTGTGGGGGGTTTCAGATTGTTTGCATGTCTGAATGTCCATCAATAGAGTTCTCCTAGCTAATAACCAGAGCAGAATGTCTGCCAGCTCACAAGCAACTGTTGCTAATTTGGATGTTTTGGATGATGTGAAAGTTCTCTGACTCTAATGAATCATAATTTTCAAGTATACATTTTGTGAGTTGGATTATCACAAAAAATTACATTTATCTGTTGTGAGAGCCCTAAAAGTGCTCAGGTGATTGTCTTTCACCCTGGCTAAACATAACTCCTGTGGTAAAAGATGATCTTTTAGCTTATTCCCAGCAGCTACTATAGTACCTGGTATAAAGGAGCCAAATTCATAATTAAATGTTGACTAACAGGTAAATTTATGTTTATTTTTATAACGAAAAATTAGATAACAGAATAAACCTGGTAAATGAATTCTAGTAACATTTTAAAGGAATTCCATCTCTAGATGTAAAGCTTAAATAATTTTCAGATTTCTTTGAGTTTACTTTCTAAAACTACCTTCTGTGGCTACAGTTGGCCTACTCTAAAATGCCTTCGGTTAATTAGCAATATTTGAAAACTTTATATAAAACTTTTTTTAAGTAGTGCTTTTGGCAAAGTTTTCTTTTTCTTTCTTTTTTCCCCGTATTTCTCTCAACTTGTTTTATATATTACTGACAAATTATGAATTAGATCGTAGATAACCTGTACTGGTTCAAAGATCAAGCCAATAACTTTGTAGTACACTTTTGATGTATAACCTAACCTTAAAAAAAAAAAATCTTAGGAGCTATCCAAAAGTCAAGGAAAGCAGCATGTGTGCAAGTCATAGTGGAGCTACTTTTCACAAATTCTTGAGGGAAAAGAATACAATAGTGTCAGAAAGCAACACAATAACTTAATCCCTGTGAAATAGTTTCATGACATATTTATTTTAGAATATAACTTTCTAGCATCCTTTGTTTTTTCCCTGTGTTAGTAAAACACAAAACAACATAAGACACTATTTGAAAGTCATCCTCAAGTATTCTTTTCAATTGTCCAGAATTACATGCCAATGGTATATGAAAACACATCTATGTTAATCTGTTTCATGGGATTAATAGAAAAGATCTGAGAATGCAGGCATTAACTCTTTCCCTTGCTAATATAACATGACTAGAAAATATGAGTCAGCCCACAAAAAGGGAAAAAAGACATGAGGTGCCTGTGGTGGCTTGGGGCAGGGTGAACAGAATGTGGAGAACAGTTTTTACCGGACTTGGTTGCTTAGCCTTTAGAAGATTTAGGATAATGTCCTAAATTATCCTAAAAGATCATGACAGTCTCATAAAAGAGAACAAGAATATTTAAGAGAAAAAGAGACAAGGAATAAAAGAGTGGAAGAGAGAGAGAGAAAAGTGAATGCTTTGCTCTTACAAACAAGAAACATGTGGCTGATGTGAGGGCGTGGGAGGTCTCCTGGGGCAGATATGTATTGGTTCTTCTGACAACTTAAATAATTTCACAGATAATTGCTAACAACCATGAAATATCCTTTCACCTTTTCTAATGCAGATCACAGGCTGTTCAAATGTCCAAGTTAATTAATATGAACTATGCTTTTTAGGTAGGGAAGGTGAATGGTCCTAATTAGCCTTGCCTAACTGATGAATAAGTTTGGTCATAAAGGTTGGAACTCTTGCTCAAGGATATTCTGCAGCTCAGCTGCAGAACCTGAATTGAACAAGATCTCTGGACAGCCTGTAGTCTAGTTTTTTCTTTCTTTATTCTCACTTCCTTTCTCTTTCCCTCCCTCACTCTTATCTCTCTCTCCTTCCCTCCTCTCTTTTTCACTTTACTGTATGCAAAACTAAATCTGCAAATACCTGGAGAACTTTTAACCTTCAACTGAGTAATCCATTTTATTTTCAACATTTACCAATATCTGACACAAAAGCTATTGAATAATTTTTAATTCCATTGTATTGTTACCCAATTAGCTTGACTGAAGATGGACAGTTTCTCTTGAAGCTGCTTAAATGCCCTTGGACGTTGAGTGGGAATGGGAAAATAATTTCTTTAAAACATTTTCTGGCTCTACTTGCTTTTAGTTCTGAAATTCTTCTTCTTTTTTCTTTTTTTTTTTTTTTAATATGTTTTGGTTCAATTTACCATTGAATTTCAAATTTGAATCCCAAATCAGACCCACTGACTACCAGTGATTGACTTGGCTGGATTTTGTCATTGAGTTTATCCACAATGGCTGTTTGCACTAGCATTTGTCCATGTGGTTCTTTTACACATAAGAGTGATGTGCAGATGGAGGTCTCTCCTCCTTCTCTTTGTCTAAATGCTCTTCATTTTTTTTTTAACTTGTGCTAACTTCTGCCTTGGGTAAAATAGTGCAGAAAATCTTTGATGAATTATTTCATCATAGAGTTTGTGTTCTGTGGTTTGTAATATGTTCTGGGCCACATCAAAGAAAGAGAAGCCATATGGAGTGTAACAGCTTAAACGAAAGGCAACAGAAATTGTCAGAAGAAGTTAACCCAAAGGCAGCATTGAAAGACAGGGGTCAGGTGAAGGGGCAGGAGATGGAAGCACAGCTGAAGTAGGCAAGGGTAGGACATGCATTAGGTCACAGAATAATATTCTCTGGAGAAGAAAGATACTCTTAAGCCTTTGGAAAGAAATGCAATAAATATTTCACAAGCTTGCCAAGAAAAGCAAAAGGTGAAGAAGTTATTTATTATCCAGAGACCTCCATATGGTTGCTTTCCTCCTACACCAGGAAAGGAAGAAAACTTTTAGCTTACATTTATTTATTTATTTATTTATGGAGACAAGGTCTCACTCTGTTGCCCAGGCTGGAGTGCAGTGGTACAATCATAGCTCAATGCAGCCTCAATCTCGTGGGCTCAAGCGATTCTCCCACCTCAGTCTCCTGAGTAGCTGTGACTACCGGCACATGCCACTGCACCTGGCTGAGTTTTAAATTTATTGTAGAGATGAGGTCTCACAGTGTTGCTCAAGCTCTTCGCAAACTCGTGTCCTCAAGCAATCCTCCTGCCTCAATTACAAGTGTGAGCTACTACACCTGGCTAGCTTACCTTAATAATGTGAGTATTTTTTTTGTTTGTTGTGATTAAATGAGGCTTGAAATAAAGAACCGTGGACTATCAAAAGCTCTAATAAATAAATACTGGATGCCTATCTCAATGCAGCTTATGTCCCTATGACTTGTAAAGTAGGTAAATAATGGGAACATTATCAGGCAGTCAGTAGCTCAAAACATCAAAGGTATTTAACCACAGTCAGGTGAATGTAGATTTCTTTTTCTTTATAAAACTCCAGTAGTTCTAGATATCAACATTCTCCTCACTGTTTGCACTCCCAGGTAGCCTACTTGATTACTTATTCCTTTATTGCACACACTGTATTGCATTCATCATGCATTTTAAGCCATAGAAAGGACATCTAACCATGCTAGTGGCAGAGGCTCTTATAGTAGCAACCTCCCAGAAGTGACACTTAAGCTGAATCTTAGAGAGTGAATATGAAACTACAGAGCTAGGGGACGAAGCTATTTCAGGCAGAGAATTCCCTGGGTGAAAGTTGCCAAGGTGGGAAGGTGCCTACTTCTGTGCTGTGGGAACTGCATGTAGTTTACTGTGGTCAGCCTGTGTTGTATTACCATTCTAGGATGCTGAGGGTAGCCAAAACACAGTAGAGTAAAAATATGCAGGATTTGGACTGCATGGGCTCAAAGCTTTGCTCTGCTGTCTACTGGCTGCATAACCCTGGGCAATTTACTTGACCTCCCTAAGCCTCAGTTTCTTAATCTGTAAAAGAAGGATAATAATGGTATTTCCCCATCGTGCATTAATATGGAATCATGCATTTCAAATGTTGAGAACAGTGTCTACTGTATCAAGTTATCAGTGTTAACCCTTATTTCATTATAATTAATAATTCCCAGTTTTTGTATTAAGGAGTTCACCTGCATAATTACACATGTATGTTTTGTCTTTCATGGAGATTGTTGCTAAATTACCCTGTTACTGCTACTTGCTGGAACTCTAAGCACTCTTCTGTTGGCTCCAGAAATCTCTCTACTATTGCAATAACGTTGATATCTGCGTTATGTTTGTTTCTTGTGGACAAATAAAGGAATGTCATAGGCATCACACTGAAAAGGATTCACTGACTAGAGCCTCTAAAAGGCCTTTATTGGCTTTCCTGTGATGTGGTCCTATTAATTTAGTGAAAGAATGGACTCATATTTTATAATATAATTTGCAACCCTCATAGATTGAGCTATTGTACTTCCTGTGGTGGGGTTAGACTGACTCGAAGCGTTGAGCTCTAACCTTGGGCTGAAATGAGAATGAAATCTCCTGAATAGGCCTGTACAGCTAGAAAATTCAGCAGCATCTTAAAAGTATGCCTACTTCAGTTAAGAAAAAATAGTTAAAATATTTATAGATGAAAAAAATAGAGGTCACATTAACAAAAAAATGGAAGTCAGCATGTAGCTGGCACTTCTAGATCCCTTGTGTGGGACTACTGAGAAAACAGAAGTGTGAGCAGAGCTGCCAGGGGCTACTCCTGCTTTGCAAAATTTAATAAAACATTAAAGTTGTTTCTAGCAGTGAGCTGTATGGGAGAAACTTTCCATGAAATCGTACTATCATCAGTTTTAAACAAGTACTATAGGAGTAGCTCTTTTACCCAGCATCATTGGGAAGATGAGATGGTACAGCACCTGGAATGTGTTTTACCTAGCACATGGAACAGTGCGAAGGCTTAATAAGTATCACCGGTTGCGCTACTTGGAATAGGGTACAGGTGGTACAGATTGGTGGTAAGAGAAAGTTTCAACCCCAACCCCCGCAGTTTATTGCTGACAGCTGAGCCACAGTGCCCTGGCTTAAACTCTCTGTGTTTATAATCCTTTGTCTGTCGAAGGCAGATACAGTTTGTAATCTCCCTCACAGGAGATTTTCAGGAGTATATGAGTAAACAGAAAAAAAGAAGCACAGAACAGTGTCGGGCCAACGGTAAGTGCTCAACTAAAGATGAACGGTTAGCGGCAGTAATTTTATTGCAAAACAATTTATATTTGTCTAAAAAGCTCAGGATTCATCAAACATTTCAGTCCAATACATCTTTTTAAATTATTTTTTGATAGTTGATAGATTTGTAAGTTGTTGAAACAAATTTCATTGGTATTTATAGACTAGTCATGCATTCTATATTATTACTCTGTATTATTCATATGCCAATATTAACTCAATGTTCTCCAAACATGACCGAACCGTCTTCTGACCTATGTGATGGGTTTCATAAGCATGATTCAGGATTACATTTTGTTTTTTGTTTTTTTTTTCAAGACAACTGCTTAATAACTCTACATTATCGCCTCATCTCTGGGATCTTGGTGGTGGTGTAGAAAGCAGCATTGGTTATTTGCTGTTTTTAAATTTTGTTTCACCAGTAGAGAAATCAATGGGTTGTGTGTGGGCAACAACATCAGCCTTAGGAGATAAGGGCACACTTTTTTTCCTATTGGCATTAAAATGGTAAAGAATGGTAAATAGGACTCCAGTAAATATTTTTTGAGTGAGATCCTGCCACCCACTTTCCTCTCTTTTATCTATCCCCCCTTAAAAATAAGCAAACATCTGTAGCTAAACTTTATACAGAATCACTGCAACATATAATTACAGGATGCCAAAAAGGATGGAAACAATAAAATTGAAACTAAGAAATTTCTGTCTTTCCAGTAAACATAGCATTCTTGATGGGAGCTGGGGAGAGTAAGTCTAATCTGCTTATAGTTGGGAAATCTGTGGAGAAAGAGGTCGGGAGAGATGATTTTGCCAAAGAGGGGCATTCCAGGCAGCGGATGGGGGCAGGATGTCTGGGCTCCAGCAGCAGAGAGAACAGGGTTGTGTCTTCTCCATGCTAGAACAGGGGCTGGGCACACATCTCTCACTGTGATAATCATAGGCAAGGCATGAAATAGCAGGGCAGAACTGGAGATAACTGGCTTTGCAGAAGCACCGAGCAGCCAGCGCTACACAGGCCTTGACCTTCCTATTTGGATCCTCCCAGACGCGGAGGAAGATAGCCGAGGAGCCTATTTACCATCACTAAGAAGCCTGGCAGTGGGCCTGACACTGTGTCATGAGTGATTTGGGTTCTGATCAATCACCCATGAATACTTGTTGAGAGACTGCTATGTGTCAGGCCTCATTCTTGATCCTAGATATAAAGTGGAGAATAAGAGAGACAAGAGTTCTCCCTTCATGGAGTTATCATCTAGTTGGAAAAGACAGATAATAAATAAGCAAACACTGATAGATAAAATAGTTTCAAAAGAAGTTCCAGATATGAGGGAGAGTGGTTGGAGAGTTGGGAAGAGCTCCCTGAGAAGTTCAGGTGAGACCTGAGTGAGGAGAAGCAGCTATCCTTCCATGGGTGGTTCTGGAACTAGAATTTTCTGGAAGGAGGGATCAGCTTGTGTAGGGAGCATGAGGCAGGGCTCACCTGGAAGAATGCCAGTGTGGCTGGAGGAGGGGAGGAGGTGCCGTCCAGGAGGGAGCAAGGCCAGGTCATTCAGCACCATGCAGGCCGTGGTGAAGAGCATGGATTCTGTTGCAAGTGTCACGAGAAGCCACTACGGCTTTAAGCAGGAGAGATACATGACACAATTTGCATCTTACAGAGTTTGCTCTGGCTGCTTTGGACAGAGGAGTGAGAGTGGAAGCTGGTTTCCCAGTTGGAAGGTGATTCTCATTCAGAGATGATGCTTTCCTGGGCGAGGGTGGTTGCAGTGGAAATGGAGAGAAGTAGTTGAATTTGGGATGGGTTTTAGAGATAAACCCACAAGACTTGATGATCAATTAGATATGAGGAGTAAGAATAGGAGACAAATCATGAGAAACTTATTAGCTTTTTTTTTTTTTGGAGACTGAGTCTCACTCTGTCACCTAGGCTGGAGTTCAGTGGCGCAATCTCGGCTCACTGCAACCTCTACCTCCTGGGTTCAAGCAGTTCTCCCACCTCACCCTCCTGAGTAGCTGGGAATACAGGTGCGTGCCACCAAGCCCGGCTAATTTTTTGTATTTTTAGTAGAGACAGGGTTTCACCGTGTTAGCCAGGATGGTCTCAATCTCCTGACCTCGTGATCTACCTGCCTAGGCCTCCCAAAGTGCTGGGATTACAGGCGTGAGCCACCGCACCCAGCCAATTTCTTATCTTTTCCTTGAGCACCAGATTATATAGTGATGGCACGTACTGAGACTGTGTGACAGGGAGCCAAGGGAACAAAGAGATATTTGAAAAAAGAGTTCTGTACTGGCCGTGCTAAGTTTGAGATGCCAACAGACCATCGGGTGTAGATGTCAAAATTAGAAGTTGGATATTTGAACTTGAAGCCCCGTGGAGAGGCCAGAGATAATGGTAAAAATCTGGGAGGCATGGATGTATACTTGGTATTTAAAGCCAGGGCCCTGGGTAAAGTCCCTGGGGAGTGTCTATTTTTGAACAGGCAAAATAGCTTCTCTTGACACTTGGAACAAAATTTATTTATTGATCTCTAAATAAGAACAACAAAACTAAGCAAAAGATTTCATACTCATTTCAGTCATTGTTTCACCTTCAGACTCTCAAAAAAGGATTATTCTCTTTCAAGGCTATTGTCGTCAAATACATATGTCATTGGATGTTTTAACATCCCCTGTTCCTATCAATAGAAAGTTCCTCACTTCCTGCCTTGATTGGCTTTCTCTATTTCTAGTCTTGTTTCTGCATCTTCAGACCCTTAGACAAAGGCAGTTGATACTCCACAATTCCCCAAGCCATGAGTGTCTTAATGAGGACTCAGAAGAAGCATCTGAAGAGTTAGACAATAATTTATTTGAGCATGAGCAGAAAGATCCATATTTAGATAATTCTCTTTTCACAGCATCATTATCTCAGAATGCTTCTGCTGACAGCCTTGGAGATAATAGCATTCAAAATGTAAATAATGAAACAATACACATGGTAATGAGAGAGGCTCAGAAAATACAGTAGTAATGAAAAAATAACAAGACAGCGATTCTAATATTGTAAATACACAAGTTTGCAGTAGTGACAGATTATCTCTGTAATGCCAAGCTGAAATAATTTATTTAGAAGCAAATGTAACAACTGCTGAACAACATAGAAGGTGTCGATCCAGTGCCAGTTAATGCATTTAGAGAATTAGACAGGCTCTGAATAATTAGGAGTGGATGAGAATCTGGAATGAGCAGGGTGCTGTTAAGTGTGGGAGTAGTGGAGGTGCACAGCAGCTGACATAAAGAGAATTTCCAGGCAGGTGCACATAGGAAACCAGAGACAGAAAAATATCTTATCAAAAGTCAATGACTGAGCTATATCTTCCACAAATGTGCATAAAATCATTGTAACCACTTTGCTGAATAGGCTGAAATCTGTGTTGTACAAATAGAAAAGGGCTTATTATTTTCCAGTCTTACTCTTCAAATATGCTCTGTTGGATTTTCTTTTCCCTATGCCTCGATTGCCTTATAGGCAGAATTCATACTGTTCCAATATTAGAACAGTCTTGTTAGCGAAAATTCATATTGGAGTAGTAAAAGTTTTGGTGCTGTTTAAATCAAGATTTCAATCTCACGTTTAATTCAGTGCTTCTTACGTCCTGTTGGCCTAGGTCTAACTGACCACAGAGTGCGTGACTTGTTTTACTCTCTCCTTTTTCCTTGTTCTTCACTTCAACCCCAGACATTACCCCTGGGTCTTCCAGGGTTAAGGGAGGAGAAGATAGACTAAAGGAAGTCCCACCTTACTTGGAGGTGCTAGAATGCCGTGTCATTGCCGTCTGTGAAGTGAAGGGCTAGATATTAGCTCCTTCATGGAACAATATTTACATGATGCCTTGGAAGCCCACTGAGAATTCTAACTTGGATATGTTCTTTCTGACTCTCTTGAGATGCTCCTTCCTTGCCCGTGGTATACTACAAGCTTCTTATTGCTTGGGTCCCTATGACCCAATAAGCCCCCATTTTGGGTTGGGTGCTTTCTGTGTCATAACCCCCAGACACTGTTAATTTTACCTTATGCGGTAGAAGGACCTTGGTTGATATGGTTGACTTAAGAATCTAGAGATGGGGAAATAATCATGGCTTATCCAAGTGGGCCTAATGCAATCAAAAGAGTTCTTATCAGAGGGAAGCAGGAGGATCAGTCACAGAAGATTTGAGGATGGAGGCAGAGGACAGAGAGGAGAGAAGATGCTATGTTGCTGGCTCTGAAGATGGCAGAAGAGGCCACATGCCAAGGAATGTAGGCAACCTCTTCAACTCAGAACCGGCAAGATAGTGGATTCTTTCCTGGAGCCTCCATAAGACAAGCAACTCTACAGACCCATTTTAGACTTCTGATGTCTGGAACTGTAAGAGGATAAATTTGCATTGCTTTAAACCTTTACGTTTGTGGCAATTCATTACAGTAGCAGTAGGCATTGAATCAGGTGCCTTCAAGATGACTTGGATTTTTCATGGTACCCTGTCAGGCTGGACCTGCCAAGTGATGAGAGTACAGGTTGCTTCCACACTGGCCCTCTCTCCTCACCTTCCTTGCAACTGCTCCGGCCAATCTCCTTTCTCTGGAATTCTGAAGATAGAGGCAGGCAGCAGTCTCAAAGTGCCCAAGTACCTCGCAAACTCAAGGGAAGCAGGTGGAACTTTCCCAAGGATTTCCCCACTGTGGTATTTGAGCTGTTGTAATCATACACGTGGAAGAGAAACATATATCTCCTCTTCTTGCTTTTTCAATTATCATGAATTATCTCTGGAATCTTCCTTCCTTTATTTGTGAGAGGAGAGTACTCTCTACCCAACCCCATGAAGAAATGAAAAGTTGAAGTATTTCTAAGACCCGGTAATTCTAAATCTGAATGACCCTCCTTGAATTTCTGCTCTGCTCTTTGCATAGGCTCTTTGGAGCATTTGGAGGTGAGGACAAATTTTTGTCAACCCTTAATAATTCACAGGGATGTGTTTAGCAGCTGCTTTTTAGAATGTGAGGTTATTTATTGCCCTTTCTCCTGCTTAAGACTTAATTTCAAATTCTAAGATTACAGGAAAAGTTCCATTTAATATGTTATTGAACAATTTGTATGCTGTGCTCATGGCTGATCTTTTGAATGGAGAGAAAGGGTGCATGCCCTGGGCTTTGAGAGTTCTGAGGGAGTCACTGCCATTTAAAATATGTATATTTCTGCTTAAAATCCCTCAGTTAGAGTCTATTATTTTAGGCTAAAGCCTATGTATTATCCTTTTAAAATGCAACAAAGTGGAAGAGTGGATGACTGAGCATGGGCCAATCTTTCCTACCACTGTGTTTACTGAGTTTACTGAGGGGATATTTTTCTAGTGTCCAGTGCAGCTCCTAGCACAAAATGGATACTCAGCACATGTTTGTTGAGAGACTGAACAAGTAAGTGTGTCATTACATCCATTCATGCATCAATAGATAACCTACCTGTGCCTCTGATAAGGTATAATATATAGCTTGACCTGAAAAGGACTAAGGAGGAGGGAGGCTGAAATAAGATGCTTTTGTAAAACTAGGGAGAAGCTAGAGGATGCTGGGTGGAGAGGACATGCAGGAGGGAAGGATGAGCCTTGTGGACAGACTCAGTGGCTTTGCACTTTTCTACTTGGTTTTGACTCTCGCTGGCTGTTATGAATGTGTGAGTGCTGATTGATACATTTATTACACCATGAGTAGAGCAGTGATGGGAAGGTGTATTGGTCTGTTCTCATGCTGCTAATAAAGACAAACCTGAGACTGGGTAATTTTTAAAGAAAAAGAGGTTTAATGGAGTCAGTTACATGTGGCTGGGGAGGCCTCACAGTCATGGTGGAAGGCAAAAGGCACGTCTTACATGGCAGCAGGCAAGAGAGAAATGAGAGCCAAGCGAAAGGAAAAACCCCTTAAAAACCATCAGATCTTGTGAGACTTATTTGCTACCACAAGAACAGTATGGGGGAAACAGCTCCTGTGATTCAATTATCTCCCACTGGGTCTCTCCCACAACATGTGGGAATTATGGGAGCTAGAATTCAAGATGAGATTTGGGTGAGGACACAGCCAAACCATATCAGAAGGCCTTTGGTAAAATAGAACACCTTAAAAATAATTGTGCTATTTTCCTCCACCAAATGAAAGATGCCATCTGGGCTCTGTCATGATATAGGATGGTGGTATCTGGCCCATTCAGTGGTTAGAGAATCCCTTCAGTTCAAACTGTGTATTACCATAGATTATGGAAAATAGCTCTTGGCTGAACTTCCAGAGACCACACAGGGTAATCTGAAGGCTTTCATTTGGTTGAGTACATGAGGCCCCTTGCTTTATATTACAAATAAAGCACCATAAATGTTTTATCCATTTTTTTATCTTACCTGTTTTCTGTCCTGCCACATCATCTTCCATCCTACAACTTTTGATACTGAGATTCTTTTCAACTGAAATGAGTTGAAAATGTAATACTATAAATGTTTCTAACAACGAAACGTTTTAACTAGATAATTCTTACATATTCTGACCAGTCAATACTTAGGCTAAGCTTTTCAATTAGAGACGTAGGAGTTAAATTAATTTGTAGGAGTCAGGCATGGATAGATAAGACTATTTTACTTTAGAGACATTTTTATTTATTTAAGCTATGCTCTGCAGATGGTGTTTCATGATGATTAATACTTAATGTTTGGCGAGGTTTAGGCTTAGTAAAATACTTAATGTAAAATTTTTTAACTGATTATGTTTGTTTTATGATAAATATTTTAATATCTAATTATATCAACAATTTAGTGATAAAAACTTCATTAAAATTTTTTGTGTGTTTGTATAACATGAATATGGATTTAATTTCCTGTTTCATGTTATGTCTGTTAGTATATGATAGACTCAGTATAATTACATATTTTCGTTATTACAGACTTATCTTAGTCCATTTATGCATTAACAATTTTAATATTATTCAAGTATGACAAATTAGACTTATTAGAGTAAAACTGAAGATTAAAAAAAACCCTTAGTATTTCTTGAATATCAGAATTATCTTGTGATAATATATATTTACAAAACACAAATGTGTTGGTTAATAGGCACTTCTGGATAACAGAACTACAGAGAATGAAATATTGATATTGTGTTTAGGAACTGATTCAGGAACTGGACTGCATATTCTAATGCTGCTAAATTAAAGAATTTTTAAACTTGTCAGTTACCCTTCACAGCAATATGTACTATGTAAACGAGATATGAAGCTCTATGTTACAAGATATTTTAATCACTCAGCAAAAGTCAAATAAGTAAAGGAATATTAAATTTGTGAAGCTGTGGGTCAACAAACAGTTCCTAAGTAATAGATTTGTGTGTGTAAAGGAAGACAGCAGAAAGTAGTGAAAATAAAAATGCATGCCCAGTGTGTTCCTCAGGGGACCGAGGACTTTGGAGCTTGGCAGAGGGCTTCTCAACTCTACTTGCTCCTTATTAGCTGCAGGTTCTTGGCCATTTGTTACTCTCTCATGCCTTTCATGAAGACTAAATAAAATAATATATAAAAATAAACTTGCTTAGTGCTTGGTACACTGCTTTTGGCACAATAAATGGTAATTCCTTTCTCCTTCTGAAGAAACTGCTCAAACATGACACTGTCCAAATGGAACCATAGAACAATAGAATTTTAGAGCTGTGTGGTTGATTTAGAAATGGCTAATGCCAACTCCTTTTAATTTGGGGATACAAAATAGACTTTGGGGACTGGAAATGTTTTAAGAACAAGAAAACTGTTTCTGATTTCATAAGGTTAATTTATAATTTTTTAAAAATCACTTTCCTATATCATGCTTTAGAAATTCTAGAAGATAACTATTTTCTATTTTATAAACTAATTTTGGTATAATGTAGATAATCACAGAATTCTAACATTTAGAGCTAGAAGAGTTTTCAGATTATTCAACTAAAATACATTCTTGAGGCTCAGAAAGTCTGGATATCTTGTCCAATATCACATCAATTCTTTCTTTGATTTCTGAGTTTTTAAGTGACATCTTATCTAGTCATAAAGGGAATATTAAGCATGGGTGGGATGCTGACCAAGAGAAAAACAAAAAGAGGCAGGCAAAAGAATCCAAAAAGAAGAACCAAGGCATTATCAGCTCAAATCCTTACAGCAATCTTAGGAAGCAGTATAATCATTGCTCATTGTTTTAGCCCAACAATGGTACCCGGGGTGTAGAAAATACAAGCTGGTCATCTGAATGAATGAATTATTAAGTGATTGGATGAATTCAATCATTGATTGGATCCAGTCATTGAATTTAATGGAGCACTGTCTCCTGTCTCCCAAATCAGGACACTTCCCAGTGTGTTACAGTCTCCTAGGTCACATGAATCCTGAATTTCTACTTTGTCAGGGTCTCACATAGCAAATAGGCAAAACATTCAGAGTCACATTCTCTTGCCTGGTTTGGCCTCCCAAAGAGAACTTCTGGAGTCTCAAGCTCAAATGTTTTCAGGAACCAGTCAGATAATGCGAATGAATAAATCTAACATAAAGACGATCTGCTGCTGACTGCACATGTGCTACCAAATGGCATTTGAATTGAGAATTTTAGCCAAATAAAACAGGTCTGAGGCCATAGTAGGCCCTCACTAATTTCCTCTTCACTTTGTATTTATTTTTTTCTTTCTTAGATGAGCACAAGAAATTTAGATGTCTACATCCAAAACAGAAACTTTTTAAAAATGATAATTAATCAAGATCACCTGACATTAACACTGAATTAATATGTGCAATAATCAAAAGTGCTGTCTTTTCTAAAATGTCAGAAAACCTTATTAGGACATCTACTGGCATTCCTGGCTGAACCTCTTTCCATTCTCACTGGACTTTGTCACCATAGACTTCGAGCTTGGGATGTAACATATTCCCAGTAAGAGGCATTGGTGTGCATATTAGGAATATGTAATGAATCTTAATAGCATTAACTTATTATCCCAGAACGCTCGGTCATACAAATGCAGGTTTGCACAGGCACACACATGCTCATAATTAAGGAAGGGATATTTCTTTGCCCTCCTATCTGGGCTTCTCTGATAAGTTGTTATGCAGCTGGCATTCAATGCAAATTGGAGTTTGCTGGCTTCTGATATGCATACTAGCCCTAATCAGCAGATTACTTGTGTGGGGGCTGCCCACCTCTACAGCAAGGCTGTCACATTTAGAATAAATAATAAAGTCTTGCTTTGAATTTATAAAATACAGAGTGGCCTAGTTCAAACTCTTATATAAAAGTACAGCATAATGAGTACGGTTTTCATGTGTAGAAAGAACATTTGCTAGACATCGTAGAGCCTGGGAAATTAACACTACCATATCATTATTGATTATTATTGAATGTTATTTGGTATAAAGAGGTTACAGCAACCCAAATACAGACTATTAGTAGAATGTAGTCCCTTTGGCCTGGAGGAATAAACTTCCTACTGAAAGTGCTAAATATCCCCATTAACAACTCGAGAATTGTGTTTAAAAGACCTTTTTAAGATGAACTATAAGCTACCAAAGCTTCTTTATAGAGTGTCCTTAAGTCAGTCTGGTGACTTTAGTAGTATTAATTCCTTAATGATGAATAAAGCACTGTTGACAAAGAAGCAAAAGTGTTCTGATGAATGGTAACATCAAGAGAAAAAATTTAAGAACAACTGAATTTTTTGGTGAATTTTGTAATAAGCTAGAGATTAAAACAATTAGATTTCAGAATAAATATTAATAAAAAATAAGCACTACATGTTGGGTTAGAATAATTATAAACTCTGAATTTATTTGTTACATAATTGTCATCATGGCTCTGAAAGAAAATTGTTATCCTCATCTTGGGTTGTCAAGGAAATTCTTCTCATAGAGATGAGAAAACAGACTTGAAGATATTATTAACTCAGCTAATAAACAGTAAATTTGGCATTTCTCTCTACATCAGCTGGACTCTATAACCTTTGTTCTTGACCCCATAGTTGCCAGGCTGTCTGTTTTGAGGGCGGGTTGAGAACAGTGTTAGGTGAACAGAGAAACTTGCTGCAACGCCCTGAAGAGTCCAGTTATGTTTCAGACCACTGTTTACATGCTGCAGCTTAATGTTAAAAGAAAATATGTTTTCAAAACTTAACAAAATGTGTTCTGGATTTTCAATAAGGATCCTCTTCTAAGACAATTCAGCTAAAACTAGAAGGTTGTTCAACACAAGCGAAGGCAGATGTTGATTATTTAACACAGTGACACCTGTGAAAAATACAAATGTAATAACAGATATCAAACTTTGGCCTGAAGAACCAGATGTTTAATCTCTTAGGAAAGAGATCCTCAGTTTCTATGAGTGGACTTCTAATAAGTCAGCGTCATATAGCAACAATATTTACTCTCTGCATCTTCAACTATTTAGAGGCAATTCCCACTTCTATGGTCTCAATGCTCTTTAAATAACCAGTGTCATTCCAGATTATTGTCGCATTTTTTTCTGCTGATTATAAATTTAAATGTACTTGTCAGAGAAAAGGAAGACAAGTAGAGATTTATGAGAAACCTTTTTTAGACAGCATATGATGTTCATACTTTTGTATTATGCTATCTGGTGACCTTTGAGTAGTAAAAGAGAGATGCTAGTGTTTTTTGAAGTGTGGAAATTTTGGAGCTTTATGTATTCTGATACCAAGGCAGGTGGTCATTCCCAAAAGCCACCATTAGTCTTGGTGGTGTAGCTCATCTTTATATCTTGTCTGGATTCATTTTCTGTTGCTACATAACAAATTACCACACACTCAGCAGCTTAAAAGAGCACAATTGTATTAGCTCATGGTTTTTTATGTCAGATGTTGGTATGGCAAATCTGAGTTTCTTGTTCAGGGTCTCACAAGGCCAAAATCAAGGTGTTGGCAGAGCCGGGTTCTTGTTTAGAGGCTCAAGGGGAAAATCTGCTTCCAAGTGTATTCTTGCTGGCAGAATTCAGTTCCCTATGGCCACAGGACTGAGGTCCCCATTTTCTTGCTGGCTGTGAGTCAGGGGCTGCTCTCAGCTTCTGGAAGCTTCTCTCAGGTCCTTTCCATGTGTTCCCCTCTATATTCAAGCCACGAGCTTTGTTCCAATTCTCTCTTGTAATCTACCTGACTTCCTCTCTGGTACTCACTACTCACCAGAGAAAATCCTCTGCTTTTAAAGGGCTCATCTGATTAACCAAAGCCAACTGATTAGTAAACTAATTACATATGCAAAAATCCCTTTTGCCATGTAATATAACATAATCCTGAGAGTGATAACGCATTGCGTTTGCAGGTTCTGCCCATGCTTAAGAGGAATAGATTTTACAAAGACAAAGGTCACAGGAGGTCAACTTAAAATTCTGCCTACCAGAAAGGTAAACAGTTTATTGTGTAGCTAGTATTTATTTCCCTTTTTGACCAAATTCTAGTGAAATAAACTTTATAAATGTAATTTATATTTAAACTTAATTTAGTTTTAGCATGACTGAGAGAATTGCTTTGACAGAACAAAGCTCCTATTAGCAGTAAATACATTTGAAGTTCAATGGAAATGTCATTTTGTCGACTGGATTTAATACAGTATGGTACAATGATAAATCTATTTAATCCTTAACCCTACTATCCCTTTAAATATTATATAGATGAGAATTTTCTATGGTTCTGAATAAAATCTTGGTTAGAATCAGCAACTTAAAATACAACTTTTTATTGCAGTATAATATACATACAGAAAGGGGTAAATCACTGTGTTTTCATAAAACAAATGCAACCGTGTAATCAGTGCCCTAAACAAAAAATGGAATAACACTAGCACTTTAGAAACTCTACTTGTGACTCACTCCTTTTCCCAACTAGAAGAACTATATTCTTATAATTTTAACTACAATTTTAGAAGTTGGACACTTGGTTGTTTTCCTAAAATAGATTTATCTACTGGGGTTTTATCATGCATCCAGATGGCTTCTTGGTCATAGTCTCCTTTAAATTACTTTTATGGCAGCTTTATCCCATCTGTCCATTTAGCCCACCAAAAAACTCACAGGGCCTAACCTAATCATTGATGGGACTGACCCTAGTGCCCAGTACAGTCTTCTTTCTTAGCTTTGCTATTCTAGGCCAATCCATACCTTCTTGCCTTTAGAGTTCATGTTGTTCTTCAAACAAAAGGGGCAAAATATCATGTTGTATGAATGGTTTCTTTGAAACCCCTTCTGCCACTGGACTTAAGGTGAGGGAAGAGAAGGTGTACTGTCTTTCCATCTCCATGGGAATGGGCAGTGGAAGGACATGCAGGCACTGACTGCTCTCACCAAAAAGTCTCTTTTCTTGACCACTTCAGCTTTGACACTTATATGCATTGAAAGTGGGCAATAGGTTAAGAATAAAAAAAAAATCAGTGTTTGGCCACTTCCTTTACCTATCCTATATAGAAGATTTAGCTCTTCACTTTAGAATGTGGGAATAGTTCATTTTTAGGCTTGAGTGGTGTCTCGGCGGAAACAACAGAGTCCCCTTTCAACAGGCTGTTACATAGATCTACTATATACTTAAGACAAAGTGTTTTGGCCGGGTGCAGTGGCTCACGCCTGTAATCTCAGCACTTTGAGAGGCCGAAGCGGGCAGATCTCAAGGTCAGAAGATCGAGACCAGCCTGGACAATATGGTGAAATGCCGTCTTTACTAAAAATACAAAAATTAACCGGGCATGGTGGTGGGCACCTGCAGTCCCAGCTACTTGGGAGGCCGAGGCAAGAGAATAGCTTGAACCTGGGAGGCGGAGGTTGCAGTGAGCCGGGATCGCACCACTGCACTCCAGCCTGGGTGACAGAGCAAGACTCCGTCTCAAAAAAAAAAAAAAAAAAGAAAGAAAGAAAGAAAGAAAAGTGTTTTAAGAAGAGGAGATTTTCAGTAGAAATTGTTGATCAAAACTTAATTTTTCTGTTGGTACCATCAACTAATAAATTGGCTGCTAGTTGATCAGTAATTTATGACCAGATTAGTTTCTGATTATCTTTTGTCTTCCTCTTTCCTACTTTTCATGGCCCTCAAAGTATAGTCTCAATAACTGGCAAAAACTTCATTTAAAAATAGGCGATCACTTTAACAAGGTAGTTATTAAGCAATAAAAATTCTGCCTTTCTTTTTCTGAAGCAACATTCTATGGATATCAGAAGAATTTTGATGCCAGTTCGTATATGAAAATATGTAAAAGACCTCTGTTTCCATCATGACAACATCAAAAAACAGGATTAAAAAAATATTATACTCTTCAGCTCTCAACTAGCAGAGAACACAGTGAAGCCTTGGTGAACTGAATTCTAGAAAGGAATAAGCCACTTATGAGTAAGAGGAGCACCACTGTAGCTTCTATACCTGAGGGCAAGTGCTTTATTTGGGTACATGTGAGTGAAAGAGTAGGTATAACACAGATGGAAAAACTGTAGGGACAAGGAGAAATCAGCTACACCTTTAAAGACAATGTGAGTGGCATAACAGATTATTATATGAATTCTAAACACAAAAATAAATCACTTGGACTGACAATTCTCTTGTCACACTCCTTGTCAAAATTTCACTGAGAAGATGGCAGTAGAGGAGAAGCTTGAAAGCAAAGTGAATTCATGCAATTTTATGCATTATTGAGGTGTTTAGGTTTTAGGACCCATGAAAGTTGAATCCAAACATGAGCCAAAGCTGTTTGAAATATTGGTCTATCCCCTATGCCACCTGGCTCAAATGCTGTAAAAACCCAAAATGATTAGCCCCTAAGTGGTAGTGGCATAGGAGGAGGGTACAGGTAGGGTTAACAAAATGTGAACTTAATCTAATTGACATTATGGTTCAGTCCCAGATCAACTTGACTTTTGAAAAAATTTTAATCATCAACCACTTACTATAATTGTCAGAAGGAAAAGCTTAAATTATCTGGAAAATAAAATAAAAAATAATTATATTTCAGCCTCTACTTTTCTTTATACACAATATCTAAAACTCAGTGAAAACATATGAAACATATAAGGAAGTGGGAAAATGTGATCCCTAATCAAGAAAAAAAGTAGTTAATAAGAGCAGACCCATGTAGACACAACTATTGATAGTAACTGAGGTAATAATGCTGAAGATGTCAGTGTCCTAATCCCTAGAAGCATAGGAGGAATTAAAGTTGCAGATAAAGTTAAGGTTGCTTATCAGCTGACCTTGAGATGGGAAAAGTATCCAATATAATCACAAAAGTCCTTATAACTGAAAGTGGCATTGAGAAGAGTGTCCAAGTTAGAGAGAGAATTAAAGATGCTGTGCTGCTGGCTGTTAAGTTGGAGGAATAGGCCATAAACCAAGGAATGAAGCAGCTTCTAGAAGCTGGAAAGAGAAAGGATATAGTTTCTCCCCTAGGATGTCTAGATTCTTCCTCCAGAAGGAATGTAGCCCTGATGACACCTTGATTTTAATCCAGTGAAACCCATCTTGGACTTCTAGCCTCCAGAATTATAAAATAATAAATTTGTGTTATTTAGGCTACTAAATTTTTGGTAGTTTGTTGCAGTAGCAATAGAAAATGAATATAGCAGGCAAAAACTTTAAAACTATTACTGATATGTTAAAAAATTTACAAGAAAGAATGGATACAATGAGCAAAGAGATTGAACATTTGGAGAGAAAATAGGAACTATAAAAGAATGAAATGACATTCTAGAACAGAAAAACATAATGTTTGAAATAAAAACTTAATTAGGTGGACAGAACAGCAGACTAGCATGCACAAAAACATAGTCAATTTAAAGAGAAGATGAATTGTTCAAACTGAGTTACAATGAGAAAAGTAAATGAAGAAAATGTCAGAGATTTGTGGGACAATATCATGCAATTGGAGTCCTAGAAGAAAAAGTGATAAGGAAAGTCATATGGATTATTTCAATAAATAATGGTCAAGTTTTACCCCAAATTTAACAGAAAAACTTAACCCACAGATTTGAGAAGCTCACTGAATGCTAAGTAGGATGAACTGTCACACCACACACACTTATGCATACACGCATGCATGCACAGGCATGTGATAACCAATCTGATGAAATCCAAAGCAAAAGAGAAAAGTACTGAAAACAGCAAGAAGATAAGAACATATCAAATACAGAGGAGCAATGATTCAATTTATGCCTAACTTCTCATCAGAAACAGTAGAAACCAGAAGACAATGGAACGGCATCTCTGAAGCACTTAATAGAACTGTCATGGTAATTCTGTGCATAGATGAAATAATCATTCAAATGTGAAGGCATGTTTTCAGATAAGCAAAACTTGAGAGACTTGTCAGCAGACCAACACAACAGATATCGTAAAGGAAGCTCTTCCATCTAAAGGATCCCATAAATGCAGAAACTAGGATATACAGGAAAAAATAAAGAGTGGTGGGAATGGTAAATGTGTGAGTAAATATAAGAAAATAAATAACATAAGTAAAATTCCTTAATAGGCAAGTGACTATTTAAGACAAATACGATTACAATTTATTTTATGCTCTATAATTAGTACACAAGAAATATGTGGCCAGGCGCAGTGGTTCAAGCTTGTAATCCCAGCACTTTGGGAGACCAAGGCAGGCAGATCACCTGAGGTCAGGAGTTCAAGACGAGCCTGGCCAACATGGTGAAACCACGTCCCTACTAAAAATACAAAAATTAGCCAGGTGTAGTGGTGGGCGCCTGTAATCAGAGTTACTAGGGAGGCTGAGGCAGGAGAATCACTTGCACCCAGGAGACAGAGCTTGCAGTGAGCTGAGATTGAGCAACTGCACTCCAGCCTGTGCAAGAGAGTAAGACCCTGTCTCAAAAATATATATATATATGTTATATATATATTTATATTATATATTTATATATGTTATATATATTATATTGTATATTTATATATATTATATATTTATATAATATATATAAATATATATAAATATATATTTATATATATTTATATATATATAAAAAGACGGCATCAAGAACAGGAAATAGGTTATGTTGAAAAATACTACAAGCTTCTTACATTATACTTAAAGCGATAAGATTTTAATTAAAGTTAGATTACTATGAGTTAATGCATTGTGTCATCAGAGCATTTATTAAAGCATTAAGACAAAGATACAGCTAAGGAGCAAGTAATGGTGATAAAATTGATAAGAAGAAGCTGATTGAAAGGCAGGAAAAGAAAGGAAGAACAAAGAAACAACAAATAGGACATATAGAAAACAAAACAAATATGGTAACGATACTCTTTTTTTTTTTTTTTTTTTTTTTGAGACGAAGTCTTGCTCTGTCACCAGGCTGGAGTGCCATGGCGTGATCTCGGCTCACTGCAACCTCTGCTTCCAGGTTCAAGGGATTCACCTGCCTCAGCCTCCTGAATAGCTGGGACTACAGGTGCCCGCCACCACGCCCAGCAAATTTTTGTATTTTTAGTAGAGACAGGGTTTCACAGTGTTGGCCAGGATGGTCTCGATCACTTGACTTTGTGATCTGCCCACCTTGGCCTCCCAAAGTGCTGGGATTACAGGCGTGAGCCACGGTGCTTGTCCACTAATCACACTCTTAAGAAAAGCTTAAGGAATTGTAACTAAGAATAGGTAATTAAAAACTTAAGAATCAATTATTATATTGCAAGTACGTTTTAAAACTTAAAAGGTACAGATTATTAATGGGGATAATAAAACCAAACCAAACCATATGCTACTTATCACTTTAGATATAAAGACACAGATAGGATTAAGATGTGGAAAATATATTTCATGCAAATACTAGTTCTAAGAAAGCTTCTATGGCTATATTAATTCAGACAAATTCGATATTAATATAGGGAGTATTACAAGAGATTAAGAAGAACATTGCATAATGAAAGCCAATTTATCGTGAAGATGTAGCAATCTTAACTGTGCATGTACCTCATTAAAACAGAGCTTCAAACTGATGAAGCAAAAAATGTCAAAATTAAAGGAAGAAACAGACAAATATTGTGAATTTTAACATTACTTCATCAGCAATTGATAGGACAAATAGAAAGTAACAAAAAAATGGAAAATATTTTAATAATATACTCAATAAATTTAATATAGCTGCTATCTATAGAACACTATTCTCAACAACTGTAGAATATGTATTCTTTTTGAAGTACACATGGACTATTCACTTAGATATGCCACAAAACAAGTCTTAAAAATTAAACAAAATAGTACAGGATGTATTCTATGACCAGAACAGAATTAAATTGGAAATCAAAAACAGTTAAGATATTAGAAAATCCTAAAATATTTGCTAGTTAATAACACACTGTGAAATAATCCATCGGTCAAAGAAGAAATCACAAGTGAAATGTTTCAAACTGCATGATTATGAAAACACAACATATTTAAATATATAGAATGGATTTAAAGAAGAGCTTTGAGATAAATTTATCTATTTAGATCCTCATATGAGAAAAGAAGAGTTTCAAGCTAATAAACTAATAAAAAATTAAATCTCCATAAGTAGAAAGTAGGAAAAGATGATAAGTAGAAAATCAATGAAAGAAAAAGGCAAGAGAAAAAAAAAAGCTAAAAGTTCTTTAAGCAGAATAATGATTTTAGAAAATCCTTGCAAAGATAGTAGAAGAAAAAGAAGAAAAGAGGAAGGAAGGAGGAGGAGAAGGACACGAGGGAGAGGAGGAGGCAGAAGAAGAGAGGAGGGAGGAGAGAGGAAAGGAAAACAATATCAGGAATGAAAGATCCTATAACAATGAAAAGCTTACTAATTAAATATGAATAACTTTATGTAATCCCTGAAAATCACAACTTACCTAAACTGATAACATCAAAAGAAAATATTGATAGACTAATGTTTGTTAAGGAAATTGAACTTAAAAATACAAACTCTCCCCCAAAGAAGCCTCCAGGCCCAGACGTCCTACAAGAGAATTCCATCAAACATTTAAGGAAGAAATAATTTAAAAAATTTACCAAAATCCTTTCAGAAGTCATAGGGGAATTCATTTTATGAAACCATAATTTTAATGACAAATACATTACAAAAAGTAACATTACAGACCAAAAATGTATTTCTATAAAAGAAATATCATTCAAGAAAGTAACTTTTACTCTTGACAAATAGCACTATCTTGGAAGTCAATGTTACTTGTCATTGAAGAAAGGCATCTAATACTGGTGAATTCAGCTCAGTGAAATATCTTCTCTTGTCAGTCAGTGGGTTGTGTCCTCAAACACTGCTTTTTTGGAAGAATATGGCAAAAAGTGACCAGGCTCTGAAAAGCTGAAGCGTGTGTGTGTGTGTATGTGTATGTGTCTGTGTATTTGCAGGAGTGCCATGAGATAGGATTGTGTACTCTTTTTCTTTTTTTTTTTTTTAATTAAAAGTACTTTCTTTCTTTTTTTTTTTTTTTTGAGACAGAGTTTCACTCTTGTCGCCCAGGCTGGAGTGCAGTGGCGCAATCTCAGCTCACTGCAACCTCTGCCTCCCGGGTTCAAGCGATTCTCTTGTCTCAGTCTCCCGAGTAGCTGGGATTACAGGCACCAGCCACCATGCCTGGCTAGTTTTTGTATTTTTAGTAGAGACAGGGTTTCACTTGGCCAGGGTGGTCTCAAACTCCTGACCTCAGGTGATCCACCCATCTCGGCTTCCCAAAGTGCTGGGATTAGAGGTGTGAGCCACCATGCCCGGCATGAGTACTTTATTTGAAGTTAGTTGAATATAAAAAGAATTATAGTGGTACCCTAAAATGGTGACACTGAAAATTCTCTCTTCTGGGGGCTTGGTTTATGATATACCGTATTGGTATCATACAGTAATTTCCAAAGTCTTTTTCTATGAATGCTCATTGTTGCTGCTGGCTCACACATTACCAAAATATGGCAAGACTCAAAATCCAAAAAGCAGGGTCTCTGTGAAGCATTGGAGAATTTCAAAGATTGCAAAAAATTTGAATTAAATACAATTTTGAGCATGCTTCTTTTTTTTTTCTTAAAAAAATTGACTTTATATTTTAGAGCAGTTTCAGGTTCACAGCAAAATTGAGCAAAAAGTGCAGAGAGTTCCCGTATATCTCCTGCCCCTAAACATGCATAGCCTCTCCCATTATCAACATCCTCTATCAGACTGGTACATTTATATTACAATTGATAAACTTACATTGTCACGTCATTATCACCTAAAGTTCATGGTTTACATTAAGGTTCACTCTTGATGGTGTACATTCCATGGGTCTAGACAAATATATATTGACAGACATCAATCACTATAGTATCAAATGGAATATTTTTACTGCCCTAAAAATGTTTTGTTTTCTGCCTAGCCATCCTTCCTTCCCTACATTAGTATCCTGGCAACCACTGACCTTTTTATTGTCTCTGTAGTTTTGCCTTTTCCAGAATGGCCTTATAGTTGGAATCATACAGTATGTAGCCTTTTCAGATTGGGTTCTTTCACTTACTAATATACACTTAAGGTTCTTCCATGTCTTTTCATGGCTGAATATCTCATTTTTCTTTAGAACACTGAATAATATTCCATTGTATGAATGTACTGCAGTTTATCTGTTCACTTACTGAAGAACATCTTGGTTACTTCTAAGATTTGGCAATTATGAATAAATCTGTCATAAACATCTATGTTCAGGTTTTTTGTGTGGACATTAGTTATTAGTGTCTGGGTAAATATCAAGAAGGGTGATTGCTGAACTTTATGGTAAGAGCATATTGAGTTTTGTAAGAAGCTGCTGAACTGTCTTCCAAAGTGGTTGTTTCATTTTTGTTTCCAGCAACAATGAATGACAGATCCTGTTACACCACATCCTTGCCAGAATTTGGTTTTGTCAGTGTTCTGGATTTTGGAAATTTGAATAGGTGTATAATGGCAGCTCATTGTTGCTCTAATTTGTGTTTCCATAATGAGATATGATGAAGAGCATCTTTTCATATGCTTTTTTTTTTTTTTTGCCATCTGTGTATCTTCTTTGGTGAGGTGTCTGTTAAGGTCATCGGTTCATTTTTTAAACAAGTTGTTTTCATATTGCTAAGTTTTAAGAGTTCTTTCCATATTTTGAACAACAGTTGTTTATCAGATATATCTTTCACAAATACTTTCTCCCATTCTGTGGCTTGTCTTTTCATTCTCTTGACAGTGTCTTGGTAGAGCAGAAGTTTTAATTTTAATGAAAATTCTTTTCATTAAACTCTCTTTTTCATAAATTGTGCCTTTAGTGTTGTTGTAGCTAAAAAAGTCATCAGCAAACCTAAGGTTATCTAGATTGTCTGGGATGTTATCTTTTAGAAGCTTTATAGTTTTCAAACATTTAGATCTATTATCCATTTTGAATTCATTTTTGTAAATAGTGTAAAGTCTCTGTATAGATTCAGTTTTTTTACATGTGGCTGTCCAGTTGTTCTAGCACCATTTGTTGAAAAGACCATCTTTGCTCCATTGTATTGCCTTTGCTCCTTTGTCAAAGATCAACTGACTATATTTATGTGGATCTATTTCTTACCTCTCTATTCTTTTCTATTAATCTATTTGTTACTTTGCCAATACCACCCTATCTTGATTACTATAGCTTACAGTAAGTCTTGAAATTAGGTAGTGTTAGTCCTTCAACTTTGCTCTTCTCCTTCAGCGTTGTGTTGGCTATCCTGGGTCTTTTGCCTCTTTCTAGAAACTTGAAAATCAGCGGTTGATAGCCACAAAATAACTCCTTTTCAGGGATTTTGATTGGGATAGCATTATAGATCACATTGCAAAGAACTGACCAGTTGACAATACTGAGTCTTCTTATCTAAGAACATGGAATAACTCTCCATTTATTCTTTGATTTTGTCATTGCAGTTTTGTAATTTTCCTTATAGATCTTGTACATATTTTGTTAGACTTATACTTTATTATTTCATATATTGGGGTGGCAGTGTAAATGGTATTGTGCTTTTAATTTTAAATCCTGCCTGCTCATTGCTGGTATATATGGAAGCAATTGACTTTTGTTTATTAATCTTGTATGCAACCTTGCCATAATTGCTTATTGGTTCCTGGAGATTTTTTGTAGTGATTCTTTTAGATTTTCTATACAGATAATCATATCGTATATAAACAAAGTTTTATGTCTTCCTCCCCAATTTGTATACCTCTTATTTCTTTTACTTGTTTTATTGCATTACTAAAATTTCAAATGTAGTGTTGAAAAGGAGTGAAGAGAGAGGACATCCTTGCCTTATTTCTTATTTTAGTGGGAGAGCTGATAATTTCTCATTGTTAAATAGTATGTTAGCCATAGGTTTTTTGTAGATATTCTTTATCAAGTTATCATTCCTAGTTAACTTAGAGCTTTGATCATGAATAAGTATTGAATTTTAATGCTCTTTCTGCATTTATTGATATGATCATATGATTTTCTTCTTTAGCTTGTTAAAGTGATGAATTGCATTAGTTGATTTTTGAATATTGAACCAGGCTTGCATACCTGGGATAAATCCCAGCTGGCATGATGCACAATTCTTTTTATACAATATTAAATTCAATTTGCTAATATTTTATTGAAGATTTTTGCACCTATGTTAATGAGAGATACTGATCTGTAGTTCTCTTTTATTGTGATGTCTTTGTGTGGTTTTGGTATTAGGGTAATGCTGTTTACATAGAATGAGTTAGAAATTATTTATTTTGCCTGTGTCTTTTGAAAAAGACTGTAGAGAATTGGTATAATTTGTTTCCTTAAATGTTTGGTAGAAGTCACCTGTAAGCCCATCTGAGCCTGGTGCTTTCTGTTTTGGAAGGTTATTGTTCATTTAATTTCTTTAACAGATATAAGCCTGTTCAAATTGTTTATTTCTTCTTGTGAGAGCTTTGGCAGATTGTACCTTTCAAGGAATTGGTTCATTTTATCTAGGTTATCAAGTCTGTAGTCATAAAGTTGTCCCTTTAGGTAATGTCCTTTTAGGCCCCTCTTTAGGTAATGATTATTTGTGTGTCTACTGTCATAAAACATGATAAATTGTTAATAATCTTGAATGAAATTATTAGGGAATGGGTGTCAATAAACCAAGCTTTCTATTCAGAAAGAATAAAATAGGATGTTTTTTCGTGTATTGGGACTGTATATCACCATGGATTTTTAATCTTCACAGATATTTACCTTACCATTAGGTATGCTCATTATTTATTTATCCACACATTAAAGAGTCTTTAAGTAACTCTCTTGGGAGAATAAGCTCTATCTTTAGGCTCAGAAACTCTGTGTTAGGTTCAACAGAGTTTGCATAACTTATTAAATACAGGCTGTTCATTCAGGAAAACCAGTATGTTTCCCTTTTGGCCAAAACATACATTTGTAGCTCTCGGGTAAGCTTAGTATAGCCTCACCTGTATCAAACTTTTGTATCTTATGTGTGGTCATATTTAAAATATGTATAGCACCAAAAATGTGAGTGTTCTGATATCAAACTACTGTATGGTTGTTTTGTTTGAGCCATAGGTCAAAACCATACACATACAGTTGGAGGAGGGGTTTTCCCTGAAGGGACTAGAAAATTGTCATTTTGGCATCAGTAAATAAAGATCTCCATGTTGGCCTTGCACTGAAGGGAGAAAAACTAAACTTCTCGTGGAGGTTTAGAGGCAGATTGGCCAAGATCTGAGACCTTGAGGATGCTGGGAACATTTCTAGTGGTGGAGGTGGGCATAGGGCCAGCTGCCCTTTGGCACATGTATTAAGGCTGGAAGCAAAGGAAGAAAAGACCGATAAGAGTCCCTAGAATAGATGTAAGATTGGATAGGACTTTTAGGCTAATTTATCTTTCATTTATTATTTATAAAAGGTTTATCATTTGAACCTTTTATATGATCTTCTTGAAAGTTATTGCCCAGTATCTCCTATGCTGAGAGGATTTTAGAGAAGAGCTAGCACATCTTCAGAGACATACATAAGAGGATAATATTGTTTCCTCTCCCCGATCTAATTTTCAATACTTTCTACCAGTTATGCTAATTAAGTATCATGGAGCCCAGAACAGAGCCCACGAAGTTCACCTGAGGCAGAGGGGTGGTGAGGTAAGGGGGCTGGATGGGAAACTAAGATGGATTCAGGAGAGACAAACTACCTTGAAACTTTTAATAAATACTTGGGAAAACTTCAAAAGCAGCTAATTTTAGGCATAAATGCAGAGAAGACTTGAGGCATATAATTGGTATTATACATGCAAATGCAGAGACTCAAGGAGTATCAAAACTGTACCATTGACATTCAAAGCACCATCACAGCAGATTCTGCTTAGTGAGCTGAATCTCTTACTTGAATGGGCTGAGTTAGGAGGTAGGTCTGCATATAACCTTTTTATTTCTGCTGTTATTTCTTTCTTTTCCTGAGCTATTATGATTCTTAAAATATGACTGTTTGTTCTACATCCCCAATTTACCACATTAATGACATTAAGAGAGGTAAGAGACACAAAATAAAGAAACTTAATTGAACTAGTTGTGATGAGTCTTTATTTCCTTTCCCTTCCTCCTTTTCTCCCTTCCTTCTTTCCTTCCTTTCCTTGTTCTCTCAATCTTTCTTTCTTCCTTAGAAGAAAGTTACCATTTGCCTAACACTCTCACATGCATTTAATACATGCCAACCACACGTCAGTATAACAGCACAGTGCCTAAGGGTCTGAACTCAACATTCAGCTAGGGGCAGTAATCTAGGCTCCACCCACATTAACCAGTGTTTTTTAATTATGGAACAGACAGCGCTACATTTTAGTTTCATTTTGGCCAAAAAGAAAGACTATGTGTCTCGGCTTCCTTGCATCTTGTGATTAATTTTAGCCAGTAGAATATGGTCAGAGTTTATGTGTATCACTTCTAAGTTGGGGTAGTTGTGTAGCTACAGTGTCTTTCTTATGTTCTGTAACCTCTGACTCCATCTTTAATTGCTGGCAAGATGACACTGGTGTGATATTGAAAGATGCAAAATAACAGAGCCCAAATAAGGAGAGTGCCTCCGTCTGTGAAATGGCATCCGGAGAAAAGCTGCCCAGGAGAGCTATGTAAACTTGTATAAAAACCAGGCTTTACATGAGGAAGAAATTCACCTTTATTGCATGAAGCCACTGAGATTTTGAGGTTATTTTTATGTTAATTAATGTTGATTATCTTTACATTGGATAGATTTATTAATATCTCTAACCTTCAGTTTCCTCATCTGAAAAAGAGACAAAATCAACCCCCACTTCAGAGTCATCGCAAATATTAAATCAAGTAAAGCATCAATTTACAGCCCAAACAAGACTGCACACTACTGATGTGGGAGGACTTTTCAAGGCAAAATAAAGGCTCTATGACCAAAGGGAGAATAAAGGCCCTGTGTCCCAACGAAAAGGTGCGCAGGCAAAACACAGATGCCCACTGTGAAATTTGTCAGAGGTCTGTCTACACATCATTGCAAGGATTTAAATCCAGGCTTATGTGATTCTCAGACCAAGCTGCTACAGACATTTTGTCTGATGAAAGACTAACTTTGTGATTTGTAAATATCTTGAGTTTGTCTCCAATACACCTCTCCAAGTTAGATTGAAAGGATATCCAATCTTTCAAGTTAGATTGAAAGGATAGTACAAGTCAGACAATTGATTGGGATTTAGGTATTCAAATTGATGACCTTCCTCAAAGGATAGCTCTTCTGTCCTAACTGTGCTCTAAAACTATAATCATAATTCATGAGTGAGTGATATTGATTTATTCATTGCCTCCCACTATTTATGAAGTGGGAAATACAGCTTATTCCTATTAGTTTCTTAAGATTCAGCCATCATCTTTAAGTATAGAAGATTAGTTTAACACCTTTGGTATGTTTTCCAAGCAACAGAATATACTCTAATTAGATCTGCAAAAGCTATTACCTTAATTATCAGATATACTAATTATCTTGTCAGTCATTGATCTTATAATTATAAGGGAGGATGCTGTTATTTTCAAATGATCAGGACTAAATTCTGCCCTTGAGTTCAGAGGCTCTAATTGAGTCCCAGCCCAGTAGATGTTTACATTATTCTTGTATACACAGTAATTACCTGTAGCTGCATATCTTTATCCTCAAGGCTTTAAAATTAAAGCCTTCACAATTATAAAAAGAAATTACACAAAAATGTTTCACAATTATACAAAGAAAAGGTCCAAATTACCTAATCCCACCACTCTAACATAAAGTTTAATTGAAATCTATCAATGATAAGAAAAGGAATCATATTCAGTCTCATTAATTAAATTTGCTTAATTTTAATCAGTAGACATTATATATAGATTTTTCTTAATGCCTGTCATAATTTGAACAGTGTTTTATGCCATTGGTTGAAAAGATAATAATCTTTGTTTTCTCTTACACAGGCTTCATAAATACATATACATAACTGTATTATGTTGTGGATTTGCTTTTAAAACACATGCCATACACAATCACTTTCTGTAGGTATAGGCTTTTTAACATGTTATCATTTATGTCTTCAGCTTAGCAATTGCAACTTTTTCATCTTTGTGATACTCACTGGTCTTAGGGCTGTACTTTACATTATCAAATGCAATACATGTCTTTCACCTTTTTATCCAGCAGAAGTGATGGCTGGACACTTAGAGATAAGCTGTTGCAGCGGCACACCCATTTTCTCTGGCCTATTGATATTTCCCTAAATGTTATCAATCAGTTACCCATTTTTAAAAAGGCTCCATTGTTTAAGTAGTTTTTTATATTAAGAAAACAATATAGTGGGGAAGTTCAAACCACGCCATACCCTACTTGGTCCTATATCCTCACCATAATAACAAATAAAAATCTAATATGATTTGACGTGATAACTTTTTTCTGTCAGCCTAATGGACTTAATATTATCTTTCGGGATAACACCAGACAAGTTTAAACCCTCTTCCACATTATACTGCTGATGAGAAAAGGTTATAAAACTACTTGTATTAGATAAAAAAAAATGTAATATCATGAAAGAGCTAGGGATGAGGGTTTGGTGATCTGTGTTTACATGCTACCTCTGCCATTTATCACATGGGTGGTGTTCAGTAAATCACGTAGTTTTTTTTGTTTTTTTTTTTTTTTTAGCTCAGTGTATTAATCTAGAAATGAAAAACAATAATATTATCACTATTTCCCTTACAAAGGTGTATTTTTACTACGTTTATGGTTGTATAATTTTCATACTGAAAATTTCACCTTCCAGAAGTATAGTTTTCTTGAGTTTTGAGAAATCTGTACAGCCATGTAATTACCACCACAATCAAGATCTCATCTCAAAAAGTTCTCATGTGCCTTTGAAATCAGTTCCCTCTACCAACTTCCAGCTCCTGGTAGCCACTTACCTGATTTCTGCCTTTGTAGTTTACCTTCTTCAGATTGACATACAACTATAATTACACTGTATTTAGCCTTTTGAATCTGGCTCCTGTTAGCTAGCACAATGCTTTTGAAATTCCTCCTTGTTGTTGCATGTACCTAGAAATTGTTCCTTTTTTCTTTCTTTTTCTGAGCAGTATTCCAATTTATTTGTTGATCCACCAGCCGGTAGGCTTTTGAGTAGCTTTCCGTTTTTTATTATAAACACTTCCATACACCTTTTTTGTGGATATGCTATTTATCTTAGATAAACATCTAGGAGTGGAACTGCTAGGTCATAGAACAAGTGGAATAAAGTGATTCCTTTTTTTTTTTTTTGAAGACAGAGTCTTGCTCTGTCACTCAGGCTGGAGTGCAAGTAGTGCAGTCTCGGGTCACTATAACCTCCGCCTCCCGAGTTCAAGTGATTCTCCTGTCTCAGCCTCCTGAGTAGCTAGGATTACAGGTGCCCACCACCATGCCCAGCTAATTTTTGTATTTTTTTTAGTAGAGATGGGGTTTCACCGTGTTGGCCAGGCTGGTCTTGAAATCCTAACCTCAAGTGATCCGCCTGCCTCAGCCTCCCATAGTGCTGGGATTACAGGTGTGAACCAATGCGCTGGGTCTGACTCCATTGTTTATGTTTGATCACAGACAGGTTTCAAGCCCCACCCGGCCCCTTCCCATTTTTTCCTATCTGGACAAGCCATGTAATAGTCCAAGTGCTTGCTCCCTTCATTATTACCAGTGGGGAAGTTCAAACCATGCCATACCTTTCTTTGTCCTATGCCCTCACCACAATAACAAATAAAGCCATCATCCCTTCCTTTGCTCCCACCATTTAGGTTGCCATTTCGGGTTGCTCTGCTCTCCCAGAAAGCCACATTGTGTGAGTAATAAATTTTTCGTATCCTCTTGGTGCATATGTTCCAGCATCAGTCTTGGCATCTGAATCAATTTTGTATAGGGAATTGATCCCACCTTAGCAGGGCTATCCCAGGAAAATGAGTATAGATGGGTTTAACTTGAGAAGAAAATACCAACTGTTTTTCTTATAAACTGGCTATACCATTTTGTACTTCCATCAGCAATACATGACAGTTCTGGTTGCTCTGCATCCTCACTAACACTGTTGTCTGTCTTTTTCATTTCAATCATTCTAGTAAATATGTATTATTATCTCATTGAGTTTTAATTTGTATTTCCCTATTAGCTAATGAAGTTGAAGATTTTTTCCATGTACTTATGTGTAATCATTTGCAGTCATAACTTGTTTTTGGTAACATGTCTATTCAAATCATTGACTACTTTTAATTGAATTGCTTGTTTTCTTATTGAGTTTTAAGAGTTTTTGAATATACACTCTAAGTCTTTTATCAGATCTATGTTTTGCAAATATTTATTTCCATTTTGTTGTTTCTATTTTCATTTTCCTAGTACTGTCTTGTAAACAGCAGAAGTTGTTGATTTTAATGAAGTATAATTTACCAATGCCTTCTTTTATGGTTTGCACTTTCTATGTATCGTATGTACGATACATGTGTATCTGTGTATCATATATAAGAAATCTTTGCCTAACCCAAGGTCACAACAGTTTTCTCCTTTGATTTCTCCCCAGAGCTTTAGGTATTACATTTAGATATGTAAAGTATTTTGAGCTAACTTTACATGATTTTAAGGTAATGCAGAAAAAGTTGAGATTGTTTTGGTTTTGTTTCTATTTTGCGTATGAATATCCAATTATCCAGCAGAGTTTATTGAAAAAATACCCATTTCTATGTCAAGTTCCCTTGACAACTTTGTTGAAAATCGACTGGCTATATATATATGTGGGTCTATTTCTAAACTCTTTTCTGCCCCATTGATACTAACTATTCATATGCCAATATTATACTGTCTTGATGCTATACTTTTATATTAAGTCTTAGAATCAGGTAGAATGAGTTCTCCAACATTATTATTTGTTTTCAAAATTGTTTTGAGAACTCTAGGTTTTTTGCATTTCCATGAGGATTATAGAATCAGCTTGTACTTTTTCTTTCTTTCTTTCTTTCTTTTTTTTTTTTTTGAGACAGGGTCTCACTCTGTCACCCAGGCTGGAGTGCAGTGGCACAATCTTGGCTTACTGCAACCTGAGTGATCTTCCTACCTCAGCCACCTGTGTAACTGGGACTACAGGCATGCACCAGCATGCCTGGTTAATTTATTCTTTGTAGAGACAGGGTTTTGCCATGTTGCCCAGAGTGGTCTTGAACTCCTGAGCTCAAGCAATTCTCTCACCTCAGCCTCCCAAATTGCTATGATTACAGACATGAGCCTCTGCACCCAGCCCAGCTTGTAATTTTCTATAAAAAAACAAGAAAGATACTCTTGGAATTTTGAGTGGCATTACTTTAATTCATAGATCTATTTGAACATAATTTATATCATAACAACACTAAATCATCTGATTCTTGAACAAAGTACCTCTCTTCATTTAATTTCTTTCATTTAGTATATTTCAGAAAGGCTTTATAGTTTTCAGTGTACAGGTCCTATACATGGTTTGTTAGAAGTACACTTAAATAAATGTTTTATGTTTTCTTTAATGTTATTGTTAATAGTATCATTTGTTCAATTTTAATTTCCAATTGTTCATAACCAGTATGTATAAATACAATTGAGTTTTAAATATTGGCCTCGTGTTATGAAACCTCAATACATTCACAAATTAGTTCTAGTGAATTTTTTTTTTTTTTAGATTTTTTGGGACTTTGTACATAGATAGATGTGTGGAATAAAGACAGTTTTAATTCTACTTTGCCAGTCTGAATGATTTTCATTTCTTTTTCTTATTGCACTGGCTAAAACATTATAGCACTAATAAAATCACAAGTCATTGCTGACATTTTTTATTGAGCACTGTGCAGGGAACTTTATATATATCGCTCCTTTGGCTATCTGCAACAATGCTAAGAGAAGCACGCTGTAAGTGCTAGGTAAGGGAAAGGTTCATAGGCATATCAACTAGGTCAGATGGAGGCAATGTTCTTTATTTCAAATGTCTGCTTTTGGTCAGATGTTCATAGCTTAGGTTTCTGTATTCTGTATAAATATTGATCTTTTTTGTTTTTGCTTTCTCTAAATACAACGCTATCTATAATACCATTGATGGACTCCTAAGATGAGGACTAATGGCATTATTCTCTACTTAACATATCATTTAATGAAAATAATCATTGATTTTTCTGGAAAAATAAATATGACCATGGTCCTATGTGCAAATTTTGGTTGCAGTCAAATTGCAATTCAGTTCAACACATGTGACTTGAAATCCACTTAGTGCTGTTAGGTACATAAAAGGAGTATATAGATCCTGTGTTGACTAACCCAGCTGCCACTCTCAAATTACTTCTCCCTCCCCACCTCCACTATAGAGACTGAAAAAAACAAAATACAAACTTTTATGGCCAATGAGATGTTAATGGAGGCCTGATGTTCACTTTTGAAGAAAATTTGCTTTTCCTGATAAAAGAAGGCTAGAACAGACCCATTTTCTTTTCTTCTGCCTTAAACTTGAGACAATGGCAGCCATAGGACAACTATGAGCTTCATGCAAAACAATGAAAGCCAGCGTGCAAAGGAAGAGAGGCTGCATGAAATCAAAAGAGCCTGTGTTATGGAAAGCAGCTTGATGTTTTAGAATATGCAGCTTTTTCTCATTGTTAGTGTGGTTACAACATTCTCATACCTTTCAATTTCCTAAGGGGAAGCATAACTCCCTACCTATGAATTATGTTTCCTCTTCCTTGCAATCACAAAAGCATTTCTAACATACGGTAAGACATAATTGTTCTGGGGACTTATGAAGTCATGAATTTTCAGTTTCCCCAATAACCCAGCAATGGGAGTGATGTAAATATAAATGGTCCAACATTTCCTCCAAAGGGGGGAAAAAAGAAAACAATGACAAGAAATCAAAACAGAAAAAACTCATGTTTTTAGAATAATTACAAGACAAAATTTTTAAAATTCAAATTAACTCTAAGTAACTCTAAACATCAAATCTAAGCAAGCTATTTTCTATAATACATGTTTATGCTCCTCCTGCTAGCCTTCATAGAGGACAATTTAGGTAAAATTGCACTGAAGAGAAAAGAGGGAAGCTTGCCCTAGTGTTAAGATTGTTCTAAAGTTATCACCGTTATGAGAAAGTTAACCCCACATTTGAAAAATTATGCAGTAGGTCATAACATGGCTCACAGGAGAGGTACCTACAGGTGTACCTAGAAGGGGAGACAGTCTTAGAAAAGAAATCCTCCAGGAGAGAAGAGAGTGTTTAAAGGAAGGAGATATCACAACTCAATGTAATGCATAAACTGAATGTTTTTTGCTATAAACAATATTATTGTAATGGGTAATTGATTAAATGAGGTCTATAGATTATCTTATAGTACTATATCAATATTAATTTCCTGACATTGGTAATTGTACTGCGTTTATGTAAGGCAACTGGCTTGAGGATATACACACTGAGATATTTAGGGGAAAATATAATACCATGTCTGCAACTGACTCTTAAACAGTTCTATATATATTAAGGAGAGGGGTGTGATAAAACAAATACAGTAAAATATTAACATTTAGAAAATATGAATGAAGGGCACATGGAAATTCTAATGTTAAGTACAATTCTTGGAACCTTTCTATAAACCTGAATTAATGTCAAAGTTAACAAAAAGCTTGTTTTTATGTTTTAAATAAAATGTCTCTATTCTCTCTATATTAAAATAAATAACAAAGATATCTAGGTTTTTGAAGGCATAATTATAAAATGATAAAATACATGTATTACCAATAGCAAATTAATGCAAAGTAGCAATTTTTAAAATAATCTCATTATAAAAAATATTTATGTTCTTTGCCACTTTTAATAGCATCACTAAGGTGGGACTTTATTGTTTAATATGTTTTCTATTCTCTTGACTCAACACACTTAATGTTTTATTTCACAGCTTTTAGTGATAGATACTGACATTGAGTCAAAAATCCATAGGTTTTCTCTGAAAACTCTGGACTGTATTTTGAAAAATATATCAATTTTAGCACCAATGAGGCAAATGGATTCCTTCGTTGTTAAATAATCTTAATAAGATGTCAACAGCAGAAAAATATTCTCAATCCTCAGCAAGGTCTTCAGGTAATGAAACATTGATTTTTTTTTTTTAACCTCTAAAGTCATTTTGCAGGAAGTAAATGAAAAATAGCTATTTGTTTTCAAGGGCACAATCCATTTTCTGATACTTAATTTAATATTTAAAATTATTTATAATCTCTCTACCTTCATTAGCTATTTGATTAGTTTGCACTAGTACTTTTATGAGTAAATATCCTGAGTTCATTCTCAAAGTACATCTCAAACCAAGATACTGACTTCAATTAAATCATTAGAAAAGTTACACATATGGGGAAGCATCTATATGTTAGTAATGCTTTATGAATCCAATAACTGTGATGTAAAATATATTGGCCTAACAATTATGCTTATTCTTTCATTTATTTAAATATTAGTAAATTTGAAATTACTTTGATATTTAGATCAAACGCCTACAATATTCATGAGAATTATTCAGAATCCAAAGTCTCTGTTAATCCAGTTTGAATTCTTTAGCCTCTGATCTTAGCATTAAACCCAACAAAATGAAAAATATCTGATATTTAGTAAGTCAAAAGTATAGTAGTGTCCATTGACCATAGAATCTTGTTAAACAAAAGCTAAACACCCTATATTGGAGAAATAGCATTGGGATTCTAAGTGAGAGGTGCAGATTAGCTAAAATGGGGTATTTTCAGAATGGCAAGGAACCTCTGGTCTCTACATATCAAAATATTTCCAGGGTGTCCAAACTTTGAAAACTATTATTTCAAAAGAGCTGGAGGGCCACCTATTTCTCAGCAAACTCAACAAATGCTAGCCATTGTTATCTATTCTTGTCTCCAAATAAAAGCGGTTTCCTCTGTTTGAAAATAATAAGCATGACAACTTGACATAGTATTTTTCTGGCCTCATTTTGGACACTGAGAGAAGTCCTAAATAAGTTATTTTTGACTCTGAGAGAAGTCCTAAATAAACTGTTTTCAGCTATGCCTTGCTCCTGGTTTTGACAATAAAAGCTCAACATATTACCTGTTAGTGAATGAGAAACTATCTCAAAATTCAGTGGCTTTAGATAAGAATCACTTCTTACCGCCCACGTGTCTGTGGGACTTTGCACATTGGCTGACAGGCTGGGCTTGACTGGGAGTCTCTGCTTTGGACTGCGTGGCCTGGGGCCACACTGCTGCTTGCTGTTTCTCTGTGGGTTGGCTGGGGCAGTTTTGTTCTTTCCACCTGTCCCTGTTCTTCCCTCCTGGCTCAGGCTAGGCAAGGCAGATCTTCTCATGACGATGGCAAAGATACACAAAGGCAATGGGAAAACTGCATTTCTACTTATATCACATTGGCCCAAATAAATCACCTGCTCAAGTCCAACGTCAAGGGGCAGAATTTCAAAATCACATGGCAACATATAGATACAGGGAGCAATGAAGAGTCAGGGCCAAACACGCAACCTATATTAACATGAGGAAATAACTGATATATTGTCTTAAGCACCATTCCTGTTCCATGTATCCTTTCATGTCAGTGCTTCCTGATGAGGGGAATAGTGCTGGCTCACAAAGCTATCAAATATATCACCTTAAGAGGAGGGTTAGCTTTTATAGAAATCACGAATGTTTTTTAGAACTATGGGGCCGCTTATTACTTAATATATAACACTGACTTGGTAGCCAAATTTTATGAGGTTCAGTTTTAATACTTTTCAGAAAAAATAATCCTATCATCCATTTGGGGCAAAGAATATCAAGAAATAATGAACTGGCAGAAAAACAATTATCTGTGTATTATAGAGGTGGTAGGAAGCATGAGCTTCAAAGGAAGCTCTGTCTCCTCACATTTGGAACTTACAGAGTCTGGTTCTGGTGATAAGAAATCCCCTTTCTCTGTTACAATGAGAGAAACATTGACTGCAAGTCAAATAGAAAGACAATGACAAAGTGAAATCACTTCAGAGGCCAGTAATTCTGATGGTTTGTTGTATATGGGAAAGTTTGAATCAATGTTTCTTTCAAGATTTCATGATGATTTTCAAATTTAAATATATTGCAAAATCAAGTTTGCTTGTAAACTCCTTTTTGTGTTTGATAAAATGTTATAAATGTCTGAGGTATTTCTGAATTTTTAGTAAATACTTCTAAATTATTTTTATTGCGGAGAGTTTTTATGCTTCAGATGTCTGACTAGGAACAGAATGCCTATGAGTTTGTTGTAAACACCTGAAGTAAGAGGGTTTACAGTGACAGCACGTAAGGAATCTTAACCACTTTGCTAATAGACTGCAATGACTAACAGCATCCATTTCATGCAGTCATGCCACAGTGACACTGTGAGATCGCAGGATCCGACTGGGTAGCTGCTAACATGTTATCTGTTAAGTCAAAGTCACAGTTATAATTATTCACAAGACATAGATTTTTCACATGCTGAAAGAAACATTTATCATTTTTCTATCACGATGGGTCTGATTTAAGCACATATTCTCCGATTGTACCAGAAATCAGGATTGCTGATATCTGGGATCTGGTCTTTCTTTACTCTTCCAATTTCTACCTGTGGTACTGGTGCCAAGTCCAGTTTTCAATTTATCATCTATATGAGGAGAGGGTAGAGGAAGAAAATTTTTTAGGTCACTTTCAGCTCTAATTTCCAATAAATCTACTGTGTTGATTCAGTGACCATGAAGCATTCCCTTCGACTCTCTCAGGAGATCTTCCATAAACACTAGTGCTTTCCCAAGTAAGACATGAATCAGAATAAAATTCTTATCTATAAATCGGTTATATTACCATGGAAATGCCAGAAAATTAATGCTTCAAATATTCAGAAAAAAACAAGAAAAATAGTTTTGTTTATGAGAAAAATACAAAAGAGTTTTTTTCTTATCTTTGAACTAGAATTTAATAAATGAAAATCACCCTCTCTGGTGATTGCAAACAAAGGGAAAGATAGAAGAGTTACAGAATTTGAGGATCAACTGAGTCACTTTGCAGTTTTTGGTGGACAAGAAAGGCAGTAACTATGTATTATGACTCTCTTTACTGAACTAGCAAAGAATATGATTTATGTAACTGCTGCTAGGGCTGGCACATATGGGGATGCAGGTTGTGTGCCACCCAGTTTTAGAAGATGCAATCTCCTGCCGGGCACAGTGGCTCACGCCTGTAATCCCAGCACTTTGGGAGGCCAAGGTGGGTGGATCATCTGAGGTCAGGCGTTCGAGACCAACTTGGCAAACATGGTGAGACACCGTCTCTACTAAAAATACAAAAATTAGCCAGGTGTGGTGGCAGGTGCCCTGTAATCCTGGCTACTCAGGAGACTAAGCCAGGAGAATCGCTTGAACTGGAGAGGTGGAGGTTGCAGTGAGCCAAGATCGTGCCACTGCACTCCAGCCTGGGCAACAGAGCGAGACTCTGTCCAAGGGGGGGGAAAAAAAAAAAAGAAGAAGATGCAATCCCCTTAACCTCTGACATGAATGTGCTTAGAATTGTGCAGTGCAGCATCTGCTCAACTGTACATGGAGGCCCTTCAGGGTAACGGCTTAAAAACTGCATTTCTGTGTACATGACCTCACAGGAATCTATTGGGATAAAATGGAAGAAGAGCTGGCTTTATGGGTGTATAATATGACAGATGCACTTAGGACGGCCCCATACTTGGTTTGAGGCTCTGCTGTCACCACCTTGAAATTCTTAATAATATTTGAATAGGCCCCATCTTTTCATTTTGCACTGGGTACCAAAAATTATGTAGTTGATCAAGGACGGAGGTGAGAATGGTTTAAGACCATAAAGGCAGAAATGTGAAGAGTAAGAAGTAACTACTTCTGACATCGAAGATAGAACTTTTACAATAAAACAATTGGCTCGAAAGCCAGAATTAGTTGAGATACTAAAATAATTTTCTACTTTCCTGTAGTATGTCAAAGACCAAGCCAGCAGGGCTCAGCTTATACTGTTTCTTCATAAATATAGAGGAAACACCCCTTCCACATATGAGCAAATCTTTATTGTCGGTATTTACAACTATTTTATTCCAAGTTTGCCCTTAATTTTTTAATTTAGGTGGTAACTTACTTGGGCTAGAGAATACCTTGAGTTTACCTTTGACACAGACTTACCTGGACTGATAATCCTGCCACCTGTCCTAGTTGACTTAATCCACAGATATTAAGCCAAATAGAAATATTTCCTAGATAAAGCTGGGCACAATGGCTTAAGCCTGTAATCCCAGCACTTTGGGAGGTTGAGGTGGGCAGATCACCTGAGGTCAGGAGTTCAAGACCAGCCTGGCCAACATGGCAAAACCCCATCTCTACTAAAAATTAGCCAGGTGTGGTGGTGTGTGCCTGTAGTCCCAGCTACTAGGGAAACTGAGGCTTGAACCCAGGAGGCGGAGGTTGCAGTGAGCCAAGATTACGCCACTGCACTCTAGCCTGGACAACAGAATGAGACTTTTGTCTCAAAAAAAGAAAGAAATATTTCCTAGATGATTATTTTTCATATTCAAAAAGTGTGTGTTTTTACATGGGTATATAAAGAAACTCACCCATTTTCACAGTTGGCTTGAACATTTTCTTTGATTTTTTGTTTTTGTTTTTGTCCGGGAATAATCTAAAAGTGAGGACACTCAAGTTGACCATATTGAGTTGCACAATGATATATTAACATGGCCAACTCAAATAGTTTGTGATTCAAAGTGGATTATTAACTTACAATTATTTACTTATTTTAATAAACCATTCAACTCACTTTTCAGAAATGGCCAATATTAGTCATATTTCTCAAGATGAGTTAGCCATGATTACTATGTATGAATCATTTCAGTAGGTAACGGAGTGGTTTGTCTGCTATATTTGGAGCTAGGGTAGGAGGGAAAGAGAAAATGAGAATAGGGATAATAAGAAAGTTATTGGCACTAAAGCTGTTGGTGACATGCCAGTCCCTCCAGCCTACATAAAGTTTTCTCAACCTCTGCTATTGACGTTGACATTTGGGGCTGGATAATTGTTTGTTGTGTGTGAGTGTGGGGGATGTCTTCTGCATTGTAGGATGTTTAGCAGCACCAGGGTACCCATTAGATGCTACCCACTAGATGTTAGTGGCACACCCCTGCCTCAGTTGTGATAACCAAAAAATGCCTCCAGACATTGCCAAATGTTCTTTCCCTTGGGAGGGAGGGCAAAAATTACTCCCAGGTAGGAACCAGTAGGCTAGACTGAAGTAAGACTATCCTAGGAGTACTGCTTCTCCCTAGCTAAAGTTTACAAGCAGGACAAGAGTTCCTCTTGGTTCCTGTCATAGATCGATAGGTTGATACTGCACTTAAAATGTAGAAGAAGTAACCCAAAGAAAAGTGCATATGTTTTCCTAAGACTTAGAACAACTGAGCTACAGTATCTGTCTATCCCAAAGACTTCTGAGAATATGTTTTGTGTGTGTGTGTATTTGGGGGGCAGATAGAAACTGTTCCAAGTTGGATCTAGAACCAGAAATACCATTTGACCCAGCAATCTCATTACTGGGTATATACCCACAGGAATATAAATCATTCTACTGTAAAGACACATGCACACATATGTTTATTGCAGCACTATTCACAATAGCAAAGACTTGGAACCAACCCAAATGTTCATCAATGACAGACTGGATAAAGAAAATGTGGCACATATACACTGTGGAATACTATGCAGCCATAAAAATGTCTGTTGCAGGGACATGGATGAAGCTGGAAACCATCATTCTCAACAAAGTAACACAGAACGGAAAACCAAACACCACATGTTCTCACTCATAAGTGGGAGTTGAACAATGAGAACACATGGACACAGGGAAGGGAATATCACACACTGGGGCCTTTTGGGGGGTGAGGGGTAAGGGGAGGGATAGCATTAGGAGAAATACTTGATGTAGATGATGGGTTGATGGGTGCAGCAAAGCACCATGTCATGTGTATACCTATGTAATAAACCGGCACGTTCTGCACATGAATCCCAGAACTTAAAGTATAATAAATAAGGCAATTAGCTTGCCTAAGATCACATTGCTGCAATAGTAATATTATATTGCTATAATAGTAATAGTGATAGTGATGATTGATGTTTATGATGGTGATAAACTATTTGAAAATTATAGAAACAAGATAGGCAGATTATATAATAAACATGTATTTTTGGACTAAAAGAAAACTTGTTCCAAGTTAGAGACAACTCTAGTTCACCTGTTCATAGTTTACATATTTGGGAACAAGTAATATAGTAAATGACCATGATCTCAGAGAGCACTAACCTATGAGTGCACTGCATTAATGACACATTGACATGAGTTTTCAGCTTTCTTGGTGATTACATAAAAAGATTTTCCTCTAGTGTTTTTGCCCTGACTCTATTGCTGTTCTTTCTTTGCAGAATGCTTGCTTCAGAGTGTTTAGAAAAATTGAGTACTCCTTGACATTGAGGTATCTGAGAACTTCAGAGATAGCCCAGTGAAAATGAAGTATGTTTTAAAACTTAGAACAGCCACAATCAGCACTAACTGCCTAGTTACTTGGAAAATTTGAATTATTAGCCCCATTCGCATTCATTCAAAGTCTTTAACAATTAGTTTGCCTTTTGGTGAGTAGCACTATCATATATTTTCAGGGCCTATTTCTATTTACTGTTGGTTTTGTGTTTCTTTGATACTGGGACAATGTACTGACCAGATCACTTTAAAAAAATTTCCTGGACAATAAAGAGAAGAAAAAAGATGTAATGTGTATTTTTTTTAAGCTTTAGCACAAGGAGTTTTTCTATAAAAATAACATTTTTCAAAGATTTAATCTGTGAGTGGGAAATGGTTATACACCACTTCTGTTATTGGAAAGAATATGTATCTAAAATTACTGAACCATTTACTCTGAAGTATTTGAGTAGCTGCTTTCATCCTTAGGGAAAAAATAGTTTCAAAATATACACTACAAGATAGTGCAACATAGTTATTCAAATATCCCAGAATCAGACAAAAGAAAGCCATGTAATATGACTTGTTTCTAGGTTTATGTTCCTTCTCATTTCACTTATTTTGTTTGTAGGATAGATTATTCTTACATGAGGTTTTACCAAATATCTAGACCTTGACTAAGATGTTTGTTTTAAAATATAGACTCTGGGCCAGGTGTGGTGGCTCACACCTGTTATAATCCCAGCACTTTGGGAGGCTGAGGCAGGTGGATTGCCTGAGGTCAGGAGTTCGAGACCAGCCTGGCCAACATGGTGAAACCCCATCTCTACTAAAAATACAAAAATTAGGGTTGGGTGCAGTGGCTCAGGCCTGTAATCCTAGCACTTTGGGAGGCCGAGGTGGGTGGATCACTTGAGGTCTGGAGTTCGAGACTAGTGTGACCAACATGGAGAAACCCCATCTCTACTAAAAATACGAAATTAGCCAGGTGTGGTGGCGCATGCCTGTAAACCCAACTACTCAGGAGGCTGAGGCAGGAGAATCACTTGAACCTGGGAGGTGGAGGTTGTGGTGAGCCAAGATCACACCATTGCCCTCCAGCCTGGGCAACAAGAGTGAAACTCCATCTCAAAAAAAAAAAAAAGAAAAAAGAAAAATTAGCCAGGTACAGTGGCAGGCACCTGTAATTCCAGCTTCTTGGGAGGCTGAGGCAGGAGAAACACTTGAACCTGGGAGGTGGAGGTTGCAGTGAGCTGAGATTGCGCCGCTTGCACTCAAACCCACATGACAGAGTGAGACTCTGTCTAAAAAATAAATACATAAAAATATATAAATTCTGCTTCTTAGTATGTAAGAGGTACATCTTCATTTTACATGCAAGGGAGATGCAAACAGGACAGCACAGAGATTTGTCTAAGTTTGGAAAGTGAGTCTGGGAGCTCTGTATAGGCTGACAGTGCACATGAATGCCTCTTTCCATGTTTGGTATCACCCCTTTGACCCATGACTCTCTGGAAGCAGCATGAGAAGATGATATGTCAGAGTTCTATCACCCTCCACTGGATGGAACATTGAGGTATCCCCCACATTCCACATTCTGTATTTGACCATATTGCCTAAAAAATTAGGAACATAGAACTGAAACAGGTCAGAAAGCTGAGACAAGAAGGGTAACTAAATTTGTTTGAAAGATAAAATTTTAATTTTGATACAAGATGAAAACGGTCACTGATGTGGTTTGAATGTTTATTCTCTCAAGGTCTCATGCTGAAATGTGATCCCCAATGTTGGAAGTGGGGTGGAAGGTGTTTGGATCATGGGGGAGGAACCCTCATGAATATCTCGGTGCTGTCCTCATGATAATGAGTGAATTCTTACGCTGAGTTCATGCAATATGCAATATCTGGTTGCTTAAAAGAGTGTGGCACCTCCCCCTCTTTCTCTTGCTCTCTTCCTCTCCACGTCATGTACCAGCTTGCCCTTCGCCTTCCACCATGATTGTAAGCTTCCTGAGGCCTCACTAGAAGTAAATGCTGGTACCACACTTGTACAGACTGCAGAACTGTGAGCCAAAATAAACCTCTTTTCTTTATAGCAATGCTAATGGACTAAGGCAGTCACCCATGAATGCTTTTACTTAGTGACTTCAGGCCATGTTCTAAAAAGGAAGAAGCAAATATTGCAAAATTAGAAATCCACAGTTTCTTTCCCTATTCTGGTATTAATAAACTATGTGACCTTAGTAAGTCATTTATTCTGGGGTTCTCTTCATTATTCTGTCTTGTTTCCTCTGGAACAAATCCTAAAACATATCAAGATCACCATCTGAATGCTCATGAGGGATAATCTCTGGCACTGGTGAGACTGGAAAAAGAGGAACTTCCATTCACTCTTGGTTGGACAATAAACAGCCTTCTCAGAAAGTTACCTGGCAGAACTAATTAATATTTTAAATACATATGCCCCAACTGGCCAACAGTTCCACTTCTAGTTACTTATTTACTAGGTATAAAAATACCAGTATATAAAGACATCTATATAAGAAATTTGTCACACTGTTTTTGGCAGTCAAGAACTGAAGACAACATGAATAGTTGTCAAAAACAGAATGGTTGAACCAATTAGGTAATTCACGTTCTAAAATACTGTACACTGTTCAAAAAAGACATAGATCTATGTGAGTTAACTTGGAAAGATATCTATGATCATTTATAAAATTAGAAAACAATTTAGGAAATACAATATAGTATCCCATTTGATCTTAAATCCTTGTATTTGTATATGTAGGTTTTATTCTTGTAATAAAGGGAAATATGAATAAATATATCACAAATTAGTAGTAAAGGAAAAGAGAAAATTATTACTTTTTTCAAGATGTACCTATACTGTTTGTGTACAAAAAAGAAACATATTACTTTTAATGAACAAAACTTTATCAACACTTTGTTATGAAAAATTTAAAACATGCTACAAAGCTGAAATAATTTTACTGTATGCAGCCATATAACACCACTTGCATTCTACCCCATTAACATTTTACTCTACTTGCTTTATTACCCCTCCCTCCCTCCCTCCCTCCCTCCCTTCCTTCCTTCCTGTCTTCAGGGTATTTCTCTGTTGCCCAGACCAGAGTACAGTCTTGTGATCATGGCTCACTGCAACCTGAAGCTTAGGTCTCCTATGCAGAAGTGATCCTCCAGCCTCAGCCTCCCGAGTAGCTGGGACTATAGGCATGCACCACCATATCTGGATACTTTTTTTATATTTTGTAGAGACAGAGGTCCCACTACGTTGCCCAGGCTGGTCTCAAATTCCTGAGCTCAAGTGATTCTCCCACTTCAGCCACTCAAAGTATTAGGATTACAGGTGTGAGCCACTGCATCCAGTCACTTTATTTTCTTGATGTATTTCAAAGTAAACTGCACACATCAGCCCATTTCTTTCTAAACACTTCACCTTGCATACAAAATGACATTTCGATAGAACTTTAAATACAATACATTTTAAAGAAAGTTTCCATGGGGCTCTGGTTTTGACTCTGCTCATCAGACATCTTGGCTGACTCCCCTCTGCACCTCACCTTCCCCCATAACAGGCTTCCTGAGGTTGAAGGGATGAAGGTGCGATTGGATGTTGAGGTGTGAGGGCAGAATCTTAGGCGTAACAGAAAAATTAATTACAGGCTCACGCCTGTAATCCCAGCACTTTGGGAGGCCGAGGTGGGTGGATCACCTGAGGTGAGGAGTTCGAGACCAGGCTGGCCAACATGGTGAAACCCTGTCTCTACTAAAAATACAAAAATTAGCCAGGCGTGGTGGTAGGCACCTGTAATCCCAGCTACTTGGGTGGCTGAGGCAGGAGAATCACTTGAACCCGGGAGGTGGAGGTTGCAGTGAGCTGAGATCGTGCCATTGCACTCCAGCCTGGGGGACAAGAGTGAGACTTTATCTCAAAACAACAACAAGAACAATAAAACAACAAAAAAGAAAAATTAATACTCTTTTCTATACCCTTTGGGATCTACAGAGTGGCATATCTCTTAGAAAATGCTCTTTGGGATTCAATGTAAACTGTACGGGCTTTGTGAAAATGTGAATGAAAGATCTCCAAGGAGACTTCAGGCTTTTGGTGACATAGTAGGTATATTTTTCAGAGTTCAATGGCCAAAGACAGAATCTACTCTTCCCAAGCAGACGGAGTTATTACATGGTATTACATAACTTGGAGAACCATTGGGAGAACCGGAGAAGAAAACTGTATGTTGAAATTCCAGGAACATTTCCAAGTCCATGCAATAGAATTGGGCCAGGGGAGGCGCTGCCTTTGCTATAATCAGGAGTTATTATAGAATCAGAAATATGTCATCCTCGCTCCTGGCTCCAGAATGATACCTCAGCCTTGGTCAGAAATCTGCCAAAGGAGGAAACCACCAGTGCTGCAGTTGCTGCTTCCCAAACCGGGCTGCCTTTACCATGATCTACAGCAGCAATATGGAAGCCCCTGCTTCTCTCCTGAAATGAGTCAGTACCCACACAGAGATAACCAAGGGACTCTACCAAATGCTTTATATCAAGTATTAGTTGTTACAAAAGTTTATTTTCTCTTTCCAGAGTTCACAGCTACGATAGATTTCATATTCGAGTCTCCCCTGCAGTTATGCATGGTCGTGTGCCTGTGTTCTCACCTAGAGGCTGTGACTGGAAGTAATACACATTTCTTTCCTTTATCATTGGCTGGAACCTGGCCCAACTTCAACCACACAGATAGCAACAATGCAGAATGTAACACCACGTGACTATCCCGGATCCCTTGACGACTTTGTGAAGCAAGCTCGTTTAACCACTTTGGATGTTTACATGAGTGAAAAAAAATCTTGAGTCTTCCTTAAGTCACTGGATTATTGTTTGGTCTTTTAGTTATAACATCCTTGCTTTTTGCTAAATAATACATGTGGATTTTGACTTTCTACCTTTGTGTCTTAGAAAGGCAGATTGGATTGAATGTTGAGCAGTCCAATCCACAGCGCCCTCCAAAAGAGGGCTCCTCTCCTCTCCAAAACACAGCCTTACTTCCTGTTCCCTCTCACATATCTCTCATCACACACAACCAAACACACACATGCACACACGGAAACTATCTTATTCATTACTGAATTACCAGTGCCTAACGCAGGACTTGATATGTTACAGATATTCAGCAAATACTTGGTTATGAGTAAATAAATAAAGATGTCTTCACAATTTGAAGAACCTTATAGGGCCAGCTTAAAATTCTGTCCTTGGCATGTTTCAGTGAAACATTGTGGTCTGAAAGCTTGGAAAGGATTCCAGCATATAGAGGTGGGGTGAGGGACATTCTGGGGTAGGAGAGAGGTATTCCTGAAGATATGGTGGCATTTTGAGGGTGAGAGGAGCTTGTGAGATTGCTCTTGTGCATGGTGGGAAGACTGAAGAGACGAGACTTAGAATTAAGATTGGATTCAGATGGGACAAAATCTTGAATGCTACCTAGGTTAGGGCATTAGTAAATTTAGAGAGCCAAGAGAACATCAAAGGTTTGTTTTGTTTCTGTTTTTTGATTTCTGCTTTAGTCTTGTGCTGACAGAATGAAAGAAACAAAGACAGGAAATGAGAGAGGCTGGGGTTAGAGAGGCCAGGGAAGGGGCTATTTTAATTTCTCTGGGAAGAACAACAGACACGTGTACTAGGCAAAGGTAAGGGACGCATTCAAGGAATTCTTTGGAGGGCAAGTGAAAAGGACTGCGTGACTTATTGGATAATGAAAAAATGGAGAGAATCTCTAGTTTACAGACTGAGTTAATAGTGTTACTTTGAAGACAGGACATCTAAACAATGAAGTAAATTGTCTCAGGATGAAGTAATAACATTTGTTTTTCAGACTATAGCATTGAATTTTAGATAATGGAAATATTAAGTAGCTATATGAGTCTGGGAGTCAAGACACAGACGAAGACACTGGTGATTTAGATTTAGAAGTTATAAGCAACAGAAGTTAGCATTTTTCAGAGTGATCTGAGAACATCTGCATCAAAGGTGCCTCTCATGAGATATTTGTAAAAATGAAGATTCTTGGGCCTTATTCCAGATATATCCGATCACATCTTCTGGAGGATGGGCCCCAGATATCCTTCTGTTAAAAATATTTTTTTGTTATTTTAATGTATTTTTTAAAAAGTTTTTTTTTGAGATGGAGTCTCACTCTGTTGTCCAGGCTGGAGTGCAATGTGTGTCTCACTGCAGCCTCCACCTCCCTGGTTCAAACTATTCTCCTGCCTCAGCCTCCTGAGTCGCTGGGACCACAGGCCTGCACCATCACACCTGGCTAATTTTTGTGTTTTTTATTTTTAGCAGAGATGGGGTTTTACCATTTTGGCCAGGCTGGTCTCAAACTCCTGACCTCAAGTGATCCGCCTGCCTCAGCCTCCCAAAGTGCTGACATTACAGGCGTGAGCCACTGGGCCCAGCATAATGTATTAAAAATTTTGAGAACCACTGATAGAGGTGATAACTAGAGGCTGATGGTAGAAAAGATTATCTAGGGGGAAGTATGGTGTGGAAGGAGGAATTATGGACAAAGATTTGGGCAAGAATGAAACATGATTGAAGAAACTGCAAAGAGATTAATAATTGTTCAAAGAGGAAAAAAAAAGATATTCTTGACAGAGTAGAGAAGTAGCAGTGGGAAGAGAAATGTTTTAGCAAGGTGGTAGAGGCTCCAGGAAGAGCAGCAGCATATTATGAGAAGAGGTTGCGTAGAACAAAGTAGGAAACAGGATATTGTCCTCATGGAATTGTTGGCCATCACTGAACTTCGAGGCCACAGTTTCAATAAACTGGTGAGCATGAGGTAATGTGGCACCAATGACACATTGAAGGAACTGAGGCTGCAGAGATAGATTATTTTGATAATATTTTTCTTTTATGGGGGGATGATAAATATGGTTTATAACTATATAATTTCTATTTCAAAGTCTTATTTTTCCAAGAAAAAGAAAAATGTAATTTTAGTTGGAGATTTTTTTCCTTCTTTCCCCTGGGATGTGCAACTTCTCACTTTGGGCTCAGGTAGGTCCAAGCAGGTCATCACTGGGATGTCTCTGGACCCATCTTCAAGAATCTTCCCAATATGATAGCTTTCTTGCTCTTCCTGGGTCACGCTTAAATGAGGAAAGTCAATGCGGCAGGCTTGGCCCAGCATGCATAGTTGCACCAAACAGCCATTTCATCTTGGAGTGAACCCTCTCCCTGGAGTTTCCTCTTGGGCATTACACATGCAACCTGGAGTTCTGTTGTGCATCAAGGCTATGGTGTGACACCTTTCAGACACCAGCTCTGGGGCTCCTTCCTGCCACTTCCCTTGAATCCCTCTTCCTTCTCCCCAGGTGCCTTTCCAAATGCATTACACACAATATACATACACTATTCATTTAATTCTCAAAATAATACCACAACGTAGATTTTTTTTTTTTTTTTTGAGATGGAGTCTCACTCTGTCATCCAGGCAGGAGTGCAGTGGCACAGTCTCGGCTCACTGCAACATTTGCCTCCCAAGTTCAAGCGATTCTCCTGCCTCAACCTCTCGAGGAGCTGAAACTATAGGCACACACCACCACTCCCGGCTAATTTTTTGTATTTTTTAGTAGAGATGGGGTTTCATCCTGTTGCCCAGGCGGGTCTCAAACTCCTGAGCTTAGTCAATCTGGCCACCTCGGCCTCCCAAAGTGCTAGGATTACAGGCATGAGCCACCACGCCTGGCCTCACAATGTAGATTCTTATTTGTAATTTACATGTAGCAAGAGTCACAGCTTGAACCTAAACTTGGATTGAGGAATGTGCGTGCTTTGTACATCTGGAAAACAAATAGACCAGATGTGAGGCAGGGCTCTTTACGTGAGAATGAGTGAGCCTGAGGAGAGGCACTTCTCATAAGGAAAAAGGGTGAAAATGTCCTCTGTGAAGGGTGTATAGGAATGAGTCCAATGACAGCTTGGTGTCTGCTGGATGGTCCTTGGTTCAATAACCATGATGCTTGCCAAATCCTAGTGTAGGGACTGCACCAACAGAGATAATGGAAATTAAAACAGTTGCTTCTCCAAAATCCCCATGGAGCCTTGGCATGCAGACTGTCCACAGCATTGGGAATGGGTGGTCCCTGTAAGAGAAGCAGTAGCATCGGTGATAGCAGTGGTGATGACAGTTGTCTGACATTAGAGACAGAAGCATCATTTTTGTTGCTTCAAGCAACTGTGGCTTTGGCAATCAGCAATCCTGCCAGGGGCATGGATACTCTCCAGCCTTGGGCACTGGAATCCTGACAGCCTTTGGAAGGCAACGGTGGGCAACGCTGGCATAGATGCCACTTTCAGAAATCTGAGAGAACACAGATCCACTCCAGTGGGCTAGAGGGGAAAGGGAGAAACATGGTGGCATGGCGGGTGATGGGCAGGAAGCATAGATCATGGAGCACTGTGCAACTAGAGAGGGATTTTGAAAGCATTTGATGAGGATGAAGCTCCCATAAAACAGGTCAGGGGTGGACTGACAGGGCACTACTTTCTATTATTTACTTTTAGTCTATGTTTGCTTACTTGAGCTGTAGCAAACAAGATAGATTAAACTGATGAAAAAAACTGAGGCTCAGAAAGTTAAGTTGAACTTGCATAAAATTCTATACATAGCCAATGAGTTGTGGGCCCCTTTGACCACTCACACAGCCATCTTCATATTTGAGGCAAAGAAGATGCCAGGAGAGAAAAAACATGACAGTTACTTAAGTTAATAGGTGGTAGGGTTCTACATAAATTTAGGGAGGATGGGACTAAGGATGTAGCTGGAATAATTTTTAGAAAATGGAAAATGGGATGTAAGAAACTCAGGCAGTAGTATTTCAGGCAAAAGCTTATATGGAATTTGGTAACAAGAGAGCTAACTAAAAAAGTGTAAAGACAGTAATTAGTTAAAGAGAGACATCTGGAACAGGAGACAAATAAGCAGAGAAAATAAAAGGTAGGTTTTAGATAGAGTATGTTGGTATGGCCAGATGGCAATTTTTTCCTCCTTTGTTTGATATATGTTATATCTTTCTTAACCACAATCCCAAATATTGCACATTTCAACATGTTATATTTGTTTCTGTAAATATCTAGGAATTATACAAATATATCTGCCAAAGCAAATGATTCGGAGGCTATCAACATGATCTGTTTCTCATGGCTTAACTCAGCATATGTCCAGCTTCCCACAAAAGTCTAGATCTTATGCTTGTGATTATATATTTGGGACTATAACAACAACAATGACAAAAATAGCTATTTAGCATGGTTTTCCAGAGCAAAAGGAGATATTATACAGTAAATACCACAACAAACATCTTTCACCATGCTTTTACTCTCATGTTAAAACATGAAGTGTGGCAATTTTGATAATGAAGGATGGGGATGTATTATCCTTGTTTCTTGTTATCCTGGAGGTAATCACATCTGTATGAATGATGAGAATATCTCATTTGACATGAATTTTTATCATTTATGTTCAAAGAGTAACTTTAGTCCATGTAATGTCTTTGGTCATAGCCTAAACTGCATAGTGGTGCAGGTGGCTGCTGATATGATAAGATTCAAGGGGAGGCACCAAAGAAAGGCCTGCTCAGGGCCAAATATTTTTCCCTCTGGCTGGTCAGATTTTAGAATCACCAACTGTCATCATTTTCCAGAAAAAGAAGAGATTCAGCAAATGAATTGGTCTCATGTTAAAATATATTATTTTTGTCTCTTTAAGAATATATTGTTTACTTACAGAGAACTTAGGATACCAAGTCCTTGGATGGGAATATCGTGAAGTTAGATTCTCTCTGGCATGAAAGTAAATGATATGGAGTCACTCTGGTCAGTGAAACAGGCTTGCAACAGAGCAGTTAGGGGCCGTGTCATTTCCAAGGGTTACTGATAAAGTACGTGTGGCACAACTGGCTGACTTTGAACATGCTGTTGTCCTCAGGTTGGTATTCCAGGAAAAAGGTCTACTCAAAAGCATCTTTTAATAGGGATTGATGCCACTTTGTTTTCTCTTCTACCTCTCAAAGACTGAATATTTTGAAAGAACTAAAGAGGATTTAAAATTCACATTATTATAATCATTTATTTATTCAATAAGTATTTGCTATGAAAGTACTAAGGTGCTAACTTGGAAACTTTGGGACAAATATGCTGAGTTTCCAGCCATTGAAAATCTCAGAGTTAATGGGGGAAATGAGGACACACAATCCCCAAAATAATAAAATAATAAAGTCTTATAAGAATTAGCGGCCAGGCACAGTGGCTTATACCTATAATCCCAGCACTTTGGGAGGCCAAGGTGGGCAGATCACCTGAGGTCAGGAGTTCGAGACCAGCTTGGCCAATATGGTGAAACCCCGTCTCTACTAAAAATACAAAAGTTAGCCAAGCATGGTGACATGTGCCTGTAATCCCAGCTACTTGGGAGGCTGAGGCAGAAGAATCACTTGAACCTGGGAAGCGGAGGTTGCAGTGAGCCGAGATCATGCCATTGCACTCCAGCCTGGGTAACAAGAGCGAAGCTCTGTCTCAAAAAAAAAAAAAAAAAAAAAAAAAAAAAAAAAAAAAAATTATAGACTACCTGTAGAAAGTATTGTGGGAACATAGACTAAGACCAACTAATTATTCCTAGGAGAAATCAGGAAAAATTCAAAGAAATTACACTTAAGTTGAATGAGTTGAATTTTTCAAGGAGAATAGAAATGAAGAGTATTCCAGGAAGGGGAAGACATAGTTCATTAAGACGTTAGTACTCACTAACCCATTAGAATGAATGTTGCAAGTTGTCAACTAAGCGAGGGCTGGGAGATGGCCACAGCTAACAGGTAAATTTCACTGAGCTGGAACATGAGGACATTTCTAGGGAGAATGGTACAGCATGGATGGCGGCCCCAGCCGTCATGAAGGCACTGGGAAAATGGCTGGGTGAGCAGCTGCCATGGGAGAAAGGATGCCGATGGAAAGGTGCAGAGGCCAATGAAAATAAATTTTGCTGCCTTAATAATTTTTCTTAACATCAGTCCTAATCAATTTCAGCATATCTGAGCCCATGTATCCAAATCAAGATGACATTAAAAATATGGAAAGATCAAAATCAATACCTATGGCTCTATTAAACTGCTGAACTCAGCATGTACCACAAAAGGTGTCAAGATCTAACTCCACGCCTTTTAAATTCTGTAAAGTGATGAACTTTGAAAGCATGATGTGTCTGCTCCAGAACTTCAAGTAACTGTTGTGAAAGTTAGTGCATACTCCTGTCACTCCAGGTTTGCCTAATTTCTCACAGACAGTGTGAGTTTATGAAGTCAAATTTCTTTTTCTTACTTTGAGGTTTTTTGGATTCTATCTGTTCTCTACATATGAAAGGTCACACTGAGGTCAAGGATATTTTGTCTTAGAAAAGCAGCCACTGACTATGGGCAGGCTCTCAGAGAAAGTCTAAGCAGGAACATAATGCTGGAGTACTGTGAGACATCATAAAAACATGCCCCAAAGTCTCTATATTTCAAAAGTGGTATTTGGAGGCTAAAAGCAAGGTTATATTTCTTGGAATTCTAGAATTGCTCAAACTTTCTGTTTGTTAATAGACAAGTGTGAACTTGTTTTAATTAAAAATTTTTAACATGAGAATTTGGCAAATGAAAGTAAAAACAGTGAGTAGTTTCCCTGGATGTAATGGACCTTTTCCAGTAGACAGCAAGAAACAGCCTTCTTATTCAGAGAAACAGATAATGAATCTGTACCACTGAGTATCCTGTTTTCTAAACAATAGAATTTCTATATACCTTGATATAAAGGGAACATTTGACCAAGTTATCATGGCATCAATACTAGTTTCTGAAAAAGGAATGTCTCACTTTGTTGAGGACTCTGAGGAGGCTGTTTTAGAGGAAAGGGCTTTTCCAGGTACTTGGACATTACACCCTGAAGGCCAGACCTTATTCTCAAATTCCACCACAATCCCATTTCTACACATGAGGACCCTGAGGTTCTGAGAGCTGAAATAATTTGGTGAGGTGGATTTGAACGCACCTCTGTCTGGCTCTAATGCTCTGCTTCCTTGTCCCATCCTGTGGCTTCTCTGTGACAATTCGCTCCTCTATTTTGAATCTGGCCTTGCCAGACCCTGATGGTTGCCTAAGCCTGATTCTAGGGAGTTGGAAGACAGAACTTAAGAAGCAGCCAGCCAACTTCTCCCAGATGAATGAGGACTGTGACAGGTTCTTGAGGCATATGTCAATGTGAAATATGTTTTAAATGCTTTACATAATTAACCTCCATGGCAATCTTGTGAAGTGTGCTGTTAGTATCACTCCCATTTTAAGAATAATTTTCTCAAGGTCATACAACTGACAATTGGTAGAGCCAGCATTTGAAATCAGACTGTCTGACTCCAAAGAATGTGCTTTTTACAATCATGCAATGCATGCAGACATATACATATACATATATTCATATATATATGCATACACACATATACATGTGGTTAACATGTTTCTATTTCTTTACCTATAGATGCTTAACCAGTTCTCAATAGCTCAGAGATTCCTTGGCTATTTTATGGATTGTTGCATCATCTTTCTTTTTCCATAGTAGTTTCTTATTAATCTCATGAAAATGTCATCAGAGCACATATATAGATGCATTTTGGAGAAATTAAGTCCTGATATGGTTTGGCTGTGTCCCCACCCAAATCTCATCTTAAATTCTAGCTCTCATAATTCCTACATGTCATCAGAGGGACCTGGTAGAAGGTAATTGAATCATGGGGTTGGGTATTTCCCATGCTATTCTCATGATAGTGAATAAGTCTCACAAGATCTGATGGTTTTATAAAGGGGAGTTCCTCTGTACAAGCTCTCTTTTGTCTGCTGCCATGTAAGATGTCCCTTGTTCTTCCACCATGATTGTGAGGCCTCCCCAGCCATGTGGAACTGTGAGTCAATTAAACCTCTTTCCTTTATAAGTTGCTCAGTCTTGAGTATGTCTTTATTAGCAGCATGAAAATGGACTAACACAAGGCCATTCCTTTAGTAAATAGTTAATGATCACCTACTGTATCTAAGGCATTGTTCTAGGAAATGGCAACAAAAAATACAAAGATGTGGATATTGGAGTCTCTAACGTTGAATTGCTTAATATCTAAAAGTAAGATCAGAGAAGAAGTAGAGTAGGAGAAGGGCCATAGGAAAGGTATACACAGAGTCTGGGATGGATTCAACAAGAGCATGATCTTACTGAAGAGATTCCGAGAAGAGCTCCAGAGAGGTTCCGGAGGGTCAGAAGGATTTTGGCAGCAGGACCCAGTGTGTACTGTGCTGCAACTACACTGCCAAGCTCTCAGTTTCTCTTTCCTGGCATTTATGTCAAATTCTCATTCTAAAAATGCTTGTAGCTCTGTGTGTCTTTTTTTGCTTGCACTTATTAGAGTTGTAATTTAAACAAATCCATGGTATTTGACTAATGTCTGTCTTTCCCATTGTCTTGTAGTCTGCGTAAGGACAGGGACTATGTTGGTTTTACTCATTTGAATTCCTACCATATAGCAAAGTGCCTGGCCTACATTAAGTACTAAATAAATATTGTGTGAGCCAGTAAGGCAAGGGATTGCAGTAGGGAGAGAAACCATATGAGTAAAGATATAGAAGCAGTGTAGACAGAATGCACTAAAGAAAAGGCCAGTTTAGAGGGAGCTACAGCAGGGAAATATATTGGGATTATACTAGGAAGGGCCTTGAATACTAGGGTCAAGTGATTACAGTTAAGCTGAGAGCACTCTTGGAGAAAACCCCCCAGAGTAGCAATATGAGCATAGCTACAGGGTTTTCAGGAGGCAGTGTGGAAGGTAGATTAACAGGGAACATCAATATGGCCCCAGAGTGGTCTGTACCATGAAGCATAGTCCTTTCTCCAACTACATAATAAGCTGCAAAGAATGAGGGTTGTGTCAGAGTATTCCTTGATCCCCTTACCTCCGGGCCATGTGGTTGACTTTTCTTCTTTACAAATTTGCCAGAGACAAAACTAGGAACCCCAACCACCTATCACTTAAGCAAGTGGTAATGTATATTTTGCCACTAAGGGACCCTGGTTCCAAAAGGACACCATTTCTGTCAAGGTGAGAGAGAGGATTGGCTATGTCCTCAGCAGACCATGAAGATTACTCAGAAAAACCTCTTTTTCTTCTGCACCATTATTGCTGTTCTGACATCTGGATTGCAGCCAAAATAAGGTTGTGATTGGCAGGGACTTTGTTGGTGGGAGCCCAAACTCCAGAGACACCAACTCAGTTTTTTCTTTAGTTCATGGTTCCAGGTTCTTCAGAGTTGATGGAATGTCACTTTAAATGACTTCTGTCTACTTGCTCATTGGTCAGTCCAATCATGGGATAACCAGTGCCATTCTAATACTAACAAATAAGGAGGGGAGGCCAAGTCCACCCTTTTCTGAACTGAAATCAGAACAGGAATCCAGGAGTTGCCTGTTGTTACTGTTATATAGGTTGTTGTTATAAGCAGGCGTGAAAGGGAAAGAGGAGTAAAGGTTACATGAATATTCAATGACCTGTGGACTTAGACACTACAATTATTGGCTTTATTATTTTCACTGATAATTTTTCCAGTATCAGTACTCTGAGAGTTAGGGTTGATTTCTTATAAAGACTGTCTGCTAGGGCAAGGGAAGCATAACGAAAGTACCCTCGTAGGAACTGAAAATGGCAAATTGCAAATGGTGAGCCTGTATGCATGCTTGGCATTTGAAACATCCAGTAAAGACTACTACTAACAGGAGAAACTGAAGACATACAGGCAAATCAGGAACTTAGGAGGGTAAATAATAGCTCAAACAAGGATAATGACTGTGAGCCTAGAAATAAAGAAGTAAAAGTAAGAATGTTCATTGAGACAGAGCAGGCAAGATTTGCCGATTAGTATAATGTGGCAAGCAATAGATTTGAAGGATATAAAGATGATTCTAATATTTTGAACCAAAAGGCAATGAGAACAGTGTTAGAAAGTGAAGACAGAAGAAGGAGCACACTGGGTTGAGAGGATGCTGACACTGGATTGGGTTAGATTGAGTTCAAGGCCATGAGGAGGAATCTAGGGACAAAGGTTGAGTGGGGAGCTGGCAGTGTGACCTTGACTTAAGAAAGAGACTCTAAGGAAAGTAGAGAGCTTTAGCGAAGCCAGGAAAGGAGACTAGAAGTGACCAGACCATTTAATAGAGATAATTTGATGCCACAATATTGAAGACAAAATGGCAGTTTAAGCAAGAGGCCAATGGTACTAAATCCTGCAGACAAATATCACTGGCTTTGATAACAATAAAAGAGAAATCTATGTGGAGCAGGAGCCATACCATAAGATAAGGGGTTAAGGAATGAAACTGAGGCCTCAGAGGCCATGAATGTAGACTAATTTCAAGAATTGTGACAGTGAAGAAAAAGCCAGTACTATGGTGATTGCTTGATGGGCAACCCTCTATAGACAAAATGAATTTAAAATAGAGAAGGTCTGAATATGTTATAGGCAGGGAGCATGGGACTGTAGAGATAAAAAAAAATTAGAAAACTCAAAATATACATGGAGAGAGAATTATTCATGAAGATTTGCTTTAGAACTGGCATTAAAGCAGTAAGATGAAGACCAATATTTACAATTAAAGTAGAGATGATTCTTCTGAGTCAGGAGACATGAGATAAAAATGATGGAAGATACAAAGAGCATTTGTGGAGAAGAAAGGCAATATAAAAATTTGCACTGAATTGTTTCAATCTTATCAGTAGTAATAAGAATCAAGGCCATTTTTTCATAGTAAAAAGAAATGTATTCAACACTTTGCAATAAAGATAAGTGAATACTTGCACTAACCGTGTTTTTCATTTTTTGTGTTCTGATACTTTGACATCTGGGACTTTGCTGCCCCTCTCAAGGTCAGCCAATTCTTATAGACAGTAAACAACTCTGCATCAAGCAAGCTTTTCAAGAGCAAATCGACTACTCCAGAGCTCACAGCTCCAACCATCCAACCACCTTCTTTATTGGGCTCTCACACCCTGGAACCACTATCCACCTGCCCTAATGACTCCAGGCTCAGATACCGGACAACAAAGGGGCAGCTCCTTTGCCCCAGAGTCTGCTGAAATTATTTCAACTAGCCAATCCTAAGCCTGCATACCCTGCCTATTCCATTCCTTCCTGAAGAAACCACAGTAAAGGCTCTTGCCCACAGTTTTTCCCTCTCCCTCTCCCCCTACTCACTCCAGTGATTCCCCATGTGGTCCTGCAGAGTGTGGTGTGCCTGTCTGCTTGGGAACTGTGATCAACAAAGTGTCATTTCAATGGCAATCACCTCTTGGCCTGTTGGGCTTATCATACCTAAAAAATAATAAAACCAGTTAAAATAATACCTTGCAATTATCTACATTACACTAATCCTTAATGTAATTTATGAAGCTGGTAGGCTAAAAGGGAAGCTTGCAAAAGGATAACGGATAATTGTTCTTCCATTTAATTTTTAAGAATTATTTTACATCATTGTGGACATCTGGTTGTCTGAACAATAAAAAATAATATCAATTTGTAATGAAGCTTATATATGTATTTTAAAATTTAGAAGTAGCAGTATATGTCAAATTTGAAAATATCCATTGTAATTGACACACTACAATTCTAAGGCTTGTAAAGCCTGTAGCTGGACTAACAGTAACAAGGAAGCTGGATATGACTTCTACATAAAATGGGACATCATCACCACCTCCACCCCTCCACCCCCATGTAGAATCAACAGCTGAGCACCAAGGCCATTGGTGAACCTCTCAAATTACAGCAACATCCTTTCTATCTACTGCTACTTGCTCTCAATTCATAGCACCAACCCCATTTGGGAAGCAATCTTCTTCTTGATGGATTGAAACGCAAGCTTGTTTCACACTACTTCCAAATAAGTATGTAGAGCCCTACTTTTTTTGTTTTGCATTCTGACATATTATACATTATCAACCAGTTTTCTTCAAAAGAAAGACATGAACCAGCAGTGTAAGAGGTAAGCACACTGTGATGAGCTTTAGACTGAACTGAACCATTACTTATTGTTCAGCATACAGTAATGGCAGTAAAGTGGCTGAACCATTTATACAATCAACCTGTTATATTACATTACATGTACTCCTTGTCTCCCCTGAGTGGCTTTGTCATAATGAACAGATACTTTTATAAATTATATAATTACCAGTTACTTTTAAATATTGCAGCAATTACAAAAGATTACCCCAAAGCTCTAACTGGAAGGTTGATGGTTAATGGGGTGACTCAGCTTTTAGCAGGATTACAGTTTGCACCTGTATGGGTAAAACAGTGTCTGGGCCTTTCACTTTAGCTTCACTTATAATTTTTATAATTCTGATTATTTTGATATTGCTTAATAGATCTGCTACTTCACTTATCTAAATATTCTAAAAAGTGAATGCCACAAAGCAATCAATCTAAAAAAAACCCAGACAAATAAATACATAGAACAACAACAAAAAAAGATCTTGGCTGTCATTTTCTGATATCACTATTGTGCTTTGATTTTGATTGTTTATGGAAACAATAGTTTCCCTGCCTGAAACCTGATGAATTTAGTAATAAAAACGGAAATTTTATAAGGGTAACTCTGAACGTATTTAATGCTGAAGTTGCAGTAATGTTGAATCTTTACCATTTCAAAGAAAGTAAATATGACTTACATACTGCTCTAGTTGAGACTATGCGCTGAGTGAACGTTTCCTGATTAACTCATAAGGAGTTGTAGTGAAGTATCAACTAGGCTTCAGAAAAGACCATCTGTCAGTTTAAGTGTGCATTATTTCTGTGATTTCTGTGACCTCCTTCACACACTTGTAAGCTATAGAAAATCACACAGTTAAATGACATTTTTTCAAAGTTACAAAAATATTTGTTTCAAAAAATTCTACAGAAACTTTCTATGTGGAAATGGTGGCCAATTTACCTAGCAGTGTTGAATGGGCATGAACATTCCTCCAAATCTGAGTATGACAATCCCAAGATTCTTGTGAGGGCTATCATGGATTTTCACTGCACATAATGATATTCAGTAAGGATCTTTGTCACTTAAGGATCTTTGTCACTTAAGAAAATCTAGATCATGAGTTGAGCAATTAAGAGACTTATTTTTATTACGACCTTGGGTGTTTATCTGAAAAAGATGCTTTTTCCTTTGGTTTATTGGTAAGTCGCCTCCAGAAATAAAAGAGTAAACATGAAAAGCAAAAAATGAGATGTATTTGACATTATTTATTTATTTACCAAACAGAGATTACCATCTGTATTTGGTAAAATCTCCATATAGATCTCTATTTGGTATAATCTCTATTTATTTATTTGTTTATAACAAATAGAGATTATACCGAATATGATAATCTGAGGTACTGCTGTTTATGGGCAAAAAAAAAAAAATCCTTAAAAATTAAAAAGACTAACACACCTATAAAGCTCTTTTTTCTGGGACAATCCTATAATAGAGAAGAGAGAGTGAGAAGTCTAAGAGGGACACATAGGGGTGACTTCCCAACCATTTGATCATCAGTAGGAAAGTGTACTTTTTCCTTTCAGTAAGCAATGCCCAAAGTCAGGGCTTGGCAATCTTTTTCTGTTATAGGCCAGGAGTAAATATGTTGTGATTGATGGGACGTGCAATCTCTGTCACCAGTACACAATTCTGCCATTGTATAGTAAAAGTAGTAGAGTAAAAGACAGACAATAGGTAAATGAATGGGGTGAGTTTCTTTCAATAAAACTTTATTTATGGACTCTGAAATTTCATCCTTTTCATATGTCACAAAATATTCTTCTTTTAATTTTTCTTTAGTGCTTTAAAAATATAAAAATCATTCTTAGCTCACTGGCTGTACCAAAACAGGGGGCACTGGAGTTAACTCTTGGGCTGTAGGTTACTGACTTCTGCTGTAATTCATAATCTTACTTTTTTTAAAAAAAAAAATATGTGTGTATACGTGTATTCTAATGTTTTCTTTTTACAGGAGATTCAGGCCTCAATTATGCTTCCGTTTTCATTAAACATAACGCTCATGAATGTGTCTAACTCAGCCTAAATAGTGACTATAATCTTTCCACTATGTGACAGAACCCTGGACAAACAAAGTTAAACTGGTGCCAGGAGTTCCCATGCCCTCCCTAAGCTTCTATGCATTATGCGTCTCCTTTATTTGCAGTTCCATTTGCATACTTTTAATTCATTAGAACCTTGTGGTAGAATTCCATAACCTCCTTACTGTTTTCCTCCCCTTCCTCTCTTTCTACAGCCTCTTATTTTTCTGATTTATGTCATTCTTAGGCTTCACAGGACAAAAGGGATTTTAATTTGAAGAAAGAGAGGAAGAGAGAAAATGACAAAGGGAAGAGAACTAATGGGTGGGAAGGGTGAGAGACAAAAGGAAAAGATAAAAGAGAAGCACAAAAGGTGGTGGCGTCTCACAGGTCAGAAGAAGCTGCGTGATGAGAGGTAAAACATTCTCTTCCCTGCATTTTTCTTTGCCACTTACCCTCCTCCCCTCCTCCCCTCCCCTTTCTCCTGCCTCACCCCCAACTTGCTCACCTGCTCTCTTCCACTGTTTCAGCCCCATTTCTTGCCTACATTTAGTTTCCCACTTCTCTCTGCACTTCTTACCTAATTGTCTCTTTCAACCTCACTTTCTCCTTTATGGTTTGCTTTTGAGCTCTAACTTTGAGTGCATCTGTTTGTATATGTCACTACAGTCAGCCTTTCACCTGTCTGCTTCCACAGAGGAAGGAGAGCTGGCACTTTAGGTAACTACCTCCACCCCCAGGTCATGTACATGGCCCTATTGGTCTGATGGGCCCTGTAGGGCAGCATCGTGCTCACTGAAGGCCCCAGATCCTGCTTACTGAGGAGCATGGTGGCAGCGTGAACTTTCCCCTTGCCTTTGCAGAAGGAAGTGGTCTCACTGGGCTTGTACGTTTACAAGGCAAATAACTATTCTGGCTCTATTAATTTTCTTTTTAGATACAGAATTTAGTTTTTACCATCCTTTCGCACACAATCTATTGACTTGTCTCAGTATTGGGGAACTCACATGTGCTTATAGTACCACGTTAGAGCTCAAATTCATGGGTTCAGTTGTAATGACATTTCTCTAATAAATGAACTCAGTAATGAGGAAGATTAAAAATAACTTTCATTTTAAAAATTATCAGCTCTCAAGTAACATATGTTCCCTGTTAAGAATTTAGAGCATACATTTGAGTAGACAGAAGTCAGAAAGCATTATGAATTACATTTCTCAGATATAACCACTGTTAATATGTGGGCATATAATCTCCCAGAATTTTATGTAAACCTAAGTACAAATAGGTTTCTATGTGTGTATCAGTTATAATCAGATCAGAGAAGCAGAGCCGCTTGGTGATATACATATAATAAGGAATCTGACCTTTCCCAATCATGGGAGCTGCTTAAACACTTTCTCTAAAGCTGTTGTGTTCATGTCTGGTGCTGGAGTTTGAAGACCTTTATCAAGCTAGATGTGATCTTTGAACCTCAGTTTTCTCATTTGTAAAACGATAATAATAATACTTGCCTAATAGTGTTGTTATAAGTATTAATATCAGTAAGAAATGAAATTATGTAGGAACATGCCATAGTTCCTGGTTATCAGGAAAAGCTCAATACATTTCAGCAAATTATTATTAATAATTATAACATTTTCCATCACCAACACTTATTAACTATGGGAAAGTTATGCAGCTTTTCTGTGCTCAGTTTTATCACCTATCAAATGGAGCCATTGACATTTACCTCAAAGTGCTGTTATGAAAATTACATGAGAAAGTAAATCTAAAATGCCTAATGCAAAGTCTTGCATACAGCGAGTATTAAGTGAAAGTCAATGGCTCGGCCTAATGCTGAGACTGTTTTCGTTCATTAGCAGCCCTGCTATGTTGTTATCTCATGCTGAGCTTGTCCTCATTTAAGTCCTTGGGGTTTCTTTTACCTGCATGTTGAAATATCTCTGCTACACTATGCTTGAAAAATTTTGTTTTATGCAGCTCCATGTAGGATTTTTGGCTTATTTTTGTTGTCTTTCATTGTAATATATTTTCTACTCCATATCTCAGTATGCCAAGATTTTTTTCAAACTTGATTCTGGGTCCAACATATTAGCTATTCTTCCTTACTTTTTCATGCTTCTTAGAATTCAGTGAAGATATTAGCCTGTGCTTTGTAAAATTGCTGTTTTTGTAAGTAAAAAATTATCACACACTTGTGTGCGGTTGTGTGTGGTTCAACCTAATATTAGAGAGCTGAATAGAATAGAACCAAGGACATGATTATGAACTAACCTTTATTACTATCTTGACCTTTTTCGGGTCATAAATATCTGAGAATCTGATGAAAGCTATTTATTTCCTTTCCAGAAACACATACACACATTTCTATACTTTTTTATATAATCTTTTTTCTTGCATTGCACATTCATTTCTTTCATAAAGACAGAATAAAAAACAATTTTTCTGAAAAAAGTTCTCTTATTCTCAGCCTTAATGTGAAAATGTTCATTTAAAAAAATGTAAATTTTGCATAAAACTAAAAATAAGTCTTAATCGTGTTCAACTTTAACTTGCAATGAGAAGACAGTTATTTTTTGGATTGACTAAGAAGTAAATACTGTGGAATGAATGCACATGGCTCTGTGAAAAATCATCTTTTGACAATCAATTTTGAGTTTTCATTTCTGTGCCTGTAAATGCTAGAAACTCCAAATGATAAATGCCTGTAAGAGAAAAACAAATAAAATCAGAATTCTCATTACTAGTTTTACTAGATGAGAATAGGTTTGTTTCAAGGAGAAGTGGAATTACTGGGTCTTCCAGAGAAACTGATGTGATATCACATCCTGTGCCCTCAAGTCAGGGAGGGGAACTTTCATAAGGCCTTTGAGTGAGCAAAGGATTATGAATCCACATCTCACTTTCAGGTCATCTGAGGGGAAGTAATCTTTTAAAAACATTATCTGGTGTTTCCAGGTGTCTGTAGATTTTGGCTTGCATAAAAACAGACAGAATGTTGTTGCTTTTGATTTCAGCCTAAAGAATCACTTCCTCCAGCAAAGGAAAAAATTTCAGATTGTTTATCTGCAGTCTTTTGTTCCAGAATGTCTGTTTGGCTGAAATGTCTCATAGTTTTAAAATAAAATCTAAAATGTGGACTATAGGGTCTTAATGAAAAGGTTTACATAACTCCTGTGGCCAAAAGTTTTTTCAAGTGAGCCAATTCAGAATGACATCCTGCATGCCAAATGGTTCTGTGAGTGGGTTTTGTTTTCAAATTAAAAGGGTAATGAATGGGTGGGGGTTGAAGACTCTGTCCAAAGTCAATAAAGGTTGTATTAAAGACTCTTTCTGGCTGAGTGCGGTGGCTCATGCCTGTAATCCTAGCAATTTGGGAGGCCGAGGTGGGCAGATCAAGAGGTCAAGAGATGGAGACCATCCTGGCCAACATGGTGAAACCTTGTCTCTACTAAAATACAAAAATTAGCTGGGCGTGGTGGCGTGTGCCTGAAGTCCCAGCTACAGGGGAGGCTGAGGCAGGAGAATCACTTGAACCTGGGAGGCAAAGGCTGCAGTGAACCAAAATCGTGCCACTGCACTCTAGCCTGGGTGACAGAGCGAGACTCCATCTCAAAAAAAAAAAAAAAAAAAAGACTCCTTCTATTGGGTATGAAAGAACTTCATATTCTGCTCCATATTCCTTGACAAAACTTGGCAAAGTTATTTCTGTGCCCAGCTATGATGATATGGATCACTTTCATAGCAGTAGACAAATGTTCCAGGCTGTTGATAAAATCTCTAACATCAATGCACCCTGACATGCAACAATAGATTCGTAATATGGGTAGAAGTTATTTCATTCTTCTTCTTGTCAACCTACCTGAGAAGTGTTACCCAGAGATCCTCAAGGACAAGTGTTATGCAAAAACGGCATTTACTTCCCCTTATTTGTTGCTTCTTATAGAGAGAGCACAGTATAAATATCACTCAACTTTTCAGGCCACAGGAATAGCATAATTATGATGTCTATTATGGTACTTAGACGAACAGCAACTAACATGCTGTAAATAAACAATTCCGAACTGATACAACATAACCATACTCCATTATTAATAACAAGTTAGATTGCAAATACTTGCATTAACTGTAAATCACTAGCTGGGCACATTGGCTCATGCCTGTAATCTCAATCCTTTGGGAGGTCAAGATGGGCAGATTGCTTGAGTCCAGGAGTTCGAGACCAGCCTGGGCAACAGGGCAAAATCCTGTCTCTACTAAAAATACAAAAGACTAGCCAGATGTGGTGGTGTGTACCTGTAGACCCAGCTATCGGGAGGCTGTAGTGAGGGCCCCAAAGGTTGAGGCTGCAGCGAGCCAAGATCATGCCATTGCATTCCAGCCTGGGCAACCGGAGTGAGACCCTGTCTCAAACAACCACCCCCGCCCCCTCTCCCCCCTGACACAAAACTGTAAATCATCATGATTATTGGTTAGATATAATAACCATAGCAACTTCATTAAAAATTTGTGTTTTAAATTCCCAAAATAAATGGCACTTGGGCCAATCCTTTAGTTGGCTAAACCTTTACTAAGATAGTTCTTTTTCTTTTCTGTACTCATTTTTATTTATGATCCCAACTTACAATGTGGTTATATGTCTTTTTCCACATTCTTTCCCATAGGCTAACCTAATGTTAATACGATTATTATTTCCATCTGCTTTTCACCTTGCCTGTGTATCGCCTAGTGAATAATTTATCCTTCTCCCAGGCATCTTTCTTCTGCTCACTCCCCAAATGTATTATTATCTCTCTCCTAACCACTCCAAAAAGGGTGTTGACCAAGGCTTCTACATGGCTGTCTATAGTACACTTTTATAAGATGCTCTGTACATAGATCTCTATCATCAAGTTCAGAGATTTTCTTGAGAATAGCATTTGATGCCTAGTACTAGTAATTATTCCCTTACTAGTAGATATTTTCTGTCTAAAAATGTTCCTCTTCCATTCTGTATTCCTATTCGTGAATCCCCATACAAAGAAGTATCAGTATTACATAAGATAATATTTACTTGTTAGTGTCTAAAATTTAATTTTAATTGTTTAAAACCTTTACTTAGTAAACAGCTTATAAAAATTGAAAAATATTAGAATGTTTTATTTTCTGCAACTTTTTTGAACTTCCTATACAATCATCTTTATTTATTTATCATTCTTATTACTCACCATGATATTTGTTTTTCTGCCTTGCTTGACATTATTGCTTTGAAGCACTTTTTTTTTTTTTTTTTTTTTTTTTGAGACAGAGTCTTGCTCTGTCACCCAGGCTGGAGTGCAGTGGTGCAATCTCGGCTCACTGCAAGCCCCGCCTCCCGGGTTCACGCCATTCTCCTGCCTCGGACTCCCGAGTAGCTGGGACTACAGGTGCCCGCCACCAGGCTAGGCTAATTTTTTGTCTTTTTGGTAGAGACAGGGTTTCACCATGTTAGCCAGGATGGTCTTCTCGATCTCCTGACCTCATGATCTGCCCGCCTCAGCCTCGCAAATTATGCTTTGAAGCTTTCTTAATCAGATTAGCAAATCTCCTGGAATCACAATTTCTTCAGAATTTCAAAAATACTCCTTGTCTTTTTTTCAGGGGTACTAATTCAATAATTGTAAGAATATATTTCAAAAGTTTTAAACCATGAACACTTATTTTCTATTAAGGAATTCTTGTTCAGATCTCCTATATAAGAAAAATAAAAGTGAAGGTCTTCTAGTTAAAGGATGTGTATGTGTGCGTGTAGGAAGGAGGCCTTCTCCTATGTGTCTCTATAGTCCCTTTGAAGAACAAAGCTTAAAAACCAGTTTCACAACTATGGTCTAGTTAAGCAAAGTCTTTTCTTTTCATGGAAATTTCTTTTCTTCTCTGAGTATTCATTGAGTACCTGCCATTTGCAAAACACATTACTTACATGCTGTTGTCATTTTCTAACTGATACCTTTTTACCAGAAGAAGTGAAAACATCTATATCCTCAAGTATATAAAATATCACCAAGAACCTGTTTTAGGCAGTGATCTGAAGATCACATTCTTTCCAACATAAATAAATACACATGAAATATACATAAAACCAGGTTATCTTTAAAACAGTTTTGGATCTGAATCATCAGGTTTGAATGTGATTGAGCCGGGGGGCATGGCACATACTGTGGAAACTGATTTCTTGCTCCACTGAGGAAAGCTCAGGTCCTCTAGTTTTATTTCCTTCAGTGAACCCAGACCCCAGAGGAGAGTCCTCAGCCTGCCCGGTACACTCTGTGCTTCTCTCCACCTCGGTTTCTCTATTCATTCTGTCCACTCTGCATGGGCTGCTGGTCCTTTTCTCTTTGTTTATTAAATTCTGTCCTTGAAGTCTCTTCAGCCTGGTCAGCCAAAAATTATTGTTTCCTTTTGTATTCTACAAACAGCACTTCTATTCTAAAACCACTCATTAATCCCTTTATTACATTGATTTTTAGATGTTTTATGTTTGTCTTCCTCCAAAATGATAAATGTCCCAAGGACAGAAAGCACTCCCTCAAAAGCTTCATTCAAAGAATTGATTTCCACGTGGGCCTTGTTTATTTATTTATTTAAACTAAAGAAATTTGAGAAATTGATAAATGAGTGCACAGAAGGAAGAAAAATAAGGGTAATACAGCCATCATGTTTAGAATTCTTGGATGGAATCATGTGTCTTGATAACAGGAAAAACCATTTCCTCTCCACCAAATGCCAGTACACTCTAAGTATCTCAAGGATGGACAAGTTTGGGACCATTGAGAGAATAGTCTCAGCATAGCTTTGGCATCGTCACAGTCAGCCACATCAGCTATGATGGATGTCAGGCACAGCAATGTCTCAGGAGGAAAAAAAAAACACTAGCCAGGAGGACCTAGAACAGGGCATGGAAAAATGTGGAAAACAACACTTGCCCAGTGGTGACCATGGCTGATGGACAAGTTCATAAGATACAGAAGTCCAGCAGGCCACTAGGCATGATGGGGATGATGAAAAAATACTTGCAGATTTAGGGGCCTGATTAGCTGATGGGGGCAAGACCTGTGAAATCTGAGATATGACACTTAATGTCACATGCTGTATCCCAAAACTGGTGAGATCCAGAGATATTTGGATCATATTTATTTTGCAGAGAAGGCAAAGTCCTTTCTTTTACAATTATTGGAAAAGAGGTTTTAAATGCAAATATCCACTTGGACTAGAGTCTAAATGAATAATATAATTGTACGCATGCACTGTGTGTATTTTGTGTCTTTCGAGAACAGATTTTGCTAAGAGGGCAAAATTGGCTAGTCGAAAGTGGAAAAAGACAAAGAAGGGAGAAAAAAACAGCTCTTTAGGGGACTCTGAGAAAGCAAATGTATCCTCTCTTCCAGTTTGACTATGATTGGCCATCTATTTCATATTAATTTAGCACTTTGGCTAACTCTCTAAAAAATACAGATTGGCAGAAAGGAAAAAAAATGCTTTGGCCCCAAAATTGAAAAGAGTTCTTCTAAAACTATGGAAATAGTGAGACCATAAGGATGACTATAAGCAGATGTCTCTGAAAAAGTGTAAAGCCCACAAAAATTCTAATTTCCTGCTATCACTAGAATACTCCCCTTTGGTTTTCAGACTGTCAGTTTTAGATGGCCAGGTGGGTCTGGAGAGATAACTAATGTATATATACTGTTTTCTTTTCTCTAAGTAAAAGTATTTGGAAGCCAGTGGATGTCTGGATCATTTCTCTCTCTCTCTCTCTTTTTTTGGTGGGGGAAATCATCTCTAAACCATCTTTCACCCAATAAGTTTTGGGTATAAAGTGTATCAATGTCTGCAATTCACGCTGTGTGAGTTATTTTTGGCCCTGAAATTTTATGGAACTATGTGGATCATTTTGCAATTCATAATGAAACATCAGCATATTAATGCCTTATTCTTTTTTATTCAATTATTTTTCAACGTGTTTGGAAGGGGCCAACTTAAATCAGTGTTAGTTATTCTCTTAGGTGGCTGCTCTGACAAAATGAAATCATAGAAAAATGTCGAGCCAATAAAACCATCTGGGACTTTCATATATTTAAAACTCAAAATCTTTGTAGATGCTGCCAATACATTTCAGGTCATTTGAATTGAACCAAGAAAAAAAATGGTGTTGGTCTAGGTCACAATTTTTTTTTTAATTACAAATAGTTGGGTTAGGATATTTGTCCCTGATGTAACTCTTATTCACTTCTACACTGCCTTTGAGAACTGCACAATTAAGATGGGGATATGCTTTAAAACTTGAAGAAATAAATGACAATATAAATGCATACTAGTAATTATTAGTGATATTTCTAATTCTAATGGGCAGCAATTCTTCTTGGAATTTATCTTGCTACTTGGAACCTAGAAGAGTAAGACTTCTCCTTTGATACCCAGATACCCAGTTTGACTTCAAAATAGTGCACAAAAGTGTAGATGCAAGGGTACAGCCATGCAACTTCAAAGAATCAACTAACTTGGTATACTTAATGCCCAGGTAATAAGATACTTACAGAGGATTTATTGGATGCTTACCGCACAGCCACTCTCCACTTCTTCCTTGCTGAGACTGTCCCAGTCCTGTTTGTGTGCCATCATTTATCTGAAAAAGGCAGAGAGAGCTGACCCTATTCCCAGGTCCCGGTCATTTTCCCCAACAGTGATTGGACTGGCACAGTCCTGGGATGCAAGTCTGTCTAATTAGACATTAAAAGAATTCAGCCAATGTTGTGGAAAATTAGCCCCCAAACTAAGAATTAAAATTAGACCCTATTGTGTTACTAAGAATTTACTGTGGGAAGGAGGAAGAGAAATGCTAAACCAGACAGTGACCAGGTGTCCATCAAGCCCTACTTCTTTCAATTCATGAAAATTATAGACTTTCTTTTATATACTGGCACATCCTAAGACCTCCTCTAAGAATCGCCTTATGGTCAACAGGGGAGGAGAGGCTCTGTGATGCTTAGGTAGGGGGAAGGAGGACATCATAGAAAGGGAGGGGAGAGCAACTGTGTAGTGATAACTAAGCAAATTTTAAAAAGGATATTTGAATAACACGATTATAAGCTTTTGAAAGGACTACTGTTCCAGTAAAATATTAAGAATCAACCAAAAAGAAAGTCATTTATTTTATTGAGATCTGAGATGCAGTGAGAATTGATATAGAGGGTCTGATTTTTTTCCTTATAGAGGCTCATAGAAAAAAAAAAACAAAAAAATAGATGCCAAAGACCCATTCTTTCTCTCTCTTTCTGTCTCATGTTTTGTTGGACATTGTCATATCTGCTTGGCATGCTTGTGCCCGTGAGGTCAGCTGGTCTTGGACAAAGTGGCAGTGATAAAGATGGGAGAACAAAAAGATGGAAAAGTTCCAGATCATTGATGATGTCATTGAGCTAATAAGTTAACCATCCCAAGAGTCACTCTGCCTCAAAATTTCTTGCTCTATGAGATAATAAAAAATCCTTGTTGCTTTGGCTACTGTGAGTTGAAGTTTCTCTTTTTTACATTAAAAAATCCCTAATATATTACTTAATCCAGATTTCTTTGTCTATTCAATGGAAAGGATAATATCTCTCTTAGTGTAATGCCTGGTGTATAGCAAACATGAAACAAATGAGGCTAAGCATTTCAGCTGGAGATATTATTTTCTGAAGGAGTAGGTAAGATGAGTGGAGTTGCATTCCAGAAACATTTAAAGCAAGTCAGTGCTGCCTTATATTAGACAAACATTTCCAAGAATGTATGGTTTAGGATGCTAATATACACTAATGTCCTAGGTTCCAGAGATTCCAGAGTCAGTTAAATAGACTTAATAAATAATGGTCTAAAGAAATTTAAACACGTTCTTTTATGGCAGAAATATATTGCATCCCCATATTTTAAAAATAAAAATATTTTATTAAAATGCTATTGATGGAGGAAAAACTACTAGTTCTCTTTAATGAAGAGAGTGAAAAATATCTAAAGGTACAACATCTGTACCCATTGAGATTGTTGAAATGGTTGTTAATAAGAGCACATGATTTTTCTGCCCCGATTTCTTCTTTGGGCCTATGTATTGGGAAATGAGATTTCTTGAAGAAGGAGAAGATGTCTGTTTATAATGCAGAGGGTGGTGAAAAATAGGATGAAATTTGGGAAACTCTAGCCTGAGGATAAAAGAGGAGAGCTAGAGTCTAACTGGCTTCAACTTAATTGGAAACAGGACTTGGGAGAACTTTTTAAGGTTCTGGAATTTAATACTTCCTCATGTTTGTCATCTTTGTTTTCTTAAATGAAAAAGGATTTGTTTGCTTGTGTTCAAAGTCAGGAATGATGTGAAGGATGTTGAAATACTGGGATGAAGTCTGTAGCCAGTTTTGGCAAAGCAGAGACCTGGGGTTTCCCAGGATTCTTTTCAGTAGAATAGTCTGTGTGGTTCTTGAAGAGAAGGCCTTGGACAGTGAAGACACAAGGGAGGATGAAAAAGAGATAGATATGTGAAAGAAAAATAAAATCTTTGGACCCCAAACTCACTATGCCAAAGAGAAAGTTAAGCTTGGGAACTGAGTCATGCAAAAAAACAAACAAACAAAAAACCTGCCTTCCTTTTGTTCCCAAGTGTAACTACTTGCCTCATTGCCTGCCCTCCCCTCTCTCCTTTTTTTTTTTTTTTTTTTTTTTTTTTGCTTTCTTCACCTCCTGCTTGTTCTTTTCTTTTTAAACATCGAAGTTCCTCAAATCCTCTTTGGAAAAAGCACAGGCCAGAAATCCTACTGTGATTTGTGATTCTTTTTCCCAGGCATATTCTCAACCTTGGCAAAATAAACCTCTAATCGATAGAGGTCTGTCTCAGTCAGTTTTTGGTTTACAAATAGATGTCCAGGAACATAATATGAACCTAGTTACTCTGTGCTCCCTGGAGTTGTTCTTCAAGAGTGAGCAAGGAGTACTGTAGAAGGCTGTGTCAGCAAGGAAAGGAACAATTTGTGCCAGAGTCAACTAAAACAATGGGGGCCATCTGGAGGGAGGACTGGACATTCTAAGACCTTGGAGTCTCAAAGCAGTTCTGTTGCTAATAATTGTGTAACTGTGTTCAGGCTAAATCTTTGTACTTCCTGAGTTTTAGATTCCTCCTTCATGAATGAGAATGTCTCCAGGACTTTTTCCAGTACTTAATGGTCTATAATACCCCTACTTGCCTTAAAACAGCAGTTGAGAGGGGATTATGAGGAACAAACAAAAACAAATACAAATGGCTGTGGTAGCACTATCACAACGAATATCTTGGAGACAGAAAGATTTATTTTGTTGCTGCTCAGACTAAGATTGCACTTTAATGATGAAAGCAAATAGTAATTTGGAGGCCGCTATATGCCTGATGAAGCAAACATAAATTTGGAGCTACACAAAGGAGGGTTGTGTGTGTGTGTTGTGTGTGTATGTATGTGTGTACATGTGTTTTATTTGCTTGTTTGTTTGGACAAGGAAACCTTAGAATTTTAAGATGTCACCCCATTTACCTTCTCCTGGTTCTTACCATAGAGATAGAAAACAAAGCTATTGTTCAATGCTGGGGAAAGGACAAAAATGAATTAATAAATGTGACTATCTTTGATGTATGATATAGCTTTAGGTGTTGGTGGGTGTCTGAAACAGGAGTTGAGGGGATGGATGGAAGGAAGTCAGATGACTCCATGTGTCTAAAAGAAGAAAGCCATGTGGGTTCAGAGCATGGGTCCCTGATGGGACCTCCTCTGATATCTCTCATTGAGGCTTTAATAGAACTAGCTTGCTTTACCTACCTACCTACCTACCTACCTTCCTTCCTTCCCTCCCTCCCTCCCTCCCTTTTTCCTTCCTTCCTTCCGTCCTTCCTTCCTTCCTTCCCTCCATCCCCCTTCCCTTCCCTTCCCTTCCCTTCCCCTTTCCTGCCTGCCTTCTTTCCTCCCTCCCTCCTGCCCCCCTCTGTCTTTCTTCTTTCCCTTTTCATGGAAAGAACATTTAACAGGAGATCAGAGATCTGCAGATCAGAGGTCCACTCTTTTAATAAATTTTAAGTATACAACAAGTATTGGTAGCTCTAGGCACATTGTTTTCTTAAATGGAAAAGGATTTGTTTGCTTGTGTTCAAAGTCACAAGCTCTAGGACTTATGCATCTTGGATAACTGAAAGTTTATACTTATTGATCAGCAACTCTCCATTTTTCTCTACTCCAAGCTCCTCCAACCATGATTTCACTTTTTGATTTTGACAGATATCTAACAGAGTCTGACTCTGTTAGATACCTCAGATAAGTGGAATCAGGCAGTATTTGCCTTTCTGTGACTGGCTTATCTTACTTAACACAATGTCTTCAAGGTTCATCTATGTTGACACATATTGCAGAATTTTCTTCTTTTTTTTTTTTTTTGAAGCTGCATAATATTTCATTGCATGTATAGATGCATATACAACATTTACTTTTCTTGAGGCAGTCCTACTCTGTTACCCAGGCTGGAATGCAGTGGCATGATCTCATCTCACTGCAATCTCTGCCTCCCTGGTTCAAGCGATTCTCCTGCCTCAGCCACCCAAGTAGCAGGGATTACAGATGAGTACCACCACAACTGGCTAATTTTTTGTATTTTTAGTAGAAACTGGGTTTTGTCATGTTGGCCAGGCTGGTTTCGAACTCCTGGCTTCAAGTGATTCACCCGCCTCAGCCTCCCAAAGTGCTGGATTACAAGTGTGAGCCACTGTGCCTGGCCTTGCATGTAATACCATGTTTTCTTTATTCATTGATCTATTAATAGACATTTAGTTTGTTTTCACATCTTGGCTATGAACCAGGGAACACCTCTTCACCCTCCTGCCTGTCACACCGTTGCTCACAGCCATAACACAGAAAGCATCCACTCAGTGTTAATAGAGACCCTGAACTTGTTCCCAAGTGTAATATTTGGTTCTAAGCCCTGAATGTAATTGGGGGGGGGGGGAAAGAAGACTTTCTTCATGCTGTTTACTGCAAGCAACAACCTTCACCCCAAGTTAAACAATTTTTTTTAAGTATCCAAATATCCAATCCCAACCTTGTCTCTATTCCACTAATGAAGTCCAGACTCTGTTTTGAGCACCAGAAATGAGGTCTGGGGATCAGCCTATGCCAGAAGCTATAGAGCAGACTCGAGATTGGTTTTGAAGGGAACAGAACAGTTTGGACTGTTCTGTGAACACTTTGGCATGTTTTGCATTGAAGCCTTGCTATAATCAAGGCATAGAAAATACTCCACCTAATGTGCCACTGAACCTTGGAACATTTAGTTTTCGGGAGTATATCTTTAATTTATAAAATGAAATTTTTTCAGCTCTATTGGCTAACTGATTTAATTCAAGAACAGCTCAAGTTTATATTGTTCCAGGAGCAAACAAGGTTGAGGTTAGATGGATGCAGATTTCAGTTTAATTTAAGGGAGCATATTCCAACATTAGAACTTAGAGGAGCTTAAACAGTCCCTGCAGTCACCTTCCCCAAATCATAAGATGAAGCTAGGTTTCCATTTGTATATACGCAAAAGACTCAATGAAGCAGGGGAATCTGAAGGCATTCATCCTGAGGTTGTACAACTTCTCCTTCATGCTGTGGAGAGTATTTGTGTATCCAATAAAATGACAGGAAACTAATATCTCTTATGCACTTCAAGTTCGCTAGATATTTCATATATTGCATTTAATCCCCATAGAAATCCAGTCATGCTAATATTATCTCCACTTCACTAAAAAGAAACAGGCTCAGCTATCTGCCCAAGGACAGAGAGACGGAATTAGGCAGAGACATTTCCAACTCCTGAAACTATGTTCTTAACAAAAATGAACATTTATACTGCACTTACTGTGTACTAGCATCGTACCTAAGCACTTGACACATATTATCTCCTTTAATCTCCAACAGCCTGATAAAGCAGCTTCCAATTTTATTCCTATTAATAGATAAGGGTATTTAGGTTTAAAAGGTTAATCAAATTGTCCAATGAAAAAGATTTTGTTAGTAGCAAAAGCAGTATTTCACTCCAGGCAACTTAACCGCACACTTTTAATCATTAGCATAAACTGCCTTGTTTCTGTACTAGGCTGCCTGCTGGATTCTACTAGAGTAATGACTTTTGGCATATGTTTCGAGCAAGAACTATACTTTCCTATAGGCCTATTTAGAAATAAACCCAAATTTATTCACAGATTTTTTTTAAATCTAAAGTAATTATAAAACCACAAGTCATAAGCTCTAAATTATTTCTAATTGCTAGAAATATTATCAGGACCACAGTAATGGAATCGTAGAGTGAACTGGAGCATAAATGAGGCAGCACTGAGGAATGTGCCATTCCTAGAGTCCCAGTTGTACCTCCAGCTCTTTCCGCCCCAACAAAGAATGCACGTGGGATTGCCAGCAAGAGTAACATTATTACAGGGATAAATTTGCATTCTAAGTAAGTTATTTTGAAAAATCTTTTATAAAATTTGGTACTGTGTGTGTGTGTGCGTGTGTGTGTGTCACAACTTATGATAATCAAGACATGCCATGACACTGCATCCTCCAAGGAGTCTTCCATTCTAACATTCTCTGAATATGTGCAACAAATAATGTTGATTCTCTGCCCAGATCCTTTAGGATCTCATTTTTACATTTTCTGTTTCCCCATTGGAGGACTGCTCATGGGCCCCCGGCGTCTTCTTTTCCAGGGCTGAAAGCTAGAAGTGCTGAGTATTTACATCCCCCAAGGGTGGCCCTTAACCAATGTCTTCTAGGTATGGGCACATGAAACCTCAAAGCCCTTGCTTGGGTGGAAAGTACCCACAAGATGATCCATCGAGGCTGAAGTCAGCCTCTGGATGACTTTCCCTGAGATCACCCTCTTGCTTGGTTTTCTCCCCTTCCCCATCCTGCTTTCCTCTACTCTCTGTCCTACTCCTTACTGGTTTTTTCCTGGGAGCGCTTGGTTAATAGGTTACTTAAACTGGAATAATCCTCTCAGGTCTGTGTCTGGGGGGCCAATCACCAGCCTCTATGATCAGCCTCTAGGTACTTTCCACCCAGGTCAAGGGGTTGAGGTTTTCATGCTCCCATACTTAGGAGTCATTGGTTAAGGGTCACCCTTGGGGGATGTAAATACTTGGCACTTCTGGCTCTCAGCCCCAGAAAAGGGGATTCCAAGAGCCCATGAGCAGTCCTCCAATCGGGAACCAGGAGACATTGCAGACTTTAGGTCCCAGCAATGACAAATGGATTTTATGAAAATACGTGAATGTTTATGGACACATCTATCAGAAGATAAGAAAGGAAGAGAGGAAAGAGAAGGAAGGAAGAGAAGAAAGGGGAGGAAAGAAGGAAGGAAGGAAGGAAAAGGAAGGGAAGGAAAGGAAAGAAGGGAAGGAAGGGAAAGAAGGGAATGAAGGGGAGGAAGGGAAGGAACAAATGAATAAGTGAAGGTAGGAAGGAAGAAGAGAAAGAATAAAGAAAATATGTACGGCTCTACTCAGTGGGGTATAGATATAAAACATCTTTCTTTTCCAGTCTCTGCTTTCAACCCTGCTCAGCCAAATTCTTTTTCTTTTCCCTTAACAACATCTTACAGCATTATCAACACTCAGTCTAGTTTACAAATGAATCTCAGACTTGATTTCAATTGCATCTCTTCCCTTGCTTCCAGGACAGGTTTCAGCTAGGGGATGACTGTTTGGGGAGTACTTATACATGCCAGTGGATGCTTCTGAAAAGTATCTTTCACCCTTTCTTAAAGTGTAGCTCTTTCTGTGTATTGATGCTGTTGAGAAGGAGAGTAAGGTAAAATATTGAGGGCTGCCTTAGCTCGGGCTGCCATAGCGAATACCCTAGACTGGGTAGCTTAAATAAGAGAAATTAATTTTCTCACAGTCCTAGAGGCTTCAAGCCTGAAAAACAAAGTGCCAGCATGGCCAGGTTCTGGTGAGGACTCACTTCCGGGCTTGCAGATGGCCATTTCTCTCTGTGTCCTCACCTGGCCTTTCCTCTGTGCTCATGTGGAAAGAGAGTGAGAGAGAGAGAGGGGGAGAGGGGGAGAGAGAGATCTGGTGCCTCTTTCTCTTAAGTCCACCAATCCTACTGGATTAGGGTTCTACCCTTACGACTTCATTTAACCTTAGTTACTTCATAAAAGCCCTTTCTCCAAATATTGTCACACTGTGGGTTAAGACTTCAACATATGAATTTTGAGGGGACATGATTCAGCCCATGACAGTGAGCATTCTCAGACCTATCTAACTCCTGTTGTAGTCCTCATTCTGAGTAGTCCTCAGTTCTCTGAGTGGCCCTGACCAGGTGTCATGCCCACAGTGGAGCAGTCGCCTCAATGATTGCTCTCATGGGCACATAGGCGAGTCCTCTGGGGGGCATTGCAAGGCCTCTCACTGCTTAGTTCCCCATGGGAAAGCTGACCTTAACACTACTGCTTTGTCTACTTCAGCTCCTGCCACCAGAAGTATACTACACCAGGTGGGGTACCAACACGATGGCTCAAACTCAGCTAAATTCCATGAGGTCCCCTTGGCCTATGGAAATTTTATTATTTTTCCCCTTATTCTCCTCTTCTGTTTTTATAAGCTCAGCATAGATCAACAGGTCCACTACCTATACAGATATCCAAATGGGCAATATGATACAGTGCCCCATTTGTGTCATACAAAGGCATTGTCTACTCTCTGTGAGAGGTTATTCTGGAGTCCCATGCCGAGCCACCCTTTAAACTTTAGAAAAGGTACAAAATAATTTCTGAGACACTCATGTAGCATCCCTATGAGGTCAATTCCAAAGATACCAATGACTCCCTTTTCCCTTTCCATGCCCAAGTCTTTAAATAGATAGATTGGTGTGGATAGACAGATTGTAAATGGGAGGTAGATGGATAGACAGACAATTGAAGGGTTTGCTCAATTATACATGATTCATGGTAGATACATAAATTCATAGCTATAGGATTGATTGATAGAGGGTAGATGCCAGATGGATGGATGATGAGATAGATAATAAATGATAATAGCTAGCTAGCTAGATAACTGCATGGGTTTTGCTTCTTCCAATCAAGCCCCAAAGAAGTGAGTTGGCACCCCAATGTTGGTAGTTCTTTTGACTAAGTGGTACTGAGCACATGTTGTTTTGTCTGTGTGCTGTAGAGCAGGGGTCAGTAAACTATCAGGCCCTGGAATAAGGCCAAAGAATCATATATAATCTGGGGCCTGTTTTTGTATAGCCTGTGAGCTAAGCATGGGTTTTATATTTTTAAAGGTTTGTGAAAAAGCAAAGTGACAATGGCAATGGCAAAGCTTAGAATATTTAATAGTATTTAATAGAAAAAGTTGACTAATCCCTACTCTAAGGCCAGTTTAGAGGCAATAGAAAATGTTCCTTTCAAAATCCTGTTACACATTTCCCCGATTTTTCAGGTGAGGAAAAGGGAGTCTGGGATGGGGATTTAGCATTTCTTTTTTGGCCACCACAGAAGATTAACTTTAATAAATATTTATTAAGTACATGCTGTAAAATTAGAATTGTGTTTAGTGAGAAAGTGGTGCAAAAGAATATAAGTCAAAGGAGTTGACCCTCAAGGAGCTGCAAACTCAGGAAAACTCAAGTCATACATGTGAAGTGTGAAGCAATAGTACAAAACAATCTATGAGTAACCAGCTGAAGAAATGGAACTAACAGTAATTGCTGTTGGATTAAGATGGTAACAAAATCTGCACAGGTTGAAATCACCAGGGAAAAAGAGCCATGGTTTTGACTTTAAAGCATGTTTAGAGGTGTGTAAATCCCCCCAAACTGGGAAGCCAAGATTTAAGTGCTTGTAATTTCCTGGTACTTAGGAATACCAAATATCCAATGACTTATTAAAATAGGAGATTATTGGTCTAGGAGTCTGAACTCCAGAGCCATCTAAACGGTGGGATTATTCTTGAAGAATTTTTTAAGCGATTTCCAGTAATATTATTTGAATCATCGTTTGCTATTATTCATGGTGTGATAATCTGAATGTATGAATCCTTTGGTGATGTTGCAAAAGCCTAATCCCAAGACTTCAGACAGGATTCTGAGGATCATAAAAATTCATCACAGAGCCCTCAAGCCTTTGTATAATTTGGAGAGTAATTACTGCTTTACACTGATTAACATTGGAAAATCTTTTAATTGACATAATGAGAAAGAAATACCAATGATACAATGCATCCACAAGATACTGGGGCTGTACAGGTTCTGCTCTAATCATATGCTGAATGATGTCAGGTCCCAGATATTCTGGACAAGTAACTTTTCATTCTTAGCTGGTGACCAGCTCTATTTATATCAAATCTCTCAGGGTTAAAAACCTACTATTGCACATTTATCTAGCAAGGGGCTGGGAATGACCAGCCCTTGTGATCTGTCAATCATGAGAACATGAAGTTTGATTTTTGAAGTATTGGATGAAAAATAATTGTCAAATACATTCTTGTAATTTTTATCACTCTAATTGCCAACAAAGTACTTGGGCAAGACTTGGGGAACTCATCATCTCACTGAGGTTCTAGGATCCTTATTTCAAGCCCATTTCATTCTATAACTGATCCAGAAGTCACTTTTATAGACCCTTATAGAATCACCCTTTATTATATTAAAGCAAGTGTGTGCCTTGTTTAGTTTACACTACTGTTGTCTTTGGAATTGAGAGATGAGTTCAAATTACTAGACTCTTGTGTAGTGTATCTGTGACTATATAAAAATAATTTCAATACTACTACAGTAGTTTTTATATTGTAAAAAAAGCTCTTGTTGTTTATAGCCACTTAAGATAACTGAGGAAAATTTTTTTCTTTTGGCCAAATATGCATTTTTCTGAGACCTCTCTGGAGGGGAGTGGAACATTAGAACTAGAACCAGGATCTGGGAAATACAACCACATCTGTGTTTCGTAATGATTTTGAAGCTAGATTTTAGTTGTAGGGATTTTTTGTCTATTCTGCCAGGGGTATTAACATACTCACTTCCTGTTAAAAGATTAAAAAAAAAAAAACTAAGAAAAAAGAAAGGAAAGACACCAGGCAGAGCTAAGCAACTAGCTTCCTTTGTTTGCTTGGCTTTTAAAATATTCTTCTGAAACTGAATTGACTGTCATTTTCTTTGGTTTGTAATCAAACACAAATGGTTGAATGGTTGAAGTGTTGTGTCCTGCTAACACATCTTCAAAAATGCAAAACAAAAAAGGCAGGGACATTTCAAGAACATTCATTCTGGGAGCTAGTGCTTAAAGCAGTGGGCGAGATAGGCATCCAATTTTTGTTGGCTATTCACCAAATCATAGCACTTAGGGAAAAACAACTCCACATGTTATACTGTCCAAAATATTGACAGACCTGCAAAGCAGGGTTCAGAAATCAGTCTTACATGTAAGTTCTGAATAGAGAGAATTGGATTTCCTGATCTAGAGCAGATTTTCAACAGATTTCAGTTAAAGAAGACTGATAGAATAAAAAATGTATGAGTTTTAAAATCAGATAGACTTGGGATTGAGTCTTGTTTCTGCCATATGTTAGCTGTTTGTCCTTGGGCAAGTTAGTTGACTTCTCTAATCTTGTTTCTTCATTTATAAAATAAGGGTAATGGTCCTCCCAAGTAGTACTATTCTGGGAAATTCAAGACAATACATCTAATATCTAGTCGGCTGCCTATAATCAGCTGAGTTTGAGTTTATTTTTATTTTAAATTCTGAGTTATGTTTCAGCTTGTTTACATAAGAATCTGGCGATTAGGGTCACCTCAGTCTAATGACATCTTATTTAATCATTTTAACACACTTTTAACACCTTCTGCCTTGAATATAGATTTCATAGTAATTTATTTTAAGACCTGTATAAAATTCTATTTGACATATATAATATAACTTAACTACTTTACTACTTTGGGACATTTAGGTTGTTTCTAAAGAAGTTTTTTTAGGGACCATGAAGAACATTTCTAAATACTCAAGAAAAAAACAAAAAACAAAAAACGAATAAAAACAACAGCAACAAAAATAGAGACTTATTTAATGACAGAAGTGTTAGGGTCACCTAGGGCAGCACTTACCCAGAAGGACTTCTCTGTCCCTCTTGTCAAGGCTCGTCCTCACTCTTATTGCATACTTCCAGTGGGTGACAGGGATCATGCAGACAACACAGCTCTGGGGCAGAGGATCTGATGGCTTCCTGGAGCTGTCTTCCAAATGGCATCTGTAGGTACTCTTCCCCATGTGTACCCTCTAAGGAACTGGTGAGTAGCCCCACACTTTGTTTAGGAAAATAGGGTATTTTAGTGGTTGGAATTATTCCCACACCTCTTTTTATGGCAAAGAGTTTTCTCTTCATCAGCAGATTCAATAGTAAGTAGAGCAGAAGTCTCCAACTGGCAGCCCAGGGGCTAATTATGGCTGCAGATCTGTTTGGTTTGACCCAAACGGGGCTAAAATTATATGTAAAGTTTGTTGCCAACTTCACATACAGATCTGAATTCCTTGCATCTTTGAGCAACTGGAGGATTTGGCAATACAGAATCCACATTTTTACTTTCCAAAAACGGCCTGGACTTGACTAGTGTCTGTGCCAAAAGAAGAGACATAAACTATTCATTTTTTCCTTACCTCTTGCCTGCATCATTTATTTATTTACCTGGCTTCTGTGATATCTGAATTTGCAACTCTCTTCTGCTAGACATCTCTTTTCTTTGTGCCTATATATCTGCAGAAAGATAGAAATACAATTGAGTAACAAGCAAGAGGGGCATGGATTGACTTTCAGTTAGAATAGAAAGCTATTAAACATTTATAACCAGATTCTTAGTAAATGAATCGTTGTGTGTGATCCTTACAAGCAAAGAGTGAAAAAGAATTGTGCTGAAAGCAAAAGATGATACAGAGCCACATCTAAGACACTGAGTCAGCCCCAAGCCAGAGAAGGTTTATCATTCTACAGAGATAAGGGGTTGAAGGTCAAGGTGTGTTTGTGTTTATTTGTCTGTGTAAATATCATAAAGAGAATTGCTGAAGAAAACTCAGTGCATGTGGGACTTAGGTCTTCTCAATTACCCATTTTATTTTATTTTATTTTATTTTTTAACATTTGAATTAAAGAGTTATACTGAAACACTAATTTGTAAGAAAAGACAAAACCAAAAAACCAAGGACATCAAGTCTTGGCACCTTAATGGAAATATGTAAACAGACGTAATATTTTGACTGAGTTTTATTAAATTAATCCTAACACTAGTTTAATTAAGCTTTGGATTTTACTGATTGTTATGGATTACTTCATAGATATACACACCAAAATATGCAGAATAATATGTTAAACTCCAAGGTACCCAACTACCCAGTTTAAGAAATTATCCATTTAATAAACAGACAAAACCCTTCATGTGTCTCTCCTCTATTACATTTTCTTTCTACTGCACCCCAAGGTCATATTATCCTAAATTTCGTGTTTATTACTTTTGTGCATGATTTTATATTAGGTACATAGATTCACTAATCACATATATGATATTTTTCAAACTTTAAAATTCATATGTGGCTCATTTGGCTACTGTGTGGAATGTTCTTACAAGTATATTTTTTTTCTATTTTTTTAGTATAGTATACATATTTCTGCATTGAACATTTTTGTACTTTTTTTTTGTGAACCTCTTAAATCTAGAAGTGCAATTCCTGCTGGGTAATGGGATATATATCTTTTTCATATCACTAGATTTTGTTAAGTTCTTTCCAATCAAGTATATCAATTTACACTCCTACCAGGGTTATAAGAAAGTTGTTTTGCTGTAACCTTGCTAACACTTGTTTTTTATTTAACAAAACTGATGGATGTAAAAATGGTAGTTTAATGTTAGTTTAATTTGTATTTTTCTGATTATTGGTGAAATTTCCTGTTTTTATTTAACAAAACTGATGGATACAAAATGGTATTTTAATATTGATTTAATTTGCAGTTTCCTGATTATTGGTGAAACACTTTGTGTCTGTTTTGGGTTTTCTCTTTGAATGGTTGCTTCAAACCCTTTGTACAATTTTTTTTTTCTCCTGGATTGTTAATTTTTAAGAGAGTTTAATCGAGTTTTAAATACCAAAATGATGACATATTTATGCCAATAAACCAGCTATGCACACTGGCATCGTCTCAATTTCCTAGGTCCTTTAAACAGTGACTTTAAAAAAACAAAATTTAGAAATACATTTTTGATGCCATGAACACATGAAAAAGTAAATAGGTCTGGTTGCCAGTTATGTTTCCTTAAAATGATTACTGAGTTCTCTTCATATATGCTAACACATCCTTGACCTTTTAAACTGGTCTCGAGGCCATTTAAGATATTTTACACAGTTTGCTATTGGAGATTTCTGAAGAAAAATCTCGAAGACTGATTTATGTAGCTTTGTTAATTGTATTAAAAAGTCACTTGGATTTATTTCTGGTATTTTACACATTTTATCCACAATCTACTTATGTAAATGAACACCTTTTTGGATTGTAGATGGAGAAAAATCTTTTTATAAGTATTTGACCTCTTCTTTCTATACCAATAATTATTTTTGAAAGCATTCTTTGTATCATAAATTATCTATCTTGTCACAGATGATAATTTCTTTCTTATTTTTCCTTTCTTTCCTTTTTTCTTTTTAATTGAGTAGGGCAGTGCTTTCCATGACTGAGAAAGCCATGTTTCTCAATTGTACTCTGCATTTCAGCAAAGCCACTCAGCTTTAAAAAGTCATAGATCACCTCAAATTTTTTTCCTGATACATTTTGAATGACACAGACATAGTTCCCGTTCATTGCTGCTGTGCATGTAAGTGAGATAGCAGTGAGGTAGTTTGGATAAATGTACAATGAACTGGATTTAAGGTTGCTTGTTTATAGATATATTTTGAGACAAAGTATCAAGTATCAAGATCTTCTCTAAGGCATAATAAATTCAGTAAGCATCAGTGCTAAAATGTCCTTGGATTTTATGTATAACAAGGATAACTGGAAGTCAAATCCAAAGTAAGCATGACCAAAAACAGAAAGAGGGCAAATTGAAAAGATTTTGAAACAGATGCAAAAGTATGAGTCCATTTTGGAGACAAATGTAAAATGCATAGAAATCAAGAATAGTTAGAAAGGGAGCTGCTTAAAGTCACCTTCTGGAGGAAGACAAATACACATAAATTTGGTTGTGTTTGGTAACACAACCAAAGTGTGTCTTCAAGAGGCTTGAGGGCCAATGATTAAGAATCATAACCATATTGATGCTGTGAAAATAGGCAAAGTTCTTCTGATGTAGTAGAACTCTTACAAAATCACTACAGCAAATGATGAAGTCTGAATGATAGCTATAAATCACATTCAGTCTGAATGCTTTTGAAAACATAGAGCTCCATAGTAAATTTCTAAAATGAGTCATTCTATCTGGTGGAAGAGCGAGAGACAAAGCAAAATCCAATTGTATTTTATGTAGGTTATGCTGGAGGAATAATTTTTAGTATGAAATTTGCAAAAATCCATTGAGGTGGCATAATAAAGGAGAAGTGTTCAGAGAGTGCCAGAGGATCAATGTGGAAATATATCTATTAGCATTAGCAGGAGTACTTAACCATTGGAACAGAATTCAGGGCAAGTAATTGACATATTAGCCCTCCATAATCAAAGGTATATTTTTTAAAAACATCAGTACGGGGTCAGTAGAGGTGACCCAGGAGACCTTAGGAGGTCCTACCATCTGTGACTAATTTTATGAAACATTAAGCAGCACTTTACCTAATCTCTTTTTATGAAGTAGAAGCGTTTGAATTTTGTACTTCATTGTCTCTGTAAAGCTGCATTTATATGGTTTCCGTACATTGTCTAATTCTCATAGAGAATTAAAAGAAAGCAGTAAAAAGAATCTCTATATAATCTTATGATAGTTATCATCCTTGAACTTGGAACACACATTTTTCTTCATGTATCTGTGGCTAAATGTAAATATCTTCTGTGTTTTCTATTTGGTATCTCTAAGTACCCAGTGCAAGAGTGAGAACACAGAGTTGACCTAGATCCTTGGGGAAGCTGAGGGAGAATGGTACACAAAGAAATCACCTTGGCCTTGACATTTATGAGAACTTTGCTTTCTTTTTTGCAACAGACCAAAGTTTAGCTTAATATTATATCACATTTTAAATGACTTGTAATCAAGTAAAATTTGTGCTTCCCTGAGATATGTACGTTTAACTCATGTCTTAATACCCCTAGCACATTTGGCAACCCTTCGGAGTGCTGCCTGCCCCAATCTGAGAAGTGTAAGAGTGAAGGAACTGGTGCTACTGTATAAGATCATTCACTTCATAAATCCTTGACAAGGACTGACAATATGCCCACCACTAGGTGAGGCTGGGGATACAACAGTGAACAAGACACAAGATTTAGAGCAGGATTGTCCAATCTTTTGGCTTTCCTGAGCCATATCGGAAGAAGAATTGTCTTGGGACACACACAAGATACACTAACACTAATGATAACTCATGAGCTGAAATAAAATTGCAAACAAATCTCATAATGTTTTAAGAAGGTTTACGAATTTGTGTTGGGCCATGTTCAAAGCCATCCTGGGGCCGCATGTGGCCCATGGGCTGCAGGTTGGACAAGCTCGACTTAAGAGTTTAGTGGCAACCAGTTTTTACCTGCAAATATTTCTTCCCAGAGCATAGATAAACACTCACGCCAAAATGGCCGGACACGATGGCTCATGCCTATAATCCCAGCACTTTGGGAGGCTGAGGCGGGTGGATCACATGAGGTCAGGAGATTGAGACCAGCCTGGCCAACATGGTGCAACACCATCTCTACTAAAAATGCAAAAATTAGCTGGTTATGGTGATGCATGTCTATAATCCCAGCTACCTGGGAGGCTGAGGCAGGAGAATCACTTGAACCTGGGAGGCGGCAGTTGTAGTGAGCTGAGATTGCACCACTGCACTCCAGCCTGGGCAACAGAGTGAGACTCTATCTCAAAAACAACGACAACAATGCAAAAAGGCCAGTGACTGTACTACCTACTGGAAGGGATGATGGTTGACTTCGGAGGCTGAAGAGATCTTCAAGCAACAGAAGCTTGATGTAATGTCACTTGCACGTGGGTGTCAGCCACCAACAGGATCGACACTGCAGGGCAACACCTTTCAGGACTTTAAGTTTCTCCAAGCACTAGACTCTCCCCTTGGATGAGTCCAAATTGTGTTCCCAAACAGGCCAAATTGTGTTCCCTCTGAATTCATATGTTGAAGCCGTAACCCCCAGAGTGACTATTTTTGAAGATATAGCATATTTAAAAAGGTAATTAAAGCTAAATAATGTCATAAAGATGAGGCCCTAATCCAATAGGATTGGTATTCTTATAAGAGGAAGAGATACCAGAGTTCTGTCTCCGTTACGAAAAAAAAAAAGAAGTCACTGATGCATTTAAGCCATCTCCTCAGTGATGGTCAGGTCATACAACTATAAAAATAATTGTGCTTGGATCATTTTGCCTATTAGGTAGTGATATCTAAAAAGTGTACTTCTTAGAAAATTGTATTAAAAAATTATGCGGCTGTATTACCTGTTGCAATCAATGCTGTGGTCCACATTGATTGCTTAGCATGGTGCTCTCACCAAATCTGCAGGCTTACCTCAAATGTGCATACTTGAGAAACATAACACAGTTTCTTTAAGTTAATTTGAATTTATATGCACAAACTACAACATATGGCCAGTTTAAATAAGCATTGGTTTGGGGGTATTGTAAACACATTTGATAAACTACTTTAAATCCTATTTTGAATATATAGCGTACTGTTCTCCCATCTGGCTCTTCCATGCAATTTCTGAAGTTTTAATGTCAATTTCTACTCAGCTAGCTGATGTGTAGCATGCAGACTTGACTTAGGCCTCTCACACATTTCTGTTACTTATTCTGGGTATCGCATGCCCTCAAGGAGCTCTGTAGTTCCTTGGCAAAGTTTCTTTTTTATAGAGAGGGCTTGGCCTTGCTTCCTTTCTAAGTAGGTTCATTTTAAAGGATGTTCTTTCCCAAGGTGGAAATAATTTTCCTGGACGCAAGACAAACTGGTTGTTTAAAGGAGCCAGACACTTCTGCCTGCTAACTTTTTTGAGCCCCCATCACTTTCCACCAAAACAAACATAGGATAGACCATATAAGACAATTATCTTCATAGACAATATAAACAAACATAGTTGACCACTTATTAACTATGCCTACCTAACCTGTCTCCAGAAAGCAGTTTATAATGAGAAAAATACACAATAATGTTGATAAAATTAACATAAATTAAATATATGAATTAAAAAGAAACCACCATATGCTAATCACTCAGCCTAATGAGCTACTATGATAAAGATTACGTTTATCTCTGAGACTCCTGGAAGTCAAAGCAAAAGCAGATGAGCTATGAGCTCCTCCAGTTGATGATGGGGCAATGATAATTTTTTACTGCCTGTTGTATGACACCTTTGTCCTAACGTACATCTTCCAGCCACCCCATGAGACTAGTCCACCATCCTCATTTTAATATGAGGAAGTAGATACTCATAAAGGGAAAATGCCTTTATCAAGGAGAAATAGCTAGAAATCTTGGAAATAGTTCAGGTATGGCTGTATCCCACTTTTGTTCTTTCTAAAATCCAGGAGCATGGTATTAAATTTTAACTTAATAAAGGTATGTCTGCAGATTCTCCCTTGATATCATTGCCTGGGAACAGAAAGTAAAAATCTGATATTCAGGAATATATTATTGTAAATTGTAGGCAATTGTTTTTCTTCCTATGACCAATGCTCAGTGGTAATGTACTCATCAGTTTCCACTTACCAGAATATCAGGAAAGTGAAACCATCCCTATAAAGTTTATAAAATTAATCAGGGAAGAAGAGAGGGGGAGAAAAAAATAAACCAAGCTTACAGCACACTTAGCATTAATCCTTAGGTCAGCTGCTCTCTGACCTACTTCCTCATAGTCATTTGCTGCCTGTTACCTCAGAATCACATTAGACCTTGTCCTAGGATTATAGTTCCCCTTAACTGCTCTGTAGATAACATCTTAAGCATTGTGAAACATTAAATTTTCCATTTGAGAGATTCTTTCAGGCTCTGCATACTGATGAAATCACTGATGTCAGCTGGTCTGAAGGACCCCATGACATACTGACTCACTGAATAATACGGTTTCCACATCCTGATGAGTTCATCCCCTTACCCTGACTGATAAATGATCCCAGTTTTCCAGCCCTTTGCCCTCCATGATCCTCTTAAAAACTCCTAAGGGAGATGCATCTGAGGGTCCCTTTCATCTCCTTGTTCAGCTACCCTATGATCATTAAATGCTTTCTTTGCTGCAAACCCTGCTGTCTCAGTGTGTTGGTATGTTACTGTGCAGTGGGCATGCAAACCTGATGGTCCTGTAACTAAAGGAAGTTTGTTAGAGGGAGGAAATGTGTTGAGAGCATGAGTCTCTTCTTCTTATATATGTGTTTTCCACATTCCAATAAAAAATTAATAAATTTCTTTATTACTTACCTGGTGTACAAGTTTCCTCGGGCTGCTGTAAGAAATTACCATACTGGGTTGTTTAAAACTACAGGGATTTATTCTTTCATGGTTCGGAAGGCCAAAATCAAGGTGTTGGCAGGGAAGCATTTTCTGCTGATGCTCTAGGGGAGAAGCCATTCTTTGCCTCTTCCAGCTTCTGGTAGCTGTTGGCATGTCCTGACTTACAGCTACATCACTCCAATCTCAGCCTCTGTAATCATATCACCTCCTCTTCTGAGTGTCTGTATCTGATCTCCCTCTGCCTCTCTCATGGGGACACTTGTGGTAGCATCAAGGATTCACTTGAATAATCCAGGATAAGCTCCTCCTCTCAAGGTTCTTAACTTTGTCACATCTTTTGCCATAAAATATAATGCCCTTTTGCCATTTTTTAAGCTTACCGCATCTGTGACCTTTGGCCCAAAAGATTCACATCTGTCCCACATGTGAAATATATCCACCTAATTCCAACATTGCAAAAGTTCTCAATAGATTTAAGCATCTATTCAAGTCCAAAAATCTCATCTAAATATCATCAGTTCAAAAGTCCCAAATGTCATTGCTATGGTCTGAATGTTTTTGTCTTCCCTAAATTCATATGTTAAATTCTAATCACCAAGGTGATGGTATTAGAAGGTGGGCCTTTGGGAGGTGATTAGGTTAGGAGGGCCCTGTCCTCCTGAAAGGGATTATAAAAGAGGCCCCAGAAAACTGCCTTGCCTCCCTCCATCATGTGATGATGCAGCAAGAAGGCACCATCTGTGAATCAGAAACTAAGCCTTCACCAGACGCCAAATCTGCTGCCACCTCAGTCTTAAACCTTTTAGCTTCTAGAACTGTAAGAAAAAAAATTCCTCTTGCTTTTAAGCCATTCAGTTTTTTGGTAATTTGTTATAGCAGTCTGAATGGACTAAGACAATCATCATCTAAATCAGGTATGGGTGAGGGTCTGGATATGATTTATTCTGGGGCAAAATTCTTTCTGTCTGCCTAGGAAATTAAAAAATAAGTTATCTTCTTTCAAAATGTAATGGTGGGAGAGACAGTTATAGACATTTTCATTTCAGAAAGGAGAAAATGGAAAGAATAAAATGGTCACCGGTTCCAGGTAAGTTCAAAATTGAGCAGGACAAATTCCATCAGGTTTCAAGGCATGAGAATCCTCTATGACTCACAGCTGTGTACGCCTCTGCATTAATGTCTACTCTCAGAGTCATTCTTTTTCTTGGAGGGTAGCACATATTTTTAGCTGATTAGTTTTATCAGCATGTTTTTTGCATGTAGAATTTTGGAGTCCAACAGTATTTCTTCATGTTGTCTTTGTCTTTCTGAATCGAACTAACAATGTTTCTGCTAATATAATATTCTTGAAAACCTGTGGGTCTTCCGTGAATTTCACAGGAATACACAACATGAGACAACAACACTCTCCACAAATCATCCCCGGATAATCTCATCTTCTCGGCTTCCACTGAGACGACTGAGTGGATCCATGAGTCACACGCCTAATCTCTTTAGTTAAAAGGTGTCCAACTACACCCTTGGTTTTCTCTCCAGAGCGTGCTTTCCTAAAAGTGAATCTTATAATTTTGACATTGTTTTCAACCTGTAAAGGCTGATAATTTCTCATGTCAATATCTGATTCATTTTTGCTTAACTGTTCTTTCCTCAATTTATCTCTTTCCTCTCTCATTTTACCATATGCAGCAAGAAAAACCCAGGGCACACCTGCAATACTTTGCATGGATATCTCCTCAGCTAAATGTCCAAGTTTATCACTTACAAGTTCTGCTTTTCATATAACTGTAGGATGCGGTTTGGCGAAATTTTCTGCAATTATGTAACAAGAGCCATCTCTTCTTCTATTTCCAATAACATGTTCCTCATTTCCTTTTGAGTTCTTGCCAACCGTACCTTTAACATTCATATTTCTATCAATATTCTGTTCATGAAAATATATATATTTGCTTAGAAAATAGCTTTCTCTACTGTGTTGCTTCTTCCCTCTGAGCACTCATTAGCAGTGTCTTTTAGTTCCATATTTCTTTTAACAATCTGCTCAAAGCAATTTAGAATTTTTCTGTCATGCACCTCATAATTCTTCCAGACTTTATCCATTGTCCAATTCCAAAGCTGCTTTAAAATGTTTAGGTATTGTTACCACAGCACCCCACTTCCTGGTACCAAGATCTGTATTAGTTTACCTCAAACTCGTGGCTTATGACTACAGGAATTGAGTATCTCACAGTTCTGGAGGTTAGAAGTGCAAGATCAAGGTATTACCAGGACCACATTCCCTATGAGGCTCGAGAGGAGAATCCATTCTTTGTCTCTTCCAGCTTTTGGTAGTTGTTGGCATTCTTTGGCTTGAAGCTACATCACTCCAATCTCCACCTCTGTGGCCATAGCACCTCCCCCCCTTTTGTGTGTCTATCTGATTTGCCTTTGCCTCTCTCCCATGAGGACTTTTGCCATGCCATTTAGGGCCCACCTGGGTATAACCCAGAATGAGATTGTCCTCTCAAGATCCTTAATGTAATCACATCTTTATCTGTATAAGGTAATATTTTATACTTTAATATAAAGTATACTTTAATACTTTAGCCAATAAGGAAATATTCACAGGTTCTAGGGATTAGGAAGTAAATATACCTTTTTTGTTTTTGCATGGGTTGGGGAGGATATTTATAGCCTACTGTACCCTATAACATCATTAACACTCAGGGGCAAGGGGATTTTTGTGAGAATATGCCACCAGAGGTAGATTTGTTTATTTTTTTAATTTTTTAATTTTTTTTGAGACAGGGTCTGGCTCTGTTGCCCAGGCTGGAGTGCAGTGGTGTGATCTGGGCTCACTGCAGCCTCTGCCTCCCAGGTTCAAGCAATCCTCCTACCTCAGCCTCCCAAATAGCTGGGACTACAGGTGCATACCATTATGCCCAGCTAATTTTTTTTTGTAGAGATGGGGTTTCACCACATTGACCAGGCTGATCTTGAACTCCTGGGCTCAAGCAATCTGTCTGCATTGGCCTCCCAAAGTGCTGGGATTACAGGCCAGAGGTAGATTTAATGTGCCTGATCAGTTAGCTCTTGTTTGGAGAACAGATTTGGATTTTAAACCTAAAAGGCACTCTACATAGATTTCAATACTAGATAATAGAAAGGAAAGCATAGTTATTATTTTACGATGAGGCTTATGCCTGTTTATACAGGGGATATATAAGACTTGAATGTTCAGGACAAGTGTAAGAAAGCAGAGAGGCAGAGGCAGAACTAGGCAGCCTGTTGCTATGGAGATACAATTAGTATTTCCTTTGACTTCCCTAAGAAACCCTGCAGCCAACTTTTCTACATGCAGATATTTAGCACAGTTTGACATCCTCTCTAGTTTCCCTTGATCACACAAAACGTATTCCCCTCTTCAGCTGAGAAGCCTCTATTGAGGTTATTCTACCCAACAAAGATCTTCCTGCTGCTCATCTTCTTCCTCCCCCAACACAGACACACATCTACACACATGCACATGCCTGCTTGCTTTTTGCCCTCTGTTATTGTAATCCAGCAATTTAAAATTTTGGTGCACATCATAATCCCATGCTGAATTATTTAAGGAAATAAATGTCCAGGTTTAGCCATAAAATAGCTGAATGAAAATCTCTGGGGATGAGGTCCAGGTACAAGTACGTTGGCAATCTCCATAGGAGACTGGGATATCAATCAACTTATGCAAACACTTGTACTAATTTACTTTCAAGCCTCCTGACTGTCAACCCTAAGTCACTGTCTTAAGTCACTTGCCAATACTATTTCTCTCCCATTTCTTTTGAACTTTGCCTTCAACCCCTGTAATCGGGATTCTCAAACAAAGTCTCTAATATTGCACTTTGAAGATAACTGCTTGCTTATGCCTAATATCTGTAGTCAAATTGCCCTAGTGGCAGCCCCTGACCAGCCAGTGGGGCATTCACCTGTCGCCTAGTTTGTATCCTGCCGACTGCTGAATGCCAAATGCCCAGAGTTCCTTCTGCTGCCTAATGACACACCTTTCCCTGACTATCTGTGGAACCATGAGGACTGCGTATTACTTCTAACCCATGGCAGTACCCAATCTTGTCATTAAGTCCTGTCTTATCTTTAAGGAAGCACTGGCAGGAAAACAGGCAAGATTTCAAGCATTGCAGCCCTTACAGAAACTGCCAAACCCAAACCAAAACACCAACCTGGAACCTAAGCCATTGCGGTCAGTTAGCTACATTCTCTTCTCTACAACAACAACAAAAAAAAGAGTACTGAGATAAGTGCCCCATGAAGTACATATAACATTTTCACATTATCTACTTACTTGTCTGTATTTCTACTAGATTGTATATCCTGAAAAAAAAATCATACTCATTTTGTTTACTATTATAGTCTCCATATCCCACATGGCACCTAGCATATAGTAGTTATAATTAATATCTTTTTGATAAATGAATGAATGATTTGGTAGAGACATTATAGTTAAAAGACTCTTTATTATCCCTACCTCCCTATCCAGTACTTGACTTTCCTCCCCTGTGGCTGCCTCAAGTGAATTTAGGAAATAAAGTTCATATAACCTATGGCCTCTCATGTAATATAGTCTGAAGAGCCAGTACTTCCCATCTAACTAGCCCTATTATGCCCAAACATTAATTTTCCGTGGTCCATGGAGCCTTCAATAGTCTATCACACTAAGTTACATTGTCTATCATTGATGGGTTACCACAATCTAGAAGTTTTGAGTAGTGTTATTTAAGAAGTGCAACATTTCTCTCCCTTGAAATTGCCATTGAATCCTGCAGATTTGTATTAGTTTGTTCTGGCTGCCATAGCAAAATGCTACCATTTGGGTGGCTTAAAAAACTGAAATGTATTTTATCCCAATTCTGGAGGCTACAGACCTAAGATCAAGGTGTTGGCAGGGTTGAAGCCTGAAGGCCTCTCTCCTTGGCTTACAGATAGTCATATCCCTGTGGCTTCTCATGGTCTTTCCTCTATCTGTAACTTAATTTCCTCTTCATATAAGGATATCAGTCAGATTAGATTACGGCTCACTCAAATGACCGCATCTTAAGTTATTTTAAAGACCTTATCTCTAAATACAGTCACATTCTGAAATACTGGGGGTTGGGGTTTCAACATATGAATCTTGGCAGGGGTTGGGGGCATGATTCAGCCCATATCATCTCCATATGCCACAACAATAGCTTCCCTCCATGATCAGCACACGACAGTCGTGGAGCCCACTCATTTATCCCACCCTAGAATAAGGGTCTAGTTTACTAGAGGAAATAGATCACAGAGTGGATTTTTAACTCATTTATCTAAAGCCCTTTCTGTAGGGCAGTTCCTCACTAACCACACTTAAAATAATTCTCAAGAGTGGATCAGTGGGCTTTCCAATTGTTTTTTGCTAATTACTTGTGACAATAATTGCTACACTGTGGTCTCTGAAGTTTTTCTAAAAGAGAGTTTAATAGAATCATCAAACCTTCGTTTATTTGAACTCCATATAAAATGAAATACTGTTTTGTAAACCCCTAAAACCTTCTGTTAAATTTTTTATTTGTGATCTAGATCCACAGAACTCTCCCCTAGGGCTTTTCCAACTTTACTTTAGCTCTGCTCCACTTAAGTTAAAATTCTAAAAACTCCCACCAGTCATGCAGGGCATGAATGGACAACACATATCAAGTTCCCCTGACCCATTCATACCACTACTCCTCCCTTACCAGAATTGGTGGCCATTTTTCTACCAGGAGCAAAATCTGATCTATCAAAGCCAACAATGATTTCTCAAAATCATTTATTTAAAATTAAATCAGTGATTAAAAATGATTGATCAAAATCCAACTTACCAAAGTCAATGGTAGGTCTATTACTTCTACCACGGATTTATTTATATGTGGGCACATGTTCCAGTTCTAGCCAATGAGACATGAGAAAAAAACCACTAAGAGCTTTGGGAAAATATTTCTTACTCCTAAGAGATAAACGTTGAAGAGATAGCACTTTCCTGCCTCTGGACATTGTCATCTCTGAAATAACTGTAACTACATTACTATAAGCCTGAAGCTAAAAACCAACAATGGAAGAAAGAACAAGACAACCGTAGGAAGGGAGGTGGGAGTCCCAAACACAGTGTCTGAAGGGGCCTTATACAGACTCAGTATCCTTTATTTGAAATGCTTGGGACCAGAAGTGTTTCAGATTTCAATATTTTTTTCAGATTTTGGAATATCTGCATATACATGATGAGATATCTTGAGGACAGGGCCCAAGCCTAAATACTAAATTTGTGTTTCATATACACCTTATATGCATTAGCCTGAAGGTAATTTTATAAAATATTTTAAAGAATTTTGTGTACAAAAAAAGTTTTGACTACATCTTGATTGTGACCAATCAAATGAGGTGAAGTGTAGAATTTTCCTCCTGTGGCATTATGCCAGGGCTCAAAAAGTTTCTGATTTTAGAGAATCCTGGATTTCAGATATTTGAATTAGAGGTACTCAACCTGGGTTTCTTATTCTATCAAATTACTCATTCTCATATGGGTTTAATCAATTTCCTTCAAATTTTTTTGTTTCTTGCAGCTGATGGCATTTTAAGTGATTCATTAATTCAAAAATATAAACCAAGGAGCTATAGTGATCCAGGAATTTTACTGGAGTGTGGAAATACTATGAGAACAAGAAAAACAAGTTTCCTATCGGAAAGACTGACATTAAATCAATTGTATTTTTAAATTTAATTCTTACTGAAAATACTACAAAAATACAGGATACAATCAGAGTATAAAATAGAAGTCATAACATGAATCAGGCTTAGATTTGGTATCAAAGAAAGCTTCCCTGAGAAAGTGACAATTAACCGTGCATAAAAATATGGAGTGTTTTCAAAATTTCCATTAAATGAGTGATTCTGTCACTGTCCAGCAACTGTGGTATTTTTCTTTTTAACAAAGTAGATCCTGCCCCTCGAGTCCCCAAAGTCCATTGTATCATCCTTATGCTTTGCGTCCTCATAGCTTAGCTCCCACATGTCAGTGAATACATGCAATGTTTGGTTTTCCATTCCTGAGTTACTTCACTTAGAATAATAGTTTCCAGTCTCACCCAGGTTGCTGCAAATGCCGCTAATTAGTTCCTTTTTATAGCTGAGTAGTATTCTATCTTATATATATATATATATAAAAAAATATGTATTTGTGATATATATGTGTGATATATGTGGTATATATGTGTGTATGATATATATGACATACATATCATATATATCACAGTTTATTTATCCACTTGTTGATTGATGGGCATTTGGGTTGGTTCCATGATTTTGCAATTGTGAATTGTGCTGCTATAAACATATGTGTGCAAGTATCTTTTTCACATAATGGCTTATTTTCCTCTGGGTAGATACCCAGTAGTAGGATTGCTGGATCAAATGGTAGTTCTACTTTTAGTTCTTTAAGGGATCTACACACTGTTTTCCATAGTGGCTGTACTAGTTTACATTCCCACCAGCAGCGTAGAAGTGTTACCTGATCACCACATCCATCCCAATATCTACCGCTTTTTATTTTTTTGATTATGGCCATTCTTGCAGGAGTAAGATGGTATCACATTGTGGCTTTGATTTGGATTTCCCCGATCATTAGTGATGTTGAACATTTTTTCATATGTTTGTTGGCCATTTGTATATCTTCTTTTGAGAATTGTCTATTCATGTCCTTAGCCCATTTTTTGATGGGATTGTTTGTTTTTTTCTTACTGATTTGTTTGAGTTCATTGTAAATTCTGGATATTCATTTTTTTCAGATTTATAGATGGTGATGATTTTCTCTCACTTCGTGGGTCGTCTGTTTACTCTGCTAACTGTTCCTTTTGTCATGCAAAAACTATTTAGTTTAATTAAGTCCCAGCTATTTATCTTTGTTTTTATTGCATTTGCTTTTGGGATTTTGGTCATGAAATCCTTGCCTAAGCCAATGTCTAGAAGGGTTTTCCTAATGTTATCTTCTAGAATTTTTATAGTTTCAGGTATTAGATTTAAGTCCTTAATCCATCTTGAGTTGATTTTTGTATAAGGTGAGAGATGAGGGTCCAGTTTCATTCTCCTACATGTGGCTAGCCAATTATCCCAGCATCATTTGTTGAAAAGGGTGTCCTTTCCCCACTTTATCTTTTTGTTTGCTTTGTCTAAGATCAGTTGGCTGTAATTATTTGAATTTATTTCTGGGTTCTCTATTCTGTTCCCCTGATCTATGTGCTTATTTTTATACTAGTACCATGCTGTTTGGGCGACAATGGCCTTAGAGTATAGTTTGAAATTGGGTAGTGTGATGCCTCCAGATTTGTTCCTTTCACTTAGTCTTGCTTTGACTATGTGGGCTCTTTTTTAGTTCCATATGAATTTTAGAATTGTTTTTCTAATTCTGTGAAGAATGATGGTGGCATTCTGATGGGGATTGTGTTGAATTCATAGATTGCTTTTGGCAGTAGGGTCATTTTCACACTATTGATTCTAACTATCCATGAGCATGGGTTTCTGTTTGTTTGTGTCATCTATGACTTGTTTCAGCAGTGTTGTGGAGTTTTCTTTGTAGAGGTCTTTCACCTCCTTGCTTGGGTATAGTCCTAAGTTTGGTTTATTTATTTAATTATTTATTTATTTATTTGCAGTTATTATAAAAGGGGTTGAGTTCTTGATTTGATTCTCTGCTTGGTCGCTGTTGGTGTATATAAGAGCTACCAATTTGTGTAGATTAATCTTGTATCTGAAAACTTTGCTGAACTCTTTTATCAGTTCTAGGAGCTTTCTGGGGGAGTCTTTAGGGTTTTGAAGGTAAATTATCATATCCTCAGCAAACAGTATCAGTTTGACTTCCTCTTTACCAATTTGGATGCTCTTTATTTCTTTCTCTTGTCTGATTGCTCTGGCTAGGACTTCCAGTACTATGTTGAAGAGGAGTGGTGAGAGTGGGCATCCTTGTCTTGTTCCTCCCGGGGTTGTATTACATTGAGGTATATCCCTTGTATGCCGATTTTGCTGACTTTTAATCATAAAGGGATGCTGGATTTTGTCAGATATTTTTCCTGCATCTATTGAGATGATCATGTGATTTTTGCTTTTAATTCTGTTCATTCAGTGTATCACGTTTATTGACTTGCATATGTTAAACCACCCCTGCATCCCTGGTATGAAACCCACTTGATCATGATGGATTATCTTTTTGATATGTTGTTGGATTCAGTTAGCTAGTATTTTATTAAGGATTTTAGCATCTATGTTCATCAGGGATATTGGTATGTAGTTTTCTTTTTTGGTTATGTCCTTTCATGGTTTTGGTATTAGGGTGATACTGGTTTCATAGAATGAATTAGGGAGGGTTTGCTCTTTCTCTATTTTGTGGAATAGTGTAAACAGGATCAGTACCAAATTCTTCGAATGTCTGGTAGAATTCTGCTGTGAATCCATCCGGTCTTGGATGTTTTTTTGTTGGTATTTTTAAATTAACATTTCAATCTTGCTGCTTATTCAGTCTGTTCAGGGTATCTAATTCTTCCTGATTTAAGCTGGGAGGGTTGTATTTTTCCTGGAACTTATCCATCTTTTCTAGGTTTTCTAGTTTATGTGTGTAAAGGTACTCATAGTAGCCTTGAATGATCTTTTGTATTTCAGTGGTGTCAGTTGTACTATCTCCAATGTCATTTCTTAATGATGTTATTTGGATTTTCTTCCCTTCTTTTCTTGGTTAATCTTGCTATGGTCTATCAATTTTATTTATCTTTTCAAAGAACCAGCTTTTTATTTCATTTATCTTTTGTATTTGTTTCAATTTCATTTAGTTCTGCTCTAATCTTGGTTATTTCCTTTCTTCTGCTGGGTTTGGGTTTGGTTTGTTTTTGTTTCTCTAGTTCCTTGAGTTGTGACCTTAGAATGTCAGTTTGTGCTCTTTTGGTCTTTTTGATGTAGGTGTTTAGGGCTATGAACTTTCCTCTTAGCACCACTTTTGCTGTATCCCAGAGATTTTGATAAATTGTGTCATTATTGTCATTCAGTTCAAATAAATTTTTAATTTCCATCTTGATTTCATTTCTGACCCAGTGCTCATTCAGGAGCAGGTTATTTAATTTCCATGTATGAACATGGTTTTGAAGGTTTCTTTTAGAGTTGATTTCTAGTTTCATTCTACTGTGGTTTAAATCTATTGTTTCTTTTTTGACTTTCTGTCTTGATGGCTTGTCTAGTACTGTCACTAGAGTATTGAAGTCCCCCACTATTATTGTGTTGCTGTTATCTCATTTCTTAGGTCTATTAGTAATTGTTTTATAAATTCGGGACCTCCAGTATTAGGTGCATATATGTTTAGGATTGTGATATTTTCCTGTTGGACAAGGCCTTTTACCATTATATACTGTCCCTCTTTGTCTCTTTTAACTGCTGCTGCTTTAAAGTTTGTTTTGTCTGATATAAGAATAGCTACCCCTGCTTACTTTCAGTGTCCATTTGCATGAAATGCCTTTTTTTGCCCCTTACTTTAAGTTTATGTGAGTCCTTAGGTGTTAGGTGAGTCTCCTGAAGGCAGCAGAGAGTTGGTTTCTGAGTTCTTATCCATTCTGCAGTTCTGTATCTTTTAAGTGTAGCATTTAGGCCATTTACATTGAATGTTAGTATTGAGATGTGAGGTACCATTCCATTCATTGTGCTATTTGTTGCCTGTGTATTTTGGTATTTTTGTTTTTGCTTTTTTAATTGTATTTTTGTTTTATAGGTCCTGTTTGATTTATGCCTTAAAGAGGTTCTGTTTTGATGTGTTTCCAGAACGTGTTTCAAGATTTAGAGCTCCTTTTAGCAGTTCTTGTAGTGGTAGATTGGTAGTGGTGAAGTCTCTCAGCAGTTGTTCATCTGAAAAAGACTATCTTTCCTTCATATATGATGCTTAATTTCACTGGATACAAAATTCTTCACTGATAATTGTTTTGTTTGAGGAGGCTGAAGATAGGGCCCCAATCTCTCCTAGCTTGTAGGGTTTCTGCTGAGAAATCTGCTGTTAATCTGATAGGTTTTCCTTTATAGGTTACCTGGTGTTTTTGTCTCACAGCTCTTAAGATTCTTTCCTTTGTCTTAACTTTAGATAACCTGATGACAATGTGCCTAGGCAGTGATCTTTTTGTGATGAATTTCCCAGGTGTTCTTTATGCTTCTTGTATTTGGATGTCTAGGTCTCTAGCAAGATTGGGGAAGTTTTCCTTAAATTATTCTCCCAAATATGTTTTCCAAATTTTGATTTCTCTTCTTCCTCAGGAACACCAATTTATCTTAGGTTTAGTTGTTTAACATAATCCTAGACTTCTTGGAGACTTTGTTCATATTTGTTCATATTTTCTTATTCTTTTTTCTTTGTCTTTGTTGGATTGGGTTAATTTGAAGACCTTGTCTTCAATCTCTGAATTTCTTCCTTCTACTTGTTCAATTCTATTGCTGAGACTTTCCAAAGCATTTTGCATTTCTATAAGTGTGTCCAAGGTTTCCTGAAGTTTTGCTTGTTTTTTTTTTTCTTTATGCTATCTATTTCCTTGACTATTTCTCCCTTTAGTTCTTATATCTTTTTTGTTTGTTTGTTTGTTTATTTTTTATTTTTTTATTTCCTTGCATTGGGCTTCACCTTTCTCTGGTGCATCCCTGATTAGCTTAATAACTAACCTCCTAAATTCTTTTTTAGGTAAATCAGGGATTTTTTTTTTTCTTAGTTTAGATCCACTGTTGGTGAGCTAGTGTGATTTTTTGGGGTTGTTAAAGAGCCTTGTTTTGTCATATTACCAGAGTTGGTTTTCTGGTTCCTTCTCATTTGGATAGGCTATGTCGGAGGAAAGGTCTAGGGCTCAAGGCTGCTGTTCAGATTCTTTTGTCCCACGGGGTGTTCCCCGTGCACTGCTCTGAACTTTGCTTTTTCCTTAAAAATATAGCTTAGAGATCTCTCCAAATCAGCACCTGTTGAGAGCTACTGCTTCATTCTTTTAATGGTTGCATCTTATGCTATTCTGTGTATGTACTATGAATGACTTAAGCAAATTTCCTACTGGATTACATTTTTTTCTCCTGTTTTTTGTCTATACTAAATTTGAACCAATTAACACCTTTGCACACATGTTTTTGCACACATTTGTGCGAAGCTAAGTCAGTCATTTACCTAATTCCTAGGGAGATGGCATTTATACCATAGACTGTGGGAATGGGACTTTCTGACAGTGCATACCCTTCAAGACAGTACTCAGTGACTATAAGACAATTCCCTAAAGGTGAAATGCTAGTTCTAAGTTCAGAGTATTTAAAACATTAATGTATATTTTTTGATAATCTCATTAACAGTGAGTGTTTGAGAGGGCCTGTTTTCCTCATGGTTCCCATACTGGACAACATACAATCCTATATGAATGGTGCCCCTGGAGTTCTGTGGCATGTGAAATATGGTGGCCCTGATTTCCAAAAGCTCTATAATCAGACTGAATTAGCAGACTATTAGGTAAAAGTACTATCTTCTTACATTTTTAATTTGTATTTATGTAACTTTAAAGAAGTTTGAGTATGTTTTTTGTTTTGTCTTTTTTTTTTTGAGACAGAATCTTACTCCATCGCCTAGGCTGGAGTACAGTGGTGCGATCTTGGCTCACTGCAACCTCCGCCTCCCAGGTTCAAGTGATTCTCCAGCCTCAGCCTCCCAAGTGGCTGGGACTACAGGCACACACCACTGCATCCAGCTAAGTTTTTTGAATTTTTAGTAAAGACAGGGTTTCACCATGTTAGCCAGGCTGGTCTCGAGCTCCTGACGTCGGGTGATCCACCTACCTTGGCCTCTCAAAGTGCTGGGATTACAGGTGTGAGACACCATGCCCAGCTGAGCATGTTTTTTATATGTTTAAAATTTATTTATAGCAGTGTATGAGTATGTGTGTACCCTTTGTTCATGCTGTTTGCCTATGTTTTTCCTAATGGATTGTATGTCAACATTCTTTATATGCTAAGCCATTATTAGATTTAAAATAATTATTTGATATTTTAAATGTGCCGGATGCAATTTTTCCAGTTGTTTGTCATTCTATTAATCATGAAAAATTAAATATAGTTTGAGTTGTCTCTCTTATAAAGGCTTTTCCCATTCTATGTTAATTTCTAAAAATTACCCATGTTTTCTTTTTAATTCCTTTTAGTCTTTGAAATAATTTGTGAAACGGGGCAAATATCCAATTTTGTGGGGTTTTTTCCTCCAAATGGTTTATTACTTTCTGACCTTACTTTTCTTCACCATTTGTTGAATAACCCATATTTTCTTACTGACAGGAAGTACCACTTTTGTATGCTAAATTCTTATATATATTTGAGTTTGTAAGTCCTTTGTAACTGAGCCAGGGGAAACCAGACAAAAGATCAGAGTTGTACAAAATAAGGTGGGGGAGGAATAATGGATTAGTTTGGGATATGTTTGTTTGAATTAAATTTAGGACAAATAAATGAAGGGGTCCACTTGGTATTTGGGATTAAAACCAGGCCTTCACAGGAATTTAATTGCAGTCACAAAAGCCTCGTTAAACCCCCCAGTTTGCCCCAAATATTCTGTCTTCAGTTTCCATATGATTTGTCTTTTATGGCAGAGACTTTCCGTCTTGCCAGTACTGCAATTTGGAAAAATAAAATGGTTCTAGCTCCAATTGAGTTGGCAGAAAATTTATCCATGGCCTTTTGTATTTGATTTCATGTAAAGGAAAGGTGTGTAGAAATGCACCTTTTATGAATAGACAGTTCTGGTACCACCACTATTTAAATATAGCCTCATTTAATGGTAATGTGGCAGAATTCTTTTGAAGTATGGTTTGGTTTTGACAAAGTTATTTTTATAAAGTTAGCAATGAGACTAGCCTTAAGAAAAAAGTTAGAAACTATGTTTTAGCCAAAAAATCCTATTGATGAAAACATTCCCTGAAGAAACCAAAAAGATTATTGACTGTTTACTTCCAATTTGGCATTGGACCGAGTGAGAACATTGGCTGATTGCAATCCTCTGAAGCATTTTCATCTTATGTTAACATTTAGCTAAAACTTCCTTCTGTATTTCCCCTGTTCATTAAGAGGTACAATTCAATATCCAGCCAATTTGTTTGCAAATTCTAATTAGATTGCCACCTGTCCTTTTCACACTTGAGTCTTTCTGGAATGGTTGTGTGCATATTGGGCCAATTGATATTAGTTGTAATTGTATGCAGCAATCAGAATGTGTAGTATTGCTAGATTATAGTTCCTACTTCTACTCAATTTTTCCAGGCACCTAGATTTTATGACTATATCTTAGATTCAACCAACAGGGATATCAATAAAGTTATTGGAACCTAAGCACGTACTAGAATAGGATGGAATAAATTATGGACAATACTCTCATCAAATGACCAGAAGGCTGTTCCCCTGGCAAAATATTAGAAGTTTGTGAATAAACTCAGATCCTAGGTTATTTCTTCAAGGCACGGACAAAAGAATATTTTCAGCAGGAGCATGACTTTAGAAACTCAGAAAATGAGTAGAAAATCTTAAATGTAAAATTCTTATACCCACTCTGGGTCATAATTGGATTTATATATTTGTAATTTATGTTGGGTCTTCCTTTTTGGATATATTTTATACATGCCTATGCAATGTTAACTGAACACCTATGCATTGGCACACAGGGTCAAGGAGTTTATATATGGAAATCTTGAAGAAAAAGGTTAAATAAGGCAGCCTACACTTACAATGTTAGGTTGTATTAGCAGCAGCAGCAGCCTACAGAGCTTGGATCTGCATTCAATAGTACACCTTTAAGATAATGTCTAATCATAAGATTTTATAATCTCAGGAAATGAGATGGTTTTCTGAGCAAAGTATCCATTGACCAAATGATCGAAACTTCAAATTTTCAAATAACAGCAGTGCCTGAAAATTGCTTTGTCTGGGATTCAAAACTCTCAAATTCTTGATGAGAACTACCACTACTGCAGATTCATGAAACAATTTCTGAGAGTGAATATTTATCAATACAATGAATACTTTTATTGTAACTACTGGGCCTTGGCCTTTGGTGGTCTGGACTAGGCCACAGGGATTTCTTTGGAGCATCTGGCTGAAGGCTTAGGCTCCAGCAGAACTGGTACAACCTTAGAACTCTTTGCCCCCTTGGAACTTTCTCTCAGGTCCATGTTCTCCAGCTGTTTACCACTCCCATAATGAGGAAAAGCCCAGAAAGTCTAATCCAGAGGGAATACCAAGGAAATAAGTCATTTTAACCCAATACCTACAGAGTGATTAAAGAAAGCTGTTCTTTGTGAGTCACTTCCTGCTTGCAATGTCAAAATTTTCCCCCTCCACACAACTGCTTTCCATTTTAGGGGGCCAGTAATGGTGGCACTGTTTTGGCTGAGTTCTGAGAAACCACTGCTGAGAATTTTACTGGAGCTAATGCAGGACTGGAGAGCCATTGGGCAAGCCACAGTCAAGGTTATAAGCAAAGTTTAAAGCAGATTTCTAAAAGATACAACACAAGCACCACTCCTGAATGTCCAGTGACCAGATCGAACACAGGTTGAAAGACCAAGACCTGGATGCCAGGTACAGCTAAAAATAGAGTAGCAGCTCATTGAGAAAAAGAGACAAGATCCCAAGGAATTGTTTCATGCGTCTTTGAGCATTAGTGGCTGTTGCGAGAAGTCAGGGACCCCAAACGGAGGGACCCGCTGAAGCCATGGCAGAAGAACGTAAATTGTGAAGATTTCACGGACATTTATTAGTTCCCCAAATTAATACTTTTATAATTTCTTATGCCTGTCTTTACTGCAGTCTTTGAACATAAATTGTGAAGATTTCATGGACACTTATCACTTCCCCAGTTGATACCCTTATGATTTCCTATGCCTGACTTTACTTTAATCTCTTAATCCCGTCATCTTCGTAAGCTAAGGACGATGTATGTCACCTTAGGATCCTGTGATGATTGAGTTAACTGCACAAATTGTTTGTAGAGCATGTGTGTTTGAACAATATGAAATCTGGGCACCTGGAAAAAAGAACAGGATAACAGCAATGTTCAGGGAACAAGAGAGATAACCTTAAACTCTGGCTGCTGGTGAGCTGGGTGGAACACAGCCATATTTCTCTTCTTTCAAAAGCAAATGGGAGAAATATCACTGAATTCTTTTTCTCAGCAAGGAACATCCCTGAGAAAGAATGCATCCCTGAGGAGAGGCCTCTGAAATGGCTGCTTTGGGGACGGCTGTCTTTTACGGTCTTAGCAGAGGGATGAAATAAGCCCCAGTCTCCCGTAGCGCTCCCAGGCTTATTAGGACGAAGAAATTCCTGACTAATAAATTTTGGTCAGACGAGTTGTCTGCTCTCAAACCCTGTCTCCTGATAAGATGTTATCAATGGCAATACGTGCCCGAAACTTCATTAGCAATTTTAACTTCACCCTGGTCCTGTGGTCCTGTGATCTCGCCCTGCCTCCATTTGCCTTGTGATATTTTATTACCTTGTGAAGAAGCATGTGAGCTCTGTGACCCACACCCTATCGTACACCCCCTCCCCTTTTGAAAATCACTAATAAAAACTTGCTGGTTTTGCCGCTTGGGGGGCATCACGGAACCTGTCGACATGTGATGTCTCTCCTGGACACCCAGCTTTAAAATTTCTCTGTTTTGTACTCTGTCCCTTTATTTCTCAGACTGGCTGACACTTAGGGAAAATAGAAAAGAACCTACATGAAATATCGGAGGTGAATTTCGCCTGATAAATGGCCCATCGTTATTTGTTGTTTGTAGTACATGGGGAGGTTGGACCTAAGGGCAGCCTCAAAAATTTCTGAAATGGCTTTGGGGCCTTTTTCCTGTTGTCTTAACTACTAATTAGCACCTGGTTACATTTTAGTCATGCTAATCTTCTAGAAAGTGGTTGCTTCACAGCACACTTGGATTCCTCTCCTGACAATGCTCTTCCCTTTTCTACCACATGGCCAGGCTGCACATTTTCCAAATTTTTGCTGTTTCTATTTTAATTATAAATTCCACCTTAGATCATTCTGTTGCTACTATATGTGATCATAAGCTATTAAAAGTAGACACACCACATCATGAATGCTTTACTGCTTAGAAATTTCTTCTACCAGATACCCTAGGTCATCACTCTTAAGTTTGGCCTTCCACAAAGCCCCAGGGTATGGACAAAATGCAGCCAAGTTCTTTGCTAAGGTGTAGCATGGGGAACCTTTGCTCTAGTTTCCAATTGGTTCCTCATGTCTATCTGAGACCTTGTCAGCCTGACGTTTGCTGTCCATATTTCTAAAAGCATCTAGGTCACAACCTCTTAGTCTCTATAAAGTTCCAAGCTTTCCCTCATCTTCCTATCTTCTTCTGAGCTCTCCAAACATCTGTCCATTACCCAGTTCCAAAGCCTCTTCTGCATTTTGTTTTATGGTATCTTTATAGAAATGCCTTATTCTCCAGTACCAATTTTCTGTGTTAGTTTGTTTAGTATTGCTATAAAGGAATGCATGAGGCAGGACAATTCATAAAGAAAAGAGGTTTATTTCACTCACGGTTATGAAAATGGTACAAGAAGCATGGGACTAATATTTGCTTCTGACGAGGGCTTCAGAAAGCTTCCAGTCACAGTGGAAGGTGAAGGGGAGCTGGGTGTGCAGAGATCACATGGTGAGAGAGGAAGCGAGAGAGAGAGAGGAGGTGCCCAGCTCTTTTTAACAACTAGCTCTCATGGGAACTCATAGAATGAGAACTTACCTGCCCCTCCAGGGAGAACATTAATCCATTCATCAGGGATCTGCCCACATTACCCAAACACTTGTCACTTAGGCCCCACTTCCAACATTAGGGATCAAATTTCAACATGAGGCCTGGAACAGTCAAATATCCAAACTGTAGAAGGGGTCAGACCACCTTAAACTGAGACCTAATTCTGCCACTACTCTCTTTGCCTCAGCCTTTACATCTGTAAAATGAAAATACTAATAGTACAAGCCTCAGAGTATTGTTGTGAAGATTAAATAAATTGTATATGTGTAACAAGTGCTTATGATAGTGTTGGTCACATAATAAGCTATAAGTAAGTGTAGATTTTATTATTATGTTTTTGGAAAAAAATAAAACCTTACCCTATTCATCTCAATTTTCAAACAAAATGAATAATAGCAGCTCCACTCTGCCTTGTCATCATAAGCCCAGAGGCCTAGAAAGACAGAATGGTTTGCGGGGGTAGCCCTGGGATGCTAGTGCCCTGTGCTGCTTTGAGACTCTGCTTCCTACATCCCCACTGCTCTAGCTCCATCTGTGGCTTAAACAGCATCAGTTACTACTTGGGCTGCCGTTCCAGAGAGCACAAGCCATAAATTTTGGCAGTGTCCATGTGGTGCTTAGTCTACAGTCTCCCAAAATGCAAGAGTGGTGGAGACTTGGAAGCTTCCATGTAAATTTCAGAGGGTGTATCAAAAAGCCAGGGTGCTTTTTGACAGACAGAATCTTATCACAGGGGTGGAGCCACAGCAAAGAGCCTCTACTAGGGCAATGGCTAGTGGAGTTGTGGGAGCAGGGCCACCATCCTCCAGAATCCAGAGTTATAGACCCTCCAGAGTTATAGAGCATGCAACCACAGCCTGGAAAATCCAGAGATATTTTAGTCACAGGCCAACCTGTGAAAGCAGTCATGTGGCCTACCAGTCACACCAGTGTGTCTAGGATATAGGGCATGGAGTCAAAAGATTGTATATTGGAGTTTTCAGATTTGATGTCTGCCTTGTTGGGTTTCAGACTTACTTGAGGCCTGTTACCCATTTCTTTTTGCCAATTTATCCCTTTTGGAATAGTAGTGTTTACCCAATGCCTGATAACCATTGAATCTTGGAAGAAAAGAGTTTGGTTTTTATTTTACAGGCTCATAGCTGGAAGAAACTTTCCCTGAGTCTCATATGAGACTTTGGACTTTGAACTTTTGAGTTGATGTTAGAACAAGTTAAGACTTTTGGAGACTGTTTTTTTTTTTTTTTTTTTTTTTTTTGAGACAGAGTCTTACTCTGTTACCCAGGCTGGAGTGCAGTGGCACGATCTTGGTTTATGGCAACGTCCAACTCCTGGGTTCAAGCAATTCCTGTGCCTCAGCTACTTGAGTAGCTGGGATTAGAGGTGTGCACCACCATGCCTGGCTAATTTTTGTATTTTTAGTTGAGATACGGTTTCACCATGTTGGCCGGCCTGGTCTCAAACTCCTGGCCTCAAGTGATCTGCCCACTTCGGCCTCCCAAAGTGATGGGATTACAGGCATAAGCCATAGACATGGTCTTGAAAACTATTAAAAAAGGATGATTGGCTTGGTGCGGTGGCTCACGCCTGTAATCCCAGCACTTTGGGAGGCCGAGGCGGGTGGATCACGAAGTCAGGAGATTGAGATCATCCTGGCTAACACGGTGAAACCCCGTCTCTACTAAAAATACAAAAAATTAGCCGGGCGTGGTGGCAGGCGCCTGTAGTCCCAGCTACTCGGGAGGCTGAGGCAGGAGAATGGTGTGAACCCAGGAGGTAGAGGTTGCCATGAGCACAGATCATGCCACTGCACTCCAGCCTGGGCAACAGAGCATGACTCCGTCTCAAAAAAATTAAAAAAAAAAAAAAAAAAGGATGATTGTGTTTTGTAATGACAAGAACATGAGATTTGTGGGAGTAGGGATAGAATGCTATAATTTGGATGTTTGTTCTCTCCAAATTTCACATGATTCTCAGTGTTGGTGGTGATACCTAATGGGAGATGCCTAATATGTTATGAGTAGATTAATGCCCTCCCTGGGGGGTAGTGAGTGAGCTCCTGCCCTGTTGGTTCCTTTGAGATCTGATTGTTAAAAAAAAGCCTGTCACCTCCCCTCTCACTCTCTTGCTTCCTCTCTCTCCATGTGATCTCTGCACACTGACTCCCTTTCGCCTTCTGCCATGAATGGAAGCAGCCTGAGGCTTTTACCAGATGCTCAGTCTTTCAACCAGTAGAATCATGAGTCAAATAAACCTTTGTTCTTTACAAATTATTTAGCCTCCAGTATTCCCTTGTAGTAACACAAATGAACTAAGACAGTCCCCCTAAGTCTTTATTCTTCATTACTGGACTATACTGCCTCATATTCTTTACCAAGGTACTAGAGAGAGCAATCACTTGGAGAATGAGCATTCATAGGTTGATTTTGGTCACCAGTTGTTGGCGACTTTATTGGGTGACTCTGGACAGACTGAAAGAATGAATAATAGTCTTCAAAACCTCCACCACAGAAAAATGTATTTTAAGTAGTTAGGATGGTTCTGTCAGTCATTCATAAAAAGCTCTTTCTAGTTGATTATTGTAGTAGTGCATTTTGCATTGCTATAAAGAAATACCTGAAGCTTGGTAATTTATAAAGAAAAGAGGTTTATTTGGCTCATAGTTCTGTAGGGTGCACAAAAAACATGGCACTGACATCTGCTAAGCTTGTGATGAGGCCTCAGGAAGCTTTTACTTATGGCAGAAGGTAAGATGGCTGGCATATCATATGGTGGGAGAGGGAGCAAGAGGGTCGGGGGCAGTGCCAGACTATTTTTAACAATCTGATCTCATAGTAACTAATATACTTTGAGGTAATTAATTACCTTGAAGATAGCACCAAGCCATACATGAGGGATCCACCCCCGTGAAACAAACACCTCCTACTAGGCCCCACCTTTAAAATTGGGGATCACATTTTAACATGAGATTTGGAAGGGACAAACATCCAAACTCTATCAGCTTTCCCTGAACACAAGGAACTCACCCAACAAGACCACTGGAGAGCAGAGCACAGGGAACTCACCCAACAAGACCTCTGGAAGCATTGCCTTCTCAGAAGAGGTAGCATTTGAACAGAAGCTTGAAGAATGAATGAGGTTGTCAGGCACCCAAGCTGGGAGGCTGTTCCAGGAAGAGCCTGTGTAAGACAGGGTGCCAACAGAGAGATTGGAACATTCAGAGAACTCTAAGTAGTTCAAGATTGCCAGTTTGCAAACAGCAATCCAGAAATGACAGATGAGACTTGACTTCTAGGCAGTGGCCAGATCCTAAAGTTCTTTGCCAAGTAAAGGAATTTACAGTTTACTTCTGTAGGCACTAGGGAAGCATTTTAAGGGCTTTAAACCAAGGTTTCATGGTTAGATTTTCATATTTGGACTATCACTTTGGCAGCCAGTATAAAAGATGGATTGAAGGGATGTGATCTAGAGGCATGGGCCTGGTAGGAGTGTTAGGCTGCCCTACTCTAGGGAGTTTCTTGGCATTGGAAATAGCAGTAACCCTGAACTTTCCTTTATGGGTCTGGGTCAGACCTCGTGGAATTTCAGAGCTCACTGTCAGGTGAGATTAGGAAGGAGGTACAAGGGAAAAATGATAGCCTGAACCATCTAGACTGCATGGTATAATAGGTAGAATTTGGAATTTGAATCAAGTGTGTATGCACTGTGGAACATCTTTTCAGCCATCTCCACACATTAAAATGACAGCAGTATCATCCTCAAGTGCAAAATTTCACTATAGCAGCATTGTCATTTTTATCATAGTGCCATAAGACTTACTTGGAGACCAAACCAATTCATAATTTACCTATTTTTTAACTTCTACAACTAAACTCCCTTGGATTGTGTCCAAGTTGAATTTATAAACAAGCTGTATGTTTCAGGAAGCATGGTTGTATTGCAAAAGTTAGTGTAAAATGTACTCTTTTTATTTCAGATAATTATTGATCAGATCAGCTTTAGTTTTCTGATATTTATGCCATAGCTACCCTGTGTTGGTCAACACGTTTATTCCTCACCTCTTGGAGGATTTACTTATACACATGCACGCACGCTACATCCACACACACCTCAAAAGTGCTTCCACACATACAAAAGATGAAATGTTGTCTGTGTGGTTCTTTACCTTCTCTGGGAAAGAAAGCCTTGATTTTCTGACCTTCAGTCATAATTTAAAATTTATTTTCTTTAATAAGTTTTCTAAAATACTTAAAAGATTTGTTTTCATGCCAATTCTGCTATGTCTGTATTTGTGTTACTTTTTTCCTCTTGTCATCTTAAAACAGCATTTTGCCAGAAAAATCAGTATTAAAATAAGCATTTTGAATGGTGTTGGGACTCTGGATGGTTTTCCTACATGAATCATTCCATCAACATTCTAACCCAATGCAGCTAAATATAAATTGGCCTCCAGCTCACTGTCACTTTAGAGGTGATACCATTAATCGGCTTTCTAGGCAGTATATAATGTTTTGATGATTTTGCAGTTGGGGTCTGTGTGTCTGTAGGCATGTGCACAGGCCACATATGAACATCTGTAATCTCCTAGACAGCTGCCAAGTTCTGTTTTCATGTTATTGATTACATACTCAGGCATCTCCCCTAATAAAACAAGCCCATCTAAAATGAAGTGAGCAAAATGGAAAACATACAGCACGGCCAGGGGCCAGGAGGCTGATACATACATTCCCGTAAGCGTATGCCTCACATATGATCTTGTGTTGACTGTCAAAACTCATGAACCTCAATTCCTGTCACCTGATACTGATTTTTCCTGAATGTTTTACATCATTCACTCTCTTTGAAGCTAATCAGAACTTGTAATTTTGCAATATAATCATTTTGGAAGACTGAGAACTGTGTCCAATATAGGACATGAAGAGTTATTCCTTGACTGTGTAATAGAAATCGTGTTATTCTGATATATACTGACTATTTGAGAACTATAAGTAGAGATTTTGGAGTTAGATTGCTTGGTGGGTTTAAATTCCAACTTACTGACTAGGTGATCTTGAGCAAGTTTCTGAACCTTTCTGTGCCTCAGTTTGCTTATCTGTAAGAAAAGGAGGTGGAATACATATTTTCTAGTAGACTATAATGAGGACTAAGTAAGAAAGTACACATAAAGTGTTTGGAACATAGTCAGTGTTAAATATCTTCTCTGTTGTTACTCAAGTATCAATGCCTAACTATCCTCTGGCCCCCAGTGAACACTGATGTCCTTTAGTTCCTGCAGGTTAATTGATTATCTGGATTATCATTGATCATGAATGTGGAAAATCTGTCTTCCCAAGAGGGTTATGTGAACTCTATGACTAAGATATCTCTCTCTCCACCCCACATAAGCCCCAAAACCCTACCCAAAGTGATACTACTCATTTTTTCTTGTCACAGTGAATGATAATGAAAAATGTAAAATATAAGGACTACAAGAAACAGCTATTTTGCAGTTATCAGAAGTAGATGGTGATTATGATCGAGAAAGAACTGAGGAATTCAGGACCTCTCTTGAAGACACCTTGTCAATATGCAATTAACTCTTCTTTATCTTAGAAAGTGATCATAAATTATATTTTGCAAATGTGAGAAAAAGGAACATATAAATACTAAGTAACGATTCTCAGCACAGAATGATTTTTTTCCAGAGCTGCAAATGCCAGAAGACCCTGAGGAATTTATCTGTTCACCAAAGAATGTTTTAACATACAAACTTGTTTCAGACAGACATAATTCAGATGATCAAAACAAAGTAATGGTTTCCCAGTATCATATAATATAAATATTAATAAAGCATTAATTTTATTTTCAGATGTGAACTATGTTATTTTTCTATTTGTCATTTTCACTTATGCAATTTTTTTGCAGAACTTTCATAGGTTTCCTAGAAGTAAAATGAAGCTGAAACTTTATGTAGCAGTGCCTACATATATATACATATATAACATATATAGAATATATATGAGATATATGTGCATTATATATGTGTGTGTACAAGTGTGTGTGCATGTGTGCAGAGAGATAGAGAGCGAGCGAGAAAGAGAACCCAAATTCTTTGTATGATGAATACTAGTATCTGAACACATGCCTTTGATGAGATGTCTTGTAAGAGTCAGAGTGCAAATGCATAAAGGGCAGAATGTGTCATAGATCTTGCCCTCTCAGCTATTCCCACTACCCTCTTCAGAGTGGACATGTCAGAAATGGATTTACCTCATTGTCTTTACCAAAGAACATGATCTGGGTACAATCAATCTACTTTTTTTTTGTATTTTTCTATTGGGAATAATAATAACGATGCAGCAGAGTTGTCTGAAGATCAAATGAGATAATGTATACGGTGATTCTTATGTAGTGAAGGTTTGTTCTTTTTTATGATTATTAGGCATCTGACTTATTCTTCCCTTTTAGCTTCCACACTTTCAGTTCATTGAGTTCCTTAGAGTTTATAAAGCCCTTTTAAATTAAGTAGCACAGTAGCTTTCAAACAGGCAATATTAGTTCCATTTTTCAGATGAATAAAATTAATAAAAGGTGACTAGGGCAGTAGGATTTTTACTAGAGATAATTTTTATTATTGGAGTATATAAGAGTGGCTTAGTCCATTGGAGCACTATAACAAAATATCATAGACTGGGTAGCATATGAACAACAAAAATTTGTTTTTCAACGTTCTGAAGGCTGGAGGACCCAAGGTCAAGGCACTGGCAGATTCAGTGTCTGGTGAGGGCCTTTTTCTCATACAAAGATGGTGCCTTTTGCTGTGTCCTCACTTGTCCTCACTTGATGGAAGGAGAGAGGAGTCTCTTTAGAGCCTCTTTTATAAGGGCACTAATCCTATTCATGAGGGTTCCACCCTCATGGCCTAATCACCTCCCAAAGAGCCTACCTCCTAATCCATTCCCTTGGGGGTTAAGATTTTAATATATGAATTTTGAGGGGACACAAACATTCAGACCATGGCAAGAAGTGAATGGCAATTAGTCTAAGAGCATAACTCCTTGGCAGGCCAGGCATCATGCTGATTAAATCAATAGTGATGCTGCTCCTAGCAAGGCAAGAAAAACATATTTGGGGACAGAAGTAAAGCCACTTTAGGGGGCATATGTGGTATAATGATTAAAAAATAAAATTGTCCATCAATTTCTGTTGTCTTTCTAATTTGTTTCACTTCACATAGAGATAAGAAAAGGAAATCTGGAGAGAAAATGCTTTAATTGTATTGGAAATGCTACTCCTTTTTGAACATATTGAATGATGTTATCTGGTTCTCCCAAGGAGTTATATTACTTAAATGACCTCTCTCTGGAATGAAGAATTTCAACAGAGGGAGTGAAATTCTTGGAAAATATATGTTTGGGAAAAATAATAAGTAATCCTTGGTTTATTCTCTGAGTCGTTTTGAACTTTGATTTTTTAATTTAAATTTTTTAAAATTTTTGTTAAGTTAATTGAGATATGATTAAAATTCACCAGTTTCGGGTATGGTCCTATGACTTTTGGTACATAAACACATACATGTAACCACCACCACAATCAAGATACAAAACATTTCTATCAATCCTGAAGTGTGAACTTTGTTTTGAGTCAACTTATTCTTAGTAAGTTTTGTGTTTTAAAAATTTCTCAGAATCTGACAAATGCAATGATCCTCTTCCTTGGAAAAGTGTGGAGATACATAAAATATTACCTACTATTTCAGAGGAATGATGAAGCCTAGCCTTGGGTCCCCAGATTCAGAAACAGAGTTTAAATTCTTTACAATTAGTGTCTTTACAAAATAACATGTTTTCTTAGAAGTAGAAATCCTGTTTTTCTACCAACTGCCTGGAGAGCTGACTTATTTGTTGATGGATGATTTCTTAAATATAATCATTCATCTATACATGAAGGTATATTGGGCTTCAAAATTTGTGGATATGTTAGGCCAGGCACGGTGGCTCACGCCTGTAATCCCAGCACTTTGGGAGGCCGAGGCGGGCAGATCACAAGGTCAGGAGATTGAGACCATCCTGGCTAACACTGTGAAACCCCATCTCTACTAAAAATACAAAAAATTAGCCGGGCCTGGTGGCGGGCGCCTGTAGTCCCAGCTACTTGGGAGGCTGAGGCAGGAGAATGATGTGAACCCGGGAGGCGGAAATTGTCTCAAAAAATAAAAACAAAATTGTGGATATGTTAACAGTTAAATTCTTTCCAAGTATTTCAACTTATCATGGACAAGGAGAGGGTTAATGCTAATATATTGGTCTGCTCACACCAGTAACTAACATAGATTTACCAGGCAAGGTGCAGAACACCCAGTTAAATTTGAATTCCAGATAAACAAATATTTTTCAGTATAAATATTCCCATGCATTGATAGTTCCCATAAAATTCAAATATGTCCCAATGCATGGGTCATACTTTTACTTTTAAAAAACACTATTAATTGATTATCTAAGTTCAAATTTAACTGGGTATCCTCAATTATTGTATGATTCCAGCTCCTTCCCATTGGCAAAGATATATTTTGTCATATTTTATTTACCTCCACCTTTGCCATTGTCTGTTGAGAGCCCTAGGATATAATAGATAGTCATAACATTTGCTAAATGAAAAAAGTTATTCAATTTCTAGGTAAGAGAGACTTTATATTTGGTTCAAGTATTTCAAGGAACTTTCTAAGAATTCAATATAGGATTGAACACCAAGCCAGTCTTAATTCTGAATAATTTCCCCCACATGCAAATTGAAATTAGAATCCACATCTTCTTAACTCCAAAGCCCATGTTTCAACCTCTATTAGTGACTCTTGAAGAAAGACAGATTGCATTTTAGGGAGAATTTTAATTAATAGGGGCAACATGAGGGGTGGGGAGTGGAAGAGTAGGGAGCTGCTGGAAGTTAGAGGGTAGTAGCCAGAGATAATACATATCCAGCAATGTGTGGGGACAATCTCACACAAGAAGGAATTGTTCTGGGTCCAACAGAGTTTTTGAGATTACTACCAGATATCATGTCAGAAATAGACAAAAATTATCTAAACTTAGAATGTAACTCAAACTGACATATATACACAAAATTTTGCGTGGTTTTAATATTTTTAAAATTTTCCAGAAGTGAAAACTGAAATGTAAGTCAAAAGAAGATTATCTATAAAATTCTGACAAAAAATCGAACAGTGGATAAAATGCCAGGTGATATTATCACAAACTGATTAAATGAGCAGAGTAAACCTGCACAGCCAGCTGGGAAATAATAGTTCTAGTGGCCCACAGGCAACTAGGTGTCCACGTCCCGGGTGCAGTGTCGCACCACCTTCAAGCAGTTGTCTTCTCTGGCTTTACGTCTTTGGGGACAATTCTGGGTCCTGTGGATGGCTAGAACTTCCAAAACAACAGTAGCAATTCCAAAAATCTCTTGATTAGTTGGTTATTGGTTCATGATCCCAGTAGAATAGTCTACTTTTCCCCTGATATTTTCCTAGATGAAATTGCCTGCCTGGCTTTGCTCTTATACCTATGTCTTCAACTCTCATCGCAATAAGAACTTCAGACTAGCTAGGCATAGTGGCTCACACCTGTAATCCCAGCACTTCGGGAGGCTGAGGCAGATGGATCGCTTGAGCTCAGGAGTTTGAGACCAGGCTGGCCAACATGGCAAAGCCCCACCTCTACCAAAAATATATTAGCTGGGCATGGTGGTGCACATCTGTGGTCCCAGTTATTTGGGAGGCTGAGGTGAGAGGATCACTTGGGCCTGGGAGCAGGAGGTTGCAGTGCACCTCTATACTCCAGCCTGGGTGGAAAAAAAAAAAAAAAAAGCAGGCTGGGTGCAGTGGATCATGCCTGTAATCCCAGCACTTTGGGAGGCTGAGGTGGGCAGATCACGAGGTCAGGAGATCGAGACCATCCTGGCTAACAAGGTGAAACCCCATCTGTACTAAAAACGCAAAAAATTAGCCAGGCATGGTGGTGGGTGCCTGTAGCCCCAGCTACTTGGGAGGCTGAGGCAGGCGAATGGTGTGAACACAGGAGATGGAGCTTGCAATGAGCTGAGATTGCACCACTGCACTCCAGCCTGGGCAACAGAGCAAGACCCTGTCTCAAAAAAAAAAAAAAAGCAAAAACTTCAGACCAGCTTCTGCAGAGAGGGAACATGAGCAGAGAATAGGAGCAAATTTATCCCTATCTCCTTATTAAGGAATGAACTATCTTATAGTTTTACTGTTTTTTGTTTCTCTATTTGTTTGTTTGTTTTATTCTGGAACTTTACTAAGAGCTTTTTACCATTTTAGAAAATTTCATCATTGATGGTAATCTTCCTATGATACCTGACCTTCTATTTAGCAATCTGTGCCTGTTAAATTCAAATTCTACACAGAGAAGAAAATATCTGTTTCATTTTATTTTCTATTTAAGCCATGTTGAAATACTATGTTATTGTAAATTTATTTTCTTTATTTATAATATAGATGTGATGTTATTTTCTTTTTAAAAATTATGTGTACCGTGCAATATTTATTCAGAGCTGGTGCTGTGAGTTATCTGATGAGAATACTTCTTTTAAAGAGTACCAGCCAATCTGAACAATGTCTGACATTCAGTTAAATTACATTATAAATCACTAGTTGGTAGATTAATTAGCCACAGTATAAAATTATAGCTGGAAAAAAAACTATGTCAAAAAATAATAGTAAATAATATTTTTGACACACATTTCCTAGGAAAACCTTGTAAACATTTAGAGAAACCATTTGCAATTTTACTTGTTATGAATATCTCTTAAAGTGTTCTTAAGTAAAATACAACATTTCTTATAATCTCAATGAATACTTTCAGCATACATAACATTTGGATAGAGAACTCAAGAAGAGGTAAGGATTTCTTATGGGAAGGCTTGAGGTTGCATTGGTTAAATGACAACCCTAACTCTGTTTTTGTTTTGTTTTGAGATGAAATCTCACTCTGTTGCCAGGCTGGAGTGCAGTGGCACGATCTCAGCTCACTGCAACCTCTGCCTCCTGGGTTCAAGCGATTCACCTGTCTCAGCCTCCCAAGTAGCTGGGACTACAGGTGCACGCTACCAAGCCCAGCTAATTTTTGTATTTTTAATAGAGATGGGGTTTCACTACATTGGTCAGGTTGGTCTCACCAAACTCCTGACCTTGTGATCCACCCACCTCGGCCTCCCAAAGTGCTGGGATTACAGGCCTGAGACAGTGTCCCCTGGCCAGCCCTGATTCTGATAAAAGGCCAGTGGACACATCTGGACCAAATATTATGGGGAAAGGTGACATCTTCTCAGAACTGCTCAGGCCACTTGTGTATTTTATTGCTAAAGGATGCAAAGGGGCATAGTGATTAAGAACCTTATTTGGAGCTGGACAGCTCTAAGCTTGAGTCCCAGGTGTGCCACTGCATGGGACTTTAAATATTTTACTTAGTCGCTCTGAAGTTCAGTGTTCCCTTCTGTAAGTAAAAATAATTACAGGTCCTACCTTCTATCCATATAGAAAGTAACACACTTAAGAGTTGCATTAATCTGCTCACACTGCCATAGCAAAATACCATAGACTGGGTGGCTTAAACAACAGAAATTTATTTTCTTACAGTTCTGGAGGCTGGGAAGTCCAAGATCAAAGTGCTGGCCAATTCAATATCCAGTAAGGGCTCTGGAAACTGAATTGTCCAGCCTTTGATCTTGGACTTCCTAGCCTCCAGAACTGGCTTGCAGATGGCTGACTTCTCCCTGTGTCTTCTCGTGGCCTCTTCTCTCTCTCTCTTCTCTCTTCTCTCTTTTCTCTGTCTCTCTCTCTCTCTGTGTGTGTGTGTGTGTGTGTGTGTGAGAGAGAGAGAGAGACAGACAGACAGACAGACACAGCTCTCTTCTTATGAGGACACTAATCCTATCAGATCAGGACTCTACCCTCATGACCTCATTTGACCTTCGTTATCTCTTCAAAGGCCTTATCTCCAAATACAGTTGCATGGGAGTTTAGGGCTTCAACAGATGAATTTGGGGTTGGGGAGAGGGGACACAATTCAGTCCATAGCACAGTGCCAGACTCTTAGTTGCACTACTAAACATTGGTTATTAGTAACATCAGATGCCTAATCTAACACAATCATGTTGTAAAGTAAGCATTATTATCCTTCTTTTAAACATAAAAAAAAACTGACTCTCAGAAAGCTTGACTCACATCCTTGGGTTATATACACACTAGTACAAGCATCCAGGCAGTGGTGATACCAGAATTTAAAGTTAGTTCAGGTTGACGGCAATATACATGCTCATTTCACTCCACACTAGATTGCTTTACAGAATAATGGTATTTTAATTCTTATGAATAATTAACATTCTTCCAATAGTCTATAATTTGTAAAGTGTTTTCCCAGCCTTTAACGTTCCTGTGGAGGAAGCCTTGGGCTGGTTAAAAGGGAAAGAAAGGGAGGACTGAGGTAAAGGAGAGGGCAAACAGAGACAAAAGAGCTACAAGAAAGAAGGTTTCATTCAAAGAAAGCAGGTAAAGCAAAACTTAAATGACTTCTCAGGGCCAGAGAGGCAGGCAAAAGTCGAAGAAATGGTGACTCAAAGAACAGGCTTTACAAGAAAACAGCAAAGCAAGAAATGAGAGTAGAGTTGGCATCAGGGTATAGGTAGAGCCTACAGTCAGATGCCTCAAGTAACTCAAACACGCTGAGAATGGTTCAGTAAGAATTGCAATTGCTGTAGTCAATTAGAAATGGGAAGTGAGCAAGATGTTTGTTCTGCATGAAAGAGAAGTCCATTGTTGCTACGATCATGGTGGGTGGTTTACGGTGCTGATCTGGAGTCAAATTGCCAGGATTGCACTCTGCCTTCATCTTTTCTAGCTGTACGACCTCGGGGAATATTGACTTCCCTAGCTGCAGTATGGGAAGGTTGATACTCCCTATATCATAATGTTGATGAATTAAATCAACATTATGAGGGTTATGTGCTTAGCACTCTACCAAGGACACAGTAAATGCAGCATAGTAAAGTTCTAGAAATGATGATGAGGAGGAGGAGGAGGAAGAATTTTATCCCTAAAATAATTCCTGTATGGCTAATATGAGACATTATGTGCATTGCAATTGTGACTGTGTCTCTTACACTCCAGGTGACAGGATAGAAGGTGCAATATTCCTGTAAAACATCTTTGTTTGCATTTGACCTTTTCTAGGAAGTACTCAGGAAGACTTAACAGAGACAGTGCCTTAGGTTGTGAAAACAGGTTCCATTAGAACTTCAGGTGAGCAGAGCAATGCGGTTAAGCTGAGCTAGGGGTCAAGGGTTAGCAGGACTTTCTGAGGAAACATCTCCTGTCATTCTTTTGTTCTCCTGTCCTGCCTATCCACACACACTCATGGAAGTCCCCTTTTCTGGGCCAGAGATTAGTGACTGTTTCCCATAGTGAACTGCTTGCCACCCTCAGGAATATTGGTCCCAACATGAATGAAAGAGAAAGTGAGAGAGCCAGAGCAGGAAGAAAAGAGAAAGAAGAAAAAGAGGAGAGGAAGAAAATCAATAAATCAGAGATCTCTCAGAAAGATACTCATAACCAGAACTCCATGAGAAAGGGCTGAAATATTCATAGCTGAAAATTTCATAGCTGAAAATACTGAAATATTTCTGAGGACTTGCTGCTGAAAAGGTCAGGAAATGGATCATTGATTCAGATCTACAAATTCAAAATTGTGCTTGTGCATTGTACTAAGTCTTGCTTTTCCCCCCACAAAGTATGGGAATACATAGAATGCCAGATGGAGCATGGGTCTGTTTCAGCTACCAGCTCTCGTGGTAGTTGAAAATGGCTGTGTGGTTGCTCCACCGTGGTTGCTTAGATGAATAAAGGCTTTATTTGGAAAAAGTAATGATAGTTATAGTCTCATGTAGTATCATGTTACAAGTGAAACTCATTCATTGAACACCAAAACTGTATGGTTAAATATGCTTGCAAGATTGTCTGTAAAATAAAAAGGTTAACTTCACGGCTTATCTGTTCCTTATACATTGCATATCTGTACATAAAGTTTTCTACATTTAAGCTATAATGTTTTCCTAAATGTGTACCATGGAAACTGTAAATCCAGATACTTCATTCCATGTATAATTGAGGTCAGCCTCTGCAGAAAACTGGGACACCTCAATTATATAATCCCAGTTCAGTCCACACCATCCTTGTTATTTATAATGTTAATCTCATTCTATATTGCCCATCTCTAAAATAATAAATATCATAGGTAGTTGTCATATATAAACCTTGATGATTTGTTATTTTAATTAAAAGAATTTTAAAGTGTTGTTGCAAGACAACATTGATGATTTCAAACAGAATACAATTCCCAAATAAAGCAAGCTGGAAATCTTACATGAGACTATCTTTAGAAAACAACTATTGTGATCATATATCCTCTAGCAAGTTGTTCACTTTTAATTCAAATGGTCAAGAAGTCTGAGTATCTTTTATTTCCTGAAGGGATGTATATATTTGAAATCTGGCACAACTCACTGAATGTCAGTACATTAGATATAGGGGGAAGAACAATGAAGAAAAAGAAAATATATGAAAATAGACAGATGATTTTGGGAAGCTTACATGCCTTGGGGGAAAAGAGCTATGAAATAGCTGCTAGCACCCTTGAAAATACTGCTTATGTGCCTCATTATGCCACCTAGATTTCCAGACTGTCACATTCAATGAGGTCTTTGTGAGCCCATGATGCTAGGGCTGTCAGCCTGATATTCTATAATTTGGAAAGACTCCCACCCCTGCCATTTTGTAATGCCTCCTGAAAAGCAATGGAGGAACCTTGCTGGATATTCTCTCTAACTTCATTTAATAGAGTATTTCATGGTTTCAGTAAGAACAGCTCTGTTACTGATGTGCTGGGGCATCCAGTCATCCTCAGCACCATTCTTGCTTTTTCTTTTTTAAATAACAGGCCTCAGCATGAAAAATTGCATTTGATTCAATTAGTATAAATTAATGCTATATATAGTGCCCCCAAATTCACCACCCTAGTTGCAACTTCTACAATCAGCCTCATCCATTCTCTCAGTTCTGTAGCCTCTCCCCTGAGATTCTGATTGCACATATTGGGCCATTTTTGGAGAGCTAGATGTGTCTTCTTAGAGAAAGTGCACATTGTCTAGGAGTGGGGCAGCAGCGGCTTAATGCATCTTGTAGTTCTCCATGGAATGACTGGAATTCTGTGTAGCTCCAGAAGGAATAGTTAATCTCTCTTTCTCCTAACATGTGCTTCTTGATGCAGGATTGATTGGAACTTGTTTCCCTGGAATGCCCCTAGATTCTGTCCTAGCCTTGGTTTGAGGGCAAATCACTGATGAGGTGGGGACTGGCAGACACATCTATTGAAGCTTCCAGAAGCCTGGTAGGAAGACAAGGTCAGCAAGGGAGTGAAGTGCGTGATTCGGTGTCTGAAGGAATTATCAGGTGACCATGAGGGCCCTACACTGTGGGAATCAGTGAGATGTGGGATCATCTACAGAGCTACTTTCCTAAAGAGGAAGAGGATGGATCACCTTCCTTCCTTCTTACAACATCCTCCCCAAGCTTCTCTTTTCTTTAGAGAATGACAGCCACCTGCCACCCACCACCCACCACCCACCTCCCTTGGAGGACTATAGAATCAGATATTTTTAACAAATACAGAGAAACTGTTTTGAAGATAGGGTTCATATTCTCATGTCTGACTTTGGCAGGTATAGTATATGTTTGGCAGAGGGATAAACTGGGTCTTGCATCTTTGAAGAGATGCTAATGGGATCAAAGCAGTATGACAACAGAGGAAGGAAAGAGAAGACAAGAGAGTCCTAGTATAGCACTCAAGTCCCAGCACCAAATTATTTCAGGAACAGTATCTTCCTCTTCCTGACTGTTCTCTCAATGTGTGTCCTTGTTTTCTTGCCTCACACAAACATTCAGATGTCCTCAATGCCCTCAGTTCATTTCTGTTCCTAGCTAGCCAAGAATAATTATTTCTGTTCACATTTTCCTCTTACTATGGCCTCTCTCACATCATGAGGTTATGCTATTACATTCCAAGGACTATGCACTTGATTTAGGTATATTTGCTAGGAATGTTGTCCTCCCTCCTTGAAGAGAAGTTTCATTTGCCGTCCTGTGTGCTCTCTCTCTCTCTCAATTTTTTCCCTCTAGTTTAGTACAAAGAATCTGCAATCTGCTTTCAGTCATCACTGTTGACACACCAGAGAAATATGACTCTAATTTTTCAAAGAAAATATGAATCACATAGTGTTCCCCACACAGACAGTACCCTCCTCTGTTAGCTAGCTGTACAATCTAAAATTCTGAGCATTACTTTTCACACAAGCAATGGTCAGATTATTGGGACTGTACAGAGCAGAGCGCCATGGCACCAGGATATGACCTCATCTGCTCTGAGGAACTAAGTGGGGTTGAGCTGTGTCCATGTTTGGAGGAGCATACTTCCAGTGGAGACAAGCCCAGGAAGGGTCAGCAATTTCTCATTTTGGACAACAGCCTGCTTCTTTGATGAGAACACTTCAATTGAAAATTAAAATGCAATGATAGGCTCATTATTGTCACAGAAAACTGCTTAATAGAGAATAAACTCTGTTTTTTTACTACCAAGCAACTAAATGGCATAGAAAAAGAAACATCAACTAAATGGCATAGAAAAAAATTAATTCATGGTTCATTTTTGTGGGTAACATGGACAATGTAAATAATGGAAATAAGGTTTGTTTCCAAATTAACAACTTCTAAGGTATGTGTTATGGTCAGAACAGTTTTAGCTTGTTTTTTGTATGTGGAATACTTTGCATGGAAATTTCCTGATGATGCCCCTGTCATTGCAAGACCTTGAATATCCTTGATTCATCCAGATAACTATTTCCAAGCCTTCCAGTAAAATGCAGAACGACTGCTAATGAGAATTAACTATTAAACTATTGGGACGGTACTCAGGAACCAGAATGTTGCATGAACCAAAGCATCCCATTCTCTAGCCCCTCAGATAAAAGGAATTTATTGTCTTTTGATGACAAGGCAGAGGAAGGACATATGAAGTAGCAGAAGGTGAATATTCAAGAGCAGCACTTAAGCCTCAGTCCTGTCATTACACCCTGACTAATGAAGGTTCCCGCAAATATCACTTGGACTCAACTCTCTCAGTCTCTCATTACTCATCAGTTACTGCTTCAAGGCTTTTTATCTGACCCACTGTGAGGGGGATGCGTTCCAAAGCTGAGAAAATTATTTCCCTTGAGCGTGTTCAGGTGGGTGGGTGAATTTACAGTTGCAGGTGTTCAAGAATGTATCGGTGACAGCAAGATTCCTTCAGGTTCATTTCACCTGCCAAAGAAATGACTCTGCTGAATATTGATTCTGTTCTGCTTTAGGTGTTGCCCTTGGAGGCAGTCACCATCCACAAACACGCATGTAAACTCATATTCATGCAGCCCACACAGCAATGGCACATTACTCTTAGATAAGGTCAGGCAGCTACATCTTCTGGGATCGATGCTGGGCAGAGAACCATTCTATACTGTGTGTGTGCTGGAGGAGGATGGAGGGTAATTACGCCGAAAATAGAGAACATGTTTTAGTAATCTGAAGGTATTGATGGTTTAACAAGAAACATAAAATTAAAGCCTACTAGCACATACAAATAAAATGGGCAATAAAATATACACATAAACAACTGAACCAGTACAGTGACAATACTGGCATTTTTGTATGAAGAAATCCTAAACATTTTCATATGAAGAAAAAGGTAAAGAAGCAGAAATTAAAAGGATAACTTGAAGAAGATCATCAGGCCTGACATGCTACCTTAGAAGAGATGAATGAAATCTTAGAAGAGATGAACGAAAAGCTAATATTTTTCTAGTCTTAGAGGAAAGACATGAAGTCAGTGTAGTTAAGACAAATGAATTCCGTGGGGCAGCCTATCAAAGACTGTTGTTCTTAAAATCCATGCAATGTTCAGAGGTATTTCTATTTTTTGGAAAATAAATTCTGGTTTCAGAAAGCAACAAACAATATTCTCTCTTAGAGATTAACAAAGAATATCAACATCTTAAGGGCCCTGAAGATTCTTCTACAATACAGCTCTCTAACTGTAACTATTTTAGTTCCATGTTTCCCAACCTTCTTTGATTAGGAGGGCTTCTTATTGTTGTCCCAGGAATATTGTAGGAATCTTTACGATACAGTTGAAGAAGCAAATAGAATGGAATTATCAAAGATGATGTTGAGTACATATATTTTCCTTTTTTCCTTGCTAGGAGAACCATGGAAATACTTTTCCCAATGGCCTTAGGAACTTGCAAGTTTCTATCTTGTTCATCAACCTATCTTTAAAAAAAAATCTTTTGAGTAAAGTTAATAGGATTATTTCATTTCAAAAACAATTAGGACCTGATTGCCTTTATCAAACAAGCTCCTATAATCTTTTGAATATATTTGCTATAGTTTGCACTGAATCATCAAAAGGAAAACTGTGGTAAAGAATACATTATGCCGTCTAGAAGCATTTTACATCGAGGAGCATGAAATCAGGAACCCGAGAGATCACACTTCAAAGAACTACAATGCAATTATGGTTCAATGTTGTGTATTGTTTTTAATGCATTCAGTTATGATACATCAAGACAAAGGTAGTTGAAATGATTTTTGTTAATCATAGCTTATTATCAAACTGAGTTATTTCTTGTTTGTCACAGATTTGGTAATACTTATTCAGTTGTCTCTAGCTAAATGTATATAGGGATCCTAGTAATAACTAGCTTAGGAACTGGCTACTGGAGACAAAAGTCACAAACAATGTTTATCACTAGATTCTTTTAAAAGAGGGACTGTAGGCTGTGTCCTCAGGCCAGAATTCACAGCAGCCTATAAAAGTGGAAGCAATTTTTCTCATGAGAGAAATTAAGAGTAGGTTATCTTAGGACTATCAGGTAACAATTAACCTAAACTTTTTGACTAGCACCTAGATAGTATGTAGTGAATTATATCAGTGAGAGATAACTAATTGCATGTTCATGATATTATCAGACTCCATGTTTTGATGTGTGTAATTTCTTATTAGAAATTCAAGCCTATCGCTTCTAGGTCAGTGAACACATTATACATGTTTCTCCTTATTTTGAAGTATTTAATGACACACAGTAGGTAGGGAAGATTTAGATATAAAACCTCAAAGTTGAAATATTTATAAAGGGGACAAATTTGACTCCCTAAATATGAAGTTAAAACTGCTTCACTATAAAACAGCCTATAAGAGGATGTGAAAAGACAAAACAGTGTAAAAGAAAATATGTGCATCAAATATCATCATCAAAGGCTAATATCCAAAATATTTGAAGAGTTGCTACAACACAGTAAGAAACAGACAAACAATATAACACAAAAAGGAAGTAGGGTATAACAGAAAGTTCAGACAAAAAGATACAGGTAGTTTATCAACATGCAGAATAATGTTCCACCTTTCTGGTGGTCATTTAAACACAAATCAACAATGAAATTCAGCCTTACCAAATTAGTAAAACTCCAGTATTTTTGAAAGTATTGTTAAAGCAGCTGGAATCTCAAACAAAAGAGTTGGGAGGGCAACTTTACAATACTTATACATTTATGTAGTATTTAAACCCTTTGACTTAACAATTCTATTCCTAGTAATTAATCTTACAGAAATATTTTCTAAAGTGTTTATAAAAGTGTTCAGAAATAAAGATGTCCCCTAAAGGATAATTTGTAATAATAGAAATGCAGCATTATTTGTAGTAATAAAAATTTGAAAATAACCTAAATGCCTATATTGAATATGTTATGGTTGATTCATAGAGTAAGAAGACTAATAAGCCATTAGAAGGAAACAGGATTTGCAGAATCTAACAAGCAAACATATCTATGACATATTGCTAAGTATAAAACAGCAGTGACAAGCAGTTCACATAATTTTATTTTTTAGATAAATATATGTTTGTGTGTGTACACACGTGTAAATGATGTAGCAATGACTTTCTTTTTTCTTTTCTATACATATTTTATTTTTCAACGTTTTATAGAAAACTTTGTTTTTAAAAAAAGCAAAATAAAATACTCAAGCAAAAACACCTCAGATGGAATAGTGATGGAAGGATGCCATATGGCTAGCCTTAAATGTCTTTTTAAAGTAATTTCCCCAGTCAAATAGTAGGCATGATCTAGAGGATTAGAAGTGCATTAATCCCAAAACTCAGCTATCATTTCTCCATCACTGCTCCATTGATGGCATCTCATCTTTTCCTTGGACTACTGCCTTGACCTTTAAACTGGTCTCCCTGCTTCTACTGTTGATTCATTTCAACAACCCATTCTCAACACAGCAGGCTGAACAGGCTTTCCAGCATTTCAATGATATGCTTTCTGTTGCACTCAAGATAAAACCCCAAATCCCTAACCTACCCTGTAAGGACCTATGTCATCTTGTCTTCCCCAGTTTTCCAGCCTCCTCCGATTGTATGCTACTCCTGCTTCACTAAGCTCCAGCCCTCTGGCCCCTTTCATTTATTCAAAGGCACTCAGTTCTTTCCTGCCATAAAACCTTTGTACAAGTTTTTTACTTTTTCCAGAATGCCCTTTCCCTGACTCCAAACCCATCCCATTTCTCTCCAATTCTTGGCTAAGATGCAGTCATTCTTTCACACTCATCCAGACTTCCTCAGAGAGGCTTTCCTAACTAAATTATATTTCTGTCAGTTTCTTTTACTTTCAGTTTACTTGTCACAGTTTGTAATCATAGTATTACACAATTCTTTGCTTAATGTTTGCCTTTCTATCAGAGCAAGATTTATGTAAGCAGTAACCAAATCCTTAAATCAAACAAACAAACAGTCTATGAAATCACTTTGTTAGCATGATACCTGGCAGCATAAGAAATATTTTGAATAAATGAATAAATGAAAGAATATACCAATGCCTCCCACCCTGTTGATTCTTATTTTAAAAGCCCAGTTTTTCTTAAGCTTACTTCTGTAAGCATCTCATAAAATATTCCAAAGTAAAGTGAATACAAAACCAATCAACCATAATACAAAAGTATTTTAGTTAATGAACTGAAGTGCTATTCTGGGTGAGTAGAAACATCCTTGGGTGCCACTTACGAAAACAGGCTCTGCTGTTTTCATATTCTCTCCATCTATAAGAGAGTGGGTGTCTCAACCCTGTTAAGCTTTTGTGCTGTTAGAATCCCAGTTACCAGGGGAAGCTAGCATCGCCGTTTAAACTGTTATGTCTTAACTCACATTTTGTTGCTGGCAATTTAGATTTTATACCCTTCTATCTTTTTAAAATGAAACCACAGCTCATCTGTTCTTATACCCTCCAAATTTAAAAGTTTTTATTTCTTTGATGAGACGGTAAATTGGGAAAACATAGGAAAACCTCCTACCAAAAACATCACTCTTCTGGGAAGAGAAAGACAAACAGAAGCCTAATCCTGTGTTTATGAGTCAAATGTTGCTCGCCTGTTTTAGATGAGTTTTGCAAAGGGTTTTATTAATGTGCAAGCTTTCTTTCCAAGCTCCACAATTACATTTGTTCTGCTCTCATTTCCAGTTCCGCTAGAAACATCTGCATCTGCATTTGATGCAAGTTCCGTAAGTATTTTATACTAGGTACTAATTAAATTTCTTTGAGTTGTATACAATAGAAACCAGAAGATGATAAAAAGGGACAAAAGAAATGAAAAAAGACTTGAACAATGAAGCACTTGAAGGGATGAAGACAAAACTACTCCAAACTCATGGATTTTTTTCTCTAGAGTTCTGTAAGGAACATGTGTCTGTTCCTTTTTTCCTACTGTCTACTGGTTAAAATTCTCAAGGCCAGGTTCTAACTGGACCAGCTTAAAACAGGTGCCCATGTCAGGTCCACTCAGGTATTGCCAGCCAGATCTACCTCTGTGAATGGAGTAGGCAGAGAAGGGGTGTTTTGGAAGACACCTTAATGGATGTTCATGACACACAGCCTATAAACTCTACTGAAACACTTTATTGATTGATTTATTGATGATAAGAAAGCTATAAATATAGATGTATAACTCACTGAGAGACTTTGAAAGAGCCATATTCTAATAATAGGATTCTAGAACGACGTATTTTAAATTTGTTCAAATACTGAGAAAGAAATAGAAAATTAAGGCACACAGATAACCTTTATGTTTGGGGTGTAGAAGATTGACCTTTAGCAATATGGCTTCCTTCGTGTCCAGTCTCCTGCTGGAAAGGGAGTTTTCTAGTACACATTGTGTCTTATTAGCTTTGACTAACTTTCTCCCTTCTTGCATACCTGAATTCACACCATCGGTTGTTTTTGTCCTCTATGGTTTAGTCCCCTTTCTCTCACTATCTTTGTCACTTCATACTATGGCCCTCACCTTATCACCTCATTGTCAAAGATTGACATTGGCCAGCAGGTATTCCGGCCTAAAGTTATTTACCTCCTTTATTCCACCTTCCAGGTGCTGCAAGATGAATCTTCCTAAAACACTACTTTTATCATGATGGCAATCTCCTCAAAAACACTTAATCCATTTTGCTTTCCCACTTAATCAATTATAATCTCCTTTGCTAATCTGCCCAAGTCTTTTAATAGTTTGGCTGTTCTTATCCACATTTAGTTTCCAGTCTTCCTTAGTCTGAATGCATGGGTCTGTCAGTTTGGCCTTCTTAATGTCCTCTTCCACCCATATTCACACATCTACTCCCACTCCTGGCTCACGTTTGGTTTTGTACTGTGCTAGAATGCTGTACTTCATCCCTCCTGTTCACCTATTGAATTCAGATTATTATTCTAGACCCATCTCAAGTCTTAACCTCCCATGAGGTCTACCTTATGCTTACTGTCCCACTTATTTTAAAAATTATTTTATTTTTGAACTTGGTACATATTATGATTTTATAAAAGATTATTCTGGGCCAGGTGTGGTGGCTCACACCTGTAGTCCCAGCACTTTCGGCCTAGGTGGGCAGATCATGAGGTCAGTAGATTGAGACCATCCTGGCCAACATGGTGAAACCCCGTCTCTACTAAAAATACAAAAATTAGCTGGGCATGGCGGTGCATGACTGTAGTCCCAGCTACTCAGGGGGCTGAGGCAGGAGAATGGCTTGAAGCCTGGAGGCAGAGGTTGCAGTGAGCCGAGATCGCACCACTGCACTCCAGCCTGGTGACAGAGCAAAACTCTGTCTCATAAATAAATAAATAAATAAATATAAATCATTATTCTGTTCTTTAATGTCTGTAAACAGTTTGCAAATTTAGCCTACCAATATATAGAAAGTACATAATACTCTTTTATTCCTTATTATTTTAAACAAATATTTATTATATGCTTCCTACATGCCTGATATTGTTCTAGACAATACAGATACAAAGAGCAATACAGATAAGGACACCTACTCCCATCGGCCTTAATTACTGCAGAAAAAGTTAGACTGCAGCCTGGGCAAGGTGAAAAGTGACAGGAGATGTGGTAAGAGAGATAGGGTCAGACTGTGGAGAAATTTGAAAACTATGGGATAGGGAAAATAGCATGATTTCTTTTCCTCCTCACCCTTCTCCTCCTCCTATGCTAAACAGTATAGGTTTTATTTTAAATGTAATGGATGATCACTGACTTCTGTGTAGAAGAAACATTATAAAAGGGCAAATGAAGAAACAGACAGGACATGCAGAAATCTGGGGAGAAGATGATGGTGCCTTGGGCTAAGGTGATAAGAATGAAGCTGGAGGAATCATTTCGTGTGTTTACATGTGACCTCTCCTGCTATATTAAGGGCGCGGTGGCTCACGCCTGTAATTCCAGCACTTTGGGAGGCGGAGGCAGATAGATCACGAGGTCAGGAGATCGAGACCATCCTGGCTAACACGGTGAAACCCCATCTCTACTAAAAATACAAAAAATTAGCCAGGCCTGGTGGCGGGCGCCTGTAGTCCCAGCTACTCAGGAGGCTGAGGCAGGAGAATGGCATGAACCCAGGAGGCAGAGCTTGCAATGAGCCGAGATTGTGCCACTGCACTCCAGCCTGGGTGACAGAGCAACACTCCATCTCAAAAAAAAAAAAAAAAAATACCACAGACAGATGACATATCTTAACCTACGAAATATTCAACAGGTAAAAGCACACAGCAGATGTTCCATATATATCTGTTGGCAAAATAATTGAATTTCACTGTACCACTGCTTTATTAAAAAAATTGAGGAATAGAAGACTGATAGTATATAATGACTGAATTGACCAATTTGCTTTTGTTGTTAAACATTTCTCTTCGTCCTCATGATGGACACCTGCACAATTATTTGTTTGATTTACCAGGCACAATGTTCAGTCAAGATGAGCCAAACTACTAAGCTGAAACTTCCTAACATTTTTCAGTTTTTGAACATGTCCCCAATGTGTCACAATATTGTAAGGATCTTTAATAAGAAAATCTCAAGGCAATGTAAGATAGCTGAACATTTTTTTCTTCCCACAAGTATATTTCTTTTTAATCTAGTATGTTTGCTTTTGCAAATGTCATGGTAATGTTTCAAATAATTATTTAATCCCCAATGTATTTATTTAATTACAATAATAATTAAATAAATTATTACATCATTAAATAAATTATTAAATAATCAAAAAATTATTAAATAATCAAATAATAATTAAATAATAAAATAATTATTTAATCCCCAATGTATTTTGAGTAGGATGTGCCAATGATTAAGACTCTATGTACGGAAATAAAACTGTCACTTACAAAAGCTGTTAAATCTCAAGACTGTGTTTGGGTGTGTAATTCATTTTTCTTTTTATAACTATAACTTGACTGCTTGAGGACTAACTTTTCCCAAGTAACTTTTTGAAATAAATTTAAACGTTCACAAGAGAAAGGCACCATATAAGTGAGTTGACTCAAAGACATGTAATCTGCTCCTATAGGTAAATCATATAATGAATGCAAAGCCTAGGATATCAGGTTTCCAGTGCAGCCCTCTTCTGAAAAATTACCATCAAGGTAGAAAAAATAAATACAAAAGCACTTTGAAACATTTTAAAAATCATATATTTGGTACTCTTTTTATTTAATAGAACAGCTTCTTTATCCTTTATTCAGAACAATTGCAAGCCCTTGGATTCTAAAGAAAATGTTTTTTGGAATGGTTGACTAAAAGCCAGAGTTGACTTCACCAACCTGAAAACCTTCTACTGCCCTGTTTTAATTTATGCAAGAAGCTCTGTGGGAGAAGCCTCCTTCAATATTTACTTATATCATTTGGAAAAATAAATTTCGAACGAAATGGTTCACTAATGAAAATAATGCCAAGTCCTGATATGGCCCATTGGAATCAAATCACAGTTCCATAGAATTTTAGAGGTGGACAGGGCATTAGAAGCCAATTAGTTCAATTCATTTGCTTCTCACATGGTAACAAAAAGCAGGCAAATTTTTGTGACAGGGAAGAATGGACAACTGAGAGGGATCCATGCACTATATCTTTATAATAATAATTTAAAAAGCATTGTTTACTGACTTACGTGGATTGTTTTGTGGCAGCATCGAGATTTAACCTCTGGTCTCTAAAGCTGAGGCCAATACCCTTCACCTGCATCCTGCTTCTTTGAATATCTTAATTTTACTGTATTATTGAAGCCATTCCATTAACTAAATTGTAAACAATAAAATTAAAATCTCTCTGCAAATTTTCTGTATTCCAGGAACTGTTCTAAGCACTTACAACTAGTAAATTGTTTAATTATCACTACATACCATTATCATTTCTGCTTTACAGATTAGAAAACTGAGGCTCAGAGAGTTTGATCATTCATCAAAATCCCAGAGATACTGAATGGTAGAGTATGGATATGAATCCACACAATATGAATACTAAATACCTGCCCATTACTTTATTTATGACTGCCCAAAGTACTTTACTTAAAATTATAAGACTTAAAGAGTCAAATTATGTTCTTAAAAATAAATAGTATATAAAATTCTGATAATGACTGCTTCCAGTTTTAAAACCCTGATAATTTAACTTTCAGCATTAGGATTTCAAATATATCATCAAAGAAAAAATCTGGGAGATACTTTGCTAATTTGGGGAACATACTACCTGATTCAAATATTCATGTGAAAGACTCTGCATCTGCTTCAATCTTGTCTATATCTCCAGATATCAACACAGCACTTGGAATGTGATAGGAGTTCCATACCATCTATGAAATGAATGAAGGGATGAATTATTGAATTGCAAATAATTTTTATGTGTCAAAACGCTAAATAACTTTATTAGGGCAAATCTGGTGACTTGATTCATGTAGCTTCCCTCAATATTAACAAATTTCTTAAATTACCAAATTACGTAATAAGTTTAAGCATTATAGGTATTATTAAATAAGTTTATATAAAATTTTGTTGTTTTTCTTTAAGTACTGTATGAATTGAATTGCACTTTTAAAATCTGAACACCAGAAAAATGACAAAATAATGGCAGTTTTTAAAAATCAAAATTTGGACTATCAACATAATTATTTATTCAATCCCTAACAAATCACTTTCCTTCCCTTATAATCAAGCAGGTGTAATGATGAAAGATCAATTTACTGCATATTTAGGAATACTTGCCAAGCAAAATATAAACAAGATAATACTTTTTTTTTCAGTGTTTGTTGAATCCCACAATGGTTAGCATAGTGAGCAAATAAATATATGCTTAATTCATTTCTTGGGATTTGTTTCATGTTGGTCTTCCCAGATATTTAAAGTTTCATTACTCAACAGAAATTCTCTACTCAGTAACCTTGGTAACACATAAGTTTAAATACTATAGAAAGATAATTGGAAAATAGATGCATTATAAGTAGAAATTTTATACTACAGGAAGCTCAAAATATAAGACTATTTCAAGTACAGTGGTTACCATCTTAATTAGCTATTTAAAAAATAAAATGTCTCAACAGATCAGATATTTTTCTCCAGAATGAATTCTAGTCAAGTCAGTGCAGTTGTTGGGGAAATTTGATATTCAGCCTCCATATAGCTCAAATATTTGATTTGCCTTTGTATTCTAGGCACTATTTTACAGAGAAGAACTGTGTTATATGGCAGTGCTGGGTGATCTTCCACTAAGTAACACGGCAGCCTGCTTCTGCTCAGCTTACCCAGCTAGAGAAGAGTAGCCCAGCTCACAGGGATAAGGCGTGCCCTACAGCTGTGCAACATTAGAGAAGCTACTGGATATTTTGAATAGTTCAAACATATTATTTATTTCTCAGTAATATTGAGATGCTTTATCTTCAATAAGATGATAATTATTTTAGATTCTCCAGTCATTGTTAAAGCCAAATATAAATTATTCCCTTCATTAGGTGGGTGGGAAGTAGAGGGCAAGCATTAGATGGATGACCTTTAAAGAGTCCTTTCAATCTGAAAGGATGTGATTTTAGATGTCTACAATCCAGTTGGGGAAATAACCCTGAAGCAAAGCTAACTATGAAGGCTGAATATCATTAATTGCTGAATAAATCGCCTGAAGGAAGAGAAGCAACACGAAGTTTAACAAAACTTGTGTTCAGCAAATTTATTATAATGGGATTAAAAAAAATCTTATTGGGTGGGAATTGTATTTATAAGTAGAGTTCCCTGTTTCTGACTGTTTTTATAAAATAGTGTAATAAATTGAAATGTAATCTACTTTTCTTTTCTTTTTTTTTTTTGAGACGGAGTCTCGCGCGGTCGCCCAGGCTGGGGTGCGGTGGCGCAACCTCGGCTCACTGCAAGCTCCGCCCCCCGGGTTCACACCATTCTCCTGCCTCAGCCTCCAGAGTAGCTGGGACTACAGGTGCCCGCCACCACGCCTGGCTAATTTTTTTGTATTTTTAGTACAGACGGGGTTTCACCAGGTTAGCCAGGATGGTCTCCATCTCCTGACCTCGTGATCTGCCCGCCTCGGCCTCCCAAAGTGTTGGGATTACGGGCATGAGCCACCGTGCCTGGCCTACTTTTCTTAATCTATAAGTACTGCTGATCACTAAGTAACCAGTTTGATCCCAGCATAGTTTATTGAGTTACTGAGATTGGCTGAACTAAACATTTCTTGTTTTCATTAATATCCTGGGCAGTTGGATTAATTACAAGGTTATTAACTTTCAGATAATAGGGTTCTTTTAGATGTCTCTTTAATACTAATTAATCTGTCTGTATGATAGTATCTTTCTAATTTCAGTGCTTAAGAATTATATTCAGAGAACCAAGTTTTACAAATATTGAAAGAGCAATTTTCAGTGTTATTGCTTGCTTCCTTTTATTGGTTATTAGTATTTTCTCTAATAATTTAAAACTGAAAAAAAGGGCAGTCTTGTTTTGATATTTTATTGGCCAAGCCTCTAATGCATCTCAAGTTATATTTTGGATAACATTGCCCTACATCAAATAACAGCTCTATAATCCTTACCTTCAGCTGCATTCATCCACTTTTGCCTTTCTTTCCTCTCTCAGCCCTGCAGATTCTGGTGGTCATGCCAGGGTTAGTTGCTAGAAGTTCTTGGTTACCAAAAAGTCCAGAGAATAATTGTCAACCCACTCTAGAAAACAGCACATGGCAGATTTGGGGAAATAATGCTATTGTAAAACCTAAAGGTTGAATGCTAGTTAAAAACACAATCATGTCTTGATCTAGCTGGCTTGGACATTAAAGATGGTAGCGGGCCAATGGATGAATGTGGTAGGCCATTCTTGATAAAGCCCCTGTTTAAGATGTCTCCTCCTGCATTGATCTCCTTGGCCCCACATCAGAAGTGTCAGCAATGCCAGCATCCAGCATCTTTCATCTGGGAGAAAAGTACTGGGACCAGAGAGAAAATTTTATTTGTTATTCAGATCCATTTATCTCCCCAGCTTCCAACACCTTTTTTTTTCTTTCTTTGTCTCCTCTGTCTCTGGGATTGATTATTCTCATGAGCTTATTTTTTGCTTGTATTTTTAGCTAGAAAAAATTTCAAGTAAGTGAATACTAGAAAAATGCTTTGGGCTTCTGTGAACAGGAGTTATAAGCATACACAAGTGAACTTTTAAATGAGTTAATCATGACTTCAAGATGTACTCAGGTACATTGATGATAAAGTAGGACTTCGGGAGGACTACAATAGCAGCATTTTAAGGTTTTTTTTGAAATAGATACTTCACCAGGAATTAATTCAGAATTCTTGTAAATGCTCTTGGCTGAAGGTCCTATCAGCCTTCACTTGAACATTTTGGTCATGGTTTCTTCTTCCCATTTTGGAAAATCTTTTTCTGGTATCAAAGAAACACGTGTAGTATAGATTTTATTTTTTTAAAAATTGAAATTTTAAAAAATTTCTTTTCTTGCTTCATGACACAGGAAAGGCTTCCCATGTTTTTGGGAAAGATCTGCCAGACAGTGATTGAAAGGTCAACCTAATCTTCCTGGTAACCCTTCCAAGGGGACTTTGGTACTGTTGATAAATACATGCTCCACAGATGGCACCATTTTATCTTCCAGAAACCTCCTCCTCTGGATAGCAATGAGTTATAACGCTACATAAATTAAAAAAAAAAAAGTGTGAACATCTTCCCTCTGATCAGCAATAGGTCATTCTGCACAGGATTTCAGAGCTCATGAAAGATGTCCACTGGTCATTTCATCATAGTGTCTGCGTGTACTCCATTAGCTATGCTGTAAGGAATGCCACTTGCTCTTTGTGTTCTGTGAGGCAGAACAATAGGGCACTCTCCTCTGGAATAGCTGCTGATTCCTTCAAAGTTCAGTCAAAGCCCACATTTTTCCTTTCTGAATAATGTATGAGCTTGGTTCACCCATGTGCTGCTAATCTACTATGGAAGAAGCTTCTAACAGCTTTCAGCCTTTTTGTCTGATGCCACTGAGAAAAACTCACCAGTTCAAACAGGAAGACCTTGTGATCAGACTTTGGTAGAAGGTTTTTGATGAAAAGGTAGGAGTGAGAGAAACCCAGAGGAGTGTGAATTGCACACAGACAGACAGGCATGCTGACCTTTGAGACAGCATCCAATTCAATATTTCTTACCTCATGGGCTCATGTGAGACGGAAAGGTAGACACAGCTTCTGATGCACAACAGTGAGCAGGCATTGTGTTGAAGAAATACCTCCTCCATGTCCTCTTGTGAAACGGAGGGCCCAGTCAGTGGCCAGCTCTCACGCCTCCTTAGTCCATGATAGTCAATGTGCCCATGAGGGGTCTACTTCTATTTTTCACCTGTGTATTATTCCCAGGACCGCTGTAACAAATTGCCACAAGCTGGGTGGTTTAAAATAGCAGAAATGTATTCTTTCATAGTTCTAGAGGCTAGAAGTCCAAAATGAAGATGTTGGCAGAGCCATGCTCTCCCTGAAACTTCAAGGGAAGATCCCTCCTTGCCTCTTCCAACTTCTGATGGCTCTTGGTGTTCCTTGGCTTGTGGCAGAAGAACTCAATCTCTGTCTCCATCTTTAAGTGATCTTCCTTTCTGTGTGTCTTCATTTGTCTTCCCATAAGGGCACCAGCCATTGGATTTAAGGCCCAACTGAATCCAGTATGACTATATATTAACGAATTACACTTATTTCTAAATAAGCTCACACTCTGAGGTTATGGGATGACATAAATTTTGTGGGGATATTTTTCAACCTAGTACAACCTATAAGAATAAAGAATCATAATTTATAGACCCCTGTGCTAATCTCTAGAAGTATCTGGGAAGCATGCTTAGTGCCTAACCATTTTTAAAATGCAGATAAAGATGCTTCTAAGGATCATATTCCATTCCTCAACCAGAGGGAGACAGCTTCATGTGTGCAAAACTACCAGCCTCCTAGGACTAAAGGCTTCCCTATACATATGTAATCAAACCCACATCCTTCAAGGGCCTTTTTTCATATGACTTTTCTCTGAAGCTACTTTTTCCAGAGGATGTTATTAGTCTTCTTTTAGTCCCATAAATTTGAGTAGAGTTTTATAAATTTAGAACTTCTCAAGGTCCCCAAAATCCATGCTCCCAGGATTTCTAGGTAGAAGGGGCAGGAATAAAGCAGTGAAGAATCATGAAATCACAAACATTTGAAGGAAATTGAGGCACTGGGCAGCCAACCCTTTATGTAAGATAGTACCTTAAATGTATTTGTTAGCTCCGTAAGCAGGAATGGCGAAGTATGAAACCAGAATTTATGTAGTAGATGATTTCTGAAGGATAGAAGAATATATTATGAGGGAGGTAGGAGGGCCTGAAATAAATCTCACCTGTTTTATCAGTTAGCTTCAAGCTATTCCTGAAGTTCACAGTGACCTCTTTCCATCATCTCAATTCTTATGCACCAAACAATCAACATAGGTGTTGTGTTTAGCCTCTGTGTTGTATTTGGCCAATATCTTCTCACTTGAACTTGTTAAACCTTCCGAGAGTGGAGGAATGTGAGGGAGCAAAGTGTAAGTGAAGACATTTTCTGTTCTCTGGGTGCAAGGAGGACAGGGGGTCTCTCATGCCCAGCACAGTGGCTAGGGAAAAGCAGGAACAGCATTCTCTAGGGCATTCTCTAGGGCAGGTGATTTGAACATTAGAGCAAAACTCCTTTAGCTTTACCATCTCCTGCTAGTCCCTCTGTAGACCTTTTTCACCAATATGCGGTCTTTCCTATCAGTTATAATGCTTTAGTTGTGATCAATAAAAGAACCCCCCAAAATGGCCTATAAAACAAGGGGTTTATTACCTCATACAACAAGAATTGTAGAGTCTAGAAGTTTCCAAGATTAGTTAATTTAGCAGCTTAATAATATAAAGGGCCCCGGTGCTTTTGGTCTTCCTTCTCTGACTTGGCTGTGTTCCCGTTGTGGTCTTGAGATGGCTGAGGCTGATGCAGACATGAAGACCAGGGCCATGTTCAGGGGTGGGCCATCAGTGCTCTCCTATAGGGCCCCAGGTTCAGCAGGTCCTGCTTGGGTACTAATGCTCTGTGGTCACTGTATTGAAATTCTTAGTAATTCTATTTAGAATTTGTGCTTTGTAAGTGAAGTATGATGGAACAAAGAAGCATGTACCAGAAGCTCTGGGGTTCAGAGCCCCAACTCATGGGCAGTCCTGCCTGACCTCCTTGCTGAGACAAGTTCTAGGCCACTTGCTCCCAGCCACTGCCCAACAGCTGCTGCCCACCTCTGCCTCCAGCAGAGGTTGGAGTATAGGTGCAGGGGATCGGGGTCAGAGTAATGTGTGCTGTACATGCTGAGTTGCAGGACGAGGCTCTAGGTGTCTGTGAGGGTACCCCAAACCCAAAGCACAAATAAAAACCACCATGACAAGTCAAGAAGAGAGATCATTGAAAAAAGGAAAATGTTTGATTCTGCTTCTTGAATAAGGATCTTCACATTTTAAGTTTTCACTTGGGCCTGCAAATTATGTGGCTAACCCTAGTTCAGAAATCTAGCAGAGAAAACAGATTTTACCTTGAAAGGCTTTTCTCTGTCTAGAAAAGTCTTCTTCAGATGCTTCGAGGAGATCCTAGTTCCACATAGCTCAGAGTTAGAGCACATGTCCATGCCTGAGACAATGACTGGCCAGCAATTAAGACTACTCTGATTGATACAGATCAATAGAGGTTCACTTCTGGGTCAAAGATGGTCTCTATCCTTGACCTCATGGTAGCTTCAAGTATTAGGACAAAGTTCAGCAAGTAAGGAAAAATTAGGGTAGAATAGGGGGAGGAGGAGGATTTAGATAGAAAATTAGCAGTGTCTGTCACACTGTTTTCTCTATGATTTATCTCCCTTTTCATTCCATTATATCAGCTAGAGAAGCCATAAGGATTCTCAGAAATGACCTAACCAATGCTCTTCCAGTTCTTTTGCAGTGGAAACTTTTCTTCAAATGAAATCACACAGAGAAACTCAAAATCAGAAGACACTAAGAAAACGAAAGGGTAGCTACTTTGGTTGAAACAGATGAGTGATGCTTGGGTCCTAACAAATTAGGAAACCATTACCGTAAAGTAATAGTCTACCAAACCAATATAATTATGTCAACTTAAATGTTGTTCTTGAAAAATCTTTCCATGCTACTTACATTCTTTTTTAAGACCTCAAAAATGTCCTAAAAATAGATGTTTGTCAGACACATGGGCACTTCAGTTTATTTTCTTACTCAAATGCAACATTTTTTCTTTTTCAGGGCGTATAAGATAAACTAACCCATCAGGAAGAGATACTGTAACAATTAATGTTTTTCTAGTTTAATTCTTGTGTTTAATTAGGCCTGAGCATCTCACCAAGCCTTCTGATGTTTGGCCTGTGTACTTAATTTCCAAACCACCAGAATCACATTAAAATTCCTAAGCATTTGGGATTGGATGACTTGATTGACTAGCAGAATGTAACTGGGCAAGAAACTGAGTTGGAAGTTGATTTTGTTTTCTTTTCACACCAAACTCTTAGCTACTGGGCAGACAGATCATACATCTTTCTTTACTCATTGTCCCAGAAGATTTTTATGGCAACCATTCAGTTCCATCGCTCCGGTGCACTCCCAGAGGTACAAATGCCACCAGCTGAGAATGTCAGAAGAGGAAATCCAAGCCTGATTGTACACTTGAGCTTTACAGAAAACATTTAGCAACTTGGAAAGGCCTCAAGAAAATGTGTCCTAATCCTTCCACATTCCATCCACTGCTTTACCATGGTACAAATACATACACTGCAAAACCTTGCCCCCACAAATACACACTGTAATTCACAAAACTGTGCCCTCGTGCACGTACAGTCAGAAACACAGAAAATTTCTTCTGCATAGGAATTCTGAAAATGAAGACCAGAGTCTGAGGTTTTCACCACAAGGACTCCACCAGGATTAGCACAGATGCCTGGGAAAGAAAGGAGCTCAGTCTGGCAAAACACTCCCCACAAACTTAACTGAGCATCACTAGTGGAAGGAGAGGAATGCACCCAAGACACACAAATGCCACAATGTCTCACTGGATGTTTTCTAGTTCTAAAGATCAGGCTTTAGTTGAGTGATGCTGGTGCACACAGGCTTGCATTTTTTATGTTACCTGTTAGGGTTTCTTGGCTTTGTTCTAATCTTAGGCCTATGGCACAACTAACTGAGGCCAGTGACCTAGAAAAAGTATCTGAAGAGGACTAGGTAAGAAGTGGGCATAGGTGAGCGCTGGAAAAAGAAATTCAAACCCTTAAAATACTCTCTTTCTTGAGCAACGTCTTTGTTATAAAGAAGGGCATGGTGGAAAAATGAGAATCACGCTTTGTCATAGTCTGTTTGTGCTGCTATAACAGAATACCACAGAGGGGAATTTACAAAAAAACAAAAACAAAAACAAAACAAAACAAAAAAACAGAGATATTTGTCTCATGGTTCTGGAGCTTGGGAAGTCCAAGACTGAAGGGTCACACCTGGTGAGGGTCTTCTTCCTGTGTCATAACATGGCAGAATGCATCACACAGCCAACACATGAAACAGAGAGGAAATCAAGCCAAATTCATCCTTTTATTCTGAGCTCACCCCCGTGATAACTAACCCACTCTCTTGATAAGGGCACTAAAGCTTTCAGAAAGTTGAAGCTCTCATGACCTAATCACCTCTTAAAGGTTCTGCCTCATAATACCATCACAACGGCAATTACATTTCAACATGAGTTTTGGAGGGGACATTCAAACTACTGCACACTTTGACATGCTTTTTCTAGACTATTGAGGAAGTGCCAAACTGGTTTCAGCATTTTCAATGGCATTTACGTATGTTGGAGATAATACAACTCAACTAAAAATCATATGATAACATTTAGAAAAGTGCTTTGTAAGCTAGGAGGGTGATTTTCTTGTTCTTTGTCTAAACTCCTCATTTCCAGAGTCCAGTTGAAACTGAGAGGTTGAGTGATTTGCCCTGAGTCACATGATTTTCAGTCTCTTGGCTCTCAGTCCAGTCACCACAAAGCAGACAGCTCTAAAAAAAAGTACCCAGAGCAGATTTTCTTAGGGTAACTAACTTCACCAAATATATTATTATGCATATAATATCAGGCGTTACAATCTGTCTGGAAACCAACATCATTAACTCTAGTAAGTCATGGTTGGCAGTTCTTTGGAATGGTCCTTTTCCTGTGGATTGAATTATTCAGGCAGTTTTGGAACTCATAGAGCTATTAAATAAATATATATAAAATCTGCCTTTTATGCCTAGTCAGCCTCTGCATGAGTTTTCTTCTAAGACAAAAGGAACAATAGTAGTCACATGCTGGTGATGAATATATGACCCAGAGCTTGAGAAAGCTTGTTAGTGTTTTCCTTTCTAGGACATTTAATTCACTGTGTGTCATTACATCCCCAGGCACTCTTGGCTATGCCAGTGTTATGGTCATCTTGGTGCCTGGCTATCAGGTGTGGGGTGACAAGTATGGAGAGCAATGTCAGCTTGAGCAAAGAGGATGAGTAACAGAGAAACTAAAGCCCTGTGCTACTCCATGGTTTGTGTTGAGGAGAGTGATAATAGGGCAGCAGAGGATAATTTCTAATCAATGGCAGGCCTACTTTTTGGAGAGAACTTCTTTGATTTTGTAATATTTGAATAAGAATTAATTGAGGTGGCACATTTGGCCACTAGTTTCACTGCTCCCTGGTATGAACCTGGTATGAATTGAATATGAGCATATTGTTGACCTGTTATTTCTTGGTTTAATTCGATCAGTCATTCAGGACATAGGATTCTATTTCCCAGGGACTTGAACATGTTTTTAGTAAAGGACCACATAGTAAATATTTTGGGCTTTGTGGGCAAAATGTCCTCTGCTGGCAATACTCAGCATTGCCATTGTAGTATGAAAACAGCCATGGACAATTTGCTGGAAAAAAAAAAAAAGGGGGGGCCGGTGGGCATTGCTTCGTTTCAGTAAAACTTTATTTACAAAAACAGGAAGCTGGTTGGATTTGGTCCATGGAGGCATAGTTTGCTGACCTCTGTTCTCATAGTTCTGAAGTTTCTAAACTCACTCTAGAAAGTGAAGGCAGGTCTTAAGGGGCTCTGGGAAGCTTTCAGCTGGAAGAAACCACGTCTGGGTGGAATAAGAAGGCAGGGTTTCCCATGAATTCTAGATGAATTCTAGCCATCTTTAGGAGTCTGAGAGGGAAAGATTTGGGAAGTTCAATTAACGTTAATTGTCTACTGAGGCTTCCCTAGAAAGATTGAAAATTCTCTGTGTGAGATAATTGGTTGAACTGATCCTCTCACCACATTCTATGCATTCTTTTCACTAAGGAGAGTAGAGATCAGTTGGAGGGAGTTTTCTCTATTGCCTCCAACCCACTGCCATCTTGAAAAAACAGAACCTCACTTGTCATGGTTAGACGCCAACGAACGTGTATTTTGAATTTATACCTCAGTGTGTGGTAAATATGATTTTGGTCAGTGCAACGTAACTTGAAGACATAGAGACATATGGTTTGAGCTCGTGCTGTGTGTGTGTGTGTGTGTCTGTGTGTGTGTGTGTGTCTGTGTGTATAACAGAAAACAATACCATCTGACTAAACAGTAGGCTTTGTGCCAGATGCCAATCTGACTGAGACAGGCACACAAGCGAACAAAGCTAACCTCAGCCTCCACTTCCTCCTCCCCCAAGAATCTATTAAAAGACTGAAAAGGGTTGTTGAGCATCAGAGAGTGGGACATGATGCTAAAGTGCACATTCTCCAGTGTCAGAAGCAGCAGCAGCTGCAGCCTAGTTTCAATGACAATCACCCGCTCTGCTATGCCTCAGCACATCCCAGAACCCAGAGGAGGAAACTATAGGACTTCCCGGATGTGGGGATTGGAGCAGGAAGGGAAACAACACACATATTATAGAGCCATACAAGACAGCTGCAAGGAGGCGAAAACTGTCTGTGCTACTCTGATGGCAGAGGAGAACTCCAGTCCATTGGTGGAAAACGTTTCACTTTTTCTCTCAAGTCAAACTTAGGAAAAATAAGTGAGGTGACAGAGAAGCAGCCTTTGATCCATGTTGTAGGAAAGGCAAAAGGCCCAGGGACTCTGAAGCGTGCTAGTTCTTCTAAATGTTTGCCTATAGTGAATTGTTTATTAAGTGAATAGTATTTTTTACATTAAATATAGAATCTTTCAAACATAGAAGAATTACTAAAATAACAAACACCTGTGTATCCACTGTGCATATTTTTGATACTAAGACATCTGCCATACGTGTGTCATTTTTTAAAGAAAGTTTGTTTTTTTTTTTTTTTTTTTGGTGGAATCTAGTTCTGTCGCCCAGGCTGGAGTGCAGTGGCACAATCTTGGCTCGCTGCAACCTCTGCCTCCCGGGTTCAAATGATTCTCCTGCCTCACCGTCCCAAGTAGCTGGGATTACAGGCATGCACCACCACACCCAGCTAATTTTGTATTTTTAGTAGAGACGGAGTTTCTCCATGTTGGTGAGGCTGGTCTCGCACTCCCGACCTCAGGTTATCCACACACCTCGGCCTCCCAAAGTGCTGGGATTACAGGCATAAGCCACTGTGCCTGGCCAAGAAAGAAAATTTTAAAGAAATAAAATGTTACAGATACAGTTGAAGTCCCCTATGTATCACTCTCTTCTCTCATTTCCTTCACTGTGTTTTTGTAGGTAACTCCAGTAATTTCTGAATTTAATGCATGTTTTTCTTAAGCGTATTTTATGCTGTTTATATATATATATTTATATATATATACATATATACACACATCCCACATACGTACATATTATATACATAATATAAAAATAATATATAGACTTATTTTGCACATTTCCAATTTTTATAAAAATAGTGTTATGGTAACTTTTGGTACCTTTTGTTCTACAGAAGTTTTAACTTTTATTTAGTAAAATTTGGCAAAATTTGCTTTTCATGATTTGTGCATTTTTGTCTTTTTTAAGATTCCTTCCCTATCTATATTAGGCTGTTTCTGCATTGCTATAAAGCATTATGTAAGCCTGGGTAATTTATAAAGGAGAGGTATAATTGGCTCATGGTTCTGCAGGCTGTACAGGAAGCATGGCACAGCATCTGCTCAGCTTCTGGTGAGGCCTCAGGAAACTCTTATGGCAGAAGGTGAAGAAGGAGCAGGCATGTCACATGGTGAGAGGGAGCGAGAGTGAGGGGAGAGGTGCCACATACTTCAACAACCAGATCTCATGTGAAATTAGACAGAACTCTAATTGGTGCGAAGACAGCACCAACCGCCGTTCATGAGGGATCTGCCCCCATGATCAGGCATCTCCCACCAGGCCCCACTCCAACACTGGGGATTACATTTCACCATGAGACTCAGAAGGAACAAACGTCTAAATTGTATCACTCTCCTAAAGTCATATCGTATTTTCTTATAAATTTTTTTCTGTTCAATTCTTCACATCACCTGGCATTGATTTCCTCAGATCCAAATTAGGGAGGCTTATTTTATTTTATAATGTCTATCTGTCCTATGACTGCTTATTGAATTGTCCTTCCTTTCCCCACTGACCTATAAAGCCACCTCCATAAACTTGCAATTCTTCCTTGTGTAGCATGTCCTCCTTTACTTGAGGAGAAGGATCTGAGAGTATCATCCAGCACCTCACCGTGAGGCTCTCTGGTGGCCTAAGAAGGGGCTCCCATGCTGCCCAAGCCAGCAGCAGAGAGAAACTTGAACACTGGAGGGAATCTCTCCTTGTGCATTTACGACTTGTGATCAAACTCGGGAGAGAACTTTTTGGCTCAAGACCTTTTGATAATTATAAGGGAATTAGTCATGCCAGCCTCACACTCTATTGTCATGAGCTCCAGCCTTCAGAAGATCAGAATGAATCACAGCTAAGGTACAGTCCGTGCCCAGCAGTTCTTCACAGACTAGAGGCAAGCATCAAATTTCATATATTCCAGGTTTAAGAAATGTGATTAGTTGACCTACAATAAACACACTTTACCACTTAGGGGTATTTTGCTCTGTTTCCTGTAAACTGTGATACATGTGCATTATAAACCTCATACATTATTAACAGTTTGTTTTCTTAAAAAAATATCTTGGCAGAATACTATTGGAATTAAACCAATTCAACTTTCTGGACTTTAAAATGGCACAGATCCAGACTGAGATTCAGAAATAAAAAAACAATAACAATCATCAGCTATTTTAATTAACAACCACCAAAACAATAAATCAGTTATTTGAAGAAAATCTTCATAAATAGCCTTATGGTAGAGATTTCTGTTAATGGAAATAGTACGGAAATGCCAACAAATGAAAGGGGAAAATAATCTGACTTTTACTGAACATTTAGTATGAATAAGTCACCACAGAAAGCCCTTTTACATATGCTGTGCCATTTAAAACTTACACAGCCCTCAAAAACGCTATTAAAATTCCCACTTTAAGGATAAGAAGCTGAAGTTTAAAAAATTTGATAAACTTGTCAAGGGTACAGAACTGGTAAGTGGTAGGTCAGGGATTCAAACTCAGATCGAATTGGCCAGTGCTCATCCGTTTTTTAACATGGCTACTGGTTCTAGCACTTGGATGTGTTGCTGTAAGAATAATCATTCTAAGGGCCACAGGGATCAAGGTTAAGCTCAGGACGGGAAGTGTCTGGCATCTCCAAGGCTGTCCTAAATCTGCTTTGGAGTAGACCCAACCTATGGCTGACCCCAGAACCACTCAGCCTCTGAGAACCAAACAATCTTCACCTAGAACTGCAGCATCGCATCGTCAGATGATCTCGAAGCTGGGTCAATCGGATTCTATGTCACAAGCCTCATGTTACAAGTCTCCAAAATCCTTAAGATAAGATGTTTATTGGGATACAGGATGTTTGGTAATCCCAATAAAGATAAAATGTTATGTTAACAATTATTGCAGAATACCTCCTACAGGTATGAGTCAGCAATTCATGACCTTGCAATTACATTGATATTTCTGCTGTGAAACAAATGAATATTCATATTAAATAAAGAAAAACAAGGTAATACATAGGCCTGTCAGTTCAGAGAAGATTTTGCCTCTAAATGAGTTACAAATACTTTTGGATTTAGATTCTTGGGGATTTCAGAATTGTATATAAATAATTGTGTATCTGTGTTGTTATAAGTGTATGCTTCTGGGAAACTATAGTTTCTGTTTGGAGAGGAATAAAAGAGTAAGCAGACATGAACTCTGAATACTACTTTGCTGTTGACAAAACTATTTTCATATGTTATTTCACCCTTAGAGTAACAATGTGAGAGACTTTTATTCTATGTTATTGAAGAAGCTGGTCAAACTCAGAGCTTGAGAAACTTCCAGAGGGTCAAAAAGCCAGGAAATAATAAGACTGCAAACATTTATATCCTTTGACATCTATAGAGAATCTGATACTAGGTCCTATTTCCAATTGAACCTCTTTCTACTGTAGAAACTTCCAAGCCACTAAACCTCACTAACGTTTGGCTTCCTTGTCTATAACCTGGGGATAATTATCTTTTCTGTCTAGTTCAAAAGATTATAGTGGGAAACAGATTATATTGTACTAGAAAAGGTATTATTATTATAATACACCTGCATCTGTTTGGCTTAGAGCCCACATAGGGCTTTGTCAGGGAAGAGAGCATTGTCTGCATTCCCTGGTGAGCTTGTCAAAACTCCTTGTAGGATGACCAGAAGGGGACCTGTCGTCTCCTGCTGAGCCTAAGCACACAGCCACAGCTGCAAAGCCCTCATTTTTTAAAAAAACTTTCAGCTGATCTCTGAGCACATTCCATTCTCATGATGTGCAAATTTTGAAGTACATTTGCCTCCAAGCAAGCTGGAAGAAAAAAAATGGAACATCTTTTTCAGTCTTTGGACCTCAAAATATATAATTCAGGTAATAAAAATATCATATCACATGTTTTATTGTTTATTTCCATATAATACAGAGACACATATTTGGAAGGAAGTTATCTTCCTTTTCATTGCAGTTTTTTCAGGACCTCACTAAGAAGCAGCAATGCCGAAATCTGCTTTATTGGAAAATTCTTGGAGAATGTGTCCGGAAAAATGTGCTAAAGGACATTGTTATGCCAGAGATTCAGTTAAAATAAAGACCAAACCAGTTCCTACTCATATATCTTGTAGGCCACCACTTATACTATGACATCAAAGGACAATTTAGGCATAGCTCCATTTTCATAACACCAGCATGATGGAAATATTGTAATACATTTGTTATTTCCTCATTTGTTATTTCCTTTCTTCTAATCTTACACACACAAATATACATCAAATTTCATATAAATGAATATACATATATAATTTTAAATGTGGATAAGTGTTTATTGCATATATGTGTATTTGCATATACATATATTAGTGTACACATTCTCTATAAGTGGTCATTTATTCAGCAAACATATATTAATTACCTCATGTGAATATCTATGAGGCACTGGAGATAAAACAACAAAGCAAGTATAAAATAGTCCCAAATCTCTAGCAGCAGGACATTCATGGAAATGAATAATTTGATTAGTGCAGTATAAGAAAATTATCAGTTTTATTGAAAGTCCAAGGTAATTGTATAGGACAGTGTATATATCTCTTCAATTATATATAAATCTCCTAGAAGCTAGGACTGTAGAGATACTACTTTGCATTTTGCCAACAGATGGAATAGTTTTGTACATAGTGTATGCTTAATTCATATTTAATTCATTAATATGGTTTTCTTTCAATAATCTGAAAAGTATTACTCCAGAGTAGTGACCAAACTTTGCATGTGAAGGTCATACTTGCTAGAGTGATTTCTGCATAGGATCCACAAAAATCAATGCTTTTTTTTGGCCCAGACTTCACTGACACTAAGTTGTCTTTCTTTTCATTTATTTATAAGGTATTAAATTCCAAAAAGAAAACAAAACAAAAACAGCACTGAATCACACTTACAGGGCTAAACAAATGAAAAAAAAATGAGATGAGTTATATACATATATATGGGGTTTCAAAATGATTTGGTCATTTCTTTGCTAGCACTGTCACTTTTCAAGCCAGCCTTTTTGTCTTTAGAGCTGAATATATTAAGTCTTTTCTCTGTGGTTATTGGAATTTCTGGTAGAAGATAAGATGGAAACAGAGGTTGTAACTCTTTAAACATGTTGATTGGAGATTATCTGTGGATTTTAATGAATCTTGGGTAACTGACATTGGCTCTTATGGCTGAGACAAAAGATGCTGGGAATGTTCCCTAGATAGGATAAAAGAGAGAAATTCTTCCCTAAAGTATTAAGTTCATGGCCTAGGCTTCTCTGAGCATTTTTTGTTGGTATGGTTGTGTTTAAGTACAGAGACAGAGTTGTCACGATTAATTTCTATTTATGAGGCATTCCAAATATATTGTAGTGTAAAAATAATAACCAAAATTGTTATTTTCAGGTATGTGAGCTGTAAAGCTGACACTTCAGCCCTCTGGCCATTTTTCAAGACATTACCTAATACATTACCTCATAATGATGACTAGAGGGAAACATTTTCGAAAGCACAGTCTTAAAGTGCTTCGATAAAGCCCACCCTAAGTCTCATAGCAAAACCCAGACATTAATACCACCTAATAGGAGTTAGGGGGCACAGCTATCTCTGTTCACTCATAGTAGTATCATTTATATCCATCAAGATTCTCCGTTTCACGTTGGGACAGAAATCCTGACAGGTAGGCTATGTGACATAAATTGCACCTAATTCTACCCCAGGGAGAAAAGAGCTAGGAGTACCCTATAAGTAGCTGTAACAGACAAAACTCTGTCTCCCTATTCATTTTTATGCAGTGGGAAAAATTATCAGCCAATAAAGCCTTACTTTTGCAATTGTGCCTCTCAGAGTCCTGTCCCTTAGGAAGGGGCAGGGTTGGGACATACAGGCACAGAATGGGGACAGCGGCCTACCAAAGCACCACTGGGAACCTGCAAAAGGCTGCACTGCTGACACTTCTGCCAGAACCAGATATAAAAGACTGAAGGGTGGCTCAGGAACTGTAATTGGCAAGGGCTTGTTGCACAGTTCATTTTTCATTTGCACTCAGAGAGTAAAAACTCTAGCTTTCTCATCCCCAGGGCATCTGCAAGCAACATCTCAATTACCTCATTTCTCTCCTTTTTATCCTACCTCTCACACCTCTGTTCTTGCCATTTCCTATACAGAGCTCCTGAAAGATCATCCAAGATGGTGGCTCTTGATTCTGGTTATGCATTAGACTCACTTAGGGAACTTTAAAAAGAATGCTGACTCCTGGGCCTCACTGGTTTTCACTTCTAATTCAGATGACTTGAGCATTGTTGGCATGTTTACAAAACCCACCAGTTAATTGTAACAAACACTTATGGTTAACAGCCATTGACTTAAGACGTTATGGATTTTTTTGGTAGGTAATGAGTAGCTAGTAACGTTTCTGTGACAAAGTAAATCTGGCGACATTTTGGTGGGTATATTGGAACAGGGAGAGACTGCAGGTGGAAACCATGGATCCATCAATTCTATCAGCATTCAAAGGGTGATCATTCATGGTGCTGGAGTGTCTTCTCAGTGAAATGACTCCACTCAAAATCTTTGCTTAAATCAATGTTGTGCTTTGAATAACTGACCGAAGAATTTGGATTCTATTTGGTGAGCAGTAAGCAGCTACTGAATATTTTTTAAGCAAGAATAAATACAGATAATGCAGTATTTTAGGAAGACAAATGTGATGACTGGGTAGGGGATGGATTAAAGGGAGAAAAATTATCCCTTTAAGTAATTCTAGCAATGCAGAGGAGACTGGTCTGTCAATGCATAAATTAGAGAAAAATCTCAAGAGAGACTTCTGAGCTTCCAAAATATGGAGGCTATAAAAGAAGAGGGTTTAAGGTCTTTAGGTGCCTCAACTACTCCATCTTATTTCTATCCTGATTGCGTCCTCTTAGAGACCCTGTCTAAATAATAAGCCAGTCTTATTGATAAATTGCAGCACCAGCCTTATAGGTAAATTGTAGCTGGAAAGTTAGTAGTCATCCTTTAATGACAGCTCCTCAAGAGAGTTGTAGGTCTCTACTGATGGGGGGTCTGCTTGACCTTCAGGCATGTCATACTATTGGTGGAAGTAGTTATTCTTACAGCCAAGCAATGGATCAAAGCCTTTTTTTTTTCTTTAGCAGAAGCTCACATTCAAATGTGCAAAGAATCCTCTAGAACATGAGGAAAGTGGATTTGCTCCACAACTTACATTATCCTCATTCAACAAAAATTTACCGAGTGCCTACTGTGTGTTTGGCCCTATCTCAGACTCACTCCTAAGGGTTCTCATGGTGTGGAGAGAATACCAGGTCTACTATCACCATTTCCCTAACCCACAGATGACAGGTACCTGGCTTATGTGCCTCTGCTCTCAGCTCCCAAGTCCCTGTGGTCATGGAACATCTTTCCACTCGGCCTAGTCATGGCTCACAGTCCTCCCCTGCCCAGAACCACAGGCAATCCCACATACACTGCCTACAGGGAGCCTATGAGCTGTTGCTTCTTGTTGCTTATTTGCATGTCTGCCTTGAAACAAGTTGTTTCTTATTCCCAGCATCAGAATGCCAGTTCCAGAGAAATATCATTCATTCAAAATTTACACTGTCATTCAATTTTAAAGTTCTCCCTTGGTTAAGCCTCCTTCAGGCTAGGAAACTTACAGTGCAAAAGAGAGGTGTATTCAATCCTCTCTTCTGATAACCCTACCACATACCCAGAGTTTATCTCATTTTTAATGCATAGGATATGAAAGGGTCTTTTGTGACTGAGAATGCTATAACCTTTCACTGGAGACTTCTGGATGTAATCATATCCAATGATGAGTCTCACCTGGGCATTTTTATAACTTTTCCCACCTGCTGAGACCCCCTCAAGCTTTGAGCAATCTAGCCTTAGGTCTCCTCACCTCTGCAGAATCCCTCTCAAGGGCACCCCTTTTATGGGCTGGATCTAGACCAAATGAAAATTTTCCCTTTGCCCTTCTAAACTGTGGAAGTGCAGGCTTGTCCCAAATCAGACCTGTCCCTTCTCTCTGCCACCAAGCAACAGAAACTTCATATACAGCCTCATGCATTGACCTTCTTTCAGGGATGAGCCAGATTCCTGTCCTTGCATCTTCTAGGTGTTCATAGGTCCTTCTCTCAGGGTTCTTCCTAGAGCCATCCCTCCTTTGGACTGAGGGGAGGACTCCTTAGATGCTTCACAAGTGGAGAGGGATGGGTGACCAACACTGCAACAACTCTCTCTGTAAAGAAATCTAATCATCAATCTATCCCCAGAATGAGTTCTTGGCCACATCATCTGTAGTCTGGAGGTGGAGGATCAGCTAGCTTTGGCGGAATAACCAACATAATCTCCAAGTGTGTCCCACTTAGGTGGTAGAGCATCTTCTTTAAGCTGTGGGAGAAACTACTGCATTTTTTGTTGTTGTTGAAAATCCAAGGCAACAAGAAAAGTCAAATTTAATGTCCAATTACATGTCTAATTTTTTATGAATTAAAAATCATATGGAATTTGTAAGTTATATGCCTGTAGTCCTTCATCTGAAACTTCTTGGGGTAGATAAGTCTCATAACTCACAATTTTTCAGATTTTAGAAAGGAAATATAGCACATCTATCATAGAGTATGCCATGGCCCCCAGTATTTTAAGCTCTGCACCATCTAACAAAATTCAGCAACATATGCACATAGTCACCAATAGTAGGATCAATAAGGATAAGAAATGGCTTCTTGTTAGTTCTGGTCAAGTTCAGCCACCAAATAACTTGCTGCCTGGATGAAATGAGTAGTAGTAGGAGACATACTCTGATTGCTCTCTTCTTTCTGTTCTCCAGCCTTCTACTGATGGCTCCTACTGGCCACGAACCAGCAGGTGAGAAATCCTGGGAAATACAGTGTGTGGAATAAGCATCCTGAGGACACAGAGAGGAGGAGGAAAGGGCTAGAAATGGGTGCGAGACAAGCACGTCAGGGACTGACACACTTACCTTTTTTGCTCAGGCCACTCCTTCAGAGGTCACTGATCTTATTACCCCTCCTTCTTCCCTTTATGTCACTGCTGTTTCTTCTCAGCTAGCTCTAAATAGAACCAGCATTGAATTGAAAAGCAGACTATCTGGGCTCTGTTTAGAAGTCTCCCATTATCTTTTAATATATATAGAGTTCCCAAAATGTGAGAGAGCTTTTGGGAAGTGCATATAACAATTTTATATCATAAGAAAAGCCAGAGAGTTGAATCTATGTTGTTCAAGTACAGCTGTCTTTCTAAAAGTTTGACCCAAAGATTCAGGGTCAGCAAGAACGAAGGATGTGTATTAGGTAATAACTGGTGATTTAAAGATTACAGGAACGAAAGTATTAAGACTTGTATATGATTTGGGTCCTTTTAAGCCTTTTTAAATATGACAAGGACCAACAAAAACACTAAAGAATGCATATCCATACCTCATCCTTCCAGTGAAGGAAGAGATCATGTTGGTTCTTCGGTGTTTGCTTTTCTAATCTGACATGAAAGACAAATACAGAGCTGACAGGTGAAGGGCTAAGCTAATTTCAATTAAAAGGCACGTATCATTTTGTTATACAGAATAATTGCTCTTCTTGCTCCTGAGTGCAAATGTGTGAGAGAGGATGGGGTAGAAAGGAGAGAGAGGAAAGTCAACATAGGCTCAACTGGGGGAGACCAAGTTTAAACGTGTGTGGAGCCATACTTAGGAGAGTGATTGTGCTATGTGAACTCTTGAGAGAGAAAGGAGAAAAGAGGTTTTTAGGAGGTTTTGCTATGTGTTGTGAATGGCAGACCTCTTTGCTGCCTCTCTATAGACGTCACTATGTTTTAAATTGCTTTTCAATACCTTTTTGGAGGTCAGGTAGGTGTTTCTTTTATGTAGGACGCTTGCTGAGGTAGGTCACAGAGAGGCCCAGTTTTACTAGGGTTATATTTTTATAGCATCTTTTTAAAGTGCTCTTTAGTGCTGCTGTTTAACTTTATTAAATAATTCTTCTTTTGAGTTTTAAATGATGAGTAAAAAGGCTGTTAATCTTTTTTCCCAGTTAACCCAGGCTCTGTTGGAATCCTGGCAATTCCAACTTGTAGACAGAACTAAAGCAAAATACCTAAGAGGAAAAAGGCAGCCTTTGAGCCTTGAACTTGGAAACCCAAATGTTCAAGATTGCAACATGAAGTATCCCAACAAAAATGCATTTTGTTTTCTAGTTTCTGAACTTTCTGTGTTCTTAACTTGGAAACAGACACACTGAGGTTTTACAGGCCATTCCCAGGGAAGCATTTCAGTAAAACTTCTTCATTGTACGTGATGAGGTATGTGAACAATTCCATCATCGATGCCCATTAATTTCCCATGCCCTTCCCTGCAGGGCTGTTAGGTCCCAGCCCCAAGTCCCATCACAGAGAGGGCACTGCACCTGGACCCTCTCTGCAACATTCACCACATTGCATCTTTGACACGTGTGTCTTTGTTTTGTGTGAACGTGTAGCACGTCCTCACCTTTTTCAGCAATTTCAAAACCTGGATGTTAGTTTTCCATTCCTTTTCCAATTCTCTTTGTTTATAGGAAAGCATTTCCGGTTACTTTCTAGACTTTGATTACTGGCTAAAGGATGATCAATTCTCCTGGCAAATTTGAACAGTTGTCTGTGTTTACATCTGTTCCTTATCAGGAGCACCCAGTACTAGACTGGATGTTGGCATGCTGCAGACTTCCTTCTCTTTGGCCAAGCGCCTATTTTAAAACAGTACAACCTCCAAGATTTTCCTTGAGGTCATTACCAACACTTCTCCCAACAGCATGAGGGCAGGAGTGTGGGAGAGATTTCTTTCTGCTGGGTTTACTTCCCCAATACATGGGAGGCTTTTTCCCCTTTCTTTGAAAATAGTTTGAAGTATCTGTATCATTGCTTTCATTGTCTTGCACCAATGCTTTGTCTTGGATTGACTTATCAGTCTCTGCCTTGTTCTTTTCATTGTCTATGCATAAGACCCTGGCAGCATAGCTGCCCTAATAATTCTCTTCTTGATATTGCCATGCTTTTCGAACCTGTTGTTCCAAATGTGCTCCTAAAGGAAGGTAGGCTGAACCTCTGTGTATGTTTGTGTTGATGATTTTTCAGCTGAACAAACAAACATCTGAGATGCTTGATGAATAGTACCAATTAAAAAGTATCTACAAACAAGGCATATTATTTAAAGACAAAATTTTGTGCATGGATAGACTAAGCAGAATTTTCATAATTATTCATTTTCCAGTTATCAGTTATAGAGAACTTGTGCAATTTAGCAAGCCCCCAAGGTTGTCAAGTTTGAACCCTTACCTTCAGAAGCAGTAGTGCAGAATAGAAAGTACATGGACTCCGGACCAGACAAACTTGGATCCAAATCCTGGTTCTACCATTTAATGGCCCTCAGGGCCTCATCTCTCCATTTATAAAATAGGAACTATATTTATTATGCAAGATTGCAGTTAAGATACATCTCTATATAAAAAGTGCTTGGAAAATAGTCGGTACCCCCCAAGTGGTAGCCACTTTAACTTTATTATTGATTTTCCTGAAAATGCCCTCAGTCTGCCTAACTCAGGTGCTCTCACTGGCATGATTAGCTATTATTCTCGTATTTCATAAACCACATTTGGCTTTAATGAAGCCATACATATGCCCATCTGGAAAGTAAGTTCAAAAAATAAATATAACTCCACAGAATGATGAAATAGCCCCTTGGGAAGACCGAAACACTCACAGACTGAGGATTTTTAGGTAGGTCAGAGAAATTTTGTCTAGGAGTAAACAATCAATGCCTACTTTTTCATTAAATTCCAGGAAAACTATATCAATATGTCTAGAGTCTATATTTCTAAGGTTCCATTTTTGCAGTTCCTTCACAGTAAACTTCATTGTACTCAATTTATCTCCCTAGAAAACCAATGTTGTTCTGGGATATGATTGGCCTCAAGGAACATTTCATTATCTGACTCAATTCTCAAAGTTTTCTAAGATACATTGTGAATAGGATTTAAATAATTTGTTTTATTTTAAAGAAAAGGATCATTTCTCAGGAAACATAGTCATTCCTGCCTCTTAGATTAAAACAGAAGATATAAATGGGATGGGGTCTTTCAATTTGACAATGGAGAAAACCCTTATAGAACTTGCCACTCCCAGGAATTCCCACATGGCAAATGGTTTCATCTAAACATTGATCTGATCCCAGGGAACCAGAGAAAAATTTTTGAGACAAAAAATCTTCTATAAAAATTGTAACAGAAAATTAAGTGTTTTGAGTCATAATGAGGATATCCACAAACAATTTCTGGCAATTCTGTTATTTAATAAATTTGTATCTTACAATTAATCCAAAGTATGTATAAAAAGTTACCATGCATATGAAAAAACAAGAATAACTATTTTTCCAAAACTATTTTGCATGTTTAAAATAAATCTTTTGAATTTATTTTAAAATTCAAGCCCTTTGCTTTATTATGCATAGGGCTAGAGTGGAGCATTATTTAAATTAATTCATCATTGTTACATCCAAGATCATTTGTTGTTTTCATAGTACCTTCTCTATTCCCACTAAGTACTTTAAACTACTTCACCACATTTTAATGACAAGTCATATGAAAGTCCCTTGACATATGGCCTCTAATATGAACTCTAGCCTAGTATTTCCAAATGATCTGAATTTTGTTACTATGAGATTTCTAATGAAAGGTAGAATTCTTTCAATTGATAGAATTAATTTTTAGACTCAAACCATCTTGTAGGCTCCCCAGGCAAAAGGTAGCTTCATCATTGGTTAGAGTAAGGAAAAAGAGATTGCTTAAGAAATGTGGGGTAAGACTGATGCTGAAGTCAGGGAGAGGTTGGGCCCTGGGTACCTGAGAAAAGCATAGCTGTGTCAAGGATCATCAACTTTGACATTTACTACCTGTTTCCTCCAGAAGGTGGTGCTTGTCAGTCACGCCTGGATGGTTGTGAGACTGGAATAGATCCTGATTCTTCGTGTTTCTTAATTCTATGAGAATCTTTCCTCATGAAAAGAAGCCACAGAATGTAGAAGCATTACTGTATTGGCAACAAAGCATGTTTTAGCACATCTGCAACTTCCACATAATATGCATTGTAGGAGTTCATGGTAAAGGAATGGTTGAGGATATAGTAGAAAATTCACAGAATCATAAAATGCTCAACTAACAAAACTTCAAAGGTCATCAGTTGTAAGAGTTCTTAACAACCCCCTACGAGGTGTGTGAATTGATTTTAGAACATTTGTAAACTTCTAGAAGTCGCTTGCAAATTTCATGTTGTATTTATCCACGAGGGTTCACAGTTTTCATTATATTCCCAAAGGTCCCCCAAAATAAATAAGATTTAGTAACATTCATTTTGCAAAGGAGGAAGCTGAGGCATGGCATGGTTAAGCAACTTGCTTATGTCTCCTTCAGAACATCAGTGGTGGTGCTGGTGATGGAGTCCTATTTTCCTGAGCAATGCTGCAACTACACAAAATTCCAACAAAATTTCTTCATTTTTTTGGAAATAGAAGTGTTCACAAGGTACTCTGCTAAGTTTGTTTCTGAATCATGTCCAAATAACTGTAAGTTTGGTTAAATACTCAAAGCTATTAGCATTACACTAATGATTTTGAAAATGCTTATTTGACCAAATGTTTCCGTTTTGATTGATTATGTTGGTATTATCCAGACATAGTACAAATAACAGCACACTCCCATGACCATGATCCTGTAAATATTCTGGCATCTCCCCCATTAGCAATAAAATGATTCAGCACAAATATGCAGCATAAAAGGGAGAAAAATGGAAAACATGTGTCTGAGTTCTCCATGTGAAATCTGGAGTCATTAAGGGAATGATTTGTATTCTGCACCCTAAGCATGCAGTAAGTTAGCAACCATGGAATCCAGCAAAGTCAAAAGAAAGAGTAAGGTTGCGAGAGATATTTCCAAAGGAAAGAAAATCACAATTCTTGTTTTGAAGCCAAAATAACTCAAAGGCTAAACCAGTTTGAAAACATTTACACAAGACAAATGCAAAATCTTGTACTCTTGTGATATGATGTGGTTCCTAAAGATTTAGGGTAGGATGGTAAAAAGACAAATATACTGAGAAAACCTACAGACTAATAATTGCTAAATAATAGTTTTTGTTTTGTTTTTTTGTTTTTGTTTTGTTTTTGTTTTTTCTTGTTTGAAATGGAGTTTTGCTCTGTTGCCAGGCTGGAGTGCAGTGACACGATCTTGGCTCACTGCATCCTCCACCTCCTGGATTCAAGTGATTCTCCTGCCTTAGCCTCCTGAGTAGCTGGGATTACAGGTGCATGGCACCAAACCCAGCTAATTTTTTGTATTTTTAGTAGAGACAGGATTTCGCCATGTTGGGCAGGCTGGTCTTGAACTCCTGACCCCAGGTGATCCACCCTCCTTGGCCTCCCAAAGTGCTGGGATTACAGGCGTGAGCCACTGCGCCTGGCCACAAAACAGTTAATGAAACAAACAACATCAATAGAAAAAAATGAAAAATAAAAAAAATAGCACTAAAGATCGCAAACAGGTATCATAGAATAACAATTATTATTAGCCTGGATGGGGTTCACATCCTTTCCCAACCTCTGCTTGAGCCTTTCATTTTGCCTATCACCAAGAAAGGTTAAAAGTCAATTTTTCATGGGAAAACAGATCAAAAAAGAAGCTAAATTTCCCATGGTGGCTGCAAGAAGAGGAGCCTGGGAGTGTGGGCCTACATGATAGTAGAGGCTTCATGTTATGACAGGACATGGAGCCTCAAGATGGTAGGGGTAGATGTCAGGCATAAAATAATCCTATGGGGCAGAAGAAAGTCTCTGGGGGTGGTGGTGTTAGAAAATAGGAAAAGATGAGAAGTAGTTGGAAGCTGTTTCCTCTAAATGTTGAGGAAGAGGTGAGGGCAGAAAATGATCAAGGCTTCATGAAAGACTTACACAAGAAAAATGACAATAAACACTATTTTCTAAAAACAATGTCCAGGTAGCTTTGGTATTCATGACATAGAAACAGCATGTGTGACCTATTTTCACAATGGGCCACTTTGCATTCAATGTGATGGGTGTACTTGTCATTGTACTTACCACAAAAGGAGGTGTTCAACACTCAGTGAACCACATCTTCATGTTGGTGATGAGGGCTGGGACTAGAAGAAGGTAATATGTGGAAGACAAAGGCTAGGTGTTCCACCCCTTAAAACTTACATCAAGGTCAATTGCAAGTTTCAGTGCTTGGTAATAGCAGGAAGTGAGTCCAATTAGTTAATGCCTTCTATATTTGGGATGGCTGCAATCTACATTAGTCAACCTGGGAAAAAAACTAGGCTTACTCTTCATGCTTGTGAAGGTGTGAAGCACAACACTGATTGTCCACACTCAGTGATTTCCACAGCCATGAGGGAATGGGCTCAATCCTGCCATATATAGGAAACCAAGGATTGCTGTGTTTCCTTTTTCCTTCCAGGTCATGAAAGTTTTTGCTTTAGTAATTTGCTTAACTAAGGAAATCTTTGAATCAGAGATCACCACATGAAATCTTCAGATTGTATTTCCATGGAAATGGCTAGGAAGGAAGAACTTTATTACAGAGTAAGTATATTGGCTTGTCATTTAGTGAAAGAGGTCCCCAGTCTTTTGTGGCCAGCTGTCCAGAACATATCCTTCCCGTGGGGCATTCACACTTAATTGTTAGAAGTGGGTTTTAATTACTTGCCACTTTGCTCTAACTCCATTAAGGTCTATTGTATGGTGGACAGTGGGCATTATTTACTCACTGCTCATGAGCCAGTGGCCATAGTTAAATTTCACTTAGATTTGCTTGTGTGTGATGTTTCAGTCACGATCAGTATCCTAGAACTTCTACCAAATCAGAAACCCATTTCACTGCTTGGGAATTATGTTGATAGTCATACTTCCTGGCCCTCAGGTACCAATTTTTTTCTTTCAAAACTTCCTGAAGATGTCCCAATCTTGGGCAGTTTTTCTGCCTTCAACAATCTTGCCATGAAAATGCATCTGGTGAAATGCTGTTTCACAATGTGGTTTGTGAATAATTTGCCTCAGAGTACATCACTCAGTAATCTCCAGCCCAGAGTAACAGGAAACCCAGCACCCTTCCTTGAAGGGTATTCCCCCTCTCCAGTATTTCTAGGAATTCCCCTAGGATGCTTATACTTGTGCAAAGGGATGGTCCTCTTTGCTCCCAGCTGCCCTGGACTGTGACTCCCACACACTCTCTTCAGGATGGGAACATCATAACCAATTCTACAGACCAGCTGTAACAGACTGGATCCCACCCTTTTCATCATGACCATTGCTGGCAAAGCCAGAAACCTGCTGAACATCTAAAGACCCAGACAAAAGAGATCTGCTGCTGCTATTCAAGCAGCATGTTCTGCATGTCATTCATATCTGAAGCAGGACTGCTTGAGTCTGAAACTCATATTTTAGCCACTTCCACTAGTGCAGGACTTTGGCCCTGGAGATTTTAATACTTGAAATGTCATCTAAGGGCATCTCATTCTAAGATAGCCTCTTCTACAAAAGTCTTTATATTCACAGAAACCCTTTCTGATAACATAAATAAAACTAGGTCAGGTTCTGGTATTCAGACACTCATAACATAGATCTGACCCTATTTTTTTCTTGCCATCAAGAAAATTTTATCTTCGGAGCTTTTGTTGTCCTTCCCAGCCATTGGGCATCGGCAAAGACCACACTGACAGGTCACAGTAGCTTTGAAAATTGAGCAGAAATTTCAGATGGCCTGTGATCTTGCATACATTTGCCCAACCTCTCTCTAACCACGATACAAGCTTGTATATCAATAGTTGTTTTCTTATCCATCCTCTCCCCGAAAATTCCCTTCACTAGATACTCCACTACTCTAAGTATAGTATGGCCATATGAACATTAGAATTAGGAAATCCTGAATTAGCATATGAACATCATTCCAGATATGTGTCATTAAGGAAGTTACTGAGCCTTTTAGACTTGAGCTTTTTTTTATCTGTACACTGAAAATAATAAAAGGGATAATAACCTTATGGGATTGTTAATGAGATTCAAATTAGTTAATAATGTGAAGAGTTTAGAGCTGCATTTGGCACATAGTATAGAACAAAAGGTAGCTATAACAAATGTCTGCTGTAAGTTAAAGTTGTGGTCTACTCAGGCACAAATGAGGCTCTGAGAGCCTTATGCTGTGGGGGGTTGCATCTGTTCTGCCTCTCTTGAGCAACATAATCTAGACCACAGTTGGCAGGTGGAGTTCTCTTATTCCTGATACCTATCTATAATAATGCTTGGCATGCTCCTTAAATGAGGACTTTGTGAAGATAGAAACATTATTAGCTGAAAACGACTGGACCCACCTAATGGAATGAAAATTATATATAGGTTATAAGTATCAAGTGTAGAGATAACAGTGTAACTACACAGTTAACTCAGATATAATAAGACACATTAAGCATGGGGCTGTGAAATCCAGTCTTTTCTCACTAAAGAAGCTGCAGAATTGATTTTCTTTTTCTTTTGTCAAGTATTTTTTATCATTTTTTTTACTTAAAGTGTTTTACTCTTTTACATTTTTTAATTATAAAATAGATGCTCCTTGTAAAAAAAATTATTAGCCTATGATTATCGAAAAAAAGATTCTTATATAGTTAAAATTTTAAAATCTCAAAATGTGAAGTTTTATAGAAGAAAAAAATAAAAGTCCCTATGACTCTTTTTCCTATTCTTTATCATCTCACTTCTGAGAAGTTGACACTGAAAATAGTTTGGTATATGGACTTCTACACATATAAATATATGAACATACATATATATGAGTATACAGTGATGTGTTACTTAAAATGGGGATACTTGATACTTTTGGAGAAACAGATCATAGGTGATTTCATTGTGCAAACATCAGAGTACACTTACACAAACCTAGCTGGTATAGCCTACTACACACCTACAATAGATGGGATAGCCTATTGTTTCTAGGCTACACAGCTGTACAGCATGTTACGTATTAAATACTGTAGGCAATTGCAACACAGTTGTACTTGTGTATTTAAACATATCTAAACACAGAAAAGGTACAGTAAAACTATAGTATTACAATCTTATTTATTTATTTATTTGGCGACAGAGCCTCCCTGTGTCACCCAGGCTGGAGTGCAGTGGCATGATCTTGGCTCACTGCAATCTCTGCCTCCTGAGTTCAAGAGATTCTCGTGCCTCAGCCCCATGAGTAGCTGGGATTACAGGCCTGCGCCACCATGCTCCACTAATTTTCTTGTTGTTGTATATTTTAGTAGAGACGGGGTTTCGCCATGTTGGCCAGGCTGGTCTCAAACTCCTGGCCTCAAGTGATTTGCCCACCTCGGCCTCCCAAGGTGCTGGGATTACAGCACCCGGCCCAGTATTATAATCTTACAGGACCACTATCGTCTATGCAGTCCATCGTTGACCAAAATGTCATTATGCAGAGCATGTGTGTATGTACTTTTTTTTTGTTTTTTAACAAAATCATCTCATACTATGTGCTGTTCTATGACTTGCTTTCTCCCTTCACAATATATTTTGGGCAACTATTTATATCCGTGTGTTTAGGTTTTCTTCATTCTTAATCATGAATAATTTAGATATAATTCATTAACCTCTTAGCTAATGCATGCATTTTCTTTAGGCTTTATTAACGCACAGTATTATTTTTAAATTTTAAGTCTTTCTTAAAAGACTTAAGCAATGTATCTTGTTTTTATTTAAGAGCAAGGCCATGCAATTTTAGTGTTTTTTGTTGATTTGTATTTCTTTCCATTCTCATATCTTCTGTCTAAATTCCTACAGAGTAATTTTCCTTATTCTTATTGATTTACATGAAAGTTTTTGTGTATTAATCTTTTCAGTCATATATGTAACAACTCTATTTTTCTTTGCCATTGATATTATTGTTTCACTTCGTTTACAGTGCTTTGCATTAAACATAAGTGTTTGAAACAAACTTGTCTAGATTTTAGTTTATTACTTACAGATTTTTGTTATACTGGGAAATGTCTTTCCTAGTCCAAGATTACCGAAAAAGTTTTTTTCTTTGGTTATTTTACATTTTAAAAAGTGCTTAAACCTTTAATCTGTGTAGAATTTATTATGAAGTAAAGAGTAAGTGCATTTTGTCCAAATAGCTACACATATGAACCAACAACATGTACTAAATAGTACATCTTTCCCCAACAGTTTGACAACCCCATTTTAACACAGTAAACTTCCAGTTTTTCTAGGAATGAATGTATTTCCGGCTCTTACAGATTGCTCCATTGATTTCCTTGTCTATTCTTGTACCACCATTTTGAACATTGCTTTTTGAAACATTTTAATATGTTGCATATTTTTCTCCCTTGTTAGATTTTTTCATATTTTTCCTCACTTTACACAAGTGTATTCCTTCAAACAAATTTCAATAGCATTTTTGTAAAAGGTAATTTGATTACTTTTAATTGAGATTGCAAATAATTTCAACATTATTTTCAGGTGAATATACATCTTTATGATGTTGAGTGATTTTTTAAAATCAAGAGTGTATGCTTTACTATCTAAATGTGACTCAGAAAAATATAAATATTTCCCTTTATATATATCCTTCACATTTCTTGTTGATTTCTTGATATTTTAATATTTTGCTGTTATTGTGAATGGGATCTTATATTTAATTTTATTTCTTACTATTTATTTTTGATATAAGGATAGTTGTTTATTATACTTTTTTTAAATGCCACCCTGAATGATTTCTTCTCTTTTCTCTGTTTTCTAATGTTTCTTTCAGATAAAAAATAATAATATTTGCTAGAATGTAGGTAGTGGGCATACAGGTGCTCATTGTACAAGTTTGCAAATTTTCTTTAGGTTTGAAATTGTTCATAATAGAACGTGGGGGTGATACTATTTTTTCTGAGTACACTAGGCCACACTTTGGATATTTCCTTATAACCCACCTATAATTATATGGTTACATGAGATATGACTCAGTTCTGATCTTATTTGGCCAAATACTCATTAGCTTTCTCATTACATTTTCTTATCCTTTATATTTCTAATCCCTTCTCTCCTTTTTTTAAAATCAGAGTGATGGCTAATTAACCAAATGACTAGGCTTATTTTATTATGTGCTATATTGAGAAATTTTGAAAAAAAAATTGATTTTAACTAACTTTAACATCATTTATTATTTGTATTATTCAGTGTTATTATCATTTGTAAGCACATGCTGCACAAGGTCCCTACTCTGGAGATGATATTAAACCTCACATTTAATTATTATCTTGAAATTTTCTGGTATTCCAGGTAACAACAAAAGCTATGAGAGTCTAGAAATAATTAAAGCATGTAATTAATATGACCAGTTTAATGTTATCATACACAATCTCCAATTGGCCAAAGAAATATTTATTAAAATCTCCAAGCTTATTAAAACTAACATCTATTGGGACAATTTGGCAATGACTTCAAGTCATGATGCCTTATCATTCATGTACCATTAATTTCATGTTTTTATGCTTCAGTGCTCAAACAGAACGTGAGGATTAACTTTAGTTATGATTTTATATGAGAATAAGTATGTAAATATCTAGTTTATAAACTGATTTATTTGTTACATTCTGCCACACATTTCCCTGAGAAGTTTACAGAGCAGGCACCTTGCTATAGTTTATATTTTAGGCAAACCTAAGCATGTGGACTTACACATGAACTTCTTAAGGGATCACGTATTCGCATATACTTATGCTGGCCATCACTAGAAACAATTTTAATAAAATGACATATTTATATTAGTTCCTTGGAATGCTTGTAAGCCTTCTCTAGACATCTGTGATGATGAAATATCTTTGTTATTTAACGTTAGTTGTATATTCTATCTCTTTCAGTTGAAATAACTATTTAAACCAAAATGTAAGTGAAATGAAGTTTTTGCATATATCTAATCATATTTGCTGTATTTTTTCAGACTTCTAAAATGGATGTACATACATATATCTAAATATATCTAATTTCCATTTTTATAAAACTACAATTTTATTAAAAAATTGTATTGATAATACAATTTTGTATTCTTTTTGCTTATTAGTATACTGTGTTTAAGAATGTCATTGAATTGGGTGTGGTGGCTCACGCCTGTCATCCCAACACTATGGGAGGCCGAGGCGGGTGGATCACGAGGTCAGGAGATCGAGACCATCCTGGCTAACATTGTGAAACCCCATCTCTATTAAACATACAAAAAAAATTAGTCGGGTGTGGTGGCAGGTGCCTGTAGTCCCAGCTACTCAGGAGGCTGAGGCAGGAGAATGGTGTGAACCTGGGAGGCGGAGCTTGCAGTGAGCGGAGATCGCGCCCCTGGACTCCGGCCTGGGTGACAGAGCGAGCCTCCGTCTCAAAAAAAAAAAAAAAAGAACATTGAATAATCTCTAAAACTATAACTTAAAATAGTATGAATCTGCAGTAATTAATTTGCATATTGTTAAATCTTTGTTTATTTAATATCTGAAACAGAATCTTTTGTTCTCTAGAAGCTATTATGCTACTTTCAGGGCATAAAATAGATACACAGTAATTGTTAGAAAAAAAGAGAAAACTTTAAAAAGAAATAAAATACACCTCTTCTTTAGAAACTAATAATTACATGGGAAGTGAGACAAAACACAGCTCAAGAGATGTGACATTTCTGAAATATAGCTGTGAACAGCTATAAAGATCCACAGAGAAGAAAGTGAAAGCTAATTTTTGATGTGGGAATAGGTATAGCATTGTTTCAAAGGTCATTTCCTCAAAGGGATGATCAGTACAGACACTCACCTTGCCAGGGACTAAAGTTATTTCAGTTCTGTTTACCAAGCAAAAGGTACACATGAAAATTTCGGAAGCTGTAGATGGAACATTAAAACGCCTTACCTTCTCTGAAATTCTGACTGAGAAAGCACTGAACGCCAGCTGAAATTTCTCCAAAAAATTTCTGGTATGCTTCCTTCCATGTAAAACAAACAAAAAAAGAAATGAAGGAAGAAAGTTCTCTAGGTCACAGGCTCCACATGCACAGCCTTCCCAAGCTTGGATGTTCTTTATTTGACTGAGCAGGCACATAACTGCAATCGGAAGGCCTGTAGTGAAAGCCGGTCATATAAGCATAATGGCTAATACTAATAGAAAAAACACTTGCTCTGTGACTGGCTTTATTCTACCTAGCTTACATACGCTGACTTACTAATCCATGCAATAACTATTGTGGTATGTCCCCATTATAAGCTCCATATTATAGATGAAGAAACGGAGACAGAGAGAGGTTGGCTCAAAGTAGCACAGCTGGTTAGTGGTGAAGCTGGAGTCCACATTCTTAACCATTAGGACAAAGATGCCCAAACTTTCTTTGGTTCATGGTACCTTTAGTATTACAGTAATTTTTTTTCACATTGTCCCAAGGCCAAGAGATATTTGAGTATCATTTATTAAGTAGCTAAGTCAAAACAACTTAGTTTTATGTCCTAACAACTTAATAGCCATTTAAAAAATAATACACATACATTAAAATAAAATATGTTTTAGTTCACTGGTACATAGCCACAATCAGTTACTAACATGTTGTGTGCACCTATTGGGCACTGCACAGCTTTTCAAATCCTGGAAATCAGATTAGGTATGGCTATCCTCATTTCCTAATTCACACTGATTGTGGTGCCATATTTGTTTTTATTATGTCAGTTGCCAAAAGCTCAGCTTTACAATAAGAAGCTGTCATGGAAAGGAATGTAGCATGACCTAATAATGTTTAAACTATGTTTAAATGTTTAAACTACCTTGAGCTAGCAGTTCTCATGCTATTGGCAGATGTCAGTTAATACCATGTTTCCCTCCAAAGTTTAAAATACCTTGTAGCCCCTGTGAGTTCTCTGCACCACCCTGGGACACCTAAGTGCAGCTTGGGAATGGTGGCTGTAGACTATATTGTCACTTGAGTTTAAGACTTGTCCAAAAATGAATTCTGATTGCTTTTAATTCAAAAGATGCCTTTTGAAAAATTATACTCCAAGTTGCCAGCTTTATTATTCAAAGCTATACATATATTTAACTGAAAGATTCTTTCACTTGTCTTAGCACTCCTTTGAGAAAAGTATTACAAATCAGAGGGAATGAAAATGAAGCCATTTGGGGGATCTTAGCCATTTCAGGTTTGTACAGCTACAAAACATGGGGCTGAACTGAATGGTTTCCAAAGTCCTTTCTAAACTTCGATCACTGGAATTTATACACTCAGGTCTTTTCTTTCTACTTGTAGATATAATATTGCTTTTCCACATGAGGATTCCTCCTCCCTCCCTCTCCCCTCAGTTTCCGTAAGCATAGAGCCATAGACTATGATACAATAAACACACTAGAACCCTGTTGAAAGATCTCTGGGGTTCTACTCTGAGCTCTGACATACACCATCTGTAAGACCTTGGGCAAGTCACCTCACCCTTTTGCACTCTTTCTCCTAATTTATAAAACTGAGGACAGCAGTGACTGTCTCACCAAACTGTGGTAGGGTTAAAACAGTGTGTGTGCCATAATCCTCTTCAAATTGTAAAGCACTATATGATTCTATTATTAATATGATGATATTCTAGTGGTGTTAACATCTCTCCAGATTAGTGCCACCAATAGGCTGTGGTGATAATTACAATTTATTAGGGGAAAAATGTTTTTTAGGGTTTCTCAATTTATAATCTATATATGCCAATCCAACACCAAAATTCTGCTCATTTATAATCATTTTAATGCTAGGTTGATTAAATAAACATATATAGTGCAATCTATCTTTAATCTAGCTTTGTTCTTCTTAGTGCCTGATCATTTTGATGGTTGCCAACAAATTCTGAAATTATTTGAACATATTTTTAAATAAAAACAGACACAAAGCATGAGACTCCAAACTCACTCATTATAACTCATTGAAAGTTAAAACCCATTAAAAGTTAGCTCCTATCACCCTAGAAAATGAAAACATGACTTTGTTTTTAAACTAGTAAAGATTCCTCTTAGCAAACATTATACAAGTCAGATAGTAATATTTTGTTGCTTTGGGGAAAATATTTTCATCTGATTGAATGGGACATTCAGAATGTAGTTAAAGATGCCATTTATTGCATTATCGTTTCCTCTTTGCCTTAAAGGAGTTTTCTCCGTTCTTGATGTGAAGAATGTTGTAATGTTGTATTTCTCCTATGAACTTTTTTTTTTTGAGATGGAGTCTCCGTCTGTAGCCAGACTGGAGTGCAGTGGTGCAGTCTCGGCTCACTGCAACCTCCGCCTTCTGGGTTCCAGTGATTCTCCTGCCTCAGTCTCTTGAGTAGCTGGGACTACAGGTCACGCCCAGCTAATTTTTGTATTTTTAGTAGAGATGGGGTTTCACCATGTTAGCCAGGATGGTCTCAATCTCTTGACCTCATGATCTGCCCGCCTTGGCCTCCCAAAGTGCTGGGATTACAGGAGTGAACCACCGTGCCCGGCCTGAACTTCTTTTTTTAATATTTTTTCTCTTTGGCTTTGTCTGTTAGCAAGTTTGGAGACAAAATGGCTTCCACTTCACATGCTAATATAATTCCCAATTTTAGTTAAGTCCTTGCGCTTATTTTTCCCTTTGTCTCTTTTTTCCTTTTCTTACCAATATTCATTTTATTTTATTTTGTACATTTTGTGGATTATTTTAAAATACAACAAATCCTTTAGAGAACAAATCATGATACATAAAAGTTATTTATCACATAGAAAAATATCCTAACAAATGGAAATACACTCAGCCTGATTATCAGACCAGGCTCTGACAAAAAATGCATGGCACATCCAAGAAGGGTAATTTAAGGAGATTAATATAAAGAATGATTTACAAAGTTGTAAAGAGGGTATAAGCAGCCTGAAAATGAGGGAGCAATGCCTCAGAGGTAGTGGCAGCAGCAGGCTTTCCACCTCCAGGCTTAAGGTGATAGTGAAAGGAGCCTTTACTGGGATCCAGAAAGGGGCCTTGTGTGGAAAGGGCCATCTGGCAAGAGGTGTGGCCTTTGGCTGTAGCTCTGCCAATGTAAAGAGGCCTCACAGGGAGGGAACCAGAGGGAATAAACACCCAAACTTTGCTCTTTTCTTGCCTTCTGATCTCCTGCCAGATGTCAAACCCAACAGGAAGATGGAGGGCCACAGAGTCCATTGATGCAGCGTGTGGAGCAGCCTCTGCCAACAGGCACAGAACAGCGTACAGACGGGTGGAGAGTGGCCCTGTGGCTGCAAATGGAGGTTCTCCAGCTGATCTAGCAATGGTTAATAATGGAAATAAAAGTAATCCATAAAGAAATGAATCTGTAGGCTGGAGGGAATAATATATGGCACCTACCATACCTATAGGTCAGTATTTCAAAAAGCAATATTCAAAAAAATTTATAATCATTGAATAATATAAACTCCAGCATTTTAAAGAAAATCCTCAATAGGGAGTATGTATTTTACAATATACAATAAAATTAAAACGTACAGCTTATTATCATCATGACCATAATTTTTAAAAATAGGAATTATGGCCCAGCACGGTGGCTCACGCCTGTAATCCCAGGACTTTGGGAGGCCGAGGTGGGCGGATCACGAGGTCAGGAAATCGAGACCATCCTGGCTAACACAATGAAACCCCGTCTCTAGTAAAAATACAAAAAATTAGCCGGGTGAGGTGGCGCATGCCTGTAGTCCCAGCTACTCGGGTGGCTGAGGCAGGAGAATGGTGTGAACCTGGGAGGCGGAGCTTGCATTGAGCCAAGATTGTGCCACTGCACTCCAGCCTGGGTGATAGAGCAAGACTCTGTCTCAAAAAAAAAAAAAATTTTACCCATTCCTAATGGTACACAAATTAAATAGAAAAATCAATGTAAAAATGCAAAAATTTTATTCATTCTTTTTTTTTTTTTTTTTTTTTGAGAGGGAGTCTCGCTCTGTCGCCCAGGCTGGAGTGCAATGGCGTGATCTCGGCTCACTGCAAGCTCTGCCTCCCGGGTTCACGCCATTCTCCTGCCTCAGCCTCCCAAGTAGCTGGGACTACAGGCGTGCGCCACCTCGCCCGGCTAATTTTTTGTATTTTTAGTACAGACGGGGTTTCACCGTGTTTGCCAGGATGGTCTTGATCTCCTGACCTGGTGATCCGCCATCCTCGGCCTCCCAAAGTGCTGGGATTACAGGCATGAGCCACTGGGCCCCGCCTATTCATTTTTTGTTACCCTGTCATAGTGAAGACTCAGAGGAGTCATCACAGAAATGGCAAGGCAGACAAAATACATCTAGAATAGTGAAATCCAGTACATAAAACATTAGAAAACTAATTTTAAAAATTTAGATGTAGACATTTAGAGGCTGGAAGAGAGATGCTTTTGTCGGCCAACATGATGTAGAAATGAGAGTCTAATAAGAAAGACAGAAATATATAGAATCATATTTTAAAATGTTTTATATTTGTATTAGTCTTCTACGCTTGTTTAACATCCCCCGCCACCCACCCCAAGACTAAATATGTCACTATTGTTATTATCATTTGCTTCTTGTCTGGTTTCTTTGCCAGAGAGATGAAAACAAATCATTTTTTTGCTCAAGGTAATGAGAAAGAAAGGAAGAAAAATAGGAAAACAGAAAGAATACTGGATACTTTGAAAGGACATGATGAATTTAAGTGATTGGGACAGCTTGAACCGGGTGTATTCAGCAATATAACCCCTTGCTGTTATGCCACTAAAATATTTACCATTGTCACTTGCTTTGATAATTGCTATGGGTCTTTGTGAGTTTTAAATTGATTTTGCCACTTGTGCCTGTTTGTGTTCTCTGGCTCATTTAGATTTAAACATTTATCAGTAAGGTAAATAATAAATTTTGCTTGATTTGAAAAATTGGGCTGTTATGCTTTCCATCAGTCATTTTGTGAATTAAATCAGATTTCAAATGCTACTTAATAGCAACCAAGTCTACTGAGTATTGACTTTAATTAATTTCTGTCTCTGACTCTGCAAAGCAATCAACAATTAAACCAAATTTAACGTGTCAGCTGCTTGAAATGCAATTTTTTTCATGGTATATCTTAAAAATCTCTGTTAACATAATAGCTTAAACCTATTCCTTGTTTTCACGGTGATAAAACTATGTAGGTGGCACTTTTTTTTTTTTTAGTTGGATTCTCCACCATGAATGCATCAAGTTGTTGAAATTCTTGATCCCAAACTCAGGCATTTTAGAAACTAGTTAATTCCTATCTCCTAACTAAGCAATACTTGTAATTTTCTGATAGGCTTCAAGGAATGCCTACCAAACCATTTAATTCATTCCTGGGAAGCTTCAGTTTCTGAAATGAGCTTTCACTTCTTCCTTATAAAATAACAGCTTTGTTTGACATGCCACTGGATACTTACATGTTAGCCTTCAACCGGATTATCTTACATCCCAGAAGAAGGGTGTATGGGAGCAAATAAATAGGGGTGACTCCAGGGGTCATGGGAAATTTCCCTGGTATACAGAACAATGTGAGATATGTCTAAGAAAAATATTTAGTTTCATAATTTGGGAATAGGATTTCATTTAGCACTTTTGAAACATGTGTCTAAATCAGTACGCAGCTAGCTCAGGAAAACAGTACTGAAGTGCCTGAGCTTTCAGTCATTTCACTGTTAGCTCTGATGGTCGTTAGGTTCCCAAGCAGTGACAGAGCACGGAAGCTGCCTGGACCACAAAACACATCCATTCCATTTCCTAGGTGTTGCATGTGGGTTATTTTGTCGTTTTTGCTGTGTGACGTCCAGAATTGGCCACATTATACTTTAATTCTCCATTTCCTTTAGGCTTATAGGACTCTTTGCTGAAAGGAAGATTTGATGTTGTTTTGTCCAATCCACCATCTGGTGCTAAATCTTTATACCCTCCTTGAATTTCCCAACCTGTTCAGCAAATAGCGGATTTTGAGGGAAACACTTTGTCTTAGTCTGTTTGTGTTGCTGCAAAGGACTATCTGATTGGTTATTTATAAAGAAAAGAGGTTTTATTGTTTGTTTGTTTGTTTGTTTCATTGTTCCGTAGGCTGTACAAAGAGCATGGCACCAGCATGTGCTTCTGGTGAGGGCCTCAGGAAGCTTCCGCTCATGATGGACAGTGAAGGGGGGACAGGCATACATGGTGAGAGGAAGGAAGCCAGAGGAAGAGAGAGAGGTGCCAGACTCTTTTCAACAACAAATCTCAACAACTCACTCCCCACGAGAATGGCACCAAGCCATTCATGAGGTAGCTGCCCCAACAACGCAACACCTCTCCCACCAGGCTCACCTCCAACACTGGGGATCAAATTTCAACAAGATACTTAATGGTGCAAACTGCATCCAAATCATAGCACACATTAAATGAACTACCTACTTCTCTGTCACTTACTTACCTTTGAGTTGCTGAATATCAAAATGTTCCAGATCTAGATAGACACAGCTCTAGACAGATCCAGATAATTTTTCTGTAAGCCAGAAAAATTGGGCTCACCATTTTCTCAAGTCTCAAAAATGAGACTACCTACTGTAGAAACATATGGCTTTGATATACAAGGAGCCCTTTTTCCAGTCTGTATGCTGTATGCTTCTTCCCCCTCCCATTTTTGTTCCTCCTAGAGGCTAACTTCCAAAGTTCCTACTAAGCCTTGATAAAACAAGGTTTGAACCCTATGAGTAATCCTGTCCCAGGTGCTGGTCAGATGATGGTCACAGGACAGTATCTCCTACCCAAACCTTAGCATGATAGTAAAAACCTTAGCGCCTCCATTGACTATTTCACTTCTGACTGGCAATTTCTGAGAATCCCTTTACTGTGATTTTGGAAATAATCTGATGCCTTGATTTTCTTGATAGAAGCTAAAATATAGCATTTGGAGCATGTGTCCTTTTTAGAACCACATTAATAATATAAATACCAGTCATTGTATTTATGGCACAGAGTTCACCGCTAGCAGTTTAAAGTCAGAACTGTAGAAAGAAAACCATGTGAGTTTTTATCCAGCTTCTACCACTTGCTGATGGCATTACATGACCTTAAGCAAATAAATTTCTTGGTTTCCTAATCTACAAAATGGGAATAATACAAAGACATGTTAAGTGCCATGGGCAATGCTCATCCACAGTAAGTGTGAGATGAGATGGGCTATTGTTGCTATTAGTCTTGAACAAACTATGATGAGGAGGCCATCCTTGACCGTTGCCACCCAGGTGGTGAAAAGTTGAACCCAAGCAGAGTTCTCAACCTTCTCTGTACATGCTATGGATGCTGAAGGCATTTCATAGAATTGTTACACTAGACCCTGCACTCTTTACCTTTAGCCAAATCTACTGAGCTTTATTCTCATAAATAGATGACAAGCAATTACATCTTAGAAGAGATCTTCCATGGTGTCCTCTTATGGTAAGCAGATGTTGGCATCAGGAAATTGTCTTGCATCTTAAATCTTTTGGATCGCAGCTTAAACCAATTTCCTTATTCTGTTCTTGATGAAGATGAAAAGCCTCTGCTCACTAGATTCTGTAAATAATGAGTGGGTAGGGACAGAGGCAGGAAATGAGAACGCCCACCTTGAGCTAGGAGATCATCATTTTGCACCCAGTTTTGTCCCAGGCAGCAAAGTGAGCCCAGGTATGTAATCAGTTTTCTAACCTGTAGATGATCTTTCAAGTTTTATTTCACTTCCAACTTACTGTAACTCTCAGTTACAGTACCTTGATGTGTTATTATGTTTTTAAATTACTGTTTAGAGATAATACAGATAACTTGCCTACTGCAGTGACTGACTTATTGTAGAAGTGCAATGCATGTTTGTTCTCTTTTCTTCTTTCTTCCCTCTTTTCACCTCCTTTAGCATTAAGAGAAACCCCATTATTGGAGAATGGTTTCTGTGATGACAGCCTGTTGTAATATTTCTCAGATCATGCATATATTGCAGCTTCATTAAGAACCTTTTAAGAGTAGACATTGAATAAAATATTCTTTGAAGATAATGGACAAAAAGGAAAGAAGAACAGTGCAAATTGTCATTTGTCCTCCTGATCCCTAATCAAGATTGTCTTCATTGAAATAGATGGAGTTGGTGATGATATTGAAAATTCTTCTTATTGCACAACTGCACCATGGATGACACTAGGTCTGCATTTACATTAAAGTAGTGGCAAAAACTGCATTTCATTTTGCACCAACCTAACAGTTGTTTTTCTTATTCTTCTGGGGAAAATTAAAATGAATCTAATTTGGTTTCAAAATTGATCTGAGCACAATAGCAGCCGCACATCCACCTCCAGAAGGCTTCATTCTGTGAACTTTTAACCATCAGAGCAAAACTACTTTCTCCCAAGTTCATCGGCCTTTACTGATTATGTTAAAGTGTGTGTGTGTGTGTGTGTGTGTGTGTGTGTGTGTGTTGAGGGAACAGTGGGGATGGAACTTACCATTTAATGAGCTCAATTATTTTCAGCAACATGAGATATCAAAATATTTCTGCGGCCAGATTTTGCTGACGTACGAAATTACATCTGGCCCACTCTAACCATTTGCACCTAAAATGTGAGTATCTCCAGAAGCAAAAACATAATATTTTGTAGAATATTTCCAGTGCATGATGTAACATATGCCTTACCTTTACAAGGCAAATAAGAGCAGCCAAGGTTAATTAACTGCAAGCAGAACTTGAAGAAAAATGCTCTACACAAGCAGTGCTCAAATGTGGCTGCACATACAGGAATTACCCAAACAGCACTGCAAACAGCACTGATGCCTGAGTCCCACTCCCAGAAATTCTGCTGGAAGTTGTCTGGGGTGCAGCTTGGGCATGAGGATTTTTTAAAAGCTCTCCAGATGATTCTAATGTGTAGCTAAGTTTCTAAGCCACTGATCTATGTTTGTATACCTTGAATTTGGCTTATCAAAAAATTTATGTGAGGAAGGAGGGATCTTTAAATTTAGATTCTTTAATGACCAGTCAATTGCTTCTGAATTGTGATTATAAATATTTCCCTCTTTACATAACTGTGTTCTAGAAAACCAGAAAGGGATTGAAAATAAGGTGGAGAAAACCGTTTCCTTATTAGAGAACCCAACATAACAAGGAAATAAAGGAGAAAGAAGTTTATGTTGCTCTTATGTAAAATGTCTAGAGGTGTGCAGACCTATGGCTATAGGGTGGCTCCACCGATCATAGGGAACCTCTCTTCTTATATCGTGTTCCACTTCTGTCTTTAATAATGCACTGCCTCATGTTTGTCCTAAATAGCTGCTCAAGCTCCAGCCATCACAGCAGGAAAGATGAAGTCACAAAGAACATCCTATTTAAAGATACTCCTTAGAAGTGGAGTAGGATGCTTTCACTTACATTCCTTTAACTCAGTGGTCCTCAACTGGGGTACATTTTGTCCCTTAGCTGATATTTGACAATGTCTCCAGATATTTTTGGTTGTCGCAACTGGGATGGGGGGGTGGGAGGCAGTGGAGACTACTGGCATCTGATGGGAAGAGGCCACGGATGGTGCTAAAATTTTCACAAGGCACAGAACAGCCCCCCACAACTAAGAATTATTCATCCCAAAATGTCCATAGTGGCAACGTTGAGAAATCCTGAAAAGCTTAGTCATGTTAGTCACATGGCCGTAACTAACTGAAAGGAAGATAGGAAATTAAAGCCTATATTCTGAGAGGCTGAATGCCTATTTAAAAATTAGAGATTCTATTACTAAAAAGGGTGGAATGGACATGGGGTTGGGGAGGAATGTTTGTACCATATTACCCGATACATTCTAACTTTCAACTCTGGCCAAAAATATTTGAGAGCTGAAATTTGTTCACTCATCCATGATCCATCATGCAACCACGATGCAAACTTTAAACTCAGCATGGACTGGCCGGTTTTTGAAGCAAAACCAGACATTTGCATGAATAGAAATGCAATTTTAATGAGGGCTTTTTTGGCTTTTCTTCCTAAGAAGCTAGGGTTATATTTTAATGAGTTAATCTCATGAATATTCAGGATGAGCCTGCTAGTACTGACTACATCAGTAGTGGGTTACAAAAGGAGTTTCCAGGACAAAATGTGCACTTTGAATTTTCTCTTTCTTCCCACCTCTCCTTGGATAGAAATGTCCCTTGAGATGGAGCAGAGGTACCAGAGATATTCAGCTCCTTGGTCTCTTCCAGTACTTACTGTATTTGGAGACAATATAAAAGAATAAAGCTGGACCTTTGAGTATATCCAATCCAACCTCATTTGATAAATGAGAAAAGCAGGCCCTAGAGATTGGGATTCTAGTCCTAGCACGCATTCAAACTAGACATGTGATCTTAGGCAAGTTCTTTACCATCTCTCAGCCTCAACTCATCTCTAAAATGAAAGGATTGGAATAGATGATGTTGTAGGTCACTTCAGACTTTCAATTTATTTGTGTCACGAAGCTCTGGCTCTGAGAGTTTTAGCGAGATATATAGAATGAAGAATGGGGTAGGTGAGCCCAGAATCTGCCCTCTGAGTTTGAGCTCACTTGTGGATTTTGCACTTTTCATTTTGTTGTCAGGTTTATACTGACCTCCAATTAGTATAATGGAAATATAAATGTCCTGAGAGGCCAGGCTTTCCTTGAAGACCAAGTTTTATTCAACAAAGTGAGAATCAGAACATTCTAAAGAGCTTTTCAGTTCTATTTTAGCTAATTTCAACTGTAACTCTAAGACAGTAACAATTCAGATAATAAATAAAGTTTTCTGAACTTTGGAAGAAAAATCAATGAAATTCTGTCTATGAAGAGATTCTTATTAAAGTCCGTGTCTTTTATAATGACTTTATACATAATTCAAGTAAACTTATTTTTTTAATATCAGGGCAAAATATAATATCTGATCTGGGTTTATTATTGGCTTTTAAAAAGATTAAAGAAACACTGGCTGGGCATGGTGGCTCACACCTGTAATCCCAGCACTTTTGGAGGCCGAGGCGGGCAGATTACTTGAGGTCAGGAGTTCAAAACCAGCCTGGTCAACACAGTGAAACTCCATCTCTACTAAAAATACCAAAATTAGCTGGGCGTGGTGGCAGGCGCCTGTAACCCCAGGCTGAGGCAGGAGAATCACTTGAAACCGAGAGGTGGAGGTTGTAGTGAACCGAGATCATGCCACTGCACTCCAACCTGGGTGACAGAGCAAGACTCTGTTTCAAAAAAAAAAAAAAAATATATATATATATATATATGAGAAACAGAATTGAAAATAGCATAGAAGCTTATTAACTCTTCCTGAGATGGAGAAAGTTTCCTATGGTTAACTTCTTTCATCTGATTAACACAATTATGTACAGCAAGCTTCAGCCACTAAGCAGAATGTTTTCATAAAATGCTTTTCTTTAGAAAGTTATGGAGAAAATTTAGTTTTCTGGAATATTTTTTTCCTGGTCTTGATATCTTGTGAATGTTAGCTGTACATACAGCCATACTGGGGCAATGACAACATCCTACAGTCTGCTTTCTTTCCTAAACATACACATCTTCTTTCAAAGAGATGAGACAAATGACTCCCACTGCAGCAAAAACAGACCGTTCGTTCCAGCAATTAATACTGCCCAACACCATTCAAACGTGACGATGTGCAGATGTGAACAGAGTATTCCCTTGTAATTTCTACACCTGTTGTTACTTCCCAAAACTGGCCTATATTTGCTGAGAAAAAGCCACAGGATCAATATTTAATCTTCAAAAAAAAACCCATAAAACCATAATATAGTATCCTACAGTTTACATCTATTGGGCATGACTTCCAACAGAGAACACCAAACAACACTAGCCTTAATTGCATCAGAATACATACAAACATCATACATACATCAATATACCTGTAATTTTCAATCATTTCATGTTTTACTTCTTGAAATCCTGATCTATTTGGTTTCTTATCTCCTAGGGTTTAACCTCTAAAACTAGTTGACAAAAATTATAATGATCAGAAATAATTTTTAACAGGTAGATAAAAATAGGCCTTAATTCAAATCAGAGAGTTTTGGAAAAGTCAATAAATTTTTAACGTGCTCTCAGTATATCCAAATATTTTGAAAAGTGAGTTCTTTGGAAGTTTCCATAGCAGCAGGTATTTGAGACTAGAACTATCTTTGAGTTTATATGTTATGTTGGTGTCAAAATTGTCTTATTATAGAAAATGTCACAGATTTTCCATTCAGCATTACTTGGTAACAGTCACGGCAGGTAAGAAAAATCTGAGCAAAGTACCAGGGAAGGCAACTGCTAATACTTCCTTGTTTAACTTAGCCTTTCTAGGCAATTTAAGAAAGAATGAAATACATTACCCGGTGCATATTTCATTCATTCAGTGTAACTCTATTTTTTTAATAATGATATTCAGCACATATCAATAACTAGGTGTATTTATCTGCCAAAGACACACAGTATGCTTCACATAATACTTTCAATTTTACTAGGCTAGTTTTGTAAACAGAAGATGATTACTTATTCAACAAAGATCAGACAAAGTAAAATAGCAGAAATGTTAGATGTTATCTCTGTGGTGACATCCAGGGATTCCCCTTCAGGGTTGATTAACTTTACATAGGAATCTAAAATAATTATGACTACACATGCTGAAGAATGAAATGTTCCCATCAGGCAATGATTACCGCCAGCATCAAGATAGAATTTCAGCAGGCAATCAGAAATCACCAATTATGCAGAGTATATGCAAGAGATAATGTTGTTGGTGCATAAAAAAGCAGAAATGAATAACTGGATAAGATTTTTAAAGGGAGCAGATGGACTCATTTTGGCTCCTGACAGTTGACTTGTGCATACTGTATGCACCTGACCCATGGTAACAGCCAACTACCCACACTCATTTGCAAAATGCCCTTCAACCACAATAATAGAAAACAAAGCAGAACAATTCTTGTTCAAACAGAATCTATTTCTTCTATACTTTGTCTACCCAAGCCGCTTACTTTTCCCAAAAGCACGAATTTCTAATTTACATTTCAATGATGCATGTAACAATTACTTTATGTGTTTTCCCGCATGTTTTTTGAGATGCTTGTTATCCCACCACAACAGGAGCCACCATTATCTAAGATTTTTCTTGCTGGTTATTCTCTCTTTTTTTTTTTTGATTGAGACGGATTCTCACTCTGTCACCCAAGCTGGAGTGCAGTGGTGCAATCTCAGCACACTGCAACCTCTGCTGCCCGGGTTCAAGCGATTCTCCTGCCTCAGCCTCTGGAGTTCCAGAGTAGCTGGGATTATAGGCACCTGCCACCATGCCCAGCTAATTTTTTTTTTTTTTTTTTAGTGGAGATGGGATTTCACCATCTTGGCCAGTCTAGTCTTGAACTCCTAACCTCGTGATCCACCCACCTCAGGCTCCCAAAATGCTGGATTACAAGCGTGAGCCACTGCTCCCGACCTGGTTATTCTTACTGAACCTTTACAGCTTTCTGCTATCAAGGATGGATTGAAGTTTGCAGATTTGGGGGAAGTTTCCGTAACATAGAAACAAGAAGGGACATTAGTTTTTATGTAGTTCATGTTTCCACCTTTCAGATGTGAGATAAAGTACATAGAATCAAACATCTTGTCAACAACTAATTAGTGCCAAGGTCAAAACCAGAATGCAGGTGTCCCTAAAACATAGAAGCATAAACCACAATAATTTATTTCTCATAATGTCGTGAGGTGATTGGCTGACTTTTCTGCTGGTTTCACCTGGGCTTACCTGCATGGTTGCATTTAGCTAGAATGTTATCCTGGCCAGAAGGAACAAGATGGCTTCACTCGTCTTGCTGGCTGGGGCACATAGGCTCTCTTTGCAATGGGCTCTTGTCCTCAGGGGGGCTGGGCAGCTCCCTTTACATGGCAGTCTCAGTCAGTGTTGCAAGAGAGCAAAAGCAAAAGTTGTAAGAACGTTTAAAACCTGGGGGAGAACTGGCACTGCCACTCTTGTCCCATTCTGTTGGTGAAAGCCGGCCATATAGACACATCAGATAAGAGAAGGAGAAATGGATTTCACTTCTTGATGGGAAGAATAGCCAAGAAACATTGCAAAGGAGCATGGTAGAAATCTCCGTAGGTTGTTTGTAAAGGCTTTTCTATGTTCGGTCAACAATCTCAACGAGGAAGGACAACATTTCTGTGTCAGCCCAGCCTCTTCATCATTTGCGTCATTGTTGCTGTTGCAGCAAATGGGTTCATCCTAGTTTTTCTGCAAACACTTGGCCAACAGCCAATTTGTAGGGAAATTTATCTGATTTTGGTTGTTTGGCTTTATATAACAGTGAAAACTTTTAAACCATCTAGTAAAAAATAACTAGGTTCTCTTTTAAAATTAACTTGATTTGTAACCTAATACATTTTACAAAGTAATAAAACCTTGAGAAAGCCTTTTTCTGCTCTTAAGTCGAATCCTTAAAGTTTGATTAGTTTCCAACTGAAAGCTGTCGGGTTGAGCAAAACGCCTGTGCTCACAGTTTATGAGAGATGCCATTTGGTAACCTGAAGGTGGCAGATGCAAAGGCCAAAAGTGGAGGATGGTGGTGGGGCCAGGGTCGGGGGCCCCCAGCTGCTTTTTTGATGGGCTTTTTGTCAAAGTCTCTCCTCTAAGGAACGTGACTCCATGCAAGTGGCTGTAGGTCTCAGAATAAATATTTCATTAGTCATGATGGTTTTGAAAACTTAAAGCTGTGAAGGACACATTGGAATCTCTGTGATTTATGATAAAGCTGAAGGAAATTTGATCATTCCAGTCCTGCCATATGTAGCTGTGAGAAATGTGCAAATGAATTGAACTAGCAAACCCCACAGATTTTGTTTCTTGATTAAAAAAAAAAAAGTCTTAAGTCAGATCAGCTAACAGGCAATTTGAAACAGGGACTTAGCAAGGCAGCTGTTTTAGATGAAATTCCTTTCAGATGCTTCTTTCTCCCTTCCCCCGTCCATATTTTTCTTGCAAGGACTTAGAGCAGCTTATCTTCTGAAATTATTTTGGTGCTGCCTATCAGTGATTAAAAAAAAAATAAAAGCCTGGCATAGTTCTGTAGGTGCATATGTTACTCCTCTATTAGTTTGCTCTTTGAGGGTGGATGTTTTACCCATCCTAGTATGCCCACTAATCTTATTCTCTGCACATAATAATTCTTTATATGGTACATATAAGGCATTTAGCACAGAAGCTCAATAAAATGTACAAATGTGCTTTTGAGTATATTATTAAATTTAATTATCATAAATATCTAGAGAGAAAGAGAAGTTAAATGACTTGCCAAACTTTATACAGGAGTTAGATGGCTAAACCAATTTGAACCCAGGGCTCCTGATTTGTATCTAGGTTCTTTTTCTGTTACAACATGTTTGACATTTCATAATAGGTGCTCAGTAAATATTTATGGAATGAATGAATCCTCATTGTGATTGTCTTTGTTACCAGGCAATGCAGCTTAGTCAACAGAGCATATTTTAGAATCTAAAATTTAGATCAGCACGTCTGTTCTAAAACACAGTGATTCTTTGACTCCTGTCTTCAGTGACCCATGTACAGACCAGACTGGCCAAAAAGGAAGGAAGTGATTCATCGGGTCATTTGGACAAGGACTTCATTTCCCAATATGACAAGTCTTTCAACACTTGCCCACAGTGATAGGAGCTTGGAGGTAATCAGGCTCAATGAAATGAATTTTCTTTTCTCTGTGGCATAGGTTCACATTCCTTTATCCAAAACTCTTAGATGAAAATTCAAAATATTTTAGATGTTAGAAAGGAAATACAGTGCATATTCTAAATATTCTGCATATACAGGCCTGAGGGTGTACCACACAATAAATATATTAAAATTTATACAGTGAAATAAATATTCTTAGTAGAATAAAGTCTATAAATAGCCTTACATCAGATTAAGGCAGATTTTGCCACTCAAAGAGCTTTGGAGCCAAAATTGCAAAAACATTTATAGTTTCAGAATTTTCAATTTTGGAATTGTGTATAAGAGATTGTAGACTTGAATTCTGGTGATAAGACGAGTCTCATAGAAATATAGGAAAAACTTTCTCTTGAGTGACATTTAAACATTTGGAAAGCAAACAAATGGACACACCGCTTCTTTTCTCTGTCTGTGCCAATAAAAGAAAAAAGGCAAGAATTCTTTTCTAGATGGAAGATGTACCTGTATAATGTGCATTTCTCCACTGTCTCAATTTAAATATCCTTCCTTTATAGAGAAAAGCAGTCATGTTGCACCTTTTTAATGCCCATTTGAGTAAGTCCTGTAAGTCGCAAGTTCCAGAGAAATCTACATTTCATTTTTATTGCATGTGAACCAAATATCTTACCTGACACGTGTCAAGTGTATAAACACAATCTTCAGTTAAGTTTTTCTTTGTCTCTGTGCTTGTTCAGTAACCAAGGGCCTAATAAATGTTACTGGTTTTTTGGCCCAGTGCTGTCAGATTCCATTAAGTCAGGCCCATTGCAGAAAAAGATCAATGTAGAATCAGTACAAATGCTGTAGGTTGGAGCATCCATCAGTTCAACCAGGAAGAAGGGAGTGGGGTGGGATGCTGTTAAATCATTACTCTTCACAAATTCTACCTCTTGAAATCAGAATCCAAATTTCCTCCATGTCATTTTCAAAGTTCAAAGAGAGTTATTTTCTTAAATTGCACTTTATTCTTTTTAGGAACATCTGTCCCGCTGGTTTCATCTTGTGTGTAAATGAGCTACAATAGCAACAATTTCTGTCATCTTTGTCAGTGATCTGGAATGAAAGTTACCAGAGAGCCTCTTGAGAAATATGGTAGAGGTAATTGTGAACCCTACAAAAATGTGAGTCCTACATTGCATTTGTTAACCAAAAATCCTGGAAAATGGATATTTTCCTAATAGCATCTCTAATAACCAAAATGTCTCTGCATAAATCACATATATAAGGAAGGCACTTACACTTTCTAGAGTAATAACATTAATAAGAAATCAACTTTAGATAGAGAATAAAATAGCTATTTATGTGGCAAGGTATCTGAGATCTCAGATTATTAAAGTTAGCAAAATAAGATTAAGTCATCCAGGAAAAAGAAGAATCTACCAGTATGTTGGTCTGTTCTCACGCTGCTATAAATAACTTCCCAAGACTGGGTAATTTATAAAGAAAAATGTTGTCTAATTGTCTCAGTTCCACATGGCTGGGGAGGTCTCAAGAAACTTATAGCAGAAGACACCTCTTCACAGGGTGGCAGGAGAGAGAATGAGTGCCCAGCAAACGGGGAAGCCCCCTACAAAACCATCAGATCTCGTGAGAACTCACTCACTATCACGAGAACAGTATGGGGGAACCACACCCATGGTTCAATTATCTCCACCTGGTCCTTGACACTTGGGGATTATTACAATTCAAGGTGAGATTTGGATGGGGACACAGACCCAAATCATATCAACCAGTTATCTATTACATTTTTAGTTTGAGCTTCCTAATTCTTCTTTCAACTTTTATCCTTCTCTATAATGAGCAGTTAAAGTGATTGTTTACTGTGAGAAGTTAGAGCATATTAATCCTCTACATAAAACTGTTTAGTGCTTTCCCATTTCACTTTGGAAATATCCAAAATTTTTAGCAAACCCACAAGGCTCTATGAACTGGCCTGGGACTACCTCTGAAGGTAGGCATGACCTACACCCCTGTTGACCATGCTGTCGACATACTGATCTTCCTCCAGCATTTTAAAAGTGCCACTTTCTTTCTTGCAGAGCTTTTACATGTGCTGTCTAAAATGCCCTATTCCAACTTGCTGGCCTTCAGGTTTCAAATTAAGTATCATATCTTCAATGAGTTTTCCCCTGGTGACGTAGACTTGATTTCAGATACTTACTCGTAAAATCTGTGCCTCATAAAATCTGTGCCTATCTTTGAAAGAATCCCCAAATACTTTTCATTATGTGATTATTGGTATAATTTTGAATTCATTGCCTATTTTCCTACAAGCTTCTGATTTCTTTCAGGCCTGAAATTGCACCTGTTTACTCTTTACTCCATTCCCAGTGCCTGGAAAAGCTCCTTGAACACACAAAGCATCCACGAATACTTAAATGAGATGTGACTTTTATCATATATATCTTTTCTTATTGAAGAGTCCCTCACTTGTGAAGGAAGTCACTTGCCTTGTGCCTCCTGAACAGTTTCTCATAGAGGCGGAATGAGCATAGTCAGATTTCCCTAGGCAGTTGATGTGAGAACTGAAGGCAGAGGTTCATAATTCATGGGGAAAGGCCCAGGTGAGGAGTGAGGCCACCCAATTCTCATGGCTCTCTCCCCACCCACTTCAGCATTTGTCAATTCACACTTCCCATTTGTCAAATGTGATACTAATGCCTCCCCAACTTCTCATAAAATTATATCAGAAGTAGGCTGGGTACAGTGGCTCATGCCTGTAATCCCAGCACTTTGGGAGGCCGAGGCAGGCAGATCATGAGGTCGGGAGATCGAGACCATCCTGGCTAACACGGTGAAACCCCCGTCTCTACTAAAAATACAAAAAAAAAAAAAATTAGTCAGGCATGGCTGCGTGTGCCTGTAGTCCCAGCTACTTGGGAGGCTGAGGCAGGAGAATGGCGTGAACCCGGGGGTGGAGCTTGCAGTGAGCTGAGATTGTGCCACTGCACTCCAGCCTGGGTGACAAAGCGAGACTCCGTCTCAAAAAGAAAACAAAATTAGAGCAAGGAGATGAAGATGAAGGTTGTGTGAAACATGCTATATAATTTAACTTTGGTAAATTCTTTTTTTAACTTTTATTTTAGGTTTGAGGGTACATATAAAGGTGTGTTACATAGGTCAACATATGTCCTGGGGGTTTGTTATACAGATTATTTCATCACTCAGGTGTTAAGCCCAGTACCCAATAGTATCTTTTCTGCTGCTCCCCCTCCTCCACCCTCCCCTCTCAAGTAGATCTCAGTGTCTGTTGTTTCCTTTTTTGTGTTCATGAGTTCTTATCATTTAGCTCCCACTTATAAGTGAGAACATGCAGTTTTGGTTTTGTGTCCTTGTGTTAGTTTGCTAAGGATAATAGCCTCCAGCTCTACTCATGTTCCAGCAAAAGACATGATCTCGTTCTCTTTTATGGGTGCATAATATTCCATGGTGTATATGTGCCACATTTTTTAATCCAATCTGTCATTGATGGGCATTTAGGTGGATTCCATATCTTTGCTATCATGAATAGTGCTGCAGTGAACATTCACATGCATGTGTCTTTATGGTAGAACGATTTATGTTCCTCTGGACACATATCCTGTAATGGGATTGCTAGGTTGAATGGCAGTTCTGCTTCTGTCTCCTTGAGGAATCACCATACTGTTTTCCACAATGGGTGAACCAATTTACACTCCCACCAACTGTGTATAAGTGTTCCATTTTCTCCACTACCTTTCCAGCATCTGTTATTTTTTGACTTCTTAATAATAGCTATTCCGACTGGTGAGAGATGGTAGCTCATTGTGGTTTTGATTTGCATTCCTGTAATGATCAGTGATATTGAGCTTTATTCATATGCTTGTTGGCCACGTGTATGTCTTCTTTTGAGAAATGTCTGTTCATGTCCTTTGCCCACTTTCTAATGGGGTTGTTTTTCTCATGCTCCCACATACTTCTCTAATCTAAACCAAGCTGTACCAAAGGGAAAGAGATGCAGTTTTCCAAATACACCTCCAAATGATAAGAATATTATAATAAATAAATAACAGATTCCTTGAATTGTATGTTAGCTTTCTAGAAAACAGAAGACAACATTGATCTGAAATGCCTGGATCTGAAGAGTAGAAGTTCTTATTAGAAGAGGAAAACAGTTACACCTGAGTAGTTATGTAGGCAAAGTAGTCTGTACCAAATATATTACCATATACCTCATTAAGTAACTGCTAGCAAGATAGTGCTAACCCACAAAAGCAGATGAAAACACTAAAAAATGATATTGGGGATTTAATCTGGAAGTAGACTTGATGCACTTGCAGATTCAACAAGAATCTCAAACTAAAAGAAAAGTATCCATGATTTTAAGGAGATAGAAAAGAAGGGGATGAAAACAATGGTTAGTTCTTTGCTCTTTACAGACTTCATGTATTTATCTTGGAGTCAGAGGGAGGGAGGGATGCACATTATTTCTGATTGAACATTTTTCATCACTGCCTACTTGACCGTGGTTCAGTGCTAGTGCTAGTGTGTGTGTGTGTGTGTGTGTGTGTGTTTTAAGAAGAGTGACATGGTACTTCAAACAAATAATCTTGCAGCCAGCAGCAGCTGTTTCTGATTTCTTTTAATAATCCATGAGAAAAATATTGAGTGTATAGTAATGCAAACAGCCAAACAATGAAATAAAAATAAGCAGAAGCAATCATTTGCTCTAAGTCCTTTCATTTTATTTGAATATACTGAGTAGGTTGAGATGTTGAAGTAACTGCCACTGTTTATGAAACAGCACATTTGTGGCACCAATCTTTAATGTGTCGTACGTCTTTGTTTAAATCCATTCTTGGGTTGAGGCATTTGAAGTCAGTGTAGCTACTCTTGTTATAAAGGAGATCTTTCTGCTTCACTAATTTGGCCTTATTGTTTTCATTTTTAAGCTATCCTCTAATTGTTTCATTGTGTAATTCACCCAGACCTTGAGCAACAACATCAGATAAAAAGTGCGTAGATGAGTTAGTACACATTAGCTTAATATCCGGTACCAGAATTTGTCTTACACTGGGAATTGTCTTTTGTCAGGAAAAACCTTTATCAGGTGCACTACCTGTTTACCATGCTCTGGAGACACTGGTCTTCTTCCAGTTTCTTGAATAGGCTACTTTCTTTCTTGCCCCAGGGCCTTTGCATGTGCTATATATTGGGGCTAGAAGGTGAGACTATGGGGACAGGAGTTAGCACGGAAAAAAGGAAATGGAAGTGATAGATACAACACTTTAAATTAAAAATATGTGGAGAATTGTGCACTTATGATTCATATATTTCATTCTGTTACTAATTTCTTGGGCTGCCGTAACAAATTACCACCAACTAGAAGACTTAAAACAATAGAAATTCACTCTTTCACAGTTCTGGAGGCCAGAGGTCTGAAACCATGGTGTCAGCCTAAACCTGCTCTGTTTGAAGAATCTAGGGGAGGTTATGTACTGTGCTTCTTCCAGCTTCTGGTGGCTCTAAGTGTTTCTTGGCTTGTGGCCACATAGGTCTAGTCTGTTCCTCTGTAGTCATATTGCCTTCTCCTCTTTTGTTTCTTTTTTAAAAGGACACTTGCCATTGCATTTAGGGGCCATCTAGATAATATGGGGTAATCTCATCTCAAAATCTTTAGCTTAATCACATCTGTAAAGACACTTGTCCCAAATAGGGTAACATTTACAAATCTGAGGGATTAGAACGTGATAATTTTGAATGGCCATTATTCCATTAACTTCTTCAAAGTTACGTGCAAAGTATTGAGCTAAGTTATGTCTTCAGTTTCTTTCAATATGCTTTTGGGAACTTCTCATATTGTAATTTTTTGTTTAAGTAGTTTTACATTGTCTTTTTTTCATAATTAGGTTAGCTAATGGATTGAAATTTTAGACTTTTCAAGAAAATAACTCAGAAATTTGGTTACAAATTTTGTAATTGTGTTATCTCATTATTTTTAATATATATTTTTATATTTATCTCATTAATTATTTCTACTTTTATTAGATTTGTTGTGGGTTTTTCCCCTATCTTTTTAATCTGAATGTTTAACTCATCTATTTGTATTATTTATTACTTTATTGATATTATTTCTTGTTTTATTGTATTATTTCTTGTTTATTGATGTAAGACTTTCATGTTAGGTATTTTCTTCCAAGAACCTCTCTAACCAAATCCATAGTGCTAATATGTATTTGAGTCTTTGACCCAAGAGTATTTTAAAAAGAGATTCCTCAAATTTAGAGGTAGCATGGTATTTTTGTTTATTTTTTAACTTCTACTACATTAATTTTAGTTCAATACATAGGTCTGAGATTGTTACTTGTATTGTTATTTATTTTTAGGATTTGGCAAGTTTTCTTTGTGGCCAAGATTTGTGATTGTTCCATGGGTACCTGAAAATATGTTCTGCCTTCACAGTAGAAAATCAAGTAGAAGAGACTTCTTAATTATGTTATTTAGGTCTCCTATATTCTTATTTTTAAAACTTGATTAAACATAAAATGGGATGGGCACGGTGGCTTACGCCTGTAATCCCAGCACTTTGGGAGGCTGAGGCGGGCGGATCATGAGGTCAGGAGGTGGAGACCATCCTGGCTAACACAGTGAAAACCTGTCTCTACTGGAAATACAAAAAATTAGCCGGGCGTGGTTGTGGGTGCCTGTAGTCCCAGCTACTCGGGAGGCTGAGGCAGGAGAATGGTGTGAACCTGGGAGGCAGAGTTTGCAGTGAGCCGAGATCACACCACTGCACTCCAGCCTGGGTGACAGAGTGAGACTCCATCTCAAAAAAAAAAAAAAAAACCATAAAATGATAGTGATATGGTTTAGATCTGTGTGTCCACCCAAATATCATGTAAATTTGTAATTGTCAGGGTTGGAGGTGGGGCCTGGTGGGAGATGACTGGATTCATGGAGTGGATCCTTCATGAATGGTTTAGCATCATCCTCTTAGTGTTGATAGTGAGTGAATGAGTTATCGAGTTATCACAAGATCTGGCTGTTTAAAAGTGAGTAGCATCTCCCCCACCTCTTTCTTTTGCTTTCACCATGTGAGATGTGCCTGCTCCTGCTTTGCCTTCTGCCAAAGCTTCTGCTTTGCTTCCTGAGGCCTCTTTCCTATACAGGCTGTGCAACTGTGAACCAATTAAACCTCTTTTCTTCATAAATTATCCAGTCTCTGGTATTTCTTTATAGCAATATGAGAAGGAACTAATACAGAAAATTCATACTGAGGAGTGGAGCATTGCTATAAAAATACCTGAAAATGAAGCAACTTTGCAACTGGGTAATGGGTAGAAGTTGGAAAAGTGTGAAGAGTTCAGAAGAAGACAAGGAGATGAGGGAAAGTTTGGAACGTCTTAGAGACTTGTTGAATGGTTGTAACCAAGGTGCTGAAAGTGATATGGACAATGAAGTTCAGGATGAGGAAGTCTTAGATGGAAACGAGAAACTTATTGGGATCTGGAGTAAAGGTCACTTTTGCTATGCTTTAGCAAAGAGCCTAGCTGTATTGTGTTCCTGCTCTAGGGATCTGTGGAACTTCTGAAAGGAATGATTTAGGGTATCTGTCAGAAGAAATTTCTAAGCAGCAAAGCATTCAAGATATGGCCTGGCTGTCTCTAACTACCTATGCTCATATGCGTGAGCAAATAAATAACCTAAAACTGGAACTTATATTTAAAAGGGAAGCAGAGCTTAAAAGTTTGGAAAATGTGCAGCCTTGCCATTGCAATTGAAAAGAAAAGCCCATTTTCAATTGAGGAATTCAAGCAGGCTGCATAAATTTGCATAAGTAAAAAGAAGCAGCTATGTGCTAATAGCCAAGAAAATGGGGAAAAGGCCTCAAAGGCATTTGAGGTTTTGTGGACCAGGCCCAGGCCCTGCCTCCCTGTGCAGCCTCAGGACACTGCTCCCTGCATCCTAGACACTTCAGCCATGGCCCAAAGGGGCCCAGATACAGTTTGGGCCACTGCTTAACAGCGTGCAATCCATAAGCCTTGGTGGCTTCCATGTGGTGTTAAGCCTGTGGATGCATAGAGTGTAAGAGTTGAGGCTTGGGAGCCTTCATCTAGATTTTAGAGGATGTATGGAAAAGCCTGGATGTCCAGGCAGAAGTCTTCTGCAGGGGTGGAGCCCTCATGAGGAACCTCTACTAGGAAAGTGCCTAGTGGAACTGTGAGAAGAGGCCCACCGTCTCCAGACCCCAGAATGGTAGAACAAGTGGCAGCTTGCAACCTGTGCCTGAAAAATTTGCAGACACACAATGCCAGCCCTTGAGAACACCTGTGGGGGCTGAACCCTGCAAAGCTATAGTGGCAGAGCTGCCCAAGGCCTTGGGAGTCTACCCTTGCATCAGAGTGCCCTGGATGTGGGACATGAAGCTAAAGGAGATTATTTTGGAGCTTTAAGATTTAATGACTGCCCTGCTAGGTTTAGGACTTGCATGGGGCCTGTAGCACCTTTCTTTTGGTCAATTTCTCCCTTTTGAAACAGAAGTATTTACCCAATGCTTATACCTCCATTGCATCTTGGGAGTAACTTATTTTTTATTTTACAGGCTCATAGGCAGAAGGGACTAGGCTTGTCTCAGATGAGACTTTAAACTGTGGACTTGTGAGTCTGTGCTGGAACAAGTTAAGACTTTGGGGAACTGTTGGGAAGGCATGATTGTATTTTGCAATCAGGGAAGGAGGTGAAATTTGAGAGGGGCCAGGGGCAGAATGATGTGGTTTCGATCTGTGTCTCTGCCCAAATATCATGTCAAATTGTAATCCTTAGTGTTGGAGGTGGGGCCTAGTAGGAAGTGATTGGATTCATGGAGTGGATTCTTCATGAATGGTTTAGCATCATCTCTCAGTGTCATTATTGTGCTGGAATGAGTTAAGACTTTGGGAGACTGTTGGGAAGGCATGATAGTATTTTGCAATCAGGAAGGACATGAAATGTGGGAGGGGCCAGGGGCAGAATGATGTGGTTTGGATCTGTGTCCCTGCCCCAAATATCATGTCGAATTGTAATCCTCAGTGTTGGAGGAGGGGCCTAGTAGGAGGTGATTGGATTCATGGAGTGGATTATTCGTGAATGGTTTAGCATCATCCCTTGGTGTTGTTCTTGTGATAGTGAATTATTGAGTTCTCACAAGATCTGGTTGTTTAAAAGTAGGTAGCACCTCCCTCCTCTCTCTCTTCCTCCTGCTCCCATCATGTGAGGTGTGCCCACTCCTACTTTGCCTTCTGTCATGAGTAAAAGCCCCCTAAGGCCTCTCCAGGAGCAGAAGCCACTATGTTTCCTATATAGCCTATGGAATGAGCCAATTAAACCTCTTTTTTTTGTAAATTACCCAGTCCCCAGTATTTCTTTATGGCAATGTGAGAACAGGCTAATACAGATAGTGAGAGTCTCTTTCTCACAGTGTGATTCTTCCTTTTTCTTTGTGTTTCCTGTGCTATTTACTTTATGATTATTAATGCTACATTATTTGGTATATGGTTATTCCTAATTACTAAACACCATTGTAAATTTCATTCTTTACCAATATAAGTTGACTATAATTGTATCATCAAATGCCTTTTTTCCCCTATTTACTTTTTCTTTTTTTTCTTTTCCTTTTTTTGTTTTTTGAGATGGAGTCTTGCTCTGTCGCCCAAGCTGGAGTGCAGTGGCATGATCTCAGCTCACTGCAAGTTCGCCTCCCAGGTTCACACCATTCTCCTGCCTCAGCCTCCCAAGTAGCTGGGAGTACAGGCTCTTACCACCATGCCTGGCTAATTTTTGTATTTTAATAGAGACGGGGTTTCATTGAGTTAGCCAGGATGGTCTCGAACTCCTGACCTCGTGATCCACCCTCCTCAGCCTCCCAAAGTGCTGGGATTATAGGCGTGAGCCACCGCGTGCAGCCCCTATTTACTTTTTCTAACACTAAGTTTGTAACCCCTGCTTTCCTAATTGTTACTTGCATTTTTCTCACATGCATTTTCCCATATTTTAATTTATAACTTTTCTTATTTTGTTTTTTTGTTTTAAGTATCTGTTGTATAAAGCCTACAATTAAATTTAGCTTTACAATTTCCAAAAAAAAATCTTTTTTTGGGATTTTGAATAGGCAAATTTGTCCATTAATACATTTATTAATGCAAAAATAATGTTTGATCTTAGAAATATGTAATATTTTACACCACCTTCATCTCAGTTTTTATTCTTACTTTGTATGGTTTTCTATAAGATCTGTATTTGCTTTGCTTTGTGGCTATCTTAATTCTTATGACTTAAAAGGTTTTCATATTTGTTCTGTATTATTGCCATTATACAATATCCTTAATCCTCTATTTCTTTTGAAAGACTGTTAATTCCTTACTATGAGCAATGACAAAATACATATCGTTCCATTTCTCATTCCTTTCCCTGGCACTATCCAATTTTTGGATGATTATGTGTTTTGTCCTAATATTTGCCTTTCTGTCTTTATGCTTCATCTTTTGTGACTTAACTGTGCAGACTAAAATAACGTTTTAGCTCCACTCCTCATGGGTTGAGAGTTGCCCCTGGTAGCTTAGCTTTCATTGCAAAGCTCCTCTGCACTCGCTTTCTGAGCTGACTAGGCTGCCCTGACTTTGATGAAAGCCCTGCGGCAGAAGAGCAAAAAGCCTACATGGAACTGTCCACACAACTGCGCAGGATTCAGAAGTGGGTCCAGGGATGTAATGTGAGCACCAAAAGCATCTGTTCCAGTATCCACAGAAGAGTGAGTGTTAATTCATGCAGCATCAGTTGGGCATTGATATCATGCTTGAGCCTCAGGTTGCATCACCTCTGTGATACCAGCAAGTGTGGGAAAGGCTGTGAAGAAGCCTGTTCAGTTCACACAGTCTATCTTTTGGGCTTATCTTCTCTTTTGTGTTCTGAGCAACAGCTACTGTTCTTGCTGTTCTTGTTCCCATGAGAACAAACACAAGCCATGTGACTTATGAAGGTACACAATAGTTAGGGCCTGATCAGGCTTCTGTTGGAGACAGACACTAAAACTAGATGCAGTCAATAAAAATACAGGTCAAAAGTATTACAACTATAGTTGCCAAAGTAGCTGGTCAATAACACCTTTCATAAATCAGGTTGTTAAAAATGGATTTCTCTGTGTCTCTTTCTGGCCTAAAATACACAAGATGAAACAGATCAATTTATTAAATTGCTTAGATATGTCTGTTTTTCTAAATTCCAGTTACTAAGTGTGTGCGCTTTTGGGCCTCACATCTGGATTAAAATCTTGCCTTTGCCACATACTGACCGTGCAAACTTGGGCAAGTTACTGAACCTTTCTGGGACTCAGTTTCTTCATCTGTTAAAATGAGGTAATAATAGTACTTACTTCATAGTGTTGACAAGTAGATTTTTAAAATCATTTTAAAAATGATATATGTAAAGTGTTTTAAACAGTGCCTGGTCCATAGTAAACACTGTACAACTGTTATCTCTAATCATTATTATTGTTGTTAATATACTCCCACTATTAGGTAAAGGGTCCCTTCTTGTGTGTGTCTATAATGCCTTTATAAAACTGATCTTACGGTGGCTCGGTGGTTCACGCCTGTAATCCCAGCATGTTGAGAGGCCGAGGCGGGCAGATCACGAGGTCAAAAGATTGAGACCATCCTGGCCAACATGGTGAAACCCTGTCTCTACTAAAAATACCCAAATTAGCCAGGTGCGGTGGCACATGCCTGTAGTCCCAGCTACTCGGGAGGCTGAGGCGGGAGAATCACTTGAACCTGGGAGGCAGAGGTTGCAGTGAGCCGAGATCGTGCCACTGCACTCCAGCCTGGCAGCAGAGTGAGACTCTGTCTTAAAAAAAAAAAAAAAAAAAAAAAAAAAAAAACAAAAAAAAACTGATCTTACTTACAGTTACTTATGCAGTGCGCATCTTACCTACTAGACTGCACGCTGTGAAAACAGGGATCCTGTTTATCTAATCCACAGTTTTTTCTAGCTCCTGGTAAATAATGTGGAACATGGTATGGTTCAATAAATACTTTGTTGCTTAAAAGGGTGAATTACTCAGTGAATCATTCAATCAATCCTCCTCATTTAGCTCCTGTATGTGCCAATTTTCTGAGGTAGAGCATATATTTTGAACTCTCTCACTCATTATAGAGAAGCACTATTCTGATATAAGCTTTGAACATACCTCTTAAAACTATATTTATATTTCCCCTTCGGTGATAAAATATAGATCAGACTGATAGATCAGCCTAACCTGTAACTCTTCTCCCTAACCACCGTACACAGATTGACTTAAATTACTCGGATACATGATTTTTTTTTCAATGGATTATATAGACCCTATGGTGTGACCATTCAGGCATATGCTTGAAAAAATTCTCAGTCCTGACCCCTACCCCATCCTATTCCTGTTACCCTGGAAAATAGTCATTAATACCTCTGCCATATGGGATAAAAATGGGTTAATTTCTAAATTGTCTGATGTAGGTAATTACCTTTTTGTCTATTTTTCACTCTTTTTAAATTGTATGCCCCCAAAGCTAGAATTGATAAGCTTCAAAGTGAATGGAGAGAAACTGACCCCAAAATTTCTGATTTCCAAGCAGTCGGAGGTGGTTCAAGAGTGTAGGACCTGGATGGGGGAGCTAAATGAACAGGATTGATTGATTGATTCAGTGATTATTCATTCATTTATGCAACAAAGTGTTTATCGAAACAGCTTCGGGTGAGATAAAATTGTCCTTTGTCAGGGGCCTGAGATTTCTTCTAACATGGAAACACTGCATTCCACTGACACATTAGGAATACTCATTGGCTGGGCAAACCATGAAGAGGAGCAAAAGCGGAAGGGAACTAACATTAATTTACCCCCAGTTGTGTCAGATGCATCATCTTATTTAATCCTCACTGCTATGAATCCTATAATTAAACCTCTTTTCGATGGGAGGAAACCGAGATCCAGAGAGTTGATGCAACTTGCTCAGGGTCCAGATAGAAAGAAACAGCTGATCATTGATTATTTTGATTATTTGTCATTGCTGATAACTAACATTGGCTCACTCAGAGTCTCAACTGCCTAATTAAGTGGGTCCAGGGGTGTGATGTGAGCACCAAAACATCTCCCCACTCCCATCTTCCCCTCAATTGTATGAGATCTCACATTGCAGGGAACACATCTTTTGCTGCATCTATTGCTTCTTAAACCCTATCCACCCCCAGAAATTGGTCTTTCTGTCAAACAACCCCTGTTTACATGGAGTTTCCCTATCTTTGTCCCACTCTGGGGCCTGCTCAGGTAGAAAGTGATTTACAGAAAGTAATTAACTACATGTTTTGTGTTTGCATTTTAATTGGTGCTTAGATTCCAGTATATACAATCTATTATTTTCTTGACTTGATTACTTTCTTCCTGAGTTCTTCAAATTCTATTTTTACTTCTGCATCTCTCTTGCTGACTCCTGCCCCCAAGGACCTGCCCTTATCCTCTTTTGTGAGCTACACAATGTTCTCTTATTAACTAAAGTCACACCTTTACAACTTTCAGTATCATTTCTACTCACATGAATCAGATATCTATTTCTGACCTCTCTGTTGAGCCCAAGATTTGCATTTCCAATACCCAGTTGGACATCCAATAAATGTTTGCTCAGGTTTGGACATGTTGATTCTGATGCAAGCCTAATGTCTATTAGAAGACTCCCATTCATGTCTGTATTTATTTGTTAATCTCTAAATGGATGCCAAGCTAATGCTTCAAAATCAACAAGCCCAGACTTCTCCTTGCTCCCTGGTTTTATGAATGTTATCACTGAGCCACCTAAACTTAAAACCTAGTTACCTTTGTCTTGCTGTCTTCCCTGAACACCCATGTGAGTTGGGTCACCAGATTTTGTGGACTTTACTCGATCCTTATAAGGTCGCTTTTTATTGATCCTTCATTAGGATCCTAGTTAATCTTATCACCTTTTGCTTGACCACTTTCTATATTCTCCCAATTAATCTTCATCCTTGCACATCTTTCTCTGCAAGTTCATTGACACTGACACTAGAGTTACTCTTCAAAATCACAGATCTTATCTTGTTTCTCATTTATCCAAAACCCTCTAGTTTCACTTCATTGCCTCCAGAATATCAATACAAATCCATAGTGGGCATTTTAGGCCCCCTAGAAAATCAGTTCAACCTACGTTTCCCACCAGTCCTAACTAGCAATGTGCTGCCCTAGAGCCAGACCAGACTAATTCATCATGCACTGAAGGCTCTGACTTTCCCTCTATGCCTGTGCTCATGCCACACTATTTTGCTTAGAAAGGCTTTTCTTCCTGCTGTGTCACACTCAGCCCAAATTCAACTTTGTCTTTCAATATCCCAATTCTCTCTGATACGGTTTGGCTCTGTGTCCTCACACAAATCTCGTCATGAATTGTAGCTCCCATAATTCCCACGTGTTGTGGGAGGGACCCAGTGGAAGATAAGTGAATCATGGGGTGGTTTTCCTCATACTGTTCTCATGGCAGTGAAAAAGTCTCACAAGATCTGATGGCTTAATAAGGGGTTTCCTTTTTCACTTGGCTCTCATTCTCTCGTCTGCCACCATGTGAGACATGCCTTTCGCCTTCCACCATGATTGTGAGGCCTCCCCAGCCACATGGAACTGTGAGTCCATTAAACCTCTTTTTCTCTATAAATTACCCAGTCTCGGGTATGTCTTTATCAGCAGTGTGAAGATGGACTAATACACTCTCCCAGTCAGAGTTTATTGCCCCCTCATCTATTTTCCTATTACTTAATTGAAATAATATCAACATCTATCTTTCTTTTCTTTTGAGACGGAGTTTCTTTTCTTTTCTTTTTTTTTTTTTTCACTCTTGTTGCCCAGGCTGGAGTGCAGTGCCATGATCTTGGCTCACTGCAACTTTTCCCTCCTGGGTTCAAGTGATTCTGCTGCCTCAGCCTCCCAAGTAGCTGGGATTACAGGCGCATGCCACCATGCCCAGCTAATTTCGTATTTTTAGTAGAGACAGAGTTTCTCCATGTTGGTCAGGCTGATCTTGAACTCCCGACCTCTGGTGATCCACCCACCTCGGCTTCCCAAAGTGCTGGGATTACAGGCATAAGCCACCACGCCTGGCCCACCATCTATCTTTCTATGTTTGTTTAAGCTTTTTGAGCAGAGACAACTTTTCATAATCATTTCTGTAATTATGCTACCCCCAAGTAATTCAATACAAATTGAAATTAACTTCCAAATATCTTACCTCTTGGATTAGAAATCTATATATAGAAATCTAATAGGGCATTTATATTGAATAATCTTATATTTAAATCATATTATGTCACTAATGTTTTTACTTAGAGACTATGAATTGTAAGTGCCATTTTAAAGACAGGAAAATAAAATACAAAGGAGATCTTTGGTGGAGATCAGCCAATGAAATTGTGAAAGATTTTAGAGAAGAATTTGGTATTCCTCATCTTTAGTGCTATTTTTGAGACAGGCTAAGATAGAAGCACTAGCCAAATGTAACTATTTAAGTTTAAATTACTAAAATTAGAGAAAAAGGTAAAATTCAGTTATTTATTCACATTAGAAACATTCTGAGCACTCACTAGCCACATATGGCTAGTGACTACTGTATTGAATAGTGTTGGTGTAAACATTTTCATCATCACATAAAGTTTTTTCAACAGCATTGTTCTATTTCCCTTTTTTTCCTTTGTAGCATACACTTGATAATTCATTACTTATTAAGGTAAGATTCTACTCCTTTTTTGGTGTTTTGTTCTTTCTTTATTTTTATTTGCTCCTGCATTGTGAAATCCAGTGTTTGGTGTGTGTCGGAATGAATAACTATATGATTTTCCAAATACCTCTTATAAAATAACTGATATTCTTCCATGTCTTTGGAATTTCTTTCAATCCAGCTTCTTCTCAGCTGAGGTCATGCAAAAATGACTCACTTGCTTATGATACTTTCCTTGAGGAATTAAACCATAAACTGTATCCTTTTGTGCAAATCCCTTACACATCTCAGTTATGAATCTGTATGGCTCTCACTTCATTTATTCTGGCTTAGTTATCAGCATAAGCCTGTAAAAGTCAAATTTTGCTAACAAATGGAAGTAATAGCAAAGAAAGCTAAGGACAATTTATTTCTCTTAGGAGATGGGAAGCAGAGGTACAAACAACTTTTGTTCCACCACCCTTTTCACTTAAAACACACACACGCACACACACATGCATGCACACACACACACACACACACACACACACACAATCTTACTACTTGAAAATGAGGGAATTAGAGTCTAAATAAAATGGACAGAGGGACAGAGTACACTAATGTGAAGATCTCTTGTCAGTTGTACATTCTGAATAAACATTTCATCTTACCTGAATGCATAGGAAACTCGAACTTGTTTTCGGAACAATGAAGTCGTTACTCCTATCTCAGTATTACTTCTAAATTCTGGGCCTAGTTCAAATATTATTGTACATGTTTTATTTATTTGCAAAGTCATCTGCTTGCATGTAAAGCTCTCTGACTATACTGTAAGTATTTAAGCCAGGTGTGTCCCCTCATCTTTTTATCCCCAGCATATATTAGGAATGGGCTGATATAGCCCATTCCTCAAGTCCTGGGTAGTCCAGCCTTCCATATCCCTGGCCATATTCCTCATTCACCATTACCAGCCCTCCTTGCATTGTGTATCGTGGGAGAAGATTCCTAGAAGCAATATTCATCATCTCTCTTTTCAGTGATGGACAACTCTCTGCTGTGCCAAATATACTAACTTTAACCACCCACTGCCAAACTCACACCTCCTTGTTCAACAAGCCAGTTAAGGGCGTGAATGAATCTACGATGCTGAAGAGCCCTGTGGGCATCTTCTCACTGGGCACTGGCTAGAATGCAATCGGATTAGACTTTCACAATTGCTTTGTTTCCAAGCCAGGAAGGAGAAATCGAAGGCAATTCACCACCTTTCTATATCCAAGATGAAAACACAGCACTCTCCTAAACTTCAGAAGTATAACTCAGTGGGTTAGTACTTCAGATCTAGCCTGAGGCAAAATTATGATTTTTCCAAAAGATTTTCTTTTTTTAGCATTCTTTTCCTTACACACAGCCTTTGATCAAGCTACAGTTTTGAACTGATTACAGCTTTTGAAGCCTCAGAAGATTTAAAGACCCACATTGTTAACAATGGTGTTTTAGGTGTGTAGCGTATTACTCAGAGGAGTCGGGTAAGTGCAAAATCCTGAAATTTACACAAGGTTTGCAGCTGCCTCCTCCACTAGTCATGAGTGCAACCTGCTATGGTGGGTCTCAAATAAAGAAAAATCCTAAAGATAAAAATAATTAATTTAGCTTTGAGATCAGAGTCTAAAAGCTGCAGAAAGAATTTCCTATTTCCCTCCAGAAAGGAAAGAATTACAGTCTGCTCAGTTCCAATCAAGCCTTTCTATGACATATGGAACAACTAACTTCTTCTTTCCACAGAGAACAGCTTTCATTAATCAAGTTTCTCAACTTCTATAGAAGAAAGGCTGACATATAACTTAAACAAGTGGTTAAACCAAAAATATGTGTAGTTTTTATTTGGTTAATCAATGATTTAACAGCTTAAGCTGAACTTTTAGGACTTCATTTATTTTCAGTTTTCTTTATCAATAGAATTAGATCTAATTGACTACACAAAATTGCTCATTAAAAAGATTGGTGAACAAAAGGAAAAAAAAAACGAGAGAAAGTCAATTAAAATGGCAGCATAAAGACAGAGCCATTGATACTGGGAAGCTCCAGAAAGCTTATACATCATGTACAGATTTTTCTTTTTTCTAAAGCTTCCTTTTAAGAAGGTGGTATTGATCTTGTTTTGGACAAAAGCAAATATATTTTCCCTAGGCTCACCTTATGTTTTCTAAAGTTATCAGATTTATTTCTTTAAATCTTCTTTCTTTGGTCTGTTAACATAGCCTATCTGGGTAACTCATAAACAATACACAAAACTGTGTCCCTCTACTGAGACCAGGCTAATGCTTCCCTATATTAGCTTTGTTCTCTTTGCTCTTCCTTGTTGTGACTTTCCTCATCCTTTCATATTTACAGCTTAATATAAAAAAGCAAAAAAATTTAAAAATATGGCAGAGGATTGAGGATGGGGAAGAATATCTAAATCTCAGCAAAAAGGTACATGGGCCATGCATTTTTATTATCCCCATGTCTTGTCAGTATTGCATAGTCAATTTAGGGTGTCATTTTTTCAAGCACAATATTATGAAACAAGACACTCTATCTCTGCAGAGTTTGGACACAGGGAAGGTGATCACACTATGGTGCTGAAGAAAACTATGTATCAGATGACTTTGCTCTGGATTCATATATTTGATACCCAAATTGACATCCTTGAAGCTCTGGGTATTTTCTGAACAGAACATACTGGAAGCTAAATGCCTAGTGGGAAGTACCTTGACAGCCAACTAAAAAATTGACATTCGGAGCATACACTTTGGAGCATTAAGTGATTGAGAACAGCAGATAAGCATTCATACTTGAGAGTCCATTTTCCTTTTAAGTTGCATAGACGCCAATAATAATAGATCAAGGTTACCTTTTTACACTTTTGGCATCTGTCTTAAGCTACAGGATATAAATGCCCCAGACAATGCATACTTAAAATTGACTTTATACAGAATTTGGAGAGGGAGAGTAGTGATTGTGCAACCAGATTACAGAGGCCAGCCACATTCCAGCAAATTCACATTTACTCAGCATCTGGGATAGTTTAAAGCTCACAGAAAATGGGAATGAATGTTGACAAAGGTAGAATAGTATACATTAAGTTCAAAGATAATACAAACAAACCATATAACCAATGACATTTTCCATGAAGAGACGCCTTTAACAGGAATAGCGAGAGGCCGGGCTGCACAGCCCTTTGGGTGTCTAGACATTTGGGTGGAAGGAAACTAACCAAATTGTTCCAAATCCTTCTCTTTTGCACTGATTGAATCTGGCTGCAATGACTCAGCCTGTGTCTAAAACAGAACAACCCAGTCTTCCTCTTCTTCTTCCTCTACTGTTTCATATTTCAGAGTTGATAGTTTGGGTCAAGGAGGCTACAGACAGCATATGAACCTATTTATAAAAACCAGAAAGAGTTCACTGATCTTGAACCTTCCTAAGTGTTTCCTTCATTTACAGACACTCTGCCTTTCCTGAGTTATCAACCTTTAGGTGCTCAAACTAGACACATCTATAATGGACACGGCTGACCTCCACCAGGGAGGCCCTGCAGTCCTTAACACTGAGTACACTTGAAGGCAGGGGCTTCTCTTGACTCTTTTTTTTTTTTTTTGAGACGGAGTCTCGCTCTGTTGCCAGGCTGGAGTGCAATGGCGTCATCTTGGCTCACTGCAACCTCCGCCTGCCCCAGGTTCAAGCAATTCTCCTGCCTCAGTCTCCCAAGTAGCTGGGACTACAGGCATGCGCCACCACGCCCAGCTAATTTTTGTATTTTTAGTAGAGATGGAGTTTCACCATTTTGGCCAGGATGGTCTTGATCTCTTGACCTCGTGATTTGCCCACCTCGACCTCCCAAAGTGCTGGGATTACAGAAATGAGCCCCCGTGCCCAGCCTCTCTTGACTCTTAAATCTTTGTTGACTTCTCTGTGGGATTCCAAAACTAACTTCTAGTAAAAAACAAAAAAACAAAAAACAAAACAACAACAACAACAACAAAAAACGATGCAGGATATCTTTAGCTTTTTTTCCTTCTTACCGGATATTTGGACAGTTGCTGCTAATTGACTTGGTTGAAGATGTCCATTTTTGAGGTAGTTTACAGCCATGCTTCTAGGGTCACCTTTATCTAAGGGTCAAGGATTAAATTGGGATCTTGAGAAGGAAAGTGAGTATTGACATATATGTACACATTACAAAGGAAGCAAAAGAGCCTACTATCATTTAATTAAATAGAAATAAAACAGATAAGATTTTAAAGTGATGGTATTTTAAAATCTACCCACTACAAACAGGAATTGCAAGAGTTTCAAAACAGTGTCTACTAAGTGGAGAGAAAGGTAAACATTTAAGAAGAGAAAAACTGCCACACTAAGTCAGACTATCTTGTATCTAGAAAGTTTTTTTTCCTCTTTCAACAAGGGACTTTTTGTAAGAAAGTAGTTACTTCCTACATTTAACTCTGAAAGATAGGGATGTGCCCCAAACACATAATTTACTGTAATCAAACATGGATGATATTAAATTCTTCCAAATCACTGCTTACATTAGTTTATTATGCCCAATTGAATGATGTCATCAGTGCAGACAGCCAGAGAAAAACCATTAAGAACAAATACTACTTAGTAGTCTATATTCACTGGAGCATCTGAATTCTTAAAAGGGATGGTTGGCTAACCTCTGGAAGCACAGAATAGTCCTCATCTTCCACCTGCAGAGTTAGCCTGCCTGGGACCAAACCTGGCTCCACCACCATACTACTGTGTGACTGTTTTTATCACGGTTCTCCAGAGAAACAGAACCAACAGGATTTACACAGACAGAGAGAGTGCAAAAAGAGATTTATGTTAAGATATTGGCTCACGTGATTGTGGAGGCTTGATGAGTCCAAAATCTGATGGAGGAGGATGCAGGCTGGCAACTCAGGAGAGAACTGCAGTTGGAGTTCATAAGCAGTTTGTTAGCAGAGTTCCCTCTTACTCTGGGGATGGCAGTCTTTTGTGCTATTGGAGGCTTCCTTCCAATTGACTGGCCGAGGCTCACCCACATTATGGGAGCAATCTGTTTTACTAGAAGTCCACCGATTTAAATATAAATCTCATCCAAAAACACCCTCATGGAAACATCCAGAAAGTTTGACCAAATATCTGGGCATTGTACCCCAGCCAAGTTGGCATATAAGATAAATCATCACAATGACCTTGGACAGGCTACTTAACCTTGTTGTGCTTCACTATGCTCGTCTATAAAGGGAGATTGTTTAAAGTATGGGCACATACTTCATCAGATGATTGTGAGGATTAAATAGGTTCATTTCTAAGTGGAATGCTTAGCTCCAGTGCATAGCTCATAGAAAGCACTTTATTGCAGAACACTGGAAGAGAGGGGAACTTTCAAGATATCAAGTACACTCTGAGATTCAGAGTGGTGAAACGACTTCCCTAAAATTGCAGAGTTAGTTGTTTTAGGGATGAGATTACAATTCTAATGCCCCAGCACCAGTCCAACCACTATTGTAGAAAGCTTTACTGCTGCTTCCCTTGACTTGGGTAGACTCAACAACAGTGTATCAGATGAAATGTATTACCACTGGAATTTAGAATCCCTTCATTTCTGAGATGTTATTAAAATAAGTACTTGGTAATCATTATTGCAGAAATGTATGTTTGATTATTTATATCTACAGATTATTGAAAAAATACGTCTCTTGTCCACTGCATGATTTATTGAAACTGGGATTCCTTTATCCTTCTGCTGTTCCACATGAGACATTGTATTCCCTTGGGACAGACTGAACTAACACTAACACCTGGTGTTTCCACAGAACCTACCCTCTAAGTTTCAGTGAGAGTCAAGATACAACTAATTGAAAATACCTGCCTAGTTTGAGTTGTTTAGGTTTTTTTCTTTCTTTAAGGCTTAGATCTGCATTCCATCCCAGCCTGCTGAGAAGAGCTCTCTCTTTTGCAAAGCCTTTTCTTCCTTCCTATGCGAAATGTTACTCAGTCTGAGATTCTAGATCAGTGTTTCTCAAAGTGAGTTCTACCAAGATTATTTGGGTTATAATTACCTGCAGAGTTTGATAAAAATATAAGTAATTGGTCAGCACTGCAGAATCACTGAATTTGAATTTCTTGAGGGGAGATTTGGAAAAAGATACTTTTTATAAGGTCCTCATGTTGATCCTTATGCCATAAGAGCTTGAGAATCACTGCCCTCGATTACCTTGATCTTGCTAATAAACACTGCTTCACGGAATTTCAAAGCTGTAATAATGTCAATTAAAGTTTGTAGGTGGATCAATCTCCACTTAATTATGTTGCATTATACATTCCTTCTAGCTGAAAACAGTTTAGTTCTTCTGCATTAATGAAGTGTAGCTGTGCTTACACAGTGTTTCCTGATTTGAACTGCTAGGCTGGTGATTATTGTTAGCTGTGCCTTATAGAAGCTCCAAAATAGGTATCGCGTGTTTTAATGCTGACTGTTAACATTCACGGTTTATTACATTAAGTGCCAAATTTTTAATCACCGAGTGTAAAAGTTTCCATTTTCAAAGCACATTAAATCCCAATGATATTCTCGACTGAAGTCATTCACATCCTTAAGAAACGGTTTGGTAAGTATATTTGAAGGGCCAGTTGGTAACAGGTAGAAAGATACATGTGTAGGCCGGGCGTGGTGGCTCACGCCTGTAATCTCAGCACTTTGGGAGGCCTAGGCAGGCAGATCATGAGGTCAGGAGATCGAGACCATCCTGGCTAACACAGTGAAACCCCGTCTCTACTAAAAATACAAAAAAAAAAAAAAAAAATTAGGTGTGGTGGTGGGCACCTGTAGTCCCAGCTACTCAGGAGGCTGAGGCAGGAGAACGGCATGAACCCGGGAGGCGGAGCTTGCAGTAAGCCTAGATAGCACCACTGCACTTCAGCCCGGGTGACAGAGCGAGACTCCATCTCAACAACAACAACAACAACAAAAAAATACATGTGTAGATGTTGGTACTGATGATATAAACTTACACTGAGGAAAGAAGTCTTTGCAACCTCAAGGCGAAAATACCCACTGGAATTGATTCTTGACTCGTGCCTGACCAATTATCACTGACAATACTAAGATCAAGAACAATTTAACATTCAGTGAATGTTCACTACATTGAGGGACCTCTATGCATTATATTATTTAATCCTCCAACAAAAATAAATTAGATAACTTTATTGATCTCCATTTTTCAAAGATGAACTGGGGCTTGGAGCGGTCATGGCTCTTGCCCATAGTCAAACAGCCTGTCAGGGAAAGAGTGAGGATTTGAACACAGGTTGATCTGACCTCAAAGCCCTTGTTTTAACCTTGTCTTTCAGTAGACCAGCTTCCTGCTTCTGTTCTGTTCTGATGTTATTCATAAAGTGAAACAGCAGACAAAAAGAAAATGGGATTTGGCCTTTGAGAACAGTGTCAGGGCATCTTGAACATGCTGCCACTCCAAAATTAGAACCATGCCATTTTCGTTTTACTGCAGAGGAGTATGGCGCTGCCTGGGGCCCAGCTGAGCCGAGCTGAGGTTTGGAATAGCTCAATTACTAGTTAAATATGGACTCTGTGCAAGTCATTTATTTCTGTGGACTCCATTGATCATATGTAAATCAAGGGAGCTAAAATCACATGCCTTCAAGCTTCTGGTATTTTACAAATACTGTGATTTTTGTATATTTTCACAGAACTTTGGAACTAGCACGGATGATCTGGTCAGGAATCATTTGGCTATAAGGAAAAGAGATCCGCTCAAGCTTGCTTAGGTAAAGGAAGTTTATGGTAAGGAAAATGGCTTATCTCATAGAAACAAAGTTAAAGGATACAGCCAGGCTTCACAGGAAAGAAAAGTCATCATTTGTCTTCTGTTTTCCTTTTCTTCTGTATGGGGCTAAGGGATGTTCATTTCTGTGTGTTGTTACTTTGTTTCTCTCCAATTCTGAAGATTGGCTTTCTTTCCTCATTTGCTCATGGCCAGTCAGAGCTGCCCAACTGGCAGCACTCAACATTGACTCACTTCAGTCTCTGGGTATGAATTCCAAATTTTAAGACAAGAGCATCTAGCTGGTTAAGTGTGGGTTCCATGTCTAACATTAATTATTCAAACCAAAGAGATGGGATGGGATTGTTTGGTATTTGGTGCTGTTCTTTCAAGAAATGATTTTGGTAATTTATGCAGAGATTGATTATACAAACCTTTGTGAGAAATTGAGAATGAATCTCTAATGGATAGGATAGACATGGTTTGCACAAGGAGAAACAACAGCATTTTTTACTCTCTCTTATTCTAATTCTGTATCTTTGATGCTATTTTATTCTCATTCTTTCTCAGTGCCTTCATCTTACCTTTCATCCTGGTCTTTTCTGATCTCCTTGGTTCCTTTCCTTCCTCTACTCATGAAATTTCTCATTTCTTTGAGGCGCTGCAGTTAGGTCTTTGAGGTAGTAGCAAAACGAATCTGATGAAGAAATTTCTGCCTAGAGTTAAAATAAATACATGTTCATTTTTCACTGAGTGATTATTATGTGCCAAATCTAGTGCTAAGCCGTTCACATATACTATTTTATTTATTCCTCACTATAAACTCTCAAAATAAACATTAACTTATTTTTCCATCTGAGAAACTGAAGGTTCTGTGTAGTTAAGTAGTTTGTACAAGCTCACACAGCTAGTAAATGAAACTGCTGGGATTTAAATTCAGCCTCCAGAGCCTGAACCACTATATGCTATGGCTGCTATTGTCATATGTTATCCAAGCATGTGAAGCAGCAGGCTTATCCTGACTCACAAGAGCCAAGTGTTACATTTGCAGGAATTTTGAGAGCTGATTATTAAACGTGACCATTATGAAAATTTAAATTATACAAACTTATAATGAAATTACATTTATTTTAAAAAAGTAACACTTAAAACACATCACTAATTATGTTACTCTATTTGACCACTATATATGCATTTGAGTTTATTTCTATCACATCTGTATGGTAGAAATACTGCACCTCTCCCAAAATCTAGAGTATTTACACCACAGAAATTGACAACTGCCCATCTAAATGCAATTAAAATTTTTTAAAAAATGAATAAGTAGACAGCCATACAGGCACACAAAGTCCATCTAAAGGCTAAATAGGACTGTGAGCCACCAGTTTTTGACCTCTGGTTTTTTTGTTTTGTTTTTTGAGATGGAATCTCGCTCTGTCGCCCAGGCTGGAGTGCAGTGGTGCGATCTTGGCTCACTGCAACCTCCGCCTCCCAAGGTCAAGCGATTCTCCTGCCTCAGCCTCCCAAGTAGCTGGGACTACAGGCATGTGCCACCACACGTGGCTAATTTTTTGTATTTTTAGTGGAGATAGAGTTTCACTGTGTTAGCCAGGATGGTCTCCATCTCCTGATCTCGTGATCCACCTGCCTCGGCCTCCCAAAGTGCTGGGATTACAGGCGTGAGCCACCGTGCCTGACCCTTGACCTCTGGTTTAAAGAAATGCATCCACAATGAATGAATCTCAAGCACTCATGCCAGAGCACTCTTTTAAGTGTGGGCATCTGACATGACTACACATCTGCTCAATCATGACTGCCTCAGGAACCGCTTGTTGTCCAGACAAAAAAAAAGTAGTTAAATTAGTGCTAGCCAAAGGTTGTCTGTTGCGTAAGCTGAGGACTTTTTGAGGCCTGGCTAAGGTTTCCTGTCCTGCACAGCCAGGTATTTGCATTGGCAGATGTGGCATCACCACAGTCTCTGCCAAGAGGTGGCTGGACTTCTTGACTAAAGCAGTAGTGAGCAAGAAAGAGCTGACCCAGAGATTACGTTTTTGCTTACCCACAGCAGTGTACTTTTTATGCAGACACTGCCTTTGCATCTGTTTTAGACTTTATTTATTCATTAGTTCTTCTTTCTAGGTCAATGAGAAGCCAAAGAGAAGAGGGTCTTGCAGCTGGAGGGGATAAATATGTGATGGGGTGTGTGGGTGGTCATTTAATGTTGCTTTCTGGGCTGAAATGATGCTGGTTTGTTATATTGTCTGTGGAAGTAGCAATTATCCTTTTCTCTTTGACTGAGGTAGTTATTTTTGGTAAAAGCTATTAAGTCTTTTGAGTAAGAACATTTTGGGTACCCTGTGGTTGGCTGTCTATGTTTAGATCACTTGATCTGTGACCTTGGACAAATCTCCCAGCCTTTCCATTTCTCTCTTATTAAGTTGAAAATGATAGAGTGACTTTTCAGTAACTAGACAATTAAAAAAAGGTTTTAAAGAATTTTTTAACTTCTAGAATATTATTTCAATTCAATTATGATTTAATACTATTTCAATTTTTTAACTCCTAGAATGTTAATTCACATTTTAGCAGAGAAAAAAATCTTATTTATGTATTTACTTAAACAATTACCCCAGTTGCCACTAATTCATTTTGTGATGTGTGCTTTGGACACCACATCATATCCATAATGTATCCAACATTTGAATGCAGGAACCATACCCTTAGTTTCCTAAAAGTTTCTATGGTATGATTGTCTCAGTCCAAATTATGGTATATTGTTTCAAGTTGTGAACCTTTGGAGTATTTCTCTTCTGGGTAGCTCTAAAAAGCCTCTTCACTTCTACCTGGCTATTTGAGTGTAAGGACCAAAAAAATTTAATGAATACTATATATATAACTACACATATATTCTGTAAAATATCGCTGTGCTTTGCTATGAGGAAGACCCTGCTTTGCTATGAGGAAGACCCTAAAGGAATTGTAAACAATGTCTCTGGAGTCAACTATAGCAGTTTACATGAGAAAGATAATTATCGCCCAAAAAGCAGTATATAATCAAAGTCGAGTAACGATATAGACTATAAATATAAATGAGAAGAATCTCTCTTCACCATCCACTTAACCAATACTCTGGAAGAAATTCAGCTCTTCATTCACCCCATCAAATACGCTGAACTTTGTCATAGCATACTGTCTGCTCAGAGCTAGCGTGCACCCCTCTGCTAGAGCCACTTGAACAGTGTGCAGCCCAAGTGTGTTTGTTCCAAACTGTGAGTGGCACTTGTTATTAAAATCATGTAACATAAATCGATGAAATATCGTGCAGAAAGTGAGGTATGGGTTTTTTTGGTATGAAAACTAAATTGATTGCATTATGAAGACTTTTAAATATGAATGCCTAAAAACAATTACTAATGAATTAAATATTGCAAGAAAACTTTTATTTATTTATTTATTTATTTATTTATTTTTGAGACGGAGTCTCACTCTGTCGCCCACGCTGGAGTGCAGTGGCGCGATCTCGGCTCACTGCAAGCTCCGCCTCCTGGGTTCCCGCCATTCTCCTGCCTCAGCCTCCGGAGTAGCTGGGACTACCGGCGCCCGCCGCCACGCCTGGCTGATTTTTTTGTATTTTTAGTAGAGACGGGGTTTCACTGTTAGCCAGGATGGTCTCGGTCTCCTGACCTCGTGATCCGCCCGCCTTGGCCTCCTAAAGTGCTGGGATTACAGGCGTGAGTCACCACGCCCGGCCAAGAAAACTTTTTAAAAATTAGGGGCAGAAATCAGAAAAATTTATAGGAAGACTCCGCACTCACAATACTTGGAAGGTTCTTGCTCCATTTTAAATCAACCAAGACTGGGAATCACGGAGGATGCATTACGTGTGAACTGTATGCAAGATGCTGTAGAATTCCTATTAGCAGACTCTTAATCACAGGAAAACATGCCCCTGAATCAAAAGCTTAATGAAATAATGTACAGTTTTAAACATTTTAAATTGGAGTATTTATAAAGTGTATGTATCATTGTTAAGATTCCTTCTCTGATCACTTTTTTCTTTTTTTTTTTTTTTTTTTTTTGCTGTTGTAGTTGATTGGCAAATCAACTACTGGTCTTGCTTTCATCAAATTAGAGAATTTCTACTATATTGAGGATTTGGGAAAAGATAAAATCAGTTTTGTTGAATAGTTGGGAACTTGACTATAAAATTGTTGGTGTGATTTTCTCACTATAGAAGAACAAAGCAAAAAAAATTTTTTTTTGAGATGGACTCTCACTCTTGTTGCCCAGGCTGGAGTGCAGTGTCATGATCTCAGCTCATTGCAACCTCTGCCTCACAGATTCAAGCGTTTCTCCTGCCTCAGCCTCCCGAGTAGCTGGGATTACAGGCACATGCCACCACACCCAGCTAATTTTTGTATTTTTAGTAGAGATGGGGTTTCACCATGTTGGCCAGACTGGTCTTGAATTCCTGACCTCAGGTGATCCACCCGCCTTGGCCTCCCAAAGTGCTGGGATTACAGGCGTGAGCCACCACGCGCGGCCCGAAGCAACATTCTTACTTAAGAATAAACACACAAATGGCAAGACAATGCAAACTTCAGAGCAGGAGAGGTAAAAATCCATGCATAAGAGTAAAGAAAAGAGAAGGAAAGGCCCAGAAGAAGCTTTTGGAAAGATCTGGAAGAGCTAAGGACCTGATTATAAGTAGTAGGCCGTATTGATCCATTGACTAATTTTGATCAGAACAGTGAAATTATGAAAGCAATATTTTGAGGGAATTCTTCTGATAACAGTGTGCAGAATGAGATGGATCTTTAATGGCAAATATGTTTTTGAGGATTGTGCAAACTCAGATTATTGGTAATGCTGATCTGGAGCACTGTGATGAGAAGTATGAGGCTGAGGCTATTGTCTATAAGACGTGCTGTTTTCTACTCGTGATGCCTGACATGAGCAAGGGAAAGCAGGTTGCAGCACATCTATGCCTGATATTTGTAGGCCTCTGGTCAGATTAAGGGTAAAGATCGTAGAAGCATTTATGCCACCACAATAGCATGAGAGATTATAGAAGAAGGTATAAAATATTTTTTTTTCAAATACATGCTAATTTGGTTCCATGGATAAAATTATGTCATAAGTAGAATTTTTAATTTCTGTTTTGGAGTTAAGCAAGATTATGCTTTTCCTTATTATTCACATAAGGGAATCATTAGAATATAATCATGAAGAGCAGCAACACAGGATTTCGAGTAAGACAGAATTTTGTTCAAAATCCAGACCTGCCATTGGCTAGTTAAATAATTTGAGACAAATTTCCTGAACTCCTTAAAAATTTATTAAGTTGCTGTAAAATGGGAACTAAGTTACCTAGCTCATAAGGATCCAAAATAATAAGTTTATTGGCTAATATTAAAGGCAGTTAGCATACTGCCTATCACAAGCGTGGTCAATGAAATTCTGCTTAAAAATATTTTACTAATTTTTTTCTCATTAGGCCTTAAAAATAAAAATCCGTAAGATTATTATTCTAATGGTTGGAATTTTCTAGCTTCTGAGCCCCCAAATGAAACTGAACTAACTCTAGATAGAAAAATAAGTTAAAAAATATTTTTCCAGGTTTTTGGAAAAGAGATACCATTTCTTTTTCCACAAGAAACTAGATGTTATGAAATTCCTCCTCTGTCTGAGCCACTGTTTGCCTACTCTTTAAAGGCTTTATAAATGAGGGATCATCATGATTTTATGGTCTGAACTACAGGATGTTGGTATACTCATATACAGACATTTCAATGTATTTTTTTTCTCCTACTTCTATCCCCTGGGCAGTGATTTCTTGGCAATTCACATGCAAACACTGGGCATCCATTCACGGAATTTCTCAGTTTGTTTAGGAGAAGTTGTGATGTTCATTTGCCATAGGGTTTTGGCAAACTCCTGACAGAGAATTTCTTTATAAAAAAGGACAGAGCACTTAATTTGGCATGGCTCTTTCATCTGTAGGTTTGTATTTCCTGTCTTCTAGCATCGTTAAAAATATGTAGAAGCACACACATACCCATTCATTAAGCACTTTGAAGCAGCAGTTTGTAATATTTCCAAACAAAACAGTACTTTACCAACATGGTTGAGTGTCTCAAACATCTCTTTTCTATTGAATTCTACCAACTGATATTTGAGACAAAAAAGGAAGCCAAAAATGTAGGTTCTGGCTAGTTGTATAGTGTGTTGCTTGTGGTAAAGGAAGATTCAAATCAATTCTAATCCAAGAGAAATATCAGGAGTCATCATATTGTTCAGGGTGTGAATATCCTAGAACTGATTTCTTTGCAAAGCCTACTTCTTCCCTATGAACTTTTCTTTTGAAGCAAATGGTAAGCTTTTTTTGTAATGTAAAAATGATAAATTTTTTTCTTTTTAAAACAAATGGTAAGCTTTTGTTTGTAATGTAAAAGTGATAAAGCTGTGATATATTAAACACATATTATTTATAACAATGGCTTGAATTATTATAATCATTACCTCTATCACTGTTAATCATTCAAACACAGCTAATTCTAAGTCCTCAAGTGCTCAGAAAACAACATTAAAAAGTCTGACATTTGAAAAGTATGGAACATCATGGAACTGGCTTTAAAAAGGTATCCATTCGTGGCATGAAAATGTGAAGAACTTTCTTTCTTTGCAATGTGAGTTCAAGGAAACGCCCAAGAGTGGATGTTCCATTGTAAACGCTCTACCCCCAGCTTTTCAAAGGACACAGAAATTGCACCCAGCAAAGATGTCCTGTCAAAATAATTTAAAAGAAGAAAAAGAAAGTTGCTAGAGGGGAACTGGTACTCCAGATCAAAAAACAATTTTAAGTGGTCTATTTTGGTGGTCTGTGTTGAGACATACAACAGCCCAAGCTGCTGTTTTTCTAAGAGGTTAAATTTCAAAAAGAGGAAACAACAGCAAACAGGCTGCCAATTTACTCAACAATGTCACAACTGGCTGGAGTTCTGTTCAAAGTAAAACCGCTGATTTACAAATTCCTGGATTTACTCTCAAATATTAACACTTCTTAGGAAACTTTAGAGCTTACATGTCACATTTATGACTCCTAGGCAGACACAGCCCTCTCCAAACACATGGTCCTCATGACAACTCTTTGCCATGTATTTCAGCCCCACTAAGGGAAGCCACTGTCAACTCAACCTGTGATGCCAAGAAGCAGCCCAGGTACCAAGGAATACAGACTGGAGTCAACATTAGATGCGTTTCTGTATGGTGTAGTTTGGAGGAGGATGTTTACAGCACAATTCCACAATAATATGCTATAGCAGACAGAAGTTTCCCTTCTATCAGACACAAAGAACTAGTCAGGGAACGCAAGCTGGCTAGACCACGGTTCAGTTTTTCTCGTCTCCTTTCTGCAAGTGGAAAATCTGCTGGCTGGCAGTGGAAATAATAGGGAATCCACCTCAGAATGTTGGAGAAGAGGATGGGGGAGGAGTTGCAGTTCAGGAATCCTTCAAAGAAGATGTGTGGGGAGAGGAAGACAGCACACAGAAACAGGGAGAAGTAAGTGTTAAATAGCCAGTAACTCTAAAAATTCAGAGAGGTGTAACAGCATTTAAACATTCTATATCCCAAGCAGTGCTTCCCTCCAGAAAGCAGAAATTTCTCCAGGTTACTCAGCTGTAAGAAGGGTCCAGGCTCCAGTCAGAGAATAAATTTAAAGTAGGTCTGGTGAAGGTTGCAGGACTGCATATATAAATATACTAATTTAATTTTTTTTCCTTTCTTTCTTTCTTTTTTTTTTTTTTGAGATGGAGTCTAGCTCTGTCACCCAGGCTGGAGTGCAGTGGCATGATCTCAGTTCATTGCAAACTCTGCCTCCTGGGTTCACGCCATTCTCTTGCCTCAGCCTCCCGAGTAGCTGGGACTACAGGCACCCGCCACCACGCCAGGCTAATTTTTTGTGTTTTTAGTAGAGACGGGGCTTCACTGTGTTAGCCAGGATGGTCTCGATCTTCTGACCTTGTGATCCGCCTGTCTTGGCCCCCCGAAATGCTGGGATTACAGGCGTGAGCCACCGCGCCCGGCCTCTAAATGTATTTTTTAAGAAGAGAAACAATGTACACTCCTTTTTAAGAAGGGAAATGCGTACTCCTTTAACTAGAAAAGGACTCAAGTTGTCATTCAAAAAAAATGTGTGCAAACAACTAGAAAAACATAAGACACTCCACTAAAAGTTGCATGACTATAAATTGTACTGTATGCATTCATTTTTATTTATTTATGTGTTTGTTATTTCATCTGTGTCTATTATCTATCTATCTACTTATCTATCTTCATGATCATCATCTGTCTCCTTGTTAGTTTACCTAGTTATCCTTGGAAAAGGAACAGCTATAAGAAAAATTATTAGGGGAAATAATAGTGTTAATCATAACTACATACAAAGTTTCTATGACATCGCTAGGTGTTTTTAAATAAATCTCTGTTATTCATCTAGAAATGAAAACACACATTGTGATAGAGCACACATTAAACACCTTATTGCTAACTGAGTTATGTCTATCTTCTGTAAGTACATAAGTAGTAGCTAAGATTTATTGAGTGGTTCTCACCTGCCAGCCTCTGTGCAAGGCACTTCACATATATCATACATTTGATCCTTATAAGAATTTTAGTGAGATAGAGCTCATTATTATCGTCTTTTTCAGTTGATGAGACTGAGGCTTGGAGAAACAACTTGGCAAAGGCCCACTAAGTATAGCCATGTGTCATGTTTCAGGGGATAAATGATTTGACTCTAGATTTATCCAAGTTTGTTCAATAACTAGTAATGTTGTAAATGGATCTTCATAGTTCCTAAGAAAGAGATTTTAGAGGATTTGGAGGAAAAAAATGCACGAAAAAGCCTAGTGGGCTGAAGAGTTAATGGACTTTGGAAGCAGATGGCCTGGGTTTATATTCTGGCTCTACCACTTTTTAGCTGCGTGATCTTAGGCAACTTATTGATATTTTGGAAAGTGAGATTATCTTTCATTGTTTAATCTTGCCAAATGAATGTGTAACTTTAGCACTGACTTTACTGAATCCCTTTAGTTCTTTATGTAGGTGATGGTCATAATTAATTTTATAACTATATTTCTTAACCAGAAATAAATAGAGCTAGTAATTCTTTTTTTTTTTTTGGATCTTTCATAACAAGCAGGTAATGTTTTTCAAGTAATATTTTCAAGCTGTCATACGAGGATGACACTGAAAAGTACCCACCAGAAAGACTTACTTGGGTTATTGTCCACAGCTAGATATAATTCATTCTTGCTCTTAGGTTATAATAAGGGAAACTCGAAGTTTCAAGAAAACATCTTATGAAAGATGGTTTCAATTTTAAATAATATTTACCAGGAATAATAAAATCCTAATAACCCTGTAACTAAGCTTTGGGTTACTTCTTATATGATTCACTTTAATCAAATGTGTAACCTCATGTATCATTTTTTTAAAGAATTTCCAATCCCAGCACTTTGGGAGGGTGAGGTGGGCGGATCATGAGGTCAAGAGATCGAGAGCATCCTGGCCAACATGGTGAAACTCCGTCTCTCCTAAAAATACAAAAATTAGCTGGGCATGGTGGCTCACACCTGTAGTCCCAGCTGTTCGGGAGGCTGAAGCAGAAGAATCACTTGAACCCAGGAGGCAGAGGTTGCAGTGAGCCGAGATTGCACCACTGCATTCCAGCCTGGTGACAGAGCGACACTCTGTCTCGAAAAAAAAAAAAAAAAAAGGAATTTCCACTCTCATTTTGTTAGTTCCACAAAAACACTCAGAAAATGTTACTAAAAATGCCTCTTTATACTGAAAGGATTAATTTCAGATATCTTTTTATTTACCCCAGGTTAAGAGTATGAACCTTACCAACAAGTAAAAATGTGTCATGTTAATTTTTTCAACATCAGCAAACATGTCAAAAGATGGAGCACTGGAAGCTGCATTTTAAACAAATGCCCCAGGTAATGCATACTGAAAATGCAATCCTGATGTCCTAGGTGGCAGGATTATTGTTGTTTGGAGAATGCTCGTGTAAATTTTTTTTCCAGTCTTCTCTCCTCACTTTCCGTGCCTAAGGAGTCTAAGTCCCACTGCCCCTGCTAATTGTCCCTGGTTAATTAGAATGAAGAATGACCCCTGAACCAACATGGGCCCATGAGCCGCACTGGTGAATTGTCATTCAGACCCAAAGGCTGGTGAGTCTTCCTGGGCATTGAGAAGCAACAGAAAGCCAGTATGTTCTTTGATTAAAGATTAATTTTCTAGCCCCAGAGTTGGAACTAAAATATGTAGATATGATAGTGGCAAGAGACAGACAAATGCCTAGGCAGATAAGGGGTGTCCCTGTAGAAACTCTGACCCGCCCAGGTCATTGTGCACCAGGGGTTTGCCTAAACATGCCCATGGTGAAAAATTTCATCCCTTAACACATGCAGTGTACAGTGGCTCAGACTAAGGGCCTGCAGGCACATTGGAAAGACAGGGTAGAGTCACCAAAAATTCGCTCCTTATGCAGGGGAAGAGCCTGGCCTCCAGCTTGTGTGTGGTGGCCTGGTATTCAATTTGTGAGATGGAAACCTGTGTCCAGGACCCCTTTCTTTGCTGACAGCTTTCCTTTCGCTTAATAAATTCCACCCTCCTCACCTGTCAATGTGTCCACATGCCTAATTTTTCCTGATTTGAGACAAGAACCCGGATTCAGCTCAACTAAGAAGCAAAAAATCCTGCATCAGATCTACAGATAGATAGACATAGACCTAGATATAGATACAGATATAGGTGTAGACACAGATGTAGATACAAATACAGGTAAAGGTATCTTTACAGAGAACACACCCACATAGTATGAGTAAAACAAAAAGTTAACACCACTCCCCAAGCCAAGTATGTAAAAAGAGGAGACTAGCTTAAGAGAAATAAAATCTTGTGGCTTCTTATTTCCCAGGAAGATTATAGTGTATGCCAAAAATGGATGTAATATTTAGTCTCAGTTGGGATTGCCTGTCTTACATTTAAGGCAGATGGGCTTCAACTACTATTGCAGATAATTGGTGACCTAAGGCAGAAAGCTTTGTTACAAGGTGGCAGATGGAAGGAGAGAGGTACAAGCTCCCAAAAATGACTCTCCCAGAGTATCTTAAAATACTCCTGGACAGGGATGATCATCTTTGGCCCATTTGCCAAGAAAAACTGAGAACAGATTCCATAAAGAAAAAATTAAACCGATATGAGTAGAGAAATGTGTCTTGCACTTGGTTTGTATGAGATATCATAGATTCCTCCTAAAAAATCCCTTACCTTTGATTTTTTTCTTGATATCACGTGTAGTTTTCTGTTCTTTGTAATGAAATAATTCCTAACCAAGATTGCCACAATAGGCAAACAATTAGAAATATTAGAGCATGAATTTACAGGGTACCTTGGCTATTTGTTTCATTGATGCCTGAAATTCCATATTAGGTTTTTATTTTTTTCATGTCATTTTTAATTTCATGTCATTCTTTCGGTTTCTACTCATTCAAATATAAATATCTCTGAGAATAGCAATTACTCCTGAGTCCATATATTATGTATACCCTCAGAATTATATCAGAAATTTTTCTTGTGAACACTTTTTGGTAGAGAAAAAAGCACCTGATGTGGTAGGAGGGGTGGAAGTGATGCTACTGTCCTTGCTGCCAACTTCTTCTACAATGACTGCCCCTGCCACTGTGGTCTTCCTAAAGATGGGGGTCTTTGTTCCTAAAGTATGATTCGGAGAGCCCCTTGTTACTGTGTTCTACCTGGCAGGATTTGAGTTAGGCATTTCAGATGTATTCAGGCAGGAATTTCTCACAATAACCCTATGATGTTGGCATTATTATTAATGTTCTACAGATGAAGACTTACAGACTTAGAGGATCAGAGTGGTAAAGAAACTAGCTCAGAAAGAGCTGAATTGGAACCCAGGTCTGTCTGCCTGACTCAAAGTCTGTGGATTTTTTTGTTTTGTATTTTTTGAGACAGAGTCTTGCTCTGTCACCCAGGCTGGAGTGCAGTGGTGCAATCCTGGCTCACTGCAACCTCTGCCTCCCAGGTTCAGACAATTCTCCTGCCTCAGCCTCCTGGGTAGCTGGGATTACAGGCAAGCGCCATCACGCCTGGCTAATTTTTGTGTTTTTAGTAGAGACAGGGTTTCACTATGTTGGTCAGGCTGGTCTCCAACCTCTGACCTTGTGATCCACCTGCCTCGGCCTCCCAAAGTGCTGGGATTACAGGTGTGAGCCACCGCACCCAGCCAAAGTCTGTGTTTTTAACCATGGATATAACAAAAGAAGAGATGTGAGTAAATAGGGGACATAAGTAAAAAAGGAAAGTTTTGAATGTCTATGACATTTCTACAATTTAACTTTTTGCCCAAGAATCTCGTTAATAGAAAATTAATGTTTTTAACATTTATAACATATAACAAGATGCACTATGTTAACTGTGAAAATTGATCGTATTATTACATATAGATATGTACAACACCACGTTTTCCTAAATTTATCATTCTCTAGTTCCAGTTTCCAGTAACTCTCTGTAAATAATCACAATAAGAGGTAGTTTTGAAGGATTTTTGATCACAAGAATGTTCATGCTTGCAGTGTATATAGGTAATTACTAAAATGTATAAGATGGACATAATCAAAAACTGCTTAAGAAGGATAAAACTTCTTTAAAATGTTAGATATGTGTAATTTATTACTTTTAAAATATCAACAAACTGTCTGTACCATAATTTTAACTGGAAGATGCTATCTTTTTAGACACTTTTTAGACACTTTGCATAGGTAGCCATTAAGGGCAAAAACTCCATTTGAAGACCATTTGCCCTATATAGTGGGATATTTCTGTAAGGTTACAATTGGAATATTTATTTTGCTTCTTATGTATAGGTTATATGCTACTTTAACTTACCTTTCAACACATCATTAAAAATAAGCTTGTCCATGTTTGATAAATACTCTGTGAAGTGGCAATCTCATGCATGAAGTCCTTTTAAGAATGAAAATAAAATGACTTTTCTCATAACAATGCCTGGTAGAGAGAAAAACTTTATTAAGTCAAGTTCTGTACTTTAAGAAATGTGATTAACTCCGAGTTCATTAGCACAGCCTAATACCCTACGTCATGAAATATGAGCATTTAGAAAAGCTTTTTTCTAAACTTTAATTAGAAAATGAATAAATTAAAAATAAATATAATTCTTTTGACAGTTGAACAACAAATGCATATGATCACAAGATCTATTTGGTGAGAGAATAATCCATATTTCAATGATATGAAATGGTCAGATAATTGCTTGTCGGCCTCTTGGCTGAGGTCAAGTGAAATGGTCAGATGGTCTGGGCTATATTGTGGTCTCTTCACCAATTTACTTGCTGCTCCTTGGATTCTAGCTTTTAAACAGAAAAGAATTACTATCCTTACTACTTGGGTTCATACCCACTTGGTAGAATAAAATAGCAAATTGTCAATTGTTCAGTCTACATACAAAGTATAGATTTTTCTGACTGGATAATGCACAGTAAAAGCAGACTGCTGGCATGACTGGTTAAGCTTTTGTATTAACACAATTGACTACAGAGTTGCTCACTACCTTAGGAAGTTCCGCTGACAAGTTCTGGCAACTTGCCCACAAAAATTGGGGTCAACATCACCAACATAGTTATAAAGCATTTTGAAAATAAATATATACAAACATAAATTTCGCAGACAAGATAGATTAAGATATGATTATTTACCTTACAAATAGTGATCACTCTTCCTTGATTTATTAAATAATGCTATTGTGCAGTGTATTTAAAAAAGTTACATTCACAAAAATCTCCTTTATCCACAACTTTCAAGGAATACAATTATTAAAAAGATATTTGTGTTAATTCTTGTAAATGGGTTCGTATTAGCCATTTTATTTAGACAAGATGGAGACATAATAGTCTTCAAATAATATAGGGATGCTAAGATTTGGCTCCAATCCCACCTTTAGGCATAGGGTGTGAGAGAATAAACAATACCTTACTATAGGCTTTTAGGTAATAAAAAGAAATAAGCCCAAACTGTAACATAAAACTAGGTAATGGATCTCACATGTTTACAGAGATTATTCCTGCCATAAAGTTAAAAAAAAAAAAAAAAAGGAATGGCATAAGGTAATTCCCTCCTTTGTAGCTCCTGGGTTGGTTTACCATAGAAGGTGACATGTTGCACTCACCACCTAGGGCATTCATCCATTCTGAAATCCAAGCCTGACAGAGTAAAGCAGGAGAGAAAGAGCAACTCAGACTTCCCTGTCCCACCTCCATAAACTCTCCTTTTGTGCTTCCACTTTGCTGACTGAGAACCCATCTTTCTCCACTGGTCCAAACCATCCCATATTGAGTGGTGTGGCCTCTTAGGTTTTAGCAACATTACTACTGCCTTCAAACAGCGCCACCCCTGCTCATGCAGGAGATATGAAGCTACACAGTCTTTAACTGCTAAGTCTGGCTTTGTTCCTTGTTAACCATAGGAATGTGGCAAAATCAGAGCTACTCTAAATTTCACATGCTTTGCTGATTCTGTGTGTGTGTGTTTACAAGTTTGTGCAATATTAGGATATATACAAAATGCAGTATTGCAAAGAGAACTAACTTAAGAAATAACATTTTGTCTAAATAATTGAAGGCCCTGTGTACTTTTTTCCAATTATACCAACTTACTTCCCTGCCAAGAATCACCATTTTAAATTTGGTATCTATCATTGCTTGCATTTATTTCCTGCTCATTCCTTTTATGTGGGCTAACAATACTCTTTACATGTTTTTCTTAGTATGATTGATTATTTTATTTTATAATAAAATAAATGAAGTAAACTTTGGTTAAAAATGAAAAAGCTATTTTTATAGAGAATAACATCAGGGTAGCTTTACTAATAGTCATAAAATAGACTTATTTTGAAGATGTTATTATTTTATACTAAACACACTTCCCCTTATACTACAGCACTTATTCTCTTGATCAAATTTGCAATTTTAGCACCTGTTGGATACTGAAAATCAGACAAATATTAAGAAAAAGTCTCAAGGCCAGGTGCAGTGGCTCACGCCTGTAATCCCAGCACTTTGGGAGGCTGAGGTGGGCGGATCATGAGGTCAGGAGATGGAGACCATCCTGGCTAACACAGTGAAACCCCGTCTCTACTAAAAATACAAAAAATTAGCCAGGCGTGGTGGCGGGCGCCTGTAGTCCCAGCTAGTTGGGAGGCGGAGGCAAGAGAATGGCCTGAACCCAGGAGGTGGAGCTTGCAGTGAGCCGAGATGGAGCCACTGCCCTCCACCCTGGGCAACAGAGCTTGACTCTATCTCAAAAGAAAAAAAAAAAAAAGAAAAAAATCTCATTTCTGAAATGAACTACACTATATAAAAGGGGAAAATTAAATAATCTAGAATGAGAGGAACTCAAACATAGAAAGATATAAGGAATTTTACATTTAAAAAAACTAAAGATATTTAGTGAAATATAAGAACAAAAAGCATGAAATTCAAGCTAAAATTCAGTTGGTTTAAGTTACAACTATGGTGACTATTAAGATATCTAAACTACAACATAGATCATTAGAACTCTTCAGTTTACCTTAGCAGCACTCTTCCAGATGGTTTTATAAAATTAGGAAATAGAACAAAAGAAATCAAATACAAAATAAGTATTTGTCAATACCCTTCTGGACTCATAAGGACAATTTCTTCCCAACCTTCATTTACCTTTTCTCATGAAATATTCAAAGAATAGACTAAGAGTTATTGAAATCATTTATCACTTTTCCCCTTCATGAAAACTGATGCCATTTTAGAGGTGTTGTGTATTTCTACCCATTGGAGCTTGAAAATCATAATTTCTAAACTGGGTTTTTCCTTTTAATAAATCATTCCAGTCTATCATTGTTGGACATTTGGTGGATGAAATTGGAAATCATCATTCTCAGTAAACTATCGCAAGAACAAAAAACCAAAAACCGCATATTCTCACTCATAGGTGGGAATTGAACAATCAGAACACATGGACACAGGAAGGGGAACATCACACTCTGGGGACTGTTGTGGGGTGAGGGGAGGGGGCAGGGATAGCATTGGGAGATATACCTAATGCTAGATGACAAGTTAGTGGGTGCAGCGCACCAGCATGGCACATGTATACATATGTAACTAACCTGCACATTGCGCACATGTACCCTAAAACCTAAAGTATAATAATAAATAAATTAATTAATTAATTAAAAATAAATAAATAAATATAAAAAAAATCACTCCATATATGGTTAAAGTGTGTGTATACTTTTTAAAAAAATATTTTATTCTACAAAATTTCAAAACAAGACAAATTAACTATCTGTATTTCAAAAAAGAACTCACTTAAAATGAAAAGGTTTCCTAAAATATTAAATATATGTTGAGGCCAGGACTTTGAGATCAGTCTGGGCAACATAGTAAGACTCTGTCTGTACAAAAAAATTAACAATTATCCACGTGTGGTCAGATGCCCCTGCAGACCCATCTACTCAGGCAACTGAGGCAGGAAGATCTCTCACACCCAGGAGATGGAGGCTGCAGTGAGCTATGATCATGCCACTGTACTCCAGCCTGGGTGATAGAGAGAGATGCTGTATCTAAATAAATAAATAAATAAATAAATAAAACAAATGTATGTATGTGTCTTTATTTGAGAGTGAGTTTTTTTTTTTTTTTTTTTTTTTTTGAGATGGAGTCTTGCTCTGTCACCAGGCTGGTGCAGTGGCAAGATGTCGGCTCACTGCAACCTCTGCCTCCCGGGTTCAAGTGATTCTCCTGCCTCAGCCTCCCGAGTGGCTGGGACTACAGGCGTGTGCCACCATGCCCGGCAAATTTTTTGTATTTTAGTAGAGACGGGGTTTCTCCATGTTGGTCAAGCTGGTCTCAAACTCCTGACCTCAGATGATACACCCGCCTTGGCCTCCCAAAGTGCTGGGATTACAGGTGTGAGCCACCATGCCAGGCCCTTTATTTCAGTTTTATAAAAATATAGGTATGTTCTTAAAACTGAATTTCAGAAACAACCTCTTCTGTCTCTCTCTTTTTGTGACAATTGGTCTGTACATATTTAAAAATGCATGCTGTATTCAAGGTACTGTCCAAAGCCTGGAAATCCTCCAAAGTTTTATTGTTGTATTTGTACCTACTATTTTTTCTCGTCACATTCGTAAAAGGTTCACAATCCTCCAAAATTATTGCTCTAAGAGTCAAGAAAATTGACTTTCTTAGTGCTCAAGAAAGAAATGATACTGGCAGTACTGTGCCTCCAGAAAGGAAACCCATAAGGCCTTGCTCTGATATTTGAAACAATGGATTTCAGCAACGACGTAGGTCTTGTCAGCCACTGTTTATTCACACACAAAAAAATATTTCTAATTCTTCTCTTAGAAATGAAGAGATCACCAGCAGGTATGCTTCATTCTACAATGATCTATCTCTTTTGGAAAACTTGTTCAGATAAAATCTAGAGATAAAATTCTTGCCGTCTCAAAAACAGCTGGTTCATTGGCACAGACATGAGGGGATAGGGATATGTAATAATATTTAAGAAAGAATTAAACTTGACTTAGCAGTTCTTGGAAAAACTGATTTAAGCAAACAGTTGACCTGAAGGATTTGAATTCTCTGAAATTTTTCCTTCAAATTTTAATCTTTCATAGATATTTAGAAATATATATTCACTAGAAAATAAAAATGCCGTTAGATAATATGAGACAGACCAACAGTACAGGTAAAAGGAAAACGATACATTCTAGACTATTTTCCTGGGAGTTCCAAGTTCTAAAGTTAGCATACTAATACAGTGGGGGAGTACAGACGTGTTTGTGTACAACAAATCAATTGCATAGAATTCTAATCTCAGAGACTTTGGAAATACTAATCTTGCTACTCGGAGGGTCATAGTAAGTTGAGAATTGGCCTGACCACTTTGGAAGTAACATCTAGTCAAATCTTTTAGCCTGGAATAAAATCCAAGTCATGATTTTCAACTTTTAAAAATGTCTAAATTGTTCAAATAATGGTGTCAAAGTGTTATGGTACAAAAGTGATGGAATTTGGCTTAAAGTTTTCCAAGTAATTGCTTTTCTTTTTTAAAAAATATGCCTTCGGTTTTTTCTTTTAATCAGAGTAATACATGTACATTATTTTAAAAGCAAGCCAGTTGTAGATGTTATCTCTTGCTCTGCTATTGGGAAAGTTAAAAATTTAGCTTTCTCAACCTATATGCTATTTCTCACCTCACCAAAAAATCACATGCACTTACCTTACCCTGAAACAAAATTGTTAATATAATGGAAATACTAGTCACAGATGTTACTTATAATTATGCTTCTTTTTGTATAACTTGCTTTCCCTGGAGTTAAGTATTACCTCTTTTTTTTTCTTACTTTTTAATGTACCAATTGCTAATTCATACCTAAACTTTCTGCCAAAACTGTCCTAGGTATTCCAACATATTGGTTATTCCATCTGGAGCCCTCCAACCTCCTCACCAGTCTGGACTGGTTTCTCTCAGACCACAGGCAGCTGATGTTCTAGAACTTTTCTTCATCAATATCCTGGGAATTTCCTTTCTTCTCTGTTTCTCAACGCTTGTTTCCTGTATCCTCTAGCTACTTCTGTTTTGGGTTATTCCCTCATGTTGCTTAATCACATCCTCCAATAGCTCTTAAAACATGGTATGTGGAAGTATTTTTTGAGATCTTGCAATTGAAAATACTTATTTTTCTACCTGCAGTTAACTATTTTCTTTTATTTATTTATTTATTTTTAATTAATTTATTTATTTTTTTGAGATGGAGTGTCGCTCTGTTGCCAGGCTGGAATGAAGTGGCACGATCTTAGCTCACTGCAGCCTCCGCCTCCCAGATTCAAGTGATTCTCCTGCCCCAGCCTCCTGAGGAGCTGGGACTACAGGCGCCTGCCACAATGCCCAGCTAATTTTTTGTATTTTTAGTAGAGACGGGGTTTTACCATGTTGGCCAGGATGGCTTCAATCTGTTGACCTCTTGATCCACCCAGCTCGGCCTCCCAAAGTGCTGGGATTACAGGCGTGAGCCACTGCGCCCAGCCTCGTTCACTATTTTCTACCCTCATATTTGTCTTTTAAAATTTCTTGGCATGGAATTCTAGGCTGGAATAATTTTCTCTCAGGTTTTCAAAGCAATTTGTTCATTATTTTCTACTTTCTAAGGTTGCTTTCTGACCTTAGAAATCTTTTCTAATTTCAATCTTTTCAAGTGACCCTTCTATTCCTGGCATTTTAGCATTTTATATACATGTGCCTTTAGTTGAGTATTCGAAGTTCATTTTTCTGAAAATCTGAACTGATCAATCTGAAAATTTATTCATTTCCATTCTGGGAAACATTTCTGTATTATTTGCTTGACAATTTTTTTTTCAATTTTATTTAATTCTCTCTTCTTATAACTCACATTATTATACTTTATTCTTTATCTTTCTTAAATTTTATCTATAATTTTCCTGTTTTATCTTGTCCTACATTGTAAAGTTTATCCTGAACTTTTTTATATTTCCAGTTTCCTGTTAACTTTTTAAGATAAGTTAACATATTTTTAATTACAAAGATTTTTCTCCGTATGATCCTTTTCATAGCCTGCTGCTCTTGTTTCTTTTAAATATTACTTTTTACATATTTTCCTACCCTCTAAATTGTCTTTATTTTCTCCAGATTCTTTTGTTTGTTTGTTTATGGCATTGCCCTTTATGTAAGTTTTTTCTGTAATATCTATTGATTTGGTTGTCAGCTGACATTTTAAATGCAAAGTTGTTTTTGTTTGTTTGTCCTTTTTTTTTTTTTTTTTTTTGAGACGGAGTCTCGCTCTGTCGCCCAGGCTGGAGTGTAGTGGCGCCATCTCGGCTCACTGCAAGCTCCGCCTCCTGGGTTCACACCATTCTCCTGCCTCAGCCTCCCAGGTAGCTGGGACTACAAGGGCCCGCCACCACGCCCGGCTAATTTTTTTTTGTATTTTTAGTAGAGATGAAGTTTTACCATGTTATCCAGGATGGTCTCAATCTCCTGACCTCACGATCCACCCGCCTCGGCCTCCCAAAGTGCTGGGATTACAGGCCTGAGCCACGGCGCCCGGCCTTAAAGGCAAAGTTTTTAAAAATAAGTTGCTGACTAGAAACTTCGGTTTTCACATGGGTGAGGGTAGTTGGGCTGAACCACAGGGTAATCTGGTGGGGACCAGGCTGTTTGGGGGAGATCCCCAACTGTTAGCACTCCAACCACTCTCCACACCTTAGGGTAGTTCCTCAGATTTTAGTTCTTCAATTTCTTTTCTTCTTTTTTTTTTTTTAGACAGAGTCTCACTCTGTTGCCAAGCTGGAGTGCAGTGGCATGATCTCAGATCACTGCAACCTCTGCCTCCGGGGTTCAAGCAATTCTCCCACCTCAGCCTCCTGAGCAGCTGGGACTACAGGCATGTGCCACCACGCCCGTCTAATTTTTGTATTTTTAGAAGAGATGGGGTTTCCCCATGTTGGCCAGGATGGTCTCCATCTCCTGACCACATGATCCACCCACCTCGGCCTCCCAAAGTGCTGGGATTACAGGCGCGAGCCACCACACCCGGCCTAGTTCTTCAATTTCATACCTGGAGATTATGAACCTCGTTGCCAACCTTGAAAGAAGAAAGTTTGGGTCTCTCCATTCAGTATGTTAATCTTCACTTAACTCCCGTTTTCAGTACAGCATGTCAGACTAACTAACCCTCAGTAACCCTGGCATACCACCCTTTACAGCCTATCTTATTAAACTCCCTTATCTGCAGATTATGGGAGGAATGATCACCTGACTGGGTGTGGTAGTTGAGGGGTTCTAAGGATCCAATTTCTTCTTTAATAGACTTTCAACCTTTCTTCTTGCTTTCAGTCCCACTGAGAAGTGACAGCGTGCTGGCAGCCCTCGCAGCCCTCGCAGCCCTCGCTCGCTCTTGGCACCTGCTCTTGGCACCTCCTCGGCCTCAGTGCCCACTCTGGCTGCGCTTGAGGAGCTCTTCAGCCTGCGGCTGCACTGTGGGAGCCCCTTCTTGGGATGGCTGAGGCTGGAGCTGGCTCCCTCAGCCTGCGGGGAGGTGTGGAGGGAGAGGCACAGGCGGGAACCCGGGCTGCCCTAGGTGCTTGTGCGCCAGCTAGAATTCTGGGTGGGCGTGGGCTTGGTGGGCCCCACACTTGGAGTGGCCAGCCGGCCCCTAGCAGTGAGGGGCTTAGCACCTGGGCCAGCAGCTGCGGAGGGTGCACCGGGTCCACCAGCAGTGCCGGCCCACTGTTGCTGCGCTAGATTTCTCGCCGGGCCTTAGCTGCCGCCCTGCAGGGCAGGGCTTGGGACCTGCAGCCCGCCATGCCTGAGTCACGCCCCACCCCCGCACCCCACCCCCGCCCCCACCTGCCATGGGCTCCTGCGGGCCCAAGCCTCCCCAACGAGCACTGCTCCCTGCTCCAGGGCGCCCAGTCCCATCAACTGCCCAAGGGCTGAGGAGTGCGGGACCATGGCATGGGACTGGCAGGCAGCTCCACCTGCAGCCCCTATGCGAGATCCACTGGGTGAAGCCAGCTGGGCTCCTGAGTCTAGTGGGGACTTGGAGAACCTTTATGGAGAACTTTTATGTCTAGCTGAGGGATTGTAAATACACCAATCGGCACTCTGTATCTAGCTCAAGGTTTGTAAACACACCAATCAGCACTCTGTGTCTAGCTCAGGGTTTGTGGATTTACCAATGGGCACTCTGTATCTAGTTAAACTGGTGGGGACTTGGAGAACTTTTATGTCTAGCCAAGGGATTGTGAATGCACGAATAGGCACTCTATCTAGCTCAAGGTTTGTAAATGCACCAATCAGCACTCTGTGTCTAGCTCAGTGTTTGTAAATACACCAATGGACACTCTGTATCTAGCTAATCTAGTGGGGACCTGGAGAACTTTTGTGTCTAGCTCAGGGATTGTAAACGCATCAATCAACACCCTGTCAAAACGGACCAATCAGCTCTCTGTAAAACAGACCAATCAGCTCTCTGTAAAATGGACCAATCTGCAGGGTGTGGGTGGGGTCAGATAAGAGAATAAACGCAGGCTGCCCCCAGCCAGCAGTGGCAACCCATTGGAGTTCCTTTCTATACCGTGGAAGCTTTGTTTTTTCGCCCTTTGCAATAAATCTTGCTATTGTTCGCTCTTTGGGTCCACACTGACTTTATGAGCTGTAACACTTACAGCGAAGGTCTGCAGCTTCACTCCTGAACCCAGGGAGACCACGAACCCACCGGGAGAAACTAACAACTCCAGACGCGCCTCCTTAAGAGCTGTAACACTCACCGCGAAAGTCTGCAGCTTCACTCCTGAGCCAGGGAGACCACGAACCTACCAGAAGGAAGAAACTCCGAACACATCCAAACATCAGAAGGAGCAAACTCCAGACACGCCACCTTTAAGAACTGTAACACTCACCGCGAGGGTCCGCTTCTTATTCTTGAGGTCAGTGAGACCAAGAACCCACCAATTCCGGACATACCACCTTGCCCTTCTACTTTCACAGGTACTAAGGTCTCAAACTCATAAGTTTTTCCAGGGTTTTCTGCATTGAACAACTTTTTGTTTGTTTGTTTGGTTGTGGTAGTGAGGAATAGACCTTCCCCCTTTGAAAGCTTCCCTTGTTTCCTTTAGTCTGATAAATCAGTTACCACTTAAATATCTGCTTCCTAGCTTCTGAACTCATGCTGATAATGCCCATCTGCTGTCTTTACCTGCCTGGTGTCTCTGATGGCCATTTTTCTTAGGGGCTTTTTCAGTGCAAATAAATGACTCTCTAAGGAAAAAAAGAAAAAGGGGAAAACTCTGATTTATAGCATTTGCCAATTTCTAGTGGTGTAGATGCTCTTACTATGACTGTCTTCAAGCTACCAGTAATTTAACAGGCTTGCAAGAGTCCTGAATACTTATCAGTTATATCTCGGTAGCAGGTAAGTGCTATCTCCAGCCCAGCACTGTTTATGCCTTTGTTAGTTTTACTGTCTCTTTAGTAAGGCTTTTGGAGAGGGTTGAGATAAAAGTATATCTCTCCATATTTAACTGGAAGTCTCAATTTCTTGCCTATTTGTGTAGACATAAGCTGACTTGGAAAATTAGCTGCTTGAGTGGAGTAAATTAAAAATGGAAATTATATGGAATATATGTGTAGGGCTTTGCCTCAAGCAATGACAAATTTGTTTTTTCTATAGCCCCGGCTATTCAGGGGATTGAGGCAGGAAGATCCCTTGAGCTCTGGAGTCCAGCAGGGGCAACATAGCGAGCCTTAAGAGAAAACAAAACAAAAAACAATGTTTCTTCTTTATTCAACGTCATTGCCCTAACTTTTCTTTAAGTTAATAAGGCTTCTTCCTGCTCATTCTTTCCCTAACATTCATAAACACATACAAAGTGACTAAGGGATTTAAAAGAAACAAAACAAAGTTCACTTCCTTAAACATAAGCCTTAAACCAAACGAGTTTACTTAGGAAGATGTGCTTTAAAACACTGAGAGGGGCCGGGCATGGTGGCTTGTGCCTGTAATCCCAGCTGAGGCGGGTGGATCCCACGATCAGGAGATCGAGACCATCCTAACACGGTGAAACCCCGTCTCTACTAAAAACTGCAAAAAATTAGCCGGGCGTGGTGGCGGGCCCCTGTAGTCCCAGCTACTCGGGAGGTTGAGGCAGGGGAATGGCGTGAACCCGGGAGGCGGAGCTTGCAGTGAGCCGAGATCGCACCACTGCACTCGCCACTGCACTGCACTGTCGCCTGGGCGACAGACTGAGACTCCGTCTCAAAAAAACAAACAAAAAAACACTGAGAGGATATTTAGGGCTATAATGTACTAACACCAACTCATAAGCATTATCAGTCATTTATATCTTGGAGGTGTGGAACAAGTAAACTGAGGTAATGAAATAATATTTGCCTTCACATTAGTCACTGCTCAGTCACTTAGAGATGTAAATTGCAGAAGATATACAACTTGTAAAAATTATCTCATTCTTTTTAATTGGATTGTGAAATATCTAATACCAGCTCCATTTTTAAGAAATGTTAGTGCAAACCTGAGAGACTGCAAATACTGCCAGTGTTGCCTTCTATGGAAACAGGGAATTTGGCTGGATGATATCCCTGGACGAATCATCTACAATGTGGAAATACTAAGATCATGGCACAGAGGTTAATACACTTAGGCAAACAGCATAGTGAGTAAATTAAACTCGCACTTCTTTTAGCGAGATGAAGTTTGTCACATACTCACAGAATTCATGAGGAAGTTCTGAAAGGATCGTACACTCCCAAAATTTACAGCAAAAACGATCTTAGATAATGTCTTTTTCACAGCACTCAATTATAGATAAGGAAACTGAGGCCCAAAGTGGTGAAGCCAGTGAGAGAATGGACTAAAGAAAGACTCATTGTATCTACCTCGCACTTGTGAATTTCCTATCTAAAGATTTCTGTTAGCCCCCAAACATCCCCCAGGATCAGGAGAAAATGAAACCAGGATATTTACATTTCCCATACTTCTCATATGGAAGAAATGCTTTTAGTTCCAAGTACTGTTGTCCACTGAAATAGCAGCATACACGTTTGGAACGTTTTACTTGTGTGAAATAATTAAAATCCATGGTTTTGAGGGTCATGGATTTGTTTTTGTTTATCCCATGACTTCCGCCGCTGCTCATCACAAGACTTTGCATGAGTAATGTGAGTAAGGAATATTGCCTTTGGCTGTCTTATATCCTGTGTCTAAAATACAGACAGTATGACCAAAATAACAGACTGAAAACCTAGCAATGCTGAAGGCAAAGCAAAAGATGGTGATTTTGGTAAGTGCTCTTTGTTTCCTGTGAAAATAACCCCGGCTTTTTGTTTTCTTTAATTTTAATGTCTTTTCTCAAATGTTTGAAGTATTTTCCATGTTGGACACCAGTCAACTTGTAGCATTTGTTGTCATGTGCAGCATGTTCAGAAAATCTGCTTCGGTTTATTTTGGATGATGTCATGCTACGTGCAACCATCTTAAAATGTAACTTTTCCTGAGGGAGTTGATGAGAAACGTGACAAAATGTGCACATGGCTAGAGTTAACTTTTAGAACTTAAAATCCAGATAATAAAGACAACACTTCCCTTTAAGTTTTAAAAATGGCCCAAAGATATGTAGAGCCTAAGTGAGTTTTGATGGGCAATTTCTGGACCATTCCAGACCATCACTGGCAAGAAAACATCCAGATTTTACCTTCAATGAGTCATCCTTTGGGAGAGTCAGTGTAGGTATGGCTTGCCAATCAAAACTGGAGTCCATCCTCTATGAGTATTTAACCCTAATGCTCATTGTCTACATGCTTTGGATAGCATTTCTTTTTAAAAATTTATTTTGGCCAGGCGCGGTGGCTCATGCCTGTAATCCCAGCACTTTGGGAAGCTGAGGCAGGTGGATCACGAGGTCAGGAGATCGATACCATCCTGGCTAACACAGTGAAACCTCATCTCTACTAAAAATACAAAAAATTAGCCAGGCATGGTGGCACATGCCTGTAGTCCCAGCTACTCGGGAGGCTGAGGCACAAGAATCGCTTGAACCCGGGAGGTGGAGGTTGCAGGGAGCTGAGATCTTGCCACTGCACTCCAGCCTGGGTGACAGAGTGAGGCTCCATCTTAAAAAAATTATTTTTGAGGGGTGGAATGGGGTCTCACTATGTTGTCTAGGGTGGTCTTGAACTGGCCTCAAGCAGTCTTCTCACCTCGGCCTCCTAAGTCATTGGGATTACAAATGTGAGCTATTGTACCCAGTCTGGGTAGCATTTCTAAGCTATTTTTAAATATCTTTTGTCCCAGGGAGTTGAGGGCCACCATTTATTTTATTTAATCACAGGTTGACAAGAGTAGATGGCCTTATGGAAGTTTAATATCCTCTTAACATTTTTTCGGAATTTCAGCTCTTTTTGTATTTGATGACTTATTGTTTACTTGGTGTCATAATTGTCATAGAAGAAGTGGAAGAAGTTTTTTCATTGTAAGTTCCTGATGGAGAAGAAGGGAATTCCCATAGGCCAAGAAAAGGGAACAAGAGGATTAACCCCTGGCATTGTGGCTGATATGGTTTGGATGATCTGTGTCCCCACCCAAATCTCATGTTGAATTGTAATCCCCAGTGCTGGAGGTGGAGCCTGGTGGGAGGTAATTGGAACATGGGGACAATTGCTAATGGTTTAGCACCATTCCCCTATTGTAGTTCTCTTGATACCGTTCTTATGAGATCTGGTTGTTGAAAATTTTGTAGGACCTCCTCCACTCCTCTTCCTCCCGCTCCTACCATATAAGACATGCCACCTTCCCCTTCACCTTACACCATGATTGTAAGTTTCCTGATGCCTCCCCAGAAGCTGAAGCTGCCATGCTTCCTAAACAGCCTGCAGAATCTTGAGTCAATTAAACTTCTTTTTTTTTAATAAATTGCCCGTTCTCAGGTATTTGTTGATAGTGGTATGAGAACAGACTAATACAGTAATCCATCAGTAGACTGTGATTTACTAGGTAAAAAAATTAAAAGCATTTTTTTAATTTAAGGAAGTCAGTATAATAAACAAATAAAAATATTTTACATAAGGTCCCCTAGTTCCATCCATGTTGCTGCAAATGATAGGATTTCATTATGTTAAGTGACATAAGCCAGGCACAGAAAGACAAATATTGCATGTTCTCACTAATATATGAGAGCTAAAAATAAAAACTTGAAGTCACGGGGAGAGAGAGTAGAATGATGGTTACCAGAGGCTTGGAAGCGTAGTGAGGAGGGGGGATAAAGAGGGAATCATTAACGGGTACAAAAATAAAGGTAGAAGGAATAAGATCTAGCATGTGGGGGCACAATAGGGCAATTATGGTTAAGAATAATTTATTATATATTTCAAAATAACTTAAAAAGTGTAATTGGGATGTTCCTAACACAAATAATATATGCTTGAGGTCATGAATACCCCAATTATCCTAATTTGATCATTAAATATTACATGCTTATGTCAAAATATTACATGTACCCAATAAATATGCACAACTAGTATGTATCCATAACAACTAATAATTTTTAAAAGAATATTTAAGGATTCATTCCTTCTTTAAAAATAATTCCAGGGAGGCTCAAAAAAAGTAAAATTAAAGACGTGTCCAGAATCCTTTAACTTTCTGATTGCTGCCATTCTAAGTTATTCTTGAGAGAGAACTAGCAAATTTGAGATGAATAAGCACATGTATGCTCCTACACATCACCACACTATCACAACTGCAGGAATTCTAGACAAATAACAATTAGACTTTTAGAAAAATATTGCTAATGATGTGCTATAGGATATCTATTTACTCCTGTAATTATTATTTGGGGAACTCCTTGTAAGTTCTTGTATGGATGTGTCTTTATTAAGATCATTATGTCCAACAATTTACTTGCATCCATGCTGGTCCCATTTTTCTAAGAAGAATCTTTACCACTCTCTTCTGGAGAGCATTTTATTTCTGTAGGGTAGGGGGCTTCTTCTTTTGTATTGCTCTTCTGTCAGGACATTTACCTCTTGACTCGTTACAGGACACACCCCACAGACATTTGGAACTTAATTGGCCTTTATGGTTTGGTTATTCCCAAAAGTCACATTAAGGGTTGAAAGTTCCCTAAAAGCATGTAACTTCTTTCCTATTCAATTATAAGTGGTTTCCTTCCACCCCACTTATTTTTTTCTCAAAAAAGGCAGAGGAAAATGATCAAAAATTTCTGCTGATTTGATATCGTGGCTTTTGGTCAGCAGATTGTATAAAGTGAATAACTTCCGATTTTTTTGATGACTTATGACTGTCATTGGATATGTAGAGTTTGGTTATCATTGCAAGGCTCTGATTGGGAGCAAGGGAAGCTCCATCAACGAAGGAAGGTGACAAAGGAGTTAGGTTTTAGCTGGAGATCCACAGTTGATTGTACCTCACTGATTATTGGTCAAGAAGGCTTATTCTAGGGTGTAGAGAACGATGCAGGCAAATTGCTGGCTTTTTTATGGAACTAGAAAGCACAATAATCTTACAGTGTAGATAGATGCCAAGTATCTGGGCTGGCAAAAAGCAACACATTTGACAGCATCTAACCTAGCACAGAAATACAGAATGCTAGGCAGGAGCCAGCAAGACACTAGGGACATCAGTGAGGGAGCAGCTTCCTTCTGTGACCCCACAACCTAGCTTTTGGACCTGGGATTATTGTAGTGGCCAGAGGGACAGAATACTTTTACAAATTACCAGGGATTTACTCTTTAGCACCAATGATGTCATGTAGATTAAATAACAAAATAGAACAAAAACAAAAGCAGTCAATGTTGCTACCTTTGAATCATTTCCTGTTGAGGATAGTCAACCTAACGAAGTGTTTAGAGACCAGTTGATCAAACAACATGACTCTCTGATGCCTTTTTCCATTTTTACCTGGTTTGTTGATAGTAGGTTGACACAAGTTTAGGCAGCACACTCACTTCCATACAAAAGATAGAAGATAGTTTGTGAAATCTTATGAGAGAGACAAAAACAAATATTTTAAATTTTTTCTCCAGAAAAAAATTAACCTTACCAAAAATTGTACTGTTTTACACATGACAGGCTTTTCTTTTATAGCTGTACTTCCCCAAGCCTTAAAATCATTTCATAAGTTATTACACAAAATTCATTGGATTATTTTTCTCCTGAGGCCCTCTCCTGCCCATGCCAATCAATCTACCTTCTTCTGAATCCATTCACTATCTTACAGGAAAAAAAATTATATATATATATATATATATACACGCACACACACATATATATATATACACATATATATACACACATGCATATAATCTTTATACATACACACGTATATAACCCCACTCATTTTTTGTAAATAGAAATATTTTAAAAATTTGTACTACATTATAAAATCTAAGTATTGTTATATTATATAAACTTGAATATCTCATCTATAAAATGGGTAGGGCCAGCCATGGTGGCTCACGCCTGTAATCCCAGCACTTTGGGAAGCTGAGGCGGGCAGATCACAAGGTCAGGAGATCGAGACCATCCTGGCTAATATGGTGAAACCCCATCTCTACTAAAAATACAACAAATTAGCCAGGTGTGGTGGTGGGCGCCTGTAGTCCCAGCTACTCAGGAAGCTGAGGCAGGAGAAGGCGTGAACCCAGGAGGTGGAGCTTGCAGTGAGCAGAGATTGCGCCACTGCACTCCAACCTGGGCGACAGAGCGAGACTCTGTCTCAAAAAAATAAAAATAAACATAAATAAAATAAAATAAAATGGGTATAATTACACCTACCTTTCAAAGATATTGTAAAGATGATAGGAGTTGTGTAAAGCACCTAGCCCAGTACCTGATATGTGGTAGGTGCTACATAAATCACAGCTCTTATTATTAATATTATTTAAATGTTTTCTAATGTGCAAGTAAGCCACATCCCATAAGGCACTACATTTAAAACTGTAGGTTGTGATCATTTCTAGGTCATGAAGTCAGTTTTGTGGGCCATGGCAAGAATCAAAGGAAAACAGAAAAAAAGAAAAAAAAAATATCAGGGTACGTTACTATAAAAAGATTAGGAATGGGCCAGGCACAGTGGCTCACACCCATAATCCCAGCCCTTTGGGAGGCCAAGGTGGGCGGATCACGAGGTCTGGAGTTCGAGACCAGCCTGACCAACATGGTGACACCCCGTCTCTACTAAAAATAAAAAAATCAGCTGGGGATGGTGATACATGCCTGTAATCCCAGCTACTCAAGAGGCTGAGGCAGGAGAATCGCTTGAACCCAGGAGGTGGAGGTTGCAGTGAGCCGAGATCGTGCCACTGCACTCCAGCCTAGGGACAGAGTGAGATGCCATCTCCCAACCCCCCACCAAAAAAAAAAAAAAAAAGGTAAGGAATGTTTTCTGAAACTATTATTCTGGTGTTTACAATATATGGTCAGTATTTGTGTTTGTATTTGTGCTAGGCCAAAATTTCCACAGGGCATGTTCAAAAAACGTTGTGAGCCATTGATAGAGAAAGGGGTGGAGAAGTGGCAGAAGATGTGACAGGTGTGTCTAGAATCTCACAGCTGGGAAGCTTGTAGTCCTTCCAACTTTGTCCTCTTTACAAGACTGGGAGACCATGCTGTTCCAAGGCCAGGAGTTTATTCCTCTGCAGACATTCCTGGGGCTGATGACTAGGGAGAACTGGGAAAAAATCACCCTAGGATGCAATGGGCAGTGGTGCCAGAAGCTCAAGCCCAGGAATTCCCTGGCCATACATGGATCCCTATGTCCTAGAGCATTTGGGATGGGAAGCCTGACTGCCAGGTGCTCATGGTGATCCCACCATTGATATGGTGGTGATGAAGCCCTGGCATCTACCTACCATGGTCTTCTGCTAGTCTCCAGGGACTTGGACACCATTGCCCCCTCTACTGGAATGGAAGCTGGGATGAATAAAAATCCAGATCTGTGGGTGGGATGCAGTTTTGCTTTCCTCCCACCTGTACCTTTAAGACTGTGGTGCTAGCCTCTTTATGCGGCCAACGCAAGAATCAGGCCTCTCTATTTTTGAGTGAGAAAAGAATGAAACAAATGTTTTGTAAATTCCAAAACCTTGTTATTTAAGATCAGATACCTTACAGTGTTCTGAAGAAAGAATGTATAATCAAGATGTGAGCAACAGAAAGTGATTAATTCCTGGCATTATTACAAAAATGTTAAGTTATGATTCAAGAAGATCTGACTGTACTTACTGAAGAAAAATACTCACCCAAATGAAGACTGAACAGAGAGCCTTCCACTGGAGTGTGGAAAAGAGTTCATCTGTTCTTCGTGGTCACGGAGGTGCTCTGCACCTCATGGACTCCAGGGAAGCCTGGATCTCAGAGGAGCCACATGCAGAGAAAGAGGTAGTTTGCTCACAAGGATCACAGAGACAATGATGTCAGAGATTCCAATTTCTATTCTGCTTCAGGCTCAAGTTCAATGTTAAGACCACTGGAGTCATCTCTGGGCACAATGCTATAGCATCAAACACTTGGAGGCTATGGGGAACGTAAGACAGGGGCCTCATGCTTTGGGCCACCTTCTGATTACCTGGTCTTCCAGGTAATCAAGCTTGAGGACCACCTATCATGTGCCACTGCCCTCTTTCGAGTCTGTTTTTTGAATCATCTCCTCCAGTCATCCATCCATCCCTGAGGCTGCTCAGTGTCCTCCTCCTGCCTTGAAGGTGATGGAGGAAAGAAGGATGATGCACTTTGGTTCCATGGAGGCTTACAAGAGCACCGTGGAACTATTCTGCTTTGAGGAACTCTACATGTAAATTTATGTGCATGTAACATATACACAGACTCACTGCTCTTTCAGAGAGCTTGGAATCACTCCTACATGGGCTACAGGTGAAAAAGAGTGGAGCAGGAAGGAGAGAAACCTCACAAACAATGCCACTGTCCCTACGTGAGAGGGAGAAGGTGCCCTTATCTCCTCCTTATCCCCTTCCAATGGCTGAGATGTGCATGCCTACCTCTCAGGAAGACTATCATAACATGTTAATGAGGTATACAATTGAGTAACACTGCACATGTAAGTGAAATTATGCAAATACATCAGAAAAGTGGTATGAGAATGCATTATTGAGATGCAAGTGCCCTATTCCTAAAAATATGTTGCTTGCTGTTTTACACACACACATGTGCACACATGCTCCATTTCTACCACCCCCCACCAACCCCAGCCACTAGTAAGGAGTTTTCCAAGTCACATGTTGGAAATCCTACATTATTCAGGGTGACAAGGAAGGTGACAAAGGAGTTAGGTTTTAGCTGGAGATCCACAGTTGATTGTACCTCACTGGTTATTGGTCAAGAAGGCTTATTCTTCAAGAAGGCTTATTGTAAGCGTGTATAACCGGCTGCCTTTTGAGCCAGTCCACGCATTTAACATAGAATTGAAGTTTTAGCAAGGACTAGTCACTCCAGGATGTGGCTGTGTGTTTCCAGACTGGTCCTAGACATATTTGAGTGAGAAAGAAATTCAACGTGTTGCAGACTCCATATATTAAATTTTTCTGTTGCCCACCTTTTTGTGTATTTTTCAGATATGTTTTATACTCTAAATCAGGAGCATTTTGCCAGGAATTTCCCTCAGAACTTCTTAAAAAGTCTGTACATTTGGAGATAAATGAAATCCATATGTTGCTGATTTATTCTCACTTTCTTCATCAAAACGTTACTTTCTACAAGGCACTTGATCATCAATAAGCTATATGAGATTTTTAAAGGCCTTTTTTTCCCTAGAAAAGGGAAAACACATTTGATCAATAACATAGTTATAAAGTCAAAGTTACACAAGAATTTATAAAGATATATTGTTTTACTATTTAACTTTAGTAACTTAGGCTATAGATATTTGGAAACTCAACCAATCATTGTCAGAAAAATGCACATTTTTGTTTTTTTCTACACAGGATAAAAACACTATTTTTTGTTTATCTTTACAGTGACTTTCTAAAAAATTTGGTTCAAGATCTACAAATGTACTTATCTTACATTTCAATACATCTGAATATAAATACCTTTTACAGAAAAATCCTAAATCTGTAAACATGAACATATAGTCATAATACATAGTTCTATGCACATAATATAATAGAAGACAATACTTCTCTCTCTAGACGCAGAGCTCACTGAAGACGACAGGGATGTCTTCCTCATCTTGGTATCTGCACAAAGTAGGTCCTTGATAAATATTTGTTGACCAAATGAAAACACTAAAAATAACACTAAGGAACACACTTATAGAAAAGAGTCTGCTGTTTCAGACCTCAAAGGGATGCCAGTTGAACAAGAAAGAACGTGTCAACAAGACAAGATAATACACTAACTCATACTACAGTCTTATTTTAAAATTGATTAAGGCCGAGTGCGGTGGCTCATGCCTGTAATCCCTGCACTTTGGGAGGCCGAAGTGGGCAGATCACGAGGTCAGGAGATCAAGACCATCCTGGCTAACACAGTGAAACCCCGTCTCTACTAAAAATACAAAAACAAAATTAGCCGGGCGTGGTGGCGGTCACCTGTAGTCCCAGCTACTCGCGAGGCTGAGGCGGGAGAATGGCGTGAACCTGGGAGGTAGAATTTGCAGTGAGCTGAGATCGCGCCACTGCACTCCAGCCTGGGAGACAGAGCGAGACTCCATCAAAAGAAAACAAAAACAAACAAAAAAATGATGAAAAGTACATGGCTGAGGACAGGAGGGAGTGGGGGATGTTCTCAATCACACAGCTGTTTAGCTTTTCCCAGCATAGCCCCTTTTTGAGAAGAGGAGTTGGGAGTTGGAGTTGGTTACAGGACTGGAGATTAATTTACATTCAAACTTTTAATGTTAACATGATCATTATACTTCAGAAATAACAATATTTTTGTCTATGTAGCATTTTATATATATATACACACATACATACACATATGAAATATAAATATATACAACAAATATGTATTTGTTTTGTGTATTTGCTCAGCTATATATATCTAATTCTACAAGTAAGTTCGTGTGCATGTAACATATACACAATATGTAAGTAATATGAATTTATATATTATTTATAAAGGAGAATAAGGTAAGACAATACCATTGCAGTTCATATATTCCTTTTACATCACATATTATTTACCTAAAGAACATTATTTTCTTTTGGACCCTTCAAGGAGGCTGGTGATGATTTCTGATGTCTGAAGCTTGTTCATACTCATAATTTTATGGGAATTACCGAAGAGTAAAACATGAAACTCCCTAGAGACACTCAAGAAACTTAAACCCTTCCTAATTGATATAATCAAATTTCTAGAATCACAAAAGAATAAAGAAAACTTGTTTGAGGCTACATTACCCATCAAAGATTTTCACTGGATTATTTTTTAAGCTGCAAAGACGATGAAATGGAGACCAAAAAGATCTGAACAGCAACATTTTCCCACATACCAGCATTGCTGACTTCTAAACATAAAGCTATTCATCAGAGTTTCAGGCTCACAGAATTCCCTGTTTCCACAGAACCCACATTCACTTTTATGCAAAAATGCTGATTCAGAACAGACATTGTGAGGAATATTTAGATGTGTGGCAACTCTTTCAGTTCTAAACACTGGATGTGGAGTATAAATGTAGAGAAAGGAACTTGTGAAAGCAGGAACTGGTATAATTCGCTCTGGGCCAAGACTTCAAAATGCAAATAACAGAGGAATAATAATGCTATTAGTCATTCAAACCTTAGTGGATATTAGTTTAGTCAAGGCTGCTGTCATTCTCATTAAAATCAGCTGCTTCTTTTAGCCTTTCTCATCACCCACCCCTGCGGAGATTTTATGGTGAAAGTATAGAACAGAAAAAAGTCATTGTGGAGGTAGGGAGTGGGAGTGGGGAGCAAGTAAGCACAGCATGATTTGAGAGACAATTGCCAGTAATAAAAAAAAATAAAATGTGAAAGAACATCCCAAATGAACTTGATCTATTTTGGAATTTTGACAAAGCCACATCAGGTACCGGAAAACTGTCTTTTTTCTCTTGTCTTCTTCCCTCCCACACTATACCATGACCACCTGCTCCTAGAAGACAATTCCCTACACCACACTCACAGGACGAAGTCCAACACAGCACTGTGATGACTTCATCTCCATAGATGGTTTATGGGTTTCTGTTTCACATAACCCCAGAAGTGATTTCTGTAATAGAATCAGGGTAGAAGTTAGAGACTTCCTGTTATAAGCTCACAGTGGTTTCCAAGTGATTACAGAAACAGGGCTTTTTATCAAACCAGGTAGGAGAGAGGAAGCTCTTCATTTGTCAGTTACTGGGCATATGTAATACACTGTGCACTGATCAAAGCACAGGGCAACAAACAATGATGCATCAATGGTTGTCTCCTCTTCTAGGAAATCACAGTCTTGTAGGTACTGCAGCTGTTCTTGCAGTTTGATGTGAGTGGTGCAAACAAGCAAGGCCAATTTAAAATTTGGGTGGTAGAAACTTTTTCCAATATTCCATATTCACAGGCAAAGTGGACTCATAAAACCCAGTGGTGTTGCAATGACTGACTAGTGACAATGGAAGATTATCTAGATGAATCAATAGCAATGAATGTCTGCATTCACATCCTGATTACATGTGAGGTCCTAGGATCTGGGTCCCGAAGTCGAGTAGCTCCAGCTCATGCATGTAAATGTGCTGAATGGGCAAGAGTGGGCAAAAGAGACAAGCCAAAACGTTTCTCAGGCTAAAGGAGATTGAACATGAGAACGAAATAAGACACATCTAAGTGCAAAAGACTAAAGCCAGTTATTAGCTCTTTCTTTAGCTCTCTCTCTATCTATATATATAAAGTATATTTATATATGATATATATGTATGTATGATATATGTATATATTTATATGTACACATATATAAAATATTATATAATACATATATATAAACTCCTAGTTTGCTTAATTCAACATGCTCATGTTCTCTCTACGTGTGTGTGTGTGTATTAGGAGATTTCCTATGCCTGATTATCATAGCACAAGGTGATGATGTGCTATGCCTCTGGGCATGGGGAAAGTGGGGTTAAAGGTACCCTCTGAGTTTAGACGTTTAACATTCTGTCTTAGATGAACACGTATTAGCATTTTAGCAAAAAAGAAGCTGGTGAAGGAATGATAAAAATAGAAGAGCCAGTGAAGGAAAAGCTAATATAACCTATTAATGTATAAAATATTTTTAAAGTTATTTTTGTTTTTTGTTTGTTTGCTTTTGGTGGAGACAGAATCTTGCTATGTTGCCCAGACTGGTCCAGAACTCCTGGCCTCAAGTAATCCTCCCACCTTGGCCTTCCAAAGTTCTGGGATTACAGGTGTGAGCCACTGTGCTTGTGGAATTGTCAGGGAATGATTTATAGTGAAGTTGTGTCAATAAATGTAATCTGAAGTGTGATGTGCAAGTTCTTATGCAAAGAATGACAGCCAGCAAACAAGATACAAAATGATTTTTGATAAAATGTTCAGATAAGAAAAGTAAAAAATTAGTTTGACTGCATGATCTAGCCATATTTTTCTCAGACCCTCATCTTCCTATTTAATAGGCAAAAACTATTACAGAGACCTAATTTAATAATCTCTAGAACATCTTTAATATATTTTTACATTTAATCTTGTTTTTGAAGAAAAGGTATGATACAAAGCAATAGTTTCCACAAAAGAAAAGAATACTTCAATTCACTTGAATTAAAAAAAGAAATATGTATATATATATATATATATATATATATATATATATATATATATATATTCTCTAGGAGATGCAGACTGAAGATAATGAATTAAAATTAACTGAAAGAAATACAATATTCCATCACATACAATACGTAGATGGTATTCTGGTGTTAAAATAATTTCTTGAAATATTTTTTCTTTCTCTGAGTTAAAAATAAAAATTAAGTTGTTCAAAATGTCATTTTTTATAGTGCAGAATATCCATAATATGTCCAAAAGATACCTGTGATGAAAATATTATATGGGATTTGCTAAGTGCATGCAACTTATTTCAAAATGATTTCAGAAGAATTCCACTGTCACAGTTCTGTTTCCCAGCAGCAGTGGCACCACCAGTAACCAGGCAGATACTGGCTTTTCTGGTTCAGGAGAGCAAAGAATGTTGACAGAAAGCACCACCCAGTGATTCATGTGTCACAACAAGGTTTAAATAATTCTTCAGTAGAAGAATTTCCAAGGTTATTCCTTCCCACAAGCTTTGTATATAAGTTACTCTGCTATTCCCATGGTTACCAAAAGGGGAAAAAAAAACAATACACTTCAAATTTCAACTGCTTTGCTCTTCAATCCCAAGCATAAAGTGACTTTCATCTGAACACTGTCTCCTAGAAAGTTTATTTTTTTCAATTGATTTGGATATGACCTGTCCCTTTGAAAACAATGTAAAAATATCCCAAACAAACAACAATAACATTTATCTTCTATACACATAATAAAAGCTAGAGTTTTGCATCCAGCTACACTGCTTAACTTTAAATAATCTGAGAGGATTGGACAGCAAGGAAATTACCCAGAAAACTATCATCTGGCAAAATTTTATAAACGAAGCAAAATGGAAAGATGGAAAAAACGATTCTTTGAGTTGGGTTGTTGGGCCCAGTAAGCCATGTGAAGGATTCCCATTAGCTCCAGTTAAAGGGGCTATTTTAAGCTTTGTAGTTAAAAGGAGTTATTAAGATACAAAAGGACAAACCATCTAGGTTACATGGTTCATGAGTCCTACCAACTCCTTTTTCCTCAAGGAAATATAAGAAAGCAAACAAGCAAAACAAAACAAAAAGACTTGTAAACCAAAAATAAAATTCTAAGGCCCCCTCAACCATCTGAATAGACTTTCCTCCTTGGCAGGCCTCTCTTTTAAAATTTAACCTGAGGGACCATTTCAGGCCATGAAGGGAAGTGGGAGTTGGACATGTCTCATTACACCTCTCCAGCATCGACATCAACACAGACCTTAAGTCTCATAAGAAGCATTTACAGTCTATCCTCTCTGAAGCCTGCTACCCGGAGGCTGTATCTGCATGATTCAACTTTGGTCTCCACAACCTCTTATCTTCACCTAGACATTCCTTTCTGTTGATCCCAGGTCTTTAGATGAACTCAACCAATTGTCAACCAGGAAATTTTGAAGTCTACCTGTAAGCTGGAAACCCCCCCTCCACCCCCAACTTACACCCAGCTTCAAGTTGTCCCACCTTTCTGAATGGAACCTATTTATTTATTTATTTGTTTTAAAAAAGGAGTCTTGTTCTGTCACCCAGGTTGGAATGCAGTGGTGTGATCTTGGCTCACTGCAACCTCTGCCTCCCAGGTTCAAGCACTTCTCCTGCCTCAGCCTCCTGAGTAGCTGGGACTACAAGCACGTGCCACCATGTCTAGATAACTTTTTTAAAAATATGTTTACTACAGACAGCGTTTCACCATGTTGGTCAGGCTGGTCTTGAACTCCTGACCTCAAGTGTTCCACCTACCTCGGCCTCCCAAAGTGCTGGGATTACAGGCATGAGCCACCACACCCAGCTGAACCAATGTGTTTCTTAAGTATATTTGATTGAAGTCTCATGTCTCCCTAAAATATATAAAAGCTGCACCCCAGCCACCTTGGGCACATGTTCTCAGGACCTCCTGAGGGCTTTGTCATGGTCACTCATATTGTGCTCAGAATAAATCTTTCTAAATATTTTACTAGAGTTTGACTGTTTTTGTCGACAGACTGCAACAGCAATGAAACATATATCTTGCTTCTGCTTATCTAAATAAATCTGTAGTCTTTAGTGTTACAGTCTTCTCAAGCCTCGTTATCAGTCATAGAGGAGATGATCTGAGATTGGTGTTTCCAGCAAAGTTCTTTCCTATTCTTGTCCAGAAGCAACATCACAACAGAAGGAACACAAGAAATTCAGTACTTTCACTGTGTCCTCGGTACGAGCCCTAGACACTAAATAAGATTCACAGGTACTCCAATTCTTGTTCTCAGTGAACTTACAGTCTAGTGGGGAAGCTAAACACCTAATTTTACCTTTTATTATAATTTGATTTCCTCTTTTGTGCTTGTACAAGGAAATGAAATGAGAGTTCAAAGGAGGAAGAATTAATATCTCTTTGGATTCAGAAATTACTTTCTAGAGGCTGACCGTGAATGTGTAAAAAGGGCAAGATTTGAATAGGTGGCAATTGAAGGGAAGATTATTGCATGTAGAGAACGTACCATCAGCAAAGGCATGTAAGCTGTATTTCAGTCATAATTAGTTTAGAATTCTTGTTACAATGAGGATATAGACTGCAGGGCAGAGACCAGTAGCAGATAAGTAAGTAGGATCATTCTACGGTGGTCCTAAAATGCTAGTTTAATAAAAATTCACTTCACCTTGTGGACAATTAAAAGTCATTAAATATATATATTTAAAAAGTAGTAGTTGAGCTTCCTAAAGTGCAGTTCTGACCACATCCATCCCTTGAAGCATTCTAGACCAAGTGCAAGGAGGAGACATATTTAAAGGGAAGCATGGTGTGTTAGTTCTCACACTGCCATGACGAAATACCTGATACTGGGTAATTTATAAAGGAAAGAGGATTACGGAAGGAGATGCAAACACATCCTTCTTCACCTGGTGGTAGCAAGGAGGAGTGCCAAGCAAAAGGGGGGAAAGCCCCTTATAAAACCACCAGATCTCATGAGAACTCACTTACTATCACGAGAACAGCATTAGAGTAACAACCCCCATGGTTAAATTACCTCCCACCAGCTCCCTCCTGTGACATGTAGGGATTATGGGAACTACAATTCGAGATGAGATTTGGTTGGGAACACAGCCAAACCGTATCATTCTGCCCCTGGTCCCTCCCAAATCTCATGTCTTCACATTTCAAAACACAATCATGCCTTTCCAACAGTCCTCCAAAGTCTTAACTCATTCCAGCATTGACTCAAAAGTTCAAGACCAAAGTCTCATCTGAGACAAGGCAAGTCCCTTTGACCTATGATCCTGTAAAATCAAAAGCAAGTTAATTACTTTCTAGATACAATGGGGGAACAGGCATTGGGTAAATACACCTGTTCCACATGGGATAAATTGGCCAAAACAAAGGGGCTACAGTCCCCATGCAAGTCTGAACCCCAATAGGGCAGTCATTAAACCTTAAAGTTCCCAAATGATCTCCTTTGATTCCATGTCTCACATCCAGGTCAAGCTGATGCAAGAGATGGTCTACCATTCTGGGGCCTGGAAGACGGTGGTCCTCTTCTCACAGCTCCACCAGGCAGTTCCCCAGTGGGGACTCTGTGTGGGGGCTCCAACCTCACATTTCCCTTTCACACTGCCCTAGCAGAGGTTCTCCATGAGAGCTCTGCCCCTGCAGCAAACTTCTGCCTGGACATCCAGGCATTTCTATACATCCTCTGAAATCTAGGTGGAGGTTCTCAAACCTCAAATCTTGTCTTCTGCACACCCACAGGACCAACACCACATGGAAGCTGCCAATGCTGGGGGCTTTCACTCTCTGATGCAACGTCCTGAGCTGTACCTTGGCCCCTTTTAGCCATGGCTGCAGTGGCTAGGATGCAGTGCTGAGGCTGCCCACAGTAGTGGGGCCCTGGATCTGGCCCAGGAAACCATTTTTCCCTCCTAGCCTTTCGGGCCTGTGATGGGAAGGACTGCTGTGAAGTTTTCTGACATACACCGGAGACATTTTCCCCATTGTCTTGGTGATTAACATTCGGCTCCTTGTTACTTATGCAAATTTCTGCAGCAGGTTTGAACTTCTCCCCAGAAAATAGCTTTTTCTTTTCTATTGCAGCAGCAGCCTGCAAATTTTCTAAACTTTTATGCTCTGCTTCCTCTTGAACACTTTGCTGCCTAGAAATTTCTTCCACCAGGTACCCCAAATCATCTCTCTCAAGTTCAAAGTTCCACAGATCTTAGGGCAAGGTCAAAAAGCCACCAGTCTGTTTGCTAAAGCACAGCAAGAGTCACCTTTGTTCCAATTTCCAACAAGTTCCTCATCTCCATCTGAGACCACCTCAGCCTAGACTTCATTGTCCATATCAGTGTCAGATTTTGGTCAAAGCCATTCAACAAGTCTCTAGGAAGTTCCAAACTTTCCCACATCTTCCTGTCTTATGAGCTCTCCAAGTCTCTTGGAAGTTCCAAACTTTCCCACATTTCCTGTCTTCTTCTGAGTCCTCTAACCTGTTCCAACCTCTGCCTGTTACCTAGTTCCAAAGTTGCTTCATTTTCGGGTATCCTTATAGCAGCACCCCACTCTACTGGTAATAATTTGCGGTATTAGTTTGTTCTCACACTGCTATGTAGAAATACCTGAGACTGGGTAATTTATAAAGAAAGAGGCTTAATTGACTCACAGTTCCACAGAGCTGGGGAGGCCTTAGGAAACTTATAATCGTAGTGGAAGGCAAAGCAAAAATGTCCTTTTTCACATGGCAGCAGGAAAGGGAAGTGCAAAGCAAAAGGGGGAAAAGCCCCTTAAAAAACCATCAGATCTTGTGAGAACACACAATCACGGGAACAGCGTGGGAGTAACTGCTCTCATGATTAAATTACCTCCCATTGGTTTCCTCCCATGACATATGGGGATTATGGGAACTACAATTCAAGATGAGACTTGGGTGGGGACAGAGCCAAACCATATCACATGGTCTGTGGTTTCCAGAAAAGCCAGTGATGCCTATTATCACCATGCTGAGACTATTGTCTCTCCACTGTTCACTGGGTCTGCCCACAACATTTCATTGCTCCCCACTCTCCCCCAACTTTCCTGTGCTGGGAATCCAGATAAGCCCACCGCATCATCAATCCTTGTTATATTGGGAATGTTTCATAAACACTGCATATGATGTGCAATGTCTCTGTATCCCTAAATATTTAGATAAAGAACCAGGCAACAATCGGCCTGAGGTCAGGAGAATGCTTTCGGGATAGTATGGTGGTTAACTCCACAATAATGTACACCCGTTATTTTTGCACCACTCTCATCTCCACTACAACCCTGCCTCTGGACCCAGGCAACCCTATGGATATCTCTGATGCTTCCCAATGTTGAGGATACAAAGTGAAATACACTAGAGTTGTAAGAGTGCAGTGGGATGGTGTGCACAGAAGAACATCTCAGGTAGGCGGCCTAAAGATTAGGGACCTTGGTTATACCAAATTCATTGTCAGCCTTACCTTAGCCATACCAAAAAATCCATAGACCATGCATTTAGTGGGGATGATATCACTTCCAAGAGGTGAATATTGGTTCTTGGAGGGGTCAAAACATCTAACTTGTGTTATGTATAAAACACAGATATACATATCGTACATAAGCAGATATACAGTACATCTGTGTTATTAAATTGTTACGGGGAAATGTTAACTTGGTACTACTGTGTTAGGAAAAACATGTCTAAAAAGGCTGAGAGCAATGGTGAGAAAAAAGGTTGAGAAATGCTGTCATAGGAGCCTCAACCTTGCCCCGGTGGGTTTACAGGGGAAGTGGAGAGGGGGAGGGAAAAGAAAATCTCTGAGAAAACCCCACCTTGACTTTTTATGCCATGAGCCAAGGTGGAACTGTTTGAATACTTCAGCATCCACTCTGACAGGCTAAAGGTAGCTATTCAGAGAGCTGATGACAAAATATGAGACTGGCAGGTCTTGCCAGGGTAGAGAGAGTGGCAGCAGGGGAAGAGGCAGGCCCTGCCAGCTTCAGTGTAGTGCATTAAGCTTGAGGGTGGGGATTTCCCATGGCCTTCCTTAGAGCTCAGGCTTGTGGGGACAGAGCTGGAGTTCCCCGAGTATTGCTTTGCATTCCGGAACACACTTGCAAGGCTGAGCTTAGCCTTAATGCTCTCTCTCCAAGGCCTGGAAGTCTCTCCCTTTTTGTGGACTGTGGTGGTGCTTTAAAGGGAAGTGTTTTGGCTGCACTGGACCTTTGGTAAGCCAGTGGACTGGCATGGAAGGACACTTTGGCAACTAAATCCTGCTTAGAGTGATGCCATATTCTCCTCTTTGCAACTGAATGATAAACAGGTGGAAAGAACCAGTCGTGATCTAGGACCATTCACAACCTCAGACGGAATCTTCTTTGTTTCTATTAGAGTTTCTATGTAATTGTTTTTTCCACCCACAAACAGTTGGAGTCTTGCCCAGTATCTGAGACTCGGGAAGAGGGTGGGAGAGTGAACAGAATCAGAGCAGGAGGAAGGAGCTGGCACTGCAATGAAGGCACAAAATGTGAAGGATGGTGGGGAGAGTCAGAGGAAGGCAGTGGGTGAGAGAGAAACTGCAGAAGGTGAAGGTAGGATTATCAAGGCCATTTTAGCTAAGGAGAAAGAAAATATGAAGAAAATTGTTCTGATGACTAATTGGTTAGATACATAATTTTCTATAATTATGTTGTATGAGAAAATTATGCATATTTATATATATATCAGAATATGTATAGCCTCAGACAAACATGCAAACACACGCATATCTCATCTTATTACGTATGTGTGTGATATTTAAGTATGTAATTTTCTAATTTGATAATTGTTTAATGAAGTTCTTCTTTCAAGGTACCTTCCTTTGAATTTCTTTTTGTGTTCCTATATGTAAAGGAGAAAGTGAGAGGATACTTCCAAAAATGGAAAAGCATCAAGGTGGGCAATGAAAATTTAATGAGGCTGTCACTCTTTAGATCTTTAAGGGATTTCTTGTAAAGGGTGAATAATACTCAATAGAATTAGTTGCTAAAGAATTAGGGTATATTTTTTAATTATAAGTTTATACAGGTAAATGTTGATGGGCTTGCACTGACAAGCTTCAAGAGAGGTAAAGAAGTCTTACGTACTGTGGGAGGAGAAACAGGTCCACAAAAGGAAGTAATATTGTTATCCCACGTCATTTCATGTAAAATCAGCTTTAGAATTTATGTTCATACCTTTTATGGTTAAAAAATGAAGACTTGATTTGCATTTGTAATATGTACTCAGGTTCACATCCAGTTAAATCCAACTAAGCTCACACACCCATGTCATTTTGACAAGACTGAGGTGCAGATGAAACTAAGGATTCTCTGAGTTGTTCAGACCAACATTTTTTCTCAGCCTGCCAAGTGTAGAGGAAGGACAGAGATTTTTACCTCAAATTCAAGAAAGAAAATGTCTTACTTTTCCATATTTTTTATGTTTTGTAAACCCAAGTTGTCCACATCATTATCTCAATTCTGCACTTATTTCAACATACACACACACAAACACACAGAGAGAGATTTTGACAAAGCCATATTCACTACCTTGGTAAAACAGATTTCTGTTCAATCTAAGTTTCAAAAAAGAAAACTATTTAATTACATGAGGGTACTAACATGGCATGGAGAAAAAGAATTCTTAGTCATAAATCAAATATGCACTATTGAAACCACATGCTTTTAAAAAATAATGGTTTCCATCTTTATAAAAAAATTACAGTATTTGAAAATTATAAGCCATTGTACCTAACTCCCTCCATCCATCCTGCTTAGATGGGGAAAAGCCACCTGTCATCGACGCACCAGAAATATGTCTATATGCAAATCTCTGTGCCTTTTTAAAAGGCACTGCCAGAAGCCCGCTCATTCCTAACTGTGCAGGGCTGCTTTAGAGTGCTGATTCTTCCCTCAAAGCTAACACGTACCTTGGGATGAAATTTTCTGTGTGTGTGCATGAGCTGTGCCTTACAGTTTGGGTTTCTAAATATGTTTTTGTTTGCCTGGTTGGTTAGTTGGTTGTCATGAGTTTACTAATATCTCTATAGAATGTATGTGAAAGAGTCCAATATTGGCATTACTAAATTCAGATTCTAGACGAGTACTTAGGCATTACAAAACTGGAAAATATGAGAAAAGGATGCATTGTCCAGGCTCCATAAATATACTCTGTCATTTTATTTTAAACACTCCTACAAGGATTTTTTTTTTTTTTTTGCAGTTAAGACCTTTTGCTCACAACAATTTCTCCAATAAGTTTTTATTTTACAAAAAAGCAAGGGTTAAAAGAGGTGAACAAATGCCAAAATTTGGGGAAGGGGGTTGCTGTGTTTCCTCTTTTGTTGTTTGAAGAATTTGGGGTTGGTTTTATTGTTCTTTTCTCTTTTCAAAATCCAGTTAATATAAACGCTTTTCTAATTGCAGAATCAGGCTTTGATGTCATTTAATGAGACATTCCTGAGGAGGTACAAAGTAAAAATAACATGAATAGTTACGCTGCAATCATTAAATCATCATTCCACCATGATAAAACCTAATATATGGGGAAATGAAAGTCATTTGTTCTGTAGGCAATGAGAGAAATTAAAATCCTCTAAAGTAACAAAAAAACAAGAAACTCCCACATGTACAATTGTAATATTTGTGAATCTAAATACATGATCATTCATTTCTTAAAAAAAATTTTGATGAAAAAGCAATTTTCCAGATAGAAATATATACATTAAGAAAGAACTTCTTTTCTGAGAAAATTTCAGGTTTAAACATGTAATACCAATACTGATGAATTTCTTTTACTTAGTCACATATTTGCCCCTTCCTGAGAAGAAACAAACTGTATAAACTGTTGGTTTTCAAAACAGTCTACCTTAATTGGAATAGAAGCTAAACAGACAAAGATAAAAAAGATATCAATTGAAATAGTATGGCCTTTGCTAAAACCTAGGTCACTATGGCCACCACAAATATAAACTCAAAAGATCCTGGATCATGCATGAATGAATGCCAAATGCTGCTTCTCCACCGAGGAGACATTTGAAAGGGCAACAACAGCTTGCAAAGTACACCATGTGCCTGTGTAATCCTAGTAATGTGTTAAAATATTATTTATAAAAACTTACTAAAAGGTTTTTTAAAAAAGCCAATTTCTTCCATACCAAAAATGAAATTGAAAAAAAAATCCTAAAAGAAACACAGGAATCTCATTTTTTCTAATTAAACTGACTGAACCTATAAATAATTCTAATTTCTGCAAATGGCTAAGAAGTACTGAAACGTTACGAGAGCGGGAGAATCACTGGCATGCCAGATGCAAGCAAGGCTGTTTGCATATCTTGTGGCTTGGCCATCTTCTATTCAAAAGCTATTCAGAATTGTTTTAACTTCACTAAAAATCCAACAGGAGTTTATTATAACCTCTGCAGTAGGAACCCACTCAGCTAAAACTTGTAAAATCTAATTTTTATGACGTTACTGAAATGTTAAGACTTTACATTTTGGTAGCCATGGCAAAAAAACACTCTAGAAAGATGATTCTACCGTGTTAGCCCCATGAATCATAATGAACCTTTAGCTGGCTTCTCTGATGAGCCTTAACATGTACTCCATAATATAATCTTGTAAATGGGCAACTTCTAAATATTGACACAACCATTAATGATAATGCTTATAGGGTAAAAGAAAATTTTTGAAGCACTGAATTCAGTAACCTGGGTCATGGTCCAATTTTGCTCACTACTTCATATCTTTTATGTAGATTATTCCTATAAACATCTTCCCTAAATTCCACATCAGTTTGTAAAGTCAATGGATTAAATTATTCAAATGTAGCCATTTAACGGTCAGTAACAATGCCTAGAAACCTATTTATTCAGCTGTAATATTAGAAGGCTGAATTGACTGCTCTTGAAAATCCTTTCCAGATTTACAATTCTTATTCTAACAGTAAAAGAAATACAGAAAAGTTCCAAACAAAGTTTGACGGGAAGCTAATATTTGTAATGTCACACGGAGATATTAGCTCAACAATTTCCATTAATAGGAGTCATATGGTGAAATCCCCCAGAGCTATTTAGAAACAAATCTCTGATTGCTTAGAACTACAGGTAGAGCCAATTTACTTAGACTTTTTTTTTTATTAGAAAATTCAGGGCATTCAAAGGTTATGCCCTGCCTTTATTGGGATGGAGTAATAGATGCTTGGAGACTAAATTTGTGTTTTGCAGATAAATATTGATAAAAGACTGACCTGAGTAAGGAATGAGTGGAGAAGAATGGCAGATGCTATAAAGGTCATAGTAACAGAACTGGGCTGAGGACTGGGATGTTACAAGTATTTCAAAACCCCATGGCTTCTTGTTGATAGTAAGCTAGCCTACCAATTTTACTGAATAACTTAAACAGTGAAAGAGGTACTGAGATACTATAAGCAGTGTGTTCACCATTTTATTTTAAGTTGTCTGTGGGATAGATGATGCAAGACTAGGCAAATGCCAAAGTCAAAAAAAGGAGAAGCCGATCAAAGGAAGTTATTAAAGATTTAAAAGAAACATTCTAACATGTTTTCCTTCTTTAAAAGTCAGTGTGTTTGGATGAAGAGGCTGTGTAGGGAATTGGGAAGAAGTGTTATTTTTCATAATCACATGAATTTATAAATTAGTCTTGAAAATTGAATATAATTATTTCTAGAAAGTTGCTAGGTGTTTCATATTTCTGTAAATATGAAAAAATTTCAGATTATTGAAAAATCAGAGTAGAAATGTTAGAATGAATGCTTTAAGAAAACAGAAGAGGTTGAGTGTGGTGGCTCATGCCTGTAATCCCAACACTTTGGGAGGCCAAGGTGGGCGGATCACGAGGTCAAGAGATCCAGACCATCCTGGCCAACATGGTGAAACCCCTCTCTACTAAAAATACAAAAAATTAGCTGGGTGTGGTGCTGCGCGCCTGTAGTCCCAGCTACTCAGGAGGCTGAGGCAGAAAAATGGAAGGGAGGCGAGCTTGCAGTGAGCCGAGATTGTGCCACTGCACTCCAGCCTGGGCAACAAGAGGAAGAATCCGTCTCAAAAAAGAGAAAACAAAAAAAAAAAGAAAAGAAAAGAAAAGAAAACAAAGGAATTATCTTTCTCACATTCCTAACACTCATCCTTCAATTGCTTCTTAAAAATGTATAATTTAATGGCAATGAGATACATAGATTTGAAAGAATTTATTAAAATTTTTGAGAATACAATTTTTTAAAAGAAAAGTCTATGAAGGAGTTGTGAATTATATTTGATTCACACAATACAGGTATATACTAAGAATGCAACAGTCAAGTCAAATCGATGTGTATAAAAGTTAAGAATTCATAGAAATAAAAATTATTTTTTCTCTGTGAGTTCTTCCCTGATAATCCATAGGTAGTTTAAGGTGTTCTTTCTGTCTTGTTCCCAATGTACATTATGTTATAAACTTACTGGAGTAGAATTGTTTCTTTATAGGTCTATCTGCTTCTTGTACTGGATGCTGTTTGCAATCAGGATTGTCTTTTTGCCTTAGTGTCTTCTGTGATTACTGGACAGAGTGAGCATTCAGTACGAATTTGCTCAGTAGCTTGGTATTGCTTTGATTTATTTTTAATGTAAAGAGAAAGGTCACACAAATAAATAATCTTACCCAAGTGTTTAAAGCCCTGGAGGGTAATATTGGAATACTTATAAATTAAAAACCTAACACAAACAATAGCCTGGGAAAAAATACTTGCATCATATATAATAAAACGAATATCCCAAAGAGACAAATAACTACACAATAACAAGAAAAAGACTAATCGCTAAATAGAAAAGTCATAATAATGGAGAGATACAAATAAAATTCATAAATGACTAATAAACATATGAAAAGAAGAGGGAATTATTAGAGAAAGTCAAATTAAAACAACAGTGAACTAGCATGTTTGCCCATTTCATCAAGTAAAATTTTAAAAGATCGATAAGATCAGTGGTTGGTAAAGATACAGGGAAATAGCTACTCATATATTGTTAGTGGGCATGTAAAATGTTACCAACCATTTCAGGGGTTGAGGTTTTCCATTTTGTCTATTAAAACTGAAAACACATATATCCTTTGAACCAGCAATTTGACATCTTGGAATTAATGTTAGAAAAATACTTGCATGAAAAAGCATGTGCCTGAATGCTTCCGGTAGCATTTTTGTTGTTGTATTAGTGAAAAATTGGAGGCAAGCTAAATATCCATTAATAAGATGCAGCTGTAATAAATTGTGGCCTATCTGCAGAATTCCGTACAGTCACAAAAAAGAATAAGTTGACTATGTGTTCATAGACAAGAAAGTGTATCTATGACATAATGTATGAAAAAGAAAGTTGTAGATGAGTATCTATAGTATGCTTTAATTTTTTTTAGTAGAATACATAATCACAAAAACTATGCATGCTAGTATCTGGAAAGGTGCATAATGTCAATGGCTATTGACTCCTGTAGCAGAGACAAGAGACAACCAGAGACTTTCATTTTACTTTTACAAATTTTTGCAATGACTTTAGTTGCCACTTGATAATCATTTAAAACACAATGTTTTAAGGATGTGAAATGCAGAGCTAGGACTCTGTATGCCTGGAGTAAAATTTGTAACATTAAATATGATGTTTTTATCTTAAGTGTTTTTAACGAATATAATACTTGCACGTACTTTAGAAAATCAAGCCATACAGGAGGACTTTATACGTCAGTTTGGATGTTTTTGGCTATAAGGAACAAAAGACTTGATCAACAGAGAAAAAAAATAGGCAATTATGATCTCAGTTTACAGTATGCCAAAGGGAGGGCAGGGCTGGTTGATTTAGCAGCTCACAGATGTCAGGAAGCCTGAGTTCTTTCCAATTCTCTGTTTTATTATTCTCAGTGTGAATCTCACCCTTAAATCGCTACAGTGGCTCTCGGTGACCTATCTGGATATGGCAACACCATCAGGAAGAGGATAGAGCTTATCTCCCTATAGTTCTCTCTCAGTAGCGAGGGGCACCTTTCTCAAAAACACCCCCTTCCATACCCCAGAACTCTTCCTTTTGCATTCCACTGGGCAAACCAGCATCCCAATCAAAAGAAGTAGGATTATTCTTAGAGTTTTAGGTAGAACTGGCCTCCCTTGAGCTCCATGAATAAAAACAAAATCAGGGTTCTCTTAGGAGTGAAGAAGGGGTGGATAGATGCTGGATAGTCAACCAACAATGTCCACTACTGTGCATTATAAAAAGGAGCAGCCCCTTTTTTGCTTCATCACTTCCTTCTCTAATCTCTCATGAAGGAATAACTTTTAACTCCTGTATTCCTTAGATAGTTAACCCTGTATTTCTAAGCAATATGCTTATACTGTTATAACTTGATTTATTAAGTTTAGGGTTTATTTTAGGGTTTATCTGTAGAATTTAAAAAGAATTTAGTATATTTACATTCTCCACCACCACTGTTGATCTTCTCCCAAGTATAATTACATCATTTTTTTTGCTTCCTCTAAACACTACCTTTGCAACTCTAAGAAAAATTATATTTACATTTTTTATTTCTTATTCAACCAAAGACAGTATCTTATGACGCCACACTTTCTCAGCTGAGGCATTACTCATTTCCACCATCTCCTACAGCTTTTTTCCCTGGCTACAAACCTTCCAATTTCTATCATTTATAATTTCATTCTTACATTGACATGCCCATAATATCCTATAAGCACAGGGAAATTTATATTCTATAAGCCTAGTTAAGTTTTCTGTGCTGTGACTCTAGGTTTTTTCTAAAGGTTGAAAATCAGTAATAGTTATTTATATTAGCACAATTGTAAATTTTTCATTGGAATTTCCTTTTGTGTAAGCTTTTCTATTGATACTTTTGCTTGTTTTGTTCTTGAACCATTTGCTTTTATCATATTTTCAATTGTTATCAGACTCTATCTTTATCATTTATTCTCTGTAGTTTCATTTCTGCCCTTGTCGGAGTGATCCTATAAGAGTTGTTTCCTCCTTCCCTCTGTCCTGGTTGCTCTGTGGGCCTGCTGAGCAGCTGTCCTTCTTTGACTTCCTTCAACTGTTTTCTTGCTTTGGATAGATTATTTACTTGAGTTCCCACCTCTTTTTCTTTGTCCATTCCCTCCTTTTGCCGAAGAATATCCTCAAAAACTCCTAGGAAAGGCCAGGTGCAGTGGCTCACGGCTGAAATCCCACCACTTTGGGAGGCCGAGGTGGGTGGATTGTGAGGTCAGGAGATCAAGACCATCCTGGCCAACATGGTGAAACCCTGTCTCAACTAAAAATACAAAAATTAGCCGGGCGTGGCAGTGCGCACCTGTAGTCCCAGCTACGCAGGAGGCTGAGGCAGGAGAATTGCTTCAACCCACGAGGCGGAGGCTGCAGTGAGCCGAGATCTCACCACTGCACCCGAGCCACTGCACTCTGTCACTCTGGGTGACAGAGCGAGACTCCGTCTCAAAAAACAAACAAACAACAACAACAACAAAAACTCCTAGGAAAGTTTGCTTGGAAGGTTGTCTCTCTTCAGAGTTTTATTCTGATACCATGTTTGATAGTTTGGCTGGTTTGTATATCACATTTCCAGCTTGGAAGGTATTGTTTTGTTGGCTTATCATATCCAGAGTGATCTATCTATCTATGTATCTATCTATGTATCTATGTATGTATCTATCTATCATCTATCTATCTATCTAGATATGTGTACATGTATATATATGTATGTACAATTGACCCTTGAACAACATGATTTTGAATTGCATGAGTCCACTTATATGTGGATTTTCTTCTGCCTTTGCCATCTCTCAGACAACAAGACCAAAATCTCCTCTTCCTCCTCCTCCTCAGCCTACTCTATATGAAGATAATAAGGATGAAGATCTTTATGGTGATCCACCTCCACTTAATGAATAGTGAATATTTGAATCATATTTTCCTTATGATATTCTTAATATTTTCTTTTCTATAGCTTACTTTATTGTAAGAATACAGTATATAATACATATAATATACACAATATGTGTTAATCAACTGTAAGTAAGGCTTCTGGTCAACAGTAGGTTATGAGTAGTTAAGTTTTTGGGGAGTGAAAAGTTATATGCAGATTTTTGACTGCATGCAGGTCAGTGCTCCTAAGCCTCATGTTGTTTCAGAGTCAACTGTGTGTGTGTGTTTGCGTGTATGTGTATATATATATATATGATACTTAAATTTACATATATTTTCTCTGGAAGCTTTTAGAGACTTGTTTTTAATCTTAAGTGTTCTGAAATTTCCAGCAGATGCTCCTACATATGTGGTTTTCACTGATGTTATTAGATGTTGTTGAGTTCCTTCAATACGAATGTCTATATCCTTCTCTACAAGAAATGTGTTTGTTTTGATAATATATCTTCTCATCTGATTTTATTATTCTTTCTTTCTGAAACTCATTATTTGCATAATATATTTGCCGGATTGGTTATCTTTTTTTAATCTTTTCACATATCTTCTTTCTTTTCCATATATAGTCAGTCATTTGACTGTTTTCTAAAAGATTTTATCTACTTAAATACTTCTTTTATAAATTTTGCTTTGTTTTTTCTTTTCCTTTCAGCAATAATTTTTAAATTCCAGAAGCTCTTTCTTTTTCTCTGCCCATTTTCATATCCTTGTGTTTTTTGATGGACATAATATCATCTTCTTAAAAATATCTAAGAATACTATTTAGAGATTTTTGTTTTATCCTCTTCTGTTTCCTGGATTCTTTTATTTTCTCTGAGGTTAATATTTTTATTTATTTCTTTCCCTTTCATGCTATAGGATTTCCACAAAAACTTTCTTTCTTTGTTATATTAGTAATATATATTATTATATTAATGAATAATATTATTATTATATCAATGAACAAGGCAACATAAAATTTCACTCTGGGTGATAGTATAGAAGTAGGGATCTTCTTTATAATCTCCATAACCAACAGCCTTCTCTCCAGGAAGAACTAACAAGGAATGAGCTATCATGCTTTGGTGTCCCTAAATGGCAGAGTACAGAGAGTTTTGATGTGGATTGTCAACTCCCACACCATCTACCCTAATTTCCCCCAAATAGTTACTTCAGCTTCTTTAGAGAAAAGTCCTTTGGTTGCTGTGGTTGCAGTGGCAGTGGTAGTGGCAGTGGGTAGATACCTTGATGCCAGGCATTTTGTTACTGGAGATCAACTGGATTATACACAGAATTTAAATTTTCTTTTGTCATTTCCACAGCTTTTTCTTTACCTTTAGTAGTGTCTTCCATTTCTGAGGCCTAATCCTTTTCAGAGTTCTTAAGTGAGGATAAACTCCAGCCAGGGTCATGGATCTCTCCACGTGAACTCATGGCTGTGTTGTCCACTGGCCAACTGCATCACCCACCACCAGTCCTTCATTTCCTGTTGGTCTTCAGAAATCTGTTACAAGTTCTTGTCTGTTGATATCTACCCCTATCTTTTTTGTTTTTTTTTTTACTGTTTGGGGTTTTATCTTCTTTATTCTCTACTACTATTTTAGTGAGGTTTCATGGGGTGAGGGAGAGTGATAGAAGAGAGATAAACACATGTACTTGATCTACCATTTGGAACCAAAAATCACAGATAAGCTTCTAAAGACAAATTTTCACCTCCAGTTTAGCATTATAGTTACAGAAATCTTTACCTTTTACAAGCACCTTTTCATGCAACATTTTCTTTAATCTTCACAACCTCATGAGATAGACAAAATTATCTCTAATTTACAAATAACAAAAATCAGATGCAGTAATATTGGCTTCCTTAAGGTTAAAACATTAATTAGAACTCAAAGTATTGTAATTTTATGATTTTGGTACCATCGCCAACAACATAACTATGTTAAGAGGTCATCACTTTAGAGATGTGCCTCAGTTGCTGACATTGCTTAGGATGAATGATAGTATCATATAAAGAGCCCTTGGCTGGAAGAGTCAGGAGGCTTAAAATCTACTCTCATTCCTCTGAACTAATTAACCACAACTTCACAGGCTTTTATTTCCTCGTCTGTAAAGTAAGAGGGTCAAATGCAATAATATTTTCAAATTTCTTTTCAGCATTCATGTTTTATGTTTCTATAAACCTGGAGAATGTGATCCTCAATTATATTATTTGAGGCTTGATAAACCTCAGTGTAGAAGTGTGTCCTGAGCATGTTGCTTTGAATTTAAGCAGACAGTGCTCTGCCCTTAGTGGGATAGGCTTCATCAAGAGTTTTCCCAGGGCATCAAATTAAGTCTAATGATATTTAATAGTTAGGACTCTTGCCTAATTGGGACAGTCATGCTCACTTAATTGAGATGCCTCTAGGTAATTGTGTGGTATATCTACAGAACTTGAGGTGACTGGAGACTAGTCATGTTTTGGACTTAAATAATTCTTAGTGCCAATTCAGCAGAGCAAACGCAGAGTGAACTCTTCTTTAGAAAAATAATCTCTTCTAGATAAAAATAATCAATTTTCCTAGGAAGAAGATGACTCTTCAGTTGTCTGGTAAAAATCAATTGGTAAATGCCACTCTTGCTTCCAGAGAGGAGGCTAATCATTGATAGGCTGGTCTAATATGTTGAGCACTCATCATAGGTTTGTATCACAGCAGGCGTAGTGGTATGGTGTTGTCTTAGAGAATCTTATAATCCACATTAAAAGACAAACCCATATAGAGAAAAGAGGCAGTTGCTGACTCTGAGATGTAAGAAAAAGGAAGACTTCAAACATGTGCATACATATATGCACACTTATTAGACAAATCAAAGGAAAGCACAGGGTCATAGATTCTTCTTTACAATCTCCATAACCTCAACAGGAGGTGCAGAATTTAACACATGGCTGTTTCTTCCATCAGTCTTCTTTCTTCAAGACTGAATGAGGTCTCTGGTTTCTTAAACAGGTGCTATATTGAGGTTTGTTGCCATGGACTATGAAAATCTTCATGTTTTCAATATAGTCCATTCTATCCTCTACTCGCCCTATATGACAATATTTTCCTTATAAGTAGCATTTAGGAAAGTTTTATAATTCAGCACTTTATAATTTTATCTACCCACCTACTTGGGATGCTGAAGTGGGAGGATTGCTTGAGCCCAGAAATTTGAGGCTGCAGTGGGCTATAGTGGTGCCATTGTACTCCAGACTGGGTAACAGAGTGAGACCCTGTCTCTGAAAAATAATAATCACCATAAAATAAAATAAAAATTAAATAATTTTTAAAAGATCTAAAATAAAGCACATTAATTTTTTTTTAAAAAATACATAGACCTATAAACACATAGACCTATAAACTATGGTTTGATGCCCTTCTGGGGACACCTTTGGCTTTATCTAAGTTGATATCATATAAGAGTGAACATGTCTAGAAGAATCACAATATTTCCTGAGTAGTTGAACACTGCACACATACAATTTGTTCTTAATCCAAATAATCTCAAACCACATGTCCCATGTAATCACTGTAGTTGTCAACAGCAGACTCACACTGGTTTATTTTTTTCCACAGGGGTGGAGCTTTTTAGATAATTGATTTAACAAAGTTAAAGGTGTAAGTTTAATTATTGCTTTTCAGCAGTTTATATGACATTTGGGCTCGGTAACACCACTGAGATTTTTTTTCCACCCAAGGCTGGAATGTTCCGTGCCCTTGCTCTAACCCCATCTGAACCAGGCACTTATCTACACTATTATTAGCAAAAGTATTTTACAACTCACTGTGAAAGCAGAGAGTTGCCTTTCTCTACTATCTCACTGAGGCACTCAGGCTGGGGTAAGAGACCAGCAGTGGTTAAGCAAATTAATACGCTAACATCAGGTGGATTTCAGCATCCCAAAGGACAAGCATTTATTTAGCATCCCTCTTTCCCTTCCCTTTGGTTCCACCTCACCCCTATGTCTGACTTGTACTGAGTAGTAAATTGGCAGTTTTCACTACAATGGTTTGGGATATAATAAAATATTCACTAGTTTTACAATATTTGTGATTTTATTTTCAATTTTAATTATGTTGCTCTTGTTATAAACATCCTTAGTTTATGAGACAATGAATATGTTTCATATTTGTTTAAAATACTTTAAATGCCATTGAAAGGTTGTCTGCAATTTGGGAAGCAGAGTCATTGTGTCATTTTTCTATTTAATGCTGTGTTCCTGATAGGTACTGAATAAGTGACAATCATTGTTGATTACTTAACTGCTATCAATGTATTTCATAAAATAACCTATACAATATCTTATCAATATTCTAGTCCATCTGATGAACATTAAACCTGCCAACAATAATGTCATATTTATTACATAATTCTTTTGAATAAGGTCATCTTATGACCTTTTTAATTCCTAAGAATCTCTATTTACTTTGAAATTCAGATTTATTGGATCAATGTATAAGGTCAAAGTTTTGCTACCACTTCACAGGCATAAAAATCTGCTCAGCTATAGACTCAGGTTACGTTGGCATGCATCCTGCAGCAGAGTTTTAAATTTAATTCTAAACTTTAAAAAAACCTGGATAGAAGCAAGAGAGATTGCTGGATGGAGTACTGACGAAAGCAAGGTGAAGTTGAGAGTCAGAAGGCTGGTCAAGGTTGCATAAGTGCCTTAGTTGCTAATTTGCCTGTGGCTTTCTTTACACCTCGGTTTTATAATTTTTATAGTGAAGGTACAGAACTCAATCTCTCTGACTTTATATCATGTTGATGTTTCTTGCACCTCATGTAGTTCTTATAAAGGCACTCTAAGGCTATGGTGATTTTCTGAACCCAAAAGCTAGTAATGTCACAAAGGTTGTTTTCTAATCTATGAAATATCTGAATGTATTTTGTAAATATAAAAGTCTGTCAAAGCTGGGCAAAGACACAAAAGTATTTTATCTTTAAAAACACTACCAAAATTTAAAAATCAAGTCACATTTAGTTACACATTTAAGTAATTTTGTATCTCAAAAAAAAAAAAAAAAAGATTCCAGCAGTTGAGACACTGCCAATAAATCTCCATATTTATTTTCTGTTATAGACTGAACTGTGCCCTCCTCTATCCCAAGTTCATATGTTGAGGCTCTAACCCCTAATGTGACCATATTTAGAGATAATGTCCTTAGGAAGTAATTAAGGTTAAATGAGGTTACTAGGGTGGGGCCCTAATCCAATAAAACTGGTGGGCTTCTAAGAAGAGGAAGAGAGAGAGAAATATCTCCTTGCACATGCACAGAGGACAGGCCATGTGAGGACACGTTAACAAGGTGGCCAACTACAAGCAAGGAAGATAGACCTTACCAAAAACTGAACCTTGCCAGATCTCAGTTTTTGATTTTCCAACCTCTAGAACTGTGAGAAGATTAATTTCTGTTGTTTAAACCATGCAGTCTGTGGTATTTTAGTATGGCAGTCTGAGCTAAGACATTCTCCATATTTATTAAAAGTATCAGAAGTAAATAAAATATTATGCTGTGGAAGTTCATGGGAGTCCTCAAAATAGATCTGGTGCTATTCTGTCTGAAATATTTGACTGTCTGGAAATAGTACCATCTTAAAAAATTCACTCTATTAGGTTGTAGGAGGGAAGATCTTACTCTGGTGTAGTTCTAATTATCATAAGGCATTGTGGAATTAATATTCAGATAATGTTTATCACATGTGTAGTTTTAAACTGAACAATGGCAATATTCATCTATTTACAACCATTAAAGATGATCTCTTAAGATTCATTTTGTCCAAAATAGAGAGGGGTATAGGTATCCCCTGCAGGGTGGAAGAATACTGTGGACATCCTACAGGGCTGCCATGTGGTCACTCCAAGCTTTCCTGAATTTGCCAGGGTGTTCTGCCCTCTCTCACAGTGAGAAAGCATAGGGACAAGCAAAGATATTAGGTAAGTCAGAGATGAATGTTACTTCTCTTGTTACAGAATCAAAAGAATGTAATTGAACCATTGTCCACAAGCACAAAGAAGAGAAAGGTTAAGTGACTCGCCCACAGTGCTCATTCACAGGAAGAGTCAAAATCTGAAACCAGCTCTCCATCAAATATTCACTCCATTGTTCAAGCTTTTATCCAGTCAACTACACATAATTCCTCTCTCTATATGGAGATATGACTGGGCCGAAAACATGAATGCTGCAGATTCTATGACACAGCAAAATACTTTAGAATATATTAAAATGGGTGCACATTTCCTCAATGGAAAAAAAACTAAAATATTAGATATTTTTAAAAACACTTATGCCACCCAAAACAACCAGATGTTATAGAGTGAATGTTTTTCGTTCTTTATAAATTTGGTAACATATGGACCCTACATATAGTCAAGAAAACAAACATTTTTTTCCCTTCATTGATTCTCATTTTGTTATTATCTCTAACAGAGGTGCATTCTTGGAAGAAAAATAATGCTTCTGTTGTGTGACCTTTGTCAGAATTATCTGTAAACACTCTAATAGAAAAGAATCAACCTCGAAATGAACTAAAACACAGTTATTTTTCTTGGTTGAAAGTATTTGTCTAAAAAAGAACTTCAGGCGGGGCTTGGTGGCTCACGCCTGTAATCCCAGCACTTTGGGAGGCCGAGGCGGTGGATCATGAGGTCAGGAGTTTGAGACAAGCCTGGCCAACATAGTGAAACCCCGTCTCTACTAAAAATACAAAAAAATTAGCCAGGCGTGGTGGCATGCACCTGTAGTCCCAGCTACTCTGGAGGCTGAGGCAGGAGAACCACTTGAACCCGGGAGGCAGAGGTTGCAGTGAGCCGAGATCACACCACTGCACTCCAGCCTGGGTGACAGAGTGAGACTCCTTCTCAAAAAAACAAAAATAAAAGAACTTAAATTTACTTTTAATTATCAAAGATGCTATATTGTTTTACTAATAGTAGGGACTCTTTCTGGGAAAAAGTAAATAACAAAAAGAAATCTTTAATTTCTAAGATCATTGAAGTTGTTCCAGTTTATATATCTTTTAAATTATGTAATACAGATTTTAATGTTACTTGAATTTGCTTTTCATTTTAAAACCGTCATGTAAGCAAAAGTCACTACAAGTAATTTAGCTTTAATGAGTTTTTTATGTAGTTTGTGGCATGAGGATCTTATTTCTCCCATAAACTAATAATAAGTTATTATTTTGAATCATTAGCAATCTGACAATTTAAAATTTTGCTACAGTATTTATCAAAAATTCCATTTGCCATTGACAAGCAATATCATACTCTCTAATAAATCTTGTGACCACATTTTGGTCAGCCAAGATGAGTGCTTAAGTAAATTGTCCCACCTAACACCACAGCTCTGTAGTTTACAATAAAAGATAGAAGCAGTAATATCACAATAAAGGCTTAGCAGGAAATCAGCCCACTCTAGGAATGGCATTAAATAGTACTAAGACCAAGAACATTCAATTGGCCTCACGTTTTGTTTATCTTTCTTGGAATGATCTTGCAAGAAAAATAGAAACAAGCAAAAAATACGAGCACATAAAAATATCTAGTATGAAATTTTAGGGATTTTGAACAAATATTTTGTTTACTTCTCTTATCTGTAAGTTTTACCATCTTAGATAGGTGAAACTATATCCTAATTTTTAAAAGAATCAAACCTCTGGGGACCAGATATTATACGCTACCATATTAATTTTAGTAATAATTCCTATTTGGAATAGTTCTTTCATGTCTTTCTTAAATTCTGCCTCTTGCACATTTTTGTGCATTTCCTCTTGTTTAGTCCTCAGTGGAAATGAAGTTCTTTGTTCAAGAAGATAAAGAATGTCTAGTCACTATCTTTTAAATTAGAATATTTCATAGGCTTGATAATTGATATAGTTTGGTTGTGTCCCCATCCAAATCTCATCTTGAATTGTAGTTCCGATAATCCCCATGTGCCATGACAGGGATTCAGTTGAAAGCAATTTAATTATGGGAGTGGTTATCTACACTCCATGCTGTTCTCGTGATAGTTCTCATGAGATCTGTTGGTATTATAAGGGGCTCTTCCTCCTTTGCTTGGCACTTCTCTTTCCTGCTGCCATGTGAAGAAGGATGTGTTTGCTTCCCCTTCCGCCATGATTGTAAGTTTCCTGAGGCGTCCCTAGCCTTGTGGAATTGTGAGTCAATTAAACATCTTTCCTTTATAAATTACCCAGCCTCGGGTACTTCTTAATAGCGGCGTGAGAACAGACTAATACAATGATAGATATTGTATCTGTACTGTCATTTTCTTTCTAAAATAAATAATCTTACTACCCTGCATATTTTCTCATCTCCTTTAATTTCAGAATTACTAATTCACATTGAGAACTGGAAGGAGCAATAGACAAGAGATTAAGAGTCAAGGCTGTAGTCACAATTCTGCCATATATTAACTATGTGGCTTCCAATAACTTGCTTCAACCTTTCTGAGTCTTAATATCAGTTAAATGTGAAGTTTTGACAGTTATCTGTAATTATTCTTGTGCATCTAAAATCAAAGTTCTAATTCTTCTCTGAAATTTATGTAGTTCCCCCACATTAATCAGGGAATCCAGAACTGGACACAGTATGCTGGTGCTAAGTATATAAGTAATGTCATTATTCTGACGTGTTTTACTACTGTGTCTGAATTGTAGTCTCAAAATAGTGTTTTCAAATTATTGGACTCCTGCAGTGAAATAATCATTTTATTATCCATGTTGACTTCAAGATGTTTTGTTTCTGCTAATCTTGCTCATCTTTATGAGCTTTGAAATGTTTAACTTTGTTTTTTAATGTATCAGCTGAAGATATACGTATTGACATGCCTTTTGTTTACTAATGATTATTCCTCCAACATATCATTATGTATATGATCTGCACAACAATTGGCTAACCTTTCCATCTAACAATACATCATTTACTCCCTTAATTATTATTCCCACAAATCACCAAAGAAAATATTTAGCATTGTCAGGGGTGGTGCTGGCCCTGGAAGAGAACCACCAGTGTTGACACTGATCCTCTGATAAGTCCTCTCTTTAAAATGACCATGAATTGTGTGATCCACCCTAGAACCTATGTGCCCAACTGACTTATTTTCCACTTCCCAGTTTATTTGCTTCTATTTAGTGCAATATGTTCCATTGATCTCCTTTCCTTGAGAGATAGAAAGCAGCTCAAGCTGAGAGTATGACACCTAAGAATCTATTTAGACAATATATGACAAAAGAAAACTTCACGTGGAAGGGGGAAAAAAGGCAATAAAAACTATAGCCAGCTGAACTCTGTCAATCTACATTAAATACAAAGAGCTCAAAAACTCCATTTACAAACAGAGATTATCAGAATGGGTAACAACACAAGACAACTATATGCTATCAGTAAGAAATCCACTTTAATTATAAAGACACAAACAATATAAAAGTAAAAAAAAAATCATGTAAATACTTATCACAAGAAAGCCATTGTGACTACATTTATATCAGAGAAAGTAGTCTTCACACAAGAGTCAATGTCCAAGATAAAGAGAAATGTTTTATGATAATAAAAGGTTGAATTTATTCAAAAAAATTTAAATGTGTAAATTTAAATTTACATCTGATAACAGAGCCTCAAAGTACATAAAACAAATTGACAAAACTAAAGGGAGAAATAGACAAATTCACAATCATTATTGGAGACTTCAACACCTCATTTTTAGCAAACGATAAAACAAGTAAATTTTTTAAAGCTAATAGCATTATATTATATTTGAACAGCACCATCAACATGTGATCTAATGGACTTTTATCTAGTCTGTTATCCAAGAGATGCAGAATATACTTCCTTTTCAAGCATACATGTCATATTAACAGCCGGGCACAGTGGCTCACACCTGTAATCCCAGCACTTTGGGAGGCCAAGGCAGGTGGATCACAAGGTCAGGAGATCAAGACCATCCTGGCTAACATGGTGAAACCCTGTCTCTACTAAAAACACACACAAAAAAATTAGCTGGGTGTGGTGGTGGGCGCCTGTAGTCCCAGCTACTCGGGAGGCTGAGGCAGGAGAATGGTGGGAACCCAGGAGGCGGAGCTTGCAGTGAGCCGAGATCCCGCCACTGCACTCCAGCCTGGGCAACTGAGCAAGACTCCCTCTCAAAAAAAAAAAAAAAAAATTAACAAAAAAGACAATATTAAAAGCTTCCAATAAATTTTAAAGTATGGAAATCACAGAATATTTTTTCTGACCCCCAACAGAATTAAAGTAAAAATCAGTAATAAAAAGATATCAATAAATTTCCAAATATTTGGAAACTAAGCAACATATTTCTAAATAATCCATTGGTCAAAGAGGAAATCACAAAAGAAATTAGAAAATATTTTGAGCTAAGCAATAAAAAATACAACAAGTTGGAATTTGTAAGATGCAGCTAAAACAGCACTTAAAAGGAAATTCATAGCTTTTCATGCTTATATTAGAAAACAGTTATTTCTAAAATCAATTATCTCTTCCACCTTAAAAATCTGTAAAAAGAAATGCAAATCATTTTAAGCAATTGAAAGGAAGTAAAGATACGAACAGAAAGAATTAATCTCAAATAATGCAAAAATCAACAAATTAAGTTTTTTCAAAAAGATAATAAAATTAATAAACCTCTAGCAAGGTTTAGAAAAAATAAAGAAATCACAAAATATCAATGTCAAGAATAAAAGAGGAACTATCACTACAGATCCTGCAGACATTAGAAGGATAATAAAAATATATATTATGAACAGCACTATGTCAACAATGTTGACAATATAGATGAAAAGGACAGATGCCTTGAAAAATATAATTTCCGGCCAGGTGCAGTGGCTCACACCTGTAATCCCAGCACTTTGGGAGGCCGAGGCAGGTGGATCACGAAGTCAGGAGTTCAAGACCAGCCTGGCCAACATAGTGAAACCCCGTCTCTACTAAAAATACAAAAATTAGCCAAGTGTGGCAGCACATGCCTGTAATCCCAGCTACTCGGGAGGCTGAAGCGGGAGAATCACTTGACCTGGGAGGCGAAGGTAGCAGTGAGCCGAGATCACACCACTGTACTCCAGCCTGGGAGACAGAGCAAGACTCTGTCTCGAAAAAAGAAAAAAAAAAGAAAAATGTAATTTCCAAAGTGATGAAAGAAGGAATATACAATCTGTATAATAGTGTACCTATTTTAAAAATTGAACTTGTAATTTATAACCTTCTCACAAAAAAAAAAAAAAAAAAAAGAAACAAAACAAAAAAAACCCTCCTGGGCCAGGTGCCTTTGGGAGTGAATTCTACCAAACATTTAAGAACAAAGAAACAAAAGTCAACCTTACACAAACTTTTCTGGAAAGTAGACGGTGGGCAGGGGTCGCGGGTGGTGGTGATGGGCAGTGCACACATCTCAATTAGTTTTATGAGGCCATATAACCCTAATACCAAAATCTGAAAAGGGATTCTTTTGTAAATTCTTACAAAAGAATTTACAAGGCAATATTTCCCATTAACATACAAAGAAAAATCCCTAACAAAATATTAGTAACTTAAATTCCTGCAATATATAAAAAGGACAATACATCATGACCAAATAGTGCTTATCTTAATACAATATTGGGCTGGGTATGGTGGCTCATGCCGGTAATCCCAGCACTTTGAGAAGCCGAGGTGGGTGGACCACCTAAGGTAAGGAGTTCAAGACCAGCCTGGCCAACATGGTAAAACCTCGTCTCTACTAAAAATACAAAAATTAGCTGGGCGTGGTGGTGCATGCCTGCAATCCCAGCTACTCGGGAGGCTGAGGCAGGAGAATCACTTGAACCCAGGAGGCAGAGGTTGCAGTGAGCTGAGATCATGCTACTGCACTCCAGCCTGGAGCAAGACTGTGTCAAAAAAAAAAAAAAATACAATATTGGTTTACATTCAAACATCAATCAATGTAAATCATCTATGTTGTCAAAATTGTTGGTATAGACCTGCTCATATTTTTTTATTCTCCTTCTAATGTCTGTAGGATCCGTGTGGTAGTTCCTCTTTTATTCTTGACTTTGATATTTTGTGATTTGTTTTTTCTTAATCTTGCTAGAGGTTTATTAACTTTTTTTGTGGGGGAGGGGACAGAGTCTTGCTCTGTCGCCCAGGCTGGAGTGCAGTGGCGTGATCTTGGCTCACTGCAAGCTCTGCCTCCCAGGTTCACGCCATTCTCCTGCCTGAGCCTCCCGAGTAGCTGGGACTACAGGCACCCACCACCACGCCCGGCTAATTTTTTTGTGTGTGTTTTTAGTAGAGACAGGGTTTCACCATGTTAGCCAGGGTGGTCTTGATCTCCTGACCTCATGATCTGCCTGCCTCGGCCTCCCAAAGTGCTGGGATTACAAGCGTGAGCCACCGCACCCAGCCAATTTCATTAACTTTTTGAGAAAACTTTTTAATTTGTTGATTTTTGTATGTAAATCAAAAAGGAAAAAATCCCATGTTCATTTCAATAGATATGGAAAGAGCATTTAACAAAATTAAACAAACTCTCAGCGAACTTGGGATAGAGGATAGTTTCCTCAATATGATAAAAGGAATTTATGAAAAATCTCCAGCTAACTTATGAAAAATCTCCAGCTAACATTATACTTAATAGTGAAATACTAAACATTTTCCACTAAGACAAATAAAAAGTATGTTTATTTCACTAATTTGATTCAACATTGTACTTGCCTTAATCATTGCAATAGACATAAAAGTTAGAAAAGAGGAATTAAAGTTGTTTTCATTTTTGACATGATTGTATATGAAGAAAATCCTAAGGAATCTACCCCCACAAGAAAAGCCAAAAAACCCCATAATATCTACTAGATCTACTAGATAAGAAGTGATGACATGATTTGATCAAAGTTTGGGAATTCAAGACAAATATACAAATATCAATTCTATTTCTATGTGCTATCAATCAACAATTGGAAATTAAAATACAATAGCACAAAACATAACATACTTTAGGGGTACATTTAACAATATATGTGAAATATGTGTACATTGGAAACTACACAATATTGCTGAGAATATGGAAAGGCATAAAAATGATACAATGGACTTTGGGGACTCAGGGGAAAGGGTGGGAGGCAGGTGAGGGATAAAAGACTACAAATTGTGTTCAGTGTATATTGCTCAGGTGATGGGTGCACCAAAATATCAGGAGTGACCACTAAAGAACTTACTCATGTAACCAAACACACCTGTTCCTCAAAAACCTATGGAAATAAAAAAAAAATTTTTTAAAGAGAACAAGGAAATCATTAAAGTACCAGGCTAGCTATTAATGATGATAATAACAATAATGATATTTTATGTGTCTATAGTGTCTTTTTATATGAGCGTCTCAGAGGACTTTACTGATAAATACTTTGATTTTACCCAAATAAACATGCTTTTTCAATTAAAAATAATAAATAAATGGAGGAATATACCATATACATGGATTACAAGACTCGATATTGTTAATATCCCAACTGTCCTCAAATTAATCTATAGATTCAATGCAATTCCAATCACATGCCTAGCAGGAATATTTTTTAAAACTAAAATTTAAACGGAAATGTAAAAGGCCTAGAATCAGTAAAACACTCTTGCAAAAGAATAACAAAGTGGGAGTACTTACTCTACATAATTTCAAGACTTAGTATAATGCTATAGCAATCAAGAGAATGTGGTATTCAAAGAAGGCTAGTTAATAGATTGATGGTACAATATACAAAGCCCAGAAACAGTCCCATCCATTTATGGTCAAGATTTTTTTTTTTTTTACAAACTGTCAATAAAATTTATTAGTAAAATGATTTTTTTTTCGACAAAAGAGGGTGGATAAAGTGGATATCCATATCAAGAAAAAGTGAGAGATATGACTAACTTATTATATTATACACAGAAATTAAGCAGAGAAGTATTACAGACATAATGTAAAAGTTAAATCTATAAAATAAACAACTGGAGACTATCTTTGTGAACTTATGATCTGGCAACAATTTATAGACAAAATGCAAAGAGTACTGACTATAAAGGGAAAAGTGGATAAACAGGACTTATCAAAATTCAAGACATTGGCCAGACGTGGTGGCTCATGCCTGTAATCCCAGCACTTTGGGAAGCTGAGGCAGGCGGATCCTCTGAGGTCAGGAGTTTGAGACCAGCTTGGCCAACACGGTGAAACCCTGACTCTACTAAAAATACAAAAATTAGCCTGGCGTGGTGACATGCACCTGTAATCCCAGCCACCCAGGAGGCTGAGGCAGGAGAATCGCTGGAACCTGGAAGGCAGAAGGCTGCAGTGAGCCAAGATTGTGCCACTGTACTCCAGCCTGGGCAACAGAAAAAGACTTTGTCTCAAAAAAAAAAAAAAAAAAAATTCAAGACATTAATAAAAATAAAAAGTATAGCCACATACCAGGATAAAATATTCATGATAGCCAATGAACACATGAAAATATATTAAATACATTAGGGAAATGCAAATTAAAACTACAAAAAAACATATATCCATTAGAATTCCTAAAATTAAAACTACTCAGTGTCAGAGAAAAGGTAGAGCTGTGGATTACTCACATATTGCTGGTGGAAAGTAAAATAATATAACCACTTTGGAAAACTGGCAATTTCTCTTAAAGTTAAACATACACATAACCTTTGACCTAGCAATTCTAATTTTAGGTATTTACACACAAAAGTAAAAAGATGTCCAAAAAGTTGTGTAAAGAAATTGTTACTCCACTTAATTTGTAATCATAAAAACTTGGAATTAATCCGAATGTCTTTCAACAGAAGCATAGATAAGCAAATTGTGGTATGTTCACACAATGAAATACTACTCAGCAAAAAAGGAACAAACTAAAAATACATGCAATCACATGAATGCATCTACCCAAGATATTTATATTATGTAATACATCCAGTTCAAGAATAGGCAAAACCGGACCAGGCGCAGTGGCTCACGCCTGTAATCCCAGGATTTTGGGAGGCTGAGGCGGGCGGATCATGAGGTGAGGAGATCGAGACCATCCTGGTTAACACGGTGAAACCCCGTCTCTACTAAAAAATACAAAAAAAAATTAAGCCAGGCGTGGTGGCGAGCGCCTGTAGTCCCGGCTACTGGGAACGCTGAAGCAGGAGAATGGCGTGAACCCAGGAGGCGGAGCTTGCGGTGAGCCAAGATCGCACCACTGCACTCCAGCCTGGGAGACAGAGCGAGACTCCATCTCAAAAAAAAAAAAAAAAAGAGAAAAGAGAATAGGCAAAACTAATTTGTGGGGATAATAATTGTTGTTCCTGGAAGAAGACGGTTTGACTAGGAAGGGGCATGAGAAAACTTTCTGAGCAGTGCTTTGTGTCTTGCTTGGGATATTGATAACAGGATCATACACATTTGTCAAAATTCATTTGTTGGTACACTCAGGATCTGTACCTCAATGACATAAAGTATAAAAAGAAACTCTTCAAACCCCCAAATCTGGCATGTATGATATGTCATATTTATGCAGTTATATTTGTGTGTGCGCATATGAAGAAAGCAGTTTGCTTGCCCACGTTAGAATCTACTCTTTTGAAATGGATTTGAATGAATTTTTTCAATGTCTTATAAATATCTAGATGAGACAGAAATCCAATGCCTTTTGACCAATGATCTCACCATGTCATATAGTTGAATACATAAGCCCAAATATAGAACTGCTTGCAGAAAATCTGGGGCCTAGGAAAATGAAGCAGGTGCCCCAAATCTTGCATTTGGGAGCCTGCATGCTGTGGGCTTTGGGGAGGCAGGCAATAGAGGATACAATTATTTCAATTGAGCTAAAAAACAATCTAAGTAATAGCCCATGGCATATGAGAGCCATATAAGATCTCAGAGGTCTTCCAGGTCAGCCCACTAACTGTGCAGGTGGAGAACTTGACACCCAGAGAGGTTAAATATTTGCCCAGGAACACACAGCTTGTTAGTGGAAAGCTCAGGCTAAAATCCAAATATCCTTATTCCTAACACCACGTGAAGTCACTGTATCTGTATGCCCCTTACAGCTGTAATTACTCACCATTTTCAAAGCAGAAGTGAATGGATGGACCGTCAAGACATTCAGTCTAAACATTGTTGTTGTTGTTTTTTAATCTCTCCAACCACTTTATGGCTTCCTTTGATACATATTCCAACCCGATTTAGACCAGAAAGGAGAGAGTGAGTAACCAACTGCTTGCCCGAGCCCATAACCCTTTAGGGCTGGGTCATGACTAAGAAAGAATTTTATTGCAAGGAAATTGCATTTCAGTTTCTTACAGCAACTTCCCTACAGAGGTTTTAAAATCAGAGAGTGGAATGCAGTGCATCACTGAATGCAACTGGCATGCATCTATTCCATGACATGAGCACAAAAATTCATTTGCAATTACTGTACTCATTGTAATAAGGTTGACTTTTTCTTTTTCTGGAAGGAATTTAAGGATCATTTACATTTTCAAGATACAAGCAAAATTTTACTCTCCAAATTATAACCTCATTTTTTGCAGTCATTGTGTAATTTTAGAAAACGTAGAGATCTTGCTTATATCCCAAATTTCCTTTGGAAGACTGAATTTGTAGTCTAATAATCTGCTTATATTTTAATGCAAACTAATTTTTTTTCCACAGTAGTGAAGGCCTTCAGGGCTATTGTGTATATGGGAACGGTGAACATCGGGGACCTGGAATTACTCAAATAATTTGCTCTCCAGAGGATTTCTGTTATTCTTGCACCCATGCCCTAGCCTATGACCCAGCCATTCTGGGCTGTTACAGAAAGAGACTTTTATGATTAGAATTGCAGTTTCCAGAGTTTATTTATTCACCGGGGAATGTTTGAGAGCCCTATGAAAAATTATATCCACATCAGTCAGTTTTGGAGGACTCAGGACTCAAGGTGTCTTATAGTCCATAGGCAACCTCAGGTAGGTGAGCTCCAGAAAACGGCAAAGTCTTCTGATTCTCTTTTTTCCAGTGCTTTTTGACCTCACCTTCCATGTTAATTAAAATGGAAGGGTTTTCCAGGCCTTCCATGTTAATTTTCTGCAAGCAGGTGTTGTGAAGAAGGCACATAAACAGAGAGAGGCTTAGCAGGGAATAGCAGGGGAGAAGAAGGAGGACCAAGAAACACAGGCTGGGAAGCATTCAACAAGACTGTTGAAAATGCAAACTGAAAAGTCTGGGGGGAAAATTAAAACATGAATTCATGTATTTCAGACTTTTCTGGAAAGCGCCATTCTTGGAAAGTTCCCTAGATATATTAATTGAGCAACAGCTAGTTAGCTTTTTTGGAAAATGCATCAAAGTTGAACGACTTCCGTTGTAGTTTATAATAAATAAACCTCTTTTGGAATGCTAATATTTGCCTTTCTTGTTTTTTAGTAAAAAAAAGATGCTTGATTCTTGTTTTTAAATAAAAACAATGCGTTCACATTTCTTGGTTTTTAACTTTCCTCACCATGCCAAGATTTCTGATGTACCACAAAATCCAGTTTCATATGTCTGTCTTAATTCTACATGAACCACCTTATGTGCCCTGGTGCCAATGTGTTAAGAGCCATGAGTGACTTCATCTATTACTAGCTTAGACTTCTGTATGTGGGACTTGATGACATGGGGTACTCAGGAGAGCAGTCATTTGATTGATTCCATAGTGTAGCTGTGACAGTGTGGAAGCACTATGGGGCATTTTAGAGGCAGCATGAAGGCTGTATAAGCCTGAACAAAATGTACTGGCATAAATCCTCAGTAAATATTTATTAAGATCAATGGCTTCATACGATGTGCTGACGATAGCTTTTTGCTCTGTTAGAATTAAGATAAATTGTATTATTGATGTATGAGGACCTCCTCCTTGCTTTTAAAGCACAGGACAGTAGTATTTTTTTCACATATAACTTATATACCTTCCTAGTCACCAGAAATGGCATCAAAATGCTTTCATATTCCTTTAATCTATGGCCAGTCTGCCATGGTTTGGTAACAATGATGTGATCTACAGAAATGTCTTAGATAAGAGCGAGGGTCAGATTGTGATGAATCATTTGACCTCTGCTTATGTGGCCAGTGTGAAGGTGTTAACAGTCAGTTCATAATCATACCCAACAGTTATCAATAAGTAATACCTCAGCTAGCACTGTAAAAAGCAGTGAGGACTAAGTCTACACAGCTTTTCAGACAGCATTACTAGGAGCTTGTGATGGAAAAGGGCACAGCACACCCCCAAGACTAGCAGATGTTTATAGAACGCAAGATTATTGTCGCCCACTGATGAAAGAATACTTTTCTTCTCCCTGACATACTTTTTCAAAAATAAGTGGTTGCAAGCCTTATCTGGATCTACATTACCTTAGATATTCTTGAGTGCTATTTTGAGCATTTTGAGCTATTTTGAGCATTTGGGTATATTTTCCATGATGCCCTCTTCCCCGAAACTGGTGTTCTTCAAAGGAAAGAATAAGGTTTGGGGTTTTATTATATAGCCTGGATATAAACAAAATTTAACCAAATCATTTAAAATGATTTAAATGATTTAAAAACAAAGTATTTTAATAATTAAAAGAAAATAAAATAATTTTGTTCCCATTTCTGTGACAAAAAGAACGAATCAATGCTGTCACATTTCTACTGTCTTTATCAGGTAAGTCATAAACTGATTGGTAGGTGTAGTTGGCTGCTACCAATTTAGTTGAAACTATGATCTGAATTACTGAATCAGCTCTGCTGAAGTCAAATCAGTTGTGTCAAAAGGAAACATTACCCTCCGCCCACCAAAAGAATAATAAACTGGCCGGGTGCAGTGGCTCACGCCTGTAATCCCAGCACTTTGGGAGGCCGAGGTGGGCGGATCACGAGGTCAGGAGATCGAGACCATCTTGGCTAACACAGTGAAACCCTGTCTCTACTAACAATACAAAAAATTAGCTGGGCGTGGTGGCGGGTGCCTGTAGTCCCAGCTACTCGGGAGGCTGAGGCAGGAGAATGGCATGAACCCAGGAGGCGGAGCTTGCATTGAGCCAAGATTGCACCACTGCACTCCAGCCTGGGCAGCAGAGAGAGACTCCGTCTTAATAATAATAATAATAATAAACTTGTCTAGAGCAATGATTTTCAAATTCAGTGCCAGGAAACGCTAGTGAGCCATTATAATCTTTGTTCACAGGTTACTCAGGATTTAAGTTCTAATATTGACTTTTAAATAAATATGACAGAGTGCAAGGTTTAGACGTCTCTTTATAGGTTTGCCATCAAAATTTTTGCAATCTTCCCTCTCATCCTGAGTATGGTATCCTAGAGATCATCTGTATTTTTTCTTTGTTGGTTGGTTAGTTTTGCCAGCCAAAGTAGTAGCCCGTGGCCTAAACCTATTCGACAACTACTGTTCTACAGAACATGTTGAGTTAAATGCTTTAAAATCTACTCTCTGCCTTTGCCTGAGCTAATGACTCTCTTCAAGGTATCCTAGCCATTGTTTTCTGTTTCCTCACTTTGAGTTCAATAATATTAAAATAGTGGCTACTAAGTGTTTTTTAAAATAAGGTTGACCTAACAATTACTGCTTTTTTTAATTAAACTAACACTGACCTCAACTAAGTTTTCACATTTTTTGTTGTTGTTATTTCAAAAGAAGGGGCAAAAATTTCCACATAAGATATTTCTAGAAACTTGATAGGACATCTTTAAATCTCTCTTTTAAGCATTAGATTAAAATATTAAATGCCACTTGACTGCGCACATAGCCATAAATAACTCCGCTCAGTACATCTCATCAGCTTGGCAATGAAGCTCTGGCAGTCTCCAAAAGAAGTTCTAACTGGTGCTCAGTAATAATCTCTGTTTTCCTTTGACTACTCCTAAAATACTGGAAAAGGTGTATCTTTGGAACATACTACATGCTTCAAGAGAATAATGTATAAAGAACTCGTCCTTAAAAATGTTTTCTTAGGGGCAATTCCTTAAATGTTTTTCATATCTCACTGACAAATTGACATAAAGTATAATTGGGTGTTTAGTAGGTAAAGTAATCAATGGGTCTGATAGTTTTATATTTTTGTTTGTTTGTTTTCTTTACTTAGGAAATACTGAAGTGTAAACAAATGGCATCAGGCATCAAAGATCTGAAATTTGAAGGGGCAGGTGGAAAGGGTTATTTGTGCCCTATAATACAAAGAACCAAAATCATGTGGTCTGGGTTTCTAAAGAATGCAACGGACTATTTGTTAAATTAACTATAAACAGAGAAAGGGATGATCAATTTCACAATGACTTATTATTCAGTACTCACACAGTTGTGTCATTTCCTGTTGGCTAAAGAGTGAGGACTAAGTCAATACAGCAGCATATTCGCAGTTAGCATTCATGAGAAAAAACAAGGCTGAATGTTTCAACCCAAACTGGAGTGCTCTTACCACACAGCCTAGACAACTTAGTGCAGTGTCCTTGAGAGGGCAAATAGGCATAATTTTAAGAGAAAATAAAGGAAAAGATTCTCTTCCAAGAAAGGAAATTCTTCCTAAATAACCAGTTCAATCCATTAAATTGTATGAATGTTCTTTCCTCATTTCCTCACTTCAAAAAAAAAATGCCTCCTATTTTGTTGATGTATAAGACTGAGTGATCACCCTCTTCTGACCACCCCAAAAAGAGACAATTGTGAAATTGCCACCTTTCAGTACAGAGCAGTTTACAAGTTTACACGCTTGTCTTTAATTTTGTATTGAAATGCCTATATTTGAAACTATTTAATATCTGTCATCTTATTAAATTCTCAAAGAGAATGCCCATGACTCATATCCATATTTTGTGACATAACTTCTATGAAGGCATCCTGCACGTTTTCTTGCTTTGATGTCAGCCATCTCTCTGCTCCATTGATGATGCCTATAAGAAACCTGTGCTTCCTCCTTATTATGCACTTGCTCCTTCAGACACTTTTGCTGGAGTCTGAAGAGAGGCAGGTGACCGTGAATAAACTATTGGGATTATGCCTTACAATATTCCACTGTGGGCCAAGATCTCCATAAATACACTGAACATGAAAAGGGGGGTGCCTTTTGTGTGTTTCTAAAGAATAATTTTGGAAAGTGCAGGACACGTGATTTTTTAAGCAGTGCTATTGTGCAACTTAAAGGAGGCAGATGTTATCATCCTCACATAAGGATGAAACTGTGGAAAAGAATTTAGTCAGTGTTCGCCCAAGGACAGATAGTTCATTGGTTTAACCTGGACTAAAACCCAAGTCCCTGACTTGTAGTCACTCAAATCTCAGAAACAATTGTTTATCAGTCTTGTGCTATCCCTAGATGGGAACTAGATGGGGACTCTTTCTCAATTAGTTCTCTCTCCAGGCCTGGAATCAGCCCTTTTTGTGTCAAAGGGTATGTAGTTTCTATGGGAGGGGAGATTTCCTCTGGTAAGGTTAGCCACAAAGAAAATGATTTTTAAACTCAAACCTTTTAGGGCAACTGAATGTGTTCTATTAACTAAATCATACAGAAATATTTATTATTGGTTTTCTGTTCTGTTGGTCTTAAGGATAAACGAGAAAAAGGAGAGAGTAACAGGAAGACAAGCAAGAATCACAAAAGGAAGAACGCTAGGTAATATACGATCCTCCCAGGTAAGGCGTCACATTTTCTAAATGAATGTGTTTCTTACGGGAAAACCTTTTATTGCAGTCTAAAATTTTAGTCTTCTCCAGGAATTTAGGTATACTTGGATCCCATATTCTCATTGAAGATGAGCAGTTTCATCAAGGTTTCACAGCTAGTGAGTGACAGTGCAGACTAAGAATTGGAGTCATTCATTCATTCATTCATTCATGTAATCATGCTGCTACCCTGTTCCAAGTCCTGCCATGACTGACTTCACATTACCCTGAGAATGAAATCCAAATTCTACAGCCAATTATTCAGCCCCTGCCTGCTTCCTTTTGCTCCCCGACCTACGCTCTCCCTCCTTCAGCAGGCCCCAGTCATTCTGGCCTTTCTTCTGTTCCTCAAACCTACCAAGACCTTTCCTTCCAGCCTGTAACCTTTCCACTATCTGTGTACGTCCTTCTGCTGGACCATGGGTCTGATCCCTACCCTACTATGCTTCAATAATGCCATGCCATGTTTTCTATGAAGAAAACATGGGGTGGTCTTACTTCTTTATTTACTGTCTATCTCCTGCCTGGAATGTATGCTTTTTGAGAGTAGCAAACAGATCTGTCTTGTTTACTGCTCTATCTGAGTTCCTAGAACAGTGCCTGGTTTACAGCAGATGCTGAATAAGTAATTGTTAAACTAAATGTTAGATGAATTTTAAAATATATTAAGTATCCACTTCACACTGAACACTAGAGATTTTAAAAAGGAAAAGGAAGAATTTTTACCCTAGAGGGATTCAAATCCTGGTGACTTCAGGCAGTTGGTTTTTCTACTCTATTATACATCCATTAAATTTTGCTCAGCAACTGGCAGATTCCTGGAAATTCAGGTCACCTGATTTCCAAAAATAGTCATCCACTATGATTCCAGATGATTCTTTGGTGAAGTGATTATGCATCTTGTTTTGCCTGGGATAGACCCTGTTTACCCCTGTTGTCCAGCCACAATCATTGGTAGTGCCCCTTTTGCTTTCAAAAGTATCCCAGTTTAGATGATAAATTATATGGTTACCCTATTCATTGATCAGCCAATTCGTAAACATTCTTAATTATTTCTGTTAAAGTGATTTAACCATATAAGCTACATCAATTCCGAAATATGGAAGGTCAAATCATATCTCTGGAAAGGGGTACTTTCATTAAGTTAAAAATAAGACAAAAGATAGGATGGACACAGCTCCAGTTAGTGAGTCCACCAGCGAAGCCAGAATTTCTCAGGACACATTGAACAGTTCTGAAAAGCGCAAATAAGATTTTACATGCAAACTATAACACAGGTCAAGGACTCTTTATTGTGCCAGAAACCATTCTGCAAACTTCACTTGCATTACCTCATAATTACCATTATGACTCCTATTTTACAGATGATGAATTTGAGGCTCAGAGAGGCTAAATAATCCATCCAAAGTCATACAGAAAATGTGAAGTTGGGGACCCAAATACACCTCTTTGTGATCTCCTGCCCCAACTACTATGCCCATTGCTTTTTAAGCAAGTAAACAAACATGTGAATAATTTGATTAATGTTTCCTGTGTTTAAGTAGTTTTGGGAAATGCTACGTTAAACTATGTTAAATAGTCTGCTTTTCTCTGGGATTTTTAAATGTTTGTTAACATTAGTGTGCTTGGTGAATCTTCAGTGAGTGATGTGGGTACAGTGTCACCCTCACTAATTGGGCCATGGCACCCTTTGTGTCAGGAGGGAACTAAAGCTCAGAAGAACAAACATTGGCAAAGGCTGCTCTAGGAACCCTAGCAGCGCCAGCAACCCGCTTGTCTGTGGGTCAACCCTCCACTTGTGTAAACACAGACCCACCGATGGAGTCTGAGTCAATGATCTTTGAGGGGGCTCCAATTTTCTCAGCCCCAAATAGGACATCATTCCTGGTCCCCTGGGCTTCAGGGGCCCTACCAGTCCACTACTTACATCAGTGCTTTTGACCACTCTTCATTGTGCCTTTTCACTTCCCATGTTGAACTTTCTGATTTGTTTGCTTTCACCTTATCTTCTTCTCATTTACAAGCCTAGGAGTCTCCATAGGGGACCATGTAAGCTGGTTTTGGCCAATGTGCTACTACATTGTAACAATTGAAATCTCCTGAGCATTTGGGGTGCAGGAGATGAAGATGAGAAAAAGAAAGACTTCTCATAGAAAAAGAACAAATGTGTGGGCTATTCTGGTCCTTTCTAAGATTCTTGCTTGGGGGGAAGAGTTGGAGGGCTAGGGAGATGGATGTGGAGGAGGACAGAATAGAGGGTGGAGGGTTGTATTTTTATTTTTCAGCTAAAGATGTTTGTGCCTTCTCAGTCCAGTCTAGGGTGCTTTGATTCCAGGAAGATGGAGGCTATAGATAAAGAATTAACAGTATCAAAATCTGCCCCCCCCAACCAGTCCCCTCACTGCAAGTGTGGGGAGGTGCAACTAAGCTGACAAGTGTTTGGGTCCCTAGCGCAGTAGGGTTGAGTTTCCAATGGCCTCTGTCACTCAGTCATGGGCATCTTCCCCTTCTCTTTCTTCTCCCCTCCCACCTCCTGTACCTACCCCTCAAAACCTTTCTGCCTCCACCTGTACAACTGAAACTGACAGGTTTCAGAAGCCAGTCTACTACTGTGACCCAGCCAAGCCTGTTCTTGCATCTGGAATAAAGAGGCTGATCTATTGGTCCATGGCCTATGTACCTGATACAAACCATTAAAAAAAAAATAGAACCACTCAACTATTCTCCACCCAAGATTTGCTTCCTATGTTTTATCACTGTCCTTTGACTTGGGTGGGAAATGTTTTTATTTTCATAAATGCTCATGAGGCTTCTACCGATAAGCCCCTATTAAACTATATTTAAAGGGATTGTAGTTCAAATCAATATGCACAGATACCAGTTTCCCACCTTGCCGTGTGGACTTGTCAGCAAAGCATCTTTGGGGTCTTCATGTTGTCTAAGAGCCTTGGTCTGAAATAGATCCCGAATGGGCACCCTAGAGGGCGCACTGCTTACATTTTCGGCATGCAACGCCAACAGCGCTCACTCCCAGGCTCCATAAAAGGGGAGGAGGCAGATCAGTTTCCTCCTCTCATTGAGAAAGAAGAGGATTGGAAGGCCGGGCGTATAAAGCCGCGCAGAGAGCGTGAAACAAAGCAGTCGGCTCGGAATTGGACTTGGGAGGCGCGGTGAGGAGTCAGGCTTAAAACTTGTTGGAGGGGAGTAACCAGCCTGCTCCTCTCGCTCTCCTCGTCTGCGCCGCGTTTCAGGGGTTGCCCATCAGCCTTGCGATTTATTTTTATATCTGCTTTTTATAAAGAGAGAAATATATATATATTTTCTTCTTAAGAGAAAATTCCTGTTCCAAGAGAAAATAAGGCAACATCAATGAAGGAGAGAAGAGCCAGCCAGAAATTATCCAGCAAATCTATCATGGATCCTAATCAGAACGTGAAATGCAAGATAGTTGTGGTGGGAGACAGTCAGTGTGGAAAAACTGCGCTGCTCCATGTTTTCGCCAAGGACTGCTTCCCCGAGGTGAGTGTGGCCGGCCGCGGCTTCCAGGAGGGGGTCGGCCAGTGGGATCCCAGTCCCGAGGTGGGCTTCCCCGCTTTCATCCCTTTTTCCTTTAAAAAAAAAAAAAAAAAAAAAAAAAAAAAAAAAAAAAAAGTCTTTCTCTCCCCTTACTACTTTCCCCTGGTTAGACTGCGGAGAAAGGGAAAGTGCGTTGGAAGCGTTTAGGGTTGGGACGCGCCTGCACATGGGGTGGTTAGCTCCTGAAACTTGTTCGTTCCTGTGAGCATAACCTGGGGTTGGGAGATTCGGGTCAGCAGGTCTGTGAGAGCCGGGTGGGCTGAGTGGGGAGTAGGACAGGGGTTTCGGAAAGGGTCCATGTGCTTAGTGTGTGGTCTGATGTGTGAGGGTTTTCTTTCTTAGTTGGGGAGCGGGGAGGCGAAGGGTGTTCAATGGGCGTCGTGCGTTTAAACATAACCTCTTTGCCCTCTTTCCTTCCTCTTTTGCCCATTTTGTCTATCCAGAATTACGTTCCTACAGTGTTTGAGAATTATACGGCCAGTTTTGAAATCGACACACAAAGAATAGAGTTGAGCCTGTGGGACACTTCGGGTAAGAGTGGGAGGACCGCGTGGCGCTTGGGGCGGGTTTCCAGCCGCTGGGAGATGCGCGGCGGGTCTCGGGAAACCGCGCGCTACAAGCCGCCTGCGCCCCTCCCAGGGGATTCCCACGGTTCCTGTTGGGCGAAAATTGTATCCCTTCTGGGTGGGGGCGGCAGACGACAGCGTGGACGAGGAGATGGCAGTGGGGAGAGGAGGGCGCTGTGTGCCCGCCGGGTGACCCCGCGGTTGGAGCCACTAGTGGCCAGGTGGCCGGGCGCAGTCGGCCCCCGGAGCAGTGGTCAAGTCGCCTTGGGTCGGCCGAGGTGGCCCGATATTGGGGGGTGTTGCATAGGCGCTGCGTGCGTCTTGGCGGAACCACCCAGCTCAAAGCCGGCGCCCCTCCTAGATCTAACCTGCTGGTTGGCGGGGAGGCGGGGAGCGCCGCGGGGGTGATGGGAGGCGGGAGAAAATCCCAGAGGCGACGCGGTTACGTGCAATTGTCGCTGTTGGGGGAAAGAAACTGAGCGCAGGCAGCCGCGGCGCCCGTGACGCCTACAGCCAGGAATGCGCTGGTGGCGCATGGGCCGGGCAGCAGCTGGGCCTCCTCTTCGCGCCGCCGGCCGCCCGCGGCGCCTCGATGCCCACCTGTACCGAGCTTTTCCCTTTTCCCCCACTCCATCCCGGTGATCACGCCCGTTTCCCCTTCACCACACCAGCCCCTCCTGACATCTATTGCATCCCCCACTCGGCTTGCCTCCAAGGCCGCGGGCAACACTATTCGCCTTTGACCTTCCAGTCTACTTGAATTATTGGCGCCGCGGTGGGTTATATTCATGGGTCTGAGGTTCAAGGCCGGGTTATTGCTTTCCCATGCGCCCACCCACCTACCTGGCGCGCGGTGGTAGGGAGGGCTAGGTACCCTCCCGGTGGGAAGGCATCCGGCCCCCCGGCTGAGTTAGGGGTTTGGGCCCGGTCAAAGGCCGGGGAGTGGCAGGGGGGCACCATCTGAGGTCTTGGGCTGGGACATAGGCACCCGCCGCCCTAACCAGTGGTGTCCAGCGAGTTTGTTTCCAAGAAGGGTGTCGGCTATGGAAAAGCAGGACCCACTGGGAAGGCTGGGTAAAGGCCCCTGCGCATAGGGCTGGGAATTTAGCAGGGAGCTGAGTTGCTGGTGGACCGAGCCAAATCCGGGTGAAACTGGCGAGGAGGAACGCTCAAGTGCCAACAAACAGGTTTGCCGTCAGGCGGGGAGGCCCTGAGGTGGAGCCGCACCCAGCGGGGAGTGGCCTCGTGGAGGTGTTTCTGTGAGCTTCCCACAACCCTAGGCTTGAACCGCTGGAGGCCCCGAGGGACACGGGGATTCAGAGAGCAAGAGGAAGGAACCAGACTGACAGGGTCGCCAGAGGCAGTCCCAGCACAAAGGCAAGCGAGAAGTCTCGCACGAGCGAGCGCCTCTCACGGTCGGTGCCAGATGCTCCGACTGCTGCAGTGAGAAGGGCTGATTTTGTTTCCCCCTGGAGTCCGGCTCTTTCTCAGCCATTCCAAGGGCAGCAGAATCAGGACTTTGCCGCCGTGTTTTCTGTTGGGGATTGTACACAGACTCGAAACTCTGGAGAAGGTGTTGGTAGACGGAATTCAAGTGGTTCCTTATTTAAGTAGTTCCTATCAGAATTATTATACAGCCTGGTACTTAATGGGCTCTGATTCCCAGACATATCATGGTATGTATTTGTTATGCCTACTGGATGGCACAGCTGGTGTGGTACCAATAATAAGCACCAGTACTCCCTGCCCCGACCGGCAGCCCTGTTTGGACCTAATGCACGATAAAAATTATTTTGGCACGGGATGGAGCAGTGTGTCTGAACCAGTCGTTGATACAAAGCTGTGTTTAGATCTTAGCTCCTGGTTACCATGGATTTCTGTGTGCAAATCCCCTACCTCCCTGGGTCTCATTTTCATCATCTGTAAAAAGAGGACACTGAGTTAGATGATGTGCAGGATCTCTCCCAGCTGTACACTTCTTGGCTTTATTGGGCTGGACAGGCAGGTCTTTTTGTTTCCCAGGATGTTGGTTGGCTTCAGCTCTTAGTCTTAGGGGATCTGGCATCCCGTGCTGGGGTTTTCACAGCCTACAAAGCAAGCCAGGTTCTGGGCAGAGCCAGGCTTCCTGGTGGATTTGGGAATGAAACCCATTTGGACAGGGAGGGGGAATGGGTGGGCTTATAGGAATGCTGGGCTATACATTTCCTATCTCAAGCTTCAAGAGTCACAGGACCACCAATGGATATTTTGGAATCGATGCCTAAAGGGCTAAATTGATTCTTCTAGGGGAGAAAAGACACATTGTTTGATAAAGGCTAGAACATAAAACAAAATGTGGACAGTTTATAGTTGGAGGCTGTCCTTGTATGTGCAGATAAATACCACTTCAGGTATCTTCATGCATTTAATCAAAACTCTACAGTTCGTAGACTCTGCACACATAGCGCAATGCCTTGCATACAGCAGTTATCCAATAAAATCTGGTGAATGAGTAAATGAGTAATGATATGCATAGTTGCCACGGAGATGAGGTTCCCTGACATTTATTCACACTGAATTACCTGTGCACAAAGAATGGCAACTTTATAAACATTGCCTTTCATCGAATTAAAGATAATCATCTGAAATGAAGTTTGTAGTGAAATAATCACTTGTCTTTTTATTTAATGAAACCAAAACTTATGTATGTTTAACTAAAATATAAAGGTTTGAAAATGTGATTAAGAAAATTTTGTACTGCAAAATTGTCCAGTAATGAAATCTTAGTTAGAATTTAGATTTAAACAAATGGAAAAAAGGGGCATAAGGGAATTATTTAGAATTCCATTATGTTGTTCATGAGGTGAAATGTTAGTTAAACACAGTCACCAAGCACTGCTTACTTAAATTCTAAGAATAGCCTGTTTCCATCAAAGGTGATTTGTTGTTTATATCTAGCAGGAACCATTGCATCAGCAACTAATTATTTCAAGGATCTTTAACATTTTTCCATTTAATTCCCAGCTTTTCATGGCAAATTTCTGGACAGGATTATTTTTTGGTAAATGTTTGACATTTTCTTTGCCCACTAAAACATTTATTTAGTTCAGATTGTAAAAATAATTGCATATGCCTTATGCCTCTTGATATATTTATTTTTTCCAAAGGCCATCAATTTAACTCTGGAGAAAAGACCCCAGCCAAGTCTGTAAAGTTCTAAATGTCAGATAAATTGCACTTTTTATTTCCCTCCTAGAACTCTGTGAAAGAGACTTATATAGGAAAAATTGGGTGTGCCTGACTGCTCTTATATAGGGAGAGAGATGGGGTGAACATTGTCCTTTGAATGATATTTCCTGTCCTGTTTACCCTCCTAGCAGAAGGGCAACCATTTAGAAGACAGAAACAGTTCCTCTCTTATCTGGCCTCTTTAGTTGGACAGCTTCTCATAAGGGGTCTACTTTTGCCCCCAGCAGTCATGATCATGCATAGGCAAAACTCTGCCAATTTGGATGTGGGAAAGATTACCAAGTGAAAGTAGGATATGTGAAGTCTCTTTGCACCAAAAAAAAAAAAAAAAAAAAAAAGTTTCCTGCTTTTTAAGGCACAGTAACTTAATATTTCCTTGCTTTCTCCCTTTCTCCATCCATCTCTTCCTTTTTTTCCACATCCATTATAAACAGGCCCTCTGTTAAGACCTTAGAGATACAGTGTTAATTAAGCATGGTCCTGCTCCTAAGAAGCATACAGTTCAGGTGGGGTAATGGAGAAAAAGAAGCTCTTCTGGTTTAGCGTGTATTTCATTAACAACTCATGATGCACCTAATTTTGTCAGGTCCTTGAACCCCAGTGCCCTTTTCCACTTGGTTGCAATGTTTTTCCTTTGTCAGATATCCTAGGGCTTATAGATCCTCTGGATCCTCTTCAGATAGGAAACAGCTACCACCCACCCCCCACCCCGCCCCATTGCACACACCAGTTAAAGCAACTACAAAAGGCATTTTGCAGTCGATTCTTAGGGCTACAGTACTGCAGCCCCCCAACAAAAGTAAACAAAACCTTTGTAAAAATGCTGTAGGAATCATCTAAAAGAAGGAATTTTTAAGGCCCATAACTTCTTCATTTTCCTAAAAAATATTTTTCATTATAAAATGAACATTCTTAATAGTTGCAGAAATGCTCCCATTGATTTTCAAATTTCACCCAATGAGTTTCTGCCAAACAATGGGTAATAGTTTCATTTGTGAAGTAATAAGTAAGACCAAAGTAATTCTAATATCTTGTGCTTCAAAATTGGCCACACTTGCCAAGCATAGAAGTAATTTGTAGCATGAAGCCAAATGCCTACTAATAATAGAAATGTAGTCATTTAAGGATCACCGTATCTTTTCCTAAGAGATTTGATTGCAGTGTAATTTCAGCACATGTGATTTAGGGAGTAATAATCATTCATTCCAGCTTTTTAACCAAGGCAAGTTAATGCACATTTTATTTAAGGCTTATTATTACTTTTAACCTATTCAATTCAGCTGTTAAAATTCCCCACAATAACTATGCTATTGCCTCATGAACACTCTTTTGAATCTTGTCATGATCCAAGTTTCTTTTAAGCCCTAAGTGCTAAAGTTAGTGTTTCCTATTTTAGTTTTTAGCGTTATTAACACTTAAGGTGGTATCCTTTATTTCTTAGAGAAAAAGAGAGGAAAAATATCTTAATTACCTAATGGCCTTAATATGAGGACAAACTTCTCTATAAACAGAAGTCTATCTAAGCTGTTATATTTAGATTATTATACATCAAGTATGAAGAATGGTCTTGGTGACAAGCTCTCTAATGAAATATTTCTTAATAGGGATGGAAATGGTTCAGCAGTATTGGAGATTAGTATATAATTAATCCAGAAAAGCAGCTTAAAAAGAGATCACTGCTCTCTCTCTCCCCCTCCCCCCTTTTTTTTTTGGTGATTTAGCATATAAATGAACACATCTAGACAAGACATAAAAATGATTATAAACCCAGTAAACATGGTTTAGTGCTTTCTGTGTGAATACAATCTGATAGATGCTATGGGAGGGGTACAGAGCTGGGTGAGAGCAGCTTCTGCTCTTAGGTACTCACAGTTTCACCATGTGATAAGACAGACATGGTGAAAACACGAGTGACAATAAAATTTAAAATATTCAGGCTTCCCCAAGCTAACAAAAGAAATAAAATGAGAAGCCCAGATTAAGTGTCAGGTGTTTAGGTGAGAGGAGATGCCTGTAGACTGAGATTTGAACAGGGTAAAGACATCCTTCTTCCCTGACAACCTTCTTTGAATACCCACAGGACAAACAGAGGACATAGAAGGACTTCCTCCTGTCTAGTGCTGTAATACCTGTTTATAGGAAGGTGAGCCTGGAGGTTCTAAAGCTGGATTTTTCAAGGAACAACAAGATCCAAAGAGTTCTTGAAGGCCACATGGGTAGCCCAGGCTCCCTAACTCATGACTTAATGGTCATTGACGCCCACCACAATTCCTTTCCTTTCTAGAAGTTGACTAAGTTCTAAGAAGTTTTTAACGTTCCTCCCACGTGGAAACTTGCTTACATTTTGTGGCTCTCAGATAAAACAAGATTCTGGAAGCTGAGAATTAGAACTTAAATTAACCTTCTTGGAGAAAGGAAGAGGCTAAGAATTTATGAAGGAGCCAGAGAAGCATGGGATTTGAATATCAACTGTGAAATTGCAGGAAACCAAGCATTTCATCAGGTCGTAATGATCCATTGGAGCTTAGGGTTTCAAAACTAGGTTTAATTCTTAACGAGTTTTCACACTGAAACTCTTATGTAAGAGACCTGGGTTAAGGTAAAACAGATAGTTTGTATGGTGGTTTCCAATAAGCAGTACATAAAACTGCATTTGGAGATTTGTCCACCATGCAGTAAATTCCATTTAAACCAAGGAACCTCCTAAAAAGGGGAGGGGGTGGTATGAATGCTCTAAGTCTACATCTGTCTGTAGATTTTTTTTTAGCCCCATTTAGTGCTGTTTTTTTTCCAATCTGGTTTCTCGCTAAGTTGCACATTTCAATGAAGCATCCAAATTGGTCATTCTGATACCACCTGAAATAACCAGATGTTTCCTCATTAATCCAGTTCTTTTGCATGTAAATATGACACCAAGGACCAATACTTTCTCCAGTTATCTCATGGTGCCTGACGGGTTCTGCCAAATGAGTTAGTCGTGGCTCAGTCATTTTCTGATGTCCTTTAAATGACTTCTCAGTTGCTACGTATTGGCCACTTTCTCAGAATCTCCCTTGGCAAAGCAGATATTTTATTGACACGGAATGTAGTTGCCTCAGAAGTTTGACCAGGTGTTGTGCACATTGGTTTTGAAAAATGAGCCTGATGACATAGTTTGTGGAAAGATGAATTCACTCATGGGATTCTACTCCAAGAAATCTGATTCTTAGATATCATATGAAACAAAAACTTGAATCCATTATCCCTATTTACTTTTAGGCATATTCATATACATATACTCTTATCCCTAAAGCTCTTGACTTAACCATGGTTCCACTGTCAGTAAAATATTTTGATTCTTACATATTTTTAAGTATCTTGATAAGATTAGGAGTTTAAAGCTAAACCTTTATTTAAAGGCCAAACATATCTACCTGTCTGACTTTCTAATTTTGTATCTACATTGCCCCCAGAAATAGAAAATCTTTATTCCATTTTAATAGCAACACATAAATGCCCACAAAATTTTATAAGATCTGTTCATAGTTCCTATTATCTGAATCCATGGAAGAAATAAACAAAATATTCTTCCTGGGAGTGTTTATTGCATATTTGCAGGCATGGTATTTGTTGTGCAGACTACTTGAAACAAGAACTAAACAGTCTTATACTGAGTCAGATACAAAAGTTCTGCCCAGACTTGATTCACATTCTTGAGATTGCTGCTAATTTAAACCTTTTACTCTGATTAGAGATGGCATGAGGAAATGCAATCTTGTAATAATTGGGCAGATCATGCCCTCTCACATGCTGCAGCGTTCAGATGTGCTCATGGTGGTCACTAAAAATACCAAAAGTTAATCTACTTTTCTCTGCCAAAAATATGCAATAGCTGTAGCTTACTCTTCTTGGTAAAAATTTCTTAAGGGGGAAAGGGAAGCTTTTCAAATGAAGGTTCAAGTTAAATAAATTATATTTATGAAATATTCAACAAGAAGAGTTTTCAGTTCTCCAACTCCTCTAAAGCCTCTCACAGTGTTTAAACTGGTACTTTGCAAAAGGTTCCATAAAGCCTCTCTTTTGGGCATGAATCTTCTTACGTATACATTTAACTATGTACATATATGGTGTGTTCTATCTTTGTGAAAAGGTGACTTCAGCAGGCAGGTATGTGTCTGAAGAATTAGTTTCTGGGTGAGGCACGTTGTGACTATTCTTTGGCTGGAAATTTTGCTGTCACCCGGAATTAATGATCTTGAATACAAAGATGGGTAGATCTGAAATTTCAAAAGCTCTCTAGAACTTTGATGATGTTTGCCAAACTTGAGCAACTCAGAGAACCCCAAGTGTACACTTGTTCCAATCTATCCCCAGCAAAGCCTTTCAACTATATTTTCTGGGTGAGGGGGGTACACATTTTGCATATATAGTGTAGTTGTTTCTTTACAATATAGAGTTTCCCAAAGTTTTTCCTTCAGAGGTGTGGCAGTTTACTTAAAAAGGACCTTGGAATAGGGTTGTGAGCTTAAAGTTTCATATAGTACCAGAGAAATGCTGCATCTGAGAATTTCCATATGCATGAAGCCTATTCCACATGCTGAAAAAGAGTTTCATTTGACAAGCAAAACGCAGTCCCTAAATGTTATTGGACTTTAGTCCATTCTTAGGTACTGGAGCACATACTCTATGTGTATCAATACCTACCACGTACTGCAGTTAAAGTTGAATACTTTCATACTTAGTAAAAGATGTTGATCCCTCCTGCTTGTGCTGTGTTTAGTTCTACAGTTAGCACCTTGGGAGTTTTTCATGTGCATCTTTTAAAAACACCTATAGAAGTTTTTTTTTTTTTTTTTGCTGTTTGGCTTCACAGGGTGTTTTAAGACTTTTCTGGAGGGATATAGGAGTTAGGGGCAGGTATTGTTCCTGCTTTACCCACTTACTTTCAGCTCCTTCCTTTGGTGTCATTTCTGCCCCTCTATATTGCTTCTCGCTTCACAGAGTCATTTCTGGAATTCCTCTTCCTTTTCTTCGGCATGCGTTGTCTCACGCATGCCTGTGATTCCACCGTGCCCTCTCCAGCTTTGCTTGTCTTACTTCCTTTGTGCAGTCTCTTGGGCTTTATGGGGAAGAAAAAGAAGAATTCCAAGTGCTTAAACACAGAGTAAACACTGTAAAGTTACACAGGAGGTGTTTTTGTGTGTGTGTGTTTTTGTTTTTTTGTTTTGCTTTTTTTTTTTTTATCCTGAAAGTCCTGCTGAGCTAATGAGTTACATCTTTCCTGGTGGGACAGTTCTTTGATAATTCTATATCAATATTTTTCACTATGAAAAAATAGAGACAATAGATATTTCTATCTAAGACAAGATAAACTTAACCTATCAAAAATATAGTGAATAAATGGTCTTGTTATTTTAAATAAATTACTCTTGTCATTGGCAGTCAAATTATGCTTATAACTAAGAAATATGGGAATCAGTTTACTAGTACCTTTGGACACTCGTGTTGATCTGAAAGCAGCACTGTTAATTAGCAAAAGTAATAGAATGGGATCAAAGTGTCATCCCTAATTAGATCATGTTAAACCTCTTAAAAATTACCTGTCTACCTCCACAAGCACAGTGGTTTATTTCTCATAAACCTTTGCACTACATATGTATTTTTGCTTACACTGTTAACCAGATAAAAACAAAAGCAGATACAAACTTCCCTGAAAATCTGGTTTAACTGGAGAACTCTGTTTCATTTTAAAATCAGGCCAGAGTCTAAATTTTGCAGATATTTAGATATATGCACTAAGCACAGAAGCCAGCCCACTTGATTTTAGTAGGTAGCAGTCTCCAGCAGGTGACACAGGGCTGAGCACAAAGCCAGATCTCCTTTGTGGCCATAAAATGGGTGGGGGACAGGAAACATAGTCCACAAAGGGAGGGGTATTCCCAGCAGTCATGCGGTGGCCTGAATGTTGAAACCATTCCTCAGGATTTTCCTGGCAGTCTCAATTTTAATTAAACTCTTTTATCCTCTTTGTATTTCTTCAATCACTTTTCCTAATTTTTTTATTTGGAAAAGATGGTCTCCATTGTCATAGAGCAGTATTACATCTGGAATTAGCAGTGAGTACTCTAGCATCATACAAATCGTATCCTGAAAGGAGCTGGTAGGTACCTGGAACAGTTCTCTAAGGATACTAGGTCTGCTTGTACTGGAAGCTCTCCACAGGGAGAGAGTGGTTTTTCCTAATGTGAGTGATTTCTGGGAAAGGAGATCTCTGAAGCCTCGTTAGGTTTCTGACAATCCTAACTGTTGGCAGCTTTGCCTTCCTGGGTCTGGGATCAGGTTGTCTCTTGCAGACTTTGAGGAGCAGAGGAAACTCTCATTTATATGTCCAGTATTTGGAGCTCCACTCTATGATCTAGAATTTTCTGACTGCCTGTTTGGAAAGAGTCATTCAAATGTTTACAGCAGGTGCTGTGCTAGAGTTAGACTTTGGACACAGAAACAGGAAAGGTTCTAGTTGAGAAAGTGTGAACTTCTCAGAACTAATATGGAAATACTAATGTAGCCATAAATAGTGTTCAACCATCTCATTTCTGATGCCTTTCGAATGTTCAAATGAGTGAACTATTTGTGAATTATTCTCTTCACCTCAGAGTACTTTCAGCGACTGAAAAGGCAGCCACGGCTTGTCATTTTCAGAGACAGCCTCATTCTAATATACCTTCATACTTAAAATGACTTGACTTTTTAAACTCTAAACGCTTTAAGCTTCTGGGAAATATCATTCAGCTGTCAGCCTCTGCTCTACCAGGGTCCTGGTTCCAGATGTGGGTAGGCAGCTGCTGCAGCTCATGAACAGCTCTGACTTAATTCTCTATTTATTCACACTTTTCTTCCTGATTCTTGTAACATTCTTTTCTTCCTTGCTTAGCAGACACACGTGGCTTGAAGTTGTCACTCTCCATTGTAAAGGAGCTAGAGAAAAAGCTGCACTGTTGCCTGGGGTTCCACAGCGGATGCCAGGGACCCAGAGTGTATTGTGTGAATAGAGGGTGATGCCCGCTGACTATAGTGTCTTTTAGATCACAAGAACAGCCTCCGAGCAAATGTTGTTTTGATAGAAATATAAACAGTGATATTTTTTCTAAAGCTGCTTTTTAAGTCTCTCTTCCTGACTTTGCCTATTGAGGTTTTGATTTATCGGGGGACAACATGTCCTGTTTTTCTGCTCAAAATGGAAAGTGATGTCAAAATGAAATAGACTTTTAAAAAGAGTTTGGTGGTTTAGATTTTCTTTTTCTACTCTGGGGTCAGATACATATGTGTGTATATATTTGCCTAGTAAAATCATTTTCATGTGATGCTTCTGAAATGTCAGCATACGGAAAATGATTTCTTAAACAAGCAGCATTTGGCAGGCTGTATTTAGTTTTCCAGTCAATCATTTCATAACTATAGGCCTCATGTAATTGCCCATCCTTTGGAATTCTTAAAGAAATAGAAGAAACTTCCTTGATTGACTAGAGAGTTCTGTGGTTAAATTAATTGGCTGGTGCCTTGAACCTTTAGGGTACCCTGGATTTAATTCAGGTTAAGATTCTTGGATCATGCCTCAGTGTCACTCTCAGAGATGGGACTCTGTAAAAAAGTGACATGATCCTATATGACATTTATTACATTCTTGGTTGTAACAGGAAGAAAATCTATATAGGGTTTGGTGATAAGTTAAAATAAGCAAGCTCAAAGGTCAGTGGCCTATCTAAACTTACATCTTAGAGATGGGTAACACTGATGTGGTTTACTGTGGTTTCTCTTTGCATAGTTGAACCCTCCCTCTTCCTCTCTCCCTCATTCACCCCCATCCTGCTGTCAGAATTGATCTTGAGTTTTGGTCTCTTTCCCAAGAAGTAGTTCAGTTTATGATTCTTGCTACCACTCAGCTTTTAACAGCGGTAATACAACCATAATACCCATGTTAATACGTACTGATCCCTTACTAAAAGTCAGGCACTGCCCGGGTTTACTTAATCTCAGGTATGTATGTTGTCAGCATCTTCATTTTATGAGTGAAGAATCAGAGGCACAGAGTCCTAAAGCTACCTTGCCCCCTCCCTCTTCAGTGGTGGAGGCAGGTTTACACTCAAGACCACCTGGCCCCAGGTGCTTCCCTACTTTACGCAGGTAACTTCAGGCCCTAGTCTTTGAACCATACAGATTTCACTTAAGATCCTGGCCCTCTTCTTGAATTTATGTCAGATACATGTGAGGCTTCATTCATCATATATTTCTAAGCAGGCTTTTGTGTGTCTGTTTGAATTCTTTTCCAAGAATTAGGGGAAGCTGGGAGTCGGGTCATGATGTGACAGTCAAAGGACTTAGCCTGAAAGGGTAGAGTTAATGCATGACAGACAAGGGGACTCTCATCTGAAAATTTGTGTATCTTTGTTTCTTCTCAGGTTCTCCTTACTATGACAATGTCCGCCCCCTCTCTTACCCTGATTCGGATGCTGTGCTGATTTGCTTTGACATCAGTAGACCAGAGACCCTGGACAGTGTCCTCAAAAAGGCAAGTGCTGGGGAATGACGACACACTTCAGTACTGGGTGATGTATAAATAGAAACGTGGGGTTTGCTGGGGAGGTCAAAGACTCTAGTCAATTCCTTGCCTTACAGTTTGTAATTGAACACTAGAAAGAACCCTCTAACACCAAAATGGGGTTTCCACTTTTTGATGATGAACCTGCTTGAAATTTTATTTCATGAAGCTCTGAAACAAAATAAGGGCCTTCATGTTTGTCCTTTGGGAGAAAATGGTACAGCTAAAAACAGTTATATTTGATTACTATCATATTCATGTCTTCCTTCCTTCTTTCAGTGACTCAACAGATTGCATCTTAGTTTACAGATTTACATTTGACCTCAAGTCAGATAGTGAAAGGAATGCAATAAAGCCTATTTTAATAAAGAAGCTGTGTTTTAGTTATGGTGTTATTAGAAACAGAAATGGAACTAGTATAGGAGGAATAGGGATGTGTCCAATATGAATTGTCTGATGATCAGGTATCTGTCTAGTAATTATGATCAGGTATCTTTCTAGTAATATAGAAGCAGTGCTTGTAAACATGTTATATATTATAACGTACACATAGTTTATGGAGGCAAAGGTAAGTCAGGTTCCGTAGGAACCTAACTAAGGAAGCTATGGATGGAAGGAATCGGGGGAGATCAAGAGGAAGAGGATCTATTACAGGATGGGTCACAGGAACTAGGGAGGCCAGTGGGGGGAAGGGGCGTTTCTTGACCTCCAGCAGTCGAGACTCAGCCTCCAGGTAGTTGTAGAAGACACATGCCGTGTTAGTCCATGGATCAGCGTTTATTAGCCACTAGCTATTTTCTCAGCCCTGGCCTGTGTGCTGTGGGGTTTCAGAATCAGATCCTTGTTGGAGCACTCCCTCTCCTCCACACACTGGCTTCAACACCGGATGTGGCTGAGAGCAAGGCAGTGTCAACTGAGGGGTGACCCATGCAGCCCAGTCTGAGTATGGTATGGATTGAGAAAGACAAACATGCAGGTGTGGCTAGGTTGGTTTTGTTTTTTTTGGTTTTAATTTTTAGTGGAATTTATTTGCATTTTGTGTGTTTTTATTAGTTTACATTCCCCTATTATATTTGATTGCTTGGCGTGTGTGTCATTGTGAAATCAGGATTTGAAGTATAATAATCCTTCTGTCTCTACTAAATATTACAAACAGAGTTCAATAAAATATGACTTTCTTAATAGATCAAAGGCTCTTTTTTCCTTTTTAGCTCCTTTCAATTTTGAGTAATACATATCTAACACAAATAATGCTAATGCTTGTCAAATCCAGGCAGGAATACACCTTTCCTGTCTTTAATGCTTGTAAACAATTGCTAGACATGCAGAGGGAGGCCAAAGTCATTACACAGCTGAAGAGCAACATAACAACATGTCTAGTTCTGTCTGGAGATAAAAAGGGTTGCTTATTTACTAGAGATTTTACTTGATGTAGTATCAGGCTATGCATAATTTATGATGAAAAGCCTTTCTCCTGTTTTATTTTGCTTTTGTCTTCTAAGACCAAATGAATAGTGACGTTGGGCTTATAGATATTAATGAGTATGTTTTACATTCCTGTGAGGTTTAAGGCTCATGATAACCCCTGTGGTTTGTCTTGATTAATGGAACCCTTTAAGTCCTTCACTATCAAAGAGGAGGTTAGAATGACTTGAAGTAGGAAGGATTTCTTTTTTTTTTTTTTTCCAGTTCACCTTCCACTTCTAATGCCAGTGCCACCTAGCATATGGTAGGTGTTCCTACATAATTCTGAAAGGAGTGAGGGAGAGAGGGAGAGAGGGAGAGAGGAAGGGAGGGAGGAAAGAAGGAAGGAAGGAAGGCAGGAAGGCAGGCAGGAATAAGTGGACAAAATGGGCTCTTATGGAAAGTATATTACTCCTTTGAATCCACTGGTGTAGTTTGCACTAGAGTTTGTTACCCAAAGTACACCCCTAGATTTGGAGATGCCTCCTCTAGTGATCTTTTAAGTTATTCTTGCTGGATGTCCCTCTTATCTAGTGTTATACTTAATACATGACTTCATCACTCCCAGTATTCTGTGAATTTCTTTCCAGAAGACACAGCTATGTCTTAATCATCATTGTCACTGCCACAGTACTTAGTAGAACACTTACATATTTGTGAATGTGGGTGGGAAGAGTCAGGCGCCACTTCCCCATCTCAGCCTCTCTAGGCCCTGCCCTCAAAGGCCAAAGATCTCCTGTGACCGCCCTGAACCCTTGACTCCCATGCTGTTGCAGAGCTCAAGCTTGAGGAAATGAAGCCACAAAAAGCCACTTGCTTGTTCTTAAAGAGGACAGTTGGAATTCCAAACCAGGCATTGCTGAAGGTTCTAATAATTCTTGTTAGATCATGAAACAACTAGACAAATTGGAATAGATTGAAATAGTTTTAAACTAACTTGAAGGCATATGAGCTACAGGACGGGCTGCCTTCCCGATGACCCAAGAGATGTTCCTTTACAAATGTCATGGTCTGTGTTGATGCAACCATGTGAACAGAAGCTCCTTCAAGGCAGGATGTTCTGTTTTATTAACTATCTCAGGTACTTAAATAGAGCCTCAGCTCGTGGTGGCATGCTTCAGTGTTTCATGATGGGATCAGGGAATGCATACTTGTGCTAGTGTTGCCTCTGCCTTATCCCCAGCTTTCTAGTTAAGAAGGATCAGATCCACACACATAGAAGGATGTGGTCACTTGTTAGGATATATAATTATTCTTAAGACACATTTATCTTTAAGAGACACACCAATAATTAAGACATTACTGAAGCTACCTTTGGACAACATCTACCAAGTCTCTTTCAGTAGCAACAGATGAGTCACAGAGGGAGAGAATCAATCATAATATACATAATTATTCTCTAATGCTTAAAAAGTTGTAAAACTTCACATCTGTTCAGGAGATAAATGCAAACTTTGCTTCTTCATCTCAAGGGACACTCCTTTTTTAACATCTTTTTTGAGTTTCATTCTAATGTCTGCCAGTGGAGAAATGGTTTTTATGATATGGATACCGTTACTTTGTTCATTTTTAATCTTTTTTTTTTTTCTTTCGTAGTGGAAAGGTGAAATCCAGGAATTTTGTCCAAATACCAAAATGCTGTTGGTCGGCTGCAAGTCTGATCTGCGGACAGATGTTAGTACATTAGTAGAGCTCTCCAATCACAGGCAGACGCCAGTGTCCTATGACCAGGTATGTATGTTGCCCATGTGCAAAACTGGATTTTAGAAAGAGTGAAAGAAATGGACTATCACTCATAATAAATAAAATAAAAAGTAGCTGCTTTTCTAAGGGCTCACCCAGTGGTCAGTTGTGAAATTTAAAATGCTGTCATTTATTAGTGTAATTACATGATATTTGGGTACATAAACAGTTATTATGCTAACCTTGTATATTTCTGCAACTCCCAGTAGGTTTAAAGTTAAATAGGTTTAAGAGAGAATGTGGTCAAAATCAGTAATACTCTTTAAGAGAGGTAATCTGATTTTACAGTCGGCAGCACAATAATAAGGCTGTTGCCAGTAAAGTGGAACACTCCATAACACCATCTTTCAGAGAGTCTTCATTTCTGTAAGCATTTCCCCCAAGTATTTAGAAATGAGAATCAGTTTCAAAAGCTCATTCTCATAAAACCTACAACCAGATTCTAAAGAGAGTTCGGTTGAAATACCAAAATTTTATTAAGAATCATCATTTTAAATACTGCAGTCTTCTTAGTCTTCCATTTCTCATTAGCAAAAAATTTGGTATTTTAAATAAGTCGGTTTGGTTGATGTGCACATGCTTATTGTTGTGTACATTGGTGGTATGGTTCACACTTAGAAATTACATATTTTGTGTTTCATAAAGTAACAGATGTCACAATAGTATTATTCCTTTCCTCAACTTATTTTGGCCCTAAGTAAGACACAATCACATACATTTCAAAATCGATTTTAAATTTCATTCATTGCCCATGTTTTTGGTACAACCTAGTCACTAGTCTTGAATGCCATTTACCCTCAAGAAAAGAGAAATGAAGTGCGCCATGAGGCCCTGGAACAGGTTCTCAAGGCCACATCGCCACGGCCAGAGCTGTGTGGAAAATGCAGAGTTTATGTTCATGACCTTCAGCTAACTTACTTCACTAGTAAGATTCTCTAGGCCATTCCATGCTTGCTGTGACCCTGGAAAGCCTGAATAACCAGTTAACTCTTGCTTGCAGTTGATAGTGAAGATGAATCACCTCCTTAGCTTCACTCTACACTTCTTTGAATCACCTCATGTTAAGTGTTTGATAACCAGGGTCTTCCTTTGTTAAGATCAGCCTTTAGCATTTATTCAGAGCTCTAACACCTCTAATGAGCCATGAGAGTTGGGCATCTTAGGGATTGGCTCTTGACTGCAAATATTTATGAAGTAATAAGTAAGGCAGTTTACATTTTAACAACTTTTTTTTTTTTTGCAGTGACACTTGGAAAATTCAGTTAACATATCAGCAAACGTTTTGCAATGCGTTATTATTTTGTGGTATTAGAAGATGCTAGCTAACTTTCCCCCAAAGTCTTATTGCTGATTAAAATCCCTTCCTTTGCTTCTCAGGGGGCAAATATGGCCAAACAGATTGGAGCAGCTACTTATATCGAATGCTCAGCTTTACAGTCGGAAAATAGCGTCAGAGACATTTTTCACGTTGCCACCTTGGCATGTGTAAATAAGACAAATAAAAACGTTAAGCGGAACAAATCACAGAGAGCCACAAAGCGGATTTCACACATGCCTAGCAGACCAGAACTCTCGGCAGTTGCTACGGACTTACGAAAGGACAAAGCGAAGAGCTGCACTGTGATGTGAATCTTTCATTATCTTTAATGAAGACAAAGGAATCTAGTGTAAAAAACAACAGCAAACAAAAAGGTGAAGTCTAAATGAAGTGCACAGCCAAAGTCATGTATACCAGAGGCTTAGGAGGCGTTTGAGAGGATACTCATCTTTTTGGAATCCTGACCTTAGGTTCGGCATGTAGACCAAGTGATGAGAAGTGAATACATGGAAGAGTTTTGAAGTGTGACTTGAAAAATATGCCAAAAAATGAGAGATACAAATGAGCTAGAGGAAGATAGGGGGGATGCGAGTACCTCCAAGAAGAAAAACCACACTCTGAATGGTGCTTGCATTTTTGTTTTTGTTTTTGTTTTTGTTACAATCTATTCATGGATCTCTACTTTGATTTAATTTTTAAATGTTTTAATCTCCTTTACAAAAAGTATACGTTAATATACCGTCCTCACAGGGGAACTGGCACTGTGACCTTAGCATTTAGTTTTCTAGAGGATGTGATCTAATTTCTTTCTAGCTCATCATTAAAATGGAAATTGTATCAGGACCCATGGGATATATCCAGAGGAAAACTTTATGAGGCTTTGAAATCTTGCCTTCCTGAAGATAGCTGAGTAGGATGGTTCTAAGGAAAGCCTTTGCAATCTTGCAAGATTTGTAGACCAGCACTACGAAGATCGCATAGATCAAATAGGAAAAAAAAATGTCGATTTTTATTCAGTCTGATGGTTCTGTTCTTCATTGTGGTTGTCATTAAAAAGTGGTAAATTGCTCAATGTAATATTTTTGTGCGCTGTTTAGAAGTTGTGTGATTTTTTTTTTTTTGCCATCGTTGATAAAAATGCAAAGTCAAATAAAAGGTGTCTTGGTTTGACGTCATAGAATGGTCCAAGGAGAGAAAAAAGGTAGTTACTGTTTTCACCAGAAAAGATAATGAGTGAAGGAAAGAATAGTAGCAGAAAGCACAGTTTGTGAGTAAAGCTGTCTGGAATTAAGTTACCAAAAATACAAAGCAAAAGGACTATTATTTTGGGTTGAAGCTCCAAAACTGGCAGCATCTGATGATCTGTTGGTTTATTTCACTTTCATTAAATGAATATTGATGAGAGAAGATGCCACTTAACCAAGCTTTAGAGAATCCCTAGTGGAAGATTATATGATAAACTTTCAGTCCTGACATAACACTAGGGCATTTCTAGAGTGTGATTGCTAAAACCTCACTGAACAGACGCAGCCAAGGTCTGTGTTCAGCACTTGGTCGCTGTTGTTATGTAAAATAATAAGCATTTAAAATAGTTTACAGATATTTTTGACCAGTTCCTTTTAGAGATTCTTTCAGAGAAGAAACCAGATCTGACCTGTTTATTGTTGGCGCTTGTTGAAAACGAGCTTTCTTTCCCATGATAATGCTTCGTTTTTGAAGTGTTGAAGCTGTGCTCCCCTTAAATTGTGGCAGGAGAGATTAAGGTAATTACAACACTCAGTTCTAGGTCTTACAAGCACTTTGTTTTGTCTGTGCAAGAAAATTCGATTCCAGTCATTTCCCATAAAATACAGACATTCTACCAACATAATATGCTTTGATTGATGCAGCATTATGCTTTGGGCAGTATTACAAAATAGCTGGCGAGTGCTTTCTGTATTTAAATATTGTAAAAAGAAAATAAGTTATAACTGTTATAAAGCAGAACTTTTGTTGCATTTTTTAAACTGTTGAAGTCACTTTGTATGTTTGTTTGGTCAATGTTTCCGCAGTATTTATTAAAACATACTTTTTTTTTCTTCAAATAAAAAAGTAACCATGTCTTTGTCTAAATGTGATCTGTCTTTTATTATCTACTTCCTGATTTAGCTCTTTAGCTTTGTTCTTTAACATAGGTGATTACAGAATCTGGCCTAACATTTTCTGAACTAGAAGGCTTTGGAATTTTTTGATTCTTCATAGTAGTAACAGATAAACCTGCATGTATAAAAGTTTTCATGATGCTTTCAAATCACAAGAAAAAAATGGGGCATAATTAAAGTGATTTGATCATATACAAAAAAGAGCCATGATACTGCCTAAGATTAACTTGTAGAAAATATGGAAATCCTTCAAGTCTTTAAGAATGAAGCAATATGATGCAGTCTCAAGTCAGGTTTAATGCTAATATGAGCCTAGTTTGCCTCTGCCCTGTGGGGTCCTAAGCCTTGGTCTTTAACCCATGCCACCTCACAAGGCATGCCCTTGTTCACAGCAGTTGTGGGGATGACCCAGAACACAGCTTTTGCAGCAATTGGTGGAAGGATAAATAACACAGCACAACATAATACAAGTCTCCCCACTGACCTGGGAGATGTACAGTAAGCATGGAACAGCTTAAAAGAGAGGACTATCTCCCCATAAATCCAGTTGATTCTCAGTCTTCAGCTAAAATACTTACATGTAAGTTTACATAAGTGTCCAAAGATACTCTGTGGGATTTTAAAACAGTGCTTCTTTTTACACAGCTAAGTCACTTCATATAAAAAAATGCATCCTTGTGGCTTCTTTTTTTCTGAGTGGCTTTGGGAATCTTGGAGGTATAGTTATTTGCTTGGAAATAATTCTCAGAAGCCCAAAACAAAGGGAGAAGCAGAGAATCCAGCATGAGTGAACAAATTAAAGCACACTGACGTTATGAAATGGCCTTATAAACAATTTTAAGCACAGAGATTTACTGAAAATGTCTGTAACTCATTCTCGTCATCAAATAGTAAAGGAAATAAAAGTACTTTCCAAATCCTCGGTGTTGAGTAACTTCGGAGCACAATGTCTACGTCAGGCTTGCAAGAAACTCATTTCTCAACAATCACTGGCACAGAAAAATAAAAAAAATAAATAAAAAGCTGAGATTTTGCTGACCTTGGCAGTATTTTATATGTTGTACAGTAATGTTCCTCTCTGGTCAATTGTTCTTTCCTAGCAGCTTTAATTTGTTGAAGCAAAAGAAAAACGTTTGTCTTCAGCCTTGGGCATGGATGCCTTCGTTTTCTCTGACTTCTTGCCTTAGCAAACATTTCTTCTAAGCATTCTGTGAACATTCCTTTCTATTGATTAATGATCATGGTTAATGCCTTTTTAAATACTAAAAGGTGGTTTTCAAACTCTGAGTAAGACTTACACTGTGTCTCTCTCATTTTAATCTTTTACAGGAATAGTTTCTTAGAAGATTCTAGTCTTGCAGGGAGTCTGTCTTGAGTACAAACTTAGAAATAACTCAGGGAGTTATTTTTATTGGAAAGAATTTTTTCAAATGACCTCATCTTCTAACTCTCCTGAAACTCTTAAAGCTGCTTATCCTTTTTCTGCTGGGTTATTTTGACACCAGCATTCTGTTTTAACCTCAAAGTTTTTATTTTTATCATTTTTCCATTCACCAAATATTTATTGAGTGCTTACTATATGCCTGCCACTTTTCTAAGTTTGGCACATAATCATGAATTAAATGCAATCTCTGACATAGAATTTATAATGTAGTAGTGGGAGACAGTCACTACCAAACTATAGTACACCAGATCTGGTTGTCATTTCCATTGACGTTAACTGAATCATAGAAAGTGGGTAGGCACTAAATATTCCAATACATAGCCAGGCACATTAATGCAGTAGCCACATATGTTACACCACATATGGAAGACGATCAATTGCTAGTGAGAGGAGGCTCCTTCATTCTTTATGTCTCCCAGAGGCAGTTGGTAACTTATTTACAACTTTAGGTTCCTCTCAGCTCTGGGCACATAGTTCTTCCCTCTTACCACTTGTTCATATACTTGGCTACATAAATTCCCTTTCTGTTTTCTCCTTTCCTGAACATAATCTCCATGAATGTGACTCTTTCTATAAAACTATGGCATATAAATAGATGCAAGCAAACATAAGGTGTTGTGGTGGGCTGCATAATGGCTCCCAAAGCATGTCCACCTCCTAATCCCAGAAACTGTGAATGTTGCCTTAATAGCAAAAAGGACTTTGCAGATGTGATCAAATTGAAGATCTTGTGATGGAAAGATTATTCTGGATTATCCAGATAGGGCCCATGTAATCACAGACCTTTATAACAATTATGTAGGAGGAATCAGAGTCAGACAGTGGCAATGTGATGACAGAGATGACAGAGGGTCAGGCAGAAGGACGGAGAGAGATTTGAAGATGCTATGCTGCTGGATTTTTTTTTTTTTTTGGCAGAGTCTCACTCTCTGTCACTCAGGCTGGAGTGCAGTAATGTGATCATAGCTCACTGCAGCCTTGAACTCCTGAGCTCAAGTGCTCCTCCTGCCTCAGCCTTCTGAATAGCTGAGACTACAGGTATATGTCACCATACCTGGCTAATTTTTATTTTTTTTATTTTTATTTTTTTGGTGGAGATGGAGTCTTGCTATGTTATCCAGGCTGGTCTCAAACTCCTGGCCTCCACCTCTCAAAGTGCTGGGATTACGGTATGAGCCACCATGCCTGGCTTATGCTGCTGTCTTTGAAGATAGAAGAAGGGGGGCATGAGCCAAAGGATACAGTTGGCCTCTGGAAGCTGGAACAGTCAAGGAAAGGAATTCTCCCCCAGGGCCTCCAGAACAGTTGCAGCCCTGTGGACCTAGTTTAGATTTCTGACCTCAAGAACTGTAAGATAATTAATTTATATTGTTTTAATCCACTATATTTGTGGTAATTTGTTACAGGAACAATAGGAAATTAATACAGGTACACTAACAAAACTATTTTCTTCCTTCACCCCTTGCTTTTGGCTTCTTTAGATGATGAGGCAATGGTTTTTACTCATGGAGCTGCTACCACAGACCTTGGGCACTCCCTTCACGCATAGCCTCCCTGCCGCACCTGAGTAGATCAGAAACCACTCTCTTTCCACTTAGTGTCCTCAAAGCTCCTGGACAATCACCTCACCCTGTTGGCCTTTTATGAGAACATTCATAGTAAATATTCCCTCTAATATCTGCCTCCTTAGCACCTTTGAGATAGATGATAATTATGGTCCTGGTCCTGAAAGTCATAGAATATTGGAGGGAAAAGAGTGAGTGTTCTGAGATAAAATAAATCTATGAAAATTTTCATCCAATATTTACTATGGGCATGACTGATAATTCCTGTGTGGAATTTGGAGAAGTCAAAGACCTAGCTCCAGATTCAGCTAAGGTAGATGAAGTTTACCCTGGCCTTGCATAAATGTTTAAAGTATCTTGAGGTGGTGACTGATCATGGGGAGAATGGACAATCAGAGGAAAAAATATATATTGTGGGCTAGAGCAGTTTTAGAAGTTTTCTTAGAAGTGTAGACATTTTATAGAAAAAAGAGACATCAAAATTAACTATTCAGGGGTTTCTTAACCTCTTGTTTTTAAAAGCTGGTTTCCTTTAAAAAACTTAATGACAGCTATAAACCCTTTGTTCCTTAAAAATGCAAAAATACGTATGGCTCAGATAGCCATAACATTTTGAACACAATTTCAGGAAGTTCACAGACTTCCCTTGATACTCATCCATGAACGTATAGTCCCCAGATCAAATATTTCTGTGTCAAACTTCTCTATTTTACAAAGAAGAATATGGAAGTTTAGTTACGTTCAGGGACTTGCCCAGGGTGGCTAAGCTAATGGCAGAGACTAAAAACAGGCCTTCAGATTCTCTATCTCTGTTCTCCCTGACCCTGGACAACAAGGAGGCTATTGCTTGCGGAGGCCCAGTCACTGTGTATTTGCCATTTGATGGGATTAGAATGTGTGGTTTCCTCCAAATCCAGATATGGCACTGCTGGCAAGTGCAGCAGAATTTTTCTGAGAGTAGAAAATAGTACAATGGAAATAGTTGTTTGGGTGATGCCTTTTGCTTTTGCAGACCCAGTCATTTACTTAGTCAACAAATACTCTCTGAGTACTTTCTATGTGTCAGATGCTGTGTTCTGTGCTGGGCATGCAGAGAGATGAATTAGACCCTGTCCTTGTTCTATAGATGCCTGTCTAGGGTGAGAAAGACAAATACAAATAAAATCACAATTCAGAGTGATAAGAAATGTTGGGGGAGTATAAACAGACAGTCCTCTCCTCCCTCTGTTATTATTGTTGTTGCTGTTCTCTGCTCATGTCCTAAATGTCAAAGACAGATTCTTAGAAGGATTAAAGAACAAATAAGATGAGATCAGATTTCACTTAGTTGATTTTTTTCCCTCTGTAATTCTATGGAGAATAATTCAGAGTCCAATTCTGCTGATGAAAACACATGTGTTTCTTTGTCCTCCAAATGCAAACTCGCCTTCTGCCTGGGATTCAAAGGGAGAAGGTTCAGGTGTTCTCCTAATGCCATGTGCAGAAGCAGGCGGGTATTACTTTTCACAATCAGTGATAAAAGGAGTAACGTGTTTTCTCAATAAAGACATCAAGCCTATAGTATGAGCGTGTATTGGTGAGGAAGGAAGGAGATACACACACACACACACACACACACATATATGTATGTATGTATATGATAGGACCAATTAACCTCAAGAGCATAATAGCAGTAACACCTGCTATTCTAAGGAACAGAATCCTAAAGAACAGAGCTGTCCAAAGGAACAGAATTCAGAAATTCAAATCAAAACAATCAATTCAGTAATGAGCGACCATGTGAATGACGTCTTTCTTCCCGTTTCATACCCAGCCATTTTTCTGTGGAAGGCTTTCCTAATGCTCACCCCAGGATCTGTTAAACCCACTTCAGGCAGTAGCTAGTCATCCTTTCTGCAGCTTTAGATAGAAGTTGGTAGGAAATCCCTTTAATGCTGACTTAATTATAGATAAATGGGTATCTGGAAAAAAAGGAATAGGTTGTTTTGACTCTTAAAGAGACATTTAGATTTGTTGAAGTCAGTCTTCCAGCTGCATAGGTCTGGATGTGGTTGACAAACAAAGTCCTAAAATGAAGCTGTCAGCCAAGAGAAATCAAAACCTGTCAGTTGTTCCTTTCATATCATGGCCACTTCTGTCATTCTCTGAGGTCCTTCCAAAGTGGGAAGAAAATAGCTTTCTGGCTAGAATGTTGCAACACCTTCCTTGCCATCTCTTGACATCACTCAAGAGAAAAATTGGGTTGCATTTCCAGTTCCCTAATGAGACAAAACACATTGAGGAGAGGCAGAGGAATTATGTCAGTTTGGGAAAGACACAGGCAGAACAGTAAATGATAAGTTTTTTGTTGTTGTTGTTTTGTTTTTGTTTGCTTGTTTGTTTGTTTTGATGGAGTCTCACTCTGTTGCCAGGCTGGAGGGCAGTGGCACAATCTCAGCTCACTGCAACCTCCGCCTCCCGGGTTCAAGTGATCCTCCTGCCTCAGCCTCCCAAGTAGCTGGGACTACAAGTGCCCACCACCATGCCCAGCTAATTTTTTGTATTTTTAGTAGAGACGGGGTTTCACCATGTTGGCCAGGATGGTCTTGATCTCTTGACGTCGTGATCCGCCTGACTGGGCCTCCCAAAGTATTGGGATTACAGGCGTGAGCCATCACACCTGGCCATAAATGATAAGTTTTTAAACAGTAGACCCTAGATGGTTATAGTTTTTGTATGTGTTATTCCCTTAAGTGCTGCCCACAATTAGATACTGATAAAATCTTTTTGATGATAATTTAAATATGGTTTTGTTTAAATTAATCAAACAACCTAGAATCATCAATGGGGCTTATATTAGTCAGTGTTCTCTTAGAGGGACAGAACTAACAGGATATATATGTGTGTGTGTGTGTGTGTGTGTGTGTGTATACACATATATATTATACATATACGGGAGTTTATTAAGTATTAACTTACACGATCACACACAATAGGCTGTCTGCAAAGCTGAGGAGCAAGGAGAGCCGATCTGAGTCTCCAAACTGAAAAACTTGGAGTCCGATGTTCAAGGGCAGGAAGCATCCAGCACAGGAGAAAGATGCAGGCTGGGAGGCTAGGCCCATCTCTCTCCTTTTCACGTTTTTCTGCCTGCTTTATAATCGCTGGCAGCTGATTAGATTGTGCACCCCAGATTAAGGGTGGATCTGCCTTCCCCAGCCCATTGTCTCAAATGTTAATCTCTTTTGGCAACCCCCACAAAGACACATTCAGGATCAATACTTTGTATCTTCAATCCAACCAAGTTGACACTCAGTATTAACCATCACAGGGCTATTCCCTGGAAAACTGAGATAGGAGAAAATATCATGTCAATTCATTTGTATTGCTGTTATTTACAGTTTAAGTTAGAGAAAAGGTCTTGATAAGAGAAGAAGGGATGAAAGGAATACAACCACTGATATTTTTCCAAATTAAACAACAGAAATTGACTTAAAATTGTGGCTTCCCATTACTCTTATAATCGTGTTCAAACCTACTCGCATGGCTTATAAGGTTCAGGCCTAGCTGCTCCTTGTTCACCAGCCGAGCCTCATCTCTTACCACATTCATCCTTTCTCTACCTCTCTTTGTGATCTTTGCTCCAGCCTTTAAAATGTTTCTTTAAATTCTCCTAAATCTATAACATTTGTGGTCCATGGACCACTACTCCCTCCAAGTGGAACCTACAAATGAATCATAATCTGATCTCAAACCTTATAGGCAATTGATAAGGAAATCATTTGTACTACAAATAATATGGTTTGGCTCCTTGTCCCCACCCAAATCTCACTTTGAATTGTAGTGCCCATATTCCCCACGTGTCAAGTGAGGGATCCAGTAAGAGGTAATTTAATCAAGGGGGTGGTTATCCTCATGCTGTTCTCGTGATAGAAAGTGAATTATCTCAATATCAGATGGTTTTAGAAGGGGCTTTTCCCCCTTTTGCTTTGCACTTTTTCTTCCTGCTGCCATGTGAAGAAGGCTGTTTTCTTCCCCTTCCATTGTGATTACAAGTTTCCTGAGGCCTCTGTATCCCTGAGGAACTGCGAGTCAATTAAAACTCTTTCCTTTATACATTACCCAGGCTCAGGCAGTTCTTCATAGCAGCATGAGAACAGACTAATGCAATACACAAGGTAAAAGTATTTTTCCCTCCCAAATAAAACAGTAAAGTATTAATGCTTACTATTCTATGTTCCTTAGCTTGCATGAAAATTAATAAAGCAAAGACAAAGTAGGGCCCAGCCACTGTGTTCTCTCACTTTTGACCTTTACACTTGCTGTTCCTTCTGCCAGAAATACTCTTCTCTCTTCTCATGGTTGGCAATGGCTACCTGGAAAAATCATTCTGATCCTTCATAGTTCAACTTAGATATCAAAAATTCAGATATTTTCCCACTGACTCTACAAATTGAGTTAGATGTTCCTGTTATCTGGATCTATGGTACTTTTCATACCATAGGGTACATTGCAGGATAAGAGGAACATACATTCCTTATTCCTCATTATAACCAACTATCTGGCCTGGTTTCTGGCACATCCTAGGCCTTTAATAAATATGTGTTTATTAAATAAACAGCAAAACTAATATAACCCTGTCATTTTCCCTCTAGCCCACTCCAGCAGAATGGAGGAGATAAGCCATGGCTATGCTTATCACTCTTCTAAAGCCAAGAGTTGGAAACGAAGTACTAGTTGAACATAGGATTGGGGTTGGGTGGGGGAGTGTAAAAAACTATAAAAATAGAACAATTAACTACATTTGAGAAAATAAGTAAAGAAACTAGGGTATTTTTAATATGAACCCAAGTGAATACATTAAAAAATAAGCAATTTTGTCTAAGAAAATACATTCAATCTTGGGGTGTGAAGTAACTGTAAGAAAAAAAGTCTCCTTTCAGGAAAGCCAGACCTCACCTTACACTAAATTTTCAGAGGGACATTTCAGGGCAACATGTAACACTGGAATCAGACCTCTCAAACAAAAGAGGGATTAGAAAGACCCAGAGTAGACCTCATTATAGAACAAGCTCAAGGCAAATGAGAATATTTAAAAAATGAGAAGTATCCTTATTACGACTTTCAGGTAATCCATGTGATTTCAGAATGGGGAAGGGCAGTAACAAGACTTGTCTTGCAAAGGTGGCTCATGCAATTCTGCTTTATTGCAATATTGTCATTATTCCACTATGAGAGATCGGTTAGGAAATAAATAATTGAGGCTAACAGAAAAGCAATTAAAATACAATTTTCTGCAAAGGAGAGCTTGCCAATGGAAAATATTAAATGGCAGCAAGGATATTGAGGAAAGTGTTAGAGTTCAAAAACAGGCTCCCACCTGTGCAGAGGTGAGGTTGATGAAGCTTTCCCAAAGCAAGGTCCCTTGCAGCTCTTGGGTGAAGCCACATCCTTTGCTAGGCAAATTCTCCCATTTTTTTTTTCCATGGGAATATACCATCAGGACTTTTTTTTTGGTTTGTTCGCTTGCTTGCTTCTTCAGAAATGTATGTAACTTCTGCAGCTGCCCACAAGATAGTCCAGCAGAAAACTGCAAGTGTTCAGAAGCTGGAAGACTTCGCAATAGTTTCTTCTGTGTTTGCTCCCAAAGAGATTTATCTTTCTTTGTCCTTCCATCCCTGCCTACAACTTCAGCCAACCCTACAGACAAACATGCCTCAAACAAGTCTGCCCGAAACCACAGGGCCCACATCCTTTAGTAACAGATAATTACACAGTAGTGACTTTTTTTCTGGCTAACATATCTATAATTTTTCATCCACCCTGCTTTTTTCTCACTGTCTCATGGTCATTGTTCTTTTAACCCAAAGTAGCTGCTTCTCTTACTGTGTTTAACTCATCATAGTTTTATGTCTCTCTGTTTTATAACATTCTCGTAGTGCCTTAGTGTAATGTTGAGTCTAAACAAAGATCATGGTTTTTCTAATTGTTGTTTTTACAGAATAAAGAAATTAACAATGTTTTTCAAAGAAGGTTAGAACTAAATTCTTGAGAACATGACTCTCAAAACCTGAGCTCCTTTGTGAGGCCTCGCAAAATTTGTCACGTGTATTGCTGTAATAAAGGCCACTACACAGTCAGGTGTGGTGGCTCACACCTGTAATCCCAACACTTTGGAAGGCCGAAGCGGGCGGATCACATGAGGTCAGGAGTTTGAGACCAGCCTGGCCAACATGGTGAAACACCATCTCTACTAAAAATACAAAAATTAGTCAGGCATAGTGGCCCATGTCTGTAGTTCCAGCTACTCAGGAGGCTGAGGAATGAGAATCCTTTGAGCCTGGGAGATGGAGGTTGCCATGAACCAAGATCATGCCACTGCACTCCAGCCTGGGTGATAAAGAGAGACTGTTTCAAAAAACAAAACAACACAAACAAACAAAAAAGACTACTACAGCTGGGTACAGTGGCTCACACCTCTAATCCCAACACTTTGGGAGGCTGAGATGGGAGGATCACTTGAGCTCAGGTGTTTGAGACCAGTCTGGGCAACATAGTGAGACCCTATCTCTACCAAAAAAAAAAAAAAAAAAAAAAAAAAGGCCCAGCACAGTGGCTTACGCCTGTAACCCCAGAACTTTGGGAGGTGGGGGTGGGATTATCACTTGAGATCAGGAGTTCAAGATAAGCCTGGCCAACATGGTAAAACCCCATCTCTACTAAAAGTAAAGCTGGATGTGGTAGCATGTGCCTGTAATCCCAGTTACTCGAGGCTGATGCAAGAAAATCGCTTGAACCCAAGAGGCGAAGGTTGCAGTGAGCCAAGATTGCACCACTGCAGTCTAGCCTAGGTAATAGAGTGAGACTCCATCTCAAAATAAATAAATAAATGAATAATTTAAAAAATTAGTTGGGCATGGCAACATGTGCCTGTGGTCCCAACTACATGGGAGGCTGAGGTGAAAGGATCACTTGAGCACAGGAGGTTGAGGCTGCAGTAAACCATGTTCACGCCATTGCACTCCAGTCTGGGTAACAGAGTGAGACCCTGTCTCAAAAAAAACCAAAAAACAAAAAACCAAAAACCACTGAATTGTAGGATCTATGTTATATTCCAGCACTGACCACAGACTCAAGTGTATTGGGTGATGCTTACTCAATCTGTATTAGCTAAATGAACAATAAAAATTATTATACACTGAAAACATGGGTCTTCTTTATAGAAAGTATGTTTTATCAAAGAAGTACATTTGAATAAAATAAAAAATGGATGCGTGCACTTATGCTCTATATGAAAAAGAATTGAGTTATACTACATTGTAGTATAGCATAGTACAGTATTTTAGAGATGGAAAGCAATTCTGAAGTTTTCCAGCCCTACCTTTTCATGGTCACCAAAGCAAAGAGTAACGAAGAAAGGCAAAAATCATACCTCTCCCAAGGATATAAGAAATTTATGAGACAGTGTACAAGGGATTTCAATCGTTATTAAGATCATTACTGAAATTAAAGCATAGAGCATTGATTGACAGTGCTCAAGAGTGAGAACTCTGCCCTTACTTCAAGTTACTGGGTCGCATTCTTTTTTATATTCCTCAGTTGCATCTTCCATGCGTGTTCACTAAATATTGGTTTATTGGTTGATGAATAAATAATGCAGAGGAATTTCCCTGAGTTGATTTACCCATCTTTTCTCTTGTACCTCCTTGTCCTTTCTGCTTTTACAAACAATGTGATTTGATGCAAACCATTAGCTGGCATTTCCTCTTTAAGGCAATGGTTCAATATGGGCTTGTTAAAGAATCAAGGCAAATCTTCCATGACATGAGGATTGTTTGTTCACACATTAATATAAAATACCACTGAAGAAAGTCCTGATTTTTCCTTTCATTTTTTTCAATATAGCTATGTATAAAACCAGACAGTGAAATTAGTAAAGAGAGAAACTCAAGTTCTTTTCTCCATTTAAACCAGTACTGTCTCTTCTGTTTGGTGATTCTGAATGAATTATTTTGTGTTTAAAATCTTCCTGTAATGACTGAGTTCTGCCAAAATCTTGCATCTGACTTAGAAACTAACCTTCTCTTAGGTCAGGTTTTTTCTAGGTGCTGTTTGGTTTTAGAAGACCTAGTTATGTATCTCTTAGTAGAGACCGGATTTAACAGTTTTGAGAACCGGTGATGCTCAGTTTAAGATTTAAAATTGCCTGGAGATTTTAGAGAAAGTAAGGTCTGGCCTCTTATTAAACTGCTATTTGTGGAATGACTGTGATGCCAGTGAACTTTTAAGATAAAGAAAGCCTAGCCACAAAGCTTGCTCTGCAGGCATCTGCTCTAGAAATAAATTAATTATGTAGGAAATTAATGAATGTATTCTTCTTTTACGAAAATACGACATAGACAACAAAGTCCCCTAAAACATCAGCCTCACGCAAGGGCCATCCTCTCTTCCTCCTTCCTGTTTAGATTTTAGCTTTGTCTCTTTTTTCACATTTTACTTTGCTCATTCACCTGCCTTACTACTCATATACTTCATTTTTTATTACCTTTATTTATCCATTCTATTTTGGCATTTGGCAGTGAATCAACTAGATGACAGAACCATTTACTGTTGGTACAAAGGTCTTACAGAATGTACCCACACAATGATCCCATAAACCCCCTTCATCACCATCACCTCCACCATCATCACCATCATTGAGACACTGACTTAACTGCTACAATCTCTCTGTCTCTAGACATCCCTTTCAGCTCTTTTCTATTTTCTTTTATTTTTAAGGGCTTTGCTTAAGTTTTTCCCAGATAAAGAGATTAAAATAAAAATAAACCATAGAAGAATGATAATGGGAATAGTCTTAGGAAGTTTAGTTCCCTAAATCTGAATTACTCTACTAGGCCTTCTAAAATACTATGTATTTATTTATGTCTTGCCACATTCCAAGAAGGATTAAAGGTGACTTGTAAGAAATACACAAAACAAGATAATAAAATAAATAAATGAAAAAAATGCGGACAGGAAAATAAATAGAATCAAGGCCTATATCACACAGATCTGTAATTGCTTTAAAATAAATCACAATTTTGCCTTGATTTTTCTAGTAAATCAAACAAGGAGATGAGCTTTCATATTACTATGGGCCACAGAGGCCATTTTAAAAGAATAATACAACTTTAAACGCAGCTCTAGTTTCAACAGAATGAATTTGAATAAATACTTCTATAATTCAATGAAAAGAAAAGAAACAGTATCAGTTCAAAATTTCATGGACATTTTGTTTAACGATACAAAAATTATTCAAATCACCTTCCCCTGAAGAAGGATCTTTAAAATAAACTAACTTGAACTGAATATGTTGATTATTTATCATCTAGTCAACTTTCAGATAATTACACTTATGTATCTGCAACTGTGTTATATAAACTACAGTTCCTGCCCTTTAGGACATTTCTGTCTAATTGGGAGAACAGATGTGTACACAAAATTGTAACAGAGCAAGAACATGCTAATTGAAGAAGGCACAGTTACACAATGTGATGGATACACGCTGGATTGTAAAAATCACGGACAGGTTTAAATCTTGGCTCACCCACTCCTCCATTGCTAGATATACCTGAGATGCATTTCTCTCTTCTAGAGGTGGATATGATAACATCACATACATTTGCTATGAACAGAGTAACTTCTTTTTAATCTCAGCATGATTAGCATCATCCCGGGAAAACTGTTCTTAACCTGTTTGACAACGTCACTTTCCCCATCAGACACTCTCAGAGAACCTTGTGCCCTTCCTTCTTAGTATTTATCACAGCTGTAACTTTATATTTGCAAATCTTTCTTTCTTCTTTTTTTTTATAGACAGAGTCTCACTCTGTTGCCCAGGCTGGAGTACAGTGGTGTGATCTTGGCTCACTGTAACCCCTGCCTCCCAGGTTCAAGCGATTTTCCTGCCTCAGCCTCCTGAGTAGCTGGGATTATAGGTGTGCACCACCAGGCCCGGCTAATTTTGGTATTTTTAGGGTTTTGACATGTTGGCCAGGCTGGTCTCAAACTCCCGGCCTCAAGTGATCTGTCCGCCTCAGCCTCCCAAACTGCTGGTATTACAGGCATGAGCCAATGCGTGTGGCCTAATTGTGATTCTTTGATTAATGTGTGTCCCAACCCAGTACCTGAAACCTAATAGGTGCTCAATAAATTTTGGTTGAATGAATGAATGAATGAATGAATACATTCATGACTAAAGGTTAAGAGACATACCATAGCACATGCTCAGTTCAGTGTCTAGCCTCTTGGCAATGCCGTATCTTGGCTAGGAAATTTCTCCTATTGTCCCCACAGGAAAATAACATTATTATTATTATTATCACTTGAGCTGAGTGTCCAGGAATCCACCAAGTAAAAACACTGAAAAATATGTTATAGCTGCAACCTAGACTAACTTTTGTCTCACTCCATATTTTGTAGAACTAATACGAATAAGAGATCCAGCTTGCTTTTCTCTAGTAAATAAAATAGCGTAAGCTCTTGGTATTAAGCATAATCAAATCAGAAAAGGCTTCCAAAATTGTACCTTGAATTATATTTAATGATTAATGTTTATTCCAGGATCTCAGTTACCCTAATGAGAGACTTTTCTCTTAGATCCTTTAATAGAATATTGTATAAACTATCTGCTTATTTCCTGTGGGTTGAGTAAGTGGCTCAAAACAGAAATACCCATCTGATTAGAGCAGTTTTACTTTCACGGTGGCAAAGGAAATGTCCTAGTGTATAAAGCAGAAATCTTCTTCAATCTTTAGGTCTGCAGATAATTAGCTAATTAATGTCCAACTGAACCTATAGGGTCAATAAGAGCAAGAACTTTATTTGTTTTTTGTTCTCCAATCCTAACATAATGCTTGGCACATTTTATACCCTTAGTAAATATTTGTTTAATGAAAGAATGTATGACAGAATGACTTACTGGTTGAAGGAATAAAAATGGATATAAAAGCTCAAGCAATGTTCTAGTCCTTCTATAGAGAAAAGCTGGCTTCACCAACAGGGTCTCAGTATTACCCACTCATTATTTGAAAATTCTTACCTTTAGTCATTACTTTGAATTTTATACTACTAGACTTTGCTTTGTACTACTAAACTTTGTTATGTGGCATCAATCTCCCCCCACAAAAGAACATCAGAAACACACCTATAATCAAACAAAGTTGAGCTTATTTCTTCTTGCAATGAAAGAACCATAGGGTACTTTAAAGAGAAGGTGTTAGGAATGACTAACTGTAGGATTTACGCTTGTATTAGGTAATTTGGAGAAGAGTTGAAGGAAGAGAGAGTTCACTCTGGATTGAATGCTGCCAGAAAGCTAATTCTATGATTTGTTATTTTAATAAATTTTAAGTAGAAAATGAAGTAAAAATGGAGAGACACAGGAGTTGTCACAGGTAAATAAGCAATAGTCATTCACATTAGCTGAGCAAAGATAGTGTTTGGTATTTTGTGACCTGGATAATTTGCTGTTGGTAGTGTTCAGACATGATTATGGAGCAGTCTTGTTTTTGCCCTCATCTTTCATAATCCTTGAGTGGCTTTATCTGATGTTGATGTTCTACAAAACTGGCATGTTCAACTGAACACCACAACCTGGCAACGAGTGCCAGGCCAGCCCTGGATATTAAAGACCACTTTCTCTTTCTCAATGGAAAAGTGACATGAAAACTGTTATCACTTATTTAATTTAGGTCAAATTGATTTCTCAGTTTTTTTAGTAGAGTCTAGTAATTAAAATATTGGTCAAATGTGGGATTGTCACAATTAACATCATACTCAATGGTGAAAGACAAGCTTTTTCCCTAAGAACAGAAACAACACAAGAACCCCTTGCCATTTCTATTCAACATAGTATTGGAAGTTCTTGCCAGAATAATTAGGCAAGGAAAAGAAAAAAAGGACATCCAAACTTTAAGAAAGAAGTAAAATTATCTCTTTTCACAGATGACATAGTCTTATATGTACAAAATCCTAAAGATTACACACATATACACACAAACTGTTAGAACTAATACACGAAATCAGTAAAGTTGCAGGATACAAAAACAACACAAAAAACAAGTTGCCTTTCTATTGATTAACAATGAGCAATCCCATTTTCAATAGCATCAAAAATAATAAAATATTTAGAAATACATTTAACCAAGAAGGTGAAAGGCTAGTACATGTAAAACTATAAAAATTGCTGAAAGAAATTAAACAACATTTAAGTAAATGAAAATATGCACATGTTCCTGGATTGGAAGAAAAAATTGTTAAGATGGCCATATCATGTAAATCAATCTTCAGATTCAATGAGATCTCTATCAAAATTCCCATGCTATTTTTTGCAGAAATACAAAAATCCATCCTAAAATTCATTTGGAATATCAAGGAACCGTAAGTGGTCAAAATAATCTTGGGGAAAAACAAGGACAAAGTTGGAGGACTCATACTTCCTAATCTCAAAACTCACTACAAGACTGTAGTAACCAAAACAGTGTGGTGTTGGCATAAGCTCAGACATATAGACTAATGGAATAGAATAGAGAACTCAGACAAAAAGCCCTTGCATATATGGTCAATTAATTTTTGACAATAGTGCCAAAACCATTCAATAGGGAAAAGACAGTCTTTTCAATGTATGGCACTAGGACAACTAAATATTCACATGTAAAATAAAGAAGTTGGACCTTTAATTTATGCTACATATAAGAATTAACTCAAAAGCATCAACAACTTATATGTAAGGGTGAAATTATAAAATCCTTAGAAAAAACCTAGGGGAAAATCTTCACCACATCGAAATTGGCGATGATTTCTTGAATACAATAGTATAAACACAAGTAAGAAAAAAATAGGTAAGTTGGACTTTAATCAAAATTTCAAACATTTTAGCACCAAAGGATGTTATCAAGAGAGTGAAAAGACAACCCACAGAATGGGGAAAAATATTTGCAAAGCATGTATCTGGTAAAAAGTAATATCCAGAATTTTTTTTTAATTTATTTATTTTTATTTTTTGAGACAGAGTCTCACTCTGTCACCCAGGCTGGAGTGCAGCGGCACAATCTCAGCTCACTGTAAGCTCTGCCTCCCGGGTTCACGCCATTCTCCTGCCTCAGCCTCCCTAGTAGCTGGGACTACAGGTGCCTGCCACCACGCCCAGCTAATTTTTTTTTCTATTTTTAGTAGAGATGGGGTTTCACCGTGTTAGCCAGGATGGTCTCGATCTCCTGACCTCATGATCCGCCTGCCTCAGCATCCCAAAATGCTGGGATTACAGGCGTGAGCCACCGCACCTGGCCAATATCCAGAATTTTTTTAAAAACTTATAAGTCAATAACAAAATAACAGATAACCCAATTCAAAAATGGGCAAAGGATTTAAATAGACATTTCTCCAAAGAAGATACACAAATGGCCAGTAGCACATAAAAATACGTTCAACATCACTATCTATTAGGGAACTATAAATCAAAACCACAATGAAATGCCACTTTATGCTCATTAAGTTGGCTATTATTTAAAAATAGAAGGAGAAGGAGGAGGGGAAGAAGAAGGAGGAGGAAAACAAGGAGGAGGAAGAGGAGAAAAGAAAGAGATAAGAAAAGAAGGAAAGAAAAAAGAGAACAAAGGAAAATAACAGTCGTTGGTGAGAAATTAGAACCTTGTGCCGTCTTGGTGGTGGTGGGAACATAAAATGGTGTAGCCACTGTGGAAAATAATTCGGTGCTTCCTCAAAAAGTAACACAAAGAATTATAGCGTGATCGAGCAATTCTACTTCTAGTTATATACCTAAAAAAGTTGAAAGTAGGGATTCAAACAAATACTTTTACACTAACGTTTATAGCAACATTACTCACCATAGCCAAAAAGTGGGAACACAAATGTCCATCAACAGATGAACAGATAAAGAACACATAGTATGTACATGTAATGGAATATTATTCAGCCCTAAAAGGAATGAAATTTTGATATATGCTACAATATGATGAATCTTGAAAACATTATGCTAACTGAAATAAAGACACGAAAGGGACGAATACTATATGATTCTAGTTGTATGAGGGACCTAGAATAGGCAAATTCATAGAGACAGAAAGTAGACTAAAGGTTACCAGGGGCTGTGGGAAATTGGGAGTTATTGTTTAATGGGTATAGAGTTTCTGTTTGGGATGATGTAAGAGTTCTAGAAATGAATAGTGGTGATGATTGCCTAACATTGTGAACCACTGAATTATACATTTAAAAATGTTGGAAATGGTGAATTGTATGTTATGTATATTTCACCACCACAACAAAAAAAATGTCAGGTTGTTTGCACAGCAAAGGAAGAGGAATACATTTTAGAACAGGCAGTCATGTGAAATGGGTGCTTTATTATAGAAATGGCTACTCAGAGGGTTGGGATATTTAAAGACATAACACATAAGAAGAAGGAAAAGGAATCATAAACACCAATTACTTTGTGTTTTGAATTGTTGAGACTAATTTTTAGAAATAAGATTTTGTACAATTATGACATACTGAAATGAAATTTGTTTTTTTACAAAATTTACAGAAATGAAATTTTGTAAAATTATGACATGGTGTTTTTATAAAATTTACAACAAATGGTATTTTGTAAAATCATGAAACAGAAAACTGGAATTTCTGTTGCTACAAGAGTTATGCAACACAATCACTAAATATATATGTAAGCAGTATAAATGACTACATGGGACTCTATCTTCTACACAAAATGCTCCAGACAATTCCAGATTTGAGTTTAAAATTTCTCACCTCTTATTTTAAAATATCACTTTAAAGATAATTACATTTTTGAGTGACTCTTATTGCTCTCTGATTAGCTAAATAGCAAATACCACTGAAACATTCTTGCATTCATAGATATTAGAATGTTCTATACATATTTATGTATATTTTAAATCTTTCTTTAAAGACTGCTTTTCTTTCTTTGAAATTTTTCTTTAAAGATCAATTGACTAACCGTCAGATTGTATCTCTATTCTTTACATACCTTTTAAATCATCCATCACATCCTGTCAGAGAAGTTAGTCGTTTTTGGCTAGTTCCCAGAACCTCTGACAAGCTTTCATCTTCAGAAACACAAATGTTTCCTGTATGGGTAACCTCTGGAACAAAAAACCTGCTCTTCCACTGATTTGGAGGCGAAACTTGTAGGATAGTTTTTGCATGCCTTTTTGCTGAAGACATAATTATCCTTGTAGCTTCTCACACATGAAAGTTTCTGACTTTGCCATTATCCTCTTCAAAGAACATATTGCCAGAAAGAATTCTAAGTACACAATTAGTTTTATTTTAGTCTCTGCAGTTTCCTTTATTCACATGTGTGGTCCTGTCTTTCTCCTTCATTTTTAGCACAATATTTATATTTTACACTTAAGGGAAACGTACACATAGACACCCACATTCAGTATCCACTACTAAGACTGATTCTCATCAGAGACTCCAAAAGTGTACCTCTAAGAACAAAACTCACAGGACGCGGGGGCTTCTGTCTGTAATCCCAGCACTTTGGGAGGCCAAGGCAGGTGGATCACAAAGTCAAGAGATTGAGACCATCCTGGCCAACATGGTGAAACCCCGTCTCTACCAAAAATACAAAAATTAGCTGGGAGTGGTGGCCGGTGCCTGTAATCCCAGCTACTTGGGAAGCTGGGGCAGGAGGATCACTTGAACCCGGGAGGCAGAGGTTGCAGTGAGTCGGAGGTTGCAGTGAGCTGAGATTGCACCACTGCACTCCAGCCTGGCAACAGAGTGAGACTCAGTCTCAAAACAACAAAAAACAAACAAAAAAACAAACAAACAACAATAACAAAAAAAATCAAAAAACAAAAAACAAAACTCAGCTCAGAGATGCTGTTGAGCTTTCCTCTACACAGCCATAATCAAGCAGAGATTTGTCAATTTTCTGGTTAATTAAAATAATTCTCAGTTTCTCTCTTCATATTGGATTACATAACTTAGCCAATAATCAAACTTTTATTTTGCTATGTGTTAGGTAGATCTGTCAGATTTAGCACATAGACACTCTTGCTTTTCAAATGTGTAGCATCAATTTGTTCTGGTAGCACACTAAATCGGCCCCAGTTATAGTTGAGATAATTATCATATAGTTTAAATAAAATGTTACTATGGTGGAAATAATTTATTTCCCGTTAGTTTTTCCACCTATGTTAATTCATGTTCAATCAATTATCTGGCTCATTTAAATTGTTGACACTGTTTAAAATACAACTGTAATGTTAGTGCAAGTCATTAGTTTAGTGCAATAAAGATTAATTGAAAAGTTCAACTGCTTCTTTGATAGTAATTTCTTATAATTCCAGGTCAGTTTAATCACAATTCACATTGCAACTTTGTACACACAGAAAGGATGTGAAATTTAAAAGTTGAATTCAAAGGATCAAATATAAAAATTGATGTGGACACTTTGGTGGACACATTTTTGTTTGCTGAAGTTCTTCATATTTTAATATTGCTCCAAATTGCTTTCCATGTTTTTATTACACATTTATTAATATCTTGTTGTTGCAACTTCAAATCAGCAAGAACAATGTTAGAAACTCCAAAATAAAAGCATGAATTTGGTAATATGTTTATTGATAGTTGTAGTCAGGATCATTTTTCATTTATATTATTTTTCTTTTGATTATTTTACATAAGCTTGTGCAAACTGAAGAGAATAAAAGGCAAAACAGAATTCTTACTTGTTCGTGTTCCCAAAGCAAGTATAATCTTTGCCTTTATAATTTCCTCTGAAAAACCCGGAGCTCATTTGCGTCATATTAAACAGAATAAGGTAGGTTGGCAGGATTTGAAGCTTGGTTACAGGTTGTCTAGAGATGTGTTTCACCAAAGCACATTTTGATGTTGTTCCTTTCTCCAATAATACAGTATGTATTCCTGTGATGTAATATGAAATATATATATTTTATCTCTGCCCCCAGTTCCTGGAACAGAGCTTCTAAAATCGTTGGAATCTCCTGAGTGGTAGGAGTTAGAGAAGCATATTTGTTACTCATAATAAATCCATTTCAATCACATGAGAGTTTATGCTGAGGTGGCTCTGGGAGCATGAAGCCTGGTTGCCAGAGGAATCAACCATGGGATTAGAGCAGTGGAACTTGCAGCCCCACTCCCTGACCTCCAGAAAGAGGAGGGGACTGGAGAGTGACTTGATCACCATTGATGAATGATTTCGTCAATTAGGTTTATGTAATGAAGTCTCCATAAAAACCCTAAACAACAGGCTTTGGACAGCTTCTGGACTGGTAAACACATCAAGGTGCTAGAACAGTGGTGCACCCGGAGAGGGCATGGAAGCTGCTGGAACCCCCATCCTCACACCTTGCCCTATCCAGCTCTCCCATTTGGCGGTTCCTGAGTTGCATCCTTTATAATACACTGGTAATAGCAAGTAAAACACTTTCCTGCATTCTGGGGACCATTCTAGCAAATTATTGAACCTGTGGAGGTGGTGTGGGTACCTCTGATTTGTAGCTGGTTGGTCAGAAGCACAGGTCATAACCTGAAACTTGTGCCTAGGGTCTGAAGTGGGGGGCAGTTTTGTGGGACAGAGCTCTTAACTTGTGGGTGTCTGTGCTAACTCTGGTAGTTACTGTCAGAGTTGAGTTAAATTGTAGGAGACCAGTTGGTGTCCACAGAGAATTAGAGAATTTTTTGGTGTATAAAACTCACACATTTGGTGTCGAAAAACAGATCTGTTTTAGTGTTTGCTATTTTTAGAACTCCCTACCTGGTTCTTCTTAAAAAAAGAAAAAAAAATTTAGGCTGAAATTCCTCCAAAGTTTTAAATTGTGATGTCAGGTTTTATAACCTGGGGAGTTCAGCTTTCATTTTAAAAGGGCAGTAAGTTATTAGGTAGGTCCAAAAGTAATTGCAGTTTTTGCACCCACCTAGTACTACAAAACCTACTGGATGAAAGCAATTCTGCAGAGTGTTGAGAAATTACAACTCAAGTCCACTGTTTATTGGTGGTCCAGCTTATTCCAAGAAGGTCTGAAGATCATTTCCAAACTTCTTAATATCTTTCCCTAAACTACTTGGGGAGACAAAGAGGAAACTGAAATCTTGTAACATCAAAAATTGTAATGGACAAATGACTCACTACTAAGATTATAGATAATTGATATTAATTATAGAGGAGTCAGATTGAGAGAAAAATCTTCCCAGCTACAACTCACAGGAATAATGGCAAGCAGTTATGTAGTACTTATTATATACCTGACACTGTTCTAAGGGGTTTACTTGTACTAATCATTGAATCTGCACAAGAAACCAACAAAATATTTACTATAATTAAATAACATTTTCAGTTGAGGAAAACAGGCACAGAGAAGTTGATTTGCATACAGCTAGCAAATGGCGGTGTTGACATTTAAACCAAGAAAATCTCTACTCCTAATCATTATAGCATATTCTTGGTACATCACAGTTTTGTTTACTAAAAAAGGAGTTACCTGAAAGAAGTAGGGAAATACTTCACAATTCTCCTAATATGTTTTCATGACTACAAGAGCTAGAACCTGTCGTAGTGAAGAACTGGACACCCTTGCTGTCCATCCCTGGTCACTTTCCCATGGTGGATCATCCTCACTGTCAACATCTTTCTGCATACAGGCAAAGAACATGCCACCCAGGGAATGACTGATAGGACAGAGGGGAGAGGTATGGGATGGTTACAGTGTAACTGCACAGATTTCACCTGGCGCCAGGATAAATATATAGAGAAAACTGAAGCCTGTGGGGAGGGGAAAAAATCTCCTAAGGAAAAAATAAGTAAATAGCAACAAGAAGTTTAAGAATAAAAGCTTGCCTGTGAAAACAATTGCTTGAGTGCAAGTTTCCATAGAGTAATGGTGGGCACTCTGGACTCTGAAAATGATCGCTTGTAGACTTAAAAAACAAACCTTCAATAAACATCTAGCAACCCAACAAAATAGCAAGAAAACATGTCTTCTACAAAGCAAGAAGTGACAGGGTATTTTTTGTTTGTTTGCTTCCCTGCTTTTTGTTTTTTGAGACAGAGTCTTGCTCTGTCCCCTAGGCTAGAGTGCAGTGGTATGATCTTGGCTCACTGTAACCTCCGCCTCCCGGGTTCAAGCAATTCCGCCTCAGCCTCCCTAGTAGCTGAGACTACAGGCGGGCGCCACTATGCCCAGCTAACTTTTGTATTTTTAGTAGAGACGGGGTTTCACCATATTGGACAGACTGGTCTCAAGCTCCTCACCTTGTGATCTGCCCGCCTTGGCATCCCAAAGTGCTGGGATTACAGGTGTGAGCTGCTGTGCCAGGCTGAAGTAACAGTTATTAAAAGAAAACAGGTGGAGACAAAAAGTTATCTAACTAAAGTGAAAAAGAGACTGAATAAGAAAGTAGTGAAAGGATACTAAAAAATATAGAATGGAATTGATCCCTAAACTGAATGCATTAAAGAGCCACTATCCACAGACAAAACTGAGAAATTTCATGGATGAACAGAAGGGAATAAAAATATGAGAACAATGAGAGAAAATACGATTATATCAGCAAATAAATAAAGGTTTTGGAAGGAAATAATCAAGTAGAGCAATTGGGGTTTTAATGAAAGAACTATGTACAATGGTATGAGTAGAGTTAAGGGAAACCAGCAAGGGACAGTGAAGCATCTAGAAGTAGCAATAATAGAGACGAGTTACCATTCTCAGGTCAGAAGTAGTGAGGGAGTAACAAATATTGAAACCTGGAGAAAACAGTAGAAGATAATCTACAGAAGCTGTGGCTGGAGGTAGAATTATTCAAGCACTGTCAAGCCTTGTACCAGCTGGGGGGAAACAGAGGGAATAAATTCCTAGCTTTTTCTGCCCTCCAGTCTCCTGCAGATGTCTTCCATTGGCCAGACACACACAAAGGCAGAGGACCAGGGAAACCAATTATACAGTCATGAAGGTCAGACTCCCAAGACATAGGACATAGCAGAGAGGAATAGAGAATAGACCTGTGGAGCAAATGAATTTTCAACCCAATGAGTAATATGGAAGCAGAAGGACAGAAAACAGGCATATCCGTAATTGTGTGTCAAAAGAACAAATGGAACAGGAAAAACATCAGAGATATCACAGAAGAAAACTTTCTTCAGCAAGGTACACATTGAAGGGATCACCATGCTCTCTAGGCAATGACAATGAAAAAGAGTTACACCTAACTGATCTTGGCCGAGGTATACAGTAAAACCATACAGGGTTCAAGAAAATTTATTACAAATGGAACTAAATTTAAATTGTTTGAATCTACATGACAGAATACCAAAACAAAACAAAAATAACAACAATAGTAATAGAGTAATATCTACATTGTTTTGAAAGGAGCCAATTGTAAGTGAAAAATTTCATACTCAGCTTGTTTTTTAATATGTAAAGAAATCGGAAGTGAATACTCAGACATACATAGGCAAAAAATAATAACACTTTTATTTTTTTTAAATTCTTAAATATATACTTTGAGATAGAAAACAAAATTAGGAGCTAGATAGAGAGGTCATGTTACCCAGCAGCAGATGGTCAACATTAAAACTATTTAAACACATACACACAGCTGTAAGTTTAGTTACAAACAAAACAAAATACAAATATCAAAATATTCTTATAAAAGAATTGTAAAATAAAAAATAATACCATCATAAAACCAATATAGGTTACAAATCTAAGTTTATATTAACGGAAGGGAAAAAGTGCATTAAATTTCACACCTCCTATATGAGAATATATCCATCACTGACATTAGATAATATAATAGCAAAAATACTAGCTGCAACAATAATAATACCATATTTTATTGAATGCTTAGTATACGCTAGGCACTACTGTGAACAATTTATGTGAATTAACTAATTTCAAACTTAAAAGAATTTTATCAGGTAGGTTCCATTATTATCCTCATCTTATAGATGAGGATTAAATAACATGCCCAAAGTTAATCATCTGGTTATTTGAGCCTATCTTTTCAATTATTATTTTATACTTATTACACATGTTCAACAATAGGAAATTAGTTAAATAAATGTGTCTAAAAATAGAATCTTTCCTGGATAATGCTGTAAAGGCATATTTATTGATATGTATGTAAGTGTATTTATTTTCAATCACATGTAAAAATATTTACCTTATATTACATAGCAGATACTTGTTTTTGCCTTCACAGCATACACCTCACAGGGCTGTCTAAAGTGTTAAATGATTAAACTGGATTAAGCCATGTTTCAAGCTATCAACCTTTCAATTATAAGAGCCAATAAATTTCCTCTTTGAAGCTGTATGGCATTGAGTGTCCTGTCACTTGTGAAAGGATTCCTAATGATGAGTATTTTTAAAGGAAAATGAAAGTTGCCAAGCTATGTATTTTAAAAAACAATATATGCATGCAAATATACATAGCAAATTAAGCCTATGGTTGTTATTAATCATTGTTAATAGCAGTTATATTTGGAGGGTAAGACTGACTTTCTAAAATGAATATTATTGTACAATTAAAAAATACTAATATTTGAAACTATAGGGAGACAATTACCCTTAGATATTATTTCTCCTAAATAATTTTTTTATATGACTTGTAAATCAGGCAAGTTGAGGATCTTTTCTCTCATGAAAGTATAAGTATTTGCTGAATGGATGCATGCATGCGTGAATGGATAAACGAATGAGATTCTGAAGGTATTTGTATGGATAGTCATCTATCTCACAGAGACAGGTAGAAGAAGAACTCATAGGCAAGACTAGATCTTGTCTTTTTCTTTTCTTGTTCTTTTTTTTTTTTGAGACAGAGTCTGGCTCTGTCACCCAGGCTGGAGTGCGGTGGAGCCATCTCGGCTCACTGCAAGCTCTGCCTCCCGGGTTCACGCCATTCTCCTGTCTCAGCCTCCCTAGTAGCTGGGACTACAGGCGCCGGCCACCACGCCTAGCTAATTTTTTTTTTTTTTTTTTTTTTTGCATTTTTTAGTAGAGACGGGGTTTCACCGTGTTAGCCAGAATGGTCTCAATCTCCTGACCTCGTGATCAGCCCGCCTCAGCCTCCCAAAGTGCTGGGATTACAGGCGTGAGCCACTGTGCCTGGCCAAGACTACTTTTTCCCAAGATGCAAGTCTTGCCTGTTTTATTTAGCATACAAATGCAAATTTCTTCAATTTCTACCACATAGACCGTCACAAGATTAGTTCGCAGATATGTGTTGCTTTACTATGGGGATATGTTCTGAGAAATGCATCCTTAGGCGATTTCATTGTTGTGTGAATATCATACAGTGTACTTACACAAACCTAGATGTTAGAGTGTACTATGCACCTAGACAACATGGCATAGCCTATTGTTCCTAGGCTGCAAACATGTACAGCATGTTAGTGTCCTGAGTACTGTAGGTGACTGTAACATGATGAGTATTTGTGTATCTAAACCTAGAAACCAGAATGCTTTGTGCTATGACATTGCAATAGCTATGACATCACTAATAAGTGATAGAAATTTTTCAGCTCCATTATAATCTTGTGGAACCACTGTATATGCAGTCCATTGTTGACTGAAACATCGTTATGTGGCACATGACTGTATTTGGAAAAAATATTTAAACTACTCATTGCCAGACAACCACAACTGCCTTAGAAAATATATACTGATGCTTCTATTTAATGTCTAATATTGACCAACATGACATACATTCACAAGAAAAGGAAAATGGTTTGTTGAATTTTTCTTATTAGAAACTATTTATTCCATTTCTATTTCTCATGGTACTTTTCAATGTAATAAAAATCAAATACATTAAAAATAACAAACATTGAACATTTACTACATTCCAAGTGCTTTACATACATTATTTCAACCTTTTAAATTAGGTTTCAAATGGGGAAACTGAGGCTTAAAGACAAATACTTGGTGCAAGCTAACACAGCTAATATTTTGTAAACTTGGTTTTTAAACCAAGACTTGATTAATTCTCAAACAGTTTCAGCACTGCCTTCTTCCTTGGCCATGAGAGCTTATGTTCTATATTTAAAAATACTAGTTTGGGCAGTCATGAGAGAATGAGAAATGACTGAAGTTAGCTGAATAGTTTTTTTCAATTCCTCCCTTTAAGCCAGATAGAGCTCAAATTTCCTTGTCATCAGCAACGATCACAGGCAAATCTTCAGCTCAAGGAATCTCAGCTTTGCTGAGGCAGATGTCTGTGACTCTGGGACTGGGACCAGGTTGACTTCTTAGCTTTACTCTCCAGGTGACTGCAGTAAATCTGAAGAACCCAATAGAAATGCTGGCATAGAACTACACTGAAGATGCATGAATAGTAATATTTTCTGCTATATAAATAGGAAAATGAAAGAAGGTTGACTTATAGTTGGACCTTTATATTTCCTATTACATGCTAGAAAATGCAAAACTAGGGCAGTTTCCTTTCTCACATTGTTAATATTATTTTCTCCCATCCTAAATTATCTTTAAGTACTACAAACTTATAGTCGAACTTACTTTAAGTTAATTTTCTGTAGTTTTAGATTGTCTCTAGCACCTACTAAATACTAAAATCTGCAAGTAAGCCAATAAATATTATATGTACATTGCACTCAAAATTGTAACTAAGTAGTTATTATAGAGTGATGAGAGAGAGGCATGGTTATGAAGATTTTTTATTTACAAGAGATGGACCAAGAGGAGATGATCAACTCTTCTCAATTGTATAAGTTTAGAATGATGTCATAGTTAACTAAAGTTAGAAAGGAGATCCTGGAATCTAAAATAATTGCATATATTAAAAAACATAACAAAACAAACAAATGGTAAGACTGTCCCAGTGGCTAAACCGTTATATGATATTATTGTTTTTTAAAAAAGACCTTGCTTTCCTGGTGACGGGTTAATTTAGTTTGGATGCAAGGCTGAGGGTGTTTCCTTTCTGAGGAGTCAGGTTTCTCTTTCCAGATGGTTTCTCCTCCCTTAACTCAAAAACAAAAAATTGCTTTTATGGCTATTGATTTTGATTAATGGATACTGTCATGGGAAACCATTTTCTTTTTCTTGGAAGAAACACAGACCATTGTGATACAAAAAAAAGTTTGGGTTTAAAACTTTCGTCTACCATTAGCCAATTGGATGGAGAAGGATGATGCCTAGGAGTTCTTTTCATTGTTTGAGAGTTGTCTGCCTGAAAGACAGAATCTTAATTTTGAAAATTTTAAAATTTCTTTTCCATTATATGGCAGAATACAATGGCTGATGAAGAGAAAGCTTGTGACTGGAGCCCTAATTTCAATTCAGGAATATAATTAATGCTCCCAAGGTCAGGCTCTTGCCTGGTAGATGTCCCATGGGCTCCCAGTGGCTGAGAGGAGGGAATTAAGCAGAGGGAAATCATCTCTGTGAGCCAGCTGGGCTTCCCTTGTTGCCCCTCCCGGGCTCAACTAACCCCACTGCATCCCCAAACCCTGCTGTTAGCTGCTATCAAGCAGAGCCAGAGGAAATTGTTGGAGACAGTGCCAATATCAGTGCCCCAGAGGGTTCCCCCTTTGCCAACGTTAGTTAGAAAGAAGCTGGTCTCATTCACTGTTAAAGCTATTGATTTTTTTTTTCCCTCCCTCAGGCCAGCCCTGCATTACTCTCCTTCCAGGGTCTGAGGGCTGTGTCTTTCACCAATATGTTTCTTTTAGAACATTCATTTACAGAATCAAAGAAGAACTCTCCTGAGTATCTTGTTATCTTGCCAGTCCTGACCTAAAATAGAGCTGGGAAATGTAGGCAGCTTTGTAAATAACAAATCTGACCTTCATCCCTTAGCACTTCCTGCCATGGTTCTTGTTGAAAAAGATTCTAAGAAAATCAGGAGATAGGCTTCATCATTGCCCACTTTTTCTCAGGGTACCTGTGTTTAAATTCCCTTCTGGTTGTATGTAAAAAATGTTTATGGTTTCTATTTTCTCTTTAATAGATATACTTTGTAATTGGTGGTTTCTGTCTTGAATAATTCATTTATTCATCTAATTCATATTTGTTTATTCATGCAATTCACTCATTCATCCATCCAATACTTAACTACTTAACCACTGCATGACAGGTGCTGTGTTAAATGATGGGGCTTCCATATGGAAGAAAAGAGACCCTATCCCTGCCCCATGATGCTTACAGAATAGCAAAGCAGGTATTAAACAAAGAAATGCAAAAAACTGCAAGGGTAAATTGTGGTATGTGATATCAGGAAAAAGTTCAGGGTGCTCTAAGAGAGTACACCAATTTAGATAGGGGAATCTGCAGAGAAAGTGACATCTCAGCACTGACACAGCTGGGGGATGGAGAACTTGATATCCACATCTTCCATGTGGAGACAGATTGGAGGGAGCGGGCACAAGACTGTAGGCAGGAGATGAATTAGGATGTGATTGCTCAAGTCTAAGGGAGAGGTGATAGCCTACCTCATAGCACAAAAAGGACTTTCGGAAGTTATTGACAATGTTTTTGTCTCATTTCATCAGCATAAAACAATATCGAATATTATTTTTATTTGAAGGGATGGCATAAATACTCTTATAATGCCTGCATAGTTTTATAAAATAAAAAAATATAGTATAGGTGATAGAGTAAAATATAGAAGAAAAAGATATAGTATCAGAATTATCTACAAACCCTTTCTTATCAGCCTCCTGTTAACAATGAGAATTATCTGTCTTATCTTTTTCCCTTATATGTGTGTGTAAACACATAGGAATGTATGTGTATATATGTGTTTGTTTGTACACATATACATACAGATATTACATGAAGAAATCATACTATTATGTTATCAGGATATTATTTTTAAATTTAATACAGATGTCTTTCTATATTAGCACATATAAATAAACCTTATTTTTAATGCTTCAATAATATTTCATAAAATATAGATGAAAGTACTATCATATTTCAATAATTCCACACTATTTCTACTGCTTTTCATAGTTTTATTTTTTACATTTAACTTTCTAATTTATTCAAAAATATTTTTGTACGTTGTTTGAAACTAGATCACAATTTCCCTCCCAAATCATTCTATTTTCTAAATCTTATTTATTGAATGATTTATCTTTCCCATATCATCATCGTCTACCAAATTCTCTCATAGACGTAGATGACTTTTTGGAATCTATTTTCTATTCCAATGGTCTATTTATCTATTATTACAGCCATACCACCCTGTTTTATCAAGGTTGTGTAGTGCTTCGACATCTTATAAGCAAGTGAGCCCAAGGGTGGTGGTTAGGAGTGCAGTTACTGGAGCTAGGCCAAATATGACTCTAGTCCTGAAGAATAGTCATTTATTTACCTGGATGACATTGGTAGGTAGTATATTCTTATATCAGTGTGATACCATCATCAGTATATTTTAGTTTAGCTTGTGGTTACAACTGATTGAGTGTTGACTTTCAGTGACAGATGCGTATTAAACAATGTATTTCTAAAGCAAAAATATTGAAATTCTTTAATACATCATTTTTTCCTGAAAATTATCTACTTTATTACTCATAATTGACTTGGATGCAATGATGGTTTTAATAAAGTTACAACTAAAAATGTTGTGGATAACCTGATAATGCAGTCCACCACTGTGAAATGGCTCCAGTTCTCAAGTCTTTAGGTATAAAATGCAAATGTCTTGAGTTGTGTTGTGTGGTTAGCAGCACAGACTGTGGGCAGCATCCACAGAAAGGGAGATGGAGAGGGAATCAACATGTATTTGTGAATTCTATAATATTAATACCCATTACAGCCCTGAACTACCAGCCACAGAGGAGGGAGTAAGAAAGCAGAGTCCATTCTTCTTCCTTGATCACTTGGAGAAATTACAGATGGCCGGCCATGGGGATACTCAGAATCTGTCAGCTGGAAAAATGCCATAAGCAAAACCTCTTGAATACGTTGAAAGAAAACATTTGCAAATATTAATATCGTGTTGCTGGAAATATGTTAGCAGGCAAAATAGCAAAACTTGAGGCATAACTGGATAAGTGTAAACAAGGGGGTATGGAAAATAAAATATCCTGAGCTATGATTTGAACTGATAAAGGAGATAGTGATGGTGCCAAATAACTGAAAAGCCAAATCTAGTTAATGTCTTGGGGGGCAGTCTGAACTGAGAAGACTAAGAACAATTTTAAAGTGTAAAACATTGAAATCACAAAGTGGTCCTACTGGTTCAGCCATAAACTATTTAATAAGCAAAATTATGATTTATTTTAGAAATAGTAAGCACCCCTCATCACACTACCCGATTTATTAGACACTGAATCTCTTTTCATAGTACCTAAAGCCAAGTTAATTTACACAACTAAATGAAAATGAAAGTTTTTTAGGAGCCTCTGCAGACATTTATACAAAGAAAATTGAATCAGATAAGAGCCTGAGGTGGCCATTCTCTCTCTCTCTCTCTCACACACACACACACACACACACACACACACACACACTGCCTATTCTGCCAGTATTAACAAGTAGACATAGACTCCATTACTCCCCCTTTCTCCTTTCCTTTATTCACCCACCCACTCCTATTAAAATTTCCTCTGCCAATTTTTCCCCAGTCGTTTTTCCCCACCACTCCTACTGTCACCATCATTGCCTTGATGACTATAATAGTGGACTAATTAGTTTCTCTCTATCAGTCTTACTCCATCTAATCCATCAACTTCTCCACAAACAGATTTATCTTCTTACATCGCAATCACCTCCTTGTCTTCTATAACCTTTAAAGTCTCCTTATTTTTTCTAGAATGAAGACCAAATTCTTTGTCTTGGCCTTCCACAATCTGTTCCCAAACCACTCCACCTTTATGCCACTGATTACCACACTACAAACCTGCTGATGATGGAAACTGCTCTACTCACTGTTGCCCACACACTTCCTGATGTCCACTCTTGCCCTTGGGTTTCTGTGTTTTGATTTCCCCAGATATTTCTCATTCATTTTTCAAAAATCTAATCTCTTTTCTTCAAGGTCCAACTCATATCCTCTCTCTTTTCCATTTTCATCCTTAACTTCCCCAGTGTCAATAGCCACTCCTTCCTCTGATGTGAGGATTATTTGTCACCCTTTCATAATCTAGTCTACCCTCGATAATAAGCTTAAGAAACTCTCCAAAATTCACATTTAATGACACAAATAAAGTAGGTGTATTAGTCCGTTTTCACGCTGTCAATAAAGACATACCCGACACTGGGCAATTTACAAAAGAAAGGTTTATTGGACTTACAGCTCCACATGGCTGGGAAGGCTTCACAATCTTGGTGGAAGGTGAAAGGCATGACTTACATGGCAGCAGACAAGAGAAGAGAGAGCTTGTGCAGGAAAACTCCCGTCTTTAAAACCATCGGCTCTCGTGAGACTCATTCACTATCATGAGAACAGTGCAGGAAAGACCCACCCCCATAATTCAGACACCTCCCACTGGGTTCCTCCCATGACATGTTAGAATTGTGGGAGTTACAATTCAAGATGAGATTTGGGTGGGGACACAGCCAAACCATATCATTCTGCCCTTGGCCCCTCCCAAATCTCATGTCCTCACATTCTGAAACCAATCATGCCTTCCCAACAGTCCCCTAAAGTCTTAACTCATTTCAGCATTAACTCAAAAGTCCACAGTCCAATGTCTCATCTGAGACAAGGCAAGTCCCTTCCACCTACGAGCCTTTAAAATCAAAAGAAAGTAAGTTACTTTCTAGATACAATAAAGGTACAGGCATTGGGGAAATACAGCCATTCCGAATGGGAGAAATTGGTCAAAACAAAGGGACTACAGGCCCCATGCAAGTCTGAAATCCAGCAAGGCAGTCAAATCTTAAAGACCCAAAATTATCTCCTTGACTCCACATCTCAGATGTGAGTCAAGCTGATGGTGGGTTCCCATGGTCATGGGCAGCTCCACCCCCATGGCATTGCAGGGTACTGCCTCCCTCCTGGCTGCTTTCAGAGGCTGGTGTTGGGTGTCTGCAACTTTTCCAGGTGCACAGTGCAAGCTGTTGGTGGATCTACCATTCTGGGGTCTGGAGGATGGTGGTTGTCTTCTCACAGCTCCACAAGGCAGTGCCCCAGTGTGGACTCTGCATGGGGGCTCCCACCCCACATTTCCCTTCTGCACTATCCTAGCAGAGGTTCTCCATGAGTGCCCTGCCCCTGCAGCAAACTTTGGCCTGGTCATCCAGGCATTTCCATACATCCTCTGAAACTTAGGCAGAGGTTCCCAGACCTCAATTCTTGACTTCTATGCACTCGTAGGCTCAACACCACATGGAAGCTTCCAAGGTTTGGGGCTTGCACCCTCTGAAGCTATGAGCTCTATGTTGGCCCCTTTCAGTGATGGCTGCAGCAGCTGGGATTCAGGGCATCAAGTTCCCAGGCTGCACACAGCATGTGGACCCTGGACCTGTCCCACCAAACCACTTTTTCCTCCTAGGCCTCTGGGCCTGTAATGGAAGGGGCTGCTGTGAAGACCTCTGACATGCCCTGGAGATATTTTCCCCATTGTTCTGGGGATTAATATTTGGCTCCTTGTTACTTACGCAAATTTCTGCAGCTGGCTTGAATTTCTCCTCAGAAAATGGGATTTTCTTTTCTATTGCATTGTCAGGCTGCAAATTTTCCCAATTTTTATGCTCTATTTCCCTTTTAAAACTGAATGCCTTTAACAGCACCCAAGTCACCCTTGAATGCTTTGCTGCTTAGAAATTTCTTCCACCAGATACCCCAAATCATCTCTCTCAAGTTCAAAGTTCCACAGATCTTAGGGCAGGGGCAAAATGCCAACAGTCTCTGCTAAAACATAACAAGAGTCACCTTTGATCCAGTTTCCAACAAGTTCCTCATATCCATCTGAGACCACCTCAGCCTGGACCCTATTGTTCATATCACTGTCAGCATTTTGGTCAAAGTCATTCAACAAGTCTCTAGGAAGTTCCAAACTTTCCCACATTTTCCTGTCTTCTGAGCCTTCCAAACTGTTCCAGCCTCTTCCTGTTACCCAGTTCCAAAGTCACTTCCACATTTTAGGGTATCTTTTCAGTGATGCCCCACTCTAATAGTACCAATTTACTGTATTAATCCATTTTCATACTGCTGATAAAGACATACCTGAGTCTGGGCAATTTATAAAAGAAAGGTTTATTGGACTTAGTTCCACTTGGCTGGGGAGGCCTCACAATCATGGTGGAAGGTGAAAGGCATGTCTCACATGGTAGCAGACAAGAAAACAGAGAGCTTGTGCTGGTAAACTCCCGTTTTTCAAACCATCACAATTTGTGAGACTCATTCACTATCATGAGAACAGCACAGGAAAGACCCACCCCCATAATTCAATCACCACCCGCCAGGTTCCTCCCATGACATGTGGTAATTGTGAGAGTTACAATTCAAGATGAGATTTGGGTGGGGACACAGCGAAACCATATCAGTAGGTGACCACCCATTGTATGGGGAATACTATGAAAGTATTATTTAGTTAAATGCAGGTGTTAAATTACTTATAAGGGGTTGAGCTGAGCAATTTCACTGTGGGTTTATATCAGAAGATCAAGAGTGGAGAACCTCAGTGCCAGCTTTTAAGAGTCATTCCCGGTCTCTCGAAATGTAGAGAGATCAACTAAAGCAGATGTGGCATTTTCTTGGGAAGAGGAGGCTTCTTTCCTCATTTCCACAGCACTGAACTGCTGTGACTCATGGAAAGGAATACTTTTTGGAACATCAAAATACTGGCCATCTCCTGAAAAGCATCAGTGATAGGCTAATGAATACACCCCACTTGACACTTTGGAAAGCAGTAACATTAGCAGAGGGAGTTGTAGCCACAGAGAGAAATCAGTAAGAATTGACTCTAGCAGACAGACTCTTTTGTGAGCAAAACTGAAGTAACTTGGGGATTCCCAGAAATAATTTGAGAAGATTGTGGCATTGGAAATTTCAGCCAACGTCATTTTGGACCATAATGTTGACCTCATTTATATTGGATCAGCCATGTTTGTTATATAACTATAATTATAATTTAATTATAATTTGAAAAGTTACACAAATTGTAACTATAATTAGTAGTTTATCATTCTTAGTAGTTGGTTTGTCATTGTAGTTGGTTTCACTTAATAAAAAAATCTCATCTTCACAAATATATTTTTAGCTTCTTGAAGACAAAGATAATTTTTCAACATACAATGGGCACTTACAAGGTGATTGTGAATATTGATAATAAAGTTATGGTAGAAGTTTATTTTGAAGGAAAAATCACTTTATTTTCATTTTAGGTAAAATTCAATGAATCTTTAATAAATCAAGTTTTGAATTTTAATAGTAGGAAGGAACTTACAGATAATTTCAACAAGATGTCAGAGGCCCTATACAATTTAGAGGTTTCTGCAGTAGAATTTGAAGAATGAGTCTGCTGCTAATCTAGTCCTATGACTAGATTGATATAGTTTGACTACCTTATATTATAAAAGTTGAAACAGACCAAGAAACATTAAATGGTTTGTCCAGGAACACATATATGGTGAGATGTGAGCCAAGGAATCAGGTCTCCTGACAGCCACTCTGGTGTTACCAGTAACAGTTGTTTTTATTGATTTCTATTCTTTATTTTCATAATTTACTACTCACTTATTTCATGATTTCATGAGTATCTATCTCATTTTATATATTTCTGCCTCATCAGGCACTATAAAAAATGTCTTTCAGAGAGGGTTAAATTAACAGTGATGAAGAGGCAAACATCTCGATGTGGTTGGAAAAGGCCCTAGTCTTAGAATCCTGTCTTAGATTCAGAAGAAATCCAATTTGTCCTTCACATGACAAATCAATCCGCTTCATAGGACTTCTACTGGAGGACTTCCTGCCTATACTGGATGACTGGGAAAACCAGCTTCCCATCTTTGAACAAGTCAGACTCTTTTCTAGCTTGCTCCTTCATTGAGCTTAATTTAATAACAACATAACCTTCTAACCCTTCTTTTGAGGACATAAACATCATATACGCTGGAAGCCATACTTATGTTTAGCTTGGCTTTGATGAAACGACTTAAATTTTATATCAGTTACTGTAATTTACCAATTAAATAAGTACTGAGTAGAAGTACTCGGGAATGAGCCCTCCAGTTTCCCACAATCCCTACCACTCTGTATTGCCCCACACTGGGTGTGCTTCTTTCATTTAATGATAACCTTTCCGAACACAAAGCATCCAAGATAGGCTCCATGTGAGATGCCATAAACGTATAAAGTGTTTAATGTTTAGCATTTAAACTCCACAGACTTAAGCAAATGTGCCAACTTCTGATTTCTGAATGAACATATAAAGTTCTTAAAGAATGGTGACTGCCACTTTCAAATTCTACCCTTGTGGTTCATGAGGAATGAAGAGAGAAATGGGTCAAATAAAACAGAGAAGGAGAAGTATGTGAATTCTGAGGGTTACTATGAATACCAGGAATCCACAGATATGTATGAATGAAGGAAGAAATCCAAAGTGGGATTTCTTTTTGCAGCAGGGGAGGCAGGAATTGATGTTAACTGAGAGGTGGAGTCTGACATAGCAACTTCAATAGCAAAGCAAAGGATAGTCGTTGTGTGGGCTCAGGGAGGAATGTCCAGCTTTTGAGCCATGTCCAGATATGGAGATCTGCTCTGTGGGTGGCAGCGGCACCTCCAGATACAGATGGGCACTGCCTCTGTCAAGCCAGCTTTCACCTTATGGCAGCTCTCTGGGATGGCAGTCTGGAAACACCATATGGGATATAGACTTTCCCACATAATCCCATGAAAACTGTTTTACAGCGATACATTATGAATATTTCATTTTCATCACAAATCCACTTGCAAAGTATGAAACATTTCTTTTCTTTTTAATTCTTTCTCTGTTTTCTTGGTCCTTGGTTTAAATGGGCTTCATTCAGTTAAAAAAAAATGCTTACTTATCAAATTTAGGATGTTAGAAGAATTTCAAATTATTTACTGTCATGGTAATAATTAGAACTATGCTGACCTTTCTTACTATGTATATATGACAGCTAATCAACTTAGCAGACATGTATACAAAAGACAACTGGTTTGACTTTGATGGGGGCTGAATTGGGTGGATTTAAAAGCAGAGTTGGCTAAATTAATTTGGTGTTCTGGTTTCCTGGGGATGTGGCCCCTCCATGATCCAGCTAAAAGGGATAATCTTAAAAGCTTCTTTTTCATTCTGTGATTGAATTTTTGTAAATATGAATCACCAGTCATGAAAGTATATATATTGTTTTGAAATGAAGTTTTGTGTCTATTTCTTTGTCTCCTGATATTAGAAGAATCACTTTATCCTCCTAGAGTGAGTGATAGCAGCTGGTTGACAGGACAGAACAGTTCTGCAGACTGTGCCGAAAGGGAGGGGAAAAGACCATATCTAATTAAAGCAGCAGGGAATGATTTTTAGCAAGGCAAATTGTAATCTGTTATCTGGAAGTTGGCCAGGGCATTAGGGTTAACAATGCTTGTTGTGAAAAATAATAATACAAATATATATACCTGCCATGTTTTTAATGTATCACAAGTATCTGGAATGTCCAGGTTTATATCTCCTTTAAAAGCTTTCTTACATTCAGTATCCTTTAATACGTGCCAAAAAATATGGCAAAAACGTAGCAGTTATAGAAAGACATAGTTAGCTTCAAAAGTGCTGGTGAATCTTACTTGTCTTGAATATTTTCACAGGAGTTCTAACTATGATCTCAGAAAAATAATCAATTGTACTTTCAAAATAATATGATATAAAATTTTTTTAATTTTTTTAATGGATTATTTTTCCTCTGGGTCAGAAGTTCAGTTTCACCACTTTCTAGCTGTGTAATATCCAGTGTGCCACGTGACCTGCCTCAGATTCTGTTTTTTATTTGTAAAGTGCAAGTAATAATATTCACCTACTATCTTGTCTGATTAATAGGATCAGATTAGATTCCATCAAACATCTGAAAGCACATGATAAACTGAAAGCAACTTACTAATGAAAATTATTGCTGTTATTACATTCTTGGTTTATACAGTACCTGTTTATGCAGTGACATTGGAGGGCATTGGTGCAAATGGCTTACCTATGAATGGGAAGCAAATTTCCCAAGAGCAGATTTAATCCATCAACCAAATCTTTTGATTGCATTCAATCCACCTGAAAGAGCTCTGGACAGAGCCCTGAGGTGAGTTATTAGTTACATATTGAGTTGAATCGGTTTCAAAGAGGAAATCCTATGAGGCATTTGGGAACTCAACAGGTTGAGGCAGGCCACATAGAATCATAGATGAAAATTTGGGAGGAAGCCAAAATTCACATCCCTAGAAACAGTGTTCCAAGCTATAACAAAGGGTTAAGTAGGCAAGTTCAAGATGCAGCCTTTACAACTTGGACAAAATTACAACAACAAAATATGAACTATTATTTCTGTATTAGCCATGCCTAAGATGCTTCCATTTCAAGTTGTGTCACAGTTGGCATAGGTTCATCCCGGAATTGCTGTCTGGTTTCTAGGGCAGTAAGTTCTAACTACAGGACAGTTTTCGAAATGGGAAGCATTCTGAGATGAATGCTAAAAGCACTCTCTATATCCACATCTCTACTTATACCTATAATTTTATATTAAAACAAAAAATAGGAAGACCTATCAAATATAAACATACTTTGTAAATATAGAAGAAAGTAAATAATAAAGTCCCTACTCTTTGCATTTTAGAATTTTTTAGGTATTAAGTTTTGACATAACGCTTTTTTAATTTAAATTTTATTTATAATAGCAAAGATTTTGATTCGAATGCCTATTTCTTATTTGGAAACAACTATCTATACGATGGTTAGAAAAGAATGAATGCCTAAGCTTTGTGGTTTTTTTATTTGTAAAATTAATGTGTTGCATTCGGACAGAAATTTTAAAACTCAAGAGTAAAATGTTGGGCAGTTTAATTTAGGTGGTTTATCAAGAAGACATGATTTTCTTTAGTGAATTAGGTGATGACCTGTGGGCTCATGAATTATTTAGCAAAAGTTATAGCCCAGAGGTCAGATCCTGGGAAGGGCATGGGCTGGGGGTATCTGCCAAGTTCAGTATGAGTCTGCATGTTTCCCTCCAATCCCATTCCCTGCTCTCCAACTGAAGTCCCCCACATTGCTGACTTGACTCTGAATTGTCCCTCTCAAGTATACCCAGAAAGCTTCAACCTTTGCACTGAGGCAAAAATAGGAAACATTACAATTTGATCCCTTTAGGGCCAGTGTCGTTGTTTTACTGTCTCCAGCAAACTCTAGGCCAGAAGGCTCATCTGGTATCAGTGTCATTCATGTGCAAAGCAGAAACTGAACTGAACACATTATCTTTGAGCTGAAATTGGTGTCTCCAGCAGTACCAGCCTCTTGAAGGGGTGGCATACACTTGAAGGTTGGTTATTAGTTCCAAATGCTGCAGAAGCATCTGCTCTCGACTAGCTAGAAATCATGTTTAATAACAAGAAAATCTACTCCAGCCAAATCCCTATTGGGAGGGCTCTCGCATGAACAAAAGGCCCCCACTTCCCCTGATTTCCATAACAGATGTAGTATCTGATGCATGACAGCTCAGTGCAGCCCTGCGCCATTATTCTGCTACATATCCATCTGCAAGAAACGGTGCTTTCATTTTATTAATTTCTCTGGTGGGCTACACGTTATGTTTTGCTGCCCAGAGAGTACTCTGTTTGTGCTTCATGCTACACTGGTCACAATAATAGTTATTTTTTCTTAATGTTAAAGGTTACTAACCTTCTTCCTTTACTTTGCTATGCATCTTCCATACCCAATAAACTATTAATGCCTCCCTGGGGGGTTGACAATTTCACTTAAGTTTGTCTGGTCTTCCCAATCCTAATGCTACTTCTTTGTCTTCTTATTGAGCATTCTTGGGACAAGCCAGCTATGGGGGAAAGTCATTAGCCGGCTCCTAACTGCTGAATGCAGTTCCCAATGCTTTTTTTTTTTTTTTTTTTTTTTTTTAAAAAAAAGGAACAGAACAAGAATTTTGACATTTGTAAGGCAACAGTGGCTTTGAAATCATAAATGCACGCAACCACAGACAAAAATATTTGCTATTTTGGAAAGACAAATGCTCTTTATTTGTAATTAATCCCAAGTCAGTTTTCTCCTACTGGTGGAGTTTTAGGTAAATAGTGAGATTTGCTTCCTGAGGCCAGCATGGAGCAGGCTGTAACATAGGCTGGTCATTATCCCATGTCACTTTTTCGTAGGATGCATCATAGAAGATGCTATACTTGATAGCAAATGGGGCCCAGAAATGGGGGGAGGGAGGAACTGATGGAGTACTTGAAAGGGAAAAGAATAAAGACAAGACAGAATGGGGTAAGATGAGGAGTCATAAATATAGAATAAAGTAATAATATGTAATCTCCTCATTTTCATTAAGTTTAGTAATTTGTTTTATTTTCTTAAAATAAAGTAGGCAGTACATGCAAATTTTCATCCTTAAAGGAATCTGTTTGAAACCTAAAACATCATAACTTGACAGAAAGAAGCTGAATTTGGCAATGAGTCCAAAATAGCATGAGTGCAGCTTTTTTCAAGGTGTTAAAAAAAAGAGGGGGAGAGAGAAAGAGAGGTACAGCTACAGTTGACAAAGGACAAAGCCACAACAACACATATATATGAATTTGCCAAGGTCAAGCACATTTAAATAAAATTTGCATGTTTTTGTTAGCCAGTCATGTAGCATTTAGACACAAAACAGCAGGATAAATAAGCCACCTCTATTACCAAACTCTCCCAAATGGAGTCTCAAAACATTAGAGCAAAACTGAAATATCTCAAATGGCATTTTATTGCAAAAATAAAACATTCCATATCTATAAAAAGAAATGTATGTTTATATTAACCTGTCTCTGTTATGGTTTTTAATGTTCTGACAAGCAACTATTCAAAAAACAAAAGCAAGGAACAATAAAAATAAAACAAAAAACAGCAGTGAAAGCCATAACAAATTTACTTATAAGTACAATGTCACTGGAAATCTCTTAAGATCTTTATTTCTTTTTGGACCTGGCACATGTCTAATTATATATCCACTGATAAATCTTTTTAAAAAGTATAATTATAATAATAATCCTTCCATCACTTATGTTACAGGCTAATGCTACTATATTAAACATTTTGCATATGGTTAGGTTTTGAAAAACCTAGCTTGGAACAAGTCTGCACAACGAAATCAGAAAAATATTAAGCCTTGTTGTGACTATATACTATCACTTTATTTCTTCTAGGGTAACCTTTATTACATAAAAGTAAATTTATATAATACTTTATTATATAAAGGTAATTGTACCAACCTAATAGAAGATATCCACCAAAATACCAATACCAAGAAAGGACTGTTCATTACATTTTGCCAAATATTATTTAATGGAAACAAACCCAATAAATTGGTTTTTAAAAGAAAACTCTATCATGTTATTGCATTAGATAACGTCAAGTGAAGGAAAGAAACAATTTACAGTTAGTAAAAGAGCAGACTGTCACTGTTCTGTGTTCTGTCCCTGACTTCACCCCAGTACATTTCTCAACGCGGTTTCTTAATGAGGAGGGCAATTTATCCCTCAGCCCCTGTCACTGTGGCTGGAGTCGCAGCTGGCAGCCATGAGTACTCATCAAAATGGCCCTTTATGGGATTTTTCTTCTTGAAGTGCATGATGGTTGGGTGGGCCTATGTTATTTTACTTCTGCTTCCCAGCCCAACTTTACCTGCCCCACACAACGAAGCTAATCTTCAGTGAGCATTCTATATCTAAAAAAGACATTAGGGAGACTCTCATTCAATCCCTGCATTTCACAGATGAGAAAAAGGAGCGTCAATGCATTCATTAAGTAAATTGCTTAAGGATAATATGAGTTTGTGATTCCAATTCTGGGCTAGGAAAAAGCTTATGAGCAGCCAATTTACAAAACAATAAAAATACTACCATCTATGTACACACTTTGTAAAAGCATCCAACACACTCGCATACAGCCTGTTTAATATTCTTATCTTATCCCTCAAACTCTCAAAGAGGCTTGATAGGCATCATTATCTCAGTGGGCCATGATGAAGATAGAAGAAATGCTCTGGGTCAATTAGCAGAAATGTAGGCAAAATGGAAGGGTGAGAAAGAGGTGGGAAGAAGTCTATTTAAACATACCTGGAAACATTTGCTGACTTCCCACTGTGTGCCAGGCACCACAGCTCTGAAGAGGAAAGACACCATCGTTCCTGTTCTTCAGGGGTTGGTGATCTAACTGGGGAGAGAGACATATAAGGCAATATCCACAGCATACTTATACAGGATGTTTTGGGAGCCCAGGAAGTGGGAACATTAGTCGACAAAATCACACAAAGTTCGGCAGAGGAGGGTCATTTCTTGCTGGGCACTGATGGATGGGTTCAAGTTTGAGTCCATCAGTTAGACCGGGTAAGTACCTTCATCATCGGGAGCATAGAGTACAAAAAAAGGGGGGCTGAAGAGGATGGTGGGAGTCTCTTGAAGGGCTTCAAAGGAGTACTTCGACAATACTCTTGGACTCCTTTCTGCTCTGCGCTTTGAGATTATTTTTCATCATAAACAGGCTGTGGTTACCAAGAATGCTTAGTAACATGAACATTAGAGGAAGTGTAGTGAGAACACAGTAATAAAAAGACTTAGTAAGTCAGAGGAAATAAAAGAACTGAAACCATGCAACAATATAAAGAATGAAGGATACTTATTTAAAAAAAAAAACAAAAAAAACAAAAAAAAAAACCTTTCCTGCCGCAGTGGTACAGGTGTACCTGATGAGGAAACGAAAGGTCATCCTTAACACCAACATTTCATTGAGCTTTGATTATTTTATGCTAGTCTCCCTAATTTATCCTTTATTTTTTTTCCTCTCTCTCTCTAACACAAGCAGTGTCTAAAGTTGTAGATAATGATGATCTATGTTTTGTTCCAAAAAGACCTGAATAACAAATAGGTTCCTTTGGGCCCAGTGGCAATGCCTTGCTCCAGGAGGGAGAAGAGGTGAATGAACTGAAAATCAGCAGCCTGCTGAAAACGCTGAAGAGAGGATCTGCAACATTCAGGCGCAAAAGGAAAACTTCTCTCCCTGTCTTTCCACGCAGGAGCCCTATTAACCCACACATATTTCACCCTCACATCAGGAAATCCTAATATAGACAAGTCCACCTCCTCTGCCTGGTTCCCCTAAACTCACGAAGACCTTTAAGATGAAAATGAAAACTGCATTTCATTAAGTGAATATAAGGCAATTCAAACTAAGTCAGAGGAAGGAAACTGGGGCAGGCCCTACATAAATTAATATTGTGAAAGGAGGAAATTTCCCTATTCCGATGTTAAGCAGCATTCTGGATTTGTACAGAAAATGCAGTTGAAGCCTTTAAAGTTTCAGCAGCACTGTTTCTTCTCTCGGCCATTGTCTTCTTACTAAAAAAAGGAGGCGAGGAAAACCTGAGGAGACCATTTTGGGGGTGCCTAGAGGTGGGGTGTACTTGAAAAGGAAACGTAAAAGGGCTTAAGTCTATTCATTGTGCCCTTTCATTTTCCTCTAAATGGCAGCACAGCGTTCATGCCAGTGCCCAGGCCGGGAGAGCTGGCAGAACGACGCGGCACTGCGAGGCAGCTGAAGCCTTTCATGGTGACAGCTTTTCTCCCAACGTGTCCTGGTAGGAGTTTGAGTTGACAGACAACAAAGGATGGGGAGGGGAGGGATTTCGACAAACAAGCCGAACAACCACCACCCTTCTCTCCGTAAGGGCGCCTTGGCTAAGGGACAAAGAGAACAAATCTACCCTGGGAAAGTGTCCCTGGCCCCTCCTGCCTCCGGTTATCTTTAGTGAGCGCGGGAACAGAGAGCTCAAGGGTGAGGCAGCTCAGCGTTGCCCCCCTGCGGGTCAGATGTTTTGGGGGTTTGGGAAAGAAAAAAAAATTCCCTGCAAAATGGGTCTAGCATCAGGGAAGAAAGTCTTTGCAGGGGCTTGTTAAACCACTACAGGATGAAAAGTTTTGTTCCCTTCCCCAGCCCCAAGACCATGATGAGAGGCTATAGAAGCTATCTTTTCCCAGTGCCCACACAGTGCCTGGCACACAGTGGGTGCTCCAAAGAGCCATGTTTAAATAGAATGAAAAAAGGAAAAGCAGTGCTGGTATCTCCAAATGCCCAAGACCAACAAATCTCACATCTTAACCTTTGTAGAACGCTTGTGCAGTTTATTTGGAATTTCTCTGTTCTTGAAAGAACTGGGCAGCTTGTTGGTGTCTCAAAATAAGGGTATAAGAAAATCATGTTCATCTGAGCTTTTTCTGTCACATGCCTGGAAGGAAACAGCCAGTGACATGTTGCATACCACTTGAGGATCAGATGATTAGTAGTATCAACGACGAAGCATCACAATAGATTTTAGCATTTTTGATAAGCACATCTTTGAGGAATTTTCCATGTGGGGCTGGAGTCATTAAGCAGAGCCTGTGAAAGTGCTCAGGAAGCTATTATGCTGACAAAGCCAGCAAATGGATTTCTTCTTTGCAGCGTGTCAGCATGTGTTTATATGTTATGACAGAGAGAGGACCAGCACAATTTTCCTCCAGTCAATGTGATTCTAGCAACATTACCAAATAAAAACATGAGTCTGGGTATGGCTGGTGAGTAGGTCTCCAGAGAAATGTAAAGGCTCATTTCATAGACACATTAACAAGCAAGTTGGTTTGTCGTGAAAGAAAGTGGTGGTGCAAAACCCAGGTAGTTGAGATGTGGTCCCCCAGATGGAGGGCCCACACACACACGAGTGTCACGAGCAGCTTGATAACTATTCCAGACCATTCCTTTGTGAAATCCCTCCATGGGATGGATAAATGATGTATGAAATGAGGACGCCCCAACTCCACAGGGAGCACAGAGAGGACACTTCACACTGCAATGTGTGGTTTCTGATGGGTTTTGGCTGTGACCCCTGGGCATAATTTCTATCCAGCTGTGTGGAGCCAAACAGTCTCCCACAACCCTGAACACCAGAACTCACACACCCTTTTCTTATCCTGCCAGGAAAATACTCTCCCACGTTTGCTTGTAAATTTCTTTCATCACAGAGACTTCTCCACCTCAGCACCCCAACAGCCAGCTATAGTGGTGACACTTCATAATTACAGTTATCAAGCAAGATGTATTGCGAAATCTGGTGATAAATTGCTTGAATTCCGTCACCAGTATATCCAAAGCCTTTGAGAGAGAGACAGAGAACTGCAGGTTTGCAGGCCCTTGAGGGCATACAAACATTATTTTTTTATTGTAACATGATTCCAACTTCTGTAATCCAGGTGGAATTGTAATTCTATGCTAGAACATTTATGTCCATCCAAGCAGTGCTAAAGTCAGGATAGGAAGCTTAACATTGTAATCAGTGACATGTGGACTATCTCAATGGAGGATTATTGTGGGAAATTATCAACTCTAGGAAGCTCTACCCATTCATTACCAAGGATGCTTGTAGAACATCTCTTCCTGAAGACACTTGGTATATGTTAAAAAAATTATGAACATTATTGGCATAATGAATGAAATAATAATTTGAGAGATAACACTTTAACAAACAAAAATAGGTAGGCAATATATTTCAAATCCATTCAAACCTTTGAATTTGGAAGGTTCACTGTGGGTTTTATTTAAGTATCATGGTTGTCTCTATCCACCAGAGGATCCGATTAAGCAGTTGCTACCATGGAGCTGCCAAGGTGTCTAAGTGTGGAAATCCTGTGTCTGCTCACCTCCCTCTACACACTTTTTCCTTCTCTCAGCCACAGTCATGTGGGTCCTATAGGAGCTGCCCCATCCCAGGTGATTGTTGCAAGCTGAGTCTCTCACAGTACCTAGTCCTGTTTACCACAATGTCCCTGGCTCATATTGTGTCACTCAGAGTCCTCCCCTGCATGTGAATTAGACTTCTTTGATGGAAAAATTTGTGGGATTAAGCTCCAAAGCCCTGAAGTTTCCCTCCATATGGAGGAAGATGGACTGGTGTGTAGGGAAATAACAGGTATGAGCAGAGAGAGGCAGAGACTCAAGACACAGACCTTTCCCCTGTTCTCACTCTGACCCAGATTAGGGCTGCCAGATCGAGCAATACAAATACAGGACACTTAATTAACATGTGAACATCAGATTTAAAAAATGATTTTTTTTAAGTGTAACCATGTTCCATGCAATACATGTAATTTTATATTACCACAGATACTTTACTGACTACCGACTATAACAGTGACACCTCAAAATGGAAACTCAATGGGAATCTGTATTTATCTGGTAACCCCACTCCAGATAAATAGCCTCCTCACTGTCTCTTGGAATTCCAGGCACTGTCTTACTTTAGGGACTGTGCCTGGGATACTCTTTCTTTCAAGGTTGTTCTTACCTTTACATTCCCCTGGCGAACCTTCATCCCTTTCAAGTATTTGCTCAATTTTCACTGTTTCCTTCCCAAATTTCCCACTGAACACCACAGTCTTACTCTCCATCACCTTTGCTCTGTTCTAAGTTCCATCTTCCCAATAGCACATATTGCCTTAATATGCTCCAGACATTAATCGTTATGTCTGTTTTTATTATTTGTCTCCCTCTGCCAGAATATAAGCTCCAGGATGGCAGAGATCCGATGTATACCAAACTCTCAGGGGGCCTGACATTGAGTATGGGCTCAACAGACAACTGTTGAAGGAATGTCAGAGAATTTGCCCTCATTCTGGGACCCACTTACACTATTCAAATTCTTTGAATCTATAACTTCCTTTTTGCATGAACTAATTCACATTCCAGGTTTTCAGGTAACCAAAAGAGTCCTGGTTTCCATGAAGCCCTTCCAGTAGTTGAAGAGAGTTACCACCTTCTCTTTTAGGCTTCCCATTTATTCATTTATTCACTCATTTCAACATGTATTTGGCTGACCCTGTATTCTAGATGCTATGCTAAGCACCAGAGTTAGTGGAAGAATTAGATTCAGACCTTGCTCTTGAAGCAGTCATAATCTACGATGGGACCTGGGGCAAGTTTTGCTCTATGTTCTTGAGTTTCTTCTTCAATAAACTGGAGGTAGGAATGGTGCTCACTTCGTGATTTTATTGTGCAGATAAAATGAGATGACCAGCCGGGCATGGTGGCTCATGCCTGTAATCCCAGCACTTTGGGAGGCCGAGGCAGGCAGATCACCTGAGGTCAGGAGTTTGAGACCAGCCTGACTAACATGGGGAAACCCATCTACTAAAAATACAAAAAAATTAGCCGGGTGTGGTGGCGCATGCCTGTAATCTCAGCTACTCGGGAGACTGAGGCAGGAGACTTGCTTGAACCAAGGAGGTGGAGGTTGAAGTGAGCCAAGATCGCGCCATTGCACTCCAGCCTGGATGACAGGGTAAGACTCTGACTCAAAAAAAAAAAAAGAAAAGGAGATGACTTTGGCCTATGTCCAATAAGTAGCAGCTATTATTATTAATACTAACAGTAAAGGCAGAACTGTCACACTGACAGGTGACATATTCTGCAAAGTGAATAGAGTTTTCTGGAGTTGTGACAGGAAAAATCTTACATAGCTATATGTGGAAGTTTGCAGTACAAAGAGACTTGTCAATAAATAACTTGATATACTGTGACAGATACAATAAAAAATATATGCGCAAAGTACAAAGATAGCACAAAGAAGGAAGTGACTGGCTCCTGGGAACACAGAAGGACAAATGGCTTTCCAGGATAAAAAACAAATAAACAAAAAAACACAGAGGTCAAACTTCAAAGAATTATGAAGAGTTTGATATTGCTAAAGCAATAATGAGTGGTAGGTGGAGATAACAGTCAAGACATACACAGGGGGAAATCTTATAAAAAGTATTTTATGGTGTACAGTAGACTTTGGGGCTTTGTCTTTGAGACTTCATCATCAGACTTGTGCTTTCAATAGGTCATTGTGGAAGAGCGTATAGAGAGCAGACTGGTCAGGAAGATGAGCAGTTAGGAGGCAATCAGAACACACACATAAGATGGCCGAATCTGGTTTCATGAGCTGAAAACTCCCTGATGTTGCCTATTTGTTGTTTTTAACAGGCCTCAGTTTTACAACAAGCCTTTGAAAGTGTCTGCACTCAGCCACTCTCTGATGAAGTTGGAATGAGCTGACCACCCTGGAACACCTTCCTAGCTGCACAGCAATAGTGATTGATAGTTTGCTCCTGCTGAATAGGGCTATGAGTGGATTGAGGGTTACTTATTGGCACAAACAGAAAACAGTCTATCTTTATACTGAGAGCAATACACTCTCCAGCCCTACCCACTGCCCATTCTTCTGGTTGACCAGCTCACTTCTGGGTTCTGATTCTGATGACTAAATAAAGCTCTATGCATATAATTTTCTTCTCCCTTTCCCTTCATTTTGGGATTATGTATAGACATTATAAATAGAAGTTTTATTCAGGGCAAGAGGGGGCCTAACAGAGATCAGCTACTGTACAAACATTTCAAAGACAAGACTGAGGGTAACAGGAAAGAATGTTTGGTTTGTTTTGCTTTTCTCAGAATAAAGGTAGGTAGAAGACTACAGCCTTGCTTTGCTTTGAAACAAAGGTTTTGAACTAATTTTATTGTTTGCCAAAAAAAAAAAAAAGAAAGAAAAATACCATTCCCTCAAAATGGCTAGAAGACGGTAGTTTACAATGTTAATATAGAAAGAGAGGAGGATTAAAAAGAAAACTAAAAAGAACTTGGAGAGCAAGAAGAGACCTACTATAATATATTCTGAAAAGCTAGGAAAACTATAATCATTGTGTTAATCTTTGCTTACTTAGGTAACTGGGAAATTACATTTTCAGCTCCCTTATGATATAACATAGACAAAATAAAAAAGAGAACATAATGACAAAAAGAAACCTCCTTGGTAGATTTGCACATCTAAAATTTGGATTAATAACTACTGTTTTTTTTCTTTCTTTCTTTTTAAATAACTAGTTCTTACTTCAGGTTATAGTAGTCTTAAGTAACTTGAGACTTTGAACATTTTAAGTAAACACATAAAAGAAGAAAGCATTTTAAACCTTTGTTTATCTATCAAAACCATATTCTGTAGAAGAATTTAGAGGCAGAGCATGAGGGTAATTCTTTTGTGTGTGATGCCCCAAGAGAAATTGGAGAATGGTTTCAGTGAGATGGAAAATCACAGTGAATGATGTAACAAGAAAGGTTGAAGTGAGAATGAAATCCAAAAGTATCATCTATAGTCCCCTAATTCTTAGGAAGCTGGAAAAAAAATAAAAATGTAAAAGTGCATATAAAAATTCTTAAATAAAGAAATGAATGTCTTTCATTTAAGAACATTTAAGGCATCACACAGTTTTCAGGGCTCTGTAGATACTGGGGTAAATTTAAAAGTTGCCTGACCTCAAAGTACTTAAACTCTAGTGAGCATTTAGCACAGATACAAATTAGGATTAAGAGGGAAAGAAGAAAGAAAGGTAATATATCTTGGCTACCTACTAAGATTCAGGCAACGTGTTGTTTTCTTTCAGTAATATTTGCTTTTCAGTTCTCACTGAACTGTATTTTTACAGATGAAATTTACTAAAGTAAAATCAGGCTTATTCACATGAAAACATCATCCTGCATTTAGAAAGTAAAATTAATTTTAGCAATTTAATTGTTAAGAAAACAGATCAAAAATTGCGTCTTCTAAGTCACTGTTTTTCAAACCTTTTAAGAAATAGCACACAATGGAAAAAGAACAGTATTTGTACAGCACTGGAAGTGAATGAAAGAGGCTTCCCTCAGCCTGAGAGAACAAATTCCCTTAGCAGCATCCCCTCCTGCAAGCTGCCTGGGTCGAGGGACTCAGAATCTCTTTTCAGGAAGCTTGTGGCCCATGTAGAGTTGGTATACCAGGTGTCTCTGCTTAAAAAGCACAGAAACAGGTGGCAAAGTTACAGAAACAGCAGAAAGATCATCCTTCCTGTTTTAATTCTCTTAGCCTACCCCTGTCCCCAGCCCCTCAGTGGAAGATTTAAGTCTCTACATGTTTGCATAATGTAAGAATCAAAAGTAAAGATGAGATGAATATTGCTCATATGCAATAGGCAAAAATCCACTGACTAAATACAATAACATATCCAAGAAAGGGGATGTGCAATGACCAGAAAGATTATTGATCAAGAACATACATTTAAAAAAAAAACTAATTGTTTTCAAATTCTAATTAAAAAGAAAAAGAATGAGATTAAAGTATTATGCCTTAGATTCCTATCTATGTTCTTTTCTTTGATACACTTTTTTAAATAGAAGTAAAAATCTAAACAAATTTTAATTGCATTATTCAGAAGCAAAATCTGCATTGAGAGTAGAACAAAGAAATGTTTTCCACTGTGCTGAGTCCTCACCAGCAAGGTTTCAATGTTAGTTTTAATTATAACTTTTAGCATTCTTCCACCAGCATCCTCCTTATTGATTGTGCAGCAAGAATTTAATGTGATAGATCTTGTCTCCTGGAGTCGCCTTACTGTTTCTTCCATTCCAAAGTAAAATTTCACAAAAATCTGTACATTTTTCATATTGAGACTGTGACATTATGCATCCATACACACTCAGATATTTTGGTTAAAAACATGATACCAATTTTTATTAGAACCTCCTGCCAGAAGATTTCCATTAAGACGAATACAGATATGTAGACTCATTTACATGCTGGTCAATGTTGCCATATACAATGATGGGAAGGCCTGGACCCGGGTTGAATCCTGACCCTGTCTCTTGAGATACAACTCACAGATACTACTTACAGCCTCAGTTGCCTTTTCTGTAAAATGGAAGTCTACTTTAGAAAACGTATAGTAAGGCATTTCGCACACTAACCTTTTCGGCATGGGTGTAGGGGTGTCAGAGGCATATGAACCAGAGCGACTGCATCTTGAATCGGAGCTGGGTAAAATAAGGCTGAGACCTATTGGGCTGCATTCCCACACTGTTAAGGCATTCTAAGCCACAGGATGAGATAGGAGGTCGGCACAAGATAAAGGTCATAAAGACCTTGCTGATAAAACAGGTTGTAGTAAAGAAGCCGGCTAAAACCCACCAAAACCAAGATGGCCACGAGAGTGATCTCTGGTGATCCTCACTGCTACACTCCCACCAGCGCCGTGACAGTTTACGAATGCCATGGCAACCTCAGGAAGTTACCCTATATGGTCTACAAAGGGGAGGCATGAATAATCCACACCTTGTTTTGCATATAATCAAGAAATAACCGTAAAAATGGGCAACCAGCAGCCCTCAGGGCTGCTGTGTCTATAGAGTAGCCATTCTTTTATTTCTTTACTTTCCTAATAAACTCCATTTCACTTTACAGACTTACCCTGAATTCTTTTTTGTGTGAGATCCAAGAACTCTCTTTTGGGGTCTGGATCCAGACCTCTTTCCAGTAACAGAGGGATGGATTTGGGATGAAACTGTTCCACCTCAGATCATCAGGCATTAGATTCTTAAGTAGCTTACACAAGCTAGACCCCTGACATGCACGAACACTTCACAATAAGGTTTGCGCTCCTGTGAGAATCTAATGCCTCAGCTGATCTGACAGGAGGTGGAGCTCAGGAGATAATTGGAGCAATAGGGAGCAGCTGTAAATACAGATGAAGCTTCTTGGCTCAGCGGCTGCTCACCTCCTGCTGTGTGATCCAGTTCCTAGAGGTATGTGGCCTGGGGCTTGGGGACTCCTGACTTAGCTCACTGTAGATACTCAATAAATGTTACCTTTTGCCTAGATGGTAGCTTCATGTCTCTGGGCTCTGAAAAGCCGAGGAAATTAGAGAGCACCCTCAGGTGCTTAGGGTTGACAGCTAGATGCCTTAGGCTAGTTACAATAAAAGCCCTTCTCAGCAGTTTGACACAGGCCCCATCAATTCATTATTTCAGGCAGCCAATTCGCTATCATTCTTAGTTCCTAATTTGACTTGTTAACATTTTGTAGTTTGGGTCCTAATTGAGGATTTTCCAATACATGGTCAGAATAGATTTTGCAATTTGGCAGAATCCATGAAATGTATTCTTCCTAACCCATGATAATTTCCTTTATCAAAGATTTGGCCTGCACAGGCTGAATTTCCTATCAGAGAACTAACAGATCCAGCATCCAAGAGAGGAATTTACCCTAAAATTGTATTCAACTTAATGGAAAAGTAGCCCAGTCAAAAAATATCTTATATAAACAAAAACCATTTTGTAGACTTGGTTGACACACAAATAATCCAGAGCTATTTAAGGAGAAATATTTTTTGGCAGTTAGATAAAACAGCTTGAGTTAAGGCTAGATAGAACATCTTAGCAATAACTTTACCTAATTAAAGCAAAATCCCTGCTTAGAGAGCTATTGAGAACCTGAGATTTTGAGGCTTTGTCTTTGTTTCATTTTTAATTTCAGAGCTTGGCTCTCCCCCAGATATTTGATTAGTTGATCTTTATTTTAGACTGAATTGGCTAAATTGTGCTGTGGTAATAGACAATCTCAACAGAGAAGCATAACAAAAGTTAATTTATTATTCACGCTACACATCCCACACTGGTCCATCAGAGTTCTGCTCCATAGAATTACTCAAAAAGGGCCAGGCACGGTGGCTCATGCCTGTAATCCCAACTCTTTGAGAGGCTGAGTCAGGCAGATCCCTTGAGCTCAGGAGTTTGAGACCAGCCTGGCTGACATGGTGAAACACTGTCTCTACTAAAACTACAAAAATTAGCTGGGTGTGGTGGTGGGCACCTGTAATCCCAGCTACTCGGGTGGCTGAGGCAAGAGAATTGCTTGAACCTGGGAGGCAGAGGTTGCAGTGAGCCAAGATAGCCCCATTGCCCTCCAGCCTGGGTGAAAGAGTGAGACTCTGCCTCAAAATAAATAAATAAATAACAAAAACAAAAGAATCACTCAGAAAGTTGGGTACATCATTTTGTAGTTCTAATATCTGTAATACAAGACCTTCTCAGTCACAATGACAGGGGAAGGGAGAAAAATCAGAGAATTGCCCGTCCATTTTCTTTTCTTTTCTTTTTTTTTGAGACAGAGTTTCACTCTTGTTGCCCAGACTGGAGTGCAATGACGTGATCTCGGCTCACCGCAACCTCCGCCTCCCAGGTTCAAGCAATTCTTCTGCCTCAGCCTCCCGAGTAGCTGGGATTACAGGCATGTACCACCACACCCGGCTAATTTTGTGTTTTTAGTAGAGACAGGGTTTCTCCATGTTGAGGATGGTCTCGACCTCATGACCTCAGGTGATCTGCCCGCCTCGGCATCCGAAAGCGCTGGGATTACAGGTGTGAGTCACCGCTCCCGGCCGCACTTTTTTTTTGTTTGAGACGAGTCTTGCTCTGTCCCCAGACTGGAGTGCAGTGGCCCGATCTCGGCTCACTGCAACCTCCAACTTCCTGCTTCAAGTGATTCTCCTGCCTCAGCTTCCCGAGTAGCTGGGATTACAGGTACGCGCCACCAGGTCTAGCTAATTTTTGTATTTTTAGTAGAGACAGGGTTTCACCATGTTGGCCAGGATGGTCTTAATCTCCTGACCTCATGATCTGCCCACCTCAGCCTCCCAAAGTGCTGGGATTGCAGGCATGAACCACTGCACCCAGCCTGCTCTTGCACTTTTTACTGCCTGAGACTGGAAGTATTAAGCAGCATCTATTTACATTTTATTAGGCAAAACTAGTCTTGCCTAACAACAAGAAAACTGAAGAATGTAGAGAAACAAATTAAATATTTGGTGAACATTACTGTATATTTCTCTTGCATTGGCAATTTTTAAATTATTAGTTCACTAAGATTCAGCATTTCTTTTAGGGAAAGAAATATTATTATTATTTTTTTTTGCTAATTCATCACTATTTGTAATTAAAATAAGCAGTTAAATTTACTTTTTCTAAAAGACATTAGTCCTTCTCATTGGCTCTGCACTTATAATACATTCCAAGGGTTTTTGAGCTATTCATGTAATGAGTATTTTTAATCATATTTCATCTAACACTAATTTATCCACTTTGTAGAAATTGCTTATCTGAAAAAAAATACAATTTTTCTTTGTGCAGCAACAGGTTCACTGGCAGTCTGATTAGCTGGTTCACCAGACCTGTGAAAAGGCTGTCACAAACTCCCAAATCCTCAAATCTTTTTAAGCAAGGGTCAAAAAATTGTATTTCCATTCACCACCTTCAGCAACAGAAGATAGAAAAGAAAAACACTTCTACATTCAATATATGTTTTGCACTTTTAAAGAAAGTCACAGATAATACATATTTTACATGTTCATGATTGTTGATGAAAGGAGTAATACAGTGCTAAGAAAGTTGCTTTTATAGAAACCATCTTTTGTGAAATGACAGTATTTCTTAAGAGTTAGCTGTGACCAAGTCTCAGATAGACAGCCCTGGCATCAGCATGTGGACATGCAATAATATGAGTATGAGGGGTATATGTCTGTAGGTGTATGTATGTGTGTGTAGGGTTGTGCTTTTTAGAGGAACACCAAGACCTGATTTCCAGGGACCTCTGTGTATGTCTGTCAGGCTACTTGCAGTACTAAAATTCCCATATCCAATCAATTGTCCAGTTTTTTCCCCTTCTTTCTTTTTCTGCTTTCCTTAGAAGTTTTATTTTTTTAAACTTCTGAAGTAAATTCAGTTGGTGGATTGCAGTATATCCATGTTCAACCTGTTGAGTAGTATCTCTAGGCTGATTGTCAGCCATCTGGGTACGGTAGGAAAGAGTCATTGGTCTTTTCTGCTAGCCTCTTCTAAGTGTTATGGTGAAGAAGCTTTGGGATTATTTTTAATTATGACTGTGTAACAGAACTGCACATGGTCTCCTAGTATCCATCCTTCCTTCCTTCCTTAAGGCAGAACAGATACATTTTAGCTGGGAACGTGGCCAAGAATGACCCTCACAGCTGGATCAGGCCACAGGTTTTGGCCATTGAGCTCTAAGTAGAAGTCTCATGTGAGACTCTTGAGTTCACTGAAGGAAACAGGGAATTGTGTGTCTCTCTCACTTCCTCTTTTCCGCTGGCTGGAATTCAGGGATGATGGTTAGAGTTTGAATCTTTATCGTGGACTGTCAGATAAGTGTCACAGGCTGAAGATAGGATGGTGCAAGAGCATGAGAGAAGGAGCCAGTTCCATAAGACTTTGTGATGCCATTCTGTCAGTCTTCCATCTTCAGATCATGTGTGTGCATGTATGATGGAAATATATTTCTATAAACTTAAGCTATTTTAAATTTTCTGTCACTTACAGTAAACCCAGTCCTAACACACATACAACATATGTAGCACCATTGATGGTCTTAACACAGGCGTATCTTCATTTTTTCTCCCCTAACTATGTCCGTCTTTAGGCCCTGAGGTTTTAAAACATGTGGGGGAACAGGTTGACGCTGGCATGTGCTTCATGCTCTTTCACTCATCATGTTTCAAGTAACTAACAGCTGTTTCCATGGTTCCGCGTGCTGGTTTCATCTTCTTTCTTAAACCTCTCTCAGCTCATCTGCCAGCTGCCTATCCTGGGGAAGAGAGCCAACCTTCTTGTCCCGTGGCAGCACTGGGCCAGAGTCACTCTTGGAATGCAGGTGGAATTAGTCAGGAGAGGGGTTCCTTTCTAGGGAGGGTAGATAAGGGGCCAGTGGCTCTAAAAATCTTACTTCTTAAATGTCGCCTCTGCTGCCATGCTCGGCAGATTCCATTAACTTATTTCTCAGTGGTGGCCCCAGCCTCCAATCCTTCAATCCATACTGCAGGGGGCTCACAGATTGACAAAAGGTGAATACTGACAAGCATGCAATGGTTACTTATTGACTTACTGTTGTTTATTTTCTGCTTTTTCAAGAGGGCCCATCGGAGAAGCTTTGGAAGGAGAGACAGCTGCCACCCTACTGGTAGTGCTCTATCCCTCCATTGTTCTGTTGGTTAGCTCTTCCGTCTCTTCCTACACGGCGCTCTGCCCCAGCTACTGCTGCTAGCCTACATTTCTAGACTACCCAGGATTCATCTACTGCAACTTTAAGTGAAACAACATAGAACTAAACCAAGTTTTGTTTTGTTTTTTTTTCTCTCATCAACACTATAATGAAATAATGTTGAAAGAAATGATATGATTCTAGGGCCTGCAGTACATTTTGCTTAAAGTCGCAGTTTCTAATAACATATTGGAGAAGTTAAGTGAGAATTTCTGCGCTTCTACATTCTTCTTCTCATGTGTCCACACAGAGAAAGGAGGTAGGATGGGGATTCTTAACTGCCATTTTATTGAAAGGAACCCTGGGCTCAAAAAAGTTAACTTGCATAAGATCATACTGTGAGTTAGTGGCAGAAGCAAAATTAAAACCTAGGTTTTTCAAGTCCAGTAGAGTTATAGAGGCTTAAGTCTGAGAAGGAGGCCCCTAATGCTTACAACTTTTGAGCAATGTCATTAGGCCCAGCTTGCTCCTTCCTTGGTCTGATAATGTCAGTAAGAGAAGGCTTCTGGAGTAGTTGAAAGGACATGGCCTCAGAGTCAGGAAGGTGTTGATTGGAGTCCTGCCTCTAACCCAGACTATCTATATGACTTTGAGCCCATTTTTTAACCTCTAAACTTGGGGGGTTTTTTTTGTTTGTTTGTTTGTTTTTGTTTTTGTTTTTGGCACAGCAGAGAATTACAGCAGTAACACATCTGTTTTCCAGCATGCTATGAAGATTAGGACTGATATGTAAAGAGAGTGGCACATGTTAGGAATTCGAGATACGCTAAACTTTTTTTTTTTCTTTTTTTTGAGACGGAGTCTCGCTCTGTCGCCCATACTGGAGTTCAGTGGCTCAGTCTTGGCTCACTGTAACCTCTGCCTCCCAAGTTCAAGCGATTCTCCTGCCTCAGCCTCCTGCGTAGCTGGGATTACAGGTACCCACAATCATGCCCGGCTAATTTTTGTAGAGATGCGGTTTCACCATGTTTGCCAGGCTGGTCTTAAACTCCTGACCTCAGGTGATCCGCCTGCCTTGGCCTCCCAAAGTGCTGGGATTACAGGCGTGAGCTACCACGCCCGGTCATATACTAGACTTTTACCTCAATTCAGCTGACATCTGTTTATTTCCTGCCACGTTCAAGGACCTGTGTTGGGTGTGGTACAGCCTCAGGGCTGGCAAGCCTTGGGTGTGGCACACCACCTGTGATAATCAGCCTCTTCATCCTTTCTGGTCCTCTATCTCTCCACTTGATCTGGACATATCAATGGGTGTCTGGACATAAGCTTCCTCAGATGAGAGTTGGGTCAGGCCAGTGCACTCACATCTTTTTCACATTTTTCTGCAATGGGCACAGTTTCCAGAGTGAATATCTGGACACATTCTATAAAGTAGTCTCTCAAAAAAACCACACAAATACTTGCAGCATTGCTCTGGATTTCTCATTGAAATGGATGAATCCATAATGCATGAAAAGGCTGTCAGGCAGGCTGAGGAAGGCTGAATGCTGGTATAAAGCTGGGCATCTGTTACTCCACACCCCAATGTGCAGTCTGTTCTCCTGGGTGAAGCAAGGCTTGACTAGACAAGCAGTACCATTGTAAAGTCCTGACAATAGACAAGCAAGAAGACTTGGCTGTGATGAAGAAATTCCCACCCCCTTTGAGTTTTAAAGGAAGGGAAGCTGGGGTCCAAGGCCTGCCTTATTAGAGAGAGACAAATCACCCAAACCAATCTTTATTATGAATGCCGAGCTATTGAATTTCCTCTGCTCGCCTATTGATTTTGTGACAGTCAAAGATAAGTTATGCCCATGAAAGCTGCTTTTTTCTTCCTTCCTTTTCCTTCACAACATATTTTTACAGACATATTGGCATTGGGGATTTAAGTATAACTATTATTGGTTTCTTTCGATTTAAGGGTAGGTCAGTGCTCAAGCGAGACTAAGAACCATTTTTACTGTGACTTCCAATGCAAAACAAATGAGGCAAGAATCTCCAGAGCTGGGGTCACTCTGTTATGTTATTTCAATCTCCGGCAGGAATGCTCCAGGCATCTCAGGCATTTCAGGAATTCTGACATTAGCAATGATCCACTTATTCACTCTTTGTCCTCTCTCTATCACACCACTCTCCGCTTATTGACCTGTATTCCCTTCCCACCAAGCCATACCATAAGATCAGTCAACCAAGGTGTCGAAAGGCAACACTTGAAAGAAGCACTTGCTGCCATCTAAAATGTCTGCAGTGTGTGTATGCATGAGTATATTCTGTATCAATAAAACATTTCTTACACTCTAGATGTGTCTTTTTAAATGAGCAAATTTCGTTTCCACACTTCGCAAAGATAGTGGCTCCTCTCTTGATAATTTATTCAGAATTCTATAATATTATAAAAATACTTTGGCAACGCATATACAAGCATGTAAAAGCAAAGCATCATGGCTCACACTACTGACTTTTAAAGAAAATTGTCACAAATATATTCCAGATGGCAATAGCATTTATGATGGCTCAGGTACCATTTTAAATCACAAAGCTTATAAGGTATTTTAAAAATATTTCTGAATGTGCAAGTATTGAATAAACACAAACGAAAGTCCTCTTAGATATGCAGTAGACTTTAAGCCCTGATTAATACTCATCAATGTATTCACTCATGCATTCATTCATTGAGCACATGGATATTGAATACCAACTATGTGCCAGGCACAAAATAAGAACATTGTGGATTAATTTCTCTTTCCAAAATTATAATGAGCTTGATTTTACAATTTACTGGCTAGAAAACCTGCATTCAGATTAACCAGAGAAACATGGAGGCAAGAACTGTCGTCACACTCTCCTTTCCCCTATTCTCCTACTTCCCTTAGAGGGAAGACCCTCTATTTCAGTGGAGTAGATGGCTAAGGAAGATACTTTGGTAGAGCTCATGAAAGCAGTGCTCTCTGTGACTATTCCTCCCCATCAATATGCATAGAATGGGTTTTCCCAAGTCAACTTACCAAAAACTTTTTATTTTTTTTTCAAATAGGAAGCATATCGGCCGGATGCGGTGGCTGACGCCTATAATCCTAGCACTTTGGGAGGCTAAGGTGGTCAGATAATTCGAGGTCAGGAGTTTGAGACCATCCTAGCCAACATGGTGAAACCCCGTCTCTACTAAAATACAAAAATTAACTGGTCATGGTGGCAGGCGCCTATCATCACAGCTACTGCTGAGACTGAGGCAGGAGAATCACTTGAACCCACGAGGCGGAGGTTGCAGTGAGCCGAGATCATGCCACTGCAGTCCAGCCTGGATGGCAGAGTGAGACTCTCTCTCAAATAAATAAATACATAAAAATAAGAAGCATCTCATGGGGAAAAAAGGTAAAATGTCATTCCAGTTGGCAACCACACATCTATTTCCAAGAAAGCATAAAATCCACTTGACATTTGACCGTGAATTAGAAAGAAGGGCTTTTGCCCCCTTCACAATAATTAAATCATTTTTTATGCTTACAGATTAATTGAAGTATACACACTTGGTTGTAGACGTGTTAGAAAGTTCTGCCCACTCAAATTTACTTATTTTAGACATTAGATCTCAGCGTCAAATGGTCATAAGAAACATATTATCTGAGGCTAGATATTATTTTCAGGAATCCTCTTTCAAAACATATACCTTCTGATGGGAACACTGATAATGTGGAGATTTTATGCTTTACAGGAGAGAGGAACATTCTGTGACTTGGGCATTTGTCAGGAGGGCAGGCACAAGGAAGGAATTGCAAAAGGAGCTACATGTAGCCAGCTTCTGGGGCAGATAGCAGGGCCTCTGATGAATTACGAAATAAATAAAAGAAGGACAAAAGGTCATAAAAAGAAAACTTTCTTTACAATTTTGTTTAAGACTCACTCTAATCATTACCTCATCCTACCATATCCTTCCAAAGGGTGGTATTATTAAAGACGTCTAAGAAAATTGTTTCTAACGTTTAGACTCATTAAACTTAATTAATTTTGTATTTTTACTCTGGAGGGAAATGATTCCCACAATTCTACTTTATGCATAATTTCTCTCTGGTTGTCTTAGATTTTTTTAAATCTTAGACTTGGAGATCCTCTAACAAAAGTGTTGGGAAAAGAATATGGATTTGAGACTCAGACAGGTTAGGTTTAAGTCTCTCATTTGATACTTGCCAGTCCTTGGGCAAATTAGTTAACCTCTCAAAGTCTTCATTCACTTGCCGATAAAGCCAGGTATACTTCTTATTTCTAAATGCTATTGTAGTGAAGAGAAATTTTAGAAAGAAGGGGAGTGGGTGGGAGATTGAGAGAGATTGGACTATTGCTTCCAACAATATCCCCTAACACTTAGGATAAAACTTACCAGCCCATTGTCATGTGACTTACCCATGCTGACCCTAACATCCTCATTCCATTGCCTTCTGGCCTGGCTTGGCCATGCAACTTGCTTTAAACAGTAGAATATGAGTGGAAGTTATAGTTCTGAGAAGAGACTTTTATAGGTAGCATGGGATTCTGCTCATTCCTCTTGAGATTCTCCCCTCCACCATAAAAAGCACACCCTAGTTAGTTCTCCCAAAATCAGAAGACATGTGGAGTCTGTCCAAGCCTAGCTGAGTCCAGCAGAGCCTAGCAGAGTCAGGGCCAACCTCAGCCTCCAGAGCAAGATACATATGGTTTGTTGTTAAAAACAACTGAGATTTTGGTGTTGCTTACCACTAGAACCAAAGTGGACTAATAAAGTGTTCAAGAAGTGTTTTTACATGTCCTTTCTGCTTATAGAGTTTTGTGCAAATTAAATGAGATAATGTAAATACAGTCCTAAATCAGTGACTGACACATGGTTGGTTGCCATCCCTTCTTTCCACATTCTCTGCTTATGTTTTTCTTAGTTTCATAATTTATCATGTTTTTATTTGGGATCCAAATATCAAGTAGATGGAGCAGTTACTCAGATTTTCAGCTGTTAATTAGATGGAGCAGTTACTCAGATTTTCAGTCATCGTCATGATTTCTCTATCTGAGCCCATAACTGGATCAACTCTGCTCCCTGACCTTCATCTTTATAAAGACCCTGATGCTGGTGTAGAGGCTTCAGCATTACATCAGGGGTTAAATAGTAGTGCTTTTACCCCAAATTCTTTTTATTTTTTAACTTTTATTTTAAGTTCAAGGGTACATGTGCAGGTTTGATACATAGGTAAATGTGTCTCATGGGGGTTGTTGTACAGATTATTTCGTCACTTAGGTATTAAGCCTAGTATCCATTAGTTATTTTTTTCTGATCCCCCCTCTCTTCCCGCCCTCCACCCTCCAAAAGGCCGCAGTGTGTGTTGCTCCCTTCTGTGTGTCCATGTGTTCTCATCATTTAGCTCCCACTTACAAGTGAGAACGTGTGGTATTTGGTTTTCTATTCCTGCATTAGTTTGCTAAAGATGACTTCCAGCTCCATCCATGTCCCTGCAAAGGACATGATCTCATTCATTTTTATGGCTGCATAGTATTGTATGGTGTATTTGTGCCACATTTTCTTTATCCAGTCTATCATTGATGGGCATTTGGGTTGATTCCATGTCTTTGCTATTGTGAATAGTGCTGCAATGAACATATGTGTGCATGTATTTTTATAATACAGTGATTTATATTCTTTTGGGTATATACCCAGTAATGAGATTGGTGGGTCAAATGTGTTTCTGTCTTTAGGTATTTGAGGAATCACTACCTGTATTCCACAATAGTTGAACTAAATTACAGTCCCACCAACGGTATATAAGCTTTCCTTTTTCTCCACAACCTCACAAGCATCTGCTGTTATTTTGACTTTTTAATAATAGCCATTCTGACTGCTATGAGATTCTTACCCCAAATTCTAGTCAAACAGCAACAAGTAGAAACCTTGGGCTTGCCAGCCCCCAAATATTTAGCTGTGCTCCATAGAAACTAATGAGGAGGTGTTGAAAATAAAAGACACTGCCCCTGAAGGAGAGGCATTATTCAATGAGTACACTGGTTAAATAGACTTCACGCTTAAATCAGTCTGTTGTTCTTTCTTCTTCTTCTTTTTTTTTTTTTTGTGAGAGGGAGTCTTACTCTGTCACCCAGGCGGGAGCATAATGGCACGACCTCAGCTCACTCAATCTCTGCCTCCCAGCTTCAAGCAAACAATTCCCTGCCTCATCCTCCCGAGTAGCTGGGATTACAGGTGCCCGCCACCACGCCTGGCTAATTTTTGTATTTTTAGTAGAGACGGGGTTTCACCATCTTGGCCAGGCTGGTCTTGAACTCCTGACCTCGTGATCCATCCGTCTTGGCCTGCCAAAGTGCTGAGATTACAGGTGTGAGCCGCCACGCCCGGCTGTTGTTCTTACTTCTCTCAAGCCCAAAGTTTGGGTACAAAGAAAATCTGGGGTGTGCTAGACTGTTAACATAGATTGCAATATCAGAGGTCCCGTTGAATCCATAATCTGGAAGTAAGCTTTGTGGACAGATCCCAGGCGCCAGTGATTCACAACACAATCCTGAGAAATGTCTATAGTAGTTAACAATCTAAAGGTTAGAATCAGGGGGAAGCCAAGGAAGAAGTGCAGAGACCTAATTGGGTAGAAATCAAAGCAAAGAGCAGTAATCCAATCTGAGACACGGGAGGCTCAGATAAAGTGTCCCTGATGGCTTTCTTCTTGGCTGCTCTTACAGTTTTCCAGGGGCTGCCTGTCTGTAATGGACTTTAACCCAGGCTACCCTAAAGAGGGTATTTAGCTTTTGACATGCTCCTAGAGTTGAGGAATGCAGGACAGGGCTTCCCTGGGACGAGAGTCATTTTGTCATTCCAGAACTCAATAAAAAAGTAAGAATTGAGAAGGGTAGAACGAAAGAGGCCTCAATAAAAGCCTGTCCTATCATATATGAGGAATGTTTTGTGCACCTGATGTTCTTGCCTATCCAGTATGCATGATAACTGCTTCATTAATCACTAGAAATGTAAAAGAATCCAGAAGATAAGAGTATTTACTTGCTTTGCATTTGCTAACTTTTTTTTTTGGAGGGGGGCGGGGAAGGCTTAGGTTGAGTTAAGGGAAGAATACAGCTCAGCTTTTCTATATAAAAATACCGATAACATGAAAAAAAAAATCCTTTGGGAAATGAAAGTTTAATTAGGGAGACTGGTAAAGTCTCTTGTGGGATATAGGAAGATTCAGAAGGTGAGAACTTTAAGAGATAGCATGTTTTATGAATAATGCAATAGCTAGACTCCACTATCCTCTTTCTGCAGACTTACATTTCTGAAAACAAAGGGTCAAAGTACATGGGAAAAGTATTTGAAACCCCAGAAACCTCTAAGCTGGCAGAACCAGCCTTCACAATACATTTGCAGCCTGCCTTCCCGGCTTAATTCCTCTTTTACATGCTCTGAGCTACAACAAACTAACCACATGAGGTCTCATACAAACACCATGAGCTTTCTCTACTCTTCCCCTCCCCACAGATGTATACCTTTATTTTTTTTATTTTTTATTTTTTATTTTTTTGAGATGGAGTCTCGCTCTGTCACCCAGGCTGAAGTGCAGTGGCCCAATCTTGGCTCACTGCAACCTCCGCCTCCCGGGTTCACACCATTCTCCCGCCTCAGCCACCCGAGTAGCTGGGACCACAGGTGCCTGCCACCATGCCTGGCTAATTTTTTGTATTTTTAGTGGAGACGGGGTTTCACCACGTTAGCCAGGATGGTTTCAATCGCCTGACCTCAAGATCTGCCCGCCTCGGCCTCCCAAAGTGCTGGGATTACAGGTGTGAGCCACCGCACCCGGCCATGGATGTATATCTCTTTACAGCCTCCCAATGCTAGAAGACAGCTTGGGTGTTGCCTCCTCCACTGAGCCTCCTTCAGCTGGATATGATGGCTTTTCCTCTAAACTTAGTGACATTATGTTTGTTTCTCATACTTATGATTTTCTACTTTTAAAAATAACAACAGCAAGGATTAAACCCCCAACAGCAAGGATTCTATCCAATATCTCTGTGTACCAAAAGCACAAAGAAGGTGTTCAATGAAGGTGTTCAAGACAATTATTTCTAAATAGAAGTAATAAGAAGAAAATAACAAAATAAAAAAACTAGACATTAGCTTTTTTATTTTTAATGTTCAAAACCAAGTCTCTTTTGTATAGTTTTTATTAAGAGCTACGTGTAAGTATTGATGAATGTGATTTAAAAGAGTTAAATATTTATAGGGGGCTTATATAGCAAGATAGTAGCCATCCTGCTCAAGTATTCAGAGGCAACCACTTTCACCTCTTTTTCCCTTTTTTCCCCTATTACCTCTATATATCTAAGTTGCTTGCTTATTGCTCTCCTAATATTTTTACTCTTTAGGCGTACATATTGATTTCTCACTATAAAGAATAAAAATGTAACTTTTTTGTACCATCCCACCCTGCCACTTATGCCCGTCCTTCTAATTTGGTATAGCAATATTCGGTGTTGGTGTAATTAGATCTATACAGTATACCTTGATTAACTTTCCTTTTTTTAAAAAAAATATTTTTTCCCTGCAGTTAATAATTGTTCTGCCTTTCTTAGTTTTCTGTATACTCTGTAGTAAGTAGACCCCAAACTCCTCTAATTTTTAAAATCCCCTCTCAGTATTTTTAGATGTATCCTGTGGTCAATGAATTTTCTTATTGAATACATTTCTCTTGATAGCGCCCGAACTGCTTCAGTCTGAACTGGCATCTCCTACTGCACAGCTGCCCTGGGTAAGTCCCTCCTCTGCCATCACTAGCACCTTCTTGTCATTTTGGCTGGGAACCCAAATCTTTGTGTTCATTGGCTTAGTGGAAGAAACTCTCAGAAACCTTCCTAGGGAATCATGCAGAGAAGATATTTTATTAAAGAACTGGAAGGTCTGAAAATGTCTTTATTCTACACTCAGGCTTGACTGATAGTCTGGGTGGATTTTTAAGCAGAATTTTGAAAGTGCTGTTCCACTGACTTAAAGCTTCTATTAGTTATTGTTGAGAAGCCCAAAGCCATTCTAATTCTTGATACCTCGTATGTGAACATTTCTTTTGTTTCTGAGAATGTGTAGAATCTTTACATTGTCCCCAGTGGTTAGAAATTTCACGATGATATTCCTTAGTGTGGGACCATTCTTGTGCAGTGCATTGGGCACTCAGTACAAAGTCCAATAAATATTCAAAATACGGATTTTTCAGGAGTATTGTATATATGTAGCAGATTCTCTCCTAAGCCACTTAAACTGTAATATTATAGCATCGCTTTGAAATACATACAACTAAAATTAGTAGTCATATAATTTTGTTGTTTTTGTAGGAAATACTGTGTGTTCTTCTGTCTTTAGAAACTGAAAGAAAGTGGTGTAGATGTGTGATCGTGACATAACCATCTATCTGAACATTTGAAACCTTGAACTCTGCAGAAATGCCAGGTGTTTAACATCAGAGCTGAAACCTGTGACAGGAGCACTTGAGAAGTCATAGCAGGAAGGAGCTAAAATGGTCTGACTAAACAATCAAAGATCGAAAGATTTGAAGTTGTTTGTGTCAATTCTTGTAAATTCAAGGCTTAGCCTTGACAAGTAAGGATGTGGCAGGTTGTTCAACACCAGAAAATATGTAGGATAGAATTTGTCTGAAAGAAAAATGCTCTTCAGGCCATTCATTGAGGTTAGAAAAGGTGCTACAGAGGCCTCCACAAAAATGAGGTTTAAACATTTACATCAAAGCTATAATAAATAATTCCTCCTACAAAAATCAGGGTCTTATAAGAGGGGTAGGGGAGGAAGAAGAATGTTGCACTGCTTTGTAAGAAAAAAAGAAAGACTATAAATTAGAGAGTATGGAATTATAATTACAGAATGTTCTGATTAACTCGCCCATGAAATAAGATGTATGGTAAAGGTCACCAAACCTTAACGGGTGACATAATTCAGATCTGTCAAAGCACCTAGAATTATTCCTCAGGGAAATTAAAGTTTGCAAATTACAGAGCCAGTATTACTAATCATAGTGGACCAAAGCAGAACTTGGAGCTGGCCATTTCTCGAGTTGGGAGAAGACTTCATGATATGAGTGACTACCATTTTCTTGTCTGATCAAAATGTCTTCTGCAACTGCTGCTATCATTGGTTTCTTCCTTTCTTCAGGTCCCTCTCTTCGCTTCCTGAGAAAAGTGAAATTTTTGGCTCTGACTTTCAAATTTTTCCATTACTTCTATTTTTCTGCTAATATTTTCTGCTTTATTTTCTTTATGGCTGGTTTAAACTAACTTTCCTAGAAGCAAAACACTTGCCTCCAACTCCCTTAAAGAAAACCTCAAAACCGAGTTTCATGTTCTTTGAAATGATGCGTAAGAAAACAATAAAACAAGAGGGTGGGGTAAGACTGAGATGGTGAGAGAAGTGACATTGTGTATAATTATACGTGTTAATTTTTTTACTGATATTATTTTGGTCCTCTGGGAAAAAGAAATGTTCCAAGTCATTTCTTGTACAATCTCCCTTTCTTCGTAAAGTATTTTATATCTTTATAAAATCACCTATTTTATGATTTAAAAAACGGGAATAGAAAAACATGTAAAGAGGAATATTTTAAAATTATGTCATTTGTTATCACTGGTTAAAGATAACATTTTTGGACCTTTGACTTGATTTACTTCTAATCATAAAATAATTCTTGTGTGCATGCACGTGTGTGTGTCTGTGTATCTGTGTGCTTACCTATGAATATTAACCAGTTTGGGAACCAGACTGCAAACATATTCTGGATCCTAAATATTGCATGCAATGTATTTTTATCCCATTAAATATTGTATGAAAACATTATCTTTACTGAGTTAAACAATATTTCATCATTTAGACATATCCTGCATTCTTTAAGCCACCCTCTGTTTTTAGACATTAACATATTTCCAAAATTCTGTCTAGAAGTTATAGAATTTGAGGCTTCATTACATTAATCTTTATGTGTTTTTTGATTATTTCCTTTGGATATATTCCTAGGAGTGGAAATACTGGGGTCAAAGGATTTGATTGCTTCTGGCTTTCTTGATTAATATATATTGCCTAAGTGCGCTTTGGAAAGGTTGTGTCTGTTTCATTCTTATAAGGGTGCATGAGAATACCTTTTCATCAAGCATTTCTTTCCAACACAAATACTGTAATTTAAAAATATCTCTATTTCAATAAAAAGATATATTACTTCAATTTAAATTTATTTGATTATAAGAGAGGTTGCATTATTAAAATGTGTATTAACAATTTATTTCTCTCTTTTTTGTTTGTGTTTTCCTGTTCATGTTCTTTGCCAGTTTTCCTAGTTGGTGCTTACTTTTTTAAATAAATTATGAGAGTTCTTCATAGATTAATAGTATAAACCTCTTTTTTTTTTGAGACAGAGTTTCACTCTAGTTGCCCAGGCTGGAGTGCAATGGCACCATCTTGGCTCACTGCAACCTCCGCCTCCTGGGTTCAAGGGATTCTCCTGCCTCAGCCTCCCCAGTAGTTGGGATTACAGGTGACTGACACCACGCCCAGCTAATTTTTGTATTTTTAGTAGAGACAGGGTTTCACCATGTTGGCCAGGCTGGTCTCGAACTCCTGACATCAGGTGATCCACCTGCCTCTGGCTCCCAGAGTACTGAGATTACAGGCATGAGCCACCATGCCTGGCCTATTTGTCTCTTTTAACAGCTTTATTGAGTTACAACTGACAAAATAAATTGAACATGCTTAAAATGTACTTTTCATGTGTAAAAGTATCACTATAATCAAGATAATAAACATATCTATCATCTCCAAAAATTTCTTCTTGCCCCTTTGTGTCTCCCTTCCTCCTGTCCTCTTTGTCCCCTGCTACGTTACCAAGTGTCTTAGTCCACTTGCATTGCTTTAAAGGAAAACCCAAGGCTGGATAATTTGCAAAGAAAAGTTTACTTGGCTTACAGTTCTGCAGGCTGTACAAGAAGTATGGCATCAGCATTTGCTTCTGGTGAGGGTTTTGGGTTGCTTCCACTCATGGCAGAAGGGGAAGGAGAGCCAGTGTGTGTTTGCAGACATCTCATGGTGAGAGAAATGAAGCCAGAAAGGGTGAGAGAGGAGGGAGGCGCCAGATTCGTTTCAACAACCAGCTCTCTTGGGAACTAATAAGAGCTAGAATTCAAGCATTATTGTGAGGATGGCGCCAAGCCATTCACGAGGGATCTGTCCCCCGTAACCGAAACACCTCCCATAAGGACCTACCTCCAACATTAAGGATCAGATTTCAACATGAGGTTTGGAAGACAAAAATCCAAACTATGGCACCCGACAACCATTGACTGATGTTCAGTTACTGTAAGTTTCTTTTCATTTAAAAAATAGTCTCACATAGTATGCACTCTTTTTTGTCTAACTTCTTTCACTCATAACTTATTTTGAGATTCATGTTTTGGCATATATTACTATTTCATTTTTTTAATATTGCTGAGTAGTATTCCACTGTATGGCTATAAAATGGTTTGTCCACTTACATGTTGATAGAAACTTGAGTTGTTTTCAGTTTTGAGATATTTACAAAGCTTTTATAAACATTGATTTTCAACACTTTGTATGGACATAGGCTTTCAATTCTCTTGGGTAAGTGTGTGGGAGTGGAATGGCTCATATGATATGTGTACATTTAACTTTTTAAGAAACTACCAAATTGTTTTCCAAGGAGTTTGTACCATTTTATATTCTCATCAGCAGTGTTTAAAAGTTTCAGTTGTTTTACATTCTTGCCAACATTTGGTATAGTTTCTTTTAAATTTTAGCCACTCCAATATGTATGGGGTGGTATCTTATTGTAATTTTGATTGGATTTGCAGAACGATTAGTAATGTCAAAAGTTTCATGTGCTTATTTACTAGCTATATTTTTTTTGGTGAAGGATTTGTTCAAATCTTGTGGCCATTTTGAAATTGAATCTAACATTAAATAATGAGTAATACATTGTGATAAAGTGAAATTCATCCAGGAATGCAAGGTTAATTTAACATTTGTGATCAATCAATGTAATTCACCATATGAACAAACTAAACAAGAAAAATATGCATAGATATCAAAACTGCATTTCATAAAATTTAACAACCTTTCATAATACAAACTCTCAGCATACTAGGAAAACAAGAGAACTTGCTCAACCTAATAAAGGGTATCTATGAAAAACCTACAGCTACCATTATACCTAATGGTAAGAATTCCCCTAAGATCAGCATCAAGACACGGATTTATGGCCTCACTACTTCTAGTCAAAACCATACTGGAGATTCTAGCCAAAGCTATAATCTAAGAAGAAAAAATAAAAGGCATCCATATTAGAAAGAAATAACTAAAATTATTTTTATTCACATTTGACATGATTGCCAATGTAGAATATCAGATGGAATTGAAAATATGTTACTAGAACTAATAAGGGAATTTATATAAGATTTAGAATAAATAACATTTATAAATCAATTATAATTTTATATACTAGCAACAGGGAATAGAAAATCAAAATTTAACATACAATATAATCTAAAAGAGCATAAAGCTTACAAAATACTGAGGAATAAAGTTGATGAAAGAGGCACAAGACCAGTATACTGAAAACTATAAATGATGCTGAGAGAAATTAAAGAATTGAGAGATTTATCTATTTCAAGGAACAGAATACTCAATATTTTTCAGTCAGTTTTTCTTAAAATGACTTATAGACTCAATCCCAGTTAAAATCCAAGCACACATTTTGTAGAAATTGACAAGCTGATTCTAAAATTCATGTGGAATTCAAAGGCTCTAGAATAGCCAAAACATGAAAAGGGAAGAATAGACTTGGAAGACCAACACTACCTGATTTTAAAATATATTGCTAGATAAATTAAGACTGTGATATTGGTATAAAATAACAGACAAATAGATCAATGGAACAAACTAGAGAGTCCAAAAATATTTTCACACATATATGGACAACTCATTTTTGACAAAGATAGAAAGTCAAGACAACTCATGAAAAAAGGAGAATTATTTTAATCAATGATACTGAAACAATTACATATTTATATTCAAATTTTTTAAAACTTCAATATATATTGTATCATATACAAAATTTAACTCAAAATAGATCATAAACCTAAGTGCAAAATGAAAAAAATTACAGAACTTAGTAAAGAAAATATAGGAGAAAATATTTGTAGACTTTGGTTGAGCAAAAATTTTTTAGGTATGATGTTAACGGCGTGACTCATAAAAGGATAAATTGATAAACTGGGCTTTATCAAATTAAGAATGCACATGCTTCAAAAGAATACAACTTAAGATAATAAAAGGACAAACTAAAGACAGGGAGACAATATTTACAAATTTTATATCTGATAAAAGACTTCTATTCAGAATATGTAAAATAATTCAAAAATCCAATGATAAGAAATTAACCCTTTCAGTCCACTAATTTTGGGCAAGGGTACCAAAATTAGTGGTACACCATGGAGCAAGAATAGTCTCTTCAATAAATGGTGGTGGGAAAACTGGATAACATCATGCAAAAGAATAAAATTGGACACTTACCTTACATCATATGCAAAAATCAAATTAAAATGGATTAAAACTCTATAAGACCTGGAACCTTAACATTTTTAGAATAAAACATAGGAAAGTCTTCTTGACATTGATCTTGGCAATGAATTTTTGAAATAAGACACCAAAAGTACAGGCAACAAAAGCAAAAATAAACATAAGCATAACACTAATAGGCTTCTGCGTAGCAAAGGAAACAATCAATAAAATGAAAAAGCAGCCCACAGATTGGGAGAAAATATTTACAAACCATATTCTGATAAAGGATTAACATCTAAAATATATAAGGAACTCACACAACTCAATAGCAAAAAAACAAACTAACAAACAAAAAACAAAACCAAATAGCCTGATTAAAAAAATAGGCAAATACACTTAATAAACATTTCTCTGAAGAAGACATAAAAATGGCCAAAAGGTACATGGAAAGGTATGCAACATCGCTAATCATCAAGGAAATGAAAAATAAAAACCAGAATGAAATATCACCTCAGATCTGTTAGAATGGCTTTTCTCAAAAAACAACTGATCAGTGTTGATGAACATATGGAGAAAAGGGAACCCTTGTGCACTGTTGATAGGAATGTAAATTGGTGTAGCCACTGTGGAAAACAGTACAGAAGTTCCTAAATAAATTAAAACTAAAACTATAATATGATCCAGCAATCTCTTTTCTGGGTATACACCCAAAGGAAATAAAATTACCACCTCATAAAGATATCTGCACTCCCACATTCATTGCAACATTATTCACAATAGACAAAATATGAAAACAATCAAAGTGTATTCATGAATGAATAAAGATGTTATAGTGACACACACATGAATATTATTCAGCCTTAAAAAGGAGATCCTTCCATTGGCCACGACATGAGTGAATCTAGAAGATATTATGCTAAGTGAAATAAGACAGATACAGAAAGGAAAGTACTGTATGATTTCACTTATATGTGGACTTTAAAAACAAAACAAAACAAAATAGAACAAAAAAATGCCTCAAATAGAAGACATAGAGAGTAGAATGGCAGAGGGGGTGCCAGGAAAGCTGGGGAAATGGGAAGAAGTAATTCAAAGGGTACAAAGTTGCAGTTCTCTAGGATGAATGCACGGAGATCTGATGTACAATATGATGACTATCATTAATAATATTGTATCATTTACTGGTAATTTACCAAGCGAGTAGATTTTCGGTACTCTTACTATATAAAAAAGATAGGAGGTGATGGATATGTTAATTTACTTGACTGTGGTAATCATTTCACCATGTATATGTATATCAAAATATCATGTTTTAAACCTGAAATATATACAATAAAAGAAGAAAAGTATATTGGCATAAAGAAACAATAAATTAACCTTTTATTCTGATACACATGAGATATTTTTCCAAGGTTATTGGGTTATGGTTATTTCCTCCTGGCCCTCTTCTTTTTTTTTTTTTTTTTTGAGACAAAGTCTTGCTCTGTCACCCAGGCCTGAGTGCAGTGGCACTATTATAGCTTACTGCAGCCTCCATCTCCATGGCTCAGGTAATCCTCCCACCTCAGCCTCCCAAGTAGCTGTGACTACAGGTATATAGCACAACTACTGGCTATTTTTGTTTGTTTGTTTTCTATTTTTAGTAGAGATGAGGTTTCGCTTTGTTGCCCAGGCTGGTCTTATTTTCTTAATGGTTTTCTTGAACATAGAGTGTTTTGAAGTCTTTATGTAGTCATATCTATCAATTAAAATGCATTTTCATACTGTCATTTTTTTAAACACAAACGTTTTAATTTTGCTAACTAGTGGAAGAAGGCCAAATCCATCTTGATATTGACTTTCTATGTGGAAAGATATTTTTTAAACTTTCAGTCATGCAAAATTTTTTATGTATACAAGATTTTTTGTTTGTTTGTTAGTTTGTTTTGGAGGCAGGGTCTCGCTCTGCCTCCCAGCCTGGAGTGCAGTGGTGCCATCTCGGCTCACTGCAAGCTCCGCCTCCCGGGTTCACGCCATTCTCCTGCCTCGGCCTCCTGAGTAGCTGGGACTACAGGCACCCACCACCACGCCCGGCTAATTTTTTGTATTTTTAGTAGAGACAGGGTTTCACTGTATTAGCCAGGATGGTCGTGATCTCCTGACCTCGTGATCCACCAGCCTCGGCCTCCCAAAGTGCTGGGATTACAGGCGTGAGCCACCGTGCCTGGCTCAAGATGTTTTACATTACAAATTGATTATACCAGGTAAAGCTGCCCATACCTCTGACCCTACACTGTACGCCCAGCAAGCTTCCCTGTGGTGAGGTAACTGGTGTTAGTGATAAAGAAAGAGGCCCAGAGAAATGCCGTCAGACACTCAAGCACAGCTTGGAAGTCAAGGGAGTTTTTTAAGCCAGTAGAGTTTTTAAGCCAGTCAGAGGCAAGTTTTCACAAATCTTGGGGAAACGGAATGTGATGGCATCTGACTGAACTGGCACATAGAAATCATAAATGGGGACATAGAGGAGGGCAGAGATAGCAGAAAAAAGCAAAGACAGCTGGCTCTTCTCCCGTTTCTCATATATCTATGGAGGAGGGAATGGAAACTTGTGCAAGGGGGCTTTACAGTGTCAGAGTTAGCGGAGGAGGCCACATTTTGAACTGTACTTCATAGTCCCTGAAGGTCCTTGATGGCCTCCACCCTGGAGTTAACTATAATACATTTTGAAAGTTAATAAAATAAACAGTTGATAATTGACTGAGTAGAAAAACAATGTCTCCTGGCTACAAGTACCATCACAAGCAGTAGTCTTCAAATTTTTGTTGAAGTACCTCCGAAAAAAACTATGAAAAAAAGATGTAAAACACCTTTTAAGTAGACAAGTTTTAAAATCTTAAGGAGTAACAAAAACTGTAATTTCTCTCATACCGTAAACAAGGACATTTTAACATGAAAATGTTAAATGTAAAGAATCCAAATACCACAGTGAGTTGATACCCACTGTTGCTTTAAAATTGTATGAATGACTTCTTAAACAGTGTGAAATTACACATTGTTTTATTTTCCATGACCTGATATTTTCATTTTCCTTTCTCTCAGTATTCTATCCTAATATATTCATCTTTGAAAGTTTTCACTCATACTCTTATCCTATTTATATGCTGCAATAATATTTATATACATTAAACTTTTCTATTTATTTTCTGTAACTACAGGCCTTAAGTGTGAACATTTTTTCTTCTGTGTTTAGTTATTATTATAAGTATTTTTATATACAGTTAATCAAAACACAATAAATATGTTAAAATACTGAACACATAGTTACAAGGAGGAAAATTTTACTGAACTATATTACTTAATGAGGAGTGAAACTTTTATTTTTTTAATAGATTCATAGATCCATAAATAAATATTACTTGCTGCTAGAGTAAGACAGATTTCAGCCTTACTACTATTGCTATTTTGTTTAAATAGATGCACTAAGAAGCCTTATTCACATAAATAAGTAGATACAAATGGAAGGAATTTTTTAATAGCATTCTCACTCAATTCTTTAACCTTTTTCCTCATGGGGAGGGTTATGCTTCTCTTGTGAAAAGTGGGAGAAAATCAATCGCAGAAAGGGAGGTGGGAGTGTAAAGCCATGGCTAAATTCTCAGATGGATTATTTTATTAATTGGGAAAGAATAATATAGAAATTGAGGATCTGGAAAGTGCTCTCAGTGTCTCTATCTACTCCTGGGTACCCCTGGATACGTTTTTATGTATCCCTGCATGTACATACATCTCGATTTGTATATTGCTTGTCTAGAGCTCTCCAATGTGGCCCTGCAGCAGCAATATCAGCATTACTTGAGGATTTGTTGGAAATGAAAATTATAAAGTCTCCACCTAAGAATCAGGTGTCGATGTCTACTCAACCAAATCAGATAGCAAAACTTCATTTTAATAAAGTAAGCACTAGATTCCTCTGCTCCTCAAATGAACAATTTGCAGGAAAGCGCACTACAAGGAATATAACCTTTTCAGGAATGTCCATTCTGCTTGCTCTTTCAAATGGAGAGAGCCTCTCTCCTTACTATGTATGTGCATTCCCCCAAATGCCTCAGAGTGTGGGATTATTTAGGATAAAGCTGACAAAGAGACAGAAGACCGAAAGCTCAGTGTAGCCCCAAAGGTCATTTTCTGATAGTCTGACTACCTTCTGCACAAAGCCCCCAAAGGCAGGAACAAAGTCTTGCTTACACAGTAAGGGTACAAAGATGTTTGTTGAACTGAATTTAAATAATAGTGTTTAAATACAATCCAAGAAGTGATATGTTTGGCATCTTAAAATCTGCCAATGATTTTGTGCTCACAGGACAGTTTTCCCAAGACCCTGGAAGGGGACTCGATGCAGTAACAAACTAACAATGATGAGGAAGTAGAGACTAAGGCAACAATGTATGAACAAGAAGGAATTAGCATCCCTCATTAGGGACCACCAAGGCTACCAGCTCTGGGAAATATTTTGGCATTTTATTCCTGTATTTTTCAATGCATTTAATATATGCTTCATTAGCTGATTTCACTGCATTCTGCTCTCTACAGTTTTTATTCTGTAAGCTATCGTCTTAAGTATAAAATTATGACAATGGTCTTGAAGATATGCTATTTAAGTACACCCTCCCTGTGCTGCCACTTGAGAATGCCTAATCCCATCCCACACCCTCATCTTCCACACGATGCACGAAGAGTTTGTCTCTTGCCTAAGACATTCAACCAATTATCAATTGGAGAATTGGGTCTCCCTACTAAGTGCTCTCCTCCTGACAGCACCCTGCTGTAAGAATTCTAGAAGAAATCCCTACTTTAGTAGTAGAAAACTCTACAGTCTGCAACATCAGGATTCTAGTGTCAGCTTCACGGTGCAGTGTCTTAGGTACTGAATAGACCATTTCATGTCACTGAGTCTTGCTAAAAACCCTATTTGACTCTACAATTTTATGAAGTCTGTCAACTTTGAGACATCTCTGAGGAATGTGAAGCTCAGAAATTTATGATATTTGTGATTAGATTATTACTTCTATTATCTTCAGTACCCTTCCCTCCTCAGCTTGACTTTGCTAATAAAGCTTTTATTTTTCTGCCTTGGGGATTCATACAGTCTTTAGAAGATGTTTGAGAGTTTAGGCTTGGAATAGGCAAAGGGAAATGAATTCTAATGAGAGGAATTTTTCTTATTTGTTAAAAAAAAATAAGAACTCATATTTTATGATTGAATAAAAATATGAAGAATTGGGATTGTTAAGATATAAAAAGACCTCTCAGAAGCTATCTTTTATGCAGAACGGACCGCATCACTGTGATCTTCAGTGCCAAGCTAGAATGATCACAGGCACAGCAATCCCCAAAGCAAGCTCCTCTCTTTATGCATAATTTTAATATCTTCCTATCATGAAAAAATGATATTTGATTACTGAGAATTCCACTTCTTACCCTGCCCATCATATATTATTTCTCTTCAAAATACACTATAGAAAGATGGAGGAAAATCCTCTTTCCATTGAAAAGAGGGCCTGAGGTTCTTTAGAAATGGTTGTGTCAGAGGTCCAATAACTCCTTTGAACGACCAAGTCTCTGCATTTTTGTCATTGTATTCCCATCTATGTTATTTTCTGCAGTAATTTACTTGTCAGAAAGATCACAGGAAACTAGCAATTTACTTTGTGCACAAAGCATTGTGTGGCTGTGACTGCCTTTTCTCATAGGGCTGTAATCTTTCATTTGTCTAAATGAAATGATGGATGAGCAGGTATCACCACTTGGCATGCCAAGGCTGCTGTTCGTCCACGCCTCTCCCGCCTTCATGGCAAAGTGCCCCTGGCTGAGACACCCCTAAAAAAGGGGGCTGCTGGACCTAAGAGAAGGCTCTACATGAGGTTGACAACCAACCACTGGAGACCAATCCCTACAAGCAGAAATGTTTACATTGCTTAATATAGCTTAGTATCCTTGTATAAGAAAAGAGCCAAATAAATTTCTTCTTTTGCATATCTAAAAATGTTGATAAACATATCAAATATTTCAAAGTTGTCTACCATGAGATAAGACAGAAAATATATTGCCTAACACTGACCCTTCTCCTTTTTTTTCAGCCAAAGGAAAATAAGCTACAGCATCTGTTAATAACTATTGGATTTCGTTCATAAAGATGCTTTGATTGCCTCCCCTACACACACTCCACTTTTTAAGCTCAAACTCTGAGCTGAATGAACATAAACAGGCTTAACAACTTCATAATTTTCCCAGGCTTCATTCCCATTCACCCATTTCACGTAAATGACAATAACCAAAATGAAAAGAGCTTAAAGTTTAATAAGAAGGTTTCACTTGAGATAATTATAGAGGTTTTGGTAGGCTTTCAGAACCCTCTTCATTATCAGAAATAGTTGGGAGATTTTTACTTCAATTCTGTCTGTGCAATTTACAGTGTGAGTACCATGCCCCAGAAACTCTGTTGTCAGGGATGTGAGCAAATGTTGAAGCCAAGGAGGTTTCTGGTATGCAAATGTCAAGCCCTCAGGGTCACCACTGTCAAGAAACAGAGAGCAAAAGGTGGATGTCCTCAATCTGGCAAAGGGTGTTGACAAAAAGCAGTCAGCAAAGACCATATTTAATGTTGAAATTTTGAAAACATTTCTGCATGAGTTGTGGGAAGTAAAGTTTTTGTCAAGCAGAATTCTTACCCACTCCTTTCTCATACCACACATTTCCTCTTTAGGAGGCAAGTTGAGCAAAGATATATCAAACATCTACTCTGTGTTTAAGCATTAAGAGTGCAAAGATAAATAACAGATGGTTCTTGCCCTGAAAGAGCTTATGCATTATTGGACAAGGCAGGCAGAATCAAACTGACTATATCAAGATAAGTGCATACCAGCCATAGAAACAGAGCACTATGAGGCAGATAACCCCCAAAATAGACATTATGCATACTTTTTCATATGCTGTCACGCATCCTTTAATGATGCGGATAGATTCTGAGAACTTCATCTTTAGATGATTTTGTCGTTATTTGAACATCGTAGAGTATACTCACACAAACCTAGATGGTGTAGCCTACTGCACACCTAGGTTATATGGGATGGCCTATTACTGCTAGGCTACAAACCGGTACAGCACGTTACTATACTGAATTCTGTAGGCAATTGTAATGCCGTTGTGTATCTAAACATATCTAAACAAAGAAAAGGTACAGTAAGGATACAGTATTATAATCTTATGGCACCACTGTCATATATGTGGTCCACCATTGACCCAGACATCGTTAGGCAGTGCCTGACTATATTTAGAAAGACGTGAATGTTTCTGTAGAGACTTTATTTTATTTTATTTTTATTATTATTATAATACTTTAAGTTTTAGGGTACATATGCACAATGTGCAGGTTAGTTACATATGTATACATGTGCCATGCTGGTGTGCTGCACCCATTAACTCATCATTTAGCATTAGGTATATCTCCTAATGCTATCCCTCCCCCCTCCCCCAACCCCACAAGAGACTTTAGGAAATGACATACACTTAATTGTATCAAGTGTACTGGGTTTCTGAGTAACAAGTCATGCATGCATGCATTCATTCATTTATTGGGCTTTACTTTTACACCAGGTGTTTTGCCAGATCTTGGGGTTACAAAGATAATTTTGAATTGTCTTCTGCTCACAGGAGCTGTATGCTGGATATTGGAAAGTAGATTGAAAGGCCTTGAATGATATGTAGTCAAACACTATTCTGCAAGCATAAGGATGCCAGGAAGATTTGGTTGCTTTCGTTATTGAACAAAAGAAAGAAGGCTGTGCTAAAATCTTTGGAAAAAAACAATATGAGTGGAGAGGTTGGATTGGAGTCGGGAAAGACTTGTGTCAGGGAGGCACAATTGTTCTTGCCCAAATGATAAGGGCCTGAACTTAGAGTAGTACTTAGGTATGTAGGGGAGACATTTTTTAAATAAAAAAGAAAGAAAATAGTGTCTAGTTCAAGAATTTGTACTGCAAGCAAGAACAAGTGTCTCTGACTATGAGAATAGAAAGGACTTTATTGGGAAAATTTTATTAAGACTGATTGGGATAACCAATATGAGGGTTGAGAACCAGATTTTAAAAATGTAAAACAAACAAGGCAAAGGCAAATAAGGCTCTGGACAGCCAAGAGTAGGGAGGAGCTTCACCATTGCTGGAAGGAAAGATGTGGCTCAAATGCACGGGTGTAGCTGCTGCTACTCAGCATGACTCCCTCTGAACCTGTCACCCCTAACACTCTGTTCCAATGATGTTAAGCCAACTGGGTGCCAAGCCTGAGGGTGCAGGGAGAGTATGTCTCTTTCTTAGGAAAGGAGAAGATTGTGTGTCATTAAGTCTGGTGGCTTCTCCCAACTGGAAAAGGAGGTTTGGACATTGAACAGCCTCCCAGTGGCAATTGTTCACCCCAAACCTATATCATGGGAGACTTCAAAAGATCTAGATTTATTGACACAGTGAATGATAATGCCATAATTGACATAGGACATAGAATCACAAGGAATGCAATAGCAAGTCTAGGTCAAATTATATTTGAGATATTTTTTAGAAAGCTAAGTAAAAGCCCAGAAACTGGTTTTGACCTGGATGTCAGCACAGAGGTCAGTGCTAAAGACAGAGTCCTGGAATTCCATTATCTAGTCATATTATACTCCCTCTACATTCTACTGTCTGTCCATAACTCAGAACCACCTGAAAATACTCTACCCAGTTCTAGACTTGCTGCTATTATTTCACTCTCCTGTGTATTCTTGTATTTCATTCTATTCCCCGGTCATTCAAAATAGTATTTGGTCCTACAGTTGGGTGGAAATTATTCCTCAATTGCTCAACCCCAACACTGCTAATTCAGAGAAAAGAATGTGCCAGGAATTTCTCTGTCTCCATCCCATGCTCAGAAACCACCTTTCCTTCATACCAAATTAATCACTTGGGGTGTGCTCACTGGTGATTCCACACATAGTTAAGAGATCAGAAGTCAAGTATTTTTCAGTAAGAAAGCTCCAGTGGATAAATGGAAAAGGAGACAGGGGAGGTTATCCTGTCCATAATCTGATTTAAGGCTCTCCCATCACTCGTCTTAACAGTTGTCCCTGACATCATTCTCCACTCCCACTTGGCCTGGGATGCTGCATTCCTGCTGCCTGCTGCATCAGCTTACTGATGGTTTTGCATAGAGATTTTCTAACTGGGATTCCAGGTAGGGACTCATGAGGAAGTGAAAGGGAATAGGGAAGACGCAAAACTGGGAGGCTTTGGGTCCTATTTTTCTGTTTCACCATAGCAACTCAGATTTTTATCTTTTTATAAATTAGTCTTTAATTTTAAATTAAACTCAGATTTTTATCTTTTTATAAATTAGTCTTTAATTTAAAATTTCATTTGAGTACAGGTTTCCGATATTACAAACAAGTTTATAAGTCATTGCTATCTTAGTGCATTCAGGTTGCTATAACAAAATATCATAAACTGGGTAGCTTACAAACAACAGAAATTTATTTTTCACATTTCTGGAGGCTAGAAAGCCCAACATTAAGGCAGCTTCAGTGTCTGGTGAGGGCCTGTTTTCTGGCTTATAGAGGACACCTCCTTGCTGTGTCCTTACATGGTGAAGAACTATAAGGCTCCCTCAGGCCTCTTTTATAAGGACACCAATCCCATTCATGAAGGCTCTTTGCTCATGACCTTGTCACATCCCAAAGGCCCTACCTCCTGATACCATTACCTTGGGGGTTAGGAGTTCAACAAATAAATTTTACAGGGATTTAAACATTCAGTCCACATCAGTTGCTTTCAACTGATAGTTCTCAAAACCTTTCTGGCATCAGGATGCATTCACACTTTTAAAAATTATTAGGGCCTTTTTTTTTTTCCCCAAGATGGTGGATTGGAGGAATTGTTAGCATGCCTCTCCCACTTGGAAAGACAAAATAGTTTGTAGAGACTCATGCTGTGAACTTGTTTCCAAGAGGCAACACAGGAAATTAACAGGAAGATTGAAAAATAAAAATAACAGAACCTTTGAAAGAAGTGGCAGACTGAGCCTATGCCTTGAGCGAGGAGGAAAATTGTAAGTCCCCAGAGTGTGAGAGCAGGAGAAACTGCCCCCAGGACATACATTCCCCACTGGGGAACCTGGCAATCCAGGCCACAGGGGAAGGCCTTATCTCAGTGCCAGAGTTGATTTAGTGACTGATGAGGAGTATATGAGAAGGAGTGGCATTGGACATGCTTTATAAACACTCTCAGACTCCAGCTGGGATGAAGGGAAAACATCCTTGATCCTACCTCCCAGGGGACCTCACAGAAATCTGGTGATGAACTCAGTTGGTGGTCACAGATGGAGGGAAGCTCCTGAGATTCATGATGTAATTTCAAGTTGGGACAAACTCCCTTGGCCAGAACCAAGGGGTGAGTGGGAAGTGTGTTGTAGTCATGGGCACAGGAACTGGATGCCCCTACTTCACAGACGGACTGAGAGGGGCATGGCCTGAAAGCTGTGGTTTCTGTCTCATAGGGAAGGTTTATGGCCTGAGGAAGTTTTTAGTTCTGAGCTCAGACTGCCTGACACTTAGCTAGCCACTGTTAGTGGAACACTGTAGGTTTGAGATCTAACTTGCCAAGTGCATGGGTGCTGGATGGGGCTTACTGTCACAGAGGGATTGTTACTCCCCAATCCCTCTGTGGACTCCCTGGACCATTACCCCAGCAGCCAGAGAACTGCTCACTGGGGCCACTGCTTGCATCTGCATGTGGAGAGGCAGAGTGTGGACTTACCTGATGCAGCCCCCACCTGGCTTTGCCCCTCCACCTGCCCTGGTAGCTTAACACAAAGGACAGAAACCTTTGGGAGCTCTGTGGCTCTGCTTGTTGCCTGAGAAACCAGAGTACTTCCCCTGAGTAGCATAAGGCAAGCACAAATCCCACTGCTACCAGAATAGCTGGTGGTGTTTTACAAGTGCCACCTCTTGGTTGGAGGCCAACTGACACAGTCCATTACAACATCTTCAGGGAGAATAACATGGCCCCCAGGAAGGGGAAGACTTGTGCATAACCTCAGCTATCATCATTGCCTGCATCACCCTGGCTAACCAGGAGGTCCTTAGTCTCTCCATGTGACCAATTCATTACTACTATAACCGGCATGTGAGAAAGCCAACACACTGAGGCTACTTAAAACCAAAGAATCTCAAAGAGTCTAAGTCACTCCCCTGCCACACCATCAGAACTAGTTCTGGTACCCGCTGCTGGGAGACGTGAGGACAGGTCACATCACTGGATCCCTTGAAGACATTCCCCATCTCCAGCTTGGAGTGTGGCAGCCCCCTAGGAGGCTACACTCAGTAAAAGAGAAGCATTCATAGTAATTTGGGCCTCAGGGACTACTACTTCTAGGGGAAGGGGGAGTGTACTCAATGGGACAAAGAAAATCCAGACCACAGGCCCTGAGTCCCAGAACTTTCCGCTTTTGGGAAGTTTCTTTCGGCAGAAGCACAAGTGCAATGCTGGGCTCAGTAGGAAAAGCTGGCAGCCCTACTCCAACAGTCAGGAGCCTTGGTGCTCATAAAGTGTCACAGAGGAGGGGACTTCTTCTCCCTATCACCCACCACTGAAGACACAGGTGGGGCTTCTCTCATGGGAGTTTGACCTAGGTCCTTCTGTAGACAGCCTTTCTAGAACATCTCAGAGTGACTGTATCCCCATAAGAGGAATGCTTTCCAGGTTCAGGCTTGCATGAGAGGTAGAGTGACAACCCTTTCCTATATGGAACATCGGCATTCCTTCAGATGAAAAGAGGTGTCTGTCTGATCTGAATAGCTGGAACCCTGGGTCAGGAGTGTGATTGAGAGGTGGATTGCTTTCCTGCTGGCCTGGCAGGGGAGCTCAGGTCATTCCCTCTCTTCACCCTGAAAAGACCTCAGTGTTTTTCACTGAGAGCTCCTCAAACTACCTCTGTCAATGCTGTGATCTCTGCCCTCCATTGGGTATTGTACTTACCCACCTGCTTTAGCCACAGCTGGTTTTTACCTGTAGATACTTCCTACTGGCCTGAAGGCTGGACTGTTCAATCCAGTGATGAAAATAGTGGGGGAAAAATAAATAAAAAAGTACATACCACTGGGAAAAAAATAAGCTTCAAGAGACTTTTGTCATTCCAAAATTATAGGAGACAGTGAACCTACTCACACCATTAACATATTGCCACTACAACCAGTATCTGAAAAAGCCATAATACAAAGGCTCTTTATAACCAAGGAACTCATACAAAGTCTTCACCCAGAGCTGAATTAGGTTACAACAATTTATAAACATTAAAGTCACATCCTCAAGGATGGGACATTTTTAAAAAGCACAGTTGAATTAAAAATAAATTCAAAAATAATTAAAAGAAATAGTCTACCCAAATAAGAAGAAACCAGAAAAATAATTCTGGCAATATGACAAAACAGGGTTCTGTAAAACCCCAAAAACATTACACCAGCTCTTTAGCAATGGAACTAAACTGAGATGACAACTTTGAAATACCAGATAAAGAATTCAAAAGGATGCTTATTAAGTTACTCACAGAGATACAAGAAAAAGATGAAAACCAACACAAAGAAATTTAAAAAACAATTTAGGATGTGAATTAAAAATGTTCTAAAGAGATAGGTATTAAAAAAATCAATTAGAACTTCTGGAAATAAAAGACACATTTACACAATTACAAAATGCAGTGGCAATTTCTAACAGTTTACTAGATCAAGTAGGATAAAGAATTTCAGAGCTCAAAGACAAGGCTTTTGAATTAATCCAATCAGACAAAAATAAAAAATAATTAAAAGAAGTGTACAAAGTATCCAAGAAATATGGGATTATGTAAAACAGCCAAACCTAAGAATCACTGGTGTTTCTTGGGAGGGATAAGAAAAAGCAAAAAGTTTGGAACATTTATTTGACAGAATAATTGAGGAAAACTTCCCTGGCCTTACTAGAGATTTAGACATCCAAATTCATTAAACCAAAAAAAAAAAAAACTCTCGGGAGATTTATTCCAAAAAGGATATCTCCAAGGCATATAGTTATTAGGCTGTCTAGAGTCAATGTGAAGGAAATAATTCTAAGAACAGTGAGACAAAAATATGATGTATTCTGTAAAGGAAAACCTATAAGACTAGCAGCAGACTTCTCAGCAGAAACCTTTTACCAGCTGGAAGGGATTCAAGTCCTATCTTTAGCCTCGTTAAACAGAATAACCATCCACCAAGAATTTTGTATCCAGCAAAAGTAAGTTTCATCAACAAAGGAGAAATAAAGTCTTTTTCAGACAAGCAAATGCTGAGGGAACTTGTCACTATTAGACCATCCCTAAAAAGAAATGATAAAAGGAATTCTAAATCTTGAAACAAAAGGTTGATATGCACCAGAATAGAACATCTTGAAAGCATTAAACTCACAGGACCTGTAAAACAATAACACAATGAGGAAAACAAAGTAATTAGGTAACAATCAACATGATGACTGGAATAGTACCTCATATCTCAATATTAATATTGAATATAAATATTCTAAATGCTCCACTTAAAAGATACAGGTCAGCATAATAAATAAAAAATCACAAACCAAATATTTGTTGTGTTGTCTTAAAGAAACACACTTACACATATAAGGATTCTTATAGACTCAAGATAAAGGGGTGGAAAAAGATATTCCCTGCAAATAGAAACCAAAGGCAAGTAGGAATAGCTATTATTATGTCAGATAAAACAGTCTTTAAAGCAAAAACACTAAAAAAAAAAAGAAGGAAAAAATAAAAAAATAAAGAAAATCATTATGTAATAAAAAAGGATCAATCTGCAGAAGACATTACAATCCAAAATACATATGCACTGAACTGTGGAACTCCCAGATTCATAAAACAATTCCTACTAGACCTCAGAAAAGAGATAGACACTAACACAATAATAGTGGGGGATTTCAACACTCCACTGACAGCACTAGACGTATCATCGAGGCAGAAAGTCAACAAAGAAACACTGGACTTAAACTGCACTCTAAAGCAAGTGGACCTAACAGACATTTACAGAAGGTTCTACCCAAGAACTACAGAATATGCATTCTTCTCATCAGCACATGGATCATTCTCCAAGATAGATTATATGATAGGCCACAAAACAAGTCTCAATAAATTTTTTAAAATAAAAATCATATCAAGTATTTCCTCAAATCACAGAGGAATAAAACTAAAAATCAATCCAAAAGGAATTTACAAAACTATACAAATACATGGAAATAAAACAATCTGTTCTTGAATGACTTTTAACAATGAAATCAAGAAAATATTTAAAAAGTCTTCAAAATGACAGATAACAGTGACACAAGTTATCAAAACCTCTGGAATACAGCAAAAGCAGTGCTAAGAAGAAAGTTTATAGAGCTAAATGCCTACAACAAAAAGTCTAAAAATAAAAGATTACAAATTGACCACATTATGTCACACTTCAAAGAATTATAGAAACAAGATCAAACCAAACCCAAAGCTAGCAGAAGAAAAGAAATAACAGAGAACTCAATAAAATTGAAATTTAAAAATGCAAATGATTAATGAAAGAAAAAAATTGTTCTTTGAAAAGATTAACAAATTGATAGACCATTAGCTAGAATAATCAAGAAAAGAAATGAAGATTCAAATAAGCTCAATTAGAAATGAAAATGGAGAGATTACAACCAACACCACAGAAATACAAAAGACCATTTGGGACTACTATAAACACCTCTGTGCACATAAACTAGAAAATCTAGAGGAAATGAATGAATTCCTGGAAAAATATAGCCCTTCTAGCTTGAATGAAATAGAAGTTATGAGCCGCCCAATAACAAGCAGTGAGAATGAATCAGTAATAAAAAAAAATTCCCAGTTAAAAAAAAAAAAAGCACAGAGCCAGATGGACTCACAGCTGAATTCTATCAGACATTTAAAGAAGAATTGGTACCAATTCAACTGAAACTATTCCAAAATAATGAGAAAGAGGGAATCCTCCCTAACTCATTCTATGAAGCCAGTATTACCATGATACCAAAGCAAGCAAAGGACATAACAAAAAAAGAAAACTATAGATCAATATCCCTGATGAACATAGATGTAAAAATCCTCAACAAAATACCAGAAGATTGAATCCAACAGCTGCAGAAAAAACATTCAATAAAATCCAGTATCTTTTTATGAAAACCCTCAACAAACTAGGCATAGAAGACACATACCTCAAAATAATAAAAGCCATATATCACAAAACCACAGCCAACATCATACTGAATGGGGAAAAGTTGAAATTATTTCCCCTAAGAACTGGAAGAAGACAAGAGGCCCACTTTCATTACTTCTATTCAACATAGTGCTGGAAGTCCTAACCAGAGTAATCAGGCAAGAGAAAGAAAGAAAGGGCATCCAAACTGGGGAAGAGGAAGTCAGACTATCTCTGTTTGTCAATGATATGATCGTATACCTAGCATACCCTAAAGACACCTTCAAAAGATTCCTAGATTTGATAAATGAATTCAGTAAAGTCTCAGGTTACAAGATGAATGTACAAAAATTGTAGCACCACTATATACCAATGACGACCAACCTGAGAACCAAATCAAGAATTCAATCCCTTTTATAACAGTTGCAAAAATAAATTAAAATATCTAGGAATATATTTAACCAAGGAGGTGAAAGATCTCTATAAGGAGGGCTATAAAACATTGCTGAAGGTAATCATAGATGATACAAACAAATGGGGATACATTCCATGTTTGTGGACTGGAAGAATCAATATCATGAACATGATCATAGTACCCAAAGCAATCTACAGACTCAATGTAATTCCTATCAAAATACTAACATCATTTTTCACAGAATTAGAAAAAAAAATCCTAAAATTCACATGGAATCAAAAAAGATCCTGAATAGCCAAAGTAATCTTAACCAAAAAGAACACATCTGGAGGCATCACATTCCCTCACTTCAAATTATACTACAAAGCTACAGTGACCAAAACAGCATGGTACTGGTATAAAAGTAGATACACAGACTAGTGGAACAGAATAGAGAACCCAGAAATAAAGCCAAAGTCAAATGCTTACAATCAACTGATCTTCAACAAAGCATACAAAAACATAAATTTGGGGAAAGGACACCCTATTCAATAAATGGTGCTGGGAAAACTGGATAGCCACATGTAGAAGAATGAAACTAGATCCCTATCTCTCACCATATACAAAAATCAACTCAAGATGGATTAAAGTCTTAAATCTAAGACCTGAAATCATAAAACTTCCAGAAGAAAGGCTAGGAAAAGCTCTTCTGGACATTGGCCTAGGCAAAGAATTTATGACTAAGACCTCAAAAGCAAATTCAACTAAAACAAAAATAAGTAAATGGGATCTAATTAAACTGAAAAGCTACTGCAGAGCAGAAAACATAATCATTAGAGTAAAACAGACAACTCATAGAATGGGAGAAAATATTTGCAAACTATGCATCCAACAAAGGAAATAATATCTGGGATCTATAAAGAACTAAAACTAATCAGCAAGAAAAAAACCCAGATAATCCCATCAAAAAATAGACAAATGACATGAATAGACATTCCTTAAAAGAAGATATACAAATGGCCAACAAACATATGAAAAAATGCTCAACATCACTAATCATCAGAGAAATGCAAATTAAAATCATAATGAGATAATACCACCTTACCCCCGCCAGAATGGTCATTATTAAAAAGTCAAAAAAAAAAAAAAAGAAAAAAAAAAGAAAGGATGGCATGGATGTGGTGCAAAGGTTTGTTTATACACTGCTGGTGGGAATAAAAATTAATAGTACAACCTCTATGGAAAACAGTATGGAGATTTCTCAAAGAACTAAAAGTAGATCTGCCATTTGATCCAGCAGTCCCAGTGCTGGATATCTACCCAAAGGAAAAGAAGTCATTATATACAAAAGAAACCTGAATGTGTATGTTTATTGCAGCACAATTCACAATTGCAAAGATATGAACCAACCTAAATGCCCATCAACTGATTACTGGATAAAGAAAATGTGGTATATATACACCATGGGATACTACTCAGACATAAAAAAAGAACAAAATAATGGATTTTGCAGCAACTTAGATGGAGCTGGAGGCATTTATTCTAAGTGACACAATTCAGGAATGGAAAACCAAATACTATATATTACCACTTATAAGTGGGACCTAAGCTATGGGTACAAAAATGCATGCAGATTAATATATTGGACTTTGGAGACTCAGAAGTGGGTGGCAGGGAGGAGGGTGAGGAATAAAAAGCTACATATTGGACACAATGTACACTACTCGGATGACAGGTATGCTAAAATCAGACTTTACCACTGTATAACTTACCCATGTAACCAGAAACAACTTATACCCGTAAAGCTATTGAAATTAAAAATAAAATTAAAAAAGTATTAGGGACCTCAAAAAATAATTATATGGGTGTTGTCTATTGATATATAGTATATTAGACATTAATACTAAGAGTATTTAAAATATTTCTTTATTCATTCAAAAATAAAAATAAAACTATTACATGATAACATAAATATATTTTTATCAAAAATTACTATGTTTTCTAAAACAAAGTATAATGTGAAGAGAGGCCGTATTTTCCATTTTTGCAAATCTCATTAATATCTGTCTAAGTAGAAGACAGATGGATTCAAATATCTGCTTCTGCAATAAATTTATTATATGTTGTTTTGGTTGAAGTCTATGAAAAATAAAGTCAACCTCACAGAGATACATAGTTAGAAGGAGGAAAAGCATTTTGGTAATCTTTCTACATAATTTTGGATATTTCTTTTTGACAATATACCATAACTCACTAATTAGTAGTTTCTTAAAGGTTGGTTGCAGTGTGAACTCAAAACCCATATCAGTAAACATTTTGAACTCTATAACATTAAAATATATCAGCCTGTCTTGCGCTTTGGATGAATCTTTTAGCCATGAATAATTTTGTAACATCACCCATCAGTCATCTGGAAAATATCGGTTCACTGAGTTATGCCATTTTCAAGTTGACATGCTTCATTTTGCAATCTCAAAAAATGTATGTTCATTAATATTACCACTGATCTCATTAGAAAAATTTCTAAATGTTGGCCAGGCTCGGTGGCTCACGCCTGTAATCCCAGCACTTTGGGAGGCTGAGGTGGGCGGATCAAGACCATCCTGGCTAAGACGGTGAAACCCCATCTCTACTAAAAATACAAAAAAAAAATTAGCTGGGCGTGGCGGTGGGTGCCTGTAGTCCCAGCTGCTGGGGGAGCTGAGGCAGGAGAATGGTGTGAACCTAGGAGGCAGAGCTTGCAGTGAGCTGAGATGAGGCTACTACACTCCAGCCCTGGGCGACAGAGCGAGACTCCGTCTCAAAAAGAAAAAAAAAAAAAAGAAGAAAAATTTCTAAATATTGGGAAGCTGTCAAACTCACAGTGGTAGACACAAGTTGTTCACAATTCTAAATTTTGCTTGCAAGCTTTAATTTTGTAATTGGCAACAAATACCATCAGTCATTTTCCTTGAAGTGACAGGATCACTTCACTTTTGGAAAAGTATCTGCAAAATACCTAAGTCTGAACAATCATGTTTGTCTGTCAGTCATTCTTTCAAATTAAAGGGTATTTCATGGAGGAAGTATCTAGTTTAGCTTGCAACTAAAACAACCACACAAGTGCTTTTCCCCCAACAAATATCATACTTTTGTGTGCACCTTATAAGTTGCCTTACGTGTACTTACCATTTCATCATATAAAATATTAAAAAGATGTGAACTGAAGGGTAGAGATTCAATAAAATCAACCCAGTATACTCTTCTCAAGGACATTCTTAAAACTGCTTTTCCTGCCCCCTATGAGTGCCTGGTGCGGTATACAATGACTACTGGTACAGTTTGGTGGCCCTGCCTTGATTTGAGATAAAGCACCAGCAGTTCCACCCACCACTGCTTATTTTTAACATCAGGGCTTATGTCACTGGAGTGAAAAGGATAAATATCACTTTAGTATCATGAAGAAAACCATTTTGACCTGAACTCCCTGAATGGGCCTGCGGGATCCCTATGGTTCCGTAGGCCACACTTTGAGAACCTCTGCTTTAAACCTGGAAAAGGCAAATATCAAGAGGCAAGTGGAAGAAGCTGTGTGTTAGAGCCACTTGAAGACCAAAGACAAAATGCACATGTGTTCTCTGGGAGGAGTCTGATAAATAGTGATTACTCATTTGTAACAGCTTTCCAGGCTTCTGCACTTTTGGAAGACTTGAGGAGTCTATAGGGACAGCATCTATAACACATCAAAAAAAGGTTTTTGGCAACTCTAGATAAAATATCCCAAGGTTCCAGGGAATATGACCAAAGTGCCAGGAAAATACTTAGAACTCACTTGTGCATTCCTTCATTCATTGCCAGAAAATAATAAAAAATTACTGAGCCAACTGCTAACTGCAATCTATATGTTTGAACACAAAGTTTCTTTAAAAGCTAATTAGAATACCTAACAATACTATTACTGCCAACAACATAAGCAGAAACATTAAGCACTTACAATAAGTCAAGTATTGTGTTAAATACTTCTTATGAATTGCCTCCTTTAATCCTTATAATTAATAATGAGATGTCTTGCTACAATAAATTGGCACAATTTCTATCTCATTTTTATGAATGAAGAAAACAAGACTTTCAAAGGCCAAGAAGCATGTCCAAGATCACATGGCTGGCAAGTGTTGGGGCTGAGATTTGAACCTAGGGAGCAGGCTTTGAGCTGTTATGAAACCTCTCAAATCATCTTCTCATTATTTGTAAAATGCTAATAGCACTTACCTAGTTGAAGTTTGTAAACCATGGACAAGATAGCACATATGAAGATGGCATGGTGCCCAAGACATTGGATATAGAGGATAAATCTTATTTGCCTCCCATATTAACTGCAGCAACTCCCTCAATTATCTTACATTACAAAAAGGGGGAAAATAATTATTAATAACTTCAATGCAAAGCATCATTGTTAAGTGTCAAGAAAAGGGCCATATATTAAGTTCTCTGGAAGCCTGGCAGAGGCAGACATTACTACCAATGAAATACAGAAAGGATCATGTGGGAGGAGAAAACCCTGGAGGGTAATTTGAAAGGCTAGAATTTGGTAGATTTTGTTGAACACTCAAACATGTAGCAATCTGAAGCTTGTGATTGAGACATTATATTGTTAGTATATACTGTTTTTAATGAATGCAAACATAAGTGTATATACATACATGTATTGTGTTGCAGTATTTGTGCCACTGGCGTTTTTGTAATTGGTGAAAAATTTATTTAGATATTCAAGAAAAAGGAAGAACCAACAATTCCTTTTGAAATTGGGAAGAGAATGGATTTCTTTGGCTTCTGAGACTACGCTGGTGAAGCTAGTTTCTCCACTTTTTTTTTTTTTTTTTTTTTTTTTTTGAGATGGAGTCTTGCTCTGTCACCAGGCTGGAGTGCAGTGATGTGATCTCAGCTCACTGCAACCTCCACCTTCCTGGTTCAAGTGATTCCCCTGCCTCAGCCTCCTGAGTAGCTAGGCCTACAGGTGCATGCCACCACACCCAGCTAATTTTTTCTATTTTAGTAGATGGGGTTTCACCATGTTGACCAGGATGGTCTCGATCTCCTGACCTCGTATCTGCCCGCCTCAGCCTCCCAAAGTGCTGGGATTACAGGCGTTTCTCCACTTTTAAATGCATTTCTGGCCAAATGGACTATATACACAAGACTTACGGTTCTGGAGGAATCCTTGATTAGCTTCTAATGCGCCTGTGTAGAGATAATGCTGAAGGGGTGCTTTTGGGGAAGTCGGTTTCCATATTATTTCCTTTGCCAGAATGCAGACTTGTATAATTACCAGCTAATGTTTTTCTATATCTGCATGACTTATGGAAATGCCTAATATTCTGCATAGGAGACTTGGCTACTTCATCTGTAGACATAGCTAATTCCACTCACTTCTGACCCCTCGTGAGAATATTTTGAAATCTCCTTCTGACAGGTGCTAAGTAAAGAAATTATTCCAGTTAACTGGGTTATTGATTGAACTGAGTAATTGATTTTATGGTCTGCAGTGATATCACTCCTTACTTTGTAAAGTAAAAGACTTGAAGTGGTTCATATAAAACTGAATGTGGAAGATAGAATATCCTAGGGCTGAAATATCTTCCTGAAAAATATGAGGATTTCAGCAATCAGCACTCTTTGGCTGTCTCAAATTCTGCTTATCTCTGGCTCTTGGTAGGCTAGTCTAGGCATTGCCACTAATCTTTTGTCAGAAGAGTCCCCCTGGTTATGTGAAATCGTTTCTCATTGATGTACTTTGCTGACAACACCATCTATCAATGTTAGGCGGTAGGTAGAGAACTGAGATTTCGAATCATGAAGAAATGAAGAATTAAAACCAGTGGGTATTTTTCTCTAGCCCACAAAGACAAACTAAAAACAGCTACCTAAGAGTGATTAAGCCTCACTCTTGTTTTTGGCAGCACAGTTGTGAGAAAGAGCATCATAAAGTCACATTCATTGTGGTATGGCTGTTTAACTTGGATTGAATTCTCTATGCCTGTTTTGAAGTTTTGGTTTGGAGGAGTGGGTGTACGCTATAGCCCACTAAAATAACTAAAGCTTATATCTTACTAATGATAATTTTTAAAATCGTTAGTTTAAGTTTCTGCTTTAAATCTAGTATATGGAAAGAAATGGCAGAAATCAAAACCCTTTCCCATGTACTTCCTGGAGATGACCTTGTCAGAGATCTAGACATTACCATGGCAGCTGAGGTCAAAGTGTAAATTCCACTTGTGCAACTTGAGATCCCAGCTTGCTCTTGGATTGATGCAACTTCGAGGCCCCAGGGGCCAGATTTTCACAGGCTTTGAGGAAAGCTGCCTGTTTGCATAATGTTCAGGTGTCCCCTGCTTTTTGAATATGCACAACTCCCATTTGTTCATGCAGATTTAGTAATTGTCTATTTAATCACCTATTTGCATGCACAATTACTCAGTTTGGGCACATCCATGCTCATTTGCATATGTAAATCTTGACTTGGGCTCCAGCAAACGACTGCACCTGCAAACTGCAGCCGGGCCCATTTATAAACCCTTAGGGGGGATTAGCCTTGTCCACAGAGGGAAAAGAAGACCAAATGAGTTTGAGGTCCGAATATTGAGCATTAATTATATGTGTAATGAAATAGATTTCTTTTATTTTAAACCTAAAAAGGAAAGAAGTTAGAAAGTATGTTGATCATTCTCTAATGGGAGAAAAAGCAATAAGATGAAAGCTTTTAATAAGCAAATAAAGGAGACCAGCAAATACTATTGAAAGAAAGAAATGGCAACAGAGTTGAAACGTCTCCCAAAACTCTTCTGTCAATGTAACCTTTGTTGCTGCTGATATTTAAAATAATATGAGGCTAGAGGCTGTAGCCATCTTTGATGGAAGGGGAACAAGTGACACAGATGCATGACTTTATGAAGATCTCTGTCTTTCCAACAAGAACAAAATTGCTGTAAGGCCCTATGCGTGAGATTGCTTTCTCTGTTTATAGAAAAATTGAACCCAGCTATTTGATGCTTTAAAGATTTTCAACTCTTAACGTAGAACATGTCGAGAAAAATATGGGAAAAATTTACATGTGTGCAGAGAATGGAGAAGAACATAACTCCTAGCTATTATGTATAGGACAGGATCTTCTTGGCTACTCCAAAAATAGTTTTTCTCTAGCTTTAAGTTTGAATGTTTCATTTAGAACATTGTATAAAATTCAGATTATTAGGCCACACCAGATACTGATTCAACAGTTTGGGCCTAAGAATCTGCATTTTACCAATAATCTGGGGGATTCTGATATATTTGGGTTTGGAATACACTCTTTGAAATACCGATTATCAGGGCTTTTGAGGAAACTGGCAAATACAGATATATGCCAGTCTATCACTTGTCTCTCCAAACATAAAGAAAGCACCTCAGCCGTCAAGCCAGTTCCTTGACTGCTGGATAACAAGCTTATATTACAAAGTTTAATTTTCTATGAGGACTGCAATAGCAACCAACCAGCTTTAGCTCAGTATTGCTATTAATAGCCCTCAAGGGCTGGCAAGAAAAATTACCTTACCAAACCCCACCTCCACATAGCTTTATACCTCCCTTTCTTAGAAGCCCAGAGAATCAAGAGGCCCCACTTCAGCCACAGCAAAGACCAGCCCTGTCCCCAGAACAAGTTTGAACCACAAGACTAAGCTCAAGGTTAATTAGTAACATTTATAGGTTGAGATGGCTTATTAATTGGTTTGGATCAAAGGAACAGCTATGCAATAAAATATGTCTTTAGTGAGTTTTGTTTCTGAAAAGTGGTTTATTTATTTTGATTCATTTTTTAAGATGAGGTATTTAAAACATCTTTGGTCTCATTTGTTATAGTGGCTGTGATAACCAGAAAACATCATTTCCAAAATGTATTTAATGGGAATGATTTCAAAAGAAAAGGACAATGGCTGTTGTCCTAGATGTTGGTTATGTTAGACAGAGACTTCTAGATAAACTAGTTGTCTTAGTTTCTGAAAAGGAGATGGGAGTAAATCCTACCTGACTATCTCATTTCATACTCACAAAATACCTACAATATGGGTATTATCGTCTTCATGTTGCAAATGAGAAAACTAAGGCTTAGAGAGGTTAAGCTATGTGCCCAATGTCACACAGCTAAGTGCTAACAGAGGCAGAATTTGAACTCTAGTCTTTCTTACCCAATGGGAAAAGCCCTCATTTCTGAACACTGCTCTTGCTTCTTTCAGACAGGCTGGGAAATTGACATCTTCATCTATCCTCTGTCTTGTGAATGTTCCCCCAGAGAAAGGGCTGGCCATTAGTTCCCCTTTCTACAAATGACCTTGAAAACCATCTATCTCTTCCAGTAATTACTTGGATGAAAATGGTGAACCCAGCTGCTTCCCTGGTGATTTTCTAGCTCAGCCTCATAAAAGCTGCCTTTGTAGAAGCTGCTGCTTGTCTCTCTCTTTTACTTGATAATTCCCAAGAGCAAGATTACCTACAACCAGCTGCTCCTCTCTACATGCAAAGGGATTGAGGAAAAATCAAATGCTGATTAAATCTACACATTGTCTTTCTCATTCCCCTCCGGTGAACACCAAGAAAAATCACTGGAGTCATAAGACATTGGGCTCAAGTTTTCTCAAAAACCCCAATAGGGTTATTAAACTGATAAAAACAAGAAACAACAGAATAGTTCCTTCTAATTTACAAAGAAATTGTGTCCAGTGTTTCCTCCCATTCTTTCTACATCTAGGGGCCTTTTATTTAAAATTTAGCAGTCATAGATGCACTCATGAGAGAGACAAGATCTCTTTCAAAGTCAAGCTGCTCATAGAGACCCTTATTCAGAAATAATGCCCCTCCCACGATGTAGGAGAGCTGTTAGGATCGCCTGTTTTGTTATACACAAATTGAAAATTCTCTGCCTAAGTGCATCTTTTACTAATTAATTGTTTGCAAGAGCCACATGCTAGAAATGCTGTGCACATAGACCTTGTTTTCCAATACTTTTGAGGTGTGTGTCCTTTAGAGTCACAGGAGATCATTTTTAAGAAGTGTTTAACTTTCCTAAAAGGTTCTTGTGCTAAGAATCAATCTCTATATTATAAGAAGATGTTAAAATGGGACTCTTGCAGACTCGATATCTATAGATATGACCATCTGATAACTATTAATATGAAAGATGCAGGACTCCATATGCACAATTTTCAAAGGAAGTCATGGAAGACCGGTTTCCTGACTCTTAGATCCTTATAAGATCAAGGATACATAAAAAGGAATCAGAAAGTGAAGGGAAATGGTACAACTACTTTGGAAAACAATCTAGCAATTTCTTCATAAGTTAAATATCAATTTACCATATGTCTCAGCCTCTCCACTTAAAGGCATCTACCAAGAAAATTTAGAGCATATTTCCACCCAAAGACTTGTACATGAATGCTCATAGCAGCATTATTCATAATAGCCAAAACCTGGAAACACCTACAATGTTTATCAATCTGGAAATTAACAAGCAAATGGTGGTAGGTCCATACAATGGAATACTATTTGGCAATAAAAGGAAACCAAATATTGAAACACGCTACAACATGATAAACCTCAAAAATATTATGCTAAGTGAAAGAAGCAAATGATCACATATTGTATAATTCTATTAATATGAAATGTCCAGAAAAGACAAATCTATAGAGACAGAAAGTAGACTAGTGGTTGCCTAGATCTAGGTGTAGGAACTGATAGCGATTACAAAGGATTTTTGAGGGGTAATCGAAATGTTCTAAAATTGAATTGAAGGTTGCACAACTCTGCAAATTTACTAAAAAACAATTGTACACTCAAAATGAGAGAGTTTGGTAGTATGTAAATTGTATTTTATGAAGTCTGTTTTTAAAAATGGAGAGAGTAGGGGAGATTTTCAATAGATCTTCACTATCCAATATTGTACCCACTAGCTACACGTGGCTAGTACAAATGGAGATGTGCTTTAAGTGTAAAATACATGCTGGATTCAAAGACTTATGGTGTAAAAATATTATAAATTATCTCATTAATACTTTTTTATATATTGGTTTCATGTTGAAATAGTATTTTGGATATATGGACATATTAAATAAAATATATTATTAACACATTTTTACCCGTTTCTTTTTAATGTGGCTACTAGAAAGTCAAAATTACCTGTGTGTCTCACACTGAATTTCTATTGAACAGTGCTGTGATAAAGAGAGCTGTTGCCTGTACTCCCCTGTCTTCTGGAAGGAGAAGAGAATTTGCTACAATCTAATCCCAAACCTGGTGAGGAGATTCTTCAAGTGGACCTTTCAGATAGTTGTTTGATATTCACTGTGGTCAAGGGGATGATGGACTGCAGCCCAAGCAAGCTAAAGTTGCCTAAGGCAGCAGGATAAAATGATGTACACTCTGACCAGGCAGGACTTGTCAGAGGCAACACATGTCTAGCGTTGTCTTTGACCCAGGTGTGAATCACAAGACAGAAGGCGCTCTGGAGTTGGTAAGACCTCCTCAAAGCCAAGTCTGAGTGAGGAGGACCAACAGGGAAGCAAAAGCTGAAGAGTAGTTTGAGAGAAGCCAGGGGAAGGAAAATGCTCATTGCCCATGTCATGCCATGAAAGTTGGAAGAAAAGAGCTGCATTCTGATTCTAACTCAAATTTTGCCTTTTCAGTGTACTGATGACACCATAATAACTTCTTTCTTCCAAAGTAGGGCTGCTGCCTTGCAGAATTCCAGGAGGCATTATTCACATCATAGTCTAGATGGCAGGTGCCAGGCATAGGGATGACCAAAGAGCTCATGCAGGTGCTCAAGAGAGTCCACTTTAAGTACACGCCAGCGCCATCACCAGTGAGTATGAGGCCAGATTACAAAGGCACTGGACCAAATAGAATTTTCCTATCTCTGTGCTACCCTTCTGTCTCTCATGGAGGAGTCAGAAACTGGCTAGCAAGAAATGAAGTCTAGTGAGAAGAAGATGGAAGTTAGCAGAGAAATAGAAAAGAAACCAATGATTTCCCCTTTTTTCATTTTAGACTTTTAGCCTAAAGCTGACATGAGCTGAAGGTGAGGAAAAGATCTGATATCGAATTAAATTCTGGCCATTGATTGAACTAGATTCGAATTTCTTATTTGAGAACTCATGACTTGAGGGACCATATAACCGTGTGTGTGACTTTCTGTGTGTGACTTAAAGCTTAAAAGTCACACGCAAAAAGGCATGGGCCTGTCTGAGTTCTCATCTAAGAACAATAAAATGTGAACAAATTTAAAGGAATAGTGACAAAATGAAAGAGGTGAATTCTGATTGTATAACTCCAGTTGTGCTTGTTCAACATAATGATACACTGTAGTAACCTCTCTCTTCAAAGGCAGGGCTGTTGTAATGCAGGATTTCCAGGAATGGCAGTTGCTGGGGTTTACAGGGTACAAGTCCTGAACCAGGTACTGCAGCCCAGTTTGAAGTGAAATCCCACAAGGGTGGGTGTGGCTGGAAGTCAGGCCAAGCAGGCTTAAATTGATAAGAAACCTTGAATTGGTACTAAGTCTAAGATTCAGCCTCAGGCTAATGCTGATTTCCAACCATGCGCTCCTTATTCCACAAGAGGGTAAAGGATCAAACTCACCACATCTTGAAAATTATTCTTTTTTTGTGAAGTAGGATCCTTTTTTCAGAGGCCTGCAGGGCTTAGAATGACTCCTAAAATCAACGCCATCACTATAATCAATAATGCTATCAGTTGCTAAGTGAGTGTCAGAGACCAGAAAAATGAAATGTACCCTACACACATCTAAATCTCATTCCCTTTGGTGCTACAACTCTGTGTTCCCAGTGGACACTGCTTAAGTGAAATTGGATACAAAGTGTTAGGGATACAAGACAAAGAAAATTAGCTATGAGCACAAATTTCTAATTTCATCATTAGTACAGCAATCATGCAAATATATTTATTTTTGGATTATTAATATTGTACAGTGAGTGATTACACAGCAAAGTCATACTTATTTCTGAAGATTTTTTAAGGGAAAAGATAATTCTATAAAAATATGTTAAATGGATAATATGCTGTATTATTAAAGGTATCTTAGAAATAAATATTTCTACTTTTTTGCATAATGAGATTTTCATGTCTGCATTGTCCTATTAATAATTGATTGCTGAATTCTATTTTACCTTGCAAATTGCATCAGATTTTCCTTTTGAGTGCAGGCCAAGCTGTACCTTGTTCACATGTCATGCCCGAGTGATCTTATCAAGATAATAAAAGTCTCCAGGTGATAAGGTAGTAGTTATCAATGGCAAGTTTATGTTTTAATACTCCAATCACTTGAAGAAGAATCAAATGAGACATAACACACTGAATACAAACCACGGAACTATAGCTCGCCTCCTGGGGCACCATGTGCAGTCAGCCCGCCCCCTTCTCTATCCATTTTCTCACATAGCCAGTCAAAGGCAGGAGTTGGTTTCTGTGGATGACTGTATCCCAAAGCAGGGCCTTTGTATGTGCCCTTGCCTTTTTCTGGAATGGGCTTTCTTCATTCTGTGTGCATGGCAACAGCCTCTTAGTCCTTTAAATTCAACTTAAATGTCATCTTGGAGATGCTATCATTGACCACCCAATTAGGCTCCTCTATCACTTTTTATCTCAGCTCACTTTTTCCATTTCATAGTGACACAGGATTTTTTTTTATGTGGCCTCACCAGCTGGAGACCTCCATGGCCAGTGACTCCCCTGCCCCGGCCTTGCTCAGCTCCAGGCTCACTGCACAAGGTACCCCGTCCACTCAGCCCAGCTTCTGCCCCAGACCAGATCCCATGACCACCACGACTGCATGCTCAGCCCACAGCAGGAAGGGGTATGTGAGTGAGTGAGCATGGGGTCTGGCCACAGCACACAGCCAGGCACATCAGCTGCTGTGGTGGGCAGGCTACTCAAAGTGCCAGCAGAGGTGTGGGCTCAAGGCAGGACTTACAGCTGCACCAGGCATGTCACAAGTGATTCCCATGGTGGACTCTAGTGTCCAGATGAGGGGGACATAGTGGCACCTGAAAACTCAGAGACACCAGGAACTGCAGAGCCAGGAACTGCAGAGCCCCAAGGGGTGTCATTCCCACCGTTTGCAGCTCAGCAAATAGAGGAGTGTTAACAGCTCTTCCAGTCCCATTTCCTCACTCAAGTCCACGACAGCTGTGCTGGCCTAGCTCTACTGCTGCTTCCCTTTGTGTGGAATGGTTGCTTGGCACTGGTAGGGGGTAGAAGGCTACAGCATTATATAGCTTTATTTATACCTGTACTTGGTGGATCCCAAGTTCTTGTACCGTGTCCTAGAAGAATGAAGTTATGCTGACAACAAGAGTGTGAGCAGGGTAGAGAGTTTTATTGAGCAATGGAACAGTTTTCAGCAGAGAGGGGACCCAAAGGGGGCAACCCCCTACCCAAAATTGGGTACCTCTCCCAAATGTGGCTGAGCCCGGGGTTTTTATGGGCTCAGAATGGGGGAGTGAGTACTGATTGGTTTGGGAGTATGCAAAAAGCCAAAAAAAAAAAAAAAGCCACTACTCAAAGGTGGGCACAACAGTGTAAAAAACCATTTAGGGAAGGTTAGATTATATGTAAAATAGGTGAAGGCTGGGGATCAATCAGAGGAAAGTGTGCCAAATGGGAAGAGAGATTCTCAATCTGGTTTGTGGATTTATCTGAGACTCGTAGCTTGGTTTTCAGGCTTTAAACTGTCTTCAGCTAGAAAGTTGGGTTTCACCAGGGACTCGTCCCTATTTGCCTAGGAATTTGTCTTCTGCCACTACCAATAGTAGTGTAATGTAATCATTTCACATGTTTTTCCTACTCTATCATACGCTCCTTGAAGGCAGCTATATCGTGCAGCAATATCGTACAGCAATAGAGAACACAAGCCTTATTACTGTAGTTTTGCTGGTGACAAGCTGTGTGGCCTTACATTCTTTGAGCTTCAGTTTCCTCAGACGTAACACAGTACTCAACTTATGGAGTTGTTGGAATAACACATGACCAAATGTATGTATGACACTTAGCTAGCTCTGGCCCCTAGTCATTAATCAATTATTGCTATTGATTTTTATTTATGATTTTCAGTGAAGGAAATTTCAAAATTATTCCAGTTAAAATCACAATATATAAGTACCCTTTGTTTGAAATGCACAACCTCACCACCCCATGTCCTTTTGTTCTTCAAACCTTAGTGCAAGTATTCCTTACTCCAGCAAACCTTTCTTGAAGCAGTCACATTGCCCCAGTGCTCCTAATGATGCCTCCATTGCACCTACAGTCTTCCAGGGTGGTAATCACACCAGGTTCAATCCAGTTTCCTCTAGTGATCTGCCCTGAAGGTGTGCCCAGACCATACCCCTAGGTGGAAAGAAAACATTAGAACTTACATTTTGGAGGAAAAAAAGAAGAGAAATTGAGTACGACTCATATCTAATATATTGCTTGATCTTGGGGTCTTCCCTCAGTTCCCTGGTCAGATACTATTTCAACTGTGCTCCTAAGGTGTTCTCGGAGGAGAAGGGGATTCCATGATGCTGCAGGAATAATAGTGGTGCCCTCAGTAGCTCAGTCTTTCTGTAGGTTAGGTTGTCTGGGTGAGTGGAGTTATGGATTATGTTTCCTGGGTTATCTAAAGTAGCCCTCATGAAATGGACAAGTATCTTAAAAAGATTCTTAAACAGAAATCACAGATTAACATAAATGCTAATAATAGAAGTGAACATTAAGAAAATCATGAAACTGACTCTTTTACTCCTATCAACCATATTATGAAATCAGATCTGTGAAGATCTGGGGGAAAATGAAAAGTGAAATTTTTAAGATTATTTGAAATAAGGATTTATACTCCCTATAATTTACAAAGAACCTCAGAACAAGTGAATTATCATTCAGTGATAATAATGTGTGCATGTGTGTATTTCTGGTGAAAATATGTAATTGGCAAAGATATGTAATTAAACATGTATAGAGACCACTGATTTAATCTGTGATTTGCCTCTCTGTCCTGCCTACCATATTGTGCCACATTGCCACAATGTATGCTCTCTCAATGCAGCCTGTGTTCAGATGATTCAGCATGTTTATGGGGCCAGATTTTCCTTATGTACATCACCCAACAAATTAAATGCAGAAGCAGAGATTAAGATTCCACCTGTCTTCTGTTAAGTCAGATAGTAAAGAAATTTACAGAAAAAGACAATGCCACCATTGTTTATGAGTACAGTTATGTTTCATAAAATATTTATTTTAGTTTACACAAATGTATACTTATTAATTTTAAATGAATAAATAAATAAATATTTAAACAAATAAGCAAAGATTCTTTGACATTCTCTGTAAGTTTTTGAGAGGGTAAAAGGAATCCTGGGACCAAAACATTTGAGGATTGCTGACCTAAAGCAGGGATCATATTGTGTTTGTCCATTTGAGTCCAGCATAGACTTCTATTAAAATGTATATGGAAATAACAATTGAATGACTGAATTTTAAAGAAAATAAATGTGTTACTAGTACATTCTTCACTTTTGCTAGGTAGATCTAGCATCTCTCTGTTGTACTCTTCAGTGCTCACAATTCTTGCAGGCATTGACAACAAGGTCTCAACATTCTCAATGTGTAGCTCAAATTGAATATGAAGTAAATAGGTACTTTCAAAGTGTTTGTTGTCTAAATGTCGAGGGAATTAATTACACACCCAGCAAGTGAACTCCAGTTCTAGTCCTTGGATCGATTGAACGATAAGAGTCACCGTTTGTGAAGAGATCTATTCAACTTCTCAACTTAAGCTCACGTTTTATTGTAATGCTTTTAAGAAGCCCAAAATTTTAGATGCTGGCCACCAATGGAAATATGAGGTGACAAAAGGAATGACATTCTTAAAAGTGTGGCCCAGCACCTGCAACAAAATCACCTGATGTGCTACTTAAAAATACAGATAGCTTGACCTACTCCTGAACTACTGGATTTGGGTAGAGCCCAGGAATCTGCACTGTTACAAACTACCTGGGGTAGGGTTGTCAGAGAAAATACAGGATGCCCAGTTAACTTTGAATCTCAGATAACCAAATGGGACAGACTTATACTAAAATATTAAACTTTGGATATTTGAGATTCAAACTTCATTTCTATTTTCATTTGCTAATCTGGCCAGCGTATCCTAGGGAGACTCTTTTGCATAATAAAGTCTAAGACTCACTGGACTTTAAACGTCTTGTGGGGATTTGATGAGTGGATTAGAAGTAGTTTATTTGCTAATCAATTTAGAGCAGTGCTTCTCAGCCATTGGTTTCACCTGGGGTGTTTTAAAAATTACTGGATCTTGCCTTGCCTCCAGAGATTCTGACTTAATTGATCTATGGTGCATCTCAGGCACTGGGCATCTTTAAAAGATCCTCAGGTAATTCAATGTGCAACCAAATTTGAGAAACATGATTAGAAGAGAGTGATGGAGAGACCACTGAAATTCCTATAAATGAACAGCATTATATATAGCATTAAATGGGCTAAGTGAAAATATAGAAATCACTAAGGTGTTCAGTAAATAAAGGCCCGGGATTTGTGGTCAGTGATTTTCTGTCTATCTATCTATCTATCTATCTATCTATCTATCTATCTATTTATTTTCTGTTGGGTGTGTGGGGATTGGGATGGTTGGGAGAGAATTGAGGAAGGGGAACGGTTGATGCTGGATATTGAAATCTCCTAGAAATTTTGTCCAAGTACTCATACCTGGCCATTCTAGTTCATCCTTATCCAAGGAATTCTAAGTCTTTCTCCCTAACCCTCATATTCTAACTAGGATGTTAGAGTACTATTATTCTAGCTAACAGTTGATACAAGCTAAAATAGAAGAGGAGAGAACCATAAAAATAGCTTAGGACAACAAAGAAGGGGGGAAAAAATAAACAAATATTTAGAATAAGCAGAACTTCTACATGGTAGTATAAATGGCTACACAACGCATTAACACAAAACAATTTTCTGTCAACATTTACTCAAATTTTGTGGAAGAGCTTCGTTAGTAGAAATGAATTATATAAGTAATTAATAGAAATAAATAAATAAGAGAAATAATAAATTTTTTAATAAAACTTTTCTTATAGAAAAAGTATGGTCAAGTTGATGGCAGGGTACAGCTACATAAATCCCTGTTGTTTAATCATTGACCACAACTGAAGTAAGCCTAGTTACTATGTCACTGCTCTTCACTTGGAAACAGCTTCTTCAGGAGAAGGTGTAAGGACTTAGAAAAACTGAAAATCTTCTTTAGAGCTAACCTGGCACCTCTCAAACTTTTACCGAGCATAAGATCTTTTAAGCAAATTTCTTTAAGTAAAAAAATCTGTTCTTTTGCATGAAAGTATAATTTTTGAATTGATTTTTTAATTTTATTATTATTATTATTTTAGACAGAGTCTTGCTCTTGTTCCCCAGGCTGGAGTGCAATGGCGCGATCCCGGCTCACTGCAACCTCCACTTCCTGGGTTCAAGTAATTCTTCTGCCTCAGCCTCCCAAGTATCTGGGATTACAGGTGTGCACCACCAAGCCTGGCTAATTTTTTTGTATTTTTTAGTAGAGACGGGGTTTCTCCATGGTGGTCAGGCTGGTCTCAAACTCCCGACCTCAGGTGATTCACATGCCTCGGCCTCCCAAAGTGTCAAATTGATTTTTACTTCTCTTTCTATGCTTGGGTAGTAAAGGGTGGACCAATTACACAGGGACTGGATCTAGGAGAGCATAGAAATGTTCTGGAGGCTAGAAGTAGACTTGCCGTGGGTTCCACAGTTGCCAGAAAGCCAAGCAAATCATAGGGTTAACTCACTAAGTGCTTGTGAGGCCATGGCAGAACACCATCCCACTGAAACGGAGCAGCCTCCACTTAACACCAGCTAATTGTTGTTACCATGACAGTAGTGCATTTTAAAATGTTTTAGCAGAAACCAGCGATTGTCAGTTTTTAAAATCACCTGAGGACCATTTAAAATATGCTGATGTCTGTGCTTTGCTTTTGACCCATTAAATCAGAATCTCTGGGGGTGGTGCTTGGGCATTGGAATTTTTTTTAAAGCTCTCCAGGTGATTCTAATGTGCAGCCAGGGTAAGAAACTGTAGCCAAGACAAAATGCTATGTTGTGTGGGGTAAGGTTAAGCTACAAACCAGGTGCAGCAGGCATCATGATCAGTAAATAATTCACACGGCAGCGATAGTCACCCAGTATTATTTTTAAAAGTCCACACTGCAGAAGTGGCTACTACAAATGCTTCTGTCAGATCAACACAGAAATTCAGCTAATAAACATATTCAATGTCACAGATTTTATCTTTTAATCAGTGGCTTTTTAATTAGATAAGGAATTTAAGAAATAGGCTCTTCTTGGCAGAATTAAAGCATATTTTGAGACACTACCCAAACTTGTATGAATTTCACATTAGAAATTAGTGGTACCTGTGGCCTGTTACCTAAGAAGATGGTGTCCAAAGCTGATCTCTGCATCTAGCCATTGGGTCTGAGCATGGAGGTTCATCCACTACTGATACTCAGGGTACTAGAATCATGCTTCTGGAATCCTGTGACAGCTTCCTGGGGTGTACCTTTTTTTTGACGTTCATTGAAAGCAACAAAAATTACTAAGAGCTTGGTAGGACTTCACCAACCTCATAGAATAGACAGCTTGCTGGTAAATGTTTATTTAGTTAAACAATAGATGGTCACAGAATTTGGTCTGAGATTTACTTTGAAGTTGAGTAGGATAGCTAACTCTTGCTTGCTTCAAAGTTTTTGATTGTTTGTATCTATCAAAAGAACCTAGGAGCTGTACATGACCAGATTGGTCTGAACCAATTTTGCAAGACATGGAGAGATAATAGTGTTGTCAAATTCTCCAATGTATTTTTTAAAACAGACACATTTTTGTATGGAAATTATAAATGTTGGAACTAAATTTAAATTTGTAAGGAGACCAAAATCTCTTGAGTAGAAGCAACAACTTCTCCCTGGATCACATTGGACGTGCAGGCTGTGAGTTTGTGATCTCTGGTCTCACCCCTGGGAGAGGCCCTGTCCTCCCATAAGTTAGCCTGTGCCCTCAGGAGCCAGAAGTGGTCTAAAAACTCAGGAATCAGTCTCAATCTAGCCAGGAGAATCTCAACATGTCTTGGAGGGACAAGGTAAAATGGTCACAGGAATTCAGGAGGTGAGAGAACAAGACAGGGACACCATTGGACAGAAACATTGACATGAAACTATCCCTCGGCCACCCTTCCACAATCATTAAGTGTGGGGCAGTTCTCAAAGGCAGACCGAGAAAGAAGCCTGAAAAAGCACCATGGCCCTGTGTATTGGTTTCCAGAACTGCTGTAACAAAGTGTCATGGCTGGGTGGCTTAAATAACAGAAGTTTATTTTGTCATGATTCTTGAGGGTGGAAGTCTGAAACCAAGTTGTTGGTGAGTTGGTTCCTTCTGAAGGCTATGAGGAAAGGATCTGTGCCACGCCTCTCTCCTTGGCTTGTGGATTGCCATCGTCATATTCACATGCCATTCTCCCTGTATGTGTGCTTGTCTTCATGTCCAAATTTCCTCTTTTTATAAGTTCTATTGAATTAGGGCCCACCCTAAGGACCTCACCTTAATTAATTACATCTACAAGGACACTTAGGACAGTTTTTCTTTTTTTTCTTTTTTTTTTTTTTTTAAGACAGAGTCTCTCACTATCGCCCACGCTGGAGTGCCGTGGCACGATCTCGGCTCACTGCAACCTCCACCTCCCGGGTTCAAGCGATTCTCCTGCCTCAGCCTCCCGAGTAGCTGGGATTACAGGTGCCTGCCAGCACGCCCAGCTAATCTTTTGTATTTTTTGTAGAGACAGCGTTTCACCATGTTGGCCAGGCTGGTCTCGAACTCCTGACCTTGTGGTTCACCCGCCTCAGCCTCCCAAAGTGCTGGGATTACAGGCGTGAGCTGCCGTGCCCGGCCAAAAGGGGAGGTATGAAGGGGCCTGGCAGTTGGCAGGCAGAGCCAAAGAAGGAAGGCTTCCCTGCCTGGGAATCAAACCTTGGCTGCGTCAGTGAGAGGGCTGAATCCTAACCACTAGACCAAGGGGAAGACGACACTTTTTCAAAATAAATTTACATTCTATGGTATCAGAAGTTAGAACTTTGTATCTTTAACACACGGAGAGGAAGGGCACAATTCAACTCATAACATCCTGTATGGGCATGGAAGAGGAGTTGGAATTAGAAACAGGAAGTGATTTTCTACTTACTTTATCCATGGTGTATTGACCACACTCTTGTATTTACACACTCTTGGACTAAGACACCAGGACAAGTGAAATGGTTGAAAATTCTCATGTTTCTAGCCAAGAGAATCCACTTAGCAGACTCTTGAGGAAAAGTCAGGAGAGGTACTCAAAGTCCCCCTGATCTGCCAGCAGAGCACATCATAGAGTCTGTGGTCCCAAGCTCAGGAAGATTCCTGGGACCTGTGTGCTTGGGGGACTCCTGGTCACTACATGGAGATGCTACTTTCTGTTGAACTTCAGCCAATGGTGTATCCCACTCAAAGATCACACATGGGTGCAAGTAGAGGTTCATGTCCTCCAGTGGCTTGGATTCAGTAGAGGAAACAGGCAAGTTCAAAGCATGCAGCAAAAGGAGCACAGAATTTGAGGGAGGTGGGAAGTGCCGAGAGGGAAAGTGACCAGCCTGAGACATTAGAAGATAAAAGTGACCAGTCTGAGTAATCTAAGTTAGAAGCTGAGGCATGTCCTGTTTTTGAATCCTCACTAGTGCCAATGGAGAGCAAACCATCATATTTGGGGCCAAGAATGCAGACTCATTTGAATGAGGAAAATAGACTTCTTTTAACAATGATTTTTTTTTTAATCGAGAAAGTAACCCACCAAGAAGGGAAACTAGCCAACTAGCACTAAAGGAAATGCAATAGAAATATAATTTTTTTTTTTTCTATTCTAGACCCTCTGTGTTAGGAAGGAGAACATTAAATCTCATCCCATATTTACAGTCTGGGACAGAGAGCACTGGGGGGTCTGGAGCACAAAGTTTGTACATGAGGTAGTTTTGTCACCAGCCAGTTATACTGAGCTATTGGCAAACGCTCAGTGTACTTTTTCTTATTTCTAGACCATGCAACCACGTCATAGGTGAAGGAATAGATTTAATTAAATGTAGAAGCCTGAAGGAACTCCAGAAGTTCCCTCTATCAAGCCTAATTTTACAAATGGGAAACTCAAAGCCCAGAGTTAATCAGCTCACAAGATCCCATAGCAGAGAATTGGCAAGGGTCTGTCTAGACTCAGTGCACTGCTTATTTCCAACTATCACAAAGCAGTATTGGACACTGATCTTTGGTGGAGCTTTAAGAAAGTGGTGGATCATGCAATGTGCAAATTTTGCTACCCTAGTGAGAAAAGATTGGAAACTCTTAAAAATTAAACTTTCATCTTTTTATTTATTTATTTATGAGATGGAGACTCACTTTGCTGCCCAGGCTGGAGTGCAATGGCATGGTCTCAGCTCACTGCAAACTCTGCCTCCCAGGTTCAAGCGATTCTCCTGCCTCAGTCTCCCGAGTAGCTGGGACTACAGGCGCGCACCACCACACCCAGCTAATTTTTGTATTTTTAGTAGAAACGGGGTTTCACTATGTTGGCCAGGCTGGTCTCGAACTGAATGAGTGACTAAGTATATAGGGAACATCAAACATATAAAGCCCAGTCCAAACCACATGGCAAAAATACCTAGTAATAAGGATGTTACATAAGTCTAATAACTTTATCTCTCAGTATTAAAATTTCAATCCAATTTGAAGAATTTTTTTAGTGCATTCTGTAACTAAGTGTTATAGTAGGTGCTGTGAAGGACAGAAAAAGTTGAAAACACATGTCTGTTATGTAGGTGCATCAAGTACGCATGTGCTGGCCCCAACCACTTTATGAGGATATTATATTGGCAGAAGCAGCAAAGGAGATTCTGGGAGTTCAGGTGCACTTCCCAAAGTTTGTGTATCTACAGTAAGCAGCAAACTTGGGGCTCCAACACAGATATTTTATTTAATTCCAAATCAGGAATAGTTTTATTATAGTATTTTGAAAAAGTAATCCCCTCAAGTAATACAATGCAGAACATCATAGAACCAAGAGAGTGGCATGCTTTCTTCAGTGAGTTTCAGGAAGAGTAACTGAGTGGCTAAAAGCATTGACTTTGGAGTCTGAGTTTGAATCTCAGCTCTGTAACTTACACAGTGATGATGTGCTCTTGCCCTGATCACTTTAAACGTTCCAAGCTCCTAAATGGAGAATATTTATGCCTATCTCACCAAGTTGTTTTGAAGACTAAATTAAGGGAGATAAAACACATGAAAAATTTCAGTTGCCAACAATATAAATGCATGAGAAATGGTAGCTAAAAATAATAAAGCAAATATGGGAAATCATTGAAGGCTTCTTACAGGAGGTAGCATCATGCTTTGAATCTGATGCAGTCTCCCATCCATCATGACTTTTGACAAGTGTTGAATATATAGCACTCTCCCACTATCCTTGAGCAGAAAGAAGGCATGCATTTCCATTCCTCTCAAAGTCAGCAACCAAATTGCAGCTCCTGCTACAAGTGCTGTAAGGATGAGCGAGGTATGAGAAATAGCTAAGGGAAGGGTGCTAGAGGAGCTGGCATGTTTGTTCCTCTAGTATTTTCTGAGAGCTTGGCTCTGTCTTATCTGGGTCTTTACCTGGAGTCTTAGACCAAGAGATCAGGTATGTGGCTTTGAGTTGTGGCCAGATGACCCTCAGGTTTCAAGGTGACAGACATAGAGACGTTGTAAGCTGCCCTAATAGGAAGACTGTTTTCTCTCCTTTTCTCTCCTTCTTTCTCTCACTTCCTCGTCTTCAAAATTAGGGTTCAAAGAAGGATCAGTATTAAAGAAGCTAGAAAAAAACCCCAGCAGGCTAAGTGTGGTGGCTCACACCTTTAATTCCAAGGATATGGGAGGCCAAAGCAGGAGGATGGCTTGAGGCCAAGAGTTCATGACCACTCTGGCCAAAATGGTGAGACACTGTCTCAACAAAAATAAATAAAGATAATACATAAAAATTAGCTGGGTGTGGTGATGCATGCCTGTAGTTCCAGCTACTCAGGAGGCTGAGGTGGGGAGATAACTTCAGCCCAGGAATTAGAAGCTGCAGTGAGCCATGATTGTACCACTGCACTCCAAGCCTGGGTGACAGAGCAAGAACCGGTCTCTGAGGAAAAAAAAAAAGAAAAAAGAAAAAAAAAAAGCTCTTCAGCTCTTCATCTTGCAAGCTCTTATCTTCTATACATTTAACACCCTAGAGACATTTCTACCCAGAATGGAAGGAAGCAAAAACAAACAAAAATGAAAATGTATTGATCTACTAGTAGGCATAGAACAAAAGCAAATTTCAAGTGCTCAGATATGTGTAAGCTAACTTCATTACCAGGGTCACCGTGATTATACTGTCCAACTCTGTAGGTCCAGGGACCCCAGAGGACACTTTTGCCCTCAAAGTCCACTGATGAAAATCCCAGGTGTCTGACATCTTTTCTCAATTTGCTGCTTTTCACACAAAACACCCGGGACACATTTGCAGCATAAAGCCTAGACACCAGCCATTTGCTTTAGACCCCTTATAATCTAGGGGCTGCACCAGACACATACAGTTTCCAAAGGGAAACGATGATTGGAACTGAGTTGTGCCAGGGCCCTGTTGACACCGTGCAACAGCAGACTTCATGTGCTCCATTGGCTGAGGCTGCTTTTAATGTGAATTAGAAAGAGAAATGCCTACAGCAAACCATGGGCGTGTGTGTTACGCTAGGAGAAATGGAGCAATGAAACCCCTGCACCATCCATACTGGTAACTGTCACACCTCAGGCTATCTCCTGATATGTTAAGCAGTGTCATAAAATTCCCAATACAACATCTGTATTGAAAATAAATACGTGTCATATAACACTTGAGGGAGGCTGGCTAGAGAATAAAAATGTCACGAAAGAACAAAAACCAGTGTTACAAGAGTAAGGTGGTTGAGTCTCATTCATCTGTACAGGTAATTAGACCAACGTAAGGCAGGTAGGTGATTAATGTTCTTCCATAGTTGCTTTTTGTTCTCTGGCCTTCATGATAGTGGAGCATCACACAATGGCTGTTTCTACAAGCTACTCTGCTCTGGTTATCTTAGCTTGTCAACTGTGCAGGCCTGGAGACTGTGATGGACTGCCCCTGCACTGCCTTTCTGGTGTTGGCTCCTTCTGTATTTCTTCATGCAGATGATGCTTTTGTTCATCACACGATTCTTCTATATCCAGACTCAGAAACAGAAGTGTGGTGTTGGACCATGGGGGTTCTGAGGTCAGACTACTGGGGCTGAAACCCCAGCTGTGCCATCACCACCCCTGAAATCTCAGGGGAATGACTTAGCCTTTCTAGACCTGAGTTTTGTAACCTATAAAAAGAAATGCACTCACCTCATAGGGCTGTTTTGAAAATTAAATGAGTCAATACATGAAACTGCTTACAACAGCACCTCACCCATGAAAAATCCTCTGAATTTGCAATCTAGTATTACTTCATACTTTCATGGCTTATTGTGGCATTTTTTCTGTCTGGAGTGCCTTTATCTCCAATCTCATTTCTTCTTTCTCTTTATTCTAGTTGAAATATATCTCCTTTCTGGAAAAACTGATTTACCCAAGCAGGGTTGACTATTTTCCCCTATGCATCTTTATACCACTGCCCCAGAATGGATCATGATTGCATTGTTACTAATCATCTATTATTGTCTGTCTCCTCAACCAGCTATGAGCTTAAGGAGAAAGTACTGTGTACTCTTCATGTTTGTTTTCACCCAAGCTTTTTCCATGGAAGGTTCTCAATCAATATTTGTTGAATGAATGGATGAATGAATAAACTAATTAACCAACCAATCAATCAATAAATCAATCAATCACATATTGTCTACCATATGTAAATTAATAGAAATCTTGGCGATACTCAGAAAAGGTAGGGGAAGAAAAGCTTAGTGTACTTGTTATATTGCACACGGAATGATGAATTCTATCCCTTACATAAACTACCACATGAAAGGGTTTTTTTGTGTTCTGACTCAATTTACTTCCTGTGTCTATACCAGGCTTAAAGCTAAGTCTGCATAGTGCCCCTAAAATGGATATTTGGAATTTATTCATTAATATAGTTATAGTTAGGAAATCCAAATAACATAGACACCAATGTATATTTTTAGAGAATATATATTCTCTATTTAACCTTTCTGTGACCACCTAATTTACTAGGCACAATTTCAAACCTGTATGTTATTTTTCCACTCAACATGTGGCTCACCCTACTGAGAAAAGGTCCCATTTACAGAAGGCTTTGTGAATTCACTAAGTAGGGGCTTATGACCCATTACTGTTGAACATATCCGCACTTGGATGGACATGGTCTGAAGGATATTGGCCCAAAACAATCCTGGATGGCAACGGAGCCAGAAGAAACTCTCTTTATCCATAAGCAGACTTAGAGGTCAAGGTTTCTAGAAAAATCATGGCATTTTTTGCCTGACTTTTTCAATGAGTAACATTTGCCATATGTGTACCAAATATTTCTTTATTTTTCTTATGGATTTCTCTTTTTCTTCCCACTTTTCCTGAAGGAACTTTCTAGTATTTTAATGACGGATCATTGAGCAAGGATTCCTGTGTTCTAATCCCAGTCCTGTAGCTGACTGAGCCATGTCATTTTTTGTTTCCATACCTCATTTTTACTTGGTATAAATTAGCCTCTCTCTTTTGGACAGTAATGCAGAATTGCTTATTTTTGGAACCTCATAGTAAAATAAATGCTCTGTTAATCCAAAGCTTCTGTTAAGACAAAATAGTTGTCTTGTCTGGAATAAGATGACTGAAAATACCTATGGCTGTGGCAACTGGTTTAGGGAACCCTTTTTTCTATGTAGGAAAAGAAAATAATTGAGGCAAATGATGTCTCTAGGAGCTAGCAATTGTCTTTGAATAAGTTTGTCAGTTACTCCCTTCTTTCTTTACCTTGCTGCTTATTTCTAGGAGGCAAAAATTGCCATTACAGTGTTCTCTTTCTATAAAATTACCATACTAGTATTTGTTTCTTAAGAGCATGATATACACTTTGAAGTGATTGTGTTCATTGAGAATATTATGTCAACATAAATGAAATAAAACCACTGAACCTTTCCTTGCCAAATACAGCTGTTCTTAAGGAAGTAGATTTGATAGCAGGAATACAATTTTAATTTACTGTTTCATTTTGGTGATTTGGAAAACTTTTACTATAAGAGTAAGAATAGAGTGCTACAATTTTATTAGAATCACATTGGAAGATTTTAATTATTTTAATAGTATAATTTACATATATAATATATAAAACTATTACATATAACTAGTATTAATTAATCCTAATCTGTAACATTAACCAAAAAATTGTTCTAATTTTATTAAGTGCACTATCATCATTCACACTAAATAATTATATAGTTCCATCATTGAGATTCATTTTATGCAAACAAATGGATTCATTTTATGCAAACAAATGGATTCTTTTCAAGTTAATGAATCATGAACTCATTAAATATAGATAATTTGAATTAACATTTATTTCATTAATTATAATTTTGATATGGCCTGTACTAGAATTGATAATGGAAGGAGAGGATTTTTAAAACAAAATGGAGCCCCTTATTCTTGACTAATGATGAATTTGCTAAATTCTTTCTTTCTCTAGTCAAGGAGTGAGAAAGAAACAGGACTGGTATACACCTACGGCCATTTCCTTGGCCTATGTATTCAAAGTTAATGTGGAGAAGATAATTTCCATTCACCATGGACACAGGGACAAGGTGTGTGTGTCACAAAGGCTGTCTAATAGAAGTGGGAATGCAAGGCTAAGCTTCCCCAGGGTGCTCTGGGGCAGTTTCTCAGTGGGGTGATGTGAATATTTCAGGAGGGAGCATGTTTAATTTTGTGGAATGCTGAGTGAAACGCTATGGAATTGCAGAACAATTAGCACCTCTGGCCTTTACCAATTAAATGACAGTCTCCCTCGGTTCCCTACTCATTGTCTCACTGATTCAAAAATCAACCACCCCACTCATTTTCAAACATCACTTCAGATCAACTCTTTGTTACCAGATAAGATTCCCTATAATGCTTGGCTTTGGGGCAGGGGCAGTGTCTGCCTGTCAGAGTGATTTGAACCAGAGCACCTCCATCTTGAATAGGGGTTGTGTAAAATGAGGCTGAAACTTGCTTGACCTCCATTCCCAGGAGGTTAGGCATTTTTAGTCACAGGATGAGATTGGCAGGACTGGTTCCACAAGATACACATCGAAAATACCCTGTTGATAAAACAGGATGCACCAAAACTTATCAAAACCAAGATGGCACTGAAATAATTGTAATGCATTAGCATACTGAAAGACATTCCCATCAATGCCATAATAGTTTACAAATGCCATGACAACGTCTGGAAGGGACCCTATATAGTCTAAAAGAGGGAGGAGCCCTCAGTTCCAGAAAATCCCCACCCCTTTTCCAGAAAACTCATGAATAATCCACCCCTTGTTTAGCACATGATCAAGAAATGACCATAGAAGTAGCCAATCAGCAGCCCTCAGTGCTGCTCTGTCTATGGAGCAGCCATTCTTTTGTTTCTTTACCTCTCTAATAATAAACTTGCTTTCACTTTACTCCGTGGACTCGCCCCAAATTCTTTCTTGCATGAGATCTCAGAACCCTCTCTTGGGGTCTGGATCACGACCCCTTTCTGGTAACATGCCTGCTCCTTGCCTTCATTGTCCTTATAAGGAAAATCCAGGTAACTGCTAAAGCGCTTAGTGAAATGACAGTTTTCCATTATATTGTCAGTCCTTTTAGTCCTATGCTATGTTCCAGAGTATGGATTTTGTGAAAAATTTAAAAGTCTGCCAGAGCAGCCTTGCTTGTGCTCTGAACATGATTTAAAGGGCATCCTACTAACGCCTGGGATCCCACCATTTTAGCAACATGTTTTTCCCACCTTAAGTATTAAGTGTAGCTCACCTTTCCTATTTTAGGCTGTTCTTCTGCAGCATCAAAGCACTGCACATCTTTGGGAGTGTATTAGTTTTCAAGGACTATCATAACAAACTTCCACAAACAGTGGCTTAAAACAACAGAAATCTATTCTCTCACAGTTCGAGAGGTAAAAGTCCGAAATCAGGGTGTCAGCCGGGCAATGCGCCCTCGAAAGGCATCGCAGGAGAATCAGTTCCATGGCTCTCTCCCAGCTTCCTGTGGCTGCTGACAAGCCTTGGTGTTCCATGGCTTGTGGCTGCCCTCCAGTCTCGACCCCCATCTTCACATGGCCTATTGCTTTTTGACACTGAGTGTATCAAATCGCCCTCTCCCTTCTCGTGTCAGAACACTAGTCATTGGATTTAGAGTCCACGTTAAATCCAGGATGGTCTCATCTTGAGATTTTTAACTTGATTACTTTTGTAATATCCTATTTTCATATAAGGTCATAGTCACAGGTACCAAGGGTTAGGATTTTAACATATCTTTTGGGAGTCACTATTTAACCCTCTATGGGAAGTGAGTTTGAAAGCAGAGAACTCAGAAAGATGGGTAGCGGATGCAGAGGACACACTTCCCAAATTCCATCAGGTGGCCAAAGCCATTCGGCATACACTTACCCTCAGCTTGGGCTCCAAGGTGGATATCTTGGCTCTCCTCTATGGAATAAGCATTTATGCACAAAATGAGAAATAGAAATGTTAGTAAGGAATGTTTTTGCTACAGGGAATAGAAAACACAAATAAAGTGTCTAAACAAAGGGAGGTTGTTTTTTCTCGTATCACTAGAAATCTGGAAATAGGCAGTTGTTGGTGATGGTTCTGTGGCTCAAACTTGTTAGGGCATTTCTATAATTTTCTTGAATATTTCTTCATGTTTATCACTTCCCAAGATGGTTGATTCAGCTTTGCATTGCAAATTTGTGCTCAAGGTAGGAAAAAAGAAAAAGATAATGGTAGTTCTACATATCTTTTATCCAAAAAGGCAAAAGTCTTTTCTTGAGCCCATGGCAGACATTACTTGCATTTTATAGTCTAGATCTATGTAACATAAGCACCCTTAATTGCAACAGTGACTTAAAAGGGGACTACTTAGCTTCTTTGGTCCATACTGTGGACGTGGCAGGAAAGAAGGGAGTTGTATTGCCTGGTAAGATTTGCTAACGAGCAGAACTGCCAGAGAAAGAGAAGACTCGCATTATTTTAACAACACATTTCTTTCATACACAAAGACGAAAGAAACAAAGGGTATAAAAAACAGTTGACTAGCAGAGCCAGTAGAAGTAGCAAAACTGGGATTCCAACCCTAGTTTCACCATTATCATCTTTAACCAGGCAATTGGAACTCACTGAGCCTCCGTTCACCTCATCTGGAACCAGGCACTGGATAACCTCAAAAGTTCAACTCTAAAAGTCTATGATTCCATTAATCCATTATCAACAGAAATTTTCTTGGTATTTTTATAATTCCAGCGATGGTGTGGTTATATTGGTGCTAAGAAAAGGAAAATGTAATATTTTTACTTTATTTATATATAAAACTATATTTATATATGAAATATATCTAATGTATATTTTATATATTAATATATAAGTACATATTCATATATAAATTATATATTAACATTTATATATGATATATAGTTTAATTTAATTATATATTTAATAGAGATACAATTTATATATGAACTTATAATACACATATATAATTTGTATATATGAATTTGCCCAGATATAGCCAAGCCTAGAAATGGCTGAAGTCATGAAAAGGTTCATTTAAAAGCAATTACAAAATTTGGTGAAAGCAAAGTAATCTCTGAAAGTCATTTTTCTGTTGGTTGCCAAATGAAGCTTCAGCCTTTTCTGAAGACAAAGCCATTGCTCTTCCCCAGAGTGTACCTGAGCCCATTTCTTCCAGGCCACATTCTCTCCCTGGTAAATCAGACATCCTTTTTTGTTCGGTGGGAGATGCTTTGTGCCCTCACTCTAGCTTTCCTCAAAGGATTGACTCATAACGCTATTCTGATGAGGCTGAATAATTTTTCATAAAAGTACATGAGCTCAATCAGGCAGGAAATGAAGCCCTCAAATTAAATCAAAGGTTGTGGCAGCATCTCTATTTGCTTTTCCAAAACTCCGCTAGAGACAGGGTTTCATTTCACATGGTATGAAAAATCAATAAGCAAGGAGTGGTTTCAATCATTTAAGTGCAGCATGACTAAAATTGGCCGTGGAGAGCCCACAAATGAAATTCTGGCAGTCATTAAATCTTTGACAATTTAAAACACATACGAGTAGGTGAAATATATATTTTGCTGGAACTACGCTTAAAGTACTTTTTTATCTGAAGTGAAAAATGTCAAATACTTGACTCTTATACTGTAAATGGGGGAAAAATCAGTTTCATACCATTAGGAAAGTCTAGTAGGCATGGTCTGTGGCAGTACGCAAGAGTAATGAGGTGAGCTACATATAAGTCTGTTTTTACTATTGTTGGCACTGCCCTATCTCTCCATTTTCACCCCAGTCCTGACTAGTAAGTGTATTGCTTTAGCTCCCAGTACCTCGCCTCCAACCAAGGGCTCTAAAGGATTAAGTGGTTGAGACACTCCTCCAAATAGTTTCCCTGCTAGTTAGTCCAGGGTGAGTAGCAACAGGCTTCTTAGTGGAAGACTTGGGGAAGTGATATTCAACTCTTTTTCTCATAAAAGGGAAAAACAACCTAAAATTTCATTTAAAAAATGTTTAATTTGATTTTTAAAAAGAGACTGGGTGTGGTTGCTCATGCCTGTAATCCTAGCACTTTCGGGGGTTGAGGCGGGCAGATTGCTTGGGCCCAGGAATTTGAGACCAGCCTGGGCAATATGCCGAAACCCCATCTCTAAAACGAATGCAAAAATTAGCCGGGTGTGGTGGCATATGCCTGTAGTCTCAGCTACTCAGGAGGCTGAGGTGGGAGGCTCTTTTGAGCCTGGGAGTTCGAGGCTGCAGTGAGGCGTGATGGTATCACTGCATTCCAGCCTGGGTGACAGAGCAAGACCCTGCCCCCCGCCCCCCTAAAAAAGATATATTCCTTCATAGAGTTTTGGTTGGACAACTATGCATTTTGATCATACATAGTTTTGAAGGATATAATTCTTAAAGTAATTCCAAAGAATATAATTTCTGGCATATTGATAACATTGACATTTAAAAACAAAATGGTTACTTCAATATTTAAAAGGTATCTAATGGACTTTAGATAATTTAATAATCTGATATTCATAGTTATTTACAAAATACAGGAAAATGCTCCTCTTTCATCATATGAAATTTTATGTTGCTGATTTTTCTATGACAACTCATATATTTCATTTTTTATATTTTTTGTTTCAAAGTCTTCTATTAATCATGCTATAACACTTTAAAAAGAATATGTATACACATTTAAATATAAATTAAAAATATTCTTATCAACATAAGGCTTTCAGTGTTTAAAATATTCCAGATTGAATTGACAATTATTATTAGCATATAATTGACCAAAATAGCATACATTTATTACAAATTTGAATACATATTTATTAGGCATAAAAAGCAAAATTGTAGTGGATATGTATTTCTTGATAAAGTAAATTGAGATTTTATAAAATTACTTTATAAATTCATAAACAAATATTTATTGCTAGAATGAAATAGTATTAAGCCTTAGTATTATTGATTTTCTTGTTTTTATGGTTGTGAACACTAAGAAAACCTATTTATATAAACAAATAGATGAAAATGGAAGAAGCTTTATTATAAAAATATCACCCAATTTCTTTCACAGTTTCTGAATGGCATAACTGCATGGGAATTTATCATAAAAAAGTCGTTTCTAATGATCTATCCTTTGATAACTGGATTAGCTCCTCTCTCAATTTTGTTGACAGCAATAATTTGGAAGCTACATGACTCATAGAATAACTTGTTAGCTATCCTGGAGTTATTCACTTTCTCAAAATATGCTCGATATTTCAATTGGGTCCTCGATTTATTGCCCTGGCCCTGGTGGTTTTTATACTCCAGAGGAAAGGACAGGGTGAGATTCAGGACACCAACTTAAACCACACTGGGATTACAGCAGCCAGTGGTGCGTCTTCCTTGTGGTGTTTCCATAGAAGTACACAAGCAAGAAATTGAAGAGGGCAAGAGAGTTATCTAAGGTGGACCACATCTTGAGACTTCTATAGATCAGGTTATCACCTTTTCAGAGGGAAAGGTGTTGCTAGAAACTGGCAACCCGGAATATATCAAGATCATAACAAAAATGAAAAGCAGACCTTTGGAAATGGTTAAAAAATGTGCTTTTTTTTTTTTTTTTGTCAGAAACACAAAAGGCATACGAGAGCATGGGTCTACACACAAATCAGAGAAAGATTAAAATTATTCCATGTTCTGCCAGATAACAAGACCAGAATCCTTGAGCTCATCAATAGGAGAACTTTTAACAATGATGCCTGTCCAAGAGTGAAGTTAATGTCCATTTGACATTAGGAGTACTACCCATCCCGTCAGCCACCAGTAATGATCAAGCAGAGACTAAATTATTTTTCCAAGGATGCTGTAGAGAAAAGTTCTGCATCATGCAGTGGAGTGGATCAAATGACCTATTGGGTTTCTTCCAAGTTTGAGATTCTAAGTACCTTAGCCTGGAAAAAGCAGAAATATTCTAAGAGTTGCAATCCCCAGCAGCAGGAGTAAAACAACGTCAAGATGAGATAGTAATATGTTGCCTATTCATAAATATGTTGCTAGTTACCTAACATAGTGGAACATTATTTGAACTTTTATCTGACAGTGTGAATGGATTTACACAGATTAACCACACTTCCCTGTCTAATCTCCTTTGTGGGCCAGGGTATGCGGTTCTAAGACTGTTGGGTTTGAGAGTACAGTCTATGGCTAAGGCATAGAACCAAGCCAGGCAGCTGACTTAGGGATCAGAGCAAGAAACTTGGCTATACTCAATCAGTTTTCTGAGCAACCTAGATAACCATATATGCTTCTCATAGAATAATTAATCATAACTCAGGGAAGTTGAACTTAATTTAAATGCTACACTTGATACTAAGACATACCATGCCAAGCATTTAGCTGTCTGAGTATATATTTGAATGATAATCAATTCTAAATGTCTCCGAGTGGTTCTGGGTCATCTTGAAAAGAGCATGTCTCTGGGCTGCCATTTGCCTCTTTGTGGTTTACTATTTGCCTACATCTGCTCCAGGTGTGATAATTTGTACATTCATTGGTTCTGCACTTTGAAATGTACAATGTGCACTTTAAAATGTACAATATGGGTAACGATCTCATTTAACCTTGTCAAATAAGCTACTTGATCTGACTTTGTTCCTGTGTATCTTACTGTTATGTCTTCCCTAAACCAGTCTCCAAATTATAAATGTGTAATTCAATTTCTTTGAGTTTTGAAATTCATGTATATCATTTATGATAGTATACAAATAAGCCCTAATATAAATGAAATTATTTAATTCATAATGTGCTTTATTTCCATTTTAATGTATACACATTTTTATTTATGTAGAAACTTAACTTCTGAAAAATAACATATGCTCATTCAAAAAATCAAATCTACTGAAGTATGTAAAAGCCCTTCCCTCCTCTCCCCATGCCATAATCCCACTCCCCAGAAATAAGAATTATTAACTGTAATTAATCCTTATAAATCTCTTAAATGCATATATAAACACAGATTTATCTTTATGACATGCTATGATGTAACATGTATTTTTAGATTTAAGCCATTATTTTCATCAAAATTACATACTTTCAGGTTTTAAAGAGTCACATCGTTTTCCAGAGCTCGTTAAGAAAACCTCAGTCTCCAAATACCTTCCTGCTCCCCATTTCCTGCTCTCCAGAGGCAACAACTTGCAAAAATGTTAGCTATTTATCTTAATACTTACCATTATATTTCTTGGTAGTGTGCTTATATTGCTATTTTTGTTTTCAGTGTTAGGCATTATTTATTGACCCCCACTCCATGTGCGTGTTTATGTCCATACACACACACACACACACACACACACACACAAACACATACCATCACTTTCCTCCCATCCCATAGATATAGTTATAAACTATTTTGAGTAATAAGTATTTCATATTTGCATTATTTTGGGTATGATACTCTGTTTACACCTGAGCACAGTGGGATTCTGTGATTAGTCTCCCTTTACTGCAACCCTTTTCTTTCCCTAAAATTAACAATTGTCTTTCTTGTTTGTTTGTTTGCTTACCTGTAGGCTTTTCACTAATGCATCCCTTAAAGTCTTTGAAACCAGTGTTAATCTAAACTCGAAATGCCTAAAGATTTTAGGTATTTCACTGAATTCATCTACTTAAAGGAATATCTTTAATGAAAGTATTAAGAGAAATACATATTTTAGAAAGAAATTTGCTCAATTCTTTCTGCCTTTGGTCATTTGTATATACAGCATACCACCATATGGTATATATACCTTATATTAGTCATTTGTTAAGGTTGAGTATGTCATACCAAATTATGATTACATTTTACCTATTCCTCTTTGAATATTTATTGTTATTTGCTTGTGACCAGCACTCAATAAAACTCCCGCATAGATATGAAAGTAAGCATGTAAAAATGCTCAATGTTGACCAGGAAAGTTGTCCTACCATAATTTTCCTCCATGCTAAGCCTTCCATACTTCTCAAAGACAGCAAAATACCTTGAGGAAACAGGATCTTTAAAAACTTGTGAAACACATTTGTATTCTGTGAAGCCCTTTGGGAAAGCTCCTGTTGAGTTAGAAGAGTTAGAAATTGAAACCATAGTGACCCTAACAAGACAAATTCTCACTTATCCATTTCAAACAGGTACTTAGGAGCAGTTGAAATATGTTTATCTTTCTTTGTCATCATCATTCCTCTTGTCCACTATGACCTATGGCTAGCAAACCCAGTGTGCAAAATAATATGTATTTTCTGGTTCATTAAAAAAAAATCTTTCCAGCACCCCCACCCCCCTTCTTTTTCTCTTCCTGTAATAACCAGTTCCTATTGTTGCTTTGACTTGCTTTGTAACTGCCTCTAAATCAATGGTGTTACTGATCTGCAGTGCTGAGCGGCCTGCGGAAAAAGTGAAAATCCATTCATTCTGTCAAAGAGTTCAAGCCCAGCAACCAATTCTCCTGAAGTGGGATATGATTTTGGTCCACATATCACAGTGAAATGTGGGTAACTACACTTACTTCATGAAACATTTTGTTTTACTATGCACTGCAAGTGAAATTCAACAATTGCCAAAGTGAGCTTAAGTTATTATGATGTGCCACTTGCTATGCATTTGGATTCATTTTTAGACCTGCAAATTAACTGTTTACATAATAGATAAAATAATGAAAATGAAAAAAGTTAGGTTACACATGTATCTTGATGGTAGTCTGGGTAGTCTATTCGATTTCAAAAGCACTTTGTAAGTATTCCTGTTGTCATTATCTACACATTTAGATATGTTATTTGATTCACATACATCTTTTCCATCACTTGAGTTATTCACATGCATGGATGAAGTCGCACAAGACCAATCACATCTGAGTGATTGAGTAGATATAATTGCCTTATGATCCAATTTCATTGCTCTTTCCCTAAGACACAACCACAAGTTCTACCCCATGGCTGCTTTCAGCATTTGTAAAATGATGAAGAGATTTGGGTTACCATGAGGTATGAAAGATTGTGAGTAAGTATTTGTGTCACATAGGCTGAATTGTGGTCATTGTTTAAAGAACTTCATGATGGATGTTTAAAGCAGGCATTTCAAGAATGCAAAGCTGTAAATGTTCACGCTCTCATTATGAGAATGGGAAGCATCTTTACAAATTATAAGGCTCTAAGCATTCAGTCTCTTTTGATTATCATTGTACATATAGTCCCTTGTACTTGCTTGGTGCTCAATAATTATTTGTTGAATAAATCAATCATCATGATAAGTTCAGTATTAAGCAATGCCAGTAAGAATGTATCAATTACCTTCTCTATTGGCGCACTAAGCTACATAGATTCCTAAATATCTAATCCAATGGACGCATTTTTAATTTGTGTTAGTCTGTTCTGCCGCATTTCAAAATATTTATTTCAAAATATTTAGCATGCTTTTCTCTTCAATGATATCACCCTGGTTTTTTTTTTTCTTTCTTTTTTTTTTTTTTTTTTTTTTGAGACAGAGTCTCACTCTGTCGCCCAGGCTGGAGTGCAGTGGCGCGATCTCGACTCACTGCAAGCTCCGCCTCCCGGGTTCACGCCATTCTCCTGCTTCAGCCTCCCGAGTAGCTGGGACTACAGGTGCCCGCCACCACGCCCGGCTAATTTTTTGTATTTTTAGTAGAGACAGGGTTTCACCATGTTAGCCAGGATGGTCTCAATCTCCTGACCTCCTGATCCGCCCATCTCGGCCTCCCAAAGTGCTGGGATTACAGGCGTGAGCCATCGCTCCCAGCCAATGATATCACTCTCTTCAGGGCCTCCTCTTGCATCCACAGCTGATTTCTTAGTTTTCTTCATGGCCTGTTCTTCTTTTACTCACTCCTCACACATTAGTTTCCTCCAGAGTTTCTCACAGCATCTGCTTTCCCCACTCCAAATTCTTTCCTGAGGCCATCTCATCTAAGTTCATTAGTTATAGATTGCATTTCGCACATAGAGAATTCGAAAAGACAGGTGTGCACAGGACAGGCTTTTATTTTTCTTTGGTATGATGGAATCCTGAGGTCAGCCTTCCTGAGCTGGGATGGTGAGGGCTGCTGACTGTTGTCATTTCTTTTGTGGACTGCTGCAGCACTAACAGCCCAATCTACAGATACTCAGGCATCAGAAACATAGGAAAAGTACAAACAGTAGTTGAATCTGTCACCTTTCTTAGGATTATTGAAAGAATCTCCACTCAATAACCTATACTTACAAAATTCTGTCACATAGCTACACCATCTGCAAACAAGACTAAGAAATTCTTTTATTGTTTAATTACAGTTCTATCAGTAAGGAGAAGGGCTCTAATACTATATTCTGACCCCCAAACTCTTGCTTTAACCATGAACTTTCCTCTGGACTTAAGCTCATTTGTATATATATGTTTGTTGAACATCTATACTAAAAAGTCAAAATGGCCTCTTAAACTCAATATGTCTAGATTTCTAAATTTCATCTCCATCTCACTGTCTATTTCTTTCCCTCACCATCCCACATACCTTCATTGAGTCAACCACATGTATTTTATACTGCTATATGTCAGGTGCACCATGCTAGGAGCTGACTTTATGAGTATGAGTGAGACATATTACCTACCTAAAGGAATCTACAAGTGGCTAATGTGTGCTGCCCAGATCCCTTCAGGACCAGCCCTCCTGCCCTTAGCCTCTGGGAGTACTGGATGCATTCTCTCTCAGAACTGCTCTCAGCTGAAGAGAGCTGCTTTGCCTACACTGAAGCACACTTCCCAGGAGCAGCTGGTTGAGGGAAGAGTGTAAAGCTCTTATTCCCTTGCTTTAAGGTGGGACAAATATAAAAAACTGTCCCAGCTTCACAGCTCACTATGGGATCACCTGAGACTTATGAAGTGATGGCTCCAAATTTGACTCTTCTCTCTATTCAGTCTTACCTCACTCATGCACCCACAGATGTGGCACCTGAGAGGGATCCCCAGTGAACTTCCTGAATGCAAACCTTTATATAAGTCTGTTTTCCAAGAAAGCTGATATGCAATAGGGTATCAGGAGTGACATTAGGAGGGAGAAACTAAATGGCATTTTGGAACTGGATGATTGGCAATATGCATCCCATCACCTAGTAAGTGGGGTACTGATAGCCCTGGCATGCTGTAGTGGTACAACTGTTATGGTTTTCATAGCTGGCAAACCAGGTTTGGGGAAGTGCTTATAAAAGAATTATAGAATTAGAAAATTGTTGCTGGGGCCAAGTGATGCATTGGAGAAAGATAATGACAGGCTGAGGATGATGAATCAACAATTCAAGATGAAGTGTGAAAACCAGATGGTCTCCTTGGCAGCAAACAAAGAGATCTTCATCTGCAACCAGAGAGCAGAGAAAGGTGAGGATCAGGCCCCTAACTTCATTACAAGAGTAGCAGAATTCCAGAGACAGTTGAATTTTCAACTTCAGCAATTCAGCTAAGCCAAGGTTAGGGTGTTCATTGGAAAAGAATGAAACTCTGAAATTGGGATGAGGAATCTGGGTCAATGCACTAAAGAATCTTGAACTCCCAAATCTTTCTATACCTTCTGGTTCCACAGAAGTGGCTGACTTCTCCCTGTGAAAGGCTAGCTTCTCCTCCTCCTTGCTTGCAGATGATTCAGAGGGTCTTGACTTGCAAGACACTACGAACTCCCTTCAGGATGTACCCTCACCTCTCTTTCTGGTCGCAGAAAAATAACTGTGGTTAAGTCAAAACTTAATACAAGTGAGGAAGTTCTGAGTCTGCTAAGAGAGAAAGGGGCTATCCCACAAAGAAGCTGTAGAATCCAGCCAGGGGAGTAATGTAAGGGAATGTGGATGCTGATCAAGGGAAGCAGAACGAAAGTTAGAAAAGGAACATTTTGTCAATATGATAGTACTGCCTCATGATACAGGAATACATACCCTGGAAAAGTCACCAGGAGACTGGGGAAATTTTCAGAAAGGATGGCTCTTGGAAGCTAGGAGACAGTGATGGTCAGCCCAAGCTTAGTGAAGTAGAAATGCCAGAGCTGCCATGACTGACAGTGGAGAAAGGTCTCAAAGGCTCAGAAAAGGCACACTGAAGAGGATACAGCAGATAAGTCTGGAAGGTCCAGCAGCCAACTCTGTTTCAAAAGAGAACCTGGCAAATATTCCACTTACCAAAGTAGTAAGAAATGCGTTGGTGAGAGAGGCACCCTCATCTTTGAGATGCACAATGATGGCTATTCTCTATTGGCCTGGACTAGCTTTTGGAAATACTTTTATAGAACTAGGCTTCCTGATAGCAATGGGGATGACAGGGTCCCATATTAGGGGCCAGGAGACAGTACTTAACAATGAGAAGCCAAGTGGACACAATTTCATAATGAGCAGCAAAGTCAGAGGGGCAGCCAGAAAAGCTTGATCTGTAGAGATGTATGGAGACAGTTAATGGAACACAGCATCCCTATGGGCAAGATTGAAGTCATCTACAATCTAGTCATTAAAAAAAATTAAAGATGGATGATCAGAAATCTGAGGGCAGCTGCTCCCCAAAATAGTCGTGATTCTTTTTCCAGTTTATAGGCTGAGTCTTTAGTAAGAGGATGCTCTTTCTGTTCCAAATTTAATAGATTTGGTCTGTGAGTTGTTGCAAAAAAAAAAAAAAGAAACATCTTCTGTGAGCACGTACACCTCAAACTCACATACACATTACAAATCATGATCCAAAAGTGGTTTGCAACATAAGACTGCCTTGAAATAGAAAAATGAAGCATAATGAAAGGAAGATATTAATTTTAGAATGGAATAAATTATATGTGGTTTTTTAAAAAAATTATAACATAGATTGGACTTGAGATTTCCAAAACTGGCCATGCCAAGAAAACCAGAAGTTTGGTTGGCCAAAGGGTCAGCGGGGGCAGTAAGTCTTGGGCTGGGATAGTGGAACAAGAAGGGAAGATAAAGAAACACAGAACTCCTTTAACAGAGGCCTTTGGGATGCCTGAAAACAAAGTTTATGTATGGGCTGAACCACCAATTAGTTCATTCAACATTCAAGTACACAGTGGGCCAGGCACCATCTGCATTCTGAGGACTTAAAATTGAATAGAACATAGACTATGCTCTCCTGTAATGTCTGCCAAGCAAATGAGGCCAATAAACCAAAGATTTTATTACAGTGTGGCTTTGAAGTCGTGATAAGGAAATAGCATTCAGCAGGGGCTTGGCCATGTGCTGGCTGTGTGACCTTTGTTATGTCACTTTTTTTTTTAATATCTAAGGAATATGTTGGTGTCTACCTCTTAGGGTTCTTTTTGAAGATAAAATGAAATAAAGCACCTTAAACACTTAGCAGAGTGCCCAGCACAATGTAAGTGTTCTGTTAATGTTATTGTTGTTGTTATAATGGTGATTGACATTATCAGTAATTTAAGAAATACTTTGAAAAATTGTAATCAAGCCCGCTACTGGTTTCAACTCTAGCTTTTATGGGTTAATTAGGAAACAAAAGTGCCTAAAGCCACAGTGGCTTTCAACTTCCTTGTAAGACTTTCAGTCTTCTATACTAAACTTCATCCTGTTTGTTTTGATAAAATAAAACAGCTTCTCTTTATCTCTATATAGTAATGCCTTCATGTCCATTGACTAGTTCAGTCATCCATCCTTTTACTTTCTCATTGATTCAGACTACCATTTCATTGAGTTCCTACTTTTTTTTTTTTTTTTTTTTTGTTAGCAATGCACTAGGTGCTGGAGATACCAAGATGAAAAGACAGTTCTTGTCCTCAAAGAACACCACCTTTTTGATTCACAGCCCTATGAGTTATAGATGATTATATGTTTGTTTTTCTGAATGGATGAATCATCAACTCAGAGAGGCTAATTAACATCCAATGTCTTACAGCCAGAAAGTGGCAAGGCCAGAACTGGAGCCACGTCTTCTAATAGATAGTAACATCCATGCTTTTTCCATGCCACAGGAAATATTCAAGTGCAAGGAATTATCAGTCTTCTTGTCATTAAGCATACGTCTTCTAATAATCAATAGAATAGATCAATAAAATAAAAGGAGAAATGGCTTTATTTTTATCAATCACCTGAAGCTTAAGACATGGTATTATACTAGGTAAATGTGGCCTCTTATTCAAAATGACACTAAGAGAGGCTTTTGTAGGAGAACATGTGAAGCCTCTGCTGGTGGAATAGTTGGAGAAAATAACCAGGAATATTTTTCTGTTCTCACAAATGGAACATTGAGTGTAAATAATACCGTGTTGAAATAGAGCAGTGTATTAGTCTGTTCTTGCGCTGCTATGAAGAAATACCCGAGACTGGGTAATTTATAAAGTAAAGAATTATATAATTGGCTCACAGTTCTGCAGGCTATATAGGAAGCACAATGGCCTCTGCTTCTGCGGAAGTCTCAGGAAGCTTCCAATTATGGTGGAAGGCAGAGGGAGAGTGAGCACTTCACATGGCTGGAGCAGGAGGAAGAGAGAGGGAGGGAAGTGTCACACACTTTTAAACAACCAGATCTCATGAGAATTCTATCACAAGAACAGCACCAACGGGATGCTGCTAAACCATTCATGAGAAAACTGCCCCGTGACCCAATCACCTCCCACCAGGCTCCAGCTCCAATATTAGGAATCACAATTCTACATGAGATTTGGGTGAGGACACAGATCTAAACCATATCAAGCAGTTCTCTTTATAGACCATGAATATGTGAATAACTAGTTGGGGAACAGACTTTGTGTAGAAAAGGAACTGAAAAAGAAAAATATCAGGAATCAAATTTGCCAGTGACATCTAAAAATATCTCGAAGGGTATAAACCCAAGAAAGCAGAATACCACGTGTGCCCAGAGCAGAACTGAGCAATGCTCCTTTGAGACCAGACAGAATCTGTATAAGCCTTAAGAAAAACTATAGTATCAAGAAAACAGCAAATAAAGAATCAAATACATTTGAAGTTTGGGGATTACGTAGATGTTTTGAATTTTGTTTTAAAAGTCAGAAAATAAAAAAGGAACATCTCATGACATTTTATTGTTGCTACTAAAATTGACTCCCTTTGGACCAGAAGAAGTAACCATCAATACTCTCTGCAGAAAAATTAGTCACCCATGAGCATGGGCACGCATGACATCCTGTCAAAGATTTTTGTGATTAATAAATATATTGCAAATTGAAATTCAAGATTTATTAGATATTAGTCCTTAGTCAGCTTCACTCTTTGATTTTGATCACATCCCCTCCTATCCATCTAGAAATGGCAGAGCACTGAACGATTTCCAGGAAAACAATGTCAGGTTTCAGAATGACCATTAAAACAACAGTAACCTTAGTTTCACTTTCCTCGATTTTTTTAGGGAAGTAAAAAGAGACAGGAGGGGAGGGATGGACAGGTTAGGAAGGCCAGGTGTGGAAGGTAATAGAGACGTAGATTTTTTTTTCCTAGAGAGCACTGAATAGAGGGCCCACTATCTGATGGATGAGATCAATGCAGGTAACTTCACAGAGTAATTCATTCTCTGAATGATTTCTTTAAGAGAAACATAATTATCTGCTGTGGCTGACTCCACTGCCTGAATTAACCAAATAACCACAAACTTTGCCTTTCTTTTTTTTGTGTTGGGTAGACAATCATTTCAAAAATAAGCAAAAGCTGCAGTGCTAATTACAGTGTAGCCTGAAAAGGCCTTAAAGAAAAACAAACCCCACAAACGAATGCTGTGGAAGACGTGAGGAGAGATGTTTCCATACAATTCTACTACAGAAATGTGCCCAGTTCTCCCGGAAAAAAAGTGTTTATTTAGCTTGATTTAAATAGGGATTAGGTAGTGAGCAGATGGAGCTTATTTGAGGCCGTTTGGCGAGCTTGCCTGTGAGACTGAGTAAATGAAGACTGAATGGGGAGGTGGCAGGGAAGGATGGCTGGAAGGAGGAAAGCAGGGTATTCCAAACAGACCAGCTGTTTCCAAAAACCCTTCACTCCCATATGATATGAGAGCCCAGAACTGAATCTGAATCTGGATGTCAAGAAACCAAAATTATAAAATATGTTTGTTCTTGTTCTATTACCTAAGAAGAAAGAAGTAGCCAAACAAATATACTAGAAGAATGTCAGAGCACAGTCATAAAGATCTACACCAAGAAAATCTCCAAAACAAAATCTACCTACTTTTTACTACAATTCAGTTGGTGACTGTGCAAAATTTATAAGTTCTTTTCTTCTTCTCTAACTCCTCACTCAGTAATTCTAGGTAGAAAAAAGAAAATTCATATTCTGTTTGTACCCTTTAAAAAGCTCTAATAGGACTTTCTGTCCTGTAACTCTCAGCCACATATGACAATCAAGCAGTTGAAATGAGTGTGAGGTTTTATGTGTGTGTGTGTGTGTGTGTGTTTTCTTTGTTGTAATCAAATAAAAGTTCAGTAAATAAGAAAGAATGAGTTTGGGGTAGAGAAAAAAATTAGTAAACCTACATTTTGGTGATACCTTTGAAATAGGAAGGAAAGCTTAAAAATCCATTTCTCAAAATGGAATGTCTTAAGAACTTGATGAATGAAGAAATAGTAAACGGCAGAAAATAGATGAGTAATAAGCTTTGAGTCATACAGAATTTGAAGACTAGATCTACCTAATTTTTGTTTTGGGTTATTGTCTGTTTGAGCTGCCACAATAAAATACCATAAACTGAATGGCTTATAAACAACAACATCAACTTATTTCCAACAATTCTGGAGGCTGGGAAGTTCAAGATCAAGGCACCAGCAGACTCAGTGACTGGTGAGGGCCTGTTTCCTGGTTCATAGATGGTGCCTTCTCACTGTGTCCTCACATGATGAAAGGGGCAAACAAGTTTCCTTAGGCCTCTTTTATAAGAGCACTAATCCCATTCCTGAGGGTTCTGCTCTCATAACTTAATCACCTCTGAAAGGCCCCATCTCCCAACACCATCACCATGGGGGCTAGGATTTCAACATATGAATTTTGGTGGCTGAAATAAACATTCAGACCATAGCCATTAACATCTATAAAAATCAGGGCTGTAAATATCCAGGACTCTCAAATGCTGTTCCAAGGACCCACACTGGTCAGTGATAAAGTCCTAGAAAAATAAGAACTTTGTAGAGGGTTGGGCATGGTGGCTCATGCCTCCGATCCCAGCACTTTGGGAGGCCAAGGTGGGCGAATCACCTGAGGTCAGGAGTTCAAGACCAGCCTGACCAACCTGGAGAAACCCTGTCTCTACTAAAAATACAAAAAATTAGCCAGGAGTGCTGGCGCATGTCTTTAATCCCTGCTACTCAAGAGGCTGAGGCAGGAGAATCGCTTGAAGCTGGAAGGCGGAAGTTGCAGTGAGACGAGATTGCGCCATTTCACTCCAGTCTGGGCAACAAGAGCAAAACTCCATGTCAAAAAAAAAAAAAAAGAAAGAACTTTGTGGAAAGATTTTCTAAAGTTAGGTTTAATAACTTTTTTGGTGCTAAAGTTTCCTGTCCTTTATAAAATTATAGTGAGAGTAGATGGCAACTTTTTAATGTCCCTATTTGGCAGAACTCAAAGTTGATAACCCTATTATATTTAGCATCCTATTACATTGCTACTGGATAATGAAATGTAAAAATCTGAGAAAACACTAATCTAGTTTACAAAGAAGGAAATTGAGTACCAGGAAGGACGAGTGACTTCCTTCAGCCCACCCCACTCCCACCATCAACAATTAACATCTAGTTAGCCTTACCTGCATCTGTCTTCACCATGCCCACAGTCATTCCAACAGCTTCACAAGGAAAACTAGAGCTTGTAGATAATGCTCATAACATGTCTAATTCACTAGGGTTTTCAATATCAATTTTGCACTATTACTTGGAAGAGTCTGAGTGTTAAAGATGAGTGATTCTTCTTTACAAAAAAATGTAACTTCTTGAACACCACCAGCCAAATGATTGCGAAAGTTTATGAATTTTCAGAGTCTATTTCATGAAGCAAGTCACTGAGTTTCAATAATACATAATAAGTGGGGGTAAAATCAACTTCCAGAATTTTGTCAGAAATACCTTTCTACTTAGATTGGATTCAGTTCTGGGGATGGACCTGCCATGTATTACTGACATCTCTCTCAGGTCTGTCACTTTGTGCCACTTATTGGGTTTCAGACACATATTATATTAGGAAAAATTGTACCTACCAAATTGCTCTACGATGTATAATTATTGTCATTATTTGCAAAAATAACAAGGTTTCAAGAGCTCCTAAATTTTGTATTATACACAAGCATACCTCAGAGATATTGCAGGTTCTCTTCCAGGTCACCACAATACAGTAAATATTGCAATAAAGCAAGTCACATAAATGCTTTGGTTTTCCAGTGTGTATAAAATTTATGTTTATACTATAATGTAGTCTATTAAGTGTGAAATAGCAGTATGTTAAAAATAAAAGCAATGTACATACCCTAACTGAAAGATACTTTATCAGTAAAGATTATCCGAACCTTCATCCAGTTGTAATCTTTTTGCTGATGAAGGTCTCATCTCAATATCTATGGCTGCAGACAGATCAGGGTGGTAGTTGCTGAAGGGTGGTGTGGCTGTGGTGATTTCTTAAAGTAAGACAACAATGAAGTTTGCGTATTGATCGACTCTTCCTTTCATGAAAGATTTCTCTGTAGCATGCAACGCTGTTTCCTAGCATTTTACCCACAGTAGAACTTCTTTCAAAGTTGGAGCCAGTCCTTTCAAACCTTGCCACTGCTTTATCAATTAAGTGTCTATAATAGTCTAAGTCCTTTGTTATCATTTCAACGATGTTCACAGCATCTTCACCAAGAGTAGATTCCATCTCAAAAAACCAATTCCTTTGCTTATCCATAAGAAGGAACTCCTTATCCAGTCAAGTTTCACCATGTGATTGCAGCAATTCAGTCACATCTTTAGGTTCCACTTCTAATTTTAGTTCTCTTGCTATTTCTATCACATCTGTAGTTACTTCCTCCACGGAAGTCCTGAACCCCTCATCAAAGTCATCCATGAGGGTTGAAATCCATTTTTTCCAAATTCCTGATAATGTTGATATTTTGACCTCCTCTCATGAATCACAAATGTTCTTAATGGCATCCGGAATAATGAATCCTTTCTAGGAGATTTTCAATTTAATTTGCCCAAATCCATTGGAAGAATCTAATCAATATTTGTATCTATGACAACTATAGCCTTATTGAATATATTTCTTAACTAATAAGACTTGAAAGTCAAAATTACTCCTTGATCCATGGAATACAGAAAGGGTGTTGGGTTAGCAGGCATGCAAACAGAATTAATCTTCTTATACAACTTCATCGGAGCTCTTGGGTGACCAGGTACATTGTCAAAGAGCATAGTAGTTTGAAGGAAATCTTCTTTTCTGAGAAGCATATCTCAGCACTGGGCTTATAATAATCAGTAAACCATGAAGTGAACAGACGTGTTGTCATCCAGGCTTTGTTGTTTAACTTACATAGCACAGATAGGATTTATATAGCATAATTATTTAGGGGGCTATGATTTTTGGAAAGGTAAATGGACAGTGCCATCAAATTAAAATCACCAGCTGCATTACTCCCCTAACAAGAGGGCCAGCCTGTCCTTTGAAGCTTTGGAGCCAGGCATTGACTTCTTTTCTCTAGCTATGAACATCCTACCTAGCATTTTCTTTTGATATAAGACTGTTTTAGATCTGTTTATTGTAACCACCTTTTGTCAATGATCTTAGCTAGATCTTCTGGATAACTTGCTGTAACTTCTACATCAGCACATGCTGCTTCACCTTGCAATTTTATGTCGTAGAGATGGATTCTTTCCTTAAGCTTCATGAACCAACTTGAAAGTTTTCTTCTGTAGCTTCTTCCTCTCTCTCAGCCTTCATAAAATTGAAGAGAGTTAGGGCCTTGCTCTGGATTAGGCTTTGTCTTAGGGGAATGTTGTGGCTGATTTGATCTTCTATCCAGGCCACTAAAACTTTCTGTGCATTAGCAATAAGGCTCTTTTGCTTTCTTATTATTAATTTGTTTACTGAAATAGTACCTTAAATTTCCTTCAAGAACTTTTCTTTTGCATTCACAACTTGGCTAATGGTTTGGTGCAAGAGGCCTAGCTATTGGCCTATCTTAGCTTTGACATGCCTTTCTCACCAAGTTTAATCATTTCTAGCTTTTGATTTAAAGTGACAGGTGTGTGACTCTTCCTTTCACTTGGTCACTTAGAGGCCATTGTAGGGTTATTCATTGGCTTAACTTCAGTATTTTTGTGTGTCAGGAAATAGGGAGGCCTGAGGAGCAGGAGACAGAAGAGAGAATGTTTGGTCAGTGAAGCAGTCAGAACATATACAACATTCACTGACTAAGTTCACTGTCTTATATAGGTGTGGGTGATGGCACCGCCAAACAATTACAATAGTAATATCAAAAATTGATGATCAAAAATCACTATAATAGATGTAATAATAATGAAAAAGTTTGAAATATTCTGAGAATTACCAAAATATGACCCAGAGACCCAAAGGGAACATGTGTTGTTGGAAAAATGGCACTGATAGGCTTGCTTAATGCAGGGTTGCCACAAACCTTCAATTTGTAAAAATGCAATATCTATAAAGTGCAATAAAATATGATATGCCTGTACACAAGCTGGCTTGATTAAATTTATCAAAATACATCAGCACTTGTTGCTTCACCTTGCACTTTTATGTTACAGAGATGACTTCTTTTCTTAAGCCTCATGAACCAAATTCAAAGGTTTCTTCTGTGGCTTTTTCACCTCTCTCAGCCTTAATATAATTGAAGAGAGTTAGAGTCTTGCTCTGGATTAGGCTTTGGCTTAAGGGAATGTTGTGGCTGGTTTGATCCCCTATCCAGACCACTAAAACTTTCTCTGCATTAGCAATAAGGTTGTTTTGCTTTCTTATCATTCACGTCCTTATTGGAGTGGTCATGCCAAAGGTGGCAAGAAGGGAAGAGGCAGAAAGGGAAGCAAAAAAACTGCAGGAAAAAAGCAGAACTAGAGACGAGGACAAATTTGGGTAGATCCTGCTTGTGAGCTTTTGAGTTATAAGCTCTTTTCCCTGGCCTGTAAAATTCAAAGTGCATAGACCAAGCTCTCCGGGGGCTGGTCACCCCTCCTGGGTGAATGTTAATCTCAGGGCTTCATTGACTTCATCCAGAGAAATGTAATCTCCCAGAGCACTTGCGGCAAGTAGAATGAAATCGAGGAAAAACCTTGATCTATTTTGCAATTAATGCCTTCAGAGAGATTTTTGAGAGACCAATGTAAATTTGGATATAGAAATATCTCATAGATTTCAGACACTCCTTAGAGAACACAGGGCCATAATACAATGAATAGATTATACTGTGCCATTAGTAGAGTCTTATCCCCTATAAAATGTGTCATTTTGCCCTGTATTGTTTCAACTTTCATAATCACTTCAGAATTCCTGTGTGGATATTTATCCAAATGTAAATGGCTTACAGAATACATTGAGGCAAATGTATTCAGAGATCTAGGATGCTGACTGATCATAGAAAACCCACTCCAGACAAACAGCTATGAAAATGCTGATCACCCCAGTTACGATTGTGAGTGGTTTATCCAGGACACTGGACCACCACTTCAGCCCCTGTGACCCCTAGTAATACTATATAACGTTCATCTAAATTTTAGAAACCAACAAGTAAATTATAGGCAAATGAACAAAAAGTATTTCAAAGCAAGACAGAAAAAGAAAGAAGCAGATAAGAAAAGAGAGGAAAAAAGGAAAGAAGGAAGGAAGGAAGGAAGGAAACAGAAAAAAAATCAAAAAAGGGAAAAAGGAATGAAGGGAGGGAGAGAGGAAAGAGAGAAAAAAGTAGGAGAGAGAAGGAGCAGAGATCAAAAAGGAAATATAAGTGGTGGGAATAAGTAAGATGTCCCCAGTAATTATCTGGAGGGCCACTCAATGAAGCCATGTGTAATGGTTTATTTTGTGTCAACATGACAAGGTTAAGGGCTGCTCAGATAGCTGGTTAATATTATTTCTGTGTATGTCTGTGTGTTTCTAGAAGAAATTAGCATTTGAATTGGCAGACTGAGTTAAAAAAATCCCCATTGTGGATGGGCCTCATCCAATTGGTTGAGGGCCTGCATAGAGAGAACAAAAAAAGTGAAAGTAGGGCAAATTCTCATTCCCTCTTACTTAAGCTGGAACATCCATCATCTTATGTCCTTCGACACTGGAGCTCCAGGTTCTTGAGTCTTCAGACTAGGACTGAATTATGCCACTAGCTTTCATGGGCCTCCAGTGGACAAGATGGCATATCCTGAAATTTCTCAGTCATCATAATCTTGTGAGCCAATTTCCACCATAAATCCTCTCTTATGTCCATATATATAGAGAGAAGCAATAGGATATATCTCCTACTGGTTCTGTTTCTCTGGAGAACACTCATGCACCATTCCATCAATTCCCTGCACATGGTTATCTGTCCAAAAAGCATTTACTAAGCATCAATTATTCAAAGTTTCTAAAGGATACAAAGACTTGTCAAACGAACCACAAGATGCATCCTTGAGGATGGAACTAGAATTATCTCTTTATAAATTCAGGACTGAACTAGACTAGAGTGGGCAAAAGAAAAGTGCCAATACAGTTAACAGTTAAAATTAAATCATAGTGAAAGAAAGAAGAACAACAATAAAATGACCCTTTGAAATGTTACAAGCCTAATATTTCTCTTCACTAATTTCTAATTCTACCTTGAAATACATTCTGGTTTCCCTCACAAATTTCTAACAGTCTTTCCAAATTTTATATCAATTACTACTTTGACAGACTGTGATAAATAAGTCAATTTGGCCTTCCTTTACTTGATTTCTACTTTATTATTAATCTTTCTCTCTTGTTACACATAATATATTTCAGTTTAAAGGGAACTAGAAAGATACAGAAAATGCAACATTGCCCAATTTGACTCCAGCCCGAAGCTGAAAATCATCATTTATTTTTATTTTTACTTTGATTTGGGAATAATAGGGTGACCACCCACTTCTGATTGTGAATTGAGAGAAGCTATTTTTGTCAATTTAAAACAAAGTAAAACAAAATTCAGATACAGAAAGCCCATGTGTAAGGGGCAAAAGTGGAACACAAGAAACAAAACAAAATTAAGACAAAGAGCAAAATAAAACAAAAAAGACTATGACTCTGCTTTAACCAAGTTCACCTAATCCTAACATATCTAGAACCTGGTGCCACAAAATCGTGTCACTATTTACATAGCTCTTGCACATGGCTTGCCTTGGCCCCCTACCTTCTGCTACAGGCTGACATCCTTGGCACACATAGAAGTGGGCCTCACGGCCATGCTTTACTTGGCAGATCCTTGTGACATTCCTTCTGCTCTGCCAGAGCTTGGCAGACTTACCTTCAGAATTGTAGGGCAAAGCATCATTGGCCATGTTCCGGGCAGCAGGTAGGCGGCTCCATTACTGTAAGATCACTTCAGAACATCACTCCATAATCTCAATGGGCTCCAGAGCCTTTGCCACAATTTTCTCTGTCATCACATCTTCAGGTGATGTGGCTCTTCTAAGGGAACATTTGGAGATGGCCTCAACCCAAGACTCCAGATGCTACTGTACTCACATAAGCTCCTGCATTAAGCAGACCTGGATCCACTTGCTGAAGTCCTTACCTGCCAATTCAGTGTTTGACCCTGGGCTGACTTACTGGGGAAAAGAAATATGCAAAGAAAGCTGAGGAATAAGCGTTATTACTGTCCATAGTGTGCAGTCCCACTGAGGGGTGTCTTCTGCTCTTGATGATTCACAGCCACCAAAACACATCGTAGCTGGATGCAGCAAGCACACCATAGTGACTGCCCCAGCTCTGTACACACATCCTTTCTCAACGTCTTTCCTTATCAACGCCAACCTCAGGCTTGCAGGCAGTTCCTGCAAATCAGGTGAGCATTTAGGAGCTTGAATGAGAATAATAATATAAAATTTTAAAACATTTTCAAGAAGAGTCTTTTAGAGCTAAAAATCTGAATTAATAAAAAAAGATTGTGGGCTGGCTGTGGTGGCTCATGCATGTAATCCCAGCATTTTGAGAGGCCAAGGCAGGCGGATCACCTGAGGCCAGGAGTTCAAGACCAGCCTGGCCAACATGATGAAACACTGCCTCTACTAAAAACACAAAAATTGTCTGGCATGGTAGTGCATGCCTGTAATCCCAGCTACTTGAGAGGCTGAGGCATGAGAATTGCTTGAACCTGAGAGGTCGAGGCTGCAGTGAGCCATGATGGCACCACTGTACTCCAGTCTGGGTGACAGAGCAAGACCCTGTCTCCAAAACAAAACAAGATTGTTAGAGAAAAGAAATTGAGTTGTTCATGGTACAAAAATAGCAGGAGGAAAGTAAATATTAGAAGAGAAAAGGTAGTGCTAAAAGAATCATTCCCTTTAAATTTATATAAACTTAAATTGTCATATGAGCCTCAAGATAATCCACTCTCCTCCCTTTAGTGGACTCCCTATTTCCTAGATTTTCTGAATTGTTTTGAAATAATTAAAAGATAATCAACTGTTCTTGTTGGGAATGACACACATTCCTCTCCTTGCTTTCAGAGTCACATTTAAGGAATGCATAATCTATAATCATTGCTTCTGTTTCCTTACTGCTTTTTTTCCCCCTAAACTTCTCTTTCTTTCTACTGAGACAGCTATCAGCCAAAGATATCAATGATCTCATCTCCTTCTTTCACTTATTTTCTGTGGATTTCTGCACATGGATTTAACGCTGTTGAGCATGGACTTTAGAGTCAGACATATCTTAACTGCACAGTTCCAGCACTAATGAGGTGCATGTGGGCAAATTATCAAAACTTTCCCAGCGCTAGTGGACTTCGCAAGATAATTGGGAAAATTAAACAAGATTTTGCATGTGAAAGTATGTAACTGCATGATGGTGCCCAGCACCACATCAGGCCATGGTAGACAGTCAACATGTACTAGTTTCTTTTTTCATGGCCCCCATGCCCTGTTGCAATAGTCTCCCCACATCCTCGCATTACGTTGTAGAATTGAGTTTTCTTTCTTCTCCGAGCACCATTCTAAAGACTTCTCTTTTTTGTTTGTTTTGTTTGTTTGGTGTTTTCTTTGAGACGGAGTCTCGCTCTGTTGCCCAGGCTGGAGTGCAGTGGAGCTATCTCGGCTCACTGCAAGCTCCGCCACCAGGTTCACGCCATTCTCCTGCCTCAGCCTCCCGAGTAGCTGGAACTATAGGTGCCCGCCACCAAGCCCGGCTAATTTTTTGTATTTTTCGCAGAGACGGGGTTTCACCGTGTTAGCCAGGATGGTCTCGATCTCCTGACCTCGTGATCCACCCGTCTCGGCCTCCCAAAGTGTGTGAGCCACCGCGCCCAGACTTCTTCTTCCTCTTCTTCCTTTTTTTTTTTTTTTTTTTGATTGCTCTTCCTCTTTTTACTTCTGGATATATGTGAGCACCAAGAAGGTTTTCATAGAGCCATCTCGCCCATGCCAACAGCCCCAGGTGCTAACTCAGATGTATGAGTTTCACATTGCACAACTTTAGCTCAAGCATCTCTTCTGAGCTCTCAACCACATTTTCATCTGCCTATTTGGTGTCTTTTTGTGGATGTACAAACCTCACCTCAAACTCCACTCCACACTTCCAAAACTCTACATTTTCCTTGTCTCACAGTTCGATTCCTCAGATCACCAAGCACCATGATTTTTGCTTTAAGCAGCTAAAGCACTTAGAGAAACACCTCCACAGGTTTCCGTTGCACTTAACTGTCACACTTCCATCGAAGAGATGGTCATAAAAAGAAAATGTCTAAGCATCTGTAAATTCATTTTTGAAGGCACTCATCATGTTATTTCAAGATCTTGCTAAGCTTAGGTGCTTGAACATTATTCCTGAATCCAGGAATAAGAAAATTTGAGGTTGAGTTTTGACTCTAAAATTTAGCAAGATTTGCAAGTTTAAAGTATTATTTTTTTTGCCTTTGAAATTCAGTTTCCTGTATTGTAAAATGAGGATGATAATTGCAGCAATAACTCCAAGTTTTAGTAAAAAAATGAGATCACATATGTGATAGTCCTCTGTGTGCTATGATATGCTACAGAAATAAAATGTTTTGTTTTTCACCAAGCCTGAAACATGGTAGGTACTTAAAGAATCTTTTCTGAATATAATTAAAATATGAAGTACTAGCTATTGACATTATCACGTTTGATCCTTTACAGTGAGACATTTTCCTCCTTTTATAGATAATGACATAGCGGCCGGAAAGTATTGATTGTGGGTAGAAACAATGGATCTTTGGCAGCCTGTTTTTATGTTTAGTCTTTCCCCCAGTGTATCACACTTTATATGATGTTGTACATGTCAGAGGCATATATATTTTAGGATAGGTATTGGAGAGTGAATAGAACAGACTTCAAGGAGTTATTCTATTTCGCTCTGTTCCCGTTTACTCAGAATGTGTCCACATGATGCCTCGCTCATAATGAGCTCAAACCAAAAATCTGCTGAACATTTCAATGTTTGACCAACTTTGTAATAAATTGACTGAATGTTTGGTGTTTATAGGCACAGACTACTTAAACGAACCAAACTATTTTGAGATGTTCACAAAGAAAGCTTTCAAGAGACCATTGACATTCTCTGACTAAAAGCAAATTACCTGCAGTTGTCACGCTGGAAAAGTAATTCTGTTTAATAAAAAATTAAAAATAAAAGCATCGTGTATGCTTGTGTGTATTTCTTACTCCCATCATATAAAACACATACAATTATTCTATTTTATCATATATATTTCTGTCGAGACTATATTACCTACAAAAGATAAAAACTTTCATTGAAGTGGGAATTTGAAATTGTCTAATGTTGTGATGCATTCAGAGGAATCTAATCAGATCTTAAATAGGTGTAAACACAATAATTATGTCTAATCATGGTCTTTTTTATTCTTCAAAAGACTAGTAATAGACAGCCATTAAAAATGATAATGCAGTCCTATGTACTGACTTAAATGTACATCCGCACATGTTGTCAAGTGACAAGAATGTATATGAAAACATTTTATTTGTGTAAATGTGCATGAGCATATGCAGATGAACTGATTTACTACAAAATGTTAATGGTACTTATCTCTAAATGGCAGTACCTTTCTTCTTATAATTATCTGCATTAGATATCTTAAAATAATTTTTTGCAACAAATGTGTATAATTTCAAAATTAGGGGAAAGTATTTTCAGTTTAAAAATGAGGGAGCAAAACCTAATCATTCACTCAGGCATAGTAAGATTAAGTTACCACATATGTAAAAGGTGGTCTCAAAGAATAATGCATAGTGCCATGTCCAAAACTATCTTCTTAACCTGTACAATATTAAGCTACTAAAGAGTTCAGTGAAGAAAAAAATAAATGCATTGCAGTCAAAAGACATAAATGAGGAACAAAACAATGGAGGAAACTAATAAATTAATACATCTGCGGCACTGGCAGGATTTTTGTGCAGTGACATTTGTGAACGTCCTGTGTAAATGCCAAGCCTGTAAGGTGGGGCTGTCATGCATCACTTTTATAAGTGAAGACCATCTCCTGATTATCAGCTCTGTGCCTCCAGCACAGCCTGTACTTCTCGTGCAAATGCAAACACAGACACAGCCCAAGGCTGCTGGGTCCTAAACTCTTACGGACCAATAAATTCTGCAGTCTTTAGCCAAAGCAGACCGACAGTACATTGGCGAAAGGGAAGGCACAGTTTAAAAGCATGTGCATGTGCCAGCATTTACAGGGATTTAAAAGAGACATTTGTAGAAAGCAAAATACCATTTTTTACCCAGTTTTGTTGGGTCTTAATTAAAGAGGCCTTTTCCCCCCTTTTCTGCCACTTGGGCTGTGGGATTGCAGCCTCTCCGGGCTCAAAGAACTATTTCATTGGTCCGCAGGCTAATTAGGAAGGACTCACACTGCTGCCCAGCCTCCCGAAAGGCCAGAACAAAGGCTGCTGCTGGTAGATTGCAGTTCTGCCTCAATTGCAGAGGCTCAGGAGTAAAAGAAAAAGAAAAGCTTTTGAATAGAAAAGCCTTTTGATGCCATGAAAGAAATTAAGAACTAAAACAGAGGCCTAGGCGCTGCTGCACAGAGCCTTCCATACAGACTGATTGTGCTTAGGAACAAGGTCAACAAAGCCCCATCTGATACTGAACACCTCACATTAAAGAGGCATCTATTTAGCTGCTGTGTCTTGGGCTCTCCTGCTACGAAGTACTTTCCCAATCAGGCCGTCTGGTGCTGTGATAAACACAGAGAAATATGAGCAGCATCATGCTTTCTTCTGAACAATTAATGCATGATTTCCTAGTTGATTGTTTGCAAATACACTGTAAACAATTGTGTTTTCTTTTTTTTGACCAAACAAAAATAAAGCTGTGAATTAAGGAAACGTTACCACTATCACATTAGCATCTTATTGTCTTACCAAAATTTTACTGAATTTCTCTTCATATTTTAAAATAATTGTAGTTTATCCAAATAATGTGAAAAAAACACGCATCTTTTTCTTCACAGAAGAATGGAAATCTTAAGTGCCAGTGCATTTTCTAACAGCCTAAATCAGTTAGTGACAAGTAACTGAAGCTGAAATGCCCATTTGTTCTGAATCTTGCAGTCTTTGCTCCTTGCTACACAGGCTTTCAAAGGGAAGTCTCTTTTCTAATTTTATGACTTTGAAAATTAAGCGTCTTTTTCAGAGCTTCATCTCCAAATAGTAACTATCCTTTATTGAGGCTTTATGCCAACTACCATACTTAGCACTCTACATGTATTATCTCCAATAACCCTCAAAAATCAATGACATAGCCGGGTGCCTGGTGGCTCACGCCTGTAATCCCAGCATTTTGGGAGGCCGAGGTGGGCGCATCACTTGAGGCCAGGAGTTCGAGACCAGCCTGGCCAACGGGTGAAACCCATCTCTACCAACAAATAAAAAAAATTAGCCAGGCATAGTGGCGCATGCCTGTAATCCCAGCTACTTGGGAGGCTGAGGTAGGAGAATCGCTTAAACCCGGGAGGCAGAGGTTGCAGTGAGCTGAGATTCTGCCACTGCACTCTAGCCTGGGTGACAGAGCAAGACTCCATCTCAAAAAACAAACAAACAAACAAACAAACTAATGACATAAGCACTATTGTTATCTGCAGTTTACAAATGTGGAAACTGAGGCTCTGAGAGGCTAAACCTAAGAAGGACACAACTATTAAGGAGTAAAGCCAGAATTTGAAATCATGGCTTTCTGACTTTCAACACTGAGCTGTTACAGTGGAATTTAAGTTTCCATGTAGAAGTATTAGTGCAGAATTACAGAATTGAAAAGTACATTAGAAACCATGTAGCCCACACTCCTCAATTTGCAGATAAGAAATTAAGATTCAGAGACGTTGGAGGATTTATTTATGTTCATCCAGCTGATTTGGTGAATTGCAGACTCCTAATTCCAGAGATTTTAATAGGAAGATTCTCAAACAGTAGCGTGATTAGAAGCACATGAAGGACTGATAGGCACAGATAGCTGGGCCTCACCTCCAGACTTTCTGACTCAGTAGGTCTGCAGCAGAGGGCCACAGCATTTGCTTTTCAACAACTTCCCTGATGCTGTTGATGCTGCTAGTCTGGGAAGACAGTTTGAGAACCTCTATCCTCAAATATCACACTGCTTCTCATGCAACTGTGAAGTGAATAAAACTGAAAATGAGGATGAGTCAAATTAAGCAGTAAAATACTTAGGAATTTTATTCAATTTCATGTAGCAACCAGCCTCAGCAATGCCATCTTGAATTTTGCATCATTCTTATCCATCTGGTAGTCACAGTCACAATTTTTGTGAAGTCTAAAACAAGGCAGTCATTCACAGCAATGTTACTTTCAGTGTAAATATTTCCTGGAGATTCTTTCTAAGATCTTTGGAACTTTTTCCTCTTTAAAAGATAACTGCAAAAGCTAGAAGTTTTTGTGTATGGATTAAGTTCCCTTCAGAGCTCGTCTCAAGCCATTTCTAATGCAGAGATTTGAATAATGCAGCTGTACAATTTATCTTTCAAAAGGGTGTGCACTACCGCACTGCTGTGCAGATGACTCAGCATTGAAATGTAATTTACCAAAATGATTCTGATCTGGTAAATACATTTCTTTTCTCAGAAAAATTGAAACATCTATCAGCTGAAGTGCGCTTCTCTTATCCTTTTCACCAAAATAATTTTCACCTATCCAAGGAATAATCTGTGGTTGCTCAATTTATAAAACAATCCTTATTTAAACCTGTTTGGTATTTGACACAGAAATGAATGACCTTGGAGGAAGACCTGGATAACTCCTGCTCTATCCTACAAAACTTTTCATCTGGGTCACATCCCAGACCTGTCTCACAAGGTGGCAAAATGACCAGGCATCATTATCATATATTTACTGATCACTAGCCTGTATGTATAAGTCACTTGAGATTGTCATTGGGCTGAACAGGTGTATTCTAGCTTTTTTGTTGCCTAGTTTGGGTTTGAAATCCATTTTCAATGAACAGGTCATTGTCAGTAGTGCCAGTTATCATTTTTATCACCTGTTATTTTGGGGATCTACTTACTGCAAGAGTGAGAGGTTAGGTAGGAGACCGAAGAAAACAGGGCTTCTTTAAAGTAGGTAGAATCAAGCAGTCTTCCAAGGAAGTCTAAAAGATATTTAAATGGAAAAAAAAATTATAAAGCCATGGCAAATCAAACTGATGCCTTCTTAAATATAACAATCCTCAAACAGTCTTCCAGCCAGCCTTTTTTCCCTGTGAGTAGAAGGCATTTTCAAGCAATGATACTATTCTAAGGCATACTTGGAAACATTCCAGGGGCTGCAAGAGGAATTACATGGCAGGTCAGCTCCTACAGTGACTATGATACTTGGATTAATGCAGTAATAGGACAAGAACAGGAATACTATAACAATAACAATTATAACAGAGCAAATGGACTTGGGGTGACAGAGATAACCTGTAATGTAACGTTTTGCACTTGCAGATGGAGAGTTTCAGAGTTTAATGTTATTGATTTCTTAGTATTGTTACTAGGAGGCAACCAATAGGATGAACACTGGACAAAAACAATGTTGTAAAGACAAAAAATGGAGGACCCTATGCAAGACCACAGAGATACTGCCTTAGTGAGGGAAGATTGACTGTTGACCTTAACTGTACATCAGAGATTTTGATCTTGGAAGATCATTTTTAAAATGTACTTTTGAAAGGTGAGTCTAAAAATGCAACCAGAAGTGACCTAGAATTATGCAACTAATAAAGCTGCAAATAATTTGTACTAGAATGGGATTTAGTCAATTTTAGTAAATCTACATAGTTGATTTCAAAATCCCATGTTTCATTTGCCCCAATTAATTCTTTAATTACCTTTACATAATCTGAAAAAGAATAACTCCTTCAAGTGTCATTCAGATCAGTAGCTCTGCTATACACCAACAGTGACCAATCTGAGAATCAAATCAAGAACTCAACCCATTTTACAATAGCTGCAAAAAAATAAATAAAATACTTAGGAATATACCTAACCAAGGAGGTAAAAGACTTCTAGAATGAAAACTACAAAACACTGCTGAAAGAAATCATAGATGACACAAACAAATGTAAACACATTCCATGCTCATGGATGGGTTGAATGAATATTGTGAAAATCACCGTACTGCCAAAAGAAATCTACAAATTCAATGCACTTCCCATCAGAAAACCATCATTCTTCACAGAATTAAAAAAGATAATCCTAAAATTTCTATGGAACCAAAAAAGAGCCTGCATAGCCAAAACAAGAGTAAGCAAAAAGAACAAATCTGGAGTCATCACATTACCTGACTTAGAAAGTATACTATAAGCCCACAGCCACCAAAACAGCATGGTTTTGGTATAAAAATAGGCGTATAGACCAGTGGAATAGAACAGAGAACCCAGAAATAAAGCCAAATACTTACAGTCAACTGATCTTCAACAAAGCAAATGAAAACATAAAGTGAGGAAAGGACATCTTATTCAACAAATGCTCTGGGATAATTGACAAGCCACATGTAGAAGAATGAAACTGAATCCTCACCTCTCACCTTATATAAAAATCATTTCAAGATGGAGCAAGGACTTGAAACCATAAAAATTCTAGAAGATAACATTGGAAGAACCCTGCTAGTCATTGGCTTAGGCAGAGACATCATGACCAAGAACGCAAAAGCAAATGCAACAAAAACAATGATAAATAGGTGGAACTTAATTAAACTAAATAGTTTCTGCACAGCAAAAGAAACAATCAGAAGAGTAAACAGACAACCTACAGAGTGGGAGAAAATCTTCACAGTCTATATATCTAATAAAGAACTAATAACCAGAATCTATAAGGAACTCAAACAAATCAGCAAGAGAAAAACAATCCCATCAAAAAATGGGCTAAAGACATGAATAGACAATTCTCAAAGAAGATGTACAAATGGCCAACAAACATATGAAAAAATGCTCAACATCACTAATGATCAGGTAAATGCAAATTAAAACCACAATGTGATACCACTTTACTCCTGCAAGAATAGTCATAACCAAAAAATCAAAAAACAGTAGGTGTCGGCAGGGATGCAGTGAAAAGGGAACACTTAAACTGCTGGTGGGAATTTAAACTAGTAAAACCACTATGGAAAACAGTGTGGACATTCCTTAAAGAACTAAAAATAGGACATTCCTTAAAGAACTAAAAGTAGAACTACCATTTGATCCAGCAATTCCACTACAGGGTATTTACCAAGAGGAAAAGAAGTCATTATACAAAAAAGATACTTGCACATGCGTGTTTATAGCAGCACAATTTGCAACTGCAAAAATATGGAACCAGCCCAAATGCCTATTAATCAATGAGTGGATAAAGAAATTGTGATATCTATGTTTTATTATATATATAATATATATATTATATATATGTGTGTGTATATATATATAAAATATATATACACATATCATCATGGAATACTATTCAGCCATGAAAATAAATGAAATAACAGTATTTGCAGCAAACTGGATGGAATTAGAGACCATTATTCCACATGAAGTAACTCACGAATAGAAAACCAAACATCGTGTATTCTCACTCATAAGTGGGAGTTAAGCTATGAGGGTGCAAAGGCATAAGGATGATACAATGGGCTTTGGGGACTTGGAGGAAAAGGTAGAAGGCGGGGTGAAGGATAAAAGACTACAAATTGGGCATACTGTATACTGCCTAGGTGATGGGTGCAACAAAATCTCACAAATCACCACTAAAGAACTTACTCATGTAACCAAACACCACACTGTTCCCCAAAAACTTAGAGAAAAAAAATTTTTTTAAAAAGAAGAAAGATAAAAGTCAGGGAGACTCAACTGATATTTATAGTAACTACTGATATTTGCTTTTGGCAATTTAAATGAGAATTATTTATATTTTTATAATTAATGATCATGCCATTCATTAAGATTGTTCCAGCATTTAAATAATCACAACAGGTTCTTGCAAAGCTGTGAAAAAGGTTAAATCAATCTTTTCGTATTTCCTGTACCAGTGTCTCTTCCTCTGTATTTCTTTTCTCTGCCTTCTCTATGCTGTTAGTTGGCTGCTAATGTTTTATACAGCAGGGGCTTGCTGTGTTCTGCACACACTAATTCTTATGAGTGTTAATTGGTACTCAAAGAACAAAGAGCCTCATGGTCAAGAAAGCTTGGGAAATGCAGAATACCCCAATTCTCTCCGGGAAAGTCACAATACTATTAACATGTTAAAGGCTCTGAAAGGTCCTGCAGTAAGAACGAAACTTCTCTAACTTTGTTTAACAGTTAAACATATCTACCTGATCCCTGGTATTTTTTCTTGACCCATCTATTAATATACCCCAGAATAAAATGTCCTTAACCCAAGCTGGAAAGTGTGTTAGCAAAACTTGAAGTTATGACCACCTCCAGACTGTTCATATTTTAGGAGGGTACTTTGTAAAGCCTTCTAAATATTAAGGACGGATACTGTGATAAGTGATGAAGTCATCAAATGTCTGTTCATGAAGGTGAACTTACAAAGAATAGAGAAATTTATAATGCCATGAGGTGGAAACCATTGTTCAAAATGGATTTCAAACCCAAACTAGGCAACAAAAAAGCTAGAATACACACAAGCCCCCACCAACAAACACATGCACATAGAGCACAGAAGTAAAAAATTTGCCATTTACTCTTAGTCTATTTATCTTGGGTGTTTCCACATTGGTTTTAGAATAATGTGGGTTTTAGAGACAAACAGAGCTCGACTTCAAACTGTCACCAGTTGACTGTACTCAGGCAAAAAATACTTAACCCATGAAAGAATTTTTGTTTCCTCACCTGTGAAATGAGGTCAGTAATATTTACCTAAGAATTGTTATAGGGATTCAATGAAGCAACATGAATGAAGTGACTAGCATATAACAGACACTCAATAAATTAAAATTTCCCTACAGTCTGCTGCATCTCCCTCCACATTTTTGGAATCAGTTGAGGTCCTGAGAATGACAGACAGCATTCTTCTCAGGTGCTAATGATAAACTGTTGTTGCACTGAATAAATTGTAGTAAAATTGGTGTTCCTGTCTATCACCCCATTGTGAGCTCTTGGGAAACAGGGCCTGTGATAAATTTACCAGGCCAGCATCTTCAACATATTAGGAGCTTAGTATGCTTGTTAAAGAAATTAACAAATCTTCAAAAACAACTCTCCTTTTTCTTCCACAGTCTTCTATTTCTAGCTACTAAGGATGGCCAGTCAAAATTTCTTTGACCTGAAGTTAACTCTGCAATAACGCTCTACTCTGAAATAACATGCACATCAAAGTATCAGTTTAATACACATAAATTAGTGGTTCATTGCACTGCAATATTAGTTAATTTTGCAATTGCATTATAGATTTCTAAATTAAAGAGACTGCCTGCCTGTCACTCACATCACATACAATGAATGCCAACATTAGGCATCACCTTTTTCCGGCTTTGCAAGACTGAAGGTCATTATCAATTGCTGCTTAATCAGCCAAGTCATGCATATAGACAAAGGTTAACTGAGCATAGACCAATCTGACTTCCTTTGTCATCGCAAGACGATTTGTGGCTTAATAAAGCTGCTCTGATTGCACTTAACAACACCTGCTTTAAAATGCAGCCTCATTAATAGCATGCTAATGAGTTAGGGATCTTCTGGCAAGGGCATGATCAAAGACACATGATTTGCTTTCTGATTAAATGACCTAAATAACATAAAACCAAATCTTCCAGTTTCTTTTAGGGAAAGCCTTTTTGGAATAAGTCATAAAAGCTGTTGGGATCTTCAGATATGTTTTTTTTTTAAAAAAAGATAGGAAAGAATAATATTTTCAGCTCTTTTAAATTGTGATGTGTAACCACAGTGCCACATAAGTGAAATTAAACCAAACTGAGTCCTTGACTTTTGAACTCACATCCCCAAACACAATATAGCCACTGAGCAAGAAAGAAAAATAAATAAATAAATAAATAACACTCATTAAAAAAAAAGAAAATTTTGAGGAATGTTTATGAAGGTAATTAACTAGTACTGTTATATTAATATAAGGGTGATTTTTTAAGGAGCAGCTGTTCATAGAATAATAAAAGTGATTTTTGCCCCTTTATATAAATTGGAGTTTTGGAGTTTACTGTTGACTCACTGTGCAATGCCAGGCAAATTGTTTCTTGCCCTGAATGGAGTCATGTATCCTGATTTAATACAACCACTGGTGGAACTTTGAGCACTGGGAACCTTGCACTTTTCTTTTTATAGTTCCACAGTTATCCTATTTGTACCAGACATGTCAATCATTGTTGCCTGCCTGCCTGCCTCATGTTGCCCCTGGTAAAGAAAACGGCCCTGCCACAACCTCTGCTACAAAGATAAGTGGGGGACTAGAACCTGGTATCAAAATCCAGCCAAGGGCAGCCAATCCAGAGACTTGCCAGTGACCAAAGTTTGCAGTTATTAACTGGGTCAATCCAAAGTCTTCTTGAAAATGGAATGAAACTGAAAGTCCAGAGAGAAAAAGGTCAGAAGAGAAGCGGAAGAGAACACACACGCAAAAACAGACATGAGGAGATTAGCTGAGTCACATTCATGATGAAGCTTGAGAACATAGTTCCATTAGGTTTTTAAAATTATCAATAATCAAACAATCCTATTAATAATTAATTATCAATATGAATGAAATATTGATATTGACATTGATGTTAGTAATAAAACATCAATAACTTAATAATTCACTAATTATTAATTACCTGTGCTTTTTAAGTTATTTACATCTATAGTACCTATAGTGTGAAAATACTGTACAATAGTGTGCTGCTGTACCTTTCTCTCCAACTCTGCATTTAGCGAGGTCACATTAGTAGCTTGAAATTGACCACGGTTGGAATATTTCCGCTATGAAAATTGGCAAACACAATGAATTTGGGCTTTTTATTTATTTAATTTTTTTTGCTCTTTTTTTTCTGGAGATCTGTTTGTTAAATATTTGCCAGCACACCACTGCCCCTGACTAAATGAGATAAGAAAGTAGGAATTTACTGAGTCCTGGGGCTGAAAATTTTCCTGGAGTTTCTGTCTTTATCTCTAATAGCGAAGATCTGTTGTAATGGCCACACATCTGGGTAGAAGTCTGTGGGTCAACCAGGGAGAAGGGCTGAACGTTGGAGACTCCTCTTGTAAAGCTAGATCCTGAAGGATGACACACTCAGTGGGTTTAATAAAGCAAAATAAAATTGCCCTTAGTTGAAGACTTAAGAGATATTTGTCTGGCCTACATTTAGCTTTGAGAGGATAGGAAATTTTTTAAAATGTCCACTCTGAGAGGTTCTGTTACAAACCTGTACTCATTTCAGTCACAGAATGGACTCTAAATGCACCACCTGACCTAAAATTGGCCAAACTTAACTTTTAGTTTGTAAAAGTTAAGTTATTTGTAGGAGTGTTTGTAGTTAAGTGTTTGCAGGAGGCTCGTAACAAATGCAAATAAATTTCTCTTTGATGGAACAAAATTTAGTTTTATGCCTCCAATAATTTCCATAGATAATATTCTAAAGAACATGAAATATTAATCTAAATCACCAAATACAAACCAATAAAAAATGAAGGTGAAATAGACATGAATAGGCATTTCACAATAACATTAAAAAAATCATATAAAATATGTTGAACATCATTAACAATTTGGGAAATATACAGTATAACCTTAATGATACACTGCTATATAACCACCAAAGTGGCCAAAATTAATAAGATTGATAATACCAAGTGTTTGTGAGAATGTAGACCAATTGGAGCATTCACATAGTGTTAGGGAAAGTGTAATTGGAAAAATAAAAAATAGCATTAGCTTCTAAAGTTGAAGATACTCATCACAGGTTGTTTTCTCCAGGAAACAGACACTGGAATAGAGTTAGAAATGTAAAAAGTTTATTAGGGAAGAAAACTGTGAAAAGAAAGGAAGGAATCAGGATATATCAATTAATACTTGTGCTAATTTCCTGTCAACGCATGTGCCTTAGAACACAGATCATTTACCACTTTCCCATATATAGTATGTTTTCAGGAATATTTTTCTAACTTTCTCATCACATTATTATTCATATTGCTTTATACATGCAATGTTCATTTAGATATCTAACATCATGACCCTTTCCATTGCTTGTCATTCCCTCCTGCATATCCAAGCTGCCATCCAGGATCATTTTTGTTTTGCCTGCAGAGCACCCTATTGTTTGCCTCTATGTATGTCTATTGCTGACAAAATCTTTTAGGTTTCTTTTTTTGGGTCTGAAAATGTCTTCGTTTGCTTTCTTTTTCTGAAGCACATTTTTACTGATAATAGAATTCTAAGTTAGTGATTATTTTCTTTTATTACTTCAAAGATGCCATTCCATTGTCTTCTTTCATTGTTTCTGTTGAAAAGTCAACTCCTTCTTTTAGGCACCATTTCTGTGCTTGTTATTTTATAGGTCCCTTTTTATTTTCTCATTTCTCTAACACCTGTTTAAGTACATATTAATATTCAATTCTCCATGATAAAAATCCCTAGTATGGTTTCTATGTCCTTGACTAGACAGTGACTGATATAGTGTATATAGTGTAGTTATCTTCAAGACTATATGTGATATTTCCAATTTCTGAATCTGCTTTTGATTGGCTTTTTTGTTTTATTAACAATTGTGTTGTTTCTTATATGCCTGTTGTGTTGTTTCTTATATCCCCTGCCACACTGTCTTCCACAATTGTTGAACTAATTTACACTTCCACCAGCAGTATAAAAGCATTCATTTTTCTCCATAATCTTGCCAGCAGCTGTTGTTTTTTTGACTTTTTAATAATAGCTATTCTGACTAGTTTGAGTTGGTATCTCATTGTGTATTAGATTTGCATTTCTCTAATGATCAGTGATGTTGAGCTTCTTTTCACATGTTTCTTGGCTGCATGTATGTCTTCTTTTGAAAAGTGTCTGTTCATGTCTTTTGCCCACTTTTTAATGGGGTCGTTTTTGTCCTGTAAATTTGTTTAGGTTCTGATAGATGCTGAATATTAGCCTTTGTCAGATAAATAGATTGCAAAAATTTTCTTTCACTCTGTAGGTTGTCTATTTACTCTGTTGATAGTTTCTTTTTCTGTGCAGAAGCTCTTTAGTTTAATTAGATCCCATTTGTCAATTTTGGCTTTTGTTGCAATTGCTTTTGACATCTTTGTCATGAAATCTTTGCCCATGCCTATGTCCTGAATGGTATTGCCTAGGCTTTCTTCTAGGGTTTTTATAGTTTTCGGTTTTACATTTAAGTCTTTACTCTATCTCAAATTCATTTTTGTATATAGTGTAAGGAAGGGGTCCGGTTTCAATTTTCTGCATATCACTAGCCAGTTCTCCCAGCACCATTTATTAAACAGGGAATCATTTCCCCATTGCTTGTTTTTGTAAGGTTTGTGGAAGATCAGATGGTTGTGGATGTGTATGGTCTTATTTCTGGGTTCTCTTTTCTGTTCCATTGCTCTATGTGCCTGTTTTGGCACAGTACCATGCCATTTTGGTGATTGTAGTACTGTAATATAGTTTAAAGTTGGGTAGTGTGATGCCTCCAGCTTTTTTCTTTTTGCTTAGGATTTCCTTGGCTATTCTTTTTTGGTTTCATATAAATTTTAAAACAGTTTTTTTCTAATGATGTGAAGAATGTCAATGCTAGTTTAATGGGAATATCATTGAATCTATAAATTGCTTTGGGCAATGTGGGCATTTTCATTATATTGATTCTTCCTATCTGTGAGCATGGAATGTTTTTCCACTTGTTTGTGTCATCTCTGATTTAATGGAGCAGGGATTTGTAGTTCTCCCTGAAGAGGTTATTCACTTCCCTTGTTAGCTGTATTCCTAGGTATTTTATTCTTTTTGTGGCAATTGTGAATAGGAGTTTATCTGTGATTTGGCTCTCTGCTTGCCTGTTGTTGGTGTATAGGAATGCTAGCAATTTTTGTACATTGATTTTGTATCCTGAGACTTTGCTGAAGTTGCTTATCAGCCTAAGAAGCTTTTGGGGCCGGGTGTGGTGGCTCATGCCTGTAATCCCAGCACTTTGGGAGGCCGAGGCGGGTGGATCACGAGGTCAGGAGATCGAGACCATCCTGGCTAACATGGTGAAACCCTGTCTGAACTAAAAATACAAAAAATTAGCCAGGCATGGTGGCAGGCGCCTGTAGTCCCAGCCACTCCAGAGGCTGAGGCAGGAGAATGGCGTGAACCTGGGAGGTGGAGCTGCTTGCAGTGAGCTGAGATAGCGCCACTGCAGTCCGGCCTGGACAAAAGAGCAAGACTCTGTCTCAAAAAAAAAGAAGCTTTTGGGCTGAGATGATTGGTTTTTTAGATATAAGATTATGTCAGCTACAAACAAAGATAGCTTGACTTCCTCTCTTCCTATTTGAATGTGCTTTATTTCTTTCTCTGCCTGATTGCCCTGGCCAGAACTTTCAACATTATGTTGAATAGGAGTGGTGAGAGAGGGCATCCTTGTCTTGTACTGGTTTTCAAGGGGAATGATCCCAGTTTTAGCCCATTCAGTATGATATTGGCTGCAGGTTCATCATATATGGCTCTTATTATTTTGGGGTATGTTCCTTCAATATCTAGTTTATTGAGAATTTTAACATGAAGGGCTGTTGAATTTTATCGAAGGCCTTTTCTAATACATCTATGGAGATAATCATGTGGTTTTCGTCTTTAGTTCTGTTTATGCGATGAATCAAACTTATTGATTTGCATATGTTGAACCAATCTTGCATCCTGGGGATGAAGACTACTTTGATTATAGTGGATATGCTTTTTGATGTGCTGCTGGATTCAGTTTGCCAGTATTTTGTTGAGGAATTTTGCATCAATGTTCATCAAAGATATTGACCTGAAGTTTTCCTTTTGTGTTGTATCTCTGCCTGGTTTTGGTATTAGGATGATCCTGGTCTCATAGAATGAGTTTTTCTTTTCAGTTTTTTGAAATAGTTTCAGTAGAAATGCTATCAGCTCTTCTTTGTACCTGTGGTAGAATTCAGCTATGAATCCATCTGGTCCTGGACTTTTTTTGGTTGGTAGGATATTTATTACTGCCTCAATTTCAGAACTCATTATTGGTCTATTCAGGGATTCAATGTCTTCCTGGTTCAGACTTGGGAGAGTGTATTTGCCCAGGAATTTATCCATTTCTTCCAGGTTTTCTAGTTTATGTGCATAGATGTGTTTATAGTATTTTCTGATCATTGTTTTTATTTCTGTGGGGTAAGTGGTGATAGCCCCCTTACCATTTCTGATTGTGTTTATTTGAATCTTCTCTCTTTTCTTCATTAGTTTAGCTAGCAGTCTATCTATTTTATTAATTTTTTACAAAAAACAGCTCCTGGATTTGTTGATTTTTTTGAAGGGATTTTTATGTCTCTGTCTCCTTCAATTCTCTGAGCTTGGTTACTTATTGTCTTCTGCTAGCTTTAAAGTTTGTTTGCTCTTGGTTCTCTAGTTCTTTTAGTTGTGATGTTAGTTGTTAACTTGAGAGCTTTCTAGCTTTTTAGCTTTTAGATGTGGGCATTTAGTTTCCCTCTTAACACTACTTCAGCTGTGGCCCACGTATTCTAGAACATTGTATTTTTGTTCTCATTAGTTTCAAAGAACTTCTTGATTTCTGCCCTAATTTCATCATTTACCCAAAAGTCATTCAAGAGCAGGTTGTTCAATTTCCATGTAGTTGTATGGTTTTTGGTGAATTTATTAATCTTGAGTTTTAATTTAATTGTGCTGTGATCCAAGAGACTGTTTGTTATGATTTCAGTTACTTTGCATTTGCTGAGGAGTGTTTTACTTCCAATTATGTGATCCATTTTAGAATAGGTGTGGGGATGAAAATAATGTATATTTCTGTTGTTTTTGGGTGGAGACTTCTGTCTTTTGGTGGAGATATCTGTCAGGTCCATTTGATCCAGAGCTGAGTCCAGGTCTTGACTATCTTGTTAATTTTCTGTCTCAATGATCTGTATAATATTATCAATGGGGTGTTAAAGTCTCCCACTATTATTGTTTGAGAATCTAAGTCTCTTGTCTAAGAACTTGCTTTATGAATCTTGGTGCTCCAGTATTGGGCACATATATATTTAGGTTAGTTAGCTCTTCTTATTTTATTTACCCCTTTACCATTATGTCATGCCCTTCTTTGTCTTTTTTGATCTTTGTTGGTTTAAAGTCTATTTTGTCAGAAGCTAAGATTGCAACCCCTGCTTTTTGCTGTTTTCCCTTTGCTTGGTAAATTTTCCTCCATCCTTTTATTTTGAATCTATTATGTGTCTTTGCATGTGAGATGGGTCTCCCAAATACAGCATACCAATGAGTCTTGGTTCTTTATCCAGCTTGCCTTTCTGTATCTTTTATTAAAGGGATTTAGCACATTTACATTTAAGGTTAGTATTGCTATGTGTGGATTTGATCCTGTCATCATGATGCTAGCTGGTTATTTTATAGACTTGTTCATGTGGTTGCTTCATAGTGTCACTGGTCTGTGTACTTCAGTGTGTTTTTGTAGTGGCTGGTAACCATTTCTCCTTTCCATATTTAGTGCTTCCTTCAGGAGCTCTTGGAAGGCAGGTCTGGTGGTAATGAATTCCCTTAGCATTTGCTTGTCTGAAAATGATCTTATTTCTCCACTTATGAAGCCTAGTTTGGCCAGATACGAAATTCTGGATTGGAAATTCTTTTTATTTTTTTAAGAATGTTGAGTATTGGCACCCAGTCTCTCCTGGTTTGTAGGGTTTACACTGAGAAGTCTGTGGTTAGTCAGATGGGCTTCTCTTTGTAGGTGACCTAGCCTTTCTCTCTTGCTGCCGTTAACCTTTTTACTTTCATTTTGGCCTTGGAGAATCTGAAGACTATGTGTCTTGGGGATGAACTTCTCATGGAGTATCTTACTGGGGTTCTCTGCATTTCCTGAATTTGAATGTTGATCTTTGGAAGGGGTTTTTGCGGGGAGGAGGGGGTCTTTTTTGTTGATGTTGATGTTGTTGCTTTCTGTTTGTTAGTTAGTCAGGCCCCTCTTCTGTAGGTCTGCTGCAGTTTGCTGGAGGTTCACTCCAGACCCTGTTCACCTGGGTATCACCAGAGGAGGCTGCAGAACAGCAAAGGCTGCTGTCTGCTCCTTCCTCTGGAAGCTTTGTCTCAGAGGGGCACTGGCTTGATGCCAGCCAGAATTCCCCTGTATGAGGTATCTGTCGATCCCTGTTGGGAAGTCTCTCCCAGTCAGGAGGCACAGGAGGCACAGGGGTCAGGGACCAACTTGAGGAGGCAGTTGGTCCCTTAGTAGAGCTGGTGCGCTGTGCTGGGGGAATCCCCCTTATCAGAATCAGCTGCTTTCTTCAGAGCCAGTAGGCCAGAAAGATTAAGTCCACTGAAGCTGCACCCACAGCCACCCCTTCCCTCAAGTGCTCTGTCCAGGGAGATGAGCGTTTTATCTGTAAGCCCCTGACTGGGGCTGCTGCCTTTCCTTCAGAGATGCCCTGCCCAAGTGAGAAGGAATCTAGAGAAGCAGTCTGGCCACAGCCGCATTGCCACACTGTGGTGAATTCTGCCTGGTCCAAACCTCCCAACCTCCTTGCACTCTCAGGGGAAAACTGCCTACTAAAGCCTCAGTGATGGTGGATACCCCTCCTCCTGCCAAGCTCAATCATCCCAGGTCAACTTCAGACTGCTGTGCTGGCAGTGAGAATTTCAAGCCCATACTTCTTAACTTGCTGGGCTCTGTGGGAGGGGGACCCACTGAGAGAGACCACTTGGCTCCCTGGCTTCAGCCTGTTTTCCAGGGGAGTGAACCGTTCTTTTTCACTGGGGTTCCAGGCACCACTGGGGTATGAAAAAACTTCTGCAGCTAGCTTGGTGCCTGCCCAAACAGCCACCCAGTGTTGTGCTTAAAAACCAGGGCTCTGATGGTGTAGGCTCATGAGGAAATCTCCTGTTCTGTGGATTGCAAAAACAGTGGGAAAAGCATAGTACTCGGGCTTGGTAGCACAGTACCTCAAGGCTTCCCTTGGCTCGGGGAGAGAGATCCCCCAGCTCCTTGCACTTCCCGGGTGAACTGATGCCCCACCCTGCTTCTGCTAGTTCTCCACGAGTTGTACCCACTTCCTAACCAGTCCCAATGAGATGAACTTGGTACCTCAGTTGGAAATGCAGAAATCATGCACCTTCTGCATTGGTCTCACTGGGAGCTGCAGACCAGAGCTGTTCCAATTTGGCCATCTTGGCCCCTTCCTATAATCCCATATTTCTCAGAGATTTTTTCATTCCTTTTTATTTTTTTGCTCTGTTCTTATCTGGCTGTCTTTTTCAGAAAGATAGTCTTCAAGCTCTGAGTTTCCTTCCTCAACTTGGTATATTCTGCTCTTAATACTTGTGATTACATTGTGAAGTTCTTACAGTGTGTTTTTCAGCTCTATCAGGTCAGTTATGTTCCTCTCTAAACTGGCTACTTTGGCTGTCAGCTCCTTCATTGTGTTATCATGATTCTCAGCTTCTTTGCATTGGGTTACAAGATGCTTCTTTAACCCAGGGAAGCTTGTTTTTATCCACATTCTGAAGCCTGCATTTGTCATTTCAGCTATCTCAGCCTCAGCCCAGTTCTGAGCCCTTGCTGGAGAGGTGTTATGGTTATTTGGAGGAAAAGGGGCACTCTAGCTTTTTGAGTTTTCAGTGTTTTTGCATTGACTCTGTCTCATCTTTGTGGGCTTATCTACCTTTGATCTTTGACTTTCCTGACCTTTGGATAGGGTTGGGTTTTGTGGTTTTATTGTCGTTTTCTTTCTTTTTTTTTTTTCCAGCCTGGCCACTCTTCCATAGGGCTGCTACAGTTTGCTGGGGATCTGCTCCACATCCTTATTGCCTTGGTTTTTTCCCATACCTGGAGGTATCACCAATGAAGTCTGCAAAACAGCAAAGATGGCAACCTGCCCTTTCCTCTGAAAGCTCCATTTCAGTGGAGTACTGACATGTTGCCAGCCTGAACACACCTGTAGGAGGTGGCTGGATATACCTGTTGGGAGGTCTCACCCAGTCAGGAGAAATGGGATCAGGCACCCACTTAAAGAAACAGTCTGGCTGTCTTTTGGTAGAGCAGCTGTGCTGTGTTGGGGATCCTGATCGTTAACCCCTGATTGTTTTGGGCTCTCCAAGGCCCACAGGCTGGACCTGCTGAGATGCTGGAACAGCCAAGATGGTGGCCTGCCCTGTCCCCCAGGCACTCCATCCCAGGGAGAAATTAGAACTCTGTTGGCCATAGAACATGGAAAAGGGTGGCTGGAATCCCTGGCTGGGAGGACCTGCCCTACAAGGAGGAGTGGATCAGAGTCCCAGTTACAGAAGCAGTCTGGCCACACCTTGACCAAACAGCTGTGTTGTGCTGGGGAACTGCCTCTCCTCCTGTCGGCTTAAACTCTCCAAAGGCTGCAGGCTGGAATGGTTGAGTCATCTAAACAACCAAGGTCGTGTCCCCCCCCTTCCCAGGGAGAGATCAGAGCTCTGTCCATAGAATATGGGCAGGTGGGGGTAGCTGGAGGCCCTGGCTGGGAGGTCCCACACAGTAAGGAGGAATGAATTGGGGTCCCGCTTAGAGAAACAGTCTGGCCACATTCTGGCAAAGCAGCTGTGCAGTGCTAGTGGGACCCTTCCTCATCTGGACTATTTGGAGTCTCCAAAGCCCACAGGCTGGAATGGCTGAATTGACCAAACAGCAGAGATGGCAGTCCACTCCCGTGGGGACTCTGTTCCATCTCAGACAGGCTCCACCCTGTTGCTGGTGGCTGGCTGGAATTCCAAGACAGTGGGTCTCATCTTGTGAGGTGCTGTGGAAGTGGGGCTCACAGACTGTCGCCACTCAGCCCCCTGGATTCAGCCCCCTTCCTAGATGTAGGCACATACCCTCTGCCTTGCCTGAACTACCTACACCCTTTGCCAGGGATCCCAGGGTTGGAGTCTGTAAAGCTCCTTGGTCTCTGTGCGTGTCTGAGCAGCTGCTCTGCCAAAACTCCACACAGCACTGTGTTTTGAACCCAAGGCTTTAGTGACGTGGACCCACAAGGGGACCTCCAGATCTGTGGGTTGCAAAGATTTGTGGGAGAAGCGTGGTTTCCTGGGGTCACCCAATCACTCTCTGCTTCCCTTGGCTGGGGGTAGAGGTTCCCTTGGCTCAGTGTTGCTCCCCAGTGGGCCATCACCCCACCCTGCTTTTCTTTGATCTCCATGGGTCGAGTTGTTTCTCTGATCAGTCCCAGTGCAAGTACCTGGATATTTCAGTTGAAGGTCCTGTATTTATGTGCCTCTTTTTTTTTTTCCTTCTATGAGTGCCACAGACTGCAGCTGCTTCTAATCAACCATCTTGGCCCCAGCTTGATAACTTTTTAAAATTGCATTATTTCCCTCCTTTAAAATGTGCTTTGGGAATTTGGTTCCTTTAGTTTTGACCCTGGATACATTATAGCTAGCACTATACAATTCCAATGTACCTAAGAACTGTGCTGTTCTGTTTGATCCCAAGCCCTTTCCTGTCCCCATCTCTCTACTATATACCTATCTGAAATCAAAGAGAGTGTTAAAAACATAAGTAAGGGAGTGTAGAGACCTGACTCACTCTTCACAATTAGGAGGCCTTTATTGGAAAATGTATTTTCAATAAAGGCACAAATAAATATTTCCCAATATTATCAAAGGTGAAAGTAAGTGGGGAACATTTTTGCTTGTAGCCACACAACTCTGTAGGCAAACCAAGTTGATTCAGACCACCCCTTTTTCATTGTTCAGTAAGATCTGCATAGTCATAACCATTGAGTGATCAGACAGGCGTGCCGGTGCTGAGCCCTAATGCAATTCCAAAACAAGCAGGTGTGAAAAGTGAGGAAATTAAGAAGTCTCATGCTCTCTGAGATAATTTTTTTCTCCCCTTCGGACAGACACCTATCCATTTTTGAAGGTCCAACTCTAGTCTTCTCTCCTTCATTAAACACAACGTCTTGAGCATTCTCTGAGTTGCTAGAATTTTTCGTCACACTCCAAGTTAGTAACTTTATTTAAAATAAATTGGCTTGCTTTATGTTTTTGCTATTTTGGGGATCAATAAGACTGAAAGCTTCTTGAGTGTAGACATCAAAGCTTGTATTCCTTTTGCTGCCCTTATGTCCAAGCAGAATATAAGGTAAGTGCTTGGTGAATGTTTATTAGTTAATAATGCAGGGAGCTTCTGTGTGAAATATTATTCTAAGCTTCATCATTAAAGGGAAATCAGCTCAATGATTAGTGAGGAGTAGCATGGACAACTTTTAAATATAGATATGTCAATAATTAAAATCCTTTTAAAAAAATAGTTCCCATATATATATTTTTTTGTTTCTAGGATGATCCTTGAAAGACTTGTTGGTAAAGACAGTGAATGGGAGTCATGTGGCAGTGATCTGGTTCAGATCTGTGGCTTACTCAGGAAGGGGCAAATTGAGATCTCTGGGAGTTTTTATAGCCTCACCAATTAAAAAAAGAGGGTAATAGGCACTTTATCACCTCTACGAAGTGGTTTTCAGGAGGAAAGAAGGTAATATGCTTCCATGGTGCCTATTTTCTTTTCCAATATCTATTATAGTTCACATATTATTATGTATTAGAGGTGGTGGTTTGTCAGAGCTCACTTGTACAGCCTTGCAAAAACTGATTTTTAAACTTTGGAGGACTTTGTGAGCTGACTGTTAAAAATTGCCATTATTAAAGATTATATAAATATATTTAAACTGACAACTAAATACATCGTTATTAAAATATATACAATAAATAATTAAAACTCATTATTTCCTAATTATTTTACTCCATTTTATTATTACTTGTGATTTTGAGGTTATTTCTATAACCTATTATATAATAGTGTGCTGTTTTGCATTTCTTCCCAACTCTGCATTTACAGTGAGTCATGTTGTAAGCTTTAAATTGGGCATGATGAACGTATTTACACCATGAAAATCAGCAAATGCTACAAATGAGGGCTTTCTGTTCAGATAGCCAGTTTTTAAACATTATGAGACAACATGGATATTTTACCCACTTAATTATTAGCAACTTGAGAAAAGATCTGGTGCCAAATATATTTTTATACACTCCAGTGTTGGGTGTGGGGTGCCATGTTTAATCTGGTGTGCATTAGAATCCACTGGACAGTTTAAAAATCCTTTTTTAAATCTGATTTTTTTTTCAGATTAATGCCTCAATGTTTCATCTCCAAGATTTCAACTTAGTTGGTTTGGCTGGGTAATAAAGTATTCTTTAAAAATCTTCTTGTTGAATTTAAACATGCATTAAATTTAAAACTATTGACTTAAACAACACCTCGAAACTATTAGCCATTGAGCAAATGATTATTAGATTAAAGAATAAGTATGTTAAGAAACTATAAAAGCTATAATATACTATGTAAGATAGAATATGATTCTTGTAAGAAAAATGCTACTTCAAAATTAGTTACTATAGTTGTTCTCAAATGCTTGCCTAATTTCCAGTAGTGGAATCTAAGGAAGGGAACTCAGTATCTGGAGAAGGAGATAGGATATAATCTTACTTCTCACTGGATACCCTTTTACTTTTATACCGTAAACATAGGTTAGCCATTCAATACACATACACAAGTTTTTAATGATTTGTGTTGTAAAAATTGTTAGTGAGCAAATGAATGTTTTAAAAATATAGTTTTATGATTTATCAATCTGATTCTTGGAAGTTGACTAACCCTTTAAGGGTAGAGAAAATTAAAGCAGTATTTTTTCTTTTGGAGTTGGTTGAAGCTCATGCACAGGATTATAGGTGGCCAATTACAGATGACAAATCACAGAATATTATTTTTAAAATACCTAGTTTTGGAAAAGCAAATCTGATTAAGAGAATGTAAGTACTATCTTGATATTGATTGGCTAAATCTTTGCTTAAAAGCAATAAAATATGTTAGTAGTTTTAAATTGGATATATGGACATGTCCAAACATTTCGGGAAAATGGTCATCTAAAATATCACTGAGCAAGGTATTTTATGTTAGTTTTAATGTATGTTGCAATTTGTTTTACAAAGTTACATGCAAGTAAAGCTGTTTAACAGTAACTTTATAAGTTAAATGGAATTCATCATGCCAAATCTCCAACTCTAATCTTTTATCATGTTATATCAAATGTAAGCAGTACATTTATATTTGTAAAATTTTATAAAATTAATATAAAATTTATATTTATTAAATCAGTTTCTTTATCCGAAGAGTGGGCATATTAATAGCAGCAAACTCATATGGTTACTATAAGCATTACTCAAATTAATAAATGTAAATACCTAAACCAATGCTGTGCATAAATTGTGTTCAAAAAATGTTTGCTAGCACTTATTTTATAGAAATAAAACTAAGTTCCAGAAAGACTAAGCAAATAGATCAATGTCACACGGGTTGTCAATAAAAGATCCAGGTATACTGAACATATTAAGTCCTTGATAATGATGTAATTAAAACTACAACAGATTCAATTAGCACTATCTAGGAAAAAACTAAAGCTTAATTTTCTTAAAAGTTTTTACTTAAATCATTTTTATCCATTACAAAATCTAATATCTTTAAATAATATACATGTTTTATTTTAGTACTAAATTATGATTAATAAATAAATTATATCAAGATTAGGTTTCCAAATTGACTTTGAAAAGCCTAGCATGTAGTCTATTTTTTTTCCATGGAAATTGAATTATTTAATTTTAAGTTGGATAATGACATTATAATTAACTGACTAATGTACATAGAAAAGTTAAAAAAATTTGACATTTGGTATAACTGGAATCTATTAAGAATCTATTGAACTTTTTTTCCGCTGCCAATTATATTTAACAAAAAACAAATTTAGGAAACAAAATCCATTAAAAGCGCTCTATATGGCTTGGCACAGTGGCTCATGCCTTAATCCGAGCACTTTGGGAGGCCGAGTCAGGTGGATCCCCTGAGGTCAGGTGTTCAAGACCAATGTGGCCAACGTGGAGAGATCCCGTCTCTACTAAAAATACGAAAGAATTAGCTGGGCGTGGTGGCAGGCACCTGTAATCCCAGCTGCTTGGAAGGCTGAAGCAGGATAATCACTTGAACTCAGGAGGTGGAGGTCGCAGTGAGCTGAGATGGTGCTATTGCCCTCCAGCCTGGGCAACAAGAGTGAAACTCCGTCTCAGAAAAGAAGCAAAAAAAAAGTGCTATATATTGGGTGTTCTACTTATAGTAATAGCAGGCTACTAAACTTGAAAAAAAAATCTAAAATAGAACATAGAAAAGGTGTATTAGAAAACAAGAGTGTGCCAAAGCCCAGGAGAAGAAAACCCAAAGGGATGAGATGAATATTTGGGGTGAGTTTACACTAAAGTAGTCATCCCATTCTTAAAGAGGTGGCTGAAAGTTGAGAACCTGAGCAGAGCTTTCAAGGTATACAGCATGAGGAACACTAGGAGAATAATAAATGGAGGTAGATCTGATCATCAAGGGGACCCTCAGGCCAGTGGTTCTTGACTAGGGGCAATTTTGTTGCCCCCAGGACTGTTTGGCCATCACTGGAGACTTTTTAGTTATCAGAATTGTAATGTGGAGTGTGTTACTGAATATAGGTGCTAGAGACCATGATGTTCCCGAACATTCTCCAATGTACAGGATAGCCCTCTACAACAAAGAATTATCTGGCCCAAAATAGTGCCAGTTTTGAGAAACCCTGTTCTAATCAATAAGGATTTAGATGAATACAGTACAGATCAGCTTTAATGAGAACAGAAGTCTAGCTTTGAATTATCTCAATTTCTTATTGGAATAAGGTAGCATCAGATTGCTAGTGCACCTCGATTATCAATTTATCAGAGACAAAAGTAAATTCTCTCTAGAACGAGGGTCAGCAAACTGCAGCCCTTAAGCTAAATCCAGCCAGATGACTGTTTTTAAATAAAGCTTTATTGGAACATAGCCAGGCTCATTCATTTATTTCCATATTTTATATAATACTTTTCACACTACAATGTTAAAGTTGAGCAGTTGCAACAGAAACCATAAAGCCTGCAGTCAATAATGTTTACCACCTGACCTTCACAGAAAAAGCTTGCCAGCTTCTGCTCTAAAGAACACAGATCTTCAAATTATTTTATTTATTTATTTATTTGAGACAGGGTTTCACTCTGTTGCCCAGACTGGAGTACAGTGGTGTGAGCTCAGCTCACCACAAGCTCTGCCTCCCAGGCTCGAGCAATTCTCCTGCCTCAGCCTCCCGAGTAGCTGGGATTACAGGCATGTAATACCACTACCACCCAGCTAATTTTGTATTTTTAGTAGAAATGGGGTTTCACCATGTTCGCCAGGCTGGTCTCGAACTCCTGACTTCATATGATCCACCAGCCTTAGCCTCCCAAAGTGCTGAGATTACAGGCATGAGCTGCCATACCCAGCCTCAAATTATCTCTATAGTTTTTCTTGCAGAGATTTTAGCACTCAAACAAAGATAACCAAGTATATAGGAAACAAGACAATATATCAACAAAACAAGAGAATCAACCAACAGGCAGTAGCATTATCAAATGTATACATTAGATAATGACATCATATCAGACACTGTTCAGCCTGAAAAAGAAAAGACATACTAAGGATTTCATCAGAAAAAAAATTATAAACATTTACTTAAATGGATGTTGAAAAAAAAGAGGAAGTAAAAAGGGACCTCTGAAATAAAGCAGAAATTGCACCTGAACAAAAAGCTGACCTTTCAACACAAACAATGGAAGCCAAAAGACAATGGAATGATGTCTTTCAGATAATGAAAGCAGTAACTGCCAACTTCAAATTTTGTTATCAGTGAAAATGTATTTCAAAAAGTGAAATCCTTCATTCTTAAGACATTTTCAGACAAATGTTAGCTGAAAGAATTAATCAGCAGCAGATGGACATGTGGAGGCACACAATAAAGGGCATCTTTAGGCAGAAGAAAAATGACTTTTGTTGTTAGCATGGGTATGAGGGAAAGAATCAAGAGCAGTGAAAAGGGTCATGACTTGAGATATCTAAATGAGTATTGCATGTATAAAGCAATATTAATAATAACAGTGACAAATAAAATAATAATGACAAAGAAAATTAAAATTCATAAAAAAATAGCACATAATATGGGGAGATGGCAAATGGTCTAAGGTTTCTAAGGCATTTCTATTAACAGAGAAATGGTAAAAATACTAACTTACATTAGAATTTGAGAATTCATGTTCTAATCTTTGGGTTGACCTTGAAAGAGTACTGTATAATTGTATGTATAATTACCAAGCTAATAGGAAGAAAAAAATTAAATAATTTTAAATTTTTTCACTTTCTAAATTAATTTTAAAAGGCTAGAAATAAGAGTAAAAGCAACATAAGACAGTTCAAAGGAATAGAAAAACTGATATTGTAAATTTAAACTCAAGCACATTACTAATTACACTAAATGTGAAAGAACTAAATACTTTGAAAAGCAAATGTTTTCCAACTGAATAGAAACAAATCCTAATTGTACACAGCTTACAAGAGACGTACTTTAGCTATGGGGACACAAAATGAATTAAAAAAAAAGGTTGTAGAAAATACACAATTAAACTAAATTATTATTAGACAAAGTAGAATTTAAGATAAAACTACTGAATATTAAAAAAGGATATTTCATTTTGATAAATTTTAATTTGCTAGGAAGTTAAAACAATTCTAACTTATTCAAGAGAAACTAATACAACAGTTTTAAAATACATTAAGCAAAAAATAACTGAACAAAAACAGGCAATGCATGATGATAGTAAGAGATTTTAATGTATCTCTCTTAGTAATTGATAGAATAATCAGAAAAAAATTTATCCATGATAAATGATTTAAACATGATTTTAAAACTTGACCAAATGATGTATTAAGTTGTGACTTACTTTCACTTAATAACTGCATAATATTCATTCTTTTTAATAGCACATAGAACATTTGATAAAACTGACCACATGTTGGACCAGACAATGTGTCTCAAAAAATTTCAAATTACTGAAATTATACAGAAAATGTTCTCTGACAAGGGTAAAATTAAGCAAAAAATAAACAGAAGAAAGATAACTTGATAGTCCGATATACTAAGAAATTAAGCAACATACTTCTAAATAACAAATGGATTAAAAATAAAATTAGAAATAATTTATATTGCATGAAAATAGAAATACTACATTTCAGAACTTGTGTAATGAAACTAAATTCATGCTTTAAGAAGGAAGATTTTACCCTTCAATTTTTATGTTAGAAAAAAAAAAAAGACTGAAGATTCATGAACTGAGCCTCCATCTCTAGAACTGAAAATTAAGTTTCAAAAGGTAGAAAGAAAGAAGTGCTAACATTAGATACAGATAAGATAAGAAATAGAAAAACAAATAACAAGGGCATTGAAAGCTAACTCTTTGGAAAAGCTAATAGAATTGATAAAATTCAGCAATATTGATCATTAATTTTTTTAAAAAGATAAGGAGGCACTAATAATGCCAGAGGTAAAAATGTGTCATCACTGCAGATGAAGTTGATATTGAAACAGCAATAAGAAGATATTATAAGCCAATAAATTCTTAGAATGATACAATTTTTAAAATCTGACACAAGAATAAATTATCAAAACTAGTTCTAAAATTATGAAAGAAATTAAATCTTTAATGAAAAATGTTTCTATAAGGAAAATTCCAGACCCCAATCATGATAAATTGTGTCAAATATTAAGTAAGAAATAATGTCAATATTACATAAACTAAGAGAATAGAAAAAAAGGAATTTTTTTACTATCCCATTATATGGGACTTGCATATCCTCACACTAAAACTTCATAAGCAAATTCTAGGAAAGGAAGATTATAGGCCAATCACCCTCACAAACATGGATTCAAAATAGTGAAGTAATAATAATAATGATAGCACTATAAAAAATGGTGATACATCACAAAGACAGGCTTGTTTTATTCATAATATTTACAGAATAAAGGATTTTTTAAAAATATAATCAGCTGAGAAGATGTACTAAATTCACACATCACATTTAATATCTATTCATGATAAAAATTCTTATCAAACTTGAGTAAAATGAATTTTACCTAATTCCATTAAAGCTTTTCAGTAAATATTTTATTTAATGGTGAAATATTGAAAGAGTTCCCCCAAGACACAGGATGCTCACAATCATCTCTTCAGTTTAACACTGCTCTGAGGACCTATGTAGTATAAGAATACAATGGAAAAATATAAATATTAGAAAGAAGAAATGAAATCATTATTGAAAACAACATGATAATGCATATAGAAAAATGAAAATATGTGTATAACAAAGTTAATGAATACGTGGTAAAAATGTTAAACATTGATATTCCCATATATCAATAATAATCAGTAAGTTGCATTTTAAGAATGTACATTAGCAATTGCATAAACATCAATTTTGTGGAAACAAAACTTAGGAAACGTGCAAAATGTCCACACAGAGAAAACTATAAAACATAAATAGAAATTAATAAAAACCTAAATAAAGGGAGGGATATACCATGTTCATCTTGTATAGCCCATTCTACTCAAACTGATTTTTAGATTTGATGCAGTCCAAACCAGCTCCCAACAAAATTTATTGGAATTTGACAAGCAGATTCTAAAATACATATGGAAATGTAAGATGAAAATAAAATGAAGAGAAGAACTTATTCTACAAGTTATTCCATAAGATATTAAATGTAGAAATTAAATAATGCTAAAAGTTGTGGAAGGACCACTTAACCAGAAAAAGAGAACACTTAACCAGATGGAGGGTCAAGGACCAGATCTGTACATAAAGGGATATTTCATTTATGACAAGGATGGCACCACCCAGTAGTGAGGAAACAATGATCTTGTTGCAGGACAGGCAAGCTCCTAAATTGGGGTTTAGCCCAGGAGGGTTCTTGGCTTCACTCAGGGAAGAATTCAAGTGTGACCAGGTGGTGTTAAACAGCAACTTTTATTGAAGTGGCAGTGCACAGCTGCAACAGATGTACTGCTTATGACGCAGGTCTACTCCACAGGCAATGTGCCCAGAATAGCAGCCTAGAGGTAGTTCTGCACTCATATTTGACCCACTTTTAATTACATACATATTAAAGGGTAGTTTATGCAGAAATTTCTAGAATGAGGGTGATAATTTCTGGGTCATTGGGTCATTGCCATGGAAAGGGGTGATACCCTCTGGGTGTTGCCATGTCAATGGTAAACTAACATGGCACCCTGGTGGGCACGTCTTATGGAAAGCTGTTCCTGCTCAACCTGTTTTAGATAGTTCTCAATTTTGTTCAGTGTCTGAGCCCAGCCTTCAAAGTCCCATCTCTTACCCCAATCTTGTCAGTTAATGGTGCATAATCTATTGGATATCCAATTGGAAAAATGAAAATGGACCCCTACCTCACATCATCTAAATGCAAAAGGTAAACAATAAAGCGTCTAGAAAATACCAACAGAAAAAAATACTTATATGTCTTTGAAGGAGATGAAGATTTCTTTGAAAGTACATACAAGTAGAAACCATAAAGTATTGATGAAATGGTATACATTTGGCTCAAGACCTTCTCTTCATCAAAAGACCGTAAGAGAGTAGAAACAAAAGTCACAGAGTGAAAGAATATGTTTTCCAAAAATATAACAAAGTATTTTTGTCCTTTGCAGACACACACTGTCTTGCACTCTCTCTCTCTCACATACATACAATACTTCAAATCCTTAAGAATAACAGAGACAACTCAATTAACAAATAAGCAAGAAAACGGAATAACAATTTTATAAAACAGGACAGTCAGGCATCCCATAAGTATTTTAAAAAGTCCTCAACCTCACTAAGTCCTTTGGGAAAATGAAAATTAATACCTCCATAAGAAAACATTACATACTCTCTAGAACAGTGAAAATTTAAAAAAATAAGTGAAAAGTGATTATGAAAATGAAGAGCAGTGGATAACTCATTTATTGCAGAGGGCAAAGTAGTACCGTCACTTGGAGAACATTTCAGTGTTTTCTATAAAAGTTGACACAGCAATTTCATTTGTGGGTATAGAGCCAAAAAAAATTAATTCACACTTTAATGTGAACACATGTACAAGAATATTCATAGCAACCTTACTTGAAATAGTGCCAAGAAAGGAAACAGCAGAAATGCCCATCAACATCAGATTAAATGCATTTTGTTTAATTCATGCAACATAATAATACAAAGCCATAAAAATGAACAGAGTACAGTTTAAGGCAACTACTAATATCAATCAATAATCAACTAATATCAGAAGAAGATAGATACATAAAATATACATTGTGTGATTCAACTTACATAACGTTCTGAATGGTGTTTTAGGTCAGAATACTGGCTACCCTTGGGAGGAGAGAAGGGGAATGCTTTGCTGCTGTGTTTTGACATGTCATGGTTACATAGACACATTTATGTTGTTATAAAGTAACGAAGTTCAATAAGTTGGGCCCTCATGATTTCTTCTCTTTCCTGTGTGTATAGTATACTTTAATGAAGATAAATCCTTTATTAAAAGATTTATATATTCTTTATTTTCAAAATATAAAAAAATTAGTAAGAATAGTTAAGCCAGCAATAAATATTAAAGTCACTAATCTAAATAACTCTCAGATGAAAGAGGAAAATAATACAGATATTACAAATTACTTATTTGTTGAAAATGAATTTGAGAACACTTCTTATCAAAATCTATGAAGATAGGCTGAGCGTGGTGGCTCATGCCTGTAATCCCAGCACTTTGGGAGGCTGAGGTGGGCGGATCACAAGGTCAGGATTTCGAGATCAACCTGGCCAATAGGGTGAAATCCCGTCTCTACTAAAAATATAAAAATCATCCAGGCGTGGTCCCAGCTACTTGGGAGGCTGAAGCAGAAGAATCGCTTGAACCTGGGAAGCAGAGGTTGCAGTGAGCCAAGATCACACCACTGCATTCCAGCCTGGGCGACAGAGTGAGACTCCATCTCAAACAAGCAAACAAACAAAACTATGAAGATAGCTAAAACCTTACTGAGGGGAATGTTCACAATTTTATAGTCTATTTTAATTAAACCCTTTTCCCTTTTGCCCCAAGAATACTCACCGGTGGCCCCTTGTGGCTGCAGCATTTACCCTTAGATAACTTTGCCATGAACTATCTCACTTTTATTATTGTTTTCACATTGCTCTAGTATTGACTTTGGAAACAAAAGACATCATTCTTTTTATAGCATTTTGTTTTTAGCAGTAGTATTTCCATTTAAAAAATATAGTAATTCTCTATTGCTGAAAACATCAAATTTTAGAAAACATAGCATCCCTACGTGTGATGTTACCATCATTCTCAAACAGTAGTTGGCCAAAGATTTATTTGATAAACCTGATTATTCCAAAATAGATGATTCTGACATTAGTTCTGTTTATAAATAACTCCAAGTACAGTTTTTATATTTTATTTTCACAATGAAAATCAGATTTGCCTCAGCTTCAAAGAGCGCATTTATGTAAAATTAAATGAATGCTGGCAGCGAGCTGTGCTTCTTTTTTTCTAAAAGTAAAAAGAGCTAAGCAAAAACTATGTAAAAGCACTCTAAGTGTTCAACTGAGTAAATTTAAAATCTAATAGACAAAACAAAAGAAACCAAAAGAAAGTAGTTAAACAGAATTGATAAAGACTGCACATAAATCAATGAATTTGAATATGAAAAAAACCCAATCCCATCACTAAAGTGAAGTAATTAATTTCAGAAAATACCAAGCACTACCTCTATCTTGAGATGAGTCTTTGTGGTTGCAAGAATGGGTTGTTTGTAGACTAGTTACTAATAAACTTATCATGCAATTCCTATTTTGGAATAATTACTATATTAGGTTGGCCACATGGTGTTATGATTGATTCCTGGCAATCAGCCATTCAGACAACTAAAAAATAAAAGAACAAATTAATGCTGTCAAGCCATTTAAGCTCTGTCAAAGGTATTGCCAATTTAACCAGGGGGTTTGTAGAAGACATAGAAGACTCATTGGCTACAGTGTTACAAAGTGTGAATCAGCTAAGAGAAACTAAAATAAATAAAAATAAGAGGCTGTGTGCAATTGTTTCCTGGGGCCAGAAGTTTAATCATTTCCTCTGTTGGCCTGTAAGTTTGTGTGTTTGGTGGTGTTGCATCTGTGTATGTTAAACAATGACTCCATTTAGGGGAATGAGATGATGTTTCCTTTTTATCTCTGGGAAAGCACTGGCTGTCCTTCCACTTGAGACTAAAATTCTGTTTTGGATGGAAAGCCAACCACATGTATCTTTTTATTCTGCCTCTTTTATGTATGTGAGAGTGTCATGCTGTCAATCTTGTTGCTTTGCCAAATCCCTAATGCTTTCAGTCATGTATTTCAATCAAATGGCCATTTAACCTGGGCATTTCACCAAAGGGCTAAAACTTTTGGGCACTGGGTCAATCAACTAAAAATTTGATTCCGACTGCAGCCACGTTGCCTAAACAGATTTCTGTGAAATTGCTAATCAATCATCTCTTAAAGAAATGGTTCTTAATTTTTAAAATTACATATTTTTAATATATACCACATTCACATACATGTGACAGAAAAAACAACAAATGATTGCTGATATAATACTTTCAGCCCCATTAAATTGTAAAAGCATTCAGGGGATTGAGAACTCTCAGTTAATATGATTAAGATATTTTGTCAGAAACAAGAGGCCAATTATGAAAGGCTCTGAGATTTTCTTCTTGTAACCAAGCATGGCCAAGAATTTAGGCTTTCCTGTTATTCCTGACAATACACATCAACATTTTCTTAACTACATATTTACAATTTTGGAGTTACACATGCCACTAAAAGTAAAATGTTTTCAGTACGTTCTATTGATAATTTCCAATACATTAGCAATTACATTTGGTTTGAGCATAAATTTTTATTCAAATTATTGACTGCAAAAATACTTATAAAGCAACAGAACTTTCAGAGGTCTTGGAGTTCTCTAATCATACAGACAGCTAGAGAATTTATTTATTCTATAAACTGTAATTTCTTCCTCCATTCTTAGGAAATACATTTAAATTGAGTTTATATTTTACAACAAGACTAAGAACTACTGTCTGTATATTGAGATTTCCAAGATGGAAAAAAACAAGTCCCTCAAATGTAATAATCTCATTATTCTGATTCTGGCATTTTGAAATGTATAAATAAACTTTACTATGCCTTTGTAATTGTGGTAGAATCAGACACAGCTGAGGAACTTAGTTGAGTCTGTTTTCAGCTTCTTATAAAATAGCCCCATTGAAAAGGGCATTTCCAAGTTTCTACCCCTGGAGGGAAGGTTCCTGTTTGAAGCATAAGGTAAATAGAGCCTATTGAATAAGGAGGTAATATCAAATTCTGTTGCCATCACTAGTCACACTCTGTTGGAATACGAGTTTGCACTGTCTGAAGTTTCTGATTCATGTACCATGGTCACCGAAAAGAACATTGCTATGAAAGCAATCATATCATGGATTAAGTCTTTTTCTAAGTCAATGGAATTCAGCCTTTGGGAAATAAAATGTAGTCCTTGTTAAATAGTCCACTGACTGAGCTCAATTCTCCTCTTTGGCTTGGGAATATTATCTCTGAGAAAGCAGAAGAGCGAGAATTTTCTTCCTAGTCTCTCTTGAACTTATCCACTGTAACACCTTACACTGTGTTTTAGGAGTCAGGTGCAATGTAAATGTAGCTGATATTGCTTCTCTTCTATTTCTGAAGGTGGAAGAGGAGCCAGGCAAGCTGCTTTAGTTTCTGTTTCCCAAGTGAAATGGAAGCTTGGTACAGAGGTGATAGAACAAATATCAGATGATTTAAGTCACTTTCATAATGCTGTACTCCTCTTGCACACGTATCCATATGAAAACCTCCTATCCAGGAGCTTAGCTTACAGTAATGGTGGCTATTGTTTTTATATTAATAATTATATCACCCATGCCTCTATAAGCAATTGTTCTCACTCCCCCAGGTTCCCTAGATGTTGCTAAGATTTTTAGGTAAACCTCCATGCCTGATCTAATATACAATAGAACAAAATGTGGGGATAGGAAAATCAACCATCTAAAATAACAACAATAATAATAATAAAGGGATGATGGTGAAGCAGAGCCTAAATCAGCCCAAACTCTATTGATATTTGCCTAACTGACTGACAATGGACACACTTTTACTATACAACCATTGGTTGAGATACACAGGGGATTTATATTTTTGGCTCAAGGAAATTTTGTGTATGGCAGTTCAAAGGAGCCTAGAAATAGAAGAGAAGGGAGCAATGGTGGGATTGGTTAGGATAACATCTGTGCCCCTGCTGGCCTAGGGACTGGATATGGGTTTGCATAGAAAGAGGGTTTAGAGCTTCAGACTGAACAGTTATATTGATAAAAGATTTTGTAAGACTTTATACTGGCATAAGCATTATAGTTCAAGGTGTTAAGAGTACCAATTTAAGTGGATAGTCATACTTTTTCCTGTCCAGCCTCAATTCACCCTTCTGGTAAAGGCATCTCAGGAAAGTTTTCCCACTCATCATCAGTGGAATTTGGGTGGAGTTGACACCATGTTACAGATCCAGGGGTTTAGGGTTTAGGATGCAAACATGGATCTCTTCTTGTTCACACTGATTAGTTCACAGACAAACAAATGGAACCAAGCCAAATGGGACATATTTATAGGTCTTTTGTTGGAAAAACTGATAAAGAGTAGTTCCATGTTTTTTATACATAGGATGTAGATGATTTAATCCTGAAGCTATGGGGACTACCCTATGGAAAATGCTTATTTGTGAGTGAAATCTACAGAGAGAAAAGCAGGGGAGAGGATGGGAAGAGACAAAGTCCTGTTGGCACTCCGAATTCTTGGGTTGAGTTGTTTCTGAAGCCAAATAGCCTAATGACTTCTGTGATAACCACTAATACATGTCTTTTTGTATGAACAAGTTTGTATTGAATTCTTTTGTTACAACCCAAAGAGTCCCAACTACTGCCATGTTCTTCCTCTCCATCACTCCATCCCGCATTGTGCTTTTGGCATCCAGAGTTAGAACAAGTATCAGCAGAGGCTGGGCCTGATGGGGTAGTGTGTTTCCATGGAAGTCACTGGCAAAAGAAGCAGGGGTGTAGGACATTGGTAAGTGGAAGAACATGTGTGGACTTTTTTCTTAGTTCAGATTCAACACCGTCGCCTTGGGAATTTCCAGCAATAACTGAGGGAATTATTGAGGGAAGACAGGGTGAGCTGGGCCAGAAAGTGTAACTCAAGTATTAATTAATATGAATGGGATGTCAGTTGTCCCACAGGCTCTAAGCACGGGAGCATGAGATTACCATATAATAGCACTGTTACTGAGAACTTACTATGTATAAGGAACTTTACGTGCTGTCCCTAATCCTTCCCACCCCTCTGCCAGGTTGGAAGAATTTTTATTTCCAGTGAGGTTAATGGATTAGTGCAAGGTGACACAACTAGTAAATAGCAGAGACTGGGTTCAGTGTAAGGCCTACTTTTTTCAGGGCCCAATCCTTTTCACTCTGCTGTGTTGTCTTCCTATAGCTCTGTAGAAATCTGTTCCTAAAGTCCCAATGGCAAATAAAATTTGTTATTCTACCCATCAAGTGGCATAGTTTGGCACAGTATTTATTAAAAAATACAATGAAACCTTAATAAATGCTTTCTTTTAACAAAGAAAAGTAATAAACAGGAAAGCAGAGAAACAGGAGACAGTTTAATTCCTCGAATTTTGTCAAGAAAGTTCTATAAAAAACACAAGGTATAGATCTCTCAGAATCAGAACAGCACTTCCAAGGATGGGACATATTTACTTACAATCAGTGAAAATTGTCCTTCTCTTCTTGCTGATGTATTGAAAGCTCTCTCTTTATGTGTGTATGTGTGTGTGTGCGTGTGTATAATCTGCACTATTAGGAATGAAAATAGATGGGGATTATTCATTCCTTGTGTGTCCACTCATTTCTCTCCTACAGAAGAGTAAATAGCTAACCCCAGGATTTAAAGTCATCTTCTCTACACAGAAGCCAGGAGCATATCTTTCTGCTGTTCAATGACTCATATATCATCCTACATGTCAGTGGAAGCTAAATTCACTGCAGATGTTATTATGGAGTAAAAAGTAGTACTAATGGGATTTAGCGCTATTTGTTCAGGTAGCCCTGCCTGTCTGGAAGATGGAAATGAATAGGAGAGACATCAGCTTAATGAATGGGTATGTGAATATGTCACCAACTGGGGACTGCATCCATTTTACATTCAAGAGTTCTAGATAAAATAACCTAAAGAGGGCAGGATCTTGAATGGAATGAATATGCAGTTTCTCTCAACGAAGTCTTACCTATAGACTAGGACTTTGGAGAATTATCTAAGAACATCTAAAATAAAAATTCAAATCTAGATTATGCTTAGGAGAATTTCTGTGGGTAATTACAACAAAAGTCCTGGGCTGATGTAGGAAGAACCTCAAAAATGACATTACTGATATTGTTGCTCAGATGCTAGCTTAAAGAAAATTAAACTCGTGTTTACAGAAATGCTGTGAAGCAGAGGTGAATTCACTATGAAGCCAAGAAAGGGTAGAGTGAGAGCTTTCTCTTGTGTATGTGCATTGGCCCCTCTAAGGGTCTTTGGCAGTCTTTAGCAATGCCGTGGTCATATGTGTTAAAAGGTAAACTTAGGCACATTAAAGTTTTGGTGAGTTTATTTGAGCAGATAGCAATTCATGAACTGGGCAGTAACAGACCACAAGTGGTTCAGCACTTCAATGAGGGTAGGGGTGGGGGCAAAAAGAAAACTTTTATAAGGTGTTCATGGAAGCAAAATGAAGAAAATACATTTGATTGGTTAAAGTGAAAAGTCCCTCAAGTGTAGTTGGAAGTTTCTATTTGGTAAAGTTTAAGTTTTGTTTCACTGTTTGCACTGTTCTTCAGTTTGCTCATTTAGTATCCCAAGGTGCTGAGCTATCTCAGCCTAATGGCCTCCCAATTAAATTTCTATTTAACATGTTTTTTGTTATATTTGCAAATTAAGATGCTCTTATTCATAAAGAGAGCCTCCAAATTGTAGAAAATTGAGATGGGCAACAGTCTGAATGTGTCCCCCAAACTTCATGTTTTAGAAACTTAATCTGTGATGCAACAATGTTGGGAAGTGGGGCCTAAAGAGAGGTATTTAGGTCATGAGGAATCCACTCTTATGAATGGATTAATGCCATTATTAAAAAAGATTTCAGGTTGGGTTTACTCTCTTTTGCTCTTCTGCCAAGTGAGGATGCAGCAAGAAGGCCCTCACCAGACACCAGATGCCAGTGCCTGTTCTTGCACTTACAGCCTCCAGAACTGTCAGTAATAAATTTCTATTCTTTATAGACTGCCCAGTCTGTACTATTCTGTATAGCAGCACAAAATGGACTAAGACAAGTCCCCATAAATCCTAGATTTGCCCTTATGAGGAAAGCTGCTCCCCAGAATGTTACTCTGTGACACAGAATGCCTGTTTTCTCAAGGTAGAAGCAGAATGAGTATCATATAATCAAATCAGTGGCCTCTTGGCCTCAATTTCTTCATCTGTAAAATGGTTTTATTAGGGCAGATGATGTGTAAGTTCCCTTTCAATTCTAATATTATATAATTTGGTGTGAGCTATCTCATATGTTTTGTAAGTTAAATGTATTGTAAAGAAAGATAAGGAGAAAAGGAAGTCGATTTTTAAAAAAGTCTTCTACCTTTACTCTCTTCATCTCAATCTTCAATATTAACATTAACAGCTAGGATTATAACATACACTTTATACTTTTTAATAAATAGCACCAAAGACTAGAACTAAATAACAATTTTTTATTTTTATTTTTATTTTTTGAAACGGAGTCTCGCTCTCTAGGCAGGCTGGAGTGCAGTGGTGCGATATTGGCCCACTGCAACCTCCACCTCCTAGGTTCAAGCGATTTCCCTGCCTCAGCCTCCTGAATAGCTGGGACTATAGGCACGTGCCACCACACCCAGCTACTTTTTGTATTTTTAGTAGAGACAGGGTTTCACCATGTTGGCCAGGATGGTCTCGATCTCTTGACCTTGTGATCCTTCCACCTCAGCCTCCCAAAGTGCTGGGATTACAGGCACAAGCCACCATGCCTGGCCAATAATAATTATTTTGACACACAAATTTAATTTTCTATAACACCTAAGAGAATAATATGTGCACATTTTTGCTTGTTTACACAAAAACAGTTTAATATGATTTTACATGACAGTAGAGTTAACTTGGAAACATCAACTCTGTTAATGATAACCTTTAAAATAATTACATTGTTTCAAATGGTGATGAGGGTCAATTTAAAAACAGGAAGGATGTCTGCCTGCTGCATTTCACTTTGAAAGATTTCACTTACCTAAATATCAGTAACATTATACTCTCTAAGATTATCTGCTTAACTATGTCAAAATCAGAACTGGGTCAAATATATACAAAGAAGAGAAACCATTAGTAAGTTTATTATTTAGGGTCAAAGATAAAAAATTCATGTCCATAAAATTAGTTTGTTTTCTTTTTTGAGACGGAGTCTTACTCTGTCACCAGGCTGGAGTGCAGTGGTGCAATCTCGGCTCACTGCAGCCTCCACCTCCCAGGTTCAAGCAATTCTCCTGCCTCAGCCTTTTGAGTAGCTGGGACTACAGGTGCGCACCACCACGCCCAGCTGATTTTTGTATTTTGAGTAGAGACGGGGTTTTGCCATATTGGCCAAAATGGTCTTGATCTCTTGACCTCGTGATCTGCCTGCCTCTGCCTGCCAAAGTGCTAGGATTATAGGCATGAGCCACCGTGCCCGGCCATAAAATTAGTTTTTATAAGAAGTGCAAGACATTTCACAAGTAAATTTTACCAAACTTTTAAGGAAGAGATAGTTCTAATGGTGTTCAAAATATAGAGGTGCATAGAGAGTAAAAGAATACACGATATTTTTATAATCAAATGAAGCATTGACACAAAAATCTAAAAGAGCACAGTAATACAGACTTATAGACCAACCTCCCTTGTGAATATCTAGGCAAAATATATTAAATACAATGTTACCATATAGAATATACATGGAAAGAATGATATACTAAGAAGTCATATCAGGAATTCAAGAATAATGCAATATTAGTAAATGTAGTAAAATATTTTACCATATTACTATATCAAAAAGAAAAATATATATATAGATACTAAAAAGACATAAAAATTTAAGCTTTCTTTATTGTTTTTTGAAAAATCCTCCATAAAATATGAATATATTGATTATCTTCGTTACTTTCTTCAAAGTTTATAAGCCTAAATTCAATGTCAGATTGAAAGGCAAAATACTAAGCAAAGTCCCACAGAAGTAAGAAACAAGTCAAAGATATTCGTTTTTACCAGTTTTATCTAACCTTGTTCTGGAAATATTAATACAATTTAAAAAGAGAACAAAAATAAGTAGCATTGTAATAAATTCGAAAGTAAGAAAGAATATTATAATTATCTGTAGATGGTATGATAGTATACTTGGAAAGCCAATGTCACAGGTAACAACTATGACATATAATAAAACATTAAGTCTATTGACATTACAAATTTGATAAAGATTTAGAAAAATTTTCTTCATGGTAAAAGTAATCAGTTTGAAAATTTCATGGTGAGAAAATATTTTATTTACAACAGCATCAAAAATAGTAAATACATAGGAATAAACTTAACAAATGGGCATGATCTTTAAAAAGACAATAATGGCAACAAGGAGATTATAAAAAATTTAAGCTAGCAGTCTAGATTATCTTCTTTTATGTTATTATAACCACATTAGCTTTTCCTAAAATAATATATATGCTTAAGAGGAAAACTATTTTAAATTTAATCAGGTTTTTCTTTTGCACAATAGAAAAGTTGAATCTTAAGTTTACATATGGCAAAAATAAAAAGCCTGCAGGGATAACCATAAAAATCTGGGGAAAAAATTAATGGAGGGGAACAGGTGTACAAAAATTAAAACATATAAATTTAGAGCAATTAAAATAGTTTGCATGAATCAATGAATAAAAGACCACAAAATATGTAAGAATTTAACATTCTTACATATTACAATCAAGGAAACATTTCCAATCTGTGAGGGAATAAAGGGGTTGGGGTATTCAATAAACAGGATAGCCATTTAAGGAAAGAAATGTATCCTCTCCTCATTTCTTAATCCACAATCAATTCAGGAAAATCAAATAGTTGAGCATAATTAAATTACTTATAAAAACAATATGGGAGAATTTTTTAAATATATAATTTTAGATTGGGGAAACATCTCTCAAAACATGTCACAAAGCAAAAGTAATAATAGACTGGTAAAATCAAACATTTTGGAATGAGAAAAGTCAAAAGAAAAACTAGAAAAATTATTTGCGACACATATGATGAAATAATTGTCTTAATGTTTGTTAGAGCCCTTTAAATAATAATTTTAAAAAAGATCACTGCCCAATAGAAGAATGAGAAAAGAACATAAATACACATTTCACTATCCAAGTGGCTTTAAAATAGATTTTTTAAAGGGTCAATTAGACTTATGATTAAGAAAATGCAAAATAAATGAGATTTAATTTTTCGCTTATCAAATTGGCAAAGATGAAAGTACTAAATACCATTTGAGTCAAGATCGTTGGAAAATAGAAACGTTCACACATTGGTGCTGCAAGAGAAGATTGTCACGATTCCTTTGAAAGACAGTTTTTAACATTTATTAAAACAGAAAATTATATATCCTTTGTCCCAGCAATTTTACTTTCAGAAATGTATTCTGTAGATACACCTGCAGATATGTTTAGGAAGCACATACGAGAATATTTGTTGTAGCATTTTATCTAGAAACAAACCAGCAGAAGACCCAATGAAAGACAATAAAACAAACGAAAACAAAAGGAATCTTTCAATTTAACAATATGAAATGAGTTATAGCTCCTTCATGTAATCAAATATCATGTGTGGTTAAGTATGTCAGGTGGATCTATACACATTGATATGAAATAATTGTCAAGGAGAAAAGAAAGATGGAGAACAATCTATACAGCTTAAATGTGTATTAAAAAGGGGTGTTTATGTGTGTATGTACACACACATATACACATAAATCATTGTGCATGTACAAAAAACTTTTAACAGTGATTGTCCTAAGAGAAATTATTTGAGAAACAGAAACAGAAGTTCATGGTTGGTCGTGGTGGCTCACGCCTGTAATCCCAGCACTTTAGGAGGCTGAGGCAGGCAGATCACCTGAGGTCAGGAGTTCAAGACCAGCTGGCCAACATGGTGAAACTCCATCTGTAATCCCAGCTACTAGGGAGGCTGAGGCAGGAGAACTGCTTGAACCAGGGAGGCAGAGGTTGCAGTGAGAGCCGAGATCCTACCACTGCACTCCAACCTGGGCAACAGAGTAAGACTCTGTCCCAAAAAAAAAAAAAAAAAAAAAGAAAGAAAGAAACAGAAGTTCATGGTTGGGCAATATAATTTTTGCTTGATATTCAAAGTTTTAAAATGTTCATGAATTACCTGTTCAGTTAAAATAATCAAACAAATTATTCTTAGTTATTTAAGCTATTGTTAAAGATCAGCAAGTAGTAAGGGAGAGAATTTCTCAAGTATGTGTCTGTGGTGTGAGATTTGCATTTTTAGTTGCATATACAGTGTCACTTTTACAATAACGTTGAGGTAGGAGATGGAACTTGACTCTAGAGGTAGCGCTTGGACAGGGGACCAAATTGAGGACTAGCTAAAACAGATCTGGGACAGAAGCACCTCCCCATAAGACATACCTACAGTGTGCCATGTCAGCTTACCATTGCCATGGCAACACCCAGAAGTTACTGCCCCTTTCCATGGCAATGACCCAACAACTCAGAAGTTACCACTTTTGTTCTAGAAATTTCTGCATAAACCGCCCTTTAATTTGCATATAATTCAAAGTGGTTATGAATATGCGTGCAGAACTGCCTCTGAGCTGCTACTCTGGGCACACTGCCTATAGGATAGCCCTGCTCTGCAAGGAGCCATGCCTCTTCTGCTGCTGTACATTGCTGCTTCAAAAAAAGTTGCTGTTTAACACCACCAGCTCACCCTTGAATTCTTTTCCTGGGCGAAGCCAAGAACCCTCAGTTTTAGGGCTTGCCTATCCTGCATCAGTGTGACTTGGTCACAGTGAGTCACAGAAGACTAAATAGGTGAGCAAATTATTATTCTTCAAAACATGCTAAATATAGAGGCATGAATTAACACTATTTGAGAAGAATAATTGCTCGTTCTTCAAACTCATGTATTTCCTTATTAGCCACTGTTCTGGGTTGAAGATATGGTCAGGTCATAACACCCAGTACCTGTGAACACAGAATTATTTGAAAATGGAGTCTTTGCAGATGTAATCAAGTTAAGATGAGGTTATACTGGATTACAGTGAGCCCTAACCCGATGACTGGTAGGTGTCCTTATAAGAAAAGGGAAACTTGGACACAGACACACACACACAGAAAATAGCCACGAGAAGACTAAGGCAGAAATTGCAGTTATGCTACTATAGATCAAGGAAGGCCAAGGATTGCTGACAACCAGCAGAAGCTGGAAGAGACAAGGAGGGATTTTTCCCCAGAGCCTTCAGAGGGACTGTGTCCCTGCCGACACCTTGATTTCAGACTTCTCGCCTTCAGAACTGTATAGAATACATTTGTGTTGTTTTAAGCCACTCAGTTTGTGATAATTTATTATGGCAACTTTTGGAAACGAATACATCCACTTTTCTATTTCTCTATTTTTTCCCTTTCTTCTAACATTTATAAACTGAAACAGTCATACATATATTTTTAAAATATTTTTTGCTGTTTTTATCCTCAGATGCTCTTGGACACAATGTTGTAAAATGAATTACTCTTGAGACGATCTTATGTCTCCATAGAACAGTATTCTAAGTAAAATTGTGTTCCTAATCCAGCATGCAATGAAAAATAAAAACTAAATATTGACTATAGGTTACAAAAACATACACAAACATAGGTGATACATGATGAAAACATATGTAAAACAATGATAAACCTTTTTTCCTGTTAAAGGAAGTTACAGTTTCAAATCTGATGACAGAAATGTAATGAAAATATCAATAAAAAAAGAATTTTAAGAAACCATGAGGTATTTATCTGGCTCACAAAAATAGAGCAATATCAATAATTTTGATCTAAATCAATGTTATAAACTTATTAAAATATAATTAACCTTTTTTTTATATAATTGAGAAGGATGATTTAGATTATTTTAATCCCAAAATAATTCCATGTGGGGAAGTTGACACCAGTGCTTTTTTTATGGATAAGTTTTCTCGTTATGTGTAAATATATAAAATTATTTCATTAACTTTAGTTAGAGTTGAAATAATTTTCCAATGAAGATATTTTATTAGAAAAAAATTGACATGTAGCTATTCAGTGCTACTATTGGTTAACTGTGTGACTTTGGGCAAGTTGCTGATAACCTTTTAAATATCAGTTTGTCTGTAAAATGTGGTTAATAACTACTCATCTTGTGTACATTCACTAACCTTACACATCTAAAGTATTAAGCCTAGAGCTTTGCATACAGGTTAGCCTAATTTGAAATATTGTGTGATTGTGTCGGTCTGTGTTAGGGTGGGTCAAATAAATGCTTCCCATAATTAAAAAAGTCTACTGTCACCTTGACCTTCACTTGAAATAATAAAGTTTAAGCAGGCTCAGAGTTGAAAGTAATATGTGAGGCTACCTTCATATCAACCTCACTGGAATGTTAATGACTTTAACTTATTTATATATATAACAAAATCTGGAACTTCTTTGAATACTTTAGATGTCCAAGACATTTTTGAACAACATAATGAAATAAATGACTACAAAAAGATATTGGAATAGGCTAGGAGCAGTGGCTCATGCCTGTAATTGTAGCACGTTGGGAGGCCAAGGTGGGCAGATTGCTTGAGCTCACAAGTTCAAGACAAGCCTGGACAACATGGCGAAACCCCATCTCTACAAAAAAAATACAAAAATTAGTCAGATGTGGTGGATCAGGCTTGTAGTCCCAACTACTTGGGAGGCTGAGGCAGGAGGATTTCTTGAGCCCAGGAAGCAGAGGTTGCAGTGAGTCAATATCACACCACTGCACTCCATCCTGGGCCACAGAGGCATACCCTGTCTCAAAAAAAAAAAAAAAAAAAATGATATTGGGATAATCAAAGGGAAATTTAAGTTTATTAGAAATATTCAAACAAGCAATGCAGAACATTTCAAAGGCCTTTGTTATCTAGATCAGCATATCAGCATTCTCAATGCCTGTTCTTTGGAACGCTGTCTTTACCGGATGTTTATAGACACGTGTTCAAAAGGGTTTCCAAGTCTGAGAGACTCTGGGGTAAACAGGTTGCTTTATGATAGACTTCCACTGAGCCTCTAGAGGGATATAGTGTGTAGTAATTCCAAAATTCATTAGAAGTGAATTTAACAGGATTTTTCAGTATTACATGTTCTGTGGAACACACTTCAGGAATCACTGATGAGGTTAATTGCCTCAAATACCTACTTCAGTCTGTATGTGGGGACTCAAATGAAAGACTAGGGTGGAAAGAATAAGGAGTGACTAAATCTTCCTTCAATAGGGTATGGTGGAATCCTGAAAACAAGGTAGACCTTTCGGTTTGGATCAGAGATCAGTAAGCATAGCCTATAGGATAAACCTGGCCCGCTGCCTATGGCTGATTTCACACTACAATGGCAGAGTTTAATAGCAGCCACTGGGGCAGCACAGCCCTCAAAGCCAAAAATGTTTACTATCTGGCTCTTTACAAAAAAGTGTGCAGATACCTACTCTAGATCTTTTTCCTCCCCTTTTGTGTAAAAAAAAATTGTAAACTGACAAGTTCTAACTAAACTATATCTAGGGAATGGAAAACACTATTTGAATCCAAATATTTATAGTCACAAAATCAAAGATTTTGGAGTGTACACACTTGTGTGTGTGTGCATGTGTGTAAATGTGTATATGTGAGTGTCACTATGGAGACAAATCAACTAGATAGCGAACTAAATGAAGGTTCTTCTCTTCCATTCATCTGTTTGCTGGCAGTTGTGGTGATGGTCGTGGAAAATTAGGCCTACTAGACCAAAAAAAAAAAAAATTCTTCATGGGCAGTAAAAGAATTAGCAAAACTGTTGCTGATTTTAAAAACTGAAAGAGATTAAGTAGAAATATAGCACATTATAGTGTATATAATTAAATCTGTGCCAAATTAGGTGCTACATTGAACTATTATTAAATTTTATATATATGTATGTATTTCTATAAATCAGTGCCTGTTGAGGAATATCAAAATGATCACCTTTTTGATACCCTTGCAATAGAGAATTCACTCCTCTGTCTTCTCAAAGCTATAAGTTACTGTTTCATCATATGCACAAAAATCCCTTATATGCATTTTTGAATAGAGGCCTTTAGACACATTTTATCTTTTACATTTTAAATTGTTTTAATAGAAACTTGCTGTTCTTCATAGTGTAAACAAATATATACTTTACAAAAGTCTTCTTTCATTAATAGATCAAGAATCAGTTAAGTTCCTTTTTGAGAATCAGTACAAAATAATTAAGTTTCAAACATCTTGTTTCAAGTTACTCCAAAATAGAGCACAGCTTATAAATATATAAATGACAATGGGGTGTGGGAAAAGAAGGGCAATGCCTGCAGTGTTTAGACCATTAAAACTATCTTTTTGAATTACATCAGCTACACAGAAGGCCACCCTAGATAAAACAGTCATGCTCTTTGGCCTGGGGCAGCAAGCAGAATATTATCCCAGCTGGTCAGGGCAATGGGCTAACACAATCTTGCAAAAGCTGATCCAAAATAACAAGGAAAGTCTGGCATTTTGCACAAAATAGGCCTTGTACGTAGTCGCTGCACAAAAATCATTAGATGTTGCAATACTATTTCAAAGTCAACTTTAAAAGAGAGAGATTTTATTCTTCATACAAACATTTCAAATGTTGGCTTCATGGTGAAATAGGGAATTAGGCATTCCAAGTCAGTCAGACATGATGCTTTGGAGATTTGCATTAGTGATTAAACCACTATATCCCCAGAAGAAGCAGCTGCTAAATAACATTCCAGTGCTTCCAGAACATTCCTGAAACATAGAGAACTTGAAAGGACCCTGGGCCATATAAGTCCCTGGCAGTACAAAGAAGGCAGGCAGACAGGCAGGCAGGCAAGAAATAACCCAATCTTCAATACTTACTGGATTTTGGCAATAATTGAAGGTCAAACATATTTTGAAAGATTGGACCACTGAAGCCATTCCTTAATACTATACAAACAAGACCAGAATTCAATGGCCCATTGGCATGTTACCTCATTTGAAGACTCTAGAAATTTCCCTGTGCATTTACCCCACATAAGAACCTCCTGCATGTACTCAAAGGGCAGATTTCATTTCAATTCTATTTCACACACTCAGCTCACAACTCCCACATGCATGTGTCAGGAAGAATTAAAGGAAAAGACAGCATGAAGAATTTTACGAGACTCCTGTGGACATGCTCCAGCTAGAACATATCCCAGACCATTGGAAACACATGCTGGACAGTTGCTCTGGGCTCACATGCTCATTGTAGGTGTTAACACACATTGCATGATCTCAGCATGGAAGCACAGCAGTTATAAACATGTGGAAACATCACAGAAGCTGAGACAATTCCAAACATACACCCCAGTGCACACAAAGTAGGGTCTAGTGCACAGCAAAACTCTTCAAAAACTTCCCAAAGCTATAGTGTTCTTCTTAGATAACAATAGCTCCTCACCTCTCTTGGAAAAACCTAACTTGCTGTAGTTGTGGGCTACAGCTTCCATTTGCTTTACCCTACTGGGAAGCAACTCAACATGTGGTAAATTCCATTTGCGTACCTCCTTGGCTGGTTTGAGATTGCAGATGTGTGGGCATGGAGTGGAATAGGAAGAGGAATGAAGTTTCCTTTTCCTGTAGAGCAAAAAGAATGCTGTTTAGGTTGTGAACAGGAGGAAAGGAGCAGCCTGCACATTACAGGACATATTCTTTTTCTTGCATCTTTCCTGCCTTTGCCCCATCTTACCTTCTAAATTCTCTACTGGCAAGTTGCCCTGGAAATAGGCACCACTGTGTGCTGGTGCAAAAGTCAGTATTACTGAAAGGAGGAGCAGGAGACAGGAGAAGAGCACTGAGCTCTTTAAACATTTTTACTTTTTCACTGTGATATATTTACTAGTGCTTTTCCAGAAGGGATTGATTCTTCTTATATAAAGTGTCTCTGTGGATGTGGGGGTGGGGAAGATCAGTAAGACATTGGTAGCTCAGTGTCAACAGCATGGCTGCTTAGTCTGATTCTAATAACGTATACTAATTGTTATCCCCTCTATCACCATTATGTCTGTTTCTCCAAATCCATGCAACAGGTGTTAGAACTGTATTGTTTCCTTGGGTCCATTTCTAAGTCTCTGATCTAATCATCTGCTTCACAACTTCCAATCTCTAAGCTCTGACAAAAAACATTCCTTGCTCTTGCCTGGCCCCGGCCCCTCAGGCTCTAGCAGCCTTAGCCATTGCTCACCAGCCAAAATCCTACTTTTGCAATGCAAGAAGGTTAAGCAGGCAGGAGGGCTATCTGCACAGCAAGTTTTGAGCATGCCCTACCTGTATTCCCCAGCACTACCCACCATTGAGATAACCCATATTTGGCCTGACCAAATGTTCCTCCTCTGGGCATTTTTACAGATCGATCCATTCCCTTAGCCTTTCTCCAATCCCACCATCCTGTCTCCAAACACAGTGTTCTCTTTTGCCCGGACATGCTTCTGCGATTAAAATTCAAGATTCGTATTCTCACCTAAGTAACTATTTTGCTAATGGACCCCCAATTGTTTTCCCTAAAAAATCATTTCTGTGTATAAGAAACAAGCAAAGCTCCAGATAGTATTTGAAGGACAAACACTGGGATGAAAATACTATTTCATAAAGAGTTACAGACCCCAAAGATTATAGCCACGAAAACAGAATTGTATTTAGCACATCAATTTTTTGAGTGACCACATCCATTTCTGTAACAGAATAAGAAACAAATTTGGAAGCAGCAGCGAAAGTGAAACAGGAAGTTTGTCAAATGTGGCAACCGAGCAAGTTATCTGAATCCAGAAATTAGAGCACGAAAATAATGATAACTTCAAAGGAGCTGTGGGTAGAATGGTGCTGTTGTTTGGGGGATGGATTTTGGTGCAAAGAAATAAGAATGTTTTTGATGGACATGATTTTAGCAGTTACTAAAAAGATCTCATTAAAATCTTTTAGGTTCACTCTAAATAAGCAATAGAAGAGAAAATTTCATTTTGGCCCTAAAGACAGATGTTTTATATAAGGAAATGTGTTATATTCATACAGCCCCAAAGTGCTCATAGTCTTGGTTGTCACTGCCCAAGGAAAATTTAAAGATAGATTTCCTCTACTTAAGTGTTGGGAGTATGGTGTCATCTGTCTCCAAGGAACAGTTCTGCCTGATTCCAGAACCTTTGGAAAGGTTTGTGGAAGGTTGTGAAAGAACCCTCTGAAGGTTCTTTCCACATATAAGAAAGCACAGAGGAAAGAAGTAATTCTGTGGATAAATCAGCTACACGTGTCTCCACTGAGTCACATGAAGTCTCAGGCATCTTTCCAAGCTCAGTATCCCCAAGGATCCACTCTGAAGCTTTTTCCTGTGTTTTTCTCAGAGATTTATGGAAAACTGTCAGAATCAGTGATTATGTAAAAGTTTCTCTAGAGTCTTTGAAACCACGGAAAAGGCTTCATTTCCTTCCATGTTTTAGGAAAACAGAGTAAAAGAAGCAGAAATCATAAACATCACTTTATTTGTATTTTAATTCTGTTCCCACAAATGGATGCAGGCATAGTTAGAGCTGTTTTTTTCTTTCAGATATTTCTCTAGCAAACATTCATCTATGAATATCAAGAAAAACAGTGTGCCAGATTCAGTTTTGCATAGAAATTTTTCAACATTTCTTAAAATAAATAAAATATTGCAGCTTTAAACATGGAAAGAAACAGCAAAATGTGCCATCAAAGACTTAACTAGCAGAGTGAGTGGCCGAGAATTCATCTAATGATTTAAATTTTCCTATTAAAGCAGAAAGTCCCCTGCCCATATAAGGCAAGAGGTCTCTTTCCAGAAAATCCTGAGAACATAGACATACTTTAGTCTGATTTTCATGTGTCTAAACTCAAGAACTCAAGTGATCTGTTTTACTGTTCATGTTTGTCAAGCAATTTTATTGAGAAAGAAAAGGAACTGAATAATTTATTTTGCTTTGTATGAACCAAGGAGAGGGCAATACCTTGAAGGGCTTGGAGGATAGAGATAGGAAAGGAAGGAGAGGAAGGGATAAGGTGCTGTGTCCAAGACACAGACGGTACTGAGACCTGTATACCTGCACAGATAAAGACCCTAGAAGCTTACCATAGGGCAAGAACTTGTTTTGGAAGTTGACAAACTTAGTGGTTTCTGTATTAGTCTGTTCTTATGCTGCTATGAAGAAATACCCGAGACTGGGTCATTTATAAAGAAAAGAGGTTGAATTGACTCACAGTTCTGCATGTCTGGGGAAGCCTCAGGAAACTTACAATCATGGCAGAAGGCACCTCTTCACAGGGCGGTGGGGGAGAGAATGAGTGCCAGCAAGGGAAATGCCAGATGCTTGTAAAACCATCAGATCTCATTAGAACTCACTATTATGAGACCAGCATGGGGAAACTGCCCTCATGATCTATTCACCTTCCATGAGGTCCCTCCCCCAACACGTGGGTATTACAATTCAAAATGAGATTTGGGTAGGGACACAGAGCCAGATTATATCAGTATCCAGTTAGTGTAAAAAATCTCTTGATGAGTATATGCCATGTGATGAGCTGTGGAATTTCAGAATTTTGAACATTGTCTCTAATTTGCTAGGCATCCTTTATTTGGAATATGTGCCTTGTGATCTTTCATTGAACTATGTTGGGGCATGGGCTGTACAGCTAGATTGACAGAGTTTGCATCCTACCTGTGAAGTACTAACTATGCGATGATGGCCAGTTACTTATCTCTCTGAGCAGCTGTTCTTTATCTGAAAATGTAGATGTAATAGCATCTGTTTCACAGGACTACTATCAGGACTAAATAAGTGTCTTAGTTCAAGTAGCTGTAACAAAATACCATAGCCTGGGTGGCTTATAAACAACAGAAATTTATTTATCATAGTTCGGGAGGCTGTGAGAAGGGAAGTCTGAGATCAGGGTATGGACGGTTTCTGGTAAGGACCTTCTTCCCAGTTTCATACTGCTAAACTTCTGGTTAGATCTTGACATGGTAGAAAGAGGGCAAGAGAGCTTTCTGGGGTCTATTTTTTTTTTTTTTTTTTTTGAGACAGAGTTTTGCTCCTCTTGCCCAGATTGCAATGGTGTGATCTCGGCTCACTGCAACCTCCACCTCCCAGGTAAAAGTGATTCTCCTGCCCCAGCCATGCCTGGCTAATTTTTCTGTGTTTTTAGTAGAGACAGGGTTTCACCATGTTAGCCAGGTTGTTTTCAAAATCCTGACCTCAGGAGATCTGCCTGCCTTGGCCTCGCAAACTGCTGGGATTACAGGCATGAGCCCACCATGTCAGGTCTGGGGTCCCTTTTATAAGGGCACTAATCCCATCATTAGGGCTCAACCCCCATGATCTAATTACCTCCCAAAGGCCTCACCTCCTAATATCATCACATTGGAGGTTAGGATTTTAATGAATGAATTTGGGAAACACAAACAATCAGTTCCTTGCACTTTAATATAGATAAAGGACAACAGTGCCTGGGACATGGAATTTATTATATAAAGGTATGCCATTAATAACAACAGCTAAATCCAATCAAGAGGACTTTCCAAGGGCCCATTTGGAATAGTGCCCCTGAATAAGCACTTACTGATTGATGTGGTTTGGATCTGTGTCCCCACCCAAATCTCATGTAATTGTAATCCCCAGTGTTGGAGGTGGAGCCTGGTGGGAGGTTATTGAATCATAGGGGCAGTTTCTCCTGAATAGTTTAGCACCATGCCCCTAGTGCTGTTCTTGTGAGTGCTGTTCTTATGAGTGCTGTTCTTGTAGGGTTCTTACAAGATCTGGTAGTTTAAAAGTGTGTAGCACCTCCCACCTCTCTCTCTTCCTCCTGCTCTGGCCATATAAGACATGCCTGCTTCCCTTTGCATTTAGCCATGATTGAAAGTTTCCTGAGGCCTTCCCAGAAGTCATCATGCTTCTTGTACAGCCTGCAGAGCTATGAGCCAATTGAACTCCTTTTCCTTATAAATTACCCAGTCTCAGGTATTTTTTTATAGCAATGTAAGAACATACTAATACAGAAAATTGGTACTGAGGAGAAGGACATTGTTATAAAGGTATCTAAAAATGTAGAAGTGACTTTGGAACTGGGTAATGGGCAGAGATTAGAATAGTGTGGAGGGCTCAGAAGAATACAGGAAGATGAGGGAAAGTTTGGAACTTCCTAGAAACTGGTTAAATTGTTGTGACCAAAATGCTGAATAGTGATATGGACAGTGAAGGCCAAATTGAGGAGGTATCAGGTGGAAATGAAGAACTTATTGGGAATTGGAACAACAGTCACTTTTTTTCCTTAGCAAAGCAATTGCTTGCATTTTGCCTTTTCCCTAGGGATCTGCAGAACCTTGAACTTGAGAATGATGATTTATGATATCTGGGAAGAAAAATTTGTAAGCAGCGGTGTTCAAGACATGCCCTGGCTGCTTCTAATAACCTGTGCTCATATGTATGAGCAAATAAATTATCTGAAAATGGAACTTATATTTAAAAGGAAAGCAAAGTGTAAAAGTTTGGAAATTTTGCATGATCATGTGATAGAAAAGAAAAGTCAACTTTTTGGAAAGGAATTCAAGCTAGCTGCAGAAATTTGCAAAAGCAAAGAGGAGCTGATTGTTTATACCCAAGACAGTAAGAAAGAGGTCTCCAAGGCATTTCAGAGATCTTCATAGCAGGCCCTCTCATCACAGGCTGGGAGGCCTAGGAGGAAAGAATGGTTTTGTGGGCCTGACCTAGGGCCCATGGCACAGAACAGCCTCAGGACACTGCTGCCTGCCTCCCAGCCACTCTAGCTCCAGCCATGGCTAAAACTCTTGCAGAGTGCAAGAGTTGAGGCTTGAGAGCCTCCACCTAGATTTCAGAGAATGTATGAAAAAGCCTGGATGTTCAGGCATAAGCTTGCTGCATGGGTGGAGCTTTCATGGAGAACCTGTACAAGGGCAATGTGGAGGGGAAATGTGGGGTTAGAGCCCCCACACAGAATCTCTACTGGGGCACAGCCTAGTGGAGCTGTGAGAAGTGGGCCATTGTCCTCCAGGCCCCACAATGGTAGAACCATAATGCCAGCTCATGACAGCAGCTGTGGAACAGAAACTTGCAAATCCACAGACACAGAGCTGTGCAAGGCCTTGGTAGCCTACCCCCTGCTTCAGAGTGCCCTGGACATGAGACACTGGGTCAAAGGAGATTAGTTTGGAGCTTTAAGATTTAGTGACTACCCTACTAGGTTTTGGACATGCCTGGGGCCTGCAATCCCTTTCTTTTGGCCAATTTCTCCCTTTTGGAACAGGAGTATTTACCCAATACCTGTACCCCCATTGTATCTTGGAAGTAACTAACTTTTTGATTTTGTAGGTTCATAGGTAGAAGAGATTTGCCTTGTTTCAGATAATATTTTGGACTTTGTACTTTTAAGTTAATACTGGAAAAACTTAAGACTTTGGGGGATTGTTGGGAAGGCATGACTGTATGTTGCAATATGAGAAGAACATGAGATTTGGGAGGGGCAAGAGGCAGAATGATATGGTTTGCATCTTTGTCCCTGCCCAAATCTCATGTCAAATTGTAATCCCCAGTGTTGAATGTGGGGCCTGGTGGGAGGTGATTGGATCACGTCAGGAATGGTTTAGCACTATCCCCTGAGTGCTGGTATTAAGATAGAGTTCTCATAAAATTTGGTTGTTTTAAAATGGGTAGCACCTCCCACCTCTCTCTCTCTTCCTCCTACTCTGGCCATGTAAGATGTGCCTGCTTGCCCTTCACCCTCAGCCATGACTAAAAGTTTCTTGAGGCCTCCCCAGAAGCTGTCATGCTTCCTACATAGCCTGTAGAACTGTAAGCCAATTAAACTTCTTTTCTTTATAAATTACCCAGTCTTAGATATTTCTTTATAGCAGTGTGGGAACACTGATGTTTCACATTATTTCTTTCCTTTTACCACCTTCACATGGTCTAGAAAATGGTGATTGATGAGTTTGGGATTCAGAGACCAAGTAAAAACTGGAAGGGCCCCGATTTTCTCAAATTATAAGCATATGCACTTCACCTTACACATTTTCTTTACCCTGAAGAGAATTTTCAACTAAATGCTGACAACTCAATTTCTAACATGTGGCATCATTGAGGAGAAAAATTTAGCCAAGGACCATATGGAATGACATAGTAAAGTCTAAACAGGAAAATGGGAAAGATGGACCAAGAAAATAGAATAAAAATTTAAAATTTAAAGCAGATTACCTGGAAAATACATGGTGCCCATACCTAGCTGGAAAATATATGGATGTTAATAGAAGGAGTATATTAATATTAGCAACAGGGACTATCACTTGCCATGAGTCTACTAAGTTCCAGCTACTGCCCTAGGAGAAGTGTAGATAGAAGGGATTTGCCATGAAACTAATGAGGCTGAAGTTTCAGGAACCCTCACTTGTGCCTCCTCCAAGCCTCTAAGAACATGGTCATATGGCCATGTGTTATTGTAAGATTTTCAAAAGTAAGATGGTTTCATCACAATTTTTTAAGATTGACTTTAAAAAAAAAAATTCTGACCTACCTTCGTCATACCTATTTCATACCCCTAAAATGGTGCCCAATGATCCCCACTGCTTCATACGCACACCCTTGTATAATCCCTTTCCCTTGATTGTAGGCTGGACTTACCCACCTACTTCTGACAGACTATGGCAGAAGTTATGGATGTCACTTATGAGGGTGGATAATAAAAAAGACTGGCTTCCATTTTCTGTTATTTCTTTTATTCTCTGTTGGACCACTCACTCCAGGGAAGTAAGGTGCCACTTCACGGAGAAGCTCTGTGGAGAGGCCCATGTGAGTAAATTTTGGAAATGATCTGGGGCCTGCCAGCAGTTACTCAGGTAAGCCTGGATGTGGATGGTCCCCTACAGCTTTGGCCAACAAGTTGATTGCATAGACATGTTTAGACAGAGGCATCTAAATAAGCCATGCTCAGATTCCTTACCCATAAAAACTATGAGCTAATATGTTTGCTGTTTAAGCTGTTGTGTCTTTTTTGTTTTGTTTTGTTTTGAGATGGAGTTTCGCTCTCATTGCCCAGGCTTGAGTGCAATGACATGATCTTGGCTTACTGTAACCTCTGCCTCCTGGGTTCAAGTGATTCTCCTGCCTCATCCTCCCAAGTAGCTGGGATTACCACTCCTGGCTAAATTTGTATTTTTTTAGTAAAGACGGGGTTTTACCATACTGGTCAGGCTAGTCTTGAACTCCTGACCTCAAATGATCCACTCACCTTGGCTTCCCAAAGTGCTGGGATTATATGCATGAGCCACCGTGCCTGGCCTGTTGTATCTTAAGTTATGCTGCAGTAGATGACTAATACAGGAGGTGTTGAAGTAGTCATGAGCTTTTTAGTCATTTAGTGGACTATTTAGTCATTTAGTGGACTATTTATAAGTCTCTTAGCATATTCAAGTGAATATTAGCCATCCTGGTAGAGAAATAGCATCCAACGCACTGTGCTCATTTATCATGCGGCATCACACTAAGGAGCAGGGCTGAAGGTCACATTATGATAAGAACATGGCCACATGCAGATCATTCCCTAAATCTCACAAGAAAAATCTGCCCCCATAAGCCTCAAAGTTGCTACTTCTAGGTTGACTATTTTATTATTAAAGTATTTATTGATTCAGCTAAAGTTGAAATAGTTCTCTATTTCAACATACATCCTGCTACGATTTGAATGTTTGTTTGTTCTCTATTTCAATATACATCCTGCTACGATTTGAATGTTTGTTTCTTCTAAAACTCATCTATTAAGAAGTGTATTAAAGGCTCATGTATTAAGAGCCTTTAAGGGTTCTGTGCTCATTAATGGATTGATCCATTTATGAATTAATGGGTTAGTGAATTAATGGGTTATCACAGGAATGGGTTAGTTATCATGAAAGTGGGTCTGTGATAAAAGCCAATTGGGTTCTCTTGTGTGAGCCCTCTTGACAAGTGATGCCCTGCACCAACTTGGGACTCTGCAGAGATTCCCCGCCAGCAAGAGGGCCCTCACCAGATATGGGCCCCTGATCTTAGACTTCCCAGCCTTCAACATTGCAAAAAATAAATTTCTTTTCTTTATAAATTACCCAGTCGTTGGTAATCTGTTATAGCAAAAGAAAACAGACTAAGACACATCCTAATATTGACTTTCATCATGAAGTCTAAATGAAAAATAAGAGTCTGCTTGTTATAAAGTTGTCTAGTTCTTGCAATGTGCTTCAACATTTTAAAGACTACCATCTGTATATAAGTGATATTCACAAAGTTGACAAAACTTGATTACACTAAGTAATAGCAATTTGAAATAATATTTTGGACCATTTCAATAAAACAAGTGAATCTTGGTTTAGATATATATGAAGAGTACCTTATGTTTTCACCCTTCCAATTTATTGTTCAAAGAAAAAAGTCAGATGAAATATGAAACTGAAGCAATACATAGGAGCAACAAAATTGATAGAAATTATTCTAACTACAAAAAGTAAATTGTAAAAAAATATTTTTTGGATCATACCAAAAGGAATAGTCATTTGGATGAAACGATACATTTTACAAAGAAGTATTAGGAGGTCCTTCGATTATTTAATAATTTCATTAGTGGGGAGGAGGGAACCATGTGAACAAATTTTAAAAGCTTTATATTTTTGATTTGAAAAAACACATATCAGATAATATAAAACTCACAATAAATCATAAAATGAGAACATTGTTGACAAACTGATCAATGAGCATTATCAATTGAAAGAATATTTGAGATTAGTTGCTGTTCAAAAAAATTTGAAATTCTCTAAAATCTTACAAACATTAACAAACTGAAGAGAAGTTTTTGTAAATTTGGCAACTATTTGAACAATTTATATGGCATTGACAATATGAAGTTACAACACTGAAAGAAACTTTTTTAAACTATCAATAAACAAAAATTGACCAGTTTAAGAAAAAAATTGAATTATCTATTTTTTTTTAAGAAAATAAGATTGAGTTACTCCCCGTTCCTTTCTTTTATTAAGTCCAGGAGTCCTGCCCTGTCTCAGGCCTCTGGGAGAGAAAGAACAAGTACACACAGCCATACTCATCTCAGCAAAGGCCAAGACAGCGTTTGAATCAATAATGGAATAGCATCTCAGTCTTCAGTCTCTGCCTTTGGATTTGTTTTTGCCAGTATAATGACTTTGCATCTACAAGGCTAGAAAACACTGGCTAAAATGATGCCTTTTGGAAGGAAAGAAGGAAAGATCTACCCCATGACAAATTCTATGTTTAAAACAAAATGCAAAATATTCCTACTTTAACAATTTTCAACTCTCTACTTCACTCTACCTCAAGCAATAAAAAGAAACTATTGGCAGCTTTAAAATAGTTACTCTTCCCTGATTCATACTTAAACTATTTTTATGAATATCAGTACAAGTAAACCTTGCAGCCTGAGCTCAGGAGTGGGTTGGCTAATGCTTTTCAGATTCCATTTTCAGTGCATTTTCTGACTACATTATGACTGGAACTGCATAACTTCACTGAAGGTTTGTTTCTGTCATTCTCAGATGTTTTGCACTCATCCAATAATTGGCAAATAACCGAGTCAACAGAAGCAAAGCAGGACTTGAGGGGAGAGTTATCTGAAAACAAAACCCCATTGACTCACCTCAGCTGAGTATAGGGCTTATTTTACATAGCATTTGCTCTTGGGAAAAGATCACCAAATACAGGGATTTTTGTAGTTCTTTTGGTTTCCCCTCACCTTGTGTAACAGAGAAAGGACAAGATAGTCTTTTGGGATGTTAGGTTCATTTTAAACATTTGTATAAATGCTAAAATTTTGGACTGTTTTCATGTTTTCAAAACTAGTTACATGAGAATTAATTGTTTTTTCCTAGGGTGGAGGAGATGTCTATTTAAAAACATTTATTAGAGAGTTTTTCTTAATAATATAAAGAGTAATAGCTAAACTTATATAGTATACAGTATTTATGCTGTGCCAGACACTGTTCTAAGTGTGGTACATGTATTAAATCATTTGATTATTACAATAACCCTATGTAGTAGCTATAAATATTTCCATTTGACAGAAAAAGCATAGAGAATTTAAACCACATACTCAACAGCACATAGTAAGTGGTGTCAAAACATAATTTTTAAGAGGTAAGACATAATTCTCAAGCAAATATATGGTAGGAACATGTAAGTGTTAATATTTAACTCATTAATGAAAGAACTAACAGAATAGTGGAGCTGATTCAAGAGAATCTGAGAAACAGAGGTTATATAGTTATTTAGGAAAAGCATGCAGAAATAAGTTTGCTAAATTAGAGACAAACTAGTTTATGCTTTATAGAAAAATAAATCTATTATTTTAGGGTTATGTTCTTTACCAGAAAGAAATGACGTGCTATTTTACTGGATCTACATGCTAAAATACAAGTCATCAAATCTCAAACTGTGACCCTTCAGCTTCTAGAAAAACTGAACCTCTTTTAGAGGCCTACAGGTCAAAACCGCTTTTATAATAATAATGACTTATTATTTTCCTTTTTACTGAATTGAAATTTACATTGAACAATGGTGGGTGAAATTGATAACACCACTCTACTGGTAGCCATTACCTTCTTTACCACCAGATATTCACAGATTAAAAAAAAAAATGTATCGTGTAAGATGCCCTTAATATAACATAAGAACATTAATTTTATTACAATTCAAACTTTGAGTATATATCTTCGTAATATTCTATGTTCCAAAATAAGAAGTAAACATAATGAACTTCTGCTGCCTAGTGAAATTCCATAGTAGTCTTGATGAGAAGCCCTTTTATTTGAGTTGTTAACTGACCTAGACATTTTATGAATTCAGCGCAAGTAAACCTTGCAGCCTGAGCTCAGGAGTGGGTTGGCTAATGCTTTTCAGATTTCATTTTCATGAAATAAAAGTATCACTTTCTGGCCATGCGCGGTGGCTCATGCCTATAACTCTAGCACTTTGGGAGGCTGAGGCGGGTGAATTGCCTGAGCTCAGGAGTCAGAGACCAGCCCGGGCAACATGATGAAACTCCGCCTCTACTAAAAATACAAAAAAATTAGCTGGGCATGGTGGCGGGCACCTGTAGTCCCAGCTACTCTGGAGGCTGAGGCAGGAGAATTGCTTGAACTTGGGAGGCAGAGGTTGCAGTGAACCAAGATCACGCCGTTGCACTCCAGCCTGGGCGACAGAGCTAGACTCTGTCTTAAAATCAATCAATCAATCAATAAATAACTTTCTTTGGAAATAAAGTAAAAAGGCATTGTTTTTCAGATCTAGACATTCAGTAGGCATTTTCTTAAATATGAATAAAGTAATTATGACTCTTCAAAAAAACTATCAATATTTGTTGATTTGATAAAATTACAACTTTCAAGCTAAAATTAGAATTTTGGAAAAAGTATGCCTGCAACCATGAGCTTGATAGCTTCCCAATATTTAAAGACTTATCTGATAAGATCAATAGTGATATTAATAGTTATAATTTTTGATATAAAGAAATGCATTAACATTTAGAATATTTGCATAATTAATAAATCAATATTTTCCAAATGACAATGTATGATGGCACAAAATTATGCATAGGCAAATAACACATTTAAACTGCAAAATATACCAATACATTAATGTGACATGCAAAAATTTCACTAATGTGGTTTCAGATTCCACACTGCAACTAATCTTTCCAAGAAAATGCTTGCATAGTTTTGGTGTCCTAACAAAGAACATCCACAACTGTCAGAAGACGCTGTTAAAGACTCTTCCAACTACATACTTTTATGATGCCAAATTTTCTTTATAAACTTCAACCAAAACAATATACAGGAACAGATTAAGTGCAGGAGCAGATAGGAGAACATAGTTTACTTCTATTTGTAAAAATTGAGGAGAAGTGCAAAAACAGAAAACTATGTATAGGAAAGAAAAGATTTCTTTTTTCACTCATTGCTAGGTTCATGGCTGAGGCTCCTATAAAAAGACAATTGATAAGAGAAAAGCATAGAAATGTATTTAAGTTTTATGCGACATGGGAGTCTTCATAAGGTAATGAAGACCCAAATAAATAGAGAAACCTAGGTATTTTCATGCTAACTTTGATGAATAAGTGGATAGTTATGGAGAACTATGATCAGACAAAGAGAGTATGATTTAAAGGTAAACTGGTAGGAACTTAACATGGCTTGTTTGTTCAGATTCTTCTTTGTGTTCCCATGTTTTCAGAGATAAAGACATTTGCTTTTTCTGTATATAGGGAGGGTACCTATACACAGAGGTTTTATTGCCTGCTTCAGGGGAGAAACTCACAGAAACCTTGTTGTTTCTATTTTCTCAGTGCCAAGATGCCATATTTTGAGGCAGCATGTCCTGAACTCCCATCAGATGCCATTCATCTTACAAAATTTTTGCTTTGGAAAATGTATTAATAGTTATTTTTTCTTAAAATACGTTATTCCTGGCTGGGTGCAGTGGCTCACACCTGTAATCCCAGCACTTTGGGAAGCCAAGGCGGGCAGATCACAAGGTCAGGAGTTGGAGACCATTCTGGCCAACATAGTGAAACCCTGTCTCTACTAAAAATACCAAAAAAAAAAAAATTAGCTGGGTGTGGTGGTGTGCACCTGTAATCCCAGCTACTTGGGAGGCTGAGGCAGAAGAATCACCTGAACCCTGGAGGCAGAGGTTGCAGTGAGCTGAGGTCGCGCCGTTGCACTCCAGCTCGGGCGACAGTGCAAGACTCTGTCTCGGAAAAAAAAAAAAAGAAAAAGTTATTCCTGTTAACGTGTAATTGGTCTATCACTATGATTATTTTTTCATGAACTAACAAATACTTTAAAATTTTCTCTCTCTTAATTTCTAATATGATGAATATCGGTAAATACACTCACACAAATAAGAGTTATTTGGTTCCTTAATAACTAATTAAAATGTAAAAGGGCCCTAAGACTAAAAAATTTGGACAGGTGATCTGAATTGTAAATCAAAAGCAGTAATTAAAGAATACTTGGGTGGGTCTTTTAGACAATGCTGTAGTATAACACTGAAAAATCATTGTGATCCTTTTGCCTTATTTCCCATAATTATTCTTAGCAATAGTGGAGCCAGAATTTGAGTCCAAACAATCTGACTCAGTTATCTATACCTTTAACCACTAAGCCATTTCATGTGTAGAAGAAACATGTACATTCAATAAATAGAAGCATCAAATTCAAACATAAAATTCTGCTTTCCTGGAAAACTTAGAGCAAACAGTAAGGTAAGATGAAAAAGAAAGAAAGAAAGAAAAAAGCTCATCCATAGATCCAGCCTTACCATGGATCCATTGGGTCACTTAAAACTGCTTAGATTTCAAATCCCTAAAATTTTTCCAATCTTATGTAATGCATCCACTAATAGAAATGGTGATTAAGAAAGTACTTCTGTTAACATGGGAGGAATAGAGTTCTCAGAAATGTTAAGATTTAACAAGTCTTAAAGCATTTTCCTGCCCAGAGAAGCTTGCCTTGATAGCAGGAAATAAATGCTTTAAGGGTGAATGGTGTTCACTTTCAGAGTGAGAAGCTTTTCACCAGTTTCATGGGACTATCCTGTGCTACTGCTATGGGATGGGGCAGATTGGTATGGAGACTAATCCTTCCTGACCTCTTGAGTGTTAAGCCTACAACGTAAAACAGGAGAATCAATTGCACTTAACATGTGTTAACATCTGAACAAACAGGTCACGAAATTGTCCGACTTTTAAAATGGAATTAACATTTAGACAATCATTGGTCATGAAATGGTCTCCTCTTTCACAAAGGCCAAGGCCAGAGTATTTGACACTAAAACCTCCACTCAGATTAGTAAATTCCAAGCCCCCCTTCCTCCCAGGAGGTGGTCAAAGAAGAAAAGACTTCCTGAAATCTGCACATTCTCAAAGTTATTGAGCTTTGCTAAGCAACAGGAAGATTCAGGAAGTTGTCAATTTAGTCATCAAAATGAAAATGACAAATTAAAAATGTTCCATATGCTGGAATAGGCATTGAAATTAAAAAAATGATATTAGGAGACCAAGAAATAGAAACAAGTGTCTAAAATTATACAGTGAAACTGTAAATCAGTAGGGAAAGGATGTACCATGAGAAGTGTTAGAATTTCTGGTTAATACTTTCTTGAAAAAAAAAAGTTATATCCCTACCTCACAACAAATAACAACAAATTCTGAGGTACAAATATAAAACAAATGTTTAATATAATTGGCTTTATTGCAAAAAGAAGAAAGGAAAGAAAAGGAGAGAAAATGAGACAGAGAGGCAGGGAGGGAAGAAGGAAGGAAGAAAGGAAAGAAGAACAAAATTATAAGAAATTTTAAACTAAATGGAAAAATATTGGTAGCATTTATATCAGAATTACTCTTGTTAATATATAAAGAATTCTAACAAATTAAATGAAAGACATACAATCATAGAAAAACAAGCAAAAGATACATAGAGGCTATTCACAAAATAAATGAAAATGAGCATTAAATATGTGAATACATCTTCAATCTCACTAATAGCAAAAACCGCAATTACTTTTGCACCAACCTAATAAATAAATGCAAATTAAAATAACAATCAAATATCTTTTTTTCGTCTACATTGGCAAATCATTTTTTTTTTCTTGTAAGCATGTAATTCTAAATTCTGAAGATAGTATGCTTAGGTGGTGTGGCCTTCAGGAGGTGATTAAGTCCAGAGGGCTCTACCCCATGAAAGGGATGAGGTATATACCCTTATAGAAAGGCTTGACAGAGGAAGATTGTCCCTTTTTGCCCTTCTGCCTTCTGCCATCCGAGGACATAGTGTTCTCCTCTGGAGGACACAGCGTTTAAGTCACTATTTTGGAAGCAGAGAGTGCACCCTTAGCAGACAATGAACCTGGACTTTGGGACTTGATCTTGGACTTTCCATCCCCTAGAACTGTGAGAAATTTCCATTCTTTATAAATTGTTCAGCATATGGTATTTTGTTATAGTGGCACAAGACAGACTAAGAGATAACGAAAAGTCCATGCAGTTATACTGCTAGGAGGAGTATAAAATTGTATAACCACTCTGTAAGGAAACGTATCAATATATATCAAACATCTTTAGAAAGAACATACCTTTTAATTAAACAATCTGCTTCTAATATTTCAACCTGAAATAATTTATTAGTATGCTTACAAAGGGTTTGGTGGGAAATCTATAATTTAATGCTTCAGTAGGAGACTAGTTACATGAATCACATTACAAAAGCAAAATAGAATACTGTCACAATTAAACATTATGATAAAGATGTCTGTTTTTACAATGAATTGATATTGAAAATATATATTTTTGTGAAAAAACACAGGATTCAAAATGGTGCATATAGGATTAACCTAATATAAAGAAAATATATATATATGTGTAAGTCTGGACAGTAATACCCCCAAATATTAACAGTGGTTATTTTTAAGAATTGAAATTTTGGTGATTTTTTACTTTCTTTTTGCCTATTTCATTTGATAATTTTTGTTCAATAACCATGTACAACTTATGTTATTTTAAAATATTTAAAGAAAGGCTGAAAAATTTTAGCTCTAATAGTAATTTTTAAACATACATTTTAATTTAGAGAAGTGTTAAATTTACAGAAAAAAATGCGAAGGTAATCTAAACAGAGAATTCTCATAAACCTCACACCCAACTTACTATATTATCAACTTACATTGCTATGGTACATTTGTCACAATTATATTACCTTTAACCAAAGTCCATACTTTATTCAGATTCCCTTAGTTTTTACTTAATTTCTTTTTCTGTTCTAGGGTATCCCATTCAGGATACCATATTATATTTAGTCACCATGTCTCCTTAGGATCCTTTTGGCTGTGACAATCTCAGACTTTCCTTATTTTTAATTTCCTTGACAGTTTTGAGAAGTACTGGTCAGGTATTTCCTAGAATATCACTTAATTGGTATTTGTCTTATGCTTTTCTCATGATTAGACTGAGGTTATAAGTTTTGGGAAAGAAGACCACAAAGGTAAAGTGCCATTCTCATCACATCATATCAAGGGTACATACTGTCAACATGACATCAATATTGACATTCTCCTTGATCCCCTGTCTGAGGTAGTGTCCGTCCATCAGTTTTCTCCCCTGTAAAGTCACACCCCCTCTTCCCCCTTTACATGCTTCACTCTTTGAAAGGAGGTTACTAAGCAGAGCCCATACTTTTTTTTTTATTTTGAGTCAGAGTCTCGCTCTGTCACCCAGGCTGGAGTGCAATGGCACGATCTCAGCTCACTGCAACCTCTGCCTCCCGGGTTCAAGCAAGTAGCTGGAATTACAGGGGCCCACCACCATGCCCAGCTAATTTCTTTTTTTTGGATTTTTAGTAGAGATGAGGTTTCACCATGTTGGCCAGGCTGGTCTCTTTAGCCAGGCTGGTCTCGAATGCCTGACCTCGTGATCCCCCGACCTCGACCTCTCAAATTGCTGGGATTACAGGCGTGAGCCACCTTGCCCAGCTGCACAGCCCATACTTTAAGGAGTGGGTGGTTCTGTTCCACCTCTGTGAGAGTGAAATATCTACATAAATTATTTCGAGTTTTTCTGAATGGGAAATTTGCCTTTTATATGTATCTTTTAAACCATTTGTTTATATTAGTATTGGCTTTCAGATATTTATTCTATACTTTAGGTTATAATCCATAACTACCCTATTTTGTTGTTCAAATTGCTTCAATACTTTGGCTAGTGGGAATGCTTTCAGTTGGCTCTTTGTGACTCCTTGACATACCCCCATCATGTGCATGTCTGTGTGTGTGTGTGTGTGTGTTTGAGTGTGCGTGTTTAAGAGATTTCTTACTTTCTGGCACTTACAGGATGCTCCAGACTCATATTGTATATTTGCTGCCCCAGTTCTAAACTCAGCCACTTCTTCAAGAAGGCCTGTTTCCTTTTATAAGAAAATGGTATTAGAAATCAATATGTAAGCTCTAGATGTGCTTGTCGCTACTAGAGTGTTATCGTTTCTAGGCCATCTCAGCTGACAGAGCAAGGGGAATGTATGTGTGTATACTAGCCCAAGTATATAGACAGATCTATAAATACCTCTATTAACCATGTGTGTTTATCCGAAGCTAAACACGAACTCATGTTCATGTCTCCAAATCAAATCATTCTTACCACATGGATCATTCTAGCCTCCTCCACTTGCTTACCTGTAACCTCTCACTCCAACAAAGACATCTGGCTATCACCAACTACCATCCCTTTGTTTAACTGTTCGATTTCAGTTTACCTGTATAGAAATGTGGTTTTTGTTTTGTTTTGTTTTTTGAGATGGAGTCTCATTGTCACCCAGGTGCTGGAGTGCAGTGGCATGATCTTGGTTCACTGCAAATTCCGCCTTCCAGGTTCAAGCGATTCTTGTGCCTCAGCCTCCCAAGTAGCTGGGATTACATTTAGAATTGTTTATCTGTACACCTATGGGAAACACCTTTATCAACTGAACTCTTACATACAGCTCTTTTTTGCCTTGATTATTACAAAGTCCACCCATTTTCAAAGTTAGGTCAGCTCCATTTTCTCCTATCTCCTTCAGTGAAGCCAATTCAAACCTTTGTAATACAGTTAGATTCATTTATCATCATCTGCATTCCATTCTGAGATCTTTCAACCTCCTAAATGAATTTTTTGTTTGCATAGATTAAGACTTACACTACATCCTGTAAAATTCTGTGGGTTTTGACAAATGCAACAATGGGTCTGTTTACCATCTCTATACTATTGCCTTTTCCAGGCTATTCAGGTTATCTATTTCCCCTTGTGTGGATTTTGACCAAGGAATTAATCTCCTTCATCTAAGTTATCCAACATCTTTAATACTATAAATTTCCCCTAAGCATTGCTTTTGCTATACCCCAAAATTTTGATATCTTGTATTTTCATTTTTACTAAAATATTTTAAAACTATCTTGGGACATTCTTTGACTCATCTGTTGTCTAGATGTGTTGTTTAATTTCCAAATATTTTGAAATTTTCTAGTTGTCTTTCTATTATTGATTTCTGCTTTAATTATATTTTTTATAACTTCCATTCTTTTAAGTTTGTTAATGTGTGTTTTATGGATCAATATGTCATCTTGGCAAATGTTTTGAGTAAACTTAAGAAGAATGTGTATTCTGCCTCTGTTGGATGGAGAATCAAGTTGACAGTGCTATTCAGGTCAACTATATCACTGTTGATTTTCTGCCTGCTTTATATATCAATTACTGACAGATGAGTGATTAAGGCTACAACTATAATAGTGCATTTGTCTAGTTCTATCAGTTTTTGCCTCATGTATTTTAGTGGTCTCTTATTAGATGCATACATGTTTAGGGTTATTATATATTCTTGAACATTATAGTTACATAATGCCCCCTTGTCATTATATAATATCTCTTTATCATTAGATAATATCATTTCTATTCCTAAGTATTTTCCTTGTTTCGAAGTCAGCTTTGTCTGAAACTAACATAGACATAGCTACTTCAGATTTCTTTTGATTACTGTTAGCATAGTAACATAGCATATCTCTACTCATTCTACCTGAGTTATATTTAAAGTAGCCTTCTTATACAAACTCTGGCAATCTCTGTGTTTTAACTGAAGCCTTTAGATAATCACATATAAAGTAATTATTGATAAAGTTGGATAAATATCTGCTAGGTTCATAGTTATTTTCTATTTGTGGCATTTGCTTTTTATTTTTCATTCCTATTGTTCTCCCTTCTCCAGTTTTAATTAAGCATTGAAAATGATTCTACAGTATCTTTTCTCTTACCATAACAATTATGCTTTTAAAAAAATTATGGTGGTTTTCTTGATTTTGCCATGCAAATTTTTAATAATTTAAGTTTGCCTTCAAATAACCCTATATTACTTCATAAGTAGTGTAAGTATATAATATTCCCAATTTCTCTCTGTCATCCCTTGCAACATTATTGTTATTCATTTTACTTATTCATATGCTACGATCACTCAATGTATTACCATTGTTACATTAAACACTGTAAAATTATCAGATCAATTAAAATATAAAAAATAAAAGATTATATTTTCCTTTCATTTATTCTTTGACATTATTTCTTTCCTTACATGTAACCAAATTTCTAACCTATATCATTTTCTTTCTGCCTGAAGAACTTTTTCATGCAGGGCAGGTCTGCTCATAATCAAGTGTCTCAATTATTGATGTTTTTTTTCCCTCCTCATCAACACTTTAAACATTTCACTTCTCTCACTTCTTCTTTGCATGGTTTCTGATGAGAAGTCTTCTGTAATTGTTATCCTTGATTCTCTTTAATTAATGCCTTCCCAAGCACCCGTCTTAGCTTCTTTCAAGATTTTCTAATTGTTTTTGGTTTTTTGCAGTATGAATATAATATACTTAGGTATGTTTTCTTGATATTCATCCTGCTAGGGCTCTCTGAGCTTCTTGGATCATGGATTTATGGTTTGGTGTGTGTCATTAATTTTGGAAAATTCTTGACCATTAATATTTCAAGTGCTTTTTCCTGTTTCAATTCTTCTTTCTTCTCCTTTTGGTATTCCAATAATGCGTAGTTTACACCTGTTGAAAAAATGTTCCTAGCTCTTGCTCTTGGGTGTTATGATATTCTTTTTATCTTTTCTTATTTTAGTTTGGAAAGTTTTTATCGTCCTATTTTCAGGTTAAGTTTTTATTGTCCTATTTTCAGGTTCACTGATTATTTTATTGGTCAGGTCAAGTCTACTGATAAGCCCATCAAAGGCATTTTCTATTTCTGTTTCAGTACTTTTTATTACCAGCCTTTTCTTTTTGCACTTTCTTAGAGCTTCCTTTCTCTGCTTACATTACCTATCTGTACTTTGCATGCTGTCTACTTTTTCTGTTAGACCCCTTAACATACTAATCATAGTTATTTCAAGTTCCTTGTCTAATAATTCTAACCTCTGTGTAACATACGAATCTGGTTCTTATGGTTGCTTTGTTTCTTCACTGTTTTTTTTTTTCTTACTTCTTGGCCTGCTGATTAAATAGACCTTTAGTGTGGAGTTTTATGTTAATCTGGCTAGGAGCTAGACTGTCTTTAATATTTGCTGTATCTGTAGTTGTCAGAGGCCTCATATTCCTTGAGTATTCCTTTTACTCATCTCCCTCATTTACTTTGGCCTTCTCTAAATATTCCTCCTCAGAGAGTGGGTCTTACAACTTTTTCAACTGTGACCTACTGTAATTATATTTATACTGGAGCCTTGCTGATGTGGGGGTAAGATATGGGGGAGGGGAACGTTCTATAATGTTCCAATTACACATCAGTCTTTCAGTGAGCCTGTGTCTCTGGGATCTGACTTTCACAAGTGTTTTTCAGTGATATAGCCCCTCCCCATCCCACTTTCCTACTTCCCTGACTACAGTGTTCCCAATTTATCTCCTTGAAGTCCTGATCTCTGTTGACTATTCCCTCCATACACACAACCACACTTTGGTGAGACTAGAAGTCTCAAGGGGGATAAAGTAGAAGAAATGCCCTTCTCCAACTGAGATAAGGATCTGTAAAAATATTTTCCCTGTAGAGTAGGGCTCTGTTATAGAGAAAGCTCTGGATGTATTTTACAATTATTACTTTTATCTCCCTTTATCAAAGCCATGAGACCTCAGCTATTTATCATGATTGCCCAGTGTGATTTCTGGACTTAAAGCCCTTAAAGGGGTGAAGCTCCCCAGTACTACAGCCCCCATGGAGCTTCTCACTCTCAGAGTAGTAGTCCACATTCTGACTCCAGCGATTCACCAAATCACCAGTTAAGTGTCTTACCAGTTTATGAGCTCCAGCTGCTCCTGCTCCTGGTCAGCTGATCTTAGCTGTCATTCTCTCCATGTGCTTGTTTCTCCCAATTTCAGGGTGTTGGTTTGCCCTACAACCATCCAACTTTCTCTTGTAGTAGTATTTAAATACAGCATGGAAATGATCACTCTCATTTCAGAGCTGAAACCAGAAGTCTCTAATAACAATTTAAAACATTATCTTCATAGCTAGCTCTACATAAAGTAAATATACTTGGATTAGTGTTTCTTCTTTTTATGTGATATTTGGCATCTTTTTTTCTTTTCCACAATGATATGTTATTTCAATGTGCTCAGTGGTTGGTCGATGATAACAAAATATCTGGATATTGGAGATATAAATGATGAGTCAAAGAGGTTTCATGCAGCATTTTACAACTTTTATTTCTTCCTTTCTACCTGTATTTAAATACTACTACTAATAATAAAAATAATAAAATCTTAATCAGATGGCTTGTCAATTGTCCACTATTCTAAATAACAGCTCCACTGGGCTGAACAGCCAGTCCCATTAGGCATGTCTAGAGTTAACGGTTAGCTCTTTGAAGGTCCACTGAGGATTCCGTAGACTAGAGATGTACAGGATGGGGTTATAGAGGCAGACTCTCCATCAAAGATTTTCTTCTTGGAAAACAGTGTGGGATTAAGCCTCTTGCTCAGCTTGTTTGGGACTCCCTTCTCCCTCCCTTGCTAAAAACAAATCAAATCAATGAAAGCTTCCTCAGTTAAGAGCTGGAGTAGGGTTTGGGTAAGAGGAAAGCAGTGAGCATTCCTGGCATTTACTCACTCTACAAAGGGCTGTGTTGCTGGGGCTCCACATTCAGACACTAATGAGTCTTTGCTGTTGAATAGTTTTGGCTGCCTTTACCCTTTCCTTTGTGCCCGCCCATAAAGACAGTTGGAAAGCTAGCCGCCACCACCACCACCACCACTACTCCAGAAATGGCATTTCTTCTGTCAGAAAGAATGAACAGCGTTGGTTACTGTAACCATCACCCTTGATCTCCCATTCCACTATCCCTGGAAAAAAAAAAAAAAAAACACAAATGTAAATATTACTATTGGGCACATAAAAATTGACCATAAAGAAAAAGCCATCTGTTAGTTGTTTTGGTCATATTTATTTAGCCCAATAGGTTGCGACATTTTAGCTGTTTTTGTTTCTTTCTTTGCTCCTACTCCTTCTTCTCCTCCTCTTTCTCCTTATCTCCTACTGAGATAATCCAGATAATCAGGAAGTTGGTTCTTTTTATAGAATGAATTTATACAATTATTTCACTCTCACTGTGAAACTTTCAAAACCCTTAGCTAATTAATACTAAATCTGTGGAATAATTAAGAGGACAGATTCTGTATATTTTCTGTAGTGGTAAAGTGCTTTAAATGTGAAATGAATATGTCTTTTTTCTCTCCCTCCACTTTCGTCTGCTGCTACCTTGTAACATTCCTTCAGGAATGTGAAGTTCCTGTCATTTTCAAGGGATCACATAGCCTTCAGATATTGCCTTTGGAGTCTCCACTTTGCTCACACAATTATAAAAATCTTCTCCAGTGAACATTGCATATTTTCTATATTTTGGTTACTGCCTTTAACAAAGGGGGCTATCATGAGGAAATGCGGACTTTCTCTTGCAATTTATGTGTGCGTGTGTGTGCGACAGGGAAGGAAATTAGAGGTTAGACATCCCTGCCTTGAATACTTATTCTAATGAAGTTACGACTGTGTGTGTTTGGCACACATGTATAGTATTCATGCTGAATAAGAGGCTATACAAATTACAGTTTTGCATAAATGAATAATTTCATATATGTTGATAATTCATGCACTGTCAAGTGATCCAAAGAACACTGATGCTTTCCAAGTTTTTTTTTTCATCCTTTTGCTCAAAGGGACATGATTAGATACTTTCTTTAATATGAGAGGGGAATGAAACAAATGCTCCGCCTCACACACATCCCACAACTTGACAGACTGTAGCGCTGACCTTCAACGTGTGCCTGCTTTTTGTGTCTCAGCAGACCAGAACGCCAACTGTTATTTCTTCTTCTCCCTATGGAAAGACTGGTAAATGTTACCCAGATGAAAGAAGAGAAGATTCTATTAAATGTGGTCTATAGCTAATTCCACAGGGCAGCATTGTGATACTTTAGCCAACGCAGCATTGTTCGTGGTTTCCTACATTCGTCTTTTCTCCAGGGCCCCTCAAATTGGACCTCTTTGGAAGGTGTGAATTCAGAAAGTGATGGGCATGATGGCCATTGGTTCCAATAGAGAAACAAATCTTTTACATAGTATTAATGTCTTATTTTTAAAAATGCAGTGACTATTTGGTAACATAAATTTTTATATATAAGGACAATTACATGGTTTTGTCAGAGATTCCAGCTTGAGTTCAGGCTCATTTAGGGACAGGTCTGGGCGTGTGTGATTAACTGCTTATGTAGGCCAAATAGAAGCTATTAGCTGAAGGGCTAGAGAACCTTCTCAGATAATAACAGTATAGTCTATTCAGGAGAAGGAGGAGTTATGCACTAAGACGCTGAGTAAGCTGCAAAGTCATATTTGTGATACTGAGCACGGTATAGTAGCTCCTATGCAATCCGCACCTAGCCTAAGCCATGATTACCTATGTAGATTCTAAGAATAAACTCAGATACACATGGAAACAAAACAACAGGATTGAAGGAGCTGTTTCACCAAATATTCTAAGATACTAGAGTGCAAATAGGGCTGATTTGAGAAGTATTTAGTAAAATATGACAGAAAGGGGAAAAGCCAAGAAACATTAAAAAGTTATTCAGTTTCAGCTGGGTTTTATGAGGGCACTGAGAAATGGAGTATTGGCTGCTCTTTGGCGAGTATTCATATTTTCAAGCACTTGAAAGGCTCTGCCTGAGGACACCTAAGGACATCTGGAAGGGACGTTGCTGAGGCCCAGAGATCCCATGTTAGCACAGACAATGATAACGGAATTATTACCGTGAATTTGATTTCATTAATTCCTATGGGATGGTGAACACTGAAAAAGGCAGTAAAATTTGTTTTACATTTGAGCTACTCCTCATTATATTCTCTACTTTCAATGCCACCTTCAATGTTTCACACAGGCTGAAAGAAATCAACTTCTGTGCACACTTTTTTTTTTTTTGAGACGGAGTCTCGCTCTGCCGCCCAGGCTGGAGCACAGTGGCGTGATCTTGGCTCACTGCAAGCACTCCCTCCCGAGTTCACGCCATTCTCCTGCGTCAGCTTCCTGAGTAGCTGGGACTACAGGTGCCCGCCACCACCACTGGCTAATTTTTTGTATTTTTAGTAGAGACAGGGTTTCACTGTGTTAGCCAAGGATGGTCTCTATCTCCTGACCTCGTAATCCACCCGCCTCGGCCTCCCAAAGTGCTGGAATTACAGGCGTGAGCCACCGCGTCCGGCTTACGTGCACACGTTTAAACAAGATTATTTCTCGGCTAACATAAGCTGGGACTATGACAATGGGAATTTTAAAAAATGAATTAAAGACTAGAAGCACAAAAGATTAGAGGAGATAAGTCATCTATTTAAATATGTGCATTTTTCCTTAAGTGGATCTATTTGGTCTATCCTGTTATATTTCAGAATTTTGTTACCTTTTTAAATATAAACTATATCAAAACAAGCAACACAAGAGTTTCTGAAGGAGAATTTAAGCATCATTTTCCTATTCTCTGACTCTATAAGAATTAATCAGCTAATGAATCAACTAGCTATTAGTTATTGTGTTCCTTTAAAGCACCCAGTTCTGCCCTTCTATGTCTCAATAAAAGATAACACTGATTTCTCCCTCAGTTTTATTTTTGTCTTTCAGCTCTATGCTAACTTGTGTGACATCTGTGCACAATCCATCCAGCTGTGATTAAATTCCTGGTTTCAGTGTTTGTGTGTGTGTGTCTGTGTGTGTGTGTGTTTCAATTCAAAAATTAAAGGCAAATTCCTGTAGAAAGAGATACTTGGAAAACGTCTGCAAATGTAAGTAGTTCCCAAAGGGAAAAACTTTACAATCATACTTTTAATTAGGGTCCTAAATGTTCAGTGACTCTAAGAGCACACTAGTAAATATTATTTTTACAATCTGATTAAATACTTGACTCACATGAATAGGCCTAATTCTTTCTCATATTTCAAAGGAAGAGGGGCCTGAAGGGTCTTCTTATAGATGAAATGAATTTTACTTGTCTTACTTGCTGTATTGAGCTACCTTGCAGTACTGAGAAGAAGGATCAGTAGAATAGCAAAGCTTTTATCATATTCCTGAAAATTAGGGCAACCCACCAGCTATCTGCATCTAGGATAGAAATTGGTTTAACAGTGTAATAAGAGTCACTGAGGCAGATTCCCTCCCCTCTTCCCCCATACCACATCTGAATGGGCTCATAGTGATGAGCAAGGAGGAGAGAGACAACTATGCATTCTCCCATCTGAACCCAAAGAAAAGTCTGGGAAGGGTCTTGGTTTTGCTGTGGACTAGGTTACATTTGATTATCTTTTCTCATAAAGAGCATTTCATTTTACCAAGTTTGCTGCTTGTGACCTTGTTTACTGCGAGTTAAATAACTGGATTTAAATATGTTCCAAGGTTTATCTTGGTGCACTTCTTGTTCACAAAGCCAAAGCACATCTTAGGAGCAAAACAGCATTGTGGCCAAGTCTCCCCAATAAAAATACATAAAGGTTTATTATAGCGACTGAGTAAATAACTGGGGCCAAAGACCCAGACTTTCAGTGCTAATTGTAAGTGCTTTAGACATATTTTTCCTCACAAACAAGTAACAGTTATTCCAGTATATATTTTCCTGGATTAAACCTGTGAATGGGCGTAACTGTTTCCCCTCAACTGGCTGCTCTATTGCCACTTAAAAATCTAACAAGTTTTTCCAGTGCCGCTTTCAGCTTTCAGTATTACAATTACCAGCTGGATCTTTAGCTAAAGCTTCAGCTGCATGTTTACTTTAAATAGGGATATCTATCAAACCTGACCCTTGGTGTAAGCATGTTCCTTTCTTAGGAAAAGTCCCAAGGCCTTTGGCCCCATGCATGCTTGTGGAATTGCTGTCTGTAATGTGGAATGGGATGAGATATTGAATGGCATGCTGTCCATCATTCTGTTATGGAATACCACTGTGAGTAGTGTACTGGTGTCTCTTACATCCAACAGCTTTGCATTTGGAGCCCAATAATATTTATTCAAGTGTTGGACTGGCTGAACCATTGATACTCAGAGTCAGTTCCATTGGGATTAAATAAATAGTGAAAGATATCAGCAATAGGAAAGGGAAAATAAAGAGTGGGAACTATTTTTCAAAGTAAAAAGAAACAAAAAGAAAAATGTTGTTAATGAAAGGCCTGCTTTTCAGATGACACTTTTTTTTCAAACCTGTTTGCAAACTACCAGGTCTGTTAATAGTTCTCAGATTGTATTTTTCTATTAGGTTCATATTTGATGAACCTGTAGGTTTTGACAATAAGTTGCTATAAGTAACTTCAGTAGAATTATAAGTAACTTTTCAGTAGAATTGTATCAGGTTTGTATTTTAACTTCCAAGTACTTTGGGTCTGAGAAAGAATATATGATTTGAGGTTTTTTTCGTAAAGATCTATGGAAATAGATAAGGAAAATATTGGCTCTGATAATTATAGATTCTGGTGGTGAGTGGAAAAGATAGGTCTGGCTCTGAGCCAGCTTTTGAGTGGCATCTTGCTTCTGCACAGGTCCTGGCTATGTGAGTCTGAGCGGGGCTTACAGTTCCCTGTGCTTCAATTTGCATATATGCAAAGTGGCAATAACAACTGTACCTACTACAGAGTGTGTTTGTGAAGGTCAAAATAATTGATACAAGCTGGGCGTGGTGGCTCTCGCCTGTAATCCCAGCACTTTGGGGGGCCGAGGCGGGCGGGTCACGAGGTCAGGAGATCCAGACCATCCTGGCTAACACGATGAAACCCCATCTCTACTAAAAATATAAAAATTAGCCGGGTGTGGTGTCACGCGCCTCTAATCCTAGCTACTTGGGAGGCTGAGGCAGGAGAATCACTTGAACCCGGGAGGCGCAGATTGCTGTGAGCCAAGATCACGCCACTGCACTCCAGCTGGGGTGACAGAGCGAGACTCCGTCTCAAAAAAATAAAAAATAAAAAATAAATTCATACATTAAAATGTTTAATATAGCATCTGGCATACACTAAATGCTTAATAAATATCAGCTACTGTCATTGCCATTTGAAGGTATGAAATGTGAACCCTCTCTCACCTTGAGAGTAACCTGTGCTGAGCTGGCTGTACTTGCAGGACTCCACAGACTAAGAAACAAAAGAAGGTGATGGGGAAAAAAGTTGGTAGCAGAAATAGAAAGTAGTAGAAAGTAGAATGGAGACCACATCTTAGGCACTAAAGTAAAATAACTCATTTAGGCAAATACCCTAATAAGTAAGCTCAATGTATTTCTTCATTTTAAATTAAGAATTCATTGAACTTTAAGTGAAGGTATAGGCATCCCTGCTTTAAATACTTGCACTGGGATGTAGAAATATAGGAGGAAGGCAGGCTAGGAGTGTCCCAATTTATTAATTTTGTATTTCATTTCCCATGTAGGGGCATAGAATAGATCGCCAGAAGGATCTTATAAAAGGAATAAAATATTTTTCTGTAAAATAACTCAGTGATGAAGCCATCGACTATATCTTCCTGTACCAAACTGACACCGGGCATGAGATTTTAAAAGAACTACAGAAACATTGATAATCTAAAGACTGGATAACATACAGATAATAAGTTGAATTGTAAGCATAATAGAGACTATCCTCTTGTCTCTATTTCTTTCCCTTGACTACTCCTTTGGAGTTTCCTCCACTAACTCCCTCACCCTCTATTCCCTTATATACAGCTCTTCCAGGGAGTTCCTGACCCTTTTATGTCTATATAATCTCTTTAATTCACACTCACGGCTTCATTAGCAATAATTTCTCTCCTAAAATCCAGATATGAATTAACAATTCAGATCTGATGAATGCAGACCTTCTTTATAGCAGCAATGGTACTCATCTTCATTAAGTCTAACATCCAAATCCACTAGCTTTCCCTACAAATTAGAGCCTTTGTCTGAATTCCCTGTTTCCGGAAATGACAAACAGGGTGGTTGCCCTAGGAACTCAGTGTAACCCTTGATGCTTTATTTTTCTTCCCTTTCTTCAACCAATCCATTGCCAAAGTCTATAAAATTTTCCTCCACTGTATCTTGTCCCTCACCCCTCTTTTCCGTTCAAACGTCATCAATTCTAATATATGCCTTTATGGATTCATTTGCATAGCTTTCCCTCCTGGACAAACTGCAAATGAGAGCGCTGATAAGACATATGATTCAATTTTGAAAGCTTCTTAATCTATTTTCTTGTTGCCCATCTTATCATTATCAAATTCATATTCTTGTGGTAGTTGCAAGAACTGCCATATTCATAGCAGATACAATCCTATTCCTCCTTTGTTCAAAACCCTTAAACTGTTCATTGTTTATTTTAGATGTCCCCAACATTTTACCATATCACACATGGGATATTACGTGTTCATTCCAGTGATATAGTCCTGTGTGCTATTACAGGAATGACACTATAACTCCTTCCCTTTCTTTTCCATTCAAGGAAACATAGCAAAACACAAATCAGGGGTGAGACTGCCAGTGGACCCTTTCTCAGGGAAACAACAATTTAACTTGTGAAAGTTATTTTAAAAAAAACATGAAAAGTGTCTATAAATAGTCCCAAGGACAAACAGGAAATAAAGAAACATTTATTCAAGAAAATCTAGTGAACCTGAGAACAGCAAGAGTCCATGATATTTCAGTCAGAATTCACTCCATTAACCTCTACTATCCCCCATCTGTGTGTTAGGGAAACTTTAAGCCAGAAGCCCTACTGTCACATAGGTGTGGTCAGGGAGACAGGGGTACTCCCTTCCCCAGCCTCCTAGTCTGGAGCTATAGTTTCACTGTGGGAAGGGCAGACTGCTGACATTTCTCTTCCCCATTCTCTCCAACTCTCCGTTGCAGAAGCTCACTTCCAGGCAGGAACAGCCAAGGGGACCAGGCTTCTCTAGTTTCACCCAGCCCTGTCTTGTAGGATGGCTGGCAGGCTTTCAGGCATGGCAGACTGAGAATACTAAGCTCCTGATTGCCACAGCCCCAGTTCTTTCGCAGGGCAGAGGTTCCATGCCTGGAGGGGCTGCCACCCCTTCCCATACCCATTCACAGAGCAAGAGTGTCATTATCAGAAAGTGGTCCCCATTCCTAGCTCTAGCAAATTGATGTAGGATTTCTTTTCGGGAGAAAAGCAAGCCATAAAGGCAAAGAGTTTCACAGCTCTGCCTGTAGAGACTGACTTCATTTGGGAAAAAGAGAGATGAATTCCATTGTATGTTCATTGTCTAAAATAATGGATATTATTGTTGAAAAAATTAAAAGACCAGTAGATCTGATAAAGGCAAAATGGCAGAACAGCCAAAAGTTTAACAGTGGGAACCAGAGACAATCAAGGTGAACTTCCCTGCGATTATAGACAATTCCACAGGTTAGAAGGGCTGCGTGTAAGCACTGGGTTGCACCTATTTGGGGGCAATCAGAGCAGGACATGGAGCTGACTTGAAAGCATTTCCAAATCTACCCAAGTCACAGACAGACCCATCAACACAGGGAAGAAGCTTCACACAACTTCTGGCAAAAACTGACTGAACAATAAGCTACTCTGACCCAGGGTAACTCCTAGAAAGGTAGGCTTAAAAATGCTATCACAGACCCTAATAATGCCATCTATGAAGAAACCACAGCTAACATTATACTTAACTGAGAAAAACTGAATGCTTTCTCTGTAAGATTAGGAACAAGTTAAGGATATACATTTTTCGTACTTCTATTTACAGGGCAATTAGGAAATACATACATAGATAAATGGCACCCAGATTGGAAAGGAAGAAGCAAAACTATGCTATTTACAGATGACATAAAGCACTAAGAAATCCACAAAAAACTATTAGAGTTAATAAACGAGTTTTGCAGAGTTGCACTATACAAGACCAATATACAAAAATTAATTGTATATCTATATTTTTGCAATAGTATTCTGAAAATAAAATTAAGAAAACAATTCTATTTAAAGTAGCATCAAAAATAAGATACTTAGGTGTAAATTTGATAAAAGAAGCACAAGACTTGAAACTGAAAAATCATAAAACATTATTGAAAAAGGTAAAGTCTAAATAAATGAAAAGGCACCCTGTGTTCATGCATCAGAAGACTTAATATTGTTAAGATGGCAATACTTTCCAAATTAATCTACAGCATCAATGCAATTCCTATTGACAGCCCAATTGGCTTCTTTTGTTGAAAAAGACAAACTGATCTTAAAATTAATGTACATATACAAGGAACCCAGAATAGACAAAATAATCTCAGAAAACAGCAAAGTTGGAGGACTCACATTTCTAAATTTTTAAACTTACTCCAAGGCTTACAGTAATCAACACAGTATAGTACAGGCATAAGGATAGACATATATAAAATAGAAAATAATTGAGATTCTAGAAATTAAACACATTTATGGTCAATTGATTTCCAGAAGGGTGCCAAGACAATTAAATGCATAGGGGAAGGGTGTAGAGAATACTCTTTCCAACAAATATCCCTGGGACAACTGGATATCTACAAAGAAAAGAATAAATTTGGACACTTAACTCACCCATTTGCAAAAATTAACTCTAAATGGACAATGATCTCAAACATAGAGGCTAAAACCATAAATCCACATAGAAGAAAACATAGGCATAATTTTTCATGACCTTGGATTAGATTAGTTAGTTGATGATTTCTTAGACACATCATCAAAAGAACAAGCAAAAAAAATGTGAGACTTCCAAAAGTTAAAATCTTTTGCATTGCAAATTTGACCATCAAGAAAGACTACCAACAGAACGTGAGAAAATATTTGCAAATTGTATATTTGATCAGGCACTTGTATCCAGAATATATAAAGAACTGTTTTTGTTTTGTTTTGTTTTGTTTTGTTTTTGAGATGGAGTCTCACTGTGTCACCCAGACTGGAGTGCAGTGGCTGGATCTCGGCTCACTGCAAGCTCTGCCTCCCGGGTTCACATCCTTCTCCTGCCTCAGCCTCCAGAGTAGCTGGGACTACAGGCGCCAGCCACCACACCTGGCTAATTGTTTTTTTTGTATTTTCAGTAGAGACGGGGTTTCACTGTGTTAGCCAGGATGGTCTCGATCTCCTGACCTCGTGATATGCCTGCCTCGGCCTCCCAAAGTGCTGGGATTACAGGCGTGAGCCACCGCGCCCGGCCTACAAAGAACTGTTAAATTCAATAATAAAAAGATGACTATCCAATTTTTAAATAGGCAAATATTTTGAATAGCTGTTTCTCCAAAGATATTCAAATGGCTAATAAACATATGACACAATGCTCAGTAACCTTAGTCATTGGAAAAATAAAAATCAAAACAATGAGTTACCAATTCACATTTCCCATGTTAGGTATAACCAAGAGGACAAATAAGAGTAGTCCCTTGGTATTCATGGGGGATTGGTTCCAGGGCCCTCCAACAGACACAAAATCCAAGGATGATCAAGTCCCATATATAAACTGGCATAGTATTTGCATCTAACCTATACACATCATCCTGTATACTTTAAATAATCTCTAGATTACCTATAATTGCTACTACAATGCCTATAAATCATTTCATTCACATTGATTCAACATAGTAGTAGTTGTTCAGCAAATTCAAGTTTTGCTTTTTTTGAACTTTGTGCAATAATTTTCCCAAATATTTTCCGTTTTACTTTTCTTTCTTTCTTCCTTTCCTTTCCTTTTCTTTCTTTCTTTTTCTTTCTCTTTCTTTCTTTTCTTTCTTTCCCTTCCTTTCTCTCTCTCTCTCTCTCCTTCCTTCCTTCCTTTCTCTCTCTTTTTCTCCTTCCTTCCTTCCTTCTCCCTCCCTCCCTCCCTCCCTCTCTCTCTCTCTCTTTCTTTCTTTCTTTCTTGTCTTCTTTCACAGAATCTCGCACTCTCACCCAGGCTAGCCTCCACCTCCCGGTTCAACCAATTCTCATGCCTCAGCCTCCTGGGTAGCTGGGACTACAGGCATGTGTCACCACACCTGGATACTTGTTTTTTGTACTTTTAGTAGAGATGGGGTTTCCCTCTGTTGGCCAGTCTGGTCTGGAACTCCTGACCTCAGGTGATCTGCCTACCTCAGCCTCCCAAAGTGCTGGGATTACAGGCATAAGCCACTATTCCTGGCCTCCAAATATTTTCAATCTGTGGTCAGTTGAAGTAACAAATATAAACTTCATGGATACAGAGGCTGATGGGAATCATGAATGATGATGAGAATGCAGAGAAATCAGAACCCCTGTACATTGGGGGTGATTGTAAAATGGTGTGGACCTTTTGAAAAATAGTTTGGCAGTTCCTCAAACTTTAAACATAGAGATACCATATGATCCAGAAATCCCACTTCTAAGGTATATACCCAAGAGAAATAAAAACATACCAAAACTTGGCTGGGCGCAGTGTCTCACGCCTGTAATCCCAATACTTTGGGAGGCCCAGACAGGTGGATCACAAGGTCAAGAGATCCAGAACATCCTGGCCAACATGGTGAAACCTGGTCTCTACTAAAAATACAAAACTTAGCTGGGCGTGGTGGCACGTGCCTGTAGTCCCAGCTACTCGGGAGGCTGAGGCAGAAGGACCGCTTAAACCCAGGAGGCAGAGGTTGCAGTTAGCCAAGATCGCTCCACTGCACTCCAGCCTGGTGACAGAGAGACTCCGTCTCCAAAAAACAAAAACAAAAACTTATTCATAGCAACGTTATTCATAATAGACAAAAGGGTAAACAACCCATATGTCTTATTAACTGATTCATATAATGAAATATTGGAAATAAAAAGAAAGGAAGTATTGGTAAATAGTACAACATGAAAACATTATGCTAAGGAAAAACAGCCAGTCAAAAAAATACTATATAGATATAGTATGATGTCATTTATATGAAATGTGCAGAAAAACAAAGTTTATATAGATAGAAAACAGATTAGTGGTAGTTCATGGTTGAGGAGGTAAGGTAGGGGAAATGGGAATTGACTGCTAATGAGTATTTTTTAGGAGTGACAAAATGTCCTAAAATTAGATTGTGATGATAGTTTTATAACCCTATGAATATACTAAAAAACATTAAATTGTGCCTTTTAAATGGGAGAATTTTAAATTTTACCATTTAGATCTCACTAAAGCTTTTAAAAAATGCTAATTAGACCAAATAGAATTATTAAATGTATAACTTTTTAATTTGCTCTAATCTTTTAAAAATATAAAACTTTCTCAAACACTTGAAATTTACGATTTCTCATAATTTGTTAATTTATTCTCTTGAATTTTCTAGAACAGTGCTGTGCAATAAAAATATAATTTGAGTCAGTATGCAATTTTAAATTTTTAGTAAACATATTTTTAAAAGTAAAAAGAAACAGGTTAAGTTTAGCAATCTATATTATTTAACCTTATCTATCTGAAATATTACTTCTATACTTAATATAAACATTTTTAATGAGATATTTTGCATTTTTTTCAAATATATCTTTAAAAATATTTCACCTGTGTTTTACACTTATGACACATCTCAACTCCAACTAGCCATACTTCAAATGCTCAATAGCTACATGAAGTCAGTGGCTACCATATTAGACGTGCAAGTTCTAGATGGATTTTAATAAAATATAGTTATTGTATGATCATTTTCTAATCTTCAAACCACTCTTCTTTTTCTTATCTTATTGCATGGACTAGGGCCTCCACTAAAATGTTGGATAATAGTGGGGAGAACAGATTTCCCCAGCATTGTTTCTTACTTTAATGAGTGTGGTTCCTATGTTTCATGTTGAGCTTAAACTGACAAAATTACTTGTGATCTGCTTAATGGCCAATTTTGACATAGTACTGAGTATTATTGTCTACCTAATTATTGTCTAAACTCCATTTCCTTAGGGTGAGTTATTTCCTGTGATGTCTCTATTGTAAGCAGCCACTTACTCAAGTACTCCAGATAGCTCCAGGATAACCTAAGATGGTTTAGCCCTGGTTCAGGCCAAGAGTCCTTCTACACAAGCACATGAAAACCTTCACTATATGCTAAATCAATAACCTAGTACTTTAAGCAATTTTCTTTTTTAAAAAGGGAAATTTAATGAACAAAACACAGGGATATTTGAACTGATGTACTTTATGACTTTTGGAAAAACAAAACAACACACATACAAATTAAATTATTGTATTTAGAAAAATTAAATTAATTCTGAGAATAATTAAATTAATCCCCAGAGTCTTATTTATTTTTAGGCAGTTAAACAATTAAAAGAATATGTTTACTTTCCTGAAATTGTCTCAGTGGGAAAGGAAAGACTATTAAATGACAATTCTCTATGTAGATTCATAGCTGTTAAACATAATTAGCTTTAATATTTACTGCACATTGTTTCTATTTGTTATATGGAAAGAGAAAAATATGTTAAACAAAAATGTTTTACATGTACATATATGTATATGTGTATATATATTGGTGTATATATTGGTATATAAATTGCAATATATGTATGCATATATATATTGGTCTATACATATAAAAATCTTTGTTTAACATATTTATTATCTTTCCATATAATGTATAGAAATAATGGACAGTAAATATTAAAACTAATTATTTTTAACAGCTGTGAATCTTCATATAGTTGCCATTTGTCAGCTATTCCTAACGTTGTAAGAAAATACGATTGTTAGGAAATAAAGTTATTGTTTATTATGGTTATTAGGTTGTAAGTTAATGCTGTGGTTTGAATATTAATTGTTTTTCTCCACCAAAATTCATGTTGAAATTTGATCCCCGATGTGTCAGTGTTTAAAGGTGGGACCTAGTGGGTGGTGTTTGGCTTATGGGAGTAGGTTCCTCATAAATGGCTTGGTGCTGTTCTTGTAGTAGTGAGTTCTCACTTTCCTAAGACTGGATTTGTTCTCCTAGGAATGGATTAGTTCCCTCAAAAATGGGTTGTTATAAAGCCAGAATGCTCCTCAGGTTTTCCTCCTCTTTGCATGTCTCCTTTTTTTTTTTTACCTTCTCTGCTATGTTGTAATGCAGCACGAATGCCCTCACCAGAAGACAGATCCTTGACCTTGATCTTCTCAGCATATAGAACTACACGCTAAACAAACCCCTATTCTTCCTAAATTACCCAGTCTTAGATATTCTTTTATAGGAATAAAAATGGATTAAGACAGTTTATAAGATGAAAAATATACAAACTTTGTATTTACAAATTAGTAGGCTTTAATTTAATTAGTTTATTTTTTTTTGAGACTGAGTCTCACTCTGTCACCCAGGCTGGAGTGCAGTGGCGCGATCTCTGCTCACTGCAACCTCTGCCTCCCGAGTTCAAGCTATTCTTCTGCCTCAGGCTCCCAAGTAGCTGGGATTACAAGCGTGTGCCACCACACCTGGTTAATTTTTGTATTTTTAGTAGAGATGGAGTTTCGCCATGTTAGCCAGGCCGGACTTGAACTCCTGACCACAGGTGATCCTCCTGCCTCAGCCTCCCAAAGTGCTGGGATTAGAGGCATAAGCTACTGCACCCAGCCAGGGCTTTAATTTTACATCTCTTTACCTTATAACTCAAACCCATATTAAATGGTTTCTGTACATATTAAGTGCTCTGTAGGCTCTATGACCAAAAATAAGAGAAAAGCAAAATTTGTTTCATATATTCAGAAAAAATATAGTGGACAAGGACAATATTTTACATTTTCCTTTGTAAGGAACTGCATCCACGTTTCATCCAAATTGTCTTTTCTAATCCATTCAGTATTTTTGTTTCATACCTGCTTTGGGATACAGGTTTAATTCATATAAAAATTATTCTATTGGCTTCTGCTTGCAGGAAGATAAAATTAACATAATTCTCCTATTTCTCCACTAAATACAGCTAAAAACTCTGGACATTTTATATGAAACAAGCATCAAAAGACTCCAAAAGGTAGAGACAAGGCAGAATTGCTGGGGAACTTGAGACCAAAGGAACAACACATTAGTAAGTTCTCCAGGCATGCTTTCTGATTCACGTATCCTTAAATTGAAGCTGAAGAAGTCAGTAACCTGGAAATGTTTTTCAATAAAATTGACAAACTTCTAGCAAGATTGATGATATAATTAGGACATTTGTGCCCTTCAAATCTCATGTTGAAATTCAATCCCAAGGGTTGGAGGTGGGACCTAGTGGGAAATGTGTGAGTCATGAGGGCAGATCCCTCCTGAATGGGTTGGTGCAATGATTATGGTAATGGATTCTCACTCTATTAGTTCACATGAGACCTGATTGTTACAAAGAGCATGGCCATTCCTCCTCTCTTCTTCTCGCTCACTGTCTCACCACCATGTGACATGCCTGCTTTCTTTCCTCTTTTGCCATAATTGAAAACTCCCTGGGGTTCTCACTAGAAGCAGATGCTGGTGCTTTACTTCTTGTACAGCCTGCAAAACCATGAGCCAAATAAACCTCTTTTCTTTATAAATTACTTAGCCTTAGGTATCCCTTTACATCAATGCAAAACAAACTAAGAAAAGTGACAAAGAATAAAAGAGAGAAGATAAAAATTACCAATACCAGAAATAAAACAGGGAATATCCTTATAGTCTCTCCAGACATTAAAAGGATAATAGGGGAAAACAATGAACATCTCTACACACATATGTTTGACAACTTCAACAAAATGGACTAAACCTTCAAAAAACACACAAACTATCAGCAATTCACCCAACAGGAAAGATATATATATATATCTTTTTGAGACGGAGTCTCACTCTGTTGCCCAGGCTGGAGTGCAGTGGCACAATCTCGGCTCACTGCAACCTCTGCCTCCGGGTTGAAGCAATTCTCCTGCCTCAGCCTCCCGACAGCTGGGACTACAGGGACACATGGCCACATCTGGCTAATTTTTTTGTGTTTTTAGTAGAGATGGGGTTTCACTGTGTTGCCCAGGTTGGTCTCGAACTCCTGAGCTCAGGCAATCTGCCTGCCTCGGCCTCCCAAAGTGCTAGGATTACAGGCATGAGCCACCGTGCCCAGCCAAAAGAGATAATTTAAATATAACTTTACTATTAAAGTAATTGAATTCGTAATTGTAGAACTCCCCAGAAGAAATCTGCAGGCCCAGATAATTTCACCAGAAAATACCCATAATTGTTTAAAGAAAAATTAACACCAATTCAACTCAAAGTTTTTTATAAAGTGTGATGAGTGATCACTTCACAATTTATTTTATGAAGTTATCATTACCCTGTTGCCAAAAATCAGAGAAAGTCAGTACAAAGAAAGAAACAAACAAATGAAATGACAATTTAATATCCCTAATAAATATAGATGCAAAAATTCTTAAAATATTAGAGATAGAATTCAGCAATATATAAAAAGAATTATACACCATGACTACATGAGATTTATTCTAGGAATTAAAGCCTGGTTCAATATTTAAAAATCAATCAATGTAATCTACCATGTCAATAGGTTAAAGAAGAAAAATTACATGACTATATTAATCAATGCAGAAAAAAATTTAATAAAACTTAATAGCCATTCAAGATAAAATCTATCAGAAAAATAGGAGTAGAGGAGAATTTCTTAAGTTGATAAAAGATATCTGCAAACATCTTACACGTGATATATGCTTAATGGTACACACATACACACATACACACCCCTCCCAAAACTAGTAAGTTTGATCAGCAAGGTCTTAGGACACATGATAAACATACAAAACTCATATGTATTTCTCAATACTAGATATAAACATGTGGGTGCAATGGAATTAAAAATATGCTTCCACTTGCAATCACTCAAGAAAATAATGGAATACTTAGGTGCAAATCTAATAAAACAAACATGTATAGGACTTATATGATGAAAACTGCAAAATTCTCATGAAAGAAATCAAAGAATATCTAAATAAATCAAGAGATGTACCATGTTTATGGATTGAAAAACTCAACCAAATGCGAGCAAGGACACAGAGAAACTGAGTTACTGATGCATTGCTTCTGGGAATGTAAAATGGCACAACTGCCCTGAAAAGTCATAATTTCTTTAAAAATTAAACATGCAACTATAGTATGACCCATATTTTTTTCTCCCGGACATTAATATGAGATAAATGAAAATCTGTGTTCACACAAAAACTCATACATGAATGTGTATAACAGCTTTAATTCATAGTAGCCCCAAACTGGAACAACCTGGTGTCCTGCAGTGGATGAACAGTTAAATGGAGTCATACTCAGCAATAAAAAGCAACAGGCTAATGATTTACACAACAACCTGAATGAATCTTCAGAGAATTATAATGAGTATATATTTACCTAATGGTATCTCTGTATACTGTTTATATAACATTCTTGAAATGATAAAGTTAGAGAAATGGAGAACAGGTTAGTGTTTCCAGGGGTTAAAGAGGAGTTGCAGGTGAGAGAGAAGTAGGTGTGGCTGCAAAAGGGCCACATGAGCGATCCTTGTGGTGACAGAAATGTTATTATCTTGCTTATAAATATCAATATCATGGCTATGATATTGAATTTATAGTTTTGCAAAATGTTACCACTGGTCGAACTTGAGTAAAAGGTATGCAGGATCCCTCTGTATTTCTCTGTATTATTTCTTTTTTTTTCTTTCTTTTTTTTTTTTTTTGAGATGGAGTCTCGCTCTTTTGCCCACGCTGGACTGCAGTAGCGCTATCTCGGCTCACTGCAAGCTCTGCCTCACGGGTTCACACCATTCTCCTGCCTCAGCCTCCCTAGTGGCTGGGACTACAGGCACCCACCACCGCACCCAGCTAATTTTTTGTACTTTTAGTAGAGATGGGGTTTCACCGTGTTAGCCAGGGTGGTCTCGATCTCCTGACCTCATGATCCACCCATCTCAGCCTCCAAAAGTGCTGGGATTACAGGCATGAGCCACCGCGCCCAGCCTCTGTATTATTTCTTACAGCTACATGTGAATCTACAATTATCTCAAAATAAAAAGTCTATTTAAATTTTAAATATATTCCATCGAATATAGGTACCTAATCAGAAGCCTATAGACTATGAATAAAACTGTAACTTTTATTAGTTGGGGATTCTAATAATCATAATTGAGGAAGATTGAGAAGTTTTTAAAAACAAAAAGTTGTAAAGAAAATAAATAAAATGTCTTACAGGATAGATTAAGATAAAGTAGCACAACTCTTTTTATCTCTGTCACTTGGGTTGAGGAAATCTCAGGTTGATGCACTCTAGAACCTTGAAATTTTAATTCTCTGAGACTTCAAGGTTTTGTAGAAGTGATCCATTCTTCTTTAAGGTAGACTGGTGGCAAGGGGTATCAGCTTTAGAAACACAATTATGGCTATCTCTACGGCTATAGTCCAGGGCTGACAATAAGAGATGCTGTTACAGAGCTGGGCTCTCTAGCAGCAATGAGATGACAGAAGCACAAATAATTGAGGCCAGGTGATGACACCTTAGCATCAGAAGGAAAGTGATCACAATTATCATAATAAATGGAAAGGTCAGAATGGCAGTCTTGGGACCTGACCCACAAAGAGTATGGAGATAGTTAATTGAACATTGAAGTCCAAGGGCAAAATAGATGAGTGGCCAACAAGTGTACTGTTTATTCTTTTTTGTAATAAGAAAAAATCAAGAATGGATAATCAGAAGGCTAAGACCAGCCAACCCAAGAAAAAGTCATAAATCCTTTGCTTAATTTCCAGGCCTGAACCAATTATAATATTTAAATTCCACTGACTGAGGGAGAGGCTAAGTATAGATGAAGAAAGGCTTTGCAATACCAAGGCAAGTACGAATTGAAAGGATTTCCCAGTCCTTATAAAGCTATTTACAGTAGTCACCCCTTATCTGCAGTTTTGATTTCCAGTTTCAGTTACCTGTGGTCAAACAAGATTTGAAAATATTACATGGAGAATTCCAGAAGTGAATAATTCATAAGTTTTAAATTGCACGCTATTCTAAGCAGTGCGGATCATCTTTTTGTCTAGTGTATTCACTCTGCTTATACTACCTGCCCATTAATCACTTAGTAGTCATCTTGGTTACTAGATAGACTGTTGCAGTTTGGCAGTGCTTATGTTTAAGTAACCTTTATTTTACACAATAATGGCCCCAAAGCACAAGAGTAGTGATGATACCATATTGTTATAATAGTTCTATTTTATTATTAGTTATTGTTAATTTCTTATTGTACCTTACTTATAAATTAAACTTTATCATAGTTATTTATGTAAGAAAAAAGTATAGTACAGGTGATTCAAGACTAATGATTTTTCAACTTACGATTTTTTGAATTTATAATGGTGCCAAACATCACAATTTTGACATAAAGTACAGTATTCATGAGATTTTGACTGTACAATGGCACTAAACCATCACAATGTTGACATAATGTACAATAGTCAATAAATTACATGAGATATTAAGTACTTTATTACAAAATAGGCTTTGTGTTAGATGATCTTGCCCAATTGTAGGCTGATGTACGTGTTCTGAGAATGTTTAATGCTGGAACAACCTATGATGTTTGGTAGGTTAGGTGTATTAAATGCATTTTTCACTTACAACATTTTCAACTTACAATGGATTTACTGGGATGTAATTGTACAGTAAGTTGAGGGGCATCTGTATATATATGCATTGGTACTATCCATAGTTCCAGACATCCACTGAGGGTTTTACAATGTATTGCCCATTACTGTACTCAAATAATCACATACTGGAGTAAGAAAAATACTAAAATATTTTGAGGATAGTTGGATACTAGGTCCAAATTGGCACTGATACTGAGGAACCCAAAGTGTTATTGTGGCCACTGTTACTGTTGGGACCTGCAGTAGCCAGATAATAAATGGAATCCTGTCATAAGATTAAAATGAGATGGATCTGCAGGATCTATGGACATAACTTTAAATACTTCTCTTGTCCCAAAATGCAGAGTTGGAAACAACATACTTGTAATGGTACAACTTGGGAAGACTAAGTGGAGGCCCTATAATTGCCCCTATCTCAACCAAGATATTAAATCCAAAATAATACAACATCCCTGGAACATTAGGTAATAATTAGTGTCACCTATAAAAATTTAAAGGATGTAATCTTGATCATCACCATCATGTCCCCATATAATTCAGTATTCTGGCCTCTCCAAAAAAAAAAAAAAAAACCCAACAAAAAACAACAGTAGGATACTGGAAGATGACTTATAGTTTGTTATAAACTTAAACAAGTAGTAGCCTTGATTGGAACTGATGTGACAAGTATGGTACCTTTGCTGAAACAGAGGGCAAGGGCACTGTAAATGGCCATTGATCTGATGAATGCATCATTTTCCATCCATATCAGCAAAAAGAATTAAAAGTAGTTTATATTCACATGTCTAGAGGTACCATAACAAGGTCATATTGGTCCATATAATTTTAATCAGCCAACGTGATCATGAAATTGTAGGCTCCTGCAGGACTTGGTAAGATACAAGGTGCTCTAGACAGTAAGAGGTAATTCCTACAAATATTCAGTGAAGATTTTAGGAGTTTGGTGGTCTGGGACATAGTAGGATATTTCCTCCAAAGTAAAGGACAAAGTAATACATTTCAAAACACCCAATAACACACATAAAAAGACATAATACAATGGAACAGCACTGTATTCACTCTTGGGAATGGTGCTGGGACCCATTTACAGAGTGACATAGAAAACTAGCAGATTTCATTGGGATCCGGATATAGAAAGAGCTCTGTTTCTGTGATGCAAGCAACCCTGTCATTTGCTCCCTATGACCCATCTGGTGTCTGTGTGGGAAGATATGTTTTATAGGGTTTATGGTGAGCAACACTAAGTCTCTGGAGCAAGGCCATGCCATCTAAAGCCCAGAAATATTCACCATGTTAAAATCAGGTCCTGGTAGCACCTGGTCATAGGGCATCAAATGGCCACACTGGCAGAACTATATATCATGATTTGGCTTCTGCCAGATTCACCAAGTCATAAGAAGTGGGGCCAGACACACTTTATCGTAAGACAGAGTGGTACACTCAGGAGTAGACATGAGCAGGTCCAAAGTGAGCTGCATAAGTAGGTTCCACAGAATTCCAAGTCATCTACCATCATTGCACTACCTCCTCACCCTCAGGTCACACTATGGCCATGCTGAGAGTCCCATGTGAGTAGCTCATGGAGAAGGAAAATGGTCAAGCTTGGTTTAAAGATAGTTCAGCCCAGTGAGTGAAAGCTGAAAAGGAACTCTTCCTAAGCCACAGTCCTACTCAGGGAGGGCCTTGAAAGGTGGCAATAAGCAGAAATCCTCACAATAAATAGTTTTCAATGGTGGATATTGTCATGCACTTTGTGTGAGAGCACAAGGGGCCTTAGGTAAAGAAAATATATGGCTACATGGTCCAGGTCCTGGAAGGAAGAAGGTTAGAAGCTCAGAGAGTAGGAGGTCTGGGATAGAATCCTGCAGATGGATTTATAGGTGTGAGCATGGAGTATAAATACCTTGGTATCACATGTTAACACTTATCAAAGAGCACATGTTAAATAAGGGGGCATGAACCAGTTAGTAGATGAAATGGCCCAGTGACCTGATATCAGCTAGCCTCTCCTGTCCTGGCACAATAAGCCTGTGAATGTAGTAGCCAGGGTAGCAGGAATGGAAGCCACACATAAAGCCAAAAGTAAGAGTTCCCACTGACCAGGGACCATCCAGCCTTTGCCTCTGCCTATTATCTAACCTGTCAACAATAAGAACCAATGCTGAACCCCCATTATGGAACCATCCATCAAGTTCAATCAGCTACTTGTGGCAAGTTCATTACATTGAACTCCTTCCACTCTGACAGAGGGCAGCAGTTTATCTTCACTGAGATGAACACTTACCTGCCTTTCCTGCCCACAGGATCTTTTCCAGGACCTCTACTCAGGGACTTAAGAGATTGATCCACTGACACTGGTTTCTTCATAATATTACCTCAAAACAAAGGACCCACTCCACAGTAAAAGAGATACAGAAAAGGGCATAAGACTATGGAATCCACTGGTCCTATCACACTGGTCCCGCATCACCCAGAAGCTGCCAGCTTGACATGGTATGAAAACACCTTTTGAAGATGTACCTAGAGTGCCAACCAGAATATGTATCTCGAATGTTTGGTGTCTTTCAGGACAGCATATACACTCTAAATCAATGACCATTTTATGGTACTATGCCCCTAATAGGTAGAAAACATGGGCTTGGGAACCTAGGGGTAAAAGTATAAGCAGCCTTGTTTATCATCATTCCCATGGTACCCATATGAGGGACTGGTGTGTCCTGTACCTAAAACTTTAATTTCTTGTGGGTCTGGATTTCCTTGTTCCCAGAGGGGAAATGTTTCCACCATTGTATACTATACTACAAAGAGAAATCCACTAATTGGTGAATGTTTCCAAATTTTTAAATGACTGTTCAAGGCTATGAATTTTATCGATTCATTGTTCTCCAGATTCCAAAATATGTAAAAGCTACTAACCATAGTGAACATTAGTGAAAACAATTCTGAAAATTCTTCACTTTAGTATCCAAGTTCTAAGAAAAGATTCTAGCATCTCATAGATTATCAGCATTGGATGAATGAATGAATAAATGAATGAATGAATAATTTGCAATAAACATAAAATGAGTAAAAAACACAAATATAGAGTGTGTGACAGTCTTTTGGAATGTTGAACTTCTATTGGAACTAAAAATACAGATTGCTACTCTATGGTCATAAAAAATACATTTACTTTAGTGAAAAAAGGCAGAAATCGCAAATGAGATGTTGGCTTAAAAATGCACAATTCACTGGACTAGCTCAGGTGCTCTGTTGTCATTGTTATCAGCAGTAATAACAGTGTTACTACTACTAACTAGTATTAGCAGCAATATAATTAACATTGATATTTTAGTGCTAATGCTGGATTTTTATGGTATTCAACTTAATAAAAAATCTGTAAATAGAAAAAATACACAATTCATTAAATGTCCTCATTCATATCATAAAAATATAAAGAAATAAAGTAGTTGTTACAGGTATCACCATTATAAATTGATGTTTTGGAATACTATAAGATGCAAAAACAAAGAGAAAAAGTAGAAACTGGACTGGGCATGGTGGCTTATGCCTGTAATCCTAGCACTTTGGGAGGCCGAGGTGGGTGGATCACAAGGTCAGGAGTTCAAGACCAGCCTGACCATCATGGTGAAACCACGTCTCTACTCAAAATACAAAAATTAGCCAGGTGTGGTGGCGCACACCTGTAATCTCAGCTACTTGGGAGGCTGAGGCAGGAGAATTGCTTGAACCCAGGAGGCGGAGGCAAAGGTGGAGGTTGCAGTGAGCCGAGATCACGCCACTGCACTCCAGCCTGGGTGACAGAGCAAGACTCCATCTCAAAAAAAAAGAAAACTTCATAGTGTATGTGACTACCACTCAGGCTTTAGTCAATACAATGCTCATGACATGGAAATTGTAAGGTATGTCTTTCTTTCTTCATATCATTGCAGACAAGGCTTACCATTTGTTTTCTTCTAAAAGGTATAACGTTAAACTAAGTATTTGTTATCACTGTTGGGACCTTTAACTAAAATTGTATATTTTTCAAATTTCTGGTAAAAACCTAAATAAAAAGATAAAAATTTAATTTTTACTAGTTATCCTTTATATCCCACCACATCATACTTATCTATTAGTGTTCATTTATTTATTTAATAAACACTTAAATAGCACCCACTAATTGCCAGGTGATAAATATCCTAAGCACTTTACCAAAATTAACTCATGTAACTCTCATAGCATTATGTGGTTGACTTTCCCCACTTTACAAAAAGAAAACTGGAATACAGATTAAGTGCCCAAGGTCACAAAGTAGCAAGTGGGAGATGGGATATGAACACAGGCAGTCTCCCCAAGTCCATGCTCTTTAAGACTACGCTGCACTTCCTCTCTAAGTATCTGATTCCAAGGTAAACTTGAATAAATGATATAAGTATTTAAGTGGATAACTAATTTCATGTTGTTCTCCCTTCTAAACATCCATTATTTTAACTAGCTCTGTCAATGCACTCAGTGGGGATTCAACTTCCTAGCATATGGATGGCATATCTGCCGGTGGCAGGAGAGGACAGGAAGTTTGGGGAGGGGAAGGAGAGCAAGGGAGCGAGGGAGTGCTTTGTTCTGAGCACTTCTCAATGCATATCCAGGCCCCATTCTTATTAGAAAATAGAAACAAATGCTACCATTTCTTGAGGATATATACCTAGAGTCATGCTCACCTTTTACACTCACGGTTGTGGTTTTTTTTGAGGTGGGGGACGGGGACAGAGTCTTGCTCTGTCACCAAGGCTGGAGTGTGGTAGCGCAATCATGGCTCACCACAGCCTCAATCTCCTGAGCTCAAGTGATCCTCCCACCTCAGCCTCCCAAGTAGGTAGGATTTCAGTCACGCACCACCCTGCCTGGCTAATTTTTGTATTTTTTGTAAAGATGAAGTTTCTCCAGGTTGCTCAGGCTGGTCTCAATTCCTGGACTCAAATGATCCTTGGCCTCCCAAAGTGCTGGGATTCCAGGCATGACCCACCACACCTGGCCTTATGCTCATGTTTATTACCTCTTAATTCTCACAGCTTTGTAAGGGTTAGTTCTCTGTTCCCTAAAACAAGTCCCCCATTTTATAAAGGAGATAATTGAGGCTGAGAGAGCATCACTGACTCTCTAAAGTCATCCAGGTGTGTCTGACTTCAAAACGGCTCTGTCCCCCTGTGCTGGCTACCATCTATGCTGCTGAGGAAATTGATTTCACTGCGGTTTGTTACCGTCTCCTCATGGCTCAACCTGACTTTTGTTGGAGTCATGCTTTGGTTTGGGTTTCTCTTTTGCTCTGTGGTTTTGGCACAGTCCCTAAATATGCTTTATTTATTCCATCCATATGGCAGTTTTCATTTGACGGCACACAGTTTGCAGTCTTAGAGGATGGCTCACATTTGCATTTTGCGTTACTCTTATAGGTCAGTCTGATATCCACCACCCAGTTCTCTAGGTGGAAGAATAATCAAAGAGACTGGGGGGAAAGAGGAATTCTCAGGGTTGGCCTTGTGGCCTTCCTACATGATGAAGATGTGAAGGCTGGATTTGATAATGAAGAGTCTTCTTTGTGTTCTCTCATTATTTATGCCACATCTGCCTTTCAGCATTTGTGTCAATGAGTCACTGTAATTACAGCCGTTGGATAATTTCTCCCGTTTTACAACACAAACCCGACTGTGTGAGTGCTCCACCAGAGAAAAACATTTATTTCCTTGCAGCACCATCAGGCAGCAAGGTCCAGCTTTCTTGAGGTGTGGTTATTAGCCAAGTCAGATGAAATGGCTTCTGTTCTTACTCACACTAACTGAAAGTGAGACTTGAGGAGCTTAGCTGATTATGGAGACACAAAGGATCAGAATTCTTTTTTCTATATAAAAGCCAGAATTTTGACTGAAGATCTTGCTTAAAAAATGATTTATGGAAAAATGAACTATGCTGACCCTGAAATGGAGGGATGGGGGTGAACTGGGGAGAATCACACTTCACTGTTTCTGTTTACTAGTACCCCCACCCCAAAACAAATAGTAGCTCCTACCATCTAGCAAGATGTTATAAGGCAAAAATATCTGGTTTAATTAAATGCAAAAAGAATTCTTGAAAGTTGTATGCATGATAGAACCTAGGTGTTTTCAGTTCCTCCATCCTGTTGCTTGTTCATAGCCTAGTTCCCAAGATGAATTAAAAAATACTGGGTCTGCAGCAGAAACTCTTCTCTGCCATAAGACAGAACTAATCTTGTAATTCTACCACATTGCAGGAGGAGAAAAGAGACCTTATATGTTATGATATTCTTTTTTGATTAATGCTATGGGTGTTCATGACTGAAGAGCCATTCGTCTTTCTATTTGTGACTTACTAGGTGAATCGCAAGACACTATAAACCAGCCCTTATTTAACTGTGTTTTATGTTTTCTCCAGGAAAATACAAATTTCCATTTCTACCCCTAGCACTGTACTACACCAAAGACTGCAAAAAGCAAATGAGGCCACAAAGAAATGAAAAAGAAAAATAATGTTAAGATATTTTTGAAGATATCCAGAGAGAATGTTTTCCTGTTGCTAACATGGAGGCAATGCTTGTCTTCCACATCTAAGTTGAAGAGGCTGGCTGTCCATGTGATTTGAGGTCACATAAGAACTGACCATAAATGTCCATCCTTCACTTTCACACTTCCTTAGTCCCACAAGGTTTTACCTCCAGAATGTCATTGTTAAAATTCAACCTAGGAGGATTCACAGACTAACGCCTCCACTTCCATTAGTATGGATCATTTCTGTGATTTTCCAACTTTTCTTTTTTTCAAAACAGATCATTTTCTCAAAAGAAAGCATAAAGCAGAACCCTAATACAAGTTGAGTATCCCTAATACAAAAATGTGAAATTTAAAACGCTCCACAATCTGAAACCTTTTGAGCACTGACATCATGCTCAAAAAAATTGCATATTGGAGCATTTTAGATTTGGGGTTTTGGATTAGGGTTGCTTAACCAGTAAGTATAATGCAAATATTCCAAAATAAAAAATTTTTTGAAACACTACTGATCCCAACATTTTGGATAAGGTACACTCAATCTGTATTACAAAATAAAAAGGGACGGAGATGTTCTCTGTTTGAAAAGACCAGATTGGAGAGTTCCCAGTTACCCTGAAAAAATACTTCCCAGATGTGACTGTGAGACCCATCCATGAGACATTACCACTCTATGAAACATACTTTTAAAAGCACTGAAATAACGTTTGGCTTGGGAAAAGATAACTGAACCCTGTGAGAATCCAAACTAAGTGACCATCTTGTGGCTGGGCAAAAAGGCATGTAGACAGGAAGGAAGGATGAGCAGTGGAAGGTGATGCCAACGCCGACAGTTCTTAGTGGGAGCCACAGTAAGGCCACTGGAGTTGGCATTCAACCATCAATGCAGTTATTAACAGTGGGTTTTCACTAGCGTCATGGGAATCCTTAAGCATTTCCAACTCCTAATCTCATGCCTAAGTTTTGGATGCCAACGATCTCTAACCCACATGTGATCATCTTCCCAGGGTTTTATGTGGTCTTTTCTGATGTGCTATGCTTGGAGAAATTGAGAAAGCAACACAGAGAAGCTGCACACCAGGGAGGCATATTATGAAGTAGTTTAAATGGGAGTTTATCCTAGCCTCAGGCCATGCCTCACTAACGGAGAAGCAAGAAAAAATCAAGAGAGGTATGGTATTTTTAGGATATATCCAGACAACTTTATGTCTGAGATAAAAATAAAATCTCAGAGAACTCTAATAACCCTCAGCAACTCTCAGCAGAGCATTAAGCTCTAAAGACCAAAATCTTTATTTGATAAGTAAAAGATATCAGTAAATATTAAAATTACTAGGTGTGTTAAATAAAAACTGTGAACAAATAAGTTTTTTTTTTTTCTTCGAAAGTGGCTTGGCTTTTCTTGCTGGGAGCTCATAAAAGCTTCTTTGTGATCACCCCCTTTTAGGTAAGAATTATTCTTCATGGTTAAAAAACAAAAAGTGTGTTTTAACTGGGGTGATGTAGGCTAAAATTGCTCCAAGCAATTTTGTATAATGGAATTTCATAGTAAAAAATTAACCACAAACCACTGACTGGGTCCATTGTCTTTCTCAATGCTACAGTTTTGCTTCTGGAAAAGGGGGTTTGCTATTCAAGGATGCAAAAGTGTGATTCAAGAATCAAGCCTTTTCATCTCTCATGGGATATTGTCCTTTATCAGAGCATTCTTGGTGGATAAACATGTAAATTATTATGCAAAGCAGGATGGAGTAATTCAAATTGACAGTTGCCCTATTAAAAAAAAATAAAAATGTGGAAGCCTTGAACATGTGTCTGCTGACAACAAAGGAGGTTCTTGTTAAAATCAACATTGTTTGGTGTCATTTTCATATATATTTCAAGCAGATAAATTCGCTTTCTTTACTTTCTATTATGAAATTGCTTTTTTTCTACCAGTGTATTTAAGAGACAATTTCAATAGGAAACATTAAATTGTAGTTATATGTGTGTGTATATATATATATAACTACATATATAAATATGTATATGTTTATATAGTATATATAAATTATAGTTATATATAACTACAATTTAATATAAATTTAATAAATAATTTAATAAAAATAAATTTAATAAATAATAAATTATATATAACTATATATATTACAGAGAATAGATTATTTCCTTTACCATTCTCTTAACAACTATAAAGCTGCTATACTGCACCTTCAATGAAGATCATTCATCTATAGCTAGCAAATTACTTTCAAAGACTTAATTGATGGCCATATTTAAAAGAGAACACCATTACGATTTGTTATTGAGCTACCACCAATTCTACCAGTTTACCTGCACCTACACCCATTGAGTCTGCCTTTCTTTCCTACTGGGACAGCAGATGAGTTGGCCTTGTTCTTATCTATGACAAATCCTCCACTTGTGCCCTGGTTCCTTTGCCCTCATAACTGCTCTGTGGCTTTTGTCCAGCAGAATTTCCTTTTCTCTTTGGTATCATTACTTTCTCTCTATTTGCCTTTTTATCATTCCCACCACCATGAGTGCAATATCACTGATCTTAAAATAAACAGTAAATGGTGTTGACTCCAAATCCTTTTATTGCCACATTTCCCTACTTCCCTCCATAGAAAGACCCTTGAGAGAGGTTCTGTATATATTTGCTCTTTTCAGTTCTTTACCTCCTATTTTCTCCTTAACCAATTCAAATCAAGCTTACATTCCCATTTCATCCAGTGATAAATGGGATGAAATGGCTCAATATATTAAGATTGGCTCAATGTATTAAGATTTCCAGTGACACACATCTTTGCAAAGATAGTGGTTAATTTTTTTTTTTTTTTTTTGGTCTTCCTTTTACCTGATTTCCTAGTGGCTCTTGATTCTTTTCTTCTTAGATAAGTTCTTCTCTAGGCTTAGAGGAAGCTTTTGCTTCCTTCAATTCAGGGTCTTTTCCAACTGTTGAAACATTGATGTCCTTTAGGTATCTCTCTGGCCATCTCTATGACTACGTTCACTCTCCAAGTGATTTATCTAGTCTCATGACTTTGAAAATGAATTCCATCTTGGTAACTTTTAAATGTTATTTTCTAAATCTAGCTTCCTTGCTGTACTCTGTACTCATTTGATTGCCTTTTTCACATCTCTAGTTGGAGGTCTAGTAGTCACTACAAACTTAACATGGCCAAAAAATAACTGTTGATCCCCTTGCCAAACACACACACGTATACAAGCCCCAGAATCTTCTTCTTACCAAGTTTTCAACATTTATATAAACAGTAATGTTATCCATCTAGCTCTTAGGATCAAAATTCCAATTTAATTTGTCACTTTCCAATTCACATCCAATGCATCAGTACAAGTTGTTCTGCCTGCAGTACTGGTTTTGAATTTGAACTCTACTCTACAAGAGTCAAATATATCATCTCTAGACTGGCCTTCTGTAATTGTCTCCCCCACCACAGTTTTTCCGTCTCACTATAGTCAAGTAATTAAATTTTTTTTTTTTTTTTGCCTGTGATCTACCCACATCGTGCATGATCTGGCACTTGTTACCTCTCAAAGCCATCTCCCTGTACCCTTCCCCATGTTTGTTACTCTCAGACACACTAGTTAGAATATTGACTTCCCAGTACATGACTGCTCCTTCTCCATATTCAAAATACAGCTTAAATGATACCTTCTCAAGAGAAGCTTTCCCAGGCCAGCGTAGCTAAACAAGAACTATAAACTTTCCCTTCTATAGCCATTTTTTCCCTTTCTTATCAACTTATTTGTAGCACTTAATATTACTACAGGGTACTCTTTTAAATGTTTTTATTTTATTTTATTTTTTCATTGGCTGTCTCATACACGAAACAAGATTCTTGTGAGCAGAGATTTTGTTTTGTTTCCTGAAATCTTAACTAGTGCCTAGCACACAGTATGTACTCAGTAAATATTTGGTAATGTATTGCTTGACTTAATCATCATTCACACAGGGATTTTACCTCTGCTGTTGTATCTTTTGTACCTGAATAAAGTTCATGAGGCTTCACTAAACCAAAGAAAGGTAATTAGCTTTTGTTTTTGTTTTTATTTTTTTAGTGTTACTCAAGACCGAGCTAGACAGAAATGGTTTTAAATTAGAGCAATCTTTAGGAACAAATATTAAAATGTTCTAACATATTAAGTAAGATTTCTAGATGATATAACTACCTACATAATAAATGAACGTGAACTAAATATATGAATAAGTAAAATGAAACAATTCGTACTATTAATAGATTTAACAGATGTTGAATCCAGTAGTTGCCAACTCAATTTAACAATGTGCACAATTGACTGGTAGTTGACAACATTCTCCTATTGGGCACATTGCCTTTGCCCTTTCCAGTCTCACTCTTTTCAAAGCATATGCATTGCGCAAAATGTTTTTTATTTGTATTCTGTCACTTATGGGTACTGATGGTGTCAGGCAATATAGCCTACAGCTATAAGATCCACTATTATTGCTCAAGATAAATTACAAAAACACATTTGATACTCGGAGAGGATTCATGTGAAAATACCTACGACCTATCAAGGATGACCGTAGAAAAATAGTGGCAGTAAACAGAAAGGGTCATGCTTTGCTTAAACTTGTTCAGTCCCTTATGAAACATAAACATAAAATTATCTGTGGTTGTTTTATAGGGATGGATAATATATATTTTCTTTCTTTCTTTTTTTCTTTTAAAAACTAGATAGCTTCTCCTATGGAACTGTTGAACTGAAGACAAACTTTTCAAGGTGTTTATTGTTTCCAGGAGAATCAAAGAACTTTAGAAGGTGAAGGATGGATTTCCAATGTTTATTGAACCAGTTTTCAGAGATAAAATTGGAGCAATTTATCCCCATTATGTTGAGACACTTCTCTTGTAGGTTTTTCTTTCAGTGTTTATCTTTTCTTTCTGTCAATACTGCTGACTAATCCTGCAATTGTCTAAGAATCAGTTTTTAATTGCAAGCAAGAGACAGAAAACAGAAACACTCACAGGAAATGTGGATGAGGACTCTATCTTATAAAGATTTTGCAGAATAAACTCATATGGTTCTCTTATGTGAGTGCCACAGCAAAGCCCACACAGATTGCAGAGCCAAGCTAGGATCTGTTATGCCTGATGATTTGAACAAATCCTCACAATCCTGAAATGGTGGTTATTTTATATTTCTTCTTCTCTTTTATATGGATAAACTAAGTCAAATCGGGTGTGGGAACAAGCAACTAAGCTGCCAGAGCTAATTCCCCGGCACATTTACACCACCCACTTTTAAAACAAAAATGCCAACCTGTTAATCAGTTTACTGTTAAGCCCTTTGCTTTAGTAACAAAATATATGCCAAGCCCATGTTAAGTGGACTAGAGGTCTTCTAATGCTATGCAGGACATAAAGCAGGCAGGCAACAGTCTGCTCTGAGGCAGAATTCAATTTAGAGGATGAGAGGGTGATGGAGAAGAGTACACATTTAAATAAGAAGAATGGATATTATAAAGCATTTTAGAGTTTTGAAAGCATTTTTATATGTGTTATCTCATAAAAACATTAAGAACTCTATAAGATACTACCCAATTAAGAGCTAAACTCTTTACATGGCAGAGAAGTAGAGAATAAACTAAGATTGAAAATAAATGGGAAATGAAGTAGTTGGGGCTATGGTACTGAAACACCTGGGCAGGAACCTCTGATTATGCATTCAAATCTCAGGGAAGGGTACAGATTTTCCAAGGCTCATTCAGCATAGTATTTAGTTGCCACATGATGCTAACCAGGGCTGCCAATAGTGAAAAGTGACTTAGAAACACAGACCCTGAAGGTGAAGAAATATTGGGATCAAGGTTAATTGTAATAGTAAAGATTAAAGTGGCATGCAATTGTGTGGAGAAATCTACGTTAGATTTGTTACTAGAAATACTCTGTTTATATTCATGTTGAAGTGTATGTTTTTTCCAAGAAATGCTGTCACCAAATATTTAGCATGTTTTAAAATCAAGGGCATGTTAGGATTGAGGAAATACGGAATATTTGTTTAATTCAATATAATTTTAATTTAATACAACCTCCTGCTTTTTCTGTTCTGCACACCGAAGCATCCACCAGGCACTGAAATGATACATATGTGTGGTATTTTTATGCACTGTTTATTGCTCTTGAAAAGTGGTGCCCATATATTCTAGAGCTGAATGTTGGCAGCAGTATGGCTCTTTTGGTAAAGTAGCCATACCTCACCTGGTTACCTGACAGGTGTATCTGAACTTAGGGCCAACCTCAAGAGTCAGAATTATTCTCCAATTTGATTTTCCTTTCCTTTTCCTTTACTTGTTCTTCAAAGGCAACCTGTTTCTATCACAGCAAGTCCTCACTCAGTGTTGTCCATAGCTTCTAGGAAACTGTAAGCAAAACAACTTAGAACAAAACCAATTCGACCACAGGCAAATTGATATAAACAAGAGTTGAGCTTCTACGGCATATTTCTGATCACGAAAACATCACCACACTTCATAAGGACCCCAAACACTTCTCAGATTAACCATTGAAATAAATGTGAGCTATACAAACATTTAAGAACTAAGAACAATTAATAAAAGCAAGAATGATAATTATTGACCTGCTTATTCTAGTTTAGGATCACAGGTAGCGAGAACCTATCTCAGCAGTTTAGGGCTCCAAGTGGGAACCAGCCCCGGACAGGACACTATCCCATTGCAGGGCACATTGACACGCCCACACTCAATCAGTCTGCTTTCATGGAGACACGCCAATTCACTTACCGTGCACATCTGTGGGATATGGGGGAGACTGGACTACCTGGAGAAAGCCCACGCAGACATATGGAGAATGCGCAAACTCCACAGGGAGTGGCCGCAGCTGGGAATGGATTTCTTTTCTCATCAATGTTATAAGGAAATGATGTTGAATGAAATGCCATTATTCCAGGACAGAATAATATATTTGAAAAGAGCTGATATTTATCATGAAATGTCAAAATCTTTTTAATTTTATCATGAAATTCAAATCTTTGCCTCCAAAGCAGATGCAAAATATCTGAAATCAAACCACTTTACATTTTTATTAAAACTTGTACTAATGGAAAGATAGTCTCAATTCAATGTTTACTTTAAAAAGCAGTCTTCTGTTGAAAACAGAAGTTTGGGTCATTCATTCAAGGGCCTGGAAAATGTTTTCCAGCTAGGCTTGAACTGTTTAAATTTAGAAGGAAATGTGTTGAATTTGGATTGGTATGGAAAGAATTCCTAAGCAGGAAGTTGGCATTTTTAAGAAAAGAGGAGAATAAATTAATGATAGGTGTATTCTGTCAGTGGTATACAGTAGCTCTCTCTCTCTTTTGTCATAAGTAAGCTATCAGTGTATTTACTTTTGTCAAAAGACAAAATTATAACAAATTTTGTTTAAGAAGTTAGTTTATTTGTGATTCTGAAATTGGGCAATACCTTATTCCGTAAAGTCGAATGAATACTCCAATGAGCTGAGCAGAGGAAGTTTTATAGGCAGAAAAGGGCTGAAGGAAGCAGCAACAAGGGACAGGGATTGGTCATTTCAAAGTTACTTTTCTTATGGCATTAAAATAAAGGGATGGGTTGAAATAGAACTTCCTTGTCATACTGTCTCAGGAAAACTAGGCCCCATCTGATTAGTTACTGCGAATCTCTTGTTTTTGGGAAGTTGGCCTGTTTCAAAGTTTAGTTTGATTACTTGGCACTTAGCACAAGTGACTAGATTCTGGTTTTGTCTGATCTGTTAGGATGTAGTGCAGGAGGCTACTTCAAAACAATGGCCTCCTGTAAATTTTAACACATTTATATACCTGTGCTTTTTTTGTTCCATATCTAGTGGCAATTCTAATACTGTATGGCTGAAATAAGACACGTAAGGCACTCTGCACACTCTAAGAAATGTAATTCATCAATTCATTACATGTTGCCTTACCATTTAATTTCCACAACAAAAGTAGCAAGTAGCATCCTTATTTTACAAGGAGAACACTAAGGCTCAGGAACTAAAGTATGCTGCCTGTAATGCTTTGAGCAATGAGTAGTGGTGTTAGAGGTAGACAGGCATGAGCGGGCAGGAGAGAGTGCTCCCCCCACCCACTAGAAATGTTGGGTGATGGTTTGGCAATTATCGCATTGCCTCTCTAAAAATGATAATTTGGCAGCCAGGGAGGGACTAGCTCCTGATGGTCCACACCTGTTAACATTAAAAGCGTTAATTGAATGCAGGCCCCAGGGAGAAGCAGCTTCTTGGGCATGCCATGTTAAGAGACAAAATGGCAAAGTCTGATGTTCTGGGAGCACGCACCACCAAAAGAATGAAAAAAAAACCTCAGACGGGCATGGGTATAATTACCTAAACACACGGCGTGTGCTCACTTCCAAAGGGTAAGGAAACCACTGTGCATGCAGGAAGCCCACCCTAAGGGAAGAATCATGGGAAAGAGGTGAACCTATAAAATCCAAAGGTCAAGTTTAAAGACCTCCTTTTTTTTTGCTGTCTTCTCCTCTCTCTTGGACTTTCGGGTACCTGTTCCCAGTGAATTTTCCTTTCTTTCCTTTTCTAAAGCCTTTTTAAATAAACTTCCACTCCTCCTTAGAAACTTGCCTCGGTCTCTTTTTCTGCCTTATACCTCTCAGTCAAATTCTTTCTTCTGAGGAGACAAGGACTGAAGTTGCTCTGGACCTCAAAGGATACACCGGGGTAACTCAGGGTAACTCAGATCTCTTCCACCAGTAACAGTGGAACTGAGATTTAAGTATAGTTGGATCTCTCTGGCCCAGATAGATTCACACACCTTAGGGAAAAGACTGGAAAGTCTATGGAATCCATTTTGAGAAATGTTGTGTTAGGACATACATGTTGGTTGTATCATTATTAAATGCTTATGTTTGCATTTATCTCCCTAAACTCAGAGGTCCCTGAGGGACAGACATCCGCCTTCTTCATCTTTGTATCTCTATTTCAGTACAGCATTATTAAATTAACACATGAAAGTGGCTTGAGGAGTCCGAGAGAGCTCCACTGGATTTACTTGGAAAAAGATTCATCACCTTTTTCCAAGCAGATTAAAAAGAGCTGAGACATAATAAATAAACTACAAAAATGATAGGCGATACAGTGTTCTAGGGCTGAAAGATGTGGTCTTTCTAGAGACACTATCACTCTTCAAATTCTTCCTTGACCTTTTGAGCCTTGAGTAGATATTCCTTGGAGGAAGTTAACATGGAGATAAACACCATTGCATACGCATACACCCCCCTACTCTCCACTCACTGAAGGGCAGTGCTAGACATATGAATACTACTGAGTAATGTTACTTAAATAGATGGATGAATGAATGAAACAGACGATAGTCCAACCTGTAAGTTGTTAACCACACCACATGGGAGTGGTATCTATCACCTGAGAGCAGAACCTACAGGCCACTTCTCACAGCACATCAACAAACTATCGCGGTCTAGGGTGCTCACTTGAGTGACCTCTGGCTTATTTTGGAGTCCTCAAGGGTGGACCTACGACGGGTTGGTAAGGCAGCCTTAGCAGATGGCTTTGGTCTGGACTGTGGGGTAAACATGGTGACCTGACATGTCCATACAATTGGCATAATGCCAATGCCAGTGCCAAATCATTGCAAGTTCTTTGGTGAAGAAGACTGGATCCCCAGGAATTTGTGCTTGCTTTCTTGTTTTCAGGTTGGGAGTCCTCAGAGATGTGATATACTCTGGGAGGCAGCTCAGGCCTTTTCTTAAGCAGTTGCCTCCAGCATTAGAATTACTAAAAGAGAATTTTACAATTACAAAAAGTAAATTCTACCATATGAAATATTCTATTGTTTGCCTCCAGTGACATTATAGAAATGAAATCTACTCCCCTCCCTTATTAGAGTTCTGCATACATGGGTAGACAAATGTGACAGATATTGTAATTTAAATACAATTGTTCACTTAGCAAGCCCCCTGGAAACCTATCACTTACAACTTGCCTTTGGGTGGAGTCCTTAAGACAGTTCTCTAAAAGAACAAAACTCAACAAGGTTTGAAAACAGAAAATTACCGTGGTGTCATCAAACCAGCCTCCTCCAAATTTCTCTTCTGCCCTTGCCTGTCGTCCCAGGCTTAGAATTCTGCGTCAAGAAAGTCTGAAGACTAGGCTTATTTGTGAATAAATGGTGAGGCCTCAGACTCTGTATTCCTAAAAATAAAGAGAATATGCACATTTTATCCATTTTTCATTCTTAAATCCCTGTGTTGTATTCAGGAGAACAGATATTTCTTCCTATTAAAGAAACTGTATTCTTCATTATGGGTTTTATAGATCCCCTGGATCGATCTCACTGAAAGGTCTGGCAACAAAAGTCATTGAATAAATATTATTCTTTTGTCTTTATGAGACACCTTGAATATGATGTGCTTAATACCTTGCCTAAACACAAAACATGGTTATTTTCCCAAACCTCTCCTGGCCTATGGATAGTTGAAGAGGTTATGGCCGAAATGTGGGGAAGCAAATCTCTAAACAAAGGCCTGAAGATCTGAGCTCAGCTGTAGCCTTTGTATTGTGCTTGGGTGAGGCAGGGGCTTGTGGGGTGATGAGTTATTCCTCTTTAAACTTAGAGAAAAGCCCTTCAATCATTTCTGAAAACTTTCTCACCAAAAACGTTTATAGCTTCTATTAAAGCGTTTATTTACATACAATAATCTGTCTTTTTTGTGGGATAATTTCAGATGCTCTTTTTATTTTTAACAGTCCCAACAGGGTTAAATATATTAGGAATCTTTTGTCCTCAACTCACCATGATTTGTGTTCAAGGAATATTACGTGGGACGTGCGGCCAAATGAAAGATAAAATTGATTCCTGCTTCCCTGTAGGATAGACTCAGTTTTTCCACTGGAGAATCTTTCAGCAGGTCGTACATATCCCTCCCCAGTCCCCACCCATCTCTAGAGACTAGCAAGGCACAGCAGCTATTTCACACATTTTTATCTTTGAAAGCTTGAAATCAGAGCTTAGGGTGTAATGCAAATAAAGACCTAAGCACATATTAAGGAAAGCAATTTGACACTTTAAGAATTTCATCTCCTCCAAGCCAGCTCACTGACAGATTACATACAGAGAGGAACAGGTTAATACTTACATAACTGATTGAAAATTGGTGCTAATTGGCTTGGGGTTTAAATGAGCAAGCTCCATCAGGCAGCTGGGCTAGTTGACAGTTCCTTATATGAAAGTACTACGTGGAAATATAATTTATCTCTATGTAATGATGTTTATTCTCTGAAAATTAGGTTAAAATTGAAGAAATCATTTCCCGCATCCTCAATTAAAACAAATAGCTCAAATTTAGCTCAACTTTAGCATTCATGGGACTTGGGGATACATTTTCCCCATTTTACAAGTAAGCCACTGCCTATATTTTCCTGGGCCGAATGGCCTGGAGGATCAGAGTATTTTAGAAAAGGTTAAAAGAAATTGTACCACATCCAGGAAGGCTAATTTTCATGCATCAAGGTTCTTTGAGCTGAATTTGTGTAATGAGTGCACTGGAAATTGAAAGACGAGATTAAAGTGCTGTTTGTCGTGTACAGAGATTTCAGAAATGCTTATCAGCCTTTCGCAGCTGAACACAGCCCTGATTAAAAACCGATCTGACAGAAAGGGAGGCTGACTGCAAATGTAGGGCTTTACATCCACACTAATTACAAAGTGCATATTAAACATGAGGCCAACGATGAGAGCAGCTGCAAAGGTCTTTATCTATATTAAGAGACTGTCCACCTACATAATAAGAATAATTACCAATGAGAGAATTCTTAAAAAGAAATTGCATTTAATGACACGTCATACAATTTCTCCTAATTTCAAAAGTCTATTCCACCATCTCCCAATAAGGTGTGACTTTGTCTTCTCTGTGGAGCCAGGTGACCTGTCAGATTTTGAAAAAAAGATCTATTCACATGTATTGCATTAATGTAAGCCCCTTTGGTTTTAAAAGTGCAAGTGTGGAAACCTTATGGAGTTCCCAATCCTTGTCTCTAATGAAATGACAGGAAACAACTGAAACTTCTTCAAAGGCCACTTTGATTGGAAGGTTGTCAATACCACCAGACCTGGGCTCCAACGCCTTTTTCCCCCTTCCTAATAAATGCTAACATTAGAAATTGCATGCCACCGAATTGAAGGGGTACAAGAAATTCTCCTCTTGGAGTTTTTTCCCCCTTTGTAAAAAGGAAATGGCCTCTCATGATCCTTGAGAAGTAAATGCAATGCTACCAATGAAGACATCTAGCATACACTGAGCATTCCACAAGTAGTAGTTTTTCTTTTCCATTCATCTTTCCTTTCTTTCTACCATCTCTTTTTTCCTTCGTTTTTTTCTTCATGTTTTTCAGTTGGTGTAAACCTAAATTATAAAACTTCTTTTCAGCCTAAGTGTCACTTTTCATTATTTCATTTTCAAAATAAAATCAGTAAACACTTTTGGTTTACTTCTTATAGTTGTTCCTGAAAACCTAGGCACATAATAAATGACTAAAATCTAATAAATGATAATTGTAAGATATTAAAAAGAGCACCTAATAAATTCAGCCTTTTGGGGAAAAGCAAAATGAGAAATCAAGGGCCATACAAATGGCAGCAATATGCCATTGCAAGAAATATTATTTTATCTGTATTACTATTAACATACTCCAATCAAATTCTTCAAGATTTCAGACAGAAATTCCAAACATCTAACAGACATTTAATCTCTGTTACAAGCCTCTAAAAATACTAGGAAATATACATACAAAAAAAGTACATAAAAGCATTTGTATCATTTACCAATAGTTCGAAGACAAACACCCAAACCCATCCAGGATAAGAAATGGAATGTGGTGACACCTACGAGGCCCCGTCTCTCCTGTGTGTGTATTTCCATAGGCTCTTTCCTCTGTCAAGAGCAACTTTCTCATGATTTTTATAACAATTTCTTTGCTTTTATAAGGCTCTTCTATATAGCTAAATATACCTCTCATCTTGTGATATATACAATTCTTTTTCCTATGTTTCCTCTGCAGTTAGTGTGAAAAAATGTCAGTTTTCAGACTTATTTTCTCCAAGCTTCTTAACTTCAGTTGCTGTCTTAGTCAGTGTCAGCTACTATAACAAAAATGTATACTGGATGATATAAACAACAAAGATTGTTTGACACAGTTTGGGGAAGTTTGGGGAAGACAGCAAGTCCAAGGCCAAGGTATTGACAGACCTGCATCTGGCAAAGGTCCTTTTTCTGGTTTGCAGATGGCCATCTTCTGACTGTATTCTCAGATGTTAGAGAGCAGAGAGGGATTTCCATGTCCCTTCCTCTTTATAAGGGCATTAATCACAGCATGAGGATCCCAGCCTCATAGCCTAATCTAACCCTAATTATCTCCCAAAGGCCCCATCTCCAAGTACCATCACATTAGGGGTTAGGATTTCACCACATGAATTTGGAGAGAGGAGGCATAAATATTCAGTGCATAACAGTCTCTTTAGTTTTTTTCTGTTACTCAGTTTGGGAATCTCAGTGGTTCAAAATCACCAGCACAGACTATCACTATTAAATAGTCTTTTTTTTTTTTTCTTGCCATTTGTTTTATTATATCCTCCCCCAGATGCCAAGAACCTTAGAGACATCGATGGTAGTAGGGATCATTTCCAGACTGAATCTTGCTATATTCATAGATGGCTTTAATTATAGATTAAAATAGTTTAAAGAAGAACCCAGAAAATGGGCGAGTAAAAACATTAAAGGATATTTCCCACCTACTGATATCTGAGATTCCTATCTCCCATTTTCTTTCTGTGCCGTAATAACTGGTAATCACCAGAGGTACAAGAAGAGACAAGATAACAAGGTGGGTGTTTTATGAGAAAACTTATCACAGGAGTGCTGCTGGGAATCCCTGAAATCTCCAGTCCTTAGAAGAATCTTTACTTCAAAGACAGCTTTATACCATCAAAGTAGAAGAGACAAAGACAGGAGGCAGCCAAGGGTCCCCCACCCTCACAAAACCCCCTACTTCAAGCCTAAAACAGCCTGAAGGCTGAAAAACTGGACTGCCCATTCCAGATGAAGCCTGCCCTTTCCCAACTGATTCTTTCTGAATAGTGCCCACCTGCCCACTGGGAGGACGGGGTGGGGCCTCGGGAAGTTCACACCATTTGCAGAGGGGAGGAGCCCCGTCTCTCCTATTCTTGGGTGGTGACCTGGGATTCAATCTGTGAGATGGGAGCCTGCTAACTGGAACCCCTCTTGCTTTGCTGAGTTTTTTTCCCTTTCGCTCAATTAATTCCATTCCCCCTCACCCTTCAAAGCATGTGCAAGCCTAATCTTTCCTTGTTGTGTGACAAGAACACAGTTTTTTCTACAGCAAAAGTGTTTGCAGAAAAATTCACAGTATTATTTATTAAAGAGACACTGTACTTTCTTCCCCAAAGTTAAAGTTTTTCTAATGGCAATAAAGGCAATGATAAGCAACAGTATTCTTTTTCCTGAAGTTAAGAAAAGATTGCTGATTTGAGCCAGTGGAGATGGCCCTGCTGCCCGCCACCTCCCCCACCTGCTCCCACTGCTGGGGGCTGTGCACTCTGGGCAGTGGATACTAGAGCACCATTTTCTGCAGCCTGGAGGGAACGCAGAGTGGTTGACAAGAGGCCAAACAGGCACCTGCAGAAGATGTGGTGATGGCAGGAGTCCAAAGAGGAGTCTTCACCCAAGCACCTGCCACAGGAGGCCAACCAAAGCCCCCCACCCTGGTGGAAGTGAATGTTGTCCCACACCCAGGTCCTCTAATGCTCTCCCAGTCATCCCCTAGTACCAGGTTGGGCCCCCTCCCCAACTCTAACCCAACACCTCTAGTGATTAAAGCTGCCGGCTCCACCTCCTATGGGGCAGGCTCCAACTGAAGCAGACATAATCACTGGGACTCAGGCACACTGAGGCCAGGCCCTGATCCTGCCTGCTTCCCTTTCTTGCCAGTTTATTATTTAATAGAAATATTGTTCAATAATAAAGAAAAATGTTGTGAAGTCCTTTTCAGGAAGTGACCAGATTCAGGTCACTCAGGTCAAGCCTAGTGGCCTGAGTGACCTGAGGTCTAGTCACTACTACATGGTGTTATGGCCTTGGGTAAGTTTTCTCATCTATAAAATGGGCAGTTTTGGCCAGATAATCTCTAAGGTACCTTTAAATCAAAAAATTATAGCCTATTAGTAGATAGTGGATATTCAGGATCTTAAAATAGAGATTTTGTTTTTCATATGAGTTTGATATTGGATTTTTATAGTGAGGGATAGGAAAAATTAATAAAAACCAATCAAGATTATTTTCTAGAAGAATGGAAACTTTAGGAATAATCAAATCACACTGATCAAACAAAAAACAGCAAACAAACAAATAACACATTCAAATTTATCCCCACTTATATTTTTATTGTATATGGATTATTTAGGAGTTCCCAAATAGTTCAGCATTGTAAGTTGATACAGGGGTGGAAATAAACATTTTCTTCAGTATCTACTATGTAGCAGGAATTGTGTGCTAAGGTATTTGTCTTCATAGTAAGACTGTAAAGGTAACGGCATTCCCTTTTGGAGATGTGGAAGCTGAAGCTCAGCTAGTTAAAATAAATTATCTAGTGATCTATGGCAGAAGTTCTCAAAGTGCCCCATTCCCCACTCTAATATCATTGGCATCACCTAGACATTTGATAGAATTGTAAGTTCTCAGGCTCCACCCAGACCTACTGAATCAGAGACTCTGAGGGTGGGGCCAGAGATGACTTTTTAACCAGACATCCAGCTAACCTTGGAAACCACCAGTCAAGGGAGTTAAGAAACTAGGAATCAATCTTATATCCTAACATGAACTCTCCACTACCCACAGTTATTACAGAATTCCAATTTGCCCAACTCATTTCTGATTGCTTTTTTTCATATTGCTTTCAAAGGTGCTTTGCAGGTGGGGAATATTGCAATCCCTTTTTTTTTGTTTTGTTTTGTTTTGTTTTCAGATTCATTGGAGGTAGATGAGAGACCTTGAAACAGAATCATTTCAAGTTTGGGAGTCAAAAGGAAAAGTGACAATTTTCAAGCAGACACATGACAATAATGTATATAATACTAACATATTATGTCTGTGTGTGAGGAATGAACTGGATGATCTGTGAGGTCTCCCTCATCCTAGGAGTTTACGGATTTGATTTTACCAGTGGCTTATCACTCCTTTATATCTACAAATTTGTATCAGCATATTTCTTCCAAGATGTAGATTTGGGAATATCATACATTTCTTTTTTACACACAAATCTTCATAGAGCTTTATTTGTAATAGCCAAAACCTGAGAACAATCCAAATGCCCTTCAATGGGTATACAGTTAAACAAACTGTGGTACATCCATACCATGGAATACTACTCAGTAATAAAAAAGAATGAACTAGTGACACACACAACAACTTGGATAGACCTCAAGGGAATTATGCTGAGTGAAAAAGCCAACTGGAAAAGTTACATATTATATAACACATTTATATATCACTCTTGAAACAATAAAAATTATAAAGATGGAAAGCAGGTTAGTGGTTGCCAGGGGTTAGAGACTGGGGATGGGGGTAGGGCAGGAGCTACGTGGCTGTCACTAGCATGATGTAGTCCTGTGAACAAACTATCTGTATCTTCACTATGGTAGTCACATGAATCTACATATGTAATAAAATTACATAGAACTAATTACACACACACATATATATAATTGCATGCTTTCAAAACTGGTGAGATCTTAATAAAGTTGATGGATTGTCTCAATGTCAACTTCTTGATTGTAATGTTATACTACAGCTAAGCAAGATGTTACTATTGAGGTAAACTGAGTAAAGGGTACACAGAATCTCTGTGTATTATATCTTACAGTTATATCTTAACTGTATCTAAATCAATGATTATCTGAAAATTTAAAAAAATAATGGTAAGGAAGTTCAGAAAAAAAGAGTATATTACATCCACTTGAGGAAGTCAACAAAGGCTTTGGTGAAGAGGCAACATTTGAACTACACTATAGATCTTGATATAATCCAGTCACTCTATGTATGGTTAATAAGGTTTATCATTTTTTTAAATTGAAGTGAAAAGTTAGAATAAACCCTCACAGTGGCAGACCACCTTGACAAATATGTTTTGGAATGATCCCAGTGAAACTTTTTTTGTAGAATCAGAATTGTTTAAAAAACTAGCACAGAGAATATGCTACAATTTTAAAATCTCACATATGGAATTAAAGTGAGAGAAGGTTTTACTTATTTTACTTACTTCCCCACTTCCAATCCCACCGCAATGCTTAGCTGTAGGTGATTAACAATATTTACTGGACAAATAAAGTTAGATCCTGGAATTATTTGGCAATTTTCCTTTACCTTTAAATTTTATGTGTGTTGATGTAAAATTAACCTGCATGCGGTTGAAACCATAAGACAGTTTATAATAGCTTTGCCATAGAATTACATTTGTAAACAAGTAAGCTTTTGACCTCAACGTTATAGTATTTGCCACTTGCCAAGATCTCAATAAGAATGTACTTTTCCTTTCTATTCTGCTTTCAGAATACAAATTCACACGTTTCTTATCCTTTCTCTGTCTTTTTCCTATACGGAAAATTGAGGGGAATACTGATCAAATTCTTCAGTCCTGTGGATAACAGACTAAACAGAAATGTGGTGATGAGGTCCTCAGTTAGTCCTACACATTCATAATAGAGTTTCATCCTCATTGCCCTGAAGTGATGTCAAATTCTTACTGGATTTACAAGAACTAAAGTTCAGGTAGGTGTAGGCTGTAAGTGTTAACTGTGGTCACATTTTTAGGGATGATGAAATTTGCCATTTTTCTTCCAGAAATGTTTTTCTGAGGCAAAACAGTTTTATCTAGAATTTGGAGCTGTCTGAAATCATTTTTTATTTACTGAAATATGCTACTTGACTCAGAAGTTTCTCTTAGACTAGTACATACTCTAACTCAGCCTTGTTATTGAGTTCATTAACTGCTGTCTTTCTTTCTATGAAGTTGTCAGTTCTGGAGAATAGGACATTTGGGTTAAGCATGGCAGGGGGGGGGCTCTTTACACGAGCAATTACTTTACACAAAATGTATAATTTAGTGTTTTTTTTAATTTAGAGGGACTTTGCACACTTATAAGGCTGCAAACTATCACAATCTTTATTTCCTGTGTGCAACACAATATATAATTGTGTTTTTTTTTCTTTTTTTTTTTTTGAGACGGAGTCTCACTCTGTCGCCCAGGCTGGAGTGCAGTGGCACGCTCTGCCTCCCAGGTTCACGCCATTCTTCTGCCTCAGCCTTCCAAGTAGCTGGGACTACAGGAGCCCGCCACCACGCTCAGCTAATTTTTTTGTATTTTTAGTACAGACAGGTTTCACCGTGTTAGCCAGGAAGGACTCTATCTCCTGACCTCATGATCCACCCATCTAGTCCTCCCAAAGTGCTGGGATTACAGGCGTGAGCCACCGCGCCCGGCCAATATTTTTATTATTCAATATCTCTTGGGATTTTTTGTATTATATATACGTGAAATTTATTTAGAGGATTCAATAAGATATTCATTATAGAAAATCAGAAAAGAACTATTATTTAGTCAGCCAATGTGGTTAAAGATTATAATGCAAACTGCCCCTAAACATTTAGCATTGGCTGACTGGCATACTGGACAAACAAACACTGGTTCAAATCCCAGTTAGTTCGAACATTTACCAACTGTTAAGTTATTTAGCCTTTGAGCACCACTTTTCACTCCCATGAAATGGAGATGTAAATAAAGCCTATGCATGCATAGCATTTGTGAGAGAATTAAATTAGGCAGTCCATGTAATATGCTAGCTCATTGCTTCACACATGGTTAGGATTCAATAGATGGTAGTCATTATTCTTACTAGTTTATATATAGTGTGACATAAGGAAGCACTAGAACACTAAAATATTCAAACCTAAATATATGACTAAAAGGCAGCCCAGTAAACTCCCAGTGTAAATTAAAAATAATCCCAGAATATTAGAATGGTGCTTGAGCTAGCAAGGAAGTCTCTACTGTTCATCCTAGGGTTGTGTGGTTCCTGTCTACCAAGAACTTACCTGAAACTAAGAGAAACCCGGGGAATGAGGAAGGACTGTTGTTGTTTCTTTACAGTTTAAGGAAAGTAACACTTCCAAAAAGAACACAGAAACAGAAGGCTTCCAGCTGTGAGGAATTCCCCCCCTGGTTTAAAAGGTCATTGACTGTTTGCAAAAGGAGTTGTTAGATACTGTTTGCACAGTGCAAATCAAAAGGAATTGGGAGCAAGTCCATAGGTTAATGAGACATTAGCCAGCCTTATGATGTGAAATAGGAAATGCACTTTCCCCTTCCATCCTCAATTTTCCACCAACTTTTATGTAAAGACGTGACTTAGGCAGACAAGGGGTCTCAAAAGCAGGCAACTGGGCAGAGAAAATCTTATCTTGGATTTTCCAAGGGGCATCCATTGCACTATTAAAATTAATACTGTTTCTTGGTGAGGCCAATTTAATGCATCATTGCTTCTAATTGTGTGCTTAACATACACCTCTTTGAACATTTAGACTGGGATGTAAATAAATGTTAGCATTCACACATTCACACATCTAATTAATTTTCACCAGAAAATTCATTACAATATCATGCCATACAGACTTATCTTCAGTAACTGTTATGGAGCCCTTCATAATGCAATGTTTCCTGAAATATTATACATTGGGCAGTGGCAGTACAGCAGGCTGAAAAAGAAATAACAAAAAGCCATCTTAAAAGAAAAATTCTAGAAACTTTACATGGATTTGTAATTTAAGCTTTACTTGCTTTGTTTATAGGAAAAGATATAGCACATTAGAGTTTGTAGGCAAACTTCTAGAAAACCTGCAGTTGTAGATTCATCTAAATCTCACAAACATGGTATAATTTTTAGCCTTGCTCTGAATGTTTACTACATCTCCAAAATTCCAAGAACTCTGTTGAAATTTTATCTTTAAATTTGTTTTTCTTTTAACTTTGTGCAATGTTTCTTTAAGCCACAGCTTAGTGGTTATGCCTTAGAAGACTACGAGCTAAAATAAAACCGCTAAATGGTTTAGCATCCTAAGAATACATGCAACTTCAGATTTCAAGTCTAAGCCATGGTGTTGAGCATGGCCGTCTCCTCTGGGTAGAAGACTGTCTTTGACAAAGATTCAATTAAAATGTGGATGTAAAATATATACCATGCAATGAAAATGGAGAGACTGAATGTCATGGCCTGGCTGAGAGAAAGCGGGATGTCTTAAATTCAGGCTTCTCCTGAATGTTATAGAAATTATTCTTAAAAAAAGTTAATTTCACATTAAATTTGGAGCCATTTTCACTGAGTGTAATTTAGGTTGTGGGTCTTAAATTAGTTGTTTTTTCTTAATGAATCATAGTCATTCTTTACTGTAAAAATTCAAATGTCCTGCTCTACACAGAGTTTAGAAAAATCTCTGGATATTCCTTAAGCATCATTTTAAGTCCTTCATCAAGCATTTATTTATAAAAATAGCACTGTACAATTATTTTGTGCTTTTTACATTAAAACATTTTCATATGCATTGTTATGTTTTATTAAGTTCAATACAGGGTCAAGCATTGAGCAGGAAAGAAAGAAAAGAATTAACTGCTTTTCCTATCAGCATTTATGGGCAGAGAAACTCTTACTTGGATTTTCCAAGCAGCTTCTGTTGCACTATTCAAATTAATAATATTTCTTGGTGAGGCCAATTTAATGCCTCACCAAGATATGGAGAAACAAAACATACCTTCTGCTAGATAATACTAGACCATATATAATCAAGGCAGACAGTGTGTGATAATCCTGTTTGCTTTGTAGAAATGGAAAACATTCTTCTATGCTTACTAGAAGCATATGAGGTCCCATATTCAGCACCATTCCAGCACAATATTGAGCAAATTATAGTTCTCGCGTTTGAAGCAGCAGCTGCCTTTAGCTGGCTGATTACTGGACAGAAGGATTAAGTATCATATTGCACATGCCTATCTTATAATAGGCTCTTAAATGTTTGTGTTCATGTATTCATTCCACAAATCTTAGTGACAGAGCAAGTTTTTCCTGAGAAAGTGAGATTTGAGTCCAGATGTGAAGATGTGGACTATGTGACTAGGATGATCAAGCAAGTGTGGTGTGAGGAAGTTTTTCTAACAGAGGGAAGGGCGTGTGCAGAAACCCACAGTGGGAGGGAGCATGATTCTGCCCTGACCCAGAAGGAAAGTCAGCGGCTGGATGCAAAACGTTCTGGGCAGAGGGACCCCAGGGGAGGCTCCACCAGTAAGGCAGTCACGTGGGGTTTTGGTGCCATTAGAAAACTAGATCTTCATGCAGTGAGTGAGCAGAAGCTACTGAAAGGTCTTAAGCAAAGGAAAGATATATTTAAAAGATCTTTGCTGTGAATCTTAATCTTTTCTAGGTCCTTGTCTTAGCCTGTTCAGGCCGCTAAACTACAATACCACAGACTGGGTGGCTTATAAACAAGAGAAATTTATTTCTCACATTCCACCCGCTGGAAGTCCCAGATTACAGAGTGTCAGGCATGGCTGGGTTCTAGTGAGGTCCAGTTTCCTGGTTCATCTTCTTGTTGTGTCCTCGCATGGAGGAAGGGGCAAAAATTTCCCTTGGGCTTCTTTTACAAGGGCACTAATCTGTGTGTAAGAGCTCCACCTTCATGATTTAATTCCCTCCCCAAAGCCTGTTCTCCTAATATCGTAATGTTGGGGGAGAAGATTTCAACATATGAATCTGGGGGTACACAAATATTCAGACCATAGCAGTCACTAAAAGAGAAGCACAAAATTATAAAAACATTTTAAAATAGCTTTCACTGGTCCAGCACAGTGGCTCACATCTGTAATTCCAGCACTTTGAGAGGCAGAGGTGGGAGGACTGTTTGAGGCCAGGAGTCTGGTCTAGCCTGGGCAACAAGAGAGAAACCTGCTCTACAAAAAAATAACAAAAAAAATTAGCCGGATGTGGTGGGTACTTGCCTGTAGTCCCAGCTACTTGGGAGGCCGAGACAGGAGGATTGTTTACACTCAGGAGTTTGAGGCCACAGTGAGCTATGATTGTGCCACTGCACTCCAGCATGGACAACAGAAAAGACTTTGACTCTTAAAAAGAAAAAAAAAAAGCTCTTATTGATTTTTTTTCTTTTTAAAATATTTATTAAATGAAATAGATACAGTTCTCAGAATAGTACCTGGCCATAGTGGTTCAACTGCCAACTCAAATTGTCTTGGAAAATGTAGCAAGTTTCCAGTGACAGGGATCTCCAATCTTACTGCTTAAGTTAAACAAATGTCCATTATTTAAACTGGGTTAAAAAGATGGTTTAAATTACTGTATTTGGTGTCAAAAAACAGACTGTTTTCAACATGTGGAGAGTCAATACATCATGATCTTTTTATATCCCATTAGTTTTCCAATGTTTTCAGTAATATATTTTCCCTTGAATAGAAGAGCTCAATTTACACAATAACAGATATTTCACAATTGCAGAAATGTGAATTGCAACTTTCTTAAAACTTGACTATAATAAAGTTTACATTTCACATGTACACTTTTAAAGATAATTTTTGAAGACTGTTAGACTAACAGTAGCAATAACTTTCAAAAGATGTTTGAGGACTTTTTTGTGTAACTTGACAAGGACATATCTTAAAGAGGAAAGAATGTCTTCAAGGCTAACCAGGCATCTGAATGATAAAGTAAATGAAAAACTGTGACACATGAAAAGAAATGTTTCCAAAATCTAAAGTAAGGTTTGTCCAACTCTCATAGTAATCTTAGCCAATCAAAGGTTGCCAATTTTTTGTTATATGCAACATTTTAGACAGTGGTTCTCAAAGCCAGCACCAGCATTTTTGCAATTGTTAGAAACAAATTCCAAGGCTCTACCTCAGACCTCTTTAATCAGCAAACTCTGGGGTAAAGCCTGAGAATTAACAAAAGTGTATGTTAAAAAGCCCTCCAGGTTCTCAAGTTTAAGAACCATTAGCCTAGCAGAAATGTATCCTTCAGAAACCATATCATCAACTGGTCAAGTCCTACTTTACTGAAATAGCTTTTAGTATTACAAAAGATAAAGAGGGAAACATTATAGCCCAGAACCATTTCCCTCCTCTTGCTTAATAGAACCCTTCTCTGAACAGCCACTATGCTTCAGGGAAATCTGGTGGGTCCCTGCTGCAGAGATGGACCCTGATTAGGCTAAGCCAATGATGGCAATCCCAGCCCCTTACTAGGGAATAGTTTAGAGATATTGTAGGTCTGAACCAATCTGAGCTATTGAAATCCATAAAAGATGGTTTACTGTTTGCGCAAGGAATTTCATGATTCTTAAGAGCCAAAGGAAGCTATTTGTCTCTTCCACTGCAAGAAAACATAGATGCTTCCAGCAGACATCCATGAGCTTAGGAGAAGCAGCCAGAAGATGAAATGGGCACACCATGGGTTGTAAAGAGTTGAATGTCTGAAAGGACCCTCTTGATGACACTAAGGCCACTGGATTAGCTCCCCGTGAACAGCCTTATGTCAGGCTTTCCTGTAATATATCTCAATGCCCTTCCTCACTTGTGAAGACAGCTACAGATGCAGCTTGCAACCAAAAGCGTCTTAACATATTAGATCTTCCCTAATAAACAATGAGCCACCAAGAGACATGGGTCATGGATTTAATTTTCTTTATAACCTGAGAGTCCAGATCAACACCTGGCAGACAGTGACCACCTAATAGACTTTTATTGAAAGAATAAAAAACGGAATACATTTACATTTTATAAGGATATTCTACTTACCAGAGCATCCAAAGAGGTAGAAATGTAATGGGATTACTTTAGAAATAGTTTTCTTCAGAATGCATTTATTTTGTGCTAGTTTTCAAACAGACTGGCATTGAAAACTGTAGTGAGGAGGCCTTTCATCTGGGATAGAAAAAAATAGGTCTACCTATGTTTTACTTTTAATAGGTTAAAACTTGAACATAAGATGAAAGTAACCACTGCTTTTAATCATTAAGAATGTGTTCCTAATAAACCTACAACTTAAGAAACACGAACAACTCCCTGCTTTGCCATCAATTCCATTACTCACTTTCAGTTTTTCCTTTCTTTTCTTGGCAGTTGCTCTTAATTGCTCACAAGTATGGATGAGAAGTGGTTATAAATTTCAGATGTAATAACATCAGAGAAAAGGAGAAACAGACTGAACTGCTCTATCACTTAAGGGTTTTTTGTGGCTTCATTTTTCCTTTCTACCCTTTCTTATGTTAGTAAAAATCTCCAAATTTGAGTGATCTCTACCTAGCTACTCTTGTGTGCTATGGGGCCCTTCCCAGGGCAGATAGAGAATAAAAGACTTGAGCCCTCCCTAGAGTGACCCGGATAAGGTCACTCAGGGGTAAGGCTGAGACTGAAACCCACCTCCTCATCCCTAGAAAGCCAGACCCCCAGGTCCTTCAAACAGCGAGGTGGCATCGATTACTCCAGTGAGCGTGTATCGAGCACTTGGCATATCGCAGTCATGACTTTTAGGCTCAAAATTTTGTCCACCTACCAAATATGCCCAAAATGGTGAGTTTTCCCCTTTTGATAAGATGTGATTCTAATGCTTCCTGAATTGAAATTTCAGTTTAATTTCCACTACAAATGGCAAACCTTGTTATTCTAATATTTTTGCTCCTCCTTAGCCACATGTGATTTCAATAACATTTAGCAGTGAAATTATTCCTTAAGTGTGTAGGTATAATAAGAAGTTGCTTTTTGTGTTTAATTACATCAATCAGTAAATAAAGCACACTTTCACTACTTGAGAGCAGTGGAGTGTAATGGTTTTGGGGAATGATTCCCATCTTGAGCTCTCTTCCCTATTTACACCTGTCCATTATCCCTTTTTGTTAGGAGCTCCTTTAGAGTGTTTACCTCATGTCCCTTTACAGCATTTTAAGCTCAAGCATATTAAGATGTGAATGTATGAAAGTTTACATGGCCATTTGGTGTGTGCATGGGTGGGGTCCATTTGCATTTTAAAGGGGTGAAGCCCTTTAAATGCAGAACTTCTAGCATTTGCAATCTGACAAAGGAGCTAACGGAGACAGGGGTGGCTGTACTCTCTTGAGTCTGCCGAACAGTCCTTGGGCACATTTTCACCCAGCCACGAGGCTGCCCTTTGGGACAACATACCTCACTAAAAATAAAATGAAAACACTCAATGGCAATGAAGACAGGATCAAGATTTACGTATTTGCGACACGATAAAATAGGAAGGCAATTTAAATTTTGCCAGTGTTATTATACTTGTTGTTAGACACATAAAAGCAAAGCTGAGTTCTACCAGTTGCAAATACAGCTGCCCTCCAAGCAAGTCAGAACTTTTCCTTTCTCATGGATTGTTCTGGGAGTTAGTCAAGACTGGCTGATAAACCTTCATGTGTTCTCTATAAAGAGTTGTTTACTATGAATGATTGTGTGAAGAGCTGTCACCCCAGGCTAATCAGAGAGGGCTTCTTACCTTCACCACACCCCACTATTCTATAAGACACCAGGGTCATACATGCACCGCAACTGTCTTGCTCTGTGTGTCACACCTAAACCACTGAAAATGTAAGAATCTAAGTGCTCCCAGTAAACCCAATGACTTTGACTACACACGAGCAGTACAGTGGGCCTGTTAGCCCTAAGCCAATTAAGGCAATTAGTGCTATTTAACGTGAAATGTTCTTCAATACCCACACTGGCAGGAATATTAAAAAATACAAGCATCAAGAATTCTGATTTATTTTCCTGTTGCTCGGGCCAGCTGCTGAGTGCCAAGCAGCACTGTATGTGCTCCTGGCATAACTTGATTAATAATCTTGGCAAACAAAGAATCCTTCAACAAATAGCAGTAGCCTTTTGATTATATCGTGCCAGAGATAATAATTGCTTCAAATTGACTGTAGTGGAGTCTATTTGCTCATGCATAATGAAAAAAAAGATCATATAACAGCTTGATTATAAAAATGAACGACATGCTGGAAACCTACCAAGAATTCTCCCAAATTGGATATTTTAATTGTTTTACCTCACTTTCTGATCCAGGCCAAATTCATTTAAGAAAAATTTTACATACCAAAATCTCTATGAAACAGGGAGATTTCCAAGCCTACTGGCAATAATTCATTTAGAGTTAATGAATGTGAAAATGTTTTTTTAAGCTATATAAAAATATATATTATTATTATTATTGGAACAATATTTAATTCATCAAAATTCCAGTATACTGAAAAGTTTAAATTGGAAACTTTTCAATTTAAACTGGAAAAGGAGACTTGACCTGTCCTTTCTGTTAGAAATGGGAATTGCACAGACTACATCTTTGCATGTAGGTATTCTACAATTATTTCAATTTAAATATGGATTGTGCTTAGTAATGAAAATATGGAAGTGTGCCTTTGATTATTGCCATTAATCTCAGTTACCATTTGCTGAGCAACTACTGTTTCAAACACTGGGCTATACGGTTAACAAATATTATGCAATTCAATCTTCACAACAATCCTATCAGATATTCTTTCCACACTTTGCACATAGTAGGTACAAGATAAAGATTTGTTGCATGAATAGACTTAAGATACTTCCTTGACATCACAAGCAGGTGGACCACCATTTCAATCAACCTCAGTGCTCTTTCAGTAGCTTTTCTCTGAAATCCCTTGTCTATGCTTATTTTTTTCCTTTTCAGGAGTGACACTTTAAAGGCTCTAAGTTCTAATGGTCCCCAAACGGGGCTAAGTGCAACCATACTAGGAATTCCTGCAGGTACATGTTCTTCAGGCATCCAGGCAATGTGGAATCTTCTGAATGTACCACTAACACCTATAGGTAATGACAATGGCTAATTGTCCTCAAGACTCAGCAGAAGGAACTGCTCTGGTGACATTTCAAACATGCTCAATGTGAGGCTGCCAACACCACAAAGGACCTGATGGCAGAAGACAAGTCAGCTAGGACACAGTTTGAATTTAGCTAAAAGGATCCAACACTCTTGCCCAAACAATTTTCTTGTTTTTTTCTCTTTCTTTCTTTCTTTCTTTTTTTTTTTTTTTTTTGAGTTGGAGTCTCACTCTTGTCGCCCAGGCTGGAGTGCAGCAGCATGATGTCGGCTCACTGCAACCTCCACCTCCCGGGTTCAAGCAATTCTCCTGCCTCAGCCTCCCGAGTAGCTGAGATTACAGGGGCCCACCACCACCCCTGGCTAATTTTTTTTTTCTGTATTTTTAGTAGACAAAGGGTTTCGCCATATTGGCCAGGCTGGTCTTGAACTCCTGACCTCAGGTGATCCACCTGCCTCGGCCTCTCAAAGTGCTGGGATTACAGGCGTGAGCTACCATACCCGGACCCAAACAATTTTCTTAATGAACATTCTACTTAGAAAAGTCTGTCATTTTGAATTTTCCATATTTGTGACAGATTGACCCACATTCTTAATGCTGATCATGGCCAGTCCTAGGTCACATTTTGAAGGGAATTAGGTTTCCCTGTGGCATCTTCTCTACACCGTTTCAGCACCCCATTCTCTCTCCACCTGCTACAAACACCACCTCGCCCCCATCTATTACCTTAGCAGCCTACTTTTATTAAAAATGAAATTAAAATAGTTATTTTAAAATATTTTAGCCATGAAATCCTTGTCCAAATATACATTTACTTGGAAGCACAAATAAAAGAAACAAGCCTCTCAAGAGTATGGGAATAAAGTTCTAGGATACTGACTCAATATCAACTCAATGATGCTTACACCTGAGTAAGAAATCTTTCTAGATCTTATCTCAACGTCCACTTCATTTCAAAGAGTTCTCAGATGAACACAACAACTCAGATGACCTGTTTTCTAGTCAAGGACCTGGCTCAAGTCTAATTCTTCTTTGCTTTTATGTTTGGATTTATCTTTTCTGCTGAGATAAACTGTAAACTCCCTCATGGCAAAAACATGGCCTTTTACTTATTTTATGTTCATTTAAGTAGAAGATTCTGTCTATAGTAAATAATTTACCAGAAGTACAACTTAGAAACAATTGTCATTAAATTAAAGCAAAACAGAAAGATAAGACAGAGGTATTCAGCTTTGATGAGACCTGCTGCCTACTTTTTTTTTTTTTTTTTTTTGAGACAGAGTCTCGCTCTGTTGCCCAGGCTGGAGTGCAGTGGCACGATCTCAGCTCACCGCAACCTCTGCCTCCTGGGTTCAAGTGATTCTCCTGCCTCAGCCTCCCGAGTAGCTGGGACTACAGGCACGTGCCACCACATCAGGCTATTTTTTTATTTTTGGAAGAGACGGGGTTTCACTGTGTTAGCCAGGGTGGTCTCCATCTCCTGACCTCGTGATCCGCCCACCTTGGCCTCCCAAAGTGCTGGGATTACAGGTGTGAGCCACCACACCCAGCCCCTGTTGCCTACTTTCTTGTACCCCTCTAGTTTTGGGTAATAGCTAGAGCACTGAATAGAAGACAGAGCCAACCAAAGTTGAAACTGGACACCTCAACTTACTGTGAGACTGTAGGCAATTATATTTACCTTTCAGTGCCTCAGTTTCCCAATCTGTTAAGTGGACATAAAGGCTTCATCAACTAATTATGAGGATTTAAGGAGACTGCATATATGAAGCATATAGTAGACACTCAATAACTTTATACCCTACTATACTTTCCTGTTTTGAATCCTTTGGGACATGTGACCTACTGTTTCAGACACTGGGCTATACAGTTAACAAATATCCAATTTAATCTTCACAACAGCTCTATCAGTTAGATATTCTTTCCACACTTTACAGATAGTAGGTACAGGATAAAGGTTTGCTGCCCACAAGTTTCTTACTATAGGTTAGTTGGGTAAATAAACAAACAGAACTCCCTTTTACTAACACAAAATTATAGGCTCCTGTTCTGAGATTTAGTGTCCTCTATTGCACTGTTCTGGATACAAATGAGGTAGGAGGCAGGCAGGACTAGTCTCAGGACCAGAGTGAAGACTGACCAAAACTTGGAAGAGAGGCCCAAAGCACCTCTTGCTGCCCATCACCCTAAGACACTACCACTACTGCCGTGACAGTTTACCAGTGCCATGGCAATACATGAAAGTTAATGCCCCTTGCCATGGCAACACCTGGAAGCTACCTCTCATTTTCTAGCTATCTCTGAATAACCCATCCCTTAATTAGAATGTCATTTAAAGTGTGTTTATGACTGCAAATGCCATAATGCTGCTCCTCTCAGTGCACTGCCTATGAGGTAACCCTGCTCTGCAGAAGCAGTCAGAGCTGTAACACCGCCCATGCCTTAAAAAAGCTGCTTTCTTCAGCCACTGGCTCACTCTTGAATTCTCTCCTGAGTGAAGAACCTGCCCTGAATGACAAACTTTATGGATTGCACTACTCTACGTGGTTGTGTACGTGTATGATGAGTTGACTGTGTGTGTGGGTGGCAGTAGGGGAAATCTTCCTCTTTGGTGGAGGAGCAGGCAAGAAACAGAGCATTCTTTATTCCTCCTTATCTAGCCATCCTTCCTGCCCCCACTACAGAGAGATGACTTGCTTTGACCTTTCCTCTATTTAATTAGAATAGTTCAAAAAATATTAAAATGAGACAGTTTCTCCTTAGTGAAGGATTTTAGCATGGTTTTGTACAACAGGGATCACACATTAATGTGCTTAAGAATCACTGAGGATCTTGTCAGAGTGCAGATTCCAAGTCAGTAGGAGCTGTGGGGTGGGACCTGTAGTTCCCCTTCCTCCCTTCCTTCCTTCCTTCCTTTCTTCCCTCCCTCCCTCCTTCCTTCCTTTCTTTCTTTTTCTTTCTTTCTTTCTCTTTCTTTCTTTCTTTTTCTTTTTCCTTCTTTCTCTCTCTCTCTTTCTTTCTTTCTCCTTCCTTCCTTCCTCCCTCCCTCTCTCTCTTTCTTCCTTCCTTCCTTTCTTCCTCCTTCCTTCCTTCCTGTTTTTTTTTTTTTTTTTCAGAGTCTCACTCTGTCACCCAGGCTGGAGTACAGTGATGAAATCTCGGTTCACTGCAACCTCTGCCTTCTGGGTTCAAGCGAGTCTCCTGCCTCAGCCTCCTGTGTAGCTGGGACCACAACCATGACTACAGGCATGCATCACCATGCACAGCTAATTTTTGTATTTTTATTAGAGACTGGGTTTTGCCATGTTGGCCAGGCTGGTCTCAAACTCCTGGCCTCAAGTGATCCACCCACCTCGGCCTCCCAAAGTGCTGGGATTACAGCTGTGAACCAGATGCCCGGCTGCATTTCTAATAAGCACTCAGGAAATGTTACTGCTGCTGCTGCTCCACAAATCGCACTTTAAGTAAGGATCCAAGTAATTGAATCAAGGCAACCAAAGCCAATCACATAAAACACAAGGAAGAATACCACTAGAAACAAGAACAACAAAGCAAAAACTCAGATTGAAAACTCAGTTGGCAGTGGCACAATGTGTATTATAGGACTAGAGGGAATCACATGCTTGTTTATGCATTTGAATTCTAAAAAATCTTTTATTTGCTTACATATGAAGTTCAGACTCTCATTCTTGGTCTCATCTTACGTATCACTGGGAAAAGCTCTACTCATCTTCATGCCCCTCACATATGATACTCACTTTTACATTCCACATATTTTAAGAAATGTTCATAGGTATCTTGGAAACCAAATAAAATGGAACAAAAATGTATTTTAGAAGATTTTTAACAAGTATCTCATATTTATGATGTCTGCTGATATACACACAGAACAAGCACATGAAAAATGCCATTCACAAGGCCATGTGAAATAGTCATTTCCAGCACTGATTTGGACCCAGATGGCCTGCATCTGAATCTTGGCTCTCTTACTCACTAGCTTTGGTGGGTTATTTCACATCTCTGTACATGAGCTTCCTCATCTACAAAATGAGGACTATGATAGTTTTGTATTTTTTTTAATCTCAGGTTGGCTGTGTGGATAGATGAAATTAATTTAAGTACAGGACTTAGAACAGTGCCTCGTACATAGGGAGCACCATGTAAGTCTGTTCCTGTTGCTATTGCAAATTACCCTAGACTAGGTAATTTATAAACAACAGAAGTTTATTGCTCACAGTTGAGGCACCAGCAGATTCAGTGTCTGGTGAGGGTTTGCTCTCTGTGCTTCAAGATGGTGCCTTCTTGCTGTGTCCTCACATCGTGGAAGGGCAGGCAGTTCCTCTTGGGCTTCTTTGATAAGGGCACTAATCCCATTTACAAGGATTCCACTCTCATGACCTATTTACTTCTCAAATGCCCCACTTCCTAATACCAAGAGATTGGGGGTTAGATTTTAGCATGCGAACTTCTGGGAGACACAAACATTTAGACCATACTAGGTATTATATATAACACCACCTTTATATAATTCTTAACTTTATGGAATAGTTTGACTTTAAGAAAGGAGTACATGTAATGCAAATCAGCATTTTGGGGTCAATCATTCCAGAGCATGTTGTCTGTGAATCATCACATGTCATGTAGCCTGTCTTTTTATTTGAATGTGTGTTTGCAATTTTGTCAATATTTTACTATTTTAGTCATATAAACTCCAAATATTTTCTCTTACAGTAATAAATTTATCTATGAGACAATAGTTGGAGTATACTTTAATTTAAGCAAATTATATATCAGAAGCTCTTGGTGGAGAAAATCAATAAGTTATATTTTTAAAAGTATTCTAGGGCCAAATACTTTGAGATGCATATAATACAGTGGGTTTTGTATTTACAATCAAGGGTGGTAGTATGCAAGTCTTGGTTCTGCCGTTTACAAGCTGTGTGACCTTGGCCAAATCACTTTTCTTTTACGTTTCATTTCCAAAATAACAATAATCATAGTACCTACCTAATGAGATTGTTGTGAGGTATAAATGAGAACAATACAAATTAAGTCCTCAGCACACTGCCAGTCCTATAGTAATTTCTCTATCAATGAAATGATAATAGCAACAATAATAAATACATTTAGAAATTACGAGCCTTGGTAATTAACAAATCTGAAAGCCAATGCAAGCATATCTAATATAGATGGAAAGGTCTCCAACATCAGGAGAAAATCATGTTTTCCCCTACTTCAACCTTCTTCCTGCCTCTCTTCAACCTCCAAAGTCCAGATAATCTAATGTCTCAGCTTGTCCAGCAGAGTCCCATTTTATGTCTGTTGTTCCAGCATAAATGTTAATAGGACAGCCTATTACACACGAAGTGTACCACTTAAGACAATAAATTGCATGTTCACCCACCTGAGGGACTTTTCTTAGCTGATCATTCACCTCATTAAGATTACAAAGAGCCCTGCATGATTTTCAGATAAGAAAAAAAAAAGACTGACCTTTTTTTTTTCAAGTATTACAAGCCCCAATTTCCCTGAAAATAGAATCAAAAATTTAAAAATTTATTTTTCTTTTGATTGACCACAATGTGTCTCACTGGCTCTGTCCGGAAGACAATTATTTGAGATAGTTTGATTTCTCTGAGATGAACTTTGTTGGGACGTGAAGAACTAAGCATAAGAAGCAAGACAAATTGGGGGAAATCAATGGCTGAAAATATGGGTGGGGCCTATCATTACTATTATCAGGGGAAGGGGGAAGTGACCAAAAATACCATAAGAAATATACTTCAGGCATGGATCAATTTTCTGCCACTGATTTTTAATTTTACCTTCTTTTTCCCCTTGTTGATGGCATCATGATTATCCTGCATTGCAGCAGCATGGTGATTAAAAACACACAACTTGGGCTGGGTGCAGTGGCTCATGCTTGTAATCCCAGTACTTTGGGAGGCTGAGGCGGGTGGATCCCTTGAGTTCAGGAGCTCAAGACCAGCCTGGGCAACTTGGTGAAACCCCATCTCTCCCCAAAATACAATAGCCAGGGGTGGTTGTGCTAATTTTTGTGTTTTGGGGGGATATGGGGATTTCACCATGTTGCCCGGGGACTGGTGTTGAACTCTGAGCTTGAGTCTTTGGTCCCAGCTACTCAGGAGGCTGAGGCACAAGAATCACTTGAACCTGGGAGGCAGAGGTTGCAGTGAACTGAGATCGCACCATTGCACTCCAGCCTGGGTGACAGAGCGAGACTCCATCTCAAAACAAAACAAAACACACAGAATCTGGAGCCAGACAGCTCTGTTCATGTTCACCCTCCAACATGTACTAGCCATGTAACTTTGGGCAAACTCCTTAATATTGCTGAGCCTCATTTTCCTCCTGTGGTAAAAATCGGGCTAACAACCTATTTCATAGGGTATACACCAAGATTAAATAAGGTAATATGTGTAAAGCTCTTAAAATAGTACCTGGTGCTTAGTAAGTGCTTTTGTGCAAACTTTTATTTTACTTTTACTTTCATTTTACTTCAGGACTATTACAATAACAGAGCAGATCTAGGATTTCTCCTGATTCTAGCTTTAAATAAAATTAATTGGTCCATCTTCTGTAGCAAGGGTACTGTTATTATTGTTATTACTAACATTTTCTTTTGATTCATTCTACTGAAAATTTTTTTAATGTTAATGTGTTGTCTCCTTGAATTTTCACTGTTCAACGTTTACTTTCACACATATGACTAACCATGGCTCAAAACACATATGTACAGTTGAAGTGAAAGATGGGTTTTTGATTTAATGGCAAAAAAATTAATCAGTGGTAAGATAAGAACCCTTTAATGAGTGCTATTCTTTAAAGGGATGATATTTCTATCACTATTATATGTTGATTTATAATCACTATTATATACTCTCTCTGATGTAATTTATACACATTATGGTGGGCAGAAGAAATGAGATGGGCCATTGTGAATCAGTGGTTTAGAAATAAGCATATGTCATGAATAGAATAATGTTCCTGTTTCTCAAGGAGCACGGTATGAAGAAATAATTGTTTTGAAATGTAAGATTCAGACAAGACGTCTGATTTAAATTGTATAAAGCTTATTTACCACCACTGGCAAAAATAAGAGGTGAAAGACCTTCTGGGTCATGCAAGTGTCCTTTTAACCGGGAACCATGGAGACAGGCACCATAGAAACAGGTAAATCTCATATTTGACTTTTTGAAGCTTTCATACAATTCCTTTAGCTTTGTCCGTGGAAATTCACGGCGAAATATGAGATAAGTATCTAGATGTTTCAAAATTTTAAACCACACTTCATTTTCTCTTTAAAGCGAATATGATTTTAAACATGATTTTAGGATAATTGTCTCAGTTCTTCAAAGAAGCTGTAGAAAGTATGTTGGCAGATGTTACAATCAAGAGGTTTCTGTTGATTAGTCTTTAGGGACTGGAATGATGAAGGAGGCTCAAAATAAATAAATCATAGTAGTTAATGTGTCCCATTTCCCTCTTTAAGGCCTTATCTAATGCAAAAAGTTTCCCTAAAACATTGAAAAAGCCATATTTTTCTTCTATAGAAATACAAGATAGAGGTTATTGAACATAGAAAAAAATCTAAGATCAAAAGTGCCTCCTGAATAATCAAAAAGAGAGAAAGGCAAATTTATTATGCTTCTGTAATGTTAATTATTACATTTAGTCCCTCCAAAAAGTGATTATCCACAGACTATATTTGTGGAACCACCAGATAGTTTAAGTAACTAATATGTCTCACTCCCTAAGCATTCTGCACAAGTCAGAGTTGTTTTACGTTTCTTCAGATATGGCATTGGCTAGCTTTTATGTAGTACTCCAGGACTACAATCATAACATCGGAGCAGTCCTGAGATTCCTTTTGATCCTAGCTTTTGATCATAGTAATCAATAGATCCATGTACTCTAAGTAGTTAAGTACCTGATGCTTCTGGGCCTCCGCTGATTGTGCTACCATGGAGAGGATTGGTTTGAGGAATCTGACTACAATTACCAGCCAAAGAGTTATTACAGTCATTTTCTCACGTCACAGCTGCTGCCTCCATCTCAAGAATGGCTCCTGTACGCAATCAGTTTCAATTCATCCTGGCAGAATTACATGGAGAAGTGGTGAAGATTCATCTGTTTTAAGAGACTTGGCCTTAATTTTGCTTAAGTATGTATGTTTAGCATGAAAGTCTCTGAGTGTTGCCTCATAAAATTGAGGGTAGTAAAGAAGTTAAAGTGATGGATATTATGATGAGTTCTATCACACTCCCAACTCCTAATTTCCCTTGCTATAGTATCTTGGTGCCCTCTCAATGTGTTTCTGTAGATGTCAGGAAATACCTCTTTATACATGGCTTAAGCCATATAGTGATCTATCCTTCTTACAGGAAAGGAGTACGCTGAGATTATTATCAATGTTCTGAAGAAACTTGGGCAAGGGTCACTGAATACTTTCTTATAAAATATCTGTTTTGTTTGCTCTGAAGGAAACGAAATAACCCTACTTGGATCTCCTTTGTTTAGAAAGCCTATTTTCTTTTCTTTTTCAATTTTTTTTAAATTATACTTTAAGTACTGGGACACATGTGCAGAACGTGCAGGTTTACCACATAGGTATACATGTGCCATAGTGGTTTGCTGCACCCATCAAGCTGTCATCTACATTAGGTATTTCTCCTAATGCTATCCCTCCTCTTGCCCCCGATTCCCGACAGGCCCCAGTGTGTGATGTTCCCTCCCTGTGCCCATGTGTTCTCCTTGTTCAGTTCCCACTTATGAGTGAGAACATGCGGTGTTTGGTTTTCTGTTCTTGTGACAGTTTGCTGAGAATGATGGTTTCCAGCTTCATTCATGTCCCTGCAAAGGACACAAACTGATCATTTTTTATGGTTGCATATTATTCCATGGGGTATATGTGCCACATTTTCTTTATCCAGTCTATCATTGATGGGCATTTGGGTTGGTTCCAAGTCTCTGCTATTGTGAATAGTGCTGCAGTAAACATATGTGTGCATTTGTCTTTATAGCAGCATGATTTATAATCCTTTGGGTATATACCCAGTAATGGGATGGCTGGGTCAAATGGTATTTCTGGTTCTAGATCCTTGAAGAATCACTGCACTGTCTTCCACAATGGTTGAACTAATTTACACTCCCACCAACAGTGTAACAGCATTCCTTTTTCTCCACATTCTCTCCAGCATCTGTTGTTTCCTGACTTTTTAATGATCACCATTCTAACCGGCATGAGATGGTATGTCATTGTGGTTTTGATTTGCATTTCTCTAATGGCCAGTGATGATGAGCTTTTTTTCTTGTTTGTTGGCTGCATAAATGTCTTTTTTTGAAAGTTTCTGTTCATATCCTTCTGCCACTTTTTGATGGGGTCATTTGTTTTTTTCCTGTAAATTTGTTTAAGTTCCTTGTAGATTCTTGATATTAGCCCTTTGTTAGATGGATCGATTGCAAAAATTTTCTCCCATTCCGTAGGTTGCCTGTTCACTCTGATGATAGTTTCTTTTGCTGTGAAGAAGCTCTTAGTTTAATTAGATCCCATTTGTCAACTTTGGATTTTGTTGCAATTGCTTTTGGTGATTAGTCATGAAGTCTTTGCCTATGCCTATGTCCTGAATAGTACTGCCTAGGTTTTCTTCTAGGGTTTTTATGGCTTTAGGTCTTATGTTTAAGTCTTTAATCCATTTTGAGTTAATTTTTCTACAAGGTGTAAGGAAGGAGTCCAGTTTCAGTTTTCTGCATATGGCTAGCCAGTTTTCCCAACACCATTTATTAAATAAGGAATCGTTTCCCCATTGCTTGTTTTTGTCAGGTTTGTCAAAGATCAGATGGTTGTACATGTGTGGCATTATTTCTGAGGCCTCTGTTCTGTTCCATTGGTCTATATATCTGTTTTGGTACGAGTACCATGCTTTTTTGGTTACTGTAGCCTTGTAGTACAGTTTGAAGTCAGGTAGTGTGATGCCTCTAGCGTTCTTTTTGCTTAGGATTGTCTTGGCTATACAGCTCTTTTTTGGTTCCATATGAAATTTAAAGTAGTTTTTTCTAATTCTGTGAAGAAAGTCAATGGTAGCTTGATGGGGATAGCATTGAATCTATCAATTACTTTGGGCTCTATGGCCATTTTGATGATATTGATTCTTCCTATCCATGAGCATGGAATGTTTTTCCATTTGTTTGTGTCCTCTCTTATTTCCTTGAGCAGTTGTTTGTAGTTCTCCTTGAAGAGGTCCTTCACATCCTTTGTAAGTTAGATTCCTAGGTATTTTATTCTCTTTGTAGCAATTGTGAATGAAGGTTCAATCATGATTTGGCTCTCTGCTTGACTATTACTAGTGTATAAGAATGCTTATGATTTTTGCACATTGATTTTGTATCCTGAGACTTTGTTGAAGTTGCTTTTCACCTTAAGGAGATTTGGGGCCGAGACGATGGGGTTTTCTTTTTTTTGAGATGGAATCTCACTCTGTTGCCCAGGCTGGAGTGCAGTGGCACGATCTCGGCTCACTGTAAGCTCCACCTCCCAAGTTCACGCCATTCTCCTGCCTCAGCCTCCTGAGTAGCTAGGACTACAAGTGCCTGCCATCATGCCTGGCTAATTTTTTTTGTATTTTTAATAGAGACGGGGTTTCACCGTGTTAGACAGGATGGTCTTGGTCTTCCGACCTTGTGATCCGCCGGCCTCAGCCTCCCAAAGTGCTGGGATTACAGGCATGAGCCACCGTGCCTGGCCGACGATGGGGTTTTCTAAATCTACAATCATGTCATCTGCAAACAGAGACAATTTGACTTCCTCTCTTCCTATTTGAATATCCCTTATTTCTTTCTCTTGCCTGATTACCCTCGCCAGAACTTCCAATACTATGTTGAATAGGAGTGATGAGAGAGGGCATCCTTGTCTTGTGCCGGTTTTCAAAGGGAATGCTTCCAGCTTTTGCCCTTTCAGTATGATATTGATTGTGGGTGTGTCGTAAATAGCTCTTATTATTTTGAGATACGTACCATCAACACCTAGTTTATTGAGAGTTTTTAGCATGAAGCGGTGTTGAATTTTATCGAAGGCCTTTTCTGCATCTATTGAGATAATCATGTGGTTTTTGTCATTGGTTCTGTTTATGTGATGGATTACGTTTACTGATTTGTATATGTTGAACCATCCTCACATCCCAGGGATGAAGCTGACTTGATCGTGGTGGATAAGGTTTTTGATGTGCTGCTGGATTCTGTTTGCCAGTATTTATTGAGGATTTTTGCATTAATGTTCATCAGGAATATTAGCCTCAAATTTTCTTTTTTTCTTGTGTCTCTGACAGGTTTTGGTATCAGGATGATGCTGGCCTCATAAAACGAGTTAGGAAGGAGTCCTTCTTTTTCTATTGTTTGGAATAGTTTCAGAAGGAATGGTACCAGCTCCTCTTTGTACCTCTGGTAGAATTCAGCAGTGACTCCATCTGGTCCTAGGCTTTTTTTAGTTGGTAGGCTATTAATTGCTGACTCAATTTCAAAACTTGTTATTGGTCTATTCAGGGATTCAACTTCCTCCTGGTTTAGTCTTGGGAGGGTGTATGTGTTCAGGAATTTATCCATTTCTTCTAGATTTTCTAGTTTATTTGTGTAGAGGTGTTTATAGTATTCTCTGATGGTAGTTTGTATTTCTGTGGGATCAGTGGTGACATACCCTTTATCATTTGTATTGAGTCTATTTGATTCTTCTCTCTTTTCTTATTAGTCTGGCTAGCAGTCTATCTATTTCGTTAATCTTTTCAAGAAACTAGCTCCTGGATTCGTTGATTTTTTTGAAGGGTTTTTCCTGTCTCTATCTCCTTCAATTCTACTTTGATCTTAGTTATTTCTTGTCTTCTGCTAGCTTTTGAATTTGTTTGCTCTTGCTTTCTAGTTGTTTTAATTGTGATGTTAGGGTGTCGGTTTTAGATCTTTCCCACTTTCTCCTGTGGGCATTTAGTGCTAGAACTTGCCCTGTAAACACTGCTGTAGCTGTGTCCCAGAGATTCTTGTAAGTTTTGTCTTTGTCCTCATTGGTTTCAAGAACTTATTTATTCTGCCTTAATTTCATTATTTACGCAGTAGTCATTCAGGAGCAGGTTGTTCAGTTTCCATGTAGTTGTCTGCAGTTTTGAGTGAGTTTCTTAATCCTGAATTCCAATTTGATTGCACTGTGGTCTGAGAGACTGTTTGTTACAATTTCCATTCCCTTGCATTTGCTGAGGAGTATTTTACTTCCAATTATGTGGTCAATTTTAGAATAAGTGTGATGTGGTGCTGAGAAGAATGTATATTCCATTGATTTGTGGTGGAGAGTTCTGTAGATGTCTGTTAGGTCTGCTTGGTCCAGAGCTGAGTTCAAGTCTTGAATATCCTTGTTAATTTTCTGTCTCATTGATCTATTATGGACAGTGAGGCGTTAAAGTCTCCCACCATTATTGTGTGGGAGTCTAAGTCTCTTTGTATGTCTCTAAGAACCTGCTTTATGAATCTAGGTGCTCCTGTATTGGGTGCATATATATGTAGGATGGTTAGCTCTTCTTGTTGCATTGAGCCCTCTACCATTATGTAATGCCCTTCTTTGTCTTTTTTCATCCTTGTTGGTTTAAAGTCTGTTTTATCAGAGGCTATGATTGCAACCCCTGCTTTTTTTTTTTTTGCTTTCCATTTGCTTGGTAAATCTTCCTCCATCCCTTCATTTTGAGCCTATGTGTGTCTTTGCATGTGAGATGGGTCTCCTGAATACGGCACACTGATGGCTCTTGACTCTTTATCCAATTTGCCAGTCTGTGTCTTTTATTTGGGGCATTTAGTCCATTTACATTTAAGGTTAATATTGTTATGTGTGAATTTAATTTTGTGATTATGATGCTTGCTGGTTATTTTGCCTGTTAACTGATGCAGTTTCTTTATCGTGTTGATGGTCTTTACATTTTGGTATTTTTTTGCAGTAGCTGGTAACAGTTTTTCCTTCCCATATCTAGTGCTTCCTTCAGGAGCTCTTGTAAGGCAGGCCTGGTTGTGGCAAAATGCTTCAGCATCTGCTTGTCTGTAAAGGATTTTATTTTTCCTTCACTTATGAAGCTTAGTTTGGCTGGATATGAAATTCTGGGTTGAAAATTCTTTTCTTTAAGAATGTTGAATATTGGCCCCCACTCTCTTCTGGCTTGTAGGGTTTCTGCAGACAGATCCACTGTTAGTCTGCTGGGCTTCCCATTGTGGATAACCCAACCTTTCTCTCTGGCTTCCATTAACATCTTTTTCCTTCATTTCAACCTTGGTAAATCTGATGATTATGTGTCTTGGGGTTGCTCTTCTCGAGGAGTATCTTTGTGGTGTTCTCTGTATTTCCTCAATTTGAATGTTGGCCTGATTTGCTAGGGTGGGAAATTCTCCTGGATAATATCCTGAAGAATATTTTCCACCTTGGTTCCATTCTCTCCGTCATTTTCAGGTACACCAATCAAACGTAGGTTTAGTCTTTTCACATAGTCCCATATTTCTTGGAGGCTTTGTTCATTTATTTTCATTCTTTTTTCTCTAATCTTGTCTTCACACTTTATTTCATTAAGTTGATCTTCAATCTCTGATATCCTTTCTTTGGCTTGATTGATTCAGCTACTGATACTTGTCTATGCTTCACCAAGTTCTCATGCTGTGTTTTTCGGCTTCATCAGGTCATTTATGTTCTTCTCTAAACTGGTTATTCTAGTTAGCAATTCCTCTAACCTTTTATCATTGTTCTTAGTTTCCTTGCATTGGGTTTGAACATGCTCCTTTAGCTTAGAGGAGTTTGTTATTACCCACCTTCTGAAGCCTACTTCTGTCAATTCATCAAACTCATTCTCCGTCCAGTTTTGTTCTCTTGCTGGCAAGGAGTTGTGATCCTTTGAAGAAGAGGCATTCTCGTTTTTGGAATTTTCGGCCTTTTTACATTGGTTTATCCTCATCTTTCTGGATTTATCTACCTTTGGTGTTTGATGTTGGTAACCTTCAGATGGGTTTTTGCATGGGGGTACTTTTTGTTGATATTGATTGCTATTGCTTTCTGTTTATTGCTTTTCCTTCTAGCAGTCAGGACCCTCTGCTGCAGGCCTGTGGGAGTTTGCTAGAGGTCCACTCCAGACCCTGTTTGCCTGGTTATCACCAGCGGAGGCTGCAGAACAGCAAAGATTGCTGCCTGCTTCTTCCCCCGAAAGCTTCGTCGCAGAGGGGGACCCACCAGATGCCAGCCAGAGCTCTCCTGTATGTGGTGTCTGTTGACCCCTGCTGGGAGGCATCTCTCCGTCAGGAGGCATGGGGGTCTGGGACCCACTTGAGGAGGCAGTCTGTCCCTTAGCAGAGATTGAGTGCTGTGCTTGAAGATCAGCTGCTTTTTCCAGAGCTGGCAGCCATGAACATTTAAGTCTACGAAGCTGCCCACAGCCAACCCTTCCCCCAGGTGCTCTGTTCCAGGGAGATGGGAGTTTTATCTGTAAGCCCTTGACTGGGGCTGCTGCCTTTCTTTCAGAGATGCCCTGCCCAGAGAGGAGGAATCTAGAGAGGCAGTCTGGCTACAAGGGCTTTGAGCGCTATGGTGGACTCTGCCCAGTTCGAGCTTCCCAGGGACTTTGTTTACACTGTGAGGGGAAAACCGCGTACTCAAGCCTCAGCAATGGTGGGCGCCCCTCCCCCAACCAAGCTCGAGAGTCCCAGGTTGGCTTCAGACTACTGTGCTGGCAGCAAGAATTTCAAACCAGTGGATCTTAGCTTATTGGGCTCCATGGGGGTTGGATCCGCTCTGCAAGACCACTCGGCTCCCTGGCTTCATCCCCTTTTCCAGGTGAGTTAATGGTTCTGTCTCACTGACATTCCAGGAAAGCCTACTTTTTGGATATATGTCCTCTAATCTATTTAGAAGGGACTTGTCCCTTTGTTTAAGGCCTGGTGGGATTTCTTCTGGGTGAAGTTTAATCGGATTAGTCTATGAGAAGCTTGTGAGTTTTCATTAGCAACCATCTGACCCAGAAAGTCTATAAAAAGTATATGTCTCCCTTTTGCTGAGACACTTACCTGAGTGTCCCTACAGAAGACCAATTATGGGTTGTAGGCAAAATCTGTCTTTGTACCCTCCCATCACCAAATAAATTATTCCATGTCTGATCCTCACGGCTACTTGAACTGATTCCCACTTTCTGGAAAAGACTGAAAGAAAGCCATAAAGGGAATGCTTAAATCTTTTGAGCATTGTATTTGATAAGAAAAAAAAAGGTGTAAGAAATCATTTGACCCACTTCCATCTCTCCTTACTCTTGTGAAATTTCATGTCTCTAAGATGTAAAGAAGATAAAGGGTCAACCTCTAATAAAGGAAGCATTCCTAATTTTCCAAGAACTATTCTGTTTGTGTTGTTCCCTCTAGTGCATTGTTAAAGTTTTCCTCCACTGCTTTTCCAGTTAATGATCTTGAGGACAATATCCCTTCCACTGATCTCTAGTTTGACTGACAGCAGAATGAAGTTGTGTCTTCTCACTATTGCCTCTTGAACAGAGAGAGGGAAAAGGGAAAAAAAAAAATTCCACCTTCAATGAAGACAGGAAATGGCTATGACCCCATACCACAAAATTATTAGAATAACTTGCCAAGTCTTGAGGGACAATACCAAGGAGAGACACACACTCTGTAGAATTCTGGCAATGTTTCAGCAACAGCAGACACTGCTGGTTGTCTAATGGAAAACTAGAGGTTATGAGGTGGTCATAAACTTCAGAGACTAATTATGATTAGTTGTAGCCACCGATCATAATTTGTCCTGGTTTGAGAATGAGAAGTGACACAATTCTAGAAAATGTATGCAACAGTGTGCTTCTGGGAAACATTTGCTCACTTTAAAAAGGGACACAGGGGCCAGGCACGGTGGCTCACGCCTATAATCTCAGCACTTTTGGAAGCCGAGGCAGGTGGATCACCTGAGGTCAGGAGTTCGAGGTCCCCCTGGCCAGCATGGTGAAACCCCATCTCTACTAAAATTAGCCGGGTGTGGTGGTGTGTGCCTGTAGTCCCAGCTACTCGGGAGACTGAGGCAGGAGAATCACTTGAACTCAGGAGGCAGAGATTGCAGTGAGCCGAGATTGCACCACTGCACTCCAGCCTGCGTGACAGAATGAGACTCCATCTCAAAAAAAAAAAAAAGGGACACAAATAAGGATAAGCCCCTTTAGGGTCTCTGGATAGCAGTATCTGCATGTAAGGCCTGGAAATATGGCACCTGGGACCACAAAGGGAGCCAGCCTAAGGGGAAAGTGAGTGTGCCCAATTTGGCAGTCAGAAAAGATGCAGAGGATTTGAGTGTTTCATAATGTCTCTGTTCCACTGAATAATTACCCTGAAAATGCTTTTCTCTTCATTCTTCAACATGCAAGATAATGCATGTCCTAGTGGTTTCAGCCTTCTTACTCGTAGCGAAAATCATCCTAATATAGCAGGGTCCTCAAACAGTAGGGCTATCTCTGATAGATCCAACACTCCTTTACTATTATAATGACAAAATCTAGGGGTGAAGATTATCTGTGGAAGCATCCTTTAACCCTGGTTCTTAAAACATAAAGGACGAGACATTGTGGGAAAGGGTTGGCTATATATCTATTTGAGCATTAATAGATAATAATCTATTCAGATGTAGTATTAACAAGGAGCAAATGTAGGAGTTATTTAGATCACAATAGAACTATTTAAAAATGTTGATAATTTCAAAATAACAATATAATTAACATACTCTTGAAGGTGAAGTGTGATAGAAAGAAATATAACTAGGTTAAATTTCCGATTTTTCACACTGGAAGTTGATTGATACTGTTGAAAGTAGGCAGATCAAGCAGCAGATGTTTAAATGTATTATTTGAAGATATATACATATATGTATATATATTATGTATTATTTTAAGAGATCTGTAAGAAAAATTTTAATTGACAATATAATAACCCAAATCAAGAGATGAAGTAGAGAAGGAACGTGGGAGAAAATACGAATGTTCCAGTTCATTCACTGTTTAAAAGGGACAATTCATATACACTCTGTAAAAATGAAAGAAATAAGAAGCATTAAAATTATTGTTACAACTTGTAAACATCAACACTACAGGATCTAAAAATAGAGAATGGACTCTCCAAGCTACTGGTTGGGAAGCATACCCAAAACAAAACGTAGAGACAGATCATATATAAAAATTAGACAATTTACAAAGCAGCAATGACAAATCATACAAGAACTAAGAACAAGCCTATCTGTCATGTCAGTAAATGTAAATAAGATGAACTCAAGTTTTAAAAGAAAGAGACTCTCAGATTGGGAGGAAAGCCTCAAGACCTGAGGGGGTTAATGAGGTGCTGACAAGGTATAAGTGGGGAGAATAACCCATCTGTCCCCAGTTTTAAGCTGCACTTGTTTTTTTGTTTTCCCAAGTAGGACTGCTTGTGTTTAGAATTTCACGAAGTCTTTTATGAAAACATTTTTCTTCGGCTTAGGGCTCTGAACCTTTCTGTTGATAATCAAAATTCTATTTCAAGCTGGATTAGAGAGCTACTATGCCATCCTCTCTACTGCTTTGACATTTCCAATCTTTCTCCTGGTGAATACAAACATTCCTTTCCTTTTCTTGCTCCCTCAAAGAAGAGTTTCTGTACTCATCAAGTCATAAGCTATCAACTACCTACCCTATTCAAGAACGTTAAGACCTCGTTTTTAACATTGGTCAGTTGAGATACTCTGTGATTCTAGTATCACAAGAATTCTTCCACATTAATTGAACATCCATTTGCTATCATGAACCAACTGCTGGCATTGCAAAGCTAAATAAGTCTCGATAACACTGCAGGCTGCACGTTATAGGCTATGAGCTTTATGATTAGGTTCAGAAAATAACAAATATATGCCATCAATATGGAAATGAATGCCACTGCAGTCAGATGGACACATCAGCTTCCATGTTTCAACAGACTTGAGTGAGCGAGTTCATTAAAATAGCACATGCTTCTAAAGAGTAAATCAGGTTGACTGACTACAAAAAATCTTTAAAACCTCAGTGTGTATATTTTTAAACTGTTACATCATGGATGGGCAGGTCAAACTCTATTGCTGTTTAAAAGAGCGTTCTCCACCTCAGTGGAAAAGACACCTGGATGATGCAAATAGGTATGGGGTATGTTGCAATTTGTTAGCCATGACAGTTAGTGTGTGAAAGTTTGAGAATGATTTACTGAAAAAAAAAACCAGAACAAATTCAAGGTTATCTACATAACATCACACTCGTGAGTATTTTGATATGCATTATTGAGCTTGAAATAAAGGGATTTAAGTATAATTATTCCTCAGAGAATCCCAAATAAATCTGTGTATACCCATGGGAATACGTATAAACCATTGGCTTAAATGCTTATGGTTGAAGAACAACCTAAAAGAAGAACTTGCAAAGGTGCTGAAAATAAATAGTATAGGGAGATTAGAAACATAAACTGAGAGCCTGCCCCCAAAATGCTTGGATTTCCCTAGCAAGTCTAAAATAGCTATGATTTTTTTTTTGAAAGAAAATAAACACCTGGGAAAACTACCATGAACAATGTGTAAATCCCCTCCCTTTGTTTGTCCAAGGAACTACACTGAGCCACGCGAAGAAGCATAAAATCTGTGGAATTTTTGTTCCCTAGGAGGTGGAATACAAAACCCTGAATAAGCTAGGACTGCCGTCTTTCATAACCAACTATAATTTTATTGATTTCCATGTGTTATCCAAGTCTTATTAAGAGAGACGAGAAGTCTGCCAAAGCAAATAGAAAGATGCACATACTGCCATCTGAGTTTTATGTTATGTGGGCTACACCTATTGATGGAATTTAAAATTGGAGGTTGCCAAGAAGCCAGAAGGAAAGTACAGAGTGATTTATGTTCTCAAAACACAAATAATACTCTATATTAAAAATTTCTACTTTTTTCCCTGGAACTGTATTCATCTTTTGGTAATAACATACAATACATTTTTCAATGCAAAATAATGATTTTTATCATTGTAGAGCATTATCTATCAATTATCATTGTAGATGGCTAAATGTGGTCAGTCCTTGACTTATGCTTTTCTTCCCCCATAAATTCCAGTGAAATAGTTTAGATTTTATTATAGTAAAGTTACCCTTTCAGGATTTATATAGAAAATAGTCAAGACTTTTTAAAAAAGCTACAATTATTTAACATTTCATTGAAAAAATCAAAATTTCAACAGACAATAAAGTGGAATCATTTATTTTTGCATATCCTTTGATATTTCCTAGAAGATTAAGGGTCTATATTTATAGGAATCCTCTATAAACCAGTCTTAACTAGTGATTACTCAGCTTCTGTCATGCTAGTTCTGTCTACTCCTTTTACTCACGCATTTGCTATATAATAGAAATCATATTTTCATATAAAGGATCTTAGATACTTTAAAGAATGGATCTTGATTCTCTTTGACATTTTCTTTCTTAGTCTAAATATTTAGAGGTCCTAAAAGGTCCTCTATTTTTGAAAATGTGGACACCGTTTCACCTTTCAGTTTTAGGGATGTTTTATTTCTGGATCATGGTGATTGCCTTTTTTTTTTTTTCTACAAGAGATGAAAAACAATTTCAAGATCGAATGCTTACATTTAGCTCAGTTTCTATAATTACAAGTGATAAAGGAATTATAGAATCTCACCAATCTTTTGCTGAGGAATAAGACAAAGAGATTCAACCAAAAATGATTGAAAGTAGTGATTGGCAAAAACAAATAAATCATGTTTATATTTGTTTCGCTTGGGATTGAACTCGTAGTAGTTAACAGATATCCCTATAAATAAGGGCTTAAACTCAAAGGTATTGTTTGGCTTAAGAGGTAAAACGTTGTTAAGGATTGTGTTAGTTCATTTTTACACTGCTATAAAGGAATACCCAAGGCTGGGTAATTTGTAAAGGAAAGAGGTTTAATTGACTCACAGTTCCACATGGCTGGGGAGGCCTCAGGAAACTTACAATCATGGCAGAAGGGGAAGCAGGCACCCTCTTCACAAGGCAGCAGGAGAGAGAAAGAGTGTATATAGGAGGAAATGTCAAACACTTACAAAACCATCAGATCTCATGAGAACTCACTCACTACCATGAAAACAGCATGGGGGAAACTGCCCCCTTGATTCAATCACCCTCCACCAGGTCTCTCCCTCAACACTTGAGGATTACAATTCAAGATGAGATTTGGGTGGGAACACAAAGCCTAACCATATCAAGGATAAGTATTGCAGGGCTGGTATGACACCTCAAAACTGTGATTAAAGACACAGACTTTTAGTGTCTTCCTGCTCTGCCTTCCACAACTTGTGGGTTTTGATTCTGTGGCTGAAAGGCTTTTGCATGTCTAAGGTACAGAATCTATCCTCCAGGAAGGAAGAAGAGCACAATACAAAAGGCAAAAGATCAAATGGAACATGGCTGGAAGACTGTCCCTTTGCAAAACTTCCCCAGAGGTCCTGCTGATGGACTTCTGCTCATATCTCATTGGCCAGAACTGGGTCACATGACCATGTCGAGTATAAGCAATCTGAGAAACTGAATCCATCCCTTTAACTTAGCACAATGGTGTGGTGCTCTAAGGTTCTGTTGGTAAGGAGGGAAGGGAATGACAATAGTACCTGCCACAATACCTACAGCATTGAAAGTCTTCAATAAGCTGGTAACATACATGCATACATACACGAATCAAAACACAAATGTTGCTAATTTTATTTGTATATTTCATTGAAAGGTGCTGTTTTCACCATCCATCCATTTATATAATATTTAAAATATCAGTAATAATTACATGGATTTTTAAAACTTATAAGCAAACATATAGTTACTTATTTCATATTTTTGTGTTGATAGCCTACACAAGGATTTTGTTTTAAAATATTAAATGAAATACTTCAATATAAGTATCAATCAAATGAAAGGGAAAAAATAATGGATGAGTTATTCTTAATTTCCATATCCTTTTATGAAGTTGTACAAAAGTGTGGAAAACAAGAGCATCAGCTGATTCAATTAAACCTGAATAATAATAATGGCCACTATTGATTGAGTCCTTGTATGTGACAGAAACATCAGATATTTTAATTAACTTACCCTCACAGCCCTTTAAAGAGTCAAGATTTTTCACTCCATATTCTAGATGAGGAACTTGAGGCAGAGAATGATTAAGTCAGTTGTCTAAAGTTATGCAATTAAATAGCAGAGCTAGGATTTAAACTCAGGCTTTTTGGACACAGAGACCACACTTAACCCCTACGCCACAATGATTAAATCCAAAATGTTATAGCGTTTATTTAGCAACTCTTTGCATGCTTTGTGACAAATAAGAGTATATTAGTAGAGACTAAAATAAATAATTTTTAAAGTGTGTAAGGATCCAACCTTCCATTTCCAGGGCATATTTGTTTTATCTGGGTTGTCAAAGTAGCATCTAAGATAGACAGAACATTGCTTGAAGAATGAAATGAAATTTAAACAGGATGAATATTATCTTCCTGCATTTATGTTCAAATATCATGGCAGAAATATATGGAAAAAAGTCTGATACAATGCATTTATAAAATACTTGTAGTATTTGCCTAAAATAACGTACATGGAAGTGCTTTCAATATTTCAGTTGCTATATAAGTGATATATATTTTTAATAAACTTCAATCACTGTAAATCTAACAGGCTCATCTTACCATGTAGATGGGAAAAGAGAAAATGATGAAGTTGTTTTAGCAAGAAAAATAGAGGCTCCATAAATTTGTTGAGAAACTACTTTTTTCCAGACACTTGATGGGAATGCAAAGATCACAAGACGCAATCTCTGTCCTTAAAGTATGCAGAAATTAATGGGACAGAAACCATTAACAGATAATTTCAAAAGCCTAAGAACTGTGATCAAGATAATCCCAGTCTTATGAGGTCACAGATAAGCCTGTACACCAAACTCAGGGAAGTAGAGACAGTTTTATGACTGTCCAATGGTTTATTTCACATTTCGAACACTGGGTTAGAGTCAGGCAGAGGAGGGGGAGGTGGATGCGTGCTCCAGGGACAGATGGCATTAAGAGCAAGGCCTGTGGAGATGCCATAGCAGTTCCGAGTTGATTGACAAAATCATGGAGGGGAATGGGGTGACAAGGGCACAGGAAGTAAAGGAAGAGCCTCGTCAAAGTGCTTAATGCTTTATACTGTTGGGCATGATAAACTACAAGAAGGTTTTAATCCAGAAAAGGTCATTGTTAAATTTTTGTTAAGCGTTTACCAGGCAAGTCACTTTGCTATTTGGAGCCTCAGTTTTCTTATGTACAAAACAAGAAAATTTATAATTCTTATTTTTAAACATTCTCATTCTTTTAAAAATAAGAATTAAAGAATTCTGCCTTCTACAGCTTTGGGGTTTTGATTCTTGGCTGGGAGGCTTTTGCATGTCTACAAAATGTCTTATTTTTAAAAGAAGAAATTTTGGGGGAAAGGTTAGAATAGATCATTTTGGAGATCGTTTCTGATTAGAAAATTTGGAAAAGGACTTAAATCAAGAAAAATTTTACCCTTCTATGATTCTTAAAGTTTAAAAATTAGACAGAGCTTTAAGCTGTTAGGTCCTTATATAGGACCCACATTCCATTGTCCCCATGCTGCTTAGCTTTAGCTATGTAAAGCAAGGGTAACTTTCAGGCAGGGGTGTGTGTGTGTGTGTGTGTGTGTTGGAGAGATGGGGGTGGGGAGGAGAAAGAAGAACTGGAGTCTGCTGTTGAAAGAGAAGCCATATATAAGAGTATTCCAAATAGAATTTCTAAGAAAAATACTCCTAATGATAAAATACCAGATAACCCAATGGATACTGATAACATGACTGACAGGAAAAATGCCTAGAGTTGTTCTGGAAATATATTTTTATGCAGCCCCTTGGTTCTAGAATATTTTTCCTGTTCAAACAGCATCAACAAATAATCGATCATCTGCTTGCTCTGTAGAATATACATGCAGATCAACATTCTCTCCTTGTTTCTCTTTTCTTCTGCGGCTGCTTGACAAGCTAGAGTACAGTCGCAAGTATTCATCTTCCAATACAGCTCTGTCCTTCAGGGCAAGTTTTCAACAAAGTCCTGACAGTTATTAATGCCTCAACGAAGTCTTCTTTACCTTAACAAATGAACACCCAAAAGCACCAAGGAATAACTTTCTGACTTGTGCACGTGCGCACACACACACACAGACACACACACAGACACACAGACACACACACACACACACACACTGCCCTCTCTATGCATGCTATCAACCTGTCTTTCCCACACCTTCCACCTGACCTTGCTTTCAACTATAATGCAGTGGTTTATAATATTGTTTAAAAATGCCTTGAGGTCTAAATTGATTGATATTCTTGAAAAACCAATCAAAAATGTTTTAGTCTTACTCTGTCGCCCAGGCTGGAGTGCAGTGGCGTGATCTGGGCTCACTGCAAGCTCCGCCTCCCGGGTTCATGCCATTCTCCTGCCTCAGCCTCCCAAGTAGCTGGGACTACAGGTGCCCTTCACCACGCCCGGCTAATTTTTTGTATTTTTAATAGAGATGGGGTTTCACCGTGTTAGCCAGGATGGTCTCAATCTCCTGACCTCGTGATCTGCCCACCTCGGCCTCCCAAAGTGCTGGGATTACAGGCGTGAGCCACCGCGCCCGGCCTCAAAATTGTTTTAAACAAGTATGAATTGTCTGGACCACTGCTCCAAACCTGTTAATTTTGTCCCTTTTGCTTAGTATCTCTTTTTATGAGATTTTTCTAGCGAGTTTATTGAAACTTAGCAGCAGCTATTGTTTCTTATCATATCTTGGTCTATGTGATTCTACTGAAATGACTTACGTAATTTGAAGAAAAATGCCAGTTTTACTGAAATTGGCAATAAAAACACCCATTTGTATTCTCCTTCTCTCTATCAGAGTATATAACACGTATCTGATAGATTTAATAGAGACATAAGGCATATATGTGCTCATATCATTGAAACATTATACATCTGCCCATTATCTATAGTGCATAATTTTATCTGCAGAATAAAATCCAGATGTGCAAATCAGAGTGCTTGTGATAGAAGTACATGCTTAGAGATACATTTGTCATGAAGGCACTGTGATATTCAGAAATCATAATGGGAATATATAAAATGTTTAATCCTCGTGCAGATTGTTTTCTACTGTACTTAAGTTTCCATGCACACACAGTCTATCCATTTGCATCAATGGCTGTCTGGTTATGAACTCAATATACAAATTATCAGCCATTCCGGGTCTGCCTTTTATCTCCAGTCTTCCACTTCAGGCATTCAGTGCAGTAGGTGCCAAGTGATATCAATCATTCTATTTTTGCCATGTCCCTGGTAAGAGGTGGCATTTATTTCCTGATTCAGAAGATAAGCCAGACATGAGTGGAAAAAAAGTGTCAACAGGAAAAATCAAGCCTTGTTGAGAAATCTTTGAATAAACGCAGAACATGTTAAACATCTTTTATTAAGTGCAATTATAGTAAAATTTTAATTATCTAAAATTAGAGAAGGCCGGGCGCAGTAGCTCATGCCTGCAATCCCAGCACTCTGGGAGTCCCAGACAGGCGGATCACCAGAGGTCAGGCAAAATTAGAGGAGGCCAGCGCAGTGGCTCACGCCTATAATCTCAGCACTCTGGGAGGCTCAGGCAGGAGGATAACCAGAGGTCAGGCAAAACCCCATCTCTACTAAAAAAAAACAAAAACAAAAAATAGCTGGGTATTGTGGCATGCGCCTATAATCCCAACAACTAGGGAGGCTGAAGCTGGAGAATCACTTGAACCCAGGAGGTGGAGGTTGCAGTGAGCCGAGATAGCACCACTGCCCTCCAGACTGGGTGACAGAGCCAGACTCCGTCTTAAATAAATAAATAAAATAAAATAAAATAAAATTAGAGGAGAAAGGATAATAAAAATTAATATGGAATTGCAAAGAAATTTAAATTTTCTTTGCACTCTAAAGCCAAGTGTGTTATTTTATGTAGGCACCTAATTTAATTGGGAGATTGCTCATATTAAGACCTTCTACGTCACAATGGTATTAGATCTATTCTGCAGATCTCTTAAGGCTTTAAGGCTGAAAATTGGTTTGCATTAAGAAATTAAATATTGTTCTTTTTCATTTTCGTACATAATTGAAATCTGAAAATAACTTTAGTGGATTTATTTTGTTTTAAATAAACCAATGTTTTCAAAAGATATCAAGCCCAGCAACTTCTCCCACTGTCTGTTATAAACTGAAAATTATTCATAAGCAATCTGGGGTAGACTAAACAAAAAGTTCAAATGGTGTGTATGGGAATGTATGTGAAGGTGCCGTTGAATTTTTGGTACTAGAAATCCACCCCTGACCTACAGAAACAATATCTGAATACCTTATTTACTGACAAATCTCTCTAAGGCTTGGGTGACCATCAAGTGGCATCTGAACATGAACCATCAGCTCTTCCCAACCAGAGTGCACGGGAAACAACCTTCCTACACAGGAGGAATAAAGCTAAAGTAGCACCAGAGGAGCACGGTAAAAGACATTTCCTCAATCCCAACAAAAGCCACAAATTTCAAGGAGCTAAAAATTACCACAGAATGGAATGTAAATGAGAAGTTGCTTTTTAAAATTGGGTCACTGGAGACAGACAGAACTTGTTGATAAGCAAGTCACAAGTGCAGCCATATGCAAAGCAAGGTAAGTAGACCATCTCTTAATGGATGGTTTGGCATGCTCTCAAGAAGAAAAGGAACTCTTAGTGGCCATATTTCGGGACTATTTACCACTAAGGGTAAGCAGGGCAGCCTTACAGAGACCTATTTCACTTGAATGGGTTTTAAGCAAGGACTACAAGCACACAGGTGGTCAAGCAGTACAATCAGATTTTCTTAAAGAGAATTTAACTGTACAACTTGCTTCAGACTAGTTTGAGGAGGTAAGTTGGGAAAAGTTTTGCTAGCTCAATTATGACTCACCTAAAAAAAAAAAAAGGCAACAATATACCCTGTCACTGAGCATTTTGAACCTCGTGTTCAAAACCTAGAAAATGCATTCACCACATGCTTCTCTAGCTGCAGTCAGCTTCCGCCTGTCTTCTCTTCCACATTTCCATTTGCTCTTCAAACTGCAATAACTGATTTCAGCCTCCCTGCTCAGTTTTCTATAGGAAATGTGCCTGCACTCAGTAGCCTTTCTGACTTTCTCACAATCGAAAATAGAGACCAGATAATTAGGTAAACAAAGAAAAATGTTCCTCACATTTGCATTTCCTCCAGATAGTGTCAGTTTGCTATTTCTGTTAACAGCAAACTCCTCAAAAAAAAGTAATCAGTACTTGATATCTCTACTTCATCTTCTATTTACACTTCAGTTAACCGTGAGCAAATATCCACCACCAATTCTTGTCCAAGTTTGCCTTCTTTGAGGTCATCAGTGATCTCCTGATTGTAAAATCCAGTTTCATTTAAGTGCTTAATCTTACATGATCTTTCTTGTAGATTGCACATTGCTGGCATTTTCTTCCTTCAAACTCTATAGTCTTTGGCTTCCACCATTGCATAACTTCCTGAATCCCTTTCTGCCTCTTTGCTTGCTCCTTCTTAGTTTTATTCACCCATACTTTAGCTTTTGATCACTCCTTATATACTGGTGGTTCCACATTATTATCTTTCATGCTCTTCTCACTTTCTTCAATAAACTGAATTATTATTAACTATTATTACGTATACTAGACACCCTATATCCGCTAGGATATAAACATGTCATATATCCTAAAACTAAATACAGTTATGCATTGCTTAATTATAGGGATACATTCTGAGAGATGTGTCATTAAGTGATTTTGCCATTGTGTGAACATCATGGAGTATACTTACGCAAAACTAGATGGTACAGCCTACTACACACCTAGGCTGTATGGCATAGCCGATTGCTCCTAGACTACAAACCTATACAGCATGTTACTGTACTAAATACCATAGGCAACTATAACACAATGGTATTTGTATACATAAATGTACCTAAACATAAAAGTGATACAGTAAAAATATGGCATAAAAAATAAAAAATGATATATGTCTATAGGACACTTACCATGAATGGAATTTGCAGATGAGAATTGCTCTGGGTGAGCCTCTGGGTGAGTGGTGAGTGAATGTGAAGGCTTAGAATATTACTATACACTACTGTAGGTTTTATAAGCACTGTACACTTAGGCTGCAATAAATTTATAATTTTTTTAATAAAAAAATTAACATTAACTTACTGTAACTTTTTTACTTTATAAACTTTTAAAGTTTTTTTTAACTTTTTATAGGTTAAAACACAAACACATTTACAGCTATACAAAAATTTTTTTGTTTATGTCCTTACTCTGTAAGCTTTTTACTATTTTTGAAATTTCAGTTATTTTTAAATTTTAAAACTCTTTTGTTAAACAAAAGACACAAACATTCACATTGGCCTGGGCCTACACAGGGTCAGGAGCATCAATATCACTGTCTTCCACATCCACGTCTTGTCCCACTCAGAGGTCTCCAGGGACAATAGCATATACGGAGCTGTCATGTCCTATGCTAACAATGCCTTCTTCTGGAATACCTCCTCAAAGATCTGCCTGAGGTTGTTTTACAGTTAATTTTTAAAAATATAAGTAGAAAGTATTCACTTTAAAACAACATTAAAAACAACAGTATAGCAAATACATAAGCCAGTAACATAGTCATTTATTATCATTATCAAGTATTATGTATTGTACATAATTGTGCTATGCTTTTATATGACGAGACTGGCAGCACAGTAAGTTTGTTTACGTCAACATCATCACAAATGCATGAGTGATGCATTGAACTATGATATTGTGATGGCTATGACATTGCTAGGTGATAAAAATTTTTCACCTACATTATAATCCTCTGGGGCCACCATCATATATTCTATCCCCATTATTGACTAAAATGTCACTATCTTATAATTATATAGGCAATCTTTTCCTTCTCTGTTAATTTCTCATCTTATTTAATGACAAGGCTTCCCACACCAGATGCTAATACCAATATTTTTAATTTATCCTTTTCCCTATCATATTGTGTCAAGTCTAAGTGCTAATAATTCTAACTCTTTTCTCATCTTCACTAACTCTTCCTTAGGGCTTAGGTACCTATAATACCTCATCTGAACTACTACTGAATAAGCTATTAATTGTCTTAAAATTATAACAGCAAATCCAATCATGACATATCTCTGTCTTTAAAGGTTTTCAAGCAGCTTGACATTGCTAAAGTCTTAAACCTGTGCCTTTTTGTAGTCAACAAGCTTGTCTATCACTTGAATCCTGACAGCTGTTCTCTCTTAAAGTCCTCTCCTTACTCATGCCTGAGGTTACAGTCATACAAAATGATTCCTTAGCTAATCACATTCAGTGTGTTTAATTGTACTGCTCCCCTTGGATACATCAGTTCTAATTGGTTAATGGGTTCCAAGTCTTGAATCAAATATCCTTCTCCCTGTGAAGCTTTTCCTAACTCCCCATTATCCCTCCTTAAGGGTCCTGTGGCACATTGAACACAAAATTAATGACTTCAAGACTGTAAGCATTTTGACAGTGCGGACTGAGTTCATCATGCTTTCCCCAGCTCTTACTGCAATGCTGAATAGAAGACATTAAGGCCAAATAAATACTATTGAATGAATAAACAAGTTTCAGATGTTCCTAGAGAATGAAGGGGAAACAATTGGTCATGAGAAATTATGTTAATTCTATTAAGTGATCTAATATTTAACATTGCTAAAATAATTCACTTAATGCTTGATAAACACTATGTGCTGAGTCTTATGAAATGTGGAGATACAGTGAACAGAGTCCTTGCCCTCATTGAGAGAGCCACTCTCTTACATGGGGATTTAAATGCAAGCTCACCACATACTAGCTGGGTACTCTTGAGGGGGGTGTTTAACTTTTCTATTTCTTACTCTTTTCACCGATAAAATGGTCACCATATAAAACCTACTTGAGAGAACTGTTGTAAATATTAAATGAAGAAATATCTCTAAAATGGTTTTTTACCATCTAACAGATAAGTGTTCAAGAAATATAATAGGCCAGACACGGTGGCTCATGCCTTTAATCCCAGTGCTTTGGGAGGCTGAGGCAGGCAGATCACGAGGTCAGGAGTTTGAGACCAGCCTGGCCAACATGGTGAAACCCCACCTCTACTAAAATTACAAAAAAATTAGTTGGGCGTGGTGGCGTGCACCTGTAATCCCAGCTACTTGGGAGGCTGAGGCAGGAGAATTGCTTGAACCCAGGAGGTGGAGGTTGCAGTGAACCAAGATCATACCATTGCACTATAGCCTGGGCGACAGAGCAAGACTCCGTCTCAAGAAAAAAAAAAAAAAATATATATATATATATATATATATGTACACACACACACACACACACATATATTATTATTACAATGTTAAGTATAAAGTATTAAAATATAGTTAAGTATCAGATATAGTAAGTATAGTATAGTATAATGTTAAATAAAGTGATTTTATTCAACTATCAACAGAAAAAAATGATTTTGGTGGGAATCACATATACTAGTTTGAAAACAAAGACAGGTAGACATGTGGGATTTGTTCATGTCTGGGGCAATGAGAAGAAAGAGCTCAGCTCATCAGTTATCCTGAGCTGAGAAAAATCAGGGTGATATCTATTGCTCTTTTGTTCCAATCTGTTATTCCCTCTAATGGATGAAATGGAGCATGGTGGTAGCTTTAGGGGCCAAAGAGCACAAGCAAATATATATTTTACCAACCGGACACCAGAATCAATCAGAAAAACCAGAAGATTGACTTGAAGAGTTAGAAAAATTCTAGAGCAGAGAGTGATCCTTAGTCAGCTGTACAAGGACATGCCCCACTGTCAGTCAGATAATACATTTTTTCCAAGTTTTATTTTCTCACTTCTAGTTACAGCCTAGCATTACTGATTAACATTTAACAGCTGTCCTAGTTCATATCATTTGTTTACTGCTGAAACTGATATTGGTGATTACAATGGGTGGTATGTGCTATTATAAAGCCAGTTTGTTCCAGATACACTTTATTGTTTTTAGTGTGTTTATTGGCCAATTGCTTTATGGCCATTTTTAGTATTCTTTACAACAACCATCTGTAGCTAAAAATGAGTGTGAAGTTTTTCATTCCAAATATACCCTTGTGACTATTAAGTAAAGAATGCAAGATTTTGTTCTATGCTGACTATTGAGTCAATCATACCTAAAGTAAAACTCTAAAGTATAAAATTTACAACTTTAACATTTAAGTAAAAACATCCTATTAATCTTTTGGCTTTTATTTTCTTATATAAACATTTCTTGGCAATAGTCAACGCTTCCCAAAAAATTACTTCCAGTTCCTGGCTTTATCTTTACATAAATTTTTTTATGTAGCTTAATGGACTCAAAACATATACAAGTAATAGATAAGGTGTTTAAAAAATTGATACCTATGCTAAGTTTATAGAAACTTGGATATTGCAAAGGTATGTGGTGTTCTAGCCAATATTTACTTTCTAAACAAAAGAGTATTATGCAAAGAGTAAGATAAATATTATAATGTAGTTAGCGTCTAGAAAATTTGAGAGCATGAGAAGTTAAGATCACTGGGGCCAAGTAAAATTGGATAGTTAAAAAGTTATAAATATGCTATTATAGACCTATAAAATATTGGCATGTAAAACTGTAACTATTTCAAACTGAGGTCATGCTATCACCCTTCACTTTTTCTATAATAAAACAGACCTGTTTTCATAATTACTCAAGGCGTGCACTGGGAAGAACCAGAAAATACTGTGAAATCATTCTTAATCAATAGACTCATAGGCATTATTAAACTCATAACCAAAAGCTATATTTAGTGGCAGTTCCAAATAGTGAATCATTGTGTAGGATTTCTAATCAGACAGCCTGGGTTTTAATCCTACCTCTGCCATTTCTAGCTAAAAAAACACTGGAAATATTATTTAACTTTTTAAGCCACAGTTTTCTAATCTCTAAAGTAAAACATGAATGCTTTAGAAGATGCTGTGATAATGTAAAATGCACGTGTATGATACAGAGTCAGCACCTACGGAAGTTAATGACTCACTTTATTAATATTTTAAATTTTAATATTTCTTAAAACATAAAATGCATTTTACATATTTTATATTATTTCTATTTAAATATTTAAAGACATGCATTAAGTTTTTATGTTTAAAATTTTTTTTGTTGTTGTTGTTGTTTTGTTTTTTGTATTTTTGAGACTGAGTCTTGCTCTGTCGCCCAGGCTGGAGTGCAATGGTGCGATCTCGGCTCACTGCAACCTCCACCTCCCAGGTTCAAGCTAGTCTCTTGCCTCAACCTCAGTAGCTACTGTTGCCCCAGTAGCTGGGACTATAGGTGTGCACCACCATGTCTGACATTTTTTTTTTTTTTTTAGTAGAGACAGGGTTTCACCATGTTGGCCAGGCTGGTCTCGAACTCCTGAACTCAGGTGATCCACTTGCTTCGGCCTCCCAAAGTGCTGGGATTACTGGCATAAGTCACCGTGCCCAGCCTAAAATGTTTATTTTTGTAGGCAGCACATATTTGTGTCCCGCTTTTTATTCAGTCTGACAATCTGTCTTTAAACTGGTACATGTAGACCATTTACATTTAAAGTGATTATCGATATGGTTGGATTAAAATCTAACATCTTGCTAGCTGTTTCTCTTTGTTATATTTTTCTTTGTTTCTTTATTCTTCCCTATTGGCTTTTTCTTGGGTTAACTGGGCATCTTCATGATTTCATTTTATCTCCTTTATTGACTTACTAGTTAAACCTCTTTTTAAAAACTTTTAAATGATTATCCTGGGGCTTACAGTATACATTTTAAATTAATCTGAGTTGACATTTTAATAACATTATACTGCTTCACATGTGGTGTAAACGTGTTTACAACACAATAGTCCCATTTCCCTCACCCATCCTTTGTGCTATTGTTGTCATTTATTTCACTTTTATATATTGGTTATCTTTTAGAGCAATCTCAAGAAAGAAATAAATTAATTTTTTTCTGTCATTTGTTCCAGTACCTGTTCTCTTCATTTCTCTGTGTAGATTCAAGTTTCTGACTGATATCATAGTTCCTCTGCCTGAAGAATTTTTTTAGCAGTTCTTACAGAATATGTCTAGCAATTAATTGCTTCAATTTTTGTTTGATATGATTTTTGGTTTTCCTTTCACTTCTTTTTACTAAATATAGAATCTGGGTTGACATCCCCTGACGCACACACACTTTCAGATCCCCAGCACTTTCAATATGTCAGTACATTTTCTTTCGTTCTGGATAGTTTCTGATAGGAAGTCTATTTTAATTTTTAGCCTTGTTCCTCTGTAGATAGTATATATATTTTTCTCCTAACTTCACCATTTTCTGACTTTTGTCTTCAAAAGTTTAAATACCATATACCTAGATATGTGCATGTGTGTGTGTGTGTGTGTATGTGTTTGCATGTGTGGTATTTATCCTACTTGGCATTCTGTGAGCTTCTTAAATCTGTGCTTTTATGCCTGTTAATATTGTAAAATTTTATGCCTTTTTTTTTTCAAATACTGCTTCTGCCCCATTTTCTCCTTCTTCTCTTTTTGGGATTTCAATTACACGTATGTTACTCAGTCTAGAATTGTCCCATACTATTGGATGCTTTGTTCTTTATTCACTCTTTTCTTTTCTTTATATTCCAGTTTGAATAATTTTCACTGGCCTATCATGCAGTTCACTGATTCTTTCCTCAGCTGTGTGGGCTCTACTGATGAGCCTGGCTTCATAGCTGTTACTATTTGTTTGTTTGTGTCTTTTAGCTTCTCCTTTTGATTCCTTCTTAGATTTTACACTCTCTGCTGAATTAATCTGATCTTACATGTTGTCTACTTTGTTCCATTAAAGCTAATAGCCTGTTAATCATAGTTATTTTAAATTCTCTGTCTGATAGTTCCAATATCTGTGGTGTCATATGCAGTCTGCTCCCAAGGATTACCTTGCCTCTTCAGTGTGTGGGGGGTATGTGTGGGTATTTGTCTTTCACATGCCTTGCAATTTTTAGTTGACAATTAGACATCTTGTGTAGGGCTACAGATACAGAGATAAATCTTTTCTTATGGTTGGAGATGAGCATGCCTTTTCTTCAGCTGGACCTTAACTGTGGGTTCATATTCATCTATTCAGGAGTTGGGCTAAGTTTGGGGGTTTGTTGATGTTATAATACCCCAAGTGCCCCTCAGGCTTAAAATTCCTCTTGTGATACTGTGTATTTAACAGAGATTATTTCATCAATGTCTGTTATTTCATTGGCTTTTAATCTGTCTTTGTACTGCCCCCCAATAATGATCTATTTCTTGCAACTCTTCCGGTTGAATTTCATGGCTATTCTTATTGAGTGTGTTAGGGTGGCAGTGGGGGAAGAGACGGTTCCCTAACACTCTGATTAAGCCTTAGTCTCAAGCTGGGCTTTGTCCTGACATCTGGAGCTACGACCTCCACGAGTGCTCTGCCTCTCTTTCACCACCAGTTCACCATACTCACTTTTTTCTATCATACTGAGAGGTGACAGCATGCTGGCAGCCCTCGCAGCCCTCGCTCGCTCTCGGTGCCTCCTCAGCCTCGGCGCCCATTCTGGCGGCACTTGAGGAGCCCTTCAGCCCGCCGCTGCACTGTGGGAGCCCCTTTCTGGGCTGGTCAAGGCTGGAGCGGGCTCCCTCAGCTTGCTGGGAGGTGTGGAGAGAGAGGCGCTGTCGGGAACCAGGGCTGCACGCCGCGCTTGCAGGCCAGCGCGTGTTCTGGGTGGGCATGGGCTCCGCAGGCCCCGCATTCGGAGAGGCAGGCCAGCCCGCAAGCCCCGGGCAGTGAGGGGCTTAGCACCTGGGCCAGCAGCTGCTGTGCTGGATTTCTCACCAGGCCTTAGCTGCCTCCCTGCTGGGCAGGGCTTGGGACCTGCAGCCCGCCATGCCTGAGCCTCCCTCGCCCCACCTCCACCATGGGCTCCTGCCTGGCCCAGCCTCCCCGACGAGCACTGCTCCCTGCTCCACAGCGCCCAGTCCCATCCACCGCCCAAGGGCTGAAGAGTGCGGTCGCACTGGGCTGGACTGGCAGGCAGCTCCACCTGCGGCCCGGTGCGGGATCCAATGGGAGAAGCCAGCTGGGCTCCTGAGTCTGGTAGGGACTTGGAGAATCTTTATGTCTAGCTAAGGGATTGTAAATACACCAATCAGCACTCTGTGTCTAGCTCAGGGGTTGTAAATACACCAAAGGACACTTTGTATCCAGCTAATCTAGTGGGGAGGTGGAGAACTTTTGTGTCTAGCTCAGGGATTGTAAACCGCACCAATCAGCACCCTGTCAAAATGGACCAATCAGCTCTCTGTAAAACAGACCAATCGGCTCTCTGTAAAATGGACCAATCAGCAGGATGTGGGTGGGGCCAGATAAGAGAATAAAAGCAGGCTGCCTGAGCCAGCAGTAGCAACCCGCTGGGGTGTGCTTTTGTGCTGTGGAAGCTTTGTTGTTTGCAGTAAATATTGTTGCTGCTTACACTTTGGGTCCACACTGCCTTTATGAGCTGTAACACTCACTGCAAAGGTCTGCAGCTTCACTCCTGAAGCCAGCGAGACCACGAACCCACCAGAAGGAAGAAACTCTGAACACATCCGAACATCAGAAGTAAAGAATTCCAGACACGCTGCCTTTAAGAACTGTAACGCTCACCAGGAGGGTCCGTGGCTTCGTTCTTGAAGTCAGTGAGACCAAGCACCCACCAATTCTGGACACAATAGTCGTAGCTTCTCAGTGTTTCCTGTTGGTTTTTCCTTTCTTTAGATCTCTAAATATTAGGGCTTCCCACACTCTGAACTTGAAACTCTTTTCTTCTATTCGTTAATGATTCCCACATCAATTTTCCAATCCAGACCTTCCCTGTGAACTCTAGACTTACAGATCACCTGTCTTTGTGTATTTCTCCTTTTATGTGTAGTTGATATCTTAAACACTAAACCACAAAATGAACCCTAGTTTAGCCCTCTTAAAAATCTACTCCCCATTTGTCTTCTCCAGCTCTTTCAAAGGCAACTCTCATTTCGTTGCTTATACCCCAAACCCATGGAGACATCCTTGATTTTTCTCATGCTCTATATTCAATTAAGCAATAAATTTATTTGCCTCTACCTTCAAAATATATCTAAAACTCAAGCTACCATCATGTCTTTTGAAATTTGTAATACCTCTTTTGACAATGAGTACCACTTGACACCTAATAGATTATTCTTTATCAGTAATAAAATCTGACTTTTAGCTGACACATGGCCTCCTATATAAAAACTGTACTTTCCAGGTATGATGGTTAGTATTAGGTGTCAACTTGACTGGATTGAGGGATGGCTCAGTGGCAGCAAAGCATTAATTCTGCATGTATCTGTGAAGGTGTTGCTAGAGGAGATTGACAGGAGAGTCCGTGGACTGAGGGAGGAAGACCTGCCCCCAGTGTGGGTGGGTACCATCTAATGGGCTGCAGGAATACTTAGAACAAAGGAGGTGGAAGAAGGAAGACATTCAACTTGCTTACTTTTCTTTTTTTCTTTTTCTTTCTTCCTTTTATTTCTCTCTTTCTCTCTCTTTTCCAGAGCAGTACCTCTTTTCTCCTCCTGCCCTAGGACATGAAATTCCAGGTTCTTTGGCCTTTGTACTCTGGGACTTGCACCAGTGGCCTTCTGGGAACTCTCAGGCCTTTGGCCTCAGAGTGAGGGTTGTACTGTTTGCTTTCCTGGTTTGGAAACTTTTAGACTTGGAGTGAGTAATGCTACCAAAGGCTTCCCTGGCTGCCAAGCTAGCCATGCTACTGGCTTCTCTCATTCTCCAACTTGCAGACAGCCTCTCATGGGACTTCACCTTTGTGATTGTGTGAGCCAGTTCAATTCTCCCTAATAAACTCCCTTTCTCATATATATATAACCAATAGATATTTGTTCTGTCTCTCTGGAGAGCCCTGATTAACACAGTAGGCTTTCTTGCATCTAAGTGAGGCCAAATAACTAATTTCTGACCAATGGGAAGTAATCACAAATGTTATGCGAGCTTTGAAGGGGAGGAATATAGATAAAAATGGCTGGAACAAAATTATCTACATATGGGGAAGGGCAGGAGAACCTTATAAAAACACTCAAAATCTTATTCAAATATTGGTGATTTGAATACCAATGACTCATACATTTAATGTTATTTACATCAGATGGTGCAATTAAAATTGATTTAGGACCAAATTTGAGCATGCAACAAAGGTGAACATTCCTTACTCTGTCAAGAAGGGAAAAAGGAAAGAGAGCAAGTAGCATTTATCAAATACCAGGAGCTCTGCTGTGGCTTTTTTCATGTTTCAAGCTTGGTTCTTACAACAACTCTTCTTGGCAGGATTATTACCCATGTTTTATGCAGAGATATGATCAAGGCTCTGGAGGTTCACTTAAAATGGTGCTGAAATGGCAGGGCTTGGTTTGACCTCAGTGAATGAGTGTGAATTTGTTGATTTAAATAATAGATGGGTTTAGTGTAGAATATATTGAATTATCCCTAATGTCCCACATGGTTTTGTTTAGCAGAAATGCACTTTCCACCCCTCAAAATCTCATGGCTTTTTAGTGATGAAATCATATGTGTGGATTCAGTACAGGGTCTGGGACCTAAATAATTTTCTTAGTTCATTTTGGCTACTATAACAAAATACCATAAACTTTAGGGCTTGTAAGCAACAGAAATGTATTTCTCACTGTTCTGGAAACTGGGAAGTTCAAGATCAAGGTGCCAGCAGATTTGGTGTTTAGGGAGGGCCCACTTCTGACTGTAATCTCTATAGCAGAAAAGGGGCAAGGTAGCTCTCTGGGGCCTCTGTTATAAGACCACTAATCCCATTCATGAGGGCTTAGGATATAATCACCATCCAAAGGCCCCACCTTAGACTATCTCATTGGTGTTTGGATTTTCAACATATGAATTTGGAGGGCATTCAGACCATAGCAAAGATGTTTAAGAGAAGCTAATTTTCTGCCCCGCTACACCTTCCCCTTCTAAGGAAGATTATGTAAGAGCTTTGTTATAGATTTTTAAGAAAATATTTGAATATTTGAAGTGTTTGAATGTTTGAAATATATGAAATAAATAAGCGCAAATAAAGCATGCCCTAGAAATGTTTCCCTCAATACTCAGTGTTTGCAATAAGTGTTTGATCTAAGTGTGTTTCAATTTACTGATTTGCATTGTAAGCCTGAGGGACAAATAATAAAGGTTTGTAAAATAATACCAAGAAAAATGGAAACACAGCTTTCAGATAAGAATGCTTGGTATGGCTCATCTCCTGGTGGAATCACCAGAGCAGGCCCACTGTACATTTCTGCCTGGAGAGTACACCTCCACGACAGCCCACACCTTTCCCCATCCGTACCCTCAAATTATTGGTAAATATAGTGGGCATTTGTCAGCTGTTCATTTGTAGGTAGCTTTGGTGAAGCAGCAGTTTCCTCCTTGCATATGGCTTTAATTTGCGTACTGTTATATATGGCCTTCCAAGTTCCAAGGGGTAAATTCAACTATGCCTCTTTCATAGTAAAATTTTTTTTAGATTTAAATTTCATCAACCTGCTCAAACCTGTAAAGAAAAGCAACAGAACTAAGTCCTTAGTTTCTTTTTTTTTCCTTTTTTTTTTTTTTTTTTTTTTTTTTTGAGATGGAGTCTCGCTCTTTCGCCCAGGCTAGAGTGCAGTGGTGCGATCTTGGCTCACTGCAAGCTCCATCTCCCAGCTTCACACCATTCTCCTGCCTCAGCCTCCCGAGTACCTGGGACTACAGGCGCTCGCCACCATGCCTGGTTAATTTTTTATATTTTTAGTAGAGACGGGGTTTCACTGCATTAGCCGGGATTGTCTTGATCTCCTGACCTTGTGATCCGCCCGCCTCGGTGTCTGTTTCTAGTTTCTATTTTCTATGTGGAATTTTTAAAAGAACTGTATTTTAATGATAAAGAGGCAAATTCCATTTGGCAGCACTTAGGATACAGGGACCATACTTGGGAAATATTCATTAACATTCAGTAATTTAAGAATCCTTAAGGCCTAATTATCAAAGTGAGTTCAATTACCACAGGCACCCATTCATTTAATTGGCTGGAAACACAAAAAGAAATTAAATGATACCAATGCCAATTTGGCCCCAAAGTCTCATTCCGTATTTATTTATCATTTTTATAAGAAAGGTGTTCATGGTGATTGCTGCTAGTTCCTCTGCTGAAACAAGCCTACAAAACCATGAGAGCAGCTCAGCATTCTTTGACCTACTCGGGAACCCAATTAAAATTAACAGGCCTTGCATCTTCATATATCACATGTTATAGATTGTAAATACTCATCCCATTTGAGAGCAACAGGATAACTGGGTTCATAACAAATTTCCATAAGTCTAACTGAAATTTACCAGTTAGGGAAATGTGACAGGTAATGGAGAAGAGACTGAGAATAAAGGAGCCTCTGCAGTATGATCGTCATTTCACTCTGCCTAGAAATACTGCTGTGTCATTGCTTTGCTGCTTCAGAAAGTCTGGGAGTTCCTGCACCAGTTGTCACCAATGCTGCTTCCACTGGCTGGAGGTGCTGACTACTTTGGCTTTTTCCCTTGGGAGGTCAGACAGAGGTCATGTGGGAAGCATGCTTTGTTTACCCAGAGAGGACCTCCTGTTCTGCCCCTTGGCATGTTTACTTTCCTGGTTGCCTACTTGGAAAGCCCTATGACTGCTGGCAGGGAGAGCTCTGGTCACTTTCACCACCTTCTCAGATTTTCAGCTCTTGGGGCTTCAGTAGGACCTGCCTTTCAGTAACTTTCAGAGGCATGGGGAGCCCTTCCCTGAAAGAGGGGAGAAGGTAACATCTTAGAAACCGTGATAAAATGATCTCAGGACCCAAAAAGAAAATTGACAAGCCTGGCAATGAGAGTTTGCAATGTGATGCAATCACAGGCAATACCAGGGTGGAAACCGGATGGGCAGCTTTCTTCTCTCTAGAAGATTTTCTTTCAAAGTCCATTCTTCCTTTTTATATTTTCATGTAAGTGTGCCTTCTTTTTTGCATCTCTTCTTTATGCTAAATTTACTACCCAATTTTATTAATGTCTGTTACAGCTCCTAGCAGATGTTGAAGAAATATGAATTGGTTATGATTTACAGCCCAGAGAACTGACTTAAAAAAACACACTTTTTTTTTATTAAGTGCTTTTCTGAGCTTTAACAAAAAGGTATAGGTTGTTGAAAGGGTATCAGACACTTAAATTGACAGAATTCTGAGGATCATCTCCTTCCTGCTGCTTAATATGAGTACAGTGTCACAATTTCAATTTCCGAGACTCAACATTTACCAGGGCCATTGCCGGCGTCATTGTGGATGCTGGTGTTCGTTCTGTCTTCCAGTTGGCAAGCCTTTTGATTTATTTAGCATTGAAAAGTCAATGGTGAGACTTACATTCTTTCTATCCCACTTTCAAAAACTTGGCAGTGTCTTATTTTCAAAGTGGTCTGATGGAATGAGAATGGGGCTCTTGAAACTGCTTGATTTTCCAGCATGAATTTTGTTTAAACCTTCACCACAAATTAGTTAACATGCAGTACGTTGCCAAAGGATGCAGCCAAGTCTTTCCCTTTATTGTTCAGGAAAGTAAGACTTAACACAATGCCATCCCCAGTCCACCTCTCTTTTTAACCAGTGGCCCACTACAGTAATTTATTTTGGGTCATAGGTCCCATGAGTTTACACATACATTTTATTTTGAAGTAAGAACTACTTCAGCTTGTGCTTTAGCAGAAATTTTTAAAAGTAAAGTCAAAATTTATATAACAATCTTGGGTTAAGTGTTGTATATCAAGTCCTAACTCCCTTGAATAAAAGAAAATAAAACAAAGAAATACAAGAAAAAAATGATTATCAAGAAGCCCATGGCTAAATTAAACCCACTAAAGCTATAACTGAAAGGGTTTATTTGTGTAAGAAAGCCAATTTCTGTCTTAATGCAAGCCTTTTACATCCTTAGATCTGGGCACCCAATTTGTTCTTATTGATCTTCATCTCTAACCTTAAAAGCATCTCTTAAAAGGCTGTTCGTACAGCCTAGAGAATAACATCTATAAAAGGATCTTTGAACACCAGTATTGGGTCAAGCTAACTGATGTCTCTGACTGATCAACTTACTTTGAGTACCACACGCAACTACGTTTTCTGGAATCCAGAGTAGCAGAGTAGGCAGGTATATTGTGAAGAGAGAAACTCAGAGGGAGAAGGGGCAAGGGAAGGTAGACTAGTAAGCAAACTCTTTAATTACAACTTCCCACTTCAATTGAGCAAGATGATTATTGGTTCACCTAAGAGTCAATAGTGCTCCAGGACTACAGACAATAATGAACATCAACAAAGACATAGCATGAGTATGTTTAAGTTTTAAAGTTTATATATATAAATCCCACCACAGAGCAAAGTTCAGGAAATATAGTTATGTGAAACATCAAAACATAAAGCAATCTTTGGAATATAATTTTACAAAAGAAGTAAATACATTAAAAACCTTTTTTTTGCTGAATATTTGCTGCTATTTCAGGCCGTCAGTCTAAATTTATGTGGAACCATCAAAAAACCATATGTACAAAAGTATATAGATTTTGTGTGGGATTTACTGGAAATTATCATATGTGTATGTATATGTAGTAATAGTAGTGAGTATTTGCTGAATGTTTACCATGTACCAGGTGCATGTAACTGGTATACTATGCATGAATACTTCTGGGGTAATCGAAAGACTTGTTTTGTTCTGTTTTTTTTTGGTATACTGCTATTCTTTTTAAAAAGTTTAATATTTTAGCCTGCTTGGGCAGTATCAATACTTTCTTTACCAGCATCCTACATCTACTTTGGATTGTACAGATACTTTTATGTGAACAATCAGAATATCTAGTACATAATAAATCAAAGTCACCGTGTAATTTAATGTCAAGTCTCCTCCTTGCTTTCCCAAGTTCCACAAACCCGAAGTGGGAAAGGGATGTGTCTGGCTTTCCTCTTTCATTCACTTGCTTGCATACTCTTCCCTGCAACCCACCTCTGATGATTAAATCTATATGTCAACTTGGTAAGGCCATAGTACCCAGATATTTGGTCAATTATTATTCTTGATGTTTCTGTGAAGGTATTTTTTTTTTTTAGATGAGATTGACATTAAAACAGTGCATTCTGAGTACAGCAAATTGACCACCATAACATTGTGAGCCTCATCCAATCAATTGAAGGCCCTAATAGAACAAAGACTGACCTCCCGCAAGCCAGGAGTAATTCTGCCAGCAGACTGTCTTTGGATTCTCACTGAAACTCTTTGCTGAGTCTCCAGACTGACAAATGTTGAAAAAGCTGTCTATTTCTCTCTGGAACACTTGCTTGATTCTTCCCAAATCTCATTGCAGAAGCTCGGTGCACTCACCCTCTTGCAATAACCTTGAACACACCAATGCATCCTTGCACTGGGTGGTTGCATGTGACTCCTTTCAAACACTGACGCTCCCATCTGGCTTTAGCTGCTGGGGTCCTCCATCCCTCTCAGGCAACTCTATGTGACTGTACATGTATCAGGTAACTTTCTCTCTCCTGGATAGTCAGCATCTGCTCCTCAGAAAACCAACTAAACCCTTTGCTCTGACAAATACTGGCTCCGCAGGCTGTTTCTAACCCATAAAAATGGTCCTGCCTCTGTTTCCCAGGCACTGAGCCCATCTCTGTTTATTTACCTTTCCTGATCCCTGAAGCAGGAGTGAGATCCACAATGTTCTTCAGCCCCAGACACGGTATAGACAGGTCTCAAAATATTCACATTGAATCCCTTTCTCAGTTCAAATTTACAAAACAGTGGGCTAAAAGGTAACAAGACCACACATCCCAGCCATCCACTCCCAGACAAATTCTAGGGACCAGTCAGCTACAGATCTTTCCAAATAAATCTCTTCATAACTAGTTCCTTTTTTTCCTCCCCTCTGCGTTTTATAGTTTCGAAGAAGCTGGAACTTCTAGAGCTGTGTAGCCAACTCATTGCACTTTTCTTTGTATGTTCTAAGTTCAGCTTTACCATCACCTTGAAACCTACATCTATCACACAGATACTTCAGTGAAAGCAGACATACAAAGCCATCTTTGAATTTCTTGCTATACACCATTTTAAGCATTAAACAGAAATTGCCTTGTTTTATTCCTGCAGCAAACCCAAGAAGCAGGTACTTTATTATTCCCATTTTACATATGATGAAACTATGCCAGATGTATTAAATAACCTGCCCTGGGTCACCTGGTACATGTCAGAGCTGAGTTGGAGACCCAAGGGGTCTGATTCTGATTCACGATTGTAACCACTGTGACATTATGGCACTCACTGAATATTTAATTGGCACTCTTCCAAAATGCAAGTGTACAGCATGATTGGTGAGTTTACAATTTAATTAACTTTTGTAAGGAAGAGAGATGCATATTTCTAACATTCAGAAATCAATCAGTGCTTTATAAGACCAGAGCACTGAGCACTGGTTATCTGTTGAATACCTAGCAGGAAGTAGGGGCTGTGGGCAGTTTGGAGGATAAAGAAAGAAGCACAGGCTTAAGCTACTAATCCAGTACTATGGATGAGAAGAGGAAGGTATGACTTCACTTGGACCTCATCCATTTCAATTCTTTTGTTAAAGTAAGCTAGTCTATAAAAGGGAGGCATATAGAAAGATGGAATAGGAAGTCATGTTATACTGTACAATTCCAGGAAGCTGGGAAGGCCCCTTTCCCCCAAAGACATATTCTCCCTCTGCTTTGGGATGATTAATATCTCACAGCCAGAGACACTCATTTTTCCTTTAAACTGTCTTGGCTTAAGATTGTGTTGCACATTCAAATGCGGTGCTTCTGGGAGAGTTAACACCTTGCTACAGGTCTTCCTTTACTTTTTTCTCTATAAGTGTTCATCATCTTTATTAAAGAAAGCAGGTGAGGAAAAGGACAAGGAGCAAAATTCATGATAAAGTAAAGAGGAAAGCGTGTTTTCACCAAAAGTGAACTGTGTCAAAGACCCTATTTGCCCACTCACAAGTTTTACTGATGTGGAGATCAGCTGTTTCCAAGCTGGGGTGGCTGTGGATCTTTAATGGGGAATTTTGAAGGGGGTTCTAAGAGGTGCACCAATGCTGCTGTATGCCAAATAAATAGTTCTCAGTCATAGTTATAGCAGGGAGAAAAAGCTACTGTGCTACAATTGACTGAAATATGGGCAGATTGCTCTGAGAGGGCAGGAAGAAAGACACATAATGGGGCTTTTTATATTAATCATAAAACACACAATAATAACAAAGGGATTGAAATTTCTCTGTGTAATGAAATAATAGAGATTTTCAACTTACCCCTGATGTCAGAGACAAGCTAGGTTGGAATTCTCATTGCTGTGGTGGAGGGGCTGAGGTAGGAGGAAAGGTTGTTGATAAAGGGGTGCTAGAGGTAGGAGAAATTATTGGTTAAAATAATTATTGGTTAGAAGAGAGCAGATCACTACTCAGGAGAGGCTGAGGTGGGAGGATCACCTGAACCTAGGGGTTCGAGACTGCCGCTAACTATGATCTCCCCACTGCACTCCAGCTCCTCCTTCTGCTAAAAAGAAGAGAGCAGATCCCAGCTAGATCCTGAGAAGAAAGGGGCAGGGGGTGGGAGTGGGAAATAATATTTGGCAAGGCATGCTTGAAACGTGACTGGCCAACACAATGTGTGATGTTCAATTTTAAATGGCCTCCCTTGCTGTGGTGTGATAGCACCCTGCTGTTACTCCCAGATCTTTATTGAAAGTCTTATTTATGCACAACACTATTGTATGGGTAACATTTTAGCCAATGAAGGGGAGGAATTTGTGTCCATGCATGGGGTGATGAAATCAGATGGAAGGATGGCAGTCATGAAAGTCAGATGAGTTGCGGGGAAAAAGAAACCGAGTCAGAAGGAAGAAGCATCCTACTCGGGAATCTTCAGAACATAGTGAGCGAACCGCAGACACCTAGGATGGCTACCTAGGAATGTATTTTGTTTGTCAAAGGAAAGAATGACCATTGACTACAAAACAGGGAGAAACTTAGGTGATCTTGTATCTACCACTATTTTTCAAATGTATGCAAATGCAATTGCACTTCATAGTATATATAATATATAAATGTGTATTATTCATACATACATACATAGGAGCTTTTGAGCATTGTGTATTTTTCTGAATTAGGGAGACTACAATCACATAGGAGACGGCAATAATTTTTCATGTTAAAAAGGAATACACTTAAAAGGGATGAAAAGAAATGCCTGAAAAATCTCCTTTGAAGTTTTCAGTACACCAATAAGAGATCTATGAGAAAGGATCTGGATTTAAAATCCATGGGAAGGTTTAGTTTCCCCATGAACAGGATGGCTTCTCCCACACTGACTTGCTATGATCCTCTTTCTTCTCAGTACACGTGCTTTGAGAACCATTGCATTTCATTTCTCTACCCTCATGGGCTTCAGGCCTTGACATTAAGAAAAAGATTGTCAGAGACAAGAAAAATGTATTAATCTGCTCCTCTTGTTTTGATTGCTCTGCTTTTAATTTTAATACATGTATTTTCTTACATAAATAGAGTGTTTAACCACGATTCTCATTGATTAACTTTTCCCCCCAATTACGACTATCCCGTCAAGGTCGGGGTCCCTAAGGAAGCAGCTGAGAGAACATACACTGCACACATGTGCCAAATTATTCTGTAGGCTGAGAAATTAACTAAAAATGAGTAATATGCTCTCAATTTAAACCTGGCAGGGGGGAATTGTACTTTCATACCCAAATTGGAATCAGATTTCCTCCACGGGGACTCTTCCAGCTTTTGGCATAGCCTATGAACAAGGCAAGCTTGGTTCCTCATGGTATAACAAAACTGGGTTCACATTATAGCTTCACGTGGTTTAGTGAGAATGGCAGGGATGAAGATAAAACTAATGGGAAAGCCGTGGATTCCCTTTTGTCACCAAACACATGAGCATCAACAGAGCCTTAAATAAAGCCAGCACAATCCATTCTTAATGCTCAGTTTTCACAATAAGTTCACTCCCTAAGCATCTGTAATTATAGTTGGACACTTTTTGGGTATACTTTTTGGGGCTACTTCTTGGGCATCCTTTTTCAAAAAAAAGTCTTTTCTGAGTAATTAAGGGTATCTGCAACAAAACATATTATTAAGTGGCCCTTGACATTTCTACAATTTGTTCTAAGGTGTAATTTCTCTGTCTCTGGCCTCCAATCATTTTATTGCTAGAGGGATAGCTGAGACAGGAGAGAAAGGAAGAGAAAAGAATATGAAATTTACCAGCAATCAGGTCATTCAGCACTGATTGAAAGTATATCAATAAATTTTTGAAGTATATTTTCTTTAAGCAGGATTTGAAGCTCCTTGATGGGACATTAAATTTTGTTTTTTATTCATCTATCACAGTAACATCAAAGTAACTCTCAACCACAGCTGCAGACTAGAAACGCCTGAAGAGCTTTTACATCATATCAGTGTTTAGGCCCCACTGCAGACCCATTAAGTCACCATCTCTTTTGGGTGAGGTGCAGACTTGAGTCATTTCTGAAAGCTCCAGGTGATTCTATTGTTTAGGCAGGACAGAGCTAGCTCATTGCTTTACCTAGAAAAGGTGTCCTTTGCTATTTTAAGGAACCATTAAATCTTTTTAATCACCCCCCAATTCCCATGAAAATAGCAACACTTCATAGATTTAACACAGTTTTTCTATAATAAATTATCATTAACCTATCCCATGGTTAATTGGATAAAGCTTTTGTTGAAAACAAGCTAACAAAATAAAGCCACTACCTTATTTGCACCTCTATTTCATCCTTCTTGCAAAAGGTCCCTGGGATACCTGCTGATTAAAATCCCATGAGGTGCCTTTGCATACATGACATATTCCTGCACATATACCTTTAATATTCTCCTTATTTTTAAAGAAAGACACACAAAAGGAAAATGAAAGAGGCTTACTTGAATATGGCACTTCTGACTGAATGGTCAGAGTATAATTTAAGAACATTTTGTCATGATCAAAATTATAAAATATAGTTCAAAGTCATATTCGTTTAAAATAGTTGAAACCAATTTTTGGAAATGTCTGAGACAGTCTTTAACACAATCGATTTATACAAGTGGAAGGCAATATTTCTGTTTTCTGTGTATTAACTCCCCAGAAAGATTAGTTTTGGTTTCCTCTCCTGGAACACGGAAATATAGAACCTTGAGGTGTCTGTGAACAGTAAATGACATAATGGAGGAAAAATTGATATTTAAGTTGCAACACAATATTCTGTTATACAGTATTTTTATTATTGTTTCACCTATTAACCTTAAAATTTTATATGCAAATGAATATTTTGGCTGGGAAATAATGCTAATATAATCATTAATTGTAATTTTTATTAAGCAATTACTAGGTACTTAACTTCTTGTTAAGTACTTTACATTGATTTCATTAAACCTTCACAGCAACCCAGTAAAGAAAGTACAGTTATTATCCTTATTTTACAGATTTGAAAACTGAGGTTTATGGGTTCTAAGTCTTCCAGCAATTTCAAGTGAAGGTTTCCGGTAGGTGTAAAAATACTTAAATTTTTCTGCAATTATTGGTCTAAGAATCCAGACTGATTTGTTCCTCTTTATATCTTTGTATATTCTCATATCAAAGACAATTTCATTTAGATGTAGATGCACACTGAGAGCACTGAGAAAAGGAATGCCATTATTACTTGGTTCACCAGAGTCATGCACCTCAGACATGCTAGATTCCAGCTCCAGATGACAGTCATTCTCTCCATGGCCTTTCCTTGAACTCTACCAGACTCTAAAAATAAAATAATTGCCTCAGTCTTATATATTGATTATATGATACATGTGCCATCCTAACTTAAAAGACAAACTCTAGATGTAGGGCTTCCTAATTCTTCAAATGAGGTATACTGTACTAAGGTTACAACTTGTTTTCTTCTTGTTTTTTCATTTGAAATGGAAGCATGGTGACATTGGAGAGATTATTTTAGGTGATAAAGGCCCGTGCAATTGTACTATGAAGGTAACTCTCAGGCAGGGCTGAGGAGAGAAAAGGAGGTGACCTGAATGCTCTCTTACATATCCACAAGGTGACCAGTCCTATCTTAGAATAGGGAGTAAATTATGCCTAAATCCAGCATCACATGCAGCTTAATAGATAATAAGCAAACACCATTGCAACCATGTGCTCTTTCATTACAATGCCATCTTTGATTTGTTTCTATCTACCAGATTCTAGTGATTTTAATGAAGCTTTAGCATTCTGCAAAATTACTAATTCATTGGCCTATGTCTCAAGTGCATTGTGTATGATAGAATCGTCTTGAAAAAGCAAGAGAAATATATCCATCTTAATGCTGACTGGGACCTCAGTTTGGATTTTATTTTAGCTTATATTTTATTTCAAAGTTACTTTATCAAAGCATTTAAGGGATGCAAACTTTACCTTTTGACACCTAAAGTCAAAGTACTAATATCAGGAATGGTTTCAATAGACTTCTGCAATTCGTTGAGATCATAAAAAATAGCTTGCTTAAATTTGCAAAAGCTTTGAGGACAGAAATGAAGAAGAAACAATGATATTTGTTCAGTCTTTTCATATATCCTCTGTTGAAACCTCATGAGGACCTGGGAGATTTCTTAGAAACAATATTGCAAGTGGTTGATTTATTGGCATGGAGGGCAGCAATATGAAATAGCCAGGGTCAGCACACTACTTTCTTCAGCAGGAGATCCAAACGGAGATCTGATTCTGTCTATTTATCTGAAATGATTTACTAAGTGATTAATTGCTTTGAGTTTGTAAAGAACTGAGGTTTGGCTAGGAGTGTGTAATGTTTGGGAGGATATGGAATATCAACCACATGGAAGAGAAACGAAGGACTTTGCTAAGCAGTACAAACCCTCATGAGCAATATTAATGTTGTCTTCTGACAATGCCATATGCACAAGCCTTACAAAAGACTAATGTCTTCAGATGTACTGTGATTAGCTTAAACCATGTCTGTGTTCTGGACAGCCCATCAGAGCCTGCTGGCTCACAGCCCACCATGACAGCCTGAGTTTGAGACATTTGCATCAAATCAGTTAAGTACTGCAGAGTCTCCTGCCACATTTATGTAAATGTCAGTAGATTTGCCACAGAACTACATTAAAGGTCACCAAATTCCACTGGGGAAAACTTGGTTTCCAATTCTGGCCCTGTCATTTCCCTAATTTGCGACTTTGCACATGTCCCTTAATTTCTCTGCAGCGTTACCAATCTCAAAAGTATAACAGCAGCAGTAAGGTGTTCTCACAGAGCTAGGATGAGGCTCAGACAAGACCACGTGAAAATCCGTTCTGAATTGGCAAAGTACTACATGTTAGCTGGCCTCTTTCTGCACCTACACCAATCCCCAACCAAGCTCTGTCACCACTTAGCAGCTTTGGGGGAGGTAGTCTGTGGCAAAGCTAAACCACATTCTCCATAGAGCCCTGACCCCAAGGTAACAGTTAAGATTTGCTGAGCTTTTCCATAACATTCCCTTCTTTTCCAGAACCATGGATTTCAGTAGAAAATGCCTTGACAAGGGTTTAGCTGACAGGCTGGAAACCAGAGCAGGAAAGATAATGTGAAAGAACCACATGAAAACATACACATTTCTTCAACGTGAATAGGAACATTTTATGCTTCCGTTGATACTTTTTGTTCCTTTTTTATCCTTTATCATTTTTCAAAAAAATTATTTTAAAAAATAGTTTATATTAAGAAAAATAATATAATGAATAAAGGTATAGAAAAAATATAAATAATCACAAAACCACCACCCAACCAATAAAAAGAAAGTTATCAATGCAATAAAAGCCCATCCCTCCACTCAGCCCTGTGTATTTCTTCCCTATCATAACCACTGACCTTCCCTTTTAGAGTTAGCTACTCTCCTGAATTTTATATTAATCACTATCTTGTTCTGCTTTACAGTTTTACTACCCAAGTATTCACCCTCAGATAACATAATTTACATTTGAGAATATCTTCAAGATTTTATATAAATGAAATCATGCTCTCTCTCTATATATATATACACACACATATGTATATTGTTGCCTTTGATTCAACATCATGTTTGAAAAAGTCATTCAGTTGGTTGCATGTAGCTGTATTTTATGAATATTCACTGTAGAATAACATTTTATTTGTAAATATACAGTGCATTTTGTATATTGTTATGCTGTTGATGGACATTTGGATTATTTCCAGTTTGTGGCTATTAGAAACAACGATGTTTGAGAAAGATTCTTACATTTGTCAATATGTGCAACAGTTTCTCTACTGTAGTCATGTTCTGTGAAAGGATGTGCACATCTTCAGCTTTACAAGATATACCAGGTAGTTTTTCAAAATACTTGTACCACTGTGCAATTTTAACAGCTCTTGGCTTTTCTCTACATGACATCATTTAGTATTTGGATTTTATCTTAAACTAGATTTACAATTTTTTTTTTTTTTGAGACAGGGTCTCACTCTGTTGCCCAGCCTGGATTGCAGTGGCATAATCTAGCTCACTGCAGCTGCAGCCTCGATCTCCCAAGCTCAAGTGATCCTCCCACCTCAGCCTCCTGAGTAGCTAGGACTACAGGCATGCACCACCACACCCAGCAAATTTTTTATTTTTTAAAATATTTTTGTAGAGAGAATTTGCTATGTCGCCCGGGCCATCGTTCTGCCTCGCCCTCCCCAAGTACATGAGCCACTGCACCCAGCATGAAAAATTAGTGATTATAATTTTAGTTCTTTGCTCCTCTGACATAGCTTTGGGACATGGTCTAAATAAATATTATTGGTGCTCTGGGTGGGTTTATAGGATTGGCCTGTATATTTCGTGTCCTAGGGCTGCCATAACAAATTTCCACAAACTAGGTTGCTGAAAACAACAGAAGTTTATTCTTTCACAGTTCTGGAGGCCTGAAGTCAGAAATCAAGGTGACAGCAGGGCCGTACTCCCTTGGAAGGCTCTAGGTGAGAATCTTTCCCGCCTCCCCCTAGCTGCTGGAGACTCGCAGTGGTCCTCGGTGCTCCATGGCCTGCAGCTCCTCTCTGCCTCTATCTTCACATCGCCTTCTTCTCTGTGTCTGTGTGTGTCCTTTCCTCTTATAAAGACATCAGTCATTGCATTCAGGGCTTAGTCTAAATCCAGGATGATTTCATCTGGAGATCCTTAACTAATTACATCAGCAAAGACCCTGTGTTCAAATAAGGTTACATTCACAGGTACTGGGAATTAGAACTTCAGTGTATCTTTTTGTGGCACACAATTCAAGCTACTACAGCTTGCACTGAGGGAAGGGAAAAGGAGGGGAGGAGAAAAATTATTAGCTTGTGAAACAATTACTACACATACTATATAATTTTTGATCGCTTAAGATGTTAGCATTTCTCACAGGGTAGAAGTTAAAAAGCTGCCCACACAAAATCACACACCTGCTTTAAAAAGAAGCTCTTTTGATTCTGTTAGGTTGCCTTTGCATATGGGCAAGTAGTTGAAAGAAATAGGTCAGGGTTCTGAGGAGGTCACCTAGGGCATGTGTACCCTGCCTTTGCATCTGAGTCCCCTACTGAAGCATGAGATGACAACAGTGGTAGAACTTAGAAGATGTCCAGGAAAGGTGCCATTTGTCCTGGGACACTCTGATTTTGTGTGGGTTATTTTCCGTTTGCTAAAAGTCCTGGTCTTCGTTCTTTTACAATTTGGTAGGCCTGACCTTGCTGTAAAAGGGAAAATATCTCATGGTTGCAGGAGCCAAGCTAAAATCTCCACTGATTGAACTCATCCTGCCCTCCGTCAGCCTTAGTGCCATGACTCACACCTTTAAAGAGTTTACAGTGTGGGCTCTACTAAATGTGGGAGCACCCTGTTAAAAGTCAAATGTCTCAACTGGGGTTGGGGTGTTGAAGAAAGAGGACATTAAACGATTGTTAGACATCACTACTTGAAACATTGGCTTAACAGATAATATCTTACTATTTATTTCGCAGAGTTCTAAGGTGAGTGTTAACCTTGGAATCCATAGCTTCAGGGGCAGGGAGTATGGGGACCAGTTAAAGAAGGAATGGATTAGAGAAAGCAACTTGGTGAGATAACACCTCCTATCACAACACCAGAACTTTTGAACACATCAGTGTCAGACCTGGTAAGTCGCCATCTCTTGCAGTTAAGACCAAAGATATCTTTCTCTTGATTCTGTCTTCGTGATATTTATCAGCTAGGACTAAATCTTGGCTCCACCTTTTACTCCAACTCTTGTGTATGTTTCTCTCAATTCTTGATGATTTCTGCCTAAAATAATAGGTAAATGACTCTTTAAAAAACTTTATTGCAATATAATTTATGTACAATAAATACAATTACGTGAGTTTTGACACCCGAATACACCCAAGAAACCATCACTACAATGGAGACACAGCATTTTTATCAACATCTCCCTCCCCAATTCCTCTTTCCTCTCTGAAATTTATTTTACACATTGCCTTTGGTACCAGGCAACCACAGGTCTACTTTCTGTCGTTATAGATTGTATGCGTTTTCTAAATTTTATACAAAAGTGTAAAAATACAGAATGCACTGTTTCTTTCAATCAACATAATTTTGAGATTCATCTATGTTGCTAAATTAGTAGTTTGATCTTTTTTATTGCTAATTATTATTTCTTTGTGTGGACACATTGCAGTTTATACATTCATCTGTTTTATAGACATTTGGGTCCCCTCCCCCTGATTTTTGATTATCAAAAAATAATTGCCATAAACATTTGTGTACAAGTTTTTGTGTGGCTATATGTTTTCATCTTAGGCAAATATCTAGGAGTAGAATATCTGGGTTTAATGGTAGATGTATGCTCAGCTTTAGCAGAAGCTGCCAAACATTTTTCCAAATTGATTTTACCCTTTTATAGTCCCAAGAAAATAGATACAAATTTTAGTTGCTTTATATTCCAACCAACAGTTGATGTTAGTCATTTTAGTTTTAGCTATTTCAATGAGTATGTAGAGGTATCTCATGGTGATTTTAACTTTTTTCCCTGATGACTTATGATGTTGAGCACTTTTAAATGTACTTATTAGATGTCATGTGTTCTTCTCTGAAATGTCTTTTCTTTTTTTTATATTTACATCAGCTTTGTTCATAATTGTCAAAACTTGGAAGCAACCATGATGCCGATACCCTTCAGCAGGTGAACAAATAAATTAACTGTGGTACATCCTGACAATGGAATATTATTCAGCACTAAAAAGAAATGTGCTATTAAGCCATGAAAAGCCATGGAGGAAATTTAAATGCATGTTACTAAGTGATAGAAGCCAATCTGAAGAGGCTACATACTCTGTATTCCAAGTATATGACATCTGGAAATGACAAAACTATGGACACCATAAAAAGATCAGTGGTTACCAGGGGTTGGGGATAGGGGATGGATACCTGGAGCACAGAGGATTTTTAAGGCAGTGAAGCTACTCTGTATGACACTATGAAAATGGATACGTGTCATTATACGTTTGTCAAAACCCATAGGATGTACAACAGCAATAGCAAACTCTAATGTAATCTGTGGACTTTGAGTGATTATGATGTGTCAACATAGGTTCATTGTCTGTTAACAAATGGACCCCTCTGGTGGAGCTATAAATATGTGACAACTTAAATTCCGCTTAACGGGACTTTCTTTCTTTCTTATTTCCTTTCTTTCTTTCTTTCTTTTTTTTTTTTGGTTTGTTTCTTGCATCTTATGTTATCTCTATGGTAAGTTTAGCTAAATAAAAAATTCCCAGGATTGTAAACTGATTGATTAGAAATTATTTGGTTTTTCTTTATTTCATTTTATATTACTTTTTAAGACCTAGTCAGGGAACATTTCCATATGATGTGCGTGTATCCATAGAATTATATCATGGCTGCATATGCAGTTTTAGTCTATGCTATAAAATGCCTACTTTTTAAAAAAAGACGTTATTTTCTTAGAACAGTTTTAGGTTCACAGCAAAACTGAAAGGAAGTTACAGAGATGTCCTGTATACCCCTTGCCCCCACCACACATTTGAAATATCTTTTCAAATCTTTTCCTCGTTTATTAAATAGCTTGTTTTTCTCATTATTGAGTTGTGATATATCTTTATGTATTCTGAATAAAGTCCTTTTTCAGATCTACATATTACAAATAACTCCTCTCACTTTGTGGCTTGCTTTTTAATGTTCATAATGTTGTCTTACAAGGAGAAAAAAGTTTTCATTTGATAAAATACAATTTTTTTATTTTTAAAATTTATGATTTTGTGCTTTCTGTGTTCTGTGTAAAAATCTTTGCCTATCCCAGGGATACAAAGATTTTTATTCTTTTTTACAAGAAGTTTTATAGTTAAGTTTTACCTTCAGGCCTGTGATGTATTTTAAGTTAATTTCATATGCCATGACGTAAGAGATAATGATCCTTTTTATACAGATATCTGTGTGCTTTCACTACAGCAGTATATAGTCGATAAATATTTCTACTTATAATCTATCTCTATATATACATTAACATGAATTCATATTAATATCTCCTACTCTAATCAATTACCATATAGATCATTCTAGCTATTGTCAGTTTTTAGATTTTAGTATTTATAATAGTATAGTAGTTGTTAGTGGGTTTTATTAGTAATTCCATTTGTTTAATAGCTATAAAACTATTCAGAATTTCTCTTTCATGTTGTAGTTTTGCTAATTTTTACCTTTAAAGGAATTTGTCCATTTTATTTAAGTTCTCAGATTTATTTTACTTCTGTTTTTTTGGTCCTTTCTGTGTTTCAATGTCTGTCCTGAAGACCCCCGACTTCGTGCCTTTGCCTGACAACCCTTTAGTGTTTAACTAAAGGCAGCAAAACCATTCCCAGATGTGAATTGGCATGAGCAGAAGAATCACATTAAAAGATTGGCTAGAAAACCTATTGCTCTTTAAAGACAAGGATTTATTAAGAGTAAGAGCATCAGTGGTGCATCCTTTTGTCCTCCCTTTCTTAGAAAATCAGTTTTCACAATTTCTCTTTGAATCTGACAGGCTTTAATTATATAACTGGTAGAGAAATTTAACTTTGATTTTCAACATGCAAGAAAAAGAGCCAGGAAACTATATGTATATATTAATGTATTAGCTAATATTTATTTAGTGCAGAGAAGTACAAAGGAGAAAACAATAGTTGGATAATTTTCCTTGTCAGATAATTTTTGGTATTTTTATAAAATTAGCAATGTATGAGGCTAAAAATATACAAAAATATACAAATCAAAAAAATAAAATTCTTTTCTTTTGTCCCCACCCCACCTCCCAGGCTTTCTCCAAAGTCTAACTGATTGATGGTTTTATATATCTTACAGTGGGGGTTGGGGGTCATTGCGTGTCCTTGTGTCTTTCTTTTCCCTGCACATTTGTATGTTTATTTCATAACAAAATAATCATACTAGATAGACTGCCCTACACTTTACTTTCTTCACTTGCATTATGTGATATTTCCATATAATTTCATACAGGTCTAATTTATTCTTTTTAATGACTTTATAGTGTTTTATTATTTTACAGTCCCACATCCCTGCAGATGGACTTTGGTCGTATCTAGTTTTAATCTTTTACAGACAGTGCTGCAATGGACACCCATATGTGTGAAGATAAGGCCATACCACACACACATAATTAAACACACATATTAACATAAACTTTTTTCATGTATATTCAGGGGCATTTTTAGAAGTAAACTTTATTTGAGTGTGTGTATATGTAGTAAAATTATTGGGTCAAAGGCATGTTTAGTTTATGTTTTGATAGGTATTGGCAAATTTTCCTTTTGTAAAATTATACCAAATTATTATCTCACTTACAATGTATGAGAGCTCACATTTCCCAGATCTCTAACAGCTCCAGATGACCTCAAACTTTTAAATGTGTTGTCTTCCTGAGAAGTAAAACATGATATCCAATTTATTTTTTTATTTGCATTTTCATGAATGAGTGAAACTGAATATCTCTTGTATGATAACTATTTATACTGCTGTCTGTAAATTGCCACTTCACATCCTTTTGCCATTTTTCTGCTAGGTTGTAAGTCATTTTCTTTTTGGGTGATTTGAATAAGCTGTCACTAAAAAAAAAAATCTATAAGTATGGCAAAAATGTTTTTCCTTGATCTTTTAACAATATTCATGTTTTGGTAGGTTTATAATTTTTCTGTTAAGGGGGAAAAAAAATCCCTTAACCATATAACTGTGTACTTTCCAAGAAGTATTTTTATTTTTCCCCTTAAAGGTATATCTCACTATGTAGGTAGAGATTCTTCTTTCATTCAAAGAATAGCTCAGTATTCTTTTATCAGGGAGAAGGGAAGAAGAGAGAGCCATTTCTGCTTTCTAGGTGCAGGCTGCCCAGGCGAATAGCTTGGCCGAGTGTTTGGTTTTCTCCCTGTGGTTGGATGAAGCATTTTTTAGTTTTTTATTTTTCCCTGCTTCCCAATTAATTTGGGGCAAAAGAAACCTGAAATAAACACTCAGAGAAATATTGTTCTTAGTTTGCTTTCAAATTTAAAATGTATTCTGTAGATAACATTAAGTAGACTTAAAAATTCTAGAATCTAAACTTTTGACACCATTTACATTGTTTATGTGTTTAAAACATAAGTAACTCTCTCTATGAGTTTTCTCCATTTAAGCCAGCTTTAGTTTGGGGCATTTTTCTTTAGATGACACTTTTATCTTTTCCACTTTAAGAGGCTGTAAGTTGCAGAGAGAAGGTTAATCTTAGAAACTCTTTAATTAACAACAAAGAAAAACCTATCAAGATTCCCAGACTTTATTTGCTTCCTCTTAACCATAGTTGTGATAAAAGACTATGCCCAAATTTTTTTAGATATTGAAAGAACTTTAGAGACCACGGAAGTGAGATTTTTAATCAGGTGATTGCTGGAAGTGAAGATTATTGTTTTTCACAAGAGAGCAGAGAAATCCTTTCAGAGCCAAGATTGATTTCCAGCTGGCCATCTCCTAGGCATTCACACTCCTAGGCTTGCTGGGAAGTCCTCAGGGCTCTGGTGGTGCTTCCAGTCTTTTCTCACAAGGTGTCTTGCTGTTTGGCTCTTGAGTCATGAGGCACTAACAGTTTGACCAGGCTCTCTACCCAGCTTGGAGCCTAGTGAGCAGCTTTACTCCTCCTCCCCTTAGGATGGAGAAGTCAATCTGCAATTATAACTTTCTGGGGGCCTGCAAAATCTGCAATTTGCCTATGGTGAGCAGTCAATTGACCCACCTTAGAGAAAAGTTAGGCTTGGTGATTTCACTCTTCCTCTTATAAACCCTTAGAGCTAAGCAAAAGAAAAATTGCAGGCAACCCGTCATAGAATCTGGCTATTTTATATGAGCTCTGGGGTGACTTAGAAATGGCTGTGATTTTTGTAGCCCTTAGTGTCTTCAAAAGAGCTGGCTCAGCACAATTTCCAGGGAAGCATAATGTTCCTTTGGAATTTTCCCCATCTTTCCTTCTGACTTATACCCTGTGGTTTCCTATGTCCCCAGCTTCCCTCTGACTGGATAAAGTCTCTAATCAGATGCACTTTCCACGCTCAGAAGTGTTCTACCATCAAAAATTACCTTCCTCCTTCTTTTTCCTTCAGAAACTATTACCAAATTCTTTTTCTTTTCTTTTCTTTTTTTTTAATTGAGCTAGGTTTGATTCAGTATTAACATTTTCCTCTTTTCCCCCAGCTTTGCATTCTATTCTTTGCATTCTATTAGCTCTTTTACTTATAATTAGGGAAGAGTAGACAATGTCCTTGTGATGCTAAGGATATTCCACACTTGGCTCCTTTTCAATAGTTCTGACTCAGCAGAACAGGAGGGAGCAGCATGGAATGCATGGTGGTCACCCTGGGAAACTTGGAGCAACATGTTCGAGTCCTCTAAAAGGTCAGCTCCATGAGGGAAGCGTAATTTTCTATTTTATTCCCTGCTGTTTTCTCAGCCCCAGAACAAGGCCTGGCATATGTACGTGCTCAGCAAATACTTGTTGATTAAATGGATGAGTAGATCAATGCTTTGTTTCTTCTCCCTTGTCCACCAAACAACTAGGCCTCCCTATACCCCAATTTCACTCAAACCTCTTGCCTATTCCTTCTATCCCAGAACCTGGAAGAGGTGCTGAGTATCCTGGGCATTTTGTAAGTGTTCTCTGGTCATGTGGCCTAGTGGTCAGTAGTGCCCAACTCATGGTTCATTCGGAGTATGCGTACGTTATTAATAATGTATGTAAAGGACTTAGGACAATGCCTCCAATATATAAAGTCCTCAGTAAATATTAATTATTATTTTAAACAAGTCCACTGACAACAAAAAAATTGATTCAGAATTTCTCATTGAACATTTGTAATACCAAAATAGGAAAAATATATTTGTGAACTGATTGATCTATAATTGTGCCATAACAAATCTTCCCAAAATGTAATAATTTGAAACAGCAATAATCACATATTATCTCCCACAATTTCTATGGACTAGTGAAACCACCATTGAAAAATTATAACTGAGACAGTGAAAAAAATCTGACCCAGGCAACACCATCTTGCTTCTAACCTCCAAGCTATCCTTGTTCATTCCTGGGCATAGGCTGAACTAACTTTGGTAGAACTTAGTTTATAGTTTAAAACAAAGATGATAACAGCCCTTTCTCAAAACTAACCTCTTTCTTGCTTGAGGACTAGACTGCCTTTGTAGGACTAACAAATTAGCCACAAGATTAGAAATTATGGTTTAGGAGTCATGCAGCTAGAGGCTACAAGTTTCTGACCCTCCCCAAATGACTCCTGGGGATAACATCAACATTGTAAAATCTAAGAGCAATACTTAAGGTATTTTGCAGACTCTGCACTTGATGGATCAACTGGCACCACCCAGATCGATAAAATGGCTCATTTGATCTTGTGGCCCCCACCCAGGAATGGACTCAGCACAAGAAGACAGCTTCAACTCCCTATAATTTCTTCTCTGACCTAATCAGTCAGCACTCCTGACTCACTGCCCCACCCCCCACATCAAATTATCCTGAAAAACCCTGACCCTCAAATGCTTGGGGAGACTGATTTTAGTAATAATAAAACTTGGGTCTCCCACACAGCTATCTCTGTGTGAATTACTTTCTGTATTGCAATTCCACTGTCTTGATAAATTGGCTCTTTCTAGGCAACGGGCAAGGTGAACCCCTTGAGTAGTTACATTAGGGTGTGGCTTGACCTATGATTGGTTTTGACTCAGTCTCTTCTGAGGTTGAAGTCATGAAATTGAAACCACCTTTGCACAAATTTTATTAGTGATAAAATTATGGTAGTAAGGGAGATCTGATCTAGCCAATCCCCATCCTGTCTTTAGCCTTCAATCTGCCCTTAGTTATTCTTAGGCTTAAGCCAAACTAATCTTGGGAGACACTTAGTTTATAGTTTAAATGATGATAGCCTTTCCCCAAAACTCAACTGCCTTTGTAAAGGTAATGAAAGACCACCAGGCTAGAAGGATAGAGGAGCCTGAATTCTACTAAGGTGTAGACATAAAGGATTGCCAGCCATTATTCCTGGGGTCACAAGATATGCAACTTCCCCAATTACTCCTGCGATAACATCGCTATTGTAGAACCTAAGATTGGCCTTTTGAGATATCTTTTCAAGTTTTTTGCATATCTGACTACTGATGACTCTACTGGGACCAGCCAACCACTCCAGCAGTAGCCCCACCCAGCAGTGACTCAGCACATAGGAGCAACATTTCCCATACCCCTATAATTGCAGCCCCAACCAATCAGCAAGCACCCATTGCCTAGCAACCTCCACCTCTTCCCCCAAACTACCTTTGAAAAACCCCTAGCCTTTGAGCCTTTGAAGAGACTGATTTGAGTAATAATAAAATTCTAGTCTCCCATCATCTGGCTCTATGTGTATTAAACCCTCTGTTGCAATTCCCCTGCCTTGATAAATAGGGTCTACCTGGGCAGTGGACAAAAATAACCCATTGGATGGTTACAATATCAGCTAATGGTTACCAGGGACTTTTGGCTAGAACATCCACTTATAGCCTCTCCATGTGTCTTGGGCTTCCTCAAAACATGGTGGCTAAAGGGCAGCATTGAGAGAGAGAGAAATAGAGAGGTAGAATATGTCCTGCCTTTAATGACTTTGTTTTGGAAGTCACGCAGCACCACTTCTACGTCATTATATTAATCAAAGGATTTACAAAGATCCCCTCAAGCTCAAGAGGAAGAAACAAAGACCCTATATCTTGATAGAGGAATGCTAACATCACATGTAAGAAAAGCATGTGGAATGGAATAGAAATACATACGAATGTGACCACTTTTAGATAAAGCAATCTGCCATAGGGTATAACTCCAGTTGCAGCGTGCACACAAGAACACACACACACAAATCTTCCCCCGAGCCCTGACAATAGTGGAATTGAGGCTAACTAGGGCTCATGAGTTTAGATTTCAATTAGCAAAGAAGTATGGGGGTTCTTCTGAAATGTTCACCTATAGGGATGAGAATTGCTTTGTGCAACCTCTTGCAAAGCATTCTTTGAATTGCAGTCTGACACTCATTTGAAGGGTATTTAAAGGAAAAGAAGTCTAGGAGTCAAAATTGAAAGTGCAAATTGCAAATGCTTCCCTTCTAGAGTGATAGGGCTATAAATACTGAGGCTGTTTCTGTTAAACAACAAATGGAAATGCTCCAGAATCAATGAGAGGTGTTAGCACCAGGGAAAAACGGCATCTTAAATCCTTACATTAACAATTAAATCAGACACTTTTGACAGTTTCTCGGAGACACTCCTGGCAGTACTTTATTCTTCATGGCATGATTCAGAAACTCACAGCAGGTGACAAGCATATTTTGGAGGATCATCAGTTCAGCTTTCCCAGCACTGTTCCCAAACATAATTCAATATATTATATTCGAGCCAGTTTCAGGTTTTTTGAAAAAAGGTATGGGTAAAAGTAAGTAGGCTTCCAGAAATGTGCTCCATGGCCTTAAGAAGCTAATGGCTGCAGAGAGAGAACTGACCTTCTCAATAAGAGTTGAATATTAACACACTCAGAAAAAGAAAGTGATTTAATCATAAGATCCCAAGGACCCTGTGTTACAGTCCCTATGAATCATGAGTAATCTTGTGTATTCTGGGAGAGCAGGAAGACTTAGAGATTACTCACCCTACTATACATGGTCCTTATTCAATGAAATTAAAAGTATTTTTCTTGTGATCATTATAACTGAGCTAATTTTATAAGACATCTAGTGCTAAAGGAATAATAAAATGGAAACGATAAAACTTGAGAATTTTAAGAATCTTATTTTTTTAAAGTGTTCTAAATGCTTTGAGTCTGCCCAATTAAAAGTCCTAGCTCGATTGAGACTCTTGCCATAATTGAATCATGAGGGAGGTTGCTGGGATAGTGACACTGGGAACAGCCACTCTTCATAGTTTCTAGAAGCCTCACTGCCAGTTCCTGAACTGAGCAGCTGATAATGCAGCCACCACAAAGGCAGAGGCTGTGTGAGAGAGTTCTAAGGAGCTGGCAGTAGGGTCAGACAGAGCAACATTTGAATCCTGAGTTACCTATTAGCTGTGTGACTTTGGTGGGTTCCTAGACCTCTCTGAACCTCAGTTTTAACATTCACAAAATGGGGTAGATAGTACCTGCCACATGTGTTTGGGACCTAGCAGTGTTAGCCCAGATAAGTAGGTGGCCTGAGATAGTGTTACCGGCAGTCTCTGGTCCTCTCTGCCTTTCCATTTGCAGTTGCCTAGAGAGAGAGTCCAAAGACCTAAAGTGAGGGCTAGAGCAAATTACAGAAGTCCTAAAACTAACTTCACCAGGAATCTGAGGGCATTGTCCAAGGAAATATAGACCATGATGTAAACACTGCCCAGCATGCAAATAAACTTAATAATCAGTGCATCCTTCATGTAGCTGCCTTTGTTCCAATCAGCAAATGACAAGCACCCAGGCTTGTCTCTGGGATTTTGGGAAGACAAGAGAAATTCCACTGTGCATGAATGTGCATTCTTGTGCTGACTTCTGGACAGGGTTATGAATGTGCTTTCAGCAGTGCATTTGTCAGAAAGCTTGATGGGCTTTCGTGTGACCCCAAGGGAGGGGAAGGTGAGATTATAGATCTAGATAGCTCTTTATCCATCTAGATGAGAGGAAGGAAAAGACAAATCCCAGACCCACATACACTGTTTTCCACTGTACTCTCCTCTTTGCTATCCGGCTATAGCTTGAACTTATTTGGGGAAGGGAATGGCAAGACCAGAATACTGGGAACTCTCTGTGTCTGTAGTAATAGTCTGGGAGTAGAGAGTAACAATCTCAACCCTAAGTCTTATCTCTTGATCTCTGCACTCTCTGCGCTCTCTGCAGCCATTACAATGAAAGTCTCCAATCTCCCAGTTTCTGCCCTTAGGATAAAAGACAATTTTGGTGTTTGAACAACTCCCAGGATCCCTGACTTCTCTGTTTTTGATACCCAAAGTTTTCTTGCTTTCATGCTGCTTCATAAGGTGTTTTTGTTTTGTTTTGTTTTTTAAATTATCCAGAATTTTAGTTGACTTTATCAAGAGGTTTGTTAAAAGTGTTCAAAATAAGCACTAAATTTGCATTAATTTCTATGTATGATCTATATTAATTTATATGGTTTCCAAACTAAATACACTCCATCTTGATGCAAATATTTAGACATCTTGAAGAATGCAACCCTTGAGCGGAATCCACCTACTGCTGACTCACAAAGCACCTGTCCCCTGTTTCCCAGCTGTCCCATGTCCTGTGTGTTACTGACCTCCTTCATTTGGCATCTTTTCTCAGACTTGAAAAGAATGAGGTTATTTTCATACTTCTTTCCACAGGGAATCAGCTACAAATACATAATGCGAGTTGTCTGGAAAAGTTCTAAGAAAGCAACTCTCTAATCAGATGACCTCTGAATGACTCAAAACTTCATGAATTAATGCAATAGAATGGTGAACATCAAAGTGAAACAGAGCTAGGAATGTTGCATCCTCTTTTGGTCCTCTTGAACAATGCTTTCCTTTTGGGCCACCCAACTTTTCCACATGTTAAGTATTACGATCACATGTATCAGTAAGATTGTGAAGCACCACTCTTAGTTCCTTGTGCAAATGCTAATTCTACAGCCTTATGGCCAGACTTTCTAATAGAGTTGCTGAACACTTATTGTTTTTTCAATATCTCATCAGCCCTAAATCTAGATGGGCTTAATTTTCTAGAACTTTGTTATATTACAACTGCCTCTTGCATAACCCAGAATTTATTGAACATAATGTTTAAGAACACAGACCTGGACCCCAGACCTATATTGAAAAGAAGACCTATCATTTAAGAGCTGTGTCATCTTGAGTGAAACATACTTTCCTTATACATAAAATGGAAATAGTTATGGTACAACTCATCAGATTTTGAGGTTAATAAGGTAATGCCCATAAAATGCTTAGCTCATGACCTATACATACTATGTGTTCAATAGATGAAGAATGTTTCTATTATGAATCATTTTTTGTTTCTATGATATTGCTGTGACAATGCATAAAATGTTCGTTAATGTTTTTATCCTGGCTACTCTTTACCATCCCTGATAACAGAGTAATTTTTGTGTTTCTTGTGGGATTTAGAGCAGTTTGAGAAACTAGGATGGCAGCTTCAGGTGGCCAGAGAATTTTATCAGCTTTGTTCTCTTCTACAATTTGGATCCCACTGCAGTGCCTTATATAGAGCAGATAATAACTATATCTACTGAATGAATGAATGAATGAATTATATGAGGTCAAAAAATATAAATGGACTATGACATTAGACATAAAATATTAGAAAATCAAGGATGATGGTCTTACTTCATGTGATCAAACTCCATTTCAAAAATAAATGTATCATATTTTGGGAATTTTTATAACAAAATATTAATTTAATCTAACAATTATAACTTTTACAATTTAAAGCACCAAGTGCATACAATGTTTAAATAAAATATTTTCTTGTAGCAATCAATATTCATTCACTTCTTGTTAGAATTATGCTTTGCAAGTTAATTGTTAAGAAATCTCTAAAGTGTGGTTTTGATGCTGATCTATGTAATAGCAAACATTTATGATATCCTGAAATAGACAAATGATTGTGAATGGAAGCTTTTTGGTATTCTGACAATATGAAATGTTAGTTCCAGATTGAGACAGGAGGGATGTATTTTACAATTTGATTTCTACTTATGTTTCTGTATTTTTTGCACCATGTAGGGGTAAGTTTTGCAGGACTAAAAATTGTCATTTTCTATTACAAACTGGATTCATTATTAGTAAAATTCTTCAATCATAAAATCTGACATCATTTAAACTTTTAAAGCTAGGGCAGGAAGCATCATGACATGAGTCAGTTACAGTTAGATAAGCAATCATCCTATGGGGAATATTCTTATATGAGCAAAAAATAGCCATGAAATGACATAATGGGCCATAGATGCATCTCATTTCCTCTCTGTGTGGTGAACCACCAACGGAAGTCTTTAATACAATGAAAAATAGAATTTTGTTTTTAATTCATGAAAACAGTAAGTGATAGGGCTTAAGCATGACAATGCACACTGGAAAATCTTGGTTTACTTTTTCTATGATCCAACTGTGAAGGGCTGAAAAATTGAAAGACATTCTAGAGAGTTTTTAAGCGTTGTGAAAATGAGACTGAGAAGAGAGAGTGTTTACTGAGCATGCATTGCATGTCAGGCAGCACAGCCTGGCACCTGCCTACTTCTTAACCACCTACTCTGCCTAGGATCCAAATATCTGCCAGGAAATTGATTGTAAGAGCCTGAGGGCAGGGACCTAGTTATATTGTGCATTGTACTCCCACATGTAGCCTAGTACATAATTTGTAAAAACACTCGTGTACTAAATATTTGCATATCTCTAGAACGTTAGCTTCTGATTGAGACAGCAAAGACACTGCCACTGCCGGAGTTCCTCCAAGTTCATTGAACAAAAAGAAGGAATAAGATTGTCTGAGGATATGGTCACCTTTGCTTTTTAGTAGAAAATGAGGCAGGTAAGGATGTGAACAAACTTTCATAAATTACTTCTCGTCTTCTTGTGAAACATGAAATAAGTGCATGAGAATAATGATTAGAGGAAAACATCTTATTGAGCTGTTTCATCATCTGCAAATCACAGTAGCTAACATTTATTAAGAGCTTACTTATTTAACAAGCATTGCCAGTGGTTTAATAAGAATTAACTTATTTAATCCTCAAGATAACCTAATGAGAAAGGTCCATTATTATTCCTATTTTACATACCAGGAAATGAAGGCACAGAGACTTGCCATGGTTTTCCCACAGCTAGAAAATTAGGAAGAGGTTGAGCCTGGATTCCTTCCACAGCAGTCTCTGACTCCAGCCAAATTTCTCAGCAATTCCTACATGGTACTTGCTTTTTATTTAGCCACTAATATTAACTTGTTCATCTTTCTCCCACAAATAAACTGAATCTGGATTTTTTTTTTTTTTTTTTTTGCTGCTTTTAGTTTAGTTCTAATTCTTAGAACATTAACAGCTATTTAGAATGTAGAATGTAGATGTTGATTACCTCTGTGATCTGTAACTCAATGATCACTTTACCATTGCAAACCCTGGTCCATGCCTCCTTCTATTCTAAGTGCTGAATATCTACATTATTTTTGCCACCTTCCCTAAAAGAGTCTGGACTGAATTTTTAAGGAGTGCTTACAACATAAGTACACATAAAGAAATGACTGTCACGTGAGCTGTATGGTACCATATGGCCGTTGCACCTTTTCCCATTGCATTTGTGCCCTCCAGGCTTTCTGTATTTTCTATCAGTGGTTTCTGGTTTGCTCCCCTGGGTGTCTTGCTTAGCACTAGTGCCTACTAAATCAAACTTGCTTTTGACAGACAATTTGTATAATTTATTGGGATGTAGGAGTCTCAAAAATGTTTTTGTATTTCCAGTGACTTGTTGTAAACTGGATGGTGATGGTCCAGAAAATTATCCTCCCAGCCCTGCAGAAATCACTGTGTGACTCCCGCCATGATTAACTTGGAGGCAGATTAAATGTTGTGTTTGTCTTTCAATGCAGTTTGCTGTCAACTCATTCTGAAATAATTATAATGAACCTTCAGATTGGACATATATTCTATTCAGTGGGTGGCAGATCTGTTTCTAAACATATTTCTTCATGGAGCAGATTCCTAGTAGGGTTTATATTTCTTAACTATTCTTTGTAGTAAACATCACCCCATAACAGTTGCATTTGCATGTCAGTAGCAAAGGTTCTGTGTGTGCGTGCGTGTGTATGTGTGTATGAGAATGGGTAGAACACAAGTGTACATATTTACTTTTATTTTTGTTTTCATTGTATCATCTGAGATTCATTCATCTCAAAATAAAAAAGGATCAAGGAGGCAGAGCAATATATAATGAAGACACTCAATGATTTAGTCAATTTCAGAGAAAATGGTTATCTAATGTATTTACAAGAATAAAACACATGGTAATTTTGTTTTAATTACCTGGATAATTGCAATTCCTCTTGTTATAACTCCAAGTCCAGGAAAAGAGTGTGACTTTGGGAGATACGGGTGCAGATATGTTGTCACTGATTGCTGACTAGTATGTACTAAATTAACAAAGTCAACATTGTAACTTACCATACCCTTTAGGTATTAAAATGCTTGATTTGAGTCTTTCCTTCTGGTTACTTTTTCCAAAAGTTTGGAAGGCGTAGATGCCTGTATTTTATCTAATCACTTCAAAATCACCAACATAAGCAGTTGTATTGCAGTTCTGTGAAAGATTTTGAATAATAAAATCTAGGGCAATCATGATTTTTAGGAAATCATTTTTATGGATACTTTCTCTGATGCCAGAACTTCGGAAATATTCCATAGAGTGAAAGCCTAATAGTGCTTCTGGTTACCATCAGACCTTTGGAATTTCAATAGAAACGAAAGACAGTCTGTGTAAAAACTTCTTAAGATTTTATGGGCCTGTTTAACTTCCTACAATTTGTTTCTTCAGAAGTTGTGTTTATTATTTCCTATCTGATTTCCCTCAGAATGGAGCAGTAAATTCTGAAAATGAGAAGCATCCATGATATTTATCCCCAGGTCTCTCCTCTCAGTCCCAGATGCATGAACACAGCTGCCCATGTGGCATGTCTACTTGGGTGACACTCAGGGACCTCAGTACCCACACACCAAAATGGGTCTCTTGATTCCTTGCCCTCACCTCCTCCCCTAGGCTTTCCCAGCTGAGAAAAAGGCATTGATATCCACACAGTTGCCAAGCCAGAAAGTTTATTTAAACATTTTTATTCCAGTATTGTATAGCCCACAGAGCAAAAAGAGCATAAAGCACATGCGTCTGATGCATACAGTTCAACCAACTTCTACTTATGAATATGCCGTGTAACCACCACCTGGATCATTTCCAAGATGCCAGAAGGTTCTCTTGTGACCCTCTGGGAGTCATTGATTTCTTGTTTTTCACTCTTGCTATTCTTCCATAATTTATCCTGAGCCTTTTCACTTTTCTTCATTTTCTCTGCTTTCACCATGATTATCTTTCACCTGGACGACTCCAATAATGATCTCCCCGCTTCTACTTTCACCAATTCATTATCTCTACAGAGTCATCTTTTAAAAACTACAACACCGATCATTTCATCCCCTTCATCCTTAATCTCACCTTTACACTTAAAATAAGAGGGCAATGCAATGCAATGCATTATTAGGGCTTACAATGAACGCCTTTAAGAAGTGGTCCCTGGCTGCCCTCCAATCTCATCTCCTCCGCTCTCTGCATCACTGCTTCCAGGTGTCTGAGTTTGTTGTTGGCTGGTTTTGGTTGTTGTTGCTGCTGCTTCTTTGAGCTCCTGTAAAATGCCCTTAAGGCCTTTTGCACTCAGTGTTTCTTTGATATGAATGTTTTTCATCTTCTTTTTCTCTCCTCCCACCCCACTTCCATCCCACACTCGTGCCCATACTTATATATTGTCTTCACTTGGCTAGTTCTTTCTCATCCTTCTTTCTCAGGGTAAACATCACCTCTCCATAAAGTGTTTTCTTGCCCCTAACCTAAAAGACAGTTTTCAATGACTTTCAGAAAGCGATGTCGCTTTTCTTTATAGCACTGAGCACAGTTTGCAATTTTTATATTTAAGGGTTGCTTCTAGTTGTGTATCACCTAACCTCTGCTAACTGAGGTCCTTAGGGAGGAACCAAAGATGTTATTTCAATCCTGTGTCCTTAACAACTAGCACTGCACCCAGTATACAAGAAGTACTTAGTAAATAATTACTGAATGAAATAAATAAGTGAAGAATGGCTGTGTGCTCATCTCTGAGAACAGTGCGAACAGGAAAAACTGAGCAGAAACAGAGGATGATGTAGACAGTGCTTTTGAGAAAAGGTTTACCATGAGAAACATTTTTTTTTCTCTCAACTGCATGTATTTCAGAAATGGACCCTGGAAGATGTCCATTTTCCTGAGCCCAGCATTACTCTGAGACAAGCATGTCCTTGTAGGATATCCCTGGAGAAGAATTCAGCAGTTGTAAGTCAGTTTCTCTCCTGGTTAACTCATGTGTCCATTCATCACCACAGTCCATCTCATTCTATTGGGTTGGGGCACCACCTGGGGCAAGATGTTTGTGGACACCTCACTGGTTTGTTTCTGTAATTCCTATAGACTTGGCAGATGACCTGATTCCTGGAACATGGTGCAAGCTGAAAGCACAGGATGGGGTGGAGTGAGGAGGCTTAAAAGAGAGATGGTAGGAAATCTTTTGGGGGAAGAATATAAGGTTGTATACTATGTGAGTAGTGAATTTTTAATTTTGTTTTCTTTTGTTTTGTTTTTTTCCATTGCAGTTCACTTCAGATCATCTCAAGCCATAGTAAAATGTTGTTAAATACCATAACCTGGTGTTTGCTGTACTTTGGGCATTTCGAAGTGGATACTGGTTCAATGTTTGGTGCCTAGCCATATAAGGCAGAATGGCAGCAACCCAGAGCAGTGTTATGATGTAGAAAGAGGTATCCAACAAAGATGTTCAGAGCAGCAGATCAGAACAAGAGCTGACAAATCGCTACAGGATGGATTTGTCTAACATGTCAGCATTCCTTAGGATTTACAGAAATACAAGGGGGAGAGAGCTGACTTCCCATGGCTGTACAGGATAGGGCACATTCCATGTCAGTTGGTATTAATGAGATGAGTGATCCCCGAAGCCTAGAGAACTTGGGGACATTTGGGTTACCCTCCTTGGGTCACATGGCTTAAAATTCTCTCATTTAGACATTCCTACCTCAACGTATACTACAACTCAGAAAAAATCTACTATATTTAGGGTTTTAAATCTTTTTTAAAAAGTAAAACCCTGGCTGAATTAACTGGGTCATCCATCTGGTACACTTTGGATTGAATCAGCACAATTTTCTTTCTCAAAACTCCTAAAGTGATCAGCCAACTTAGGAAATGGGAAATTTAATGGATGTGCAGGGAGGTAGTGTAGAGAAAGGTCATTTTTGCCCCTGGTGGCCTGTCAGAATATATATGGGAGTGACAGAGTTAGGCTTTTAGGAATCCTAGTTACAAAAGGAAACAACATTTAGGGTGTGGAGCAGTAAGAGAAGACTGGAGTATGAGAAGTGAGACACTGTCAAAGGGATATTCTGCTGACTTGTAATTTTGCTTCTGCTATATTCAATCATCTTTAAATGAGTCAGCAACGTAATTGGAAGCAGTTGCTAAAATAGCCAAATAAAATAATCAGCCCTGTCCATTTGAATATTTTGGAGGTGTGAGAGAGAAAGAGAGCATTTATAATATGTGGCTTTCCACACCACTGCTCAACCAATTTCACTCGAATTCTGAATAGTAAAGATGGGATTGTTTTACTGGCTTTGTGGGATAATTGGCTCAAGTCATCTGTGTATTTCATGGAATATTATGCCTTGATCTAAGAGTAAACACTTAAAATATTTATTTTCAAGTAGAGATGACCACGTGTGTCATTCCTGGTTGAAACATGAACGCAGCAAAAACAGGCTGTAACTCTATATTCATGATTTAGGATAGAAGCTGACATTCATCGGGGACTTACGTTGTGCCAAGCCCTGTGCTAAGAACTCGCCTGCATATTTCATGTCATCCCAGCAACAATCCTTTGAGATTGGTACCATAATGATCCCCTTTTCCACATATGAGGAAAGAGATGCTCCAAGAGGTTCCCTAACCTACCCAAGTCCTCACTGCTAGGAAGGAGTCAGACCAGAAGTTGGGCAGCTCTGTTTGAGTCCAGAACCCGTGATCTGCCCACTATGCAATACTACTGCAGCCAGTCAGTAGCAGCAGCCATCACTGCTATGTTTCCTATGGATGCAGAGTAAAATGAATGAAAGAACAACAGGGTCTCTAGGGTTGGAAATATTAGTCAAGAGATTTGTAGTTCATTCACATATTGTCAACCCCAATTTTGATATCTGATTATAGCAGAGTTGTGGAACAGTGGCTGAAACCAGGAGTCAGCATCTGTGGTGCTGGCCTTGGCTCCTGCTATGAGTCCTTGGAAAAATCATTTAGGCTACCTGGATCCAAGTCTGTGAAATGAAGGGGTTAAATGACCTTATAAGTAATAAAGCTTTTCCAGCTCTAACATTCCAAAAGTCTGAAAGTCATGAGAATATGAATCTTCCCCCACCCTCCCAGCAAATGGGATTAATTTTCAACATGTTCTGTGGCACACTCCAATGTTGCCTGCCCAGTGACGTAACCCAAGATCAATGTAGGTCTTGTAAATGGACTTTGGCCAAAGGAAAAGAAAATCACACCAGCTGGCTGCTTGGCAGCAGACGAAAACTTGCAAAAAGGTGGGCAAAAAAACACTTTGCTACCATTGCTCCAGCCTGTTTTCATCCAATGTGTTTTCTCTCACAGATTGTCTGAAGGTGAAAGCCTCCAGGATTTCTAGGTGGAAATTGCATCACGGCTGGTTATAGCTCTTCCAGTGGCCTGTCTTCTGGACTTAGCAATTCCCTCAAGTAGGAAAGTTTGTTAAGAAGTGGAAGAGTGATTTGCATGTACATGTGTTTATTTTTCACAAATACTTTTATAAGTGCTGAGATATGGGGTTTGATGCTCTCCTAAATCGGGTTGCCTGATGAAACACAGTGTTGAAATTAAATTTAAATGTCAGGTAAATTAGGAATTACATGGGCTGTCCTTATACTAAAAAATTATTCCGTGTCTGAATTTTTATTTGATAAATAGGGCAGCCTTACTCATGGAAGAAATAATATTTTATTTCACTTTTTGAGTGGGATTTTGGTCAAAGGTGTCATAAGCTGGAACATTGATAATTTGGACTTGCATCTATTACTTTGCCCATTTCAATACTCTAGTGTTAAGCATCTGCCATGCTGTCGACGTGCTTTCAGTGGGTGTGTTTGTGTTTAAATTTCTGAGGTTGTAACTTTCTTCTTTTTAAAGCAACACACACACACACACATACCATGAAACTCATTCATAAAATCAAAGAGATCCTACGCATTGATATGAGGACTTCTAAAGAATGTGGCATATTTTGGCTAACATCTGTGACCGTGTTCTTTGAACTAATTGGGAAATATTGCATGCTGGCAGGCTTTAATTGAGAAATACGTTTTCTCTTAAGGGTGATTTGTCTAATTGGCTGTAGAAATTCTTTCTCTCTGCTTCAGAAAGCTTTTTGCCCATTTGCTAATAATTCAGCTTCCCCACCCTCCCCCCACTCCAAGGCTGATGTTACACAGGGTTCCCTGAACTCTGTTCAGAATTCTGTCTGTAAGTTGGACAAGGGTTCAGACCTGAATCAACAAGGCATTTCACCTTTCTGCTTGCAATGAACTCCTTTGGACAAGGTGTTGGAAGAGATGATCTGTGAAATTCCGTAGTCTACCATTTCTGATCCAAAGCAGGGAATGGCCTGGGGAGTAGGAGGAGGATAAATCAAGAAAGTATAAAATAGGGTGTTAGTTACAGTTTTATTTCAAAGTTCTCCTAACCTGGGCTCTTTGGCAACAGTGAGACTAGGTTGCCCCAAAAATCTGTATGAAAAAACAACTTCTGTCTGTTTCTTAAATGCCTTCTGAATTCCGAAGAATTTAACATTTTGCTATAAAAACATAAAATTTAGCTATAATATTAGAGACTCCAAAAATTTTGTCTGTATCATCCTAAATATCAAGGTTTTGAATGCGTCTTAATGTGTGAGGAAAATTTTCAAGTTGATGCTTGGCAAAGGAAAGGTGAAATCCAGGAGGTCACACAAATGAACAGAGAAGCTGGTTCAGGTGACCGTATTAATGTGGAGAGCCAGACAATTGGCTAGGTCAGGAAGCCGAATGAGTCATACTGACTCATACTTTCATACCATTGCAAAGACAATGCATATGGAAGGACTGCGTGATCTGTTCTCAGACTAGATTCATTTCTAGTTTCATCATCTTCATCGCCCTTAACACAGCAGACAGAACACTGATGTCATCGGCAGGATGCTGCAGAAAACAGGTGAAAATAAACATTGATGCCCTTCCTCTGCCAAACAGTCAAACCCTGAAGAAAAGAGGAGGTGCGAGTCTCATTATTTCCCTTTGAAGGGTAAAAATCAAGGTTACTTTTTCCAAACATTCATTTTGGTGAGAAAATTGGTTTGATTTCTAACTCAGAGACTCTTGTTTGATGTTACTGCAAAATAGTTAAAGGCATAGAATACCTCCTAGAAAGAAAGATTCCACACTGCTACCTATACAGGAATGATGTGTAACTCATGTTTCATCTAAAAACTCAGCTTTTTATTATTTATTTATTTATGGGCTAAAAAGTGCATGGCTGAAATATCCATTTAAGATGTAAACGTTTGTCACAATAACTGTTCTTCCACCTAGTGAAATCCCAAATATTCCTTTTTTAAAAAAACTGCAGGCCAGGCACGGTGGCTCACACTTGTAATCCCGGCCCTTTGGGAGGCCGAGGAGGGCAGATCACGAGGTTAGGAGCTCGAGACCAGCCTGACCAACATGGTGAAACCCCATCTCTACTAAAAATACAAAAAAAATTAGCTGGGCGTGGTGGCATGCGCCTGTAGTCCCAGCTACTCAGGAGGCTGAGGCAGGAGAATCGCTTGAACTCGGGAGGCGGAGGTTGCAGTGAGCCGAGATCGTGCCATTGCACTCTAGCCTGGGCGACAGAGCGAAATTCCGTCTCAAAAAAAAAAAAAAAAAAGTGCATAGAGTATATTTGACTCAGCCCTCTCCTAAGAAATGGAGAAAAAACAAAATTCATGGAAAAGGATGCTTCTTGGTGGAGAGGACATGCATTGGACAGATTTACTATTGGGAGAAGTAGCTTTGAGAGGCTAAAAATTCATCCCTACAGGGCCCTGCCAGGTGTTTGAAATCACTTCTGATTGAGATTTGTCTAATTTTTCATGACCCCTCTCTTCCCTTTTCTTCATTGAAAATAACAGCAAGTTGTTTAAAAGGCATAAAACTTGCCACTTCAGCAGGAAACAAATGTCTCTAGTTCATTCCAATTATCATTTATTAATTACTACATGAGTGGTTTGTTTAGTTTAGTCTTCAGTATCTCTGGTAATTTCCTTTAGAGAGTCAAGATAAAATTTTTTAGAAAGCAAATAGCTGATTTCCAAATAAGCGCATTCCTATGGACTTTTTCTGTTTCATTAGTGTTCAAAAGATGTATCTAATGTAATTTTTAAAATAAATATAAGTTTCTGATATCTGATTTGTGCTGAAGTTTTCTCTTTCTTTTAAGGATAATCCCCTATCATATCCCCCACCATTTAAACCTAATCAACCTAAGGAAAAAGAAAAGAAAAAAAAATAGCATTGCATTTGCCTTATGGATCTTTTCAGGTACTTATTACAGGGGTCAGAACTCTATGAGGAAGCTATGTTTTCTTAGCATTGTCACCAGTTTGCTTTGTTTGATGAATGAAATTAGAAACAATGTGAACACAGTTCTTTTAATAGTTCATAAATTCTTTAAAAAAATGACAATTTCAAAGGATTTTTATTTGAATGTTTTAAGTTTGGCATGGTATTGAACTTTTAAAGTATAGGCTTGCATATTCTTTATTAGCTAAACCAGCCATGACTCTATAATTGTAAAACCCCGAAACATTCAGGATGAACCCAATAGGAAGATAAAGAAAAAATGGCAGCATTAAACTTTGTCTTTATTGCATTTATTTATTATTACCAGATACCAGTGCTATTAATGTATCACCAGTGGTGATACGATTATGAGACTATGATACAATTATGAGACTATGTCTAAGGAGAACAATGAAATATTTTGATAAATAAGAGATTATTAAAATTAAGTAAGCCTAAAAAGCATTTAAATGGTGATATTAATATTTTAAAACAAACGATAGCCAAGCCAGCAAGAGATTTATAGTTATAAATAGATATCTGTTTTACATGTATCTTTGTTCTGAAAAATTGGGATAATCACTAAGAAGTTTCTGGGAAAATAAGTATATTAGTCAGATACCAACAAGGTAAAGTGGAAAACCAAACTAGTTATTGACTTGAATAGAGTCGTTCTATCTTCTACCTCCAAGAATAAAAACAAAAGCATATAAACATAAGCATAAAAACATAAGCATATAAATACAAATACCAAATTTACATCTCAATCATCAAACATTTCCAGAAGATAGATATTTTTGAGGGTGTAGTGTTTATCTTTGTTTAAACAGGAAAATAAATGGCCTTTGAAATAAAAATGAAGTGCTTTATTTCTCATAAAAAACATTCTTGTGATGACCAGAAGAAAGCTAGTGACTAAATTCAACAAAGATTCAAATATTTCATGACACTTCTAGGTCACATTCACAGATATTTTCATTTGCTTTTCTACAATAAGTTCAAGTGAGTAAATATGGAGTTGGCATGAAAGCCTGATGAAAAACTAGGTTTTCAACTTTATATTGCTTTACATACTTTCTCCTCTTGATAATTGAAAATTCACTTTTGCGATTTACATTGCAAATCTACTAACAGAATACAAACTGCTATACCTACATTATTACGTGCTCTCTTTCCTACCCAAGTAACTCTAGCTTCCCTAAATTTCTCACATTCTTCTGAATAAAAAGAGTCAGGACTAACTATGAGGGAGAAATGATCATTTTGTTTTTACACCATTGACTTGAATAAATTTTCTGAATAAATAATCAGCAAATTAGAAATTCAGTTTGAATGATCTTGGTTTCCACCTTAGGGTCATCCTCTGAAACACACACTACCTGTACTTTATTCTCCATTTGATCTCTGTCTCTGTCCTTCATTCGGATAATTTCAGTAATGCACATAATGAAGACACAATCCTCTCCCTCTCTTCTCATCTTGTTAATTTTCAAACCTTAGAAGTCTGCCATATTGACATTAGTAAGTCCTAGCTTTGTATGCAGTTTGATCTCATTCTGGCTTCTGGCTTCAAGCTATGTTAAACATCCTAGAGGCACCCAGTTCTTGTTGCTCTGGAAGCTCTGGGTATAATACAATGTCTCAAGTCTCTTCTCATGTACCCCTACTTTTCTATCTCTGCCACCCTCCAAATCAGAGAAATTCTAAACAAGATTATGTCCCCTTTTCAACTAAAATTGGCGTATTCCTACAAATTCCCTTCTTTTCTTTTCTTCAGACGTTAGCATCCTCTGTGTTTATTATGCTCCAGTGTTACATCCCTTCCAATTTATTTACCACCCATTAAAAGCCAAACATTTGGAAGCCAATCCAATGTAAATATTGGAAGGATTCCTGGTTCTAATTGAGATATATTGACTTAGTCTTCACATACTCAAAGCATGCATTTTAGCATTTTTCTTTTCTTTTTCCCTGTGGATTCTATCTAAACTGCACACACACACACACACACACACAATCAATTTTAAAAAATAGGTCTGTGCTCAAGCAGGAATCATCAAAATAAAAGTAGACTAAGGTCTTTGAAGAGAGGCCTTAAGAGCACACTGCTCCCCAACGTCACTGGTTTCAGAATGGCTTTAGGGCTCCGAGACTGAAAAGAAAAGTTTCTTCTTTCCGATTACAAAAGTAATAAATGACTGTGAAGAGAATTTTGAAAATACAAGGGAAAAATATCAAGCAAAAGGGAATTTTATGTACAATCTCACCACTAGAGAAAACCACTGTTTACACATTACTGTATTTCCCACATATGTCATGCCAATAAAAAAATGTAATTGCCCTAGATAATTTATATCCAGCTTATATTTTTCCTCTTAGTACTTCATAATGAGCATTACATTTACATGCTCTGAAAACACATGTAAACCATGGCATATACGTATTGGCATTCATTTAGCCATGCTAGGAACTTTAAAAATCTATTCTTCTGCCTAAGAAAATAATTTCTTATGTGTATGTAGTTCTCAAAGGGCTTTCAGATACTTTACCCAACTTAGACCCTCAACAGATAAGGAAAGATATTATTGTCATCTCCATTTCACAGATGAGGAACTGAGTCCTGGAAGATTTGTACCTGGAGGCCAAGATGAGAGGGATCTGGGCCAGGGCCCATGGGTATCTCCTTCACCATTGCTAGTGGTGGTAGAGGCAGAGGAAAGCCAATGATGACCAAACCGGAAGGTTACAAACTAATCTGAGCACATGCACAATCTCTCTCTTAATGTTCCTTGCTTTGATTAATGGTGTCTCCTAGGATCTAAAGTTGAGTGTCATCTTTAAGAAATCCCCCTTCTTTATGCTAATATTGAACAGCAGGAAAGGTAAGTCTCTGTGGCTCACAGAAAAATTCTAAACTCTGTGGCCTGAAATTAAAGCTGTCTGTGGTCCAGACCCTGCTACCTCTCGCACATCCACCACTATACACCTGATGCAAATTTTTCTCCAAGTATGAACTGTATTCCCTTCACAACAGAATCACTTGTGATGATGGTTCATGATAGGTTCTGGGGCGTCATTCAGACCCACTGAAATATAATTTCTGGAGGTGGACATGAGAACCTTCCATTTTAAATAGTTTAGGATTCTTAAGTACAAGAATGCAGCTATATTCCAGGCAAACTGAACGACTCTCTTTCTTAGTATGCCTATATTCCCCACCCTCTGTGCTTTTCTCAAATGTTTCCTCCCTTCACTTTCTACATGTTCAACTCTTGCTCACTGACATGGTTTGGCTGTGTCCCTACTCAAATCTCATCTTGAATTGTAGCTCCCATAATCCCCACGTGTTGTGGCAGGGACCTGGTGGAAGGTAATTGAATCATGGGGGTGGGTTTTTCCATTGCTGTTCTCATGATAGCGAATAAGTCTCATGAGATCTGATGGTTTTAAAAAGGGCAGTTCCCCTGTACACTCTCTTGCCTGCCACCATGTAAGACATGCCTTTGCTCCCCCTTCACCTTCTGCCATGATTGTGAGGCCTCCCCAGCTATGTAGAACTGTAAGTTTATTAAAACTCTTTTTCTTTATAAATTACCCCGTCTCAGGTATATCTTTATTAGCAGCATCAAAATGGACTAATATACTCACTCCTCAAAGCACAGCTGAAATGCCACCTCTATGAACAGCACTACCTGGGTGGCACCATCTATAAATGACCTCTCCTTTTTCTGAGCTCCTATGCACTCACTACTTATTGAAGGAACCCTTATTGCTCACTCTCCTACTGTATTTTAGAAACTGCATTTACTGGGTAACTCTGTCACATATCTTTAAATTAGTTATGAAACTTATGGAAACATTTTTTATCTGGAGGAATTATGATGCCTCTACTTGCATTCAAGAGTCTTAATTTGCACACCTTTGGTCATTCTCTTTGCATACACAGACATTCAGCTGGAACCTGAGTCAAAAATCTTCATGAAAAAGGAATGGTTCTACATCACTTCTTCTCAAAGACTGCTCATGGATGTTTTAAGAAAATCCAGGCCAGCTATCATGAGCAGCAGGGGAAGTGATTCATAAAAGTAGACTGTGACTTGGAGCAGAGCTCACAAGTTCAAGTTTATGTAGCAGCCAGGCAGATAATGTAAGTGAATGAAGGCGATTCAGGGCAAGGTGCTAATAGCTTCAGATATTAGACTTTATATTTGGGCACAGTAGAGGCCATGGTGGTCTAGGGGAGCCTGCCCTGTGCAGAGAGTCAATAGATTCCATCTAATCATCACCAGTCACCACTGCAGGCCCAGTGTTGCCAGATACTCATTTTTAAGAGAATCCATAAATTGATTTTTATGAGACAGCTCCTAATTTTTTAATATTGAGAACTTATTCAAATTTAAAACACCAGGTAGACAGTGCAGGCCAACACATTTACAGGTAATTTATTTCATGCAGCACAGTGCCATAAACCAGGATTTTACAGCTTTCTCTTTTCCTGAATCACTGTTAGAGTCAGCGCCTTCTATCTTGAGAGTCTGAGGGGAAGGTAGAAATGATTTTAATCCAGTTCTCCTTCCAGTCAGAAAAAAGAAAAAAATGTTTGGCAGGCCCTAGACTTGGATATTCCAGAAATTCTGAGGAAGAGCTAAGCCAAGTACAGATGCTGTAAATGGGCCCTGACTCTGGGCTCAGAGTCCCTGAGAGAGAGAGATGGGGTACAGTGTTGGGGGGTGGTGGGGATTAGGGTAGAGCAGGCTGCATATGTGGCTTAGTCATATCTCACTCTCACGAGGTGTGAGTAATTAAGGAACTGCATGCTGCTTCTACTGTCAGAAGTACAGGCTCGTGGGAACCAGTTTGAAGCAGGCTGGGGTAAACTAAGGTGGCTCTGACACTTTCTGACTTCAAGCTGTGGCCTTAGGACCTTGACTGTATTTTTTAGCTTTGATGATAAAATGTCAGTGACTAGTTAGGGCATTGTTATTTTATAATTTATAAAATCATTGTATAATTTGATTGACAAACATTGTCAGTGTAAGTGATGCACATTTACTAGCTCATTGGTGACATTTGTGAAAGAAAATGTTTTGTGGGCCTTTTAAGCCCAGGGAATCTCAGGAAAGCAGGGGGAAGAATTGCTTTCAGTTTGTTTGATGTCTGTAATTAGAGGTCATTAGGGGAGTTCCTGTTCTCTTAAGGGTTGTCACCTCTGTTTTCTGTGGCCACATACAGAGGCAGCTGTAATTTGCACAAGGTCAGTCAGGTCTGTCCCCTAAGTGACAGTGGTAATAAGTGATGTGTGTAGAGAGCACAGTTAAGTTTGTGTGTGTGCCATTACTACGGGAGCCCTTCCTTCCACAGTATCTGACCTCCTCGGAACACAGCTCACCTATGCTCAAGGGTCCCTTTCAGGTCACTAGGCTTGGCCTCACACATTGTCTTTCAGATTAGAAGGGGTCCAGGGCAGCACAGTGCAGTTCTGGCAGGCTTGGTTCTCACAGGAGCCTCGGCACTAAATCTCATACCCAAGTTAAGCAAGCCTCAGCTTCCTCATTCCATTTTTAAACTGTGTGCCCCACATGACATGCCAGGGAAACATGGCACATAGCTAAATTAAGCTGAGTAGCCAACCAAATCCTATGTGCCTGCCTATGCTGAAGAGAGAGGCACTTTATTGCTCTACCTCAAAAACCTGGGACCAGCCGCACGAGCCAAGGGGCAGGTACAGGGGAAACATGACAATTGCCTGGTAGTTGTCATAACCTGACTTGCATTTTGAGCGCTTGATTCATCCTGACATTAGCTGAACAACTGAGTGTCTATTTCCTTTGTGGTTGCCTGGACAATTAAGATTTCCATTATTTTTAATAAAATAAAATAAATACACATATTTAATACAATAAATATAACAATAAATTTAAATTTTAATAAAATGCAATTAAATAAAAAATAAAATATTATTTTTGATAAAATAAAATGTATTAAAAATCTTATTTTCAATCATATCAGAAATTTTCTGGGAAATTCTTACATATCAACTGTGTTCTCTGCAGAGCATCTAGTTAAGTGGCAGCATGAACCAGTTTATTAAGGAGCATCACAGGACAAGGAACTTCTGTCTGGCAGAAGTAACCTCAGTCTGCTCCTCTCACCTTTGAGAGAGAAGACTGGCCAGTATTTTTTTTTTTTTTTTTTTTTTTGTCTCATAAGTGAACGTGCTGCATATTTCACAGAGGGCAGAAAAGAGGAAGCTCATATTCCTCTGGACAGTACGAGGCGCCAGGGCTTAGAGCCCACGTGTCACTGTGGGTGAGAGGCATGATTCAAAGCCTCTGTCTGCCTAATCGTTAACAAATGTCCTCTCTCCCAGGAGGGAGAGTGCGAAACAATGAGGACGTGTGAGAAATAGCTCTTAGCTGGCCTGGGGAGCTCAAACCTGGGTGCACATCAAAACGAGTACTACAGACGCTTCAATGCCAAGCTTGCTGCTCTGAGACATCCAAATGCCCGGCTGCTGAGGTGAACAATGGCCAAATGGATTCCAGAAATCTCATGGGAACAGTATCTGCTGCTGTGGCTTCTCAGTGGCTCATTCGAACCCCTGGTACATAAAAATGGTGGGAAAAGATAACTTTTCAACCACCAGGGTAAGATGTTTACACAGGGCCTGGGCTAACCATTCAGGCCACATGTTTTTATTGTGTTCTACCCCACCCCCCCCCCCACCCCTACAATATCTGTGAGTGTAAAGAGCTCCACCCTTTCACAACATTCCCTCACTCTTTCGTCAAATATTCTTAAGTCCTTCATATCCCAGCAAAACTGTCATGTGGCTGCTGAAGTTGGCGGCTACTGAAAATTAGTAACTAGTGCTTCAGTAGTCGACCTATGAAGTGTCTGTTCTGACCACAAGTTTCAACTACCCAGAGCGACAAGGGTAAACACAACAGACTGGGCATCAAGCCTGGGTTAGTGGTTTTCCATGAAGCCCTACAGAAGAGTGACGGGGCTGCCACAGGGAACCAAGTAGAGAGGCAGAGTTCTGGAAACCCCACACCCACTTTAATCAGAACAACCCTGCTTAGCGCTTTCATAATTGTTGCTATGAGTGTTGTTTTAATATATAATGGACTTAGGTGCACGTTATCATTTAAGAAAAAGGAAGCCTAAACAATACCTGAGTATTAAAAAGAAGTTATAACTTCTTTCTGCCACCCTCCAACTCCCACCTTCTACAAATGATACACTACAATATAGAGACAGCAAAGACCCTTGGAATTAATCACGGTTATTTGGAATTATTTGTAGTTTCTGAGTCATCACCTATATGCTAACTACTAAAAAGTACTATTTTTGGCCCCAATACAATTTTCTCAACACATTTGAGCACTTACTATATACGAGATACTCTGCTAGGTGCTGGGAACAGAAGTAACACACCCACTAGGTTATCAGCTGCCTAGGGATAATTCAACTTCTATTGCCTTAGTTAGTTTAAACCAAACTTAGCATCTTTCTCACCTTTCTTTTTACTGCTCCAGCTACACTCATCCAACATATACCAAGCTGGCTTTCCCTAACTATTTATAGAAGTGTCAATTTATGTGATCATTTTTTATACTTCGTTTTCTTTTGTTGCATGAATCACTTCTTTCAGATTGACTTCAACTCCTTGTCCTGATATAGTACTTTAATAGTTTATACCTGGATTACAATCCTCACTAGATGTTTCTTCATAGCAGACGTCTGTGGAAGAGCTATAATGGCATTAAGGTTGAAGAGAGGGGAAGAGTATGCAGCCCTTCTGAAAGAGTGACATTCACCAACTCGGAGTCAGAGGAAAGGAGCCCAGGGTCCCTTGAGTGGTAGGGGAGGAGAGTCAAGATCCCTTGTGGGATATGTGGGACCAGGAGACCAACTTCCTCCCGTTCCAGGGTGGTTACCTCTCCAGTAGCCAGGAGGAATTTGATGAGAATTTGTTGTCCCAGCACCGTTCTTGGTAGCAAGTGACCCAGAGAAACAGCTATTCTGGCATTTTGACCCAAGTCCTTAATAGTACCCCTACAGTGCCATCCTTCATCATATCATCCTTCAAAGCTCTGTTGAAGCTATATTCCCCCCCCAAAACACTGCCTCTAATGTTGCCATTTCCTGACTGCTTTCCCACCCGGTAACTGCATTTGGCAGGTAGCTTCCCCCTTCACACTGCTCTAGCCTTTCATTTACTTGGCATTTTGTTATGGGTATTCAGTGCAGGCTTTTTACTAATTGCTTAATTGTCTTTCAAGGATATCAGACAGCAAACAAGGCCTGCCTTTCCTTTTTTTTTTCTTCTGTGCTAGATACATAGAGATAGCCGAGAAATATGAGTTGCTAGATTAATTTGTGCTCAACCCATTAATTTAGGGGGGAATAGTATATAGAGAATCTGGCCTTTGCCATATATTGACTAAACCCATGTGCATATTGAGAAATACTGAAAAGCTTTTCTGTAAGTGAGGGACTAGCCATCAGCAATAAAATCTACTTAAAGATTCTTCGTGATCATGCTTTGTTGATTAGAGTTTGCTTAGAAATATTTACTAGTCGTGTGTGTGTGTGTCATTGCTTCTTACATTACTCTTGAAGAGTTTCTTATGACAGTAAAAGTCTCAGAATTATTTATGTTGTCTTTGAGAAGTAGAGCAATGCATTCATTCCTTTTCTTTCATTTATGTTTAGATCTTGTATTATGTTTAGAATGTGAAACTCCTGTCACTGCAGAAATAATAGAAACATCTTTCCATGGCTTTGACTTTCTTTCAAGGGATGACTGGGACATCACAACAGAGGAACACTGTCATGACCTTTAATGTTCCTCTTTAATGGGTGGATGGTAGGAGGAATTTCAGGGAATGATATGCCAAGTAACTCCCACTGAGTGCTCTGAACTCATGAGTTTTGTATTCTTTCAAGTTAGATGACTCTATTTTGTTGACTACAAAATAATATATTTATTTATTGCAAAAAAAAAAAGTCCCTTATAAGAAGTGTGACTGGGGACTTAATCTGCAGTCTAATGCTGATAGAAGAAAACTTTAATGAGGATTTTGTGGTCCAATTGTTTCTTTCACTACTTCAGAATGTTTTCGGTCACACAGGGTTAGATAATGGCCATCAGGCCATTTCATTCTTCACATTTCTTGTCAGAGATAAATGAGAATACGCTTCCCTGCTGTGCAAACATCCTTTTTTATTAATACTGGGTGAACAAGAATGTAAGCACATTTGGCTGCAGAGAAAACTAACAGAATTGGAAATGCAGAGTATTAAAGCTCAGAGTCTAAGATCAGTCTTTCAAAGTACAGGTGAGTAAAAAAAAAAAAAAAAAAAAAGTATTACAGAATAAGCAGCAAAGCTGAAATGAAAATGGCTCAGCATAATAAACCTGTAGTGTGACACCAATGGGTTCCACTGGTATACCCAAGGGACCAGCACATGTTTTACTCTTGTAGAAAATAGTTATCAGGCTGGACACGGTGGCTCACTTCTGTAATCCCAGCACTTTGGGAGGCTGAGGCGGGCAGATCACAAGGTCAGGAGTTCGAGCCCAGCCTGGCCAATATGGTGAAACCCCATCTCTACTAAAAATACAGAAAGTTAGCTGGGCGTGATGGCATGCGTCTGTAGTCCCAGCTGCTCGGGAGGCTGAGGCAGGAGAATCGTTTGAACCTGGGAGGCGGAGGTTGCAGGGAGACGAGATCGCGCCACTGTACTCCAGCCTGGGCAACAGAGCAAGACTCTGTCTCCCCCCGCAAAAAAAAAAAAAAAAAAAAGGAAAAGAAAAGAAAATAGTTATACCTCAGAAATGAGGACAGCTCACACTGTCTCTAAGATACAATAGTTAATGGGTGCTCATACCATTCATCTGATCTTATGACACTCATTACTTATACAGACATTTGACAATAAACCCCTAGGTATCTTGTGACACATATTCTTATATATCACAACTTAGCTCTTAAATCACTGTTTTATTTTATACCATTTATGGCATATCTTCCTATGTAGAGTCTAAACAATTTAAAGTCAAGGACTGTGCCTGCTTTATTCGTCTGGGGGAAAGAAAAGTCCTTAAACCTTAAACATAGTGCAGCTGCCTTTGAATAAATGTTCTTTGGATTCTAAACTAGTGAGAAAAGACATACATGTTTCTACTTCTGTTCATGTGCATAGATGTAGACTGCATGTGCAAGGTAGTCTCCGCCTATGCATTCTAATACCAACCAAATACATGAAACAACCACCAACCAGTCAGGCAAAGGACCAAACCTGAGAGGGTTGCTCAAATTTTGGAACAGTTGTCCTTTCCATGTAAAAAAAAAAAAAGTACATATAGCTAGCTTCTACATTACTAGGCCAGCCTCCCTGCCCTAAAGATCAGCTTGGACTGAGTGGAAATTAGATTGAATATAGATTCAGTGGTATAAATACTGCACCTGGGCAGAAATGAGAGCATACGGGTTTCCAAATAGGATACTTCAGCCCATTTATCACCTAGACATTCTTTGAAGCTTCAGAAGTTTCATTTCATCAGTGGGAAATGAGAAGAATTCTATAGATTCATAAAAACATGTAGTTCCTATTAAATCATATTAACCATGTTCTCTTTGAAAGATAGCTCATGTTAAAACTACAAATGCCCACTTGTAACCACGAATTTCAGCGATAAAATCATTAATGGCCATTGACTTTCTAGGAATAAAGCCATGTGTTCAAAGTAGACCTTATAATTAGGAGAATGTGCTGTAATCAAGTCTCCATATCCAGAAAACTGAAGGAAAAAAGGATCATTTGGTAGAGAAAGGGCCTTGACTCTTTTGATTTTGCAGGACTTTAATAATGTTGGCCCAGTTTGACTTCTCAAGGCTGGAACGTGACCAATACATTAGCAATGCTGATTGGCTTTGATGAGAGGTTTCTGAAAAGAAATACATGCATAGAAGTAAATGAAAACCTTAAGCAAAATTTGGTTTTCATAGGTCAGCTATCTGGATTTGAAAACATAATCCTACCTGATCATTCTCTTTGTTCATTTGTCTGTGTTTTCTTTGTTCTCTTTCCCCCTCCTGCTTTCTCTCTCATCTCTTTATTTTATTCTTCCTTTTTGTAATATGCTTCTCTTAGAATAAGATTTTCATCTTCAAATGCTGCATTTTCAAGAAAATGTCGAATTTTTAAAATACAATAAGCTGATTTGCAATCAGTGAATGTACACGGGTGCAGGATAAGCTTTGAAATGTGCTCACATCCCACTGATGTGAATGGGGACATGCAGGAGCCCCGTCTTTGTAGACTTCTGGCAGTACAAGGATAAGTAACAAAATAAAGAAAGACTCTCTATGAGCAGTGTGATCTGCAAAGATGAGACAGAGACCCTGGGATCTGAGTGACTGTGAAATACCCCTAATGAACTCTCCCGCTCCCTTCCCTCTGAGCTCCCTTCCAGAGTAGGGAAGCCTACTCAGCAAGCCATCATGCTTGAAAGTGCGGCAGTTGGAAGAAGAAAGACAAAAGTCTGAGGCTGAAGGGAGATTCTGAATTAGTGATGAGCTGCTGCATCCCACATGCAGAGGCTTCTTTCAATTCCTGGGGAAAGTTTTTTATTAAACACACCACACTCCTTTGCAGCATCCTTCGTTAACTTTCTTTTTTGCTAATATGGTAGCTGGAAATAAGCAGATTGAGTTTTCTATTTGTCTACGAGCTATGTAAACAGCTACTACAGCCCAGTGAGGCAAGCAGCAGGGTTATATTTGAAGAGTCTTGTTATATTTATATTGAATCTGGCAAAACACTCATTGGCCACATTCAGGGGCTGTGGAAGCTACTTACAAAAGATGTGTGCTGGAGGAAATTTGGACCTGGAACACATTCGGTGCAAATTTGATTTTATCTATTTTATCTTTCCACTATCCACACTTGATTTTTTTTCCCCTCTCTCTCTTGCCTGTGCTTCTGATTTTATTTTGATTTCTCCCCAGCTGTTCTTATACAAAGATAACATAATTAATTAATTGGATCAGTTCAGAATGAAAATGCTTAAATTGATTATTTAGACTTATGGAACAAACAGCAAAACAAAATAGAGCACCAACACAACAACGACCCCGGCATTTCACTGGGGTTTCCCTCTTGATAGCTGTGGCCATGGTACTGGGAAATAGCCCTTTTTCAAATGTAAATTTTCAACATCAGAAATGATTGATCTGGACCCACATTCCTGGAGCAGCCATTCATACAGTCAGGCTCTTGCATATAATAAGCCACCTTCTGTGCAGCAGCAAGCAGAACCAGGACTGGGGACCAGGGGTGAATTACCCACTGGAGATAATACACAGTAGCTAGTATTCCTGCCTGTAGAGATCAAGTATCTGATGGTGGAGACCTGACAAATATCACAGGGACAACAAACTTTTGTTTTTACAGCACACAGGTATACACACACACACACACACACACACACACACATACTCATGGTAATTTAGAAAATAGATTGTTCTTGATAATTGAATATTCTGCCCGGCGAAATCTGCCCATTCTCAGATTCTCAATAAATTAAATACTATAGAGTTTCAACATCCAATACTACAATTCTATGAAAATAATTTGGTCTCTCTGAGGATTTTAATGTTTATGGAAATTTTGTAGCATTTATTAGCTAAGTCCAGGAATAATTAAGGGAAAGGCAAGATGGGGTGTGGGTTAAATCAGATTTCTTTTACTGTTGTAATTTTCTCACCGATGTAATTTTTGCAAACGGGGTTTCAACTGGTGAAGTTAATATTGATCACTGATTAAGGTAGTGTCTTTCTGATTTCCTCAGCATGAAGTTACTATTTTCCCCTTTTAATACTGTCTTCTTAGTAAGGAAGTCACTAAGTCCAGTTTAAATTTAAGGAGAGAACAATTAAGCTCCACATTCTAGAGTTTTTTGTTTTTGAAATATTTTTTGAAATTCTTTTGTAAGGAAGGTTTGTCACTTTCTCCCCATTTGTGTATTTATTTATTCAATGACTTATTTATATCAGTATAGATGCATATATATAAATACATATATTTTATACTTTGGGTTATAATCTAATACTAACTTATTTTGTTACTCAAATTGTTCTAGCTTTGGCCTTGGGAAAAATAGTGTTGATGTGTACAATTGCAACAACTCTAAGAGCGTCTTTTGTAGCCTGGCTCCAATAATTATAGTAACTGAAGTGGAGTGAAAGTAAATTTTGAGCAAATATCTTCTTTTTTTTTTTTTGAGACAGAGTCTCGCTCTGTTGCCCAGACTGGAGTGCAGTGGCACCATCTTGGCTCACTGCAAGCTCCGCCTCCCGGGTTCACGCCATTCTCCTGCCTCAGCCTCCCGAGTAGCTGGGACTACAGATGCCGGCCACCACACCCGCTAATTTTTTGTATTTTTTTTTTAGTAGAGACGGGGTTTCACTGTGTTGGCCAGGATGGTCTCGATCTCCTGACTTCATGATCCACCCACCTTGGCCTCCCAAAGTGCTGGGATTACAGGCATGAGCCACCGTGCCCAGCCTGAGCAAATTTCTGTAAGAGAAACTCCTAGAGTGCAGCCAGGATGTTGCACAATAGGTACCATTCAGTGGTGGAACAGCAAGCAGTTTGTGGTGACGGTTACTTTCACTCGCGTCCATGTGAAGAGACCACCAAACAGGCTTCGTGTGAGCAATAAAGCTTTTTAATCACTTGGATGCAGGCGGGCTGAGTCCGAAAAGAAAGTCAGCAAAGGGAGATAGAGGTGGGGCCATTTTATAAGATTTGGGTACATAAAGGAAAATTACAGTCAAAGGGGTGTTGTTCTCTGGCGGGCAGGAGTGGGGGTCACAAGGTGCCCAGTGGGGGAGGTTTTTGAGCCAGGATGAGCCAGGAGAAGGAATTTCACAAGGTAATGTCATCAGTTAAGGCAAGAACCGGCCATTTTCACTTCTTTTGTATTGGAATGTCATCAGTTAAGGCAGGAACAGGCCATTTAAATTTCACTTCTTTTGTGATTCTTCAGTTACTTCAGGCCATCTGGATGTATATGTGCAGGTCACAGGGGATATGATGGCTCAGCTTGGGCTCAGAGGCCTGACATTCCTGCCTTCTTATATTAATAAGAAAAATAAAACAAAACAGTGTTAAAGTGTTGGGGCGGCGAAAATTTTGGGGGTGGTATGGAGAGATACTGGGCGATGTTTCTCAGGGCTGCTTCGAGTGGGATTAGGGGTGGCGTGGGAACCTAGAGTGGGAGAGATTAAGCTGAAGGAAGATTTTGTGGTAAGGGGTGATATTGTGGGGTTGTTAGAAGAAACATTTGTCGTGTAGAATTATTGGTGATGGACTGGATATGGTTTTGTATGAATTGAAAAACTAAACAGAATAAGAGAAGAAGAAAAACAGGTATTAAAGGACTAAGAATTGGGAGGACCTAGGACATCTAATTAGAGAGTGCCTAAGGAGGTTCAGCATAGCCTTGCCAGCAGAGATTATTTATTTACTTTAAGAGTTAAGAGTGGCAGTTTGGGGATAGCACCAGGAGATATCAGCTGTGATGGCTTAGAGAAACAGTGTAAACTGGCAGTGTAAACAAGAGCAGGGCATGTATGAGTAGTTGAGAACAGTGAATAAGAGTATGACTAGACAGAAGATAGTAGGGATGACAAGTTTTTTGGGGCACAGTCCAAGTTGGTCTGGTGTCTGGAATGAGACTGGGGCCTAATAAAAGGGAGTGTCCATACAGGAGCTCAAATGGGCTGTACCCTGTAGCATTCCGAAGACAGGCCTGAATTCTGAGAAGGGAAAGTGGTAAAAGTATTGTCCAGTCCTTTTTAAGTTAGTGGCTGAGCTTGGTGAGGTGTGTTTTTAAAAGAACATTAATCCGTTCTACCTTTCCTGAAGACTGAGGACCGTAAGGGATATAAAGGTTTCACTGAATACCAAGAGCCTGAAAAAATGCTTGGCTGATTTGACTAATAAAGGCTGGTCCATTATCAGACTGTATAGAGGTGAGAACGCCAAATCGAGGAATTATGTCTGACAGAAGGGAAGAAATGACTGTGGTGGCCTTCTCAGACCCTGTAGGAAAGGCCTCTACCCATCCAGTGAAAGTGTCTACCCAGACTAAGAGGTATTTTAGTTATCTGACTCAGGACATGTTGAGTAAAGCCAATTTGCCAGTCCTGGGAGGGGGGCAAATCCCTGAGCTTGATGTGTAGGGAAGGGAGGGGGCTGAATAATCCTTGAGGAGTAGTAGAATAGCAGATGGAACACTGAGAAGTGATTTCCTTGAGGATAGATTTCCACAATGGAGAGGAAATGAGAGGTTCTAAGAGGTGGGCTAGTGGCTTGTACTATAGCATAGCCTGCCTTTGCTGGTGTGTGGCGATTAGGCCTGGTGGAACTGCCATCAATAAACAAAGTGTGATCAGGGTGAGGAACAGGAAAGAAGGAAATACGGGGAAATGGGGTGAATGTCAGGTGGATCAGAGAGATACAGTCATGGGGGTCAGGTGTGGTATCAGGAATAATGTGGGAGGCTGGATTGAAGTCCGGGCCAGGAACAATGGTAATTGTGGGAGACTCAACAAAGAGTGAGTACAGCTGAAGGAGCCAGGGAGCAGAAAGTATATGTGTCAGGTGTGAGGAAGAAAATAGATTTTGGAAGTTATGAGAACTGTAGAGAGTGAGTTGAGCATAGTCTGTGATTTTAAGTGCCTCTAAAAGCATTAGGGTGGTGGCAGCCGCTGCATGCAGACTTGAGGGCTAGGCTAAAACAGTAAGGTCAAGTTGTTTGCATAAAAAGGCTACAGGGTGCGGTCCCAGTTCTTGTGTAAGAATTCTGACTGCACAGCCCTGCACTTTGGCTGTGGGTAATGAAAAGGGTTGGGATGAGTCAGGGAGAGCTAGAGTGGGGGCAGTCTCTAAAGCTGTCTTCAAGGAATGGAAAGAGGAGTGGGGAGAGGATTTGGGATCTATGGGGTCAGCTAGGTTTCCTTCTGTGAGTTTATATAATGGTTTTGTTAGGATGGCAAAACCAGGTATCTAAAGTTGAAAGTATCCAACCATGCATAGGAAGGAAAGGAGTTGTTTTGTAGAAGGTGCTGGGGTTTGAGAGATCAGTTGGACACAATTGGCAGGGAGAGCACATGTGTTTTTATGAGAATTATGCTGAGATAGGTAACAGATGAGGAAGAAATTTGGGCTTGATTGAAGTAATGGGGGCTGTCTGTGAAGCTTTCTGGCAGTACAGCCCAGGTAATTTGCTGAGCTTGATGGGCATCAGGGTCAGTCCAAGTGAAAGCGAAGAGAGGCTGGGATTAAGGGTGTGAAGGAATAGTAAAGAAAGCATGTTTGAGATCCGGAACAGAATAATGGGTTGTGGAGGGAGGTATTGAGGATAGGAAAGTATATGGGTTTGGCACCATGGGGTGGATAGGCAAAACAATTTGGTTGATAAGGCGCAGATCTTGAACTAACCTATGAGCCTTGTCTGGTTTTAGCACAGGTGAAATGGGGGAATTGTAAGGGGAGTTTATAGGCTTTAAAAGGCCATGCTGTAGCAGGCAAGTGATAACAGGCCTTGATCCTTTTAAAGCGTGCTGTGGGATGGGATACTGGCGTTGAGCGGGGTAAGGGTGATCAGGTTTTAATGAGATGGTAAGGGGTGGATTATCGGTCGCTAAGGAGGGAGTAGAGGTATCTTATACTTGTGGGTTAAGGTGGGGAGATATAAGGGGAGGATGTGAAGGAGGCTTTGAACTGGGGGAAAAGGTGGCAATGAGGTGTGGCTGTAGCCCAGGAATAGTCAGGGAAGCAGATGATTTAGTTAAAATATCTCGGCCTAATAAGGGAACTGGGCAGGTGAGATAACTAAAAAGGAGTGCTTAAAGAGTATTGTCTAAGTTGGCACCAGAATTGGGGAGTTTTAAGAGGTTTAGAAGCCTGGCTGTCAATACCCACAACAGTTATGGAGGCAAGGGAAACAGGCCCTTGAAAAGAAGGTAATGTGGAGTGGGTAGCCTCCGTATTGATTAAGAAGGGGACGGACTTACCCTCCACTGTGAGAGTTACCCAGAGCGTATGTGATGGTCTTGTAGGCTTCCGAGGCGATCGGGCAGTGTCAGTCTTCAGCTGCTAAGCCGAGAAGATCTGGGAAGGAGTCAGAGAGACTTGGGCCAGAGTTCCAGGGGCTCTGGAAGTGGCTGCCAGGTGAGTTGAACAGTCCGATTTTCAGTGGGGTCCCGCACAGATGGGACACGGCTTAGGAGGAATCCCAGGCTGTGGGCATTCCTTGGCCCAGTGGCCAGATTTCCAGCACTTGTAGCAAGTTCCTGGGGGAGGCAGGCCTGGAGGAACGCCTGGCCACTGCGGTTTAGGCATTTGGAAGTTCTTGTGGGCTGGAGATGTGGCTGGGGTTTGTCTCACAGTGGAGGCAAGGAATTGCAACTCAGAAATATGTTGGTTTCTACTTGGCTGCCTCTACTCTATTATTGTACACCTTGAAGGCGAGGTTAATTAAGTCCTGTTGTGGGGTTTGAGGGCCAGAATTTAATTTTTGGAGTTTTATTTAATGTCAGGAGCGGATTGGGTAATAAAATGTATATTGAGACTAAGATGGCCTTTTGACCTTTTAGGGTCTAGGGCTGTAAACGTCTCAGGGTTGCTGCGGAACGAGCCATGAACTGGGCTGGGTTTTTCATATTTGATTAAAGAGCCTAAACACTAACTGATTTGGGAGAGGTCGGATAAAGAAAAAGGAGCATTAACCTTGACTATGCCTTTAGCTCCAGCCACCTTTTTAAGAGGAAATTTCTGGGCAGGTGGGGGAGGGCTAGTCACGGAACAAAACTGTAAGCCGGACCGGACCGGGTGTGAGAAGGGGAGGTGATAAAAGGATTATAGGGTGGGGGAGCAGAGGCTGAGGAAGAATTGGGACCTAGCTCGGCCTGGTGAGAGGGTAAGAGGTCAGATGGGTCTGTAGAAAAGGAAGTTTAGAAAGACTCAGCAACGCTTGGGGTTGGAACTGAGAGGACAGGTGGGAGGGAAAGGAGGAGGATTTGGGATGAGTCACATTGGGAACAGAGAGTAGGGAGTGAACAATGTGTAAAAGAATGCCTGGACATCAGGCATCTCAGACCATTTGCCCATTTTACGACAAGAATTATCTAGATCTTGTAGGATGGAAAAATCGAAAGTGCCATTTTCTGGCTATTTGGAACAACTGTTGAGTTTGTACTGGGGTCAAGAGGCATTGTAGAATAAAATAAGGTGTTTATATTTTAGGTCAGGTGTGAGTGAGTTGAAGAGGTTTTAAGTTCTTGAGAACACAGGCTAAGGGAGAAGAGGGAGGAATGGAGGCTGGAAGGTTGCCCATAGTGAAGGAGGCAAGGCCAGAAAAAAGAGAGAGCAGAGACACGGAGAGAAGGAGTTGGGGGGTTCTTGCCACCTAGAAAAGCGGTACTTGCCGCTAAGGGTGAAGGACCAAGGTAGGCGTCCCCGCGTGGTAGGACACCTCTGAAACACGGGTGGTTAATCAGGCAGACATCCCCATGTGATTAAACAACAAGGGAAGACTGTCTTTCCGAGTCCATGACTGGTGCCAGACTTTTGGGTCCACAGATAAAACATGTCTCCTTCATCTCTACCAGAAAAGGAAAGGAACTGAAATTAAGAGAAGGGAGAGATTGAAGTGAGGTGCCAAGATTGAAAGGAGAAAGAGGTTGAGGGACAGTGAGAGGTTGGAGAAGAGAGTAAAAAGAGGCTGCTTACCAGATTTAAAATTGGTGAGATGTTCCTTGGGCTGGTTAGTCTGAGGACCAGAGGTCATAGGTGGATCTTTCTCATGGAACAAAGAGCAGGAGGACAGGGGATTGATCTCCTAAGGGAGGTCCCCCGATCCGAGTCACAGCACCAAATTTCACTTGCGTCTGTGTGAAGAGACCACCAAACAGGCTTTGTGTGAGCAATAAAGCTTTTTAATCACCTGGGTGCAGGCGGGCTGAGTCCAAAAAGAGAGTCAGCAAAGGGAGAGAGGGGTGGGGCCATTTTATAAGATTTGGGTAGGTAAAGGAAAATTACAGTCAAAGGGGGGTTGTTCTCTGGCGGGCAGGAGTGGGGGTCACAAGATGCTCAGTGGGGGAGGTTTTTGAGCCAGGAAGAGCCAGGAGAAAGAATTTCACAGTTAAGGCAAGGACCGGCCATTTTCACTTCTTTTGTGGTGGAATGTCATCAGTTAAGGCAGGAACAGGCCATTTAAATTTCACTTCTTTTGTGATTCTTCAGTTACTTCAGGCCATCTGGATGTATATGTGCAGGTCACAGGGGATATGATGGCTTAGCTTGGGCTCAGAGGCCTGACAGTTACATACCTTAATGAAGGTAATAAAAAGTAAGATTTGCAATGGAGAGCTGATGTTGCTTGGCTGCATCTGATCATATTGGAAGGAAGCTTTGCATCAACTGATGACAAGTTTGTGTTTTAGACTATACTGCTTTGAAGATGATGCCTGCCTAAATGGATCAGAAATGTTAACACAAACAATATATAACATAAATTTCAATTTTACTATTACTCATTGTAATATATTGAGAATCAAAATTTCTATCATTGGAACAATGAATACACTAACCTGTAACTTACAGTCCTACACATGAACCACTAACTTTCACATAGTGAGCTAATCAAGTATGAAAAGTAGGTCTTGTAAACAACACAGGTACTTGGTTTTTATGAGAGAAAAAGAAGAAATGGAAATAGTAGCATGGTTATTGGCAGAAAAAAATTGCATTAAAGAAATGTTACCTGGGGAGATGAAAGTTAGTTACCAAAATCAGCCTAATTTCCATATAAAACGTAAGAGAACATTATCGTATATACTGGATATACACAATTTTTAGAACTGATTCCTATAGAATATGTTCCTCCACTGCCCTTTATTTCACATGCCCTTTGTTATTTTGGAACATCTTAATGCAGCCATGTTTGAATGCCACTGGGAAAGTTCTTAAAATGTTCACACTTGAGAAAAGTATGTGCTCTATTTCTGTGTTTTAGGAAATCAAGAACTTTCGTGACTCAAAGATGTTTATCCATGCTATGCCTCTATCTAAAAGTTTTCACACACACACACTGGCCCCTGTTCATCATTCAGGACTCAGTTCAACCCTCAATTCTCAAGAAGTGTTTCCTTGGCTCACTCTTATATTGGTCACCAGTCTTACTCTCTCTTAAAGTCTGTCAAGAAGGAAAACTCTTTTCTCTCCCTCTTATGTTTAGTTCCTGGGGGCATGCAAACTAAAATTTTTATTAATATTTACATGCATGGCAGTTTACAAAAATTCAAATAAATAGACTTAGAGGCTTATATACCCTTTTAAAAAAGGAAAGAAGGTTTGGACTTCAAGAGACCATAAATTATGCAGAAGTGACTAGGATATATGTGAAGGAACTAATTGAAGGCAAGGGCTATTTTAGTAAGGTTTGTTTATGTAAACTCATCTTAGTATTGACTCCCCGTCTTTGATAATAAGAGTATTTCTTCTTTGGGTGATGGGGTGGGACGAGGAAGGAGGAGTTCAAAAATTTATTCTGTGCTTTTAGGCAAATATGCGAGGGCAGAGAACTCTTCTAGCCTCTGTTGATTCTTGATTGCCTTTAGCTCAAAATCATGCTATGCCAAGTGGCATATTTTAGGATAGCATAGTCTGATCCTCTTCAGTACCCTGTTCTTGACCTTGTTGGCTTTTCTCACAATTTTTCAAATTTGTGTAATATTGGTCTCCCCTACTAGACTGCAATCTCACTGAAGGCGAGAGCCTTTTCTATTATTTACTTCTACACACACAACACTAACATAGGTCCTGGACTCATATATTTATTGATAAATATGACTGTGCAAATGAGATAGCACTTAAGCAAAAAATGCTTTTTGATTCATTATAATAAATGGCCTCTTTTATGAGGTTTTAGAACATAATTGAGATACTTTGTTGGGAGAAATGCTGATATGCTTTAAATTGTTTATGCCAAAAAAAGTACTTATGTACATAACTTTAATAAGATGCTTTGTAAATTGTAAGTACTTTTCTATATACAAGTTCAAACTGCCCCCAAATTTCTCTGAAGTAGCACCTTCAGTTCTCACAAAAGGAAATTGAATGAGATGTCAAAAGGTGAAATGGATTAGCTGAACAATAAAATACTTGTGAGAACAGTGAGAAAATGAGCACCGCCTTCTGGTTAGACAGTGAGCAACCTCCAAGGGGCAGTTGGCATCTCACATGACTGATAAGGATGAGGCATCATGAGTGTCATCCCATAGTGTGTAGGTCTGTTTATATTTTCTGGTGTATGGTTTTAGTTTTGCCTGTAAAGTTGGAAACACACTCCACAAGGTCATGCTAATGGTCACAAGCAGCAAGGATTTTCCTAAATTTGATTTAATCTTCCTTCCTTTCTATGGTGTTAGAGTATGTTACAATGACTGCTATTAGAAGTTAGTTTATTATCTTCTAGTTATATTTTTTGTTTATATATGAGTTTCACAAACTTAATAAGAAACAGCAGTTCTTTCTGTCTTTTAAAGTTACCTAAATTTTGTTCCAATCCCCATGTGACCCAGCCAGCATCAAGTTCTATTGCATTCCCCAGTGGAAAATCCTCCTTGCCTGTTACTGTATAGAGGTCCCAGTGTCCTGTCCCTCTGAAGATATAAAATGGTTTCTCTGGACCCTGGTTACCTCTCCATGATTAATGTCCCTGCCTACTGCTTGAGGTAGAAAGACTCTGCTGTTCCCATGCTGTGGTGAAGCTGGGTGCCTCACCAGGGAGCAGCACAAAACCATTTGCTTTGGGATCTGCCACCTCCCTGGGGTGCTGCCAAAGAGAGGGCAAGATTGCCACTCCTCCAGGGAACCCCGCCCCATGCACACACTTTGTAGGAGCCTCTCTTCCTCTTGTGTCTTGTTTCCTCGGAGAAACACCCTCTCTAACTTCCCCTCTGGGACACTCAACATCCCTTTGATGAGTTTAGGCATTAGAAAAGGCAAAAAGAAACATTAACATCTGCTTCTTCTGTTTTCCACCCTGAAAAAGTCCACAAAGCAAAAAAAGGATAAGGAATGACTAAGCTACGTGAAATAGGCAAAGGAAAAATAGGAGGAGGACAAACACTATTTTTAACATAATATCCTACTATAGCTATCTCTGCCCTGATAGACAGGGAGCATCTTAATAGTGGTAAATACATCTTTAAAATTTTTGATATTAAGGTGCCTTGTGTTGTCTTTGGCATAATAGATCCTTACGTGTTGTGGGAAAAAAAAGGAAGGAAAAAAAGAAGGGATAAAAGAAGGAATGAAGAGAGAGAGTCAAAAAAGAATAAAGGTGGGAAAGAAGGTGAGAGCAATGTAATTATACATATCAATGCAATATGCATGGAATATAGAAAGTATGCCAATCATGCTGCTAAATACTACTGGTCATATAAAAATGCATTAGTTCCCCAGGAGCTTAAAAATCAGAAGACGAGACATGTATATAAATACCTCTAAAACACAACTAATGTGGAGCCATAGTGTATACAATACCAGGTATCTACCATATGCACACTTCCTCTAAGAGACCACCCTGAGGCAGACATATTTTGGTCGTCGTGATTCCAAACATCTAGCCCCAGATAACTGCATTAGAAGAGGCATTTGACCCAAAGGCATTTCTTCTAAGATGTAGCCTTTTGTGCAAAGATGAGCTGAGCCAGTCAGTCTCTCTGGAGGGTGAAGTAGCTAGCATGGGGAGCTGAGGCTGATAAGATACTACAGCCAGAGCCTGGGCAGGTCTCTTGGATCGGGAGGAAACTGAAGTTATGAAAAGCAGAAATTAAGAGGAAGTACAGGTTCCATGTATACCAAAAAATCCCCCAAAACTGAGCAGATAAACCATGAAGAAACATTTCCATAGAGAATAGAAAGAAAAAGACCTGTCACTGTGTGCACTTTTTTTGAGAGAGATTTATAGAGACAGCAAGCATGTGGCTCAGGATAATGAAGGAACTTGTAGATGGCCTCTGGAGTGGCCTCATCTTGTGACAGTTCCAGTTCTGGCACAGACATATCCTTATTATCAACTCCTTTTCCTAATAAGGTATCATCTATGAGGTTTTCCGTCCTTCAACTGAAGATACAGGTGAAAACGAGAGTCCTAAAGAGGAAAGAGAGTAGAGTCCAGCAGTTCTTACCCTTCCTCAACAAAGATGACAGCAACAATCCTTGCCAAGGGTCCTCACCTCTGGCCAACCCTCAGGGTTACCTGTCCTGGTACAACTGTAACACTGAGGTCTGGAAATTCTGATGAGTTTAAAAATCAGCAGATCTAAGGTGGGATCCAAACACCCACTTTTTTTTTTTTAAACAGAATCAGAGGAATTCTCAGCATAGCCAGAGGTGAGAAGAATGCAGTAGCTATGTCTTTGCATATGAAGTAACTGTGAACATCATTAGCCTTTGCAAAAGCTCTGTTTTTTGCTCTGTTTTGTGAGCTTGGAAAGCTTCAGACTCTCGCTCTTTCTTCCAAGTTAAAAAATATATCATGATGTCAGTTGTTTTGGTGTTTATCCTGTGATTGGTATCTACACAGCCCAACTTAGGAGTCACCATTATTTTTAATCACCTGCTTTTTTCAGTATTCCATTCTTTTTCTTTCTTTCTCTCTTTCTTTCTTTCTTTTTCCCTCTTTCTTTTCCTTTCTTTCTTTCTATTTCTTTCTTTTTTTCTTTTTTCTTATTTTATTAACTGAATGTCTGCTATATTAAAGGAATTGAGCTTGCAGCCTAGCTATTGGGAAGAAGACACACACACACACATATATATACATAATTACAAGCTAAAGTTGTAGGTGATATACTGTAAGCATAATGACAACTTCAAGTTAATTATCCTGAAGTTACAAAATAATGTTTGGTAAGATGCCTGATTTCAAGATTGCTTCATCTGTTCACATGGTTCTTGATGTGTAATTTTCCCTTTAAATTCTCTCCCCTTTCCTGAACTGCTACTTTCTGACCTCAACACCAGTATGGTGATGTATGTACAATTTTTGCCACTCCCAAATACTTTCCAAATGATTGTCATCAAAATATTTACCTCTAGTTAGTGTAAGTTGAATAACAAAGGACAATAATATGCATTAGCATGTGTACCCAGGCCAAAAGACAGGCATATGTAAAAATAACACACTAAGGTGGAAAGGCAACCCCAGAAACCAGTAATATAGTCAAACTGAGCCCTGATTTAATTTGGTGAATATCATCTGGCTACTGGGAAATCATGGACATATTGTAGCAACAGAGTAGCATGTCTCCTACAAAAACCTTTTTATTTATTTAATCCAGTTCATTAATAAAGATCTTCTTTTCATTTTCCTGACGTACAAATACTCCAAAACCATGAGCTCACATTTTGACAGCTAATTTTGCAGGATATAATATTCCTGCTTAACCCAAGAGGAAAAAGAGATGGATGATTGAGATTAATCATTTGTAAAATTATAATTCTGTCACAGATAATATTTTGCAAGATCTTTCCCTTTTCTGAAATCCCCAGAATGCACTGTAAGTTGTCACACTTTGTAACAGAATGTGTAACACATTAGGGGACTCCTAATAAAGCAAGTCTGCTAGAAAAACAAACCAATTGCCTTATAATTGGCATGTTCTCCCACGTGACTATTCTCCTGTGAAGGAACATTGTGCCTTGGGTAAAGAAGGGTTTAAAAATTATTATTCAAGAGGTGGTTATCTCCATCTCTTATTACCATTTGAGCTGTAATATATGGTACTTCTTTGCCTTGTGTAATTCTGTTAGAATGTACAACTGTGTGCCCAGAAGGTGAATTGATCCCTGTGGACAAATGAGCAAATTCAGAAAATTTTAATTATTTTCCAATTTAAGAAAGACCATCCAAATGGACATCTAAAAATTGACTTTTTGAGAATGGCTACATGAGTCCATGATGGAGAGGGCTTGCTGTTTTACAAGCAGAACTCTCTGTGAACTTTACCTTATTTTTAAAGTCAATTTGATAGGCACTTAATACTGTTTCAACAACAAAAGCAAACAAACTGTAGGATTTTATCTAAGGTTGGCAGATAATTTTAAGGTTATATAGGATTTGATGAAAGAAGGTCTATGAGCCTCTATAGTTTCTTGGTCCATGTTTAGCTAAATTGATTAGGGCAGAAGCTAATAAGATCAAGGTTATGAGTTCAACTCCTGTGTGAGTCAGCTAGCTTTGCTGCGTCCACATCTGCAGACTATATTCAAATCCAACAGTCTCAGGAATATATCCCAAAGGGGTACAGTGAAGAGAGAGTTTAGATGAGTCAAAATGCTGCCTAATTCTTGTTAAGAAATATTACTCAAAGGTCTGCTCTCCCAAGAGCTGAACATTCTCACCAACTCCACTGCCACCACTTTAGTTTGAGCCATCGTTATCTCCTGCCAAGATTATTGCATTAGCTTCCAGCTCTTCCCCCTGCTACATCCCTTGCCTTCTTCAGATTATTTTCAACAAAGCAGCAGAGTGAGCCTGTTAAGATGAAGGTCAGAACATACCACTCTTCTGCCCAAAACTCTCTGATGGCTTCCCAACCAACTCCAAGTAAGAGCCAAAGTCCATACTCTAGGCCATTTGCATTCCTCTTCATCTAGTCCCTCCAGTCTTTCCTGAACCCAATGTCAATCTCTCCTCCCACTCCCTCGGTGACATCTGGCATAAGCTCCACAGTAAGCTTCAGCTTTTACAACATCTTAGGAAAAGGCTGTTTATCAGCAGAATTTGCTATATAACATAGTACCTGAGAAAAGGAGGGCAAAATATCTGGCTTCCTTCTTGAAATGAGGAGTGGGAGAAAAATGAGGACAAAAACATAAATAGATCCCATTGTTTGTTTATGAGCCATAAAAGCTCACAAATATACACAAAATAATATTTTAATATTTCATAAATACAAATTATCCCTCTATGCATAAATAGAAATCCCTGATTGCCTCAAAGAAAGAACTTTACTAAATCTTTTGTAAGCACACAGCCCAAGGTAGTAGAGTGTGACACAGTTTAAAGCAGGAGGTGATTTAGGAAGGTTTGCTCTGAGCCTCCATAAAGTAGGGTAAAAATACACAGGACCAGAAACAAGGTGCTTAGAAATTTTGGAAGAAAATGACACAAAACTTCTTTGAGTATGTACTAGTGAACTTAATGAGGGCAATCACATAAGAGAATCTTTTTTAGCAGTTAACTCTCTAAGTGAAAATACAATTGAGAGGTGAAGCTAGCTGGGCTTCTCCGTTAGGTGGAGACTTGGAGAACTTTTCTGTCTAGCTAAAGGATTGTAAACACACCAATCAGCACTCTGTCTAGCTAAAGGTTTATAAATGCACCAATCAGCTCTCTGTAAAAACACACCAATCAGCACTCGGTGTCTAGCTAAAGGTTTGTAAATGCACTAATCAGCACTCTGTAAAAATGCACCAATCAGCACTCTATATCTAGCTAAAGGTTTGTAAATGTACCAATCTGTACTCTGTAAAAACAGACCAATCAGCACTCTGTAAAATGGACCAATCAGCAGGATGTAGGCGGGGCCAAATAAGGAAATAAAAGCAGGCCACCCAAGCCAGCAGCGGCAACCTTCTTGGGTCCCCTCCCACATTGTGGAATCTTTGTTCTTTTGCTCTTCACAATAAATCTTGCCGCTGCTCACTCTTTGGGTCTGTGTCACCTTTAAGAGCTGTAACACTCACTGCAAAGGTTTGCAGCTTCACTCCTGAAATCAGCCAGACAACGAACCCACCAGGAGGAACAAACAACCCCAGATGCGCCACCTTTAAGAGCTGTAATACTCACTGCGAATGTCTGTGGCTTTACTTCTGAAGTCAGCAAGACCAAGAACCCACCAGAAGGAAGAAACTCCGGATACATCTGAACATCCGAAGGAACAAACTCTGGACACACCATCTTTAAGAGCTGTAACACTCACTGCGAGAGTCCATGGGTTCATTCTTGAAGTCAGCGAGAGCAAGAACCCACGGGAAGGAACCAATTCTGGACACACAATGATTTACGTGTACAAACTCATATAATCTCACTTGAGCATGTGGTATATACATAAGGCATTCATGCATTCACAAAATATTTAATGAGCACCTACTATAAGTTAGGCATGGTTCTAGGTGCTGGTTTGTAGATTAATGAACAAAATACAGAAGAACTCTGCCTGCATGGGGATTATATTCTAGTGGAAGGGAAATATTAAAGACAGAGTTAGTATATTGTATCTTGTGTTAGAAGTTGGCAAGTGCTGTGGTTTAAACAAAAATGTGGACTTCCACAAGGGACACCAAGTATCCAGGGGGTAGGGTTGGCACTGGACATATGTAGCTATATGTTGTCCACATTTCAGAATAGCAAGGAGAACATTATCATCCCTATTCTATACATCTTGGAATTCTTGGCTATTGGCTAGCAGAGATGTACCTGAAGCTCAGCTTTTTTAAAAAAAAGATTTTTTAAATATTCTTTAGTTTATTTCTTACTAACCCCTTAGTTATGAAATAACATCATGTTGACAGGAAGTCCCTTCACTCATACTGAATGCCTTACTTTAAAAGCATTTTTCCATGCCAAGCACTTGGGGCCAAGCCTAACCCCATACACTAGGGTTTGGTTTCTGTGTAGCCACGAACTGTCTACATGCCTCCCAACTCCCATGCCTGCAGAAGCAGCAAGCACGGACGGAGAGCCTTCTGTTCTGTTGACACCATGACATGGTCAGCTCAGTCTTTATGGCCATGTGCTTTATATAAGATTTATTTATGACAAGAAAAGCAAATATGATAAATATATGGCAATATTTTATTAAAATGAAGCATTTTTCAAAGATGTCCTTGGAATTTCTCACTACCAACATTTCTTGGTAGCAAGTATTGTGACTGTCTAGAAAATGTGTATTCAAAGTCTGTTTCCAAGTTTAAATTGGGAAGTAAAAATGAAAAACAAAAATAAAAATGGAAAGGCCAGCACCTACTAGGAAACGTATATATCACTGCCTTTCTCAACAAGAAAGGTGGTACAAAAACAGTCCACCCAAGACAAATAAATTAACCATGATTTAGAGGTAATAACGAATACATGGAAAAAGCCCAAATAATTTTTTTTAATAATTTAGGCTACTATCTCAAATTTTTAATTTTTACTTTGATTTTTTGTTTTGTTTGTTTGTTTGTTTGTTTGAGACAGAGTCTCGCTCTGTCGCCCAGGCTGGAGTGCAATGGCGCTATCTCGGCTCACTGTAAGCTCCGCCTCCTGGGTTCCCACCATTCTCCTGCCTCAGCCTCCCGAGTAGCTGGGACTACAGGCACCTGCCACCACTCCTGGCTAATTTTTTTTGTATTTTTAGTAGAGATGGGGTTTCACCATGATAGCCAGGATGGTCTCCATCTCCTGACCTCTTGATCTGCCCACCTTGGCCTCCCAAAGTGCTGGGATTACAGGCATGAGCCACTGCAGTAAGGGAAAACTAAAAATGCCTGGAGAGTGGCTGAGAGTCTTGACTTTCTATAATATGCAAAAGCGATTTGTGTTTACCCTGTAAATGACTATTTTCTGTAGCCATTTTTTTTTTGCCTATTGCTTTGTGGTGTCTCCCTTGTTATAAGAATATGAAATACTCCTGTATCTTTAAAATCAGTGATATTCCTTAACATCTGGATTTCTTGGACGTCTGCCTTAGACTACTTCACAAGAAACAGGAGACCACCATTACCACAAATAACATCTAGCCCTGCTAGGAGTTAACTGAAATACTGAGCTATGAAATTCATCCTGGGTTCAAGAGACATGAGCCTGAAGAGAATCAGATGGTGGGTCTAATGGAAAAATTAACAACCTCTGCTATTCTTATCTATATCTTCTTCATTTGGACTTTATGCAAGCCTGCACTTCTAAACTAACAAAAGAGGCTATGCCTACACACAATCAAAACAACCAGCAGAAAACTGGAAAATCCGATCAGCCAGATGTTTTGCCTACATAATCTCTTAATGGCCAGTTTGACTAATTGTTTTCACTATGTTGAATCTTTTCATTTTAATAACTGCTCTTTTCCCTATAAAGTAATGTATATTCACTGTGGAAAATATACACAATTTGTTACAAATGTATGTTTTAATCCAGAATTCCTATACTGTTAACATTTTTATATATCTTTCAAGTATTTTTAATAAATGCCATATCTTTCTGTATGTGTATATGTATGTGTGTGTGTTTGTAGTTTTACATATATTCTGTCTATACTATTTTATAACCTGTTTCTCTTGGCTAAAAATAAATTATAATTATTTTCCTAGGTTATTAAATATTACTTTCCAGCATGAATTTAATTATTGAATAGCACCATAATTTTCAACAATCACCTGTTGTTGTATAACTAAACAGCTTCAAATTTTCAAAGCTATAAATACATAAAATACTGATGAACAATCTTACACATAAATTTTGTGCACGTATCAAATTATTCATTTTGATTATAATCCAAATGAATTTTTGCTGGAATTATACTGATAAAATTGACTAGTAATTGGGCTTGACATGAAAGAGCCTAGGTAAATTTGTTTAACAACTACTTGTTTTATTTTAGTCTCATGGGACAAAACCCAGCAGAATAGCACTATTTTAAAATTAGATACTGATGTATTCAATGAAGTGCTTTTGCATACATAAGCTCATTTTGACAGCAAAACTTGTGCTTTTACATACATAAGCTTATTTTGATAGCAAAACTTACATCATCTCTGTGTGCTTGCTGGGAAAAAAGGAAGAGGGCCAACACTTCCTGGCCTGTGCTAGTCTTTGCATTTGTTACCTTATTATGGTGGGATTCAAACAGGTGGCTGAGACTTGATTAACGTATGCTATTACTCAGCGTATTAGATGCATAGTGATCAGAGGCAATTCAGAGACAGGATTGTTTGAAGCTCTGTCTTCCATTGAATGTAAGTCTAAAAGGAGATCTGCTATTAGACTTCCTGTTTGGGAAGTTAACTGCCTCTAAAGTAGAAGCATAGGCATTAGTTGGGTGGATCTTTTTTAAAAAAATTGTCATTTTTTTTGAAATAAATTAAAATTTTTATTTCTATAATTATTTATTTATTTATTTTAGGGATGTGGTCTCACTATATTGCCCATCCATGCTGGAATGCAATGGGCATTCATAGGTGTAATCGTAGCACACTGAAGCCTCAAACTCCTGGGTTAAAGTGATCCTCCTACCTCAGCCTCTCAAGTAGCTGTGACCACAGGTGTATGCCACCACAGCTGGCTGGTGGGCCTTTTATCAGATTATTACAAAGGCATCAGAATTTGTGTAGATCTTAATGAAGAAAATTTCTTTGGGTTTTGTACCAGCCACTGTGCATGCCTCAAACCCTCTTGGTCATAACACACGAATCAAGAGTCACTTCTCCAGGTCATTGCCCTCAACCACATATGGCAGCATGGGGCTTTCTGAAGGTCTCTGGGTTCTATCTGAGCTAGATTTCTAGAACATCATCCATTTGGGCATAGTTACTAGATGTCTCCCGAGTTCTAGCTGAAATAGAGCCCAGAAGGACACAAGTCCCAATGACTCCAGTCAATCTTTCTTTTCATAGTTCCATTACTTCTGATGAAGGCTATTATTTCCCAAAGCTGAAGTTGCAATGTGACTTCTGCAGATTCACTCTGGCCTTCTCTGCACTATGTAGAACTTGAAATGTAAGACTTTTCTACTTGGTGGGAAGCAAGTTAGCTTTTAGCATACTTTAGCCTCTTCTGCAGAAGTCTAGAGGAAATCGGGTTTGTACTAGCAGCCCTTTGTGGAGAGGACTGCACGTGGAGATCAGCCAAGGATTTCTAATATATGTTCCTATAAAACAAATAATGTGCTTGGACATTTTCTGTTGTTACAGACTAGATTGCACAGAAACACAGTCCATTATGGAAGAGAGCAACTGTTAACTATAGAAGATAATCAGTAAATTGAATCAAATGTCTATATACATTCTAAATCAGTACCAAATAAATACTATAAAAACAGGGTAAAAGAGTGTGTTTGGAATTACCCAATTTTACATAATACGTTTCTATGAACATGGCAGAATATTCAGTGTTATTCACTAGCATTTTGAGGGGTAAAGATCTCAAAGAAATAGTTTTTTTATGCTTCAGATTGGGATTGTTTGGACTATTGCATGGAGAAAGAAAGGCTCAATATTTTGAGCTTTTTAAGGGCCAAGACATGTGAAGCATGCAAAGTAAGAAAATAACTCAAGTTTCTTTTCAAGTTTCTGCATAAATCTAAATGGCTCATTAGTAATTAAAGTGTACCCTAATTGCTCTGAGGCCATCCAACTGGAATAAACCCTGGCAGCCTTGTTCACTTGCTGTGGGAAAGAATCAGCTCCACCCCAGTGAGAGGGAAATCAAGAAAACCCATGAGGAGGCCTTTGCCTAGTAGCACAATGCATTCACTCCTTCACGTCCACCGATGCAGGCCACCGGGTGATTCAACAAGCCATTCTTGCTCAAAGAAGTGGAGATGTGAAATGGGTACAGATAACCACAGCCATGATGCATTGTCCAAGTAAATAAAAAGTAAAACATTTCTTTAACTTGTGTCATGGCTTCTAACTTGCGACTTTATGCAAGAAGAATTGACAATGGCTAGAGAATGAATATAAAAACTAAAAATGTGCCATTGGATTTATGGAATAATCTCACATATAACATCCCCATTTTGACAAAGGGTAAGTTCTGCTGGAAAAGTCACATTGCCCAATTGCTATCTTTAAAAGTAACAGTTCACTTACTTTTAAATAACTTTTAAAATTTTTATTTATTTAGTTATACAAATACTGTTATGTTTGTATGCCTTGTCAGCACATCTCTGCATGTATACCAATAGCTACAGTTGGTTTGTTTTACTGGTTCAGTCTGGGAGTCCTAGGATTTTATTGCATTTGCTATTAAAACTAAAATCAACACAAAAAAATCAAACAAATAAAAAACTTAGTATTGCTTTAAGGGACACTGGCTGTCATATAAGACCACTGCTTTGAGTATAATAAAAGACTGCACTGTTTTAGCATCAGGTTTAGTAATTACATGTGTGCCATTTTAATTAAACCAACTAATGTTCTCTTAGTGCCCATTAGAAGCTATAAAACGAGGAAGCCCAAAATTTATTGCACTCTCTTAGGAAGGAAGATATCATACCTCAAAAGTAGTTTATTGTATATTGATTTGATGTTTATGATCTCCAGAAGTGTTACCCTTGGTTCCAAAAAGCTGAGGCAGATTGGGACATACTTCAGTTGTGGATAGTATTAATTTGGAACAAATAGAATGAAACAATCTTATCTAACACTATTTAAGAAGTTAATTAAAGAAGGGAAGATCATAGATTTGGAAATTAAGTACACTCAATAACAAGGCAAATATCTCTTAGTGATCAGTGTAATACTTGTAAATGATGGTCAGTGAATGGGTGATCTAAATAAATTTATGCCTAGGAAATTATACCTTTACTATGATACATCTGAGTCAAACAGTCTAAAATAAAAATGTATTAGATCTTTAAGAATACTGTATCCGGGGCCGGGTGCGATGGCTTATGCCTGTAATCTCACCTCTTTGGAAGGCTGAGGTCGGTGGATCACCTGAGGTCAAGAGTTTGAGACCAGCCTGGACAATATGGTAAAACCCTGTCTCTCCTAAAAATACAAAAATTAGCTGAGCATGGTGGCAGGTGCCTGTAATCCCAGCTACTCAGGAGGTCACTGAAGAGGAGAATTGCTTGAACTGGGGAGGTGGAGGTTGCAGTGAGCTGAGATCGCACCATTGCACTCCAGCCTGGGTGATGAGAGCAAAATTCCGTTAAAAAAAAAAAAAAAAGTATTATATCCATCTATTCTCAATCAATAAAAATGCTTTATGTAAGTTACATAAAGCATAAAACGTTCATCAAAATATTTATATCTTGCTCTGTCATGAAGAATGTAAATGTGGATAATTGGTCATACTTCTGTTAAAAAGGAGAGGAAGTCCTCATTTCAGGTCCCATGTAAGAAATAAGAGATAGGATTGGATATCATCATTGACACAGAAGAGGGATATGGGTTATCCGATCCCCAAGGAACTGGGATCAGAGGGACTTGTGTCATATTTGTTTACTGCTTTAACCTGTTTGATATAATTTAAAGAAAGAAGCCTTCCAACAGAAAGATGATTGAAACTCCAAAGTGGGAAATACTTGAATAATACTTAATATTATCTAGTGCAGAAACTAAAAGGACTTGAAAAATATCCCTTTTGTCTCATCCTGGAGTTCTGAATGTTTCCCTCAGTGCTTAGAAATAATTAATTAACGTAGGGCCTGACAAAGAGATTAATTAATGTAGATTAATTAACATAGGGCCTGGCAAAAAGAAGGGAATTTCCCCTGACCTTTAGCCAAGAATGTTCCTCAAACACTTCCCAACAAGCTAGCAAGGAAGGCATTACTTCATCATCATTTTACAAACAAGAAAATTGAGTCTTAGCAAGATCAGACAACTCTTTCAATATCACCCTGACGAAGACAGCAAAGCAGGAGGCCCTGTGTGCTGACTCTATCAAATGCTTTTTCAAATAGAAGAATGGAAACGGCTAGGGAGGTGAAAAATGTGAGCATAAAGAAGGCATACTTAATTGATTAAGCAAAGTAGATGATTTGGAAACTGAAAGAAAAGTGGCTCACATGTCACTGCTATAAACTTCAGCCCTTCTGAAGATAGGAGGCACTGGTCTCATCAGAAGAGGGAAGAGAACTTTTTCAGATTAGAGATGAAAGTCCTGGAGTTGTTTCCCTCCCCTACTCTAAGTTAGGTGGTGATACTTCCTGAGAATAAGCTTATCTCATGGCAAATTCCTGTCTAAATTGCTGAAATAAATACAAAGTTGCTTAGTTTCCTGAATTTTGACTTGTTTGAGTTCCAAGAGCCAAGCTCTTTCTGACTGTGCAAACTTGCTGTCAGGCTTTGATAAGCCTTTAATCATTGATGCTAACAAAGGTCTGCATATTTTAGGAACCTTTCTCTGGAATCAGCCTTAGGAATATTTGTGGAGCCAAACAACATAATTACTCTCATTATTTTTTAGCCAACCACACCTGATTACTGAACAACAACAAAAGATGTTATTAGTCACATTGCAAATCTCTGTACATCCCAGAGTTTCAAATTATGTATATCTAGCAAAAACTTAGGACATCTTCAAAGAACAAATATCTGCCCCTGTATGCGTATGCAAAATTATATCCCATAACGTAGGAAGATAGTTTCTAAAATGAAAATCCAACAATTAGAGAGCAAGGTCAGCATAATTCGAACCGTGGCCCCCAAACTGACTGCTTTAAGTGATTTTGTTCATTTGGATGCTTGGGTCCAGAAACATTTATATAATTTAAGGATTATTCTCATAGTAGTCCACGCACGGTGGCTCACGCCTATAATCTCAGCACTTTGGAAGGCCTAGGCAGGCAGATCGCCTGAGATCAGGAGTTAGAGACCAGCCTGGTTAACATGGTGAAACCATGTCTCTACTAAAAATACAAAAATTAGCCAGGCATAGTAATGTGCACCTGTAATCCCAGCTACTCGGGAGGCTGAGGCATGAGGCGGAGGTTGCAGTGAGCTGAGATTGCTCTGCTGCACTCCAGCCTGGGCAACAGAGTGAGACGCTGTCTAAAAAAAAAAACAAAACAAATTTCTTATACTAGAACTTTCTTAGAATGCATTAATGGCTTGACGTGTCATTAATTTCAGTAGCAATAGCAATTTCACACTTTGTTTATTCTTAGAGTCCACCACTGTGATTTATTTTACTTTATTTTGAGACAGAATCTCTACCTATCACCCAGGCCACTGTGTAGTGGCACAGTCTTAACTCACTGTAACCTCTGCATCCTGCGTTCAAGCAATTGTCCCATCTCAGCCTCCCAAGTAGCTGGAACTATGGCGCATGCCACCAGGCCTGGCTAATTTTTGTATTTTTTGCAGAGACAGGGGCTCACTATGTTGTCCAGGATGGTCTCCATGCTGAGCTCAGACGATCTGCACACCTTGGCCTCCCAAAGTGCTGGGATTCCAGGTGTGAGCTACTGCACCCTGCCCACTGTGATTCTTTTCTTTCAAATAGAAGCATGCCTTACAATAAAGGACACAAATGTACAGCAAGAATAATCTTAACATATGCATGTATACTTCTGTGTAATCAATACCAAGATCAAGATGTAGAACATTTCAAGCACCTCACAAGCTCCCTATGTTTCTTACCAATCAGGATCTTGGCCACAAGATCACCACTGATCTGACCTCTAATCACAAGAAATTAGTTTAGCCTACTTTCAAATTTCATATAAATGGAATCATAGATTGTAGTCTTTCGTATCTGATTTCTTTCACTTAACAACATGTCAACAAAACTCATCTATTTTGTTGTATGTAACAGTGTTCTGTTCTTTATGTTACTTTGAATATTCCATTCTTAATTATACCTCAGTTCATTGACCCGTTCTACTGATGATGTATGTTTGCGTTATTTACAGTTTGGGGCTGTTACAGTACCTGCATTATTGTATATGCCTCTGGGAGGAACTAAGCACTTGTTTCCATGGGGTCTGTTGCCAGGAGTAGAACTGCTGGGCCATGCATATGTTTAGCTTTCATAAGCCCTACCAAAATGTTTTCTAATGCATTTGTACCAAGTTACGCTTCTGTGTTTCTTAAATGACATAAAAGGTAAGATCATCTGAGTAATTTATTATCCTATATTTATCATTAAAGTATTTATTTACATAAAATTTTTTTAATGGAAGGTTTGACTTTGAGATTAAAACAAAATTACTGGCATTTATTCTCCTCTTTGCTTTCTTGGACTACTTCTAATCCGTTGAACTTGGAGAGGCTCCATCTTTGTTCTTGCTATTTTCTCCGCAGATACAAGATGATTCCTTTATGGCACTTTACTATTGATAATTCGTGTGTCTTGTATGTGCACTGGGGTGAATTGCTGGCAAGAGTATGTGCTACACTCCTCTCTCTCCTACTGCATGTGTGGATAAGACCCTGATCAGCATCAGAGAGGGAGGGCCATGACTTACCCTATGTGTGAGCAGACATGAGACCCAGGAGGTTGACAAAGGCAGTGTGATGTCTTCAACAGCATCTCATAAAACTCAGAGATGTGCAGCAACAAACTCAGTTCCAAATGCCGTGGTCACCAGTACCTGTGCCTTCATCTTGTCACCTCTCCTCAGGATTTCATCATTAAACTTGCCCAGATAATTACCCTTGGGTGAGGTCAAGGTTCTGATTCTTAGTCAAGAAAACAAAATATCACTGGCAGCTCTGCCCAGCTGTATGTTTTAGCGATTCCAGATGTTCAAATCAAAGAAATACTGGCAACAATGTGCTGTCCAAACAAAAAGGAAATGAAATGTGCAGACTGTTTTCTAAACATTTCAAAGACCCTGGAAATGTAGTCAGCACCAAAATCAATATTTGTATTTTAGTCTCTGCTTAATTTGAACTATTAGAGCCTGCATCAAAGATAAAAGCCATCTGAAGTTCAATTTGGTTTTTTTCCTCCATTATTATTTTTGTCCTTATTACTTTTCTTTTTGTAAAACACTTTGGAGGAAGCAGATATTTGATTTAAGTGTTTTATTTTCAAGAGAAATATCCTTTTTTTTTTTTCTAATCAGGAACATATATTGGAAGTTCTGTTCAAAATATATCATCTTATTATTTGTGGTTTAACAGTCTTTTAAATTTTTTAATGTAATGAACCTAAACCAAAGGCAATTGGTACAAATTTGTACTAATTTGTTACTAATTTCATATATTTGTATGAATGTATACCCTTGAATAACAAAGCTATAATGCTTAGTAAAATGCTATGAGACATGCTTTTACTTTTTTGACCTCATTGGAAAATAACAATAAGAAATAATAACAAGTTATATTATACAAACATAACAACAGTCCATGTTAATTCATAACTTGGCTCTCTGATTATTTCACCCAACCAGAATGTAAAAGAAAGTGAGAAATTAAGAGGAAATAAATGGTTACTGTGTAGACTAAATAGATGTATCAAAAATCGTAACAACATGTACTTTTAAGGATCATTTCAGGATTTCACTCAAAGCTGATTTAATTTATGTGTAATCCTAATTAATTTGCTTTCAAATGCATGGTGGAAGAGAAAGACCCTTAGTGGGAGTTAGAAATAGTGCCACAGGAAAGCATGTCAATAGCAGTGAGAAATAATGTCTCACAGCAAAAATGTTACAAAAACTATAAAAGCAATAGTAATGATTTTTATTACTAAGGAAGCATAGCCGCTGTGACCCTTTTGTTTAGAGAAAATAGTATACCTGCATGGGGCACATCCTGTGCCCTGCCCTTTTTTTTTTTTTTTTTTTTTTTAGACAGAGTCTCGCTCTGTTGCCCAGGCTGGAGTGCAGTGATGCAATCTCGGCTCACTGCAAGCTCCACCTCACTTCCTGAGTTCACGACATTCTCCTGCCTCAGCCTCCTGAGTAGCTGGGACTCCAGGTGCCCGCCACCACGCCTGGCTAATTTTTTTTGTATTTTTAGTACAGACGGGGTTTCACCATGTTAGCCAGGATGGTCTCAATCTCCTGACCTCATGATCGGCCTGCCTCGGCCTCCCAAAGTGCTGGGATTACAGGCGTGAGCCACTGCGCCTGGCCATGCTCTGTCTTTTTACTCTAGTAGTAGGCGTAGTGACTAGCTGCAGGCAGGTGTCACCTGAAATCTCCTTACCTGAGTTGTACTATATGGATCTCGCTTTCTACTTCAAGTCTTCTCTGGTATTATTACCACACTGGATGCCAAAAGGAGCCTGCTTGGCCATTCTTATGTGTGAGCAAACCTGGATTTAACAACATACCTAGAGGCCACCCTTGATCCATGGGGCAGGAGTCAGTGGATACAGCATTCCCTGTTCTGTTCCTTGGGCAGGAGTTCAAATATTAAACAATATTGAAGTTTATCCTGAGAGGGCCCCTTGCCAAAGTCATACCTACTTTCCCACTGTAGGAGTAGCTTGAGAATGACCCATGGGCTGCCTTTCCCTACTTCCCAGTTTCATTCTTTCCAGACCTCAGCCTTCATTTTCTGGGATTGCTTCCCAAAACTCACATCTACTACAAAGCTATGGTAAACAAAATAGCATGGTACTGTCACAAATACAGGCATCTAGACCAATGGGACAGAATAAAGGGCCTGGAATAAATTCACGCATCTATACCCAACCGATTTTCAACAAAGGTCCCAAGAACATATAATGGAAAAATAATAGTTTCTTTAATTAATGGTGCTGGGAAAATTGGACCTTCATATACAAAAGAATGAAATTGGACCCTTATCTTATCCCATATACAAAATTCAACTAAAAACGAATTAAAGATTTAAACATAAGAGAAAACATAAGGGAAAAACTTCTTGAACTTGGCCTGGACAAATATTTTTTTTTTTAGATATAACCCCCAAAGCACAGGCAACACAAACAAAAATACATAAATGAGATTGCATCAAACGAAAACTCTTATGCACAGCAAAAGAAACAATCAACAGAGTGAAGAGACAACTTACAGAAAGGGAAAAAAATTGCAAGCCATACATCTGTTACTAGGCTAATACTCAAAATATATAAGGAACCCAACTCAATAGAAAGAAAATAAATAACTCAATTAAAAAATGGCAAATAACTTGAAAAGACATTTCTCAGAAGACATACAAATGACCAACAGGTATATATATGAAAAATGCTTACTATCTCTAATCATCAGAAAAAAAGCAAACTATAATCATTAGATATAACCTCACACCTGTTAGCATGGCTGCTACCAAAGAGATAAGAGATAAGAGTTGGTAAAGCTGTGGAGAAAAAGGAACTCTATACAATGTTGGTGGGAATGTAAATTAGTGCAGCCATATGGAAAGCAGTATGAAGCTTCCTCAAAAAATTACAAATAGAACCACCATATGATCCAGCAATTCCACGACTGGGTGTATATCCAAAGGAAGTGAAATTAGTGTCAAGGAGATATCTGCACTCCCATGTTTATTGCAGCACTATTCACCATAGCCAAAATGTAGAATCAACGTAAGTGTCCATCAACAGATAAATGGATAAGGCAAATGTCATACCTATCCACAATGGAATATTATTTTGCCTTCAAACAGAATGAAATCTTGCATTTGTGACAATGTGGATGAACCTAGAGGATGTTGTATAAAGTAAATAACCCAGGCACAGAAAGACAAATACTGTATGATCTCACTTACATGTGGGATCTTAAAAAGTCAAACTCCTAAGAACAGAGAGTAAATGGTGGTTACCAAAGGCTGAAGAGTGGGTGGCAACTGGCAACATATTGGTCAGTAGATACTACAGTTCAGTCAGATATGAAGAATAAGTTCAGGAGATCTATTGTATATCAGGATGACTATAATTAATGACAATGTTTTGCATACTGAAAAATTGCTAGGAGAGTAGATTTCAAATGTTCTCACCACAAAATAAAAATGATAAATATATGTGGTAATAGATATGCTACTTAGCTTGATTTAGCCATTACACAATGTATACATATTTCTAAACATCATGTTTGACATCATAAATATGTACAATGTTTATTTTTCAAAAAAAAGGGAACACCTAGCCTACAAGCCCTTGTTTCAGACTCTGTTTTTCCAGAAAAGCTGTACTAAGACAGTTGATACCTAGAAATGACCCTACAGCACAGACTCTCAGCATGGGGATTCAAGAATCAGGTCACTTGGCTTCTAGCCGAAGTACAATTTGCCCTGTCACTCGGCTCACAAGATTCAGCACATCTATTGGTATTAGAGGTTTCCATGGTGATTGGATGCCAGCCTCAATAAAAGAATCATGACAGAAGCAAAGAGCAGTTTAGAGCAAGGCTGGTCCTTTCGTGACAGAAAACTGTTCATTGTTGGCAAAGGAACTCCTTGCCTAATAGAGACTGGACTTCTGACGATAGGGTATCAATTAACTGTGTAACTTGAGTCTACATGATCCCATCAGATCTCCCAAGTCACAAGGTTAGGCAGTCCCCCAGCAATCTGTTGTTTGGTAGAAATGGCACTTATGCAAATTGGACCCTGGCAGATCTGGAGGACACAAGTAAGTTGAAGAGCAGTGATCCTTCTCTTATGTCACTTCTCTGTGTCGTATTACTGCCTCCCTCTCACCTCACACCTCTGGCCTCATGGAGGTTCACAGCACCCAGCTAACAGGGGAGGAAAGCAATGTGGGTCTGCAACAGAAAAGGGTCAATTTTTGTCTAGGTGCTAGCTAGAAATAGCTGGTAGCTGCCCTACAGCCCCACTCAAGAATGGCCCTAAAAGGCGGTGAAGGTACATCCTCCCTAGGGAAACTCAGTTCCTAATGAGGAGTATGGATTTGGGTGGACAGCTAGCAGTCTATCAATTCCCCTCTCTGTCTCCCATCCCCAAGTTATTTGATACTGACTATGGGAAAGGTATTATTCTAAGTAATTTTTATAGTCATCTCTGCAAATTAGGTATCATTCTGATATGAATTTTTTAAAAGTGACTAGGATTGGTTATTTTCTTAAGATCACACAGCTGTTAAGGGGGCTGCATGCCTTGTACTCCACAGCTCATGTTTTTTCTACTGTATTGTATTAATTATCTAGTATTGTAACATATAGTTTCCGAAATGTTAAACTACAATAACATATATTATAGTTTAAGCCAAAAAGATTAAAAAGTATTTAGCACACCATTTAAGGGCATTAGGAAATATATATTTTACTTTAGAAAGATTTTAACCCAATCTAACCCAAGTGGTCAAAATTAAAAGCTTGGTGCTTATAAATATGGGTCTCCTCAAATCAAGAAAAACTCAACTGTTAGGAGTTTTACTTACTCATGGATTCAAGAGGATATGGATCTAGCAAGAGAGCTAAAAATAACACAGGGAAACTGAGAACACAAAATTAAATTTGAGTTTCATCTTGACCAGTGATTAGCAAATTATGTTCTATGGCGCTCCAAGATTGTATAATTGTACCTCAAAGTATATCATAGGGTCACAGGCTGTCTTAACATTTGGGCTTACTTATCTCCTTTAATAGAAATCCCACTTCTCTAAATGTTGAGATTCTACCTAAAATTACATTTCAAAAACAGATTTACTTCTATGAAAATAAAATTTGTAAAGCACAATTGGAGAACTTCACATATACCATAGGAGTATATCAAAATACAGGGTTCCTCCATGCTTTAGAATAATTCATAAATTAGTACTCTGAAACACCAATGATTTCTAGTCCAACTAAAAGTTATTATTAGTTACCTGGCTAGTAGGATCCCTGCAGTAATATAGGCTATAACGTTATAATAACCTTCTTTTCTAGTAATATGAACATAAATTTATCTGGGGCAGCTTTATACCTAAGTCAAGACTTGGCCCTGACTTTCTGTGGTTGTGGGAGTGAAAAGGATCAGACAAATAATATTTAAAATTGGCATTAGCAGAGTCCCATCTGCCCTTCTCTGCCTGCAGTAAGAAGTGCTTTGCAGAGTTATGTCTGTGACGTTAGACTCTGCTAGGCAGATGGAATTTGATTGGCCCACAGGCCTAAAGCACTTAGAAAATATTTCGGCAAGTAGAGATAGGAAGGCCTTTGATGTTGAGCGTGGTTATTTGGATAAAGGAGGTGATACACGGCAGAACGTGTCTGAGCATCAAAGTGAGAGCTCAGAAGCAGCAGGGACTGCCTACAAAATGGAGCTCATTTTTCTAAGTCACACAGCAGCCTAAAGCATCCATTTGAATGCTGAGTAGTTTGAATAGCCATAAGAGTTGTTAGAAGACAGTCTTTAAAGTCATATTGAATTACAGCAGACTTCAGGCTCATTTATTCTTTGGAAACATTACAAGAGCCGTAACTTAACAATATTGTGAACAAGCAAAGTTTTCAGGTGTTATCAGTGTTAGATTTTTTCCAAGGCCATTTTTCTGCATTTCTTTCCTCTCTTTCTGTTTAGGTTATAGTTTTTCTCTAAACCAGGTGAGCCTCTATTGAGTAATGTATCCTCTAATAAGATCAATTTATCTTCCACTGACTTCTGCAACCATTTATGCTATTTTTAAAAGCTTCCAAATTTAAAAATTTTCAAGATCTGCTGTGAGCATCGAGATAAATCCTTTCATTAAGTAAAATCTTGTCTCATTAAAAAAAAAAAAAAAAGAAATTTCTAGGCCAGACACGGTGGCTCACGCCTGTAATCCCAGCACTTTGGGAGGCCAAGGAGGGTGGATCACAATGTCAGGAGATCAAGACCATCCTGGCTAACACCGTGAAATCCCGTCTCTGCTAAAAATACAAAAAATTAGCTGGGTGTGGTGGCAGGCACCTGTAGTCCCAGCTACTTGGGAGGCTGAGGCAGGAGAATGGTGTGAACCTGGGAGGCAGAGCTTGTGGTGAACAGAGATTACGCCACTGCACTCCAGCCTGGGTGACAAAGCAAGACTCCATCTCAAAAAAAAAAAAAAAAAAAAAGAATTTCTACCTAAAACACAATTAAAACACAATATGAGCACACAAAAGCAAAAATGAAAACAAAAATTTCCAAAATATCCCACCCCTCTTCCTGGACAGCTCAGCCCCTACACGACAACTGCTGAGGAAAGTGAGCAATGCCAAGTAGGCAGTGTATGCTCTATGCACCCCAAGCCCTCTGTCCCCATGGTTCTAAGTGTTATGGAGATGGGGTCATCAAAGGTTGGGTGTGGGGAAATCCCAGAAATGAGAAGAAGTTAATTTGGACTACTGTGATTTACTTCCAAAAGAGGGAAAGAAAATTGCTAAGAGAAAAGGTCACGATAGGCAGCATGTAAGAAATGGTTTGAAAGTAAGAAAGGAGAGAGGCTAGAGAGTAGCTGTGCCCCTTGAACCTGGCAAGTTAGGGAGGGAGGGGACTGAAGAACGGGAAGAGAGGAAAGTTCAGCCAATGCATGAGGGTCTAGGCTGAAGAAGTTGCCGCCTTTCGTCTGAACCCTTATCTCCCAGGCCTCATCCCCCATGCTCCTGCTTCTCAAAGGCTGAAGTTTATTAAAATGCAGATTCCAATTCCACGGGTCTGGAGTGGGTGGGACCTGGGTGTCTGCATTGCTTACACACTTCCACTTGATGCTGCCCTGCTGGAAACCAAACTTTGAGTAACAAACTTACACAAGCACTATTATCACACTCTGGAATGTCCTTCCAGAGACAAATGTTGACTACATAATTGTAACATGTTCATCAAGTTTTGTTAAAAGGTACAATAACGTACTATATCAATGTTCTCCAGAGAAACAGAATCGGTAGGAGATATCTACCTATGTAGAAAGATACTCTCTCACTCTCTCTCTCTCTATATATATATAAAGTTATATATATACATAAAGTTATTATATATTATTTTTATATAGTTATTTATAAATATATTTATATAAATATATATAAATAAATATATATATATAAAATAATGTGTCACCAGGAATGTGTAGAAACAGAAATTCTTACCCATTGTTACTGGCTGTATAAATCAGCAAAGTTTATGTTTAGCATAATTTGTCAAATTCTATGAAAAGTAAAAATTTACATACCCCTTGACCAATATTTTCAGATCTAAGTATTTATACTACAGATATATTGATACATTGTCTTTGTAGTTCAAGACTCTTTTTTCAAGAATGTTTATTGCAGCATTTTTGTAAGAGCAAAGCACTAAATATCCAATAATAAGAAAAGTTATACATTATATATATGTGTATATATATATGTATATAGATATACACAGAGAGAGAGATAGGAGATATCTATCTATATAGAGAGATCTATATGGAGTATCTCTATGTATATAGATAGATATCTTCTATCCTCAACTCCCTCCACCTTTCCCTCTCTTATTATTATTTCTCTTATTATTGGATATTTAGCGCTTCTTTACTGTTACAAAAATGCTGCAATAAACATTCTTGAAAAGAGAGTCTTGAATTACAAAGACAATGTATCAATATATCCGTAGTATAAATACTTAGATCTGAAAATATTGGTCAAGGGGTATGTAAATTTTTACTTTTCAAAGAAATTGACAAATTATGCTAAACATAAACTTTGCTGATTTATACATCCAGGACAAATGGGTAAGAATTTCTGTTTCTACACATTCCCGGTGACACACTATTTTACAAAATATTTTGAGCCTTGCCACTTTGATACGTGAAAAAAAAGTCTCAAGTTTTATTTTGAGGATAAACATTTTTCTCTTACATTTATAAACTGTATTCCTTTTCTTCTATGATTTTGTCCATTTCTCTAAGATCATTGCTATTTTTTTCACTGATTTACTAGAGCTCAATGTATCTTATGGATATAGCCTTTTTCCATATACAATGCAAATATATTTTATTCTGGTATGTTTTGTCTTTTAAGTTTATGGTATTTTAACCATGCAAATATTTTAATTTTTATGCAAAGAGTTTAATTTTATTATGTTTTCTGGGTTTTGTTTCTTACTCCACAGGCTTTTCCTCCAAGAAGCTATAAATAATTATCCTATATTTGCTCCTATTACTTATATAGTATCTCATTTTGCATTAAAACCTTTGAACCATTTTATTTATTTTTGTATAAAAAGTGGATTAGAGACCCAACTTCTCAGTCTTACTCCTCTGGCTAGTTATTTGTTCCAATTCCATTTTTTTGATAATTCATTTTTTAATCACAATTAAATTTCACTATGTATTGGCTCTATTTATGAAATGTCTACTCTGGAAAATCTATTATAGAATGTTAATTACTGGTTTCCTATAATATGCCTAATAATTAGAAGGCCTAGTATTCATTATTATTCTTATTCTTTGAAACTTTTCTGCAGTCTTATAAATTGGAATTCTTGTCAAAAATTATTGTTGGTATTTTGATTGTGACTGAATTAAAGTTATGAATTAATTAAAGGAGAAGGTCTATTTTGTATATTCTCAACAGAGGTGCTATTACCCCTAAAAGGACAAAGATTGCTTTGGAGAGAAAAAAACTTACTCTTTTTATGTTTAAAGAAGAGATATATATGTAATAAATAAAAAAATATATATTTAGTATACCTGTAGTATTGAAATACAATGGGAGAAAGTGATTAAGAAAAAAAATTTTTAAAAATCTCCTTAGAAAGACTACAATGAAAATACAGTTGAGAAACACTATTCTATTGATAGAAAGCTGATCACTGTTATCTGAGAATAAGTCACTTCTTCATATTTACTTAAGTCTTTTAGATGCAACAGTGAAGTTGTTGTTTTTGTTTTTGTTTTCTTCCAAATAGATCTGGGGCATTTGTTTCTAGGTATTTTACCTTTTTTTAATAGATGGAATTTTTCTTCCATTATATTTTCCTATCAATTATGATTTACATTTAGAAAAGCAATTGTATATTAATCTTCTATAGTCATGCTACTGAATGTTTAATTATAATAGTGTTATAGTTGTTTTTCCTCATTTGTCAGAATTAATCTGCAAATAATAAAAATGGGCCGGGCATGGTGGCTCATGCCTGTAATCCCAGCACTTTGGGAGGCCAAGAGTGGTGGATCATGAGGTCAGGAGATTGAGACCATCCTGGCTAACACAGTGAAACCCCGTCTCTACTAAAAATGCAAAAATATTAGCCAGGTGTGGTGGTGGGCGTCTGTAGTCCCAGCTACTTGGGAGGCTGAGGCAGGAGAATGGTGTGAACCCGGGAGGTGGAGCTTGCAGTGAGCCGAAATCGTGCCACTGCACTCCAGCCTGGGCTACAGAGTAAGACTCTGTCTCAAAAAAAATAAATAAATAAAAATAATAATAATTTAGCATCATTCCTTCTAATCATTATTCTTCTTCTTATTCTTTTTTGGCTAAGGGTATTTCTAATGCTTACAGAAAGTTAAAACTAATAAAGATGGTAGACATCTTTAGCTTATATCTAATTTTAATGAAATTTTTTTAGTATTTTACTATTGAGCCTATGTTGATTCAATGTTATTATTGGGAGATTATAAATCAATATCTGTTATAAAAGACATTTATCAAATGCCTTTTGGCATTTATGGAGATAGTCAAATGAGTGTTGTCCTGGGATCTCTAATTATGCACATTGTGTTACTAGAGCTCCATATATTGAACTATCCCTGCATTCCTGGTATAAACTCCATATGTTTGTGGTACATTATCTTATAGTATGTGACTGTGGTTTATTTGACAATACGCTGCTTTTGGTTTTTGCTATAATAAAATAATGTTTTTATTTAATTTTATTGCATCATGCTATTTTGTCAGGTTTTGGTAACAGGAGCTTCATAAAACAAGTACATAAACTTTCCCTTTTTCCTCTATTTTCAAAAACATTTTCCTTTTTTTTTTTTTTTTCATTTTATTTGAAACGGAGTCTGGCTCTGTCACCCAGGCTGGAGCCAATGGCATGATGGAATAGCTCATTGCAACCTCCACCTTCTGGGTTCAAGTGATTCTCCTGTCTCAGCCTCCCAAGTAGCTGGGACAACAGGTATACACCACCATGTCTGGCTATTTTTTTTTATTTTTAGTAGAGACAGGCTTTCACCATGTTGGCCCGGCTGGTCTCAAACCCCTGACCTCAGGCCTCTCAAAGTGCTGGGATTATGGCCTCTCAAAGTGCTGGGATTATGGCCTCTCAAAGTGCTGGGATTATGGGCGTGAGCCACCACGCAGAGCCTGAAACATTTTCAGATAGATTAGATTTCTTATTTCTTACAGATTTTATAGATTCAACTGTAAAAAATGTCTGAACCAAGTATTTTTGTTTTTGATGTTCTCCTGACAACTTTTTCATTTTAACTTCATATTTTTACCAGGATATATTTTGGCAATTTGTTCCTTTGAACCCAGCTTTCAAATTTTTTTCTACAGAATGGAGCAAAGTAAAATTTCTTTGTATCTGTGCCTATTTTCTCTATTCTAATAGATAATTTTGTACATTCATGTTTTTTTCTTTCTTTATACATCATACCTTTGTTTATTTTTTATTAGGTTAGCTAATGGTTTGCTCTCTCTCTCTCCCCCCTACCTTTTGCTCACTATTCCTCTATCTCTTTCTCTCTGTTCCTCTTGGTTTTGCTCTCATGATGTTTCTCTCTTTTTTCTCTCCAGAAACCAAATCGTGGACTCAATTAGTAGTTTTATCTTTTGCTTCCTGTTTTCTAATTTACTTATTTCTACTATTTTATTTTTCTTTCTTCCTTTTTTCTTACATTTATTTAGTCGTCCTTTTCTCAACTTTAAAAGTTTTATACTTTATTCACTTTTTTTATGGAAAAAGTGGAAAAGGAGTTTTATTTTTGTAGAAAAAGAGGATTGTAAAAATACAGCATGAAGTAGATTTTCTACAGTGTCCTTTGAGGTTTTTAAGGGAGGATTCAGAATATTTTATTTATTCTTATTTGATGAACTGCTCTCATTTTAACCACATAACAAAATCAGACAGCGTGGGTTGATTAGGGTTTTAAGCATTATTCAAATTGACTTTAAGAAAATTACACTTTCTTCAACATTTATTGATATTTCAGAAAGAATATATAGTTAAGTGATCTCACAAGTCTCCTAACCAAATAGACCTTTCTTTCCATCATTGCAGGTCACTTGACCCTTACCTCTGGCTGTGGGGTAGTAAGTGTACTTGGCTGGGGATGTTAAGAAACTTTAATTCAATTCTTAGGGCATGCAGTAGGAAGTCCTCCTTGCCCTGCTGCCACCTTACAACCCCATTCTAATGTGACATCTCGTGCCATGCTACATTCTTACCTTGTTCCCCAGACCTGCAAGCAGATCGTTTTTAATGCCTGGACTCTGGTACTTCTCTTTTTTTTTTTGAGACGGATTCTTGCTCTGTCACTCAGGCTGGAGTGCAGTGGCGCAATCTTGGCTCACTGCAACCTCTGCCTCCCAGGTTCAAGCGATTCTCCTGCCTCAGCTTCCTTAGTAGCTGGATTACAGGCACACGCCACCACGCCCAGCTAATTTTTGAATTTTTAGTAGAGACGGAGTTTCACTATGTTGGCCAGGATGGTCTCAGTTTCCTGACCTCGTGATCTGCCCGCTTCGGCCTCTCAAAGTGCTCGGATTACAGGCGTGAGCCACCGTGCCCGGCCACTTCTCTTGATCACATGTCTATTATCACTCTCCACTGAAGGTCAATCTGTCTTGATCTCCATGGCCTTCTCCAAACTGCCCAGCAGATAAGAGACTTCTGCTTTTAACACCATCCTGAAAGGCTGGACCTTGTTATTTATTGACAGATTTTCATATGTTCATTTATGCACATTTACTCATTCATCAGGCATGTATAAAGTACCAATTTCCAGTCAAATAGTGTGCTAGAAAGCAGAGATATTAAAAAAAAAAATAGAGCAGAATATGGTTCCTTCCTTTTAGTGGCATACAATGTAGTGGAAGGTGACCCAATGACATGGACCTGAAATGACTAAATCTAGATTCTTGGGTGCTGAGTTCTGATATGGCATCCTGAAACTTCTTGATGGTTTTGCTAATTGCTTACCTTCATGGTCATGTGTAGGATATTTCCATGATCTCCTAATTTTACTTTCCCCTTGTTTAACTTATCTGTCCCCTGTTTTTGTTGTTGTTGTTTTTTCAATGCCTGCCTCTTTCCTGTCAGGTCTGTTTCTCATACATTGCTCCTTCTGCTGCAGTTCCCGCTATACCTGATTATACCACAGGCCATATCTAGCCTTTGACATATTAATTCGATATGTGCTTTGCTCATGCAGAAAAACCAGTTCAGGAGCAAAGATAGCTTATGCATATCTATTATTCACTAAATATATACCAAAGCTGCCCTGAAGTGTTTTTTTTTTTTGCTTTATTTTATTTGAAGTATCAAACTTGAATTTATAATCATCTTTTTTTTGAAAAAAAAAAAAAAAGAAAAAGATCAAGAAAGACTTCCAGCAATCAAAAGAGTTATATCCTAAGATATCTGGAAATTTTCCAAATTTGAAATACTGTTAGTAAAGTTAATTTTCCCTAAGAAAAGAAAAAGAAACAACAATTAGAGAACAAAACTGTGGCACCAAGATGGGAACAAAGGGCACTCAAATATGTATTGCAACAAAAATGACAAGTGATCACCCACTGTGTTCCCATGGGTAATTAGCAAGTAGAAGAAACTGTGACAGTTAAATCCAAGGATACCCGGGATTAGAATCTCATTGTAATGTGACAAAGTAAGGCCCAGGATGATTTCTAAAGTGGGCCAGTGGTTTAGGTTTATGAGGGAATTTACTCTTGTGCGTGAACATCAGAAGGAATTTATCCTGCTCTTTCCTCTATAACGTGGTTCCTAGCATGCATCCCAGGGGTGGCATTTGAGCAAGACTCTAGTGTATTATTATAAAGTGGAGAGGAAGTAACACACTAACTGGACTTGCTTTTTAAAGCTTCTCAGAGTAAAACCTTGACACAATGCCAGACATCCAGATGAAAACTGAAGAAAAACAAAAACAATCCTCCAGATGTTTTCCCTAAGTAAATGAATAGTGATTACTGTTCTTATTCTTTCTTTTGGGGAATAACTCATGCAGCGTAAGAGGAAAAGGACCAGATGAAATGTCAGTGTCAACAAAAGCCAAGTTGTCTCCTTAACAGGAAGACAATATGGGTGATACTGGGTGACCTGGACAGTGTAAAATAATGAATCACCAAAACCTCACCTTAAAGTATGGTAAATTACATTTTTAGCCCAAATGTCTTACCTCACTCTACATCCATACCTTTAACCATTTAACTCATATAACCTTGTATTTCCTCCTACTATAGATAGAGTATACTTCCCTGACTCTTGACTCAGAGCACACCATGTGACTTGCTTTGGCCAAGCAATGGGACATTAGCAGACATTATTCATGCAGAGGCTTGAAATGTGCTTAGGTAATTGGATTTACCCTCTTGCACTTTGCCTTGACCATGAGAGGAACTACCAAGGTAGCTGACTGGTCCAGGAAAGAAGAAAAACTCATGGAACAAACCTCACCCTAACTTGAAGCTTAGAGCCTAGACCAGTCCAGAGCAGTTGGTTTCCAGTGAACTTGCAGATGTGTGAGAAAGAATAAATAATTGTGTTTTAAGCCACTGAGTTTTGGATTGGTTTGTTAAACAGAATTATTATGGAAATAGTTGACCTCTACTATAAAGCCAAATCAGACTGGAGTTGAGTAGATGTCTGAAAGAATCAACATGAAGAATCAAGTCTCCACAAAGATATAGATCTAAACTTATCCGTCTCTCCAGCTTCACTGCCTAATAAGCTCCATTTAGCTTTTTGAGTCTGTCATAATATCCTACTTCCAGTTTTTAGATATGCTAAGCCCTTCCATACATCAAGGTCAACAAAGCATAAACAAAAAGCATATGCTTAAGAAAAAAGTATCTCTGAACAACTTACTTCCCATTCCCATCCATTTCTTGAATGTCTTAACATAGCCATTACCTTCTCAGCTAATGGGATACCTTGGTCCTTAAGGTGTGCCTCCAGTGGCACTAAGGGGGAGCTCAAAAATCTATGGGCTTGTAGATCAATAAAAAATATTCTATTGATGACAACACAATTTATGCAATTTCCTATAAGTTTGAACAGGTTCTAAATGAACATATATACAACAGCAAGTTTCTTGGTGAAAATACTCAAATACAATAAAACATTTTTTTCTAGTAGCATTTTTTACTGAAACAAATATTTGTACATGTTAATGGGATACATATGTATACATACATGATATTTTGTTCCACACAGAGACTGTATAAAGATCAAGTCAGAGTGTTTGGGATGTCCATCACCTTGAGTATTTACCATTTCTTTGTTCTGGGGTCATTTCAGTCCTTTCTTCTAGCTTTTTTGAAATATGCAATATATTGTTAACTATGGTCAACCAGCTCTGCTTTTGAACATTAGAATTTATTCCTTCTAACTGTATGTTTGTACCTATTAACCAACCTCTTTTTATTCCTCCCTGCCTTCCTCTGCCCTTGCCCACACATACCCTTCCAGCCTCTGGTATCTATCATTCTATTCTCTACCTCCATGAAATCAATGTTTTTATCTCCCTCATATGTGAGAACATGTGATGTTTGTTTTTCTGTCCCAGGCTTATTTCACTTAACATAATGACCTCCAGTTCCATCCATGTTGATACAAATAATATAATTTTATTTTTTGTTGTGACCAAATAGTAGTCCATTGTGTATATATACCTTATTTTCTTTATCCATTCATCCATTGATAGATATTTGTATTGATTCCATATCTGGGCTCTTGTGAATAGTGCTGTGATAAACATGTGAGTGCAGTTATTCCTTTGATATACTGATTTATTTTCCTTTGGATAAATACCCAGTAGTGGAATTGCTGAGTCATATGTTAGTTCTACTTTTAGTTTTTAAAAAAATCTCCATACTGTTTTCCATAGTAGCTGTACTAATTTACATTTCCAATGACAATGTACAAGAGTTCCCCTTTCTCCACATCCTCACCAGGATCTGTTATTTATTTTGTCTTTTTAATAATAGTCTCTCAGAGGACTAAGATAATATCTCATTGTGGTTTTGATTTGCATTTCTCTGATGATTAGTGATGTGAAGCATTTTTTCATATATCTGTTGGCCATTTGTATGTCTTCTTTTGAGAAATGTCTATTCATGTCCTTTAGCCAATTTTTTTTTCTCTTTTTTTTTTGAGACAGAGTCTCACTCTGTCACCCAGGCTAGAGTGCAATGGTGCGATCTCGGCTCGCTGCAACCTCTGCCTCCTGGGTTCAAGCTATTCTCATGTCGCAGCCTCCTGAGTAGCTAGGATTACAGGCACTTGCCACTATGCCCAGCTAATTGTTGCATTTTTAGTAGAGATGGGGTTTTGCCATGTTGGTCAGGTTGGTCTCGAACTCCTGACCTCAAGTGATCCACCCACCTCGGCCTCCCAAAGTGCTGGGATTACAGGCTTTACCCACTTTTAATGGGATTTTTTTTTTCTGTTGAATTGTTTGAGTTACTTGTGTATTCTGGATATTAGTCCCTTGTTGTACAAAGAGTTTATAGGTATTTTCTACTATTCTGTAGGTTGTCTCTTCACTCTGTTGATTTTTTCTTTGCTATGCAGAAGCTTTTTAATTTATTACAGCCCCATTTGTCTTTTCCTTATTTTTGTTGCCTGTGCTTTTAGGTCTTAGTCATAAAATCTTTGCCTAGACCAATGTCCTGAAATGTTTCCCTTATGTTTTCTTTTAATAGTTTTATATATTCGTTTTATATTTAAGTCTTTAATCCAAATTGAGTTGATCTTTATGTATGGTGAAAGACAGGGGTCCAAATTTTTTTTTCTGCATATGGATGTCCAATTTTCCCAAAACCATTTATTGAAGAGGATGTCCTTTCCTCAAGGTATGCTCCTTTACTGAAAATCATTTGACTGTAAATACATGGATTTAGATTTATTTCTGGACTCTTTATTCTGTTTCATTGATCTCTGTGTCTATTTTTATACCAATACTATGCTGTTTTGGTTACTTGAGATTTAAAATATATTTTGAAGTCAGATAGTGTGATGACTCAAGTTTTATTTTGTGTTTGATTGCTTTTGTTATTTGGTTTCTGTTTTGGTTATACATAAATTTTAGGATTCATTTTCTGTGAAAAATGACATATTTTGATAAGGATTGCATTGAATTTGTAGATTGCTTTGGGGAGTATGGTCATTTTAATGATATAAATTCTTCTGATCCATGAGCATAGGATGTTTTTCCATTATATCCTCTTTAATTTCTTTTATCCATGTTTTTTCATTTTTCTTATAGATGTCTTTAACCTGCTTGTTTAAATTTATTCCTAGGCATTTTATTTTATTTTATTTTTTAGCTACTGATTTTATAAATTGAATTGCCATCTTGATTTCTTTTACAGCCAGTTCATTATTGGTGTATAGAAACACTATTGATTTTTGTATGTAGATTTTGTATTCTGCCATGTTACTGAAATTATTAGATTTAACATTTTTTAGGATTAGTAGATATAAAATCATGTCATCTGCAAAGAGGGACAATTTGACTTCCTTTTCTTCAATTTGAATGCATTTAAAATAATAATAATCTAACTGTCCAGGACTTTAAATTGACCAAATTTCTTTTGATGTTCCATAGTGAGGGATAAGAGGCAAATTACTAAAAATTAAATAACTAGAGTTTATTAAAATAGAACATTAATTTTTGAATAAGGCCTGAATTCTCGTATTTAAGCTTCCTAGTACTATCCATATGTAGAAAATAATATGAATTACATTATATATTATATATATGTTATATATCTCTTCCTTACACCATATACAAAAATTAACTCAAGATGGATTAAAGACTTAAATGTAAGACCTAACACCATAAAAACCCTAAAAGAAAACCTAGGCAATACCAGTCAGGACATAGGCATGAGCAAAGACTTCATGACTAAAACTCCAAAAGCAATGGCAACAAAAACCAAAATAGACAAATGGGATCTAATTAAACTAAAGAGTTTCTGCACAGCAAAAGAAACTATCATCAGAGTGAACAGGCAACTTACAGAATGGGAGAAAATCTTTGCAATCTACCCATCTGGCAACGGGCTAATATCCAGAATCTACAAAGAACTTAAACAAATTTACAAGAAAACAAGCAAACAACCCCATCAAAAAGTAGGCAAAGGATATGAACAGACACTTCTCAAAAGAAGACATTTATGCAGCCAACAGACGTATGAAAAAAAGCTGATCATCACTGGTCCTTAGAGAAATGCAAGTCAAAACCATAATGAGATACCATCTCACACCAGTTAGAATGGTGATCATTAAAACGTCAGGAAACAGCGGATGCTGGAGAGGATGTGGAGAAATAGGAAATCTTTTACATTATTGGTGGGAATGTAAATTAGTTCAACCATTGTGGAAGACAGTGTGGCGATTCCTCAAGGATCTAGAACTAGAAAGACCATTTGACCCAGCGGTCCCATTACTGGGTATATATCCAAAGGATTATAAGTTATGCTACTACAAAGACACATGCACACATATGTTTATTGCGGCACTATTCACAATAGCAAAGACTTGGAACCAACCCAAATGTCTGTCAATGATAGACTGGATTTAAAAAATGTGGCACATATACACCATGGAATTCTATGCAGCCATGAAAAAGGATGAGTTCATGTCCTTTGCAGGGACATGGATGAAGCTGGAAACCATCATTCTAAGCAAACTATCACAAGGACAGACAACCAAACACATGTTCTCATTCATAGGTGGGAGTTGAACAATGAGAACACATGGACACAGGGCGGGGAACATCACACACCAGGGCCTGTCGGAGGGTGGGAGGCTGAGGGAGGGATGCCAGTAGGAGAAATACCTAATGTAAATTATGAGTTGATGGGTGCAGCAAACCAACATGGCACATGTATACCTGTGTAACAAACCTGCACGTTGTGCACATGTACCCTAGAACTTAAAGTATAATTAAGCAAAAAAAAAAAGATGTGCTATAAATGTAGAATACATACCAATTTGAAAATTTAGTACAAAAAAATCTAAAATATCTGTGATAACATTTTAAGACAATTACATATTTAAATGATAATATTTTGGATAGTTTGGGTTAAATAAATTATTAACATTGAAATAATATGAATTATTAAAAAATTCTAAAGTAACACCCAAACATCCACAGAAGATATGTTTTTGTCATTTAGACTTCACATCCTTAAGCAGAAAAATGAGCTATAATTTATAACAATTTTATACAGTTAGGACAAAAAAAGTGAACTTTATATATGTATATCTTTATACTAAAAAATTTCTGTAATGTTATTAACTTGTGGTTTGTAGGGTGGTGATGCTGGGTGTGTGTGTGTGTTTGTGTGTGTGTGTGTGTGCACTCGTGCGCAAATAAGGATTAGTATTTGGGGCAAATAAGGATTAGTATTTATTGAGATCTTATTTTTTGCCAGAAACTTTGCTGAGCAATTTGCAGACATTATCTCATTTGACTCTTACTTTGCAAGATATCAAAAAAAAAAAGTTTGTCAATTTATGTAGTAAACATGCTTATTTGTGCATGGGCAGTTTATAAACAGCACTCCAAGACCGTGGGTTTCAGTGGTGACTGCATAGTAAAGCCATTTTGGAGCTTGCAATAATCTCCGTATCCAGGCCCCACCCCAGGATATTTAAATTGGAATGTTCCAGGGAAGAATGCAGACATCAGTATTTTTTAAGCTCCCTGTGTAATTCCAATAAGCAGCTAAGTAAATTTGTGAATCAGTGGATTTATAATACCAATGACAAGTTGAGAAGCTGAACACTCAGTGATATATCTGTTTGGTCTTAAACAGGGCTGCACTTTTTCTACACTGAGAGAGAAATTAGCAACACAGTAGTCATCTGCAACCATGTCAGAGTGGAAAGATCATCTACTGTGCTTGTTTTAAGTAATTCAGACTTAGACTGTTTCCCTCAGGAGATCACTAAGATAAAGATACTTGGACAGATGTTTTTATGATCTCCTGAGAACAGAACAAATCCTGTACCTCTTAAACCCCCTTTCTCAGTTAGCGTTTGCCCTAAGTAAGCAGGAGAAATGGTAGTCTATGTTTTATATTATCTATGTATTAGACAGTGGCATAATGTCAAGGCTGAATCACTTTACCAAAGATGGTGTGTACTTTCAGAGTCAGAACGAATACATTTAAAACATCCAGTCACTACTGCTAAGGTGCTGTTCATCTGCTGAGTCATCTGAACAGCTTGCTTGACCATTCTGGGGATCTGTTCTTTCTATGGGCAACTCTAGCTTCTGTGTTGCTCCCAGAAGCAGGCATGGATGAAGTCTGCAGTGACCCTGGCCTTCCTGCAGCCTGCAACAGTCATCAATGCAGGAAGGAGAAGGGAAAATATGGAGAACTGGTTGTGGTTAAGTTTATGTGTCAAGTTGACTGGGCCACGGGATGCCCAGACATCTTATTAAACATTATTTCTGGCTGTGTCTGTGAGAGTGTTTTCAGAAGAGATTGACATTTGAATTGGTAGACCCCCAATGTGGGTGGACATCATCTAATTCCTTCAGGATCCAAATAGAATAGAAAGGTAGAAGGTGGAAGAAGGGTGAATTTGTTCTTTCTGCTTGAGATGGGACATCAATCTTCTCCTTCCCTTAGACTGTTGGTTCTTAGGCTTTTGGCCTTGGACGGAGTCTACATCTCCAGCTTTCCTGGACTTCCAGTTTATGGAAGGCAGATCATGAGATTTCTCAGTGTCTGAATTTGAGTGAGTTAATCCTTCATAATAAATCTCTTACAGTGTATCTCTATCTGTATATCCTATTAGTTCTGTTTCTCTGGAGAACCCTGACTAATACACTGGTTTTTAGCATTCACTGCATCACCTTCGGTTGAATGTGTATTTGTTAAGAAATGCCACTACATAAGTTCCCAAAGTCTGGATTGTGAGGTCATTACTTTTTAGATCCTGAATAATTTCTGACACCTCAAACAGGTTTTGTTTTGTTTAGTTTTGTTTTTTCCTTTTTGGTTTGGGGAAAAGCTTGTCAACATAGTGATTAAAAACATGGGCTGTAGATCTAGACTCTTGAATCCCAGTTTTCTCATTTGTAAAATGAAGGCACTTACATGTGTTTCTTATTTAACTGACAAAAATAGTATGTATTTATGGTGTAAAACATGATGTTTGATATATGTGTACATTGCTAATGGCTAAATTGCACAAATTAACATGTTTTTATCTCACATACTTATTTGTTGTGAGAAAATTTAAAATCTATTTTCATAGCAATTTTAAAGCCTGCAATATATTATTATTAACTATAGTCTATGATTTACAATAGATGTCTTGAACTTATTCTTCCCAGCTAACTAAAATGTTGTGTCCTCTGACCAACATCTCCTCAAGCCTCTACCTAATCAGTAACCTCTGGTATCCACTATTCTACTATCTGTTTTAGGAGTTAAACTTTTTTAGATTTCACATATACATAAGATCATGAGATATTTGTCTTTCACTGCCTGGCTTATTTCAATAGGCATAACATCATCAGAGTTCATCCACTTTGTCATAAATGATAGAATTTCATTTGGTTTTAAGGCTGAGTAGTATTTCATTGTGTATATATACCACATTTTCGTTATTCATTAATCTGTTGATGGATACTTAGGTTGATTCCATATTCTAGCTACAATAAATAATGTTGCAATAAACATAAGAGTGCAGATATCTCTTTGACAGGCAGATTTTATTTCTTTCAGCTATATGCCCAATAGTAAGATTGCTTGATCAAATGGTAGTTTTATTTGTAATTTTTTTGAGGAAAGTCCAACTGTTTTCCATAATGACTATTTTAATTTACATTTCCATCAATGGTGTTCAATGGTTTCCTTTTTTTCCGTATCTTTGTCAACACTTGTAATCTCTTGTCTTTTTGACAGTAGCCATTTTAACAGGTATGAAGTACTGTCTCATTGTGATTTTGATTTGCATTTCTCTGATAATTAGTGATGTTGAGCACTTTTTCAAATACCTGTGGCCATTTGCATGTATTCTTCTGGGAAAGACTATTCGGGTCTTTGTTCCAATTGTAATCCTGTCACACAGGTAGTGAGCATAGTACCCAATAGTTTTTCAATCCTTGCCCCTCCTCTTCCCTCCACCTTTTAGCAGTTCCCATTGTCTATTGTTGCCATCTTTATGTCCATAAATAGCCAATGCTTGGTTCCCACTTATAAATGATAACATGTGGTATCTGGTTTTCTGTTCCTGCATTAATTTGATTGGGATAACAGCCTTCAGTTGCATCCATGTTGCTTCTAAAGACATGATTTCTTTCTTTTTTATGGTTGTATAGTATTTCATAGTGTACATGTACCATATTTTGTTTATTCAATCAACTGTTGATGAACACCTAGGTTGATTGCATGTCTTTGCTATTGTGAATAGTGCTGTAATGAACATATGAGTGCTTGTGTGTTTTTGGTAGAATAATTTATTTTCTTTTGGATATATACCCAGTAATGGGATTGCTTAGTTAAGCGGTAGTTCTCTCTCACTGAGAAATCTCCAAACTGCTTTCCACTGTGACTGAACTACTTTACTTTTCCACTAGCATTGTATGAACATTCCCCTTTCCATGCAGCCTCACAGCATCTGTTGTTTTTTGACGTTTTAGTAATAACCATTCTGACTCTTGTGAGATGCTATTTCATTGTCATTTTGATTTGCATTTCTCTGATGATTAGTGATGTTAACCATTTTTTCATATTTGTTGGCTGCTTGTATGTCTTCTTCTGCAACGGGTCTGCTCATGGCCTTTCCCCACTTTTCAATGAAGTTGTTTGTTTTTTCCTTGTTAATTTGTTTAAGTTCCTTATAGATTCTGGATATTAGACCTTTGTTGGATGCTTAGTTTGCAAATATTTTCTTCTATTCTGTAGGTTGTCTCTTTACTCTGTTGAATTTCTTTTGCCATGCAGAAGCTCTTTAGTTTAATTTGGTCCCACTTGGCAATTTTCGTTTTTGTTGCAATTGCTTTTGAGAACTTAGTCATAAATTCTTTCCCAAGGCCAATGTCCAGCATGGTGTTTCCTAGATTTTCTTCTATGATTCTTATAGTTTGAGGTCTTATATTTGAATCTTTAATCCATCTTAAATAAAGTTTTGTATATGGTGAAGTGTAAGGGTTCAGTTTCATTCATCTTCATATGACTAGCCAAGTAAGTATCCCAGCACTGTTTATTGAATAGAAAATCTTTCCCTCATTGCTTATTTTTGACAATTTTGTTAAAAATCAGTTGGTTCTAGGTGTGTGGCTTTCTTTCTGGGTTCTCTATCCTGTTCTATTTGTTGATGTTTCTGTTTTTGTACCAATACCATGCCAATTTGATAACTCTAGCATTTTAATATAATTTGAAGCTGAGTAATGGGATGCCTCTGGCTTAGTTTATTTTGCTTAGGATTTCTTTGGCTGTTCGGGCTCTTTTTTGGCTCTTCATGAGTTTTGGAATAGTGTTTCCTAATTCTATGAAGAATTACATTGGTAGTTTGGTAGGAATAGCATTAAATCTGTAGATTGCTGTGGGCAATATGGCCATTTTAATGATATTGATTCATTTATTCCATGAATATAGAATGTTTTTTCTTTTATTTGTGTCATCTGTGATTTCTCTTAGCAATTTTTTGTGGTTCTCCTTATGGAGATCTTTCACTTTCTTGGTTAGATGTATTCCTAGATTTTTTGATTTTTTATTTTTTTGTGACTATTGCAAATGAAATTGTGCTCTTGATTTGGCTCTCAGAATGAAAGTTATTGCTGTATGGAAATACTACTGATTTCTGAACATTGATTTCGTATGCTGAAACTTTACTGAAGTTGTTTGTAAGTTCCTGGAGCCTTTTGGTGAAGTCTTTAGGTGTTTTCTACTATAGAATCATATCATCAATGAACAGAGATAGTTTGACATCTTCTTTTCCTATTTGGAAGTCCTTTATTTATTTCTGTTGCCTGGCTGCTCTGGGTAGAACTTCTGGTACTATGTTGAATAGGAGTGAAAAGAGTGGGCACCCTTGTTCTAGTTCTCAAGGGGAATGCTTCTAGCTTCTGCCTGTTCAGTGTGATGTTAGCTATGGGTTTGTCATAGATGACTCTTATTACTTGAAGGTATGTCCCTTAGATGCATAATTTATTGAGGGTTTTGATTGTGAAGGGATGTTGGATTTCATTGAAGGCTTTTACTACATCTATTTGAATAATCATATGGTTTTTGCTTTTAATTGTGTTTATTTGGTGAATTGCATTTACTGATTTACACACATGCTGAACCAACTGTACATACAGGAATGAAGCCACTTGATTGTAGTGAATCCTTAACTTTTTCAAGTGCTGCTGCATTTGGTTTTATAGTATTTTGTTGATTTTTATACCTATGTTCATCAGGGGGACTTGCCTGTAGTTTTCTTTTTTTTATTGTGTCTTTACCTGGTTTTGGTATCAGGTTGTTGCTGACCTTGTAGAATGAGTTAGGGAGGAGTCATTCATAGCATTAGACAGATCATCAAAGCAGAAAACTAACAAATAAATTCAGGACAAAGCTGAAGGACACCTTTGCCAAGTAAAGTGTTCTAATTTGGTAGTTTTTTTCTTTAGTGCTTCATATATGTTATTTCCCTCTCTCCTGGCCTATGAAATTTATACTTAGAAATCTACTGCTAACCTTATCAGAACTTGCTTATATGTGATATACTTTTTCTCTCTTGCTGCTTTCATGATTCCCTTTTTTTTTTTTTTTTTTAATTTTTGACAGTTTGCTTGTAATATATCTTGAAATAGTCTTGTTTGGACTGAATCTGATTGGAGACTGTTGACCTTTGTGTGCCTGGATATTTATTTATTCTCCCAGATTTTGAAAGTTTTCAGTGGTTATTTATTTAAATAATTTCTCTGTCACTTTGTCTCTTTCCACCCCATCATTCAAATGTTTGCCCTCTTGATGCTATCCCATACATTTCTCACACTTTCTTCATTCCTTTTAATTTGCTACTTTATTTTATCTGACTCTATATCTTCAGATAACCTAAAGTCTATAGCTTTTGTTATTCTACTTTATCAATTTAGATGTTGGTGCTATCTATGGCATTTTAAAATTTAATTTATTATATTTTCTTATTTATTGTATATCTTATTTTGTTCATTTATTGTTTTCTTGATTTTGTTGAATTTTTCCTTTGTATTGTCTTCAAGTTTGTTGAGCTTCCTTGAAACAATTATTTTGAATTTTTGTCAGGTGGTTCATGTATCTTCAGCTCTTTGGGGTCAGCAACTGAGAAATTATTGTGTTCTTTTGGCAGTAATATGTTTCTTTGTTTTTTTAATGTTTCTTGTTACCTTATACTAATATCTGAACATTTGATGTGGCAATTATCTTTTCCTGACTTTACAGGTGAGTTTCAGTGTGGAAAGACTTTTCTCTGAGGAGAAAAGCAGGGTTGCAAAGATGCTCACTGTGTGGAGTGCAACATTTCTGGCACCAGCCAGAATACAGTTATGTAGTTTCCATGCCATTCTGTCAACTAAGGCCAGTGTTATTAAAGATTTTAAGAAATTTTGGTGGTCATCAATGTAGATGGCCACAGTGATGGTGAGTGTTGTTGGGGTCTTTGATGACAATGCCCTCTAAGTTTCTCCCAATCTCTTTCTCCCACCAGGGAAGTTGTGGTTAAAGGAATCCCCCTTGGGGTTGGATCTCACTTGTGGATCCACTTGCAGTAACAACGGCACCAGTGTTTAATGAGTGGCACTCATGGAGTAGTCACAGGTCCAAGGCCTGAAGCACAAGCATGCATGGAGAGTTCTAAGGTTCTGAGTCCTGGGATGATGATGGCACTGGTGTCTGGGATACAAGCACCCCAGTTTTCCTTGTTGGTAATGGAATGTAAGGCACCTATGCTTATGAGGCAACCAAGAAGCCATAACAAGAACACAAGTGTGTACAGAGTTACAGTAGCTTCAGGATCATGGTAGAGCCTAGCTCTCTGTGGCAGCTGAACTGGTACCTGGGGTGCAAACACACTTAGAGAAACCTTGGATCTGGGATCCAGAGTGCAAACTAGATTGATACAGTGATGGCCCCAGTTTTTGAGACATGGGAAGGCAGAGTGCAGCCAGAAAACCCGGGTATAGAGTGTCAGCACTTGTGGGGTGGGCATGGCTTAGGGATCAGGGCATGTGCAGAGTTGGGAGAAGCGGTGGTTCCAGATCTGAAGCATTTCAACAATGGCTGCTTCTTGAGCCAGGGGAAGTACGTAGCCATGTCTCTCTCTCTCTCTCTCTCTGAGGTTCCCCAGTGAAAATGGCTATTGATTATCTCACTGGCAAAAGATGCTGATGTCTTCTGCATAGCAGGCTACTGGGGACCACAGTGGTGTCTGCCACGTAGCTGATACCAATATCCTCCAGCTATCTTCTTTGTTCCCAGTTGTCACATTTCATATCTCACTGATGGTCCTTTCTGTGTGAATAATCTCCATTTTTTTGCTCTACTGTGTTGATGTAGATTATTTAATAGGTTCTTAAGCCCTCTCAAGACTGTTTCGGTTTATGAATAATAGTCTATATTTGTTTTTTGTTGGGGGGTGAAGGCTCATATCTCTTACTCCGACCATCTTGGTCGAAGTGTATCTATTTTTTGACATATGATTTATGTGAGTAAGTAGATAAAAAGTATTTAGATTAATATCTCCACATATTAAGAATTATATAACTGTTAGCTCTTATTATTTCTGTATTATTTTATCCATGCAATTGTTTATGCACTTCTTTTGCTAAGTTATTTAGAAGGTTCTACTATGTGTCTGACACTATATTAAACTCTGATAACACAATAGAGAATAAGATTAATAGCATCCATGACCTCTCAGAGGAAGAGAAAAAAACAGATGTGAAAATTGTCTAGCATTATGTAAGGTGTTTAGTATTCACTATAAGTAAAACGTACTTTGGGGGCCCAGAGGAGTTCCTGCAATCATTACTTCTCTTCTCAGGTACCTATGAGAACAAACTGATCCTTATCTTACAATTCCCTTACATATATGATGATAGACAATGGTTTATTCTTCAGATTGTTATCTTAGAACTTAGTCTGGAACAATAAGGTAGAATTGTTTATCTTCTCTTTATTGTGCAAATGATATATAATTCCAGTCATACCCTTTATCTGTTTGGCTTAGGAAAATCACTGGCCTCTTTGGCCATCAGTATTTTCCACTGTAAAGTGGAAGCAATGCCACCTGCCTAGCAAAGTTGTTGCAAGATTGGTAGCTGTCATATGTAAAATACCTACAGCTCCTTTTATATTTTCAGTTTCCACCAGTTTGAAGTAATCACCCAGAGTCATTTAACCTGGAGCTCACAGTGTCTTTTCTCAGGCAACTGCTACATGGATATTTACAGAGTCAAAAATTCTCAGACCAAGGCCTGAATTGGAAAGGATCTCCTTCTCTCCTCTACTTCCTGTTTTGCTGTCCCTGAGATTATCTTACCTTACTTACACCAGGACCTATAGGTTGAAAATAGTGGTGCATGTTTTGTTGGTGCTCTATAACTTGGAAGATTGATTCAATCCCTTCTCTGCTGGCGATTTATAGGATGACTAGGGCAATACATTCTCTCTCCATTAACATCACCTCATTGTCATGGACTAGTAGAAAAATCAATTTAAGATAGTCTAGAATTATGTTTTAACGTGTACTACTATTATATATACAGATCACCATAACTATTTGACTCTTTTATCAAGGCTGAAATGTGAACATTTTTGTCCTTTGTTGTATGTCTACGTATTGATGTCCTTTGCTAGGGTGTTATGTATATAATCCAAAGAAAGAGAAAGTTGAACATAGGCCTACCTCAGCATTTACCAACGCATTTAAAAAGATTATTTTATTGTTGTCAACTAGAATTAGAAAATTTGTGATTAAATATAAATGAGCACTTGTTAAAAATCAACTATAAGATTATACTAATAAAAAAGTGAAGCTGGGTGCTATGGCTCATACCTGTGATATCACCACTTTGGGTTGCTAAAGCAGGACCATAGCTTGAGCCCAGGAACTTGAGACCAGTCTAGACAACATAGCTAAACCCAGTCTCTACAAAAACATTAAAAAAAAAAAAAAAGCCAAGTACAGTGGTGTCCTAACTACTTGAGAGGCTAAAGCAAGAGAATCCCTTGAACTCAGGAAATCAATGCTACAGTGAACAATGACCATGCCTCTGCACGCCAGCCTAGGCAACAGAGTAAACTCCATCTCTAATAAATAAATATATAAAATAAAATAATAAAAAGTGAAAAGACAACTCATACAAAGATAAAATACTTGCAACCCATATATTTGCTAAATGTCTAGTATCTACTATCTATAGTATATAAAGAACTCTCACAATTCAAAATAGACAACCCAATTTAAAAATGAACAAAGGATTTGAATAAATATTTCCACAAAGAAGATATACAGATGTCCAATAAGCATATTTAAAGGGGCTCAACATCATTAGCCTTCTGGGAAATGCAAATGAAAGCCACAGTTATATACCAATTTATATCTACCAGGATAACTTGAAAATAATACATGTTGGAGAGGATGTGGAGAAACTGGAACCCTCATACATTACTGGTGAGAATGTAAAATGATACAGCTGCTAGGAAAAACAGTTTCCAGTTCTTTAAAAGTTAAACAGTTACTATGTCATCCCAAAATTTCACTCTTAGGTAGATACTCCAGAGAGCTGAAAATACGTATTCACACAAAAACTTAGACGTTCATAGCAGCATTATTCTTAGTAGCCCAAAGGTGGAAACAACCCAAATCTCCATCAAATGATGAATGGCCAAACAAAATGTGATATATCCATGCAATGGAATATTATTCAGCCATAAAAAGGAATATAACATAATACTGATACATGCTACAACATGAATGAATTTCAAAAATATTATGCTATGTGGAAGAAGTTATACATGAAATGTCACATATTGTATGATTGTATTTATATAAAATTTCTAGAATAGACAAATCAATGGAAAGGGAAAGTAGATTAGTATTTTCCAGGGGATGGGGGAAAGGGATGAATGGAGAAGGATGGCTAAAGTGTGCAGATTTATGAGGTGATGAAAATATTCTGAAATTAGATAGTAATGATGATTACAACCTTAGGAATATATTAAACTATACTGAATTGTACACTTAATAATGGTATGCTGATAGTATATGAATTCTATCTCAATGCTTAAAAATTGCAGGATCTCTCTAAGGAGTTCTTTGGCTAATGTGCATTATAAATTTCTAAGATACAGATACAGAATTTCATAATTTCCATCTTATTTAACAGTAAAATATTTTTCATAGGGTAGCTATATGGGAACTGCTATAAGAAATTATTGCTCTGGTGAATTCACTCCAAATAAATATTCATGTAAGAGCATTTAGTACCTAACGTAGATGGTTTGGCTTAAATGATTCATCACTCTTGATTCTAGGTCATTGCCATTTCTCCATTTCATTTTGGCTCTGTTGACAGTATTCTTCATTATATATTAAGACTTTGTTGCCTTGCCTTTAGTTGCTCCTGGTGTGAGAAATGTGAATTCAAAAGCCTCTTTTAAAGATAAGGTAATATCCTAAAAGGTGAGCACAAGGTAACTAAGATGATTCTACTTTAATAGGATATATGGAGCTTTAGATACACAGAGCATTTTTTTTTTTTTATCCAGCTAAAGCTATAATGCACAAAGCATGACATTTTAAGTCCATTAAGTAATTCCAACAAGATTAGTCTTCAGGTTAGGTGCATTTCTCTGTAGACTATTATCACAATGTCATGGAGATATTTATGAAAATGGATCTTATGGGCACATACTGTTACAAACTGTTGTCTATATTACACTAATCAGAACCTCAAGAAAAACCATACATATTGTAAGTCACACTTACAAACAAGCAATATTGATGCATGTTTTCTCTTTCCTAATTATAAAATAAATACATGCACCAAGATTAAACAAATGACAGGTAACTAACACAGTAAGCTCAGATTGCAACATTGTTATCTATGATGGCTTTGCAAAATACAAAAATGTCAAATGACAAAAACAATAGAAGAGAAAATGAGGAAAGGCAGCAAAAGAAAATACACAAAACAGGAGAAGGAAAGTTGACGGGAAAAGGAAACAGCAGCACAACAACAAAAACATCAAAGTATTTTTGTTCAGTATTTTGGCTTCGTTATATTATGCTGTCATGAGCATTAGTTTGATTATGTGAACAACTCAGATATTTGGGGACCAATATAATTTCTAATTGTGTGTTACTCATTATTTTGTTTTCTATTTGCTAGTAGCCATAACTGGTTTTATTTTTAGTAGGTTTGGATTCTAAACATATTGCATAACAGAAAAAAAAAAACCCTTTTTTTCTGATGGTGTGGAAAGCAAAGCCTGGTATCACATGAACCAGATGTACTCATTTGGATGGAGTACAAGAAAACCTGTGAAGATTAACAGTAAATCTTTTTTCTGTGCTCACAAACCGTTAAGAAAAAAAATGAAATAAAATGTGCTACTACTAAATAAGTAATGTATGTATATCTTGTTGACTACATATGTGTGAATGACCAAGGTAATACATGCTTTTTAGTAAAAAGAGACTTACAGCCAAGGGTATATGTCGCATCCCAAAGCATGCCTTCCATTTTCCTCAGAATGTAAATTACTCTTAGACAGAAATTAGCTGGTTCATGTAGAGCTACCCTGCCCCCGCCCCCGCCCCCACCAGAACATTCCCTAACAAGTGTTACGTAATAATCTAGAAACAAAGGGAATTCTTTTTTTCTGATCTCCTGTCATGACTATTATTTAAATGTCCATTCAGAAATTAATTTCATGTAGTATTTGTTTTAATGTGTCGTGTTTAATAATGTTCTTGTTATGAGTGTTCAACCTTTCATAGCTGTATGTTCTGCTTTCCAACTAGACTATAATTTCTTTGAGAGCAGAGTCCATTTTGTATGTCTCTCTACACATCCACAACACCAAAGAAAAATATAATAAATGCTTTAATTCAGAGAGGCTTTTACTCTCAGAGAATGTATAGTAAAATATCGAGGAAGTGTTTGATGACTCCATTATTTAGTAATCAAATATCCAAATAGTTCTTACTAGGTGTCAACCACTAATGTGTTAATATATTTGAAAAACAGACTAATATAATCTTTGTATGAATCTAATTAGATAAGTTCTATTACTAACATTCTTATTTTACAGAAGAAGAAACTGAGGCATGAGGAAGTATTATTGTCAACAGATAACAAATAACAGATCCAGGATTCAGACCCAGGAAATCTGGCTCTAGAATCTGTACTTGTTTCAACCACTACACTCTGCTTTGTCAGATGGCCATGCCATGATGACTACGATAGTCTTGGTGACTGTCAATGTCTTGTCATATATATTTTATTTATGGAATTGACTGTGAGATGTCTTAGATCAGTCTGTTTCTCATTCAATATGGAACATATTTGCAAAAGCGTTTCAAATGATATCTTACCACCTGTCATGCCAACTTCTTGCTACATATACCATCGTTACTTTGATTCTGCTAAACTATTACACTGCAACTTACATCAATACTACCTACCCTCTTCTTTTTAAATTATTGTTTAGTCATTGAAGATAAACACTCACATTGCTATTTATTTTCCTCTATCTGGCTATGTGTACAGCACTGATGCCATTTGACGGAAAACAGAACACCAGGAACTTCTATCTTGGCATCAGTTTTAGGCCCCAGAAAAACAAACCTGCATCAGGCTTTCCCTGTCTCTACATTACAGCCAAGACGGGAAATCATCATCATATCCTCAATCTGCTCCCAGAAGCTACTCAGCAGCTCCAGCCAAGCTGTCCTGAAATAGGAGTTCACCCTGAGAATCTGCATCTATTTAAAGCAGTCTTTTAAAGTCTCTTCTACGCTAATAGACAAAGGTCCATTGTAAATACATCTGCACTTGAAGCAGAGGCATAGCATCCCATGTAAATGCTGCCATCTCATTCTCCTAGGCCTGCCCACCAGCCACAGGACGCCTTTCTCTGCCTCTGATTGCCAGAGCATCTGTATAATGCAAGTAGATTTGATGCAAGCCACAGAAGAAAGGGGCCGGGGATGGGAGAGCCATTGTGGAGAAAACCTTTTAGTGTGTACCCCCTGTTGAGGGTGGAAGAGAGAAATGATCAAACAAGTCTCCTCTAAGAGAACATGTAAAGGGCAAAGATTGCTATATTGAAATATCTAAGCAACTCTCAATGCAGCGTGGAGAAACAGAAGACTAGCACAATGCCTCATTTATGCAGGCCAGCCTACTTTGTTTAACAGTGTTACATATGCATTTAAGGTCAACCAGTCATTCTGGCCATCATCCCAAAGTGTATTTTGAGGAATCATAGAATACATGTGAAGCTTTTCTCCAGGCAAGCCCTGTTTTTGGTAGCCCTTTAAAGCAGTGTGAACACTTTTCAGAAATCTCATGTTGCTTAAAATTCCTAATGACTATTTATCATCTTAACTTGAAGTCTCTCTGTTGTACACTATGTGCACAGGGCATGAAGTTGAGACTAGATATGACAACACATTCTATTCACTCTACAAACATTTCCTGAGCCCAGACAATGGTTGGTAAGGGAGTAAGTCATAGGCTATGTGGTCAAGAATCATCTGTCACCATCTAGTAAACAAGACAAGAAGCATAAGCAGATAGTCATAATGCAATGTCAAAAATGGTGTCTCTTATAGAAAGATATATTCCCAGAGTGTCATGGACAAATAGAGAAGGAGTGTGCACCTCAGTCTTAGAAGAGGGAGGGAGATGAGGGTGGGCTTTATGAAAGAGTCAAGGTGAATTTACTGTTAGTGGTGAATATAACTGTTACATGTTATATATTTATCATGGATTCCCTGCCTAGAGAAATTATGTTACTAATAGTGTGACATGTTTAACACTGAGCCCTTATTACCTCCCTTGCTTTTCTGATTCTGTGATTGACAATGCTTTTCTGTCACCAAATCTGGTTGGAACTATTGCCGTCAAAACCTCAGTTACAGAAAGGTTAAAAATGGGCCAACTTCGTGACACCAATTTTCCAATTAGAAATATGCAGGTCACCTCTGTTTATCTTCCCCCTGTGCTCAATACGTACTCTGCCTGGCTGTCTCACCTTACTTTTGTTTTTATGTTTATTTCTTTTTGTAAAAACTTTTCTTCCTCCTACCTCTCTCTTCTCTCTGTCTCTCTCTTTCTCTGTCACACCACATACACACACACAACACACATATCACGTCTGGGTAATTATACCTAAAGCATTTTCTACTCTTTTGAACAGTTTGTTAAACATAAAAAGGTAAGTTAGAAAAAAGAGTAAAGTCAATAGGGTTATTTTAATTTGGAAAAAAAAAAATAGTTCTGGAGACAGAAATGATGGCTGCATTTGGATTCCAAATCCCAAAAGTTTCTGGCTGTTGTGTTTATAACAAACCGAAGCTGTGGTTTCCACTGTTGTCCCTGGTGAAATGAAGACATCGACCTGAAACAGAAACCAAGGAAACTAGGGCCAGTCCAGGAAACAGAAGAGAGGTATAGTTCATGATCCAAAAAGCCAATTACCAGGCATTGTTCACAGTAGTAATCCTTTATGTACATTTCATCCTCACAACTGCCTTATGAGATAAATACTATCATGATCATCTTCATTTTCCAGATGATAAAATGGAGGCATAGAAAGATCAGGACATATGCTTAAGGCTAGGCAGCAAGGAATTGGCAGAGCCAGGACAGATAGGAGCCAGGCAGGCTCCGGGGTCTGAGGAGGTGAATAGAGCACTCAGTGGTCAGTGTGGCAAGTCGTCAAGGGGAACTGACAGGACTTCACACCACAGCTTTTTGTAGGGGAACCCAGAACCTTGGTTCAGGAAGTGAATCTAGATCAGAAATAAGGGAAAAAAAAGTATATTCTAATTTCAGGAGTTTCAAATAATTCTACCAAAGGCTTTTCTCCTCACCGGGAGCCATTTTTGTTACTTGAATCTACTTTATTTTGCTTATGCTATTAGATTTCACCTTACTATTAACCTTACTATTATACTGGTATTACTAGGCTTTGACATGCACTTCATTGTAAAATCAACTACATAGCAAGTAGGAGGCAAAAAAAAAAAAGACAGAAAAAGGACAAATTCTGAAGGGGGAGGAGTTTGCTATAACTGCGAACTTAAGAACAGGGATCTGTGGCCCAGCGCGGTGGCTCACGCCTGTAATCCCAACACTTTGGGAGGCCGAGGAGGGCGGATCACGAGGTCAGGAGATCGAGACCATCCTGGCTAACACGGTGAAACCCCGTCTCTACTAAAAATACAAAAAATTAGCCGGGCTTGGTGGCAGGCGCCTGTAGTCCCAGCTACTTGGGAGGCTGAGGCAGGAGAATGGCGTGGACCCGGGAGGCGGAGCTTGCATTGAGCTGAGATAGCGCCACTGCACTCCAGCCTGGGCGACAGAGCGAGACTCTGTCTCAAAAAACAACAACAACAAAAAACAGCAATCTTTAATCACCTACATTTTTACAGAAACACCCTATCCTGCTTTCTGAAAATTGGCTTAGAGCTTAAAGAGTCAAAGTAATACTTCTGCGTATCACCCCATCTTACAGTTTTTATAAAATTTAAAGAGGTTTTTGCTATTGTCTTCCTCAAAGTTAGGTGGAGTTATTTCTCAAGATAATTTATTAAATTTTTGAACATTTAGAATAATTAGAAAACTTATGCCTATATTGAATAAACTCTAATAGAGCACTTAGAAGAGCAGCTGGCACATTATAAGACTCAATATGTTCACTTTATTTCTATTATTACTAATTATGTACAGTTTTGATTAGATGCCATCATATAAACATACCTTACATTTTCTAGGAAAAAAAATGGTGTATTTCTTAATCTCTTGATTGTTGACACACTCTTATATTAGCCAGCTTTTATACCATAAGGAAAATTATCTGAACAACACACAGAAAAAATTGTTTGCTATTGAGTGACAGATGCTCCAATAAAGTTTCTTCTAATTAACTAATATCAAAATCCACTCATTCATAAACTGTCATTATCACCAGCAGGACAAATATGTTTCTCAAGCATAATGTTGACAATATGACAGTCAATAGTATTGGCATAACATGACCTTACCTTGACCAAACAGCCTCTGCTCAATTCAGAGCAGATGGAACTGAAATTGCACCCATCAGGGCCAATGGGATCCCGGACCAGGATCCAGAGCTATAGAATACAGAACATCCCTGAGGTTTTTTGAGAAGAAAGAGAATATCTTGCAAAGGAATTTGGCATTCTTCACAAAACGAAGCTACTTGGAGAGGAAAAAGAACAATTGGAGTTGACTGGAGTACAAATGCAGGATTAATGTCTGATGATCCCACAGAAATAACCCAGGAATCTGAATTATTTATCACCAGCCCCTCTGTGCCCCAGCACATCCCTACTGGCTTTGTTATGCAATGATAGTTATTGTGTTGGTTGCTAGAGAATCAGGCAAACAAGCTTCTATTCTTAAAACTAGTCTGGAAAATATTCATTTCAGTTTAGGGAAGGCCTTTAAATGGCTGTCAGAAATGCGTTTGAAGTGGAACTAAAGGATAAATTGAATAGAGCTTCAGTTTTCACAGTTTCCTATCAGGATAGGGAAAACAAAAGAAAACATTGTTTTCTAGAAAACATTATTTCATTGTCATTGTAATGAGCAATTCTGGCCTTTTTTTTCTGCCTGGGGCCACCTTTTGTCACAGTACATTTTGCATATTAAGTAGGAAAAAACTAATCTTACATTAATAGCTGTACAAAAGGATATGTTTTTGATAGGAAAGGAGCTTTCATGCTTAGAGTTGATCATGCATTGAAAATGGATATTTAACATTTACATCTAAAACTTTTCTCTTTTAAAAAATCACCTAGTTCCTTATTCTTTTCCCTTACTTCCAAATCGAATTGCAAAGGAATCTATATATATAAGACAGACATGCAGAAGTATAGATCCATTATAATTAGTGGCATTTGGGGAAAGCACACATCACTGTAATAAAACTGAAATGTGCTGGCAAGATCTCACTAAATATTTACCTTGTCTGCCAGAAATGCCGCAATTTAGTGATCATTATTTAGGGCCTTTAATGTATTTATTTTAGCATTTGCTGTTTTTTTTATATTTATTCATTTATTTATTTATTTTGAGACGAAGTCTTGCTCTGTCGCCAGGCTGGAGTGCAGTGGTGCGATCTCAGCTCACTGCAACCTCCGCCTCCAGGGTTCAAATGATTCTCTTACCTCAGCATCCCGAGTAGCTGGGATTACAGGCACCTGCCACCATGTCCAGCTAATTTTTGTATTTTTAGTAGAGACGGGGTTTTACTATGTTAGGCAGGCTGGTCTCGAACTCCTGACCTCGTAATCCGCCCACCTTGGCCTCCCAAAGTGCTGGGATTACAGGCATGAGCCACCGCGCCCAGCCACATTTGCAGATATTAATAATTATAACAAATGCCATTTACTGGTCACTTACTCTGGGTCAGGCACCAAGACAGACTTTTCATACCTTTAATAATCATGATATAGTTGACAAAATAGGTATTATTAATCCTCACTTAAGAGTTGAGGAAAATAAAGCTCAGAGAGGTTTAAGCAGCATAAGGCCATAGAGCAAGTTAACTTTGGGGCTAGAATTGACACACCTACCTTGGTGTTTCTCTGGCTGATGCCATATCACTGCATCCCCGTCTCTTCTGCCCTCCGAAACAGTCTGGCAATGCTGTGCCTTCTGTGAAGACGGGAATGTTCTAAAGCTGCACCAGCCAATGTCAGGCACTCATCATGTGTGTCTATTGAGCACTTGAAATGAGGCTAGCGCAACTGAGGAAACAAAGCTTTACTTTTATTTAATTTTAGTTAATTTAGATGTAATGGACACACACTTGGCTAGTCAATACTGTATTAGACAGTGTGACTCTAAAACAAAAAAGAATTTGAAATCAGAGGAAACCTACCACAGTATACTTAACAAAGATGGCACTTGGACTGAATAATTTTTGATTGGTATCATCTTTTATTCTTTTCTGATAAAATTCACTCATGGTTGTCTGTGAGGCTCAGACAGGAGTGCCTTTCAATTTTGAAGAGTGAGTGTACAGGAGGGTGCCTGACACTCCCCTAATTCTGCAGTAGACCTGGTTTACTCTGAGGCATTCTCCACCAGTACTCACACTCACTTGTGGAACAATCTTTTCTCCTGTCCACCAAAATATTGTGTATACATAAAATTAAATATCCTACTCACACGCACTATCAGTTTTCCAAATACTAAGGAAAGACACATCAGAATTCCTTCTTTAAAAAATTATCATGTTTTCTTTGAAGCATTATCAAATATTATCTACTAATACCAGCTTAACATCAGCATTCAGACTTTAGAACCTCATAATGAGAGTCACACCCATTTCTCCATGTCTGCACTCTGTGTGAAACTTCCATCTCATTTCATTATCACCACAGTCCTATCACGTAAATATTAATATACCCCCATTTTACAAATGAGGCACTTGACTGGTTCCCTTCAAGGTCATCAGCTCTGTCTACCTCTCTACCCTGTCATTAGCTTTTAAACCTGCCATCGCCTCCTACCTCTGCTGCATATTCATCTTGGTTATGGGGCACATATATAATACATAAAGAGGAGCAATTAAATAATATCAATACAAAAGAAGCCTTGTAGGAGGCCCGGTAGAATCCTAATCATCTCTAGATCAATGTTGGCAGAACAAGAAAAATGTATAAAAGTTAAAACCCAATTGAACTTATTTGGATTAAAAATGAAACCTGATTACAGCTAAAGACAAACTGCTGAGACCACATCTATAACAATAAAATTAGATTAATGAAAAGATGAGATTTGATTAACCACTTAGGATCATGCATCAAGATTTCATGTGTTAAACTCGATTCTATTAGGTATGAAAAAAAAACCAACCCAGTATAAAATTATGCTCTTAATATGCATCCTTGTAGTACAACTTTTGTTGAACACTCTAGGTTAAACCTAAAGGTCCAGAAAAATGCTTTCTCAAAAGACCTCCAAGAAAAGAAAGAAAACCGAAACAACATCACACCAAACCGCCATATAGTTCCCAAATTTATCTATCTGAAGCTGATATTTGAAGTTTGCCAGGGGCAAACTTGCATTTGCATTTGGATTGATATCTAAGATTTCCCTGTTCTTTTAAAGAGAAAAATATCAAGAAAATATATCTCCATCTTCAGCATTTCCATGTCTTCATGAGAAAGTTAAGGACAGAAACAATTAGTTTCCGGGTTTTGTTAAGTGCTAGTAGATCTGAAGATGCTTTTCCATAATTAATGTTTTACCTACACAATGTTATTTAATGTGAAGTGTGTGTGTTTGTGTGAAAACCTTTCATTCTAACTGCCGCCCTCTTTCTCCCTAAAAACTGACATGTTTGCAACTATGAACAGGAACTACATTTTAAAAAAATTAACAGACAAATAGAAAGACATCATTCTGCCTTGATCATCCTTGCATAATTTTTCCTTACGACATTTTTAAAATGAGTATAACATTTTATTTTTTCTCAGTCTTTTAGATTACACTTCCAAAGTGTAAGACTGCTTCTCTTGATCTTAATTTACTGAATATTGATAGGAAGGCATTTCCAAATATTACTGTCCTATTTTCTCTCAACACTTGTGACATTGATTTCCCTACATACTAACTAATCTTATTTTCCCCCAAAGACTGGATTTAACTACATGGTTTCAGCTAGTCGTTGCTTTGTACCCTTCTACAAATATAAAGGCTCTATCTCTAGGAGTGCTCAGCATCTGTCCAGGGAGCTATTGCAAATGAAGATAAATTGACACTGTGCCTTGGGAACTCTGGTCAGAAATGCAGTTTTCAAGAAGGTGGTGACTAGCCTCCAAAAGTATTCATATCAATGAAACATGACAGGTGTCACCAGAAACAGAGATCCCAAGCAATAGGAAATTAGAGCTTCTCATGTCCTTACTCATCTGTGGTTTTCTAATTGCAATTGTTGGCATTAATTGATGCTGGTGCCATTTTTGATCATGTGGGGCTGTCTTGAGTGCCTTGCATTTCCAAAGGGCTTGACATTCTGAGAGCCACAGCATGTTTGAGTCAAATTTGCTTTCAATATGCCATGTTCAAGGATCTTCTTCCTGAAGGCCATTAGTGAAATCAGCCTGGAAAATCCATCACCCCTTGAAATTATACATGCCACTGAGGACTGCATTCATGGCCTAACTTTCCTATACCTGTAAGAGTTGCAGGGAGTGTAATAATTCAGCAGTATGGCTGTGAAGTTGTGTAATCACACATATATTTTTAATAGCAATTTCTCTCCCAAGTGATATTGAAATACTCTTCTTTAGGTATGCTTCAGGGGGCAATTGCATTTAATAAATGTTTTTATTGGCTTGAATGAGAAAAAAGTATTTGGAGTTGAAAATAAGATTTCTTATTTAAGGGCAGAGTAAGTCTATGGTTTTTTTAGATGCAGCATACAAGTTTGTCATAAAGAAAAAAAGGAAGCCTACCTAGCTTTTTCTATTGGTCTTAGATGTGTTTAAGCAAAGGAATTTATCCTCAAATGTCACTTGCTTTTCAGGAAACATATAAATGCAGATCTCATGAAATACACAGCTCCACTAACCATGGGTGACCTCCTATTGGGTCTATTGAAGACTTACACAGTTCATAGGACTCAGGGCAGTGGCTTACTTCCTTCTGTCTGAGCCAAGAGCTTATGGATTAACATTGTTTCAGCACTGAATGCTGCATAATGCAAATAAAAAGCTGGGGTCCTGGGTTACAATTGTATGTTCCCCTCGCCACTGGCTCTGCATTTCTAATCTGTTATATCTGCCATTTAAGATAATAGAGAATAACAGCTACATCCATCAGTAGCAGTGAAATCAATTACCAATGTATTTTTATTACCATTATGATCATTATATTATTACCAGCATCATTATATAAAATATTACATATCTTTAACACATTTCATTTAGTTTAATCGGAAATGTAATTAATACAAACATAACATATCTTGTGACACTTTGAACTCAGCTGAGATTTTAGTTGCGTAAACAGTCATGTTAACACAACTTTTAATAGATCTTTATGTCAGAATAACTAGGTGTTTTAGCAAATCTGCTCTTTTAGGACTGTATTAGTCCATTCTTGCACTGCTATAAAGACATACCTGAGACTGGGTCATTTATAAATAAAGAAAAGAGGTTTAATCAGCTCATGGTTCTGCAGGCTGTATGGGCTTCTGCTTCTGGGGAGGCCTCAGGAAACTTACAATCATGGCAGTGAAGGGGAAGGGGAAGCAAGCACGTCTTACACTGCCAGAGAAGGAGAGAGAGAGAGAGAGAGAAGCTGGGCGGTGGTGGTGGGGGGAGCCACACACTTTCAAACAATGAGATCTTGTGAGAATTCTATCATGAGAACAGCAACGGGGAAGTCCACTCCCATGATTCAATGACTTCCCACTAGGCCCCATCAACAACCCTGGGGATTACAATTCAACATGAGATTCGGGTGGGGACAGAGAGCCAAACCATATCAAGGGCAAAGTGTATATTTCATGATGTATACAGCAACAAAGATTTAGTATACACATAATTTAAAAGTGTACAAATACAGAATACTGTTCACCTGGAAGAACAGATAGAAATTGTGAATAGATAGTTCAGTATTGATATGGTTTGGCTATGTCCCCACCCAAATCTTATCTTTAATTGTAGCTCCCATAATTCCCACATGTCATGGGGAAACCTGTTGGGAGGTAACTGAATCATGGGTATGGGTCTTTCCTGTGCTGTTCTCATGATAGTGAATAAGTCTCATGACATCTGATGGTTTTATAAAAGGGAGTTAGTTCCCTTGCACAAGCTCACTTGCATGCCACCATGTAAGATATGACTTTGCTCCTCATTCACCTTTCGTCATGATTATGAGGCTTTCCTAGCCATGTGGAACTGTGGGTCAATTAAACCTTTTTCCTTCATAAATTGGCCACTCTCGGGTATGTCTTTATTAGCAACATGAGAACAGACTAGTACAAGTATGAAGCACTAATTCTCCTAGAAAGAATAATCTGGCTGACATGGTATCAATTACATCTCTTTTATAATTAAATCTATAATTTTTTTTTGAATACCCTCTAGGTCCCATCCTTTGCCACCATGGATGTGTTTGTGTCTAATATTAGTGATTGTTTCAACAGAATTTCAGGCCCTTTTTCCTGATTTCTGTTCCTTCCTTGAGGAACTGAGCTGGGACTTGTAAATTCTCTCCAGGAAGAGGTTTCCAAGAGACAATGGAAAAGCTGAGTGGCGCATGTGAAAAAAAGTGACAATTTTACAGGTACCATTGATTGGGGAAATTAGGCTCCCAAAACATTAATAAAATTTAGAATAGAGATATTGGGAAAATGTAAAATTATGTACCTCTCTAAACTGTTTCCATTGTCCTCTCTGCTGTGAGATAAGGCAAAAATACAGCATACCAAAGTATTTAAGGTATATATTTGTTTCAAAATTGACCAGGAAGAGAGGAAACTTTCAGGCAGTAAATGCCATCAAAGGAACAACCTCATCACTCAACCCTGTGGAGTCAAATGAGCTTTCGGATGAGGCAGCAAGTGCACACCTGGGTCTACCAGATGTACCTGCCAACCCTTTTCTATTATAATATAGGAAGCCCATACTTTTTGAATGTCCTTGTTAATACAAGATGTCCTTTTCTAGCATTATGTTTTTACATTTTAAAACATACATGTACAAAAGTGAGTTGTAAAAAGATGAGGTAAAGATAAATAGAAACTCATCTTTTACTGCTGCAACTAGATATATCATCTGATGCAACTTGGGGGTACATACATCCCACATAGTTTGGAGCATGGATTCCTAAATGTTTTTATGCCCATGGCACCAACTTTAACTTTGAAGAGTTCTTGTTGTGCTATTACTGTTTTAGTCTGTAGGCAATACTAGATGTACAATGATTGCTGGCACCTGATCTTATGATTGCTTATTTCTTCCAAATGGTTTGGCAGCACAGGCTCAACCATGAATCCTTTACTCTCTCCTAGTGATAACAAGACTCTATAATGTAACTTATATAAGAAACACTGTAGTTCTCCCTCTTGCAGAAAGATATAAAACTAAATGGGAGCAGAATACAAAGACTCTGACCTTTGCAGTCTGGAAGGAGCCTCTGGTGAATTACGATGACTCTCAGAGAGTTTCATTTCCCACCCGCTACAGGATAGATACCCTTAGAGATTTCCTTGACAATACAGGAGTAGCAAAGCCAAAGCAGGTACTAAACTGTACCAGTGTATTTTTATTATCATTATCATCATTTTATTATTACCAGCATCATGATATAAAATATTACATATCTTTAACACATTTCATTTAATCAGAAGTGTAATTAACACAAACATAACGTATCTTGTGGCACTTTGACTCAAACATGCTGTGGCTCTCAGAATGTTAAGCCCTTTGGAAATGCAAGGCACTCAAGACAGCCCCACATGATCAAAAATGGCACCAGCATCAATTAATGCCAATAATTGCAATTAGGGAACCACAGGGTAATGTATGAGGGAACTCAGGTGAGTAAACAGAGGCCTCAATTGACTTTGTCAAGCCTGAGTAAGAGTGAGCACAAAAAACACAGTGTGACATACACATGAAATTCTGGCTGGCCGAGTTAGTGCACAGGAAAAATCAAGTTGTGGTGATAGAATCACAATAGTGACAATCTGAGGGGGTGATGACTTGGAAGAGACACAAAGGAATTTTCTCTCTTAATAGAAACATTCCATTTATTGATTAGATTGGTGGTAACGTGGGTATATGAATTTGTCAAAATATGTTGGACAGTACACTTAAAATCCACGCATGTTATTTTATGTAAATTATGCCTCAATAAAAAGTTTAGCCAAAGCAAGCAAACAAAACAGGCAAATAAAGATTGAAAAAAAAATACAAGATACAGGAATTAGGAAGTAAAAGTGGGTGGATCCAGATGAAAGTTTTTAGGCGTCATTTTGCTGTGGTAAAATTTGTCATTTGCTCTCATGAACAAATAGCTTTTGGTTTTAGAGCTGAGAGTTTGGCATTTGGAAGAGACTGTGTTAGCACAGCAGGAAGACTGTTATTAGGATATTAGTGCTTTTTCCGTATTTTGTGAAATGCTCAGTGCTCCAAGATATGTGGGATGTGTGTACTCTTAAGTTGCACAAAATGATGCACCTAATTGCAGCAGTAAAACCTCAGAGCTTCTATCTTTATTTATCTCTTATATCATCCTTTTACAATTCACTTTTGTATTATAATTTTTATGCTTTTAAATATTTATCATAGTTGTTCTTATTGTAATTGTGAAAATTATTAACTATGAAGAAAACTACTGAAATATGAGTGCAAAAAACAGGTAGTTTTGTTCTATCGAAAAACACATCAGTTGCTTTGTTAGAGCCTCTATCCAGGTGAGCTACTTAGATACTGTATTTGTATATATTAATAAGAATCAATATGACACAATGAGAAAAGACAGAAAACTAATTAAAAATGTGTGACATTATTGGGCATTTAACAAAAAGAGAATAAAATATGAAAAGGTACTCAACCACGTTAATTATCAGGGAAATATGAATTCAAACCACAGTGCCATGCCACTACATGTGTATCTGAATGACTAAAATAAAAATGATGGACAATACATAGAGCTAATGATGGTGGATACAGAGTAGCTAGAACTCTCATGTGCTGTGGAAGTATAAATTAATGCAACTACTTTTGAAAACTGACAGCATTACTAATCATGAAAATTATATACTCTGTGATCCAACAATTCAACTTCCAGGTATATAGCCAAGACAAAGATACAGTGTGTTCACTAGCAGACACATACTGGAATTTGTATAGTAGAACTATGATAATAGCAAAAAATGAGAAGCAACCTAAATGTCTATTAGAAGTCAAATGAAATGGTGGTTTAGTTATACAATACAATAGTTCAGAGCAATAACAATGAGCACATGACTTTGACACCTAACCACCTGGATGAATCTCACAAATAGAAAGTTGAGCAAAAGAAGCAAGACACAAAAGAGTATGTTCAATACGATTTCATTTAAGTAGAGGTCAAAAACAGATTATCTCTGATGACAGAAGTCAGAATATTGATTAATTTGGGGGGTGGATGGTAGGAAAGTGACTGGGAGGGACTTTGGGGATGTTGACAATGTTTTATTTCTTGATCTAGGTAGCAGACACAAAGGTGTGTTCACCTGCAGAAAATGTATCCAAAAAATTATATTCACACTTAAATTGAGTATGGTCTATCCACGTATTCAGTTAAAAGGCTTACTTAAAAAGAATTGCTTTCACATAAGTTTTGTGGAAAACAATAACCAAGAAAAGAACAGACAGAAAATATGAACATAAATGGTTGCAACACTCAGATTGTTGAGCAAGTATCTGTATCTTCTCACTCCACTTTAAAGCCACTGAAACTGAAAAATAATGCATTATGAATAAAATCTGTGTATAAAAGGAGGATGTGAAACCAATCCGAACTCAAAGAAAAGGCTATGGCCCCACCTCAGAATATTGTCAAATGTATATGCAGGTATATATTTTACATTAATATAAAATAATTAAGTGACTTAAAGTACATATGGCACACATCTATTTATATCTTATGCTTTATAAATATACATGGGTATTGACCAATTAGCTACCAGACCAAAAGCAGGGTATAAAATCTTTTCTTGTATTGACAAACAGAAACCTATAACCTCCAGCTTCTCAGAAATACTGACTCTCTAGGTTTCTCACCAATTAGACACTAAACACCTTCATAGATTCAATCATTCTCTTCTAACGATGGGGAAGTGGATCTTTGCTTTTGACCTGGAAAATGACTAGGTGTACTAATAACTTAAAATTACCAGAGCCTTGGCATCTTCCTTTCCTTCCACATCAAGTTGACATCTGCTAGCTTTCATATTTCTTAAAATGGTAATCTGTCTCTTGGAAATTTATCCAGAAAAAAAAGTTAATAATGACCTAAGACTTTATTAATAAGCATGAAGTAAGACAGAATTCTCAATAACATGTTTTGTAGTGTAGGGATGGAGAGAAGGCTTCCCTTCTACCTTCTTTGAAGATCCCTTAAAATGAATGACAATACACAAATTAACAGGAAAAAAATAACAAATGTATTAATGTGAATATGAACATGGAAGTCACTCAAATATGAGACTCCAAACAGGCCAGATGGTTGGGGCTTAAATACCTTCTTCAACAACGAGGGAAATGGGGGCAGCGGGGGGTGGGGGGCGTGCTGTAGGCAATTTTTAGAGGGCTAGTAAATAATTTTTAGAGGGAATGAATGGATCCAGAAGACCACCCAATGCTTTGTAAATGATTCTTTTTGGAATCGGAATGGGACTTACAAGTTATGAGAAGGTGAGGAGTGGAACTGCATTGTGAACAAAGGTTGTCTTATTACGCAGATAAAGTGTCCCAGGTGATCTCTCAGAGCTGCACTCAGAAGAATAGATGGAAAGTCTATCTGGGTGTGGTGACGACTTTTAGTTTTTTCTCTTTTCTGTAATTAACCCTTTTCCTGTTTGCCCTGAGAATACTCGCTGGCAGCCCTTGCAGCTGCAACATTTATCCCGACATAACTTTGCCATGAAATATCTCGCTTTTATTATTTTTCATTGCTGTAGTATATTCACTTAAAACAAAAGACATCATCCTATTTATAGCATTCTGGTTTTAGTAGTGGTATTTCCATTTACAAAATATAGTAATTCTCAATTGCTGAAAATGTCAAATCCTAGAAAATGTAGCATGCCCACGTGAGATGTTAACGTCCTTCTCCAACAGTTGTTGGCCAAAGATTCATTCGATGGATCCAATTTTTCTGAAATAGATGATTCTGATGATTCAGATGATGCTGATGTTAGTTCTGTTTAGAAATAACTCCAAGAACAGTTTTTATGTTTTATTTTCACTTTGAAAATCAATCAGATTTGCTTCTGCCTCAAAGAGCGTGTTTATGTAAAATTAAATGAGTACTGGCAGCGAGCTGCACTTTGTTTTTCTAAATGGGAAGAGGGTTAATCTTTCCTGGTTATTTAATGAGATTTCCAGGGAAAGAGTCTTAAGACAATTGCTTTCCTTTTGGGAAGAAATTATCTTGGTCAGGAAATAAAACTCCAGAGAGAATCCCTGTGAATCTCTCTCTGAAAAAGAGAGAGGATTCAGAAAGACGGGCTGGTAGACCTTGGTTTTGAGACAAGTTTCTGAGTCCTTCCAATTTCTTTTAATTTAAAGTGCTCAGCATACCAATGCACCATACCTTGGGATATCATTCTCTCTATGGCATCCCTACTTACAGCTCCTATCCCATGTCCTACAAAAAGCTTTTTCAGAACGTGGATTTCTGAGCATATTTTGTAATGATCATCTGTCTCTCATTTCTGCTTCCCCCATTCTCCTAATCTTGCCTCTGCAGCTGTTCTCTTTTGTGCAATACAAACTGGTGGAAGAGGCTCCTTTCCTAATTTTCCCTAAAACACACTTTAAAAAGTCTGTTCATAACCTTAAACATCCAACTCTTGGCTCTCAGACATTCCCAACTCAGAGTATTTATCACTGGCAGGCTTTTCTACTAAAGCCTCCGATTCTTCAGCAGTGTGACTTCTCCTACATCTCCCCAAGTTGACTTCATGTCTATCACTCTGGTATTGCTACAAAACTACTCACTTCCCATAGAGAAAAGTTTGACTTTCCATTTCTCCACCTCTTCCCCCAAAACTTATTTCAGCATTGTCCAGAGAGCTTTATGTAAGAAACTGAATTCACCCTTTAATGTGTTCTTAAACTGACAATTTACTTCCTGAAAGTCTGTTGATAGCTCTGAAAGTTAAACTTCTAATCTAATTTAAAAAAAATAGGGATGACATTATCTTTGCAATTGTTCTATAGTGCCTTAGTCCCATCCATTCTCAGGACTCATTTATTTTCACCAGCTGTTCATAAAGTGGTCGACTGTCTCTGCTGACCTTCCACATCTCCCATCTCCCTTCTCCCTCTTGCCTGTCTCTCTCTCCACCCACTCCCCATCAAGGAAAGGCCTGACTTTTATTCATTAGTTTAGCTGTTTAGTTGCTTGATCAAAGAGAAATAGAATTTGCATATCTTCCAGACAAAGGTTAAAAGTGTCCTGTACCTGGGCTTCTTCCTGTCTGTTCCCCAGGCTTTACCTGACTGCTCTGCTCATAGGGGAAGGCATGAGAGATGGAAGCACCACTGCCCAGTTCTAAACTCTGATAGAAAGGAAACTAGATGTTGTGTCTGATACTAAAGTGATATATCAAAATAATGGATAATCTAAATTCTAAAAATCCAGATACGAAAATGGACTTTGCCAAGTAGGAAATTCTACTTAATTCAGGCATTTAGATTTAGATTACTCAAAAAGGCATTTCAGATAATATTCATCTTCAGCATTATTAGCTTTTCTGGAGACAGTGATTTGGGGACAGCACATTAATGGCATGTCTATGGAAATCCCGAAGGGACAGCTGGTCCCAAGAGACTTTCAAATCTTTCAGTTATTTTCTCTGAGGTTAAGGCTGTATCACCAACTATGAATTCTTCTCTGAGCAATAAATCTTTGCATCATACTGGTAATTCATCACCTTTTTGGTTCATCTTGGAAGTTCAGAAATTGTTTTCCTTCAGCTTTGTCATCAGCTTCAGTTGCAGTTTTGCTCTTTTGCAATTATACGTTATCATCTGTTCATCATGTCTCCCCATCTTCTGAACTGACTTCCAAGCCCCATACTGAAAGCCATGTGATGTTTTCTGTTCCACTGGAATGCCTTGTTTATGCCCTCCTAGTTCCCTTCAAATAAGGCTGAAAGCAGGGAGCTATAGTATCATTGCTCAGAAAACTACCATCACTGATAACCAATCACAGTGTTAAAAGCCAGATCTTGTGAGCTTCCCCATCTGTCTCACAGCCACACCCAAAAAAAGCCTGATGTGCAGAAGCAAAGCAATTACTTAAAATGTAACAAGGTGCATTCCCAAACTAAAATCATGACTCATCCTGCCTAGGCAATATTGATATTTTATATTTTATATATTTGAACTGAGGTTGCAGTTTATTTTCCAAATGCAAACATGTGTTTAATTAGAACAAAATGTGCATCTCTGTAACACTGAATTTTAAGTACCAAGTTCCAAAGTTTATTGATTGATGATTATTGTGGGGAAACATGAGCTCTTATGCATAAATCTTTTGACAGGAGCTGTCTGTCAAAAATAATGATCCTTTTAAAACTCATGAATAAATAATGATGCAGGTCCACTTTACATAAAAATACATACTCATTTACACTCTGTCCACTGAAATGAAATATGGTTATTTAAAATAATGACTCTGTGATGGGTGAATAATGAAACATTATTAATTCAATACACATGGTATTTTATACTCATTCTCAAATTACATGCATCTATTTTCAATATTAACACATTAGGCTGTTTTTTAAAGACCTTTAACAAAACATCTGGTACAGAAAATCCTTTCATGGATGAGATTGCGAATTTTAATTCTGCCACACTAGGGTCTCATTTTGGTCACAAGCTGGAAAGTAATAACCCGGCTGTCACTGTGGTGATGTTTTATTGTCTGCCCAGACTTAGAGAATCCAGAAGAAACCACCTCCCTTTTCTCCCATAGGAGAAAGCATGAATAGTTGAGAGGGGGAGCCCGAATGCCATTTGCCTTTCTCCATCCTTTCCCATCTGGAATTTGACTCTGTTAATCTGCCTTTTCTCCGTTCTTCTCTTCCTTTATCCCACCCTGATTTTCCATCTGCATGCTGCATAAAAGGATCATAATATCTGGGACGTCTCTGAGTGCTTTTACCAGTAACTCAGGAGCAGGCGGTTAGGAAATTAGGACAATCATGTTCCACTTTTTCTGTTAGGAGACTTAGTTTCACTCTTTCCTCTTGGATTTTTCAGTTATTTCTTCCAGCTTTCCTTTTTTTCCAGTCATGGTCCAACATCAGAAGTGGAAATTATGGGAAAGCGGATCTGGTCGGGAATGGGTGTGCTCAAGTTTGGAAACGTAGAAAAGAGTTATAACAGCTCGGTTTCATCTTTCTTTATACCTCCAAGCCACACCATTTACTTTGGAATCCTTAGCTGGTTTTCAAAAGCCTAGGTTTAGGAATTTGAGGAATGCTGATGGCAGTGTCTGTGACCATCTCATAGATGAGGAAATTGAGACACAGTGAAATGATGTGCAGTATACACACATACACGAGGCACTCCCACAGGCAAGCAGATACACATTTTGTTAAAAAACACAATGCATATACAAATGGGCTGCTTTCCAAGACAGGTACTGATGACTTCCTAAGCACTGTTCCTTGATGCCACTGTTCTTGTCATACCAAGATAGGTTCCCCTGCCTCAGCCACATGCCATTTTCCAAAATGGGAAATGCCCATGAGTGAAAACGAAAAGCCTTTGTTCCACATTTGAAATCAACTTGTTTAAGTAACTCAGTGCTGTTCAGCCTATTTAAAGTTCTCACATTCAGAAGATAAAGTATTGACTTTTTTCAAATTAAAATCAATCTGGATTTTAAAATTTTGTGAAACCCTTGTGATAATTTTAGATCTCCTGTCACGTTTCAGTAGAAAGTCTGGACATTCTGAGGTCACCATGGGGGCTTTAAAGACAAATAGTAAGTGAAATTAATTTTAAATCTTTGGTTAAAGTCAACCACCTCTTAAAATGGATTTGAGAATCTTACCTTAAATGCCTTTCAAATGAATGTTTCATACAGAAGAGTGATTCAAAGTGATTCATAAAAATATACATCTGAAAACTTCATGTTTAAATATGGCTTTCACATAATTACAATGTGTCAACTTAGACATTACACAGACATGGTATGTGGGAAGGGTTAACTTCAACTAGCAAACAATTTTCTTTTTAATAATCTTTCACATGTGACCTCTGAGCTGAGAATGGAAATGATATTGTTTCTATATATGTCCTTTTTCACTTGCTTATATATCTTATGGGGGTGGCTGTTTTTTTAGATATCAGCCAATTGCATGCTAAAGTTACGCTTTTCTACATTTTATACATGTGATAAATTTTCGTTCCTTTTCAAGTTCTAAATTTTTATTTGGAAAAAGGACCTATAGATTTGCATGGGCCTTTGCTAAATTTATTCCCCTAAACTTGAGTTGTTAGATATAGAGAGAATACAATTTTTATTGCATTTTATTATGCAATATAATGGCTATGAAATTAATTTAAATCAATTAGTAATAACAGTTTTTAGTTCATGCTAAGTGCAGCATTGCATTAGACCAGATAAAAATAAGGAACATTACAAAAACTCATCACAAACCTAAAAAAACAACATTGCAGGACATCATATTGACAATTTCCCCAAACAGGAAATAGAAACGCTAGGGAAAATGGAACATTATTAATTCAAACATTTTTCTTTAAGAATTTTAGGGATTTCTAAATATGTATGCCATTTTGGCATACTTCTTTTTTATAAATAAATCTGTTTTATTAATAGACATAACTAACTTCTGTTACTGATTTTAGGTTGTCTCCAAAATAATATATTATCAATAGTCACTAAAGAAAAATAAAAACTTTCAGGCCAAGACCAAGGGTTTGGGGGGCATTCAGCTGGTGAGTGACCAAAAGGATTCAGCTGGCCTACCTCCACGCTTCTAGTGAAGCATACTTAATCTCTGATGCAAAGGACCATGGCATTAGTATTCTGGAGTCAATCTACTAATTTTTTTGCTTGTTTTATTCAGCCATTTTTACTTCCACATTGACCATTATACATATACGCAAAGATGAGAATTATTGAAGTTATATATTCCTAGAGATAAGTTAACCTTCTGAAAATTGGCCAATTAGGTACAATTAATTTTGTGGAGGCATAGAGGACATAAAAATAAAGTTATTGTTCAAAACAATAACTTACTTATATCTGGATTACACGTGAGATTAAGCAGATAAAATTTGACATTGCAGCAACTCATTTTGCATATAATAAATTATTTACTTAGATGTTTAATTTTGTTGTTTTTTATGTCTGTTTCTTTGTTGATTCATATAGTTCAAAGATCTTTTAAGATGAAAATGTGTTAAAGCCTTTCTTATGGAGCAAAAACTTTCTAAAAGAGCTAGTGAGAATTGCTTTAGTCCAAAGATGAAGACTTGCGGCTTCTCATATTCCTTGCTTGGTCATTATTTGTGTGACTGTCACATCCTGGGTGTCATTATTTTAAAAAAAAAAGTTAAAATAATTCAGACACAAAGTAGTACAAGGGTGCACACTGTATGAGTCTATTTATATAAAGTACAAAGGCAATGCTGTTAGAAGTAGGACAGCAACTATCTTTGGGAGGGTGGGGAATGTGGTGATTGAAAAGGGGTAAGAGAGTTATTGGTTTCTGGAAATAATCTTTCTTTCTTTAATCTGGATGCTGATCACAATACACATTTTTTTAATGTGGTGAGCTATACACTTTAATTTGATAGTTTTCTGCATGAATATTATATTTCATTAAAAAGTTAGGAAAAAGGAAAGGAGGTTAAAGTAAATTTTTCTAATAGTTTTTTTTTTTTTAACCAAATTCTACTGTTCTGTGAAAACTGCCTTTTTATAAGAGGATACCCACCATAAGTCAAACACATTTAAGTGACTCAGGGACATCGTTTTGAGCATTTATGAATAGACTGTGCAGTAATAGCTTTCTCATCCTCACTTCTCATTTTCTCCTAATCTGCTGGAGGCTGGAAAAAAGACAAATAATCACGTTTATTAATCAAGGGTTTGATAAGCTTGATCATTTGTTACTGTCAAATTTTGCAGTAAAACCCACTAAAGATCTGAATGACAGCATTTGGAAGCTTAAAGTTGCCAGAAACCTGAATTTTAGCTAAATGAGGCTGCTCTGTACCTAGCTTCAAAGGCCTTCACTTCAGAAAGGACATCAGATTTCTTTAGTAGCCCTCCTTTTATACAGGGAATTTTTTTTTTTCTTTTTTTTGGCAGTATCCTCAGAAGATTTTGCTGTTGCTATTGCTGTCTCTTCTGAATATTTCCAAAGGTTTGCTAAAACAACTTTGTTGCCAACCTAGATATTCTATTGTGGAGTATTTGTTAACAAGATTATTTATTATTTTTAAAGCTTATATCCATTCCTCTACAATTTGTACACATTGATCTTAAGACTTTCAATTAGAAAAACAGAATAGGTCTACATCAGTGGTTCTCAATGTTGATTTTGCATTAGAATCATCTAGTGTGTTTGCTTCGTGCAAACACACAGCTCCAAGTATCATCCTGAGAGTTTCGACAGGTCTGGAGTGGCCTGAGGACCCAGTACTTTTGCAAAGCTCCGATAGGTGATGTGGCTACACAGCCAGGTTTGAGAAACATGACTACATCTTCTCCTCCATGAAGATGACTATTTTCTTCCCTCTCCTTTCCAAGGCACACAGCTCTGGCTTCTTAACTGATCTTGGGGTTATTTTACATATCTGTTATTACTCCAGTCACCATCCCTGAACTTAACTTTCTTAATGTGTTGTTTAAATGTGGCCACTGGGTGTGGAACTCAATGCTGCAGATGTGGTATGACTAGAGTGGATGGAAACTTTTTTCTCCCTCATTATCTAGATTATAAGCTTCTATTGCTGCCGTCTAGCAATATGTTTGCTTGTTAAATAATCGTATTCTACTGTTGTCTTATGGCAAAGTATGGCTAGTCATGAATCCTAGGGCTTTTTATCTGAATTTTCCTTCCTGCTTTTCTGCCTGACAGAATTGTCTCCTTCTCTCAAGAATCACAGAGTGTTACTTGGTGTTTGGCCCTAGAAATCCAGTGGGAAACATGTCAGACACCGTCCCTGCCTTACCAGAGTTGGGATTCAGACAAGCAAAGCCACAATTATACTTTTAGACTAGTTCTAACCTAGGCTGTTCCTGCATAATGAATGATTTATGAATACACCCAACTTGATCCAGAGATGATTTGGGGCTGTGGACAGGATTCTTGAAGGTGTACAGCTGAACTCATCTTGCTCACCTGGAGTATAGGAATCTTGCCTGTGTTAATGGGGTAGGTTCTGGTATTTATATTTAACACCACCTGGAAGGGTTCTATAAGTTGGAATGTTACAGGTATAGCAATAGGATTTGATGCAAATGACTGGACTTCGGCTATGTAGTGAGATCTATAACTGTTTCATTATATAGTCTTATACTCTCCAATCAGGATTTCAGAGTGGTGGAGGTAACCACTTCTCTTCTGGTTTCTCTGAATTCTCTTTCATTTGCTCCCTTTCCCCCATGACTGTAATGAGGTGTCTGGGATGTGATTCAGTGTATATGACTGTTCTCAGTGAGTTGTTATTCATGCAGCTGCTTAAAGAACCATTCTGTAATACTGGGCTGTGCTTTCCTCCCAAACTCGGCTTGCCTATTTGCTCAGATAGTGGGAAGAAGTGTGAGCTGCTGCTGCTGCTTTTTCTTTTTAGGTTTTGAAGACCTTGTTTTGTCTGTTCCCTTTGCTGACCCTCTCTGTTGTATGTGTTTCTGCGTTTGGGTGGGTTTTAAAAATTCCTTTTGGATGCCAAGAGCCATTGTTCAATGGCATCCCAAAGCCAGGCCAACTCATGGAGCTCTGTCTGACATTCTCACGGGGACCTTGTGAAACATTTCTTGGCAGTGTGAGCCCTGGGGCCTCTCTGCCTAACCCCCTAACAGCCAGTGTTTGGTATGCTATGTGTATATTATCCCTGATACATTTCCTCTTGTTGATTTGGGGCTAGAATTACAAGTCCGTCAAGACCATTTTAAATCTCAGTTCTGTCATCTGTCTCAGCTATAAACGATCTGAAAATTTCATAGTCGTGGCTCCTTCAATATCATATCAATCCTGAATCAAAACACTGACAGATTCAAATTAACATAGAAAATTGAGAAACTTTCAGACACCTCTAAGTGACTGTCAATACACTAAGTAGTTCTATTTTGTAGTGACCATTCAGCTAGTCCATATGTTTTTATTGTTGTTTTTAGCATTTTATATTGTAAAATATAAAATATATAATAAATATAAATATAAATAAATATAAATAAAATATAAATATAAATAAAATATAAATATAAATAAATATAAATAATATAAAATAAAATATATAATAAAAGGTGCCCCAAACAAAAACAGCTTCATAAATTATCACAAAGTAAACTTTATAATTTCTACCCTCATCAGGAAATAGAAACTCTTCTTCCGACAGAATTTAGTCATTACTCTTCTTTCTCTCACACCAGATTTTTATGCATGTCACTGTTTTTCTTTATAGTTTTAACCATTATGTACAAGAGTTTAATTTTGCTTGTTTTTTGAAGTCTATGTAAATGAAATCATTATCATGTCTTCTTAATACTCCTGGTTGGTCTCTTTTGGAAAATAGAAGTTCTTAATTTTCATATAGTTTAATTTATCATTCTTTCTTATATGTTCCTCTTACATGAGAAATATTCTCTCCCTACTCAGATCATGAAAATCATCTCCTATTTTGCCTTTTAGAAACTTTACCTTGTTTCATCTTTCACACATAGCTTTCCATTGAATCTGAAATTAATGATCTTTTGCATGGTGTAATGTAGGGGACCAAGATTCATTTTATCACTACTGAGAACCAATATCCCCAGAACTGTCTATTGGGAAGCTCTGCTTTCTCAATGCTTTGTATTTGCCCTTTGTTGTTAATAAAGCATCCGTGTATGAGGGGATTGCTTTTGAGTTCTCTGATCTGTTATACTAGTCTACTTATCTTTGTACAAGGATTACAGTGTCATAGTTACTACAACTTTACGGATTCGACAGTTGAGAAAACAAAACTCCCCACCTTTGTCTTCTTCTTCAAGAGCAGCTTGCCTGCCCTTGATCATCTGCATCGACATATACAATTTTGAATCAGTTTTTCAAAACAATAGTGTTTAAAAAAATACAAACATGCAAACGAAATTATGTTGGAATTTTATTTAGTATTGTGTTGAATCAACATGAGGTGCATTAATATCTTTAAAATACTGAGTCTTCCAAATCATGAATGTGGCATATCACTTTATTTCGATCATCTTTGATTTCTCTTATTAATATCTTATAGTTTTCTATGTTGGAAGTTGCACACAGGTTGTTAAATTTATTTTGAGATATTTGCACACCCTTTTGGGGTGCAAGTAATATACTTTTCTAAATTTTGTTTCTTTCTTGTATATAGAAATGCAGTTGATTTTGCAGCACTTCCCTTTCATCTGGAAGCCTTGCAGAATTCAATTCTGAATTCTAATTTTTTTTGCAGATTTTTTTGGGAAAATGTGTTCTAATTTTTTTATTTTTAACTCATATAACTAATTTATTTTTCTTGATTAACTGACTAGAACTTCAGTACAATGTTGAATAGAAGTAGTAATAGCAAGAAACATTGGATTGTTCTCAATCTCAAAAAAAAAAAAAATCCTCCAACATTTTCACAGTAGGTGTAGTAAACATTTTCACTATAGCCTTGTAGTATAGTTTGAAGTCAAGTAACGTGATGCTTCTGGCTTTGTTCTTTTTGTTTAGGATTGCTTTAGTTATTCAGGTTTTTTTTGTGGTTCCATATGAATTTTGGAATAGTTTTTTTTTAATTCTGTGAAAAAATGACATTGGTAATTTGATAGGAATTGTTTTGAATCTATAGATTACTTAAGGTAATATGAACATTTTAATGATATTAAGTCTTCTAATTCATTAACATGGAATGTTTTTCCATATGTTTGTGTCATTTATGGCTTATTTCAGTCGTGTTTTGTAGTCCTTCCTTTAGGTGATTAGATGTTAGTGATTCCATCTAATCACTTCCCTGATTAGATGTATTCCTAGGTACGTGTGGCTATTGTAAATGGGATTGCATTCTTCATTTGATTCTCAGTCTAAACATTATTGGTGTATAGCAATGCTACTAATTTTTGTACATTTATTTTGTGTCCTAAAACTTTCCTGAAGTTGTTTATCAGGTCTAGGAGTCTTTTGGTGGGTTTCGAGATATAGAATCATATCATCAGTGAACACAGATAATTAGGCTTTCTCCTCCTATTTGGATGCTTTTTATTTCTCTCTTTTGCCTGATTGCTCTGGGTGGGACTGCCAGTTCTACGCTGAATAGGAGTGGTGAGAGTAGATATTCTTGTCTTGTTCCAGTTCTTAGGGGGGATGCTTCCAACTTTTGCCTATTCAGTCTGATGTTGGCAGAGGGTCTGTCATAGAGGGCTTTTATTATTTTGAGGTATATTCCTTCAATGCCTAGTTTGTTGAGGGTTTTTTTTTTTTTTATCATGAAGGGCTACTGGATTTTCTTGAGGTTTTTTTCAAGCCTCTTAAGATGATCATATGGTTTTTGTTTATCATTCTGTTTGCGTAGTGAATCACATTTATTGATTTGCATATATTGAGCCATTCTAGTGTCCCAGGAATAAAGCCCACTTGATTGTGATGAATTATCTTTTTGATGTGCTGCTGGATTTTGTTAGTTAGTATTTTTTTGAGGATTTTTGGGTCTATGTTCATCAGACATGTTGGCCTGTTGTTTTGTTTTTTTGCCTCCTTGCCAGATTTTCATATCAGGATGATACTGATTTTGTAGACTGCCGTAGGGAGGAATACTTCCTTGATTTTTTGGAATAGTTTCAGTAGGACTGATACCAACTCTTTTTTGTATTCATAGGAGAATTTGGCTGTTTATTTATCTGGTCCACTGATATTTTTGTTGGTAGATTTTTTATTAGTGATTTGGTTTTGTAACTCGTTATTGGTCAGTTTAGAGTTTCAGTTTCTTCCTGGTTTAATCTTGGAAGGTTGTATGTTTCCAGGAATTCATCCATTTACTCTAGACTTTCTAGTTTGGGCACATAGAGATGTTTATAACAGTCTCTAGAGAGTCTTTTTTTTTTTTTTTTAAGTTTCCGTGGGATCAGTTGTAATGTCACCTGTCATTTCTGAGTATGCTTCTTTGGATTTTTTTTATTTGTTAATCTAGCTAGGAGCCTACCAAGCTTGTTTATTCTTTCAAATAACCAACTTTTTGTTTCCTTGATACTTTGTATGTTTTTTTGGTGTCAATTTCATTTAGTTTTGCCCTGATTTTAGTTACTTCTTTTCTTATTTTAGCTTTGGGTTTAGTTTGTTCTTGTTTTTCTAGTTTCTTTAGGTGCAATGTTAGGTTGTTAATCTGAGATCTTTCTATCTTCTTGGTATAGATTTTTGGGTCTCTAAACTTTCCTCTTAACATTGTTTTTGCTGCTTTCAGAGGTTTGATATGTTGTGTTTCTAATTTCATTTGTTTCCAAGAATTTTTTTTAAATTTTTGCCTTGATTTTATTATTTTCCCAGTTATTAAGGAGGAACTTGTTTAGTTTCCATGATTTGCGTGGATTTGACAGTATTCACTTAGTTTCTATTTTTATTCCACTATGGTTTGAAAAGATGCTTAGGATGATTTTGATTTCTTTGAATTTATTGAGACTTGCTTTATTACCAAGCATGTAGTCAATCTTAGAGTATGTTCCATGCACAGAGGAGAAGAATGCATATTCTGTGGTTGATGGGTGGAGTATTCTGTAGACTTCTATTAGGTCCAATTAGTCAAGCGTTCAATGTAATTCTAGAATTTTTTTGTTAGTTTTCTGCCTCGATGATCCCACTATTATAGTGTGGCTGTCTAAGTTTTTTCCTAGTTCTGTAACTAATTGTTTTATGAATCTGGGTGTTCCAAAGTTGGGTGTGCATATATTTAGGATGGTTATTTTTGTTGAATTGAACTCTTTTTCATCATGTCATGCCCTTTTTGGTCCTTTTTTGTTGTTGTTAAAGTATATGTTATCTGATATAAGAATAGTGGCCTTTGCTCTTTGTTGTTTTTTATTTGCATGACAGATTGTTCTCCAACCCTAGGTTCACTATAGGTTTTATTACATGTGAGATAGGTCAATTGAAGTCAGCATGAGGTTGGGTCTTTTTTTTTTTTTAAATCCAATTTGCTACTCTGTCTTTTAAATGAAGGATTTAGGCTGTTTACTTTCAAGGTTAATATTGATATGTGAGGTTTTGTTCCTGCCATAATGTGGTTAGCTAGTTGCTTTGTAGTCTTGATTGGGTAGTTGCTTTATAGGGTCTATGGGCTTTGTATATAGGTGTGCTTTGTGGTAGCAAGTATCATTCTTTCCTTTCCATGTTTAGAGCCCCTTTGACTATTTCTTCTGGGTCCGGTCTGGTGGTGATGAATTCTCTTAGTGTTTTGTTTGTTTGTTTGTTTTGTGATTTTGCCTGGGAAAGATTTTATTTCTCCTTCATTTATGAAGCTCAGTTTGGTGGGATATGAGATTCTTGGCTGGCATTTCTTTCAGAAGGCTCAAAATAGGCTCCCAGTCTCTTCTGACTTGTAAGGTTTCTGCTGAGAAGTCCACTGTTAATCTGATAGGATTGCCTTTATAGTTAATTTGGTCCTTTTCTCTAACTGCTTTTAAGATTTTTCCTTTCACTTTCACCTTGGATAGTCTGATGACTATGTGCCTTTGGGATAATTGTCTTATGTAGTATCTTGCAGGTGTACTCTGAATTTCTTGTATCTGCATATCAACCTTTCTTTCAAGATTGGAGAAATTTTCCTGAATTGTGACCTGAAATATGTTTTCCAATTTACTTAGTTTTTGCTGTTCTCTCTCAGAAATGCCAATATGCTGTAGGTTTGGCTGCTTTACATAATCCCACAGTTTTTGAAGTTTTGCTTTTGTCTGACTGGGTTAATTCAAAAAACTGGTCTTCAAGCTCTACAATTCTTTCTTCTACTTGGTCTTGTCTGTTGTAAGGCTTCCAACTGTGTTTGAAATCCCAGTCATGAATTTTTCAATTCCAGAATTTCTGTTTGGTTCTTTCTTAATATAGCTATGTTGTCTTTCATATCTTGGATCTTTCCTCTGGATTTTTTGTATTGGATTTCAACTTTCTCTTGGATCTCATTGAGTGTCTTTGCCACCTATATTCTGAATTCTATATCTGTTCATTTCAGACATTTCAATCTGGTTAAGGTCCATTGCTAGGGAGCTAGTGTGATCCTTGTGAAGTGATGAAACACTCTGGCTTTTTGTATTGCTGGCGTTCTTGCACTGATTTTTCCTCATCTGAGGAAGCTGATGCTTCTTTTTGTGAATATGCTATCACTTGGATAGGACTTTTTAAGTTTTAAATTCTTTTTTTTCCCTTGAGTTTATGACTGTGGTGTATGTTGTGTATGATTGATTGGCTTTGTTTCTGGGTGCTTTCAGAGTGCCAAGGCTCTGTACAGGTTCCTTGGTTGCAGTAAGTTTGTGCAGTGGCTTTTTCAGGTACTGCTTGTTGAAGCAATGCATTTTTTTTTTTTTTTTTTTGGTTGTGTAATTCAGGATGCAGTTCAATAGATGGCCCTTAATGTAACCACCATCAGGTAGACTCTCAGCATGTGTTTGCCCTCAGTGGGGGCAGAGCTGCTAAAAACCACAGAAAATACCCTCCTCCAGTGTGCCCTTGCTTGCAGTGGGTGTAGAGCCACTGGAGAAGTACAAAAAGCCCCTCCTTCCAGCGCATGCTCAACAGTCCCCAGTGGGAATAAACACTGCCATGTCTGCAACAGTGCACTGCGGAGGGGCGCAGGAGGTAAGAGATGACCCCCTCTTTGTGTCTGTTCCTGGGCTTTGGTGGCAGCAGTTGGCACCACATCCATGTTTCCTGTGGCCCAGGGGGGCTTTGGTGGGCTGCAGTCCCCCTCCCTTAGGGTCAGTTCACACTAAGGGTTAGATCTCCAAGGGACCCACAACTCCCAGAGGATCCGCTGGTTCCCTGGCCTTGCCAAAGTCAGAGCGGGTTGTGGCACACATCTGTGGGTGGCCTGCTGGTGCTATGACTCAAGAGTAGAAGGTCCCCAAGGAGGAGAGTGGCACCATGGGTACACAGCCAATATGCTGTCCATTGTTTCAGTCTGTGTGTGACAGGAGTGTGGCATGGCTATATGAGCTGGTCACCCAGTTCTCTATTCCCGGGAAGATCTCTAATTGCCACCAATAGTGTTGCCCTCGGTTGTGGGGGCAGAGGCACTCCTCAAGTAGGCTCTGCACTTAGCAGTTAGCAGAGTGTCAGAAGGGTGAGAGAAGCAGAGAAGTGTTTCCGCATACACTTTCCACTGGGCTCTGAGCTCCTCGGGGTTCTATCTCAGCAGACGTTTACTGCTTTTTTTCACTGTTTATCTGAGCATCTTTGCATGGGCTCTCTGGTGGGTTCTGGCTCTCCTCCCTCCATTTTCCACTCAAAAGTTAGCAATTCACTAATAACTTTAATCTTCCTTCTGAGGAACTAGTATACAATGTCCCTAGTCAGTCATCTTGAAGAGAAAAAAAAAGCATAATTGTTTTAAAGCCTGTTTTTGATGACTCTAATATCTGGAGCCCCTGTGGTTGCTCAGTTCCGTTTCTATTTGTCATTTACTCATCTTGGCTTGTTTTTTATACATATGTAACTAACCTGCCCATTGTGCACATGTACCCTAAAACTTAAAGTATAATAATAATAATAATAATAATAAAGTGTGTTGTTACTTTGGTTTGTTGCTAGTCATTGTATTAGCAAAATATTTTGTAGAAATAATTTGAGGCCTAAATGACATTATATTCTACCCTGCTAGGTCCCTCTGATCCCATCAATCCAATTTCAGGGATCAAGATCATTAAATACTATGCTGTGGTCTTCAGTACAACCGTCTACTTGCAATTTACTATAATTTTGAGGATTCTGATGTTTCTGATTCCAATGGCATGCAAAGGACTTTCATCAGGGCTCCCAGTGTAGCCTTGAAATCCAACCCCTTTCTCACTAGTGGAATGGCCCTTTTAGTGAGGCATTAAAAGCACCATGAAGTCTTTTACACTCTCAGCTACTACCATTGAAATGAGAAAGTGTACTAAGAGAAAAACAGCTCCAAAATACTCAGTAGTTCTTCATCCTTTTGTTAACTTCCCAGTGCCATCAAAGATATTTAAAAAAATATTTTGTCCAGCTTTGATAGCAGCCTTTGGCAGGAGTGTTGGTTGAATTACCTACCCTGTTATTACCAGATATAGAAATCTCCCAATTTATATATTTTTCCTCTATCCATGGGTACAGCTAGAGACATTGTCAATTACCTCCTGAAATCAAGAGATTTATTAATGATTTTCACAAAGATAGGTAAATAATTAGCTTTCACAAAAAGGGAAAATGATCAAATTCACTAAGCTTCATGTTAGTGATTTTATTCAAGTTCCATTGATCACAATGTTATAGAGTGTGTGTGTGTGCAGATATATAGTAATATGGTGCTCTTTCACAGGTTTTTAAGTCGTTATTCATCATGTTATTCACACTTAACCAATTGAAACTCATTTTCCCTTCAGGTAGTGGTTTTGATAACAAAAATATGCTATGTACCAAATGGCCATCAACAAGGATTCTGCATAATTCATAAGATTCCCTTTTTCTGTCACCTTTGTAAACCTTAGTGTTCATATAAGCAGTATTATTAGCTTCTCCTATGAAATTAAACTACAGGAATGTTTTTAAAATGTTTATCTTGGGGAAGCATTATTGAGGAGACAGTATGTGGGCACATGTGCTTCCATGAGTTCTGGCTTTTCACTGTCATGGCAAATTAATGGAGAATAGTACTTGTCAATTTACACACCACAGATTATTTTGGGGTGGCTCTGATAAAGAAGTTTAAGTGTCACATGTGATTCATTGGCTATAACAGAGGAATTCTCCACTGTGGTAGGGTCAGTTCAGACAGTGGGATAGTACACCTTGGCAATGGGTATTATGTTAAAACTGACATTGTTTAGAATTGCTGTAGTATATGACTTAGAAAGACTAACTTGTAGTTTGATTTCTTATTGTAATCTTATTTTAAGCCTTACACAGATAATACACTCTCTTAGTGTCTATACTCAGAAATTTCTCCTGCCTTGAGATAAGGAGCTCAAAACTAAGCTAAAAGCTCATGACAGGGTAAACTAAAAGTATCTGAAGACTATGGTTGCTATATTATGATATAATTTTAGTGTTTTAAAAACAAAGAGTAGAATGCATTAAAGCATAATTAATAAGTATTTACATATTTTCCTTTATTATGTAAATACATACTCTGATCTAATAAATAAAATCAGAATAAATGACTTGATAAGTCAACAGGAATATGTCTTTTCTGATTCGTATCACAATGGTAAACGCAAAGAACGCTGTGTTAAGTTTCAAGTGACCATTTAAAAACCCTTAATCTTTGAGCCTCAGTTTCTTCATCTGAAAAAATAATACTTAAGACCTTTTAACTACTTGCCAAGATGGTTATGAGATTAAGAGATATAGCAAGCAAAAGCATTTTGAACCTTATAAACCTGTGTACAACATAAGCCCATATTTTATAATAACAATGAGCAAAGATATAATAAAACACTTTTAATGGGACATTTTTACACGTAAAATGTTACTAGCAGTTTCTGTGAAAGGATTTAGTTTTACATTATTTCCTCAATCTCAGACTATATCTGTTTCTGAGACTATTTTATTTTTATTATTAAACTAAATTTATACAAACAAAAATCCTGCTGTCTACATTCAGCCCTTTAGAAAATAACCTATTGTCAGGCTGAGGCAGGAGAATCGCTTGAGCCCAGGAGGCGGAGGTTGCAGTGAGCCAAGATCGCGCCATTGCACTCCAGCCTGGGCAACAACAAGAGCGAAACTCTGTTAAAAAAAAAAAAGGAAAGAAGAAAGAAAGAAAATAATCTACTGTCATATATTTGTTTAGTATCCTAGCGTATACTGAACCAAAAAAAAAATCCTGGTATAGAAAAAACAAGAACACTATCAGTTCCCCCTTTTATTCCTAATTTTATCTAATATACTTTGAGTTAAGTGATACAGATGCAACCATGATTAAGCCTCCAAAATTAGTCCAATTTCATTGGCATCTTTATGTGATTGAACTTTAAATTTTTGACATCTTTTGTTTAATATTTTCATTTAGAAAATAGCTTCATTTTTCATACTGTATATAAAGGTTTTGTTTACATTTATCCATGTAAATTTATTTTTATTCGCTTTTTCATGATAAAATAATATCTACTAGAAATATTTGATAAGAAAGAGTATAATAAGTTTAAATTATATAATCAAAGTAAAAATGAAGGGAAGGTAGATAAAACGCATCAAAGTTTTGTCAGTTTCTAAATTTTGAAGCACGTATGATGCTGCCACTATGATATAAAAAGGCATTATTGATTTCTAATAGTACACTAGTTCATGGGGTGAAAAAATGGTGTACGAAAAATTTGGAAGCAGTCATTTTGAAGAAGACATACAGAAAACATTTTTTTGTACCCAAGACTAAAAAAAAAAAAGATCCTCATAGTAGTTTTAGGTTATCGCTTTTTTGCAACTAAAGATGTGTGTGTGTGTGTGTGTGTGTGCGTGTGTGTGTGTGTGTTTCCCCCAAATACAGTCATTGCAATAGCCAAGGCTTTTATGCTTTTATTTAGGTTCTGGTATTATTTTCTTCAATCATTTCTTCACTAGTTTTCTTCCAACAATATTCCCCCCTCCACCCTCCACCCCCACCCTGATTTTTAAACCACAGCAACAGATGGATTTTGAGCAATCAAATTTTCTGCTTAAAGTCTAGAGTGGCTTCATATTATGGAACAGAATTTTTCCAATATCTACAGTGTTTGGCAAAGTTTTTGTCCGACACATTTAGGAAAACTTGTTCGATACTTGGAATCACACAATTCTTTTAGATCTCTACATTCTTGGTTAACTTGTCAAATAGAGTGTTAAAGTGTTTTAGCATAGTAGGGAACCAAACTCTTGTTGAAATTAACTCTAAGGGGCACTCTTGCTGAAGTTGTTTCTATCTGATCCCATATAGAGGTCCTTCATATGAGCAGATGACATAGAAGAGTCTGGCATTTCAAGTAACCTCTAATAGTTATTAATATGAAGGAGAGAGAATTCACCTCATAGTTTTAAACTTTACACTTTGGATTCAATGGGAAAAGATGGAATATACAGCCAAATGATTGAGATCAGTGTCAAGGATTTCATTTTGCCACTTACATATTCTATATTTTGAATATACAATAATTTTATAAGCATCTATTTCCCCATCTCTAAACCAAGGTTAAATTAGTTGGACTTTCAAATCACTCAATTCTTTCTTTGAAAAAAAGAGACAAAATACTGGAGAAGGCGTAAAGGCCTAGACTTTCCCCCTCATTTGTGTACAGTACTCTCTCTTAGTTGGCTGTGTAAGCCAGCAATCTAAAGGGCTTTTGATGACAAAAATGGCTGAAAGCCACATGGTTGTGGAGCCAAATATGCCCTTAGGAGAGATATTTGACTTCTTTCATTTAAGAGAAATGGAGTACATTGAAAAGAAATATGCTAAACAAGAATTTTGAACATTAAGCACTGGCACAAATTCAAAATATTTAAGAATTGGAGATGAAGGCCTTTCCTTTGAAATGTTCTCTATAACTGTTTCTATTTTAACAACAATGCTGTGCAATATTAAATGATGTTTAAGTTTAACTGCTATAAAGAATTTTATTTTTGTAAAGAAAGTTGTTTTACTTCTCTCTTCTATTTCAAAACCAAACATCTTGAAAGTGCTGCATATACTTACTGTCACCACCCCTGCACCTCCCACAGCTCAACTTCCTGCCATGAGGATTTTGTTAATACCACTTCACTGAAACTGCTATTGCCAAGGTCACCAGTGACCTATTTGTTGCCAAATGCAATTGACATATCTCATTCACAGTTTTATTTGACTTCTTTGCAGCACTAATGCTCACTCTTGAAATGCTCTAATCCCTTAGCTTTCTTGGTACCACCTTCTACACATTTGCAGATTTTTCTTCCACTTTTCTGACTTTTTCAGCCTCTTTTGGATTCCTCTTCTCCCTCCATCCCGCAATAGTCTGTTCAGAGCTGCTTCTTTCTCTTACCAAACACCGTTTTTATAACTCCATCTACTTCTAAGGTTCTATGTGAATTGTTCCCAATTGAACAGCTTTTCACAGATTTGCCACCTGATTTGAGATTCATTTATCTAGCAGTCATCTAGAGAGTTCCACTTGGTTCTCCCACCAACACCTGAATTGTAACATTGCCACAGTAGAACTCATCAGCTTTTTGCCCAATCTGGGTCATCTTTCTGTGAGCCAACCAAGAACTTGGGTTTCATATTCATCACAGCTGCTTATTCACCAAGGGAATTAATAATTCCATATATTTGCTATACATATCTACGTAACCATTTAGTCCTTTTTGTCATCGTTGCCATCATTGCCTCCATTATCTCTCAGTTGAATTGCTGTAATTGTTTCCTGTTTTGCCTACCATTGTTCTATTCTCTCTACACCAGTCATTGTGATATTTTTAAAATGCAAACGTAATTATATTGATTTTATTTTCAAAGCCCTTTTGGTGCTTTCCAATTGCTCTTAGGATAATCTCCAATTTCACAATTAAGTTGAATAAGTCTCTGCGTGATCTGCTTTGGACTCTGCCTTGCTTTCTAGCCTTATCTCTCATCACTTTCTCCTCTTTTTGCCCTGCCATTCATCATACTAAATACCTTTCCTTTTCTGGGACACTCCTGCTCCCTTTGCACCCTGTACCTTTAACAAAAGGACTTTTCTTCCTAGAACTACCATTTCATTCCTCAGCCTCTCATGTTTGGCTAATTCTTATAAAGACTTTATGTCTCAAATCAGCAGCACTTGGTGAAGTCTTCCCTAATATTCCACCTGCTGAGCCTGAGTAAACTGCCCTGCTATGTACCTGCACAGATCTTTAGACTTTCGCTAAATAGCCCTCATTATTCTTTCTATCCCTCCCAAGGGTACCTAATCTCCACAAAAATAGAGACAGTGTAGATTTTGTATACCCTGGTATCTCACCCTTAGCAGGATGCCTGACACATAGTAGGTGTTCAGCAACTATTTGTTTTGTTTTGTTTTCATATCATTTCATTTGTTCCATTTTTATTTGTTTCATTCCACATAGACTATGTTTTTGCATAAAACATGATAGAAGCTTCAGTGATCACTAGGGATCTTTGACCCTCAATTATAAGATCAGTTGGTTAGAGTCATGAAAACAATCTTTGAATGCTGAAACATATGAACATGGATACAATGGTTTTCTGTTAATGGACAGGGGCCATTCAGCCTGGTCAAGGCCTAAATTGAGGTCTTATATAACATGTGCAAACTGTGATTTTATATAATGATGGTGATGATAATAATGATGGCCATACTAAAATAAATGTCATTATAGCACCAAAGACCAGACATAGGTTATTATTTTCAACCTGGCAATCAGCCACACTCATAATATATTATTTTCAGAACATAGTATCAATAGCATGAGGGTCATTATCCTAATCAAATCGTAAATATTCAGAGGCATTTTAAACATCTAGTTTGTGGCTTCCTTAAGCACATTCAAGTCACAGTTCCCCTCTCTGCTGCTTGTTTAGTAGCTAGGAGCTAAGAAGAGCAGGAGAAATGAAAGGAAATGAAATTCATGTCTTCTAATTTTGCTTACAGCCTTTCTATTTTCCAAAAGATGAGGGTGAGGTGGGAAGGAATAAGATAATCAATAAATGAGTTTGAGAGACTCTTTTTAGAATTCAATTATGTTCCTCCTGTCCCCCAGAAGGACAATTAATCATGAATAAGTTATAAGTTAGATTTGCCTTTGTGTACAGGCAAACCTGACTCACAAACCAAATATGCATATATCACTTGAGGGTTTTTCTGAAGAAATCCAGTGCCCTCTCTGAGAAATAAAATATAAATTATTGCTCCCTGTCACATTCTTTTATACAATGGAGATTTGTAAGCATCTTATAACATGCACTACCCGAGGACTGTGCTTTTATGAACAGCAAACATGAAAGAAAATGCACAGTGAAAAGCAGGCAAGTTCATGCCAGAACTGAGCATAACCCAGTTTTCCCAGGATGCCTGGAAAGGGAGTAATCTATTTATTCTATGATATTAGCAGATTTGCTCATTGAAAGCAAACTCATTTGACTTAATGTGTGCATGGAAATCTTGATGAGATTGACCTGAGCCTCACTTGCTTGAAATCAAAACCAAGTCCTCACCTTATATCTGTTGTCTAATGATAATGCATAGATACTTCAACAAAACTCATGCTATAGGCAACCATTGTGATATTAGCTAAGAACACTTCCAGGTGTATTTTTTCCTTGGAAATTAGTGTTAAAATATTTACACACAACCTCTTTGAGAAGCCATTTGGTGTTTATGCTCTCTTCTCACCAAACTATCTTTATCTTGACCTTGTAAGAACATGAGCCAAAAATTAAAAACAAATGCAGCCCTAAAAGTGTTTTAGAACTTGGTTCCCAGTTTTCCATTTCTGTGACTTAGAACTGAGTATAGATGAAGTTTTGAATTCTGAATTTCTGAAAAAGTCAACGAATTCGTTTTTATTTTAAAGCACCAATGAAATGTATATATAAGGATGTATATCTTTATTCAAAAGCAACTTTTAATCTTGATTCTTATTGGGGACATGTTTAAGGCTCTTCTGAACCCTACTCACATGCTAATCTCTATAAGTCACAGAGGTTGCAGTGGTTGTGAGTTTTTGCTTCTTTGTGTGATTGTTTTTGTTTTTGTTTTGTTTTGTTTTTTGTTTTTGAGACGGAGTCTTGTTCTGTCACCAGGCTGGAGTGCAATGGCACGATCTTGGCTCACTGCAACCTCTGCCTCCCGGGTTCAAACGATTCTCCTGCCTTAGCCTCCCGAGTAGCTGGGATTACAGGCACACACCACTATGCCCAGGTAATTTTTGTATTTTTAGTAGAGATGGGGTTTCACCATGTTGGCCAGGATAGTCTCGATCTCTTTACCTCAAGATCTGCCCGCCTCCCAAAGTGCTGGAATTACAAGCATGAGCCACTGTGCTCGGCCATATGATTGCTTTTAAGTGTAGTAAATGATGGGCTGGTGCATTACACATCTCTACGGTAGCATGGCTTGGGAAGGGGAGGTCCTATCTTTGGGTGTAGTCATTACTGCCCCATTTTGAAACAACTTTTGTTCCTTTCTTATCCCAAAGCATCTCTGTGCTGAGTTCTGTTTTTGTGAACTTTCAAAAGACCTCTGATTAGATTTATGATTGAGTCAAAATACAAGAATGAAAATTGGTTTCTTAGAAGTAGCATTAAATAATAGTTTAGTTCTCTTCCCTTTATAATACTATCAATGTCTAACTTCAATTTATTATAATAACAAAAAATATATCTTAATATATGTTCTGGGTAGAAAAGTCATCTCTCATAGTCCAAATGCTATTCCATGTCTGTATTTTTATGTTGGAATTCTTACTTTTTTTTAGCTACTCTCAGTGTTAATAGGATATTAAGAGGATTTCAGAAAAGCGGTTATTTTGAAGCAATAGTTTAGTTCAAATGTGGCACCATATTTATCTTCTTAGTTAATCAAAGCTATTCATCTTATTGATTGATTAACACATTTCAGGCCATTTAAATATTTATTTTTAAAATGTTCCTCATACTAGGAAATAGTGTGTGCCTCCCAGAGATGGCATAGGTAACTGGGGCACAGAGTTAAGAGGAAGGCTTTCTATAGAAATTTTGTACTTCTGATATTTGAACCATGTGTATATGACCTTCTTAAAAGAAGCATTACATGATTTTTAAAAATGGAACACATTTTTCTTGATATAAATTATGCATATGTCCTGATGGTCAAAATTACTTTCCAAGTGGAGGAGGTCATTGACAATATAAAATTGTGAAGAATTTAGATTCATTTCCTCTTACTTATAAGCCTATAAATAAAGTAGACCATAGAAGTAGTTTTTGTGACATCAAAAGTAAAGATGTTTCAATCAGATTAAAATGTGTGGTTTCATTGGGAGAGGAAAATTACTCTATAATCTTGAGCCCAGAATCTTAGGAAGTTGTGTGGATTATCGTACATAATCCACAAGGTTGAGATAAAAGGATGGAGGTACTCCTCCAGGACACATTCCAGAGAATTTCCAGGGTTCTCCTTGGCCTGTAGGTCTCCTACACGTGGTCTGCATTAGCGATCCAGGGCCTGGAAGCCATAAAGAATAGTAACATATACAGGAAATGGTTGTAAAGAGATAAGCAAGAATGGCTTAACAAAAGAAAAATCAAATGCCCTTGTTCATTATAATCATTTGGGGAAGGAAAATGGAGAAGAAAAATGGAAACTGGCTCCTATAAATGAGATGCTTACCATATGGGGACTGAATATGCATTTTCATGATTTAGTTGACATGATTAGGGATGTTTGTGTACTCCTGGACCCCTTGTTAGATAATTATCATTTACAAGTTTGTATGAGGAGTACATGTGTGTGGCCTTTTCTATCTGGATTGTAGGCTTTTGAAAAGGAGGTACAATGACTTTTGTTTGGTAGGCACCGGATTAAGAGTATGCACTTAATATCAAATCCTTGCTTCACCACATACAAGGAGTATATTTAGGGCAAGGTAAGTAACCTCTCAGACCATCAGTTTCCTCTTCTGTAAAATTAGATAATAATACTATGTACCCCAGAGAGTAATTTTGAGGATTAAATAAGTGAATATTTTTAAAGCAGTGAATATTTTAGAACAGTGATTGGCACATAGTAAAGTGCTGGATCAAGGTTCAACAAAGAAAAATACATGTAAGTAATATAGTAGAAGTTGGCTTAAGTAAACTCCACTCAATTAATTAATGTCCCATTGACTATCTAAAAGTCAATGCTTTAAGACCTTGAATACTCATGGTTATTAGGTCATTCTTTTGTTTACCACCAGTAAGAATTGTTTGCTTATCGAAACTTCGTTATGTTTATTCCATGTTCTATATATGACAGTTACTTTTGTTTTGTTATTACATAACTAAATCATATAAGTAAGCCTATTAAATATGCACTCAAAAGACAGTTGTTTGTATGAGAACTAGGTCAAAGGCTTTGGAGAAACTTGATAAAGATAAGTTGTTGCTATTGTTGTTGTTGTTTTTAAATGCGTTGGATTAGGTGTTACTGAAGCAATGAACAGATTGAGGAGAAACCAGAAATTATTTTTCAGATATCTATAAATTCTGGCCCGACTAAATAGAAACCGGAACTGGAAATTGTGGACAATGTACTGTAGAGGTGGCTTGTATAAGAAAGACAACATAGAATTCTAAGGGAATGATTCATACTCAATAGCAAGGCTTGTTTTATAGCAAAAGTTCGGCAAAATAATAGACTTCTATATTTTTAAGCTAAAGGAAAACATATTTAATTATTATGAATTATTTTAAATGGCTATTTAAATAAATAAAAATTTTAATGCCAAGTAAGAGGGTTTCTGTCATACTAAAGACTACTTGAAATAGCTTTGGAATGAATACCTGCCTTAGGTTTGAATCCAGGCTCTGCCACTTTACTTGCTATGGGACCTTGGGAAAATAGCTTATTTAACTTCTCAAGTAGTCAGGTTTTCTGTTACCAAAAATAAGGTATTGATAGTACCTGTGAGGTCATTAGGAGGATGCAACGCATCAAAAGAAGGCACTCAGCACAATGTCTGGCATGGTAAATATTGTCACTGTTACTACTATGCTTTTCTGAATTCCATTCATTACCTAATTTAGTGTCTTATGCATACTTTTTATGCATGTTCATAATGTTTAGGTAATGATAATGATTAAATTATTCAGCAAATAATTATTGGGCATACTATTTGTCAAACACTAAGATATGGTAGGAACAGAGTCATGAATTAAGACATAATTTTCTGACCCCTTTGAGAAGCTTTTGCATTATCCAGAAGTTAGATTAGAAATCTCAATGAACCTAACCATTATTGATCTTGTCTTGTGGCCAAACACTAAATATATATATTAGATGCAATATTTTATACATATAAATATATATATTAAATGCAATATTAATAATGATGGATAAGGATCTAGCTGTTAGAGTTGCAGGTTTTGGGAAATGTTCACTCATCCTGTTGCTCAATAAACATTTATTTATCAGGAAAATAGAGTCAAGGTAGGCAATAACAGCATGAGAAATAATAACTATAGAAAAATAAAATATGAGCGAACATCAAAAAGGGAGAGAAATGACAGCAAATTCATGTGAACATGCAACATATTTATAAACACTTCTAAAATACTTTACCCATATATAAATCTAAAAAGCCTGCCCATAAAACCACACATGATGTCAAGAAGGATAAGCTTCTACAAGTTGATGAAAGTATGTGCTGTGGGTATGAGCATGGATGTCAAGAACAAGACTGAAATTCTAACTACCACTTATTAGCTGTTTGACGCTGAGAAAATTATAAAAACATTTTTTTTGTGTGAAGGTTTTGTGGAGCGACAGACACAAGTTTAAAATAACCTGCAATCCAGTATTAAAATAGTAAGCTGCCTAGAACAGTGCCTGGCAGGGTAATGCCTCAGAAGATAGCTGTTATTATGACAGGTAAGAATTAACACTGAACTCAAGTTGCATGGAAAGTGCCAAAATGTGTCTTCCAGACCACAGGCAGCACAAACAATTCTCGAGAACCCTTGCCTCCACTTTCATGGAGTTTGTGGCTTGGCTCTGTGCTATGCTCCTAGGTCGACTCACTGAGACAGCTGTTTTGTTTGTTTGTTTGTTTACTCTGGTCTACATTTTAATCAAAGAATGTCTGTATGATGTATGGTTCATGAAGCTAAACTCACTTAAAGATATTAATCTTGTATTTCCAAAGAAAGTCTTTGGTTGTTTTTGTAGTTTACATATTTGTTTATTTGGTTTTGTTCAATTCTGAGGATGTGGGGTGACTCCTGATACTGGATTGCAGGTTATTTTAAACTTGTGTCTGTCACTCCACAAAAGCTTCACAAAAAAAAAAAAAAGTTACACAGACCTTCCATAACATAGCCAACTCCTCTGAACAACTCCTAGATAATAATCTAGAATATTTGATGATTATTGAGAATTTTTGAGCTAAAATTTTTTCTCTGTGGATTAGCTATGTATTCCAACACCAACTCTAGATACCTTGTTTTACCAACAAAGTCCATGTCTAATAAATATTTGTTAATTGATTTATTTTGCTGAGTGATTGCACTGTGAGGCCTCATGCAACGTCCTTATGCACAGCTGTGAAAACTCTATTGAATAAAACTAAAGCTTGCCACATTCCAAGAGTAATAAGGAACAAGTAAGCCAAGGACCTCGTCCCTAACATGTCATCCACCAAACAGTCATAACATCTTACTAACATAAAAGAAGCTTCAGGAGAATAAGAGCAATATGACAAAAAAGCAAAATCACTTAAAGGATTAAAAGAAATGGAATAGTAAAGTATGAAAAAGTATGTGTCTATTAATAAGAGGAGGAGAGAAAGAGCTAGAGAGATCATTTTCAAAATGCAAGTTAAAATTAAATGCAATTTCATAAAGTCCCCGTGGTTTCAGCTTTACCAGTGTAAAATTTCAAATCAACATGCTAGGAGGCTGATGCACTTAAATTAGATCCCTAGATATTCTTCTGGGTTTAACAAGCGACCTTACTCCTTTAGACAGATACACTGGGAGAAGAAGGAATTGCTCTGCAGCAGCTAGCGTATGACAACTTTAACTATCTCCTATGTCCTTTAGGGAGAAGGAGGAATTGCTCTGCAGCAGCTAATGTATGGCAACTTTAACTATATGTTCTCTGATCTGTACAACACAATCATAACTGGAGGAAAACTGAAAATCACATCTTATCATATTAACCTCTGGTCATACTTGCTCCACAAAACAATTTTGGAAAAATTAGCTTGCATGTTAGTGTTCTCAGAAAATCAGCTGGTTTTCCTTTCTGACATGGAGATGATTAGTTCTATAGAAAAATGGGTTGATTGGTTTTCCCACCTTCTTTCAATCCTAAGCACTTTCCAATTTAGGTCTAAACTCATTCTTTGTACTTATGTAACAGAAGCAGAAATGGCATTATATATGCTCTTTCTTGCCTAAGCCCAAATAAGCAAGATGAAGTGACAGAAAAAGGAAGACACCGAAACTCATTCCTGGGCTTGCTAAAATGCTATTTCCTGCAGAGGATTTTGCATGGGGGGTTCCCAAAAGGCTCTTTACTTCTCTGTCCCATTATCTAGCTCTTTGATTGCTTCCTTCAATTACCATCCAGCCAAAGCCTTCCAACTTTGTCTCTTACCTAGAGGGAGAGAGAAATTAACTTGCAAAGGAAAGGTAAAGAGGAAGAGGTAGAAAAGAGGGAAGCAGTTCTGAATGCCATATTTTCATAGGAGCTGTCCAGAGCAAGAAAGTAGGTCTTGCTATCATCAATGATAAAAGAAACCCCATTCCCTGTGACTGTCAAGAGGCTTTGGCCTTGCTTTACAGAAATCACATTCTGGATGATTTTACAAAGCTTGAAATGTGGCATTGAGGAGGAATACACCTTTGCGTTCAAAAGGAATTCCTCCTCCTCCCCTCTTGAGCTTAACTCAGCACAAAGGAAAAAGCTGATATTCTGGATTTCAATTCTCACTCTGTTCCACTCTCACCTTACATGTACTTAATTCACAGTGGAATGGACTCCCATGTCCCGAGGGAAGCACAGAGGGTGTTTTGTTTTGGGTTTTGCTTTTGTTTCTACTTTGTCTATTACTACTTCCCTGTTCCTCAGCCCATACAGAAGCAGATCTGAGAACCAGGATTTTAGTTGAGTCATTCAAAGACTTGAGCAGAAAAATATTTTAGCTGCAAAACTTAGATTGAAAAGTTTGCACTTTTTTTTTTTTTTGGTACATGGTGACTGAAGTGAAAACACAGCTGAAGCAAAAAAGTTTCTTCCTTCAAACACACAAAAGCACACATACACATGCACATACAAGTGCAGTGGAATATCTGTCCCAGTTCCCGTATCCTTATTTCCTTATTTCCTTTCTAAATTCCTGATTTTGTGTATGGCATGCTCCCATTTTTAATCTTGCATCACTTTTGTAGACTCCTGAGTGTGCTTGATGAACTACGCTTTCTACCCACCATCCGGCTGACAGCTCTCACATGCTGGAGCTAAAGGGACTGTTTTCTGGAGAATAAAGTAGAAATATGCTAAGGAGTCCTTGTGGTTTGAATGGAAATTCCCATATGTGCCTTTAACATCCTGAGGATAATTAATTAGTTATAATGGGATAATTTAAGCAATTGAAGTTTTTAACATGCATTATATTATTTCAAAACATGGAGAAAGATGGCCCTGTCAACATAAGAAGTCTGGAACATATCATGTATTTCTGTCCCTTCCAATGAGAAATTTGTAGAGAGGTCATTAGAAAAAGAAACAAGATAGTCTCATAGTGATTCATTAATTTATTCACCACACAATGATTCTTTTAACAACTTCCTTCTTTTACTTATATGTAAGGCAGCACGCTAGTTAAGACCAGGACTAAGGTGAGTAGTGTAAGACATTCACCACAGAGCAAAGTTGAGGGGACACCAAAAAACTCAGTAACCAAGATAAATAGTATTTCAATGCAATATTTAAAAAATAATGCAAAAGAATCCATGATTAACAAAATATCCACATTATACCTAAAACCAGGATATGGCAAGGCCAGAATTGAAGTGACACAAATGAGATGAATTCAGGGAGGCACAGAGTCAGATCTTGTCTTCACCCAAAACATGGATATTTTGTTCAGCATGAATTTATTTCATTAACTTTTATTTTTGAAAATATTGTATCAAAATATTCTTTAGCTTGATTTCTGAAATTCTGGTGCCTCTTCAATTTTGCTCTCAAAGTAAATACCTCAATTACTTCATTCTAGTGTGGTGTCCCCTTTTAATCACCTCTTTCTAAATTCTACACCCCAGGATCAATAGTAAGAAGTGAGTTCCCCACTGCAAAGCACGCTGGTTACTGGGAATGTAACAGTGAAGGGGATTCACATCCTCTGATTTTCGTTCTTAACAGCATTTTTTTTTTCTGAATTCTTTAGGCAATATTCAATTGTAACAAAAGACTATTTCTATAACAGAGCAACTTCTCTGTCCTCAATTGTAGAGGGAATTTCTGATTCTCATATATGGTCTTATTATAGCCTTAAATATATTCACATCCTTCACAACATGTATCTTCATTTTGAGTTAGAAAAATGTTTGCCGTACTCAGAGCTTCTCTCTAGTTCTTATACAAAGGACATTAGGACACCTTGTTTACAAACTTACATCTTCATACACTAAACATGTGCTTTCAGTTGGGCAACCTGCAGTGGCCAGGAGCAGAATGATGCTGATTGGTGTTCAGTGCATGCTCTGCATTTGGTATTTGTCACTCTAGAGTTCCCACACCTCTCCAACAGAGTTTCCTCTGGGCAAGTGAAGAACCACATAAACTCTAACATGGAATAATGTACTAATTTCAAAATATAGCTTTAAGGAGCTCTGCTACTACAAGTTGGGCGGTATTGAATTGCCACCTAATCCTGCTTGGCCTTGGTTATTACAGTCCCAAAATGAAGGTATTATAATAAGTAAATGCACAGGAACTGTCCAGCTTTACCATTCTGCTTGTAATATGGGATCTTGCAGGTGTTCCACTATTTATGGAACAAATTTTACATAGGTCTGACTAATCATACTTGGGAAAAAGTCTTGTAAAGTGTGGGCTATTAACGAAGCACATTATGTTTAAATAAGAGTTTTGCCTAGCAAATTAAGGCTGCTGCTATTTTAAAAACTACTACCTTGATGTCAAAGAAAACTCAACCAAAGCCAGATAAGTCTGTTGATCGAGACACATATTGAACATCAGTGCCTCTCCTTCAATTTAAAAGGATAGAAAAACAAACCTGGAAAATGCCCCATTACTCAATAGAGCCTTTGCATTTCCTCCTTTTTTTTTCAAATTGTTTTTGCTAATACTGTCAACTTAATGAAACTTACTGTTAGAATTTCTCCCATTTCTAGCACTTGTGGTCTTATGATTCTGCAAAGGGTAGTGAAACTTCAAAAGTAAAAAGCCACTGAATTTTAAGTCATTTAATTTGAGACTTAATTTCTTGCTAATTTATTTTTGTCAAAATTAAAACCATCTGGGTGTTCACTAGGATGAATTAGGTACTTGTGACTATTTGAATGCAGGCTTTTGTAAATAAGGAATTCTTCTCAAGTGGTGAGTGACTTTTGCTTGCATACATACAATGCAAACCCATTATCAGTGCTCTGTTATTTGTCTCAGAAGAGAGCATTTTCCCTTTCGTTATAGGTAAAACAATAATACATATGGCACCATATTAAAACTTAAATAAAGTGGTAGCCAGTGGAGTATGATCTCTAGATGTACTCATTTGGAAGTAGGAGATCCAGATGCTTCATAGTCAGCTCCAGGAGTAATGACTCCAGGGACCTGGTGTACTTCTCAGGGTACAGCGGTCCCTGTGTGTTTAATCTTTCCTTACTTAACTCGGGCTCTCCTAGTCCTGTGAAGGGAAGGCTGTCAATGAGCAGAGAAAGAACCGGTAGGCATGCATAAAAAAATCCTTACATTCCTGAGCAGAGCATGATTTCTCTTCCACCTGGGTTATGTGGCTGTATGCAGAGGGAAACAAATATAAGTACAGGTATAGCGATGTCTAAAATGGGTTATTCTTTTAAATGTTCGTAGGAGCTCTTAAAAACACTGTTGGTTTTGCATTACAGTTTAAAGGAAAGGTGCCAATCGATAAAATCTGTAACATTAAATGTTGGAAACTAGAAGATATGCTTGGTAATTTCCTGGAATTTACTTTTCTAAAAACGGTTCCAAGAAATAAACCTTCCCTAAGCTGATCTCCTTCCTCTGTTGTTGGTGAAAGAATATTCAGTTAGGAAAGATCATCCTAATTTGGCATAAGCAAGGTCACTGGCTTGACTTTACTGCCTGAAACCTACAAACAAGTGGAACTTTGCTAATTTCAGTTGCGTACAGTGGTGCTACTTTGTCAGGTACAAGATGATTCTCCCCTTCTCCTTTCCCTTAGTACTTTAATGGAAACAGCAACATCTTCTAAGAAAAGGTTTGATTTTTTTCAATCTACTATTCAGACAACAAAAATAGAAAAAACCATGCTATTAAAAAACATCAATGCTAAAAAGTAATAGAACAACCAGCATATCTACCACCTGAATTGTCTGTCTTTCAGAGCTCTGCCGAAGCTCATGTTCTGGGCTATTTTAATCAAAGGCCAATCACCTTTCCAAAGTCTAAGAATACAAGGTGATTAGAAGGCTTCTTATTTGACAAAAAAAATTTAAGTATGAAGGAACTTTCAAGCTATTCACATGCTGTCTCCTCTTCTTATGATTTGTATCAAACATTGTAATGTGGTTTGGATGTTTGTCATCTCCAAATCTGAGGTTGAAATTTGATGGCCCATTGTTAGAGGTGAGGCCTACTGGAAGGTGTTTAGGTGATGGCAGGGGGATCCCTCATGAATGGCTTGGTGTTCTTCCCATGATAATAAGCTCACAAAAGATACAGTTGTTAAAAAAAAAAGTCTGGAAACTACCCCCTCTCTCTTGCTTTCTCTCTCACCATGTGATACACCGAATCCCCTTCTCTTCCATGATAACTAAAAGCTTTCTGAGGCTTTGCCAGAATCAGATGCTGGCACCATACTTCTTGTACAGTCTGCAGAACCATGAGCCAAAATAAGACTCTGATTTACAAATTACCCAGCCCCAGATATTTCTTCATAGCAGTGCAAAATGGAATAAAACACATCAATGTAATTTCCTCAGATGAAAAGAGTAGAATCTGATTTGGAAGGCAGTTTGTATTGTGAGATTTTGGCCAAATAAATATATTCAAATCTGTGCTATCATCCATCAAATGGGTATAATAATATTTACCACACGGTTATTTCAAGTAGAAAGCATCAAATAAAAGTTGGTAATCATCTCTTACCTTTAATTTTTCCTTTGTACTGATACTGTAGTTTAAAGATACATTATATCATCTCAAAGAAAAGCAAGATATATAATGTTAGTGAGCCTATCAGTCATGGTCTAGTCAGGAAAACAGAAATGTTCTGAATATTTCACATAGAGGTGATTTTTATACATGGAATTGGCTGCAAAGATTTCCACTGAGTGGAGTAAAGGGGAAAAAACAGCACTGTCAAAGTCCAGAAATATGCATTTGCTATTGATGGTTGCCATCAATGCCACTGGAGCCTATGGTCACCTGCCATCCCCACTCCTTCTCCTGCTATTCCCAGATCTGCTGACTGCTGGAGATCACAGTCACCCATAGTCACCTGTAATTGTTGACTATTACTCCTACTGTTGGCCTGAAGCAGAAAGACATTCTCTTTCTTTGTCCTTGCAGTCCCACTGAAATGCTTCCTACTGGAAAAATTTAATAGGAACTAATTAGAAAGAGAGTTTTGGGGAATGCAATTTCAGGCTTCCAGCCCCCTCAATACAGAATAGGTGACAAAAAGAGAGGAAGGAATGGCTGAGCACCAGCAGGCATTACCTAGAAGAACAAATAATCATGTTAGTTACCACTCTAGCACCAGGAAGCTGGCAATAATTCTGTTTCAAAGGGATAGACTGTGTTTATTTCCCCTCTCTTGCAAAAATCCCATGGAAATGTCACAAAAGATAAGGGAACTGAAAATGAGAACAAAATCTGTGATGGTTAATTTTATGTGTCAAGTCGACTGGGCCACAGGGTGCCCAGATATTTGGCTAGATGTTATTCTGGGTGTGTCATTTAGGGTGTTTCTGGATGAGATTAACATTTGAACTAGTACAAGGGCACAGCAAGTTGCCCTCCTTCATGTGAGTGGACCTCATGCAATCTGTCAAAGGTCTAAATATAACAAAAGGCTGAGTAAGAGAGAACTGGCTCCTTCTGCCTGAACATCTTTGGGCTGTGACATAGGTCTTCCTTTGCCTTAGGCCTCAGACCTGGACTGGGACTGGAACTTACACCATCAGCTCTCCTGGGTTTCCAGCTTGTTGACTGCAGATCTTAAAATGTCTCATACTCTATAATCACCTGAGTCAATTCCATATATTTTATATATATACATCTTCTTGGTTCTGTTTATCTGGAGAACCCAAACTAATACTAATACAGGATTCATCCATAGATTAGAAATGTTGGTAAGCTCCTAGAATAAAGAATGTAGATAGATTCATATTAATGAATTGACTTTACAGAGAAGATTGTACTTCAAAGTTGCACACAAGTCAATCACACTGGGAAGGACAGTTATCTTCACTTAGAAAGGCTCAGCAGGTTCAGCTGATCTCAAAGCCAGAAAGCAGGAAGGGGCTATAATCAGGACAATCACTAGTGGCAAGTCTGTGAAATTCTTGAATAAATTATTCTTCCCCATCTTCTGTATGAAAGAAAGTAAAATATTGTTCAAGAAAGGCATGGGCTAAATATGAAGCTAAGTAAAATTTCGCATGACTTTACACCAATCATGGAGTATACAGCAGGAAACTCTATTTGACTTTAAATTTGGAACATTGTTATTCAAGTGAAAAGCTGAATAACACCAATCATATTTATTTTCCTATGAGTATAATCACACTATTTGGTTCTTGCAATACAAACATGTTGTAAATACTACTCACTGGTTTTTAACCAATTTAAAGTAGAAAATTTTATTACAGTTACAGAGAAGAATACATGAAATAAATTTTGGCCACGAAAAAGCAAAGTCACAACCAACCAAAGCTGAGAGGGAGATATGGAAAAAGAGAAGTAGGAGAAAATGCTTGTGTATTTGTTTTCTCATCTAAGACAGTGTGAAGGCAATAGAGTCTGTCTAAAATTGATGGGTTAAGAAACATATATTTATGTGTGTTTAACAATTGTAATGTTAACCATCAGAAGAACTGAAAGTAGAAAGCATGAAAGAATGAAAGGGGAGACTGAAATAGGGCTAGATTCCTCTTCTTTCATATTTGGAAGTAAATAAAGTCTGAAGTTGACAAATTAATAAATTGAGTTACGAATATGTAATTTAGTGTTGTGAATCTAACCACAGAAAACAAAATCTGAAATTGTTATCCTTTGTAAGGCTGTGGTTGGTAGAAGGAGATTTTTAATTTTTTAAAAAAATTAAATCTTAATACTCTTACTATTTTTTTTATCTTGTGCACCTACTATAATTTTGGAATATAAATAAGTAAATAAATAAAGGAAAACTTCCCCGCCAGTGGAGGAGATGTAAGGAGGGGTCTACATAGAAGCAGCCTCCTTTGTCCTAGCTCAGTATTAATTACAGTGATTTTAGGAATGCAGAGCAACCACAAATGTAAATTAACAATATAAGTAAATGGTACTGTCTGATGAAATGGAACCAACAGCATAGATGCTACCAGGCACACTGTTCTAACCACTCATTTGGGAGTGAAATCTTTCCTAGGGAATTAGGTGTTACAACAGCAAAGAGACTTCACACTGGTTTGACCCTTTTCTCAGTATTCAATTATAATATTTATATTCAAAAGAATTATTGGAAAGACAAACATGAAACTTTCTCAATAGGAAGTACTCCTCAGTTTCTTGCAGCAAAACATCACCATCAATCAATCAGGTAAATAATCAATCAGACAAACATATTATGCCTGACAAGGCTATATGGTCAAGAAGTCACTTTGGTTTTACACTAAGGAATAAATCAAATTGGTAGTGCTTTTTCCCACTTATAGTTGAGCATGCAACGTAAGGGGAACATTCCCTTGTATAACTCTCCATAAAAAAGGTATTTGAAATGAAGTCTTAGCTTCTGCACTATGAGAATCAGCCCTTCGTGCTCTGGCATTTGGGTCCTGTCTCTGCCAATCCCCAGGGTCTTGCAATAGCTCAATTTTCTAAGGCATTCACTTATTTAACTAATGTGAAGAAAAGTGTGAGCAGAATTGTCATGAGGTCTTCATGTCAGGGTCAAAATATCAGGGCTCCAATGGCAAGTCAATATATTATTCTTGATCATCATCCTGTTCCCATTGCCTTCACTTCCTTTAGTTAAACCTTAGCTTAGCAAGTTCTTTGACAGTTTATAGTTAATCTAGATTGTTCATAATCATTTACAAAATATTTTCCATCCTTTCTTTGAGATAACAGCTCATTACCTCCAGCCTCACCAAATTACTTTTCACTAGATGCATAGTGACCTTAGTGTTTAGCTTTCCAACAAGATTCAGAGACCAGAACTCCCATTTCAAGTGGGTCTTGTCTGAAATTCTCACACAAGTATCCAAACCCATTAACAAAACTAACATGGTTAGAAAATCCTTGGAAATTCATATACTTTTTTGAAAAAAGAAACAGTACATTTTTAACCTTTAAAAATAAAACAGACCAAAACCATAGCCTGTGCTAACCTATAACCAAAATAATCGAATTGCCTGTGTGTGGAGAATTTCTAACTTCTGAGATACTTCATGTTCCCACATGGTCAAGATTAATATCAGTCCATTCAGATTGGCTCCCCCTGTCCCCACGGGTGGAAGTGGGCTTGTAAACATGTTGGAAGAAGAAATTTCCCAGTGTATCACAGTTACCAAGACAGCTGTGCAAAGTCATTTTTACCAGGATACAGTAGAAATATTACAGATTTCCAGCAGGCTTAACCATTTTTTGTATCTTATGAGCTCTGGGATCTGGGCCAGATTATAGAAAATATGATGAGTTTGCTGGGCAGTGGGTAAGGATGCTCTCACCTATCTTAGAAAACTTTTTATTTTGAAACTTACCAGTTCCAATTCCTTGTCAGCACAAACAAAAACCCTTGGCCTTTGTTGTTTATCAGAACATACACGGCAGTAATAATCAACTGCAAAGCTTAGAGAATTGGGGGTTTGGTTTTCCATTTAATTTAATTAGATTTTCTGGTTGACTTGGTATTAAACAATCAAAGAAATAAAAGCACTTTCTTTATTCAAACCTTTGGAAAGTGGAAAAAAGAAACTAAATTTACCGACTATTGTCTCAAATATTGTGGTGGATTTAAAAATTATTATTTATCTTTACTGCGTCTGTATTATTTTTATTTTTATAGAGGAAAAAACAGCCACAGAAAGATAAAGTAAGTTGCTCAAAACCACAATGTTAGTGTTCAGAAAATATAAAATTAAAACTCAAGTCAATCTGCCTACAACAGACCATGTCCACCTAATATTTTTACAGGAAATTCTATTTCCTTATATGTGTAGATTTAAAATAACTAACATATTTGAATTTTTCTCAAATCAGTATTTTTGAGCATCTGTTGAGTGCTAACCTCTGGGCTCACTGTGAAAGATAGAAAGGTGAATTCTATGTTTTAATGGCTTCCAGAAACATTCAGCAGAATAGTTGTTAGTCATAAACGTTTAGAATATAGAGTGTTTATTTCTATGCAATAGTTGTTTTCATGATACTATAGGGACAAAGTAGCAAGAGTATTACTACTAACTGCAAGTGGGAAGATGGCATGAAAACAAACTTCAGCAAGGCCATTTTAGTTGAGTTTATCGGTGAGAAAGTTATCCCCCCATTGAAAAGAACACATGCTTTGGTAAAGAAGCGTGGAAGTTCATGGCGTATTTGAGACGCTGCTATTGGTTTAGCACCATTAGAACAAATAGACAATTTAGAACACCAATGGAAAGTCATTCTAGGAATGAAAAGACAGAGCCATAGCACATATGCAATATTGGGTCATCTGACTTGTACTGTGGGGGTGATAAACACTGTGAAAGAAAGTGGAAAGACATCAGATTTGCACTTAAAAATGATCTCCTTAAAACAGAGGGGGATAATTTAAAGTTACATAGGAAAATACTAAAAATAAGTCGGTGAAGGATTCCAAGTCTGAGAGAGGGGAAGGCCTCTGGTTTAAATGAGGACTTTGCACATCTTGACAGTCATCTGCAGAAGCCTCAGTTATAGATACTAGAGGCCTCAGTTATCTTTGGAAAATGCTATACAGGTGTAGAAGACAGATGATACTGGATTATCTCCTAGTCGAATTATTTTGAAAGTTAAATTAAAAAAAAACTGTCACTGATTTAGGTACTTGATATTTGCTTTTCTAATAAATGAGGAATGTAGACAGATTAACAGTGTTTTTATTAATAAAGCTTTTGCTATATATTTCAAAAGAAACAGTTGCTATTATTTTTCCTGATCCTGTCAGTCAAATCCCCTCCTCTTTATCTGCAAAGTGTCCAGTACAGGAGGAGGGTGAGTGGCTACAACAGACTTTCTGGCAAGAAGCCCATAGAAACTTACCACAACTTGATATTTACATTTCTTAGAAGACATCTGTATTTATTTAAGTCATGTGAATCTTATATTCTGATTCATAATACATTCATTTTAAAAATTACAAAGTATTATTATGAATACGTTAACTTTTCTCCCAAATCTTCACATACATTTGAAATACCGGGAAAATTCATCAGGGTTTTTAGGTGAATTCTTGTTCATTTTCTGGCCTAACTCCAAGCACAGTTTGCTTAACTCCAAGCACACTTTGCTTGGAGCCTCCAATACCATTCTATTTTGTTAGCCAAAGGGAGTAATTTGGGACGTTAACAAATGGGTCCACGTTTGTTATGTTAACAATATAACATAGGTACTTTTTCTCAAACTTTCATATTCACAAAAATCACATGAGTTGTTAAAAGTAAAAATCAGATTCCCAGGATTCATCCATAGAGACTATTTTATTTTATTTTATTTTATTTTTATTATTATACTTTAAGTTTTAGGGTACATGTGCACAACGTGCAGGTTTGTTACATATGTATACATGTGCCATGTTGGTGTGCTGCACCCATTAACTTGTCATTTAACATTAGGCATATCTCCTAATGCTATCCCTCCCCCTTCAGCACATACCCCACAACAGGCCCCGGTGTGTGATGTTTCCCTTCCTGTGTCCATGTGTTCTCATTGTTCAATTCCCACCTATGAGTGAGAACATGTAGTGTTTGGTTTTTTGTCCTTGCGATAGTTTGCTGAGAATGATGGTTTCCAGCTTATCCATGTCCCTACAAAGGACATGAACTCATCATTTTTTATGGCTGCATAGTATTCCATGGTGTATATTGCCACATTTTCTTAATCCAGTCTATCATTGTTGGACATTTGGGATGGTTCCAAGTCTTTGCTATTGTGAATAGTGCTGCAATAAACATACGTGAGCATGTGTCTTTATAGCAGCATGATTTATAATCCTTTGGGTATATACCCAGTAATGGGATGGCTGGGTCAAATGGTATTTCTAGTTCTAGATCCCTGAGGAATCGCCACACGGACTTCCACAATGGTTGAACTAGTTTACAGTCCCACCAACAGTGTAAAAGTGTTCCTATTTCTCCACATCCTCTCCAGCACCTGTTGTTTCCTGACTTTTTAATGATTGCCATTCTAACTGGTGTGAGATGGTATCTCATTGTGGTTTTGATTTGCACTTCTCTGATGGCCAGTGATGATGAACATTTTTTCATGTGTCTTTTGGCTGCATAAATGTCTTCTTTTGAGAAGCGTCTGTTCATATCCTTCTCCCACTTTTTGATGGGGTTGTTTGTTTTTTTTCTTGTAAATTTGTTTGAGTTCATTGTAGATTCTGGATATTAGCCCTTGTCAGATGAGTAGATTGCAAAAATTGTCTCCCATTCTGTAGGTTGCCTGTTCACTCTGATGGTAGTTTCTTTTGCTGTGCAGAAGCTCTTTAGTTTAATTAGATCCCATTTGTCAATTTTGGCTTTTGTTGCCATTGCTTTTGGTGTTTTAGACATGAAGTCCTTGCCCATGCCTATGTCCTGAATGGTAATGCCTAGGTTTTCTTCTAGGGTTTTTGTGGTTTTAGGTCTAACATTTAAGTCTTTAATCCATCTTGAATTAATTTTTGTATAAGGTGTAAGGAAGGGATCCAGTTTCAGCTTTCTACGTATGGCTAGCCAGTTTTCCCAGCACTATTTTTAAATAGGGAGACTATTTTAATATAACATGTTCATGGAACTGACATTAAAAAAATAAACATGAGTGATTCTGTTGGTGTTCTGTGATTCCCACACTGAGAAAGTCCCAGGAAAACTCTAGACTATGGGCAATTCCACACGATTCACAATTCCTATGTTCTTCTACTACATTGTCTAACACACTAACTCTAAAGCTGCCTAGACCCTACATCTCTGCAACATTTGATATAACACAAATGGACCCACCTCCAGGTAAGCAGCCAGAATTTTCATATTTTCTAGACTGTGAATATTAATGCACTCAGACTACAGCCACTAGCCAGTGGAACTGTGTACATTATAAAAACAAATTATACTAAATGCAAGAATATTTTAAAAACATGTAAAAGTATGTAATAAAATAGTGCTACAATGAAAAAAGGCAAAGACAATAAAAGGAGCCATCTAAAAATAATTTTTTTCTGAGATATCTCTGAAAATATGGTAAGCTGAGCCTTCCAGACTTCCAGAATTATTTCAATCATTTAAAGAGTGTTAAGAAAACTAATAGCTGTTAAACACCCACTGTCTATCTGGTAGACTCAGTAACAAGGTATGAATAATTTCTCATTTTTTTTCTCCAAAGAGGAGACAAAGGCTTCTTGAGGTAAGTTAAGTATAAAGTTGAATGAAAGCCTATTGGAACTCTTCCAAACTTATTAGACTTTCTCCAGAAACATTGAAACCTGCTTGTAATGCTGAAGTTGGCAACATTTACTTCCTTTGGGGCTGTCTATTCACATCTCCTAGCCACAGTGTGGAATTCTAGAACAAAGTCACTTCACCCTTGTATGTCAAAGGTGAGAAGGCAGATACCTGAACGCAGCCATTTTTCATTGGATATGCTAGCAAGGCCTCAGAAGAGAAGGACATCATGCCGCTCTCCCAACTCACTTTCCATGGACTAAACTAGGATGGGCACCCCACCCTGCACCTCTCTGTGCCATCTCACCCCCAGGCCCAATGTTTTCACTCTGCTTCAAGAACCAGAGGTGCTAACACGTCACTTCAGCCCAAGTGTGTCAGAGAAATATCACTAGTTCTAGGGAAGAACACCAAGTTATTGGGATCCCAACCAGCTTTCAAAATGAAAGTAGAGAATTGGTTAAGCATGTATTTTCATGCAAGAGTCTCAATTCCAATTTAGTATTAGAATGGCCTGAAAGGGAAGTAAAAGCGAAGACCTTTAAATGTCTTCTCTTTGCATCAATAAACAGATTTGGGCATGAAGGTCTTCAAGAGAACATTTAGTTTAGTGCTGCCCCGGCTTTCTGAGCATTGTACTAAGTCCTGTGGAGAGAAAAATCTTAAGACCTAGTAGGCAGAGGCTGCATCCTCTAAAGAACTTTCAATTTAAGTGGTTTTATTATGAGCTACCTTCTCAGCCCCAAAGATATTTGTGCAAATTTACTAAAATGGCAAGCTGAGAAATGCCAAAGTAATGCCTGATTGATCATGCCCAAATGTGGTTGCTTCCTGCCTTGGAAGTAAAATCTTGCTATTACATGATTGAGAAGCCTTGCAGTTCAGGGACATACTTGAGTTTCAAGTCACGCAAGTCATGCACCCTTTTCATAAAACTGACAAGTCAGAGTTGCATTGCTCAGTAGGTTTCTTTCTTGGGCCCTCTTGCTGCTAGCTGGAAAATGTTTGATGTTGAAGTCACATCCATTTCTCTTATCCCAGAGAAGAGATGTAATAGCTATTCTTTAAATCGCTAGTCTCAGTCCTCTCATCTTATAACACCAACTGTCTGTCATTTGGGTATGAGAAGTCTTCAGGGAAATGAGGAACTGGATCTTTCACACTAGCATTTTACAGTTCTTCAGAATCAATTACAATTTGAACCTGAAAGTACAGTTTTCTCAGTTTCTGATATGCTTTGCTGGGTTTTGCTGAGCTAAGTAGGAGCATTTCAGTCCGGGAATGTCAGTGAAACCTACCAGTTGCTTACTCCAACATAAGGAGGAACTTTCAGTAAATACAACAAGGATTTCACGCAACTCTAAGGCATGCAACCCTAAACCCAGAGACCTTCAGAGACTCAGTAGGAGTATACCGCATATGGCGACAGGAGACCCAGGTTTTAGGTCTTGCAAAGGGACCACCCTTATAAAATAAAGGTGAGAACTAAACCACTTCAAATGTATTTTTCTACTAAAATTTCCAAGATTCTGGTGAAGACATGTATGTTGGAAAGAAAACAGGCTCAAAACAAAGAAACAATAGTAATATTTTGCATGCAAACTTACTGCTTCATTGATTCCTCTCAATAGTTTTATGAAGCAGGTTTCAATGTTCCCATTTTACAGATGAGAAAATAGAGATTTGGAGATGCTGAAGATGCAGCCCAGGTCATTTTTAATAGGTAACAGAGCAGAGATTCAAACCCATATCTGTCTTATTCTGAAGCCAACTGCACTTTATGGCCTCCTGCCTGGCTCACAAAAAAGTTGTGAGGCTCTGTGCACATTCCTATCTTGGGTCTTAAACCTCTTTGATGCTCTAACCTGAAGAAACCCAAAAAGCCTTACCTCAAGCATATCAAGTGTGAAGAGGATCTGTGAGGAAGCAAAGGAGAAAGTGTTTAGTTCTTACTTTCCCTCACTCCTCTCCTCTATTTTCAGAACAGCTCAACCATTAGATATTTAATATTGTCCTTCTTACTGAGTTTTTTTTGTTTAAATAGGATCAATGCTTTAAATAGGGAGGAAAGGAGGGAGATAGGGGAGAATAAAGAAAGGAACAATTAAGGAAAGTGGAAGGAATAAAATAAATTGAAAACCACTATGTGACTTTGTTATGTCCTTTCCCAGGATTTTGAGAGTTTTAGCACTCCTTAAGGGGGCAAATCTAGAAGAGATAGCACATTTGTAAACCATTTTAAAAATTACTTCATCCACCAGGTTGCATCCATCAACTTTTATGATGTGATTTCCAAATCTCAGTAGCTTACATTAACTAATGTTGTTTATTTCTTACTGATATTACTTGTTCGGCACAGATTTGGCAATGGTTACACACAACACTGTCTTCATCCTGGGACCCAAACTGAAGAAGGAGCTCCTATCTGGGACGTACAGTATTATGCCAGGAAAATAAATAAAATCAATGACAGATCCATGAGATGTTATTTAAGTCTTCCGGGTAGCAGTGACTTGAATCCCACTTCATTTCATTGACCATAACAAGTCACATGGCCAGGCCTAATAGGCAAGGATGAGGAGAAATTATCTTCGTACATAAAGTGGCAGCAAATAATTAGGAAGGATCATGTTCTTTACACCACTTACCCGTTCTACTCTTTGGTCACAAATTTTTGTTTCTGTTTCTTCCTTAAATGAAATGTGCTCTCCCTCTTTCCAAGGAAGAAATTCCAAAATCCTATCCAACCCAATTATAGCATCAGGTCAATGTCCAAAATGTTATGATGTTATCTATATCAGGGATAGATGGGGGTTCTTTTGATCCAGAGACCTATGAGTTTCAAACAAAAATTGAATAATAGTTATCTGTCTTCCCCATCACACATGCACAACAGTTAAATAAGGGACAAAATAACCAAAATAAATTGTCCCATTAAAAAAGAGAAAAATGTGAGGCTCACAGCAGTCACTGTCTACAGCAATTCTGAAATTTTTCAGTAATTTTGGTTAAGCTTTGCAAGGGCCTCTTTCCTGGGTATGCTCCCCGGGAGTCACTTGCTAGACCATTTACCCCACGGGTTCTTAACTCCACACTGAGAGGGCCTTCCTTTCCCATGATCATTCTTGGCTGCATATGAAGACAGCATTGGAAATGTGCCTTTTTGAAAGCTGTATAGTGTCCTCGGCCTGCCTCCTGCTATTGAAGATTGGGAGAGAAAAGTTGTTTAAATCTCAAACAATTATAGTGGTTTTTGTTTGTTTGGTGGTTTTTGAGACAGGGTCTCACTTTGTCGCCCAGGCTGGAGTGCAGTGGCATGACCTCGGCTCACTGCAACCTCTATTTTCCACGTTCAGGCGATTCTCCTGCATCAGCCCCTCAGGAAGCTGGGAATACAGGCACACGCCGCCACGGCTGGCTAATTTTTGTATTTTTGGTAGAGACAGGGTTTCACCATGTTGGTCAGGGTGGGCTCAAACTCCTGACCTCAAGTGATCCACTCGCTTTGGCCTCCCAAAGTGCTGGGATTACAGACATAAGCCATCGTGCCTGGCCCAATTACAATCTCTTCTAATGTGGGCCAGTGGCTCTTTTGGTAGTACAAATTTCTCTAAAACTTAAGTTGGCTGTTTATTTAATTCCAGCCAGTATCATGTACAGACAGCCACATCTATATCTCTTTTTGAGACGTGTCTCTCTCATAAGACTTAGAGCAAATAACTGGGGACAATGATATGCAGTGCTATGCAGAATAAGACAGAAGGCTCCAGAAGTCATATGGGGAGTCAGATACTATTGCCTTTTTGTGGGTCTACATGAAGTTTAGAACAATTCTGAAGCCCTGTATATCTACATGGTCAAAGTTAGATTCTGCCAGTGTTCTGGAGTGGTTCTTAGGTTGTGTGCCAATCTGTGTCCCTTTCTCTGATAACACATTAAGCCACTTTTTTTCTGTTCTCTTTTCAGAGACTTTGATTCAAACGATCTTAATGAAAGGGCAGCTGGCTGGACGAGAGTATCTCCCTTGTTCAAAGTTTATTGAGCCAGCGGTAGACACCTGAACTGAGGAGCTAATCAAATTTTCTTCTGAGAATTTGGTGTGAACTCAGACTCTAGTTTATCTCTGCTGGAGATTTGAACAAGGAGGGCATCCTTCAGGTTACGTTATCCTGGGCTTAGAGATGCCAACAGTTCTGGAAAGAGAGAGAAAAAAGTAATGAAACACATATACTATTGGAAGCAGGGAAATCTGTCTGCCCTTAAGGTCTGTGATATATTCCTATCCAGAAAATTCTTCCTTTCCTTGAGCTCTTTTATGTGTGTTTCTATAACTTGCGATGAAATGATAATTTAGATAACCTTTTAAACTTAAATTCAGTTTCCTTCAACAAATTCTTCGCAAATTTCTATGTACAAGATACTAAGAAAGAGTCCAAAAAGCATAAAAAGATGAATAAGACACCACAGGACTCATGGTATTTAAAAATTTATTAGACAGATAAGTGTAAAAATTTCCATATGAAGATGTACATGATATACATAAAATATTGTGGCAATTCAAAGGATAGTGTGATCATATCTTAAAGGATCAGGAATTTTTTATGAAAAAAGATGTCATGGCAATTGCAATAAAGTTCTAGGACAGGCAAAATTTGAGAGGAAGAGAGGACAGAAACCTTCAATTGAAGTATTAAATAAATGGCTGGACTAAGGAAACTTGGAATCTGTTATGGAACAGCATGGAGTATTATTTGGAGTATAGAAAACATTGGAAAGAGGAAGCAAATACTTAGCAAGGTAGTTTGGGATATTATTACAAAGGATAGTGGTTGCAAATATGTATCTACTTAACTAGGTAGAAAAACTATAGACGAAAAATTAATAGTTATTGAAGGCAGTCATAATGTCTTGAGCCAGGCAGTCTTGGTGTTAATGGGGAGTGTGTAACTGGAAAGAAAGTACAGCCAAAAGAAGATGGAGAGCCATGCAATGGATTGGATATGAACACGTAGGAGAAGGGGGATTCAAAGAGGGAAAAGGCTTTCAACTCTATCAAAGGAAATGAGGACAAGATTGAGGTGTTGGAGTGAAAGGGAGTTTAGCTTGGATTTTGCTGAATTAAACATGCCAGTGAGACACCCAGTAGAGATAGATATTTGGTAGGTCATTAGGTATAAGAGGATCCCAGCACTTCAATGTAGGAGAGTGCTAAGATATCATTTTGTATGCCTCCCTCATTTTACAAACAAGAAAACTGAAGTCTTAGTGCTTTGCCCCATATGGCAAAGCTGATAAAGATAATCCGGAAAATCTGCCGATAGATATTTAAGCAAAGATAATTCAGGGTTGACTGATACAAATATCCAGACTCAGCAAGATTTTGTCCATCAGTGTGGCAAGTGTGTAAATGCTGGCCACTGGCAACATGGCGTGCCTGCTGCGTGCTAAGTACCACACTAAACACTGCAATGCTTCAAAAGACATGAACAATGCAGACACCATGTGCCTGGGGAAGTGTGCGGCTCTAATTGGGAGGGCAGTCCAGTGCCATGTGAACAGACTTCACTGAGGGATTCCTTCCTAGTGTGCAAACAGAGACCTGGAGCTCTTCGGATTAATCAAGGAAGAATCATTCCAAGTATTCTACAATCCAAAATCAGACAAAAGGAGAAATTGTATTACATCTTATTATCAAAATCAAGATTTATAATTTTGTAAATTAAATTGTAACAATGATTTTATTGTCAGAAGTGGAGAGTGACTTGTTTTCTTTATTCAGCATGGTTAGATTCTATTTTCTGAACTTACATTCAGGAAAGTTGATGGTATTAAGTATGTTCTGGGAATAACTACAAATTTTCAAATTAATAATTTGAAATTGGTGCAATAAGTATCATATATTATCTGTCTATCTTTAGGTTTTAGGGGCTGCTACACTATTTCAATAAGAAATTGGTTTCCTAAAGCAGAAGTAGAAAAAAGAGCATTTACTAGAATTAAATTTTATTAATGTCTATGCATATGTTATTTTAAAATAACAAAGTTTAAATATATTCCTTTGAGAGATTTGGCTGTGATATATGATTGGTTAAAATATATATTTATTTTTGAAAATCTTACATTGCAAATGAAAAATATTTTGAGTGGTGCAGTAATAGAAGCATCCGCGGAAGATTTGGGGCAGTTTCTAGAATAACACTCAGTCTTTTCATCTAGTCTCCTCTGACCCTCATCACATCTGAAAGGAATCAAGAAGACAAGCTAGATAAAACCAAAAATTAAAATTCTTGTCAGTGACCATGTAGGCACTCTTCCTGCCTTTTGATGTTTATTTCAACCTATTTACATGCAAATGAAGAAGGGCTCTGTCCACTTTGGAACTTCTGCTTTGACAGCTGGGATTTTGCCTTCTTCATCAGGCAGTGTATCTTTATTCCCAGGGTTTGCACATCTAAGTGGAGCTTGCCTCTTCTCAAGTCAGCCTCTCAAAGAGCCCCAGCCAAGGGCAAGAGGAAAAACACCTCACACATCACTGTACTTAGGGGCCTGTGGGAAGCCACATTTTTCTCAGGGGACAAAGCTTTTCAGGGCACCCATATTTTAAGAGACACACAGATGGTGCCACTTAAGACCTGAATAGGGCATTCTTCATCGTTCTACAATGTGTTTCTTTCAGAAGCAGCATTTCCAATCCTGTAGATTATCAGAATGTCAAACATGTTTGGGCCAGAAGCACCTACACAAGCTCTCACACAGAAAGAAGAGCACACAAGCACAGCTCCTTAATCAAACATATTCTAAAGCACTTTTTTTTTATTTTTTATTTTTTATTTTTTTTACTGATACCAATGACTTATTTTTCTGCATTGAAAAAAAAACACCTGTTCTTACAAAGATCAGGGTCAAAATATCGAGGTAGCCTTTCTAAATAGAAAATCTCCATCATGAAACATCTTTATCATCTTTGCAGAAAGATTTGCAGGTACAGAATAACACGCAACATGCTCCAAGGTCACCTGAAGGGAAAGCATAGAGAATGATTTTTTTTTTTTACCGGTACAAAGAAATCACAATGACATATGTCCAAAAGGCAGTCTGTTCTGTTTGCTGAGAGGTAACAAAGAATATGGCAGTTGGATTTTGGTTGGAGAACACTGACACGGCTCTCCTGTCTCTCAGTTAGTTGGTAACTTCATTATTGATGAGTGGCTCACAAATTCCACAGTATTAATAATATGAAAACATGTTTTGAAAATGATTTAGTAATACAAAATAAAAACTGGTTTTGAAGCCAATGAACTGGAAGTAAAATTCTTCTTAGATATGCACCTGTTGTGCAAATTTGAGTAGTTTATTCTACCTGGGAACCTCCGATTCCTTGTTAAAATATAAAATAGACCTGTCAAACAAACAGCACATAGCAAATTCAGCAACAGAGGTCAGAAATCGCTTTGCTGAAGGGAAGGAAGCTCACAGAATCAGCTGAGAGTCTGGAGACCCATATTTGGAAACAGAAAGAAAGCAAGAAAGATGGGGGTCTGAGAACACACATCAAACCAAGATATTGCATGGTTGGAGGATTGTCAGGGTCACCACTGCTCCTGCACACTGGACATGAAATGCTGCCACCAAAATAACGTTGCACCCATCCTGCTTCTTTGGAGGTGGTTGGTTCTGAAGCCAAATTCCTGGCAGAAGCATCAGATTGGTCAAATTTAGACCACATGCTTCAGGCATGTAAGTTCTAGAAGAACTCTTACCAGCTCTTCACAGCTATCTCAAAGGGAGGCCTAGGCCAGCCTTCCAACAAGAACCACACAAGGAGAATTTCTGAAAGATAAGTTTAGATGGCCAAGCCCTTAGCTCCACTCCAAACAAACCACTACACCCTTTTCCTAAGACTGCTTTAAGAATGAAAATTAGAAAATGCATCCAAATTTCATAAATTGCTGATCCCAACTTGCTTAGATATGAAAGAAAGAAAACAAGTATTTATTCAATGCTGTCTAAGCTGTTAAGAATAATTATACTTAGGAAACCAGTTGAAGGAAATATATATACATATATCATATACAAATATATAATATATACTATACATATATCTTATACAAATATATAATATATATCATACGTATATATAATTCAGTAAGGCCAAAGGCCAGCAAAGGCCAAAGACCACCTCACTGAATTTTGAAAAAACATCATGTAATAAGGGTCAGTATGAGAGAAGGCAATCAGAAAGTACCCACTTTAGAATCTTATCATGGGACATTCATTGATTATAACCTCAGTAGAGGTGACAGAGCAATGTGCTGCCTGAAGTTCAGATATCAGGAACAGTAATCTTTGGGAATCAGGTAATTTCTAATATGTTGGAAAGAGTATTGCTTTTCTTAAACTTATACCTGCCCCATCTTATAAAAAAATTTCAAAAGCTATGTGCACTCTTATCTTTAACTTTTTATTTGGAATATCAACCTTAAGAAGTGTTGAAAGGGTGTTCCCAAGAATGTTGTATGCCTTCACCCGAATTCACCAGTTACTACTATTTTAGTATTTGTCTATTCATCTATCTATCAACTATCCATCTATCATCTATCCATCTATATCAGTCTATCTATCTTCCTGAACTATTTTAGAGTAAGTTCTGTGTATTATGAGAATTTTTAAGAGTATTTCAACAAATATTTCCTAAATCAAGTACATATAATAATGTAATCACAGTATAATTATCAAATACAGAAAATTTGACATTGATAAAAATGCCATTATTTAATATCCCATCCATATTCAAATTTTGCAGATTATCTCAATAGTGCCCTTTATAGCTATTTTTCTTTTCTTGAATTTCAGATCCAATCAAAGATAACGCATCATACTCGATTATTCAGTCTCTTTTGTCTCCTTTTATCTGGAAAAGTTCCTGTCTTTCTCTCTTATGATATTTTTTTCAGTTGGGGGGATGGGGTCTCGCTGTGTCACCCAGGCTGGAGTGCAGTGGTGTGATCATGGCTCAATGTAGCCTTGACCTCCTGGGCCCAGGAAGTACTCTCACCTCAGCCTCCCAAGTAGCTGAGACAACAAGAATGGGCCATCATGCCTGGCTAAAATTTTTTTTTTTTTTTTTTTTTTTTTTAGAGAAGTGGCCTCTCTGTGTTGCCTAGGTTGGTCTCTAACTCCTGGGCCCAAGTGATTTTCCCATCTCAGGCTCCCAAACTGCTGGGATTACAGGCATAAGACACTGCATCCAGCCGATACTAATTTTTTGAGAACGTACTCTGTCAATTGGATTCATCTGATCCTTCTCATGATTAGACTCAGTTTGTAGATTTTTGGCAGGAATGTAAGTGGTGTTTAGTCCCCAACACATCACATTGCAAGGCAAGTGGGCTGAGTTTTTCTCATGATTGATGGTGGGTTAGGTAAATTGGAATCTGCCAGTTTTTTCTGCAATAAAGTTACTTTTTTTCTCTCATGAATAGATATTCTGCAGGGAGATACTTTGAGAGTATGCAAACCCTCTGTTCCCCATCAAACTTTCACCTACTAGTTTTGGCACCATTGATGAGTCTTGGCTGAATCAGTTGCTATAATGTATATGAAACATTGGTTTTTCTTTTTTGTTCTTAATTTTATTTTTTATTTTAAGTTCATGGTACATATGCAGGTTTGTTATATAGTAAACAACTGTCATGGGTGTTTGTTGTACAGATTATTTTGTCACCTAGGTATTCAGGCTAGTACCCATTAGTTTTTTTTTCTGATCCTTTCCCTCCACCCTCAGGTAGGCCCCAGTGTCTGTTGTTCCCCTCTATGTATCTATGGATTCTTATCATTTAGCTCTCACTTATAAGTGAGAACATGCAATATTTGGTTTTCTGTTCATGTGTTAGTGTCCTAAGGATAATGGCCTCCAGCTCCATCCATGTTCCTATAAAGGACAGGATCTCATTCTTTTTTATGGCTGCATGGTATTCCATGGTTTATATTTACCACATTTTTTCTTATCCAGTCTACCACTGAAGGACATTTAGACTGATTCCATGTCTTCACTAATATGAATAGTGCTGCAATGAACATTTGCTTGCATTTGTCTTTATGGTAGAATAATTTATATTCCTCTGGGTATATACCCAGTAATGGGATTGCAGGGTTGAATGGTAATTTTGTTTTTAGTTCTTTGGGGAATCACCACACTGCTTTCCACAATGGTTGAACTAATTTACTCTCCCACCAACAGTGTATAAGCATTCCCTTTTCTCTGTAACCTCACCAGCATCTGTTATCTTTTGACTTTTTAATAACAGCCATTCTGACTGGTGTGAGATGGTATCTCACTGTAGTTTTAATTTACATTTATCTAATAATCAGTGATGTTGAGATTTTTTTTCATGTGCTTGTTGACTGCATGTATGTCTTCTTTTGAAAAGTGTCTGTTCATGTCCTTTGCCCACTTTTTATGAGGTGATTTGCTTTTTTCTTGTAAATTTGTTTAAGTTCTTTATAGATATTGGATATTACACCTTTGTCAGATGCATAGTTTGCAAACATTTTTTTTTGTTCTGAAGGTTGTCTGTTTATTCTGTTGATAGTTTCTTTTGTTGTGCAGAAGCTCTTTAGTTTAACTAGATCCCATGTGTCAATTTTTGCTTTTGTTGCAATTGCTTTTGGTGTCTTCAACATGAAATCTTTGCCAGTTCCTATGTCCAGAATGGTATTGCATAGGTTGTCTTCTAGGATTTTTATAGTTCTGGGTTTTACATTTAAGTCTTTAATCCATCTTGTGTTGATTTTTGTATATGGTGTAAGGAAGGGGCATCCAGTTTCAGTCTTCTGCATATGGCTAGCTAGTTTTACTAACCAGGATCATTTGTTGAATAGGGAGTCCTTTCTCCATTGCTTGTATTTGTCAGCTTTGTTGAAGATCAGATAGTTGGAGGTATGCAGTCTTATTTCTGGGCTCTCTATCCTGTTCCAGTAGTCTATGTGTCTGTTTTTGTACCAGCACCATACTGTTCTGGTTACTGTAGGCCTGTAGCATAGTTTGAAGTCAGGTAGTTCAAGGCCTCCAGGTTTGTTCTTTTTGCTTAGGATTGCCTTAGCTATTTAGGCTGTATTTGGTTCCATATGAATTTTAAAATACTTTTCCTAGTTCTGTGAAGAATGTCATTGGTAGTTTTGATAAGAATAGCATTAAATCTACAAACTGCTTTGGGAAGTATGGCCATTTTAATGATATTGATTCCTCTCTATGAGCATGAAATGTTTTTCTATTTCTTTAGAAACATTGATTTTTTTTCTACTTCCATTATTCTTTTTATATTTATTATGTGGTGTTCTCCCATAGGGAAGAACTTTCTCTCCCTCCTTTCATGTACTTATGTATAGGTATATGTGTTAACTCTGTGGGTCCATACATTCTTATGTTATTCAGTGGGTTATAATCCCTTACTGTCATTATGAGGAAAGATTTTTACATACTACATTTTGGTGAATATAGTTGTTTCTTGAAATATAATAATAAAATTAGTTGAGACATTGCCATGTTTTAAATTAATTGTATAAGACAGACAGATTAGGATGTGCTCAAGGGATAATAATGATGAACAAGACTAAGCAGGATGATAGAAGTATCTACCTGCCTGGATGCCTTTCCTAGGAAAAGGAGGCTCTCCACATTGGGCTGCCATATGCTGGCTACAAATACACTTTTAAGCAGCATTTTAATGTGCTTAAGAAGGCAAAGATAAAAAATCCAGCAACTTAATGTCAGTTACACCCTACTTAATAGCTCCAGATGTGATAAAGAGGAATCCAAGCACAGAAATGCAGAAATAGTAGTTCATGTACCCTGCTAGATGAGGAGATGACACACTCCTTAAGCCAAGAGTCTTCAGCTGCTAGTTGGACCACCTCTCACACCTCATGGTGCCATTCACACGGCAGATATATAGAACACTCTTGGTCACCAGAGAAATGATGGCAAATGGAAAGGTAACAATCCAAAGAAAAGAAACATGCAAGTAAAGCAAAAGACAAGAGGCATCTAACAACAGTCAAGGATATGAAATAAAGAGGAGCAACTGAAGAAGATAAATTACTGTAAAAAATTAGCAAATGGAGAAAAGAATGAAGCACAAACTAAACAATCCTGGAATTGATGCTAATAGAAGTCAAGAAGTGAATTCAAAATAATCTACTGGGACAATCAGAGAAAGACAACCAGCCATTTCCTCGTGTTTGGAGTCTTAAGAAAAGGTAGGCATGGCAAGAGTCAGATCAGTGGCTGAGATGCCAGCATGATGGAAGAGCAGCAAAGGAAGTACCAGTGGCCTGCCAGTGAGTGCTGAGTGATTCCAGAACATACAGTGTCCAGACAGACTGGAAGATTAAAAAAAAACTGTATTCAAATATAATATACATACAGGAAAGTGCTCAGTGAATTTGCACAGTTGAAACCAGCACCCAAATTAAGAAACAGAATATTACCAGCAACCCAGAAGCCTTCTTGTGCCTCCTTTCTATCACTACGCCCTTACTCACTAAGAGAAACTTCCTAGGGCCTGGGAAATGTTGCCTTTATCTCAAATTATTTTATGTAAGTAATCCTACAGTACACCGTCTTTTGTGTCTGCCTTCTTCTGTCCAACATTATCTTTGTGAACTTCATCCATGCTGCTGATGGATATGTAGTTTCTTTATTCTCAGTGTGGCAGTTTCTCTTGTATGAAACTGCCACAATTTATGTATCCATTCTACTGTTGATAGGCATTTGGGTAATTTTCAGTTTAAAGTATTATGAATAAAGCTGTCACAAACATGTTTTTTGGTGAATATATGTGTGCATTTCTGCTTAGCATATACCTAAAAGTGGAATTATTAAGCCATAGGTTTGCTTTACTAGATACTGACAGACAGTTTTTCCAAACAATTGTGCAAAGTTATCCTCCTATCAGACCTATGCATTTTTAGAACACAAGGGTTAACAACAATAGCTATCAATGAATTAAGTTGCTTTCCTGGAAGTGAAAAAATGGCATTGGAGGCAGCATTAATGTGCATGGGTTATAATGAAAACACTTACAAGCAAACACAAGAATATGCTGTAAGAAGGCAAAGATAAAAAATTCTTCCTGTGTCCACGCTGTGCACATGTACCCTGAAACTTAAAGTATAATAAAAAAAATTCTTAATTCACAAGAAGAATTTCCTCGAATTCACTAATTTTTTAAATTCTCATGTTTGTACCTCCATAAAGCCTAGTGTAGAAAATTGATTCAAAAAATGTTTCTTTGTTGTTTGTAAAATGCTGTTTTTAAAATGCTATGATTTATATCAGATAATTTAAATTTCTAGTAAATACACAAACAGAAAGAGAGAGATGGAGAGGGAGAAAAACTGTGGCTTAAAACAGTTAAGCAACTGTTTATGATTAAGAGAAGTAAAAACTGGGATGTCAACTCTATCATCAAAACTCTGTAATTCAGTAATGTCATACTTGGCACATTATTTGCTGGAGGAATTAATTACTAGATTAGGATTAAATGAATTTGATCCATTTGTATCATGTGATATTAAAGTAGTAATTAATTCTGAGCAATCAACAAATTTTACAAAAGGAACATCTAGATTTTGTTTTTTCTTTCTAGCCTCCTAGTGGAAATACAGAGACTGTCTTTCAAACTATGTTCACTGACCACCTACTCTGTGCCCAAATCCATACTGAGTGTTCTGATTAACAGAATGAGATAAGGTAATTAGCAAACCCTGAAGAGTAAAACATAAACCAACTGTTTTACAACAGTGAACATAAACCATAATCACAAGAAAGGCCACATAAAATTGCAAGAGTGAAAAATAAACAAGTAATCAGCAAAATGGGAATGTAGAGAACTCTGCGTTGAGACAGTAAGTGCAAGGAAGTTCTAGGAAGGTGGGACCCCGGTGGGTGGCATATTTAGGAGAGAACTCACAGAGGAAGTATATCTGGAATTAGGGCTTGAAGGGACCATGGAATCTGGGTACATAGAAGCTGGGGAGAACATTTTAGTTCAAGTGATAATGTGACTGAAAGCCAAAAGGGAGGTAGAGATGCATGTGGCTACTCAAAGAATGGGGGGTAGTAGTCCTTTGATGGACAGGATGGTTGAGGCCAGTCATAGGCTGCAATTGCATAGTCAAAGCTAGGGAATGATGACAGGCTTGGAATGTGTGGCATTTTCATTACTGTTAGGGTTTATGGCTTAGGCAAGCCCGGGTTTCTATAAGCATGAGAAATGTGGTAGTGTTGTGGGCACACCCATGGTTTCCACCTTTGAAAACTGATCTTCAAAATGTGAAAGTTAATCCCAGCTGCTGGAAGGCTGACATCGGTGTTGAAACACTTAGATGTATCACATGACAGATACCCAGTCAGCCACCTCCAGATCACACACAGCTCCAGAAATTGATGTAATACTGAGGGCAGGATGTGCACTCTAATAAGCATGAGTTGTAGATGGAAATATGGAAAGGGTGATTCAGCCGGGAACATTCTTCATTTGGGAGGTGAGGCCAAGGATGGCCATAATAACCTCTCAGTGCCCCAAGGGGTGTCATGAATATTTGGAGGAAGAGCCACTCCAAGTAGGTGGTTGGCAGAGTGAGTGGGCAAAAACAATGGAGTATATAAAAGTCTAGTGGGTGTAGAGATTCACCACCTGGGCAAAGCATGATTATTCACTTTGGAAAGAAATCTCTTGAGCATTTAACAGAAGAACCATTTCAGAATGTCACCTTACCAAAAGACTCTATCTCTTGCAATTAAAAATAAAAATACACAATATCCTTAATTTGCATATACTATTTAAAGTGATGTTGTTCTGAATTGCTGGAATTTAATGTTCTTGCATTGGTTGGGTGAAGCAACGTTTCTCTATATTTTAATTAACGTCCTGTGCTATAAACACCATAGACAGGCCATGTGGCCTTTAGTACAAAGCTTTTGGTGTTTATTGGTGGGGAGGGTGTCTTAGCATCTAAATGAAAAGAGGAACATTAACCGCAGGATATTTGCTCTACAGAACGAACACATGAAAGCAGACAAAACACACCTTCCGTAGACTGTTTTCATTAAGATATTTAGTTTTAAATTTAGCGGGTTTTTCCCTTTATTTCTTTTTTTCTTTTTTAGTGGTTGCTTAACAACAGTACATGAATCATGACTTGCAGAAAGTTAAACTTTCTCTTTTGTTTGGGGAAAGTATTTTAAAACTCCTTTGTGGAGTTTAAATCTTAATATTGCAAAGTATAACCAAAACTTTCCCAGAATTCTGTAGTCTGTGGCTAAAAATAGGAACCCATTGATATGACTGTTCCAGTGCTGCTGGCACCTCATCCCCAAGTGTATAATGTAGGCTGGCCTTAGAGCCCTCTCCTTCCCAAATCCCCTGGTGCTCTGCCCCAAGGACAGATCTCCCACAAGGCCATAGGGACTCTAGATGCTAGCTTCCTGATGGGTTCAGGACACACTATTCCAAAATATGGCAACTCAGCTTTTGAGGAAATAGCAGAAGCAGGAAGGCCACTCTCACCTTCCTTTCATCCTTTTTCTTCCCTGAAGCAGGTCATAAGACCCTCAATAGAGGGTGCCCTCCCTTTACCCAGAGGAAATGTGCATCCTTATCCTGAAGACAGAGGAGAATCTGAACAAACAGGCCTTGCTATGATGCCCTTAGTATTTTTCCATACCCTTCTGTCTAATCATATTTCTCCATGACTGTCCACTCTTCATCAAACCTTATGTTTCCCTGTTTGTGTTTTCATCTCTGAAGGCTCTCATGTCACAGAAAGCTTCTATTAAGTAAATCTATATGCTTCTCCCTTGTCAATCTGTCTTTTATTTTGGGAGTTTCAGCTATGACCTTAAGATTGAAAGAAAAGACATTTTTTTCTCCCCTACGTGCTTCCAGCTTGGTTGAGTGGACACTTCACGGCTGCCAACAACTCTATGAAAAACAGCTTTTCTGCCTGCCATCTCCTTGGGCTACCAAGGCTTGTAAAACCCTCAAGGTTCCAAATGCACTGAATTCTCTTGAACTTTCACAATGCTGAAGATAAGATGAAAGAAAGCCGTTTTCCCTAGTTCTGGACCTCAAGTTAGCACAGTTAGCCCACGTTTTATAAAGGCTTTTGTGAAAAAATCCTCTTGGCCTCTACCTGCAGAAAGCTCATACATTAGTCTAGTTGATCTAAGCAGAAGGAGACAAATACAAATCTCTGTACTTCCTGTTTCTCCTCCAGGGAACTGCCCTCAAAACTTACTCTTCCCAAGTTCTCAATAGCACTGTCTCTTCACAATGCACATCAACTCATGCAGAAGATGTACAGATCATTAGTTTTGCAGGCACAGCCAGATTTTCTTTCCCGGTTGAGTATTAGCCAAAATGCTCCTGCTAGTTGAGAATGCATATATCCTAGGCACTAAGCCTTAACTATTTTCAAAGTGTGCATATAATTTATAACAAAGTAGAAACAAATGTGCTTGCATTCTGTAACGTTTCCTACCTTGGGATGTTGCACATGTCATTTATTCTGAGAAAAGAAACTCCGTCAAGAACATGATAATGAACCTTCACAAGGTCTAGAATGTCAGCTCTGAGAATCTGTACTCTGAATAGCCTTTAGCATGACCCAGGAAACCTGGCTCTCATGGCTAGTCATGGATGATCATCTGGTATCTCGGACAAGATCCCTTGTTGATCTTTTCAATGTGGTTAGATTAGGTATTTTTAGATTCCTTCCAGTGCTAAAATCCTATTATTCTATCAATCTAGAAGCTTTTTATAAAGCTTTTCAACAAAAATAAAAATAAAAATAAAGCTTTTCAAAAATACGTATATTTTTGTTGATACTGCAGGGGAACAAACATGCTTGCATTGGAAACAGTTAACAAAGAATCACACAAAGATAAAGCATCAATAAATAGAAACCTTGCCAGCATAAAGCTAGAGAAATGGCCTTGGTATCTAAGGGACAATCACTTCTTTAAACATAAGCTCCGAGGTCCTGCCAGAAATTCAGTATCCGCATTTTTGTGGTCTCCTTTCTCATAGATTATTATCTTTGGATGCTCTTCTGGTGGGTGGTCCCTTGTGCATAATGGAGACTGTTGGTTCTGCAATAGGGCTTGACTTAAAATAACTATGAGTTTGGAATTTTCTAGTACTTAAGGCAGATTTCCTTTTCTAAGAACCTCCCTGTTTTACTTAACCTCCAAAAGAAAGTTTGGAGTTCTGCTGGTGAATCAACTTGCTTTTTACTGGGAAATTCCTAGTTTGCCGTTTAAAGTTGGCCATTTGCTTTAAAGCAAATTATCAAAGCAGTGGGGCATTTACCTGTATCTTGTTCTCTTAGTTTCAAATGACAGACAAGTTATGGATCTTCTCTGAGGATGCCGGTTCATCTTGGTTGTGATTAACATGAGATGGATTTTATATACTGACCTAAGTGAACTATGCTCCAGTCTTTTAAAAGTTAAGGTTGGCCAGGTTTGGCTGCCGAACAAAGTCACAGTGACCTTCTTTTTAATCTTACATGTACCCTTAAGGTATTAGATAACTGATTAGATATTAGATATGATATTAGATAAGGTATTAGATAACTGATTAGATATTAGATATGAATTAGATAACTGATTAGGTATTAGATATAAATGAGAGGTATTAGATATGAATGAGAGATACTAGATATGATATTAGATATGAATTAGATATTAGATATGAATTAGATAACTGATTAGGTATTAGATATGAATGAGAGGTGGTTTCCCCACTCTAAAACAGAGGTTTGCAAACTACAACCTATGGCTCAAATTGAGTCTGTGGCCTGTTTTTGATAATAAAGTTTTGTTTGAACACAGCCACTCATTTGTTTACATATTATCTGTGGCTAATTTCATACTACAATGGCACAGTTGTGTAGCTAGTTGCAAAGGACAGAGACTATGTGTCTTGTAAAGCGTCTAACGTATATACTATGTGTCCCTTTACAGAACAAGTTTGAAGACCCCTATTCTAAAATAATCCCATATGGAGACTGCCAAAAAACCAAAGGCTGAAGTTTTAAGAACTCTGACTTCTGAACAACATTTGATTGTGTTTGCTGTATTTAGAATAGTGTTGTCGGAGCTGAGTTTCCTAGAATGCTTGCTAGTTCTGCAGAATGTCACTAGATCTAACAGAAGAGAAGGGGAATTACAGTCAAATTTGGCAAATTCTGGAATAAGCCAAGTGAAACAGATTTAGTATTTGTAGCCCTTTTCAGGTCACTAATATATATGACAACTCTACAAAAGAGGATTAGGTACAGAATTTCATAAGTCACTTAGTCTTAGAAAACTTTCCTTTTCATGAGACCTTATAGAGTTAATGTTTAAGAAACATACTGTGGGAAAAATGATTTGTTTAGAGCACCAAAATCGATCATACATTAGATTACCAAATGTGTGTGTCTTCAAGAATGCTTAACTTCAACAATAAGCTGATTAACAGGAGAAAGGTGATTATCACAGATTTATTTTTACATAAAATTTGAAACTTTCAGTAGCAGTTAGCTCCTCACTGAGAGTGCATTAGGGACAATGTTATAGTGACATCGCTATGAAGACAGAGCAGACTCGAACTCCATACACGAGACTTCACCTCAGTGCAGAGAAATTCTCAGGCCCTTTCTTCACCCCTTACATTTTAAAAAAGCAGAAAGTTACTGTTCAAATCACAGCCCCCAGTGAATGTTGCTTACTTCTGACCTGAGCGCTTAGTATATGAAGGTTATGTGGACGTCAAAAGGTCTAGGAAAGACTTATGTATCCTCTGGGGAAAGTTGCAAGGAACAATAGAAAAGTTCCTGAATATCGGGAAATGTTTTCCCAAGATCAAGAGATTTATTGGTATGTGGGAAAGATTCCAAAGCAGCTCTGTTGGCTGAAACATTTCAATTTTGACTGCTAGCTGCCAGTGCCAGTTTTGTTGAAGGGCAATTTCAGTGCAGTGGCACACAATGACCTAGGCTGCCTGAGTAACTTAGAACCAGTGAAATTGTGATGATGTTTCCAAAGGCAGTTTATTTTGCCCAGCACACATATTTTTGAAATTCCTATTGACATTGTCACCTATTTGCCTAAATAAGAAGGTTATTGATAATAAGCCAGGTATGCATTTGCTCAACCCAAGCAAGACTTAGAAACCAAAACAATTATTCCCCAGTTCAAAGAATCAAAGAAGATTTGTCAGCTCTAGTAAATGACTTCCACCTTAAAGAATACTAGGAACGTGCCTGCTTGCCTATAGAATGACTGCTTTTTCACTGGCTGATGTTTTTGCAGCCATATAGAACAGTAACCTTTGCTTAGTATGGGGGAAGGAGCTGAAAGGGATCAGGGTATGCCACCCAAAATATGTCACTTTGGCATAAGAATTATTTTTGTGGTATTTGTTGATTAGTAAATTTATTTAGTAAATATTTACTGAGGGCAGATGTCAGACCAACCATATGTCAGACAATGTGCTTTGTGCTAAGGATAAAACATTCAAAATAACAAACAAACATCCCTGTCCTCAAAGAGGCTTTAATTATGTTGGGAGAAATAGATGTTTTAAAATGAACATATTGTGTATAATGAGCCAGGAATGAGGGACTGGGAATGCCAGAGGGATACAATGTCAAATAATGCCCTGGGAGAAGCTACCATTTGAGCAAAGATCTGCAGGAGGCAAGAAAAAGAGCACTGAGACTGTCTAGGGGAAGAGTGATTCAGGGAATGGGACCAGCAAGGACAAAGGGCCTGAAGTGAGAGCATGATCAACATATCTGATTCCAAATGAGGAGGCTGGCATTAGTGGAGATGAGCAGGTAGACAAGTGTGGGTAAAGAGATGAGTAAGGTAATCAGTTTCCATTCATTGCTGCTGTCCGTCTGTCCTCATGGCTCCATTTTCTTTGGCCACCTCTCTTGTCAGTACAGGTGAGCAACATTCCACTCTTCTAAGCTACCTTGCCTATATGCTGGCAGTAGAGTTCATGTTTCACCTTCTCACATGTATCTACGCTTTTTTTTTCTAACCATGTTGAATTTTTAAAATAAATTGAATAATCATAGTAAAAAGACAAAAATATAGTAAAATACTCAAGAGAGGACATATTGGAGCAAATAGACCTGGGTGCAGTTTCTGGATTCACAACTTCCTAGATAGGTCATCTGGGATGAATTATCCAAGTTTTCTGAGCTCATTTCCTCATTGAATGTCTAAATCAGGCAATATATATAGTGCTTATCACAGGCCTTGGCACATGGAAAGTGCTCAATAAATTTAGATTTCCTTAAAGAGTCAGGCAGACTAAAGTTCCAGAATCATTTCCCAACCCACACCACAACCACAACTTTACCAACATCACTCCAATTGCTGATAATGCATACTGGTTCTACTTTGTGGTACTCTGCATAGGATGTGTGTTTATAAAGAGACAATTTGCATTGCTCATGGTAGCACAGAAGTGCCTTGACTAATGGAAACCCTTCATTATTCCAAAAGCAACTTATAGCCATATTTCTCTGATTTTATCATTCCTTCCCTACTCAGAACTCAATCAAAATCTTTGAAATCTTTGAAATTTATGATGGTAATTATTTACAAGTATTTATTATTTAAAGAATTTTGAGATTGATTTTTCTACAAATGTTCAAATCGTGTGAGTACTGCTGCACATAGACAGCCTGCTGTACTGGAAGCCGCATGCAAGTTCTACGCAGAATCATTTGTAGGCATTTGCACCAGGGCTGGTGGACATAGCTGCCATATAAAATGGACCGAGAGATAAACTGGACAAGTAGTGTTCAATGCAGACATTCTCCAGCAGTTGACTAAATCCTGTTATGTGGTCCTGCTTCATGGGTTAACCCATGCATGGCTTCTCCTTTAGTCTTCTACCTCCAGTGTCATTTCTAAATAATTTGTTCACCTCCTAGTTTAGTTTTATAGATGATTAAAGTTCTAGTGTTGGTCAGGGGAAGCTACTCAGAAGGGATTGACATATTTAAAATCTGCCAGGATTATGATGATTGAGGTCATTTAATACAATGAAAATTTTGATCTGGTTTTAGCTTTGAACTTGAGAATGTCAGATACCAAAACTATAAGCTGCTTAGGAACAGGCTAGATGAGAAAACATACTACTTATTTCTCTGATGCTTTCTGTGAATATTAAATCTCAGACCTTGACATTGTGTGCAGCCTTCATGTTGGAAATTATAATTAGAAAATATCACAATAAGGGGCCTTTGCTGAGTTATTTATACATTTGTGTCCTTTGGAATTATTGGCTCTGGCCTTCTCTGTGGAGGTAGCTGGGCTTAGCCTTTTCTCTGTGCAGGGGCTCTGGGCACGGGGGGTGCATTCCCAGGACTTTCGGGTCTGTAAGCTGAAGTGTCCTCGCCCTCATGCCCTGGTATTCTACTCCTCACAATAGATTGCTTCCCACTTCCTTCAAGAGAGCACTGGGTATCAAGTCAGGCTTGTTCTCTTAACACTTGTACTGTCTTAAAAATCTTCTAAAATGCATTTCATGCTTAGGCATTTACACAGAAGAACACTGCACCCTCTGACTCGTAATTAGAATTCTTCCTAAAGACCCTGAGATTTCTGTGACTGTATTCGTTTGCTCCACTGCTGCGGCAAAATACCATGGATGGGGTGGCTTAAACAACAGAAGTTTATGTTCTCACACTTTTGGAGCCTAGAAGTCCAAGCCCATTCTGAGGCCTCCCTCCTCGGCTTGCAGATGGCCGCCTTCTTGCTGTGTCCTCACACTGTCTTTTTTGGTGCATGTGTTCCTGGTGTCTCTTTTTCTTTTCCTAATCTCCTTTTCTTATAAGGACACAAGTCAGATTGCTTGGGGGCCCACTTTAAGAGCCTCTTTTTAACTTAATTATCTCTTTAAATGTCCTGTTTCTAAATATAGTCTGTTAAATATATTCTAAGGTACTTCACACTAAGGACTTTGAGGGGATACAATTCATTCCATGACAGTGACATTTTCATGTCATCGGCTTTATTAGTTGCTACCTGCAACTTGAAAAGGTACATTTTTTAAAAAAATGAGTGGCACAAAAAGGAGAAAAGAAAAATTGATAGCTTGTTGCACATTTATGATTATAATTATTTACAAATATTTATTATTTTAAAAATTCTGAGATTGATTTTCCCAACAAATGTTCACATTTTATGAGTACTGTCGCACATATAAAGCTTGCTGTATTGGAAGCCGCATGCAGGTTCCACACAGAATCATCTGAATTCCCCTATGAGTCTCAACCACTTCCAGAACTCGGGAAGAAATTCTGGTTGCAACTTGCAGGATTTTGAGATGTCTGCTCCAATTTATTGTTTACTATTAACTGAAATGATGTTTTTTGTTTGGTTGGTTTGTTCTTAAAAGCACATTAACTTCCAACCTAATCTTTCATCTTTGGCTGGTTTCTCTTTATAATTGGCCTGGACAAAAGAGTAAGCACAGGAAATCAGGAATTAAATCTGTTAAACTCAGAAAAATCAGTGAATCCTTGTACACTTAAGCATGATCGAAAATATACAGAGAAACCGGTTTGCCAAATAGATGACTGATTGAGAAGGTCTCGTTTGCTTAATTGATTACTTTTCTTGTTTGTTTCCAGAAAGAGGTTTCCCAAGTCTATTTTTCTATAAAGTACTTTACACTGAATTCTTTTGCACAGGTATTTCATCAGGCTTGCCTAACCTCATCTACATATTCAGTCATCCATCTACAAATATTTAAATTATTATTTCTGAATTCTAAAAATGATGGATTTGATTTGGAGTATTGCCACAGATATTGGAGGGAGTTTCTGAAAAAAGATGGAAGGGGCTGGGTGCAGTGGCTCATGCCTGTAATCCCAGCACTTTGAAAGGCTGAGGCAGGCAGATCACCAGGTCAGGAGATCAAGACCATCCTGGCTAACACGGTGAAACCCCGTCTCTACTGAAAATACAAAAAATCAGCCAGGTGTAGTGGCGGGCACCTGTAGTCCCAGCTACTGAGGAGGCTGAGGCAGGAGAATGGTGTGAACCTGGGAGGGGGAGCTTGCAGTCAGCCAAGATCGCACCACGGCACTCCAAGCCTGGGTGACAAGGCCAGACTCCATCTCAAAAAAAAAAAAAAAAAAATGGAAGAGTGTCAGAAGTTAGGAATAAACTATAAGTTGTAAGAATATTGTCCACATATCATTTTAACGTTTATTCTTAGTTTTAATATAAATTTTATTAGAATTAGAATTTGAATTTGGAGTGAAATTCAGCTTAATTTTTTAAATGTAAGAATTGAATTACTTTGAAATAATCTCAGTCCATATTTTTCAGATTCTAGGGAGATATTGTTTTTTAGAAGTTATAGCCAATGTAAGGCATTTGGATTTTTATTAAAAAGATACTATATTTTTGTTAAATTGAAGCACTACAGGATGGTACAAAGTAAAAAGTAATTATTCTACTGTTCTTGCCTTTTTTCTCACAACTCCAACTTAAATGCTCTCAATTTCTCCAGAGGAAAACACTGGTAATGGTTTGCTGTCTATCCCTGTAGATATGTCCTATGCATTTACATAGATATCTTTTTATGCAAATGTAAACATACTCTGCATATAATTCTATGAATTGATCTTTTACCATCTCATCATGTATTTTCAATATATATTCATGTCATAATTTGCAGATATACCTTATTATTTTAAACACTATGTAATATTTATTAAATATGTATGTTATTATCAATTTAACTAGCCTCTTAGTGATGGGCATTATTAGTTTATATTTTTTTGCTCACAAATAATACTCCAGTTAGGACACTTTTATATATGTATAGACATATATATATAGTCATATATGTATATATATATAGAGAGAGAGAGAGAGAGAGTCGTGCATCACTTAACATCAAAGATGTGTTCTGAGAAATGTGTCATTAGAAGATTTTGTCATTGTGTGAACATCACAGAGTGTTCTTACACAAATGTACATTATATAGTCTACTACACACCAAGGCTATATGGCATAGCCTAGTGCTACTGGACTACAAACCTGTATAGCATGTTACTCTACTGAAAACTATAGGCAATTATAATGGTAACTATTTGTGTACCTAAACATATAGTATAAATAGTATGAATATAGTATTAAAAGATAAAAAGATGGTATGTCTGTACAGAACACTCACCATGAAGGGAACTTGCAGGGCTGGAAGTTGCTCTGGGTGAGTCAGTGGACAAATGGTGAGTAAATATGAAGCCCTAGGACATTCCTGTACACTACCATAGACTTTACGAACACTGTACTATTAGGCTACAGTAAATTTATAAAAAATTCTTTCTTCAAAAATAAATTAACCTTAGCTTACTGTAACATTTTTATTGTATAAAATTTTAAAGTTTTTTTTCAAGGTTTTTGATGTTTTTATAAGAACTCTTCAGTTAAAACTCAATCACATTTTACATCTGTACAAAAGTATTTTCTTTCTTTATATTCTTATTCTGTAAGCATTTTTCTATTTTTAAATTTTTAATTTTTTAAAACTTCAAAACTGTTTTGATAAAAACTAAGACACAAACACACATTAGTTTAGACCTACACAGGGTCAGGATCAGCAATCTCCTTGTCTTTTACCTCCGCATCTTGTCCCATTGGAAAATCTGCAAGGGATATAACATGCATGAAGCTGTCATCTCCTTTTTTTCTTTTCATTTTGTTGCTGTATTTTTTTGCTAACATTATTTGTTTCTTTTTTTTTTTTAATTATACTTTAAGTTCTAGGATACATGTGCAGAAAGTGCAGGTTGCAGGTTTGTTACACAGGTATACATGTGCCATGGTGGTTTGCTGTACCCATTAACCCGTCATCTACATTAGGTATGTCTCCTAATGCTATCCTTTCAGTAGCCCCCAACTCCCCAGAAGGTCCAGGTGTGTGATGTTCCCTTCCCTGTGTCCATGTGCTCTCATTATTCAACTCCCACTTTTGAGTGAGAACATGCGGTGTTCGGTTTTCTGTTCCTGTGTTAGTTTGCTGAGAATGATGGTTTCCAGCTTCATTCACGTCCCTGCAAAGGACATGAATTCATCCTTTTTATGGATGTATAGTATTCCTTGGTGTGTATGTGCCATATATTCTTTATCCAGGCTATCATTGATGGGCATTTGTGTTGGTTCCAAGTCTTTGCTATTGTGAGCAGTGCCGCAATAAACATACGTGTGCATGTGTCGTTGTAGTAGAATGATTTATAATCCTTTGGGTATATACCCAGTAATGAGATTGCTGGGTTTAATGGTTTTTCTGGACCTAGATCCTTGAGGAATTGCCACACTGTCTTCCACAATGGTGGAACTAATTTACATTCCCACCATCAGTGTAAAAGCGTTTCTATTTCTCCACATCCTCTCCAGTACCTGTCGTTTCCTGACTTTTTTTTTTTTTTTTTTTTTTGAGATGGAGTCTTGCTCTGTCACCCAGGCTGGAGTGCAGTGGCACAATCTTGGCTCACTGCAAGCTCCACCTCCCCGATTCACGCCATTCTCCTGCCTCAGCCTCCTGAGTAGCTGGGACTACAGGGGCCTGCCACCATGCCTGGCTAATTTTTTTAGTAGAAACAGGGCTTCACCATGTTAGCCAGGATGGTCTCCATCTCCTCGCCTCGTGATCCACCCACCTCAGCCTCCCAAAGTGTTGGGATTACAGGGGTGAGCCACTGTGGCTGGCCTGTTTCCTGACTTTTTAATGATCGCCATTCTAACTGGCATGAGATGGTATCTTACTGTGGTTTTGACTTGCATTTCCCTAATGACCAGAGATGATGAGCTTTTCTTCATAAGTTTCTTGGCAGCATGTCTTCTTTTGAGAATTGTCTGTTCACATCCTTTGCCTATTTTTTGATGGGGTTGTTTACTTTTTTCTTGTAAATTTGTTTAAGTTGTTTGTAGACCTTGGATATTAGCCCTTTGTCAGATGGACAGATTGTAAAAATTTTCCCCCATTCTGTAGGTTGCCTGTTCACTCTGATGATAGTTTCTTTTGCTGTGCAGAAGCTCTGTGGTTTAATTAGATCCCATTTGTCAATTTTGGCTTTTGTTGCCATTGCTTTTGGTGTTTAGTCATGAAATCTTTCCCCATGCCTATGTCCTGAATGGTATTGCTTAGGTTTTCTTCTAGGGTTTTTATGGTTTTAGGTTTAGGTCTTTAATCCATCTTGAGTTAGTTTTTGTATAAGGTGTAAGGAAAGTTTCGTTTCAGTTTTCTGCATATAGCTAGCCAGTTTTCCCAAGACCATTTATTAAATAGGGAATCATTTCCCCATTGCTTGTTTTTGTCAGGTTTGTCAACAAGCAGATGGTTGTAGATGTATGATGTTATTTCTGAGGGCTCCATTCTATTCCATTGGTCTATATATCTGTTTTGGTGCCAGTACCATGCTGTTTTGGTTACTGTAGCCTTGTAGTATAGTTTGAAGTCAGGTAGTGTGATGCCTCACGCTTTGTTCTTTTTGCTTAGGATTGTCTTGGCTATACAGGCTCTTTTTTGGTTCCATATGAAATTTTAAGTAGTTTTTTTTCTAATTCTATGAAGAAAGTCAATGGTAGCTTGATGGGAATAGCATTGAATCTATAAATTACTTTGGGAGGTATGGCCACTTTCACGATATTGATTCTTCCTATCCATGAGCATGGAATGTTTTTCCATTTGTTTGTGTCCTCTCTTATTTCCTTGAGCAGTGGTTTGTAGTTCTCCTTGAAGAGGTCCTTCACATCCATTGTAAGTTGTATTTCTAGGTATTTTATTCTCTTTGTAGCAATTGTGAATGAGAGTTAACTCATGATTTAGCTCCCTGTTTGTCTATTATTGGTGTATAGGAATGCTTGTGATTTTTGCCCATTGATTTTGTATCCTGAGACTTTGCTGAAGTTGCTTATCAGCTTAAGGAGATTTGGGGCTAAGATGATGGGATTTTCTAAATATACAATCATGTCTTCTGCAAACAGAGACAATTTGACTTCCTCTCTTCCTATTTGAATACGCTTTATTTCTTTCTCTTGCCTGATTGCCCTGGCCAGAACTTCCAATACTATGTTGAATAGGAGTGGTGAGAGAGGGCATCCTTATCTTGTGCCAGTTTTCAAAGGGAATGCTTCCAGCTTTTGCCCATTCAGTATGATACTGGCTGTGGGTTTGTCATAAATAGCTCTTATTATTTTGAGATACATTCCATCAATATCTAGTTTATTCAGAGTTTTTAGCATGAAGGTGTGTTGAATTTTATCAAAGGCCTTTTCTGTATGTATTGAGATAACCATGTGGTTTTTGTCATTGGTTCTGTTTATGTGATAAATTACATTTATTTATTTGCATATGTTGAACCAGCCTTGCATCCCAGGGATGAAGTGGGCTTGATCGTGGTGGATAAGTTTTTTGATGTGCTGCTGGATTCTATTTGCCAGTATTTTATTAAGGATTTTTGCCTCAACATTCATTAGGGATTTTGACCTGAAGTTTTCTTTTTTATGTTGTATCTCTGCCAGGTTTTGGTATCAGAATGATGCTGGCTTCAGAAAATGAGTTAGAAAGGAATTCCTCTTTTTTTGTAGTTTGAAATAGTTTCAGAAGGAGTGGTACCAGCTTCTCTTTCTACCTCTGGTAGCATTTGGCTGTGAATTCATGTGGAGCTTTTTTTTGATTGGCAGGATATTAATTACTGCCTCAATTTTAGAACTTGTTATTGGCCTATTCAGGGATTCAACTTCTTTGTGTTTTAGTCTTGAGAGGGTGTAGGTGTTCAGAAATTTATCCATTTCTTCTAGATTTTCTAGTTTATTTGTGTAGAGGTGTTTATAGTATTCTCTGATGGTAGTATTTCTGTGGGATCAGTGGTGATATACCCTTTATCATTTTTCATTCTGTCTATTTGATTCTTCTCTCTTTTCTTCTTTATTAGTCTGGCTAGCAGTTTATCTATTTTGTTAATCTTTTCAAAAACCCAGCTCCTGGATTCACTGATTTTTTGAAGGGATTTTCGTGTCTCTATCTCCTTCAGTTCTGCTCTTATCTTAGTTATTTCTTATCTTCAGCTAGCTTTTGAATTTGTTTGTTCTTGCTTTCTAGTTCTTTTAATTGTGATGTTAGGGTGTCCATTTTAGATCTTTCCTGCTTTCTTCTGTGGGGAATTTAGTGCTATAAATTTCCCTCTGAACACTGCTGTAGCTGTGTCCCAGAGATTCTGGTACATCATTGGTTTTCCTTTGGTTGTCTTTGTTCTCATTGGTTTCAAAAAACTTATTGCTGCCTTAATTTCGTTATTTACCCAGTAGTCTATCAGGAACAGGTTGTTCAGTTTCCATGTAGTTGTGCAGTTTTTGAGTGAGTTTCTTAATCCTGAGTTCTAATTTGATTGCACAATGGTCTGAGAGACTGTTATAATTTCCATTCTTTTTCATTTGCTGAGGAGTGTTTTACTTCCAATTACATGGTCAATTTTAGAATAAGTGTGATGTGGCCGTGAGAAGAATGTATACATTGTTAATTTGGGGTGGAGAGTTCTGTAGATGTCTATTAGGTCTGCTTGTTCCAGAGCTGAGTTCAAGTCCTGAATATCCTTGTTAATTTTCTGACTCATTGATCTGTCTAATATTGACAGTAGGGTGTTAAAGTATCCCATCATTATTGTGTGGGAGCCTAAGTCTCCTTGCAGGTCTCTAAGAATTTGCTTTATGAATCTGGGTGCTCCTGTATTTGGTGCATATATATTTAGAATAGTTAGCTCTTCTTGTTGCATTGATCCCTTTACCCTTATGTAATGCCCTTTTTTGTCTTTTTTGATCTTTGTTGTTTAAAGTCTGTTTTATCAGAGACTACGATTGCAACCTCTGCTCTTTTTTGCTTTCCTTTGCTTGGCAAATATTCCTCTATCCTTTTATTTTGAGCCTATGTGTGTCTTTGCACATGAGATGGGTCTCCTGAATACAGCACACTGATGGGTCTTGACTCTTTATCCAATTTGCCTGTCTGTCTGTTAATTGGGGCATTTAGCCCATTTATATTTAAGGTTAATATTGTTATGTGTGAATTTGACCCTGTCATTATGATGCTAGCTGCTTATTTTGCCCGATAGTTGATGCAGTTTCTTCATAGTGTCGATGGTCTATACAATTTGGTATGTTTTTGCAGTGGCCAGTACCGGTTTTTCCTTTCCATGTTTAATGCTTCCCTTCAGCAGCTCTTGTAAGGCAAGCCTGGTGGTGACAAAATCTCTCAGCATTTGCTTGTCTGTAAAGGATTTTATTTCTCCTTTGCTTAGGAAGCTTAGTTTGGCTGGAAATGAAATTCTGGGTTGAAAATTCTTTTCTTTAAGATGTTGAATATTGGCCCTCACTCTTCTGGCTTGTACGGTTTCTGCAGAAAGATCTGCTGTTAGTCTGATGGGCTTCCATTTCTGTGTAACCCGACCTTTCTCTCTGGCTGCCCTTAACATTTTTTCCTTCGTTTCAACCTTGGTGAATCTGACGATCATGTGTCTTGGGGTTGCTCTTCTCGAGGAGTATCTTTGTGGCATTCTCTGTATTTTCTGAATTTGAATATTGGCCTGTCTTGCTAGGCTGGGGAAGTTCTCCTGGATAATATTCTGAAGAGCATTTTCCAACTTGGTTTCATTCTCCCCGACACTTTCAAGTATGCCAATCAAATGTAGGTTTGGTCTTTTCACATAGTCCATATTGGAGGCTGTGTTCATTCCTTTTCATGCTTTTTTCTCTAATCTTGTCTTCATGCTTTATTTCATTAAGTTGATCTTCAATCTCTGATACCCTTTCTTCCACCTGATCAATCCAGCTATTGATACCTGTGTATGCTTCACCAAGTTCTGGTGCTGTGTTGTTCAGCTTCATCGGGTCATGTATGTTCTTCTCTAAACTGGCTATTCTAGTTAGAAGTTCCTGTAACTTTTACCAAGGTTCTTAGCTTCCTTGCTTTGGGTTAGAACATGCTCCTTTAGCTTGGAGGAGTTTGTTATTACCCACCTTCTGAAGCCTACTTCTGTCAATTAATCAACCTCATTCTCTGTCCAGTTTTGTTCCCTTGCTGATGAGTATTTTTGATCCTTTGGAGGAGAAGAGATGTCTGGTTTTTGGAATTTTCAGACTTTTTATGCTGGTTTTTCCTCACCTTCATGGATTTATCTACCTTTGGTTTTTGATGTTGGTGACCTTCAGATGGGGTTTCTGTGTGGACATTCTTTTTGTCGATGTTGATGCTATTCCTTTCTCTTTGTTAGCTTTCCTTCTAACAGTCAGGCCCCTCTGCTGCAGGTCTGCTGCAATTTGCTGGAGGTCCACTCCAGACCCTGTTTCCCTGGGTATTACCAGTGAAGGCTGCAAAATAGCAAAGATTGCTGCCTGTTCTTTTCTCTGGAACAGAGGGAGGCACCTGCCAGAGGGTGCACCAGAGGGGCACCCACCAGATGCCAGCCGGAGCTCTCCTTTAGGAAGTGTCTGTTGACCACTGCTGGGAGGTGTCTCCCAGTCAGGAGGCATGGAGGTCAGGCACCCATTTGAGGAGGTAGTCTGTTCCTTAGCAGAACTCGAGCACTGTGCTGGGAGATCTGCGGCTCTCTTCAGAACCAGCAGGCAGGAATGTTTAAGTCTCCTGAAGTTGCACCCACAGCCGCCCCTTCCCCTAGGTGTACTGTCCAAGGGAGATGGGAGTTTTATCTATAAGCTTCTGCCTGGGGCGGGTGCCTTTCTTTCAGAGTAGCCCTACCCAAAGAGGAAGAATCTAGAGAGGCAGTCTGAAGCTGTCATCTGTTATGATAGTAATGCCTCCTTCTGGAATACCTTCAGAAGGACCTGCTTGAGGCTATTTTATAGTTAACATTATTTTATAAGTTGAATGTGTACACTTTAAAATAATGATGAAATGTATAGTATATTAAACACATAACCATTAACATAGTTGTTTATTACCATTATCAAGTGTTATGTACCGTTCATAATTTTATGTGCTATCGTTTTATACTCCTGGCAGCAAAGTAGGTTTGTTTACACCAACATCACCACAAAGAGATGAGTAATGTGCTGTACTTGGGTATTACAATGGCCCAATGTCACTAGGCAATAGGAATTTTTCAGCTTCATCATAATGTCATGAGACCATCATCTTATATGTGATCAATCATTGACCAAAACATTGTTATGCAGCTCATGGCTATTTATAGATACAGATATCAATAATAAACTTATCAATTCATCTATCTATCTATCAATCTATCATCTATCTATCTGTCTATCATCTGTCTATCTATTTGCAAGCGTATGTACTACATACATTGGTGGCTGTGTAATTGCTTGTCAGATGGTATTCACATTTTGAATTTTTGAAACAAGTTCCAAATTGTCCTTTACATACCCCCATATGCCTACTATAATGGCTAAATTTTTTTTAAAAAATCAACCGGCAATACTAATTGCTGATGAAGATGTATAGCAACAGAAACTAATTTATTGCTGGTGAGAATGCAAAATGGTATAGTCACTTTGGAAGACAAACTGGCATTTTCTTACAAAGCTAAACATGATCTCACCATTTGATACAATTGTTCTATTAGACATTTATCCAGCTAATTTGAAACCTTACAAACTTATATCAACAAAAATTCCATATGTGAATGTTTATAGAATCTTTATTTATAAAGGAGTATTTTAGTAGGTGAATAGATACCTATATTCTGTCACAAAACATAAAAAGAAATGAGCTATCAATAAACTGTGTCACAAAAGATAAAAATGAATGAGCTGTCAGGCCACAAAAAGACATGGTTGAATCTTAAATGTATATTGCTAAGTAGAAAAGGTTACATACTATATAATTCTGGTTACATGGAATCCTGAAAAAGGCAAACTTCAAAAGAATACAAAATACAAAAAACAAAGAATGCAAAATAATTTTAAATAATTTATGATATGTAGAGAGTTTTCTATCAAGGAAGTGGAGCATATCTCCCAACTCATTAAGAGTGGGCTGCACATAGTAACTTCTTTCCAAAGGGTACAGTATGAGACCAGGGAGGAAAAAGAGTGATTTTACAATCTGACAGGTCAGAAACCTGACAGGTCAATGTCAACAGTAATGTTATGTTGCTAGTGTGTATCCTCGAAGTGATGTGTTGGAAATGGCCCTTTACCTCTGTGGTCCTCCTCCTAACCCAGTCTAATCAGGGGACAAACATCCAACAAATCCCCTTTGAGAAACATTCTATAATATATTCCTGACTGGAACTGTTCAAAACTCTTACGCCCATCAAAAACAAGGCAAGTCTGAGAAACTGTCACATCCAAGAGGAGCGTAAGGAGACATAATAGCTAAATGTCATGTATCCTAGGTGGGATTCTGGAACAGAAAAAGTACATCAGGTAAAGCTACATTGTTGGCAAGTTGAAATATTTTGTCAATTCATGAATTCACTATTTTGAATATTGAACCCTCAGTAAAGACATTTTCAGGAAATTGATTTTCAGCAAAACAGCCATTGGGTATATTGATCAGCCATAATTCTGGAACTTCTGCTTTTCCCTGAGTTTTATAATTGATATTAAATTGGAAAGCTATTTTTTATTCATCAATAGTCAAAGACTTCATGGCATTTGACACCTGAGAATGTTAGAAATAAATGTAACAACTGAAAAACTCATGGCATATTGTGATTTAGATTTGAAGATGTATCCAAGTTTTCAAAAAACATTGTTTTCAATATTATAGAATTTGACTGTATAATCCGTATTCTCTTGACATTTATGAATTTAAATTTTTTTAAACTCTAAATTTGAACTGCATATGAACCTATTTTTTCAAGATCTCATTTGAACTTAACAACAATTCTATCATAAAGCAATGACTGTGAATTATCTTTAGGTTAAATATAATAACACTGTCTTTACTGAATTTAAATAATTTGCCCAAAGCTCTTATTGTCAGTGGCAGCAGTGGAATTTCAACCTGGGTCCGAAGTCTAGCTCTCTGGAGAATTTCTCATGATTTGTATGCCCTTATATTATTTATTATTCTAAATAATATTATTATAGTAAAGCATTTTTTGTAACTTATTTTAAATAAGACTTTGAAATGTTTGCTTATTGTGAAAGTATCATACATACAGAAGTTCTATAAAATTTATGTAGAATAAGTAGTAATAAAAAAAGCTCATATGATCTCCTAACAGAACTTTTTAAAAAAATAAGATTGCATTTAACCTAACCAAAAACCTGTTTGAGTTAATTATTTCGTATTTCTGTTTATATTTTTACCGCTTGTTAAGTATTACCATTTTCTAAGTTTATACGAATCCATTATTTTTTAGGAAATAAAAGCTTTTGAGATTTACCCATGTTAATGTGTATAATGTAGGTCACTGCTTTTCACCGATGTGTAGTTTTCTCGGAAATGAATATAACATTATTTTAATTTTTCTGTTTTCATTGTAAATGTATTTTGCAGTTGTTGTCAGTTTGGGATTAAAAATTTTTCTGTGGTTACTTGCCTGTTTATCATGAACTGTTAAGATTTTTGTACATGCGATGGAGTATAGACGTGCAAGAGATTTTTAGAAGCTCTCAAGTGACATTTGAAGAAAATGCTCAGAGCTTTCACTACAGACCATAGAAATCAATGATAGCATTTATAAATGTGACTAAACGAGTTCTTATATAAGGTCCATATGAATAAGTACTAGATGAGAGAATTGTAACAACCCTGTAACAGGAGATGCACTATTGTTCAAGCAAGTCCCTCGCTTGATTTTTCTGCACGCGTCAATGACACTGGGTGTAGAGCCAAGAAAGAATTTCATTTTTCCAGAGAGATGGTGTGTGTGCATATCTTTCTTTACTAGCATTTTGGCTCTTCATCTCTTCTTGAAGAAGACTCTACTGTGTTTTCTTGTAATTTTTTATGTCAATATTTTGAATCATTTAGAATAAAACCTACGTTTTAAATTTTGCTTGCAATAGCAAGAATATGAGTGATAATCTTCTTTCGCACTAGCAAAAACGTATTTTCGGTAAATTTTTAAAATTGAACCATAGGGAGCTATTCTGTCAAGGTCATTAAAAATGGAAGCTTGTGGCTATTTCTGTCATGGAAGAGTAATAGCTACTATAAACTTATCCCACTTGAGAAATGAGTAATTCTTTATTTCATTACATTCCCAACCAGAATCTCTGATCCATCAGTAATTACTCACATATTTTTTGGTTCATACAATTTCTATAACTGAAAGAAAAGATCCAAATATATATTTTATTTGCAGAATTATTTTCTACCAAGATAGGTTTTGGTGTAGTAACATTCTAGCACCAATAGTACTTTTCAACAGGTTGGTCTCTGAAATATCAATACACATAAAATGGCCTCAAATAAAATAATGTGGCAAAGCCATGACAGCTGGCCCTCTGAGTATTATCAAAACACCAGACTTTTGCTATGAGATATTCAAGGATAGTGTAAATCCCATATAGTAGAAAAGAAATGATGCATTACTACAAATATACATAATCTGTAATACTTCTTCATAAAAAGATATGTGAATATTTATGCATCCTGATGAATTTTCAGGAGCACAAACATGGCCAGAACAATATCTGAATAATTTAGTGGAGCAACATTTCATCTGCCTTTTTGTCCAGAGAAGAGTAGTTTATAACATGTAAATAATGCATGCCACTCTATGGGAATTTTGTAGTGATTCCTATATTTAGGAAACTGAGATCTGATTCTGTACTTCAAAGATCTTAAAATGAGGTGGGAAGATGAGTCATGTACATGCAAAACACATATTAAAATATGACAAATAACAAAACTAATAAATCAAATGCATCTTTCTGATTTGGTTTTTTGAAAAACTTAAAATACAGAAAATGTACTCTGACTTGATACATTCAGAATCCTCATCATTATAAATTTCTTGCTCTCATAATACATTTGTGTTTCCAAATCACCAAGTGGGAAGATAGACTAATTTGCCAGAGTATAGTTATGATTCCATTCTCCAGAGAGCTCCTCAGCCAGGGTGCAAACTACTTGTTTCCACTGATAATTCTTCCTTCCCTTCATCAGGAGTAACCCCTGGACATAGGATAGGACTTAGAAGACTTAAAGAAGGATCTTTAGGGAGATAGAAGACTAGGGCTTCACACAGAGAAGTAGGAGTGTCATCAGAACCCACTGGAGTAAATGTTTGCCTATGATTAAACTATACTACTCATTTTTGAAGGAAGATAAATAATAAGCATTCTTTCCTTTGAACATATCCAATCTAAAGGAGTCAGGGTTGTGTGGTGGAATGAGAACTGTATTACAAGTCAAAAGGCAAACTTTGTAGACCTTGAATTTTACTCACTACTGGCTGTCTTAGTTGCCTTGTCAATTAAATTGAAATTAAAATGTGTACCCAGGTTGGTAGTTTTGAATGTTAAGGAAAGACTTGTGGATATAAATGCCTTATATATTACTACCTGAAACAAAATGTACACTTAATAACTATGGTACATTAAATTAATCTACTCTTTATACAGTTTTTAAAATAATGTTAACAAAGTATTTATTATAACATGGAGATACGCTTGCAATATACCATATTAAGAAAGAGTATTATACAAATCTGGATATATACCATAAATAGACCGTAAATACATGAAGCGTACCGAAAGAGCATGCATTGAAACAAAAACAAAAACACATACCCTGGAGATTAATACCCCCAAAGTATTAGTAGAAATTGCTTTTATGTGATGAGGCGATGAATGATCTTTTTTCTTCCACATTTCTGTATTTTCCAAATGTTCTATATCAAAGAAAAGTTTCAATATTTTTCCAATGAAAGAAGAAATATTGTCATTTTAGTTATATACTTTATTTCTCCAGCAAACTTGTTTCTTGAGGGAAAGAGTTGTGTAATTCAGTCCTTTGAATCATAATGTATCAATATGCCTAAATTAAGTGTCCAATACAAATTTTTCCACTGGCAGATGATTGATAGGTTTTTTCCTTTCAGTACTTTCTAGAACATCCAAAAGGGAAAAATATGACTCAATCTGTTTTGTTTCTAATTCACATCCAAAAGCTTCCATACATCTACCAAGTTATACGGGTAAAATCTAGGCTGTAGTAAACTGTTTCAAAAGGAATATTTTTTTTAAAAAAGGAAGAGTCAGTTTGTTAAAGCTATGTGAATAATGTAGCATGTGCAAAATTTGGCATCAGCTCATATTCTGATAGTGCCAGACACCAAGAGAAAGGTCTTTCTTGTCTTTTCCTCACTCTAAGGAAGAAATATCATCTTCTTTTACTGCAGAATTAAAAGATGAGGTGAAAAAGAATGGGTTGGGTATTTCTACTGAAATGTCTGTTCCAACACCACAGTTGATAGTAGTACATAGTCTGAGAGCCTTCAATACTCAGTCCCATCTGTTAAAATGGCACAGTGCCTAAATGCCAGATGGTGTACTGGCTTTGCAGGGACAGAGGAGCCAGAAAGAGGGCTTTAGAAGACATTTTTAATACCACCCCCTTGGGCCTCCTGCCTTGGGAACAACTCACCCATGTTGGCGACCCTGCACATTTCACATTGCTTCCATAACATCTAGAAATAAGAGGTTCCAGACGCTTACTAAGTCACTTCCTTGAGCTGCCTACTAGTTTCTGATCTTTAAAAGTTGAAAAAGAATACCCAAGTGGAAAAAAGAAAGGCTAAGAGTGACCAACATTTAAAGTTTCCATCACCTACAGCCTGTATCTGAGGGTGATTAGGATTATATGATGTGCTGAATCCTATTATGTGAGTGTCAAAGGTATAGACACTGGTTGAGCAATTTACATATTTGTTTTTATTATACTTTAAGTTTAAGGGTACATGTGCACAATGTGCAGGTTTGTTACATATGTATACATGTGCCATGTTGGTGTGCTGCACCCATTAACTCGTCATTTAACATTAGGTATATCTCCTAATGCTATCCCTCCCCGCTCCCCCCACCCCAAAACAGGCCCCAGTGTGTGATGTTCCCCTTCCTGTGTCCATGTGTTCTCCTTATTCAATTTCCACCTGTGAGTGAGAACATGTGGTGTTTGTTTTTTTTTCCTTGCGATAGTTTGCTGAGAATGATGGTTTCCAGCTTCATCCATGTCCCTGCAAAGGACATGAACTCATCATTTTTTATGGCTGCATAGTATTCCATGGTGTATATGTGCCACATTTTCTTAATCCAGTCTATCATTGTTGGGCATTTGGGTTGGTTCCAAGTCTTTGCTATTGTGAATAATGCCGCAATAAACATACGTGTGCATGTGTCTTTATAGCAGCATGATTTATAATCCTTTGGGTATATACCCAGTAATGGGATGGCTGGGTCAAATGGTATTTCTAGTTCTAGATCCCTGAGGAATTGCCACACTGACTTCTGCAATGGTTGAACTACTTTACTGTCCCACCAACAGTGTAAAAGTGTTCCTATTTCTCCACGTCTTTTCCAGCACTTGTTGTTTCCTGACTTTTTAATGATCACCATTCTAACTGGTGTGAGATGGTATCTCATTGTGGTCTTGATTTGCATTTCTCTGATGGCCAGTGATGATGAGCATTTTTTCATGTGTCTTTTGGCTGCATAAAAGTCTTCTTTTGAGAAGTGTCTGTTCATATCCTTTGCCCACTTTTTGATGGGGTTGTTTGTTTTTTTCTTGTAAATTTGTTTGAGTTCATTGTAGATTCTGGATATTAGCCCTTTGTCAGATGAGTAGGTTGCAAAAATTTTCTCCCATTCTGTAGGTTGCCTATTCACTCTGATGGTAGTTTCTTTTACTGTGCAGAAACTCTTTAGTTTAATTAGATCCCATTTGTCAATTTTGGCTTTTGTTGCCATTGCTTTTGGTGTTTCAGACATGAAGTCTTTGCCCATGCCTATGTCCTGAATGGTATTGCCTAGGTTTTCTTCTAAGGTTTTTGTGGTTTTAGGTGTAACATTTAAGTCTGTAATCCAGCTTGAATTAATTTTTGTATAAGGTGTAAGGAATGGATCCAGTTTCAGCTTTCTACATATGGCTAGCCAGTTTTCCCAGCACCATTTATTAAATAGGGAAGCCTTTCCCCATTTCTTGTTTTTGTCAGGTTTGTCAAAGATCAGATAGTTGTAGATATGAGGCATTATTTCTGAGGGTTCCATTCTGTTCCATTGGACTATATCTCTGTTTTGGTACCAGTACCATGCTGTTTTGGTTACTGTAGCCTTGTAGTATAGTTTGAAGTCAGGTAGTGTGATGCCTCCAGCTTTGTTCTTTTGGCTTAGGATTGACTTGGCAATGTGGGCTCTTTTTTGGTTCCACACGATCTTTCAAGTAGTTTTTTCCAATTCTGTGAAGAAAGTCATTGGTAGCTTGATGGGGATGGCATTGAATCTGTAAATTACCTTGGGCAGTATGGCCATTTTCACGATATTGATTCTTCCTACCCATGAGCATGGAATGTTCTTCCATTTGTTTGTATCCTCTTTTATTTCATTGAGCAGTGGTTTGTAGTTCTCCTTGAAGAGGTCCTTCACATCCCTTGTAAGTTGGATTCCTAGGTATTTTATTCTCTTTGATGCAATTGTGAATGGGAGTTTACTCATGATTTGGCTCTCTGTTGGTCTGTTATTGGTGTATAAGAATGCTTGTGATTTTTGCACATTGATTTTATATCCTGAGACTTTGCTGAAGTTGCCTATCAGCTTAAGGAAATTTTGGGCTGAGATGATGGGGTTTTCTAGATATACAATCATGTCATCTGCAAACAGGGACAATTTGACTTCCTCTCTTCCTATTTAAATGTCCTTTATTTCCTTCTCCTGCCTGATTGCCCTGGCCAGAACTTCCAACACTATGTTGAATAGGAGTGGTGAGAGAAGGCATCCCTGTCTTGTGCCAGTTTTCAAAGGGAATGCTTCCAGTTTTTGCCCAGTCAGTATGATATTGGCTGTGGGTTTGTCATAGATAGCTCTTATTATTTTGAGATACGTCCCAGCAATACCTAATTTATTGAGAGTTTCTAGCATGAAGGAGTGTTGAATTTTGTCAAAGGCTTTTTCTGCATCTATTGAGATAATCATGTGGCTTTTGTCACTGGTTCTGTTTATATGCTGGATTACATTTATTGATTTTCATATGTTGAACCAGCCTTGCATCCCAGGGATGAAGCCCACTTGATCATGGTGGATAAGCTGTTTGATGTGCTGCTGGATTCGGTTTGCCAGTATTATATTGAGGATTTTTGCATTGAAGTTCATCAGAGATATTGGTCTAAAATTCTTTTTTTGTTGTGACTCTACCAGGCTTTGGTATCAGGATGATGCTGGCCTCATAAAATGAGTTAGGGAAGATTCCCTCTTTTTCTATTGATTGGAATAGTTTCAGAAGGAATGGTACCAGCTCCTCCTTGTATCTCTGGTAGAATTCAGCTGTGAATCCATCTGGTCCTGTACTTTTTTTGGTTGGTAAGCTATTAATTATTGCCTCAATTTCAGAGCCTGTTATTGGTCTATTCAGATATTCAACTTCTTCCTGGTTTAGTCTTGGGAGGGTGTATGTGTCGAGGAATTTATCCATTTCTTCTAGATTTTCCAGTTTATTTGTGTAGAGGTGTTTATAGTATTCTCTGATGGTAGTTTGTATTTCTGTGGGATCAGTGGTGATATCCCCTTCATCATTTTTTATTGCATCTATTTGATTCTTCTCTCTTTTCGTCTTTATTAATCTTGCTAGCGGTCTATCAATTTTGTTGATCTTTGCAAAAAACCAGCTCCTGGATTCATTGATTTTTTGAAAGGTTTTTTTATGTCTCTATTTCTTTCAGTTCTGCTCTGATCTTAGTTATTTCTTGCCTTCTGCTGGCTTTTGAATGTGTTTGCTCTTGCTTCTCTAGTTCTTTTAATTGTGATGTTAGGGTGTCAATTTAAGATCTTTCCTGCTTTCTCTTGTGGGTATTTAGTGCTATAAATTTCCCTCTACACACTGCTTTGAATGTGTCCCAGAGATTCTGGTATGTTGTGTCTTTGTTCTCGTTGGTTTCAAAGAACATCTTTATTTCTGCCTTCATTTCGTTATGTACCCAGTAGTCATTCAGGAGCAGATTGTTTAGTTTCTATGCAGCTGAGCGGTTTTGGGTGAGTTTCTTAATCCTGAGTTCTAGTTTGATTGCACTGTGGTCTGGGAGACAGTTTGTTATAATTTCTGTTCTTTTACGTTTGCTGAGGCGTGCTTTGCTTCCAACTATGTGGTCAATGTTGGAATAGGTGTGGTGTGCTGCTGAAAGGAATGTATATTCTGTTGATTTGGGGTGGAGAGTTCTGTAGATGTCTATTAGGTCCACTTGGTGCAGAGCTGAGTTCAGTTCCTGGATATCCTTGTTAACTTTCTGTCTCATTGATCTGTCTAATGTTGACAGTGGGGTGTTAAAGTCTCCCATTATTATTGTGTGTGAATCTAAGTCTCTTTGTAGGTCTCTAAGGACTTGCTTTATGAATCTGGGTGCTCCTGTATTGGGTGCATATATATTTAGGATAGTTAGCTCTTCTTGTTGAATTGATCCCTTTACCATTATGTAATGGCCTTCTTTGTTTCTATTGATCATTGTTGGTTTAAATTCTCTTTTATCAGAGACTAGGATTGCAACCCCTGCCTTTCTTTGTTTTCCATTTTCTTGGTAGATCTTCCTCCATCCTTTTATTTTGAGCCTATGTGTGTCTCTGCACGTGAAATGGGTTTCCTGAATACAGCACACTGATGGGTCTTGACTCTTTATCCAATTTGCCAGTCTGTGTCTTTTACTTGGAGCATTTAGCCCATTTACATTTAAAGTTAATATTGTTATGTGTGTATTTGATCCTGTCATTATGATGTAAGCTGGTTCTTTTGCTCGTTAGTTGATACAGTTTCTTCCTAGCCTCAATGGTCTTTACAATTTGGCATGTTTTTGCAGTGGTTGGTACTGGTTGTTCCTTTCCATGTTTAGTGCTTCCTTCAGGAGCTCTTTTAGGGCAGGCCTGGTGGTGACAAAATCTCTCAGCATTTGCTTGTCTGTAAAGTATTTTATTTCTCCTTCACTTATGAAGCTTAGTTTGGCTGGATATGAAATTCTGGGTTGAAAATTCTTTTCTTTAAGAACGTTGAATATTGGCCCCCATGCTCTTCTGGCTTGTAGAGTTTCTGCCGAGAGCTGAGCTGTTAGTCTGATGGGCTTCCCTTTGTGGGTAAGCCAAGCTTTCTCTCTGGTTGCCCTTAACATTGTTTCCTTCATTTCAACTTTGGTGAATCTGACAATTATGTGTCTTGGAGTTGCTCTTCTCAAGGAGTATCTTTGTGGTATTCTCTGTATTTCCTGAATCTGAATGTTGGCCTGCCTTGCTAGATTGGGGAAGTTCTCCTGGATGATATCCCACAGAGTGTTTTCCAGCTGGGTTCCATTCTCCCCATCACTTTCAGGTACAGTAGTCAGATGTAGATTTGGTCTTTTCACATAGTCCCATATTTCTTGGAGGCTTTGTTCGTTTCTTTTTATTCTTTTTTCTCTAAACTTCTCTTCTTGCTTCATTTCATTCATTTGATCTTCCATCAGTGATACCCTTTCTTCCAGTTGATGCAATCAGCTACTGAGGCTTGTGCATTCTTCACGTAGTTCTCATGCCGTGGTTTTCAGCTCCATCAGGTCCTTTAAGGACTTCTCTGCATTGGTTATTCTAGTTAGCCATTGGTCTAATTTTTTTTCAAGGTTTTTAACTTCTTTGCCATGGGTTCAAACTTTCTCCTTTAGCTTGGATTAGTTTGATCATCTGAAGCCTTCTCTCAACTCGTCAAAGTCATTCTCCATCCAGCTTTGTTCCATTGCTGGTGAGGAGCTGTGTTCCTTTGGAGGAGGGGAGGTGCTCTGATTTTTAGTTTCCAGTTTTTCTGCTTTGTTTTTTCCACATCTTGGTGGTTTTATCTACTTTTGGTCTTTGATGATGGTGATGTACAGATGGGGTTTTGGTGTGGATGTCCTTTCTGTTTGTTAGTTTTCCTTCTAACAGTCAGGACCCTCAGCTGCAGGTCTGTTGGAGTTTTCTGGAGGTCCACTCCAGACCCTGATTGCCTGGGTATCAGCAGCAGAGGCTGCAGAGCAGCGGATATTGGTGAACAGCAAATGTTGCTGCCTGATCGTTCCTCTGGAAATTTTGTCTCAGAGGAGTACCCGGTCGTGTGAGGTGTCAGTCTGCCCCTACTGGGGGGTGCCTCCCAGTTAGGCTACTCGGGGGTCAGGGACCCACTTGAGGAGGCAGTCTGTCTGTTCTCAGATCTCAAGCTGCATGCTGGGAGAACCACTACACTCTCCAAAGCTGTCAGACAAGGACATTTAATCTGCAGAGGTTTCTGCTGCCTTTTGTTTGGCTATGCCCTGCCCCCAGAGGTGGAGTCTACAGAGGCAGGCAGGCCTCCTTGAGCTGCAGTGGGCTCCACCCAGTTCGAGCTTCCTGGCCGCTTTGTTTACCTAATCAAGCCTCAGCAATGGTGGACGCCCCTCCCCCAGCCTCACTGCCACCTTGCAGTTTGATCTCAGACTGCCATGCTAGCAATGAGTGAGGCTCCGTGGGCATAGGACCCTCTGAGCCAGGCGCGGGATATAATCTTCTGGTGTGCCGTTTGCTAAGACCATTGGAAAAGCGTGGTATTAGGGTGGGAGTGACCCTATTTTCCAGGTGCTGTCTCGCACCCCTTTCTCTGACTAGGAAAGGGAATTCCCTGACCCCTTGCACTTCCTGGGTGAGGCAATGCCTCACCCTGCTTCGGCTCACACTCGGTGCGCTGCACCCAATGTCCTGCACCCACTGTCCGACACTCCCCAGTGAGATGAACCTGGTACCTCAGTTGGAAATGCAGAAATCACCCATCTTCTGTGTTGCTCACGCTGGGAGCCATAGACTGGAGCTGTTCCTATTCGGCCATCTTGGTTCCACCCCCAATTTACCTATTTTCAATGAGAAGAGAGACCCCCTGTTACATGGAAGAACCAGTTTATATGGTCCACACAACCTAAAGACAAAAAGTGCTCTAGCTATCAAAAAATAAAACACTTTTTGTCATTTAGTTAATGAAAAATAATAATTCCAAAACACATTTACTAATAGCTTAACTATTTCTCGAAACTGTCATGCTAGATAAATAACAATGAGCATAGACTCTCTAGAAAGATAATTTTCAAAAAAGTCAAACACAAAGTTATACAAATATAGAATGAAGATGTACCACCTATTTGTTAACTCACTTATTTATGTAACCAGTAGAATGGCAAACCTAGTTCAAAAAATATTTCAGGAACTAGTTGTTTGGACATTTAAAACATGAACATGTTGTTGAGGCAAAATCCAAAGCTTGTTCAGGTCTATCAGGCCAATAACACCACAAACTTTGGGCTGGACTTTTTATGGGAAAAAGTTCTCCAGGTTAATACATAGCTTCAGAAATTCTGGGTTCTAATCAAGCAGCAAATAGCATAGTCAAACACAGGTACATTCTTCAAGGGAATTAATAATCTCAGATGAGCCTGTTAACAAAATGCTCCAGAGCATCATTGAACAACAATGCTGTACTCTCTTTTGTCTTATCTGCAAGTCTTGACTACTTTTTCTTGACTACATCAGAATAGAATCTTGTGTGTGTGTGTGTGTCTGTGTGTGTATAAGGGGGTTGATTTGGCAAATCCCAAGAATTTTGTTTAACTATAATAGTGATAAGATGGGTTCCCACTCCCACTCGCCTGGGTTTAAATTGTCATTCTAGCAAATAATTTCTCTTTCTGTGGAACTCTTTTCCCATGTCATCCACATTCATCAAGAAGGTCAGTGTTATTTCCTGATTTTAAAAAAAGTAATCCTTTTCCCATGCTATCCACACTCACCAAGAAGCTCAGTGTTATTTCTTGATTTAAAAAAAATTAATCCTTTTAGCCTAGGATCTCAATGACATTCTTGTCTCAAATGTTTAGCTATTCTTATCACACATTATTCCAAGCTAATTTAAACATTTTCTTATGTAATTAGTAAAGAAATACAACACTGAAACATAAAATAAAATAGAAATTTGCTAATTGCATTCATTGCATGCATTGGTCTTTCTCTGTCAAGTACTCTACTCACTATCTTACTCTAAGATCAAGTGGGGTTTGGAAGAGATCTTAACCCTGTGGCTGTTACATGAGTCTCAGGCCTAAATAAATCTGCCCTCTGCATTCTTGAATATCTATATATGTGCATGTGTGTGTGTGCACACACATATATACACAAATATGTATATATACTCATGTACATACACATATATACACATATATATAAACATATATACACACACATACACATGTAAATATGTATACATGGATATGTATATGGGCCAGGCATGGTGGCTCATGCCTGTAATCCCAGAACTTTCGAAGACCAAGGTGGGCAGATCACTTGAGGCCAGAAGTTTGAGACCAGCCTGGCCAACATGGCAAAACCCCAACTCTACTAAAAATACAAAAGTATTAGCCAGGTGTGGTGGCACACACCTATAATCCCAGCTACGTGGGAGGCTGAGGCAGAAGAATTACTTGAAACCAGGAAGTGGAGGCTGCAGTGGGCTGAGATCACATCACTGCACTCCAGGCTGGGCAGCAGAGCAAGACTCTGTCTAAAAATAAGGAAAGAAAAAAAGACATGCATATGTATGTAGGCATGTACTTAGCATAGTAGTACTACATGATTTTGAGTTTTCATGTTTATTTGAATTTAATCATTCATTTATTCCATCAGGCAGTATTTCCTTAGTCAAGTAATATTCTTTCTATGCTAGACATTGGGCTAGGTGCTAGGGATATAACTCTGAAAATAAAGGTGTACACAAAGCCTCCCCTCATGGATCTTAATGTCTTGTGAGAAAGACATTTAAAAAAACATATCTATCTATTATATATCTCATCAATTTATCCATATCTATTATATATGTCATTTATCTATGTGTAACATGAAAAAGAAATACAAGGTTATGAGAATGCAAACCATGGAAAACAAGGTACTCAGAACATAAAAAGTTTTTTTCTGAGGCAGTGACAAGAAATCTAAACAATGAAGAAAATGTAAGGTTTCCTCAGGATCTCATGGGCCATGTATGAAACAACATTGGAAATAATTGGATACGGTTGTTATATCAGAAATCACAAAGCTCTGTCTTCCATTGTGTTCAAGATGACAGTGATGCATGTGTATCTTCACTTCCTGTTTTGAGTGATGAAAAACTTTTCAAACTTGTTTAAGAAAAATGAAATATATTGCTTTATGTAACGGAAAAGTGCTTTCAGATATGGCTCATTCCAGGGTTCAAATAATTTGTCTTTCTCTTAATTATCAGGCATTGCCTCCTTGGTATTGAATCCATTATCCAACCCCACGTGCTTGAAAGACAGTAGCTTATAGCTCCAGGGACGATATTCTTCCAGGTTTAAATCCCAGAAAAATGTCCCGTCACCATTATGAATTCTTAGATTCAAATGTGACCAGCTGTGGTCACTTACGAATGCCTGAGAAAATGTTACAAAACACTAGAAAATAAAAAACATGGGGGCCAAGATGGCCGACTAGAAGCATTGATGATCAGAGGCTCCCATTGAAAAGATCCAAAACAGCATGTGAATCCTATACCAGAAACTGAGGTATCCAGGTTCTGTCATTAGGACTGACTGGGCAGCTGGCATGACCCATGGAGAGGAAGGAAGAACAGTGTGGTGCAGTGGCTCTCCTAAAAGCCACAGGGGGTAGGGGAGCCCCCATTCCCAGTCAAGGGAGGTGGTGAGTGAGCGCGCTACCCAGCTTGGGAAACAGTGCTTTTTCCATGAAACTGTGCAACCCACAGATTGGAAGATCCTACTCATGATCCCACACCACCAGGGTCTTCAGCTCCAGTCATAGAGCCACGCAGATTCTCAACACTCACTTGGCTAGAATTGGCCTAAGCCTGCCGAGTTCCCAGGGAGAGAGGTGGCCATCAACACTACTGTGGCTGCCTGTGGTCTAAGGCATCTGAGCTCCTTGGGAGAGGGACATCAGCCAACATTGTGGCTGCAGGGTCTCCCTGCAGGAACTCTAACTCCAGCCAGGGGCTCAGGGACAGAACGCTGATCTCCCTGGGCCTGAGCCCCTAGAGGGAGGGGTGGCCATAGTCTCCATGGACCAGCAGACTTATTCTTTCCCGCCACTAGCTCAGAGGAATTGGATAAAGAGTCAAGACCTGTCAGTGTGCCGTATTCAAGAGACCCATCTCATGTGCAAAGACACACATAGACTCAAAATAAAAGAATGGAGGAAAATTTACCAAGCAAACGGAAAGGAGAAAAAAGCAACGGTTGCAATCCTAGTCTCTGACAAAACAAACTTTAAACCAACAATGATCAGAAAAGACAAAGTAGGAATTACATAATGGTAAAGGGGTCAATTCAACAAGAAGAGCTAACTATATATAGCTAACTATATAACTCTATATATAACCTAAATATATATGCACCCCATACAGGGACACCCAGATTCACAAAACAAGTTCTTAGAGACCCAAAAAGAGACTTAAAGACTCCCACACAATAACGGTGGGAGACTTTAACACCCCACTATCAATATTAGATAGTTCAACAAGACAGAAAATTTAACAAGGATATTCAGGATGTGAACGCAGCTCTGGATCAAATGAACCTAATAGATATCTACAGAACTCTTCATCCCAAAATAACAGAATGTACATTCTTCTCAGTGCCACATGGCACTTACTCTAAAATTGACCACATAATTGGAAGTAAAATGCTTCTCAGCAAATGAAACAGAATGGAAATAATAACAAACAGCCTCTCAGACCACAGTACAATCAAATTAGAACTCAACATTAAGAACCTCACTCAAAATGGCACAATTACATGGAAATTGAACAACCTGCTCCTGAATGACTCCTGGGTAAACAATGAAATTAAGGCAGAAATCAAAAAGTTCTTTCAAACCAATGAGAACAAAGAGACAACATACCAGAATCTCTGGAATGCAGATAAAACTGGTCAGAGGGAAATTATAGCACTAAATGCCCACAGGAGAAAGCAGGAAAGATCTCAAATCAACACACTAGCCTCACAATTAAAAGAACTAGAGAAGCAAGAACAAACAAATCCAAAAGCTAGCAGAAGACAAGAATTAACTAAGATCAGACTGGAACTGAAGGAGATAGAGACATGAAAAACCCTTAAAAAAATCAGTGAATCCAGGAACTGGTTTTTTGAAAAAATTAATGATATAGACAGACAGCCAGCTAGACTAATAAAGAAGAAAAGAGAGAAGAATCAAATAGATACAATAAAACATGATAAAGGGGATATCACCACTGACCCCAGAGAAATGCAAACTACCATCAGAGAATACCATAAACACCTCTATGCAAAAAAACTAGAAAATCTAGAAGAAATGGATAAATTCCTGAGCAGATAAACTCTCCAAAGACTAACCTAAGAAAAAACCAAATCCCTTAATAGACTAGTAACAAGTTCTGAACTTGAGGCAGTAATTAATAGCCTGTCAACCAAAAACCACCCAGGACCAGAGAGATGCACAGCTGAATTCTACCAGACATAAAAAGAGGAGCTGGTACCATGCCTTCTGAAATTATTCCAAACAATTGAAAAGGAGGAACTCCTTCCTAACACATTTTATAAGGCCAGCATCATCCTGATACCAAAATTTGGCAAAGTTACAACAACAAAAGAAAACTTCAGGCCAATATCCCTGGTGAATATCGATGTGAAAATCCTCAATAAAATACTGGCAAACCAAATACAGCAGCACGTCAAAAAAGCATATCTACCATGATCAAGTTGGCTTCATCTGTGGGATGCAAGGCTGGTTCAACATATGCAAATCAATAAACATAATCCATTGCATAAACAGAACCAATGACAAAGACCACATGATTATCTCAATAGATGCAGAAAAGGCCTTAAATAAAACTCAACATCCCTTCATGCTACAAACTCTCAATAAACTAGGTATTGATGGAACATATCTCAAAATAATAAGAGCTATTTATGAGAAATCCACAGCCAATATCACACTGAATGTGCAAAGCTGGAAGCATTCCCTTTGAAAACCAGCACAAGACAAGGATGCCTTCTCTCACTACTCCTACTCAACATAGTACTGGAAGTTCTGGCCAGGGCAATCAGGCAAGAGGAAGAAATAAAGCATATTCAAATAGGAAGAGGGGAAGTCAAATTGTCTCTGTTTGCAGATGACGTGATTCTATATTTAGAAAACACCATTGTCTTAGCCCAAAAACTCCTTAAGCTGATAAGCAACTTCAGCAAAAGTCTCAGGATACAAAATCAACTTGCAAAACTCACAAGCATTCCTATACAGCAATAATAGACAAGTAGAGAGGCAAATCATGATTGAGTCTTCATTCACAATTACTACAAAGAGAATAAAATACCTAGGAATACAACTTACAAGGGAAATGAAGGACCTCTTCAAGAAGAACTACAAACCACTGTTCAAGGAAATAAGAGAGGACACTAACAAATGGTAAAATATTCCATCCTCATGGATCGGAAGAATCAATATCATGAAAATGGCCATATTGCCAAAGTAATTTATAGATTCAATGCTATTCCCATCAAACTACCATTGATATTCTTCACAGAATTAGAAAAAAACTACTTTAAAATTTATATGGAATCAAAAAAGAGCCCACATAGCCAAGACAATCCTAAGCAAAAAGAACAAAGCTGGAGGCATCATGCTACCTGACTTCAAACTATACTACAAGGCTACAGTAACCAAAACAGCATGGTACTGATGCCAAAACAGACATATAGACCAATGGAACAGAATAGAGATCTCAGAAATAAGACCACACATCTACAACCATCTGATCTTCAACAAACCTGACAAAAACAAGCAATGGAGAAATTATTCCCTATTTAATAAATGGTGCTGGGAAAACTGGCTAGCCATATGCAGAAAACTGAAACTGGAACCCTTCCTTACATCTTATACAAAAATTAACTCAAGATGGATTAAAGATTTAAATGTAAAACCCAAAACCATAAAAACCCGAGAAGAAAGCCTAGGCAATTACATTTAGGACATAGGCATGGGCAAAGATTTTATGATGAAATCGCCAAAATCAATGGCAACAAAAGCCAAAATTGATGAATGGGATCTAATTAAACTAAAAAGCTTCTGCACAGCAAAAGAAATTATCATCAGGGTGAACAGGAAACCTACAGAATGAGAGAAAACTTTTCTAATTGTATTAGTCATGGTTCGCCAGAGGATCAGAACTAATGGAATAGTTATATATACAAAGGGGAGTTTGTTAAGTATTATCTCACAGGATCACAAGGTCCCACAATATGCCATCTGCAGGCTGAGGAGCAAGGAGAGCCAGTCCGAATTCCAAAACTGAAGAACTTGGAGCCCAGTGTTCGAGGTCAGGAAGCATCCAGCATGGGAGAAAGATGTAGGCTGGAAGGCTAGGCCAGTCTCTCTTTTCACATTTTTCTGCCTGTTTATATTCTAGCCACGCTGGCAGCTGATTAGATTGTGCCCACCCAGATTAAGGGTGGGTCTGCCTTTCCCAGCCCACTGACTCAAATGTTAATCTCCTTTGGCAACACCCTCATAGACACACCCAGAATGAATACTTTTTATCTTTCAATTCAATCAATTGACACTCAGTATTAACCATCACAGCAATCTACCTATCTGACAAAATTCTAATATCCAGAATTTACAAGGAACTTAAGACAAATTTACAAGAAAAAAACAAACAACCACACCAAAAAGTGGGAAAGGATATGAACAAACACTTCCCAAAAGAAGAAATTTATGTGGCCAACAAACATATGAAAAAAAAAAACCTCAACATCACTAATGATCAGAACAATGCAAATCAAAGCCACAGTGAGATACCATCTCATGCCAGTGAGAATGTCAATTATTAAAAAGTCAAGAAACAACAGATGCTGGCAAAGCTGTGGAGAAATAGGAATGCTTTTACATTGTTGATGGGAATGTAAATTAGTTCAACCATTGTGTAAGACAATGTGGCGATTCCTGGAGGATCTAGAACCAGAAATACCATTTGACCCAGTAATCCCATTACTGGGTATATGCCCAAAGGAATACAAATTATCCTGCTATAAAGATACATGCACATGTATGTTTATTGCAGTACTATTCACAATAGCAAAGACATGGAACCAACCCAAATGCCCATCAATGATAGATTAGATAAAGCAAATGTGGTACGTATACACCATTGAATACTATACAGCCATAAAAAGGAATGAGAGCATGTCCTTTGCAGGAACCTGGATGAAGCTGGAAGCCATCATCCTCAGCAAACTAACACAGGAAAAGAAAACCAAACACTGCATGTTCTTACTCATAAGTGGGAGCTGAAAAAAAAGAACACATGGAGAAAGGAAGGGGAACAATACACACTGGGACCTATCGGCAGGTGGGTTGGGGTGGGCGGTGGGGACGTGGGGAAAGAAAGCATCAGGACAGATAGCTAATGCCTGCAGGGCTTAAAACCTAGGTGACAGGTGGATAGGAGCAGGAAACCATCATGGCACACATATGTAACAAACCTGCATGTTACACATATGTAACAAACCTGCAAACAAACATGGCACATGTAACAAACCTGCACATTCTGCACATGTATCCCAGAACTTAACAAAAGAAGAAATGGAATATACCAGTTAATCAATTCAATAAAAGTGTCTGTTGTACCTGAAAATAAAAGAAAATAAAAAACAAATCTGTGCTCGACCACACATCTATCATACTGTTACTCTTTTTTGACTACATATTCTTCAATCACTTCTTCATATGACAATTTTGTAATATTTTCTATAAAGAAAATAGAAAAATAAATGTTTTCTCAGTGTAATGGATACTTTTATTATTAGTAGATCAGAAATGTATCTTTTAGTTAGTTATATAATTTATTCATAATGTTATGTTATTTTTAGGATTGTTATCAAATACATGAAAACCTCTATCAAATTTCTTTTATATGTAAGTTTAAAAATTTGAAAGAATTTTCATCAGATCCATTTGTGTTTTGATATCTTTCAAATTTGCATCTTCTCTGCCACCCACATAGCGCCAGTACCACAAGACATTTTCACATGCTAGTTCAACCTCTAATAGTCTGCCATTTTTGTGTCATGACTTTTAGTGATTGAACAGATCACATGGCAAGAGTGTTCATGGAAACACTTTTTATGCCAGGATGTTTTGCAGTAACATAACTATTCATGGATGGAACAGTTAATCACATAACTGTATCCCACTAAAAGCAAAGCAAATTATCTTAGCTTGCCTCAGCCATTTGGAGTAGCAGGAGTAGATATTAGGAAGGACAAAAGTTCTCTTGTGTGAGTATGTCTCAGGTGAGGTCTTTGCAGTACTGGTAAACATGATTCTGACAGCAAGAATGAGGGTGCTTCTCATTTGGGCTCATAGGATTCTGGGCAATCTGAGATTTCAAGACTCTCCAGCTTGTCCATCTAAATGTCTCCATGTCAGGACCAAGAGTCTTGTTCTTTTCCTTGCAAGAGATGTCTTTTATATAGGTGACTTTTGAGATCATGTGCTGATTCTTCTTTGCAGCTTCTCCAACCTTTTAATGAAATCACAGGCATGCAGACTTTTTGGCACAATCTGCCCCATAGTGGTAGGAGACAAGGGTTTTCCTTACCATAGAAGGCCTCTGGTTTTAAGGTATATCTTGAGTTAAAAATTGACTAAATTGAGTTTGTTATTTTCATTTTTCAAGCCTTCCAAACTAGAAAATAAAAATAAGCAGCTCCATAATCTTAGAATTACTGTCAGCTCCATTTCATCCAAGTGCCACAGCTCCAATGCAATTCCATGCTTCTCCTTCCACCAGGATCTCAGTTCAGCCCAACTCCAGTGACATTCTTTGTCATTGTGATGCCACTGTGGGCTAGGAATGATGTCTATCTACCTCAGTCATCATCAGCAATTTGTCCTTATTACCATTTCCAAAATCTATCCTGATAGCTTTCTGAAGTTGCTCTTGGTATCCCTATTTTAATCTGGGTTTCCCTGAAAGCAGAGCTTGATACAAAGGATTGTTTGCAGATATTTTAACTGAAAAGTAATCACAGAAGGCAAGAGTGAGAGAGATGGAGAGTAAAAAAGAAAATAACAGTGAGCCAATTGCATTGAATACCACTGCAAGTGACTAGTGTTAATGCCAATTAGACCCCTTGAGGAGTATAATGAAATGAGTCCCTGAACTGTCCTCTTTAGAGAAGAAAGGGCAACACTCTCTTTGGATTCCATCTTCCATTGGTCAAGGATGACTTTTGGGTATTAACACTTCATTGCACATGCCTTAGTGTTAGATGAATTCCCACAGGTATCCCTCATCACTCTGTTGAAGAAGCCCTGGGGCAGAAAGCAATAAGTAGGTATGTCGTGTAGGCCCAAGAGAAGTTTTGTCAGGTTACACTTGTGCAAGGTTCATCCAAGCAGGTGCAGAACTGGTTAGGGAAGCAATGGCTGGAGCAAAAAGGAAGATTGAGAGGGTTTGAAGAATATGCAAACCCCATTTTATTTTGTAAGATAAAATACTTATCCTAGAGTTAAAAGAATTAACAATTTTCAAATATTAAAAGGCATGTAGTATGCAAGTACGTTTATATTTAAATATATGTTATATTTAAAAATACCTTTTATCTGTAAAGAGCAGTATTACAGAAATAAGATATTCTTGCCCATCTCTCTGATATACTTCTGAATTATTGCTTCTAGTCACAGGTGAGGAAAGTTAAGGCCTTCACTGAGTGGGTCTACCTGACTCAGTATCATCTAAAATAAATAAGAAACAAGCAACATGTTTCAAGGAAAAAAATGGAATCTAGCTGGCTGTTCCCATGTCTATATTTCTAAGGGTCTTCTTATGGCAGTATTCTCTTGTAAATTTCCAGTTCTCTAAACCACACTAGGTTGAAATATTCATACAATAACTCTAAGCACTTCTCTTTGTGTGTCTTTTCTAAATCTTCTAAATTTAAAATAAAGGAAAATATAATCATCCCCACTGAGTTAGATTTTTCTTAGACCTAAGTGGACAATAAATTCCTAGTTGGAGAATGTGATTTCCTGCCCTGGACTTCCTTCTCAGCTGTTATAATCATTTGTAAAACAGATTAAGAAACGCCTTTGATATTCTCCTGTGGCTTTGAAATTGTTATGTAGCTATTCACCCTCTGCACAGAAATTGAATGAATGAATTGCTAGCATTTGAGAAAAGAAGAAATCCCCATACGGGGGAAAAAAAAACTGGAAAATAGTTGAAAAGAATTGCAGACTGTAATCTAGTTAGTAAATAATAATGCAAACCACGATGCAATGTAACTGAAAAAGAGAACAAATAGGTTGGCCTGATGAGATTTCATAAAATTTTTGGCATTGAACAGCTGGGAAAATTTCCTTGCCTATTCACATGAGCTAAAACATTTCTTATTAAGAAAAGGGTAGAGAAAATGGAAACTTTCTGCAAAGAGTTCTAATGGGTTTATTTGTTATGCAATTTTTTGCTTTGCCCATTGTAAAAGCACAATTTTAGGACACCAGGGTATCGGGTACATTACTTAATTTACCTTAATACATTTTTATGTGCAAAGTAGGAAACTGAGCAGTTCTTAAAAACCATACATATTTCTCTCAACCTATTTAACAATTAATATAAGTTGATACATTTTTTCTTTTAAAAAAACTTAATTGCACAAGTAATACATATTAATTTGAAAAATTGAGGAAAACAGATGAGAAAAATTACAGTTTGCCTATAACCTTAACACCTAAAGAAAACAATTCAACATTTTCATAATCTCCAAATGAAGAAATGCACACACACACACACATACACACACACACAAAATCCCAAAATAGATCATATTGTAGCTACCGTTCTATATATTACTTATTTGCTTCCAAAATCCTTTAGTATCAGTAAATGCTATAAATTTTATATGTATTTTTATATGTGTATACAGTATATATTGTCATGTATTCATATGAATGCATATGTACATGTGCTTATATACTCTGTGTTTGAATTTATAAGTAAAAAACCAGGGACCTACACTAACGTTTCTGAGAAAATAATGACCTTGCTGGGTTTTTTTTCTTTTTTGGCTCTTTTGTTTTGTTCCTTTGAGACAGTCTTGCTCTGTTGCCCAGGCTTAAGTACAGTGGCACAATCAAAGCTCACATTAGCCTCAACCTCTTTAGCTCAAGTGATCTTCCCACCTCAGCCTTCTGAGTAGCTGGAAGTACAGCTGCATGACACCACACTTGGCTAATTTTTTTTTTCTTTTCTGTAGAGACTGGGTCTTGCTATGTTGCCCAGGGTGGTCTCAAACTCCTGGACTCAAGTGATCTTCTCACCTTGGCCTCCCAAATTGCTGGGATTACAGGCATGAGCCACCACACCCGGCCTTGTGACCTTGCTTTTGAAGTAAAAATGTTTCAGTCTCATTTCCAAGCTTCACTATAGGGCACTATTGACTCTTTCTGAACAAGGACTCTGAGCAAAGTAGCATGTGTCAATCCTGAGTAAAGGCAATGAAAAGACTATATATGATTCTTCAGTCTCTTCTCAAGCCACAATAACTGAGGAGGCTGCATGTTCACAGATCAGCTATGAGCAGATGCAGCTTCTGTCACCCCAGGTCCCTTATCTATGGACAACACCCATGTTTACCTGAAGACATGTATTCTGTGGGGGAAAAATAGACTTTGTTTTGCTAAGCTCCTGACATTCAAATATTGCTTAATACTGCAGCACAAACTAATATATCTTCATAAATACAACAACCATCCTTAAACAATATCTTTTCTACATTTTAATTTTAATATACTCTTGATAGACTGGATATTATCATCTTTTTTTTTTTTCAAGAGAGCCTCATGGTTATTTTATTCCCTGACCTTGGCCATCCTTGGGAATGTCTTTCTGTGGCCTTTATAAATTTAACTGAGTACAAAGTTACTGGGTCATGGTTTCCTTCATAATTTTTAGACATTGATATCTGTCTTCTGTTAGAAAGTGTAGCTGTGGAGAAGTCTGAGGGCAACCTACATTTCTTCCATGTGTGCTATGGTTTGAATGTATGTCCCCTACAAAACTCATGTGGAAATGTGATTGCCATTGCAACAGTATTTAGAGGTAGTACATTTAGGAGGTGATTAGGCCATGAGGGCTCTGCTTGGATTATTCCATTATTGTGAGAGTGGGTCCATTACTATGAAACTGGGTTCACCCCCTCTTGCTCTCTCCTTGCTCTTCTGTCATGTGATGCCTTCTGCCATATGATGATGCAGCAAGAAGGTCCAAGCAAGATGCCAGCCCCTGATCTTGGACTTCCCAGCCTCCCGAACTGTAAGAAAATAAATGTGTTTTCATTATAAATTACCTCATTTTAGGTATTCTGTAATAGCAGTACTAAACAGATTAAGACAGAAATGAATGCTAGAGAAGTGGGATATGACTATAACATATACATAAAAATATGGAAGCAGCTTTGGAAATGGGTAAAGCATAGAGGCTGGAAGAATTTGGAGGAGTAGGACATTGATATCTGTCTTCTGGTAGAAAGAGTGGCTGTGGAGAAGTCTGAGGGCCGCCTCAAAAGCCTAGATTGACATTAATGGAGTTTTAAGAGTGATTCTGGTCAGGGCTCAGGAGAAGGGGAAAGGTATAGGGAAAGTCTGAAACTTCCCTGAAACACTCCCTATAGCCAAGTGACAGCTTGATAAACAGATTAGTATAGACGAAGATAGCCAGGTGCCATTCATAAAGACAAGAGGAGAAAGATCCCAAAGACATTTCAGATACGTTTGATGCTGCCTTCCCATCACATGGCCAGAATGCTAGGACACTGAGGGCAGAAAGGTTTCCAGAGTGGGGCTAAGGGTGTCTGTCGGACTTCAGCATTCTCTTCCCTGTGATGCCCCAAGTCTCTGTTCCTTGTGTTCTGAAACAGCAACCCTTGGCCTTCCCAGCTGTGGCTCAAGCAAGTCCAAATGCAGCTCTGGCCTCTGTTGCAGGAGGTGCAAACTGCAAACCTTGGCAGTGTCCATGTGGCACTAAATCTGCAGGCACAGGGTGTGTGAAAGCTATGGTGGCATAGTTGCCTCCACTTAGATTTTAAAAGATGCTACAGAGACCTGTCAGTGGGGTGCAGCTGCTGCAGAGAGTATCCACTAGGGCCTAGTAGGGCTGTAGGAGTGGGGCCACTACTGAGATCCTAGAACTGTAGCAACATCAGCATACAATGCCAGTCTGGGAGAGTTGCAGGCAAGAGAGACTCCAACCTGTGAGAGTTGCTGCATGGGCTGAGCCCAGAAAAGCCACACGGGTGGAGCTACCTGAGGACATAGGGGCCCAACCCTTGCCCCAGTGTGCCCAGGCAGGAGTCATAGGAGATTATTCTCAATCATTAGAATTTAGTGTTGTTCAACCTATTGGGGTAAGGACTTATGTGGGACCAGTTATCCCTTTCTTCTTTCCTGTTTCTCCTTTATGAAATGGATATATCTATCCCATGCTTATCTCACCATTATATTTTGGAAGGAGATAACTTGTTTTAATTTCACAGGCTCACACCTGGAGGGGAATTTGCCTTTGGATGAATCATGCCTTAAGTTTCATTCACATCTAATTTAGATGAGACTCTGGATTTGGGACATTTGAGTTGATGCTATCATGAGTTAAGACTTTCAGAGCTATTGGGATGGAATGAATGTATTTTGTATGTGAAAAGGAGATGAGTTTGGGGAGGCTAAAGGAGAATGTTATGATCTTTATGTCTGTCCTCTCCAAAACTCATGTTGAAATTTAATTGCTAATGTAACAGTATAGGCAAGCAGGACTGTGAAGAGGTGATTAGTCCATAAAGTCTCCGGTCTCTGGGTGGGATTAATGCCACTATAAAGGGGTGAGTTTTGTCCCCTTTGCTCTCTTTGGGTTTTTTTTTTTTTTTTCCTCCCGCATGTAATGATGTGGGAAGAAACTCTTCTCAGATGCTGATTCCTTGATCTTGGACTTCCCAGCATCCAGAACTATGAGAAAATAAATTTCTGTTCATTATAAATTATCCAGTCTCAGGCATTCTGTTATGGTAGCCCACTAGTCTGTTTTGTGCTGTTTTCTTTATGTGCTTGGGTTCTTATACAACGTCAAAAATTTTTTTTAAAAACCCTTCAAGCTCAGTAATTTCAATGCTCTGAGTTGTTTTTAAATGGAAGTCTTGACCCTTAAAATTTCAAAACTCTTCTCTGTCTTTATTTCACGAAGGTATTTTTTTTATACCACAACTTGGATTATTTGTTTCTCTCTGTTTGTTTTTATTGTCATTTTAATATTTACTTTGTCCCTTGTAAATATCTACCATCTTCACAATATCACTTTTGTTTGATTTATCTTTAACCTGTTCACCATGTCCATGGCATTTTCAATCAGGTTTATTGTATTTTTATTATTTCAAATATGTCTTTAAAATCTGTACTATTTTAATTTTTTCATTTTGTATGCTTCCATTGTATTCTTCCATTTCTTTTCTAAGTTCTCCCAGTTCAGTTTTCTGTTTTTCTCTTTTGTACAGTCTCTTCCTAGACATTATCATGTGATCTTTAAGCTCTTTTTTGAAAAGGAATCATGTGTGTATAGTTTGTTTGAGAATAGTGGAAACTGTTTCGTCGCACACTTCCTTTTCTTTGGGAAATTCTTATATTCTTCTTGTAATGTGTGTTTGCATTGCCTTTTATTTAAGTTCTTTCCTTTCTTCTTTTTTTAAAAAATTGATTCATTTTCTGTGCTTTCTTTAAACAAAGGAGGTACGATTTAGCAATAAAGATGGTTTATAAATAAGACTTCTTCCTCAGCTACTACTCATCTCTTGCTATCATACAGAATGAACTGGGTTTTGACTGAGATATCATCTTGTTCTTCAATGGTTCATTCTTGGTTGAAAATTTTGTCACCCTATTCTATGCTTTTGTTTACTGCAACTTCTTTCACAAAAGCATGTAGACTTTCAAAACATATATTACTTCTTTGTGTTCTTACCAATTTTTGTTTCTATATGATCACTGATGCACAGATATTATATGATTTAAGATTTAAGGCTGGGACATTTTCTTGTTTCACTGATGATCAAATTCTTGTTTTTATTATTTTTTTATTTCTTTTCTATTTGTTTTTAGGTTGGGAAGAAGAGTTGTGGAAGAGACTGCTACTTATTCACCTATCCATTTCTTCTTTTTTCTGGGATAGTAGTTAGATAATATTTTTCATATTCATTTGAATTTAGGTGTAACTGAGTTGTCTTCATCTATTTGGGTTGCTGTAACAAAAATACCTTGAACTAGGTAGCTTATGAACAACAGAAACTTATTTCTCACCGTTCTGGAGGCTAGAAAGTCCAAGATCAAGGAACTAGCAGATCTTGTATCTGATGAGGGTCCACATCCTCACATATGGCACCTTCTTGCTGTGTCCTCACACGGTGAAAGGGGTGACAGTTCTGTCTAGTCTCTTTTGTAAGAATATTATTCCCACCCTCAAGACCAGTTTACCTCTCCAAAGCTCTACCTCCTAACACCATTATCTTGGGAGTTGGGATTTCAACATGTAAATTTGGGGGAGGATACAAGTATTTAGTTCATAGCATGAGTTACAGACAGCAAGATATAAAAGAAAGTGAGGGTTACCACTGCCAGGCCTGGCCTAGAAAACTCTCCCACATTATCAGCTTCCATGTTGTTTTCTATTCTGTAGCAGTGCAGGAAGCTGTGTTTTGAAGATAATGAAGTCAAGAGACAGAAGGACACTTGGTCCCTGTATCAATATTTGTAGAGAAGCTGTCGACCAATCAGGAATATCCATTTTGTTTCTCTGACTTTTCAGTACCATTTTGCCCTCCAGTTCAACAATTTTTATTTGTATTTTTCCATGCATACCATTAGTGTTGATTGGGAAAGAGATCTAATCAATTTTATTTCATTTTCATAAACTCTATGACTATAAAACCTTGTTTTGAATTTAATTTTATCCCCACAGTATTGGAAATGTAATTTACAAAATTATTTTTATGTCTTGAAACTAATTTCAGCATAGGAAAAGAGGCCAGATTTTGCTGTGCCAAATGAGTTTCCCAAAGGCATGTGTAGTAAACTAAACAGTGGCTCCAAAGATATCCAGTCCTAATTTCTGGAACCTGTCATTGTTACCTTGGAAATAGTATCTTTGCAGATGTAATTAGAGTTAAGGACCTTGAGATTGGGAGACTGTTTTGAACTATTTGGCTGGGCCCTAAATGCTATCACATGTGTCCTTATAAGAGAGAGAGACAGGGGAAGATTAGACATACAGAAGAGGAGGAGGCAATGTGACCATGAAGATAGAGATTAGAATGATGTAGCCACTAACGGAAGATTACCAGAAACCACCAGAAGCTGGAAGAGGCAAGGAACAAGCGTTACCTTAGGGCCTCCAGAGGAAGGGAGCCCTGAGCTGCTGACATCTTGATTTTGGCCTAGTGAAACAAATTTAAGAATTCTGACCTCCAGAACTGTAAGAGAATAAATGACTGTTGTTTTAAGCCACCAAGTTTTATGGTAATATATTACAGAAGCCATAAAACTAATACAACATGCTTTCATTTAAAATGAGAAAATCACGAACTTTAATAATTAATAATAAATTTGCTTGCATAGAAATATTCAGCGAAATTTTGTTGAGGTATTAAACTAAAAAAGAAAGTTATGATCTATTTTTCCATTGGGAAGCTGAGGCATGAATCTTCTTTGGAAGACATGAGCAAATTAATTTGTTTCAAGGGTTTAAAAAGCATCATCACCGTCTGTGATCTGACTTCAATGCAGCACAACTATCTACTGTGTACCTAATTCATGGATGAGTCAAGACATGGGAATTAATTCTGTTTACAATGTTAATTATTATGTCCATTATCTATTCCATTTTCAACTTTTTAGCACAAACCTATGTCAATAAATTTACCTATATCATTTTTAAATTGAAGTTCCCTATTCCTGCCAAATATACCAACTTGAATATAAGTTTTCTTACAGTTCTGAGATCAACTTCAACAATTTCAGAAATATTCTTTATACATAAACATTAATTTTGCTAGGACAACATTACACCTTTTCAAAATTTTTAACACAAAGAATGCATTTTCTAGAATTTTGCCTATCGTAGCCTAATGTCCAAATGTATTGTTCATACTAAATTTTTTTTATCAAGGTTATAGATGTGGCTAACTCAGTGATATTTTTTATCTGTGTTTTCAACAGTTGCAATAGAAAACACCCTAAATTATTCATGTTTTTTTCTTTTTTTTTTGGCTTTTTTCTGTATTTTCTACCTAGTCTCTTTATGATTTGTTTTATAAAGCGGATGTCTGAACCCATGATCTTTAGGCACAGATAGTTTTTGCTTGCATAGGAACCATGAAGGACCATTCTTCACATCCATAGAAGAAAACATCCATTATAATATATTTCTTAAGTAAGCAGCTCCTCACTCTGTCTTTCATCCCTCTCCCCTATCTTTTGATGGAAATTTGGGTCCAAAATAAGACAAAAATATTTTATTTTCTATTTAGCACTAGCTGAAGAAAAAACTCACAAGTATAATAATAAAATACAACTGAAACATAGTGTCAAGGAGTGGGGAGTCAGTGATAAATTGGAGAGAAAATGTTCTAGCTAAAGAGGAGAGCCTCAGTCAATAGTTACAGGTGGGATCTGAGATATACTGTTGTCAGAGCTCTTACTTCCTAAAAAGCTAGCATACGAGATTTCTAAGAAATCTGTTTTCACATGTTGGCAACTGAATGAAAACACCCATGATCGGGGTGGGGGAGGAAATTGATGAGAGAAGCAGGGAAAAATATATAAAATAGGAGTAGATAAAAATAAACAGCCCAAAAAATCATTAAAAAAAAACATGACTTCAAAATTTAAGTAATTATTTGGATATGGTAAAGGATACTACTGTGATAACAGAAAATCTGAACACTGACCAGAAATTGTTCTGAAAATTTTTCCAGGAATGTAGAATACAAAGACAGGTGCAGGATGTGATTATAGAAAAGATGATGGATTTGGAGGATAGAGATGATAGGAGTCTGACTTTGGTTTCTGGGTCTTGATCACAGTTTCTAATATTGAAACAAGTGCAACAAAAAAAAGTAACTGAAAAGAAATGATAATCAAAGGCCCACTGATACAGGTATTGCCGGAATGGATCAACCATATCCCAGGCACAGTTGATAGAAATATATTTACATCTAGATGAAAGCATAAACTACATCAAATAAAAAGTTCTAGAGGCAACCAGATGAGAGAGGAAGGAAGAGAAGAAAGAGGAAGGGGAATGAGGAGAGAAAATATGCTATAATGGTGATAAAATAAGGTAATCCATATTTCTCTTCTAAAAAACTAAGCACAGAAACAAATTCAAGATAAAAATGTGCAAATTTTAAAAATATGCTACAAATCTATTATCCTTAAACAAATGTGTGCATTCAGATCACAGAAAAAAAAAATGTTTATCTTTATCTGTGCAAGGGTACAGAAATTCTACTCTGAATTTTACTTGGAAAAAAAACTTATGGAAGATTCATTTTTGATGTGATGAACTGCAAATAATGTCATTAATAGTTTTTAAATAGTAACTATTTTACTTATTTAAAATGTCTTCTAGGCTGGGCATGGTGGCTCATGCCTATAATCTCAGCACTTTGGTGGGAGGCCAAGGCGGGAGGATCATGAGGTCAGGAGTTTGAGACCAGCCTGACCAACATAGTGAAACCCCGTCTCTACTAAAAATACAAAAATTAGCAGGGCATGGTGGTGCGTGCCTGTAGCCCCAGCTACTGAGGAGGCTGAGGCAGGAGAATCACTTGAACCTAGGAGGCAGAGCTTGTGCTGAGCCGAGATTGTGCCACTGCACTACAGCCTGGAAAACAGAGCGAGATTCTGCCTCAAAAAAAAGTCTTCTCATGCACTCCAAAAAGTAAGACTATAAATAAAATTATTAGTTTTATTAAATGATTGCCTTGTGCCAAATCTATATTTGCACTTCAACTAGAGAATCTTTAATGCTTACAATCCTGATAATCAAGGTTAGCATCTCAATTTAATACAAACATCAAGAACGAAAAAGTCATAGCATAAAACAGTTGGCAATCGACATTTATACCAGCTAAAAACTGAGATGATAAAATCATTGTAATTTAAATCCGAAAAGTTCACTAATGCTAAAAATTGCTGCTCAGGGAGAGGATGTGGAATGTAACAAGGAATAGCAGTTTAAAACAAAGTCCATATTATATTAAAACTACTGGGAGCTTATACTGTAAGAGGAATAATGATATGTTAAATTTATCACCTTATAGTTTTCCTTCATTTAATAGGAAAATCCTTATTTAAAAATTAATTAAAAGTATAATATATAGTGTTCAAATTGCTGAATCACTAGCAAATAAAACAATCCATATGGTAAAAGACAAAACAAAATGACAATAAAATATAAACAAATAAATATAAACAAAATTAGGAAAACATGGCAAAAGTAAAACTAAGTATATCACATGTTAATAAATATAGAAAGCTTGCACTCCTCCATAAAAGTGAAAGATTATGTAATATCTTTAAAAATATTTAATCTATACCTGAGATATACCTAAAAAATAAAATAATATAAAGCAAATAGGAAAAGATTTATTTGACAAATATTGTAAGTATAGTCACAGTATTAAGTTAAAGGTTTAATGTTACATATAAATAATATTTTGAAATATCCCATAAAGTCATAAACTTTTATGCAAAACATGTCAGAGCATCTAAATACTTGAGGTAAAAACTGGAACTGTAAGAAAAATTGATAGCAGTGTAATTTTATAAAAAATGTAATGCTTTTTATGCCTGGGAAAACTATCATAGTGGTTTACATTCTTCTAAAAGTAAAGCAATCAGGGAGAAGGTATTTAGAAACAATCCAGAAAAAGAAGGAGAGTTTTCTGAAGATTGAAAACTAATTGTGGAAAAAGTTAATGGGCAAATTAATCATATGCATATATTGACAAAAGGTCTTGGTAAAAGATAAGAAGAGATTCTAAATTACTGGGGATCATTCAATAAGGAAATGGTAAGCTCTGATGGCTATTATCTCAACTCATGTAACTAACAGTGGAGGTTGCAGAGCAGAAGGAGGGAGGCTGATAGATCTCAGAACTCTAATAGGTAAGTAGCTAAGAAACCAAGATGAAAGCTTGAGAAGACCAAGTATATCACTGAGAGTAAGCTCCTAGTGGAGTAGGAGCATTGGCATAGCTGGGGAACTGTGGCCTGGATTCCAGCAGGGGATGGCAAGAGAATAGTATTCTAACTGCATTCATTTCTTTACCCAGGCTAGGCCCACGCTACTGCCTTGAAATCCAAAGTCGTAGATTATTCTCCATCTATTTGGTACTGGACAATAAAGCAATAGCAGAAGATGAGGATAAGAGAGAACACAAGGAAGTGCCATATGTGAGCTTAAATTGGGAGCCTTATGCAAGGAGTTCTGATTGCCTAGCTGACCTCTGAACAGCCCAACCCATTGGCTGTTACAAGCAGCCGCCCCATAAGAGCAGGACTGAAGTCCTGGGAAGACTTCTGGTGACTAGATTGGTTGAGGGGTGCGGGGGTACTGAGAGTGGAGGTAGATGGATGAACAGGGAATGGCAGAACTCTGATTGCAAAATTATAGGTCTTGAGGTGCATACCTGTTATGCGCATCTGAACATTTTTAGGAGCACAAAGCAAAACCTAAACTTTTGCTCTTTTTCTTTTCCTTCTCCAAAGCAATATTACCACTCAACACACTTATGAAGCCAGAACACAACAGGGGAAAAAGCCACACTACAAATAAACAACTTATACTGGAAAACTAACTGTCGGAATGCACAGAACAGATATTCAAAATAGCATATTATTCTCAGAGAAATAGGAGGAGATATTGGAAACATGATGAAATAGCAAGGAATTATAGAGAGGATCCAGTTGGAGATATTAGGATGAAATCTATTGTTATTGAAATAGAGAACGCAATGGATGGGTACAATAGAAGAATGTAAACCACTGAAAAATGATTTAAACTATAGGCTTAAGTTGAAGAACTCTCAGAATGAATCAACAAGGGGTAAAAATAATGAAAACCAGGAAACAAATGTTAAAGACGCACATATATATTATGTATATATGTTTACACATATGTATATATGTTTATGTGTGTGTATTTTATATACCTATATAAAACACATAGGCATATGTTTATTTAAAGTATGTATGTTTAAAAACATACTGATTACAGAGTGAGAGAGAGAAAGAGTGAGAAATTAGAAGCAGTAGAATCAGCATCATTTAATATAAGTCTTACAAAAAGAAGGAGGGAAGAGTTGAAAAAATAACCAGAATTTCCCAGAATTAAAGAAAGATATATCAGACTTCTGGCTGAAGAAATGCATACAGTGCCAAACATGATAAATAAGGAAAACTTTATATAAAATTAAAAACGTTAAAACTTCAGCTAAGCACATTGTACTGTGACTTGAAAACATAAAAGAGAATATTCTAAAATTTTCTGAAGAGAAAAAGGCAATCACCTAAAAATGAACAAGAGTATAACTGTTAGACTTTTTAACAGCAACACTGGATACATAAAGACAGTGGAGTAATGTCTCCAATAAATCCATTACAATTATTTAAAGGTTTTTTAATCTCACTTGAAACAAAGTAAAAAAACTGTTATTATTTTAAGACAGGGCCTGGCTCTGTCACCCAGGCTAGAGTGCAATGGTTGGATCTCAGCTCACTGCAACCTTTGCCTCAGGGCTCAAGTGATCCTCCCATCTCAGCCTCCCAAGTAGCTGGTATTACAGGTGTACGCCACCACACCCAGCTAAGTTTTGTATTTTTTGTAGAGACAGGGTTTTGCCATGTTGCCCAGGCTGGTCTCAAACTCCTGATCTCAAGAAGTCCTCCTGCCTTGGCCTCCCAAAGTGCTGGGATTACAGGCATGATCCACTGTGCCCAGTCAAAATATAGTATTTAAATTACCTTTTTATTTCATTTTATTTCTTCAGTACTCTAGCCATCTCATTATTTTCTCCTCTTGGGGACTATTCCAATAGCCTCCTGATTCTCTTTGCATCCACTATATCATGAGCCATTAATATATTTCCCACATAGTAGCTTAAATGTTATTCTCAACCCCCAAATCTGAACTTGTTACGTTTTAATAAAAACACATTGATCTTAGGAAAATAACTAGAATCCTAACATGGCTGAGGGCCCTGCCTGGCCTAGTCAAGCATCTCTGAACACTGGATGGACTTTGGAATCTCTGGGGCACTTTATACTAGTGCCTGAGTCCTGCCCTAGAGATCCTCCTTGAATGGGTCTGGGTGGCCCACACTACCCAGGTGACTTCCAAGGCAACCCTGTTGCAGAAGTCCTGGTCTTGGCCCTGTGACCCCTTCAGCTCACGTCTTCCCCATTTTCCTTCACTCTCAGTGCTCCTGCCCAGATCTCCTGTGCCTCCAACCTGTCAGGCTCCTTCTCATTCCAGGACTTTGCACAGGATTTTCCTCCATCCTGGAACACTCCCCAAACACGTTCACTAGGGTCATCCTGCTCTGCCTTCAGAGTTAGCTCACTCTTCACTTTCTCAAGGAAACCCTGACCTACCTTCCTAAGTGTCTCCCACATGTCAACTTAGGGCAACAGATGTATCTTCTTAATAGCACTTATGATATTTGTGACAGTTTAATTATTGGTATGATTCTCCCATAAGACTCTTTCTTCTGTATATTGTGTATATTGTGTGCTCCATGGGATTAAGGAATATTTTGGTTTTCTTACTCAGTATTGCATAGTTTACAACTAATGCAGTGTTGCCTAATTTGCTGAATAAATGAATAATTGACACCTACAGACCTAAAACCAGCAAACCTCTTAAAGTCACATATGCCTTAGTTGCAACTCACATATACATTTATTATACATATACATGATTGTAAAGGTGTGGTAAAGCTAGTGGTTAGATGAACTAATGAATGATATGAGGCTATATTTTGAGTAGCACAAATATTACAGTGCTATTGAAAAATTGTAAAATTATTTTTACATGTTTGTTTAAAAAACACATATAAACCCTCCTTTCTTTTTTCCAGAGAGCAGTCATGATTACAAACCTAGTGATCTGTGAACTCAAAATCTAGAAACATATCTATTATGAAAAATGCTTTCCTCTTATTGAGACCCTTCTTTTGTTTTATCCTACTGTGATTTTCCTAGAATTGCTTTGAAATAAAATGTCATTTCAAGATTATTTATAAAAGAGAGTAAAAATGCTAATACCTTTGTAAAAGACGAATTAAATGAACAGCTTATTCATGAAGTGCTTTCAAGGATGATAAATAAGAAATAATGCAAGTTATCAAAATGAATCATTAACTTCTCCAAATCCAGGGGATTCAAATTGAACAAAAATTCACAATTCAATCATCATCTCACTTTGAAAATTAAAGGTAATTGACAGCCTATTGAAATTGCATCTGTCTTAGATTGCAAGTATTGTTAATGACAGGGAAAGCAGAAGGGTAATGAGTAGAGGATCAACTTGAGTAACCAATAGAAAAATATTTAATGAAGCATATTTTATCAAAGAAAACTGGGGAGCATGGAGCCATAGTGTTGTGTGAAATCTAAACCCTGAAATACCACTGAATCTTCTAGGTATGAAAAAAGTGCTTCAGAAATTTTCATCATATACGAAACTAGAGATTTGTTTGCAAAGGCAGAATACTTGTGCTATAAAGAGCTAAAAGTCATGGAGCCAAAAAATGCATAGTAATCTATAAATGCATTTACCCATATGGAAAATTGTGATATGCTGATTTTGTTTGATTACTTTTAATGAAAAAGAATTACTGAATATATTCATTACTACACCATCTGCTTTTCACTTACATATTTTCCAATTATTAGTGAACATACATAATTTTAACACAAATGGGACTGTACAAAATATTTTTATAAAATCTTTTCTTTTTTCGCCTGTATCTCTTTCCATCTTGTCCTCCTCCTCCTGTCCACCGAAGATTACCATGCATGATTGTGCAAATTGCGAATTGCAAACATCAGATCACATTGAGATCTATGCATTAGTTATCTATTGCTGCATAAGAATATTTCCACAAACTTGGAGGCCCAAATACAAATTAATTATCTCACAGTTCCTGTGGATCAGGAGCCTGGGCATGGCTTAGCTGAGTCCTCTGCTTTAGGGTCTCACAAGCCTGCAATCAAGGTGGAACACCCAGGGCTGCAGTATCATCTGGAGCTTGAATGAGGAATTAGCCACTTCCCTGCTTTCTTGGTTGCTGGCAGCATTACGTTCCTTGTGACTGTAGAACTGAGAGCTTTTAGTTTCTGTTGGTCACAGGCCATTCCCAGCTCTCGGAGGTCACCTGCATTTCCTTGCCATGTGGGGTTCCCCAACATGGCTGCTTTCCTCCTCACAATCAGTAAGGGTGAGAGAAATGGCAGAGAAATGGACACTTCAACCTTAGGTAACATAGTCACATACATTCCTTCACCTTTGCTGTTTTCTACTGATTAGAAGCAAATCACAGGTTCTACCCACACGTAAGAGGCAGGAATAGCAATCATTAAAAAGCAGGGACCATGATGGCCACCTAAAAATCTGTCCAGCACAGTATATGAAGTGAAGGCCTTGGAATTACACTTATCCAAATTTCATTAAATTCTCATTTTTAAAATTCAAGTTATGTGCTGGTTTCAGCGGCTTATTCTGAGAGTTCTGGTTTTTTGTTGTTGTTTTACTGTGGTTTGTGTGGTGCTTTGGCTACTTGGGTGAGTTATTATTCTTTTTTTTTTTTTTTTTTTTTTTGAGAAGGAGTCGTGCTCTATCGCCTGGGCTGGAGTACAGCGGCGCCATCTCAGCCCACTGCAAGGTCCACTCCCGGGTTCACGCCATTCTCCTGCGTCAGCATCCTGAGTAGCTGGGACTACAGGTGCCCACCACCACGCCCAGCTAATTTTTTGTATTTTTAGTAGAGACAGGGATTCACCATGTTAGCCAGGATGGTCTCGATCTCCTGACCTCGTGATCCACCTGCCTCGGCCTCCCAAAGTGCTGGGATTACAGGTGTGAGCCACGGCGACCGGCCGAGTTATTATTATTCTTTTTCTAATAACTGGGGCTCAGGTTGTCAGGTTGGGTCTCTGAGTTATCTTAAATGTTGATATTACACTGGTTTTTGCTTCTAGGGACGGCTGTATAGCATTAGCCAGTATAATAATCCCTTGTTTAGACAACAAGTGGCAATCTTTGTCATCCCTGTCTTTCGTTTGTTTATTTGTTTGCAGGTTTGAAAATTGAGAGGGCTTGGCCTCTTGTTCAGTGTTTGCTCTACAGTTTCCAGTTCTATCTGTTACAGTCCTATAGATTGATGGCCTTCTCTCTGAGGAGCCATTAGAAGCCTGCCATGTGCTGTGTTTAGTATGGACTTTCTGACACTGGATGTCAGCTCCCCATTGAATTCAGAGCTGAGACAGTCCTTCATGAGCTCTCCCCAAGGAGCTGCTAACGAAGTCCAGGTCTTTGCTCCTGGACTTCAATCTCTATCAGCCTGCTGGCTCCAACAACTCCTTGGCTGAGAAGAGTAAATTATTTACAGTTGGGAAATGATAGGTTTTTCATTTTCATTTTCACCTTCACAGAATGCCCTCTACTCAGCTTTCAGCCTTTTAACTCATCTCTTTCCTTCATCAGCAATACTGCCTCTGAGTCCTAAGACTATCCTGCCTAACATCCTAAATGACCTACAGCTTTCTGCCTGACATTCTGGGTTATGGGGCTGAGGGATGTTTGAGAAGTGTTTCAAATACAGACATCCGAATCATCCAATTTTCCACAGCATTTCTCACCCCACATCCCCATACCTTTTGCTTCCATCACCTCTCCTGATTCCATATGGACAGCTGACTCTCGTATCATTTCTTTCCCCTCTGCACACCCTTTAAGCTTTGGCTTCCTGTGTCTTGTTTAATCAATTATAATTTCTCCATCACCTTTCAGTTTTTTCAAATATTTATTGAAAATTCCACACCACTGATGTCTTCTCCCACCTTCTCTTTGCATTTGTAGAGTTAAATCATTTGTGTTCCTCAATATTTTATCATGTCCTTGCATTTAATTCTCTTTAACTGGAAATCTCACTTATTTAAAAGAAATTATGTTTCAGACCTCAGATTTTCATGCAGAGATGTGAATGCTATTCTTGAGTTTGTTGCAATGTTGAACCAATCCTTAGCTCTAAATTTATTCTGGTAAGTAAATAAAATCAAGGAGGAAAGCTGCATCCAATGGTTTGCTAAAAATTGGGAGAACATATATAATATGAAGAATGAACATAAAGAACATGAAAAAAATTCCCATGAGGAAAAACTAATACTGTAATCTTAAAAGAGTGAACATGGAATTTTGTTCAAATAAAGTTTGCATACCTTCATAATGATAATAAATTGTTAATGGAAGTTATTTTACGATATTAAACTTTCAGAACCTTATAGAGGTTCACATGGGGAAGACAACCATTATCACATTTGTGATGAAAATAAACTCCCCTATCCCAAACACTTGAAAGAGTTCTAGGTAAATTTGAAAGTTGTCAGCCTATTTGAATCTAGAAGAGTTTAAAAATCTAGGAAACATAAGTTCTATTTAAGTGATGGGATGGGGAAAGGGGGCAATATTTCCTTATAGAGGTTGTGTTGCAAGTCATGAAAGTGAGTTGGATTAGGTGTCAGAGTTGTAAAAAAAAAGGAAAAACTTGTGTGTGTGTGTGTGTGTGTGTGTGTGTGTGTGTGTATGAGAGAGAGAGAGAGAGAAAGAGAAAGACAGAGAGATGGGGATGGGACAAAGAATGAAGAAATGCTTCTTAAGGATCTTGAGGTCCTCTTATGGCTCTTTCAAATATAAATTTTAAGAGTACACAGAATTAGGTTAACGAGAGTGAGAAGGATTGGGTAATTAGCATATTAGAAAAAGGCATCAATATAAAAATCAGAAGAGAATGAGATGGATCTGGTCTAAGATGGTGACAAGCTCTTATTCTAAATATAAGATAATAAGAAGATGAGGATGTCAACCAAGGACCAAGCTGTCAAGATGTGTGTGGTAGGCAGTGCACTGCTATCAGCCGTGTTAGGAAGGATAGTGGAAGAGTTTCAAAGTGGATAAGGCAAGAAGCAGAGAGGGGTTTAGGGATCCTGGGGCAGACAAGAAGAAAAACAGTTTCCCTTTTCAAGGAAGCTGGAAGCTGAGGGTGAGATATACTAGATTAGGGGGAAATAGCCTGGGGGAGGGGAACAAAGGATAGTACAGACTGGAAGCTATTAGAATAAACCAATTACTGCTTGAAATCTATGCCATCTTAATTGCATCAAGTGAGATTGTTACTCTTCTCAGCTGATAGGTGTCCCCACGAGCCCTGGTTTCTGTACCTTTGCAGGTGCTATCTGTGCTGTACTGCCCAGGGCACAGTGGGAGGCCAGTTGTTACAGGAGCACAGTATGCGAACAAAACAACCTCTGCCCAGTGTTCCTGATGACATGAGTCTCTGTGTGCTGGTGCAGAGAAATCATCATCTAAGCAATAAAGAGTTGGGATCCTTTCTATGCATTTATTTTTCTTTTAGTTTCTAATTTTATTTTAAATTCAGGGGTACATATGCAGGTTTCTTAGCTGGTATATTGTGTGATGCTGAGGTTTGGGGCATGATTCATCCTGTCACCCAGGTACTGAGCATAGTACCCAATAGTTAGTTTTTTCAATCCTTGCCTCCCTCCCTCCATCCCCCTTCTTGCAGTCCCCAGTGTCTGTGGTTGCCACTTTTATGTCCATGAGTACCCATTGTTTAGCTCGCATTTAAAAGTTAGAACATGCAGTATTTGGTTTTCTGTTCCTGTGTTAATTCACTTAGGATAATGCCTTCCAACTGTATCCATATTAGAGCATTTCTTAAAAGTGATTTTATTTTGTTCAAAAGCTTCTTTTACCAAAGTTATGATGTGATAGCCCCAAGAAAATATTAATACATAGAAAAAGATCTCTTAGAGCACTTATGTAATGTGCCATTGAAATTAAGACTTATTTTTTAATTTTATTTTTAATGGACAAGTAATGATTGTACATATTTATGGGGTATGTAGTGGTTTTTGATACATATAGTGTATAGCGATCAGATCAGGGTAAATGGTACATCCAACATCTCAAAGTTTTGTCATTTCTTTGTGCTGGGCAAATTCAATATTCTCCTTCCAGCTATTTGGAACTATATATTATTGTTAATATTTTCATCCTACAGTGGTATGGAACAGTAGAACTTATTCCTCCTACCTAGCTGTAATTTGGCATCCTTTAACAAATCTCTCCCTATCTTTCCTTTCCCTCTACCCTTCCCAGCCTCCAGTATCCTTTGTTCTACTTTTTGATTCTATGAAATCAACATTTTTTGGCTTCCATATATAAGTGAGAACTTGCAGTGCTTAATTTTCTGTTCCTGGCTTAATTCACTTAACGTAATGTCCTATCTGCACTCCCATGTTTACTGTAGCACTATTCACAATAGCCAAGATGTGGAAGAAAGCAAAATGTCCAACAACAAATAAATCGATAGAGAAAATGTGATATATATATATATATCACATATATATGCATATATATATATATGCACAGTGGAATACTATTCAGCCATAAAGAAGAATGATATCCTGTCATTCCTGTTATTCATGGCAACATGATGGAACTGAAGGAAATTAAGACTTTAAAACAAATTTTATTCTGTTTATAAGACTCATAGATTTTAAAATTTTAAAAACATGTAAATAATATAGTTCAACTCTACTTGTAAACAAAGGAATATAATTCTTAAAATAGAACAAAGAGATGGTCAGTCTTCATGCCATAGTGTACTTTTACTTATAACAGCTAGATACTATGGATGTGGGAAATATTACAATATGTTGTGATTGAATATATCTGCTCAGCTGTCCATATTTGATTAGATGATGCCTTTGCTTTGGTATATTCTCAATCACTGAATCGTATACTATTAGGGAGCATTTTCTCCCAGTCTTAGTCATAATTCCTGATTAAATTGGGAGAGATCTAACAGTCACATATTGGTGGAGTAGCTTGGTTTTCTTTAATACACGTTTCATGTTGTATCCTTTGTATATGTTTTAGCAATTTTTAAAATATATATAAAAAAGCTCATTTAAAAATAAAATGTCCTGGCAGATGTAAAATAAGCAAACAGAATCAATGGAAGTAAATCTTCCTCTTTTCTATCTACATTAAGGAGACATTGACCTACCCAAAAGGCCCAATAGACACAAGGGCCAATCTGAAAGAGCCTTCAAAGGCCAAAACTGGAACAATTTTTGTAAAAAAATTAAAAATAATATTATAAACCAAAGAATAAAATAAATATCTATAAATCTACACTGATTTAAATTATTAAATACATTGACAAATAAATAATTGAGGGATAAGAGATAGCCCTTCCTTACCAAACATTTCTAATTAATATATAAAAAGGAACAAGTGACATAGAAAAGCATCCTTAGCAAGCCATAGTAATAATTTCTGAAAAAAAAAAAAATCCACCAATAAATGGTAAAATTGGTGGGTAAATGTTTCGGAAGAGCAAGACATTTGCATAGTCTCAAAACATTCTTTCCAAAATACTTACTAATTTCAAAGGGAAATACAGTCACTTTGCAATGGAAAAAATTGTCAGACAAGCCCTTATTCAAGTAATCAAGGTTAACATCACCAATAAGAAGATATACTGGCAACATGCACCCCTCTAATAAGATGAAGTGGGAAGGCCACGTGACCTTTGAGTGTTTTTCTTTAAAGTGCATAACTCAGACTAATCTTGAGAAAATATCATGAAAACAACATTAAGAGGCAGTCTACTAAAATATGTGGCCAGTACTCTTCGAAAGGTCAAGGTCATGAAAGACAAAGAAAGATTAGAATCGTCATAGATTGGAGGAGGCCAAGGAGACATGACAAAGGAATGCTATGTGGGATCCCGGAACAGAAATAAAACAGCCATTAGTGGAAAAGCTTGTAAAATACAAATAAAGTCTATAGTTTATTTCATAGTATTGTGCTAGAGTTAATTTCTTAGCTTTGATAATTCTACTACGGTTATGCAAGATGTTAACATTCAAGGAAACTGGATAAAAGGTATACAGGACGTCTCCATAATCTTTGCAGCTCTCTTATAGATCTAATACTATTACAAAATTAAAAGCTAGCAAAGTATTCCCAAACTTTATAGCAAAAGGTTTTTGTATAGTCTGTAAGGGATCTTGCTATTAGTATCTTTTAAAAGTTCTCATTCAAATGTGATCCAATACATGCCCTGATTATCAAGAGAAACTACTGGAACGTCAATTCACTAGAATATAAGCTCTGTGAAAGCAGTACCTTTTTTCTTCTATTTTATTGATTGTTAATGCCCCAAATGCCTAGAAGAGTACTTTGGACTTAATGAATACACATCTAATAGATGAATTTAAAAAATGAGTGAAATCCAAGACACTGGCATGGAATGGAAGGTTCTGGGTCCACTCAGCCTTTCAGTGCCTAAGCAGCTGAGCCAGGTTGATTGATGGGCAAGCCTCCAAATCACCATAGGAATGACCAAAGGAGTGAGGAGCTGAGAGGGCAGAGTTACATGATACCAGCACCAAGCAAAGGATCTCCAGCTGCTGTGACACTCCTCTCACTCTGAAAAGAGTGATGTGACACACCCTAATCTGGCAGCTGGCAGTAATGATGGCTACACACAGCTTGTTGGCTGGGTAGCAGACGGGGAATTTGCTTGGCAAAGTACTTTTTAGATGAGTTATTCTGTAATTGATGCATTTTGCTGGGCTTTTACAGTGTAGCAGAAGTGATCTCAGGTTCTGTAAATGTAAATTTTAAAGTCTACCAGGGTTTAGGAATTTATTCCAGTGAGTTTACCAAAATTTCCAACTATAGCACCTGCCATCAATGTCAACTGCCAATAATGAGAAATGGTCACTCTATATTTTTTAATAACACATCTCAACTGAAGAATTGTGCCAGTCATGGCAAATCATATCACACTCAGACACATACATGCATATTACATAGGAAATATTGTGCTCAATAACTCAAAGTCTAGGTTATCTAATAAATAAGAGTAACAATAATATTTTCTTTTGTGGGCAAAAATGTAGGATCCTCCCCCAAAGAGAAAGGACTTAGAGGGGAGCAACCCTTATGCCTTGACATTCCCTACATCTTGACTTTTGCAACATTACTATTTCTCTCCTTATCAAAAAGTATACTGAGATCAAGTTAATTAGTTATATCACAAATAGTGATATAATCCCCTTTCTTTGAAGCAAAAACAACTATTTTTTAAACCTGAATAGCTTTCTGCCTGTATCAGACAAGAGTAATGTAAACAAGCCATTTTCAAAACGACTGAAAAGCTGCTGATGCCATGACTTGCTTTTGTACATTATAAAGGAAACAGATTTTTCTTTTCTGTGCTGGAGTTGTCAAACAAAATGATACAATGACTATGAAATAAATATTCCAATAAATTAAACAAAACTGGTGTCTCACATGCAGGCTTTGAAGGTGAATGTTATGCTGAATGGGAAAAAAAATCCAAACTACACTGAGGACATAAAATCTAAAGTATATTTCGAAAGTAAACATTCATGAATAAAAACTACGTAATCTTTTCTTACACTTAGATCAAAAACCTGCATTAAACAAAATAGTATTAAAAAAACATATGCTATTTATTGGCTCTTATTCCTCCTGAAAAAGATTGGTGCATCCTCAAACCTGATTTCAAGTTTAGGTGTGTGTGTGTGTTTGTTTGTTTGTTTGTTTGTTTGTTGCCCAAAAGCTACTGGATGGAGGAAATAGTGACAATAATTTTTAAAAATAGTGTGTGTGTGTTTTTTTTTTTTTTAAGATGGAGTTTCGCTCTTGTTGTCCAGGCTGGAGTGCAATGGTGCAATCTCGGCTCACTGCAACCTCTGCCTCCCAAGTTCAAGCAATTCTCCTGCCTCAGCCTCCTAAGTAGCTAGAATTACAGGCGTGTGCCACCATGCCCAGCTAATTTTTGTATTTTTAGTAGAGACGGGATTTCACCATGTTGGCCAGGCTTGTCTCAAACTCCTGACCTCAGGTGATCCACCTGTCTTGGCCTCCCAAAGTGCTGGGATTACAGGCATGAGCCGCCGCACCTGGCCTGCAGATGTTTTATTATTGGAATTTTCAAATCAATGTTAAAAACTGAGTATAAAAATAAAAAACCCACTGCCAAGTTGAAAATAATTATAGCAATTAACATATTGAGTTTCTCATATGTGCCCAGTACTGTACTAAACATCTTATATAGACGATTTTATTTAATCTTCATATGAATGCTAAGAGGCAGACACTAAGAGTATCTACATTTTAGAGGTAAGGAAATTGAGGTTAAGTAAATGTTCCAGGTCAAACAACTAGGATGTAGTAGGGCTTGGATTTGAACCGTCAGTCTAATTTCAGAATGCTCTCTTAAACCACTGCAGTTTGTTTCCTCCCATAGGATTACAAAGTTCCTAGTGAAACCTAAGACTTAAAACTCCCTTAACAGAAAAACTCATCTGAGGAGCAGAGCTGAGCAAAGCAAAACCGAGCAGAGCTCAGTACTTGCCTGCTTCCTCACACCACAGGACTGTGGGCTTTTCTTCTTTTCTGGGGATGGTGTCTAATATAATGAACTCTTTTTTATGTAAATAGAGACTGGAATTATTATTCTCATTTTTAGAAATCCATGAAGTAGGTGAAATTGAACCACCTGTTTTCCACTGAGGACAGTAATTTGGAGACACTGTGACATTCAGGCAATGTGGGCTAGGGGTAGAGAAAGCTAGGGTCTTTCTAAGACTGCATTCATTGATCATAAGCATGAGACCAGAGAAAAGATTAAGCTTCTCATAGAAGTGCAAGTTCTATTTTCCACTCATTCTCGTAAGTGAAGAATAAAACTTGCACTTCTATTTTTCCTGGTCTTGATTCCTTGGAGCATTTCTGTGTTTACCTGGTTACATTTCAGCCAAGATTTACTTCAGCCCTTCTCCTCTTTTGGAGCTTCTGAGGCAGTTTCATATATATGCCTAGCAGAAACTTCCTAGCTATCTGAAGAGGAAGTTCATAGAGATGGCCATATTCTGGTCATTTGGGAAGCCTGGCATGCAGAGGGCAGAAACCCTGTCAAAGTGGGGTGCTAAGCCCACCTAGAGTGAGTGAGTTTCCCACTGGTTACATAAAAAAGGATGGCCTGTGAAGATTACAGTAACTTGAAATACACTATCATGTTAAGCACAATATAATTATTGTGTTATTTTTAATTATTTAGGGCATTGTTCTGTAACATGTAATCCTGTATGCAAGCTCATGTTCTTTTACAATGTATAGTGCTACACATGTACACACATACACATACAGGCTCATAGCAATATGTTTACTAAAGCCTTTGTAGAAACAAATAATTTATTGCTGACATCTTTTATCAACTAGATAATGGAAACAGGTTGTATAGATTGGCCATCAGATATACTAGATATTTCCCTCCTCTAGATAAGAGATTATCAAAATATTTATCCTTTTTAAAAGAACATGATTAATAGAATCAGTGCTGGTATGTTTAGTGTTATGAAACGCAAATGGAAGCTATAACTTACCCAGAAGGAAACAGTCTGTAAGTAGTGTTTTTTACCTGAGTTGACTTTTTTGGGGTACTAGAATCCTGACTCTGCTAATCAGGGAGACTTCACCCTGATCACACTGGAAGGGATCTAAGCAAGAACTCTAAGAAATTTTTAACATAAACATCTTCATGATGATGATCAAGTGTTTTTTGAGAGTGACTCATCCAAGTTTTGCATTGAGAGCAGTTTGTATTTTCCAGGCACTACACAGAGACACATATGTACCTCAGACAAATACCCTGGTACAACTTCCAGTAGATATTTTAAAAATATTTGTTCAATATTTTATTTAGTATGAAGGAAGATTAGAGAAAGAAAACCACTGGTGATACCTTCTCTGTGATCCCTGCAATTTGTCTCTAGCCCTAAATACACATGCCTCATTTGCAAAACTAGAAAAGAGCATTTTTATAACATTTATTGTTACTCAGGTATGCTCATGGGGTGACTCATCTATAGACAAAAACTCCATTGGGCTTATTTAAGAATTTCTGCCATTAGGTGGAACACGATGGCTCACATCTGTAATCCCAGCACTTTGGGAGACCCAGGAGGGTGGATCGCTTGAGTCCAGGGGTTCGAGACCAGCCTGGGGAACATGGCTAGACCTCATCTCTACAAAAAAATTTTAAAAATTAGCCAGGAGTGGTGGCATGTAGTTGTAGTCCCAGCTACTTGGGAAGCTGAAGTAGGAGGATTGCCTGAGCCTGAAAGTTCTAGGTTGCAGTGAGCCACGGCTGTATCACTGCACTCCAGTCTGGGGGACAGAACAAGACTCTGTCTCAGAAAAAAAAAAAAAAACAAAACCAAAACCAAAAAAATAAAAAATAAAAACCCACAAAAAACAAACAACAACAAAAAAAAACCTGCGACTAGATAATCTTTCTGGATTTGCATTACAGTTTCAGAAATCTCCCTCATATACAAATGCCTGATCTCCTTCCCCAGTGAGACCCAACTAGCTCTTTATTATTCATTAACTTAGTCACAATCACCATGACTAAAAATCTTATTCAATACATTGGAATGAATCTTTGCTTGCTCCTCGGTGGGTGAGGGATGGACTTTGTATGAAAACCTCCATACCCCATGTTACCTTGTTTTCCTTGCTGCTGATCCTCTCCTGTGAGTCCTGTACTGTCTGTAGTTTTTCATTTTGTGATAGATCTTTGTTTTCACGTTTTAGGTCCCTGGTGATAATATTTATACAATCCTTAATCTTTGCCCCTGCCTGTGCTCAAAACTCACTGTGAGTGCTCTCTTTTTGAAGGCTTCATTTCTTTCCATCATTCTTATATAAAATTTGGACTTCCTGATTTTTTCCTGTTGATTTTTGAGAAAGTTTTTGTTATTTTATTTGACCCTGCAGATCTACCAGCTTTTAAACAGGTTATTTGTTTTCTTGCTATTCAGTTGTATAAATTCCTTGTATATTTTGGATATTAACCCCATCAAATATGTAAATTTTGGTTCTTCCTACAAATGACATTCTCTCTTTCCTCTGTGTAGTTGATGAAATAGGTATTTTGAATCCCTTTCTTTTCTTTCTTGAGGTCAAACTGAAAAAGATTTCTCCCATTGTTCTGTGCCACGATGTTTCCTATGTGTCATTAATAAGCATCATTATGCCCTGCTAGCTAGTTAAGAGCACCATGATGTTACCATGTAATTACATTATACCCAGTATTGTTTTTGCTATACATAACCACATACCTCTAAGAGACTTTCCTCAGCTAAATTTCTATGAACACAGTGACAAAAGCCTTCAACTGAGAAGGAGATCCAGATTTTTTACCTTATTTTGAATCTGTAATAACAACAGATATTCCTGAAACAGAGAAATCATGATTTTTTTAATTTACTAGTATCAGATTTTCTTTGCTATATTCGATGCTCTTGTAAATTTTCTTGGCTATCAGAGAAGTACATTGGTAACTAATCTTTATGCAAAGCATTTAAAGACAAGTGATTGATTCCCTAAGCAGTAAAAGTATAACTCTGAGTTAGAGTTCTGCAGACCATCTCTTCGAAAGTTTAGGAAAGTTGGATTTGACCAAGCTTTAGCTCACAGCCCCTACTGGAGAGTTCTGATGGTTTGCAGATCCCAGCTGAATCCTGGGAAGGGGCTTTTGGTCACTTAAGCTCATTCCCGAAACTTATCTTCCTTTTGCAGAAGAGCTCAGCAAAGCAGTAGGTCATGTAAACTAACATGTTCTGAAGACTTCAATGCTACTAGGCCGGGAACTGTTACAGAATGAGAAGGAAAAGAAGAAAGCAAAAGGACTCATTTACTGAATTCTGTGTGTTAGATCCGAATAAAGTCTTTAATAAATACAAAAAAATTCTCCTCAATTAGTTCTATTTTCATTAAAATAAATTGGTTTAAGCCAAACTGATATAATCTTTCCTCCCCCTACTTTATTAAGGTAAAACTGACAAAGGTTGAACATACCTATGGCATACAACATGATGTTTTGATATACATATACATTGTGAAATGATTCCCACAATCAAGTTAATTAACATATCCATCACTTCACAGTTACCTTTTGTGTGTGTGGTGAAAATGCTTAAAATATGTGCTCTTATGAAAGTTCAAGTATACAATATATTATCAGCTATAGTCACTATGCCATATGATAGGTCTCCAGATTCTATTCCTATTATAACTCAAAGTTTGTAGCATTCAACCAGCAACTATTTCCCCTAGTCTGTTTACCTTAGCAACCACTATTCTACTGTCTGTTTCCCTAAGTTTGACTGTTTTCGATTCTACGTAAGTGAGATAAAGCAGTGTTTATCTTTCTGTGCCTGGCTTATTTCATTTAACATAATATCCTCCAGGTTCATGCATGTGACACATGAGTGTGCAGATCTCTGAGACAGTAATTTTATATCCTTTGGATATTCACCCAGAAGTGAGATTTCTGGGTCATATGGTATCTCTTTTTAAATTTTTTTGAGGGAATTCCAAACCATTTTTCATTATGGCTGTACCAATTTAAGTTCCCACCAACAATGTATAAGAGTTCCCTTTTCTCCACATCCTTGCAATAATTGTTTATATTTTGATTTTTTGATAACAGTCATCCTAACAGGTGTGAGATGATACCTCATTGAGGTTTTGAGTTACATTTCCCTGATGACTAGTGATGTCAGCCACCTTTTCATATATGAGGCCATGTGTATGACTTCTTTGGAAAAATGTTCATACAGGTCCTTTGAACATTTTAAGATCAGGTTATTTGTTGTTCTTGTTGTTGTTTATTGCTATTGAATTATATACAGTCTTTATATATTTTGGATATTAACCTCTCAGCCAATGTATAATTTGCAAATATTTTCTCCTTCTGTAGGTTCGTTTTTTACTTTGTTGATTGTTTCCTTTGCTACACAGAAACATTTTAGTTTGATGCAGTTCTACTCGCTTATTTTTGTTTTTGTTGCCTACGCTTTTAATGTCATATCCCCCAAAATCTTTGCCAAACCAATCTGTTATGATTCTCTGTTTTTTTCATAATTTAGTCTCGCTAGGTTATATGTTTCTTGGAATTATCCATTTATTTCAGTGTATCCTATTTGTTGGCATAAAATGTTCATAGTAGTCTCTCATCCTTTGTATTTCTGTGGTGGCAGTTGTAATGTCTCCTGTTTCATTCCTAGTTTTATTTATGTGAGTCTTCCCTTTTTTTTCAGTCTAGCTGAAGATTTGTTGATTTTGTTTACCTTTTCAAAAAACCTGGTCTTGGTTTTTAAAATTTTTCTGTTTTTCTACTAGTCTCTATTTCATTTATTTCTGCTCTGATTTTTGTTATTATCTTTTCCCTACTAACGCGGGGCTTAGTTTGTTCTTTTTCAACTTTCTTGAGGTATAAAATTAGGATGAATGTTTATTTGAGATTGTTTTTTTTTCTTCATGTAAGCACTAATTACTATAAACTTCCCATTTAGAACTGCTTTTCCTGCATCTCATCAGTTTAAATATGTTATATTTCCACCCTAGTTTTTCTCAACATTTTTAAGAATTTCCCATTTGATTTGTTCTTAGGCCCTTTGGTTGTTCAGAAGCGTATTATCTAATATCCACATATTTGTGAATTTTCCAGTTTTCCTTAAGCTATTGATTTCTAGTTTTATATAATTGTGGTCAAAAACAATATTTCATATGATTTCAATATTCTTAAATTTAATACTTGTGTGATGGCTTAACATGTGATCTATTCTGAAAAAAATGTTTCATGTGCTCTTGAGAATAATGTGTATTCTGTTGCTGTTGGATGGAATCTTCTAAATAAGTTTATTAGATCTATTTCATCTAAAGTGTAGTTCCAGTCCAATATTTCCTTATTAGTTTTCTGTCTGGATAGTCTATCTATCGCTGAAAGTGGAGAATTGAAGCCCCCTACTATTTTGTATTGCTGTTTATCCCTTCAGACCTTTTAATATTTGTCTTATATATTTAGTTACTCCAATGTTAGATACATATATACTTATAATTGTTCTATCCTCATGATAAATTTACCTCTTTATAATTATATGATAGCCTTATTTGTCTTTTGTGACAGTTTTGGACTTAAAATATTTTTGTCTGATACTTATATTCCTACCCCGATTTCTTTTGGTTTTCCATTTTAATAGAATATTTTTTCTATCCTTTCACTGTCGTTTTATATGTGGTCTTAAAGCTCAAGTGAGCTTCTTATTGGCAACGTATAGTTGAGTGTTGTCTTATTTTTTTCCATACAGCCACTCCATGTCTTTAGATGAGAGAAGTTAATCAATATACATGTAATGTAATGATTGAAAGATAAGGACTTAGTATTGTCATTTTGTTTAGTGTTTTCTGGCTGTATTGTAAATCCTCTGTTCTTTTTTTCTTCTTTTGCTGTCTTACTTTGTATTTTGATAATTTTCTGTAGTGGTATGCATTGATTCCTTTCTCTTTATCTTTTGTGCCTCTATATGTTTTTGCTTTGTGGTTACAGTGAGGCTTACAGAAGCTATCATATAGTTACAGAAGCTATCATATAATCTAATAACTTTTTTATCTCATCCCAAAACTACACTTTTAATCCTCCTCTTCCCCATATTTTATGTTTTTGATGTCACAATTTACATCTTTTTATATTGTGTATTCAACAAATTATTGCAGCTAATGGTTATTTTGGATACTTTTTGCTCTTAATCTTTATACTAGAGTTACAAGTTTTTTTTTAGTTTTTTATTGTGGTATAATATACATAAAATTCTAATTTTAATAAGTATTGACTATTCAATTCAGTGGCATCAAATGCATTAACAAGGTTGCAAAACCATCACCACTATTCATTTTCAAAACATTTTCATCATCCAGACAAAATTTACATACCACCATTACAGTATTAGAGTGTTCTGAATTTGACTATATACTTATCTTTACTAGTGAGTTTTAAACTTTCATATATTTTCATGGTACTAATTAACATTCTTTTATTTCAGCCTGAACAATACCCTGTAATATTTCTTATAAGGCAGGTCCAGTAGTGATGAACCCCTTGGCATTTATTATTTGTCTGGGAATGTCTTTATCTCTCCTTTATTTCTGAAGGACAGCTTTGTCAGATAAAATATTTTTGATTGACAATTTGTTAACTTGTAGCACTTTGAATATATTGTCTCATTCTCCTATACTGCAAAATTTCTGCATAAAAAAAAGTATGTTGCTAGCCTAGTGAAGCTTTCATTTTATGTTATAAGCCACCTTCCTTTGCTGTTTTCAAAATTCTCTTTGCCTTTGATTTTGGACATTTTGATTATAATATATCCCATCAAGTCTTCTTAAAAGTTGAATCTATTTAGAGACTTTTAAGCTTCATATACCTGGATGTCAATATCTTTCCCCAGATTTGGGAAGTTTTAATCCATTATTTCTTTAAATAAGTTTTCTGCCCCTTTATCTATTCCTTATCTTTCTGGAATACTCATAATGCAAAAGTTAGCTTTGTTGATGGTGTATCATAAGTCTAATAATCTTTCTTCATTCTTTTTCATTCTCTTTTCTATTTTCTCCTCTGATAGAATACAAGTGACCTATCTCCAAGTTCACAGATTCTTTCTTCTATTTGATCATGTCAGCTGTTGATGTTCTATGGCATTTTTCATATTAATCCATTGTATTCTTCAGCTCAAAAATTTCTGATCTTTTTTATATCTTTTTATTAAACCTTTTACTTTTGATGTGTGTTTTTTTTTAATTTTGTTGAGATGTCTATTGGTGTTCTCATCTAGCTCACTGAGTTTCCCTAAAACAATTATATTTAACTTTTGGTCAGGCAGTTTCTTGATCTCCACCTCTGTGGGATTAATTACTTAAGTATTATTTTGCCTCTTAGATGGTATCATGTTCCATTGATTTTTCTTGTTCCTTAAAGTCTTACATTGCTATCTTCATGTTTGAAGAAGCAGTCATCTCCTTCCATTTTTACTGACTGGATTCAGGAGAGAAACATCTTCACCAATTAGCCCAGCTAGGGATTCTGAGACTAGCTCACATATTTTCTATGAGTGTACCTGCTCCATACCACTTGTTCCCTCTTGGGGATTAATTCTTTAGATTCTCTGTCTTCTTTAGGTCACACAAAGCCAAGCCAGGTGTTGACAGCCTCCTGTTTGCTTTCCCCGGTGGCGTCTTGAAATCCTTAAGTTTGTGTGGCTTTTTCCAATCCCACAGAGCTGAGTTGGGTGTCTATATAAGATACTTGCACTCGCCATTCATGAGAACACACTCAGGGAACAATTGTTCCTTGCTCATTGTTCTAGCTTTACAAGATATAAATGTAATTTCAGGGAAGTTACACTTGAGGAACCAGGCTGGGGGCAGGGCAAGTGAGACATATAAAATATTTGGAGTGCCTATGGGCCAGTTGGAGGGTCCACAGGTGAGGTGCCCCAAGTGGCTTGTGAGTGAGCTTCCTGATGGAGTTGGTGGAGAAGTTAGGGTTTGTGTCCTGTCTGTCCTGTTCCCAGCATCTCCTTATTCATGCTCAGTTTCCTGGATAAGATGAGAAAAAAAATTGGGCCTTTTGGGCACTGTTCCACACATCTGGGGAAGTTGAGTACTCACTCACTATGCTCTCACTTTCCCCTGTCAGAGAAATTGTAGGTCAAAGAGTTCTCTCTTGGCACTCAACAGAGCCACCTTGGGGGACATGTAATGCAGGTAAAGTGAAAATGTTCTTTTTACCCTCTTCAGTGTATCTATTCTTCGATGTTTTGCTCCAACAGTGTTCTGGAATTTCTCTACTAGACTCCTGGACTCCCACAATGGCATTCTATGTGTGAGTAGTTGTCAAGATTGATACTTCTGCAGAGGGATGACAGTAATAAGTTCTCATCTCATCATCCTGTTGAAGTCATTTCCTAGACATCCTCCTTACTGAAAATACCCTCTTTAGAAGTGATTCAGTGTGCTTTTAACCACTGCATAAATATTCTCCAGCAAAACTATTATCCCAAACTTTGTTATACCAAATTAATACATTTCTATATAATTTATGTGCTAATTTCAATTTCAATTTCACTGTCAATCTTATGTTATTGCTTCAATCCTAAATTAATGAAGCAAGTTAGAACTGGAAAATGTCAGATCATCTGAGGGCATCATTCTTTGCTAAGGTCATATAAAATGAAAGAGTACTCTTGTCATAATTCAACAATCCATCTCTTTTTATAGAGTCATAACATATTAGAGCTGGAAGGTTTGTAAAATATCATCAAATCCAGATTTATAGGTAAAAAACTAAACAAACAAGAAACTGAGGTCCAGAGAGGTAAAGTGATTCATCCAAGCTTTTGTAGCCCATTGTTTCTTGTTCATTGTTTCTAGTTTTACATGATCTAAACATGACTTTAATTCATTTGACTGCTACATTATCCCATTATCCACAGGTGAGTTTAGGAACTTCCCACCTTTCAAATGACCTTTCTAGAGTAAAGACGTACTCAAGTTGCTTCAGTTACTCTTCTTAACACTTGTGGACATCATTTACTCAGAACTTGCCATTTGCCAACCATTGTGTTAATAGTTTCATATGTATTATTGCATTTAATCACTACACAGATTAAAAATTGAGGCTTTGAAAGGTTAATTACTTGCCCAACATAGCATAGTCATTAGAGTGGAAAGGTAGAGTTCAGAGTCTTGGAAATTGTGCTCTTAGTCACTGGGCTACACTGCCTCACTCTCTGGGTTTGAATGGCTTTGCTGTGCTGACCTGGAATAGGAGCTTTTGAATTGACCTTTTGGCTCATAGCTCCACCCTCCTCCAGTACGCTTGTTTTATTAATGAGGTTCCTGCTAAAAGCCTCTGAGCCAGAATTCTCTCTAGAGGCCCATACTGTGGGACTCATTGTCTCTTTTGATGCCATTCTGAATTCCTTGCTAGATAATCTGTCTCACTTCCTACCAAGAATTCTGACTTGGCAGCTTTGTTTTTTCTGCCTTCCCAGGCTCCATAGCCTGAAGGCTGGCACACTGATACTCTGAGCAGGGCCCAGGCAGGGCTGCTGACTGGGCAGGTTGACATCGATAATTCAGGAAGTGAAGGTAGTGCTGTTGGAAATGGACCTCAAGATGGACAGGAGCCAGGTCATCAGTACAGTGCATGCCATGCTGAGGAGTTTGGATGGGATCCTCAAGCTGATGAAGAACTGTGGATTTGTAGCAGGAGAGTGACATGCCTGAGTTTGTGGAATTATCAAAAGAGATCTCTTTAGAAGTGTGGAAAATATTTGGAGGAAGATGAGGCAGAATGATCTCTCTCTTCCACTTTGCCTCTCTGAGTCTTTCACATTCCTTAGAATACAACTCAGGTTCATTTTCTGGACTGAAATCCTCTCTAGTACAGGGGATGTGGTGATCTCCTTGCTCTGAAGCATTAAGGGCGCATGTAACTAATTTCTGAATTAACAATATGCTGCAATGTGACAACCCTTGCATTTTTTTTTTTACAATCTGGCACATAAGGTGATATTTATATGTAATAGATGTTTGTATAACATAAATGCGTGTAGTACAAGGCATATTTTTGACAATGTTTGTGTAATATAAAGCATTTTTGACAAATACTTGTAAAATTCAACACTTTTATAAATACATAATTTTATATTTATATTTGTGTAACCATAATAAAGATAGAGAATATTTCCAACATCTCAAAAAGTTCTCTCATGCTTCCTTGCAACAATTCTCTCCCCACCTCTGACTCCAGGCAACAATTTTACTCTAAAATGTTGTCTTTCCCACAATTTCATATAAATGGAATTATATATCATGAAGCCTTTTGGGTCTGGCATCTTTTATTCATCTTAATGCTTGTGAGATTCATTTGTGTTATTTTGTCAAGTAAAATTTCTTTGCATTACTGAGTAATATTTTATTGTATAAATAAACCATACTTTTTATGCATTTAACAAGTGAACATTTGGGTTCCTTCTGTTTGTTTGTTTGTTTTTTTTTTTCTGTTACAAATAGAGTAACTATGAACACTTGCATACAGGTCTTTGTGTGGATATATGTTTCCATTTCTGTTGGGTAAATACATAGAAGTGACATTTCTGGATTGGATGGTATAAATATTTTTAACTTTATTTGAAACTGCCAAGACTGTTTTCCATGTGGTTATACTATTTTACAACCTCACCAGCAAAGTATAAAAGTTCCAGTTTCTCTGGATCCTTGTCAGCACTTGGTAATATGAATCTTTAATTTTGGCCAATCTAGTGGATGTAAACTAGTAATTCAATTTAGCTTTAATTTGCATTTTATTCATGACTAATAACATTAACAACTTTTCAAGTGATTATTCACATTCTTATATCTTCTTCTGTGAAGCTAAATCTTTTGCATGTTTTTTGTTTTGTTGTTATTTTACTTTAAGTTTTGGGATACATGTGCAGAACATGCAGGTTTGTTACATAGGTATAAATGTGCCAGGGTGGTTTGCTGCATCTATCAATGCATCATCTAGGTTTTAAGCCCTGCATGGATTAGGTATTTGTCCTAATGCTCTCCCTCCCCTTGCCTCCCACCCGCCAACAGGGTCTGGTATGTGATTTTCCCCTCCCTGTGTCCATGTGTTCTCATTGTTCAACTCCCACTTATGAGTAAGAACATGCAGTGTTTGGTTTACTGTTCCTGTGTTAGTTGGCTGAGAATGATAGCTTCCAGCTTTATCCATGTCCCAGCAAGGACATGAACTCATTCTTTTTTATGGCTGCATAGTATTCCATGGTGTATATGTGCCACATTTTCTTTATCCAGTCTATCATTGGTGGGCATTTGGGTTGGTTCCACGTCTTTGCTATTGTAAATAGTGCTGCAATAAACACACGTGTGCGAGTGTCTTTATAGTAAAATAATTTATAATCCTTTGGGTATATGACCACTAATGAGATTGCTGGGTCAAATGGTATTTCTGCTTGTAGAACCTTGAGGAATTGCCACACTGTCTTCTTCAATGGTTGAACTAATTTATACTACCACCAACAGTATAAAAGCATTCCTATTTCTCCAATGCCTTGCCAGCATCTGTTGTTTCCTGACTTTTTAATAATCAGAATTCTCATGGGAATGAGATGGTATCTCATCATCAAAATCATTGGTTTTGATTTGTGTTTCTCTAATGACCAGTGATAATGAGCTTTTTTCATATATTTGTTGGCCACATAAATGTCTTCTTTTGAGAAGTATCTTTTCGTGTCCTTCACCCACTTTTTGATGGGATTGTTTTTTTTTCTTGTAAATTTGTTGAAGTTCCTTGTAGATTCTGGATAGATTGCAAAAATTTTCTCCCATTCTGTAGGTTACCTGTTCACTCTGATGATAGTTTCTTTTGCTATGCAGAAGATCTTTAGTTTGATTAGATCCCATTTGTCAATTTTGGCTTCTGTTGCCATTGATTTTGGTGTTTTAGTCATGAAGTCTTTGCCCATGCCTATGTCCTGAATGGTATTGCCTAGGTTTTCTTCTAGGGTTTTTATGGTTTTAGTTCTTACATTTAAGTCTTTGATCCATCCTGAGTAATTTTTGTATACAGTGTAAAGAAGGGGTCCAGTTTCAGTTTTCTGCATATGGCTAGCCAGTTTTCCCAACACCATTTATTAAACAGGGAATCCTTTCCCCATCACTTGTTTTTGTCAGGTTTGTCAAAGATCAGATGGTTGTAGATGTGTGGTGTTATTTCTGAGGAATCTGTTCTGTTACATTGCTCTGTATATCTGTTTTGGTACCAGTACCATGCTGTTTTGGTTACTATATTGTTGTAGTATAGTTTGAAGTCAGGTAATGGGATGCCTCCAGCTTTGTTCTTTTTGCTTAGGATTGTCTTGGCTATACAGGTTCTTTTTTGGTTCCATATGAAATTTAAAATAGTTTTTTCTAATTCTGTGAAGAACGTCACTGGTAGCTTGATTGGAATAGCATTGAATCTATAAATTACTTTGGGCAGTATGGCAATTTTTACAATATTGATTCTTCCTATCCATGAGCATGGAATGTTTTTCCATTTGTTGTGTCCTCTTTTTTTTTTATTGTACTTTAGGTTTTAGGATACATGTGCACAATGTGCAGTTTAGTTACATACGTATACATGTGCCATGCTGGTGTGCTGCACCCAGTAACTCATCATTTAGCATTAGGTATATCTCCTAATGCTATCCCTCCCACCTCCCCCCACCCCACAACAGTCCCCAGAGTGTGATGTTCCCCTTCCTGTGTCCATGTGTTCTCATTGCTCAATTCCCATCTATGAGTGAGAACATGCAGTGTTTGGTTTTTTGTCCTTGTGATAGTTTACTGAGAATGATGATTTCCAATTTCATCCATGTCCCTACAAAGGACATGAACTCATCATTTTTTATGGCTGCATAGTATTCCATGGTGTATATGCGCCACATTTTCTAAATCCAGTCTATCATTGTTGGACATTTGGGTTGGTTCCAAGTCTTTGCTATTGTGAATAGTGCCGCAATAAACATACATGTGCATGTGTCTTTATAGCAGCATGATTTATAGTCCTTTGGGTATATACCCAGTAATGGGATGGCTGGGTCAAATGGTATTTCTAGTTCTAGATCCCTGAGGAATGGCCACACTGACTTCCACAATGGTTGAACTAGTTTACAGTCCCACCAACAGTGTAAAAGTGTTCCTATTTCTCCACATCCTCTCCAGCACCTGTTGTTTCCTGACTTTTTAATGATTGCCATTCTAACTGGTGTGAGATGGTATCTCATTGTGGTTTTGATTTGCATTTCTCTGATGGCCAGTGATAGTGAGCATTTTTTCATGTGTCTTTTGGCAGCATAAATGTCTTCTTTTGAGAAGTGTCTGTTCATATCCTTTGCCCACTTTTTGATGGGGCTGTTTGTTTTTTTCTTGCAAATTTGTTTGAGTTCATTGTAGATTCTGGATATTAGCCCTTTGTCAGATGAGTAGGTTGCGAAAATTTTCTCCCATTCTGTAGGTTGACTGTTCACTCTGATGGTAGTTTCTTTTGCTGTGCAGAAGCCCTTTAGTTTAATTAGATCCCATTTGTCAATTTTGGCTTTTGTTGCCATTGCTTTTGGTGTTTTAGTCATGAAGTCCTTGCCCATGCCTATGTCCTGAATGGTATTGCCTAGGTTTTCTTCTAGGGTTTTTATGGTTTTAGGTCTAATGTTTAAGTCTTTAATCCATTTTGAATTAATTTTTGTATAAGGTGTAAGGAAGGGATCCAGTTTCAGCTTTCTGCATATGGCTAGCCAGTTTTCCCAGCACCGTTAATTAAATAGGGAATCCTTTCCCCATTGCTTGTTTTTTTCAGGTTTGTCAAAGATCAGATAGTTGTAGATATGCGGCGTTATTTCTGAGGGCTCTGTTCTGTTCCGTTGATCTATGTCTCTGTTTTGGTACCAGTACCATGCTGTTTTGGTTACTGTAGCCTTGTAGTATAGTTTGAAGTCAGGTAGTGTGATGCCTCCATCTTTGTTCTTTTGGTTTAGGATTGACTTGGCGATGCGGGCTCTTTTTTGGTTCCATATGAACTTTCAAGTAGTTTTTTCCAATTCTGTGAAGAAAGTCATTGGTAGCTTGATGGGGATGGCATTGAATATATAAATTACCGTGGGTAGTATGGCCATTTTCACAATATTGATTCTTCCTATCATGAGCATGGAATGTTCTTCCATTTGTTTGTATCCTCTTTTATTTCATTGAGCAGTGGTTTGTAGTTCTCCTTGAAGAGGTCCTTCACGTCCCTTGTAAGTTGGATTCCTAAGTATTCTATTCTCTTTGAAGTGATTGTGAATGGGAGTTCACTGATGATTTGGCTCTGTGTTTGTCTGTTATTGGTGTATAAGAATGCTTGTGATTTTTGCACATTGATTTTGTATCCTGAGACTTTGCTGAAGTTGCTTATCAGCTTAAGGAGATTTTGGGCTGAGACAATGGGGTTTTCTAGATATACAATCATGTCATATGCAAACAGGGACAATTCAACTTCCTCTTTTCCCAATTGAATATCCTTTATTTCCTTCTCCTGCCTGATTGCCCTGGCCAGAACTTCCAACACTATGTTGAATAGTAGTGGGGAAAGAGGGCATCCCTGTCTTGTGCCAGTTTTCAAGGGAATGCTTCCAGTTTTTGCCCATTCAGTATGATATTGGCTGTGGGTTTGTCATAGATAGCTCTTATTATTTTGAGATACAGCCCATCAATACCTAATTTATTGAGTTTTTAGCATGAAGGGTTGTTGAATTTTGTCAAAGGCCTTTTCTGCATCTATTGAGGTAATCATGTGGCTTTTGTCTGTGGTTCTGTTTATATGCTGGATTACATTTATTGATTTGCATATATTGAACCAGCCTTGCATCCCAGGGATGAAGCCCACTTGATCATGGTGGATAAGCTGTTTGAGGTGCTGCTGGATTCAGTTTGCCAGTATTTTATTGAGGATTTTTGCATCAATGTTCATCAAGGATATTGGTCTAAAATTCTCTTTTTTGGTTGTGTCTCTACCAGGCTTTGGTATCAGGATGATGCTGGCCTCATAAAATGAGTTAGGGAGGATTCCCTCTTTTTCTATTGATTGGAATAGTTTCAGAAGGAATGGTACCAGTTCCTCCTTGTACCTCTGGTAGAATTCGGCTGTGAATCCATCTGGTCCTGGACTCTTTTTGGTTGGTAAGCTATTGATTGTTGCCACAATTTCAGAGCCTGTTATTGATCTATTCAGTGATTCAACTTCTTCCTGGTTTAGTCTTGGGAGAGTGTATGTGTCGAGGAATTTATCTATTTCTTCCAGATTTTCTAGTTTATTTGCATAGAGGTGTTTGTAGTATTCTCTGATGGTAGTTTGTATTTCTGTGGGATCAGTGGTGATATCCCCTTTATCATTTTTTATTGCATCTATTTGATTCTTCTCTCTTTTTTTCTTTATTAGTCTTGCTAGCGGTCTATCAATTTTGTTGATCCTTTCAAAAAACCAGCTCCTGGATTCATTAATTTTTTTGAAGGGCTTTTTGTGTCTCTATTTCCTTCAATTCTGCTCTGATTTTAGTTACTTCTTGCCTTCTGCTAGCTTTTGAATGTGTTTGCTCTTGCTTCTCTAGTTCTTTTAATTGTGATGTTAGGGTGTCAATTTTGGATCTTTCCTGCTTTCTCTTGTGGGCATTTAGTGCTATAAATTTCCCTCTACACACTGCTTTGAATGTGTCCCAGAGATTCTGGTATGTTGTGTCTTGGTTCTCGTTGGTTTCAAAGAACATCTTTATTTCTGCCTTCATTTCGTTATGTACCCAGTAGTCATTCAGGAGCAGGTTGTTCAGTTTCCATGTAGTTGAGCGGTTTTGAGTGAGTTTCTTAATCCTGAGTTCTAGTTTGATTGCACTGTGGTCTGAGAGACAGTTTGTTATAATTTCTGTTCTTTTACATTTGCTGAGGAGAGCTTTACTTCCAACTATGTGGTCAATTTTGGAATAGGTGTGGTGTGGTGCTGAAAAAAATGTATATTCTGTTGATTTGGGGTGGAGAGTTCTGTAGATGTCTATTAGGTCCACTTGGTGCAGAGCTGAGTTCAATTCCTGGGTATCCTTGTTAACTTTCTGTCTCGTTGATCTGTCTAATGTTGACAGTGGGGTGTTAAAGTCTCCCATTATTATTGTGTGGGAGTCTAAGTCTCTTTGTAGGTCACTCAGGACTTGCTTTATGAATCTGGGTGCTCCTGTATTGGGTGCATATATATTTAGGATAGTTAGCTCTTCTTGTTGAATTGATCCCTTTACCATTATGTAATGGCCTTCTTTGTCTCTTTTGATCTTTGTTGGTTTAAAGTCTGTTTTATCAGAGACTAGGACTGCAACCCCTGCCTTTTTTTGTTTTCCATTTTCTTGGTAGATCTTCCTCCATCCTTTTATTTTGAGCCTATGTGTGTCTCTGCACGTGAGATGGGTTTCCTGAATACAGCACACTGATGGGTCTTGACTCTTTATCTAGTTTGCCAATTTGTGTCTTTTAATTGGAGCATTTAGCCCATTTACATTTAAAGTTAATATTGTTATGTGTTAATTTGATCCTGTCATTATGATGTTAGCTGGTTACTTTGCTCATTAGTTGATGCAGTTTCTTCCTAGTCTCGATGTTCTTTATATTTTGGCATGATTTTGCAGCGGCTGGTACCAGTTGTGCCTTTCCATGTTTAGTGCTTCCTTCAGGAGCTCTTTTAGGGCAGGCCTGGTGTTTCTGTCCTCTTACTTCCTTGAGCAGTGGTTTGTAGCTCTCCTTGAAGAGGTCCTTCATGTCCCTTGTAAGTTTTATTCCTAGGTATTTTATTCTCTTTGTAGCACATGTGAATGCGAGTTCACTTATGATTTGGCTCTCTGCTTGTCTATTATTGGTGTATAGGAATGCTTGTGATTTTTGCACATTAATTTTGTATCCTGAGACTTTGCTGAAGTTGCTCGTCAGCCTAAGGAGTTTTTGGGCAGAAACAATGCTGTTTTCTAAATATAGAATCACATCGTCTTCAAGCAGAGACAACTTGACTTTCTTCTTCCTATGTGAATACCCTTTATTTCTTTGTCTTGCCTGATTGCCCTGGCCAGAAATTCCAATATTGCATTGAATAGAAGTGGTGAGACAGGGCATACTTGTCTTGTGCTGGTTTTCAAAGGGAATGCTTCCAGCTTTTGCCCATTCAGTATGATACTGGCTATGGGTTTGTCATAAATAACTCTTATTATTATGAGCTATGTTCCATCAATACCTAGTTTATTGAGAGTTTGTAGCATGAAGGGATGTTGAAGTTTATCGAAGGTCTTTTCTGCACCTATTGAGATAATTATGTGGTTTTTGTCATTGGTTCTGTTCATGTGATTGATTATGTTTATTGATTTGAATATGTTGAACCAGCCTTGCATCCCAGGGATGAAGCGGACTTGATTGTGGTGGATAAGCTTTTTGATGTGCTACTAGATTCAGTTTGCCAGTGTTTTATTAAGGATTTTTGCATCAATGTTCATCAAGGATATTGTACTGAAATTTTCTTTTTTTATTATGTCTCTGCCATGTTTTGGTATCAGGATGATGCTGGTCTCATAAAATGAGTTAGGGAGGAGTCCCTCTTTTTCTATTGTTTGGAATAGTTTCAGAAGGAATGGTACCAGCTCCTCTTTTACCTCTGGAAGAATTCAGCTGTGAATCCGTCTGGTCCTGGGCTTTTTTTTATTTGTTTTTGGTTGATAGGCTATTCTATTAATTACTGCCTCAATTTCAGAACATGTTATTGGTCTATTCAGGGATTCAACTTCCTCCTGGTTTAGTCTTTGCAGGGTGTATGTGTCCAGGAATTTATCCATTTCTCCTAGATTTTCTAGTTTATTTACATAGAGGTGTTTATAGTATTCTCTGATGGTAGTTCCTATTTCTGTGGGATCAGTGGTGATATCCCCTTTAACATTTTTATTGTGTCTTTTTGATTGTTCTCTCTTTTCCTCTTTTGCAGGTTTTTAATCGCATCATCTTCTTAAGTTGTAAATTTCTAAGGAAAGTTTTCCTACACAATATACATATTATTGTGTGTTTGTTAATATTTTCTGCAATTCTAGTTGTTTGCCTTTTCAAATTTCCTTGCAGTGTCTTTCAAGAGCTGAAGTTTTAATTTTGATGAAGTCCACATTATCTTGTTTCTTTAGTAGTTCATTCATTTCTTAGCATTTCTTGCTAAGGAATGTTTGCCTAACCAAGGTCACAAAATTTTTTGTGTGTATTTTTTTATGGAATTTTATTGTTTTAATTCTTATATGGTGGTCTCATTCGTTTTGAGTTTATTTTTATATATGATACCAGGTAAGAAGGGAGGTCTTAATTTTCCATACAGATGTCCAATTATTCCAGCACCATTTATTGAAAGACTATTCTTTTCCCTATTGAATCACCCTGAAACTTCTAGGTCTATTTTTAGAGTCATTATTCTGTTACATTGATCTACATACCTCTCCTACTGCCAATATTTCCTCATATATTTATCTTTTACTTAATTCCTATACTATTTTTAATTTTCTTAAAGTATGGGTTTTTTTTTTTTTTCTTTTGAGACAGGTGTCACTTCATTGCCCAGGCTGGTGTGCAACTGCGTGATCACAGCTCACTGCAATCTCAACCTCCCAGGCCCCTGTTATCCTCCCACTTCAGGTTCCCAAGTACCTGGAACTATAGGCATGTGTTACCATGCCTGGCTAATTTTTTGTATATTTTATGGAGACAGTGTTTTGTCATGTTGCCCAGGCTGGTCTCAAACTCCTGTGTTCAAGTGATCTGCCCACCTTGGCCTCCCAAAATTAAGACAATATGGTTTTGTGCAGAAAAGAGATAATATAGCAGGCCTGAAATGGCTATCCTTAGAAAAACCTGCTTGCAAGCTTTGCCCTTGACTGGCATCTGGAAACTTGGATTTCAGAAACACTGCCACCATTCCTAGCTGAGAAGAGTGGCTCACTGCACCCAAACTGTGTGAGCAGTGTAGTTAACACTGAACACCTGATTTCCTTCTGGGAATCAGGGATTTTGGAATGTGGTAGGCAGGGGGTGCCTACCAGACTTACCTCAGATGAAAACCCTGGGCACTGTGTCCTGAATGATTTTCCCTGGTAGGCATATCAGGCACATTGTCCCAATTTATCACTGGAGAAATTAAGCACATCCTGGGTGACTGCACTGGAGAGGACTCATGGAAGCTTGTGTCTGATTGCCTCTTGACTTTGTCCCACCCACCTTTTGCTTTAGTAAATTTTAGTTTGTGTCCTTTCACTGTAATAAATCGTAGCAGTGAATATGACTGTATACGGCATCCTGTGAGTTCTCTTAGCAAATCACCAAAACTGGGAGTGGTTTGGGGAACCTCCACCACAGTGTTTACCTTATCTCTCTGTCTAAATTGTGAACATTTTCTAGGATAGCAACCATGGTGTAATTGTCTTTAAATCTACTCGTACTGCCTTGTACATGGCAGATATCTAATTGAGGTTTGTAGTTTGAGACAAAAGACCTAGAGAGATACAAACAAGACAGTTTCATCAGGCCCTTAGACAGAAAACTTAATTCTAGTGAAGCATGTCTGTGACCCACAGGGGAAACTATTAAACCACTACTGCTTTACAATGATCCAGAAAAAATGTTTGTATTTTCTTTATATACAGAGTACATTTTCCCAGCAGTTGAAGGCTAAAAGCAGCAGTAAGTCAAGCTTCTGCCTCACCCCATCATGGTCTCTCAAAAGTAGTTACCAGTCATGGGGGCATCAATTCGTAAAAGTCCCTGTCTAAGGATTCCTACCTGAAGGTTTGGAAATGTGCCCATCATGCAGGTAGCTAATACATTTTGTAAATAAATGGGACTGCTCTCTCCCTAAGCTCATTTCAAGTTTCTTCCATTTCAACTGATTAATGTGTGGGCTCACCCACAGTAACTCCACCCTAAGAGATAGGGTTTCTAACAGTTGGTGCAAAGACCAGGATAGGCATTTTGCCCAGTTTGCAAAACCGTAACAGTCCTGACTAACACAGTTTTAAAATGGTGATGTCCTGGTAAGACAAAGCCAGTTCACTTAGAGAAGACACTTCATTTTTATCTTATCTTTAGCTAGTTTAACAAAATTTCTGACAATGATGCACAAATGAGGGAAAGACAAAAGAAAAACATCCTGTTTATTGCAAAGCTAATGGAAACATGTACCAATTAGGAGATAAACAATTCACTCTATTGGAACTTGTCAGATATTATTAATCATTTTTTAAGAATTATATACATGTCAGGAAAATATAAAACATTATCTCCTCCCTTTCCTCTTTCCTTTTTCTATCTCTATTGGCTTTTACAGAAAATTCAGTTCATCTATACCCATTAAAATAGCCCTGTGTTGTGATCTAGAAACCTGTGTGTTTCTCATAAATCATTATAAACTCTGTCTTCCGAACAAAGAAGCTGTATTTGCTACAAATAAACAAATCCCAGAAGATTAGAATCAGTGTATAATTCAGAAAAGCTGAACAAGGTTACATTACATTTTAAGCAAAGGAGGAGAAATTTTTCAAACTTATACATTTCACAGACATAGCAAATTTAAAAAATTTTTGTTTTGACTTAAAGCTTTGCAGTTATCATTGTACCTATAATGTAGAAAAGTATTTTAAAACTTACAGAATTTACAAAATAAATTTTTTTCTAATGACATCTCAATTCAACGAGTATGAAAAAGCTTATTTGAGTAGATATTTATTTTAAAATGGCAATTTTAAAATTGACTCAAAAACACATTTTTAAGTTAAATGCAAGCAAACTTTGCATTCCAAATCTGCTGCACCAACTGGCATACGGCTTAGTTAAAAAAAAAATAATTTTATGTTTGAATAGTAGTTGTACTCTGGGTTTTCCTGGAAGCGCTGTTTATTATCTCCCTTATATTCCAAATAACTACAGATGTTATTCACATTTAAGTTGGCAAATATTTGCTATCCTGTAGGGTTTCATAAATTGCTTGATTTTTTTTTTAAAGAAATCTGCTCATTAGGAAAGCATGGCTGCATTACAAATAATTGAAATTAAGCTAATTCTTTAATTATTTGTATCTAAAAATTAATGTAAGTTCTTACAAAGAATTGACTCTAAGCTACAGAACATTTCTAAATAAATGTTGGCCAAGATTGGTTGCACACAAAATTTATTTTCTCATGAGGCATGAGGAATTTCCTTTCAGTACATACATAGCAATCAATGTCCTAGAAACGAATACAATTGAAACTACATTTTTAAAAGCCATGTTACTTTCAGCCTTCCCTTTATTAAATTCTTTCATCACACAGTTAAGGCAAAACTTTGAAAAATTCAATCATTTATAATACTGTGTGCACCAAGTAGTTTTCCTGAAAACTACTGAATTTATTGCATCAGTGTCAGCTTTCTCATCTCTGCAAACTATTCGGCTGTAATTCCAGTGTACAGAGGACTTCTGAGTTGTAAAATGCTAAGAATCTTTCTTATTTTGTTAAAATAAATAAGATGATAATCACCTTGTCTAAGCACTTAAAATTTTCAATATGCAGTTTCTGAACCCATGTTTAAAGTGCTCCAATTTCACATTTGTGGGCTGTATAAATGAGAAACAGAAGGTCTCCGCAGAACTTCTCAGCATCCAGGGTCTCTGAGCTCAGGACTCCAGCCAAATTAGGTCAAACGCCACTAGACTCTAGCAAGGCTATGTACTAATGGCCCTGCAGAGAGGATTAAAATTCCAGCAGGAAATAAGTTGTATTTATTTTGGTTTTAAAGATTTTCCCTCCTCTGTTTCACATGAATTCACATTTCATGTGAATAAGCCGCATTACACAGGAGCCCATTGCAGACAAAGAAATTATTATCTTGTGGTGAATTGTTCTCTACCTTAGCAAGTGCAGAGAAGAAAAATTGACTGAAGAGAAGGATAATGGTGCTGTTAATAAAGATGAACCAAAACAGTGTTTCTGCATAATTGAGTGGCAGCTTCTTCATTGGGAAATTCAGAATTGATCTCAAAGTATTTTTTTTTTTCCTAGACTGGAGCATGCATGCTAGGGTATAAGATATTCAAGAGATTCTGTTGACTAGTGGCAATCATTGGTGCCACTGTGGTTTTTAACTAATACGAACTTTTATTTAGTAATACGAACTTTTATTAACTAGCATTGGGTTATAAGTTAATACATCTTTTGCTTTATCAAAATAGAAGTAGTTTATTTTTTCTGATTATTAAAGCAACCTATGCATCCTGTAAAAAATGTAATTTAAACAAAAAAACAAAAAACATTGTCTATAAGCCCATTACCAAAAAATAAGCATTATAACAGAAGCACTATATTTTTTCATTTTTCTGTGCATGGGCACACATTTTAGAAAAAAATAGGACAATATTATACATATGACTTTGTAATATACTTTTTCATTTATTGCGGGAAGGCCTTGTATATATCTATATATCTATACCTATCATGGTTGTTAAATTTGTACAAACATACCATAATTTGTCCAATATCCCAATAATGTGCATTTAGGTTATTTCCAATTTTTATTTAATAATTAAACAATGCTACAATGAACATCCTTGTATAATTAGCTTTATATGTTAGTCCTATTGTTTCTTCTCTTTCTTTCTTTCTTTGTTTCTTTATTTATTTTCAGATGGAGTCTCCCTCTGTTGCCCAGGATGGAGTGCAGTGGTGCAATTTCAACTCACTGCAACCTCTGCCTCCTGATTTCAAGCAATTCTCCTGCCTCAGCCTCCCTAATAGCTGGGATTACAGGCGCATGCCACCATGCCCAGCTAATTTATTTATTTATTTATTTATTTGTAATTGGAGACCAGTTTTCACCACGTTGGCCAGGCTGGTCTCGAGCTCCTGACCTCAGGTGATCTACCTGCCTCGGCTTCCGAAAGTGCTGGGATTACAGGCGTGATCCACAGTGCCCAGCCCCTCTTGTTTCTTTAGAAGAATTCTTAGAGGTGAAATTTTCAGGTCAAATTATATGCAGATTTTCAAGACTTTTGATAAATGTTATTAAATCATCTTTCAGGAAAGTTGCAACAATTTTTATTCCTGCTGGCAGTTTGTGAGTGCTTATTTTTCCATTTCCTCTCCCTAGATGGGTATGTCATTAGTTTTTGCTCATTTATTAAATCAATGCCAATTTATGGGAAAAATTAAAATGTCATTTTTGCTTTAATTTGCATTTCTTTTATTATTATTGAGAGTGGCTATCAGTTTATATGTTATATCTTCTCTTGTGGATTATTCATGTCTTTTGCTTATTTTTCCCTTTGAGTTTTTTATTCTTTTATTAATTTGCAAGAGCATTATTTATTGAAGACACTTCTTTGTATGTCATCTATGTCACAACAATTGTTCCTAGTATATCCTTCATTTTTGACCTTGACTTCTTTTAAATGCTACTTTGTAAGCTGCTTCTAAGTCATTTCTGAATGAGGGGATAGGTTGGTAGACAGGCACAAGGATGCAGAATTTTTAAATTGCAGAAGAGTAACTTGAATCCAGGTATCTTTGCAACATCCACATTTTTATACTCTATTCTCCCCAAATTTTGATTGTCTCGAATTTGGCCTACAGAATATGGAAACAGTATTTGAAAATGTGGTCCTCTTACTCTCTAAGGACTATATATTATTCTCCATCATACTTTTCTAGAGTTCTGGATTATAATAAATAATGTAATATCTCTGCACATTCCATAAGATCAAAATGAGATAAGCTGAAACTGAGCTACTTGCATCATCATGCCACGGCAGTCTCCTTTCCGTGCGTAGCAGCCCTGAGTCCTGTGATGACAGCTGTGGGAAGATGCAGTTTTCAACTTCAGGGATCTCTTCATTCATTTAACATATTTGTGGATCTACCTACCTGCCCAGTCTTAGTTTTCACAGAGACAGAATGTAATCCTTGGAACTCAGCAATTGCTCCTGTTCTCATCCATTCCACGAATATTTCCATAAAACTTCTGTGTGGTGACAGTAACTAACAATTACTTTATGTCTGATGTTCTTATATGTACTTTGCATTTATCATTCATCTAATCCTCACTCTAAGCAGTAGGTGCTCTTATGATCCTCTTTTACGGATGAGGCACAGAGGTCAAGTAACTTGCTCAAGCTTGCAGTTTATAAGTAGAGAAGATGAAAGGGACACAGGCTGTCTGGTTCCAGAGCCTGTGCTGTTTACCACTTGCCTGGGCTGCCTCCCAGCATGCTGGACCTTCCCGACAGGGAGTGCTGGATGTCAGGTTGAATGCATAGATATACAGGGCCTCACCACATGGTGGGGGATGGGACACACAAATGCTAAGCAAATGTCAAGCAAATGCCCATACTGACCGCAGAGAAATAATCCATGCGGCTTGGATTTTGGAAGCCACAGCTTTCAGAAAATATTTCCTAGAGAAGAGATGCCAACGGAAATGAATGGAGAAATGTGGGCTTTATAATCAAAGAGTTTGTTAATGCTGAAAATGCAATACCTGAAAATAACACTTAAAAGTGTGACTTGGCCAGGCGCAGTGGCTCGCGCCTGTAATCCCAACACTTTGGGAGGCCGAGGCGGGTGGATCACGAGGTCAAGAGATCAAGACCATCCTGGCCAACATGGTGAAACCCTGTCTCTACTAAAAATATAAAAATTAACTGCGTGTGGTGGCACACGCCTGTAGTCCTGGCTACTCGGGAGGCTGAGGCAGGAGAATCGCTTGAACCCAGGAGGTGGAGGTTGCAGTGAGCCGAGATCGTGCCACTGCACTCCAGCCTGGAGACAGAGGGAGACTCTGTCTCAAAAAAAAAAAATTTTTTTAAAAAGTGTGACTTGTCTTTGCAAGTCTTCAGCCTCCTGGGTTTATGATTTACTTGAATGTCCAAAAGAAACTGGTTCAAGACCACATCCCACTTGCTACGGGAAAGCTAGTGTGTCAACACATTTTCAGAATTTCTGAGGAGCTTGTATACTCCTGACTCATTCCAAATTTCTCTTCCTGGCTTATCTTCTATAACTGCTGTCCTTATTTCACTGTTTCCTCTGACTTTCCATTGATTTCTCTTAAAGAACCCCTACACAAATCTAGTGTACGTAATAATCTTTTACAGAGGATTTAGTATAACTGAGGAGTAAGAAAGGACACTTAAATTTTAGACATCACAGTGCTAATATTCCACAGCCACCACAGCCTGAAATTTCTCACTGGCCATTTGTCTCCTTAGGTTCCAACTTCTGTCGTAGTGAGGGCTGTCTAGTCTTTTCCTAGACCCTTTTTTCATGTCTATTAGCCATAAAATGTGCTCATAAGCAGCCCCTTCTTGCAATCAAAGTCCCACTCTCTCAGTATAGACAGCCTCAGCCACGTGTCAAGAACAACTATCTCAATTGTTTCACGGTAAAGAACAACTGCTAATGTTGTTATTAGTCCAATAAGTATTTTCCTTTAAAAAATTAAATACTTTCAAACAATGATCAAATTTTAAATTGGAGCACAAATTTTAAAATTTTCAAAAGTGCTGAAGGAGATATTTTCACAAAGGGGAGAAGAAGAGAGAAGAATAGAGAAAAGGAGGTTTGAATGGGTGAGATTTGTCTTTGGAATAAAGTTGGAAAATGTGTCCTAAAGCATCCCGTTTCATATTTATTTTTGCTTGTTTGTTTTATATTGGTTCTCTTAGAGAAATTCTTTAGATAGTAGAGATGGATGTTTCAGAATGTGTTTCTTGCTCAGATGTTTTAGAAGCATGTCTATTGCCTGAATTAAAGTATACCTAGCAACTGCAAAAGCTAGAATATTTTTACATAATTATTTCAGTTTTCCCTGTACTTTCTTATATTTATGGTACACAATATACCAGAATATAGTGTAAGCATGATGAGATAAAATTTTTTTAAAAAGCGTCCTGGATTATTAATCAGGAATCTTACTTTTGCTCTGTATATGCCCCTAATTCAGAGGCTACAAAGTAAGGAAGATAGCACTACATGGTGGCTTAAAATTCCTTTTGGTCTGGAAAGTCACCTAAGACTTGATCAGTCTCTTAACAGCCCAAACCGCGGCCAAAGTGAGCTGACTGATCCCCCACTTTAAAATGGACTTACTCATTCCCGTCCTGGGAATGGTGCTGGCTGAGCTCCACCCCTGGCATAGGCCTTGGCCAAAGGGAAATGCATCATAATTCTAACAACTGGCCAGTACAGGGGTGGAAAGCTTGGCCCCATGCCTCGCTTCAGGACTACCCTAAAGCCCAAAACCAGATCCTGGGGATCAGCTGAGATCTTTGTTGCAACCGTATTTTAATTTCACTTCTGTCAAATTCTGCCTCCTTCTCTTCCTCATGAGCATCATGGCTGACAGTGTGCCAATAAACCTCCTGAAAGAATGCGTGTGATTCTCCTCTTGGAGTCTGTTTGCCAGGGAACCACTAGGAAGGCTGGTGCCGGGAGTGGTTCAAGGAAGCAAACCCTAAAATTAGATTTTTAAGGGGAGTCCAGTGCTTACTTGGCAAGGAGGACCCCATCACTGTGACATTTGAAGTACTGATAGTCCACGGCATACTCTAGCAGTACAATTGCTACAATTTTCACTGGTGTTGGGATGGGACACCTTTGAAAGAGAATGCGCTGGTGGGTGCAGTATCACAGATGTGAAGAGATCTAAGGAAAGTAATAATTATGAAGACACGTTTGTCCTTTAATTACTAAACAATCCGAACACTTTTGTGGAATGCCATCTATACATCAGAAAGACGCAAATAAAAGTTGTTTATGATTAATCAGCAATTTAAAGCAAAGTGTGAAAATCAAAGGGCCTTTTGGCAACATAGAAAGACTCTGATCTCCAGAAGGGCATAACAAGCTGAGCCTTTGGTTCATGGCTCAATTAAGTATCATGGAGCACAAAGAAGGTTGAATTCTCATTTCCAGCCAGTCTTCTGGCCAAAGTAGGGGCAATGGTTAGGAAGAGCTAGGGCCCTGAGACTGCAATAGGAATGTCTCATTCATGCACTTAGGAGCCTTGAAATCCCAGAGTCTCCTCACCCTTTTGGACATATAGAAGTACTTTGACTTTTCCCTTTCAAAGGTGAGCACTTCCCCTGTGGCTGAAAACAATACAGAGGCCTCTGCCTTGCAAGACAACACAGCCCTCCTTCTCCTCCCTCACTGGGATCCACCCACCTCTTTTCTCCCTGCTGCCAGACCAGTAACTTGGATCATGTCACAATATAACCAAGCTAGAGAAATGTTGGACACACTAAGGGAGAAAAGGGATGATATGTTGAAGGAGCTGCAGGACCTAGCCAATGTGTACTAGTAGGAACTAAAAGAATCTATGGAACTGGATCCTGAAGGTGTTGAGTCAATGTAGGGGAAAGGTGCAGAACGTTACGTTGAATGAAGGAGATTTTATCATTAGGAGAACAGTTTTCTCTACTACAGGTTTTAACACCCTAGCAAGGACCTCAGAAAATTAGAATAACATGGTGCTGGAATATAGCTCCTAGAAGTTTGGAGGAAGGGATGGCTCACACTAAGTAAAGTAGAAATTTCAGAATAGCTGTTGTAGATGGTAGAACAAGGGATCAAATTACTCAGAGAAATGGGCATGATAAGCGGATAGTCTATGAAAGGCATGAAAAACCAATCAGCTGGATACATTCCATCAGAGGACTTGGAGGATGTACTATTTACCAAAGGGATGAGCAATGTTTTTGTAAGCAGAATGCTAGCATCATAGAGAGGTTTACTGGTGTCCGGTAGTGGGATATTCTGTTACAAAACTGGGCTTCAAATAGCAGTATGGATTATAGCGGGAGTTTACAAACTTTGCTGCACCTGGGCATCATTAAAAATGATTGATGCCTGGTTTCCATCCAAATATTGTGGTTTAATTGGGATAGATTGCAAACTGGGCATCAGGATTTTTGTTTAATTACCAAGTGATTCTAATATTGGCAGAGTTTGGGAACTATTGGATTATAGTATATTAACTAACAGAGGCTAAGTGCCAGTGCTTAGCCATCAGACAAAATGAGCGCAATTATAATAAAGATATTAGAGTAGCATTCAAGAGGGGCTGAACTAAAGAGAGCTATGGATATATTTAGTACAAGGCATTCCTGGGGCAAGACGCATGGACAATCAACAAAGGTACTAATGGAAAACTCAAAAGAAATCAAGTGTATTAAAGAAGAAATTGAGAGCAGCCAGCCCAATAAAAAGTCATAATTCCTACTTCAGTCTCTGAACCCGAACCAGTGTTCAGACCCAGAACACACTGACTGAAAGAGCAGCAGAGTCCTTAAGTAGAAGGACCCTGAATCACCATGACATCCCTAGTCTTTCCTCAAGAGAATGGCTCTTTATTTGGATAAGCAATCACTGGGACCTATGGCTATTTATTTGGATAACCATTCACTGAGGGATAGCAATACTCAGACATTTCAAGGACTGTTGGACTGAGGTTCGAGATCATGTTAATTGTACTGGATGAGCAAGAAGCAACAAGTATAGTAAAGACTTTCATATGACATGTACGATGCAGAGAATAGAAAATAGACTCTCCAAAGACTCAGAGTCTCAATAATCAGTTAAGATTTTGAAGGTCAAGCAGTCTGGGACATGCCAGGAAATCCACTCCAAATTAAGGACAAAGTATTTCATCCCATGCCTCCCACTACGAAGAAGAAAACACAATATCTGGTAGGCCACTTTGAGTTTTGAAGGCAACATATTCTATGCTTGAGAATCCTCCACCCACCCACTAAGCTGCAGGAAAAACTGCAAGCTTTATGTGGAATACAGAGCAGGAAGGGGAGCTGGAGCAGATCTCTGCATGACAATAGGCTTTAATCCCCAGATTAAAAGAAACAATGTGGGGATAATGGCAAATGGCAAGTATGTTCAGTCTAATGATATACTTAGTGATTTATCTGGGATTGGCATACGCATGGCCAGAGGAGGCAAGTAAGCCAGTAAGCTGTAGCAGGTACCCAGACTCCCATGACGTCTGCCTCCAAGTCATCTACTTCAGCTCATACCTGTGACTGAATGGAGGATCCCTTATGACAAACCAATAGAAGAAGAAAAGCTGCTAAGCTTGGTTAATAAATGTGTTGGTTCAGCACATTGGGTGCAAAGTGAGAAAGAACTGTTCAGGAGTGGCCCTCACTAGCAACAGTGAGAGAAAGTCTTCCCTTTGACCTAGCTCTGGGTGAGGCATCTGATCACTTAGTTTGGAAAGACAAGTAACCTGTGAATGGATTGGGGCATATATGGGCAGTATTCTGAATGGCCTGGGTGGTTGGCAGAGCTTCTCTCTTAGTCTTCTTGTGTTGCCATAACAAAATACCACAAACTAGGTGGTTTAAACAAAAGAATTTTCTCACAGCTCTGGAAGGGTCTAAGATCAAGGTGCCAGCAGAGATGATTTCTCCTGAGACCTCTTTCCTGGGCTGGTGGATAACCTCCCTCTTGCTGCTCATCACATGGTTGTGCTTTTGTGTATGCACATCCCTGGTATTTCTGTGTGTCCTAATTTCTTCTTATAAGGACTCTAGTCAGATTGAAGTAGGGCCCACCCTAATAGCCTTGTTTTACCTCAATCAACTCTTAAAGACCCTATCTTCAAATACAGTCCCATTCGCAGGTACTAAGGGCTGGGACTTCAACATATAAATTTGGGGGAATGCAATTCAGCCTGTAACTCTTCTAAGGCCCTATAAAGAAAGAGATTGAAAGATCAGGGACAAGGAGGTCTGGGGTCTGGGAAAGAGTCATGTGGATGGACCTTTGCAAATGAGCACCAATTGTAAAGAGTTTTATTTTGCATTCATACACCCAGGAAAGAGCTTTAGAAGGCTTATCAAACAATCATCTAGAAACATTGTTTTAGCCAGCTGATTTTTGCCAACCTCTGTCATTGCTGCTCTAGGGTTGGCACATGGATGAATGATTGCAGTAACCATGGTAAGGGATGGAAGCCATATATAGCAAAATAGCATAGACTCTTTTGGCTTAGCTACTGCTGCCACTGAATGCTCAACCTGCTAACAACAGAGATCTATGCAGAGTTCCTGATATGGCTACATTTTTCAAGGAGAGCAACCAGCCACTTGGTGACAAGTTGATTACATTGAGAACCTTTTACTCTGGAAAGATTAGCCACTTATCTGGATTCAACACATATTCTAGGTATCAATTTGCATTTCCCATCATTCAGTACCACGCTCTGAGGATTTACAGAGTGTTAACTTCACTAACATGAAATCTTCCCTAACAACACATGTAGCCAAGGAATCTACTACACAGCAAAGAGGTATGCATGTGCCCACAGGATCTAAAATTTTCATCACATACAGCACCATCTAGAAGCGATAGGCCTGGCACAGCAAAAGAATGGCTTTTTGAAGGCACAACTGAGCTATCACCTTGGAGAAGAAACTGTGACAACTGGCTGCCTTTCTACAGGACCCTGGCCATTGTAGGGTGCATGTCCCCAATAGGTAGAAAACATGAGCCTTGAAACAAGTGGTGAAAGTGAGTGTGGCCTCACTTATCATTACTTCCAGTGACCACTTGGGAAATGTGTCCTCTCCGTACTCACTGCTCGGGGCTCTATGGGTTTTCAGGGGAAAGCTGCTGCAGGGCACACAGAAAGAGTCTCATTAAACTTACAGCCATAGCTGTCTCCTAATCACAGAGGGCTCCTGGTGCCAAAAGACCAGCAGGCAAGAAAGGGAGTTACCTGCAGTGATAAGAAACCTTGATCATCAGAAGGAGATAGCGCTGTTGTTCATGAGGAAACAGATCTATTTTTGTTATCACAGTTTCCTTTAGTAGATACTGTGGTCATTTATTGCTACTTCTCTGCCCTACTTTGTGATTAAATGGAATATATATATATATATATCAATAGCTATAGCCTGAGAGGGGCCTGGGGATCAAGGGCACAGGCCCTTCATAGATGACACTCTGGGACACTCCACCAGATAAGCCACCTGGGCAGAGGAGGTGCTGCCTAAGAAGTGGCAAATAAATCTAAAATGAGCAGTAATGTTGAGTACCAGTTGTGGCCGTAAGAACATTGACTGTTAGACGCACTCTGTTTTGCCCCCTGAACTTCTTTTTCTACTATGGGATCAGATGGAGTGAGATTATCAAAGCAAGTGGATCCCAGCAGCACAGGAGGGACTGTGGTGGATGTCAAGGGGCCCTATCCAGATTTCCTCTCTAAAGTCTGGGGAGCTCATTTTCCTGACAGTTGGGGGTGCTGCCCTCTGAGGGCTCATAACTTGAATCTCTCCCCGAAACTGAAAGAAAGCTTCCTTGCTCAAGTTTATGCCCCTCATTGGGGGCAGCTTGCATCATTTCAGCACCTCTTTGAAGGGCTAGCTCATTCCAAGGCTCCTTGAGGGTTCAGCTTGAAGCCTTTATGCAACTGCATCACAGTTCAACTGCCCAATGCTACTGCCCCTGCCTCCTCCCAGGTGCTGCTGCTGAGCACACCCTTCTGTCAACCTTCTGCATGCCTGTTGCCATCAGAGAGCCTGCTTTCTGAGGAACCTAAGAAAGGCATACACTCACTTGGAGGGGAGCGGTTAAGATAACAACCTGAAAAACCAAAAAAAAAATCCATGGATCAAATTGAGTTTAAGAAGAAGGAGAAGAGGCCTCCAAACCTTATTTCTGTCATGGCTTCTATATAAAATATCATCCAAATTAGGAAGTTTCTGTCCTACCATCACATTTTTTCAAGGTTTTCTTGGGTCTTGGGGCTTGAGTTACCCCAGGAGTTAAATTTAGACCCAGCCTTCTATGGGTTTGAGTATGCTAACGTCCTTTCTTACTCTGAGAAACAGGGGAAATATGTGTGTGTGTGTGTGTGTGTGTGTGTGTGTGTGTGTATACATGTACATATGAATGTGTGTGTATATATATATGCATTATATTCCTTTGAGTTTTAAGTTCAGGGGTACATGTGCAGTTTTGTTACGTAGGTAAACTTGTGTCGTGGGGGTTTGTCGTACAGATTATTTTGTCACCCAGGTGTTAAGTCTAGTACTCATTAGTCATTTTTCCTGATCCGCCTCCTCCCACCCTCCAGCCTCCCATAGGCCCCAGTGTGTGTTTTTCTCCTCTATGTGTCCATGTGTTCTCACCATTTAGGCCCCACTTCTAAGTGAGAACATGTGGCATTTGGTTTTCTGTTCCTGTGTTAGTTGGCTAAGGACAATGGCCTTCAGCTCCATCCATGTTCCTGCAACAGACATGATCTCGTTTATTACATATTTTTTAAATGTAATCTCACCTATGATAATAAGCCCACCCAGCTGTACTTGGTAACAAATCACCATTATATTTATTGGAGTTGAGTATCAGTTGAATTCTGTATATAAAGGATTATTTCATGAAAAAAGTTCAAAGACAGAATTAAATCACACAGGTTAAAACGTCTCCATTGTGTATTCCAGTGGATTTCTCTACCACATCTCATTAATATCCCTGTATTCGCTGTGCCTATGGAGAGTCTCTAAACTTCTATTTGCCCAAGAGTAATTCTGAAAGATTGAGTGTGAAGTAAATATTCCTTTTTGAGGTAGTGAGAGGCACAGTTCAAAGAGGAGGGAGACTGAAAAGAGGATTGTTAGGTTGAGGATAGGAAGGTAAGGGGATAAAAGGGGATGGCTTGAAAGACTCTTCCAGGGAGCATGACTTCATGCAACCAAGAGAAAAAGGAGGTTAAATGGTCAAGGTGCAGTGCACAGGTTCCATCTCACCCCACAGTGAGGCCAGGTATTTCTAACATATAATTACTCTTGATTTCTCTTTTCTGAGAGCCACAGCTTGAGGAGGCATAGAAGTGGAAAAGCCATCAATGGTCTGTAACCAGATCACTTGGGACTTAAATAACTACAAGCTGTTTAGATAACTGCTCCTCAGCCCTGCCAATCCAAGTGTCCTTAGGTGCCCTGAATTCAGCTGCATGTACTGTCCTATGAAATGACCTTTTCCAAGCCTAAAAATCCAGGGTCAAACAGTTCTCAGGGTGTTACCATCCACTCCACCTGCTCCATGTTTCTTTCCCCACTGCCCTCACTGGAAATGCATAAGGAGGAAGGAGACTGGATCCCTATTCCCTCTAGAGCCTCCATACCACCCCTTGGTGCGGAATGGGAAATGGGGAAGTGTTTGGTTGCTGCTGGTGAGCCATTACACAAAACCTGCACCACTGGGATGTTTCACAAAGTGTTTCCTAGTTAGGGTAGCCGCAGTAACCACAGAACAAGATTGATGAACCACAACCAAGCAGTTTTTCACAGACAGACAGCTGCAGGCTCTCTGCAAGTTTCCATATCGTCACTTTCTGAGCATGAGCTGCTTCAGCCACTGAGTCAGTCAGGTGCTAGATATGTAAAGAAAAAGGAAGCACAGCACCTGCATTCAAGGGGTTGGGTCTGGTGGAGACAAAGAAGTGCTGGGAAAGGAACAGGAGGGACAGAAGTAAATAGTGTTTAGGGACTGAGGCTTTGGTGAGGCAGAGCTAGCTTTAAATCCCTGCTCCACCACTGACTGGCTGTAGAACCTTTTTAAAAGTCTTTAACTGTTTGGGTCCTCCATTTCTTAATCTGTAAAATGGGGGTGATAATCCCAGAGTTTTTTTTTTTTAAGGAAATAAAAAGGGCAAGGAAAAAGCTTAGCACCATGCTTGGCATATAGAAAACACCCAATCAATGTCAGCTACGCTTATAATAATTATTCAGGATGAGAATAAACAAGTACTGACTGAGGCACTGGCAAAACATTCTAGTCCGATGTGCTGAATTGCACAATGCCAGTCATCTGAGTTAAAACCATGGAATCTTGTCATTACTCAAACTCATTCTCTGTATTCTGATGTCTCATATTTATATGTTATAACTCCCATCACTTGTCGAGATCCCAGCAAGTGCAAAGAAGCAGAAGATAAGTAAAGCTCTCCCCTCCCCTTGCCCGACACCACTGTGGTCAGCAGTATATTGCAGTGCTTGCAGGTGGGTTCCCAAGAACCCATGGGAGAGTGACAAGGTGAAGATCCAACACAGGAGGGGACAACAGGGGCCTCACCTTGGCCTATTTTATTTATTCTAATCTATAAACTGGACTTGTATTATAAGGAAACTAAACAAATATGTTACCTTCTAAAATGAAAACATATTTTAATAGTGACCTTCCTTGTATATGCTGTTTTAAAGTAAAAACAACTTGTTAATAGTTTGGGTTAATATTTTTGGCCGGGCACGGTGGCTCACGCCTGTAATCCCAGCGCTTTGGGAGGCTGAGGTGGGCGGATCATGAGGTCAGGAGATCGAGACCATCCTGGCTAACATGGTGAAACCCTGTCTCTACTAAAAATACAAAAAATTAGCTGGGTGTGGTGGTGGGTGCCTGTAGTCCCAGCAACTCAGAAGGCTGAGGCAGAAGAATGGCATGAACCCGGGAGGCGGAGCTTGCAGTGAGCTGAGATTGCACCACTGCACTCCAGCCTGGGCAAACAGAGTGAGACTCCATCTCAGGAAAAAAAAAAAAAAAAAAAAAAAAAAAAATTGTAGGAGACCTTCTTCAACACTCTTAAAATCACACTGAATAGCTGTTGCCTCTTTTACCCATGCCTTGTACTTGTTCACAACCCCAAATACTTCCAAATTACCACATATGAAGACAATATCAAGTACATTACTTTTTTGAAAAATTTGAAGACTTGCAGAGATAATATTATAAGGTACTGCAGGAAATGGAGTTCTGATATCTCAGAGGTTAACCAGTGAGTATGTTTTAGTAGTTCATAGGCTATGTGATACTTATCTTGGATAATATCATTTGAAAACAAAATGCATTGTAACAGAAGAAACAGTTCAATCTAGATGATATACTCCATCTGGAATCAAATACTCTACAGGATAATTTTCCCCTGAAAAATTCAGGTGTTTAGGAGTGTTTTATTTAAATTCAACTCTGGCTTTATAATTAAAATTATCATTGTCTGGTCGGGTGCTGTGGCTCACACCTGTAATCCCAGCACTTTGGGAGGCCAAGGTGGGTGGATCACCTGAGGTCAGGAGTTTGAGACTATCCTGGCTAACATGGTGAAACCCTGTCTGTACTAAAAATACAAAAATTAGTCTAGCATGGTGGTGGGCACCTGTAGTCCCAGTTACTTGGGAGGCTGTGACAGGAGAATTGTCTGAACCTGGGAGGTGGAGGTTGCAGTGAGCCGAGATTGTGTCACTGCACTCCAGCTTGGGTGACAGAGCAACACTTCGTCTCAAAAAATAAAAAATAAAAATAAAAAATTTTAATTGTCTTAACAAAACCAGGTTTGTTGTTGTTGTTGTTGTTTGTTTGTTTTTTTTTTTTTTTTTGGCTTTAGAGCATTTGTTGGCAAATGATTATTTGGTTTAGCAATTGTTTCAGACAGTTCAAGATGTATGCCTTGAAAAAGAGCCCTGTGTTCAGACCATAACCTTTAAGAGACGGGAGGAATAATCTGAACCTGTAACAGCACCGACTGCTGTGTTCCTGAGTATAAATATTCCTGTCTTCAGCTGGCATTTAGCATTATAAAAGAAGAATGATGTCCTCTATTACAGCTAGGAAAGAACCATCAATTCAGTTTACAGGAAGATTTTCTAGGTCTTTGTGTCAATCATTTCATAAAATTATTGAATAAAAGAAATAGAAAAGGAGTGAAATGGCATAAATAATAGAAAAACATTGAAAACCTGCATACACTCAGTGTTTTCGAGCTTATGATGCAGATCTCAATTCAAATTTAACCTTCAAGCACAAATGTCAGAGAATGTGCCATCACTTGACTGAACATCCAAGGACAATCAATTTCATTCCATCTACTTAGTACACAATTAGACACCCATTATACAAAATACCAAAATCTAGGATTCAGATACTGATAGATTTATCTTTTTACTTGAATATTAAATTATCTGAATATTAAAAAGAGTATGCCTTGTAAATATGCAGCTTGAAGACTTATCACCTAGTGAACATACAAAGTAGATTCCATCAGAAACAGTACATTATCAGACCCCAGAAGCCTCTTCTGTGTCTCCTCTAAGTAATTCCTTCTCTCTTCAGAGGTAATAGTGTCTTATTTCTAACGCCATAGATTATTTTTGTCTCTCTGGGAACTTTATATAAATCAAGTCATACAGTGTATGTGATTGTGTGCTTGGCTATTGTTCACCAGTATAGCTATGAAAATTATCCGTTTTTGTACCAGTATAGCTATGAAAATCATCGTTTTTGTACATACATAGTTCATTTATTTTCATTGCTGAAAAAGATTCTACTTTATAAACACACAAAAATCTTTAGTCACTCCTTCATTGGTGGACATTTGAATTGTTTTCAGCTTGGGGATACTACACAAATAATCTTGCTCTGATATTCTTGTACAGGTCTTCAGAGGACACGTGCAAGCATTTCTGTAGAAGATATACCTAAATGGAAAAGTGCGGGTTCGTGGATGAGCACATTCAACATTGTGAGTAGACAATGACAAATGATCTTCTCAAGTAGGTGTACAAATTACACTCTCTCCAGCAGTTCACGGGCGTTCCCATGCTCCATCTCTTCACCAATGCCTGGCAAGGTGAGTTTGTTTCATTTTTTTCATCATTCTGGTGGTCATGTAGTTATAATTCCCGGAGATTTAAATTCATGTTACCTTGATGATTAAAGAAGTTGGGGGATTGTTTCATATATTTGTTGACCTTTTGAATAAGCTTCTAACAATAGTCAAGTTTCTCGCCCATTTTTCTATTGAGTTATCTACCTTCTTACTGATTTGAAGGAATTCTGAAGAACAGTCCTTTTTTAGATTACATATGCTACAAATATTCTGTCCCTCTCTTTGACTTACTTTTTCACTCTCTTAGTGGTATCTTTTGATAAAGAGAAGTTCTTAATTTTAATATATTGACAAAATGTCAGTCCTTCCCTTGATGATTATTATATTTCTATTCTTTTTTTATCCCAACAACACAAACACATTATCCTAAGTAACTTTTTAAAGTCTGCATGGTTTTTACCTTTCTCAGTTAGAGTTTAAATAGAACTAATGTTTGAAACATTAGTTTCAAACTAGTGTTACGAAACAATGGTTAAATTTTATTTTTTCATTTGAATATCCAAATATTATTGAAAATACTTTCCTTTCTTCATTGCTCTGCTGAACTATTTTGTCATAAACCAAGTATTCATGCACGCTTGGGTTAGTTTTCATCCTCTCTATTCTGTTCCTTTGGGTCTTTGTCTATTCTCACACTACTAGTATATTTGTTAAATTATTGTATATTTATCTGCTTTTCTATTTTTAAGTCCTGATTTTTTATTCTCTTCTTCAATATTATCTTTGCTGTTCTTGGTTCTCTGTTTTCCATATACATTTTAGAATCCATTTACTCATTTCATTAAATAATTGTGCTTAGATTTGTAGGGGGTTCATTAATTTCATAGATAGATTTGGGAGAGAATTCTCAAAATTTGACATAGCTCTTCATTGATTGAGGTCATCTTTAATTACCTGTAATAATGTCTAAAATACTTATATAAAGACCATGAAACTGTTAGAGTTAATGCAATTATATCTAAGCTATTTTATATGGATTTAACCCTGGCTGTTTAGATCATTTAATTTAGATTTAATCCTAACAAATTATGCAATTATTATAGTATTTTGAAAGTTTTATTTTTGTTTTTGGTGTGTATAAATACAAGTGTTTTTTATAGATTGACTTGCATCTGGCACTAAATTAACATGTATTAATTATACTAATTTACCTATATATTTATTTGGACTTTCTGCATGGACAATCATGCAGAAAATAATATGTAAACTATTATCTGTAAAATAATATCTACTACCTAATTTAATGGAAACTAAAGTTGCTTATGCCCAAAACCTTGGAGACATTCTTGACTCCTTTCTTTTACTTATATCCCACATTCACGTTATTTTAAAAACCCTACCGGTTCTACCTTGAAAATAGGTCCAGAATTATCCCACTTTTCATCACTTTCACTGAGGCACCATCATCTCTTACTGGAATTGTTACAATAGCCCTCTAACTGGTCTTTCTCCTTCCATGTGTGACTTCTCTTCAACCAACAAATGACAGAGCCTCCACAGTGATCTGCTAGAAAAAGAAAAAAGAAAAAAAAATGTCACTTGCAAAAAGTGAGATTGTGATACTCTTCTGCCCAAAATTTGCCATTCTTTCCATCTCACTCAGTAAAAGCCAAAGTTGTTAGAGCAGTCCAGGAGACCTGACTTGATCTGTGTCTTTATTACTTCTCCTACCTCAGCTTTTCTCTCCTCTGCTCATTGCCCAGCCTTCCTGACTTGGCTGCTATTTTTTAGACCAGCAAGAAACCCTCCTGCCACAGGACATTTGCACTTGTTATTTTCCCTGCCGGGAATATTTTCTCATTTTCTCCAAATATTTTCTCAGAGAGGCTTTCCCTGACCTGTTTAAGGTATAAGCTGTCCTTGGACCATCAGCTCTTTCTATCCTCCTATTTTTGCTTAATATTTTTCACAGCAATATAACTCACTAGTATATTTTATAGTTTATTGGTTGTCTCTCTCCACTAGAATGAAATATCCCTAGACTGTGATTTTTGTCTCTTTTTTTCTCTGCTGTATCTTCAGTGTCTTATGCAGTGCTGTGAACACATCTGGTACTCTAAATATTTATGTAATGAATTAATAAGACATGTACTTTTAAAAATGCAAAAGAATTCAAGTATTAGTTCCAGCTGTATTTATCAGGGAAGGCTTCTGAAAGTAGATGAGATTTGAAGTTGGTAATTAATTGAAAAATATGTATTAAGCATTAAATATATACCAGAGACTATGACAGTCAATGACAATAATGGAAAAAAAAATAAAGTCTAGTTTCTAACTTCTAGCAAACAAGCTTGCCTTCCTCTCCAACACATGTAGTCACTAAGCCTCTTCCTTTACATTAAAGAGATTTAGAAGAACAATTTTGGAAAGTCATATGGCTTTCTTCATTTACCACTGGAAGCTTAATGCCATTAACATTGAACTTATTTTGTATTTTTCCTGTATCTTTCTTCACTGTTCAAATTAGACTGTTAAAGAATACATTTTTTAAAAATTTACTGTTGAGTTTATTATTATTATTATCATTATTATACTTTAAGTTTTAGGGTACATGTGCACAACGTGCAGGTTTGTTACATATGTATACATGTGCCATGTTGGTGTGCTGCACTCATTAACTCCGGAAGAACTCTAAATACTATGTATTAAGTCAACTGCAAAACATGGCTTCTTAGCCTTTTGGCTAAGATCAAGTGAATTCAACTGCAAACAAATAAATTACAGAACATCAATAAACATCAGATTTCAATGGACTTGTGTTGGACTAGTCTTCTAATTATAGAAAGAAAGGTAAATAATCCTACCTAACGTTTGCTATTCTGTACACAAACTTACTCATGGGGCAAAGAGGTTAGGAGTTATAACAATATAATTTTTTCCTTATTCTTTCTATTTCAATAGAAAAGATGTATAGCATAACAGAATTTGCAATTTAAAAGTCACAATAATATTTAATGGTTGTTCAAACAACGTGGATATTAAGAGTTGATCAGATTAGAGATTCATCTCATGATGTTGGAGAAAGATTTTATAGACCTTAGCAAAACTTGAGTTATCTACTTTTTGTATTATCAACTAACCATTCTTAGATCAATATTTTGACTTTTTCAGTCTTGATAATATCTAAAAAAAGAAGTTAGCATTTTTGCTTCTTTTGAGATTGTAACTTGTTGAATTCGTTGTACTTTATAATTTACAAAGAAACTTTTCATGCATTAGCTCTGCTAATCTATAAATCACTCTGAGTTTGGCATGAGTGTCCTCATTCTATACAAGGGAAAAGTGAGTCTTACAGGAGTTAACTGAGTTTTTGGAGGGCAACAGCAAGAAACATAAAAGCTGTGAGTTGAAATTAGGCCTGCTAGCAGTAAGACTCCATGGCTCTTTTTATTCTGCCCCATGATACAGTCAAAATCCATGGAAGGTTTTAAGTTAAATACTATGATGCAAGAAATTATCTCAGGTTCTTGAGACTAGAGTTTTTGCATTGATAAAAATGACATTTTGGTGATTAAAAAAAAAACCAGTTGTTAAATGTATGAACAAAGGAAGCATTACTATTCTTCACCATACCTTCATGTCTCACTTTTCCTCTTGTAATTTTGTTACCTTTGAGGATTGGTATAATTAAATATTTTTTAAAGTAATGTCAGGTTTTGAATTTTACAAATCTATTATTTTATTATCACATAAAATTAGGTGGTCACGAAACCTTATAAAGTAGCCTAAGCATGTTTAAGATATTTTCTTTATTATTATCTTGTTTTTCCAATTGAATAGACTGCTAGTTATCATAACAATAAATAAATGATATCAATTGCTATACAGGGAGTTCTTGGTGAAAATTAATCTTTTTTTTTTTTTTTTTGAGACAGAGTTTCGCTCTTGTCGCCTAGGGGCTGGAGTACAAAGGTGTGATCTCAGCTCACTGCAACTTCTGCCTCCTGGGTTCAAGAGAGTCTCTTGCCTCAGCCTCCTGAGTAGCTGGGATTACAGCCATGGACCACCACACCCAGCTAATTTTGTATTTTTAGTATAGATGGGGTTTAACCATGTTAGACAGGTTGGTCTTGAACTCCTGACCTCAGGTGATCCATCTGCCTGGGCCTCCCAAAGTGCTGGGATTACAGGCGTGAGCCACTGCATCTGACCCATTTATCTTTTGCACAAGTGGAAGCCCAGGAAATTATGCTGGCTGAAATCACTATGCTTTCATAGAAGCCTACAGAGAACTTAAGGAACTGCTGAAAGGTAACTTGAACCCCATATTTAGGGACGGAGAAGTCTTCTTGGGTAACATACTTGTTTCTAGGATAAGGGAATTAGGCCACATACGGGGCAAATCATAACCAACATCTACATATATACTTTTGACTTAATTTTCTCTATATATTATATTAAAGTAGTTTTTTTTCCAATTCAATTTATCAGGGAAATTTCCAAATTTGCCAAATTTTGGAAATTATTGCCACTGGCAACACTATTGTTTTAAGGACTCTTTAATTGGTATTTCAAAAGACTAGGTGTGTGTATCCTGTGATTAAAATCACTGAATTTCTTCTTTATGTTTGTAGACCACTGCCAAAAACAATAATGACTAAATTTAATAAGCAACATGTCAGACTTGCAGTAATTGTTAGAACAAGTTGAGACCCCAAAATATATGACTTGTCATAGAACAGATTATAGCATATTGTACTGCCTTTTATCCATTTAAGAAATCAAAATTATAAAGAGAAGATCAATAGTTCTTTTTATATCATGTGTCTATATATTCCTTTACCCAATATAGATGTGATGAGAATTACTATATCAGTATTACTGTATCTATATACTTTAGAGACAAGGTTAAATTGACGAGTCATGGAAAAAAAATCACAGCTTTCTTAAGGGGCCTTAAAATTCACTTATCTCACTTATCAATCTGATAATAGATACATCTCTCCCACAACCTTTTTTCTTTGTTCTTTTTTTTTTTTTTTTTTTTTTTGAGACAGGGTCTCACTCTGTCACCCAGGCTGGAGCGCTGCCGTGCAAACACAGCTCACTGTAGACTTGACCTCCCAAGACTCAAGTGATCCTCTCACCTCAGCTTCCCGAGTAGCTGGGACTACAGATGTGGGCGAACATGCTCAGCTAATTTTTGTATTTTTTGTAGAGATAGAGTCTCATCATGTTGCCCAGGCTGGTCTTGAGCTCAAGCCATCCGCCCTCCTTGGCCTCCCAAAGTGCTGGGATTACAGGCATGAACCACCACGCCTGGCTCCCACATCCTTCTAATGATTCGGTCAATGTTTTAATACCTCCAATGATGGAGAATCCACAAGCTTGTGAGTAGAGGCACCTAACTGTCAGGGGTCCACTGAGGATGGAAGGGAAGAGAGTTCCAGAACAAATGACAAGCATGTGGAAAGGAGGCAAGACTTCCAAGTGAGAGGCAGCATGGAGAGCAGTTCAAGAATATAAACAATGCAAGTGTGAGCGGAACACAGCATGGGGGAGAGTGGGTTCAGCTGAGCTTGCAGAGATGAACGAGGCCTGGCTATGCATAGACTTGACAGAAAGTCATGACAACAATATTGGCTTTCTCTTAAGAGTAATGTGAAGCCTTAAAGGAAGTGAAATCATGCTGTGGCATGACCATCTTTAAGATGGTCATCAAGAGACGATTTAAGGAATCCCATCAGGAACAAATTGTGGAAGTCCAAGAGATAGGATGGTAACTTGCACTCCAGTAATGGTGTGGAGATGGGGAGAAAATGATAGGCTTGAGAGGAAAAAAGGGAATATCGCCCTCCTCCCCAACCACATTCCAGGCATGTGCATCATGGTCCTCCTGAATACAGCCACTGGCTGGTATGTAATGCCCATGCAAGTCCAGCATCATTTTTCATGGTTATTAGCTATATGCAGGATTTTTTGGTTCAGGTTCACACCCTATGTTCCATGCTGTGCTCAGCTGATTTTATAAGAGGTCAGGGAAGAACAGCTTGTGGTGTGTCACAACATGTGCACGTTGCCTCCTCCTGGAGCTGGCACATCATAGGCAGTGGGAGGAATGCTGAGTGCCAGCAGGCCACAGGTGCAGAATGAAAGGCTCACCCACTCCCTGTGGGCCCTGGGTTTAAAAGCTTTAAACACCTGCCAAATCTGTAGACTTAACCAGCCCAGCCTAGCTCAGCAGCCCTTTCTCCCACCTGCCGGAAGAACTATTACAATCAATAAATAAACAGACTCAATCAATCAAAACTTCCCATAAACAGTCCCATGAAATGCACCATGTCCTTAGAAAGAATGCATTAACCTTTTTAAATTCACTACCAATAGCTCAACAAAAAGCCCAGTGTGATTGTCCTCTGAATAAATGATAATAAGGAGGGATGGCAGGCATTGTCGCATATGAGAGGCACACCAGAGTCTTTAGGCAAGAGAAGCAAGAGTATGATAACAAATGTTTTGGACATTATGTTTACTACTTGGTGTAATTTACTTATTGGTCTAAATTTGACTAGCAAACTGCAACCTGCAAGCTAAATGCAGTCTATCACTTGTTTTTGTTAAGTTTTATTGGAACACAGCCATGCTCATTTGTTCATATGTTGCCTATGGCTGCTTTCCTTTCATGCTACAACAGCAGGGTTAAGTGGATGCAACAGAGACTGTATGACCCACAAAGCTTCAAATATTTAATGCCTGTCCCTTAAAAGAAAAAGTGGCTGGGTGCTATGGCTCATGCACTTTGGAAGGCTGAGGTGGGAGGGTCACTAGAGCCCAGGAGACTGAGGCTGCAGTCAGCCATGATCATGTCACTGCTCTCCAGCCTGGGCAACAAAGCAAGACCCTGCCTCAAAAAAAGAAAAGAGGAAAAAATGTACCAACTCTGGTCTATCACTGAACAGAACTTGGTTTAAGAGAGTAGTAGACTTCTTTTAGCAACTTTTACACCGAGTTCTTGATGTTCACGCATATAGTTACTACTCATACAGAAACCTTTGAATCCAAATTCTATTTGACTCTAATAAGGGATGAAAATAAAATTGTTGAGAATAGATGGAAATGAAATTGTTGTTTCTTTTTGAAGTAAAAAATCAGGCTAAATGTTGCTTTTAGAGCAGCTATTTTTGTGTGTTTGAACAGCATAAGCTTTCATTTTTTAAAAAAAGAGTTATTAAATTAAGCCTCTGAAATAATAATGATCTGAGGAGAAAATTGCTTTTGAAGAACTCAAAAAAAGCTTTTTTAAAATCGACATTTGATAAAGAAAAGCTCTCAAATGTTCAAGCTCCATCCAACTGCCCTGAGTTCCCCCAAATTCACAACCCTCTAATAGAAAATATGTTAAATAGTAAGAGGCTCATAGTGGAATGTACTATGTCAAGTGACTTTATATTATAAGATCTGTCTACTTTAACATGAAAACTCAGCTGCAATCACCCTACTGCCTTAGGCACACTATAAATCCATTCCTACACAACTGTCCTTCTGCAAAAACAGTCATACTGCTTAGGTTCCTTACTCAGAAACTGACATCTCAACTGCTTGGTTCTTTGACCAGTGAACACCTTGAACCAAGTTAAATCAAATAAATGTCCTCAGCGTTGGAGCACAGTAAATGGTGAATTTGATTTGTTTTCTAACATGATCTATCTGAATAGTTTGAAAGAAGAGCTTGAGACAGTAGAATCTAGGGCTGGCAGGCGCCTTAGAGTGGTTTGATTTAACAACGGCCACACAGCTAGTATTTAACAGAGTTCACGAGAGAATCCAGAATTCCTATTTTTGACTAAAACATTGGCAGACATTGAAAGGTCTAACAAGACAAAAATGGGGCATAGCAGGGCACAACTCTCACCCACTGTTGGTAGAAGTGTGAACTGGCACATCACTTTTAACAATCTGGAATTATCTTGTAGGTTAAATATGTGCATAGACCATGACTCAAAGTTTACTCCTAGATATATTCTAAAGAAACTTGCACAGGAATGCTTGGAGTCATAATCTACATTGTAACAGGGGAAAAAATGACACAAATATTTATCAACAGGAACAGGTGGATAAATAGTGATACATTCATGCAATAGAATACTCTTTAGCAGAGACACTGAAAGAACTGTAGTCTGTAAGAATCCCAAAAACAAAATGTCAAAAAAAGCAAATCCCACAGGAATACACATATGCGATATTAACATTATGTGATATTATGTACGTTGGCTAATTTTATGTGCCAACTTAGCTAAGCTATGGTAGCCAGTTTTGGGTCATACATCAGACTAGATATTGCTATGAAGGTATGTTTTAGATGTGATTAGTATTTAAATCCATACATTCCAAACAATGTAGATTACCCTCCAGAATACGGGTGGACCTCATCCAATCAATTGAGGGTCTTAAGGGAAAAGGCAGATCACCTGAGAAAGGAGGAATCCTGCCTCCAGACTGACTTGGGACTCAACATTAACTCTTCCTTGGGTTTTCAGGTGGTGGCCTGCTCTGCAGTTTTCACATTTCCCAGGCCTCACACTGTGTGCCAATTCCTTAAAATAAATCTTATCTATACCTACCTATGTACCTACCTACCTACATGGCTTTATCCGATGCTTAAATGCAATATTGACCACAGTAAGGATTCCTATCTGATAGGCCTTGTAATTAAAAAAGAAAAAAAAAACATGGTTTTTGGATTAAGACAACTTCCATCCTAGCTACCCCCAAAATCTGTATGTTTTGAAATTAATGACTCTGTGGATCTTTTATTTTTCCTTTACAAAATAGAGATTATAACAGAGTTTTGTTTGAGGACTAGATCATATAATGAATGAATGTGGCCAAAATACTAAAAAATATGAATTTACTTTTTCTGTTGGGTGCTCTGAGATCTTATTTAGCAGATAGATGATAAACAAAATAATAGGCTAAAAGTCCCAAAGGCCTGCTTTAACTTAAAGCCAGTATTTCTATGGAACACACTTCTCACTATATCCTTCAAGAATGAGGAATTATTTTTCATGCATCAAATTAACAAAATTGAGAAAGACTTAAAACCTCCAGTGCAGGCAATGCTAAAAGGGAGAGGGTACCCTCATCCTTTGCTGGTGGAAGCGTGGATTCCTACAAACTTCTGGGAAAATAATAGGACTCTATCCACACGCAAAACCAAAAGCAGCATTATGTAAGGATATACGTGAAAGGATGTGTGTTGTAGTAATATTTGTAGTAGCAAACAACTGAAAATAACCTCAATTTATTTGCAATTGTCAATTCATAGTAGAATGTTTTAAGTAAATGAGAGGGCATATAGGTAGTATGGAATACTCCGATCTACTGATAAGTATGAGTATAATTATACTATATCTATTTGTTGGACTGGATGGTCATGCCATATTTTTTAGTGCTAAAAGCAAATTGCAGAGTAACCTGTTTAGCTGGATATTATTTTTGTTTTTGCACACACACACACACACACACACACACAGAAAAAAACACACATTTGCATATAATTGAATAAACCTGAGATATATAAAAATAAAGATACAAATTGTAACATTAGTTAGCTGAAGGTAGAACAATGGGACTTAAGAATATTAACTTTTCATTTATATATTTATTGTTTAAATTTAAAAATCAATCATTCATTATTGTGGTGAAGTAAAACAAATCCAGTTAACAAGTTTCATTGGGTATCTAAGACCTTTAACTGTATAGTTAATCACTAATTATGTACACAGGCTTTGAATATAATACTTCAATAATTGGCCTTAAATATGCAGTTGGTATCAAGACTCTTAAGTGGGTCTACCAACCTTTGTTCTTCTTCACCTGAGCCCAAAGGTAAATTTTTTGTTTTAAATTTCTCCAAAACTTCTTTTTCTTTTATCTCTCTATCAATAGCACAATAAAGAGCTGACAAGAAAAAGAAAAATCTGTTTATATTTTTGCCTACTGTTCTTTTGAGTACCTATTTTTAGCTTTGTTCCTCTTGATATTTACCAAGAAAATATATACATGCTTTTAAAATAATTAAGCAAAATACAGAATAATGTTTCAATTCCAAGATGTTTACAATTTTTGCTTGTTTCTATTCATTTTTAAGGGAGTATGTCAAACTTCCATCTCTCTTATTTATGCCTAACTTGAGTTGTGTGTCACTTAATTTTGACAACCTACTGTAATTATCCTTTAAGAAACTATTCCTACAATGTACAAGATTAGCCTAAATGCTATTAAATAACAATATTTAATGGTTACACACAAGTAACTACTACTACTGAGCAATCCTCTCTATGACAAATACTTGGAGTTAATTTCAAAAAGTAGAAATGAATTCATGTCGATTCATTCACACTGTCTCACTAATTTGCATTTTAGATTTGAAATCAGCATTTAGCAAAATAAGAGGTACACCCAACCATTTTCGATACTCACATACTTTTATGGCTTTTTGTTTTTGAATCCTATGACTTAGACAAAAAGCTGAGATATGTGGATGTTTCCTCTAATTTTATATAGCCTTGTGTCTTAAGAAGAATACGCCATTGTCATGATTTCTGTGATTATTGGCAAATGTCCCTCTTTTTAGTCTCCTTCCCCATACCAGGTGGAGATCTCATTTGTGACTCCACCTCTGTGACCTACTCTCAGAGCCAGTTGTGGCTACTTATTTAAAGCAACAGCAATTTCGTGTGTCATTCATGTTTGTCTTCAGACCTGGAATTTGGCCATTGTGAGTTGTCAAAGAGGCCAAACTACAAACTGCTATGGTCTGAGTTCAGAACAGAAGTTCTTCTTATAAGGATGAGTTCAATTCACCATGCTCTTCTGGGCCCCAAAACATAGAGAAGCAATGCTTCAGACAATTACAGCTCAGTCTGACCTTCCACTTTCTTAAATTAATAGTTCAAATTTCTCTGTTTATTAAATCGCAAATCTGCTAATTTCCCTTCTTCTTCCCAAGAAGGAACTTTTTTCCAATCAATCTAGAGACAATAGAAGCCATCTGTATTAGTTTGCTGGGCTATCATTACAAAGTATCACAGACTGGCTGGCTTAGACAATAGGAATTTATTTTCTCACAGTTGTGGAGGCTAGAAGTTTGAGATCAAGGTGTTCACATGTTTAGTTTCTTCTGAGACCTTTCTCCTTTTCTTGCAGATGGCTGCCTTCTCCCTGTGTCTTCTTCTGGTGTTCCTCTGTGTTTGTCCATGTCCTAATCTTCTCTTCTTACAAGGATATCAGTTAGCATTAGGGCCCAACCATATGACTTCATTTTACCTTAATTACTTTTTAAAATACGCTATCTCCAAATACTGTGACATTTTGTGATACTGAGAGTAAAGACTTCAGCATACACATTTCGGGGTGGGGGAGGTTCTGTATTAGTCTGTTTTCACATTGCTATAAAGATATACCTGGGACTGGGTCATTTATAAAGAAAACAGTTTTAATTGACTCACAGTTCCGCATGGCTGGAGAGGCCTCAGGAAACTTAATCATGGCAGAAGGGGAAGCAGGTTCATCTTACATTGGGGCAGGCAAGAGAGGGTGTGAGCATGTGAAGGAGGAACTGTCAAACACTTTTAAAACCATCAGATCTCCTGAGAACTCACTATCAGGAGAACAGCATGGGGAAACTGCTCCCATGACCTATCACTTCCCACTGGGTTCCTCCCTCGACATGCGGGGATTATGGGGATTACAATTCAAGATGAGATTTGGGTGGGGACATAGCCAAACTATATCAGGGTCATAATTCAGTCCATAACTCACTTTCCACCTGCAAACCTACATGTGCACCACATTCTCTCCTCCTCCCTTCAGTTAGTTTATGACCAATTCTTCTAACAGGATCCTAAGTCCTCCCTCCTTATCAGGAGTTTTGAGCTAGTAATTATTGCTTCTCTTCCTATGAAATCAGTCCTACAGAAAAGTAATATTTCTCAAATATCTTTCATCTAAAAAATAAATAAAATAAAGCAACACATTTATCACACCCCTGTTTCCCACACCTCCCCAAGCTGGACTCAGGTCATATATCATCAGAAAAGTGACCCCAAACATAAATACAAAGTTTGATAACTCACATAGGTACCCACCAGCTAGGTGAGGAACCAGAGCACTGCTAGCTGGCCACAAACCCCTCACCCAGTTGTGGCCTCTTGCAATCATTATTTCCTCTCTTCTGCTTAAGGGAGATCACTCTCCTGACTCAGAACACTACAGTTTAGATTTGCCTGTTTGTATAACTTGATCATATGCATTCTTTTATTATTATTTCTCAACATCATACTTTAAAAGTTCATCCGTGCTAGTGCAGCAATTCATTCATTTCCATTTCTTATCATTTCTCATGGTATAAACTCGATGAGTTTTAACAAAAATAAGTGGTCATGTAACCACCACCTCACAAAAGACATAGAACATTTCCAACACCCCAGAATGTTTTCTCATGTTCCTTTGTAGTCAATCCTCTCCCCAACCTACAGACCCAGAAAACCATTGATCTGCTGTCACTACAATTTTGCCCTTTCTAGAATTTTACGGAGATGGAATCATACTGTATATAGTCATTTGTTTCTGTCTTATTTCACCCAGCATGATGCTTTTGGAATTCGTCCATGTTGTTGTATGTATTGGTAGTTTGTTCCTTTTTATTACTAAATTACATTTCATTGCAGGAATGTACTACCATCTGTGTATCCATTGGCAAGTTGGACATTATTCACTGTAGTTTTAGTTTGCATTTCCTTGTTACTGATGGCATTATCAATCATATATCTATGTTCTATGTGTCTGCCCAATATTCTTCCTCCTTGTCCTATTATAGACTTTCTTATTCATTTGCTTTCTTGATTCTCTCAATTGTATGCCTGTTTTCTATTTTGGTAATTTCTGTCTTTTCCCATTCTTTTCTACATTTTACTTTATTTGCATTGAATTTGCTGTTCTATTTCTATAGTTCTACTCCAAACATTTGAGGGTGCTACAGATTAAAAATTTATGCATCATAAATAGCTGTTTACCTATTGACTAACACATAGCAACTGACTTGAAAATTATATCTTCTAAAGGATATTTTAAAATATTTATAAAACCATAAACCATGGTTTTTATATGACTGAAATTTAGCAAGATACAAAGATGCCTAAGTTTATTATTGCACATGACCTGGATATTCTGTTTGTACCAACAATTTTTGGAATAGAAATAAAATTAATTCATCCCTCATTTATAAGTATGATACATTTTCTCAGAAAAGTAAATGTTTGCCTTCTTTTCAGCAAAATAATTATTATAATAATACAATTAAAAATTTTACAAAATTAGTTGTCTATTGACAAATTTAAAAGTTTTTCATGAAATATTATGGGTCTTAGATGATTTTAATTTCAATTTGGAGAAATTTTGCTCTGCTAAGATTTTGGCAAATACAACAATCATCAAATTTATCTAAGGATTTTATATATAACATTCAAGAATTATAATGGAGTTATATTTAATAGATATTATAATTGGAAAACATTACAAAATATTTTAATTTCTTAATGTAAATTGTTATCACACACGTTGCAATTTTCCCTATCTCTTAAAACATTCTAGATCCAAATAGTAGTGTAAATAATCAGCTTCCCCTTTCCTAGGTTATACACAAAAATTAACTTAAAATAAATCATAAACCCCAATGTAAAAGTTAAAAAAACACATAGAAAATATGAGTAAATTTTTGTGACCTTGGGTTAGGCAAAGCCTTACTTGTGGCACCCGAAGCACAAGCAATAATGAATTATGGATAAATTGGCCTTCAGCAAAGTGAAGACTTTTGTGCTTCAAAGGATACCATCAAGAAAGTGAAACAATAATCACAAAATGGAAGAATATATTTGCAAATCATATGTGTGCTAAGGGACTAGTATCTAGACTACATAAACAACTTTTACAATTCAATAATAGAAAGACAAACAGCCCAATTTTTAAAGTGGACAAAGGCTCTGAAAAAACATTTCTCCAAAAAAGATAGACAATAATCACACGAAAAGATGCTCAGCATCATTAGCCATTAGGAAAACACAAATCAAAACTACCATGAGATGCCAAATTATACCTACTAGTTTGTCTATAATCACAAAGGCAGAAAAATAACAATTGTTGGCAAAAATAAGGAGAAATTGGAACTCTCATATACTGCCAGTGAAAACGTAAAATAGTGCAGCCACTTTGGAAAACAGTCTTGCAGTTCCTAAAAGTTTAACATAGAGTTGCCAATGACCCATCAATTCTATTCCTAGGATATACCCAAGAGAAATAAAAGAATATGTCCACACAAAAATTTGTACATGATTGTTCATAGAAGCACTATTCATAACAGCCAAAAAGTGAAAAATGTCTATCGATTTATGAATGGATAAATTAAATGTCATTTATCTGTGCAAGGAAATATTATCCAGCAATAAAAATGAAGCACTAATACATTTCAAGGATAGAACTTGAAAACAATATGCTAAGTGAAAGAATCAGTCTCAAGCTTTATGTATGTTTCATCTGCAGTATGGGGGAAGGGTGCTCCCTCAGGCTCTAGGCTTCAAGGATTCTCGTGGTCATTTTTGCCTTGTAAATCTATTGAAATCTTTGCTCAGTATCTCAACTCCACAGCGGTTTTGTTTTTCCAGAATCATCAGATGTTTCTATGTAGTTTTCCTTCTTCTCCAAGATGTTGGCCTTGTCATAATTCCAATTATTTTAGTCAGATGTTTTTTTCTACTTTTATACAGCTTTTATGAGCAGTGGGAGGATTTGTCTAAACTGCCCTGAAGGCTGGGTGGGCTGGCCCATGCCTGTAATCCCAGCACTTTGGGAAGCCAAGGCAGGAGTATTGCTAGAGCTCAGCAATTCAAGACCAGCCTGACCAACACAGTGAGACCCCCATCTCTACAAAGAATAAAAAAAATAAAAAATTAGCTGGGTGTGGTGCTGCATGCCTGTAGCCCCAGATACTTGGGAGGCTGAGGCAGGAGGACCATTTGTGCACAGGAGTCCAAGGTTGCAATGAGCCATGATCATGTCACTGCACTCCAGCCTAGGTAACTGAGGAAAACCCTGTCTCTGTAACAGAAAAATTAATTAATTAATTAATTGTTTGCCCTGACCACCGTTACTGAAAGCCTCTCCTGCGGCATGATCTTTTTTTAAAAAGATGAATTTGATTATTTTTATTATGTCATTAACCTGCTTTCACTGTCCTTAGGATTACTTTAAAAACCTTCCATCTGGTTTATAGTGCCCAGACTGTTTTGTTTCCTGCTCCCAACAGTGGCTATCACAGATGCCCTTCCTTTCATGCTACCCTCTAGTGATCCTGGCCTTTCTCCAGGTTCCTCTGGGTAACATGTCTCCTCTCAACTCAGAACCTGACCTTGAACCTCTTCAACTTTTTCCCCAACAATTTTGTCAAAATTCTGCTCATTGGTCAAATGCTAGCCAGAGCCCTAAGGCTCATTTTTAATAAATGTCTCATTGGAGATTAAGACATAAACCAGAAAGTATGTTTTTAATTTATAAATTTCAGGCTAGTCTCACCCTGTATCAGATATTCCTGTGGCTCCTGGGAGCTAAAACATGTGTTCACAGTTTCTTAGGACAGTAATCTTCTCTGCACAGTGGCCCCCAGAGTTTGAAGTTGGGGTGGTGGCAAACCACTGATGGTGTCCAACTAGGGCGTCGAGCACATGCAGCAAGGATTTATCATTTTTTTGATTATGCAACATTCATTTCCCTTTCTGGTGGTACCAGAGTTAGAATTTCCTTTGGAGAAATGCTCTCTCTCCCATTGCACACATTCTTCTGGAACTGCAACTCAAGCACCCTTCTATCACCACTCAAGGAATGGACACATGCTCTAAGCCCATTAGGCTTCCTGCTCTGAATCTTTCAGTCTCCACCAGAGAGTTTCAAACTGTGTGGGGAGGGCTGGAGAGTGAAGCTCATTCACCATGTAATTACCCTTGGAAATGACTTATAGTGATGAATTCATGTCACCTACTTCATTTCTTCCTAATATTGGTTTTTATTGCTTGCAGCTAAATAAATCAAACAGCAACCATAGTATTTATTAGCATTCATTCACAAAATAAGAATATTCGTAAATTTACGATTTTCCTTTCAAGTATCGGATAGAACCAGTTTTGTTATGACATAACTTTAAAACTCTCCCTATATTTGTTAATCTCCCTTTCCAACAACAATAAAAAATAAGGCTTCGGGCTTAGAACTTTGGGAAACAAAACCATTTACTGCTGGAATTCAATGAAATTGATTGTATTATATTTCCTTTTACATTAATTTCTATTTATGATAAGTGCTGTTGGTTTTCCATTTATGGTGTGTTACATAAAAAATGTTTAAAAAGAAACATAAAAAAAATTTTTTAAATTGAACAGTTGTAGGCTAATATGGGAACAATCAAGAACATGTGAGAATGACTGAAGCTTGGAAAACACAGCTTAAGCAAAGGGATCTGGGCAGTGTCCAGTTTAGTGGTTAGTCTAACCCACTCCTCATCATACTCCCACAATCAAATCTTCCTTCTTTTCCAATATCCCTTAAAAAAAAAATCCCAGCCTCTTTTATTAAACCTTGTTCCCTACTATCTTAAATTTTTTTTCTGATTATCTTCTTTGGAGTTCTCAGGTTGACTTTGTCTACGTCCTAACTATATCAAAGTCCAATTTTGTATAACACAGCAGATTCTGCTGTGGTGTGGTTAAAACAGCAGGCACTCCAAAAGCCGTCAAAAAAGCAAAGACTTCTAAGGCAGTTTATTTTTAATGCATAAATTAGTCAGAGTAAAAGTGATTTTAAATGTTTTTGTGTGCATAAGACCACGTTGCCATGCTAGATGAATCCAATCAGCCAGAAATTGCTCAGCTTACAACCAGGTCATTGTGCAGCCCTCAAGCTTACTTCAAGACAGGCACTGGGCTTTGAATCCAAGGGAGCTTTTGAAATGCAAGTGGCTGTAGGCTCCATCTTTTCTAGTTCCAGAAAGCTCTTCCTAAGGTGGCTGTTCTTTAAGCCCCTTGTATACAATTTCCCTACATTCCTTCTACTCTCTCTCTACTTTTTGGTATATTTTTCTTGGCTCTTGTCTTCCTTCAGTCTTTCTGTTTTTCATTTGCGGTGATGAAATCAATAATTAGACTCTAATGTGAATCCAAATGCAAAATGCCTTTATAAAATTAAAAGAATAAAACCAACACTTTGTTTTCATTTATACTCTTCAGCAGTCTTTAGTTGTCATTTAGCAGTAAAATTTTATCAGAATATTCAATACTGATAATGCTGCCAATCTTATTTTCAAAGTTGAGGCTTTTCATGTGGGCTGTGGTTGGCACTGCACTTAGCCTGATTTGGATTCTATTTCATCTCTTTGGCTTCAACTGACATTGGGAGGCAACGAAAACCAGCAATCAGCCTGCCATGAATTTGCCATGGGACTACATACTGTAGCAGAAATAACCATATAAATTTGCTGAGGAAAGACAAATTCACAGCAGGCCAACTACAGCAGCCTGGCCCCCATATGTTAATGGGACTCCAGAGAAAGGGACGCCTGAGGCATGAGCACAGAATAAGGAAGGCGCCAAGGAGAGGGTATGTATACTTTCCCTGAGATATCCCTTTCACCAGGGCAAAGGCCACTGCATTGCCATCAGTAAAGAAAGGAAGGCAGCATGAAAGGGTAAAAGCAGCACTTTCAAGAAATGATGAAGACTAGGTTTGAGACCAATCTTTGCTGTAGAATAGTTGTGTACTTTTGGGTAAGCCATGCAGCCTTCCTGAGCCTCAGTTTCCTTTTGTGCAAATGGGAGTAAAAATTATTGCTATGAAAAATTCAGAGAACTAACTGTGAAGGTCAAATATAAAAATGTGTATGAGTATTGTCTTATGAAATATAAATGAATATAAAATGGTCTGATTAATCATTATCTTAAATTTCTTAATAATAGGAGTAAACACTTTGCCTTTGAGTTGGGCAGGCAGCTATTAGCATTCAAACAGTATATGCATAAAAATAAATTTAATGGTATCTAAATCTCAGAGGAACTTTTTGTGCTTTCATTTTCAAATAAGCTTTCCTCATGATGGATCATTATTGAAGAGTTTCTCAGCAACGGAAAAAAGTTATCCATGGGAGAGATTGAAATGGAATAAGCTGATTTTAACATGCAAAGTGGCTATTTCTATTTCTACATGTGGTTATAAAGACTTTCTGTATTCCCTTCTCTAACCACCCACTGTATATTCTTCTTCCTAAAGAGATCCATTTACTTTCTGTGTCTTAATAATACTGCCGGTTTTCTGAGGAGTTTTATGATGCTGGGAGAGTGATGTACAAAATCAGTTGAGATATTTATGAAATCTAGACATGGCTACTAATAAAATGAGAGAATAAATAGGCAATCTTAGAACAATAAGATATATACTATTCCCGAAAGGTAAAGACTGCACACTCAGTCCATAGGGCAGATGGGAACAGAATCAGGTAAGATAAGAAAACAAAACAAAACACCACCAAGTGTATATAATAACTCGGTGAGAGTACCTGCAATAGTCATGAGATGAACTACAAAAATGTACTACCATTTTTTAAAAGTTACTTAAATTAAGTTGATGTTAAAGTAAATTTTTGCAACATACTGTGTGTGTGTGTGAGAATGCAATGGTTCTATTCCATCATTAACGAAGTATAAATTTTTATTTTGTCTTTATCTCAGTTGTAGTGATATTCTGATTTGGGTGATTCTACTACACTAAGCAAATACTCAAAAAACAGACCTCCCAAACCATGTGATAGTTCATAACAGTATTCGCTTCAATCTACTTTGTTTGATATTAATATTTTTATAACAACTTTCATTGGTTACCAATTCTATCATTTTTTTTATTCAAACTTCCTATATCCTAATGCTTTAAAAACATCTCTTATAAACAGAATTTGGCTTTTAAAAACAAAAATCTAATCTGGTAATCTTTGTCTTATAATGGAGCATTTAATCCATTTACATTTAATGTAATTACTAATACATTTGTGGAAAATGTTTATATTTTAAAATAACAATAATTCACAGAAAAATACAAAGATAGTACAGAAAAAGCTCCTGTACTCTTCACTCAGTTCATGTCTTATATAATTTTAGTCTAATACCAAAACCAAAGATATGACATTGGCACAATGTGTGTGCATAGTATGTAACTTCCGCACATGTGTATATTTGTGTAACCACTGCTACAATCAAAACACAAAACTATTCCATCATCACAAAGATTTCCCTCATGCTACTCCTTCATAATCCCACCCATTCCCTCACCCCACCATCCCTAACCCGTGACAACCACTAATCTCTGTTTTCCATCTTTATAATTTTGTCATTCTGAGATTGAAGTGAAATTATACAGTATACAATCTTCTAAGATTGGTTTTCTTCTATCAGCATTTTTGTTGTTTTCAGTTTGGGGTATTACAAACAAAATTGCTATGAACAATCATGTGTAGTAGTTTGTGGACATATATTTTCATTTATCTGGGATAAATGCCCAACAATGCAATTGCTGGTTTGAATAGTAAATGTATACTTAATTTTTTTTATAAACTGCCAGACTGTTTTTCAGAGTGGCTTTACCAGATTACATTTCTATGTATAACAAATTTTATTTCTCTGTATCCTAGCCAACATTTGATATTGTTACTATTTTTAAAGTTTTTGTTTCACTGTGGCAAGAACATTTAATGTAAGCTCTACCCTCTTAACACATTTTTTAAGTGGACAATATAGTGTTGTTTTCTATAATGTTGTACAATCAATCTCCAGAAATTATTTAGGTTGCATAATTAAAGCTTTATGCCCATTGATTAGAAATTTCACACTTTTCTCTTCCCCCAGGCCTTGGTAATCATCTTTCTACACGCTATTATTTTAGGTATCTCATATAAGTAGAATTATCCAGTATTTGTCCTTCTGTGACTGGCTTATTATGTTTAGCAAAATGTCATCAAGTTTCATTTATATTGTCACATTGGAGGATTTCTTTCTATTTTAAGGCTGAATATTATTCCATTGTATATATATATATCACATTTTTCTTTAGCCATTCATCCATCAATGAATATTTAGGTGGTTTCTAATCTTGGCTATTTTGAATAGTGCTTCAATGAACATTGGAGTGCTAACATCTCTTTGAAATTCTGATTTCATTCTTTCAGATAAATACCCAGAGCTAGGATTCCTGGATCATATGGTAGCACTATATTTAACACTTCGAGGAACTTCCATACTGTTTTCCATAGTGCCTCACTATTTTGCATTTCCAGCAAAAGTGTACAAGTGTTCCAATTTCTCCACATTCTCACCATATTTTTTTAATAATGGTCGTCCTAACAGGTATGAAATGCTATCTACTTTTAGTTTTGATTTGCATTTCCCTGATGATTAGTGATGTTGAGCATCTTTTTATGTATTTGATGGCCATTAGTATGTCTTTTTTTTTTTTTTTTTTGAGAAGAAGTCTCACTCTGTTGCCCAGGCTGGAGTGCAGTGGCGCAATCTCGGCTCACTGCAATCTCTGCCTCTGGATTCAAGAGATTCTCCTGCCTCAGTCTCAACAGTAGCTGGAAATACAGGCACGTGCCACCACACCCAGCTAATTTTTGTATTTTTAGTAGAGATAGGGTTTTGCCATATTGGCCAGGTTATTCTCGAACTCCTGACCTTGTGATCTGCCCACCTTGGCCTCCCAAAGTGGTGGGATTACAGGCATGAGCCACCATGCCCAGCCAGTATGTCTTTTTTGGAGAAATTTGTATTTTAGCTTTTAGCCCATTTTAAAAATGGCGTTATTAGCGTTTTACTACTATTTTTTATTTTGGCAATACTAATAGGTGTACAGTAATGTACCATTTGCTCTTAATGTTCATTTCCCTAATGGCTAGTCATGTTGAACATCTATTCATGTGCTTATTTGACACTTTTGTATCCTCTATGGTGAAATATCCCTTTATATATTTTGCTCGTTTTCTAATTGGATTGTTTATTGCCATATTGTTGAGTCTGGACAATTCCACACATATGTGATTTGCATATATTTTCTCCTGGTCTGTCCTTGTCCTTTCATCTTCTTCACCATAGTCTTTTGCACAGCAGAAGTTTTTAAAATTTTGATGAAGAACAATTTATGAATACTTTTCTTTTATAGATCTTGCATTTGATGTCATGTCTAAGAACTTGTCACCAAGACGTAAGTCCTGAAGAGCTTATCCTATGGTATCTTCTATAAGCTTTATAGCTTTACACTTAAAATTATGATCCATTTTGAGTTAATTTTTCCTGAGGTTTTGATTCGTTTTGTGGAGGCAGGGTTGTGGAGGTTAGCAGGGAGGGGAGACAGCTATGGATATCCAATTTTTCCATTAACATTTATTGACAAAATTATCCTTCATCCTTTAAATTGCTTTTGCACTTTTACCAAAATCAGTTGGCTGTACTTGTGTGGAGCTGTTTGTGGGTTCTCTATTCTGTGCCATTGACCTATGTCTATCCTTTTGCAAATGCTACACAGTCTTGTTACCTACAGCTATCTAATAATTCTTCAAACTGTGTAGGATGATACCTCCCACTTTTCTCTTTCTGAGAAGTGTTTTAGCTATTCAACTTTACCTTTCCAGGTAAAATTTAAATCTACTATATTATTCATGTCTTACTATTTATACCACATGTTCTATTATTGTTCTGTTTGGATTTGCGGTTTTTTTTTTCTTGTTTTTATATTATTTTGTACTACTTTCTTACCTCTTTCATTAGGTTGAAAGTTAGGTGCTACTTTACTCTTCTTTTAGTGCTTACCCTAGAGCTTAAGAAAGGCTAAATTCACTGGTACTTTGATATATGTCCTAGTCAATGTAAAAATCTTTTATTAATGATACTTTAAGTTCTGGGGTACATGTGCAGAATATGCAGTTTTGTTACATAGGTATACACATGACATGGTGGTTTGCTGCACTTATCAACCCATCATCTACATTAGGTATTTCTCCTAAAGCTATTCCTCCCCCAACCCCCAACAGGCCCCGATGTGTATGTTCCCATTCCTGTGTCCATGTGTTCTCATTGTTCCACTCCCACTTATGAGTGAGAACATGCGGTGTTTGGTTTTCTTTTCCTGTGTTAGTTTGCTGAGAATGATGGTTTCCAGCTTCATCCATGTCCCTGCAAAGGACATGAACTCATCCTTTTTTATGGCTGGATAGTATTCCATGCTTTATATGTGCCACATTTTCTTAATCCAGTGTATCATTGATGGGCATTTGGGTTGGTTCCAAGTCTTTACTATTGTGAACACTGCCACAATAAACATGTGTACATGTGTCTTTATAGTAGGATGATTTATAATCCTTTGGCATATACCCAGTAATGAGATTGCTGGGTCAAATTATATTTCCAGTTCTAGATCCTTGAGGAATCACCACACTTCCATAATGGTTGAACTAATTTACACTCCCACCAACAGTGTAAAAGCATTCCTATTTCTCCACATGCTCTCCAGCATCTGTTGTTTCCTGACTGTCTAATAATCACCATTCTAACTGGCATGAGATGGTATCTCATTGTGGTTTTGATTTGCATTTCTCTAATGACCAGTGTTGATGAGGTTTTTTTCATATGTTTGTTGGCTACATAAATGTCTTCTTTTGAGAAGTGTCTGTTCATATCCTTTGCCCACTTTTTGATGGGGTTGGTTTTTTCTTGTAAATTTGTTTAAGTTGTTTGTAGATTCTGGATGTTAGCCCTTTTTCAGACCAATAGATTGCAAAGATTTTCTCCCATTCTGTAGGTTGCCTGTTCACTCTGATGATAGTTTCTTTTGCTGGGCAGAAGCTCTTTAGTTTAATCAGATCCCATTTGTCATTTTTGGCTTTTGTTGCCATTGCTTGTGGTGTCTCAGTCATGAAGTCTTTGCCCATGCCTATGTCCTGAATGGTATTGCCGAGCTTTGCTTCTAGGATTTTTATGGTTTTAGGTTTTATGTTTAAATATTTAATCCACCTTCAGTTAATTTTTGTATAAGGTGTAAGGAAGGGGGTCCAGTTTCAGTTTTCTGCATATGACTAGCCAGTTTTCCCAGCACCATTTATTAAATAGGGAATTCTTTCTCCATTGCTTGTTGTTGTCAGGTTTGTTGAAGATCAGATGGTTGTAGATGTGTGGCATTATTTCTAAGGCCTGTGTTCTGTTCCATTGGCCCATATACCTGTTTTGGTAGCAGTACCCTGATGTTTTGTTTACTGTGGCCTTGTAGTATAGTTTGAAGTCAGGTAGCATGATGCCTCCAGCTTTGTTCCTTTTGCTTAGGATTGTCTTGGCTATGTGGGCTCTTTTTTGGTTCCAAATGAAATTTAAAGTAGTTTTTTCCAATTCTGTGAAGAAAGTCAGTGGTAGCTCGATAGGGATAGCATTGAATTTATAAATTACTTTGAGCAGTATGGCCATTTTTACGGTATTCATGAGTATGGAATGTTTTTCCATTTGTTTGTGTCCTCTCTTTTTTCCTTGAGCAGTGGTTTGTAGTTCTCCTTGAAGAGGTCCTTCACATCCCTTGTAAGTTGGATTCCTAGGTATTTTATTTCCTTTGTAGCAATTGTTAATGGGAGTTCACTCATGATTTGGCTCTCTGTTTGTTTATTATTGGTGTATAGGAATGCTTGTGATGTTTGCATATTGATTTTGTATCCTAAGACTTTGCTGAAGTTGCTTATCAGCTTAAGGAGATTTTGGGCTGAGATGATGGGGTTTTCTAACTATACAACCATGTCATCTGCAAACAGAGGCAATTTGACTTCCTCTCTTCCTAATTGAATACGCTTTATTTCTTTCTCCTGCCTGATTGCCCTGGCCAGAACTTCCAACACTATGTTGAATAGGAGTGGTCAGAGAGGGCATCCTTGTCTTGTGCCAGTTTTCAAAGGGAATGCTTCCAGTTTTTGCCCATTCAGTATGATATTGGCCGTGGGTTTGTCATAAATAGTTCTTATTATTTTGAGATGTGTTCCATCAATATCTTGTTTATTGAGAGTTTTTAGCATGCAGGACTGTTAAACTTTGTCGAAGGCCTTTTCTGCATCTGTAAAAATCTTAATGTATATTATTTCTATTTGATTCTCCCAACTTAGATGTTGTATTATTCCATTCTTACACTGCTATAAAGACACTACCCGAGTCTGGGTAATTTATAAACAAAAGAGGTTTAATTGACTCACAGTTCTGCAGGCTGGGGAGGCCTCAGGAAACTTACAATCATGACGAAAGGCAAAAGGGGAAGCAGGCACCTCTTCACAAGGCAGCCGGAGAAACAAAGAGAAAAACCCAGGGGAACTGCCGTTTATAAAACCGTCAGATCTCATGAAAACTCCCTCACTACCACAATAACAGCATGGGGGAAACTGCCCTCCTGATCCAGTCGCCTCCCAACAGGTCTCTCCCTCAACAACTGGGGATTACAATTCAAAAAAAGCTTTGGGTGGGAGCACAAAACCTAACCATATCATACGACATGGTTTCATTTATTTTTAAATCTGTCATGTGTAAATATTAAATGACAGACTTCATTATTATTTTGTATAGAGTATTAATTTATTGAATGATATATTTGCCATTTTTGTCGCTCTTGGAAGCACCTCTGAACTTCCAGATATAGTCATTTTTCTTCTGCTTAAAGTGTACTCTTTAATATTTATTTCATTGTGGGCCTGCTGATGAAGAAGCACCTTAATGTTTTCACTTTACCTTCTTTTTTTTAAGCATTATTCCCACTAAGTATCAGTTTATGGGTTGGCAGTTATTTTCTTAACACTTTAAAGGTATAATTCCTCTTGGCTGCATTGTTTATGTTAAGTAGATCAGCTCTCAGCCTTATTATTGTTCCTTTACATTTACTTTGTCTTTTTAGCACTAACAATAACAACAATCCTGCCCTAGAGAATTTACATTTTTTTCTTTGCCTTTTTATTCAATAATTTTGTAATTACTTATCTAGATATGTCTTTCTTCTATTTATTTATGGTGCATTGGGTTTTCAGGGTTTGTGGATGAGGCTTGGTGTCTTTAATCAGGTTTTTGAAAATTCTTAGCCACTCTCTTTTAAATATTTATTTTCCCCTGGTTTCTCACTCCTTTTCTTCTAAGATATCAATTACAAATATTTTACATTCTCATTGTGTACTCTGTTATTCTCTTTTCTCTATATTCCATTCGTTTAGTCTCTCTATTCATTCTGAATATTTTCTCCTGACCTGTACTTCATTTTACTAATTCTTTCTGTAGGTGCATCTAATCTGCTATTAAACTCATCTATTGAGTTCCTAATTTGGATTACTGTATTTTTAAAATTTAAAACTTCACTATTGTTTCCTTGTAAAGTTTTATTTTTTACTTTCGCCATAATTCCGCATATTGTCTCTTTTTCCCTTGAGCAATAGAAAGCATAGTTATACTAAGGTCTGTATCTGATAACACCAATATCTGGAAACCTGAAGATCTATTTACATTGTTCAGTGTTTCAATTTGTTCCCATTCATGTTATCTTGTCTCTTTGTATGTATGAATGTTTTATTATCAGCCAGAAATTGTATTTGTAATATTGTTTGTTTATCAGCCAGAAATTGTATTTGTAATATTGTTTGTGAAAGTAAACTCAGAACTAATATGGTGTTATCATCCATTAGGGAGTATTTTTGTTTATTTCTGCCACATGCCTGTGAGCATGTGCAAATTAAAATCATCTCAATTTAAGTATAGGAATTAAGAGAATTCTAAGATAAGCTGCAGTTTCTGTGAGAATCTGTTTACTTTTAGTTAATCCTTTCTCCTAGGGTGCAGCCCTTCAGGGGTTTCAAACCTGAAAAAAGCCAGGGCCACCTGGATTTGCCCCTCAACAGAACTTGGACTCCAACTTCTGTACTCTTAGCCCCTTAAATCGATCAATCAGTTCAGCCTTCTACTTGCCCATCTGAATCAGCAAAGGTGGCTCTAAAAACTGGCCTTTATTCACCACCTTCTGTTGTCCTCCTCCTCTTTTTCTTTTTTTTTTCCTGAGACAGATTTTCACTCTTGTTGCCCAAGCTGGAGTGCAATGGTGCGATCCTGGCTCACTGCAACCTCCACCTCCCGGGTTCAAGTGATTCTCCTGCTTAAGCCTCCCAAGTAGCTGGGATTACAGTCATGCGCCACCACAACAGGCTAATTTTGTATTTTTAGTAGAGATGGGGTTTCTCCATGTTGGTCAGGCTGGTCTCAAACTCTCGACCTCAGGTGATCCACCCACCTTGGCCTCCCAAAGTGCTGGGATTACAAGTGGGAGCCACTACGCCTGGCCATCCTCCTCCATTTTTAACCTGCTTGCCTAGTAGGATCATGGTCTACCTCACTCCTAGAACTTCTAAGATGCTGACATTTTTCTCCCCTTACCAACTATAATTCACTTCTATCTTTATGCTGCTAATAAATGTTTAAAGGGTCTCAACTTCCCTTGCCTCATATTTCCATAACGGACTTTCTATGCTTTCCTCTGGCCTCTGTTCCCAATCTTTTCCATACTTCCTTGTGGAAGAATGAGTTGATGTGATATGAGTTTTAAGGAAGGCCTTGTGGGCTTTGATCTCTTATAGGGATGGCTATGTGTACAGAGAGGGCACTGTGTCCTGCGCTCAACCATGTGGATTGCCCCCATTCCTGCAAGAGGAATGCCTATAGTTCTGAGTGCTAGACTGAATCCATTACGGAAAGTACAGAAAATATTAGATGTCTACTTTGCTACATATTAAATTAAATTGTATTCTCTGATTCAATCTTTATTAATAACGAAAGTAATTTTTTATTCTTCACTTGTTTGGCTTCTGTCTTATTTTTCCAAACTCAGGAGAAAAAAAAAGGACATTATTTATCGATTTCCTAAAAGCCCCAAGTACCCATTCACCAAAAACTTTACTCTTATTATTGCACATTTTATGGAGGAAGCTTTTCATCCTCTTCTTCTTGAAGCTTTTCATCCTCTTCTTCTTGGGTGTCATCATCCCAAGGTCATGCCTACAGCTTGGAGAAATAATAGTGATGCATCCAGTTAAATACTTTTTTCTTCCCCATTCCATATTCCATTTACAGGCTGGGATTAATGACATGTTCAGAGTCAAAGTAAACTGAAAACATAACCTTGATGTCACAAGTGGAAAGAAAGACTTCTTACATGTCAAGATCCGAAGAAATTTTTCCAGCAACACAGAGATATAACATCATGGATTAGAGCAAAACAACTGAACAACCTGTATATTCTAACCACAGCTATGATATCAAAGTTTACCTTCTCTATAAAAAGTAACTGATATGGTTTTTAATTCTGTCCCCTCCCAAATCTCGTGAGGAATAATAATCCACAATGTCGGAGTGGGGACCTGGTGGGAGGTGATTGGATCACAGGGATGGACTTGCCCCTTGTTGTTCCCCTGACAGTGAGTGAGTTCTCCTGAGATCTGTTTGTTGCAAAATGTGTAGCACTTCCCCTTTCTCTCTATTCCTCCTGCTCCAGGCATATAGGACATGCTGGCTTCCACTTTGCCTTCTGCCATGATTGTTAGTTTCCTGAGGCCTCCCCAGCCACGCTTCCTGTACAGCCTGTGGAACTGTTCACCAATTAAACCTGTTTTCTTTGTAAATTACCTAATATCAGGTAGTTCTTTATAGCAATGTGAGAATGGACTAATACGGTAACCAAATTATTAAGTGCAGCTTACCTTTTTATAGTTTGCACATTTTTAAAATAAAATACTACAGAGCCACCAATTAAGACCTGATGTCATCTAAGCCAAGAGAAAAAGTTTTCCTAATCCAGCTAGAACAAAGGAGCCTGAACAGTATGAACAAAAGTATGGCCTTGGTCTCCAAACCCACAAACTGTGTTTGTATATACAGAACCACAGATAAGACTCCTTTTATCTTAAAATATTTCCACGAGCTTTCGTTTTTCTTTTTTCTTTCTGAGAACTTCTCATTATTTGCAGCTATTTCTAGGCCACAGCAGCACTCCAGTAGAGTGTTTTGGCAACAGCCCCTGTTGCGGTCAGCAACTCCTCTGCAGCTGGGATTTCTTGAAAGAAGTGAGGAGCATTTGCCTTGTAGTGCTCCAGCAACAAAACAAGGAAAACTTCCATGGGAATCAGATAATCACAGAGCCTTCCCTCTCTCTCCCCTTCCCTTTCCTCATGTGATCAAAGAGGTCAGAGCCACTGGTGCACATTTCAGTCAGCATGCTACGCACAGAGGCCAATATAGGAACATAGTCCTAACTACTCACTTTAGATGATGGAGTTCTCCACAACTAAAGTGATTGTGGGACTCATAACCTTGATGTCACGAGTGGAAAGAAAGACTTGTTACAGGTCAATATTGTATCACCCTAAAGAAGAGACATGCTTCAGGGTGGATATATACAGGTTTGTGCATTTGATGTGGAGTGATTCAGCCAAAGAATTTACCCCAAAACAAGGTTATACATTGAATAAATATGAACATGTAGGTTTGCCTTAACTATAGCCAATAACACAAAGTAAAACCAAACAACAACAAAATACCAAACACACAATGTTTTCTGGCTAAGCAGAAATTCACGGGCAGAAGCCAAAGACAAAGAGACTTACAAGGTAAAAATCAAAACTGACATCTTAAAATGTGCGAGTCCTGTTTGGCTCATCCAACTTGAACAAAGCCACTGTCTGATATCAATCTAAATATCTAGAACATGTTTTGATACTTATAAAAATGGGATTATGAAAATATACCACTGACTAAAATTGAACCTAATACACCAAGATGTTGCCATTTTCTAACAACCTTCAAACAACAAAACAACCAAAGAAATGTCATTGAGTCACCATAACTTTAAATAAGTATCATTTTAGAATCATTGGGATGGAAACAACTGTGAAAAATACCCTTTGAAAGAAACAGCCCTCACTGAAGCCTGAAAGATCAGCTGTGGGCTTTTTGTTTCTTAAAAAAGGTAATATTTTATTTATTAATAATATTTTTATGTGATTCTAAAAAACTTTCTCAATGTTGACTCCTCTCTGCAAACATCTGCCTTCACTTTGCAGAACTAGTCACATTCCCATTACTAGTGTTCACCCATGAGGGGCAAACACTTTACTTTTGATGAGTGACAGTTTCAACACCCACATTAGGCAAAAGGGCATTTCTCACGAGAAAAACAGGCTGCTTGTTTGACAAAGGGCTATTTGTGAGGTCGCCTTCTGTTTAATGATCCCATAGCAAGGCAGATGTTGGAGAGGGAAGTTCGAGAATCCTTCTAAACCAGATGCACTTTGGGTTACTTCCTCTGCTTGATTCCAAAACAGCTGAACAGAGTAAAACAAAAGAGGAAATGGGGACACCCAAACTAAACATTATGACTGCCTTCAGCAATAGCCTTTAGAAACCCTCTCAGGATCCTGTGACATCACAGAGATGTGTCATCTTCTTATAGAATTTTGCTCCAAAAGCAGGATTTATACCATCTCTAAATGCAATTAATGCTGAAACACAGCTAGCACACATAGCAATAACTTAGGCAAAAAGGCAACACTCAAGCAAAATCCTTCCTGGAATTAAAATCCTGTTATTAAGTCAACCAACTTTTCTTTTAACTAACTAAATAAACAACAGCAAGACATGGTAAGCTTTGACTCAGAGAAAGAGATTCTGGGTTGACTCTCAGAAGCTTCCTGTTTCGATTCCAGCTGTGTAAGACTTTTGGGTGATCTTTCTAAATTTACTTCATTCCTCTTAATCTTAGTATTATCATGCATTTGAAGAAGAGCATTGGACTTGATGACACTTATGAATAAGTTTCTGGACATCTGTGTCCAGTGTCATATGAACAAATGAAATTACTACATTCAGATTTAACTTACTATTTTTACTCATTTCTTTAAAATGCCACCAATTGCCCTGTTTCCATAGCCAGAAATCTGCTAGTCATCTTCTTCTTTTCTATTTTTGGTAATACAGTGCTTCCTTAAGTGGTTCTATATAGTTTCACTACTTTTTTTTTTTTTTTTTTTTTTTTTTTGCAGAAACCTAGACCTATGAGTTTAGTACCTGAATCTCTTGCTGATTCATGCATTTCTATCAATCTTCTCAGTCAGATGTTTAGCTCAGATCTGTCCTCTTATCCAAGCTTTTCCAAGAGTCTCCTAGCTACTCTTCTGGCATCATGCTACACCCTACAATCCAGCTCTTCAAAGTCATCTGACTTCTTTTTAAAAGTTGCATACTATATATACATCTCTCTCTTGCTCAACATTCTTCAGTTATTCCCTAGTGGGCACAGAAAAAAGTCTAGCTTCTTAGCATGTTACTTGGGCTCCTTCAGTGCCAGTCCCCACAAATTCCTCACCCATCCTGCAGAAGCTCCCAGTTTTCAATATTCTAAATGCTGTGGAACTTCTATCTACGCAGGATTCTAAAGATGAGGAAAACTAGTCCCTTAAGACTCAGCTTAGGTGTTGCCCCTTGTGCCTTTACTGTTAGTTTGCCCCTCTGTTCTTAAGAGTTTATTCCTGGCATTGCTCTTAAGGGAAGGAAGTTTGGCAGGGCCAAGAGTCCTAAATGTTAGACCTTTCTCTCTAAACACTAACAACATTAAAACTCCATTCAAGAAGGAGAAAAAGAAGCCATCATCTAGAAACAATGTTGATAACCACAGTTCCTTAACTTGGGCTTGTTAAAAGACTTTATCTCCGTGAGTATACTGAAACATATATTTAGTTTATCTCCTATTATCAAGAAAGAAATATTAAAACTTCATTGTTGAGGATCACTCTGAATATGAAAGTGCTTAAGACAATCAGGTCTTGAGATCTAGAAATTAGTATAAGTACTGAGTGCTCGGGGAAAAAAATTATACTCTTCAAACTACATCCCTGGGAGTATTAGTGATGTCATAATTCATCTCAGGGAAGCCATGGGAAACATTCCTGAGGATCTAGAAACTATAGGACGGATACTTATAAAAGATAAGCGAAGTATAGTGCATAGGTTGCTGAGAGGTGGAGAGAAAGTTGCTTACTTTTCCTGAGCCTCAACTTTCTGAAAATATAGAAACACAATTAGATGATGAGTTATGAGGTGAAGGAGAGGATGACTCAGCAGCAGTGTGCCAGCTCCACAGTGACTTCTCCACCAAGCTGGAGAAGGATTTGCAGCAATGGTTCCAGAACCAACTGTGCATATCTATAGAATGAAGGTAAGTAGGGCGGCTATACTTCTAGTTATCCAGTTTGCTTAGGACAGTTCTAGGTTATGCCTGTTGTTTTAATAGATGTTTAAAAAATTCCCACTTATTTTTTTTAAATGTCCAAATTTAGATAATAAATTATATAACTATAGTATGATTTTTTTCTCTGGAAATTAGTAGAAATTATGTATGTTTCTGGCTTTTGGTAAATGTGTTGATTATGGAGAAGGGCAGGAGTTTAGAGTTGGACTAGACAACTTTTCCTCCCTTAAATCTCCCTTAAAAACATGTTTCTTCATTATGATTCTCAATCTTTTAGCATAAGTTAAAAATTCATGTAGCCCTTTAAAAATAACTTTTAGGTGATATTTACTTGGACTTAAATGTTCAGATTCCAGTGAGATCTTATTGAATTAATTTTCCAGGTTCCAGTGGGGAAAGGCTACCAGCAATCCTTTTTGCCTATCCCTCAGGGGACTTAGGAAGGACAGAAAAGAGACAAAAATCAATGTAACATTTAAACAACACTGCAATCATGCCATGATAGCCATCTCAATGTGATATCATAAGTACCCGGTGTTTTTTTTTTTTCCCCTCAAAGAATATCATTCTTATTAAACTCCCCCAATGAAAGCGTCCTTGCTAAGGGAATTCAGCAAAATACATACATAATTTTACCATCTGCAGAGGTGATAGCACTTAATTAGGAAAGCCAAGAGTATTAGAGGATGTTTTCAAAGCAGCACCTCAGGTAAGAGACTCCCTCCCCACCTTTGTTGCTGCTAATGGTACTGCAACTCATTTTATGCTCATTGCATCACAGTATTTCCCCTAGAGAATATGGAATTCAAATCGGGTGAACAGATGCTCACAAATTAAAGTACTCTATGTGTATACCTGCAGCAATCATGGAAGGGTAGGTGGAGAGGAGACAGGATAAAAGAAGAAACAGACAAGACATTTGGAAACTATTGAATTCTTATTTTTCTTTTCTTTGATCACTTCTTATCTCTATGAACGCCTCTCCTCCTCTTTGCCATCTTGTTGCCCATCATCACATTATTTTTTCCACAACCTCTCAGTTTCCATTGACAGAGAGTTGTTCTCTCTGAGCAGTCACAATTGAGTAGTGGGAGACATGTGTTTTTAGATGCCAAAAGTCAATCTCTGTCTTTCTCCCTTTCTTTGTAATCATAGAATTGGGTTTTAGTAGTTTGACTGGGAAATATAGCTTGCAAATAGCTGAATTTGCTTTTTTAGGCTGTAATTCAGCAGGCAGAGAAATTAGCTTTATCCTGGACAGGAGGGTTTACACAACGCTGGTCTCTAGTTCCTTCCCCTTTGCAGTTTTTTCTCTCTACAGATCACAGTCTTTGACCCAGGCTTGTTAGCTGAGGATCATTCAGGCTCACCTTCACCCAATCCTAAATCCTAATCATTTTTTCCCAATCTTGACTCCAATCAAAATGTACTCCCTCTACTCCTACATCCCACCAAGCATCTAACTTTCCTCTAGGAAATAGTCCAAGCCATTTGTGCTAATGTGCCCGACAAGGACATACATTTAGAGCTCATTATTTCACGTTTTTAAAAAGCTTTCCTTCATAGAAATTAATCCTTCCTAAGTGAAAAAATATTGCCAAGATCTCATTGAGCATTGCCTTTGAGGACTTTCTTTGTCTGTGGATTAGAATAGATGTCAGTGGCTCATGAAAAACAGCCACAGCTCACCAATAAACATTTTAATGAATATACTTATTTCTTCCCATCCTCCTGCCCCAGTTGAATTTTTTTAAAATGCATATGATTTTTACTAAACAATAATGATTTGTAATTTTTACTCTGGGGCTTAGGAATTATAAAACCCCAAATATTTCCCTGTCCTCCATCATTCTTCACATCGCATTATTTTACTCGTTAAACAATGTTTTAAAATCTCCTAGATTTATTTTTTCTACTCAGGTTACAACAAATCAGCGTTCATCTCAAGAGAGCCATTCCTCATCTGCCTTATCTGTTTTTGAGAACCTCGATGGTAGATTTGCCTGTGTGACCACATGAGGTAAGGTCAATCAAGCTCATCTTGTCAAACTTGTCATAACTCTGGGATTTCACACAACAGAATTTCCCCTCGTGCATTCTTAGCAATGCCACACAACAGGGGGATTTTTAGAATTCAATATGCAAGCTTATATTCTTTGCAGTGAGTGGTGTTTCAACAAAATTTCCAGCATTTTGAAATTGGGTAACATAAAAAATAAACAGAAGAAGAAAATAATGTCTCACTTCACCTATCTCCATGAAGAAAATTCATAGCAAAAAGAAAAAAGAAAAAAAAAATTTTTAACCCATGGTAAGGGCTTAAGGGCAGAGGGATGGTCTGAACATGAAAATCACATTTGCTTCAGCCATCCAGAAAACATCTTTGTTTACCATTGTCGTGCTGCGAAGGAAACACTGGCTACTTAAGATGTAGGAACACCGGCTACTCAACTGGCTACATCACGTTGAGATGGCTCTCACAGCACGGCTGCACTGTTGTTTAAATGTTACACTGATTCTTGTCTCTTCTTTGTCCTTCCCAAGACCCCCAAGTGATAGGCAAAAAGGATCACTGGTAGCCAAAGACTGTAAAAGAGAGAAACTAGATAGTAGCCTATATTTAGCTACATTTAGCTACATTTGGATTATTATCTTATTTTTAGACCAATCAGGGCAAATGTGCTTTGGGGTTCATAGTGGCAGTATTCACACATCTATGCCCTAACCTCCTCACCTGCCATCTCTTTCCCAAAACTCTCAAACAGAAATGGTAGATTTTGGTTTCATTGGAAGACAAAAAGGAAGCATCCTGAACCTTTTCCTGGAGCATCTCAGGTCTTTACGGCATAGCCTTGCACTCAGCTGTGTTAACATGAACTTTTTCATTTCCATTTCCAACTGGCCCTGACTCCCTGTGACCACGGAAACCCATGAATAGTAGAATGTGACCCTCCCCATATATATAAGTGTCTCCTGCCAGCTTCCCTACAATGTTTCCTGAGAAAAACTTTCTGCCCATCACCCTGAAAATGTAGGAAAGATTTCAGTCAGCTGTTAGAAAGAAGTACACGAGTACGTGAGTGCAGTAATATCCAATGGTCTGTGCATGAGGATGAGGGTCAGGAGGAGAAGCAGCAAGGAAATGCTGGTGGGCTGAGGTGCAAGTTTCTGCAAAGGAGGGACTCTACAACTGCATGTGCTTTCTGCACATAGCCTTTAATGCTTTGAGATTGTTTTGGAATTTCTGGCACATTTTGAGAAGAAAACTGCCTGTGTCTCTACTTGGCTCTCTGAGAAAAAAATGAGTTTACGTACTAGAGGAACTATACATTGTAGGCTTGGAAACAGGCTGGCACACTGAATAATGGCAGTCTACCCTAGGTGCTCAGAAAGGGAAGCAGAGCTGTACTGTCTGCTACCTGCATATGTAATGAATTTCATAGCTTGCTGTGGTGGCAGGGAGATCATGCAGAGTGTTCAGCTTCACACGGAACCTAGGAACAAGGTCCAGGGGAGAAGTATCTGCAAAAACGGAAGGAAAATGAGTTACATAGTTTCAGATGGACAGGAGAAATGGGCCTTGAGATCTATTGCATAGCGGGGTGACTATAGTCAAGAAGAATGTCTTGTATATAGTATTTCAAAATAATAACAGTATAAATTTTAAATGTCTCACCATAAAAAAGGACAAGTAAATGAGGTGCTAGATATGTTAATTAGCTTCATTTAATCATCCCACATTGTATGCAGGTATCAAAATATCAAATTATATCTCATAAATGTATACAATTATGATTTGACAAACAAAAACAAGACCAGATAGTCCCAATGTTCTTTAAATTGTCTCAGGGCATTAAAAGCCAAGAAAAACTGTTGAATTTTTTATAAGGCAGGTATAACTTTGATATTTATGCCTAATAAAGATAGTAGCAAAAATCTTAAGATGTGATAGGAAGTTTAAGGAGACAAAGTTGACAGGACAGGCATTTAAAAGATAAAATATTACTTCTGTGAGGCACATGCTGTTTTAATAAAGAATCATGCAAAGTGGGCAATGTATTTACAACGTTGCCAATGCTTCATGAGTGGTAGCATCTGACTACATGATTCCTGAAAGCACAAAGGTTGCTGGATGTGGGGCACCTCTGTTCCACAAGCCCTTCACTAGGGCAAACCCTGCACAATTCCATATCCACCTTTCTTCCTTGGGTTCCTCCTTGCCAGCCTGGACATACTGAATTGTCCTCTTGCTGTTCACACACTTCACACTATTGTCACATCCACCCATCCTGCCATTTCTGGATACCTTCCCCCATTTCTAATCTTTACTGCATCTCCTTCCATATTTAATTCCCCAAGGTCTCAAATCCATGAAATAAAACTCTATCTGTTGCAAGGTGATTGGGAGAGCAATGTAACTATAGGCCATATTTGGGGTAGCTGAGATCCTTTTCAACACTCAATTCAAAAAGCAGCTCACTATTTGCCAAACCTCCTCAATAGATAACCCTGCATTGAGCGCATAGCATTCAGGACTTCAGGACAGTACAAGGGAGATCTGTATTTGGAACTATTGACTTAAGGCAAAATCTAGAACCATCATTCCTTTCTCCTCCTAGGAAGAATCAATTTTTTCAAGTAGTCCACCATGTGTGGGCATAAACATGATTATCCGCAGCTCATATAAATACTTCGTTTAATATATATATTCTATGTTTTTAAGACACAACACATTTATCTCAAATAGAAAATGAGCAATACATATATTCTTGTTATTTGAAATTCATGTATTTTGAAAAGGCATAGAAAATAAACTACATAATTTTGTAAGTCATTAAGATTTTGAAAAAAGGTGAAAGTAAGCCCCTATTTTTGTATGTTATTGTTTTCTACACAGAGAGAAAAAATGTTTATATTTTGAAAGGTGCTTTATTAAGAATTACATTTTCAATGAAAATAGAAATATTTGAATAATCACATTAAGACTAAACAATGGGCCAGACGCGGTGGCTCAAGCCTGTAATCCCAGCACTTTGGGAGGCCGAGGCAGGCGGATCATGAGGTCAGGAGATCAAGACCATCCTGGCTAACACGGTGAAACCCCGTCTCTACTAAAAATACAAAAAATTAGCTGGGCGTGTGGCGAGCGCCTGTAGTCCCAGCTACTCGGGAGGCTGAGACAGGAGAATGGCGTGAACCTGGGAGGCGGAGCTTGCAGTGAGCCCAGTTTGTGCCACTGCACTCCAGCCTGGGCGACAGAGTGAGACTCCATTTCAAAAAAAAAAAAAAAGGACTAAACAACGACACCATAAAGAATTATTGTCAAGTACTAACTGATGCACTGATGCCTTTAAAAGAAAATCCAAAAATTATGACTAAGTATAATTACATTCACATAGAAAATTACATTATGTACATTCACATGTACAATTACATATACATTTTAATATTTTATATTGCACTTGCTTATTAACTCTGATTTTTCAGGTGAGTAGTTGTTAGCTATCTTTAATTTTGTTCCAAAACAATTGATTTTTTAAATTCAAATGCAGGACTTTGTATTTTTTCTATGAAATTATATCTTATCAAAGTGTTGCATTACTCTTGTTAACCTAATATCACAGATGCTGAGAACCTGATGACTTTCAGATTTTTATTCTTTGAAAGCCAGAAGATTAATCAACATTTTCAGAAAGAAGATTAAATAACATGGAGAAAGTTTGCTAACTCCCTGGATAAGTAGTAATAGGTTGATTGATGAAGGATAATAAGAATCTACCTTGTAGCTCCAAGAATCCTTTTGAATAACATTTTTTGTACCTTTTATTTTGATGTACAAGGAAATCCCATTACACTCATTACCCAGATTCTACAAGTATTTACTTTTTCGCCTAATTTCTTTTTTTCTATTTGTGTATGTATATGTACATTTTTTTTCTGAACCATTTGACAGTAAGCTGGAGTCAATATGTTTCTTTACCCCTAAAAATTTCAGGGTGATTTGCTTAAGAGCAAGGACATTCTCTTACAGAATGTCTGCATAGTTATCACAATCAAGAAACTTAACTTTGATACCTGAAGATTATGTACCGAATGCTTGTGTCCCCCACACAGATTCATATGTTGAAGTCCTAACCTTCAATGTGATGGTGTTTGGAGATGGGACCTTTGGGAGGTGATTAGGCTTAGATGAGGTTATGAGCATAAGGCCCTGGTCCAATGCGACTGGTGAACCAGGACTCTCTCTCTTGCTCTTTCGTGTGTGTGTGTGTGTGTGTGTGTGTGTGTGTGTGTGTGCGCGCGCCTGTGCATACAAAGAAGAGGTCATGTGAGCACACAGCAAGATGGTGGCTCTCTGTAACCCAAAGGAAGAGCCCTCATCAGAAAACAACCAGGTGACACTCTAATCTTAGACTTTTAGCCACCAGAATTGTGAAAAAATAAATTTCTGTTGTTTAAATGACCCAAAATATGGTATTTTGTTGTGGTAGCCCACAGATACTAAGATACCAATCCAGAATTCATATCCAAATTTTTTCAATTGTTCCAATAATGTTCTTTACAGCCATTTTTTCCTTAAGTTGAGGATCCAACCGAGGAACATATATTTTATTTAGTTGTCAAATCTCTTTAATTTCCTTTCATCTAGAAGCTTTCCTCTGTCTTTTAATCCTTCATGACCTTGACAATTTTGAAGGGTACTTGTCAATTACTTCATAGAATGCTGCTTGCTTTGGGTTTGGTTGATGTTTCCTCATGATTAAATTCAGGTTATTGGCTTTGGCAAGACTTCTGTGGAAGTGATAGCTTGTCCTTCTCTTGATCATATCTGGAAATATTTGATGTTAGTGTGCCCAGTAGTAACAAAGCTTACTTTGGTATACAGCACTTTTTCCACTGAAAAGTTTTTTTGTCTTTGTAATAATAAAGAATTTGTTTGGGATACTTTAAGCCTATGCAAATATACCAGATCTTATCAGAATTTTTATCCACCAGTTTTAGCATCCACCATTTCTTCTACATTAATTGGTTGGCACTCTACTGTCAAGAAAAGCAGCTTTCACTTATCTATTTGTGTGTTTTGGAAATTAATATAAGAATGGACTCACGAATTCTTACTTTATATAATGAATTGTAATTATTACAGTTGTTGTTATATTTTGATGCTGAAATCATTCTCAAATCTGTCCAGTGGAAGTCCCTTCAAGCTGGTCCCTATGTTCTTTTGACATGGGTCTGTCATTCCTTGGACATCTTCTTGCTTTCTGTCACAAAACGTTCCAGGCTCGTCTTGTTCTTTCCTGCCCATATTCCACAATCAGCCATCTCTCCAAGAAGCCCTGGATCTGATTCCTTTTAGTGGAGATTATGATTACAGATCAAGATCATCTGGGTTCTAGGTGTGTGCTTTGTTATAGGTACAGCATTGTTTCAAGGTCTCTAGGCAGACGGAGGTAGGCTACTTGTGTGCACACACACAGACACCATATATATGTATATATACATATATATGGTGTGTATATATATACACATATACATACATATATACATATATATGGTGTGTGTGTATATATATATACACACACAAACATATAATTAGTTTTATCTATATTGTTCAGAAGTTGAGAGCTAATCTATTTTCTTTCTTCCATCTTGACTACCATTTTCTCCTTATCTTTTTCCATTCCTCCTTTAATTTTCATTTTTCCCCCATGTCTATTCATAGTCTCCTTACTTATAGTCAAAAGAAAAGGGTCTCTGGATTTTCTGGATACAAAAATTATGTACCTCTCTCTGGCACTGAAGAAAAAATGGGATAGACAGGAGAGGGGCTGCAGACTGAAAGTGTCCCAGGAAGAGATATAGACCTATCAGCCCTCAGCAGCATGCTATGACCTAACGAGCCCCTTATTCTCTAGCCATCAATAAATGCCAGCTTAAAATATACCTTTGGGTGTTGTTTCTGGCAACTGTCCTTTGTAGTATGTCTCAGTCTGGTCAAAATTCACTACAGAGAAACGAGAGGAATCAGGGCTTAATATTTAAAACATCCTAGGCCTAAGCCTTTAAACACTTAAACATCATCTTAAAAATAAATACATAAAAATGAAAAACTTCACAATTAAAAATTATACTAAACACTTTAACTTTTAAAAAGATACTTGAATAAAAGATTTATAGGCTAGAGCAGTACTGCAAAAGAAAATATTTGGAGATTCGTAATTTTACACAATTTGTTTTTTCTACCTTAACTTCTGAAAGATCTAAATAAGGAAGGGGTTTTTCTTTTTTTTTTTTTTAATAAAACAATATGTCCTGACAAACTGCATGAATATAAAATATATATGTTCGGTATAAGTGTAGGACTCACAAATTAACCTTTCTTGTACAAACGCAGGGTTTGTTAAACAAAAGCTTCCCAATCCAGTACTCTTTTCAAGAATATTCCAGTAAAAAACTCATCTAGGTTGAATTATCTGTCACATTCTTAGCCTTACGGCTTTTAACAAATCATAGACTCAGAATTTTATAGTCTGAAGAAACCTTCCAAATTACACATTTCTATCTTCTTCTGATTTCACTTGTAAAGGAATTACTTATTTCAATAATTTTAAAAGGCAGAGACTATTGAGAATTTTACATCACTTTTAATCAAATTCTCTTAGTGCCTATCATATGGTTATACGTAAATTAGCTTCCAAATATTCCAATCAAACATTCCTTCACTTTATGTATTGAACTCTTACCATGTACCAGGAACTGTGTGACTGTGTGGGTGCTGTGCATGCAGCACTCTGGCTAGTGTGTGGGAAATTGATGGTAGAGGATTGTGGACAGAAGAAGGAAGACCAGTTAGGAGGTGCCTGCAATCACAGCCTAACAAAGAGATCATTATGATACAGACTAGCAGGATAGGCAAACTGATGCGTTAGTTGGATTTAGATATATGTTATAGAACTCACAGAATAGGCTAATGGAGAGAACATGGAATATGTGAAAAAGAAAGAGGTTAAAGATGGAAATTTCAGGATTGTATTTGTTTTTTAGCCTGAAGTCTAAAGCTGGTCTTTATATCAGGATGGGAAACACTAAGGGAGAATAGGTTTGGGGTGGAAAAGAAATCAAGTGTGTTTTGTGGGCATGATACTTTTGAGATGTGTATTTGATTTCCAAGTGGAGATGTGTAAGTATTCCAAGTGGATAACTTATATGGGGTTCACTGGAAAGATCACGACTGGAGAAATCATCAGCTTATAAATAGGATTTTATAGCCTCAGACTAGGACCCAAAGGCATATTTTTAACCGGCATTTATCTAAGACTTACCGTGTACCAGCAACTGCTCTGAGTGCCTACATGCATTGATTCATTTAGCTCTCCCAGCAATCCAACTCAGTCAGGTAGATACCTTTATTATTATTGCTATTTGCAAATAAATAAACTAAGATCAAAGAGAGACTAGGTAATGTGCTCCAGATTGCATTGCTAGTAAATGCCAAAGCAGAATTTGAACCCTAGCAATCTGAGTTTACAGCCCTGCTCCTAACCATTATGTTACTCCTATTTATGTAACATGACCCTGCCCAAAAGAAACTTGTGATGTAGTTGAACAAATAAAATAACGCACATGAAAAACACAAAGATAAGTTAGGTACTAAAATGTCATGGTATTGACTGTGAGTCAAAGAAGTTTGGAATAGGTTTGAACTTCTTAGATAATAGGATATAGCAATAATTAGCTGCTTCATTGTGATTGAATTACACACTGGAGATCTGAAATAATTTAACAGGTTCCATAAATATCCAATTTATAGCCACAAATTAGCTTAGTCATGGGTATTATCATGCTCATAATAGCTAATCATTTAGATATTGTGCACACCTTGCCCTACTGCCAGCAGTTTTGTAAAACCTCACTGTCATTTAAGTCTTTCTTAACCAACCTTCATCAAGTGGCAGTAAAGAGTGCTACTAAAAGGTTCATTTCATTAACCCTTTTTCTTCTAAACAGACAATTATAGTCTATATTTACTTCATTCTACATTATAAGCAAAAACTTAGGTACTTCGTGGGAATTCCAATTAATTCAACAGAAACTTATTGAGCACCAAATTGAGAGTGGAAATGCACTAAGCCCTGTGAGATTGTTAAAGCCTTGGCTCCAAGATTTTGCCAGCTCTATGCTAAATTATGCTCAATAATCTTTCTCTTTTGAATGTAAGCTGGGATATCTAACTTACTGACAAGGAAATACTTCTACTTTTCTTACAACAAGATCACCAACTAACTTTTAGATCCCTGCTTTAAAGTATTGCTTTTGCTGACATTAGTGATGAAAATTTGTGTTGTGAGAAAAAACTCCCTAGAAATGCTTTTCCAGCTCCAAGAATCATTGGAACTGAGCAGTGTCTCCAGCAACAATGAGTGTTTGGTGCTTTAGTTTAGTGTTGAACATGGCCCATGGGCCAAATCCAGCCCATCATCTGTTTTTGTATGACCATAAGTTAAGAATGGTTTTTCCATTTTTAAGTGGTTGAAAAAATAAATAGTATTTCATTACATATGAAAATTTTATGAAATTCACATTTTAGTGTTCATAAATAAAGCTTTTTTGGAACACACCCATTCACTCATATATTTCTCATGGCTATTTTTACACTCTACAATGGTAGACATGAGAATTGACAGAGACCATATTTCTGGTCCTTTACTGGAAAAGTTCTCTAATTTATGCTCTATATTTTGAAAACAAGGCTCTGGTCATAACTAATTTTGGAATATAAAATATCTGTTTATTTTTGTACTTCTGTTCTTAAAAATCATAATCCTATATAGCAGAACTAATTCAAAAGAGGGCAATATTTATCAATGAGTGAGAAAATAGAACTACATTCAAGCAAACCAATCATTCATCATTAAAAAATAAATTTGATCACAGTCTCTGTATGAAGCCAAATCGGATTTACTATTTGGTTGCTTTTTAATGACCTTCCATTTTTTCTTTAAGAGAGTTTATTCCTAAATGTTTTCACATGGGGAATTCCAGGACTTTGTACACATGCATCAGTTTTGGCCATTTTCTGTTGAGGAAGACTTTTTGCTCTGAAAAAAGGAGCCCTTGGGTTTGACAAAAGCAAGAAAATTATTTCACAATTACATATGGCTTTGATTAGTCATAGTTCTTAAAACTCAGCAATGTCTTGTCATTCCTACAACAACTTGATAAGTTGGCAAACTAGGTATATGTATCATTAGTTTGAAGTAAGGAAACTGAGGCCTAAAGTATCATTGCACTATAATGAAAAAAAAAAGCATAGGGCTTAGAGTCAAAACCCCAGCCCCCCATCCCACTCAACTCCCCAAGAACCATGTGTCCCTTATCTAAAAATGGAAGTGAGAACCCTTGACTAACTAACTTCACTGAGATGTTGTAAAGATCAGATGAGATGAATATGAGCATGCTCTGAAAACTCCATAAAATATTTTATTAAAAGGAAAAAGAGGCCTCTCTAGATTCCTCCTTCTGGGCAGGGTATCTCTAAAAGAAAGGCAGCAACCCCAGTTAGAGGCTTATAGATAAAACTCCCATCGCCCTGGGATGGAGCACCTGCAGGGAGGGGTAGCTGTGGGCACAGCTTCAGCAGACTTAAACGTTCCTGCCTGCTAGCTCTAAGAGAGCAGCAGCTCTCCCAGTACAGCATCCTAGCTCTACCAGTACAGACTGCCTCCTCAAGTGGGTCACTGACCCTTGTTCCTCCTGACTGGGAGACATCTCCCAGCAGGGGTCGGCAGACACCTCATATAGGATGGCTCTGACTGGCATCTGGTGGGTGCCCCTCTGGGACAAAGCTTCCAGAGGAAGAAACAGGCAGCAATCTTTGCTATTCAGCAGCCTCCACTGGTGATACCCATGCAAACAGGGTCTGGAGAGGACTTCCAGCAAACTCCAGCAGACCTGCGGCAGAGGAGCCTGACTGTTAGAAGAAAAACTAACAAAGAGAAAGGAATAGCATTAACATCAACAAAAAGGATGTCCACAGAAACCCCATCCAAAGGTCACCAACAACAAAGACCAAAGGTAGGTAAATCCATGACGATGAGGAAAAACTAGTGCAAAATAGCTAAAAATTCCAAAAACCAGAAACCTCTTCTCCTCAAAAGGATCACAACTCCTCACCAGTAAGGGAACAAAACTGGATGGAGAGTGAGTTTGATGAACTGACAGAAGTAGTCTTCAGAAGGTGGGTAATAACAAATGGCTTCAAGCTAAAGGAGCATGTTCGAACCCAGTGCAAGGCAACTAAGAACCTTTAAAACAGGTTAGAGGAATTGCTAATTAGAATAACCAGTTTAGAGAAGAACATAAATAACCTGATGGAGCTGAAAAACATAGCCCAAGAACTTCATAAAGCATACAAAAGTTGTCAGATTCATCAAGGTTGAAATGAAGGAAAAGTTTTAAGGGCAGCTAGAGAAAAAGGTCAGGTTACCCCCAAAGGGGAGCCCCTCAGACTAACAGCAGATCTTTCTGCAGAAACCCTACAAGCCAAAAGATAGTGGGGGCCAATATTCAACATTCTTAAAGAAAAGAATTTTCAAACCAGAATTTCATCTCCAGCCAAACTAAGCTTCATAAGCAGAAGGAGAAATAAAATCCTTTTCAAACAAGCAAATGGTGACAGATTTTATCACCATCAAGCCTGCCTTACAAGTGCTCCTGAAGGAAGCACTAAATATAGAAAGGAAAAACTGGTACCAGCAACTGCAAAATCATACCAAATTGTAAAGACTATCAACACTATGTAGAAACTGCATCAATCAATGGACAAAATGACCAGCTAGAATCATAATGACAGGATCAAATTCACACATAACAATATTAACCCTAAATGTAAACAGGCTAAATGCCCCAATTAAACGACACAGATGGGAGAATTGGATAAAGAGTCAAGATCCATCAGTGTGCTGTGTTCAGGAGACCCATCTCACGTGCAAAGATGCACATAGGTTCAAAATAAAGGGATGGAGGAATATTTACCAAGCAAATGGAAAGCAAAAAAAGCAGGGGTTGCAATCCTAGTCTCTGATAAAATAGACTTTAGGCCGGGCACAGTGGCTCACGCCTACAATCCCAGCACTTTGGGAGGCCAAGATGGGCGGATCACAAGGTCAAGAGCTAGAGACCATTCTGGCCAACATTGTGAAAACCTGTCTCTACTAAAAGTCTAAAAATTAGCTGGGCATGGTGGCATGCACCTGTAGTCCCAGCTACCTAGGAGGCTGAGGCAAGAGAATCACTTGAATGTTGGAGGCGGAGGTTGCAGTAAGCTGAGATCACGCCACTGCACTCCAGCCTAGTGACAGAGTAAGACTCTGTCTCAAAAACAAGACAAACAAAGAAACAAAAAAACAAAACTAACAAACAAAAAAAAAAACAGATTTTAAACCAACAGAGATCAAAAAAGACAAAGAAGGGCATTATATAATGGTAAAGGGATCAATGCAACAAGAAGAGCTAACTATCCTAAATATATATGCACCCAATACAGGAGCACCCAGATTCATAAAACAAGCTCTTAGAGACCTACAAGGAGACTTAGACTCCCACAGAATAATAGTGGGAGACATTAACATCCCACTGTCAATATTAGACAGATCAATGAGACAGAAATTAACAAGGATGTTCAGGACTTGAACTCAGCTCTGGACCAGCAGACCTAATAGTTATCTACAGGACTCTCCACCCCAAATCAACAGAATATACATTCTTCTCAGCACCACACTGCACTTATTCTAAAATTGACTACATAATTGGAAGTAAAACACTCCTCAGCAAATGAAAAATACAGAAATCATAACAGTCTCTCAGACCACAGTGCAATCAAATTAGAACTCAGGATTAAGAAACTCACTCAAAACTGCACAACTACGTGGAAACTGAACAACCTGCTCCTGAATGACTACTGGGTAAATAACGTAATGAAGGCAGAAATAAAAAAGTTCTTTGAAACTAATGAGAACAAAGACACAACATACCAGAATCTCTGGGACACAGCTAAAGCAGTATTTAGAGGGAAATTTATAGCTCTAAATGCCCACAGGAGAAAGCAGGAAAGATCTAAAATTGACACCCTAATATTACAATTACAAGAACTAGAGAAGCAAGAGCAAACAAATTCAAAAGGTAGCAGAAGATAAGAAACAACTAAGATGAGAGCAGAACTGAAGGAGATACAGACACAAAAAACCCTTCAAAAAAAAAAAAATCAATGAATCCAGGAGCTGGTTTTTTTTTTTTTGAAAAAATTAACAAAATAGATAGACCACTAGCAAGACTAAAAAAGGAAAAAATAGAGAAGAATCAAATAGACACAATAAAAATGATAAAGGGTATATCACCACTGAACCCACAGAAATACAAACTACCATTAGAGAATACTATAAACACCTCCACACAAATAAACTAGAAAATCTAGAAGAGATGGATAAATTCCTGGACACATACACCCTCTGAAGACTAAACCAAGAAGAAGTCAAATCCCTGAATAGACCAATAACAAGTTCTGAAATTGAGGCAGTAATTAATAGGCTACCAACCAAGCAGAGTCCAGGACGGATTCAAAGACAAATTCTACCAGAGGTACCAAGAGGAGTTGGTACCATTCCTTCTGAAACTATTTGAAACAATAGAAAAAGAGGGACTCCTCCCTAACTCATTTTATGGGACCAGCATCATCCTGATACCAAAACATGGCAGAGACACAACAAAAAAAGAAAATTTCAGGCCAATATCCCTGATGAACATCAATACAAAAATCCTCAATAAAATACTGACAAACCCAATCCAGCGGCACATCAAAAAGCTTATCCACCACGACCAAGTTCACTTCATCCCTGGGATGCAAGGCTGGTTCAACATATGCAAATCAATACACACAATACATCACATAAACAGAACAAATGACAAAAAACACATGATTATCTCAATAGATGCAGAAAAGGCCTTCAATAAAATTCAACACCCCTTCATGCTACAAACTCTCAATAAACTAGCTATTGATGGAATGTATCTCAAAATAAGAGCTACTTATGACAAACCCACAGCCAATATCATACTGAATGGGCAAAAGCTGGAAGCACTCCCTTTGAAAACCGGCACAACACAAGGATGTCCTCTCTCACCACTCCTATTCAACATAGTATTGGAAGTTCTGGCCAGGGCAATCAGGCAAGAGAATTAAATTAAGTCTATTCAAATAGGAAGAGAGGAAGTCAAATTGTCTCTGTTTGCAGATGACATGATTGTATATTTAGAAAACCCCATTGTCTCAGCCCAAAATTTCCTTAAGCTGATAAGCAACTTCAGCAAAGTCTCAGAATTCAAAATCAGTGTGCAAAAATCACAAGCATTCCTATACACCAATAATAGACAAACAGAGAGCCAAACCATGAGTGAGCTCCAATTCACAGTTGCTACAAAGAGAATAAAATACCTACGAATTCACCTTGTGAGGGATGTAAAGGAGATCTTCAAGGAGAACTACAAACCACTGCTCAAGGCAATGAGAGAGGACACAAACAAACGGAAAAACATTCCATGCTCATGGATAGGAAGAATCAATATCATGAAAATGGCCATACTTCCCAAAGTAATTTATAGATTCAATGCTATCCCCATCAAGCTACCCTTGACTTTCTTCACATAATTAGAAAAAAAATACTTTAAATTATACAGGAAACCAAAAAAGAGCCCATATAGCCAAGACAACCCTAAGCAAAAAGAACAAAGCTGGAGGCATCATGCTACCTGACTTCAAACTGTGCTGCAAGGCTACAGTAACCAAAACAGCATGGCACTGCTACCAAAACAGATATATAGACCAATGGAACAGAACAGAGGCCTCAGAAATAATGGCACACATCTACAACCATCTGATCTTTGACAAACCTGACAAAAACAAGCAATGGGGAAAGGATTCCCTATTTAATAAATGGTGTTGGAAAACTGGCTAGTCATATGCAGAAAACTGAAACTGGATCCCTTCCCTTACACCTTATACAAAAATTAACTCAAGATGGATTAGAGACTTAAAGGTAAGACCTAAAAACCATAAAAATCCTAGAAGAAAACTTAGGCAATACAATTCAGGACACAGGCATGGGGAAAAACTTCATGAATAAAACACCAAAAGCAATTGCAACAAAAACCAAAATTGACAAATGGGATCTAATTAAACTAAAGAGCTTCTGCACAGCAAAGGAAGCTATCATCAGGGTGAACAGGCAACCTATAGAATGGGAGAAAATTTTTGGAATCTATTCATCTGACAAAGGGCTAATATCCAGAATCGACAAAGAACTTAAACAAATTTACAAGAAAAAAAACAAACAGCTTCATCAATATGTGGGTGAAGGATATGAACAGACACTTCTTAAAAGAAGACATTTATGTGGTCAACAAATATATGAAAAAAAGCTCATTATCACTGGTCATTAGAGAAATGCAAATCAAAAACAAAATGAGATACATCTCATGCCAGTTAGAATGGCCATCAGTAAAAAGCCAGGAAACAACAGATGCTGGAGAGGTTGTGGAGAAATATGAACACTTTTATACACTGTTGGTAGGAGTGTAAATTAGTTCAAGCATTGTGGAAGACAGTGGGGTGATTCCTCAAGGATCTAGAACCAGAAATATCATTTGACCCAGCAATCCCGTTACTGGGTATACACCCAAAGGATTATAAATTATTCTACTATAAAGACACACGTACACATATGTTTATTGTAGCACTATTCGCAATAGCAAAGACTTGGAATCAACCCAAATGCCCATCAATGATAGACGGCATATGGAAAATGTGGTGCATATACACCAATGGAATACTATGCAGCCTTAAAAAAGGATGAGTTCATATCCTTCGCAGATACATGGATGAAGCTGGAAACCATCATTCTCAGCAAACCAACACAGGAAGAGAAAACCAAACACTGAATGTTCTCACTCATAAGTGGGAGTTTAATAATAAGAGCACACGGACACAGCGAGAGGAACATCACACACTGGGGCCTGTTGCGGGGTGGAGGACTAGTGGAGGGATAGCATTGAGAGAAATACCTAGTGTAGATGACGGGTTAAAGGGTGCAGCAAACCACCATGGCACATGCATACCTATGTAACAAATCTGCACGTTCTGCCCATGTATCCCAGAACTTAAAGTATAATAAAAAAGCAATAATAAAAATAAATACATAAAAATTAACCAAAAAAGAAAAAGAAAAGAAAGATAAAAAAAAAATAAGACAAGTGAATTGCTTAGATCAAGTTACTCTTGGATAGCTAGCAGGGTTCACCTGCCCTCTAGTCATATATTCATTCCATTAACCAAGGCTAGCAGAGGTGAAAATGAGAACTATTTGCCATGGAGGCTCATGCCTTTGGCTATCAAATGTTTTAAGCTTAGTTAGGATAAATTTCACACCGGAAGGACCTGTGATTCACAATTACGTTGCTCTCATCTATTTCCTCTAGTAAATAGAGAGACAAAAACTACACTCACTGTAACAAAATGCCATCCATTTAAGACTTTCTTTTATAGCATGGCTGCTAATATTGTGTCAATGCACCAGTGTTCCAGATGTCACCCAATTGATGTATTTTTAAATAAATTGCAAATTTACTCTACTGAATAATATAATTGATAAAACCACCATATCTTTGGACTTCAATAAAGTGTTTGTGTGATAGTGTTGTTCTTCATTACATGCCTGAATGCACTCATTAAGCTCAGAGTGAACAATAAGCATAAAGAAGCACAAAGAGGGTGAGACTGAACCAGCAGGAAGCATGCATTTCAAGCACCCCAGGATCTGGCAGACCTGTTCCTTGAGAAGGAGAATGTTCCAAGCACCGCATCCACATTTCATATTCAAGACATGATTTAGCTTTTTGCTTTTTAGTGAGAAATGAAAGCTGCGTATCCTTGGTTATCAACATAAAACTGAGATGGGAAGATTTTTAAATTGAGTATTGTCCGTTTTTCAAGTTATTGACACTTTTTGCCTGCATTACTTAAAACTCTAAGCTTATTTTCAATCTCATATTTCCTTAGGCTGTATATGCCTTTGCCTTAAAATAGCACCGTATTCCTAAGGAACTTCTGAGGCATTTTCATTCTCTCCTTGCTATCTGATAGCAAAGGATGCCCCCAGCCAGTGTGACAAAGGCTCCTCACAAGTTCTATAAGCTTCATTCTGGTCATAGAGATAGTTTCTGTGCCTGATTTGGCTATTATAGTGAATTCAAGCAAGAATTTATCTTTCAGGGTTCTTGGGGTTTAAACAAACGAACATTCGCTAAGTCATTCACGCAATGTGTACAGAGCCTGGAATATCCTGTGTTCAGGGCATTAAAGTGGGGATATTATTTTGTGGATAAAGACAAAATTCCTGTTCCTATGGTGCTCACATTGGTGTAGATGGGAGTGGGGAGACAAGCAACAAATAGAGTATCTAGCATAATAGGTTTCTTTGTAATATCCTATGGTAAAATATTGTATTGTCAAATGCCAGGGAGAAAATATTATATGACAAGAAAGCAAAGTAGTAGATTGAGTTAGCAATACCCTATATAGAGTCCTCTGCTCAACTTTAATAATGTTCCCCAGCACTTCTGGTTCTCTTTTTCAACAAACACAGGAGGGTTAGATTACTCACACTTTAAAAATTGGATGTGACCATATGACTTACTTTGGCCAATGAAATATGAATAGAAATGATGTGTCACTATCAGCCTGAGGAATTTAGGAGCCAATGTGCAGTTCTCTTAAGGTGTTTCCCCATGCTGTGTCAAAGCTTTCAGTCCCATAGTGGTATTACCCCTTCTGGTTTCTAGTCCAGCAGGAAGGGATCTTGCAAGTCATTCCTCCTGTCCACTCAGCAAGAAGAAAGCTGACCAAACTAAAAATCAACAACTATTTTTAGATCCTTCAGAAAACTGAGGTCACAGGGCAAATCCCTGTCCCCAGACAGGGTGATACAGATAGGTGATACAGAGAACCACAACTTACAGAAGGTGTAGAAATCTCCATGGGAACCAGTACTGGGGCAGGGAAACCTAAATGGTAATTGATGGAATTGCCGGAGGCACAACGTAAGCAAGTTTTAGAGTTAAAAACTTCAGCAAAGCTCAATCTTAGGGGCACTCCACATTTCAGGGAATTTTACCTACAGGACTCACCAGGTTTTCACAGAGAATATCTAAGAAAAAATCCTCTGGTGCTTCCTGCAGAGGAAGAAGAGAGTAGCTATTTTGAAATATACTCAGAGCCTTCTGTTCTTATTAACAAGGCATGCCCTCAAGAGAACATATTTTACCAGGGCCTAACTGACTAAGGCTTTACCAGAATCCTAACTGACCTGGAAAAATGGAAATACCCAACCCCAGACCCCTTTATCTTTCCCACATCAACTAAAAGGAAGGGAGACTGGGAAGCACTTGCACAGGCACGAGCTCACTAAAGGACTGAGACCAAAGCATAGAGTTAGAGAATGCTTCCTCTCTCCACACACCTTGCCATCATATCAACAGGGCTGCCATATAACACAGGGGAATACAATGGAAAGAACTGCATGCTTCTGACCTTATTTTAGAAGTTTCTAAGGAAACGCAAAGGCAACAGGGGAGAGAAAATGAGAACAAAGGAAATTTGAGCCTCCAACACTTACAGTTACAGCCAACAGTAAATACAATCTACCTCTTAACTAGATAAACCTTTCACTAAAAGTGAGTTAACCTCAGTGCCTTTTAGTCAGTACATCATGTCTAGCTTACAATAAAAAAATTGCAAGGCTTGCTAAAACAGTTTGAAGAGACCAAACAAGCATCAGAACAGATGCAGACATGGCAGGGATGTAGGAATATCAGACTAGGAATTTAAAACTTTGATTTATATGCTGAGGGCTACAAGGGAAAAAAGTGTACAACCTGCAAGAACATATGGGTAATAAAAGCAGAGAGATGGGAACTCTAAGAAAAAATGTAAATGCTAGAGATCAAAAACACTATAATAAATGAAAATGTCTTTTAAGAGCTCATCAATGGACTGGATATGTCCAAGGAAAGAATCATGAGCAGGAAGAAAGTGTCAAAAGAAACTTCTAAAAGTAAAATACAAAAAGAGAAAAGAATAGAAAAAGATGGAACAGAATATCCAAGAATTGTTAAACTATTACAAAATGTGTCATATATGCATAATGGGAATATGAGAAAGAGAATAGAGAGAACAGAAGAAAAAATCTAGGCAATAATGACTAAGAGCTTTCCCAAACAAATGATAGGCACAAAATCAAAGATCTAGAAAACTCAGAGAACACCAAGCAGGAGAATACACACACACACACCCCTACATCTCTGTGTGTGTGTGTGTGTGTGTGTGTGTGTGTGTGTGTGTGTGTATTCATTTATCATATTCAAACTGCAGAAAATCAAAGACAAAGAAAAAATCTTGAGAGAAGCCAAAGAGAAAAACATCCTATCTATAGAGGGTCAAGGGCAATAATCATATTGGACTTATTTTCAGAAACCACACAGGCATTAAGCAAGAAGAGACTGGAGTGTTGGAGAAAAACTCTAGAATTCTGTATTTTATCAAATTATCATTCAAAAGTGAAGGAGAAATGAGGACTTTCTCAGACAAACAAAAATTGAGGAAAATTTTCACCAGTAGACTTACTTTCCAATGAATATAAAATAGAAATTTTTCAGAAAGAAGGAAAAGAATATGTCAGAAACCCAGATCTACATAAAAAGGAAGCACATTAGAGAAGTAATAAAGGTACAATAAAATATGTTATTTTGAATTTAACAAAAAGTCTTGTTTAAAATAATATTGACCATATATTTAGTAATTGTAGCTTATAGATAAATGAATGGCAGTAATATTACAGAGTGGGAGGAAGAACTTCAGAATATTTTGCTATAAAGTACTTGTACTGCCCATGAAGTGACACACTGTTACTTAAAAGTGGACTTGTATTAGTTATAAGTGTATACTGCAAACTCAAGGAAAATTACTAAAGAAAGTTAAAAAATAATAAAATTGATATGCTGAGAAAATCATATATTAAAAGCAGAGAAGGCAGAAGAAGATACAAGACAAATATAAAAAAGGAAAAGAAACAGAACAAAGTCAAAAATAGACAATAGTAACAAAATGATGGATATTAATTCAATTATACCAATAATTGCTTTAAATGTCAGTGATCTAAATATAACAATTAAAAGACAGAAACTGTCAGAGTGCATTTAAAAAAGGAAAAAACCAAACTATTTGTTGTCTATAAGAAACCCACTTTCAATATAAAGACACAAATAGATTAAATGTAATGGGATCCAGGAGAGTAAAGGGATAGAGAAATATATACTATGCTAACATTAATTTAAAAACTCCATTACAAGATGCGAAGCCTCAATCAGCCTGGGACCCTTGTGCCTGTCTGAGGAGAGCCATCTTGTTGATCTATACTAAACATATAGGAAAAAGGAATAACAAACTTTTGTTATTTTAAGTCATTGAGATTTGGGGATTATTTATTGGCACAACAAAAACCCCGCCTATCCTGACTAGACGAGATAGCTTATTCTCACTCATCTGAATGATGTGTGATAGGAAGTCACGTGGATGCCCTGGTGCAGGGGGCTCCAGGAATAGGAAACAATAAGAACAGATGCCCTTAGGCAAGAGCACACCACAGTGTTCTAAGAGCTGTGAGAGCAGTATGGCTAAAGCTGTGTGAACAATGGACAGAACAGAAGATGATGACAAAGAGAAGGCCAGATCCCAGAATAAAATCCAAAATCCTTACTAAAGCCATGCATATATTCTTCTGTTAGAGATAGAAAGTATATTATTTTTCTACATAACAAATTACTACAAACATAAAAGCTTAAACCAACATAAATTGATTAACTTACAGTTCCTATGGGTCAGGAATCTAGCATGGCATTGCAAGCATCTCTGTTCAGAGTCTGGCCAGGCTACAAGCCAGGTGTTGGCAGGGACTACGTTCTCATCTGAGGCTTGGGGTGCTCTTCCATCTTATTCAGGTCATTGGTAGAATTCATTTCCCTGTGGTTGTAGGCCTGAGGTCTCCATCTTTTTGTTGGATGTCAGCCAAGGATCACTCACAGCTCCTAGAAGCTGCTCTCAGATCTTTGCCAACTGTCTCTTCCTCCCCTCCTTCCATCAACATGGCTGCTTTCTTCCAGGACAGCAGGGGAACATCTTGCTGACAACAAATCTCTCTGACCTCCAGGAAGACCTGGATCTCTCTGAAGGGCTCATTCGATTAGCTCAGGCCTGCTCAGGATAATGCCCCTTTTAATTAGCTGAAGGCAAGGTTTGAATTGGGACCTTAATTACATTTACAAAATCCATTTTGTGATATACTGTAACAATCTTGAATGAAATCCCATCATATTTGCAAGTCCCGTTAACCTTCAAGAGGTTATTCTTCCAAATAATTATACAAGATGTTTTACATGAGGGTGTGGAAATCTGAGGGCCATCTTTGAATTCTGCATACCACAGGACATCATTTGATGATTCAGAGCAGCAAAGAACATGGTCTGGATTCATTTATGCTTTAAATTAATCCCCCTGGCTGCTGGGTGAAGAAGTCTGTAATGTGACCTGGGTATAAACAAGGAGATTAACAGGAGATGATTACAATTGTCAGGAAAGAGATGATAGTAGCTTAAGCTAAGGCTTAGCAAATGAGATGATAGCATGGATTAAAGCCAAATATTTATATGGATTATAGTTTTCAGTATGCACCAATCAAATAATCAATAGTTAAATATTATATGCCCCAGTTTAAAAAATAATGTCAAATAAGCAACTTTATTTTCATTTACATGTATAATCCCCCCAAAATGTTAAAATTTAATGAAGAATTCTTAGCCCATTGGGCTATGACTATATCATCAAAGTATCTACAAAGTAAAGGCTGAGGGGCTAAAACTTAGAGATTGGGCACCCCCATTTGCCTAGTTTATTTTTACTAACATAGGATTAATGTATGCTGTGTGTCATATGGAATCAGGTTTTCTTTCTCCTTTACAGTGGGAATCATGAAGCCATTTTCAAACTTTTTAATAGGAGACATGGTGGGAAGGTATGATCTTATGATGGTTTTGAAATAAAATGGTAATATTACTAGTTACTCAAATGAGAAAACTCCTTCCCCCATACTCCCTTTTCCCATGAAAATATCATGGAGGTGGAAAGACCAGGAAGTCTAATGCCAATGATGCTGGACAGCTTTCCAGGTGGCTGGGACCCAATCCAGTTCTCTTCCCTTTTTCTCATGTAGTTCTCAAGAATAACTGCAGTATGTGCTGAGAATGCAAAATCCTGAGATAAGGAGGAAATTGGCTGGAACAGTCTGGGCTCTGTTCCAGTTCCCCACTACCCCCAACCCTGAAACAGGATGTCCTTCAATACTTTAGCCCAGCATGTCATGTTACCCAGGATGGGCTGCTTTTTGGGGTCCACCAGCTGTGATGCAAGTGGGGCACATGCTGTAAAGACTCCATCTACCCCAGGCAGCTTTCCTGAGGCTTATGGGATGAGCTGGCAATGAATACTAGAATTCTGTTGTCTCTTGCTGCCCATCCATATATAATAAACTCACTTCATGCAACTTGCTGTGTGTGTGTGGGTATTGGGCCTCACCAGACTCAGACAAGTTGGTAACCAGTGCACTGTGAACCTGCTTCATAAACGTGCCTACATATATCAGTAGAGCAAACACACTGATAAATCCTAAAGCAAAAAATTTTGTTCATTTAGCTTCTAATTGCCCAAATATTTGACAATCAATTTTTTTTTTACTTTACATCTATTAAAATTCCACATATCATGAGAGAGTTCTCCAAATTTTTTGCTGGGCATTTTTATTTCATGTGCCATCTTTTTACTTATTTAGGCAATGTAGTCAATTTGGCTAGAGCTTAAAAATAGCTGGAAAGGTTTCTGGAGTAGAGAAAATTATTGAATTCAGAACAGTTAGGAGAGAACTTAGCTATTCAAGGGCAAGAAAATGGAGCCCAACAAGGGTAGGAATAGGCAAAAATACATCTATCCAGAACAAAAGGAATATTTACCTTGGGAAAATGCTCTCATAACTGGATATTAGCCTTCTCTTTTTGATGGCTAACTATTGTACTTTAAAGTCTTCTCTTTTGGATGATTGGAATAATTATGGCTACTGCATCCTTATGATGAGGAAATGGCTCCTGGAAAATTAAAGATGGAGAGTTAGCAAGCTGCATGATCCTATCTAATTAAAGCCTGTCTTCTGAATAAACACATTTTCCAGCAGTAGGAGGATCTCTGGCTAGTTGCCTGATAGGAAAGTGCTGTTCTAAAGCATGAGTCACATAACCAAATGTTCTCAACAGCACCATCAATCCTATATTGATTCACCATATTTATTTTTATAGAAACAAGAACCCAAAATTAAATGGAACACTTTTCCTCATGTACAGGATACCTCCTAAAAATATGTTATATTCTCTTTTCTTGTAGAATATATTGGTGATCTTTGTCACAGCTGAGCATCAATTTATGAATCTAAGCATTAACTAACCATTTTTGCATGACTCATGTTTTTTTTGCCATTACAAGAATGACATTGTCCTCACTGCTCCATTCTAAGATACTATGCAGCTTGAATTTTTAAACTTTTAAATCCTGAAAATTATTGTATTTCAGTTTTCGCTTGTCCTACTGCTGCAATCAAATGAAGTTAAAATTGCATATACTTATCAGTAGCTTTGACATGAAGCTATCATTTGAGTTATTGCACCGTGCTTTTCTACTCATTGCCTATTTATCCACATACAAGGTACAAAGATTCAAACTCTCTTGATAACAAACATTCTGAAATAATTTATTCTCCACCACTAGCTTTGTCTCCATTATTCCCTTCACTTTCCCAAGGTGAATGTGGGCTGGTCCCAAGTCAGGGCCAGCCATTTCTCCCCTCATCCTCCTGTAGAAACATTTTGCTAACATCCCTTAATTATATAGTGTCCTAAGCCCAGCTTAGCTCATCCAAGTGCTGGCTAAATTTTCCTTACTGCAAGTCACACTACCTACATAGTTGACCAAAGAGTTCATAAAAGAACTGAATCCCAAAGCTATTATTTCTCCTTTCTGATTACAAGAGAAATTACAATGTTAGCTTCACAGCATTTTCCATTTAAGAAAGGGAAACTAGGCCTTTAACCCACTCCCCTGAGGGTCCAACTTTGTGCCCAGCCTGATCCCGCTGGGCTATTGCCTAAAAACGAAGTGGACATATATGTGTGCATTTGTGCAAGAGGGAGAGGGTTCTTAATGCTGTGGAGAACTGTGGTTTCTGACTTACTAGGAAAATCGACCTGTTCTCATGTTCCTTTGTAATTACACATGTAAAATTCTCATGCTTCTGTTTTTTTTTTTCTCCTCTAGCAATTATAATCTGAGAAGAAACTTTTCAATTATAATCTGAGAAGAAACTTTTCAGTTATATAAAAGTCACCACCTGCTTTAGTTATTTCTGTAGTTGTGACTGAGAATCTCACCATCAATGCAAGGTAATGAGATTGAACTGTACTAGGTATGTTGCATAAACCCACACCCTAGTATATTAGTCCATTCTCATGCTGCTATAAGGACATGCTGAGACTGGGTAATTTATACAGGAAAGAGGTTTAATTGACTCACAGTTCCACAGGGCTGGGCAGGCCTCAGGAAACTTACAATCGTGGCAGAAAGGTAAGCAAACATGTCCTTCACAAAGTGGCAGGGGAGAGAAGAATGAGTACCCAGCAAACGGGGAAGACTCTTATAAAACCATCAGATCTTGTGAGAACTAACTATTCACGAGAACAGGATGGGGAAAACTGCTACCGTGATTCAATTATCACCACCTGGTCCCTCCCATAACACGTGGGGATTTTGGAAACTGCAATTCAAGATGAGATTTAGGTGGGGATGCAGCCAAACCACATAGTCTGCATCTCTATGCTGCCTTTTGTTTCATTTTAAAAGTTAACATTCTTCCTTTTAGAAAGAGAAATCAAATAAAACAGCACAGCTTTAATAAAATATGAACCTACCCATACATTGTGATTCTAAACAAACGTGTGTATTTGACAGACTTACAGTTTACTTCAGGCCCATTATCTGTTGTTCAGCTACATAGGCAAGGGCCCTTGCTAACTATATATCCAAATGGACTTGTTTCTTTTAGATAAGAATATCAGTCGGCTAAGTGATATGCCTGAAATTCCACAGAAGAATAAGGGCAAAGCAGGGTTGTAAAGCAATTTCCCTCACAATAGTTTATTTAATATTCATATATCTGATCAATCTCTCACCAGAAGCCAATGAAGTACCACCTGAGAGCAAGTAAAGAATCAAATGTAGAAAATGAGCACATTAATTTAGAAAAATGGCTATAGTAATTTATCTATTATTTTGGCTATTTACTGTTTGTCTATAGATATAGTTGGTTATGTCATACTATATTGTAATTTTCTGATCCGTTAAGAGATAAATTCCCTTAGACAAAAAGATGGCATGGCCTTGTTAGATCCCAGGGAACTTAGCAAAAACTCCCATTCTTCCCCAAGGTGATTCTCTGGTATTAGTAAATTGAATTTTTATAACATACTTCATGGGTTGCTTTGCAGCAGTTCACTAAGCAACAACACAGGTAATAGAGATGGAACCAATGGTCAAATCACAAGTGATAACAAGATGCTGTGTCCTTTCAAAACAAATGTGTGGGATTTTAAACATATTTTTCAGTCACCGTTTCTGGTTTAATTTCCTGGATTCAAACACATCATATTGACAATTCCTCAAACCTTGTTCAAATAGCAGATAATCTTACTGAACAGCAAATATTTTGTTTTCTGCATTTGATGCTCTAGTCTAATGAAGTGTGACATATTATTCTGGTGATGTCAAGTCTGTGGAATACAGGGTGATATTTTTCTATTTAATGGCAAATGAAATAGCATTAATGTGATTCTTTATTTGCAACATTTTTTCTCTGAACAAGATTCCTTACTTGCTTACTCAGGGTGATAAGGTTGTTTTAAAGACATTCTATCAGAATTATAAGCAGTAAGAAATGACCTTCAGGAAGGCACCAGAGTGGGTGCTATGCAGAAAAGAGACATTAACAAGAGCTTCATGTGGAGAAAATGTCATCAATTCTTCCCACCTCCTTGTATTTACAGCTTTTGTCATGTAATGTACAGTACTCACCTTCCATGAGTGGGCTTTTACCACATGACTTGCTTTGGCCAATGCAATACAGATAGAGGCTTGAAATGAGATTGCACATCTGGGGTTGCCCTCTTGTCCTCCATTATTGCCAAGACAAAATTTGCATTGACTAGCCTTCTGGTCTCAGGAGGAAGACCAAAGTAACATGGAACAGAATAAGCTCACAGATACACGAGTGAGCTGTTGAACAGCAGACATTTAGGTGGGCCCAGCCAGCAGTCAGCTGACCCCACAAATATGTGAGAAAGCCCAGCCAGGATGAGCACAGGGGCCTAGTCTATTCCTGCTGATTCCAGAAACATGAACAAGAGTGCCTTTTTTGGTATATCACTGAAGATTTCTGGTTATTCATGACATAGCATAATTGTGGCAACAGTTGAATGATCTACCTGTGGCTCTCTTTGTCCCTCTTTGATATGGTGTGGCTGTGTCCCCACCCAAATCTCATCTTGAATTGTAGCTCCCATAACTCCCACATGTTGTGGGAGGGACTCATTTGGGAGATAATTGAATCATGGGGTCAGTTTTCCCTATACTGTTCTCGTGGTAGTCATCGAGATCTGATGGTTTTATAAGGGGTTTCCCGTTTTGCTTGGCTCACATTCTTTCCTGCCTGCCACCATGTAAGATGTGCCTGTCACCTTCTGCCATGCTTATGAGGCCTCCTCAGCCACATGAGTCCATTAACCCTCTCTTTCTTTAGAAATTGCCCAGTCTCAGGTATGTTTTCATTAGCAGCATGAGAACTAATACACTCCCCAACCCATTGGCAAGGCATAACCTGGGTGCCACTCTCAGAGATCTTACAATGAAACATGAAAGAGGACTGTTATTCAGTGGTGGCCATGTTTGCATAAGAAAAACAAAGCATAGTCTATGTCTTCAAGATGTTTATAATTGTGTTGATAAAGAAAATCTACATACTGGCAACAAAAGGTAATTTTGATCAGTGTATCTTGACTAGTGGCTTATATTGGCTTTGCTGAAGAACCTTATCAAAATGTGCATGTTTTGGTGCCAGGCAGGACTCACTGAATCTAAAAATTCTAGGGGTTTGGCCTAGGGATATACATTTTAGAAAAGCAACCCAGGGAATTCTAATGTCCTTGCCTAGTTAACAACAAATGGTAAAGACTAAATAAAGCAAATAGGATACTTGTGCTAAGTGCAAATGAGTGAAGGAGAAACATGAGGTTAGTAGAGTCCAGAATTGTCTGTCCTGAAGGGCTTAGAAAGGTGGGATCTGCACAGTCCTTGAAGAATAATAGGATTTAAATAAACAGAAAGAGAGTTGGGGAACCAGGCAGAGACAACATCACAAACCCTGGCATGTGGATTGTAATTAATATGGCATGACTACGACAGAGATTGACTTATTTACTAATGTATTTATTTATTCTGTAAGCATTTCTTTAGTATTTACTGTGTGTCAAACATTAGTCTGAGTTTTTAATAAATATTAACTATCATAACAAAACTATGAGATAAGCAGTAGTATCAGTCTCACTCCATAGAACAAGCCAACCAGAGTGGAAGAACTCGTATACTATTCTAGCGATGTATCTCACTCAGAATTTTGTATTTGATGGAAAAACTGTTAACGCCAAGAAACATTTTTCTTGGCAAAGAAGTCTACAGACTTCAATGTTGCAGTCCACTACCTTGAAACTAGATCTTACTATTATTATTAGTTTGTTCGAATGTATATGGCTTACAAAAAGAGATGGATAAAAGCTAAGGAAGAGAATAAAACCATTTTATTTTTTTTATTATACTTTTAAGTTTTTGGGTACAAGTGCACAACGTGCAGGTTTGTTACATATGTATACATGTGCCACGTTGGTGTGCTGCACCCATTAACTTGTCATTTAACAGTAGGTATATCTCCTAATGCTATCCCTCCCCGCTCCCCCAACCCCACAACAGGCCTCAGTGTGTGATGTTCCCCTTCCTGTGTCCATGTGTTCTCATTGTTCAATTCCCACCTACGAGTGAGAATATGCGGTGTTTGGTTTTTTGTCCTTGCGATAGTTTGCTGAGAATGATGGTTTCCAGCTTCATCCATGTCCCTACAAAGGACATGAACTCATCATTTTTTATGGCTGCATAGTATTCCATGCTGTATATGTGCCACATTTTCTTAATCCAGTCTATCATTGTTGGACATTTGGGTTGGTTCCAAGTCTTTGCTATTGTGAATAGTGTCACAATAAACATACGTGTGCATATGTCTTTATAGCAGAATGATTTATAATCCTTTGGGTATATACCCAGTAATGGGATGGCTGGGTCAAATGGTATTTCTCGTTCTAGATCCCTGAGGGATCGCCACACTGACTTCCACAATGGTTGAACTAGTTTACAGTCCCACCAACAGTGTCAAAGTGTTCCTATTTCTCCACATCCTCTCCAGCACCTGTTGTTTCCTGACTTTTTAATGATTGCCATTCTAACTGGTGTGAGATGGTATCTCATTGTGGTTTTGATTTGCATTTCTCTGACGGCCAGTGATGATGAGCATTTTTTCATGTGTCTTTTGGCTGCATAAATGTCTTCTTTTGAGAAGTGTCTGTTCATATCCTTCGCCCACTTTTTGATGGGGTTGTTTGTTTTTTTCTTGTAAATTTGTTTGAGTTCATTGTAGATTCTGGATATTAGCCCTTTGTCAGACGAGTAGATGGCAAACATTTTCTCCCATTCTGGAGGTTGCCTGTTCACTCTGATGGTAGTTTCTTTTGCTGTGCAGAAGCTCTTTGGTTTAATTAGATCCCATTTGTCAATTTTGGCTTGTGTTGCCATTGCTTTTGGTGTTTTAGACATGAAGTCCTTGCCCATGCCTATGTCCTGAATGGTATTGCCTAGGTTTTCTTCTAGGGTTCTTACGGTTTTAGGTCTAACATTTAAGTCTTTAATCCATCTTGAATTAATTTTTGTATAAGGTGTAAGGAAGGGATCCAGTTTCAGCTTTCTACATACAGCTAGCCAGTTTTCCCAGCACCATTTATCAATCCTAAGCCAAAAGAACCAAAGCTGGAGGCATCATGCTACCTGATTTCAAACTATACTACAAGGCTATAGTAACCAAAACAGCATGGCACTGGTACCAAAACAGAGATATAGACCAATGGAACAGAACACAGCCCTCAGAAACAATGCCACATATCTATAACTATCTGATCTTTGACAAACCTGACAAAAACAAGAAATGGAGAAAGGATTCCCTAGAGAATAAAACCATTTTAAATATCACTGTGGTTGAAATTTTTCCTTACTATAATTCTACTTAAAACAGTTTGATTCTGATAAACAATATCCCTCTTCCTAGAAAATGTATTCATGCTTTACTCCATTTATAAAGGCATGAAGGCACAGACTTCTCTTAGTAAGTGAAAAAAATCAGGTGTTCTGTCTGAATAGAAAGCACTTCTAAGCAAGGTAATTATCTAAGGAAAGAACTGTTCAATGAGTCTCCAAAGCTCCACACTAAATTTCAGGAAATCCAGCCAAGGCTTAATTTTAATTATTCAAACTTCATAAAAACTCTGTATATCATATTTTATAGGATACATCTTTTCTTATTAAACTAATACGAGGTACATTTTTCCTAAAAATAAGTACCAAAATTCATTCCAACCTTATGTTTTTCATTCTGGAAATCTCTAGACAGGTTACATTATATTAAGAAGGTAACAAATCCAGACGTATTTCATATGCATTTCTTTATTTTTCAGAATACTTCCTAACTCATTCAGGTCTATCTAATTGATTCCTATCTAGAAGTAAATATCTAAGAATCATCGAATTACAAACTTATATTAGTGGATATAACATAAGTTTATAGTGCTGGAATGACTATGTGTGAAGATCAATTGGATTCTAAGTAGAATTATATTTAGACTGCTTAAACAAATACCTCTGTAACTTTTCTTCAAACATCTTCAGAAGAAAAAAAATTCAACAGTTTCTGCAGTAATACATTCTCTAGGTTTTAGTTCAGCTAAGAGATGCTGTATTAAAAAGTAGATGAATAAAACCTATTGTTTACCTCTAAATAATTTGAGACTACAAGATTGTTGTAATCTAATGAAAGGAATCAAGCAAATCAAGGAATATAGTGCTTGTTTTTTTATTAGCAATTATTAGTTTATTTTCTCTGGAGGATACCTTGAATATGAATAAAAGATTATTTGTCTTGATTGCTTGACCCATATCTTCGCCTTTGTCCTGTTTGCTTATAGAACCGTTTCTCACTCTTCCCCTGCTCTGTTCTGTGTCACAACACAGTCAACCCTAGCAAGACTGTGTGTGTGCTAGTTTCTTGCCAGACTTGGTCAAAAGGAGGTACTGGAAATGGATTGGGAGTCAGGGAAGGGGATGATGGGAAGATGGGAGAAATCAGGATATTTTCCTCTCTCCATTCCCAAGAAATTCTGGCGACCTGCATTGCTTCAGATTCTACTAGACAGGTTTGCCAGATGGCTTGGGCACCTGGATTCTGGTAAACCACCCCCTCCATGCATTTTCACCCTTCAAACCTAGGTGTAGTAGCTACTTCCTGCTGCTGCAAATTCTTGGGTTTCCTCTGTTCTTTGTTTGGCTTTCTAGCTCTTTTTTTCACCTGTGTTACTAATTGCCTGCAAAAAGGTCCTCTCTTTGAAATACCTAGAGTACTGTGTGTTTTCCTGACTAGACTCTGACTACTGCTACAAATGATAAATAACCTCTTCCCCAAAGGGATTTGCAGCAGCTTACAATAAAGGCAAGGACCATTCTACCAAAAACACTGAAATATATTTAAGTCGAGGTAAATATGGTGACTGAAAGGCAGACATATATAAGGCTTGAAATTTGTAAATTAAATGGGTTTTGTTTGTAATGGCATTTTTAACTCTGAATCTGACTAGTTAATAAAAATAATTTAAATTTTTCAACTCTTAAATTTAAATAATTAAATTTTTAACTCTGAATCTGAATATTTAATGAAAATAGTTTAAATGCATTTGTCAGAACAATATGAGATGAAAATATGTTGGTGGAGGTAGAGGCTGTAGGACAGTCAGAGAAGCAGATCATTTAGTACTAGGCTAAGATTTGGGCCAGGCCAAGGTCTGCCTAGACTAAGGGCTATCATATGAGTATCCACCATATACATACAACAAATGCAAGTCACATATACATGCACTCACGTAGGCATTCCCAGTTTTATAAACAATTTCATTTCTGCCTCTTCAAGAAATACATCATAATGTATAATGCATAGTAATTAATGATATTATATGGATAGCCTTGAATTCTTCTAATTTGTCTTAAAAATTAAATATTCACCACTTTTAATATTTCATTTTGGTAAAGTAATCAGTAGCATCAGAGGTAACAAGTAATTGAAGACTCATTTATGTAGTATAACATGGAGAATATCTGGCTTGCACTAGTTGCAGGCACCATATAATCGTCAGAGTTGTTACCTCACTTTGAACACATAGATGTAACCTGTATGCTTTTTAAACAGCATCATAAAAATAAACTAGAAGTACAATATATTATATGCTAATAGCCATGGTCACATGTGTTTTCAAGAGTAATAACATCTGGAAATGAAATGACCAATAATGCTAAAATGCTCTGCAAACTATCAAAACTTTGCCTTTCTTTTGAGACCTAAACATATTAATTGTATCAACTATTTGACTAAGTTTCAGATTTATTAGTAAAAATATCCACAATGAGTAGATACAAAATGCCTGATTGTATATCCACAAAAGGGATAACATAATATTTAAAGAACAGGCTGATATACCTTTGTACAATCATGAGTATCTAGTAAATTCTAAATTTCACTGGGTCAGGAAAGAAATCCAATTAGTACTACAAGTGAGTAGCATCCTTAAGTTAAGTCTTTCATAAGTAAGTTAACATTATTGCATTCAAGACTAACATTAGGCAAAGTCTGCCACCTGTCTCAAAAAGGCTTTATGTTATCACAAGTTTGCAAAAATGAAGAACATGCAGGAATCAACAAGAGTATATCCCAACCAATACAAAAATATCATGATTGCATGGTCTTCTGAAGTTTTCCAAATGCTTTCCTTTTGAAATATAAAGTGTAACATTAAAAAACACATTTTCCCATAATGTATTACTTCATTAAGGTGAAAGTTTCATGAAAGTAGAAATATTTTTATCTTGGTCACTTTTCTCACTGTTTCTGCCCCTTGCAAAGTGCTTAATAAATATTTGTTGCATGAAATAAATATATGAATTAGTTAATTCTTATTTGTTCTTATTTGAATGTCTCAGGTGTTAAGTGACTATAAAAATGGCTGATAAGATTATCATTTTAAATTAGAATATATGATAAGAAATCAAATCCAGCTTCATCAGAGACCATTATGAAGGCTGAGTCACCTCCACAAAGTCTGTCTCACTTCTAGAATGATTTTCCAATCTTCTAGCATATCCAATGGGGATAGACCTTCCACTTATGAAAGACAGTGTTTTTCATTTGCTGGATCTCAGGAGTTGTATCTTTTCAGACTTCTCAAAATTTCACTCCTCTTACCATGAAGAGCTTACAGATATCAACATTATAAAAGAAAGTGTAACAATTTCCGTGGGTGGATGTCCCTTTTGGTAATTTACAATAGAGACCAAGAATCCATGTGGTTTGGCTAACCAAACTTTCCTGGAAACAGTCATCAGACATAATAGAAAACTGACCGTGTTTCTGCCAATTTCATTCCTTTCCAGGAATAAACTCAAAAGTAGCCCTTAAGCAAAAGCTCCCCAGTGACATACCCTAACAATTAATCTAATTCTCTTTCCATAAAAAAGTGGAAAATGTCAGCCTCATAACCTTTAAGAGACTGAACACATTATCAGAGTCATTAAAACTTAACAGTTTTTGAAACAAGGCCAAATCCTAAACTTTTGCACTTTTTGTTCCCACTCTAATAGTCACCTCCTATTCAAATATTTGGTAAGGACTACAAACAAATCCTGTTGGGTTTTCTTCTTTTTTTTTATTATTATACTTTAGGTTTTATGGTACATGTGCGCAATGTGCAGGTAAGTTACATATGTATACATGTGCCATGCTGGTGCGCTGCACCCACTAACTCGTCATCTAGCATTAGGTATATCTCCCAATGATAGCATTGGGTTTTCTTACTGATTGTTCTAAGTAAGCACCCATGTAATAGCAGTAAAATACATCAAAAAACAACACATATAACAGACACCAATGCATGGAATTTCAAAGCATTGGAATGTGTCTAATCCAAGCATTTGCATGCTGTCCATCTTTCATCTGCTGCAAAAATGAATCCTTTGGTTGGAAGTGACTGTAACACAATAAGTATTATTTGAGACTCTGCCAGCACTACAAACAACTACCAATTCTATAATGTGGTCTTCTTCCTCCTTTATCTCCTTCCATAAAAGAAACTAACGCAACAAGCAGGATATATCCAGCTGTGCTACCTGGGAGGAGACCTCTCTTCTATAATCAAACTCAACAGAAACAGGCCCTTGCTTCTGGGACATCAAACATGAAGAGGCTCCTGTTCTGCAGAAAATAAATAAGGGGATATCAAAGATTTGTAGAAATTTTGATTAAGACACTTTCTCAGTCTTTCCACATAGCAGACACTGCACTACTGACATGTGCTGTAGCTAGAATTGAGCCTGTGGACTTTTATCTTTGCCTTTGAATTCTGTTATATTGACATTAATTTGGACACTCAATAAAAAATTAACAAAATAGAAATCCTTGCATGAACCTAATCTTTGACTCAGAAACCTCATTTATATAATATTACGTTTTTTTCTGTCACCTCTTTCTTCAAGAATGAGGCTCAAATTCCTCGCAGAAATTGAGGAATCAATAATGCCTAATCAAAAATTATTTTACTCTGGGGAAATATCAAGGCAATGTTTCCTTGCCCAATGACATCATAGTACATATTACCATAATGAAAAGAATGTCTGGTAAAAAGAAAAAAATACACTTTGCCTTATTCTTTCAACTATTCATTTAAGTCTGAAGAGTCAATCAATGAGTAACCAAACCTGAAAGTTATGCAGAAGAATTCAAACGATTAACAACATTAGACCTACCAGGGCACACTTCCAGCCAAAGCCTCTTGGATAAAACTATAATAAAAAGTTAAAACTGTAAAGTAATTTCATGGAAAATAAAAGCCTATTTAGAAAAAGAAGAACTTGAGTAATATAATTTCACTCAATTTATTAATCTCTCTAATTTCTGCTTTGTTTTGCTGGGGTTGCTTTTGCTGCCAGATTCTTTTGTCTCTTTCTTATGGTTATCATCTTCACTCCCAAGGCTCTGTACCCATGTAACATAGCAAGCAGATCTTTGAGGAAGAAATTATACCATGTTTCTGAAAGCCCAAAGACACATTTCAGGGTACAGCCATGCTGATCAACAAAAGTTCCCATTAGTCTTGATTACCTAACTATTCCTAAAAAGTATGCTCATAATTTTCCCCCTAAATTCATCCATTTACCTGCCACAGTCACTTGGTCTACAGATCCAGTATCAACTAGAAGGTAGAGCATTATGATAAGGAAAAGACCCAGGTGATTACTGTATGCTCATAGCATCTTAGTAGCCTCACTACTAACAAGTGTGAAACAAAAGCCACCATCTTAGTGTTTTACCATGATTCACACTATGAAAACTACAACGTCATTCAAGAGTGTCCTCATAATCATGTTTTAGGTGACACTGATTACATGGTCCTTGATTTGGTCCATGTCAAATGCCAATGTTGTATTCCTTAATTGATCTGAAGATAATTAACATGATGGATTCAATAACATACCTCATAGACACAGAAATGCTCATTTCACTCTTAGTAGGCATGATGGATATCCCTAAGACCTAAAGCATGATGACATTTCTCAGATACTGAATTGGACACTGTCAAATGAAGCAACCTAACCCAGCTGAATCCATCTGCTGTATGTAAAGATCTTCCTACATAGCATGTGAATGCTGATTTTCCCCTTGGAAAACTCCTTAGAAATTTTAAAAGATTGAGTGATTCAAGAGTCCTCCCTCTAGCCAATGCCTGGTTTTATCTGGTCAGCCAACCTTTCACTGACACAAGGGTGGTCACGAATAAATCTCAGATTGTAATTATCCACCGGCACTTCATAAGCCCTGGCTACTCCTTTTATATCATCAGATCTCTTTGAGGTTTTGTGAGGGTCCGTCTTTAATTTAGATAAAAGATTTCTCTCTGTAGGTTTCCGAAATATGCTCGGGAGAAGGATGAGTTCATTTACTCCTAGAACCATTCTTCACTCCTTCTTTGTTTTTCAAGTGGCATTTAAACAGTCTTTTGAGCTCTAAAGTCCAGGGCAAAAAAGCAACTTCACTTACCTCTGTGACTATAATTCAGAATCTGACACTTTTGGGTGCCTACAAGTATAGAATAGTCGGTCCTGGTATTAGTTAGAGCCAACAATAACAACAACACAAATCACTCACTTAAACTAAAAGGACCCAAAGTATAAATCCAAAGCAAATTGACTGGGATGTAAGCAAAGGAGAACTTCCCATAAAGAAGAAGATCAACCTTTAGCCAATATTAATAGCATGCCAATAGTTAATGTCAATAAGTATGGGAGGCGTTCAAGGACATTTCAAGACTGGTTGAATGCTAAGGCAGGATTCTTTTTCAATATGTGTTGTTTTCTAATAAAAGACACTTTTCTAGACCTTGACACAGAATCAAAAGTAGTTTCCTAGTAGCTAACTCAGCCTTTGGGTCTCCACTTAAAACATCACTTTCTTAAAGAAGCCTTCCCATACCCTCCAACCTATATTAGAGCCTGTGTGATATGTTGCCATATAATCTTTATTTCTGCATCATGCTTATTACAATTACAATTATTTATGCAGTCATCTGCCTAATTCTTATCCCCTCTGCTGGATGTAATGCTTCACTAGGCAGGAACAATGTCTCTAGTTTTCCTGACACATAGAAAGCTGCCAATGTTTATTTATTGAATAATCAGTATTTGGAGACTGAATTTCAAGACTGACATATCTAAAAACTTAAGAGTATTAGACCTTTATCAGACTTTAAACCCAAACTGGTCCAACTTCAATTCCAATGCAGGAATCCTCTCTTAAAGTGCTTAATTGAGGATAATCTGGTTGTTCCTTGAACACTTCCAATGAAGGATCAGTAAGTAATTTGTGAGACATGATATTCTATCATTCACTACTTGTTAGAAAATGCTTCTGTTGAATGCCTCCTGTAACTTCTATCCATGTACCAGTTCCAATCTCAGAAATAATCCAGAAGGAATCCATTCCTTTTCTATTCCATATTTTAAGAGTACTTAAAATACGGCAAGATAGCCATAACGTGCTGTAGTAAGCCTCTCTTCCTCCAGGCTTAAAGCCTTGGTCCTTTCACCTGTTCCTTATACAGTCTGGGTTTGGTTCTCCTCACAGTCATTGTTTCTCATTCAGCCTGTGTCCCCATATGACATGCAAATCCCACAGCACTCCAAATGTGGTATGACGCAAACAAAGTACAGTGAAACCATTATCATCCTTGATCTGGGCCCATAATTTTGTTAGTGTAGCTTACCTTTGCATTGTTAGTGATGTCCTACTAAACCCATAAAAAATTGAATCCTACTGGGCTAGGCACATGCCTATAAAAGCTATGATAGCTCCTGGAAATCTATGAGCTACTTTTCTTTGCTATATGTAAGTAACTATATTTAATTCCTATTGACTCAAAATATATGTGGGACATAAGATATGTTTAAGTATCTTAAACGGGGCCTATCTCATAACAGAATACAGGGTTTTTTCCCTCTTCTTTTCCTTCTGATTTTTATTTGCCTTCAAAGCTTTTCCAAACAAAACCAGGTCTATTTTTTGTTTGTTTTAAAGATGGGATATTGCTGTATCTCCCGGGCTGGAGTGCAGTGGTGCAATCATACCTCTGTAGGCTCAAAAGACCCTCCCACAGCCTCCCAAGTAGCTGAGACTGCAGGAGCACATCATGACACCTGGCTAATTTTTTAATTTTTTTTTTTTTAAGAGACAAGGTCTCACTTTGTTGTTGCCCAGGCTGGTCATGAATTCCTGGCCTCAAGAAATCCTCCTGCCTCAGCTTCTCAAAGTTCTGGAATTACAGGCTTGAGCCACCATGACCAGCCCAAAACCAGGTATTTCTATGATGTTTGGTGATCACTTCAAATGGTGGAAGTCAAAAGAATTGCCCTGGTCTGCAAAGTGTCACAATGTCATTCTTATTTTAGTAGTGATATATTTTCCAGGCTCTTAAAACAGTGTCCAAGAAGGATGCAACAGGTCAGGTGTGATGGAGACAGCCAGACCCTGTCTCAAAAAACAAAAACAACCACAATAAAAGAAGAAGAAGAAAGATGCAATGCATCAACCTCTGGGTCATGAGCGTCTATGGCTATTACCACAGTAGCTTGGTGGTGCCTCTCCACTCCCAACAGGGATCTGTCATATAAGCCTGTTGCAACTCCCCTCAAAAGCTTTAGGGCAGAGAACACAAAGAAGAAACCTGCCCCGTCTATGGCTCACCTCATGTTTCTAATAAGCTTGCAAATTATACTATGAATTGCTCCATGTGTCCACACTTGGAGCTACTCTGATGCTATATTTTACTGGGTTTGTATGGCTTAATTGGTTTCTTTTCTCCCTTTCTATAAAAAAAGGAACATGTAATACTTTCATCTATTTGGTCATTTAATTATATATTGTATATTATATATTGTATACATTATTTTAATGTATATAAAATAATAAATGTCAAATACCTTTAGAGGTAACAAAAGAAAAAAGTTGACTTCTGCTCCACCCCTCTCTACTCCCAAGTCCTGATCAGCACAAGCCATCATTTTCGTTTGTTGGAGTTGTTTTTTTCTGGCATTCACTTTGTGTTAGCCCATTTGAATTGCTATAAAGGAATACCTGAGACTGGGTAATTTATAAAGAAAAGAGGTTTATTTTGGCACATGGTTCTGCAGGCTGTAGAGGAAACATAGTGCTGGTATCTGCTCCTGGTGAGGGCCTCAGGAAGCTTCCAATCATGGAGGAGGGTGAAAGGGGAGCAGATGTAACACACGCTGAGATAGGGAGTGAGAGAGAGAAGGGGATGGTCACAAACTCTTTTAAGTGACCAGATCTTGCATGAACTAACTGAGCAAGAACTCACTTATCACCGAGGGGATGGCACTAAGCCATTGATGAGGTATACACTCCCATGATCCAGTACCTCCCACTAGACCCCACCTTTAACATTGGGGATCACATTTCAACATGAGATTTGGAGGGGACACATATATAAACCATGCTATGCCTCTTCTTTACAAACAAAATATGTACCTATATCTCGATTTTTCAGTGTTTTTATATTGTCTAAGGCCTTTCAATAATGCAAGAGGAGGATTTGATTCTCTTATGCAAACTTTCACTTTTATCTCTTCCTCTCTCTGACCTTCTCAACATTTTTTCAATCTAGTTATATCATCATGTTATCAAATTAGTATTTAATATATAATCATTTCTATAAATGCTTTTTTTCTTGAGATGGAATCTTGCTCTGTTGCCCAGGCTGGAGCGCAGTGGCACGATCTTAGCCCACTACAACCTCCACCTCTCGGGTTCAAGCAACTCTCTGCCTCAGCCTCCCAAGTAGCTGGGATTATAGGCACCCACCACCATGCCCAGCTAATTTTTGTATTTTTAGTAGTGACAGGTTTTCACCATCTTGGCCAGGCTGGTCTTGAACTCCTGACCTCGTGATCCACCCACCTTGGCCTCCCAGAATTCTGGGATTACAGGTGTGAGCCACCACACCTGGCCATTTCTATAAATATTTTATAGCTCATACAGACAATATACTATGTATGTATTTCCTTTGTTATAAACTTTTTTTTTTTTTGAGACAGTCTTGCTCTGTCACCCAGGCTGGAGTGCAGTGGCTTGATATCGGCTCACTACAACCTCTACCTCCTGGGTTCAAGTGATTTTTCTGCCTCAGCCTCCCAAGTAGCTGGGATTACAAGCACGTGCCACCACAGCCACCTAATTTTTTTGAATTTTTGGTAGAGATGTTGGCCAGGCTGGTCTTGAACTCCTGACCTCAAGTGATTTGCCCACTGCAGCCTCCCAAAGTGCTGAGATTACAGGCATGAGCCACCCCACCCGGCCAACATTTTATTTGTCTTAGAGTTAGTAATTGCATCTCTCTCTCTTTTTTTTTTTAAATTCATTTTGCTTTAAAGTAACACTAGTTCATTCACAAACTTTCAAACAGAAGTTTAAAAGTATACTTTAACTATGAGGGTCACACAAATCAGTTAAGCTTTTTAAAAAATAATTAAATTGACAAATAAAAAATTATATATGTTTACAGTGTACAACATGATGTTCTGAAATATGTATACAGTGCGGAATGGCTAAATCAAGCTAGTTAACAGATAGATAAGCTTTCAATACCTACTAGAATATTCTCCCTTCTTCCAATTTGGACTTGCTAAAACAGTTTTCCTCAGATTTTCTTTCATTATTCTGGAAATTCTCTTCCTCTTCCTTCTGTTTGGCCTGTGTGTTTTGGATCGCATGACTTACTCTTTCTTGGTTTATTTCACTTTGTTGCTAGCAAATTTTTCAATGGTGTCCTGGAAAAGGTTGCATGGTAAGTACATTTTTGAGACGTTGAATGACTGAAAAGTTTTCATTTCTGCCACTTTTTTTTTTTTTTTTTTTTTTTTTGAGACTGAGTCTCGCTCTGCCACCAGGCTGGAGTGCAGTGGTGCGATCTCAGCTCACTGCAACCTCCACCTCTTGGGTTCAAGGAGTCTCCTGCCTCAGCCTCCGGAGTAGCTAGGTCTACAAGTGCACGTTACCACACCCAGCTAATTTTTGTATTTTTAGTAGAGACAGGGTTTTAGCATGTTGGCCAGAATGGTCTGGATCTCTCAACCTCGTGATCTGCCCACCCTGGCCTCCAAAAGTGCTGGGATTACAGGCGTTAGCCACCGGGCCTGGCCTCTGCCATTATACTTTATTGATAATTTATCTGAATATGGTATTCCAGGTTGAAAATTATTTCCCCTCAAGATTTTTACACATTGCTCTACTGTTTTCCAGGTTTCAATATTTCTGTTGAAAAGCTAATGCTATTCATGCTTGAATTATTTGATATGATTCTCTCCTCCACCTCTTTTTTCTTCTTCTGTCTCTTTCTCTGTTTATTTCTCTCTCTCCCCCCTCCTCTTTCCTTCTCTGTTTCTCACTTTCTCAGAACTTTAAAGAATTATTTTCTTCTTCCTTGATGTTCTGACATTTCATGATCCGTTTCTCTAGTACTGGTTTTTTTTCACGGATTTTTTTTCTTCCTAAACTCCTGGTAAACTCTTTCAGTCTAAAGACTTGTGGTCATCAATTGTAGGAAATATATTACTTCTTTGAAAACTTTTCTCCTTTGATTTTTGTTTTCTTTTTTGGAATTCATATTATTCAGTGTTTGTATCATTATGAAAAATATTATTTTCCTAAGTTTTCCTCCAAATTTTTTATATTTTGTCTTTTGATTCTTCTTCTGGGAAGATTACCTCAAATACACATATTCTAAACTTCTAATTGATTTGAAGGTTTCTCTTAGCCTGCATGTAGTATGCAAGAGATCTATCTTGCTCAGGAACGCTCTCTTGTTAAAAGATCCTGTTCTTGTTTCAAATGCAGTATCTTATCTTACCGATAACTTTAATTGTAGTTCATTTGTTTTTTAAGTTTTATTCTTTTATGAACTTTGCTTCCTCTGAGTCCTCCTTGTCTACTTTTAAATTTTGGCATTTATCTTTCATATTAGAGGCTTCAAATGTCTGGTTTTCCCTGGCCAGCAATCTATATTTAAGAATGCAGTCCTAAAAAAAAAAAAAAAAAAAAAAAAAAAGGATCGAAAACTCTGCTTGGGTAACAAAAGTTGTGGATTGATAGGTCTCTCCATGAGTGATAAGGTAGGGACCATGCTATTTCACCTGAAGAGTCCCAGTGACAGTTTTTATAAGCTTTTTTATTTGACCCAATCTTTTGAGGCAAGGATAGGAACCCTCCTGCTAAATTATGCTGCCATCAGCATCCTGAGAGTGAAAAAGGAAAATGGGACTCTCCAGACAGAACACAGACTTTTATTCAGTCTTCTTTCAGATTCAGGGTCACACCTTGCCCTTAGCTTTGTCTGCTGTCCCTGCAATAAAAGCATCCCTGTATTGACTTTGCAAAAAAGAAAGAGGAAATTCTTTTTCTCTGCTAGGGTGGGACTTAGAATTTTACCTAGTTGTGAAAGCTTGGGGAAATAATCCGAGAGTCTAGTTCCTCCTTAGATAGAACTTTCCACCAATCTTCCGGATTTTGGCTTCAGCGTCTAAGCTCAGTTTAGAAGTATCTAAAATATGCTAAGACCTTGGGAGTTATGCAACATGAATTGGTAGGCTTGTTTTTAATATACCTCCAAGTAAATTCTTCTTTCTTAGGTGTAATTCATCAAATATTGCTTATTTATTATTTTCCAAATGAAAATATTTGAATATAAGTGTATGCCATACAAAATTAAGACATACTTGTCTAAAAAAATTAGTTGTTTATCTGAAATTCAAATCTAACTGGGTGTCCTAAATTGTTTTCAGTCACCCAAACATGAGGGAAAGCAGGGTAAGGAAATGTTAGGAATGCTGATATTCTCATCTTACAATGTGGAGAATCAAGAGATGGTGTCTGGATTTGATAGAACAAGAAATTGATATGTTAAATATAACATTTAAATCAGGTAATAAAGTTATTAATCCAGAGCTTTTTTAGAAATAGAAGAAACAGAATATGAAAAGTGCTTTGAATAATATCTTCAGCTATTATAGCAGAAAGTCACTAACTTTCTGTTAGCATCTAAAGTTTAGAAACAAGAAAAGCAGCCCGACATCATGGCAACCATCAGGAAAATATAAGGAAAAACAACTGAACAATAATTGTTTCTGGACACCAAAAAGTTGGTTGAAATGACATATCGAGAAGATTGTGGATTTTTCATGCTAGCCTTGTTGTATATTTTGCTTTTTAAAATAACTATTAACTTAGATTAAAAATTTTAAATTTGTTTTTTAAAAATGTCTTGACTGAATAATTTTACTTCTAGTACAGTGTTGCAAAAGGAAAATATCTTGGACTCCCAAAATCACTAACGAAAACTCAAGCTGGAAGCTTCTTAGGGCAAATCTGACTCCTGCTCTATTCAAAGTCACCCCTCTGCTCACTGAGATAGATGCATATCTGATTTGCCTCCTTTGGAAAGGCTAATCAGAAACTCAAAAGAATGTAGTAACTGCTTGTGTATCACCTATCTGTGACCTGGAAACTCCCTCCCCTTTTGTGGTCTTCCTGCCTTTGCTTCAAGTTGTCCTGCCTTTCCAGACCCAAGGAATGTACTTCTTACATATATTGATTGATGTCTCCTGTCTCCTTAAAATGTATAAAACCAAGCTGTGCCCTGACCACCTTGGGCACATGTCGTCAAAACTTCCTGAGGCTGTGTCACAGGTGGGTCCTCAACCTTGGCAAAATAAACTTTCTAAATTAACTGAGACCTGGCTCAGATGTTCTGAGTTCACAGTGTTTATTCTTAGAAAGTGTCAGAAGAATTGTGCCCATAATAAGTGTATATAACCTCGGCTTACGAATACTTTCATATACATCTTACATTTTGAAATGTAAGAGTCAGAATAGCTTAAGTTTTATAGAGAGGTGTCTATTGGAGAAACTGGATTTCTCTTTTGTTAGTAAGAAGGGACTTTTTCCTAGGGAAAATGTTGCATATGGGAGCAAAACTCCCAGCAAGTGATAATAATCTTGCTTTCATGAAAGAGCAGTCAAGAAAAACACATTCATTTGTCTACTTCCAGAGCTTGCTGCACTTACTGTCAGATATCTGAGAAATATTCCTATTTTCATTAATGATTAAATAAGTAATTGTTTCATTAGTCTTAATCTTACGGTTTACTATAATCTAGGTTTCATGAATAAGCATACTAATTTGTCTGATTAATTTCCTTCCAGGAGTAATTTCAGTTAATAAGAGAGATAAAGGCAATACACAGAAAACGTAAAATTCCCGTAATTACTAACTAAAGTTATGAATATAAAATTATGCAATTTCCAAAATGGGAAAGGATGAAAAATAATGGAGTTGCATACATCTGATACATTTGCATAATAATTAATATTAAACAAACTTAATATGTAATATATGGTCAATGAATCTACTTCAAGTAACAATGGTTGACCTCACACACATAAAACTGCTGATGTAGCCTTCATGTTCAATAATGTAAGGTCTCTGATTGCATTTTCCCGGCAATAAAGCAAATAAAATTACTCCATACCCACTACATATGATGATTTTATAAGTAACTGGTACTTCCTAGAAGCAAAAACATTTGCTTTGTGGACATCCAAATCTATGATGAAAGGCATATATATCTATAAAATATTGAAACCAATTTCCACAAAGCACACATAAAATTCAACCTCTTTACCTCTGAGCCACGCGTTGAATACTTGCTCTTCTCCACTGTATTTACAAAGGTATACCTCAATGGAAAGAAGGAAATGATAGCAATGCTGTGGCTCCAATGAAAGTCAGAATTTGCATGAATTATTTATGCCTAAAGATTGGTCCTACTTAGGATTCATAATATACTTCACCTTATTTTACAACAGAAAGAGAAATTATGGCTCAATTTACTAAAATAATTATAATCATAATCACATCTGCTCTTGAAGACTGTCAAACAGCTCCATAGTGTACCGCATACATTTCCTCTAATAGATTCCCTCTTTTATGAGTTAATTAAACAATTTCACAGCATTATTTGTACAACTATTCTGCATGGCATATTGTTTGTGCAGAACATTCTCTTTAATAGCTCTATTCTTCAAACAGATGTTCATTTAAATTTTTTTCACACATTTTATTTGGAAAACAATTAGTTAATTTATCCTACTATACTGTCACCTTTCTTTGGACTTAAAGCAGCTCTATCTCTACATTAGGAAAATCCTGTTGTGGCTTTTCAATTTTGGAGGAAAAAAAAAAAAAAAAAACACTTTAGCAAATGTCTATGGTTAGTGGGCAAGTTTGCCAGAGCAAATTGCCCCCAAATGATGGCTACCCAATGTTACCTTAGTACTACAGTACAAAGTCAATAAGAACTTTTCTTAAAAGCATGGAAAAATAAAAATGCATGATGACACATTTCTCCACTCTATTCCTTTTGTTTTTATAAATTTTGTCTTATACCTCCAAGCATTGGACTCACTATAAACCAGAGTAAAATGACAGATTAAAGGGAATGAAATGGATGCAAGACCACTTTTTATTTATCAAAAGGCAACTGAATCAATCATATCCCAAGACATATTTTCCTGGGAAACTGACATTGAACATTGTTATGAATTGGCTTATCTTGCCAAAACATTTTAAAGAAAGAAGATACCATCTACCATATATTTTGAGGTGAAAGTTTCTCTCCCTGCTTGACTCCAATTAAATTTTACAGGGTTTGAGTCCCTGACCAGGTTTGTTTTGTGCAATTCACTCAACAGATTTATCTCCTCTTTATTATCTCTGTCTTAGAGAGCTACAACAAGGAGTCAACCGCATTCACGAGTGTGGATGTTGCATCTCCAGCGAAGAAGGACCATTCTGTTTTCCTTTTGTGAATAATTTCCTGCAGGGAGCTCAGAATTGCCCTCTTTTACTCTCATTTACATATATAGTGCTGCAGAAATGAATTTTGCCCTTGCTTTTGAACTATAAAGTAATAAATTATGAACATCTATCTAATACTTTGAAAGTCTAATCTGCATTCACTTAGATGGAAATAGTGTTGAGAAAAATGAAGAGCCCATATGTTTTCAAATATTTGCTTTTCTTTCTTTTCTTAACCAGAATTTGGTGGTTCTATTAGAATAAGAAAACCTGAAAACCTTAACCATTAGTAAATATTTAAATTATGCTTACAAAAGGAGCACCTTACAGTGTTTAGGTTAAAAATGTACAAAATATTAAGTAAAGCTTTAGAACAACTGCCCCATGGTTTCCTAGCTTCCTCAGTTAATACAGAAGAAATTAAGTAATAAATCTTTAATTTTTTTTTTTTTACCTACACCTTCTAGAATTTCTGAACAGGAATGGTCTCTAGGAACATGATTTTAGAACAAGCTTATGAAATGCCATCTTGGGAAAAAGGATTTCTCAGATGATTAAGATCGCTGCATGTATTGGGAGGGCATTTCTCACTATCATGTGAATAGTGTGCAACTGGCAGGGAGTGATGGTGGAATGGAACATATATGACAGATAGCCAGAAGCAGAACACCATAGTCATTCTAAAAGGAGCCCATGTAGGTACTGTTTAGAATGGCAGCAATTTGAAAACCACCTAAAATGTCTTAGTGAAAGTGGTTTTTAAAATGGCTTATAATATGTCTAATAATACATATAATACTCTTTGCATATTAAAAATGATAATATAGTCATATGCTGCATCACATTTTGGTTAACAATGGTGGTCCCATAAGATTGTAACACTGTACTTTGACTGCACCTTTTCTATGTTTTAGACAGGGTTAGATACACAAACACTTGCCATTGTGTTACAATTGCCTACAGTAATCAGTACAGTAACATGCTGTACAAGTTTGTAGCCTAGGAGCAACAGACTATATCATCTAGCCTAGATGTGTAGTAGGCTATACCATCTAGGTTTGTTAGTATACTCTTTGATGTTCACGCAATGACAGACTTGCTTAATAATGCATTTCTCAGAACATATTGCTAACATCAGGCAATGCATGACTATGTATTTTACTTATTAGCACTAAATAATGATTACCTTCTTATAATGATCACTTAAGATAATACATTCAATTTCCTCAACAGATCATTTAGACTATGATCATTTAGACTGTATCACTTTTGGTAAATATTGTTTTTCATAAAATTTTTCCATTTCATCTATACAGTAGATGGCTAAAGTTTTTCAATATTGTCTTTTTAAAAGTTGTTAGCATTCATATTAATAACCACTTTTCAATTTCCGAAATTGTTAATTTTTTTCTCTCTTTTCTCCTGGTCAGTTTTGTTAAGGATTTATCAATTATATTAGCCTTTTCAATAAATCTAATTTAGTTGTCGATTTTCTCTGTTTCATATTAGTCTTCTATTTCATTGGTTTCTCAAATTTCATTTGATTGCTATAAAAACACTACCTCATTGATTTCCTATTTTTAGAATTTCTTTTTTTCTACTTCCTTTGGCTTTGCTTTGCTTATCTTTTCTTGTGTTCCTAACATAGAAGTTTACAGAATTCATTTCCAGCATTCTATTTACTCAGTAACTTTCTATTAGGAAATACTGCTTATGTTTGTATATAATTTGCATCTGTATTGGAAATTATTTAGCCAGTGAATTTTAACTACAAAAATAACAACAATATTAACATTAGGTTCCTAATAGCTGACACTTCATCAAACTCTACAATAAATATTTATTGTCTGTCACAGGCCAAGAGCTGGGGACACAGTGGTGAATAACACACAGGCCTATCCTCATGAAGCTTATATTAATAGGGGACAAAGGATAATAATCACATAAGCAAACAAATAAATACATGAGATGATGCTACACATGCAAATGTTTATTGATTACCTACTCCTTGACAACCAGTGTTAAATGGTTGTGACTTTTGTTTTAAAATTAAGAAGTGCCAGGAGAATCCAGAAATAAAGCTGCACACCTACAGCCATCTGATCTTTGACAGTCACCAAGAATAAGAATGGGAAAAAGACTCCCTATTCAATAAATAGTGCTGGGATACCTGGCTAGCCATATGCAGAATGAAACTGGACACCTATTTTCACCATATAAGAAAAATTAACTCAAGATGGATTAAAGATTTAAACGTAAGTCCTCAAACTATAAGAATCTTAGGAGAAAACCTAGGAAACACCATTTTGGACACTGGCCTTGGAAGTCCTCAAAAACAATTGCAACAAAAACAATAATTGACAAGTAGGATCCAATTAAACTAAAGCACTTCTGCAGGGGGGAAAAAAAAAAAAAAAAAAAAAAAAAAAAAACATTGGCTGGGCACTATGGCTCATGCCTGTAATCCCAGCACTTTGGGAGGCCAAGTCAGGTGGATCACCAGGTCAGGAGATCGAGACCACCCTGGCTAACATGGTGAAACCTTGTCTCTACTAAAAATACAAAAAAATTAGCCAGGCGTTGTGGTGGGCGCCTGTAGTCCCAGCTACTAGGGAGGCTGAGGCAGGAGAATGGCCTGAACCCAGGAGGCAGAGCTTGCAGTGAGCGGAGATCTCGCCACTGCACTCCAGCCTGGGCGACAGAGTGAGACTCTATCTCAAAAAAAAAAAAAAAAAAAAAAAACCTATCAACAGAGTAAACAGACAACCTACAGAATGGAAGAAAATATTTGCAAACTACACATCTGATGAAGGCCTAATATCTAGAATCTGTAAGGAATGTAAACAATTAGACAAGCAAAAAACAACCCCATTAAAAAAATGGGCAAAAGACGTGAACAGATGCTTCTCAAAAGACATAAAAGAAGCTAACAACATGAAAAAATGCTCAACATCACTAATCATCAGAGAAATGCAAATCAAAACCACAACAAGATACCATCTCAAACCAATCAGAATGGGTTAGGATTAAAAAGTCAAAAAATTACAGATGCTGGTGAGGCAGCAGAGAAAAGGGAATGTTTATATGTTGTTGGGAGTGTAAATTAGTTTAGTCACTGTGAAAAGCAGTTTGGAAATTTCTCAAAGAAATTGAGACAGAACTATCATTCAACCCAGCAATTCATTACTCGGTATGTATCCAAAAGAAAATGTATCACTTTACCAAAAAGTACACATGCACTCATGCATTCATCACAGCATTATTCACAAAGACATAGAATCAACCTAAGTGCCGATCAACGGTGGATTAGATGAAGAAAATGTGGTACATATACACTGTGGAATATTACACAGCCATAAAAAAGAATAAAATAATGTCCTTAGCAGCAACATGGATGCAGCTGGAGGCCTTTATCCTAAGTGAATTAATGCAGGAACAGAAAACCAAATATCACATATTCTCACTACTAACAGGGAGCTAAACACTGGGTACTAATGGACATAAAGATGGCAACAATAGAAACTGGGGACTATTAGGGGTGAAAGAGACACGAGGGAAAGGGTTGAAAAACTCACTATTGGTTACTATGCTCAGTACCTGGGTGATGGGAGCATTTGTACCCCAAAACTCCATATCATGCAATATACCTACGTAACAAATTTGCATGACAAAAAATATATATAACTATGCCAGAAGATAGGCATTATTATCTACATTTTACAAAGGAAACAACTAACACTCATTAAGACCAGGTAATGAAGTTTAGAAGCAAGTGACAGGTAGAATCTCCAAATATCATATTCTTTCTACTTTATCACTTCTTTCCCAAAACCATGTATTCTGCTAAAGGGCTCCTCCCTACATCCTATTATTTTCTATGATTCAAAGATAGTTATAAACAGCAGGCACCAGCAGATATTTCCAATGAACACTGCAATAATCAAATTGGTCTTTTGGTAGTGGGACTAACATTCAAGTTCTGATTTGTGGAATCAAAATGATAGAATGAAAAAACTGGAAGACATTCGGTTATTTTATTTACTTCTATTATTTATAGATTGCTCACAAGCAGGATGGGAGGCAAATGTTTAAATGATTAGTGTAAAGCTATAAGAAAAAAACAAAGCAGATGCCTCAGAGAGCAACTGTATCTTTAGAGAAGACTCACATTAGATAAATGAGTATTTCTCTCCACCTTAAAATTAAAAATATTGTCAAACATCTTTTCCTCCTTTCCTAAATGGTTACTTGTTTCCAGCTCCTTTTTATGCATATCCCAGCTCTTCCCTACCAAAAGCTCCACAAATAAACAAAAGACACTGTAGAGGCTCCATCTCCAAACAAGCTCCTAGCAGGAATTTCAAACTGCTCTGTTGTTTGTTTCCCTTTGCTTCGCTGCTGCAAGCAGACAGCAGACAGTCGGCCCAGCTTTGCCTGCAGCAGAAGAGATTGAACAAAGAAATCCCAGGGTCCAAACTGTTCAAAAGACCTTCTGCAAACACTTCAGGGCCAGTGAATTTTCAAAATCTGTGCCTTTTGCTTTAAAATTAAGAAGGGTCAGGATGAACACCCAACTGGATGCTGGAGGGTTGAGGAAATGGCAATGACTGAAGACAGAGAAGGATTCCTGCAGCCTCTTGAGAGGGTCTGAAATGTGGGTGGTGGTGCAGAGGTAAGCCATGAGGAACATTTATGAATAGAAAGAAAAAATATGGTATTTCTTTTTCATACACATAGTCCCCTCTTTCAGATTTCTACTCCACAGGTAACTAACCTAATTCAACATTTATCACCGATGGCTGAAACCCAGCTTCCCGTCTGATCAGTTTAGTCTATAGGGTGAATGCTGCTTAAAAATCATCAAGGTGACAGAAGAACTGTGCCTAATTAACACTCTCCTAATACTCCAGCAAATAGCAAGCCTGCTGTGGGGGAAAAATGCATTCACACTTCCTTATCAAATTAGGGCCAAAAAATGCTCCTAATTAGCTAAAATCAATTAATGTGACAGCAAAATGAATGTATTTATACTGTCAGCTAAAGGTATAGCCAGACAAGTGGGAAATATATAAAGAAGCTGCTGGAGTTTCTTAAAGCAGTTATGAAGGGGCTGATGCTTTGAGAATTTTATCAATGACACTCAGAATCTGATGGAGATTTACCTTGGAGGCAGCCTCTGTCCTGTATTTGCAGATACCCTGGGATGTTGTAGCACTTGGATGATTCTAATTGTGATTATTCATTAAAACATGTAGTTAGTTGATCAATAGTCATCATGTAGATCTTGGTGCTTATTTGCAAACACACATATAAATGCATTTATACACAAATAAAATAGGTGCCTTACACTACTACTAGTAGGCTGTTTATGAGTTACATTAGTTATATTTTCTATAAGGCTGTCATGGCTAGTCACTATTTAGCAAACTTTTTTGCTAGGATTATACTCAGTTCAAAATGTGTTGAAGAAAAGTGGTACTTGCTAAACAACTCAGGCTGGGGGTCTTGGCATTACCTCATTTTGATTCTTCTCCACTTCTGGTCTTTTGATTCCAATGCTGAACACATTAGTTAGCTTGAGAGAACTTGTTATTAACAACACAATAAATTGTTAACAAAAATGCTCATATTATGATATGGGGTTAAATGTGATCTAAAATAGGCTTTTTAGAAAGCCTAACAAAAATTCTCATATTATGATATTGGGTTAAATGTGATCTAAAATAACAATCATATTTACCATGACTTCCTTCCATTCTGGACCAAGTATTTTTTTTAATGGATATTAGGGCAGGTTTTACCACAAAGGTTAGCATCTCCCTTAATTATAGCTGATTCTCACTGAAATCATCATCAAAGATTTCATTTGCACTCTACAGAGTCAGTGGACACGATGGATGTCACCTCTCCCCGGTGTGCGGATGGTGTTAGCATCTTGGTATGTTTGTTTACTTAATGAAGTGTCTGGAGGCCTCTACTGGTGTTTAGGAAAATATCAACTGAGACAGAACAATAATTGTAGAAAGATTCTAAGCAGGCAAACCTCCTTTACATGTGAACTTCATTCCAAAATCTCAGTTCTCCATTCCTTATCACTCTTTCATTACTGTAAACATTGGTAAGCTGATTATTATTTCCCAGTGTCACCTTTTCTAAGTATGCTGTACAACCACAGGAAAACCCTGTTTTCTCTGCTGTGGCAAATGCCATCCAGTCCTGCCCATGATAGCTGCACTAAATTATCAGCCTGAAGATTATTTTTTCACCCTCTGTCAGTTTATATCACGTCTGAACTTCCCATTCTCCAGGGATTAGGGCAGCTTTTCCATCAAACCAGCTGTTTGCTTTTCTTTTTTTTTTTTTTTTTTCTAGTAATGGCAAAACAGCTTTCTTACGAATTAACAGTGTCCATATCAGATGGGAAAAACATAGGCTTCTGTTTTGTATCTGTTGTATTTGGAGTCTGGTACAACCGACAATCATAAAACACAGTGAGATGCTGCCGAGAGGAGAGATGGGTGGGAGACAATAAAATCTGGAGCAAAAAGACATAAACTCGATTATAAAATTATTTCCAAAGCATACAAGAAGGGAAAAGGTGATTACCATTAATTGTGACCTTCCAATGCATCATACTTTTAGTAACTTTTCTCAAATATCAATAATATAAGTCATTTATTTCAATAATCAACGGTTTACAAAATTTATTATAATGTTTACAATAGTAACTCTAGTATTCCTCCACCACTGGAAGAAGAGGGCAAAGAAAAGAGAACTATAGAGTTAAGTAACACACCCAGCAAGCTAAATTAATATATACTCATCAATGTATTCCAAAATTCAACACAAGCACACTCTTGAAACACAAGCAAGGGAGATAATTCCTGTTGATTGAATTGTGATATGTCTTAGGTCTACTTCCCTAATAGCAGGTCCTGAGGCTAGGATTCTTAGGCTGGTTTTTGTTTGTTTGTTTTTAAGAAAATGTTCTTGGGGGGACCAGTGGGAGTTAAAGAAGTAAGATGTAAAAGAGAAGCTAAGCAGGGAATTGATTTCTGGTGCACCTAGCCTCAGCCTGCTTCCATAATTGTACCAGGCTGCTATCTCCCTCCTGGAGGCAAGGCAGTAGGTATTTACCAGTCAAGAAACAACTCTGGGATAGCCCTCAGCCTCCTTTGAATTAGATGGCTCCAGTTGTCCAAAGGATTTCATGTGAGGCATTAGCAGCAGCAACAACAGCAGCCTTCAAAGGAATCCCCAGGTTCTGAGAGAGATGTCAAAAGAGTACACTAAACCATAAGATTCTTTTATGGATTTATTAAGAACCAGTGTTCAATCTATATCAAACAAATTTTGTGACTTCCTGGTAAACTTAAAGGCTAATGAGAACCTTTAGGCCCTTTGAGACATGTGTAGATATAAAAGGTTGTAACTTTCTTGACTATCTTGCCTATCCTATCTACGATCCCATTTTTCTACAAGATTCTGGGTAAAAAAAAAATCAATTATCTAATGATTTAAAAATGACAGTACAGTTTTCTTTCAATAAAGAAGATAGGCTGGGTGCAGTGGCTCACGTCTGCAATCCCAGTACTTTGGGAGGCCGAGGCACGTGTATCACTTGAGGCCAGGAGTTCGAGACCAGCCTGGCCAACATGGCAAAACACTGTCTCCACTAAAAATACAAAAAAAAAAACAACAAAAAAAATTAGCCATGCGTATGGTGGTGCATGCCTGTAATCCCAGCTACTTGGGAGGCTGAGGCATGAGAATTGCTTGAGCCTGGGAGGTAGAGATTGCGGTGAGCAGAGATCATGCCATTGCACTCCAGCCTGGGTGACAGAGCAAGACTCTGTCTCAAAAATAAATAAATAAATAAATAACACAAAAGCTTTAAGTATAAGAACTACAAAACTACCTGTTAATGTGAGTCATGCAGCTATACTTTTTGGCAAGAAAGAGATTTTTAAAGTTATAAATGATATTTGGGGATAGCTTTTACTATTTTGCAAGGGTTTCAGACTATTCTAATTCCATTTTAATTTTACTACCTATTCACGTAAAAAATATAGTATTGGTTATTTATGAAATTTTAAAGCTCATAGAATTTTAATTGGGTAGAAAAGGAAAGCTGAGATTTCACTTACATCTGTCAAGTTCTGCTAAGGAGATCTGCTATAACTCATGCAAGTAGCAAAATGGCACTCACTAATTTTATAGTCAATTATGCATCTGCCATAAGTGAACATTTGTTATGTCAGGTAATGTCAAGAAAGGATTTCTGAACATGTCTTCACAGTCTCTTAAACGTTAGAGCATGATCCCCACCTCAACTAAACATTCTTCTAAATGGGCACTAGACCATCCTGACTGTTGCTCAAGAAAAGATCATGGGCTATAGAATCAAGTACAGCTGGGATTTCAGATATGATCTGCTGTCTATGAGCTGTGTGATCTTGGATCTGTCACTTTCATCTCTCTCAGGTTGAGCTGTATCCTCTGTTTTATAGGAAGCCTAGATAATATTATCTACCATCCAGAGTTACTATGAATATTAAAGAAGATAAATATTTTATAAAGATAGTACAAATAACAACTCATATTCTCAAACACCATGAAAAGACAGAAAATACATTTTCTAAAGATTTAAAAATTATTTCAAAACAGAGTTTAATGAATAAGCCCAAACTTTGGTGTTACTCTCAAAAAGCAGAAAGTGGGGGCAGTTCCAAGATGGCCGAATAGGAACAGCTCCAGGCTACAGCTCCCAGTGTGAGTGATGCAGAAGATGGGTGATTTCTGCATTTCCAACTGAGGTACCGGGTTCATCTCACTGGGGCTTGTCGGACAGTGGGTGCAAGACAGTGGATGTAGCGCACCGAGCATGAGCCAAAGCAGGGTGAAGCATGGCCTCACCCGGGAAGCACAAGGGGTCAGGGAATTCCCTTTCATAGCCAAGCAAAGCTGTGACAGACAGCACCTGGAAAATCAGGTAACTCCGACCCTAATAATGCTCTTTTCCAAAGGTCTTAGCAAACAGCACACCAGGAGATTATATCCCGCACCTGGCTTGGAGGGTACCACACCCATGGAGCCTCGCTCATTGCTAGCACAGCAGTCTGAGATCAAACTGCAAGGTGGCAGCAAGGCTAGAGGAGAGACGCCCGCCATTGCTGAGACTTGAGTAGGTAAACAAAGCGGCCGGGAAGCTCGAACTGGGTGGAGCCCATCACAGCTCAAGGAGGCCTGCCTGCCTCTGTAGACTCCACCTCTGAGGGCAGGGCATAGCTGAACAAAAGGCAGCAGAAACCTCTGCAGACTTAAATGTCCCTGTCTGATAGCTTTGAAGAGAGTAGTGGTTCTCCCAGCACGGAGTTTGAGATCTGAGAACGGACAGACTGCCTCCTCAAGTGGGTCCCTGACCCCCGAGTAGCCTAACTGGGAGGTACCCCCAAATAGGAGCAGACTGACACCTCACACAGCCAGGTACCCCTCTGAAATGAAACCTCCAGAGGAATGATCGGACAGCAACATTTGCTATTCAGCAATATTCTCTGTTCTGCAGGCTTCGCTGCTGATACCCAGGCAAACAGGGTCTGGAGTGGACCTCCAGCAAACTCCAACAGACCTGCAACTGAGGGTCCTGACTGTTAAAAGGAAAACTAACAAACACAAAGGACATCGACACCAAAACCCCATCTGTAAGTCACCATCATCAAAAACCAAAGGTAGATAAAACCACAAAGATGGGGAAAAAACAGATAAACTGAAAATTCTAAAAATCAGAGCACCTCTTCTCCTCCAAAGGAACACAGCTCCTCACCAGCAATGGAACAAAGCTGGACAGAGAATGACTTTGACGAGTTGAGATAAGAAGTCTGCAGACAATCAAACTTCTCCAAGCTAAAGGAGGAAGTTTGAACCCATCGCAAAGAAGTTAAAAACCTTGAAAAAAAGATTAGACGAATGGCTAACTAGAATAACCAATGCAGAGAAGTCCTTAAAGGACGTGATGGAGATGAAAACCACGTCACGAGAACTACGTGATGCATGCACACGCTTCAGTAGCCGATTTGACCAACTGGAAGAAAGGGTATCAGTGATAGAAGATCAAATGAATGAAACGAAGCAAGAGGAGAAGTTTAGAGAAAAAAGATTAAAAAGAAACGAACAAAGCCTCCAAGAAATATGGGACTATGTGAAAAGACCAAATCTACGTCTGATTGGTGTACCTGAAAGTGACGGGGAGAATGGAAACAAGTTGGAAAACACTCTGCAGAATATTATCCAGGAGAACTTCCCCAATCTAGCAAGGCAGGCCAACATTCAGATTCAGGAAATACAGAGAACGCCACAAAGATACTCCTTGAGAAGACCAACTCCAAGACACATAACTGTCAGATTCATCAAAGTTGAAATGAAGGAAAAAATGTTAAGGGCAGCCAGAGAGACAGGTCCCGTTACCCACAAAGGGAAGCCTATCAGACTAACAGCTGATGTCTCGGCAGAAACTCTATAAGCCAGAAGAGAGTGGGGGCCATATTCAACATTCTTAGAGAAATGAATCTTCAACCCAGAATTTCATATCCAGCCAAACTAAGCTCCATAAGTGAAGGAGAAATAAAATCCTTTACAGACAAGCAAATGCTGAGAGATTTTGTCACCACCAGGCCTGCCCTAAAAGAGCTCCTGAAGGAAGCACTAAACATGGAAAGGAAAAACCAGTACCAGCCACTGCAAAAACATGCCAAATTGTAAAGACCTTTGAGGCTAGGAAGAAACTGCATCAACTAACGAGCAAAATAACCAGCTAACATCATAATGACAGGATCAAATTCATACATAACAATATTAACCTTAAATGTAAATGGGCTTAATGTTCCAATTAAAAGACACAGACTGGCAAATTGGATAAAGAGTCAAGACACATCAGTGTGCTGTATTCAGGAAACCCATCTAACGTGCAGAGACACACATAGGCTCAAAATAAAGGGATAGAGGAAAATCTACCAAGCAAATGGAAAACAAAAAAAGGCAGGGGTTGCAATCCTAGTCTCTGATAAAACAGACTTTAAACCAACAAAGATCAAAAGAGACAAAGAAGGCCATTACATAATGGTAAAGGGATCAACTCAACAAGAAGAGCTAACTATCCTAAATATATATGCACCCAATACAGGAGCACCCAGATTCATAAAGCAAGTCCTTAGAGACCTACAAAGAGACTTAAGACTCCCACACAATAATAATGGGAGACTTTAACACCCCACTGTCAACATTAGACAGATCAACGAGACAGAAAGTTAACAAGGATACCCAGGAATTGAACTCAGCTCTGCACCAAGTGGACCTAATAGACATCTACAGAACTCTCCACCCCAAATCAACAGAATATACATTCTTCTCAGCACCACACCGCACCTGTTCCAAAATTGACCACATAGTTGGAAGTAAAGCACTCATCAGCAAATGTAAAAGAACAGAAATTATAACAAACTGTCTCCCAGACCACAGTGCAATCAAACTAGAACTCAGGATTAAGAAACTCACTCGAAACCACTCAACTACATGGAAACTGAACAACCTGCTCCTGAATGACTACTGCGTACATAACAAAATGAAGGCAGAAATAAAGATGTTCTTTGAAACCGAGAACAAAGACACAACATACCAGAATCTCTGGGACACATTTAAAGCAGTGTGTAGAGGGAAATTTATAGCACTAAATGCCCACAAGAGAAAGCAGGAAAGATCTAAAACTGACACCCTAACACCACAATTAAAAGAACTAGAGAAGCAAGAGCAAACACATTCAAAAACTAGCAGAAGGCAAGAAATAACTAAGATCAGAGCAGAACTGAAGGAGATAGAGACACAAAAAACCCTTCAAAAAATCAATGAATCCAGGAGCTGGTTTTTTGAAAAGATCAACAAAATTGATAGACCACTAGCAAGACTAATAAAGAAGAAAAGAGAGAAGAATCAAAAAGACGCAATAAAAAATGATAAGTTGGATATCACCACCGATCGCACAGAAACACAAACTACCATCAGAGACTACTGCAAACACCTCTACGCAATTAAACTAGAAAATCTAGAAGAAATGGATATATTCCTGGACACATACACCCTTCCCAAGACTAAACCAGGAATCTCTGAATAGACCAATAACAGGCTCTGAAATTGAGGCAATAATAGCTTACCAACCAAAAAAGTACAGGACCAGACGGATTCACAGCCGAATTCTACCAGAGGTACAAGGAGGAGCTGGTACCATTCCTTCTGAAACTATTCCAATCAATAGAAAAAGAGGAAATCCTCCCTAACTCATTTTATGGGGCCAGCATCATCCTGATACCAAAGTCTGGCAGAGACACAACATAAAAAAAGAGAATTTTAGACCAATATCCCTGATGAACATCAATGCAAAAATCCTCAATAAAATACTAGCAAACCGAATCTGGCAGCACATCAAAAAGCTTATCCACTATGATCAGGTGGGTTTCATCCCTGGGATGCAAGGCTAATTCAACTTACACAACTCAATAAACGTAATCCAGCACATCAACAGAACCAAAGACAAAAACCACATGATTATCTCAATAGATGCAGAAAAGGCTTTGAAAAAATTCAACAGCCCTTCATGCTAAAAACTCTCAATAAATTAGGGATTGATGGGACATATCTCAAAATAATAAGAGCTATCTATGACAAATCCACAGCCAATATCATACTGAATGGGCAAAAACTGGAAGCATTCCCTTTGAAAACTGGCACAAGACAGGGATGCCCTGTCTCACCACTCCTATTCAACAGAGTGTTGGAAGTTCTGGCCGGGGCAATCAGGCAGGAGAAGGAAATAAAGTGTATTCAATTAGGAAAAGAGGAAGTCAAATTGTCCCTGTTTGCAGATGACATGATTGTATATCTAGAAAACCGCATCGTCTCAGCCCAAAATCTCCTTAAGCTGATAAGCAACTTCAGCAAAGTCTCAGGATACAAAATCAATGTGCAAAAATCACAAGCATTCTTATACACCAATAACAGACAAAGAGAAAGCCAAATCATGAGTGAACTCTCATTCACAATTGCTTCAAAGAGAATAAAATACCTAGGAATCCAACTTACAAGGGATGTGAAGGACCTCTTCAAGGAGAACTATAAACCACTGCTCAACGAAATAAAAGAGGATACAAATGGAAGAACATTCCATGGCCACGGATTGGAAGAATCAATATCCTGAAAATGGCCATACTGCCCAAGGTAATTTATAGATTCAATGCCATCCCCATCAAGCTACCCATGACTTTCTTCACAGAATTGGAAAAAACTACTTGAAAGTTCATATGGAACCAAAAAAGAGCCCTCATTGCCAAGTCACTCCTAAGCCAAAAGAACAAAGCTGGAGGCATCACGCTACCTGACTTCAAACTACTACAAGACTACAGTAACCAAAACAGCATGGTACTGGTACCAAAACAGAGATATAGACCAATGGGACAGAACAGAGCTCTCAGAAATAATACCACACATCTACAACTATCTGATCTTTGACAAACCTGAAAAAAACAAGAAATGGGGAAAGGATTCCCTTTTTAACAAATGGTGCTGGGAAAACTGGCTAGCCACAGGTATAAAGCTGAAACTGGATCCCTTCCTTACACCTTATACAAAAATTAATTCAAGATGGATTAAAAACTTAAATGTTAGACCTAAAACCATAAAAACCCTAGAAGGAAACCTAGGCAATACCATTCAGGACATAGGCATGGGCAAGGACTTCATGTCTAAAACACCAAAAGCAATGGCAACAAAAGCCAAAATTGACAAATGGGATCTAATTATACTCAAGAGCTTCTGCACAGCAAAAGAAATTACCGTCAGCGTGAACAGGCAACCTACAGAATGGGAGACAATTTTTGCAATCTACTCATCTGACAAAGGGCTAATATCCAGAATCTACAATGAACTCAAACAAATTTACAAGAAAAAAATAAACCACCCCATCAAAAAGTGGGTGAAGGATATGAACAGACACTTCTCAAAAGAAGACTTTTATGCAGCCAACAGACACATGAAAAAATGCTCATCATCACTGGCCATCAGAGAAATGCAAGTCAAACCCACAATGAGATATCATCTCACACCTGTTATAATGGCAATCATTAAAAAGTCAGGAAACAACAGGTGCTGGAGAGGATGTGGAGAAATAGGAACACTTTTACACTGTTGGTGGGACTCTAAACCGTTCAACCATTGTGGAAGACAGTGTGGGGATTCCTCAGGGATCTAGAACTAGAAATACCATTTGACCCAGCCATCCCATTACTCGGTATATACCCAAAGGATTATAAATCATGCTGCTATAAAGACACATGCACACATATGTTTACTGCAGCACTACTCACAATAGCAAAGACTTGGAACCAACCCAAATGTCCAACAATGATAGACTGGATTAAGAAAATGTGGCACATATACACCATAGAATACTATGCAGCCATAAAAAATCATGAGTTCATGTCCTTTGTAGGGACATGGATGAAGCTGGAAACCATCATTCTCAGGAAACTATCACAAGGACAAAAAACCAAACACTGCATGTTCTCACTCATAGGTGGGAATTGAACAATGAGTACACTTGGACACAGGAAGGGGAACATCACATACCGGGGCCTGTTGTGCGGTGAGGGGAAGGGGGAGGGATAGCATTTGGAGATATACCTAATGTAAATGATGAGTTAATGGGTGCAGCACACCAACATGACATGTGTATACATATGTAACAAACCTGCACGTTGTGCACATGTACCCTAGAACTTAAAGTATAATAAAAATATATATATATATAAAAATAAAAGAAACAAACAAAAAAAAGCAGAAAGCTTTCAGGGATCTGTTATCTTGAAAATTCAGTCTGAGAGAACAAGTTCCCTCACTCAAAGCCAACGAATGGAAGGAACTGGAACGGCCTTAAGGAAAACTTCTTTCTCTCTGTGTTTCTATTGAAATACCTGAGAAGGTCTACGGAGATGTAAGATTTCAATAACACCTTATTTTGTGGTAATGCTCTCATTTAAGTTATCCTGTACTGTCACATAACCTTGAGTAAGAGCATTTTAAATCTCATGAAATATCTGACACATTTCAAAGCATAGAATGGAGATGGAAAACACAGTTATTGGGAAATGGAAACATTTCAAATAAGATTATTTCTGAAAAGAGTAGCCCTGAAATTGTCATTAAAAGTACCAGAATTTTTTAAAATTGCATTAATCTTTTCATGAGCAAAGAAAAACAATGAAAAATGTTGAAACACTTTAAAAGATTCATGTTCTACTTATCAGGTAATGTTATACCTAGATTTTATTTTTTAAATAAAAATTGAATTTCTAACAATTGCCTGATTTAAATATAAAATGTAAGGTGTTTATGCATTTAAGGATAAAGGGAATTGCACCATTTGGAACTAGTGCAAGGAAAGTATACACCAGAATCTCCTTGTGGTGACAGAGCCAGGGTCAAAGAATTGTATTTGCATTTTTTTGTTCTGCAAACCCCATATTTCTTCTCATTATAAGGACTCATTTTTTTTCTTCCTCCATCCTCCTTAGAAATACCAAACATTTGATAACTATCCTTTGTAAAAAGCTTTCACTTGTCTAAAGATGCAAATTGATTACCACCACTTTGCATAATTGACTCACGATAGTTTGGTAAAGTCAAACCAGCAGAAAAAACAGAAACAAGTTTAAAGGTGTTCCATGTTTGCATTATTCATAGCCACTGAAGTGTTTCAGAACGGAAAATAACTTCAAAAAATGATTTGGTAATGGTAGTTAGAATTCCTACAAAAACTAGTTTTTTATTTAGATGAACTACTTAAATATACATCCTTAAAGATTTGATCAGAGATTATGGCTGTAACATTTAATTACCTTCACTTTAGGGTCACCATAAATCAAAAGATTATAATTCAAATGTATACTAATTTATTCTTAACCTTGGAGTTAATTACTAACCATCAGATTCTTTAATTATTGTTGGCAAGGGAGGAATATATCAAAAGAAGACCTGTTGAAACAAAAAAATATAAATAAAGTTTATGGGCATCAAGAAGATCTAGAAAAGTTAACAAATGTTTTACCAAGCTGCATGTTTATGAAAGCCCTGATACCAATACCAAACATAGAATTACAAGAAAAAATAAACTCTAGACCAATATCTCTAATGAAAATGCAGCCAAAATTCTAAATGAAATTTTAGCAAGTCGAATCCAACAAATACAAAAAGTATAATCATAACTGAGGTTTGCACCAGAAATAAAAGGCTAGTTTAACATTCAAAAATTAATACAAGTACTTCAGTAGATTAAAAAATTAAGAAAAATTATACAATCATCTCCGTAGATGTAGAACAAAAAGTTTGACAAAATTCAACATACAGGTATTTTTGTAACACCTGATTAAAGAAAAAAAAAAAACTCTCAACAAAGAATGAATAGAAGGAACTTCCTCAACCTGATGAAGGGTGTTTATAAAAAATCAACAGACCAGGCAAGGTGGCTCATGCCTGTAATCCCAACACTTTGGGAGACCTAGGCGGGCGGATCACGAGGTCAGGAGATCGAGACCATCCTGGCTAACCCGGTGAAACTCCGTCTCTACTAAAAATACGGGTGTTGTGGTGGGCGCCTGTAGTCCCAGCTACTCGGGAGGCTGAGGCAGGAGAATGGCGTGAACCTGGGAGGCGGAGCTTGCAGTGAGCCAAGATCGTGCCACTGCACTCCAGCCTGGGAGACAGAGCAAGACTCCACCTCAAAAAATCAACAGGTCACATCTTATTAAGTGGTGAGACTATGATCCAGGAAGGAAAAAAATACGAAAACTGGAATCTCATAAACTTAAAATCTTTGACTCTTCAAGAGATACTGTTGGTGACTTTGAGTTCTGACCAAGATGAATTAGCCCATTCCTCCCAGGTCCTCCTCCTTACCACTGAATCACATAACAAATAATTATAGGCTCTGAAATGTGGAAAGAAGAAAGTAGACTGTCTGGGAACCCTGAGACTTAAGAAACAACAGGGAGGTGAGTTCCCTGGGTCTCCATACTGCCTCCATACATCCCAGAAAAAATACTGTAGAAGCCTCCAACCCAGAACTGCTAACAGGCACAAATCCAGACAAAAAGCTCCAAGAAAAGGTGATACTCATACTCAAAACATCAAGTAAAGAGTGACCTACCAGAACACAAACTTTTTGACAATATCCCACCCCATTCAAATCACATACCAATAAAAAAGCCAACTTTCAACACACACACACACACACACACACACACACACACACACACTCTTCCGTGTTGGGCTAAGAAGGAAGTTTATCTTCTCCCCATTTGCTCATCACTTCACTCCCTCAGCTCCTTGCACAGTGAAATCAGACACCGGTTCTCCAATCTCCTGACCTAGTGGTGTTGGCAGGGCCAAGCCGAGGGCTGTTCTTCCATCTCCTACCTGTCTAGAGCAGGCAAAGCCCTGACTCTGCTGCCATGTTAGTGGCGTCAAGGCCAACTGGGGAGTTGATCTTTCCTCTCCTGCCCAGCAAAAATGGGAGGTGCTCTGTTTGTCCCATCCTGGGAGCATCAGTGGGATCTAGAATTGAGCTGGGCCTCCACTCCCACCTGGCAACAAAGAGACTTAATTAGATGGTGGGTCTTAATTAGAGGTGGGTCTCATCACCCCTCTGCTGTACACCTCCAACCCCTGTATCTGTGGGACCCAAAAGGGAGTCCAGCTTCTCACCTCCACCTGACATCAAGTGGTGGAAAAAAGTGGTGGGAGGTGGCACAGATCTGCCCTTTCCTGCCCCTTCTTCCTTTCCCTGGTGTCAGCAAACTCAGCAGGAGCTGATTTTACTCTCTCTCAGTGGCAAAAACTTGGTCTGAGCCAACGCCCCCTTGCACTGGCAAGATATCAGGGGGAACAAGGGAGGAGCCAAAGTTGTAACCCACTCATCTGCCACAGAGCAGTGTGAATCAGTGCCCCACATTTGCACAGTGGGAAGCTGAAGATACATGCCAACTCTGGCCTTGTGATATATCTCTACACAACAGAATCTAGAGTTTCAAAATATAACATCCAACATGTCCAGGATACTCAAATGTCACTCATCATACCAAGAATCAGGAAAATCACAACTAGAATGAGAAAGAGAGTCAACAGATGCCAACATTGAAAGGGATGGGATGTTGGGTTTACCTGACAAAGATTTTAAAGGCATAAAAATACCTTGAAATGCATTTAGAAATTCTCCTTAAACAGAAAGCCAGAAAATCTCAACACCAAAAAAAAGGAGTTATAAAAAATAACCAAGTGAAAATTATGTCTCTATAAAATATAACAACAACAATTAAAAAGAAAATCACTGGATGGGCTCAATAGTAGAATGGAGAAAACAGAGAATAGAATCAGTGAACTTGAGGAAAGATCAATAGAATTAACCGAACCCGAATAACAGTCACAAAATAGACTGAACAAGCTTAACAAGTTATCAGGTACTTACGAGATAATAACAAGAGCCAATATTTACGTCATTGGAGTTCCAGAAGGAAAAAAGAGAGCGGGCAAAACGGAAAAAAAAAAAAAAGTATTCAAAGATAATAATGGCTGAAACTTCTCAATTTTGAAAAGATATAAATTTAAAGATTTCAGAGGCTGAAAAAACTCAAATAAGATAAACACACACACAAAAATGTATTCTGAGACATATCATAATTTGAACTTCTGAAAATGAAAGACAAAGAAAACAATTTTTAAATGACATATTACTTATAGAGAAGCACCAATTTGAATAACAGCAATTTCTCATCTAAAGCCATAAGGCCAGAAGAAAGTAGCACCACATTTTTCAAGCTCTGAAAGAACAGAACTGTCAATCATGAATTTCGTATCTGCCAAAAAATATCCTTCAGGAGTAAAAGAGAATTAAAGACATTTTTAGGCAAAAGAAAATTAAATGAATTTGTCACTAGTAAATCTACCCTTAAAGAATGACTAAGGAAATTTCTTTAAACAGAAATGAAATAATTTGAAGAAATGAAATGAAGAAAGCTTCAAACTTCAGAAAAGAAAGAATAACTTTGCAATGGGTAAAATCAAGGGTAAAAATAAAATAAATATGATATGTTCTCCTTCTTACGAATTTCTTGATGGCTGAAGAAAAAAATTTAACACCATTTGAAGGCGTGCTCAATGAATGTAGAGAAAATTCTTAAGACAGTTGTATTTTAAAAGTAGGGAAGTAAGGAAATTAAAGTAACAATTCTACACTTTACTTGAAGTGGTAAAACATTGATAACAGCTGACTGTGACAAGCAAAACATGTATTGTAATAGCTAGAGCAACCACAAAAAAACTATACAAACTGATATACTTAAAAACACTGTAAATGAAGATGGAATCCAAAAAAAATTCATGTAATTCCCAGGAAGGCAATAAAAGAGAAACCAAGGAACAAGAGACAGAAGAAACAAGTAGAAGAAAAATAATGGAGTGACAAATTTAAATATAAATTTAAATTATATATTTATCAAAATGAGTCAATTTCATTATGTGTAAATTTAAAACATATTAATTTAAAAGTAGATGGACAAGCCACAAACTAGAAGAATATATTTGCAATATCTCGATATGTATGTGTCTCTGTGTGTATTTGACAAAGTTTCACATTCATTGTATTCAGACTACAAAGGAGTCCTACAATTCAATTTTTAAAACTAAGAAAAAAAAGAAAAGCAATAAAAATGGATCAAAGACTTGAACAGACACTTCATAAATTAGGATATACAAAATAGCTAAATAGCATGTAAAAAGTGTTCAACCTCATTATTCATCAGGAAGACAAAATTAAAATCTCTATGAGATTAAAAAGACTGATAGCACCCCAGGAGCAGCAAGCACCCTTACCACCCAGATCTTGGTTTTTAATGCCATTTCCCATTAAAAGAAATCAGGGCTTCTCAGAGAAATGGCTGATTCGAGGACTGAGGCAGGAAATATACAAAAATGAGTCTGAAGCATCTTATAATGCTGGAAAGTAAGAAACAGCTGAAAAAACAAACAAATATGGAGGCAGGTCAAAGGGACAGAAGTGCCAACTGAATGAGCTCCCAATGGTCCAAAGCTGGAAAAACGGGAGCAACAAAATAAAGTAGAATTGGATTATCACTCAAAGCATAAAGTAAATATTTATGAGTCAATACTGATATAAATAAATGAATGAATAATTGGAAGAGAAGAGATCATCTCCCATGCAGATGAATTATTAATACAAATTGTTTACGTCCATCTTCCACTCTCAACGAGGTAAAGCATAGCTCTCTACACCTAAATGTGGGCACTGCAAAATGACTTTCTTCTGACAGCTTGGAAAGGGGTCAGCACCCAGCTATTGGAAAGAAGAACTTCACAGTGGAGAAACCTGACAAACACTACCTTAGCCAAGCAATGAATTTAACATCAACTGTGATAGGTCAGGTTGATAATACATACCCTTGATATGATGTAAAGAAATTGGCATTTCATCTCTGTGGTCTTCCTCTCCAAAACCTATAACCTCAGTACAATCATGAGAAAAACAGCAGATAATTCCCAGTCAGAATACATTTAACAAAATATCTAAGCAGTATTCCTCGAAACTGACAAGGTCATCGAAAACACAGGCCATGAATCGGTGACCATTGAGTAAAGACTTGAATAGGTGATGGAATTAGTCAAGCAGCTAATTATAGAAGAGAGCTCCAGGCAGAGGGAACCAGCAGAGCAAAAGCCTGGGGAGAGACAAACATAACCTGTGAGGTCTGGGAACATCCAGGAGGGCAGACTAGCGAAAGCAGAAAAAAGAGAGAGTGGCCCTTGGGCAGGGAGCTGTCTATAAACTGCTCTATGAAAAGCTTAGTCCTGACATTGGGGGTAAGCATTTGGAAACTTCTATAGCAGTATGACAGAGTAGTTTTAGGTCTGTTGAATCAAATAACACAAAATTGGGGCATGCATATTTTTTATATCCATTTCCTGTGTTTTTTAAATTTTATTTTTGGGTAACTCATTTTTTTATAGCATTTTATAAAAGTTTTGGTTCATGATGATTCAGAATGGTTTTTTTTTTTCTTTTTGGTTTTCTTAATGATCTTTCACCACATGTCGTTTTGTGGTACCTGGAGATCTTGTTGAGAGGCAGATTCTTATTCAGGTCTGGAGTAGAGTCTGGGATTCTGCCTTTCTAATGAGCTCCCAGGTAAAGCTTATGCTTCTAGTCCATGGAGTAGCAAGTCTAAGAATCACTGTAGGGCTAGGATGAGAATAGAGAGCAGGGAAGCTTAGGGAGGGGCAGGGAGGCTAGTTAGCAAGTGATGGTAGATATGCAGGCAACTGCATGCAATGCTTCAGATTACAGTGGCAACAGTGGTGGTGGTAAGAAGTGGTCAAATTGTAGGTTTTTATATGAAAAGTAGAGCCAAACAATTTCTAGATGTATTGGATATGGGGTAATGAGTAAAAGAGATAAGTCAAAGATGATGCTAGGATTTTGGTGCATAACCAAATGAAAGGATTGAGTCCCGTAGCTGGTGAGTAGTGAGGTTGACCCTGACAACAGAGCCTGAGCAGGTAACCATTTCATCCCAGACATTTTCTATGAGTGGTCCAAAATGCTGGAAAATACCCATAAGACAGATTTACCTTTTAGATCTCTCTCTATATAGAAACACACACAATAAAGCTATGATATGTAGAACTCTAATCCCAGTTTCCTCGAATCAACAATCATGGCAGTACTGGCAACAAGAAAGTTTGAAAATCACTAAAACCGAGAATATAAAGAAAAAACACCACCACAATTGGATAAATTACTATAACCTGTTAACTCCATCTGCTGAGTCATCAAAGCAAATGGATCAAATAATCCAGGCCTGAACTACCTGGCAATCTCTTAGGAATTTTGATCCACAGAACTCCTTAAGAATTTTTTTATGAGAGAGAGAGATCGTTAATAACTTTAACAGTAAGATATATGAATAAATCAATGCTGTGTTGAAGCCTTATTATGAATAGCAAGGTCTGATTAAATGATATGTGTTGGGTCTGGTGTTTGTGTGTGGGTTTTGTGGGTGTGTATGTGTGGTTTGTGAGTTGCTGGGAAAAATAATGGCTAGAATGTTTTACCCCATATTGTTAACAAAGATCACCTCTGGGAAAGGAAGAGAAGTTGACAGAGAAAGAGGGAGGGATGATATGATGGTTTAATATACTTTCTGAGATATGCCTCTGATCTATTTGAATTATTTTATAACATTACATTTTAAATTTTGGAGCACTATAAAGACAGAGAATATGTGTGCAGTCCTTTCTACCATTTTACCTCTACTTAAGAAAAATGGAACACAGCCTTCTCAGGAAATCTAACATTTTCCTAAAACATTTTGCTTATGAGTATACAGAAGGAATTTCCTTGAGCTATACACTGCTATACAGATTAAGCAAGCAAAACCATGCAAATACCTACAACTTTATCTCTAGCAAACATCAGTCCTCAAAATAAGGATATGGAAAGGCAAGTGGAACATGAGAAGGCTAAAATAACACCAAGATTTCTTCATGCAGTAAAAATAGCACATGCTCAAGAAGGAAACTGAATGCATTTATGAACAGCCATGAAGTCATCCTGTTGTAATATTTTTACTTACACTAAACCACTCCTTCATTGTAATAAAGCTTGAATTCTATCACCAATACTCTCCCTTCATATCTAGTTTTTAAAAGTTTACTAACATCACCTCTCTCCATATTTACCTCCAAGGAGTATGTATGCCTCACATTCTGCTCTGTGGATTCAGTGAAAGTCTTTCCTTTGCTAAGATCAAAGTACTACAAACTAAGTAGTTTGATCTCTGTATGTATCTGACTGCAAACTGTGTGTATAATCCTGTACTTTATAAATATAATGATCTTGTAATAGACCTGCTGAGCATAAGTGGCCAGATTAATGCACACAGCCTGTGAATCTTCATATTAATTACTTTTGCTCCCAAACTCTATGTAGTGGAAAGAACTAGATGAGGGTTGGAATCATGGTTCTATGACTTATAAGGAGGACGTTGACAGCCACTTAACCTCTTTGAGTGTCAGTTTTCTTATCTATATAAAGTGAGGATTAAAGTATTTACTTCACAAAGTTGTCTTTGTGGCTTAATGAGATATAAGAGCTTGTAAAACTACTTACTCAGTGCCAAGCACATAATAAGCCCACAATAAGTGCTAATTTTAAAATATTATTCAGAAAGGAAATGTGAGATATCAGAGCACATTTTAAAAACTGCCAATAAAACCAAGACTGGCCTTCCATGTGGAAATAGTAGAGATGGCACCTACTTTGGTAAAGTGGGATGTGAGAAAGATTTTAACCTGCCTCTTGGCCTCCTTAAGAAATGTTCCCTTTAATTCATTTCAATATGTCACCTAGTAAAGGTAATCTATTAAGTAGGTAACATACCCACAGGAATTAGATTTTCCTCCATAGTGAATCCATTTCTACACATTATAACCTAGCTGAACTAAGACCTGTGGCAGACAATTAGCAGAGAGAAGCACTGCACATTGCAGGTGAAGGTGGGAAGCATGCTGAAGCCAGAGCAAAGAGAAACAAGGAAGGAAATATCAGCTCACTTTTCAGTCTCACACAAGGGCCACCTGCACCTATGTGGTAATGCCCATAAGTATGCACGTAGGGAATTCCATAAGCAAAAAGCCCTGTTTTGGATTTGAAGGCATCCAAGTCCTGGTTGTCATCCCTACAAAGTTTAAATGGGTGGACTAGGCAAAGTATGCATTCAGGTGAAGGTACAGGCAAGTGTGCTGTGCTTAGAGCTATCCTAGAAATTGTACTGGGTTTGCCAGACTTCAGTTTGCAAGTTGGAACTCCCTGGTCTTGCATAACCTTGATTTAAAATGATGATGAATAGGCCTGTTTCTGCAGCAGAAAGGAAAAAACAATGTTAAGAGAGAATAAACTCTCTTAAAGGAGGGATTAACTCTTTTCTCGAACTAGCTTCCTTGAAAAACAGCAGCAGGGAATAGTGTAAATGGGATCCAAATAGTTGTAGCATGAATGCACACTATTTTTTTCCTTATGGTTTCTCACCTCAGATTGTCCTTGAGGTAGTTTTCGTATCATGACGCTCACTTTTCTGATGTAGAAAATCAAAGCACGTAAAGGCATAACTATAACTTTGTTTACTGTCAATTCAGTAGCAAGCATTATAATAACTGTCATATATGAAGCATTTATCCTCTATTGCAGGATTTGACATGAATATCAATGAAAATAAAATAGAGATAATGCCACCCATCTAATAAGGTTGTCATGAAATGTCAACTGACAATGTATGGGAGAGCTCCTGGTGCAGTCCCTAACAGATGTTAAGTGTTGAGTAAATATTGGCTTTCTTTCTAAAACATTTTGTAAGTTATGCTTGTTTTATGGCTACAGTCTGGACCTATATAATGGTTTAAATGGATCATCTCCTTCACTAAGGATCAAATGAAGCTGAAGTTTCATGTATTTGCCGGAGAGTAATAGGTGAATGTTCTGGAGTAGTTGAGGAAGAGAAACGAATGGGACTATCTGCTTTTAATACAGAAAAGTCTGTGTTACAGGTCAAGTGCATGAAGACTTTTTCATTCTTGCAAAGAACTATGACTTCACTTAGAATACTTGCCACTAGTTAATAAGTAGATGGATGACCAAGTTAGTGCAACACAGAGACATATGTTAGATTTATTTCACTTGTAGAAAACAGAAAAAGGTACAATAAAAAGAAAAACCTTTGGCATCTGCTTCCAGCCAAAACAGATAAAAGGAACCAGATTTATGTGCCAGCCCTAAACAACACAAAGCAAGCAACAAAAGAAACAGCAAAATATATGAAACAATGTTTTTCCCAGACAGCACAAAATAATCATTCTCAAGAGAAGGGAGACATAAGAAGTCAGCCCTATGATTACCCTCTTACAGCCTGAAGTTTCCAGGCTGCAGTGCAGGTAGGGGAGTCCCAAATAGTCTCCATAAGTTGAGATGACATGGGAGTCCAAAGAGACCGAGGCACTGTGATTTACAAGGCAAGGTACTGAAGAAGAAAAAGCTGACCAGGCGTGGAGGTCCACACCTGTAATCCCAGCACTTTGGGAGGCTGAGTTGGGCAGATCACCTGAGGTCAGGAGTTTTACCAGCCTGACCAATATGGTGAAGCCCCGACTCTACTAAAAATACAAAAACAAAACAAAACAAAACAAAAAAAAACGGGTGTGATGGTGGGTATCTGTAGTCCCAGCTACTTGGGAGGCTGAGACAGGTGAATTGTTTGAACCCAGGAGATGGAGGTTACAGTGAGCCAAGATCGCCTGGGACACAGGGTGAGACTCCATCAAAGAAAGAGAAGGAAAGACAAGGGAAGAGAAGAGGAGGGAAGAGAAGAGAAGAGGAGGGAAGGGGAGGGGAAAAGGAAGGAATAAAGAAGAGAAGAGAAAAGAGAAGAGAAGAGAAGAGAAAAGAAGAGAAAAGAGCTACACAGAGAGAAATATCCCCATACCTGGAGAGGTTATCCCCTGGGCCTTGAACTAAGTGTTGATCAGTGTATTTATGTAAGGAAATTATCCATGGCCAGGGAAAGAACCACTCAATAGGAGAAAAGGAAAAAAATCTTTAAAGCTCACACAGAAACAGGAATTGTTTGTATTCCAGTTGTATTCCCCACCAGTTAGTGAGAATCAGAAAATCTCATAATTCAGGGATTTGCCTCAGCAGTAGTCTAAGCAAAGCTAGATTAAAGACTACTTTGGTCCTGCATCACAAACCTTAAAGGCAAGCTTCAAAAGGATCAAATAACTAACAACTTATCTTATCTGTGCCCCAGAGCAAAGTTCAAGAACACTTACAGGAATACAGAAATTTCTAGTTCCTCAAAAGGAAAAATTTACAATGTATTACATCCCATTAAAAATTACCATGCATGCAACGAAGCAGGCAAATACTACACATAATAAAGAGAAAAATCAATCAATTGAAATTGACCAAGAAGTGACATGGATGATTGAATTAGTAATTACAGGATGTTAAAACATTCATTTATTATAATTGTATTCTATATGTTCAAGGAGGCAAAGGATTTTTTCCCTCTAGACAGCTAAGATGCTTGAAAGAGTTCTTTATACTTGTCATCCTTGCTTTCTCTCCTCCTGCTTCTCTCAAACCCACTCCAATCAGTTTACATCCACATTCCTCCACACACAGTTCTCAAGGCCATCATGACCTCCGTGTTGTCATGCCCTTGGTCTGTCCTCCATCTTCATCCTCTTTGACCCATGGGCAGCAGTTGACACATTAGTTCATTCCTTTATTTCTTAAATTCTTCACTTGCCTTCTAGGACACCACTCACTCAGGTTTTCTCCTATTTTCTTAGCTACTGCTCTTCTGACCTTTTTGCTTGTTTCTCTTCATCTTCCTGGCCTTTAAATTTTGGAATATTCCATGGTTTAGTTCTCAGGTCTTTTTTCTTCCCTATCCATATTCATTCCTTAGGTGATCTTATCTGGTCTCAGGACTAAACACCATCCACACAGCTCCCAAATGTACATCTCCATCTCCAGCCTAGATATCTTTCTAAATTCCTGAATTCTGTAATTAAATGTCTAACAGATATTCCAAACTTCACAAGTTGAAAGCACTTGATTCTTCTGACCTAGCTTTGCCCAACTTTTCTTCCTATAGGCTTTCCCATGTCAATACATGTCATACTTCTTCTCAGCCACGAGTCTCAGTTATCCTTGAGTTTTTTTCTTTTACAACTCACATCTGCTCCACCAGGAAATCTTGATGCTTCTACTTTCAAAGAGTATCGAGAATTCAACCATTTTCAACCACCTCCACTGTCCCCTCCCCCATATATCTCATATGGATTACTGTCATTATTTCCAGAGTGGTCTTTCTGCTTACACTTTCGCTTATTTCCAGCCTGTTTACCATCCAGCAGCCAGAAAAAGTCTTTACGAATTCAAGTCATAACTCATCACTGCTCCACTCAAAGCCCTCCAACACTGTTTATTTCATGGACAATAAAGCCTCACTGGCTTTACAATGGCTGAAAAAGCCCTGCTCAATCTCAGAGCATGGGTTCCACCCAACCCCACCTACTTCAGCTTCCACCACTTTATTCCTTCCTCTGTCTGCTCCATTGTCACTGGCCTCCTCGCTGGTCCTTAGACATACCAACACACCCCCAACGTTGCACCTCCTGTTCCCTCAGCTTGGAATCATCTATGACTGGTAAATCTATGCCCTGTTTCCCTATGTCCTTCAAGTCTCTGCTCAAATGTCTTTTTATCAGAGAAGCCTTTCCTAATCACCCTGTAGGAGCAGCACATCCTATCTTTTTCTCTAGATTATCAGCTAAATGAATGAATGAATATTCATCTTCTAATGCAATTATCTCTTTAGAGTGGACATATGGGAGTGGGATCACTGACTCCAAGGATATAAATATTAAAGATATATTTGACACATTTGACCAATTTATGTTCCTGTCAACAGAGTACACAACAATGCCATTGCCCCAACCCTCACCAAAAGCAGTCTTGTCAATTGCTTTTATTTTTAGTGAACTGATAGGCAAAATATTTTTTATTCAATATTTATTTTTTATTCAAATTTTGAGATTAGTTGCATGTTTTATGTATATTTTATCAAGAATTTGTACATGCATCATTTATGTGTATTCCTAGAATGTTCTTTGTTCACTTTTATATTATGATTATTTCTTTTTTTGACTTGTTCAGTGTATTAAATCTGTTTAAATTGTAAAAGGAAGAAAAAGGCAAAATAAAGTTTGAGATTATAGGACATGGAAGGTATTTTTCAAAAACAGACACAAATTGAACTTCTAGAGATTAAAATATATATATATATATATATACACACATACACACACATACATATTTTGTTTCTAAAACATTGTGCATTTAGGCAACAGGGCATAGTGAACTGAAGACCAAATTAATATCGCTTTCTGGCCCAATTAAGTGTACATTTCCATTTTGCCTTTTCTGTAACCTGCTTAGATCCCACCTTGTATTATAAAACACTGAGGAAATCACTTAACTTCTCTGAATTGTACTTTCTTCACCCATGAAATGGTGGTAACACTAACCTGAAGAAATGTTGAGAGAATTAGAAAAAGTCTGTACAAGTCATGGGTCAGTAGTCCTAACAAAGATGCCTGTTTGGTGCTGCCTTTGCTGTCCACCACTGCAGGTGCTGAGGAAGCATCTCTCCCACCAGCTTACGCCCACCTGAGCGCCAGAACCCTCAGTGGGCTGGGGACAGAAGTTTCCCATTCTCGGTGTCTTAATTTCAGTATCCAAGGACTTCTTCTCAGCTGCTCCCAAGATGTCTAGTAGGCTTCTGAATTAGGTTATCTAACAACCCTGAGTAATACTTTACTAAATCAAGTATTAAAATTATAAGCAAAAAGAAATAAAACGTGGAAACTACAAGAAACAAAACCTGTCCCTTAGTATATTTTGAAAGACACCTAAAAGTATTTTCAATGTTGTATTTCACATTTTTTATTGTGGATTATAAAACATTTACAGGAAATGCCACAAAATTAAATGTATCATTCAATAAATTTTCATAAAGTAGACATGAATGTAGCCACCACCGTGGTCAAAGAAACAGCTGGGTGCTGAATGCTGGGTGCTGGGTGCTAGTGCTGTAGGAGCTTATAGGCACCACAGGAACTTTCCTACATGGCCCCTACCTCTAATCATTATTCTTTCTTCCTCCTCTACAAAAGTAATCACTATACTGAATTCTAACATTATAATTTAGTTTTGCCTGTTTTTGAGTGTTACGTAAATAGAATCATATAGTAGATGTTCCTCTATAACTGACATTTTTCGCTCAATATTGTGTTCATGAAATATATGCATGCTACAGTATGTAGCTATAGTTTTTAATTTTTATTGCTGTATAACATTTCTCTGTGTCAATATTCCATAAATAAATAAACTAATAGTTTATTGATCCAGGACACTGTTGATTGATACTTGAGTTATTTCTAGTTTGGGGGATTTTAAAGTAATATTATTATAAACCCTATGTATCCAACTCTTGGTGTTTCTTTTGTATAATAATCTGACAATAAAGTTTATGGTTCATGGTATATATGTATTATCTATTCTTAGTAGATAATATCAAACAGCAGTTTTGTAGGTGGGTGTACTAATATTCACTCCCACTCACAACCAGTTCCAGGAACTCTACACGTTTGCCAACACTTGGTATTGTTGATATCTCAATTTTTATCTACTCTAATACATAGGCAGTGGTACATCATTTGGTATTAATTCACATTTTTCTTAAGACTAATAAGGTTTTCCAGGCATATTGGCCATTTCCCAACCTTGCTGGCCATTTGTACATCTTTTGTGAAATGTCTGTTCAAGTCGCTCCAATTTTTTCACTGTTATCTATATTTTGCTTACCAATTTGTAAGCAAATTCTATATATATTCAGGACACAAAAGCTGCTTATCAGATATACTCGTGGGAAACATCTTTTCTCCTTTCAGAACTTACTTTTTCCTGTATTTTTTGATAAATAAATAATTTTCATGGAGATAAATTAATAAATCTTTTCCTTTGTGGTTATCTTTCTCTACTGAAGAGAATAAAGCACTTTTTCCTATTATCTTCTGGAAGCTTAATTTGTTTTTCACAATTAAGTTTACTATCTTTCTGAAATTAATGTTCATTTATGGTATATGGTAAAGATCAAATTTATATTTTCTATATTGATATTCAATTTACTCAAAACCGTTTATAGAAAAGAAACTCTGTACTGCTCTACACTAGCAAATTTGTAATGAATTAAGTGTCCATTTGTGTTTCAGTCTGTTTCTGAGCTCTCTATTTTATTCTACTAGCCTATTTATCAATACTTGAAAAAATACCACATTGGCCTGAAATTGTATACTAATTCTTAATATCTTCAGGAGAAAGTCCTTCTGTCTTGTTTTTCACTATATGTCAGCTAATTTTCGTTCAGTATGTTTCTAATTATGTTTTAGAATTAGCATGTTGAGTGACATACAACATACATATAAACATATAAAAATTGTTGAAGTATTTTATGGGAATACATAGATACTATAGATCATTTTGAGAAGAAATGACATCTTTACAATACCAAGTCTTTACAATGACACATCAATTTACTTATTTAGGTCTTCTCTAATTTCTATGAATAATGCTTTATAGTTGTCTTTGAAGCACTCTTGCATATCATTAACTCAATTTATTTCTAGATAAACTGTATTTTAAATTTCATTGTGGAAAAAATACAACATAAGCAACACCATTCTGAACATAGGAACTGGCAAACAGTTCATGACAAAGATTACAAAAGCAATCACAACAAAGGCAAAAATTGACAAATCGGATCTACTTAAACTAAAGAGCTTCTGCACAGCAAAAGAAACTATCAACAGAGTAAACAATTAACCTATAGAATGGGAGAAAATTTTTGCAAACTATGCATCTGACAAAGGTTTACTATCTAGCATGTATAAGGAACTTAAACAAATCTACAAGAGAAAAACAAACAACCCCATTAAAAAGTGGGCAAAGACCACGAACAGACACTTTTCCATCGATGACATACATGCAGCCAACAAACATATGAAAAAAAGCTCAATATCTCTGATCATTAGAGAAATACAAATCAAAACCACAATGAGATGCCATCTCATACTAGTCAGAATGGCTATTATTAAAATGTCAAAAAATTAAATGCTGACAAGGTTATGGAGAAAAGGAACACTTATACACTATTGATGGGACTAAAAATTAGTTCAACCATTGTGGAAAGCACTGTGATTATTCCTCAAAGAGCTAAAAAGAGAACTACCATTCATCCCAACAATCCCATTATTGGGTACATATGCAAAGGAATATAAATTATTCTACCATAAAGACAAATGCACATGTATATTCACTGCAGCACTATTCAAAATAGCAAAGACATGGAATCAATCTATATGCCGGTCAATGGCAAATTGGATAAGGAAAATGCGGTACATATACACCATGGAATACTGTGCAGCTATAAAAAATAATGAGATTGTGTCCTTTGTGAGAACATGGATGGAGCTGGAGGCCATTATCCTCAGCAAACTAATGCAAGAACAGAAAACCAAATACCACATGTTCTCGCTTATAAGTCGGGGCTAAATGGTGAGAACACATGGACACACAGAGGGTAGCAACAGACACTGGGGTCTACTTGATGGTGGAGGGTGGGAGAAGGGAGAAGATCAGAAAAAATAACTATTGGGTATGAGGCTTCGTACCTGGGTGATGAAATAATCTGTACAACAAACCACCATGACACGAGTTTACCTCTGTAAAAAACCTGCACATGTACCCCTGAACCTAAAAGTTTTAAAAAAATGAAAAGTCAAAAAATTTAAAAAATAAAATTTATTGATTTATCCCAAAAAAGAAATGTGATTAAATTTTTATATTTAACAAATATTCAGCAAGTAGCTAAACTCACTTATTAATTCTAATAACTTGTTTGTAATTTTAAGATTACTTTTGTATGAAAATCATGTCATCTGAGAATAATGGTAGCTTTATTTTTAATTTTCCCAACCTTATATATTTTCCTATTTTTGTAAATTTATTTATTGCATAAGATCTCCTATATATGGTTGAATTGTAAGGATGATAGTGGCCATCTTTGCCTAATTTCTGATAACAGAGGAAAAGCTTTATAACTATTTCATTTAGTATTATATTTACAATAGGTTTTATTCAGACCCTATTTATCAGATTAAAGATGAGTTCTTCTGACCTCAATTTGCCAAACCTTTTTTTTATCATGAATGAATGATTTATCAGAAATCTTTTGCACATTTTATGGTAACATTATTTTTCTGCTCTACTCTGTTAATGTGGTAGTTTATATTGGCTACTTTTCAAAAGGTAAAGAACTCAACTTGTTGGATTATCTGTTTTCATAGTTGCTAGATATTGTTTACTAATGTTTTGTTTAGGATGTTTTTCATCTACATTCAGAAGTGAGATTGTGCTGTAATTTTTCTTCCTTTTATTATTGCCAGATTTTAGTGTCAAAGATATCTTCATAAAACAGGTTGTGAAATGTTTCTTTTTCATTATTCTTAGACATGTTTGTGCAAGCCTTTTTATATCTTGTTTTAAATTTTTAATAAAATTAAGTGGTGAAATCCTCTTAGCCTAGCATTTTATATGTGGAAAAAGGTTTCAGTTTTTAATTAAAGATTCAAGGTACTTAATAGTTACAGGATTTACACATATTTTCTCTTTCTTTCCTGTCACTTTTGGTAAATTATGATTTTCTAGGAATATATACATCACCTCTATATTTGATATCGATTCAAATCTAGTTATTCTTGACAGTTTCTTATTTTTAGTATATATAGAGTATATAGTAATGTTCAGTTTTCATTTCTAATATTAGTAATTTGTGTTTAATTTTTTTCTAGAAATTTTGTCCCTTTTCCTAATTGTTTTCTAAACATGATTATGATCACTATTATCAATTTTATTAATCTTTTCAATGACAAAGTTTTATTTTTATGTATAGCATATATTATAAAATTTATCTTTAGGGCAGCCAAGATGGCCGAATAGGAACAGCTCCTGTCTACAGCTCCCAGCGTGAGCGGCGCAGAAGACGGGTGATTTCTGCATTTCCATCTGAGGTACCGCGTTCATCTCACTAGGGAGTGCCAGACAGTGGGCGCAGGACAGTGGGTGCAGTGCACCATGCGCAAGCCGAAGCAGGGCGAGGCATTGCCTCACTCGGGAAGCGCAAGAGATCAGGGAGTTCCCTTTCCTAGTCAAAGAAAGGGGTGACAGACGGCACCTGAAAAATCGGGTCACTCCCACCCTAATGCTGCGCTTTTCCGACGGGCTTAAAAAACGGCACACCAGGAGATTATATCCCACACCTGGCTCGGAGGGTCCTAGGCCCACAGAGTCTCGCTGATTGCTAGCACAGCAGTCTGAGATCAAACTGCAAGGTGGCAGCAAGGCTGGGGAAGGGGCGCCCGCCATTGCCCAGGCTTGCTTAGGTAAACGAAGCAGCCAGGAAGCTAGAACTGGGTGCAGCCCACCACAGCTCAAGGAGGCCTGCCTGCCTTTGTAGGCTCCACCTCTGGGGGCAGGGCACAGACAAACAAAAAGACAGCAATAACCTCTGCAGACTTAAATGTCACTGTCTGACAGCTATGAAGAGAGCAGTGGTTCTCCCAGCACGCAGCTGGAGATCTGAGAACAGGCAGACTGCCTCTTCAAGTGGGTCCCTGACCCCTGACCCCTGAGCAGCCTAACTGGGAGGCACCCCCTAGTAGGGGCAGACTGACACCTCACACGGTCAGGTACTCCTCTGAGACAAAACTTCCAGAGGAACGATCAGACAGCAGCATTCGCGGTTCACGAAAATCCACTGTTCTGCAGACACCGCTGCTGATACCCAGGCAAACAGGGTCTGGAGTGGACCTCTAGCAAACTCCAACAGACCTGCAGCTGAGGGTCCTCTCTGTTAGAAGGAAAACTAACAAACAGAAAGACATCCACACCAAAAACCCATCTGTACGTCACCATCATCAAAGACCAAAGGTAGATAAAACCACAAAGATGGGGAAAAAACAGAGCGGAAAAACTGGAAACTCTAAAAAGCAGAGCGCCTCACCTCCTCCAAAGGAACGCAGCTCCTCACCAGCAACGGAACAAAGCTGGATAGAGAATGACTTTGATGAGTGGAGAGAAGAAGGCTTCAGACGATCAAACTACTCTGAGCTACAGGAGGAAATTCAAACCAAAGGCAAAGAAGTTAAAAACTTTCAAAAAAATTTAGATGAATGTATAACTAGAATAACCAATACAGAGAAGTGCTTAAAGGAGCCGATGGAGCTGAAAGACAAGGCTCGAGAACTACGTGAAGAATGCAGAAGCCTCAGGAGCCGATGCGATCAACTAGAAGAAAGGGTATCAGTGATGGAAGATGAAATGAATGAAGTGAAGCGAGAAGGGAAGTTGAGAGAAAAAAGAATAAAAAGAAATGAACAAAGCCTCCAAGAAATATGGGACTATGTGAAAAGACCAAATCTACATCTGATTGGTGTACCTGAAAGTGACGGGGAGAATGGAACCAAGTTGGAAAACACTCTGCAAGATATTATCCAGGAGAACTTCCCCAATCTAGCAAGGCAGGCCAACATTCAGATTCAGGAAATACAGAGAATGTCACAAACATACTCCTCGAGAAGAGCAACTCCAAGACACATAATTGTCAGATTCACTAAAGTTGAAATGAAGGAAAAAATGTTAAGGGCAGCCACAGAGAAAGGTCGGGTTACCCACAAAGGGAAGCCCATCACACTAACAGAGGATCTCTCGGCAGAAACTCTACAAGCCAGAAGAGAGTGGGAGCCAATATTCAACATACTTAAAGAAAAGAATTTTCAACCCAGAATTTCATATCCAGCCACACTAAGCTTCATAAGTGAAGGAGAAATAAAATCCTTTACAGACAAGCAAATGCTGAGAGATTTTGTCACCACCAGGCCTGCCCTAAAAGAGCTCCTGAAGGAAGCACTAAACATAGAAAGGAACAACCGGTAACAGCCACTGAAAAAACATGCCAAATTATAAAGACCATCAAGGCTAGGAAGAAACTGCACCAACTAATGAGCAAAATAACCAGCTAACATCATAATGACAGGATCAAATTAACACATAACAATATTAACTTTAAATGTAAATGGACTAAATGCTCCAATTAAAAGACACAGACTGGCAAATTGGATAAAGAGTCAAGACCCATCAGTGTGCTGTATTCAGGAAACCCATCTCACGTGCAGAGACACACATAGGCTCAAAATAAAAGGATGGAGGAAGATCTACCAAGAAAATGGAAAACAAAAAAAGGCAGGGGTTGCAATCCTAGTCTCTGATAAAACAGACTTTAAACCAACAAAGATCAAAAGAGACAAAGAAGGCCATTACATAATGGTAAAGGGATCATTTCAACAAGAAGAGCTAACTATCCTAAATATATATGCACCCAATACAGGAGCACCCAGATTCATAAAGCAAGTCCTGAGTGACCTACAAAGAGACTTAGACTCCCACACAATAATAATGGGAGACTTTAACACCCCACTGTCAACATTAGACAGATCAACGAGACAGAAAGTTAACACGGATACCCAGGAATTGAACTCAGCTCTGCACCAAGTGGACCTAATAGACATCTACAGAACTCTCCACCCCAAATCAACAGAATATACATTTTTTTCAGCACCACACCACACCTATTCCAAAATTGACCACATACTTGGAAGTAAAGCTCTCCTCAATAAATGTAAAAGAACAGAAATTATAACAAACTATCTCTCAGATCACAGTGCAATCAAGCTAGAACTCAGGATTAAGTATCTCACTCAAAACCGCTCAACTACGTGGAAACTGAACACCCTGCTCTTGAATGACTACTGCGTACATAACAAAATGAAGGCAGAAATAAAGATGTTCTTTGAAACCAACGAGAACCAAGACACAACATATCAGAATCTCTAGGATGCATTCAAAGCAGTGTGTAGAGGGAAATTTATAGCACTAAATGCCCACAAGAGAAAGCAGGAAAGATCCAAAATTGACACCCTAACATCACAATTAAAAGAACTAGAAAAGCAAGAGCAAACACATTCAAAAGCTAGCAGAAGGCAAGAAATAACTAAAATCAGAGCGGAACTGAAGGAAATAGAGACACAAAAAACCGTTCAAAAAATCAATGAATCCAGGAGCTGGTTTTTTGAAAGGATCAACAAAATTGACAGACTGCTAGCAAGATTAACAAAGAAAAAAAGAGAGAAGAATCAAATAGATGCAATAAAAAATGATAAAGGGGATATCACCACCGATCCCACAGAAATACAAACTACCATCAGAGAATATTACAAACACCTCTACGCAAATAAACTAGAAAATCTAGAAGAAATGGATAAATTCCTCAACACATACACCCTCCCAAGACTAAACCAGGAAGAAGTTGAATCTCTGAATAGACCAATAACAGGAGCTGAAATTGTGGCAATAATCAATAGCTTACCAACCAAAAAAAGTCCAGGACCAGATGGGTTCACAGCCGAATTCTACCAGAGGTACAAGGAGCAGCTGGTACCATTCCTTCTGAAACTATTCCAATCAATAGAAAAAAAGGGAATCCTCCCTAACTCATTTTATGAGGCCAGCATCATCCTGATACCAAAGCCTGGCAGAGACACAACCAAAAAAGAGAATTTTAGACCAATATCCTTGATGAACATTGATGCAAAAATCCTCAATAAAATACTGGCAAACAGAATCCAGCAGCACATCAAAAAGCTTATCCACCATGATCAAGTGGGCTTCATCCCTGGGATGCAAGGCTGGTTCAATATATGCAAATCAATAAATGTAATCCAGCATATAAACAGAACCAAAGACAAAAACCACATGATTATCTCAATAGATGCAGAAAAGGCCTTTGACAAAATTCAACAACGCTTCATGCTAAAAACTCTCAATAAATTAGGTATTGATGGGACGTATCTCAAAATAATAAGAGCTATTTATGACAAACCCACAGCCAATATCATACTGAATGGGCAAAAACTGGAAGCATTCCCTTTGAAAACTGGCACAAGACAGGGATGCCCTCTCTCACCACTTCTATTCAACATAGTGCTGGAAGTTCTGGCCAGGGCAATTAGGCAAGAGAAGGAAATCAAGGGTATTCAATTAGGAAAAGAGGAAGTCAAATTGTCCCTGTTTGCAGATGACATGATTGTATATCTAGAAAACCCCATTGTCTCAGCCCAAAATCTCCTTAAGCTGATAAGCAACTTCAGCAAAGTCTCAGGATACAAAATCAATGTACAAAAATCACAAGCATTCTTATACATCAATAACAGACAAACAGAGAGCCAAATCATGAGTGAACTCCCATTCACAATTGCTTCAAAGAGAATAAAATACCTAGGAATCCAATTTACAAGGGATGTGAAGGACCTCTTCAAGGAGAACTACAAACCACTGCTCAAGGAAATAAAAGAGGATACAAACAAATGGAAGAACATTCCATGCTCATGGGTGGGAAGAATCAATATCATGAAAATGGCCATCCTTCCCAAGGTAATTTAGAGATTCAATGCCATCCCCATCAAGCTACCAATGACTTTCTTCACAGAATTGGAAAAAACTACTTTAAAGTTCATATGGAACCAAAAAAGAGCCCGCATCGCCAAGTCAATCCTAAGCCAAAAGAACAAAGCTGGAGGCATCACACTACCTGACTTCAAACTATACTACAAGGCTACAGTAATCAAAACAGCATGGTACTGGTACCAAAACAGAGATATAGATCAATGGAACAGAACAGAGCCGTCAGAAATAATGCCACATATCTACAACCATCTGATCTTTGACAAACCTGACAAAAACAAGAAATGGGGAAAGGATTCCCTATTTAATAAATGGTGCTGGGAAAACTGGCTAGCCATATGTAGAAAGCTGAAACTGGATCCCTTCCTTACACCTTACACAAAAATCAATTCAAGATGGATTAAAGACTTAAATGTTAGACCTAAAACCATAAAAACCCTAGAAGAAAACCTAGGCAGTACCATTCAGGACATAGGCACGGGCAAGGACTTCATGTCTAAAACACCAAAAGCAATGGCAACAAAAGCCAAAATTGACAAATGAGATCTAATTAAACTAAAGAGCTTCTGCACAGCAAAGGAAACTACCATCAGAGTGAATAGGCAACCTACAAAATGGGAGAAAATTTTCGCAACCTACTCATCTGACAAAGGGCTAATATCCAGAATCTACAATGAACTCCAACAAATTTACAAGAAAAAAACAAACAACCCCATCAAAAAGTGGGCGAAGGACATGAACAGACACTTCTCAAAAGAAGACATTTATGCAGCCAAAAAACACATGAAAAAATGCTCACCATCACTGGCCATCAGAGAAATGCAAATCAAAAACACAATGAGATACCATCTCACACCAGTTAGAATGGCAATCATTAAAAAGTCAGGAAACAACAGGTACTAGAGAGGATGTGGAGAAATAGGAACACTTTTACACTGTTGGTGGGACTGTAAACTAGTTCAACCATTGTGGAAGTCAGTGTGGCGATTCCTCAGGGATCTAGAACTAGAAATTCCATTTGACCCAGCCATCCCATTACTGGGTATATACCCAAAGGACTATAAATCATGCTGCTATAAAGACACATGCACACGTATGTTTATTGCGGCATTATTCACAATAGCAAAGACTTGGAACCAACCCAAATGTCCAACAATGATAGACTGGATTAAGAAAATGTGGCACATATACACCATGGAATACTATGCAGCCATAAAAAATGATGAGTTCACGTCCTTTGTAGGGACATGGATGAAATTGGAAATCATCATTCTCAGTAAACTATCGCAAGAACAAAAAACCAAACACCGCATATTCTCACTCATAGGTGGGAATTGAACAATGAGAACACATGGACACAGGAAGGGGAACATCACACTTCGGGGACTGTTGTGGGGTGGGGGGAGGTGGGAGGGATAGCATTGGGAGATATACCTAATGCTAGATGACAAGTTGGTGGGTGCAGCGCACCAGCATGGCACATGTATACATATGTAACTTACCTGCACGTTGCGCACATGTACCATAGAGCCTAAAGTATAATAATAATAAGAAGAAGAAGAAGAAGAAAAAAATAATAATAAAAAAAAAAGAAAATGTGGCACATATACACCGTGGAATACTATGCAGCCATAAAAAATAATGAGTTCACGTCCTTTGTTAGGGACATGGATCAAATTGGAAATCATCATTCTCAGTAAACTATCGGAAGAACAAAAAACCAAACACCGCATATTCTCACTCATAGGTGGGAATTGAACAATGAGAACACATGGACACAGGAAGGGAAACATCACACCCTGGGGACTGCTGTGGGGTGGGGGGAGCAGGGAGGGATAGCATTAGGAGATATACCTAATGCTAAATGACGAGTTAATTGGTGCAGCACACCAGCATGGCACATGTATACATGTGTAACTAACCTGCACATTGTGCACATATACCCTAAAACTTAAAGTATAATAATAATAAAATAAAAAATAAAATAAAATAAAATTTATCTTTGTAAATTTTCTCTAATGTTTGCTTCTAAACTAATTTCTGCCCTTTATTATTGTCTTCCTTCACATTTCCTTATTTCCTTATTTTCTTTATTTTTTTTTTTAGATGGAGTCTTGCTCTGTCACCCAGGATAGAGTGTAGTGGCGTGATCAAGGGCTCATTGCAGACTCTGTCTCCCGGGTTTAAGCAATTCTCCTGCCTCAGCCTCCGGAGCAGCTGGGATTACAGGTGCCCACCACCGCACCTGGCTAATTTTTGTATTTTTTAGTAGAGATGAGGTTTCACCACCTTGGCTAGGCTGGTCTCAAACTCCTGACCTCATGATCCACCCGCCTCGGCCTCCCAAACTGCTGTGATTACAGGCATGAGCCACCACGCCCAGCCTATTCCCTTATTTTCTAACTTTCAGCAATACATAATTAGCTTGTTGATTTTCAGTCTTTACTTTTTAAATATATCCATTTCATGCTTAAATTTCTCTTTAAACATTCCTTATCTGCAATCTCATAATATTTAGATATGTTCTTTCACTGTCACTTGATTCAAAATATTCATAATTTCCGTTTGGAATCTTTCTTTGATCCATGGGTTAAGCAATCTATTTTTTAACTGCTTGATTTGTTCATTATTGAGAGCAGTGTCTAAAAATACATCTCTATGATTATATGTTAAGCTATTTTTCCTTTTATTCTGTCAACTTTTTCATATATTTGAGGCTACATTTTTTAAATGTATAGTAGTTACATTTTCTTAGTGAGTTCCTTTTATCACCATTTATCATGACATTCTTTATCTCTGGAAATGCTTTAGTCTGTATAGTCTGATCATCATCAGACAATAATACCAGTTTTTGCTTGGTTAACATTTCGTGGTATTAATTTTTTAAATAATTTTGCTTGTAATTTAAGTATTCTTTTATTTTTGAGGCATTTCTTACAAACAGCACATACAGGGTTGCTTTCATTTTACCCAACTAATCTCTATATTTTAATTATAGAATTGGGCCCATTTACCTGTAATATAATTACTAATATAATACACACTAAATCTACTATAATTTACCATGACTTCCATTTTTCCCCACCAGCTTTTGTAATGTAACATTTTCCTCTCCTTTCTTCCCTTCATCTAGATTGATCTTTTTCACTCTCCTTTCCCCTCCCCCTCACCAAGAAAAGGCTTTCTTTACTGTATTTTAGTAGTGAACAAAGAGATTATAATCTGCTACTTACTAGAATATGATGGTAGCTGGTATTTTCGCCCTGTTCCTAAACAAGGAAAAGTTAATAAAACACTTTGTTGCCATTTACCCACCTCCCAACAATCTGCCTTAATTTTATATATATTTTAAATCACCAAGACATTATCATTTCATATCGTCAACATTTAGATAGTGTTTTATACAGACAGTTGTCATTTAGATTTGTCCTCATATTGAACAAACTTTTGTTCTTTATTTCTTCTATCATTTTTAAACTTCGATCTGGGATCATATTTCTCCTACCAGAAATATAAGCTTTAATACTTCCTTTAGTTCTTTAATGTTTCCTTTTTTATATGGCATTGATAAATTCTCTTACTCTTGTTTGACTGAAATATATATATTTCACCTTTATCCATAAAAACATTTTGTATATGTATAAACGTCTAAGATGTCATTAATTTTTTTCAGCAATGTAAAGATGCTGCATTATATTTTGGCTTCCATAGGTTCTGGTAAGGAGTGTGTTCTGAGTGAAAGTCTTTTGACAGTAATCTGTTTTCTTTTTCCTGGTTTCTTGAAGTTATATTATGATGTACCTAGATGTAGCTTTCTTGCCATTTTTACTCCTTACATAGTGTTTCTCTGTTTGAATCCTCAAGAAGCAGACACTGTGGCACAGATGAATGTAGCATTACTTTATTTGAGAAGTGCAAACCCAGGGTAGTACAGGTATGGAAAACGGGAAATGAGACAAGAAAATATGCAAGGAATGTCATAAAATGTGTTACCATGCTGACTATTACATCAAGCTGCCAAGAAACATGGTAGCTGCTCAGTAGCTGAGTTTACTTTCCGGCATACATAACTTCTTAATAAGGGGTGCAAGAAGGAACCACACCTAGGAATATTCCATGGAAGAAAGAACAGAGCTAACTCTCCAAAATTGGGTAACTGTTACCTTATCCCTTGATGGCCATTCAGGGAACCAGTCAATGCCTGGGAATATAATGTATCCAGCTTGAAACTAAGGATTTGTGTCTGTCATTAATTTAGAACATTCTCAGGCATTACTTCTTCAAATGTTGCTTTTGCCTTATTCTGCCTCTTTTTCTAGGATTCCAGTTACATGCATGTGAGACTGTCTTACCATATCCTCTACATCTCAGTCCCCCTCTTCCATTTTCCCATTTTTTTGCTTATCTGGGTTTCATTCTAGATATTTTACTCTAGTCTAACTTCCAATTGCTACATTTAAAAAAAAGTTCAGCTGTATCTAATCTGCTTTTAATCCCATACATTGAGTTCTAAATTTCAGATATTAGGTTTTCCAATTTTATAACTTCTCTTGGAATTTTTAGAGTTACTAGGCCTCTCCCAGAATCCTCAGTGTGTTCTTTCATCTTCTTGAATACTTTAAGCATAGCTATTTTAAGTGTTATGTCTGATTGCTATATTAATTGGAGGCCAAGTGGGTCTTTTTCTATTATGTTATTATTTTCCTATCTTTTCTTTTACTGTTTCATTACTCTACATGTCTTGTAGTTTTAACTGAGGATTGTGTATTGCATATATTGACTTTTTGCAAGAAGAATTTGCTTCTAGCAGATACCTACTATGAGCACATTCAATCTGAAATCAACAATTTTCAAGGAGGAGAAGGCTAGAAATAGTCCTCTAAAAATATAGCGGCAGAAGTAAACTTTGTTTTTTCTTCATATAGATTCTTGCTATGTTGCCCAGGCTGATCTCAGATTCCTGGGCTGAAGTGATCCTCCTGCTTCAGCCTCCAGAGCAGCTGGGATTACAGGTGTGAGTCACCATCTCCTATGTACCTTATTCTGCATACATCATTTCTTGTAATTAAACAATATTCTTTTAAGTAAAGTAGTTTTATCCTCTTATTCAAGAGAAGAAAGCAGAAGATGAAAGTGCCAATAATTTAATTAAAAATATGCCTCTGGTACGTGGCAGAGAAGAAATTCAAATTCTGCTCTCTGACGCCAAATATTCTACTCATGCCACCTCGCTACAAGACCTCTGCTAACCCTCTCTACACATAACTGAACCAGATCCAGTTGTAGTTACAGAAGTAGTCAGGATTGTCTGAAATTTAGGTAGAAACTCTTCTAAATTACCTATGTACAATAGTAAGCAATCTACAAGGAAAATCTGTAAGATAAATAAAACCTGGAGAGTGAATTTTTAAAAAGAAACCACCAACCAAAAACTCTGACATAAGGACAACAAAATCAAGGGCTGACTGAACAAACCTTTACTCTGGGACTGATTTGTTTAATGTGTCAGAGTAAAACCCCATCCAATCAACTGTCCCCTGATGAGAACTCTTGGAAACTCAACTCCTTGTATGCATTGTTCAGCTTTATGCCAGCTTGAACTCTTTAGCTAGACATTCTCCTCCAGATCCAGGTCCTCATAGTTAAAATTACAGGGGAATTTACAGCACTACATTCCTCCTCTCATGTGGTGGGAGGACAGGGAAAAGAGTTTCACCATCCCTTTTTGAAAAATGATTTAAACTCTTTCAAGACTTTGTGCTTTTTATTGAACCATTTATGGAAAATTTTGAAGAGGTTCAGTGAATTCCATTAAAACAGAACTTAAATTAAAAGGAATTTCTTCCTTCTGGAGTTCTATGGTATTTATTTGACTCTCACATCAATTAGGCTATGACTCACTCTTTTTAAGAGGCAGTTTGGTTAGGTATCTTATTTGGCCTTAATTTAATAACCTAACATAAGCTGTTGAGCTCAGTAATTACTACCTTGCTGGGAGACACTTCTGCTTTGAATCTTTCACAAGCACAGCTGAAGGTCTGAATGCTGCCATATCTACTTGTCTTTATTCTCAGAGTTTGTATTATTGAAGGTTTGCATAGTTTCCAAGAACATCACTGTATTTGAGACTTAAATATTGAGTATAAAGGCATTTCAGCGTAATATTTGTGATAGAAGCTTAAAAAAAAGAATTCAAGTGATTGTAAAAGCTCAAAGGAACTAAATAAAGGAAAAGTCCAAATTTGAGAAAAGGTTGGAATTTCACCATAATATGAAGGGCAAAAAGAACCCATTGAACATGATTCTTGGAATCAAACCATTTCTCATGTGGAGGCTGAGCACAAGTATTTCATGGGCTAAGGTAAAAGCAGGGAAGGTTGAAAATGTTTGTCTCTGTTATAGCTGTTGCTTTTTGGCTCTTCTCCCAGCAGCTTCAGTGCTGAGGCTAATGGCAAAGGAAACACCAGGGGATCAGTGAGTAAGAACTTGTCAAGGGAACAAAGTCTGAAGATGGAACAGAGGAAGAGGAGAAAATCTTCCACCAAAAAAAATATTAAAATCTGATCTTCAAGGAAATACTGAATCCACATAGCACTCCCCTCCCCTCCCCTCTCAGGCACAGCATTACTCACCATCTCACAGAGGAGAAAGAGAAATATAAAATAAAAAGTGGAAACAATCATTAAAAATACTTAGCCACTCCCATGTGTCCTGGGAAACTGAGAACACAGTAACTACCAAACAAATTACATGATGTCACATGCCAGATACCTAAAGAATAACATCACCCCATCTTTAGAAACAGAAGAAAATAAAATAGCAAAAGCAAGACAGCCATAACTACATCATATATATCTCTCTCCTCCCATATTTCTATGAAGTATTTCATACAAATATAGAATGTATGAAAATGCCAATGAGAAAAAAATATGCAATAGCAAAAGAGTTTCTATATAAATGTTCATGTCAGCTTTACTCATAATAGCCCCATACTAGAAACAACCCCCAAGTCCATCAATAGGTAAATGGATAAACAAATTATAGGACATACACACGATGGAATATATGCAGCAAATAAGCAAATAAAATGAAAGAGTATGCAAACCACTGATACATGCAATGACATGGATGTGTTTTAAAATTAGTATACCAAGTGAAGTAAGCCAGACAAAAAGATTACAAAAGAAATATCATTTACATGAAATTTTGGAAAGAAAACACTCTTTAAGAGAGAAAGCAGATCAGTGGCTGGTTGGGGAAAGAGGGTAGCTACTATTAATTACAAAAGTACATGAGATAGTTTTGGGAAAGCTGATAGAGATGTCATATATATGATTATGGTGGTGGTTATAAGATTGTAAATATTTGTCAAAACTCAATTTAACATTTAAGAAAGGTGTATTCAATTACATGAAAATTAAACATACTTCAATAAAGTGTATATTTAATGCAATGCATGCAAGAAGGAAAAAATAAGCCTAAAACTTGGATATTCTCTTTAGAGCCTATGCCTATACCAATAAGTATAGGTAAAAATATAAATATAGTCAGAATATTGGTTGTATAAAGCCACTGGGATGTTGTTTCATGTGGCATTTTTTATCCAAAAGTAAGAGAAGACTCCCTTCTCTTTGCCAGGCTCCAGATGGGCAAATAGCTTTTTTGTAAAGCAGGGAATAAAAGATAATGGAAATTCCAGGGACAGTTTTCAGGCAGAGACTGTTCTTCATTTTCTACTCAAGATATTATTAAGCAATAATTAGATGTTACACACATAGTTTCTCAGCCTTCTCTCAGGAGATGTCTTGGCTCAAACTGTTGAGAATACTGGGAAGCACTGAAAGCAGCCTCACCTCCCATCTAACATGGAGTAGACAAAAACACATGCATTCATAGTCAACTCAGTGGACACTGTAGCCACACTCTCCCCATGAGATTATCTGTTTCTTTTGTTAGCAAAAACAAATAAATAAAAACAAAATAGTTGACAATTATGATGTTGAATTATATAATTTTTCTTTTTCAATTCGGACATTGAAAGGCAAGTTTCTCCTGTTCTCTAATGAAAATACAACAAAGGAGCGAGCATGCAAAAATTATCTTCACATAATACAAAATATAAAGGCTGCAGAAAATTTTTTTCTGTCATTCTTTTTCCCCACAAAGTTAAAACTGAAATAAATTATCTGGTAGGTCTAGAACAGCCTAGGCTTTGCTGTAACATTAAATTCTGTGTAGTCAGAGTTAAATAGTAAGTAATAATGTTCTACCAACTTAATATCTACTATTTTTTTCTAATATGTGCAACAACCATAAGAGATAGGTTCTGTTACTAACACCATTTTACATATGTAGAAACTGGGATATTGAGAGTGAGGTAAACTTATCTGCAGTTGTACAGCTAGCAGTAGGTATACCTAAACACAAATTTAAATAGTCTGTCCTTAGTTTACACATTTTTAACCACCACACCATTTAACAAGTGAACAGGCTTTGACCTGCCATCAACAGGTGTCTCCCTTGCCTGCCATATGTCTTAATTGGTCTATCTTTGCAGAGTTACGGGTTACGTTGATTCAAAGTGCCAGGCATGGTACTAACATCTGAGTCTCAAGGAAAGTGGGTTCAATGTCAATGAAAATTTTCAGAAACCAATCTGTAGGGGCTATTTTTCTTTTACCTGATATTTAGGAGATCCCAAAGAAAGGTATATTCTAAGCAAGACAGTCATTTTTCCTTTTCTCTTAAATAAATAAAAAGCATCACATAGTATGCTAAATGCAACACTTTTCATGTTTGAATTATTGTAACATCTAGTTAAATATGGTAAGCCTCATTTTAGATGAAAAATGGGTTTTGACAGACTAAATAAGTTATTGAAGGTCAAGCATCTAGTAAGTGTTAGAATTCAGAATCAAAACAAGTTTTGTCTGATGCCAAAGCCTGCATCACTAATCATTAATCTGTAAAGATTTAACAACATAAGGTGATTCAGTTTTCAGCCAACTATGACTGACCCTATATGGGGATAATTCTAGGAGAAACTTAGGAGATGGGGAAGGGCACTAAATGGCTGAATCTGGCATCAATTGCTGCTTTTTTCCTACCTCAAAGAATAATCTCTAAAGTAACTATGAATTGTCTATTGTGTGAATGAAACTTGTATGACTAATATTTTTAAGTGCTAGCTTAAATACCTATTGCAGAACTTTTGCTACCTGAAAATCAAAAACAAATACCTGAAAAGCATGTAATTCATATTTGAGAATATTCTGCTGAAAAGGTTCTTACGAACATGGTGTGAGGTGATATGCCATATCTTTCTACCCTCCATATGTTCTCCATTATCACTCATAGGATCCTGGAGGTCTGTTGTAAATATTAAATGAAAAAAAAATTTATTTGGCTTCAAGTACTGAATCCAAGAAGGTTTTTATTATTAGGTTGCCTTATTTATTTCATTACTTCTGATGTATATCAATAAAGTTTCTGTAATAGTATTATATGCTTAAATAATATAATAGGGGTAAGAAAACAAAGACTTTAAAGAATCCTAATGACTCATGGACTTAAAAAGATTGCATTCATTTTTAACATAAAATAGAAGGATTTGATCTTAGTAAAGTTTTGTCTTTCAGAAAGCTAAGATAGTTGACAACCTTTTTTTTTTTTTTTTTTTTTTTGAGATGGAGTCTCACTCTGTCACCCAGGCTGGAGTGCAGTGGTGCGATCTCGGCTCACTGCAAGCTCCGGGTTCACACCATTTTCCTGCCTCAGCCTCCCGAGTAGCTGGGACTACAGGCGCCCGCCACCACGCCCGGCTAATTTTTTGTATTTTTAGCAGAGACGGGGTTTCACTGTGTTAGCCAGGATGGTCTCGATCTCCTGACCTCGTGATCCGCCCACCTTGGCCTCCCAAAGTGCTGGGATTACAGGCGGATAGTTGACAACTTTTTGAAAACGTTTTCTTTAGCTTTCCATAACAACATTAGTATAAAGCTTTTTTATTTTCAATTTATTGAAATCTATGTTCTAAATATTCAAGATCTAAAGTGATAACAAATTTTGGGGGATAAATAAAATGAGCGATCTACAGAGCAACCTAGCACACCAACAGGCACAAGCAACAGAGTCTCAAGAAAAGCCTGCTCCTTCTAGCCAAATGACCAGGACAGGGGCAGCCTAACAATACAGAAAATGTTTAGACAGTAAACACTCTATTCACACCAAACACCACAGGAAAACCTGAATTCCAACACATCCCCACAAACACAAACTAATTGGTGAGCCTAGACTTTTACCTGCACACAACCACAACTAAGTGTCCCTCCAATCCCCACCAGAGTGGTGCCCAAGGAGGCCAAGTGGTGAGCAGAAACTTTTATTTCCACCCCTGGTAACAAGCCCTTTTCCAGTTGTGGCATCAGTAGAGACCACAGTCGGGTAAAGGATTATTCTGTAATTCCACTCTCACCCATCCATAATGAAGTGCCCTCCCAATGGGGTTGGTATCAGAGGAGGCCTAGTAGAGAATCAGAAATTTCACCATCTCCCAGGTATGATAAAGCTAACCTCCCCATATCCTCAACCCACAAGTATCAGTGGAAGCTAGTAAGAAGCAGTAATAAAGCACTTCTGCCCTTCCCAGCCAGCATGGTATCAGTGAAGACTTAATGGAGAGCCAGAATTTCCAACTCTGCCTAACAATAATGAGGAATCCCTCTCCAACTGAGGTGTCACAAGAGGTTGAAGAGGGAACCTGGACTCTACTACCATTTGTCAGTAATGACGTAATGCCTTCCTTTAGAGGACACCAGCTAAAACAAAAGATTTAACTAAGATCCATGGTCTCCTAATGAAATATCCAAAATGCTCCCGTACGGTAAAAAAATCACTTTGATGTATAACAAGAACCAGACAAATTGCAACTTAAATAAGAAAATATAGTCAATAATTCACCAGATGACATAGATGCTGAAAATCTCTGATAAGGATTTTAAAGCAGCTATTACAAAAATATTGTATTAAGTAATTTACAAGCATGCTTGAAACAAATGAAAAAGTATTTCTTTTGCAAGAAAAAAAATAAAATAAAATAGAAGACATGAAGAACCAATGACCAAATTAAAAAATAATAATAATCTCACTGGATAGGCTCAATAGCAGAATGGAGAGGATAGAGGAAAGATTCAATGAACTTAATATAAAATAATAGAAATTTCTCAATCTGAAGGACAGAGAGAAATAGACCTTAAAAAAAAACAAAATAATCAGATACCCAGAAACCTATAGATCCATAAGAAATATCAAATATATGTATTATAAGGATACCAAAAGTAGAGGAGAAAGAGGGTGTGACTAAAAGGTATTTGAAGAAACACTGGATATCCATTGGCAAAAACATGACTCTTAACCTAAATGACCACCTTATACAAAAATAAACTCTAAATGGATTATTGATTTCAATAGAAATTATAAAACTACAAACTTTTAGAATATAATGTAGGAGAAAACCTGTATGACCTTTAGCATGGAGTTTTTAGACATGTTATCAATAGTAAAATTTATTTTTTTAAAAATCAATTGATTAGATTTCATCAAAGCTGAAAATCTGTCTCAGGAAAGACACTGTTAAGAGTATGAAAACACAAACTAGGACTAAGAGAAAATATCTCACAAGACCTATATCTACAGCATGTAAAGAACTCTAACAAAACTTGAAAATTAAGAAAAAATAAAATTTTAAAATAGACAAAAGACATGATGAGATATTTCTTCAAAGAAAGTATACAGACGTGAAATAAGCACATGAAAAGATATTCATCACTAGCCATTAGGGAAATGCAAATTAAAACCAAAATGAATTATCATTATGCATTTACTAGAACATTTAAAATTTACTTAAAAAAACAGTGACAATACCAAATTTTGGCAAGTATGTGAAGACATTAGATCTCTCTTTTTTTTTTTTTTGAGATGGAGTCTCACTCTGTCACCCAGGCTGGAGTGCAGTGGCACAGTCTCAGCTCACTGCAAGCTCTGCCTCCCGGGTTCACACCATTCTCCTGCCTCAGCCTCCCGAGTAACTGGGACTACAGGCGCCTGCCACCACACCTGGCTAATTTTTTATATTTTTAGTAGAGATGGGGTTTCAACATGTTAGCCAGGATGGTCTCGATCTCCTGACTTGGTGATCCGCCTGCCTCAGCCTTCCAAAGTGCTGGGATTACAGATGTGAGCCACCGCACCCGGCCGACACTAGATCTCTTACACATCACTGGTGGGAAGGTAAAATGGTAAACTATTCAAAAAAATAGGTTAGCAGTTTCTTCAAAACTAAACATATACTTAATATCTAACCTAGCAACTGCACAACTGGGCATTTATCCCAGAGAAATTAAAACATATGTCCACACAAAAATCTGTACACAAATGTTCGTATCAGCTTTATTTGTAATAGTAAAAACCTAGAAACAACCAAAATGCCCTTTGATAGGTGAATGGCTAAACAAACTGCAGTATATTCATATCATAAAATCCTAGTCAGCAATAAAAATGACATAATTTACAACATGGATGTACCTTGAGGGAATTATGCTAAGTGAAACAAGTCAGTCACAAAAATACAAATACTGTATAATGTCACTTACATGAGGTATTTAAAGTAGTCAGATTTATAGAAACAAAGTAGAATGGTGGTTACCAGAGGCTGGTGGCAGAGCGGGAGAGGGGAGTTTTGTTTAATGGGTATAGAGTTTTAGATTTGCGGCCGGGTGCGGTGGCTCACACCTGCAATCCCAGCACTTTGAGAGGCCGAGGCGGGCGGATCATGAGGTCAGGAGATAGAGACCATCCTGTCTAATACAGTGAAACCCCAACACTACTAGAAATACAAAAAGTTAGCTGGGCGTGGTGGCACGTGCCTGTAGTCCCAGCTACTTTGGAGGCTGAGGCAGGAGAATTGCTTGAACCCACGAGGCGGAGGTTGCAGTGAGCTGAGATCGCGCCACTGCACTCCAGCCTGGGCGATAGAGCGAGACTCCATCTAAAAAAATAATAATAAAATAAATAAAAATAAAAAATAGATTTGCAAGATGAAAAAGTTTAGAGATCTCTTTCACAGCAATGTTAACATTTGTAACACCACTGAACTGTACACTTAAAAATGTATACCTAAAAAAGTTGAAAGGAGGATTCAACATACACAAATCAGTAAACAAAATAAATCGTATCAAGAGAATCAAGGACAAAAACCATATGATCATTTCAATAGATGCTGAAAAGTGTTCAATAAAATTCAACATCCCATTCACAATAAAAACTCTCAACAGATTGGGTATAGAAGGAACATACTACAACACGATAAAGGCTACGTATGACAAGCCCACAATTAATATCATATTGCGTAAGGAAAAATTGAAAAGCTTTCTGCTAAGATCTGAAACAAGACAAGTATGCCCATTTTTACCACTTATTCAACATAGTTCTGAAGGTCCTAGCCAGAGCAATTAGGCAAGAGAAAGAAAGAAAGGGCATCTAACTTGAAAAGGTAGAAGTCAAATTATTCTTGCTTGTAGACTATATGATTTTGTATTTAGAAAAGCCTAAAAACCCCACCAAAAAAAACCTCTTAGAACAGAAACAAACATTTAATAAAGTTGTAGGATACAAAATCAACATATAAAAATCAATAGCATTTCTATACATTAACTGCAATCTACCTGAAAAAGAAATCAAGAATGCAATACCATTTATAGTAGCTACAAAAATAAAATAAAATACCTAGAAATAAATTTTACCGAAGAAGTGAAAGATCTCCACAAGGAAAATCATTGATGAAATAAATTGAAGAAGATACAAAAATGGGAAGAAATTTCATGAACATGGATTGCAAGAATTAATATTCTTAAAATGTAGGCCAGGTACAGTGGCTCATGCCTGTAACACCAGCACTTTGGGAGGCCAAGGCGGGCGGATCACCTGAGGTCTGGAGTTCGAGACCAGCCTGACCAACATGGAGAAACCCTGTCTCTACTAAAAATACAGAATTGGCCGGGCATGGGGGCGCATGCCTGTAATCCCAGCTACTCGGGAGGCTGAGGCAAGAGAATCGCTTGAACCCAGGAGGTGGAGGTTGCGGTGAGCCGAGATTGTGCCACTGCACTCCAGCCTGGGCAACAAGAGCGAAACTCTGTCTTAAAAAAAAAAAAAAAAAAAAAAAAAAAAAAAAAAAGTCTATACTACCATTCAATGTCATCCCTATCAAAATACCAATGACATTCTTCGCAGAGATAAAAAAAACAATTTTAAATTTATACAGAACCCACAAAAAACTTCAAATAGCTAAAGCAATTTTGAGCAAAAAAACCAAGGCTGAAGGCATCCCACTACCTGACTTCAAAATGTACTTCAAAGCTAAAGTAACAGAAACAGCTTGGTACTGGCATAAAAACAGAAACAGACCAATGGAACACAACAGAGAACCCAGAAATAAATCCTATAACCCAGAAATTAATAAATATAACTAGAGCTCCATCTTTCACCACAAATAAAATCGAAAAATGGATTAAAGATTTAAATGTAAGTATTTAATGTAAAGGAAACTTTGAAACTACTAGAAGTAAAACATTGAAGAAGTGCTACAAAAGACACATGCATAGGTATGTTTATTGCAGCACTATTCACAATAGCAAAGACTTGGAACCAACCCAAATGTCCATCAATGATAGACCAGATAAAGAAAATGTGGCACATATACACCATGGAATACTATGCAGCCATAAAAAAGGATGAGTTCATATCCTTTGCATGGACATGGATGAAGCTGGAAACAATCATTCTCAGCAAACTAACACAGGAACAGAAAAGCAAACACCGCATGTTCTCACTCATAAGTGGGAGTTGAACAAAGAGAACACATGGATACAGAGAGGAAAACATCACACAACTGTGGCCTGTCAGGGGGTGAGGGGCTAGGGGAGGGATAGCATTAGGAGAAATACCTAATGTAGATGATGAGTTGATGGGTACAGCAAACTACCATGGCACATGTATACCTATGTAATAAACCTGCACATTCTGCACACATATCCCAGAACTTAAAGCATAATAATAATTTAAAAAATTTTAAAAAATCATTGATCAGGGCAAAGATTTTTTTGTATAAAACCTTGAAAGCACAGGAAACAAGAGCAAAACAGACAAACGGGATTACGACAAGCAAAAAACCTTCTGCACAGAAAAGGAAATAATTAACAAAGTAAAGAGACAATGTACAGAATGGGAGAAAATATTTGAAGCTATCCATCTGACAAAGAATAAATAATCAGAATACATAAGGAACTCAAACAACTCAATAGCAAAAAATAAGCAATAAGCCAACTAAAAATGTCCAAAATAAACATTTTGAAAGCCTGAATAGACATTTTTCAAAAGAATACACACAAATGGTAAACAGGTATATAAAAAAAAAGTTCAACATCACTAATCATCAAGGAAAGACAAATCCAAACCACAATGAGGGATCATACCACCCCACTTAGAATAGCTAATATCAAAAAGATAAAATATAACAAATGCTGTCAAGGAAGGTGAGAAAGGGGAATTTTATATACTGTTGATGAGAATGTAAAGTAGTACAGCCATTATGAAAAACAATATGAAGGTTCTTCAAAAAACTAAAAATAGAACTACCAGATAGAGCAATCCCACTGCTGGGTATATGTCCAACAAAAAAGGAAATCAGTATATTGAAGAGATATCTGCATTCCTATGTTTATTGCAGCACTATTCACAATAGCCAAGATATAAAATCAACGTAGGTGTCCATCAACAGATGAATGGATTAAGAAAATAGGGTATATATACAGAATGGAATATTATTCAACCATAAAAAAGAATGAAACCCTGTCATTTGCAGCAACATGAATGAAATTAGAAGTCATTATGTTAAGTGAAATAACCCAGGCACAGAAATACAAATTTCACATGTTCTCACTCATATGTGGTAGCTGAAAAAGTGAAGCTCATGGAGATATAGAGCGGTGGTTATCGGAGGCTAGGAAGAGAATTGGGGAGGAAAGGATGAAAGAAGTTATGTTGTCTTGTTTTTTCTTGAGACAGAGTCTCACTCTGTCACCCAGGCTGGAGCGCAGTGGCGCTATCTCAGCTCACTACAGCCTCCGCCTCCCAGGTTCAAGCAATTCCTATGCTTCAGCCTCTGAGTAGCTGGGACTATAGGCGCATGCCACCATGCCCAGCTAAGTTTTGTATTTTTAGTAGAGACAGGGTTTCACCATGTTGCCCAGGCTGGTCTCGAACTCCTGACCTCAGGTGATCTGCCCGCCTCGGCCTCCCAAAGTGCTGGGATTACAGGTGTGAGCCACCATGCCCGGCCAAAGAAGTTGTTTAATGAGTACACAAATACAGTTAGAAGGAAAACATTCTAGTATTTGATAGGACAGTAGAAAAATTATAATTAACAATAATTTATGATATATTTCAAAATAGCTGGAAGAATTGTAACATTCTCAATATATTAAAAAAAAGATAAATGTTTGGAGTGATGGATATCCCAATTGCCCTGATTTGATCATTACACTTTATATACATCTATCAAAATATTACATGTACCCTCAAAATATGTAAAACTGATATATCAATTTAAAAATACAAAAATAAGGTTAAGATGGTACACTTTATTGTGTGTTTTCACCACAGTTTAAAAAAAAAAAAAGCCACGGTAGAAGGAGTGTGTGGGAGGCGAGAACTACTGATACGTGCAGCAAATTGAATAGATCTCAATGGCATTATGCCGAGTGAAGAAGCCATCCTTAAATAGTCATATATTGTATCATTCTATTTATATAACATTTTCACAATTTAAAAATTGTAAAAGTGGAAAAGAGATCAGTACTTGCTAGGGATTAGGAATTGTGTGTGGGAATGAATTATAAATATAAAGGGGTAACATGAGGGACATCTTTGTCATGATTGAATAGTTCTGTACCTTGATTGCATTGGTTGTTCTGTGACTTTCTACACATGTGATAAATGGCATAGAACTATACACACACACAGTCCCAACATCACTTTCCTAGATTTGATATTGTGCTATACTATGTATTGTATTGTACTAAACTATATATTAGTTTTCTATTGCTTTGGCAAGAAATTCCATAGATTTACTGGTCTTAACCAACGCAAATGCATTATCTCAGAATTGTGTAGGTTAGAAGTCTGGGCATAGAGTGGCTCAATTGACTATTTGCTCCTGGTTTCACAGAGCCAAAATTTAGGTGTCAGCAGGGCTGCATTTCTTTCAGGAGGTTCTGGGGTTGAATCTGCTTCCAAGCTTATGTGGGTTTTTGGTAGAATCCAGTTCCATGTGGTTGTAGGACTAATGTCTCTGTTTCTTTGCTGGTTGTTGGCCAGGCTCATTCTTAGTTTCGGAAGGTTGCTTGCATTTCTTGGCTCATGACCTCCTTTCTCTATCTTAGCTAGCAATAGTAAGTCAAGTCCTCTTCATATTTAAACCCCTTAGACCTCTCCCTCTGCTTCATCTGTCCTCTGATTTTCTCTTCTACCACATCTCTCTGACTCAAAAAGGAGAAATCTCTCTGCTTTCAAGAGCTCAAGTGATTAGATTATGTCCACCTGGACAATCCAGGATTTTTTTTTCTATTTTAAGGTCCATAACCTTTATGACATTTGTATAGTTCTTTTACAGCAGTAACTAGTGTTTGACTGAATAATCAGGGGATGGGAATCCTGTGGAGACTTAGAATTCTGCCTATCACAATTGTGCAATATATAACCATCGGAGAAAACTGAGTGAAGGTTACATGAAACCCCTCCATACCACTTTTGCAACTTCTTGTAAATGTGTAATTATTTCAAAATAACAAGCTTTTAAAAATGCATGGAAGAAAAAAATAAAAACAATATAAACAAATATATTTTCTATCAAGATTATTTTGTACTACTGGAAGACCTACAATGAAAGAAAGGCTAAGGAATGTCCTCCAAATAAAGGAAAAATTATTTCAGTGGACACATGGAATTGTAGGAAATAAAGAACAGTCAAAGGGGTAAATATATGAAGAAAATCTAAGTTAATATTACTTTTATAATATAATTAAAATAATATATTGGGCTTAAAAACATATATAGAATTGAAATGCATATCAAAGATAGCATAAGAAGGAGGAAGGAATTAAATGGAGTTCAAGTGTTTTAATGTCTTTGCACTGTCAGGAAGTTTTAGAAGTATTAAATTACAGATGACTCTAATAAAGCCTAAGGATGTATATTATTTCCAGTGCAGCTACTAAAGAAACAATGAAAAAAGATGTAATTAACAAGTCAATAGAAAAAAAAATGGAAAAAGAAAATACTGCATTTACTGAAAAGATAAATAGAAAAGACTAAATATCAGATGGGACAAAGAGAAAACTCAAAGATACCAACAAATATATTAAATGTAAACAGAACCATATTCTAATTAAAAGATGAGGACTATAAGAATGAATAAGAGAAAACTATATGCTGCTTAGAAGAGACACATTTAAATATAAGAAATCAAATTGAAAATAAAAGAATGGGCCAGGTGTGGTGGCTCACACCTGTAATCCCAGCACTTTGGGAGGCCAAGGGAGGAGGATCACTTGAGGTCAGGAGTTCAGGACGAGCCTGGTCAACATAGAGAAATCCCATCTCTACTAAAAATACAATAATTAGTCAGGCACAGTGGCAGGTGCCTGTAATCCCAGCTACTCGGAAGACTGAGGCAGGAAAATCACTTTGCTTGAACTGGGGAGGCAGAGGTTGCCATGAGCCAAGATCATGCCACTGCACTCCAGCCTGGGTAAAAAACTGACACTGTCTCAAAAAAAAAAAAAAAAAAAAAAAAGTAAAGGAATGGAAATGAAAAAAAAATAGATAAAATTACCTTCTCACAAAATGAGAAACCCTAATATAGCTATGTTAAAATCGTTTTTTTTAAAAAGAGGTTATACTGTTTTGGATCCTGGGTCAGAGGAAAAAAAAAGAAGAAGGAAAAAGAGGCTTAAAAAGGTGATAAACAGTAACATTTCATTTTATGGTGATGAAAGTGCCAAAATTCTCAGAAGACATCTTTTTTTTTTAGGTTTTGAATCTTTTTTTCTATTTCTTTATATATATACATATATATATATATATAGACTTTAAGTTCTGGGATACATGGCAGAAAGTGCAGGTTTGCTACAGAGGTATACATGTGCCATGGTGGTTTGCTGCACCCATCAACCCACCACCTACATTAGGTCTTTCTCCTAATGCTATCCCTCTGCTAGCGCCCCACTGCCTGACAGGCCCCAGTGTGTGATGTTCTCCTCCCTGTGTCCATGTGTTCTCTTTGTTCAACTCCCACTATGAGTGAGAACATGTGGTGTTTGGTTTTCTGATCCTGTGTTAGTTTGCTGAGAATGATTGTTTCCAGCTTCATCCATGTCCCTGCAAAGGACATGAACTCATCCTTTTTTATGGCTGTGTAGTATTTCATGGTGTATATGTGCCACATTTTATTTATCCAGTCTATCATTGATGGGCATTTGGGTTGGTTCCAAGTCTTTGCTATTGTGAATAGTGCCACAATAAACATATGTGTGTATATGTCTTTACAGTAGAATGATTTACTATCCTTTGGGTATATACCCAGTAATGGGATTGCTGGGTCAAATGGTATTTCTGGTTCTAGATCCTTGAGGAATCGTCACACTGTTTTCCACAATGGTTGAACTTATTTACACTCCCACCAACAGTGTAAAAGCCGTCCTATTTCTCCACATCCTCTCCAGCATCTGTTGTTTCCTGACTTTTTAATGATCACCATTCTAACTGGCATGAGATGGTATCTCATTGTGATTTCGATTTGCATTTCTCTAACGACCAGTGATGATGAGCTTTTTTTCATGTGTTTGTTGGCTGCATAAATGTCTTCTTTTGAGAAGTGTCTGTTCATATACTTCGACCACTTTTTCATGGGGTTTTTTTCTTGCAAATTTGTTTAAGTTCCTTGTAGATTCTGAATATTAGCTTTTTGTCAGATGGATAGATTGCAAAAATTTTCTCCCATTCCGTAGGTTGCCTGTTCACTCTAATGATAGTTTCTTTTGCTATGCAGAAGCTCTTTAGTTTAATTAGATCCCATTTGTCAATTTTGGTTTTGTTGCCATTGCTTTTGGTGTTTTAGTCATGAAGTCTTTGCCCATGCCTATGGCCTGAATTGTATTGCCTAGGTTTTCTTCTAGGGTTTTTATGGTTTTGGGTCTTATGTTTAAGTCTTTAATGCATCTTGAGTTGATTTTTGTATAAGGTGTAAGGAAAGGGGTCCAGTTTTAGTTTTCTGCATATGGCTAGCCAGTTTTCCCAACACCATTTATTAAATAGGGAATCCTTTCCCCATTGCTTGTTTTTGTCAGGTTTATCAAAGATCAGATGGTTGTAGATGTGTGGCATTATTTCTGAGGCCTCTGTGCAGTTCCATTGGTGTATATATCTGTTTTGGTACCAGTACCATGCTGTTTTGATTACTGTAGCCTTGTAGTATAGTTTGAAGTCAGGTAGCATGATGCCTCCAGCTTTGTTTTTTTTTTTTTTTGCTTAGGATTGTCTTGGCGATATGGGCTCCTTTTTCATTCCATATAAAATTTAAAGTAGTTTTTTCTAATTCTGTGAAGAAAGTCACTGGTAGCTTGATGAGAATAGCACTGAACCTATAAATTACTTTGGGCAGTATGGCCATTTTCACAATATTGATTCTTCCTATCCATGAGCATGGAATGTTTTTCCATTTTTTTGTGTCCTCTCTTATTTCCTTGAGCAGCGGTTTGTAGTTCTCCTTGAAGAGGTCAATAATTCTCAATGCAATAATTCTCAATGCAATAATTCTCAATATGCACTAATAGCACAATACCAAAATGTATTAAGTAAAAATGGACAAAATTAGCAGGAAAATTTGACATAGCCACACTATCATTCAATACTTTAGTAATTGTTGATAACATAGTAACTGACTTAAAAAGCCTATAATAAATCAAAAAGGATGTAAAATATTTGAATGAGACGATTAACAAAATCAATCTAATTTACATATATATATAAAAAGTACGCACATTTGAAAATCTGCAGGTTATACCTCAAACATTCACAAAAATGGAAATTTGTGCATATAGACCATATGTTCTTAAGAAACCATATAATGTTCTCTAACCACAGAGGAATTAAAGCTGAGATCAATAAAAATGGTAACTAGAAAATAGCCAAATATGTGCAAACTAAGCAACACATTTCTAAAGAACCCATAGGTCAAAGAAAAAAACTAAAGTGGAAATTAAAAAATATTTTTGAAGTAAAAATAACTAAAATATAGCATATCAAAATTTGCAGGGTATAGTAAAATCTTGTGCTTAAAGAAAAATTTATAGCTTTATATACATATATTAGGAAAAAATGTAGGGCTAAAGATTCAATTACATTTCTCAAGAAGTTAGAAATAGCTGAGCAAATGTTATCCTGTTCTTTTGCAAGTATTTCAAATCCCTGAGTTTTGAAACAGCAGCCTTCTAAATTCACCTATGCTTTCAAAAGATGTTGTTGTTGTTGAGTTTAGAATGATGGGTTCTTCCTGTAGGAATTCACCATTAGTCAGTTTATTGGGTTTAATCAAAACATCCAATTTATATTTGAAATTTTTGCTGCATATTGTAAAACCATTGCAGCATCTGTGTCTTCAAGGAGCTTTAATGTGGATAATTTTTGTAGGTTGAAATGCTATCATAAATATTAATAAATGCTTTTAAAGCTCTGAGAAATCTGCCGATAAAAAGAGCAATATAAATGCAAAAGTTTGGTTTTTCTAACCATTTGCAATATTCAGAATAAAAAAGAGAAGAGAAAAACTGAAATATGAACTGAACAACAAAATTGGAGTGTTTACTTCTCTATTTTTAAAACAACTTGGACTCAGAGGAATAAAAGATAAGGGTTGGTGTAAAATTGGTTTCTCAATTCATGTATGAGAGTTCTAAAAATAAGCTAACTGGCTGAAGAGAAACATCAGAAGCTCTTAAAACAAGCAACTAATGTTCCTCAAACTTGATCATAATGAGAAAGTAGATATCAAATATGGTCCAAACTCTGGTGACAGCATTGCTTATTGTTCATTCACCAATTCATTCATTGAACCATTTATTAATCCAACAGATCTCCATTCAGTGTCTGTTCTTTGTCAGGCATTGTGCTATTGCTGAGATGCAACCATGAGCAAACCAAACATTTTGTTTCCTCCCGGTGTTTATAGTCCAGTAGAAGACAGCATTTAAATAGTCATATAGATAGATAGGTAAGCACAAACTGAGATTCAGTCTTAAAAGACAGACATGTAGGCCAGGCGTGGTGGCTCACGCCTGTAATCCCAGGACTTTGGGAGGCCGAGGTGAGTGGATCACCTGAGGTTGGGAGTTCAAGACCAGCCTGACCAATATGGAGAAACCCCATCTCTCCTAAAAATACAAAAAATTAACCGAGTGTGGTGGCACATGCCTGTAATCCCAGCTACTCGGGAGGCTGAGGCAGGAGAATTGCTTGAACCTGGGAATGCAGGTTGCGGTGAGCCCAGATTGTGCCATTGGACTCCAGCCTGTAACAAGAGTGAAACTCCATCTCAAAAAAAAGACTGATGTGTAGGTGTCTTGTGATCAAAAAATTGGGGATTTACTCTAGGGAGTCAGGGAAAGCTTCCCCTAGCATGTCTTATGTGTGCCGTGAGCTGCAGTTCATGATAAAGACTGACCAATTAGGTGAAGGCGAGAACTGGAGGGGAAGAACCTTCTAGCACAAGTTAAGGATTTCCAGTAGGTGTGGGAGGGATCATTCAGGGACAGAATCAAAGCCAATGTGGCTGAACAAGGAGTTGGAGTGGGGAGCGTGCACAGAGTGAGATGAAGTTTAAAGGTCAGCAGAAACCAGATCACAAGCATCAAATGCCTCATGGGCCATGTTAACAGTTTTGAATTTCTCCCTGGGAAAGGGCTGTAGCAGGCAAGTGACATGGCTAATTCAGCATTTTTAAGAATATCACTTTGCCTGTTGTGGGCCATGCAAACTGGATTCAGGAGACAAGTTATGATCTTGTTGTATCAGCATAAGTGAGAAGATGGGAGCTTGGAACAAGGTTCAGAGGACAACGCTGACTCCTGGAAGCCAAAACCCTCTCCAATATGAGTATACGTCTCTTTTCCAAATCTACTTTCAGTGATTACCACTCTGACAGGCAAATATTCTATCATCTACCCAAATTATTCCTGGTCTTCCTTCTAACTTTGTTCCAGTTGCTCCTTTCTTCACAAATGTCATCTTCTTCATTTACTTATACCACAACCACTTTATACACCCAAGCTCAAGTTCCATCTCCCCACTTCTTTAGATCATTCCTACCCACAGCCACATCGTTCTTTCTCTACATTGACCATATGCTAGTACTTTCTTTTCCTCTTCCTGATGAAATTATAAGCTACTTAGGGAAGGAAATATGGCTTACATTTCTCTGAATTCCCCTGTAAGACCAAGAACAAGGCTGGGATTAAGTGCAAAACACCCTTTAAACCTAATCAAATTTCACTGCAATGAAAAATGCCTAGTATATGGATGATAATTTGGAAAAATACTTATGTTCCAAGTTGTACTAAAAACAAAAAGGCACTATATGAATATGAAGGGTATTATAGAAGAGTATTTTGTAATAGGTAAAAATCCAAGGCATGTGCAGCTGGCTCCCTTAATTTCTAGATTATTCTATGAGCTTGCCTTTTAGTAAACATGTCCATTCTGCCTTTTGTATATTCCTGCTCATACCAAAATGCAGCAGTAGCACCCATGAACTTGGTCCTTAGTGGGACTTCCATTAGAACATCTTCCAAAGCAGGAGGAAAGCAGGTCTTGTTCCACACGTGCCAAAGTATATTCCCACTGTGGCCCTACTACCACTGTTTTTCATCTGTTGGTCTTAGAAAACTCTGACAGCAAAGTAAGAAAGGGTTTGAGAAGCAGGTCTTATGAGGATATACATTACCAAGAATGCACCTCCATATTCACTCTGTGTATTAGCCCCACAAATCTTCAATAAAGCAACAACATGCTTGATATGCTTGAGTTTTTTTGTGGAAGCTGGTGAAGAGGCTAAACTTTGTGGGACCTTAAAAAAGGGTCAGACCACATGTGCCCAAGTTATAGTTCCAGGCTTCCCTAATACCAGCTAATGTACACCGAACGTGTCAGGCAAAAGGCAAAGTTATTTAAACCTGTTAGCTCTCCTAATCTTTATAACAACCCTGTGAATTAACTTTAATTGCTACAAATAACATGCATGAGGCTCAGAGAATGGAGGTAACTCATTCAACTCCAAAAAACCTAATAATGGGGCCAGGACTCTGACCAAGGTTTGTCTGATTACTGAATTGGAACCTGAATTTCAATTTTAGAGTTCCCCAACCAGTTACCATGCATTGGCTATCGATGTACTAGGAGCATCTAAGCAGGGCCTTGGATGCTGAGCTCCTCTGATATTTCCAAACCAGGCTTTGCCTACAGTGTAAACATTCTCTTCTTTCTTGTTACTGTCACCAACCTGAGGCTTCTCTGTTGTACCTCAGTTGTCTCAGGAACTTCCATGGTTACTCAGTGTTCTCCCAGGTAAGTAGAAATTCTCCAGCCTGGCATCCAATAACCTCAAAAACGTTAGGGAGGCAGAAGAGCATTGGATTTCAAAATCAGGTTTCTGCATCTCAGAGATCAGAGTTGGATTCTGGTTTCTCCACCTGACAGATGTGTGATCTTGAGCTACTTAGTTAACCTTTCTGTGCCACTGATTTATAGTTTTATATAACACATAGGCATTTCCTGATTATTAAATGAGAGAGAATATATGCAAGTGCTTTACACAATTCCTGGCATAGAATAAAATGCCAAAAACTTTGCTGCCTCTGCTATTATTTTGTCCTACAGACCCACCCCTCCTTAAACAAAGCTGGGCAGTTTGCTGGTTATTCATCATGGCTTGTGCTTCTTCATTGTCATGGATAGTATTTGAGGGCAAGTAGTTTATTTGGGAAGTGATCCCAGGAAGCATCCATCAGGAGAACAGAGATATAAGGCAGAAAAGGGAAGAGAACCAATATAAAGTTAATGAATATTAGCAAGTCTTGGTAACTGAGGTGCAGCCCCACTGAGTATCTTCAGGACATTGGAATAAAGCACACCTTGGAGTTGTCCCACCTGAGGGACAAGGAAGCCACTGTTTGTCACTGATTGGGATTGCATTCAGGGACATCAGCTCCCTGATGCCAACAATCTCAGCCTGCATGCCCACTGAGCACGCCTCCATGGCCAGAAAAGGCTATCTGGTAGAGCTGCCAAACTTGCAGCAAGAAGCAACAGGTCCATAGGACGGTAGCAAAACCTTCAGTATCTCCTACACCCACTTCTATGCCTTTGTTTTTGCACTTATTTCTACTTGGAATTCCCTCTTTTCCATCTTTTAAAAAGGCTACTCAGGCCAGGCACGGTGGCTCATGCCCATAATCCCAGCAAGACCAGCCTGGCCAATACGGTGAAACCCCATCTCTACTAAAAATACAACAATTAGCTGGACGTGGTAGTAGGCACCTATAATCCCAGCTACTCGAGAGGCTGAGGCAGGAGAATTGCTTGAACCCGGGAGGCGGAGGTTGCAGTGAGCTAAGAGTGCGCCACTGCACTCCAGTCTGGACAACAGAATGAGACTCCATTCCAAAAAAAAAAAAAAAAGCTTACATAAACATTCTCCCCTCACTATGAAGACTTTCCTTACTCCCCTATAATGTGGTCTTTTTCATGTTGGAAGTTCTGTGGCTCTTTTTGCATCACACGTTATAGTCTTTCTTGGATTATTTTTACTTACATGTTAATTTCAGCAACTGACTCTTGAGATGAGGGGTCCTCACTTCCCTTTCTTTTCCAGAGCCAAACACAGTACTTTGCCCATAGTAACGGCTCAATAAATATTTGTTAAATTAAACTGTGTTTCACACTGAAAATGATTAAACATAAAATGTACTTATCTTCTCCACTATGCAAGTTTTACACTTTCACCTCCTGGGAAATGTTTGCTGGGACCTCTCTTTGCCTTCTTTAATGAATTTTGATCTTACATCACATTTAAATGCCTTGGAGTTCCAAAAGACAAATATATCCTCATGTAATTTAATGGCAATCAGCAGGCTACCTTTTTTCTTATTAATATACAGAAAGCGGTGGTCACAGCAGGTAACTGATGACACTAATCTGTCAATGTTCTAATAATTCTCTGCCTGACTGCACCCAGCCCAAGAGCCTGAATAATCACAGAAGCGGCAAGTGATTTGATCAGGACTAGAATAGATCATCGATTGTCCTCAAGTGAACTGGGTGTTTGTACAGGATGGGGTTAGCATGATACCTCAAGGAAGGCTTTCCGGCAGAAATCAATATTGAGAATTCAAAGTGTTATAGGAAAGGCCACAGGAAGCTTCTATGAGATGCAATCCTAGGAGTACTTGGTGTAGCAGAAAGAGAATTGAAGCGATGAGTTATCATAGTGTTAACTGGGATGCTAGCCAAAAGCATTCAAAAAGATTTGAGGATTTTAGTGGATGACTCAGCCCTTTGATTTGGCCTCCATGGTTCTCTTTAGTTTTCTAAATAGTTTGAACTATTTCTAACTCGATGTTAACAAGACAAAAAAGGAAAATCATGTTTCTATTGTGGTGTCAAGAAATAAACAGGTGGCAAGACCTTAGCAGTGATTAAAAGGTACTTCATATTTTTGACAATGAAATGAAAATGCTGCATACATATTAAAACTTTATATTTGATAGTACTCTTATATAAATAGCATTTACACAATTAGGTAGTTCTACTTTGTGGGTGGAATATCCCCAAAGTTTGGTATACATGCCTCCCCTACTCCGGGCCTTGCCTTCACTCTTTGATTCTTTGGAGTCAATATTGCCCTTAGCTTTAAAAGTTTTAGTAGTGAAGATTCTCGTCTTTCCTATACATTTTGCTGACTGGTTTCTGATATTTAGGGAAGGAGCAGCAAACTAGAAGAAAGGCAAAGGGGCACAGGAATGTTTATGTTTGATTCATACTTTGTGTTTATCTAGCGTCAGAGCTGTTAAAATGTGGTAGGTGTTGAAAACCAACTCTCTCCTATGAATTTCACTTATGGCTTCTTTGTAGAACCCGGTTTCTGATGTTCTTCCACCTGCTGTATTTTTGCTGAAGACAAATGATATGTTTGAAAACCATTAAGCCTATAAATGTAAATTTCCCAATCATGTTTGATAGCACAAAATATTATATTAAGGAAAATGTTTTTAGCAAAGTAATGTATATTCCATGCAAAATGTTCTTTTTGGGACTAAAGTTTTCCACCTAGTTAGGCAAAGGCAGGTCACCTAGGGCCCCGAACACCAGGGTGAGGAGTCTGCATTTTATTCCAAGAGAGAAGGAAGGATTTGGATGATTTCCAGCCATGGGCCTCATAACCCAATTTACACTTTTAAAAGCTCCCTATTGGCTGTTAGGTGGGGGACAGGATAATAAAAGGACAAAATGGCAGATAGAAGTGTAGTCTTCATAAAAGATGATAGCTATTTGGACATGGTTGCTGCCACCCAGGGACTGGGAATGAATCCCTGCAGGTCCAAAGCTACAGACATTGTCAGGTCATGAAGTGCATCTTTCACTAAAATCGGCAGGAGTGGGTCCTCACTCAGGCATGTTTCCTGGTTTTCTCTCATCTTCCCTGTTTTGTGCCTTCACAGGGCACATTCTCGCCCATCTCCACACTCCAACCCCTACTCCCTCCCTAGTTGGGATCACCTTGGTCTGCCTTCTGTCTTCAGCAGTCCTAATGTTGGCTACTCAGAAGACAAAAACTTTGAGTATAAAGTCTGCAAACACTGTGTGCATAAAATGCCAAACATCCTTTAACCCAGGAGAAGTAGCCTGTAGCTTTAGTAGTGGTTACTACTATTTAGTACCAGCCCCGGGGTTCAAATCATAGGTCCTCTAACTTATTAACTGTGATGCTGAGCAAATTACTAAAATTCTCTGTGCTTCAATTTTCTCCCATGTGAAATAAGAATACTGGTAGTACTTATCTCACACGATTGTTACAAAGATTAAATGGGTTAACGTTTACAAATTAGAACTGTACTTAACACATAATAAACATTACTTGAATGATTCCTGCGGTCGACATTAGCTACCATTTAGAGCTGTGTGAGGAATAGATAAATAACGCCTGTAAAGCACGTATCACGGGGGGCACACACATAAACAGTAAGTGCCCAATTAATGCTAAGCTATTATTACTTTGCTCAAATATGACACACGTGTCAGAAATGACCCGCTGTTTATTTATTTTTTATTTTTTTGCCTCTCTTGCTGTTTCTAATTTCTTTTTCAGCCCCTATGAGGTCACCTATGTCTGTGCCTGTGTCTGTGATGAGTATATTTAACCTCAGGGTCAAGACAGAAGATATTGGAAGAGAAGCAGAAGCCACTGGCTCATTTCCCAGTTTTTCTGTTTTTATTGAAAAAATAAAAGTATTTCCTATAGGAACTAGGTACCACATTTTTGAGACTCCAGCTGAGCTTGAATAGTTCATTAATTTTGGCACTCTTACATGAAATGAAAGCAGTTTTGGAAAGTATGCCTTTATCTGGGTTAATTAGTAAATGAGAACATTGGGACTTTAACACTTTTTTTTTTTTTTTTTTTTGCTTCAGCAATTCTTGTAATTGTTTTGCTTAGGTTCATGCTGTATATAAACATATAAAGACAGCTTTATTTTCCATCCTGTGATAAAAGATAACCGGAATAGTCATGGTGTTCAAGGGACATTTTGGGGAGGGGAAAGTATAAGGACTGTATTACATAGAAATTTGAAAGAAACAGAAAAGATGGAGGTTGGGGAAAAAAGATGAAGCTGTCTGAATAAGAAAGGATGTCTTAAAGAATGAACAACAGCAAAAGTAAGCACCATTAACAACCTGTTCCATTTTGATGTCTGACTACACGTATCCCAGCTTCATTTTTATCATCTTAATGTTTATATCGTTACTGACATCCCTGACTTCTGTAACTTCTGAATGCCTCTTAAGGAATCTCTCCAATTATTTGAGTTTTTGCAGATATTTAAAAGTATTTGGCTTCAAGGTTATGTTACATGACAGCAAACAAATGCTTAGTCATGCCATGAGTAGTATAAATGCCGGTGCTGCCTGCAGCATGTGTCAGTTCCAAGTGGATTATTTTTCTCTTCTCGTTTCCACCAATTTGTTACAACACAACTGTCACTCGATGCCCAGATTGAATGGTATATCATACCCTCTCTTTGGCTCTAGAAAAATTACAGAACCCCTTTTCTTGCTGACATCCTCATAGGTTTAATATTTCAGTTTAAATTTCAGGGTAATGTGTAAATGCATTCTTCTAAGTTGTCTAGTGCTGGCTGTGCAAAAGCATGAGATGGAAAAGAGGAAGGCTGGAAAGTACCTAAAAAAGACAGACTTTTATAAAACTATATAAGGTAATTTAGTCAAAAGTATTTTTCTTACTTCAGGTAATTAATTATCTAGGCTGTCTGACTAGATGGGGAATTAACAAGTATTTAGCCATGAAATTAACAAGTATTTAGCCAAAAATTCAGATACTTCACATAATTATTTTATCCATTCTTTCTTATAACATTGTAAAGTAAGTATCATTATCCTTTCACAGATAGGAAAATTGAGGTTAAGAGAAGTGAAATAAATAGCCCAAGGGGCATGCTGTATGTTAGTGTATTTATAAAATTTATGAAATCAATATTCATGGCAGATGAGTTTAAATCATCTGAGATTATTTTTTTTACCCTTCTTCCTATATGCATGTGATCACCAGAGCTAGTCCTGGCCCCAAGCTGCAGGGAGATGGAACATATGTTTTTTAGTTAGCACTACTCAGACCCCTAGAATGTATCACAGAGAAAATGACATCACAGATGCTCCAGTGTGTCATACACTCTGGTTATTTAAGGGTGTGTAATAGAATCCTACTCCAAAAGGAATTTGGATGCATATGGCAAAACAAATCCCAGAATTCCTTGTCAGTTCAGTTCAGGATAGAAGAATTCTCCCGCAGGACGCCGGCAATGGGCGCTCTGCCCTGTCTGAGGAATCCTCGAGGATCCTGAAATGGGCTGCCCTTGATCTAGTGTGTCACCCTGTCTCCCTAACTCTAACCACCCCAGGAGGTAAAAGAGCTTTCTCCTCTCTATTACATACACACACACACACACACACACACACACTCCTTTCCTTCAACTCTTTTGTGGTTATCACAGTGACTGGTGGGCTCTTCTGGCACTCCCAACCAGAGATGCTAAATATCCTACAACATGTGGGGCTATCTGCATAGATACAAAGTGCCCCTCCCCAGTATCAATGAATCCATGAAGACTTTTCCACCATCCCTTCTTTTTTTCACTTACTTCTCAATACTCCCTCTCACAGCAGTTTATTCCATCAGGTGCCCTGTGGGAGAAGAGAGGAAATAGATTAACATATCACTCCTAAAAGACAACCTACTGTTCTGGGTTGTGATCTCTTCTGACCCAGGTTCTGCTAGTTTCTTGGCTCACTGGAAATTCTGTTTTTCAGTCAACCTGCTGAATACTCTTTATTGGCAGCTACTCAGAAGGCCACTGCTTGAAAATTTCAGCCCTTGGGGTTGATTTTTGCTGCCAAAAACAGCAGTTGTTGAAGTCTGCTACATATTACTGGGTCATCCATAAGAGTTTTTTTTTTTTTCCAATATGGAAAACATTTGTTCTGCCAAAGTCATGCCTACCCCCAGCATGGGGGTTGACAGGATTCCATTTGCTTCTAGCAGGGGAAGAACTGACCTCTATAAATTACATTCTTTAATAATGGCTTTGCCCAGAGAAATCTGGCATTACCCCAGGTCTTTCTCCAGATTCATAAAAGCTAAATGAGGTGAAGATTTTGACCTGAGCACCTGGGTGGATGTTATGCTCCTTATTAAGATGTGAAAAACTGCCTAGAAAAAAAATTGTCTAGATAGAGAGGAACATCAGGGGTTCAGCTTTGGCCTTGTTAAGTTTGAGATGCCTCTTAGACATCTAAATGGATTTGTCCCTATGACAGTTGACGATAGGAGGAGTTAAGATTCTAAGGAGTGGCCAGGGTTAGAGATGTACATTTGGGACAGATAAATAGTTCTAAGTCCTCGGCCTGGTAAAGATAACTGCTGTGGTTTGAATGGGTTCCCTTCAAAATTCGTGTTGAAACTCAATTCCCATTGTGGTGGTATTAAGTGGTGGCACCTTTTGGGAAGTGATTAAGTTGGGAGAACTCTGACCTCATAATTGAATTAGCACTTTTTAAAAGGGCTGGGAAGAACCAGTTTAGGCCCTTTTGCCGTTTGTCCTTTCATCATGTGAGGGCACAACATTTATCACCTCCAGTGGATGCAGCAATAAGGCACCGTCTTGGAAGCAGGGAATGGGGTCCTTGCCAGACACCAAACCTGACAGCATCTTGATCTTGGACTTCCCAACCTCCAAAACTGTAGAAAATAAATTTCCATTCTTTGTAAATGCCCTAGTCTCAGGTATTTTGTGATAGCAGCGAAATGGATTAAGACAATAAAGAGAAAGAGAGTATAAATTTAGGAAAAATTCATCTTGGATTGGATAGCTCTAATATTTAGAATTGCTCAATATAAAATCATCACTAGGTTCTGAGTCTGGTGAATGGTACTAACAGGCAGATTGTCTAGTTATGATGCTGACACTAGTGGTTGGAGTGTCAATTTTACTAATCCTATTGTATTTCCCCAACCATAAAATAAAGAGTGAGATATATATGGTTACCTTAAGGTGGTAGGATTATAGATGATTTTTAATTTCTTTCTTGTCCTTTTTTATATTGCTCTAATTCTCTACAATGGACACATGACAATGTTATGAAACAAATACAATAAACATTTTAAATAGTAATACCCTATATATTGTTTACAGTGCATCTCAACCATCATAAGAGCATGCACACCCCATCACATTATGATGTGAACACATACTGTAAAGGTGAACATCTTTTTTGTGATATTCAATGAATTATGTCTATACGCATTTAAGTGGTTCTAAAAGTCTAGAATAATGATGCTTTGGTAAAAATCATAAGGCCAAGATGTCAGTGTGGCACAGTGTGGCATTTTGGACATAATAGAAGCATATTTATTGAGTAAACAAAAGGTCACAGTTAAAAGTCACCCCATAATAGCCTATTAGTTAGCTTGAGAAGTGGTTTACAAGGATGTTCGTTATGTTTCTGTATACTTTCCAACTCTCCAAATGTGTAGGGATAGCAAAAATGCAATCAGGGAAATAATTCTTGGCCACAACTCACATTCCAAAGGAAAGAATAACAACAACAAAATACCCAAGCAAAACCATCAAACCACATCCTGGTAAAAACCTTTAATGTGCTGCTAGGGCATCATCTGGTCCCCATCATTACCAGCTGTGACTTGTACACCCGGGAAAGGCCAGACTTCAGCAATAGGAACTAAAATCAAAGGCCCATGATATAGCTTTGAAGTTGAATGTGTTTAGCAGCATTTTTAACTAAGGCGGTGACTAGAGAATTAGAAGAAGGGATGGACAGGGCCAGTATAAGACAAAGTTGCCAGGCATTATTTATAAAAATATGAGGAATCTTTGCAAATCAAGATAGGATAGTAACTTCCAGGTCTATCACAATTAATCTTCCATTTTTACATTCAGTCAATGTGAATTAGAAGTCTACTTTGAGCAGAGTACATATGGGTACTTGGATAGATGAGACAATAAGACTGAAGCACTTTACATAAAATGGAGGAGAACGCTGGGCATGGTGGCTCATGCCTATAATCCCAACACCTTTCGGAAGCTGAGGCAGAAAGATCACTTGAGCCCAGGAGTTCAAGACCAGCCTGGGAAACATAGTAAGACCTCATCCTTACAAAAAAAAAAACCAAAAATGTTTAATTAGCTGAGCATGGTGGTGTGTGCCTGTAATGCCAGCTATTCAGGAGACTGAGGTGGGAGGATTGCTGGAGCCTGGGAAGTGGAGGTTGCAGTGAGCCGAGACTGCACTGCTGCCCTCCAGTCTGGGTGACAGAGCAAGACTAAATAAATAAATAAAATGGAGAAGAAATTAGTAAATAATCTGAAAATCACATAAGCAAATGTAATCTTAATATCAAGTTATCACCTCTAGAGTACATGATTTCTAGAACATATATTAAAAGTTCTGCTGTAAGAAGCTTATCTTGATTAACTTATTTGATCACACGTTTCCCTGCCTATGAACCATTGTTCTATGGAATGTCCTCTAGGCCTACAATAAAGGCAACGTTTTCCTAAATTCTTTGTTCATGAAACCCTTTACCCAGAGCATTTCAAAAGAGTTGCATTTCAGAAAAACACACTTGCTAAAATCCTTCCACTAAAGATTAGGCTCATCTAGGATTAATTAGGAAACAGCTTTGGAGAAGCTAGAGCAGAGTTTGGAAAGAGAGGTAAATAATGTGGTGGATAAGTGAGTGGAAGGCATGTTAGACTGAAGGATCATGCCACAGCTTGGAGGCCGAACTCGTTTGGCATGGGTGAGAACAATCTACATTCACAGAAGAAACACGAATTCCAAAGTAGGCTTGGTTCAGGGAGCTTTCTCTAAGAATACTGCAGTAGTCCTAGCATATCAGGTAACTAGAAAAGTCAACCAGCACTTTGAATCATAATTACTAAGAGGTCAATGAGAAGAGAGCAGGTAAATCTTGAAGAATCCATTATCCTTATGGATAAAACATTACAGAAGATAATTCTTAAATTGGTTTTTTAAAATGTTGTCCTGAATAATTCAAGAGTTGCCACGAATTTTTAATGACCTCAATATTTCAAAGCTAGCATATTTTAAATTCATTTTTATTCATTTGTCTAAGTTTTACTTCTCCCTTGTAAGCTGTATGCTTTACTATAAGACAAATTAACAGTACCATTTAATGCATTTGTTCCTTCTAGAATCCAGAATTATCACCCGTAAGGCAGAAATTCTGCCAATTATAATCCTATCCTCACAAGACATCATCAAAACGCTGATTCATACTGACTAAACAAGCTGCATATTAATTACTCATTTCAATGTCAGCATGTTCATTATATATTGCTCTTTCCAGGGGAAGGAAAGATAAGGAGATGCTAATGCTTCTAGGGCATTTCATTAAAATGCACAACGCAGCAAAAAATAAGTTGCTTTTGCCCTTTAACTGAATTATGAAGAACAAACTTATGAAAATTATATTGGAACTGAAGGCTTTGCCATTTAAAGACAACAGCACATTTTTTGTCACTTTTCATACATGTTTTTGGTGGCTCAAATCTACTCGAGTTATGCGATGGTCTCCCCAGTCCATACCACTATATCCTATGCCTCTCGTTGCTCGCTGTAAGCCCTGTCTCACCAGAATGGCATGTGCTGGTAATGCCTGGGGTGACAAAGAGAATTGGACATAGTAGAAACTCATCTTGGACTTAGACTGTGTTCACCTGCTGGTCCAATTACAAAGGCTGTTATCAGAGTTGGGTGGGGAGCCTGAGTACATCATAGTAAACCTCAGAGCTGCTCCTGCCCCAGCCTCCTGGACACATGTATAAGCCCAAGAGAGGGAGATAGAGCTGTAATTGCTAATCAAAATAATTATGTTTAGTAAATTGTGTAATCCATCTGTTCCAATTACCCTACCAGAACATAAGACAAAGGGAAGAGAATCCAGCTCTCTCATTTCCTACCTCGTCCCACTCCCCTGACACAAACCCCAGGCAGGTTGGTTATGATGCCAGCTCAGGTCTTCCTTGATGGTGAATCAATCCAGCTGCCAACGGTGAGCAGAGAAACAGGAAAGACTGAAATGGCCAGTGGGGGAGCAAGGAGCAGGCAGGTCCAAAATCAGGAAAGCAGATGCAGAGCAGTGTCAGGAGGACAGAGCTTACAGAAGAGCAATAAGAGGATCAAACTGAGCAGGGCTGCTGGGTGCCTCCAGGGTGAAGCTGCTTGCAAGTACATTTGAGGCACCCTTTAGAGGGCCCCAGAAATGCAGGTGGGTGGTCTGGCAAGGGACCTGAAAGTCCTTTACCAACAAGTAGAAAAGGCTAGCAAAACTAGTGGAATTTGAGCTGTTCTTATTAATGTGACCTCATGCGGTCCTAGCTGATGAGTCCTAGAAGAAATGTGTGGCATATATGAATCTGGGGAGAGCTCCCCCTTCTCTAATATAAAACAGATGTCTGTAAACTAACATTGTAGGAGAATAAATTTGAGCACTCCAAATGGCTAATGAAATATATCAAGTTACTTTTTTTTTTTAATCTTTCAAGCTTAAGTACAAAGAATGGGGTGTGAGATGATCATGGTAGGCAAGAAAGAAGATGAAAGAAAAGTAGAGAGAGAGAGAAGTAGTTCATGGTTCGATAAATACCTACTGTGTTCTTGGCTCTTTGGTGGATTTTTTGTTCATGGCCATTGTTTTAGCTGATTTTCAAAAGTAAAAAAAACCAAGTCAAGCATTATTATCATCATTTTACAATGAAGAGATGAGTTTGAGAGATAGGAAGCAACTTGTAAGGAAGACCACACAGTTTCTAAACATTGGAGGTAAAATTTGAATCAAGGTCTATGTGATATCCAAGCCTATGCCTGCACCCCTAAGCATGAGCAAGACAACATTCTGGGGTGCAGAAAGAAAACATTAAAATTCCTATTTAGATTTATTATTTTTGACCTATGCTTATCAGTAAGATCATTTTAATCCCATCCAGGTAGTGACATACCACATCTGGTTCACAAAATATCCTGAATTAAAAGGGGTTGACAGAAGGATGACAGCATCCTCCTCATTCATTGGTCAGCTTTTATTGTATTATAATGTGCTGTAGTTTATGTGGCCAAGTAAAGTCTCTTATATTGAGTTTTTAACTAACAGACCTCAGAGAACAGACTAATGGCTCTAAAATATCCCCCTAAAGAAGCAAGAGATTGATGTAAACACTAATGATGTACACACATGTAAGCATGTGAGTGTGATCTCTCTGTCAGCCACAAAAACAGAGAAACAGTGATGACACAATAGACTCTGACTCAAAGTCAGGCAAAAAAATTATTTTAATTATCAAGCCTATTTGAGGTATGGGTTGATATTCATTATTTAAACATTGCCTTTGCCTATGTAACATATTTGCATGTACTGTGCTTTTGGAGGTGTTTTTTTTTTCAGTAATGAATATTATTGAAACCAAGTATATCCACTTAGAAGCCAATCCATGAATCACTGTTCCAAATTTTAAACAAATAATTTCAAAGACAATAAAATATTTGGAATAAATTTAATACTAATAAAGTTTAGTACTAGTAAGTTTAGTATTTTATGCAGAACAAAATGATTGGTCATCAACAAATATAAAGCTTTAAAATATTATATATTTCATCTTTGTTCCATTTTGAAACTTTTCTCTTTTGGAATAAAAGAGACATAATATAATAATTCAATGAGATACATATGAAATTCATAAAAAATAAAATTTCTATTAAGAATATATGTTCAAAAAATCTGATAGAGTGTGTTACCAAAAACATTGCTGGCTGCTCCACCGTACATCAGAGTGTAGTGAATATGGTGTGGTTATTAAAAGTTATTGGTAAGTATTTTTAAGCAAATAAATAGAAGAAAAAATACTACATAGGCATGAGGTATACCTCATAGAGTAAGAGATGTCTGGAAAACAAAGAGTAGGGGAGACAGCCTTAACTTAATTTTAATAAGAAGGTTGAAGCCATTGAAGGGTGATCATACATCGCTGTTAGCCTTGGCTTATGCCTGCTCTTCCACATCCCCCCAGATGATGTCCCTTTCCCCTTCAAAGTGATCTCATTTAAATGATAAACTTTACAATCACTCTAATTATACAGAAATTAAAAAAAAAAATTTAACATCTTCATGTGACTCTCTTTGTTAATCTTCCTTTTTTCCCTGACCAAAAAAAAAAACAAAAAAAAACCAGTATCTTTTTATTTTCACGGCCAGCCCTGTCATCTGTACATAGTATCCTTTAAGCTATGATAAATTTATGTTATAGTTTTTCTTCCTTGCAAAATCCATCTCTCTCCCTCTCCTTAGGATCCTCCTGCCCCTGCCTATGAATATATCCAGGTCTTGCAAAATCTGAAATTAAAATTCAAAAAGATTTATTTTGAGACGTACGTCTCCCTTTGAACACTTTTCCCCCTTTTATTTTATTTGGAAAACTTTCTAAAGGAAAGTACTTACTTGCTACATCTTCTTCCTTCTGTACTCAACACTGTATTGTAATTGCTGTCTTGGAGTTTCCCACTGACAATGCCACATCAAACACCCTGTTCCTTAGCTTATTCCACAGAAAGTTATGAGAGCTTATTGGAGGACTATGCAGGAATCCCACCCCTTTGACGAAAGGATGGTCCTTCTCTACTTTTAGGACAGTCAGAGACAGTGTGAAGGGAGGAAGCTACCACCTGCCTACTTAGCCAGATGGACTGAATTGATTGGTCTTCAGATGGTCACAACCACACCATCCCTCTCTGCAAAGGCATTTTCTTAACCTTCCTTCCCCTGCATCTTTACCTCTCTGAATACTTGAAATTATTGACCAGCTTCACCATCTTAAAAGTTTCTATTATTTTGGTCTATTCTAGGACACTGCAGAATGTAGTATAAATAATATGTAATTTGGAGTCTGAAGGATCTGGATCTGAATTGTAGTTCTGCCCCTCACTATTGCATGTTGAATTCATCCAAGTCATTAATCTCTCTGAGCTTCAGTTTCATAGTCTATCAAATAAAATTATGATGTCTAAATCACAGGCTGTTTATCACTAATCTTACTAAGACTATTTTCACATGAACATTGGCTAATTTTTTGTTATTATACGTAAAGTTTTCAACTGCTTTAAGTGGCACAACTAACTGGACTGACCATGCTTTAATCCACATTAACTTGCAATAGAATCAAAATCATCTTAATGGTCACTTTTGATCCAGTGTTTACTCTTCATATACTTGAGTCCAGGCTTTAGGGCAATGACGCTGTTTTTATAAGAATGAAACCAGCCCAATTGTCCCATAGAAATAATATTTACAGGTTTTTAATAAACATAAAAATTGACCCTCCATATTAAAACTTGACACTTACATTTGTCTTAACTGAGTTTCTTCCTCAGGAAACCAACCCTCAGGCAAGGGACTGAAACTCGCTAGATCACCACATCCAAAGAGATGCCAGACCCCTCATTTATCATGATTGCTTCCTGACTCCTTCCTAATTCCTGTTTTCCTGCTTTCCCCAGTATATAAGCACCCCAGTTTTGGTCACTCAGGGAGACAGATTTGAGACTGACCTCTCATTCTCATTGGCTGCAGCACCCAATTAAAGCCTTCCTCCCTGGCAATACTCGTTGACTCCATGATTGGCATGCTGGGTAGTGAGCAGCAAGACATAGACCCTGGAGGTACAGTAACAAGAATTCAAGACAATTAAATGTACTGAGACACTTTCTGTATTGTGCCCAAGAGCTGACTTATTTTCCTATCATTTATGTTGAACATTTTTTTTCTAATTCCGTTTATATAATGTGTAAATAAAAGGAAGAAAAGTATGAAAGCCTGTAGGGTTAAGAGTATAACAGAAACATTTTGGAGCCGCCACCAAATGCCTGAGGAAATGGGGAGGGGATTTCTAAAGAGCCTTTAGAAAGGAACTATGGGAATCAGAGTCTAGACATCTGCCAAGTCCAGAATATACTGGCACCCTTCACAGAAGTAAGTGTGTACTAGTAAAAGCATTATTCTCTATTATTTCTCACTTTTACCCAATTTCAAACTCTGTGGGAATATGGGGAAGTGGAAAGACTAGAACTACTCATTTTCAAAAAGTAGCTAAACATACCACCCTTCCCCAACCATAGACTTTCCACTTGAAACAGAACCAAACTGGAGAGAAAGACAAGATGCCTCAACTTACAGTCAAGTTGAGAGTGTTAATTATATATGACTGGACATTATATATACTTATCCCAGGCTGTGTTTTATGTCTTTTTCATAAGACATTTTGCACTAAGAGTGACCAGAAAAGTCAAGGGACTGCCTAAGTGTTCACCCAGAGGCAGGGGCTGCCTCAGGAAAAAAAAAAAAAAGAAAAAAAAAGGAAAACAGAGTTAGTGGGAGGCAGAAATAAAACTGTGTAACTGATTTAGTTACTTTCTAATGTAGTCCTCTGCTCTGCTGTTCCTGGCCCTATCACATATCTCTCCTCTCACTAAGACACTGGTCCTTAGCTATGCCCAAAACTGCAGGTGCACCCTTCAAATTCAAAGCTAACAGGATATATGTTTAAGCTTAAGACGCCCATTGTGAGAGACACAGGAAATTGGAAAGGTGGAAAAGCGCATTGTGTGGAGCCTCCAGGAGCAGGATGCTAGGTTTTCATTTTAACAGTCAATGCCATGAACCAGGGCATAAAAAAAAGGAATTGCAGTCTGCTGTGTTGACTGAAATTTAAAGTAAACATGAGGAAAAATAATGGGAAGTACAGTTAAGACAGGAATTCTAGGAGCAGGCACAAAGACAAAGGATATTAGTTTGACTTCATGGACTTTTACTACCAAGAGTCTCCATGTTAACATCACTTTCCGACATCCCTCAGCCCATAGCCCAACTAGTCCTGCCATTGCCAAGCACGCATATGTTGACTAGCTGCATTTAAATTACTTAGAGAGATAAAAGAACCCTTTTTTAAGTTGTACCCTGAGAAGTTAAAATTTTATCTCAACTTGGTTCTTTGTAGAGTACAAGAAATTGTTACCGAAAAGTTTCCATCCTCTGATAGAAAGGTCAGGCAAATATAGATAGAAGGGAAGTTAGACTCAGTCTGAGAAAGTGACTGTAAGCAGTGATTTATGGGCAGAATTCCTAGGGTGGGGGTAACGGCAACAGCCTCAACACTGTAGACAAAGGAAACAATGCTTTATAATCTACTGAAAAAATGATAAGTCAAATTACAGAAGACATAGAACTGCAGAGATAAAAGTACATTCCCCCGGGACAGGAAATGTAGAGCATTTAAAATGAGAAAATTTCCCCAGGCCCACTCCCTTTATTTATCTTTGTTTCTCTCCTTTTTCTGTCTTCATTTCTCATTTTCTGTATTACTGACATTTTTAAATAAATCTATAGGAGTTATGTCAGAATTTTACATATATATGAACTAGCTTGAATATCAAAAAGTTGCATTTTTCTCTAAATAGTGATACAGATTTAACATTTGCCATCTAGAAATAAACAAGAAACCATAATCCATAAAGCTTTAACTAACTGAAATACAGAGAGCATGATATGATAATACATTTAGTGTTGTGGCTAAGAATAAATCATTATTATTTTAATGGTTGTTTCTGAAAAACTTCCACTTTTCCACACTTTTCTATTAAATGGGAAGCTCTATTTTCCTCCTCATTAAATCTACTGTGCTTAATGGGTTTAAAATTTAATGTATATCGGTCAACGACTGCTTCCTTAAATCATCTTCCTACACTGATTTTGCAAGTTTTCATATTTACAGCACAGGTAATAAGAAATAGTTATGCAATGATTTATAGTTTTTAAAACATTAGAATACGTTTCAAATATAAGGCCCCTTAGGCTACTCTGTATAGCCACTCTTAAATGCCCTTATTTTAATTAGTTTTCCTATGTTTTGACTAAAATATTCTTTGATTTAAAAGAATTCAGTCTAGTTTGATTACTTTCATAGTGATCATATTTAAAAAATTTACCCTCAGATGTTGAGCATTTCTATTTGGCAGACGCTATACTAACAGCTTTACATGAAATAAGTCATGGAATTCTTACAACCACTTTACAAGATTAGTATATTTGTATATTTGCATATAGGGTAACCCTCAGAATAACCCCACAAGACTCTCATATGTACTATCCCACACATTCCCATGAAAAAGACTAAAATATGAAGTGGTGGGGAGTCCTGGCACAGGGCCCAGGAGGGCACATCTGCCCCACTGAGATGCTCAGCAGCTCCACATGAAACTGCCTTTACAAAATTATGACAGTGAGAGTAAATCTGACATGGTGGACTCCATCTTGCTTCTGACCTCTGAGCTGCCTTTGCTCATTCCTGGGCATAGACCAAGCTAACCATTGGAGGAATTTAGCTTATACTTTAACTTTGAAGCAAGGATGATAGTAGTCCCCCCTTAAAACTAACTCTATTCCCCATTCCAACCCCTGCCACTGTCTGAGGGCTGAAATTGACTTTGAAACTGACTTGGTGAGACTAATGAAAGGCCACAAGATGAGGATTTTGGGAAGAGCCTGAGTTCTGCTAAAATGTAGGCAAAGTCTCTGTAACACTTTACTGCTCAGGGGTCATGTGGCCAGAGGTCACAAGATCTGTGGCTTCCCCAATTGCTCCTATAGAAAACATCACCATTGTAGAACCTAAGATTAACTTTTTATGAGATTTTTTTCAAACTGACCCTACCCAGACTCGTGACTCATGACCCAACTGGTCCTGGGCCCCCACCCAGAGGCAGACTCAGCATATGAGAAACGTTTTCCACACCCTTATGACTTCATTCCCCACCCAATCAGCAGCACCCCTTCTCTGGCACCCTGCCCACCAAATTGTCCATAAAAACTCTAACCTCCAAGCCTTCAGGGAGACTGAGTTGAGTTAAAACTCTGTTTACCATGTGACCTGCCTTGCATTAATTAGACTCTTTCTTTATTTACCTTTTATCATTGAAGCAGGCAGAAAGAACCCATTAGGTGATTTACATGTGCAGCCTGGTTCTGTAAGGTGGGCTGTGTGGTCACAGTAGCTAGGACGGAATCTAGATTGCCCCCATGCTTGGGCGTTAAGGTGCAGAGACAGGCTAACTCACTTAATAGAAATATGACTCATCCTGCCTGCCATTAAACCAAACATTTCTGTCTCTTCACTGAGGACCATTCAAGAGTAGTTTCTTTCCTTCACATCCTAGTATCCCAGAGTTCAAGCTGACTCCTCTCATCCTTGGTCATTCCTCAACATTTAACTGGAAGGAAATATTCCTGAGCTTAAGTGTTATGCTTAATGCAGTAAGCATGACCCCGTTCTCAATAAGCAAAAACTTACGCTTTGTCTTAACTGTTATGGGTTGAATTGTACACCCCTCTCAAAGAAAAGTATCTTGAAGCCATAACCCCCAGTACCTCAGAATGTGACTTTACTTGGAAATAGGGTCTTTATAGAGGTAACCAGTTATTATGAGGTCATAAGGATGGGTCCTAATCCAATATAACTGGTGTCTTTGTAAAAAGGGGAAAGTTAAACACAGAGACAAACACAGAGGAAGATAACAGGAAGACACACAGGGAGAACACCATATGAAAATGGAAGATTGGAGTGAGGTACCCACAAGCCAGAGAATGCCAAAGATTGCTGGTAAACCCCCAGAAGCTAGGAAGAAGCAAGGGAGAATTTCCCCTACAGATTTTAGAGGGAGTATGGCCCTGCTAGTATCTTGATTGGGGGCTTCTTGCTGCTAAAACTGGGAAACAGTAAGTTTCTGTTGTTTTAAACACCCAGTTTGTGCTACTTCATTATGACAGCCCTAGAAAACTAATACATTAACCAAGCCTCTTTCAGGTTTCCTTTTTTTTCCTCCTTCATTATTATGTTGAGTTTGACTAGCTGCAGCTGAATGGCTGTTCTGACGTTCTCTTTTGGCAAATTATCTTTTCTTGGCTTCAAAGAGGGAATTTAATCTTAGTTCATTGCTGCTACAAATGAGGCTGTAAGAAAAGCGTTTCACTGTTAAAGGAAGTCCCCATTTTGTGTTTCAAAACCTAAGGAAGTTTAGTGATAAGATCCACAGAGCTCTGGCTCATACAATGCCTTGGCATTACAGCTTTAGCGCAAAAGGCAATTCTTCCTCCCTGTCCCTCAAAATGAATGAGTTTAAATGACAAAAGACATGGTTTGGATGACAGCTCAGCCTCTGCCAATACCATCTCGCATCTGCAAATCTGCTTGTCACTGACTACATGCAGAGGAGAGCAAAGGATATCTCTATGCTTCAGAGATACTTCTAGCAGCAGTAAGATCCATCTCCACATTGTAGCCCATATGCCTGCTGGCATGGCAGTGTTCCCAGCTACCCACAAATCTACATGAATTAAAAATGTGGAGCTCTGTTCTTGTCTTTTCTAATAATATAGGTGAAAATGTAACTCTCTAGGATAGAGGATAAAACCAATCTTACAGCCTTTATAGCAAGACATGTTAAAAATTTCTAATTATTTCATTATTTTCAGGGGCCAAAATATTTACTGAGACTACTTTATCACAAAATGCTTTCAAACCGTTCATCTGGTAATCTACTTTTTTCAACAGCAGATATTAATATACAAAATAGAAAGTTACCCTTCACTGAGAGCTTGCTATGCTCTCTATGCATTTCTAGGTGCTTTACCTTATCGCATTGACTCCTCATAATGACTATATAGGGCGCATGCTACTATTACCCTATCTTACAGCTAGGAAGACTGAGCGATGGTCACCTGCCCAATGTTCCACATCCAACTTTATAGAATCAATACTTGAAACCAAATCTCTGACTTCAGAGCCCAGACTCTTAACTACTCAGCTATCCTGCCTCTGTTGATTGCTCTTAGGTGTCATATATTGTTCTAAGAAAAAGGGAGAAAAAGATTTGTTTTTAATGACTATATTCCTTGCGGTCAAGGAACTTACAGTTTAGGAAGGAGAAACAGTAAATAACCATCTCATTATAAATGAGTCTATTAATTCCAGAAACGTAGCTGTTATTACACTGCCATACCACATCATATCAAACTCTCTTAATACATGATGCCAAGGACTCTCCCTCTATAGAATGTATTTAAAACAACGATCTTCAGAGGAAATAATCTAAATGGATAACAGAAAAGGAGATAATTAAAATATATACATATGCTGACTTGAAACTCAAATTGAAATAATCTAGAAGACCAGCCAACCTGCCCTCTCTTGGTAAACCTAGTAAGCAGTCATAGATAGTCTGGCAAAGATGGCTTTCCCTTTCTCTCCTGGCCAAAAGCTTCCTGGAGGAGAACTTGTTGTCTCATCGTCTCTTTGAGGTAGATTCCAAATATCTATCAGAAGTCCCCTTACCGTAATCATATACGAAATCTTCTGCTATAGTCCAGAACAGCATGCATTCCTAACATTCAAGCTTCATTCAAATCCTTGCTTGTTTTTGGCCTGATTTCTTGAAGCTCCCTAAGGCTGAGGGTTACTGCTAAGTGCTGCCTTATCCAATCATCAGTCCTGTACAGCCTCGTGACATTTTGTAGCTGAAACAGACATTAGATACCATTTCCTTGAACCTACTCATCACTCTGCCACCCCTCAGCATTTTTGCAATTACTTTGCTCTGTTTAGTTTGTATTTATACAGTTGTTGCTTTGGTAGAATACTTAGGAATGTTTCCTCTATATATTTTCCCTCAACTAGATTACAGGATCCTCAAGGACAGGGAGTGTGTAAGTACACATTATCTTTGTTTTTGCTACTTTTTGCATTGGTTTGCAGATAACGGGTGCTCAGTGAAAGTTGTTGAATGGACAATCCACAAAATAAAAAGTAGAATAAATAGAAAGTATGTTTATATATCTTTTTTTCTCATTTAATTGAGCAAGACCACCTACTCCACAGTTTTTCAAAACTAATTCAAGTAGGATTTAAAATCAGTTTTGGACTTGGGTTATCTTACGCAGTATTTATAGTATCAATGGACTTTAAACATCTATCCTTATGTTGCTTTGAACTTTTTGGTTATCAACAGAAACTCACTCATGATTAAATAATAAAAAACATAACAGAACTACTATGAGGTCCCAAAAACTGGGCCTCTGATACCATCAGAAAAACCTGCCACCTCTCCTCCACCCCCTTTACACATAGACTTTATTCACTTCTAGCTCTATAGTTCTCTCTCCTTCAGATAGCCATATGAGTAAAAAATAAGGTGGCCAACAGACACCTAGTTTACACATTGCAAGAAATAGAGTGAATCTCTTGATCTCGATTCCAAATTTACTAAGTAAGGGACTGTGATACACCTAGCTTGAGTCTTCTGACAACCCCTGGACTATGACCAGAGGCTCATGTAAAATATTGGTTATTTTCATTCTAATGAGGACAGAAGTTGATGAAAATAATTTCTGAGGGGAAAAAAATCAGACCTAGGGAGAAAAAAAATCAATGAGAATCTAGTATAATATCTATGACTATACACTCATTTACTTAGTTCTCTACATTTTGATTCAGAGACTAAAGCCCCAACAATTTATTTCCTGCACAAAGAAGTGTTCAAATGTTAGCTGTTACTATTGCTTATGAAAAGAAACTATTTAGTAAACATATGCAGGTCATTACAGTCTTAATGAACAATCAGTTTTTTTATTTTTATTTTTAGAGACCTTTGTCCTCCAACATTTTATTTGGGGGGGAAATGTCTGCAAATCCTGCCCCTAATTAGTTTTTCCTTTTTAAACTAGTTGATTGCCCAATGAGTAATTTAATTCTCTTCTAAAACCCTAAAGATAAAGTCTAATCCTGGGAAAATCACTAAATTCACCAGAGAATTAGATAATATCATCAGTGTAGATGCAGCCAGAGAGCAAGGTTCACAGATTGCTGTCAGAAGGTAACATAGAGAAACAGCCATTGTGATATTTTCAAAGCCACGTGAGCAAAGAGTTTTATAAAAGCCCCATGAAAATATCCTAATGATAAATGCCAGATGAATTCTAAGGACTTGTCTTAGACCTCACCTCACATATATTAGAGCATAATACATTCCACAAGAAAGTACAAAGATAAACGGACAAGAAGCGCACAAAAGCCAAATGTTGAGTGTGGAAACTTCTGGAATGAGGAATATTCTTTGTGAGACCAGGAAAATACACACACGGGGGAAATAGCTACATGAAACTGAATGAGTGTTCTGCAGCAAGACACTCACTGTGAACAGCCTGACTTAAACCTTGGGATACCAAATTTTGCTTCCCTGCAGAGACTTATATCTGCCCATTCGTTATTTGGAGCAGGGGCTCCCTGGTGGTGGGACCCTCAAAGCATGCATAATACAAAGAGACTTACTTCCCTCAGGCTTCCAGATTGTCAGGCGAGGCCACCCAGGGCATGATGGCATTAAAATCCAAATAGTCACTGAACAATATAATACTTAAAAATTCGATCCAGTCCAGGCGAGTCAAGGTCTCATTATACAGGCCCTCAGGGCTGAGAAGAGGCAGGAGAACAAAGATGGAAATGTGTGTTGTCATGGCATCCCTGCTGCATCCCCTGGTTTCACTGGAGTGGAACAGAGTCTCTTTGAACCAATTCAGTGGCAAACATCTTCTGGTTAACTTTCACAGGACTCAGATCAAGAGTGGATGCTCCTGCATCTCACACTGGTCATATAAACTCTAACCTCCAGGTTTCCCATGTGGTCTTTTCCCAGTCCTGGGTTGGAGTTGGTTTATTTATTGCAGCTGAGGGAGAAAAGCAACTTTACCATGAAGTATATACCATTTTGATGTATGGAATTTTTAAGAAAGAGAAGGAAGCATAGGAGCAGAGCCATGACCTTAGTGTGAGATCAGGGCCCTCAGTACCAGATAAGCACCATTTCCAAATTCTAGGAGAACCTTTGGCAAATCTCTAAATTAACTGAGGTCTTGGTTTCTTCATCTTATGCAAGACAGAATTGATTAAAATACAAACCACTATTTTATTGACCACCAGGAAAGAAAAAATAGTCATTTAGAATTGCAATATGCATTGATTATAAAATGTATTCTGATTGCAGAGACGTTTAAAATATGAAAAAAAGTACATCTTAGAATCAATGATAAATGGTATAATTGAGAGGTAGGGGCTTAGCAAAACAGATATTTCTGAAAGGGATCCTGTCTGGTTGCTTGCCCTTTTAAAGAGATGACTATTTTTATTGTTGACTTCTTTTTGCAGTTGTACTTAAGCACTGAAAATAACTGCAGAAAAGAGAGGAGCAGGACTTTTAAGGAAAATGCACTCCTAGTAGCTGCAGACTGACTCTGAATCAGTTAGGTATTGGAAAGTTAAATTATTTGCGTGTTCCAAACAAAACCCAGTGACAGGAATTTGTAGGTCAGCTTTCACTCCCCGCTCACAAACTGTCTCTCAAAGCATTTGTCTTTGTTAGACCAGAATCTTCTCTCTTGCAGCTTATTGATTAGTTCTCTTCCGTCCCTCTTTCTTCCATTCTCCCTTTTTCCTCTTTTCTTCCATTTACCAATATTTAGTAAGCACCTACTCTGTACCAGGTCCTGTGCTAAGTGCTGGGAAGACAGCAGTGAATAAAACAGACACAGTATGAGCTACTCTCAAGAAACGTACCCGTCTAGAGTAGGAGATAGTCATGGGGAAAAGCAATTGCAATGCAACGTAATAGGAGCACATACACAGACTAGCCTTAGAAAATCCGGATGGCTTCGCTAGGAGGTGACACCAAAACCAAGACCTGAAGTACAACCAGGAGAGTGCCAAATTTTACAGTAAATTCCCTCACACCAGAGAACTGAGTACATTGGTGAACACAATTTTCTGGTTAACTGAAATAACTTGAGTATCTGACCTACACATTTTCTATTTCCTCCCATAACCTGACCTTATTTGCACTTCTCTCTAGATTACATTTCACAATCTCCAATCAGTGACCACGCTGCTACCCCCACAGACTTATTCCCTCATGCTCTGCACCTTTGCTCAGCTCCTTCAGTTGCCTTTTCTCCATACCCTCCACCTTGTTAAATCTGACTTACACCGTGCCTATTATGCATCTCAGCAGAGTTTGCTCAGGAGAAAACTAAGATGCAGAGAGGTTTAGCAACTAGTCTGAGGTAACAAACAAAATTCAAACTTGGCCAATTTGTTCCCAAAGTCCCTTCTTTTTCTGCTACACCACACTGGCTCGTTGTAGTCAGAGTCCTTCTTTATTTCAAAACACCAAGCTCAGGTCTTTCTGTCCTCATGAGGCTTCCATCTGATAGTTGCAGCCCGTACAGATCTTACTTGCCCCAATTTTTCTGTTATTTATTCCCTGAACTTTGATATACACAATGACACTCACCAATTGGTTTACAACAAGCATATGGGTTTCTTCAACTCAACTGTAAACAATTTGTGTCCAGGAATTGTACTGGAGTTGGGGTTTGGGATTATCAATGCATAACAGGCTGCAGGCTTTTTTTGTACACATAGGTTAGGATACTAGCTATTTGAGTGAGCTCCTTAGCTGAGGAACATTTTTGGTAATTATGGGCCATAAAAATCTCAGACACCAACCAGACCAGTCTTGCTCTTAATTTGGCTGTTCTTGCAGGCAGTGCCATGAACTTAGTGAGCATTCACTGGTAATGGGAAATGAACAAAAATTAAGGACTTAAAAGCTTTTCTGAGCTTTGTGCTCCCTCCCTGAGCAACCAGACCAGAATAGTATCCCTCTTTGAATGCAAATCAAATGCCATTGTGGCTTTGAAATTACATTTTTTCCGTTGAAATTTCTCAAGACATTAATTCTCAAGTGGATCAGTGCTGACATGTATTACTGAGTTTTATTCTTCTTAGTATCTAAGCCACTCCCAGCACATTCTCAAGGCACTTAAAGAAGCGCACTCACCCAACCAGGCTGCCAATTGATCATTTAGTGCATTATTACATAACTTATTACCAGAGAGTCACAAAAGCACAGAGAGGAATTTGATTCCTTATCATTATTTGCATGACATACATAGCACTTTTCCACTAAAGAGCTCTAAGCTCTGTGCAGAGAATATTTAACTAGTCACATTAACTTCTAGGCATCTAGAATTATATAATCAAAAACAAGGGAAGCAGGAGAATAGGAAAGGCAAGAGTAGGATAGGGGAAGATCTGACACAGAACCAAAAAAAAAAAGCAAATAAAAGCAAAATCAAGCCCCAAAATGAATGAGCATTCTCTGGCTATTTGGGAGGGATGGTACTAAACAGACTGCATAACAAACCACTTAAAGGGTTCTATTTGTGTCCAAGTCCTCTAGGCCGGAGGTCAGTTACTTTAACTGAATAAGGAACTATTTGGTCTAGGAAGTAGGGTGCAAAGTGTTTCCACTTTGTTATGAATGCGTTAAAAGTTGAAGACAGAATGAGCATAAGGAAATCTTCATGTGGATCCTAAGTAAAGTCTATTATCTAATAACATCTGTAGAAATCATCCAGAGTAAAGAGCATAAACCCCTGAAATTCTATTCTTTCTTATTTGGAGAATAAGGAGTACCCAGACTAACTGTCCACATCCTCAGTCACCCAAAAATTTTACTTTAGAGGTATCAGCCTCTGTCAGTTTTCACCAGGATAGGCTTTTCTCTAGAATGTTTCCTTGTTTTCAACCTTATTTTCAACATTTTAATTGCCATTTCACATGTAAGACAAACACACGCACACACGCACGCACACACACACACACACACACACGACTTAGCATTGGATGTATAGTCCAAGTTTAGATGTTGGACATTTTTCATTTATCACATTTTAATATACATTCTGGATGTGTTTCAAAGACTATGTCAACTTCCAATATCCCCACACCACTAATTGTGGCTATGTAAGGCTGCATCAGTTCATAAAGGTCTCTTTAATCACATGCGATTCTGATTACCGGGATGTACTCTTTCCAAGAAAATGCCAAGAGAAAAGAGACAACTTGAAGAGATTTGGCAAGACTTCTCTGGTCATTTGCAAGAGATAAATGTTTCCTTTACCTCATTAATTCACATCTTTTGGCATAGAAAATACGCATTATCCTTGCAGTTACCACCAGCCTCAAAAAAACTTGGAAATTTTGTGAAAAAGTTTAATGGCTCATGCTATAAATGGCAAAATTCTCCCAGCTGGCATCTGCAACTTGCTAGAGCCATTCGTGGACTATTGCCTTCCAGATGAAAATTAAGCTGGAAGATAAAATGGGAAAAGCATCACAAAGTGCCTTGTAATCTCTAGATATATTTGGGAACAGCTTAATTTCCATTTGTCTAGGCTTTCAGATGTTTACCACTAAACTTTCATTTGACAACAGGAAACCAGTCTTGTGTGATAAATAGTAGACATTTTTTTCTCAAAAGATAGTATGCAGTGTCCACTCTTAACCATCTATGTATCCTTTCAATGTAGAACATATGTAGAATATTTGGTGTGCTCTTCATGTTTTGGAAGATACAAAGAAGAATAAGTTCATATTGATGTCTCCAAGAAGCTCATGGTATTGTTTCTTTTTTCTTTGGACAGAGACCACATATACAGAAAAAATATGATTATGATCAAAGACAAGCAAGTTACAAAAATTATAATAACAAAGATGTACCTACCCACTCAACTTTTTTTAACCTATAGATAGTTTAGAGTTATATATCATCTCTTGGTTCATGAACTCAAATAATAAAGGTAGATTTACTTATCCCCTTGTTAAATTTACCATTTTTCACCTCAGTTTATTTACGTGGAGACAAGAGAGGACAATTCATAGAACCATAAGTTATCAGTTTTGCCTATAGCATAAGGAATATGTAGAGTCTGTCCAGATTGCAGAGAAGTCTTAAAAGCAAGGCTCTGACTGGGTTCAATTCAGTAGGCAAAAGTTGCTACTGAGAGTTTCTAAGCAGAACCAAAATTTGAAAGAAAATTTATCATTAATAAATGTATCCACATATGTGAATTATGAGCAGGTAACCTGGGAATTAGAGCAACCAGGTAGGAAGGTGCTGCTGTATTCTTGATAAACAGTGAAGAAGGACCGAACTAAAGTAGTAATAGGGAGAAAAGAGCAAGTTTTTGAAGTTGAGTCCCCAGGTCAGGTCATCTTTCAGGTGAAGCTCTGTTGCAAACAATCAGAAATGCAGGTCTAAGAGAGGTCATTACTGTGACACAGAATCTGGAGGCATTTTCCAAAATGTGGTTAATTCATGTGAATAGATATGATCACTTAGAGAAAGACTATGGCTAGGGAGAGAAACAAGAAGGACAAAAAGAGAAGAAAGAGCTTCCTCATTTAGGAAGAAGAAAGAGGACCAAAGAGCAAATGTTAACAGTCACCAGAAGACCCAGAGGAGGACAAGGAACATACAGCATCGCCAAATCCACCTGAAAATTCAAGGTGTGGGTGGTCATTGTGCATCACACAGCAGAGACAGTAATGACATGAGACCTAGGATGAGGTTATTTGAGTTGCAGACCATGAGATATCGGTAACCAAGAGGGGAGTTTGAGCAGCATGTCGAGGTTGGGAGCCAGATCCCAGGGAGTGTATGGGTGCTATGGAGATGAAGACAGCAGATGCAGACTAAGATGTTTGTCACCAAAAGAAAACAAAAGAAGTGGTGTCTGGGGCAAGGAGTCCAGACAGACACATTTCTTTGATGTTTGTTCACTTATTTTTTGGTTTTAGTTAATGAGAACACGACCATATTTGTCAGGTAGAAAGAAGAGTCCCATAGTTCTGGAGATACTTTTATTGACATAAAATGCAAAGGGAATAAACAGCAGAGCAAGATCCCAGGAGAAGCAGAAAGGCACGAGATTAAGGAGGCTAATAAGGAAGTAGAGTAATGCCCCTTTTCCAGGGACTAGAGGTCAAGAGCAAAAAAATGGGTGAAGATGATGAGAAATACTAGAGAGAAGAAAGTCCCTCACTCACAATGGTAGAGAAGGCTCAATTCACCTCTAGAGTCAGAGGTTGATGCCCAGGCTCAGAGAGCTCACAGACCATAAGATACTTTAGAATCAAGACTCAGCCGAATGTGTGAAGGAGTATAAAAGAGAGGGGCAAAGTACTGTGCAGCAGCACGGAAGACCCCATGACAGACCATGTATTTAACACACTTTCATTTAAGCTCTGGGATTTGCTTTGTGACTTAACTCTGTGGATTGTCAGCAGCCTGCAAACAAAAGAGAATAAAAATACCCAAAATGACAATGCAGAGGTATTAGCTCCTGTGTGTTGCTATTTCCCAGCATCCTTTTTAGCTGGTGGGAATAGCAGATGGTCAACGGGTCAGGGAAATCAAAAGTGATAGCAAGAGTGTTGCTGAAATTCTTAGCCTCGAACTCCCTCTGGATAAGGAGGTGAGTGACGGCCAATGCACAGGACCTGATGGCCAAACACTGTTTCTGAATAATGGTAAGGGGAAGAAATAGGTGCACATAAGGTCAAGTCTCTGCACTTCATCCATTCTAGAAATACGGGGTTACAGGCACGAGAGAAATTTTTCATTTCTTATAAGGTAGACCAGCCTTTGGTATTCAAACTAATCTGGGGAGCATTCCTCCATCCCACCTAAGACAGCTCAAGTAAACTGATGTGGCCTCCTGAGGTGTCCAGGCAGAAGCTTCCTCATTAAACACTGATTTTTGCCACTCCAACACAGCTCAGGCATAAACACTGTGTTGTTATTTAAGAAGCAAAGCTCCCTAGGACACTGGGAACCAGCATTCATATATACAGTGAGAAGGATTTTTGACCCTATAAGAAACTTATTTTGTTCTCTTTGTATGTTTGATTTGCAGCATTTTCTACAATATCCCTTTAAGTATGAGGGCTGTGATACATACTCCAATTAGATAAATCTTCCACCAATTAAAAAAAAATCTTGTTTCATTAGTTTTGAGTTTGTTCTGTTGCCAATGTTTTGTTTTTCTGCTGAATAAACAATAAATCTAGGAGGCTATTTAGATGTGTAATGTTCTTGAAAGAAGCTTTTTAGGACATAGAAGACAAAGTTGCTTACTCCAACGTTAAAAAGATAATGTAGCTGAGTTGAATTAACCCATTTAGGGATGCATTTCTTCCCAAGGGAAACTGCAAAGTTATTCTTCACAAAGAGACTTCACTGCACCCACACAATTAAACACTGGAGATCAGATAACATGTGACTGCACAGTCTTCAGATAAATCCAATTACCACTTAAATTACCAAAGAAATGCACTTTTTAGGGCAAATAACCTAAACGCAACGACCTTTGTGTGTGTGTGTGTGTGTGTGTGTGTGTGTGTGTGTGTGTAGAAAAAGTTATTGCAGGTAAAAAATGCTGTATGAAAGGATGAAATTAGCCCAGTCTTCTCTGCCTCCCCACCCATTCTTTCTCTACCATATGGAGCAGGCTGTTTGTAGGAATCTTTCCAGGGGAAAAGAGGATGGCTGCCTTCCAAACGCAGCCCTCAGGACACGGCATGGATCAGAGGCTACAGCAGAAATTGTGCAAACAACACTGGAGTCAGTGGGGTCCAGTCTCCTGCTCTGCAGGCATGAATGTTGACTGATCCTGAGGCCAGATGAAGCAGTTATAGCCCAGAACCTGCTGATCGCAGTTTTCTGATTATAAGAATTTTGGAGAAAGAAAATTACCCAAAAGTATTTCAAAAGAAAGACCAGCAGTATATTACCGTGCCTGAAGGGAGACTGACCACATGACAGATTTCTAATGATAAGGACTTTCCCGGTCTGGCTGGCCCACTGTTGGCCCCCAATAATCACTGTTTGTTCCAACTTCACACCTTGGTTCATGCTGTTCTGTTTATCAAGGAGGGCCCCCTTCCCCAACTTGGGCTGCCCTCCTGCCCACTTTCATTGCTCGTTTCACAGCTCAACATTTCCAAAGTGCCTCCCTGGACAACTCCTCTCAGTCCTCTCTTCCCCTCTGGAACCTCTATATCACTCATTGTCTGCCACTCATGTGTCCCATATTTATTCCACAAAGCGCTATAACATCAGTTTTAAAGTATATATCTTGACTGCTTAATTGCATGATGTTTGTATCACAGACTTTGGCCCCATACATCCAGATGCTGAATACTACTTTTAAAGTCACTAACTAGAGAATTGAAAAATCTTCTGGGTTAAGAGCCATGCTTATATACATTCCCATGGTGTAAAAAGTGCCCTCCTTGGAACGTGGATGGATCAATTCAACCTCAAACCCCATGTGCTATAAAAAGGGACAGTAGAAGAGCCACAGAGAAACTACATGAGCCACTGCTCTCTTGCAGAGATTTGCATGTGGTTGCCCTAAAATCAAAGTCAGCTTTGTATGTAGCAGGACTTGGAAGGGCAGATGTTTGCTGGAGGCCTCCGTGAGGTCAGAAACAGAAGCCTAAGGATATGTGGATTCATTCTTTGAACAAGATTCACACTGGCCAAATGTTTGCTTTGTCTCCGCCTCATGTAGAATTGGCTGGACCACAACCCCATGTTCCTGCCTTGATTCCCAGAAGTATGGTGACCAGGCCTGTTGCTGCCCTGATGAATCTATGAGAAATAGAATATAGAAGTGTGGCACAGAAGAGATTTTTACTAGAAAGAGTAAATTATTGATGTGGCATAAACTGCTGCTAACTCTTTGTTCTGGGCTTTTCTTACCTGTCAGATTCCTCTGTGTTGACTACTGAGTCCTGAGCATGTCTTCATGACTAAGGGGGTTGTCCACTCACTCATATTCTTATTCACACATACCCCCTTTGCACTATCTGTAGGCTTGCTCTATCAAATAGAAGCAAAAATGACCTTAACCAAGAGTTGGGCATCATCCACAATAATGTTTGAAACTGGATTCGTGGTTCTCACCCAGCACAACATGACACACCCACTCTGGAGACCAAGTAAGTTCACTTGCTCAGACCCTCCACGGTCTTTAGCCTTGATCTGGGAAATTTGGCGGTTGTGTTCCCAATCACCAGGTACTGCCCACTGACCCAGGGAAACTCAAACCCAGAGAAGACAGGACATCAGAATAGATAATAACAAATTTTATTATACGACCCAAAGTCCTTCACATGAGGGCCTCCTGTAGCCTATCTGACCATGTGTTTGGAGAGTCTCTAAAAATTCCTAACAGAGTGAAACCACCAAACCTCTTAAAAATAGAAATCTTTTCAAAACTGGGGGAAATATTTCTTTTATCTCAGTTTGTGGAAAGGCATCAAATAAAAGTAAGCAACATTCTCTTTAGGTATTCCTTCTTAGATTTTATTTTTAATGAAACATTTGGCTCAAAACATACTTTCAAAGTCTAATGCCCCATAATAGCAATTACTATTTTAAAAAGCAAAGCTTTTACCCTCCAAAATCTAAAACCTTCAGACCTCACATGGCATCAACCAGCTCTTCAAAGTTTACTAAAATAAATCTTAAGAGCTTCTTATGTTTCATTTTGAATTGTATGTTGACTTGGTAACAACAGAATTTTTACCCCTCTCCTGTCTCCTGAGGACTGGTCCTCAAGGGCAAAAAGTTCTCCATATGTAAGAACAAAAAAAAGGAAAACAGAACTCCATGCCCCATAAGATTTACAATTCAACCTATTTCTTGTCTGATGGGAATTCTTTGGTTCTGTCTTCCTCATGCAACCCCTAAAATGCCTAGCTGTCAGACAATGCTACTTTTGGCCTGTGCTCTGGAAGGCTCCATTCTGGCCCTCCTCCAGCCCGACCCCTCCTCACAGAGCAAGAGAACATTATGATCTCTTTGGGTAGGTGCCCACTCCACCCTTCTAGACTACCCTCTAGGCACTCTGAACTCCAGAATTTCATGCCCAGATAGCTTAAGCCATTTTTCTTTCTTTCTTTCTTTTTTTTTTTTTTTGAGATGGGGTTTCGCTCTTGTTGCCCAGGCTGGAGTGCAATGGTGCGATCTTGGCTCACTGCAAACTCCACCTCCTGGGTTCAAGTGATTCTCCTGTCTCAGCCTCCCAAGTAGCTGGGATTACAGAAGCCCACTACCATGCCCAGCTAATTTTCGTATTTTTAGTAGAGACGGGGTTTCACTATGTTGGCCAGGATGATCTTGAACTCCCGACCTCAGGTGATCGACCTGCCTGGGCCTCCCAAAGTGCTGGGATTACAGGTGTGAGCCACTCTGCCTGGCCCTCGAGTCATCTTCTGTGGCAGCATGATGCAGTCCTGTCTTGCGGGTCATCCAAGTAGATGTGCTCATTTAGAAGAATTGGTCTTGAATGCCAGCAATTTTTTAGAGATAAAAATTTATTTTTAAATCATCTCTGTGCATTGTCATAGAGTTAATGGCATTTTAATACTTGGGAGGACCTTGGGGACCATTCACTGCATCTCATCATTTTATGGTCTAGCTCTGTGGGTAAGAGCAGAGGCCTGGCCTCAGGTGGAATCTCAGCTGTAACTGTTATAGGTCCACAGCTCCTTTTCTGAAAGTTTTGTGGCAAGATATATTTTGAAGTTCAGAATTGGGGGCACATTAGAAAGCTATTATAGTAGAGTACATATAACATATTAAAAACCACACCTCCAGTGGGGTCTGGAGCCACACCCCATAATCAAACTAGGCAATATCTCTGCAAGAAACACATTATTATTCACATTTTTGTGGCTGAAATGTGTCCTCTCAAAATTCCCATGTTGAAGTGCTAACCCCTAGCACCTAGAATGTGATTGGTTTAATAAACAGTCTTTAAAGAGGTAATTAAGTCAAAATGAGAACATTAGCACAGGCCCTAATCCAACATGACTACTATCTTTATAAGAAGATGAAATTAGGGCACAGATAGGCAAGAGGGAAGACCAAGTAAAAACACAGGGAGAAGATGCCCATCTCCAAGCCAAGGAGAGACCTCGGAAGAAACCAACCCTTTCAACACCTTGATCTCAGACTTCTAGCCTCCAGAACTGTGAGAAAATGAAGTTCTATTGTTTTAGCCTCCCAGTCTGCGATGCTTTGTTATGGCAGCTCCAGCAAACTAATGCACACACTAAAATGTTAAATAGCCTTGTGTCAATTCAGGTCTGGTTCTATCCCCAAATATGTTATGAAGAAACTGTGTTTTCAGAGATTTCTTGGTCTTAGCAGAGAACGAAGTGGGCCTGTACTATCTGTGGATCATAGACAAATTACTTAACCCTGCCAAGAGCCTGGAGTCACAAACCTTTTCCAAGAGCACACAGCAACCTGTGAGTCCCTTTCGTCCTCCCAAAGCTCTGTTACAGCCTGGCTGCGCAAGTTTCTAGGTTGCTCTATAAATAGGCTTCAGATGAATACAAAGTCGGCCAATGAAATAATTCCTGTTATACAAGGTCCCTCTGCAAGGAAATCCTGAATTAGCCTCCCACCAGGTCCTCTAAGTTGGCTAAATGCTTCAGATTCTTTGAATGCTGTAGCCTTATGACGCCTTCCATTGTGGCACCATTCGGGTAACTGACATTCTCCTGCCTCGCTGCCCTACTAACATTTTTGTTTGATTTCTACAGTGAATCAAAAAGGTGGGGAGGGGCGAATCACCTCCGAGGTTCTGTCAGGTAAAAGCCACATATGTGTCTATGTAAGGGAAAACTAAAGGATTTGTAAATCGTTTTATTTAACAACCAGCTGTCTTTACCACACTTTTCCAAATCTTTGATCAGGGCAGGCAGCCAGTAGCAAAATTTGATAGTTTATTATTCAGTAGTGAAAAAGCAGCTCCATTTCTAAGCCTTTTTAACAGTAAGTGACATTTGTATTTCCAGAATCCTTTCTTTGGCACCCACTGGCTTTGTTTAAGTTTCTTAAGTTTCTTAAACAGAATGATCAGCCCCTTCATGAACTTCTACTTTGCATGTTCTTCACTAAGTGACAGAAAACCTTACTTTCAAAGACCAGACTATTTCCTATTACACACTCATATGACAAAAAGCAATACAAATAGTGACACTGATGATAATGATGACAGAAGCTAGCGCTTACACTTCCTCAGACCAGACATTCTTACATATGTCACTTAATAATCAGCAGTCTGTTGTTGTTGTTGTTGTTATCAAGCTCTTTTCATGGATGAGAATGCAAAGGTAAACTATGTTGTCTAAGGTCACATGCTAACAAATGGAAGAAGTGGAACTTGAACCCAAGCAGCCTGGCTATAGAGTTCAGTCCAGGCTCTTAGTCAACTACTCTGCACCCATCCAGCTGTTCACTATTTCCAGAGGCTAAACATGGATAATCACAATTCCAATGAGGAATATTACTCTCAGTGCAGGCAGACCTTTCAAATGTCCTATTTTGTTCTGAGAGTAAATTGTGTTAACAATGTGGTTATTGGAAAGAGCATGGGATCCCAAAATTAAAAACACCAAAGATCTGGTTTCACTGTCTTGTGACCTTGGAAAATCACTTTTATACACACAAAAAAAGTTAAAGTCAGAAAAATCAGGGGCACAGTTGTGGAGTGAACATAGACCCCTGCATCAGAGATCTGTTACTGCACATAAGCCCCATGCAAATCACCTAAGATCTATGTGGCGGAGGGAAAAATCTGCCCCCCGCCCCCAAATATATGCCCACAATCCTCATCACTGGAACCTGTGGATGTGACCTTGTGTGAAAAAAAGGTCTTTGCAGATGTAATGAAGGATCTCAAGATGAGGAGATCATTCTAGGTTATCTGAGTAGGCTATAAATCTAAAAGCAAGTGTTCATATAACACACAAGGAGAGACACGCGGACAAGAGGAGGAAGCAATGTGACCATGGAAGAGGAGGCTGGAGTGAGACACAAGCCAAGGAAGGCTGACAGCCACCAGAAACTGGAAGAAACAAAGAATGCAATCTCTCCCTTGGAGCCTCTGGAGGGAGCACAGCCCTGCCAACACTCTAACTTCAGACTTCGGGCTCCCAAACTGTGAGAGAATAAATTCCTGTTATTTTAAGCCACCTGGTTTGTGGTAAATTGTTACAGCAGCCACAGCAAACTAATATAACGGGCATTGTAAAAAAACGATCTGACCATCGAAGGGTTGGCAGGGGCCACATGCAGTTTACTCTAACATCCACAGAAGTATGAATATACCCATTTTACAAGAAAGAAAATGAAGTCTTAGAGAATGTATCCCTCCGGTTTACTTCAGAAGGGGAATATGAAAATCAAATTAGATAATACGAAACAGATCTTTGAAAATTGCGAAATTCTATGTCATAAAAGCTATGATGATGATGATGATGAAGACGATGATTACAATCATGATGATTTTTATGATACAGGATGGAGAAAAGCATGCTTTCATGGATCAAATATTAGAGGCAATAGACAGAAAAATTACTAAACAATTATTTCTAGTTTCCAAAAAATACAATATCGTACAAATAATAAAATATAATTACATCTTTTTGATGATTCAGAAGAGTGAGTCAGTTCCTCAGTTTGCATTATGAGTATTAATTATTATTGCCTTGGCAAAGCAATTTAAAGAACTTTTCTCTTTTTAAAACATTTTAATTTCTATTTTTGTTCTTTAAGTTTCAGGGTACATGTGCAGGATGTGCATGTTTGTTACATAGGTAAATGTGTGCCATGATGGTTTGCTGCACCTAACGACCTATCACCTAGGTGTTAAGCCCAGTATGCATTAGCTCTTTTCCCTAATGTTCTCCTCCCTTGCCCTTCCCTGGAAGGCCCCAGTGAGTATTGTTCCCCTCCCTGTGTCCAAGTGTTCTCATTGTTCAGCTCCCACTTATAAGTGAAAATATGCGGTGTTTGATTTTCTGTTCCTGCATTCGTTTGCTGAGGATAATGGCTTCCAGTTCCATCCATGTCCCTGCAAAGGACATGATCTCATTCCTTTTTATGGCTGCATAGTATTCCATGGTGTATATATACCACATTTTCTTTATGCAGTCTATCATTGATGGGCATCTGGGTTGATTCCATGTCTCTGCTATTGTGAATAGTGCTGCAATGAATATTCATGTACATGTACCTTTATAATAGAATGATTTATATTCTTTTGGGTATATACCCAATAATGAGATTGCTGGGTCAAATGGTACTTCTGGTTCTAAATCTTTGAGAAATTGCCACACTGGTTGAGAACTAATTTACATTCCCACCAACGGTGTAAAAGTGTTCTTATTTCTCTGTAACCTCAACAGCATCTGTTGTTTCTTGACTTTTTAATAATCACCATTATGACTGGCATGAGACGGTATCTCATTGTGGTTTTGATTTGCATTTCTCTAATGATCAGTGACGTTGAGCTTTTTTTCATGTTTGTAGGCTGCATGTACGACATTTTTTGAGAAGTATCTGTTCATATCCTTTGCCCACTTTTTAATGGAGTTGTTTCTTTTCTTGTAAATTTGCTTAATTCCTTCTAGATTCTGGATATTAGATCTTAGATGGATAGATAGCAAAATTTTTCTCTCAATTCTGTAGGTTATCTATTTGCTCTAATGATAGTTTTGTTTGTTCTACAGAAGCTTAAAGAGCTTTTCATTAGGACTTGAAACTATTTATGGAGTGCCCACAATGTGTCAAGTATAGAAGCACCGCATCCATAAGCATTACCTGACACAAATCAACTTTCAGTTTTCTTTTAAGGCTCTCAATATGTGGTCAAAAAAAGGACACAACCCAAATGGGCAATGCCTTTTCTGACAGCACTGGTATTATTCCCTAATCTAACCGAAGAGTCCACTTTTCAAGCGTCATCAAATACAGAATTATAACAGTTCTTGGGAAGACGTTATTCAGGCACTTTATCCAACATAACACAGGCAAGCAAGGAGTGAAGTCCAGTCTTCTGAAATTTCCTTTATCATTTGGTCATTGAAAGTTTTCACCAAGATTTAGACTTTTTTTTTGTGAGACGGAGTCTTGCTCTGTCTCCCAGGCTGGAGTGCAGTGTCACAATCTCAGTTCACTGCAACCTCTGCTCCTGGGTTCAAGCAATTCTCCTGCCTCAGCCTCCTAAGTAGTTGGGATCATAGGCGTGCACCACCACACCTGGCTAATTTTTGTATTTTTAGTAGAGATGACGTTTCACCATGTTGGTCAGGCTGGTCTTCAACTCCCAACCTCATGATCCGCCCACCACAGCCTCCCAAAGTGCTGGGATTACAGGCGTGAGCCACCGTGCTCAGCCTAGACCTTCTTAAACATTCTCACTCTAATCAGTATTGAACAGCCATGCCATGAGTTCAGCCATGCCCCAGTCTCCACCACACTAGCTCCTCTCATTTTCAGTACCTATTGACCCTCGTATTTGAGTTTGTGACCTGTCAGTAGGACATACCACAAGCTTGAAAGGAAAGGCAAAATGAAGACCATTGGTGAAACTAAAAGGAAAGTCAGACCTAAAAGGACTGCTTGGAAAAGTACAGTGAAACAAAAGTAAAGGACCTTTTCTAATCCTCATTGTTGAACTAGAAGACAGGCAAAACAAAGTAGTAATGGGGACTTTGGTGCTTATTTGTAACTACTGGTTCTTGTCATTACATTTCTGGGCTTTTGTTCCTATCACTGTACTTGTCATATTGCTTGTACAACATCAATGGGTTGGTCTTCTTCATTAGACTGAGTTTTCCTTGAAGGTAGTCTTATTTGTGTCTTCATCTTTACCAGAAGGTATGCTTTCTATAAATATTTATTTATTGAGTGAATGAATGAATGAATGAAGTGAGTTCTATGTAAGCACTGAAGAAGGGCACCTAACAATAACTCAGCCAATAAGGGCAATAGGCAGAGTTGATGTTACCTGAACTAAAGCTCAAAGATTAATAATAATAACTAATTGAGAATTTATTTCTTAGACATGACTAAGTATTTTGTATGTATTACTTTACTTAATCTTCATAACAACCTATGAGATAGGCACAATTATTATCTCTTTCTACAGAAGAGGCAATGAAGACAAAGAGATGGTAAGTGAATTATGCATTCCAAAACAGCTGGTCTGACTTCGGCTTCTGCCCCTTTAATCCCTGGGTTACATTCTCAGAGCCAACAGTTTCTGAGCATGTGTGATATGCCAGCTCCTATTCAATGTGTTCCACATGTACCCCCTCATTTAATTCTCACAACAATGGAAGTGGGGGATATCCCAGTCAAGGGACATCATTAAGCAAAGACATGGAAGTTGCAGAGGTGGAGGAAAACTACCAAGTCCTGAGAGTTACAAGCCATGCAGTGTTCTGAATGTGAAAGCCCAAGACAGGAAAAAAGCTGTTTGCAAAAAACATGAAAAGGTCAGGAAAAAGGTCACCCACAAGGCTAGATGATGTCCTGGAGAGATATGCAAAAGGAACTTGAACTGTGTCCTGTCCACAGTGGGGAATGACAGAAGGGTAGGAGGGTGAAATGGCCAGACTTGCAGTGGTGAAGAGGAGAATCAATGAGGAAATTATTGTGGTACCCAATCAAGAAATGATAAAGACTGCTACCACAACAATCATAAGAGCAGACAGATGGGAGGCAGCATGGCCAGTCTGGTAACTGACTGGATGGGAGAAAACATAGAAAGAGATGGATTGAGGATAAATCCCCAGCTATTAGCCTGGGGAATGGATGGTTGATGGTGGAATCACCAGCTACAGTGAAGTTCCCAGGAGGAGGCCAGGAGAGCCAGCAAGGTGTCATATGAATGTGAGTGAATGCATGAGTGAATGAATTTTTATTTCTGTTTGTATAAAATTACTAAGTCAGGCAATTCCATAGATACAGTTTATTTGGATCTTGACAAACTTTCAAAGCCTCTAAGTCAGACCATGTCTGAAGATTCTCACGGGGTTCTGGGGAGTAATCACTAAGGAAGCCCATTCAGAAGAGGATGACTAGAGTGCTGAAAGACGATGTGAAGATCATATAACTGTGGGTACTTAAGACAGAATATGCAAAACATGAGGAAGAAAAAAGGGCCACCTTCAAAATAGAGGTGGGGGCTGTTCTCAATTTCTCTGGCACATATTGCTCTGTCCTTCTCGTTCATAGGCAAAATACTAGACTGTCTAATAATATAATACAACCCAGACTGAGCCATATTTGCTGGAAGGTAACAACACTGTAGTGTTAAGGGTTACTGCTCATATAGGGCTTGTCATTCCTCATGCCTGCCTGCCATCAAAACTGAAATTCCCCATAAGCAGATGCAAGAAAACCAGCTCTGGCTTCTTTCTCTGCGTTCTGTGGTAGCTTTCCAGCAGCATCCTGCCCTAAGCAGTAAAACAACCAGCACCATCCTGCCCTCCAGCACTGCTGCCCCAGTTCTCCTTCCTTGCTCATGCTCTGCCACTCTCTCCTCCTCTCTCTTTTGTTCACTAGTTGTAAGATTTGGATTTAGAGCTTGGAAAGAGTGAGGTCTCCTATGCCTTTGGGCCAAATTACTAGAACTTTTCAATAGTGTTTTGGCAAAAAGCAAAGCTAATAATAAAGCAGCTCCCTGTTCTATTTTCTTGTTTATCTCCTGAAGACTTTACAGGGAGGAGAGCTGATGGGTCTAGTCCAAGGCTGGACTGGGGTATTCCTGAAATCCCCAGGCCAAAGTCTATCCAATGGCACCTCAATCCTAGCATTGCTTCCAACATAAATACCTCGATGGCTCTTCTATAAAAGAGGAAGAAAACAGACAATGAAGTTTTAACAGACAGAGTGAGAATATTTGAGTGGATATAGGTGGGCAAAATTTACTCAACAAAACTTTCTACAAATGACAACTTTTATTGTAAAAATAATCCTCCAAATATGGCTTCCAGCCATCAGAAATGCTACAATGGATGTTGGAGAGCAAGGATTGACAAAGCACTGGATTAGCAGTTAGAGGCATAAGTATCAGACTCAGCTTTGCCAATAATTAGCTTCATGAATCACATCATATCCCTGGTTTTTGGTGGTGGTTGATGACCACAAAGAAACCTTTGGTTCTGCATTCTGGGATGCACCTAAGATGTGTCTGACACAGGACGCAGTCAGGGACTTTTAACTAAAAGGGGCATGTTCTGTTCATTTTTCAAAAAATTATCCTCCTAAATAATCCTTCCCTCAAACACTGTCCCCTTGCTCACTTTTCCTTTTTAATTTTTTTTTCTTTGCTTGTTTGTTTCTGGAAGCTAAAGACCTAGAGATGCCCTTGGCCCTCCTACATCCACATTCCAAACAAATGTAAGAATATACAGCCATTAAGGAGAATTTCCTGTAGTTCCCTCTGAGCATGGTTAATACATCTAGTTTAAATGGTTTTAATTTTGTCTTTATCATTCATATATGTTTTAATCCAGGAATGAACATAAACTGGTGGACATTTTCTTTTCCCTATGTGACTACAGCTCAAGGTATTTTTTTTATATGTTGCAATGTTATGCATAGGAAATATTCACAGTATTCTTTTCGTTGAATTCTAAACACTCATTTCCAGAATTTTTAATGCCCTGTGCTTCTTCAGAAGACAAGAATAAACAACCTTGTAATACATGATGGTTCAACACAGTTGAAAGGGCTCTAGGCTATTTATAGCAATTAGGCCATAAAGAGGGAAACAGACCATATGTACATTTATTATGTCAGTAAGATATAACATATGGAAATAAATTCTGAAAAAGATGGTGGAAATATTTGGGCATCACGTTTTATTATGCACAACTAGAATCAATGAATAGAATTTGCCACAATGCTTTCCTTTTGTACGTGGGAGAGTCAAATTGTCATTATAAATATTAGCATGGCTAACAGTTGCTGACATCTTAGGGACAGAGATAAATTTGTCCTTGTCTCACCTTCCTTAGTCTCCCATTCCTTCATGATAATTCCCAAGGGATGCAGAGCATCACATCTCACTCAACTTTGTTATGCAGTCTGAGATACCAAAAGAAGCTTCTAAGGGTCTCCTAAGTCAACAGAAGCAAACCCGACTCCTGGTGACTGGGTGTCCAGCTATTATGTCAGTAGCAAAAACACCACTTATTTTCAACTACTGATTCACCTGGCAGAGTAGTGCCCAAGCACTATGGCCCTGTACAGTGACAGGAGCTTTGCTTCTCCTCCACAGCCTCCTGTGCAGGTAGCACCATGCCAGGTATTATGAAAAAAGAAAGAGAGGGCTTCCAAAGAATTGGAAGATGTGGCCCATGAGAGAGTTAAAATGCAATTGAGAGACAGAACATGCACACATAAAATAATTATAGGATAACCAAGAATTGTGTTATTTATAATCTCACTGAATTCTAGGGAGAGAGGATGTTGAGAGCAGTTGAGTGCAATAAAATATTTACTCTTATAATAATGGCCTTTGACAAATGTAGCATTAAGTAGTGGGTAGGAGCAGTTAAAGGAGATTAGTAGTGCTTTGTGAGAAGGGGAGATGGGAAAGCAGCAGGACAGATGCAGGGAGAGAGGCTAGAGCCAGCAAGGCTGGGTGCATCAGAAAGGAGCACTTGAGGAGAAGGGACCTCTTGCCTCCGGGGTAAGACAGACAGGAAATAAGGGAAATAGAGAGGATGGGCTGGTGGGACTGAAGAAATCTCTTTAAATGTGCATTGTAAAACCCACCTCCTTCTCTGCTATGTGACTATTGGTATAATTTTCCTTTCTCAAAAATGCTTGGTGGAGTATGTTTTCTTTGGAGGAATTATAAAGACTTCATGTTAGTCATACATATTTGTTCTCTAGTCTACAATGACTTATGAGAAAGCAATAAGTTAACAAATGCTCAAATTCCACCTGCCCATTAAGGCCCCATTCAAATTACAACCCAATCCAATAATATGCAGCTTACACTAGGTTCTCTTTCCTCTGAGTAACTGTATTGTTTCATTTATACCTTTTTTTGTGGTTCTCATCTCTACTACTGGGCACACAGGTGTGTTTAATCTTTCGTTCTAAGCTATACATTTATTGAAGACATGATGTGTCTGAGGCATCTTTGTACTTCACCTTCACTAATATAGGGCTTGAATGTTGTAAATATTTGCTGAATGACCAAGTAAACTTATGAATATTGAAATAATATACTGTACATGACCTACATAAATACTAAAGGAACTTTGGGTACATATGTGAACAGACTGGAAAAGCATTTAGGCAGAAGCAACTTTTGAGCTGGTTCATAAATAAAATGGTGGCCTCGGTTCAGTGTGGCACATAGCCAGTGTTCTAGGAAAGAAAAATGGTCTCGCTGGAAAAAGCACTGAGTACCATGATATAAGAATGTAGCTCTGTATTTATATTTTAAAAAACTCCACTCTTCTATCACAGACAGAAAAAGAACTGAGCTGTACTCTTGGTTGAAACAGGATACTGTGTGATGAGGATAGGGAATATAAATGTCACTACTTTGTACTAAGAAAAAATTACACACACATACACATACATATGTAATATTTTTAGGATAGAAGTAAAACATATACTGAAAATATGGGTCACAAACATTATTATGCAATTCTAAGAATATTGTAGAATATCCTTTCAAAACCACACAGCAATTCATTTCTCATGGATTTCTCTTTACTCCATGAGTAGCTGCGGGCATTTAAAGCAGCAAAATCAAGACCTATGCAGGGTAAACAAATTATTTCCTGGATCAGACCAGTTCATTAGAAAGCCACTCATCTGTACAGTCAACAAATACTTATTGAATTTCCAATGCATATAAGGCACTGTGCTAAGCCATTTGGGAAATGCATATAAGCATAAGACAAGAAGATCTCTGTCCTCACAGAAATTACAGTTTATTTGGAAGATCAGAATTGTATGCAGATATAACAAATAAAAAGTTCATATAATGTCTGTTACATGTGAATCTAAGTAAACCACTTTGAAAGGATTCAGAAAAGGGTCTAATAATTACTCTCTTTAAGCACTTCATGGAAGAGGCAGCATTTGGTTTAGGATCTGTAGGAGGGTAGAGATTTCAAAGGGGCACTCCAGATCAGTGCCAAGACTTTAGTAAAAATATACAGCAGTGCAGAAGCTTTTTAGGTTAGTGTAATCCTGTTTGTTTATTTTTGCTTTTGTTGCCTGGGCTTTAGAGGTCCTATCCAAAAAATCCTTGCCCAGACCAATGAAGTATTACCTCTGTGTTTTCTTCTAGTGCTTTTATAGTTCATGATCTTACATTTAAGTCTTTAATCCATTTTGAGTTGATTTTTGTGTAAGGAGAGAGATAAGAGTCTAGTTTCACTCTTCTCCATGTGGATATACAGTTTTCCCAGCACTATTTATTAAAGAGACTTGTCTTTTCCCCAGTGTGTGTCGTTGGTACCTTTGTCAAAAATTGATTGGCTGTAAATGCATGGATTTCTAGACTCTCTATTCATGGTCTATGTGTCTATTCTTTTGCCAACACCAGGTTGTTTTGGTTACCATAGCTTTGTAGTATATTTTGAAGTCAGGTAGTGTAATGCCTGATGCCTTCAGCTTTGCTCATTTTGTTCAAGATTACTTTGGTTATTTGGAGTCTGTTGTGTGCCATACAAATATTAGAATTGTTTGTTCTATTTCTGTGAAGAATGTCATTGGTGTTTTGGTAGGGATTAGGAAACAATCAACAAAGCAAAGAGAACCACAGAATGAGAGAAAGTATTTGTAAACTATGCATCTGACAAGGGGTTAATACCCAGGGTATGTAAGGAACTCAACAGCAAATAAATAAACAAATAATCCAATTAAAAATAGGCAAAATATCTGAATAGTCATTTTTCAAAAGAAGACATACAGTCAGCAGGTATATAACAAAATGCTCAACATCACTAATTATCAGGGAAATTCAAATCAAAACCACAATGAGATGTTACCTCTCCCGTTAAAATGGTTGTTATCAAAAAGGCAAAAAAAAATATGCAAATGCGGCCGGGCAACGTGGCTCACGCCTGTAATCCCCGCACTTTCGGAGGCCGAGGCAGATGGATCACGAGGTCAGGAGATCGAGACCATCCTGGCTAACATGGTGAAACCCCGTCTCTACTAAAAACACAAAAAATTAGCTGGGTGTGATGGCAGGCGCCTGTAGTCCCAGCTACTCAGGAGGCTGAGGCAGGAGAATGGTGTGAACCTGGGAGGCGGAGCTTGCAGTGAGCCGAGATCGCGCCACTGCACTCCAGCCTTGAGACAGAGCGAGACTCCGTCTCAAAAATAAATAAATAAATAAATAAATAAATAAAATATATATACACACACACACACACAAATGCTGGCGAAGATGAAGAGAAAATGGAGCTTTTATACACTGTTGGTAGGAATGTAAAGTAATACAGTTATTATGGAAGACAGTATGGAGATTCCTCAAAAATTGAAAATAGAACTACCATATGACCTAGCAATTCTGCTGCTGGGTATATATTCAAAAGAATTGAAATTAGTTAAGTCAAAAAGATAACTGCACTCCCATTTATTGTAGCATTATGAATAATAGCCAAGAGATAGAATCAATCTAAGTGTCTACTAACAGATGAATGAATAAGGAAAATGTATAGATACACAATAAAATACTATCCTGCTAAAAATAGAAGAAAATCTTGTCATTTGCAGCAACATGGATGAACCTGGAGGATATAATGTAAATGAAATAAACCAGGTACAGAAAGACAAATGTGCATGATCTCACTCATACATGAAATCTAATAAAGTTGATCTCATAGAAGTAGTGAATACAGTAGTGGTTACCAGAGGCTGGGAAGGGAAGGGAGGAGGGGAAGATGGATAGAGATTGGCCAATGAGTACAAAGTTACAGTTAAATAGGAAGAATGAATTTGGGTATTCTATTGCACAGTAGGGTAGCTATAGCTAATAACAACATACTGTATATTTCAATATAGCTAGGAAGGAGGATCTTGAAAGCTATCACCACAAAGAAATGATAAAGATTTAAGGTGATTGTCATGCCAACTACACTGATTTGATCAGTATATGATGTATACATATATTGAAACCTCACACTGTATTCCATAAACATGTACAATTATTATGTGTTAGTTATAACAAAAAATAAATAAATAAATAAATAATTTAAAAAATTAAAAACAAAAAATACACAGTGGCATATAGTTTGTTTTTTTTTCTGATGCACCACCTATTCCAAATTCTAGATTCACTGAAATGGAAGGTAAAAATGAAGACCAGAAAACAAAACAAAAAAAGAACAGTGGTTTGGGTCTAGATTGCATAAGGGATTTCTCTGCTAGTCTCAAGGCCTGTTTAATGCACAAAACTTTTCCAATAGCTCAGGCAGTAATAGAGATTTTCCCATGACTAGAATTTACCTGCATTATTGAAAACAGCTGTTTGGTTTCTCTTGGGTAACTTCCCAATTCATTACCTTGCAGTATGGATTGTTTTCAGTTTTAAAAAATCCAAAGCCACACAAAATTATGCATTATGATATATTCCTTGAAGATTTTGATATTATCTTTTAGATATTTAAAAGCAATGAAATTCCATTTAGCTACATCAAGTTAATTTATTCTGTAAATGGTTAGCATAATCCTATAGCATTTACAGCAACAAAAACAGAACCTCTGAAGTTGATAAATGAAGGCTAGAGTATCAGCCATAATTTACATCTGCAGGTTGTAACCACAGTAATGAAGCCCTTTAGGATTATTAAAATGCATTTTGTATAGTGTATTTATTACTTGGCATTTCTTATTTATGGTCCACAGAAAGACGAAGCTAAGTGAAATAAAACACAAACTAAACTTTTGCTAGAATAATGAGGTTCTATTCCCTGTCTTAGTCAAATACATTTTTATTAGGTTTTAAGTGGTTATGTTGGTTTGGTTCTTGGGAGCAATGCTTTTCACTTTACCTATTATCTTGGACACTTCTTAAGCAAACTAATTTAGCATAAAGAAAACATTGTATGCAGACCTTGGAGTCAAACTATGTTATTTAAAACACCTGATGGGAAAAGTTTTATTTGCTATGAAATCACAAACAGCAAATGATTTCAAGCTTTTCTGATAGAATTATTATTGACCACACTAGGGCTAGCTGGTTTATTGGTCTGGCATTATCCTAATAATTAAGAACTCCCCTCACTTAAGTCAGAATGATGCCTCAGAGAAAAGAAACATGATCCTTCCAGCCACATCACTAAATTATTACCATTTCCCTCCTACAAAGGATAGCAGAATCCCCATTATAATTTTTCTACTCAACCCCATCTCTACTAAAAATACAAAAAAATTAGTCAGATGTGGTGGTTGGTGCCTGTAGTCCCAGCTACTCGGGAAGCTGAGGCAGGAGAATGGCATGAACCCGGGAGGCAGGGCTTGCAGTGAGCCAAGATTGCGCCACTGCACTCAAGCCTGGGTGACAGAGCGAGACTCCATCTCAAAACAGAAAAAAAATTCAACTCTCAGAAATATTTTCTCCCTGAAAGTTGAAAGATATATAGGATGTGCCCTCTTTAAAGTGCTTCATCTACTGATGGCATGGCCTTATTGAGGAAAACAAAAGTATGATTCTCCATGTACAACCTCTGACTAAATCATTTCCTCTCTATCAATGTTTCCACAAGCCTCACCACCTTGGAACGGAAGAGAAACAAAGGGAAAGCTTTATTCAGCTAATTTAGTTATTTCTCTCACTGATAAGACCTCAGAATGTGCAAAACTTCCCCACCTCCATGTCAATTCCTGGCTCTTTCAGAAAATTCCTTGGAATGCTTCCCTGGAAAAGTCATGTCCCTCATGGCGTGGTTGCTCTGATGCTTTGTGGTCCTAGTGGCTTCACTGTGCCATCGTCACATCCACAGAAGTGGAGAGCACTTTGGAGTCTGCCTGTCAAGACCCTTACTCCAGAACTGTGACCACGGGCACAAGTTTAAACTTTTCTGTGCCTCAGGTTTCCCATCTGATAAATGGGTACAAATATAACAACTACTTCAAATGCTTGTCATGATAATTATATAAGATCACTCATATAGAGCTGTAATAAATGTGAGTTATTAATCTCATTGTCTTACATGGTCCTTGCTTCCCATGCAGGCATTAGCCCCAAGCTAAGTCAGGGAGAAATCCACTTACTTGACACAATAACTCTACTCAAAATTTTCCTTCCCTAGTGGCCACCGGCTTTGGACCCAACTTGTGTTCCATGAATTCCCCATCTTTCCTTTTTCCAACAGGAGGGTAAATTCTTTCTGTTTGCTAACAGAACCCTGGCACACTGTCCTGCCAACTTTTGAGGCCTGCTTACTTGGCTCAGGCTCCCACACTGCAAGCCCCCACCATGCTGCATGGAAACCATCCCTACTTCAGGAAAGAATTCTGAGCAATGAAGTGTCCAGTCCGAGAACGGGACTCACAAAGGTGGCAGAGCACTGCAAGTGGCTCAGTGCTTGCATTCTCCAGGCAGGTGGTGGCTCGCTACTGCCACTTAGCAGCAAGAATCTTGAGCAAGCTACTTAACCTCCCTGGGCCTCAGTTTCTCCATCTCCAAATATGGAAAATGATGACAGTTATACCAATCTCATAGGGTTGTCATGACTACAAGAGAGGTTAATAGGTTTGTGTGCTTATGATAGTACCCAGCAAGTCTTTCTAGAGCTCAAAATAAAATGTTAGCTCTGATTCACTGTTGTCTTTGTCATAAAACACAATCCCAAATACATAAGCTTAGAAGTTAGGTCTGGGTTTGAATCCCAGGAATCCCACTTCCCAACTTTGTCATCTTAAGTGATGAAGATGATGACAACTATCATTTATTGAATTACTTACCAGACACTTTATGTATATTATGTGTATGTTTCATGTATATTATCTAATTTGTATTTCACAACCATCCTGTAATTTAAGTATTGTTAATATACCCATTCTACAGATGGGGCAACTAAGATTTAGAAGTGTTTGCAATCATCAAACGGTACAGAGTGGGCGGGTGGCAAAATCAGGATTCTTTCCCTGTGTCCTTAACCACTAGAACAAACAGCCTCCCCACATTACATATTATTCAACTTGTGAGGTTAGGAGAAACAAAAAGAACCCAAGTGGTCAAGAAAGGTAGCTATTATAATTAAAGTGCAAACCATACTGCACTTCATCAGATGCCTTCTGTTCATGAGAAGTCACTGTTGTGAGCGTGAGAAGCACGGAATTAAAATGTTAAAGCACATCGCAGGAGTTAAGGAGGGAATACTCGTACCACGGTCAGTTCTTTATAGACTGCACTAGGCCAGGCCTAAAGTGGCTTGGCCTCCACATGCTAATCAAAAGATCTTAAGGACAGGTAAGCTCATACCCCTAAAAAAATAAAAATAAAAATAAAAATAAAGTGCATCCAAGGGCCCTGTAAACATGACACAAAATGTCTTTTTCACACTCTGGATTGTTTACTGACACCACTCTGAAGGAAAGGAATGCAGACTCTACGGTCTGGGAAATACTTCCCCTCCCTGGAACATATTTCCTTTGCCCTGTTTTCAACACCGCTAACAGGCTTTAGTTGCCCTAAGATGTGAGGAGGCAACATAAGGGGGCTTCATGTTGGGCTGAGCAGCGAAGAAGCAAAATTCTGGGCAAAACATCCCCTGCATGGGGAATGAATGCTCTGTCGTTCTGAAATTTCTTGCCTGAGGGGAAATAATGAAAGAACTCCAGTTCTCCTCTTTTACACAAGAATAGTTCCATGGTGCCAATGGGCATTTATGAGCAACAATTTAGTTTCACTGCAAGGGTGTGGACCATAAATAAATGGGATTTTTGAGGCCTTATAAAAATAGGAAAGTGGAAAGAAAATCAAACAGTAAATGGAAAATGAGAAAGGGAAGAGAGAGGGTGGAGACAAGACTGGTGAGAGAGAACAGTGTTTAAAGGGAAGTTTGCTTAAGCTCTGCCTGTGACTTGACGATCGCATCTCCCCATGAAAACTGTAGTAATATTTGCATACCTGCCATGATTTTTGATATGAGCTTTTTTTTTTAAGAAGAATGGAGCACAGGGAGAGTTCTGTGACCAACCTCAATTCAGCTGACTGGCTGCCCAAGGCTACAAGGGGGCTCAGCAGTTTTGAATTGCTGAAGGTCCCCTGGCTGAATGTTTCCATAAAAAGAGAGAACGAAAGTGACTTCCGAGGTATTCCCGGCATTGTGAATTGATCTGTACAGCTGGCAGATTCTTTCTGGTGGACGTCTTGTTCCAGGTTACTGTATGGTATAAAGCAAGCAAGTATCAGACCATATTCAGCAATCCTTCCAAACAGTTATTACCAAGTGTCTACAGAAACCAGTGTAAAACCTGTTTTTGGAAGATTGATCTTGTCCCATCTCTGTGCCCATTAGACTATTAAGAGAGGGCTTTGCATGAAAGAGCCACTCCAGACTAGTAAGGCAATACCACAGAAGCTGGATTCAACTGAGCTTCTATTTTCATCAGATTTGGATCAGGAATTCTCAACAGCAGAAGGCACAGAGAAGAACTGGAGGACCTGAGTGCCTCTAAGTCTGCATTGAGGGTGAATGTGCCAGAGGCCTCTCACATGTCTCACAGTATACCAATCCACCAATCCACATATCTAGCACAGAATCTGTTTATCTGTTTCACCAATGAAATAGAATTTCTACATTGCTATATTAATTGAAAACACTCTAATGTGAATTGAGATAGTGGTAGTTGAAGGCTTGTAGCCAACGCCTTCAGAAAGTGAAATTCTGACTACCGTTTTTCACATGCTAACTAAGCATCCCTGGTGGCATGTTCTCTGAATTAGGATATTTTACATGTTAACTAGGCATGGATTAAAACCAATTTACACTCATTCACACATAGTATCCATGGTATCGTCTATGCTGAAGTATTTTAAAGATAAACTACAGCCACTGTAATAATCCATTGCCTTTGGTTCTACAACTGTCAAGTAGTCCAAGCTGGGACAGGAGTTTGGGATTAACCTAAAGCATACATTACTATGATTACAAGGAGTTTATAGTCCAGTGAGAGAAATGGACCTGTACACAGAGAAAATGAATGAAAGAAAGAAGTCTTAAATTTGCGAAGAGTAAAATTGATAATTGTGTTGCTTTAAAATTGCACTACTTTTTCAGTGAAGAAGATAATTGACTCTTCATCTAGAGAAGAAAAAAATTCTGATTCTTCTTCAAATGATTTCCTAAAGTAAATTCCAGATGACTAGCAACAGGCATGAAAACCTCAAATGTACAAGGTCCATAATCCAGCATTTTCCCTTTTAGATATTTGCTTTAATTAGGTAATTGCATATATGAAATATATCCATGCACAAAAGATGCACAAGGATGCTTCACCACATCAGTATATTAGCAACAAATGGGAAAAAGCTGAAAGTCATCAATAGGGAATTGACTAAACCAATTAGAGTAATTCACAGCTAAGCATCCATCAGACATATTGATGTGCCTCACTGTTGTCACGGAAATAAGACCACAATATGTGAAGTTTTTATTCAGGTCAGTGGAGAATAAAACAATATTTTTTTGATCATCTGAATATAAAATTGTAAGCATGTGTGCAGATGTTAAGAGTGATTTTCTCTGAACGATGGGATTCACAATTTTTTTTTTTTTTTTTTGAGACACAGTCTCACTGTGTTGCCCAGGTGGGAGTGCAGTGCATGATCTTGGCTCACTGCAGTCTCCACCTCCTGAGTTCAAGAGATTCTCCTGCCTCAGCCTCCCAAGTAGGTGGGATTACAGGCATGTACCACCACACCTGGCTAATTTTGGTTTTCTCCATGTTAGCCAGGCTGGTCTCGAACTCTTAGCCGCAAGTCATCTACCCACCTCAGTCTCACAAAGTGCTGGGATTACACGCATGTGCCATTGTGCCCAGCCTGGTATTCACAATTAATTTTGCCTTCCTTTGTGGACTTTTATAAATTGTTTGAATGTTTATGATGAGCATCTATATTTCTACAAGAGTCATTAAACTTCTAAATAACCTATATTATAGCATGGCTGATTATATGGCTTATATTTAGGGCTTATACTCTTTTTTTTTTCTTTTATTATTATTATTATTATTATTATTATTATTATTATTATTATACTCTTTTAAACATAAATCGGCTTATGCCACTCACCTGCTCCAGATATTGTAACGGCCTCCAACTGAATTTGCAATAAAACCCAAATCTTTAATATGGTCTAGACTATGACTGTCTTTGCAGATTTAACCTTTGTCATTCAACCCCCAGGCCCTTCCAATTCACTATGCTTCAGCCACTCCTGCCTGGCTGCCTCTGTATCCCTTCAGCCTTTTAAACTTGCTTTCCATCCCAGAGTAATAGCACTTAATGTTTCCTCCACTGAGAAGACATTCTGCCTGCTCTTCATCCACCCAAGGCTTCCTTATAATCCAACATCAAATGCAATGTCAATTCCTCAAACAGGCCTTCCCAGACTCACGATCCAAATTAAGTCTCTATTACACTCTCTCCTAAAACCGATCACTTTTCCACCTTAGCTTCTATCACCAGGCGTGACTATGTATTGGCTAATGTGTTTCTTTACAGTCAGATTTCCCACTGGACCATTAGCTCTGGGTTGGGGGTGGCCACCACAACCCAGGACCTGCTCAGGGTCTGCCACTGGGTAGAGATTCAATATATCTCTGCTGAGTAAATGAATAGAAACCAAACAGGGCCAATGGAAGAGGTGATATTACAAACAAACAAACAAACAACAACAAAAAAAAAACACCTAGCATATTTGGAGAACTTTATAATAGTTTTACCACCTTTGTTTCACTCATTCCTAATAAAATTCTGTGCAGTAAGTTATTATCTATGGTTTATGGAAAGTTTTATTCAATTGAAAAGAGATAAAAATAAGTACATTTTCTAAAACATGCAATTAATAAAAATGTTGATGCAATTCTCAAAACCAGGCCTTCAGCTCTAAAGCCAGAGTCCACTGCACTGCTTCCTTCAAGGGGCTGGCTGAAAATGGACACCTTCCTGAGTCTGAGGAAACTCAGTGCCCGATGGAAGCGCAGGTTTCATGTGCGGACTCACCTTCAGGGTTTATCACAGAGGTTCCTTGGTCCACTTCAGGAGCCTCCGTGACCTTTCTGACTAGATTTTCTGTTGACTAAACCAGCAAGCAGAAAACCTAAATATTGAGCAATTTGAAAAAAAGCTCTATAGATTATTGTAAATGTTTTTAACTTACATACAAAAGTTTATAATTCAAAAGACTTGGCCATCCACCTGGCAGCCAATGGATATCAATAAATATAAAAATCAAATTTTCCACTTTTGGGCTTTAGCTACCAGAAATCTCACACACACACACACACACACACACACACGTGTGCCTGCATACATGCACACATATATATGCACAAACACACATTACATACACACACACATCACAGACCATATCAGGTTTTTGTTTACGTAATATCTTCTACAGACCCACAAATAATACATCTAGTAGGAATAGTGATAGCAAACAATTTTTCAAAATCATCTAAGTAACAAAACTTTAACAAATTTTAAAATCATATAACATGTGCTTCAAAAAAAAAAAAAGAAAGAAAGAAAACATTCAAGAAACCAGAGAGGAATTAATTATGCTGAAGAAAAAGTTAAGAAAACAAATCAAAAAAAAACAAAACCTGCATTGCCTTCTCCATTTTTCCCCCTTTAATGTCCCAATTGGTGATGATGATGATAATCTATAATCTGAGCAAAAATCACAAGCTTAGGGCCCCAGAAATACTGGACAAACATAGATTGTAATAGTCTTGTTTAAACAAAAACAGCAACCATATTTATACCAAATAAAATTTAGTCTCTTCACACTCAGAAAGATTTTATTCTGAATTTTACTTTAGATTTTAGAAAGGCTCTTCTTCACAAAAAGAAAATAAAAAAAATCTCTTGCAACAAAAAAATTCCAATGGAAAACGTTTATCATTTAATTTTTGACAGAAGTAGTTGCAAGTTGCCAACCATTATATTATTCCAATATGAAGCCATTTACCACGTGATTGATTTTTCCCAAAATACCTAAGAAACATCCAAGGAATTTAAATTTTTATTGGAAACATCTTTTAAATATCCCAGGTACTAGAATTCCCATTTCCCTCACTTAAATATAGTGTGTGTGTCTGTGCGTGTGTATGTGCCCATAAATGTAATAAAAGTAAGCTGCAACTCTAGAAGCTACAGAAAAAAGTTATTTCTCTGGAGATGAGATGTAGCCCAAAAATGTTTCAATTAATACCAGACATAGTCTTATCACCTTTAATATTCCACAGATAGTCCATCTTATTCCTTACAGATGGGCATCTTTTCATAAATGATAATTCCCATATGTCAAAGAGACAAAGCTCATGATGAAATGTTAATAGTTAAGCTATAGTTTCATTCATTTCTGGCTTTTCTGAAAAAGGGGAGTTCACCACCATCTTAAGGTCATTTTTGCAGAGGGCTTCTTTTTTCTAAGGTTTGCTTATTTTGTTTGAATTCAGTGTCAGCTGTGAACATCAGCAAAGTTTTAGGTCACTGAATTCTTAATATTTAAGACTTTTTTATTCTATGGTGATTCCAATTGTACACAGCAAGGATCAAAGGCTCTTGGGATTATTTTTCTTCTTAAAGGATTATTGTAAATTTAGTTTCTCATTTGGTCCCAGAGAGAAGATTCTCTAGCAATCTTCGTAGATTCCAATTTTGCCTCCAGGCTGCTGGGACGGGACCTCAAGAGAGAATCGATTAATTTTGAACTCAACATCACAGCTGCCCCCACCCCCAATCCAAGCCCCTACACCCTGGGGAGACTGGACACATTCAGGAAGAGTCTGCGAGAAAAGGCAATCTTTCCCTTATTATATAGTTACCTGGGGATGTCTCCTCATATCTGGGTACCTCCAAAAATATAAGGCACCAGACACCCAAACTGCTAGCTCATTCCCAAACTTGTATACCTAACTGGACTAATACAACCTTCCCTGTTCTAATAGTGAAATCAGACAGTAGAGTTATGGGCTGTGGAAAAATGCCCTTGAATCCCTTCTCACTCTGGGGCATTCCTTGAGAAAACCTCACCTAAAGCAGTTGTGGCCGGTTGTGTCTAGGGCGGATGCAGTCATGTGAGGCTTCTTAGCACCTGTGCTAAGGTAGGAAGCTGACTGGCCCATTCCCAGACAGGCTTTGTTCTGCCAGAATCACCAGTAGGCTGTCCCAGCAGTTTTGAGTTATTCACCACTTAAGGTTGTTTTGTGCAAGAAGAGGCCCAAGTTACAGAATAGAACATTTTTTATATATTCACAGTAAGAGTTATAAAGGGATTAAAATAAAAGGATTTTCATTTAAAAATACTTATCAAAGGGTATAAAATGACACAACTGGCTCAAACTCAACTCCAAGTAAAGACAACCCTCCATTTCCACTAATAATCCCTAGGGAATGACAATCATCTACTACATACTCTGAAAATGATTGAGTCTGGAGAAATGGAAGGAATGGTAATACAGAAATATAAAATTAATTAAATAACTGAGAAATTATGATGAGAAGTGACAAAGATATTTAAAGGGAAATCGAGAGAACATTCTTCATGTGGCATTGCGCTACCCAGAATTACCGCAAAAGTGCATCTGGATAGCTTGAAATTATACATTAATTAGCATATGTCTCTGCCATTAAACTGTTAGCTTGATGAATTCAGGAACTATGACCATCTGGCTCACGCTGGAGCAGTGCCTAGCACAGTGGCACACAGCAGGCACTCAGTAAATATTTGATGAATAAATAAATGAATGAACCTATGGTACAAACAGACTTCATATTCATAACAATAAGCACTGTAAAACCTAAATATTAAATATATCTTATATTGTCTTTAATATCAAGTTCCTTTCACTCCTTTATATTTATTTCAAAATTACTGCATATTGTGGCAGAGAGTATTTTCTTCTGGTCCCGCTGTCAGACTACATTCCTACCTCTTTTGAAATTAGAGAAAATCATCGAACTGAGTTCCAGGCCATGCAATGTAAGTAGAAGTGAAGTGCATCACCTCCAGGGCACAGCAGTTAAGAGTGAATATGCCTTCTCCACATTCCAGCACTCTCCCCATGTGTGCAGCTGAATGCAGAGGAAGACGAGCCCCTAGAAAATGGTGGAGCCACACAAGGGAACGACCCTGGGTCCTTGAGTGACCACATGGAGCAGAGCTCTACACTGATTCATATAGAACTACGAAACAAAAGAAAAATAAACTTCTTTTATGTTAAGCCGTTTAAAGGTTGGGGCTATTTGTTATAGCCATTAGCCTATATTAACTTAATGCTTGTGGATTTGGAAGAAAAAGCTATTGTGGACTAAGTTTCCACATTCTCTCAAATATTCTAAAAAACACATTTAATGTACTTAAATGTTAAATATAAAAGCAGAGTATATTAGTAATCTTAGAAATGATTAAACCCAAGTATCTCCACTTTCTCCTACTCCAGCCCCATTTCACTTTCACAGATCAGGTAAAGGGAATGACATATTGTGGGAAAATTGAAGACTGAATTACATGGCAACCTCAAATTTTCTCATGGTGGATTTTATACTATTGGGTTCTTCTAAGGCAAAATAGAATTCCTTTGCCTGAAAGTTTCTATCATGCTACTTCACTCATACACCTTCCTTCACCTCTATATTTAGCTATGGAAATAATTATTTTTTCTTTCAGAGTTTATCCCATAATAGCAGATATTTAATCAGCCCAAGTTGAATTTATGGCTCATGTGTCACTCTCAAATTCTAAGCACCAAGCAAAATGGTTAAATTGGTTGCTTAAAATTGTGCTTACTCCAAAACCTTTCTTAATTTCCTCTAGCCATGAAATAACATCTCCATGGACTAAGTGAGCCAAGAAATAAAAATTCTATAGTTACATAATTACAGAGATTAAATAAGAATTACTCTAACATTGCACAAATTATTACTTATTTTCTGTTTTTCCATTATTATAGGTTGATGATGTAAGAAAGACAATTAACATAAGCCCAGATTTTGCAAACTGGGCTAGCAAACTTTACAAAGTGCAAAAGATTTAGTTTGGCTCGGGCACTGACACATTCAATGTTCCCTTAGCCTCTTGGCACTAGTCTCCTTAAAAGATCACCTTTCTCTCCATCCCTACAGAAAACCAGATCCATAGTTCAGAAGTTATAAGCATCACAAAGCCTCATGTAATGAATTGTCTCCCATACACAATATTTTGAGGAAATAAAAAAGGAAAAATAGAGTTATTTAAATTTTGCTCTATAGCTTGATTTAATGAAATATAATCACCCAAATGCATTTTATTCTAGTCGTACGGCCAAGTGTACATAATCACAGGAGTTTTACGCCATTGTTTGGAAGATATCCTTAAATCTTAAACAAAGGATTGACTAGTCATGGACCCATTCTGTTAATGAAGTGATTATTATGGCTTAAAAGTATACTTGAGATTTTTAAAAATCTGAAAGATAAATTTAAAGCTGAAAAGCAAATAGAGTTGACATAAGTGTCAAAATAAACAGTCAATTCAGAAATATAACTCAATGTCAGACTATCTTAGCTATTCTCATGTTTTGCTGATAATTCAATAGGACCAAATTCTTACCATTTTTGGAAAAATAAAATATTACTTGATAGACTAGCAAAATATGTTTTTTCCCTAAATAAACCTTCCTATTTCAATCTCCATACACAGTGTACACTGCTTCAGACCAGTGACCTTAAAAAGAAGCAACATCTGCCTAGCTTTCCATGGCTGCTCCATTTCATGAATAAATCACTCCAAGAATGGCATGAATATGTAGAAAATTTCTGGCATGTGACTTACCATATGAACTTTTTAAGCCTTGGGAAGGCTGGGCCTAGAAGGCATTTAAAATGCCCTGAGAATATTATTCGATTTGCTGTTGCCTAGAATTCATTCAAAATTGGATCTTTATTTAGACACCATGGAAACTATGGTTAGTGGAAACTGTACATAGATATTGCCATTTCCCCTGAAAGTACAAACCATCCTCACCCTAATCCCTGCAAACTGACACTCATCTCAAAAATGTTCACAGGGCTAAACTCCATAGCCACTTAGGTCAGATGTTGGTTCCCGCAGAACAAGAATTCCTCAGTGTGAGAGAGGGTTGCATTCTTACCATGGTGGGCTGGTTTTATGTGAAGTACCAGAAAGTGAAAGAAATTCCTAGAGTGTGGAAACTCCTCCACTCTTCAAATGTGATTGCTTATTTGTTTGAATTTGTTTTTCCTAAAAACTTAACAGGGACCTAGCCATTCAGCCAGTGCTTATGTTATTTATATCACACAGACTGTGGGGGAGAAAATGTTTTTTCTCCTACAGTAAAGCTCTGTGCATGCTGGCACCTGAGGGGCCTCCAGGAGTTACACAGTGAAGAGCTGCCCTGAGTCCCTGCCCACCATGCCAGCACCCATGTTGGTCACATCCCATAGCCGGAACTACTCCATGACTTCTACAGCTTCCCAGACCCAGCCTGTTCCAAGGAAGGGGGCCTTGAGCAGCTCCAGCTCCACATTCCACCTTCCTGTTCACAGCATGGCAATTCCCTTGTTTAAAATACATGATCTAAAGAGATGCTCATGACATGTTAAAGTGAACAACACATATCACAAGACAATTCTACAATATGACCCTACATTTGGAAAGCAGATATATTAGTCTGCTAGGGCTACCTTAACAAGGTACCACAAATGGAGTGGTTTAACAACAGAAATGCATTGTCTCATAGTTCTGGAGGCTATAAATCCAAGACCAAGGTGTCAGCAGGGTTTGTTCCTTCTAACGACTGTGAAAGAGGATCTTTTCCATGCCTCTTGCCTGGCTTCTGGAGGTCTGCAGGCAAGCTTGGCATTCCTTGGTTTACAGAAGTATCACCATAATCTCTGCCTTCACCTTCACAGAGCAGTCTGTCTGAGTGTACATCTCTGTGTCCTAATTTCCTCTTTATATAATGATACAACCACATTGAATTAGCACCCAGCCTAGTGACCTCATCTTAACTAATTACATCTACAACTCTATTTCCAAATAAGGTTACATTCTGTGGTACTGAGGGCTAAGACTTCAACATATGAATTTTGGAAGGATATAATACAATCTACTACAGCAAATAAAGTAAAAGGTCTTTGTACTTGTATACAGTTATATTTACATAGAGAAAGGGGTAGAAGTATACACAGGATGCACAAACTGTTAACTTTCATTACATGGGCATGTGATTAGCTAAGGTTGAGGAGTACTTGTTACATATTTGATTACACATTTGACATTGCATTAATTGTTACAATGAATAGCTATTAAGTGTAATGAAAACTTAAATAATAAAATATATTGCTGGGAAGCAGAACATTTCCTAAATTATTGAATTTCTTCTCTTCTTAATCCATTGCTGTATAACTTAAAATAATGACTATTTTCAAGAACCTAAAATGCAGAAGCCATACAGTAATGAAAATGGAAAAAAAAAGGCAAGTAACAAAACCCATTGGAGGAAAAGTAGAAACAAAAGCTAAATATAACAGATATGGAAATGATATCTCTAATCACAGATTAGGTAAGTATGAAAATTATTGGTTTGAAGGGAAAGGAAAGGAAAAGTCGAAATAAAGAAAAGGCATTCATGCATGAAAACAGAAGTCAGCTATAAAGATTGTTGCATGGAAACAAAGATCTGTCAAAATGTTGGATGCTCTGGGGATAAAAAATGAAATAGAAAATGAGTACTCCAAGATGAAATAGTAAAAGGTCTCATCGTAAAGTGCTTCCCTTAAGGTGAAAAGATCAATGTGAAGGCAGAGTAATGCCCCTTCCCCAAAGATGTTCCTGCTCTAATGGACATCTTCCATGGCAAAGGGACTTGTGGCTGTAACTAAGAATACAAACTTTGGAATGGAGAGACTGTCTTGGATTATTTGGATGGATCCAGTCCAATCTCATCAGTCCTCAAAAGCAGAGAACTTTTCTAGGCTGAGTTAGGAGACAAGACAGAAGAGAGAGAGATTGGAAGCAAAAAAAGAATTCAACCCATGGTGCTGGCTTTGAAGATGAAGCAAGGGATGCAAGAGCCAAGGAATGCTGGTGGCTCCTCAAAGCTGAGAAAGGCCCTCAGCTGACAGCACACAAGGACAAAGGGATTTTCTTTCCACAACCACAAGAAAATGAATGCTTCCAACAACCCAAATAACTGGGAAACAGATCCTTCTCCAGAATTTCCATAAAGGAACACAGGCTCTATCAACACCATGATCATAGCCTTCTGAGATCCGTATTCTATTTATTTTTCATTTTTTAATTTTTGAAACGGAGTCTTGCTCTGTCACCCAGGCTGAAGTGCCGTGGCATATTCTCAGCTCATGACAAACCTCTGCCTCTCGGGTTCAAGTGATTCTCCTGCCTCAGCCTCCAGAGTAGCTGGGATTACAGGCGTGCACCACCACACCCTGCTAATTTTTGTATTTTTAATAGAGATGGGGTTTTGCTATGTTGGCCAGGCTGGTCTTGAACTGCTGACCTCAAGTGATCCACCCATCTCAGCTTCCCAAAGTGCTGGGATTACAGGCGTGAGCCACCACACCTGGCCTGAAACCCGTATTCTAATCTACAGAAATATAAGATGACAAATTTGTGTTGTTTAAGGCCATGAAGTTTATGGTAACTTGTAACTTAGCAGCGCTAGCAAGCTGATACAATAGTATTATAGAATCTATTATTATAAATATTTAGATGATAACCTCTGAGTGACTGCTATTTCAAAGCACTGTGCTAAGCACATTATGTACTGCATTCCATTTAGTCCTTGCCATAGTGTCTCCTCTATAGATTGTGTAGTCCAGTGTCTCTATTTAAATATGATTGAATTAAGCCTAGAAAAACAAAATAATCTGTTACACAGCTCATATCACATAGCTCTTTGAAATCATAGGCTTGGATCTGGCACTATCTGTGGAGCAATCCAGGAGAAAACGAGTGATATTTTTCACTACATCACTACTACTGCTACTTTCACTACTTCAGTACTAAGTGGGGATAGATTGCTCTGTCATATTTCCATCTCTGCTCAGTGCCAAGGGCTGGTTTTCAGGGAGTGACTTCTTTGAGTCAGTGGTGTGAACAGGGAACAAAGAAGACCTGGTCCTCATCGAGATTCAGCCTGCCCCTGACAACCTAGAGGGTAGGCTCTCACAGAAGGTGAGCCACTACTGAAAGGAAAGCCAATGTCAAAGCAGGACTGGAATAACCCAGGTCAAATGGCACCTCCTTCTTGAAGTGGCTCCCCATCCTCTTTTCAGAAGCTCCTTCCTCTGAATTCATGCAGCATTTTTTCCTCTGCATCTTATGGTGCATACTGCCTGCTAGCTTGTGTTATAGTTGCTTGTGCACATACTTAAGCTCTGAGTAGGGCTACCATTTACTGAAAAATTGTCATGTGCCAGACACTCAGCTAAATGCTTTGCCTGCATTACCTCATGGAATCCCCATAAACACCTGTGTGATGGGTACTATAATTATTGGTAATTTTGCATAAAAAGAGTCTAAAGTCAAATGGATCTCTTGACTTACCTGAGACCTCACAATTAGTCAGTGGCAGAGCCAGTATTCAAAATCTGCTGTCTGTCTCCCAAACCTGTGCTCTTAATTTATAATTAAACTCTTCAAGAATAAAAAGGAGACTTCTATGTTTGTGTCTGGTTTATTCATTGCATTCCCAGGGCATAGCAAAATTTCAATAAATATATGCAGACTGGAATAAGAGGCCATGAGTGGGAAAGTTTCAAAAAAAAAAAAAAAAAAAAGCCTGACTAGTGAAGAACAGTACCTACTTAACATCTGGCTCATGGTCTCTCCCAAATACTAATTAGGAATAATTCGAGGTAAATATTCCTGTACTTGACATACTGTTTCCTGGGAATTGCATTTATATCTTTATATCAATAACATTTTGATTTTTATTGTTTTACCACCAATTAACCAGTCCAAAGGGCAAAAATGGCACATGAAAGTGCTGTAAATTAGTAAACTGGACAGAAGAAAGTACGAAACTGCATACCTAGTGACCAGTCTCCTCTTATCACCCCACAGCTCCATCTGCAAAGCCCAGAAATCACTGCAGCACTATTACAGGGAGGCCAGATTCTCTCTGACCTTCAGCTGTGGCTGTAACCGCTTTGGCTGAGGGTGCATCCTGAAATGCTAGATGCTAATGCCGCAGGTCAAGTCATCATTGAACCCACAAGGTATTTTGCTCTAACTGCACTTATTCAACATCTTTACTTCTTGCTAGATTATAAATTCCATGAAAGGAACAATAATATTGATTTGGTTTATTACTCTATCCTCAGTTCTTGGCTCATAATAAAGGCTCAATAACTGTTTACTGAATGAATTCATGAGTGAGTGAATATCTCTAGACCCGTGTCAAATGAATTAATTAACTTTAAGAAAACAGACTAGTGATTATATTTGTGGGTTTCTGATTTGATTTTAACTATGGAATACATAATTTATCTCTAGTAATATTTGCATCATTTTTGGCAAAAAAAAAAGAAAAAAAAGATGAAGAAAACCCAACTAAATATCAGTTTAAAAAATCAGGAAATTTGTTGTCTGATGTCACAAGAAGCTGGGAGGCAGAGTGGTTGTGGGGTTGGTTATTTTGCTTCTGCAGTGACATCCTCAAGTTATTAGCCATATTTTGCTTGTCCACTCTGCCATCTTCAACATGCTGTCTTGGTCCTCTACTTCCTTCTCATAATTACAGGATAGATTCAGAAGATCCAGCATCTTCTCCTCACCCTAATTTAACTAGAGATAGCTACACAACTAAACTTTCTCCTGAGATTATTTTAAAGATTAAAAAAAATCTTTCTCCCAAGCCTCTGCAACAGATATGTACTCATTGTCCAGGACAATATCATGTGCGCTATTTCTAAACTGAACAGTGGCAAGGTGGATGGGCTTATCATGACAGGGTTAGATTTATCAAAATTCCCTCCCTGGGGATGCGGAAGGGGCTAGCCTCTCCTGGTGACATGGCCATCTGATTGCTGAACCAAATTAACTTACTGTGAAAAGAGGTAAAAGAAATGGCTGTTGAATAAACCACTATGAAGAGTTTTAGATCTATACGGCCACTTTTCTGCATGAACATCCGCTAAGTGCCAGATGGATCCCCCAAACCTTCTCTCACTATTCTGAAGTGTATTTGCCACATGTTTATGGCAGATACATTATTTTTTTCTGGCATAAATGTTGTCATCAATAGAACTAAGAAAAAATAATTCCACTAATACATACCCCTCCCCTTTTGAAATAAATCAGATTCCAGTTCTGCCTGAGCTCCATATTCCTGGCCATTTAAGACCATGTCCTAGATTCTAACCCTACATTATTTTGATGGGTAAAAATAACCCTGAACTTACTAAAAATAATAATAATAATAATACCTGGGTAGCCCAGTAAGTTTGTAGTTCTGGAAATTTACTAAAATCTAAATTACCTTTTCATAGTGAAGATGGGGGAAGGATAAACAGAGTGAATACCATATGGCCTGCCTCTTGCTACTGGTAGAAATAGCATTGTCCTTTACCCAGGCCATTCCTCTTGAAAAATCATACTTGCCCTTTATTTTTGAGATCTGATCACCTCATCTTTGATTAGATTCTATGTCTCCAGCTAACTGCACACTTTGAAGAACCTGAACCAAAGTTTGAAGGCTGCCCTTCTCATTTAGCAGCAGGTACAGCAATAATAGCAGCGAAAAACATTGATTGTGAATAACCCCTCAAAGACATCCAATAGCATTTTCGCCTCTTTAGCTCTAATTGAGTCTGCATTTCCTCATATGTTTCCTGGCTTCATGGTTCATGATGAGTTTTAACACAAGAGAAAAGAAAACAAGATGATTGCCATGACACCCTTTGGGTCACAAATCCAGAAAAAAAAGAGTAGATTGAGAAATCTGTGACAAAAATAAAACAAAATAATAATCATGAAAGTTTAAGAATCTCAACAGGGACAGAGCAGAAACCGTATGTGCTCAGACTCTCATAGGATATATTAAATTTGGCTGCCTGTTGCAAAGAAGTCTGTGGATAGGCAAACATTCTGTCAGTCCTAATTACCTCACTGGGCTGTTTTTGTTACTTCAGGCTCTCTGCCGTCTGGCATGGGCGCCCTGCATCAGCCAAGATCCTAGCCAGCTGAAGAACATTGAGAGGCAGGCCTTGCACCCGCGCCTGTGAACTGTCACTCTGTGTCTCTTTAGACTTGTGATGGGGTATGCCTTCCAATAGGCTGTCAGTTTGATTCCTGACTTGCCAAAGCAGCTGTGTGCACCGAGGTCTTTTAAAAAATCATAGACGGAGACCTGATCTAGTCCAGCAAACGATGACAAAAAAAAACCAGTCATTGCTTGAGAAAAGAAAGAAAGAAGAAAGAAAAGTATAGCAACCATTAAGTGACAAAATTAATTAACTCATTTTGTGACCAATAACTGTGAAGCAAAAAAAAAAAAAAAAGGAAAAAAAAAAAGCAGTCATCGTCCAAACCCACAAATTAACACTGTAAATGATCCATGCAGAAATGAACTTGAAATGAATTCTACTGGCTCAGTTAATGTGTTGAAAAAGCACATTGAGTTGGTAGGGTCCTTTGGCTTCGACTACATTCGACTCTGTTGGGGGAAAAAAAATGCTATAATTGGTACCAACACATCCTGTGAACTGCAAAGCCAAGAATGTTTTGTTGTCCATGACATTTTCCCCAGGGTTAATACCCTTCTTACTTCAATTAGAGAGATATTTAAAAGATCAACCCAAAGATTAGCACCAAAGCATATTTTTCTTTACTGTTTTAATGTCAGGGATGGAGAACAAAGAGTTTACTTCACTATAACTACAAAGCGTTTCAAAACCCAGAGAAAAAGGAAAAGTTCCCTTCTTTGGTCACAGCAGTGATGAAAGTGTGGTCACAAACTCAACATCACTTGATATCACCACGACTTTGGGATTTTTTTGAATTTATTATTTCTTTAATTTTTAATTTTTGTAGGTACATAGTAGGTGTATATATTTATGGGGTACATGTTTTGATATAGGCATGCAACACGCAATTATCACATCACAGAAAACGGGGTATCCATCACCTCAAGCATTTACAAACAATCCAATTATACTCTTTGTTATTTTAAAATGTATGATTAAATTATTATTCCCATAGTCGTTCTGGTGTGCTATCAAATATTGGTCTTATTCATTATTTCTATCTTTTGTACGCATTAATCATCCCCACCACCATCTCTCACTATCCTTCCTAGCCTCTGGTAACCATCCTTCTACACTCTATCTCCATGAGTTCAATTTTTTTTTTTTGATTTGTAGCTCTTAGAAATAAGTGAGAACATACAATGTTTGTCTTTCTGTGCCTAGCTTATTTCACTTAACATAATGACCTCCAGTTACATTCATACTGTTGCAAATGACTGGATCTCATTCTTTTTCATGGCTGAGTAGTACTCCATTGTGTATATGTACCACATTTTCTTTATTCATACATCTGTTGATGGACATTTAGGTTGTTTCCAAATCTTGGCTATTGTGAATAGTGCTGCAACAAACATAGGAGTACAGATACCTCTTTGATATACTGTTTTCTTTGGGGTATATACCAGTAGTGGAATTGCTGGATCATATGATAGCTCTATTCTTAGTTTTTTGAGGAAGCTTCAAACTGTTCTCCATGGTGGTTGTGCTAGTTTATATTCTCACCAACAGTGCACAAGTGTTCCTGTTTCTCCACATCCTCACCAGCATTTCTTTTTAATTGCCTTTTGGATATAAGCCATTTTAACTGGGGTGAGATTATATCTCATTATAGTTTTGATTTGCATTTCTCTAATAATCAATAAAGTTGAGCACCTTTTCATATGAGTGTTTCCCATTTGTATGTCTTCTTTTGAAAAATGTCTATTCACATCTTTTGCCTATTTTTAATCTGCTTTGTGTTTTTAGCCCACTTACCAAATAAATTATTCTTGTAGTCTCCTCCATCAAAGTGGACATCAATACTCCCACTCTTTAATCCTAAATAATTATCCATCTCACAACATGGGGTAGTCTGAAAATGCATAGAGAGAAACATCCTTCTTTGAAAAGAAATGGATGGCCAGGTGCAGTGGCTCCCGCCTGTAATCCCAGCACTTTAGGAGGCCAAGATGGTTGGATCACCTGAGGTCAGGAGTTCAAGATCAGCCTGGCCAACATGGTGAAACCCCATCTCTATTAAAAATACAAAAATTAGCCAGGCATGGTGGCACGTGATTGTAATCCCAGCTACTTGAGAGGCTGAGGCAGGAGAATCACTTGAACCTGGGAGGCGGCAGTTGCAATGAGATGAGATCATGCCACTGCATAACAGCCTGGGCAACAGAGTGAGATTCCATCTCAAAAAGAAAAAAGAAAGAAAGAAAATAAATGGACAGAAATCTGTGCAGTATGTCTGGGATGCTAGCTCCAAGTTATCATGAAGGAAAGAATAAGAATGAAGAACATCCAGCCTCAGGAGTCTCCAGAAGAAGTTGTCTGCCTGCCAATGTTATGGCATAGGCCTAATCTGAAAGCAAGAACCTGGCTTGAGAGGTTTGTAGTCTTGTTTCAGCTTCTTGTAATGGCTATCATTATAACTATTTGCATCCTTGCTGGTGGCTTTGGCTAATTATATTTAACCTCACTCTGGGTCAGTTTCCTCATCTATAAAATGAGGATAACTAATAATACCTACATAAAAGGATTGTTCTGACGATTAAATGAGTTAATATTTGTAAACCACTTATAACAGAGCCTTGTACCTAGCAAGCCCTATATAAGTATTAATCTAATGACATATACTATCTTAATCTTTTATTTCCTCAATCAATATTTATTTCCTGTTGTAAATGATTTTAAAAACTCCTGTTATTCTATTTCCTTGCAGTTGCCTTCTTTTCTTTTTGATCTTGTTACTACATTCCTTATACCTTGAAATAATTCATTTTTGTAGTATTATGTAACATTTTTATATTTACCACTTTATCAGCTTTAAACAACTTACACTGGCTTATGATGAAAAAAAAAAACACTGAGTATCTTTAGGATAATTTCAGATAATTTTCAGAACATGAGCTCACTGTTACGTGAACTTGAGTCAATACTACATTTATCACCTGGTATCCAAATGGAACCACAGTGGCATTTTGGGTCCTTTAGGGAATAGTGTTACCTCAGAGCTGGCATCCAACAATCTCTTAATAATATGGGTGTCTCTATTATCTTATTCATATTTATCTAATGCATATGTTATGCATAAGTCATACTATGCATTATGTTAAAGACAAGAGTTTTCTTAGGGAGAAGGTTAAGGGTGGGGGAAGGGTTTATGGTGTCTACTTGGTCTAGGTATCTATGGCTGTGTAACAAACAATTCCAAAATTTAGAGGCTTAAAAGAGCCAAATAAATTATTCTCTCTTATATTTCTATAGTTGGAATGGGCGCCGATGGGTAAGGTCTTTCTTAGAGTCTCTCATGCATAACAGTCACATAGACCTTGGACTGGACTCAACTGAAAGCTTACCTGGGTTGGACATTCAACATGGCTTTCTATTTACAGGCCTGGCACCACCATACTCCCTGACCTTTCTCTCTTTGTGTTGCTTGGTTTTTCATAACATGGTGGTCTCAGAGTAGTCACATTTCTTATACCGTTGTTGGCTTTCAAGAGGCAAGAAACAGGTCGATGAAGGACTATACCTAGAACTGGCCTGGGGACACTTTCACTTTATTCTATTGGTCACAGAGTCCACCCAGATGAAAGGAGCCAAAAATAAACCCATTTACTGATGGGGGAGTGGGCCCTTGATGGGGAGGTCAGATTGCAGAATAACACATGTGTTGGGAGCCATTGGAGGGCAGCCATTTTTGGGAAATGCAGTCTGTGACACTATTTATGATGTTCACAGTATCAAGTCTCTCCTCCGTTCTAGGGGCTCTGGGTTTGTGAACTTAAAGAATGTGAATGACTATGAAGAGGGCTATAACTCTTTTGGGGGATAAAGTAGAGCCTTAACTTGCCATGTGTGAAGAGTTTTTCATCATACAATTTGTTCTTAATGAGTTGCCATATCTAATAATAATAAAATAGACAATCCTTTGGCAAGACTGATTAAAAATAAAAGGGAAAAGACACATCAATGTCAGGAATAAAATGTGGAGTACAGTCACAGATAGAGTAATGATTCTTAAAATTTGCAAAAGAAATACTGTGAAAACTTTTCTGCCAATAAATTAGAAAACTCAGACAAAATAGAAAAATAACTAGGAAACTGTAACTTACTATCGATGACTTGATAATAAGTAGAAAAACTTAATAGCCTTATAACCACTTAACAAACAGAGCAATAATTGAAAATTTCCACTAGTAGGCCCCCCTAGATCTTGCCCCAGTAGTTTGACAGGCAAGTTCTACCAAAATCTCAGAAACTATTTCAAAAGTATAGAAAAAAATAAAGTTTCCAACTCGCTCCATAAAGCTAAAAGCTTTCATATCAATAATTTATAAGATAATTCAAGAAAGAAGAATTATAGACAAATCTCAGTTTTGAATATGGATGTAAAAAACCTGAATAGAATATTAGAAAACAATACCAGCACTGTCAAAAAATAAAATATCATGACTAAATATGTGATGCCACAGAAATACATGGATTGTTAAACTTTAGACATTGTACTATGTAATGCTCCACATTCGCAGGTTAGAAAAGAAAAACAATGTAATTCTATCAAGGGTGAAGAAAAGCATTAAATAAGATTTAACAAATTTCTTAGCAAAATAGTACTAGAGGAAGCACTCGCAATCTGATAAGGGGTACTCACTGCATGCATACAACAAATACAGACACTTAATAATGCACACTTAATAACAACCCATGTGTTATTCTGCAAAATGGCCTCCCCATCAAGGGCCCACTCCCCCATCAGTAAATGGAGTTTATTTTTGGCCCCTTTCATCCGGGTGGACTCTGTGACCAACAGAATAAAGTGAAAGTGTCCCCAGGCCAGTTGTAGGTATAGTCCTTCATTGCCTTCTTTCTTGGCTCTTGAAAGCCAACTACTATGCACACTTATACCATGCACACTTACAAAGCATTCTTTTTTTTAATCATGAAATAGATAAGTATTCTCTCTGTCACCATTCCTCCTCCATATTGAACTGGGTGTCCTTGCCTATGCGTGAGAAAAAAAAAAAGAAATGAAATATGTAAATAATGAAAGGAAAAAAATGGTCACTAAACTGTCACAGAAAATATATCAGCAAAGGAAGAAAATACAGATAATTAGACTTTATAAGAAAGTTTAGAAAAGCAATGAGAGCTGTAATATTCATATATATTTTTCCATATCATACAGAATATAAAATGTACATTATTTTTAACTCAGTAATTCAACTTCTATGTAACCACTCTAAAGAAACTCCCACCAATAGGCACGAGGAAATACATAAAGGACATTTAAAGTTCTGTCAATAGGGGAACAGATAAACTATGACATACTGGAATACTATACAACAGTTAAATTGAATGAATATTTAACTGTTATATGATATACTGGAATACTATACAACAGTTAAATTGAATGAATGAGAATCATACATATCATTATGGATAAATAAAAGAGTAAGTGGGAAAAAAAAGAACAGTATATGATATACTGGAATACTATACAACAGTTAAATTGAATGAATGAGAATCATACATATCATTATGGATAAATAAAAGAGTAAGTGGGAAAAAAAAGAGAAAGTGGTACGACCCTATGTAAGTTAATTACCCTCTCTGTACTCAGTTTTCTTGTCTATAAAATGACAATAATAATAGCACCCACTTTCTAAGGGTAATATGTGTAATATTCTTTAGAAAACTGCCTGAAAGACAGCAGGTACTTAATGTTTTCACCATTATAATCACAATGTCAAAGAAGGTGATGATGATAACATTTACTTTTCAAACATGAAAACAGTACTATATATTGTTTATAGATAATACACAGTAAAATCACAAAACAGAAATTTCACAACAGTTAATTCCAGAAAAAGGAAGGAGGAAAAAGAAGCAGAGTATTTAAATCTGTAATCTACTTATTTGTGAATAAGAGAGGTCAGAGGTAAATATAGCAAAAAGTTAACATTTAAATCTAGATGGTAGATGTGTATGACTTTCATATATTGTTTTTCTGTTTCTATTTATTTAAAATATCTCATGATCAAAAAAATTCAAAGGGAATGAACTAGATATCTTAAGACGTTAATAGTAATATATCGGGGCTGTTGGATGGTGAGTATCCTTTGTGGTCTTGAATAGAGTTTTCTAATTTTCCAAGTTTTCTACAATGAGAAATGTATTTCTTCTGTAATTAGACTGAAAATAATTTTCAAAGCAAAGATAAAATCCTTTTACTATTGAAGCCACTAGAGGTCTACTTTATCCAAATTAATATTCACTTAGATGTCTTCTAATCCAAACAAAATCTCTCTATATTGAAAATCACATAATTTTAAGAGTACAACATTTTATTTATTACATCAAAATTTATATTTACAAATTATGCCTCCCTTTTTGCCTATAGTTATAATTCACAAATAACTTACTGGTGTTTGTCACTATCTTTATATAGTAAAATACCATTCCCTATAAATTTCATATTGCTGGTATAATGGTGGAGGGGTTACAGATGATCTGTGGATGTATTTCTCAGAAAGCCCATGGAATGATACCACCAGAGATTTCCTCTAACCTCGCTATTTGGTGTTTCATATCTAAAAGCACATCTACTCTGAAAACAGAACTGATCTTCAGAGACCTTGTAATTTATTTTTTACCATGATTACAATTCCCAATCTAACCAGCAGCAGTTTAAATTGAATTCTGATCCAAATGATCAATAGCCATGTGCAACCCATTAGACATGTGAATATTAAATCGTTTTTGGATAAGGGCTGTCCAAATGAAAAGCATATAATTATCATCTATTAACATATATTGAAGCAAATGACACATAAATGCAAAATGTGTCTCACAGAACCTATCAGAATCTCAATGACTATAATGTTAAGGTTAGACTTTATATTTTACATATGGATTAGTAGTGTATTATGATTTATGTCCTTAAGTATTTATTATTAATCATGTTGCTCTTATGCCACAAAATGGGTAAATTTGTGAATAAAATACATTTAATCTCCTATTCCACCCTTTCTTTTTTCACTTCCCTAATATAAAAATTTCCTTGCCTACTACCTACTTGTAAGTAGTAGCCATGATTAGTGAATAAAAGGATAATTAAGCTCAGTTTAATAAGAAAATAAGTTCAAATAGCTAGCTTACTTTTCATGTTTTCCCTATAAAGCCTAAAGCATAACATTGTACATAAAAAGTAGAACTTAAAGAAAGATGAGTCCTGTCTCCTATCTCTAGTGTCTAAAATAGTAGTGAAGTTTCCAAACATCCCCTGGTAACTCCTTCTGATATTTAATAGTGCAGAAAAAAATAGTGAATTTTTTTTCTTTAGGAAAACTTAAATCTCTGGTGTTCTAAGACAAAGCTAGACAAATCACCTTTTTATGGGCTATTTCCCAGTCTCCCTAGCAGTTGATTGAGGGCCATGTGACTACACCCAGACCAGCATGATGTAAGAAAGATGGTGCAACCCACTTCCAGATCTGTCCTTCAAGGTATCTCATGAAACCTTCCAGGCATCTCCTCATAGCTGTGGTAAGGCCACATGTTCTAAATGCCAGAGGTATAAGATGAAGAAGTGACACCCAACTGCACTGGACTTTGCATGAGCCAAAAATAAACTTTTATTGTAGTAAGCCTCTGAGGCATGCTTGTTGACTACATTATAGTCTAGTCCATCTAGTTTCAGACACTTAATATAGGTCTTTTTCAGGTATGAACATTGTGATGGTTAACTTTAGGTGTCCACTTGAATGGATTAAGGGATACCTAGAGAGCTGGTAAGGTGTTATTTCTGGATGTGTCTGTGAAGGTGTTTCCCAAGGAGATTGGTGTTATGAGTTGGTGGACTGAGTGGGGAAGATCCATCCCCAATATGGGTGAGCACCATTCAATTGGCTAGGGGCCCAGATAGAACAAAAAGGCAGAGGAAAGGCAAATTCACTCTCTCTCCTGACACTGGGGCACCCTCCTTCTCCTGACCTTGGACATCAAATCTCTAGGCTGGCTGGCTTTTGGATTCTGGGACTTGCACCAGCAGTCACCCTCTCCCCCAGGTTCCCAGGCCTTCATCCTTGGACTGAGTTACACCATTGGCTTCTTTGGGTCTGAGTCCTTTGGACTTTGACTGAACCATGCTATGGGCATCCCAGGGTCTCCAGCTTGCAGACAGTCTGTCGCAGGACTTCTCATACTCACCTGAACCAATTCCCCTAATAAATCCCCCCTGCTGTATATGTGTGTGTGTGTGTGTGTGTGTGTGTGTGTGTGTGTGCACATCTATATGCACACACATATATATTTCCTATTGGTTCTGTCTCTCCGGACAACCCTGACTAATACAACCATAATGAGAAAAAATTTCCAACATGCACTCCCTCTTCCACCCCTGCTTCCAGGCCCCTCCCTGTGCCAGCCTAGTCCCTTCTTCTCATTCAACAGCAGGGTATTTCAGGATTAGCATTGTGTCTTTTGTGGTCCCTAGATCATTTTTCTCTCTCCACACTTACACATATTTAGCCTTTAGTCCTTCCTCACTTGCCCTTGTATCTTTCTGTTTTCTCAGGGTTCTAAATTTCAGCTGTCAAACCTTGTTATCTCTTTCAGGCCAGAAATGAAGATGGGCAAGCCATTCTTAGATGTGTGTGTATCTCCACGTGTGCTAGGGATAAATCCCTCATTCCTCAACACCCCAGGAATACAGAAGCCATGTTGTGAGAGGCAGTGTTGTGTCTGTTTTTCACCTAGGCAAGACTTGGTCAGAGAAGTTAGTTTTGCTACTTCAACAGATTCCAGTCTTGTTGGGAAGAGAGTTGTGAAGCTCTCTTTTTCTGTTCTCAAGGAACAGGGAAGAGGGTGAGACTATTATCTAAAGTCACTACCTTTGCCCTAGTACTTCTGTGATTCTTTCACTGGTGAAGGTGTTTCCTACAAAGCCTACTAAAAACAAAGGGAAATCTAAATAACATCCACCTTCCAGGCCCCATGTTAGTGCTTTGCCTTTCTGACAGATTGTTTAACAAGATCTCTCTATTTTCTTTGCATGAGAACTCTTTACACTAACCTTCTTCTGAGTGATGTTTGATAAGGTTTCCCCCATTTTCTTTTTTATCTTTTCACACAGGAACACACCTGCCATGTAGAACTAGAGTCTTTCAAGCAAGATAAAGATTAGCCTGACTTTTCTTACATCAATTAATCAATATGGTTATGCCACAGACTTACCTTTTAACCTTGGTGTTTCCATAGTGCAATAGTAAAACATGATTTGTGAGGCTGCTGTGTTTTATATATGGTTAAGAACAACCCCCTGTCTGTGTGCTTTGATAAAGTATCAGAGCACAAGGCAACACAGGAAGGAAAGGAGGCTTTTATTGTCTTCATCAGAAATGGCTTTGTAAATCTAAGATTGGAACAGTTATATGGGCAAAGCTGGGAAATTAACTGCTGGACTCTGTTTGCAGATTCCTGCTGCTGGAAAAGCCACTGTTGGAGAATTCTCGGAAGGGTGGAATCATTTGATTTGAATTTCATTTAGGAAGAGGTTTTCTGTTGCTGGTATCAACACCCTCTCCCTTATCACTGAAGCTTATCTCTAAGAGAAAAAAGAAGGGTTTGCTCCACGGTATCCCGAACCCACAAATGCCACTTTGCTTTCTGTTTTAGCTTGTCTCCCAGATGAGGAATCTACAGAACACAGAGATGTAGAAGTATCTCAGAATATGAGCAAGTCATTTTGTACTGAATCAATTTCATGTCAGACAACCCTACCACTGTGCCCTCTGTGAGGTCTTTCTTGACAGAAAGATCTGCCCACCAGACTACAGTGTAGATGTTTGTCTTATAAAAGAATTGTAGAATGTCTTTTTTCAGTATGTCATCCATCTCTTTTGTTTTAAGGAAGAGGAAACTGAACCCCAGAAAATGACATGTTTTGACTCAGATTCCACAGATATTTAGTGGTAGACTCGGATCTTAGAAACCTGTTTTCTGAAAAGAGTGCAGTTTCTACTCCAATGCCAAGCTGTCACATTAGTTCTTAAGGGTATATTTAATTTTGTGATATTTGCAAACATACCACTTCCTCAAAGGCCCACTATAAAACTCCCTGGTGATGTTGTATATTTCCTTGTGGGCATGCTTGGCAGTACTGTTTTAACCTGGGCATCTAGATGTACTATATTAAATCAAAAGAAAATTCATATTATAGCTCTGCCACTTACCAGCTGGGCAATCTTTAGTAAGTTATTTAACCTCTCTGTATCTTCACATTATCTTCTGCAAAATAAAATAACTATCTCATGAGGCTGTTTGGAGGGTTGAAAGAATGCATAAAAAACACTTAAAACAGTGGCTGGCACATAAGAATTGCATGATTAGATATGCCATATAAATGTTAGCTCATATTCTTCCTTCCATTCCTTTCTCACTTTCTTCAAGGAATCTGAGGTATCACCCTATATTACAATATTTTGTTTCTTCATAAACCCTAAGTGTTTTATAATCCTTTACCCTCTTACAGTGTACATATTGTAATGTTCATCCAGTTCATTTGAATATTCACATTGGGAGTAATTGGAAGAACTGCCTTTTTTCATATATGAAAAACAAAAACAAACCACTATCTACCATCTCACTCACATTCTGATTCTTTTTGAGTGGATATCAAAGAGTTAATCCATCTCATTTCCAGGGCATGGTGACAAAGGTTGTTGAACAAATTTCACTTTGCTATCAACTTTTAAATTATGTGAAACACCACTGAATACCAAGATCAAGTGCCTTGTGATCAGTGCATAAAGTGAGCTTTAATGTGGATTTTGTGATGTTCCCAATGGCAACTCAATCATTAAAGTTTCCTTGTAATAACACATCAGTAACTTTCTCTTGAACCAGGTTTGACCAATCATTAAAATGTGTCTGGTTTAGCGAAAGAAAGTTCTTAGATAATGTGAGAGCCCAGGCTATAATCACAGATTTGAGTAGATTCTCTCCATTTCCTAACATTTAGTTAAATAAAACTTGCTATTTTAAGGAAGTCTCTTTTAAACAGTACATGCTTCTTAATAAATAAAATTCTGTTGATTCAAGTATAAGTTCATTTTTGATATGAAATTTAAAAACTTATGTTGGTTTAAATAATACAGAGGGACAGTTAAATTAAGTAGAAAACCATGTGCAGCCAAACATGGCTTGGTCTTTCTGAGTTTCCAAATTGAGGATAGTTGTTTAAGGAATTAACATACCCTAAAGGTTACTATCTTCTTAGTGCTGCTTGGATCCCATCAGTCCAGGCTAGAACACAAAAATCAGGAGATGCCAGGCTTAGATGTCTTAACCTTCTCCTCTCTTCTGTTTTGAGATTGAGATTCTGCCTATAAAAGTGTTGCCCTCAAACAGTCAAGACAAGGTTACCCCAGCAGAGGAGTTCTGAGAACAATGAGCTCGAGGTTTAAAAACAAAATTCAAGGATGTTCTCAATAAGGCTGTTAATCCATGGTTTTCTGCCACGTAGTGTCTCAAATGCCTCTTTGGGGGTTTATTCTATTTTAGAAGGATGGCAGATATAAATATTTCATTATTTTGAGATTTTGTCTTTGACCTAAGGAAGTTTACATTTTGTTTAGATAGTAGTCTGAGAAATGTGATTATTTTATAGAATGGTTAGACATAGGAATGCAAAGAAAAGCAATAAAGTTACTTTTTTTATGTCTAATGGAGTTCTCAAAGATTAAAAGGAATGATAATCATTAGTGTGGGAGTGTGAAAATGGGCATTCTCATACATTACTAGAGGGAGTATAAGTTGGTTCTTTCTTAAAATGAAAGCAATTTGGCGATATACATTTAAAGCCAGAGAAGTGTGTAAACACCAACCCATAATTTCCACTTCCAGGGAATTATCCTAAGGAGATAATTAGTCGAGGGCATAAAGATATATATATATATATATATATACACATATATATACACATATATATATATATACATATATATACACATATATATACATATATACATGTATATATACATATATATACATGTATATATGCAAGAGTATATAGTTTATAAAAGCAAAAAATTAAAAACAGCATAAGTGTCCAATAATAAAAGCTATTTTAATCAAATGCTTCTATATAATGGAATGTTATGTAGCCAATAGAAATAATTATCTAGATGCACATGTGCCAACTTGGAAAGATATTTTAGAATGATTGTTAACTGATAAAGGCACATTATAAACCTAATTATAATATGATAGTGTTATAAGAGAAAAAAATTTATATGGATAGCTAGGAATTGTAGAATATACAATTTAATGCTGCCTGTGATTGTCTGTGTATTTGGTATTCATGCAATTTATGCTTATTTATATTTCCTAATGCCTGCAATTAATATGTATTACTTGAGCATGCATTTTTAAACCATAAAACAATGGAAATTAGTGGCATTATGAGATATAATGATGTCATATTTGTTTTAATGTACTAGAATGAAAATATTGTTTCATTCCATTTGATTTGATAAGCCATGATTTTTAACTCTTTAAAAAATTATCCAAAGAGATAGAGACAAGAAAAATCCTTGAAAAAAATCAATGAACCCAGGAGTTGCATTTTTGAAAAGATCAGCAAATAAGTAGACCACTAGCCAGACTAATAAAGAAGAAAAGAGAGAAGAATCAAATAGATGCAATGAAAAATGATATAGAGGATCTCATCACTGATCCCACAGAAATACAAACTACCATCAGACAATACTATAAGTACCTCTATACAAATAAGCTAGAAAATCTAGAAGAAATTGATAAATTCCTGGACATATACACCCTCCCAAGTCTAAACCAGGAAGAAGTCGAATCCCTGAATAAACCAATAACAAGTTCCGAAATTGAGGCAGTAATTAATAGCCTACCAACCAAAAGTAGTCCAGGACCAGGTGGCTTCACAGCTGAATTCTATCAGAGGTATAAAGAGGAGCCAGTACCATTCCTTCTAAAACTATTCCAAACAATAGAAAAAGAAGGAATCCTCCCTAACTCAGTTTATGAGGCCAGCATCATCCTGATACCAAAACCTGGCAGAGACACAACAAAAAAAGAAAATTTCAGGCCAATATCCCTGATGAACATCGATGCGAAAATCCTCAATAAAATACTGGCAAACCAAATACAGCAGCACGTCAAAAAGCTTATCCATCACGATCAAGTCTGCTTCATCCCTGGGATGCAAGGCTGGTTCAACATATGCAAATCAATAAACATGATCCATCGCATAAACAGAACCAATGACAAAAACCACATGATTATCTCAATAGATGCAGAAAAGGCCTCCGATAAAATTCAACACCCCTTCATGCTAAAAATTCTCAATAAACTAGGTATCAGTGGAACATATCTCAAAATAATAAGAGCTATTTATGACAAAGCCACAGCCAATATCATACTGAATAGGAAAAAACTGGAAGCATTCCCTTTGAAAACCGGCACAAGACAAGGATGCCCTCTCTCAGCACCCCTATTCAACATAGAGAAAGTCAAATTGTCTCTGTTTGCAGATTACATGATTGTATATTTAGAAAACCCCATCATCTCAGCCCAAAATCTCCTTAAGCTGATAAGCAACTTCAGCAGTCTCAGGATACAAAATCAGTGTGCAAAAATCACAAGCATTCCTATACACCAATAACAGACAAACAGAGAGCCAAATAATCAGTGAACTCCCATTCACAATTGCTATAAAGAGAATAAAATACCTAGAAATACAACTTACAAGGGATGTGAAGGACCTCTCCAAGGAGAATTACAAACTACTGCTCAAGAAAACTACAAACCACTGCTCAAGGACACAAACAAATGGAAGAACATTCCATGCTCATGGATAGGAAGAATCAATATCATGAAAATGGCCATACTGCCCAAAGTAATTTATAGATTCAATGCTATCCCCATCAAGCTACCACTGACTTTCTTCACAGAACTGGAAAAAACTACTTTAAACTTCATATGGAACCAAAAAAGAGCCTGCATAGCAAAGACAATCCTGGGCAAGAAGAACAAAGCTCGAGGCATCACACTACCTGACTTCAAACTATACTACAAGGCTACAGTAACCAAAACAGCATTGTACTGGTACCAGATATATAGAACAATGGAACAGAACAGAGGCCTCAGAAATAACAACATACATCTACAACCATCTGATCTTTCACAAACCTGACACAAACAAGCAATGGGGAAAAGATTCCCTATTTAATAAATGGTGTTGGGAAAACTGGCTAGCCACATGCAGAAAACTGAAACTGGACCACTTCCTTACAACTTATACAAAAATCAACTCAAGACGAATCAAAGACTTAAACATAAGACCTAGGACCATGAAGATCCTAGAAGAAAACCTAGGCAAAACCATTCAGGACATAGGCATGGACAAAGACTTCATGTCTAAAACACCAAAAGCAATGGCAACAAAAGCCAAAATTGGCAAATGGGATCTAATTAAACTAAAGAACTTCTTCACAGCTAAAGAAACTATCATCAGAAAGAACAGGCAACCTAAATAATGGTAGAAAATTTTTGCAATCTATCCATCTGACAAACGGCTACAAAGAACTTAAACAAATTTATAAGAAAAAAACAACCCCATCAAAAAGTGGGCAAAGGATATGAACAGACACTTCTCAACAGAAGACATTTATGCAGCTAACAAACATATGAAAAAAAGCTCATCATCTCTGGTCATTAGAGAAATGCAAATCAAAACCGCAATAAGATACCATCTCATGCCAGTTAGAATGGTGATCATTAAAAAGTCAGGAAACAACAGATGCTGGAGAGGATGTGCAGAAATAGGAATGCTTTTACACTGTTGGTGGGAGTGTAAATTAGTTCAACCATTGGGGAAGACAGTGTGGCGATTCCTCAAGGATCTAGAATCAGAAATACCATTTGACCCAGCAATCCCATTACTGGGCATATACCCAAAGGATTATAAATCATTCTACTATAAAGACACATGTACACATATGTTTATTGTGGCACTATTCACAGCAGCAAAGACTTGGAACCAACCCAAATGTCCATCAACAATAGACTGGATAAAGAAAATGTGGCACATATACACCATGGAATACTATGCAGCCATAAAAATGGATGAGTTCATGTCCTTTGCAGGGACATGGATGAAGCTAGAGACCATCATTCTCAGCAAACTCTCACAAGAACAGAAAACCAAACACCACATGTTCTCACTCATAAGTGGGAATTGAACAATAAGAACACATGGACATAGGGAGGTGAACATCACATACCGCGGCCTGTTGCAGGGTTGGGGGCTAGAGGAGGGATAACATTAGGAGAAATACCTAATGTAGGTGATGGGTCGATGGGTGCAGCAAACCACCATGGCACGTGTATAGCTATGTAACAAAACTGCACATTCTTCATATGTACCCCAGAACTTAAAGTATAAAAAAAAATCTCCAAAGAGATTGAAGAAGGTAGAACTGCAGAGAAGAGGAAAGGGGGAGATAGAGAAAAAAGAGGGAGGGATTGAAATTAATGCAGCCACATGTTGGAGGCTTGGCATTGCAAGGTCAAAGTTAAACTCCTGGCTTTTATTCTTGAGTTGGCTTAACCTTGTTGAAATCACTTTACTCCCTTGGGTTTCAAGATTTTTATCTGCAAATTAAGAATCATAATAATACTCACAGGATTATTGCGAGGATTACATGAGAAGCATGAGTCAAAGTGCCTTGCTCATAGAGGGTGTGCAACACTGGCCAGCAGTGAGCATGTAATATGTGCTAGACACTGAGTTACATGCTTTCCATACATTATCACAAACCTGCCACACAGGCATTTTATCTCCATTTTGCAGAGGAGAATATCAAGTTGTAGAAAATTTCATTAACTTGCCCAAAGCCAGAGGGCTGGAAAGAACCGGATGGGGACTGATATGAAAGTGCCCAAAAAGGATATTCCTTATGAGATAGAGACAAACCAATCTTTCCAACCCTCCCACTTTCTTCACCGCCCCGCCCCGTCCAGAAAAGAAAGAGGCAGATCAATTGAACTCAAATTGTATCCTGAAAAATGCTGGGTTGTTTGAATTCTCTGTGAAACCCATTGCACTCTACAAGCTAGTTTTGAAAAACATTCAGGTCCAAAGGAAAAAATGGCTGAAAGATAATATGTGTTATTTCCAGTGTATTCTTGTATAGCTTTCCCTTTCTGAAGTTACTCTGTGTGTGTGTGTATGTGTGTGTGTGCGTGTGTGTGTGCGTGTGTGTGTGTTGCGCTGTGGCAAATTTAATCTGATCCTCATACCCACATACCTACTATATTTCCCTACAAATACTATACTCTTTAGACACCCGAACACTATAAATTCTTGGGGTTTTTGTGTGCTTTCTCTTTGAATTCAGCCTGTGCTATATTACAGTAGAATACTATTTATTCCAAATCTGCTCTGAAATAATACTTCTAGATAAAGAAATTTGAACTCCAAAAGTACATAATTTAAAAGAAAGATTTGATTCAGACCCAAAATATTCTGTATGTAGCCTATCAAATTTCCTTCAATTATAAATCATGTGTAAATACATATATGCATAATCATAATTTAGTATTTCAAAGGAGCCATTATACATCAGACAAATGACCAAGAACAATCACAACTAGCATGTTACCATGAAATACAGCTGTAGCATGACTGCGACAGTCCATTAGGATCACAGCCACTGCATCATCATTGTAAGACTCAATCAGGGCAACACGGTGCTATCAAACAGTTCTTCACAGCCCTCAAAACCCACCATCACATCAACCACAGCAATGTGTGTTATTACCAGAGAGATCAGTTAAAATCTTTTTAGGACACTCTCTAGTTAGGTTGCTTCTGATTTCTCCTAGAGAAATGTGTGCCATTTTTACTCTGCTTCTTTACTCATACTCTTTATGCTGACTATAAACTCTGCCTTGGTCTATTCAAGCTGCCATAACAAAATATCTTGGACTGCAGAATGTATAAACAACAGAAATTTATTTCTCACAGTTCTGAAGGCTGCAAAGTCCAAAATTAAGGCACCAGCAGATTCAGTGTCTGGTGAGGGCCTGTTTCTCTTAATGGCACCTTCTATGTGTCTGCACAAACAGGATCCTTCAAGCCTGTTTTAGAAGGGGCACTAATCCCATTAGGTGACCTAATCACCTCCTAAAAGTCCCACTTCTTAACACTATCACATTGGGGGTTAAGTTTCAACATATGAATTTTGGGGGAACGTAAACATTGAAAACATAGCAAACCTCACCCTACAGTCCCTTATGATTCCTGCATGTAAAACTATACTCATCCTTTTCCCAAATAGCACCTTTTTTCCCCCATGGAGCCTGGGCTGTTGTCTCATGAATCAGATTTCTTCTTCCTGTGTACCCGTGTAGCAGCTTTTATCTCCTATGTGACTTTCTGTATTCTACTTGCCCTCTAAGTCCAAAATTCCTTAGCTGGAAATTTTTGTACTTTATAAAAGTAATAACATAGCATAAACCATATATTACATATATTACACAGCATTGCAGACAGTGCAGTAGGCGACATATGACCCAAATAATAAGACATTCTTATTTGTACACTTAGAAGTATGCAATATTAACTCCTTATCAGCTATATGGTTTACAAATATTTTCCCCCAATCTGAAGGCTCCCTTTTGATTTTGTTAGTTGTTTCCTTTGTTTATAGATGCTTTTTAGTTTGATGGATTCCCACTTGTTTCTTTTTTCTTTTTATTTAGCTTTTGGTGTGATATCCAAAAAAATCATTGCTACAGCCAATATCAGTAAGCTTTTCTCTTGTTGTCTTGTAGGAGTTTTGCAGTTTCAGGTCCTACATTTAGGTCTTTAATCCATTTGAGTTAATTTTTGTATTGTGGAAGATAAAGGACCAGTTTCATTATTTTGCATGTGAATACCCACTTTTCCCAACTCACAACTCAATAGCAAAAACCAAAACAAAATAACCTGATTTTGATATTGGCAAGGAACATGAGTAGACATTTTTCCAAAGAAGATACACAAATAGCCAACAGGTATATGAAAATGTACTCAGCATCACTAATATCAGGGAAATGGAAATAAATGACAAGCAGTTATTACCTCATGCCTGTTAAGATGAGTGTTATCCAAAAGACACGAGCTAACAAAGTTGGCGAGGGTGTGGGGAAAGGGGAACCCTTGTATGCTGTTGGGGGAAATGCAAATTGGTACTGCCATTATGGAAAACAGTATGGAACTTCCTCAAAAATTAAAAATAGAACTACCATATGACCCACGAATTTCTCTGGTGGGTGTATACCCAAAGGAAATAAAATGAGCACCTGATTGAGATATCTGTGTTATCATGTTCATTGCAATATTATTCCCAATAGCCAAGGTATGGAATCAATGTGTGTCCATCAACAGGTGAATGGATAAAGAAATTGTAGTACATATACACAACGGGGCACAATTCAGCATTAGCAAAGGAAAAGTTGCCATTTGTGAAAATATGGATGACCCTTGAGGGCATTATGCTGAGTAAAATAAGCCAGATACAGAAAGAAAAATACTTCATTATTGTATATGGAATCTAAAATAAGTTGAAGTCATAGAAGCAAAGTAGAAAGTTGGTTACCAGTAGTGGAACAGAAGTGGGGATAGTGAGATGTACCAAAGAATACAAACCTGCACTTAGAGAGATATAGTCTAGAGATATTATATACAGCATGGGGATTATAATTAATAATATACTGTATATTGAAAATATGCTAAGACAGTAAATTTTAAGTGCTCTTAACATGAAAACACAGAAGGTAACTATATGATGTGATACATATGTTAAGATTTTCTTGACTGTAGTAATTATTTAAGTAAGTATATGTATTATCAAAACATCTTATGGTATACCTTAAATATATATAATAAAAATGAAATTTCAAGAAAGAAGCACATGAAAAGTTGCATTTTCACCTCATGGAAGAAAGGAATCTTTGCACAAATAATCAAAGAGAATACACTTCTTTATCTCAAACTAAATTCTCTTATGCTAGGAGAAAAGATTTCAGCAAAACTTCATTATGAGCAGAGGCCTGGTGCTCAAAGACTATAGTTTCTTCCACACTAATCACTTGAGAAGAGATTTTCTAAATTGAGGATCCAGGGGCTATGAAATCCCTTAGATCATACAACTGTATACAACAAAATAAACATGAGGCAAAGAGCTCCATAAGAACCTAGATTAAGTCTTGCAACCAACTGGCAAATCACTAATAACAAGCCCTTTGTTCCTTTTGCTAGCGGTCAAAAATAATGAATAATTGAAACTGTGCCAAGTCGACTAACAGCAAGTTCACGTGAGATCATTTAAAACAGGAGAAAATGATGCTTGAAAAGGTCCCTGATGAGATTTTGCTTTTTCCTAAGAGACTCTGGATAGCATTCTGCAGCAGCATTTTAAAAAGCACTTTCCAAAATTGGGCACCTTCATTATCATGCATTACATTTGCACTCTCCTCTTAGGGTGCTTTGAAAAAGAACGGCACCCCAGTTGTGTTTTTTACATTAAATGCACCTTCTCTCACATTTGCTGTCTCTCTGTGAAAGACATTTTATTTCATAGCTACTACATTTCTTTGTCTCTATTTTACTGAATGTGTCGTTTTCAAATTAGGCAGAGATGGCCACTTTTGGTGGTAGCGTTAGAGAAACTGAGAGGCTGACTGTATGACCCACTTCACTAACCATCTCAACTAGCACCAAAGTAAATAAATAGAGACAGAGGCTTTGGTTTGGGTTATTTCCATACAGGGCAAAACAGAGACACTGAAGAGTAAAGCCTGATGTTGTTTATTTACATTGTTTGTTTTTTGTTTTAAGTGAGAGTGAGATTATACTGCAAACAATAGATTATTTTTGCCAGAGTTGAAAGGAGTTGAGGTTATTCTATGAGTCCATGGATAAAATGCCACCTCTAGACAGGAAACAGTGATGCCTAAATGTTAACTTCAGAGAGCCTAGAACTATACAGGAATTGTTGTATACACACTACATTGAAACAAAGCATAACTGTAACTAAAACATCGAATTCTTAGTAATGTGAGGTTATTTTGGAGTTTATCCTGTGCACCACCCCCCCCCCGAAAAATAGTTCTATTACATTGACTCATCTAGAGCAAGAATTCACAGAAGGGAGAGAAAAATATTTACAGAAGTTTGTATATATATTAGTCCATTCAAATATGTTTTATATTAATATCTTCAATATAAACTTAAAATGTACTACTATAATGCCACAGTTCATATTTATAATTGGTGAATAATGTCAATATATTATTAAACAAATATGTACACAAATGGTTGCATCTGTATTGTTATGCAAATAATTAGAAATTAGTTGTGTTTATCCTTTAATGCAGTCTAGAATGTGAGCTACAATGGCATTCCTCACATACTTATGTCATCTAGAAAAAAAAATCCAATGACAAGGACAACAAGAAATGAAAAGCAAGAAAACTGGGACTATTAATATATGGAGTCAATTAATCTACTTGTGTTAGCAGGCTCTGAGGGAGTTGCTGTGTTCTATAACATAGCACAGCAGTTGACTCATAGTTATTAAGAAAAGTTTAAATTATCCACCCTCTATAAACACATCTAAGAACTCAAAAGAACATCTAATACAACTTATGGCCAATTCTATGAAATTATTAAAGTAAAACACAGCAAGGGGCCAATTTCACCTGGAAAATCCATTAATGTAGAATGCCTCATTCTTCAATAATGTGTCATTGCACTTACGTTATTTTACATATTTAAGATAAGTCAGGGGAATTCTGAGAGGCTAAGGAAAATGATTAGTCTAAAATTCTTGAGGAAAATAGGGTTTCAGGTTTTCAAATTAGACAAGTGACATCCTAAGAGTCCCCTTGAGGTGGGCACTTATAGATGTCATTCACAGGCTTCTGAATGGCTGGAGTCAACCTGATCTTCCCTTCGGGAGACAAGCACCTAGGAGAGTGCTGATGCATGAGCCCTTCATCCTTGGTCCAGAGTTCGAGACAGGTGATTCCCCTTGTAACCAAGAGACAGGACACTGCTCCCCACCAGTGCCACAGTGCTCCAATTATCCTTCCCTGTCACAGAGCACAGACCAGAGGGATCAGGAGGAAGAAAACCAGAGACCCTGGGAGCCTGTGCTGTTTTCTCCATTAGTTATTGTTAGGAAAGAGGCAATGCCAAAGTGCATTTACTAATTCATCTGGGAAAATGGGTCTTATACTATTTCTACGTGGGAAAGAGAAAAAGAAGGGAATTAACAGTTATCTATCAAGCGTCTACTATAATAACATTCATAGAAATGGTTTTGACTATTCCCACATACTTTACATGGTGCTTTAAATGAATCATCTAATTTAATTTTTAAAATAATTCTCATAGGTATTATTGTATGCCTTTGTACATATAAAAAAATTGAAACTTAGAGCGGTTAAGAATTTTTTCCCAAAATCAAAACCACAATGATATACCATCTCATGCCAGTCAGAATGGCTATTGCTAAAAAGTCAAAAAATAAAAACGAATAACAGTGGCAAGGCGGTGGAGAAAAGGGAATGTTTATACACTGTTGGTGGTAATACAAATTAGTTCATCCACTGTGGAAAGTAGTTTGGAGATTTCTCAAAGAATATAAAATGAAACTATCACTCAACCCAGTAATCCCATTATGGGGTATATACCCAAAGGAAACCCATATTGGGCTTATATACCCAAAGGAAAACAAATCATTCTACCAAACAGACACATGCTTTCATATGTTCATTGCAGCACTATTCACAATAGTAAAGACACGGTATCAACCTAGGTGCCCATCAATGGTGGATTGGATAAGAAAAATGTGGTACATATATACCACGGAATACTATAGAGCCATAAAAAAGAACAAACGCTTGTCCTTTGCAGCAACACAGATGCAGCTAGAGGCCACTATCCTTAGCAAAGTAACACAGGAACGGAAAACCAAATACTGCATGTGTTCACCTATAAGTGGGAGTTAAATATTGGGTACACATGGACATGAAGATGGAACAATAGACCCTAGGGACTACCAGACGGGGGAGAGAGAAAGGGGACAGGAGCCGAAAAACTACCTATTGTGTATTATTCTCACTACATGAGTGACAGGATCATTCATATCCCAAATTTCGTGTCACGCAATAAACTTGTGTAACAAATCTACACATGTAACTACTAAATCTAAAATGAAAGTTAAAATGATAATTGAAAAAGAAAAAAAGAGAATGTTTTCCCAAGATCACATAGCTAGTTAACTGAAAAACAGGATTCAAACTAGCTCTAACTGCAAAGGCAGTCATGAAGAGATGGCTCGGTAAATGGCAAGTTAAAGATGTGAATCCCCATTTTTCAGTTATCTGTGTTGCTTTCTTTCTTTAACACTTCAATGCCAGCACACTAGCCCCAGTTTCTATGTTGTGGGCCTAGGAGTTTAAGAATGTTAGTGTGGAAACAACTTTTACCAAGAAACAAGATTTCTTAACCCTTGGCAGAATTGAAGTCCCCACTAAGGATCTGATGCATATTATGCCCCCTTATCCCAGAAAACATGTGTACTTTCAATTCCGGTTATTCATGGTAGTTATGTTCTTTAAAGTCACCATGAACACTGGGGCAGATGACGCGGAACCTCTGCTCCTAGGGGAAATACAGGGTTAAGTTCCTGTGAGCCACTGGTCACATTTTCATCAATGCAGTATATAACCTTGTTTTATGTGTGTTTCTGTTTATAGACACCTTATTTAATACACATTGTTGACTCATTAACATAGAACTCATGGCCAACAGCCCTGTAACTCATACTGGAACAAAGCTTACATGACACACACATTTTCTCTATATGATATAGCGCAATATTTTTTGTGGTTAGGAACACTGGACAAGACTTTAACACACATTTGGGGTTCATTTCAAAAAGTGTAATCACTAATAAAAGGTACAAACGTGAAAAATATGTCAGTAAAGGGACTGTGAAAGCACACTGTGTACAGTAGGTGAGCTGAAACGAGGGCAGAGCACTGCCTGGTTTAATCTCAGCTGGGAAGGTGTATGTTGGGCAACTCAAATTTTTCACTGCTCATTACATGTCTATAAAGGCCTGCAAAAGTGCTGTGAGTATTGATTTGGGCATTACCCATAAATTTTGACACGTAGGCAAATTTGTATATACATAATTTGCAAATACTGAGACTCAACTATGTGTACACAAAGCTTCATATAATTCCAGAGGATATATGAACTGCACCAAGTCCACTCATCATCTCTTTTAAAAAGCCTGATCTAGATCAACTCATTTTATAGATAGTTTCCTGAATATTGGGAGAATACTTGAACTCTAAAATAAGCAATAGTTTTGAATAAGAAAGAAAATGTCAACAAAATTCCTAAACAAATGACCAATAAATACATATTAGTAAAATTGATCTGAAAGAAATTAAGTGGACAAATCAATTTTACTTTCATATGAAAGCTCAGGTGATGCAAAATGCTTGCTTGGTACTGCATTAACTCTTTAGAATCACAAAATTACCTTTTATAAATTTCTATGTTTTAAATGATACTTTTGTGCTCTAAGACATAAGGTTCATAAATGACATCCAGGAGTAACATTCTTACTTAGAGAAACTGAATGAGGTTCTGATTAATGGTTGATTTTGGTGATATCAGAGTGCAGAAACAACTAAATGCCCTTAACTTTGGTCTCTCAGACAATGCACCATTATACCAGTTAGCTCCACTCTCAATCAGAACAAGTTTGCCATTAAGTTCCAGAAACCTGATCATGAGTGTGTACTGATGAAGGGCAATGTAGAAAGCAAAGATGAAATTATTCACCCCACGGGGCTCCAATCTCAGTAGATAGAGGAATAGAGTAGCAGAGTGCAAACATGGTAAAAAATATATATATATATTTCTTTTTAATTTCTCTTGGACCATGTGTCTCTTTTTTGCCCCATTTCCTCTTCTCTCTAGTCAAGTGTGCAAATACACACACACACACACACACAATTCTTGCAATATTAGGAAACTTTGTGTCACCAACTTTACCTTCTGAATGCCTACCTATCCTTGAGCCCTAGCTATCTCTGTGAAGGCTTTTTTATCCCTTAGCAATGTGTCATATCTTCCCACTCTGACGATGTTAGTCTGCACATTATTCACTTTATTTTGTAAATATTTTTGTGCTTGCCTCAAGCCAAATACAGAATGGCAAGACCAAGCAAGGCAGGGCAAGTGCCTCATGCATTCTGATATAGCTCAGAGGCCTAGTCTATCTTATTGCTGTAGCTTAACTCCTAAGAAATGCCAATCATGGGCAAAATAGTTAATAGATATCTTTCATATGACAATGAGTGAATGAACAAAAATGAGCAAATGGCATTGTATGGTTTTTCAGAAGACATAAACATGGCCAATTATGAAGACCAAATGTTCAGTCTGGTATGACTTGGCTACCTTTACATCATCCTAGAGTTTATTAATCAAATTTCAATTGAGGTGAACCTGAATTCATTCATTCAACTTGTACTCAGTCAATATTCATTGAGCACCTGGTCTGGGCAAGATGCTATGCCAGGAGTCAGGATACAACACTGAAAAAAACAGGTATCAGGTTCCCTGGTTAAAATGTGATGAAAATAAGTTTCAATCCGTAAGTGCCAATAAATTTAGAACCACGTTCTTTGGGCTATTCAAGATATAGTTTGATAAAACTGCCAGGAAATAAGTATTATGAAATAAACTTATTTCATACTGGATTCCCCTCAAGCCTTATCTGTAAGACACTATGAAATACAGTACATGCCAGAAGGGAAGTGGGAACACTCCACCTGAGAAATCGTCTGTGCCATTCTTTCAGCCTGAGCACTGTTTATCTTGAAAACTTACTGCTCCTGGCCTTGCTCCAAGGCAAGCAATCCAATGATTCATGAGGATTTTCTCTTTGGGGATCAGTTTTAAGCAGCAATGGCAAACAGGCTGTCCCCGTAAAAATGTGTTAAGGAAAGAAAATTCCATATTTTTCTTCTAATAGACAGAAGTCTCATAAATTTTGGAGTTAAGAAATTCCTATTTTCAAGTGGTACTGCCCCAGATTTCTTATGAATATAATGTCTGAGATGGAAAACACAGACCTGCTCTTTAAAACTAAGAAATTATTCTAAATCTAGATTTGGACTTATGCTTAAAACATAATTTGGGGGTGAACAGAGAAAAGGAGCATTAATATTCCCATACTGAAAGAGACTGAGCTAAATCAGAATAAATTATAATTCTGGCTTCACCAGTCTTCTTTCATGGGAATTTTCACAACCCTTCTCTGCCCTTTGTCTTTTCCATGCAAATTGAATTGATCACTTGAGATACATGGTAAGACTCAAATGAATGAGCAGCTATGACCTGGTCTTTAACAAATTAACAAATTAAATGGACTGAATCTTTTTAAAGCAATGTATCAGGGGTCACAGATAAAACATTAGGTACCCTTTCTTATAGTAAAATGAGAACTGCACTGTATTACCCACCATTCTAAACCAAAGTACCAGTCTAAACAATTCCATTTCATGCTAGTGTTAAACTTCTCTTATGCTAAAAAAATTATATTAATTGTGAAACACAGTATAACAACAATCATTTTTAAAAGTTTTGACTCCCTTATATGACATCAAAAAAATTTTACCTCAACTAGATTAATTACAACATTTTAAGAATAAATTTCTTGGTATCATTTAGATTCTAAAACTGAGTAAAAATAAATAAATGAAATAACATTATGCTGAGTATTTACTGCTGTCAAATATAATTTTCTTATATATTAAAGATCACTATTCTTACATTTATCACTTGACTCAATGAATCTACAAATACATTTAGTCTGACAGTTCTTTAGAGATAAATATCACTCTATTTTTATTCATATTAATAATATATATTCCAATTATAATATGTAGACCAGTGGACTCTTGAACAACATGGGTTTAAACGGCACAGATTTACTTACATATAGATTTTATTCTGCTTCACTGAATATTTATTCTGCCTCACTGCCCTGAGACAGCAAGACCAGCCCCTTTTCTTCCTCCTCCTCCTCCTCAGCCTACTCAACATGAAGATAACAAGGATGAAGACCTTTATGACGATCTACTTCCACTTAATAAATAGCAAATATATTTTCTCTTCCTTATGATTTTCTTAACATTTTCTTCTCTCCTTCTTATGCTATTATAAGACTACAGTATGTAATACATATAACATATAAACTATGTGTTAATTAACTGCTTATGTTATTGGTAAGGCTTCCATTCAACAGCAGTCTATTAGTAGTTAATGTTCTTGGGGAGTCAAAAGTTATGCATGGATTTTCCACTGCACTGGGGTTGGTGTCCCTAGAGTTGTTCAAGGGTCAGCTGTAGTATTACGCAGTTGTGGAAAATATTGGGAAAGAACAAATGTATATGACTAAGAAATTGGTAAATTATAAGGTATAACTGACAACTTTTAAGAATTCAAAGTATTACTACACATAAAAGAATCATTTCCAAGCTCAAGTGTGAAACATCATAGAAGGTCTAAATTCATCTTTAACACTCACTTTATCTCAAACACTTTCCTAATATCCTAATATTCTCAAATCCCACCTAAGATTAGTGAGTTTAACTTAAAGAAAAATAAAAGGCCAGAATGACATTTAATGCTTTTGATAGAAAGGGAAAGGAAAAAACAGAGGGAGTAAAACAAAATCTCCTAAATGAATATAGATGTTGAAATGGTCAAAAGAAAGCCAAGAATCACAGGTGAACATGCTTAAATCAATTGTCATTTATTTCTGTGGAGGACAGAACCAAAAAATGGGTCTGATTTAAATGGATGTTATTTATGAAGATTTTCCAGACTGTGAGATTAGCTAAACCCATTCAAAGTGGGGTTACAGAAGGCAGAGCTTTGCTACAGAAAATTTAAAATTGGGTACTATCTCACTGGTATTAACTAACTTATGTGAATCTCCTTGTAGGGTGTGAAATGGATGAGATGGTCATTCAGGTTTTCCTTTGGCTTGCAAGCATATGGTAACATATTTGGAGATTCCATAGAAAGGCTAGTCATTCACCATCTTCAATAATGGACATACATAGGGAGTGGGAAACACATGCATTGAATGTCAGTTCTAAGACCTCCTTGATACTACCATGAAAATTATTTATTTAGGTTTTCCAGTGATTATCTTTTCTACTATTTTGCTTTCTATAAAAAGGGGAAGAGCTACTGTAAAGACCTGTGGGTTCACTTCCAATATTACATGGCTCAATTTTGGAACATTTAAGATAATTACTACTGTATGTGGCTAAAATATGCTCAAAGAATCTAACTATTTTTGGTGATGTTTTTAAAAGTCATTCTTAATTCAATGGGACCCTGTTGTCTTATATTTTTGACACAATTTCTACTGGCAATTGGTCATCTTTTAATAATAATATTCACTAACTTCTTGCTTGAACTGATCACACTTTAGGGACGGATTATACGAAAGATTATCGTGCTCACTACCTAATGCTTATTCTTAGTAACGTCCAATAATGTTTCAAGTAGCCTCTATAAACCTTGCTCCATTTTTTAACTAACAATTTTGATAAAATATAGAAAACTGTCCCAGTGATTCATGTTACTCATTACTTTTATAAATTATTCAACAGAGAAATAACACTCTATGAAGCATAATCTAAATTGAACTAAACATATCAAAATAAATGAATAGTTCATCCTTGATTTTTATTGTTTGTTCAATTGCTGCTTAATTAGAAAAACTGCTATTATTTAGACTACAGATCCCTATCACTGTAAAATTCCACAAGACTCTACTATAAAACTATTATTAACTTTAGAACCAGTGATTACTTTCCTCAAGCCAACAATAATGAAGACTAAATTAGTATTTCAGTAAAATTGAAAGTTGGGCTGCCCAAGATAAAACTTCAATGGGGGCACCAATAAATATGCAAATGGTTTCCAAATTTTCAGCATTTATTTAAATCCTTTCAGAACTACTATTATTTTACTTTGATAGTTATTTGAAAGCAAATAATAGAAAGTCAATTTAGCTATATATAAATTCCAAAGAAAAGAAAATGTTTTAGTCATCATAATTTTGTGCAGACTATCTTAAAATCACGTGAGTCATAGAACCAATCAAACTTCCAGAAATAGAGCCATAGAAAAGAATAGTATCAAAATAAATTAAATTCACTTTTATACAGCTTGATTCATTAGCTCAGTCATATCAGCATAAAACTTTTGCCTATTAAACTCAACAAATTAATTTTTTTCAGTTCATCCCACAACTTTGTAATACTCAGCTTTTTTAATCTACATATGTGCAATGACAAATTAGTAATGAACATATTTATTGAGTGCTTAGCAAAATTACAAAGTGTCACCTTAATGATAAGTGACCCCACTAAGAAGGTGTCATAATCTCCCTTATTCATACACTTATCCATATTATTATAATCTAAGCCTAACAGAATGGTTGAGCTCTTCCTTCTTGAAGTCCAGTGCACACTGTACACAAGCATAAGAAGCTAGTATGGAATATACCAAGTGAAGGTTAAGACATACATGGAAAAGTCAAATGCAGTCAGCTCCATGTTCAGGAGCCATCTTTATAATGAATGCCCAGGACTGGTCCTTATAACTCTGAAATGTGTTGTTCAGCTATAACACATTCTGCTGCACTCCAGGCAAAACCTAAAATTTTGGGCTTCATACACTTTAATTAAAGTCAACTAGAAGCAGTTGTAAGCTATTGTTACATCTAGGACCAAAATAGCAGCAAAAATCAAACCAAGAAGATTTATCCAACCATCATCTAGCTGAAATACACGTTAACAACATATGAACAACCTGTAATTCTATATGTAAGAATCAACCCAAGGAATGATCCCCACCTCCAGAAGGCTTGGGTGTCATTGACTGAAAAAAAGCATAATTTCATTATTTCCCTTGTTTAGCATTTGTTTGTTGTTCCTCTGTCATGGAGGCAGCAAAAACAAATTATTTGGGGGAGCCAGTTTGGCTTCCATAGCAGCTGTACCAGTCAGATGTGTCATGATGCATGATGAGATTGCCAAATGTTCATTGTTTAAATATGGCCCAATTTACTAGGGTCCAAGTTATAATTAGGTTTCTTCTTTGAATTTTAAAAGGGAAAAAGTAAAGACACAAACTCCTAATACATGTAATTAAGACTAGCAGCCTTAACCTAGAAGGTTTTTAGAGACACTCTTACTGTCACTCTAAATATAGGTTCCCTGCTGAGAGCATAATTACAGTTTTTGTTGCACTTCATACTGTCTACCTCCTAGAGAGCTAACACTGTTTGTTATTAAAAGAAGACTCTGTCATATCAGTGTTCACCTCTGCATATAATGTCTCTCCCTGTTGCTGCTTACCTTTTATCTACTCTTTTGGTGTGAAGAGGGAAAAAAGGGCTAATAAACTATAGAGACTTGGTAAATTTTAACAAGTTGCAGTTAATGGGGTGATTTTCCCCCTCTTCTTCTACCAAAAGGAGGCCTGTCTCCTCAATTTGACACACTTGCATTCTAAACCCATTGCTTGCCTTTTCTTTATTGTGCCTATAAACCAGGCTGGAATGAAAAAGCAAACTTACAGAATCCTAACTACCTAAGCTAGGATGGTGGGAAATTCCATTTCAAATTAAACAGCACCGTTTTAATCCATTAAACATTTCGACTACATTTATATTTAACACAAAGGTGGTGGCCAAATCTTTTCCACTGATTGACAGCAAGTGCTTTGAGTAGGGCTCGGGTAGCAAAGTGCATTCAGTTTCCAAAACGATTCTATAAAACCATAGTCCTTTTTTTAAAAGAAAGAACTTGACCTACAGGGAACATTTATCAGAGCTTTGATAACTACGTATTTCCAGTCATTTAAATAGAATGGCAGCCAATGGATTTCTTTTTCCCCAGATTTACTATCCTCAGTATTAAAGTCACTATGCAGTATTGACAGTTTTTTTGAACCTGCTTTGCATATCTCACCAGTCTATGACATCTCATTATGTGTTGCAACCTGCTCTGACAAGTCTGCCTCAAAAAAAGACTGTTTTGTAGGGTGGGATTTTTTTTTTACTATTATTTTTAATCTCTTAAAGCTATATATAATCTATCTGCGAATGAAATACACAGTTGTTCATAAAACTTCAAGATTTTAAAAAAAAATCATAAATGAAAATCTTGGATCAGGGAGGATTTGTTAACATTGCTTTCTCCAAGGCGTATTCAGATGTAACCATTCATTTGAGAGAAATATAGTATTTCCAATGATAATCATGTATAGTTAAATTTCGGTTTTTATTTAATATCCTGAACAAAAACCTGACTATGCTTTTCAACCAGAAAGGTAAATCTCAACAACTTATTATAATTCAGTAATTATATAAGATAATTACTGAAATGTAATATAAATTATGTAAGATCCATAGAATGGAAGAATCAAAATGTAGTTAAAAGGAATGAAATAGGTTATAATATACTGATTTTAAAAATACCCAAGAAACAGTGGTAAGTGAAAAAGAAAATTAGAGAATACATATGCAGCAAAATTTTTTAAAATATCATTCAAAAACCAAACTATTTACACATGCACAGTTATATATATTGATACATATATTTTTAAAAGCCTGGAAGGATACACACCACATTAATAATTTTGGGTTATATTTGGTAGAAGGAGTGAAATTGAAAGACTATTAGTTTCCTATTGCCACTGTTGTAATTTGCCACAAACTTAGTGGCTTTAAAAAAAAATGAATTTGGAATACTACGCAGCCATAAAAAAGAATGAAATAATGTCCTTTGCAGCAACACAGATGCCACTGGAGGCCATAATCCTGAGCAAACTAATGCAGAAACAGAAAATGAAATACTGCATGTTCTCACTTATAAGTGGAAGCTAAATATTGGGTACACATGGACATTAAGACAAGAACAATAGATACTGGGGACTACTAGAAGGGGAGACAGATAAGGGGGTGAGTGCAGAAAAACTACCTATTGGGTACTATGCTCACTATGTAGGTGGGTTCAATCATATCCCAAACCTGAGAATCACACAATACATTCATGTAACAAACCTGCACCCATGTGATACCCACTGATTCTAAAATAAAAGTTGAAAATGAAAAATCAAAACAAAACATGAATTGATTATCTTACACTTCTAGAGGATAGAAATCCAAAATCAGTCTCACCGAGCTAAAGTCAAGGTGTTGGCAGAGATGGTTCTTTCTGGGGCTCTAAGGCAGAATCCATTTCTTTGCCTTTTTCAGCTTCTAGAGGCTACCTTGCAGCCCCTTCCTTGCTTCACTCCCACCACCTGCTTCCATGGTCACATCTTCCACTGCTGACTTAGATCCTCCTGCCTTTTTTCAGAAGGACACTTGTCATTACCTTGAACCTGCCTGTATAATCCAAGAGTATTTCTTCATCTCAAAATCTTTAACTCCGTTTATCATGTAAAGTAACATCCACAAGACCCAGGGATTAGGATATGAACATCTTTAGGGAGGCCATTATTCAGCATACCGTAGAGGACTTTAGCTCTCTTGAATAGTGCTTGAGTTGTATAATTGGAATGCATTTATATATTAATTATAAAATTTACACAATTTAAAATAGAAAACAAAAAGACAGACTGGGTGCCGTGGTTCACGCCTGTAATCCCAGAACTTTGGGAGGCCGAGGTGGGCAGATCACTTGAGGTCAAGAGTTCAAGACCAGCCTGGCCAACATGGTGACACCCCGTCTCTAACGAAAATGCAAAAATTAGCTGGGCATGGTGGTGTGTGCCTGTAATCCCAGCTACTTGGGAGGCTGAGGCAGGAGAATTTATTTCTCACTTTTGAAAATATTTGAGGTGGTCAGAAGAACAGAAAAAAGGGTTACTTTCTACAGAAATTTCATTCTTTTTTTTTCCTGCCCCTTTAAGTTCCATTCTCTCCATTCCCTCTCCTTACTTCCTGGTTCTGCATCTATATTACAAGATTCTATGCCTATATTAAAAGTTCATACCTCATATCTTCCCCTAAAAGTATTACACAATATGGATCATGGCACAATTAGGCCAAACTTCACTGCACATACATCTCTACCAACACCTTGACTTTAGCACATAGGATGAAGACTATATCTTAATGCATTAAATGAATGTTATTTGCACCCTTAGTATATGCAAGCAAATGTGCAGAGCTCTAGGAATATTGGTATTTAAACTCCTACCTATTGGAGAGTTCATAATCTATTGAAAAAGACCCACATGCAAACAAATTACCACAATGTCATATAATGTGGTATCACAGAAATGTGCACAATAGGCTACAGGAACTTGACAGAGAGAAAATATTTATATCAGAAGTGCCAGGTGATAATGGTGAAAGAGGTGATTCAAAAAGAATTCATGGAGGAGGGGCTGTCTGACCTGGGATTTCAAAAGATAAGGAATGGGTAGGAATGCAGCAGGAGCCAAGTATGGTTAGAGGGCTGAGGCAGAGGTAATGGCACAACCCAGCCAGAAACAGCCAGATTCAGGGCATGGCCAAAGATTGGCTGAATGTCTGCTTTATCTCCATTGGCTAAAAATTAGGCTAAAAAATACTTAGAGGGCAGATCATAAAGGCTCACATAAATTCTGCCATAAGGTTTTCACATTATCCCGCAGGTCCAGGAGAATTCTGGAAAGGCTAAAGTCAGACTGTGATGTCGTCACATAGAAATTTAGCGGACAATCTGACAGCAGTGAGTGAGGTGGGGAAGACTGGAGGCAGGCTGGCCATGAAGATGGTGTCACAGCAATCCAGGTGGGAGATGATGCTGGACAGAGAGACAACCCCTTCATGCCACTCAGGTCTCAGGTCAAATCTTACTCCTTAGATTTCAGTGAGATCTCTATACCCCTTTGTCACCCTATCCTCCCTATTTCCCATCTCTATCACGTTGCTATGTTATAGCTTTCAGAACAGTCATTACTATCATAAATTATTCCCTGTATGTCCCTACTTGTCTATTTTCTCCCTCCCCGGTAGGGAAAAAAAGCTCAATGAGGGAAGGGAGGTTGGCTAGCTTGCTTTCTCCTGTAATTCAAGCGCCTACAACAGTACCTGGCATGCAACTGGCATTCAACAAGTATTTGGTGAACGAATGAATGAGTTATTCAAAGAATAACATGGTGCATTTGGTGGTGCTACTTCACATTATGATGTTAGCCATGACTGAGATATCTGTAGGCTCTCACTAGCCCATAGTCATAGAATGATAAAATCAGCTGAGGCACCAATGAATAATCTATTCAGCAACTTCCTTGTAAAGAGCAAGGTAGAAGAGTTCTACTGAAGAGTTCAAGTTAGAATTCTCACTTGTGGTCCAATATGTCCGCCAGTTATTCTGAACGGAAAAATCCCTGTTCCTTTGTCTTCTTTCAATGATTATAAAAATGCAATTTTAAATATGAAGAATGTTTTTATTTTTGTAAGTTATCGGAGTGGAGGAAGAGCAAGGAGGAACTGGCACAGCTAAATTGCTATGAAGCCGGGACTGATGCAGACCTGATGATGTGTGGCCATTGAGGCTCTGGTGGCTGCTTACAAAATGAACATTGTCATCAGCACCTTTGCCTCAACTCTGAGCATTCTGGGCTTGCTGGGGCCCTAGCTATTATGACGCATACTACAGTCAAGTGTGGTTAGGAGCTTCTTTTGAACAAAGTATGCCAAGGAGCATGAAGAGAAATGAAATGAAGTCAAAATGCACAGAACAAAGAGATTGCAACCCTCCTCCCTGTCTCCCCTTCTGAACTAAACATCCCTGCTATCTAAAAGATTTCTAGTTACATGTATAATGTTTTTGTGCTTCAGATAGGATACACTCTGGTCTAGTGGAATAAGTTGTTATATCCTGTGTATCATGAGGCCATAGAAAGAACTGCCTCCTGTAACTTTCCCAGTAATGTTCTTGCCTCCTAAAGGATTTGCTTAAGAGGTAACATGAGCAAGTGGAAGAAAAATGAGCTTTGGAATCAGAAAATCTTGATACTTGAAAAACTGATGATCTTGCACAAGCCACTAAGTCTTTCTAAACTTCCTTATCTGTAAAATAGAGATGATAACAACAATGTGTATTAGCTGAGAGAGCATATTTAAAAGCACCTGGAACTGAGTGGGTACATAATAAATGTTCTTCCTTTCAGACCCTTGGTGATTCAGCTAACATTAAAAAGCTGTAGCTGAAGTACCTGGACTCACAGAAAGTGAATTTTACTAGGGCAGAAGAGGGGAAGGTAGGAAAAGTCAATGCTTATGAAGCTCCCGGAGACCACTCTGCGGCTGCAGTTGCAACTCAAGGTTGGTGCTGGTAAGGAACAGGGGAGTTGGCCTAGCATCAACAACCCTCTCCCAACGGAAATTTTTTTTAACAAGCTCTCATTGACCTTTTCTACTTTTCCACACCAAATGCTATCCTGAAATAAATTAAAGGGGTCAAATTTCAGGAAAAAAAATGATGAGGACAAAATGGTGGATTTAACGGGATCATTAGATACGTTGTGGAGCAGGATTTTTCTTTTTAGGGACACTTTGACATGTCTTCACTCAAAAACAGTGAAAATTTCCCATATGACTAATATAATTTTGTTTACTATGTGTTTTTAATTTCACTATTTACTTTTTTGTTAAAACATAATCACAAATTTAACAGGCAAAGAAGTTAGCAATTAGGGAGGAGTGAAAGAAGCATGTTACAATTGAATACCTGAGCACAAGCATCTCATTTTTGCAAAAATATCTCTACAGACTAGGCTGATAGGTTTGCCTGACAATTTATTCCATTACCAAAGCCAAATTCTCCATCCCAATACAGATACATAAAAGTTAAATACTTATTTAATCATAGATGTTTTTGCTAGGTTCACTCAGTTTATCTTAAGTAAGAAGTAGAGTTATTGTAGAATAAAAAGAAAAAATGAGGAATGGCAAATCTCATAGAATACAAGAAGAGTGTGTAGGAGATTGGTCAGGGTGGTGGGAAAAGTTACAAGGAAAAATGCAAACCTTCTGGGAAGGCCCAGGGGTTTTGCAAAGCTTCAGGAGAGAATAAAAGCTGAAGGCAGTTAATTCTATTACCCTGAAGCACAGGGCGAGAAGTAGGTGCAAGGGAATGTAGGGGAGTTTATCTGGATAAGTTTATTTACTTATGTTGTCTGGAAACCGACCTTTGATCATCTGCATGCAAGACTGCTCCCTGCGAGGGGGGAGGACAATGTTAATTATCCACAGGTTGTGTTGGCTTCAGGCCTTTGTCATTAAACCTGTACTAAATAAGTACAAACAGCTCCGGCTTATCGGGGCTGCACTCTCTTCGGCAGTGCTAGGCCGTGCAGTCCCCTAGCCACACTCTCAGGCAAAATACCTCTGTCTGTGTACTTCTTTCACCTGTCGCTCAGCCAGAGTCTGCAGGACAGACTCAGCAAGAGTGTACTAGCATGAGGCCTCATAGAGACTGGAGTTCTAGAGCAACGGCATTTCTCAAAACCTTAGCAGGGAAAGTCCTCAAAGTTCTTATCTACCATTGAAGGGATTTGGCTGTCCCACGAGTGCCCATCTGCTCCATTCTCCAGACCACACACACTGAAGTCCTCACCATAAATGCACAGGTTTTCTCTCTGCCTCGTATTCCTGCTCACTGATAGTTTCTGCTTCCTCATAGTCTCAGCTTCTTAAAGACCTGCTTTAACCTTCAGGGCCACTTCACCTCTGACCTCTCTCCATTGGAAAAGTTAAATAACACATCTACTGTCACACAAACAATGAGTGGTAGGGCTAGGATTAGAATCCTGACAGTCAGCCACAAGCCAGTGCCTGACATAAGGTTAATACTTGAATTTGATAAGAACCCAGTAGCTTCTTGTAGTTGGCTTTCTCAATTTTTCAAGACCTCAAATTTCTAGATATTCTTTATTCCCTTTATTTATGCTGGAGATTTGCCAGTTTTCTCCTGAATGCATCTATATCTCACAATACAATACTAAACATAAAAACTAAAACTTAATATACACTATTATTCTGGCATTTCTCATCACTCCAAGTTATAGGCTCAGTAGGTTTGATGGGGTCTTATTTTCAGATTATGGAAAGGAAAAGATTTTCCAAATGTTTTGAAGCTACGTAATGTGGATCTTCATTTTCCAGGCTTGATATCAATTCTTTTGTCATCCCCACTGCTCAAATACATTTTAGTTTAGTTTATTTTGGTTTTGCAGCACTCCACTTCCAATAACAATTTCAGGCATTTAAATAGTATCAATTGACATAACAAACAAACCTAAAAGTATACAATGGCTCACACATATTAAAAGTTTTCTTTTTTCTCACAGGAAGTCCAAAATCAGTATTCTTTATCAGCAGGAGCCTCTCCTCTAAGCAGTGATTTAGCATCATAGGCTCTGCCCATCTTGTGGCTCCATGGTCTTCACCTTTGGCCCAAGCTCGTCAGGCTTGTCTGCAGATGACCAAGTGGGAGTGGGTAAGAATGTTCTGTGAGTGAGAACAACTTTGGGAGACAGCTGTCTCTGCTTTAGAGCATGACAACTATTAGCAAATTATTCAATCTTATTATTAAAGTAACTACCCAGTCACTTCATTCCCATGCCACTCAACTATAAAGCAGCTAAGCCATGATGACATCTTAGGGCTTGGTTTTGGGACACTTTTCATCCAGCCCCTGTTGAAGGAAAAATGAACACCATTCCTGCCTTCTCTTACAAGCCCAGCCAGATGCATCCTGCTCTTCTAGAAAATCATTTTTGGTGAACACTATCCCATGATGATTCCCCTCCAATTCTGTGTTCCTTTAGTATAAAATGCATTTCACTAGCATGTACTTATTTTTTATACTTTATGGAAGACATTGGCAAGCTTTGTCTTTTCCATAAAAGGCCAGATAGTAAACATTTTAGGCTTTGTGAGACATACAATCTCTGTTCCAACTACTCAAGTTTGACAAAGCAGCTATAGATAATATGTAAATGAATGAGAATGGTTGTGTTCCAATAAAACTTTAGGTGACAAGACAGATTTGGCCCACAGGCTGTAGTTTGCTAACATCTGCTCTACTAGTGAAAAAGGTATTCTAGGATTTCTTTATTGTTGTTGTTGGTGGTGGTGGTGGTGGTGGTGGCGTTTTCTTTGGTTTAACCCTTTGCAATGCACAGAGTAAAGCTTATCTCAATAAATGCACAGATTCTAAGTGTGGGGATGTACACCCATCTCCCACTCTGGCAACATCCCTGCTTTAAGTCAGGGAAGCAATACTTCTACTTCCTAGTGAAGTGATAGGGAAGATGTTTCTGTCAGAAAAAGAGAGATATCTGTCAGTGTCACAAAATTACTCACTCTAAAACCCACAAGTACAAAGAAAATCTACATGATTATTTGGGTTACAACTGCCTGGATCTTCTTCTTAAAGACTGTTAGTAACAGGAAGAAGTTAACATTTAGTTCAATCCAATAACTTTGATATTTTAAACACTTTTTAAAAATAAAGTACAGTCTCTTTAGGTAGAAAGCACTCAGTCGATTAGATTCCTAATCTCCTACCCCGTTTCACACCAAGATTGCTATCTAAAGCTTTAGAGCCTTAGGGATAAAGAAGTCCTCATATCCATACAGTGTCCTCTATGTCCCCTGGTCTCTTCAGCAATGTTGCTTGTCTTCTCAGTTGCTATTCATCTTGCTGGAATTCACAGATATTGGGAGGCTCTGGTGAAGAGCTGGTTTTTCTCCGCCCAGTGGTTTGACACCAGCTACTCAGCCTCATTTCTGATTCAGCCTCATCTCAGCTTTCCATGACACTACACATTCCTCTAAATGTCTCCACAGTTTCCATCCTGTTCCAAGGCCTGGGTTGTCAGCTCTCAGCTCTGCTTCTGAAGGGTGACTCACTCCTTGTGACTCTGGTTAGTGTGTCTGCTGATATTCAACTTACCTGCCTTTCATATCCTCTCTACTCAGGGCCACACAGGAATCTGGTTTGCACAACCACACAACACACAGAAATGCAATGTCTTAGGAAAGCTGTACTCCAGCAATCCCTCAGCTTATCCATGCTACCCCATTGAGTTTACTGGGTGAGAGAGGAACCTGCTAGGAAGTTGAATCCCAGGGTTTCTCCTCTTTGGTTCTCACAGTGGAGGAAAAAAATGATCCTGACATCTACTTTCCTCTACCTCTCTGTGACTCACTCCTCTCTCCCTGTCCTTCCATTATATCTGCCTTCTACAATGGGTCTGAAGTTATTGTTGTTGTTCTTGTATCTCTGCCAGGTTTTGGTATCAGGATGACGCTGGCCTCTTAAAATGTGTTAGGGGTGAGTCCTTCCTTTTCAATTGTTTGGAATAGTTTCAGAAGAAAGGGTATCAGTTCCTCCTTGTACCTCTGGTAGAATTCAGCTGTAAATCTGTCTGGTCCTGGGCTTTTTTTGTTGGTAGGCTATTTATTACTGCCTCAATTTCAGAACTTGTTATTGACCTATTCAGGGATTCAGCCTCTTCCTGGTTCCATCTTGGGAGGGTGTATGTACCCAGGAATTTATCCATTTCTTCTAGATTTTCTAGTTTATTTGCATAGAGGTGTTTTGTAGTATTCCCTGATGGTTGTTTGTATTTCTGTGGGGTCAGTGGTGACAACCCCTTTATTAGTTTCTACTGTGTCTATTTGTTTCTTTTTTCTTTTCTTCTTTATTAGTCTAGTTAGAGGTTTATCTATTTTATTAATTTTTTCAAAGAACAAGCACCTGGATTCATTGATTTTTTGAAGGGTTTCTCCTGTCTCTAGCTCCTTCAGTTCTGCTCTGATCTTGGTTATTTCTTGTCTTCTGCTAGCTTTGGAAAGTTTTTCCATTTATTTGTGTCCTCTCTGATATCCTTCCGCAGTGATTTGTAGTTCTGCTTGAAGAGGTCTTTAGGGTTTGTTTGCTCTTGGTTCTCTCATTCTTTTAGTTGTGATGTCAGGATGTTGACCTGAGATCTTTCTAGCTTTTTGATGTGGGCATTTAGTGCTATAAATTTCTCTCTTAACACTGCTTCAGCTGCATCCCAGAGATTCTGGTACATTGCCTCTCTGTTTTCATTAGTTTTAAAAAACTTCTGGATTTCTGCCATAATTTCATTATTTCCCCAGGAGTCATTTAGGAGCAGGTTGTTCAATTTCCACGTAGTTGTGTGGTTTTGAATGAGTTTCTTAATCTCAAGTTCTAATTTGATTATGCTGTGGTCTGAGAGACTGTTATGATTTCACTTCTTTTGCATTTGCTGAGGAGTGATTTACTTCCAATTACGTGATGAATTTTAGAGTAAGTGTCATGTGGCGCTGAGAAGAAAGTATATTCTGTTATTTTGGGGTGGAGAGTTCTGTAGATATCTATCAGGTCCACTTGATCCAGAGCTGAGTTCAAGTCCTGAATACATTTGTTAATTTTCTGTCTCAACAAACTAATATTGACAGTGGGTGTTAAAGTCTCCCACTATTATTGTATTGGAGTCCAAGTCTCTTCTCAGGTCTCTAAAAACTTGTTTTATGAATCTGGGTGCTCCTGTATTGGGTGCATATAAATTTAGGATAGTTAGCGCTTCTTGTTGAATTGACACCTTTACCATTATGTAATGCCCTTCTTTGTCTTTTTTTATCTTTGTTGGTTTACAGTCTGTTTTGTCAGATACTAGAATTGCAACCCCTGCTTTTTTCTGCTTTCTATTTGCATGGTTAATTTTCCTTTATCCCTTTGAGTCTTTGTGTCTCTGCATATGAGACGGGTCTCTGGAATACAGCACACTGATGGATCTTGACTTTTTACCCAGCTTGCCATTCTGTGTCTTTTAATTGGAGCAATTAGCGCATTTACACTTAAGGTTAATATTGGTATGTGTGAATTTGATCCTGTCATCATGATGCTAGCTCATTATTTTGCAGACTTGTTTATGTAGTTCCTTCATAGTGTCATTGGTCTGTGTACTTCGATGAGTTTTTCTAGTGGCTAGTAATGATTTTTCTTGTCCACATTTAATGCTTCCTTCAGGAGCTTCTGCAAGGCAGGCCTGGTGGCAATGAATTCCCTCAGCATTTGCTTCTCTGAAAAAGATTTTATTTCTCCTTTGCTTATGAAGCTTAGTTTGGCCAGGTATGAAATTCTAGGTCAGAAATTCTTTTCTTTAGAGTGTTGAGTATTGGCCCCCAATCTCTTCTGGCTTGTAGGGTTTCCACTGAGAGGTCTGCTGTTAGTCTGATGGGCTTCTCTTTATAGGTGACCTGGCCTTTCTCTCAGGCTGCCCGTAACATTTTCTTTTTCATTTCAACATTGGAGAATCTGAAGATTGTGTGACTTGGAGTTAATCTTCTCATAGACTATCTTACTGGGGTTCTCTAGATTTCCTGAATTTGAATGTTGACCTGTCTTGCTAAGCTGGGGAAGTTCTCCTGGATGATATCCTGAAGTGTGTTTTCCAACATGGTTCCATTCTCCCTGTCTCTTTCAGGTACCCCAGTCAGTTGTAGTTTCTGTTTTTTTTGTTTGTTTGGTTGGTTTTTACATAATCCCATAGTTCTTGGAAGTTTTGTTCATTCCTTTTCATTCTTTTTCTCTAATCTTGTCTGCTTGTCTTATTTCAGCAAGATAGTCTTCAAGCTCTGATATCCTTTCTTCTACTTGGTCTACTGACTATTAATACTTGTGTTTGCATTGTGAAGTTCTCATGTTGTGTTTTTCAGCTCCATTGCATCATTTATGTTCTTCTCTAAACTGGTTAACAGTTCCTGTAATGTTTTATCATGGTTCTTAGCTTCTTTGCAATCAGTTAGAACATACTTCTTTAGCTCAGCAAAGCTCATTATTACCCATCTTCTGAAGCCTACTTCTGTCAATTCATCCATCTCAGCCACAGCCCAGTTCTGTGCCCTTGCTGCAGACATATTGCAATCATTTGGACTTTTGGCTATTTGAGTTTTCAGTGTTTTTGCATTGATTCTTTCTCATCTTCATGAGTTTATTTATCTTTGATCTTTGAGGCTGATGACCTTTGGATAGGTTTTTTGTGGGGTCTTTTTTGTTGACGTTGTTGTTGTTGTTGCTTTCTGTTTGTTTTTCTTTTAGCAGTCAGGCCCTTCTTCCACAGGGCCACTGCAGTTTGCTGGGGGTCCACTCCAGACCCTATTTGCCTGGGTCCCTCCCACACCTGGAGGTATCACCAGTGTAGAACATCAAAGATGGCAGCCTGCTTCTTCCTCTGGGAGCTCTGTACCAGAAGGGCACCGACTTGATGCCAGACAGAACTCTCCCGTATGAGGCGTCTGGAGACCCCTGTTGGGAGGTCTCACCCAGGATGAATGAGATCAGGGATCCCCTCAAATAAGTAGTCTGGCTGCCCCTTAGCAGAGCAGGTGTGCTGCACCGGAGGGAATCCCCCTCATGTAGGCTCCCCTGACTCTCCAGAGGCAGCAGACAGAAAAGACTGAGACCGCTGATCCATGATACTACCACCGCCCCTCCTCCTAGGGGCTCTTGTTAGGGAGAACAGAGTTTCGTCCACAAAGCTATGTCTCAGAATGCTAAAAATCCCATACGGAAGCCCCACCCACTGAGGAAGAATGGGTCAGGGTCCCACTTAAGGAAGCAGTCCGGCCATGAATTGTCACAGCCACTGTGCTGCGCTGTGGGGAATTGCTCCCGGTCCAAACTGCCCAGTCTTGCTGGCACCAGCAGCAGAGGAAAACGGCTACCTGGAGCAGCAGTGATGGCTGCCGCCCCTCCCGCTGGAACTCAGTCTTCTTAGGCAGTGTCCAGCCTGTTGTGCTGGCTGGCAGGGATTCCAAGCCACTGGGTTTTCGCTTGTGGGGTTCCATGAGAGTGGGGCCCACTGAAAGAGGCTGCTTGGCTCCCTGGCTTCAGACACCTTCTCAAGGGAGTGGATGGATCTCCTCCCTCACCGGAGTTCCCGGAGCTGGAGTATGCAAAAACTCCTGGAGTCAGAGTATGCAAAAACTCCTGTGTCTCAGTGCCTGCCCCAGTGACTGCCAGATAGCCACCATGAGTCTGCAAAGATCTGTGTTTGGGACCCAAGGCCCTGGTGGTGTGGGCTCATGAGGAGACCTCCTGATACACAGGTTGCAAAGATCCTTGGAAAAAGCATGGTTTTTAGGGTAGGGTAGCACAATCTCTCACCACCTCCCTTGGCTGGGGGAAGGAACTCCCTTTGCCCTGTGCAGCTCTCAAGTGGGACCTCATTCCACTCTGCTTTTGCTTGCTCTCCATGGATAGTGCCAACCGCCTAGTCAGGCCCAATGAGAGAACATAGGTACCTCAGTTGAAGATGCAGAATTCACTTGCCATTTTCATTCTTTTCAGTGGAAGCCACAGACTTGAGCTGTTTCTATTTGGCCATTTTGGCTGCTTCCCCTGTTTTCTCTCTTTTCCCCCTTTTAGGAGACTGGGTCTTGCCATGTTGTCCAGACTATAGTGCAATGGCTACTCACAGGTATGATCATAGTGTACTACAACCCTGAACTCCTGGGCTCAAGCAATCCTCCTGCCTCAGCTTCCCAAGTAGCTGGGACTGTGCCTGACTAATGCTAAAATTTTAAATAACTTCTAATCCTTTAAGACTATTGCTTTGCTAAACACATCAAGTACCAGCTCCTCCTGCCCTGCTTGTGATGTTAAGCTTCCTGTATCCTTCTGGGGAAAAAGGCTGATAGGAAACATGACTTTCTGGATGAGGAAGTGATGTATTCAACTTCCAGTCTAAAAACATTAGGTGTTGGAAAACTAAAATCTACATTTCCCAGAACCCTTGCAGGTAGGTTCTGGTGAGATCTGGCCTCTGCCTATCAAATGTGCTGACACAAAACTTTGGTTCACACTGACCTGCCTGGGGAGAGAGGCAGAGTGCAAGGCATTCATTTTTCCAGCAAGAACCATGGAAAGGAAAGTACGTTCTAGAGCTGACAGTTGTAGAAGTAGCTCTCTGATTTGGTAACTTCTTGATGGTAAATTACAAGAGGTGGTAAGGTTCTGGAGTTGGCAGCTGGCAAATTCCTAATCAAGCAGGGGAATCAGCTCCCTTGGCAGTCTAGGGACTTTTGAAATCATACCTGGAAGCTGCTTCACTCTTCCCCAAAATTCTTTAAGCTGTCTTCACACTCAATAAATCCTTTGTGCTTAAACTAGTTAGACTAAAAATTCTATTTTCTGTGGCTAAAAATTCTTATTAGTATGAGTGTGTGTGAATGATGTGGGGCTAATGTCAAATACTTCAATTTAATTTGGAAAATATTGCCCCCATCATGTCTACTTTGTGAGGCCAGTGTGAGCTTAGCATGCACTGGGTGGTTGGTGTTTCTCTTCCGGGTGAGATGAGGAGGAAAAGATCATTCTTGTTTGTTTGTTTCTTTTGTTTTGTTTTTGAAATGGAGTCTCACTCTGTCACCCAGGCTGGAGTGCAGTGGGCGATCTCGGCCCACTCAAGCTCCGCCTCCCAGGTTCACGCCATTCTCCTGCCTCAGCCTCTGGAGTAGCTGGGACTACAGGCACCCGCCACCACGCCCAGCTAATTTTTTTTTTTTTTTTTTTGGTAGAGACAGGGTTTTACTGTGTTAGCCAGGATGGTCTCAATCTCCTGACCTCATGATCCACCCACCTTGGCCTCCCAAAGTGCTGGGATTACAGGTGTGAGCCACCACGTCTTTAAGTACAGCATAATTTATTTTTTCTGTATTTTTCTTCCACCTGTCTGTATTCGAGTTTTACAGCCTTTGCACTTATACTTTTCACATAGGGCCTCCTCACCTCATCAAAAAGCTTATTCTGGCTTTTTCTCTGCGGCAGTCACAGGAATAGGGAGTAAGTCTAAAGGAATGGTTCTTGAGGTCTCCAGAGAGAGAAGTAGAAAGCCCTTCAGTGCCCTCTATCTAGACGCTATCAAAGACTTCTGAATAAAGCTGATATTTTACTTCCATTTGGCTCCTTGTGATTTTCCTCTATGATTTAGAAATCTGTAGTGTAGAGGGCTGAGGTGATTGGTGTCCACAAACTTCCATCACTCAAAACTGGAAGTCATCTTAGAGAGCATGTATTTCAACATGTCTTCATGTCGATGAAGCATTGATGTCCAAAGTTATAGAGCCAATAAGTGAAAGAGCTCAACCCAAAACTCAAATCTGTAAACTCTAAGGCCATTGTTATTTTTACCACACCAGCTAGAGACAGGTGAATGAACATATGAGACTAGTTCTAGCAAGTGGATTGAACTGTCTAGGTCTCCATCCAGCCCCCTTTACTTACTTATATATTCTATCTGGCCCCTATAAGTACTTGGGTTTGTGAGTCTTGATTTAAAAGAATCCTATATAAAATATTCTAGTGAATAAACACTCTCATGGTAAAGCAAATCACTCATTCTTTGTATGTACATTTTGTAGATGATATTCCGAAAAGCAAAGCCCACTTAGAAAGAGATTTGGAACAATGTAGAAGGGGTCTGAAAATATTTTTAACATAATCTTGTATTTTTAGCTATCCCAGCTTATAGTTTAAAATATGCTGAGTTTGTCCTTATGGATAGTCCATAACAGAGGATCTCCAGGAATGAAAAACTTTTCCTACTGAACTAGGCCAGTAACGCCCTCAACTGGCAGAACATGCTTTGTCTTCCACCTGGAATTGCACACCAGTTTTGTCATCCCCAAAGGCACCATTCTGACACATCTCATTAATTTTTACGGGTCTTGACCTCTAAGAATAAATGGTCTATGCTTCAATGTCTAAGTATGCACATAAAGAGAGTAGAAGTTCAACTTAAGTGCTATATAGGTAATCTTGGGTCCAAGAAAAAAATGGATGCTGAAAAGATATAAATGTCCTGTGGCGGTTATTTATTAAGCTTCCAACCAAATACAGTATAGCCTAAGATAACTCAAATCTATGTGGAAGAAAAGTATTTAAAAAAAACTACCAAGTATTATTACTAGTTTCTTATGAAAAGTGTCATTATTCTAGCTCTTTTCATGCTAGTGTAGTCCTCATTTATTCTAAGTGGATCCATCTGTGGATAAGAAGCTCAAAGGGAAAGTGGTTAAATAATTCAAAATCCTCTCCCCAGTAAGAACATCAAATCCTAAAAAATTCCAAAATTCAGTATACACTAAAGTTAGTTGTACAGCCATAATTTTTCATGAGGAAAAAATATAGCAAAACCACAATTACTTATGTGAATAATGGACACCAAAATTGAAAAAGAAAATCCAGATATATTAATAAATTAGATCCTAGCTCCAAAATATTTTTTTCAAATAACTTTTTTTTAACAGAACTCTAACAATTAACCAGACCAGTTAGCACTTCACTACTTACTTATACCTTCCCAGAATTTTATTTCTGGTAGGAGTGATGAAGGAAAAATGTGAAATAATAAAAGCTAACATTTATTAAGTTCTTACTAAATGCCAGTGCCCTTATTATCTAATTTAATACTCATTAAGAGCTATTATTACATTAATTTTACAGATGATGGAAGAAAATTAGGGGCAGTTTAAATGAATTGTCCAAGGGCACTCAGCTATAGTAAGCGGTGAACATAGTCTATCTTCTTCAGAGCTCATACTTGGAAACAGGATACTTGACTGCCATCCTAGGAAGCAACTTCATTCTATGGTATTCTTCTAGAGCAATAGCTATTTTAAGAAATACTCTGGTTGTTGGATGATTAAGGTTTATCAGAAAAGCCTTAATGACATTTGAGTGATTTTTCACAGATAAATTCCCAATAAGCATGCAAAATTCTTATTGTATATCTTCAGTGAGAAAGGTACCTAATAAGAGGCCACAGGAGTGGAAGATGTTAGGAAAAGAGCTAGACAGGCCTCACTCCCTCACATGTTCAATATATCATTCATGAACCTCTAGAAGAACAAAGTAATAAAAAGAAAGTGGGTATTTTTCTCTCATAAAACTTAATTCACTTCTACATTTTACTTGAAAATAATGAATAAATAAGTATCAGTAAACAGACACATTGGAGTCCACCTAGACGTAAGTATATTTCCTCTTATAGGTGAAATTGTCATAAGACAGATCATTAGTCATAAAAACATGTTGACTATAAAACAACTACTTCCACATCAACTGGTACTCAGCACAATAAATACATGTCCACCAAATCAGTCTTCCTCAGCTTGGGAGGACAGAAAGCCACAAGTGAAATAAAAGAAGTAAAGAAGTGATGGCGATGGAAGAAAGAACGTGGAGATGGCCGAATAGGAACAGCTCCAGTCTACAGCTCCCAGTGTGAGCGACGCAGAAGATGAATGATTTCTGCATTTCCAACTGAGGTACCGGGTTCATCACACTGGGGATTGTCGGACAGTGGGGGCAAGACAGTGGGTGCACTGCACTGAGCATGAGCCGAAGCAGGTCAAGGCATCACCTCACCCAGGAAGCACAAGGGGTCAGGGAATTCCCTTTCCTGGCCAAAAGGGGTGACAGACGGCACCTGGAAAATTGGGTCACTCCCACCCTAATATTGCACTTTTCCAACAGTCTTAGCAAATGGCAAACCAGGAGATTGTATCCCGCCTGGCTCAGAGGGTCCTACGCCCATGGAGCCTTGCTCATTGCTAGCTCAGCAGTCTGAGATCAAACTGCAAGGCAGCAGCAACGCTGGGGGAGGGGCGCCCACCATTGCTGAGGCTTGAGTAGGTAAACAAAGTGGCCAGGAAGCTCGAACTGGGTGGAGCCCACCACAGCTCAAGGAGGCCTGCCTGCCTCTGTAGACTCCACCTCTGGGGGAAGGGCATAGCCAAACAAAAGGCAGCAGAAACCTCTGCAGACTTAAATGTCCCTGTCTGACAGCTTTGAAGAGAGTAGTGGTTCTCCCAGCACGCAGCTTGAGATCTGAAAACAGACAGACTGCCTCCTCAAGTGGGTCCCTGACCCCTGAGTGGCCTAACTGGGAGGCACCCCCCAGTAGGGGCAGACTGATACCTCACATGTCCGGGTACTCCTCTGAGACAAAACTAACAGAGGAACGATCAGGCAGCAACATTTGCTGTTCCCTAATATCTGCTGTTCTGCAGCCTCCGCTGCTGATACCCAGGCAAACAGGGTCTGGAGTGGACCTCCAGAAAACTCCAACAGACCTGCAGCTGAGGGTCCTGACTGTTAGAAGGAAAATTAACAAACAGAACGGACATCCACACCAAAACCCGATCTGTACGTCACCATCATCAAAGACCAAAGGTAGATAAAACCACAAAGATGGGGGAAAAACAGAGCAGAAAAACTGAAAATTCTAAAAATCAGAGCACCTGTCCTCTTCCAAAGGAACGCAGCTCCTCACCAGCAATGGAACAAAGCTGGTTGGAGAATGACTTTGACGAGTTGAGAGAAGAAGGCTTCAGAAGATCAAACTACTCTGAGCTAAAGGAGGAAGTTGCAACCAATGGCAAAGAAGTTAAAAACATTGAAAAAAGAATAGATGAATGGGTAACTAGAATAACCAATGCAGAGAAGTCATTAAAGGACCTGATGGAGATGAAAACCATGGCACAAGAACTACGTGATGAATGCACAAGCCTCAGTAGCCAATTCGATCAACTGGAAGAAAGGGTATCAGTGATGGAAGAAGAAATGAATGAAATGAAGCGAGAACGGAAGTTTAGAGAAAAAAAGAATAAAAAGAAACAAACAAAGCCTCCAAGAAATATGGGACTATGTGAAAAGACCAAATCTACGTCTGATTGGTGTACCTGAAAGTGACGGGGAGAATGGAACCAAGTTGGAAAACACTCTGCAGGATATTATCCAGGAGAACTTCCCCAATCTAGCAAGGCAGGCCAACATTCAGATTCAGGAAATACAGAGAACGCCACAAAGATACTCCTTGAGAAGAGCAACTCCAACACACATAATTGTCAGATTCACCAAAGTTGAAATGAAGGAAAAAATGTTAAGGGCAGCCAGAGAGAAAGGTCGGGTTACCCACAAAGGGAAGCTCATCACACTAACAGCTGATCTCTTAGCAGAAACTCTACAAGCCAGAAGAGAGTGGTGGCCAATATTCAACATTATTAGAGAAAAGAATTTTCAACCCAGAATTTCATATCCAGCCACACTAAGCTTCATAAGTGAAGGAGAAATAAAATACTTTACAGACAAGCAAATGCTGAGAGATTTTGTCACCACCAGGCCTGCCCGAAAAGAGCTCCTGAGGGAAGCACTAAACATGGAAAGGAACAACTGGCACAAGCCACTGCAAAAACATGCCAAATTGTAAAGGCCATCGAGGCTAGGAAGAAACTGCATCAACTGACAAGCAAAATAACCAGCTAACATCATTATGACAGGATCAAATTCACACATAACAATATTAACCTTAAATGTAAACGGGCTAAATGCTCCAATTAAAAGACACAAACTGGCAAATTGGATAAAGAGTCAAGACCCATCAGTGTGCTGTATTCAGGAAACCCATCTCACATGCAGAGACACACATAGGCTCAAAATAAAGGGATAGAGGAAGATCTACCAAGCAAATGGAAAACAAAAAAAGGCAGGGGGTTGCAATCCTAGTCTCTGATAAAACTGACTTTAAACCAACAAAGATCAAAAGAGACAAAGAAGGCCATTACATAATGGTAAAAGGATCAATTCAACAAGAAGAGCTAACTATCCTAAATATATATGCACCTAATACAGGAGCGCCCAGATTCATAAAGCAAGTCCTTAGAGACCTACAAAGAGACTTAGACTCCCACACAATAATAATGGGAGAATTTAACACCCCACCGTCAACATTAGACAGATTAACGAGACAGAAAGTAAACAAGGATATCCAGGAATTGAACTCAGCTCTGCACCAAGTGGACCTAATAGACATCTACAGAACTCTCCACCCCAAATCAACAGAATATACATTCTTCTCAGCACCACACCACACCTGTCCCAAAATTGACCACATAGTTGGAAGTAAAGCACTCCTCAGCAAATGTAAAAGAACAGAAATTATAACAAACTGTCTCTCAGACCACAGTGCAATCAAACTAGAACTCAGGATTAAGAAACTCACTCAAAACCGCTCAACTACATGGAAACTGAACAACCTGCTCCTGAATGACTACTGGGTACATAACGAAATGAAGGCAGAAATAAAGATGTTCTTTGAAACCAACGAGAACCAAGACACAACATACCAGAATCTCTGGGACACACTCAAAGCAGTGTGTAGAGGGAAATTTATAGCATTAAATGTCCACAAGAGAAAGCAGGAAAGATATAAAATTGACATCCTAACATCACAATTAAAAGAACTAGAGAAGCAAGAGCAAACAGATTCAAAACCTAGCAGAAGGCAAGAAATAACTAAGATCAGAGCAGAACTGAAGGAAATAGAGACAAAAAACGCTTCAAAAAAAATCAATGAATCCAGGAGCTGGTATTTTGAAAAGATCAACAAAATTGATAGACCACTAGCAAGACTAATAAAGAAGAAAAGAGAGAAGAATCAAATAGATGCAATAAAAAATGATAGAGGGGTATCACCACCGATCCCACAGAAACACAAACTTCCATGAGAAAATGCTATAAACACCTCTACACAAATAAACTTGAAAATCTAGAAGAAATGGATAAATTCCTTGACACATAGACCCTTCCCAAGACTAAACCTGGAAGAAGTTGAATCTCTGAATAGACCAATAACAGACTCTGAAATTGAGGCAATAATAGCTTACCAACCAAAAAAATCCAGGACCAGACAGATTCACAGCCGAATTCTACCAGTGGTACAAGGAAGAACTGGTACCATTCCTTCTGAAACTATTCCAATCAATAGAAAAAGAGGGAATCCTCCATAGCTCATTTTATGAGGCCAGCATCATCCTGATACCAAAGGCTGGCAGAGACACAACAAAAAAAAGAGAATTTTACACCAATATCCCTGATGAACATCGATGCAAAAATCCTCAATAAAATACTGGCAAACCAAATCCAGAAGCACATCAAAAAGCTTATCCACCACGAACAAGTGGGCTTCATCCCTGGGATGCAAGGCTGATTCAACACACGAAAATCAATAAACATAATCCAGCATATAAATGGAACCAATGACAAAAACCACATGATTATCTCAATAGATTCAGAAAAGGCCTTTGACAAAATTCAACAACCCTTCATGCTAAAAACTCTCAATAAATTAGGTATTGATGGGATGTATCTCAAAATAATAAGAGCTATCTATGACAAACCCACAGCCAATATCATACTGAATGGGCAAAAACTGGAAGCATTCCCTTTGAAAACTGGCACAAGACAGGGATGCCCTCTCTCACCACTCCTATTCAGCGTAGTGTTGGAAGTTCTGGCCAGGGCAATCAGGCAAGAGAAGGAAATAAAGGGTATTCAATTAGGAAGAGAGGAAGTCAAATTGTCCCTATTTGCAGATGACATGATTGTATATCTAGAAAACCCCATCATCTCAGCCCAAAATCTTAAGCTGATAAGCAACTTCAGCAAAGTCTCAGGATACAAAATCAATGTGCAAAAATCACAAGCATTCTTATACACCAATAACAGACAAACAGCCAAATCATGAGTGAACTCCCATTCACAGTTGCTTCAAAGAGAATAAAATACCTAGGAATACAACTTCCAAGGGATGTGAAGGACCTCTTCAAGGAGAACTACAAGCCACTGCTCAATGAAATAAAAGAGGATACAAACAAATGGAAGAATATTCCATGCTCATGGGTAGGAAAAATCAACATCCTGAAAATGGCCATACTGCCCAAGGTAATTTATAGATTCAATGCCATCCCCATCAAGCTACCAATGACTTTCTTCACAGAATTGGAAAAATCTACTTTAAAGTTCATGTGAGACCAAAAAAAGAGCCTGCATTGCCAAGTCAATCCTAAGCCAAAAGAACAAAGCTGGAGGCATCACGCTACCTGACTTCAAACTATACTACAAGGCTACAGTAACCAAAACAGCATGGTACTGGTACCAAAACAGAGATATAGATCAATGGCTCAGAATAGAGCCCTCAGAAATAATACTACACATCTACAACTATCTGATCTTTGACAAACCTGACAAAAGCAAGAAATGGGGAAAGGATTCCCTATTTAATAAATGGTGCTGGGAAAACTGGCTAGCCATATGTAGAAAGCTGAAACTGGATCCCTTCCTTACACCTTATACAAAAATTAATTCAAGATGGATTAAAAACTTAAATGTTAGACCTAAAACCATAAAAACCCTAGAAGAAAATCTAGGCAATACCATTCAGGACATAGGCATGGGCAAGGACTTCATGTCTAAAACATCAAAAGCAATGGCAACAAAAGCCAAAATTGACAAATGGGATCTAATTAAACTAAAGAGCTTCTGCACAGCAAAAGAAACTACCATCAGAGTGAACAGGCAACCTACAGAATGGGAGACAATTTTTGCAATCTACTCATCTGACAAAGGGCTAATATCCAGAATCTACAATGAACTCAAACAAATTTACAAGAAAAAAACAAACAACCCCATCAAAAAGTGAGCGAAGGATATGAACAGACACTTCGCAAAAGAAGACATTCATGCAGCCAAAAGACACGAAAAAATGCTCATCATCACTGGCCAAAGAAATGCAAATCAAAACCACAATAAGATACCATCTCACACCAGTTAGAATTGCGATCATTAAAAAGTCAGGAAACAACAGGTGCTGGAGAGGATGTGGAGAAATAGGAACACTTTTACACTGTTGGTGGGACTGTAAACTAGTTCAACCATTGTGGAAGTCAGTGTGGCGATCCCTCAGGGATTTCCAACTAGAAATACCATTTGACCCAGCCATCCCATTACTGGGTATATACCCAAAGGATTATAAATCATACTGCTATAAAGACACATGCACATGTATGTTTATTGTGACACTATTCACAATAGCAAAGACTTGGAACCAACCCAAATGTCCAACAATGATAGACTGGATTAAGAAAATGTGGCACATATACACCATGGAATACTATGCAGCCATAAAAAATGATGAGTTCATGTCCTTTGTAGGGACATGGATGAAGCTGGAAACCATCATTCTCAGCAAACCATGGCAAGGACAAAAAAACCAAACACTGCATGTTCTCACTCATAGGTGGGAATTGAACAATGAGAACACATGGACACAGGAAGGGGAACATCACACACTGGGGCCTGTTGTGGGGAGGGGGGAGGGGTGAGGGATAGCATTAGGAGATATACCTAATGTTAAATGACAAGTTAATGGGTGCAGCACACCAACATGGCACATGTATACATATGTAACAAACCTGCACGCTGTGCACATGTACCCTAGAACTTAAATTAAAAAAAAAAAAAAAAGAAGTGATGGTGAGGATTGGACAACCATGTAGCCACTAATCTGTGCAGAAGCACTGACAATGGCTTTGTCAGAGCTGCCAATCTTTCATAAAATTTAATAAAGCTCATGGCACTTTCAGCCTGAAATCTGCCAAAGTCTAGGAATCTCACCTGACTGCAAAATAACAGTAATTAGATCAGAATCATTTCCTGAAATTCCCCTTGTTGATTCCTAATACAGAGGTTCTCACCATAAAAAAGAAGGATAAAACAAATTCAAATAAAGTTTCTAATTCAATTCTGCTTCAAACAATAATTAGCTCGTAGAATTAGTCATCAGTTCAATTATAATTAAGTGTCTACTATAATGGGAAATGGTGTGGTTTGTCAGAAAGAAAAGAACATGGCCTGTGGAATTAAACCTGAATTCAAATTCTGATGCCACTACTGAGTACATGAATTTATTTAATTAACAAACTATCTGGGTCTCAATTTGCATATGTGCAAAATGGTAAGAACTTCATACGTTTTGTGAAACATTAAATGAGCAAATGCATATACAAGATGAAGTTCAGTCCAAGGCACATACTAGATTCCTTGGTAAATAAAAGCTCCTATTATTCACTGGTATCAGATGTATGGCATTACGTTAGCAGTGTGAGGGGTTAATGAATGAATAAGATCTGGTCCCTGCCCTTAAGGAGCTTACGGTCCAGGTTAGGAAACAAAGCTAGCAGGTATGATAACATAACTGTTAATAATCACAGCAATATTTGGAAGGAGAAATCAATTGTTGTGGGGTAGAACCGTTAAAGAGGATTTATGGTGGAAACACATTGACTGGTCTCAGAGCTAAGGAAAATCAAGGATCTGAGAACTCAATACTCAGCCCTCATTTTTAAACAAATTTTTAGAGGTAGTGCTGACTCCATCTTCAATACAAAAGACTCAGTGAATAAGAGAACAATATTCGATGCAACAGAATTCTACAAATGACAATTTCTATATCTTTGCTATTAAAGCATGGTTCATAGACCAGTTGCATGGTGTCTCAGAGTTTATTGGATATGCAGAATCTCAGATCCCACCCCAGACCTATTGACTCAGGTCTACATTTTAACAAGATCCTGGGATGACATGTGAACATTAAAGTTTAAAAAACAACCCCATCAAAAAGTGGGCAAAGGATATGAACAGACACTTCTCAAAAGCAGACATTTATGCAGCCAATAAATATAATGAAAAAAAGCTCATCATCACTGGTCATTAGAGAAATGCAAATCAAATCCACAGTGAGATAACATCTCATGCCAGTTAGAATGGCCATCATTAAAAAGTCAGGGAACAACAGATGCTGGAGAGGATGTGAAGAAATAGGAACACTTTTACACTGTTGGTGGGAGTGTAAATTAGTTCAACCATTGTGGAAAACAGTGTGGCAATTCCTCAAAGATCTAGAACCAGAAATACCGTTTGATCCAGCAATCCCATTACTGGGTATATACCTAAAGGATTATAAATAATTCTACACATGTATGTTTATTGTGGCACTATTTACAATAGCAAAGACTTGGAACTGACTCAAATGCCCATCAATGATAGACTGGATTAAGAAAATGTGGCACATATACACCATGGACTACTATACAGCCATAAAAAAGGATGAGTTCATATCCTTTGTAGGGACATGGATGAAGCTGGAAACCATCATTCTCAGCAAACTAACACAGGAACAGAAAACCAAACACTGCATGTTCTCACTCATAAGTGGGAATTGAACAATGAGAACACATGGACACAGGGAGGGGAACATCACACACCGGGGCCTGTTGGGTGTGGGGGTCTAGGGGAGGGATAGCATTAGGAGAAATACCTAATGTAGATGAGGGGTTGATGGGTGCAGCAAACCACCATGGTACATGTATACCTATGTAACAAACCTGCACATTCTGCACATGTATCCCAGAACTTAAAGTGTAATTACAAAAAAGAAAAAATATACCCACCATTGTAAACTATAAGAAAATCTCCAAAACAAGAGGCTTACACATTTTATATTTGACAAACATGAGTATTCTAAGACACTTTTGAGATTATAAATACTGTTCTGCAATATCCTCATTTATAAGACAGAGATAATAATTGCCTGTCAGGATGTTATGAGAATTAATTTAGATAAATAAAGCCTATATACTTTCTAATTCCACAAGGGGAAAACCATGTTTTTATGTCTTTAAGTCCTTCAACCTTAGCATTGTCCTCTACATTTAGTGCATATTGAATAAATATGTGTTAAATAAACAAATTAATAAATAAGTCAGGGAGCTTTAGAATGTTAGCAAGTGCATTTTGAAACAGATGACCATAGGATCATAGATCATGACTATAGACCAAGAATGCTGAAACAAGAGAGTATTTTCCAGATTGAAATGTTCATACTCAGTAATAAAATCTTTTTTACTGTTAAATAAAAATGATAATATAATAGTGAAACTTTAGTTACAAAATATACGTCATAAGAGATTGGATTTATCACTTATAATGACCTCACTAGCTTTGAGTTAATATAATTCAGTGCTAAATGGACTGTGAAGATTCTGCTATTAGTTACAACACTGGTTTTCTCTTAGCCGACTCAAATTATACTATTAGTTTATCTAAAGATTCAAATCCAAACATAAAAGCTGCACCTTCAAGAAGCATATAGTCTAATAGGATTAGAGACATTTGTGATTAGCAATTAGAGTGAAGAAAATGACTTCGTGGAAGAATGTTCTAAAGAACGATGGCATTATCAAGCAAAGAGATGAGTCAGGCTGCCTAGGCAAGGAAGGGTAGCTTCAGAAAGAAGATATGGAGCTAAGACCTGAAGGATGAGCAATGTGTCAGGTGAACTAACTGGTTAGGGTACCACGTGGGCAAAAACAGAACACTATGGAATGGAAAGAGGGACAACAGCAGGAATAAAACAGGAGAAGTAGACAGGAACCACATCATGATGGCTTTGAATGCCACCCTCAGATGTTACTTTTGAGCCTATGGAAGACATTAAAAGAATTTGATTAGGGAAGTAAAATCATCACATTTGCATTGGAGATAGGCCAATTTGGCAGCAATGAGAAAGACAGATTAAGGGGGAGGAGGAGGGAGGGGCAACTGGAATGGGACTAGAGGTTGGCAGATAAGTATGGGAATTAATGCATTAGTAGAGATGGTGGCTTGAGTTTTGTCAGTGATGGTCAAGATAGAGAAAAGAGGATGAAACAAATTGAGACGTGGACAAAGTAATAGAACTGGCAAATTAAGTGGATATAATGGTTTTCTAACCATCAAGAGAAACTCCAAAGAGTTAAAAATTACACATGACTAGTGAATTTATTTTCAGTTTAAGTAACTATGTTCTGTGTCTTATAACAACAACTTTTGTAATCTTGGGATGAAACTGGAAGGTTTAAACTTCAGCATAAGGTGGAATAGCGATGCCATTTACTTAGTTAAGGAATATAGCATAGCAGGCAGATTCAAATGAGTAAGAAAACAGCTCAGTTGAGGATATTGGTGTTGAAGTGCCTGTGGTTCCCTTTATAGTGTCTGGTCTCCTTTTACACTGAGATTAAATTGGAATCACAGGTCAAGTCGTAGTCAAAGTAAATTGAGGCTTCTTTCTTTAGCGTGAGGCCATAGAATAAACCCTTAAAAACCTAGGATACAGATAGTAATGGTTTAATCTCCCTTCCCAGGTTTGTGGGAGACCGAGGGGAACAAAGCCTGGTTTAGTCTGAAGTTTGTTTTTTTTTGAGACGGAGTTTTGCTCTGTCGCCCAGCCTGGAGAGCAATGGCACAATCTGGGCTTACTGCAACCTCTGCCTCCCAGGTTCAAGCAATTCTCCTGCCTCAGCCTTCTGAGTAACTGGGATTACAGGCATGCACCACCACACCCAGCTAATTCCGTATTTTTAGTAGAGACAGGATTTCACCACATTGGCCAGGCTGGTCTCAAACTCCTGACCTCAGATGATCCACCTGCCTCGGCCTCCCAAAGTGTTGGGATTACAGGTGTGAGCCACTGTGCCGGGCCATCTGAAGTTTTAAGGCAGACTTGGAAATGAAACTATGTGGGGCATGCTTACATCAATAGATGTGCTACAATAGCATATATATTTGTTCTGGGTCCAAATATAGGTGAATATGATGGAAATCCACAATAGAGGTTAAACATCAACACCAAGGAAGTAGAGATCAAGTAAGAGAAACTCCTGGAAAATACAAAGGAGCATCCTGAGTTTTAGAGGCAAATCCCTCCATCCCCCACCCTTCCTGCTTTTGTATTCTTTCACCCAGGTTCTCCAGTGCAGTGATTCTCAGAGCTACTCATTGGAACCACCTGGAAAGCTTTTGAAAAACACTGATCCTGACCCCACACTCCAAACTTCTAATTTAACTGGTCTTGAGTGGGAAACTACCACCTTAGTATTAGGTTGGTGCAAAAGTAATTATGGTTTTTGCCAGTACGTTCCATGGCAATACCACAGTAGTAGATTCTCAACCCTGGCTGCACATTAGAAACTTCTGAAGCTTCTAAAAAACACCAGGCCTTAGTCCCACCTCCCAGTTCATTTAGTCCAAGGTGGGGTCCTGACATCTGGTGTTTTTAAAAGGTCACAGGTGATTGCCAGAGTTCAAAACCACTGTCAATCCTCCAAAACAGAGAGGCTCTCTATTTTCCCCATTTGTTTCAAAACTACTTCTCCAAACTCACTCTTTGTGTGGTTTTTTTGTTTGTTTGTTTGTTTGTTTTAAGTGGAGTTTTGCTCTGTTGCCCAGCCTGGAGTGCGGTGGCACAATCTCGGCTCACTGCAACCTCTGCCTCCCAAGTTCAAGCAATTCTCCTGCCTCAGACTTCCAAGTAGCTGGGACTACACAGGCGTGTCCCACCACACCTGGCTAATTTTTTGTATTTTTAGTAGAGATGGGTTTTCACCACGTTAGCCAGGACGGTCTCTATCTCCTGACCTCGTGATCCACCCGCCTCAGCCTCCCAAATTGCAGGGATTACAGGCGTGAGCCACCGTGCCTGGCCTCAAACCCACTCTTACCTATAACCATGTCTTTTACCTAACATAGATTACGGGAGTGTGATATAAGTTTTATCATCTTTTTTTTTCTCTGCTATCACTTTGATTTTTGATCAAGAAACATCTCTATCATCACAACCTCACCATCATTCTCACCTGGGTTACTGAAGATAACACTGCCAAAACCATCTCCTCTTCTCAGTGGACTTTTCTTTCTCATCACAACCATACAAAGTCTCTCTCACCATAAAAACAAAAACAGAAGACCCTCCCAAACAAAAGGACCCTCCAAGAACCTTGTTAACCCTAGAGGTAACTCTCCATTGACTTCTGCATTAGTCTGTTTTCATGCTGCTGATAAAGACATACCTGAGACTGGATAACTTATAAAGAAAAAGAGGTTTAATGAACTTACAGTTCCATATGGCTGAGGAAGCCTCACAATCATGGCAGAAGGCGAAAGACATGTCTTATATCACAGCAGGCAAGAGAGAGAAAGAGAGCCAAGCAAAAGAGGAAGCAGGTGATAATAACACCATCAGATCTTGTGAGACTTATTCACCACCACGAGACTAGCACTAGGAAGATCCATCCTGATGATTCAATTACCTCCCACTGGGTCCCTCCCACAACACACAACACATGGGAATTGTGGGAGCTACAGTTCAAGATGAGATTTGGGTGGGGACACAGCCAAACCATATCAATTTCCTACCCTTCAACAATAAACTTCTTGGATAATAAGGTCTTTTGGAGGCCAGGATTGCTGCAGTGATTCCTGATTGTCCCTAATAACTTTGGAAAGTAGAAAAAGCCAAAGAGAAATAACCTGCTCCAGAAACTCTAGTCAGGCCCCAGAAGAAGGATCTCTTCGGAGAGGGAAATCCAGTATTTTTATACCAAAGGAGGGACTTTTGCATATTATATAAGAACAAACAATTCACTGAAAAGATGACAAATTCTTGTAATACTAAATACATATGTAAAAGATGATAGAACAAATTTCAGGCACCTTTATACTACTAATACTGTATTATTTGTTTAAACTTGTAACAAGTCTGGCACAAAATACATAGTCGTACACCTCATAACATTTTGAAGGACAGACCTCATATACTATGGTGGCTCCCTAAGATTAAAATGGAGCTGAAAAATTCATATTGCTTGGTGATGTCATAGCTATCTAGTGTTATAGCACAATGTATCACTCATGTGTTTATGGTGATGCTGGTGTAAACAATTGTACTGCGTTGCCAGTTGTATACATGCATAACACATACAATTATGTATAGTATGTAATACTTGATAATAAATGACTATGTTACTAGTTTATGTATTTACTGCACTATACTTTTCATCATTGTTTTACAGGGTACTCCTTCTACTTATATAAAATAGTTAACTGTAAAACAGCCTCAGGCAGGTCCTTCAGGAACTATTCCAGAAGAAGGCATTGTCATCATAGGAGATGACAGCTCCTGCTTGTTATTGCCCTTGAAGACCACCCGATAGGATAAAATGTGGAGGTGGAAGACAGTGATATTGACGATCCTGACCCTGTGTCAGCCTGGGCTCATTGTGTACTTGTGTCTTATTTTTTAACAAAAACCTTTAAAAGTAAAATAAAATAAAATGTTTAAAATAGAAAAAACATTTATAGAATAAGGATATAAAGAAAATATTTTTGTATAGCTGTACAATGTGTTCATGCTTTAAACTAAGACTTTTTACAAAACAGTCAAAAAGCGAAAAATAATTAAAAAGTTTATAAAGTAAAAAGGTTACAAAAAGCCAAGGTTAATTTATTATGAAAGAAATAAATATATTTTTAATAAATTTAGTGTTGCCTAAGTATAGTGTTTGTAATGTCTACAGTATTATACAGTAGTGTCCTAGGCTTTCACATTCACTCACCACTCACTCACTGACACCCAGAGCAACTTCCAGTCCTGCAAGCTTCATTCATGTTAAGTGCACTGTACAGATGTACTTTAAAAAAAAATATTTTATGCCATATTTGTACTGTACTCTACCTTTTCCATGTTTAATTGTGTTTAGATATACAAATATTTATCACCATGTTATAATTGCCTACAATGTTCAGGACAGTAACATACTCTATAGGTTTGTATTCTAGGAGCAACAGGCTGTACCGTATAGCCTAGGTGTGTAGTAGGCTGTATAATCTAGGTTTGTGAAGTACCCTCTGTAATGTTCAAACAATGAAATCACCTAAGGTTATATTTCTCAGAACATATCCTCATTGTTAAGTGACACATAACTGTATAGATCAAGCTTGTACATTTTGTTCAACAATAGCTAGGAATAATTTGAGAGAATAATTAAGGTGAAATTCTTGCCCATTTTATAATATGGCTTTAGAATGAATTTGCTGCCAATTTAAGTAACTACATCATATAGTTTAGTGGTTTCTGGGGGCAATAAAAGTAGCACACTTATAAATAGCCATATGGATAAAAATGCTTATCATATTTTTTTCAAGATAAATAGAAGCAATGCCAAGGACTGCAAAAGTCACACACACACACACACACACACACACACACACACACACAAAACTGACAAAAAACCTCCACTCATCTCTCTTGAAAGAGGTAGCAACATCTCTGGTTCATTGGATTTGAAAGTTAAGTCAATTGATTTAAGGGAAGAAAAATACAAGATTGGGAATGCTTTAGTCACATACTCTGTTCTATCTCATGTTAACCTCTAGGGAGAATTTGATGTGCTACCCATCTTTTCACAAACATTGTCACCATCACCCATATAGAATATGCGTACTTCTTGCAAGCAGAGCTCTGACATAGGTCCAAGAGTCTTAAAGATTAAGTACAGCTTTGGCTGGAAAAATGAAGAGTCCAGAAGCAACTCATTCTTAATTATCTTTTATCTTCCCCTTGGAAAGCTGATGGAAAGGCTAAAAAGAACCCATAAAAAGAAAAAAAGAAAGAGTTTTGGTGGCTCTACCTCAGTCCGAGAAAAGGATTCCTTGAGGCTTATGCATAGTAAATCCAGTTCGCCAGGATAAAGAAGTATATAGACTAGCTACACAGCAAGATTTGGGCATTTGCCTGAAGGAGACCTGAACACATTACCTTGAAACCAAATGATTCAAATGGTCATATTTGGGACTTAGATATGTGAGATCTTATATATCTATGTTCTCAAGTAACAATTACCATTATCTCTGGAAGCCAAGCATAATTCCTTGCTTATTAATTGCTCAGTATCATTTGTTAAAATGGAAGTTTTGGGCCTTAGTTTGCTTAGTGTGCCATAATTAGTAAAACCTGCTTTAAAAAGTTGCAAAAGAATAAATGGAAATGCTCTTTAAAAGACTGAATGCTGCATAAATACAAGCTATTCCTACTATTAACTGGAATATGATACTAAAACAGCCCACCGTACATCCACCAGTCAGTCTGCCTGTCAGTTCACCAAGCTTCATTAGGAGACTAACAGATGGGCAACATATAAAAGCTTATATTTGGAAGATCTCACTTTTGCCCTTTGGCTCTCTGCCCTCAGGCCTGGAGTGTGGCCCTTAAATCCATCTCCCCAAGAGCCTAAAGGAAATGCTTGTGTGGTCAAACTAGTTCCACCATTGGTCTCATTCCAACCAAAGCTCATTAGTTTTACTTTTCCCTTTGGATTTGTGGGTTACAGTTTTATTTGTTGCATAATAGAAGCCACTAGCAGCTTGTATGTTTCTTTACACCTTGGCATTGAATCAGCAATGGATCCATTGCACTTCCTTTATTAAGATTAAGTGGTGGTTTGCTGTATGTCCTTAGACTTGGTTGTCATTTTAAGCATTTATTAGTCACTCTAATTATAACCTACTGGCCATTCTATTTCTTTCATTAAGATAAAATAAAAAGGAACTTGTGCTCCAGCTTCAACTTTAAAAACCTAGACCCGCACTGTCCAATATGGTAGCCTCTACATATGGCCATTGAGCATTTGAAATATGACTAATTTGAATTCAGAGATGCTGTAAGCATAAAATACACATCAGATTTCAAAAAGTTATTATTGAAAAAGAATATAAAACATCTCTAATTTTTAAAACTGATTGCATGTTGAGATGATAATATTTTTATTATATTGAGTAAAATTAAATATATTATTAAAATTAATGCCATTTATTTTTAATGTGGTGACTGGAAAATTTTAAATTATGAATGTGTCTTGCATTATATTTCTACTGGACAACTTTGATCTAGATGTTCAGAAGTTTTTTGAAGATTTTTATTCTTAATGACTTGGGTTAGTTTTGGTTATTTAATTCAAATGTATTCTTTCTTACTGGGTTATTTAAAATTTGTGTATTATCTTACCTCTAGAATTGACTATAATATAATAGTAAATTAAATAAAACTAATTAATGGCTATTAATCATGTTTAAAAGGCACTGACCTGCCAAGTGCTTTCAAAGACCTTTAGACACTTGCATTAATGGCTCTGTATCATGCCAAATGATACTGAACCAGAAATGCTCTAATGCTGTTCTTGTCTAGAGGCGACCTCCTCAGCCTGGAGCTTCACTGAGCATAATAGACAGCAAGTGATACATTATATTCCATGCATTGATAGATGTGTTTGGAAAATGTCATAGCACTTTCTTCAAAACTGCATAATGAAATAGAATATAAGACATTTGGAAAGCAGATTTGATCCTAGTACTTGTGATCTATTCTTAGACTCAGCTTTCATTATGTATGTAATATAATGTATGATGTATGACCAACCACCTACATATGTGAGAGGTATTTTTAAAATGAGTGACCACTATAATTGAGGTGTACAAAAAAAAGAGAAAATTCTCATAATGCAACTAAGGGAAAAAATGAGAAATGAAAAGGCCAAGTGTAAAACAACAGCAACAACAAAATTCAGTTCACCAACCAACCCTCCATGGCCACTTATTCCATCCATTGCACTGAATAGTAAGAATTATTAAAAAAAAAACAACAACAACTTTTTAACCATAGAAAAGAACTGTCCTTCTGATCTGGAATATACAGTAAGACCTTTACTAAATATCATTGAGTCCAAAGGACCTACAATCCCAGGATGATCCCATTTGGGCAAAGGAAATAGAAACCTGCAAAAAGATAGACAGCATGCAAGATAGGGAGTTGATAAAGACTCAACAAGAGAATAGCTGCATTAGGAAAATTGTTCTGCATAATTTTCCTACCCTTCCCTAAGGAAGTGTACCTTATAGTTGTGACAGGATATTCAGAAAAGGAGAAAATTATTTTTCTCCAAAACAAGCTTCAAATTAGAAGAAATTTAATAAGAAGAAATCATTCCATGGATTTAATAATGCAGAGATAGTGTGCTTAGAATAACTTAATCTTAAAGATACCCAGCTTAAAAAAAAACTCACAAAGAAGAAAACAAAGAGGTAAATAAATATTGCTCGACATTTATATACAGATGCACTTAGAATTACTCAGTTTCAGTTCATCTTTAAGCTTCCCATTTTCCAAGATAGACAAACTGAAGCACTGAATTTTAGTTGATGCAGCCCAAATTATAAATAGCCTGTGTAAAGACCAGAACTAGAAGTAAATTTATCTCCAATTGCCTTTTTTACTAATTTCTCAGGCAATTTCTTCTCAACACATCCTGGCTGTAAGACTTGCTATTCCTAGGACCACATGAATACTTTTAAGATACCTAACATGGAAGAAATACACTTAACAGAGCCTTTACTGGATAGATGGTTCCCAAATTGAGTTCTTTTTTTTTTTTTCTTTTGAGACAAGGTCTCCCTGTGTTGCCCAGGCTGGAACGCAGTGGCACAATTTTTGTATTTTTTGTAGAGAAGTGGTTTCGCCATGTTGCTCAGGCTGAGTTCAACTTTTAAGACATTGTTTTGTAAAATCATGCTGAACTCCAGCCCCAAAATGTGACTACTATTAAACAGTTAATGTTATATCCTTCAAAACTTTTTATAAGATAGATACAGTCATACAATTGTTAAAATCAAAGTGAGATTGGGCTATACATAATATTCTAAATTTTTCTTTTTTCAATATATTATAGATATTTTCATTTTCAGGCTTTATTACATTTTTAAATCCACATAATTTGCCACTCTACAAATGTCCCATAGTTTTCTCAACCACAGTGTATCAATGACGATTTATTTAGGTTATATGCAATTTTTCACTATTACAAATAATACCACAGCAATATTATTTGGTTATATTTTGGAACTCATGTAAGAATTTCCTAAGGATAAATTGCTAAAGGTGAAATTTCTGAGTCAATGATCATTACATTTTTAGGGCTTTTTACAGATACTTTAAAAATTACCTTCCAAATCACTTGAGTCAATTTACCTTCCCATCGGAAATAAATGACAAGGCCTGTTTTCCTATACCCTTACCATCACTGAGTGCTATCAATTATTTTAATAATGCCTGACCAGAGAAAAACATATCTCAACTTTTATTCAATTTGGATTATTTTTAACAAATCAAAGTTGGGGATTTTTCTTTTTAAGTTAATCCTGTATTCTCCACATCCTTGTTTAATTAGTCTTTCCTGATACTATTTGTGAAAAGGAAAATAATAATAATAAAAGTTTTCTGTCTTGAGACTTACAGGTATATTTTAAATACTCATTTGATTCCAGGGATTGGCAAATATAATTCAGTGCTCTTGGGTAGACTATTAATTCCAGCATTTTTTCTAACATCTTTGGTTTAGCTTTTTCTCATACAAAGCAGAAATCAATCTTATTTCACATAAAGTACTGGGATTAGGGTACATTTTAGTTTGGCCTGTATTTGGCAAAAATTCAAAACTTTCAGCATTACCCAGTTCAAAATTTCAACTCACTACTTACATGATTTTTCTCTTTAAACAACTTCTGACTTTCATGAACATAGACTCAAATCCAAATAGAGATTATCTCATAAGTTTATACAAAAATAGGGGAAGTGCTTCGACATTGCTACAGAAATGTACAGTCCTACTGGGCATCTTAAAGACAATGCATGTGAGCTTTAATGAAGCCTTTGAAAGTTTAAAATGCATCAAATTAAAAACCATATCCATTAGAAAAAAATTCTTTCAGCATCTATTCTGTCAACATTTCCGGAAGGAGGCAAAAGGTTTTATTTAAGATATGAACACACTCAGAGATAAATACATTTTCTTTGTAGAGACTAGATAACTCACTGTTGGATATTAATGTTAAGATAAAAGTAAAGCAGATTTGTGCCAGTGGACATGACAGAAAAGTGAACCACAAAGAAAAAACAATTTTCAAATTGCAAGCAATTGGAATGCTTACAGAGTATCATGAAATCCTGAGGATTTGAAGACAACTTTGAAGACATAAAGTTCAACCACTTGTCTATCTAATGTTTAAATCTTCTCCACAGTAAATCGGTCAAATGCTCATTCACCCAGTGTTTAAACATATGCTCTGATAGGGAATGAATTACCTACTGGGGAGCCCGTTTCAGTTCTGGGCAGCCGTGATGACTAGTTAGTCCTTCTTGGTATGTTCTACTAAAGTTTGTTTTCTCAGATTTAATATTTATAGATCCTACTTACACATTGGCATTACATAGGAACTCTTGGCTTGCTAATTCTATACCCTCCCTAACCTCCATTCCTTTCACCTTCCACAACACAAGCAGAAAAACTAAATCTTTACTTTCCTGGTCACTGTTTCAGCAAGGGCTTGACAAGATAACCCAGTTCAGGCTAATAAGACATAGGAAAACTCCACATGTGGGTTCTGAGGAAGCTTTTGTCATCCATTCCCTCTTCTTTCTGCCTTGAGTATAAACTTGATTAAGCCAGGATTGCTACTTCAACCAGGAAGGAGAGTTCACATGTCTAAACCCATAAATGCTCAGAGCCACCTACCTTCAGACTTAGTACTATTTAGAAAAAGTAAACCCCATCAATCCTGAGGGATTTTAGTCAGGTTTTCTGATGTTTGCACCTGAAGACAAACGTATTTAACACCTATATCATGTGGTGACACCGAAAAGTCAAATGCTTATTCCATTTGGTAACACCTCTCATCTTAATGAAGAGAAAATATTTTACTAAACTGCTACTTGACCCAGATTGGAAATACTCTTACCTCCAAATGTCAACAACCAGACTATATCTATAATATTATCACAACTACAAAACTATCAGAGTAAACACAAAAGAGAGAGTTTAGTTAATGAATGTTGGAGACTCCTGAATTCTGATGTAAGATAATGTAAGCAGTATATTCACTGTTCCTGGTCAACTTCTTCCCTTTCCTATCTTCTCATTCTATTACTATCTTAGCTCACCTCCAATTTCATTATAAATTAGGATTTCTAGACCCTGGCAAAGCCTGATAGAACAATTTTAATTTGTTTCCTCTTTCTTTTTTTTTTTCTTTTTCAAGTCCATCAGGATGTCAGTTTTCTAGAAATTACTTGCAGCCATAGTTTAACCTCAAAACAGGGCACTAAATTTCAACTTTCCCAGGATCATCAAATTTGAGCCTCAAGTTGCAATGTCATTTAAAGATAGTGATCTGCTATAATCCTTGTAGACTAATAGCAAAATGCGCCACCAGAAATACGTCTAAAATGTTGACCTATTTTTCTAGCTCTTAATGCATAATACCAATAATGCTATGAGAGAATTTTTGTGAGTAGTCTTTTCCAAGAATTAAACGATGAAACAGAATAAATCTGAATTTATTCTGCAATTTATAGCCAGCTCAATCCTTTTTAAAGAAAAGCTGTAATCGTACACCTTCAGAATGATGATCTGATCAATTGCATTTCAGAATCAGTAAGCAGGATTGATTATGTATTTCCCATCTACTTCAAAGAAAACTTATAAAGAAGACTGTAGACTAATTAAGAGAATGGATTTTGACATGAGTAAGATCTTTAAATGTGGATTTTGCCCATTACGAGCTGACTGATTTAAGGCAAATTACTTTGGTCCATTCATATTCATCATCAGTAAAAATGGAATAAGTATATCTACCTCTTAGGTTTATTATAGAGATATAATAATTATATTACATATATCTATATAATATTATAGAGATATAATAATATTATAGAGATAAACTTAAGTAACACACACATAGTTTAAACATTGTCACTAGCACATAAGTGTTCAATAAATGATTAGCTATTACCATTCCTAAAAAATATTGGTACCCTTTTCTACCTGGTTTCACTGAATTCTTTCACTTGACATGGTAAGCCAACAACCTTGGTTTCTAATGATTAAAAGCACTGAATATCTAGCATAAGTATAAATTATTTGGACATTTACATAATTTCCTTTTTTATCTCTAAACCATTGCCCATCCTTTTGTAGAAACAGCATCTAGATGATTTAGCAAGAGGTTTTTTAAAAAGACAGAAATGGCAAGGGAGTAGAGGTAGAGCCCCTAATGTTGACATGTGCCAGAGTTTGTATTGTTCCAGAGCACCCTGAGACAAGGATTTGAGTGCAAATAGCAATTTTTAGGAAATGCTGGGTGTAAGGGTAAAGAAGAAGGGAAGGAATACAAAAAAAGAAAAAGGGTGCCTTACCAGTCCCACTAGTATTGCATGCAACTTGAGTTTAACCTCACTGAGGAAACTCTGAGAGCCAGGGAACATACCCCTTCGAATTATTGCATCCAAGAGGCAGGGGAGCTGGGGTATTTATATCTCAGGAGTTGTCCTGAGGTCATTGTTGAAAGCTTCTCCCATGGTTTGTTAATTCCCTGGCACTTCTGGCTCACTGATCATGGATCATAGGCAAAGCTGTTTTCTGTGCTTCTGCTGAAAAAGAAATGAGATACTGAGATGAAAATACTGGGAGGTGGAAGTCAGGGAAAAGCCCACTGGATAATGACAGAAAGGGAGAAAGGGGACACTGATGGCATGTGCTTCAGGGCACTGAGGACTAAATGAAACCAGAAGAACAGGAGCTAAAACCAAGTTATGGATTGTGACAGGGTAAACCCCAGGGTAAAAATATTACAGGGTTATATTTCAGGGTAAAAAAAAAATTACAGGGTAGTTTTTTTACAGGATAAAAAATCTCAGGGTAAATCCCAGGGTACAAATAATCTGAGCAAGGGAAGTGAAAGGCTGAAATTTCTGTGAAATGAAAAAGCTGGCAGCCCAGAAGAAAGCCAGAATTTTGGCTTGGAGGGTGTAGTACACATCTCACACCAAAACTTTCATTTTGGTGTGCCCTAGCAGGAAGCTCATGCTGCTGTTGGTCCTTCTCCCATGGCACATGGGCAGCTCTGGGCCTATGGGCACAACTTTTAATCTGACTGGCTATTGTTGAACATGCAGTACTTCTCAAAGCACATCCATGCAATAATGGTTCAATACATGCAGATCAATAAACATGATACATGATCAACAGAATCAAGGACAAAATCCATATGATAATTTCAATAGATGCTGAAAAAGCATTCAATAAAATTCAGCATCCCTTCATGATAAAAACTCTCAACAAACTGGATTAGAAGGAACATACATCAACATAACAAGCCCATCCCAGACACACTTTTCAGACACACTTTGGAAGGAGGGGTCCAATTTGGAACACCTGCTCAGGCCTAATCTTTCCTCTCCAAGGAAAATTCAGGTTATTTCCAGACTCCACAAGTCCTTTGTACCCAGAACTTTGCTCATGAGCCTGACATTTTCTGCACTCTCCTGGCCTTCCGCACAGAATTGGTTGGGTGCCATCCTCCTCTGCAGCAGAGAGCCAGAGAGAAACCTGTGGCTATTGGCTGAGGCCCAGAGTCTAGGCTGAAGGAGACTGAAAATTGTGAGAGAACTTGCAACACTTGACCTCTCAGTTCCTGACTCCTTCAGCAAACAATTATTAAGCATCTACTTTTTTCTCATTTATATCTCTAGCAGAGTTATAGGGGCAAGCAGGCCAGGATCCCAAAAATCCCTCTAATACGCTCTGCCAGTTAGTCCATTTGTGCTAAGGAGGCTAAAGTTGTAGAATAGATAGTGATGATTAGATTGTCTCTTATTTTCTGACGACTGAATGCCAAAATCCATGTCCATCCCACCCTTGCTCTTCTTCTGACCAGCTCATCCCAGGGGGTGCCTCAGTTAAGTCCATCTTTGAGGCTAGACACATGTACCCCTGGCAGCAAACATCAGTGGGATCCTTGTCAAACACAATGGTAGTCATTGTCATTAGAGGGGCTTGCAGAACATTTTCAAAGAGCAATATTTTTTGTTGTTAGGCTTCTTGCAGTTGCAATTATAATTAGGGAATTTTAAGAATTTAGGACTTTTTCAGATAAAAATTATAGTATTTGGTTTATACAGAACAACTTTTCACTAGGAATCACATCATTCATTTTATTGATTTTTTTCATTTTGTATAAAGCTCTGTGGATTTAATATGTTAGAATAAAGATATCTCTGCAGGAGGCAATTCTCATTTTTAAAAAATGGCTGTTGATCAATGTGGAGTTATCCTTACAGATTAATGTAAAAAAGAAACATGTTTAAAAGGCTATTTGAAATTAACTTGGGGACATTTTGAAAGGAAAAATCAATTAAATAATGTGTTTCTAGATCCTTCCTTAAAATATATGAACTTTCCATTTTGCATAGTGACATTTTTTTCAGATACATAGAGATATGAATGAACATCCTTAGAAACATAACTGAGTCTTTATTTCTTTGGGAGTATCATTACCCTTGAAACAGGATGATAAAGCTGAGAATAGTACCATAAACTCAACTATAAATAACCCACACTAACAAAGGAAAATGCTGGTTGAATGACTTTTTACACATTCCAAAAAGCAATAATTTACAGACATTTCCCAGTGAAAACATGGAAGAAGTAAGAAAGAAAAAAGAAATAAATTAGGATGCTAACTGTTGCCTTCACTGTGTCAAGGAAACTAATGATCATTTAAGAAGGAAAATGATAATCCCTTCTCAGGGTCCTATTTGATGTGAACTGCTGTCTAGGCTTACTCTTGTTAGTTCTTTATGGGAAATTCAAAGTGGATAGACTACAGCAAGTTTTGTGTTTTTTTTTTAATACCTTTAGGGAGGCTTTTACTTTTCACTTTATCACAGACTCCTCATGCCCTAATATTCATAACTCCACCCTGATTTACACCTTTATTTTTTCAGCCTGGTCTTTGCAGGCATGTGATTTAGGGACTCCTGTCCTATGTAACCCCACCCCGCCAAATTTCTCTATTTGATATCCCAGAATTATGTTCACTCCATAATTCCAGTCTCAAATAGCCTCTGTCATTTCCCCTTTCCTTGTCTAAAGTTCATTTCTCCATAAAACGCATTCACATGACGACCACTTCATGAAGGAGTGTCTGAGTTTATCACATTTGTTATGTATAAGCAGTGGTATGCTGGTAAATGTTTAATAACTGGCTCTCCCTGGAAGGAAGAGGATCCCAGGTTTGCGGTGTTTGTCCATTTCTGTGGTGTAAATTCTCTTACTATGGCCAGTTGAAAAGGTGCTCACAATCTGCTGGTAAGAGCTGGTGAAAGCTGGCTCCAGCACACAGCTGTTTTTTAGGAACAAATGGCCCACAGCTTTGTAAGATTGTATCAAGGTATTGTATTTTTAAAAGAGGTTGTAGAAGCAGCACTGAGCAAAAGTAAAAAGAACCAAGTTCTAGCCCTTGTTCTGTCATTCCTTAACTAGTTGATTCTAAGGCCACTGAATCTTTCTAGATCTCAGTGTTCTCATCTATACAATAACAGGAGCACATGAAATAATGTTCTAATACTAACAGGCCTATGAGTCTACGTCATCCTTCATACAATCATGCATTCCCACCTCAACTGAAATCTCCTTGAGAGTGGGCTATGCCATAACATAGTATATCCTCAACACACCAGGCACAGGCCCTTGTACTTAACAGGTGCCTCCTAAATAGCTGTTTTGCTGAATAAATGATTCACCTGGGTAACACTGGCAGAAGCCTGGGCATATGATGGGTTAGTGGTATAGAATAGGGTATGAGATTGCATTAGAACAAGGAGAATCAAGTGATTAATTTGAAGAATAGTTTTCTCTATGAATAATGATAATTTCCAGGTTGGTAATAGGCAAATTGAATGGTGCCATTTGTACACCATTTCTCCTCCTTCTCTCCCCTTCAGGGTCTACCCTAAATATGCACCAAGACGTCCTCCATTTGACCTTGTCCCCTAGTAGAAACTTCCCTTCCCCACCACCATTTTTCCACATTCAAGTTCACGCTAGACTATGTTTTTAGCATTTCTTTGCCATTTGCATTTCTTCCTGTCATACATCACTGTCAGATTTATCTCAGAGTAAACAATGTCTTTTTTACCGATACCTTTCTTTTCGTTTTTCTCATAATGCTACTTGTAAGCATAAAAAACCTGAATTCGGGCTGATTGGAGCAGTATTAATAATACTCAACAGCAAAAGCCAAGAAGACTTCATGTATTGAAGTAAATTGGACATTCGACAGAATAATAAATAAAATTATTTCTACCTCAGCTTTTTCTAGGCTCCTAAGGCCTAAATATCATATGACAGTGAAGTAAGAACAGAGCCCTGTGCAGAACTGCTAAGATGATTGTAAAACCGTTTTAACCAGCATCAATGAACCCTAACTAATAAAAAAAAAAAAAAAAAAAAAAAAACCTCTAGAGTTCAAAGAACTGGAGAAGAATCCTGTTGAGAGAGTTACTGGCAGTATGGCTCCCCCAAAGGAGAAAACCTACTTCTTTGCTTTAAGCCAAGTGAGAGGAACTTCAAGGGGAGGAGACACTTGAAGAGTTTGATAAATATCTCCCAGAGTTTTAAAAGAATGTTAGTGCAGGTATAAGACATTGTGGCTAGACCGGCCTGAAGGAGCAACGCAGAGAACAAGGCAGGAATCAAACTTTCTGCACACCAACTGTGTGTCACACAGGAGGGAACACACCTAGAGTTCTTGGAAGGACTGCCTGGAAAGACATAGCAAACTGCCAGGAATCGAGGACAGTGTCAAAAGTAACAAACTGCATTAGGTATCACCTATCTTACAGTAATTATAGTTGCAGTTGAGGCTCCCACAGGCAAAATCATTCCAAAAACACCCCTATGATAAAGTCAGGTTTGAGCCTCCATGATGGCAAATCCAAATCACATCAGTAAGCTCTTTGATGTCCCCTTAACTCTTCTCCCTTATCCCCCTCCAGTGCTGAAGGCACTAGAAGCCATAGTTAGTGATGGAAAAGGAGATGCCACATCTCATACACACACACACACACACTTTACATTCATATACATACACTCTCATACACATGCATTTATACACACATTCACATGCAGTCACACACATGCGCACACACAAACACCACACACACACCAGGCTTCCAATTCTTGGTCAGGCCCTGGCTGGCAAATGGAAGAAAATTTAAAGAGGACAATGGGTTTCTATTATTATACTGAACTGAACCGCTTAAAGCTTTAAAGTAACTGGAAGATTATTAATTGCCAGAAAATAGAGGGTAATTTTTAAAACTCTGAGATCTGCTCAAAATTTCATCCAAGAATCAGGAAAAAAGCTATTCAACCCAATGTGTTAAAGAGACAATGAGAAAAAAAAAGTTGCTTCAGGTTTCTTTTTTCTAATGAGCTTTTTTTTTAACTATAATGGTCTCAGACTTAATAGAAAAAGATTGGCCTCCAACCCTTCAAGTCCTTGAATGTTTTCAAAACCACTTTAAAACACCAAAAGGCATTGATTCATCTGCCCCTAATCAAACTGCAAGCACCCACATTTGAGAAAAGCAAAAACGACTTCTTCTTCGATTGTGTTGTTCCTCTGTTTTGCCTAATTAATAGTATTAAAACTATGGGTTTTCTATTGTTTTTCATTGAAAATGTACTGTACTTTTACTCCCCTATTGATTTTTAAGTCAGATAGACCTATAACATTCTTCATAAAGGAAAATGTCTGCAACATTCCAAAATTAATGGTTAGAACCCAACCCATTTGTAGACTAAGCTTCCCTGTAATATGTGCATACTCCAGTGATGACTGTACATGTAAGAGTAAAATAAAACCTTTATTCAACATGATCATCTCTGTATAGAACTTGTTATACTAATTTCAAATCTCTCAAAGGATATAGATGTTTTCCCCAGCAGGTCTGGTCTCAGGGATAAGAGAAATTCATTATTCCATCTGTATTAATTTGTCACGGTGTGTACAGCCAAGGATCCAGCACAGAAATGGCACAAGCAAAGACTTCCAGGCTGACTGTCTCTTGGGGGTCCAAGACACAGTAAGTTGTCAGAGTTGATAAAGATACGTTCTAAGAAATGTGAATCTGCCCATTATTTTTCTGGGAATAGCAGCCAAAACCAATAACAAAAACAAAAATGACCCAACACCACCGGGCTTGCAGGCATTCTTTACTACATTTCATGCCAATTATTCCTTCTCACATGAAAAGCAGGCATTAATTTCCAACCCCTGACCTATATTTCACATACCAGAGTTTCAGACCAAAAGAAACACTAGCTATCATAAAAATGCTATGACACCCTGCCACATGAGGAGGAATCCCTTTAGGCTTCCAGCCAACAAGTTTGGTTTGAGTCTGCCACACTTTTATAGGGTGGAAAGGTGAGGTAGGGGAGAAAGAGGATAATTGTCCTCCCTTCCTTGAGAGGTCTTATCACAATATCAGAGAGAGGTACTTTCAGAGAGGTAGTGAAAAAAATGATGGAAATCATAACTAATATCTGCTTGTCTCCATGGCATCTAGAGTCCCAGTAGGCCTCGTCCTTAGCTGCTTCTCCTGTTTCAAGCACAAACTAATCATTCCAGTAAAACCTCCAGAAAAGATCTCCTGCATGCCTGAAATATTCCAAATACATGGGATTGGAACTAGAAAGCACTTCAAACAGAAACTTATGCTGGAGCATGGCTTTTGTGAATGGGAAGTCATGGGCAATGGTTCTTCTAGTGGCTGAACGGGAATTCGAGTATAATGGTTCATTTTCACTAAATGGTTCCCTGGGAGTCCAAAAACAAAAACAAAAGAGCAATATCCAAAAGTGTCAAACATCTTTCCAGGGGTAGCTTTTTCAGGGGGAAGAATCTAATTCAGTGAGGACTCACAATGTGTTATACTGAAAAATGGAATGAAAATACATTTCCAGCCTTCTCAGGCAGACTCCAACAGTGAAGAAAAAACCAGAACACAAAACATTCTCAGGTTATAACCAAGTTCTAGATGGATCTCAAGACCCAGCAGAGAGATTAATTTAATTTTCTAAGATAGCAGAGTAAGTCAAGAAATAGGGAATTTAAATGAAATTATTTTTGCCTGACTACAACATCAAATCCTTAAATAATAAGGCAGTGTCTAACTCCATTATTTCAAACTTCAAATATTGTTTCTAGCATAATAAGAGAAGCACGCAGAAAAGGGATGGGAGGCATATTGCACTGTTATTCAAAGTAAACCCTCAGCATCTTCTGTACTTCATTCATTCACATATATGTATTCACATATATGTATTAACTATTCCATTTAAAGTTCTGTGCAAGCTGCTAGGGCTGAAATTGGGAACAAGACAGATAAGACTGCTGTTTTCATATAGAAGTAGAGAAGAGACAAAAACTGCATTTTGAACAACAGACAAGCTCTAGCTACGCCAAAGCTCTAGCTAAACTGATATACTTGGTCAAGGTGTCCAGCCTTTGTAGAAAGAATTTTAGTTTGGGTTCTGGCTCTGTCACTAACCTGTGACCTCAAACAAGTCATGAATGTTTTCTCGCTCCCAATTTGGAGACAATGCCACTTGTTTTAGGGAGCTGAGACTCAAAGAAGACAATGAAGTTTTATAAAGTGTTGTATAAATAAAATGTCTTATTACAAATATTAGAAAATACTTATAGTAGCCAAGCATGGTGGCTCATGCCTGTAATCCCAGAACTTTGGGAGGTCGAGGTGGGCAGATCACCTGGAGGTCAGGAGTTTCAGACCAGCCTGGCCAACATGGTGAAATGCTGTCTCTACTAAAAATACAAAAATTAGCTGGGCATGGTGGCAGGTGCCTGAAATCCCAGTTACTCGGGAGGCTGAGGCAGGAGAATCACTTGAACCTGGGAGGCGGAGGTTGCAGTGAGCCGAGATCACGCCATTGTACTCCAACCTGGGTGACAAGAGCAAGACTTCGTCTCAAAAAAAAAAAAAAAAAAGCACTTATAGCAAAAATACTTGTTAAGAGTTAGCATTCTATTTGTTGCCTAATTCAAATCTAACAAAAATATCTGCTGTCAGAGCCAAAAGAGTAGGTTGTGATTGTAGCTAATCATTTACACAATACATCATGAAGAACACACAACACTCAGATCTGTACAAAGTCACAAGCTAAAGCATAATAATGTTTTACATAGTTTTCTTTAAATTGTTCACAAACTATGTAAAAAAAAAAGAAAATGCATATTTTCCATTCAATACTCTTCAGAATTAAAGAAAAATAAGAGATACAGAAAAATAGGCCTTTTTAAATAGGCAAATATAATTTTCTTTAATGAATAGATAGGTTTATTTCAGTTAGTAGTCAATGACTCCAGGGAAAGAAGTTAAGGGAATAGTCCATGAGGTTTTGGTGTGTGTGTGTGTGTATCTTTTCTTCCTTTCTTCCCTACCTCTCTACCAAAGGAAAGGAGCCAAGATGAATGGTGAACTGAAGGTTTCTTTTTATTCTCCCATAATTCAGGAAAATATTTTTTTCCAGCTGAAAAGGGGGTAAGTACTTCTTCAGCAGTGACCCAGAATGATCAGTTTCCATTTCAGAAAGAATTGTTAAAAACAAATACACATATAGTAGACATGCAATTGTAGTCACATAGAGAGATTTTTTCCTACATCTAAAACAAATGAATCTAAGTATTTTAAGCAGCTTTACCAGTTGGTAGAAAATGTGCAAAACATAATTCACAGGTGTGTCTACTGGGTTCCTTTTATGGCAATGAGCAGGTAGGGGGTTCCCATTATCAGACAATAAGGACAATAGTTTTAAATCCAAACCTACTGCGGAATCAAAAGCTGCCATAGTGGGAGAAGTCAATCAAAAATATTTTCATTGAATGCTTTAGCACTGGAGGCATTGAGAATGCAGTGCGGCTCATCAAAACAGATTCCCTGTCAGAAAATCCTGGCACACGTATATGGAAAAGCTGTGACCCTCTTGCAAACAGACAGCTTAACACCCTCACCTTTGGTGTAGTGGGGCACACCCTACTACCTATAGCAAACTTCCCATAGGGCAGAATATTAGCTTGGCATGAGATGGCTTATAATCTAGTTATTCTAGGCATGGTGGGGTAGTCACAACCAGTAAATCTTCTAATGTACTCTCTTTCCAGGAATGCATAGACAAGGTAAAGAGGACAAGTCTATTATAAGCTTAAATACTTAATAACTTAGTGGGGTAAAGATTTAATACCAGCGTCTTGCCAGCAGAAGTTAAAGATGGACAGAAAGAGACACAAAGAAACAACAGGAACCCCCGCTACCCCCACCACACACACACACACACATCAGAATTTTGCCTATTATAGAATGCAATTCTACAAATCGCATAAAAGCTGCAAAGGAGTAAGTTTTCAGTAAATGTTGTCAAAAATTAAAAGCAACGCTATAAAGGTATTGTAAACACACACACACACACACACACACACAAGGGAAAGAAAGACACTAGGAAGTTGAGTGATGACTGACTCACAAAAATGTCTTATAGAAACATTAGCATGAAGAGAAACTACATCTTAACCAAAATCATCTGATGGCTGAACTCTAGGTGCCTTGTAAACAGGGTCTTTGCCTTTATTTTTCTCTCAGCAGCTGACTGCAATTTTGGTGGTTTAAATAAAATCTGGATTTTTTTTTCTACAGATGAAACCTATATGTTTGATGTTTAAATTTCTGTAATTTTTCTTTAGCCATACAAGGTTCTGGTGATATGAACACAAGTTATACTACGTGCGTGCGCGTGCGCGTGCACGCGCACACACACACACACACACACACACACAAACATTGATATATATTCATATGTCCAGATTTTGGGACAGGGAACATACTTTCTGATGACATAAAGCATAATCTTTCTTAGGGAAAATTTGTTGTTTGATACATTAATCTTTTCAGTTGGTATCTCAGCTAGACAACAAAGGAAGTTAAGCCTGATTTGGCTATATTAGATTTTAAATCTGCTGAATTCACCAAAGTTTGCCCTGAGCCCAGCAAAGTGTTTAATACATAATAGGCACCAAGCAAATGTCTGTTAAATGAATTAATATAGTAAAACCAATCAGCAAACCTATCATTAAAACTGAAGTTTAACTTAATTATTTGTATAAACTAAAATAACTTCCATTGTAATACTGCTAGTTATGAGCTAATAAAGATCTACTCAGATTTTTAAAATGTGTTTGTATTTCACACTCTTCTCCCCAGTAGCAGCCAAGTCTCTGTCAATAATCATATAGTGACATTTCAAGTCCTCATGTCTTAAGCTAACAAATAAAACCAGGGGGCTAAGAAGCAAATTTATGAAGTATTATTTGAAGAATACTTAAATGATTGCCTAAAAGTATTTTTCCTTCGCCAATTTACCATTGGATGATCTGAAATTGCCACCATCAATCATGTATTGGACGCAAAACATTCAAAGGTTCTGGTAAAAGGCAAATAGGTTACAGGTACCATCTGAATTTCCTTAGACCTTAAAAATGTGGGTTAAAATGAAGTTTATTTAATGGAATAATTTAAATGTTTGTAGTCTGTATAACCATTTGTGTTTGACAGGCCTTCAGGCCTTCAGCCTTCCCCACCCCACTACTCACCCTGATCCCTTTAAAAACTTTTTTCCAATATTTCTGAGTCTGAAACAGGCTGCTAAATAATCCCATTCCTGCTGGCTCCTGTGATGACCTCAGCTTGGCTTAGCCATCATTCCTGCAAGTACCCCAGTTCCTCATAGGGCTCTCCAGAAATCAAATCTATGCAAGAACTATGTCACAAGAAAGAAATCTTACTTCCATTTTGCTTTGGAGAGATTCTCAAGCATGGTCACTTAGGTCCCAGTACTTTACAGAGTTCTCTATCTCTCTCTCTTCTCACCCCTAACCTCCCTTAAAATTTTAGAGTTCCTCTGCTCTCCACAAAACTCAGATATGTTCCATTAGGGCAGGGAGACAGCTCTAGGTGCCTGAAACCATGGCACATGCTGGCTCAGCACCCCCTGACAGGCAAGGCCCTATGCTGAGAGCTTGTCCAACCTGGCTCCTTCTTCTCCCAGGACATTCCTCAGTGTTTGTGCAAACATGCTTCCAGCAAGCACAAGATAAAAATGTGCCAAGTATGCCTGAATTTCAGTCTCAGTTGAGACCACTTCCACATATGGAAAGATGAAAAGATAAATATTAGCACAGTATCAACTACAAATATCTTCATGAAAATTAGATTGTGAGATGAGTTGATCCTGTAACAGACAGCAGATCTCTGAATGATAGGACAAATGTGATTTGATGAAAGGGACAAAGGGGAAAGAGACATAAAGGCTAAAAAATTCAGAATCTGGAGGTCGTTTCCAGGGTGATGAGCCCAAGAGCCAGGTGCCTTAAGGGTGAATGGCCAAGGGCACCTGAGGATATTGGGTACATGGGCAGGGGACACTTGCATGAAAGGAGATGAAATGGGAATGAAAAGAAACCAGAGATAAACTCAGCCAGGTCTCAGTGTTTCTGAAACTGTCTTGGAAACAAATAATTATCTTTTCCAGTGAAATTCCAGTGAGTTTCTGAAACTCAGTCTTCGAAATAAATAATTATCTTTTCCAGTGAAATTCCATACAAAAGTTTGATTTCACAAATTTGTCATTGATCTTCCCTGTAACTGGCTCTGTTCCATCGTTAGCCAGTCATAACTTCAGTCTATGCGACACCAAACATCCAGCCAATTCAGCCGTAATCAAAACTCCAGTTAACCAGCCAGCTGTTGTCTGTACATAATGCCAAGCAATCAACTGGACTAACTTCATGCCTGGGTTGATGGGAAAGACCAGATGTTTCAGCATTATGTAAATGCTAAGTGCCAATTGAAAACAGGAGTGTTCACTGTCATTTTGCATACAATCTTAGAATGAGTACTTGCACTTTTCTCATAAGTAGGACATTAGCCCAACCAAGATCTCAGAGATATGCATACACAAACACAGGTACACATGCACACCGAAAATGCCTCGGTGCGTGTGGGCATGTAAGAACATGTCAGAGGTGCAGGGGCAGTAAGTTAATTCATACAATCTCAACTTTATAAAATGTACTCAATGCGCCTGTCCCTGCCAGTCTGTGCTCTTCCCTGCCTTGCCCTGCTCTGCTCTCCATCTCAGGGAACGACTCTTCCAGACTCTTTTGCCCTCTGGCTTCAGCATATGGGAGGCACAGCTAGAAGGTGAAGGGCACAAGGAAGGGCATGACAGCTAATTTTCTCCCTTCTCTCTCTCTCTCCTTTGATGTCTCCAGAAGCTGCACCTCCTTCCAGGTTATCTTTCCTTCCACAGTTCTGGTTCCCATCCAAAAGCCCTCTCTCTAGTCCCTAAACTCCCTCTCCATCATCTGCGAAATCTATTTCCTGGACTAAATTTCATTTACTGAAAGACCTAGAGTGGCTTATTTTTCTGGCTGGACCCTGATTGATACACAGAATAATCTGGCAAAGTAAAGTACTTCTCATCCTAGGGTTTCAAGGGCAGCCTGAGGCCTATTAAAGAGCAGCTCAAGTGCTGAGCCAATGAAAGATGTGAGCAGAGCTCTTCTCCTCCTCTTCCTTGCTTCTCCCTATCAAGTCTTCTTTCCTACTAGTTAGTAGGAAAATAAATAAGTAAAAATGATTTAGTGCTTGCTTTGGCAACATATATTCTAAAATTGGAACAATACAGAGAAGATCAGCATGCCCATGTGCAAGAATGACACGTAAATCTGTGAACATGCTATATATTTTTTTACTATCCATGTATCTTATAAAATCATGTTGTATACCTTAAATATAGACAATAGAATTTATTTTTTAAGTGATTTATCAAACACAACTCCCACTGTTTCCTCCAGTGATTCCTATGAGACAGAACCCCCAAATCAAGTGTTCGGAACACTTTCCAAAATCAGCAAGCAATCCTGTCTTCCTGCCTCCACTCTATATGTCTGCCAATGGACAATGTAAAATGATTTTAACATTTCTTCTTTTGTGGGCTAGGACACAGCAACTTCTTCAGATGGCCCTCTAAACAGTAACTCAGAGTTGATAGCTTTTCAATTTTAAGTCAAAAGTCATTTCAACAGTCTTATTTATAAGTTTAAGACGTTGTTAAATCTTTTGAAAACAATCTTACATCAATTTTGTCAGAAGTTTCATCAGACCACTTTAACAAACTACATTCACACATTCCCTTAGCATTCACACTGATGAGGACAAAAGAAAACAGGAACATCAAGGTAAAGTAGATTTCACTGAATGTAGGAGAAATCATTAACATGGAAGAAAGCAAATGGAATGAATTCCTTATACATACGTTTTCTGAGTACTTAGGTACAGGCTCTGTGATGTTTACTTACAATACACGAGTTCAAAAATGATAGTTCCTGCTTAAGAAAGGAGCTCACACCTGTGAGCTGAGAATTGCACTTTATAAAAGTATCATTTCTTCATCAGTAACTGATCTGTCTTGTAAAATAGCATGAAATACAGCTAAAAATAAAGGGGACAAAATCATACTCACCTCTAATTCTGGCATACAGTCAACTATCATTAACATATTGGTATATATTATTCCAGACTCTTCTCTATGCATGCAAATAATATGAATATTTATACATATTTATATTTTTACATAAATTGGAGCATGTTATTCCAATTGTTTTATATTAGCAATATTTTATGAACATTTTTCCATATTAACATACAGTCTACCTAATCTTCTTTATACTATATCTTATTTTATGGAGTGTGTATATGTCTTATTGCTAGTAATCTAGATAGTGTCCAATGTATTTGACTTATAAATAATATTGCAATGTTATTTGTACAAGTGCAAAACTATATGTGCAAGGTTACATTGCACCAAGAGCAGAAGTATATCTGCAAGGTTACTATATGTGTGAAACTGTGCATAGTTTTACACTTGTACAAATATTTTTATATAAGTTGCTTATAAATAGTTGGAAACCTAGATCTCCTCTCCATTCCTGTTGCTAGGAAATTGACCCATCACCTCTCAGAAAGGAAACTGGGAATTTATTCTCTGGAAAAGGGTAACAGATAAAGTCCTTGGACTGGGGACTGACTGGGCATAGTTGAATGTGTGGTACCAGACCTCACACAGGAGACTTAAGTAACAACAATCATACCAGAGATGGAATAATGAGGCCCCTAACTTCTTCCCCCACAAAGCTTCCAGAATACTGGCAGTCAGACCTTTACCCTCCTGGAAAGAGAATGGAGGAATATTCACTGCAGAACTTGACCAACCCAAGAAAAAAGACTTACAAATACTGGCATCAGCATTTCACCAAAAAAAGCCCACTCAAATCACCCTACAATTGAGCTCAATACTCAAAAGCCCCCCACATAGGACATCAATATTAATCAAGAACCAGCAACCAAGGATTACCAGATAGCTGAAGAAATATTGTAACATGGAATATGTGACCAAAAAGAGAGTAGAGGAGGGAGATTTTTAAAAGGGAAACAAATTTTCTGCAGAGACAGTCATATTAAAATACCCTCAGAGAATACCCTCAGAGAAAATAAGAGGAAAACAAAAACAGGATATTACCAAATAGGAATATTCTGAAAGGAAAACAGAGTTTTTGAAACTTAAAAGTGATTACATAATCAAAATTTCATATATTAGGTCAATTCAATGTGGAAAAAGCATTCTTTTCTATAAATGGTGCTGAGATAACTGGATATCCTCATGCAAAAGAATAAAGTTTGAACCCTATCTCACACCATACACACCATACACAAAAATTAACTCAAAATGGATCAGACACTGAAATGTAAGAGCAAAAACTATAAAACCCTCAGAAGAAAACATAGCAGCAAATCTTTATGACCTTAGATAATGGTTTCTTTTTCAAAAATTGATATATCATACTTGTACATATTTTGAGGATACATATGGTATTTTGATAGATGTATACAATGTGTAATGATCAAGTCAGGGTAATTGGGACATCCATTACCTCAAATATTTATCTTTTCTTTGTGTTTGGAACATTTTAATTCTTCTCTTCTAGCTTTTTTTGAAATATACAATAAATTATTAATAGCTATAATTTCCCTACTACTCTATTGATTTTTATAACTCATTCCTTCTACCCAACTGTATTTTTGTAGCCATTAACAAACTTCCCTTCATCCTCCTCCTCTTCTAATCCCAGATTCTGATAACCATCATTCTACTCTCTATCTCCATGAGCTCCACTTTTGTAGCTCCCACCCCTTGTGTTAGTGTGCCCTGGACATGGGACATGGGACATGGTGTCAAAAGAGATTATTTTGGAGCTTTACAATTTAATGGGTGTGCTCCTGGGTTTCAGAGTTGCTTGAGGCCTGTAGCCCCTCTCTTTTGGCTGATTTCTCCCTTTTGGAGCAGGAATGATAACCCAATACCTGTACCCCCATTGTATCTTGGAAGTAAATAACTTGTTTGTTTGTTTGTTTTATTTTTTTTTTATTACTATACTTTAAGTTTTAGGGTTTTGATTTCTCAGGCTCATAGGTGGAAGCAAATGAGTCTCAAATGAGACTTTGAACCTGGACTTGGGACTTTTGAGTTAATGCTGGAATGAGTTAAGACTCTGGAGAACTATTGGGAAGGTATACTTGTATTTTGCAATTAGAGAAGGACATAAGATTTAGGACCAGGAGCAGGATGATATAGTTTGAGTATTTGTCCCCACCTGTATTAGCCTGTTTTCATGCTGCTAATAAAGACACACCTGAGACTAGGAAGAAAACGAGGTTTAATTGAACCTACAGTTCCACATGTCTAGGGAGGCCTCAGAATTATAGCAGGAGGTGAAAGGCACTTCTTACATAGCAGTGGCAAGACAAAATGAGAAGGAGCAAAAGCTGAAACTCCTGATAAACCCATCAGATCTCATGAGACTTAACTATAACAAGAATAGCATGGGAAAGACTGGCCCCATGATTCAATTACCTCCTCCTGGATCCGTCCCACAGCACTCGGGAATTCTGAGAGACACAATTCAAGCTGAAATTTGGATGAGGACACAGCCAAACCATACCACTATCCAAGTCTCATGTTGAAATATAATCCCCATGATGGAGGTGGGGCCTGGTGGGTGGTGACTGGATCATGGGAGTGGATCCCCAAGGCTTGGTGCTATCCTCACAATAGTGAGTGAGTTCTCATGAGATCTGTTCGTTTAAAAGTGTGTGACACCTCACCCCACCAGTCTTGCTCCTGCTTTTGCTATGTGACATGCCTGCTTCCACTTTGCCTTCTACCATGAGTAAAAGCTCCTTGAGGCCTCCCCAGAAGCTGAGCAGGGGCCAGCACCACACTTCCTATACAGCCTGCAGAACCATAAGCCAATTAAACTTCTTTTCTTTATAAATTACCCAGTCTCAGGTATTTCTTTATACCAATGCAAGATTGACCTAATACAGCAATAAAACAAATAACTTGATTTTAATATGGGCAAATGGTCTGAACAGATATTTTTCAAAAGAAGTCATACAAATGGACAGTAAGTACATGAAAAAATGCTTAGTATCACTAATCATTAGAGAAATGCAAATTAAGACCGCAATGAGATATTACCTCATACCTGTTAGAATAGCTTTTATTCAAAAGATGAAAGATAAGTGTTAGCAAGGATGTGCAAAAAGAGAATTCTTATACTTTGCTGGTGAGAATGTAAATTAGTAGAGACATTATTAAAAAAACAGTATGGATGTTCCTCAAAAAAACTAAAACTAGAACTACCACATACTCCAGCAACCTCACTTCCTGGGTATATAGTCAAAGGAATTGAAATCAACATGTTGAAGGGATCTCTGCACTCCCACATTCATTCCAGCATTACTCACAACAGACAAGATATGAAATCAACCTAAGTATCCATTATGAATGAATAGGTAAAGAAAATGTGGTATGTGTACACAATGAAATACTATTCAGCCTTTTTTAAAAAAGGAAATGTTATCATTTGTGACAACAGAGATGAACCTGGAGGACATTATGCTAAGTGAAATAAGTCAGATACAGAAAGACATGTGGATATGTGGAACCTAAAAAACTGGAACTCTTAGAAGTAGAAAGTAGAATGATGGTTACCACAGATTGGGAGATTGAGAGAAGGAAGGGAATGTGGAGTTGCTGGTCAAAGGGTACAAAGTTTCAGACAGACAGGAGAAATAAATTTTGAGATCTATTGCACAGCAGGTGACTACAGTTAATAAAAATGTATTGCATATTTCAAAGTAACAGAGTAAATTTCAAATATCTCACTGTAAAAAACAATAGGTAAGTAAGGTGATGGCTAGGTCAATTAACTTGATTTAGTCATTTCACATTGAATACATATATAAAAACATTACATCATAGCCCACAAATGTATATAATTATGATTTTTCAAGTAAAAAAAATTTAAAAATAAAAATATATTTTTGAAGAAAAATAAATAAATAGAAGTAGATAGTAATGATGATTGTACAACAAACATTGAATTATACAACTTAAAATGGTGAATTTCACGATATGTGAATTATAGCTCAATAAAGTTTCTATTAAAAAAATAAAATCACCTACATGATTAATAAGAAAAGAGAAGGCGGTCTAGGATTAAATTCTCGGCACATTATTAAATTCCCCGTTATCTAGAAGTTCCGCAGAGGAAGAGAAGCCAGCAAAAGACACTGAGCATGACCAACCAGTAAAGTAGAAGAAACAACCAGAAGACTGTGGTGTCATTGAGGCTGAAGAAGAAAGTGTGTCAAGAGGTATGCAGTGGTCACCGCTGTCAAATGCTGCAGAACAACTGAGTAAGAGGAGATAATAAATTGACTGCTGGATTTGACAAGTAATGCCAATAGCAGAATAATATACTTAACTTGCCTTTATGATCCTTATAAATCTACTTTGTTATTTCAAATTACCAACAATTATCAAAAAGCATAGCAAAAAATAATGTTTATATTTGTCACCTTTTTAAAATTTGTAATTTGTGGGAATTTCTTTGCCTAAATAGATATTCTTTTCATACCAAAACAAAACAAAACAAAACCTTAATAGAAGGGCTGGAATAAAAAATTGAGCACATATTCCAAAAATAAGAGAAAAAGTCAAAATATGGAAAACAGGAAAGAAAAACATTAGAATAACAATACAACTCCTGTTTGAATAATAGGAGTTCAGAGACAAATACAAATGGAGAGAAGAAAATCATCAAGGAAAGAATCCATGAAAATTTTATAGGGTTGAAGGACATGAGTTTCCAGATTGAAAGGATCCAGTGAGTACTAAGCATAATGAAGGAAATTAGGCCCACACCAAATGCCATCACTATGAAATTGTAAAACAGTTGGTCGGGGGGAGGGTGAGTAGGAACTAGACAATCCAGTAAGAGTCCAGAGAGGCCAGGCATGGTGGCTCACGCCTGTAATCCCAGCACTTTGGGAGGCCAAGATGGGAAGACTGCTTGAGCCCAGCAGTTTGAGACCAGTTTGGGGCAACAAAGGGAGACCCCATCTCTAAAAAAATTATTAATAATAATAAAAATAATAAAATTTAAGATTCCAGAAACAAATTTAAAGTGAAGGAATTTCAAACAAAGTTTCAAGAATCACAATGGCAGAGATTTCTCTAATTCCAATCTGAAATCGGAGAACAATAGAAATACGCTTTCAAAATTTTTATGGAAAATTATTTTCAACCTAGAATTCTACATGCAGTAAAAATTAAAATCATATGTGAAGGTAAAATACGGACATTTTCAGAAGTACATAAATGTCAAAAATTTTACTTCTTATGCAAGCCTTCTCAAGAAGCTAGTGGACAGTGTGCTTCTCCAACACAAGAATAAGAAGAAGGAAGATATGAAATTTCGGAAACAAGAATATGATATAGGAAAGAGAAGGCTTATGAAGAAAGATCCCACAACTGCACACCAGACCTAGAAAACAACTAATCTAAGTTTGGAGCAGGTCAAAAGTCTCAGGAGAGATTTCTTCAAGACAGTGAAGGTGACAAAATACCTAATGTGTACAAAAGTTTTGAGAAGATGTTTCCACAATTGAGAGAGTTTGGTCGAAGAAAATGATATGATTATAGAAAACTAAAGGAAGAAATGACAGTAAAACCAGGCCCTCGTTAACTTCAAGGAGAACAAAATATTGTCAAGAGAAAAAAAGATAATGGTATGCTACCTAGCTCATTCATGAGCAATTGCATAGTCATAGAAATATAAACCCTGATTACTGGTCTAATCAAATTGTCATATAGCTATCTTGGGAGGTGGGTGGGTTCTGAAGTGGACTAAACGTGATAGAAGAAAGAAGTTGAAAAGAGTTAAATCCTCATCCTCCAGAGCAGTAAGTTAAAACACAATGCTCAAAATATTTTCCAGTTAAATGTCTCTTTCAATTGGCTTTGTAAATGCTCACACTTTCCCTTTACTTCTATTGTCTATAACACATGGTAAATCAATTAGTTAATTGTTGATTTGAAGATAGGTAATAAATTGAAAGTCAGGAAATATAAAAATATTTAACCTTAATTTCATGTAAGAGTTTCCTCAGAAGTAGTTTTGAATGAAAAAAATAGTTTGAAAGTATATATTAAAATTTAGAATTATTTTTTGCAACTCAGCTAATGATATTATCTTCACAGAAAAACTATTATCTAATAAAATATACAGCATAAGAGAATGTAAGCTTTGAATATAATTGAAAAGAACAAATTATTTGCTGAAGATATGCAGAATTGTCCCATAAATCCACAGGAATTGGCCATCTGGTTTGTCTCCGTTACGTATCTGTTGACTCAAATTATGTCATCTGACTATTCTTGGGGGCGGTCAAGTAAAGTAAATAGAGGGAAACAAGTCAGTACAAAAACTATTGAAAATCTCACTGTTCTTTCCATTCATGAGCATTTATTTTCATTTGACATACTATAATGTCGTCACGTTTACCTATGTGCAAGTCTAGAATCGAGCACTAAATCATTAGGACCAGTTCAGGACAGGACTACAGCGTCTCGGCCTTTCTGATGGAATTTGAAGTGTGATGACCATTTGAGTCATTTCTGTTTCTACATCCTTGAATCCTTTGGAAATTGTTAACTGTTATCTTTCACTGTCCCGTAGCTTTCCATTTTTCCCCCTAGCAAATGAAAAGTCTGCAGAAATTTGAGAGAAAGAGAAGATACAAGCCTATTCAAAGGAAGATTGATTACTTTCTTGATATTCTGTAAATCTTGACATTCTATAAAAGGAATGATAGCATCTTAAGGAGCTAAAAAGCTTTCCTTATTCATTCATTTTTAATATAAACCTGTAATTGGATCATTTGGTTTTAACAGGTTCTTTGATTTAGAGAACCATACTCATTATAATTGCTATTTATAAATTCATGTCAAAGAGAAATGTATTAAGAATTGTGGTTAAATTTGAAATTGGCCAATATAAGAAATTTTTTCTATTAATCCTGAGATATATTTCTTCATAACAGTTTTTAAATAATTTAACGCTAAGATATTGCAACTGGAAATTTTAACCATTTTTAAAAGATAGTTAAAACTGCCACAAAACAGAAAAATCTTCCCAATATATTATTTCATGTCACGAAGGGAAACCATAGCACAGCCTGGAAAGGCAATGAATTTACATATTATTGCCTAGAAAAGTATCTCTAAGTGCACAATAATAGAGAGTAATTTTATTTGAAAACTCAAAACACCTTAAAAGACCAATAAAAAGAAAATGTTAAAATTATAATCCCTTATAGATATTGAAGCTACACACATATTCCTGTGTGTACCTTTATATCATTTCTGAATATTATTATTCTGCTCACAAAAATGCTGTACTTTTTCTAAGGGAGATTATATACTAAATTCTTCATGGAATCTTTGGGAATTTGTGCCCACTCTAAAGCAATACACCAAAGCAGAATTCTAGAAGAAGCTGTTTTTAAACAAAAATGAATTGAAAGGCAATAATGTATTTATCTATTAGGAAGTTAAATATATAATCTCTTAATCTGAAGTCAGAAGATTAAAGCTGCCTTTTCATTTACCTATACCACTACCCAAACCATTAAGGCAGTTGGCTTATGATTTCTACTTTAGCCTTTCTGGTCAACTGTCTGCCAGAAAGCAATGTAATTACCTCTTTGAACTTTAACTACTGCATCTGAAATAATGAGAACAACACTTTCTAAAATTCTATGACTTTACAGAGTCTCTAGAAGACTCTGTATTTCATGATGTTGCTTCAACATAGTTGATTCAAAGTTCAAATAGCTTTCTAATTTTGCAGCTCTTTGTGATTGTTTTATTTATCATTACCTGGGAATTACTGGAGTATTCATATATGCACTGATCTTATCATTAATTTAATGGCTATTCTCTTTTATCACAAACTCTGGAGTATTCTATCAGTCTTTAGGAATAGGATGTCAGGAAGTAAGAAACTGGCTCCATCTCTATGGACACTTTCATTTCAAGTCAAAATAGAGTTAAAAAGAACCCCATCACATGCTGAAAGCAACTAGAAAAAAATCAGACAAAACATAGGAAACACTGGTTTAGAGGCATTTGAAAAGAGGCATTATAAGACTGTGATCCCTGGGAGAAAGAAACCAGATGATGAGATGTTAACCTGCACGATCTTACTTCCTGTAGGCAGTTTCCAGGCAACAGCACAGAGTTAGGCAGTATTTCTAAGCTGAAGAAAGAGAGATTAGAATTCAGGGATATTACAAAAGGTGGAGTTCGTGGGGCATGGTAGCACAGATGAAGGAGCTGCACAAAAAAGGAACGCTGGAGATCTGCAGTGGGGTCTGGAGGAGGTTTTGCCTAAGTACTGATCTGTGGATGCATGAGAGAAAATGACTCAAGCTTGGGAAAGAACCACACGAAAGGAGTAGTCAGAAATATTCCTGAGGCTCACAGAGCGCTAGGAATTGTTCATGTTCCCACCAGCCAAGATGAAACAATAACAACAACAACAACAAAATTTTAAAAACCAAAAACCAAATATATAAGGTATCAAGTAAAAGCTTGAGAATGGTATTAGATTCCAAAGCACTATATAATGAAATGGCCAAAAACTAATGATAAAAAGAAAATCTTAAGATCAGCCATAAAAATAAGATACATTGTGACACACTGCAAACAAAGCAATAAAGAGAAGAATGACAGCAGACTTCATCATAAACTATGCAAGCCAGATGTATTGAGAGGGGGCAATATTGTCTACCAACATTTCTTTATCAAGAAAAATATATTTCCAATGTGAAGAATGAATGTACTTTTCTGGAAGAACAAAATGAAGAGAATTCATCACCAAAGGAATTGCACTGCAACAATGCTAAAGGAAGTTCTTTAGGCAGAGCTAAAATAACACCAGGTGGAAAATTAAGTCTACACAAAGGATTAAAGAAAGCCAGAAATGGTAAGTATGTAGGGGAATGTAAAAAAACAATTTTCTCATTTTACAAAATATCATCAAAATAGAATCGACTGTTTAAAGCAAAAATGAGAGCAGTGTAGTATAGGATACACAGCAAACATGGAAGTAAAATACATGAGAACAGCAGCCGTCAGGATAAAGAGATGGAAGCACCCTGTTGTGAGGTTCTTATACTACATGTGAAGAGGTATAAGGTAGATTGGGATAAGTTTTTTCTAATGAAAATTATTTGTATTTTTTTTTACCTCAATATGTGACTTTTTAAAAAATTTTAGGTTTGGGGTACACATGCAGGTTTGTTACATAGGTAAATTGCATGTCACAGGGTTTGGTGTACAGATTATTTCATCATCCAGGTAATAAGCATAATGCCTGATAGGTAGTTTTTGGATCTTCACCCTCCTCCCATCCTCCACCCTCAAATAGGCCCTGGTGTCTGTTGTTCCCTTATTTGTGTCCATACCCAATGTTTAGCTCCCACTTATAAGTGAGAACATGCAGTATTTGGTTTTCTGTTTAGGTAACGGCCTACAGCTTCATTCATGTTGCTGCAAATGACATGATATTGTCCTTTTTTATGGCTGCATAGTATTCGATGGTGTATATGTACCACATTTTCTTTATCTAGTCTACCATTGATGGGCATTTAGGTTGATTCCATGTCTTTGCTATTGTGAATAGTGCTGTGATGAACATATGTGTGCATGTGTCTTTACGGTAGAATGATTTATATTCCTTTTAGTATATACCCAATAATGGAATTGCTGGATAAAATCTTAATTCTGTTTTAAGTTCTTTGAGAAATTGCCAAACTGCTTTCTACAATGGCTGAACTAATTTACATTCCTCCCAGCAGTGTATAAGTTTTCCCTTTTCTCCACAATCTCGCCAGCTAGACTGTGATAAATTAAAGTCCTTCACTCTTCCGCTGAAAGGAAACTCCAGGTGATTTGTCATTTGATTAAAATTATTAGGCCACCATAGGTATGTCTCTGAGAATGTTCTGAGAAGAGATTAGAATTTGAGTCTTTGAAGTGAGTGGGGAAGATCCACCCTCAATGTGGGCAGATACCTTCCAATTGGCTGGGGGCCCAGATGGAATAAAAGGGTGGAGAAAGGGCAAAATCTTCCTCTGTCTGCTAAAGCTAGGATACCTTCCTGCTGCTTTTGAATGTTACAACTCCCCTTCTCAGCTTTTGGACTCTGGGAAACACACCAGCAACCCCCAGGCTCCCAGGTTTTTGGCCTTGGACTGAGAGTTATGCTATTGGCTTCCTTGGTTCTGAAGCCTTCACACTTTGCAGTGAGCCATGCTACCAGTTGCCCTGGTTCTCTAGCTTGCAGACGCCTATCATGGGACTTCTCAGCCTCCATAATCAACTGAGCTAATTCATATATCTCATCAGTTCTGCCTCTCTGGAGAACCATGACTAAAACACCTATTGATTACTTATAACATGCCAGAAATGTTCTAAGTAATTTATACATATTAAGTCATTTAATTATCATAGTTCCAATTAGATGGGCACTATTATTAAACCCATTCTACAGATGTAGTCCTAAGGCACTTGCCCAATGTAGATGTACGATTCTTTAGGAGTTCAGAAACAGGAGAAGGAGAAATTCAGGACCAGGAGGAGCAATGAGGACTGTATTAGCCTAGAGAAGTTGTCATGGAAGGTATAAGACTTGAGCTAGCACTTGCAAAGGTATATGCTAATGACTACCAGGTTTGTCACACCAAATGTCACAATCTAATATTATCAAAGATCTAGTACTTCAGCAGAGTAATTTAAATCAGTTCCTCAGATCTCTCAACATTTATTAGATACCTATTATGTTTTAGCCTCTGCAATCAAAGAGATAAACAAAAAATGGCTATCTATTGAAAATGTATATATAATACACACCATATTACTAGATGTCACTGGGGTACAGCCCTCACTTTTGAAAAGCTTGTAATCTAGTTGGTCGTGTGTGTGTGTGTGTGTGTGTGTGTGTGTGTGTGTGCATGTGTGTGTATATGTACACATGTGCAAACTAATTAAAAAGCAACTGAGACTAGGTTATAATCATGAGCTAAACTGAGCAATGCTCTACGATTCAGGAAAGCAGATTACTGTGAATTACCCAGATAGCTTCACGGAGGAGATGGCTTGGAGCTGAATATTGAAAAAGCAGCCACATTTATATAAGTGAAGGAAGCAGGAAGAATTTACCAGCTGGTGATAACAAGATGAGAAAGACTTAGGTAGGGATAAGCATAGTTGGTGTGACTAAGAGTGAATAATATTAAAAGATAGCTGAAAATAAAGTCACACATGTAAAGAAGGCAAGAGAGACAGAAATTGGATATTAAAATTAATTCAAATCCCAGATTGTCATTGAGAATATAGGCTTGATAATTTTCATCCTCAAATGCGAACTAAATCTTTCTGTTTTACTTATGCAGGAGAAAGGGCAGAAATACAAGAGAGAGTGCAGAGAATACTAAAAATAATAGAAAAGAATAAGGTTTCAAAGACCATCTGATATGTATGTAATTTCCTTGGAATTCAGAAATATCAATACAATGTAAAACAGAGAATGTTACCTGATCCAAGATCTTATTTTTAAGCCGAAATCTTCTGTAAGCAATTAACAAACAGGCATCACTGATCCCACTAAACATCATCAAACCATATAGAAAATGCGAACTTTATATCAAAGAGCAGCATGAATACTGACATCCCCATGGGCTGGTGACGTGCCTGCACTGCTCAAATGACAGGGCACTGGGCCTTCCACGCATCCAGGGGATATTCCCACTGTAATGTGTCAGCAGATTTGCAAATGTTCTCAGTGACAGCAGCACACAGTCCAGAAATATACTCTTACCCCTGTGCTCAGCTCATATCGCCTCAGTGCAATGTTGCTCTGCCCTGCGGGGTCCCTCTAATGGCCCCAACTGCCAATGAAACACCTTCATCATCTCTGTATCTAAAATTGGACAAAGTTATCAAGTTTGGCTGCCTGATGAGACTAATTAAGTACTTTGCAGAGGTGTGAAGAAGTAATCAGTCCTAGCCAGTGAGAAAAGAAAAAGAAAATATGAAGGAAACCCCCAGAGGTGACTCGGACACAGTTCCTGTCTCTATTGATGATTCATAATATCACAGCTGAAAGAACCTCTACCGTAAATCGAGGACCTGTGTTAACAGCAGGAAACGAAACACCATCTCACAACTCTTCCCCCACTAATTCAGCACATCCACCCGGCATCCTAAAATCGTTACATTGCTGTATACTGACACCTAGTGTCCAGAGTTAGGTGAGCCCAAAGGCAACATTTTTCTTCGGTCAAACTGTGGGACATGGCTCTCTCCCACATCAGGTTTCCTGGTGTGATTCCTCACTCTACTTCAGGGCATCCACATGAAAGTGTCATTAAGAATTTACTTTAGTACAGCTAAACTCCCATTTTGTGGCCTACCCTCCTCAAGTACTTTGAAACTGCAAAGTGCTCCCCAGGATGGCCCTTCTTTCTACTAGGCACACAGCAAACTCCCACCTTTCCTTCTTCCTCCTCTCCTTCAGTATCAGGATGTGGTCTTTCTTTATATAAAGTCTATATATTTTAATAGCATTATTTGCTATACCAAATATAATTGGAAAGAGAAAGCTGTACCAAAAATGCCTCAGAATTGTTCATAATAGCAACATGTAAGTGGCTTTCGAATTATTTCATTTTGGAGAGTCACCTCTTCCCTCCTTCTACTCCCACAACCACACAGTGAGACAGAGAAAGAGATGTTAGTGAATAATCAAAAGTCAACAGAATAACAGAATATGAAAAAAATCAAAAATAATCCCAAAGAGTAAGTACTTAAGTGACTCTACTTTATTCTAAGCAATCTTTAGAGATAAGCCGGAGCTGTTTCTAGACAGGAAGTGTAAAAATTTTTGAAGATGTGAGCTTTCAGATAGCAATAATTTCTCTCAAGACCATTTTTAGATCTACATTACTGTCTTTGAGTCAGACTTTTTCCATACAGGCAAAATAGAAGAGGTAAGCAATTAGATGAGATTGGTGAGTAGAAGATGCATGAATGTAAATAGCATTTGGTCTTGGAGTTAGATTTTCCAGTTTTCTGTGCAATACAGGGGACACAGTCATACTAAAAAATTATTCATTGTCCTCTCGGCCTTAGCACCATTTTCTTGAAAACCTCTGTGCCCTAAGAGCCAAGTGGAGGAAGAAGCGAAGGCGCAGGTTGAAGCGCAAAAGAAGAAAGATTAGTCAGATGTCCAAGTAAACCACTAGCTTCTTGCACCATGGAGGCTGCAGGAGCAGAAACATGGAATGCTAGACGCTGGGGATGCTGGTACAAGTTGTAGGACTGCATGCTACTGTCCAGAGCTTATCTCATGATCTAGAACTTCATCGCCCTCTGATCACCAATCACCTCTAAGACTCACGTTGCTCATAACCAAAACTGCCCATTTTGGTCCTTTGCCCTGGACCTGTGACATTCTGGACTATTTCTGTGTTTACTTGTGGCCGAGTATAACAACCATACAATAAATCATCTCTCCCGCTGTCTTAGCTGAAGAATTAAAAAGAAATAATTGTTTACATGAAATCAAACTTTATATCAAACTTACCTAGCTGTACAGTATTTTATCAGGCAACGCTATTTGGGGTGGGGAAAAAAAAAAGACCTAACTAGGAAAAGTAACTAGGCTCCTAGTGAAACTGGAGTCATTTTTATGGAAATGGGTGCTATAGTGGGGTTCCAAAGATCAAATATAAAAGTGAAGGCCCAATGCTGTAAGCATTCAAGTACTACTTTGCATTTATTTAATGCTTCATAATTGGTAGAGCATTTCATATTTATTATATTATCTGGATCCTCCTCATGACAACCCTTACGTGGGTATTTTTATGTACACTTAAAGACTCAGAGATGTTTAGGAATTGTCATTGTAATCTGCATGAAGCTATAAGGAAAAGTCTGAATTCGAATCCAAGTCTCCCAGTATGGTGCGGTGTCTACAAATACAGAAAAAGTTCCTGTGAATACTGCACAAGACTTTTAATCCCTGAGCTACACATGAAAATTAAGTATCTGAAAAACCCAGTAACATCATGACATACTGCCAAGAAAATGAAAAGATATTCTCAGAAACAGTCATTGACCTGCCTTATATACTTTCAAACTGTAGAGTCCAGTTTGGTTTTAAAACCACAAAAGCATTCACTTTATTTCCCAAAGTATAGTAAGACATTATTCTGACATGGACTTACTCACACGTACCCAAAATCTCTAAATCTCCAACCACTACTCTCTGTAAATTATTTATATGTCTAGAGATCTTTAATAAAATCACAGGATAATTCAAATCTGTTTAACTTAGAGCTCATGTTCCCTAGATCTTTACATTTCAAATTTAGAAAATGTTCTTGTAATAATTCTTTTCACTATTAACTATCAAGGTCATTTTTAAATTGTAGAGTACAGACAGCTGATGCTCATAGTGTATATTGCACTTCTCCCCTGAACTGTTTTTATTTCTTACCTGTGATCTTCAAATTCCGATGTTTACAAAAATTCCCTGAGGAGCTTGTTAAAACATAGATTCCTAAGCCCCCACTCTTATAGATTCTGATTCTATATATCTGGGGCTATGTACATTGCAAGCACAACTGCTACCATCCCTTTTCCCACCTCCTGGCCAATCTTATTCAAGAGTCTGGAGCAGGGCTTTTCAAACATTATTGAGCATATGAGTCACAAGCAATCTTATTAAAATACATATTCTGGGACAGTAGTTTGGGGATAGTGCCAGAGATCTTGCATATCTAACAAGCTCTGGGTTGCTTTATACCCCGATTTTAAACCTAGGCATTTCCAGTTCTTATGTAGCTAGATTGCCACAGACCAAATCCTCTAAGTTTACAAAATGCAACTTATAGGTGCTTCTTGCTCAGTGGCTAAAGAGATTTTGCTTAAGTCTTCTCCTTAACCTTGTTCTCGACTCTGTCCACATGCTTGGGGCCTAAAGGATAGCCATAGTCATCTCAAGAAGTAGCTAGGAACAAAGAAGGCCATTATCCTGGTGGGAGTCCCACTAAAACCTTTGCCTGCTTTTCTCTAAACCAAATCATTTCCTGATACAAAGGAGACAGAAAGGCCCAGGGCAGTATCACTCCCTATGAGTCACAATCAAACTAAGAACCAAAATATTAAATCAAGGGCTTCCTCTCTATTGTATCTCAGAGGCATGTAACATTCACTCTCCACAACATTTCTCTATACCATTCATGCATTTCACCTAACAATGGATGGCTAGAACATACAGGGTAGCCTTGGCTTTTCTGGAAACGGTCAGAGCATATGCCTGTCTTCATATACTAAATACTGAAGAACTCTTGCAGCAACCATGCAGGCAACTTCAAAAACACATTCTCAACAGCTGAATTGTATAACCAGTTCTAGTATGTTCACATACTTTTACTTATTTTTTTATTCTTATTACCTTTTGTTTACATGTTATTTTCTTACCACCAGGTAATAATGCTATAGAATCTTTTCCTAAAATAACACAGAATATTGTCTCCAAACTTCAAATGTGCTTTTAGATATGCTTAGTTGAGTGGGAAATATTCCGTTGTCTCTTTTGGTTTTATAATACTATTGTCTTTACAGAAAAAGCAGACTGCAATCCAATATTCTTTCCAGTTTCAGCATTTAGTGATAACTATATATGCCTTAGTTTGCTTAAGTATGCATCTTTTGTTATTCAGATCTAGTGTTTTCTAGAATAAAAAGAAGACCATACGTTAAACAGAAAGTGTTAATACAGGCAGCTGTAAGAGTGAGATGAGAAAGGAAACCCCAAAGATTACATATTAGCCTCCGAATAATCTCATAATCTGGTACTTTGATCAACCTTTACAGCTCTCTGAAGGCTCCTCTTTACCTCTGAAGGATAAGAACAAACCAAGAGAGAGTGAAAGGAGGAAAACATGTATGTAGATAAGGGAAAATAGAATAACCACTGAGAGACAGCTATTCACTTCTGTCTCTTCTCCTTAGTTTTGTTGTAGTGGGAAAAAAAAAAAAACCTAGAAATTTTGGAGCCAGATAAATCCAAGTTTGAATCTCACATCTGTCATTGTGTGTTGCTATATGGCTTCAGGTAGTTTACTTAGCCTCTTTGAGTCTCAGTCTGTTTATGAAACACAGAAACTACTCCTTCCCTGGCAGAGTTCTTGAGAAGATAGATGTTAGGTAGGTATGGAGCCTGAAAATAGAACAACAAAGAAAAGCTGTTATTAATGGTCGCTGCCACCACTTCTTCATCTGTTCAACTTTCAACAATATTTATTGATTACCTCTCTGTGGCAGGAATATAGTGAAGTCCTAAGAACAGTGAACAGATAAAAAAATCTGTCCTCAAGAGGTTTATGTTTCATCCTTTGAATACCACAGTAATCAAAATTTCATCTCTTACTGTTCCACTGAAATTCCTCCAGCAAAGTCACCATTGCCCCATCAAATATGACGATCTCTTTTTGGTCCTTAATAAGACCATTGTGTAGCATCTAATAATCTTGAGCAATTATCTTCATGATGTTTAAAATATGTCTTTCTCCTGATTTTTGTCTACCCACTGACTAAAGTTTTTCAGTCTCTGTTGCTAGTTTTCTTCTTCGGTTACTCCTTTAATTGATACTTCCTAGAGCTCTGACTTTTGCCCTTTTTCTTTTATACTCTCCACTAGTGGCCCTTGATCTTTTCAGAGGCACAGACTCCTTCAAAGACCTAAAGAAGCTCACCTCCCTTGAAGGGGAAACAGAACCTACTTATAAATATTCAGGAATTTACATGCATTTTCAGGAATTTCACAAATCTTCTTCACTCTCTGCAAAACCCATCATTGTACTCCAGTTGAAGGGGTTCCAATGGCTTTAACTCTTTGTTAAAAACTCTCAAATTTTGGCTGGGCATGGTGGCTCACACCTGTAATCTCAGTACTTTGGGAGGCCAAGGTTGGCAGATCACTTGAAGTCAGGAGTTTCAGACCAGCTTGGCCAACATGGTGAAACCGGTCCCTACTAAAGATACAAAAATTAGCCCCAGCATGGTGGCGCATGCCTGTAATCCCAGATAATCGGGAATTTGAGGCAGAAGAATCGCTTGAACCTGGGAGGCGGATGTTGCAGTAAGCAGAGATCACTTCAGTGCACTCCAGCCTAAGTGTCAGAGCAAGACTCTGTCAAAAAAAAAGAAAAAAAAAAAAATCTCAAACCTTGCTCTCTCACACAAACCACTTTCTTGAGCAATAGACCTTTCAAATGACTTCTTGGACAAAAAACCCACATGAATGCTTTCAGGCATCTTAAATTAAAATTCAAAATTCAAACTAAGCATATTATCATTCTCCTTAAATTTGCTTTCCTCTTGGGAGGAAGTATCCTATGAAAAAGGGAATACTAGTTTTAAACCAAACAGACCCAGATTTAAATCTAGCCCCAGAAGCTTCAGTAATATATTTCCTCTTTTTGCTTTCATTTTTTCATTTATGATATGAAGATAATAATACCTCAATTTTCTGCATTATTGAGGATTAAAATAGATATTGAAAAAATGCCTACCCAAGTGCCTGCCACATAGGATATATTATACAAATATCCACTTTTTACTGGATTCCCAATTTCAGCAAAAGGAATTCCATTCACCAAATATCCTGAATCAAAAATTTAGAAGTTGAAGATTCAACTTGTCCTCTTTACCTCGTCAGTAACCCATGGATAGCTATGTCACGCTGATTCCTTAACTCTCCCCTTCCCTTAGTTGAGGCTCTTTGTGTTCTTCCTCATGGATACTACAAGAGTCTCCTAACTGCTTGATCCAATTGCAGCCCAACACCCTTCCAATCTGTTCTCTGCACTGTAGCCAGAAGATCTTCCCAAGACACAAATCTGATAATGGCATGACTGCTTAAATCTGCCCACTTACTTCTCATTGCTTCCGGGATTACATCCGCCTTAGTATTGCACTGAAGACCAATTATGATCTGGTCCCCATCTACCTCCAACTCAATCCCTTGAACTAGTTGTGGATCTCTCAAACTGCCCACAGTCTTTAGGATTCTATTCCTCTATTCATGTTGCTTCCTTTGCCTGAAATGTTCTCAACCCCCTAGATTTCTTCTGGCCACAAGATGATGAAGCACACAGGCCCTCAGAAGATTCTGGCATATACTCTTGGACTTCCAGTTCCATAACCATGACCTAAATAAATGTCTTTATAAATTAGTCAGTCTGTGGGATTATGTTGTTATTTTATAACAACATAAAATAGACTAAGACAATGACTTAGCTAGAAATGTCAGATTCAAGAATCCAATCAGGGCCATATGGTGTTAGTCTATACCTGTACCATTACATACAACATTCTGCCTTTATAGAATAGCATCAGTAGTGGTGGTAGAGGTCTTCAGGCTGGTAACTCCTGGACATACTTAGTTTGGAAGGATAATCTGGAATTCTCTCTTCAAATTTAGAATTTCTCCTCAACTCTAGTTTCCTATCACTAATGTTTGCAAAGTAAAGTTCTCAAATCACCAGCTTCTTTGGCCTTTTCTGCTCTCTTCATCACTGAACAACTTGACACCCACAGACTTTAACTAGGAATCAAGAAGTCACAACAGAGAAAGAGAACTCCCACCCCTTCCTTGGTTGTGCCTTATATCTAGCATTTTCTGTAAGAAAATATGCAGCTCTCTTTCACATCTCAGAAATTGAAAGAGAGTCTGATGACTTTAGTAATTGACCCACTTTTGGAGCAACAAATTCCCAGCATAAAAAAGCATCAATTAAAGAAAAAGACAATTTGAAGTCAAAATTTTTGACTTCCATCCCACTACTGACCAGCTGTCTCCTAATATATATAGGAAAAGAAATAAATGTACAACATGAGGATTCTGGGGCAGGGATAACTTCCTAAGATTAAGGTTTTTTGAGATATCAGATGGTTTCCAAGGAAAGTCCTAGAATTCCTTCCCTGGATATCCTTAACAAAGACATTCCAAGATATTCTCCTTTATCTGTGATTGAGTATTCATTGATTTGAACAGCTGCAGGAGTGTCAGCCTGTGATTTGTAAAGCCTACTAATTTGGACATTACCAATTTGTGGTAATCAGACAGGAGTGGAATGAAGTTTACTCTATGTTATCAACATAGAAGAGCATTTCTTAAATTAACTGTATATATTATTGTGGGGAAGATGCTCAAATAACCTAGCAGAACTATTTTCAAATATCTTATAAAAATACAATTGCCAGCAATTGTGCTTCTAGATATTTACTCAGCTGACTTAAAACATGTCCACAGAAAAACCTGCACTTAAATACTTAATAGCAGCTTTATTCACAATTGTCAAAAACTGGAAGAATCACAATGCTATTTAATAGGTATAAATGGTGGTACATCTATACATTAGAATACTATTCAGGGATCAAAAAGACAGAAATAAAGACCAGGCATGGAGGCTCATACCTGTGATACTAATGCTCTGTGAACTGACATGGGAGGATCCCTTGAGGCCAGAAGTTTGAGGCCCCCTTCTCTACAAAAAAGTTTTTACAATTAGTGAAGCATGATGGTGTGCACCTGTAGTCCCAGCTACCTGGAAAGCTGAGGCAGGAGGACTGCTTGAGCCCAGGAATTTGAGGTTACAGTGAGCTGTGATCGTGCCACTGGACTGCAGCCTGGGCAACAGAGCTATCAGATCCTGTCTTAAAAAAGAATCCATAAAAAGACAGGAATGAACTGTTGTGCCACACAAAAACATGGATCAATCTTAAATGCAGCTATTACTATATGAAGAAAATGAGTCTGAAAATGCTGCATACTGTATTATTCCATTTCTATGTCATTCTGGAAAAGTCAAAATTATAGAGATGGTAAACACATCAGTGGTTGCTAGAGGTATAGGAAGGTGGGAGGGTTTACTAGATTAAAAAAAGGGGATCTTTTTAAAACTACAATTTTTCTGTATGACACTGTAATAATGGTGGATCCATGACACTATGTATGGATTTGTCAAACCCCATAGAAAGAAAATTTGAAGTGAAAAAAATTTTTACTTCCATCCCACTACTGACCAGCCGTCTGCTACTATGTACAGGAAAAGAAAAAAATAAATGTGCAATATGAGGATTGCACAAAGAGAACTTAAACGGAGGAAGATTTTTAAAAAAATCTTAGGAACTCAAAGAATCCCAGGAGGTAATGCAGATTGTGGCAAAAGATTACAACTGTATTACGAGCATATAAAATAACTTCACTGAGGCCGGGTAGAGGTAGGAGGGAGGGTTGCTGACTTCAGTAACTTTGAAAATAAGTGGAGTCTATAAGATTAAAAGCAAAAGAACTATACATAAGCATTGTACTCTAATCGGTAAATCTGTTTCTCACAGGTATACCTGATAACAATTCAGAAACAACTATACATGTACTCTGAATATGGGTTGACGGTTCTGAATCCATTATATATGTAACCTGGAATTGAACAATTAGGTAAATCGATGGCAGATGATGAGAGCCAACTGTCTCACACTGGAGTGGAAGGTTACAGACAAGCAAGGGGAGAAGGCTGCAATGATCCATGTGGTGCTGGAATTGAACTGAAGATAACAGCTCTAGTATTTGAACCTAGAACTCCTGTGTAGCTGTCAAAGATACAGATGGATACATATATAAATACTTACAGATATGCGTATTTAGTAAGGTTAGCATATGCACAAATATTTCCTTGCTCTGTCAGCTGAGAGGGTCTCGAAGCAACAACATCCCAAATGTCCAAATCTTGATTTCTAATATCATTTCCCATTAAAAGGACCCTTGGCTCTTTGGGGAAGCAGCTGATTCTAGGATTGGGGCAGGGAATATACAAGATGAGCCTGGAGCATCTTATAGAAATTAAGAAAATGCTCAAGAAAAAAATCAATAAACATAAAACGAGGAGGGTCTGTCAAAAAGACACAAATGCCAACTAAAGGAAATCTCAATAGCCAAAGCTGGAACCAATATGAACAACAAAATAAAGTAGTATTGGATTATAACCCAAAATGTAAAATAAATATCCATGAATCCATACTGACATAAATGATTGAATACATAAATAAACGTAGTACAGACAAATCTCCCATGCAGAAGAATTCCAAATAATTCATGAAGATATTCTGTCCTCATAAAGGTGGAATATAACAATTTCCCATTCCTACAGTTTGGGCTGCACAGAGTGATGTCCTTCCAAAGAGTATAGTATGGAGAGGAAAAGAAAAAGAGTAACCTCACAGTGGAGAAACCTGACAAACCCTACACAGGGAGGTGGAAGGGCTTACTAGATGAAACAAAGGGAATCTTTGTAGAACTATAAAACTTTTCTGTAGGACACTGTAATAATGGTGATAAAGGTTAGCATAAACAGTAATAAGTCATGTTGATAGTATATACCCTTGATATGATGTGATGAGAAGATCACTTTACCTTACCTCTTAACTCAAAAAAACCCATAACCTCAGTTAATGCATGAGAAAAATACAGGCAAAACCCAATAGAAGGACATTTGACCAAATGACCGATAAGTCGCTTCAAAACTATTAAGGTTATCAAAAACAAGGAAAGTTTGAAAAACCAGGTCCAGAGGAGCCTGGGAGACATGGTGATGTACTCCGGACAGGATCCTGGAATGGAAAAGAATACCAGGTCGAAAACTAAGGACATCTGGAATAAAATATGGGCTTATGGGCTTTAATCAATTTTTTTAAAAGTATTAGATACATGAAAATGATATACGATTTACAAATCAATCGCCTAATATTTATGTATCGAGCATATTGAGAGCCTGGCACTGTGGTAGGGCTGGGGACACAGAAAGAGGTAAGTGCCCTATGCTCAAAAACAGCGATTCATGAAAAATAAACAACTATGACAAAAAGAACAGGAAACTGTATCTCCTGGAGGCAGTAAGGAAGGCTTAAGTTGGGAGGACTATCAAACGCATCAAGGAGTTACTGAAGATTAATTGACCCGCCTAACGCAGGTCGGAACCCCTCCTCTCCATACACCCAAATCACCCCTGCCCCACCTTTTCTCCTCCCTTGCGTTTACCCAATGGCAGGTCGGCTCCACGTAGGCCTACTTTGCGCGTGCGCATCATCGTTTCAACGCGCTCGGAAGCAACTTCTTTTGCCTGGTCACCGCCGGCGTAGGTGCTACCACCGCTGCCGTCGCCGCCGCCATTTTGATGGCAGGAAGAGTCAGGTTCTGGGACAGCTGGAGACAGTGGTGGTGACTGGTACGGATGGTTTCTGCCCATGTTAGCCCCTCCAAATTTGCCCGTGTTAGGGTTACAGCCCTGGGTATTGCCCGTATTTTCACTGGGTCCCTGTCGTTGTCCCCAGCCATCCTGTCCCTCTGTCTTTAGTCTCTTTTCTGCTTCCTCATCCTTCAGATCAGCCCGAAGCTTTGCCTGGAGCTGTTGTTACGCAGCCCCAACCTCTGTTAAAGCAGCCGCTTCGATCCTCGGGACTGAATTTTGGCCGCCCAGCCCCCATTCCCCGCCCCGACCTAGTCGGAGTTGTTTTTCCGCGGCTGTAAACCGGAAGGGCTCTGAGCTGCACTGCCAGCTCCGGGCTGGGGGATCTGTGCCCGGCATGGGGGCGAGTTCTGGCCTCCTTAGGGTACGGGGAGAGCTTGGACTTTGGTCCTGACGTAGTGGAGGACACATCTTCGAAGAGTGGACGTTACCTCGGTTGTCTGTTGTTAGAGTTTAATCGGTCACTCGTCTGTTTTGTTGTGTTCTTTCCCAGGAATAACTTTACCAAAGGAAAGCTATTTTGCGAACTATCCTCTCCAGTGGAGATGGCCAGTGTGAGTAAATTATCTCTTTAAGAATCAACGTAGTAAACGAGTTTGGGAATGTTAGGAAATGAAAGAACGGGTGTAATTATGATGGCATTGGGTGGCATAGTGTTACACATAATCTATCAAAAATGGCAAGGGAAGCAAAATGTCAAGGGTGTGAAATTATGTTATGCTTTGAAGGTGGTAGTAGTCTTTTCACTGCAAATACACTTATTTATGCAATTTCATTTGTACAGATGTGGAAATTCAAGCACCCTTTCGGTATTTTTTAAATACAGCGTTTCAGTAAATATTAGAATCTATGTTTAGGCCCGTTTTTATCTTTTGGGTTAGCTAAACTGAAGGGTTTTTTTTTTTCTTTTTTTTTTTAAACAGTTTCCATATTGGAAGTGACCTTACAAATCCTACAAAGTAAGAACAAGAGATACTCTCACACACCAGAGATGTTTATTGACTGTAACTTTCCAGTGATTAGACACATCCTATCTATAGAACTCATATGTAGCGGTCATAAGACATATATAAAACAGCTACAATTACAGTATAAAGTATTAATTTTTTTAGAACCTACACAAAGGTGCAATGCAGATTCAAGGCTTTGTAGAGAGGAGTTTGGGATCACTTCATGGAAACATTTAACTTGAGGTTTGAAAGATAGGTGGGATTTGTATAGTCTAAAATATGAGCGGGAAGGACAGGAAGGTATATGCAAAGAACTCCTCACCCCACCTACCCCTTTGAAAAATTAAAAAGTCATTGCTGCCTGCCAACCTGAATGTAAGATGTATGAAAGAGGTAAGTGGGAGATAAGGTTGAATTGTGAGGTTGGTACCAAGTAAATGAGAGCCTTGAATGCCGAACTCAGTAATTTAGACTTTATTCTTTAAATTGTGATTATTCAGTTAGACCTGTATGCTGGGAAGATTTATATGGTAGCAGTTAGCCAGGATGCTATTTCTGTAATTGAACGTGATATTTAAGTCTAAAGTGTGACTATAGAGACAAGTCATAAGAATAGATAACTAGTCTTGGCCAAGTTCTACGGTGAATTTTTGCCTGTCCATAACCTGCACAGAAAGAGAATGCTGTAAAAGAAGTATGTGGTACTTTCAAAGGAGAGAAATTAATTGCAGTAGAATAGAATGCTATTATTTGACCTGTTTTATTTTGGTTTAAGTGAATAAATTATAATAGTTCAGTAGGGAAAATCCTTTTATAAGTCTTTTGTTAGAAAGAAGTTCATATTAAAATAAATTTAAGTTTCAGTATCCAAATGTACGTTAACAATTTTTGTGTTAATTTATATGGATTGTAAATTCTGGATGGATGTTACTAATGAAATATGCAGATAGGTGTTTCATAACAAGGGGCAAAAATGTTCATGTTTCAGAGTCTAGACAGGTACATTAAGAAGCCTTCGTGGGGACTATGACAAAACCTTTCTGAACAAAGGGGAGCAGCGTTCCCTTAGCCACAGTGATTTGTTGCTAACTAATGCCATTTAGTTATGTGAATCCAATACTGCCAGATCTTCTGAGTTTTCAAGAAGAGCCAAATTTCTGGACCTTTTGTGTAAATATTTCGATTTCTCAATGTTTGTATTTAATTAAAATATCTTGCAACACTGTGGGCTGCACAAAAATGTCCGGATAGATGTGGATGCACTACATAAACTACCAGTTTTTAGTTTTTGTACAGCGTATTTTCTCCTCACATGATCAAAAGCAGAACTTAGTCCTAAGGCAGTGCACAAAAGGCAATTTCTCTTTATATACTAATAAGGATTTTACAGTTAAAACATAATAGCATGTCATCTTCCCAAGTCTAGAAGTTTGAATTTAATCATATATAAAATATGTGCTTATCCTCAGACTAGAATGAACTCTGCTGTAATTTTGACTTGCTTTTTGGCTACTATTTTTAATTACGTTCACCAGCTGAACCAGTCATAAAATCTGTCAGGTTGTCAGAAAATATTCCACTTCCACAATTACAGATTTGTTTTTTTTTGTTTGTTTGTTTGTTTTTTTGAGATGGAGTTTCACTCTTGTTTCCCAGGCCGGAGTGCAATGGCGGGATCTCTGCTCACTATGTAAGCCTGGCTCCTGGGTTCAAGTAATTCTCCTGCCTCAGCCTCCTGAGTAGCTGGGATTATAGGCACTCGCCACGACACCCAGCTAATTGGCATTTTTTGTATTTTTAGTAGAGACGGGGTTTCACCATGTTGGCCAGGCTAGACCTCAGGTAATCCAGCCGCCTTCGCCTCCCTAAGTGCTGGGATTACAGGCATTAGCCACTGCACCCGGCCAAGATTTGAGAATCTTACAGGTTAACGGGTAAGGTTTGAAACAGATTAGTACTATCATCAACTGTCCCTTTCAGTGGGCAGTTTAGATACTGGTTTATTTTGCTATTAAAATGAAATTTGGTAATTGGATTTTCTTAGGCTAGGAACAAAACTCATATTTTATTATATAACTTTTGTTAAAAGTTCTATCACCAAGAAAAGAATGTCAAAATATAATCTAATGGCCTTGATAGGCTAAAATAATAATTAATAATAGGCAATTTTTGAAATAATTTGGGTGATCTTCCTCTTCCTTATGTTTTTTGCTTGTGAAACGATGTGAATGATCACAGATTGTAGTTTAACCATGCTGAAACTAGTTCTAATAACAGTATATAGAATTGTTATGGAAATTAAATAAAACAATGTATATGTACAGCACTTACTATAGAACTTGGATCCATAGTGTCCAACATTGATTATTACTATTACATGCTCTCAACTATTGGCCCCTTCAGATAATCTTTTATTTTGCTGCTGCTTATTTTGAGCCCTTGCTGAAAATATTTTTGGAATTTGAAATTTTAGATTCCTTTAGATCCTGAGGCATTCTCTTAAATATCCTCAGTTGTAAAGGTAAATTTGTATTATATAAACACCCAAAAGTCTGAGTTTGTTTAGTAAGTAAAAAGCCAAATAATTACCATTTTTGTTTCTTTGGGCAAGTTGGGTACAGACCCCAAGAGGCGGCCTAAATTTTCAGGTAGACAGAATGCTTTGGAGACACGTATCACAAAGGAGGTTATATTTATCCAGGTCTTAAAGAAAAAAATTTGCTAGAATTTTCTAGAACGATAAGGAAACAGTATTTTTTAGCAGAAGAATTCTTACGGCAGTATAAAGAATGAAGAGAAATGGGAAATGTTGGGGAGATATTTTTATGTGATTGAAAAGTAGAGTAAGGGAAGGGAGGGTAAATTTGTAGGAAATTATGTCAGAAAGGCAAAAAGACCAGTTAAGATGCACTCTTATACTTATAGTGACAAAGGTGGAAGGAAAAAATAGGTTGGATTTTAGAATACTGTACTTTGTGAAAGGGAAATAGAATAATTCTCAAGTGTCAGATGGCTGGATTTTTCCAACACCCTGGTAACTAATTTTCACACCACCTCTCTACTCCTCCTCCAGTCCATTTTTTATACTGCCCTTAGTGGTACATTTCTTAAAACAGCCTTTGTTTTTGTCAGTTTGCTCTGACTCTTTCCTGCCTACAAATTAAAATTCTGACTTACTATCTTGATGTAATAAGCCCTTTACCATCTATGTCAAATATACAGTCTTTTATAGTTGCCCATAAGTTCAATTTCAAACCTTTTTTTTATTGCATTCTTATACCTACCCTCACTGAATTTGTCACTCTTTGAAATATGTCTTTATTCCTTTGTTCCTGAAAGTCACTCATTGAAATGCACCTTTTCCCAAGCAAATTTTTACTGTCTTCAAAACTTAGTGTATCCTCCATGAAATTTATTACCTTTTCTCCCAAGGATTTCTTAACAATTATTCAAATCTTCTCATAGCATTTCACAGATGATTTGATATTTGTTCTTACATGTTTTTCACTAAACTGAGAGTTGCCACTGTGTGTGTGGATGTGTGTTTTTAATACAAATATCCGGATAGTGCATATTTTAGGCTTTGTGGGCCATAGAATATCTCTTGTAACTACTTAACTCTGCCATTATGGTGGGAAAGTGACCATAGGCAGTAAATAAATTAGTATGGCTATGTTACAGTAAAACTTTATTTACCAGAACAGTGGGCTGTATTGGAAAATCGTTCACCAATTCCTGCATTAAATTGTTCTGACCCAAGTACTTTGTTAAAAAATTTATGAATGAAAGATTGTTAAAAAATTTATGAATGAAAGATATTTACACATTCATCCATTGTAATACATGACCTCACTGTCTAGTAAGTGAACATACAAGCAGAAAAAAATGTACCACAAAGATATGTGCTGAAATGGAGAAAAGACATTGCCATGAAACCACAATGAAAGGACAGTATGGGAGAGAATTAGCGCAATTTATAGCAGTAAAAGAAGAGAGAAAAGTTCGAAAGTAACAGATTTTGGTCCAAAGAGATGTCTTGAGAGTTGTTTATTGAGGATAGAAGAATCTTGTTAGTTGTGCTACCTTTTTAGTGTTGTGTCTAAATAAGACAACTTTTAGATGTCTATTCTCTCGTGTGGCACTCTTGAATTCTAGCCTTTATTGAAAAGTACATAGACTTCTACCCAAACTAACTTATTACTTGTTTTTTTAATATTTTTTATTTTTAAAATTACAAATATATATAGTGCTTTCGTATAGTAGGTGTTCAGTAAAAGTAGAATAAATGTTGGTTTTAAAAGAACCTTGCAGTGTGAAGATTTGCCAGACATTGTCTATGTAAGTATAACATTTATATTCAGAACAAATAATTTTAATTTTGTGTCATTTTTAGGTGCTTTGTAACAGAGCCAGACTGGTTTCCTATCTCCCAGGATTTTGCTCTTTAGTTAAAAGGGTTGTCAATCCCAAAGCCTTTTCAACTGCAGGATCGTCAGGTTCGGATGAGTCTCATGTGGCTGCTGCTCCTCCAGATATATGTAAGTGAAAGTTGTTATTGCTTTACTTATAATTGTTTCAAAACATTTTTAGTTGTATTTTCCTCTAATATTTCTTCTTAAGGCTTAATAGATTTTTCTAAAGTTGTGTTTATTCAGTTGAAAATGAATCACAGCTCTGCCTAAATATATTTATGTCAGAAAGCTACAGTATTAAAAAGGAAAAAAGAATAAGTACTGGTTTCTAAAACTTACTTCTTAAACTTTTCTTTCTATCTTCAAACATAGAGTCTTCCCTGAAACAAATCTCCTTTTGGTCCTGTTAAACCATATTATTATTTCTTCCCATTCTTTGCTAGATTTCATAAATGTACCTTGTACTTTTTATGTGTTAGTGTTTATTGAACTTACCTGCTTTCTACAAAGTCTGTTTCTTCTAACCTGTTTGGTACACCACTACCATGCTAATCATTCTAAATTATTTTAACCATGTCCCTTTCTTGAAAAACCTGTTATCTTTCATTGCTTTCAGCAGTAGTTCCCAGACTACCTTCAAGCCATGAAGCATTGTTCAAGGTTAAAAAGAAAAAGTGGGAGTAGGGGGGGGATAGTCTCTGTGGTAGGTAAGTTTGAGAAATGCTACATGCCATATTCCTGTCTTGGAAGCTTATAATGCACACTAAAATATTAAAGACTCTTAGAAACTTAACCTAATGTGTCCTAAAGATATTGGACATGGAATCCTTTTTTTGTGGCACATATTACTTACAATGTAATTTAAGTTCACTTGAGCATTCAGAGCCTTCCATCCTGCCCAAGTTTTCTAACTCTCTAACTACTCCCCAATTTACATCACCTAAAGACTAACCCTATATTTATAATAAATGAAAGATTTTGCCATTCAAATTATATAAGAGGTTAGTATATGGAATATATAAAGAATTTATAATAGATCAATAGGAAAAGATAACCCAACAGAAAATCAGAAAACAAAAAGACATGAATAGGCCTTTCACAGAAAAGAAAACCTAAAATGACCAGTAAACTTATGGTCAAATCCACTGCCCAAATCTACTATTAATATGGGATGCTTGTTTTCTGCAAAGAGAACTAGAGATTGTTAGACCTTTAAAAACCATCTTGTTCAAAAATAGCTAACAGGTTTTCTCTTGGGAAGTGACTTGAGTAGTCATTAGTGGCTGTCTAGATAGAGCCTTGTTATTCAACATGATCTGCATCAGTATCATTTAGGAGCTTGTTAGAAATACAAAATCTTGAGCCCCACTCCAGACCTATTAAATCAGAATCTGCATTTAAACTAGATCCCAGATGTATCTTAAGTACATTTTTAGAGTTTGAGAGGCATTGGACTAGAATGTTTATGTTGAGAATCTTGAGACGTTGTCTGGGTTCACCAGGAAATGGTTCCATGATTGATGGGTGATGTATGTCCTATGTGTGGAAGAGGGATATGGTGGCTCATGATCTAGGAATGAGGCAGCCATACTGACATGGCCATTCTCAGTTACTTAGTTCTCTGACAGGATATTTTTAAATATCTATTTTTATTGCTAAGTAATATGCATAGCAGTTGTCTCTCTGTTTCTCTAAGCCCAGATCTCTACTCTGAGTAATTATTAGTTTAATTTTCTACTTTATTCTTTTCTGAATCTTTCTGAATTTTTTATAAGTTAGAATTTTTTTAAAGTTTAAAGTGAATAAAGTAATGTGGTCTGTTCTATATTTGCAGTCCATATTAACTCATGTGGCTGGTAAACAGAGCATTAGGTCACGCGATGCATGATTTTTTTCCCATTCATATTTTGTGCCACCAGATAACAGCAGTAGAATGCCCCTCCCCAGACGACAATTACTAAATTTCATTTTAGATCTTCTCTTTACTTAAAAACATGGGCCTGGCACAGTGGCTCATGACTGTAATCCCAGCACTTTGGGAGGCTGAGGGAGGAGGAGACCTTGTGTCTACCAAAAATAAACAAAATTAGCTGGGCATAGTGGTGTGCACCTGTGGTCCCAGCTACTTGGGAGGCTGAGGTGGACCTCAGAGGTCAAGGCTTCAGTGCGCTGTGATCACACCACTGTACTACAAGAGACCCATCTCAAAAACAAAACAATACATGAATATGGGGATGTAAATAAATGTTATTATACGTGCTGTTCTTTGACTTAACTTTTTCTTCTAATGCATTGTATCCTAGATTTCATTCAGTGTCAGTACGTAAAGGTTTATTGTCTTCTTTTTAATGACATTCAAGCATTTCTTAGTATGGATTAGAGTATTTTATTCAGTCTTCCCCCAATAACGGACTTGCCTGTGATCTGTCAATCAGTTGCTTTGATTAGTGTTTTGGAAACAATAGGAAACTATCTATTTATATTCACATGGGAAAGCAGATTTTAAAGATCTTTTAGATAAAAATATACATAATTTTAAGAAGAGCATTCTTTCAGTCTACCAATATACTTGACTATTAAGGAGAAACTGTTCCTTTTGTTGTTTCTCTTCAGGCTCTCGAACAGTGTGGCCTGATGAAACTATGGGACCCTTTGGACCTCAAGATCAAAGGTTCCAGCTTCCTGGGAACATAGGTTTTGATTGTCACCTCAATGGGACTGCTTCACAGAAGAAAAGCCTGGTTCATAAAACTTTGCCTGATGTTCTAGCAGAACCTTTATCAAGTGAAAGACATGAGTTTGTGATGGCACAATATGTGAATGAATTTCAGGTAAATTGTGCTTTCCTGATTATTAATGCTATATGACTTTTGATTATTATAAGCATATTACTTTTGTTGAAAAAGTAAAAAATCAATTTAATTCCAATACATGTATATACAAAAACAGCATATATAGCTTTGGAAAACTTGGCATTGTCCTCTACAAAGTGTTTGCTATATAATTTTTTTACTGTAGATTATAATATTTTTAAAATATTTCTTGAAAAATATGTTTTTAAGTAACTACTCTAGATATACACAATGTAATTACGTCTGTATACTGGAAATTTAGGTTCCCTGTTTTTCATTTTTAATAAATGGCAATTAAATTTGTATATGGATCTAATTCCAACTGGTTCTGTATTCCTCTAGCCGTTTAAAAGCTTAAGAAAAATTTAAGATCTCTGAAATTGTTCAGATATAGTAATAGTAAAAAAAAAAAAAAAAGGAACCAGTTTCGTAAGTTTATTTTTTCTTAAACAATTTCTTAAGGTTTGTTTGGGTTTTTTTGTTTTTTTTTTAAACATTTTAAACTTGCAGTTATGATTATTTAAGTGGAAAGCTACATGCAATTCAGGGTTTCTGTCAAACCCCTGATGGTTATCATTTTTCATATTTTTGCATAGTTTTAGGCTGAGGTTTTTTTTTTTTATCAAAGCCATATTTTAAGCAGCACCAATTCCTTACATGTGAGTTATATTAGATGACGTGACACTGAGACACAGTTGACCTGTCCTATCTTTTTATCTCAGATAATTCCTTCTCAGCCTTCTTGGCTCCTTGTTCTTCCTGTCTACCAATTAAATTACAATTCCCATAAGTTTCTGTCCTACACCTTCTCATTTGAATCACCCCTTGGTCACTTAATCCCTTGGCCTCCTCCACAGTCTATGTTTTTATAATTTCTAATTTAGTATTTCTATTTCTGACATTTCCAGTTTTATATTTCTATATGCCTACTGAACCATCTTTGTTTGGATGTCTCACAAGTCCCCAGATTTTGTGTGTCTAATACTGAAGTAATCTTTTTTTTTCCTTAAAAACCTGTCCTAACTCCCGTATAACCAATACTATTAGTGAAATAACCATCCTCCCCTCTCTCCTAAGATAAAACTTACAGCACCAACCTTCTCTCTCCATCATATCACTATAAATAATATAAAAATCACATCGCTTTTTTCTCTCAAGTTGCTCCTAAAATATTAGTGTCCTTTCAGTTCTTTGCCAGAGTTCAAGGCCTCTTTGTCTTACCTGGATTTTTAGAGTCATTGTAGCATGACACACAATGAAGACAGAATAAATCTGGGTTCAAAGATTGACTCTGCAACTTACTTAATTTTGTGACCTCGAGGAAATTACTTGACCTTTCTAAGCTCCTGTTTCTTTGTTGTTGTTGTTGTTGTTGTTGTTGTTTGGTTTGTTTTGAGATGAAGTCTCACTCTGTCACCAGGCTGGAGTGCGGTGGTGCGATCTTGGCTCACTGCAACCTCCGACTCCTTAGATTCTCCTGCCTCAGCCTCCCAAGTAGCTGAGATTACAGGCATGCACCACCACACCCAGCAGATTTTTGTATTTTTAGTAGAGGTGGGGTTTCACCATGTTGGCTAGGATGGTCTCGATCACCTGACCTCGTGATCTGGCCACCTTGGCCTCCCAAAGTTCTGGGATTACAGGCATGAGCCAGTGCGCCTGACCACTCCTGTGTCTTTATATGTCAAATGAGGATAGTAATAATCTCTAGCCCACAATATTTTTTTTTCTTTCTCTTTTTTTGAGACAGAGTTTTGCTCTGTTGCCCAGGCTGGAGTGCAATGGCACGATCTTAGCTCACTGCACCCTCTGCCTCCTGGGTTCAGGCAATTCTTGTGCTTCAGCCTCCCAACGAGCAGGGATTACAGGCATATGCCACCATTCCTGGCTAATTTTTGTATTTGATATTGCTGTTTCTCATTGCCTGTAGACTAAAGTCCAAATTTCTTAATGCTGAATAAATGGCATTTCATAATTTTGATCCCTTATCTTTCCCACCTTATCTGCCACTACTTCCTATTCCCTCTGCACTCCAGCCACAACATACTTGCCATTTTTCTTGAATACACATTCTGTGTCTTTGTACTTTATTATCTTTTGCTGGACTATTTGTCCTCCTGAATTCCTAACCTCTGTACCAGCTATTTTTTACCTGTCAGACATAACACATCAACTAACTTGTAGCTCAAATATCACCGTTTCAATCATTTCCTGATTCCTCCCAGCAAAGTAAGTTTTTCCTCATCTATGCCCCTAGAAGACTTTATTCATAACTCTGTAGCACTTGTCATATTTAATTGCATTTATTTGCTTGTGCTTATTTTTATTAGGCCTGAAATAGCTGAGAGTGAGGACTGAATTTTTTACCATTGCAGCGCCTGCTCCTGTCATAGTGCCTGATGTATAGTAGGCTCTCAGTAAATTTCAGTTGAATAAAAGCCTCTAAGCGCTTCCTGTAGGAGAGGCTGTATTATTTAGTCATGTATCTTGTAAGTTAGTATCATTATCCCCCTTTTACAGATTATAGAAGAAAAGATAATTAAATATTACCATAAAATAGAAGAGGTAACATTATGAGACACATTATGGCATTTTAGTTACTTAGCCAATTTCTGTTCATACCAAGTTTTAGAATATCAGTATATTTATATATTCATGCTCTGCTGTATTCACATTTTTTGAACTTCCAAATCTTATATTCATTGTAGAGAAAAATTTGAGTAAATGAGAAAACGTTATTACCTCACCTCCCAGTTAGATTATAATTATTTGTAAAAACAAAAAGCTTTCTAAGGAAGACAGGTGTATAACAGGCAAGATACCGTTTTATTTGAACTCCAGATTTTGTTGACTTACATCCTTGTTCCCCTTAGGGTAATGATGCACCTGTTGAACAAGAAATTAACAGTGCAGAAACTTACTTTGAAAGTGCCAGAGTAGAGTGTGCAATACAAACATGTCCAGAATTGCTGCGAAAAGGTATGTCATGCTTTATACTTTGAAACACTGTTACTAATTTTTTTAATATGTTGAATAATTTACTCTATATAAATTGGAATGCTGTATACCTTAATATTACATTTTACTGTATCTGGCTGGAAGTGATTGCATGGCCAAGATAAAGGCTTTCAGATGTCCTGTGACATCTGACCTCATGCTGCCATTAGATAGGAAGAGTAAAATTTTTAATAACTTTTTTCCTAAGGCTAAATGAAAGTCATTTTTACTCCTGGGTGATTATTAGAGTTATAATTTTATGAGTTAATATAATACTGAAAAATCTTAACAGTAAGCATTTTTGAAAATTATATTAACCCCAAATAACGTGTAATCCTACTTACCCTTCAGGATTGTTGGTAATAATATTTCAGTTCATCCAACAAAAGCAGAAGTAAACAAAACTAAGTGAATTTTACCCTTTTCAAAAATAACATACATTTATAAAAATTATCTAATACCACAGTAATTTTACTTAATCAGCATTTTTCTAAAGAAGTACTTTTATCCTTCTTTAAAAATTTGTTCTTTAAAAATCAAATTCTTTTCTACCTGGAATGTTTATTCTTATTTGTAGATTTTGAATCACTGTTTCCAGAAGTAGCTAATGGCAAACTAATGATTCTGACTGTAACACAAAAAACTAAGAATGATATGACTGTTTGGAGTGAAGAAGTAGAAATTGAAAGAGAAGTGCTCTTAGAAAAGGTAATTCTTTCAATTGCTAATAATTTAATTTTATGGTCATTATTTAAGTAATAGTGAACCATTGTCTTAAAATGATGACTGTCATTTCCACCCTTTATCCATTTTCTGCCAAAGTATTGTAACACTAAAGGACTTACATCTTTTTTGAGAATAAAAGTGCAGCTTTTTTAGTATCCTTAAAAGTTTAGATTCTGTTTATTACTTTCCTCAATTTATTTTTTAAAAGTCTATTTTGGAAAATTTGGAAAATGACAAAAAGGTAAAATTAACTCTTTATCCTTCTCCCCTCAGCCTCCCCCTCCCTCTCCTTCTCCATCTCCCCCTTCATCTCCCCATCTTCCCCTCCATCTCTATCCCCTTTCTCCTGGGCTCAGAACATGTCAAAATAAAGAGTGAAAATTATGCCAGCTCTCTCCAAGAGTAAACAGTAACAGTATGCAATACAATAATGGTATAATAATGTATACCCACATTTTTTTCTGTGGTTTGCTTTTAACCTAAAGTATGCTTTGACATGTTTCCATGCTTACACATAGATATATTTCATTCTTTATAAAATCTGCATAGTATTATATCACAGGGTAAACCATAAACTTTTTAATTTATTTAATAATTTTAACCGGGTGCAGTGGCTCATGCCTGTAATTCTAACACTTTGGGAGGCTGAGGCTGGAGGATTGCTTGAGTCCAGGAGTTTGAGACCAACCTGGGCAATGTAGTGAGACCCTGTCTCTACAAAAAAAAATTATCCAGGTGTAGTGGTGCGCACCTGTAGTCCCAGCTACTCTGGAGGCTGAGGTGGCGGATCACTGGAGCCTGAGAGGTCGAGGCTGTAGTGAGCATTGATGGTGCTACTGCCCTTCAGCCTGAGCAACAAAGCGATACCTCCCATCTCTTATAAAAGAAGTTTCTTAGTCATTTATAAGTTTAAAATCCAACTTTTGCTATTACAGGCAACAAGCAGTGACAATCTTTTTACAAATACTTTTATGCATGCTAATATCTATAGATTCCTAAATAAGAGAATTGCTAAATCAATGTGTATCTACATTTTAAATTTTGATAAGACACTTCCAGTTTGCCCATCAAAAAGATTGTTCTAGTATATAAGCTGTCATGCTAGCTTACCCTGGGTGTTAGCAGTTCTTCCCAACTCAGGTTAGCTAAGGGGCCCAAGTCACTAACTTGAGTTAAAAAATCCCTTTAGTGATATCTGTGCAGGATGGTAGGACGTATTTTATATTTGGGATTAGATGTATGGTCTTTATTTGTAAAAATATATTGTAATTTACATATTCAACAATATTATAATTTCACATTTAAATGTCATATAACTGCTAATAGATTTTGTGTGGTTTTTAACAATCACAAGCATATTAGTTATATACTAATTAACAAGGGAGTTATAGAGAGGTATAGGATATTTTCTATTTACATATTAAAATAATGCTTAGTAAATATATACTCATCACTGTCATTGAAGTGCTAGTATATTGTCACATGTATATTGCATTAGTGGTTCTAATTTTTGGTCAGTTTAAGATTCTGAACCTAATTTGATACTCCAGTATAGTTCTAAGTTTCCTATAACCAGTTTGAATGGCAACATGCTTCATCTTGAGAGTTTTAATTTTGTAATGACTGAAGCTATTTTATTTTCTGTGAAAAAAGAGTTTTTTTTTTTTAAAGATTTCTTTGTGATTATTTTGGAACCACACCTAGTTCTCCAAGTAAATATTTGATATTTTATGGTTTAAATCTACTCTAATTTTTTCCAGCAGATGTCAGTGTTGGTGAACAGAAACCCTAAGAAAAATACTTCAGCTGGCTTTTTTTGTGTTGAGATTCTTTCAGTTAACCTTTGTAAACATTTGATTGCATTGCATTGTTTTGCTCTCCTTGTAGTGTTTATGTATGACACATCTGTTCATTAAATTGAAATACATTCTAATGACTATTTTCTAAGCCATATTCAGTAGTTTTCCTATTTTTAAGAATTATGATGATTAATAAAATACAGCAATAAATATTAAATATGGAAGATAATCCAAAGAATACAGTATTATCTTAATGGTTATTGTTAGTTTACAAGAAAGAATTAAGAGAAAAGTTACCTTAGATCAAATAACTTTTTCTATAAAGGGTGTTAAAAGACAAATTATAACAAATTTAAAGATCTAATTGGTTTTTATTTGAAATTCTAGAATTAAGCAACACCTCATTCTGTAAAATAGATTTGAGTGTTACAAACAGCTAAGCAGAGGAGGTTGGCTTTATAGACGGCAAAGGGCTGGAGAAAGCAGAAATAGGAAACAAGAAGCAGATTGTTCCTTTCAAAGTTACTTTCCTTATAGGGTTAAAACACAGGTGGCTTTCTTATGCTGGCTCAGGTAAACTAGGCCCATTATGATTGGTTGCTGTGAATCTCCTGGGTTTTTTGTTGTTTGTTTGTTTGAAAACTAGTCTGTTTCAGAATTCAGTTCGATTAGGTGGTACCTAGCATGAGTGACTCCATTCTGGTTTGGTCTCATCTCCTGCGACCTAGTGCAGGAGGCTAGTTGAAAACAAGGAGCTCCCATAAAATTTGTTTAACAAGGGCCAAATAGTAAATATTTTAGTTTTATAGGCCCTAGGGTCTCAGCTGCCCAGCTCTACCCTTGTGTTGTTAAAGCATCTGTAGACAATATGTAAATGAATTGCCATGGCTGTGTCCAGTAAAACTGTTTATCCAAACAGGCACCGGATCAGATTTGGCCCTTGGGCTGTAGCTTACTAACCTCTGAATTACAATATAGTCTTGATTTGTAAGGCTTGGACTTTTGGAGATCTCAGCTGAAATACCAGAGTTGGTCAGTAAGGTCTTTTCATTCTGGGTGGGTCGGAAATCCATGTGTCCCAGCACTGCATGACACATGGATTTCTAGGCCTCTTGGAATCTTGCCTCATGAGTGCACAGCTCAGCCCTTAGCTAAGAAACCCTGGTGAATAGTTCTGCAGACTAACTCAGGAGCCCATTTTATGTATCTCCTTCTTTTCCAGTACCTTGCCGTACAGTCCCAGGTGCCTCAGCTGTCTAGAACTCTTGCTTTCTACCTCCTCACCTCCAGTGACACCATTACTTTGCTTGGGCTCTAGTTCTTTGCCCTGTGACAGGCAAATGTCCACAGACAGAAAGCTAGAGCAAATATAGGGATTACTTCATTTGTTTCCCTTCTGTCAAAGATAGTCTTGTCTCACCTGTTGTTCAGGGTCCAAAAATAGTTACCTTGTATATTTTGATCAGTTTTATAGTTTTACAACAGGAAGGTGAGTTCAGTACCTGTTAACTCTGTTATGGCCAGAAGTGGAACTGTGCCCTTGATTTTTTTTGAGACAGAGTCTCTCTCGCCCAGGCTGGAGTGCTGTGGTGTGATCTCGGCTCACTGCAATCTCTTCCTCCCGGGTTCAAGCAATTCTTCTGCTTCAGCCTCCCGAGTAGCTGTGTGCCCTTGTTTTTAAACATTCATGATCTCTTCTTTATTTCAACATTGTGATCTGGTCTTAATATTTGTTACTGTCTTTTCACTACTTAGACTTCTGATAAAGCTAATAAAATGTCTTATAAATTAGGATGGTAAGACCAAAATTTTTATATATGCACATGGTAGTAGTAATTGTACACTCTACAAAAGATAGAGAAGAGTATATAATGAAAAGCAAGTACCTTGTTTAACTCTACACCATTTACCAGGTTATATTATTTTTATGTGTCTTCAGAATTATTTCATGACTATGTGAGTAGATAGATGTATATTGAAGGACACACAAACAAGTAAATGTTTTTAAACAACTTTCATTTAAACGAATGAATGTTTCAGATGTTTTCACTAAGAGCATTTTATTTTCCTTTACCTATTTCTTTTTTTTGTTGTTGTTGAGACGGAGTCTCACTCTGTCACCCAGGCTGGAGTGCAGTGGCGCGATCTCGGCTCACTGCAAGCTCTGCCTCCCGGGTTCACGCCATTCTCCTGCCTCAGACTCCCGAGTAGCTGGGACTACAGGCGCCCGCCACCACGCCCGGCTAATTTTTTGTATTTTTAGTAGAGACAGGGTTTCACCGTGTTAGCCAGGATTGTCTCGATCTCCTGACCTCACCTATTTCTGTTAAAATACCTATTTAGTATTTTACCTATTTCTGTTATCACCATAGTAACACAAAATAGCAACCATAGTTGATAGTTTATGACAGATTCAGAAGTTAGTACAGAACTCATTAGAAGTAGTTCATAAAGAATTCAGAAGAAAAAGTATAGAATTTAGTCTTTTTAAAAAAAAGTGTTGTGTTAACCATTAATCCTCTGGAATGGTGAAAATAATCTTACGCCTTTACAGTCTAATTTGCCATTGGTTTTTATTTTTTATTAATCTTGAGTTCTTTTCTGAAACAAGATAGTCACTTAAAATTTTATTTAAAAATAAAACAATCTCTAGTAATGCTATCTTAAGCATATTATTTGTGACTTCCATTGCAGTTCATCAGTGGCGCTAAGGAAATTTGCTATGCTCTTCGAGCTGAGGGATATTGGGCTGACTTTATTGACCCATCATCTGGTTTGGCAGTGAGTAATTATCATTTGAAAATCAGATTATGTGAAGTAGAGATGACTTTTATTATAAAATGTGTTTATAACTTTGGTAATAGATTAAGACTTTTTAAAAATCTCACAATTTTACCCAAAGAAATACTACTGTGAGTCAGTTGAATTCTCAACTTTTGAGAGACCTCTATCACTCACAGTTAAGTTTCTCCATCACTTTAATTTTTTTAATTAAAAATGTTTTTACTTTCTGCTCTCACTAGTAGATATTATATATTTGATTTGCATTGAATTAGTGTGTTTATTTTATAAGTTGAAAATTATAAATTGGTACAGTCTAGTTTCTGTAAGGAAGAAATAATTATTCTTAGAATTAATTGAGTAAAATACAGGTGGTAAAAATAAATACTTAAACCAGTAAATTTTTGGAAATTAACATTTATAAGATTATACTTTGAAGAAATAACTGAACTACCACTGTAGTCACATTTTAAATTCTGGATATATCTTTCTGTAACAAGTAGTAATTAAATCATTTTTTGAATCTTAAGATAGGAATATATACCATTTCTTCTCAAAGTCAAATAAGATATAATGGAGAAATGGAAAACTTTTGCTTGGGCTTTAGTTTCCTTGTATTGAAAATGATGGTGAACTGTAGATAATTGTCTCAGGTTTATTCCATCTTCAAAGGATGCAATATTATGCATTTGATTCTAGGTAACATGTAATTTGCTAGATCATTTCACATTTCCAGAATGCATAGGAATTGGGGGAAAGGGGTATTAAGGCAGTTTAAGTGTTGCATGTGACTTTTTACTTATTTAGTTTTTTAAATATTTGGAATATTAAAGTAGATAGGTGTTCATGTTTACCTAAAAATTATTACTAAAATGTCTTTCTTACTAATGAGAATATTTCATTTTTATTTCCTCAGTTTTTTGGACCATATACAAACAACACTCTTTTTGAAACTGATGAACGCTACCGACATTTAGGATTCTCTGTTGATGACCTTGGATGCTGTAAAGTGATTCGTCATAGTCTCTGGGGTACCCATGTAGTTGTAGGGAGTATCTTCACTAATGCAACACCAGACAGCCATATTATGAAGAAATTAAGTGGAAATTAGCAGAAATATCCATTTATTTGCTGTACTATTTGTATGTAATATTTGGGTTGATCTATAAACACTGTCAGACTAAAGTTTTTAAAATATACTTATTTCTAAGTATTTATTTCAGCATTTATGAATTTACAACATTGGCAAGTGATTTGGGATTTTAAAATTGCAAATGTTCATTATTCATATCATTGAATACACATTGAGCACATCCACATTGTATAGGATGTGGTAATTAGCTTGTAACCAGGGTATGATCTGCTATTGTTATTTCTCCTCTTCCTTTATTGGAAAAAGGCCTCAGTTTTAATTATTTTCTTCCCAAAATAAATCACACATTTGGTTACAACAATGTGTGTTTTCATTACAGTATTTTTTAAATACCATTATTGATTCTTAAGTTTCTATATTAATCTTTTTAAAGTTCTTTTTAATAATGCAATTGAGAATTTTGGATTCATTGTAGACTTTTTCAAATTTTCTTTTATCTTTATTGTCTATTAAGTGTTGTGGTACCAGTCTGAGTATTACTTTGAAATAATTTATGTTCAGGAAAAGAAGAGGAAGGATAATACATCTTTAAACGCATATGAGTCTTGTCCTTATCCCTACTAAAAAGGTAATTCTCTCTTAACTCCTGAGTTGAGACAGATAAATAGAACTATGCCTTAACTGCCAAATTTATTTTTCAATTTTAGCAATAGGTGGAAACTGCAGTACTTTACAGAGGTGCATCATTTGAGACGGAGCTTGTTTTTACAGCATCATAAACTTCATCTTTCATTTTTGAAGCTTTTGCAAATAGAAGTAGGCAGATCTAAGGAGTAAACGTAACTTCCACAAAACGAATTGAAATAGATTTTTTTCTGTTTTTTCTTCTTTGCATGAAATGCCTGTTTTGAAAAGGACTACATGGAGATAACTAACTTTTTAATCACACCTTGTTTTAAAACCCCTAGCTTAGTTAACATGTCATTTGATAAGATGTGTTGCTTGTGATCTAGAGCTAGAAAGTTTTCATTTATTTTGAAATGATGAAGTGTAGTGATTGCCATAGCATTTAGAAGAACATTTATTGAAGTGTGTGTGTGTGTATGTGTGTGTGTATATATATATATATATATATATATATGCACGTCATATGTGCTCAATAAATTTTTATCTATGTAACCAGCACCCAGATCAAAACACAGAATACTCAAACACACTCATCCTGCTCCCTTCTAGGTACTTACATGCCCCCAGCCCTTGCCCTTTCCATGAGTAACCACTGTCCAGATTTCCTTAGTATAGATTGGTTTTGCCTGTTTTGATGCTTTATATATAGGTGGACACACATACACATGTATATATACACACACACACATTTTACATACATATATATATGAAACTGTATAATGTGTTCACTTCAGTGTCTGGCTGCTTTTACTCAACATTGTGAAATTAATTCCTATTATCGTATGTGGTATCAAATTTGTTTGCCTAGTTTTTGCCTTCTCATTGCTTCTGAATTGGGGCAGCTTTGCCCCTCAAAGGAAAGTTAGCAATGTCTGGAGACATTTTTTATTTTCATAATTTGGAGGGACATGGGGGAGTTGTGCTACAGAACTTAGTAGGTAGAGGACAGGGTTAGTGCTGAACATCCCACAGTGCAGAGGACAGCTTTACACAATACAGAGTTTGGTCAAGTACCTTGCACCACTCTCATTATTTCTAATGTGTATTTTGCTTATTCAGCCGTTTCCTACCTTGCACCATTCTTTAAGGCAAGTTCCCTTGAAATTTCAACATTTGCTTTAACAATTAGGAAGTGTCACTTACTGATCGAAAATGATACTTATTCCCTATAGGTGGCTATGTCTGTGCATTCTGTTGTACTGAGATGGGGTACATGGTGGCGAGACTCTTTATCAACTTGCTTTTTAACAGGATTTCCAGAAACAAATATGATCAGCAGTAACTGTTAATTAAAAACTTTTTTTTCTGAAGTATTATGGCAAGATTCAGGTTTTAGAAATATAACCCAAGGAACTCTTACTGAATGATAATAATATAAAGTGGTTGACTATTATGTACCACAGAAAAAACACCTCAGGTAACTTTGTTCACTTGATAAGGACCTTGTGGACAAGAAAGAATTTGTAAAATTATGTATCTTAAACATAAATTTGCTACCTTTTAAAAAAGTAAGACTGAGCCATTGAAATTACTATTCGATCTGTCACTGAAAAAAAGTTTGTTATTAAATTTATGTTTTCACAAGAACTTAGGAATTTTTGTTCTTGGATGCTGGTTACATAGATGAAAATTTATCAAGCACATAGAAATTAAATGCTGAAAGAGATCTTTCAGATGATGTGATCCACATTCCTCATTTTGTGGTAGACAACATGGGAAACAGGAGCATTTGCATCAGGTCACACAGCTAGTGTTAAGACCCAGCACTGGGACTTGGCCGAGAGTCCATTAGTTATATATATTTCTTTTCTATATTCACTTCATGGTCATAATCAAGAAGTCTATTAAGTGTCTGATTAAAAATATCAGAGTTGCAGAATTTAAAGTGAATGAACTTTTGGGTTAACTAATAATGCTGCCACTTCATAAACTTAGGAATTCATTACATTGAACTCTTATGTGCTTTGAGATTCTTTGAAAATTTACTGAAACATGTATCTAAAAATTCAATTATAGAATGCTAGACTTCAAACAATAGTTCTCTAGCTTCAAGTTTAAAACCTTCATGTCTTTCTTGGGCTTCTGTTCCTTGTAATATCAACCTAGTCCTTACATTTGAACAAAACTCTCTTTTTAGTTCCAACTCTATATTCTCCTTGTGACTGTTGTTGCTCCAAAGCAGGGTCTATCCACTTCTGCACTATTGACGTCTTGAACCAGTCTTTGTTGTGTGGGCTATCCTAGACATTGTAGGAAGTTTAGCAGGATTCCCTAGTTTCTGCTTACTAGATACCAACAGCAATCCATGGTTATGACAAAAATGTCTTCAGTTATTGCTATATTTCTCCTATGGGACAAAATACTTGCTTATCAGAAGTCAAATTTAACCAGGTGTTCTGAATTTTATCTGACAACTTTATCACTGGGGTTGAGAACCACTGATTGAAAGTCCTCAACTTTACCAGTACATTTAGATCCCCTGAGGGCATTTAATACTGATGATTTGGCCTCACACCCACAGATTGATATCATTAGTCTGGTGAGGTTTGGACATAAGTACTTTTTAAGGGTTTCCCAGGTGTTTCAGTGTGCATTCAGAGTTAGAACCTCTGGTCTGTTCTAAAACTCAGTAATAGTTGGTGGATTAGAGGCATCTAAGGAAATAAGAGTAAGATTTGGTAATCTATTTAATGTATTAAGGAGCTATAGAAAAGAATGAAGGCTCTAATATTTTGCATTAAGAGAGACCTAATCAGGCCTAAATCCAAGGATTTGAGTCGCACTTCCTCTATGAAACCTTTCCTCGCTCTTCATCCCTCACTGGTCTTTTCCTTAATTTGTATAGTACTTGGTCTCCACCACACGATTTTGTACACAGTTTCTTTGTATTTTTTTGTCTTAAATCTTGCCTCCCATGCTTGGAAAGTAAGGACCCAATTTCCTACCAACTTAAACACACCATTGAATATGCAGTAATAACATTCCTCTTATCCTCTCATTACTAACCAGGATATTTTAAACTTTTTCATAGGGTTTTCATTGCCCTCTCAGAATACATGTAAACTGTAACTTAATTATCTAGACTTAAGGCTTTGAGCATTTGTTTTTTGAGACTTTGAGCATTTGTCTTCCATTCATTACTGGAAATTATAATCAGTTAAAACCATGTCACTACTATAAAAAGCACATAAGTGGTCACTTGATTGATCACAAAGGTGACACTGCAGTGCAGTGAGAAAAGAAGAATCTTTTCAGTATATATTGCTGGGTCAATTGCATATTCATATAGAAAAAATGTATTTTTACTTTTACATGACACATACATCAAAATTACTTCTAAATTGATTCGAAGTCTAAATGTGAAAGGTTAAAGCTTCTTGGGGAAAAAAAAATCTTTGTGCTTTGGAGTAGACAAAGATTTGTTTTTAAGAAAATACAACATAATCATATAAAGGGAAAAATGATTAATTGGATCATGTTAAAAGTAAGAACCCTTGGCCAGGCGCCATGGCTCACACCTGTAATCCCAGCACTTTGGGAGGCCAAGGCTGGCGGATCACCTGAGGTTGGGAATTCAAGACCAGCCCGACCAACATGGAGAAACGCCGTCTCTACTAAAAATAGAAAATTAGAAAAAATTAGCCGGGTGTGGTGGTGCTGTAATCCCAGCTACTCAGGAGACAGGAGAATCGCTTGAACCTGGGAGGCGGAGGTTGTGGTGAGCTGAGATCATGCCATTGCACTCCAGCCTGGGCAACAATAGCGAAACTGTCTCAAAAAACAAAAACAAAAAACAACTAAGAACTCTTAATTCATCAAAAGACATTATGAAGGAGAAGGCAGCTAGCAGAGTTAAAGATAAATACATATTCAACAATCCAGCAATATACATATCCAGTAAACAGCTTGTATTCAAAATTTTATAAAGACTCCTAAAATCAATAAGCAAATAACCAGCAGAAAAATAAACATTTACAAAGAAAGATACTCAAATGGTCAATAAACATGGTAAGATGCCATACTTCATTAATCATCAGAAATGTAAATTAAACCTACAATGCCATACCACTACATCTCTACCAGAATGAAAAATGAAAAAATAAATACACCAAGTTATAGTATAGATGTAGAACAACCTAAAATTCTGTTGATGGGAATGTAAAGTGGTATAAATACTTTGGAAAACTAACAGTTCTAAGGCTTAATGCACCCTAGGACCTGGCAATTTCACTCTGAGGTATAGACCAACCGGAAGTGCATATTTGTGTGTGTGTGTGTAGTATGTATGTATATATTCACCAAAAGATGTTTACTCATGTAAAAGTCTATACCGGTGCTAAATAACCAAAAGTAAGAAACTACTCAAATGCACACTAGAATTTTTTTTGTCAATTTATATATCAGTTGTGTCACATTCACGTAATGGGATGCTATATAATAATGAGAATAAATGCTTTATAACTAGCAACAAAATGGATGAAAGTAATAATATAACAAACCAGACGCAGGAGTACATCCTATGTAATTCTATTAATATGAAATACAAAAACAACTATGCTGCTACAAGGCAGGATAGTGCTTACCCTTGGGAAAGGAAGAATTGACTGGAAGAAAGGAGAAAGAGGATTCTGGAATGTTGGTAATGTTTTGTGTGTTCTGTTTTGTTTTTCTGAATTTGAGTATTGACCACATGATGAATTCAGTTGTACAAACTTACGTGCACTTTTTCGTATGTGTAGTATACGCCAATAAAGTTTTTAAAAATACAATCAAATCTACTCAAAATAGTGGGAGAACCTATTCAAAAAAATGATGCCAGCAAAGGGCCCTTAAACTGAATCCAGTTTTTAAAAAGGAACTAAAATTTATAGGTAAAGGAAATTTTGAAGCAAAATTATTTTCTTTTTAAATGTTTAGCTAGAGTTTTAATTATACATTAACGCTTACATTATATAAAACAAGTTTTCACAGCATTTTATTTTTCTTACTAATACTGTTATTAGATATGTTTTACATTATTTATAGCATGATTATTTTTGCCAAGAGCTTTAAGAGTTTTCCCAGAACCTCTTAATCCTTGGATAGTTAAATCATGCTTAGGGTTTCTAACATTGAGTCATCCATGTAGATTTCCTCTCTATCAGTCAATCTAACAGTTCTTTCACTGTTTCAGTTATTTCATGAAATGTTGCATTTTGGGCACAGTGTATTTATATGAAATGGCATAGTCACTAACTTTGTTTCCTTTAAGTGAAACTAGACTAAACAGGTAGGGTTGCAATGCTATAATCTGCTTTGATCTCGTTCTATATAAAAATAGAGGCTCTAATTGCTTTAATTTTATGTAGATAGGATTATATTTAAGTTACAACTTCTTACATCTTCTAGTTTAAAGATTTTGTTGTCATTAAATTGCCACTCTATTTAAAATGAGTGGCAATTCAGTAGTATAAAAATAGGTATTAAACTTTTTAAACACTGGTTTGTACTCATAGCTTATGTTGTAGCTGTGTATGCCATTTTGCCACAAATTTAATTTTTAGTAGTTTTAAAATAGTTTAAAGTCATCCTTGTCACAGACTTCATGAACAGGTGCCTGCCAGAAAGTCCAGTTTTGTTACAGGAAGAATGGTTGAGCACAGTTCCTGTCACATAGATGTTCAGTAATAGATGTGAATTAGATGCTGATTAACTTGATGATTCAGAAGAGTAAATCTAGATTTGTTGAGGTCAAACTGGAGCTTTGTCATGTATCCGCTTTAATCCAAAAACCTGGTGTAGAGATCTTTAATTGAAGTCATGCACCATATAACAACGTTTCTGTCAAGGTTGGACCACAAATATGATAGTAGTCCTATTTTTACTGTACCTTTTCTATGTTTAGATACACAAAAATACTGTGTTACAGTTGCCTACAGTATTCAGTACAGTAACATGCTGTACAGGTTTTTAGCCTAGGAGCAATAGCCTATACCATTAGAACCCAGGTGTATAGTAGGTTATACAATCCAGGTTTTGTACACTCTTGATATTCACACAATGATGAAGTCTCCTAATTACCCATTTCTCAGAACGTATCCCTGTAGTTAAGATATGCATGACCGTAGTTTCAGACTAGTTTAACCTGTTTTACAATTGTAGCACTATTTTATCAGCACAGTTGTGATAGTATATTTAATGGAATACACTGCCTGTCTCCCAAATATTGAATAGTACATATACTAAAAAAAAAATTTTTTCTGAAATTCAAATTTATCTTAGTGTCTTCCTTTTTATATTTGCTGAATCTGGTGACTGTGTGAATGACAACATTGCTATCAAATGACAGTTATTTTTAATGGTAAAATTGTAGAGGGACTCAAAATTAAAAAAAAAAAATACTAAGGCCAAAAAGGGTACAAGCTTTGAGTACCCTAGAAAATCAGCACTTCCCGGGTTAAACAGTGCCTCCATGGCTCATCATCAGTTTATAATTTCAGGCTGTTGCCTTTGAAGGTTCATGGTTACCGTTCATTAATTGCTATTTTATCTCTCCTGTTTGTTTTAAATTTGTGACTAAGATCCTCGACATTGAAATCAACAACAATTTTATAAGAATTTTATTTTTCACATCCCTTTTTGATTGCAGAAGGACATGAGGTCTATTCCTTGTTTGCTTACAGTGAATGTGACTTCATTTACCCTTGTTTAAAGTTATTTTAAATAATACGAACCCCATTTTCAGTGTCACACAGTGTTGTCAGTTGCTGGATTTGTGCCCATTCAAACTGAGTTAAGTCACCAGTGGTCACAGCGGAGACTTTCTTCTGGTACTAAATAAACAAGCTGAGAAAGAGAAAGGGAAACTATGTTTATGGCAGTGTAACTAAGTTACAGTAATAAGATTTGTCCTGTACGAAGCCTGGATGAGTTAAAACACCTTCTGGGTCAAGTGGTCACTCATGGGAAATAAATTAACTCTCCTGGGACACTGGAGCATGAATTAATAATCTGAAGAGGCAATTAGTCTCAAATGAATGAACACTTGGCTTCTAGATTGCTCTCTATTTATGTTACAGTTTTTTTAGAATAAATGTAGGTTAACCTACAGTGTAGTTTTATGTAGATTAGCCAAAAGTCCATGTTAATTCAAGACAGTGTCTCTAAGAAGCAAAAAATATTTTAGCATATTGAAAAAAAAAACTGCAAGTTGGTCATGGAATCTAAAATAGAGATACAACTAATATTCCTCTCAACAAATTAGGGGAGTCACAATAAAGCAAAAAAGAAGCAGTTTATTCTTTAGGGCTACTAGAACTCGTGGCCTGCTTCTTAAATTAATTCTGGCTTTCATTTTAAAGTGGCATTTATTTTCACGGGCAAGTTAAAGACTCTGTAGAAGCCTACTATGAGAACCCCTTTTCTGATACTGTATTATGAAGGATAACTGAAAATCACTGAGATTAACTAATTCCATAAGTTGTATGAAAAAACTATTACAGTCATTTCCAATACTAGATGCCCAGTGTTGTGGGTACTGTTTAGTCCCAACCAGCAGAAAGAGCTATTGTAAGTCCAGGATTGCCTTTAGCTATTAGCTTTTCCAGTATGCCCCTCCATTTCAGAGTGAAAAATAACCTAATGCTACAATAAGTGTCCTTTTCATGAGCATATATATTTCTTATTCATACATACACACACACACACACCCCTTGTGGACAAACCTTCTAACAACAAAATAGCTATACATTTGAGATATGTTATCTAATTTAAAATATTGCATTAAAATTTATTCACAAATGTGACTGTCTCAAATGGATAAGAACCTCTAATTTTGCACTTAGGATTCTGCCAACTTTATTGGACATCCTCTATATTTAAAAAGATAGGCTGCAGTGATACATTTAGCCAATAGGTGGCACCATTTAATTACCTTGAAATTCCTCAAATTTGAGGCTTGTAGTTTGGCCAAGAAAAAAAAAAAATTACCTTATCAATTCCGCATGTTTGAAATGTAAACCATTTAGAAAGAAAAGTTCCTGTACGTTGATAATTACTTCATTTTCTTGACTTTTTAGAAACTAGCATTTTTTTATAGTGCTATTTCCTAGATGCCATTACTTGAGCTGTGAAATAGAAAATGAATGCCTGATGCAGTGTCATATTGTTCAATCATTATACATGTAATTTTTATCATTTTTAAAATTGTGAGTTTCTAGAAAAGTATTAATCTGTGTCACAATACAATCTAGTGTCTTGAATCAGAAGAAAGATAAGGGAGCACTCCTAGGTAGGCACTTAGGGAAATAAGGAAAGAGGCAGCAAAAAGACCTGGTGTGAGATGGTCAAATTTTTTCTCACCAGCACACAGTCAAGAAATCCTGGAATTGAGAGTACTGTGTTTAGTCAAAAGATCCGACATAATCTGAGATTTAAAATTAATTTTTAGTTGTTAAGCAATTATTTAGTGCCTCCCATTCCTGCCCAAAAAAAAAAAAGCGGGGGGGCGGGGAGTGTGGCTCCGACATGAAAGCAAAAAATTAGTAAGGGTAAACTATTGAACTTTAGAAGTGTAGTAATGTATTATGGTTTTACAGAGTCATTAAAAACATACTGTGTGAAATGCAGAGAAAATGCATGAAAAAATGAACCAATTCAATTTTGTCATGTTACTATACAGTATTTAGAACAGACCATGGCAAAATCCAAAGTGTCTTATGAATAGTAAAAGAAAACTCAAAATTTATAATTATTTTAATATTAAGAAATTATATTCTAATTATTTGAAAAATAAGTTATGTGGGAATAGACACATTGAACTTCAAGGTCAAAGTAAGTAAGTAACATAACTTCACACAAATAATAGTCTTGTAGACAAGAAAAATAAAAGAGTATAAAAATATTGATTTGGGAGGTCTTAGAAATTGTCTAGTCCTGCCCTTTATTTCTTGGATGAGAAAACTCAAGCCTTGAAAAGTTTAATGATTTGCCCAAGGTTAGAATTGGCAAATCTAGAATACAGCTTTTCTGGGTCTTAGTCCATGAACTACTTCTTGTCTAATTGGCAGTTTCTGATAATTCAGGTAAGTGACTTTAACATTTTATTTTTTATGAAAAAAATTTTTTATTACAGTACAGACTTTTATAATTCCATCAATTTGCATTAGATGATAATGTATTTGCAATGCAGTCTTAATTAGGAAGCTTCTCCACTCTGAAAAGGGAAACTCATTGTACTCTTTATTTGAGCAGCTCTGCTCCATTTATTATATCGGTGATTATATAAATGGCAAGAAGTTCTGGCTAGTGGTAGTGCCAGAACGAATAAAGAAAGGTCTTTTGATATGATAAAATACTATATTTGCTCATTAATATTTAGGTTTCATAGTTATACACTTACAGATATAAGAAAGCACCTTTATTATTGAAATTTCTTCAGAAACAATAATGGTATGCATTTAAAATTCCTGTTTGGTCTATTAATTTTTTTTTATCATGCAAGATTTCCTAGGAATGCATCTGTCACATAGCAGCATAGATCCTTGAGATGATGGAGCCGTTAATTTGATCTTGAACAATTATGTCAGGCATTCTGTTGTATACAATGCCATCTACTTATTAAAATAGATTACAGCAAGCCCTTTGCTACTATCATTGCCTGCCATCGCTATATGGTTTTAATGTACCTGTCCCTCCAAAATTCACAGGTGGGAACTTAAACGCCAAGTTGGTAATATTAAGAGGTGGAGCCTTTGGGAGAGTGATTATGAGGACTCTGCCTTGTGAATGGGATTAATGCCCTTTTAAGAGGTTTCAGAGAGCGCCTTGACCCTTCTACCCTTCCCTCCCTTTGCCATGTGAGGACACTGTTCATCCCTGCCAGAGGGTGCAGCAACAAGGCACCATCTTGGAAGCAGAGAAAGAGCCCTTACCCACACACCCCATCTGCCAGCACCCTGAACAGTGAGAAATTTCTATTACAGTTGACCCTTGAACAAGAGGGGGATTAGGGGTGCCGACCACCCCAACCCCAAGCTGAGTCAAAAATCCACATATAACTTTTGACTCCCCAGAAACTGAACTACTGACAGCCTACTGCTGACTGGAAGCCTTGTTGGCAACATGAGTAGTTAACATATTTTGTATGTTAAATGTATTACATTCTGTATTTTTTTTTTCCTCAGGCTGGAGTGCAGTGGTGCGATCTCAGCTTACTGCAAGCTCTGCCTCCCGGGTTCACACCATTCTCCCGCCTCAGCCTCGTGAGGAGCTGGGACTACAGGCACTTGCCACCACGCCCGGCTACTTTTTGTATTTTTAGTAGAGACGGGGTTTCACTGTGTTAGCCAGGATGGTCTCGATCTCCTGACCTCATGATCCGCCGCCTAGGCCTCCCAAAGTGCTGGGAAATAAACTAGAGAAAAGAAAATGTTAAAAAAAAAAAAAATCATGAAGAAGAGAAAATGTATTTACTCTTTAGTAAGTGGAAGGGGCTCCTCATAAAGGTCTTCATCCTCATTGTCTTCATGTTGAGAAGGCTGAGGAGGAGGAGATAGAGGAGGGATTGTTCTTGCTGTCTCAGGGGTGGCAGAGGCAGAAGGAAATCTGAATATGAGTGGACCCGGGCAGTTCAAACCCAAATTGTTCAAGTTTACCTGTAACTATAAATTACCCAGTTTGTGGTATTCTGTTAAACCAGCCCAAACGGACTAACACGGTATAAAAATAAATCATTTAAAATTTTATGATTCACAGAGGTTTTCTCAAACTCTACACCTTTCCTTTGCTTTTTACTTAATCATATCCAATATACGTCCACTCTGAAATAGTAAAGTTTGACGTTTGATGCTGACGTCCTTTATGTCTGCTCCAAGTCATAGAGCTTATGGCATGTCTAGAGACTCTTGGCGGAGAGGAAATCTCAGCTGGCCCTTGAAAGGCAGGCGGGATTTGAATAGTGAGCGGAGGATATTCCAGGAGCTAAAAGGTGAGACTAACACAAGAGAGTGGACTGGTTTACCTAGAGTTTCCCTGACTGCAAGGACTTGGGAAATGAGGCTAGAAAGACACCTTGGGGCTAGATTGAAGGAATTTTTAGTTCCAGAATAAGGAATTCACCAATATGCTATAGCATTAAACATTGAAGGTTTTTAAGTAGAAGAATAATTTGATTAAATCAACTTTTGGAAAGATAGATCCCCTGGTGGTATAGGATATAAATTGTAGGCAAAAAGTAACTGGCAACAAAAAGACTACTGTTGTAATGGGGTAATTCAAAGGTAATAGAGGCCTTAATTAGGGTGGTGGCCGTAAGAATGAAATAAATATTCCAAAGTAGAAATTAAAGCAGGAACTGACTGCTCCCTAGGTCTTGCTGTCCAATCCCACTTCCAGCAATCCAAACAAAAGACTGCAGTTTTCAACATGGATGACTAAAAGAATAATAATAGCACTGGTAATAATAGTAACAGCCAACATTTTCATCATGCTTACTATGCCAGCACTTATCTAAGTGCTTTATACATAATGCATATAATCTTCATAACAACCCCATGAAATAAGTATTATTATTCCCATTTCCTGGATCAGAAACCTGAAGCAGAGAGAGGCCAGGTGATGTGTTCAAAGTCGCATGGATATTGAATGGCAGAGCCAGGACTGGAACACAAGCAATTGGGCCTTGGACCCTAATGCCTAGCCTGGTGGTCTCACTACCAAGTACTAGTTTGCAGCATATAGCCCTCTTAAATTCACGTGGTAAAGTTAAAATGGTGGTGAATATCTGCATATACTTAGAGTTGGGAACCTAGAATTCAGAGAGTAGTCAGGATAGAAGATATAAAATTGAATGACACGCATACCTCACTCAACTTGAATATTTGAAACTCCATTATTGCATTTCATGATAGAATTTAACCCACTGATTTTCCACAGCTCAGGAGAGAGGGTGTGGTAGGGGTGGGATCAAAACAATAAAGATTTTCAGACCCACTGGAAAGAGTTTTGACAGGCTTTGTCATCATACCTCTCAGTAGTTACGCTCTGTTTATCTTTTGTTCTCTGATGTATGCTAATAATTTGCTACGTGATCATGTACTATTTTAATTTCCATTTGGTTCTAGGAAATCAAGTCGCTTATAATATTTCCATGCTCATTCTTATGTTCCAACCTTTAACAACTGTTTTAGGATTCTGAAATTTCTCAACATTACAACATGCATGAAATACCATGACTAGTTCAGTTATCCAGATATTCATCCAAAATCAAAGGGCTGTACAGCATCGTGGTTAAGAGACGGGGGTTTGGGAAAAAATTCCTGAGTTTGGATCTCAGTTGTGCCATTTACAAGTTTTCTGACCTTGGGCAAGTTCCACTTCTGTTAATACCCATCTCATGAGAAGTTTTAAGTTTTAGGAGGGATGACATATGCAAGCCATTTCTTAGTATTCCTGTGGAAGAGGTCAGTAAATTTTAGCTGTTCTTATTATCTGACCTCTGAATGTGTACAAATTTCGTGGACATCTAAACAGTAAAAATTACCCCCAAATATATTTTCCTTAAATTTTAATACAAACAGCTTCAAGAGGACATGTATTTGGCAGAACACTTTAGTATTTAATCTCACCACAACTTTGGAAAAGTAATACCATCACAAACAATTCATCACATCCAAAACAAATAAATGGAGCACTCCTACTAGCTGTTCATACACAGATAGTGTGTTAAGTAATCACAGAATTCACTGCTTTAGACTTAATCAGCCATTACATGCCCAGAGATGTTTTTTTTTTGGAAAGTTTTTATTGGCATTTGAAATGGTTTCCTGTTGGCGAAGTGTGCAGTACCTCCAAACTCAACATGCAAACACTGTATCCAACAGAATTCCACCTCAATAGTTTAAAAACTTATATACGTACACTGTGAGAGAATACAGGTCTTCAAAGTATCAGTATTTGTAGTGACAGATACTGTGTGTTTAAAAAGCCAAGTTTTTAAAAGTCCTACATTAGTGCAAAATAGTTCCCTCCATAGAGATTTTGCTAGGTCTTTGCAAAGGTCAAACTGTTCACATCTATTGTCATGATTCCATTTATGAGTCAGTAGGAGATTGGAAATTAACCATTTTTTCACATGCATTTACTGTTAAAATTTACAGAAGTACTGTATCTCATTTAATAGTCATAAAAACAGTATGGGATAAGTGATAGTATCTCCAGTTCCCGAGGAGGAAATTGAAACTCAGAAAAAAATAAGTAAATTATTTAAGCTCACAACATTTCTAAGTAATGGACTAGGAATCCAAACTCAAGTCTTTTTGATATGAAAGTTCCAATCTTTCATGCCCTACTGCTTCATGAAAATCACTGGTCAAGCTTCTCACTTTTGGAAATGGCTTTTGGATATGTTATTGAAGGGAGGGGCTGTTGATTATAAGGAAGTGATTGGAACATGATTTAAAGTGATTTTGATAAATGATTTTCTTTAGGTATCCCAAAGTCATAAATGAAAAGGCTTGATAATACAAGTCTTTATATGGTAGGTGGCTCAGAGTATGTTCTGCTACGTTTGAAAACTAAAAGTTCAAGAAGCCTTTGAATTCTGGATTTAGAAAAAGTGCACTAGTATATTTTTAGACTAATAAAATTTAGACGAAATTAAAAATTTTAGTATTGCAATCCCCAGCATGATTCCCAAATAAAGTGGCTATTAGCACCTGCTTATATGGTTTGGTGAAGCTCAAGAATATTGTAAATACTTTAACTTGAATTCTACTATTTATAAAGCGATTGTATGAATGAATTAGAAAGAAACATCCCAAAAGAAGTCTTAATGGGTATAATGGCTATGGTTGCCCTCAATAAAAAAGGTTACAAACATGTGTGTGCATATGTCCAAACATACACAGATATGCACAGGTTTTTTTTTTAATTTTTGTTATTTTATCATATTATATTATTACAAATTATTTAATATTATTCTGGTACTTAAGAAATACTATGAGTTTTTTAAATTATTATTCTGTTTCTTTATTACATCTTAGTTATTATTCAAACTAGACATACGAAATTTGGAAGCAGCAACTCTTGTTTACATTAGCTATTCATTGCTACACTGAAAAAATATCTTTCAGGGGCTCTTAGCCTTTTTTATGCCATGGGCCTCTTTTCAAAATTATGTTTTTAAATGCATAAAATACATGTAGTTACTAAAAACTCAATTATTTTGAAACACATTTGTCAAAACATTTTTAAAGTTTGTGACATATATACTTTTTATTAATGCATTAAATTACAAAATTGAACAGCAGTCTAATGCTGCTATAATTTTGAATTAGTGATAAGGAGAAACGACGTTATGAGATATCTGCAACAGCTGTAATATGATGGGGAAAAATCTGTGTTTTCTATTGGTGACAAGTCACAAGAACTGCCAATAACACTTGATTAGTTGCCTGTGTTCAAAATGGAAAGGAATGCCAAAATAAAAATGTAATTTTCTTTCCAACCAAATTTTATTCTGTTCATAGACCCCCTGGAAGTCCATGGACCTCTCGTTAAGAAAGTAACTAATCTGTTTTCCACACGTTTGTTATCAGCAATGATTATTTACTATTATTGCATACTTTGGGGCTCCTATTATAATAATCCCTGTCATATTTAAGGTAGACTACACTGCTATATTGGCTTGCACTGATATATATTTTGGCGTCCAACACAATGGAAGTCTTACCTCTCAGTCATATTACAGAAAGGCAGGTGGCTCTCCTCCAGAAGGTAATTCGGGGACCCAGACTCCTTCCACCTTCTATCCGTATTAACTCCTAAGTCCTTATTGTTGTCTACTTTCAACTGATAGGAGCAGAAAGAGTGTGGGGGAAAAAAAGTGGTGGTGGTGATGTGAGCCGTTTCTGGGCCAAGTCAACTTAAAAGCCAAGACAAAATTTGGGTGGAATATTAGCTATTGCTCCTAGAATCATTTTATTTTAAAGTTCTTATAAGATAGATTTGGGAGTGTTTTTCTCATACCATCCCTCACGTTCCTGAGATAAACCTTACTTGGTTTTGGCGGACTGGCTGCTTTTCTAAATTGTTGAGCTGGGAAGAACAAAAAACTCAGCAGCCTTTGCACTGTGAATGGGAGCAGCTAAACTGCAAGCATAGGAGCTGTGTAAAGTGTCCTTCTCTTTGAGTCCTCAAAGGTGATCTATCAGTTGCTGCTTCCTATTATTTAACATCCTAAAAACCACTTTAATCAGGACTGCCCCTGCCACTGCCTTACTTCAGATGCTCATAAATTCTCTCCTGTACTACTTCTGTAATAGCCTATGGATGGAATGTTTTGCCTTCAGTTTTGTCCTCCCTCCCAAGGTCATTTTTCTACCACTATTCTCCAAACTTTTAAAACTTCACACCCCTGTGAGTGAAAACATTGAGCACACACCTCCATACCTGCACATTGATTTCTTTATAAGTACACACACTCTTTTGCTATTATATGTATATAATATGTTTACACCATTAAAACTGTTTAAATGGACAGATTAAAAGATAAACGTAAATAGAAGTTCTAAGATGATCTTCCCCATTCAATGAATTATTTGACACATACATGTATCATGCTGTGTACTGTCAAGATAAAGGATGCTACAAGCATTGGAGGAGTCATTGAAGAATTACAGCTTACCTGAGAAGCTAGGAAGCACAGGCGGGTCTGGAAGGGGAGAGTCGGGACTGGAGAAACACAACTTCAGCTTGAAGTAGAAATGCTGAGTTGGAGTTTGCAGGTAAGTCTCAGAAGCAGTAGATCTGACCACAAATAAGGACAGTGAAGTGGGAGCTCCTACAGAATTCTCAGAAAACTGCTGTGCGGGACCATCCCTGGGGACCCCAGGACCTTCTGCAGATGATGCTTTTTGCTTCACCTCTTCCTTCTAAATTTCCCCAAGTTCCTCTCCTCAGAAAACTCTAAAACATTACTCTACTGAGAAGGCAATTCCAAGAATTGTATTTCCCAGCCTCAGAAGATACTGGAGCTGATGGTGCCAGTTGACAACAACCCATTCAATCCAATACACTTTGGGGAACAGCCACTTCAGATTGGAGACTAATACTCTATTCTGGAATTCAGAGTAGTTTTCTCAAATTGCACCTGATTTTGCCTTTTTCAAAATCTTACAGCTTCCTTTTTCCTCCAGTGGTTTATAATCATTTTGGCCCTGAAAACTTTTGTTTACATACTCATGTAAGAGCATAAGCAAATAAAAATTCTTGTATTAAGCATTGGTTGAGCAATGGGAGAGTGTCTGAAGCCTCTTCTATTTCCCCACAACCTGCACTGTTCCCCATAACACTACACACTGCTTAATAAGGGAACTTCCAGAACACCATGGAACGTGTATAGAAATCACCGCCCTACGAAGGTCATGAACAGGCACTTCTCGAAAGGAGACATTCATGCAACCAATAAATAGATGAAAAAATGCTAATCATCACTAATCATTAAAGAAATGCAAATCAAAACCACCATGAGATACTATGTCACACCAATCAGAATGGCTATTATTAAAAAGTTGAAAAACAACAGACGCTGGCAAGGTTGCAGAGAAAAGGGAACATGTATATATTGCTGGTGGGAATGTAAATTAGCTTGGCCACTGTGGAAAGCAGTGTGGAGATTTCCCAAAGAATGGAAGACAGAACTACCATTCAACCCAGCAATCCCTCTATTGGACATATACTCAAAGGAAAATAGATCATGCTACCCAAAAGACACATGTACTCCTGTGTTCACTTCAGTGCTATTCATAATAGTAAAAACATGAAATCAACCAAGATGCCCATCAATGCCCACCAATGGACTTGATAAAGAAAATATGGTACACATACACCACAGAATCCTACGCAGCCATAAAAAAGAATGAAATCATGTCCTTTGCAGCAACATGGATGCAGCTGGAGGCCATTATCCTAAGTGAACTAATGCAGGAAAAGAAAACCAAATACCACATGTTCTCACTTATAACTAGGAGCTGAATATTAAATACACATGGACACAAAGATGGGAACAATAGAGGTGGGAGGGGAGCAAAGGGGATGGCTTGGAAGGCTGCCTGCCTACCAGGCACTATGCTCACTACCTTGGTGATAGGGTTAAGCCTCAGCAACACAATTTATTCATGTAACAAACCTGTACTTGTAACTCTCGGACCTACAATAAGAGTTGAAAAAAAAAAAAAAAGAAAGCATACAAATGAATAGCCAACAGTTATATGAAAAAAAATGCTCAATATCACTAGTCATTGGGTAAATGCAAAAGAAAACCACAATGGGATATCACCTCTCACCTGTTAGAATGGCATTTGTCAAAAAAAAAAAAAAAAGAAAGATAACAAGTGTTGGCAAGAATGTGGACAAAAGGGAGCCATTACACAGTGTTGATGGAAATGTGAATTACTACAGCCATTACAGAAAACAATATGGAATTTTCTCTAAAAATCAAAAGCAGAACTACCATAGGACCCAGCAATTCCACTTCTGGGTATGTAGTCAAAAGAATTGGAATCAATATATTGAAGAGATATCTGTACCTCTATGTTCATTTCAGCATTTTTTACAATGTACAAGATACAGAAATAACCTAAGTGTCCACCAACAAATAAATGAATATATATATATTCGTTTTTTGCATATATATATATATATATATATATATATATGCAAAGGAATACTATTCAGCCTTAAAAATAAGGAAATTCTGTCATTTGCAAAAGCATGGATAAACCTGGGGAGCATTATTTTAAGTAAAATAAGTCCGACACAGAAAGATAAATACTACATAATCTGATTTATAAGTGGAGTCTAAAAAAGGTCAAACTTATAACATAGAGTAGAATGGTGATTCCCAGAGGCTAGGGAAAGGGAATGGTTGAGGAGATGTTGGTCAAGGAATACAAAATTTCAGTTAGACAGTAGGAATAAGTTTAAGATATCTATTGTATATTAGGGTAGCTATAGTTAATAAAATATATTCTTGAAAATTGCTAAGAGAGTAAACTTTAAATGTTCTCATTACAAGTAAAACTATGTGAGGTAATACATATGATAATTCACTTTATCCATTCCACAATGAAAACATCTATTAAAATATCATGTTGCAAACCGTAAGTATATAGAAGTTTATCAATTAAAACATTTTTAAAGAGAATAAAAGATCACTGCTTTGACATTCAAAGTAATTAGCACGGTATATAAGGCCCTTCATCATCTCGCTCCCTCCTACTTTCAGTTTCATTTTCTAATAGTCTCCAAGCACCCTGCATACTGGCATTGCCCACTTAATTATTCTAACCTCAAAGCTTTTCCTTGGCATATCTGCTCCCCTTTCCTTGGAATGCCCCCCTCTCTGCCACCTTATCCATCAGGTCCACTCTTATTCCTCAATTTCTGCAGGTAATTGTTCCCAGCCCTAACAATCCCTCCTTTTAGTAGAACACTTGGTACAAAGTAGGATTCCAGACTTGCTGATTCCATGAATTGAGGAAACATGAGTTGAGCTATCTCAGAAGAGCATCCCTAAAGATACAGTATACATTATCCCCACTCTTCACTTCTCAATTCTATTGGCACTTAGACAAAATATATACAGTGCATAGTTTTATTTTTGGCGTTCTTTTAATAGCGGATCATTTTGTGTCTCTGTGTATAATTTTGCCAAAACAAAGAGCTGTTCTGAAATTTATCAATGAAAGTGAGATATTTTGCTTTTGCTGGATAAAAATTGAAAATCATTGCAAAAATTTACAAAGACAAGCATTTCTTGACTCTCGTATTTACAAAAGCAAACTACAGCATTCAGAATTCTCCACTAACCTATGCTGTCCACTCAATTTTGTCAGCCACCGTTTCCTGATGCTAATCTCTTCCTCCAGGCTGGACAGTTTTCTTACTATATTTATGAACAACATGTTAGGTTTTACTTCCAATTCTTTCCTCATACTATTTCTTTTCTTAGAGCATTTTGTCATCTCCTTCTGCATTTTTTTTAAATCTCCATCCTTTCCAGCAAGAAAGATCCAGTTCACCATGCTTAAACAGTCCATATTGTTCTCTTCTGCTCTGAACTTTATTATTAACATTTTTATTGCATCATTTCATTTGGCAACTAATCCCACATTGACTTGCATTATTATGTGGCTCCTTATTGTTGTCTTGTCCTGAATTATCAAAGATATGGTATTGTACATTTATCCACATCATTTTCCTAAACTAGCCCATTAGTATATACATAACAGGGGCTCTACACTTATTAAAAGGTCCTACATTTGAGAGCATGTCCAAGAACTAGGGAATTTTTGAGTTTTGTTTTGAGTGATTGATTCAGTGAATAAGTTCACTGAATAAATTAAAAAAAGATTTGTAATCTCTGCATGAATAAATTAACACTGCTTTAAATAATGGGCTACAATTTTAATGAAACCAAGATTTGAATATCAAGCATAAAAATAGAATGGTAGTGGCTAAGAACTGAATGGAGGCATAGGAGCAGTCTTCATGCAAGTCTTCACTGCATTGGCAAGAACACTGGGTTGAATGTTGGGAAGTATAGGTTTCAGTCCTAGATACCTCACAGGTACCTTTGGGAAAATTGTGTGACCTCTCTTGCGTTTCAGATTATACCTAACTAAAAGAAGAGTGTTGAGCTTCATCATTTTTATGATGATTTTGTGATCCATTCCAGCCAAAAATAAAATTTATCTCATTTGCCTTTGGGCAAGTAACTAACAAACTGACTTAAAATAAGGAGACTATCAGCCCAGCCCGGTGGCTCACGCCTGTAATCCCAGCACTTTGGGAGGCCAAGGCAGACGGATCACCTGAGGTCAGGAGTTCAAGACTAGCCTGGCCAATATAGTGAAACCCCATCTCTACTAAAAACATAAAAATTAACTGGGCGTGGAGGTGCATGCCTTTAGTCCCAGCTACTCGGGAGGCTGAGGCAGGAGAATCGCTTGAACCCAGGAGGTGGAAGATAAGCGAGCAGAGATTGTGCCACTGCACTCCAGCCTGGGCAACAGATAGAGACTCCATCTCAAAAAAAGTAAAAATTTGAAAAAGGAGATGGTATCTAGGTGGTTCAATTAAATCATAAGAAGCCTTTAAATGTAGAAGAAGGAGGCAGCAGAGATTCTGTCAGATGATGTATAGTCAACAAAACTCAACCTTCCATTGCTGGCTCTGAAGAGGGAAGGGGTCATGAACCTAGGATTGCCATCAACCTCTAGACACTGGAAAGGGAAAGGGAACAAATGGTTTTCCAAAGCCTCCAGGAGGAACTAGACCAGAGACACCTTGATATTAGCCCAAAAACACTAATATCAATAGTCTGACTTCCAGAATACTAAGTTACATAATTTGTGTAGTTTTAAACCACCAGATATGTGGTGATTTGTTAAAGCAGTAATAGAAAATTAATACACATCCTACCCAACAAAAAAGATTTTTAATAAGAGAAAAAAACTATACACTTTCTAGTAAAGTAATGTGTGAACAAAATAAATCAACATGGAATGTATGAACTAGCAGCAGTCATTTTAGGGACTGTCTGAAACCTTCATTTACTAAAAAGAAAGAATAATTCAGCCACTTAAATACTTTATGAAGCACTTGTTTTCATCTTCCTGGTCTCAGAAGATGTATTTGTTGTATGTACTATTTCTTGATTCAGTTCTTAAGTAATTACTTATGTATAAAGCATTCTGTTAGGAATAATAATATGTATTCCCTCTTCTTACATATATTATAACTGAAGAAAGGGCTAAGCGTGGGTGGTATTGGATAAGAGGAGTTCAAAACATGTCTTAAAATATTATGTCAAAAATTTGAGCATAATAAATTACTATGGCATAGCACAACCAATTTTTTTTATTGCTTAGCAGTTTTAAAAATTATTCCTACTAATAATCCATGCTGGCTATAGAGACAAATAACTTCAGGAACTCAGAAGATAATTAAATTGAAAGAAGCATTTATGAGCCTTTAGTCCATACCCTTCATCTTAGAGATAAGAGATTAAGCCCCAGAGGTAAAGAGACTTGTCCAAAGTTATCATTCCTAGCAGCAGAATGGGAAGTAAAATATAACTCCTGCCTGGTATTCCAGGCCAGTGTTGCTGGCAGAGGTGAGAAGGGGGAGAATGCGAGGGAACAAGCACCTCAAGAAGAGAGGGGCAGCCACACACAGGAGTTTGGATTTAACCTAAGTACAACAGACAGCCAAAGTCTGCTGTGTATTTTTAAATGTATACATTTTAACATAAATTTAATTTTGCATAGATGCACGGATGAAAGTAAAGAGACCAATTGCAAGGTTGTAGTTGGGGAGAGAAGCTATGGCAGCCTGGACGAGGGTAGTAGCCAAGGTGACTTAAAAAAAATAAATAAATGGGTTCAGGATCTACCTTGGAGTAAATCAATAAAATTTGCTAATAGATTGGATGTACGGATAAGAAAAACAGAGAAATCAAATATTATCCCCAGATTTTGGCTTAATGGTGCCATATACTGAAATGAGAAAACTCAAGGAGGGAAAAGGAGGACTTCTACTGTATCTTCCGAGTTTTCCCCTCAGTGTTCTACTCTGTGATTCAGTCCTTAACTATTTACTTATGTGAAAAACATTCTGCCTGGAATAATAATATCCACTTCTTCCTCTTGTGGGGATCATAACTGAGGGAGGGGCTAGGCCCAGGTATTATTGAATAAGAAGAGTTCAAAAACGACTATGAGGGAAGACAGGCTAGGATTCGCCATGAGAGAGGTACTCATAAAGTGCTACAAGAGTAGTGAGTGAGACTGTTTCTCACTGGACTAAGCGAGAAGAAAGGCACAATGGAGGAAGCTTTTTGAAATGGGTCTTATTGGAGAGAGATGGCATTTCAGGAAGAGGGAATACTGTTATCAAAGGCAAGGTGGTGGGGAAGTTCAGAGCATGTCCAAAGACCAGGACACGGTGCAGTGTGGTTTTCATTAGTTGATTCATCCATTCATTCATTCAGCAAATATTTATTGAAAACTTAGTATATGCCAGGTCATGTGTTACCTGATGAAGATTCAAAGATGTCTGAGACACAGTCCTGTCCCTCAGGAGATTTACTGCCCTAGAGTGGTGTTGAATGAATTCAATGAATATATGGGAGAGAGATAAGAAAATGAATAGTTACTCATACATTTTTAAAATTCATTCAAAAAATTGTTGGATGCATTATTGTGCACCTAGTATGTGTATTGCTCTAGAACTTGCACATTGTTCTAAGAAGACTTTTACAGTAATACAAATGGATGTGCTTATAGAAGTATTAGGAAAGGATTAACAAAGTTCACCTGGTTTCCACTTGGGATGTGATTGTGATAAGGCTTTACAAATAGCTCAACTTTTATGCTAGGGTAGATGGAGTTAAGACCAAAACATCAGGCAAGAGCCATACCATGGAGGGCCCCTAATGCCCATCCAGGAGTCTGGCTTAATTCAATTGGCACTGGGAAGTCATTGAGGATTTTTTACCACTTGAGTGACAGAATTAATTTGGCTCTTATTAATTTGATAAAGGCAGAGCTAAAATAAGGAGAAACAGGGGAGGAAAGAGAAGTTTTGCACACCTTTCAGTCTCCCAGAGGAAAAGTAATGAAGCTATGGTGTAAGGCAGTACCAATGCTCATGGAAAGCAGGAGGCAGATTCAGGAGACACTGTGGAGATTGAATAAGTGAGATGAGGTAGCTAATTCGTTACTCCTTCTTTGTTTCTATATCTAAGCATGACTATGGCTTCAAAAGTGAGTGGCCTTATTGGTAAAGATGTATAGAAACTGAAACTCTCCTACACTGCTGATGAGAATGTAAAATGGTACAGCCACTGTGGAAAGCTGCTTGGCAGTTCCTCAAAAAGTCAGACATAGAGCTAGTGTAAGACCCAGCAATTCCACCCTCAGGGATATACAAGAGAATGGGAAACATGCATCCACACAAAAACCTGCACAGGAATATTTACAGCAGCATCATTCCTAACAGCCCTGAGTGGCAGCAACTCAAATATCCATCAACTGATGAGTAGGTAAAGAAAATGTGCTATATCCACTGAATGGAATATTAATCAGCTTTAAAAAGGAATAAAGTACTAATTCCTGCTACAACATGGACAAACCTTGAAAACATTATGCTAAGTGAAAGAAGCCTGACACAAAAAGCTACATATTCTTTGATTCTATTTATATGAAGTGTCTGTCATAGGCAAATCCATAGAGAGAGAATGTAGATTAGTGGTTCCCAGGTACTAGGGGGAGAGAGGGTTGAGAAATGACTGCTAATGGATTTGAGTTTCCTTTGTGAGATGATGATAATGTTCTAAAATTAGATATTAGTAATGATTGCACAATTCTTTGAATCCGCCAAAACCCACTGAACTGTACACTTTGAAGGGTCTATATATTCATGTAAATATAAATGTAACATATTTCATGGTATATGAATTATATCTCAATGAAGATGTTATTTTAAAAAAGGAGTAACTTTAAGACTGCTGATACCATTACCAGGATACAGTGAGAACAAGGAGGAGCAGATTTAGGAAAACTAAATTAAGGCATATTAAATTAAGGCATTTATAAGACGTTTGGATAGAAATACTTATTACTGAAAATGTTTATCTGCAGCTTTAAAGGAGGTAGCTCTTCAAATGCAGGTGGTTCTAAATGGGAAAAAATATAAAAATTAAAAAGAGGTAGATAGGTGTATTGTCCGCACAGAAATGATTATTGGAACCACGGAAGTTGATAAAACTAAACCTCTGAGAGAGAAAGTGCAGAGAGAAGAGACTAAGCCAAGATAAAATCTCGAAAATTGCTATAGGAAGGCAACAAGGGAGAAAACGAAATTCCAGAAAGAAGAACTATTTGAAAAAGGTCTGTGGAAAGAAGGAGCCTAGAACACATGGAGACCTAATGTATAAGGCCAATGTGGTAGAGCCCAGAGGTACGTCAGGGGACAAGGTGAGACATGATGAGTCCTCAGAGGTGAGTTCCTACAACCTTTGTAGGTCAGGCTAAGGCTAAGGCAGGGTTCACCTAAGAACAATATGAGGCTATTCAGCAAGGAGCATCGTAGTCAGATTTGAATTTCCAACAATCACTCTGGCCATGGTGTGGAGAAGAATTTGGAGAGGGTTCAATCAAAATAATCCCGGTGGGAGATACTATTAATAAGTTGGACAAGGTTGGTGGTAGAGTAGTTCTGAGCTGAAGATAATAATTGAGGGGTCATCATCATCTGGATGGTCAATGAAGCCTCGGAGTGAATGAGATTGATTAGGGAGAGAGAATAGAGCAAGAAGCAAAGAAGACCAGTTTAGGACTATAAGACTGAGGGCCACTGTGAACTTATAGAACATCCCTACTTAATGGCCATATTGAGGAGAATGAGTCACTAAATGAGAGAGAGAAGTGTTTGTCACAGAAGTAGAAGGAACATCAGCATCATCCAGTGTCATGGAAACCAAGGCAAGAGGGTGTTTCAAACAGAAAGGAGCAACCAGCAAGGAAGAGTGGTTTCAGTGCTGCTGAGAACTCAGTAAGGATAAAGACTGAAAAATGTCCATTGTGAAAATTTCATATCATTCATGGCAAAAGTGTTTCATAAAGGGATTAAATTACAAACCTCACATCCAGACACAACCTTTTAATGAGGAGGCGTGACCAATGTTGAGCGCTGTTAAACACTGTTAGTGAATGTTAAAAGAAGTGCCTGATGCTGATTAGGGAACCTAAGACTTGGTGGCCTTCCAAGTAGTTTTAGTAATAAGCCATGACTCACCCACATGAAGGGTGTTCTAGAGATGAAGTTTCCAAACCCATAGTACCCTGGTTCCTAGAACTTCCACCCAAAGAAGTCCAGGAATGTGGACATGAGCTGGGAATGCCCATAATCCTGCTAATCTCTAAAAACAGAGAGGGTAAACACACACATTTGACTCATCAAATCTTTTGGTAGTGCAAAACCATGTTGGCTTTTTTTTTTTTTTTTTTTTTTTTAGTCGGAGTCTTACTCTGTCACCCAGGCTGGAGTGCAGTGACACGAACTTGGCTCACTGCAACCTCCACCTCCCAGGTTCAAGCAATTCTCCTGAGGCTGAGCAATACTCAGCCTCCCGAGTAGCTGGGATTACAGGTGCATGCCACCATGCCTGGCTAATTTTGTATTTTAGTAGAGATGGGGTTTCACCATGTTGGCCAGGCTGATCTCAAACTCCTGACCTCTGGTGATCCATCCACCTCGGCCTCCCAAAGTGCCGGGATTACAGGCATGCCCAGCCAACCATGTATATTTCTTAAGTTTATCTTACCCTCTTTCACATATCCCACTTCCACTTCCAACATCTAAAAGTTCATGCTCTCATTTATTTTTGCTGAAGATATAATTGGTCAGTTTTGGAGGATTTAACCCATAAGAAGTGTAACAATACTAGCAATGTAAATTATAGCATCATCCAACCATTTTTGCAAAATTGTCATAATCCAGTAATGACTTCAGTGTTGACTGTTATCAGTGAGGTAGGATGGTGATTTTCTGTTATTTAAGGTAATTCAATCCAAGCAGAACATAAACATTATGAAAATTTATACTTTCAGCTAGATCTATTTTACATGCATTTGAAAGCTAGCTGTATTTAATCACTTTTTATTACATAAACTAATGATGTAGGTAATGTTGTTTTTTATTCATCTCTTAATGGGTAGTTTCAGAGCAAAGGCACATAAGTATCCTGCTACAGTGCTGCTAACTGATATGATCAAAGTCATATAGGAAGATGCCAAATCATTCATCAAGAACCACAATCCCAAGTTACAGGGAAGATAAAATGAAACTGAAAGGTATTTATAGGATCTCTTGCAATTGCTCAAGAAATATTAAAGTATCTTTCAGTTTGGTTGCAGGTAACTTAAAAGTATACTGTGGGTAAAAGCTTGGGTTACCTTACTAAACTTCTCTTTCCAAATGTAATGAATAAAGTTTGGCTTACAGAATGTGTGCATACTTTCAAATTAATGTGCAGTGAGCCCTTACTTTTTCAGAGGCCATAGCTTGGTAATAATGTTTTGGGATTGTATAGAGCCTCCACTTCCCTTCCTCTTTTTCTCCTCTTTTTCTCCTCTTTGTTTTTTCTGCTGCCTACTTTCCAGATATGTCATCCCTTGTTAGTGCTTCCACTTGGCAAAGGAGCAGAGAAAGGAGCTGAAACTTAACTCCATTCATTTTACCTCTTTCTAGCAGCAATAGTAGAAGATTTATTACAGGAAGATGTTGAAAGTATTGGCTGAAATGAAGTTCAGGGAATATAGTATATTTCAATTACTTAAGCTCTCACTCTGTTCTTTAGTCAAATAATCCAGTCCCAGGCATGCAGTCAGCTGTTCAAGTTTAATTATCTCAAGTGTGGTGTGTCCACATACACTGCTTCCCACATCTTCCCCCACTCTATCTACCCAACTTTTTCAGCAGTCCTGTGCTTTAAATACAGCCTAAAGAAAGACAGCACAGTGAAGTCTAGCTTCTCAATGGGTTCACAGCATTCTAGAAAAAGCAAGAAATTATAGCATTAAAGACACAGTCCTTAGAGGTGGCTCTGAATCAACCTGGGATCTTGTTAAAAGGCAAATTCTAACTCATTGATTCTGGAGTGGGGCCTACGATTTTGCTTTTTTTTTTTTTTTTTTTTTTTTTTGAGACAGAGTCTCACTCTGTCGCCCAGGCTGGAGTGCAGTGGCGTGATCTCGGCTCACTGCAAGCTCCGCCTCCCGGGTTCACACCATTCTCCTGCCTCAGCCTCCCAAGTAGCTGGGACTACAGGCACCCACCACCACACCTGGCTAATTTTTTGTATTTTTAGTAGAGACGGGGTTTCACCATGTTAGCCAGGATGGTCTCGGTCTCCTGACCTTGTGTTCTGCCCACCTTGGCCTCCCAAAGTGCTGGGATTACAGGCATAAGCCACTGCGCCCGGCCCGATTTTGCATTTCTAACAAGTTCTCACGTGATGCTATCATCTTTGGTCTATGGATCCAAACATTTTGAGTAGAAAAGGCTTAGGCAAATTGTGGTACTCCTTGATAAGCAATAGATAAGAACTCATTCTACTTTTATATAAGGTTCAGAATATAGGTAATCAAATAAAGATCCTCCCTGGTACATTTTTATTCAAATACAGAGCAATGTATATTTTGCTATACATCAGCGGGTTCCAGACATGTTTTACTAAGAGCAGCAGAATACCTTTCTCAAAATAAATATTTTATAAAACTGTAAAGTAGAAAACAGGCAAAAGTGGCGACATAGAAGGAGAATCCCCTGAACTCTGCCTATTTGGCGTCCTTCTCAGTGTCCTGCAGCCAGAAGTATCTCAGCAGAACTCTATTTTCCAAAGGACATAGATAAAATCCCATTGCTTTAGGCCACAGTTTATATATCTTGGCCAGTGTCATAAGGTAGTATACAATCATTCAGCACATATTTATTGAGCACCTACTATGTGCCAAGCACATAGGGGAATTTACATTCTAGTGGGAAAGAGAACCAGTAAACAATAAACAGGATGAATAAGTAAATCATGTAATACATTAAGGAGATAAGAGCTAGAGAGGAAAATGGAGGACAGAGCAAGAGGAGTCAGGAGTGCTGGCGTGGGGTGGGGCAGGTGCAACTGTAAATGGGTGCTCAGAGGAGGCCTCACTGAGATGGTGATACAAGCAAAGACTTGAAGGTGAGCCAATGCTACAATAATGGTGGATGGACTCACTGTAAAAGGTTGCTGCTGAGTCCCACCCTATGTGAGGTTGGCCTGGAGGCCATCAAAAGACAATCCATGATGGTAGTTACTCTTGCAGACCACTTGGCCTGACTCATATTTCTTGTATCTCAAGAGAACATGAAGCCACACCCTAGTTTTTGCACCCTGCCATCTTGCAGAAATCAATCAAGATCTTGGAGTTGGTATCAATTATTCATTTGTGCATTTGTCAATCATGTATTAATTGTCCATCATGCTGGGAGCCTTGTGCTAGCAGAGTTCAATCAGCTGAGGTCCTACCTGTTCTTCAAGGAGCTTGCGACCTAGCCACAGGTGCAGGTACATGAAATGGCAATCCCAGAACAATGCATTAGATGCAAAATAAAATTATACACATGGGTAATGAGAGGTCAGAGGACATCAACCCAGATGTGAGGGGGGGGGCATCTCATAAGATCACGTGACGTGAAGGATGAGTAGGCTTTGGTGCTGGCAGCCTGCCTTCCACCTTAACAAACTCACTGGCTAAATAATTGCCCTGCACAAGTCTGAAACACTTTATAAATATCAGGTTCTGACTTAGGGTTGTTGTTTTTTTTCCAAATAGTTGTTAATTGAAGTAAATTGTTACCTTCAGATATTTCTGCACTGTGCATTGGTGAAATGTTTTTCTTCATTTATAGGGTAATTTATTTTGCTATATGTTCATTGTGCGTGACACTTCATCATGCTGTAATGCATTTTCTTGATTGTCTGTGGAGTTACTCAGGGGTAATAAACGTGTTGCTACATTTTTTAGAATGAAAAAGTCTTGGGTGGGAGAGCAATAGAGAGAGGGAGGCAGGGGAGAAGGAGGGAGAGAGAGACAGGTGTATAGAGAGAAAGGCAGAGAGCAAAGAACAATGAGCCCAGAGCAGGGAGAGGAAAAGTACATTTTGTCCTTATGATATAGCATCCAAGCCATGTTTATACCCAAGCGATACAGCATCACTCATGCCAGGAAGCCCCAGAAGCCATCGTGCTGGCAGTCATCTCTGGCACTTTTGTCCTGAAACAAGTTGCCTGGAAGAGGAACTGGATAGATGGCATGATAACCCAGCTCAAGGGATTTGTGTTTCCCTCAGACCAGACTTTTCAATGAAGAGATCAAAGAGGAAATCTCAGAACAGAAACCAGGTTTCAAAGGATGTCACCAGAGCTGTGCACATGGGCCTGGGTGATTCCTTTGTCCTACAGTTCCATCCTGGACTTTCCAGGATGCCACCCAGACTTCCTCTGGCTGTGGTCCTCTGGCATAAGGGCATATGCACTCCTATAGATCTACATGCTTTTTTCTGCTTGTAGGAAACGACAACACTTTTCCCCGAGAGGCTAGCTGTCTGGTACAAAAGCTCTGTGTTCTGGGAGTGGCTCCAGGTGCTCTTTGTTGCTCTTTTTGGTCTACCTCCTGCTTCCTTGTCCATTCAGCCTCTACTCTAGAAGACATAGCAGCCAAAAATAGCTAGCACACTTTCTACTTTTTTGAACATTAATTAATTGTTACCCTCACTCTTTCAGGCTGCAGTAACTCCATCACTATGATTCCTTGGATTGTGTCTTGTGACACAAATTGGCACAGAGCCCTTTCCTGAGTGGCCACTCATTTCTCGTGTCATGGATGTCTTTTTAGATAATGGCTGTCAGTCACAGAGCACTCCTCAGCATCACCAAGCAGGCAGGCTCCATCTGAAAATGCTGTGGACAGAAGCAAATGCCTGGGTGGTGGTGGTGGTGGTGGTGGTGGTGGTGGTTGTTGTTGTTGTTCTGGCTTTACTTTAAAAGCTTGTTTTTATAAAAGAAGAACGATACTGGACACAGAGACTGCTCATCCCACTATCCTCTTTCTGATAGTGACATCCAGGGATGATTTATAGAGAAGCATAGTTTGGAGAACTTCCCCCAAGTTACACTATAGTTTAGCAAAAATCTCAAAAGATAACCCTCAATCATCCCTTGCTTCCCTTAGCAACCCATTAATGATATATTGTTCATGAATTTATTTATCCACTCTCAGTCCTACTAATCTTTTCATGTTCTGCCTCTTAAGAAAACATGTTCCTTAGGTTTACTGTTCTTGTGCAAAGTGATTCTTTCTTTTTTATGAGTGTGCTAAATTTATCTTCTTAATCCTTACTTCCAGCATTTGGTGAATATGTCTATGTTCTATACCCTATAAGATTTTGTTTAATTTATGTATTCAACAAAGATTTAAAGAGGATTTACTTTATGCAAAAGTCCTTTTTATATTGTAGTTTACCTTCACAGAGCTAGATATTACTCTCCTTGCTTAGCTACTTGTCCTTACCTGTGATATCTCAGGTAACTTTCTGTCTTACTTAATAATTCACAGCTAGCACTTCCCATAGAACCCAGCATTTCTGAAACAAAGATAGGAAAACATTTTGTTTGGTTCCCAGTATTCCTTCTAATCATGGCTTACATTTTGCTTGTCTTTTTGTTGTAAAATATACCTATTTAGTACACACTGTCAGTAATCATTATTAGAATTGTTCCATGAGTAATGCTTGAGTGTTTAAGGCTATATCATCCTTTGGAGTACACTCATGTGCCCCATGACAGCGTTGGACTATGTTGTCAATATTCATCAACGTTGGACCACATATAGGATGGTGGTCCCATAAGATTATAATTCTATATTTTTACTCTACATTTTCTATGTTTAGATACAGAAATACCTACCACTGTGTTATAACTGCTTATAGTATTCAATATAGTAACATGCTATTTGGTTTGTAGCCTAGAAGCCATACGCTGTACCACACAGCCTAAGTGTGTAGTAAGCCATACAATCTAGGTTTGTGTAAATACATGCTATAATGTTTCCACAATGATGAATTCACCTAATGATGCATTTCTCAGAACATGTCTTTGTCATTAGGCGTTACATAACTGTATTTTCCCCAGTGCCATCACTTTCCCCCTTGCTCATACTGAATTGCATTTGACATTAAAAAAAAAAAAAAAACTTGCAAAGCCTAGAAAAATCTCACTGATTAGTTTCTTACTGTCTGAAAGATTCCAGCCTATCCTGCCTTCTAAGTTCAGGTCAACTCAAAAGCAGCTACACCTAGTAGTTATTGATTTGCCTATTATGTATTGTGCCAAATACAAATTTAATTATATTAATAATTTTGACCCCTATCAATTACCTAAGATCAGAGTGGTGTCATCATTAAACCTACAAGTAATTCATCAGCTTCAACTGAAACCATAATTGTAAGATCTTTCACTATTGAGACTTCTGTTAATATGATTTTTTATCTTCTTTGCCATTGTTCTTTATCTTTCTATCAAAAGAGTTATGAATGGTCAAAAGCCCTGATAAAAATAGTAGCCGGGCTCTTTGGCTCATGCCTGTAATCCCAGCACTTTGGAAAGCCAAAGTGGGTGGATCACTTAAGCTTAGCAGTTCGAGACCAGCCTGGGCAATATAGTGGCATCCTGTTTCTATGAAAAATAAAAAAATTAGCCCAGAATGGTGGCATGCATCTGTAATCCCAGTTACTCGAGAGGCTGAGATGGGAGGATCACGTCAGCCTAGGAGGTTGAGGCTTCAGTAATCTATGATTGCACCACTGCACTCCAGCCTGGGCAACAGAGTGAGACCCTGTCTCAAAACAAAACAAAACAAAACAAAACAAAACAAAGTAGATATGTGAATAGTTGCCTATGTTTAAGCCAAACCCTTGATAAGCAAAGCAGTTGAAAGTACCACTTGCTATTTTAAATGGTTTCAGAGCATAAAAGCTACTGCTGGTTGTCCCCCCAGTTCCATTTTCCCCATCTTCCTGGCATGCACCTGGACTTGATATTACAGCCTCTCTTGTAGCTCGGTGAGGTGATGTGACTGAATTCTAGCTAACTTCTATTGTTTGAGCCATTAAATGTTTGAGTCTATTTCTTACCTCAGTTTGGTCTAACTTGTCTAATACAAAGAATTCTTTCTCTTAGAGTCAGGTCTTTCTCAGTCAAGAAAATAAGCAGTTGTGCAGGCTGCCAAGGTGAGAGGTAGCATTCTGAGAGAGAAAAGGACACTGCTACCTATGTTACCAGCCATAGAGTTTTTGATTTCACGAGATGGGAAAGAGTTTTATGTGGATGCTCGTGGCTAAGTCTCCTGGTGGATATTTCCCTGAGTTTAATTCATTGATTTTTCTCCCCAGGCTGTTTCTCTCATGGTTTTCATAACATATATAGCTTCTGCTGAAGGAGAAACCTCCATGGAGTTAAGGCCACAGTTCTGTGAGTTTTCACAAACAGTCATGTAACTACCATCACAATAAAGACATAGAACATTTCATAACCACCAAAATTTCCCCCACACCTTTTGTAGCCAACCACTTGAAATCATTGATCTTGTTTTCTGTGGCATGGCATAGAAATGAAATCACAGTTTGTATGTATCCTTTGGGTGTGGTTTCTCTCACTAACATGGAGCATTTAAACTCCACCTGTGTTGTTGTGTATATCAATGATCTATTTTTATTGCTGGGTTGTATTTCATTATATTGATATATTACGACGTGGTTATTCATTCCACAGTTGAGGGACATTTGGGTTCATTTTATTTTGGGGGTTATTATGAATAAAAACATGCTAATCATTTATGTATGGGTTTTTGTATGAACATAGGTTTTGTTCCACTTGGGTAAATAGCAAGGAATGGGATTGCTGGCTAAATGTATATTGAACGTTATAAGAAACTGCTGAAGTGCTTTCCAAAGTGACTGTTCCATTTTGCATTCCCACCAGAGTTCCAGATTTTTTTAATCATTTGTTCATTCTAATAAATAGTGCCCAAGATTAATTTTGCCTGTTCTAGAATGTCAAATGGAGTCATTTACACGGCTTCTTTTGCTTAGAATAATGTATATAAAGTTCATCCATGTTATTACACATACCAGTAATTCTTTTTTTTTTTTAACTGCTGAGTAGTATGCCATTGTATAAATATATATCTCTTCCTTTATGTGTTCATCTGTTGATGGACATTTGGGTTGTACAGAAACAGGCAGTTATAAGCTCCTCCGTAGTTTCTTGTCTTTTTGTTGTTGTTAGCCTTGCTGAATCAACAGCTTGCACAATGAATGTGCTATATTCTCTGGATCAGAAACAAGTAAAGACTGTGTTAAGTTGGCAGATGGTCATTTTTCCAGCTAAAAGCAAGAAAAATCAAAATTTCTGATTAGACAGAGGAATTGCCTTAGAACCACTCTCTAAAGTGGAAAATTGATAGTTCGCAATCTCAAATAGCTAAAATTTCTGCAGTTTGGGGCCATTATGAATAAAGCTGCTGTGAGCGTTCTTGTATTAGTCTTTTTGTGGACATCTGCAAGAATTCTCTTGGGGATATAAGTCAGAGTAGAATTGCTGGGTCACAGAATAGGTGTATGGTTAACTTTATTAGAAACCCCTACACCAAATTTTGTATGCTTTTGCTTAAAGAGGACCCCTAGAAATGTGTAAGCTTAAGGTCTTGTAAAGCTGAATAGTCCCCCCATGCATCATGAGGCCAAAGACACAGACAAATCCCCTTCCAGTGAGTTAAATCAGAGTACACGTGGCAATGGTAAATGTCATCAGTCTTCTTTTCCTTGGAGGGCAGCATCCTGCTGGCAGTTGCAACAAGCTCTCCCACAAACCCAGCAGGCCAGGGCTGGGTGTGCAGCTTAGAACCTGTGCCCTGAAGTCAGCTCATCTGCACATCCTAAGAGAAAGGACAGTTGCCCAGGACCTTTACCCTGACTGGCTAACTCTCAAGTAATTGGATATTGCGATTAATAGACCTTTGGAGTCTTGATATATGTGAATCATGGCATCAGTTCTCATCTTCACTTGAAGGGTGTTGACAGAGGCTCAATAAGTCAGTAACATATATTTGGGACCCACGTTCTTTCAATTGCCAGGAAATCCAGTGCCCACCTGTTTGTGCATGCAGCAGCAGACGCACTGAGATGTAGGGATATGTGGGGAAAGGCCTTTTTGTGCAGACAAGCCTGTCTCCACTACCTCTGGGTGAAGCCTGGGCAACAGACTTGCCTTAGCTAGAGGCTTCCTGCATTTGCCAGAATGCTAAATACTTCCTCATCCCTGGCCAGTCCTAACCACAGGTCAGCTTGTTTCCCAGCTTTGCTGGATCACTTTGCACATGGTTCATTTCAGAAAACGATCCAGTGATGAAAGACATGAGGTTCTCCTATGATTATTGCTACCCCCTGTGCACAAAGAGAACGCTCACCCCACAGTGCCTTCCAAAGAACACACCTCTCATGCTTGGGAACCTGATGACAATGGTCTAATTAATCCACCAGGGGCTCAGACGGGTTTGAGTCAGTGTGAATTTACCTGGGCACTAGATTTTCAGTTAATCCTATCAAAACTTGTAGTCTGCGAGTGGGATAAGATTACAAATCCAAACATTTACACAGATGTCTTTTTTTTTTTTTTTTTAGCCCTGCCACAAAGCCAGGATTGCATTTACATCTTGTAACAAAATCACAATTATCACAGACCAACCCTGTTAGAAATGTAAGACCAGGATATTGAGAGAGAGAAAAAAAAGGGGGAGAGAGGCAGAGAAAATGAATGAATGGAGCTTAAGTGAGGAAAAGAAAAAGCCCATGGGGAAGGGCCCAGCGGCAATCAGCTGAGAACAGCAGGCCTGTGTTCAGCCCATGTGGTTATTTTCTGATTGTGCTGGGTTGTTCTAATCAGATTTTCTGCTCTCTGCTATCCATCTTATTAGGCTCTTTCTATATGTGCGGCTTAGTGTTTCCTAGCAGTCATAAGATGATTCAAAGTAACAACCAACAAAGCCACTTTCGTACGACAGTATTTATTAGGTTTATTCCAAGTCAGGGCCTCTTTGACTCTGAATAAATGAAAGGATAGATTTTCTTTCTCTTGAACTTAAGTCTCAGGAGAAGTCTAGTTTTCATGCAAATTTAATAATAAAAATAGTTTCTTGATTAATCAAAAAAGTTCCCCTGGGTAGAACCTGATCTAGTAACATTCCTTCAACATAAATAAATATTACTCAGATTGCTTATGTGCCAAGTGTGGGGCCAGCCAGTGGGCATAGAATAACAGATGGAATGATGCACAGAATGCATGCAGGCTGCACCTATTAGCGTTCATGGTCTTGGCCACAGAGAAGAAAATGCTTTTCTTTCTTGGAAAAGTGCACAGGCAGTAGAGAGAAAGGAAGTAATCTTTTGTATTGTTCTTGCTCTGCCAAAGGCAAAGTGACATTAGGATTTTTTTTTTCTTGACAGCCAGTGGTGGTTCCTGCTCACCCAGTACACAGAACAGAATACTTCAGTGAAGTGTTGATGTAAACTGCTTTTGAAAACAAAGTAAAGCGACACAAGGTCTTCACACAGCCTTTCTGTACCTTTAAACTTGGCTATTTGGAGCCAGAGGAACGATGGAACAATCTGTAAAAATAGCATTTTAAATAAAATGTATTCAAGTCTAGGACAATTGCATTACACGTTGTACACAGGGCTATCTTATTTCAGATTCCATGACAAGCAAAATATGGCTATTTAACAGAGGAGGCAAATTCTACCCTATGGCTAAGAACTGAAGTCTAAATGGAATGCGAAAAGGAAATTCAACTTCTCTTTAAATGCCATCTACAGATGGTTTCTAGCATGCCTTCAGCTATTTTACAATGTCATCCACTGAACGAGGACTTTTTGAAGACCATGTATGTAAGTATTTAGAGACACTTCTAAGAAAGATATCCTTATAAATATCCTTTACTTGCTACTAAATCCAGCTTTTACTAAGACAGAACTTCTCATTATTTGCAAAGAGAAAAAATCCTGTTTACCTGTGAGTTCTTCTTGTTTCAGAATCTATGCCTCAGAAATAGGATTGCCTCATGTCTAGCACTTAAGATTGTGGAGTCCATGTGTGTTTAAAGTAGAGGGGGAAAGAGAAGGGTGAACAGGGCCAGAAGCTGACCTGCTTTAGGAGTCAACCTTCCAGGAATGGCAAGTTCATGCATTGATCCAGCTCTCTGTCAACAAGATAACATATGTCTATGTCCAGTTACTATGTGACAGGGATTGGGCTAGACCCTGGAGCCACAAAAACAGAAAAACCACCCTTGAACGGTTCAAATGTTCTTTCTAGAAAAGGTTGCATGGCTCTGAGAGTCTACGCTTCACATCTTCTACTCCTGTAATGAGGTCCCTTGCCAGCTCCTCCTCTTTGCTCCACAGTGTCTGGAATCTTCTTTAAGGGGTTGCCAGAAGGCCAAACACTCTCAGGATATCTTCTAGATTTTGTTCCCCCAAAAAGAGATTAGCAAAGCAAATATGAACCCCGTGATGGAGGGAAGGGGAGGCCAGTGCACTCAGGATCTGTTCCAGTATTTACACAGGCCAAGAGCTCAGTGCACTCTGCAGGCTGGTACAGAATGATACCTCACCTCTCTGTTGCAGGGAAACTGAGAGGAGTGGGGATGGGGAACTAGTCCTAGAGGCATCTTCATTAATTAAATCCTGCCTCTTAGTCCTTCTTTTCTCACCTGCCTGAAAGCCAGATTGGCCTTCCAACTCCTCCTTTCTTAATTGTCATTATCTATGTTTGCTGCTGCAATTCCTAACACTTCTGCCACCTGCCCCAGGACTCTCAGGCTTTCCAAATCAAACCCACTCCTCTTCAGATCCCTCCACCACCCTTCTAGCTTCTTCCTGTACCTCCATTTGATTACAAACAGCCTACTCGGTTATCAGACTTTTCTTTGTGTATATCATCCACTAACATTTGTTTTTATTTTTATCCTCCATGACAGTGCAGAATCTTTCTAGTGGTACCATTCTCTCCGTTTCTCTCATCCTGTACCCCATCATCACGCCCTAGGCACAGGTCAGCAAATCCCTTACAGCCACCTGCAGATCATTGTCCCATGCCCTCCCTCCACAACTAGAGGAACTTCCCTTCTTTGTTGATCCCACTGTTTAACTATGGAATCCTCTCACTAGCCTCTCCTCTGAGCCCCCAGGTTTCCATTACGCTCAGTGATGTCTCTCTAGGAATTAGCAATGCCAGACTCAAGCTACTTATCAAATACTTGAACTCCTAGTTCAAGCCCCAACAGAGCAATAGAAAATTCACTACAGTGGGGCCAAAATGGCTGATTAGAAGCAGCTGGGTCTGCCGCACTCAAGGAGAGAAATGAAAGACGCAAGTGAATTCAGCACCTTCAACCGAAACATCCAGGTTCTCGCATTGGAACCGACGAGGCAAACAACTCGACCATGGAGAACAAAGAAAAGCAGGGTGGTGGGATGGCACACCTGGGAGCGCACGAAGCCAAAGGAACCTCCATCCCCAGCCAGGGGAAGTGGCGAGTGATTGTGCAACCCCTCCGGGAAACCATGCTTCTCCCACAGATCTTTGCAACCTGCAGATCAGGAGATCCCCTCGTGAGCCCACACCACCAGGGCCTTGGGTCCGATACACAGAGCTGGTTGGAGTCTCAGCAGAACTGAGACTGTTCAGGCACACCTAGAAACCACGGAGTTTTACATACCTCAGCCCCAGGATCCCTGGCGAGGCGGCAGATCCGTCTGTACATACCTCCAGGAATGGGGCTGAATACCGGGAGCCAAGCAGTGTCATTCTGTGGGCCCCAATTCCGTGGCACCTCACAAGTTAAGACCCACTGGCTTGGAATTCCAGCCAGCCAACAGAAACAGGCTGGAGTCTACCTGAGAGGGGACTGAGTTCCCCCAGGGAGGGGTGGCCGCCATCTCTGGGGTTTGGTTGACTCAGCCATTCTAGCCTGCTGGCTTGGAGAATCCAAACGGTCCCGACAAGGAAGGGTCCCCACAGCACAGCACAGCTGCGTTGCCAGATTGTGGCCAGACTGCTTCTTTAAGAGGGACACCGATCCACTCTTCTTCACTGGGCAGAATCTCCCTGCAGGGGCTTCAGCCACTCCAGCCAGGGTTATATGCACACAGCTCTGATCTCTCCCTGGGATGGAGGTCCTCGGGAGAGGGGTGGCCACCATCTCTGTGGTTTGGTGGACTCGGCCATTCCAGCCTGCCAGCTTTGGAGAATCTAAACGGTCCGGATGAGGAACGGTCCCCCTCAACACAGCACACCTGCTCTACCAAAAAGCAGCAGAATGTTTCTTTAAGAGGGCAAAACCACACAACTACATGGAAATTGAACAACCTGCTTCTGAATGACTCCTGGGTAAATAATGAAATTAAGGCAGAAATCAAGAAGTTCTTTGAAACTAATGAGAATAAAGAGACAACAAAACAGAATCTTTGGGACATAGCTAAAGCTGTGTTAAGAGGGAAATTTACAGCACTAAATGCCCATATCAAGAAGCTAGAAAGATCTCAGGTTAACAACTTAACATCACAACTAAAAGAACTAGAGAACCAAGAGAAAAAAAAAAAAACAAAAAAACCCAAAGCTAGCAGAAGACAAGAAATAACCAAGTTCAGAGAGGAACTGAAGGAGATAGAGACATGAAAAGCCCTTCAAAAAAATCAACAAATCCAGGAAATGGATTTAAAAAAATTAATAAAATAGATTGCTAGCTAGACTAATGAAGAAAAGAGAGAAGAATCAAATAAATACTATTAGAAATGATAAGAGGAATATCACCACTGGCCTTACAGAAATATAAACAACCAGCCGAGAATACTATAAACACCTCAATGCACATAAACCACAAAATCTAGAAGAAATGGATAAATTCCTGGACACATACATCCTCCCAAGACTGAACCAGTAAGAAATTGAATCCGAATAGACCAATAACAAGTCTGAAATTGAGGTGTAATAAATAGCCTACCAACCAAAAAAATCCCAGGACCAGATGGAGTCATAGCTGAGTTATACCAGGGTTACAAAGAAGAGCTGGTACCATTGCTACTGAAGCTATTCCAAATAATTGAAAAGGAGGGACTCCTCCCTAACTCATTCTATGAGGCCAGTATCATCCTGATACCAAAACCTGGCAGAGATACAACAAAAGAAGACAACTTCAGGCCAATATCCTTGATGAACATCGATGCAAAAATCCTCAATAAAATACTGGCAAACCAAATCCAGCAGCACATCAAGAAGCTTATCCACCACAATCGAGTTGGCTTCATCCCCAGGATGCAGGCTTGGTTCAACATACACAAATCAATAAAAGTAATTCATCACATAAACAGTCCTAAAGATAAAAAATACATGATTATCTCAATAGATACAGAAAAGGCCTTCGATAAAACTCAACATCGCTTCATGTTAAAAACTCTCAATCAACTAGGTGTTGAAGGAACATATCTCAAATGAATAAGAGCCATATATGACAAACTCACAGCCAATATCATACTGAATGGGCAAAAGCTGGAATCATTCCCCTTGAAAACCAGCATAAGACAAGGATGCCCTCTCTCACCATTCCCATTCAACATAATATTGGAAGTTCTGGCCAGGGCAATCAAGCAAGAGAAAGAAATAAAGTGTATCAAATAAAAAGAGAGGAAGTCAAATTATCTTTGTTTGCAGATGACATGATTCTATATCTAGAATACCCCATCATCTCAGCCCACAATCTTTTTTTTTTTTTTTTTTTTTGGGTTTTTTTTTTTTTTAATGTTAACTATTGTTTAATCTATTATAAATAGTGATATACTAGTGTTGGTTGTATTAGTCTTTTTTTTTTTGTACTTATTTTTGTCTTTTTTTAATTATTATTATTATTTTTTTAATTTATGAAGTATTTATTGATGATTCTTGGGTGTTTCTCGGAGAGGGGGATATGGGAGGGTCATAGGATGATAGTGGAGAGAAGGTCAGGAGATAAACACATGAACAAAGGTCTCTGGTTTTCCTAGGCAGAGGACCCTGCAGCCTTCTGCAGTGTTTGTGCCCCTGGGTACTTGAGATTAGGGAGTGGTGATGACTCTTAAAGAGCATGCTGCCTTCAAGCATCTGTTTAACAAAGCACATCTTGCACCGCCCTTAATCCATTTAACCCTGAGTTGCCACAGCATATGTTTCAGAGAGCATGGGGCTGGGGGAAAGGCCATAGATCAACAGCATCCCAAGGCAGAAGAATTTCTCCTAGTCAGAACAAAATGGAGTCTCCTATGCCCACCCCTTTCTACACAGACACAGCAACAATCTGATCTCTCCTTCCTTTCCCCACACTTCCCCCGCCTTCCTTTCAACAAAACCGCCATCGTCCTCATGGCCCGCTCCCGATGGTCGCTGTCTCTTCGGAGCTGTTGGGTACACCTCCCAGACAGGGCAGCCGGGCAGAGGCGCTCCTCACCTCCCAGACAGGGCGGCCGGGCAGAGGCGCTCCTCGCTTCCCAGACGGGGCCGCCCGGGCAGAGGCGCTCCTCACGTCCTCCCAGACCGGGTGGCAGCTGGGCAGAGGCGCTCCTCACCTCCCAGACGGGGCGGCCGGGCAGAGGCGCTCCTCACTTCCCAGACGGGGCGGCCGAGCAGAGGCGCTCCTCACTTCCCAGAGGGGGCGGCCGGGCAGAGGCGCTCCTCACTTCCCAGACGGGGCGGCCGGGCAGAGACGCTCCTCACTTCCTCCCAGACGGGGTGGCGGCCAGGCAGAAGCGCTCCTCACCTCCCAGACAGGGCGGCCGGGCAGAGGCGCTCCTCACTTCCCAGACTGGGCGGCTGGGCAGAGGCGCTCCTCACTTCCCAGACTGGGCGGCCGGGCAGAGGCGCTCCTCACCTCCTAGACGGGGTGGCCGGGCAGAGGCGCTCCTCACCTCCTAGACCGGGTGGCCAGGCAGAGGCGCTCCTCACTTCCCAGACGGTGTGGCGGCTGGGCAGAGGCGCTCCTCCCTTCCCAGATGGGGCAGCCAGGCAGAGGCACTCCTCACTTCCTCCCAGACGGGGTGGCGGCCAGGCAGAGGCGCTCCTCACTTCCCAGAGGGGGCGGCCGGGCAGAGGTGCTCCTCACTTCCTCCCAGACGGGGTGGCGGCCGGGCAGAGGCACTCCTCACCTCCCAGACGGGGCAGCCAGGCAGAGGTGCTCCTCATCTCCCAAACGGGGCAGCCGGGCATAGGTGCTCCTCACTTCCTCCCAGACGGGGTGACGGCCGGGCAGAGGCACTCCTCACCTCCCAGACGGGGCGGCCGGGCAGAGGCGCTCCTCACCTCCCAGACGGGGCGGCCAGGCAGAGGTGCTCCTCATCTCCCAAACGGGGCAGCCGGGCATAGGTGCTCCTCACTTCCTCCCAGACGGGGTGACGGCCGGGCAGAGGCACTCCTCACCTCCCAGACGGGGCGGCCGGGCAGAGGCGCTCCTCACCTCCCAGACGGAGTGGCCAGGCAGAGGCGCTCCTCACTTCCCATATGGGGTGGCGGCCAGGCAGAGGCGCTCCTCACTTCCCAGATGGGGCAGCCGGGCAGAGGCGCTCCTCACTTCCTCCCAGACGGGGTGGCGGCCAGGCAGAGGCGCTCCTCACCTCCCAGACGGGGCGGCCGGGCAGAGGTGCTCCTCATCTCCCAGACGGGGCGGCCGGGCAGAGGTGCTCCTCATCTCCCAGACGGGGCGGCCGGGCAGAGGTGCTCCTCATCTCCCAGACGGGGCAGCTGGGCAGAGGTGCTCCTCACTTCCTCCCAGACGGGGTGACGGCCGGGAAGAGGCGCTCCTCACCTCCCAGACGGAGTGGTCAGGCAGAGGCGCTCCTCACTTCCCATATGGGGTGGCAGCCGGGCAGAGGCGCTCCTCACTTCCCAGATGGGGCAGCCGGGCAGAGGCGCTCCTCACTTCCTCCCAGACGGGGTGGTGGCCAGGCAGAGGCACTCCTCACCTCCCAGACGGGGCGGCCGGGCAGAGGTGCTCCTCATCTCCCAGACGGGGCAGCTGGGCATAGGCGCTCCTCACTTCCTCCCAGACGGGGTGGCAGCCGGGCAGAGGCACTCCTCACCTCCCAGACGGGGCGGCCGGGCAGAGGCGCTCCTCACCTCCCAGACGGGGCGGCCGGGCAGAGGCGCTCCTCACTTCCTCCCAGACAGGGTGGCGGCCAGGCAGAGGCGCTCCTCACTTCCCAGACGGGGTGGCCGGGCAGAGGCACTCCTCACCTCCCAGACGGGGCGGCCGGGCAGAGGCGCTCCTCACTTCCCAGATGGGGCAGCCGGGCAGAGGCGCTCCTCACTTCCTCCCAGACGGGATGGCGGCCCGGCAGAGGCGCTCCTCACTTCCCAGACGGGGCGGCCGGGCAGAGGTGCTCCTCACTTCCTCCCAGACGGGGTGGCGGCCGGGCAGAGGCGCTCCTCACCTCCCAGATGGGGTGGCCGGGCAGAGGCGCTCCTCCCTTCCCAGACGGAGTGGCCAGGCAGAGGCGCTCCTCACCTCCCAGAGTGGGCGGCCAGGCAGAGGTGCTCCTCACTTCCCAGAGTGGGCGGCCGGGCAGAGGCGCTCCTCACTTCCCATACGGGGTGGCAGCCGAGTAGAGGCGCTCCTCACTTCTCAGATGGGGCAGCTGGGCAGAGGTGTTCCTCACTTCCTCCCAGACGGGGTGGCGGCCAGGCAGAGGCGCTCCTCACCTCCCAGACGGGGCGGCCGGGCAGAGGCACTCCTCACCTCCCAGACGGGGCGGCTGGGCAGAGGCGCTCCTCACTTCCCATATGGGGTGGCAGCCAGGCAGAGGCGCTCCTCACTTCCCAGACGGGGTGGCGGCCAGGCAGAGGTGCTCCTCACTTCCCAGATGGGGCAACCGGGCAGAGGCGCTCCTCACTTCCTCCCAGACGGGGTGGCGGCCAGGCAGAGGCGCTCCTCACCTCCCAGACGGGGCGGCCAGGCAGAGGTGCTCCTCATCTCCCAGACGGGGCAGCCGGGCAGAGGCGCTCCTCACTTCCTCCCAGACGGGGTGGCAGCCGGGCAGAGGCGCTCCTCACATCCCAGACGATGGGCGGCCGGGCAGAGGCGCTCCTCACTTCCCAGATAGGGCGGCCGGGCAGAGGGGCTCCTCATATCCCAGACGATGGGCGGCCAGGCAGAGATGCTCCTCACTTCCTAGACGGGGTGGCGGCGGGGCAGAGGCTGTAATCTTAGCACTTTAAGAGGCCAAGGCAGGAGGCTGGCAGGTGGAGGTTTCAGCGAGCCGAGATCACACCACTGCACTCCAGCCTGAGCACCATTGAGCATTGAGTTAGCGAGACTCCGTCTGCAATCCCAGCACCTCGGGAGGCCGAGGCAGGCAGATCACTCGAGGCCAGGAGCTGGAGACCAGCCCGGTCAACACGGTGAAACCTCGTCTCTACCAAAAATACAAAAACCATTCAGGCGTGGCGGCGCGCGCCTGCAATCCCAGGCACTCGGCAGGCCGAGGCAGGAGAGTCACAGGAGCCCGAGGCAGGGAGGTTGCAGCGAGCCGAGATCATGGCAGTACAGTCCAGCTTCGATAACAGCGGGAGACCGAAAAAAGGAGGAGAGGGAGACCGAAGAAGGGAGAGGGAGAGGGAGAGGGAGAGGGAGAGGGAGAGGGAGAGCCCAAAATCTTCTTAAGCTGATAAGGAACTTCAGCAAAGTCTTAGGATATAAAATTGATGTGCAAAAATCACTAGCATTCCTATACACCAACAACAGTTAAGCAGAGAGCCAAACCATGAATGAAATTCCATTCACAATTGCTACAAAAAGAATAAAATACCTAGGAATACAGCTAACAAGGGAAGTGAAGGGCCTCTTCAAGGAGAATTACAAACCACTGCTCAAAGAAATCAGGGAGGACACAAACAAATGGAAAAACATTCCATGTTCATGTATGATAAAAATCAATATCGTGAAAATGGCCATATTGCCCAAAGTAATTTATAGATTCAGTGCTATTACCATTAAACTACTATTGACATTCTTCACAGAATTAGAAAAAAAACTATTTTAAAATTCATATGGAACCAAAAAAGAGTCCAAATAGCCAAGACAATCCTAAGCAAAAAGAACAAAGCTAGAGGCATCACGCTACCTGACTTCAAACTACACTACAAGGCTACAGTAACCAAAACAGCATGGTACTACTACAAAAACAGACACATAGACCAATGAAACAGAACAGAGAACTCAGAAATAAGACTGCACACCTACAACCATCTGATCTTCCACAAACCTGCCGAAAACAAGCAATGGGGAAGTGATTCCTTATTTGTTAAATGGTGCTTGGAGAACTGGCTAGCCATATGCAGAAAATTGAAACTGGACTCCTTCCTTACACTATAAACAAAAATTAACTCAGGATGAATTAAAGACTTAATTGTAAACCCCAAAACTATAAAAACTCTAGAAGAAAATTTAGGCAGTACCCTTCAGGACATAGGCATGGGTAAAGATTTCATGATGAAAATGCCAAAAGCAATTGCCCCCAAAGCCAAAATTGACAAATGGGATCTAATTAAACTAAAGAGCTTCTGCACAGCAAAAGAAACTATCATCAGAGCGAACAGACAACCTACAGAACAGGAGAAAACTTTTGCAATCTATCCATCTGACAAAGGTCTAATGTCCAGACTCTACAAGGAACTTTTAAAACAATTTTACAAGAAACAACCCCATTAAAAAGTAGGCAAAGAACATGAACAGATACTTCTCAAAAGAAGACATACATGCAGCCAACACACATGAAAAAAAGCTCAACATCACTGATCATTAAAGAAATGCAAATTGAAACTACAATAAGATACCATCTCATTCAAGTCAGAATGTCTATTATTAAAAAGTCCAAAATAACAGATGCTGGTGAGGTTGCAGAGAAAAAGGAATGCTTTTACACTGTTGGGGGGAGTGTAAATTAGTTCAACCATTGTGGAAGAGAGTGTGGTGATTCCTCAAAGACCTAGAGGCATGGATACCATATGACCCAGCAATCACATTACTAGGTATAATCTCAAAGGAATGGAAATCATCCTATTATAAAGATATTTACACGTGTATGTTCATTGCAGCACTATTCAAAATAGCAAAGACATGGAATCAATCTAAATGCCCATCAGTGATAGACTGGATAAAAAAAAAAATGTGATACATATACACCATGGAATACTATGCAGCCATACAAAGGAACGAGATCATGTCCTTTGCAGGGACATGGATGAAGCTGGAGGCCATTATCCTTAGCAAACTAATGCAGGAACAGAAAGCCAAATACTGCACGTTCTCACTTAAAACTGGGAGCTGAATGATGAGAATACATGGACACATGGGGGGAACAATACACACTGGAGCCTGTCTGGGGAGGAAGAGTATCAGGAAGAATAGTTAATGGATGCTGGGCTTAATACCTAGGTGATGGGATAATCTGTGCAGCAAATCACCATGGCACACATTTACCTATGTAACAAACCTACACATCCTGCACATGGACTGCTGAACTTAAAAAGTTGAAAGAGAAAAGAAAGAAAAAGAAAATTCACTACAGCAGGAGCCATACCTTCCATTTGCAAACACCTCTATCAATGAGAAATATTTTAATAAGCTGAAGCCTGTGTTCCTATCATCAGTGTTAATTGTCTAGTCCTGCTTTTTGAAATTCTATAAAAGAAATCAAATTGCTTTTCCTATATCACAGCCCCTGGACCATTTGGGAATTTTTATCATATTCCTGCTAAGACTTCTCTACTGCAGGCTAACCAACTCCAGGGCCTTTTAGTTTTGTGAATATAACACATTATAAGGTTTCTTCACTCATATAATTGCTCTCCCCCTGAATATTCTCCAGGCTCTGCATGTGGTAAGACTGTATATGTAGTTTTCAGTGTGATGTGATCAGTGGTGCTATCCCTTCCACTCCAGAAACAGTTTTTCCATGAACACAACCTAAGAACACATAAAGTCATTGTGGTGGTGGTGATGGTGATTATGGTGGCAACAGTGGTGGTGATGATGGTTGTCGTGGTGGCAGTTATGGTGGTGATTGGGATGGTGAGGAGGGTGATGGTAGTAGTGGAGTTGGTGGTGTGGTGGTGGTGTTGATAGTGGTGTGGTATCACCATCTTCGGTGATAGTCTCAGTAATCATGTAATACTCTTGACTTAGTGAAATTAAGTAAAACTAAAAGCTTGTTTTGCTGTTATTAAGTCACATCTCCATCATCTTTTCGATCAACTGTTGTCTTTTGGACCAAGATCAAGACTACTGACCATATGTTGGTAGATTTGAGCCATGATTTCAACCTAACAAGGGTCAATTTAGATCCTGATTTTGTCACTGTTTGTTCACCATTCTTCCCAGCTTTGGTTCATCTGCAGATTAATGATCATGTCTTCTATATCTTTATCCAAGTTTCTGATTAAATATGAATCAAGCAGTGTTAAAGTTAGAGGCCTATGAAGAGACACTAAAGAGTGTTCTTCAGGGTAACATCTATCTATTAATCACCATCCTTTGGATAAAATTGTTCAATTAATCAATTTTAATGTACCTCATTTTTCTTCTGTTCCATTCCCAAGGCTATCATGAAATTTGGATGCTCTCTCCATATGTTGCATTTCTTCTTTGTACCAATTTAATAATCAAGGCCCCCCTTGAAAAAAAATTAGTTTGATATGACTTTTTTGTGTTGCTATAAGAGAATACCACAGACTGGGTAATTTATAAAGGACAGAAATTTAATTTCTCACATTTCTGGAGGTTAGGAAGTTCAAGATCAAGATGCCAGCATCTGGTAAGTATTGCTCTCTACTTCCAACATGGTATCTTGAATGCTGAGTCCTCTGAAGAAGAGGAACATTATGTCTTCACATGGCAGAAGGCAGAAGGGCAAAAAAATGGCACACTCCCTCCATCAAGCCCTTCTACAAGGAGACTGCCTAGTCTCGTTCTTGAGGGTGGAGCCCACATGACTCAATCACCTCCCAAAGCCCATATCTCCCAATAATGTTTCATTGGGAATTATGTTTCAACATAAATTTGGAGATGATCAAAACATTCCATCTACAACAGACTTTTTTCTTTTTCCATAGGTTATTGGGGGCACAGGTGGTGTTTGGTTACATGAGTAAGTTCTTCAGTGGTGATTTGTGAGATTTTGGTGCACCCATCACCTGAGCAGTATACACTGCACCCTATTTGCAGTCTTTTATCCCTCGTTCCCCTCCCACCCTTCCTCCCAAGTTCCCAAAGTCCATTGTGTCATTCTTATGCCTTTGCATCCTCATAGCTTAGCTCCCACATATCAGTGGGAACATACGATGTTTGGTTTTCTATTCCTGAGTCACTTCACTTAGAATAATAGTCTCCAGTGTCACCTAGGTTGCTGCGAATGTTGTTAATTCATTCTTTTTTATGTCTGAGTAGTATTCCATCATTATATATATATATATATATATATATATGTATACATATATATATGAGTGGATAAAGAAACTGTGATATATATGTATACATGTGTGTATATATATGTATGTGTGTGTGTGATATATCTCACAGTTTCTTTATCCACTCGTTGATTAATGGGCATTTGGGTTGGTTCCATGTTTTTGCAATTGCGAATTGTGCTGCTATAAACGTGTGTGCAAATTATCTTTTTCGTGTAATGACTTCTTTTCCTCCAAGTAGATACCCAGTACTGGGATTGCTGTATCAAATGGTAGTTCTACTTTTAGTTCTTTAAGGAATCTCCACACTACTTTCCATAGTGACTGTACTAGTTAACATTCCCACTAGCAGAGTAGAGTGTTCCCTGATGACCGCATCCACACCAACATCTACTGTTTTTTTATTTTTTATTACGGCCATTCTTGCAGGGGTAAGGTGGTATCACATTGTGGTTTTGATTTACATTTCCCTGATCATTAGTGATGTTGAGCATTTTTTTTCCATATGTTTGTTGGCCATTTTTATATCATCTTTTGAGAATTGTCTATTCATGTCCTTAGCCCACTTTTTGATGGGATTATTTGGGGGTTTTTTTGTTTTTTTTCTTACTGATTTGTTTGAGTTTGTTGTAGATTCTGGATATTAGTTCTTTGTCAGATGTATAGATTGTGAAGATTTTCTCCCACTCTGTGGGTTGTCTGTTTACTCTGCTGACTGTTCCTTTAGTCATGCAAAAGCTCTTTAGTTTAATTAAGTCCCAGCTATTTATCTTTGTTTTTATTGCATTTGCTTTTGGGTTCTTGGTCATGAAATCCTTACCTAAGCCATTGTCTAGAAGGGTTTTTCCAATGTTATCTTCTAGAAATTTTATAGTTTCAGATCTTAGATTTAAGTCCTTAATCCATCTTGAGTTGATTTTTGTATAAGGTGAGAGATGAGGATCCAGTTTCATTCTCCTACATGTGGCTAGCCAATTATCCCAGCACCATGTGTTGAATAGGGTGTCCTTTCCCCACTTTATGTTTTTGTTTGCTTTGTCAAAGAACAGTTGGCTGTAAGTATTTGGGTTTATTTCTGGGTTCTCTATACTGTTCCATTGGTCTATGTGCCTATTATTATACCAGTAACATGCTGTTTTGGTGACTATGGCCTTAGAGTATAGTTTGAAATCAGGTAATGTTATGCCTCCAAATTTGTTCTTTTTGCTTAGTCTTGCTTTGGCGATGCAGGCTCTTATTTAGTTTCATATGAATTTTACAATTGTTTTTTCTAATTCTATGAAGAATGATGGTCGTATTTTGATGGGGATTGCATTGAATTTGTAGATTGCTTTTGGCAGTATGGTCATTTTCACACTACTGATTCTACCTATTCGTGAGCATGGGATGTGTTTCCATTTGTTTGTGTCATCTACGATTTCTTTCAGCAGTGTTTTGTAGGGTTACTTGTAGAGGTCTTTCACCTCCTTGGTTAAGTATATTCCTAAGTATTTTTTTTTCAGCTATTGTGAAAGGCGATGAGTTCTTGATTTGATTCTCCGCTTGGTTGCTGTTGGTGTATAGAAGAGCTACCGATTTGTGTACATCAATATTGTATCTGGAAACTTTGCTGAATTCTTTTATCAGTTCTAAGAGCTTTCTGGAGGAGTCTTTAAGGTTTTTGAGTTAAACAATAATATTATCTGCAAGCAGTGACAGTTTGACTTACTTTTTACAGATTTGGATGTCCTTTATTTTTTTCTTTTGTCTGATTGCTCTGGCTAGGACTTCCAGTACTATGTTGAAGAGGAGTGGTAAGAGTGGGCATCCTTGTCTTGTTCCAGTTCTCAGAGGGAATGCTTTCAACTTTTTCCCGTTCAGTATTATGTTGGCTGTGGGTTTGTCATAGGTGGCTTTTATTACATTGAGGTATGTCCCTTGTATGCTGATTTTGCTTAGAGTTTTTATCATAAAGGGATGCTGGATTTTGTTGAATGCTTTTTCTGCATCTATTCAGATGATCATGCGATTTTTGTTTTTAATTATGTTTATGTCGTGTATCACATTTGTTGACTTGCATATGTTAAACCATCCCTGCAACCCTTGTATGAACCCCAGTTGATCATGGTAGATTATCTTTTTGATATATTGTTGGATTCGGTTAGTTAGTATTTTGTTAAGGATTTTAGCATCTATGTTCACCATCGATATCTGTCTGTAGTTACCTTTTTTGGTTATGTCTTTTCCTGGTTTTGGTATCAGGGTGATACTGGCTTCACAGAATGACTTAGGGAGGGTTCCATCTTTCTCTGTCTTGTCGAATAGTGTCAATAGGATCGGTAACAATTCTTCACAGCAGACTTTTTCAATATTGGTGATCACCAGATTCCTTTCTCATCGCCATCCTGTTAATAATTAATACTAGAATCTTACTTGGAATCTATACAATACCCAATGATCTTTAGTGAAAAAATGCTGCTTCTTCATTTTGAGAACCAGAATCACTTTTGTCCATTCCACTTTTTTAACGCCTTTCCCCTCTACAATTCCCTCATTGGAGAAAAAATTCATTCCTCCTTGGAGCCTCAGAGCTCACTGAAACCTCGTGAAACAGCTCTTGCTCTGCCTTCTATTAGGGTTGTTTATTTAGATAGACATCATATTCCTTCTACCCCCACCCCCAAGATATTCACACTTGATTATACATTCCTTGGTAACAAAAGACATTGCTTTTTTTTTTTTTTTGCTATCTCCTGCAGTGCCTTACACCATATATTTGAAAGACTGAATTGAACTAAAGTGCACAAAGGAAGAAAATTAGTTTTATCTATGCAGTCTCAAAATTATTTTTGGTCAAATTGGATTTTTTTCATCTATCTTAATGTCTAATTTGTTCATAGTTGAATCAGTCTTGCAGTTAATCTGATGTGGCCGTTAAGACTACTGAAGACAGTAAATTCATTTTCCTGATCTAGTGATTTTTAATCATATAGTCACAACCACTCACCCAGAAAAATAAAACAGCAGACTAAATAGCAAACTAATAGCAGAATGATGAATGGAATTATCCCTAGGCCCAAAGGCTATTATATGTAATCTACAGTCTCTGTCTAATTCATTCATTCAGCTTTGATTCAACACCCTTTTGTTAAGTGACAATAATAGTTACCAGTTACTGAATCCTTCCTATGGGCTAAGCACTTGAATAAGACAGTAATGTGGTGGCTGCCAATATCAGGCTTGCCTTGAGTCCTGGCAACACCAGTTATTATTTGTGCAACCATAAGCCAGCTACTTCATTTTAAAACAAGTTATCATAAATATTAGTTATACCATTATTGTTAAAATGTATTATCTCATTGAATCCTCACAACAACCTTGTGAGCCACTTTTATTTCTTCCTACTTTAAAAATTTGCAAGGTACTGGGTGCTGGATGCTGCAGGATTTATAGAAATGACCATGTCTATAAATGACCTGATCCTGCCCTCAAGGACTTTACAATGAAGTAAAAAGGACTGAATTTTAAATAATTAATTATAATCAAAAGCAGAATGAAATATTTCCCATAGCATTGTGAATGCAAAATGTTGGAGAGCACAGAGGATTCAACGGATGATGGCTTTATATAAAAGGTAGAGTATGAGTTGAAACTGGAGGGGTGAAAAGGATTTGCAGAGTCATAACAGAGGTAAAGGACAATCCACAAAAGTGAAGGAGCCACAGAAGCAAAGCATGACAGCATAAAAAAGCATTAGGGGTGCAATGCTGACCAGGGAGTGTTTCTCAACCTGCCAGCTGCAAGAATTATTTCACTGTGGCCCTACCAGGATTATTTTTGTATATGGAGTATATCAGCAAGACAATTAGAGCGCATCACACATAGAAAAGATAAGGTTGGTTTTGTGAAATTTTTTTCAATGATATGCAAGAGTATTGAGTCATAATATAAAATATACTTCTTATTGTGGGTTGTGGTCTAATAAGTGGGGAAGGCGCTCATCTAGAGAGGTTGAAACTAAGTCATGAAGAGAGATGTAGTGTGGGGATGAGGCTGGTATCCTAGAAAAATCATGTCTAGAAAATGGGATGATGTATTTACATTTGAGATGAGGAATGGAAGAAAGGAAACAAGTTAGGGGAAGCTGCAACAGTCTGTGCCAGCACATCCCAAATTGCTGTGAATCAAGCCTGTTCTGGGAGTTATTAGTAGGCATGAGGAGGGGAAAGTCTTTGGGTGAGCAAATACAGGCATTGTAACATGTAGATAGAAGTGGGTTTATGGTAAAGCTAATGAAGCTAAATCTTCTTGTTTTCATAAGTCCCTTCCAAGGCTCTGTTCTGAATTTTGTGTTCATAATTTTGTGTTCTTTTTCTTAAAAAGGACCTTCAGATTGTATAAACTTTGATACCCACCAAACCTGAATCTTCCTCAGCTTGTATATAAATTTAAGTAGGTGTCTTTTTCACAAAATAGGGCTTCTCAGAAACTTTAAGCTACTGTTGTGCAGGCTGGGCGCAGTGGCTCATGCCTGTAATCCCAGCACTTTGGGAGGCCAAGGCAGGCAGATCACAAGTTCAGGAGTTCGAGACCAGCCTGGCCAACATAGTGAAACCCTGTCTCTACTAAAAATACAAACATTAGCCAGGCATATGTCTGTCGTCCCAGCTACTCAGGAGGCTGAGGCAGGAGAATCGCTCTGTTGCCCAGGAGATGGAGGTTATGGTGAGCCGAGATCACGCCAGCCTGGGCAACAGAGCGAGACTTGGTCTCAAAATATATATACTCAGTCTCAATATATATATATATACTAATGTTCATTTTGAATCCCCTGAGATAGTAATATTATACCTTCTCCTCTTTCCTCAAACCCCCACACCTCTCCCTTAACCCTTCATCTCAACTGTCACTCACACCTCACATTTCATGAGCAACACAGAAGCCATTCAATGCAATTTCACTCGTCTCACCAATAAACCTACTATATTGCTGTCAAAATTTATATCACAGCCCATGTTTAGGGAAAGGGTGACTTTTTTTCTTTATGTCTAATTGACCCCATCTTTCTCTGGAGTTCTCATTTCCACAAAAAAAAAAAAAAAAAAAAAAAAAAAAAAAAAGATAACAAGTTTACTAAGAGTAACTTGGTTTCTTTCCATTTAAAAGAAGCTGTTGGTTAAATAGTCTCTGTGGAGTTAAATACTCAATTTTTCAAAGTGTTTTCCATTTCCTGTTGTCTTTCTCTTCTCCTTAGGTAGCATCTGGACATAGTGGAACCCTGTGTGAGTTCATAGCAGTGGGAGAGAGGCCTCTGGTCTACCTCCTCTCCTTTGAGCCCCCAGTCCCGCTAGGGGATAAGTCATTCTAGTGGGCTTCTGGCCATCTGGCAGCATCCACAGATGATACCCTGGTCTCTCACCACATCACAGACTCCCATCTCAACCTCAGTCTTATTCTGAGCCTTGGCTCCTCTCAGCACTTCCGCCACCACTGGGAGCTGGAACCAGCTGCTTTCTCAAACCTGTGGGAGCAGCTTTGTGTTGATGGAAATATTTGTTGAAGCATCTCTCAAGCATCTCTTTCAGCCTTGATTTCTCTCCCATTCCTATGCCTTCTTGGAGATGATGCCACCTCAAATGTAGGGCTCATTTGAGAGGATTTCAACCACCCCAGGCTGTGTCTCAGCAAAGTAAGTACTAGCCATATAAATTTTGTTTTCTACAAATCTATCTAGAACTTTCCAATATAACATACTCTCAAGTTAGACCTCAAGAGCATTCGTGTGGCTGCTTCTTTCTTTTACACTTCTCTCTGGCCTCTCCTCCCTTTGTCCTCCCCTTGCCTGCCTGGCAGGAAGTCCCCTCATATCGTTTTCTCCTCCTCTTCTATTCTTTGTGCTTTACTCAAGACAGTACCCTCCACTTCTTCCTTGGGGCAATAATATGTGTAATTTAACCTTATAGTAGAAGGTCAGCAAGAGAAAGAAACCCAGATAACAAAGAAAAAAAAAAGTCAGGTTATGGTTTTTAGATGTCCATTCTCCTACATGACAAATGTATTTGTTAATCCATAGTGTCTTTATCTTTTTCCATCACCATGGAGACTATTCATATAAAAGGTTAATCCTCCACTTTGTCAACAACCACAAGTACCCTCCAGGATTTCCCTTTTAGGTTATCTCCCCTCAGTCTGCCTCATCAGTCTCCTCCTCTGAGATTACCACCCTCCACATATGAACAGATTCCAAAATCACCCACCATTTCACTCATTCTTGACTCTAAATTCTCCTCCAGGACAACACCATTTCTCCTGTCATTCAGAGCAAACCTCTCAAAACAGTTGTCTCATTCCACATTTCCATTTTCTTGTATCTCTCTAACTATTTAATCCACTATAATCTGATTTCTTCCTGAACCATCCCACTGAATTTAATATTGTCAAGATCACCTATGATTTTTGTATTAGTCAGCTCCAGCTACCATAACAAAATATCATAGACTGAGTGGGTTAAACAACAAAAATTTAATTCTTCACAGTTCTAGAGGCTGGAAAATCCAAGATCAAGGTGCCAACAGGATTTGGTTTCTTGTGAGGGTGCTCCTTCTGGCTTGCAGATGGCCACCTTCACACTGTGTCTTCACATGACCTTTTCTTGGTTTATTTGTACATATGTGTGGTTGAGGGGTAGGGGGGAGAGAGAGAGAGAGAAGAGATCTTCCTCTTTTTATAAAGCCACCAATTCTATGTATTAGGATTACACCATTACGACCTCATTCAACCTTAATTAGCTTCTAAAAGCCTTGTCTCCAAATACAATCACATTGAAAGCTGGGGCTTCATTAGATAAATTTTGTAGGGTTGGGGTGGTGGGGAGGAGAACACGATTTTGTCCATAGCAACTTGCTTATTGCTAAAGCCAATAAAGATTTAGATTCTCATGCTTGTCTTCTTAATAACATTTGAAATAAGAAATTATGACTGCCTTCCTGAAACACATTTCTTAGTTCTCTGTTATCACTTTTGTTTTTCTGTGCTTTTTCCTCTGCCACTAGCCTGTCCTTTTCAAGCTTGCTTGCTAGGTCTGGCATTTGATTTTGGGGGCTGCTAAGGGTCAGTCCTGAATGCTGTCCCTCTCTCTGCCCTTTCTTTATGTTCATGACTCTAAAATTTATATTGCCAACCCAGACTTCTGGTTTGAGTTTGCTACCATATAGCCATGTGCCTACTTAACATTTTTTGAATGTTTCACACATGTATCTTCAGCTTGACAGATTTGAAAAATAATTATTGATTTTTCTTAACACACTGCACCCCAACCCCAATTTCTTCCTATCTTATTAAATAGCATCATTTTCTTTTTCTTTTTTTTTTTGCAGGGTGGGGTGGGGGGAGGAGGGGCGGGGAGGTAGGGGAGGGGATAGAGTTTTGCTTTTGTTGCCCAGGGTGGAGCGCAATGGCGCAATCTTGGCTCACTGCAACCTCTGCCTCCTCGGTTCAAGCAGTTCTCCTGCCTCAGCCCACCAAGTAGCTGGGATTACAGGTGCCCGCCACCACACCTGGCTAATTTTTTTGTATTTTTAGTACAGCTGAGGTTTCACCATGTTGGCCAGGCTGGTCTCGAACTCCTGATCTCAGGTGATCCACCCACCTTGGCCTCCCAAAATGCTGGGATTACAGGCATGAGCTACTGTGCCTGGCCCAAGAGCATCATTTTCTAACAGTTGTTCAAGCTATAAATCTAGGAATTTTCCTTAATTTCTACCTTTCCCTTACCTTCTGCATGTAATCCAAGAAAAAGTGCTTTCAACTCTCCAAATATGTATTTTTCTCTCCTCTGCCTGCCCCTTACATCACACCACAATTATGCCACAATCACCTCTCACCAGACCTTGCACATTAGCCCCTTAACTAGTTTCCCTGCTTCAGTTCCTGTCTTCTCCAATTCACGCTCCATATAAATGTAAGAGATGTTGGTTTAAAATATACCATAGCTCTTCTTCCTTCTCCTCCTCTTTCTTTTTCCTTTGTTTCTTTACCCTTCCTCAACAATTCAGCCCCTAAGCCATTCATTGGTGTTAAACAACATAGGCATTCATATTGTGGGGGACTGGCCACAATGACCAGAAACGGGGGTCAGAACCCAGGGAAAGCTCAGGAGGGCATCCATGTGGGGAGACAGCTTGGTGGGTATTGCCTAAGCCTGGATGAGTAAGAAGGATATCCACATAGGAGGGCAAGGAGATGGCAATAGCCCGGCATGGCTGTTGGAGCCTGAGTGGGTGAGATTGTCAATGTTGGGAGGTGCAAAGGGTTGGCAGCAGAAATGGGAGACTGATTATATGCAGGGATGCTGATCAAATAAGTTAAATAGATTAAGGGTAATGGAAGCCATATTTCTCACTGTGGAAGAAAAGGGCTACAAATATGGAAAGGTATAAAAATAGGATTTACCCTGTAGTGTTGCATTGGAATTGGAGACAGCAGTATGAATTCATGATCTCCAATATATACCAATGGACATAAAAATCAACAGAGGTAAATATGTGTAAACACACACACATACATACACATATAGCTCCCTAACTCTGTCCACTGAGAAAGCCTGGGAGCAGTGACACCCAAGTAACAATAAGCACAAATCTTAGTGTCTAAATACCATTTTCTACTAAAAAGAACCAGGGCTCCTAATTGAAATGGATCATCCCAAGCCTGGGGCAAGGGAAGTACTAGATGACTGTGGAAAATGTTTTATGTGAGAAATTGAGAAAGTGTTCATAAAATGATGGAAACATATCAAAAGAACACAGAAGCCACCTTGAAGGGGTTCCCACTGGTCACATCTGTAACTATTTTAGCACCAAAAAAATAGTGATCATACTAAATAATTATTCATTAAATAAAATAAGACATTTTAAAGGTAACTTTTCAGTGGAGAGGCCTGGCTCGCACCTGACCAGAATCAGGTGATCAAAGTTAAAATCACTGGCTTAAATAGGTTGCTCAAAACCATGCACCACTTTATAGGATGTAATGCATCATTCTGATGATATTCCTGCCAATTATACATAACATGAATTTAATCATAAAGTGACATCAGAAACACCACAATTGAGAGATGTCTACAAAGTAGCCTCCAATCTTGCAAAGTGTCAAGATCATGGCCATCGAGGAAAGGTGGGGCACTATAGCAGATGGAGGAAAACTAGAGATATGCTACCTAAAAGCAAAGCATGATTTTGAATGGAATCCTTTTGCTATAAAGGACATTATTGTGACAACTGGCAAGACTTGAATAGGGTCCAAGGATTAGTTAATAGTAATGTATTGACTGTAATCTCAGCACTTTGGGAGACCCAGGTGGGTGGACCACTTGAGGTCAGGAGTTCAAGACCAGCCTGGCCAACATGGTGAAACCCCATCTTTACTAAAAATACAAAAAGTATCTGGGTGCGTTGGTGTGCACCTATAATCTCAGCTACTCAGGAGGCAGGAGGATTGCTTGAAGCCGGGAGGCCGAGGTTTTAGTGAGCCGAGAGCCTGGGTGACAGAGCAAGACTGTCTTAAAAAAAAAAAAAAAAAAAAAAAGTAATGTATTGATTTAATTTCCTGATCTGTGGGATCGTATTTTGAGTAGTAGGAGAATGTCCTTGTTATAAAGTGGTTGGGTTGATGGGTCACATGGTAGGCAGCCTTTAAAATGTCTCCATGATCCTTTCCTCTTGATATTCATGCCCTCATATAATCCCCACCCATTGAGTTACATCTATGCCTAGTGACTCACTTCCAAATAATAGCACACAGCAAAAATGATGGCATATCACTTATGAGATTAACCTTTTTGGTTACAAAAAGATTGTGGCTGCCATCTTGGGTACTCTTTCTCCTTTTCTTGCTCACTCACACTGAGAAGTCAGCTTCCATGCTGTGAGCTTCCCCATAATGGGAAGTACATGGCAAGGAACTGAGGGAGGCCTCCAGCTACATGCCAGTGAGGAACTGAATCCTCAGAAAGCAACTGAAGGCCTTAGTTCAGAAGCCTAAAAGGGGCTAAATCCTGCCAATGACCACTTGAAAGAGCTTGGAAGTGAATCTTCCTACAGTTGAGTATTTGAGTGAGACTGCAGCCCTAGCCAACACCTTGTTCAAAGACTTCTGAGAGTCTCTGAGGCAGATGATCCAGCCAAACCACACCTGGATTTTGACCCACAGAAACTCTGGGATAATAAATGTTGTTTAGTATTTACATTTCTTTCTGGATTTTCTTGGATTTTAATGAAAAGTTGGGACACAAGGCATCAGTCTTCAAACTACATTCTGCTGTCTGCGGGCAAATAGAACTTCCTTTCTCCCTTTATTTTAGAATTAAATACATTCTAAATACATAATCTCATTCCTAAAGCTGCTAAGCTTTAGGGTAATTTGTTAGACAACAATAGATAACTAATATAGGGCATCATATTGCAACTTACTCTCAAATGGTTCTGAGGAAACGGCAGAACCATTTCAGTTCCTTGGACAGATCCTGCCCTCTCCTATCACAGGGCCGTTGAATTCACTGCTACCCCTTCCTGGGATGCTCTTTCCCAATTCCTCATGTGAATATTCTAATCTTATCTTTGGAATCTCACTATAAATATTAGCTTAAGTCTCTTACCCCTCCTTCATATTCTCTTGTTCAGCTCCTCATTCATTTCTTTCATATACTTTATCAGATGTTGTAATTCTCCTATTTGTGTACTTGTTTTGATCAGTCTCAGCCTTTGATAAAGACAAACCCCATGGGAGACATCTTCCTCTTCTACACCATTACATTCCCAGTACCTAACAAATAGTAAATACTCTTTAAATACTTGTTGAATGAATTGATTAATATAATGCTTGATCATCTGGGTAGAATTTTTTAAAGTAAAATTTGATTAATACTCACTCCCGAAAAGAAATTTTAAGGCTACATAGAGAGTTCAATTGTACCAATATAGGCTGATCATACCAATCGAGACTCATTATAATAGATTATTTATCTTTCAACATCAAAATTAAGAGTGTCCTTTTTCTATATTACGTTCTGGTTATCTTGGTTACCACACTTACCTGTCTCTACAAGTGGGTTTTTCTTTCTTTTTTTTTCATTCTTTCAATCCCTGTTTTGCAGATATCACAACAGAGTTGTATTCTATGTACAATAAAATCCCACATTCAGGTAACAGCACATTCTTCCAAGAGTTCCAGGAACAGCCCCCATGTGGATTTAATAGGCCAAGGAGCATGGCTTTCAGGAAGGCAATGATGGTGGGGCTGGGGACCCTCTTCTGACGGCTACATGGCCCCATTCCTCTTCAACAGTTCAGCACCATCAGTGAGGAGAGAAAAAGGCAGAGAGAGAGACAGAAAGACAGACAGAGCATACCTGAAATCTCCCAGCTTGTTTCTGTCAGAACACATCAGTTCCAGGTCATGTTTCTGCAGCAAGCATGTCATGGAGCAAGCACGAGCTGTCAATATGGAGAACAGAGAAGCTCCTTTGACAGATCCCACATCTACATTCCAGGCCCATTATGTCAAGATAACTTGTTGTTCCCCTTGAATGAGCTGCCTCTCCCTCTGCTGGGTCCCCAGCTGTGGAAATCCTCAGTGTCGAGCCTTGAAAGGTGCCATGTCTCTGCTTGTCATACATATTTACAGGCCAGAACTGCTATAGTCATAGTTGGGAGTAGGGGTGAGGAGGGACAAACAGGCAGGAACTTAGCCCGTCTTCCAGAAGTGCCACCTGCCACTCCACATTCTCACCATGGGAGGTGTGTTCAGTTCAAACCTAGAATCATTAAAGTCAGCATCAGAGTTAACTTCTTTTAGTGGTAACCTCACACTTCTGAAAGTAGCTTTTGAGAAATGGGTAAACAAATCTTTTAATGAAAATTATAATAAACTCTGCCTAATTCCTCATTACCTTTGGCTTCTAGTGTCTGGGTATGAGGGGGTTGGGGAAGAAGACAAATGTGTTTATTTGTTGACTGGGGCTGTATATTGTAAAATAAAGGGAGAAAGGTAGTTCTATTTGACAGGAGACTGTAGTGTGAAGACTGACGCCTAGTGTCCCAATTTTTTATTAAAATCCAAGAAAATCCAGAATGAAATGTAAGTATTTACACTGGCCAGAGCTAGTACTGACAGTCAAGTTATTGCCCAACTCTAGGAGGAATTTTTATAAACTACAAGACTGGGTAGATTGAAAAACACATTTGTGGGCGATGGAGCCAAGATGGCCAAATAGGAACAGCTCCAGTCTACAGCTCCCAGCGTGAGGGACACAGAAGATGGGTGATTTCTGCATTTCCATCTGAGGTACCGGGTTCATCTCCCTAGGGAGTGCCAGACAGTGGGAACAGGACAGTGGGTGCAGCGCACTGTGCACAAGCGGAAGCAGGGTGAGGCATTGCCTCACTCAGGAAGCACAAGGGGTCAGGGAGTTCCCTTTCCTAGTCAAAGAAAGGGGTGACAGACGGCACCTGGAAAATCGGGTCACTCCCACCCTAATACTGGGGTTTTCCAACGGGCTTAAAAAACGGCACACCAGGAGATTATATACCGCACCTGGCTCAGAGGGTCCTATGCCCACAGAGTCTCGCTGATTGCTGGCACAGCAGTCTGAGATCAAACTGCAAGGTGGCAGCGAGGCTGGGGGAGGGGCGCCTGCCATTGCCCAGGCTTGATTAAGTAAACAAAGCAGCTAGGAAGCTAGAACTGGGTGGAGCCTACCACAGCTCAAGGAGGCCTTCCTGCCTCTGTAGGCTCCACTTCTGGGGGCAGGGCACAGACAAACAAAAAGACAGCAGTAACCTCTGCAGACTTAAATGTCCCTGTCTGACAGCTTTGAAGAGAGGAGTGGTTCTCCCAGCACGCAGCTGGAGATCTGAGAACGGGCAGACTGCCTCCTCAAGTGGGTCTCTGACCCCTGAGCAGTCTAACTGGGAGGCACCCCCCAGTAGAGGCAGACTGACACCGCACACGGCCGGGTACTCCTCTGAGACAAAACTTCCAGAGGAACGATCAGGCAGCAGCATTTGCAGTTCACCAACATCCACTGTTCTGCAGCCACTGCTGCTGATACCCAGGCAAACAGGGTGTGGAGTAGACTTTTAGCAAACTCCAACAGACCTGGAGCTGAGGGTCCTGTCTGTTAGAAGGAAAACTAACAAACAGAAAGGACATCCACACCAAAAACCCATCTGTACATCACCATCAAAGACCAAAAGTAGATAAAACCACAAAGATGGGGAAAAAACACAGCAGAAAAACTGGAAACTCTAAAAAACAGAGTGCCTCTCCTACTCCAAAGGAACGCAGCTCTTCACCAGCAACGGAACAAAGCTGGATGGAGAATGACTTTGACGAGTTGAAAGAAGAAGGCTTCACACAATCAAACTACTCCAAGCTACAGGAGTAAATTCAAACCAATGGCAAAGAAGTTAAAAACTTTGAAAAAAAAATTAGACGAATGGATATCTAGAATAAACAATGCAGAGAAGTCCTTAAAGGAGCTGATGGAGCTGAAAGCCAAGGCTCGAGGACTACATGAAGAACGCAGAAGCCTCAGGAGCCGATGCCATCAACTGGAAGAAAGGGTATCAGTGATAGAAGACGAAATGAATGAAATGAAGCGAGAAGGGAAGTTTAGAGAAAAAAGAATGAAAAGAAATGAACAAAGACTCCAAGAAATATGGGACTATATGAAAAGACCAAATCTACGTCTGACTGGTGTACGTGAAAATGACGGGGAGAATGGAACCAAGTTGGAAAACACTCTGCAGGATATTATCCAGGAGAACTTCCCCAATCTAGCAAGGCAGGCCAACATTCAAATTCAGGAAATACAGAGAACACCACAAAGATACTCCTCGAGAAGAGCAACTCCAAGACACATAATTGTCAGATTCACCAAAGTTGAAATGAAGGAAAAAATGTTAAGGGCAGCCAGAGAGAAAGGTCGGGTTAACCACAAAGGGAAGCCCATCAGACTAACAGCGGATCTCTCGGCAGAAACTCTACAAACCAGAAAAGAGTGGGGGCCAATATTCAACATTCTTAAAGAAAAGAATTTTCAACCCAGAATTTCATATCCAGCCAAACTAAGCTTCATAAGTGAAGGAGAAATAAAATACTTGACAGACAAGCAAATGCTGAGAGATTTTGTCACCACCAGGCCTGTCCTAAAAGAGCTCCTGAAGGAAGCACTAAACATGGAAAGGAACAACTGGTACCAGCCATGGAAAAAACATGCCAAAATATAAAGACCATCAAGGCTAGGAAGAAACTACATCAACTAACGAGCAAAATAACCAGCTAACATCATAATGACAGGATCAGATTCACACATAACAATATTAACTTTAAATGTAAATGGGCTAAATGCTCCAATTAAAAGACACAGACTGGGAAATTGGATAAAGAGTCAAGACCCATCAGTGTGCTATATTCAGGAAACCGATCTCATGTGCAGAGACACACATAGGCTCAAAATAAAAGGATGGAGGAAGATCTACCAAGCAAATGGAAAACAAAAATGGCAGGGGTTACAATCCTAGTCTCTGATAAAACAGACTTTAAACCAACAAAGATCAAAAGAGACAAAGAAGGCCATTACATAATGGTAAAGGGATCAATTCAACAAGAAGAGCTAACTATCCTAAATATATATGCACCCAATACAGGAGCACCCAGATTCATAAAGCAAGTCCTTAGAGACCTACAAAGAGACTTAGACTCCCACACAATAATAATGGGAGACTTTAACACCCCACTGTCAACATTAGACAGATCAACGAGACAGAAAGTTAACAAGGATACCCAGGAATTGAACTCAGCTCTGCACCAAGTGGACCTAATGGACATCTACAGAACTCTCCACTCCAAATCAACAGAATATACATTTTTTTCAGCACCACACCATACCTATTCCAAAATTGACCACATAGTTGGAAGTAAAGCACTCCTCAGCAAATGTAAAAGAACAGAAATTATAACAAACTGTCTCTCAGACCACAGTGCAATCAAACTAGAACTCAGGATTAAGAAACTCACTCAAAACCACTCAGCTGCATGGAAACTGAACAACCTGCTCCTGAATGACTACCGGGTACATAACGAAATGAAGGGAGAAATAAAGATGTCCTTGGAAACCAACAAGAACAAAGACACAACATACCAGAATCTCTGGGACACATTCAAAGCAGTGTGTAGAGGGAAATGTATAGCCCTAAATGCCCACAAAAGAAAGCAGGAAAGATCTAAAATTGACACCCTAACATCACAATTAAAAGAACTAGAAAAGCAAGAGCAAACACATTCAAAAGCTAGCAGAAGGCAAGAAACAACTAAAATCAGAGCAGAACTGAAGGAAACAGAGACACAAAAAACCCTTCAAAAAACTAATGAATCCAGGAGCTGGTTTTTTGAAAAGATCAACAAAATTGATAGACTGCTAGCAAGACTAATAAAGAAGAAAAGAGAGAATAATCAAATAGATGCAATAAAAAATGATAAAGGGGATATCACCACCGATCCCACAGAAATACAAACTACCATCAGAGAATACTACAAAAACCTCTACACAAATAAACTAGAAAATCTAGAAGAAATGGATAAATTCCTCAACACATACACCCTCCCAAGACTAAACCAGGAAGAAGTTGAATATCTGAATAGACCAATAACAGGCTCTGAAATTGTGGCAATAATCAATAGCTTACCAACCAAAAAAAGTCCAGGACCAGATAGATTCACAGCTGAATTCTACCAGAGATACAAGGAGGAGTTGGTACCATTCCTTCTGAAACTATTCCAATCAACAGAAAAAAATGGAATCCTCCCTAACTCATTTTATGAGGCCAGCATCATCCTGATACCAAAGCATGGCAGAGACACAACAAAAAAAGAGAATTTTAGACCAATATCCTTGATGAACATTGATGCAAAAATCCTCAATAAAATACTGGCAAACCGAATCCAGCAGCACATCAAAAAACTTATCCACCATGGTCAAATGGGCTTCATCCCTGGGATGCAAGGCTGGTTCAATATACGCAAATCAATAAATGTAATCCAGCATATAAACAGAACCAAAGACAAAAACCACATGATTATCTCAATAGATGCAGAAAAGGCCTTTGACAAAATTCAACAACCCTTCATGCTAAAAACTCTCAATAAATTAGGTATTGATGGGACGTATCTCAAAATCATAAAAGCTATCTATGACAAACCCACAGCCGATATCATACTGAATGGGCAAAAACTGGAAGCATTCCCTTTGAAAACTGGCACAAGACAGGGATGCCCTCTCTCACCACTCCTATTCAACATAGTGTTGGAAGTGCTGGCCAGGGCAATTAGACAGGAGAAGGAAATAAAGGGTATTCAAATAGGAAAAGAGGAAGTCAAATTGTCCCTGTTTGCAGATGACATGATTGTATATCTAGAAAACCCCATTGTCTCAGCCCAAAATCTCCTTAAGCTGATAAGCAACCTCAGCAAAGTCTCAGGATACAAAATCAATGTGCAAAAATCACAAGCATTCTTATACACCAATAACAGACAAACAGAGAGCCAAATCATCAGTGAACTCCCATTCACAATTGCTTCAAAGAGAATAAAATACCTAGGAATCCAACTTACAAGGGATGTGAAGGACCTCTTCAAGGAGAACTACAAACCACTGCTCAAGGAAATAAAAGAGGATACAAACAAATGGAAGAACATTCCATGCTCATGGGTAGGAAGAATCAATATCGTGAAAATGGCCATACTGCCCAAGGTAATTTACAGATTCAATGCCATCCCCATCGAGCTACCAATAACTTTCTTCACAGAATTGGAAAAAACTACTTTAAAGTTCATATGGAACCAAAAAAGAGCCCGCATTGCCAAGTCAATCCTAAGCCAAAAGAACAAAGCCGGAGGCATCATGCTACCTGAGTTCAAACAATATTACAAGGCTACAGTAACCAAAACAGCATGGTACTGGTACCAAAACAGAGATATAGATCAATGGAACAGAACAGAGCCCTCAGAAATAATGCCGCATATCTACAACCATCTGATCTTTGACAAACCTGACAAAAACAATCAATGGGGAAAGGATTCCCTATTTAATAAATGGTGCTGGGAAAACTGGCTAGCCATATGTAGAAAGCTGAAACTGGATCCCTTCCTTACACCTTATACAAAAATTAATTCAAGATGGATTAAAGACTTACATGTTAGACCTAAAACCATAAAAACCCTAGAAGAAAACCTAGGCAATACCATTCAGGACATAGGCATGGGCAAGGACTTCATGTCTAAAACACCAAAAGCAATGGCAACAAAAGCCAAAATTGACAAATGGAATCTAATTAAACTAAAGAGCTTCTGCACAGCAAAACAAACTACCATCAGAGTGAACAGGCAACCTACAGAATGGGAGAAAATTTTCACAACCTACTCATCTGACAAAGGGCTAATATCCAGAATCTACAATGAACTCAAACAAATTTACAAGAAAAAAACAAACAACCCCATCAAAGTGGGCAAAGGGTATGAACAGACACTTCTCAAAAGAAGACATTTATGCAGCCAAAAAACACATGAAAAATGCTCATCATCATTGGCCATCAGAGAAATGCAAATCAAAACCACAATGAGATACCATCTCACACCAGTTAGAATGGTGATCATTAAAAAGTCAGGAAACAACAGGTGCTGGAGAGGATGTGGAGAAATAGGAACACTTTTACACTGTTGGTGGGACTGTAAACTAGTTCAACCACTGTGGAAGTCAGTGTGGCGATTCCTCAGGGATCTAGAACTAGAAATACCATTTGACCCAGCCATCCCATTACTGGGTATATACCCAAAGGATTATAAATCATGCTGCTATAAAGACACATGCACACGTATGTTTATTGCGGCACTATTCACAAGAGCAAAGACTTGGAACCAACCCAAACGTCCAACAATGATAGACTGGATTAAGAAAATGTGGCACATATACACCATGGAATACTATCAGCCATAAAAAATGATGAGTTCATGTCCTTTGTAGGGACATGGATGAAACTGGAAACCATCATTCTCAGCAAACTATCACAAGGACAAAAAAACCAAACACTGCATGTTCTCACTCATAGGTGGGAATTAAACAATGAGAACACATGGACACAGGAAGGGGAACATCACACTCCAGGGCCTGTTGTGGGGTGAGGGGGGAAGGGATAGCATTAGGAGATATACCTAATGCTAAATGACGAGTTAATGGGTGCAGCACACCAACATGGCACATGTATACATATGTAACTAACCTGCACATTGTGCACATGTAACCTAAAACTTAAAGTACAATAATAATAAAATAATAATAAATAAAATAAATAATATAAATAAAATAATAAAATAAAATAAAAAAGAAAAACACATTTGTGACCTTCTAATTTTTTACCTCCAGAAGGGGAGCAATCTGACAGCCTTTTTCCTGTCCCTGCTGGTTGTCACTGGCCCAGCAAATAAAGTCTGAACCAGCCAGAGAAACGAGGAATTGTCTGTACTACAAAGGTGGAGAGGGTAACTGGTACTGCTGTTGACTAATGATGAAGAAGGACAGGGTTAGGAATGAATGACAGTGGGAAAATCTGGGAGTGGCAATGTCACATATATTCCAGAGGTTCTGAGTGTCAGAGCACCTTGCCACAGTCCAGCAGAGTCAAGGCATGGAAACATGTGGGGTGAGAGGAACTGGCCTTGGGATTGTGTTTAAAATCCTTCCTTCCTTCTGAGGTAAAGTTATTCATTCACTCAGCAAATATTTATTTAGTGGCTACTATATGCTAGACACTCTTCCTAGCAATGGGGTAAACTACTTGCCTTCAAGCAGCTTACTTTCACATAGGAAATAAAGAACAAATGTTGCTTTTTAACATGAAGTGCTGTGAAGAAAATTAGTCTAGTGATCTGGCAAGATGGTCAAACAGGAACAGCTACAGTCTGCAGCTCCCAGGGAGACCAATGAAGAAGGTGGGCGATTTCTGCATTTCCAACCAAGGTACCCAATTCAGCTCATTGGGACTGATTAGATAGTGGGTGCAGCCCAGGGAGGGAGAGCAGAAGCAGGGTGGGGCGTTGCCTCACCTGGGAAGTACAAGGGGCCGGGGAACTCCCACCCCAAGCCAAGGGAAGCTGTGAGGGACTGTGCCATGAAGGATGGTGCTATCTGGCCCAGATACTATGCTTTTCCCATGATTTTTGCAACTCGCAGACCAGTAGATTCCCTCGGGTGTGTACACCACCTGGGCCCTGAGTTTCAAGCACAAAACTGAGTGGCTGTTTGGGCAGACACTGAGCTAGCTGAGGTTTTTTTTTTCATACTCTAGTGGCACCTGGAACCCCAGTGAGACAAAACCATTCAGTCCCCTGGAAAGGGGGCTGAAGCCACGGAGCCAAGTGGTCTTGCTCAGCGGGTCCCACCCCCACAGAGTCCAGCAAGCTAAGATCCACTGGCTTGAAATTCTCACTGCTAGCACAGAAGTCTGAAGTCAATCTGGGACACTTGAGCTTGGTGGGAGGAGGGTGATCCACCATTACTTTGGCTTGAGTAAGCAGTTTTCCCCGCACAGTATAAACGAAGATGCCAGGAAGTTCAGACTGGGTGGAACCACCACAGTGCGGCAAAGCCACTGTAGCCAGACTGCCTCTCTAGATTCCTCCTCACTGAGCAGGGCATCTCTGAAAGAAAGACCATAGCCCAAGTCAGGGGCTTATAGATAAAACTCCCATCTCTCTGGGACAGAGCACCTGGGGGAAGGGGCAGCTGTGAGCGCAGCTTCAGCAGACAAACATTCCTGCCTGCCAGCTCTGAAGAGAGTAGCAGATCTCCCAGCACACCACTTGAGTTCTGCTAAGGGACAGACTGCCTCCTCAAGTGGGTTCCTGACCCCTGTGCTTCCTGACTGGGAGACACCTCACAGCAGGGGCCAACAGATACCTCACACAGGAGAGCTCTGGCTGGCATCTGGTGGGTGCCCCTCTGGGATGAAGCTTCCAGAAGAAGGAGCAGGCAGCAATTTTTGCTGTTCTGCAGCCTCTGCTGGTGATACCCAGGCAAACAGGCCCTGGAGTAGATCTCCAGAAAACTCCAGCAGACCTGCAAAAGAGAGGCCTGTTAGAAGGAAAACTGACAAACAGAAAGCAACAACATCAACATCAACAAAAAGGATGACCATGCAAAAACCCCATCCAAAGGTCATCAGCATCAAAGATCAAAGGTAGATAAATCCACAAAGATGACAAAAAACCAGCACAAAAATGCTGAAAATTTCAAAAACCAGAATGCCTCTTCTCCAAAGGATCACAACTCATCAATAGCAAGGGAACAAAACTAGATGGAGAATAAGTTTGATGAATTGACAGAAGTAGGCTTCAGAAGGTAGGTAATAACAAACTCCTCTGAGCTAAAGGAACATGTTCTAACTCAATGCAAGGAAGCTAAGAACCTTGATAAAGGTTAGAGGAATTGATAACTAGAATAACCAGTTTAGAAAAGAACACAAATGACCTAATGGAGCTGAAAAACACAGCATGAGAACTTGGTGAAGCATACACAAGTATCGATAGCTGAATTGATCAAGCAGAAGAAAGGATATCAGAGATCAAAGATCAACTTAATGAAATAAAGTGTGAAGACAAGATAAGAGAAAAAAGAATGAAAAGAAACAAACAAAGCCTCCAAGAAATATGGGACTATGTGAAAAGACCAAACCTACATTTGATAGGTGTACCTGAAAGTGAGCAGGAAAATTGAACCAAGTTGGAAAACACACTTCAGGAGAATTTCTCCAACCTAGCAATACAGGCCAACATTCAAATTCAGGAACTGCAGAGAACACCACAAAGATACTTCTCAAGAAGAGCAACCCCAAGACACATAATCATCAGATTCACCAAGGTTGACATGAAGGAAAAAATGTTAACAGCAACCAGAAAGAAACATCAGGTTACCTACAAAGGGAAGCCTATCAGACTAAAAGCAGATCGCTCTGCAGAAGTCCCACAAGCTGGAAGAGAGTGGGGCCAATATTCAACATTCTTAAAGAAAAGAATTTTTAACCCAGAATTTCATATCCAGCCAAACTAAGCTTCATAAGTGAAGGAGAAATAAAACCCTTAACAGGCAAGCAAATGCTGAAGAATTTTGCTGCCATCAGTCCTGCCTTACAATAACTCCTTAAGGAAGCACTAAATATGGAAAGGAAAAACTGGTACCAGCCACTGCAAAAACATACCAAAATATAAAGACCAATGACATTATGAATAAACTGCATCAATTAATGTGCAAAATAACCAGCTAGCATAATGGTAACAGGATCAAATTCATACATACCAATATTAACCTTAAATGTAAATGGGCTAAATGCCTCAATTAAAAGACACAGACTGGCAAATTGGATAAAGAGTCAAGACTCATTGGTGTGCTGTATTCAGGAGACCCACATGCAAAGATACACATAGGCTGAAAATAAAGGGATGTAGAAAGATTTACCAAGCAAGTGGAAAGCAAAAAAAAAAAAAAAAATGCAGGGGTTGCAATCCTAGTCTCTAATAAAACAGACTTTAAACCAACAAAGATAAAAAAAGACAAAGAAGGGCATTACATAATGGTAACGGGATCAATGCAACAAGAAGAGCTAACTACCCTAAATATATATGCACTCAATACTGGATCACCCAGATTCATAAAGCAAGTTCTTAAGAGACCTACAAAGAGACTTAGACTCCCACACAATAATAGTGGGAGACTTTAACACCCTACTGTCAACATGAGATCAATGAAACAGAAAATTAACAAGATTATTCTGGACTTGAACTCAGCTCTGGAACAAGTGGACCTAATAGACAGAAGTCTCCACCCCAAATCTGCAGAATATACATTCTTCTCAGCACCACTTGGCATTTATTCTAAAATTGACCACATAATTAGAAGTAAAACACTCCTCAGCAAATGCAAAAGAACAGAAATCGTAACAGTCTCTCAGATCACAGTACAATCAAATTAGAACTCAGGATTAAGAAACTCACTCAAAACCACACAACTACATGGAAACTGAACAACCTGCTCCTGAATGACTACTGGGTAAATAACAAAGTTAAGGCAGAAATAAATAAGTTCTTTGAAACCAATGAGAACAAAGACACAACATACCAGAATCTCTGGGACACAGCTAAAGCAGTGTTTAGAAGGAAATGTATAGCACTAAATGCCCACATCAGAAAGCAAGAAAGATCTAAAATTGACACCCTAACGTCAAATTAAAGGAACTAGAGAAGCAAGAGCAAACAAATTCAAAAGCTAGCAGAAGGCAAGAAATAACTAAGATCAGAGCAGAAGTGAAGGAGATAGAGACACAAAAAACCCTTCAAAATATCAATGAATCCAGGAGCCAGTTTTTTGAAAAGATTAACAAAATAGGTAGACCACTAGCCAGGCTAATAAAGAAGAAAAGAGAGAAGAATCAAATAGACACAATAAAAAATGATAAAGCGGATACCACCACGAATCTCACAGAAATACAAATTACCATCAAAGAATACTATAAACACCTCTATGCAAATAAACTAGAAAATCTAGAAGAAATTGATAAATTCCTGGACACATACAGCCTCCCAAGTCTAAACCAGGAAGAAGCCAAATCCCTGAATAGACCAATAACAAGTTCTGAAATTGAGGCAATAATTAATAGCCTACCAACCAAAAAAAGCCCAGGACCAGACAAATTCACAGCTGAATTCTACCAGAGGTACAAGGAGGAGCTGGTACCATTCCTTCTGAAACTATTCCAAACAAAAGAAAAAGAAGAACTCCTCCCTAATTCATTTTATGAGGCCAACATCATCCTGATATCAAAATCTGGCAAAAACACAACAAAAAAAGAAAATTTTAGGCTAATATCCCTGATAAACATTGATGCAAAAATCCTCAATAAAATACTGGCAAACTGAAACCAGCAGCACATTAAAAAGCTTATCCACCACGATCAAGTCAGCTTCATCCCTGGGATGTAAGGCTGGTTCAACATATGCAAATCAATAAACGTAATCCATCACATAAACAGAACCAATGACAAAAACCACATGATTATCTCTATAGATGCAGAAAAGGCCTTCAGTAAAATTCAACACCCCTTCATGCTAAAAACATTCAATAAACTAGGTATTGATGGAACATATCTCACAATAATAAGAGCTGTTTATGACAAACCCATAGCCAATATCATACTGAATGGGTAAAACTGGAAGCATTCCCTTTGAAAACTGGCACAAGACAAAGATGCCCTCTCTCACCACTCCCATTCAACATAGTATTGGAAGTTCAGGCTAGGACAATCAGGCAAGAGAAAGAAATAAAGCATATACAAATAGGAAGAGAGGAAGTCAAATTGTCTCTGTTTGCAGATGACATGATTGTATATTTAGCAAACCCCATCGTCTCAGCCCCAAAACTCCTTAAGCTGATAAGCAACTTCCGCAGTCTCAGGATACAAAATCAATGTGCAAAAATCACAAGCTTTCCTATACCCAAAAATAGACAAACAGAGAGCCAAATCATGAGTGAACTCCCATTTACAATTGCTACAAAGAGAATAAAATGCCTAGGAATACAACTTACAAGGGACGTGAAGGACCTCTTCAAAGAGAACTACAAACCATTGCTCAAGGAAATAAGAGAGGACACAAACAAATGAAAAAACATTCCATGTTCATTGATAGGAAGAATCAATAATGTGCAGATGGCTATACTGCCCAGAGTAATTTATAGATTCAATGCTATTCCCATCAAGCTACCACTGACTTTCTTTAGAGAATTAGAAAAAAACTACTTTAAATTTCATATGGAACCAAAAAAGAGCCCACATAGCCAAGACAATCCTAAGCAAAAAGAACAAAGCTGGAGGCATCATGCTACCTGACTTCAAACTATACTACAAGTCTACTGTAACCAAAACAGTATGGTACTGATACCAAAACAGACATATAGACCAATGAAACAGAACAGAGGCCTCAGAAATAATGCCATACATCTACAACCATCTGATCTTTGACAAACCTGACAAAAACAAGCAATAGGGAAAGGATTCCATATTAAATAAATGGTGTTGGGAAAACTGGCTAGCCATATGCAGAAAACTGAAATTGCACCCCTTCCTTATACCTTCTACAAAAATTAACTCAAGATGGATTAAGACTTAAACGTAAAACCTAAAACCATGAAAACCCTAGAAGAAAACCTAGGTAATACCATTCAGGATGCAGGCATGGTCAAAGGCTTCATGACTAAAACACCAAAAGCAGTGGCAACAAAAGTTAAAACTGACAAATGGTATCTAATTAAATTAAAGAGCTTCTGCACAGCAAAAGAAACTATTGTCAGAGTGAACAGGCAATCTACAGAATGAGAGAACATTTGTGCAATCTATTCATCTGACAAAGATCTAATATCCAGAATCTACAAGAAACTTGAACAAATTTACAAGAAAAAAAACCCCATCTAAAAGTGGGCAAAGGATATGAACAGACACGTCTCAAAAGAAGATGTTTATGTGGCCAACAAACATATGAAAAAAAGCTCATCATCATTGGTCATTAGAGAAATGCAAATCAAAACCACAATGAGATACCATCTCATGGCAGTTAGAATGGCCATCATTAAAAAGTCAGGAAAAAACAGATGCTGGAGAGGATGTGGAAAAATAGAAATACTTTTACACCGATAGTGGGAGTGTAAATTGGTTCAACCATTGTGGAAGACAGTCTGTCAATTCCTCAAGGATCTAGAACTAGAAATGCCATTTGACCCAGCAATCCCATTACTGGGTATATACCCAAAGGATTATAAATCATTCTACTATAAAGACACATGCACACGTATGTTTATTGCAGCACTGTTCACAATAGCAAAGACTTGGAACCAACCCAAATGCCCATCAATGATAGACTGGATAAAGAAAGTGTGGCACATATACATCATGGAATACTATGCAGCCATAAAAAAGGATGAGTTCATGTCCTTTGCAAGGACATGGATGAAGCTGGAAACCATCATTCTCAGCAAACTAACACAGGAACAGAAAACCAAACACCACATTTTCTCACACATAAATGGGAGTTGAACAATGAGAACACATGGACACAGGGAGGGGAACATCATACACTAGGGCCTGTCAGGCAGTGCGGGGCAAGGAGAGGGATAGCATTAGGAAAAATACCTAATGCATATGGGGCTTAAAACCTAGATAACGGGTTGATGAGTGCAGCAAACCACCATGGCACATGTATACCTACGTAACAAACCTGCACATTCTGCACATGTATCCCAGAACTTGGAGTATAATTTAAAAAAAGAAAATTAATCTAAATAGGGAAATGGAGATGGGTGTCTAAAAAGGCCTGAGGAGGTGACATCTGAAGAAAGACCAGGAAGAAATAATGAAGCCAGTGTGAAGGTCACGATGAGCATTACAGAGACAAAGACAATTAAAGAAGTGGAGGCAGAAATGAATGCAGAGCCTGGGTCAGGGAAGCAGCACAATCAACAGAGAGGTTGTGGGAGAAAAGAGAACACAGGTGACTAGGGGGCAGGTAATGGAGGGTTTGGGTTTTATTCCAAAGGGGAATGACATGATTGGGTTTACATCATTTAAAGATAATTGCAGTTACTGTGTTGAGAATTTATGGAATGCGAACAAAGGAGGAAGAGGCACACGAGTTAGGAGGCTGCTGCACCACTCCAGCCTGAAGGTGGATGTGCCATGGATTAGGGTAATAGCTATGCACATGATTAGAAGTTGTCATATTCAGGATATAATTTGAAGGCAGAGATGATAAAGTCTGCTGATGAATTAGATGTAGTATGTGAAAGAAAGAATATTAAAGATGACTCCTTGGTCCTGCATCAGCACTACTGGATGAGTGATGGTGCCATTGTGATAGAAAAATCTGGGGAAGAATACAGTTGAGAAGGTAGAAATTGAGGTTCCGTTTTGCCTTTTTTTTTTTTTTTTCTGAGACAGAGTCCCACTCTGTCACCCAGGCTGGAGGCAGTGGCATGATCTCAGCTCATTGAAACCTCCACCGCCCGGGTTCAAGCAATTCTCCTGCCTCAGCCTCCTGAATTGCTGGGACTACAGGTGCATGCCACCAAGCCTTGCTACATTTTTTTTTTTTTTTTTGTATTTTTAGTAGAGACAGGGCTTCACCATATTGGTCAGGCTGGTCTTGAATTCCTGACCTCAGGTGATCTACCCTCCTCAGCCTCCCAAAGTGCTGGGATTACAGGCATGAGCCACCGTGCCCAGCCTTGCATATGTTTAATAGAGCTAACTTCTAGGCATCCAAGCTAAGATATGTGTGTAGCTCAGGGGAGTGATTTGGACAGGAGACATGAATTTGAGGGTCATCTGTTAAGAACTGTAATTTAAAGCTATGAGACTGCACAGGATCTGCGGAATGAGGGTAGATCCAGAAGAGGAAACAGCCAGGATCTGAGCCTGGGGCACTCCTGCATTTAGTCAGAGAGAGAAGGCAAGAAGGTATGAGAGGAACTCAAAAAAGGAAGACAATGGAAGACAGAGTTCAGACGCTGCCAAGAGATGAAGATGAGGACTGGGAATTGGTCTTGGGAGTTGGCAAGATGGGGGCTGCTGACTTTGGGAAAAATATTTCATGTAAGGGTCGACCAAACACGGATAGGAGCGGGTTCAAGAGAGAAAGGGAGGAGAGGAAGTGGGGATATCAAGGACAGACCAACATTTTAGGGAGTTTATTGTAGAGGGAAGTAGAGAAGTGGGGCAGTGGTAGAGGGAGGTGTGGGTCTAAGTCCATATTTTTTCTTTTCCTTTCTTTTTGCATCAGAAGTAGAGGGAGGATCAGTTCTCCTCACTCCTATCACAATGCACTTTCCATCTGACCACATGGATTCTCACTTCATTTGAACTGAGATGAGAAATTATGATGAACTTCACAGTTAGAAGAGTATTTGTTAAAATGGGTAGTATTGCAGCACACTTATACACTGATGGGAAAAAACTCTAGTAGAGCTGGAGAAATTGTGGATGACATAGGACAGGAATTGACATACAATTGTTGCAGGACAAATCCGGACTTCTGCCTACTTTTAAAAGTAAAATTTTACTGAAACATAGTGACAGATATCATGAGACTTACAAATCTTAAAATATGTATTATCTAGTCTTTTACAGAAAAAGCGTGCTGACCCCTGATATAGGAGGTCAGGGGAAATTGGAGGAACTGTGGACTTGAAGAGATTAAGAGAGATGAGATTCAGGGTACAAGTGGAAGCACTGGCCTTAACTACAAGCAAGGACACCTCCTCTCTGTAACTGGAGAAGGCAGGTATGGTATACAAATCGCACATTAGTGAATCTGGAGGTGCTTCTTCAGGTTGTTTTCTTCGCATTATTTATATTTTTTCCATTAAATAAAAAGTAAAGTCATTTATTGAGAGTGTGGAGGGAAGAGAGTGTTGGATCTGAAAATATGAGAAATGCATTTAATAGCACCAAGGCAAGGGAAGGTGATGAGGAGAAACATCATATCCAATCATGCAACAAAGAGTATATCTGCATAGATCTTCCCTCACCGGAGAAATTGCAAATTAAAATAAATTAACATGGGACCTCACACAATCACTAAAGATCAAGAGGAAAGAAATATTCTCACCAAGATTTCAAGAAGAAAACAAATGGAAACTAATAATTTGAGATATTAACATCTAGCAAAACTTAAAATGTGTGTTCTCAATGACTGAGTAATCACATTTTCAGATAATACTCCTTAAATGTGTAAACATAAGTAAATAGATAAATAGCCTCATTCAAACACTTTTACTGCAGTCCTCCTAGAAAGAAAACAAACTTGATAACAACCCATATTTTCATAGCAGTGGTACAGCCAAATTAATCTTGGTATATTTATATAATGGAGCTCAGTATATATGTAGACCTTGAAAACATCATGTTGAGAAACATTCAATTTGCAAAATATTATGTACAGTAAATCATTTATGTAAAATTTACTTACACAAAACAATGTTGTTTATTAATATATATTTAGTAAACATATAAAACCTGATGCACAAAATTCATGATAGCATTTCACTCTGAGGAGAGAAGAATAAAAAGAAATATAACCAGGGAAAGGCTGATAGAGAACTCAACTTCATTGGGAATAGTTTATCTCTTTAAAAATCAAATGAAATATGACATATTAATATTTGCTAATTCTGGATGGGAAATACATGGGTATTTATCTTATCCTTTTTTAAAACTTTTTTATCTTTAGTTATTCAAAATAAAAAATAAATTATAACAGTTTATAAAATTTTGAAAAAACACAAAAACAGGAGCTGAGATAGGTTAACAGGATGAGAATCACCATTATAAAAAGCTCACCAGCCTGGACAACACGGCAAAACTCCATCTCTATGAAAAAGTACACACACACACACAAATCCAACCAGCCATGGTGGCATGCACCTGTAATGCCAGGTGCATCTATTCGGGAGGCTGAGGTGGGAGGATTGCTTGAGCCCAGGAGGTCAAGGCTGCAGTGAGCCGAGATTGCACCTCGGCACTCCAGCCTGGGTGACAGTGTAAGACCCTGTCTCAAAATAATAATAACAACAATCATCATCATCATCATCATCCCATTATCTCAGTGGTCAGGGATGCTGCCACGAGTAAACTACAAAGCCCTTCACCCTTTGCTTCCTACTTAGGGGCGTGCAGCCTGAGTCCCAGAATGGATTTCCTCTCCTCCCTATCACCTGGCTGGCTCTACCTCATCCTTCATCTCTCAGTTTATAAATCATCCTCTCTAGGAGGCCTTTCCTATTTTGTAAAAGTGAGTTATACTTCCCTCCTTTGTACTTGAAAAGTTCTCTTTGTACCTCAACCTTGCAGCATTCATCACTCTAGTATAATTTCTTGTTTACTTGTTTGTCTCCCCTCTGAGATTGCTGGCTTCTGAGGGGAGGGGCTGTGTAGGATCCAGCGTTTCAGCTCCAGCTGGCGTAGTTCCTAGCCCTGAGTACACGTGTCCTACATTTTTGCTGAATTTTGTAGTTTCCTGGCCTAGAGTACTGCAAAGGGCAGCATGAGGGTACTGAATGCCTGAAGATCCCAGCAGGAAAAAAGGCAAGACAAACCATCCACTGAAAACCCTTTGCTGGAGCTGGACTTGCATTTCAGAATCAACGTCTAAAACTGATTTTCATGAGAAAAAAAAAAAAGTAGACATTTTATTTTTAAAAAGCAGCTGATCTTCAGTCTTGCTTTTTTTCCTTGTTTTATCTAAACACACAAGTAGGGAAAATTGGCTCAGAAATGATTCAAAATTGGATTTTTCTTTTACAGCCACCACTCAAAATCACCCACTTAAACCATTTTTCCTCATAAAAATAAATCCAAGGCTCAGCCGTATGGAAAACATCCTAACGACATTTTTCTGTTGTCATCTTGTCCAATTTTGGAAAACGTAGAAACCACATGAAACCTACCTATTTCAGTAAGGAGGAAAAGACGAGGGTGGGATGGTGGGTAATGCAGGTTGCATGGAGTGAAACCATACCTCCCATGAACTTTGACCTTCACCCATCCCTACTTTTAGAATCATGACTTAATATTGATGCCCCTTGGCTTCACAGCTATTGGTCAGAACACATCAAAGGCAGGAGCCCCATCCCCTCTGATTTTTGAGGAGCACAACGTTTGTGGGACTTAGCCTGAATGGTAGGTAGCACAGTTGTTCCCGAGTGTTCACTGCCCCTTCCCCGACTCGGCTTGCCCCTGCCACGTGACTTGCAGAGTCCTCAGTCGGAGGAGAGGAGGAGAGTGCTGCTCTGCACTGCCGTATTGACAGTAGCTTGGCTAAGGGACCTGCTTTGGCCAATGAAATGAGACCAGAAGCGAACGTGTGTGTTCCTAGCAGAAGGCGTTAAGAGGCATTGTGAAAAACAAACAACTGCATCAAAAAGTGGGCGAAGGACATGAACAGACACTTCTCAAAAGAAGACATTTATGCAGCCAAAAAACACATGAAAAAATGCTCACCATCACTGGCCATCAGAGAAATGCAAATCAAAACCACAATGAGATAGCATCTCACACCAGTTAGAATGGCATTCATTAAAAAGTCAGGAAACAACAGGTGCTGGAAAGGATGTGGAGAAATAGGAACACTTTTACACTGTTGGTGGGACTGTAAACTAGTTCAACCACTGTGGAAGTCAGTGTGGCGATTCCTCAGGGATCTAGAACTAGAAATACCATTTGACCCAGCCATCCCATTACTGGGTATATACCCAAAGGATTATAAATCATGCTGCTATAAAGACACATGCACACGTATGTTTATTGCAGCATTATTCACAATAGCAAAGACTTGGAACCAACCCAAATGTCCAACAATGATAGACTGGATTAAGAAAATGTGGCACATATACACCATGGAATACTATCAGCCATAGAAAAGGATGAGTTCACGTCCTTTGTAGGGACATGGATGAAATTGGAAATCATCATTCTCAGTAAACTATCACAAGAACAAAAAACCAAACACCGCATATTCTCACTCATAGGTGGGAACTGAACAATGAGAACACATGGACACAGGAAGGGGAACATCACACTCTGGGGACTGTTGTGGGGTGGGGGGAGGGGGGAGGAATAGCACTGGGAGATATACCTAATTATACCTAATGCTAGATGACGAGTTAGTGGGTGCAGCACACCAGCATGGCACATGTATACATATGTAACTAACTTGCACATTGCACACATGTACCCTAAAATCTAAAGTATAATAATAATAAATAAATAAATTAATTAATCTTAAAAAGAGGCATTGTGGCTTCCCCACAGCGATCTTGCTCTCTTTGCCCTCTATCAAGAGAATGACATGCTCCAGAAAGAGGCTGCGCTTGTAGCCTGAATTCCAGAATGAAGGAGACCAATGGTGCCAACTTGCAGCTGATAGTGTGAGCAAGGAGGGAAAACAACAACAAAACCCTTTCTTTCTGAAGCCACTAAGCTTTTAGTGTTGTTGGCTACCGTGGCATAACCTACTGAAAGATGACAGACAGTGAGTTTAATAATAATAATAAACTAAAACTGTGCCCCACACAGAAAGCACCAGGGTGCGGCTCAGCGGCTTCTCTGGAAGGTGGGAGGGAACTGCGCCCGGAGTTGGCCTCTTTTCTTCTGCAAGCTCACGTGTAGTGAATGTTCTGTTTCTGGTACACAAGCCGACAAAAAGCCTTTTGATTTTTTTTTTTTTTTAATCCCAAAGACCCAGAATTTTCTGAGTCTGAGACAAGCTGCTGTGTTCCACTGAACTTCCCAGGGAGAACTTTGCCATTTGGGCAGAGCAGATTGTTTCCTATCTTTCCAGTATCATTGGTTGGAAGTGCTAGAATTTCCCAAATTAAAGTATTTTTCCCCCTATTGATTTTGCCATGAGCGACAACAGCAGCTTCTCCAGGAAGTTAAAAAACCTTTCATAAAATATTTCTAGAATATGGGTGTAGCCTAGAGTCTGCCTGTGGTTATCTTATTTCAGAGGAGCAAGACAAGAGTTTCATAGTTGCAGAGAAAAAAACAACAGCGTTTCGTGGAAACATGGTGCTCAGCAGGGGTGTTGCTCTGAAGGAAAGAAATTCAACTAGAGAAGGTGATTAAAATGCTGTATTAACACTGGAAATGTAGAATAAACTGGATATTGCATCCATTTGGTTTTAGCGCATTCAATACATGACATTATTCAGCTCACATAGGAGCATTCTGTACATAAAAATAATTCCCTTTCAATACCAAATGTACACGCTGTTGAGAATTCAACATGCCATTCTTATTTGCTATTATCATAGTTCACGACAGTGCCTCTAACTTACTGTGTGACCTGGGATAAGTCATATCTCCTCTTTGTGTATCCATGTTCTCATCTATCAAATGAACTGAGGATGTTTGGTTTAATTATTTCTAAGGTCCATTGTCACATTTTAACAATAGGAATCTTGCTGCTTCTGTGTACATTTGGTCATTTGAGTCTGCTAGTTTTGAATCATCTGCTAGTTTTCATTTGAATCTGCTAGTTTCCTTGAGCCAGTTTTACTACTTCTTTATTATTACTATTTATTGACATGTGGGCTTTGAAAGCAGGTATTTTCTCTTATTTAACAGCTGCTGTTATATTGAAACCTGATATTGATTGTCCCTAAAATGATATTTCTAATTTGTAGATTTTCTTAACAAAAATTCAGAATACAAAGTTGCAGAATCTAAAAGGGATAGGGGTGGGGTGGGGAGGGGATGAGGATTTTCTTCTGCCTGAAGATGGCAAGTGAGTTAATCCATGTTTCCAAAGAAAATAATCATAAAGCTACTCTTAAGAGAATTTCAGCATCTGTCCTGCATCATAAGGCAAGAGTGTTGATTTCCAATGTGCTCCCAGAGTCTATTCTTCATAAGCCAGGACCTAAGCAACAGAAGATGGTGGTGTGATAGCAACCTCTCTGTTGGTGAATAAAGGGAAGGAAGTAAAATCAGTCACATCAGCATCAACATAGCTGCATGTGGCAGGGCTGAGAAAGGCTCTCTAGGCTTGTAGGTCATTTGATTCACGATCTGTCAGACAGTAGATGCCTCAAGCCTTCAGAAAAAGTGTGTGCTGCACATATAGTCAATGGCCAGTGTCGAATCTCTCCTGGAAGGTAAAATGACTTGTCCCATGAGCAGTTTTCCTCCCAAATAATTCCAGAATGGGCAAGGGCATTGACCCCTCTTATCTAAATGTCTCCTACTTTTCTCCACTGAGTTAACATAAACATTTTTGTTAATATTTCCAAATGAGAAAAAAAGAGATCTCAAAGATAAAATATTGATGGGATACCAAGTTTAGAGAGGCTTTGCAGATATAGCCATTCTCATACACTGTTGGTATAAGCCTAAATTGGCACCTCTTTCAAGAGGGTAACTTGGTAACATAGATCACAGCTATAAATGCATAAAATAATTCCATTTCTATTAGTTATCCCACAGTTATCTCTAGAGGGTACACAGATGTTTATGGCATTATTGTTTATGATAGCAAAATCTAGACACAACTTTTAGAACACACTGAATTTGAATAAGTAGGGGATGAGTTAAATAAATTATGGCCCATCTATACAATGGAATACATACAGCCACTTAGAAAACAAAATGAATCCACATGTGCTAGCAACAAAAGATGTTCCAAATGTACTAATATTAAAAGGCATATTGCAGATCTTGCTTTCTACATGTATATATGAATTCATTCACATAATTATATAAATATATGCAAAATTGTATATGCATTAGAAAATATTTAAAAAGTATACTCAAGAAATTATTAATAGTAGTTATTGCTGAAGAATGGGAAGAGATGGAATGGAAAGGGAGAATGGTTTTACTTTTCTGCAGAACAATTTCAAATTTCAATGCTCATGCATTACTTTTATACAAAAAGATTTTCAAAGTAAAAAACTAGAAGCACCTAAAAAATAAGGAGGAAATGATGAAATAAATTATGGTGCAATCATAAAATGTAATACTAACCAACCATTAAAAATTATTTCCTACAGTTCTACTTGCTGACAGAAAAATGTTTGTGATGTATTGGTAAATTTTCAAGGCAGTTTACAAAACAAAAAGAGAAAGAGGGTGAGCCTGACAAGCACCAGAGCCCCTTAGGGGTGCATTCCAGGTCATGGTCTTTGTCACACCAGTGCCAGCACAGTGCCCAGCACACCCATCAAGAAAGGGCTACTCATCTGATGCTTGCACATGCCTGCACCTGCACATGCTATGGGCTTATATTGCTGATAGCTGACCCTCGCAACAAGCTCATTTATCCCATTTTACAAGCAGAAGATTGAAGAAGATTAGGGAGAGTGTTTTAACTAGCGAAGCTTGAATTCAAACCTAGATTTGTCTTTTTAAACAAGAAGATTTGTGAGACAATTAATCAACACATCAAAAAACATTCGAATGAACTGCAGAAAGATTACAGGACTACACTTGAGTTAGTACAAGAGTGAATGTGGAACTCATAATTCAGGAAGAGATCATTACCTTATCGAAACACCTGATCAGTGAGGGGGCATGGTCTTTAGACCAGGTATTGAGTTCCTGATTTGACTTCAGGTATATAACTGGAAATAAATATTGAAAGGGTCATTAATAATCATATAGTTCACCGTTTTTCAAACTATAAGTTTTAACCCATTAGTGGAGTCATGAAATCAATATTGGTGTGTTGAAATTAAGACTTTTAAAAAATAGTAAACTGGAACGGAATGGAATAGAGACAATATTCAAGTGTAATATAATAATGAATACTGTGAAGGTCCATATCTTTTTGTGAAATGTATTTCAGTTACATTTTTATATACATAGAAATATGTGCATTGAGTCACACTACAAACTATTAGGATGAATGGCAGCCAGAAATGTTTTAAAACCCCTGATTCAAGTCTGCTCCTTCACCAGTTGGTGACCCTGAGGTCTGGAGGGATTAGGTGGTTCCTTTAGGCCATAGTGTCTTTGTCTACAGAACCTGGCTCCATATTGTGCTTCCCATGTACATTTTGTGTTTTAATGTTCCCAACTTTCAAATGGGGCTAATTTTGAGCTCACCTTTCTGACAGGGCCATTAGGGGAATGAAATTATCTTAAAGTGCTTTGAAAAGATAAAACTTATAAATACGGAAACTCTACCCCCTAAGACTTGCCGTGCTATTAATACAGGATGAGCTGCTGGGCTCTGGCAGGATCCAAAGTCACTGGCTCAGCGTCAGACAAACAGAGCAGGTTTCATGACCTGGAGAGTGAGAATTCCAGGTCCACATATGCTGACAGCTTAGAAGAAATGTTTCCAATCCCTAAATGGCTCACAGGTAGAGAGAAAAGCGTGTGGCACAGGACCAGCAATGCAACATGACAATGAGTACTTATGGAGCATTCCACATCACTGTGCTCCAAACGCCTGAAAGCAATTCCCTTTCAACTGCAATCCTTGCTCTACCTGCAACCCTTTAGCCTCAACAGGTGTACGAAATTGGTAAGAAAGTTGTAATTGTGATTCAACTTAATGCTTTTTCCAATGCCTTACCTACTCAGTTTCATGCTGAGTAAAAACTTGCTTTTCTTTAGTCTACCAATGTACCATTTTATTGCAGAAGTACAAAATTTTCTCCCTTCAGGAGCATAAGGAATGCCCTCCCCTTCTCCATCTCAAGATGTAAACACTTCATTCTTCCCTGGCCCTTAACTATGATCACTTGTGCTATGAATCCTTTTGGCTTGTGCTGAGGGGCCCGTGATGACCCAATTAACAGGGCTCTTTATGGAAGGTTTAATGTCAGGCACTCCACATGCATAGTCAAAACACTGTGGCTGGATATCAGATATCCCAAGACAAGAAATAGAACAAGGCTAAGAAGTAGATATTGTGAGATTGCTAAGTTTCCAACTTTTATTGGGTTTTGCCACCTTTGGTTTGGTGTGGTCTGGGCATGGGCAGTACTAAAGACATCCTTAGAGGGATACAGGGGAAAAATAACACCAAAAACGCAGTACCTTTTTGCAGTTTTTGATCCTTTTTTTTTTTTAACCTAAATTACTCATTTGCTCATTACAACTGGTTTGATTTAGGTGTGCTTTTTATCTTACCTTGTTTTGGTCCCACTAGGATTGGCCTGAGCTGGAATGTTCGTTTCTTGATTTGGAATTCCATTTCTAATCCTTGCTTATTCATTTGCTCAAAGAACAACCCAAATACCTTGACACATTAATTTCTAAGGAAAGCTTTGCCTGCATCCACTAGGTTCTGAAGGATTGCTGTGCATGGACTATGGGGGTAGCTATGGACCTATGACGGTCTGTGTTTGTATCTGAATTTTCTCTGCCATTTATGGTCTTTCCATAGGATCCAAGCTTTCTCCTCTCTATTCCCATGGAGGGCATTTTAAATCTGTGCTTAGTGTTTAGTCTGAAAATGGATTTTCCACTGGACAGAAACCCTGGCATCATGACAATTCCTGTGTAAAATTAAACATACCCCAGCCATAACTGCAAGCTGCAGTCCTCTGGCATTGACACTAGATCACTTATTTTTCAATAAGGTACAGGTTAGGGATAATCAGTCCACACTAAAAGAGTCATGTTGGGTCCCTTGTTATTCTAATCCATTTCTCTACAATCTGAAATGTCAAACAGTTTGGTAAACTTCAACCTAAATCAGTTGACAGTACTATAGGTTTATCCAATTCAAGTCAGTGGAAACTTAATAAGCAGTTGAAAGAGAGCAACCCATACACAAATCTATTAACATTTTTTGTAAGTTCACTGTGTGCCCACAGTTAAGAGCTTTCCATGATCTCTTTTGAGCCTCAACACAATGTGAAGAAATTTAACTGAGGTCACTTCGCTTTTTGGTGGCTGAGCCATGACTTGAGACCTAACCTGCTGATCCCAAGCTAATGCTCATTCCATTTTTACAGTTCTCTCTTGTCACTACGATATACACTACATTTTATGGATGTATTTATTCTGGCACTGATTGTAAAATGTGTCATTAGGTTCAATAGCATTTCAGAAAAAAAGTATACTTCAAAAATTTCTAAATTTAATTCCATTTTTAATTGACAAATAATAATTGTATAATTTATGGGCTGCAATGTAATGCTTTGATATATGCTTACATTGTGAATGATTAAATCAAGCTGCTTACCATATCCATCACTTAACAGACTTATCAATTTTTTGCAGTGAGAACATTTAAAATCTATGTTTTTAACCAACTGCAAATAGCATATATTCACCTCCTCAATTGCATTTATTTATAGTCAGAATTTGAGTCTAAGCCTTCTTCCCATTAGGGTCTTCTAAATAATTCTTGACCAGTGAGTCAGAAACTTCTGTAAGAAGGAAGAGGTCAAGAGAAAGAGAGCGGAAGGAGAGACCTTCTCATGCTTTAGTATTCAATGGGAGCATTAAAACCTCCCTTCCTTCTTAGCACAGTCCCACATACGCAATCAACATAGATTAGAGAGTGAGAAGCAGAGAGGCAGAAAATGCATTTTTCAGCATCTTTTTTTCCTCCAGGAAATATGCAGCCCACAACTCCTGGAGTTGAGCAGACTTGCCCAGACAGAAGTTCCCTGGTCAAAGGTTTTCTTATCGTGGAGCAGGCAAAAGCCCTGCACTTGAATGCCGGAGTGCGGAGTGCCAGACAAAGGCAGGCTCCTGACATCCTGCCTGGAGGCTGATGGGTCCCCCGGGGCCCACAGACAACTGGTTTCCCTCCACTAAGACCTGAACGGGTGTCCATGACAGATGCAGTCTTGACAAACCTCCACCGGGCTCGCATCCAGGGGACTCTCCAGACACAGGGAACTGAAGTAGTCACCTTTGGAGTCCCATGTCTGCAGGAGGTCCCTGGCCATGGCTTCCTCTGGTCTTGGGATCAGCAGCTTTTAGCAATGCTTTCTGCTCACTCAGAGCCTCAGCGTTCCAGGATTTTTCTTAAGTCAGGATTTGATCCTTGGAGCCCTGGTCAGGTGTGGTCAGATCTCCTGTGGACAGGAATGATACTTGTCTTCCACCAGTTTCTATATCCTGAATGATACTTGTCTTCCACCAGTTTCTGTATCCTGAAGCATTTTGTGTCCTAAAAAGGAGAGGGGGAATGTCCTAGAACAGCCCAGTAAGCTTAAAGACATGAAGAACTCAAGTATTCTAGGAACAGTCCCAGCTCAACTACTCTAAACCAGCAGGGTTCTTTGGTGGCAAGCAACAGAAACTGACCCTAGCTAACATAAAACTTTATTGGAATAAATAAAGTTTTTTCCATTTGGCTAGAACGATATATGGGAGCTCAGAGAATGGAAGGAGTCTGAAGAAACATGAGAAAGGACAGGTCTGATTCCTGGTATAAGGGCTGATTCCTGCTGCTTTGTAGCTGATGGTCTGTGTAGCCAGAGTAACAATTAGAAGAAAGCCAGTTCATCTGTAATAACTACCTTCTTTGTCAAATGCTTGTCTTAGAATTAGAATATGGATAATAAGCTGTTGTGTCTATGTTAAATTTCTTGATTTTTATAACTGCATTCTGGTTATGAATAGAGAATATCTTTGTTCTTAGGAAATGCTGAAGTATTAAGGGGTAAGGAGGCATAGTGTTTGTAACCTTCCTTAAAATGGTTCAGAAGACAAACTGTAATATTATATTATTGGAGACAAAGAGAATGACAAATCAGCAAAATTTAAAAATTAATGTGCTTGAAATTTTTCTATACATTTGGAATTTTTTTAAAGTAAGTAGTTTTAAAAGAAAAAATTTTTTAAAGTCATTTTCTCCAGATTATCTCATCCAAAATCAGTACAATTTGCATCTCTGGGGGTAGGATTCCAACACTGGTAGATTTTAAAGCTCCCCAGGGACTGCACTGGGCAGCCACAGCTGGAACCAGGCTCCCAGGGTCTGAGCCCTGATCTGGGTTAAAAGCAACACTTCTGAGGAACCCCTAAAGTAATTAACAACCATAAACTTAACATATATAGTCTTAACCATTTATTATATTTATGTTTTTCATTATAAAGGTAATATAACTACATTGCATAAAATTGGAAAATTTTTTAAAAGAAAAAAGTTATTACCCTAACATAAACAATGAGAGGATTTTGGCTTATTTTCTCCAAGCATTTTTTAATGTACATATTTGCTTCCTACATAGTATGACACATTGAACATATGGCTTTAGCACTATTTTCATTTGACTTGAAAATGTCTTTAGAGCAATCATTTTTGTTGATAGTATATCAAGTGGATGTGCTGTTACTGACTTAACTATTCCCTTACTTTCATGTATTTACATTGTCACGATTTGTTTTTTGTTTTGTTTTGTTTTGTCTTTGTAATTACAAATAATGCTTCAAGGAACAAATTTGTTCATAACAGTGTTTTTAATATTTCAGGCCACTGTACAGAAGTAGGATTATGGCGTCAGAATATGTCCATTCTCATAGCACTCAACACATACTGCCAAATTGCTTTGTGAAAGAGCTTTAACAATTTATGTTGCAACCAGCAAGAGATGCTAGTTTTACAGCTTTGACATTATACAATTTTTAGTGCAAAATTAAATATATGAAGATGTGTCAGAAGTAGGCCAGGACTAGCAGAAGTACGACCTCAATTTTAACTCTTGTTGTGTCACTTACTAGCTGTGATGCTTTGAGATTGCCCCTTACTCTTTCTTCCTCATTTTATGGGTCTACTCCATACATTTACCAAGCACCTATTATGTTCCAGGCACTATTCTCCATGCTGGGAATATGTATTGCTATAGGTTAGGACTCTTGAGAAGGAGGCTCTGAGATGGAGATTAGTGTGCAAGAGACTGATTAGGGACTGTTCTTGGCATCGACACTTGTGGAAGGGAGGTGACAGATGCAGGCTTGAACAGAGAGGGGAGTTGGGCTGCAATGAAGTCTCAGTGAAGCCACAGCCAACCCCACATGAGCTCGTAAGATGGAATATGCCTTCAAAGGTGTCCGAGGTAGGTGATAGGGGCTGGGCCTTTATATTCTTACTTTGCTTCATGACTGCATGTAGGGGCTGCCTAGGGAAGGGGGCATGGCCTTGGGTGAGGCAACTCTCTTCAGCCCCCATCACTTCACAAGGACGACTACTATCAGAGGGCTGCTGGGGCAACGCTCCCCCAATAACGAGGAAACAATCATTCCTGAAGGGAAATCTGGGTGGTGCACGGCAATACCACTGCAAGTGATAAGCAAAGCAGACAATGGTCCTGGCCCCATGGAACTTAGAGCTGGAAGGAGAGCCAGGCACTGAGATTACAGACACAAACACCCACACACACAGGAAGACAAACTGAAAAGCACTGTGAAAGGAAAGTTCAGGGTCCCATGAGAGTGGGCAACAAGGGGACTTGATCTAATTTGGGGGTGTCAGGGAAGATGTTCTTGAGGAAGTGATAATGAGCTGAGATATGGAGGGTATAAAGGGGGTCACCAGGTCAATGGAGAGAGGGTGAAGAGTACACCTGGCAGAGGAAAGAACACTGTGCAAAGAGCTGAGGCTGGAGGGAGCACAGTGTTGAAAGAAAAGAAAAGCAGAGGCCGGGCGTGGTGGCTCACGCCTGTAATCACAGCACTTTGGGAGGCCGAGGCAGGCTGATCACCTGAGGTCAGGAGTTCGAGACCAGCCTGACTAACATGGTGAAACTCTGTCTCTACTAAAAAGACAAAAGTTAGCCAGATGTGGTGGTGCATGCCTGTAATCCCAGCTACTTGGGAGGCTGAGGCAGAAGAATCGCTTGAACCTGGGAGGCGGAGGTTGAAGTGAGCCATTGCACCCCAGCCTGGGTGACAAGAGCGAAACTCCATCTCAAAAAAAGAAAAAAAAGAAAAGCAGAGTGGCAGGTACCTTTCAAGTCAAAGGGCATGTAACAGGTGTGAGGCCATGGAGCTTCGAAGGCTGTGTGGCCAGTGCAGGGGGACTTGCTGGCCCATAGAGAGGGTATTGTTTTCCACCCCATGAACAATGTGAAATTCTTCAATGGTATTAAGCAGACGGGTGACTTAATCAGGTTTGCATTTTAAAATCTACTTCTGGCTATGAAAAATGGATTGAAATAGGGCAAGAAAGGATGAGTGAGATCAGTAAGGATGCTGGGAAAGATGTGATCATAGCTGGGACCAGAGGGGTGGAATTGGACATGGAAAGGAGTGGATAGACTTGAAACGGAAAAAATTGACAGGATTTGACAGTAGATTAGACCTGGGAGGTGAAGTAGAGGGAAGTGTGAAGGAGAAACCCAGGTTTCCGGTCCACACAACCAGATGATGTCAACGCTGTTCACTGAGATGGGGACACTAGACGAGGTGAGCCTGGGAGTGGATGATACATTTGGTTTTGGTCACTCTTGCATTGGAGGTGCTTGAGTTTGAGGAATCATACAAATGAAATGTTGAGTAGATAATTTGGGGAGAGCATTCTAGAATTCATAGAAGGAGTCTGAGGGGGAGCGATTATTTGTCAGCCACTGACAAATGGCTGGAAACTTAAATAACAGGCATGGAAGAATCACCAAGGAAAGATTATAGAATGGGGAGGAAGCTTAGCACCAAATTTTGAGGAACTCTGACATTTAAATTTGTATAGAAAGAAGGCAGGTTTTCTAAGTAGGAAAGCTCCTAGGGGTGGGTGGTTCATGGAAGCCAATGGAAGTATTTCAAGTAGGAGGGACTAGACGAAGTGTTGAATGAAGCTGAGAAGTTACTTGAGGAGAGGACTGAGAAGTGACTGTTGGGCTGAGCAGCTTGTCCTTCATTACTGAATTCAGTGAATTCACTGTGAGTCCCGAGGACAGACTGGAGTGGTATAAAGAGTGAGTGGATTGTGAGGAAATGGGGTCAATGAGCACAAAAGTCTTTCAAGAGGTTTGGCTGTAGAGGGTACTAAAGAGAGGGGGTAGTTGGATGGAGAATTAAGAGTTTAGGTCAATTGTCCTTTGTTTTGCTTTTATGATGTGTGAATGTGGGTGGGACAGATCCAGTTCTTTCAACTTCATCATTCCCTTCATGTAAGTACCAGGGGTGAAATGCCCCAGGTAGCAGGTGGAAAAATAAAGTAAAAGTATCCAGAGTTGAGCTCAAAAGAGGCATTTCCTAGACTGAACCAAATGTTCATTTCCAGAGCCAAGTGCAGTGCCTCACTCCCGTAATCCCAGCACATTGGAAGGCTGAGGCTGGCAGATCACTTGAGGCCAGCAGTTTTTGACCAGACTGGGCAATATAGCAAGACCCCATCTCTACAAAAAAGTAAAAAGTTAGCCAGGTGTGGTGGCACACACGTGTAGTCCTAGCTACTTAGGAGGCTGAGGCAGGTGGATCATTTGAGCCCAGGAACCAGAGGCTGCAGTGAGCCATGGTTGTGCCACTGTAACCTGGGCAACACAGTGAGACCCTGTCTCTAAAACACACACACACACACACACACACACACACACACACCCACAACACCTCTACATACCAAAGGGTGAATTCCCTGTCTTCTGAGAATTTGGGGCAGTATTTGTCTACCCTATTTGTTCAGTGGACAGAACCACTTAACAGGGGCTCTGAGGACCCTAGTGAAAATCATATTCCTAGTAGGCTGCCTTGGTACTCCAAAATTCTTGAGGTGAGTACGAAGAGATGCCCTTGCTGTCCTACTATCTTTAAAATTAAGGTGGTTATGAGCCCAGCTAATTAAGTTGGTCTGGAGTGCTCTAAAACATCAGGTAGTTTTTGAAAGCTCCCCTACCCCAGGTGATTCTAACAGGCAGATACTAGCTAACAGACTGGAAGGGCTACAACCATCAAAGATGAACAATAATAATCACAGAAGCAGCCTTAGTGAGGACCAATCTATAAAAATTAATCATGGACGGGCCTATTGCAAGTTATATTTACCTACAGCTAATTACCAATTTCTCTCATGACTGATCTCACAGCTTTCCTAAAATTCCACATCCGTGACCTTTTGATGCCTGTCTGACCAGGGGACTCTTTTCACTAGCCTGACACCTTCTCATCTTCCAAGTATTGGATTAAATATTATTTTTCCTGGGGAGTCTTCTCTCACCTCTAATCAGAAGCCAGACTTATACTCTGGTTGTTTTCAAGATCCTCAGATATAGCCTGGCTGAAACATACCACTATGCTTTTTTCCTAAATACTCCAAATAGGCCTTTCAGGGTTGTTGTTTCTTTCTTCCTTTTTTTTTTTTTTTTGAGACATAGTCTCGCTCTGCTGCCCAGTCTGGAGTGCAGGGGCACAATCTCGGTTCACTGCAACCTCTGCCTCCCAGGTTCAAGCGATTCTCCTGCCTCAGCCTCCCAAGTAGCTGGGATTACAGGCGTGTGCCACCATGTCTGGCTAATTTTTGTTTCTTTAGTAGAGACAGTGTTTCACCATGTTGGCCAGGCTGGTCTTGAACTCCTGACCTCAGGTGATCTGCCCTCCTTGGCCTCCCAAAGTGCTGGGATTGTAGGTGTGAGCCACCACACCCGGCTGACCTTTCAGTTTTTTCAAGATGATCTGACTTTAAAGAAAGGGCATTCATGGGAGGTCTGATGGTATATCTCACGTGGTCTCAGGCTGTCTTGCATCAAGGAGAATGTGTCTCTACACAGCACACTTGGTATTTAGGGCGGTGGCAAAACATACACAAGGTTATTAAGTAATTAAACTTATTAAAGTCAAGGATGGGCCCAACGCTTTGAGTGTTTAAAGCCTTTAAAGGTAGGGATAAACCCAGTGCTGACATATGCCAGGACTGAGCCAGGCTGAGTCATGAGTAAGTCCAGAAGTGTTCTCTCCCACCACTGACATCTACTCAGCCCCTTTCCACCCAAAGCACCTCAGTGCCAAGCTTCTCAAGCGTGATCCCTCTCCCCAAACAACTGGTCTTCACACGCCACTGTGTGATGTGGGTTGGTCGTTGTTCACAGACTTTCTTTATGGCTGGGAGAAGCTAGGGTCAGGGGAAAGCTTAGCCAGCAGGTAGCTGTGAAGTTGGACCAGTAGCCATCACCAGGTTCACAACAGTGGGGAGGCGGACGGCATGTGCTCAGACTCCGGGTGCAAACTCCATGGGACCCAAACAGTCACGCTCCTCTGTAGATGGAAGAGGAACAAGACACTAAGTCTATTCTGAATTCTTCTCAAAGATGAATGGATTTATTGAGAGCATGGCTTATTTTTAGCCCTTCTCTTTGCATCATGGCTACATCCTGGTGGCATTTTGTTCATTTTGCCTAAATCCAACAGAGCTGCTTTTCAGATACACTTTCCCCACTGTGACAACACAAGCCCTGTCACCTCCCCAGGAGGACATCAATGGAGGCCTGAACTCTGAGCATAGAGACAACACACGGTTTTGGGAGGCCAGTTTCTGACATGGGACATGCCATAAACCCCAAGAAAACTACTTCTGAATAACTGATAAGGTCTAATTTAGACACATCATTCTACCTTTTTAGGCCATGATTCTGAAAATGATTATTTTCCCAGAATATTTTTCTTCTCATGTAAGAATGAAAAATCTGTTTCCATTAGGCTAGCTTGCTGTCCTGCAAAAGCTTGCCCTTTTATTCTCTACCCTTCACTACCATGATGGTCCTCGTGAGACTGCCAATCCCACAGTAAAGGGAGAGGAAGCCTCTAAATTGTTTTCTATCAGCCATGTCTTAATTACTCTGAGCATCAAAGAAGGGACATTTTGATGAGTTGTAACAAAAGCAATGTGGCATGCTCAGAGACAAATGATCTGAGTTCTCCAGGGTTCTTTTCTCTCCTGTATAAATCTAAGCGGGTAGACTAGATGTTTTCTAAGGTTCTACTCACTCTAACTTTGTGACCTGAGAAATGGCTTTCTAGTAAAAGTGCCAGAGAAGGATGAGGCCATTATGCATGTCACCCTGGTGACATGTGTGTGGAACAAAGAGTCCTGGATCAGGGATCAAAATCCTTCTAGTATAAACTACCAGTGGGGCCTCCCAAAACCACTCCAAAGCTTTAGCTATGAAAGCTATAAATGGGGTCATGCTGATCAACTGAAGCAAGGTATATAAAACTGTTTTGCAAATAAAGTCATATACAAAAATCATTCTATTGGGGTAATAGAAAAGAGGACCCCAGATAAATTTCTTAGGCTCTAGATTTTAGGTCTCTACCCAGTTTAAAATACAGCTATGTAGAGGTCCTCCAATCCAATTCCAGCAATTGCAATGGAGTTAAAATTTGTCAAAGATAATAAACAGCAAGATAATAGTAATTGCTAATGAGAGAGGCCATAATTTTTTAAAATAGCTAGAGAGAGTAACTGCTGAAAGTGAAGGCTTCATTTGAAAGACATTTTGGAAATCTGCATTGGTTTTGTCACACCAAATTATGTCAGAAATGTTTACTTTTTTAAAAAAAAATCATAGGCCTGTTTTCAGTAGACTCCAGTGAAGAATGCCCCAAGGTAAAGTCATGATGCTTCACGTCCACGCCTTAGTCCTGCCCCAAGTTCCTGTGCAATCTTAGAAAAATACCTGAATCTTTAAGTTCAAGTGCCCCCAGTTACAATGAGAATTCATAACAGATTCTCAGTGTTTTCATGTACTTCACTCCTAGTAGGTAAGTTAAAGGAAAGTTATAAAAACATTTGTAAGTGCTCTAAGTATTTCAGATAAAAGATACTGTAACACAGCCAAGGCACCACTTCTAACTTTTACAGAGCTCGCATGCACTAAATTTTGTTTGTAAATAAAATCTTAAAAATGTGTTAGGAAAGGGATACGAAATACATTTATAAAGTGAAGAATTTCTTTTAAAACCCCTCTGGGAGGCCGAGACGGGCGGATCATGAGGTCAGGAGATTGAGACCATCCTGGCCAACATGGTAAAACCCTGTCTCCACTAAAAACACAAAAATTAGCTGGGCGTGGTGGTGGACACCTGTAATCCCAGCTACTCGGGAGGCTGAGGCAGGAGAATCGCTTGCACCCAGGAGGCAGAAGTTGCAGTAAGTGTGAGATCGTGCCACTGCACTCCAGCCTGGCGACAACAGTGAGACTCTGTCTCAAACAAGCAAACAAACAAACAAAAATCCACATTAAGTAAATATGTAAGTCTATAACTTCAAAATCAAATTTTCTAAAAGCACAGTCCACCTGCAGTACCATTTACATTAAAGACAGAACTATTCACGGAGATGAGCAATAAGAGCTATCTTCATGTAAGTACCACACTTTAAGGAGCATCAGTGACCAACTGTGTCACTGATTCAGACCAAGAGAAAACATATAACTTTGTGGAAAAGATTTCCCTGGAAATTTCAAAACATACGTAATTAAATAACCAGAGGTTGGGTGCAGTGGCTCACACCTATAATCTCAGAACTTTGGGAGGCTGAGGTAGGAGGATTGCTTGAGCCTCAGAGTTTGAGGCCAGGCTGGGCAACATAGTTGGATCCTGTCTCTGCAAGACATTTCATTAAAACCTAGCCAGGTGTGGTGGCACATGCGTATACTGTAGTCCCAGCTACTTGGGAGGCTGAGGCAGGAGGATATCACTTGAGCCCAGGAGTTTGAGGCTGCAGTGAGCCATGATGGTGACACTGCATTCCAGCCTGGACAACATAGCAAGACCCTGCTGTCTCAAAAAAGCAAAACAAAAAAACGAGAAGGAGAATAATCAGGAATCACAAACAAGCTGACATTTTTCAAGCTTGCTTTCAATGTCTATCACTTTACAAAGAAAAATATAATAAATTAATTGTATAGATAAAAATGACATGTACACTATTCCACTATTTGTTTCCTGTTGAAGAAACCATCAAGAGAAAATCTTTTCTGGTGTATCATCATTAACACAACCCCCAAAATAGAATAAGATTTAAAAATAGTTAATAGGGTGGTATATATATATACATACACATACACACATAATTTTTATATTTCCTGATTTAACAAAGACATGCTCTTGGGAAGCTGTAGACCTTATTGAAAAGTCTGGTGACAGTATTTCCTTCTTTTATTTTCTGCAGTACTTAAACAGCCTGTATGAATCATTTGGCATGGGTGAATTGTCTTCTATCTTCTCATGCATGTATTCTTGTCTATACAACTAGAAAGCGAGCCTCTGGAAGGAAGTTCCCTGTGGTGCTAAGCCCAGTGCCTTGTACGTAACCTGGGTGCATTAATCATTGACTGACATGTGCATTTGCAGGGAGGAGCCTGGTAAGATACACTCAAAACCTTTATTCATTGATTTACAAAATGTACAATATTTACAAAGTTTAGGCATTAATCTCATATTGACATGAATGCTGTGGAGAGTCTAAAAATAAATATGTGGCACATAGCTTAATATACACATCATGGCTCTTTATACTTAAGCCATTACCAATGGTGAGATGTAATGGAGAATTTAATGTGGTAGAAAAGTCAGATGGCTGACCAGTCCTGGACCTTCCATGTGAATGACTCTTCCTTGGCTCCTTGAGGCTGGGGATAGTGAGCAAATCACTTTCTTTCAAGAGAATTAAACACAGCCATTCTGACAGGCACATGGGATGCATGCAGCAACATCTATGCAGAGTCCGCAAGCACTCCCTGGGTGGTGGTTGAATCTGCACCACTGTGGACCTGATCCCTGTACACCAGCCAGGGAGGCTTTGGTGTGGTCACTTTCTTGTTTCTTATTCAGTCACATGCAGTACTTGGAAGATGTCAGTGGAGTGTAATCATGCACAAAAATGGTACTTGTAAGTATGTACAACATCAAATTTTCATTGTCTTATAGCATCTTTAGATGCAACATCAACTATCTCCTCTTTCAGCAAGAGGGATGAATGAGGAAGCCAAACCCCTACTCCCCAAAGAAAAAACATCATCTGGGGACACATGCAAATGGCATCCTGCAACAGCAGGGTGAGATAAACTCCACATGATAAGATGGATGAATTCCCATGAAGTCAGGCCTGAAAGTCTTCCTAGGGGGATAATTCCACCTTTCTTTCCTCTTCAATCCCACCTCATCCCACGCAACCTGAATCTGAAGGAAACAGCTTCACAACATTGCGTTTGAGTTTTGGTACCTTCATTTCGAAAGTGTAAATACTAGTAACATTCCTTATAGGATTCTTGCAGGGATTAATCCTAACTTATGTAAAGTGCTTAGCATAGTGCCTGGCACACACGAGGTGCTTAATAAATGTCGTGCTTTCTCTCCCTCTACTTTCCCACCCCAATTAAAAGCAACATATTGATAAGCCTAACAAACTCTGAATTAAGGCCATTTGATGCAATTTAGATTATTCTGTATCAGAGTTACTGCTGTCAGTTCATATTTAGTCCCCGAGGGAGTCTCATTTTATGAGCCAGAGACATTTTTCTATGGAGGGCAGATGGACCCTGACAACACTGTCCTCTTTATTCACCACGGTTCTACCAAGTTTCACACAAACACATCCCAAAACCCTGCACAGAAACTTAGACCAGTGATGGTCACTACCTGAATAATTCCGGGACACCATCACTGAGGAAACCATGAGAAAAATCCTTGAGACAAACATATTGCTCTTGCTCACATGTTAACTTTTTTCAAAACTGGTGCAAGTATTATAGATAACTTTCAATAAACATATATTAAAAGCTCTACCACTGTTGAAAAATATGTATTCTAATTTGATCACTTTGTTCAGAATAATGAATTTTTTAGAATATATTTTAGTTTTTAGTTATGCCTTACAAAAATAAATACTGTTTAAATTATTTACAAGGAAGAAGAAAAATTGTAACTTGGGGTACAAAAAAATACAGGAAGGATGACAAAAATTTTACCATCTACTTCAAAAGCAATATCTAAAAGAAATAAGAACTTCCCATTGAGTCTCCTTGCTAGTCTTGCAATCACCTCACTGGTCTACTTTCTCCTCATCATTGCATATTATGCTTGCTTCCCTATCATTCTAAAGACAATTTAATGCAGAATCTTCTCCATAAAGTCGCTGGGGATTTGGAAGTGGGAGCTCTTTGGCAGTATGAACTGCAGATGGAGTAAGAAGCTGGCTGAGCCACTTAGTCGGCCCTCAGAATGAACTAGGACTAATCTCCACACATTTTTCCTTTCATTCTGAAATCCTCTGTCTAGATTATCTATGGCTGAATAGAACCCCCTATCTGGGGAAAACAACTCCATCCTGGTTTGGGGCTCTGGACACAATTGACTCAGGTGGAATCTAGGATCTCATGAAGCATAATTAGGTGCCAAGTCAAGGAGAAGGCCGATCTCACCAATTATATGAATAGATAACACAGCCACTTTATGGACAGTGGCTCCATTAAGTTGAGGAAAATCCTCCTTCAGGCACCCCCACAAATATAACAAACTTTCATGATTGCCTTTTTGTCTTCTGCACAGAACAGAGGGAATGTGATTCCCAGCACTGGGAGAAGAATGTTGGGAAAATTAATTGAACAAATGGCTGGAATTGTTGGAATTACTACTCTTGCAGGGACTCAGTCAGAATTTCCAAGGAAATAGTCCATTCAGTTTGGAGTCAATGTTTTAAAATTCTAAAGCTACAAATGAACTCATGATTATATTTAAACCAATGGTTACTTTTCTCCTGAAAAGCCCACATCTATACATGCCCCTATAACATACTCCTAATATCTTAGAGTCTCAGGACCTACTGCATCTCATGCATGTATTCTTCCAAATTAAGAACCCCAGATCTTGATAAATGCAGAACTACTTCTTGGAATGAAAACAAAGGTTTATGGTATGGAACTTGGGCTGTACTGACAGAAGGCTTTGATGAGTCTCGGTTAGACTCAAAATGGCTACAATGAAGCAACATTTATTCCTCATGATAAGTGGCAATGCTTGGCTGTGATGACCTCCAAGAGTGTTGTGTCTCACATGTGTAATTACCGTCAGGCCAATGACTCATGCAGGACTGTGGACCACTGAGATCCCCATGGATCGCTACTAACACATGGAGCCATTGAGCTGCTATAACATGAGCCCTAACCACAACCACAAGCAGGACACTATCACTGACATACAGCGTGGGTGCCCATTTGTCTGATTTATAGGTGACGTCGTGGCAAATGTGGCATCAGTTTCATTTCGGGGCAGTGGCAAGTTACAGATATTTCCTTCACAACAAGAAGTGCAGACCTGAAAGAAAGGAAGAAAAAAAGATAATGAGAAGCCAGCACGTCTTGGAAGGAGGCGGGGTTTTTGAAGGCATTGTCGCCCACATGGCAAGATGCAAGTAAAAATTACCTAATCTATAAAGGAAATGCCAACTCTATGTTCAGGAAGGCTGGGGATAATATTTCTTCTAGAAGCAATCTGGTCAACATTTCAAGAGATCTAGGTTTTGTTTTTGACACCCTCCACCCATACAATTCTTACAAAGGTGTGTACCCTTCCTGGGCCTCAGTTATTTCACCCTTAAAATGGGAATAACGAAACTCGTCCTTCTTTTTCCATGAGGCTCTTTCTGACTATTTGAGGAAGAGAGGGTAAGCCTTCATTTGCCAAGTTTTCAAGTGAGAGTCAAGTGGCAACAACCCGGGTAATTTAAACTTGAGTACTGACTTTCATAGAACTGTTTGCATAAGTGTCTCCATTCTCATTGGGTGAGTTAATGTTTGAAGGGTTTTCATTCATGCAGTTACTCCTGCTTTACACCAGCTTACTCATGGATCATTAGAAAGAAATAAACCCACAGAGCTAGTGACAAAAATTTTCTTGGAGCATGGCTACACAAGCTACAAACCAGCAGCTCCAACATCAGCTGGGAGTTTGTTACAAGTGCAGAATCTCAAACCTTGCCCCAGACAAAGAATTAGAACTACATTTTAACAAGATTCCCAAGTGATTCCTAGTCACTAATAACCACTAGGATGGTTATTAATAATATTCTATACAGTCATCTTCCTGCAGGGATTTGATTCTTTAGTCACAGTGACATGTGCCAGAAGACAGTATAATGTTGCGGAGGTAGACTCCAAACCAGACGTGAGCTGGAATTCTGTGCCTGTCACTTACCAGCTGTGTGACCAAGCATATGACCCAACTTCTCTAATCCTTAACTTTCTCCTTAGTAAAGAGGCCACAGTAACTCCTCAGAATCAAGTCCAATTTGCTGGAGAGGTCAGGGAAAGCCTTTGGTTTTACTCATTTTGAACCAGGAGCAGAATAGGCAGATTATATTTAAAATTTTAATTATTAGTGTATTCAAGAGGTTGCTTGAAAAATAAGCCCTTACTGACAGTGCTGTTCCCAGGTATTGAGACTGGACATTGCCCAAACCACCAGGAAGGCCACCTGCAGGAGAAGTGTTCAGCTGCTAAATAAAGGCCAAAGCCTGATATGTTAAGGTCACACATATAGACACACATATAGAGGGCAAGGCTGCCTTTCTGTGATTCTTTATATGCCCCTTAAAAGTTGCCTCCCAAGCTCATTTTACACTGAGTGCTTCTGTATATAGGCACCATGTGTTTCCGTATACAGGCTTCTACAGGTACCAGGTGAAGCTTAAGCAAACACACAAGATGGGTCTCTCGTCACCTATCAAATAACTCAAGAGCCAGTGGAGACCCTCCCCAAACTGACATCCCAGTCACAACATGAGCCCTACTTTACATAAAGTTATCAAAGCTGAATTGCCTCGGTCCTCCTGTGATGAATGAACTGGGTACATCTGCAAAGCTTCACTGTGATGGACATAACTGGTCCCTTGCTCCTCTTTTTTCTGGTAGCTTTATTACTTTCCTCTGAGTGAAGAAAGGGTTTAAAATAACACTGAATACCCTCCTGATGTGTGTTTACACAATTTATATCAGTTGTCCTATGCTCTGGTATAAACGTGTATTCTTTTAGAGCAAACACGAAAGGAAGCGTCTTTTCATAGAGCATAAAGACAGTCAAAAGACAGCCTTCATGGGGGAGTAAGAATCTGCTCATGAGTACTGGCAGATGTCTGAAGAGAAGGCAGCTGGCTATGTAGTACTGGTCACTTGCTCTGTTGCCCAGACCTTGTGGCCTTCATGCTCGGAGTCTCTGCAGCCAGTGGATAAGCACTCTTCCAGTGGGACACAGCGTTTGGTGACTGAGATACTGTTTCCTGTGACTTCCATTGTGTGCTGAGTGTAGCAGTATCTGGTCTCTGTCAACAGAGAAAATATATTTGAAATGGGAAATGTTGGCCCAACCTGCCTAAAAGGAAAATAACAGGAATGTCAGCATTATCATTCCAGAAAAGACCTAATAGCACGTAAGATATGCACTGCTTTGAGTTTATGTCCAACCCCAAAGACCTCCTTGGAGAGCTCCACTTTGCCATGGTAGGAGGACAGCCTTCAAAGAATATTGATTTCTCTGCCCAGCATTATTCCCATAAACCAAGACACATTGGTTTCTCCTTGCCTTTCAACAAACTTTGCCACTGGACTGATTTTTATTTTTAGGGGATGAGTGGTTTTGCGGGGAGTCATAGCAATTTTAAGGAAGATGAAAGGACAAAGAGGTTCAAAGAACTCAGGGTTAAAATGAGTTAGGCAGGTAACAGTAGTCCTCAAGGAGATAAAACACTACAGCAGTGGCTGGTGTGTGTGTGTGTGTGTGTGTGTGTTGGGGGAAGCAGCTATTCACAAGAGCAGAACAATTTAAAACTTTGTGCCAATGAGCATAGCTGGGTCCAGGGTACATTACAGAGGAAGACTGAAACAATAATAAACATTTTTCCAAAACTGAGGAGCTTTGTTTCTCCCTAGCATGATTTCAGTGTCTTCCTAGGACAACAGATGAAGACCATGATGGGAGTTTCCAGAGGTCCCTCTAAGTCTAATGAATCTGAAAGCTTGAGATCTCTTCCAAAATTCTTTAGGGGAACTTTTTATGTGTAATTTAAAAACTAAAGAAAAATGGCTCTGTCAATGTAATTCTTTAAGGCCTCCGGGCAATGCTCAGCTCTCTAAGTCTGGGATTTAGGAGAATGTTCTTGCTCTACTTTCACATTAAAAAAGAAAATGAATAATTCTTAAGAAATGTCACTGAGCTGTTTTTCATCTACATCTTGGGTCCAACTTTGCATGCATTATACATTTCAGATATTTAGTGGCTAATATGGAATTATGACCTCCTATGAGATTATTTATTAGGCAATAAAAATTCCTCCCCCCCACCAGATTCTGTCATGATTTTGGCAGCTTTTAACTGAAGAACTAATGTCCAAAGAAGAAAGCGTAAGAAAATTTTAGGTCTTGAGAATGAGCTAATACAGACCTATCAACACATCCTGGAAGTCATCAAAATTCAGGGGTTTTAACAGTCTTCCTAGAGACTCTCACCTGACAGGAATCCCAAATGGTCTCCAATTAAATCGTACAAAGAGCTGCCACTTTCCCAGTGGTGATGCTATTGGCGGGTGTGCCTGGGCAGAGTCTGTGTCAACACCCTCCCCTAAATGCTGTCCCACACTGCATCCTGGCTGGAATCGTTAGTTGGAGTGGGCTGAAGCTTGCTCCAATTGCCCAGGGTCCTACAGTGCTCTTTGGAAGTAGGGTAAGGTCATCTGGTGAGCTCACAATAAGAATAGTTGAAAGTTTTCTACCTGGCAATAATTCTCCCAAAGCCCTAAACTATCTTAACATTGGAATGATTGCTTTTCTGTTGAAGAAGAGGCAGTAGCTCTCCTCTTTTTTAAGCCTTAACAGGTTTTGACAAATGGAGGCCAGTGGCCTGGGAGATTTACCACATCTTCTAAGAGGACTGGTTTACTTCTTTGGTATCAGACTCGATGGACATTTATGGTCACAATAGGTTCATCTTTCCCACCCCCACCCCAACTTCAAATGTTCTAGAAAGCAATAAAATCAGGAATGTTCTTATCTCCCATCTCCTCTTCATGCAGACAGCTAAGAGCAGCTGCCAGAGGTTTTACTGCTCCAAATGTAAATCCGAGCAGATAAGATCATAGGCTTACGGAATAAGTAAATCACTACATAGCTGCAGTTTTGGAAATTAGCCTTTTCCCCCAAGTAGTGAATTATCCTGTTTTATAAGTAAGCCTTAAAATAACAATTGGTGAACATGATATGACTACTTCTTTGTTCATACTTTTCTATCTTTAACAAAATATCTTATACATAATGAAGAGCGTATTCCATTGAATGAAAGTAGATGCAACAACTGATAAAAATAATTTTTCAGGAAAACATGCAAAACCTTAGTACCTAATAAGCTGATTTTTTGCCATTCTGGGGGTAGAAGGGAGATCAGTGCAGTCAGAATTTTTTCTTGTATTTCACCCAGTCCAATCCATGAAACAAAAATATATGGAGAACACTGCCATCACTTCTAGCAGTACAGACCTCGGTGCTGAAGCACCAATCCTTCAAAAGCATTTATTCCACTTCTTATCTTACAAAAACCCTAGGTGAGTTATGAAATGTTAACGTGGAAAAAGGTTCTGTGGTTTAAGAAGTTTTGAAAATGCTCAAATAAAGTTGAACAGGTTTCTTCAGTGCACAATTTATGAGAACCTTCTATATGTGTTGTGATCTCGTGATCTCCAAAGGTATATTGGGGTGAGCAGGCAGAATTTCCCAAGTAGAACTAGGTGGGCCACATTTGCCTTATCACTGGACTGGAGTAGTGATAAAATCCTAGTTTCAGCCACAGAGCATTGTTCTCCATGCATTTGGAAAACTCCTTGGGTTAGTAATGAGGTAATATGAGAATCAAGCCTGCTGATAACTTCACACTAAAAGAATTTCAAAGGCTTTTATCTAAAAGATAAAAGATGAATTTGAATTTCCACCAGGTTAGTTTCAGTCTCTAAAATCTCATATTCCACAACTACATGGTATTCCCAGAGGTTGTGAAACAGAAGTCTTTTACTATTAGATCCACAGGCATTCAACTAAAATCAGAAATGGGAAAGAGAACTTCATCAACAATTGGAAAATATAATTTTTATGAAATTCACACCCATGTGCACGCATGCACACAGAGTTCATAATCTAGTTCTGAAAGTTAAAAGTAATCCAAAGCTAAATTGCAAACTTTCATTTACCCACCAATATTGTTTTTAATAACAGAAACTATATTTAAACAAAACATACATAAGATGATTTGAATTGAGACATTACAAATGTCCAACTTTCTTATAAAAGGCTTTCCTGCCACTCAATTATTCTTCATGGTTCTGCTTGTTTTAGTTTCTTCACAAACATACAGGTTGATAAACATGATGCTAGAGAATAATTCTCCAGGTGCAAGAAAATTAAAGGGAGGAAAATACTTTAATAGTAACATTATGAATTATATTTAAAAATGAAAGGCCAGTCGCAGCTGCCTGCTCTCTCCCTGCCCCCATTCCTTACTGTTCACACAGCTCTTCACTTCTGCCACACTACGCCCCTGCAACGACTGTTCCCTACGCATCAAATTCCATGCCCTTTTCCCATGTCTGACCCTCTAGGATCTCTTTGTGACTCTGGGACTCTACTATGGATAATCTCGTCTGTGGGACTTTCCATCCTAGACTTCAGAGTTCTGTCTTCCAGATGTTCTCCTAATCTCTGTTCTCTCCACTTTCAACACTTTCCCTAATATGAAAGTCAATATTCTCCCGTGTTCTGTCCTTGAAACTCTTCTCACTCAAGTGGCCTCATCAAACTTCTCATGCCATGTGTTCAGTCTGACTCTTTCTCCTGAACTGTAGAACCAAATTACCAACTATTTTCTGGACACTTCCAGCATCACCTCACACCTAATGTGTCTCAACCCAACACATTATCTCCCTCCCTCTTGCATCTTTTTATCTTCACATGTGTCTATCTCAAGAAGTGACCTCCTGGGATATTGTAACTCCATCTTCTCCAGTAACTTGAACTAGAAATCTGGAATCAGCTCAGACTTCTCTCCCTAATCTGGGAGTCTCCAAGTCTTCTGAAATGTCTCCATTAACCATCTGGTCTTTTCTATTCCATTTTCCATTTCCTCAATCCGGACCTCATTGTTTCTTGTTTTCTTTGTCTCTGACATGCAACTCACCATGCACAAAAGCATGAACGCCACCTAATTGTCAAAGAATCCTGATTGCTGAATTACTAGGCTTATTTGGCCTGCCTGAGTGGCTTGGGAATAGGCCATTGCTCTCTCTGCTCCTGAAGCTGTGTGTCAAGTGCATTGGAGTAACTGCGCTTCCCTGATAGAATCATCAATTAATTTAATTTCTAACTCAGAGCCTGGCATTTGAAACTCAGCCCTCATTACTCACGGTTCTCCTTGATGGAGGCTCCAAACTATCTCCTCATTGCCTCGTATATACCTTGAGACATAGTACCACAACTTTTGACCATGCACGATGAAAAATGTGCATCCTTAGCATGGTCTGCATATTTTTTCCTATCTTCTACTCCTGGACACCTGATATTCTTCAAGGCTCAATCCAAATGTGATAAATTCTGTGAAATCTTCCTGATCTTCCTCCCAACCAGGTCAATGTTAATCTTCTCTCTTCTCCATGTTGCCTCAGTCCTTCTTAACTTTCTCATTTGGGATATCTGGCTTTTCTTCTAGATCACGGTTCCTGATCAAAACAATTGACTTTTTGTTTTTAAACTTTTTTTTAATTTAACCTATTATTTTGAGATAACTGTAGATTCCCATGCATTTGTAAGGAATATTAATAATAGGAGATCCTCTACACCTTTTACCTAGTTTCCCCAAATGGTAACAACTGCAAAACTATGGTATAATATCACAACTGTGATATCGACATTAACCCAATCAAGATACAGAACTTCTCCACAGTCATGAGGATCCCTCATGTTGACCTTTTATAGTCACACCCTCTTCCCTCCTGCCCCCACCCCTTCCCTAACCCTTGGCAACCACTAAACGGAACTGCATTTCTATAATTTTGTCATTTTGAGAATGTTATATAAATGAGTCACACAACATGTAATATTTTGGAACTGGGCATTTTCACTCAGTCTCATTCACTGGGTTTGCTAATTTTTAAGAGTTTGTTAACTTTTATTGCTGAGTAGTATTCCATGGTATAGATGTACTAAAGTTGGTTTAACCATTCAGCCATTGAAAGGACATCCAGGTTTGTTTCCAGTTTAGAGATATTATTAATAAAGCTACCATGAACATTTGTGTAGAGGTTTCTGTGTGAATATAAGTTTTTACTTCTCTGTATGAGTGACCAGAAGTGAAACTGCTGGGTTATACGGTAGTTGCATGTTTAGTTGTTTAAGAAACTGCCAAGCTGCTTTCCAGAGTGGCTGTACCATTTTATATTCCTATCAACAACATATTGAGTGATCTAGTTTCTCCTCCTTTTTACTAGCACGTGGCATTTTTCCTATTCTTTATTTTAGGTATTCTGATAGAAGTATCGTAATATCTCATGTTTGAAATTTGCATTTCCCTTATGGCTAATGATGTTAAATGTTTTCATGTGTTTATTTGCCATCTGGTTATCTTCTTTGGTGAAATGTCTGTTCATATTTTTCCTATTTTCTAATTATGTATTTTGTTTACTGGTGTGTTCTGAAAATTATTTATATATTCTAGATAGCAGTTCTTTGTCAGATACGTGATTTGCAAATATTTTTCCCATTTCATAGCTTGCATTTTCATTCTCTTAACAGGGTCTTATGCAGGGCAAAAAAGTTTTAAATTTTGATGAAGTCTAATTTATTATTTTTTCTTTTATGAGTCATGCTTTTGGTATTAAGTCTAAGAACCTCACCTAGCCCTAGATTTATGAAGATTTTCTTCTATTTTTTCCTAAATGCTGTATGTTTTTATATTTCACATTTAAGTCTGTGATTCACTTTAACTTTTGTAAAAGGTGTGAGACTTAGGCTGGGATTCATTTTTTGCCTGTGGATGTCCAGTTCCTCCAGTACCATTTGTTAAAAAGGCTATCTTTCCTCCAATGAATTGCTTTTACACCTTTGTTAAAAATTAGTTGGGCATATTTTTAAGGGGCTATTTATTCTGTTTAATTGATCTATGTCTATTTCTCTGTCAATACCGCAGTCTTGATTACTACAGCTGTATATTAAACCCTGAAATAGGGTAGTTTGATTCCTTCCACTTTAGTCTTCTTTTTCAGAATCGTTTTAGCTATATACCAGTTTCTTACCTTTCATAAAAACTGTAGAACACTTCTGTCTATATCTAAAAAAAAAAAAAATCTTCCTGGGATTTTGACAGGAATTGTGTTAAACCTATATAACAATCTGTAGATAATTGACATTTTACTATGCTGTCTTTCAATCTATGAACATGGTCTTTCCATTTATTTAAATTTTATTTTTTTCACTGATGTTTTGTAATTTTCAGCTTACAAGTCCTATACATGTTTTGCTTAGATTTACCTGTAAGTATTTAATTCTTCTGAGCAATATAATGCTATATTTTAAATGGTATATTTTTAAATGGTATATATAAATGGTATATTTTAAATTTCAGTGTCCACGTGTTAATTGATAGCATAAACACAACTGAGTTCTCAATTTATCTTATATCTTATGACCTTGCTGAACTCATTTATTCGTTCCAGGAATTCTCTTTACATTTGTTGGAATTTTCTACATAGAAATCATGTTATCTGTGAAAAAGGACAGTCATATTTTCCTTTCCAATCTGTATGTCTTTTATTTACTTTTCTTGTCTTATTGCACTCGCTAGAACCTACAGGATTGCACTAAATAAAAGTAGTGAAAGCAGACATAATTGCCTAGTTCTCTGTCTTAGCAGGAATGCACGCAGTCTTTTACCATTAAGCATAATGTTAGCGGTAGGTTTTTTATTGATGTTCTCAAGTTGAAGAAGTTTCTCTCTATTCCTATTTTTCTGAGAGGTTTTAATCATAAATGGTGTTTAATTTTGCCAATTTTTTTACATCGGTTGATATGAACATGTGATTTTTCATCTTTAGCCTATTAATACTGTGGATTATATTGGTTGATTTTCAGAGATTAAACCAGCCTTGCATCCATGGACTAAGCCCCACTTTTTCATGGTGCATAATTCTTTTCATATATTGCTATATTCTATGTGCCAATATTTTGTTAAGAACTTTAGTGTCTATATTCGTAAAAAATAATAGATTTTGTATTTGTTTGTTTGTTTGTTTGTTTGGTGCTGTGTTGGTCTGGTTTTGGTATCAGGGTAACTCCAGCTTCATAAAATGAATTGAGTATTCCCCCTTCTCTTCCATTTTCTGGAAGATTTTATGTAGAATTGGTGTTAATTCCTCTATTAAAATTTGGTAAAATTCTCCAGTGAAATTATTTGGGCCTGAAGAGTTCTTTTATGGGTGTTTTTAAGTTATATAAAAAAAATTTCTTAGGAGTTATAGGACTATTTATTTCATTTTTAGTGAATTGTGGCACTTTGTTTTTTGAGTTATGGTCCATTTCATCTAACTTGTCAAACTTATCTTTTTGAGTTGTTCATACTATTCCCTTATTTTCCTTTTCTTAGTACCTTAATGTTTTTCTCCATTGATTTTAATTAAAAAAAAATTGTATATGTTTATGGTGTACAATGAAATGTTTTAGTATATGTATTCTCATTGAGTTTTATTCTTATCATTAATATTTCCTGATTTTTGCTTAGTCTTGTTTTGTTTTACTTTTGGTTTGTTTTTCTCTTCCTTTTTCATCTTCTTGATGTGTGAGCTTAGAGAATTGATTTTCCTGTTTTTAAATATGTGCATATAATGCTATAAATTTCTGTCTCAGCACTGTTTCTGCTGTGTCCTACAAATTTTCATATGTTTTAATTTCATTCAGTTCATTGTCTTTTAAATTTCCCTTAAGACTTTATCTTTGATCTGCGGATTATTTAGATGTGCACTGGTTAGTTTCCAAGTGTTTTGTGATCTTCCTTTTATCTTTCTGCCATTGATCTCTAGTTTAATTCTATTGTGTATTGAAAACACTCTGTATGATTTCAATTTTTAAAAGTTTGTTGAGGTTTGCTTTATGGCCCAGGATATAGTTTATTTTGGTATGTGTTCCATGGTCACTTGAAAACCATGTATATTCTGGTGTTGCTGGATGGAGTGTTCTGTAAATGTCAATTAGATTCTGTTGGTTAATGGTGCTGTTGAATTCTTCTATATCTTTGCTGATTTTCTTTCTGTAGTTCTATCAGTTTTTGAAAGAGTGGTGTTGAAGTCTCCAACTATAATTGTAGATTTATCTATTCCTCCTTTCCTTTATATTATTCTGTTGCACATATTTTTCAGCTCTGTTATGTGATGCTTATATACTTAAGATTGCTATATCTTCTTAGTGGATTGGCTTTTTTTAAATCATGCTATAATGTTCCTCTCTGCCTCTGGTAATTGTGTTTGCACTGAAGTCTTTTGATTAATGTTTCCATATTATCTTTTTCCATTCTTTTAATTTGCTTATATAATTATTTTGAAGTAAATTTATTAAAGATGACATATATTTGGGTCATGGTTTAACATATTCTGTCAATACATTTCATTTATTTTGTATATTTATGCCATTTACATTTAAGGTAGTTATTGATATGGTAAGACAAATTTTGTTGTTTTCTGTCTTTTCTTTGTTTTCTTTTTCTTACGTTCCTATGGGTTACATGAACGTTTTTTAGAATTCCATTGTGATTTATCTACAGTGCTTTTGAGTATATCTCTTTTTAAAATTGTTGCACTAGGTATTAAATTATATGCAAAACTTATCACATCCTGCTGGCATCATAATTTTACCAATTAAAGTGAAGTGTAGAAAACTTACCTATTTTTATGCCCTAATACCTTCACTTGTTTGTAATAATTTTTTTTTTTTTTGAGATGAAGTCTTGCTCTCTCGGCCAGGCTAGAGTGCAGTGGTATGATCTTGGCTCACTGTAACCTCCGCCTCCCAGATTCAAGTGATTCTCCTGCCTCAGCCTCCCGAGTAGCTGGGACTACAGGTGCCTGCCACCAAGCCTGGCTAATTTTTGTATTTTTAGTAGAGATGGGGTTTCATCAACCTGACCAGGCTGGTCTTGAACTCCTGAACTCAGGTGATCCACCTGCCTTGGTCTCCCAAAGTGCTGGGATTACAGGCATAAGCCACTGTGCCTGGCTGTAATATGTTTGTATTAAATAATCCTCTACAATATATTTAGAACCACATCAGACAGCATTATAATTTTTGCTTCAACCGTCAAACATAATTCAGAAAACTCAAGAGAAGAAGGACATTCTGTTGTACTGCATTGTAGTATAAAGTATGTTTACTAAGTTTTTCCTTCCTTTCTGATGTTTCAAGTTTCCTTCTTTTATCATTTCCTTTCTGCATATAGAGCTTCCTTCAGCCATTCTTTTAAGGTAGGTCTTCTAGTGACACCAATTCTCTCAGTTTTCGTTCCCCTGAAAATGTCTTAATTTCTTCACATTCCTGAGGGATATTTTCTCTGAATATAAGATTCAGCATTGATAGCTTTTTTTAACAGTTGGAAAATATTGTACCATTGACTTCTGGCCTCCATAGTTTCTGATGAAAACGTTTCATTCAACTAATATTTCTCATATCAGATGTTCTTTTTCTCTTGCTATTTCAAGACCTTTTGTTTTTAGAAGTTTGATTATTATGTGTTTTTGTGTGGATTGCTTTAGTTTTGTCCTCTTTGGGGTTTGCTCAGCTTCTTAGAAAAACTTTTAGCTGCTAATTCTTTGAGTACTTTTTTTAGCTTCACCCTCTTTCTATTGTTCTCTTGAAACTCTGATGATGTAGTGTTAAAACATTTGTTACAGCTCCATAGATCTCTGAGGCTCTGTAGAGGTTTCTTTCCCCTCAGCCTATTTTCTATCTGTTGTTCAGATTGGACAATTTTTATTGCTCTATTTTCCAAATTCACTAATTCTTCCCTTTGTTCCTTCAATTCTGCTGTTGAGCCCATCTATTGAGATTTTTATTTCAGGTACATTATGTTACAATTCTACAATTTCCATTTGGTTCTCCTTTATATTTTCTATTTATTTGATGAGATTTTTAAAATCTGTTTCAAGTGTGTTTGTTATTACTTACTGAAACATTTTTATTACGGCTGCTTTAAAATCCCTGCCAGATAATTCTAACATCTCTATTTACCTTGGTGTTGGTATCTATTGATTGCTATTTTTCATTCAGTTTGAGATCTTTCTGGTATGACAAGTGGTTTTTTTTATTGAAGACTGGACATATTGTTATTATGTTAGGACACTCTTGATCTCATACTCCCTGTTTGAGAGTGGTAAGAGTGCCTCATTAATGCTTCCCATGTAGCCTCTACTGATGCGATGGGATGGGAGATGTGTTGTAGCCTCAATACCAATGGGTGGCAGTGAAGGGTGAAGTCTTGACTCTCCATTAAGCCTCCTTTGACACAACCTTGGTCAGAGGAAAGTAGAGGCATCTCATTGTTGCTGGTGGAGGTGAAAGTCTAGGTTCCCTAACATGGTCTCTACTGACACTGTGGAAGAGACCTTGTTACTGCCTGGTGGGGAGGGACAAAAGTCACCTTTACTTGTCCTTCTCTGATACAATCCCAAGCAGAAAGGTTGGGACGTCTCATTACAGCCTATTGAGGATGAAGTCAAGGCTTTCCATTCAGCCTCTGCTGGTATGGGATTGGGGCTACAATTTTTTCCATAGTGTTTTGCTGGAGTAGAGCAGCTATTGCCTAAAAGTTATCTTTCTAGGCTTCCCCCTTCCTGGTCCTTTTGCTAGAGAGCAAACTTTTGTTGGGGGGTTATTTTGCCAGTGCCTATGGCATTTTCAGGATGTTGACTTCTTTAGCTTCAAGTCTAGAATATATAAGACTGAAAGAAAACCTAGCGAACTCAGCACTGTGTTGTTCCTTGAGTCTTGAAGTCACTAGTCGGTCATTTTCTTTACACCTTTCAGAGTCTTTTCATGTTTTTGGTTTGCTTTTTAATAAATAATGTTCAGAATTTTTTGTTGTACTTAGCAGGAGGAATAGAAAAGTACATCCACTCCATCTTTCCAGAAATGGGAGTTTTCAGCTTCTGACATTTTGGGCTAGATAATTTTGTTTTGGGCAGACTGCTCTGTGAATTGTAGGACATTTAACAGCATCCAACAGCCTCTTCTCACTAGATGCCAATGTCACTGCCAACAGTAACAACTAAGAATGTCTCCAGACATTGACAAATATACTTCGGGCAGGGAAGAGGGAATTGCTCCTGGTTGAGATCTACTGTTGTGTTATACATTACAGTCTTGAGAATCAGGCCCATTCTTGTTGGTGTCTGCATTCTCTCCAACATATAACACAGGGCATTTCACACAATAGCAGGCATTTAATCTCTAATAAACTCTGTATTACCAGCAGAGATGGATGGGTAGGAAGAATATATCTAGCTGAGCTCTTCCATTCAAAGGTGAACCAAATTAAAACATTTTAATTTAGTTCTATGATGTCTATATCTTCCATTGAATTTGAATAGTCTCATCAAATTTAAAAGAGAAATAATACTACACTTCTACCAATAGTGCAATTTTCACATACTATCACGACTTCTCAAAATTATTTGCCAGGACTACTAAAAGTAAGCCTATGCATATTCTATGAAGCTAAAATTCTATTCCTCAATATACATCCAACAGGAATGATAAGTCCTAGAATGCGCAAAGAAGAACTGTTCATACAAACACGCTGTAAAAATGTCAATTAGTGACAGAATAAATAAATTATAGTATCCGTTCACATAACAATGAGAATGAATGGATTACAACTAAATCTAACAAAATGGATGAATCTCACATAATATTGAGTGAAAGAAGTCAGACACAAAAGAGTTATACTGTATGATTCCACTTCTACAAAGAACCCAGCAAGACAAAATTAACCTACACTACTGGAAATTAGGAGGGTAACTATATTAGTTTCCAGGGTTGCCATAAAAAACCACCGAATGAATGCTTAAGCAAAGGTTTTCTCACAGTCCTGGAGGCTAGAAATTGAAAATCAAGGTGTTGGCCAAGGCTGGTTTGTTCTGAGGCCTCTCTTTTTGGGCAGTCTTTTCCTTGGGTCTTCACATCAGCTTCCCTCGGTTCCTGTCTGTGTTCCAATCTCTTCTTATAAGGATACTTGTCAGACTGGATCAGGGCCCACCTGAATGACCTCACTTAATTACCTCTCTAAAGACTATTTCCAAATATGGTCTCATTCTGAGGTACTAGAGGTTAGGACTTCAACATAAGAATTTGAGAGCAGGTAGGGGGAAAAATGGGGAGGACACAAGTCAGTCTATAACAGCGACCCTTGGTGGTAGGAAAAGTGACTGAAAACAGGCATGCAAGGAGCTTCTAAGATGCTGGTCATTTCTTAATCAGGGTGCTGCTTACATGGAGTATTCAATTTGTGAAAGTCCATCACGCTATTTACTATTCAGTATGTATACTATACTTCAAAGCTCAGCATAATTGAAAGCGAAAGAAAAAAAGAGCCCAAGATGAAAGAAAATAGACTCAAGAAAAGGATGAACTACAAATTGAGTTGCAGATAAACTGAATTATTTAAAACTTACCCTTATTAGTAATTACTACAGTCTCTGCTTTCAGGCACCAGATTATTGTTTTGGCCTTTCTGCTCTTAACAATTATTCTCCATAGATCTTTTAAAAAGATGCATTTTCTCCTCTTGTCCCAAGTAAAAAATTCCACAAGGCAGAAATTAAAAACAAATAATGCTCATCAAACTGACTGAATCGTAACTGGTTGGTCTCCTCTACCCTGAAGTCAGCACCTTTTGAGGAAGCTGCCAAATGGAGACTTCCCTATTTTCTTTTAAAAAATATTCATCCACATTTCTTAATGAACCTCTCACTAGAGGAACTTCTTTTAAAACTAACCACTGAAATTCAGGAGGCAATGTACTTATTACCAAGGCCAACTCCAAAAAGGCAGTTGGGAAGGTATGCAAAGGTAGTGAGGACAGATAGGACTTTATGGTGAACAGTGGTCAGGATAAAAGTGATAAGGCAGACCATCAAATGGAAGCGTCCCAGCTGAGGCAACTGGATTTGTAAAATATATTTGGACAAAATACTGTGAATTGGAGAAGGTTAGATGCTCTCAGTGTACGAAAAAAAGTCTTGTACAGGCTGACAGAACTTAAGGTTAAAAACTTGCTGGAGGCCAGGCGTGGTGGCTCACACCTATAATCCCAGCACCTTGGGAGGCCAAGGCGGGTGGATCATGAGGTCAGGAGATCAAGACCGTCCTGGCTAACATGATGAAACCCCATCTCTACTAAAAATACACAAAATTAGTCGGGCGTGGTGGCGGGCGCCTGCAGTCCCAGCTACACGGGAGGCTGAGGCAGAAGAATGGCGTGAACCTGGGAGGCGGAGCTTGCAGTGAGCTGAGATCGCACCACTGCACTCTACCCTGGGCAATACAGCAAGACTCTGTCTCAAAAAAAAAAAACTTGCTAGAAAAGTTCTAAGACTAATTCCGAGAATTATAATGCCAGCTGAAATGGGATGGCTTACATTGTCTTACCAAGAAACAGAATAAAATTAAAATAGCCAATTAAAATGTAAACAACAAAAATCTGTGTGAAAGCACAGGCCTGCCGTTGTAGACTGGATTTAAAGAGCAAGGTACCAGAGAAAAGACAAGCCCCCTGAGTGGTGCCTGACATTCTATACCTGTTCTCCCCTCGAGGCATTTGCTGATTCAAAAATTGCACAGGTGGAGAGGCTGAGAAACCAAGCAGAAAGCTCTGCTAAGGGGCAGAGAAGTAGGGCAGCACCTTCATCGGTCTCAAGGGGACTGGGAGCACAAATAGGAGATCAGAGCTAGCAGGGCAGCTGCAGGAGAAATGAGGTTCAGAGAAGCGAGACTGATGGCCTCCACATAGAATTCCAGGATGCCAGTTATTTACTTTCAGCACTTTAAAAATGTCATCTGGTTAACTTCTACCTTGTATTGTTTCTGTCAATACTAGATGTTGGCAAGATTGTGCAGCAACTAGCACTTGCATGCACTGCTGGTGAGATTATAAGTGGTACCGTCATTTTGCAAACGGTCAGGCAGTATCTAGTAAAGCCAACGCTTACATGCCCCATGCCTAGCAATCCCACTTCTGGGAAAGACCTAGCAGAAACGCATATGAACACGTACCACAAGACATACAGAAGAATGTTCATAGTGTTAAGAAACTGGAAACAATTCAAATGTCCTTCAATAGTGGAACAGATGAATTTTGGTATATTCATATAATGATCTACTATACATCCCTGAGAAAACATGACTTTGTTGCTCAAAAAGACATGGAGGAATTTCACATACATAATGTTTGAAAGCAAGGAGTACATTCTATACAACTCCACATATATGATGCTCAATGATAACAGTCTCAACATTGTTACCTTTGGGGATGGAGTATAATGACTGGGGCACCCTAGCAGCCTCTGGGGTTCTATTGCTTCATATGGGTGGAAACACAGCATGTTCACTTTGTAAAAATTCACAAATTGTGCACTTATGATCTCTTCACTTTGCGGTATGTATATTCAACTTTACTTTAAAATTACTTTTAAAAAGGAGGATGTTACTTTTAAAAAGACTTTCACTTAGCAAGATGACAATAATACGATGAGAGATCATCTGAAAAACACCTTATTACATAGCAGCCAGAAGTGTTGGATAAAATGTAACCAGCACTTTTTGTAAATTACAAATGAATTCTCCAGAAAGGAAAGTGTCAAGGGCCAACACTGGATAAGGTACTGATCTCTCTATCCTAGGGAAAGAACAATGTTAAAAGATAAGCCATAATAAATTCCAAGTCGTTGGGTCCCCATGGGATTCAGAGAGACAATAGAGACTCCTGTATAAATGAAAAAAAATTGGAGGGCTATATTCTAACTGTAAAATTGCCTAAAAGGAAGAAATTTCCACCCTTAGGTTAAGTCAAACACAAAGGTTGTCTGTTTCAGCCTGGGCCATGTCAAAAAAGTCAACAATAAAGAAATCATTCCTGAAAATTTGTAACTATGGTCTTGTCTTCAGTTGAGCTGAGGATCACATTTACATTTCCTGCTTATAGCAAGAACCATCAGGCAACTGATCTGGAAAAAGCCATCAAGAAATATGTCCAGCTTTTTCTTTACTTTTACAGAAAAACAGTGAACAGCATAGAAGCTGGAGCCAAAAGAATATGTGTTCTCTAACTCAAGAATTTTCTTTTTCTGATTATATATCAGCAATATTTTCAAATGGAGATTTTGCCTTAGAGGGAGGCATCTGTACTTCATAATTAAGAAGGAACATAATGTCTTTGGCTTAGCTATCCTCCACAAAACAGGCCTTTTTAAAAACTGTAATGTCGTTGACTTCACATTTAATTCCACAGACTTTTAATAACCATTTTTACAGTCCCTCTCTCTAGGATCTTTTCATCTTGCAGCACAGAGAAAAGTCATGGGCAAAAGTAGATCCAAGCACATGACATTCAACTCTTGTTTTAGATCATCAGTTCCTTCAACTGGCTCCTCACATAATGTGATTTCAAGATCCTTTTCCATTCTGGTTCACAAAATCAAGAAAATTGAACAGATTTATAATAAGTAGCTGATAAAATTAAAGTTGTTGCAAAGGAAGTGTTCAGAGACCAAAGATGAAATGGAAGCCAAGCAAGTAAAGCAACCAGAGTCAGTTATGGAGAGCATCTTAAGCTCCCATTTCTAGGAAGGGAGTATGGTACTATGAATCTGGAAGCACCAGAGGCACCAATAATGTAACGGAGGAGAATGCCCTTGTATCACACACCTTCTGAAAAAAAGAGAGACAGGGAACCTGAGTTAGCTAGAGGTGTGCCCAGCTGATGCCACCACTGCCAAAAGAGTGATTCCAGTCAGGAGAAAGCTTTCCTGACACTTGGCCAAACAATAACTCAAAACAAGTCTGAATCCCTGAATGTCAGTCGCTAAGATACACTATGTCTCTATGCACATGCATGTGACTGAGGTTAGCCTTAGAAAATTCTTGACATTCAGTGAATCCCCTAAGCAATTTGGGGTGTGCACTTATTCTGCATATATAAGATTGAATACTTAGATGAGGTGATTTTTTTCACTTTCAACAAATTATTTTCACATCAGGTGATAATTTAAACCTAGTTAACTATGTCACAAAGCAAACCAAAAAAAACCCAGGAATGTCTTAGAATTTCCATAGCAGTGTCTCAGTTGCCCTTCCTAAGCCCTTTGGTAGTCCTAGAGCTGCTTCAGACTACTAACAAACAGAAAAATCTAGAGTTAGCTAGTAGTGAAATACATTTTCTATTTTAATTTATTAATAAAATGGCATTATTTTCATTGTTAGAAAAATCTGAAGAAAACCTGGAGGAAAGAGCGGAAGACTCATGGGAAATAGGGCTGGCCAAGCAGGAAGCTGAGTGTGGCCTCACCCCTTCTCAGGTTACAGCTTTAAGTTCCCACTCCTTACCTGATGCTCAAGGCCCCACAAAAATCACCTGGCTCCACTATTTTGGGTCCCTAATTCTCTCATACAAACTAGCTGCTACTCCCAGGTCAGCTCTCTCCCCATCCACTGAGCACACCTGGGGAGTCTTGTCTCTATGCCTTTGCTATGAGTGAGTTCCTGGAAGACATGTTCTCTCCAATGCTGGACCTCCAGTTCCAAGTTGTAGAGCTACTGCAATCTTCTCAGCACATGATGCTTTTGCTGGATACCTCAGTCCCCAATAGCTCTTTTTCCTGTAAACTCCCACAGTGCTTAATGCCAGGTTCCACTTGGCACTTACCTTTGTCCTGCTAATTTTGACATCTGATATGTTCAGATCCTATCGGCCCAACTAAACCGCCTGCTCCCTGAAAGAAGAAACCAGATTCCTATCTTTCACTTTGTAATTCCCCAAGGGGCCTAGCATGGTTGTTTTGTGTTCTGAACCTCAGTGCATGACTCTCTATTTATCCCTTTAAATTGAAGGACAAAAAGATAAAAGTACAGGGGAAAAAAGAGAAAAGGATAAATTGTGTAGAGACCACTCTGCAATACCTTTAGGTATCCGGACTTTGAAATGATAGATTATGACCACAAAAGAAAGTATCAAGATGGAACTTCCTCTTTTCTCTGAGAGGCATTCAAGCAGTGTTTCTGGTCCCTTGCTTTTTCTTTTTGACAGGGATATACTTGTATACCATCAAACGTGGCCCAGAGCCTACAGAGAATACCAGTTCACATTCCTTTTTCCTCTGCATTATCTCCACTAAGGTTACCTCAAAGCTCAGTCAGTACCAAGAGAAGCACAGTCACATTTTGCTATGGTCCGAATGTGTCCCCCAAAGTTCATATGCAACTTAATCACCAATGTGAGGATATTAAGAGGTGGGGCGTTTAAGAGGTGATTAAGTCATGAGTGTGGAGCCCTCATGAATGGGATTAGGACCCTTATAAAAATGTTTGAGGGAGTGGGTCTGTTCCCTTCCCCCCCTTTTGTCTTCTGCCACGTGAGGGCACAGTGTTCCTCCCCTCCAGAGGATGCAGCAGCAAGGTGTCACCTTGAAAGCAGAGAGTCTATGCCCTTCTAGAACCTGCCAGCACCTTGATCTGGGACTTCCCAGCCTCAAGAACTGCGAGAAATAAACTTCTATTGTTTATATATTACCCAGTGTGAGGTATTTTATGACAGCATCACAAGTGGACTAAAACATGCTTCCTATACACTAGCTCTGACCAACGGGGCAACAGATTCAAAAGCAAATCAGCCAGCTTTATCACACAGGAACCAACCCAAAGATGACTAGATATACAAAGCAAATCATCTTGGTTTTGCCTGAAGTCACTGTTCATGATGGTTCTCAAATTTGGTTGCATATTAGAACCATTTGGAGGGCTTTTAAAAATCCTTATGCCTAGCTAGACCATTTAATATGAATCGCTGGGAATAAATCTAGGTGTTAGTGCTTTCGAAAGTTTACCAGGTAATTTCAATAGACAGCCAAGTCTGAGAAGCAGTGGTTTAACCAGATCCATTAGCAATGTTCATTCCACAGTGGTAATGTTAGAAAATACTGGCCCATTTGGAAATGAGCAGTGACTACAGATGGCAATAAAACTTATTTTTGATTACTCAGATGGCCGGATATCTAGTTTTCAGTTAAGCCAATCTTTAGTGCTTCCATGTTTTTCTCTGCCCTATAGGCCCCATTGTCATCTCTACCTAAAAGTCAACAAGAAGAGCCTAGAAATGACAACACTACATTTCTCTTTCTTATATAGAGGAGCTCCCTGTGGCTCTTGCCCCTGACTTTTCATTAGAATCAACTGCAATATTTAAAGTACCAATGCAGGGCCCTAATCTCAGAATGCTGGTTCAATTTGTGTAGAGCTGTGATTCTTAACTCATCACCTGACAACACTTTAGAAATGCGAATTCTCAGGCCCTATCTCAGACCCACTGAATCAGAAATGTGGGTGAAGAAGTGGGTGGGAGCAGAAATCTATGTTTTAATAAGCTCTCTGGAGAATGATGCTGCTGCTGAAGTTTGAAAACCACTGGTCTAGGCAGGGCAAAGCTTTCAGTGATTTCTTTGAAAAATTCCACAGGTGTTTCTACTGCACACACTAGGTGGAGTGGAGACTCCTGGGTTAGAGTACTAGCTTGGATAGTTGACATGTTTCCTTTAATTTCAGTTTCCATGCTCTCCCAATTTCCAATCCTCCATGAGAGGCAGAATACCATTCACTGGGTTAATTATGAGAACTCTTATATAATACTCGTGTTATGTTGAAAAATAATTGATTTGGTGGTGTTGTGTCCAAGCCATTTTAACAACTGAATTAGATCAGCAGTGAAACCCATCTAACTACTCACTCGAACATTTGTCAATAAAATTCCCTGTGCTCATTATCTCTACCCCCACCAAATAAATAGATTTTCCTCCAAAGTAAAATAGCCAGTTAACAGTGACTCCGTAGCCAAATATAACCATCTATTTTTTTTGATAGGATAAAAGAGACATGAATATAATGGGTATTTCTTTATTTTGAAATGGGCCTTTGGGTCAAAATTCCATGCTTCAGTTCAGTGTTCATCTCATCCTTCAAAACTTAATAGTTTAAAAATCCCAGGGATTTTATTTGTGCAATGATGACATTCAGAATTCTAAATTCTAGAGACTGCATGAAAGTCTCTGGCAAGATATGTAATCAATGGAATCTTTATATGAACATCAATTCATACATTACATAAAAGAGGTTACTATGCACTGACTAATGCCTCAAAGAGTGGCAGACAGACTGGCTGTTCTCTTGTCCTACATTTGACTGGGCCTGGGGGTACAGACGAAGGTATCACCTCCTGTGGAGTGCCAAAAATACTTCATGAGAAAGGAAACAATCCTATGCTCCGTTTATATCTCTGAGAATCTCTGATAAGTTATTGGTGTGGTACAAAAGATCGAATAGCCTTAGACAAGAGGAGCAGCTGAGATTGCAAGCATGCCTCTCTTTATACATCACCAAAGTCAAAAGGGCTGTTCACTCATAGACAGCCCAGGGGACCCCAATCAGTCTACTGAGAGTTTACCTCGAGGGCAGTAGATGTCTGGAGCCCATCGGTTGCACTCATAATTGTCTGCTGCCTTTTCACAGGTGAAACATTTAAATCCACCAGGATATGGTGTGGCTAAAAAAAGGATTAAGAGAAAAGATTAATTTTTAGACAAGGCACAGAATCCTGTGAAGTTAAGACATTTTCATTATTTTAAAGAAAGGATTCTCAAGACAACTTAGCAGTTTCTTAAACCTTCAACTACCATATGACCCAGCAACTTTACTCTTGGGCATCTATCCCTGAGAAATGAACATTTGTATTCATGCACAAATCTGTACACAAATGTCAACAGGAACTTTATTTGTAATAGCCCCAAAACTGGAAATATCCTCGATGTCCTTCAGTGGGTGAATGGTTAAACAAACTGTTGGACATCCATACTATGGAACATTAGTCAGCAATAAAAAGGAATGAACTATTACTACTTTCAACAACTTGGGTGAGTTTCCAGGAAATTATCTGGAGTGAATAAAGCCCATCCCAAAAGGTTATATATTGCATGGTTCCATTTATATGACATTTTTGAAATGATTAGTGGTTGTCAGGGGTTAGGGATGGCAGAGGTGGGAGTAGGGGTGGAGAGGTGGGGAGAGAGGTGGGTTTGAGGCCAGTAGGAGGAACCCTTGTGTTACTGAAACTCTTCAGTGTCTCGACTGTGGTGGAGGATACACAAACCTACACATGATAAAATTAGGTAGAACTAAATGTACACACACAGAGTAAAATTAGGGAAATCAGAATGACATTGGTAGACTGATTGTGTTGATATTAATATAATGGTTGTGGTATTATGCTATAGTTTTTCTTTTCTTTCTTTCTTTTCTTTTTTTCTGACTTTCACCCTCGTTGCCCAGGCAGGAGTGCAGTGGCACAATCTCGGCTCATGGCAACCTCCTTCTCCCGGGTTCAAGCGATTCTCCTGCCTCAGCCTCCCAAGTAGCTGGGATTACAGGCATGTGCCACCATACCCGGCTAATTTTGTATTTTTAGTAGAGATGGAGTTTTACCATGTTGGCCAGGCTAGTCTTGAACTCCTGACCTCAGGTGATCCACCCTCCTTGGCCTCCCAAAGTGCTGGGATTACAGGTATGAGCCACCACACCCAGCCTATGCTTTAGTTTTTCAAAATGTCACCACTGGGACCAACTGGATAATGGGTACATGGGATCTCACTGTATTATTTCTCGAACTCCTGGCCTCAAGGGATTTTCCAGCCTCGGCCTCCCAAACTGCTGGGATTATAGGCATAAACTACCACACTCAGCATCATGTACTATGTCCTAAAATTGCGTATGACTTTAAAATTATCTCAATAAAAATTTTAATTAAAAAGGCATTCTCTGGATTTCTAATAACTTACTCATGTCAACTTATACACAGATGTCAACATGCGAATAAAAATATTGGGTTGAATCATCACAAAATTTCCTGATGTTTGACCATTTCAATCTACAAAAGTGGCAATTTCTCTGGTACATTGTAAAATTTTTATCTGTTCAGACCTGATGTCATTATGAATCCTTGGAGATGGTAAGCCTTAGCTAAGAGAAGAGTCTTCATTGCTAAAATATATGCTGCCCATGCAGAGGTGACCCTCTTCAGGTGCCTTTCGGACCCATGTCCATAGAAGCTAGATGCTGAGGGGACATGGGGATGAGGCACCAGAGGCTACCAGTTCTAGCCTGAGGACTAGGCCATTCCAGGAAGCCCCACTTATCTCTTCCTACTGCTCCCACTGGAGAGTTGCCTCTTCCTGCCTTCAGAAGGAACTGTCCTCCAAGTGCTTCTATTCTTCACCTATAAGCTCAGGTGAGGAGGGGTCACATGAGATTTGAGCTCTGGAGATTGTCGCGGGCACCCAAGGCCTTCTCTCCACAAAAAGATGAGGATCACCGAGGAATGTCAGGCCCAGCTGTTCTTTGTCCTTACCACTGACGTGCATTTAGCTCTAATCATTTGCTTGCTTCACTACTTAAGAGTTTTGCCTTTCATAAACAAAACTTGTGTTGTTTAATTTGTAAAATTACCTGGCCTATTTGAAAGCTGCAAACACTCAAACACTTCATCTGCAGGAGCCAACTGTTCTCCCTCGCAGATGGCTGAGCCTGCATATCCCACTGGCGGAAATAATCATCTCAGGGTAAATTGCTCTGCCCACATGGAACCAATTAGATATGTTATCAAAAATAAATGAAGGAGAAGGCAGCAGCTTAAGGCCAGAATGATGGACCAGATATCACTTTGATTTTCACCTTGCCGAGAATAGCCGCCCATCCATGTACATGCTTGCATTACTTCACAGACCTGACTATGACAATATCAAATAATGTATCATGATCAAAAGTCATAAACAGTCTAAAAAAGGCAAGTAATCGGAACTTTTTATGGCCCATTTGCATGCTCTAAGTCTCTCACACAGTAACTCAAATTCATAAACAGAATGATAGAAAAAGTACATAGATCATTTTACAAAATGATGGAAAGCAGCTTAGACACAGCCATCCAACCACTCCATTTTCATGAGGAAATTTTAATAGGGGGAAAATGTCATATAATTGTGATAAAGAGAAGTATTTTATAAGCTATAAACAAATACTTTTTATACCTTCACATTACCCACCTATAGAAAAATGGGTTACATTTGAATTGAAAGGTTCTATTTAGGTAAGGGCAGATATACCTTGTTGTATCACAATTCATTTTAGCACACTTTGCAGATACTGTATTTTTACAAATTGAAGTTTTGTGGCAACCCTGCATTGAGCAAGTCTATCAGTGTCATTTTCCAATTGCACATGCTCACTTCATATCTGTGTCACATTTTGGGAATGCTTGCAATATGTCAAACTTTTCCATTACTTTTGTATCTGTATGGTGACTTGTGATCAGTAATCTCTGAAATACTATTATAATTGTTTGGGGGCACCACAAACTGCACCCACATAAAATGATGAACTGAATAAATGTGTATGTTTTGACTGCTCCAACGACCTGCTATTCTTCCATCTCTCTCTCTCTCCCTTTCCCTGCCCCAGACCTCCATATTTCCTGAGATACAACAATACAGAAATTAGGCCAACTAGTATCCCTACAAATGCCTCTAAGTGTTCAGGTGAAAGGAAGAGTAACACAATTTTCACTTTAAATCAAAACCTAAAAATGATTAAGACTGGTGAGGAAGGCATGTTGAAAGCTGAGATAGGCTGAAAGCTAGGCCTCTTGTGCCAGTTAGCCAAGTTGTAAATATAAAGGAAAGGTTCTTGAAGGAAGTTAAAAGTGCTACTTTAATGAATACACGAATGTTAAGAATGTAGAACAGCCTTTTTGCTGATACAGAGAAAGTTTGAGTGGTCTGGATAGAAGATCAAACCAGCCACAGCATTCCCTTAAACCAAAGCCTAATCCAAGTCAAGGTCCTAACTCTCATTAGTTCTATAAAGGCTGAGAGACATGAAGAAGCTGCAGAAGAAAAGTCTGCAGCTAGCAGAGAATGGTTCTCAAGGTTTAAGGAAAAAATCCATTTCCATAACATAAAATCATAAGGTAAAATGGAAAGTGCTAATGAGGAAGTTGCAGCAAGTTATCCAGAAAATCTAGTTAAGATCACTGAAGATGACACTAAACAGATTTTCAGTGTAGACAAAACAGCCTTATATTGAAAGAAGATGACATCTAGGACTTTCATAGCTAGAGAGAAAAGTCAATGCCTGGCTTCAAAGGATAGGCTGATTCTTTTGTTAGGTGCTAATACAGCTGGTGACTTTTAAATTGAAGCCAATGCTAATTTATCATTCTTAAAATCCTTGAGACTTTAAAAATTATGTTAAATCTACTCTGTGCTCTATAAATGGAACAACAAAGCCTGGATGACAGCACATTTATTTACAGAATTGTCTACTGAATATTGTAAGCCCCCTGTTGGGATCTACTGCTCAGAAAAAAAATATTTCTTTCAAAATACTACTGCTCATTGGCAATACAGCTGGTCACTCAAGAGCTCTGATGGAGATCTACAAGGAAATTAATGTCGTTTTCATGCCTGTGATCCCAACATCCCTTTTGTAGTTGATGGATCAAGAAGTCATTTTGAGTTTCAAGTTTTATTATTTAAGAAATGTATTTGTAAGCCTATAGCTGCCATAGATCATGATTTTGCTAATGAATATGAGCAAAGTAAATTAAAATCCCTTCTAGAAAGGATTAATCATCTAGGTGCCATTAAGAACATTTGTGATTCACAGGTGGTCAAAATGTCAACATTAACAGCAGTTTGGAAATACATGATTCCAACCATCACGGATGACTTTGATTTCAGTAGAGAAAGTAACTGCAGATGTGGTGGACACAGCAAGAGAACTAGAATTAGAAGCGGAGCCTGAAAAGGTGACTGAACTGCTGTAATCTCACGATAGAAGTTAAATGAATGAGGAGTTGGCTTCTTATGAACGAGCAAAAAAAAATGCCGTTTCTTGAGATGGAATCTACTCCTGGTGAAGATGCTGTGAACATTGTTGAAATGACAAAAAAGGATTTAGAACATCACAGAACTGTTGATAAAGCAGTGGCAGGGTTTTGAGAAGATTAATTCCAATTTTGAAAGAAGTTCTCCTGTGAGTAGAATGCTGTCAAACAGCATCACATGCTACTGAGAAATCTTTTGTGAAGGGCAGAATCAGCTGATATGGTAAACTTCATTGTTGCCTTATTTTTAAAAATTGCCACAGCTACCCCAGCCTTCAGCAACCATCACCGTGATCATTCAACAGCCATCAATATCAAGGCAAGACCCTCCACCAGAAAAAAAGATTACAACTCACTAAAGGCTCAGATGATCTTAGCATTTTTAGCAATAAAGTCTTTTTAAATTAAGATACGCACATTGTTGGTGGAACATGGTGGCCAACGATGTAATCTCAGCACTTTGGGAGGCCGAGTCACGTGGATAGCTAGAGCTCACAAGTTCAAGACCAGCCTTAGCTACATGAAGAAATCCCGTCTCTACTAAAAATACAAAAATTAGCCAGGCGTGGTGGTGCACACCTGTGGTCCCAGCTACTCAGGAGGCTGAGGTGGGAGAATCGCTTGAGCCTAGGTGGCAGTGGCTGCAGTAAACTGAGATTGCACCACTGCACTCCAGCCTGGGCCACAGAGCCAAGCCCTGCCTCAAAAAAAAAAAAAAAAAAAAGATATGCACATTGTTTTTTAGACATAATGCTATTCCACACTTAATAGACTATGGTATAATATAAACATAACTTTTATATGCACAAGGAGACCAACAAATTTGCATAACTTGCTTTATTGTGATAATTGCTTTGTTGTGGTGCTCTGGAACTGATCCTGCAATAATCTCTAAGGTATTCCTGTACATGGCTGAAGAATTAAAAAAACAAAAACAAAACAGGTTCTCAAATGCCAAAGCCATGCAATACTCTTGCAGATATTTTAATTAATCATATAAAATATTTTAGGAAATTGTCCTCATTGGATACATTAAAAAAGTTTCCCTATCAAGTTTAAAATACTTAATATATAAACAACTTTCAAAGATTGGACTTTAAAATGGCTTGTAAAATTTGAAGCAGAATGATCAAAGTAGACATTTTGGAAAAGAAAAGATATAAAGCATTTGTCAAAGAAGTGCATTTCTCAGAAAAATGATCCTCATATTCACCAAGGTTTATGGCTGCAAGCTACTCATACCACTTCAGTTTGCATGATTAATTCACTGGGGCATCCAATTTTATCTGTCTGTCACTGCAGCCAGTAAAATTTTTGGATGGAATACTGAATTAGTTATTCCTGGAAACTTTCCCATCAAAGAGATAAATTAAGAATTCTGAATGAAGATTGACGATCCAGCTACTCCAAGAACAAACTTATTGAGACCCTAATACTAGTAAGTTGTAGTGTTCACAAATTTGAATTACTTAATAGACTTTTCAAAATGATCTTTTGTGAGACAAGTGACATACTATAAACACTTATTTCTTACATAAGAGGCCTGGATTCTGAAAATGAATCCAAAGTATATTGAAATTTAAACAGGAGTGGGAACTAAAATACTATGGCAGCAAAATGAAGCTTTGCTTAAATTCTTTTATCTCTGAGTTTATCAGCACATATCATTGACAACCAAATTATCTCATTTTTGGTGAGTTTTCTTTTAGAATCTACAGCTCCATATCTGTGCACATTCTCAATGGCTAGAGTTTAATATTTGCCTGTAGGAACTTTTACTGACATCTTGGCAGGTAATACCAATTAGTGAATAATCACACCCTGATTAATGACAAATCTCTGCAAACATACTGCTTTCAGTGGATAATTAAGGTATAATACAAGTAAATGGTTAAATTCTTCCCTCGAGATATTTTGTCAGAAATGAGGTCTACAGATGAACAACTATCTCCAGTAACTTGCTAATTGATACTGCATCTGATAAAGAGGTTTTTTTTTTTTTAAAGGAAGGAAAGAGGTTCCTAAGAGATGTGCTATTTGCTTCTTTGTTACTTCAAAGTACTGTAGAGCAAGCGGAGTTTCAAATTGTTGTGGCCCCAGCTGTGAATGAATCTAATTTGGCTCTTGATCACAGAGTTAATAAGCTCAGTACTCTGTATTTCAGGGCATAAGTCCTTGGTCCCTTAAGAGAAGGTGATTGTAAAGAAAAAAAGAAACGCCAAAGTGCCCAGTTACTTCCTGTAAAATAATCTGTCCATTAACTCTCATGGTCAGCCATAGTTCAACCGACCATAATTCATTTGTACGGTATCAGAAAAGATTTAGTCTTTGTTTCCATCTCTTGGAACTTTTGCCTAGACAAAGGCCTTCAGTTACCAGAACCGTGGTGAGAACAGACTTTTGTTTTGAAAGGTACGCTGATGTGTAATGCATCCAAACATTTTTCTATTCTTACCAAATTAACTTCCATTGTTTCTGAAAACTGGATGCAAATATAAAAATTCTAGAAATCTAATAAATGTATCTTTTTTCTCAGTCCACTTGGCAACAAAATATTGTAAGTAAAATTTTAATATGAACATATTTCTGACAGAAATAAATACATTATCTGGTACCTTCCTAGAAAGTCCCCTTACTCTCTAAGGCTTACGTAGTACAGTCTGAACAAACTTATTTGGCTCTCTACATGGGCACAAACAAGCCCCCACAGGAATACAGCTCTTTGGTGCACATGATTAAGGAAAGATTCAAAACATGCAACCAGAGGAAAACTGGATATTCTTAGGAAAGGTTTCTTTCTATTCTAAGGAAAGAAATGGAGGCCAAGAATAGGTCGCAGCCACTTAGTATATTAAACTCTGCTATCTCTTACAATGTCTGACTACCAAATAAGCAGCTCCATTTCTCTTAATAGTAACTCTTGTTTTGAAAGTTTTTATTTGATTTGGTATTTGAATCATAGGCTGGGATGAAATTCATTTTTCACATAAAAACAAGCAAAGAAAAACTCAACAACAAATGACACAAGGATTACAGAAAAGAACATTATTGACGACAGTGCTTCAGATTTGAAAGCCATGAAGTTTCTTTCTTTTAAATGTTCAGAAACTTCAAAGATTAGGAAACCAGGGAGCAAAAAAGATTAGTCATGGGAGGCTGAATTTTCCCAGCCTGAGTTCCAATCTCTCCCCAGTTATTATCAGTGATGGCTGTTCCGGGCATCGGAATGAGGTGAAAATAGCTTCTGTTTGTCTGGTACAGAAAATGTGTGTGTGTCTTCTCATATCTCCAGCATCACTATATTTCTCCTTCAGCAGGTTCCGAGCTTCATGTTACACACTGTAACATTAATGAAATGTGGCTCACTCACAAAAGAACGCTGTTTGTGCCTTCATCTACAAAGTGAGGTGACTATATAAATAATTCAAAATCAAACTAATCCCATACTTCCCTCAGATATTTTTTACGGTCTATGTTCAACAGATAACTGCTTATTTGTAGAGACTACATCTTAATATGGTCTAGTGCTCAAGGACATAGAACCATGCCATTTAAAAAATCAAAGTGTGAAAACACACACCACAAACTTCTAAAATAGTTCAAAGAAATTAGAAGTTAATACTGATTTAAAAGTGGACAGAATAGGCCAGGCGCGGTGGCTCATGTCTGTAATCCCAGCACTTTGGGAGGCCGAGGCGGGCAGATCACGAGGTCAGGAAATGGAGACCACCCTGGCTAACATGGTGAAACCCGTCTCTACTAAAAATACAAAAAAAAAAAAAAAAAAATTTAGGCCTGGTGGCGGGCGCCTGTAGTCCCAGCTTCTCGGGAGGCTGAGGCAGGAGAATGGCATGAAACCAGGAGGCGGAGCTTGCAGTTAGCCAAGATCGCACCACTGCACTCCAGCCTGGGCGACAGAGTGAGACTCTGTCTCAAAAAAAAAAAAAAAAAAAAAAAAAAAGGGACAGAATAAACAAACTTCTGGCCAAGTAGGAGCCATTCATAGTAACTTCACTCTAACAAGAATTTATACAGTATTCCCATCATAAGTTACGGAGGGAGACTCTAAAGAGAACTTGGACCCTGACCTGCTGGTGAATCATCTACTTATAATCTCACTTAGGAACAACTTCTATCCTTTTCCATATCTCAGAATCATATCAGAAAACCTCACCAATTCTTTTTTCTTTTACTTTTATTTGCATTTGTTTTATGCTGCATTTATTCCCATGTCATACGTTTTTGTTTCTTCAGTTTCTTCCGGGATATCTTTTTCTTCTCTGCAACTCCCTCTTCTGGTTTAGGAACAATTTGATTCTTTTCAGTAAGGGTCATCTCGACGTGACACGGGGAGCTCATGTATGGCTCTTTAAGTAAGTTCAGCCGTGCATCTTGGATCCCTTGTTCACCTGGATAGGCTCAATGACCAGGGAATCTACATCTAAACCCTTAAGTACAGCATGACTCTGCGTTTTAAAGCATGTGCAGCAAACAATCAGCACTCTTTTCAGGCCACTGGTCCTGTGTTCAGCCTCACTGTTTGGCCTGGGCACACCTACCAACTCCACCATCTTAATGTTAGAATGGTAGACATTATTTTTGTAAAGTGACATCTTTCAGACAACTCAGTGGCTTTTTGTACATACATACGCTTGATGGTCTGGGCAGTTTCACAGGTGTTCTTAAAGTGAACATGAAGATTTGAACCCTGATTTGCATGATTTGGTTTTCCAGGTCAAATGAATAGTGAACCATTTTTACAGATCACCTCAGGCCAGTGAGGGGAAGAGGAAGCCCTAATAATTCTTTACATATGGCGAGTTTCTTCTAATCAGGCCATGGCTTTATTTAATTAACATTGGTCATATGAGCAGAACTTTTTCACCAACTTTTCAAGAGCAGAAGTGATTTCCCTCTGCTTGCAAGGCTCAGCCTTCAAGACCTCCTTCTGAAATTGAATTTCCAAACAGAGACCCAACACACAGGGCACTGACCCACCACACTAACTGAGGTAGAAGTGGTGTGTATGTTGTTAAATCCAGTCACCTTAATTCTCCTTCCCACTCTGTGTGTACAATCACAGCCTCCGTGTAGGTCCGGTGTGGACCTTTTCTGCAGCCCAGTTACTACTGAGTCTGTCACTGAAGTTGAGAAGGAATCATACAGAAGCTGAAAACTCTGGCAATCAACCCTAAGAGACAGAAACTTAGGTTTTTGATTCACCAAGTCTAATAAAGTAGCATGCCTATTTGGAGAAAACAGCAAAATGCAATCTAGAAAACAGAACAAATATTAAAGCACCTTCTCTTCATGCATATTATTAAAATAAAAAGCCCCACGAAACAAGCAGCCAGGTAAGTCTTCCATACGATTAACCAGTGGGCACCAGACTACACTGATAAGAGGGTACAGACACAATAGAAGTCTAAAGAAATTATTTGCTGCCTATTAAAAGTATATTGGAGTTATACAACACTGCAGCAGTGTATTCTCAGCACCCCCAGTTTACTAAGCCAATGATAACAAAAACAATAATGTAAACAACCATTTGATTGCCTGGTGTGGTATAGGCCTAGTGTTTTACAGATATTATTTCTGCTCCGTAAAATAATGCTACCGAGTATGCATTATATTACTTTACCACTTTAGAAAAGACAAAATTAACACAAAGAATTCTCCTAACATTGAGCATGTCCTATGTCTCACACGCAGTGCTAAGTGCTTCATACACATTTTTAATTTAATCTTCACAATGATAGGGAATTTAAGTCAAAAGGCCACAAAGCAGCTGAGCTAGTTGCTGACCCTAGGTCAGGTGGACTCCAAGCCCCGGGGCATTCTGCATACCACCTCTCAGCTAACCCAGAACAAGCAGACATTAAATATTCCAACCATGTGGATTGAAGGAATCCACATGGCTGCCTTCACTTTGTAGACTATGTGATCCTCAAAAGCAAGGACTGTGTTTGATTTGCCTTTATGCTTTCAAGCCTATCACAATCCTTGACACACAGTGGACACTCAAACTATATTTGTTAAGTAGAGCATTTCAAAAGAGTAATGCACCTTGGGGCAAAAGCCGAAGGTCAGAATATACACAATGCAACCAGCTCTCACCTCAACAGGGGCAATACAGAAGAGGATTCATACAAAGAGACAATAAATACAAAGATAGAGACCAAAAGAGGAAGTCAAACTGCTGTTTCCTAAAGTGTGATCCTTAGAATATCTGCAGCAGAAGTAGTTGAAGTTCTTGCTGAAAGCAAAAATCCACAGGTACAGCCTGAGATACATGCAAATCAGAAACTCTAGGGCAGGGATCTGGGCATCTATGTTACTATGCATTCCCTAGATAATTCTTAAATATAGGCAACCAAAAGGAGGCACAGGGCATTGGAAGTTGTGGGAGGAAATTACGCTGAAATTGAGAATTAGATGCAGAGAGAGGAAGACCAGCTATTATCTTACGTATAAAGGATTGATCTTTTACAAACAATCCTCCTTCTGGGATATGGTGGTTCACTTTAATAGCTGACTTAGGACTGGCACGAGTACAAGGGGAAGAGTGTTCAGAATCAGAGTGATTGTGTAGGGAACAGAGAAAACAAACCCAATAATTTGCCTTAACACCACCAAAAATCTTCTTGTGAAAAGGTGAGGGTAAAGCATAAAACATCTTTTGTAAATTACTGCACCACTCCAATTAAATCACAGGAGGTTTTCACTATACTGAAGGATCCTTTTCCTGGCCAGTTTTTGAACCACTTCTTATTTGAAATAAAGTGATATTTCTGCAGCAAAGAGAACAGTCTTACTTGAAGGGTGGAGGTAGATAATGTCTTTCACTGTGAAGTCTCGGGACTGAGCAGCTTTCAGACAATCCGCCAGCAGGCTCAGGAGCAGGAGCCAGGCCAGAGCAGGGCCAGGTTCCATGGCAGACCAAAGTGTCACTCATACAGAGGGCCTGGGAGTGGGCACTCAGGGCAACAGGAGAGAACTTGCACCTGAAAAATGAAGAAAGAATCATCTCAGTGATCGACTGGAGAAAGCCACAGGAGGCTTGGCTGAGCTCCCATGCTGGTAAGATGGGATGGAGAGCAACAGGGCACAAGGAAGTGGGTAGACATGGAGAGAAACTTTATCAACAGTAATTTTAGAGCACTGAGAACATTCCAGCCCAGATCTAGTCTTAATCAGGTTGCTAAGGCTCCACTGGTAGCCATCCCCTCTCATATCCAGCAGAGATGGTATCAAGAGAGACTGAATTTTAACAAAATCCAGCTACTTTTTGCCAGGAGGCTAGGGGATGGCTGCCAGAGTACGATAAAGAAGTCAGGAGCAAAAGCTCAGAAGCATTTCCCTGAGAATGGTGCAGGTCAGATAGGGAGTTCAGCCATACTGGGCCACGGTGTCCATGCAAACCTGTACAGGGCAGACTTTCAGATTTAGGAAAACAAACAAATACAGAAAAGCTGACCTCTCCAAAATTAAAAAGTGCCTCCGTAACACAAAATCTCCTTAACGTAACTAATATTTGTTGGCCAGGTACTACTGAAGTCCTTTATGTAAATCCATTTATTCTCCCAGCAACCCTATGAGGTAGGCATAACTATTAACCCATTTTGGGTAAACTGGGGTTCAGCAAATAAGTAGCAGATCTGACTCCAACCCAGGCAATGTGGCATTGGAGTCTGCATATTTAAACACTAGGCAATTCTGTGTTCTTAAGACTGACTTAAGGTGTATTTAAAAAACGGATTGGATGGGCGCAGTGGCTCATGCCTATAATCCCAGCACTTTGGGAGGCTGAGGCGGGTGGATCGCCTGAGGTTGGGAGTTCAAGACCAGCCTGGCCAATATAGTGAAACCCTGTCTCTACTAAAAATACAAAAAATTAGTTGGGTGTGGTGGCAGGCACCTGTAATCTCAGCTACTCTCTGGAGGGTGAGGCAGAAGAATCACTTAAACCTGGGAGGCAGAGGTTGCAGTGAGCTGACTTTGTGCCGTTGCACTCCAGCCTGGGCAACAAGAGTGAAACTCCATCTCAAAAAAAAAAAAACAAACTGATAAGATCGTGTTGTCGCTATAGCACTAAGTGATTATTATCTACTGTGTCCTTTATTCTGATTGTCCTTTTCACTCAAAATTAAGGAAAAGACAAATCTGTAATAACCCTGAATTGCTCTGCTTACTGGGAATGCAGAGATCTGTCTTAATTTTTATATAGGTGCTATTCTCTTGCTATCTTCTTGGTTTCCTATAAAGCTTATTCCTCATGTTCTACTACTTTTCCAAGTACCATTATCTCTATTGCTCTGCAAGGAGTCAGGGTTATTCATTTTATTTTAACCTAGCTGAAAACCAACAGTTTTGATATTTTGTTTAATATAAATGTTCAACAAGATTTTTTAAATAGCATAATTACTTTGTAAAAATACATAGGCAAGGAAATACATTATGAAACAGAAACTCAGTAGAGAAAATCAATATGACCCAATCAGATCTAGAATATACTACAAAGCAAAATTAATCAAAACACAATGATAGAAAGTGTAAAAATGAACTTAGAAAGTAGAATACTCTAAGGAGCCCAGAAATAGACCCAACTGTTTATAGGGTGCAAGCAATTGTTCAAAATTACAGAATGGGACCACATTAAGTGAATAGTATTATAACTTTCTTAAATATTTTTTTAAATAGCTGAAACCATAAAATGCATAACTTGCTAAATTACTTCCAGATGTGCTGATTATTCTTTTTTAATTGGCAAATTGTTAGACAACAGAGTAGAGCTCTCTTATCACTTGTAACAGCTTGATAATGCCAACCTTGCTAATTTCATGCTCACTACGCCATCTTCTGTTTACAATTTAATTCCCCAAGCAAACCTGGCATTCAGGAAGAGAATGGGCCACTCAATCACTTAATAAATGTGACTGCCAGGCACTGTGCTGGGCACTTGGTTGAACACTATGATGAAAAAACAAGTATCCACCAGTATCTTTCCCTTGCAAGTCAGCAGCCAAGTGACAGAGACAAACATCACTTCATCTTGAATGAATGCAACAGTGCTTCTTTCCACATCCATCTGGCTTTTCTCTGCCAGCATGGTGAGGTTGGTAAGGTGAGGCTGCACCTCTGGGACAGGTCTGCACAGCACCCCATGGAGACCTGGCAGCACCATGGCCAACACCCCCATCTCCTCCCAATCTGTATGTAGCAGGGCTCAGTTTGAGAGTCAGAGATCAAAATGGCATGAACATTATGTGTGTAACTGTAAACATAAATGTGAACAAATGCACAGACAAAAGACTGGAGAGGAAAAAACAAAATTAAGATAGTAAAGCCATGGTGTATGAGTTAGCCCAGGCTGCCGTAACAAAATACCATAGACCGGGGGGCTTATACAACAGAGATTTCTCACAGTTCTGGAAGCTAGGAAGTCCAAGATCAAGGTGTCAGCAAGGCTGCTGTCTCCTGAGGTCTCTCTTCTTGGCTTGCTGATGGCTTTGCCCTACATGCATAGTCCTGGTGTCACTTCCTCTACTCGTAAGAACACAGTCAGATTGGATTAGGGTCTCAGCTTTATGGCCTCAGTTAGCCTTAATTACCTCCTTAAAGGCTCAATCTCCAAATATAGTTACATTCCAAGGTACCAGGGGTTAGGCTTCAACATACGAATTTTGGGGGCACACATTTCAGCCCACTGCATGTTTTCTCTTATTGTTTTGTTTTTTAGGTAACATTTCCTCCCACACGACATGTCCCAGTGATGATGATGTTTCATAATTTTAAAACAGTATAATTGATCTGAGATGACACAGAGTACTGTAAACTCCTTCCCAGGTTATAGGACCATGAGCTCCTCAGGACAGGAACTTGCCGTGATTATCCTTACTTTCCCTGCCTCAGACCCTGGCCACAGAGAGGGCTCTGAGAGCTTCTGTGGATGCGGACGGGAACATTTATGTCAGACTATTCTAATACCTCAGGGTTGGCCTCCTGCCCTCCACTCCCTTTCTTTGTCAACTCATCCTTTGTTTTGCCATAAGAGATGAGTGATAAAAACATCATCACATCTGCTAAACACAAAAATCCAGATCCATGCTCTAGAAAAAGACTTAATTTGAAGTCATGTATACTACATCTTTTATGACCAAAAATATGAGCAGATGGGAGTGAGAAATGTCTTGAAGGGATAGTTAAAAATTCGCAATATCAAGAATATGAAAAATTATATTCATAGTAAATAGTGAAGCAAACTCATGGCAAAGTTTAAATTGATGAGGATTAAGTATAGCAGAACTTTTGTTCTGGTTACTTTTTGGAAAAAAGTAATGACTTATAAAACTATGTGGCATCACTTCAATTTTTAACTTACTCTTCCATGTACTCTTATGCAGCATTTTCCATTTTTGTTTTGTTGCCTTTAATAGTGTGTTTAAATTGTCAAACATGCTTCCCCCCTCCCTCCACCATACCACTTATTTATCATCTAACTGGTTTGCAAATGTCTATGTGCAGAACTAAGAGTGATCATGGTACCTCCATGGTGCCTAACGTAGATGACGGGCTGATAGGTGCAGCAAACCACCATGGCACGTGTATACCTATGTAACAAATCTGCACGTTCTACCCATGTATCCCAGAATTTACAGTATAATAAGAAGAAGAAGAAGAAATGGTGGGAGATATCTTCACAATATATCATGATTCCACATCCTTTCTGACAAAATTATACACTAATGCTAATGATATATTAAAGGACAATACCAAAAAGCCAAGGCTCAGGTCAAAAAGGAGATGGATATTTTTACAGACCAGACACAGAGTACATATACAATGTGGGGAAAATGCCATAGGGTTGCTGGGAAATGGACCCAGCAGCAGGGATGTGGCACCAGGAACTTGGCCTCTGTGAATAGTCTTACATGTTTTCATGTGAGATAGGGAACTAAAACCAGGCTCACAGCATCAAACTAGGGACTGGAGTACAGCACTCTGCTCATAGAAGCTAAAAAACCCAAATGGCCAAAAACCCCAAATGACTACAATTGCTGCTTGAAGCTATGCCTCATAACAAGCAGGATGCCTCATGAGAAAACAATCAAAGTTCCTGCTTTGCAGCCAGGAACTAAACCAAGTCCCCCACAGCTTTCCTGACTGTATGGCAATATCTCCATATCAAAAAAAAAATTTTACTTGTATAAAAGATGCTGATGGAGGTCAGGAGCACATTGTCTTGTATCACCTTTCAAGGCCACGTCCTGTGTGTGCACAGGATGGTGGATCAGCGCGGATGAAATTAAAGCAACTATTTCACTCATTACAAGAGATCCACCTCTACTCATCATAGGAAAGAGCAAGCTGAATTCATTAGGCCTGATTTGTTTAGCACAAGTTTTCAAATTTGGGGGATTCAAATAATTTTTTAACCATGAATTTCATGTGTTTAATGCTGAATTTCCAAATTCTTAAAGTAGTTGAATTTTAATTCTCCCAATACATTTTACTTGTGAAATCATTTCTTCTTTGGAAAAAAAAAGAGTATGTCTTTTCTAGGTTTATGTGTAATTAGAAAAAGGACTGAAAGGATAGACACCAAAATAATGTAGGATTTAGGGAGTGTTTTAATATTCACTTACATGTTCAAAACATCTTAATGAGCATGTATTATTTTATAGAGAAAAAACTTTTAATAACATTTTTCAAAGAATGAGTTTGACAGACTTACTTTTTATGCACAAGTCAGTCAGCTTTTCACCTAAAACCAATGAACATAACCTCAAAATAGTCATATGTCTTCTAAAATAATAGATTCAATATGAAACAGAATGTTCTCTCTTCGCATCTCTTACCATGCCCTTCCCTGGTGTCCTAACACTACTTGGAAGATGCAAGCCTAAGACAATGAGGGAAAGGGGGAAAAGAGAGATGGAAATAAATCTAGAAAACAGGAGGCGATGTGCTCATAGGGTACTATGCTGCTCACCACCTCAAATGACGCCACAACGGTAGAAGATTAAGAGGAAGGCCTGCACCTTGGTGTAGCCCGTGGAAGGAGAAAGAGAGAAGTCATCTACCTGGTTCCTTCCTGCTTGATCACCATTGATCAAGCTTCACTCCACAAGGAACTCCCTCCCTCCCCTACACTTCAGCAGCCAGAATGGAGGGCCATAACCCAGTGTGGACGGACCTCTGATCAGGAAACAGAAAGAAAGCACCTGGCACAGAAATCTGACGTTTCTTTTATTGTATGAACATACTATGTTTATCCATTATCAGATGATAGACATTGGGTGATTTTCACTGTTTGACTATTGAGAATACTGCTGCTAACATTCATGTACATGTTTGTGTGTGGACATACGTATTCTGTTTTTCTTGGGTATATATGCAGGAGTGGAACTGCTGGGTCTTGTGGTCTTACGTTTTACTTTTGGAGGAACTGCCAGTTTTGCACTGAAGCTGCAACATTTTACATTCTCATCAGCAATATATGTGTTCCAATTTCTCCACATCCTCACCAACACTTTTCTTTTCTTTCTTTTTTAAAAAAAATTATAGCCATCCTAGTGGCTGTGAAGTATATCTCACACTGGTTTTGACTTGTATTTCCCAAGCAACTAGTGATGCTGAACATCTTTTCATGTGCTTATTGGCGATTTGTATATCTTCTTTGGAGTGATGTCTATTCAAATCCTTTGCCCAATATTTTGCCTGAATATTATCTAATTATTTTTGAGTTGTAAGAGTTCTATATTCTGGATTCTAGATCCTTTTCAGATAAATGTTTGCAAATATCCTCTCCCATTCTGTGTTGTCTTTTACTTTCTTGATGGAGTCCTTTGATCTACAAAAGTTTTTAATTTTGATAGAGCCCACACCTTATTTTTTATAAACATAGATTTTGTTCCCTTATAAAAGTCACGACCAACATAAGACTAAAAAAATGCACACAATGCACAGTAAAAGAACTTGTCTACTTTATAGCAGACAAGACTGTATTTTCCACCTCTCTTTTCCATGGGAAAAACAGGATGGGCAGGACTGTTTATTCATATCACCGACTGTTTACATTCCTGCAGTAAATCATGAAGCATCACTCACTCTATTAGTATTTTCTAGGAACTGAAAAATGAAAGATGAGTGGCATGCATTCACAATTAACCTAACAGCTACTGAAATACAAGCACTGCTAAGGGGATGTATCTTTTCCTCACAGATTCTCAATAGTTGATGGAGCTTTAATCCACAAACCTCACAAATGTGATGCTGGACATGTTCAGATGATATGAAGTCTTTTCTGGGACTTTGATGCTTTTCCACAGAATCTGCAGTGCCTTTGTACTGTATTAGACATTTAGAAAAGACATTGTGTTTCCATTTTATGATGCTGCTATTTGAATATGCACTGCGGATCCTGTCCCTGAATACGGTTCTCTTTATGAAGAAGTACACTCTCATTTTCACAGCTCTGTGACCTTTCATTTGTTATTTATGAGCTTTTGCAAATCTAATACCGCTCTGACAGATTTAATTTGTGCTCTAAATTACCTTTGCATGAGTTACTCAACTGCTGGTTTTATTCCAATGGATTACTTGCTACATTCCAAAACAAACAAAAAAAAATTAGTTCATGATCTATTGGACTTCCACCACTTGGGAGAAAGTTGAGAAGAGTTGCATTCCGAACCTTCACTCTGTGGATGGTACTAGACAATATAAAGGAGGATTTCTAAATCAGTCAGGGGCAAAGTGCTGGACCATAACCCAGGTCAAGTTTTACAAGTCTACACCCTAATTACTATTTCATGTACAGTCTATAAAATGAGATACTTCCACTTAAACTGGTCACTAGATGAAAATTAAGCACTTTGGAAGCTATCTTAAGAACCAAGTACTAAATTACAAAATCTCAGGACTAAGTCAGTATATAAGCAATTATAAAGTGGCAAACAAATACAAATCTAAATATTTCAATGCTATTCAAACAGAAATTTAAAAATGCCTAATACAAGAGCAGAATGGAATTCTGAAGCCTCAAAGATCACAATCAATCTTGATTTAATTTTTAATATGGTGGTACCTTAGTTGCCTGAAAAAGTTAATACAGTTTCCAAAAGTATAAACTAAAGGTAGGTCTTTCGAAAGCTAAGTCTCCTTAAATGATATATTCTGACCACAGGCACCTTTCTTGCAATTTGGGAATTGCTCAAGATATGCCCTGCTTTAAAAACTTGTCTGGGGGCTAGGTGTGGCAGCTCACGCCTGTAATCCCAGCACTTTGGGAGGCTGAGGCAGGAGGATCAACTGAGGTCAGGAGTTTGAGACCAGTCTGGCCAACATGGTAAAACCCCATCTCTACTAAAAATACAAAAATTAGCTGGGCATGGTGGCGGGCACCTGTAATCCCAGCTACTCCAGAGGCTGAGGCAGGAGAATTGCTTGAACCCGGGAGCCCGAGGTTGCAGTGAGCCAAGATCACGCCAATGCACTCCAGCTTGGGTGACAGAGTGAGACTTCATCTCAAATAAATAAATAAATAAATAAATAAATAAATAAATAAATAAAATTGCGAATTCTTTCACATGTCTCCATTGAGATGTGAGGTCTGCATCTTGTCATTTTGACTCTGGGCCAACTTTACTAACTAGTTGACCAGAGTGTGGTATAAATGATGCTATGTGATTTCCAAAGCTAGGTCATAGAGCATAATGCAATTTACACCTGGTACTCTGGAATAATTATGTTGAAGCTCTGAGACACCATGTAAGCAGCCTAAGTACCTTGAGGCTGCCATGCAATGAGGAAGCCTAAGTAGTCCACAAGGAGCTACTGAGACTTCATAAAAAAGAGAGCTGCCCAGCCAACCCCCAGGGGCTCCAATCCCAGCTCCTCCCTTCTATTCCATAGCCACAGTTACCTTGCAACAGCATAGAAACTTCCAGAAAAGCCTAGCTTAGCCCTTCTTACATTCCTGACCCACAGAAATCATGAGAGAAAATAAAATGATTGTTACTGCCTTCTAGCCACTAAGGTCTGTGGTGATTTTCAAAGCAGCTACAGATACCTAAACACAAGGAAGTGGAGCTAAAGAGCTAACTAGAAATTACAGTTCAGCTCACGAAGATAATTGCATTTTTAAGAACACACTGGTTGTAAGGTACAGAAATCCCAATCAAATAGGCTGTAACTAAAACTGCAACTGGGAAGGAAGGGGAAGCATTTTACTGTCTCACCTAACCATCCAGTTTAGACATGGCTGGACTTTTAACCTTGTTTTCAGAAATTTTCATCCCTCAACTTTGCTCTGCCCCCTCTTTTACTTTTATTCTCATCAGGTCCTCCCAAACTACAGCCACCAGCAGTTCCAAAGGCATTCTCCAGAAGTCTCTTTTCAAAATGTTTCAAGAAAAGCTCTAAGAAAGGAGGGAGGTCCATCTCTGGACCAAGAATTGGCCAGAGGAATGTGCCATTCCACTTGCCCAGGGCTGCGTCACTAGCATGTAGCTGAAACAAGAGCAAAAGTGTCATTTTTATTGAAATCACAAGGTATGAGAGTGTGGGAGGTATTGGTTTCCCACAGGAAAACCTAGGTGTTTCAAGCTGAAGCAGAAGGACTGACTAGAAGCTGGGAGAGCGAAACCACAGATGACCACTACAACAACAACACAGAGTTTGAATAACCTCATTAGCCGAGGCATGCAAAATGAAGCTAAAGGTTGCTCTGGTGAATATTTCTGCAAATACCAGAAGAAAGCAGTGTTCTTTATTGACATGTTACCTATTGACAAGTAGGAACGTTACCTATTTTCTTCTCTAAAAATTGAATACCACTCCATTACAACTTTTCAAATCAAAATATAAGATTGAAACAATAAAACAAAAGTTCTAGGGGGCATTTGCAATGCATTCTGCTCTATACTTCCCCCTTCTTATGGGAATGGGTCTTCTGCTAACACCAATCATGTGTTACTATTGAAGATTTTCACGTTCTTACATGGCCCAGCCTACTGGCTACTGTTATTTGGGTCAGTGTTGGACATTTTCACCAAGTCTGGCCAATTAGAAGTATTCCCGAATATTTTTCAAGTGAGAATGGAAAAATAAACCAGTCTTCTCTGGTACAGGAGCCCCCAAGGTGTGACACGCAGGAACACATGTATGCCATGTTCCTCCCATCATGGAGGAGGAAGAAGAGAATGAAACTTGCTGGCTAAGAGAAACGGTGATGAGAGAGAGTCAAAAAAGCCCCAACTGTGTTCAACCCTTGCATTTTTTGCCAATTTTTAACTCTTCCCTTAATTATTATAGAAGCCTTAATATCCATCCAATAAATCTCCCTTTGCCCAAGCTAGTTTGAGCTGGCATTCTGTCCCTTGCAGCCAAGGAACTCTGGCTCCAAAAAAGTCCTCCAAAAGGATCCAGCCAATAGCTTAAATTTTGTTTTGTATGTTTTGTTTTGTATGTTTTGTAAAAAATATGCTTTTTACATTAATATTTCTTTAAGGCTTATCAACTAAAGGTTAAAGGTGGTTTTAAAAATGTCAATAATAGAGAACTAGCCAGAGATGATCTCTCTTGGACTTCACAGACAGATACTTTATTCTACACCTAGACGGAGAAAGTTATTCACACATACCCAATCTTAACTGCGAATCTATTTGCATAAAAATCAATGTTTTTTAAAAAAGTTCATTTCTCTTTCTGGAGCCCTTTGGCAAGGCTAGAGTTACAGGGAAAAGCTGTCTTCCCCAGTTTGATTTAAAGTTCAATTGCATCAAAATACTTCAATTCCTGAAGGGCAAATGATGTCTTGTTGTGTATGTCTAGTAACACACAATCATACATCATTTAACAACGAGGATACGCTCTGAGAAATGCATTGTTAGGTGATTTTGGTGTTGTGTGAATATCATAGAGTGTACTTATACAAGCCTAGATGGTATAGCCTACTATACACCTAGGCTATTGAGTATAGCCATTATAATCTTATGGGATTACTGTTGGATATGCAGTCCACTGTTGACCAAAATGTCATTATGCGGTGCATGACTGTATTCACAATTCTAAAGGATGTATTTATTCTAGGAGCTATTCAGCTTGTTGGCTGTACGCTTGTTTGCTTTCTCCATCAATCTGAAGGTTCTTGAGAACCGACAAGAAGGCATTTTCAAGTGCAAACAGCCAGAAGGGAAAGGAGTCAAGGAACTCCCAGGCAGGAATGGAACACTAGGTACATTTCAGTTACAGCCTGTCATTTTTTATTTATTAGGAGGGGGTGGTGGTCTGAAGAAATTTTTGCCTTTAGTGTCTTTTATTAAACTCTTCTTATGTTTCAGAATGCCATTTTTCATTTTATTTTTTCCAGGAATTTTTACCCTAGAGATATTCCAAAAATGCAGAAGTATAAAATGTACTCAGAAACAATATAATATTTCTAAGTGAACTAAATTGCAGCCAGGTCTGTTCTTATATTCAAAATAACCTGGTTCCAAATCTAACATTAGATTATTAGGCATATGCTTTATATCCTTTAATCAAAAAAAGAGTTATCTTGGCACTATACAGAGGTAGTCATTTCTGTATTTGGAGTGATGTATTTACCTTTCTTTTATTCATGTTTCCAAATCTTCAGAAACAAGAAGTACTAGTAATCAGTTATAAAGCACATGCTGCCTGCCATGCACCCGTGGAGATATTCTGCACTATTTGAACTGAGTTTTATTGGAAATGCCCACTGAAAGGTGTTTTGGGCCACTCTGTCATCATTTTAGAGGGCTGGCATGAAGATTCTGTTTGAGACTTTGAGATCAGTTCATTCTCCCACCCCACCCAATGTCTTTGGCACTGCCCTGCTCACCACTTGACACCCCTCACCACATTGTCTGAAAGCCAAATGTAAACAAACCACTCTGAAATCTTTAACCTCTTCATGAAATGTTTCTTCCATTGCTTTGTGTTGACAGAAGCCCAGCTCACAGCAAAAAACTGCTGCTTCCTTTTGAGCTATTTCCAGTAGTGAGTACTCACTCTTCCAAGTCCCATGGATTCTGGGGACAGGAGGAAGCCAGAATTCTCCCTCCCACCATAATTTACAAATCATGCCCTTTCTCTCTACACAAATTCTCCTCCTTACCACAAAGCCTAAACCATCTGCCCTTGTAGCTAGCTGTCAAGAAGGGGTTAGAGAACGTGAAGAATATGGCTCACCTTCAACCATTAACAAGCACTTAGCTTCATCTTGATTCCCACTCAAGACTGGGAAGAACCAACTCATGCTGAATCTTATGTCCTACCTGGCATGGAGTAGGGTTTTTCCCATGGTTCCAAGAACCCTGACCAAATGTTTGTCAAAAAATCTTGAGAGTTGTTTCCATTTGGCCTTTGAAATAATTTAAGTTCAAGAAAGAGCTGTAATTACTAATCTGGTAAGTGTGGAGAGTCCTTCCAGAATTTCTTACAGCAGAGAAGAGCCAGCCTGTGCTCTCTTTTCTTGTAGGAAAAAAAAAAAAAAAAAAAAAAAAAAAAAATCAAACAGCCAACAACAAAACAATGGCTTAGGTAAAAACCCTATGGCTAAACCACTATTTGCAAACCACTGGGTTAATTAGCAGCCAACTTCTAAATCTTAACCAATATTTCTCACTTGATAATGAATATGTTTTAAAAACAAATCTATGTGTGTACATATCCTCCAAATCTGTGATCAATACCTTCAGCTACACACAGTATGTCTCCTGGTAGCTCAAAGACCATCACAGTTTTATTTTTGTGAAAGGGTATAAGATTGGCTAAATCAACCTAAACTATAATTTGACTTTTCAAACACATTTAACTAATTAGCACACGTATTTAGAGGAAAGAAGGATTTCCTCATCCTGCATTTGAAGGCAAAAAAATGTATCAAATAAGCTCCCAACTCTGCATCACTGAGGCAGGAATTCTTCCTTTTAATGCACCATCTTCATTTATAAGTCCCTATAAATAATGATAATTTAAGAAGTGTATTATTGTAGCAAAGCAGAATATAATAAGATTTTACATAGCATTCATTCAGGCAGAAAAGGATACAGGGGTTATTAGTAAAAGAGGGCCGTTCTTCATAATACAACATTTTTGTTTTGGCATCTAAATTAATTTCTTTCTTAGAGAAAAAAGTACTGAGTAGCCTCCTATGGATAAGAAAATTGTCCTCCTTGTGTTCTATTTTACATGTTCACTCATTCACCCACTCATCATGCTCTACAAGGCAGGCATAGATAACATTATCTATTATATACATTATTGTTAATAGTTCTAGCATAATACTCAGATTCTTGAGCTCTCTTAGTAAAATCATTAAAGTTATTCTTAAAATAAAAGTCCCCACAAAGGCTGCTAAGAGCATGTGAGGAAATGCTGGTTTCAGTCACTTAGTGAATAGTGAGCATGGTGTGATGTTGATGTGCCATCCTTAGAACCAAGGCCACATACATGTGAGACGTAGGAAGAGAAGCCAGGTGACATGACTGCATCAACCCTACACAGGCATTACCCATGAAAACCAATAAGACATCCATAATCCTTCCTTCCAACTAGAGAAGCTTATCTGGAAGAAAAAAGGAAACAAAAAAATGGAGAGAGACAGGGATGACACACAACCTGAGGGGCAGGCGCGAGCTGTGGAATGCCCTGGACTCCCTGATCCAAGGTGATCCCATTGAAGCTTTCCGGTGTCCAACCAGACTGGCAACTAGGGCCCAATTCTGTCTTCAAAACAACCCTAAGACGAACCTTTGGGGAGGAAGTAAAGTGGGAGCTCCAGCAGCAATGAGAAGCATCGGTTCTGGGTAGAAGGGGAAGTCTACCAGTCTCCCCATGATCTGGTGCCTGCCTACCACTTGCCCCTTGACATTTCAGCTCAGTTGACAGCGCCACTATGAATAGGTGTCTAGTGCACCACGCTACTTCTCATTCAGTGCCTTGGCTCCTGCTGTCATCCTTGGTTTCCTTCAATTCACTACTGAAGGATCAGTTCACTTCCTTTAGAAAGCCTCCCATCCCCTCTCCTCACACCAGATCAATTAGGAACCACCTTCTCTGCTCCTGTTTTGGCCTCTACCTACCTACGGTGGCTACAGGCCTTACTTCATAAGGACAATGGGCTTTGTATTTTGACAGATTTGGGCTCAAGTCCCAGCTTTGCCACTTATTAGGACTATGACCTTGGACAGGTTACTTTTTCTTTCCTCATCTCTAAAATGAGACTGATAGCTTCTACGCTGTAGGGACATGATATGAATTAATATACCACATATAGCTTTCATTAGTTATTATGATTGCCAACATGTAGTAGAACTGTTAAGATGACATACTTTTTACTAAATATTGAGCTCCTTAAGGGCATAAATTTTATGGACATCATCTGATTTATCCTTAGGTCCCCAACCCCTATGACATAGGAGGTCTCTGATAGCAGATTTGTTGATTTGTTGATTTGATATTGAAATAATCGTAATAACTGCTTTTATAAAAGATGTGTGTGTGTGTGTGTGTGTGTGTGTGTGTGTGCGCATATTGACATGTGTACGCATGCTACAGGAACTTGGAGGAAGAAAAGAATTTGGGGTGTTTCTGGCGAGGAGGGTGAGAAGATAAAGCCATCTTGAGACGATGGCATCTTTCGGGAAAATCTTCATGTGTTTGAGTAATACTTTATCAGGGCTGGACTGGACCAGCAAAGGGTTCTGTCCCACATCTCCCAAATCAAGCTTACTCAGAGGCGTCCATGGGAAATACTGTGCATTAAGAGTCAGAATACACATGAGCGTATTAAAGGCTCTGAAATGTGCTGCCGTGAAGAAATCTTTTCGGTTTTGCTTAAGTCAGCATTTTCCCCACACTTATTTGAACAGCGACAACTCCCACCCCCCGGCCCAGCAGAGAGCTTATTTTTTAATGAACATCTATTAACTAGTCTAGTTTTCTGAGGAGTAGTTTGCGGAACCAATGTCCTATTCAAAGTGTGTTATTTTATACATGAAGGAATTGAGGCACAGAGTATTTCAGGTATCTATCCACAGAAAAAAGCTGGCAAACAATTAGAGCTTCAAGGGCAGCCTCGTTTTCCTGCCACCCTGGCTAGGACACTTTTCAGCCTAGCGTGCCATGTCACAGTCAGCAGAAACACGGCAACTCTAAACCTTGCTTAACTTCAACAGAGAAAGTAGGCAATTGTCTCATTTTGCAATGTACAGGGTGATTAAAATCTACCCCAAATCTGCATCCCACCTATCAAAATTTCCCCCCTTCATCATGCAGCCTGATATCATCACGAACTGGAAATGTATTTAAGGTTCACAAATGTTTTCTTTTAAAATTCAAATAACCCAGAAGCTTATTTTAAGAGAACCTTCCTTTATTGAATGCTTCAGGCCAATCTAATTCCTTGACCTCCACATCCCACCTGAGATACAGCTACCCCCACGGTGCTGATGAGAGAGGAAGGCAGAGGCTGGGAGGTGGGCAGGGCAGTCCAGCTGATCCTCCAGCTACATATGAGGTCACCTTGTACCTCCTTGCCCTGTGGGGGCAGGTGGTTATCTGTCTTAGTGTTGCCTCCAACTGCCAACCCAGCTCAGGATCCATTACATTTTATAAAGATCAGATAAACCTCTATGTTCATAAGTATACAAGTGGTATACTTATTTGATTATTGGGCACTGGAAATAAAAGGGTTTAGAGAAAAAGCTGTTAAAATTCAATTGCAGCAACATGGATGAACCTAGAGGACATTATGCTAAGTGAAATAAGCCAGGCACAGAAAGACAAACATTGTATTCTATGATCTCACTATATGTAGGACCTAAAAAAGTTGAACTCACAGAGGAAGAGTAGAATGGTGCTTGTCAGGAGCTGATGGGGGCGAAGACAGGCAGATGGGAGATGTTGGTCAGAGGGTATAAAATGTCAGTGAGATAAGAGGAATAAGTTCTGGGGATCTGTTGTACAGCATGGTGACTAGAGTTAATAACAGTGTGTCATATACTTGAAAATTGCTAAGAGAATAGTTCTTAAATGTGCTCATCACTAAAAAATCTTAAGTATGTGAAGTGACTGATAAGTTAATTAGCCTGATTTAATCATTTCACAATGTACACATATTTCAAAACATCACGTTGAATACCATAAATATATATAATCTAAAAAATACTAATCCCAGCTACTCAGGAGGCTGAGGCAAGAGCACCTGTTCAGCCCAGGAGCTCAAGGATGCAATGAGCTATGATGGAGCCACTGCACTCCAGCCCGGGCAACAGAGTGACATCCCTAAAAAATGAAATAAAATAAAAATAAATAGATACTGCATAAAAAATAAAAGAAAAAATTCACAAGCACCATTGCTAGAGGTGGATGTATTGTACAGTTTAGTGGAGTCTAAGCTTCAGGGTACCTGACTGCATGAACCCCTGACAAGACCCTGCTCCTCATTTTATGGTTGTAATTGTGTGTTTTTTTCCTTAAGGAGGGCCCTACTCTCTAAAAACCTGGATCCATCACCCCTGACCAGAATAATGCAATAACAATTTTTATGATTAATAATAATATTCTTTTCTCTGAGAAAGGATTAATAAGTAAGAATACATGCTGTCATTCTACTTTCATGGAAAGAAACAAAGAGGGAAAGATGCCACACTAACAAAGGCCTTCTCAAAATTGGGGAAGTAGAGTTACAGCTGGAGAAAACTATTAGCCCACTGAATAACCCCACTGTCTCTGAGCCTCCTCCAGCACTGCCCTGGAACACTCAAAGGGGAGAGGGTGTTGGGGGTCCCAAGGTAAGTATAGTCAACAGAAGGCTCCAGCAGCAGATACCATGTTTTTTACCTATTCTACGAAGGCTCCAAGAAACCATTTCATCTCATCACCCTAAACAGGGCAGAGTCCTGGCCTTGGAAAGGAGAGCCTCTAAGGATAATAGGGCAGCCACACCCAACAGCCACAAGCAGGCTGACCAGGAACCACTACAGCAAGGACATGAAGTGCTGGGCTCCAGAGCAGAGAGACCCCAGGCACCATTACCCACTTGCTAGGCTTACTGTGAGGGAGAATAGGTAATGCATCAAAAGCAGTGTGGTACAGTCCAGGAGCACAGGCTCTGGGGTGGGCCAGCTCAGCCTAGCATGCTGACTGCTACTGGGAAGGTTGCTTAACCTCTCTGTGCCTTAGTTTCCTCAATTGCAAAATAGGGAAATTAAAACCTCTAGTTTACAGGGCTCTTAGGAGGTTTAATGGAGATAGTACACTTTGAACAATGCTAGCACATGCTTGCTAGCTAATATAGTCCTTAAAATCAGCTCACAGTAGGCGAAGCAGGCACCTGGTTACTCATCTGGGTCAAGACACTGCCCAGGAACGTTTGCTTTCCATTCAGAAAGAAACTTTGAAAGGTCTTCCAAAAGGCGCCATGGCATGCCAAGCTCTATTATAAGAAGTCAAAAGCCTGGGTCACCTGTCAGACTTTCTACCTGATCCCAAGCTAAGATCAGCATCTTGTGGTGAGGATAAAAACACAGGCAGAAGTGAGGCAAATTAGTTAGGGAAGGTCTGGGGCAGACTTTCTCAAATTTGAAAAGTGTTTTCTCCTATAAAAGGAGAAAACAGTTTCACAGACAGAACCTCTCCCACTCCATTAACTAATGAATGTTAATTATGATACTACTTATGAATACAGACAGAAAACTGAGATTAAGCTTTAAAGCCCATATATGGCTTTAAAACTAAATAAAAATTGCCAAATATAAATATTATATTCAAATAAAATACATTGGTTACATGGAAAATAACAGCAACAATTAACATTTATCGAGCACTTACTATAGGACTGAATAGTATAAGATTGCCACTATTCCATCATTTTCGACCTACAAAAAGAGCAACTTCATATGGCTCAACCTAGTATGTGCAAGGTGCTTCCATAGGTGCTTTCTGTAATCCCCACAACACTCAGTGTAGTAGGGGTAATTATTATTACTCCATTTTACACATACAGAAACTGGGACATCAAGAAATAAAAATGCACTTTTTTTTTTTTTTTTTTTTTGAGATGGAGTCTTGCTGTGTCACCCAGGCTGGAGTGCAGTGGTATGATCTCAGCTCACTGCAACTTCTGTCTCCCAAGTTCAAGTAATTCTCTTGTCTCAGCCTCCCAAGTAGCTGGGATTACAGGCATGCACCACCAGGCCGGGCTAATGTTTTGTATTTTTAGTAGAGACAGGGTTGTTGGCCAGGCTGGTCTCAAACTCCTGACTTCAAGTGATCTGCCCACCTTGGCCTCCCAAAGTGCTGGGATTGCAGGCATGAGCCACCACATCCAACCCCAAAACACACATTTTTAAATCTAAAAAGCTGGCAGGTGCCTGAGACCTGGGAGCAATAAAGCATCCTGGGGATGAGGTGATGGAGAAACAGACCCAGATAAAAGTTTGGGGCAGTCCGTGTGAACTAGAAGGACACAGAGACCCTGAACAGTGTCTTCTGCTGGAGGGATAGGACCACTGAAGACCACCTTGCCTTGGTTTCTTTTTGGTTTTGCTTATTTTCCTGTTGTTTCAGGGTGGGGCAGAAAGAGGGCTTCCCTGGTACATCCCAGGAAGACAAGTGCTGGCCCATAGTAGGGAACAACAGTTATGGGAAAACCTGCAAAGGGGAAGAGGAGGGGGAAAGGATGATGAAAGGAGAGAGGGAGATGAAAGAAAGAGGGTATCAAAAAGGGCCAAGGTTTCCAAATTTGCTGCACATTGGAATCCCCTGGGGATCCTGAAAAACTCCTGATGATGGCTCTCACCCATTACCATTTCACTGCTATGGGATGCAACCTTGATACTGGGATTTTAAGAATCCTCCAGGTGATTCTAATTTGCAACACAGTTTGGGAAACCTTATAATGCTTCTGCAGAGTTGCCAGCGGGAAGAAACAGCCCGAAATGTGTTCTGTTATTCCACAGGCTGCAGCAAACAGCACTGAGAAGTTCTCCACATGGCTCAGTTAAGGGGCTCTTAGCAGTCCCGCATAATCAGAGTACGATGTATTCCACCAGGTCTCCTCTCTCTATACTGCCTGTGGGTCTTCCAAGTCTTTGGGGAAAGGAAGTAGGCAGGCCCTCACCTATGAAACTACCACGGCATCTTTCCTGGTTTCTACAATGCCAAGCCCTAAACCTAATGGGATTCTCTTCACTTCTTTGGCAGTAACTTCCCTGAAGTGTTTTTCACCCTCTTGATGGAAGTGGTTGTCTGGTGTTACCCTTGAAATACTCCAGGTGAAGTACACTCTACCTTTCCAGCCAAGCACACTCGATTTTTATGACAACAAAAGAGAAAATGTCTTGAGGCCTCTCCAGGGACGAACATACACTCACACCCATTACTCTAAAGGTAGCCAGCGGGACGGGTCAGATTTTGAGAAATGAAACACACACAGACACCAACATTTTCAGAGGCAGCATGGAGCGACCAGAAAAGAACAGCTTTTGCAGACTGCATACTTGAACTTTGACTCCTGCTCTGCTACAAAGAGCAGGGTGAACTTGAGCAATAAAACTTCCCTGCAGTTCAATGTCCTCGTTTGCAGTGTCACACTGAGATGCCTTCAGCTCACTGGGACCCCCGCCCTGACATCTGGACTGTGAGTAACTATGCTTGTGAGAACTAAGCCTTGATTACATGACCCCTCTCTAAAGGTGGCACACTTTCTGGCTTCTCTTTCTAGTCACTTGTTCTGATGTTATTCATAGCAGAAAAGCAGGCAGGCCTGGGATTAAGGCAAAAGGAATAAATACAAGTAATGTAGTCAGGAATCAACAGGAAAGGTAATGATACATTCATTCTGATTTCACTCTGTAACGTAGAATAACATAGTTCCAATATCAAAACCATACAATTTCTGTAGTTACACTGTATCCTGCAAGGTCTTTTTCCTTATGAGCAGAAAGAAACACACACACACACACACACACACACACACACACACACACACCCTGAGCACATGTTGTAGAGAATTATCCCACAAGAGGCAAAGGAATTTGATCAAAAGTCTTTGAAGGATCGGCATTTGATATGAGATAACTGGTTGTTCTAATTCCTGTTTTTATGCTTATAGGGATCTGAAGCTTTCTAACAGCTTGTCTGTGCACGAGAGCACGCAGGTAGTGAGGATAAATGCTACAGTGATTCTCTATAACAAGGGCAGCAAAAGAAAGCGTCTAAGTCAGCTGTCCAATAAGACTTTCTGTAATGACAGAAATGTTCTGTCAGTGCTGTCCAATTTGGGAGCCACTAGCCACAACTGAAATGTGTGACTGAGGCACTGAATTTAATTGTATTTAACTGAAATTTAAGTTAAATAGTCACATGTGGCCAGTGGCTACAGTACTGGACAGTAGAGTTCTTAATTAATGATAAATGAATAAAATCCAATCACTTAAAGCTGTGACCTCAGAACCAATTAGGACTAGGGTGAAGAAGAATGAGTATTACCCAGTGAAATACCAACACATCAACGTTAATTAAATAAGAAAATATAACACAGCTGCTTCTAGGGGAGATACTCTAGGCCTGATCATTAGAGCCCAGTAAAAGGGGATCGAAAGGAAATGAAATAGACCAGCCATCATACCTGCAGAAGTACTACAAAGAAACACTCCACCTCACCTTTCTTTTGTAGCTGATGGCTGAAAATGATAGATTATTTGAAAAGAATCATTCCATGCTTTACATTTGACTCCGTCAATTACCCTCTGAGGTAGGTTATTATCTTAATCCCAGCTTTTACAGATGAGTAAGCTAAGGAAGATCAATTGTCACCTATAATTGTATTATAGAAAGTGGCAGACTCAAAATTTGAATTGAAGCAGCCTGGTTTCACATGCCAGGTTTTAAAAGTCTTCAGCCAGTTAGAAGATAAGGTGAACAAAAGCCAGTTAGAAGATAAGGTGAGAGAGGCTGGCTTGCTCAATGTATCCTGGACATGCTAAGAATGTGTCACTGTAGGGGAAAGTGGTCATTTCGGTTTTAAGAAGTATAAAGCAAGCATGTGAAAGCTGGGTGCTGAAGAAGGGTGAAGAGAAGGAAGCAAACATTGAAACCTGGGGCTCTGGGGTACTCGCACTTTGCCAACTGGCCAAATGCTCTAGGCCTTCTCTGAATCTGCTAGCTTCTCCTCAAGCTATTAAAGTCAATGGGAAAACTGTGGACAGGTATCTGAGAAATAGCGCAAGGTCTTGAGAGAATTAGAGGAAAGAAGTGTTTCTATATGTTAGAAGTTGGTTTCTCTTTAACCCAGTTTGCTTTAACTATAAAATCTTACCAATACAGATCAAAATGTAGGTTATTTTAAAGGGCCATGTCCCCCATTTCAACCTCTTATTATTACTCATTTCAGAGAGTTCCAAATTTTTATGTTCTAGATAATGCGTGAGCAACGTCCTTGCTACTACATTATATGGTCTATGCCCCATTATTTTCTTAGAATAAACTCCTAGACATGAGGGAAAAAAAGGAAATGATCGAATCCCAGCTTGCACTGGTTGGACCAGTAAGAATGTGGGGGTTTCCCTTCCCCTACAATTGTGTCACAAAGGAATTTCCATATTGTCTGGAAATCTTTGTTCCCTTTGGCTTATAATCAACAGGAGAAAAAAGAGGATCTCTCTTGGTCCCTTCCTGCTGTGAAGATTTGATCAGGCCATAGAGATCGAGCCCATGCAAAATCAGAAAACATCCGAATTGTCTGTAATTTAATACAACCAGTCCCGCTTACCACAAGACGAGTGAACAAAGCATTTCACCTCCAATATTTATTACACTGCAAGTTCAACATCTCCCAGTAGTAACTCAATGCTCATGGCAAAAATGAATCACAAATTTCGGATTATGGTTTAGTTGGGAAAATTCATTCATTTAATAAATACTTACTGTGTATAATATGTATTAGGTACTACTCTAGGTTCTGGTGTTACAAAGAAAACAAAACAGATGAAAACAATATTGATATTCTGGTTCATTATATTTCTGGTTTATCCCAGCTCAGTATTTTTTGGAAGAGAAAAATTAATCCAATATGAATTAATATTGGGATTCACTTAAAAATCCAGCTGATTAAATATAGCTCAACACAGGTCAAGTTTCTTTTAGTGGTATAGTCCTTGGGAACTCCTTACTCTAAAATGCAGCATCAAAAATTTAACACATGAAATCCTTTCTGGTTACTTTGCAGATCCCCAAACCCCAGAATTGTTCTAGACAGTTTTTCCCTCCCAACATGCAATTTCCCCATTTTACTGATCCTACTTTCTAAATACTCTTCAAATCACTTCCCCTTTCTTCATCATGCCTATGGCCTAAATTTTAGTTCAGACCCCTTAATTTTTGCTGGTCTGACTGCTTCTTTTCTTTCCAAACATTCTGTATTACAGTTTTCTAAAAGATCTAATAATACAGCTCCACAGTTAGAAACTGTCAGTGGTTCCCCACTGCTCACAGGATAGTCTAAATGCTTTATCAGTATATACAAGGCAGTATAGAGCTTATGGTGAGCCCCAGTGGGAGAATCATCAAATAGGCCTTGGGATTCTGGAGCAAGTCCATGTCATCTGCAGTAGAAGAGTAAAGCCCTTTTAAGAAACTGCCCTTGGCATGTTACTGATTCTTGCTAACAGTGGAGTGTTGCCCATGTGATAATGAGTGATCCTGAATCTGGAACTACCCATCATGAGCTGAGTTCTATTGGGCATGCCCAGTCATAAAGGGACTCACACCCAGCAGAGCCCCAGCCAGCATTGCTACCTGGGGGATTGTGGACTGCCTGGTCCATAGGCACGAGATCCTGCACAGCATAACATCTTCCCATGCTGTCACAGAAAAGAGATGCAAGATTGGGCCCAAGACCATGGAATCCAGTGTTGTATCACATACCACACCACTCATAAGCAGCAGGCCTCACAGAACACTAGAACTGCCTTCTAAATGTGCAGCTGAAGCACCAGCTAGGAGGCGATCTTCTGAAAGGATGTGGTGCTGTCCTTCAGGATGCAGCATACACACTGCATCAGAGTCCTCCACAGGGTGCTATGTCTCGAATAGGAAGATGGCATGGGCCCCAAAACCAAGAACAGGAGTAGCCCCACTTATTAACACTCCTGATAACTCACCAGGGGATTCTATGATTCTCCTTCACAAAACTCCGGGCTTTGTAAGGTGGGAGGTCCTGGTCTCCTTACCCTCCTGCCAAAGAACTTAGCAAGGGTCCCACTGAACTACAGTTATAGCTGCCACGAGGGCACCCTGGATTCTTTCTGTCCGGGGACCAACTGGCAGAGATAACTGACCCTAACTGGCAGGAAGAGGAAGGGCTGTCTTTACCCAGGTAAGGCAGAGAGGAATACATACGAAACTGAGGCAACCCATGTAGGTGCCTCCTGATATTCCCTTACCCCACTGTAACTGAACAGACACATGCAGCAATCCCAGCCTCTGAAGGGCATGACTACAAAGGTTTCATTCCCCCAGGAAAGAGGATTTGGGTCACATCATTAAGTAAGCCAGCAAGACCCACCAAGGTGATAATTAGGGATATGGAGAACTCAGAGTGGGTAGCTCAGGAAGGAGAAGATGAGTACCCACTGCAGACCCCAAATTAACTGTGGTGAGGAAGGGATATAGTTTGTCATGCTAACCTTCCTCTTCTGAGTTCTCTCTCAGAAAAAGCAGCCCATGGAAATCACGGAGGCACTGCTCTTCAAACCTGAGTGGAGAAAGAGGTCTGTAAGGCACAACTGTGGCAACTTTGACTCGAGACTGTTAGCTTTGTCAAACTTTCTTAGAATTACAGGTTAGGCTGGGCATGGTGACTCATGCCTATAATCCTAGCACTTTGAGAGACCAAGGTGGGCAGATGGCTTCAGCCCAGGAGTTCAAGACCAGCCTGGGCAACATGAAGAGAAAACCCATCTCTACAAAAAATACAAAAAAAAAATTACAAAAATTAGCCTGGCACACTGGTGTGTGCCTGTAGTCCCAGCTTCTCAGGAGGCTGGGGTGGGAGGATCACTTGAGCCCAGGAGGTTGATGCTGCAGTGAGCCGTGATCATGCCACTGCACCCCAGCCTAGGGGACAATGTGAAACCCTGTCTCCAAGAAAAAAAGAATTACAGTTTAGTGTAAGGCCTTCTACCCAGCCCTTCCTTCTTTCTTTCCTTCCTTCTTCCTCCCTTCCCTCTCTCCTTCGTAAGGGTGAGACCTGCATTACAGTCTGATAGCTCTCCAAGCCTTCCCCAGCTCCAGCACCATTTCCCTTAGAGATATTTCTCCCAGTCAGTTGCTCTCAGCATCTGCTTCAGTCCTTCCTAATCTGCCTGTACCATCCCTAGGCTTAGCCCCCTTCTTTGCCCCTAGCAAGCCCCCTGCCTTCTGCCATGTGCTTCACAGACTCCACACTAAAGAGCCATCCTCCTTTCTCAGCCAGGCAGAGGGGGATCTATACTACTCCCTCTGCTCTCTCTCCAGGAACTGACGTTTGGCATTTGGCAGCCAGTCTAAGGACGAGAGTTGACTCTGGCCCTGCTTTCCCTATTTGTTTTTGCATGGCCAGTTCAAAAGGATCTGCCTGACTGCGGAGCACAGATTCCTCCACATCCTACACCAAGTTGTAGGGTTCCATATATTTATACTACACAGCATGCATCCCACAGAATGTCTCTTTCCCACTGGACAGTGATAAAATCTAGAGTGTGTATCCATCTATAAGGAACACCCACTACCAGCTCTGGCTGAATGTTGTCACAAGGGCTAGTGAGGTTAGCTCTGCAGAGTTTTTAAGAAACCTCAGAAGTCTGTACTTTTATTGTAAGATCACTGCATTTTTAATGTTGTAAACTGGTTCAAAATTAACAAAACGTAACATGAGGACAAATGCACCCAATGACTGTTTTGGTTCCTGCCTGCCAGCTGGTGTCCACCATTCTAAATGCTCCAACAGCCTCAACATGACCTCCACAGAATGCCTCTTAAGAAGCCAAACTGTCACCATTTTAAGAAACTAAGTCATTATATTTTGGATTTTGTCCTTTCAGTTGGTGGGGTATTTCATAACTCCAAGATACTACAGAATATATTAACTTCACCAAAGAGGCAATTAATTTATTGTCTTATTCAACAACTATTTTCTGAGAATTCAATATGGGTCAAGCCCTGTGCTAGTTATGAAGGTTCAGATTTGTATAAGAGTTGATCCTTATCCTCCAGAAAATCATAATTTAATAGGAAAGAGAACAATGTTAAAAGTATAATTTTATATTATTTGAGGCAATTTTAATATATATATTCTCTACTAAAGGCCAATGTTTTGATTTTTCAAAGAATAGTACCATCTTTCAAACAAACAAAAATATAATGCAAATTTAAAAATACTATCTTTTTAGAAACACCTTTAAACCATAAGCTATTTCCAAAGAAAGATTTTAATGGATGAGAAAGCTTGTCATTACAAAACTGTAGAACGTGAGAATTTGAGAAATATTAACAGTGAGTATTAAAAATATATTAGGGAACATTTAGTAAATGTTTTAACAAATGCTTTAATAAAATCACTTTAAAATTATATCTTATTCTAATACTCTGAAATTTCTTTTTCTGAATAGTGGCATAAAACACAAATTAATCTGAGGGAAGAAAAAAGGTACAAGTTCTTTAACTGAACATCTATCAAAGTTCCATTGCTTATCAAGTCCTATTTCTAATTATGTAAATTTGTAAAAATATACAAACACAACACCAACTAGTTCTAGGGAAAAGTGGCCATAGATTCTGGGATTGCTAAAGAACCACCTACACATTTTAAAGATGCAAGTGGCCACCCTTTGGCCAGTATTCCTAACTTATGCACATTTTCAATAACCTGTAAAGGTTATAAGATATGTTCTCATCGATTGTGCTGTATGGTGCAGAATGCGGACGGACTCCAGAATTAGAGTAGACTTGGTAATTGTTCTCAATACCTCTTCCCTTCTTCTTCCCCAAAACCCACAGTCACATAGCAAATCAATTGCCAGGTACTGTCCTGGTGCCACAAAGTAGATATGTGAACTTTGCTTTTCTAATGACCCTGGCCAACACTTTAAAACACACAAATTGAAACTGCTCCATGTCAGTGAGTATTGGGAGAATTTTAACAACTAGATTAGAAGGCCAATCAACAGGTAAGTCCCCAGGGGAAGTGCTAATGCCAGGGAATAGATTAACTGTTAACTGATTTCAAGAATAAATGGAAAGTGCAAATCTCACAGAAATGAGGTGGAAAGGAGAATAAAATAAGTGGGAGATGAACAACTAAAAGAATTTTGGACCAGATAAACTGTAGTGTGGTAAGTCTGTAACACAGTAGAAAGATGAAATTCTTCTTTCTTCTAATCTCTCTGTCATTTCATTTTTCTTTACATGAGAAAATTTGGGCTGGTTTATTTATCCATGTTTCTGTATCATGTTGCAGTAAATCAGAAGGTAGAAAATGTACCCAGTAACTCACAAACTCAACCTCCTCTTTCCCCCATCTTAGTCTCTCCTGGGCAAGGAAAGGCTGCCTGGCAGGATGTTGGCGCCATAATTACTGAGTAACAGAGGGTGTCTGGAGGACCCAGTTGGGGACTCCCAAATATCCTCAGTTTGCCTTGGGTGAGGAAAAGGCCAACTGCAGATGGTACTTAAAGATGTGTTAATCCTTTATAAAGTCAAGAAGAAGGGAAAACACAAGCCCCGGGAGAGTTTTGGAGATGAGTGTAACATTCTCAAAAACAATAGAAATTTGGGGGAAAAAATAGAAATATCAGAAACCTAGCAAAATACAGTTGCTATGATTGGTCTTAAAATTCAGCTCTGGGCTTCTAGGCTCAAAAGGTAGTATGGAGAGCATGATGAGTTAATGATTATGAAAGGAAAACACTGAACTAGCACATCATTCACAAATGGGAATTCTCCTAGAAATAATTATTCTCTATATTCCATTTTCATTTCTGCCACAAAAGGCAGTTTGGATCCTAATATGATATTACTTTTTACATATACTTTTTTTGCTTAAAAAAAGTTGACACAGTATTTTAGTTTCCAATGATAATATTGCTTACAATGCAATACTGAAAACTGATTTCTAGTCAATTGGATATAGACAGCAGAGACACTACTGGTGTGAGAAAGCTCCCTTAGATGCTATGTTTATGCTGCTCTTGGACCACAGCCTACATCTGACTGACTGGCAACAGAATCTGTAAAAGCAGGCTATTAGAGTTGAGAAACAGACTCAAGAACTCTAGAGTAGAATCAGAAAATCTGTACTAAAAAAAAAAAAAAAAACAAAAATAGCTTCTCTGATGGATTCTAAGGATTTCTAGGTATGGGAACTTGAAGATTAGATCATGAAAAGCATAGATAAATGCCATCTCTAAACACCAGTCCACAAAAAAAAAGAAATAAAATTAGCTAATAAATCTTTTTTAAATGCTCAACCTCATCAGAGTTAAAGAGATGTGAATCAAAACAATTAGATTTGATTTGTACACCCATAAAATTGGTAAAAAGGTTTTCATTTGATAATATCCTATGGGAAAAGAGAGTCTCATTTGAAAAGCAAATTAATTTATATTTTCTGGAAAGTTACTAGGCAGTACCTATTCATTTTTTAAATGTATATACTCTTTAATCCCAAAATTCCACTTCCAACAATTTTCCTAGCTGATAAATTTCAAACGTGTGTCAAGATAATATAGGCAAGAATGCACATAATCTAAATACTTGATAATAGGAGGTAGGTTTATAAAGTTCAATCATATAAAAGAATATCATATAGACTTTAATAAGAAGACCATATGCTATATTATGAGAAAAAAAGATGCAAACAAGAATGTACACTAGGTCCTTTTTGTGATTTTTAAAAGGCAAATGCATAAATACATATACATATATATGTGGGCTCTATGTCTAACCTTTATTTTCTAAACTGAGTTAATGATTATCTTTGGGGAAAGAGCCATCACTAGGGGAGTGCGGGAGGTTTTAAATTTTTCATTTTATATTTCTCTATACTGTTTGCATTTTCTTACCATGTGTAAGTATTCAAAGGCATACATGGTATTTTCTGCAAAATATGTTTAATTCCATGCTAGCTTCCCCTACTATCATTTCTTTGTCAAATATTTCCACTGTCAATCATATCATGTGAGTGAGTCAATTTGTTTCAAATTATATCCCACCCCACACTGCCAACCCACTTACTAGCAAAATGGATTTGAGAAGGCCTATAATAAAAGATTCATAGAAAGGCTGTTAAATAAAACAAGCAAATAAAATTCATGGAAAGGAAGAGAAAATAAAAAGCCCAGGCAAATGGAGTAAATGGAATGCCTATGATTAAGCAATAAGCACAGCTCCAAGTTTCCTGAAGGAAAAGGCAGAAATGGAAACATGATGAGTGATGTCACTCTTGTTGTCTGGAGAAAGACTTCATCCCTGTTTATAAAAAAAAAAAAAATACACACACATTTTTACTAGACGATGAATTCTCAGATGTTATGCAAGACACTGAAAACATCTTGATTTTACGGCTTAGCCAGTGGTCAGAGGGCTTGTTAAAACAGACTGCTGGACCCCACTCTCATTTGAGTCATTAGGTCTGTGGAATGGAGCTTGAGACTACATTTCTTACAGTTTCCTAGATGATGCTGATGTTGCTGATCTGGCACCACACTTTGGGACCTTAGACCAACCATTCCACTGTACTAATCCTAATGGTCGATGACTTCATCAGCAGTTCTGCTGAAGATCTGGAGATACTCTTCACATAAGCATTTCAGTAAAACAATGAAATGTAACATGGCGAAAGCATTTACAAACCTAATGAGACCACATAACTTTCCTATGATCTAAACAGAAAACACAGATGGAACTTGAGTACACCCATACATTCAAATGTATTGTACTTGCCTGGGTCCTTCATAATGCAAATGTATTACACATCACCTGCCCCTAATAGGGCTTAGACAAGAGCTCATAATACAGATTTATTGAATACTGACTCGCATGAACAATAGCCTTGTTTTATTCACACAGAAGACTGGTCTCCTGCCAACATCCAGAATACATTATAATTCAATTCAAAATCAGGAATCAATGAACTTTAGACAATCTGCACTCTTTTTTTTTTCTATTGACATGAGGAATAGAGGATTAACTGTACCAGAAATTAGCATAGGACTTTTCACTGGAGAAGCAAGAGTTACTTTTCAGGTAAACAACCTCATTTGTTTTCCAACATCCTTGAGGGGTAAACTGCACCTTAGTCACAGCACTAGAATCCTATGTCTGAGACCACCATTTCTAACTCCTACTTGGTTCACATTTGTCAAAAGTACTTGATGCCATAGGAAATAGCTCATGTATTTAACAACTGCACCTAGATACAAATCACAAACACATACAACTATTCACGTATACTGGCACAAACAACCAGCATGTTTTACAAGATTAAAAACAACTAAAAATGTATCCAACAGATACACTTATAAACGTATGCATTATACTCAAAAAAGAGAAAAATAAAAAAAGAATTTTTACAAAAACTAGAAGTACTCTGAGACCCCTAAATTTCAGTAAGTTTTACTAGTTTTTGACAGTTCAAGTCAACAAACTTCAACTGAGCACCTACTATATGCCAAGTGTTGTGTTAAGAGCTGGGAACTGGGGATTAAGATGGTAGGTAAAAGGCAGGACTAGCTTGCAGCTCCTGCTCAGAGGGACAGAGCAGTGTGTGGAGATGCACATCATGACCTTTTGCTCCAAGAACTACTGCAGGAACACACCAGGAAAGCTGAGAGAATCCATAGGCCCTTTGAAGGAACTGAATCACTGCTGCAGGCCCCCTGAGATGCCGAAAAACTGTGATTCTGCTGCTTCCTTTCTCGATGGCTCATGGTCTGGGGCAAGTTTTCAGCCCTGGTCACTGGCTGCCTGGAAATAGACTCGGTGCTACTGGTGGTGGGGGGCACAGTAGGAGTGAGACCAGCCTTTAGGACTGCCAGCTGTGTGGAAGCAGGGTGAAGCCAGTGACTGCCAGCTTTCTCCCACTTCCCTGGCAACCTATATGACTCAAAAGAGGCAGCCATAATCCCCCTGGGAATATAATTCCACTGGACTGGGAACCATACTCCCATCCCCCCACAGCAGCTGCAACAAGCCCCACCCAAGGAGATGCTGAGCTCAGACATGCCTATCCCTGCCCCAACCTGGTGGTCTTTCCCTACCTGCCCTGGTAACCAAAGACAAAGGCCATAATCTCTTGGGAGTTCTATGGCCCTGCTCACCACCTGAGAAACCTGAATACTTAACCAGGTGTCTCTAGGGCAAGTGTGCATCCTCCCTATAGGACTGCAGCTGATGCGCTCTTGAAAGCGCCACCTCCTGACTGGAGGCTAACCAACACAAAAGCAGTGCTCTAAACAAAAACACAACCAAGGACCCTCAGAGTCCACATCACTCCCCTGCTACCTCCACCAGAGCAGGTGCTGGTATCCACAGCTGCAAGACCTGAAGAAGAGATACATCACAGGACTCTTTGCAGACACTACACAGTACCAGCCCACAGCCTGGTAGCTCTGCTAGGTGGCTAGACCAAGAAGAGAAAAAACATTTACTACAGTTTGGCTCTCAGGAAGCCCCATTCCTAGGGGAAAGGAGAGAACACCACATCCAGGGAGCACCCCGTGGGCCAAAAGAATCTGAACAGCAGCACTTGAATCCCACATCTTCCTTATGACATCATCTACTCAAATGAGAAAGAATCAGAAAAACAATTCTGGTAATATGACAAAACAAGGTTAACAACCCCAAAAGATCATACCAGCTCATCAGCAATTAATCCAAACCAAGACAAAATCTCTGAATTGCCAGAAAAAGAATTCAGAAAGTCGACTATTAAGCTAATCAAGGAGGCATCAGAGAAAGGCAAAGTCCCACTTAAATAAATCAAAAACATGGTACGGGATACAAAAGGAAAATTCTTCAGTGAAATTGAAGTACGTAAATAAAAAACAATCACAACTTCTGTAAATCAAGGACACACTTAGAGAAAAGCAAAATGCACTGGGAAGTCTTCACAACAGTATCGAATGAGCAGAAGAAAGAACCTCAGAGCTTGAAGACAAGGCTTTCAAATTAACCCAATCTGTCAAAGGCAAAGAAAAAAATTTAAAAAATGAAAAAAGCCTCCAAGAAGTTTGGGACTCTGTTAAACGTCCAAATCTAAGAGTAACAGATGTCCCCAAGGAAGAAGAGAAATCTAAAAGTTTGGAAAATATATTTGAGGAAATAATCAAGGAAAACTTCCCCAGCCTTGCTAGAGATCTAGATATCCAAATACAAGAAGCTCAAAGAACACCTGGGAAATTCAATGCAAAAAGATCATTGCCTAAGCACACAGTCTTCAGCTTACCTAAAGTCAAGACGAAGGAAAGAATCTTAAGAGCTGTGAGGCAAAAGTAACAGGTAACCTATAAAGAAAAACATATCATATTACACAGCAGATTTTTCAGCAGAAACCTTAAAAGCTAGAAGGGATTGAGGTCCTATTTTTAGCCTCCTCAAACAAAACAGTTATAAGCCAAGAATTTTGTATCCAGTGAAACCAAGCTTCATAAATGAAGGAATAATAGTATTTTCCAGACAAACAAACGCTGAGAGAATTCACCACTACCAAGCCAGCACTACAAGAACTGCTAAAATGAGCTCTAAATCTTGAAATGAATCCTTGAAATACAATCCAAAATAGAATCTCCTTAAAGCATAACTCTCATATGACCTATAATACAATAACACAATGAAAATAAAAAACAAGGTATTCAGGCCAACAGATAGCACAATTAATGGAATAGTACCTCACATCTCAATATTAACATTAAATGTAAATGGCCTAAATGCTCCACTTAAAAGATGCAGAATGGACAAGAATTCATCAACCAAGTTTCTGCTATCTTCAGGAGACTCACCCAACATATAAGGACTCACATAAACTTAAGGAAAAGGGGTAGAAAAAGATATTCCATGCAAATAGATACAAAAGTGAGCAGGAATAGCTATTCTTGTATCAGCCAAAACAAACTTTAAAGCAGTTAAAAAAGACAAAAAAAAGGACATTATATAATGATAAAAAGAACTAGTACAACAGGAAAATATCACAATTCTAAATATATATGCACTTAACACTGGAGCTCCCAAATTTATAAAACAATTACAATTAGACCTAATAAATGAGAGACAGATGGCAACACAATAATAGTGGGGCACTTTAATACTCCACTGACAGCATTAGACAGGACATCAAGACAGAAAATTAACAAAGAAACAATAGATTTAAACTATATCCTACAACAAATGGACTTAACAGATATTTACAGAACATTCTACCCAACAACTGCAGAATACACATTCTATTCATCAGCACATGTAACAGTCTCCAAGATAGACCATGTGATAGGCCACAAAACAAGTCTCAGTAAATTTAAGAAAATCAAAATTATATCAAGTACCCTTTCAGACCACAGTGAAATAAAACTGGAAATCAACCACAAAAGAAACTCTCAAAACCATGCAAATACAGGAAAATTAAATAAACTGCTCCTGAATGATCATCGGGTCAACAATGAAATCAAGATGGAAATCAAAAAATTCTTTGAACTGAATGATAATAGTGACACAATCTATCAAAACCTCCGGGATACAGCAAAAGCAGTGCTAAGAGGAAAATTCATAGCATTAAATGCCTGCATCAAAAAGTCTGAAAGGGCACAAATAGACAATCTAAGGTCACACCTCATGGAACTGGAGAAACAGTAACAATCCAAACCCAAACCCAGCAGAAGCAGAGAAATAACAAAGATCAGAGCAGAACTAAATGAAACTGAAACAACAACAACAAAAAAATACAAAAGATAAATCAAACAAAAAACTGGTTCTTTGAAAAGATAAATAAAATTGATAGACCATTAGTGAGATTAACCAGGAAGAGAGAAAATCCAAATAAGCTCAATTAGAAATGAAACAGGAGATATTACAACTGATACCATAGAAATACAAATGATTATTCAAGGCTACTATGAACACCTTTATGGACATAAACTAGAAAACCAAGAGGAGATGGATGAATTCCTGGAAATATACAACTCTCCTAGATTAAACCAGGAAAATATCTCTAACAGACTAATAACAAGCAGTGAGACTGAAATGGTAATAAAAAAATTGCCAACAAAAAAAAGTCCAGGACCAGACAGATTCACAGCTGAATTCTATCAGACACTCAAAGAATTGGTACCAATCCTGTTGACACTATTACAAAAGATAAAGAGGGTATCCTCCCTAAATCATTCTAAGAAGCCAGTATCAGCCTAATACCAAAACCAGGGAAGGACATAACAAAAAGAGAAAACTACAGACCAATAGCCCTGATGAAGATAGATGCAAAAATCCTCAACAAAATACTAGTGAACCAAATCCAACAGTGTATCAAAAAGATAATTCACCATGATCAAGTGGGTGAATTATCCCACTTGAATGCAGGAATGCAGGAATGCAGGAATGCAGGAATGTTTTAACATACACAAGATATCCACAGGAATGCAGGAATGTTTTAACATACACAAGTAAATAAATGTGATACACCACAAAACAGAATTAAAAACAAAAATCACATGATCATTTCAACAGATGCAGAAAAAGCATTTGACAAAATCCAGCATCCCTTTATGATTAAAACCCTCAGCAAAATTGGCATAGAAGGAAATAACTTAAGGTAATAAAAGCCATCTATGACAAACCCACAGCCAACATTATACTGAACGGGGAAAAACTGAAACCTTCCCCCTCAAAAAGCTGAGAACTGGAACAAGACAGGATGTCCACTTTCACCCCTTCTATTCAACATAGTACTGGAAGTCCTAGCAACAGCAATCAGACAAGAAAAAGAAAAGGCATCCAAATACAGTAAGTCAAACTGTTGCTGTTTGCTGATGACATGATCATATACCTAGAAAACCCTAAAGACTTACCCAAAAAACTCCTAGAACTGGTAATGAATTCAGCAAAGCTTCAGGATACAAAATGAATGTACACACATCAGTAGCTCTGCATACACCAACAGCGACCCAGATGAGAATCAAATCAAGAATTCAACCCCTTCCACAATAGCAAAAAAAAAAAAAAACCCTTAGGAATATACCTAACCAAGGACGTAAAAGACCTCTGCAAAGAAAACTACAAAACACTGCTGAAAGAAATCATAAACGACACAAACAAATGGAAACACATCCCATGCTCATAGATGGGTAGAATCAATGTTGTCAGTACCATACTGAAAAAAGCAATCTACAAATTCAATATAATTCCCATCAAAATACCACCATCATTCTTCACAGAACTAGAAAAAGCAATCCTAAAATTCATATGGAACCAAAAAAGAGCTCGCATAGCAAAAGCAAGACTAAGAAAAAAGAACAAATTTGGAGGCATCACATTACCTGACTTCAAACTATAAGGCCACAGTCACCAAAACAGCATGGTACCAGCATAAAAATAGGTGCTCATAGACCAATGGAATGGAAGAGAGAACCCAGAAATAAAGCCAAATACTTACAGCCAACTGATCTTCGACAAAGCAAACAAAACACAAAGTGGAGAAAGGATACCCTATTCAACAAATGGTGCTGGGATAACTGGCAAGCCGCATGTAGGAGAATGAAGCTGGATCCTCATCTCTCACCTTATACAAAAATCAACCCAAGATGGATAAAAGACTTAAATCTAAGACCTGAAACCATAAAAATTCTAGAAGATAACTTGGAAAAAACCCTTCTAGATAATGGCTTACGTAAAGACTTCATGACCAAGAACCCAAAAGCAAATATGACAGAAACAAAGATAAATAGATGGGACTTAATTAAACTAAAAAACTTCTGCACAGCAAAAGAAATAATCAGCAGAGGTAACAGACAATCTGCAGTATGGAAGAAAATCTTCACAATCTATACATCCGACAAAAGACTAATATTTAGAATCTACAAGGAACTCAAACAAAACAGCAAGAACAAAAACAAACAATCCCATCAAAAAGTGGGCTAAGGACATGAATAGACAATTCTCAAAAGAAGATACACAAATGGCCAACAAGTATATGGAAAAATGCTCAGCATCACTAGTCATCAGGGAAATGCAAATCAAAACCACAATATAATACCAACTCACTCCTGCAAGAATGGCCATAACCAAAAAATAACAGATGTTGGCGTGGATGCCAAGGTGAAAAGGGAAAACGTTTGCACTGTTAGTGGGAATGTAAACTAGTATAGCCACTATGGAAAACAGTGTGGAGATTCCTAAGAGAACTAAAAATAGATCTACCATTTGATCCAGCAATCCCACTGCTAGGTATCTACCCAGAGGAAAATAAGTCATTATATGAAAAACATATTTGCACAGGCATGTTTACAGGAGCACAATTTGTAATTGTAAAAATATGGAACCAGCCCAAATGCCCATCAGTTAACATGTGGATAAAGAAAATGTAATACACACACACACACACGCATGCGCGCGCGCACACACACACACGCACACACACCGTGGAATACTATTCAGCCATAAAAAGGAATGAAATAATGGCATTTGCAGCAACCTGGATGGAACTGGAGACTATTATTCTTTTCTTTTTTAAGTTCTGGGATACAGATGCAGAACATGCAGGTTTGTTACATAGATATACATGTGCCATGGTGGTTTGCTGCACCCGTCAACCTGTCATCTAGGTTTTAAGCCTCTCATGAATTAGGTTTCCGGAGACTATTATTCTAAGTGAAGTAACTCAGAAGTGGAAAACCAAACACCATATGTTCTCACTCATATGTTGGAGCTAAGCTATGAGGATGCAAAGGTGTAAGAATGATACATTGAACTTCGGGGATTCGGGGGAAGGGGTGGCGGGTGGCAAGGGATAAAAGACTATGCAGTGGGTACAGGGTACACTACTCAGCTGATGGGTACACCAAAATCTCAGAAATCACCACTGAAGAACTTATTCATGTAACCAAACACCACCTGTTCCCCAAAAACCTATTGAGATTTAAAAATTTTAAATTAAAATAATACTAAAAATAAAAGAGCTGGGAATAAACATTGGACACAAATCCTACTCTCAAGGCACTTACAAGTATAATGAGGTAATACTCCTAGAGATTTCCACCAGATATAGAAAATGTATATGTGGAAAAAGACAGGAAATATGAGATGTGTGAATACAGAGTACCATCAATGCTCAAACAATGGACACTTAACCCCACCTGGGGCTCACAGAGGGCTTCCTGGAGGAGATGACACAGACAGAGGCCTTCCAGATGAGCAGAAATCAGCTGGAACAAAGACAGAGGGGAATGGTGAAGGCTCCTGTGCCTGGCACTTCTGCTTACATATCCCAAATCCAATCACTCCTTCTTCATTATGAATAGAAAAATTTTTTCAAGGTGGCAACCGGCCTGACCCAAAATATACTTCCCAGAATTCCATACAGGTGGTCATGTGGTGCATTCCTGACCAACGAGATGTAAGTGGAAGCCACTAGCAGGCCTTCCAAGAAAGCTTTGCATTGGACTTTTGCTTTTCCTTCTTTGTCCTTCAGCCTTCTAGCTGCCTGAAATACAGATAAGAAGCCCAAAGGCATGGCTGTCACTTGGGGGAGCATGAGGTATGGAAAGATGAAATGAGAATGGTATCCCAAAGCTTTCATACCTGCTTTCGGCTACCCACTACCAGTCTTCATATTACTGAGAAAAGTAAATCCCAATTTAGTTAAGCCCCCGGAAAGAGGATCCATCTAGATTTACACAAACAAAAACCCATCTCATACACACAGTGCATTTAAGCATTACTATTTGTTTGCATATGCTGGAGAAGGCCCCAAGTTTTAGATAACTGAAAGCAAACTTTCTGAATCTTTCACTCTTATCAAAACATAAATTAAGGATGCCCTGACACTTCTGTAAAATGCTGTTATAATTAAGTAGCAAATGATATTAAAATTGTGTTACCAGGAAGTTTATATATGACATTTAGTCAAGAACTAACACAATTACAATCTCTAGCAACATTTGCAGTTTCCTCCAAAAAAGTTCACGACTATATAATCCCGGGGTTTAAACATCATTCGTTTAAACAATACTTGTTACTCTCTCATGCTCCAGAAAGACACTGAACTGTAAACACACCAACACAGCATTCACTGACACAAACACCCTGCCCCCATTCTTTTATCGTTTTCTCACATACAGTCACCAGTCTCAAGAACTGATGTTGCTTTCCGTTTGCTACATAAACAGCCATGTGCGACCATCGATCAGCAGGAAACAATTCAAGCATTCTCAAATCCATGTCTTCATTACCCCCTGTAAGAATGGTAAGAGCTGGGTAACCCAGGAGGGTGGAGTAAGAGGCAAGAAGTGCTCAGACAGTGGACACTCTAATGCTGCTGCTGCTTCCCGCACAGGGCACGCATCACTCACTAGCTGTTCTCACGCGTAGAAAAGCACCAGGCCATTGTGCTGAGACTTCCCACTGCCAGGACACTCTCTCCAGCTGCAGTGTGCTGGGAAGGACCCAGCTGCTCCCCTCCGACAGTCACACAGGCTTTTCCACCCTGCATCTGTGGGTTGTCAGCTGGAGGGTTTTGTGGACCAGTAAAAGTGTGGTCCAACAAACCTTTGCCAATGCTGTGTTTTTCTCAAAATGAGCATCCAAATAAAGCAACAACAAAGGACAAAAGCCTTATTAGACATAATGTTCCCAACCACCACCCTTTATTGGGAAGATTTATCCTTTTATTATGAAGGATTCTGTTCTTCCCATTTTGGGTGTGTTAGACTGTCCTCCAAGTCTCTTTATGTCCCTCTAATGATTTTATTTATTTTATTTCATTATGTACTTATTTTTATTTATCCATATACTTACTTATAATTTATACATTTTATTTTATAATTTATCATTTATATTTTGGTTTTTTTCCACTTTTATTTTTATATTTTTATATGTTTTTGCTCTTCCACTTGATCTTCTGGGCCAATAGTTTACTCCAATGGTCCCTATATCCCATAGGTTTCTTGACCTTTTTGAGGGCATGATCCCTTTGGCAGTCTAATGAAAGCTAGGGACCCTATCCCAAATATAATATGTTTAAATGTATGAAGTGAAATCCATAGGATTACTAAGGAAACCAATCCTATTTAAGTATCAAAATACTAAAATACACAAACTCAATGACATATGCTTTTATTATGACATTAAATACCAAGCTCTAGTGGTGGTACCATGAACAATTATAACTTTAAGCTCTGATGAACATAAATGCTATTCAAGATGTCTGCAACAACTGTAATATTATATGAAAATATTTTTGATTTCTATTGCTGACAAAGTTACAGGTACTAATAACACTGTTCCAGTTTCATTAGAAGAAAATGAAAAAAAGATGTATTTTTTTAATTCCAAATTAAATGTTGTATTCTACTATAATTCATAAACAGGAAATTTCCACCCTGGCCTAACACCACTGCTTGATTTTTTTTAATACCTTCCTCTTCATTCTCCATTCAACTATAACTGCATATATACATGATATATCATTTTGGCGTAGTGGCAAATGTCAATGAATAAAGGAAGTCATCTTCTCACCTTGGTCCCCAGCCATCCTTTTGCCTCCTCTCTGGAGGTAATCTCTTGGCAATTTCTTGGGTATCTTTTCCATATATTGAATGTCTCATTTTTAAACTACTTGTTTAAATTCTAGAAAACTTTCTTTTTGCAATGGAATTATTTTATACCTTTTTGTTAGGATTAAACCTTCTCCTCTATCCATTCTGTTTGACTTGCACCACTTACCTTCTGCTTATTATTTTCTGGTGGCTGAGTCCCCTTATGTTGGTTTCCAGGCTTCTCATTGTTCTATTCACCCTCAGAGTTCAATTCAGGTCGAGCTATTTGGGAACTGTGAACAGCAACAACCCCATGAGAGGGCTAGGGCTGCAGCAGGTCTAGCTGCCTGTCCTTTGTGGAGGTCTCCAGGAAAGCTTCTCTGCTACCCCCCATCCCCTCCCCACTCTAGCCTCCTCAGTAACAGGAAAGTAAGGAAAGCAGCATCCCTATGAAAATCTGCTGGAAACAGTTTCAGGACAGCCAGGAGACAAAAACAACAAAACGAGTGTGCATGTACACATACACACACACACACACACACACACACACACACAAAGCCATCTTTGCTATTCCCATCATATCACAAAGGACAATCTTCTACAATAGGAAAAACAGAACTTTATAACAAAAGAACAAATCTTCCCATGAAAAGGCAATTGTCATATCACAGCCAAGCAAGTAACAGAGAAAAAGGAGTATATGGAAGAGAGACAGTAACTGAAGAAATAAAAGTGAAAATAATCCCTACTTTTTAAAAAGACTTCAGTTGGCATAAGAAGTCTCATCCAACTGAACTGAAAGAGCTCGTCCAGTACCAGGTTTAGAATAGATTATAAAAGACTTTCTATCAATCCAAACTATGGTGCTCGCTAGAATAGAAAAAAAAAGCTATTGTGTTTACATGTTTATCTTGTAATGTCTCATCTTACTATGTTCCCTCTTTAATTCTAGTTAGCTGCTTTTTTCTTAATGGAGTATCCTGGGCTTGCTAAAAATAATCATCAGCACAGAGAGGAAATTTTATTTTTTTCAATATCTACTTCTTCCTTTTCTTGTCTTATATTTTCTAGAACCTCAAAAGGTCTGTTAATAAGTGGTGATAACTATCTTATTTCTGCTTTTACTGAAAGCTCCTAGATAAAAATAACAACTTGCCTACAAAGGAAGAGTCATTAGACTGGCATCACACTTCATCTGCACATTACTTACAGAAAAGAACCGCAGTCCTAGACTTCTATACTCATACAAGACATCATTCAGCTCTCAGAGTAAAAGCAAATTCTGAAGGTAATTGAACGACCGCAATAATATCACTGAGTTAATAATTCTATAGCACTTATTCAGTGCCAGATTCTAGTCTAAGCACTTCACTTATTGTGGTAGTTTGTCTATAAATGTGGCTATCATTAATTCTTTCCCTCCCTCTCTACTTGTGCCACTCCTCCAACTCAAGGTAGAGTCTATTCTTCCACTTCACAGAATGTGGTTGAAGCACTGCTACACCAGTTCTGAGCCAAGACATTATGAAGACCAGCAGTTTTCTGCCTCTGGGAACCCTGAGTTAGCAGGTAAGAAATCCAGGCTACTCTGATGGAGACAGAGGCCTCATGGAGGAACACTGAGACGATAAATAAAAAAGCCATTTGGGACTCCCGGCCCAGCTGAACCTTCAGAGGACTCCAGCCTCTGCTGCTATCTGACTCCAACCATGACAGCCCCCAAGCAAGAACTGCCCAGCTAAACCCAGCCAACTCATAGACCCATGAGAGATAATAATATATTGTTGTTACACTGCTGTTTTAAGGTAGTTCATTATACACTGCTGGCCCTCCATATCCACAGGTTCGACACCGATGAAGTCAACCAACCACGGATAAAATATATTTTTTAAAACATAAAAAATACAGTATAACAACTGTTTGCATAGCATTTACATTGTATTAGGTATAATATAGAAATGATTTAAAGTATATAGGAGAGCTGCAAAGGTTATATGCAAATACTAAGCCATTTTATATAAGGGACTTGAGCACTTGTGGATTTTGGTATGGGAGGGCAGAGGGTGTCCTGGAACCAGTCCCCCACAGCCACTGAGGGACAATGTAGCAATAGATAACCAGAATGCATATATTAACTCATTTCATCTTCATAAAGTTCCTGTGAGGTCTCTGTTCTTAGAATTCCCATTTTACAGTTAAGGAGACTGAGACTCAGATAAGTTAAATAACATTCTCAAGATTATACAGTTAGAAAGAAAATCTTTGGAATAATGTAGTTTCAATAGTAAATCAACCCCATGCTTCATCTGAGGAAAACATCAAGAAAGACTCTAATGCAACAAGAATAAATCAGAGCAGAGATCTCCAGGGAGAGGGGAGGGGAAAGGAGAAAAGAGTGGTGAGAAGGGTATCTTGCAAATACATTATGAAATCTAAATGGAAAATGATACCATGACTGAGAACATGTAAATAAATATTAAAGATTTCTGAAATAAGAGGCAAACTTCAAGGGTATACTAATACTCAGGAACAAAAGAAAACATAGGCATTAGGAAGAAGCAGCGCTGCAGGCAGAAGGGGGAGAAAGAAGAGCATTCTGAAGTTCTTGATGTGGCTTTCCACAAAACATAAAGGAACAAAACTGACTCAAGTAGAAAATTGAATAGACCAGTTACCACAGGAGAGATAGGTGAAGTGATTTTCTATCACTAAGAGGAAAAAAAAAGCAGAGAGAAAAAACAGTTGATTTCACAGAGAGTTCTATATAACTTAAAGGACAGAAATGTGATTGAAATTATTCAAGACAATAGAAACATAGGGAAAATCACCTAAGTCCATATTATGAAACTGGTTTGGCCTTAAAACCAAAACTGGTAAAGGCAGTACAATAAAAGAAAACTACAGAGCAATCTCACTTGTAAATATTTGTTAAAATTCTAAATGAAACATTATGAAGCAAAACCCAAAACCATATCAAATGAATATTGTCAATGATCAAACAAGGACAACTCCAGAAAGGCAGTTTTCACATCAGCAAATCCATTACCATCATTCATAAGAGCAACAAATGCATGGAGTAAAAGTGGTTGGTTATATCAATAAGTTCTAAAAAAGCATTTGGTGAAATTCAACAGCCATTTCTAATAAAACTTCAAGTAAAATAGGAATAAAAGAAACCTCTTGAATATGGATTCATCAAAAATCAATTGCAAACATCATTCCAAACAATCAAATGCCAGGAATAAGATGGGATACCTGCTGTTATCATTATAATTCAAATTGAGGGGAAAAAATAGTTACTATAAACAGAGTAAACGAGAAGACAAAATTTTCCCTTCCTGCTAATATATTCATACTCCTAGAACACCAACTCTAAAAATAAAAAGTACTCGAATCAATGAAGGAATTTAATCAGGTGGCTGGAAAAGTTTAGGACTTTTTAAAATATCTGTAATGCAAATTGAAAAAAATTACAATAGCATTATACTGTCATTAAAAAGGAAAAGAAAAATTAAAGCATATAAATTCAAAATTCACATATACATTTAATTAGAATCCCAAAATTTTTAATGTGGATATAATACATTTTTAGGTAATATCAAATATCCAAAAATTGGCAGAAAACTTTTGAAAAAGAATTATGAGGGGAGTATCATACCAGACTTAAATCCACTAAAATGAAAACATGGCATGGGAATAAACAACAGAACTGACAGATGAACTCGGAAATCAATTCCAGTATCAACAGAAGCTTCTACGTGACAAGGTGAGTCTTGTGATCCATGGTGGAGAGAACAGCTTATTGATAAATGGCACATGCACAACTGACTACTCAAATGGAAAAAAAAAAAAAAATGGTTGGTCTCCCACCTCACATCCTATTCCAAGGCCATTACAGAGTGAGTCAGCCCGAAACCATCAGGAAGGGTAGTCCATGAGGTATTGTTGAGTGAGAAAAGTAACATGCAGAGAATATATGTTTCAATAATCTCATTTTTTGGAATATCTTGTCCACCATTTTGAATTGTGAATAATGGATCCTGGGCACATGACAAATACCGCTTTGGAGGGTGACTTTTTGTAGAAAACAAAACATAAATATATACATAAACATGGATAGAAATGTGGACATCTACAAACTAGGCTGTTCAACACTGGTTGATGGTGGTGAGCGGGGAGTGAGTATCAAGGGAAGGAAAGGAACAGAACAGAACATAACTTTTAAAAGCTATGTACAATAAGTATAAAATGTATAATGTAATTTGTGAAAATCTATTTATACCCATGCCACATACCAGTGCATGTGTAGAGAGAGACAGAAAGAGAGAGAGATATATGAAAGAATGAGCACCAAAATGCTATTTGTGGTCATTACAGACAGATGAAATGTCAAATAGTTTTTACTTTATGTGATCAAAAAAAACATTTTATTATCGAAAATACTAAAATTATAAAATATAAATGTATGGGTGTAAATTTAGTTTTAAAATATATCCAAAATGGATGCCAAGTTGGTGGGCTTTCCTACTATATTTTGAGGAGTTAAATACGGTGGAGAGTAAAAGCCCATGGCACAGTGCCTGACACATAGAATAATGATTGCTATTTTTACTACTATTTTCAGAGGTCCGTGATCACCTGTTGACAACTCTGTCTACTTGTACCAAAAGAATCCCCTCAGGGACCCAGAGGGGAGGGAAGCTTCTAGAAGCACTAATGGCTCTAAAATCACCTCCATCCAGAGGAAAACAAGAATATGGACTGATTTTCTCCACAGGACTGTGCAGCAACAGGAGATGACACATTGCGAGTTAAGAGTTGAAGCAAAAACATTAGTTTCTGACTTTCCAAACAGAAGGTCTTAAGTCCTCTTGTCATTCAGCTAGAAATGTGACAGTGTAAGCTAATGACTGCATTTTATATTTGAGACTGTCGAGCTGCCCGATTTGTAAGCAGGCTTTGTGTAATATCTCCCTACCTCTATCGGCAGGTCTGGAGAGTCCTTCCAGTCTCAGCTGGCACCTTGGGATTCAAACCTCACCACAAAGGAGAGCAAATTGCCCTGTCACTGCCCTATCTTTTTGGCAGTCAGTGTTTCAAAGCTAATAGATGGTAATGGATTCCAGGAGAACTTAGAAAACCCTCTGGTTAAAATGCTTTTTAAAATGTCTCCAGTCTCTCCAGCTGGGGAAAGCTAATCTCATCTTCTCTCACGGTACAGAGCAACCCAGATCCCTTAATCTTCCTCAGATTTGTGCATAATACTTACCCTCTGATGTTTAAGTAATGCAGTCCAAAAAGGTGGCTCCTTAGTGCACCACACAGTCAGTAGCCTGCTGGCTGCCCTCACGGGACCAGGAGGACCACACTTGGCTCAAGCTCCATCTTGGTGAGGCTGCCCTGTCCACTCTGCTTTTATGCCCCCTAACTCAGTGGGCCTTAATTCTTGATAAATTGGCTCTTTAGTACCTGAAAGAACAACTATGAGGCTATTTACTTTCAAAATGTATGCTTCTGTAATTGTGAGCAGAAAATATCCTGTTACCATCACACATAGAAGAGCTTTTAATTCACACACTCACCCTAAGTCGTTTATGAGCACACTGACCTCAGTTGCCTGGCTGCCGAAAATGATGGGAACACAAGAATAGGTTTTAAATGGACCCTCTTCGAGCTAAATCAGCCCTCAAAATACTTCTGATGGCATCTATTTACGTGTAAAACTGAGAAGCTATAGATGCATAAATGTATTCAGATGTCTGATTATAATTACCATGAAAAAAAGGCTTTTATAGCTGTCTCTGAGTCATTGTAACTTCGAAAGCAAGGGAAGACTTGTGTGAGATTCTGCTCAATCAGGTGAGTATGTCAAAAGAACACAAGACCATACACTTCACCATGTACCTGGGCCAAAGCACAAGGATTGGTCTTCCTTTGTGAGATGGAGTCTCGCTCTGTCGCCCAGGCTGGAGCGCAGTGGCACGATCTTGGCTCACTGCATCCTCTGCTTCCCGGGTTCAAGTGGTTCTCCTGCCCCAGCCTCCCAAGTAGCTGCAACTATAGGCACTCACCACCAGGCCCAGCTAAATTTTTTTGTATTTTTAGAAGGGACGGAGTTTCACCATATTGGTCAGGCTGGTCTTGAACTCCTGACCTTGTGATCTGGCCGCTCAGCCTCCCAAAGTGCTGGGATTACAGGCATGAGCCACCACGCCCAGCCAAGGACTAGTCTTTCTAGCGGGGTCATACATAAAGCAGTATCCTCTCAAGTGACAGAAAACTTTCCCGGGGGTCAAATTTGAACCTAATGTATTTCAAAAGAACAGATATTCGTATAGCCTCAAAAATAAATAAATAACACGTTTGCATTCTGCTTATGGCAATGGGGACAACACTCTCTCCCATGCCATCACAGCTTCCCTGGTCCTCAGGGGGACTGGTTACCATGTGAGTTTCCAAGAGTTGAGAGAAGAGCTGAGTTATGCCAAGCATTCACAAGTCCCACTTTCCTCTTACTTGCAGTCCAAACAGACCACTGAGAGATTGTTTTCTATAACCTTGTTGATTATGCCTTTTATGCCCACACTTAAACACCCACACACTTGCCCTGACCATCCTGGAGTGCGATCTTCCCCCACGTTTTAACCTCTCCACCATTATGCTATGTACTGAATGGTATCCCCACAAAATTCATGGTGAAGCCCTAACCTCCAATATTTGGAGATGGGTCTTTGGGAGGTGATTAGGGTTAGATGAGTTCAGGAGAGTAGGACTCTTATGGTGAGATTAGTGCCCTATAGGAAGGGGCACCATGGAACTTGGTCTGCCCTAACCACCCCATCCCCATGGGAGGACACAACTAGAAGGCAAAGGTCTGTAAGCCAGGAGGTGGGCCCTCACCAAGACCCAAACTGGCTGGCACCTTGATCTTGGCCTTCCTGGCCTCCAGAATTATGGGAAAATAAATGACTGTTGTACGAGCCACCCAGTCTGTGGTATTTCGTTATGGCAGCCCTAGCTGATTCAGGCACCGACTTCGATGGCTTCCCCCTGCTTTGTTTCTGGGCCCCAGTTGGCCAAACCATTTGTCCTGGTGAGGTACATCAATTAGTTTCTATTTCCCCACCAATAGGGATGCACATAGCCACATTTCCTTCTAATATACCTTCTATTCTTCCAGAAAGCTTCTGCCAGCAACACCTCTTCCTCTTATTGAAAGGGAGGTATGTCACAGGCAGGGAGAACTCAGGGTCATGTCCAGCTCATCACATACCCTTGAGTGGCCCCTAAGTGTACCACTGTGAAACAGGGATCAAATATTTGCCCTTCTAGGAGCAAATCAAGTAATGTATATGGAAGGCATTTTATAGATCATGAGGGGCCCTATAGATGTGAAACATAATTATACTTATACAATCTTAGCTCCTTTTGTGGAATTTGACCTCAAAGCAAAGATCACACAGCTCCAGTAACAAAATAAGTTGAAAGAAAAAAAACCCCACAAGCATATGAAGATCCACAACAGTCTATGCCATCCCTTAAGGTGCATTTCTTTAGGGCAAGAAGTTTTCTTCATTTTGGGGGGGAAAAAAGGGAGTTGGAATAAGAAAAAGCTCAAAGGTAGTAGTTTCATGACCTTTCTCCACCAGATCAAAAATTCTGTGACATTAAACAAGTGGTTCCCCCACTCAACTATGAAATGTTTGAGGTAAGAGCCAAGTCTTACTTACCTTTAAAACTCGAGACCATGTCAGCATCTGGCAGATAACAAAAAAGGATCAATCAGTTGATAAGCAAATATGGTGTACATTCAAGAGAACGCTAGTGTCTCCTCCTGCCAATAGTAGGTCACTAATTATCACCACTAGGATTCTTCTTTGTGAATATATAGCCACATAGCCTAATGGAAAACTGACTTTGAAGTCAGATATATTGGCACAATAACACTGATTCCACCTCAGGCAAGCATCTCATGTCCTTCCTCTATAAAATGGGGATACCAATGCTCACCATACAGGTTGAAAGTGTTATGGGAAATACTTAGAGCATTATGCAATCCAGCATATGTTCTCAATAAATAAAAGTTGTTTTTATTATTGATGAATCTCTCCAAGGAAGAACCCAATTATAGCTACATGATGTCATAATCTGTTCATCATCTATAAAGTACATCTAGTAATATTTCCATTCAATTAACTGTCTGCACTATTCTGTGTGTTAATGGATTGCAATATTTTCTGCTGGACATCAAGAAGTCATAATGCTAAGATAGAATTGGCTATCATAAGAATTGAGGTACTGAGATTTAAAATGGAAGCTAGGATAAGCAGTACAGACAGGGCCTACATGACTGAGGAGTGGGTAATGCTGCAACAAATCCCAAGGAATTTTCCAGAAAGCCAAAAAAGTTAGCTGTCTCTAAGTAGGACAGAGGGCCACTAAGCAAGGTTGAAATGACCAACATACAAATGTACAATTAAATGGAACCACAGGAAGTACTGCATGAGTGGAAGATAGGGACCCAGGACAAGCCAGGCCTCCCCAAATCCCCTAAACCAGTAAGAACCAGTGAGCATTTAGCTTCACAGCTACAGCATGTAGGAGAGTCTCCCCCGAGGGACAAGGGCCACTGTCCTTCCTAAAGGATGGACAAGAGATCATTCAAAGTAGAGATGAAGTAATAAGATGCTTCGGGTAAGAGGCCAGAGAGCCAAACTAAATGGTGGGGCTGAAGGACTAACCATTGCATGGCTAAAGATTTTCAAAACTGACCAAGACTTCTTTCAAGGTCAATATATGGTACCGTGAAAATTAATCAAGATCCAAAATACGAATGAACTACCTGTACAGAATATCTACCAACAAGGAACTGAATGCAAAATAATTATAGTCAACCACATCTGATTAGCAAACAGCATATAATGCTGTTCAATGTGCTTACACATAAATTATTCCATTTGGGAAAATGCCAAGAGGCTGTATGCTAAAAGGTCAAGAGCCAGGGATAGGGAGGGGGTCTGCTAACATAATCTCAAGAAAGCTGGCCACCATGCTAACCATACAAATGACAGTTCAGTACTAAAGTGGATCCCTGCACTGCAGCTCAAAGAGAGAGAGGGCTTGGGGGTCCTGAACTAACAGGACATCCATCAGTAGTCAGGAGCAGGGGGAGTGTCTGACTAATTAGAAACATGAAGCCAGTCCACCTCCACTCAAGGCCTGGCTCAGGGAGAGATCAACTTTGCCTTGAACAAAAGAGCTTACAGACCAAAAATAAAGATAACAAACCTAAACCCCATTGCACGGACAGGTCAGAACTCTTAATCCTGGTGACCTTCCATGCTATTCAAATGCAGGCATTGTGATGAAAACGTCCCTGGATTCAGTTTGTAAGCTAAGACGCAGACAACCACAGATGTTCCCTCAGGCCATTCATTAATGCATGGGGTCATTTTGGCTTCTCTGATTTTCATATATCTGTAATGTGGTTCTCATCTTCTAAATGCCTAACTTGGTCATTCTCCCTGAAGCCAGTTCCATGCCTAGCTGTGACTGTTTTTATGCCACAAAATTTTAATCTCTTCAGGTGTCCTGATTTCAGTAAATTCAAGGAAGCAGTATCAAATCAACTCGGAGAGACAGGAGTAGCTCCCCAAACTCTCCCCCACCCTGTATAACTGGCCCCAACTCTCTCGGGCATCTACAGGACAGTATTTTTGCCATTAAAGAGCTTCCTAGGAAAAGGTTAGGGAGATTGTTATCAGAATGGAAATTAAGAAAAGTGATTCATCAAATGTCACAAAGGGAATACAATTTCGTAAGTCTTTAAAAGCCAAAACTTAGGGTTTTTTTTTAACCTTCTAGCCACTCTCTCTTTCCCCTAAAGTCATGGCATAATTGACCTTTAAATCCTATGCTGTAACCTGATCTGACAATGCCCACAGTAAAGCTGAACAAAGTGTGCAGTACAGTGCTAACCTATTTTGTTGGGCAACTACTTTCCAGAATTTTCTCAGTCCATCCAGGAAAGGAAAGCTAATGTGCCCAGCATTAGGAAGGGTTAAGTATATCAAGCTGTTGATAACTTTTAATCTTTCTTTTAATCTAAGTCATAGTACTATTAACTTGAATGTTATTGAAAACAGATTGAGTTGATCTGCTCATAAAATACCAACACAGAGAAGAGGAAAACATATTCCAACTCCAGCAAAATTAAGAATGTGTAAAGAACAGGTTTTTAAATGTAGCTAATCATCTTGTAAAAAAGAAGCCAGGCCTTGAAACAAGAATTACATGACTCTCCCTCCCACCACACCCCCTACCTTCCCAGCTCCTCATCCCCCTAGCGGAGTTGTGAGAGTTCCAGGAGCATTAACTAACACCCAGACATGTTCTCCTGACACACCATCTCTGCATAAGGACCTTCTTGTGCTTGGCTTTGCTCAACAACAGAGCCCAGTGCTTCTCAGTCTTCTTGACAACCCCACTGCAGAGCAGAGCAGGCACCCACCCAAGAGGGCTTGAGATTCAGCCCAAAGTAGAAACTTCCTTCATGCCTCATGTTTGTTTTTAAAACATGCCAATTGCATTCTACTCCATAATATATACATTTTTTTTCATTTAATAGCAATGTTTCTGAATTCATGTGAATGAATCATCCCAGGTTAACCCTGTGCCCTTGTATATCCATGGCACACTGACAGTATCAAAGTACACTTCCTCTGCTTCTAAAGAAATCCACTCAACTCTTTCAGACACTGTAGACCAACTTAGACCAAAAAAAAAAAAGAGAGAGAGAGAGGGAGAGAAAGGTAGTTATACATATTTAATTATCTAAATGAAATTTAGGTTACTATTTAGAAGACACAGAATATTTCAACTTTACTCAAAATTTCCTTTAGGCATAAGGTGATTTAAGTAAGGCTCGGTCATTTAGAACTGAGGGTCACAACACATTTTCCAAAATGAAAATATGGACATGTAAGTCCCAGTTGCAAGTCCTTCAGTGTTCCCTACCAAATACTTAGAAGAAGTCAAAACTGCTTAGTATAACACCAAGGTCATATTTCATGTAGACTCCACCTTCCACAGGCCAAGAGTGACTGATGGATGAGGCTTGGTTTTGTGCACTACATGCAAAGACAATTGAGAAGATGCTCCAACTCTTGATAAAACTACAGGTTCCCATTTTCTCCATTTATTTCATCATTTACCTCATGGCTCCCTCTATATTCCCTCACTCACCCACATTTGTCTGACCTATTCCCCTTGCTGGGAGCCCCTCGTGCTCACTGTCTACCCTATCTCAGCTCAAGCAGATTCCCCCTCTAGAACTCCACCCCAATCCTTTCCCGCTGAGTTGCTAAATTCTTTGATGCTTCCTTAATTCCACCCAAAGGAGTCACTCCAGGCTGCAACCTGTCTTTTTAATCTTTGCATCACTAGCATCTAACACAGCGCTTCCCATGAAGTAAATCTTAGGTACACATTTATTAAATGAAAAATGAACCAGTGAAATTAACATACCAGTCAGTGCTACCTCAAAAAAGGGCAAGATGAGAAAGAGAATGGAACTGAATGCCAGTTTGCTTCTTTCCACCTGGAAGTTAGCCAAGGACCTCTATTACTCAAAGTGGTTTGGCCTAAGAGAAAAGTATCAAGAAGACTAAATGGAACTAGAAGTACTTAAAACATTTTCTTTCTCATTCTGCTATCCACACTCAATACAATATCTCCCCTTGGCTCTATTCATTTGGAAAAAACTTTTTGTTCAGATGTTCACATTGAAATGAGAGTTAATATTATTAAAAAAATAGAGGATCTCAAACTAAGGAAGAGGCTGGCTTTCCTAAACAGCACACTTTCATATTGCTAGAGAGAAGTGGCCTGCTGGGTGCACTGAGATTTTTTTTCGACTTGGTCTCAATGGCCACTGCAGTCCCCAGCCTTTCCAGGAGACACAGATTCCTGCGGGTCATGTTGGGGGTGGGGACAGAGTGCTCTGTTTTCATAACCGGGAAGCAAGATAGCTGCTGTGTGAGCCATGATTGTGCACTACATGCAAGGGTGATTTAAATATCTTTCAAGTCTTGATAAAACTCTTTCCATGTTCTCAATTTTTTTCATTGTCTATACTCAAGATGTAGTGAAGGTAAGGCCCACTGTCAGCCATCTGGCTTGGCTGCAGGCTGCCACACAGAAACTGTACGTTCATTTTGGTCTACCAGAACTTCCCAGTGTTGATTACAGTATACTTTATATCCATTCTCTCCCTTTTCAGAAATTCTATTAGCATTCAGATTTGTTCTAAAATGTCTATTTTCTGAATAGTCCATCTTTGTTAAATGAGAAGACATGGTTCTTCGCCACCAGCACCATCCTGTGCTCACCACCTCCTTGTTTTCAGCAATTGGGAATATGTCTACATGCACGGCTCTCATGGTTTCCATCTGGAAAGCAGGTCACACGTCCCCACGCTGAGCCTGATATTCAAGAACGCATTTCCACCCTCACTGCTGAAGGCTTTAGGATGCAAACAGGCTTACTGTGGAAAGAACAGTTTCTAGCAGCTGAGGTAAGAGGATGAGACTGGTAAGAAGCAGAAAATCAGAACCCTCCATGTCCATAATGTTATTAAAATTTAAAGTATGTGGTGAATGAGAAATCTAAAAATCATCTTACACAGAGGAAGAAATGCTCAGGCAGCTGTAATGGAAACCAAAATACTCTAAATCTAGGTATAACAGGATATAAAACCTAGTACCCTGCCATTGCTTTTCTAAAGATTCTTCTTTCCTTATAATTATAGCTGAGTTCAGGTTAATCGTCATTCTTCAAGAAGGGGTAACTTCCCCCACATGCTATTTATCTCTTTACAAAAGATTTAAAAGGTTAAAATATGTGGATTAAGTTTTAAGGAAATTTTCATTTTGGAAAACATAGGCAATTGTAATGGTTAATTACAGGTCTGGGGGGAAATTCTGAATCTTTTGCCAAGATGTATCTATTTAACCATACGTGGGGAACAGTAGCAGTGTTCCAGACCTAAGTGCTGCCTTAATCTTCTAACCCCTGGAAAGGGAGTCCCAACCCCACTCCACTCTCTAAAGCAGGTAATTTCTGTTCTCTGCCTCACTTCTTCTCTGCCTCTCTCCTTCTCTGCCGCTCTTGTTCTCTTTTTCCCTCTCTTTCTGTATACACAAAGACAAATGTGCATTTTGATTTCCAGTGCCCGAGAAAAGTCAACCCCTTTCCCCTCCCCCTTTGCCATAGCTGTTCTGTTCCAGAATGAGCACAAACAAACAAGGCTTAACTACTCTGTTTGTTAATCATGGGAAAGGAAAATTCCAGTATCTATACAAAGTCAGTCTAATTGCTTTCACTGAATCCACTGGTCATTTCAGTCCCAGAAAATAAATCACTCCAACTGCCTGGCTGAGGAGACCAGCTAAGTCCCTGAATTTTAGCAAAAAAGTCACCAAGGTAGCCCTATGCAGACATGACTGACATTAGGACTCTGTTGGTAGTTTTCCAAATTGCCAATGTCTTTGGCACATCATGGCTGGTCTCAGGCTAATACCATTAAACTCAGATAAATCCACTATGTCCTTGCTGGGTTTGTCCTCTTGGAGGTTTAGTGGAAGAAATGTGCCTTTCAGACGCTTCTGCTCTGAATGCCACATGTTAAATAGAGGATCTCAGGCAAAGGTGGTCTCTGAGATGGGTAGGCTGGGTTTACACACAGTGAATACATCAGGCGCTAATGAACACCCCATCTTTACCCATTTCCACTCTGCCACCTAGAGCTTCATAACTTTCCTTCAGGGCAAAGGAGGAATCAGAAGGGAAACAAAGGGAAGAGAGATAAAATGAAAGGAGAGGAAACGAAAGGATGGTCCCACAAAGCTACTGAAGGTAGAGAAATGCTGTCTACATCCATAAACAGAGCCTGGAGAGGAGTAAGGGAAGTCCCACTGTCTAGTCACAGAGATGCATGGTGACACCTTGGGTCAGGCTATTCCCTCTGTGCTATTACCTCTGTGGTACTGTTAACAGCTATAGTGCCAACACAAGCACACCTCTGTGGTAGGCGCCATGTCAAATGGAATGGCCCCAGTGCCCATGACTGGGGCCAGTGCTGAGCCTTTGCCCAGGAACAAAGCAGATGATGGAGATTTTGCAGTCTAGCATAGGCAACTTGGAGGAGACACATTCCCCTGTAGTGCCTTCTCAAACCCCACAACCAACAAACACAGACATCCAGGTATTTCGATTGCAGATGTCATTTGAGTTTTCTACAGGCACTGACAAATGCCCAGGAGTTTGTGATAAGAATACTCTGCCTTCAGCTTATGTCATAAATGGAAATGTCTGCTGCCTCAATGCATACGACTGAACCCTATATATATTTTGCTAATTCCCTTAGTAAATAAAATATGAACATCTTATAATTGAGATGCTGTTAAAAAATGAAGATTCCAGTATGGATGCTTACATTGATCAGTTCATCCATTCAAATAGTGAGTCAACAAATATTTAATGGGATTCTACTATGGGACATGAACTATACTGAGAATATAAGCAGGAATAAAAGATAGCCTCTACCCTTGAGCAGCTTACAGTGTAGAAAAAACAGGAATTTAATGTGATGTTTGCTATAATATGTATTTCTTGTAGCATATTATTACACCAAAGGAAGATTGATTGACTGTCTATGGGAGTTGAGGAAGACTTCACAAAACAAAGTATTTAATTTAGATCCTTAGGAACAAATATGTGTTTTATAGGTGAAGAAAGAGGTGTAGGTTATAATAAACACCCCATATGTAGGGAAACTCAGTTTTATTACTTACTAGTACATATCATCAGTTACTAGGAAATCATCCCCACTATTATCCAAAAGCAAATGGACCAATGCTTTAAATTGAAAAGTTATAAATGTGCTCAATGTATGATCACTTCATTGGAATCTACCAAACTGGTTCTTTCTATGGTTTTTACACAGTACATGGAAGGCTTTGACCCATAATGACTCAGAAAGATGAATGTTTCTCTCACTCCCATTTCCATGTACTGTTTCCTTTAGTCATCTGTTTTTGGAGTCTCTTTAAACTGAACTGACTTTCATCTTTGGACTGCACATGATCATCAAATCTCTTTGATGTTAAACAGATGTTGAGTTTAATTTTGTGATACTCTGATAAAAAGGATTAAAAGAAGGCTCACAAAAGCAATCGCCCTACCCCCCAAAAAAACTGAATTTTAACAATAATCAATGAGCCAAAAGATGCGGTTAAGTTTATCCTAGTAAGAAACAAAAATATTACAAAATGAACACTCAGTTTTTGACCCAAAACATTTTTACTGACCTATTAAAACTCAAGGCATTATTCAGGGTTAGTCAACCGGCATAGAAAAGTTTTAATATTTTTCTGTAATTTCAAAAGCACTTATTAAGTTTAGGTAATGAAAAGGATTTGGAAATAGTGGTGATAGTTGCAAAACACTGAATTAATTAATGCCACTGAATTACACACTTTAGTTAAAATTGTAAATTTTATGCAATATATATTTCACCACAATAAAAATACCCTATTGAAATGTTTTATTTAAAAAGCACTTATTAGAATTTTTTATAGACCAGATATTGACATTTGAAATTTTTATTCTGACCATTTTCCTTGGAGAGTATTATAAGAGATCAAAGATTCTAGATATATTGCCTTTTATCCAGGCAAAACCATATGTGAAGTACTATAAGAAAACTTAATCTATCTTAAAGAACTCTAGAAAAGAGTCCACAATATTTTCATTAATTTTTGTTACATTAATGAGCTAACAGAATTATAATAGGCTATCAATTTGATAGCAAACAGGCTATCAAATCTACTACTTTTCTACAGATGTTCTAAAATGATCTCAATTCTTACAGTTTTTGTTTGACCAGAATTTGTGCACAGCTGAATTGTTCTAACACTAACTAAATCTTATGTAAGATTTGAATCAAGCTGATGAGAGATTTAGAAACTCCAGTATTTATGGTATGGAGAGTAATACTGAACTGAAATGCTGACTGATGTCAACATGAGGTTACAAACATGATATAGGGCCACAGAATCAAGTCTGAAAAAAGGTGGAAAGAAATGAGCAAATATTCAGATGGCAGAGTATGTCAAAGAGTTCATTTTAAGAGTAGGCATTTTGAGAAGATGTATGAATTGAAATTGATTAAATGACTTCTAATACAATAGGAAAATAATTCCACCTAAAAATTCTAATCATCTCTAAGGGAACATGAGAGATATTTTAACCCAATATTACTTATGCGTATGGCACAATTAGCATTGTATGAGATGTGACTGCAAGGTAAGAAGAGCAATTCCATATACCTCAGCCTTACTTATGATAATACTTTTCACTTAAGGAAATTATAACTTCTAGTGTTAATTAATATATTTCTAAAAATGTATTTTTGGGCTGGAAAGCAACCAAAACTTCCATTAACAAGGTTATGTTTTTCCTATTAAGAAGGTTTCATTTTTAAGCTCTGCAAGGACTTTCTCCCCATTAAAACTTGCTATACACTGGACTATAACTGAAAAATGGTGAAACTCAACATTTAATAGTAATGAACAAAAAATACTTAATCTGATCTTTTCTCTCTAGGACTATTCAGAGCAATAAAACACATAAGTGGAAAAAAGAGATCCTATGAGTACATTCAGACCTGGAAATCATCACGAATTAACAGTCATTTAAAAAGAGAATATTAACAGAAGGAAAGAATTCTATACTGCAATTCAGATGACCTGGATTTGAGATCCACACTTTGACTTCAAGCTGTGTGATTTTAGAACACCCAACTCTCTGCCAACTTCACAGGGTTGTTGGGGCAACGAACATATGAGAAAGCACTTGGTAAATGGAAAAGCACTGATAAATGTAGGTTAATAAAAATCTACCGTTACCATTAAAATTTAGTCTGCAGTATTAGACATTAGTCCACTTGTGCTCTCACTCTCTTTGATGACAATGTTCTATCTTCCTTCTGTATCTTCAAATTACTATCATTTTCTACCCAAGCATCACTCTTTGTTGGTGACCTGTTTTCTGACTTCACTAAAAAATCTAAAGAAATCAGAAAAGAACTTGCACATGGTCTCACCACCACCTCTATCTACCTGTGAGAATCTTGCCCATACACTCTGCCTACCTCCTGTTACAGAGGATGAACTATATTCCTAAAACAGGGCCACCTCATCAACAGACCCCATCTCTTCCTCCCTACTCAGCAACCCAATAGCAATTCTCCCCTCAGTATCATTAACTTTTTGCTCTCTACTACTTCAGTACCAGCAATAAACCTTCATACTGTTGTTTCGCCCCTCTAAAGGCAAAAACCAAACCAAACCAAACAACAAAACAGAATCCCCCTGACTGAAGTTCCCCTATAAGGTACCAGACTATTCTTCTCTTCCTTTTGCAGCAAAACTCTTCAAGAGTCTTTACACTTGTCTCCAGTTCCTCTTCTTCCATTTTGTTGTCAACTCCCTCCAAAAAGCATCTGCCCCACCACACCACCCAAACAATTCTCAAGGCCACTGATGATGTCCATGGTGCTCAACATACTGCTCAGTTCTCAGTTGTCATCTTATTTACAGCATTTGACACAGGAGATCACATCTTCTTCATATCCTCTTCTTCAGTTGGCTTCTGGGACTCTTCTCTGGGCTGGCTTTCCTTCTTTTTTAATGGTTGCTTTTTCTCACCTTCCTTTGCTATTTCCCTGTGTCCCAGACTCAAAATTGAGTACCCCAAAGGTCAGTCCTTAAACCCTTCATTCAATACCTTCTTTCTCACTCATACCTCGGTGTGCTCATCCAGGCTGATGGCTTTAAATACCATCCGTATGCTCATGTCTCTCAACTATATATTTTTATCCCGGATGTCTTCATTGAGTTGCATACTTCTGTATCCAACTGTCTACCCAATGTTTCCTCCTGGAGGTCTCATGCCCTTATAAAACTTGCAATGTCCAAAACAGAATAACTGGTCAGTCTCCAAACATCTGCTATGCTCACAGAGTACCCTGCCTGAGTTAATGGCCACTCCCATATTTCTAGCTGTTCAGGCCAAAATGCTTGGACTATCCTTGACTCTACACTTTGTCCCACACTCACAACTTACCGTATGCAAATCTTTCAAATGGATCGCCCCTTTACCACCTCCATCAATTCTTGTCTGGAATATTGCATTAGCCTCCCACCTGGGCTCCCTGCTTCGCCTCTATAGCCTCTTCTTAGCATGTCATGTAGAGTGATTCTTTTAAAAGATAAGTTATGTTATATCTTTGCTCTGCTTAGAACACCCCTGTGGCTTTCTTCCTCACTCAGTAAAATCCAGAGGTATAACAAAGTCCTTCAAGACACTATATAATCAAGAGCTGCCCCCGCTCCCCATTTCTGACCTTATCTCCTATTCAGGATCATTCCACTGCTTGCTACTTCTCACACTTGCCAACTAGCTCCTGCCTCAGGGCATCTGCATGTGCTCTTTCCTCTGTCAGGAAGATTCCCCAGAGACCTGTGGCATTTGCCTCCTTACCTCCATCTAGTTTTTATTCAAGGTCACCTTCTCAGGGAAGCCTTCCTTATTGAAAACTGCAAATCCTTCCCATTCCTCTGCTCTGTTTCGAGGGAGTTCTCTACAGTACTTCCTTCTCACCTTCTGATATCTACTGTTGTTTACTGATTTATCTTGCTCACTGTCAGTTTCACCCATGCTGCAGATTGAAGCTTCTCAAGGGTAGGGATTCTGTTTGTTCACTGCTGTAAACTAGCACTTAGGAAGATGCCTGGCACTTAGTAGGTGATGCTTGATAAACATTTGTTGAATTAATGAACTAAATGATGGAATTACAGCTATTAGCTGTGAATGATTTCAGATGTCTAGTCCTTGCCTTATTCTGTGGTTCTGAAGGAGCATGGCTGACATGAGACACAGCTGAGCTCAGGGCTCTTTCCAGCCCACAGCCTTTCCTGACACAAAGACACAGAACTGAAGCACCCACCCAAGATAAGTTCAATCACAATCGTGAGAATAAATTCTTCCACTGCTGATTTTCATTGAATCTAATAGGAACTAACCCAGAATTTTTTCCAAATGTCAATTATAAAATGAAGGTCTATTCTATTCCAGGAATTGAGCATCCTTTGGTAAACTTTTAAAATTTTTTTCTTAAAATTTAAGCGTTAAACATTTAAGGTAAGTGGTTTGTAAACCTCAGGCTTCCAAAGGCTTAGCAGTTATGTCCATAAAGACCTGAGGCAGGTGTTGACGCACAGGTCCTAGTGGTTTCTGAGCCATCTCTGCTTCAACTACCTTCCTCTTGGACTCAAGTCTTCCAGTTCTCCTGACTCCCAATTTAAAGCTGCTCATCTGATACCAAAACCAGCTGCAGCATAAATGCTGTTTTTTCCTAGCCTCTAGTTGAGGGGGCTCCCATACCACAGATGCACAGCCCTCCTGCCTGCTTGAACCAACACAAACTTTGGTTTATATAGTGCTGAAGAATTATTCAGAGGGCAGGTTTCAGTCAATTTGGTGAATTCATAACTTCTTCAAATAGCCTGAGATGATCAGAAAAAAATGTTCGCTAATTCTTGGCATCCTCAAATACAATCTCTCTGTCAAATGTCAGTTACTTTGACATTTGACAACCAGTACTGTTTGTGATCTATATTCTGGTCAAGGACCTTGGCTAAACACTGTATAGAAAACAAGGATATAGGCACAAGTTTCCAGGATGGGGCAGTAAGGAGTACATTGCAAGATCATGCCCCAGAAGTGGAGGAAAAGAGTATTTGAGAGATACTGATCCTGTGGGTTTCATGAGAGAAGTTTTCATGTGTCAATTGTAGGGTGAGCTGAAGGGCTATGTCATAGGAAGGGAAGACACAAGGTGGCTGGCTCATTAAGTACAGGGCCAATTGCTGAATGCAAGACTCCCCTTTCATCTTCTGCAAACTCTCATTTAAACGATCTGTACAAACGAAAATAACCACTCATCAAAAACATGAACCACATAGCACCTTACAGATAAGAGACATCCAAAAATATTTGTTAATAAATTAATGAGTATTAGAATAAGTTAAAATATTGCTGCTAAACTGACTACTTAAAAACAGGAGAATTAACATGAAATAATGGGACAAGTCCTCTTAAAAAGTTTAATCGGGCCAAGCACAATGTCTCATGCCTGTAATCCTAGCACTTTGGGAGGCCAGGGCAGGTGGACAGCTTGAGCCAAGGAGTTCGAGACCAGCCTGGGCAACATGGCGAAACTCTGTCTCTATAAAAAATACAAAAATTAGCTGGGCGTGGTGGCAGGCACCTGTAATCCTAGCTATTCAGGAGGCTGAGGTGGGAGGATCACCTAAGCCAGGGAAGGCTGAGGCTGCAAGGAGCTGTGATCGTGCTACTACATTCCAGCCTGGGTGACAGAGTGAAACCCTGTCTCAAAATATATATATTATTAATCATAGATACTCCCTTGATTATTACTATGAGTTACACATAGCTAGGAAAGTCTTTCCAAGAATAGGTAAAACGGCATCTCCAGCTTTAGGGGGTACATAGAAAAAGGAACAGACAATATATAGATAGGAACTATGTCTCATTACTGGATCCCCAGGGCCTGACCTCATGCCTGGCACATTGGAGATGGTATATTTGCGATGAATACACATGAGGCCTGCAGGAGGCTCCAGGGCAAGAGTAATGATAAAGCCAGCAAACACAGATACAGACACTGGAAGGATGAGAGGCGCCCTAACAGTTTCCCTTGCTTTTTTTGGGGGGTTGGGGGGTGGGGACAAAGTCTCGCTCTGTCGTCCAGGCTGGAGTGCAGTGGTGTGACCTCAGCTCACTGCAACCTCCGCCTCCCAGATTCAAGCAATTCTCCTGTCTCAGCCTCCCAAGTAGCTGGAACTACAGGCGTCTGCCACCACACCCAGCCAACTTTTCTATTTGTAGTAGAGACGGTGTTTCACCATGTTGCCCAGGCTGGTCTCGAACTCCTGACCTCAGGTGATTCACCCACCTTGGCCTCCCAAATGCTGGGATTACAGGTATGAGCCACCACGCCCAGCCACTTTGCTTTTTTATGCTCACATTATTACTGGGCCTGTGAGAGCCACTGTTTCTTCAAGGTTAGAGCCTACATCTGGGAGAAATGCTCTTGCCTCTCGCAGCATCCCTTTAAGTCTGATAAAGCAGCTCCTGTGCGCAGTGCCCACTTCAACCTGGGACTTGCTGAACGTGTGTGTGTGTGTGTGTGTGTGTGTGTGTGTGTGTGTGTGTGTGTGTGTGTGTGTGTGTGTGTGTGTGTGTGTGTGTGTGTGTGTGTGTGTGTGTGTGTGTGTTTCCAGTGATTAAGCCAAGCAGGCAGATTGCTGCATTGTGTGTGTGTGTGTGTGTGTGTGTGTGTGTGTGTGTGTGTGTGTGTGTGTGTGTGTGTGTGTGTGTGTGTTTCCAGTGATTAAGCCAAGCAGGCAGATTGCTGCATTGTGTGTGTGTGTGTGTGTGTGTGTGTGTGTGTGTGTGTGTTTCCAGTGATTAAGCCAAGCAGGCAGATTGCTGCATAGTCTCCTTGCAACAAAACCTTCCAGCAGACCTGAGAGACAACATCACTCAGCATGTTTCCAAGAAAAAAAAAAAAAAAGAAAGAAAAGAGTCATCTACTTCACCACAAAAAACCACTTGCCTATTTAAAGTCGTTTGTTGTTAGACAAAGTTCTAAACCAGGGGTCATCAATTTTCTTAGCAGCAATAGTCCAGACCCTGGTTAAGACAGTGGAGCCCTATAGTGAGATGGCTCATATATGTATAACCATATACAGCAGAAGTCTGATTTTATACTATCTCCTGGTCCCAGTGACAAAGGAGATGCAAAGGTTTGGTGACTGCACTGTAGACAGTTTATATAAAACCAGGAGAAAAGAACATGGGAGCTTTGGATTGCTCCATATTTAATTAAATGAATTTAGTCAGTACTGCACTTACAAAATGCCAGATTCCAAATTAGGGAACAGTAGCAATGGTTACATGTGAGCTTTACCAGCAGTTCTGAGGATTTCAAATCTTTCTACACTTCATAAGCTTTACATGCGTCCCTGGATTAAGTTGCTTATCCCAAATAAGAAATTGCATATAAAGACAGTGAAACAGTGGGTAAGACACGATGAGTACCCAGTAATATATTTTTATTAGATCTTCTACACATGTATGGCATCTAATGATAATGAATTTTATATTAAATTGCAATATTATTAATTGCATTTAATTCTCACAACAACCCTATGAAGTAGTTATTATTAGTAGCATTTTACAGATGGGAGATTAGGTTTATCTGACTTTGTTCTTTATCCCCTCCTCTAGAACACCCAAGCAGTGGATTTTCCAAACTAGGAAGACCCCCTACTGAGCAGAGTTCAGATGGCAATGGAAAAAAAAATGTTCTGGGCTCAGAATGGGGTGGGTGAGGGACTTCTAATTCCATTTATTTTAACAGTATTCAGATGAAATGCAGGGCATACAAATAGATATGCACAGTGCAAGTTAACCACCAGAAAGCTCTTCAATCTTGCCAAGTTAGACAGAGCTGTTTCTTTTGTACCAGTTTTAGACCGCAAATCTGGAGAATTTATCTGTAGGGCTGTTTTCCCAAGGCCTCCAAAACAGACCCAGGGCAAACCACACATCCCGGGCTGACACTGCTCAACTTCAGCTTCTGTTGTTTCAGCTCTGAGGCGGTTTCCATGCCAGCATGCAGCCCTTTTGTGTTTTTGCAGCTTCATCCCAGGCCACATTTGTTTAGGTGCGTTCACTATCTCCAGTTCAGCTGCCTCCTCTCAGGCTAAAATAACACTTGGCTTATGCACTAAGAAAACGCTGCTATTGTAATTTTGCAGTGGTAGCATTTTTGGAACCAGATTCGCAATTCTGTATGCTTTGCATATTGATGGCATTGTACTCGTTAGTCACATCCTGTCTAACTCTCTCTGTATCCCAGTCCTCAGCTTCCCATCATCCCAGACGTACTCCTGTTGGAATTCCCCCTTCCACCTGTCAAACCCAGTTCCTTGCCTCCCCGCAATCACAGCAATAATAAAAATAACAAACAGCAATAATAACAACACTGTCTCTTTATAGCACTTGGGAATTTCAAATGTCATGGCAAAAGTTATAGCAATGGGCCCACAAAAAAAGCATGGTAGAATAAACAGAGAAACAAGAATACACAAAGAGAAAATGTTGGGAGAACCCCAAACATTTTTTCTGATTCTCTTTAGGAAAGGTATTTTCTAAATCTATTTTTAGACCATTGGGATTTCAGGGTCAAAGAATACATAAGAACTTGTTGAGCTTTATTTTCGCCATGCCAAGACAGAGGGCAGGACCACATCAGTGCCCATTCAATAAACAGTAGGCATCATTATCATCATTTCTTCAGAGGAAAAGAAACCTCTCACTCAAGTGTTCCCCACTCACACCCCACCTACCTCCCACAGTCCATGACTTCATCTCGCCAAGACCCATTACAATTAGTTTGATACCAACTGTATATCAAAAATCACAGTGCCACCTATGGGCACTTACTTATTGGGTTCATTTACACTGATGAAAAATACTCAAGAAATCAAGGTAAATCCTGGTTTGTCTACCTTCAGAATAAATCTACTCATACCTTCACCTCCATCTAAGAAAAATTTACAAAGGCACTGTGATTCTAACCCTTAACAAACCCTGAGGTCTGTGAACAGCTCTTCTGATGAATCATGGACAACCCCCAAGTCTCTCTAGATCCTTGAAGACTGAAGATCACCTGGACCAAACTGAACATCCCATCTCCTCTGAAACCCTGACTTCCTGCCAGAACCAAACAAGCTCCACAAATAGTGGGAGTGAAGTTGTTTCCTTCACTGCTTTCTTTCTTGGTCATCCCAGCACATTTCCTTGCATGCAAAACAAAACAAAACCACTATTTTTTCCTCATAAGTGTATTATAATATCATATTGCATAAATATGACTATGCTGTAAAATCAAATTTCATCCTGAAAATATTAACCATGTATAGTAAAAGCCTAACATGTGCTACCTTCCTGTGAAGCAGGATGTTAACCCTCCCTGTTGACACCAGCATAGGGAAACTTACTATAGACTGGACTTTCTGATTCTCAGGAGAACCTCCTAAATGCAAGAATAAGGAGAAAATTAATATAGATCATTTCTCTTAAGAGCCTAAGACTCAGCAAACAAGAGAAGGGAGATTGTCAGGGACAGACTTCCCTTCAGTGTAACTTTATTCAACACAATATCACTCGGGCACCTACTACTTGCTGGGCTCTATCTAGATAATACTCAAATTGTTGCCTTCGTTCCCAATATCATGGAGCACCAGGATCCAGGGCTAGATGTCACTGTGTCGCAGGAAGTAGGAAAGTCACACATCTACTCTACTTTTCAACCTTGACTAAACATTGAGTTGACATCAAATACAAAGCCATAAGATGCATAGTATTCACAAAACACTTCCTAAACTCAAGACCTGAACATAATTGAGACTTTTTTCCTTTGTTTTTCTTTTTTCTCAGTCTATGTATTTTAGTCAACAAAACCATATGATTGACTTCTGAAATAAAGTGATGTGAGCCTTCCCTGCCCTGGTTTCTTTCCATTATTGGGATTTCCATACGTTTAAGAAAAGATGCTGGCCATTTAGCCTCCAAGGATACTTAGCCTCAGGATCAGCTAGACAAAATCTAAATTTCCCAAGAAGTTCCCTCAATACTTTGGCCTTTAAAGCAATATGAATCAATTATCATGCAGTTCATTCCTGCATGGGGGCAAGAATGGAACATAAAATGACCTCTTTAAAAATCCAACTGAGTAAATACAAAGCCACAAAAATAGTTTCCCACAGCAATTTTCTATCTTCAATGTCTTTCACTAAAACAGCTAAAGAAACTGGATTCCAATTAATCCCTTTACATTACATAATAGAATTAAGCTTATACAATTAAATGTTACACGAAGGATTGATATTTTGAATACATGACTAAAGCAACAAATAACCTGCAAGAAAAACACATACAGCTTTGTTTCACTATCGTGTGGCTTCTACCAGCACATCTCCAAATAAGCCATTCTTGCTGAGATGACCAATGGCCTCCATGCTATGAAATCCAAGTGAGGATTTCAGTCCTCCACTTACTTGACTCCTCAACAGCATTCACCACAGTTCACCACTCTCCACTTCTTGTAACATTCTTCCCTTGGACACCAGGACAGCTCTGTCTCCTTGCTGTCCTTGTACTCCCCTTTCATTCCTTTTCAGCCTCCTATTCTGACTCCTCCCCTACCTGACCTCTAAATGTGGCAATTTCTCAGGACACAGTCCTGGAACCCCTTTCCTTCCTACTCTATGCTCTCTCCCAAAGTGATTTCATGCATTCTCATTGCTTTAAATACCATGCCAGCAACTCCCAAATTTATAACTTCAGCTCAGACTGATTTTCTGACTCCAGACTCATCTACTTAATTACCTACTTGTCATCTTCAACGGTGGCTCACTGGCATTAGAAACTAAACTTGCCTGCAGCTGAATTCTTGATCTCCAGGCACTGGCCCTTCCCTCCACACAACTGCTCCTGTAGGACTCCTGGGAGTCACCCTCAACACCTTCTCCTGTACCCCACAAAGCCCTTTGTCTGCCCTCTAATCAAGGGCCTGCTCTCTCTTGCTGACCACAGCACCAGCCTCCCAGCCATGGCCACTGCTCTCACTTAGTCCCCTCCAACCCCTTTTCTAGCAACAACCAGAGAGAGCTCCTCAAAGCACAAATCTGATCCTGTAACTCCCTAAAGCATCTTAAAACCCCACAAAGGTTTACACTGAGGACCTATAATGAAGCCTGCAATCTTAGGGAATGATGGGATCAACCCCTAGATGAAAATTTTTGTATTCTTTTTCACTGCTGTAAATAAAGCTCTATGAATTTTTACATTTGTATGCTCCTGTGTAACTCAACACCTGAAACAAGTTATAAACACTTCCAGCATTCTAGAAAGCTTATGCCCCTGTCCCATCCCCACCCTCTTCAGAGGAAACTACTATTCTAGCCTTTATTACAGTGAATTAATATTGTCTTTTCTTGACCATTATATACATTGGCTCATAGAGATCAATAATTTTTTAAACTAAACCAAATTCTTTGAATGCTCTGCAAGTTGATTAGACCAGCTCTAGGACAGTGAAATCCTGGAGTCATCTAATGTCAAATTTCTCAATTCCCAAAATAGTTTGTTAATTTAAAAGTGAGAATGAAATGCACCCAACACCCCAGATGAAGGTGTCCTCGTGAATTGTCCCTCAGTATTTAAGACACCAGTATTTAAGAGGAACTACTGCCTCTACTCACAGGCTTTGAACCAATCTGGATATTCTGCTAGGGAAATTTAGTCAAAGAGACCACTCTTTAAATTCAAACAGGGACTTCAAAGTGACAAAAGTACAATAGCATAAGTAAAGCATACGGTTATAGTCTTAAGAGAGGAACGGGACTTTATCAGGCATAAGGTCTTACTGATAGAGTTGTATTGCAAGTATTAGGAATTAATGAGGATGGACTGTGGTGGAGCAGCTTGAAGTCTGATAAAGCCTCACCTGTACCCACTGAACATTCTATTCACCCAGGAAGAAGGCTGACAAATCTCTATTTTCAAGGCATAGTCCTTAATTTTGTCTTTCTGCCCAGAATAAGGACCTATTCAAATAAATATCCCAGGGAAGCAAATCCCTGGAATGCCTCAGCTCTCCTATAAGTTATTCTGCCACCTGAAGGTCAAAGAGCCATCTCCCCTGGGTTTGGAATTTCAGAAGCCTCTGTGGAGGGGCAGGTGGAAGGGCTTAAGGACTTGTTTTTGCTCCCTCGATGGTCCAATACCCCTCCGTCAGATAAAGCAGAGAATTTCTAGGCCTAAAATCAGAATTAAATAGGAGTACTATGACACTCCAGCAAAGTCTGGCAGATTTGACGAAGCTACTCTCACAGCTCATCCCATTTCTTACTAGAAAGTCTGCCCTCTGCATCCTCTGGTAGCACAAACACTAGTTAAATGCATCAGCAGACCTGTGCCTCCTGATGCCTGCTAAGTGCCAGGCACGGGTTCTGACGACACGATTCCAGGCACATGTGAGGCACTCAAAAAATGCTGGTGACTATTAACATGAAAGAATTCCCACAAATCATGGTTTCTGATTCCTAAACACACACACAAAAAAAACCTGCTTGCTTCTTCCATTTGAAACATAAATTAACTTGGGTAACATCACCATCATCCCATCCTCTTTTTGGTAAATTAAATCAGAAGATTTCTTAGAGGAAAAAATACTGCTTTAGAATATTTAATGATATATAAGTCCACTTTTTCTTTTTTACTAAACCTAAGTTTCTCTTAAATCCCATGCTAGTAATTCTCACTTAGCCTTGCTAAAGATGCATGGAAGAAAACCTTCCAGGTCTTCTGGTAAATGGAGTGGTGGGTGGGAGGATGAGTCCATTTAGGGCCAGACATCCTTAGATACGTGCTTTGCCAATGACAGCTGACAAACTTGGGAGCAAGGCCATCTTGCACAGGATCCCAGCCCTATACTGTTCATGCAACCAAGAATCACCTGAGACTGAGAGGTCAAGGCTGCAGTGAGCCATGGTCTTGCCCCCTGCTCTTCAGCCTGGGCAACAGAGTAGGATCCTCTCACTTATAAAAAGAGTCAGCCTCAGTGAGGAGAGGAAAGCCATGGCAAGAAGACAGGAGAAAGACAACCTCAAATCTTTCTAATTCTTGTACAGTTGTCATTAGCTACGTTCATTACTTTTAAGAGACAGGATCTTACTCTGTTGTCTAGGCAGGAGTACAGTGGAGCAATCACAGCTCACTTATGTAACTTCGAAGTCCTAGGCACAAGCAATTATCCTGCTTCAGCCTCCTGAGTAGCTGGGACTACAGGTGCACACCACCATGCCCAGCTAACATTTTTTTATTTTTTGTAGGGACAGGGTCTCACTGTTGCCCAGGCTGGAGTGATACATTCATATTTTTATGTTTGCTTCTCATGGGATGTTCTTGAACTTACTTAGGAATTGTCCGAGTCTGTTCTGCTATAACAATATACCACAGACCGGGTAATTTATTTATAAGGAAGAGAAGTGTACTACTCACAGTTCCAGATGGTGGGAATTCCAAGATCAGGGCACCAGCAGATTCTGTGTCTGGTGAGGGCTGTTCTCTGCTTCCAAGATAGTGCCTTGTTGCTCACCCTCACAAGGTAAAAGAGATGGGAGGGAAACAGGGATGAACAGCACCCTCACGCCTCTTATATAAGGTCATTAATCCCACTCATGAGGGCTCCACCCTCATGACTAAATCACCTCCTAAATGCTCCACCTCTTAATACTATCACACTGGAAATTAAGTTCCAACATATGGATTCTGGGGGAACACAGACCACAGCAGGAACACAGAAGCATTTACTTCAGACAGGGACACTGGGCCCAACCTGGGGCTCCTATAAGGAGTCCCGGCCTGGCATAAGCTCTGTGTCAATCCCCTGGCATATGGAATACCAGATTCTTCAGTTGTCAAAGACCTTTAAATTGCTCTTCTCAGCATTTATTCAGTACATTTAAGGAGCAAAAGAAGAACTTAGGGTTTTGTAAAGAGTAAATAATTCCTGTCACCAGAATCTGGACTTAATTTCTTAGCAGCTCACCCTCCAAATATCTACATCTGCACCCCACTTTCCTGCCAGCCTTGGTGAGAGCCGTGGCCAGTTCCCGTCTGCTGCTAATCGCTCCACCTGTGTTCCCTCTTGCTTCCTCGGGAATCTCATCCATCAGTTATGCCCTCCTTCAGCTGTATTGTCTACCCTCCCACTTTAATGCCTGTTCCTCCTCTTCCCCCACAGAGAAGCATACTTATGCCTTACCCGTCTAAATGAAAACCAACAATTTCCCACTTATTTTCACAAACTTAGCTACTCAAAGTCATGGACTCACAGTCCTTTTCTTCCTGAATTCAATCCTTCTGTTGGGTCAGCGGCATCTAGCACAGTGCACCACTTCCTCCCTCCTCTTTGAATCTCTCCCTTTGTCTGGCTTTTTTGACCCCTCTTCCTGCCACTGTCTTCCTATCATTTCGGCTGCCCATGGTAGATACGATTCTAACTACATCCTTCTTTCTCTAAGGGCTGACTACAGCCAGGGTGGGCCCTCATTAGCCACATTTGTATTGCATGACACCATGGGCACCTTTCCAAGATGAAACACTAGACTAAGTCTCCCAGAAAACTGGAGTTGAGGTCGAAAGGCAGTCAATTGGATGGGTGATCTCATTATCTGGGGAGGCTTCAACTCAGAAGCTGTGGGTTTGTCACCCACACAGAGCAGTGGAGGAAGATGGTGTTTAGACAGAAAAAGGGAACAGCCTTGCTGCAATATGAGGACCTTAGTGTGACACAGTGCCTGCTGTGCTCCTGGAGACTTTCTGGGTCCTAGTTCCAGAACCTTTAGTGCCTTTGATATCCTAAATTCTAAAAAGTGTGTTTTGCTTGAGATAGCTTGTGTTGGCTCCTGTGGCCTGTAACCCTGGGAACCTTGATTATCATACCACTCATTTCTCCTCCTCTCTTACAGTGTCCTCTTCCCCCTAACTGCAGATGTCACAGGCACTCACCCTTTGCCCTATTTCTCCTCTGGGTCCACATACTCTCCCCTGGTGGTCTCCTCCACATTCACCTGAGCTCCAGATCTGGACACCCTGAAACACTGCTCATCTCTGCTCAGATTCCTACAAACTCCTATAATTAATAATTCCACAACTAAACTCAAACGTATCACTTTCCCAATATTTTATAGACTGGCGAGTCACCCCACCATCTACCCAGTCACTAAAGTCAGAAATCTAAGTCAAGCTTCCCTTCTTCCTCTGTTTCCCCCTCCACAACCAGTGCCATCACCCTGTCTTGATGATTCTGCATCCTTAGGATCTCAAATTCACTGTCTCCTCTCCCTCTGACTTCATTGTATTTTAGACCCCCTCTCCCTTCACCTACATACTATTTGGTCTTCTTGTCACCTAACACCCCTCCAATCCTTCTCTACTTCTAAAGCACAATCTGATTGGATTATCCCCTGATTTCTTTAAGGTAAAGTCCAAAATCCCTGGAACAACATCCAAGAACTCTGATGATCATTTTATTCCTGCCTACCTTGTCAGCCTCATCTTTTTATTTTTTATTTGTAGAGACAGGGTCTCACTCTGTCACCCAGGCTGGAGTGCAGTGGTGCAATCATAGATCACTGAAGCCTCTGACTCCTGGGCTCAAGTGATCCTCCTGCCTCAGCCTCCTGCATAGCTGGGATTTCAGGCATCACCACACCCAGCTCCAGCCTCAATTTTTCCTACTTTCCAAGAAGGCCCCTAAACTCCATCCATACTGAACAACTTGCAGTTTTGTGAGGTCCCAAATGCTCTCCTGCTTCTAAACCTTTATACCTAATACTCCAATGCCTCTCAGCAAAGCCTGCCTTCATTTCTTCAAAGGTTAAGTCCAACTAATTCAACTCTGTGTCACCTCTTCCAGGAAGCCTTCCTTGAGTGATGTCTAATACTCACCCACCTGCAACTTAGGATTAGGTTTATAGCCTCCGTGCTCACACAGTAGCTTTTGCATAACTTTTTCTCAGGCTTTTTGATGATATTTGGTAATTGTCCACTTCCATCTGTGTCTCTTCCATAAGACTGTAAGTTCCTTAAAGGAAGAGATGGTGTCTTTCTTCTATTTATATTCACGGTACCTGCGATTCAAAAAAGGCTTTTTGGATATCTTGTCCTGGAGCACCCAGCCAGGAATTAATGAGATAAAAAGAAAACTGAAAATCTCCAGAACCAGAATATATTCCTTTCCCTCTAACACAGTTTTGAAAATGAGAAGGAAAAGATAAGGGTATGTTTTCTCCCATTGTTTTGCTGGAGCTCTGAGGCCTCTTCTTTCTCTTGCTTGAGATTGCTCAAGGAGGTTGTTCTCTATGTGCATTTACAGAGTGGTTGGTCTTTCATGCCCTGCACAGTGCTAGCCCAGGGCTCCGCAATCCAGTTCAGCACAAAGTGCTAGCTATGACCTCACAAAGGTTTTGTAAATATTTTAACTACAAAAAAAAGGTCTCTTCCCTCAAAGAATCTAAGATCCTGAAGGCTTGTTGGGATGGAATCACATATCTCCTTGGCCTAGGATCCTAAGGTGCCCCTCGATCTGGTGTTAATGCGCTTGTGTAATCTCCTGCCCTTTAGTGTCGGCTGGTCTAGTGACTCTCTAACCAACAGAATATAGCAAAGATGGTGGATGTCTTTCCAGCAGACTATCTCTTGCTGGCTTTGAGGAGGCAAGTTCCAATGTTGAGAAGGCCCACGTAACCAGGAACTGAGGGTGGCCTCCAAAGCAGTTAGGAACTGAGACCCTCAGTCCAAAAGCCCTCAACAAACTGGATTATGCGGCAACCATGGGAACATGGAAGTGGATCTTTCCTGGTTGAGCTTTCAGATAAGATCCCTGTCCTGGCTAACAACTGATTGCAGCCTTGTAATAGACCCTGAAGCACAGGACCCACCTAAGCCATACAAAATTTGAGATAATACATATTTGTTGTTTCACTTGTGGCAATTTGTTATGCAACAACAAATAATTCATACAATCTCCTTTATCCTGATTGACAGTCTAGCACCTGAAAAAAAGAAAAAAAAACTTTGTTTTTCGGCAGGTTACATAGGAAGTCAGCATCATGTAAACGTTTAACTAAAAATGAAATAGCCTCTAAAAACAGGCTTGTAAATCATTTTAGTATTCTACAAGCTAAGGCTAAAAGAATCACACAAGACAGTGTGTAAAATGAAGTGGGGGGGAATGGAAACAAAGTTAAAATTGTAAAGGGGCCCTGGAGAAAATCTGCAGCCTCCATTGGTTTATTTAACTTTTAAATCTTATTAAATTTGCTAGATGCGTGTTAGCATTCATGGTTCATTTACTTTTATTCTGACTTCTATAAATAGGTACTCTATGAGCCCTGATAAATGACTTAAAATCTTGCTTGACTTCAATAAAAAAATTAGCAAGTTAATCTTAAAAATTCTACACATAGAAATGAACGAAAACGTTCCTCTGGGCCAACCTGCACTCCCTGAAAGTGCACCTCCCCCAGTCCCTGGACTCTTCTTGCCATCCTTGTTCTTTTTCTCTGGCTCTGTGTTTATAATATCTGGCATTCTCCCAAATCACCTAGCTCTGGCTCTCTTGTAAAAACAAACAGAAGCTACCTGGGGCTCTTTATTCTCACTCATTTACATTCTTTCCCTGCCAAGGGGTCAGGGATGTCAGAGTTGGTGGCAACCAGTCAAGCTCAGCATGGAATGGCCCTTATCTACCAATGCAGTGTTTTCCTGCCTGTGAACATGCCGGCATTTATTTATCTAAAATTTTAAGTAAAAATGTAGGTAACTGCCACAAATCAGAGACTAATGAATCTAAAAGTTCAGCCCAGAGCTGTGACCACAAGTAGACAAAAGCCTTATACAAAGCTCACATTTAATAAAAAAGGCAGGCAGTGGGTGAAAGGTGGAGATATAATCTATATGACCCATAAAATATATGGAAAACAAAAGCAAATGTGAAATTCCATGTGGTTTAATCATACAGAATGCATGTTTGAATAATTAGTCACCCACACTGAAGCACAGCTTCCTTGTAAGTCATAGTTGATGTGAGCTGAGAGTAATGTCGGTGTCATGTGTCCCACTAGTTGCACACATATGGTTATATGATCCATCAGAATGTTCAACAGCTCTCCTCTCTGCCCTGATAGCCAGGGTTAGTCATCTAAATTGGTGTGTCCATTAACAGCATTTTTGAACTCCCAAGAAGATTAAAATTGGTTGTTGAGGAACAAAAATATCAGACAGCATAGTTTGTGGTCCTCCAAGGCTCAACCCTACCTGTCAAAATTTTATTCCTTAATATTTAATTTCTCTTCACTTCTCAGCCTTTTGGCTAAGATCAAGTGTAGTATCTGTTCTTATCAGTTTAATATTTAATTTTTCTCATTAGGAAGAATGTAAATTAAATTAAATTTTTCTCCTAGGGAACGAGGAGAAATAATAAAAAAAAAAGTTGAGAAACACAACTGTAAATATGTAGAATTCTAAATGAGCATACAGAGAAGAAAATAAGCATAAGAAATGCAGACACTGAAAAAAAAACACCTTAATAACAATCCAATAACCAACTCCATTTGTGTATTAAAAAAGCAGCAGAACTAGAGAAAGCCAAAGACAGGTTCTGACACAGCATTGGAAACTCTGAACTTGAAATCAGAAGACCTACATTGAGTCAGTTCCTAACATGCGATTATAAGTTGCACAACCTTAGAGAAAAGCTACTTATTTGGGTTCCTTTTCCTTTCTCTGTAAAAATAGAATGAAAATGTCTAATTCCAAGGTCCCTGCAATAGTTAAATGAGATAGTATTCGTGAGGTGCTTTGCCAACAAGATGATGTGGTTCAGTTGAAAGGTAACATCATCCAGCAGAATTATCTGAACATTGGAGAGCTTTGCATGGGCAAAAGATTATATTAATAAGCCTAGAAGTGACACTACTGTGAATTAGTGGTTCAAGAGTGTTAGACTGATGAAGGGGCTGTTCATTAGGAATAGTATGTCCTGTATAGCAAAACACACCAATGACCTAAAGTGACTGATCTATTTTAAGGGGATAGTGAGAGAGATTCAGACCACTAAGAGATAGTAAGAGAATGCTTTTCTCCTATTAACTAAACCAGTGGTTTCAGCTTCAAATCACCTGGGGTGATTTTGAAAACTTCTGAAAAATGTCCGAACCTGGAAGATTGTGAGTACTCCAGAGATGCTATGGAGTAAGTGAACACTGACAAAGTTGCCATGAGATAAGCATTCTCATACACTACTGGTAGGAGTGTTAATTAGTACAGCCTTTAGGGAATACAATCTATTAATATGTATCTTTTTCTTGTTTGGTTTGATTTTAATGTTTTAAGTTGGTACCCTTCCTGGAGTAATTCTATGTCTAAGAATACATCCCAGGGAAACAATGAGAGAGGAACAAAAATGTATCCATAAGGATGCCCTTCAAAGTATCATTTTATGTCTGTATGTTGCACCAATCAGGATAGCTTGACTTTGAACATGCAAAAAAAAAAAACAAATTGTACTCTGTAAATCCATGTCATGGGCGGGAATATCTGACAAGTAAACAAAAGAAACACTAAATCAAAACAAGATGCTGTAAAAAGTCAGGTGTCATCTCAGCCAAAACTCATTAATTTTTCAAAAACTTGAAAATTTGCCAGTGAATTCAGGTCTGGTCAGGTCAGGCCTTCCATCATCCTGGTGATCTCAACTAACCTCAAAATCAAACAGCAGACAATTAGCAATTAAAGCATCTTAAAGGAATAAGTAACATTGCAGGCTAAGGCAGGACAGGGAAAAAGAGAATCAAACGTATTTCACTGGCTTTCTTTTTAAATTCCCTATCTTCTTGAGTCAGGACTCCCCAGGATTTGCAACTCAACACTGGCCTAAGATTCTACACCACAAATGACTTTGCATTCTCAAGAGATTAACTGTTCACTCAAAGCCCTTCTGAAAAGCTGCTGAAATCATTGCAAATCTTCTATAAGTCGTACCTTCCTATGGGCTACAAGATAAAAATATTAGCTCAGGAGTGAGATAAGAAAGGCTCATTTTTTTAAAAGTAGGAAAGAAAATAAAGTTCTATGAAGGAGACTAAATTCTGAGCTTTCAGATTTTTAGTGTCAACAACCCAAAATATAAGAATGAGAACTAAGAGGGCAAAAGAGCATTTTTATCAAATGCATTTACCAAATATTATTAAGCCCCTACTCACCAAATGAGTCAGCCCAGCCAGGTAATCCTGCTATGAGGAAATCTGCAGAAGATCTACATCAACCAAATATATACTTATAAATAGCATATGTGTAGTGCCTGCTGTTTCTCAAAGCACTTTCCCATGTGATTTATCATTCAGTCTTCATATTAACCCCATAAGGTAAGCAGAAAAAGAACGATTTAACAAAGACAGGCACACAGATCTAGGTTAGCTGACTTGCCCACATTTACAGAGTCAACTGATTACTGAAGGCATCAATATTCAAATCTAGCTCTTCCAATTTTCCTCACGACATATCACACTAGGACAGCACACATAAATTGCATACATGTGACATGAGAACATGACTAAGCAGGATAGAGCGCTGTGGCCACAGACCTGGGAGCCAGACTGCTCACTTCCAAGTCCCAGTGCCATCACCTATTGAGTAGTGTGATTGGGGGAAAATTATTAAAACACTTTGTGCATCAGTTTTTTCATCTGCCAAATAGGGATAATAATGGTGCCATATGGTGATTATGAAGATCAAGTATAAATGTTGACCACAGTGACTGGCATACAGCAAACGGTTCAATAAATGTTAGCTTTGATCATCATGGGCATCAAGAACAATTCTCTGATTAGTCAAGGTCAGATGCAAATACACTGAGCCCAACTGCATGTTTCATGTGTGTAAGGGGCTGTTGATGGGGCTCAGAACATACTAACACAAAATATGGCACCTTGGCATAGTGAAACTTTAAGGCTAAAGGAATGTGAGAAAAATTCCTTCAGTAGCAGGAAGTTCTCTGACCCGCCCCCATACTTCTCCCCTGAAGCTGGTCAAAAAACCTAAGAAGGACTTTCTGACTTTCCCTTGAAGTAGATCATTGACCCTCATCTAAGAGGTGCTTCCCTATACCAGGAGAAAAGGAACATCCTTGTTGCCGAAGATGAAGCGTCACTGTTTTGAGTTGAATGTGTCCCCCAAATTGCATGTGTTGAAAACTTAATCTCCCATGCAACAGTGTTGAGAGGTGAGATCTTTAAGAGGTGACTCGGAATGGATTAATGTCATTATTTTGGGAGTGGGTTATTTATCATAAGAGTACGTTCCTAAGAAAATAATGAGTTCTAGCCCCCTTCACTTTCTCACTCTCTCACATGCACTCTCCTTCCCTTCTACCTTCCGCCATAGGATGATGCAGCAAAAAGGCCCCCAGCAGATGCCAGATCCTTGATATTTAACTTCTCAAGACTCTGGAACCATGAAACAAGTAAACTTATATTGTTTATAAGTTGCCCAGTCTCAGCCATTCTGTTGTAGCAGCACAAAATGGATTAAGACAGTCATGGAGAGGAATCTGAACAAACAGACCTTTCTAAGTTCCCCTCAATTTATTCCTATTACATTATACCCTTTTTATCCTATCATATTTCTCCACAACTATCCACTCATTATCAAACCTAGCCTAAAAATACTCAGGTTTACCTATTTCTGTGGGTCTCAATTTCCTTATGAAGGCTCCCATGTCACATAACAATTTATTAAATAAATTTGTATGCTTTTCTCTTGTTAATCTGTTTTTTGTCATAGAGGCCTCATCCATAAACCTACAATGGGTAGAGAAAAAAATATTTTTCCTCTCCTCCACTGTATTAGTTTCCTATTGCTACTGTAACAAATTACCACAAAGTTAGTAGCTCGAAACTTACACAAATGTGTTATCTCAAAGTTCTGAAGGTCAGAAGTCCAATATGGGTCTTACTGGGCTAAAATCAAGCATCTGCACAGTTTCATTCCTTACGGAGGCTCTAAGGGAGAATGAGCTTCCTTGCCTTTTCCAACTTCCAGAGGCTACATGCACTCCTGGGCTCATGTTGTCTTCCTTTATCTTCAAAGCACAGCATTGCAACCTCTGCTTCTTCTGACTATGCCCTCTCTACCCCTGCTTCTCTCATCACATCCTCTTCTCTGCCCCAACCCTCCTGCCTTTCTCCACCATGTTAAGAAGATAATAGCCCCATCTCAGGATCCTTAACTTAACCACATCTAAGAAATCCCTTTTACCATGTAAGGTAACACACTGACAGGTTCCAGGGATTAGAACATGAAAATCTATAGGGGACCATTATTCAATTTACCACAGGTACCAAGGATATAAAAATGAATTTGATACAACTGCCGAGCTCAAGGACTTCACAAACTATTGAATAAAACAGACATATTCAAAAAGAAAATTAATTCTCAGGCACATCAGACTACAGCACTCAGTATGGTTAGAGAAGAAACAAAGTGCTCTGTGGGTAACAGAGGATCCATCTGTTTATCTCGACCAAGAAAGGAAAGGAGGACTCAAAGAAAGTGATGTATGTTTAAGAGACCAGAATATGCCATCCCAAAGTATGCCTCTTTGGCATAAAGATTACTTCAAGCTGATTATTTTGAACACTAAAAATACAGGAGAAGCTCTAAAAGCAGAGTAGAAGTTACCCTTTTGTAGGAAAATTTACATCTATAAAGGAAATCTCTATTTGTAACTGTGTCACCCTCTCCACATCAGGAAAGATGACTCTAAATCACTAGAGACTTTTATTAATGGAGAAGGCACTGACTTAAATCTATATAAGGAATCTTACCCTTGTGTCTCATGCTTTTCCTGGTTACCTCCCATAACTGTATCCCCCAACAGCTTTCTTTGTTCTAGCTGAAGATGATATTTAAGCCTGAATTCAAATCTACCCTTTTGAGATTTACTCATTTATCTGGGTATCTCCCATGTATATTTGAAATATACATGTTAATAAACTTGTTTTTCTCTTCTTAATCTGTCTTTTGTTACAGGGGTCCACCCCAACTAAGAACTATAAAGAACAGAGGAAAACAACTTTTCTTCTCCTACACCTGCATAGAATTGAGCACTGATGTGTGCTCAAACTGAGATGATGAAGGGTGTCCCAGGAAAGTACATGGAAAAATTAGGAACATTGAATGGGCTGGTGCGATCAGAGTCTGGCAGATAAAGGGAGTAGAAAATGATCAGAAGAAAATGTTGAAAAGGGACATCAAAGCTATATTGTGAAAGGCTACAGCTAGAGAAAGGGACTTTTCAATAGAATGAAAGGCCACTGAAGACTACTAACCCATCATTCAGATTTATGTTTCAAAAAGAAAACTCCAGAGGCAGTGGAGACAGTGGATTGCAGAAGGCAGAACCCAATTTAAAAGCTACTTCAATAGTCCAGAGGGAAAAAAAAAAACAAGTAAAGACTAAATTAAGGAAGTAATATAGGAAATAAAAGCAAAGATAGATGTGAGAGACATTTCCAAAGTGATACCAACAGGACTCGATGACTAGCTGAATACTGTATAAGATGGAGACAAAATTGATGCTGAAATGACTAGCTCAAGTGCATGGTAGATGTTGATGCCACTGAGGTGTCAGAGGCATTTGAACCACAGCAACTCCATCTTGAATAGGGGATGGGTAAAATAAGGTTGAGACCTACTGAGCTGCATTCCCAGGAGATTAAGGCATTCTTAGTCACAGGATGAAATAGGAGGCTGGTACAAAATACAGGTCACAAAGCCCCTGCTGATGAACAAGTTGTGGTAAAGAAGGTAGCCAAAACCCACCAAAGCCAAGATGGTGACAAAAGTGACCTCCAGTCGTCCTCACTGCTCATTATACACTAATTATAATGTATTAGCATGCTAAAAGACACTTCCAACAGCACCATGACAGTTTACAAATGCCATAGCAACGTCAGGAAGTTACTTTATATGGTCTAAAACAGGGAGGAACTCTCAGTTCCAGGAATTGCCTCTTTCTCAGAAAACTCATGAATAATCTACCTCTTGTTTAGCATATAATCCAGAAGTAACTGTAAGTATACTCAGGTGAGCAGCCCATGCCGCTGCTCTGCCTACGGAACAGCCATTCTTTTGTTTCTTTTCTTTCTTAATAAACTTACTTTCACTTTACAATATGAACTTGCCACAAATTCTTTCCTGCACGAGGTCCAGGAACCCTCTCCTGGGGTTTGGATTGGGATCCCTTTCTAGTAATAGAGGGATACAAAAAGCAGAGAAAGAGGAAGAAGTTCACGAAGGGCTATGTTTTAGATATGCTGATTAGAACCTTTCATGGAGCTAACTCTAAGAAAAAGAAAAAACAGGAAGAAATGCCATCTACATGTCTGAGAGACATGAAGGAGCTGAAGGAGCTAAAGGACCTGGCTTCTGGTCCTTTTCTGTCATTTAATAGCCTTGTGATGTCAAGTCACTCAACCTCTCAGGGCCTTGGTTTCACCAACTGTGAAGCAGAAGGTTGGGATACGAGATAATCATTAAATTTCCTTCTAATGTTTATATGTGTCTGATATCTGAGACACTATTTTCTCCTCGGTTTCAAACATTTTTCTCAGCCACTCTTGACATTAGCCACTAACAGAAAATCCAGTGGCTCCTAAGTTTCAACTAAAGAGCTAAAGTTTAAAAGGAGAAGCTAAAGACACTAGCAATCATTGTGTGCCTACTGTGTGCCAGGCACTCGGCCTGCCATACTCTCCTCCAGCTGCTTCTCCCATTAGCCTGGACACCCCCATAGGAATCTCAGAAAAGCTCTGAGTCATGAAAATCAAAGACGTGCATGGAAATCAAAGATGTGCAGTCACGGAAATCAAAGACAGACATATGTAATGTTAATATTTTTTTCCATTTCTGTTTTATGTTCCATTCCCAAACACTCCTTTAAAATATGTTTGTGCCAACAGCACAACAAATGAGTTTTTTTAAAATTTGATACTGAAAAATTACATAGAGGATCATGGGAGCGTAGAAATGGAGGAGGTAAGTATGTTTTTCAATTGTTTTATTTAAAGAATAATAAATTGAGATAGTACTTTAATGAGGTCACTGATATTAAGGACTCCACTTAAAACTCAGTAGTTTCCACTGCCCATAGCAATAATTCTCAATGCAGAGGAAGCAAGGACTTATCACAATCACCTTGCAGGTTTTTAAAATTATTAATGTGTCCCCTGTCCTCCACCCAACAAGATTCTGGTACTTCCCCAAGTTGACAATCACAGGAATATTCATCTTCCTCTTAAATACTGTAAACGAAAAATGTTGCAAAACTACTAATATCTAGAATAAAATGCAAATTCTAGTCATATATATATATATTTAGAAAATATATATATTTGCATATTCATCTTTGATTAGGCGCTATCCCACCTTTTCTGTGTCCTGCTTCTAGATACTCACTCCAATACACATTTGACTCTAAATTTAAACAAACACCTTCCCCCAGTTGCCCATGCTGCTTTATGCTCTAGGACTTGATTCACATTCTTTTGGCCTTCTTTCTGGCCCTCTCTGGGAACACTCAGTTAGCATAAGTGGCTTACTTCAAGTGTTATCTTCTAGTTAAAGCAATCCCTGAATGGAACCAGCCAGTCCCTATCTTTGTGTCCCCATTGTAGTACTTTATGTCATGATTTCTCTAACTCTTTATTAAAGATTTGTTACTTGTCTATATGTCCCTAGTATGTTTTAGGTTCCTGGAGGTAGAGTAATCGATGTTTGCTGATTGAGTGAATGAATATGATAATATAATAGGAAGAAACAGCAAGTATATTATTTGGTCTCTTTAAGGCAAGGATATGTTCAAAATCCATTTATAGGTCCAGAAAACATTATTTTGTTTATTCACTATTAACAATTAAAGGTAAGAACTTCTAAAGGTAGTACTATTTTTTGAAATATAATGTATTTCAGCCGGGCGTGGTGGCTCATGCCTGTAATCCCAGCACTTTGGGAGGCCAAAGCGGGCGCATCACCTGATGTCAGGAGTTCAAGACCAGCCTGGACAACATGGTAAAACCCTATCTCTACTAAAAATCCAAGAATTAGCTAGGCATGGTGGTACATGCTTGTAATCCCAGCTACTCAGAAGGCTGAGGCAGGAGAATCGCTTGAACCCGTAAGGCGGAGGCTGCAATGAGCCGAGATCATGCCATTGCACTCCAGCCTGGGCCACAGATTGAGGCTCTGTCTTAAAAAAAAGAAAAAGAAAAAGAAAAGAAAGAAATGTATTTCATGATTTAGAGAGCACAGCATGAACCAGGCACACAAAATGGTCACTGAAAATTAATTGAATAAAATGTTTTTAAATTGTATTTATTCTACCATCATGTCAAAAACAAAGAGTAGAAATTGAACTATCACCACCTTAAAGTTCATGCTGTAGTGAGATTATAATTTGTAATACTAAAACAGTGGGACATTTATTTTTGTTTCATCTGTGCTGAAACAGGTACAGTTTTAGCCTTTGGGGATATATTTATGGCCATATCAGTCAACAGGCCCAGAGAAACAGCTCTCAGGGAATATGATCGTTACTGATGGCAAAAATAAAGTAACCATGTTAACGTGTGCCAGGTGAGATTGTTATTGATGTGCACAACTATTAAATGGAACCCTGGAAAAAAGTGTTAGGAGACTATGTGTCCAAATCCTCCCTCAATCCTAAAAGACAATGCCTTTTCCTGCAAAAAGTGCTTACTCAGTGTCAATCATAGTGCAAACAAATCACACTGTGACACAGACACTTGAAGTTAAAGTTCATAAAGCTCTCTTCAGTAGAAGAAAAATCTAATTCAATGGTTAAATGCCAATCAGGGTAGATAACTAAGTAGGAGCCAAAAATACAAGGCTTAAAATTCTACTGCAACTCCTTTGGAAATGCATTACTACTGAATGGCTGTCAGAATTAGAACATTAAGTGAGTTAGCACCATTAACTTGGGGAAAAAAGACAGAATGGCTCCTATTTAAGCAAACACAAAGAATCTCAGTAAATTTTTGAAGAGTTGCATGTTAAAATGTTTTGGAAAACTTTCTCAGCCTAAAAGTACATACAAGTGAATTTGGATAATGAAAACAAATCAGTAAACAAAGAAAAATCAAAATTGCTTTATCTACAACTATTACATATATGTTATACATACATAAAGAATCAAATATCTCCTATAGTAGTCAAGAATATTTGGACTCCACTGATCCACTCATCCTGAAAAAACATTTAGCCTTTAAGAAAAGGGCATTATTTCCTTGGCCAAGCAGATTGTGAGCTTCACCATTTAACCTTTCCATCTGCCTTCTCCTGAGTTGCCACTTCCTCCTGCATGACAAAAAGGAAATGAGGGGCACTGGGCTCCGGGGAAAGGATCAGAAGAGATCTGCTCTAAATCACCAACCCAGAAATTCTCCTCCTGTCTACAATATGTGTTGCCCCAAGTTCTTTACCAAATCATAAAAAGAAATGGCACTCAGGCTAGAGGTAATGGGGAAAAAGAAGACATTCAGAAGAGGCCAGTAGTCATACTTGGGAAGACTGAGGTGATGTGTCCACGTAGGGAAGGAAAACATCTCGTGTGTTTGAAGCTTCTCCAGCCCACAGTGATTTTTCTTTTACTAATACATAGAAAAGGGGTCGCCAATGACAAGTTTGTACAATGTGGTCCTACCTCCAGCCACAACTTATTGGTCCATGTTGATATCTGTCCCAAGATAGGCCAATGAGCTTTCTTCCCTAGGATTGTTGAGTTTGGAACTGGAGAGAACGTGAGTCAGTCCTAAATGGTGGCATAAACTATGAGATGTGTACATTTCAGCAGCATCTGAGGACATCACTCCCACCTTGTTTGCATACTCGTTTTGCATTAAGAAAGAATGAAACCAGTAAGGTAATAGAAAAAAAAAAAAAAAGGTGGGGAAAGAGTATTAAATGCTCTCAAGTCCCTGCTATTGCCCTGTTCTTCCAGCATTTTGACTATTTAACTCTTCTTTCAATTTATTTTACACTTAATAACATAACAGAGGGGTGGCACAGTTCATCACCATAAAAATTTATTGTTAGGCAAGCACACAGACCCAGAGTACAAAGGCCAGTCCTCCCAGAGTCCACAGAGAGTAAGTCAAGTGAAAGAGAAAGACACATTCTGGCCCATACATGAGATTAATGTTCCTAAGTTAATTTGAGCCAGGTATTTGCTGCTTACAAACAAGATTCTACATACTTGATAAGAAAAATAAAAAGATTTTATTCCTGGGTACCTTTGAACATAACAGGAGAGTTAAGGGGACGACTAGTTTGAGAAGTAAAGACCTCCGTGACATTTGGCCATCTGAGTATCCACAAGTCCCTTGTCTTGCTGACCTCTGGGTTCCTTGGGAACTGATTACTCGTATATGTGGATATATGTGCATATGTATGTATGTAGGTTTATGACTATCGGGTCTTAAAGCCAACATCTCCTCTCTGATTCAACTCAATCTCAAGATAACATAAGATTATTTTGGAAGGGTAACAAAAACGATTTTGAAATCCTCAAAGAAGTTCTGAAAGTTTCTAATTTTCTAAAACTGTATGCAAGACTTTGACAAAGTATATAAAATGCTAATGTTTATGAGATAAGATTAATTGAAGACCATGTCTCATGCAGCTGATTAGAATTGACAACTGAGGCTGATTTAATTCCTATCATATCAATATAAACTATGCATTTTAGCAAAAGGTGATGTTACCAAAAAGATATATTCTTCTACTGACACTAGCAAGTTTTGATATTTAGAAATATAATGCTGAGACTGATGGTAGTTTTCTTGGGCACATCTTGATACACAACTCTATGAGCCTGCAATATTAAAAACACTCCAGATTAACATTTAATGTAACTTTGAAAAGATTAAGCCATTTACCAGGAACAGTTTTATCCCATAGGAAAAAATATAATTAATTAAATAACTTTTAATTAAATAAATTCTAGTTTTCTTCATTTGAGTGTCTAGTGGCTACTTCATAACACCACAAGTGCTCTATGCTTATAAGTCTATGGTTCCTCAAACTCTTAAATGCCCCAATTCTCAGGGCTCATGAGCTTTCAAGGCAAACAAATCTGCACATTGTGAGTGAGTACAGGAGGCACAATTTTTGGCTAGCCCTACCATTATGTAAGCCAATATCGCCAAGGTTAGCTGCTTCTTCAAATTTTGCAGGTCATTAATATTCTTGAACTTCTATTCAAGCTTGAAGCATGTCGGCTTTTTCAGAATGTATAAGGTTAATTGCATTCCAAGCCCCCTTTCGCTGTACAGTGAAAAGAAAAGGTGAGCACAGGTGATTGACGGACTCGTCTCATGGTTTTCCAACAACACAGGTGCATTCCTTAATACAAATTAAATAATGGGGCCACAGAAAGGTGCTGTAGCTTGGTCTAATCTCTTATTCCTTCATGTGTTGATGCTCTGCGCCTCTGTTTTGAATGGTTTGCCTTTTAAAATGCTATAGGAGGCCGGGTGCAGTGGTTCATGCCTGTAATGCCAGCACTTTGGGAGGCTGAGGTGGGTAGATCACGAAGTCAGGAGTTTGAAACCAGCCTGGCCAACATGGTAAAACCCCGTCTCCACTAAAAATACAAAAATTAGCCAGGTGTGGTGGTGTGCACCTGTAATCTCAGCTACTCGGGAGGCTGAGGCAGGAGAATTGCTTGAACCCAGGAGGCGGAAGTTGCAGTGAGCTGAGATCGTGCCACTGCACTCCAGCCTGGGTGACAGAGCAAGACTCCATCTTAGGGGAAAAAAAATGGCTATAGGAAAGAAGCCACTAAAATGGCCTGAACTAACAGGGGCAGCCTCTATAGCCACCATCATCACTGCTCCCACCTCTCATGCCTTATCCACCAGTACAATCCAATGTGGGGGGAAGGACAGGTGAATCTGGGAGGAGACAAACACAGGATATTCTGTTTGTATCTTTCTGACACCAGACCCTATCACTAGTTATATGTTCTCATGCCAGACTTTACACACTGCTAAATTCATACTCAGTTTTCTGAGTGAAGTTTCAGCCCCTGAATGGAAGGCAGAACCACCCTTTTGTGGCTCCTCATTAACAAGTGATCTTTGTTACAGGCCCACTGTTTCCACCATCATCTCTCTGGTGCCAGAAAGATTTGATTTAATTTACAAGCTGGAGAGTCAGAGAAAAGAGCCTTAAAAAGGTTTCAAGGTGGAATTTTTTTTTTTAATGAGCACATTTACGTTGTTATGAGCCAAGTTCAAAATTCAAGTCACATATGAACAAATTTTATAGGGGGAGGAGTAACCTGATGTTCAAATTCATTTGCCTCCCATTTTCAAGTAATTCATCTTTAAAATTTCTGTGAAAATTCTAGAGTTGCCCAGAAAATGGCACCGACCATCTGTAAGTAAAAACAAAAGCTCTCCATAGTATATATCACAGGTTCAAACCACTTTGGCATCAGCAGATTGAACACGTTATTAAACGAATTTAACTGCAAGAAGAGCTACCATAATTACACAGCAGCTGGTCTAATGTTGACAAAACAACTTTTAAAGGCTTGCAGAAGCCTTAAAGGCTAATCAATTAAAAAGGCATGAATAGTAATGTGCATCATCCTATCCTTAACACTCCGAGTTGCATCTCCTACAAATACAGTGAGGTTTTCGTTTTGGAACCATCATTTCTTACATCCTACAATTAAGCAGAATATATAAATAAATTCTAAGTTGTGTCTAGGTGAGACAATTATACTTAAAATAAAATAACTCTGTAAAACTCAACGATAAACATTGAACTTTATGAGCATTTTCATTCTGGCAAAGTTAGTATCAAAATGCCAACAGCTCATGCCAGAATTTGTGCTTACTTTACCAAGAGCAGGCCAAGAACTGTTTGTAGATGACTACATTGGCCTGCAATATGCTGGAGTCACAATGCATGAATGAATGCACAGATATTGGAATGAGTCTGTACACTGCATTCAAGGACCAGAGATGTAGTCCTCTTGAGATCTGCTCAAGAGTTCCATGTGGACAGGCCTCCTCTGCCAGGACCAGCAAGTGCTTTCTTTTAAGGCCCAACCAAAAGTTCACATCTTGCAAGAAACCTTCTTCAGACTTCCCACAAGGCTTTTGTCTTCTTTTCTGAATCCCTTACAACCAGAAAATTAAAAAGGATTTTATGTATCTCTAAATCCAATCCTATGTAGGGTCCAGCAAACTTTTTCTATAAAGGGCCAGATAACAAATATTTTAGGCTTTGTGGGACAAATGATCTCTGTCCCAATTACACACTTTTACCATTGCAGTGCAAAACCAACCATGCAGGATATGTACACAAATGGGCAATGGCTGAGTTCTAATAAAACTTCATTTACAAAAGGAGGTAGCCACCCAGATTTGACTGAGCCCTGCTCTACCAGTATGAATCCCCTTTCCCAGCCAGTAGGCAAGGTCTGTTTGTGAACACCTCCGAGGAAGGGAGATAACCTCCTCACAGCAGCCTGTTGTGTTTTCTGAAGCTCTCCCTTCTATTCACTGGAATGAACTTCCCTGTAACTTGCAGCCACTGTCACATCTTCATATCCTGCACATGCTGTCCTCTCCTAAATCATTCTCTCTCCCCAGAATACTCTACATAAATAGGCCTTCAAAAATCATTTTTTTAATTAAAGAGAAATACCACCAGTTTTGCCTTCCGGAGCCCCAGAGAGTAAGTCTAACACCTCTTCCACCTGCCAGCCCTTTATGCATTTGAAGACAACTATCGGATATGGCAGTTACTGTCTGCACCACTCATTGGGGATCTATCTTGTAGCATTTTTTATCGTTAGTTTTCTTCTTCCATGTACACATTTTTTTCCTCCTCATTTAGATGGCAAGTGAAGCATGGTCCCTGGCACATAAGCTCCATTTAGCTTTACGAGAGAGAGTGGCAGAATGTCCACAGAAATATCAACCAACAAATCTTTTTAAACACCTTTCTCAGCAAATTCAACTGGGACAGCTTCTGATACTGGGGCAGGGCAGGGGCAGCTCACCACAGCAGCAGTAAGACCGTGGCCAACTTCTTCAGTGTAAAAACTGACCACTGAGAGACAAAAAACCTCCTTTATCCTGCACCACCTACCGTGCTCCTGCAGTGTGATTTTGACCAGCACTTCCATAACAGCAACGCCCTTCTGGAGAATCCTGGGGTGGGGCCCACTGCCTGTCCTTGTCACACACTCAGCCCTTCCTTGGCTTACAGTGACCCAATCTTCATCATCTTTATGTCCTGGGCTATCTATGCCTTTCTTTAATAACCCTCTTCCTGGAACAATACATACACATTTTGTATTTACGTGAAGGTGCATGGTAGACCTTCAATAATCCACTTTTAAATTTTTAAAATAATAATCTAGAGAATATTCCTTATGAACATGCCATCTTCCTCCAGGTATGAAATTTGATTCTTCACAGAATTCTCACTTTCAAGACACCAGTAAGATGAGTATGTACTAATGTTGCCTCTAACATCTATGGCCCAGGATAATTCTCAGTCAGTAATAAAATATTCAAATAGGCTTGTTTTCTTTCTTTTCTTTTTTTTTTTTTTTTTTTTTAGATGGAGTCTTACTCTGTCACCCAGGCTGGAGTGCAGTGGCATGATCTCAGCTCAATGCAACCTCCGCCTCCCAGGTTCAAGGGATTCTCATGCCTCAGCCTCCCGAGTAGCTGGGATTACAGGGGTGCACCACCACACCCATTTAATTTTTGTATTTTTATTAGACAGAGGTTTTACCATGTTGGCCAAGTTGGTCTCGAACTTCTGGCTTCAAGTGATCCATCCGTACAGTCTCCCAAAGTGCTGGGATTACAGGCGTGAGCCACCATACCCAGCCTAGGCTATGTTCTAAAATATCTCTGTAAGAAAAAGGTCTTTAAGACCATAACAATGACCTCATCTCATCTAATGTCATTCTGCCTTTCCTTATTCCTTCTCCCCACTTCTGGGAAGGACAAGAGGGAGGCATTTCAAAAAGTCCTGTATACTGTCCAGTTCCTGGAAATAATCAGGGGTGCCGTGTCCCTGTGTGAAAGATCTGCCTGTGGACACTCACCAGGATGGCAGAAAGGCCCCAGCAAGGGTAGTGTGGGCATCTGTCCACTCTGTGCTCCAGAAAGCCCAAGATGAGCTGTCAGCTTTGGCTGTGCAGTCACTATTTTATTTACAGAATAAAAACAAGTGCACAGGAAACACTAACTACATGTGGCTACTTGCATTTAAATTAATTAAAATGAAATCAGCTGAAAATTCAGTTCCTCAACTATACTAACCACACTTCAAGTACTCAGTAGCCAGTATGGGTAGCATCTACCATATTGGAAAGTACATCCGTAGAATATTCCTGTCACCAAGAATAGGATAGAAAATTCTACTGGACAGCACTAGAGGGTCCACAGGGTTTCTTTATAAACCCCTTTGCCACTAACTGCTTGCTACTCTCCAGCCAACACCTGCAGGATTCAAGGGACACAGATAAACTGTCAAGTCCTGCAGGAGTTGTACTCTGCACCTCCTTGAAACCCAAAGAACAAATGGGGATATGGAATGTCACACCTGGTTATGCCAAACAATTAACACCACGTTATTTTAAAGGCATTCTTTAAGGAAAATGAACAACGAGATGCATAATTTGCTCTTACTTCAGGGAGTTCTGCCAAAGTCCTTAGCTTTTGCAAGTCCATGAAAAACTTTGACACAGAATAAAAACAACACTTGATTCTCATATACATTCTAGGAAAAAGTGGGGAGAGGGGACAAGAGGCAAAATGTCTCTAACCATTTGTTCTGAAGCTGGCATCCTTTGTATTCTTTCATGAGGTTCATTTTTGCTTTGTTACTTTGTATCAAAAAGGACTGCAGGGTTGTTGATTTTTTTCCTTTTTAAAAATATAACTCCAAAGTTGCTGGGAAAGCGTTAAAATACTCATGCACCTTAGATTTATCACCAGGCAAGTAAAGTTATTCAATAATCTGCCTCTAGGTAACATAGTATATATATTTTTTCAGGTTTAATGAAATTGCCATCTCTCTAAAATCTAAGAACAAGAGAAAGTTGCTAATAAATTTTAAATTTCTCATATAGTTACTTTGGAGCATGAAATTATAAGAGGAACTAAATTTAAATTCCAGGCTGCTTTCTGAAAGACAAGATGACCTCCTGATAGTCTATAAAGTCTGTGAAACATCTGTTTTGATAACATATGTACTTAAAATTCCCCACGTCAGTTTCAAGTTACTACAAAATATAAGGCAGCACCAGCTGCAAGGGTAAGGAGGAAAAACTGTTAGCAAAGTATTGGGAAATGTTAAAAAATTTAATGGGACCCAAGTCTCTTTACCATTTGCATGTCATGATCCTTGGAAACAGACTGAACAAAATCTTCAAGTATTACCCCTTCCACACATGAGAAAATCCCATCATGACTTTGGTGTGTTTTCCCTTACTACCTCATACTGCACTGTGTTTAATTCTGGTAACTTTTAACCAAAATGCCCTCTCCTCATTTTCTCTACCCCTCCAAATCCTAACCATTTGCAAGGACCAGTCCAAGTCCCACACTTTTCATGAAAGTTGCTTCAGTTCTTCTAGCCCACAAATTGCTACTTCTCTCCTACATTATTATTTCCTACAGCAAATAATAATGGAGCACACAGCTGCAACTTCGTTGTCTTCACTCTGTCTCTGACAGACTGATCTCATCTCCTCACTCTCATGGATGTGCTCCCCTTTTATGGCTTTTACTGAGATCATGACGCTCCCAACATTATATCTTCAGCACAGATGTCTCCCCTGAATTCATATTCATATTCCCAACCTCCTACTCCATTTCTCCATTTAGAAGCCTAATAGGTGTCTCAAATTTAAGGTGTGCACACCTGATCTGATCCTCTTCCAAATCTGTTCCTCTTCAGTCTTTGCATCTCAGTAAATGACAGCCCCATCCTTCCAGTTATCAGGCCCCAAACCTTAGAAGCATGCTTGACACTGCTTTCTCACTTATACTCCACATCCTATCCTTCAGAGATCCTCTCCTCCACTCTTTCCAAATAGACAAAGAATGCCCTTTTTCAGCATCTCCACTGCAACCACCCAGATCTAAGCCAACATCTGGACTGCTACAACAGCCTCTTATTTAGTCTCCCTCTTTCCAACCTTGCCCTCCTATATTTATTCTCATGGTAACCAGTGATCTTTAAAATCATTTAATCAGGTGATTCTTCAGTGCAGAATCTTCTAATGGCTCCCCAACTCACAAAGTAAGGAAGGAAGAGAGTGCGGGAAGAGTCAACATAGTGTGATAACCTCTAAGGCTTTGCATGTTGGACAGCTTGCCCTTCACATCTTTGACTTTTTACTACACTCCCCCTGGCTTGCTCTACCCGCCTTCTGGGAAGGCAAGCCAGGCATGAGGCCACCACAGCACTTTTGCATTTCTGCCTGGAGGGCTCTTCCCACAGAGGTCCTCAGGGCTCTCTCCCTTACCTGGTCCAGGTGCTCATGTGATACCTTCACAGTGGAGTCATCCATGACAACCACAGTTAAAGGTACCAGCTGCCTCCCAGCCACCCCTGCACTTCCTCTCCCCTTCCTCGCTTTAGTTTCTCCATAGCACTTACCACCACCTAACATACTGCACATTTCTTATTTATTTCCTTATTTTCTGCCTCTATTCCTCTAGAATGTAAGCTCTACCAGGGCAGGAATTTTTTGTGGTTTTTGTTCACTGCTTTATCCCTAGAGACTTTTATCCCTTTCATTTATTATTGTATTTCCACCTACAACTATGATTGGCACAAGTTGGCCCTCGGGTATTTAAAGAGAGACAGGGAGAGAAGCCAAGTTCCATGAGAACAGTTGCTGTGTCTTCCACTCTTTTTTTTTTTTTTTTTGTATTTTTAGTAGAGTCAGGGTTTCACAATGTTGGCCAAACTGGTCTTGAACTCCTGACCTCAGGTGATCCACCTGCCTTGGCCTCCCAAAATGCTGGGATTACAGGCTTGAGCCACCACGCCCAGCTCCACTCTATTTTTTTATATCCCTGGGTAGGGCCCAGAAAAAAAGTACTTGTTGCCTAATTGTTGCTATGTTTGCATTGGCAAATATAAAATATTAGGTCATTTAAATAGTTGGACATGTTAAATATAGACAGTGTTGACGCAATTAAAAGATGTAACTATTTTTTAAAGATTTCAAAGCTATTTAAACTTAAGCTCATAATCTCTGTTCAAGTATGAACAATTCTCAAAATCACCAATAAGAGATAGTTTCTTAAGTGCTGCCAAAAAAATGACACAAATACCCACTCAAAAAATATGAAAAAGGAATCTGTCATTTTGGGGATAAAATTACAGCAAATAAAATTTCAATGCCAGACCCCAAAATAAGTAACTTGAATTCTTTTTCCTTTAGGTTGATTCTTAAAATGAACAAGTGCTTTAACAAATCAATTCCATTTTGTCAAGTGATGATGTTGGTCATGGCTTTGGTCAAATTGTTAGGGAATTGGGGAAATAGGGGGAATGCCACAGACAGATGAGAAGCCTCTTCCCTGCCCATCCTAAAAAAGAATGATACGTACTATAAACTGAATGTTTGTGTCCCCCAAAATTCATACACTGAAACCCTAAACCCCAATGTGATGCGATAGTATTTGGAGATGGGACCTTTGGGAGGTCATGATGGTGGGGCTCTCTTGAATAGCGTTAGTGCTCTTAAGGAGACATGGAAGAGCTTGCTTCTCTCTCTTCTCTCTTCTTCCTCTTCCTTCTCCTCCTCTTTCTCTTCTTCTTCTCCTTCTCTCTCACCCTCTCTTCTTTCTCTCACCTTCCCCTCCAACCCCACCCCATGTAAGAATACAGTAAGAAGGCAGCCATCTGCAAGTCACCAGACACCAGACCTGCCAGCACCTTGACCTCTGACTGCCAAGCTTCCAGAACTGTGAGAAAAACAACTAGTTTTTAGGCAGGGCGCGGTGGCTCACACCTGTAATCCCAGAACTTTGGGAGGCCGAGGCGGGTGGATCATAAGGTCAAGAGATCAAGACCATCCTGGCCAACATGGTGAAACCCCATCTCTACTAAAAACACAAAAATTAGCCGGGCGTGGCGGCACGTGCCTGTAGTCCCAGCTACTCGGGAGGCTGAGGCAGGAGAATCGCTAGAACCCAGGAGGCGGAGGTTGCAGTGAGCCGAGATCGCGCCACTGCACTCCAGCCTGGGTGACAGAGCGAGACTCTGTCTCAAAAAACAAAAAACAAAACTAGTTTTTAATAACAGAGACTTACTAGTCAGTAAGTCTGAGAAGTGGCTGGAAAGCCTCAATCTTCCTACATATCCAGAGTGTTACCTATAAAACATCAACAATTATCTACAGAACAAATGCAAACTAAGTTCTTTTTCACACAAGATGACTTGAAGGTTATGTAGAAGACTTTATGGAAATCCTCCATCCATAAAATGTTTGAGCATTCCCAAGGGGAAATGCTGTAACATGCCAAAACAAACCCTACCAAGTGGTTTTATGGCACTTATGTTCAGTCCCATAAAGAGCAACTTAGTCCTACGTGAGAAGACTCAGGTCTCTTCCAAGTTCATTGAGCTGCTGCAGTACAGAACCAGTTGCACAGACACATGTGTTCAGCTTTGTGAAATCTGTATAAAAACTTTTATGTACAATAATTTTAACTTTATGCATTTTTTAAATAGAAAAACAAACATTAAATACTAATTAACATCAAGTTTTTGAGTTACAAAAAAAATTATTTTTTAACTGTTTTTAAAAAATAGTGTTAGATGCCAGGCAGTGGCTACATTACTGCAATGAAAGTGGTGACGATTATAATAGGCACTTATCACTAACAATTCATTCATTTATTCAAGAAACACTGATCAAGTAAGGAGAGTCTGCTCATCAAATATCTACTGGGCATCTATTCTCTGCCAGGGCTTGAGACTAGTAAACGAAGGCATCGTTTATATGTTCAGGAGAATAGTAAAGGTGGCCTCTAAAAATAGAAGAGTTGAATTCAAAAACTGGAGCACGGTGCAGTTTGGAAGCCTCTCTAATGCAACTCAAGGAGGCTGTGGACCTACGAGACCTCAGAGCAAAGCTAATATTATTAATATATCTTTTATCACTTGAGAAAAATATAGTTATCAGTTGTCTGCCAAATTTCAAAATGCAATTTGGAGTTTTAAAACATACATAATCAAATGTACACAACAAATTCCAATTTTTTAAACAAGACAAGGAAAACTAAATAGAAATATTAGTGTTTCATCAGAGGCAAGCTTGAATTCAAATAACAGAAAATTTGACAAATATTCTTAAAAATTTAAATTAAGGCCGGGCACAGTGGCTCACACCCGTAATCCCAGCACTCTGGGAGGCTGAGGCGGGTGGCTCACAAGGTCAGGAGATTGAGACTGTCCTGGCTAACACGGTGAACCCTGTCTCTACTAAAAAATACAAAAAAAAAATTAGCCGGGCGTGGTGGCGGGCGCCTGTAGTCCCAGCTACTCGGGAGGCTGAGGCCAGGGAACTGTGTGAACCCGGGAGGCGGAGCTTGCAGTGAGCCGATCGCACCACTGCACTCCAGCCTGGGTGACAAAGCGAGACTCCCTTCTCAAAAAAAAAAAAAAAAAAATTTAAATTGAGGGTGGACGATAGACAATCAAACCAAACACATAGCCTACAGTAAGATGTCTGCTGTACATTACCTGTAAGTTACCTGTAGATATTCAGATTGCTCTAATTTCAGAGAATTCACGACATGCAACAATAAGTACATGAAAAATCGTCAGTGTGAATCCTTACTCTTTATTCATTCTTTTTTCAGAGATGGGGTCAGGGGGTGTCTCAGTGAGAATCCTTACTCTCTTTCTATTTTTTTTAAAGATGGAGTCTCACTGTGTTGCTCAGGCTAGAATGCAATGACTATTTACAGGTGCAATCACAGCACACTACAGCCCCAAACTCCTGGACTCAATCCATACTCCTGCCTCAGCCTGCCAAGTAGGTGGACTATAGGCACGAGACACTATGTCTGCCTCTTTCTCTTTCTGACTCAAGAGATTACAAATGACCACCTTGTATTCCCTCACTTTAAAAAACCTCTGGAAGAGGAGCTATTTTTGTAGGAGGAGGTCTAATTCAGACACAGCCATCCTACATCCTGGATGTCTATACCTTCCTCCACTCCCGCACCCACTCCCACAAAGCACTTCAGCTTTCACCTGCTCCTCATCAAGTCAAGGGTGAATCTGGTGCAGAAGCCAAATGAAAAATCCAAGATCGGTGTTGGTAAGGCAAGGGGTGATAAACATCTTTTGTAATTCCAAAGATGAAGGGAAGAATAGCGCACATTTTCTATATATTCAGTATTCATCTTTTCATCTTTATGTTACAGCTCTATGATTAATTGCCCTGCTTTGCTCAGAAATGCCTCTGTCGGAATAAAATCTGGGTCTTTTATAAATTGTTCTTTTCTGAAATATTATCCCCTCTATTAGTATAAAAGTTTCAATATTTTTATTAGGATATTGGGCAGGGTATACAGCACTTGGGGAATTTATTGTTTGCTTTTTGACTGGCTTTGACTTAATGTAGTCTAAAATATAAAAATAAAAGGGAAAAGTGCATAGCTTGCAGATTTGCACTATCTCAACATGCACTTCTCTTAAAGTAGATGCAGAGATTTTCTAACAGAGTACATTGTTGATCAAATGGTTCACACACAACACAAAAACAGTTCTAGGTAAGAGGCAAGGGGACTGACTAGGAAAGGAATAGAGAGACAAACTCATTGTATATTCACAGAATTTAAAACACAGAAGGACATCAGACACCAGATAGTCCAATATTTTGTGTTGCAGAAAACACTGACCCTCAAGATGAACCCTCAAAATGAGTATCACTGTCAAATAGGTCTGGGAGTTACTGAATATTACCTATTACACCTTCTTTCAGATATATAGAGTGAACATTCAGTTACTAAATGTTCTAAAAGTCCTGCAACTCCAAAAACAAAAACATTTTTAATCCATTGTTTTTTCTTCCTGCAATATCCCACAGAACCAGTTTTTTTCCTTACAGGTCCTCCTTTGGAAGTGCTGATCTTATGCAATCATTTTGAGGAAACTGAAGTTCAAAGAAGTTAACTGGCTTGGCCTAAAACCTACCACTAATTGGTGGTTGATAATTCAGCAAACAGCGCAGTGAGAGTTTAGATGAAAGTGGGAAACAAGCAAAGATCTCAACATCTTTCCTTTCCACCCACACCTTACAAGGAAAAAGTTACCTCCTCTATTTCCCCATCTCAGTCCCCTTGCTTGGACTCATATTCCCTCAGCTTTCACTTGCCTACTGGAAGAGTATGTTACTCAGCTTAGATTCATTCATTAACGAGCATGATTTTCCCCTCAGGGAAGCCTTTTAACAGTGATCTTCTAAGGCTGAATCAATGACTTGCCAAAGGAGTGGCTTTGAAGCTGGTAGTGGCAGAAATTTGGAAGATAAGTTAAGGCAGATGGATGTTTGTCATTCTCCTCAAATTTGTTCATTTTAGGGATTTCTCTGATAGGACAGGAATCAGATAGGATTGAAAGGTTTTTTTTTAACCTATTATAAAGTAGATGATACTTTATTAAAAGTCCTTTAGCTCCTTCTTCTCTGCCCACTCTTCGTTTCCATTTTCCATGTTGGATCTTATTCAGCACACTGCTTCTCCAGAAGAGATCTGAAACCCACATGCAATGCCAGAACTGCCCAGAAGCTATAGGAAATGAGTTTGCTCGCTTCTCTACCAGACGTCTTGTAGATGCTATGGCACTGGACCTTTCTTGAACTTGCATGTCCTAGCTGAAAACTGTCTCCTCTAGCACAGATCTCTCCTAGATAATTCCCAACTGAGAAGAAAGTACCATTATGACAGTACATGTCTTTAAAATGCTATTCTATCTATGAAATGCAGTGCCCTTAATTTAGAAAGTTGAGCCACCAAATAGCTTTGGTGAGAAAAATTTTTTTGTACCATATTGATTTTTGCTTGCCTGGTTCACCTTACCAAAGAATAACAACACTGGCAACACGAGGAGTTGAACCCTGAGTCATTTATCAGGACTGTGGGGAGGTGATGCTGATCTGGCCACCTCTCACCTGGTGCTCCTTAAAACAACATTTTAAGCCAGCTGGCTGTGATTCTAATCTATGGGAATGAACAGAAAGAACATTGGCCATTAGAGATTAAACAGATCTGGCCTTGTCTATTTCTTTGTTTAAAAAATACCAGCCCTAACTATGCATATTATTCCCTTCCACAAATAGGAGGCCATATGGGAGACTACTGAGTTTTTCAGTAGCATAGAAGAAGAGTGTACATCTTTATACATAGTAAATTTGCTATATTGGCCTCTGGTTTACTCTAGTAAGACAAGGATCAAATACATTCAACATATGCTGTATCCGTAACTAGGTAGCCACCATGTGACACACAGAAAAAGAATATCATTAAAATAATAAAGAAATTACACAGGAATAATTAAATCTGTGTGATAAAATGGGGAATGATTATTTTCTTCCTTAAACTTTTGTATTTTTTAAAAATAGAAATTACCTACTGATATGGTTTGGGTGTTGTATCCCATCCAAATCTCATGTTGAAATGTGATCCCAAGTGTTGAAGGTGGGGCCTAGTATTTGGGTCATGGGGGCATATCCTTCACTAATGGTTTTGTGCCTTACCCAGGGTAAGGGTAAAAATATCATACTTAACTTTCCAAAGTCCTAGGTCACGGGCAACTCAGGGCTTAGAGTCTGTTTTGTGAATGCCCTCAATACCTAAAAGGTATTCATTATAAGGACACAGCGGCAGAGTAGAGTCTCTAAGAAGAATGTGTATAGCTTGTGGTATTCATTTGTTCTTCCTGGACATCCAGGGACCAACATTAGGTGACAGTTTGTCATATAATGCAAAACCTATCCCTTCCATCTAAACCAATCTGCTATAGTTTCCCTGTGATCCCTCCGAAATTCAGGTGTGGTCAGTGCGATAGTATTAAGAGGTGGGACTTTCAAGAGGTGATTACGCATGAAGGCTCCTCCTTCACAAATGGGATTAGGGCCTTATAGAAGAGGCTTCTTCACATGGCCTTAACTCACTCTTCTGTCTTTTCTTGTGTGAGGACACAGCAACAAAGTGCCATCTTAGAAGCAGAGAGACTGTGCCCTCACCAGCCGGTGCCTTCATCTTGGACTTCTCAGCCTCAGATATGTGAGAAATAAATTTTTGTTGGATATAAATTTCCCAGTCTCAGGTATTTTGTTATAGTAGCACAACGAGTCTAAGATGCAATCCTTTGTGATTCCCCCCAAGATCTTTACAGCTTTTCTCTATGAAAGGCATTATTCTATTAAGCATATTGACTGAGGGCTTACTCTATGCAAAACATTATGTTCATGCTGGCATCCATGAGAAATAAGACTAAAAATACAGGTAACAACAGAATGTATAGAATGTAACAAAGAATATGTTAGTACAAAATACAGGTATACATAAAAGAGCAAAATTTACACTGATGAGGGAATCAGGAGAAAAGGTGTCTTTGGGGAGGCTGCATTGAACTAGGCTTTGAAGGATGAGAAGCATTGTCAATTGTGGAATAATGGATGGAAGGACACCCCGACCAAGGACACACCTGACTGGGAACAAGTCACAACTGCTGCAAAACTTTTTGTGAATTCACTCGGGTAGTTCTTTTAATTCAGATCGAGAATCTGAATTAAAAGAATTCAATAAAAGAAAATTCTCCTATGAAGTTATACATAAAAGAAAAACCACATACTTCTAATACCATTCCTTTGATCTTCCATGAAAAGCCACTATATAAACACAGGATATTACTTCTATTAAAGTCAGTATTTTTAAGTGGCAATATTTTTAGAACACTTGAAAGTGAATTTTTTTCTCCAAGATTGAAAATTTTCTAAGAAATTAAATGTATTCCACATGGCGAGTCAAAGAACAGTGAAGATCTATATAGCAAGAAAATATATTCTAGGGGGATGTGCTACATCCCTCTAAATATTTATTAGAGGTCTCATGTTTTTAGAACACAAGAATTCTTGAATATTTAACTATTTTAGTCTATCTACCTATATTATGCCACACTTTCAGTTAATCAAAGCAATTTTATTAGATCAGCATTAATGGGTAGTTTTAAATGTCAAAAACTATATGTTGGTTCCTACTCATTTGGGAATTTAGTGAAGCCTTTTGATTTGTACAGCTGAAGCAAATGATGACCAGTGGGTGACCTACTGGCTAAAGGTCAGCCAGCTAGTTAATGGTGTAGCCGGTAAAACTGGAGGAAACTAAATAACTTGCCCAAGCTCACACAGGTAGCCACTGGTGGAGGCAGAATTACACCACAGGAGAGCCCAGACCTCCAACCTTCCCTCTACATTGCCTCTCTGCCAATGGAAAATTAACATAACTCTCACAAGCAGGTAGAGTTCTGTGGATGAAAAACCATGCAAGTAAAAGTAGAGGGTAATAAATGCTGTTATTATAAGTGCAAGTAAATGATTATATTATCTAAAGTTCTGTAACAGCATAAAGGAACTAGTATTTCTAGATATCTTGATAGAAATTTAAGTAATGTGTACATTTGGGATAATATGTTATACTACAAGGTACTAAAAATTATGCTTAAAATAACCTTTATTTCTCCTGCTTTTTTAGGTCATAAAAATATTAAATATTTTTTGAAAATGTTTACCCAAAATCCTACTACAAAAACACACTAACTGCATTGTTATTTAATCATCTGGAATGCTTAAATATACTTTTTTGGTAGTTCAAGTAGCAATAATGATTTCCGAAAGAAAAGGCAGAAATAGTAGGACAATCCTGGGTTTACGAATTCCTTTATCTATGGCTGAGAACAAGTCACAACTGCTGCAAAAGTTGTTGTGAATTCATTCGGTTAGGTGATCACGAATCTGAATTAAAAGAATTCAATAAAAATTCTAGCAAAAGATGAAGATTTTACACCCAATACTTTCATTTTGCCTAACAATCCATTATGTGGTAATTACTCACGCATACACCTAAACACTTTTGAACATATTTTTAATTTTACTTTGCATCCTCTTGTCCAGAGAATAAGGATGAGCAGGTGGGAATGCAGGACAGGAGGCAGGGGTATTACATAGTCTGACCTCATTGCTTTCTGTCTAAAATCCCTTGTTTTCAGGTATCAACAGACGTATTCTAGTTCTAGTTTTTAATTTTTGTGAAAAATAACGCAAATTCACTCTACTTGTAACTGTGCATAAGAATTTGACTTCGGGTATCTGTCTAGCTGTTTTATTGTAGCAACCTGATAAGAGTAAAAATGTCATAGTAACAAGTTACAGCTATGACTGTAATTGGTAGGCTGGTTGAAAACTAAAATTACCTGATGGGACATCATGCTTGGGGCTTCCCTGAGGGCCATGATTCTGGAAACTGGGCACATCCCTATGAGACCCTGGAAGCTTTGTCTATGGAGTTACAAGAGCTATCAACTCCTAGGGGAATGAGGCTTCTAAGCCAGGATGGCTCCAGCGCCTGTCCAATATAGATCTCATCTCTTCACACCTGAGCCGTGGACCATTTCAAGAACTCCCTCAAAGAGAAGCACCTGATGGCTAGCAGGAGTTCCTGCCCTATGGCCTTCTGCTTATACATAGTCTTTGGGTTGGTCTATGTTAGTCTTGGAGTCAGATTAGTTAAAGAAGACTTCAGCAGGCAGTGGCCTTCATAATGTATACACAAGGTCCTATCCCTTGAGCCTTTATCTTCCAAGCCAGAGTTCTATTTACATTCTGTCGTCAGAAAATAGCTACTTCCCCTAAGTCCTCACTCAAAATCCTGGGCACTGGCTTGACCATGTTATTGCTCTTATCCAATTCCTCCCTATCTGTCTTTCTTGAAAATGACAATAAGGGTTGCATGTTGTAACATATATACCAGATTTTATGTAAAAACAACATAAAATTTTCTGTTCTTCTGCCAAGACTCCTTCTGACAATACCAGGGATATTACTGAATAATTTGACTACAGTGCCTTATTAAGATAATATTGGAGAACAATCTACAATGACTCCTAGATCCCTTCTGGGGATCAGGTGTTAATATTTGTCTTAGTCCATCAGGCTGCTATAATAAAATGCCTTAGCCGGGGTAATTTATAAATAACAGAATTTTATTGCTCACAGTTCTGAAGGCTGAGAAGTCCAAGATGACAATACCAGCAGATCTGGTGTCTGGTGAGGGCTCATTCTCTGCCTCATGGATGGCACCTTGTTGCTGTGTCCTCACATGGCAGAAGAGACAAGGGAGCTCCTTTCAACCTCTTTTTAAAGGCACTAATCCCACTCATGAGGGCTCTGTCCAAAAGGCCCCACCTCTTGATACTATTACATTGGGGATTATGTTCCAACACATAATTTTGGAGGTATGACAATATTCAGACCACAGTAATATTCAATTGTTAATATTTAATAGTTTGTGGTATAAACCACTCTTTAAAAGATTCTAGCTTATCAAGAAGGGTCAGCCAAAAAATAAAAGATGCTGACATGGTTGCAGAGAAAAGGGAACTCTTATACACTGCTGGTGGGATTGTAAATTAGATCAGCCACTGTGGAAAGCAGTTTGGCAATTTCTCAAAGAACTTAAAACAGAATTACCACTTTACCCAGCAATCCCATTATTGGGGATATACCCAAAGGAATACAAATGTTCTACATAAAGACACATGAATGTGTATGTTCATTGCAACACTATCCATAATAGCAAATACATGGAATCAACCTAAATGCTCATCAAGAGTAAACTGGATTTAAAAAATGTGGTACGTATACACCACGGAATACTATGCAGCCATAAAAATGAGATCACATACTTTGCAACAACATGGATGAAGTTGGAGGCCATTATCCTAAGTGAACTAATCCAAGAACAGAAAACCTAATACCACATGCTCTTATAAGTGGGAGCTAAACATTGAGAACACATGGACACAAAGAAGAGAACAACAAACACTGGGGTCTACTTGAGGGTAAAGGGTGGGAAGAGAGTGAGGAATGAAAAATTACCTATTGAGAACTATGCTTATTTCCTGGGTGAGGAAATAATCTGTACACCAAATCCCTGTGACACGAAATTTACCTATATAACAAACCTGTCTATGTACCACTGAACCTAAAATATAAGTTTTTTTTAAAAGGGGCCCAGAGCTAACTGGGATTATATACACTGGTGTCCACAGTGGGAGAAAAAGATGACGAACCCAAGCCAAAGGCTGAAAGAGAGATAAAATCCAGAGCCAAGGAAAGAAACAAAACACCAGGCCCAAAGCACAAAACAAACTGAAATGAGAGATGGATGCAAGTGGCAGGAGCTGGATCAAAACTTGAGAATAAGCCAGAGGATCCCAGATGACCAGCACAAACCACTTTTGTGGCCCAGGGGTCATATAATACAAAGACTGCCAGGATAACTTACAGAGAAACAAACTAAAATATGAGTGAATCATATGACCTCAGAGGATACAATGGGCCCTAGAAACTCTTCTTATTTCAAATTTCTACATGCCTATCAGAGTTTTTAATCCTTTCATTCAATTCAAAACATTCCAACGTATTTACCGGGAGAGTCTTCTATGCTAGACACCAAGGCAAGCACTACACAGTCAGAAAGGAAAGAAACAGATTCGGTGCCTGTCCTCATAGCACTTACAGTCTAGAAAGAAATCAGCAATGCTTCTATAACTTTGTTCTTCAAATCCTGAGTTATGGCAAAAATGAAATCTTTTTACATTTCGTAGTTCTATTTTAAAAAGCACAGGTGTTCATCTTCAACCACATTTTTTCCTAACACCAAACACACACACACACACACAAAGTTATTTCAACCTGCTGCCCTTTTTACTTGGGGAATTCAGAGGGGAGAAAAAGGCAAAATTTTCAACTACAGATTTTCAGAAGACATAGAAATGATAATCAAATGAGCTTTCTTTCTATTAAGACTACATGAAACCTGAGGTTATAATACTAAATCTTATTTTCATAATGTTTGTCTTATAAGAATATGTGTTTAATGTAGAAAATTTGGAGAACACAGGTAAGATAATAAAAATCACTTCCAATCCCATATTACAGATAGTCACTGTTAATATTTTTATGTATTTCTTTCCACATAGATGAACAAATAGAGAGGATTTATTTACATAAACTTATTCAGCCATGTATATTTTTTAAATAGCATCACATTAATACAGAGTTTTATATCCTACCCTTTTTCTAACATTGACTTTAACTTGGTGGACACATGCTTTTTAGAGAGCTGAGAGACTATTAGCCAGCTATGTTGTCTGCTGATGAGAACAGAATTTAAAACTATCTCCTATAAATGTTCTTGGGATTGCTTTTTCCAAGTAAACTTATCTTCAATCTTCCATTTTGACTTTAATCTCCTATTATTTTTCTTCCTATTTAGATTGTCTTTGAAGTTATTTCTATAGTTCAACTTTAGCAGCTTGGTTTTTACTTACCATAAGAAATGCATATCACCCGTAAGCATTCATAAAAGTGTTAAATTAGACCATCCCCAAACTACTTCCTGGAAGAGGCTATTTGTCCACTCAGAGACATACCTATTGATCTCCATTTTTTGTTTCTAGCCAATTTCCCATTCATAAGAAAAGGTCATGAATGAGGAGGGAACCGGAATCAGAAACCTGGTTAGGCTTTCTGAAACATTAAAATATATTTCCTACAACACTTAGCAACAAACATATAGTCATGTATCACTGAACAATGGGGATATATTCTGAGAAAGCCATCATTAGGTGATTTTTGTCACTGTGTGAACATCACAGAGTATATTTACACAAGCCTAGATGTATAGCCTACTACACACCTAAGTTACATGGTATAGCCTTTTGTTCCTAGGCTACAAACCTGTGCAATATGTTACTGCACTAAATACTACAGACAACTGTAACACAATAGTAAGTATGTGTGTATCTAAACATAGAAAAGGTACCATAAAAATACGGTATAAAAGAAAAAAGATACACCTATATAGGGCACTTACCGTGAATGGAACTTGCAGGGCTGTAAGTTGCGCTGGGTGAGTGAGTGAGTGGCAAGTGAGTGAGTGGGAAGTGGAAGTGAAGGCTGAGGACATTACTGTAGACTACTGTAGATTTTATAAATACTACACTTCGGCTACCCTAAATTTATTTTAACATTTTTTCTTTCTTCAATGATAAATTAACCTTAGTTTACTGTAATTTTTTTATTTTACAAACTTTTATATGTTTTAACTTTTTGATTCCTTTGTAATAACACTTAGCTTAAAACACAAACACACGGTACAAACATATTTTCTTCAAATCCTTATTCTGTAAGCTTTTTTTCTATTAAACAAAAACATGTTTTAAACTTTTTTGTTAAAAACTAAGACATAAACACACACATTAGCCTGGGCCTGCACAGGGTCAGGATCATCAGTATCACTGTCTTCCACCACCACATCTTGTCCCACTGGACGGTCTTCAGGGGCAATAACACGCATGGAGCTGACATCTCCTATGATAACAATGCTTTCTTCTGGAATACCTCCTGAAGGACCTGCCTGAGGCTGTTTACAGTTAACTTTTTTTTTTTAAATATAAGTAGGAGTACTCTCTAAGATAATGATAAATTGCATTAACAGTAAATACATAAATCAGGAGCATAGGTATTTAATATCATTCTCAAGTATTGTATACTGTACATAATTCTACGTGCTATACTCTTATAAGACTGGTAACACGGTAAGTGTGTTTACACAAGCATTACCACAGGTGAGTAATGTGTTGTGCTACGACACAACCACGGCTAAGATGTCACTAGGTGATAGGAATTTTTCAGCTCCATTATACTCGTATGGGACCACCATCATATAAGCAGTGCATTCTTGACCCAAACATTGTTATGAGGTGCATGACTGTATTTTCCTTCAACTCTAATATGTCAATCCCCCTTTTCTTTAGAAAAAAAAAATTGTTACTTGCTGTAATCTGTTTACTTTGAATATCGATCTCCCAATCATCCACAGGGACACGGGCCTGGTTTCTTGGCCCCCAGTCCTTCTGGAAACCCTTCCCCTGACTGGAGCCCCCAAGGACACCAGTCAATCCCCCAGCAATACCCCAGATTGCTGTCACGTACACACCAGGCTTCTTCAACATACTTAGGTGAAGGCCATCTAGTCTTGGTGATTTATCTGTAATTAGTCTGCTGATTAGGTCTGGAATATCCTCAGCACTTGCCACTTCTTGATCTATTACCTCCAATGTGTGTATTGCTTGAGAAAGCCTGGGTGTAGGAATATTACTCAGCAAAAACAGAAGCAAAGAATTCATTTACACTCTGTTTTATCTCTTTTTATCTCCCCGTACATGTTTGGTATGATGAAAGATGAGTAGTTCCACAATCCTTATTTCACAGTATTTAAGGGACTTCCATTATTGTTTTGGAAATCCATTGCAAGGATTTTTTTTTTAACAAATTCACTTTTGGTTACCCCACTTCTAGTATGCCTGGGATCTGTTGCCCTTCATAAGGTCAATTTAATAAACTGACCCTTCAAATTTTCCTTTTTCATTACATGTATCCAGGTAAGCTTTCTTTTTCTTTTCTTTACTTTCCCTATGTGTTTTCCCTATGAGTTTAGTGTTTTACAGAGCTTGGGTACAAGACTTGTTTTTCTTATCACTTTTGGGTTCCTATAAGGTTAATTCATATGCTTCCCACTTTCTTATGAGTAAATTAAGTATTTCTTTTCAGTTCTTCCCTAACATATCAGCATTGAATTCCCTTTTAGAGACTGATCATACTCTTGATATCCTTCTTTGGAGTCCCCTCTTCCATTAGAATACTTAATTGAATTGACACATGTATCTTTCATCATTACATGCTGCAATCTGTTACATCTGGTAGGCACTCTGAACATTTCCTGAAAGAATGTATGATACCAACAGCCAACAATAACGGGGCATTTGGTAGGTGTCAGGTCCCATCCCAAGCATTTTAAATGCATTGTGTCATTAGATTTCAGGCACCAGACGGTAAATTTCATTGGCAAGGAGTTTGCACATGTATCCCTAGCATCTAGAGCAGAGCTGGTACATAATAGGCAATCACTAAATATTTGCTGCATGAATAAATTTTAAAAACTGCATTATTCATGCTTTACACATAAGAAAACTAAAGCACAGAGAAGTTCAATCATTTTTTGAAGTCCCACAGTTAATATACGTGAAGACAAGACTTGAATCCAAAGCCCACATACTTAACCACGACTTATTACTAGTAAACTCAACACTTAACCACATTATTGCAAATGAAATTAATCTCATTAATAAATGGCATGCAATGACACAAGTAAATATTGTAAGCAATCATTTTCCAAGAAAAGATTTGCAAATGATGAGCCCTTAAAAAATAATCAGATAGGCAGATATCTGTATGCTTCTTATTGCTAGCTTTGCAAGTAAAAATATGATTTCTCTTTAACCAACATCTTCTGCTACATTTGTACACTAGTCAATGAGGATTTCAGGACTTTTGATAAGTGGTTGTTTTTTGTGTTTCCAGAGTAGTTCTGATTTTATTTAAGTCATCTATTTTGTCAATTCTTTTTAAAATAAGAATAGCACTAATGAGATATTCATTTATTGTTTCTATTGTTAATCGTCTACAGAACTTATAAGGAGTGTTTATAAAATAGGAGACTTACATATTTCTCACACATCTCTCCTACTGTTACTTGTTTTTCTGAAACATTACAATTAGGACATCGTCCTTTAGGGTTTTGATTATATGTACCTTTAACAACTCATTAGCAAAAATAACGTATCTCTTTGAAAAGGGTAGCTCCTTAAAACTATTCTTAGTTTTCACTTTAAACCTTTATCAGCCCTCACCTTAGTGGGAGCTAAATGATATTTAGCAGACAGCAAAGCCTTTTGGGGATGATTCATAATGGTCCCTCAAGCTATGGATTAAATGGTAAAAAGAGGTGCAGATATCAGAAGTAGGTAAACAACAAAGAAGTAGGTAAACACCAAAAAGGAAGGAAGGAAGGGAAGGAGTGAGGGAGAAAAGAATTTGAAAAACACTTGACCTTGAACTCTGCTATTGATCTGGGAAAAGTCCATCTTTGAAAGCCTCAGTTGTTTCATCTATGAAATGGGGATGATAAAGATATGATTTCCTCAGACACTTTAATAGTAGATTTCAATGTGCCATATAAACTATCCAGTATGATACAACACATGGTATGGTTTTTTACTTGATATTATTTGCCTAGAATCAGCCCCATTTATGCATTATGTACTATAAACATTCACCTTACAAAGACTGTCAATAGCTTCAGAGTGTAGCTTCATCAGTTGTCTGTCTTAATTGGTCTGGAAGCATTTCCACTATTTTTAACCCAAGGAACCAATTCACAATTTTTAACAAGCTTTGTGTGCCTACAGACTCAGAAAGCTTACTGTGTGCTCTCAGGACTAGAGTTCTATAAACCTCTATTTAAACAAGGAAGCCTCTTTTAAGTCCTGTTTCAGTCTGGTGCCTTTGGTCGAGGTGGAAACTAAAATTGAAAACAGATAGATGTTTTACATTTAAATGGGTTTAACATAAATGTGCATTAAGCCATTTCATGGGCGATTGCACAAATACCTTTTGCAAACTTGGTACACGTGAGCGCATATACAGTAACCATTAATGTCTTCTAGAGAAATAAGGTGCAGATCCAAAATTTTAAACAGCTAGCTCGAGTTCCTCTCACTCGAAAGAAAATATAATGGCTTTAAGGGAACTGCTCTAATAATATCACGGCATCTGCAATGGCTGGCCAGGGCAGAGCAGAACAGAGTGTATGTCACCGCAAGTCAATTTAACAAGAAATAAGCTTCCCCCTGGAGAATCTAAACTCCCTTGCCTCCCACAAAGAAAATTGAATTTTGGAGGTCACACCTTGGGTAAGTTACCATAGAAAGAGGCTTAACATTCTTTTTGTCATATGCTCTGGGAGGTCAATGCTGTTCTTCCAACAAGTGACTACCAAAGACCCTCCTCCATTCCCCCCCACCCAATTCTCTCCCCCCATCCCATTATAACAAGTCTTTGGAGTCCTCTAGGAAACAGGATGTGATTGTGACACTTGAAAATGCCAAGGACCACACCGAAGGCAATCATGCTCAAACACCAAGTTTTGAGCCCCGCAGTGAGGAGCAGGGCAGATACTGGGGCGGGAGAGGGGACTGGAGGAGGGCAGCGGTAGAGATAGTGAGGATATGGTGGGGGTCAGAGCGAGTCAGACCGTCAGATACCGAGCTTTAGGTTGTAACTGAACGCTTAGCCAAATGTGAATCAAGGGAACTGCTGTTACCAGAGAGAAAAACAGATCGCCAAGTCAAGCCCAGCCCAAATCCCAACTCTGTGGGTGGATGGCTGAAAGGCCTAGCGTGGTCTGGCAGCGGCGGGGAGGTACCCCCAGCACACTGCACCTCCCTCAGAGGCTCCGGGTGGCCGCAGCCGGGCCACCGCCACTGCCCCCCGCCCCGCAGCAACATGTGGGGTGCTGCCAGTCAGCCGCCCAGGAACTCCCGCCGGCTGGAGTTCCTGGTGGACGCATGCCGGGCCGTGAGAAGATGCTGAATTACTCCTGGGAAAGGTTCCTCCAGCCTTGAACTTGGCAGCTCCTGACCTTTCCATACCACCCTCCACGCGCCAGCCCAGCACACACGAGTACACACGCCCCTCTGGACCCGTCCAGGCTGCGCGCGGGGCTCTCTGCCCATTCGGGGCAAAACGCCGGAGGCCGGGACCCCAGTTCCTCTGGCCCCAGGGGTCTGCCCTAGCATCGGGTAGTTCCAGCGACTCAGCGCACTCCCTGGCTTGGCCAGGCCCCGCCTAAGCCGGGGCCGCTGGCACCAACCCCCTGTTCTTTTGTGCTCTCCCGGGAAGCCCGCCTCTACTCACCCGGGCTGCGCGCGGATTCCTGCCGCCAGCTGCAGCCCGCTGCCCCATCCCACGAACACTGCGGCGCCCCCAGAGTGTGCAATGCGGAGCCCCGCCAGCGCGCTGCCGGAGCCCGGGAGCTCAAAGAGGGAGCGAGGGAGCGCGGCGGAGAGAGGCGGGGGGCCGGCTAGGGGCGCGCGCGCCACTCCCACTCGCGCCGGGCACTGGCAGCCGCCCGCAGCCGCGGCCGGCCCGGCCTCGAGGGCCGCGGAACCAATCAGCGCGCGCGGGGGGAGCGGAGCCCTCCGCGGGGCGCGCTCATTGGCCCGGCACGCGCGACCCAACTCCGGGAGAATCGGCCTGAGCGCCAAGTCTGCAAACTCCGGTCAGCGGGAGCCGACGGCCCGGCGCAGCTGGAGCACCCGGGCGCCGCGCTGCCGCCCGCAGGGTGAGCGGAACTGGAGAGATTTGGGACCTTCCCGGGAAGCCTGTTCCCAGTGAGCGTTGGAAGCGAGCAGTGTTTGTTCAGGGTGTACCGATACCTTTCTGTGCGCGACCCCCTGCGCCTCTCCCTCGCCGCCAGCCTCAGCCGGGCCAGCAGCTGCGTGCGTGGCTGGAGGCCCGGCAGTGTGAAATGACCCTGGCCAAATCTCACTCCCCGCCATCCCCTGGGCCCCGCGAAATCCGCCGGACAGCAGAGCTCAAGAGCAACTGAAGCTCCGAACCCAGGGCGGGCGGAGACCACTTGACGTTTGCAGTAAAAGACCTAAGCTGCGGGGCGGAGCATGGAGGCGGTGGGAAGAGCCAGGAAGGCAGGTCTTAGGAAGTGGGAATCCGGTTATGGGTTTTGGTGCAAAAAAGTCCAGGGCATAATACTGCCACCCTCTGCCCAACCCTTTCTCCAGGTAAAGCCCCTGCAGCCCCCTTGGGACGTATTGTTTTTTCTCTTCCTTGTTGTACATCGTGTTTGATCCCCCTGGACCGTTCGATCTAGAGCCTTAGAGTGGAAGTGGGTCATAGTCCTACTCTCCCCTGAGCAGCGCGGGGGGCCGGCGGGGAGCCGGAGTGACCAGGGAAGGTCCCCGGGAAGGTCTGGAAGGACTCCGCGGGTATGCCCGGAAACTCGGAACTAGCCTCCCCACCTCCCCTCTGAACTTGGCCTGTAAGACTACCTTCATAAGGGCGGCCCGCCCTGTGGCTGTTTGTCCATCTTTGAGACTCCTCCACCTTCTCCTTGGATTTTCTACCCCTGGAGCATTTTTTCAGGCCTCTCCTGAATCACCCTGCCTTCCCAATAATCTATCCATCTCAACATAAAAACATTCTTACTCTTTTTTTAATTAAACTTCCTTCCCTAGTCCCTCTATTTGGAAGGGCCTAGGATAACCTGTTTTTGATCGACAGCTGCTAGACCTCAGAAAGTTTTCCTCTTAGTGTATGTGCACAGGCTTGCCCAAGCTCAGGGTTCAAGTAGGCAAAAAATAATTAGCGCCCCCTCAAGGTGGAGAACTCTGCCGCGCTGTCTTCTTGCAGGGCTCAGCAGGGTGAATGAATTGAATATGAATTAATCAACCTGAACTTGGAAATGTCTCTCCGTGTCTATGCAGGTTACCTCTGCGGGTTAGCATCTACTAGTGAGGGCATGTCCCGGGTGTCACTGCTGACACTCATTTAGTTTCCAGTTGGCAGTTCCGGTCCATGTACTTATTCACTTTATTAAAAAAAAAAATCGGTGCATAGTTTAGTGAAAATATTCATATTTGGGTTCAAAGTGAAGTTCAACGTATTAATGCAATTTATGAGAGCCGAGTTCCTAGTAGACATGGAACCCTTAGGATCTCTTTTCAGAAATACATTTTCAAAGGCGGCTAGAAAGATATGCATATGAAATGTCTGCAGTGGTTATCTCTGCGTGTTGGGATAATGGATGGTTTTCTTGTTCTTTATAATTTACGGTATTTTCTAAAGAACATTAATATTAATAAAAAATTAAAAAAATATGTTGACTACCAACATACAACACTCCTCAGGCATCAGAAGAGCGAAAATGTTAAATCTTCCTTCTGCTTTTCCATTCACATCTTATCAATCGCCCAGTCCTGTATTTCTGTCTCCTAGGATGACTTCTAGATCCATCCCTCCCAGAATCTCTACTTCACTGCCAGACCTCATCATGCCTTACCAGCGCTTCAGCAACAGGCATTCACTGCTGTGCTCTCCAGTCGACCACACGCTGCCCTTTCTATTTGAGAATCACTAATGTAATCATGTCACTTTCAAGCTTAAAATTCTTCAGTTCCAACCCCACTGTTAGGAAGTTCAAATGGAGCCTGGTTGGCAAGGCGTTTCCTTCCCAGTCCGCTCCCAGCCTTCCACGTTGGTCTCATCTTCTGTCCTCACAGTTCCGCAGGCAGGATGGTTCTGCTCCACATACAACTGTCTGTCCGTGGACCTTCACACACCCGTGTCTAAGATTTCATAGTGCTAGAATGCTGTCCTCTTCCTTCTCAACTCTCTCCTGCCCCAACAGCAAGTTCCTGTCTTTGCTTCAAGATTCACTTCGAATACCACCTTTTTAAAAATCAAGTCTTCGAAACTGCCAGGGGCAGAATTAAGCAACGCCTTCTTTCTGTACATCAGCAGCAAGCATTTTTTTTTTTTTTTTTTTTTTTGACGGAGTCTCACTCTGTTGCCCAGGCTGGAGCGAAGTGACGCGACGAAGAAAACATATATTGTATTTACACTCCTGGAGTGCACGAAGAGAGAGACGCACTTTATTTATTTTAAGCCCTCTCCTTCTCACCCCTGCCCAACACAGCTGAGTGCTATCCTCTGTTTCACTCCTGCTGAGTCTGCCAGCTCACATTTACCATAGTTGGTCTCACCCTGCACCTTCCCAACCTGCCCAGCTCTCACTACAGATCTGTTTATTATTTTTTGTTGTTATTGTTTTATGTTTTTGTTTTTGAGACAGTCTCGCTCTGTCGCCCAGGCTGGAGTGCAGTGGCACGATCTTGGCTCACTGCAACCTCTGCCTCCCAGGTTCCAGTGACTCTCATGTCTCAGCCTCCTGAGTTGTTGATGCCCAGCTAATTTTTGTATTTTTAGTAGAGATGGGGTTTCACCATTTTGGCCAGGCTGGTCTTGAACTCCTGACCTCAGGTAATCTGCCCATCCTGGCCTCCCAAAGTGCTAGGATTACAGCCATGAGCCACCATGCCCAGCCTTGTTTATTGATTATTTTAAAAGTAGCCCTTTCTGATTTTTTAAATTAATGTCTATTTTTATTTCAATAGCTCTGGAAGTACAAGTGGTTTTTGGCATGGGTGAATTATATAGTGGTGAAGTCAGATTGTAGTGCACCCATCACCTGAGTAAGAGAGAAAGACTTTAGATCAAATAGTCACATGAACAATTTCATACTGAGATAGGCATGATGACACTACTACATGTAATAAAAGAAACCTGGTTCATTTTTAATATATGTCAATCACGGTTCTTACCACATTGTGTTATCCATTGATCTATTTATTGCAAGTTCTTTGTCCCATCATATGAATCTATATGCCCCCATGTAGAACACAGTCCTGGTTTATAGTGGGTGCTCAGTAAATATTCTAAAAGGAATGGGTAAATAAATGAATGGGTATTTGAAACCCCATGAGGCATTTTATTTCATGTGTCTACATGCAACTATTATCCAAAATTGAAAAGACATTAGTTCCGTGTTTTAAAAATTATTAGATCCTTGTCTCATCTTTCTTAACTCGAATTTGTTTTTTCTGCACAAATTGTCTACTGTCTTATTTAATTTCACATTTAGGAGATATAGGTAATTATTATTTACATACATGTAGATAATCTGCTATTGCTAGGAGGAAATCTTTTTTATAGAAATTTTACTTTTAATATATAAAAATTGAAGGTTGAAAATGCAAAGCCAAAAGCACAATACATAACCAAAAGTAAATCAATTGGACTTTCTAAAAGTAAAAACATTTTCTCTGCAAACAACACGGTTATGAGAATGAAAAGACAAGAATAGAGAGGGAGAAAATAGTTGCAAATCATACACCTGACACAGGACTTGTAGTTAATACATACAAAGAACTCTCAAAACTCAACAATAAGAAAACAACCAAATTTTTTTAAATGGCCAAAAGATATGAACAAACACTTTACCGAAGAAGATATATGGGTGACAAATAGCACATGAAATGATACTCATATCATTAGTCTTTAGTGAAATGTTAATTAAAACTGCAATGATAACTTCTAGACACTTATTAGAATGGCAAAAAAAAAACCCTGACAATACCAAGTGTTGATGAGGCTGTGGAGCAACTGAAACTCTCATACCACACTGGTGAGGGTGCAAAATGGCATGTCCGCACTAAAAATAGTTTTGCCGCTTTTATAAAGTTCAATATACACCTAACCATATAGCCCAATAATCCTACTCCTACATACAGACATATATTGTTTTATTTCACTTCACTTCATTGCATTTCAAAGATACTGCATTTTTTTTTTACAAATTGAAGGTTTGAAGTAACCCTGCATTGAACAAATCTCTCAGTGCCATTTTCCCAAAAACGTGCTCACTTTGTGTCTCTGTGTCACATTTTAGTAATTCTCACAATATTTCAAGCTTTTTCATTATTATTATATTCATTATGGTGACCTGTGATCAGTGATCTTTGTTGTTACTATTGTAATTGTTTTGGGGGGCCATGGACCGTGTCCAGATAAGAGAGCAAACTTAATTGATAAATGTGTGTGTTCTGACTGTTACACCAACAAGCCATTCTCCATCTCTCTTTCCTCCAGCCTCCCCATTCCCTGAGGTGCAACAGTATTGAAAATAGACCATTAATAACCCTACAAGTCCCTCTAAGTGAAAGTTGTATGTTTCCCACTTTAAATCAAAAGCTAAAAATGATTAAGCTTAGTGAAGAAGATGAAGGTGTCAAAAGCTGAAATAGGCCAAAGCTAGGCCTCTTGTACCAGTTAGCCAGAGTGTAAATGTAAAGGAAAAGTCCTTGAAGGAAATTAAAAATGCTACTCCAGTGAATACAAGAATGATAAGAAAGCAAAACAGTCTTGTTGCTGATATGGAGAAAGTTTCAGTGGTTCAGATTAAAGATAGCTAAAACATTCCCCTAAGCAAAAGCCTAATCCAGAGCAAGACCCTAACTCTCTTCACTTCTATGAAGGCCAAGAGAGGTGAAGAAGCTGCAGGAGAAAAAAAAATTGGAAGCTAATAGAGGTTGGTTTATGAAGTTGAAGGAAAGAAGCCATGCCCCTAACATGAAAGCACAAGGTGAAACAGCAAGTGCTAATGGAGAAGAGAAGCTGCAGCAAGTTATCCAGAATATCTAGCTAAGATCATTGATGAAAGCAGCTGCACTAAACAACGGATTTTCAATATAGATAAAGCAGCCTTCCATGGGAAGAAGATGCCATTTAGTAATTTCATAGCTAGAGAGAAGTCAATGCCTGACTTTAAAGCCTCACAAAACAGGCCGACTCTCTTGTTAGGGGCTGATGCAGCTAGTGAAGCTACCCCACTTACCATTCCAAAAATCCTAGGGCCCTTCAGAATTATACTAAATCTACTCTGTATATGCTCTTTAAATAGAACAACAAAGTCTATATAACAGCGCATCTGTTTACAGCATGGTTTGCTGAATATTGTATGCCCACTGTTGAGACCTACTGCTTAGAAAAAAAAATTCATTTCAAAAATACTACTACTCATTGACAATTCACCTAGTCATCTCAGAGCTCTGATGAAAATGCACAAGGAGATTCATGTGTTTCCTTGCCTGATAACACAACATCAGTTCTGCAGCTCATAGAGCAGGGAGTCATTGTTGGGGTGATCAGACCTAACACCAGGTCGTGAGGGCAGTGAAGTCCAGCAGAGTCAAAGGAATGAGAAAAAGTTTGAGAAAAAGTGGGACCAGGGGGCCATCATGAGTGTGGAGGCTGCAAAGGCCCCCGAGCTCTGGGAGCCCACGCTATTTATTGATGCTCAAACAGGTCCTGAGGATGTGGGGGTTGAAAGGAAACAGTGTATCAAGTGAATGAAAAACATGGCTGCTTGAGATAATGGGAGTGCTAGAAGCAAGGAGCCAACATGTCTAGCAGACATGCAAGCCCTGCCTCAGCTTCTCTCCCAACACTCAGCTTTTCTCCCAACATGCCCCCTGTCTCTTTTTTGTAAAAACCACCACAGCTATCATTATTATTAGCAAAAGGTGCCCTCTTTTTTAAATTAATTGAGCAAGGCAATTGCAGGCTGTACAGCCCTTATTTGCCGGTTGGTGATCCAGCTTCATTTTTCTTAGCCCTTACTCAAAATGGAATTGCTCTGGTTTGAATGCTTCCCACATATCTCCCCTTTCCCTTTTACAAGAGGAGCCTTAATCCTAGGGGTTGCAGAAGGATGAAGGTCCATCCTCTGAAACTTCCTCATGCTGAATAGGGGCGATCCTACCTATTAGGGTCTCTTGTATTCAGGATAGAGAGGAGTTCAGTCAGAAAGCACTGGTCCGTTAAGCAATTATAGGTAAAACCTTGGCACTCCAGCAGTTTCTCAGCATGGCTCATACTGGGGGAACCCAGTCCATGGTTGGGATCCATGGGTCCTTCCAGTCTCCTGTTCCATGGTTGTACACATCTTGAGGGCACCTACATGGTTTGCTTATCTCCTGCAAAAACACAAGCATACCCTCGCCCGTATGTTAGTAAATCTACTGAAACAGAAGCAAAAACTTTTGTGGCTGCAACCAGGAGGCATGCCATTGCTGAAGCATTTGTAACTCAGCTTCTGCCTCTTTGGTTAATTACCACGGGGTAAAACTTACCATTGATAACAAGAAGCAGGCCCCTTCTAACAGAAGACACAGAGAAAGCAAATCGGGGCTTAAAAGCAATCCTTCAACCTTCAATTTGCACTGTACAGGTGGGTCCACTGGATGCTGTGGCTCATGATAGATCTTTAGATGTTTGATGGGCACCCACACAGGCACCTGATTGTCACCTGGAAAGACACAAGCAAATCCTCTTCCCCATAAGATTATCTTTCCTTTTTCCTAGCTCTTTGTATGTGCATCCCTCCACCATATATCTTGTCCAGCCTTTTTATTTTCCTTTTGCCCTGTCAGGTGTTGTTCAGCTGCAGTCATGGGTTGATCTTTTTGTAAATTTAAAAAACTTAATGTTAATAAAGTTAAATGCAGTTGTATATGCGGTGTCTTATATTCCTGGTCCCCTCCCTTTTGCTTTTTGTATTTGAGTTTTTAAAGTACAATTAGCTCTTTCCACTATTGCTTGTCCTTGTGAGTTATGTGAAATACCCGTAGTATGGGCAATATTCCATAGTTGAAAAAATGTAGCCATGGCTTTATTGAAAGGGAGTAGAAGTTTGGATTTTATCAGGGGCTATAATTAACCCTGCTGCATTTACAGCCTTTTCTAACTGTTTGTAGCACAACATCAGTTCTTCCCTAGTTTCAGCTGCACACAGAATATCATCCATGGAATGGATGATACAACATTTTTTAAACTGTTCTCCAACTGGCTTAATAGCTTTCCCGACATAAGTTTGACAAATAGTCGGACTATTTAGCATGCCTTGTGGTAGTACTTTCCAATGGTATCTGTCTGCTGGTTCTTTATTATTTATGGCGGGAACAGTAAAAGCAAATTTTTCATAATCTTGGGCAGCTAAAGGAATGGTAAAAAAGCAATCCTTTAGCTCTATCACTATGAGAGGCCAGTATTTGGGGATCATTGTTGGGGAGGGCAGCCCTGGTTGTAGTGCGCCCATGGGTTGAATCACAGCATTAACAGCCCTTAAATCTGTTAACATTTTCCATTTCCCTGATTTTTTCTTAATGACAAATACAGGAGAATTCCAAGGGGAGAAAGTAGGCTCTATATGTCCCTTTTGCAATTGTTCCTGTACCAGTTCTTTTAAAGCCTCCAGTTTTTCCTGTTTCAGCGGCCATTGCTCCACCCAAACTGGTTTGGCAGTTAGCCAAACAAGAAAAATGGGAGCCAGAGGCTCAACAATGGCCACTTCTAAAAATGACACCCCAATCCGGTCTGATCTATTTATTTGCCTTTTTAATTCTAAAGGTTCTGATTGGCCATTTTTATCTTTTCCTACTCCTTTTCCCAGGCGATATCCCATATTTTTCATCATTTGTCTACTATGATTACTATATTGATCCATAAGAATAGATATTTCAGCATCCCATTGTTACAATGAGTCTCTACCCCATAAATGGACAGGAATAGGTGTAATGATAGGCTGAATTGTCCCTTCCTGACCAAATTTTTTGAAGCAATCAAAAAATTCTTGATCAAAGCTCGTATAGTGGACGTTGTAATGCTAACATTTGAGGAAGGAATCACCAAAACCCGACTTAGTGCAATAAGCACTAATGTATTACATGTCACAACTCGAAGCCCCACCAGGAACTTCCCCGGGGTAGCTCCACCTGCTCCCCAAATGCAAATTATCTCATAAAAACAAACTAATAATCTGTATATAAAAGCTACAACCATCATTTTCTGCAAGTCTTCCATTGATGTGTCCTCATCTATTTTTTCCATTATATAATGCATAGCAAACTTAGAGATATCCTTTATCCCACTGAGTTGCATAATGCTTAAGACAATGGTTGCTTTTACAAAGAAGAGAATAAAGAAATCCACCATCCTTGCCACCTGTGGCCCAAGGATGGAATAACATATTCTTTGCCTGCCTGTTGCCTGGTCTCACTGGGGCTTCATGAAGGGGCTGCAGATCCTACCTTTGTCACTGGAGTGGCCCGGACCAACGCCTGCACATGAGGAACCCAGGGTCTCAGACCCGTGACTGGAGCAGGGGTGCTGATGCCAGCAGCTGCCCCCGGGTCAGGCCCCCGGGTCAGGCCCCCGCGGCCCTGGGGCTCAGGAAGTAGAAGGGGTTGTAACAGCCCAGCCGGGGGGATGGCGGTGCCGCGGCCTGGGGGACCACAGTGCCTCCCAAAGGGAAGCTCTGTGGGGACGGTTGGGGGCTGCAGCAGGCGGGGAAGGTGGCCGGGCCACTGCGCCAGGTAAGGTAGCCGCAGCAGGACTACCACAGCCACTCATGCACTCGCCAGGAGCATCCAAGGACGCTCAGCCACGCCGGCCTCTCCCACGGCGCCGCAGCTTCGGACACTTCAAGCAGCCTATCTGCTCCTGCAGCCCTGCAAGGGAGCTGGAGGTCGCCTCCCGGATCCTCCTGAGCCCGCGGGGTGGCTCTGACCCATCAGCGGCGGTGACCCTGGGGTCCGCGCAGGGGCATGGGATGGCGGCAGGAGGGCCCCTCAGGGAAGGGAGGGGCTCATGGTCCCCTCGACCCTCGTCATGCCCCAGAGGGCAGCCTCGGGCTTCCTTGGGCCCCTCTGCCATCATCACCTCAGCAGCACCCTCCATGGTACCTGTCACTGCTGTCTTTATACACCTTTTTTAAAAAATCTCTTCCAATTCTCTCCCATTCATCCAACTCCATAGTCCCCTGTTCCAGGAACCATGGGCAAAACTGCCTTACTGTACTAAAAAGTGATAACAAACTCTGAGTACTAACTTTTACTCCCCCACTTCATAACAAATGCTTTAAAGAACTTAAATAAACAGAATGTCTGCTTTCACTTTGTCTCATTGTTACCTTGGTTCTTCCTAGCACTCAGCTTTCCCACCGAGCTTCTTTTAGACGTCCTCGGGTATCCTTTGATAATGCATCTTCTGCTTTCACATGCTCTGGTGTTCCTTCACCGGGGTCTTTGTGGCCCCACATTGGGCAGCCAGGAATGTTGGAGTGATCAGACCCAACACCAGGTCGTGAGGGCAATGAAGTCCAGCGGAGTCAAAGGAATGAGAAAAAGTTTGAGAGAGAAAGTGGGACCAGGGGGCCATGGCGAGCGTGGAGGCTGCAAAGGCCCCCGAGCTCTGGGAGCCCATGCTATTTATTGTTGCTCAAACAAACAAACAAACAGATGGTGAGGATGTGGGGGTTGAAAGAAACAGTGTATCAGGTGAATGAAAACATGGCTGCTTGAGATAATGGGAGTGCTAGAAGCAAGGAGCCAGCAAGTCTAGCAGACACACAAGCCCTGCCTCAGCTTCTCTCCCAAAACTCAGCTTTTCTCCCAACAAGTCATTTTGACTTTCAAGTCTTGTTTTTCAAATAATACATTTTGTAAGGCTATAGCTGCCTTTGATAGTGTTCCTCTGATGGATCTGGGCAAAGTCAATTGAAAGTGTTCTGGAAAGGATTCACCGTTCTAGATGCCATGGAGAATATTTGTGATTCATGGGAGGAGGTCAAAATATCAACATTAACAGCAGTTTGGACGTTGTTCCAACCCTCATGGATGACTTGGAGGGGTTCAGGACTTCAGTGGAGGAAGTAACTGCTGATGTGGTGCAAATAGCAAGAGAATTAGAATTAGAAGTGAAGGCTGAAGATGTGACTGAATAGCTGCAATGTCATGATAAAACTTTTACATATAAGGAGTTGCTTCTTATGCATGAGCAAATAAAGTGGTTTTGTGAGATGGAATCTACTCCTGGTGAAGATTCTATGAACATTGTTGAACTGACAACAAAGAATTAGAATATTTCAGAAACGTAGTTGATAAAGCAGCAGCAGAGTTTGAGAGGACTGACTGTGAGTAAAATGCTGTCAAACATCATCATGTGCTACCGAGAAATCTTTTGTGAAAGGAAGACTCAATCCATTTGACAAACTTATTGTTGTCTTAAGAAATTGCCACAGCCACCCCAACCTTCAGCAACCACCACCCTGATCAGTCAGTAGCCATCAACATTGACATAAGACCCTCCACCAGCAAAAAGATTACATCTTGCTGAAAGCTCAGATGATTGTTAGCAATTTTTAGCAATAAAGTAGTTTTAAATTAAGGTATGTCCTTTTTTAGACATAATGCTATTGCACACTTAATAGACTACAATATAGTGTAAACATAACTTTTATATGTACTAGGAAACCAAAAAATTTGTGTGACTTGCTTTATTGTGATATTTGATTTATTGAGGTGGTCTGGAACCAAACCCACAATATCTCCAAGGTATGTCTGTATTTACCCAAGTGGAATAAAAGGCCTATGTTCACACACAAAAAAACTGTAAACAAATACTTACAGCAATTTTATCACCAAAATTTTGAAACCAAAGGTCTCTCAACTGGGGGATACATAAGCAAACTGCAGTACATGCATAGAATGAAATGCTACCCAATAACAAAAAGAATGGACTATTGATATAAATAACATTACATATCTCAGATGCATTATGTGAGGTGAAAGGAAATAGACTCCAAAGACTAAATACATACACTGGCTAAGAATGGCAGAGCAGCAAGATAAAAGGACTCAAGGTTTTTCATAATGATGCAGCCACTCCTTGAGTTCCAAAGATCTATATTTGCATGAAGCAATTTGTTTAAATCATTGTCATTTCAGATTTCATGTCACACACAGCTATACCTCATCTTACCTAATATAATGAGTGCATGAATTAGTCAATTAATGAAAATTCCACTAAATGTAGGCTTTGTGAAAAGAGAAACTGTGACTATCTTATTCACAAATATCACAATTTCCTCCCATAACACCATTACACAGAGTGGGTATTTGATAAATATTAGTTAAATGATTAAACAGATAAGAATGAAAATAAAGTTAGGGTTTTACAGGGATATAACAAAATTTTACATTCAGATAAGCATGCTCCCCTTCAAAGTAGTGACTTTGGCACGTTACATTTTTCATTCCAGTGATGCTGCTTTCATTTGAAAATATATTCCCTCTCCTATTCTGCTTATTAAAATATTGCCCTTTCTTTAAGTAAAATTGCTTTTCTTAAATAAATTATTGACTTTCTTTCTTTCCCTCAATGAGCCAACAATAAATTTAACATGTCTTAACATTTTATTCATTTTTCAATATCCCAAGTAGTGTGTAATTTATCTTCTTTTCCTCTAACAAATATAAGAAGTTAATATAACAGGCACAGAGTAAAAATAAAAATTCAGATTCTATGCAAAGCTTGAGAGACTTTGGCTCAAAAAACCATCATATTTCCAGATGTATCACTAAAAGTAATTTTCATTTATTGGACACTGATGGTTGGCAGTAAGCTCTTGAAATATCATTAAAATATTTCTGCTCTAACCAGTTTGCACAGTCAAGTGACTTTTAAAAAATCATTTACAGCTAAGCTGCTGTTATGGAATTTATTATAAGAACTCAATTTTCTCTACCAGTTTTTCTACTAGGAAACAGTAATCCTGGCTACGAGTAGAGACCCCTTAGTTGCTTTGAGACATCAATCAGTTTTGTACCTTGTTTGTGTCACGGAGCACTTTTGCGTAAACACATAGACCATCCTACATGGGATTGACACTGTAATTCTTCAGATAAATAAGCTCTTGTCCTAATGACATTCTGACAATAAAAATATTGGGGGCTAAGGAGAGAGAGTTAAGAGAGATGGGCAGATATATATAAGCTAAATAGGATATTGTAAAGAAAGTCTAAAAGTTTTATTACCTTCATTTTTTCCAGTTTCTATCATTGCACTTGAGAGCGAGTATAGTTTGAATTTTTCCCTGTGATCTTATTTCTGTACCCAGGGCCAGGAAAGGTGAAATGGGTAAGAATTTAAGACACTGGGTTTCCACCATCCCATCAACTTTTTCCCTTACCCCCATTGCTGATGCCTATAATTCCACCATCAGAGCAAATTTCCTTAGTCAGATGGCAAAGGGGGTTTATTTTGAATTGAGTACTAATCTGAAATGTGGTAATGGCTGTCTGGGACACAATGCTCATAGGGATCATGATGCCAATTTGATGGATCAGTTAACCCAATTTTATTTTAATTTTAGGCATGCACAGATTGAGGTAGTTGGGGTATCCAGATAAGATTACCCAGTGGGTAGTTGAATATGCAGGTCCAAAGTTCAATAGAGACAATAGAGATAGACATTTTGAGACTTAAGTATAAAGTTGAACCTCTCACTACTCTCCACTTGTGTCCATAATAGACAGGGTGAGCCACTCATGCACTTGTTTCTTCTGAGCCCAACTTGTTTATCTGTACACCGCTGCTCAAAGCCACCACCAACAGATAGTTGGAACCAGATATGAAAAACAATCTTCATTACAAGTTGTATTAGGTTGGTGCAAAAGTAACTGCAGTTTAGAATTACTCCATGTTTAGCACTCTGTGGGCTAGTACAACAGGACAGTATTTAAGGAAGTGTTTGTGATAGTAAGATCATTATTCAAGTGGCTGACCATGTTATCTAAGTTGGATAAAAAAAGAAAAAATCAGGAATAAACTTTAAAATGATTTTTTCCTCATGAGTCTCAAGAATCACTCTGCCCAGGTACTGTATTTTCTCACCTGGTTTCCTTAGCTCTTGTGAGGGTATTTTCATGCATAGATACTTGTTCAAATTGAGGTTTCTGCAGGGAGATGGACCTGGAGAATGCTATTATGGCATCTTCCTTAGGTCCCTCCCAATCCCAAGAATTGAAACCAATAGAATTCCCCTGTCTTGTGCTAACCAATTCTGGGACCAGGCATACTCTTCTCTCCCTATGTTAAATATGATTGAGACCAAGCAAAAATTAGCCTGACTCTTTGCTTCATAAATACCTGCTCCTGTGCACCTATTTAAACTGTTTTCATTTTGAGAATAACTTCTCATGGAGTGAGTACTTCAAGATCCTCACCTCACTGGGCCTTCCAATCTAAAAGTATCATGTTATAAACTGCCCGTTCCAACCAGTCCATTTTACAGGGTTTTCGGAATGCAGGAACTATCTAGTTTGTCTTTGTGAGCCTAAGCTGAAACTTGAAAAGAAACCTGGAGTATAAGGTTAACCTTTCAATCACTTAGCAAATTCCATTTGTTAAGTATCCCTCATAATCTCATACAGATACATGGACACACCTCTTACAGTGAATTCCTTTATTGTCTTTGCCACTCTCAGCAAGGAATTGCACGTGTGTGCATGAGTATGTGGTGGAAGTGGTAGCCTCCCACAAATTTCAAGTCCTTTTTCCCGTAATTAAAATACAGATACCATTGGGTGGGTAAAGTTCTGAGTGAATTGCTTAACAAGCATGAGCCAGATTTCGACTATTGTGTTGTGAGTAAGCCCACTCTCTACTGGTAAGTACTTGGGGGCTAAAGTTCTTGCCTATATTTCTTCTGCAGATGTCTCACCTTGTCACCAGCCACCCCCACTGTGAGGAGAACACCCTGCAGGCATCTGTTCCCTTTGAGTAAATGCCACTCTCCAAAGCGTTTTATTCTCAGGATAAAACATGCTTTGCACAAAGTCCATTCCTGATTCCATGAGGGGCACACACACCAAAAAAATATTCTTCTCAGAAGTAAATAAATGATCTAAAATGCAGAGGATACAAAGTTTTGTGTTTTTCCCACTGGCTGCATCTTATCAAAGGAAAGATTCTTATTGCTGACTTATGAACAACTGATGGTGTGCATTAATTAAGTTATTGGAGTGAAAAGAAAAAAAGGGAAAACTAACAAGTATTTTGGTTGGCAGACACAGGAGCCTTTCCATGCAACAGAGTAGAAAAAGCCTGGTAAGATGTATTTTGCTGGATTTCTTCAGTCTTTGCCTGGGGCAGTGCAGCCCCTGTCTTTGAACAAGGTCAGGTGCATTGTGCATGCCCACGATTTAAAGAGCATTGACGGATTCCTGCGGGGGGTGTAACCCCAGTAACAAATGGCTCTGTGGAGGAGAAGGGACCCCACACAGACTGCCTCTTTATCTCCCAAAGGTAGGGGCCCTGCAGGCTCTTAACTAGTGGGGGTGGGTTAACACCTGCTCCCAGAAAAAATGTACTCAGGCTCTCTGGTCACAGGTAGCTGACTTCCTGATAGGCAACGCTGGAGGCCCCTTTCATGGGGAGTTTTTCTCTCTCCATATAAATGCAAAATGGATTGTAAATAACTGTACAATGTTTTCCAAGTTGAAGGCCAGTAGGCACTAACTCTCAAAGCATGTAGCAAGGAAATCCCCCCAGAAAGTGTCAAATATGTGTACACATTTGTATGTTGTATATAGTTGTCCATTTTTTTATTTCAACATTACCTTTGGATATATAAATATTTGTATTAAGTGTCATAGTGCACTTGATTAAGAAAATTTGGGATACCTGGAGTAAATCAATCGGATAATTGATATTTATATTGAAGCTTACTGTGTGTGGCTACCAGAAAATATGTCATTTAGAGAATACTTTAATGATAAGTCATGGTCCCTGCTTTTAAGCGGTTGGCAGATTATTTGCAGAATGGTGCATGCACACACATAACATTTCTAGCAAATCAACAAGTACTAACTTGTACAACATACCACAAGTATTAATAGAAGATATCGATGCTCAGGCTCTGTCAAGTGGAGGAATAAATAGGAGTTAATCAGAGGTGTCTTCCACAAGGATTTCTTATGTTGTTGTAGAGGATGTGGATCTCACTCCAGAGAACTTGTGCTTGAAAGAAATGTCATTTATTTACCATTTTCAGATGAATTAATTCAGACTTTTATAATGATCAGAAGGCAGTGAATTCACCTTCTGTGAACACATAGCAATGACAGATGAAATATTTTTTAAAAAAGAAAAAAAAAGCAGCAAGATCTAACTAGGCTCTGGTACAAGATAAACATCTCCGTGGACCAGAAACAAAAGAAAACCATAAATCATGGGTTGTCTGAGCTCTGGAAATAGACACTGGTGACTGAGAGTTTGGTCCCTATGGGAAAAGGAGTTTTAAATGTGAGTGAGACCTGGAGCAGAGCCAGGCTTCCTGTGTGATGCCAGAGGCGAACAAGGCTCGCTGCTCTATTATGACTATGGCTTCAGATGAAGCTGCAAACCTGAAGAGACAAAGGGCGAAGACGAAGTGTGACTCCCAGGAACTGAGCCAGCACCATACAGACTCGGTAATGGATCTGCTATACTCCACAATGTCCCCTAGGGGCAGTACATCCCAAGCTGGATTGTAAACCTGATTCTGGTTTAGGAGTAAAAGGGCTGGGCTAGGTAAAGAAAACCACCAAATTCTTAGGGAGGGAAAAGTTTGAAGGGGATGCTCAAAATGAGCCTGCAAACCAAAGTTCAAAAACACATGAAGAAGTCTAATTTCTCAAAGGACAGCCAAGGAACAGAAGACTTGGTAGTATAATTCAGAAAGAGTAATTCATCCAAATAAAAATTATTTTAGAGAATAGCCTGAAAATAGGTCAGAATAAATTTGTTGAGGTGGTTCAAAGACATAATAAAGGCATTTATACATTAAATAAATAAATTATGGAACATAAATGGGCAGAAATGAAATGAAGCAAATTAAATCACATCATCAGTTCCTACATTGTTGGAAGAGCTGGGAACCAGCCTATGTAATAATCAGACTCCTTCCCCTACCTCGGAAGGGATGAGAAGTCTATGAGGCTTATCTAACATTATAAGATGAATGAAAGATCCCTATGGTTAGTCCATCCTGGTCATTGTTACTATCCTCATGTCTAGGCTCTTATGGTCTTCCATGATGACTGAACTGCTTGAGTTACAGGTGGACAGAGGTTATACTGAAGCTGAGACCCCTCCTGTTCAGAGCTGAGACTTCCTACCTTGCATCTCCTCAGAAGTCATGTCACTGAACAGAATGCCACCAAGAAGGAGAACACTTTCTCTCTTAGAACATTCTATTACTATTGTGTTTAAATATATAGGTTCTCAGGCTGGGCTTGGTGGCTTAATGCCTGTAAATTCAGCACTTTGTGAGACCAAAGTGGGAAGATTACTTGAGCCCAGATATTTGAGACTAGCTTGGGCAACATGGAGAGATCCCATCTCTACAAAAAAAAAAAAAAAAAATTAACCAAGGAAGGTGGCCAGTACCTGTGGTCCCAGCTACTTGGGGAGACTGAGGCAGGAGGATTGCTTGAGCCCAGGAGGTTGAGGCTGTGGTGAGCCATGTTTGTGCCTCTGCACTCCAGCCTGGGCCTCAGAGTGAGACCCTGTCTCCAATATATATTTTATATATATCAGATACATATCCATATATATATATATATATATATATATATATAACATATATATAATTGTGTGTGTGTGTGTGTGTGTATGAAGGGGAGAGAGAAAGAAAGGTTCTCAGGCCCTACTCAGAAATTTTGATTCCCTAGATCTGGGGCAGGGCTTAGAAATTAGCATTTCTGACAAACTCCCTTATGATTCTTGTGCAGCAGGCCCATAATTTGGAAAACACTAATATTGTTTATAATCCTCATTTTTCAAGTGATGGAATCAGGCAGAACCAGAGATAACAACACTTGCCCAGGTCACACAGCTAATTGTTGTTATAATAAAGCCCAACCCTTTTTTTCTGCTTGTTTTGGGTTTAATTCTCTCCTGTTTGTCTAGTTTCTTGGGTGGAAACTGAAGTCACTGATTTGAGACCTTTCTTCTAATATAGGGGATTAGTGCTGTAAACTTCCTCCTATGCACTGCTTTATTGGAATCCCACAAATACTCATATCTTACATTTTCATTTTCTTTCACTTCAAAATACTTTTTAATTCCCATTTCAAATTCTGTTTTGATCCATAGATAATGTATAGGTGTGTCACTTATTTTTCAAATACTTGGAAATTACCCTCCCTGGACCACACTTGGAAACTGTTTCTAGGCAATAAGTTGGGGGCACTTAAAGGCTCACCTCATTTGTTTCCTCTCTCTCAGATATCACTGGCCTTCATTGCCTGATGTCCAATGTCCTGAAAATGTTTGCTTCATATATTTTGTTCAAGTTTTTAGTTGTTTCAGGTGGGAAGGTAAATCTGCTCCTTGTTATTCCATCTTAAGCAGGAGGCCACTCCAGCCCCTACCTGGCCCCACAACACAGCTAGAGGGTCAAAGCCGGGCCATGCCACAGCTCTGTGTCCATACACGATCCTCTCAGGGCAGCGTGGTGGCCCCTCCCTGCTCAACCTCATTATCCTAATTTCAAGCTTCCTTCAGCCTCAAGGAAGCCTGTCCTGCCTGAAAAGAGGATGGAGCTCCTTGAAGAAGGAACTATGTTTTCTCCAGCAGCTCGCCAATGCCCAGTATACACTAGGGGCTCAGTTATTGTTTGTCTTGTTTTCTTGTTCACTCTACTTTAACTTAGGACATGTCACTTTCCCCTGTTGAACTCCATATTCAGATCTGTGAATAAGAGTAAGTGGGTAACGTACCTTCTACCTTTAACTATAGAGCAAACCCTAAAACTAGAACCAGAAGCTGAGGACTTGTGAATAGGGCATTTTCCCTGGCATGATGGATATGACCTACAGATGTGGCTATTAGGATGTTAGCTTGCCACTTGAATGTTTCTGCAGAATTTGACCCTAGTTTTCAAATCAGACTCAAGAATGACCTTTAGTGTTGGTGGTTTTTTTGTTTTTTGTTTGTTTGTTTGCTTTTTCTGTGAGTGTGTGTATTTTGAGACTTTGACACAACAGCTTCCGGAAATCTTTTTCACGGAGAGTATGTGGGCTTCTTTGGCCAAATTGGTTGGATGAAGGCTCCCATGCGCTTGGCAGCTGCTGTGTGAGCTGCAGCATGCCCCATGCATCCTGCTCTTCTACAGAGGTTTTTTCAGACATTACCCTGTGTCTGGCCATGTCATTTGTCACAGGTGTAGAAACAACAACCGAAAGCCTGAAGCTGCTGGGATGAGCACCTGCTGCAGAATCCTGGCCCCTCACAGAAGCATTAAGAAGGTGCTCCCACCCTCCGCCACTGCGACTGCCAGGATCCTACTCCCTGGAACACCATAGTCTGCGTAGGCAGCAGACCTGGTGAGAGCTGCCATGATGGTGTGAGCTGAGAGCCAGATGGTCGTGTTAGAAAGGCAGCAGCCTGGCCTCCTGAAAGCAGAGAGACTCGGCCTCCATCTCCCACTAGGAGCTGCCGTCTTGTCGTGGCTTTCCTCAGGAGCACCAGGAACGCTTCCCCAGGACCCCCTTTCTCAGCTTCCCTTAGCAGGACTCCCAGTGGGCTGCGGCGGCCGGGGACTTGGAGCAGGGAGCGGAGGGGCAGCCAATGGGCCTGAGGTGGGCTGACGGCCAAGGAGCCTCCTCAGGGCCTGTCCCTGCCTGGCTCTGGGCCTGCGCTGCCTCCACAGCCTCCGGGAGTCCCCCTGTTGGAGACTTTTAACAGATCTGAATTGCCCCGTAGCTTCTGGAATACAATGACATTTGCATGTCTTAATTTTTCTAAATAAAAGAAATCTGCTTCTGACACCCCTTTACCAAGGTTGATGGAAGGTTGGCTATCAGGGCTTACTTGACACTCTTGGATCTTACAAGAACCTCTATCTTACATTGCCAAGAAAAATGGAAAATAACTCAGTTGAAGTGGAGCTATTTTCTCTTATGCCTCAGGCCTTTAAGGGTATACAAACAACTAGCATCGCATACAGTCCCTCCAACACTCTTCCACACTCCCACTAAGCTCAGCTAAGGGAATCTTTGCTGGGACCTCCAAGGCTATGCTGCTTGGTTCCCAGTTTCACAGAGTCATTTCTATCTGAGATTCTACCATCTCTAGAATATTGTAGTGCAGTGACCTCATCACTTTGCCCAGTTGCAAGAAAACTACCATACTCCAGGGTCAGACCCTGTAACATAATAAAATATAATATATTTGGTCTCTGCTCCTGGTTCCTGCCATAGAGCTCCTAAAACCCTTGTAATTTCCTAAGTGCTAGGAGTGTTAGAAACATCTTTTGTATAATGTGATCTTTGATCCTGGTTCCTGACACAGAATGGACTAAATCCCTTAGAATTTCCTGAGGGGGATAAAATCATCTTGTGTTCTAATGAGGCAACTTTGGATAGGCTTCTGGCTAGCTTCAGGATGGGAGCTGGTAGCCCCCATGGCCATGATTAGAGCTTGTAACTTTCAGTCCTACTCCCCATTTTTCAGAAAGGGAAAAAGGGCTAGAGATTGAGGTAATGGTCAGTTATACCTCCCTAAAATTCCCCAAAGTATGGCGTTCAGAGAACTTCCAGGTTGGTGAACATGCCCATGTGCAGGAAAGGTGATGCATCCCAATTTCACAGGACAGAAGCTCCTGGGCTTGGGACCCTTCCAGATCTCACTCTGTGTATCTCTTCATCTGGCTGTTCACTTGTATCCTTGGTTATATTCAAATGCAAGTAAATATTTCCCTGAATTTGAAGCCATTATAGCAAATGATCAAACCTGAGGAGGCAGTCATGAAAACCCCCGGTTTGTAGTCAAGTTGGACAGAAGCGTGGGTAACCTGGGACTCACTACTTGTAATTCGCATCCAAGCAGGGGGACAGTCTTGTGGAACTGACCACTTAACCTGTGGGGTCTGCACTAACTCCAGGTAGTTTAGTGTCATAATTAAATTGTAGGGGACAATTGTTGCCTGGAGAGTTGGAGTACTGGTAGGTGTGGGAATGCCCTGTCCCCACATGTGGTATCAGAAGTGTTGTGGAAGTAGATAAAAACAGTTTGTTTTTCCTATTTAGGCCCCTTTCCTCTTCCACCTAAACAGCACCAAGTCCACATCTTGTTCTCTTTTCAGACAATGCAGCCCATTCTCTCAATGGACCTAAAACAGTGTTTTTTATAGTGTGGTCTAAAGAACACTGGTGGTCACTGGCAGCTCATCAAATAAGCTGCATGTGTTTTAACAGTTTCAGATAAATAAAAGGATGTAAGCAACTTTGTTTCCAACCAGTTCACAAATTGGAAATGTAAGATTAATTATGACTTTTACAGAAAACCCATTGGATTCTTTGTAATACACCCAAGCTTACCAGGAAGCCTCTGCTGGAATAGATGCCCACAGGAATAAGATGAGATAGTGTAAGAAAGGACTAGTATAAGAGACAAGCCCTTGGTGTTTTGTGGGTAGCATTAGGCATTAATCAATGTGACCTCTGCAGAAGAGCAAGAGAGGTCTCCTCACACAATGTCACTCATCTTGTCATCTCCTTCAGCTTCCTCAATAAAAAGAGTGCAAAGCAGCTGAAGCAGGATCTTCACAACAAACAAGAAAATGCTAACACACCTCAGGGTTTAGAGTGCGTGACATGAAGACCCCACCACTATGCCACATAAAATAGTAACGGGATTGATGGTAAATGAAATCATGTAATGGAATCTACTCTATTTAAAAGCCCCGTCATTAGTCTCCATGAACATTGTTAGACATTTTAGGAAAAGCTAGAAAACATTTTTAGGAGAGAAGAATGAATTTAGTCAGTGGGATAAAAGCTACTGGGTAAAAGCTTAAATTAGCACTCCCTTCCCCATGGTAACCTTTCCCCATAACCCTCAAATTCAGCCTAACACATCACAGCTCTATTGGTATATTCCTTTTCTTCCCTGACACTAGACTAAATAATAGGATCTGATATCAACAATCATGAAGTAGTCCCAGAACAATGCAATACAACCAAGAACAAGATTTTTTAAATGCTGCCTAAGAGCTGCCTCCTCCATAGTTACCTAACAAAGCTGTGCCCTAATCATCTCTCTGCAACTGCTTCTTCATTTCTAATCTATACTATGCAATTAACACCTCATTCTACTCCACTTTGTTCTCTGGACTTGACTCTTTAGCACTCTGTTTTGTCAATATAAAATATAGTTAATTATCACATTGTCTCCTCACTAATTGCTATTTGAGATTATTTTGTTTCCCCAATTAAATTTTAAACTTCTTGTGAACAAAGAGTATTGAAACTATTTGGCATGCTATAATGACTAACATAGGCATAACTACCTGATTAAATGATCAATAATCGGTTGACTCTCAGGTTTAAATCACACATCAAAAATAAAACAAAATTGGATTATTTCTTAGTTTCTTTCCTCCTAAATTAGATGTTACCTCAGAGGCACTACAAAATATTAGATTTTTTGGTTATAAAATCCATTTTTTTTTAAGTCGCTCTTAGTAAACTAGTCAGAAAAATGCAATACCCCAGAGAGATAGGGACATCATAGGAGAGTGAGGATAAAATGAACTTTCTCTTAGGGAATTATTTTAGTTTCCAATTTCTTTTATTGGACTAATTAGATTAAGAAGGATGGAACCATTCCTCAGGCGTGTTCGGAAGAGTCAAATTTGGAGTAGGTGGAAAACTAAGGATACAAAAAACAGGAACCAGGTCAAAGGTCTTCCCCAGGGAGAGGCTTCATGACTCTCATGACTCTGCCTGATGAAACCCTTACTGCCTGTCACTATCTTCAAAGCACAAAACAGTACACAGCCCAGAGCAGACCCCTGGTTGTATCTGCCCTGTGATTAGTTGACAAGATCACTGAATTGTGGGCTGATGACCCCAGTCACTGATGGAATCTGTCGGGCTCACTTTTCATCATCCTGGTACCCTTTTGTGAATAACTAGAGTTTCCTTCCTTTCCTTCCTGTCTGGTTTGCATCACTGACAAATTCCACTTTTCCTCTCTTGAGAAAGACATTCTTCATTGGCCCAGCCCATTATAATAGCACATTCCATTTCAAGATGAACTGGAATATAGCCTTCAACATAAAACAATTGTAAGTGGTTGAGATAAAGCACCCAATAAAGCAACTGAAAGTAGAAAAAGGCAGAAAGAATTTGTGCCTTCTTATGGAGCAATACTCCTCATCCATCAGCTAAAAAGGAAAATCTGGGACATGGCTTAAAATTTTCATTAAAATGGAACAGAGCATCAGGAAGTCAGATTTAGACCAACAACCATGAGATATTTTTCTTACAGTTCCTTTCTCCTGGACAGTCTTGCAGTCGGCTTCAAAGTTCTCTCTGTGACCAAGTTCAGTAAAGTTGCTTTTTCCTCCTCTCTTTGATTGAACCAGAGCTTTGGGAAGGGCAGTGAAGTAAGCCGAAATGAAATTGCCAAAGTTATGGTTCTCAAGTAAATGAGATTTTCTCTAATGCTTACCAACTGTCACCAGGTCAGATGAATTTTTCTGCTTGAAGTCCCCTGATGCATTAATTTCTTCACTGTCTTATGGTATCCCTCCAAAAGTAACCCCAGCAGCCATAAAAGCATAAAAAGAAAATACATAGCATAACTGGTGCACGAAAGGATGACAAGAAATAAAAAGTGGAGAGAAGGCAGAAAGAAAGGTCTTTAGAAAAGCATGTTGTTTTCTTGGCTTTCAACTCAGGGGACAATTCACACATCATCCCACTCAGACCTATCAGAAAATATCATGATGTGACAGGTCTGAGTTTGCTGAACTAGAAATCCTTAAAGGTGCGTGCATGTTTTCTTTTCTTGATTCATCTAGTACAGTGATTTTGGAGAACATTTTTAAAGCAGTGAAACCACTATATGTAAAGCAGCTGAAAGCAGAGTGACACTGGCTGAGTTAGGGGTCTCACTAGCAGGGCTTCCCTTCCCCACAGGAGTAGCCCATATGAGCCTTCAAGTAATTGCAGGATTGGAGGTGCAGAAGTCACCACTCTAGAGGATTTTTGGTGATCCATCAAGTGACAGCACCAGGACTTAATTTCTCTGAATACAAATGGCTGTCATCTAAATCAGGGAACAAGAAGATAGTCTCTGTTTCTCTCTTATGTATTCACGTACAGTTTCCTCATTCACTCTGGTTTCTTGGGCTAAAAATTAGTATCATTTTATGATAGAGACCAGAAGTCTTATCACCTACCATCTAACTGCCCTCATCTTCCTTCCTTCATAAAACATTTCAACAGATGTTTATTGAATCCCTCTTTTAGGTGCAAGGCACTATCTTGTTGAAAGTTAGAAATAGGTATAATAGTAGTAGTAGTAACAGTAATAATGGTAAAGATAATAGCAAATACGTAGATAGTATTAATTAACTTCCAAACACTGTTCTAAGCTCCTTATATACGTTAAATCATTCAATCATCTAAATGACACTCTAGGAAAGACATGATTGTCATTTCCAGTTTATAGATGAATAAATCAAGGCACGAATGATGAATCTGCCTCAGTTTAAGTTGACTTTCACTTCTCTTGCCCACCAAACCAGCAAACAAGTAGTGCACATAACATACACAAGATTAGCTGGGTGTGGTGGTTCATGCCTGTAATCCTAGTGTTTAGAGGGGCCAATGTGGGAGGATTGCTTGAGGCCAGGAGTTCGAGACCAGCATGGACAACATAGCAAGACCCCATCTCTGCAAACATTTCTAAATATTAGCCACCATGATGGCATCTGCTTGTAGTCCCAGCTACTTGGGACGCTGAGGCAGAAGGATCACTTGAGCCCTGGAGTTCAAGTGACATAATCATAGCTCACTGCACTCCAGCCTGGATGACAGAGCAAGACCCTGTTTCCAAAATAAAAATTAAATAAAAAACAAGATTAAAGAGTAAAGCTAATAGTTGTCATTCTCCAGTTCCCTCTGTAAAATTCAGTGTTCCACTGGAGTGAGGACTCTGCTGTGTTAGAAGACATAGAACATGGGTTTATAGATTTATTATTCAGGAGTGCCCTCGGCTGGGTCAAATACCCATACAAGTGCCATCCTATTATGGCAAAATCATATCTCACAGCAGCCTCAAACTCCTGGGCTCAAGCAATCCTCCTGCATCAGCCTCCCATGTAGCTAGGAGTATAGCTACTAGTGTATGCCATCATGATCGGTTAATTTTTTTAAAAAATGATTAGGAATTTCTTGCAGCACCACTCTGCTTCTAAGTTCTATCACTTACTGCGTCACTGGGTTTGTAGCAGGCCTGGCCATGGCCTACTAAAAAATAAAATCACTAATGTTTCATGTGTAGAATAAAAAAGTGCTGTTCATGCCAGATACCATTGGATATCTTGTCTGGAATGGGTGTGAGACTGTTTGTGTAGAGTGTGAGGTTAAACAATACAACTTCCTAGAAGTCTGTTTGGTTTTCTAAGCAGAAAGCCCCCTGCTGTAGATATTTACTGAATTTTTAAATTAATCTAGAGTACTTGAAGATATTTAAAAGAGATCCCCACTAATTTTACTTGAATTTTATGGAAACCTGGAGACCTATGTCAAAGAACTTGCATCCTCTGTATAATGTGGCTTCAGACATTATAGACCCATTGGATGGACTAAATATTTTCAAAGAGAAGCGAGCTATAAGAAATGGAACCTGGACCCCTGGAGAAAAATCATCTTGAAAGATGAAACCTCTCAAGGAGGCTAACTAAGCAAGAAGGGTTGACACTTTAGTTCTGAGTGGAGATTAAGGCCCTCACGTACCCACCCAGATATAACCCCAACCTCAGAATGCCTGGGGGCTCTGCAAAAGAGAGGAATGGGGAATAGAGAACTTTGTCTTTAGAGACCCTACAGCTCTGCTATAGAAGGCCCTTCTGAAAAATCTGGTCAGGCAAGGAGAAAGTACTTCCCTAGTAAATGATGGGGAAGAGCAGCAGTGGCAATTGGTGAATTAGAGGAAGTCAGGAGCTGTGGAAGAGGAACCTGTTGACAGCATGGAGGCCAGTGGCTTCTAGGTCAGGCCAGGTATGATCAGCGGTGTAGTCAGCAGGCTCAAGCTTGATCAGTGTCCTGTGGTGGTGCAGACACAGTCAGTCTAGAGGAAAACTGACAGTGATATGGATAGCAGCAAGGGCAGCATCTAGTGGGCGGCCAAGTGGCAGCAGAAAGATGAAAGTTCTGCAAATCTGCATCCACTGGGAGATGATACCCCAATCTGGTACTCCTGTAGGGGGACTGACTCCATGCTGAACCCCTAAATCCTAGAGGAAGGGTAAGGAGGAAGCTAGAATCATTCAGAATACACCTGTAGGCACACTTAGGGATTCTTCACTGTCTTCAGGGAGAGGAGAGGACTTACTGTCAATTAGGCAGGCAGGGGCTTCGGAGCATTGAGATTCCAGCTATCACTATAAATGTGACACCTCTGACTGTATGAAGTCTGGGACTTAACAAGTTACATATGTAACATTTGGGGTTTTTTGTTTGTTTGTTTTTGTTTTGTTTTTGAGACAGAGTCTTGCTCTGTCACCCAGGCTGGAATGCAGTGGCGAGATCTCAGCTCACTGCAACCTCTGCCTCCCAGGTTCAAGCAATTTTCTTGCCTCAGTCTCCTGAGTAGCTGCGATTACAGGCGCCTGCCACCATGTCCAACTCATTTTTGTACTTTTAGTAAAGACGGGGTTTCTCTATGTTGGCTAGGCTAGTCTCGAACTCCTGACCTCCACCTCAGCCTCCCAATGTGCTGGGATTACAGGCGTGAGCCACCTTGCCTGGTCCATATATAACACTTCAATCTTAGTCCCAATGAATGCAGTCTTCATTATTTGTAAAGGAGTGCTGACAGAGTTATGTTTCAGTAGATATGTCTTTGGGAGCCTCTTTAGTTCATATGCTTCCATGTTTCTTAATTCATCAGACATTTATCGAACATCTATTATATGTCTGACAGTAGGCCAGTGATTGAGAATATAAAAATACATACACCAAAATAAATATGGTGTAGTCTTAATCTCAACAATCTCACAGGTTAGCCGGGCACTAATCTATTAAACAATGATGGGATGTGAGGTGGTCAATGTCACAGAGAGGTATGGCCACATGTAGGGAGAAGCAAAGAAGGGGCTGGTGAGAAGTTACAGAAGGTGGCACAGTGGATGAGCTACACAGGGCATAATAGGTGACAATGAATTTGGTGGGAAAACAGATGGGAGGCAGGGCATTTGGATCTGTAAGGGAAAATGGAGAATGCCCAGCATAATCTCCAGGCATCTCCCTACTCAGTATCCTGCGAGTTTGACTTCTATGGATTGTGTTCCCTCCTATTCCCTGCCTTTCAGGTTTGTATTTCTGAGGGGAGGTGCCAGCAAGAGGAAAGAGAGATATTTATTCCTCCACCTCCCTCTCCGTCCAGTTTGATAGTAGCTTTGTTCTTCCATCTGACAAGGACTCCCTCCCAAGTTCTGGCAAGAGAAGGTAACAGTTACTAGAAGAAGCCAAGGTTGGCAGCTGCCTGCTTTTCTGGTGCCAAGGTAGTCACCTTCCCTTACCGGCTTCATTAATCCTGCCCACATCTCTACAGAGAATCCCTTTGCTTTACTACCTTCCATTACCTTTCTAGGTGCACCACCTGTTCCCTGTTGGGACCCTGCATGACACAGCACTGTAAGTATAATAGTATATGCAAATGAGATATGAAACGACACAGCTCAGGGAGCTATTATTAGTTCAGTGGCTGTAGGCAGAGCTCAAGAAGCAGAAACAAGAGATGTAGCTGAAGAGGATGCCAGGGGCCAGGTCACATGGAGCCTCATGTGCTATGTGTAAGACGCTTTGTCCCAGAGACTCTGCTAATATAACTGGTGTTCATGTATTTGGCTTTTCTGGTGATTTCCTCACAATTACTCAAAATTCCTTAAAATCTTATATTATCATGGCATTGGATTAAAGGCATTTCTCTGCCTGTGAATTATAGAACACAGCTTTCAAATAACCTGGTTGAGAAGTAATAGAACTCCTCTATTTTCTGCCAAGAACCACTGTGAATTACTCTTAGGAATAAGGACACAGGATTTAGTTGAAGGTAGTAGCTTTCCCCTTCCAATATGTATAATCCTTAAACAAATCATATTCTGGTAGATGATCCAGAATCGAGTGCTTCCCTAGAATTCCACATAGTTGTTCTTCACTTTTTATTTTTCTCCTAAACAAGCACTGAATTATCTTGGGAAGGTGAGCCAGATGAGAGAGCCATTGCAAGCCCAGAGAATAGAAGTTCTCAGTATATTCCATATTCCTTCTCAAACACAGACCTTCTTGCTAGCTGAGAGCAGAAGAGCCAAGTGGAAGAGAAGGTAGTTCTTTATTTATTATTAAGCACAGTGTATTTAATATAACAGGATATTATTGGTGGAGTTATTGCTCTAAAACAGAGATACTCAAACTCTCCGGCCAGCCCTGAATGAAACAGATATTGTAGGTGGGCTGATTCACACCCATTCACAACACTTTTTCCCCCTGTCAACCTCTATCATAGAGAGTAGAAAAGTTAAATATTCATTTTACCCACCTCCCTTGCATAATGATGAACAGCCAATCTCCAAGCCCTGAATTCCTTACTGGAATATTCACCTGCTACATGACAACCTCTATGTGAATATCTTGTTAGTATCTCAAAGTTGTCATGTTTAAAACTGAACTCACTTTGTTTCCCACTCCCTCCTCTCAAAAACTTTTCCTCCCCCAGTCTTCTCTATCTCAATAGAGGGCATGCCAGCCCCCCAGTGGCGTAAGGCAGAGACAGGAGTTATCCTTCATCCCTGTCTCCCTCACACCCTGCAACATATCAACCACTGAGAACTATTTTACCTTCAAGACACGTCTCAAATGGTCTACATCTCTTGATCTCTACATTTTACCACCCGACCAAGTTACCACCATCTTTCATTTGAACCACTACAAAAGCCTCTCCTCTGTTCTCCCTTCTTTATAATTTTGTCTCCTCCAATCTACTCTCATATGGAATCCTAAATAGTCTTTTAAAATCATAACTCTGATTAAAAGTACCTGAACTGTGTAAATGGCAGTGTAAAAGAAGACTCCAATGTCTTCTAATTGTATTTAGAATAGAATTCAAGCATCTGCAAGTGTCTGTATATCTGACTCCTGCGTCTTGCTACTCTCCCCTTCTCCCTCTATACCTTGCTTCCCTTCACTTCCTTGAAAATGCTGAGTCTTTTCTATGTACAGAAACATGCTGTTTTCTCTTCCCCGCTCCTTCTAATCCTTCAGGGACCAACTTAAATGTCTCCTCCTTAGGGAACCGTGTCTTGACCACCATGTTTAAATACTGTCCCCCATTCCCTTTACTCTCTATCACTGTACCCTGTTTACTTCCCAGCACTTCATATGTACATATTTGCTTACTTACCCACCCACTAGACTGTAAGCTTCATGAGTGCAGAGATGGCACCTTCTTTATTCCCAAATAAAATGTAAATCTGGTACCTCCCACTGTGCCAGTGGATAATAAACAAGCTCACCCATCCAACTATCTCCATCCTTCCAACAACAACAACAACATATTGCTTATCATTGTGATTTACACTGATAATGATTTAAATGTCATGGGACAGAGTGACCTAGCAAAGACTTTTGAAACTGAAATGGATAGAAGTTAAAGAAAATGTCTTAACGATTGCAAAAAGTGTTCTGTTTCTCAAGGGGTAGTGGATTGTTTTAATCTTGGGGAAGGCAGTTTTCTCAATTTGGGAGAACTATTAGAAGAGGACCTTTGCTCTCACATAAGTAAATCAGGTTCTTACCAAGTTTTGTTTGGGAAAACTTTGAAGTCCCCATTGAGCTAAATATACATACTTTAGTCAGGATGCTAAGTGCTCCAGGTAATCTGAACCATTAAGAATAATTAAAGCAGAGGGATGTCTTTGCAAACAATTTTCCTCACTCTTTTTTATGGGTTAGGGCACAAGTATTTTATCAGGTAGGTGGTATATTGCACTTTGCCTGCAATTGTCTCTTGTTCTTCAAAAGGCCTGGGTACATTCTTTTGTAAATAGAAGCTCACTGAGGCAATGAAGACTGTAGAAAGTCAATAGCAGAGGCTACCATTATCTAGTTCTATTATGTAGAGAACTTACTACAAGTCAGGCACTAGGCTAAGAATCTGATAGTTAGTGTCTCGGTTCATCTTTTGACATGTCTGTGAGGTAAGTACTCTGTTTGCCCCAATTTGTGTTTGAATAAAACAAGACTCAGAGTGGCTGAGCTACTCTTTTTTCTTTTTTTTTAGACAGTGTCTCAACTGCTGGCTGAGTTACTCTTAAAATGTGATTTATTAGGTTGTGATTTATTACAAAAGTAACTGCAGTTTTTGAAATTAAAAGTAATGGCATCAACCCAATAGCTACTTTTGCATCAATCAAATAGCTGCTTAGCAGCAGAGCCAGACTTTCAGCTGAATTCTAGGCACTGTTAAGGGGTGTGTTAACTAGGCAGCATTAAGTGCCGTAAGTTAAGGAATATCATAGGTTAAGGAGTGATCTTCATCTCTTGCTGGAAGAGAGACACTAACAAAAGCAACTCAACTGGACTGGACTGGTCGGCCGCTGTCCTACACAAGATGTTGTTAAAGGCCGAATGCATTATTAACCAGTATGTGCTGAGCCATCAGCCTGCTGGGACCAGTGAGCAACACCTTGTTCTTGTGGATGGGGTGGGCTTCTTCCACAGGAGAAGCCATTTCCACTGTTCACTGTCTCAGAAATAGGCTGCTTCTAGAAAAGGAAGTAATGTTTGGGGAGGTGGGCCTTAGACTGGAGAAACTAGAAATTGGAGATACTTTGGTTTCATGTCCCCACTTTCCGGATATAACAAGAATCTAGCCTCTCTCATTCATTCATTACTTAGTATCTGTGGAATTATATTTCTGATTACAGGCTAGTGAGAACTTTTCTTGTTTAAGGTGACATTTTTTACTATAACTGGCATTTTGTGTTTGTATTTTTGTCAAAAACCTTTAAGATGCTGTGGCAGAAATCCAACTTAACTAGCTTATGCAGGAATGGGAATTTTTTGGCCCATTGGCCTAGAAAGGCTAGAAGCCTGGGGCTCAAATATCTCAAGCACTCCTTGCAGCTCCCCCACCCCTCTCTCCTGGCTTTGCTATTCTTTGTGCTGGCTTTTTTCTTAGGCAGATTCTCCTATGTTGTGGCAAAGATGGTCCTTGCAAATCCTAAGTTTTACTCTCTTTACAACTAACAATTCCAGATGAAGTATAAGAAAGGGCCACTTTCCTAAAACTTCCAACAAAAATCCCAGAGAGGCTTTAGGAGTGGCTTGATTTAGGTCACATACCCTCATCTGAACCAATCAGGGTTCAGGCTAATGGGATGGGGTATTTTGGCCAACCTGAGCTGGGTACCAGAGGAGGGGAGATAATGCAATTAGACAGCCCGTCCAGGCAGGTAGGTCCTGAAGGAAAATCATGTTGAACTGACAAAAAAGAAGTGTATGTCCCTTATTAAAAGAAGAAAAGGGATGACAAGAAGCAGAAAAAAGGTTAAAATGTGTTGATTCCAAAATAACCGAGGAGCCGGCACACAATTGAAAATATACCACAAATAATAGAAGTGCCCATGGTTTCTGGAAGATACAGAAACAATTCCTAGAGCTGAGGCCCTGAGAGATACAACCTGAGACGATGTCATTCCCTTCAGTACCAAGGGAGAAACAAAGGCTAGTCACAGACTGGAATTTAAGATGCAAGGGGGAAAGGTGTCCATAAAAAAAAAAAATCACAGATTTCAGGTTTGTCCTCTATTATTTCTTCTAAATTAAATTTCTATGCAGAGGATCCATATTTTTAAATATGAATGAGTTCTGAGCTAACAGCGACTACTTTCCCTAAAGCAGAATACCAGGGGATCTACATATGATCAAAGTGACATGAGTGTTTGCGTGTAATATTCAGGGTGGCCAAAGACAGAAAGAAAGTAGTGTTGGTGATGATCTTGAGATATCATCTGACTCCAAAAGTTTGTAATCAGGTCCAGCTGATATCTCAGCCAGTTGGTCTCTGGAACAGCAGCCTGACTGTGGAATCCTGTTAAAAATCAATCTTGGAGATCAAGGCAGATTTCACAGGCTATACATGATCTGGTAGTAAGCATATAAGTGACTTCGTTTCAGAATCCCTTAAAAACAGGAAAGAGCATATAGATAGGGACAACATACAAACAGAGGGAGAATGAGAAAAGGATTTTAGAATATATTGCACCTAACACCTTATTTTCACAAACAAAGAAACTTAAGAGAGGAATGTATGGAATTCTGTAAGGCACACAGTAGCCAAGGGCGTCCTTTAGCACATAGTGACCTCATCACAGAGGGGTGATCCCCACGTCTTTAGCCAAAGGACCAGCAGAAAGATGAGCTATCAGCCTGCTGATGAAAGATCCGTCTTATTTTTAGCATTTGTGGTTATCATCTTTCCTCCACAGTGCCCCAGTCCTTTGCCCATAGCCATCCTCATAGTGCTGGGAATCTCTTTCAGCAGACAAGACATCTAACGATGTGAAAAGGAACAAAAAGTCCAGAATAGGTGAGAAACACACACAGGGCTATGTAAGTGATGCAGGGGAAAGGTAGAGTGCAGGTGGCTATCTCAGTCAGCCCCTCAAGGGGCTAATCGGTTCCATAGGAAATTGTCAAAACAACTGTTTCACTGAAACTCAAACACCAGCCATCATCCCCGTTATATTGTTTTGTAGGTGCCACTCACCTTTCAACTTCAAGAGCTCGGAAACTGTATCACTTAGTTTTGAAAATATACTAATAAATACCATACCTTGCAGATTCATTTTAATCAGCCCTGTCTTGAAATAGCTGTTTACTAATTTTGCATAATATAATTAAATTCCCAAACACTATACTTAAGAACCATTAAAGATATGACTTATCCTGATGAGAGCTGGGAAATTCCAAATTTAGGATGTCTACAATCCCTGGTGTTGTGAAAATAAGATTCTCCACGAGGACAGCAAATTGGAATGAGAATTAAAGAGTACAGTTTCCCTTTTATTAAATATTATAATACATGAAGAATACAAAAGGCAGGAGGCTCAGGCAGGCTGAGAATCTGGTTCAACATTTTCTCCCCTGGTGAATCCAGTACACAAACACTGATTTTGGCATTAGGTTTCACAAGCTCCTAGCTGCAAAGGTTTACAGCAAAAGGAAGAGAGGTGTGGTGAAGTGAGTTAGTAATTTCTTCTACCTTCTAGACTACTGATTCTTTCTCTGTCATTTAATGTCTCTCCCTCCACCTCCCACCCCAACACCAAGCAGGACATCCTTAATTTCTCCCTCTTCCCGTTGCACATTTTTGACAGTCTCATGTCTGAACATTCTTATCCATCTCACGTGGCCTTTGTCCTAGTGAGGCCCTCATCGTGTTATACCTTATCTGGCTTACTGCAAAGGTCTCCCAATTAGTTTTCCACTCTCCAATATCTTTTTCCTCCAGTCTTTGCTACTCATGCTGTCAAATTAACCTCTAAGAGGTTGTATATTTCACTTCTACTACTCAAATCCCACCAATATTCTTCAAACTCATGTTGCTGGAATCCAAAATTGCAGGCCATATTTCTAATATTTTGAATGCTCCTTTACTCAAATGCCTCTGCCTCAGTCGAATTGATTTTCGTTCCCCCTAAAAAAGTAGGTTAATGACCTAGACAGTGCTTGGTACATAGAGGGGAGAATAAGAAATATTAGTTTATTCTGCTTGGGATAAAATAAAGCTATTATAGTCCTAGACCTTTGCCTGTATCTTCCCTTTTATCTAATGTACTCCCTTCTCTTAGCTGCCTGTCAAAATCTGGTCTTTTTTAAAAAAGATGAAGTTTCACCTCTTCTGTGAAGCCTTTTCTATCTAGCCATTGTGATTATTCTCCTTCTAACTTTCTGTAGCAGTTACTTCTCCATAGCACCATTTGGTTCCAGTCCAAGGGAGAAGAAGTTGCGGTATTTGCCCACTAACTCCAATCTAGCACAGGTTGAGAGCAGCTTCTGGGAACATTTGGCTCCCTGGCATATTGACCTGACCCATGCATTGACCAAGAATGATTTCAGCCCCCCACCACCCCACCCCACCCCGACCCCTGGCAATAAAAAAAAACACTCAGCCAGAAGAAAGTCTTGCAGGTCTTGCAATAGAAAGCTGTGGAAATGTAAGGGCATATTGAGGTCCCAGGAGCATGGGAGGGGCATCCTTCCATGGTGACTTATTGTAGGTAAGTACTAAGAGTTTCCCCAGGGAACCTCTTATATGTAAGATGGCCTCTTCCCAGCTCCCATGCTGTAGCAGACACCCTAACCCCTCAAAATGTCAGTGTCAGCAAGTGACTTTAAGAACCCCTTTCTCTGCCTGCTAGACCACTGGCAGGAGGCACCAAAATGCCTAGGAAGCAGTGGATTAGTATGATGTTCTGTGGAATGTCAAGATAACCAAGATCCTTTGGATTATATTCTGTCAAAGAGCAGCAAACACCACCATGGGGTGAGGCTCTGATTGAGTACAGCTGTTCATCCCAGGTGACTGGAAGCTGCTTTTGATCCTAATTCCTGGTGCAACCTGAAGGGTATATATGCCAAATAAATAGTCACATACCAAGTGCCAAAGTGTGGGATGCTATGTAGATATGTTCTAGAACATATCAACACTGATATGACACTGCATCCAGCACAGCTGCTGTGATTGGGCTACAACTTGATTAAGCTTACAGTGGTCAACCATAACTTGCCATGATCTACCTGGATTTTTTTCAAGGGCTAGGTTGGCATATTAAGTGCAGTACCCTGGGTTTATACTCTGAAGCTTGTCTACAGAATCTTTGACATCTTAATGGAGATACTAAGAATGAAAAAACACAGCTGCTTTCACCAGGGAAGAGTTGGAGACTTAGATCCACTTAGATGGTTTGATTTGGGAAAACTAAAAGAATCAACCATTGATTTACGTAAATGATAGATACCATTACTAGAAATATAAGGGTTGTGAAATGTTCTGGGTATACATTGTTAAATGGTTCAAAAGTTACCTATGTGAGAAGCAGCAAAAACTGGCGAGGTAAGGGGCTGGAACCTCAAAGTATGAAGCAAGAGCGGTGATGCAAGCCTAGGTCCTAAACTCATTCATGAGAAGTAGCTGTGGTCACTTCTGGACCAGGCTGGATAAAGCTTAACCTTGACTGTATATACTACACATGGTATTTAGACTGAATAACTCAGACTTAGGGAAATACAGTTGTGTATTTTTTTTTTTTTTTTTTTTTTTTTTTTTTTTTTTTTTTTTAGACAGGGTCTCACTTTGTCGCCCAGGCTGGAGTGCAGTAGCATAATGAGATCAGGGCTCACTGCAGCCTCAACTTCGCCAAGCTCAGGTGATTCTCCCGTTGCCTTAGCAACCCCCCCACCCCCACCCCAACCCCATACCTGGGACTACAGGCGCAGGCCACCATGCCCAGCTAAGTTTTGTATTTTTTGCCGAGATGGGGTTTCAGCATGTTGTCTGGGCTCAAAGCAATCCACCTGCCTCAGCCTCCCAAAGTGCTGGGATTACAGACAAGAGCACCTGGCCACACTTGCATATTCTGATATCATTTTTCAGTGGAGATAAAAAGTCAGGGTTGGGCCTTCCCTGGGGGACTGGTTGTTTCCACTCTCAGTCATCCTGGGAAGAGTCAGCGCCTAGGACAAGATAGAGATTATAGACAGGTTTTCAAGGACATAATACTTTGAGAAGAATATAAGCATATGAGCAGTGATTATTAAAACAAATAATTATAAGAAAAAAACAGAACTGAGTTGTCACCATTTTCATCACAAGTTTAGCTGCCCAAGCAGGTTTAGCCTGCAATCCTATGAACCAATTCCACAGAAGGGAAACACACAACCCTTATCAAAGACCCACACAACTAAAAAGCAACTGATTCATCCTGCAAAATAATTCCCAAGATGATAGAAACTATGCCAAGAAGAAATGGACTAAGGTCAAGGATAGAAGAATGAGCAAAAGAGATCAGAAAAAAAAGCAGTGGTTATATTGGCTTTACTCCTCTCAAAATGTTTGATGGAAAAGACCAACTCTCCATGGACAGTCAAGTATTTATACTGATGCTGCTGGAGGCTCTTTGAGGTTATAGTAGGTTATTACTGACCAGCTCGGGGAACTAACTTGCAGGGACAGGCCTATGTCTGCATCTTCTCTAGCCGTAACCCCCTCCTACTGCTCATAGGATCCATTAGGGGCCTGTGCAAGGCATTGGATTTCTACAATCCCATCATCAGAATGCGGAGTTTTCTCTCCATGCCTCTTAGGGAATTTTGTTTTATGACATCATTTGATTTTCAGTGTCCCATCTCCATTGATTTCCAAGGCAAATAAACCTACTAAAGCTCATTAGAAAACCAACACTTCATGCAGTTACAAAAACCACCCCTATCTATAGGGCATCTGCTCTTAGGTATTATTAGGTAATATTAGGTATTATTCTACCACCACTGGATAGATCTTAATTATTGCCAAGTTTACAATAATAAAACGTAAGTACATTATTTCAGGCTTCATATCACATTAAAAAAAGCTAAACATTACACCTGTGAACTGGTCACTTCTTTTCACAAATGTGTCTCTCTTTGCCTTTGTTCACAGTGCTGCCAAATGTTATCCTTTTGTCTGAAGCTAATGGATGTGCCTCCACTTCGTCTACTCTCAGCAGCTGTGACCATCATCTAAATGAATATAAGAATTGAATTAACGTGCAGTGAGTGCCCACAGTGTCCTGAACTATATTAAAAATGATGATTGATGGCTCTGTGGAATAAGTTCCTATTTTCTTTGGAGCTCAAAATCTGTGTGAGGAATAGATTAAAACTATCTCATACATAGTTTACCTCCCAACTGTGAACTAATAAGATGGATAACTCATAAGAGTATTATATCTGATTCTGGGGTTTATTTCTTTACTAACTTGTAGAGGTGTGGATGAGATTTTGAGAATTCATAAAACTTAAATCAAAATAACAAAACCGCTATGTGAAGCTCTGTTTCTGCCAGGAAGATGTTCAGTTTCCTCTTGGTATTACATTTCAGACTGAAGAAGCTATCCCTGTGTTAGTTGGGACCCACAGAAAATAGAAGGCATGCTCTGATGGGGTTTCTGAAGAGACTGTAATGAAAGAAATTTTTGCAGAGGCTTGGGTGTGATCAAGGAAACCTATAGGCAAAGCTGAGGATTCCAAGGATAGTACCAGGGCAAGTCATTACCACCCTGAGACCTGAGCCCTGACAGAGTGAGGGAAGATGCATGTCACTGGATCCTGGGAGAGCTGAAAGAGAGTAAGGGGGTTTGCTGTGGAGGCACGATCATCAGGGAGGGATGCAGCTACCGCTAGGGCTGCAGTTCCAAGCAAAGGGAGCAGGGAAGACATACTCTGACTTCTGTCTTCCTGCTCTTCCATCTCTTGCATTGCTTCCCATTGGCCAAGTCCAACCGGAAACAAGAGGGCAATGGAACCCAGATGATGGAGCCTGTGGAGGTCAGGAGAGAGGAGGGTAGAGAATGGATTTGAGGAAGGGCAAAAGGTGAATGACCAACACAATCACCATCTAGACTAACACAAAATGCCACCCTCTATTGAACTGTCTTTTCTTGCTCTAAGGTAGTATTTCCCCAAATATATTCCAGATGGGTGCTCTGTGTTGCAGGGGGGTGGGTTTGGGGAAAGGAGAATTTCTTGTGCATACATTCATTTGGGAAACACTGGATTAACATATTAAACTCTGGATCAACACACTAAACAGAACTCTTTACTCAAGAAATTTTCAAAGCTGTAGTATGTACATAATTTTTTTAACAAATAATTATTGAGAGCTATGATGAGCCAGGTTCTGGGCCTAGCTAGTGATATGATGAATAGGACAGACACCCACACTTGCAGTACTCACAAACAAGTGGAGGACAGACAATAAGCAGTAAACCAAAAACTAAATAATTACAAAGTGTCTGATGAAGCTCCCAATGGGAATGAAATGTGCAGCATATCTCATACATTATTTAGCTTCATAAATCTTTGTTTCTGGAAATCTTTTGGAGAGTGAAAGACTCTCTTTGAGAAAGGCCACTCTAAGTTTTTATTAACTATTGGTTACATATTTTGGTCTGGAATTTACTTGATTAAATGCTAGATACCTAGTTTTTGATAACAGCTTTACACCTTGCTGGCCCTAGACAGTCAAAGAGCAAATCTGATATTTATGGAAAATGGGGAATGGGAAGGTAACACAAAAAGGAGAAGCAAAAAAGGGAGAACACAAAGAAAGGAGAATCTTAGCTGTGAAAGCCATTTAAATCAACTTAGCATTTTTCTTGCAATGTAGACTCTTCCTTGGAGTCTATCCTGTAAGGCAAGGTGATATTGTTACTAAAGTTACCATTAGGGTGGATGTGCATGAAGAAGGTAAACCTACTACCAAATTTTTTGGGGGGGGGGTTTTACAGTGTTTATTTCTTTGTTTCATATTTTCTTTTTTTAAATTTTATTATTATTATACTTTAAGTTTTAGGGTACATGTGCACAACGTGCAGGTTTGTTACATATGTATACATGTGCCATGTTGGTGTGCTGCACCCATTAACTCGTCATTTAGCATTAAGTATATCTCCTAATGCTATCCCTCCCCACTCCCCCCACCCCACAACAGTCCCCGGTGTGTGATGTTCCCCCTCCTGTGTCCATGTGTTCTCATTGTTCAATTCCCACCTATGAGTGAGAACATGAAGTGTTTGGTTTTTTGTCCTTGTGATAGTTTACTGAGAATGATGGTTTCCAGCTTCATCCATGTCTCTACAAAGGACATGAACTCATCATTTTTTATGGCTGCATAGTATTTCATGGTGTATATGTGTCACATTTTCTTAATCCAGTCTATCATTGTTGGACATTTGGGTTGGTTCCAAGTCTTTGCTATTGTGAATAGTGCCACAATAAACATACGTGTGCATGTGTCTTTATAGCAGCATGATTTATAATCCTTTGGGTATATACCCAGTAACGGGGTGGCTGGGTCAAATGGTATTTCTAGTTCTAGATCCCTGAGGAATTGCCACACTGACTTCCACAGTGGTTGAACTAGTTTACAGTCCCACCAACAGTGTAAAAGTGTTCCTATTTCACATCCTCTCTAGCACCTGTTTCCTGACTTTCTAATGATCGCCATTCTAAGTGGTGTGAGATGGTATCTCACTGTGGTTTTGATTTGCATTTCTCTGATGGCCAGTGATGATGAGCATTTCTTCATGTGTTTTTTGGCTGCATAAATGTCTTCTTTTGAGAAGTGTCTGTTCATATCCTTCACCCACTTTTTGATGGGGTTGTTTGTTTTTTTCTTGTAAATTTGTTTGCGTTCATTGTAGATTCTGGATATTAGCCCTTTGTCAGATGAGTAGGTTGCAAAAATTTTCTCCCATTCTGTAGGTTGCCTGTTCACTCTGATGGTAGTTTCTTTTGCTGTGCAAAGTCAAGTCTGCAGGGGTTCAACAAAGATGGAGAAAGCAACTGTCTGGGGTCATTTGTTCATAACACACATTTACATGACTTTTTGTTAGAAAGCTCTTCACAAAAAAAAGTATGGCCTGTTTGTCATAGATGTGATTTGGTGCCCCACCTCCATTCTCTTTACTGGGCCTGTGCACGCCACCCCAGCTGTGAGTATCGCTTTCTATTGCCTCCTAAGAGCTCACAGCTGCCCCATCTCCAGTCTCCTCTGCCCTCCCCTCTTCCAAGGGGAAAGTGCTCTTGAGTGTTTCATGCCAGAGGTGCCAGTGAATCAGGCCAAGGCTCCACTTTTCCTAGGCCATATCCTTGCTGACTCTTTCCCCTTCACTCCTTCCCTGATAAATTATTCCCAAATAGCCTTTCCGTAGTTGTGGTCCCCTGTTTTCATCAGGCTCCACAGGAAACTGGAATCAGAAGAGATTTGGAAAAAGTCACACAGCAAGGTAATGCCAGGACATGAAAGACACCATCAGCGTCTTTATACTGTGCTCACTGGTCTTTCCATTTGCCCCATGGAGATCTAGCACATTCGCTCATTTAATAGCTTTCTATTTTGATTTCTCTTCAAAAAGAATATATGTGCAGAAAAGCTTATTGAACTAGCTGTTCTCCACATCTATGAGAAGCTATTATCCACATCTGTTATCCACATTTATGAGAAGCTAAGCTATTTAGATCATTTGTCACGATTCTTCTGTTGACCATTGATGCAAATTATAGACATAAATATCTATGAAGAAAATTTAAAATGTGAGCTTCCAAAACCAGCACTCCAGTAAACTCTTTAAAGTGATAGCAAAGGTTACAATCCTTAAAGAACCTTTGCCACATATTAAATGTTGTTAGAATATATAAGCATTTGCATTGCATATTATGATTTATAATACACTATCATAAATATTTTATTCATCCTCCCAGTAACCTTGTGACTGGAGTAAAGTATTGGAATCTCTATTTTGTAAATGAAGAAACTGAAGTTAAGGAATATTAAGGGACTTGGTCAATGTCTAATAGTGATTAAGTTGCATAGTGAAAATTTGACAGTTTTTTTATTAGCAAATTTTGAGCCTTTCTACTTTATTGCCTATTTTATCTACTTTGTCATATTTTGTCATTTCTTAAATTGTTAGACCTTATAACATCAGTGTATCATTTAGTCGTCATGAAACTCTGTAGTACTATTTGTATTCCAGAACACAAGACCTTCTAGAATTTCTATGGCATAACAAAACAGACTGCATAATCAAACATTTATCCTATTTCTAGGAAGTTGATGTGTCAAGATTTTTATTTCTCTCCACTTGTTATAAATTTGACTTGTGGTTCTATAAAATTAATGTCCATTGATTTCTTAGAAAACAGTGCATTCCCTACACAGAGGGTTTGGTTTTCAGAAGAACCAAACAGTACATCATTATTGATTATGTATTGCCTTTCCTTAAGAGCTGTTGAGAATGTGTATACTTTTCTAAATGGTTACTCAGACATAACACTTTAATTCATTTCCAAAATTCAGCCTGTCTCCTAGCCAACTACAATATAGTTTACTTTAGAAATATCAATATATTGTTTCAGCAAAAAAAAAAGTCAAGCAAGAAAATATTGCTCAAGTGTTAGCTTTTGTACACAGAGAAAATATATGGTTTCAACTAAGTAGGAGAAAATAGAAACCATTTCTTCTCTGTGGGTTAAAAGAATATACTCTCCATTTACAGTATCTTCTTGAGTCTGTGCAGTTAAAAGTGACAATGGGACTGTTGATGAGCCAGAGAGAGAACACAGAACTACTGAGGGGCTCATGCGTATCTTAAAAATTATCATTCCAAGTGCCTTATGCACTTACTTCTAACTCTAGGCATACATGAAACAGCCAAGCAAATTTCATGTAATTGCCATACTCTAACGGTTCCAGAGGGAAATTACTGATCACAGTTATTTACTTAAACACAAATGGGAAACTAAAGTAACCTCAGGGTCACACTGAAACAGCCCTTGACCTGGGTTATGACTTCAAAATTAATGGGAAAGAGCAGGCAGTAAGGCCATTGGGGTGCACTGAGCAGCCTCGCCATAATTAAAGACCCACAGGCAGACAAATGACATTATCCGCTGCTCTGGGAAGGGAGACAGTTTACCCATTCCAGCAGATCTCTAAACATCAGTAGTTGCGAGTTCTTGCCACATGGTTCTATGCCTTTAAGAAAGCAAGCTTCCTTCAGTGTTGTCGATGAACTGATGGTCATGGGCAGTCTTTTTAATCACTTTTAAATCTTCAGTAATCATGCCATCCAAGGATTTAAATATCATTCCATGCCTAGCGTGGGGCTTCAGGCACCACACACAAAAAGTATCCATGGGCCGGGCAAAGTGGCTCATGCCTGTAATCCCAGCACTTTGGAGGCCGAGGTGGGTGGATAACCTGAGGTCAGGAGTTCGAGACCAGTCTGGCCAACATGGTGAAACCCTGTCTCTACTAAAAAATACAAAAATTAGCTGGGCGCGGTAGTGCGGCACCTGTAGTCCTAACCATCGGGAGTCTGAGGTGGGAGCTTGAACCCAGGAGGCAGAGGTTGCAGTGAGCCGAGATCGTGCCACTGCACTCCAGCCTGGGCAACAGAACAAGATTCTGTCTTAAAAAAAAAAAAAAAAAAAAGGTATCCATGTACAATTAGCTCTGACAAGCATAGAGAGCTTAACTCTGCAATTTTCAAACAAACATAACTTGCATGTTGATCAAGTCACTCAGAGCCAGAGATCTAACCTAGATTCTTGGAAGTACAATGCTCTTTGGAAGATTATTATAATAACAAGATGAAGTAAGAGTTAGAGTAGAACAAAAAACACATGACGAGCCCAGCCAACCAAACCCGAACACATTCAAGCAACAATTTAAACCTGTGGATAGGCTGAGATCATTGCAGACATCTGGCTATTTCATCATGGCTGGGTTTGGGTCACTCTGTGGGCAGTCTTTCCCCGGAGGTGGGTCTTCACACAAGGAAATAGCTCTGCTCTGGGGCCTCCCAAAACTTCTACTTTGGCCACTAGTCCTTAAAATTAAGATGCCAGAGAGCTCATTTTTAAGAAAAATGTGAACATAAGCAAGGCAAAGAACCCAAGCGATATAACAATAATGGAAAAAAGATTGTTTCTTTCCAGATAGCTGATAAAATTAGCAGAAATTAAGGTTTTTGTTTTTGTTTTTTGTTTGGAATGTAGTGTGTTTTTGTTTTGGTTTGTTGTTTTGGGTTGTGTTTTAGCTTTATCCACATAATTGCTTCTGATCTGCCTGGTCTTGGTGGTGATACACTAGACGTCAGAGCCCTTCTTAGGGTCCTGAAAGATCTCGTTAGAACCCAAGGTTGGGCTGTGCGCGGTGGCTCACACCTATAATCCCAGCACTTTTGGGAGGCCGAGGCGGGCTGATTACCTGAGGTCAGGAGTTCAAGACCAGCCTGGCCAACATAGTGAAACCCCGTCTCTACTAAAAATATCAAAAATTAGCCAGGCATGGTGGCACGTGCCTGTAATCCCAGCTATTCTGGAGGCTGAGGCAGGAGAATCTCTTGAACCCGGGAGGCGGAGGTTGCAGTGAGCCAAGATCATGCCACTGCATTCCTGTCTGGATGATAGCGCGAGATTCCATCTCAAAAACAAACAAACAAACAACAACAACAAAAAAAAAACCAGGGTTGTTATAGGAGCAGCTAACTTGATTCTGATCAAGGCCACCATTCCCTAAGCTTTCCTGGCTTAGAAGGAGTGATTAACAGCACTTTAGAGACCAATAGTAAGAACAAGAGATTTTATTTTCACTGCACTTTCCCACATGACATTTGAAAGGCACAATTGCTCTGAGAAGTTGAATAATGAGGAAACTGAGTCAAAGTTAAAGAATTACTTGCCAGTTGAAGAACTATTTCTCTATCAGAGAAACAGATAGAGCCACCTCTCCCAGGTGCAATAGAGCTTGCTTGTCAGTAGAAGTGTTTGGGATGAGCCGGCCGCAAAGACGCCCACTGTTCTTCAGTGAAACTGACTCTCAGCAAGCACCTGAAAATAATCATGTTTTTGCGTCTCTCTCTGATTCACCAGAGTCTTCCTTTGTCATGGATTTCTACTTCATTTCCACTTTATACTTGTTTTATGTGCAATATTAAATTGCTTACAAGTACTTACAGAATTCTAGATGTGATATCTGGAAGATCTGAATTTTAAAATTTTCCCATTCCCAAGCACTAATGTTCACACTATCTTCTTCCCAGCATAACTGAATCAGATGAATAGAGAAAACTAGGATTCAAATACCCATATTGCAGGCAGACTACAGAAACATCTGTATATAACAAGAATTTCTGTTATAACAAAATATTTTATATGCTTTCCCCCCAATTATTGCACATTGTGTTAATTTTTTAAAAATCAGAAATATTTAAGTGAATTGTTAAACATGCAATGCTGGCATACTTGCTGCTGAGTACAAAAGCAATTTTAACACACCACTCGGTTGATTAAGTCGTGTGTACACAAGATCACACATGACATACATTCCTTCAAAGTTGCCTTAAGCACAGGGCCTACAACTACCTTCCTAGACAGTAGGATCAGAAGCCTATAATTTCTTCCAAAATCTTCTGTGGCTCTTTAAATGAAAGCTTTACACAGAATACAAATTAAGCTACATGCAGAAAGAGGCATTTAAAAAAAAGAAGTTGAGGAGCTACCCTAATATTAGTCTACCATTCTTGTTTTAAGGAAATCTATTGTGTGCTTTTATAATTAATTAAAGAAAAGGAAAATTACTCGTTTCAGAAAAGTAAAGTTAGATCATTTGTGTCTTCATGTTTTTGATGACTCATAGGCAGGGTTTTTTTTTTAATGAGTGTTCTCTTTGTTTTTTGAAATAAATATCATCTGTTCTAAATGTAATGCTTTATTTTCAATTAATCCAAGACCTGAGAGTATTAATTATCTTAGCAGCAAGTCAAACTAAAACACTGATTACAGACATTTAAACTTTGACCCTAAGAAATAGTTACTCTTCAACATGATTCATTTTATTTTTTTCTCCAGAGGTCTAATCTTTCAACCCTTCCCAGACAACCTATAATTCTGTTCCTTTGCCCTCTCTGAAATTACCCAAGTGCTGTCTGCCTTCAGGGGAGATTTACGGTCCTAATGGTAGAAGTGGTGAAGGTCAGCTGAAAGCTTCAGGTCTGTCTACCCAGGAACAAGGAATTCCTAAATAATTTCAGTAGTCCTAAAAATAATGATTGGTTTCAGCAACTCGATGACAGATAAACTACTACCCCATTTGGCAAAAGAGTTTGTTTCTCCACTGGGAAGAATTCATTTGCTGAGTTTCTCTGTATAATGACAATAACTGTGGGCAGAGTCAACGTGACTGACCGTGTAACATCATAAACAAGCCATTAAACCACAACCGCATCTCCTGGAGTTTCTGGGGTGATTTTCATTGCTCCCTTTTAAGTGCACACAGTGATGGTTCTCATGCCAGATATTTCACTTGCTTTCCTTAGGGCTGTGCAAGGCACTGTTTTATCATCCATCATGAAATCTCTTCAGACCTGGCTTCCCAGCTTCTCTTAAAAGTTGTATGAGGTGGTTTCAACTAAACTCTTTTGAGGGTTTGGTCTTGAACTAGGTTAATATCCATAAACTTTGTGAGCTAGAAGTTGACTCTGATTGTTAAAGTGAATTTTCTCCTACCTGAGAGGGTTTTTTACCCTCTCAGTCATGTGGCTCCCCGTGACTTCCTATCCCGCCTGTGGGTCAGTTCATGAAACGTTAAAAGATTAGATGGTGGGGGGATGAGAATGTGAAGGTACCAGAGGTTGGTGTAAGTGCCTGTAACTCAATGTCCTTCACATGGCATGACAAAGGCAGATATTGACAGCCACTCATTTGGTGTTCACTAAGCCCATTTATGATTAACTCCTCAGCACCTTCCATATTCTTCCCTTACTAATTGCATGCTTAAATTCTAAAAGCAAACCTTGTCACAGGCGTGGCACCACATTTGTGAACAACTCCACAAGTATTTGTCTAAACAGTGATTCTCTTAATCAATTTTTCAGTCTCATGTGGACAAAAAGTAGAAAAAGACACATACCAATAGCATAAAGCAAGAATCTGGAAATATCAGAGAGTTGAGTTCCCAAAACTCGGTTTAAACATGTAGGTGGCATCATAAAAAATCATTATTTAAATAATAGAGAACTACAGTTTTTTTTCTACTCCATACCATCTCCTTTCAGTTTTAATTTCTAGAATTAGGATTATTCAAAAAGCACCAAATGAGACACCAAGCACATACTGTTCATGATCTCTGCTCTCAAAGAACATTCAATTGTACTATTTTCCATGAAATCTTCACAAATCATTATCTTCCATTACTTGGCCCTCATCTGCCTTTCTCAAGGGGTAACATTGACTTCCTCCCTTGCTGTATACAACATCAGGGATCACATCTCAGACTTAAAATGTCTTCCAGGAACTGTTCCTTCTTAAATTTCTTTACTGTCTTCACCATTCCTATTATGTTCTGCTTCTGTAGTTTCCTACAGACTTCCCATAGTCATTTAGCTCCTTTTTTTTTCCAAGCTGGATTCATGTACAAATTAAATGACACAAACTATACGTATATGCATGAGCTGTTTGGCTTATTTTTGTCCTGGCTTTAAGGTAAAACTCATTCAGTTTTAACAACTAATTATTTTATATCATTGTGCTGGTATGTATACCCCCAGAATACATACAGAAGAAAAGTTACTGGTTTTCTAAATATTAGGCCATTACCTCACTAATTGCTATTCTTGTTTAGAGCTACTTATGCAGGCTTGAAGGTCATAATTTAGCCTGGATTCCTTAAATAAGTTTCTGCCCCATTTTTCCTCCTTTATTTAAACTTGCTTTGTCCCTTTTTTCATCCTCAGTTTGATTATTAATCACTTGTCCTTGTTTTCTACCAAACTTAGATTAAATTTCTTAATAAAAATCTCCCAAATACTAAATCAGCATTTCCTATGCAGCAAAAGACACAATTATTCACGTTGTGCTGAGGATTTGCCATCTATCCACAATAACATCTGCTTCCAAAAACAAAGTCAGACGTATGACTTTTGTTGATTTTTATATTTTTGTTTCTGGCTTTCTCAGACGCTCTGGATTTATTGCCCCATTACTATGATTTGGTCCTTTCTTCATCTTTGTATTGTTGACCCTTCCATCTATTCACTGATACAATTACTTTCCTTCAAAAATGGAAATAAATCTGCCCAAACTTGGGATGGAATTATAATTTACTCTTTCTGTTGACTTCCTTGATTAGTTTCCTACTTTTCTTTAAGAGTAGCGGATATTTCACATCATCTCTTTGTCCTTGCTTGTCTACTAGAGTCAACACCTTACAGTAATTTGACAAAAGTCAGGTAGCACTGGTTACACACACATTTTTTTGACACCCAATAAATTCTACACGAGTTCCCTAAGGTTTAATCAAGATAACCTTTCTAGTTCTTGGCTGAGCAAATGAACCTTTCTTGATGTTTTCCAGTGAAGGGAACTAGCATTTACTGAGTGCCTTCCCTGCATGTCATTATACCACATTAACTCGTTTAATTACTGCAAACAGACTCATGAAGTATGTACTATTATTCCTGTTTTGCAAATAGGAACTGACCACCTCACAGGTGAAGCGACTTTGCACAAATTACATAGCTGCTAAATAGCAGATGGAATTAGTGCCCACGCCAGCCTGACTTCAGAATAGCTGCTTTGTCTGCAATATATCATTCTGTCTCTAAACCAATTCTACCTTTCAAGAAACAGAAGAACAAGACCTACCAAGCAACCTTCTCCCCAAGCCAGAATAATAAACACAATTCACGCTTTTTGGTAATGGCTCACCATATATTATTCCCAGGTGAGCTGGGGCAAGCAAGTCATTCTGTAAGTGTTCATGCTAGAAAAACTTCTTACAAAATCATTTGTTACCTTTAATTCCTAAAATTTATTTAGATCTCTATTCATACTATTCTTACAATTTAGTATCACCAACACCTAGCTCCTTGAACCAAGCCAAAAACTATTAGCTTGTTCTTAAACATTGTTGACTCTGAGTATATATAGCATATTTGTATCTACAAAATAAGCATCAACCATTAGAAAATTTAAAAAACTTTTAAAATTTATCTCTATGATTCATCTAACATTAAATGATTGAATATATATTTGAAAGCATCTGGATTTTCGACTACATGTCTTCATTTTCTCCCAGCTGTTAAGCATATAAATTCTGCCTGTTGGCCGGGCGTGGTGGCTCACGCCTGTAATCCCGGCACTTTGGGAGGCCGAGGCGGGTGGATCACGAGGTCAGGAGATCGAGACCATCCTGGCTAAAACGGTGAAACCCCGTCTCTACTAAAAAAAAAAAAAAAAAAAAAAAAAAAGAAAAAAAAATTAGCTGGGCATGGTGGCGGGCACCTGTAGTCCCAGCTACTCGGGATGCTGAGGCAGGAGAATGGCATGAACTCAGGAGGCGGAGCTTGCAGTGAGCCGAGATCGCGCCACTGCACTCCAGCGTGGGCGACAGAGCCAGACTCCGTCTCAAAAAAAAAAAAAAAAAAAAAAATTCTGCCTGTCATTATCTCTTATTTGTTCTTCCTTTATAGATTTTTTTTTTTTGGTTTTGCCTCCTTCAGTCCATTCCCACAAACTTGGTCCATGGATTTTTATTCTTTTATTGCTGTAAAACCTTCCTCTCTCTGCCTCTAATTCGTCCGACATACCATAATAACCATTGTAATCTTTTTAAAGCTTTGCTTTCATCCTTTTACCCCCTTGAACAAGCATTTCCAGTTTCTACCTGTTTCATCAAATATGAAATTCCTCTAACTGCTGAGCTCTCAGAAATCATGCCCCACTTCCATCACACTCCTTTCTCACTGTTCCTCAGCACAAAACCTTCACCCTGATTAGGCTAGTTCTCTCTTTGGGTTCCATATGAGTCTTTGCTATGTAGCCTAAGTCCCAGATCTGAGCCAATGCCATGTGGCTGCCTTGATTTAAAGCCTTCTCCACCTCCTACTCCTGTTGTATAACTGGATGTGCATATGATGGAATGAACTGCTGTTAGACAGCCAGAGCCTAAAGATCAAAGACACCAAGTAGCCTGGAGAAGGTAGAGGAAGCTGTCCTGCCAGAGAAACTGAGTGTCAGTAATGGACCTGAGAGGGATGAGGAGTAGAAAGAAGGAGAAAGAATGGAGGAAACTTATGGAAAAGTGGTTAAACCAGTGTTACCCTTACCGGAACAAGGGTCTTGAAGAAATAAAGCATGAGTAATTTCTGGACTTTAGGAACTAATGAGAGATCATCAGATGTAACGAACTAACTGGAAAAGTTTCTGTTCTCCTTGTGTGGAAGCAGAGAGTTTAGATTCTCAAGAGAGACTTACCCATACCTGTGGGCAAGGTGACTCAAGGCTGCAAAGATCAGAAAATGATGATATCAGGGTACCAAGTAGAGCATTACAGCACGAAATTCCCAAGGGCGATTCAGCAGCTTTAAAGAGGACCACGACATGAGACTAATTCCCCCTTTCACAGAGGGCACGTTTGCTCAGTCTCACAATGCCCAGCAGCTTCCCTGTAACACCAGGACTGTTTCTGGGCTTATGTGAAACTTATGTTTTTGCTTATGTAAGTGTGTGATTGCAGGGGGATGGTCTTTAATACAAATCTTAAAGCTGGCAGAGCTAGGCCAAAACCAGGTCTTTGAAATTTTTTTCTGTCTTGAAACTCATGAATCTTTTTATTCAACTGTATATGAATCTGGAGATCTGTGGGTAGAAATTAATCTTTCTAGAGCTTCAGAGTGCCAAGGGGAATTTCGTTTTGGAGTAGTTGGATGGTAACAAAATAATCCTAAAGTTGCTATTCGTATTATTACCCAACATCTTCTCTGGTAGGGGAAAGTGGGGTCCAGAAGTTTGTCAACAAATACTAAATCTCTAACAATAGCCTTAACCAGTCTAGGACTGGCTGTCTTCTAACTTGGGACGGGAGTTTTAAAGAGGCTCTTAATTATGCAGTCAGCATTGGGAATTCAGCAAAGGGTTTATTTTCCAGTGTGATGCTCTTGAGGAAATGTATAGGCATAGCTGGCGAGCTCTGTCAAATTACTTAAACTCTTTAAGTCCCAGATTCCTCAACAATAAAATGCGTATAATTATAGTACTATGGTCTAATAATATTGTTGTGGGAATTAAATGAGATCATACATGCAAAAACCTGAGCACATCTTCTGGGACATGGCAAGTGTTTTATTATGAGAAGCTATCTAACTTTATTGATAATGCATACAATAGCCCCTTTTTTTTTGCTCATTGTTTGGAAATACAATGTATTTTATAACTAACTAAAGCCTAATTCTGTATTAAAACTTTAAGATGTCAATTTTTTCAGTTGAAAGTATTTCTGAAATGTGTTTCATACATTTCTGTTCTTCTTAATTACATAAATAAGGTTTGTTCTAGGAAAGGGGCAGAGGGGGCTTTATGGACAGATATTGTACTTTCTGAATTTTCAGTTGTTGTATGTTTTAAAAAAATTAGACCCCAAGGTGATGCTGACAAGGACTAAGAATTTCAAGACTAATAACAAATTTGTTTCAATCTTAGTCTCTATTTTCATCCTCCCAAAACACCTCTCAAGCCCTGAAGAGAAGGAATTAGCTTGTTTATTTAACAAATATCTATTGGGTGCCTACTTTGTGCCAGGAATTGTTCTAGATGCTGAGTAAATAGCAGGGCATAGAACAGGAAAAACATCCCTGTTCTCATAAAGCTTGTATTGTAGTAGAGGCTTACATTCAGATAAACAAACAAAATGCTTTATGTAAGATAGTAAAAGGTAATAAGTACTGGGTGGGTTGGTGGGGGGTATAGTTTTCAGTAAGTAGTCAGGCAAACCCTTGCTGGTAAAGTGATGTTTGATTAATGTCATACATTTGTTTAATATAGTTGTTGCCTGGGTATCCAATTTTAGGCCTGACATAAGTTGTTGAATTCCAGGTGTACCCTGTCACCTTTGCCCTGGTTAAAACTTCCCCTCCTCGTGTGGTTGTTTTTGGATAGCCCACTTCCATCTCGCTGACCCAAAACTCAACACTCCCCACAGCTGCTGATCATGATAAAAACCTAATGGTCAACGCCAGAGTCATGTAAATAAGTTCCTGCCTTGTGCACGTTTTCCTTAAACTAACCAATCCACAACACGTGAAGGAAAGCCTAGGGGATAATACTATGGACCTTGAGAAAGGCATAGTTCCACAGGTTCTCTCTCTCTCTCTCACCCCAGTTGCACTCCCTACCACCGTTGGATTCCTCACATCAGCACCCCTAACCTCTCTGGGTGATGTGCATAATAAATTTATTCTGTTTCATGTCTTTTGTTTCACCACCTCATTGCATTTTACCTGACACACACACAGGGGAACCTAGTCCCCTCCCCAACAGTCTGTCCTGGAGAGTGACTATCTGGGCTTATGGCTACTCTCAAGAGAGAGATCTCAAGACCCAATTAGAAAAGATCACAGCAATCAAAGACATGAAGGAAATGCAGGAGAAGGAATATAGAATAATGGAGAAAGTTCATTCCAGGCAGAGGAAACAGCACCATAAAGACCCTGAGGTAGGTAGAACCTCACCTGCCATCAAGGAACAGCAGCAGGGAAAGGGATTATGATGAATAAGACAGAAGGGAGTGGTAGGAAATGAGGTCAGAAAAGGTTTGTAGGATATGAAGTTTATTTTCAGGACCTTGACCTTTCCTCCGAACCAAGGGAAAGTCCCTCTGGTGTTTTGAGCAGAGGAATAATTTGACTTAAGTTTTCAAAAGGTCTTGAAACTCCAGCTGCTGAAAATAGACTCTGGGGTAAAGGGTGGGGACAGAGATCAGTATAGTCATCTGGTGGGAGATGGTGTGGCCAGGGAAGTGATTACATTCTCGATGTATTTTGAAAGTAGACTTGCTGATGGAATTGGTGTAGGATGCAAGAAAGAGTATCCATAATGACGCCAAGATTTTTAGCCTGAATGATTGGAAGAATGGAAATATGATAAATTGAGATGGAGAAGACCACATGTAGAAGAAATTTGAAGGAGAGGAAGGAGCACAGTCCGGGAATACGTTTAACTTGAGATATCTATTAGACACAATAGACAATGTCAAGTAGGGCATTTGGATATGAGTCTGGAGATTTGCAGAAAAATCCAGAAACAACCCCTCACATTAATAACCATTTTTAACAAATAATTAAAATAATTAAATAGGAAAATGATATTTTCAGTGGTTTCTGCTGGAAGTGGATATTTACATAGAAAAAAGTAAACTTGGGTTCCTATCTAACACCGTACCTATACATTAATTTGAAATGGATTATACATCTAATTGTAGAAGACTAAAATTAAAAACTTTTAGAAGAAACATGGGAGAAAATCTGCACCACCTTGAAGTAGGCAGATTTATTAGACTGGACACCAAAAGAAACACCAACTGTAGCGTGGAAAATTCATAACTCGAACTTCATCAGAATTTTAATGTTCTTCTAAAAAATTAAGTCTCAGAATGACAAAATATTTTCAATATATCTGATAAACAGCATGCTTCCAAAATATATAGAGATCTCTTAAAAATCAATAATAAAATGACAACCACCTTTTTTATACAGAACTCTTGAATAGTCACTTCATTTAAAAAGATATAAAAATAATCAATAAGCACCAAAAAATGTGCTCAGCATCATTCATCATCAAGAAAGTGCAATTGTAACACCCATGAGTTACTACTTCAAACCCATTAGAATAGCTATAATCAAACTTTTTTAAAACAGTTAATTTTTAACATTTATGGGTACATGTTGTATATAAGATATCTTGATATAGGCATACAATGCGTAAATAATCACATCAAGGTAAACGGGGCATCCATCACCTTAAGCATTCATTGTTTCTTTGTGTTACAAACATTTCAATTGTATTCCCAGTTATTCTAAAATGCACAACAAATTTTTGCTGACTGTAGTCACCCTGTTCTGCTATCAGATACTAGATCTTGTTTACTGTATCTGACTATACTATATTTTTGTGCCTATTAGCCATCCCCATCTCCCATTCCCAACTACACTTCCTAGACTCTGGTAACCATCATTTTATTCTCTTTCTCCATGAGTTCAATTGTTCTAAGTTTGAGCTCCCAAAAATGAGTTAGAACATGCCAAGTTTGTCTTTCTGTGCCTGGCTTATCTCACTTAACATAATCTCCTCCAGTTCCACCTATTTGCATGTTGTTGCAAATGACCAGGTCTGATTCTTTTTTATGGCTGAATGATACTCCTTTGTGTATATGTACCACATTTTCTTTATCCATTTGTCTGTTGATGAATGCTTAGGTTGATTCCAAATCCTGGCTATTCCTAATAGTGCTGCAATAAATGTGGGAGTGCAGATATCACTTTGATATACTGATTTCTTTTCTTTCGGATATATCCAGTGGGAATAAATAATAAGTGTGGGAGTGCAGATATCACTTTGATACACTGATTTCTTTTATTCTGGATATATCCAGTGGGGTTGCTGGATCATATGGTAGTTCAATTTTTAGTGTTTTGAAGAACCTCCATCCTGTTCTCCATAGTAGTTGTACTAATTGTCATTCCCACGAACAGTGTATGAGGATTCTATTTTCTCCACATCCTTGCCAGTATTTGTTATTGCCTATCTTTTGGATAAAAATCATTTTTACTGGGGCGAGATGAAATTCATTGTAGTTTTGATTTACATTTCTCTGATGGGCAATAATGTTCAGCATCTTTTCATATAGCTTTTCACCATTTGTGTGTCTTCTTTTGAGAAATATCTATTCAGATCTTTTGCCCATATTTAAATTGGATTATTAGATTTTTTCCTATTGAGTTGTTTGAGGTCCTTATGTGTTCTGGTTATTAATTCATTGTCAGATGGATAGTTAGCAAATATTTTCTCCCATTCTGTGAGTTGTCTCTTCACTTTGATGATTGTTTCCTTTGCTGTGCAGAAGCTTGTTAACTTGTAATCCTATCTGTTCATTTTTGCATTGGTTGCCTGTGCTTTTGGGGTATTACTCAAAAATATTTGCTAAAACCAATATCTTGGAGAGCTTCCCTGATGTTTTCTTTTAGTAGTTTCATAGTTTCAGGTCTTAGATTTAAGTCTTTAACCCATTTTGATTTAATTTTTATATATGATAGATATTTAGCTTTATTTTTCTGCATATGGATAACCAGTTTTCTCAGCACTATTTACTGAAGAGACTTCATTTCTCCAATGTATATTCTTGGCAACTTTGTTGAAAATTAGTTTACTGTAAGTATATGGATTTATTTCTGGGTTCCTATTTCTTTTCCACTGGTGTATGTGTCTACTTTTATGCCATTACCATGCTGTTTTGGTTACTGTAGCTCTGTAATATAATTTGAAGTCAGATAATGTAATTCCTCCAGTTTTGTTCTTTTTGCTTGGGATGGCTTTGGCTATTTTGGGTCTCTTGTAATTCCATATAAATTTCAAGATTATTTTTTCTATTTTTGTGAAGAATATCATTGGTATTTTGACAGAGATTGCATCGAATCTGTAGGCTGCTTTGAGTAATATGGATATGTTAACAATATTGATTCTTCTAATTCATGAACATGGGATATCTTTCCATTTTTCTGTCTTCCTCAATTTATTATATTAATGTTTTATAGTTTTCATTGTAGAAATCTTTCACTTATTTGGTTACATTTATTCCTAGGTATTTTATTTTATTTGTAGCTATCATAAGTGGAATTTCTTTCTTTCTTTCTTTTCTTTCTTTCTGAGATGGAGTCTCACTCTGTTGCCCAGGCTGGAGTGCAGTGGCACAATTTTGGCTCACTGCAGCCTCTGCCTCCCAGGTTCAGGTGATTCTCCTGCCTCAGCCTCCTGAGTAGCTGAGACCACAGGCACACGCTATCACACCCAGCTAATTTTGTATTTTTAGTAGAGATGGGGTTTCACCATGTTGGCCAGGCTGGTCTTGAACTCCTGACCTCAAGTGATCTGCCCACCTCGGCCTCTCAAAGTGCTGGGATTATAGGCATGAGCCAATGCACCTGGCCATCTTGATTCCTTTTTCAGGTTGTTCACTTCTTGCAGATAGAAATGCTACTGATTTTTGTATGTTGATTTTTTTACCTGCAACTTCACTGAATTTGTTTATCTGTTCTAATAATTTTTCAGTGAAGTATTAAGTTTTTTCAAATATAAGATTATATCACCTGCAAACAAAAATAATTTGACTTCTTCCTTTCTAACTGGGATGCCCTTTATATCTTTCTCTTGTCTGATTGCTCTAGCTAAGAATTCTAGTACTATGTTGAATAATAGTGGTGAAAGTGGGCATCCTTGTCTTGTTCCAGATCTTAGATAAAAGGCTTTCAGTTTTTCCCGATTCAGTATGATACTAGCTGTGGGTCAGTTGTATATGGCTTTTATTGTGTTGAGGTATGTTCCTTTTATACACAGTTTGTTAAGGAATTTTATCATGCAAGGTTGTTGAATTTTATCAAATGCTTTTTCAGCATCAATTGAAATAAACATATGGTCTTTGTCCTTCATAGTATAGCTAAAATTAAATGTTGGCTGTTAATACCAAATGTTAGGAAAGATGCCAAACTCTAGAAATAACCCAAATGTTCATGAATATGTTCATGGATAAAACAAGTGTGAAATATTCATACAATGAAATTATACTCACCAATACAAAGGATCAAATTATTGACTCATGTAACAATATGGATGCATATTAAAAACATTTTGCTGTCTGAAAGAAGTCAGGCCAAAAAAAGTACATACTATAATAAGATTCCATTCGTGTGAATTATAACAACAGAGAAAACTAACTTCTAATGTTAGAAAATCAGGAGCATGATTATTACCTCTTTAGTTAGATAGGGTTGACAGGAAATAACATGAGAGAATGCTTTGAGGTTACAGAAATGTTCTCTATCTTGGTTTGGGTGTTACTTATATGGGTATATGCACTTATTAAAACTCATCAAGCTGTTTAAGTTCTGTTATGTCTTATTGAATAAAAAGTAATTTGGATTTTAAAATAAATCTACTCTGTACAGCTTGCCAAAGTCGTCCTCCCTGTCTTCCACATAAGCAGTTTTCCTCTCTGTTCTCCCGTGCTATCACAGGATGCTCCTCAAAGCAATTAAGAGAACCCACAAGCAGAGTGTGAGCCTCCTAAGCCCTCTTAGGTACTGTTACTTCTTCTTAGATCTTGAGATGTTGGGGGTGAGAGGGAAGAATTTATAGAAAAGGCAGAATTAGTGTTTATAGATACGTTAGAGCTATTTCTTCTAAGATTTTACGTTTCTCAGCTGTACCTAAGGTTAAAAATAACCTGATTTAGGTAGTTATGCATGATGCAGAACAATATTACAAAATTTGCATGTTCCACTAGCAGTTTTCCAAAGAGGAGAATGCACACTTGCTAAGTAATAGGCTCAGTTATTTTGCGAGCTGATTTAAATTTGTATTCCTTTTTAGTTCTTCTATATTTTGAACTGATTACAAGTAAGGGCTGAAATTTACTACATAACATCCAGCTGGTAGAACAGGGTCTGGGTTTTCTCCATTCTTCACAATAACCCAGTTCAGTCTGAGAGACAGGCTCTGATTCCAAGAATATGTGAAAGCTTATTTTTTATGGACTGAATTCTTTATGAATATCAATCATTTAGTGAAAGTCTCAGAGGTTTTGGAGCTCTTTAAAGAAGTTTGACTTTTATTAAGTAATCCCAAATAATTTTTATTGAATTTCCAAGACTACTTTGTTATGTTTTCTGTCTCTCACCTTGTAGTCAAGCTGATCACAATTATTTCTATTTTTCCAGCTTTATCAAGATATAATTGGTAGATAAAAATTGTATATACTTAGAATGTACAACATGATGTTTTAATAGATGTATACATTTTGACATGATTACCACAAACAAGCTAATTAACATATCATCACCTCACATAGTTACCTTTTCTGTGTGTGTAGAGAACATTTAAGATCTACCCTCTTAGCAATTTCAAGCATATAGTACAGTGTTGTTAACTGTAATTACCATGCTGTACATTGGATCTCTACAATGTACAATCTACATCTTGCATAACTGAAATTTTGGCCCCCTTTGACCAATATCTCCCTGTTCCTTTCACCCCCAGAACCTGGTAACTCTACTATTACTCTCTTGATTCTAAGAGTTTGACATTTCTAAATTCCACACATAAGTGAGATCTTGAGATATTTGTCTTTCTGTGTCAGGCTTATTTCACTTGGCATAACATCTTCCATGTACATCTATGTTGTCACAAATGGCAGGATTTCCTTATTTTTTTATAAGGCTGAATAATATTCCACGAAATCATTTCTTGATATATTCATGCTTCCAAGACCCTTGGGGTTACTTCCTATAATTTGCTAAGGGCCAGGAAACTAGAAACCCAGTCAAGCATTGTGTAAATTAAGTGCATATTCAACAATAATTGAAACTAGTATAATATTGATGCAGAAATGTATTCATTAATACAGCATAGACATTGAAGAAGAAAATGCATATATAAGAATTTTAAATATTTTAAATAAATGAAAAGGGGGTGGATTATTTACTACATAGGTAGGGTTAAAAGACTGATAATTTAGGAAAAATAAAGACATCTCCCTATTTATACCAAAATGAATTCCAAGTTGATTAAAGTTTTAAATGTACCAAAAAAGACAACATAAAAATAATAGAACAATATAGGTGACTATTAATATATTATTGGGATGGAGGTATACTTTCTATCATACTCAAGGCAGAAATAAAGAAAAAGATAATTGATTTACAACATAAAAATGTAACAATTTTATCTGTGTAGAATGAATAAAATTATAAGGCAATAAACAGATAGAAAAATAGCTATACGTTTATGGCAGTCTAAGAATGAATGAGTTTAGTATGTTTAAAAATTCAATATAAAAATCACCCAAATGAAAAATGGACAAAGAACATGCAAAGGCAATGCATGAAGGAAATATGTCTGCCAAGAGTGAGTATTAGAGAGACTCTCCTAAATAAAGAGGCACGTGGACATGGGATTTATGACTACTATCTAGGTAATGTTATAGTCTTCCTCGCCCCCTTCTTGGCCCCTGAATGGTTAAATTTGCCAGTTAAAAGTACAGAAGTAGAGAAGGATTTTTATTGATGAAGCAGTATTGTCACTGGGTTTTCATTAACCCAAGACTACACTTATAAGACAAGTAGCTTAGGCTAAGAATGCAGACCATGAACATGGAGTAGATAAAAGTTCCTTGGTGTTTACAGCCTAGAATCCATGGCTTTGTCCTCATTTATGCAATTGGCCTAAGTTCCTTGAAATAAACAGTGCTATGGACTGAATGTGTTTAAACACAATTTTTATGTTGAAATCATAACCCCCAATGTTATGGTATTAGGAGAAAGGGCCCTTGGGAGATAATTAAGTCATGAGGATGGAGCCTTCATGATGGAATTTGCATCCTTTTAAAAGGGATGTCAGAGATCTCTCTGGTCTTCTTTCCACTCTGTAAGGACACAAGAAGATGGTGATTTGCAATCCAAGAAGCAAACCCTCACCAGAACTTGGCCATGCTGGCACCCTGGTTTCAGATTCCCAGCCTCCAGAATGATGAGAAATAAATGTCTGCAGTTTAAGTCACCCAGTCTATGATAATTTGTTATAGCAGCCCAAACTCACCAAGACAAACAGCTATAGACACTAAACATTGTCTTCCATGTCGTTGGTGCACAGTAAAGGGTGTGGAGGCAGTTCAGTGGAGTGGTCAAACAGCAGGGCCTACACTATTCTAGAGTCATGGCTACCTCATTTTGAATCCAGGCTCACAATTTGCAATCTGAGCTCTTATTCTCCCTGATCCTTACCTTAACTGTAATATAGGGATAATATTATTAACTACCTTCTAAATTTCCTATGAACATTTAATGAGATCATGTTTATAAAGCACTTAGCATATTGACTGAAAACATAGGAACTACTCAGCTATTGGCTATTATCCTTGTTACAGGCAAAGAACCTTAATTCTCTACCTTCCTCATGGGTAGGAAGAATAAATATCATGAAAATGGCCATACTGCCCAAGGTAATTTACAGATTCAATGCCATCCCTATCAAGCTACCAACGACTTTCTTCACAGAATTGGAAAAAACTACTTCAAAGTTCATATGGAACCAAAAAAGAGCCCGCATCGCCAAGTCAATCCTAAGCCAAAAAAACAAAGCTTGAGGCATCACACTACCTGACTTCAAACTATACTACAAGGCTACAGTAACAAAAACAGCATGGTACTGGTACCAAAACAGAGATATAGATCAATGGAACAGAACAGAGCCCTCAGAAATAATGCCGCATATCTACAACTATCTGATCTTTGACAAACATGACAAAAACAAGAAATGGGGAAAGGATTCCCTATTTAATAAATGGTGCTGGGAAAACTGGCTAGCCATATGGAGAAAGCTGAAACTGGATCCCCTCTTTACACCTTATACAAAAATCAATTCAAGATGGATTAAAGACTTAAACGTTAGACCTAAAACCATAAAAACCCTAGAAGAAAACCTAGGCATTACCATTCAGGACATAGGCATGGGCAAGGACTTCATGTCTAAAACACCAAAAGCAATGGCAAAAAAAGCCAAAATTGACAAATGGGATCTAATTAAACTAAAGAGCTTCTGCACAGCAAAAGAAACTACCATCAGAGTGAACAGGCAACCTACAGAATGGGAGAAAATTTTCGCAACCTACTCATCTGATTAAGGGCTAATATTCAGGATCTACAATGAACTCAAACAAATTTACAAGAAAAAAACAAATAACCCCATCAAAAAGTGGGCGAAGGACATGAACAGACACTTCTCAAAAGAAGATATTTATGCAGCCAAAAAACACATGAAAAAATGCTCACCATCACTGGCCATCAGAGAAATGCAAATCAAAACCACAGTGAGATACCATCTCACACCAGTTAGAATGGCAATCATTAAAAAGTCAGGGAACAACAGGTGCTGGAGAGGATGTGGAGAAATAGGAACACTTTTACACTGTTGGTGGGACTGTAAACTAGTTCAACCCTTGTGGAAGTCAGTGTGGCGATTCCTCAGGGATCTAGAACTAGAAATTCCATTTGACCCAGCCATCCCGTTACTGGGTATATACCCAAAGGACTATAAATCATGCTGCTATAAAGACACATGCACATGTATGTTTATTGTGGCACTATTCACAATAGCAAAGACTTGGAACCAACCCAAATGTCCAACAATGATAGACTGGATTAAGAAAATGTGGCACATATACACAATGGAATACTATGCAACCATAAAAAATGATGAGTTCACGTCCTTTGTAGGGACATGAATGAAACTGGAAATCATCATTCTCAGTAAACTATCGCAAGAACAAAAAACCAAACACCGCATATTCTCACTCATAGGTGGGAATTGAACAATGAGAACACATGGACACAGGAAGGGGAACATCACACTCTGGGGACTGTTGTGGGGTGGGGGAAGGGGGGAGGGATAGCATTGGGAGATATACCTAATGCTAGATGACGAGTTAGTGGGTGCAGCGCACCAGCATGGCACATGTATACATATTTAACTAACCTGCACGTTGCGCACATGTACCCTAAAACCTAAAGTATAATAATAATAAATTAATTAATTAAAATAAATAAATAAATAAAACACACACACACACACACACACACACACACACACACAAACATGCTAAGATATCACAGGATGATTTAGGTTGCCTTTGTGTGGACAATTATGTGGCATCTTGGGAAAAGTGTAGTACTTGGGATCAGGAGATCTCATCCTAGTCTGGACTCTGCCTCTAACCACATGACCATTTTGGGCCTCAGTGTCCCCATCTGTTAAAGTTGTTGAACTATTTATTGCTATATACCCTTTTCAGTCCAATGTTACACCCTAGAGAAATGCAAAAGAACAGATAAATCAGGGTCTTTAAATATGGTTGTATCTACAGCATGTAATAATTAGGTCTTTGATCTATAAGTTGAAGTGTTTAAAGCCTAAAAGGAAGAATGTATTAGTTTGCCAAATAGCAGGAATTACATCAATCTGTTATAATACTGATTATGTCACATCAATCAGAAGCTCCAATTGATTAATGTTTCAAAATTAATAAAAGGAGTTCATTTATTGTGTTATGAGATATGGAGAGCTCTTTAGTGGTGAAATGTTTGTGAACCATTAGCCTGTGTGCTTAGCATTGATGAAGATATCCCAGCCACTAACAGTTTTATAAGAAAGCAGAAGTTGATGCTAATTTACAGTGCAGAGCACATAGTAATAGTAATAATGAAAAATACCCAATAGTGTTGACCATTTATAGTGAGGCCACAACTGTCTAAATATCTTGTGTAGATTATCTCCTTTAATCCTCACAACAACCTCTTTAGTATTTCCATTTCACAAATAAGAAAACGGAAACTTGAAATTCAGCTGGAATGTCCATAACACAAAGAAGTGATGAATACCTCGTTTAACCTGATGTGATTATTACACATCGTATGCCTGTATCAAAATATCTCACCTACTCCCAAAATATATATATACCTGCTATGTACCCATAAAAAATACTTTTTAAGAAACCTGAAACTTAAGAATGGGACCTATTGTCATCTATACAGATGAATCTCCAAAACTACACTGTTTCAAGAATCAAGAAGTTTACAAAAAAGTTTAAAAATATGTAAATTAAATGTACCTTTTTTTCAGGCAAAATATTAATAATATGCATATGAAATAGCTCTTACTGTTGAAGTCCCAATTTTTAGGGGGACCAGGGGTTGGTAAAATACACAAATAACATATTGTTGTCATTTAGAAAAATTAACTGGATTACCCCCTGAAGAATTATTACTGGGACATTTTTAGTCTATTGTTGATGTTTTCTTGCTATTCAGCACCCTCTACATTTGTAAATTCACATAATTAGTGTGAAAGTGCAAAAATAAACACATGAACTTTAGTATTAACCCAAACAAAATGTAATTAAGGAAATAAATCTACACCAGAAAAAAAGAAAGCCGTATAATGTTTTGCAACGTCCAAGAAAAATGGCTTTTGGATTATCTGCTATTAGGAAGTATTTTGCTCATGTTCCCTTCTCTTTACTCATTTATATATTCATTCCATAATTATAGGGAACTTGCCAAATATGCAGGAATATGACCCTGAATTAAGGCAGATCATGGAAAACTGACGATGCTGAATTGATGTTGAACAACTGTTATCATGATTAACCTGAAGTTTCTTCCAGAAGTGTCCTTTGATCTCCAAATACAGCTGCAAAAAGTGAAAAAGAAAGAGAAAAGTCAACATTGGCCACTATTAGGGCTTTGTCTTTTGGTCAGAGGGTTGAAGGTGGATTTACAGATAAATCTTTCACAACTGATTCCAATTATACCTCTGAGTCTCACCCATCATTGGTGTCATCCTAATATCCCCCAAAACACAGAGGTCACTTTGAAAGTGCCTTAAACTCTCTCTCAATTACCAGGCTTACTTGCTGTTTCTTTGAAAATGATTTTCATGTGAAAATGCTCCAGCAACATAAAAGTTAATCACCCTGCATCATTACTCGCGTCTAGCAGCAGGGTAAAAAGGAAATTAAATTCTTGTTCATTCTCTCCTACAAAATGAATTAGAACCTCACTCAATCTTCTCTACATTATGTGTAAAAATGGAGCACAATCCAATGCTTCTCTTTTTTCTTTTCTTTTTTTTTTCAGAAAGCAAAAGGTAAAACACAGAGAATGTTCTCAAATTTTCATAGTTGGAGAGGAATTCCAGCGAGAGTTGCATTTCTGCTAGAGGTGTATTGTGAAGGTGTGGAAATACAAGTTAATGAGAGGTTAGTTCTCTAGCAAACAAGATGTGACTTATTTACATCTTCAACATAAACCATGGAAAGCTACATAATAAGTCCGTTATCCTGGATATTTTATTGTCAGTGTTCAGCAAATCCTTTATGTTCATTTTTTAATAATGAAGCCAAATCCCCAAGCTTCCTTTTATTTCAAACTTTTTCGTAGACTGGCCTGAGTGTGAAATAGAAACCTTGTGCTTTACTAACTCCGGGGTGCTCAGCTTGAGCCCTATGAATAAAATATGACTCTGATCATTAAAATGTAATAAAAGCTGGTACTTTGAAGCCTTAACCTAAACAAGCTTGCTCTCTGATCTTGGGGGCAAACTTCAGCTGTTCTCTCAGCAGGGCCTCCTCTGCAGAAAGCCCAGGCCTCCTAGAAACCACTGCAACCTGCTAATCTGTGACCTGCACAGCTAAACACAGTCAGAGCCATTTCCACAGTGAGGTCTCCCAGTGTCTCTCAGTGTCTCATCGTTTTCAGGCTACCACAGCCTTCTCAATTTCCTGCCAGAAAGAACAGTGCACGAGGCAGGTGTCAGGCTCAGGCTGTAGAGAGGCTAAGTTTGTAGTTTAGTGTCCCTCATTTTTATCTTCCCAAAAATCCCCTTCCAGAAGAACAGAACAAGGTGAGTTTTCAGACAGCTCATTCTCTAAGGGAAGACTAGGCAAATGTTCATGAAGATTGGCCAGTAGGATTGAGAGAGAAAGCCATCAGATAAATAACAAAGAAATGGTGCAATGTGATACAGTTGTGCTCTTGGAATTTCCTTTTTATTGGTGCTAATATAACCCACTCAATAGTGGGTGGGAAATATCCCCAAACTACTGCTGTTGCTGCTGCTGCCAGGATTCACCAGAAAGGATGTTGAACACCCAGAGAAAGCTGTCCTAAGGCTTGTGCTCCCATGCTGCAGGGAAAAGGCCAATTGTAGCTCACATCCCAGAAGAAAGTCACTTCTGTTCAAGAGAACATAGTTCAAGATTTCTCTCCCATTATCACAGCATGGACAGAAAACAGAACTACTTGACTAGGGAAAAAATATTTCATTGAAGAAAAAGGAAGCAGTAAGGAAATGAATAACCCAGGTGCTTCTCAGAGAAAGGATAAAATATCTTAGCAAAACTAGCAATTAAACTCTTAAAGTAAATTTGGGGCATCAAGTAAAAAAAGTGACAACTTCTGGGAAAAAAATACATAAATAAAAAACTAAGAGTGTAAATTTAAGATCCCAAACATCCTAGTACTAGGGAGATGTGACTATATGAAAGTGCTGGGGTTTAAATCTACTGAAATACTAATAACTGTAAGTTTTTACTCATAATACACAGCTAGCAGCAGAGGGAAAAAGTAACTGGTGGCCAAGCACCCCCTCACCCCCCGCTCCGTACCCCCCACACACTAAGCCATATCTGAATTTGGTATGGGGTTTTCAAAGCATACAGACAACCTGTGATCTAACTCTTAATGTATGCTTATCCCAGATTTGGAACTCTGTTGAGCAAATTTCTGTTTAAGAGTTTTGATCAATAGCTTGAATCTTTTAAAGAGATCAAATCATCACATAAGATGGGGTCAAGTTGTTGTTTAGATACAACACTGCCAAAGTTCTATGCTCAACTGAAGTATTATTCTACACCTTAGCTCCTTACTAGGCAGGGTGCCCCAGACACACATAGCAATCTAATCCCAAAGTTATGCTGATATCTGGGAAATATCTGCATCATTGACTTAATTTTTCTTTTTCATTTAAGCTAGAGTCAGGAAGGCTGGCCTTCAAACCACATCTAATCCTTGTCCTCATTTCTTCCAGCCTACCAGATGACAAAATTTTTATCAATACAGCTGAAACCTAGAGAATAATCCTTCAGTGCTGGGTGTAGTGACAACCCCATTAACACAGGAGCGACATTCAAAATGTTTGCCAACCAATCATCATGGATCCCTGAAGCAGGGATCTGAAGATTCTGCTGGTCCAGGGATTAACCCTTTGGTCATTGACAGTGAGGAGTTTGGTTCCTGAGAAGGGGCTGAGACATCAGGAGCAAAAAGGCTGGGTGGGCAGGTGTACCTCTGGGCTGCGACCATCTAAGAACTCAATATTACAGCAGCTGCTACAACTATACCACTTCATCCTGGCTGAATCTAAGAAGCAAGTGGCTCACATATTACAGAAGAGAGCTAGACTTGTGAAATTTGAATATCCATAGAATCAAAACTTTAAATGCCTTGTTTAATGTACCTGATAGTGAACCACAACTAAAGGTTCCTTCAAAATGCCTCTGCTTCTCTGTTATCCATCTCCCCCTTTTTCTTGACTGTCTCTCATTTTTCTCCATCATTTATCTTCCATTTAATACCTTGACTCTCCCGTTACCTCTTTCCTTTAAAAAAAAAATATACTTTTATGTTGCTCTCTTTGCTCCTTTTCTTGGCTGTTTTCCCTTTCTCTTCCATTTCCCATCCTATCACTTCTCTCCATTCTCTAAAATGTACTAAAGTACATTTATTTTTGAAGTGTTTTTTGTAAGCCACTGTGGCTCACTCCACTTAAGGGCTATATGTAAGAAAACATACACACAAGAAAGTAAAGTGAAAAATAAGCCTTTGTTTACATTGTGTGCAAAAGAGGAAGGCGTCATTTCAAAATTACTAGTTTTAAGATTTCCTACCTTGGCTTCCTTGGGTGCATTATGAAAGGCATCCTTTTCTTAACCTCCTTAAACCAACTGGCCAGACTTATTCCCATAAATCACTTAATTGCATTGTTCAGCCAAGGTCATGAGTTTGGCCATTTGGCTGCTTACCGCTCCTTTATCTTCCAGCTGCCCTATCTACCCTAGTTCCAAATTTTCACAGCCTTGGTGGAACCTAAGGAGGACAGTCATATCCTTTCCAACTGATAGCAGCCTAAGCCGTAAAGCTTAGTCAGCAGATTTCAAGAGATACTACCAAGGCCAGCAGAGGGCATGCACAAAAACAGGTAGGATCCTCCAAATAAAGCAGGAGAGGATTGTTGGTATCCAATAGCACAGCGGTACCAAGTACACTTTGCCATTCTGGTTCTGTTTTCCTTAGATTGATTCCTTGCCCTTTCCCCACTCTGTTCTCTTTCCCTGGTTCCCAGGTCAGATGGCTTCTGGCTGGGTTGGCCAATAGAAGACACCGTCTGGAGGAAGGAGATGCCAGTATGTTTCTCCCCTTTCCTATCTGCTTTGGACTCTTTCCCCTCTACTCTTCTGCTTTAGACAGAACTCTGGCTTGGCAATCCACTCCCTGGTTGGTTTTTTAGCCTCTTCCATCTTTTGTGAAATCAATCCCCTGAATCAAATTCCCTCTGTTTTAAATGCTCACAATGGTTTCCATTATTCTGGTTGGACCTTGACCTTAATACCACTCCTTAGGAATAGCCACTTTCCTAACAGGCAATACCATTCCTGCCTACCTCCACTCCTCTAACACTCCCACTCCACATCCACACACATACTCAGCCACCACCTACACAAATCTACACCTTCCTTTTTGCCATTCTAGTTCAATTCCTGTCATTACAAGAACTGCAGACCTACCTTTTCTCCACTAGAGGAAATACAAGGGCAGGGTCTGGAATCAAGCAGGTCTGGATTCAGAGCACAGAAGAATAGGTGCTGTCTCTCCAGCAGCCAGCATCTGTGCCTAACTCCAGCCAAGTCATTGTAAACTCAGCAGACAAACAACAAAAACTTCCCTAGAGCCCTCTGGATAGATGCCAGGGAATCAGAAAACATCATGAGCTAGCATATGAGATTTCATTCAAATGTATCTGTTTTATTTTTCTTGGGAGATGGTCTATTTATTTTATTGATTTCTCAAAGGGAATGTAAGCCAAAAACAAGCGAAGAAAAATGTAACCACACCAAAACTTAAAACTTCAGAGCATCAAAGGACACAATCAACAGAGTGAAAAGGCAACTTATGAAATAGGAGAAAATATTTTCAAATTGTGTATTCTGATAAGGGATTCATACCCAGAATATATAAAGAACTCCCATAACTCAATAACAAAAAACCTAACTAGACTAAAAAATGAGCAAAGAATGTGAATAGATGTTTCTCCAAAAATATACACAAATGACCAACAAGCACATGAAAAGATGCTTAACGTCACTAACTATTCCTGGGCAAGATGGCCAAATACGAACAGCTTTAGTCTGTAGCTCCCAGCAAGACCAACACAGAAGGCGGGTGATTTCTGCATTTCTAACTGAGGTACCCAGTTCATCTCACTGGGACTGGCTAGACACTGGGTACAGCCCATGGAGAGTGAGCAGAAGCAGGGTGGGGCATCACCTCACTCAGGAAGCGCAAGAGGTTGGGGAACTCCCTCCCCTAGCCAAGGGAAGCCATGAGGGACTCTGCCATAGGGATGGTGCTTTCTGGCCCAAATACTACACTTTTCCCAAGGTCTTCGCAACCCACAGACCAGGAGATTCCCTCGGGTGCCTACACCACCACAGCCCTGGATTTCAAGCACAAAATGGGGCGGCTGTTCAGGCAGACACCGAGCTAGCTGCAGGTTTTTTTTGTACGCCAGTGGCACCTGGAATGCCAGTGAGACAGAACTGTTCACTCCCCTGGAAAGGGGGCTGAAACCAGGGAGCCAAGTGGTCTTGCTCAGCAGATCCCACCCCCACAGAACCTAGCAAGCTAAGATCCACTGGCTTGAAATTTTCACTGACAGCACAGCAGTCTGAAGTCAACCTGGGACTCTCAAGTTTGGTGGGGGGAGGGACATCTGCCATTACTGAGACTTGAGTAGGTGGTTTTCCTCTCACAGTCTACAAAACCTCCTGGAAATTCAGACTGGGTGGAGCCCACCACAGCCCCCTAAAGCCCCTGTAGCCAGACTGCTTCTCTAGATTCCTCCTCTCTGGGCAAGGGATCTCCGAAAGAAAAGCAGCAGCCCCAGTTGGGGCTAATAGATAAAACTCCCATCCCCCTGAGACAGAGCACCTGGGGGAAGGGGTGGCTGTGGGCACAGCTTCAGCAGACTTAAATGTTCCTGCCTGCCAGCTCTGAAGAGAGCAGTAGATCTCCCAGCACAGCGCTCAAGCTCTGCTAAGGGACAGACTGCCTCCTCAAGTGGGTCCCTGACCCCCGTGCCTCCTGACTGGGAGACACCTCCCAGCAGAGGTCAACAGACGCCTCATACAGGAGAGCTCCGACTGGCATCTTGCTGGTGCCCCTCTGGGACGAATCTTCCAGAGGAAGGAGCAGGCAGCAATCTTCGCTGTTCTGCAGCCTCCACTGGTGATACCCAGGCAAACAGGGTCTGGAGTGGACCCCCAGAAAACTCCAGCAGACCTGCAAAAGAGGTGCCGGACAGTAAGAAAAAAAACTAGCCAACAGAAAGCAATAGCATCAGCATTAACAAAAAGGATAACCACACAAAAACTCAATGCAAAGGTCACCGACAGCAAAGACCAAAGGTAGATAAATCCACAAAGATGGAAAAAAAAAAAAAGTGCAAAAAGGCTGAAAATTCCAAAAGCCAGAATGCCTCTTCTCCTCCAGAGGATCACAACTCCTCGCCAGCAAGGGAACAAAACTGTACAGAGAATGAGTTTGATGAATTGACAGAAGTAGGTTTCAGAAGGTGGGTAATAACAAACTCCTCTGAGCTAAAGGAGCTCAGAACCCAATGCAAGGAAGCTAAGAACATTGATAAAAGGTTAGAGGAATTGCTAATTCAAATAACCAGTTTAGAGAAGAACATAAGTGACCAGATGGAGCTGAAAAACACAGCATGAGAACTTCGTGAAGCATACACAAGTATCAATAGCCAAATCGATCAAGCAGAAGTAAGGATATCAGAAACTGAAGATTAAATTAATGAAATAAAACATGAAGAAAAGATTAGAGAAAAAAGAATGAAAAGAAACAAACAAAGCCTCCAAGAAATATGGGACTATGTGAAAAGACTGTTTGACTGGTGTACCTGAAAATGACAGGGAGAATGGAAGCAAGTTGGAAAACACACTTCAGGATATTATCCAGGAGAACTTCCTCAACCTAGCAAGATAGGCCAACATTCCAGTTCAGGAACTACAGAGAACACCACAAAGATACTCCTCGAGAAGGGCAACCACAAGACACGTAATCATCAGATTCACCAAGGTTGAAATGAAGGAAAAAATGTTAAGGGCAGCCAGATAGAAAGGTCAGTTTACCTCTCTGCAGAAACCCTACAAATTAGAAGAGACTGGGGGCCAGCATTCAGTATTCTTAAAGAAAAGAATTTTCAACCCAGAATTTCATATCCAGCCAAACTAAGCTTCACAAGTGAAGGAGAAATAAAATCCTTTCCAGAAAAGCAAATTCTGAGGGATTTTGTCACTACCAGACCTGCCTTACAAAACTCCTGAAGGAAGCACTAAATATGGAAGGGAAAAACTGGTACCAGCCACTGCAAAACAAATAAAAAATGTAAAGACCTTCGACACGATGAAGAAACTGCATCAACTAATGGGCAAAATAACCAGCTAGCATCATAATGACAGGAATAAATTCACATATAACAATATTAACCTTAAATGTAAATGGGCTAAATGCCCCAATTAAAAGGCACATACCAGCAAATTGGATAAAGAGTCAAGACCCATTGGTGTGCTGTATTCAGGAGACCCATCTCAGGTGCAAAGACACACATAGGCTCAAAATAAAGGGATGGAGGAAGATTTACCAAGCAAATGGAAAGAAAAAAAAAAAGCAGGTTTGCAATCCTAGTCTCTGACAAAACAGACTTTAAACCAACAAAGATCAAAACAGGCAAAGAAAGGCATTACGTAATGGTAGAGGGATGAATGCAACAAGAAGAGCTAACTATCCTAAATACGTATATGCCCAATACAGGAGCACCCAGATTCATAAAGCAAGTTCTTAGAGACATACAAAGAGACTTAGACTTCCACACAATAATAGTGGGAGACTTTAACACCCCGCTGTCAATATTAGACAGATCAACAAGACAGAAAATTTACAAGGATATCCAGGACTTGAACTCAGCTCTGGACCAAGTGGACTTAATAGACGTCTACAGAACTCTCCACCCCAAATCAACAGAATATACATTGTTCTCAGCATGACATAGCACTTATTCTAAGATCTAAAATCAACCATACAATTAGAAGTAAAACACTCCTCAGCAAAGGCAAAAAAAAAAAAAAAAAAAAAAAAAAAAAAAGGATTTCATAAGAAACAATCTCCCAAACCACAGTGCAATAAAATTAGAACTCAGGATTAAGAAAATCACTCAAAACCACACAACTACACGGAAACTGAGCAACCTGCTCCTGCATGACTACTGGGTAAATAATGAAATTAAGGCAGAAATAAATAAGTTCTTTGAAACCAATGAGAACAAAGACACAACATGCCAGAATCTCTGGGACACAGCTAAAGCAGTGTGTAGAGGGAAATTTATAGCACTAAATACCCACATTAGAAAGTGGGAAAGATCTAAATTGACACCCTAACATCACAATTAAAAGAACTAGAGAAGCAAGAGCAAACACATTCAAAAGCTAGCAGAAGGCAAGAAATAACTAAGATCAGAGCAGAACTGAAGGAAATAGAGACACAAAAAACCCTTCACAAAATCAATGAATCCAGGAGCTGTTTTTTTAAAAAGATTAACAAAATAGATGGACCACTAGCCAGACTAATAAAGAAGAAAAGAGAGAATAATCAAATTGCACAATAAAAAATGATAAAGGGGATACCACGACTGATCCCACAGAAATACAAACTACCATCAGAGAATACTATAAATACCTCTATGCAAATAAACTAGAAAATCTAGAAGAAATGTACAATTCCTGGATGCATACACCCTCCCAAGACTAACATTACAATTAAAAGAACTAGAGAAGCAAGAGCAAACACATTCAAAAGCTAGCAGAAGGCAAGAAATAACTAAGATCAGAGCAGAACTGAAGGAAATAGAGACACAAAAAACCCTTCATAAAATCAATGAATCCAGGAGCTATTTTGTTAATCTTTTAACAAAATAGGTGGACCACTAGGAAGACTAATAAAGAAGAAAAGAAAGAAGAATCAAATAGCACAATAAAAAATGATAAAGGGGATATCAAAACTGATCCCACAGAAATACAAACTACCATCAGGGAATACTATAAACACCTCTATGCAAATAAACTAGAAAATCTAGAAGAAATGGACAAATTCCTGGACACATACACCCTCCCAAGACTAAACCAGGAAGAACTCAAACCCCTGAATAGACCAATAACAAGTTCTGAAATTGAGGCAGTAATTAATAGCCTACCAAACAAAAAAAGCCCAGGACCAGACGAATTCACAGCTGACTTCTACCAGAGGTACAAAGAGGAGATGGTACCATTCCTTCTGAAACTATTCCAAGCAACAGAAAAAGAGGGACTCCTCCCTAACTCATTTTATGAGGCCAGCATCATCCTGATACCAAAACCTGGCAGAGACACAACAAAAAAGAAAATTTCAGGCCAATATCCCCAATGAACATCAGTGCAAAAATCCTCAATAAAAGTCTAGCAAACCAAATCCAGCAGCACATTAAAAAGCTGATCCACCACCATCAAGTCGGCTTCATCTCTGGGATGCAAGGCTGGTTCAACATATGCAAACCAATAAATATAATCCATCACATAAACAGAACCAATGACAAAAACCACATGATTATCTCAATAGATGCAGAAAAGGCCTTCGATAAAATTCAACACCCCTTCACGCTAAAAACACTCAATAAACTAGATATTGATGGAACATATCTCAAAATAACAAGAGCTATTTATGACAAACCCACAGCCAATGTCATACTGAATGGGCAAAAGCTGGAAGCATTCCCTTTGAAAACCGGCACAAGACAAGGATGCCCTCTCTCACCACTCCTATTCAATATAGTATTGGAAATTCTGGCCAGGGAAATCAGGCAAGAGAAGGAAATAAGGTGTATTCAAACAGGAAGAGAGGAAGTCAAATTATCTCTGTTTGCAGATAACCCCATCATCTCAGCCCAAAAACTCCTTAAGCTGATGGGCAACTTCAGCAAATTCTCAGGATACAAAATCAGTGTTCAAAAATCACAAGTGTTCCTATACACCAATAATAGACAAACAGAGAGCCAAATCATGAGCAAACTCCCATTCACAATTGCTACAAAGAGAATAAAACACCTAGGAATACAATTTACAAGGGATGTGAAGGACCTCTTCAAGGAGAACTACAAACCACTGCTCAAGGAAATAAGAGAGGACACAAACAGAAAAACAATCCATGCTCATGGATAGAAAGAATCAATATCATGAAAATGGCCACACTGCCCAAAGTAATTTATAGATTCAATGCTATTCCCATCAAGCTACCATGGACTTTCTTCACAAAATTAGATTAAAACTACTTTAAATTTCATACGGAACCAAAAAAGAGCCCATATAGCCAAGACAATCCTAAGCAAAAAGAACAAAGCTGGAGGCATCCAGGTACCTGACTTCAGACTACACTACCAGGCTACAGTAACTGAAACAGCATGGTACTGATACCAAAACAAATATATAGACCAATGGAACAGAACAGAGGCCTCAGAAATAACACCACACATCTACAACCACTTGATCTTTGACAAACCTGACAAAAACAAGCAATGGGAAAAGGATTCCCTAGTTAATAAATGGTATTAGGAAAACTGGCTAGCCATATGCAGAAAACTGAAACTGGACCCCTTCCTTATATCTTACACAAAATTTAACCCAACATGGATTAAAGATTTAACTGTAAGTCCTAAAACCATAAAAGCCCTAGAAGAAAACCTAGGCAATACTATTCAGGACATAGGCATGGGCAAAGACTTCATGACTAAAATACAAAAAGCAATGGCAACAAAAGCCAAAACTGACGAATGGGATCTAATTTAACTAAAGAGCTTCTGCACAGCAAAAGAAACTACCATCAGAGTGAACAGGCAACCTTCAGAAAGGGAGAAAACTTTTGCAATCTATCCATCTGACAAAGGGCTAATATCCAGAATCTACAAAGAACATAAACAAATTTACAAGAAAAAATGAACAACCCTATCAAAAAGTGGGCAAAGGATATGAACAGACACTTCTTAAAAGAAGACATTTATGTGGCCAACAAACATATGAAACAAAGCTCATCATCACTGGTCATTAGAGAAATGCAAATCAAACCACATTGAGATACCATCTCACACCAGTTAGAACGGCCATCATTAAAAAGTCAGGAAACAACAGATGCTGGAGAGGATGTGGAGAAATAGGAACGTTTTACACTGTTGGTGGGAGTGTAAATTACTTCAACCCTTATGGAAGACAGTGTGGCAATTCCTCAAGGATCTAGAACTAGAAATACCATTTGACCCAGTAATCCCATTACTGGGTATATAACCAAAGGATTTTAAATCATTCTACTATAAAAACACACGCACAAGTATGTTTATTGCAGCACTGTTCACAATAGCAAAGACTTGGAACCAACCCAAATGCCCATCAATGTGAGACTGGATAAAGAAAATGTGGCACATATCCACCATGGAATCCTATGCAGCCATAAAAAAGAATGGGTTCATGTCCTTTGCAAGCACATGGATGAAACTGGAAACCATCATTCTCAGCAAACGACCACAAGAACAGGAAACCAAACACTGCATATTCTCACTCATAAGTGGGAGTTGAACAATGAGAACATATGGGCACAGGGAGGGGAACATCACACACTGGGGCCTGTCAGGGGGTGGGAGACAAGGGGAGGGATAGCATTAGGAGATATACCTAATGTAGATGATGGGCTGATGGGTGCAGCAAACCAGCATGGCACACGTATACCTATGGAACAAACCTGCACATTCTGCACATGTACCCCAGAACTTAAAGTATAATAAAAAAAAAAAGAAGAAAAAGATTTCAAATAGTTTTACCACTTGCAAAAAAAATCACTAATCATTAGGAAAATGCAAATCAAAAGCAAATGAAATATCACCTCATAGCCATACGACGATCACTAAAAAAATATACAAAATAACAAATGTTGGCAAGGCTAAGAAAAAATTGGAAACCTCATTTCCTGTTGGTGGAAATGATGCAGGCACTATGAAAAACTGTATATATAGCAGTTCCTCCAAAAACTGAAAATAGAATGACCACATGATCTGGCAATTGCACTTCTGCATATACACCCCCAAAGAGTTGAAAGCAGGGTCTCAAAAAGATATTTGTATGTTCACATTCATAGCAGCATTAGTCACAATGCCCAAAAGGTGGAAGCAATGCAAATGTCCATCAACAGATGAATGAATAAACAAAATATGGTACATGCATACAATGGCATATTGTACAGCCTTAAAAAGGAAGGCAATCCTGATACATGATACAATGGATTAAACATGAGGACGTTATGCTAAATGAAATAAGCTAGTCGCAAAAGAAAAATAGCATATGATTTAACTTACATTAGGCACCTAGGGTAGTCAAAGTCGTAGAGACAGAAAGAATGGTGGTTGCAAGGGCCTGCAGGGAAGGGAAAACAAATGGGCAGTAGTGATTTAATGGGTACCAACTTCCCATTTTACAAGATGAAGAGAGTTCTAGACATTGGTCACACAACAATGTGAACGCACTTAATGTATCATTAGATTATACACTTAAAAATTGGTAAGAAGGAAAATTTTTATGTTACTTGGATTTTACCACAATTTTTAAAAATTTTAAACAGTTTTTAAAAGGAAGAAAGTGAAACCTACCATACACTTGAGAATTTATTTTATTGCCCAAAAGAATGGATTAAGGAAGATTAGATTTAGGTCACATGATATTTTTTCTTCTTCACAGCTTAAGTAATTTATTGGATTAAAGTTTGGTTAGAGGTGTGTAACTGGCCAGAATTTCTTAGATGAAGATGGCTTTGAAGATGTGGTTTGCAAATGCTGATTTGGTTTTAAATTTTAATGGATATCATATGGCATATAAGTTTACTGCTATGCAGCCAATGCTAGTAGCTCTGTCCTCTGGTAAAAAAGAAAGCAACATGATATGATAAAAGGAACACTAAACCTAGAGTCAAATCTGGGCCAGCCTGGGTGCAGTGGTTCATGCCTGTAATCCCAGCACTTTGGGAGGCAGAGGTGAGCAGATCACCTGAGGTCAGGGGTTCAAAACCAGCCTGGCCAACATGGTGAAACTCTGTCTCTACTAAAAATACAAAAATTAGCCAGGCATGGTGGCACACGCCTGTAATCCCAGCTACTTGGGAGGCAGAGGCAGGAGAATTGCTTGAACCTGGGAGGCAGAGGTTGCCGTGAGCCAAGATCGCACCATTGCACTCCAGCTTGGGTGACAGATTGAGACTCCCTCTCAAAAACACAAAAAATCTGGGCCTAAATCGTTGTCCTACCACTTGTGACCCAGGGCAAATCAAACAACTTCTCTAAATCTCAAATCCTTCCTCTATAAAATAGGGCAGATAATACCTGTTCCCCTATTTCATTGTTAGGAGCCTCCAATAAGAAAATGTATGTGCATATACTTTATAAACTGTAAATGTGATTTCAAAGAAGGTATTAGTATAATTTTCACTTATGATCCTTGGTTTATGTTCTCTTTCAATTATTTTTACATCACTTTTCCAAATCAACCTATTATTTATTAGTTCTTTTAACTTAAGCAACTTAGCACATAATGAAGACTATAGTAAATGATTAATATCAGCCTTATGAAAACTATCTTCCAGTCTTTATTAATGTACAGGCACAAATCTCTAATTATAATTAGCTGTAGCATGCCACTTTATATTCTGTCTTTTCCATTTAACATTATACACCATTCTCAGGTATTAACATGCCATGTAAAATAACTATGGCATTGCAAACCATCAACATGCCATAGTTTGCAGCATGGTTCCTGAATGAGCATTGGTATTCAAATGTCAACCAATAAACAGAAAGCTTTAGAGGAAAATCTATGTGCTGGATATACCCTTGTACAAAAGTGCCAGAATATAATCTGATGGGCTTGGGAGCAGAGGCAGTACCCACCTCCTTGGCTGAGAGAATTCTGAGGCCATAACTGAAGGAAGCTACAGTAATGATGAAAATACTCCTACAGGACAGAGATCTGAAGCCTGCCAACTTACTATCCAAGAAGCAAGACTAGATTGATCACAAATCAAAGACCAAAACAGTCCGGTAGGGAGCAAGGAGACTGTATACAAAGTAGCCCACAATTTCAGTAGTGGAATTCATGAAAACTTGGGTTTGAGTTCTGAATCTGCCTCCAATGAGGGCCACTTAACTTACCATTGGTACTTCACTGTTATAAGTCTTCATTGTTCCATTTATAAGAAGAGATAATAGTAGCACCTTACTCATAGGGTTGTTTGGAAAAGCAAATGAGGTCATACACATAAAACACTCAGCAAGTGCTCAAAAATTGCAGATACGGAATTAACTTTGGCACTATGTTTCCATACATAACCAAACACAATGTAAAGGCTAAATGAGGTCTCTGTGGAATATGCAAGTCATATCAATCTTGTGGGAATCAGACATACTCAACGAAGGGGTGCTGACTGAATCCTTTCTTAGGGATGTTAGATGTTTTACAAAAGCAGCACTTTGTTTGCATTCAAACAGTCAGTGAAAGGATAGCACCCATACCTTCTACTCTAAACCTTTGAGTGTCCCCTGGGTGAAGATCCAAAAATTCCAATCATCTAATATTAATAAAGCAATGTACCAGGCAGCCCTACCTGAAGTCTCAGAAAATGTCAGGTTGCAATTCATCCTTCATTAGACAGTATCTATTAGCAAAGGAAAATATCAAAGTCCACTTCCAGATGTTACAGAGTTTTTAATGCAAAGAAGCTTTATCCACATGTGAAAGCAAATTCTGCAGCCTGAGGAAGGCAGGTGCCATGAAAGCAGCACCTTTCATGAAGATTCACAGAGTTACTAAATTCTAAGGGTCTGAAACTGCCCAATAAGCCATGACACCCAGCAGCTTCAGAATGTGTGTTTCTCCTTTTAGTATTGACCCAGAAGTAAAGGTTAGCTCCTTGCTTCGTTTGGCAGAAAAGATAGTTTCCAACATGCAGAAAACATTGAGGAGTTGATGTAGAGAAGGGAACTTGTAGAATTTTTCGATCTTTTTTCCAAAATTTTTCATTACAGGCAAACCCTGTGCTCTCAGAATCCAACTCCTAGTTGTATATTCGACAGACAGGCTTTAAATGTGCACCAGAACACATGAACGAGATAGCAATGGTAGCTTCGTTCCTAATGGCCCCAAGGTGGAAACAACCCAAATGTCCACGATTGGAATGGATAAATAAATCATGGTATATTCATATAAAGGAATAATAACCAGCAATAAAAATGAATAAACTACCACAGTACACAATATAAATGAATCTCCCAAACATAATTTTCAATAAAGAAGTCAGACAAATAAAGAATATATACCATATAATTGCTTTTGTAAAAAGCTCAAAAATAGGGCAGCTTAATCTATGGTGTGGGAGGTTATGACAGTGGTCACCTTTGGCTGGGGAAAGGGCAGGGGAAGAAGGGCATAGGGTTTGGGAAAGTGTCATTGAGGTTTTGGGATGCTGGGAAGGTTCAATTTCCTGATCTAGACAGCAGTATATGAGTTTGTTAACTTTGTGCTAATTCATCAAACACTTTGATTTGTGCATTTTTCTATATGCATATTGTATTTCAATTAAAATTTTTATCAAAATAGATTTTTACCTTATTGCAAATTTTTTTTTTTAATTTTCTGTATTTTATGTTTTGACGTCTTTAAAAATCTTTCTGGCTAGGGAGAAGCTGCCCTTCTTGGGGCTGGTCAATTCTTACAGGTAGCAAAGGGCCCAGCCTGGGTCACATATATGTGCAAACTAACCAATCCAGAGCCACACCTCCTCTATCTGGCCATACACTCCAGGGGGTAATATTCTTTTGTTTGATCATCCCCAGGCCAGGTGCCAGATAACTAGGCACCACACCTAAGTCCAAAGCCTGAGGAAATTATTCAAGCTAGCCAGTCCAAAACTATTTACCTGGCCCTGCCTTGCCTTTTTCTGGGGAACCACAATAAAGGCAGTGGCCTAAACTCTTCTTCCTTCTGACCACCTGGTGTCTTTCTCACGTGGCCTTGTGTGGTGTGGCATGACGTTCAGGATCTGTAAGCATAACAGACTTTGTTTTCCTGAGCTTCTCCTATATCTCTTCTTGTGGCCACACCCGACTGACCATCTCATAAAAGAATACAATACATTTATCAAATTGACTAACACATTAAAAAAAGGAGACATTGCCTTACTGTATAGGACTGATGAACAATTCAATCTAATTTTCTTATAATGAAACCAAGAAAATGAAACCATGTGTTGAAGTTGCCAACTAGGGCATTATCATTAAGTTAAACTTCCTTCTTTTGTCCAAATAACCTGATCTGAAGCTCTAATCTAATAATTCATTATTACCATCTTTAAGTTACATTATTTTTATTTATTTGATTTGATAAGTTTCATATATTCATTATTGCTCTGAAACTATTTCTTTTTTTCGTAGGTACTAACAATCTCTTTTAAACCTTGGGGAGTATCCCATCTATCTTAATAGGCCAAAATTTACACAACAAATTCATTTTCGTATTTCATAATTGTGTTAATGTGTTTGGTATATTCTCTCTGAATATTCCCAGCTTCAACATTTCTAAGATTTCAGACGCTGCTGATGAAACACCAGTGTTGGAGTTTCTTTTTATACACGTCCTTCCGGCTTCCTGATCAGTTTTGTTGCCTTCTTTAGACTGGGTCCACATTCATTATGTTTTTCTTAAGTTCACAATGTGCAGTGATTACATAGGAGGTGGGGAAGCTCTGCATTGAGGAGCCTCCCTCCATCTCTTGCCCAGCCTTTCCTGGGCCTTTTTGGCAGCTTTAAGGAAGACAGCAACCAGTCTGGTTGGCCTGGACCAAAGCTGTTAGCTCACCTTTCATACATGTTATAAAAAATGCATTATTTGTATTTGCCACATTGAAGCTCATCTGCCTCATTTTGAAACACTCCAGAACAGATCCATATGTTAGCTTTCCAAAAAAAAAAAAAAAGCTACTAGACATTCCTAGAGTCTCTAGAGTATTTTTGCAAAGTTGGCAACTTCTGTTCTCCTGCCTTCAAAACAATTATAAAAAACATAAAAATGTATAGGCCCAGCACCAGCTCCTACATGACCTCACATTTGGCCTTGCCGATCCAGAGTAGTACTTATGTAGTTCTTAGGTTACATTTGCTGGCATTCATCTGGTTTCTTATCCTTGATAACTTATTTTCCAAAGCCTATGATAATACATTTTTAGAAGATTTTGACATGAAACCTTGTCTGACATTTCAAAAATCCAATACATACATCCAGTAGTTGACGTATTCAAATAGTGACAATAATAATAATTCACATTGGAAGCTTATCATGTACTGAGCCCCTTGCTAAGTGATTACATGCTTTTCTCTCTTTCAATCCTTTCAAATATCTGATGAGATAAGTACTATCACCATTCCTGAGGTCACTTTTTTTTCTACAATGGCATAGTCTTGATGAGAATTCTGGTATGCCTGATGCTGTCCACACTCGGAACACATTACTACCCCCTTTTCAGCTTACTTACTTCCTTAAATAATTGAAATAGATACCACATGTTGTGTGAAATATTATGAATCTTCATGATCCCATCTTAAAATTAAAGCACCAAGGTGCATTTCAAAGCTAAATTGAAGTCAATTTTGGATTAGGAACACTCCTAAATAATCTGCCACCCTTAGCATTGGTAATCAACATTTGAATGTAAATAATAACAATTAAAAGAGTAATTGGAAAAAACACTTCACCTAAAGTTTTGGTACAAAGAAAGGAACAGAAGGAATCCCTCCTTTTGTCCCACTTCCCTGCTGCATGTGAATGTGATTCTATTGCACTGAAGATATTGCTAGCAAGCAAATATGTAGGCAGGCATATTTGATATCTTTATATTTGTTACTTTATTTTTTTCACTATTGTTCTCTCTTCTCAAGTAAGAAGACAGTGGGATTAGTGTGCCAGCCACTTATTTAATGTTAATATATGAATTGTACTTTAATTTTAAAGGGCCATTACAAATGCCCAGATACTGGTCTACAGAAATCTCAAGAAAGAGGTACTTAAATTTTCAGAGGAAAAGTTAAGGGCCAAGGAGTCACTGAGAACGTTATGCTAATGTATACAAATACTCATAAACAGAGTCCACTAAATTAGAAGCTTTGAACTGAATTGGTAAGATAAGTGAGGGTCACTATAACAATGTTCCTCTAAGACTGCTCCTCTAAAACAGGCTCAAATGAGGACAAGGAGATTTTAAAAGGCTTAATTTGAAACAAGCTGAAAAAAGAAGCTTGATAGTGGAGAACTGCTGGACAGAAGTGAACTGGCATAAATTTCATTTTAGAAGAAGTATTTTTATGCTCAACATCATTAGCTCTGTGACTGAATCAAGAAGAACATTTGAAAATTAATTACTCCTCTATTCAAAAATGGAGATAAGCCAACACACACAGGCCAAGAAAAAGCTTGTTAGCCAAGCGTGTTAATGCGAAAGTTCTGAGGTCATGGAATACTCTGTGCATACCTCAGTCACCTTTGGGAATTGGGCAATGAAGAAAGAGAGCTGATGGGACCTAAAAGACATCTATTCATCTCAAGTATAAGCCAATTTCACCAAGGTTGAACTGTCTCCTTGAAGGGGATGATAAAATATTCACCAGGAATAGGCTTTTCCATGAAGAAAAAGAAAAAAAAAAAAAAAAGAAAGAAAACCTTAGATCTTTTCACTGCATCTGCCTCACTTGTCCTAATTGCAGTTGCAAAAGGAAGAAAGAGGGAGGAGGGAAAAGCAGAAGGGAGGGAGGAAAAGAAGAAGGGAAGGGTTGCCAAAGGATAACTATTCCTTCTTTGTCCAAAAGGCTATCTAACATTTATGGTGAGGCTAAGACTGCGGTATTTAAATTTCCCACCACTGTCACATTTTATTCTTTTACTCTGCTAGATTTTTTTCACAGTGCTCATTGTCATGTCCTGGTTGTCACATATTTTCTCCACTGCAATGCAAGCTCCATGCAGGCAGCGGTGTTGTCTCACTGCAGCTGTGGCTCCAGGTCCTGGAACAGTGCCTAAAACAGTAGGCACTCAATAAATATTTGTGAAATGGCTGCACAAATGAGTGAATGGTTGAGTTAATTAATTAGCTAGGGTACCAGAATATCTTGTTTTTTCAAAATATTAATATTCGGCTTCCTTTTCCTCATCAGCCATATTGACATGGAAGTGAGATGATTCTGACATTACTTCCTCAACCCCAAGCCCAATTTAGGACCACTTTCTTAAGCACATACACACACATACACAAGTTTTTGTTGCAAAGAAATTCAAGCTAAAAAAAAAATACACTCTGGTGGAAAGGGAAAAGATAGGAATGGGCCATTTTTAAAAAGAAGAGAAATAGCAAAAAAATACACCCTCTGCATTAAAGAAATAAAATTAAAACAGAAATGAGGTACCAATTTTTTAAAGTCTTTGCCATTGGGATGCAAAAAAGCAATAATCACTGTTGCAAGTGTACAGGGAGATGAGCACTTTTATATGCTGCTAGTAGGAGTGTCAGGTGTTAAGTATTCTCTTCACACCACATAGTTTTGGTAGAGCTGTCAACTACAATGTCCATGCTTCTGCCACAGAGGTAAGCCCAAGATGGTCATAGGATCCAACAGAAGGAAGAGAAGAAGTTGTTCTTGGAAGCTAATTCTTTCCCTGATGCAGATTACTACAGATATATAATAGCATTGAACTAATTCAGACAAATCAATGACCCAAGGACTGACCTAGCACTCTTCAATTGGCCATAAGTACAGTACCTTCTATGGACTTTTGGAGAAGGAGCAAGAAAAAGAACACTGTTTTTTTAAAGAGACAAAGCCAGAAAAGATGCACTATCTAAAGCAATGGAAATAAAATTACCCTGTATGTGTCCAGTTCCTATCAAACCAAAACCCCATAGAACTACATTATCTAATAACACTGTAATGAAGAAAGTCAAAAAGGAAGTGCCTCGTTGAATAATGTGCTGGGCATAGCTATGTATGTGTTGATCCTCTCCCTGTGTATGTTTCTTTCGTGAAAGATAGTAGGTCTGCTTCATAAGTTATAATAGATTTTTATCAATATATATACTGGAAGAGACATGAACAATTTGGTGTTTGGTATCAATACTAAACTAATTTTAAATGGATTTTCATTTGCTTTGGCTGAACATAGATTAGTTAGATAACAAATCATTTTTTCAACAAAAACCATTTGGAAATTCTCTGTTTCACTCATCATCGTTTTTCTAAAGTGATTTCAAGAAAGTAAATGGAAATGTATTCTCTTTTCAATATAATTTAAAGAGAATCAAGAATAATTTTCAGAGTTTTTAAACAAAATATCCACGACTGAAATAGCACACCACGAATGTCATATCTATAAAGAAAATGTGAATTTTGAACCCAGCCACTTTCAGTGATGTAAAAGTCAAATTATTCAGTGCCCAGACACATCTGGTGACAACAGGGGCAGGGGTGATACTGACTCATCACTTTGCAGGAGTAATACAAGATTTTGAATCATTTTGGGTAAGACTTCTGAGTAATATTTTTTATTATTTTCTCCATGTTTCCTCTTTAGGAATTCTGGAAATTACTTTTGGTTGAATGAGAATGGTAAAAAATAGAAGAACAATGGTCTGTTTACTGCTGAGTAAAAGTTCATGGAAAGGCCTTATTCCTGTTTCTCCTTTCCTTCCTACCCTTCCTACAAGTAACAGAATGTTCTTCTGAAAGTAAATGAGAAAAACAAGCCTTCACTTTCACCATCAAATCCAGAGCCACTGAACTTCCAGAATCAGTTGGCTCTAGATCTGATTCTTTATTGGCACTTATCTTCATAGTCATAAAATAGTTCAACGATTGAGCTCCAATCATCATACAATCACTTTACATTACTGGAGGCAGAGAAAATCGTACGATTTATCATTCAAACTAGACTATTTTTATTTATCTATTTTATTTAATTTCTCATGTCAATAATTTCTGGGGTACAGGTGTGTTTTGGTTACTTGGATAAATTCTTTAGTGGTGATTTCTGAGATTTTAGTGCACCCCTCACCCAGGCAGTATACACTGTACCCAATATGTAGTCTTTTATCCCCCACCCCCAAACTTCTCCTGAGTCCACAGAGCCCATTATATCATTCTTATGCATTCTTATATCCTCATAGCTTAGCTCCCACTTATAAGTGAGAACATATGATGTTTGGTTTTCCATTCCTGATTTACTTCACTTAGAATAATGGCCTCCAGCTCCATCCAAGTTGCTGCAAAAGACATTATTTCTTTCCTTTTTGTGGCTGAGTGGCATTCCATGGTGTGTATATACCACATTTTCTTTATCCACTTGTTGGTTGATGGGCACATAGATTGATTTCATATCTTTGCAATTGTGAATTGTGCTGCTATAAATAAGCATTTTTATGTGTCTTTTTGACATAATGACTTCTTTTCCTCTGGGTAGATACCCAGTAGTGGGATTGCTGGATTGAATGGTAGTTCTACTTTCAGTTCTTTAAGCAATCTCTATACTCTTTTCCATAGTGGCATTCCTACCAGCAGTGTAAAAGTGTTCCCTTTTCACCACATCCACACCAACACAAGCTAGAATATATTTAAAAATGAATGAAGCACTATTCATAATTATACCAGAACAATACACATAAACCAGTGCTATCTCAGGAAAATTGGGATATATGCTCAGCTTACTTATTAGGGACAAAAGCATTTCCCAGAATCCCTGGGAGTTTGAAGGGGGCACTCCTTCTCTGAGCACTTTGTCACCTATATAGGCTTCTGTTAGCAAGGAAGAAGATGGATTTGCTGTTGAGTAGGCAACAACCTGTATACACCATAATCCCAGCCCTCAGTCCGGGTCTATGATAATAAACTGAATTTGCTCTTCAAGTCTTAGAAATAAAAAAGGTTGCCTGCTTTTCTGAGAACAAAGCTGTAGGAGGCAGAGATAGATCTTTGATGGTGGTAACCATCCTTCCTCCTGGCTTAAATCCTCCCATATCCCATTATTAGACACAAAACCCTCTACTGTCCTATTTGAGTTAGTATTCTCAGAGTGTGAAGAGCAGTACCCTATCTTTGGCAATGCCTGCACTTGGCTTTTCAGTGAGTGTGCAGTGGGATAATTATGGAATCAGAGAGACCGAGGGGTTGAGGAGGAATTATTTAATTATTTAGGTGCACCGACCCAGTCGGATTAACATCCAAAGGACTGAGCCCCGAACAAAGAGTCAAGCTACCTTTTAAGCATTGTGTGGGGTGGGGGGAGATTTGTGCAGGGGGAAACATATTACAGAAGCGAGAAACGAAGACAGTTATTCAATTAAGACATGCATTACATTATTTCTTACTTTTTAAGGAACAACATGCTTTATGACTTGAGATTATCTGTTTAGCGACCTTGCAGCTGCACAGCTAGAGAAACAGTCTTCACAATGCCTGAGACAGGGAAAGATAAGGCTCACTAGCCACAGAAAAACAAGCAGTTAATTTTAAAGGACTCCAGCTCTTTCTCTTCTTCAGGGGGAATTGGGTTTTCTTACATACAACTGAGTTTTTGCTTATACATTCTTTAATTTCTTTTAATTCCTGTTCCAAGTGGACATTCATTCCTTAGCCCAAAGCACATGTATGCACATGCAGGCAAGCAGAGTCACATTTCACTCTGTCAGGTTGAATGGCATTTAATTCTCAAAGTTGAGAATTACAGAATAAATATTTTAAGATTTTATTCTAGTGTCATTCTCCAAGTCATAACAATAAAATATTGCCTCATATAACCTCTAACCATCCCATTTAAAAAAATCATTTGATGCAACTTTAAACCAAAAAGCATCAAAGTCCCAAAAGGTTATTGAAAAGGTTGGAAGCAGTCAAACAGATGTGCAATTAACATCTTTGTTGTCCTTTTCTGATGGCATCTATACCATCTGAAAACATAAAATCAACATTCTGTTCTAAGACTTTGTTTCTTATGGTGTGAACACGTATATAACATGCCTTAAAAACTAAATGCTGAGGGCACTGAACCAATTCGAGTTCAATATGTTCACAACCAAAGGGGAAATACTTGCTGTCAGATCTTGACTTCCCTTCACATTTATTAAGTATGGTGGTTAAGGTCCAAAAGCCAAGGCTTTTATATTCAGGATTAAAATAATACTATTAACCCCTAGATTTCTATTATTAAATCTTCATTCCTATCCGGAATAATTGGCAATGAAGAGAAACATTTTTACATTTACTTAAGTCTGAGGCCTGACATAAGAAGGGAAGTTGAGATTACAAAGACCATTGGCTAGAGCAAATGGTCACGAAGAGAATGCTGTAGGATGCATTTGCTTGCATGCGTACATGTTCAAGGATGATGCTGGTCACTCAGGAAGAACTCTGACTTAATCGCCACACCTCTAAGAGCATCAGTTCCAAGATCCCTGAAAACAGGAAGTTAACCTATATGTCAATTACTGATCCTCTCAGCTTGTGAAATACGGAAAACTTCTAATTAAGTAGAAGGCAATAGAAACCAAATAAGTTCTCCATTTTTAAAACAATTATAACCCCATCATTCTAAACAGATTACTTCTACTTAGTTTTTAGTGTGTGGTAAAGAGGCACCATTCTTTCTTACTCATTTTCATTTTTTTGAGATTGGGTCTCGCTCTGTCACCCAGACTAGAGTGCAGCGGCACGATCATGGCTCACTGCAAACTCGAACTCCTGGGCTGAAGGGATCCTCCTGCCTCAGCCTCCCAAGTAGCTGGGACTACAGGCATATGCTACTATACTCAGCTAATTTTTGTTTTTTTTTTGTAGAGATGGGATCACATTATGCTGCCCAGGCTAGTCTCAAACTTCTGACCCATATGATCCTCCTGCCTCAGCCTCCTAATATGCTGGGATTACCAGAAGGAGCCACTGCACCTGGCCAACACCTCTCTTTCCATAAATGTATAATGTGCCTCAGAAAAGAGAGAGCCCCAACTCTACTTCGGCTTCTGTGGGCGTTTACCAAGGAAAATTGGTACTCTCATGAACATGCTTCCTGACGGTTGTGTATATTCTCTCCTAATCAGTCTAGTTCATTTTTTTTACATGAGCACTAGTATTTCACTATTATTTTCAGCCACATTCAATTAGTTAAAAACAAAAAAGAAATCAATTCAAACATTAAAAAACATCATATTTCTCATGAATTAAACAAAATTCATGCCTTAGCAGTGGTCTCCTTCATAGCTCATTTTTTTTTTCACTCAACAACAAGAAATGACGTAATGAAGAAGATACTAAATAGAGAAGTGCTTTTCAGGAATAGCAGCTTTCTGAATTTAAATTATTGCCATAATGATGGGGTGGGGGGAAAGGAAAGGGGCTGTTTTGTACCTGTTAGACAAAAGAATTTTCCTTCAGTATATTGCAGAGTGAATTTGGTACAGTCTCCTACTAAGATCTCAGGTTGAACCCTATGAGTATCACAAAGTCCGCCTTCCACCTTGGAAGGCTTAGCTGATTTCTTTGCTTTGCAGTTCCTCATGCAGAGATTGCATATCAAACATGCCATCCCAGGAAAAGCACCAAAGTGAAATGCAGTCAGGATCCTGTCCAAATGTATTAGAGGTTTGACAAACAGTCAAACAGACGCAGGTAAAATTTTTCTTATTCGGCAATGGCCTCAAAAAGCCACAGGGACATGTTTTACTTATTTGCTTTTAACATGCCTTATTTGTGTAGCCTAAAATTGTACATTACTTAGCAAATGGGCAGATAATTTTAGTCAGAGGACAAATTCCATCAGACAATGGATGATTTGCCCCACACTTCCCAGGCCTCAATGTTGATTCTCAGGAAAGGCACACCTAAGTCAGCATCCAAGGGGAAAGGATTGGAAAGTAAAATAACTCCAATAACAAGAAATAAATTCCCTAAAAAACTAAAATTGTTCTCAGTATACAAGTTCACTCTGTCCTCTTCTGGATATAAAATAAGTCTCTCCTATAGATTGGGGTGCTCTGAGCTAGCAACACTAATATTTAATTTAAGAACTTCATAGCAAAGTAATCCTTCACACTCAAAGCTATTGAAATAAAGCTTCTCTGCTTCTATGTGACTTTCCTGTCCTAGAACTCGAGATCTCCTTTCACCCCAGTATTATATAGTGATATGAAAAGATGCTAAGTTTTTAAGGTTAAACGGAAAAAAATACGATACACAGAAATACGGCAATAGTAGTTATTCTTGAGGTGTGAATATTAGTGCTGTGGGTAGTACTAATATTTCTTTCTCCTTTTCCACTATTCCTAGGGTTCTTCAACAAGTATGTTATTTGCATAAAGAAAAATAAATGCATAAAATCTAGTAGTCACAATAATTATATTGTTGATATATTCTCATTCTGAAATAAAGCATCTGTATTTTTCTAAATGAAAATGTTATGCAGTTGTCTTCAGTAGGTTTATTTCCTATTCAACTTTTGTCTTCACTTTTTTTCATTTCATTAGACTTTCCAGTTTTCTTTTATCTTACATTGGAAAGGGTTCTCTCTTTGATCCTGTTTAGCAGAACATTTAGACATTAGTTGAATACAAATAAATGATATATACTGTGTTGTAACATATAAATATCTTCCAAGTATCTATGTATTGCTCCTTTACAGAAAAATCTCCTGAAGGTAGGGAAATTATTTTTCTACGCATTGTGTACAGCTGTAACTATGAGGGCTTAAGTGGAAAAATAATACAGGCCTATTCTCTTACTTGAAAGGAAGTTTTATTTATCCATTAAATGTTCAAATGTTCCCAAAACCCATCAGCTGAAGTCCCAGAGTCCTGACTGATAAAGTGTGGAAGAGATGTCCTCGATCTGGGCTATTCCGAGAGCAAGGTCTGTCAACTTTCTGCTGCTTCCAAAATATAACCTTAAGATTGTGCCAGTGGAATACTTGATTTTTGAGGAAGACTGCATAGCAATGAGCCTACCAGGTCAGTTAGCTACAAAACTTACTTCCAGGTAAATCATTTAAGCATGCCCTCTGATGCACAGTGAGCCCTTTTAAATACAGTTTCCACATTGAATTGAAATTATTTGCATACACCTTATCACTCTGGACATGAGGGCTCCACGAGGACAGAATTTTTCCTTCTCCTTCCTGCCCAGTTCTTATCAGAGAGCTTAGTACATAGTTAATATTTATTAAGTATTTATTCAAACTTACTTAACAGTATAATTGATTATTGGAACATTTAGATGAACAAGGCTATTACCAGGAAAATGTTTTTTAAATCAGACCTGTGTGACAGACACAGATTAGCCAAGGCATGACTCTTCGACATCTTCCTCTGCCCAATCCTGCTCCCCCTCCCCTTCCTCTCACAGGAATTGATCCCTAGTTAACACTGTGCACCTCGAAGTCTGTTTCAGCTTCTGCTTGCAGAAAATCCAATCTGTGACTGCTGGGAAATAAAATCTAAGACAAATAGACTTCAAGGCAAAATACGTTAATGGCCTCTGATCAAATGTCACATCCTCAAAGAGGCCTTTGCTGAACCCCTCTCTAAAACAGGTCCCCTCGATCACTCACACACACTTCCCTCCTCTCCATTCCCTTCATACTGCTTTTTCTTCCTGGCAATATTTCTTCCTGAATTGTCTGCTTGCTTACTGTCTCCCTGTACTAGAAGATAAATTCCATAAAGCAAGGACTTTGACTTGTTCATTGCTGTATGCTCAGCACCTGAGAGCACTGCCTGGAATACAGTAAGCATTCAATAAATATTTATTGAATGAATAAACCATTACCACATTTATTATCTTGGAAGCATAAAGGGAAAACCTAGAAGCCAGGTTCTATATAGTGAAATTGTAATAAGAGTTTTTCTTATGGTTAAACTTAAAAAATATATATCTGATATTCTAAATAGTCTCAACTGTTAATTGGATTCAACAGTTGTAACTATAAGCCTTTGTGCAATCATGGAAATAATTACAAATTCATAAATCCTGAACAAATAAAAATCTGAGGCATTCCTAAGATGATCATCATCTACCTTTCCCCACTACTATATTTGGGTTTGGTTTCCATGTCACTTTGTTTTGTTTTGTTTTTAGAGAAAACTTCAAGGGTATTTGTTTCAGGATGATCTCATGCTCTCAGAGGCTAGAGGAGGAGATTGTAATAGAGGGAAAATGCCATGCCAAGGAAGAGAAGGATATGACATTATTCTGTGTGGGCTCAGCCTATTCATTAATTCACTTTAAAAGTGTACGTTCACTTTTAAAATGATGTATTTAAAAACTTAGCAACATAGAGATAACTTGTAAAGCCTTGGAAGTAGATCCAACCACCTAGGGGAGAGCAGCTTTTCAACGCTGGCTCCTCATTAGAGTTGATATTGTATCCCTTTAAGCTTCACCTCTGACACTTCACACTCTTTATCTGGCATTTCCTTCCTCACAGTCCTCACTTCACACTTCCTGTTTCCCATTCACAAATGGAATCGTTTACCACAGTGTAATTCTATTGGCCTTCCCATTCATCCTATGTGCCATTGGGAACTTGGGGGGAAGTGTCATCTCTTTTCCTTCTATATTCATTATAAACTCCACCTTAAAATGTTACTTTTTTTTGCTTTTAGTTAATTTAATTAATTAATTTATTTATTTTTGAGACAGAGTCTTTCTCTGTCTCACAGGCTGGAGTGCAATGGCATGATCTCGGCTCACTGCAACCTCCACCTCCCGAGTTCAAGCGATTCTCCTGCCTCAATCTCCATAGTAGCTGGGATTACAGGTGCTCACCACCACACTCAGCTAATTTATTTTTGTATTTTTAGTAGAAACAGGGTTTCACCATGTTGGCCAGGCTGGTCTTGAACTCCTGACCTCAAGTGATCCACCCATCTCAGCCTTTCAAAGTTCTGGGATCAAAGTTGTGAGCCACTGTGCCCAGCCTGTTTTTGCTTTTAAATAGTCAGATGTCTTTTAAGAAAATTAGAAGGGAAAAGCATATTCTTTTGTTTAGGTGATAGATTACGTACATTGTTCGATATCCATAGAACAAAATACTACACAGCCACTAAACCCATTGTGTAAGTAAAGTCAGTGATATTGAATATAATCCTTTCCTATTACAGTAATTGAGAAAGGGTTACAGAATAAAATCTATAATATTATCTCAATTATAACAGAATCCACATATATTTAGAAAATTGTATAGGAAGCATATTCTTCAAAACTTCAACATTATATGTTTTTGATCCAGAAACACTAGAATGTTTAATTTTTTTTTTGTTTTTCCCCCCAGTTAGATATTCAGGTTTATGCAATTTCTATCAAAATCTCAGCAAGACTTTTTTTTTAGTTTTTTTATTTCAATCATTTTTGGGGAAACAGGTTGTTCTTTGTTACATGGAAAAGTTCTTTAGTGGTGATTTCTGAGATTTTTGTGCACCTATCACTGAGTCACTGTACACTGTACTCAGTAGGTAGTCTTTTATCCCTTAACTCCCAACCGTCCCCGTCAAGCCCCCAAAGTCCAGTGTGTCATTCTTATGCCTTTGTGTCCTCATAGCTTAGCTCCCACTTATAAGAGAGAACATATGATTTTTTGTTTTCTATGTGTGAGTTACTTCACTTAGAATAATGGCCTCTAGCTTCATCCAAGTTGCTGCAAAAGACATTATTTCATTCATTTTCACGGCTGAATAGTATTCCATGGTGAATATATACCATATTTTCTTTATCCACTCATTGGTTGATGGACACTTAGATTGGCTCCATTTATTTGCAAGTGCAAATTGTGCTTCTAAAAACATGCATGTGCATGTGTCTTTTTCACTTAATAATTTTTGTTTCTTTGGGTAGATACCCAACAGTGGAATTGCTGGATCAAATAGTAGTTCTACTTCTAGTTCTTTAAGGAATCTCCATTCTGTTTTCCATAGTGGTTGTACTAATTTACATTTCCACCAGCAGTGTAAAAATGTTCCCCTTTCACCACATCCATGCCAACATCTATTGTTTTTTGACTTTTTAATTATGACCATTCTTGCAGGAGTAAGGTGGTATCTCATTGTGGTTTTAATTTGCATTTCCCTGATGATTAATGATGTTGAGCACTTTTTCATATGTTTGTTGGCTATTTGCATATCTTTTGAGAATTGTCTATTCATGTCCTTTGTGCACTTTTTGACAGCATTGTTTGTTTTTATCTGGCTGATTTGTTTGAGTTTTATGTAGATTCTGGATATTAGTGCTTTGTTGGATGCATAGTTTGTGAATATTTTCTCCCATTCTGTGCGTTATCTGTTGACTCTGCTGATTATTTTTTTGCTGTGCAGAAGTTGTTTAGTTAATTAGGTCCCATTTACCATACTTGTATATTTATACATTTTATGCATTTGTCATTACGTACTTCTCATTCATTTGTATAGATTCAAATTTCCATACAGTTTAATTTCTCTTAGTCTGAAGCTTTTAGCTTCTCTTATGGTACATTTCTGCTGGCTACAAGTTTTCTCACCTTTAACTTATATGAAAATGTCTTTATTTCATCCACTAGATATAGAATACTGAATAGAGAAGTTTGGTTTCTCTCTCTCTCTCTCAGCACTTCCTTTTTTGTTGTTGTTTAATCGTGAAATTTTTTTCCGTAAGTTATTATGGTACAGGTGGTTATTTGGTTACATGAGTCAGTTCTTTAGTCAGTAAGCCCTTACTGGTCTAGTAAGGGCTTAGCTTAATTAAAGTGGCTGGTTTGCATTCAGTTGATGCAGAGTAGGGTTTTGCAGTCCTTAGTGTTCAGAAATTAATATGTGGTATGTGAGATTTTGGTGCACTCATCACCCGAGCAGTATACACTGCACCATATTTGTAGTCTTTTATCCATTGCATCCTCCCACACTTCCCACCAAGTCCCCAAAGTCCATTGTATCATTCTTATGCCTTTGCATCTTCCTTTCATAGCTTAGCTCCCATATATCAGTGAGAACATATGATGTTTGATTTTCCATTCCTGAGTTACTTCACTTCGAATAATAGTCTCCAATCTCATCCAGGTCACTACAAATGCTGTTAATTCATTCCTTTTTATGGCTGTGTAGTATTCCATCATATATATATACTACAGTTTCTTTATCCACTGACATTGAGGGGCATTTGAGTTAGTTCCACCATTTTCCTATTGTGAATGGTGCTGCTATAAACATGTGTGTCCAAGGATCTTTTTTGAATAATGACTTCTTTTCCTCTGGGTAGAATCTCAGTAGTGGGATTGCTGGATCAAATGGTAATCCTACTTTTAGTTCTTTAAGGAATCTCCACACTGTTTTCCATAGTGGCTGTACTAGTTTACATTCTCACCAGCAGTGTAGAAGTGTTCACTGTTCACTGCATCCATGCCAACATCTACTGCTTTTTGATTTCTTTATTATAGCCATTCTTGCAGGAGTAAGTGGTTTCACATTGTGGTTTTAATTTGATTTCCCCAATCATTAGTGATGTTGAGCATTTTTTTCATATGTTTGCTGGCCATTTGTATATCTTCTTTTGAGAATTGTCTGTTCATGTCCTTAGCCCACTTTTTGATGTGATTGTTTTTTCCTTACTAATTTAAGTTTGTTGTAGATACTAGATATTAGTTCTTCATCAGATGTATAGATTGTGAAGATTTTCTCCCTTTCTGTGGGTTGTCTGTTTACTTTGCTGACTGTTCCTTTTGCCATGCAGAAGCTCTTTAGTTTTATTAGGTCCCAGCTATTTATCTTTGTTTTTATTGCATTTGCTTTTAGGTTCTTGGTCATGAAATCCTTGCCTAAGCCAATGTCTAGAAGGGTTTTTCCAATGTTATCTTCTAGAAATTTTATAGTTTCAGGTCTTAGATTTAAGTCCTTAATCCATCTCGTGTTGATTTTTTGTATAAGGTGAGAGATGAGGATCCAGTTTCATTCTCCTACGTGTAGCTAGCCAATTATCCCAACACCATTTGTTGAAAAGGGTGTCGTTTCCACACTTTATGTTTTTGTTTTCTTTGTCAAAGGTCAGTTGGCTACAAGTATTTGGGTTTATTTCTGGGTTCTCTATTCTGTTCCATTGATCTATGTGTCTATTTTTAACCAGTACCATGCTGTTTTGGTGACTATGGACTTATGTGTAGTTTGAAATCAGGTAGTGTGATGCCTCTAGATTTGTTCTTTTCACTTAGTCTTGCTTTGGCTATGCGGGCTCTTTTTTAGTTCCATATGAATTTTAGAATTATTTTTTCTAATTCTGTAAGAATGTTGGTGGTATTTTGATGGGGATTGCATTGAATCTGTAGGTTGCTTTTGGCAGTATGGTCATTTTCACAGTATTGATTCTACCCATCCCTGACAACGGGCTGTGTTTCCATTTGTTTATGTCATCTATGATTTTTTTCAGCAGTGTTTTGTAGTTTTCCTTGTAGAGGTCTTTCCACTCCTTGGTTAGGTGTATTTCTTTTTTTTTTTTTGGTTAGGTATATTTCTAAGCATTATTATTATTTTTTGAAGCTATTATAAAAGGGTTGCGTTCTTGATTTGATTCTCCACTTGGTTGCTGTTGGTGTATAGAAGATCTACTGATTTGTGTACATTAATCTTGTATCTGGAAACTTTTCCGAATTCTTTGATCGGTTCTAGGAGCTTTCTGGAGGAGTTCTTAGGGTTTTCAAGGTAAACGAACAGATCATCAGCAGTGACAGTTTGACTTCCTCTTTACTGATTTCGATGCCCTTTATTTCTTTCTCTTGTCTGATTCCTCTGGCTAGGACTTCCAGTACTATGTTGAAGAGGAGTGGTGAGAGTGGGCATCCTTGTCTTGTTCCAGTTCTCAGAGGGAATGCATTTAACTTTTCCCCATTCAGTATTATGTTGGCTGTGGTTTTGTGATTGATGGCTTTTATTACATTGAGGTATGTCTCTTGTATGCTGATTTTGCTGAGAGTTTTAATCAAAAATTGATGCTGGATTTTGTCAAATGCTTTTTCTACATCTATTGAGATGGTCATGTGATTTTTTAAAATTCTGTTTATTCAGTGTATCACACTTATTGACTCGCATATGTTAAACCATCTCTGCATCCCTTGTACGAAACCCACTTGATCATGGTGGGTTATCTTTTTCATATGTTGTTGGAATCAGTTGGCTAGTATTTTGTTAAGGATTTTAGCATCTATGTTCATCAAAGATATCGGTCTGTAGTTTTCTTTTTTAGTTATGTCCTTTCCTGGTTTTGGTATTAGGGTGATACTAGCTTCATAAAATGAATTAGAGAGGGTTCCTTCTTTCTCTATCTTGTGGAATAGTGTCAAAAGGATTGCTACCAATTCTTCTTTGAATGTCCGGTAGAATTCTGCTGTGAATCCACCTGGTCCTGGACTTTGTTTTGTTTGTAATTTTTAAATTACTATTTCAATCTGACTGGTTATTATTGGTCTGTCCAGGGTATCTAATTCTTCCTGAATTAAGCTAGAGGGTTGTATTTTTCAGGAATTTATCCATCTCTTCTAGGTTTTCTAGTTTACGTGCATAAAGGTGTTCATAGTAGCCTTGAATGATCGTTTGTATTTCAGTGGTGTCAGTTGTAATATCTCCTGTTTTCTTTCTTAGCGAGGCTATTTGGATTTTCTCTCTTCTTGGTTAATCTCACTAATGGACTATCAATTTTATTTATCTTTTCAAAGAAGCAAATTTTTATTTCATTTATCTTTTGTATTTTTTTGTTTCAATTTCATTTATTTCTGCTCTGATCTTGGTAATTTCCTTTCTTCTGCTGGGTTTGAGTTTGGTTTTGTTCTTGTTTCTCTAGTTCCTTGAGGTGTGACCTTAGAATGTCAGTTTGTGCACTTTCAGTCTTTTTGATGTAGGTGTTTAGGGCTATGAACTTCCCTCTTAGCACCGCCTTTGCTGTATCCCAAAGGTTTTGACAGGTTTTGTCATTATTGTCATTCAGTTCGAAGAATTTTTAATTTCATCTTGATTTCTTTTTTTACCCAACGCTCATTCAGGAGCAGTTTATTTAATTTCCATGTATCTGCATGATTCTGAAGGTTCCTTTTGGAGTTGATTTCCAGTTTTATTTCACTGTGGTCTGAAACAGTGCTTGATAGAATTTCAATTTTCTTAAATTTATTGAGGCTCATTTTATGGCCTATCATATGGTCTATCTTGGAGAAAGTTCCATGTGCTGTTGAATAAAATGTGAATTCTGTAGTTGATTTGCATGAAATGCCTTTTTCCACCCCTTTACTTTAATTTTATATGAGTCCTTATGTGTTAAGTGAGTCTCCTGAAGGCAGCAGATGTTCGGTTGGTGAGTTCTTATCCATTTTGTGGTACTATATCTTTTAAGTGGAGCATTTAGGCCATTTACATTCAATGTTAGTATTGAAATGTTAGGTGCCATTGCATTCATTTGCTCTTTGCTGCCTGTGTACTTTGGTTTTTTTGTTTTTCATTTTTGCTTTTTAACATGTATTTTTGTTTTGTAGGTCCTGTGTGATTTAGGCTTTAAAGAGGTTCTGTTTTGATGTGTTTCTGGGATTTATTCCAAGATTTAGAGCTCCTTTTAGCAGTTCTTGTAGAGGTAGCTTGGTAATGGCAAATTCTCTCAGCATTTGTTTGTCTGAAAATGACTGTATCTTTCCTTCATATATGATGCTTAGTTTTGCTCTATACGAAATTCTTGGCTGATAATTGTTTTGTTTGAGGAGACTGAAGATAGGGCCCCAATCCCTTCTAGCTTGTAGGGTTTCTGCTGAGAAATCTGCTGTTAATCTGATAGGTTTTCCTTTATAGGTTACCTGGTATTTTTGTCTCACAGCTCTTAAGATTCTTTCCTTCATCTTAACTTTGGATAGCCTGATGACAATGTGCCTAGGTGAAGACCTTTTTTTGCGATGAGTTTTCCAGGTGTTCTTTGTGCTTCTTGTATTTGGATGTCTAGGTCTCTAGAAAGACTGGGAAGTTTTCCTCAATTATTCCTCCAAATATGTTTTCAAAGCTTTTAGAATTCTCTTCTTCCTCAGGAACATCAATTTTTCTTAGGTTTGGCCATTTAATATAATCCCAGACTTCTTGGAGGCTTGTTCATGTTTTCTTATTCTTTTTTGTCTTTTTGGATTGGGTTCATTCAAAGACCTTGTCTTTGAGCTTGGAATTTCTTTCTTCTACTTGTTCAATTCTGTTGCTGAGATTTTCCAGAACATTTCACATTTCTAAAAGTATGTCCAAAGTTTCCAGAATTTTTTATTGTTTTAAGTTATTTATTTCCTTGACTATTCCTCCCTTCATTTCTTGTATTATTTTTTGGATTTCCTTTCATTAGGCTTCATCTTTCTCTGGCCCCTCCCTAATTAGCTTAATAACTAACCTCCTGAATTCTTTTTCAGGTAAATCAGGGATTTCTTCTTGGTTTGGATCCATTGCTGGTGAACTAGTATGATTTCTTGGGGGTGTTGAAGAGCTTTGTTTTTTATATTACCAGGTTGGTTTTCTGCTTTCTTCTCATTTGGGTAGGCTCTGTCACAGGGAAGATCTGGGGCTAAAGACTGCTGTTCAGTTTCTTTTGTCCCATGGGGTGTTCCCTTGATATAGTACCCTCCTTTTTTCCATATGGATGTGGTTTCCTATGAGCTGAACTGCAGTGATTATTGTCTCTCTTCTGAGTCTAACCACCCAACAAGTCTACCCAGCTCCAGGCTGGTACTGGGGGCTGTCTGCACAGAGTCCTGTGATATGAATCGTCTATGGGTCTCTCAGACAGGGATACCTGCTCCTGTTCCATTGGAGGTGGTGGAGGGTGCAATGGACTCCATGAGGGTCCTTAGCTTTGGTGGTTTACTGCTCTATTTTTGTGCTGGTTGGCCTCCTGCAAGGAGGTGGCACTTTCCAGAAAGCATTAGCTGTAGTAGTATGAAGAGGGACCCGTGGGGAGTGGGACCCTAGAACTCCCAAGATTATATGCTTTTTGTCTTCTGCTACCAGGGCACATAGGCAAGGACCATCAGGTGGGAGTGGGGCTAGGCGTGTCTGAGCTCAGACTCTCCTTGGGCGGGTCTTGCTGTGGCTGCTGTGGGGGATGGGGTTGAGATTCCCAGGTTACTGGAGTTTTGTACCTAGGAGGATTATGGCTGCCTTTGCTGAGTCATGCAGGTTGTCAGGGAAGTAGGGAAAGCCAGCAGTCACAGGCCTCACCCAGCTCCCATGCAAACTGAAGGGCCAGCATATTGGACGCAGCAGGATAGAGAGACACTGTGCCGCCCACCACAACATCCCTGAGGTCTGTTTCCGGGCGGAGGGTGTAATGGGCTTGAAAACTTGCCCTGGGCTACCAGCCTTCGAGCTGCAAAAGAAAAGGGCTTGGTTCTTCCCCCACCTGTGGAGTCTGCACACCGGATTTGCACCTTCCCCCGAGTTCTGGCCAGGAGGCTTCCCGCCCTGTTCAAATTGTCACAAAGTTCAGCTAGAGATTTCCTTCCCCCTGGAGAGTTTTACCCCCTGCTCCTCTGGTTACCCTCCTGATGGATCCATGTGGTGCCAGGCAGGAATGGCCTGCTAGGGGATACAGCAAGCTCCCAGTGCCTTTCTGCTGCTTTTTCTACCCATGTATTCCACTAGGCTTTCTAAATGGACTCAGATCCAGGTAAAGTCAGAAACTTCTCCCACAAACAGACCTTCAGATTTTCCAGTGGGGATATGTGTTCGGGAGAGGAGGGTCTCCCTTTCCCTCTTCCATAGTTGGGTACTCACAGTATTTGGGGTGTCTCCTGCATCCTGCAGGAGCAGTCCTCTTTCTTCAGAGGGTCTGTCTCAGCATTTTCAAAATATTATTACATTGTCTTTTGGTCTCCATTGCTTTTGATGGAGTGTCCAGCCATAAATCGTATCTTCACTCTCTACATAATGTGACATTTTTCTCTGTTTGCTTTCAAAATTATCTCTTATCTTTGAATTTTAGCAGTTTCACCACATACACCTGGGTGTGATTTTCTTTGTCTTTTTTTTTTTTTTTACTTGGGGGATCACTGAGTTTCTTTAATGTCTAATTTGAGGTTTTTCATCAAATTTGAGAAATTTAGACCACTTGCTTTTTCTGCCATATATTCTCTTCTCCTTAGACATGAATTATACACATATTAGATCATTTTATATTTTCTATAGGCCCCCAAGGATCTGTGCATTTTTCTTCAATCTTTTTTCTCTCTGTTCTCCAGGTTGAATACTTTTTATTAATCTGTCTTCAATTTCACTGACTATCCTGCTATCTCCAATCTGCTGTTTAGTCCACCCAGTGAATTTTTAATTTCAGTTATTGTACCCTTTAGTTCCAGTGAGCTTTCTGTAGAGTTGAGAGTTATCAAAGGGTATGATGTTTAAAACTGACAGTTTTAATTTGGCAGCTTTTCCTTTTGGCTAGAACTTTGGGAGAAGTTTGTGGCTGAGACAGTCAAGGAACTGAGATGTTAGGGCATCAATAGCGCTCAGAAAGGTGAGAAAGTCTATGAATCTAAAGATAAATCGGATACCAGTTTATACCAAAGGAAGAACTTTGGAGCAGGGAGAAAATACGACATGTACCAATCAATGCAGAAAATAGTCCAGGTGATGATGGATACCTGGAAAAAAGTGTGGGACTATTGGAAGAACAGAAATAAACACGAATGAAACATGGTAGAAGTTTTGAAAGTTCCTTGGAGAGTAAGAATATAGTTCTAGAATAATGGATTGCATATTTAGCTTCTTTCAGCTCAAAAGGATTTGCACAAACCATATGCAATTCTCCCAAAGATCTCTGACATAGGCGTGGATAGGCTGATGATAAACTCTACCTCAATAGCAATATCTACTCTGCCCAAATATTTTGTGCAAAATTCATGTCATATTTCTATCTAGCTTTGGTATTCACCAACTATACCTAAATCAACTCAACACAGTAACTTGTATAAATGTATAGATGGAAATTATTTTTCAATTTACAGAATAAATTAATCTTAGAACTTTTTTTTATCAATCAGCATGCATCTGAGTTTGATCATGAACAAAGCAGAAGCATGTACTTTTTGCAATGGGATTATTACACTCAAATGTGGTTTACAAATGTAGTCTGGAGAAATTTGAACACTCTCCAGATTTTGGATCAAATGAAGTAATATTGAAGAGGAACATGGATGTTAGAACTTGAACTCAACATGTCCAGCACAGCTCCTTAGGAAATTATCCCAGCCTCCTTCATGCTTGTAAGCTAAACAAGCACACTGTGGCATCATTTTTAGAGAAAAATCCCTTCATTACACAAAGGTAACACAATAAAATGACAATCTCATACACTGATATGGTTTGACTGTGTCCCCACCCAAACCTCATCTTGAATTGTAACTCCCATAATCCCCACTTGTTGTGGGAAGGATCTGGTGGGAGGCAACTGAATCATGGGGGCAGGTTTTTCCTGTGTTGTCCTCAAGATAGTGAATAAGTTTCAGGAGATCTGATGGTTTTACAAAGGGGAGTTCCCCTGCACATGCCCTCTTAAAGGAAAACACCCAGACTTTGTCTCCAAAAATGATATAATGAATCTGCCCAAATAGCAGCAATGGAAATACACTTATTGTGCTCTACCACATACCTGTGATCCCTGAACTATTCCCTGCATGGCCCTGTGCAGCCATAGTACTTTGTACTGGTTTATGTATTTCCTTTGTGGACATTAAGATTTTTCATATATGAGTTCTGTTTTTCTCATTACAGTGAAGATTTACAAAAGAATATGCTCTTTACTTCTTTCCTTTTCTCCTGTGCCTCTGCCTTTCTTTCTGCCTCTCTCCAGCTCTCTTTTTAACTTTCTCTTTATTTAGTCTCTGAAGGAGTTATCTTAATTTATATGTCTCTTTATATGTCTCCTCATTTACTCCCCCATTCCCACCCTCACCCTTAACTTCCAGGCTCTCTCATAGTCTTGGAACTTTCTTGGGTAAAGGGAAAAACATTCCATGCAGAAGGAATAGTAAGAATTGGTCTTGGAGGGTATGTAGTTAACTTCACTGTACTTCTTTTTTGGTGCATCTCTGTGAGACACAGAAAGTTGTGAGAAGATTATGGTTTACCTTGAAAATTATGCCATTTACCTGGGGCAAGAAAACAATGTCAGGTCTTGAGACTGGAGAGCCAGGGACCAAATTTGATCTCAAGAGCTTAGACAAAGAAGTAAGAGAAGAAGGGCTCTTTCCAGATGTAGTTTGTAGCCAAGATTAGAAACCCCTCAGACTTATCTATCCGCCATCACATCATAGAAATGCCTGGAGAAATGTTTGTAATTAAGACCTAAAGTAGCTAGTAACTTTGGAAGTCCAATTCTGGGAAAGCTTGAAATGACTTTAAATGAGCAAAATAATTGAAGATAAAGACTTTCACCTTAAACCCAGGACTACTGATATGGTCAGTGGTCCTAGATCACCCACATTTTCTTCTTTAGTGAGTGTATGTCACCCCATGCTGCCAGGCTACTGGGCTTTAGTGTCACATCACTGCAGGGCTTCCGTCCATGGGCTGGCATGGCACCTGATGGCCTAAAGTCAGTGTTTCAGCAGCATAAAGGCAGCAACTACCAAAAAATAAGAGGACTATTAGCTGACTGAGAAGGTTTCCTGGATTTATGTCAGTAAAAGATGGTATCAAATTAGGCCTAGATCCTAAGATGGTGTGGACACTGCTGGAGTTCTTAGAAAAATTCCAAGAAGGAGAATATCAAGGAGGGAAGAATGATATTATTTGTGATAGACAGAATGGGACTCCATGATATTTAATGTGAATATTAAAAGTAACGAGCTGCTGTTCTATGCCCTGAGGTGAAGCAATTGTTGCCCTCAGCCAACCCAGAGGTCACATGCAGACAATTCCAGCACACACCAAAGTGCCTGCAGCTCTTTCTGTCTCTCCCCTCAATCCCCTTTATCTTTCTCTCTTTCTTTCTCTCTCTCTCTCTCTAGAAGGAGCCATAGGAGCATGTCCAGCCAGTGAACAGCAGCCCAGAAAAATTGGGACTTAACAACCCAGAAGCAACTCTCAGCCCTTTGGGAATTGGTGGATAAATGCCTCAACTTTCTTGCTTCTCAAGGAGACAGTTCGTAGGTGTGGTCCAGAGTATCTCAAAAGATCCCAGGAAGATTGAGCCTCAGATGCCCATGGCAGTAACCTACTCATTTGCCATCTCCTTTCTTCCCTACCCTATCTTGCTTCCTTACTCTCTCATAGTACTGCCTATGACTTATTTCCCCTCAAATAGAGAGACAGACATGGGAAAAAAAAAAAAACTAACTTGTATCCAAATCCTTGCCTCAGGGTTTGCTTTGGGGAAAACAAAACTGAAACAAGCCTACACTATGAAGAGGGATGCTTCTGTTTAATCTATTTGCACATCTGGCTTCCTACTAGACTCAACTCTATCAGGTCTTTAAATATTTATTGAGCAAATGAATGAGCTATCTGAAAATGCCTGTGTAAGCTACCACATTTTCTATCCTATAAGTAATGTGTTCAGTTTATTGGGTAAAAGTAAACTGGTGACAACTATTATAGCCAATGAATGGTATCTACTTCTAAAAAAAAGTCCATTTTTGCTTTTAGCATAGTGAGAAGCAAAGATGAACTCACTATGTTAAGTGCAAAATAAGCATCTTTTGCTAGGCCTACCAAGAATTCACTGAAGAATTATCCACCACACACGCAAGGACACACACACTCACACACATGCACATACATGTAACCACACTTGCATACCCATATATACATGCACACACATGCGCAAGACTTCTCCCAGCAAGGCAACACCAATACTACGCATGCCAGGAAGGGAAACAACACAGCTCAGGCAAAATGCCTTTTCATTCCACACAAAAACATTTGACAGAGTCCATCCAGACTGGTGAAACAAACTTAGAGAATCAACTAGCTGTTGTCAGAATGGAAAAATATCTGAGACCCTGTATTGAAAGACAATAACTCCAAACATAATTTCTGTCCCTTACTTCTTCTGCTAACTTTTGTATCTTTCTTTTTCTACCACTACCCCAAATTAACTACATCTCTAATAGGTCAAAGTGTGGTCCAACATCGTATGTTTTTCAGTCTTATTTTTTGTATAATCATTTTTGAGGTAAAGAGGCCATAATGTACCATCAGGATGGGAGGTGGGTCTCTTGGATGAAGTAGATATTCCAATGCAGTCATACTGAGATGAGGCAGCTTCTAGAGTAGGAACAGAGGCCTGGGAGACAGGCTATAAACCCAAAGGGGAAGAAACTCCTTTTATTTTCTATGTCAGATACAGATGGAACTTCAAATAATTAAAGCATTAAAATGTTCAATAAATTCCTGGTGGTTAGGGGTGAAAAAAAAAAAAAAAAAAACCCTTAGACAAATTAAATTTAACAGAGTTTAACTGAGCAAGAACGATTTGTGAGTTGAACAGCCTCCCGAACCAAGTTCAGAGAGACCAGCCCTGCTGCGTGGTCGAAGAAGATTTATGCACAGGAAAAGGAAAGCAATGTTCAGAAAATGGAAGTGAAGTACAGAAACAGCCAGATTAGCCAAATCAGCCTTTGCCTTACTTCAACATGATTTGAACAGTTGGCCACTTGTGATTGGCCGAAACTCAGTGATTGGCACAAGAGTAGATTACAGTCTGTTTACATATCCAGTTAGGTTACAGTTCGCTATGTATGAAGAAACCTTTACGACGTGTGAAGAGGCAGTTTTAGGCTAAAGTTAATTTAGCCTAAAGGGAGGAGTAGTGGCAAATGGGTAGGAATTGTTAGCTGGCTGTTGGCACAGGGAGGCAGGCCGGGGGTGCCAGGGCTCTGTACAGTGACCCTGTGCAACCACTTTATGAATCAGTGGTCAGTTATTTTGTGCTCTACTTCTTCTTCAAGATGACCTAACCTTCAGTAAAGTTGTGTTCAAACTTTGCAGTGCAGTCTTAGCTAGCAGAGGTTAAGAGAGAGGATTAATGTAGGGGAGGCCATGCCCTGCTCTCTAAGTCCTGAGTGGTGTTAAAAGGAGCAAACAGCAGGAGAACAGAAGACAGTGTGTTTAAATAATGGAGAAAACAGAGCAAAAAGACCCAGGGAACCAGTTCCTACAGAAAACAGCACTTCAGGACAGTTTTTAGAAACGACAAGAATCACTTTTTGGTTGTTGGTCCGCAGGTCCTTTTAATGTGGTCGTGGCTGACCATTCACAGAAGTCTTCAGTTATGTGCAGCGGGAATCTATTTGTTCTGCATGATGATGACACCAGAGTCCCCGAGACACTCCATTGGTAGCAGGCTAGCCAGAAGTGACCTCTCCTTCTCTTGAGAGTCCATTGCAAATATTGCCCAGACATTTCTCATCTCCCAACTATTTGGCAGGAAAGAATAAATATCATTTATTGATTATAGTGGTAGTTTATTGCAATGACCAAGGTTAATGATTTGTTCATTTTAACTAGACTGATGTGTTTGCACTAATCATTAGGGTCCAGGAGCAAATTTTATGGAATTTGAATTTTCAAACACCTTGAATTTCTCATTGATCTTGGCATTTCAAAATGTAATTCACCAATCTCTGAATTCTTTTCTGCCACTTGGACATCAGCCTGTTGGACTTTGCTTTTTAATGTAAATCCATTAGGGTTAATCCATGGATGTTAAATTCTAGTTCTCCTCCACATCGATTTCTAGGGCCCCTTTCTCTACACCAACCAAAACAAAACCTACATGTAGAATATTGAAATGCATTAAAAATTGAATATTGAATAAGACTATATTTCTGAAATTTTTATATTAGAGCACATTTCTGAAGAAGCTCTTATACACTGACAGTCCAAATATCTTGACCTTCAAGAAACATGAGAGACAACCCTATAGCCAGCCATTGGCCTAATTCAGTTGAGTCCCAGAGCTGACATTATTTATGGTAACATAAGCAGTTGGTTGGAAGAATGCCCAGGGACCTTGGCATCATAGGTACTTAAATAAATCAAATGATCCAGAAAACCAGGATTATGTGAGACCTCCATTTGAACTGCCAGCTACCCCATACCCATTGGCAAATCCAAAGGGCAGGGAGGACCCTCATCTATTACAAGGGAGAGCAGGGCCAGGGAGAATGAGGGAGCCCAGCCAGGCATGCCCAGTGTTTAACGACATGGAGACCTTGTAATATCATGGTAGGGGGCAGAAAGAGAGCATGCCCTCCGGAAATGAGAAATGCTGATGAGAGCGTTTCCAGTGCAAACTTGGCTTTCAGAATCCAGGCTGTTCCTCAGGACCTTGTCCTGAAGCTCCACTAAAGCATACTTGCATTTTTAATCAGGTTTTGGCTTTTATTATTTCTATCATTTTACTAAATACCTTTACCCCTGTGGCTTGATTTTTTTTTTAAATGTGGTTATCTTGCAGTCTCAAATGTTTCTCAGAAATTTGCCCCTAGGATACATAAATTCTACTTGAATATTAAAGAAATACAACCTTACCATCAAAAAATTCAGGATAAAGACCAAAACATCTAATTGAATATTGACCACATAAAAGCTATCATGTTTATTCCTTACTTTCATATTCTTTCTTAAAGCAAATTTAAGCAATCTAGCCAGTTTTTCATTAGACAGATCTTCCAGCAAGATCAGCAGGAAATTAGAAATGCTGCATTAGGATATTTAGATCATAAGTCTCCAAAACTGGAACCACATCTGTCTGCTGGTTCAATGAAGGCTTGGAAAAACCAATTAATATTACATCAGCATAACAGAAACCCCAGCAAATATGCAGTGAGTTACAACTCGAATGCATCCAAGACGCACTACACTTCCTTAAGAGTTAATTAGTCACTGTACATATAAATAATCTCACATGTTCTAATTCTCTATCCCAGGCAGGGTAACCCTGGACTTGCAGCTTCTTGCTCCATTTCATGACTAGGTGTTGATTTGAAAACTAAGAGCAAATAATAAAAGGGGTCGGTCCCAACGGAAAAGCAAGCATTCTGGGCTGTTACGTCTCTGACCGCCTCCTTTGTGTCTCTGGATTTTACCCTTGTATAAAGATAGCCCCACAGGCCAGAGCAATGGAACAAAGAGCATTCCCCACCAGTACTTATCTTTGAAGTTTCAAGTCACTGAAAATCTGATAGCTGGCAAGTCATGGTCTTATTACTTGAAATCCAAATGCTGATAGAATAAATTTGAAGAGAGGAAAGGTTTGAGTATGGAAATGACTAGAGAGATCAAGAGAGAAAAGTGTCCCCACATTGCCACATTTAGCTTTAAAAAGTCCCTCAAAGGTGTGTCCCCACATATCATTGGGGGTGCTGGCCAATCACACTACCTAACCTACCCACAGCCACTTTTAAAGGAAATTGCCCACCTAGCTGCTGTAGGCAACACCAGGGACCCATACCACCTTGCCTGTAAGCCATGCTATTATCCCCGCTATTGGACCACAGTTTCCTGGAGCAGAGGCAGCCAGCTTCTAGGCTGGACAGGGTCCTCTGTGGGAGCCTAGAGTAGAAATGACTTCCAAAACAAGAAAGTGCTGAGCAAATCAAATTATGCAGTAGGAGCAAATGCAGAAAGAGTGTAAGATAAAAAAGTGACAAGGGCCAAAAGAGCCAGAGTCATGAGGGATTTGAACATCTGAGTAAGCAGAAGCTACATCATAGAAAGAGGGTCAGGGAGCCAGTTCCTGGGAGGAGGGATAAAATGAGAAGACACCAAAAGGCAGTATAATTGGAAAGTCACATTAAAGGTACTGCAGTAGAGAGAAGATCCAAGCTCTTCTGCTTTATAAGGGTCTTGAATCCCAGTGGGCCTTTAATTCTAGTCTCAGAGAGAACTGGCTAAACCACATTCTGTTCTGCCCAGGAGGCCTGGTTTCTACATTGCCTTGTAGCTGAGAGACTCGCTTTCTTTTTTCCCCACATATAAAAACTAAGACTCAGATAAGCTGGGCTAATGCTTTTCTGGTAGGCATATTAAAGTCTCCTTATATAACAAGCATCAAGGACGGCGTAGGAACACTCCAGATGAATTTACTTTTAACTGTCAAGTGCAGTAGAACTGTTACCCATCAACATCTTGAGAAGCAGGCAAAAGAAGGATAATTAAACCCAGCCTTTCAAATAAGCGTCGTTGCAAAGGTTACAAAACACTGCAGAGTTGCCAAAGTTGGTGAAATCAATTTCCATTTTGTTGCAGTATGTGTCATGCAGAGATTGCTGAAACCAACAAAATGAAAAGCATTAATAATTGGTATTAATAGCTTGTACAAACTAATGTGCTTATTTGCCTAAAAAAATTAGCCAAACAATTCATTAAATGGAAGCCTTGCACATTACATAGTATGAAACATAGGCTTCCTATTGTTTTTGAAAATGAGGCATTTGAAGATGAGGAAATCTAAGCAGTTGATGAAAACTAAATGGAAATCTCACTGTCAAGAAAATGAAGTCAATTTAATGGAGTGTGGAAGGGGCATCTCAGTGACATCAAAACCACAGAATATATAAAAGGTAGTGAATAAAATATAACCGATTTAAAATGAAATGGAAATAATTTAAGTTTGTAGTTGTTTTGCAGCACTTGCTGACTACCAAATACTTGAAATAGTCATTACTTGATCCTCCTGCAATGCCTAGGAGGGAGATAGAGAATAAATAATAAGTACAAATGGGAAATCAAATGCTGATGAGTTAAGTACTTTGTGAAAAATATTTCATGGATTCAATTCAAACAGGTATTTATTTTTGGGCAAAGCCATGATTTGCCTGTTGGCTTAGTACAGAAACCAGTGCTGGGCATGGTGGGAGGTGGTTGGAAGAGGGAGCTGAAGACCCTCTGTGCCCAGTTTTTTGTTTATAGTCATATCTCATCATATGCCCAAGCCATGTTCACTTCTTCAAGGACTGAGTTACAGGATTTGATGACTGTTAGACTCTGGGCTTCTTTCTCTGTTCTTCCTGTTCTTCTGCTTGTTCATCTTTATTAAGGATTCCACAGAGTTTGGTTTCTAAGTGCTAACTACAAAGGATGAATATATCAAAAGTTAGCTAAAATTACAGAGTCTTAGAAATGTATCATAAAAAGGCAGAACTTCAGTTACATGGGGCAAAACTGGGAGCAGGAAGAACTTGCCTCTCAAATGGGATAATACATGAGATTGCAAAACCATTTCCTATCCACGTCTTATAAATTACTCACCTTCACACCTACTGACCTACACAACACCATCCACCCTTCCTCCATTCAAGAAAAACACAAGTAGTAAGCTACTCTCATTCAACTACTTGATCCCAAACACCTACTCTGAACCAAGCATCTAGTACGTTAGGGCGTAAGTCCTTCAAACCCTAGCTACTTAAAAACTCTCAGAACAGAGCTGCAAGAGCCAAAGCTTGCTCCCTAAGGGTAAACTATTGGGCCAGGCTTGACCCCTAGATTTAAGGCGCTGGTGAACCCTAGCAGAGATCTCAAGAGAACAGGCATTGCCAAGCCCCTCCATCTGTGTGGTTTTCTTTCTCATCTGTGCAAATCTCCGATTACACTTCCCCTCAAGGCACTGCGGGCTTCGCTGAGTAAAAGAATTAAATGCTTATTAGGATTCTGCATGTGCGCCCTGGGAACTGCATCCCACATACCACGGTGCTGTCCTTGCATCATTAGAACAAACACTTACCCATATCTGACAAGGGACATCAAACCACTTCAGGTAATTGCATTTCCAGAGCAGCTGATAATGAAACGGGCAAGATTTAGCCTTATCCCTTGCTTCACTCAAAAAGTAGATAAAATCTAGCATTTTTGCTGTTTTTTTCCTTCAATAATCAGTCAAAGTTTTGCCTTAAACTATCTGACTGTTTTCTCTCTAATCACGAGCTCTAAGTTTTTAACCATGTTCATTTGTTTGCAATATCTGCTTCATTATCTTATTTAATCATGGATTATCTTTCCACTTAATTAAACTCACTTTTCATTTTGAAACTTTACATTAAAAAGAAAAATACAGAAGTCATGTAGAGTTATTCCACTAATCTATTCTATCAGTCAAATAATAGTTCCTTGCCCTTACATACCTAAAAATGAGACATTATTAAAATTATAATAAAAAAATCTTTCTCTTGTCTTTCTTCAATTCCTGAATTCTTAAAGCCAGGTAAGTAGAAAAGTGCCAGATCCTAAATACTGCTGAAAAAAACATCCTCCAAAATCAATGTTTGACATTCAATTTAGGATTAATTGTAAGAAAAACTACCACCAAAACAAATGTGGGTGTATTCATCTGTTTTCACACTGCTAAAAAGAAATATCTGAGACTGGGTCATTTATAAAGGAAAGAGGTTTAGTTGGCTCACAGTTTGGCATGCCTGGGGAGGCGTCAGAAAACTTACAATCGTGGAGGAAGGGAAGCAGGCATCTTCGTCTCAAGGCAGCAGGAGAGCAAAGAGCAGGGGAAACTGCCGCTTTTAAAGCTATCAGATCTCGTGAGAACTCACTCGGTATCATGAGAACAGCGAAAACCACCCTCACAATCCAGTCACCTCCCTCCCTCGACACCTGGGGATTACAGGTCCCTCACCCCACAAGTGGGGATTACAATTCGAGACGAGATTTGGGTGGGGACACAGAGCCAAACCAAATCATATCAGTGGGTTTACCTATGTTAGTTAAAATACTGCATTATTCCTTATTTTACATTTCCACTTAATTATATATTCATTTCCTTTGTTGGATAAGATATAAAAGGACTTTCCTTGAGGATCTGTCCAGATCTCTGATAAAAAGGCATTCTCTCAGTCCATGAATGAATTTTGGTTTAAATTTATTAGTTACAATGAGGATAAATCTTAATATTCAGGACTCATCTCTGACTCAAGATTGATTGCATAGCAAATCTAGTAATATACAGAAATAACAAATGACTGACAACTTCAGAGAATTCTTCAGAAGACATATGCAAAGAGAGGAAACAAGAACATACAATCTTCAGGAACCATTGACTTCTTGATTGATTTACAGTTGAGCCCTACAGAGTGGTAGGCATGAGTTGGATTAATATCCATTCTAGACACTGAACAGTGAACAAACATAAGGACAAAACCAAAGAAAAAGTATTTGAAGCTTCCCCTTTTTAAGGCAGTTTTTACATTTTCTGCTTCTGCTCACCTGAGGATGATGGCAACGGGTCTGTACAGGTAGGAGCCTATGATCTTGGAGAAGTGAGTGTTTCTGAATGTTAAAGGTTTATTCATTTAGCATGCATTTATTAAGTACCTAGGATATAACATGTGTTTTAGGAGTCAGTGTCTTACCCACCCCCATGTTTTGCAGGTTTCCCCTCATACCTCTCTACATTTGTAAGGTTGTGTACACAAAAGTGTATTCTGTGGAAACCAGGTGCTTGGTGAAGCAATATTCCTCTCATGGAATAGTTTGGGAAGTGCTGCATGCTCTTGCAGATTTACAATGTACATTAATCACAAGAGAGCACAATGGGAATTACAGTAGGCATGGGAGCTTCTCTGTGTCTGCTTCTCGCTAGCTGTGTGCTTCCGGCAAGTCCATGCAGCTCTCCTCTCTTATCTCTGACATGATAGCATTGCCTCAGCCACCTTAACAATGGCCTTGCCACACAGCCTCACATTGTGGGAATCTGTAGCAGACAGTTCTGGCTGCTTATCTAGATGCATTTCTTCGTGTCTCCTTTCTCATTCCTGCTTTGTTCAGATATCTAGCTTCCACCGTGCACCACACATGCCTCAGGGACACTGAGCTTCCTTTGGCTGAAGTACGCCAAGGGTAACCACAGCTTTCTGGCTTGTGATTTGCTGGAAAGCTAGGTAAAGGCCTTTAGATCTTTTCTTGGAGAGCTTCCAGAAGCATCCCCCTGCCTGTTTCCCTGGACACTGGGTAGGCAGTATGGCACAGCTATAGCCATCTAGTTACCAAAGGATATGAGGCAAGGGAGAACCAATAGAACAGCACAGGATGGGGCTGGAACCACTGGACTAAGTCCACCTTGAAGCCCTCTCTCTCTGAACCTCCAGTAATATAAGCCAAGAAATTCATTTATGCCAATTTGGGACTCTGTTATTTGTAGTTGAAGTTATCTGATGGCTACAGCACCCTAAAAGAGATGCCCTCCCTGACTGAGGATCCTCACAAATCTAATCAGAGTTTATCTTCAAGACTTGCTTGCCCTATGTTGCCTGTCCTCTTTTGGAAAATATTTGCATTGGAACTGATTTTGAGTCTGTGCTTAGGCCCTGTGGATGGGGCTCAGCTTGCCCATTGCTTTGCATGGCTTCTTACTGCTGCACTCAGCTATGACGCCCAGGGATTCAAGTCAGTGCTCAGAACCCCTTGACATCCTGCTTGCCTGGAAGGGGCCCCAGAATCCCTTCCTGGAGCTCCCACTTGTCCTAGGCAACTCAGGGCCATTCTCAACGTGGCAGCTGTGCCAATCCACAACGTCCTCCACTTGCTCCCAGACCCTTAGCTGGAACCAATTTTCATGAACTAAAAAAGTCCTTGTGTGGTGGCTTAGGAGACTGTGAGCTCTCAACACAGAGCTCTACAGCCTTATGTTGAGGGCCTGGGTTATTTTTTTCTAAAAAATGATGCCCTAAGACTACCAGAGTGAGAATCACCAGTATCAGAATCAGATGCTTGTTAAAAATGAAGATTCTCAGACCTGCTAAATAGTACTTCCGGCATTGAGCTGCAGAAGCCCTATTTTTCACAGCTCCAACCAGAATGATCTCAACTCTGGATCACCCTAAAGACAGCTCAGCTTCCAGTCTCAGCATCTGATGAAATAGAAGCCAAGGCAAGGAGTGAGGGGGGCTGGGCAGGAGACAGAATTGTGAAGATGAAAGGGGAGTGGGAAGAGTAATAGAAAGATGCTGCACTGTTTCAGATACACAGTAGAGGAACTGTGCCTAAAGGTGGACTCAAATCACAACAACTGTTTTTCAGTTTCTTGGACTTTCACCTTTGCACATTTGTTAGCCTTTGTCTTCTGGCATGATCTGCACCCAGACACAACCAGCATCACCATGTAACCCTCTACAAATCCTATAGTTGACAACACATAATGAGGCAATATAATAAAATATAATAAAATGTCCAAGATCCAAAGGTCATAGCAAACTTTGTAACTGGTGAGCTACATATCACAAGTTTCGCCTAAGGATCATTTCACGAATGTAAAACATAGTTTCCCGATTTCATGCCACACCTCATCTCCCAAGTCCACGCGTGTCCTCATTGTTCATTTCATGCTTTGCGTGGCTTCATAAGTTCCTTTCCAGTGAGAAAGAGAAACCAACCCACCTTCATTTTCTTCCTTTTTCTTATGAAACATATTTTACCCAGTGATTGACATGACAGAATGCAGATTGTATGGAAAGTAATGCTGATAATTTCTGACTGCTTTCACTCAGAACTGAATTTAGGGAGCATTTACACATGGGTGGGGAAAAGGTGTTAGGTAACTTTTTTTTTCAAGGAATGATTGATGGATGGAATTCAAAGTTTATTCTAGAATGTAGATCTATTCAAAGTGGACCTTTGACAGGCCATTCCCTCAGATCTTCCTCATATTCATAGCTAATCCCCTTATCTCTTTTATACTAACACATCTACATGTTCCCCGTCTTTCCTCACTCCACTACTATGATTCTCATTGGACATTTTGACACCAAAGTATTTCTCATTTTCTTACTCACTAGGAGCAAATTAAATTAATCTGAGGCCTGGAATGCTTGGCCATCCAGGTCCCTATGCAATGGACTTTAAATATCTATGCAGTGGACTCTAATGATTGAATTTATTTTTTGCATTCTAGTTTTTAAATTATATTGAAGATACCACAGAGTCAATTTAAAGTGCATAGGGCTTTCAGATTAGAACTCAAAGGTCAGATGTTGGAGTCTGGGCCTTCTGATCACCAACATCATCTCCATCTTTTATTCTTTCCTTTGGTGGCTCCCAAAGTGGCTGTGCTTCAGAATCATTTAAGGAATTTTTTTTAAACTACACATTTTTTGATTCAACACAGAAAATCTGACTTTGTGAAGTTGGGGCCCAGGTTCATTTTTTTTTTTTTTTTTTTTTACAATATCCCCCAAGCAATCATGCAGATACCAGGGACACATTTACTGAAGACTTTTAGGGAGCACTTCTATCTGGTCCAGGGGTTCTTAAACTTTCACATGCATCAGAAGCACCTGGAGGCCTTGTTAAATCACAGGTTAAATCACAGGTTGAACCTGCAGAGTTTCTGATTTAATAGGCCTGAGATGGAGTCTGAGATTTGCATTTCTAACAAGTTTCCAGGTGATGCTGTGGAGCCACACTTTTAGAGCCATGCCTGTAACCGAGGTTGCTTGTATATGTGTTTATTACTCATTAGTATACCTATTATGTGGCCAAGGACCAGGCTTCAGAAGAAGGAATGATCCTCTCACATCAGCGGTAACAGATAGATGAGCATTATAATCACCCGAGAGCTTTTGTTTGTTTAAATTTAACTTTCAGCTATTGGGGGTAGGCTTGAGCTTCACCTCAGAGTTACTGAATCAACATCTCCAGAATGCCCTGGGAACTTGTTTTGTTTTGGAGTTACTCAGAAGATTCAGATTTATTACAAGGATTTGAAACCATGTCCTTAGACGACCCAATCTTGTGAGTTCATGAATAACTTATGCAAAAAATTATTTGATTTTATCTGAAATTCAAATTTGGTGGGGCATCCCATATTTTTATTTGTAATCCTCTGTTCACTCAGCTGCCTTTACCAGAAGTTTGTTTCCTTTGCACTCCCTCCTTTGCTCAACATACCCCAATTTAAAATGCTTAAGGGAATAGAGGTGAGACGTGAAATCCATATGAACTTGATGTTCAGGGTGAAGAAGAGAAAATTAAGATATTTCCTCAGGAAAGAAAAAAACACACACAAAAGAAACTTCATTAATCTATACAGCAGAAACAAAATCAGAAAAAAAATGTGCTGTCTGCTAATGGTTTTTTACCAGACAATTTGTCAATTACACAGTCAAAAGAAACCCTGGGGAATAAAAAGATGCCAAAGATGCTATTAAAATTTCCAAGTGAAGCCATATACAATTATTTTCAAACAAGTATAAGCTATGAAAATGCAAATACTTCAAAGTGCTGAGTGAAAAATAGGATAAATCTACATTAGGCTTCAAAACTGATGCTACCAAGTGAGTCTAAGTTTGGGCTAGAGACAGGGAGATAATGATGTCTGCCCCCTCCCTGTTTGATAGGACGCTAAGGAGCCTTAAGACGAAATGCTCCCAGTGCGTCAAGGATGAGAAGAAACATAAATACAGCTCAGCCCCTGACATCAGTACATAACTACAAGATGGAATCAAATACATGAAACAATCAAAATAGAAGACAAATTCACTGACTCAAAAGACAAAGAAAACAAGGGAAGTGATTTGGCCAACCATTGCTCAGGCTGCATAACCACCATTAACACTATGGTCCCTACAAAGAAAGTGGCTTTCTCCTTAAGCAGTCTTGACATCCCATAGGTTAGGGGTCAGCAAATTTTTCCTGAAAAGGGCAAGACAGTAAAGCTTTTAGACTTTGCAGACTATACAGTCTCTGCTGCATCTCTGCAACCCTGCCATTATAGCACAAAAGGAGACACACACAATACATAAACAAGTGGCCATGGCTGTGTTTTAATAAAAACTTATTCACAAAAATGGGTGGTGGAATGTATTTGGCCTGTGGGCCATAATTTGCCAACTCATGTCATAGGTGAGCCCATATGGCAAGGATAGCATCATTAATAGAGTCTACAGGGCACCCAGCATTCTAATGATGGATATTTAATTAGGGGAAAAAACCCATTCCATTAGCTCATCACTATAAATACAAAGGCAGAGAGTTTAAAAGTCATCCCAAAGTGTGACTGAAGGCAGGAAATCAGAATTCTAGAAACAGGAAGAAGATGCTCATTTGAAATTCAGAGATTGCATTGTAAGTGGAAAGAGAAGAGAATGGGACCAAACATTTAGCATGTATTTACAGAAGTTCTCTTGGTAGACATGGCATGCATAGAGAATATGACTGAAGGAGGAAAAGGGACCCCCCTTGCCACTTTCTGTGACTAGAACTTTTGAAGCTACTACTGCTGAGGGTGCATCATATGACAAGGTGTCATCTTCCTTTATCAGGGAGGCTTCCCAGATATTCTCAATTCACTAAGTTTGTATTAGCATCCTAAAATGCATCTCTCCCCAAAAAAGAAAAAAGCTCAGTAGCTTCAGCATCGAATTTTATAGTTTAACACATATCACCAACAGTGCATGGACACAAATGTCAGTGACCTATTTTATGACCCTGATAACTGTTTCACCAGAGGTCTCCACATCAGTCAAGAAACACACAAGCATGCATTTACATTGTATAATTTAAAAGCTTTATTTCCCCCCCACAATTAGCAAATAGATTTCACATTAGTTCAACTGGAAGTTTTCGTCTCACAGTTGCCTTTCTCATTGACTACACTGTTGGTGGGGAAAACTGCTTTCTCGTGAGGGGAAGGGTTAGATTTCATAGAGATGCTCTGAGCTAATCACATAAACAAGAGGGTTTTACCTGGCAGCCTCTGAGGCAGTCAAGGAGGTCAAGAAATCCTTTCAGCTAAAGGCCTAGTCAGGTGGGACTAGTTGCCAGGATCCTCTCTGCAGAACTGACCAAACGTAGCTCTCTTTGACCAGGAAGGCTGGAAGTCAGACCATCTTCTCAGACCCTACCAAATTCCCATCCTCAGTCCTGTGGCCTCATGTGGGAACAGTTTATCAAAGCAAACCACTGGCTTTCACCTTAGGGTCCAATGTGCACTCTTCACCAAGTGCAAGATTGATCTTCACTCCAAAGTTCACCGTTCACACAGTTTTTGGCTTGTGCTTTAGAGGCTGGTCTCTGCCTCTCCTAGGAATGGTGGCATCACAGCAATGGAAGCACGAAGACCCAGGCAAGCACTGGTAGGTAGAGTGTGGGGGCACTGCTGCCAGATGTTCTCTGAGCATGCATTACGGCAAACACTGCATTAGTGTGATTGGTGGGTAATTCTACATTGCAGATCATTCCTTCACAGCAAGACCTACACTCCTGTTACAAAAAGGAGAGAGGAAAGGACAATGAATAATAGAAGAGGGAAGGGGCAAAAGAAAGAAAGATAAAAGAAAGGCTTCTTGAGCTCTATCTGAAGACAGACAGTTGGAGGTGGTTATCCAATTTTGCATCATCTTGGCTCTTGGGTACCCTTCCTCCACCAATGCCAATAAAGTGGAAGGGAAAAACCGTGCTGAAAGTCTTTTATCCTAACTGTGATTTATCTGCATCAAATCCAAGCATTAGCAAGGCAAAGAGGAAGAGAAACTGAATAAGAGTGCTTGATTGAGTCCACAAATCTAAAGGTTTGTAAGAGAAAACACTCAGACAAAAATGAAAGCTAGGAACCTTTCAGATTAGTCATTGATTTTCTTTCTCAGTGCTACTTGTTAGGGGATAATAATGACTCTCTATTGTCTATGCTAACACCTGATTCTTATCATTACAGCAACAATGGTTTACTAATTATGGTTGCTGAGTGGTGTAAGAAAAAGAAAAAAGGCTTGTCCCTAACAGGTGTTTTCAGGGGATGTTTTCAGGTAATACCAAACCATGCCAGGTACAGTGCCTCAACCTAATAAACCCAGCCATTCATAGAGGCTTCCAGGATGACTAGGTATGATAAAGGCATCAACTCTAGGCATCCATATCAGTGGTTCTCAACCCTGGCTGCACATCAGAATCACCTTGGGGAACTTTTTAAAAAGATCCTGACACCCAGGACCTTACCCTGAGGTTCCATTTCAACTGGTCTGGAGAGCCTGCTGGCCTGCATCCCTCAACAAGCAGAGCTTGTAAAAGCTACCCAGGTGATTCCTGTGTAGCTAGAGCTAAAAGCCACTGATATGAGAATCATTTTCTGTACTTATTACTGGGTAAATCAAATCTAAAACCTCATGAAATGAACATATTTTCAAGTAATTCTTTCTTAAGCATTTCAGAATTCCAGACATATAAAGGAGTGAAATGCTCATTTAGAATGACAGAATGAGAATGTTAAAGCGATCAATTGATCTAAAAGGTATCTACAGTTCATCATATTAAACTGAGGCTAATCCTTCAGACTCCCTTCCTCATCTAAGCAGAAGCAGTGGATAAGACAAGGTTTCCTTCATAAAAGCTGTCACCATAGTCCTCTTGCCACCTTCCAGTGTCCCTTTGCAGTGTTCTTGGTGACTCCTGGCCATCAACAGAGCGGAGCAGGCTTTGCCATTTTCTTGTGGATAGTTTGCTCTCAGGTCACCAGAGTTGGCCTTACATCATTCACCCACAGTCTGAAGTCTAGGGTCTAGCTCCGGAGTCTGGGAAATGCCACTTGTTTGTAATAACATTATTTCTTGTTGAAGGACAGAAAGTCCAACTGTTCTTTGGTCTCCATTTTATCTTTGTATGGAGTCTTTCCTCAAAATGTAAACATGGTCAACATATTACTAGCCTTTCTGCCTCTCCTTTGATCTACGACTTACATTACTAGCATGAAAGTTTAGACAATAACACACACACACGATCCTTACCGTATGTTCAGAATCTCGGCTGTGGTGGCAACCGACAAAATGACATTCACTTCTGGAGGCACACTTTTTGGTGATGGATGTGCTTTTTCCGTGGCTGGTGAAGTGATGAACTGTCAAACAGTACTGCGTATCTAGGCAAGAGGAAACAAAAAACAAAACCAAGCAACAAGGTAATTTCAATATCCATATTACAAAAGAGATCTCTTAACAATTAATGCAGAAAGGACTCAAATTCAGGCCAGTCCTGGGGTTTTTAGGCAAGACATTTCATAGCAGTGAACTCTGAAGTTTCTAGGTGGTATTTTTCAAAAGACACCAGCTTCTGAAGCACATATGTGTTTTGAAAATGAACGTAAATGGGCACTCATCCTGTGGTTTCAGTTAGAGCTGAGGAAAAACTGCAAGCATTTTATCAAAACATGGGTCTGCTCATTTGATATGAAAATATTATGTCTCTGGCCCTCTCTTTCTCTCCCTCTGAAGCACGTTCTCGAAATCTAAAATAAAATGAAAATTGTGATGGTAAAACACAATGGGTCAGAACAGTTGTTTCATTATTCATCATTTTTCTCTTGTATACTAATAGGCCATGTGGTGAGCTGGGGTGAAAAGCAGGTGCTTCGAATTACACATCACAATCACCTCTTTCACTCATCTATTAAATTGTAAAACCCGCAATTCATTTTGCACCAACCTAATGATTTCTTTTCTTTTCTTTTTTTTTTTTTTTGAGACGGAGTCTCGCTTTGTCCCCAGGCTGGAGTGCAGTGGCGCGATCTCGGCTCACTGCAAGCTCTGCCTCCCAGGTTCACGCCATTCTCCTTCCTCAGCCTCCTGAGTAGCTGGGACTACAGGTGCCCGCCACCACTCCTGGCTAATTTTTTTTTTGTATTTTTAGTAGAGACGGGGTTTCACCATGTTAGCCAGGATGGTCTCGATCTCCTGACCTCGTGATCCGCCCGCCTCGGCCTCCCAAAGTGCTGGGATTACGGGTGTGAGCCACTGTGCCCAGCTGCACCAACCTAATAATTTCTATTCTGGTTCTAATCCTACCAACATGTTAGACTTTTCTCATCAATGTATTTCCATTTTTTCCTCCTCTTTAACTTTTACTTTCTCTGTTTCCCACCCACCACCTCCTGCTTAGTATAGCTACAGTGCCTCATTTCTACCCAGAATGATCCTTAAGGTTTTAACCACTCACATTTTATTACTTAGGGTTCTTTGAAGAAGTTTCATTCAATATCGTAGGACATTATTCTTTGGTTCTGTGTCTCTTTTATACCAGAGGCCAATGAAATGCTTCTTAGTTTACTGATCAGAGACTACAACAGCAATGTCATAGAATGGGAAAAAAACTGGACTAAAGCTGAGAAGACTGGGCTTATGGAACTGCCTTTGTCATAGGTGAGCAAGCCACGTTAGATCTTCTGAGTTCTTTTTTTTTTTTTTGGTTTTAGTAAAATGATAGATAGTAAGTGTCTTGATGCTTTGATAGGGTTGTGGTAAGCTTTACATAATACGAACAGTAGCAAACCCATATTGAGTGTGCACTATCAGCCAGGTACTCTTATAACTTGTGTTCAAGCATTCAATCTTCACCATAAGCCTTAAGGTAAGTCATATTAACAGCCTCATTTTACCAGTAAACTGAGGACAATTTCTTGCCCATGGTCACAGAGAAAGAAAATGGTGAAAAGTAGGATTCTAACCTAGTAGGTTTCCTAGGGCTTGCACTCTTAACCAGAACATTATTCTGCTCCTCAGTATACTTAATATTAAACCACGTGGCAATTGCTATGGTTTGAATCTGTGTCCCACCCTAATCTCATATCAAACTGTAAGCCCCCGTGTTGGAGAAGGGAGGTGATTAAATCATGGGGGTGGATCCTTCATGAATGGTTTAGCGCCATCCCCTTAGTGCTGTTCTTGTGATAGCGAGTGAGTTCTCATGAGATCTGCTTGTCTAAAACTGTGTAGCACCTCCCCCCCCCTTCTTGCTCCTGCAACCACCATGCGAGATGCCTCATTCCCCCTTTGCCTTCTGCCATGATTGTAAGTTTCCTGAGCCCTCCCCAGAAGCCAAGAAGATGCCAGCATCATGCTTCCTGTACAGCCTATGGAACCGTAAGCCAATTAAATATCTTTTCTTTGTAAATGACCCAGTCTCAGGTGTTTCTTTATAGCAATGCAAGAACGGACTAATACAGTGATATAATGTAGAGTGCCCTACAAGAGTAGCTGACTTCCAGATTCGAAAGGAAAGGAAGCCGCTAAAAGTTCTGGAGAAAACATTTCAATTCTACTCTAAACAAAGAAGAATCGAAAACTGGTAGCTGCATGTGTTCATACAGAACGGGACACAAGATAAGGCAGCCCTAAAAAGTCAGCATAAAAGCCAGGGTAAATAAAACAAGAAATGTCATTCTTGTCATATCTTGTTACACAGAAGACTTCTTTTAACAACACCAACAGACCACAGAAGTGAAGCTGTAAAGTAAAAAGGAAACCTGAGATGACAAAGAACAATAGCCGTAGGCCTATTTGCCCCGAGAAATGGTTGACTATCACTCCCTGAAATGACAAAGTGAAAAGTAAGAAGTTACACCCTCAATTAGAATTCCAGGTGGTTAGTATCTTTGGGACCTGCCTGGCCTATAGTAAGAATGTCCTCTCATGCCATGCTGCAATGCAGGGCCATTCTGTATTGAGCCCATTAAGAGTCAGCCTCTCAGGTGGACTCGGCAGAGCTGACTCTCTTCCACCCTTCCCATCTCTGATGTTTTCCTGGTGGTGGAAAGCTGCAGCTTCTCCTCTGGTTCAGCCATGTTTCAACAGAGAAGAAATCCTAAAGCCCAGAAACAGCCATGCATCTTCTTTGCCTCCATGCTAAGATGGCTTTGGTCAACTAATGACAAATTGGAGCATTATGTACAGACCTAGAAGGAGCAGTGTTTTGGTACAATTCAAAACAATAGCATGAGCCAGGAAGATAAGGCCTACCAGGCTGGACATCAGTGCCACAGTTTACTACTGTCCTAACCCTTGCTGCCCAGTTTTCAAGGCAACTTAGAGCAAATTGTTAAAGGATGATACTCTCTGAAATAAATTAGTAAAGAGAAGCATCAACAAACCTTGAAAACTTTGAAATAATAAAGATAAATTTCTGTTGAAAATGTAGAAATAAATCCCCAAATACATACAATCATGCACGCACATACACTCATAAGCGCACACACAAGGACAATCCCTTGACAGAAATGTAAAAGAACCTCAAGAAAAACATATTTTCGTAATTAATTATTCTTGAAAATAAATAACAAAAAACACTGTCCATATGGATGCCACAGCCATTTGTGCTAATTTATGGCATAAGATTCTCAGGCATAGTAGAGGTCTCCAATGTATTTGTTGGAGTATTTATTGGCTCCACACATTGGCTTTAACTGGAGAGGTAAAGCTATGCCATTGCTATAAATAATGTGGTATTGGAATTTCCAAGATTCATGGTAACAGTAGACCAAAACTAGTTATCTCTAATTCTGTAAGAGTTTTTTTTTCTTGGCTTTTTATATCTGAAAAACCTAAACAACAGTACATCCTAAAATCTGAACAACCCGATCTCCTCATAAGTAGGGTTTTAACATTTCAATTCATCCATCAGCACATTCTGTCTGCTTTACTTCCAAGTTCATATGCATTCAATCATTCACCTCCCCACCTCCTCTGCTCCTACCAACCTAGTCCAAATTCTCATCTTCTGTCTGAAGATGAGAGTCTTCATTTGGTGTTCCCTTCTACTCTTGTCCCCAACCCTCCATTCTCCACACAGCAGCCAGAGCAATATTTTGGAACACAACTGCTATGTATTCCCTAGCTTAAAACTCCCTACCGCCTTCTCATCACCTTTACAATAAAATCCAAACTATCAGAAAAAAGAAGCTCCTGCATGTCCTGGCCCTTGCTTCCCTCTCGGATCCTTCCTCCATCTCCCACTAAGCCTCTGCAGCCAGTCTCCTTCCTGTTCATTGAAGAGGCCAAGCCAACTATCACCCTTGAAAACTGCATTTGCGATTCCGTCTCCCCAGTATGCTCTTCCCACAGATCTCCACATGGCAGCTTGCTGTGGTCACTCAGGTCTTAGTTCTAAGGTATAGTTCTCAGAGAAGATTTCCCTGACTATCTAATCAGAGGCTTCCATTCATTCTGTCAGCAAATATTTACTGAGTAAACATGGGCCAGGCACTGGATTAGGCACTGGGATATATCAGTAAACTAAACAAACTAAAAAGATACTTGGAAGTTTGTTAAATGAATGAATGAGTTTCCCAAATACCAATGTATCTCAAGAGTATAGAAATCATCCTCTGTTTCAAGATGGTAAGTATGACTTTTCTAGAGGTATAATTAAGTATTTCTGAAATTCTGAGAATGACTTAATCAATATTGTGGTCTATGTGTTCTCCCTGGTAAATAACATTTAAGAAATTCTTCCTTAAGGTACTCAACTTCAATTTGAGGCTTTGACACCAGTTTCCAAGAACTCTCAATATAGTCTGATGTCTGGATAGTCTCAAAAAAAAATACATCTGATTCCTAAAGAACATCATCAAGTCAGGAGAGATTCAAATGAAATGAGATCACAGAAGTCTTCCAAACTCAGCACACTTACTTTGTGGACACCATTTGTCTTCTGCCCACCGATTGCAGTTATAATTATCCCCTGCGTTTTCACAGGTAAAGCACTTGAAGCTATTTGGAAATGGTGTAGCTTTAAAGAAAAAAGCAAAGTGAAACAGTAAGTTACAGAAGACAAAAATTTCAAACATCAAACATGGTACAAAATGAGCAACTTTAACAGATGAAACAAAACTTATAAGCTTTCATCCTTACAATTTCTGTTTCTAGAGAGCTAGATTTATCCATCAGGCTTTTGGGGAATTTTCTTTATTCCCTTTTGTTTAAATATGTCTTCTAAGAATTGCCACTATAGAGTGATGAAAGTGGTCCCACAGCTACTTTGAAAGATGCATAGTATTGTTCTATTATCATTTATAATTTGGGAATAAGTAGGGGTTGAGGGGGTGGATGAGGGCAGTAGAGGTATTGGAACACATGTGTCATCCCTGAAAATAACTGGAGTCAGATTAACCTGAGTTTGAATTCTGTTCTCCCCACGGATTAGTTGTGTGATTTTTTAAAATTCTAAGATATAATAATATTTATATTAATAATGAAGATCACCATGACTTGCAGAGGTATAATGAGGATTAAATGGGAAGTTGCAAGAAAATACCTTGTAGTCTCTAGCACATCAAATCATGCTGGTTTCTGTCCATATGCACTTCCAATACAGCTACATTTAACCTCAAACAAGTAATCTCATCTGATATATACCAATTATCACAACATTAGACCTTGGCCAGGAATATAACATTTAATATGAGGATGATAGTAATTCTTAAGCCCTTATAATTAGGCCAGTTTGTTATGGAAAGAAGAATTTCTGAGTTGCTGATAGTCTGGACTGAGAGCAACTTGTCTTTATGCCTTTTTTTTTTTTTTTTTTTTTGGCCTTGTATCTTGTAATTTTAGTGGACAAGAAGAAAAAAATAAAATAATTTGACATTTCTGTATAGACCAGGTATAGCACCCTGTGTAAAACTTTCAATTCTCCCATTTTCGTAAGACAAAGACACTGTTTCATTCTCTTCATTCTATTAGTAAGACAGTAACCATCTTAGTAATATAACTAGAAGATGGGGTGAAAATCAGAAAGCAGTGGGTATTTCAGATAAAGGGGAGGATACGTATAGTAGCATAAAACAAGAACAAAATATCAAAAGCTAAAGTTTGGAGGACAAGAAGTTAAATATTGAGAATATATTTCAGTTTTGCCTATGTTCAAAAGTGTATTAGCAGGAAAATAAATAATGACATCCATTTTCACCAATTAAATCAGTACAGTTAAAAAATACTTATAGTCAATGCTGGTAGGTAAATGGTTAAAGTATAAATTGGCACAACCTTTTTGATTTAGTAATTCCAATTCCAGGAAATCTATTCTAAGGTCATTAGCCAATTGAAGAAAAAGTGAATTTAAAAAGATTTTCAATGAAGAATTATTTAACATTTAGCTTGCTTGTCATTTATTTTTCTTTCTGATATAAAGTGTGGGGGAACAGTGAAATAAGCTACAGACCATCCTTATGATTTTTTTAAATGTAGAAGACATTAAACTATCTTCAAAGACATTGGAAAATATTCAAAATATGTAGAAAGAGGGAAAAACTGTGTAAACTAAATTTGTACGATCTCAGTATATCACATATGTAAATACACATACATAGAAAAAATACTGGAAGGAAATATTCCAAAAGAAAAGCTCCTTTGAATCTTGAGGTTATGAATGAATTTTATTTTCTTCTATATGTTTTCTGTCTCTTTGGAATTTTCTATAATGAACATGTATTACTTTTTTTTCTTTTTTAAAATGATTTTTTTCTCATCATAAAATTGTACTAAGCTTAAAAATTTCAAAATTTGTAGAGAAGTTAGGGTCTATGAAAATGATGTCTGTGCCATGTCTTTCAGCTATCAGTATACAATTATTACCAATTTAGAAATGTATAATGGTAGTTCAAGGTGTGTATGTGTGGTATATGTAAGTATATGTACGTCTATAGTATACATGTGTATATATGCACACACACACAGAGATGACTGTCCCAAATAATAAAGCACAAAGTAAAGAACAGTAATGATATAGATCTCATTTATGAGTAGTATAAGAAGAGGGGGTTCTCACACCTGACCATGTATCAACAGTATCAGGAGAGCTTCTTAAAAAAGAAAAGCAGAGAAAACAGATATAAATATATTCTGCATCTCACCCTCTTGACTATTAAATCTCTGGAGAAGTGATTAGGGATATGCAGTTAAAAATCCTTTCATCATGATTCTGATACTCTTCCAGGCGTGGGAGCTACAGGCACCCACATGTATACCAAATAATTTTTTATTTATAAGAATCACTCTCTAATAAAGCATATCAAAGACGTTTTACTTGTCTGAAAAGAAAGGAAGGTTAATGACATATGTATACAAACACATATCTAGACATATGTATGTAAAATGTATTAACATATATATCCTGTATATGTTACTAATATTTGCCTATCTTTAAACTATTAGTGGAAAAGTTGAGTCTTATGTAACCTTTGCTAATGGTGATTATGCGTGGTAGTAATGAAAATCCAGGTGATATTTCCCTCCAAATTTCAAACATACAAATCTGTTTTCAAAATTGTTAATGGCCATTTGAAAGAATTAATAGATCATTTATGCAGAAACATTCAACAGCCAACTTCCTTCTCCAGGGAAGACATAGACAAAGAACAATGAATTTCCTCTACTATGCCACGATTAGGAACGGTGCTCCAAAAGTTTTTTTTAAAACAAGAATGCTTTTAAAACTTCAGCAGGAAGCCAGACCATTTTAAGGAAATGGAGAAAATTTCACTTACCATACGCTTACCCATAGAAGTAATGGAGACTTTCTGTTTCATTCTAGGGATAAACCAAATGTTCTGGGAAAGACGAAGTTACAATAAATGGAAAAGGGGGCTTCATATTAACACTCTGGCCCCACAGCCATGAACTAGGATGGCAACCACCACTACTTACGGTCGAGTGGAGGCCTCACATTATAGAAGTTGATGTTCTTGGCAAATGCCCAGCTTTCTGAGAAGATAACGATCTGGACAACAGCTATAGCGAGAGTGTGACAGAGGAACAGCATGCTGACCTTGTGTGCTGGGCAGTCCAAACTCTTTTATCTACGGTGAAAAGACACACTGGTTCAGTTTCTTTATATTTTACATCAGTGGGTGTGTGTTTTGCTTCTGTTTGGAAAGCTCCATTATCCAAATATATCCAACCATCTACCTGTTGTGTAGGGCCAGGACCTGCGAGTAAATTGCATTGTTTTTGATCAGATGAAAGGTAAGTAATGACCTCCTTCTACTGGTCAGGCCTCTGCACTAGCCAGGTGGGCTTTAGCAGAACACTCGATGGCCTTTTGAATTCAGGAAGGACAAGCAGGCAGAGCTGGCCTGGCTGCACCCCATTCCCTCAGTGCCTGCGGCTAGCTGGTTTCCTCTGTGCTGAATCACCGGATTTCTTAAATCAACCGTGGTTCTGAGGCACGTTGAGCCAAAGTCACTGGACCACCTATCTGTCGGTTCCATTCCTTGAGTCAACATTTACATTTGATAAATTTTGCAACTCTTTCAAAACCTAGAAGAAACAATAAAAGTGGGAGCAGTGAGAAGGACAGCAGGGGAAAGAACAAGGAGTCTGAGAAATAAAATCTCTTCCAGATCCTAGAGCACACCGACATTGAGGAGAGAGACAAGAGTCGTTGTGAACCGCCAGCCCCTCCTGTTTCTGTCACTCTGGGCACAAGAAGCTGCTAGGAGGCTCTAGAGGGAACAGAATAAAAGTTGTCTGAAAAGCTGACAACCATATAATGTTAGTCCTGGTCCACAAATACTACTCACCACATTTATAGACTTTAAGTAGGCAGGGGAAAATCCCAACGAAATGACAGACAGACACATAGCACTGAGTAAAAGATATGACATCTTAAGCCCCCTGGCTCTACTCCCCCAGAGGCAGAACTGGTAGCGAGAAAATTTATAATGTCACCACTCACAGGTTTCCTTTGACAACGGGGAGGTGTGGGCAGCAGAAAAAGTATGTAGCTGGGAACCTGAAGACTTTGGTTCAGGTGCTGGCTCTGCTATTTATTAGCTGCCTGACCTTGGGCAAGCTCTTGAAACTCTATTAACCTCAATTTCCTCATCTGTAATGTGGCTTAATAATACCTACACTGCCCACATATTTAGGTAAATGTGAGCGTCAAATGTGGGTTCAGAAAGGATCACATAGGATTGTGTACATAAAAGAACTCATCATAAAAGTTCTGTGAAAATACTGGAATACTAGAGTTCAATAATATTGGCTGAACTCCTTGCTGAATCAACTGGTTTCAATGGGTTTAGGGAATTTTTCAAAGGAAAAAGGTTTGATCTCTGCATATACAAGCATAATCCTTCACATGCACATTTTGTTTGAAGCCAGAGCAATAATGCATAGATTCTAGGAATTCTCTTCCCCCTCTTATTGTGGGTATACTGATTTTGCATGTGTCACTAATAAGGCCTGCCTATGGGGATGGAACTAAATTATTAGACAATACGTAGCTACAACATCCTATCATCCCTATTGATGGTGTTTGCCACTGATAGAACTGAGTTGCTAAGAAAGTACTCAGAGTTATAAAACAACAGCAGAGTTATAAAACAACAACAACTTTTGTATGTTTCAAAAAACAATAGCTAAACTTTCTACACTGCATTACAGCTCAGGTACATAATCATACCTAGTGATATATAAAAATATATATAATTCTTTCCTGGTTCATTTTAGAAACCAAGATTGACCTTTCAGTTATTGGATTTCTAAATTCTATTCTTATGCTCTTTCTGAAGAAATGGACAATTAGCAAATAATATTATCCCCTACAGTCAAGTGGTTGTACTGATACAGATTCTGCTTCTCCTATTCATTTCTCTGAGCTGGTCTATTCCATAGTCATTATTATACCCTTCTTTAAAAGTGGGGGAGACTAATACCTTTTTCACAGTCTCAGAAGCACTATATTCCAGCAGCAATCCTCAAGTGTTCTTATAATATGGAGAGAAGGCCTAAGATACAGGTTTCAGTGTCACGTTATCTACATTCAAATCTCTTTTTCACTACTAAGCAACTATGGGACCTTAGACAAGTTGCTGAAGATTTCCAAGCCTTGGCTTCCTCATCTCTAGAACAAGCATAGGATAGTACTTACCTCATAGTTTTGAAGTGAGGACTGAACGACCCAGTGCATAGGGAAGCTAAGCACATAGTTTGCACGCACTGAGTCGTTGAGCTGAGTGCATGTGCTGAGCGCATGGTTAAAGCTCTATTTATTGAGCACTTTCTACTCGATAGTAAAGAGCATTGGCTCAAATACCTGTATCCAAAACTGCTATTTGGTGCAAGTTCCTTAACTTCCCTGTACCAAAATTTTTGCATCTATAAAATGGGAGTAATAATACCCACTTCATAGGCTTGTAGGAATTAAATTAATGCCTGTAAAGTACTTAAATGAGTTACGTGTGTGGAATTTTGCTAATTTTTACTAAGTAAGCACTTACGATTATGAACAAATCCCCAGTTTGATATCACAAGTAAGAAGTTTTGTTTTCCTCATATAATCTCAGTGTGAGACAAAAGCCCATTCATTCATTCAGCATGTTGTTATTGATACCTAATAAATAACAAGTTATTGTTATCACTGACTCCCCAACAAGGTCTTGACTCTAATGCAAATTGCATTTTAGCGGGAGAAGACTGGCAATACATGTGGGCAAAACATAATTTCAGATAGTCATAAGTTTCATGAAGGAAACACAATAAGGTGAGACAATGGTGAATAGAAGGTGCTACTTTACACACACAAGGACCCAGTATGTCTCTCTGAGTAGGTGACATTCAAACAGGTAAATTAAATGATGGGAAAGAATCAGCCAAGCAAAGAATCAAGGGAAAAGTAACCAAGGTCCTAAGATGGGAAGAAGCTTGCCTCATGGGGGAAACTCAAAAAAAGCAGCCAGTGTGGCTGGAACATGAAGAAGTAGGGGACTGGACAGTCAGGGAGTCGGTGGGACCAGATCACACAGATGCTTACAGGCCATGGCAAGAATTTTGAGTCTAGCAAAATCAAGAAATTGTTTAATTTAGACCATCTAATTGTGAAAAATGCCAAGAATGCTTTTTCTGTGTCAAGTAATTGGTCCCAGATTCCTAGCCTTATCTCTAGTTCCTGAAATAAAGGGATACAAATGATAGTGAACATAGAGGAATATGGAATTCAGATACACTGCAAAGGTCTCTCTAAGAATAAATGATAAACTTAAAAACAACTGATTGAAAACAAACACAAGGATTAGGCTTCTTTCTGGTTTTTCCATCCTTCAAAATAGCACTGTGGGAACCCTAGTGTCATTATCATTGTGCAAGTGAGGAAACCGTGGTTTGGCAGCAACATATGTAATGATCCCAGCACACTGCTCAGAACATAATATCCTCTCAAAAAACTTCCACATAGCACAGCCTAGCCTGCTAAGCTTGAAAACTAATGAGAAGTATACCAAAAATTGCTTCCATATAGACAAAATGTATTTTCATTTCCATTTTTAACTAAAACAGCATAGACTTATTCTATCAAAATTCTGCAAAACTGCCAAAGTTTTGCCTGTCAAGTGAGGAAAGTACTAAATAAAAATGTCTTCTATTTCCAGAGCATGTTTTCTAATCTATTACCATCTACTGCTTCTTCCTGAGCACCTATATCTATCTCTATCTGTTCTTCAGTGTGTAGGTTTGTATTAACATGACTGTTTTATTTTTCACAACTCAAACACATTAGGATAATGAAAAAGTAAATGACTAACTATAGTAGCTGACAGTTGTTTTACATTTAGAATCATTTCACAGAGACTCAGAACTAAAAATTGTCTGCTGAGACTTTGCTGAGTAGGCTTTCATTGCAGTCTTTGTGGCAGAACAAGGTCACAATAGAGCTTATATTTTGCTCCAGAGGGGGAGAAATCTTTCATATGGATTAGATTAAGCCATTCAGGTTATTTTGTCCAAAGCCATCACATACAGCAGTGTTACTTCTTCATATGCAAAAACAGGTGACCTATGAGCATCTTCAGGTTATTTGCAAAATTATGTGTCTAGACATGTTTTCCCTCTGGGTGGAGTATCTCAAAGGAATCCACATAATCGATTGTAGAGACCCACATAATGGTTAAGAGCGACTTCTTTCTGTTTCAGAATATGGCTATAATAATTTGGCTTCCTGTGACTTAGACATTTTCATATTTTGACACTAAGAGAAAAAGTTCCACATAGATATTAGGTATCATGACTTCAAGCGTAGCTCAAAACATTTTTCCCAACACAGAGCTTATTACCTTCATCCATCTTTCCCACATAGTAGGTCTGGTCAGAAATTCCTCACCTATGGTACCGATCTTTCCTGTGTTTTATGAGTCCTCCCTTCGGAAGATACATTAATACTTGCTCCAGAATGCAGAGTGCTTCTTTGCCAGAAGGAAGGGATTTCTGCAAGGCATATTTATAGGGATACAGAAGGGACGGGCAACTCTCAGGCTTCCAGAGAATGGCAGGTAGCCAGATTTGTAAATTTAGGAAACCCCACCTGAGACTTTGGCCTATTACTGACCAGAATCAAGGACTTACCTGGCACTTGGTCTAGAAGCATGACTATTTCCCAAGTCTGAGCTCGGATAATCATCTCATCCAACATGTGGCATTTTATACTTCCAGGGAAAAGACAGAAAGTTGATGGGGTCTTCAGGAAGCAGCACATCTTTGATATCATAAACTCTTTTGAGGTAGGAAAATTACCCACATTTTTTTGTTATATTCCCCAGGCCATGCTCAGTGCATGCTAGATACTCTACTATATTCTACTATATATACTATAGTAGAGTACTATATATACTATATATATATATAGTATATATATAGAGAGAGTACTATGTATATATATATAGAGAGAGAGTACTATATATACTCTACTATATACTCTACTATATATACTCTACTATATACTCTACTATACTCTGCTATACTCTACTATACTCTACTATAAAGTAGATACTTTATAGAATAGAGCCAACCTCATTAGCTATGACCTATAAAGAGTGCCTTAGCTAGTAAGCAAGACAAAAGTTGTGGGCAGTAAAGAATTGGCAGGGTGTCCAAAGATGATAAAGAAATGATGAAAGGTGATTTGAAAAAGAAGAGACTAAACAAAGGTGGCAAATGCTGCCATTTCTTGCACAATTGCTAAAAATGAGTCAGCAAGCACAAGGCCAACTTCAGCTGCCAGTAAAATAAATGAAATAGATAATGTAAGGGGAACAGCTCTACTAAGTCCAACATGCCTATCAACACTCACATTCACACCTTCCTGCAAGCACCACTTATCTCACAGTAAGACACTTTAATGACAATCTTTAACAGGCCCAGCTTCCCTTGTAAAAAGAATAGAAGGCAAAGTGGAAATTCAAAATGAGAGCTGAAGTTTTACTCAGAAAGAATGGAATAGACAAAAAGACTCCTCTTCCAAAGGGAAATTGGCCAGAAAAGTTTACCATTTACTTGCTTCTGGCTGTTAGGCCAGGTTGGCAACTGGAGATATTTTGGTTCCCATTAAATTTAGGAAGAACACAGGTGGGGCTTAGTCAAGACCAGGTGCTCACTCCCTTCCTTGCAGGGGAACTGAGGCTTCAGTTCCTAACCTTCCCTGGGCATTGGGAACCCAGTTCCTACGGCTTCAGTTTCTCTTTGCCAATAGGTTCTCTATTTCTGGTACATGGAGTGTTGTTTTCCCCCACAAGTTTAAATATGAATTATTTTAATTTTAATATATTTAATTTAGCATTCTATGTGCCTGAAGCAGAATAGGAGAGAGAAGTTGAGCTTACAATCAACCCCATCATCTTGATCTGAGGATTAGCTCTCTATAGAGCACAACAGACTTTACTCTTGGATAACAACATTCAATAGGGAAAAATAAAATCATGATTCAGCCTTAGCCTTCACTATAGCTTGTCCAAATCTTGAAAGTAGTGCAATTATAAGTCATGCATTTGTACCAGGTACTGTACTGAGCACACCGTCCTTGTGCGCTCAAAAATTATTGGGACCAAAAGTCAATATGAGCCACTGGTAAGATGTGACTGACAAGAATGAATACAATCATCTTTGAGAGGAGGAATAACAATGAGCTTTAGGTTCAGAAATACCTAGAAGAAAATTCTGGTTCTACATTTACCAATCAGGTGACCACAGAGCTAAGAAATACTGTGCCCATTTGCCACTAAGAAAAGTGAGTCTTAGAGTCACACAGGAAATTTCTAAGTTGTGGTGTGGATTGAGCACAATTTCATAAGTAAAATACATTTCACTTAGATGGGGTTCAAGAAATCTTAGGTGCCTGCTTCCCCCATTTCTCCCTCCTTCATCCTCGCTTTAGACATCATTAGCAGCAGAATAGAGATCAGATCAAGTGGCATAAATGTTCAGTTTCATTGCATACTGGCTGGAGTAAATCTGGTCAACAGGATTGAGTTCTGTGCACTGATTTCTTAAGATTTAGAAATTCTCACTATTGCAACCAAGGGAAAGTTGGAATGAATGACTGCCAAGGTCCCTTCCACTTCTAATATTCTGTAATTTTTATGGAAAGAGATTAATGAAGAATTCTAGTTATTCCATAAAGAGTCATAAGTGTAATACAGCAGTCCCATCACATTTCAGATTCCTGCTGTACTGCTTTAAATAATCTAAACTTACAAAAAATCTCATCAAGCACAGGATCAAAAACTCACCAGAAATAAGTGACTCATTTTTTAAGTATAAAGCTGTATATTTTGCAATGCCAAAGACAGAAGCTTTTTCTACTACATGCAACCTGATCAAAGAGAATGTCTAAAGCAGCACTGATGTTAAAATAATTTCATTATGCAAATCAATTTTAAATCTAATCATGAATTAATACATGGCCCATAAGTGTATAATTTGGGTGGAGAAACAGTCTAATCAATTTTAAAGACATCTTTTTAAATGTGATTCAAATTTTAAGAAAAAGCTAAAAGACTCTTCTAAGGTAACAGCTCTTCAACTACATTTCTGTCAAAGACAGGATTTTATACCTTTTTGGAGAAGGCTTTCATGACACCAGAAAGGTAACATGGTTAAGAGCTCCATACAGACAAAATTTAAAAGCAGTGAGGCGCGGTGGCTCATGCCTGTAACCCCAGCACTTCGTGGGGCCGAGGTGGGCAGATCACGAGATCAAGAGTTTGAGACCAGCCTGACCAACATGGTGAAACCCCGTCTTTACTTAAAAAATACAAAAATTAGCTCGGCTGGTGGCATGTGCCTGTAATCCCAGCTACTCAGGAGGCTGAGGCAGGAGAATCACTTGAACCTGGGAGGCAAGGGTTGCAGTGAGCCGAGGTCATGCCACTGCACTCTAGCCTGAGTGACATAGCGAGACTCTGTCTCACAAAAAAAGAAAAGAAAAAAAAAAGAAAGAAAAGCTTAGATGTTTGGGAATGAGAAACTCTCTTTAAAAAGAATCAAGATTGGTTTGCCATGTCTTATCCAACTATTTGGACAAATGGTAGGAACCTAATAAGTGTGTTGATCACATTTGAGAGTCTCCTTCACACAGGTGGAATAATTTTTACCCTGTTTGCTTCCATAAATGATTTTTAGGAGGCTTATGCCAAGTCATGTATGCATTAAAGCTCTTAAAATACTGAATAAAACCCATACTGGATGAGAGGATAGTAAAGATCCTAATCCCTTCCATGAATGAAGCACTCAGCTGTGCGTTTCCCTTTGCTCTGTACTTCCTAGAAGCCAGGGGAGACATGGGACACATTGATTCTCATTATTTGAGAAAAGATAACTCTTCCTGATACTTAATTCTCTAATTAATGAGTCATACCAGCTACAATATAGGGGGCACCAAACAACATATGAATAACGCCTGAAATTTGTTTTGAGGACCTCCAGATGTATCCGTCATTTGGCCATTTATTTATTTTTCTTGAGACAGAGTCTCGCTCTGTCGTCAGGCTTGAGTGCAGTGGTGCGATCTCAGCTCACTGCAACCTCCACCTCCTGGGTTCAAGCGATTCTCCTGCCTCAACCTCCTGAGTAGCTGGGACTATAGGCGTGTGCCACCATGCTCAGCTAATTTTTGTATTTTCAGTAGAGACGGGGTTTCACCATGTTGGCCAGGATGGTCTCGATCTCTTGACCTTGTGATCTGCCCGCCTCGGTCTCCCAAAGTGCTGGGATTACAGGCATGAGCCACCGTGTCCAGCCTGGCCATTTCTTTAAAAAAGTGAATGACGTAACATTGAAAGGTAATTCTATACAGACCCTTCTGCTATCAGGTATATAAATGAAAAATTTGTTTTTCTTTTCCATGAGAGAGGAGTGTCTTTATACTTGAGAGAAAGATATAGGTGGACAGAAGTTCTGCAGGAGAGCTGCTCTCTTTACTGAACTCATTTCTTTTAATAACCAATCAAAGTTCTCTTAAGAGAAATGGAGGCTGAAATGTCCGGCAGCTGGCTAACAGTCCATTACTCAACATTGGTTGAGTGGAGGAGTGTGTCATGCTACAAATGCACTCTAATACGTAGCACTTAGTTGAGGAAATTTAGCATTCAGGGTCACTCGGTGTGTAAGGTGATGGCTAGCACTTTTTGACTTCGTTTAGCCTCAGCTGACATAGAAAAATGATCGTAAAAATAAAGTTTTCATACAGATGTGTTTCTCACTTGAGAAATGTCTCTGTATATGTGTGTTTGGATATGTGTATACGTGCATATACACAGACATACATATATTTTATTGAATGAATTCATTGCTTAAGCACTGTGTGCCAGATTGTAAAATGGTCCCTAGAACTCTGTTTAGGAGACAGTATTCCCTATAATCTCAACTGCCTTCAGCACCCACATGGTTATGTTTCAACTGGGAGAGCTGCACGATGCAGGATTGTTACTATGCATCTGTCCTGTCTTTTTACTTCTGTCCTAGGGTTTTATGTCACTGATCATTGTTTATAAAGCCCCCACTCACTCAACTTTATTCTTGAATCCACATCTAGAAATATATTACCCAAGTAAAGAACATGTTTGTAGATATCTATCATTTTGAAACAGGAGGGCATTTAAAAATGAACAATAAACTGCATGCAATGGCAAAAGAATATCATGCTGACTTTTGCATAGTCACAAAATCCAGAACAGATTATTCAAAGAACTCTCTGGAAGCTGACAAGCTTATAAAAGCAATCCTAATAAAAAACTTCTGCATTCTGCATATATAACAAAGTTACAGCGTGTCACTTGCTCCATAAATTGCCACTATTACCACTTGGAGCAGAAGGAAATGTACATATATAAAGATATGTATGTGCATAATTTCATATTCCCAGGAAACTGAAAAATTATGTACATTAAATAGTGTTTTAATTGCAACATGAAAAACTACATTAAATGGTTCATGATACAGTTAATGGTCCCACAAGGGTAAAGTCAAGTGTAAATGCTGCCTAGTATAATGGGGAGAAACCGGTCTTTGGAGGCACTCAGGCCTGGGGGCAAATTCTGGCCGTGTCCAGGATCTACTGCCTCTAGCTGATCACTAGATTGCTCTGAGACTGTTTCCTTATCAGTAAAATAGAGATATCAGATACCTATATTGCAGAGAGTTTTGTGCAAATTAAAGGAGAATAAAAAATAAGTCCCTACCTATTTCCATTTTTGTCAAATTTTAAATCAATTAGAAAGTTCAATACAGAGATTTATTGTTCCTCTATGGATGATCATACAGGCCAATATCATTAAGGCCATACAATAGCTGACAAGATTTAAGGCTGAAATTCAATATACATATTTTCAGCTCTCAAATTCTATGATTATCTGAGCACATATGAGAGCAGAATGTAAAATTCCTCTGAAGAGCAATTTTAAGAAAACTACTCTAGCATACATGTGAGAGCAGTATTTAGGCCTCACTGGAGCGTTTCCATTTATCGGCTTTCTGGTAAATCTATGATTTGCCTATACTCATAAATAACACGCAGTAGTTCTCACAGTATTTGTTTTAAAAAGCAACAGGCTCTGTGCTTTCATTCGTATCATTGTTTTATTGCCTCAAGTGTGTGTCATACTTCCCATTCTGCTTTGAAGGTCCAGTTGAAATATTTTTCATTCACAAAATCTTTCCATGGCTACTCCAGCCCATGAGTTAGTCTCTAGCCTGAAGAAAGCTTGGAGTTTGCTTGTGGACACAGACTGTCCTTCCTTGCTTAGCAATGGGTTGGGCAGAGAAGGCCCAGTCCGTGTTTGAAGATGGGCTGAAGGTCTCTAAGTGACCACAGACCTCATACATTTGCAGACATTGCGAATTTTTAAAAAATGACTTTTCACCTTTTTTTACCAACAGAATTGCCATTTCTATTTTGATTGTTCATTTAAGTGAACAATCTTTTAGGTTTTGTGACAATCTTTTAACAACACTCTTTTAAGTTACCCACGTGGAAATTATGAGAACTCCATTTTCAGCAACTGAAGTTCTGTTCAACAATGGCCTAGTATATTCACCTGTGATTCAACACACACTGTGTGGGGCTTGAAATACACTACAACCACACCACCTTCCCAAGCTATCCCAGTCAGTGAAAGGGAAATGAACTCTGCTTGGCTTCCCTCTTTGCTTCTCCAGAAACACCCTCTATCCCTTTCCACCCTACACTGTGCTCTGGGAAGTTGAGCTTAAAGAACGCTCACATAGTTCCCTTTCCACTGGCTGCTGGTTTGGTTTGGCCAATAGCAGGTGCTGGCAGACTGGCAGATGGAAAGACAGTGAGACTGGGTATTTATTCCCCTGACTCCCTCCCCATCAGGTTATCATCATGTCCCACAGCTCCTAGCAGGTGGCCAACTCTGCAGCTACCATCTCCTGGATTCCGGTAACTGTTTTCTCATCTTGTCTTCTAGGCCTATAATACAATACAGCAGAAATGATTTTCTCTGCTGCTAGCACTGGAATCTGATACTACTCCTAAATCTGGCCCACATCATGTAAACAGTCCCTTTATTAACTCTCTTAAATAACACCAGGTTGTGTATACCAGGTGGTTTCTGCCATGACCCCGACTGAGCCTTGAATCTAGGCTAGAAACACCAGGAAAAGAGCCACTCTGGACCAAAGCATTATGGCTTGTTTTAGCAGAGGTATTACAGGCAGTGTTGCAATGAATAAAGAGTAGCCTCTTTACCATGAAGTGTAAGGGCAATTGTTATGATCTATTAAGTTATAGGAAACCAACAACTAGATTTATGCTACAAACCAATCAGGGTAAGAAGAAAGTCATTAGTAAGAAAATGAGAATATTAATGAGCAGTATACCAGAAGATAAAGCTAGCTGAAGAATATTTTATAATTTCATACAAATATCACCACCTTCCCCAAAATTTAGCTTTTTCTGCTTCTACCATCACTAAAGCACATCATTAAATAAGCAGAGAGAGATGGGCAAGATTCTTGAACTTCAATAAAAGGGCTCAGAAAGATGGACACATGCTGGTATGGACATAGCGCTGAAGCCCACTGAGGCTATACTACATTCTTGGCTGTACTCTTTTATTGCAATATTATACCTATCAATATCTACACGGAAATGTAAGTTTATTTGAATATAATAAATTCACTGAAAACTGGATTCCTCTATTTGTGTGATGATGCTTGGCCCTATAGTTTCCTTTCTAAGATCTAGTATTTCAAGAAACAACACTAGATTCCTACTTGACAAAACGCTTCTCACTTAAATTAAGAAGCTACTCCTAAACTGCTGTCTGCTTATTGTTCTGGTGGCCTCTCATCTTCCACAGTCCCAGACCTTCTCACTGGAATAATGTTCTCAGGAGCCTCTTGTGTCCAGGGAAGCCCTTTCCTGCACCTTCCAAATTTACTCGTACCCACCTTTCTTAATCAATTTTATTTCCTCTTCCCCCTCTTCTACTCCCTGCTACCCTCACTGAAGGTCACCTCAAAGAGGAAAAAAAATGTTTAAAAAAGAAGTTCGACTGGAAAGGCACACTGAGATCTCATTCATATTCTGTACTGATTTCCAGACCATAAAACTCCTAGAGAAAGTGTTCTTTGATAATGCCTAAAATAGCCCTTTTTAGCTTGTGTTTTGAAAAAAGCACACCTTGGATGTACCTTTAAAAGTAGTGGCATGTAACAACAGAACTGAAAGAGGCCAAGAAAAAGGATTCTCCTCTTTTTTATTCCTTTTTTATTATTAATGAATGCAAAGATTCTTCTCACTAAAAGTGCCTAAGAGAGACTGGCCAAAGTACTTGGTGAGGAGGCCATCTGGAAGGTGAGCGGCCTGGGGAAGCACTGTTGACCCTAATTGTTCACAGTGTACGGGATGTGGAGCCCACTGTACCCGATGCCCAGCTCACATCCACTAATGGCAAAGATGACTTCTAGTCCACAGACTCACAAGTCTGGCAACTGTCTTCTGCTGTGGGTAATAATCACTCCAGCAGTGAGCACAGCACATGCACTTCAGGGCTCATCACTCCCCCACTTAACACTCCCCAAAAGCCCCCACCAAGATTGCCCATTACAATTTGTACAGGATAGACACTTGGAACATAATCATTGAATAAATGCTTGATTGAGGTTGACTTCACCATTCTCTTCAGTTTGCAAAGCCCATTCCCCTGGCTCTGAGGCAGATCAATTTGCATTTACCCTTTAGTGTCTGCATTTGGGCAGTGGGCAGTTATTCCAACTTGAGGGCTGAGAGGCCTCAAATTAGCACATTCACTATACCCCATGATTCATCTTCAAAGAACTTTCCCATCTGAAACTAATTAATCCTCTCCACATCCCTGTGAGGTAAGGGTGGTGTGATCATCTCCAGGGTATAAGGAGGAAATTGGGGATGAGGAGGTTACAAGCTGTGCCAAGGGTAATTAAGGGTGTCTGCAGGGGAATGAAATCATGATATACCAATCCCAAGCCATTTCTCCACCTTTCATCGTGCTTTGACCATCTGATCATTCTCTGGGCTTTGGTGAAAACATAGAGTCTAGGAGATATTAGAATTTCAAAAAAAAAAAAAAAAGACTTGCCCGTTTCCTACAATAAGTTGGTATTAGAAGCCACTTCTTTGCTAATATCAAAGTACCCAAGTAAAAAAAAAAAGGAAGCCACTTCTCTTAGTTCCTTCCCAATAAAAATATGTCGTTAGGTAAATTTAATACTGTCTCCTGGAAAGAAGGCTGAGAAAAATACATCTTCATCTGTCTTCCTGGGAAGCGCACAGTGAGGTTCACTCTAATGTCTTCAGAGGCACAAGCCAGCCCACTGGCAGCCTTGAGGTTCAGGGTTGCTGCCTGTCCAGACCTGTGATCTGCCCGGAGCAGGATGATAGCATAGCCCTCCTTAACACACTTTACCCCGGCCTTGCTTCTCTGCAGCGTGTCTCTCAGCAGCTCCCCAGAGAATGGCATAAAGCAAATATTTCAGCCATCTCTACCCTAGACCTTTCTCACTTTGCTGAAGAAGACAGGATTGGTGATTCCCAATTCGACCACCAAAACAGTGTCCTTTTTCCTTTGCTAGCTCCTCTTCCTCCTCCTGCCTGCCCCAAGCTTCAGGCTTTTATGTTATTACTATTTACTTTCTCATGGTATATTAGGATATAACTAATATATAACTATATAATAGCAGGATGCTATTACTAGTACTTTCGTTAGGGATCACATTCACTGTCACACATTCGACTCCCATTTCTCTATTGCCAGTTTCTAAATCACCAGGCCTCTCCCTGACCTGAAAAGGCTGCACTGTAAATTATAATTTTCTTCAATTTTTATATAGTATGAGTTGCAGTAGGTAATTTACTATTTCATTTGGAGAATGACTAGTCCTAATAGTGAAACTCTGTAATGTGCCAATAATTAAAACAGTATAGACAGGACTAGCATATGAGCAGACAGACAAATGAAACAGAATAGATGGTCCAGACATAGACTCAAATACATATAAGAATTTGTTATATCACAAACATAATCTAGTAAAGTAGGGATATACTTAAAGAAGTTGAGTTGGGACAACTGAGTGGCCAGGAAAAAAATAAGGTTGCATACATACCTCATACTATACACACAAAAACAAAGCCATAAACATTTCCAAAAAGAATGTTTGAACAAGAATAATTTTATTAAATAATTTTACATTATTTAATTAAGTTTTTAAGGAATTGTTGTTATCTTAATTGTTTAGAGGATATATTCTAAAAAGTCCATCCTTACATGTTATTGCTACATATATAGATGCACTTATGAAGAAAATAATATATCTGGAGTTTGCTCTAAGCATTCTCAAAATGGGTGAGAAAATAGATAAAATAAGATTGGCAAAATATTCTTAATTGTTGAGGCTGAATGATGGGTAGCTGGGGTCTATTATACTATTTTCTCTATTTGTATATGCTTAAAATTGTTCATGATAAAATGTGTTTTTTTTAGTGCCAGAAGAAAATATGAGTGACTTTCTTAGAGTAAGGAAAGGTCTTTCTAACCATGATTCAAAACACAGAAAGTATAAAATTAAAGTTTGATAAATTCAACTATATTAGACAACTTCTGTATGTATAACAAAAAACTCATAAGCAAAGTTAAGAAACAAATAACTTGAAGAAAATATTTTCAACTCCTATCACATTTAAAACAATAGATAATCTCACTAATATGGAAATAGCTACTAGAAATCATAAGAAAATTATCAGAAATCCAATAGAAAAATTGGCAAAGAAAATTAATACACATTTCATAGAAAAATCCACCAAATGGCCCTTAAATGTCATGAGAACAGTTGAGCATCTTTTTGAATAGGAGAAATGAAAATGAAAATTATACTTTATAACTTCTAGATTTTGGCCAAGCTGATACGTGAACATGTTTTCTTAACACTCTCCTTTTGACAAGACCACAGGAAATTTTCATATACTGCTTGGGGGAATACAAACCCTATGGAGCAATTTGACAACATTATTAAAATTTTAGATGTACTTACCCTTGACCCCAAAAATCCTACTCTAGTTTTATTCTACAGGTAGACTTGCATACATGTGCAATGATATATTGGCATGATATCATTGTAGCACTGTGTGTAATAGTAAATGTCTGAAAACCCAAGTGTCCATTAAAAGGAATATAGATACGTGCACACACATAGATACACACGCACGCGCGCACATGCACACACACACACACACATTACCTATTGTGTTACCAACGTTACCTCATATGTTACCTATTGTGTTAGAGAACAGTATGAAAAACACTATATGTGTTTACTCATATATGGATAAATATACTCAGTAAGAATACCTAGAAAACTAATAAAAGTGATGGCCTACAAGTAGAGAGCCAGGGATAAAAAAATATATAGTACAAGGGAACAGAAGTGAGAAAGGGACTTCTCAGAGTATAACTCATTTCATTGTTTTGATTTATAATCCATGTGAATGCATGACTCATTCAAAAATTAAATTAAAACAAAACCATTCAATTGGCTCCATAGTTTATGGTTAAAGCTCAATAGTTCTCTCTAATGGACCAATGACTTGGAAAATTCAAACAGCAGATGGTACAAAATAGCATTTTTGTTTGGCTTTGAAATGCATCATTTGGAGGTGGGTGTAGGGGTACCTGATAATTCACCATCCTAATTACATTTTGCAAACTGCACTGGTAAAGTCCCTTGAGATCCTGGTAAGAACACATTCAAAGTTGTCTGAAATAAAAACCAATTAAGAATGAAGGTAAGGAAGATCAACAGCCAGGAAGCATTGCCTTGCTTCCCCAACAGGTTTATTTCCATTTACGTATATAGTGTTGTGATGTGCTGGCTATTAGCAGCACTTCTCCCCTACTCTATAGACCAACAGGCACCAACTTTTTTGTCCCCCAGGTCTATTTCTGTCTTGCCCCTACTCCTAATTTCAGATTCCATGTTTAGAAGGATTTATCTAAACTCTATGTAGAAGATAATTCATTATCCATTTTTAAGATTAAAAACACATAATTGCCATAAAAAGTGATCCACATGAGATAACGAAATTACTATTTAACATGATATATACATACATGCATGAGATATATATATATATAAAATTTTGGACAAATAAAAAAAATTGTTTTTATACTCTCATTATCCCATATTGTTTTATTGCCCTTGAATAGACAATTTATTTTATGCTTTCTGAAATATTAAAAATAGCTCCATATCTCCCACGACTACATTTGAGGTTCTAGGACTCCAGATTTCAGGCTGCTGAGTAGGCAAGAGGAGGAGGCCTGAGAATTCTCACTCTTTAGCCCCTGGCATGAAGTCTTCATAGGAAGAGGGGGCTACCATCCACTCCAATAGGAAGGGAAGCAATGGTTCCTTGTACATATATATTAAGGGGGAAATTCCTGTTATTTAGCTTAGTGAAAAAGCTAAATATTTTGCCACACCTGGGCTATTTCTCAGCATTTCAGTTTCCTTACATGTAGAATCAGGTCTTAAAAGTTAAGACTATAACATTGGGCAAGTTATTGAATCTCTCAGTGCCTCAGTTTCCTCACTGTGAAAATGACAAAATAATAGAAAACAATGACCTCAAGTGAGTGAGTTAATTTGTCTTAAGGCACCTAGACTAATGCCTGGAAGATAGGAAGAACTCCATAAATACTAGCTACCCACATGAAACATCTTAGAGGTAAGTATGTTTAAAACTACCTCTCTGGAGCCAGGCGACCTCCTGAGACGTTATGGAATATATCCTCTCTCACCATTTTCCTTAGACTAATTAGCTGTAATACAAATGGAAAATTATTGGCTTTCACGATCTCAACTTTACTGGGTGTTGAGTGATTTACATAATCCTGTAGCTAGGAGGTCCCAGAACTGCATTCCTTTCTTTGGCAAATTTGTATGACTTCCACCAAAGGCAATATTTATTCATCACATTTTGTCTGAGTAATGACTCTGGGCTGAGGTTAGGTGGAGAATGTCAATCCTTTTCCCCATCCTCAGTGCAAGGGCTTAGAACATGGGAGCAGAGGAAGACATCACATTCAGATAAAGTGAGAACCAACCAGCCCATGCCTTGACAATAGAGTTTAGAAGAGATCCAAGGTAGGGCCTATTTATAAGTGAAAAAACAAGGCCTCCAATTAGCCTCCAGAATCTGACACCTCTGAGTCTCTACTTTGCATCACAGGGGGGATATTAAATTCATGATCTAGAAGTAAATGAGAGAAAATAATATTTATAATCAGTAGTTTAAATGTGCACTTGTCTCTCTCCTATACTGTCTCTTCACAACATCCAAACAAGTGAGCAAAAGAAACTAGGAATGCTGTACCCAGGAAAAGACAATTTTACAAAAATGCTTCCCCAATCATTGAATCTTAGGGAAGAAAATGGAAGCAAACTGTGTCCCTGATGGGAAATGAGAGGAATAACTAATGTTTTCCCAGCTAAAAGTTTGAAAAATATGCTTCGCCACGTTCAAAATCTTCACCCATTTATTTCTTTCCTTACGTTTCCCTTACCTAAAACCCACATTTTAATTAATTTCATAAAATAATCCAGTTTATACCCTCTAAGGCAAGATTGTCCAACCCATGGCCCACAGGCTACATGCAGCCCAGGACGGCTCTGAGTGCAGCCAAACACAAATTTGTAAACTTTCTTAAAACATTTTGAGATTTTCTTTTGCACTTCTTGTTTTCAGCTTATCAGCTATCATTAGTGTTAGTGTATTTTATGTGTGGCCCAAGATAGCTCTTCTTCCAGTGTGGCCCACAGAATCCAAAAGATTGGACAAGCCTGCTTTAAGTAACTAAATACGTTTATTCAGTTACTCAACCAATATTTATGGGGCACCTACGATGTGTCAGGCGTCATTTTGTTCACTGACGTTGCCTGAGTTCCTGCTCTCAGGGAATCTTACTTTCCAAAATTCAGCTGAAAATGTCTCTTCTGCGTTTCCTTTGTTTGGTTTACTGTGATTCTCATCTTCTTCTGTACAATGCCTTTCACATCTAGAAAATGATAATCTTATAACAATTGTATCAAGTCATGGGACTATGGCAGAGCAGGCTAAGAAATGACAGCCATTTGGGCATAAATATTTAAATATATGCAATACACTTCATTTAGTGCATTATTCAAATTCTGGGCTTATACAAACATGTTTCCGGAAATTACCAGATGCTTCCTTTTGTGATCTCAGTAATTCTCTAAAAACAAGACTCAAAGGACCTACAGGCATACCTCAGAGATATTGTGGGTTTGATTCCAGACTACTGCAATACAGCAAGTCACACAAATGTTTTAGTTTCCCTGGTGCAGACAAAAGTTATGTTTACACCATACTGGAGTCTATTAAGTTGCACCTACCTTAATTTTAAAATACTTTAAAATGCTACCAATCATCTGAGCCTTAAGCAAGTCATAATCTTTTTGCTGGTGGAGGGTCCTGCCTTAATGTTGATGGCTGCTGACTCATCAGGGTGGTGGTTGCTAAAGGTTGGGGTGGCTGTGGAAATTTCTTAAGTCAACAATAAAGTTTGCTACATCAATTGAGTCTTCCCTTCATCAAAGATTTCTCTGTAGCATGTGATACTGGTTAATAGCATTTTACCCATAGAACATTTTTCAAAATTGGAGCCAATTCTCTCAAATCCTGCCACTGTTTCACCAACTAAGTTTCTGAAATATTCTAAATCCTAGCTACTCAGGAGGCTGAGGCAAGAGGCTTACTTGAGTCCAGAAAGTTGAGGCTGCTGTGAGCCATGATCACACCGCTGCACTCCAGCCTGAGTGACAGAGTGAGACTTTTTTCTAAACAAACAAACAAACAAACAAAAAACTGTTGTTTAATGTAACTACCTTCATCAGTGATCTTAGCTAGATCTTCTGGATCACTTGCTGCAGCTTCTCCATCAGTACCTCCTGCTTCACCTTGCACTTTTATGTTATGGGCATGGCTTCTTTCCTTCATCCTCATGAACCCACCTCTGCTAGTTTCAAAGTCTTCTTCTGCAGCTGCCTTACCTCTCTCAGCCTTCACAGAATTGAAGAGAGCTAGGGCCTTGCTCTGGATTAGGCTTTGGTTTAAGGGAATGCTGTGGTTAGTTTGGTCTTCTGTCCAGACCACTCACACTTTTTCTGTATTAGCAATATGGCTGTTTTGTTTTCTTATCATTCATGAGTTCACTGGAGTAGCACTTTTAATTTCCTTCAAGAACTTCTCCCTTGTATTCTCAACTTGGCTGTTTGGCACAAGAGGCCGAGCTTTCAGCCTGTCTCTGCGTTTGACAAGCCTTCCTCAGTAAGACTAATCATTTCTAGCTTTCGATTTAAAGTGAGAGATATGTGACTCTTCCTTTCACTTGAACACTTAGAGGCCACAGGGTTATTAATTGAACTAATTTCGATATTGTATGTCTCAAGGAATAGGGAAGCCCAAGGAGGGGAAGAGAGATGAGGGAATGATCAATCACTGGTACGGTCAGAACATCCACAGCATTGATGGATCAAGTTCACCATCTTATATGGGTATACTTCATGGTGCCCCCAAACAATTACAATAGTAACATCAAAGATCACTAATCACAGATCACCATAACAGGTATAATAATAATGAGGAAGTTTGAAATATTGTGAGAAGTACCAAAATGTGATGAAGAGACACAAAGTGAGCACATGCTGTTGGAAAAACGGCACCAATTGACTTGCTTAAACCTTTCCATAAACCTCCCATTTGCAGAAAATACAATCTCTGTGAAGTGCAGTAAAGCCAGATGCAATAAAACAAGGTAGGCCTGTATTTTCCAAATCAGCCTCCTTCTACTTATATGTGGTCATTGACGTCATTTGCCTCCTTTTCTGCCAACCCCAAACTGACTAGGGAGGAGAATCAACTGGAATTCCTTTTCCCTAATTGCTTCCTTTCCTTTTTCTTCAAACCTTGCATTTTTCCCCACTAAAACCACCTATGCCAAAACCATAGTTCGGTGAAATGAGTGTGATTAAGGAAATTATAAGCCAGCTCAGGGAGTCGCTCTAATTACTCTAATCAGGGATAGGTTCCCAGCTCACAGGAGGCCTGACTGGCCTAGAACTCTTGCTTCCTACCGGTGGGTGGTGTGTCAGCAGATGGCACTCACTGCTGCTATTTCACCAGCTTAATGTGAGATTGTTCTAGTTTTGGGCTTCAGACCCTTATTATTCTTCAATTTCTTTAATTGGTCCACTGAAAAAAATCTTGTCTTTAATCCCTGAGTGCCCCAGAAGCCCATGCAACAGTTAGGCATGGTGCCAGATTCTTCAACAGGAAGAAGAATACGTGTATAGGAGGAGATGCCAGTCTCCCTCTCTTACCACATTCAAGCTCCCTGATGGCAGGAGTAATCTTTCATCCCAAGAAATGAGCCTGACATGGAGCAGAGGCTCAAATGTTTGCTGAATATCTTGGAATGAACAAAGAAGAGAAAGCGAAGTCATATTTTCTTTTAAGAGGCACTTTATGGGACAAAGGATTTAATAAGAAAAAAATGCTTGTACAGGGAACATGCCTATCGCATACTACATTTCAATGAGAACACTGAGAAGACAGAGACTTAGGAGTGTTCTAAGCCACATGGCCACCACTCCATACACACCTGACAGCAATGCATATCTGGTTTCTCATCATTAATTCAAAACAGTCAGAGGTGGCAAGTCTGTATGAGAAAGAAAGAGAAAGAGACAGAGGTACAGAGGTTGGAGTGCAGAAGAAAAGTAACAAGCTGATATCAATTCACAAGCTTCCATCAAGAAAACAACAGCCAAGAAACAATCATCATTCTAACAAGCTTTATTTGGTTATAAAATTCTTCAAGGAAAACTCTAGAACTTCAGGAATATAATAATACCTTAATGAGGCCTACTAGGTAGTGGTATATCAAAATATTGCTCTCCCTTCTTATGCTTCTACTTAACTTTCTACACATTTTGGCAATAGTAGCTCATGAAAGAAAACTGAGAGATGTTTCAAGAGTTTCTTTATGAGGCTGAGTTCCCTGGGCCCTGCAGAAGGACAGATGCAAGAAAACTTGGCAAAGTTCACAGCTGCTCCATGGCCACAAATTGATGAATGTATCCCATGTCCTTGGCTTCCTTCCATGTAGGTAATTATGTTGCACACTGGATTAGAAAAGCCATATTTTGGCATCATCAATCCAAATTTACCTTTGGAGTTTCTCTTAGTGGAGAAAGCATTAATCGAATAAACTTTTTTTTTTTTTTTTGAGACGGAGTTTTGCTCTTGTTGCCCAGGCTGGAGTGCAATGGCGCAATCCTGGCTCACTGCAACCTCCACCTCTTGGGTTCAAGCGATTCTCCTGCCTCAGCCTCCCGAGTAGCTGGGATCACAGGCATGCGCCACCGTGCCCGGCTAATTTTGTATTTTTAGTAGAGATGGAGTTTCTCCATGTTAGTCAGGCTGGTCTCAAACTCCCAAGCTCAGGTGATCCACCCACCTCGGCCTCCCAAAGTGCTGGGATTACAGGCATGAGCCACTGTGCCTGGCCAAATAAAGTTTCAGAAAAATCTGAAAGATGGCCAAATAGGAACAGCTCCGGTCTACAGCTCCCAGTGTGAGCGACGCAGAAGACGGGTGATTTCTGCATTTCCAACTGAGATATGGGGTTCATCTCACTGGGGAGTGCCAGACAGTAGGTGCAGGACAGAGGGTGCAGTGCACCGTGCACGAGCTGAAGCAGGGCGAGGCATCGCCTCACCAGGGAAGCACAAGGGGTCAGGGAATTCCCTTTCCTAGTCAAAGAAAGGGGTGACAGACGGCACCTGGAAAATCGGGTCACTCCCACCCTAATACTGCGCTTTTCCAACGGGCTTAAAAAATGGCACACCAGGATATTATATCCCACACCTGGCTTAGAGGGTCCTATGCCCACGGAGTCTCGCTTATTGCTAGCACAGCAGTCCGAGATCAAACTGCAAGGTGGCAGCGAGGCTGGGGGAGGGGCACCCGCCATTGCCGAGTTAGTAGTTTGATTAGGTAAACAAAGCGGCCAGGAAACTCGAACTGGGTGGAGCCCACCACAGCTCAAGGAGGACTGCCTGCCTCTGTAGGCTCCACCTCTGGGGGCAGGGCACAGACAAACAAAAAGACAGCAGTAACCTCTGCAGACTTAAATGTCCCTCTCTGACAGCTTTGAAGAGAGTAGTGGTTCTCCCAGCACACAGCTTGACATCTGAGAACGGGCAGACTGCCTCAAGTGGGTCCCTGACACCCGAGTAGCCTAACTGGGAGGCACCCCCCAGTAGGGGTGGACTGACACCTCACATGGCTGGGTACTCCTCTGAGACAAGACTTCCAGAGGAACGATCAGGCAGCAGCATTTGCGGTTCACCAATATCCGCTGTTCTGCAGCCACCGCTGCTGATACCCAGGCAAACAGGGTCTGGAGTGGACCTCTAGCAAACTCCAACAGACCTGCAGCTGAGGGTCCTGCTTGTTAGAAGGAAAACTAACAAACAGAAAGGACATCCACACCAAAAACCCATCTGTACGTCACCATCATCAAAGACCAAAGGTAGATAAAACCACAAAGATGGGAAAAAAACAGAGCAGAAAAACTGGAAATTCTAAAAATCAGAGTGCCTCTCCTCCTCGAAAGGAACGCAGCTCCTCACCAGCAATGGAACAAAGCTGGACAGAGAATGACTTTGACAAGTTCAGAGAAGAAGGCTTCAGAAGATCAAACTACTCTGAGCTACAGGAGGAAATTCGAACCAATGGCAAAGAAGTTAAAAGCTTTGAAAAAAAATTAGATGAATGGATAACTAGAATAACCAATGCAGAAAAGTCCTTAAAGGACCTGATGGAGCTGAAAACCAAGTCACGAGAGCTACATGACGAATGCAGAAGCCTCAGTAGCCGATGCAATCAACTGGAAGAAAGGGTATCAGTGATGGAAGATCAAATGAATGAAATGAAGCGAGAAGAGAAGTTTAGAAAAAAAAGAATAAAAAGAAACGAACAAAGCCTCCAAGAAATATGGGACTATGTGAACAGACCAAATCTACGTCTGTCTGATTGGTGTACCTGAAAGTGACGGGGAGAATGGAACCAAGTTGGAAAACACTTTGCTGGATATTATCCAGGAGAACTTTCCCAATCTAGCAAGGCAGGCCAACATTCAAATTCAGGAAATAAAGAGAACACCACAAAGATACTCGTCGAGAAGAGCAACTCCAAGACAAATAATTGTCAGATTCACCAAAGTTGAAATGAAGGAAAAAATGTTAAGGGCAGCCAGAGAGAAAGGTCAGGTTACCCACAAAAGGAAGCCCATCAGACTAACAGCTGATCTCTTGGCAGAAACTCTACAAGCCAGAAGAGAGTGGGGGCCAATATTCAATATTCTTAAAGAAAAGAATTTTCAACCCAGAATTTCGTATCCAGCCAAACTAAGCTTCATAAGTGAAAGAGAAATAAAATACTTTACAGACGAGCAAATGCTGAGAGATTTTGTCACCACCAGGCCTGCCCTAAAAGAGCTCCTGAAGGAAGCACTAAACATGGAAAGCAACAACCAGTACCAGCCACTGAAAAAACATGCCAAATTTTAAAGACCATCAAGGCTAGGAAGAAACTGCATCAACTAACGAGCAAAAGAACCAGCTAACATCATAATGACAGGATCAAATTCACACATAACAATATTAACTTTAAATGTAAATGGACTAAATGCTCCAATTAAAAGACACAGACTGGCAAATTGGATAAAGAGTCAAGACCCATCAGTGTGCTGTATTCAGGAAACCCATCTCATGTGCAGAGACATACATAGGCTCAAAATAAAGGGATGGAGGAAGATCTACCAAGCAAATGGAAAACAAAAAGGGGCAGGGGTTGCAATCCTAGTCTCTGATAAAACAGACTTTAAACCAACAAAGATCAAAAGAGACAAAGAAGGCCATTACATAATGGTGAAGTGATCAATTCAACAAGAAGAGCTAACTATCCTAAATACATATGCACCCAATACAGGAGCACCCAGATTCATAAGCAAGTCCTTAGTGACCTACAAAGAGTCTTAGACTCCCACACAATAATAATGGGCGACTTTAACACCCCACTGTCAACATTAGACAGATCAATGAGACAGAAAGTTAACAAGGATACCCAGGAATTGAACTCAGCTCTGCACCAAGCGGACCTAATAGACACCTACAGGACTCTCCACCCCAAATCAACAGAATATACATTCTTCTCAGCACCACAACACACCTACTCCAAAATTGACCACATAGTTGGAAGTAAAGCACTCCTCAGCAAATGTAAAAGAACAGAAATTATAACAAACTGTCTCTCAGACCACAGTGCAATCAAACTAGAACTCAGGATTAAGAAACTCATTCAAAACCACTCAACTACATGGAAACTGAACAACCTGCTCCTGAATGACTACTGGGTAAATAACAAAATTAAGGCAGAAATAAAGATGGCCTTTGAAACTAACGAGAACAAAGACACAACACACCAGAATCTCTGGGACACATTCAAAGCAGTGCGTAGAGGGAAATTTATAGCACTAAATGCCCACAAGAGAAAGCAGGAAAGATCTAAAATTGACACCCTAACATCACAATTAAAAGAACTAGAAAAGCAAGAGCAAACACATTCAAAAGCTAGCAGAAGGCAAGAATTAACTAAGATCAGAGCAGAACTGAAGGAAATAGAGACACAAAACACCCTTCAAAAACTTAATGGATCCAGGAGCTGGTTTTTTGAAAAGATCAACAAAATTGATAGACCACTAGCAAGACTAATAAAGAAGAAAAGAGAGAAGAATCAAATAGATGCAAAAAAAATGATAAAGGGGATATCACCACCGATCCCACAGAAATACAAACTACTATCAGAGAATACTATAAACACCTCTACGCAAATAAACTAGAAAATCTAGAAGAAATGGATAAATTCCTTGACACATACATCCTCCCAAGGCTAAACCAGGAATAAGTTGAATCTCTGAATAGACCAATAACAGGCTCTGAAATTGAGGCAATAATCAATAGCTTACCAACCAAAAAAAGTCCAGGACCAGATGGATTCACAGCCGAATTCTACCAGAGGTACAAAGAGGAGCTGGTACCATTTCTTCTGAAACTCTTCCCATCAATAGAAAAAGAGGGAATCCTCCCTAACTCATTTTATGAGGCCAGCATCATCCTGATACCAAAGCCTGGCAGAGACACAATCAAGAAAGAGAATTTTAGACCAATATCCTTGATGAACATCAATGCAAAAATCCTCAATAAAATACTGGCAAACCAAATCCAGCAGCACATCAAAAAGCTTATCCACCATGATCAAGTGGGCTTCATCCCTGGGATGCAAGGCTGGTTCAATACACGCAAATCAATAAATGTAAACCAGCATATAAACAGAACCAAAGACAAAAACCACATGATTATCTCAATAGATGCAGAAAAGGCCTTTGACAAAATTCAACAACGCTTCATGCTAAAAACTCTCAATAAATTAGGTATTGATGCGACATATCTCAAAATAATAAGAGCTATCTATGACAAACCCACAGCCAATATCATACTGAATGGGCAAAAACTGGAAGCATTCCCTTTGACAACAGGCAAAAGACAGGGATGCCCTCTCTCATGACCTCTATTCAATATAGTGTTGGAAGTTCTGGCCAGGGCAATCAGGCAGGAGAAGGAAATAAAGGGTATTCAATTAGGAAAAGAGGAAGTCAAATTGTCCCTGTTTGCAGATGACATGAGTGTATATTTAGAAAACCCCATCGTCTCAGCCCAAAATCTCCTCAAGCTGACAAGCAACTTCAGCAAAGTCTCAGGATACAAAATCAATGTACAAAAATCACAAGCATTCTTATACACCAATAACAGACAAACAGAGCCAAATCATGAGGATGTGGAGAAATAGGAACACTTTTACACTGTTGGTGGGACTGTAAACTAGTTCAATCATTGTGGAAGTCAGTGTGGCGATTCCTCAGGGATCTAGAACTAGAAATACCGTTTGACCCAGCCATCCCATTACTGGGTATATACCCAAAAGATTATAAATCATGCTGCTATAAAGACACATGCACACGTATGTTTATTGTGGCACTATTCACAATAGCAAAGACTTGGAACTAACCTAAATGTCCAGCGACAGACTGGATTAAGAAAATGTGGCACATATACACCATGGAATACTATGCAGCCATAAAAAATGATGAGTTCATGTCCTTTGTAGGGACATGGATGAAACTGGAAACCATCATTCTCAGCAAACTATTGCAAGGACAAAAAACCAAACACCACATGTTCTCACTCATAGGTAGGAATTGAACAATGAGAACACATGGACACAGGAAGAGGAACATCACACACCGGGGACTGTTGTGGGGTGGGGGGAGGGGGCAGGGATAGCATTAGGAGATATACCTAATGCTAAATGAGTAAATGGGTGCAGCACACCAACATGGCACATGTATACATATGTAACAAACCTGCACATTGTGCACATGTACCCTAAAACTTACAGTATAATAATTTAAAAAAAAAAACTGAAAATACAGGCACATACATATATATATACACACATACACATACACATATATATGTATGTATTTTCCTCTTTTATTCATTGAATAAACATTCTTGAGCACTTACTGTGCGCTATATGAGGAACTAGAAACAAAAATTTAAGTAAGACATGGTCCATGTCCTAAAGTGATTTGAATATAGTGATGAAGGCAGTCCATGTACAAACTGCAAACGTGTGGCAGTTGCTATAGGGACAATGAGTTATGGAGCATTACTAACTCTACTACATGTATTCTTCTAAAATGCCAGTAATTTCTGTAGCTTATAGTAGGTAGGGAAGCGTAGTATTTATGCTGAAACCATGCAGAGATGTTCCCAGAAATAAGCACATCCGCAGAAAACAAATCTACACACATTGCAGATTGGCCACGTAGAACAAATGTCTCAGGAAAAAAAAAAATTATTTTCTTAAAAAAACAAAAAAGAAAGCAAGCACACTGGTTAGGATTTCCTGCAGATGTCATCAGAATAAATGGATGGGTACAGACAAGTGCTCAGGTTTACAGTATGACCAGGTATCTTGCTGAGGCTCAGTCTATGCACCCTAAACTAGGAATTGGGCAATCTCCTACATAGAGGATTTCCAGCAAACTCCATAGCTCTTCTATCTCCATTTTTGGTTTAGAAATTTCACCCTTCCAACAAAGTTTACTTCTTCCAGAAGCATGAGGTAAAGTAGATACATCAAGCTTGAAAGGGAAAAAAATTAAATTTTACTGATCACCAACTTATCCTTTGTAAATTAAATCTTCAGTGCATTAAGTGGTACCCAGAATGCCTGTTTCCCTGATGAGAATTTATCACAACATGTTCACCTTATTTTCCTAAAGATATTCTAGTTATCTAAAGAAAATGGTATATTTCTCTGTGTTCCAAAATGAAATAATTTCTACTTACATGAAGAAGTATTTGCCATCCACTTACTGAAGCACTAAGAGCACTCACTTTTATAATGGACATAACTTAATACAGGAACATTTTCTCATGGAAAGTATTTGACTAGGAAAAAGTTGAATGCAAAGTAATGTGGGCTATTAAAATACATAATCCCTTGACCCTATCGAAGGGCAATTTGGCTATTTCTGAAGCAGCCCCTTCAGTAAATAACAGTATATCCTGACAGTCTGAGATGCATTCCTACTGAAGGGGACTTTCTCCTTGTTGGTTGTGAGCATCCACAGAGCTTTAGAGAGGCAATGCTGATTCAAGGGACTGACAGCTGGACTCATTCCAGTCCTAGGACTGAGTTCCACTTGAATTAATTTTCAAGAGAGTATCTCACTCAAGCAACTTATTTACGCTGCTTCTTAAGGTCTTCCATGTCTGTTTTAAATCCTTAGAATTTCAATCTTGCTGTGGGAGGATTGCCAAAACTTCAAGTATTTCTCTGATGATTAAATGGCTGCTACTGCCAGCACACCAAAAATAGTAGGTGTTGGAGGATATCAGAAATCAAAGTTCTATTAAACAGATCCATACGAAGTACGTATTGTGTGGTCAACACTGTGATAACCACCATGGAGTTTTAAACTATATGAAAACTCTTCGACCCGAAAAACTGACGATGCATTAAATAACTGGAGTAAGCACAGGGCAGCGTATAATAAAAAATTAAAATGAGTGCTATAGGGTACAGAAAATGATTATACCTCATACATACCTTACTATTAAATAACAAAAATTTAAAAATATAAGGTGCTTAAATTAGATGAAATGCATTCACATACAATACCTCTTTGACTCTTACAACCACATGGTGAGGTAGGTGAGGGAGATACTATTAACCCCACTTACAGATGAGGAAACTATAACCAAAGAGGGCTCAGGCAAGGGCACCCTGCAGATAACACGGCAGAATTCCAGACAGCAGCCATGGTGCTCTCTCCCAGTTCCGTAATCTTGCTGCCACACCATGCTGCCTTTTCGTTGCCATGGGAGGGAGAAGAAAGAAAAACTTGAAGGGTGAACTGTAAAGGATATTGTTGAATGAAAAATAGGATGTAAGATTTTCATGGGGAAAGGCAAATAGTGAGAGGGGCAAAGAGCATGACAACAGGTTTAGAGGCAGAGACTAGAAGAATGATTTCGTGAAATGGATATGTATTAGAAGGAAGTGTATTAGAAGGAAAATAGGGTGTGATAGGAAAATGAAATTATCCATGAAGGATTCAGAAAGTCAGGAGCTGAGTTAGAGTCTTTCAAGCAATGAGACTTTTTTGCAAAGGAGACTGCCAAGATCAATGCAAAGTTTAAGGAAGTTGATACAGTGTTCCTGTGCTAGATGGGTTCAAGGGATGGGAGGTGGGAGGCAAAGAGTCTGGGTTTCTGGAATCCAGCAGGGAGTGGCTGGGGGCCTGATGTAGTTCTGAGATATTAAGGTGAGTATCCTGGCAGAATTCATCACAGATGCATTTGTCATCTCATGTCACTGAACAACAGCAAAGCTGAACGACTCTGGCTACAAGGGACAGGGGATGATTGGTGTTTACAAACTTAACATGGATTAAGCCATTTTAGGTTGGTTAGCTTAAAACCTGTAAGATACGCCATCTCCAGGATTCAGGATTAACAAAGGTAAAATTATCTGCATTTTCAGGCCTCCATTTAATGTGACTTCCTGAACTCAGCCAGTCTATTATTAGACCGGAATGGATGGGGGCCCCACAGCCCTGCTGGAGTTCCAACAGATGAAGGGGAATTGAGAGGGGTGGGGGGTAGGTACTCTGGGTCCCTCACCCCCATTTAAATGAGAATAGATTTGATTTTATAAAATTGCTTCTTTTAGGATCTTCCACAAAATTTTATTTGAGTAAAGGCTTCCATAGCTTAACACATCTGAAAAGCCAACAGTCTAGTCCATCCCCAGCCACAGACAGATTGGGAAGCAGGACCAGAGAAGTGCAGGGCCTGGTCCAAGGTCACAGAGCAGGTGAGGCCCACTGAGAGGTCTTTTTAAAGTACATCAAATTGGGCAACTGAGGACTGAAAGAACAAAAATCACTTCGTGTACTTTGAAGCCCCAGGGCCAGGATTCTTTCCAGGCCCTTTTTGTGCCTGTGGCAGATCCGGTTCTCAGATGTCCTAACCAGCATAGCACACACAGCCAGGATCGAGGGTCAGGACACAGCTCCTGGCCACAGGCAGCCAGGCTGGGCCTCAGACCGCCGGAAGTGAGACCGGGAGCCTGTTCCAGGGCTGAGCCTCCTGCCCACAAATTAAGCTTAGGATGCTTCCAGTAGGAAAGAGGGTCTAGTTAACACTTCCTCTGACTCATTCATAGTTCAACGCTTCATAATTTCTTGTTTTCCTCACTTTAGTCTCTTTTGGGGGGCTAAGACTAAGGCCAAAACAAAATAAAAATCCACCTCCACCACCAACAACAAAAACCACCTTAAGAAAAGGGCTGTTGTGCCCTGGGGAAGATAAAGAAGTGCTGCAAGTATGGAATTCTCGCAGTTACCAAAGAATTATGACCCAGAAGCAGGGAATCATTAAATCCAGCTGGTTTCACTTGTATAACAGCATATAACATTGTACCAGCTCCTGTACTGCCCGCTGAATCAGGAAGTTTAGGGAGAAAAAAACCCAGTAGAGCCCCTAGTAAATCTGTCTTTTTGTATTCGAATCCTAAAAATGTATTCCCCACACCTTTTCACATAAGGCATACCATCACCTTAACTATGTTTATCGAGACAGACAAAGTGTCTTCGCAGACGCTAGAGCATTTCTCTTCTTTGACAGCAAATACTGATTAAATCTTCCAGGAGAAAAGTTAGGCAAACACAAACCCAGTTTCTCACCAGTTACAAAGGGACAGACTTTCCATTTCCGACATTTCCTTTCCTTTTCTTATTGTCAGGAAAAATAAAATAAATAAAAGTGATAAAATTTTGTAGAAAATGTCTCCTGAAGATATGGCTGTTTTGGTTTTAACTTAGGTTGAACAATTTCCTACCAGTTTTGTGAATTATCTAATCTAACTAAAAGAATTCCTAAACCAACTATACTTCCTACTGTTAATTTAGAAAAACTGGGGAGAATGTAGATGATACACAAACTAACAGTGCCAGGTGAGCTTTCCACTAGCAGGGTGGCACATCACCCTTTCAGGATAGAGGATGCTGAGGGGACTGTGACTTTGCTGGCAGTGACATTAGTGGCAAGCGACTCTAAGTTATGAATTAGCAGGTCTCTGCGAACTGATTAACTCCTGGATATTCTGAATGTCTGGTTTAAAAAATAATAAATCAAAATGACCTTTCAGGCACTCACCAACACTGCTAACAGAAACATCCCAGTTAGAAATCTGGATGGAAAAACACATTTGTGGCACATATGCTGATCTGAGCAATAGTCTGTCTTTTTAATCACCCCTGTTAGGAATATAAAATCTCCTTAAAGTAAGTCACACGGCTCTCTATACATCATGAGTAATTCACCAACATAAACGCTACAGATTTTATCATCATCATCAGCACGGCCAGATAGCTGTTAAGAGTTACTGAGATTGGTAGACTTGGTTTGAGGGTTAAAACACTGTGTGTGCCCTCTCTGAAAATTATCTGCATAACTGAAGAGCTTTTAATTCACGTTGAAGACCCATCATTATGCCAGGAGAAATTGAGGCTCTCAGGTCCCCAGCCTGATAACTCAATACACAAGCCTCCCTTTGGGTTCTTCCTGAAGGACTAGCACTTCAGCATCACTGTGGGAGGTGGGAGCAGGCCAGCCAGCATGCACTCGTCTCCTGCCTGCAGCTAGCTGGTGATTCTGAAGTCAGTGTGTACCGCTGCGACTTTCTTTCCCCACTCCCAAACTTGGGAATCTACAAATTGGCTAATGAAGGAAAAATAAGTGATCTCATGATGACGGTAGTAGACAGAAATGAAAACTGATATATACTTTTATTCTTGAGCTTGATTTTAAAAAGCACCAAGCTCTAAAGGGCCGCCTCTCATTCCATCGGGGAAGGTGGAGAGCATGTTTGTGCAGACTGGCCTGGCCTTTGACAGATTTATTGACAAGACCCACTGGCTAGAGTAAGTGCAGGGATGCATCATTTGTTGAGAAAGAGAAGAATATATACCACTGACAGGTTTCCAGGAGTTCATAAAACAGCCGTTAGGCTTAGAAGATCATGTCTACAATGTATTAGTATCAGGAAGAAAGCATTAAAGGCATTTCTCAAGTTTAATGGAAAACAAAATTTCAAAAGCAAGATGAGTTAGCTGCCAGTGTCTGAAGTTGATGGAGATGCAGAGTCCCTTGACTTTGACAGGCTCTGCTCTGTGAACAGGGACTACACACAGCCTGGCCTCAGTCACTTTGTTGTTTGTTGTCAGCTGAAAGGACAGAATGTTCAGGTAGCACTGTTCAGTTTCACAGGGGTGGGGGGAGTAAAGTGATAGGAAACTGACTTTTAGTTAATTTTGCACTGACCTCTAGATCACAGTGGTGGATAAGATGTTGTCTTTATAATACTTTAAAATAAATTTCTAAAAGATGAAAACTAAATATGAAAGCCCTGACATTATTGGATGGTGATAGAGGAAAGAACAATGGACACTGTTTATATGCTGAATCCATATGGAAACGTTGTGCTGGAAGCCTAACTGCTTCTCAGCCTGAGTATTTAAACCTCTGGCCCCTAATGGAACACGAGTTATTCTTAAGACTTAGTGTATTTTAGATTTAATTGGAGTCAAGGATATTTTTCTCAGATCCTCAACTTAAGAACTATTAGGAACTGTTTAACCTGAAAAAAAAATACTTCTTGGAGTCTCAATTTTCTCATCTATAAATCAGGACAGTAATACTTAAATGTTAGGGATATAGTACAGAGTAAATTATAAAAAATACAGTGAAAATTAAATTAATTAAGTACAAAGTGTGTTTTACAATGCCTAGCATATAATAAGTGCTCAGTAAACATTACCTTACTTCCAGTTCTATTCACTTTCAGTAGTAAAAAAAAAAAAAAAAAAAAAAAAAAAACTCTTGCAGAAGGGATACAGTGCCAGGTTGTGTAAGGAGAAGATGCAGTTTGAGCTTTCTTGTTGTTTGGGCAGCAGATTTCATGAACCACCATCAGTCCTATAAGCAGGCTCTGCACATCGCCTGCTAAAGTTGCTCATTGCCGGGAATGGATAATGAAGAAGCACCTGGCAGGCATGAGATTTGCTCACAAAGCATTAGCCATCTACTCCAATCCCTTGCAGATCCCAAAGCACAGCATCCTGCTGTCGACTCCCAAAATGTTGGGCCTCTAAGCCAAAAATCAATGTATGAGTTGTTTCATTTCCCCTGGTAATTTACATCCATTTTCTTTACAAAAAGCAATGCTACTGGCTGCCAAAGAAACAAGGTGAAGGGGAATAAGAGACAGAAGGAAATAGCCAAATGGGAGCAGAGCTAAGGTAACCAAATAAACATCTCTCTTTACTGCCAAGATACTAAAAACATAATCCCAGCCAGCTTTGTTAGTTACCACCTTAGCCACACGGCTACATATTTGACGGAAACAGAGATCCAACAATGGAAAAATAAAAGCATTTCCCCACCAAATGAGTAGCTGGAAATGCATTTGAAGAATGGCATTGGGATGTTCCAGGCTCTCTCCATGTAATGCTAATCAAATTTACCCAGTTCACGTGCTTGGGGGCCATTTCTCTAACCACAGATGCTGCCAATTCCACCTGCAATCTAAAACCCCAGACTGTGCATTTGGTTCCTCAGTTCTCCACAATAATAACTGAAACACCATTTTTCATGCCCTACGGAATGCAAACACAGCTGAATTGATCCACTTCAAATCTTCATAAACAATTCAACTGAGGATGAAAGCAGGTAAGACATTTCAAAGTAAGGATGTTTAGATGACCAGGGACATGGGGATGGTGGGTGTGTGTACGGGGAGAGGCACTTTTTAGCAGAGTTATTACTGGTTTAAAGCATAGGTGCTACTCTAATTTTAAAGTTTGTCAGGTATGCATTCTATATGGCTGCATGTGACGTCTTTTAGAATCAAATCCACTGCCTTCTGTAGTCTTTGGGGTGGCTACCATGCTAGCATGTAGATGGCCCTCAGGCAGGTCTTATCAACTGCCTGCAGTCACCTGTTTAGCCTGATGACCCCACCAAAGTAAAACATCAGACATAGTTTGGAAGTCTGTGAATCAAATGGTTGAGGAAAGGGCAAGAAAGTCAGTAGATAACATGACCACGTACAAGCCACAGGTCAGGGGTTAGGACGTCATGGGGGCAGGCAGAGGGGTCTTTGCAGGCATTTGGAGTCCAGCTCCAGACAACTTATCAATTGAGGTTTTATTCCTTTCTTACAATACCCTGCCACACTTTCTGAAACTAATGATCGACTCCTTATTCTGTAAGGCCCAGCTCAAATTTTACTTCCCTTGTCCTGAGCTCACCCGGTGGTTGTCTGCTCTCTTGGACATATCTTTACTGGGTATTATTTACTCTCTTATGTTTATAAAACTCCATCTTTATTATACACAAACACACACATCTGTGTGCACATACGCACATACAGTCACATGCCGCCTAATGATGTTCTAGTCAAGGATGAACAGCATATACAACAGTGGTCCTACAAGATGAGAATGGAGCTGAAAATTTCCTATCCCTTATTGACTTCGTAGTCATAACATCGTAGCACAGCGCATTGCTAATGTGTCTGTGGTGATGCTGGTGTAAACAAACTTACTGTGCTGCTAAGCACAGACAATTAAGTATAGTACATAATACCTGATAATAAATGACTATGTTACTGGCTGATGTATTTACTATATTTTATTATTATTTTAGAGTATACTTTTATTTATTTGTTTTAAAAAGTGAACTGTAAATAGCCTCAGGCAGCTCCTTCAGGAGGTATTCCAGAAGAAAGCATTGTTATCATAGAAGATGTCAGCTCCATGCATGTTATTGCCCCTGAAGACCTTCCAGTGGGACAAGATGTGGAGGTGGAAGACAGTGATATTGATGATCCCGACCCTGTGTAGGCTTACACTAATGTGTGTGTTTGTGTCTTAGTTTTTAAGACAAAAGTTTAAAAAGTAAAAAAAATAAAAATTAAAAATTAAAAATTTTAAAAATAGAAAAAAGGCTGATAGAATAAGGATACAAAGAAAAAATATTTTTGTATATCTGCAAAATGTGTTTTAAGCTAAATGTTATTACTTACCTGTGAAAAAGTTAAAAATATTTCAGTTTATAAAGAGTTACAGTACACTAAAATTAGTTATTAAAAAAAGAAAAATATCTTTAATAAATTTAGTGTAGGCTAAGTATAGTGTTTTTAAAGTCTACAGTAATTTCCCAGGCTTTCACATTCACTCACCACTCACTCACTCACCCAGAGCAACTTCCAGTCCTGCAAGTTCTATTCATGGTAAATGCCCTATACAGGTGTACCACTTTTTATCTTTCATACAGTATTTTTATTGTACTTCTTCTATGTTTAGATATATTTGGATGCCCAAATACTTTCCATTGTGTTACAACTTCCCACAGTATTCAGTATAGTAACATGCTGTATAGGATTGTAGCCTAGGAGGAATAGACTATACCATATTTCATGGGAGTATAGTAGGCTATACCATCTAGGTTTGTGTGAGTGCACTCTATGATGTTTGCACAATGATGAAATTCCTTAATGATGCATTTATCAGAATATATTCTTGTCATTAAGTGACACCTGACTACATACACACACACACACACACACGAGAGAGAGAGAGAGAGAGAGAGAGAGATGAAAGAGATTATGCACAGAGTATTATAATTATATATCTCTTCCCTTCGCTAAACTATAATTTTTTTTTATTTCCAACTCTTATCTTAGGTTCAGTGGCACATGTGCAGGATGTGCAGGTTTGTTACACAGGTAAACGTGTGCCATGGTGGTTTGCAGCACAGATCATCCATTCATACAGGTACTAAGCCCAGTATCCATATTCTTCCTGATTCTCTCCCTCCTCCCACCCCCTAACCTCTGACAGGAATCCAGCAGCACATCAAAAAGCTAATCCACCATGAACAAATAGACTTCATCCCTAGGATGCAAGGTTGGTTCAATATACACAAATCAATTAATGTGATTCATCATATAAACAAAACTAAAGACAAAAACCACATGGTTATCTCAACAGATGCAGAAAAGGCCTTTGATAAAATTCAACATCCTTCATGTTAAAAACTCTCAATAAACTAGGTATTAAAGGACCTTACCTCAAAATAATAAGAGCCATATATGACAAACCCACAGCCAATATCTTAATGAATGGGCAAAAGCTGGAAGCATTCTCCTTGAAAACTAGCACAAGACAAGGATGTCCTCTCTCACCACTCCTATTTAACATAGTATTGGAAGTTCTGGCCAGGGCAATCAGGCAAGAGAAAGAAATAAATGGTATTCAAATAGGAAGGGAGGATATCAAACTATCTTTGTTGGCAGATGACATGATCCTTTTTCTAGAAAACACCATCATCTCAGCCCAAAAGCTTCTTTAGCTGATAAGCAACTTCAGCAAACTCTCAGGATGCAAAATCAATGTGCAAAAAGTACAAACATTCCTTTACATCAAGCTGAGAGCCAAATCATGAATGAACTCCCATTCACAATTGCCACAAAAAGAATAAAATATCTAGGAATACAGCTAATCAGGGAAGTGAAGGACCTCTTCAAGGAGAACTACAAACCACTGCTCAAAGAAATCAGAGACGACACAAACAAATGGAAAAACATTCCATGGTCATGAATAGGAGGCATCAATATCATGAAAATGGCCATACTGCCCAAAGCAATTTATAGATTCAATGCTATTCCCATTAAACTATCATTGACATTCTTCACAGAATTAAACTACAAGGTTTCTGAAAGCAGGAACCATGTCTTGTAAACTGAGTACTAGACATGACACTGAACATTTCACAAATAAACAAATCTCTGAATCAATAAATAAAGGTATAGATTAAGGTGCAGATAAGTAGCTGGTTTGTAAGCAAATAGAAAAAAAGGAAGTGATTAGTTAGGTCCAGGATGTGTATCATAACATAAAGTCAAGCCAAACAAATCTCCCTTCTTTTGTGACATGGTTACAAGATATTACAAGATATCACAAGATATTACAAGATATTACAAGATATCAGTAGAATTCCATACACAACCTAGATTTTGGCAAAGCAATAAATAGAATATTCTATCCTTAGGGAAATGATAGCAAATTATAAGCTGCCGAATAATTTTTTTTAATAGATGAGTCTCAACCCTAAATGTGCTAATAGTATCCTGTGAAACTCTGTCATTTATTGTAGTTAACATTTTTATCAATTACTTGAATGAATGAATTACTTGAATGAAGATAAGAAGACATTTTATCAAAGTTACTGATGGCACAAAGCCAGGAATGGCAGTACTATGTTTCATAGCAGAATCAAGATGCAAAAAAAAAAAAAGGCCTGACAGACTAAAGCATCAAGCTGAAATCAACAAGATGTTAAATATAAACTTATGGTTCAAATAATCAACAGAACAGGCAAAGAATAACCAAGACCTTGCTAGTTAGCAATTCATCTATATGAATTATAAGTAATTACAAACACCATGTCTTTTTTTAAAAAAAAAAACACAGTAATAGTGCTGCTGCTTAAAGAAACTAATGCACAACTGAACCTCATCCTGAATCAAACAAAATTCTTCTTCACAATTGTATTAGGGTTTTCCAGAGAAATTCAACCCATAGAACATATATATAAATATGTGAATATATATACATATATATACACACATATATATAAGCATATATATATATATATGCTTATTAAAAGGTATTGGCTTATGATATCAGAAAGGCCAAAAAGCCCCATCTGCAAGCTGGAAACCCAGGAAAGCTGGTGGTATAGTTTGAAGACCTGGAGAGCTGGGAGCTAATGGTGTTGATTCCAGTCAGAGTCTGAAGGCCTGAGAACCAGGAGCACTGAAGGCAGAAGATCCATGTCTCAGCTCAAGCAGTCAGGCAGAGAGAGCTAATTCAATCCTCCTCTGCCTTTTCCTTCTGTTCAGGCCCTTAATGGACTGGACAGTACCCGCCTACATAAAGGAGGGCCATCTACCAATTAAAGTTTAGCTCATCTCTTCTAGAAACATCCTCACAGACACAGCCAGAAATAATGTTTTACTAGCTATCTGGGCATTCCAGACCATTATGATGAGTGTGATCACCACTGGAATATTACATCCAGTTCTGATTAGGAGGTCCACAGAACAGATGTCCTGGTTGTACCACTGAACAAAGCATAATCACATGCTTCATCAACTCTGACCTGAAATCACCTCTCCAAGAAGAGCTTTGCCCTTACAAATCCACGCATGTGGTCGGGTAGGTTTTGAAGCCCATGATGACTGGTCTGAAGGAGGAGATCCTGCTGCTGATACCTTAATGCAAGGAGGGTGATATGGTTTGGCTGTGTCCCCACCCAAATCTCATCTTGAATTGTAGTTTCCATAATCCTCACATGACATGGGAGAGACCCAGTAGAAAGAAATTGAATCATGGGGGTGGTTATCCCCATGCTGCTATTCTTGTGATAGTGAGTGAATTCTCACAAGGTCTAATAAGTTTATAAGGGGCTTCTCCCCCTTTTGCTCATTCTTCTCCTTCTTGCTGCCATGTGAAGAAGGACATGTTTGCTTCCCCTTCTGCCATGATTGTAAGTTTCCTGAGGCCTCTCCAGCCATGCTGAACTGTGAGTCACTTAAACCTCTTTCCTTTGTAAATTACCCAGTCTCAGTATATCTTTAGTAGCAGCATGATAACAAACTAATACAGATGCATGTGGAAAATGAGGAGGAAATGAGCCAAAAGGGCAGAGGGTAGAAACCAGGGGCCTGGGAGCCACAAAGCAGGGTGCTTGAATTGAAGACATGCAATTCAGGATGGAGGAGAATCACAATGCCATGGGATCTCACATAGATCATTGGTTTTTATTGTAGATCCTGGGAAAGAAACCACAGAGCAAATTTCAGTAGTAGAGTGTTTTCTCCCTAAACCAACACAACATCTTCAGCAGCATAGCGCCAATGTTCTTACATCTTTAAATAGTGGAGAAGAGCACTGAAAAAATGTTTTTCTTACTCAAAACCTTTCCCTGCCATCCATATGTTATTGTAAACATGTGGCCTTTCTTGAGTCCTCCTTTCCATATACTCCTTTCCTCTCCACCCATCCCACTCACAGATATAAAGTAACAACAAGAAAATAGGCTGTGGATATAGGATTAAAAAAAAAAAAATCAGACTTCAAAAAAAAGCTCTCACGTAAGGAATGAGAAAAACAGAATTCCTATCTTTGAGTTATAAAAATTGAAAGGGAAGGGGAATTTTGCAGACCCAGAAAGTGATGAAATGAAGAGAAAGACATCAAGTCTACCCAAAAGGTAATAAAATATTTTACTTGTTTTTTGATTATGAAAAAGAAAATAAATCATTAAAATGACTGTCAGAATGCCTCAAGGAGAAGGGCATGGAATAGGACTTGGCTATAAATGTTGTGGAGAGTAATAAAAGACTTGGTGTTGTTTCCTTAGCATTTGCCTGGGTTGAGCCTTCCTATTTCACACAGGAATCGCAGGCAGTGGTAAAGTCAATCCGCTCCCGGGCACACATTATTGCCTTTCCATTCAGGCCTTATCCCAGAGTCCCAGAGTGGCTGCTCCCACCTGCAACCAGGTCCTATCTCACACTGACCCAACAGGACATGCTGTCAAACTGCCAGGGCTTCAGGATCACCACTTGTTTTATTTTCACAGCTACTAATTATTTCATATATGCCTGCTTATAAAACATTTATTTTTCTTAGTTCTCAGGATTCAAGATGAAGAAGATAAAGTTCCTGCCCCAAGGAGCTCTGTCTAAAGTCTAAAGGGCCTGGGATTAATTCTGTGTAGTTTAATGATGTATTTCAAGTGCCTGAAGACAGAGAAAGGTGACAGAATAGCTGTTAGAATAGTGACTGTTGGTTTTATTTAAACCTAGGAAGGATTAGTTGGGAATTTGTAGAAAAAAGGTAGGATTTTCTATTAACCCACAACTTACATTCAGCATTCTGCCTTGAGTACTTTCTTTTGATTTTCTACACGCCAGGTTTTCCCATAAACCATGATGTTTCAAAATACAGCTCCTACTCAAAGCTATGTGTCTCTAAATCTGTAATAAATATAAATATTGAGACTTTTGAAATAAACTAAACCTTGAAATGAACTGAACACACATGCCCATCAATATTGATTTCTATAACTACCTATACATCCAAATTTAATCCAGGACAATCCAGTCTCACATTTGTCTCCCAAATCAGGCACAACAGGACCTAAGAATAGCACAGAGAACAGTGACGTGATAGAAGACAGATGGTATTTGGAAAATGGAAATGACTCCAGCTGCCTTTCAATAGTCCTCATCTATGATGGCATATGTCAAGTGTGAAAGCCCTCTCAGCACTGTCACAAGAACAAGGCCTGAAAAAAGGTTTACTAAAATCCCCCATGAATACTGAGTGGTTAACATGCAACATGACTATGAAATTACAAGCAAGAGGTACAGGCAAATAGCTATCCATTTTCATAGCTGTATCTTTGCCCTTGTGATCAACCAGACTAGCTGTATCATCTGGTCACTCATATAATCATTCTGTACTGACCATTAAGATGGCCACTTTTGGCAATAGTGACCAATACAATTTCTCAAATAGAGACATGGTTGAAGACCTGGGACTGTGAAATACCTTTCCAGAAGGAGCCACAGCTTCCATGTCCAAGGCACATTTATAGAATTCATATTACTAAACAGAAACCTTGGCCCTAGACTCCCATTGCCTGGAGATTTTTATTCAGTGGAAATCAAAATGCACCAGCCTGGATGACTCAGGGGGAGTGGTAATGATGGGATGAGTAATCGTTCTCTTGAAGTTGCTAGTTAGGATAAGAACAGTTGTTCATTACCTGACGGGACAGGTTTCTCAGCCTGGCAGGGAACAGAACAAATAAATCAATGTCGCTTTCCTCCCTAACATCTTAAAACCCTGTATTTAAAGTCTGCATTTCAGCTCACAACTCCAGGAAAACAATCCCCAGAACTATCCATCTGGCCTCTGGTGATAATAGGGATTGACTGAAGATAGGTGAAAAATGGAAGAGAAGAGATTTGTAACTTTAGTTTCAGGAGAGAAATCCTATGGGAACACTAGCTGGTTGTCTCTCTTAGGTCACTCCCTTGGTTATTTTAGGAATCCCTTGTATACAACTAATGCAGCGTCTTTTTGAAACAATCCAAACACATATGTTGACAAGGAATAGTAAAAGCCTCTAAAATGGCAGTCCAGTTTAAAGACTGGACAATTGAGAACCTTATCCCCTTCAAGGTCATGCTCCAATCGGACTTCCAGAGTAACACTTCCTCCTGTTTAGTCAATCAGGACTACCAATGCCTGCCAGCTTTGCTTTTTAGTAGGTTCAGTTAATTAACATGAGTTTGCCTTTGGCTTTTGCTAACATTGCCTGTTTTGGGGAATCAGTGATGCCCAGAAGGACATGAGTGTGATGTGTGTGTTGAAGATGGACAGGTGAGAGACAGCTGGGTCTCTCACCTAGACCCCCAAGAGTGGGTCCATGAATGAATTAGGGTATTTCCTAATTAATCTGAATTAATCATTTCCTAATTAATCTGAATCTCCTTACCATTTCCATAGTGCATTACTCTAATTTACCGTTTTTGAGGGGATATGTTAAAATACAGTTTAATTACAAATGAAGCACTATTTAAAAACCTATAGAAAATACACTGATTTAATAGATGACAAGTAACTGTCTACATAATTGTTGCCCATTAGAGTTCTGTTAGATAATACCTAAATAGGCTTATACCACGTGTGATTTTGGCAACAATCTGTTTGGGTATCCTGCTAAGGTCCCAAAGTAAACTTACAAAGACTTGACCACACACTTGATCAAAGAATACCTGAGGCTTAATGCAAAAGAGAAGCTAGGCCCCTATGATCAGAGTGTGTGCTGCAGGTTATATTATTGTCCAAACACATTCATTCATCGTCTATCTGGTGGCACCACACTGGTGGTTACATAGATCTGCCGTCCAGGAGTAACAACCTTTACGCTTTTTGTTCTAGCAAGACCTACATTCAGAGAACAGGCATGGGAAGACACAGCTGATAGCAGACAGAACTCAATATTCACAGTTTAAATATGGAAATGACCATGGTGAGAACAGGCAAATCATGCATGGGCTTGTCATATTTAGACACAGGAGAGGTTTTCATCTCCATTCTACAAAGACTTCCCGAGGATGAAATTTCAAGGGCAGCTTAAGGTTAAATTTGGAATGTGATGCTTTGGTTGGATTGTTGATAACAAGCTTTAAAGAAGGTGCCACTGAGAATTATGAGAACGTTGCTAAAGTGGCTGCTACTGTGGACTGGAACCTGACAGGCGCATGTGCAAATGTGTAAATATGCCTTTAACCATTCAAAGCACCATCCCCAGCTCGTCTTCCTCACCAAGAGCCAGCCTGAAAAAGGTGGTTTTTTTTGTTTTGTTTTGTTTTTTTGAGACAGAGTCTCACTCTGTTGCCCAGCCTACAGTGCAGTGGTGCAATCTCTTGGCTCACTGCAAACTCCGCCTCCCCAGTTCTAGTGACTCTCCTGCCTCAGCCTCCTGAGTAGCTGAGACTACAGACAAATGCCCCTGCACCTGGCTAATTTTTGTATTTCTTATAGAGATTGGGTTTCGCCATGTTTGCCATGCTGGTCTTGCACTCCTGACCTCGAGTGATCCACTTGCCTAGGCCTTCCAAAGTTTACAGGCATGAGCCACCACACCTGGCTCAAAGGATCTAATTAAACTAAAGAGCTTCTGCACAGCAAAGGAAACTACCATCAGAGTGAACAGGCAACCTACAAAATGGGAGAAAATTTTCGCAACCTACTCATCTGACAAAGGGCTAATATCCAGAATCTACAATGAACTCCAACAAATTTACAAGAAAAAAACAAACAACCTCATCAAAAAGTGGGCAAAGGACATGAACAGACACTTCTCAAAAGAAGACATTTATGCAGCCAAAAAACACATGAAAAAATGCTCACCATCACTGGCCATCAGAGAAATGCAAATCAAAACCACAATGAGATACCATCTCACACCAGTTAGAATGGCAATCATTAAAAAGTCAGGAAACAACAGGTGCTGGAGAGGATGTGGAGAAATGGGAACACTTTTACACTGTTGGTGGGACTGTAAACTAGTTCAACCATTGTAGAAGTCAGTGTGGCAATTCCTCAGGGATCTAGAACTAGAAATTCCATTTGACCCAGCCATCCTATTACTGGGTATATACCCAAAGGACTATAAATCATGCTGCTATAAAGACACATGCACACGTATGTTTATTGTGGCATTATTCACAATAGCAAAGACTTGGAACCAACCCAAATGTCCAACAATGATAGACTGGATTAAGAAAATGTGGCACATATACACCATGGAATACTATGCAGCCATAAAAAAGGATGAGTTCATGTCCTTTGTAGGGACATGGATGAAACTGGAAGTCATCATTCTCAGCAAACTATCGCAAGAACAAAAAACGAAACACCGCATATTCTCACTCATAGGTGGGAATTGAACAATGAGAACACATGGACACAGGAAGGGGAACATCACACTTCGGGGACTGTTGTGGGGTGGGGGGAGGGGGGAGGGATAGCATTGGGAGATATACCTAATGCTAGATGACGAGTTAGTGGGTGCAGCGCACCAGCATGGCACATGTATACATATGTAACTAACCTGCACATTGCACACATGTACCATAAAACCTAAAGTATAATAATAATAACAATAAATGAATAAATAAATAAAAATAAAAAATAGAAAAAATAAATAAAAAATAAAAAAACCTCTTTCTATGTTTATGATTGTTAAGCAATCATCGTCACTGCAAAGAAAAATATAAAAAGAAGGGGCTTCCACAGACTTTCAAGTATTGTCTTTCCTGCAACACTGGTCATAAAACCAAAAAGAAAGGGGAGCAATTAAACCCAGAAATCCTAGGGTGAGTCAAAATTGCAGTGATTTAAAGGAATTGCCACATCTGAAACATCCTCTATGGTGATAAGGTGAATAAAACCTCCCTTTCAGGAAGCAGGATGACTTACTCATGCACGTGAGGACCCTGTGGTGAACCACAACTTTCTGAGCCTGCTTCCCCACTGTCCCGGAAGACCCAGCTGTCTCTCATCTGTACCTCCCCACACACATACCACACTCACATCCTTCTCCTGGGCACCACTAGTGCCCCAAAATAGGCAATGTTAGCAAAAGCCAAAGGCAAACTCATGTTAATCAACCAAACCTCCTAAAAAGCAAAGCTGCAGGCTTTGGTAGTCCTGATTGACCAAGCAGGAGGCAGCAAAAAGGACACTGGTAGGTTTGCCAGATACATCACAGAAAGCCATTAAGTTTATGGCAGGGGAAAAGCAGCTCCAAAGCCCCCTGAAACAAAAGACGCTTCCTGCCTGTGGTCTGCTCTGGGCCATTCTGTCATAATGGCAGGCTGAGCTATTCAGCTGCAGCAGCCAACAGTAAAACACTGTTTGGAGACAGAACCAGCCCGATCTCTACTGCAGAGACCTGCCTGTCAGGTTTTCATTTCTATGACAGGGGATAAACTGTCCCAGCTGGTTTGAATAAGAAATGAGGAACGTGAGCATCCACAAGAGAAAAAAAAAATACTTAATGCAGGAGAAGATTATAAACTCTTCAAGATTAGTTGAAGGAAAAGATTATGAAGGTAACAGGGTTTCCACTGGTATGGGGAAAATATCCCTAGGATGTCATGGGTGACAGGCAAGAAAGCTGTCCTGAGAAGTTTTTGGTGTGGGAAGGTGAGCAATGATGGAAGGGGCGGGGCAGTCTGCAGCCTGGGTCTCCCTAGTCCCCGTCCTGTGATCTCTCCTTTCGGGTGGGGCCATGCGTGTCCAGATTGCCCATTTTCCAGCTCACATTCTAGCTGGAGTCCATATTAGGGTGAACACGCAAGTTCCCACGAGTGCAAAGTTGTAGCAAACACTCTCAGTAGCAATGGAACAGACACTGATGCCAACCTGAGCCCACATAAGACGATGAGGGTGTCAGAAGGAGGCCAGTTGTAGAGTCAAGAGACAAGGATGGGATTTAAGAGAGATAAGATGCTAGACAGCCAGAGTGACTTCCCTTAAGCCTTAGATTGGCAGTCTCTCCCCGACTCCATAGCTAAATGGAGAGTGAGATATGACCATCCTGGAGACGCAAGTCTAGTCCTGGCTCCTAAATGTGTTCCATGCCCCTCAAACAGAAAGGGTCCCTAATTTATAGATTAGAAAACTGAGGCACAGAGACGTTAAGTAACTTCTTATTGTAAATCATATTGGTACTATGAGCCACTTTATTCGTGGCTACAAGGGTGACCTCAAAAATGTCAGCAAAATTCGTCATTTTTCTTAGATAAACCACCTGTTCTACCTGGACATTGGACTGAATTGAGTTCAACAAACCCTAGATTAAAAAGACTATCAACCCACCCTTTCCTTGGGATAGTCCTTAAACAAAAAGCTAAATAAACACAACATTTTTTTCTTTGGGGCTAAGTCTTTTTGAATACTTGAAACCAAAAAATAAGAGGCTATCTGAAAGGTTATAGAGGGCGTTATTAAATATTCTCATTCTTCAAATGCCTGCCAACCAAAGAGAAGAATAAGAACGCTCTACCTCCACCCCAACCCCCAGGAAATACCGCTGGGCTCAGGAGAATTACTCTGTGTTCCATGGGATAATGAGTGTCTTTATTACATCTAATTAGGGTCTCCTATAATGTGACAGAACCATTTTTGGTCACTTGGGTGTACCCAGGAAGGCCTAGCAACCATCTCTAAATAGCCAATCCTCCTGTCTCTAGAAAAACCACACAGTCCAAGACAGAATTCTGCTAAGAGTCAGGAAGATGTAATTTCCATTAACTCGAGAAGCATTAGGGTTAACATGCAGACTCTGAAGCCTGACCTCCTGGAGTGGAATCCCAGGTCTACCACTTAGCTGTATGACTTCGAGGGAAGTTGCTTAACCTCTCGGTGCCTCAGTTTTCTCACCTATAAGTTAGGGATAAAAATAATACCTATTCATAAGATTTTGTAATGACCAAATGAGTTATGATCTGTGAAGGACTCCATATAGTGCTGGGCATATAGTAAAAACAATATTAGTGCCTGCTTGTGTTGTTACTAACTTTATTATATTCTTAGGTACATTACTGAAGACCTCCACTTTCCAGACTCCTCTCAGATGGGCTGACAAGGCCATCCCTATTCCAGGATTTTTAAATGACAAAATAATTTTAAAGTAATTTCAGATTGCTTTTATAACAGTTAAGAGCCTGCAATAAATTTAAAATGGCCATGAATTCTTTGCAGCTACTCCAAGTTAGAGGTGGAGTCTATTTCCAATCCCCTCCCCTTGAATCTGGGCTGGTCCTATAGCTTTCTTTGACCAACAGAATGTGGCAGAAGAGAGGCTATGTAATTTCTGAGTTTAGACTTCAAGTTTATAGTTTTTGCTCTTGTCCTCTTGCCAGAAAGTTCTGTCATGTCAAGGAGGCTGAGCTAGCCTATTGGAGGGGGAGACCATGTGGCAGAAATGAGTCATCTCAGCTGAGATCCCCTAGATCACCTAGCTCCGAGGTACCAGCTGAGCACAGGGGTATGAGTGACCCCAGGTGAAACTAACAGAAGAACCACCCAGCTGAGCCCAAATGGCAATGTTAGCAAAAGTGCCCAAATTGCTGACCCACAGAATCATGAGCAAATTAAACAGTTGTTGTTTTAAGCCACTATGTATGAGATGGTTTGTTGTGCAATAGATAACTGATGCAGAGCCCTCACTGATACAAATGAGGCTTTATTATCAATAGTATTTCAAACACACACACATAAAACCAGGCCACTTGCCAGCAGGTTTACCAACCATCACAAGGTGTTTCCAAGCTCTTATCTCACCCACCTAGGGCCAGTGAGGCAGCACATTCACTTGGAAACAGCTAAGACCAATTAGTGGTCAAATTTGGGAAGATGGAGGCAAGCTTTCAGCACCAAGGTAGGGTGCCAAGTTAGATCCTTGTAGAGGGATATCGTGGGAATACAGGATTTTGTTTGTTCCTTTTAGTCTGCAATAGAATACAAAGCCAGAAATGCCTGAATTTGGCTTCCTTGGAAGCAGTGTTATTCCACAGGTCTTGGATATTGCACAACAGTGTGGGTAGACACCTTCATGGCATGAGTCAGAAAATTCAAGATCAGCATCACTAAGGGAGAATCAGGGGAGCCAGTCGGAACAAATCATGTCATATCCATGGTCCAGATATATGGCTCCAAGAATGCAGGAAGCCCCGAATGCCTTCATTTTATTCTGCTGGTAAAAGCAAGTGAAGGACTTCAGGATATGCCACTCCAAAACACACTGTATTAGTGTGATTATTTTGAGCTGAAGGCATTCGAAAAACAGCAAATGCAGAGAGAGGCTTTCTCTGAGCTCCCCTTATCTGCCTGAAGACAGACAGATGCTCCAAAAGAAACTAGGTTGTCATCAATTCCCTCCACAGAAGTTTCATCAACCAGAGGAGATTAAATCTTATCACAGGTAAGGAAACTAGAACACACACCCCACCCACACAAACTCTGTCACAAACTACCGTATCTCTGATCTATTCTTCTGAGGGCCCATTCATCTTCCCAAAAAATCATTTACTCTTCTCTTAGTTGCCTACGTCCTTCCTCCTCTCTCTCCTGCGAAGAGAATATATGAGCTCCTAAATCTGACTATGTCTTTGGATATTCACTTTTTTTCCTATGATGCACTCATGCATATAATAAATTTGCATACCTTTTCTCCTGTTAATCTGCCTGTTGTCAGTTTATTTCATAGACCCAATTGTTGACCCCACAGGTTAGAGCAAAAGTCTTCCCTTCCCAAAACAAGAGAATGATTACATTCTAAGCTTTGATTTTACTGTGACCTAAGCAAAAGGTTACTTCACTCTAGGACACAGGGGGAAAAAATAGCAAGTTCCATAAATCAGTGTTCCCTCACCTGTAACATGAGGGAAGAACTGATACCCAACTTTACAGGGAAATTACTCTGAAATACATGATGAGAGGATCTGGAGTCCTCATTTGTTATAAACAAAGCTAACACATTGAAATGGAAACAATCTTACTCAATTATTTGACAAGCTGGACAGCCATGATGCTAAAGGTTCTTACACAAGCCCGGTAGCCTTTGTCTGTGCATTACTTGTTTGTTCTTCTGTTTGTTGATTTCATACCTTGTACTATCTATTTTGTGGGTATATCAGCATGGAGGAAAAAGTTTGTTGAGGGTGCAGAGGCGGGAATGGCAAGAATTATATAAAAGTAAGACACCTCTCCTTCTTACTTACACCTTTCCAGCTTACAGGTCTGATCATCTTGAAAAACAAAATTCCCTGCTTAAAGCATCTCAGAGTAACTCCACTGAGCCCAACCAAAATTGCTGCATCTATTGAAACTCCTCAGGTTATGAATCAAGAGAGTTCAGAAAACTCCTGACTGTGTGGAATTACAGAGCTGATGAGATGTTCACAGATGAAGATGCCATAAAATAAAGTAACTTACAGCTAGTTTTGGCACAGAGCTGAATCTGGGCTCCAGGCAAGCAGGACTCCTGCCCCACCCCCACAGAGACCCCTCTCAACATGCAAGGTATTTAAAATGTGAGGGGATGCAGGCACCCCACAATTCCAACCCAGTTGCCCAGAAAACAGAAATTAGCTATCATATATGGTGAGCAGAAACTCCACACTTATCATATAGGAGCAAGTCAAGCATATAACTTCTTGTGGAGTAGACTTAAGGCTCTCTAACCACACACATTTAATAGAGTACTCAGCAGCCATTAAAATAGGCAAAAGCACAAGAAACGACTTGTGTTACATTTAAAGTTCAAAACTTAGGTACATAGAGACTATGTGAAAAAAGTAAATACAAAGGGGAAAACAACAGCAATATACACTAAAGTGTTCATGACTACAACTGGCACCTTTTAAAATCGGGTGATTTTTACTCTTAAGTCTTTCTGCTGTTCTCCATAGGCCAAATATGCTTTAACAATCTTGAACTACTTAAATGCTCTTGAATTTTTTGGCTACCTTCATGCAGAAGGATAGCTAGAGTGTCAACAGTAGGTGGTGGTCAGGGCAAAAGGGAATGCGAGCAGGGGCGAGTGTGGACATCGAGTAAAGCTCAGCCGTAAATACTCCACATGGGTTGGCCCCATTCAGTGCTGTTCAATGGGTTACATCCCAGTTCTGCCACTTTTTAGTTTGTCTAACTTTGGGCAACTTACCTAATCTCTTAGGTAAGCCTCAGTTTCCTCAACTGTAAAAGGTGGATATTAATAGACGCTTCCTTACAGGAATGCTGTGCAGATTGAGTGAGAGAATGCATGCAAAATGCTTAGGGTGTTGCCTGGTAGACAGTAAGAACAAACAAATGTTACCTGGAGTGATGGTGGTGATAGAGATGGTTAATAATAGAGTTACATTTTATCACCACGGTGATCATGATGATGATGATCCTGACACTGTTTAACACTGTTACTAACAATGAATTACGTTTCCTTGCTTTGGAAAATGACCCAATGTTCCCATATGTCTTATGACTAGACCGTCATTCCTCTGATCTTCATGTCCTTTGGGTTTCTTACTAGCAGATTCTTAAGTTGAAGTTACAGCTCCCACACCACCCAATATGCCCTGGGGAAAAGAGTGATGATAATATACAAATTCCTGCTTGTTGTCTTGGGCCTTATTAGGGTCATAAAATGTTATCCATTTAGAAAGGCATCTTAGTAGATATTTTACAGAATTCTGCTTTGTACTTGAAACATATAATTATCATTAATAAACACAGGTGCTAATAATTCAATCTGCTCTTTAGGCAAGAAACAGGAACATAAACATGGCCCTGGCCAGATCAGCTCATAATCTTAGGCAATTTCCTTTGCATGTTTCCTCCCTCTCTTCCAGCCATCAGACGCAAAGTGGGAGGCCTGTTTGACAGGCAGAAGGCCTCTGGGCTGGTAGTTGATAGCATTGATAGCCAAGAAGAAGACCATGAGACAACCAGGCCCAGTCCCTGAAGCCTCACACAGGCATTCCTTGGCATTTGCCACCTGCCCTCAGAAAAACCAGACCTCTGATTTGATGTCTTCACCTAAAAAAACAGAGTCAGGCCTGACACACTAAACTGGTCAGCCTGTGCAGTAAGCACCACACCTAAAACCAAAAGACAAAATGCATCAAGTAAAAAGCAATCATCAATTAAACACATAACTTTCAATGTGCCCACGTCCATCTATGCTGTCTCTCTTCTTCGTCGGGGTAACACTCTCGTCCTGTTTTAGATCAGTAAATATTTTCTAAGGCTTAACATGCAAAGATTCTATAACTACAAATGCTCAATAATTAGTGCACACATGTTCTAAGTGTATTCGGCAATGTATTTCACTTAATGCAGACACTTTTGAACATTGCTCCACATCCCCGATGCACCCCCTATCCGTCACTCAGAAGATTACTCTGAGGAAGTTCTCTTTCAGTTGACCAAATTAGCTTCTGTGGTAAGCAGAGAAGTCTTTGATCTACCAACCATTCGCTGAGCATGGGGACTTCCCTTTTTGGTTCACCAGAATTGTAACTTAAGCACAAGCCAGGCTTCCAAACCGCAGGATCACAGTGAGCAGTGAGGGCTTAGGATGGGAAGCCTGGCAAACTGCCAAGGAGATGGGAAAAAGACGGGGTCCCAGGACTTTCAGGAGTCCATTCCCAACAACCTAACCAGAGCTCCCAAATGAAAAGCCGAGGGCTGTTGTAACAGCTGCCATTCTTACCTTGAGAAAGAGAATGTGGTTGTCAGGCTCCTCTCTGTAACAGTGAAAAGGTTTGCACTCAGAGTAATCAGCCTATACCAGAGATAAAAAAGATAAGGTAAGAGCCACTGCTGACGATGAGTAACATTCTTGAACAACTGGAATGTTTTTTTAACAAAAGGCAGGTTTCCGGATGTTTGGAGACGTTTCAGAATAGAACAGCAATACAGTCAATTGAACAATATCAAATGCATGAAATCCCTGGAATCAAGTCAAGGTGGGGCCGTTAACATTACAGAGAGTGTGAGCTAGCATTTTATTAACACACACCTGGGCCCTGTCTAATTAAGAATGGTAATAATTGGTGAAATCATACACCTCATCACGTCCCTCCACAAAAATGGCTGTTTACCAAAGAGCTGGCAGAACTCTCTATAACACTGGCATATATCAGGGTATTTGGCAGGCCATAGCATTCACACATTCAACACATCCACAATGAAGACTCTGTGCCATTTAACCTGGTTTGGAAGACAGCCCTACCAGCTGATGAAATAATGACAACATGAGTCTTGAACCCAGATGAGGAGGTGGGAGGGAATTGGAATGTTTCCCTATATGCATTCAAATAAGCAAATATAAAAGACAAAAATTATGCCCAATTTTAAGAAAATTCTATTATATATTTGTACCTTTTTTTTGTAAGAGATGGGATCTCACTCTGGCCCAGGCTAGAATACAATGGTATGATCATAGCTCACCGTAGTCTCAAATTCTTGGGCTCAAGCGATCCTCCCACCTTAGCCTCTTGAGGAGTTGGGACTTCAGGCATGTACCACCACCCCTGGTTAATGTGATAGCTAATTTTATGCATCAACTTGGCTAGGCTATGGTGGCCCGCTGTTTGGTCAGACATCAGTCCAGGCTGCCAAGAAGGTATTTTTTAGATGTGATTAGCATTTAAATCAGTAGCTTTTGAATAAAGCAGATTATCTTTCATAATGTGAGTGAGCCTTATTTGATCAGTTGAGGCTTTAAGAGAAAAGACTGAGGTCCCCCAAGAAGAAATTTTGCCTCCAGCCTCTCTTTGGACTCAAGATTGCAACAATAACTCCTCCTTGGATCTCCAACCTGGTAGCCTGCCCTATGAATCTCATACTTGCCAAGCCCCACAATTGTATGAGAAAATTCCTTAAAATAAATCCCCTTGCCCCTACTCTCTCTCTTTCTACACACACACACACACACACACACACACACATGCACGCACTCATATGCTCTCTCTTGGTCAGGGTTCTCTGAAGAACCCTAATTAGTACTAGTATGCCATCTAATTTCAAAAAAGAATGGTTCATTTACAAAACATATATACTATGTAGAGAAGACAACATAAAAAGAGGCTGTAAGAACATGAGAAAAAGTCCACAGAAATGTATGTTGTAAGGTGCTAAATTATTACTTGATGTGGTTCAAAAATTAGGCTCTGAGCATGCTAGTAGCCAAAGCAAAGAAGAAAATAGACACACTATGGTCACATTGAACAAAATATAAAATACCATACACATACTCCTCAAGAGTGTTAGCTTTGTGTCATTGAGAAATTTCTTGCAAGGTGTTAACCTTCCCTACCTCAGGTAAATTCTTAAAGGATCCTTTATTATCCACATTTGGGGAGGAAGAGGAGAGTAATTAATTAACAATGTCTCTAAGTATACACAGTAGGGGGTCTCCTATAATGTCTTCTTACTGCATCCCACAACATGAAATACGACACCAAAGTACAACTCACTAAAGTGACCTGGCAAGGAAAAAAAACATAAAAATCTGATTATCTGGCTTGATCCAGGGATAAAAGTTAGAATTTCTGGAAAAACTAATGAACTCCATATCCTTTGAGATATTTTCCACAAATGTTATTATTTCTTCCAATAAAAAGTTGGGTAGGAATTGGGCTACAACTGTCTGAGACTACAGTCCTGGCAACAGCCTGGAGTAGAAGTTTTCTCTATTGCTGATTAGTAGCAAATCCATAGAAAAACTGCCCTCAGGCAGGTTTTTAAGCCTACGTAATATATGTTTAAGGAATACAAAGTTTAAATTTTATATGTTTGTATGTGTATAAGTCTCAAATATGCTTTCTGCATTGAAATCAATATTTTAAAACTTTTTTATTATGGTAAAACAAGCATAATAAAAAGTTCATCATTTTAACCATTTTTAAAGTGTCTAATTCAGTGGCATTCAGTACATTCACAGTGTTGTATAACCATCACCATTATCCATTCCCATAACCTTTTTGTCATCTCAAACACAAACTTTGTACCCATTAAATGCTAATTCCCCATTTCCTCTACCCCCAGCCCCTGGTAACCTCTATTCTACCTTCTGTCTCTTTGAGTTTGACTATTCTAGGTATGTCATATAAATGGAATCATACAATATTTATCCTTTCTTGTGTCTGGCTTATTTTACTTAACACAGTGTTTTCAAGTTTCATTCATGTGGTAGTATGTATCAGAATATCATTCCTTTTCATGGCTGAATAATATTCCATTGTAAGTATATACCACATCTTGTTTACCCTGGAATCAATTTTTATATAGTTAATTCACCAAATAATTATAGAGTACTTATGGTGTGAAAAGTCTTTTTAAAATATTAGCTACATTCTTAAGAACCATGTATAAGAGGTAGAAGAGCTACTCCACAAGAAACCAGTTAATTATACAAATCCTAGTTTCAGAATCAGTAGTAGCAGCAAGAAAACAAAAGTCTGTTAAATAGTTTTTCTTCCCTAAGGGTTTAGTAAATCTCCTCACCCCAAACTTAATTAATGTTCTTCATATTTAAAGCTGAAGCGAGGCTACAATATCCCCTGCTATGTGTAACTCTTCATACCATGTGCCTAAAGCTTAGAATGTGTCATTCCTGACTCCCCACCCAGTGATAATGAGTTTCTGTCAAAAAGCTGATGTCAAGAAGTCAGATACTGCAGTAACCTGAAGCATTGGTTTCTATCCCTGCAGGTAAAATATCATCCAAAAGTCTTTCATTTCTGGGGTATATAAACAAGGTAACCAGCCTTCCGTGTGCAAACATGGGTCCTCAGAAGAACACAGCTCTCAGCAAGAGAATCTAATAGTTGAAAGAAAAGGAGAGAGGCTCCACTGCTGGTCTTCACCTTCAACGTGTATAGAAAAGCAGATGGCATGAAGCGGGCATGTCAATGTACACCTGAGTTCACAAAACTGGCACAGTGTGAGTCATCAAAAGATGTCCAGAGGAAGTCGATAAAAAACAACCATTTTTGCACACTGGCAAGGGAATTGCAAGCAAAATCAATAGCCATAAAGGATTCAGGCCACTTTGTTCAGCATAAACATCTCAGCTGGGAGGATCTGCTGTCATCGCAGATTGTTAGCACTTGGCTGAGTTGAAGTTCATTCACTACTTTTGTGTTCAGTTAGTTGGGAACATGTCATTTAAACAATAAAAGCTCTTGTAGAAAATTATAGAGAATTAAGTCTTGAGTTCCTCCTGTGTGTTTTTAAAGACTGACTTCTAGAGCAATAGGTTTTTTTTCTTTGAGACAAAATGAATACTGTTAAGATTGTCCTTTTTAGTATATAAGTAAGTAGTCCTTTGCCTCTAAAACAGGAGACATTCCCATAGGCTGCAGAAGCCAGCCCCCAACAGGCTGAAACTAGGATGCTAATACAAAGGATCTCAAGTTAGCCTAATCAGGAGCTCTCCGAATGAAAAAGGCACTCAGCTCTCTGTCCCAAGTAATTACTTACCCCATCTCAGGACATCAGTAATATACATTCTGGATAGATGAGATGCAAAATTTGAGGGCTAAACTTTTAACTGTGAATACCATTCCTAACCTCCAAGTGTAATTAAGTTAATTCAGGCCTTTCTGATGTACAGCCACAGCCCTACTTCCCCTAAAATAGTCCCATTGGTCTGAATCCAATTCTCAAAGGTAAGAACCCCAATAAGACAATCAAGGTTTATCAGTTATGAAATTGAACTTGAATTTGTAGAATGACAATTCCCTTCTGTTGTGGGCTGAATTGTATACCCCGACCCAACCACACCAGATTCATATGTTGAGGTCCTAATCCCTAGTATCTCAGAATGTGACTGTATCTGGAGAGTCTTAAGAAGTAATTAATTTAAAATGAGGTCATATGGGTAGGCCCTAATCCAATCCAACAGGTGACTGGTGACCTTATAAAGAAATCGGGACACGGACATACAGATGGAAGAAAATATGAAGACACAGGGAGAAGACCATCCACCGGCTATGGAGACAGGCCTCAGAAAGACCCAACCTTGCTGACCCTTGATTTTGAACTTCCTGCCTCCAGAAGTGTGAGAAAATAAATTTCTCTGGTTTAAGCCACATCATCTGTGGTGCTTTGTTGTGGAAGCCTGAGCTAAGACACCTTCCCTTACTCTTTCCCCTCCAGGATTGCCAGGATTCCCAGGGAAAAGTCTGGAAAGCTCACAGGGACACTCTGTGTCCTACTCAAGGACCTCACTGTCATTCATTCCCTTATCCCCAAGCAGGGTAATCTCTAAATCCAAAGAAAGTGACAAACAAGAACACCTCATAAACATCCTGAAGATCCCGACTCTGAAACAGGAGACCACTGCCTTCCCCATGCCCTCTGATCTCCATAGCATGAGACCATTCCGCACCCTTCTCAAATGCTCCGTGCTGACTAGAGGTTCCACTGCAAACGGCATCTTTGGGATGCTGTTTCCAGAAATCATGTCCTCATTTCTCTTACCTTGACACCCAGGGCTGGCTCAGATGCCTTAACCAATCACAATTTCCTCTCTTTCTGAAAAGAAAAGGAAGAGTAAGGGTAAAAATCCTTGCACATTACAGAAGCAAGTCCAGAGTAAGAGATTATCAGCAACAAAAAGACTTCCAGTTGCCTCAAGGCTTGATTCGTAAGTAATCACTTTTTCCTTCACTGGAAGAGTTCACACAGGAGAAGTGATTGATGTCCTTTTTTAGTGCTGGGAGCCATGAACACCATAGTTTAATTTCTACAGCCTCCACAGACAATGTTTGACCTATAGCATAGGTGGGCATTAGGCCTGACTCCCAATCCTATGGCTCAAAGGGGATTGCAGTGTATTCAGAGGGGGAACAAAATAAAATGGACTGTTGGGAGGCAAGTCACAAGTGACAGTGGTAGAACAAGGGATCACTTAGCCTGTCCTCATGTTCCAGATCCATTAGACTCCCTGGTCTTGCTCACCAGCCTCCAGACAAAGCTAATACAAGCTGAGCTCAGCTTTGCCCAGAAGTATCCACAAATGAATATGAAATTTCCTTTGCTATTAGAAGTAATGCCCTGCAGCACTCCCTGGGGCAGCAAACAAGGCCCTTGGTTCTCTCCAGGCTGCAGTGACGGGCTGGGAGTTCTTGTCCAGGGCACATTCCAGCCGCAGGGCAATACTGACACTTGCACCTGCCAAGTTTCAGCAGTGGAAGGAAAAGGAGAGGGCCTGATGCAATTAGCCAGGTGAATAGAGAACTTGTCAAACCATTTACATAAGACAGTCCATGAATGCTTTCAGTTCCCATGACCAGAGGGTGATTGTGCTTCTGCCTGCTGCTCATTCTGCGGGCTGCAGAGCATTTTCCTAGCAAGGAAGTGAGAAGCAAAAGGATGATTTCTCAGCCTGCAAGTTCCAGGGCTCTTGTGGTAATTCAGCATGCATCATGCCTCAAGCCAAGAGGTAATTTTACTTTAAGGGATCAAGGAACATACCCTTGACACTGAGTGGTAAATTTTTAAAAAAAATTCAAGTATCCAATTAATAAAAAAGAAAGCTTCCATATGCAGTTCAATATTCCTTACTTCCCTTACCAATTGGTTATGTATTAGCTTTGCTAAATGGTTTTGTTTCAATTATTGGATTGTGAGTATTTCCGGAGTCCATATGGAATCATATTATCTTGTATCTCTTTCAGTCCCTAGCATATAGCATTGGACACAAAATAGAAACTCAGTGAATGCTCAATTACTGATTGCTTCTTGCTTTTGAAATAGTTTTTCCTGTAGGGAAGCAAATCTACTGTACCTGCCACATTTTTCAATAACACCACTCCGCCACTCTCCCCACCCCACCCCACCCCACCCCATCCCCATACCGAATGTTGCTAACAACAGCAACAGGATCTTCTCAATGAATATCTATCTTTTCAGCGGATCACATAAAAGAACAAAGTTTAGGATGGAGCTGGTTGGTAAATTCTTGTGCTCTATGTTTACATCTGAACATAATCTGAATTAGTTTCCTAGGTCTGTTATAACAAACTACAAAAAAATTGGTGGCTTAAAACAACATAAATCGATTCTCACATTTCAGAAGGGCCAGAAGGCCATAGTCAAAGGTGCTGGCAGGGTTGGTTCATTCTGGAGGCTCTGAGGAAGGTGTGCTCCAGCCCTCTCTCCTCCTAGTTTCTGGTAGTTCTAGCAATCATTGCCATGCTTTGGCTACATAACTCCAATCTCTGCCTTTTCTTCACATGCCCTTCCCTTTGTGTCTGTGTGTCCCTTCCTTTCTCTTATAAGGATACCAGTCATTGGACCTAGGGTCCACATTCAATCGAGGATGAGCTCATCCTGAGATTCTTAATTACATCTGCAAAGGTACTAGGGGTTGGAACTTGGATTTTTTTGGGGGGTAGGGGGATGGGGGAAATACAAATCCACTATAATATTCAAAATGAGAAGACATCATCTTTACCACAAAACTCCATCTTCTTCCCCATTCTCTTCATTATTAGAATCACCATCCTCCTAGTCAGGAGCCAGGCTGAATTCTTGAGTCATCTTCAAGGGCTCTCACCTTGTTGCTCCCCAATGCCAATAAATTCCATAATCCACAGTAATGAAGGACAAGTGAATCAGCAGTGCCCAGCAAAAGTTATCACGTCTGTCCTCTCTTTTCCATGCCTGCCATCACGATCACCCTGGCCCCAGCTTGGATCACCTGTCTTCGACCAGGTCAAGACTTCTTTTTTTTTTTTTTTTTTTGAGACAGAATCTCACTCTGTTGCCAGGCTGGAGTGCAGTGGCACAATCTCGGCTCACTGCAATCTCCGCCTCCCGGGTTCAAGTGATTCCCCTGCCTCAGCCTCCCGAGTAGCTGGGGCTACAGGAACGCACCACCATGCCTGGCTAATTTTTTGTATTTTAGTAGAGACAGTGTTTCATCATGTTGGCCAGAATGGTCTCAATCTCCTGACCTCGTGATTCGCCCGCCTTGGCCTCCCAAAGTGATGAGATTACAGGCATGAGCCACCGCACCCGGCCAAGCCTTCTTCTTAACTGTTCTCCCAGTTTCCTTTACTGATCATACCACATGCCTGCCTTAAACAGATCCTGACCATCCCACGACACTGTCCACAAGCTTTCAGTGGCATTGAACCAAATAAAATCCAATCTATTTATAACCAAGCACCCAGGTCCACTAGAATGGGTCCCAAATCCCTCTCCCAAGCTTATTTTCCACTGCCGTCCTCCATTTGGTCCAAGCCCTGGTCAAAACAGATTACTAACTGTCTTTAAATAGAGCCTCCAAGTCTTAGAGAACTCTGCCTGGGATTTATTCATTAATTCAAGAAGCACCCCCATGTTCCTTGTTAATATCTTACACAGAAAAGCCCAGCTCAAAACAACTCACCTATAAGACCCTGTTCAGCTTTTATCAACCACACTGGATTCCTCCTTTTAAAATTTAACAGCATGCTTGACAGATTAGGGATTCTTGTTTTCTCCTTCCTTAGGGTACTTACTGCTCCACTAGGGGACTTAGTGCTTCCTTAGAGCACTTGCCATAAGCCTCATGGCAGAATATAGAAATACCCACTGCAATGCCCAGAATGACTTAGCTGGACCCCTACCCCACTTTTGTTGCCCAATGCAATGTTTATGCAACATAGCTAAATTCCTACTGAGCTTTAACCCTGCTTATTTTTAGGAAACAGGATGTCTGTGGTCAGAAGTTCCTTCTTAGGCAGCTTACTCAACCGCTGAAGAACCTCTAGCTTCATTATAATCCAATTTCCATACCGAATGACACTCCCACCAGTGCCAAGACAGTTGACAATTACCATGACAATGACTGCATGAGACCAAGAAAGGATAAAATAAAGGAAACTCTGATTCCTAGAAAATCTTTATCCCTTTCCAAGCAAAAGCATGAATATGCCTCCCATTGTCCTTAACGCCCAGCCCCTTCATTAAAGATGCCCTATGTCTGTAACTTCCCAGTTCTTAGCAACCAGGAAGCTGGTTTGTGAGCTACATTCCCACTTGTCCAATTCCATAGCCATTGACTAAAGCCTGCAGTGCTTGACACTCACTTTTGGTTTTGTGTGTTGGCTTCATGATGCATGTGATACATTCTTGTTTCTTGTGCAGACGTCTTCCCTGGCTGCTTGGAATATAAATTCCTCAAAGGCAGGTACTTCCTTTGTACCTTTTACAGGCGATTTGCATTCAGTAGTTATTTTAAAAATGTAAGTTGAATGTTGGAAAAATCAGCTAAGATGAATAGGGACAGCAATTACTATGCAGACAGGACATAGGGGTGTGCATGTGTGTGTGTGTAGGATTTGAGTACAGGAGGAGACTAATTTATGCTCAATAAACTATGAATGAAAGAAAAATAGCATACAAAATCACACACAAAATTAACTCTTGGAAATCTTTCTAGAGAGCTTAGTTTCTTGGTTTGGGCTCTGTTTTTACCTGTAAATGAAGAAAATAACATGTGAAGACACATAAATGTTCAAGTTCTTTCTATTAGGTTGATGCAAAAGTAATTGCAGTTTTGCCATTACTTTTAATGGTGAAAACTGCAATTACTTTTTCATCAACCTAATAGACCTCTGGTCATTCTTGCGTAACTCCAAATGCCTGGAATGTTCTTCCTCCCTGCACCCCTTGTCAATGTATCCTTCAGATTTCAGGTTAGCTGCTTTCTTAGAGGTCTTTCCATGCCCCCTTTTGCTTCGGTTAGTTCCCTGGGTACTCTCCCTCGTACACAGCACTCGCCACCTCTTCACAGCACTTAGCATCATTTCCAGATATGTATTTGATTCAGTGTTGCAGCTACTGTTTGCTCAATAAGACTGCAGGCATTAGAAGTCTGTAAAACACTTGTTCGTCCACTGTTCCATAATCCTACTCTTTGCGGTCAGCCAAGTGCTCTTGTCACACCTGTGAGCCATTGCATCCAGCCTTCTTCAGCACTGCCCTAAACAAGAGGAGGCAAACTGGCAATCTAGAGGGCACAGAGAGGGGTTTAATTTGGCCAGCACAGTTTTTTAAATGGAAAAATTCACACTAAAGTCTATATTTCTAACTTCTACTGAAAAAGCAAAAGGGCTGGCCATTTCTGACTTACAGGATAACACCACATGTCTGGAAACTAGAGTGAGAAAAGAGACAGGCCAAAAATGTTTGAGCCTGGACATCCCTCTAAGGTGATGGTTCAGAGCTATTATGAATTTGCAAAAGGTCCATGAGCCAAAAAGAGGTTAAGAGCCTTGAAACAGCCCCTCTTCCTTCCCCAACATTTTATCATCTTCTAAGTGTTTTGCCCTCTGCTCCCCCAACATCTGTAGTTTGGCAAAGATCCGAATTTCACTCCTTTAATCTCTTTTCAGTCACTCCCTCCAGCCCTTAATCACTTTTATGACTTTCCTAAAAGCCTCCAATTTGTCCAAATCCAACTGTGAAGTCCTGCATTTCTTTTTCCTGGGAAGATGTAACACAGTTTAGAATTACTAAGCAACGGTTCACCTAAAAGCTTTTAGAAGAAATATCCAAAATTTGACATGTTAAATCAATTTTCACATGCAGCTGCTAAATTCAGAAAGGAAAATGCAGGGCATTCCGTAGAACAGGAGGCACTGGAATATTGCACAGAGATATTTCCTTTGCCTGATTGTGTACTGAATCGACAGGCAAATGGGTCAAGAGAAATTTGTTCCTTCAGCCATCTTGAAATATCCTGAAAACAGAAGAAGAATGGAAACTACCCATAGCTCAGAACACATGACTATACACACACACACACACAAACACACTCAAAACACCACACACACACACACACACACAGGCCCATGTGCATAAATTTGCAATCAGCCAATCAGCCAAGCCTGCTCTACTCAATCTTGAAGCTTCTTATAGTCACACCAAAGCATCACACAAGGCTGGGCACGGTGGCTCACACCTATAATCCCAGCACTTTGGGAGGCCAAGATGAGTGGATCACCTGTGGTCAGGAGTTCAAGACCAGCCTGGCCAACATGGTGAAACCCCGTCTCTACTAAAAATACAAAAATTGGCCGGGCGTGGTGGCGCTCGTCTGTAATCCCAGCTACTCCGGAGGCTGCAGGGGGAGAATCACTTGAACCTGGAAGGTAGAGGCTGCAGTGAACTGAGACTGTGCCACTGCACTCCAGCCTGTGTGACAGAGCAACGCCCTGTCTCAAAAAAAAAAAAACAAAAAAAAACACACACACAAACAAACAAACCCTCAAACAAAGCATCACACAGTATGATCTGACTGGAGGTAGTCACAATACACAAATAAATCCCTATCAGATAAGAATTCATTTAAATTCCTCTCAAAGCTTTTCAAGAGGCAGAAAAGCCTGTCCTTCAGAGATACCCTCCTCTGGATTAATGACTTGGGTTACCCTCTTTATCACAAGTTAAAGGTAAATTAGTAGTTGGATTGATAATAGCTCTTCCTTCTCAAATTGCTTCACCATGGGTTTCTGCTTCGTTTTTTGTTTTGTTTTTGTTTTCTTTTGAACATATAGAGTTTGGGGCCACACAACTACCCCAAAGCCCCCCGGAAGCAGAGTAAGCATCAGGGCCTTGGGCAAAGCAAGGCTCAAAGAGAATCTGAGTCAATGCTCTGGGAACCGCTGAGAAGCTGGGATTGTGCTTCTCCGCCCTGGAGTCTCAGACCGTGTGGGAGGAGCCCTTCACCTGACCATCCCCAGCAATCCCACTGGAGGGATGAGGCCTCAGGAGGGCGCTCGTATTCGTGATTCAATTCTAGAACTTTCCATGTGTGCACCTCGAGTTTCTTGTGCCCTACCTGACAGTGTTGTGAAGAAACAAAAAATAATAATAATTTATAGAAGATTCTACAGTGTTTGAAATATGTTCCGGCAGGTAAGCACAAGGGTCTTCTAATTCCACAGCTACCAGCCCTAAAGTCTCCAATGCCTATTGTTTGTTACTATCGGAATTTTCCTGGAGTTGCTTTTCCTTCACACATCCTTGGGGTTGTTAATATTTGGGGTCTCCGAGGAGTGGCCCCCAATAGCCATAATTTGGCCAAGACTGTCTAAACTGAGAGGGTCTTTAATATCTAGGGGTTCTCTTTACTGGGCCTTCCCAAATGACCCCTAACCTGATTATAATACTTATCTACATAAATGCATCCAAAGGCTCCCACTGCTCCTCAGACAAATGCAAACTCCTTTCACACAGCCTGGCGTGGCCCAGCCCTGCTGCCTACCTCCCATCCTGCCATTCTCCCTCATCCTCTGTTGGCTCTGACCACACGGTCTTCTTTCTGAGGTTCATATTTGCCATGCTCCATCCTTCCGCAGAGCCTCTGGATATGTCATCCCCCCCTACAGTGCCCCTTCCTCCCTTTCACTTGCTATTAACTCTTAGTCTTCCTTTCAATCTCAGTGCATGTACCACTCAGCCTGAAGAGCCTGGCCTCTCTCACCATGATTAACTCCACCTAATAAAGGTTCACAGAACAGTCCACTCTTCATTCTCCCATGAGCACGCCATGTCATTGCAATTTTGCACGTGCTTGTATAATTACATGATTAATATCTGTCTCTTGCACTGTAAGCTCTGCAAGGGTAGGACCATTTCTGTTTTTGTTCACTCATATTGACATCGGCACAGAATAGAGGCTTAATGAATATCAGATGGACATGCAAATGGAAGCATGAATACGCTATCTCAGCAGAACTGTCTTCTTCCCTGCCCTAGTTTGCACACCTTATCTTCTCCAGTTTTCACCTCCGGTCACATGTTTCCTCTGCCCAGAAGTTCCTTTCTCCCACCTGTTGCCTGTTGTTTCTTCAGAGGTCTGCTGCCTCCCCTGCTACGAGGAACAAACCTTGTGCACCTTCCCAGATTCCTTAAAGCATTGCTTTTATTTTTCTTTCTTTTGATTGGCACCCTCCTTTCACTGGGTCACCACTCTGTTTTGCATTGACCAGAACACCACACCACGGAGCTTCCTGAGAAGTCTCTGAGGGGTGGAGGATGCCAGCTTCAAGTGAAGTAGTATTAGCTGCTCATGGGACAAAATTTGCTGATGTTAAAAGGGAGAAAGGAGGGAGGCTGGCAGATCCATCCACCCCTCTTTCTCTCTTCTATGGGCTCTTTCAACATGTGGCCCTTCCTTGTGACCCTCCTGCATTAGTTGCGGAAGAGACAGATGTGGTTCTTCAGGCTTGCCGGAAGGCATCAGTCAGCACAATAAAGCATCCCAGTGTGCTCATTGTATATTCCCCTGTCTCACTTCTGTTTTCCCTCACTCTCACCCCCTGGGCTTGTGTCTTCCAAGTAAATTGTTAGCATCTCAATCTTTTTCTCAGACTCTGCTCTCTTGAGCATCCAGGCAAATATCCTCTAATAACCCAGGTCCCCTCAAGAGCGCAACTGCATGTATCGTCCAAGCACACAATCCAGTAGTTTGAGAAGGGTTTCTCTCTAAATATGCTGTGAATGGATGAAGCTATTGGAAACTTGAGCTGGACTAACAGAAAGAAACTCATAATCCCTCTGCTTGAATCTGCTCTAGTCAGAACCCTCCATCAGTGGTACTGATTTTAATTCCAAGAAGCCTAATTTAAAACTGCATTTCTCAACATTTTCAAATGACGGACCACTTAAAGAATCTGACGGAGGCTATGAACCCCTCTTCCCAGAAAAAATGCACATATGCATCTGTACACTCTCAGTTTAGGGGGTTCTCAGGACCTCTGAAGCCCCATCCGTAGATTTCATAGTAAGGAACACAATCAATGGGCAGTGACAAGTAGAGCAGTTGACACCACGTTTCATAGGGAACAGTGGAAAGAACAAATTCAATACAAATCGGGGTGGAAGATGTGAAAGTTGGTGTATTTGAAGGCACATCAAGTGGAAAAGCCATTAAATGTTTGTTCCTATAGTATCTCCTCTTCTGGGGGTGACTTCTCTGATTTCCCCAGTAAGGTTTTGCTGTCCTAGCCTTACGAGTATGCTGTGATTCTTACTTATAAAATACTACTAGTCTTGGCTGGGCGCCATGGCTCATGCTTGTAACCCCAGCACTTTGGGAGGCCGAGGCGGGCAGATCGCTTGAGCCCAGGAGTTCAAAACCAGTAGGGCCAACATGGTGAAACCTCGTCTGTACTAAAAATACAAAAATTAGCCAGGCGTGGTGGCAGGTGCCTGTAATCCCAGCTATTTGGGAGGCTAAGGCAGGAGAATTGCTTGAACCTGGGAGGTGGAAAGTGCAGTGAGCCAAGATCACGCCACTGCACTCCAACCTGGGTGACAGGGGGAGACTCTGTCTTGAAAACAAACAAACAAACAAAAACAAACAAACAAACAAACAAAAAACTAGTCTTTCAACTAAAGGGCCAGATAAAGGCTCCACTTTGGACAGAAATGCCAAAAAAGTCAGTGCCCAAAGACCCCACCCCCATTCTTGTTTTCTTTCTTCTTCATACAAATCATTCTGAGCTCGTAGGCCATACAGAAACTGGCAGGCTGGCTTCAGGCCATAGTTTGCCATCCTCTGCATTAAGCTGAAGCCACTGATGAACCAGACTATCTCCGCCATCATACTACAAGCTCCTCTGAGGCAGAAGTCATCATTTATTTCGCTCTGGGACCCCAGTTCTAACACAGTGATGAGTACACAGTCAAAGCTTAATATATGTATGTTAGATGAAAGAATCCACCACAAAGACCTCCCTTATCATGCAGTTTGAACTGATCTCATCTCATCTCTCAGGACTTGCTGACCACACTTACCCAATTACGCTGAGTGCTGTGGCTGTCCACTGGCTTGAGAGACTTAGAAAAACCACAGAATCTTTCCTTTCCAATTTTCAGGTTGTTTTATCAGTTTCTGATGTGAAAAGCATAAAATAGCCACTCACTACTTATTTCCATAGCTAGCCTTTTAAAAGTAATATTAAAAGTGGGGATGATGCCAAGAAATCTGTTAAATATTCTTGTGCAGCTGTTCACATCTTAGCATTTAATTAGTTATAATTGCAATTTAAAAACAATTAAACTCTGTGGGGGTTATTTACTGCATCGCGTGATGATTCTGTCTTTATGCTCCTCAGAAGAGACAATTGGAAGGAGAGATCTGCTGAGATTGGTAAGACAAGTTATTGTCACCCATAGCTAATTTCCCTTGTCATTGTTTTAGGGTGACGGTAGTGTGATTTTTTTTTTTTTTTTTTTTTTTTTTTGCATCACATGTTGCAATGTTAGAACACAAATTTCTAAACTTTTCAAATGGTATAGTCAAAACATGGTGTAGACCTGTAGTTTTCTCTCACATCCTCAGCATAGGAAGACCAAGAAGAACTGCCATTTCTCACCGAAGGTCCCTGCCCAGATCATAAACTCATTGTCCTAAAAAAAGAGTTGGAACCAAAATTCACATACAACGAGCCAAGAAGTTGAGATGGAAAAACAAAGGGGAATCAGAGTGTGTTAATGGTCTCATCTTACACAAATAGAAAGCTGCCAATTAAGTTAAACTTTGCTGGGAAATAAATGGATTTATGCATATTTTTAAAAGTGTAGTGCATACATGTAATATCATAGATGGGATCGTCAGAGAGATAATAGACAAAAGTAAAAGAACTAAGGAAATCTGAATGATTATGCATGTTCACTAATAATAATGTATAATTATCGGCTCATTAATTGTAAAAAATGTGCCAAACTGATGTAAGATGTGAATAATAACAGAAACTGAGTGTGGGGTATATGTGAACTCTTTGTACTATCTTTTCAACTTTTCCATACATCTATAACTATTCTAAAGTAAAAGTTTATTAATTTCTAAAACGAAGGTTACTCCCTAAAGAATACAATTAAGATATGTAGCTTGTAATCAGATGAAGAAGGAAAAAGTCGATTAAAAAAATACTTAGTTCAAGAGGGCAGGAAACCGGGTGTAGTGGCATGCACTTGTAGTCCCAGCTGCTCACGGGGCTAAGATGGGAGGATCACTTGAGCCCAGGAGTTCAAGGCCAGCCTGGGCAAAATAGTGAGACCCTGTCTCTAAAATTAAAACTTTTTTTTTTTAAAGACAGAAGATAAGAAAAAGTTGTCTATGGGGGGAGAGGTTGATAAGCATTATATACAACACACACAAAAGAAAGTGGCAAAAACAAGGTTTGCATTTTAAGGATGTGGTATCTCCTGTCCTGTTTCCCTAGTTTAATACTTGGCTGGCACTCTCCAATTCCCTTCTCACTCAACACTTCTTTCACTCATATCCCAGGTCTCTTATCAGTGATCTGCGATTCAATCAACCCATTAACAAATATTAACTGAGCCCCTGGTGTAAGACCCTCAATAAATGTTTTTTCCCGTTGCTGGAAAAAGCAAGATGGCTGCTCCATGGGTCTTCTTCGGGTGCACCTCCCAAGCCCAGTGCAGGGCTGGCTGCACTCAGCCGGTGCTCAATACACATTTGTCCAGATTGTCTTCCCACGATGGGTCTGCACCCTGGCTGTGCGATGAAATCACCCGGGGAGCTTTTAATAAATGCCAATGCCCAGAGCCACACCGACCAAGATTCGAATTTAACTGGTCTTAAGTGAAGTTGGCCAGAACACCAGTATTTTTTAAAAGCTGAGCAGAAGTTTCTAATATGCAGCATGGGCAGGGTTGCATATACAGGAATCCATAACGTAAATGATAGCAGACCAAGTCTCGATGTTATCAGTTAACTATTATAACCGTACAGGTGTGAGAATTCCAAATTAGTACTATTTTCTCTCCAGCAGCTACTAACTCACTGTGCAGACAAGACTTGAGTTATGCAGCTGCAAACCAGGGAACACCAAAGACTGCCAGCAAGCCACCAGAAGCTGGAAAGAGGAGAAGAAAGATTTCTCTACAGATCTTAGGGGAAGCATGGCCTTGCTGACACCTTGATTTCAGACTTCTAACCTCCAGGACTATGAGACAATACATTTCTGTTGTTCTGAGCCATCCAGCTTGTATTACTTTGTTATAGTTGCCCTGGGAAATTAAAATTAATACAGCTTCCAATTAGGTACAGGGGGTAAAAGAAGAATAAGAGAAAACTTGATAATCCAACAGAAGGTTGGAATTTTTTTAACAGTAAATAAAAAGAAAAAAAGTAAGAAAGATTTCATATAACAAATACAAAATAACATGGCAGAAATAAATTCAATATATCAGTAATTCAGAAACTATGGACACATTAAATTCACTTGGAATGCAAAATGTTGAATGGCTTTACAAATCTGATTCATTGCTATGTAATTCCTAATGACATTTCCAGAATAACAGAACAAAATGATAGAAAATATATAAAAAATACAGAAGATGAAAAGATACACCAAACAACTTTAAATCAGGCTACCTCCCTGATTTCTCTCCCCCCTGTACTCCATGTGGATGCACCAAGTACAATTGTGGCCCTGCCTCAGGACCTTTGCACGCATGGTTCCCATTTCCTGGAATGCTCTGCCCCAGACAGTCACATGGCTTACTCCCTGCATTCACTCAGCTCTCTGCCCAAATGTCACTTAGTCACAAAAGCCTGCCCTGACCAGCTTATCTAAAAAAAATTCTACCCTATCAATCTCTATTTCCTTACCTGGTTTTAGTGCTTTTTTCATCACTTACCACCACCTGATGATTTTTGTTGGCCTCTCACATTAGAAGGTAAGTTCCATGAGGACAGGGACTTTTTTTACTGTTATCTATCAGTACCTATAGCACACAGTAGGCACCAAACAAATATGTGCCTCTATCATAAAATTTGCAGATGGGAAATGTAAACATTGTTTTCTTTATGTTTTGGCCAAACCCCTTCTAAAGTGTTTATTTTTGCAAACTGCAGCTTCCTCTCTCCTTTTATGCCTAACTAACGATCAAAGATGGGACAAATGGAGAAAAGTTTTCTCTCTGGAGAAAGAAAATTCAAGGATGGAGAGAAAGAATTTATGCCACGATGCTGGATTTTGTGGAAATTCACCAGGCATTTATTTCCTTGGTCACCCAATCATAAAAGTGAGGGAAAACCTTCTTTCAGTCAGTGTGGGGAATACAACACCAATGCTATAAAAGTACTGGCATTCTAAATGCAAGGATGAGCTTAAAGAAATTATTTGAATCTAAGAGTGTGGGAGGGACATTGGCTCTCATGGTCTAGCAGGTGTGAGTCAGATCTAGCTAACTCCCCGAGGATCAAGGATTCAGTTGCCATGCCCTGAATGGGCACCCCTGATTCCTACAAGTTCAACTCTTTATGAGACTTCTCCCATTTACCTTCTCCTGACCTCGCTTAGCACTAACCTATGTGAGGGAATCATGGGGACAGAAGGAAGCCTCCTCGCCCTGCCACTTCCCAGCAGCCCTGCCCTGAAGGCACTCCCCACACTTTGGTTCTTTAACGGAGCCCCACATCATGCAAAGCACTGAACCACAAGCTTGCTCATTGCCTTGGCGTCACCAGCACTGACCGAGAAAAGATGGTGTTAGGTGTAGGCTACAAGCCAAACACTCAGGGTCCCCAGCCCTTTCCTACCACAGCCTGTCACCCAGGAAATATAGAAAAATCTGTCCAATCCCTCCCACATGCACTTGGTCCTCTGGGAGCAGGTTATATGCGTTTGTGAATTTATACACAGCCTGGTGTCAGGCCAATAAATTACTTCTGGAATTCAGTTCCAGTAAAGAAAAAAAAATCCACCCCCACACAACAACGAAAAAGGAAAGAAGCAAGAAATTTTAAAAAGAGGTGAGTCTTTTCTTCCCACCCATGGGCTTTTCCAGTCCCTAGGAAGTTCTTCTTATAGTCTAACCTAATTCCTTCTTGAACCAATGTAAGACTTATATGTCTCCAATTTTCATGGGAAATGGAGAGGAGTTCAAAACTATGACCCATATTACCTATCTTCAAATACTTAAGGGCCTCTCTCTACCTTCTCTTCTCTAAGATAAACAAGTTCTCTTCTTTAAGTCTATAATAATCATCCAATTTATTCCATGGCCCCCTTGATCTTGAAACATGGCAAATTTGAATAAGATATTTGTTTTAAAGTAGTTATGTTGCTGTAAGTTCTGCTCCTCTAATACTTAAACTTTCCCCATTATGATACCTCTTTGCTTGTTATATTTTAAACAGTGCACGGAATGAGAAAAGATTTGCCTTGCTAGCATCTGTGACCGCCGACCCTAGGTTGCCTCTGAAGTGTATGCTTACAGCCTTTACCTAAAATTATTAAGTGCTCTGGTGACATTATTACAAGAGGGGGCAGGAAGAGTGTCAACCTAATGAAGCGGCAGATTATATCTGATGGTCTCCATCTGAAAATCAGCACAGGCCAGGCTGTGTGCTAATCAAGCTACCAAGGGCCCTTCACTGTTGGACAACAGCAGCCTTTGACGACACCTGAGAGGAATATGAGCTGCCCCCTTTCTACTGCTAATAAGCTTAGTGGAGAACGGGTTATGTTTCATTGGAAAAGCCATGCTCTCCCCTTCCAGGGCAAGCATCCAAAGCGTAGGGGCTCCAGGAGGCAATAAACCATTCCTTCCCAAGTTGGAACTCGAACCACCTTGCTGGAAGGCTGACACTGTGGCCTTGAGTTCAGGACTGCCAGCACTTCACGGTGCCACGTGTCATAGGGTTTCCACGTATCCTTATTGAATAAATGAATGAACTAGTTATTAAGATTTACATTTGGTTCTGAACTTCCTAGTAAACAGCAAGAGGAATATACCAGTTCACATAGTTTTCATGCGCATAAGACAGAAGGGAACATTACTTTAGAAAATATAACACTGCCAAAATTGTTTTGGAGAATGTGGAACATATGCTTCTGTGTGTTCTTAAAGTCCTCTGCTGATGGCCATGTGCGGTGGCTCATACCTGTGTAATGCCAGCACTTTGGGAGGCCAAGGTAGGAGGATTGCTTGAGGCCAGGAGTTCAGGAGTTCAAGACTAGCCTGGGTAATATAGCAAGGCTCTGTCTCTACAAAAATATTAAAAATGGGCCGAGTGTGGTACACATACCTGTAGTCTTAGCCACTTGGGAGCCTGAGGTGACAGGATTGCTTGAGGCCAGGAGTTCGATGATACAGTGAGCTATAATCATACCACTGCACTCCAGCCTGGGTGACAGAGCAAGATCCTGTGTCTACTTAAAAAAAGAAAACCTCCTCTGCTGAAAACCCATGCAAAAGGCCAGTGCTCTTTTCTTTATCTGCTAGGTGGAAAGATCTGTTGGTCACACATGGATTTTCCCATCCACATCTGCACCTGCTTATGTGGCAAAGATAAAAGTCAGTCGCTCCTTCTCTACATCTTTAACAGCCAACATGAACATACTATGGAGTCACATTCATTCAAACTGGTTGAGCCTGGAACAAGAAATCACATGGAGTACAGCAATACATAAATTGTTTCTCAGCAAGTGGTCAGATTCCACCTGCTAATAATGTACAACTAATTCCAGACTTCCTTTCCCTCCCTAGGTTCATATTTACCAATGACAAGAGTCTGAATCCATATATTCAAAAAGGAGTTCATAGAGTAGAAAAGAGAACATAATTTGTGTTTTTTAAAAAAGTAATTTCATTGAATAATTGTCATCACACAAACTCCTTCAACTCAGGAGGAAAGAAGCCACAGGATATTACTCTAGCTTCTAAGCAGGATGAATAGAAACTTGGAGGAAGCAATAAGCCTTCTGCATTTTGGAATTTAATGATACTTTATAAAGAGCGAAAAGATTAACTCTTAAGGTCAGCCAGGTGGATGTGAAACAGATAATTTTCATGGTATTAGAGGTAATGGCATTGATACATCATACCAGATTGCTCCAGAAAGATTGTATTAAAATTTAAAATATATATTCCTTTGACCCAGCAAGTTTACTTCCAGTAATTTATTATAATGAAATAATAGAATATTTCTTTGTAAGGTGCAAAGATATATGTATAGAGACTTATTTATAGTACAGATGTGTTGTTTATGAAAGAAAAAATGAAAACAATCTAAATGTCTACGAACAAAAATTTGATTAAATAAGCCCTGGCATATTTAAAGAACTATAATGATTGTTTCACTCTTGTATGCACAAATATTTATTGAGCATCTGCTATGCTGAGCATGGTTCTAAGCACACGAGTTGTATCACATAAAGTATACAAAAATCTCTGTTCTTGTTGAATTTATATTCCAGACAAAATGTTTTTGAATAAAATTTTAATTGGTAAATTTTGAAATGCCTACATGTTTTTGAAATAGAGACATACATATAATTTCAGAGATACATATTTTCTTATGCATAGATAAGCCAGATATGCCCTTAAATGAACCCTTTGCAATCTCTCTGAAGCTCCTGTGGGTCCCTTACTTGTAAATGGGAAACCACTGGAGTATCTTAAAAATAAAATAATAACAGCCTGAGCTTTGGAACACACTTAAGTGAATTCAATCATGGCTTTGATATATACACTAACTGCATGATCTTAACAATTTAATTAACCTCATTCATCCAGTTCCCCCTCTTTGACTCACAGGATTACCATGAGTTCAAAGAAAAACAATACCTAAAGTCCTTTACACAATGCCTAGAAAATAGCAGATGCTCAATAAATGTCTGCTGCCTTCACTCTCTCCTTAGACTGCCTTGGGATTCAGAACACAACTACTCACTGCCTTTCTCTACTAATTTATTATCCAACTTAAAAGGAAATGCATCCATCCAAAACATTTAAATGAAGAATTATTGTCGCTGGATCAAAGGATTTTTAATTTTCCTCTCTGTCCTCTTTCTCTATCTTGGCCCACATATACACAGCAAAAATCAATCAATCTTCTTTCCTTCAGCAACTACATCTTTGTACTCCTTAGCACTGTTCCCTCTTCATAGAATAAGCTGCCTAAAAACATTTTTTAATTAGGCCAATATTCATTAGCTTACTTTGACCAGTATTCACATTTTTTTTCACAAAATAATTATTTTCTCACAAAGCTTATAAGTCAGCAAGGACAAATGCCTCTGCAGAATTTGGAGGAGCCATATCCTTCTAAACTAACTGCAGCACCCTTACAATTTGTTTTCTATTGGATGTTTTTCCTTAATTCACACACTTCACTTAATGCTTCAGCCTATGAACACAGTAAAATCTTTCAGTAGAATATCTATTAGATAGTTGCAATCATGAAAATAAAATCCAGTGGCATAAAATAAGATGGCTCGTGACTCATTGCCATCTGGGAATGAGATGTTGTAACAGTGAATCTGCTAAGAAGCTAATGAAGACTCGGAATCTCTGGATGCTGGAGTTGGCCTCTGGCTGTAAGGTTCTACCAAAAGCCACGGTAATTCTTTCATTTAGTCCGGGGCACTGGTAGCTTATGAAATATTGAAAATAATGCTTCTTATGAAGCTCACTGTTTCATCAGATAAATACTTTCAGGCACTTACCACCAAGTGGAGAAAAATGTAACTTCTGAAGTAATGCTCTGTTTAGACTTAAATGCATATGAAACTGTGAAACTAATACATTTTTCTTTTTGCTTTGGTTGCCAGAATGTTCTGAATAAGATATAAATCTTAATAACTAATTCATTCTTCTATGTAGTCAATAAACATATATGGAGCCCCTATTACATGTCAGCCCCCATGCAAACTGCTGGTAATTTTAAGCTCAAGGACACAGTGTCAGCCCTCCAGAAAGCCATGGAAAGATATGAATTAGCAGGTAGTGATGACTGTGATTAGGCGTTCATGGGATACTCTGGGAACACAAAGAAAGGGTATCACTCCCAGCCTGGGGTGGGGAGGGATGGCGGGGAGAATCAAGGAAAATGTCCCCTTAATGTGACATAAGATATCAGCTCTGGTTCTTAGTAAAGTATCTCTCATTGACTTCTAAGTTTCTTAATTCTTTCTTTAAAAATATTTTAAACCTCCATAGAAATAGTTTGGAAAAAAACACACTTTTTTCTTTTTTCTTTTTTTTGAGACAGAGTCTTGCTCTGTCACACAGGCTGGAGAGCAGTGGGACAATCTTGGCTCACTACAACCTCCATCTCCCGGGTTCAAGCAATTCTCGTATCTCAGCCTCCCAAGTAGCTAGGATTACAGGCGTGCATCACCACACTCAGCTAATTTTTGTATTTTTAGTAGAGATGGGGTTTCATCATGTTGGCCAGGCTGGTCTTGAACTCCTGACCTCAAGTGATCCACCTGCCTCAGCCTCCCAAAGTGCTGGGATTACGGGCATAAGCCACTGCGCCCGGCCCTACAAGTAATCTTCAAAGAGTTGATGGTTGCTTTAAATATTTCCCACGATTCTAAAATAACTTTGGTTTCAAAATATTATTTTATGAATATAGCATGTTCTTAACCTTGCATGCCTCACTACTCTTTGTTCCAGCACACCAATTCCAAAGATCTTGATCAAGTAGCCCTGGGCTGGTAGACAGTGATTGACAACCCAGATTGACTACGTGGTCTCAGGATGGATCCTGGCTTGCTTCCAAATTTGGCTAATGCAAAGCTCTTACATTCCTTCGCCTCCTCCCATACCAACTTTTCCCTCTGCCACATCATATACTGTGAGAGAATGGGGTTGTTGGCATAACTTCAAGTTATATCATTGATTCAAATCTATCTTAAGCAAACCTACTTTTATTTCAGATGAATGCTCTCTAGTGATCTGAATTGCAGGGGCAGTAAAACAAGTCTACATTTATGTAACCATTCACATCCCCCAAGGAATAGTTTTCCAGGCCTACAGATACCTTAGAAGCGATAAAGAGTTTAGTAGGCTGGAGTCTTTTTTGTGGCTTTCTAAAAAATCAGAATTCCATGTAATTGAAATATAATGAATTTGGTACTTGACAACAACAACAACTGCTTTAATAAAGTACAATCTAGGCATAATTCTATAGCAGCCACCTCATAAAACTATGGTTAAAATGAGAATAGCCAACTTGTAAATCAGGAGCAGCCAAGGTAGTAAGATGTGACTGCAGAGAAGAGCACAGGGAGAAGCTGACTCCATCCCACTAAGCCCTCTGCCTGATCCTTCTCCAGCTCAAGTACACAGGGCTCTCTCTCTCTCCTTTCTTCAGGTCTCTGCTCTACGTCCCCTTCTCAGAACCACACTTCATAAAATAATACTGCCAGCATTCCCCAGCCCCCTTCCCTGCTGGCTTGCTTTGCTTACTCTTCCTTCCTCCTAACCTTCCTTCCTTCATTTATTTGTTTTCGCATAGCACTTGCCACCACTAGAAACATATTGCTTGTTGGTCTTTCCTCTCCCCTCAATATAACATATCCCCAGAGAACAGGAACCATGGCTTGTTCACTGCTGTATCTACAGCATCTAGCACCAAGCAGGCATTCAATAAATATTTGCTAAATGGATTTTCTTTATTTCACTCTTTTAGCCCACACTCATTCTCCTGTGTATCTCCATACTGACACCGAAGTACACTGAATGAAGGTAGAAAGAACATTCTCTAACCTTCTCTTCTCCCTGATTCTAGCAAAGAAAAGGACCCTACAAAAAGTCAAAGCCAACTGAAGCAAGTGCCCCCAAGAAGTTCTGCTAATCTTGCAGTAATACATCTAGGATTATACCTTACAAGCCGACATGTGAATGTATTTCGACTTAGTGGTTCTGACACTCTTGAAAGATGCCCAACTCTGCATGGTTCCCAAAACTATTCTCTAAGATAGTCCCAAAGGGAGGAGAAATCAATAGCAATGCCTAGTTATGATCTTGAAGTGAAACAGATTTACTCTGGCTACACTGACTCCCTTTCCAGCACCTAAAGTCAAAGGACAGGGAGGAAGGAAAGGTACTAAGACCCACTAATTATCAATGAAACTATACTAATGAACGTATCGTTTTATTGATAACCACTGGGTCTTAGTAACTTTCCTGGGTCTCAGTATCTCATTAAACTAACCACAGAGCTTTAGTACCTTTCCTGGGTCTTAGTACCTCATTAAACTGACCACAGAGCCTTAGTATCCTTCCTGGGTCTTAGTACCTCATCAAACTGACCACAAAGCCTTAGTAGCTTTCCTGGGTCTTAGTACCACATTAAACTGACTACAGAGGCCCAGTTTCCCAAGACTACTTTGCAGTTTAGAATCGCTCTAGTCAAAGATATTCAATTTCCTGAATATGAGTCTGTGGGACCCTTTAAATCTTAAGTCTGGCTAAAGAGGAAGCAACCCAGATGCACATAGAAATGAGAGGCTGTGGGCCACATAATTCACTGGAGATCTAGAAACTAGTAAAAACAAAACTGAAATATAATTAAATAAGCACTACAGTTCCTAATCCATAATTGTTCTTGGTCTGTTGCTACAATGAAATGCACCATAGAAAGAAATATTTAAATAAGTAAATAAATAATAGCATCAGTTCCCAGAAACTGAGGGCTTTGGACAGACTTTGAAACATTCTAAGTCTCAGAATTCTGTGTTGGTGCTTGCTACCAAAGTGTTCTACTAAACTGCCTGCCAAGCAGCAATGAAGCAGAGCCCTAGCAATTCATTCAACAAGCTACCAAGAGTGGAAGGCTAATTTAATGGGGCAGGGCCAAGCACAGTTGACAAACTGCACATCTGTAAAATGGAAATAAGTTGTCCCCAGTCTTTAGCAGTACGTCTCCTTGCTAAGTTGCACTAAAAAGGCTTCAAAACCTTTCTCCTTCTCGGTGTGTAGCTGCCAATGAGTTCATTTCACTTCCATCTGCGGAAAAGAAGAGGGAGCCAAAATGTTGGGCTTTGGCCCCGCACCCACTAGAGCTGCCAGAGATTGAGAAATCGAGCCACATCTAACCCCTTCCCTAGAGAAAGGGCCTAAGCAATCATGTTCCACTTGTCATTAACCTATGTACTTTTCTATGTCCCTTTCCTTTTGCCCAAACTGAAACCAAATCATGGTACATGAAAGGTACATGAACCCTTTGTAAATCTGTCCCAGGTTCCCTGGGTTCCATCTAGAATGCTGCTTCTGTTTGTTGCACACAGGGAATCTGGCATGGCCCCGGAAAATTTACATTTTCAAAACCTCAAAAAAATAAACTTCATTCTAGGCACGGCTCTTCTTTAAGCATTCAATGAAATAAATTCTGTCTGCCCTATTTCATTTGATTCTATGCAACCAGCCCTGACTTGCCTATGATTGTTTCTTTTAAAAAAGGGAGCATGGACCCAGGATGCATGGCTTTGCTCAGCCCCATACTGGGTTAGTGTTGGCATGTCTTTTCCCCTCTCCTGGTCTCAGTTTCTCCATAAATAAAGCACAAATGACAAGACTAAAATGATCACCTGAGAGTGCCGTCTAAGACTCTGTGGTTCTGTGGACTTTTCTAAGATGTTTCTGTCTTTGAAAGAAGTATTTTCATCATCAATGCTTTCTAGCCTCTCATTCTGTTTTAGCTCCCAAAGACTTTGCTGGTCAGATGTCCTTTGCTTTATGTTGGGAAATTTTCATTGTGACTCCTCAAGTCAGTCACACAAGAGACTGACTTAAGATCCAGGAAGGGATCTGACAGCTTTCCCATCCTTTGATCATTAAACTTAAGGAGGAGAGAAGTGGTGCTGACCAACCACACAGGCCCACATATATACTTTCTTTTGGGATTCTGAAGATGGGCCCTTTCTTACAAATAAATTATTGTGCAGGAGGCTTGCAGCTCTAAAGTAATTAGTGGCCTATATCACCTTCCCAAGACAATTCTCTCTCTCCTCTTTCCCTTCTCTCTTTCTTTCTCATATTTCCTCACTCTTTCTCTCTTTCTTTCCTTTTTTTCCTTCCCTCTTTATCATCCCTTGTCTTTTTACTTGGTCCTGCCAGTACAACTAAGGAGGTTATTTAGACCTATTGGCAATCCATAGGAAAATAAAATAATCAAAAAATTGCTGCTTGTCTTCAGTGAACAGAACCACAAGATTAGGACTCAAAGCCATCTGAAGCACTTTCATGCTGGCAACCTTAAGAAACCTATAACATAAAAGCATACAAGATGAAATGAATCCACAATTGCAAATTAAGATCAGCAGCTACCTTTGTGTCAAAACATTCTGAGACACAGCTTTGTGTCAAAAGTTCTTTCATAAAAAGTCAATATGATTAGGGGAAGATACTGAAACCACATTATTTAACCAATGAACAAGCAGCATAATCCCTGAGATTAATGAAACTCCAGATCACAAATGTTTAATATATTTTTGCTAAGCATGAGTAGCTCATGTGGTGAGGATTTATAGTTAAATAAAAATATCTTCTCTGCATCCACTTGTGAATATAATACTCACAACATCCATGTGATTAACAAGAGCAGCCTAGTCCAGGAGGGTTGCCAACAGCAGGCAGAAGTGTGGCATATCTAAACAAATGAACATGAACAGGTATCATTATGACTGATATTGTAGACATTTGGGATAAAGGGATTTTAAGTAAGTAGGGGGTTTTAGGCTGGGGACACATCATAAAGAGGTCCTTAGGCTCAATAACCTTTCCTAACCACAAACCAGGTACAAGAAAGACCAGATTTTGTACAGCGGCCTCTTGTCCTTGGGTAGAAAGATTTGGCAGGACATAGATGGAGTGGATACACATTTTTAGTGTCTGCAGGAATTAGGAAGGAGAATGCAGTCAATACTCCTTTCCCCAGTCACAGAAAATCACTTAATCCAGCTCTGTTGTAAGTTAGTGGGACAAGGCCTAATACCCTCTTTTAGATGCAGAAGTTTTTGGTTGTGAACATGCATCTTCAACTTTACCTCCAGGTATAAAACAGAATTTGTCAGGTACCTAAGATAAATAACTAGCTTTTGCCCCTCCTGGATTAATTACTCCATGGATGTGTGCCTAAATAAAGACTCATTATGATATGGCTATAGGACCCAAGCCAAACCACTCTGTCCAAATTAAACTAGCGACTTCTCTTCTCCTCCCCTTCAAAAGGCATTTAAAGAGTTTTTTCCCCTAGAATAATAAAAATGTCATACATCTGGAAATTTGCCATTTTGAGAGCAAAGGCTGGGGGACAGATCAGTAGATTGGCACAAACTGTCCTCAGCAACAGCCTCATGGGGGAACAAATCTTCCCTCTGTGTCCTGATGAATCCAAGGCTCAGAAAATCACAGACTTAAGAGTTGGAGGGAGAAAAGCTGCCATTCGGAGTTCTGGTCAAGTTGGCCTCTTAGGGGCCTACAGGAAAGACGGGGGCGTACCCACTTAATTGGAGCACAAAGCCTGCAGTACCCAGGCTCCTGGACCAAAGGTGAGGACCTGGGATGAAGTGGAAGCAGAAGTCCAGGCACCTGTGTATATACCTCCTCCTTCTTCCTTCCCAGACACCACGCCTTGTTGGCATGTCCCAAGCTGACCTCCATTCAACAGCCAATACTTACAGAGTTTCTATCTTGCACCAGGCATTGAATTAGAAATGAACAATACAAAGATGAGTTACACAGGCTCTCTACTCTGCCTACAAAGCTCCGTCAAGAAGTCTGCATAAAGTCCACCATAAGTCTCACCTACCTTACCATAGCACCAGCAGCTGAGGATGCTGCATACACCACAGGAAAAGCATTATAACTCTAATTAGCACTTAGAACTCCTCACCACTTCCTCCAAGGAGATACACTTGGCTAGTACACAACTGAGGCTGCATTCCGTTGACTTAAAGATTATCTCCAGTTATACACCAGGAGGAGGAAATCCACAAAGCTTATTAGTCATTTATACTTCAGCAGGAAGGAGTTCACTGCATCCATCCCAAAGATGAGATTTTCAGATAGAGAGTTTGAGGAGGGGTTCCCTAAAGTATGGGTTGGGACACATATTCAGAGGGTAGCCCAGGCCTGGCATTTGTCCGAAGTGTTTTAGGCCACACTCTCAAGAAACACCCTGCTTCCTATATTTTGTAAATTCCCAAGCTTGTCGAAATCATTTATACCGTAAGTAACTTCACCCGCTATAGCTCTTAAATTTATTTGTTTTCTTATTAGCATCTTAAAAGTCTATAGGAGATGACTTTCTCAAGAACTGTCCTAAACATATGGATTTTGGTCATTCTTCCCTTGCATGTCCCTGGCAGATAACCAGCAGAGGACCTTTTTCTGTTTAAAGGATGTGCCATATATGCTGAGTTTTAGGAAGCATGCAATCAACCCCACAAATCTCACACGCCCTTTGTTATTCACCCATTCAACACTGTATTTCAAGCAATCACAGATTACTCATCATTTTTCATCAGAAAAGAGATGAGGTTCCCCAGGTAGTCTCCTTTTCTCTCATTTGTGAAGTTAGCGCAGATGGCCTACATAATTCTCATCAGATTTTCTTATGGTTACAACCCAGGGGATCAGAACACTAGGCAAGATAAAAAATAGAGCAGTCTCTCCAAAGTAAAGAAAAAGTAGGTGATATGTTCTTTACTGGTATTCCTTACACATCTGAGCAATGAACAGATGCATAACATTCTACAATGCAACCTGTTGCTATTTTGTTGATACAAAGGCTCTGTAATTTCCCTAAGAAATTTTGACTTGTTTTGTAAGGTTATTTTTTGAGAGATAAAATTTAGGAAATGTTCACATTCAAAGACCCTCTTACCACCATTCATTAGGAAATGCTTAGTGTCTTACACATTTCTTTCAATAGTCTCTATCCAGGTGAGACAAAAACACTAAAGACTGTCTTGATTAACACCAAATAAAACCCAGTTCTATCTCCAACTTCCATCCTTGTGAGACTCTCTCATCTAATTACAGTAACTGCTCAACAATAATGTGGAAAAAATGCAGTGCCAATGATTAGAACTAGGACAAGGAAGCAGTTTTCAGAAAGTATCCCTAAAGTCCATGATTTGGATCTATAATTTGAACCAAATAACCTGCTCTACTAATTAAAGACTGACCTGTCAGGAGATTTAAAATGCTATTTGATGGAACATCCCTAAATGCCATATCCAGGTCTCTGTCAAACCATCTAGAAAATGCAATCCAATTCCAGTAAAGTTTGTTACATGATATATGTGACTAGGTACAAAAAGAAATATTAGACTCAAGCTTGATTTTCAAGAAGCAAATGATGGCAACATCATTTTCAAGAAGAAAAAACAAAAAGATTTTAGAAGCAATAGGTTATGTTTTTTCTTTTAAGAAATCATGTAAATGATATATGTTAGCTGAAAACATCTTTTAAAGGAGTTGAATAACCAAATATGGGGTCTAATTTATTTCTTTTTAAAAAAAATCACCATTTACCTATGCAGTACTATATTTTGAAGACACATCTCTGGCCAATAACCTCAAGGTGATCAGTCCAACAAAAAAGATTAGTAGGTAGAATGTGAAACTGTGCTGGGTATTAGGGTACCATTATACCCCATAAACCAAGAGTAGAGTAGTTCCAGGTCTCATTTGACACTTAGGCCCAAGTTAGCTGTAACTGAAAGGAGACAAGGAACTGGGGGTATTCTATAAGAGATCCATTTTTCTGCTCCTAACACATATTCTGCAAGGTCTTCCTGCTACAATATAACAGGATCCTGGGTAAATATAACAATCATATAATGCATTTATGACCACCAAAAAATTAAAGAAAATGTCCCAAGAAAGTACATAGATACACACATGTATACATACATACAAGGAAGAGGGGAGGAAAGGAAGGAAATATAAAATCAAAATAGTAAGTGGCAAGCACACACACAAGTCAGGGTAGCCCTGGGAGCAGGTGCTGCTAAGTCCTCTGGAACCAGAGACTGAGCGCTGGGACCCTCACATGGTGGGGCAGCTGAACCCGAGACTTGGGCAATAAGTCAAGATCCTTAAAGGTTACTAATGCAGTCCCAGGTTAGTTCTGATCCCAAGTTCCAGGACACAAGAAATTTAAATCTTCTCTGGAGGAAAGTTCTCAGTTTGAGCCGTCGATATTGTTAAATTTTATCAAATATAAGCTCACACAAATAATTTCTCAAAACATAAGAAAACAAAACAATGTAAATGAGAGTTGGCATAAATGTTAAACAATAGAATTATACCCTCAATTACCAAATATCTAGTATTCTCAGACATAGAACATTACTATATATAAAATATTTCATATAATAAAATATGAAATATTAAAATGAACAAACAAAAAGAGACTTTAAGAAAATGACCAGAAAGATTTGCAAATCAGCCAAAGAGAATTACAAAACAACAACAGTATAAAATCATTAAAACTGAAAACTCAGTGGACGGATTAAACCACAGATTTATATAGCTGAATAGAGAATTACTGACCTGACAAAGCTTATGAAAAAAAAAATGACCAGAATGCAGTACAGAGATAAAGATAAAGAGATGGAAATTAATAAAAGGCTATTAAGAGGCATGAAGCACAGAAGAAGAAGGTTGAACACAAGTCTAATGGACGTCCTAGAAGGAGAGAATAGAGAATGGAGGAGAGCTAATTTTGCGACACAATGGCCAGGGTTTTTCTAGGACTGGTGAAAGACACCAATCCAAAGATGCAGAAGCACCCTATATCCCAAGCAGAAGAAATCAAAAGTACGGTTGACCCTTGAACGACACAGGTTTGAACTGTGTGGATGCACTTATACATGGATTTTCTTCTGCCTCTCCCACCCTTGAGATGCAAGACCGACCCCTCCTCTTTCTTTTCCTCCTCAGCTGACTCAATGTAAAGATGACAAGGATGAGGACCTTTATCCGTACTTTTCACTTAATCAATGGTAAATATATTTTCTCTCCTTATGATTTTCATAATAGCATTTTCTTTTCCCTGGCTTGCTTTATTGTAAGAATACAACATATAATACATATAACATACAAAATAAGTATGCATTGACTGTTTATTGGTAAGGCTTCTGACCAACAGTAGGCTATTAAGTAGTTAAGTTTTGGGGGAGTCAGAAATCATACATGGATTTTCAACCATGCAGAGGGGTCAGCACCCCTAAGCCCACCCTTGTCCAAGAGTCAACTATATTCCACATCTAGAGACATTGAAATGATACCACAGAATACCAAAAGCAACCACAATATTATGAAGGCAGCTAGAAAAGAGGTCAGCAATTAGACTGACAGCTAATTTCTCAGCAGCCACAACTGAAGTCAGAAGATAGTAGTTATCTTCTTTTCATTTTCACTTGCATTTGTTTAATTATGAAGAGTTTAAGCATCTCTTCTCAAGTTCAAGGGTCAGTTGTACTTATTTACCTATAAACTGACAGCAGTTATCTTCAAAGTGGTAGGGGAAAATAAGTCTTAACTAGAACACCCAATGAAGAAATTTTTTAAGAATGAGAAAGAAATATATTTTCTTATACACAAAAACAGAGAGAGTTTACTATCAACAAAACTTCAAAAGAATTTCTAAAGACCTTACTTTAGGAAGGAGGAGGTAAGGAATGTCAAGGAGCAGAAAAGTTGGTATATAGGTAGGTAATCTTAAATGAGTATTTTTAAACTGTCTCTGTAAAACAAAAAATATTTACATTGTGGTGGTAAAAGGAGTCAGAACTAAAATATCGGGCAACAATAGCATATAATTCAAGAGAGAGTGATTGGAGTTAAAGTACTCCAAGATGCCTGAGTTCTTTGGAAATGGGGTTAGGATACCAACTTTATTCACAGTGGGGGAAAGTGGTATCATAGACCTAATCCGCCAAGACCTCAAGCCAGGACTTCCTCACCACTTTCCCTCCTAACCTAATCCACTCCAGCCAAGCCTGTCCCCCACATTTGTGATGGGGGAGAGGTTGACTTGTTTCCTGACAGAATTAAATTCTCCGGAGAAATTCCATGGCCCCTGGAGGCAGGGTGGCTTCCCTGGGTGGAAGAGGGACTTAGAGCAAAGAAAAACCCTCCAGGAAGAGGAAAGAGTGTTTTGGCAGCTTAAACTTTCAGCTGTGTCTAGAGAGTAATCTGCTTACCCTAACTTGCAGGCCAGGTGTGGCTTTGTTTGTGAAGGGCTTTGTCGGGGCCAGGCGTTGTTTGACTTTGGCAAACAGGCTTGGAGATTAGTGATTCGTGAAGTTACAGCACTGACTGGGAGGTAAGAGGTGTTTGAGTTCCTGGGTTTTACCAATCCAGAGGTTTGGGATGGCGGAAATGAGGCAACATGAAAAGTTTCTGTTTGACTGGGAGAACCCAATTTCCTCCTGGCATTTTTCTGCTAGATGCAGTCTGACCACATTGATCCACACCAACTTTCTTCTTAGAAAATAATAAATCACAGAAAGACCATCCTTCAAAGGCTTCTTTGTAACCTGGTTGCTGAGCCTGGGTTTACCTGAATGTTGGGCTCCAGGAAAATGACCTACAGAAGCTTCTTGTGGCCATTTCTTCATCACATTCCCTGATAACTTGGACAGTGGGGTTGGTACAGGGAGGGGGAGGTGGGAAAAGAGTTGGGGATGAGCAACACTGCAACTGGAACCTAACTTGTAGAATTCAGGCTCCTTTTTACGTAATCCTAAAGCAAGCAAGTAGAAAGGTCGGTTGGCCGGGGAAAAAAAATGCATAACACATTTAAGTGCCAGTTCCAAATTATTTATGAACTATCTAATATTTTCATGGGCTCTATTTCTGATGAACTCCATTAGAGGAATTAGTGAGCAGTGGCAATAATGGCTAATAGTTGCCCGGCTAATGCAACTTCAGAACTGTTAGAAGTGATGCTACTCTCGTGGGTTGCTAAGGACAACCCTAGTTGAGAATGCTGAGCTACTCCAGCATGCACACCTGTTCGTTGTATCATGTGATGCCCACTTAACACCATGGGTTTCAGAACCCCTGCCAAAAAAACAGACCATGCACTTACCACTAAACACACCTTTACGTGGGTTTTCCACATGCACATAATTGCCCTGAGCATTGATAACAATTATCTGCTATATGCAAAGAGGAGACAATGTTCTCTGTCCAGTGGAAAAACTGTCATTGATAATTACAAGGTAGTTGGTCTCAGCCCCAAAAAGGACTATATATTGGCATCCCCCAAGAAGTGTTGTATTTATAAGCCATATTCTTGGAGGGGTTAGTGCAGTGAGGAATTAAAAGGACAAGACATTCTTTAATATTTTCAACAAAGGGAATTAGTACTTCAGAAAATTAGTGAGTAAATATTTATAAGAGTTCAGTATGCTGTTTGGTTATGGTAAAAATAGGAAGAATGGTCCTTGGATTCCATAGGAGTGGGGCTTAACTAGAAAAGCATACAGCAAAGGAGCCCGTGGGGCCTTCTTGGATAACATCAGGTGAGTATTACATTTCCTAAATATGTGCTACTAAATCATCCAAAACTTCATGAATTCTTGCGGTGAAGAACTGTGGTCTTTTACAGCATTTTTAAATTATTATTTATGTATTTATTTAGAGACGAAGTCTCTCTCTGTCAGCCAGGCTGGAGCGCAGTGGCGCGATCTCAGCTCACTGCAACCTCTGCCTCCTGGGTTCAAGCGATTCTCCTGCCTCAGCCTCCTGAGTGAGTAGCTGGGGGTGCGTGCCACCACGCCCAGTTAGTTTTTGTATTTTCAGTAGAGACAGGGTTTCACCATGTTGGCCAGGATGGTCTCGATCTCTTGACCTCGTGATCTGCCTGCCTCGGCCTCCCGAAGTGCTGGGATCACAGGCGTGTACAGCATTTTTAAATTGTTCTTTTCTTCCTCCCTCCCTTCTCTTTTCTTTCCTTTTCTCACGAAAAGGACACAAAGGCCAAGATTACCAGTTTGGTGCCCTTTCCTCCACATAGTAATTGTCCGACTTTAGTTATGTACAGATCTTTTTTTAAAGATCTTCCCTTGAATTCCCATAATGTTAACTCTAATTATCATTATTAGGGTGTTACTTAGAAAACAACCAACATAAAACCAGGCCCAAAATCCTTAGACATACTACCCCTTCATCTACCAACACCACAGAACATGCATAAATAAATACAACCAAAACCATAAAGCCAATAGCATTCAAGTAAAGTTAAAAGCATTAATTTAACATGCTGGATGATGTTCTGCTGAAACCACACTGCTGCCCAAATGAGGAGCTGTATGGTATCGATCACTGTGGCATGGATTCTCTGGAGCTCAGCAAGCATTTACTCCTGTTCCATGTGATGACTGAATTCTCCTGCCACCTTCCCTTCTGGAACTACTGTGAAACCTTTCTTCATCAGCCTGTTGTGTGGGCATTTGCTCTTTGAATGTAAACAGTGCTTTGGGATCAAATTAAATCTACTGTGATTTTTTCTTAAGAACGCTCCACGTTGAAAGTGGTCCTGCTTGACACTTATTTGAACACAAACCTTATGTAGGTGCAGACACTGAAACCATGTCACAGTACTCAGTTATAAGGTAGTCATCCAAATGATCCAGAATATGCCTATCTTAAATTTTTATTGCCATCCAAATAAAAGCGACATGTGAAAATCTGTATAGAAGACTCACAAATCCCCAAAGTCCATAAATGTTCAGAGGCCCTCAGCCCCCAAAGTGAGAAACTGCCCTGTGGAACGCTGTCTGGTGACCATGTGGTTACACAGACAAGCTGCCCTGAGTATGTACTGAAATGAGAAACATGCTCTCACTCATAGGTGGGAATTGAACAATGAGAACACTTGGACAGAGGGTGGGGGACATCACACACCGGGGCCTGTCATGGGGTGGGGGCATGGGGGAGGGATAGCATTAGGAGGAATAACTAATGTAAATGATGAGTTAATGGGTGCAGCACACCAACATGGCACATGTATACATATGTAACAAACCTGCACATTGTGCACATGTACCCTAGAACTTAAAGTATAATTAAAAAAAAGAAAAAGAAAATAATAATAATAATTTAAAAGAAAAAAAGAAATGAGAAACATGCCTCCATCAAAACCTGGAGGGGTGGGGTTAGCAGCTGGAGCAGAACTGAAACAGCTATTATAAAGAATAAAATCAGAGCTAACACAAGATGACTAGAAAGATGGCCACAGAGCAAGCACAGCGCCCACAGACTTGTGACACGATCTCGGCAGTGCTGAGTGCTCTTTCAGGAGCCCCCAGCTCTCCCACTATGACCCAGTTTTCACGGTAAAATGGATGCAATATTTAAGGCCTTTCTGGAAGACTGCAGTCCAGAGGGGTGTGAAATATGAACCACGCTTGAGATTCCACTAAATGGGTCCCCATTGCTGCTACTGAAACAAACTTTCACAATTATGGTGATAGTTTGTTTTGGTCTGTTTCTTTCTTGTTTGGGGTTTTTCCACTCGCTCCTTCACCTCCACCAGCACTAGATCCATTATTGGCCCTGCTCTGTGTTCCAGGAGGGTGACTTCTGAAGGTAGCACCACCCAGGGTCCTGTGCCAGGTGACTTTTGGTTGGGTTCTGTCAGTGGGAGGCACTAGCATGAGACTGGAGGGAGAGAGGAACGGGAGGTTGAGGTGTTCCCTCCAATCCTTGGGTGCTTCACTGTAGCATCTCTGGTGAAAGCTGTGTCCTTCCACAGCCCCGGCCCCGGCAGCTCCTGCTTCTCTATGGCTGCAGCTCTAAGTGCTCATGGAACATTACTTCCTCCTACCAACCCTTCAGCCCAGGGCTGGCTATGAGCCCTGATGAAACACTATGTCCCTCTCTCATCCCTTCAGCCCAGAGCTGGACATGACTTTCCACTGTTGGAGTCCCCTGTTTGCTCTTTAACCCTGCCCACACTTCTGTGAGTATAGCCCTTCATGACATCCTCTTCATTTGAACCAATGGGGTGAATTCTGTGTTCTGCTGGGACTGCTACAATCATCAGATTTGGTCAGTCAAATCAGCTCTATGTGAACTCCTAAATGCAGATTAGAGTTTTGAAAATTAACCACATAAAAAAGTAGAAAAAGCACTCACCATCTCTCCGGGAAGCAAACTCATGAAGATAAATTGCATAAAAAACAAAAGTGAACTGGACCCTCTAAATCCACTCTTGAAAAAATTTAGGTTCAGAAAACGATACCTTAGGAAATAAAAAAGCTATCTTCAAGAAAACTAGTATCATGTCATCTACAGCAGAGGAAATTTTAGAAACAACCTATATGTCCAACAGGATTGGAATTATTAAATTATGACATATCAACTTAATGAACTATGATGCCACCTTGAAATATCATTAAGACTTTGCCAGGCGGGGTGGCTCATACCTGTAATCACAGCATTTTGGGAGGCTAAAGCAGGTGGATCACTTGAGGTTAGGAATTTGAGACCAGCCTGGCCAACATGGTGAAACCCTGTCTCTATTAAAAATACAAAAATTAGCCGGGTGTGGTGGCACACACCTGTAGTCCCAGTTACTTGGGAAGCTGAGGCAGGTGGATCACCAGATCTTGAGAGGTAGAGGTTGCAATGAGCCGAGATCACGCCACTGCCCACTCCATCCTGGGTGACAAAGCAAGACCCTGTCTCAAAAAAAAAAAAAAAAAAAAAAGACTTTGTAGCATAGTAGCAAAAAAGTTTATGTTAATAATAATAAGTAGAACAGATATTTGGATGTGCATCAGAATTTTAATTATGTAAAAATATATATGCAGCCAGGTGCCGTGGCTCAAGCCTGTAATCCTAGCACTTTGGGAGGCTGAGGCGGGTGGATCATGAGGTCAGGAGACAGAGACCATCCTGGCTAACACGGTGAAACCCTGTCTCTACTAAAAATACAAAAAATTAGTCAGGCGTGATGGCGGGTGCCTATAGTCCCAGCTACTCGGGAGGCTGAGGCAGGAGAATGGTGTGAACCCAGGAGGTGAAGCTTGCAGTGAGCCGAGATCACGCCACTGCACTCCAGCCTGGAAGACAGCAAGACTCCGTCTCAAAAAAAAAAAAAAAAAAATATATATATATATATATATATATATATATATACGTGCATGTCCCTAAAAGTTAGATGATATTTCACAAAACTAAATCCTATGTTGGAGAACTCAAAATTCTAAGTACTGTAAATTTCTTTTCTAAAATATCCTTAAAAATGAAACAAAATAAATAAAACAAAGGACATACTATTCAGAGACCACATGGCTATAGCTTGTGACAGCAGAGGTGCATTCTAGGAGCTCAGGGCTCCCCAAGACTATACCCTGCCTTCCAATCAATAAGCAGCCTTAAGCAGAACATTTAACTTCAGCCTCCATTCCTTTTCTCTGCAGTAGGATGGCTACTGACCCACTCACAATAATGTACATTTAATAAAGCTAACAGGACTGCAAAATTTTTTTTTTTTTTTGCTTTCATCCACATGCCTCACTATACCTACTGTCTATATATGCTGGCTCTAGCTGGGATAATTTAAAATGAAAGCATTTCCTTAGACAATTTGTTGTTGTTCAGTGCTTGTGAGCTCTGTTTCAGAGATTGCACACTTTCATTAAGAAGCAGTAGGATGAACATCGCCATTTGGGGGCCTTCACTGGAGCTTTTAGAATATGTTTCATGCTCCTCCTTAAAGAGATCCTATCTAGCAGAGTGATAACAGATTGATGGCCATGACCTTCTTCACATTCTTCTAACTCCTTTTAAAATGAAATCAAAGCTCTTGCTGCTAGTGCCTACGGGCCCGGAGCCAAGGCAATGTAATGAAGGCTACATATCATCCCTCACCCTCAAGACCGTCAACTGAGTTCATCGTTAATGTGTTCACGCCACAAAGGTACACGTCAAAAGACAGGAAAATCCAAGAGAAATGTATTTTCCCCATTCCCAAGGTCTATTTTCTTTAAACAGTGGTTGTCAGAAAGACAATGTCTTCGTGTGGAAGACAAATATGATATCATATTGACATTACAACAAAACACATTTACAGACATAAAGCTTCTTACGCTTTAATTTTAAACTGATGGTTTGATATCTTTCTAAATTGTACATTTTAGCAGAGTTTTTTTTAAACTAAAACATTTATTGGTCTAAAATACATATTAACTTGAAATATTGCTATTCCCATTTCATAGCCAAGTGATAATAATTTTCTTTAATTACACATTAACTCCAATGTATTACCTGGACAGGCAGTTATTGTTTTAACAGGGTCAAGATTAATGGGCAGGTGTTCCGCGATAATCTGAATGAAAAGAAATAGAGGAATTATACATGATTCATTTTCTTACTTCTCTGAGCTGAATAATATTAATAACACTTCCACCTTACATTTATAAAGCACTTTTCAGTTTCAGAGTATTTTCGTATCTGGGATTACATTTTCCTGCATTTCTTACCTTTGACAGATCCTTCCAGGTAATACACAACTCTACCGCTTTTCAACTTTCTGATGCCCAAACACTGTGTTTGTGTGTTTATATCAATGGGATACAGTGAGAGGCAGTAGATTAACCACAGCCTTTAGAAACAGACAGACCTGGGTTCAAATCTCAGCCCAACCATTCACTACATGATCTTGAATAAATTACTCTGAGAATCAGTTTTGTCATAGTTAAAATGGGGTCAGTGGAAGAGCTAAATAACATATCACTTATGCAAAAGGTCTGAGACATATCTGGCATACAGCAAGCACTCAAGAAATAAAGTAGTTATTGCTGTTATTAGCAGCTATTTCTACTCTGTCTTGAACATTTTCTTGCCTCCCTCTGATTTGTTTTCTTCAAAATATTTGGATTCAGAGACAGATGGAGGATGCAGAAAATCAAGAATAATATTAGCCCCAAAAAGTGTACCAGAAGGAACTGCATCAAGGCAATCTCAAGTGTCCTCTGCCCTGAGGGCCTTACTTGAGCAAACAGTCTGCAAAAACTCATCCATTTTCTTTCTGCTTAACAGAATGTAAAGTTAATGGTGCTTTGTAAAAATCCAGTATTTATCGGTTGGCATTCCTGTATTCTCAGTTTAAAAGTATATATCAAACCCAAGAAAACATCTCAAATAAAAAGTGCTCTTTGGTTACCACGGTACCCAGCCTCGGCAGCGGTGGTCCCCAGAGACTGCACCCCCTGGTAGTCACAGCTATGTAGCCGCCCCAGCACCAGCACACACAATGAAGCCTGGCTAGTCTCTTATGCAGCCAATAGAATGAGGTGGAAATGATGACTGGAACTTTGAGGCTGTCATAAAAGACACTGGAGTTTCTGCCTTGGTCTCTTGGATTACTTGCTCTGGGGAAAGCCAAGCACCACATCATGAGGACACGCAAACAGCTCTGTAAAGAGATTCACATGGAGAAGGACCAATTTGCTAACACCAACTGCCAGCTTAGAAATAACTCCTCCGGCCTTCAGATGACCACAGCCCTAGCCTAGATGTGACTACAACCTGGTGAGAGACCCTAATCCAGAACTGCCCAGCCAAGCCAATTCTGAATTCCCGAATTCAGAGAAACCATGAAAGATAATAAATGATTATTGGTGCTTTACAACACTAAATTTTGAAGTACTTTGTTACATAGCAATAGATGATTATTATAATAACAAGGATAATTTGGCAAGACTAAATTGGAACAACTTGACCCTTCACCATATAGCTACATAACCCAAAGAACATGGACAAAAATGACAGATGAGCAACAAGGTCCTGCTATACAAAGGAAAGTGGCTTTAATATACAGACCAGGCACATATATTAAGCATAACCACTTCACACATTGACAAATCCCCAAAATGCCACACTAATTCCAAAAGCCTTAAAAAAAAAAAAAAAAAAAAAGGAATGAGGTCAGGCACAGTAAATCACACATGTAATCCCAGCACTTTGGAAGGCTGAGGCGGGCTGATCACTGGAGATCCAGAGTCTGAGACCAGCCTGGCTAACATGGCGAAACCCCATCTCTACTAAAAATATAAAAAATAGCTAGGCGTGGTGGTGCTCGCCTGTAGCCCCAGCTACTCAGGAGGCTGAGGCATGAGAATCGCTTGAACCCGGGAGGCAGAGATTTCAGTGAGCTAAGATCGAACCACTTCACTGTTGCCTGGGTGACAGAGGGAGACTCAAAAAGTCTCAAAAAAAAAAAGATGAATGACATATATGATTATATAAAAATGTACATTGTCTATGAAAAACTATAAATATAATAAATATGTAGTATATTAAAAACTATAAAGTAAAAATCTAATAAATGAGGAAAATTATCAGCAATGTAGGATAAACTGAGGGTTACTACTCTCCATATAAAAGAGAATGTATAAATCAATAAAGGAAATTACTCAGTAGTAAAACAGCAGACATGACTGAGAGATTCAAGTAAAGAAGAAGGGGCCCAAAGACTGAGCTCTAGGGCACCAGAGTATTTAGATATTAGGAAGAGGGGGATTCTGCAAAGGAGACCAAGCAGTGGCTACTAGGATGGGGGGAAACTAGAAGCTTCTGATGTCCAGGAAGCCAAGGATCAAAGAGTTTTCAGAAAGAGAGAGTGATGAAAAGCTCCAAACCCTGTTTACAAGGTCAAGGAAGATGAGAACTAAACATTTACTAGATTTTGCCACATGAAACCACTGGTAACAGCCGCATGTCAGCCAATTTCTCTTCCTATTGTCAATAAATGTTTGCTGAGTGCCCATTATATGTCAGGCACAGTACTTCTTGAATTTAGCTTCCATCCTTTTATGTTGTAACTGCCAATATGTCATGACTGCTAATACGGTTTGTTCCTTCAGGTTACTTCCAGGACATGAGAGATTCTTGGGTGTGGGGGGATGAGAAAAGAGTCAAAGTGGTCAGATTCATATCTACTAGGTGTCAGAAAATGGCACAACAGCAAATTAGTAATAAATTTAGCAGAGGGTTAAGAGATATCTCACTAATAATCACAATTAACAATTTTAAGAATTCTTTATACCTACAGCAGTATGGTTAGGCTAGGTTCTGCTGATGTAACAACCTCTCAATCTCAGTGATCTGACACAGTACAGTAGTTCTCCCCTATCTTTGTCAGAGACGTTCCAAGATGCTCACTGGATGCCTGGAGCTGCGGATAGTACCAAACCCTACATATACTACATTTTGTCCTATACATACATACCTATGATAAAGTTTAATTTAGAAATTAGGCACAATAAAATATTTAAAGCAATAATTAAATAGAAAAAGTATAACAATGTACTGTAATAAAAGTTATGTGAATATGGGCTGTCTCTCAAAATATCTTATTGTACTATACTCATCCTTCTTGTGATGATGTGAGATAATAAAATGCCTACATGATGAGATGGAATGAGGTAAATGACATAGGCTTTGTGACATAATGTTATGCTACTATTAACTTGAACACAAGCACTGCAATACGGTCTCAGTAGATCTGATAACCAAGATGCCTATGGGCAGGTCGCATATAAAGCATGTATATGCTGAACAAAGAAATGACTCGTGACAGTGAGAGGTTGTGTCACACTATTCAGAACTGCCTACAATTTAAAATTTATAAATTGTTTATTTCTGGAATTTTCCATTTAATATTTTCAAACTGAGGCTGACTGTAGATAATCAAAACCTCAGAAAGTGAAACCATGGATAAGAGGAGACTGATATATTGGTCTACTTCTTGCTTCCTCAAAGCCTACAGTGGGTCTAGTCACCCCTCATGGATAAATATCTTCCACGTGTTGTCTTAGCTTCCAGATAGCTCTAAACTGTAAATCATTCCCAACTCTAAACAATTCCACAATCACCACAGCAGAGGAAGAGAGTCTTAACATGTCTCACGTAAGCAATTAAGTGATCTGGCTCAAAAGTGGCTCATGTTCAAGCACAACTCGATGGCCAGCAAGAATCATAAGACCTGTCCAATTGCAAGGGGAATCAGGAAGAAGAATCTTCCTATGAAGAGAAACCAGACATGGGTAAGCATTCGAAGTTTCTACTATAATCAGGATTCTAGTTTTTCAAAGGATCTGACATCTAATCATCCATTTGACCATGAAAACATCCCAATAAGGTAGATAGAAAACTGCTTAGAATTTCCATTTACAGATGTGGAAATTAAAGCATCAAAAGTTTAAACAACTTATCTAATTAGTGGTAATATTTAATTTAAATCACTGTAGGCTGGGCATGGTGGCTTACACCTGTAATCCCAGCACTTTAGGAGGCCGAGGCGAGAGGATCACTTGAGGTCAGGAGTTCAAGACCAGCCTGGCCAACATGGTGAAACCCCATCTCTACTAAAAATACAAAAATTAGCTGCATGTGGTGGCGAGCGCCTGTAATCCCAGATGCTTGGGAGGCTGAGGCAGGAGAATCAATTGAACCTGGAGGCAGAGGCTGCAATGAGCCAAGACTGTGCCACTGTACTCCAGCCTGGACAACAGAGCAAGACTCCATCTCAAAATAATAATAATAATTTAAATCACTATAGTGAGGATTGCCTCCCAGCTTTATGAGCTTTCTTTCCACAAGTCCATGTTGACATTAACTAGGGGAAAAATTAGGATCACTGATATCTGTAGTCATTATGGTATATCTAAAATATCACAGAATAGAATACTACATGATTCTCTAAGAACATTAGACAAAAGAAGATCCTTTGAAATAGCTAGAATTAGTCCTTTCAAACATAGTCTTGGCAATGACTGGCTGATGTTAAAATGAAAGCCAAAAAGGCTTAGGATGGAAGAACGCTTGGGTTTTCCTAAGAACACTTGAATCTCCTGTCTCTGTATCTATCACTAAAGATGAGCCCTTAGAACAGTAGTGTGTGAACCCCCTTCATGTTAACACTGAACTTGAAATTTCAACATTCCCAACAGTTTTAATCTGGAGGCTGCTGACAGCCCAGCTCTAATGGAAATCAGTCTTCATGACTTCTATGTTAAGCCTTAAGGTACAATTTCCTTCTCTCAGATATGTGGGGTCTTGATATGGTTTTAGGATAGCAGGGAAGAACTGCACTGGGGGTTTCCTTTATCATGAGTGATTTAATTCAGCGGCACAAAATGCTAACACTTTTCCAAAAGAAATGTATATCCTAGATTCCTAGGTCAAAATGAAACACCACTTGGCATTGAGATAAAAGCATTACTTATAATGATAAGACTTTTCTCCAAAGGTTATGTACTCAGAAAAAGAGTTGAAAGAGTGATTGGCTATAAGCTCTTATTTCTTTTTTCAATTCTTAAATTCCATACTTGAATCCTTAATTCAGAGGCTGGTATGTGAGTAAAGTACCAAACAAGAGCCTCAACTAGTATCAGGTCAAGCCCTTGAAGTTCTGTCCACAGATTCCCTTCCCTTTGCTTTATTGAGCTTTCAGAGGGAAAGAGGAAGGAATGGAATGTCCAATGTCAAGATAAATGGCACATACCCAAATCTAACAGTTGTCAACCACCTAATATTCCATCTTAGAAATAGACAAGCGTTTTCAGTCCAAAACTCTACACCATCTTGTCAATACCTTACATAGCAAAGGCACTTTATGTAGTGAAGATAATTTCATCTCCTGAAAATTCCATGCAGCTCACTCCAGGGAGCCAACTGAACTCAGTTTTTGTGGTAGTCAGAAAAAGCCCTACCCAGAGAGTGTGGAGAAGGTGCCAGATGACTGTTCCAATTAAAACAGCATGAAATCTGGGTTTTATTCCCAGATCAATCAATTACTAGCAATTTCTAGATCTATTTTTTTAAAACCCACTAGAGACTATAGTGAGACTCAAATGGAACAGCATATACACATGAAAGCACTTTACATTTGAATAGCGCCTTACAGATTGCAATGTATTTCACTTAATATTGTTCCCCCGATATATATGAAGAGCCCAACCTTATACTGCCCACTTAGCCAGGACAGAAAACTTTGCAGTAGAGTCTCTTCCCATCTCAAATGCTATTTATCTTTCTTGACTTCATCTCAGAATTTTACATCTAAAAGTTGACCTTGATATCCTTTCAGTCTCATTGGCCTTCTATCCTTCTCCCCATCATAAAACACACATCTTTGAGAAAAACCATCCAAGAGCATTATTGAGTCCTTTGAAAACTTTTAAGCGTTCCACATCCTTTAAGTAGGGGGGTCACACACTTCAACATCCAAACTAGGACACCTCTGAAAGTGAAAGGGAACTCTGTAAATAATGACACAAAGACAACAGAAAAACTAAGACTGTCTTTACAAGCCAACCTCCTTACAAATCTAAAGGTCCATGCTGAGGTACAACTTAGGGAGCAGATGAAACCTTAAAGGATATCTATAAATAAAAACACATTTTCATTAATTTATTTTTCTGATGCATTCCATTTTCTCCACCTGATTTTGCCGATGGTAGGTACCATGTAAACTTTCATTCCTCTCCTACTATACCTTCTATCTGCTTTCTTCTCCTGTTCAACAAGTCAGTAAACTGGGCAGAAAAAATACATATCACCTGGTGTTTCTATTTAAAGGAACTCTATGTTGATTTTCGCTTATTGGTTCTACAAACACAGAAACTATACTGAATGGAAAATAACCATCAGTTATATTCCCATCACCTAGAACCAAACACTGCTAACATTTCAGCAACAGTTGTTCCAGTTCGTTTTCAATAATTAATTATACTGGTAATGTATAAATATTTTTGTCCCTTTTAAAAGAGACAAAAAGTTTGAAGGAATAATATAATGGCCCAAGAACCTACTAATTTTCAGGCACTTAACATTTAAGTCATCCCATTTAAACCTCATACTAACCATTAATGATGGTAGTATTTTTATATACATATTACAAAAAAGGAAACCAAGGATGAGAGACATTAAGGGATGTATACGGGAGCCAGATTTTAGTCCCAAGTACTTCCAGATTCCAAAACTCATTCTATTTCTACCATATAATATTATTTTAAGGCTTTATGCATTTCTTCCTGTCTTTTCTTTGCGTAGCTTTTTGTTTGTTTAACCTAAACATACTATGTACACCATATTCTATCCTTATATGTATTTTCACATATTAAACCTTGTGAGGATTGCATCTGAACAAGAGCACTGCAACTTGATTGGGAAAAAAAATCAAACAGCATATAAAGTTATAAAGGGCAAAGTACAATTTTCCTCTATCCTCTCCATACCAAGGTCCACTCAATCTGTCTTTCAGAGGTAACTACAGGGGACTTTTTTTCATATCTCCTCTAAGACACCTAAGTCAGTCAGACATGCATCTCCTTACAACCCATTTTTGTGTTCCCCTTTACAACACAACTTCAACAGCTGCCTATGCTCACTGTTGCCTCTTCCTCTCCTCCATTCTCTCTTGAATCCACTCCAATCAGACTTTCATTCTTACCACTTCAACTGGACTGCCCTTGTCAAGGTCCCAATGTCTTCCACATTGTCAAATCCCAAAGTTAGTTCTAAGACCTTATTTTCCTCAACTTTGAGCAGCAATTGACATAGTATATCGCATCCTCTTTCTTGAAACACTTTCTTCTCTTGGCTGCTAGGATATCACTGTCTTGGATCTCATCGTGCCTGTTTGGCCATTTCTTCTTGGTCTCCTTTAATGGCTCTTCCTCATCTTCCTGACTTTTAAATGTTGGACAACCCCAATCTTTAGTCATCTCTCATTCTCTATCTATACTTACTTTCTATGTGGTCTCATCCAGACCTAACCTTTAAATGCCTTCTATATGCTGATGACACTCAAATTTATGTCTCTAGGCTAGACTTTTCCCCTGAACTTCAGATGTGTGTGTCCAACTGCCTCCTTAACACTTTATAGAAAATCTCAAACTCACCATGTCAAAACTGAACTTCTAATTCTCCACTCCCAATCTTCTCCATCCCAGTAAATGTCAGATGAAGAGACACACAACAATAATAAAACCTTGAAATCACTCTTAAGCTCTCTCTCTCCCTACCCCCAACCCACCATCTAATTCATCAGCAAATCCTGCTAGCTCTAACTTCTAAATATATCCCAAATCAGACTGATTTTTCATCACCTTCACCACTACCAACTCCTTAGGCCTGGAAGACTATAGTAACTTCCAACTTGGTCTCCCTGCTCTACCCTTTACCTACAGTCAATTCTCCACAAAGCAATAAAGGTACCCTTTAAAAAGGTAAGTCAGGTCATGCCATTACTTTTCTCAAAACCACTAAATGGTTTCCATCCCCCTTTTAATAAAATCTACAGTTCTTACCACCTTCAGCAAAGCCTTACATGATCCCCCCATCCTCCTGGGGGTCCCTCTGACCTCACCTCCTACTATTCTCTCCCTTACTTTCTCAGTACACCCCAACACACTAGCCTCCTTGCCCATCCTCGCGAATGCTAAGACCATGCTCTCCTCCTATTATTCTACCTCAGCACTTCGTATTCCATTTACCTGTAGTGTCCTTCCACCAGATAGCTACCAGCCACGCTACTTCACTTTATTCTAGTCTCTGCTTCAATATCGCCTTTTCGAGAGTTCTTCCCAGACACATATAAAGTACTGCATCCTATTCCACTCCCCATTGTTCTCTCCTTTTACTCTGCCTTATTTTTCTTCAAAGTACATATTACTACCTGATATAGAACTATTGTCTATCTCCAGACATAGAATATAAACTCTTTGAGAGGAAAGATTTTGTTTTATTTGCTATTCTATATTTGATATCTTTCACATTGTCCATATTCAAAAAACAGTCACTGAATAAATGAGAGAAACACATACCTAATCTATGTATATTTTTACATTAAAATGGAATTACATAATAAGTAAGGTTGCCATTTTCAGTAGTCAGATTGAAAAACCTCATAACTCATAGGTCTTATGATACAGTACTCAGAAAGGACTTCTCTCAATATTGGGGAGTACTTAGCCCTAGACTAAATGCTGCTATGATCCTGCCTAGCAAACATTAAAAGAATGTCAAAATTTCCAAGAAATTTAACTGCATCCTAAAACAAGGTTCAAGAATATTTACAGGAATGCAAAAATATCCAGCACCCAACAAAGTAAAATTCACAATATCTGGCATCCAAGCAAAGATTAGTAGGCATGATAACAAGCAGAAAAATGCAACCATAATGAAAAGAGAAAATGAATCAAAACCACCCAGAACAGATACAGATGTTAGAATTATCAGACAAAGGCATTGAAACTATTATAACTGTACTCCATATATTTTGAAAAGTTAAGTAGAAATATATATAAAAAAGTACAGCCCCAAATCAAACATTTGCAAATTTAAAAACCCTGCAATGTCTAAGTTAAAAAATACATTGGATGGGATTAATGGCTAATTAGATACTGCAGAACAAAAGATGAGATGACTTCACAATATAGTAATAGAAACCATTCAAAATAAAACAGAGAAGGAAAAGAATCTTTTTAAAAGAAAAGAATGTGGCCAGGTACGGTGGCGCATGCCTGTAATCCCAGCACTTTGGGAGGCCGAGATGGGTGGATAACTTGAGGTCAGGAGTTCGAGACCAGCCTGACCAATATGGTGAAACCCCATCTCTACTAAAAATACAAAAATTAGCTGGGCATGGTGGCATGCAGCTGTAATCCCAGCTACTCAGGAGGCTGAGGCAGAAGAATCGCTTGAACCTGGGAGGCGGAGTTTGCAGTTAGCCGAGATCATGCCACTGCACTACAGCCTGGGTGACAAAGCTAGACTTCATCTCAAAAAAATAAATAATAAATAAATAAATAAAGGGAACATAAGTGAACTGAAAGACAACTTTAAGCAGCCTAAAATACTACATGTAATTGGAATTATCCTAAGAACTGAGAACGGGGAACAGAAAAAATATTTGAAGATACATAAGTTAAAATGTTTCCAATTTGATGAATATTATAAACTTACAGATTTGAGACAGTAAATGAACCTTGTGCACAAGAAACATGAATAAAACTACAGCAAGCCACACAATAATAAAACTGCTCAAAGCCAGTGATTAAAAAAAGAATTAAAAAGTAGCCAGAGAAAAAGGGCAAATCGTGCACAGAGGAACAAAGATCAGGAGGACAACAGATTTCTTATCAGAAACAATGCAAGCAAGAAGATGGCAGAACAACATGTTTAAAGTGCTGAAAGAAAAAAGAAAAACTATCAACCTAACGTGTATTTCAAAAACCTAAGTGAAATGAAGACTTTCAGACGTATGATACAAAAACTTTAAGATCTGCACCAAAAGAACTATCAAAGGAAGTCTTTCAACTTAAAATAAACTGACACCAAGTGGACATATGAATCTACATAAAGGAATGAAAAGTACCAGAAATTGTAACCACATAGATAAATGCGTAATATTTTTTCTTATTATTTAACTCTTTTTAATAAATATCTGACTGTTTAAACAAAAATAATAATGTATTGTGGGGACCCTTACATGTGTACAAGTAAAATATATGACGACAAAAAAATAGTATAAAGGCTAGGGGCAGGGAGAAGGAATTTATACTCTAAGTGAAGTGAAATAATATCACTTTAAGGTAGACAATGGTAAGTTAAAGATGTATGCTATAAACTGTAAAGTAACCATTAAAATAAAACAAACAGGCATAACTAATCAGCCAATAAACAAGCTAAAATGGAATTATTTTTTTAAAAACTCAAACAAAAAGAAGCCAGAAAAGTAAGGAAAGGGGAACAAAGAACAAAAGGGGGTGATTATAAAATAAATAGCAAGATGAAAAACTTAAACACATCAAAAATAACATTCAATATGTGTTCTAACACCCGCACTGAAAGTCAAAAGTTGTCAGCTAACTAAAAAAGATCCAATCATATGCTGCTTATAGGAAACACACTTTAAATGTAAACATAAACAGGTTAAAAATAGAAGGAAGGTAAAAGATTCACAATTCTATCACTAGTCAACAAACAAACTGGAGTGACAACATGAACATTAGGCAGTATATATTTGAGGGCAACAAAGATTTTCAGGGATTAAAATAGCCATTTCATAAAGATAAAGAGGATATAACAATCCTAAACATTTATGAACCTAAAAACAGAGCTTTGAAATATGTAAACAAAACTCATTGAACTGCAAGGGTGTATTAGTCTGTTTTCATGCTGCTGATAAAGACATACCTGAGACTGGACAATGTACAAAAGAAAGAGGTTTAATGGACTTACAGTTCCACGTGGCTGTGGAAGCCTTACAATCATGGTGGAAGGCAAGGAGGAGCAAGTCATGTCTTACATAGATGGCAGGAGGCAAACAAACAGAGCTTGTGCAGGGGAACTCTTCTTTATTAAACCATCAGATCTCATGAGACTTACTATCACGAGAACAGCACAGGAAAGACTTGCCCCAGTGATTCAATTACCTCCCACAGGGTCCCTCTCACAACACATGGGAATTCAAGATGAGATGTGGGTGGGGACACAGCCAAACCATATCAAAGGGGATGGAAATAAATAAATCTACCATTATAATTGAAATGTAAATACCCCTCTTTCAATAATTGATAGAACAAGTAGAAAAACAATAAGTAAGGATATACTATCAATTAACTTGATTTAACTGGCAGTTATAGATCCCTCCACCCTTCCAAAGCAGAATATGCATTATTTTTACACGCAAGTGGACAGTTACCAAGATGGAATATATTCTCTGCCAAAACACAGGTAAATAGATTTAAAACATGCAAGTCATAGAAAATATGTTCTTTGAATATAATAGAGTTAAACCAGAAGTCAGTTACAGAAAGATAGCTAGGGAACCCCCAAATATTTGGAAATGAAGCAACACATCTACATAAACCAGGCATCAAAGAGGAAGTTTAAAAAAAAATTTAAAATTGTTCTGAATTAAATAAAAATCAAAACATGTCATATCAGAGTTTGTGGGATATTGCTAACGCAGCACTTGGGAAGAATTTTGTAGTACTAAATATCTATGCAGTAGTCCCCCCTTATCCTCAGGTTCACTCTCTGTAGTTTCAGTTACTGGTGGTCAACTGTGATCTAAAAATATTAAATGAAAAATTCCAGGAGTAAACAATTCATAAGTTTTAAATGGCATGCTGTTCTGAGTAGAGTGATGAAATATCACACGGTCCAGCTTCATCCCACCAGGGAGGTAAAACATCGCTTTGTCCCACATATCCACACTGTGTACACTACCTGTCCATTAGTCACTTAGTACCCTTCTCAGTTATCAGATTGATTACTGTGGTATCTCATCATATAGGCATTTTATCACCTCATATCATCACAAGAAGAAAAAGGGTGAGTACAGCACAATAAGATATTTTAAGAAAGACCACATTTACAAAACTTTTATTATAGTATATTCTTATAATTGTTCTATTATTAGTTATTGTTGTTAATCTCTTATTGTGCCTAATTATAACTTAAACTTTATCATAGGTGTGTATGTATAATGAAAAACATAGTGTATATAGGGTTCCGCACTATCCACGGTTTCAAGAATCCACTGGGGGCCTTGGAACATATCCCCTGCAGATAAGGGGGGATTGCTGTATTGGTATTGAAAAAAACATTCTCAAATCAATTACCTCAGCTTCTACTTTAAGAGAGTAAGAAAAAGAGGGGAGGAATTAGCCCCCAAAATAGGCAGAAGAAACAAAATTTAAAAGGACAAAGCAGAAATAAATAAAATAGAAAGCAGAAAAACAATAGAGAAAATAAACAAAACCAAAAGATGGTTCTTTGAGATCAATCATTTCATAACTTTCTATACAGATTGATTAGGAAAATAAGGAAAAAAACATAAATTATCAATATCAAAAAGGAAGAAGGAAACAGTTGACAACACAACATATTCTACAGATATTAGAAATGCAGTAAGGGAATATTATAAACAACTTTATACTAGTAACTTCAAAAACATAGATTAAATATAAAAATACTTAAAAGATACAATCTACCAAAGCTTACTCAAGAAAAACTGGCAACCTTTGAATAGCCCTACATCTATTAGAACAATTGTATTTGTAGTTAAAAATCTTCCCATGAAGAAAACACCAGACCAAGATGTCTTCACTGGCAAATTCTACCAAATGTAAGGAAGAAATAATACCAACTGTATATAAACTTCCAGAAAATTAAAATGGAGAAATACTTTCCAACTTATTCCATGAAATCAGCACCACTCTAACACTAAAAGCAGAAATATACATCATAATAAAAGAAAATTGCAAACCAATATTCCTCATGAACATAGATGCAAAAATTCAAAACAAAATTTTTGCAAATTGAATCTAACAATACATAAAACAATATATTATGAACACATAGGTTTTACTACAGGAATGCAAGGTTGGTTTAAAATTCATGAAAAAAAGTCAATGTAATTTACCATATTAACAAACTTAAAAAGAAAAACCATATGATTATCTCAAGAGACACAGAAAAATAATTTGGCAAAATTCAACATCCCTTCCCAATAAAAAGTCTCAGCAAACTACAAATAGAATGGGATTTTTGGACCTGACAGAGTAGAGTATCTATGAAAAACCTACAGTTAATATACTATTTAATAGTGAAAGATTGAATGCTTTCCCTTATGAGGAGAAACAAGGATGTCTGCTCTCACCATTCCGTTCAGTATTGCACAGGAGGATCTAGCCAGTGCAATAAGTCAAGACAAAGAAACAAAAGCCATCCAGACAGAAGTAAAACTATCTTTATTGGAGCATGCCATAATAATCTATGTAGAAAATCTGATGGAAGCATCAAAAAAGCTACTAGTACTACTAAATGACTTTAGTAAGTCTGTAGGATGCAGTAAGAGAAATACACAAAAATCAATTGTATTTCTACATACCAGCAACAATCAGGAATTAAAAATTTTTTCAGCCATTATTATTTATAAATACCACAGAAAATGGAAACATTGAGGGGTAAATCTGACAATAATGTGAAAGAATTACTCACTACACAACATTGCTGAAACAGCATAAAGAAAATTTAAATAAATGCTGAGTTACTGCATTGTTCATGGATTGGAAGACACATATTATTATATTAAAATTGCAATTCTCCCTTAATCATTATATATACCATACAATCAAAATCCCAGTGAGCTTTTTTTTTTGTAGAAAGCAACAGGCTGATTCTTATTCCAAAATCCATATCAAAATGCAAAAGGACCCAGAATAGCCAAATCAACTACTTGATTTCAAGACTTATCACATAGCTGCAGTAATCAAGACAAGGGTGGCACATGGGTCCATGGAACAGAATAGGGTCAAGAAATAGACATATATTAACAAATATACGAATGACTGATTCTTGACAAATGTGCAATGGCCATTCAATGGAGAAAAGGATAGACTTTTCAGCAATGGTGCTGGAGCAACTGGATGTATATTCACAAAAAGTTGAACCATTCAGAGGAATGATAATTGTTTAAAGTTATGGATATGATAATTATCCCAATTTGATCTTTACACTATATATACATGCATTGAAAGATCACATCGTACCCTATAAATATGCACAATTATGTGTCAATTATAAATTTTAAACTTTCTTAATTAAATTTAAACTAAGAAAAACAATAACTCAATATGGATCATAGACACAAAAGTAAAACCTGAAATTATAAAACTTCTGGAAGAAAATATAGGAGAAAATCTTTATGACTTTGGGTTAGGCAAAGATTTCTTACATATAACACTAAAAGCAAGATCCAGTAAAAATTTCGATAAATTAAATTTCATCAATATTTAATTCTTCATTTCTTTGAAAGACATTGTTAAGAGAATAAAAAGACAAGCCACAGATTATAATAAAAGATTTGCAAAGTATCTATCTGATAGAGAGTTTGCATACAGAATATATAAGAATGCTCAAAACAAATAATGAGAAAACAACCCAAATTTTTAAATGGGTAGACACCTCACCAAAGGAAATGGTATATAAATGGTAAATGACACATAAAAAATGTTTGACATCATTACTCAGTTGGGAGATGCAACCTCACCAATACACGGTATGTTAGCCATTTTATCTCTTAAACCCACAAGATAAAATAGCTAACACACTGGGTGTTGGTGAGGATGCAGAGTAACTAAAACTCTCATACATTGCTTGTGGGAACATAAAATTGTATCAATGGTTGAAAAACACTGTCTACACAACTACCAAATGTTCCAGCCATTGCACTCCTAGCTGTTTACCCAACAGAAAAGAAAATATATATCCATACAAAGATCTGTACACAAATGTTCATACGAGCTTTCTTTGTAATAGCTCAAAAGCTAAAGCCAACCCAAATGTCCATCAACAGGCAAATGGATAAACAGATTGTGGGCATAATGATAAAATGGACTGTTATTCAGCAGTAAAAATAATGATACACACGGCCAGGCGCGGTGGCTCACACCTGCAATCCCAGCACTTTGGGAGGCCGAAGTGGACAGATTACTTGAGGTCAGGAGTTTGAGACCAGCCTGGCCAACATGGTGAAACCCCGTCTCTACCAAAAATATAAAAAATTAGCTGGGTGTGGCAGCGTGAGCCTGTAATACCAGCTACTTAGGAGGCTGAGGCAGGAGAATCGCTTGCACCCAGGAGCCAGAGATTGCAGTGATCTGAGATCATGCCACTGTACTCCAGCCTGGGCAAGACAGCAAGATTCCGTCGCAAAAAAAAAAAAAAAAAAAAAAAAAAAAAAAAAGATGTGCACAACGTGTATGAATCTCACAAAAATGATGCTGAGTGAAAGAAGCCAGACAAAATGCAAATTATACTGGCAGAAAGTACTTCCCTGCCTGGGCAATAGGACAGGCAGAGATGGGTGGGAAGTAGAGATTTCCAAGGGGCACAAGAAAACATTTGGGGGTGATGAATGTGTTCATTATCTTGATTGAGGTGATAATTTCACAGATCTATACTACATATGTCCAAACTTAGCAAACTGTACACTTTAAATATGTGCAGTTTATTGTAGGTCAATTGTATCTCAAAAAAGCTGTTTATAAATAATAAGATGAGATTGCCTATTTGAGGGTGCCCTTTGCCAACCTAAATTTTGGCCTCATTGCAAAAATTTTCTTGAACAGCATTTAGGAACAGACTGACATTGTTAAGCTTAATGCTCTGTGAAATAGTCTAAACTAATTGTTTCAAAAGCCTGTGGCAGCAGTTTTCTGAGATTATATCAGAGGACACTTTTCTTCTTTATGTAAACATAAGTTAACGTTGCCACTAGATACCATGCAACACTTTCACTGCACTCATCTCCACCATGTTTGTGCCAACTGCTGAATGTGTTATTTCATCTAAAGAGGACTGAAAACAATGCCTTGAGTTCCCTTTGTCATGCCTGTCACGATACAGCATGACTTCTGCAGGAAACAGTTCAAGGGAGACAGCAGATTTGAACCACAGGTGGACTGGGTGGTGTATATGTACATAGGAGTACATTCATGTGTGGGAAGACTGAGAGACAGTGAAGGACACGGACACAGAGGGACATATAAAAGGACCCTGAGTCAAGTATTAATTAATAGATGTGTTCCCTTTCTGGAAATTTCTTCCTTGGCTGGGCATGGTGGGTTTTGGAGGCCAAGGCAGGTGGATAACTTGAGGGCAGGAGTTTGAGACCAGCCTGGCCAACATGGCAAAACCCCATCTCTACAAAACAAATACAAAAATTAGCCAGGTATGGTGGCAGGCACCTTTAATCCCAGTGACTTGGGAGGCTGAGACAGGAGAATTGCTTCAACCCAGGAGGTGGAGGTTGCAGTGAGCTGAGATCGTACCACTACATTCCAGCCTGGGTGACAGAAAGAGACTCTGTCTCAAAACAAAAACAAAAAAACAAACTCTTCCTTGCAGAAAAAATATGGGGCCAATCACTTGACTTCCAAATAGCTGCCCTCCCTCCTACATCTTCTGGTCCCACCCTCAGGAATTCAAAATCCCCAAACTGATTCCTCAGCTTTTGCTTATGGAACAAGTATACAAACAACAGACACACAGGCATATTTGTGCATCTGAACCCCAAATCCCTCCAACAACAGTGCAAATGTTTCCTTTTATTTGCTTCTTAGCAGAAGTTGTCAGAATCCTGTATTACTGTGGAGGCCTCTCTTCCTCACTCTCAATAGTTCCATCTCACTGTGTCTCTTTACACTAACTCACTGTTTCCTAAATTCAGCTGTGCCAGTAGTAACCTGGATTTGATTAAAACAATGAAGGTGGCCCATCATTATTGTTTACGAACTACTTTTTTAAAGCGATTCATTCATTTTATATAATAATTTATCTTTTCAATGTGCCTTTACTTCTTTAAATAGGAAGCCAGTAGCCCTTGGTAAAGGGAGAAGGTAATTCTAAAATGAAATACAATGAATATTAAAGCTGTGAGTAAATGCCTATGGAATTTCCCAGAAGCCTCTGGGTCTACGTGCAGCTCTCTCTTTGTGGCTGGTATGTCTAATTAAGGCATCTCTACCATTTGCTGATATCCCCTTTTTAACAAATGGATACTTTACTTTCTTCTTAACTAATGAATGGGACTGAAAGAGTTTTAAAAAGAGAGTAACTGGTTACATGTGCTGAGTGGGCACCACCTGAAATCATCTCAAGCCATTGGAGTTCCTACCTCTGAGATCTCATTGAGAGCCTGTCTTTCTGAGCCTTGAGGCCAAGATGCATTCAGAGTTCACATAAAAGTCTGACCTACTCTGAGGACCTGGTTGTAAGCATCAGGGCCCCACTAGCCCATATGGCACCTTTGTCCAAATGAAAATAGTGCCCACTCTGGGCAGATGAGCCCCGCTGTGTTCAAGGTTTGGAGAGAGGACGGTGCCTGTGGGAGTATTTGAAAGGGCCTCCCTTGCTCCAGGCCAACATAGCCTTTTGCCAGACAGCACATGAGGTGGATCTTGGCCCCCCTTCAGCTCTTGGCTGGGTGCCCTTGGGCAGTGATCAATAGGCACAACTATACATGATGATTTGCCAAGCATTACTCAAGCCACAGCATTTTCACTAGTTACTATAAATTCATAATTCAGTGTCTTTTAGGGCTTTTTAGGGCTGTGATGTCCCACCCCAATTCCTTTCTATTTTCTGCCTTTGGCGTGTGCAGTTGCTCAATACAGGGATGCAGAAGGGGATTCTATTGGAGAAAAACGAAGCATTCACAGTTCCCTTGAGGGTTCCAGATGTTCCCTGGTTTGGGCTCATTCCTGCTTGCCTTGTCACCTGCTACATTGGAGGCTGGCTCTGGCGGAGAAGCACCCCTTCATGGAGATGGCTAGGTTCCCTTCAGTAGTGCTGATATTGAATAGCTGAGTAATTAGCTGAATTTGGAGGTATGCCTCTTTTGCCAACGGCACACACTGGTGAATATCAAGTCAAGGTAAATTATTGAAAGCAGCAGAACTGACAACAAGAGGGTCTATTGTTTAAGTAAATGCATTCTGACTGTCTGAAGACACAGCTCTGACCTGCAAGATTAGAACATTGACAAGGGTTGGTTCCAGCAACAAGAGGTGGATTAAAAATGCCACAGAGGGCTGACGGCAGGAGGGGCTGGGTTATATTAGCACAGACAGGAAGCAGATTTTTAAAAATTTGTTTTGCTTCTTACACTTGGAATTCTAGGTCACTCACAGCTCAGCCTGCATGATAATTTTTAAAAGAGGATTCTAAAACATAAGTTCAAAGGTGAATTTGTTTAGCCTTTTACAATAGCTTACATAAAGCCACCAACTTAACAAGTCCACATAAATAAGACAGACTTGGTTCATAAAGACCAGGAGGAGTTGAAGGGATTGATGAGAAGGAACTAATCTTGTCCAAGCACAGGAGCATTGATTGGTTAACCCTCTTTGAAGGTAAATCTAAAAGGTCCTCTAGCTCAGTCTTAGGACCCATACCCATTGGTGACAGGGCAAGGGGATCCAGAGGATAAAAGCAAAGGTCCTCTGTGCCAACCCCTACTAAAACAATGCCCCATACCCAGAGGCAAACGGACGCTTCTGCCTCCAGCCCGTGCTTTTTTTTTTTTTTTTTTTTTTTTGGTCAAAGCCAAAGGATACCAACCTAACTTATGATTTTAGAAGATCCAAAAGGGGCTGCTTTTGAATACTAATTTTGAAAGAAGGAAGGAGAAAAAATAATCCTCCCAAACCAAAAGTGTCAAACCAGCATCAATTCATGAGCCAATGCCAAGTGATGAGGAGTGACTGCTTTGAACACTGAGTTAAGAAGGATTCTGGGGTTACACCTGGGACCAAAAGACAAGGGGCTATGTTTGATGATAACTTGAAAATACAGGATGACCCAGTTTAGACCATCATGTGCTCTACCACAGCCCATCCCTCCCCAGCTGCCCCTGGCCAGCATCAAAAATCAATCTTTTCCTAAAAGGAAATAAGTTGGTATAAATGTTCTCTTTAGAACAAAAACATGAAACTGAATATGATGAGGACAAACTGCTCATTCAGAACAGCATCACTGAAACAATGATGAGACCCCTCGGGCTGCCCAGAACAGCTCTGTGAGGCTTGTGTGACCCCAGAAAACCACTTCCTAACCAAAGCCCCTGGCTGCCTAGTTTTTAAATATCACACTGCTATGTCAACAAGCTTACGAATGGTCTAACTCTCATCATAGTCAATATCATAGACAATAGTCTCACCTTAAGTGCTAGTTCTATTTTCAGTTCTGGGACAAACAAGGTTTTAAAGGTCTCTGGGTTTAAAACCTGTATTCATGAATTTCAGCCCACTAGAAAAGGAGGCATTTGACCCTAGACCAGGCATTGCCCCGGTGCCATGGACAAAGTTTTTGAGAACTCTTGGAGGTCCGAGACAGACCTAGCTACCTCCTGGTTATTAGGACTTACTTCATTATACAGAGAATGTGGTATTTGACAGTCTTAGAGTTCCACTGGGTTCCAGGCATGAGGATCTCAGAACACGGATTGCCTCCTGCTGGCCCTGCTGTGACCCTACCATGAGGGGACCAAGGATCCTAGGCCCAAGGAACTTGTCACAGCCTGGGGATGACACATTTAACTACCGCCCAGCTGAGACTGTAAGGGTCTGGCAGTCCCCAATGGAGGTGACTCTCTCTGAGTTGCTAGTTTAGCAAATAAAAATATAGGATGCTCAGTAAAATCTGAATTATAAACAACATACAATTTTTTTAGTTGTTATTTACTGTAATTCGGGTTTAACTGGGTGACCTGGCATTTATCTGGCAGTTCAGAGACCTACTCTGGTCTGTGAAGAAACAGATTTAAAACAAGTGCCTCTGTCCCTCTCTGAAGGGATTTACCTATCCTCCCTAGTCCAATGGGCCACAACAGCAAAGCTTGTGTTTTTTTTTTGCAGATTTCACTAAGAATGGGCAATAGACCTTCAAAAGCTCAGTTCATCAACAGTTGTATATGGAGGGTGTTAATGGTCATTGGACATCAGGAAACATTTACTTAAGCAATTGTTTTGGCAGCTGGTCAGGAATTCAGGAAGCATTCTAAGCCACTGATCATTACTGTGACAGTTCAATATGTGGAAAGGTATTTGGGAGCCTTGTAAAAGTGCAGGATGTGGCAGTGCATCAAAGTCCCATCATCATGCATTTGTCTTAAACTTTCCACTGTAAGGCAGTATGATAAAAAAAAAAAAAAGAAAGAAAAAGCACATGTATATATACATAAGTAGATACATAAAACAAAGTTCCAATGTACTCATGCAATAGATAAGCTTAACTTACAGAAGCAATGCAAGAAACCAAAGCCATTTTTTCTTTCTTTTTTCTTTTTTTTTTTTTTGAGACAGAGTTTCACTCTTGTTGCCCAGGCTGGAGTTCAATGGCGCAATCTCAGCTCACTGCAACCTCCACCTCCCAGGTTCAAGCAATTCTCCTGCCTCAGCCTCCAGAGTAGCTGGGATTACAGGTGCCTGCCAACACGCCCAGCTAATTTTTTCGTATTTTTAGTAGAGACAGGATTTCACCATGTTGCCCATGCTGGTCTCGAACTCCTGACCTCAGGTTACCCACCCTCTTCAGCCTCCCAAACTGCTGGGATTACAGGCATGAGCTACCACACTCGGCCCAAAGCCATTTTTTAAAATCTCCTTGGTCATATCCTATACAACTCACGTGGGGAAAGCAGATTTCAACAACATGGATCAAATTCAGTCTAAGAATGTAAAAGTTAGAGAAACTTCAGAAAATTTAGGTCTTAGAGATTCAAAATTGAACTCAGAATGTATAAACATAGGCACTTGCTCAAAAAGGTGTGCTGAAATCATTCAGGGAGCACATGAGAGCTGGGTCTATTATCTCGTAGGATTTTCCACCTCAAAAACTGAACAAAAGACAGTTATAACAAGTAAGTAATTATTCACAATTTTTATTTGCAAGATCTTTAAAAGATACTGCCCAAAGTAATAAAAAAGTGTAGTATTCTACTCAATGATTATTTTTCTATTATATTACCTTCTATTTCCTCACTAAATACACTGTATGTCTATGCATTAAAAATCATTTGAGTACATGATGGAATGACAAAAATACCCCAAAAAAATCTGTTGATGTTTAGGGTCAAGCACATTCATATTTCCAACTGATGGATCAACAGCCATTGACTTTTCCCAAAGCTGCTAAAGCAATTGAATGTATTTAAGATTTTTTTATTGCCTACTCTGTAACTTCGTATAAATCTCTGATAATATTGAATCCAAAAACTCTGCTTTCTTTCTTTTACAATTATGCCCGGTTACATCCACCCTATCTTCCAAAAGAAAGTACAGGGATCCTAGACCAGAGGAACATGTTACAGTCTAAGGATGGCACATTTAACTCCTACCCGGCTGAGACTGTTAGGGCCCAGCAGTCCCCAACGGAGGTGACTCTCCCTGAGTTGCTAGTTCCGCAAATAAACATACAGGATGCTCAGTCAAATTTGAATTTCAGAAAAACAACAAATAATTTTTTAGTTGTTATTTACTGTAATTTGGGTTTAATTGGGTGTCCTGGCATTTATCTGGCAACCCTACTTCCCTCTACAATGTGTTTCCAGGTATGGTGTACACAAAAGGATATTCCTTCCTAGCATCCTGTTGGGAAGACTGCAATTTAAGCAGATAAAAAGTTGAAGAAGATTCCCATTGTCTGCATCTCATTCTTGAAGGCCTCATACTTTAAGGACTTTCAAAGTGGCTTTGTCCTGCACTTCCAGTAGGAGAGGTTCTCTTTGCGGGGATGGTGGTGGACGGCAGGCGCAGAAGACAGTGGCGCATGGTGCCATGGGAGCAGCGTGCCTACAAGTCTTTCAGGATCCACTTCTCTAATAATGCACAGCTCCTAGGGAGTTTTATGCATAATAATAATGTGTTACTATTTTTGAGCACCTGTTTACTACTGGCCAGAAACTGAAATTGGCAAGCACGTTTGGATGCCTCCCATTGAGAATGGAGATTTAGCTCCACATTTTGAGAAGCGGCTCAAAAAAATTCCTATAAAAACAACTGGAGTTTTAAAGGTTCTATTCACACTTTTAAAAAATTATTTCCTTTGGGCCAGGAAAAAGCAGCTGATCTTTCTTTTTCTTCATCTTGAGCTCTAAAACATTTTGTTTGTTCCCTTCTGCTCTTGATGAGACCTTTACTTACCCGCAACTAATGAATCCCTCAGTCAGCAACTTGTTATCTTTTCCCACCTGCAGAAAGTAAGTTTAGGAAAAAGACAACTAAGAAGAGAAAAAAAAATCAACCACCCAGGGATATTCAGAGGTTTAATTATTGCCTGGAAAGTAACACCCTTTCACAGCATCTTTAAGGCTGATTTTCATAATTACTTACTGATTGAAACTGGGACTTACAACAGAGTAAACTCATCTCCATATTAATATTAAGTAATGATTAATGTGGCTTAGGACCTAATTCAGGATCTGAAAACATGGACTAAGTGGAAACTAAAGAAATTTAACCCGTAGGGTATATTCGCTACTTGTCTCTCAAATGATTTTCCATTCAATAACTAACGTTCAACAAACTTACTTTTATGCGGTGATAACTCACAAAGGAAATTCAAGCAGTTACCTCTCGCCATCACAAACACATGACCTCCTCAGACCTGACATCCTACTGCCCATTTTTCTCTCTCTCCCTGTCCCTCCCCACTGGTTCTAATGCTTGTTTTGTACCTTCACTATTTCTCTGTGTCTCTCTCTCTCTTTTTCTCTCTGTGTCTCAGTCTCTCCGTGTCTCTTTCTGTATCTCTTTATCTGTCTTTGTCTCTCTTTTTCTGTGTTTGTCTCTTTCTGTGAGCCATTCTCTCTTCTTCTCTATCTTCTGGTAGTGTCTCTCTCATCACTGTCTCTTTCTGTGTATCTCTGTGTGTGTCTCTGTCTCTCTCCGTGCCTCCCTCTGTCTCTCTACATGGGTCTTTCTGTGTGTGTCTGTGTCTCCTGTCTCTCTTTCTCTCTCACTGTTCTTCTCTGAGTGTGTCTCTTTCTCTCTCTGTCCCTCTCTCTGTCTGTGTGTGCATCTTTCTCTGTGTGTCTCTGTCTCCCATCTCTCTGTCTGTCTGCCTACGGTCTCTCTGTCTATCTGTCTCCTGCCTCTCTTGTCTCCTATCTCCATCTGTCTCCCATCTCTTTCTCTGTCTCCTGTCTCCCATTCTCTGTCTCCTGCCTCTTTCTCTCTCGTCCTGCTTCCAACACCCTCCCTGGCTCACTCTCTCATCCCCTTGCATCACACCTGCACCCTCTCCCTTTCACTTACTTGAGATCTCTTGCTCCATCCTGTGCTCTGTCACGTGGCCTAGTTCATGGTTTTGCTCTCACTCCCTGTCTCCAGCCCCACAGAATCCAACAGCTTCAGCACCAAACATAAAGCAATAATTAACTAGATTAGCTAAGAGTAAATAATTTTTATTGTTTGATCTAAGTGCATACAAATTTCTAAGTATTCCTATGCTTAACCAAACTCCCATGTGGGGGAAAAAAACAGCTACACTCTTACTAATTTTCACTGTGAGAATTAAATGTCTTCAACTGTATTTTATCTGAGAGCACAGTATCACAATGGATGGACTGCATACTACCCTTTTAAAAAAGTCCTTCCAACTTTTGCCTTTATTTTATTTTATTTTTTAATTTAAATATGGAGTTTTGCTCTTGTTTCCCAGGCTGGAGTGCAATGACGCAATCTCAGCTCACTGCAACCTCCGCCTCCCAGGTTCAAGCAATTATCTCGCCTCAGCTTCCTGAGTAGCTGAGATTACAGGCGCCTGCCACCATCCCCAGCTAATTTTTATATTTTTAGTAGAGACGAGGTTTCACCATGTTGGCCAGGCTGGTCTCGAACTCCTGACCTCAGGTGATCCACCCACCTCGGCCTCCCAAAGTGCTGGGATTACAGGCGTGAGCCACCACTCCCGGCCACCTTTATTTTAATATATTAACTATGGTTTCCACGCCATAATCTTATAAAACAAAAATTCTTAAACGTTAAAAATTCCATGACAAGCCAGAATAATGATATAATAATAATTTCTTATTGTTTTGATAGCAACTGTTGGAGTTGCTATTTGATACATGCCTCATCCTCTTTAAAATTCCTTTGATAAGAAGCAAAGCAATGCCAAGCATACAAAGCGGCCACAATATGGCAGGGATTTTGAGTGACAAGTCAGATCTATCTGTTGACAAGGATGAGAAATGAAATTTGGGAATGCTAATGGTGCTTATGTTCATATTTTCTATAAATATTTCGTTTTCAATATTTTTAATGTAAAATCTATTTTTGTTTATTCTTCTTCACAAAGAAGAAACTGTCTAAGAGCTAATGAATGCTCTCAAGAATCCCAGTCTTACAGGAAATGCATAATTACTCTACTGCTCTAACAGGCACCACATCCAGAACCTAATCCGTAAGTGGTTAACCACAGGGCAGCAGTCTCCCGACGACCTGTTCATTTCCACCAGCCTGGGGTTCAGGAGGATTTTTCAGCCAATCCTTTAGATACTTGGTTTAGCAAATCTAATTATGATCTTTATGCACACAATGTTTTCCCCAAGATTATATCATGTCTCTGGCAATCCAGAAGCTAAGTTACAAGGCTTTATTCAATTTTTCAAATTTTTTCCAGAGTTCAATCATTCCTATGTCATTCACTCACATTTATTTAGTAAAATTGCATGCCGATAGTCGAATCCTTTCTTAAGCATTTAGAAAGGAAAAAAAAGTTTTACTCTATGAACTATTTATTATGTCTATTCATTCATACATAGGGACCAAAAATAATTAAACCAGTACCAAAAATTAAGTAGATAATTATTTTCTTATTTGCAGAAGAAACTCTTCTCATTTATTATACCATGTTTATTTATTCATTTCTTGTTCCACCACTTTCTATCCATTCCATAATATCAAAGTCATATTCTATTTGAATACATCAGGAACCAAAAAAGAAAAGTCAAGAAAACCCTTGTTCCATTATAATTATAAAGACAAAATTGATGTAAAGGAGTCTCAAAGTGTTAATAAGAATTACAGATGAAGAAGCGAATGTATCACCAAACTGGTAGAAGAGCTGGGAGTAAATGTGAGAAAATAATTTAAAGTAACCATCATAAATTGGAAAAAAATCAGATTATTCAAAGATAAGAGCTGAATAAGCAAAATAAAATGCAGATTCTAAATATATGCAAGAAATGCAGAAGAAAATTCTAGGGGGAACAGAAAATCACAAATTGTTTGTAACGATCACAGGTAATGAAGACAATGTGATGTTGGAACATACATGTAGAAATAGGTAATAAAGAGACCCAGTTCTGTCCAGATAGTGAACAGGTACAGCTCAAAATCTCAAATCCAAAGGAAATTTCCTGAATTTGATGTTTAAAGAGATGGCCCATGGGCACTTAGAGAAAAAGTAAAGATCATCAGAAACCACCATGGATTGTCTCAGAATGATGGACAGTAGACTACTCTTACTTCCTGTTCGAATAGTGTGCCCAGTCTTATTAATGGAAATATTAGCAGGACATCTGACAGTTTATTGTGGGGTCCCTTTAGACCAGGGCCTATTGCTGCCCTGGCTCCAGCACCAACAGGCCTTTCCTCCACATATGCATCTGGACCGATACAAACTACATCAAACATCTGCTTGAATCTTGAAGACTAGCCTCCACCACCAATGCGTCACATCCCCACTCCTTTGATCCCTGCCAAAAATGTAAATTCCTACCTATGCATTCCCAAACTCTCTTCCTCATCCTTGTTCACCCTAGCAACCATCTTCCTCTGCTCCCTGCCCTCCAAACCTTTCCATTGTACCTTCTGATAGCCTTGTTCCAAGTCAAACAGCCCTTAAGCATCTATAGCTCTTCTCAGAATACTGTTTCCAACTTCTGACTTAAACTGAAATCTGACTGCCTCTTAGAGATACTGCCTATTCCCCTGCTGATTCCAACTATTCCCTCCTCCCAATCCAAGACATGTGGATTAGTTTGTCTGTGAGTGACAGAATCCCCAAGATAGCAATGGCTTTAGAAGATAAAACAATGTATTTTTCTCACACATAAAAATAAAAAATACCTTGGGGTGGGCTTCACAAACTCAGGAGGAACCCAGGTTACTGTTATCTTACTGGTCCACCATCCTCAGCAGGGCCTTCTGCCTCATGGTACAAGAAGGCTAGCACTTCACAAGAGAGCACAAACATATTGAAGTTAGCAAGAAGACAAAGGGCTTGTTTTTTCTCTCTTTAAGGAGGCTTTGTGTCAGGTGCATGTGCCACATCCACTTATACTCTATTAGTCAGAATTTAGTCACATGGCCACACTAGTTGCAAAGTGGTCTGGGAAATGTAGTCTTTCTCTGGGTGGCCATGTGCTCAGCTAAAAATTGTTTATATTTTTAAGTAAGAGCAGATATGGAAAGTCAACTCACAATCTCTGTCTCAGATGTGAATATCTTACTCCCTGGGCTATTTCCAGATTATATGCCTGTCTTGGTTTATAAAGATCACCTAGTCACTTCCACATACTCACTGATACCTGGCCTGTGGTCTTCATGACATCCCAAGTCTAAGGCAACTCTCACCACATTCACAGAGCCTACTCAGCACCCGTGCATCACAATTGTTCTACATCCTCAATGCTGAGACTTCCACTTACCCTCCAATTCTTCCATCATCTCCCCTATCCACACATTAAACCCTGTCATCACCTTTGACATCTTAAATTCACCCCTCCTCACCACAATCACAACCACCAATCCCCATTTCCTATCCTTCCAGCTTTCTCACTCTCTGCCCTGACACACATTAAGACCTCTACTCCTCTGATAGCTATATTTCTCCCAGTCTATTAGGCTTGTACTCTCTCCCTCTCTCTTCCTCCCTCTCTTTCCTTCCCACACTCCCCACCCACCCTTCCACCCGCAGCCCAATCTGGGCAACACAGTTGTTCACAAGAACGATCACCAGCAGCCCAGATTCCCATAGAATCACACCCCACCTTGCCAGAAAATCTCCATCTTAAATCAATTATTTCTAAAGCAGTAGTCCTCAAAACTGGCTTAAATTTGTCACATTATCTTAAAATTATCCTTTTATGCCACTTTCTCTTCTCCTAAGGCCTGTAACTTCTCTACATTTTATTTCCAAAAGTGGCACAGTATGTGATTCACAGGAGACATCTAATAAATGTTGATTGGTTTATAGGTGGAATGATGGATAAATAAGTTGATGACAAGAAGAATATAAACTGGACTGCAGTATACTTAGGTAGATTTGTAGATTTGTACCTACTTAAAAAAAAAAAAAGAGAATGCCAATCATGATGAATATAAACCCAAGGGAAGTAGTGAGAGGTATTGTTCATTACTTTATCCTTGGATTTGTCCTACTCAGAAATATGAATGAGGACTTCGTTGGCATGGTTATTAAAAAATACCAAAGACCTGACACTAAGAGAATAAATAAATGTGGTTTTCCAGAGCAAGATCTGAAGGCTCTCAATAGGCTAGAATAATGGTCCAAATCTTCACTCTTTATATATATAAATATATATGTATTCTATATAAATAGTCTTTATATATAATCTCTTTCAATCTTTATACATAACCTTTTTATTCTTTTATGTAATCTTTACATATAAATTTATATATATTAAAATAAGGACAAAAGTAAAGTCCTTCATTTCATTTAGGTCCTTTACTTAGATCCAAAACCCCAACTTCACAGAGGCAGCAACAAAATAGAATAAACAGAATTATACACATGAAAATACATCTGATAAGGTTTCATTTTATTGCAAAGTTCAGCGTAAATCAAGAGTTCCCCCAAAGCTAATGCTACTGCATTCTATCTTAATAGACATAAGACATCAAGAAGTGAGACCTACTTTAGTCTGTGTATAATCACACTTTGAACATTGTTTTTAATGCAGGGCACTCATGTATTTTCAGAATAATTTGAATGGACCAGAACAAATTCAAAAAAAAGTAACCACACAAAACTCATGGGAAAAGTGTGCATGTGAATCACTGTTGTAGCTCTTTCTATGCTTAACGCACAACATTGACAAATGATGTGGTTTTACACCCCTTGTGATTTCAAAATGATCAATGCCTGTCACTTAGTAGAAATCTGTTAAATAATTAAATGAATAAAGACAAATGCTTATTGCTCTTATATCAAGTTTTTAAAGATTTAAGACCCTTCTATTTGCTTAATGTAACCAATATCTTTGGGTCCTCTGCCTGAGTTATCACCCCTAAGAGTCTGAGGTTTTTTTTTTTTTTTTTTAAAGTGGCATTCCTTCAAAATAACTAAAAGATATTATGTATCTCCATTTATGTAATTCTTATAAGCAGAACTTTGGTAAGTCTGGTTTAATATGAACAATCCTGGAGGAACAGGCTAAGAGTATTGACAATATTAATAAAGATCATTTCCTAACATTCTATGAATACCTTTGACCGCTCTCGCTTGAGCCCAAAGAAAAGAATTCTAAAATGGAGTGGAGTGATCCAGAAAAGCTGATTCCATTGTATTATTTAAGTGTGCATTGATTTCATTCTGCCATGTAAGTCACCATAACCCTCTGTTCAGTTGAAAATTATATCGGAACCATTCTTGGAAAATCAGTCCACTTGCCAAAAAGAGAATATAACTGTATGTAAGTCTATATTATGTTCATGGTTAAGCTGGATTTATGCCCTTCAAAAGATGAATTCACATATTTCTGAAATACAAAGTCTTTTTTAAGGATATCACCTGTTATCACTAATTCAACATCTTGTGATGACACAAAATCCTCACTGCACTAAAGTAATGGAAAGACACACAGAGAGAACTACAAAATTTACTGACCCTTCCAATACAGAAATCAATGCAGGGCCATAGATTTTGGGTTCCCAGAATAGGTTGTCTCCATCCCCATCACACACTCTTAGATGCATTTAATAGAGGAAGAACGTGAGGTAAGATCTGAGCGCAAAGGGCCAAGATTTCTACCACAGCTGTGAAAAATAAACATTTGGCTGCAATAACAATGTTCCAAACACTCACCCATCCGGCCTCTGCACAATTAAGCAATTTTGATTTTTTAAATAGATTTACTTTGTTAATGCTTTTTTATTGAACCATTGAAATATTTTGAAATAAATACTTTAAAAAGCCTTACAGCTACAGGATGAACAAGACTGCACAGCAACAATTAAAACCAACCAGTACACAGAAAACCAGGAATTGTTAATAGACAAAAGAAACTGTCAGAAATTTACTTCCTCTATTTATTTAAAATGAATGCTTTCCTTAAATTTTCTACCATATCCATTGAAGCATAATATTTTCAAACAATAAATACATAGAGTATGAACTGATCATCCCTGAAAATATGTTAACATCAGATTTGAGTATTTTAATTATTTTACAGATTCTTTTGTCCATATTAAGCATAAAAAGGAATAGAAGAAAACATTACCAGATTAAAGAGCTTAGCTATGAGTTAGAGTAGAGGGCTGGCAAATGCATGGAATGTATGTTACCAATCATCCCTCCAGAACCTGCAGACCCAGCTAATCCCAGCTCTTCCCACTGCATCCAGAGGCAGCCTCCCCATCCTTAACCCAGCATGCCAACTGGCCCCTTCTAATGTGAAATCAAATAGGTTAGTCAACCCCAACTTTGACTCACCATAGATTTCTATACAACAGAAGATGAACTAATTTCCTAGAATGTTCATCCATGTTTGAAACACTCTTTCATGTTCCACCACATGTCAAATGACTCTTTCAATATTGAAACATAACATTCATGGAAGTCTGAACTTGCACACAAATTCATCTATAGTACACTAGGCACTATACTACACACTTTACACATATTCTATCTTTTCATCCTCATTACATTGGGTACTAATATTATCACCATTTTAAGGAAGAGGAAACTGAGTCTTTGAGAACTCTTCGAAAGGAAGTATGTGGTAGATCTGTCCAGTCTTCATTCCAAAAACTGTGCTTTTAGCCACCACTAAAAGGGGAGTACTGTCTCCCCTTTTCTTCTCAAAGGCTCAAGTTGTGTATTTTATGAAACCTTTAACAGGAGAATTTCACAAACTTTATTTGTCCTGTGTCTCTTGGCCCTAACAAAGTTAAATACTACTGCAAAAATCCCTTAAGTTGTCCATGCCACAACATTTTGCTTAGTCATTGCACAATGGTCCTACCACTAAATCTCTTATTATTGCATTTAAATTTCATTGAATGTTATTGTACGTGCTTAGAATTCCTTTGTGATAAACTTTTAGGAGGGCTGTCATGTGGTAGAGCTGTGCAGAAACTACTGTGTCCCTACACCATTAAAAGTGGAATGGGTGTCACCAGCAAGAGGCAGGAGAAAAGACAGTGTGGCTGGGATTTACTCCTGGAGAGCAGCACTTTCCAGGTAATCCTTGGTCCAAAGAAGAAAGAAGCAACCAAACTAAGAAGACAGCCACATGTTCACATAACTAAATTTTGAAACTAGAAAATCAAAACACTTGGAGAAAAGAACATGTATGACATGAATGTATCTGTTTGGATTTTCCTCCCCCTGCCAGCATAACTATATTCTGGATTGTTGTACCCTAGCCTACACTGAAAACACAGACCACAAGCAATTAAGAAAACATCCCCAAATCCTAAACATTTCAAAGAAAACCTCTGAAAGAGTTATAGGTTAGTCTGTTTTCTAGATGTTTTAGAAGGTTCTAGAATCCACTCACCATCACAGAGAAGAAGCTTAGGACATACTTGACACCCACAGAGAACATAACAATTCCAACAGTGGACAGTAGGGGACATAAAGTTGGGTGTGGGGAGCAACAGGAGGGGGTTACTGGAGGGAAGGGAGCAAGGAGATATGAATCCTGTGTTTATGAAGGCCGAATGTGGATGGGAGTTGAAAGGGACCAGAAACCAGAGCACTAAATTCTTTACCTGCAAAGAGAAATGTGAGATGAGCGTTACCCCCTAGTGGTGGCCCAGAATTATAAACCCTACCAATAAAGCAGTAATTTTCAAATTCCATTTGCCTAAAATCTCCTGAGGCACATGTTGAAAATGCAAATTCCTGGACTCTGTTTACATAGGCTCTGATTCAGTAGATGCACAGCATAGGGCCCAGGGATGAACATTTTTTAGAGCATTGCATTTGATTCTGATGTAGGTGGGCTAGGCTGAGAGGCTATAGAATTTCCTTGGGGCACCAGGACCCGATTCTGCTAGCTGCACCAAGAAACTGTGAGTACCTGTTAGTAGGTGGGCAAAATTCTGGCAAAGTGCCTCAGATATGGTAGAATTTGCACAACAAATACACAATCTGCCTGTTGGAGAAGTATAATTTTTTTTTGAGACAGTTACACTCTGTTGCCCAGGCTAGAGTGCAGTGACATAATTACAGCTCACTGCAGCCTCGAACTTCTAGGTTCAAGCAATCCTCTTCCCTCAGCCTCCCAAAGCACTGGGATTACAGCCATGAGCCACCAAACTCAACCATATTACAACTATTAAAGAATACTTAATGACTGCTTCCTTTACATACGTAAAAATCTAAAAAAATTGCTCTCCCTCTCCCTCTCCCTCTCCCTCTCCCTCTCCCTCTCCCTCTCCCTCTCCCTCTCCCTCTCCCTCTCCCTCTCCCTCTCCCTCTCCCTCTCCCTCTCCCTCTCCCTCTCCCTCTCCCTCTGCCCCTCCCCTTTCTTCGGTCTCCCTCTCCTTTTTTCTGCTGTTATCGAAGCTGGACTGTACTGCCATGATCTCGGCTCGCTGCAACCTCCCTGCCTCGGGCTCCTGTGACTCTCCTGCCTCGGCCTGCCGAGTGCCTGGGATTGCAGCCGCGCGCCGCCACGCCTGAATGGTTTTTGTATTTTTGGTGGAGACGGGGTTTCGCCGTGTTGACCCGGCTGGTCTCCAGCTCCTGGCCTCGAGTGATCTGCTTGCCTCGGCCTCCGGAGGTGCTGGGATTGCAGACGGAGTCTCGCTAACTCAATGCTCAATGGTGCTCAGGCTGGAGTGCAGTGGTGTGATCTCGGCTCGCTGCAACCTCCACCTACCAGCCTCCTGCCTTGGCCTCTTAAAGTGCTAAGATTACAGCCTCTGCCCCGCCGCCACCCCGTCTAGGAAGTGAGGAGCATCTCTGCCTGGCCGCCCATCGTCTGGGATGTGAGGAGCCCCTCTGCCTGGCCGCCCTATCTGAGAAGTGAGGAGCGCCTCTGCCCGGCCGCCCATCGTCTGGGATGTGAGGAGCGCCTCTGCCCGGCTGCCACCCCGTCTGGGAGGAAGTGAGGAGCGCCTCTGCCCGGCTGCCCCGTCTGGGAGATGAGGAGCACCTCTGCCCGGCCGCCCCGTCTGGGAGGTGAGGAGCGCCTCTGACTGGCCGCCACCCCGTCTGGGAGGAAGTGAGGAGCGCCTCTGCCCGGTTGCCCCATCAGGGAAGTGAGGAGCGCCTCTGCCTGGCCGCCACCCCGTCTGGGAAGTGAGGAGCGCCTCTGCCCGGCTGCCACCCCATATGGGAAGTGAGGAGCGCCTCTGCCCAGCCGCCCCGTCTGGGAGGTGAGGAGTGCCTCTGCCCGGTCGCCCCGTCTGGGAGGTGAGGAGCGCCTCTGCCTGGCCGCCACCCCGTCTGGGAGGAAGTGAGGAGCGCCTCTGCCCAGCTGCCCCATCTGGGAAGTGAGGAGCGCCTCTGCCCGGCTGCCACCCCCTATGGGAAGTGAGGAGCGCCTCTGCCCAGCCGCCCACTCTGGGAAGTGAGGAGCGCCTCTGCCCGGCCGCCCACTCTGGGAGGTGAGGAGTGCCTCTGCCCGGCCTCCCCGTCTGGGAGGTGAGGAGCGCCTCTGCCTGGCCGCCACCCCGTCTGGGAGGAAGTGAGGAGCACCTCTGCCCAGCTGCCCCATCTGGGAAGTGAGGAGCGCCTCTGCCCGGCTGCCACCCCCTATGGGAAGTGAGGAGCGCCTCTGCCCGGCCGCCCACTCTGGGAGGTGAGGAGTGCCTCTGCCCGGCCTCCCGGTCTGGGAGGTGAGGAGCGCCTCTGCCTGGCCGCCACCCCGTCTGGGAGGAAGTGAGGAGTGCCTCTGCCCAGCTGCCCCATCTGGGAAGTGAGGAGCGCATCTGCCTGGCGGCCACCCTGTCTGGGAGGAAGTGAGGAGCACCTCTGCCCGGCCGCCCCGTCTGGGAAGTGAGGAGCGCCTCTGCCTGGCCGCCACCCCGTCTGGGAGGAAGTGAGGAGCGCCTCTGCCCGGCTGCCCCATCTGGGAAGTAAGGAGCGCCTCTGCCCGGCTGCCACCCGTATGGGAAGTGAGGAGCACCTCTGCCCGGCCGCCCCGTCTGGGAGGTGAGGAGTGCCTCTGCCTGGCCACCCCGTCTGGGAAGTGAGGAGCGCCTCTGCCCGGCCACCCCGTCTGGGAAGTGAGGAGCGCCTCTGTCTGGCCGCCACCCCGTCTGGGAGGAAGTGAGGAGCGCCTCTGCCCGGCCGCCACCCCGTATGGGAAGTGAGGAGCGCCTCTGCCCAGCCGCCCCGTCTGGGAGGTGAGGAGTGCCTCTGCCCGGCTGCCACCCCGTCTGGGAGGAAGTGAGGAGCACCTATGCCCGGCTGCCCCGTCTGGGAGATGAGGAGCACCTCTGCCCGGCCGCCCCGTCTGGGAGGTGAGGAGCGCCTCTGCCTGGCCGCCACCCCGTCTGGGAGGAAGTGAGGAGCGTCTCTGCCCGGCTGCCCCATCTGGGAAGTGAGGAGCGCCTCTGCCCGGCCGCCCGGTCTGGGAAGTGAGGAGCGCCTCTGCCCGGCCGCCCCGTCTGGGAGGTGAGGAGCGCCTCTGCCCGGCTGCCACCTGGTCTGGGAGGAAGTGAGGAGCGCCTCTGCCCGGGCGGCCCCGTCTGGGAAGTGAGGAGCGTCTCTGCCCGGGCGGCCCCGTCTGGGAAGCGAGGAGCGCCTCTGCCCGGGCGGCCCCGTCTGGGAAGCGAGGAGCGCCTCTGCCCGGCCGCCCTGTCTGGGAGGTGAGGAGCGCCTCTGCCCGGCTGCCCTGTCTGGGAGGTGTACCCAACAGCTCCGAAGAGACAGCGACCATCGGGAGCGGGCCATGAGGACGATGGCGGTTTTGTTGAAGAGAAGAGGAGGAAGTGTGGGGAAAGGAAGGAGAGATCAGATTGTTGCTGTGTCTGTGTAGTAAGAGGTGGGCATAGGAGACTCCATTTTGTTCTGACTAGGAGAAATTCTTCTGCCTTGGGATGCTGTTGATCTATGGCCTTTCCCCCAGCCCCCTGCTCTCTGAAACATATGCTGTGTCAACTCAGGGTTAAATGGATTAAGGGCGGTGCAAGATGTGCTTTGTTAAACAGATGCTTGAAGGCAGCATGCTCTTTAAGAGTCATCACCACTCCCTAATCTCAAGTACTCAGGGGCACAAACACTGCAGAAGGCCGCAGGGACCTCTGCCTAGGAAAACCAGAGACCTTTGTTCATGTGTTTATCTCCTGACCTTCTCTCCACTATTATCCTATGACCCTGCCATATCCCCCTCTCCCAGAAACACCCAAGAATCATCAATAAATTCTTCATAAATTAAAAAATAAAAAATAAATAAAAAAAAAATCAAGACTGTGTGTTAATGGAGAAATGATAGATATATAGATCAAAGCAACAGAGAGCCCAGAAAGAGATCGACAGAAGCATAGTCAACTGATTTTTGACACATATGCAAAGGCAAGTCAATGGAGAAAGGGTAGTCTTTTCAACAAGTGGTGCTGGGACAACTAGACATCCATACGTGGAATAACATTCATGGCAGGAGAATATAAAATGGTAGAACCCACTTTGGAACATAGTTTGGTAATTTCTGTCAAAGAAAAATCCACTAATCCCATTCCTATGTATTTACCCCAATAAACTGCAAACTTATGTCCACACAGAGATCTGTACACTAATGTTTACCACAGCTCTATTCATAACCACCAAAAAACTGGTAACAACCAAGTCGTCCTTCAACAGGTGAATGAACTGTGGTACATCCATACAATGGAATAGTATTCAGTAATGAAAAGGAACAGGCTATTCATTCACATAATATGGATGAATCCTCTAAAAGCAAGACCAAAAAAAGGCTGCATATTGCATGATTCCACTTATGTGATATTCTGGAAAAGGCAGAATTATAGTTAAAAATTCAGAAGTACACTATTGTGAGGCATTTCTAGGGGGAAAAGCTGGCTAGATTTTTTTTGAACAGGAATAGCTCTGATCAGGTCAACTCGGATAGGAGTCTATGGAAGTTTGCATCACTATATATCATCTCTTTAGAAAATGTATTTAACTTTCAAAATAAGAAAATATATTCACATTGCTTAAAATTCAAAACACATACGTAAAAGTTTATGTAGTGAAAAGTCTCCCTCTCACCCTCTACCTGCTTGGTCATGCATGTTCCAAAACTATCAGTGTCTTCAATATTCTTGATTGACCCTTAGGATATTAACAATCTTTTGCTACTACAAGCAATACTCCAATTAATATGCAAATATTTGTTGAATAAATTCCTGGAAGTGTTAAAAAAAAAAAAAAAATCTAAAAAATTGCAGAAGAAAAGGAGAGCATGAGGTAAGTATTTTTTTCTCACTAAACTCAATTATTATAGATCACTCCTTAACTTTACGATTGCTCTTCTTATTTCTGATACTTTTTTTTTCAGGGGAAGGGAGAAGGGAAAGTGGGACACCAGAGCACTGTTTAGGAAACTTGCTTTTAACAGTGTAACGTTACAAGTGTATTCATGATTTTTAATATTCGAAACAAAGAATAGGATATGTTTCTTTAGCTCCTGTTATGAGCTGATTGTATGCCCCCAAAATTCACATGTTGAAGTCCTAATACCCAAGTGCCTCAGAATATAACTCTATTTGGAGATAGGGTTTTTTAAAAAAAATACCTTCTTACTTCATTGAGAGGAGATAGGGTCTTTAAGGGGTAATTACATTAAAACAAAGTCATTAGAGTAGGCTTTAATGCAATATGGCAAATATCCTTATTTAACAAAAAGAAAATTTGGACACAGATGGTTTCAGAGAGAAGTTGATATGAAGACACAGAGAAAAGACAGCCATGTAGAAGCCTGCGAGAGAGGCCTGGAAGAGATCCTTCCCTCACAGCCCTCAGAGGAAACCAACCCTGCCATCACCTTAATCTTGGACTCCCAGCCTCAGAATTGTGAGAAAATAAATTTTTATTGTTTAGGGCACTGGTTCTGTGATATTTTGCCATGGCAGCTCTAGCAAACTAATACACCTCCCCATAAAAAAAAAGGGAAGCTGTCTTTGTTCATCCAATACCTTCCCTAGGACAGCATATCACCCCTTACCCCTTGTCCTAGCTCTGACGGGAGGCCAGCCTTGCTCAAAGTTGACACCCTGGAGTAAGACTCCGCAAAAGGAAGGAGAGAGTAGCACCAGGTTTAAAATTATCTCTTTGTGATACTTTGAAGCTCATGGGACCATGGCTGCTCAACTTCCTGCAGCTCCTTCTCCCTTCTTCAGTATGGAAGAGCGGGATGAGGACTGGGGAGGTGAAGGCTGCTATGAAACCAGACCCAATATCCACAAGTCCAAAGACCAGCCCACTCTTCTCCTTGCCTTTCTGATCAGAGGAAGAATGGATGGCTGCTTTCTTTTTTCTAGATGTAGCCTCCTTTGATTTCATTATTAGGAAATGTATGCAAATGCTGATGGGCTGTTTTACACTGGGACGAGTGCATATTGGGGAAGTGTTTACGTGTACAGCAGTGGGGGAGTACATTCTAGAAACCTTTGATTTTGGAAGAAGAAAATGGGCCGTATTCCATCCTGGTTAAAACACTTCATCAAAAGTGCATCCATGCATTGAAAAGGCTGAGCCTTCCGCCTGGCAATGCTCTGGATTTTGATGGAGTTGTTTTTAATGGACCTTTCTCCTGTTGCCTTTAGTAATTGAGGCATTGATAGCCTAACTTCCTCTTGCAGGTAATCCCAGTACTCACTGATCAGCCTTCTGAGCAAAGGGCTGCCTTCCCATCCTCTCCTACTAGTCTGTGATCATTCTTCTTCCATATTAGTGATAGAAAAGTTGGAGAAAGGATAACGCTTCAAATCACACAAAAATGTCTTAAGAAAAGTTACCTTAACATACAAGTTACTAGAAGAATTCTTCAGTCTCCTCTTCATTTTAGCAATATTTATTTTTCACCAAATTCTTTCTTAAATTCTATAATGTTATAACTGGCTCAAAGAACGTTGATTCTTAAAGAGAACTAACTCCCCACATCCACAGTCCATTGCTGGGACATTCCAGTCTTTAAGCTTGTTGCCAATAGTTAAGAAACTACTTTAAAGGACTCAACTCTTATGCAAGCAGAACTTGTCAATTACCTAACTCAACTTCCTCAAAGGCAAAAGCAACCCCAAAGAAAAGTCAAAACTGGAAAAAAATAAACAATTCTATTAAGCCACCCCTTCCCACTCCAGTTGTGGCAGGGGGCCAAAGTCTTCCCTTCATTTCTTTGGAGTTTTGGGTTTGGGTTCCTACTGCAAGGGCATTGCCACCAACTCAGGGTGAAAAGGACAGGTAGCAGATGGACCTGGCACATAAAGAGATGAACAGCAGGCCACACAAAGGCACGCTCTCTGGGGACACTGAAGGGCACGAACATGTGGGGTTAGGCCCATGGATTGCAGAGACAGATGGCCTGTTTGCAAGCCCAGCTCTGGCAAGTCTGAGATGTGTAACGGGGCAATGGACAACATCATGGTGGCTCAGCTTTCTCATCAGTATGGGGAGTATGACACATCAGCACCTGTGTCAGAGGGTGGCCAAGAGGATCAATGCACGAACAGCTCAGAGAGCATGAGATGCCGGCTGGCACATACTAACTGGTAAGCAATTTTTGTTGTTTTTGCTGTTGTTGCCTCCGGTATCCTTGAGATCTAGTCTGTACTTCTTCTGGAGTTGGTATCCTTGTCTGTCTGTGGCTACTCTTTCCCAGTCACTAACACTAAATCACAGTTAGGCTGACTTTGAGAACCAAGAATTCCACAACTAACTTTGAGACAAAATGAATCAACAGAAGAAACTCAACGGCAGACAAGGCTAAGAGTCTATGGGAAAGGTCGACTAAGAGGGGAGAAGACGCAGAAGGAACAGCTCACAAAACACCACAGGTCAACAGAATGTCCTTATTAATCCGAACATTCCTCGTATAATCTTAGATTTTAAAATATGAATGAACTCATGTTTTTTTAAAATATATTTCCTACCTCTGTCCATTGAAGAAACTTATAATGACTCCTGATAGCAACAAGCCCACCTGGCATCCACATCTGGGTTTCTTAATGCATTCTCCACAAAATATACCCAGGGATCCTTGAAGTAACAACTGATTTCAGGCCTGGGATGGAAACAAGTAAGATGAGCCCAGGACATGTGATGGTGCCAGAAAACAAGGCACTATTTGTCATAGGGGCTCAATTTGAAGGACAAGTAGAGTGTCAAAAATAATAATGCCTGTAACTGATCATAAATATTAAATAAATAAAAATCATGACTCCATAGTGATACTCAGAAAAAGGATGAGTGAAGAAAACTCTTCTTTACAGAGGAATGCCAGTAACTCAAGGTAGAAGCAATGAAAGAATTACAAAATCTTAATTTTGCAACTCTAGTGGAGTAGCTAATACAGGCTAATTGACTCAAAGGAAACTTAAAAACAGGGTTGGAAAGTTGTTGGGAAACAGCATATTTGCACTTTGCAAAATATCACCCCACAAACTATTACTAATTGCAATTAAAAGTGTATTTTGTTTGTTTGTTTGCTTTTTTGAGATGGAGTCTCGCTCTGTCGTCCAGGCGGGAGTGCAGCAGTGCAATCTTGGCTACTGCAACCTCCGCCTCCTGGTTCAAGTGATTCTTCTGCCTCAGCTGGGACTACAGGCGCATGCCACTATGCCTGGTTTTTTTTGTTTTGGTTTGGTTTTTTGTTTTTTGTGTTTTTAGTAGAGACAGGCTTTCACTGTGTTAGCCAGGATGGTCTCAATCTGCTGACGTTGTGATCCGCCTCCTTGGCCTCCCAAACTGCTGAGATTACAGACATGAGCCACTGCACCCGGCCTAAAGTATATTTTTACAGTGGAAAGATGTAGTAGTCATCAGCTCAACATCAGTAATATTGAGACAGCAGCACATCGTGCCATATGAACGTCACAGCATCACCTATTAAGTAGCTTTGGCAAAAAATGTTTAACCTGAATCTACTCAAGCCTGTAAACCTAGCTTCCAGTTTACAGGAAATACAAAGGATAGAGGAACAAGTAAATGACATGTAAAGAAACCATCAAGAAACCGATAATGTGGGGCGTTCTTTAAGACAGCTAGGCTAGACTCTTCAAAAAGTTCAAAAAGAAGGTATAGAGACTGTTACTGCTTAAAGAAGAATAACCAAATGCAATGCATGAATCTTGATTTTATCCCAGTGTTGGAAAAAAGCTATAAGATGTTTTCAAATAAGCAGGGAAATTTGAAAATATGCTAGATATTACTAGATAAGTGTAAAACAGAATCATTGTAAACTTTCTTAGGTACAATATTGCATTATGGTAATGTAAGGAGAACGTCCTCAGGAGATGCATCTCAAGTATTTAGGGGTGAAATGCTATGATGTCTGAAACTTAAGAGAGAGAGCGAGACAGAAGAGCAGACACAGCAAAATGCTGACTGTATGCTGCTGTAGCACACAGGCATGGTATGCACGAAGTGCTTTCGTTTTTTAGAAACCGCTCTGCAGGTATGCCCCCCTGTACCATTTTATTCCCATTCAAGGGTACTTTATTCAGCCTTTCCAGACTTTAGCCCGGAGACATGGATTTTTGCGTTGGCTTCATTATCTGACAGCAGGAGCATCTGCTCTACATGCTGGCATCAGGTTTCCTGTCCAGAGGCACACCCAGGTGCAGCCAGGGAGTCAGTGAGAAAGCTGTTCCACACCCTGAATTCCTTATTTCCTACAGGCAATGGGGTAGAAAGGGAGGCCTGAATTATGGCTGTACCCAGCCAGGTTCCGCTGACAAGCTTTTCTAGCTGCCTTACTACATGGTGATTATTAACCACACAATGGAAGTCCACCCAGCCTGGGCCCTCCACTGCCACAAGAGGAGCCCCAAATGATTTCAAATAATAACAGTGCCAACCGCAGTTCTTCAGTACTCATTACATGCCAGACACCATTCTAAGTGCCTCACATTTACCGTAATTCATGGATTTCCAGATGGGGTTAATCTTTACCATAGTATCATTAAGTAATACTATCAAGTACTGAATGGAAAACACTGTCGGCAAAGGCAAAAAAAAATTGCAATATAATTTACATTCAGAATGCTAAATCATTTTTGCTAGAAAAAACAGGAATTCGTACTGGGGGTGGGAAGAACTTCGCTATTTCTCTCCTAAAAACCATTAATGCAAGCCCCCTTCAAATTCTTGCATGTCTAGGCATCTATAATCATCTATCATGAGAAAGAATATATCACAGTCAAAATCACAGCTTGCTTCCTGACATAGGTTTTGTCTATCATGGCAGTGAAAGCAGGAGAGGTGAAGATCTATGACCTAATCCAGCTGTTCCTCTCCCAGGGCCTCCCTAATCGGCCATTTTGCCAGTGCTCATATCTCTCTTTTCACATTAATGTCAGAGAGTTCAAAAGACTTAACCAGATGTTTCCCTGCTCAGAGTTACTGCAGACAGATATTAAGGAGGAGAAAATAAGCTTCAAATATCCCATGGGGAGAGAATGTGGGGAAACCTGCAAACATCGAGGAAGTTAGGCATTTGAATCTGTGAGAGCAGCAACATGAACATGTGTAAAAAAGAAGTGTGGGAAACCATGCGGAAAGTGACTCCAGTACTTAACTACACAATACCTACATAGAAGACAGGATTTTGCATTACTCAAACGGGAAGTCTTCACTGGAATGCCATACAACCATTGGGATAAATGAACCCTCACTATAGGCAACAACATGGGTGAAGCCTCATATAATGTTGACCTAAAGAAGTCAGACACTAAAAAGTACATACTCCAGGGCTATATGATATTTATTTAATTTTTTAGCTAAAAAAATTAAATGTGTTTTAAAATGTGTACATAAAATCCAAATCAAGCAAAAAAACTTGATGCTGATAGACTTCAGAATAGTGAAGAGGCTGTAGGGATCAGGAAGGGCACGACAGAGAGGCTTGCTGGTCAGGTTCTGTTTCTTGATCCAGATGCCAGTTACCCAGGTACGTTCTGTGTGAGAATTCATTAAACTGTATGCCTCTATCTATACACAGAAAGCTGTTCCACACACTGAGTTCCTTGTTTCCTACAGGAAATGAGGCTGTAAGGGAGGCCTGAATTTTGGCTGTACCCAAGCAGGCTTAGCCGACGAGCTTTACATTAAACATCAGTAATACCTAGATTAAATTTCCAGATCTATACTTCAATAAAAAGTTTAATTCAAAATATGAAAACAATTTAATATCCCTACACCAAGAGACCTCTGACTTCTACTTCTGAAAGAACCTCAGAAATGGTGGTATTACCTAAAATCATCAACTTAAAGAAAGTGAAGAGCTCAAGGCAATTGGGAACCAACATCTAGTCTGTGTGTAAAGTGAAATTAGACACAGCCCCTGCCACAGCCTTACAAATAACTCTGCAAGCATTAGCAACAATTACTAGGGGAAGTAATTACAAAGGCCTTTGATCTTCTATTATGTCTTCTATCTGAGATCTCAAGAAGTCAGTAAACAAACAAGGCCTAGCAGTCCTCTGACAGAGCCACCTGTCTGCATCTCTTTACAGCACCAGGCCCAGATCCAGTCACCTTTCCACAGTAGCAACTAAATTCAGGAAAGGACCTAGAGGTTACCAAGGTCCTATATAAGAGGTTACCAAGGTCCTATATAAGTCATGACTTAAACTGACTTCATATAAGTTAACTCCCATCTACTCTTTATAAACAGGATCCCAGTCAGACAACAAATCTGTGTCCTAGGTTGGCATTGCCTAATATATTGGATTATTTATTTATTTATTTATTTATTTATTTATTTATTTTTGAGATAGAGTCTTGCTCTGTTACCCAGGCTGGAGTGCAGTGGCATGATCTTGGCTCACTGCAACCTCCACCTCCCAGGTTCAAGCCATTCTCCTGCCTCAGCCTCCCTAGTAGCTTGTACTACAGGTGCACGCCACCACACCTGGCTGATTGTTGTATTTTTAGTAGAGTCGGGGTTTCACCATGTTGTCCAGGCTGGTCTCAAACTCCTGACCTCAGGTGATCCACCCACCTTGGCCTCCCAAAGTGCTGGGATTACAGGCGTGAGCCACCACACCCAGCTGATATACCGGATTCTTAAAAGTGAGAACGAATAGAGAACTTGAGAGAAATAGAACAGCCTGCTACATCAGACCTCCCAATTCTATCTGACATTTTTGCCTACTGTTATAGATTAAATTGTGCTCCCCCCACAAAAGTACATATTATAGTTGTAACCCCAAGTACCTCATCAGAATTTGGAAACAGGTCCATTGCCGATGTAGTTAAATGAGGTCATACTGGAGTAGGATGGGCACTGATCCAACATGACTGGTGGCCTCATAGAAGGATAAATTCAGACACAGACACACACACAGGGGGAACACCACAAGTTATAAAGTTATGCGGCCACAAGCATAGGAAGTACCAGAAGCCAGGAGAGAGGGCTGGAACAGTTCCTTCCTTAGTGCCTTCAAGTGAGCCCAGCCTTGCCATCACCTTGATTTCAGTCTAGCATCCAGAACAGTGAGATGATAAATTTCTGTTGTTAGGCCACCAGTTTGTTACTCTGTTATGGCAACTCTTAACAAAAATACACCTACATAGTCCCCTTTGGCGATGTTGGTAAACAAAGCGGTGCTATCCTTATCTCAGAAATCGGGAAAGAAGTGCAGATAAATAAAGCAGATTGCCTTAGATCACAAAGCCATCCAGTTTAGAATTCAGGAATGAGATAAATTTTGTTACAAAAGGTTGTGAGAATGAAAGAAATGACAAAATCTCCTTTTCCAGAGGCCTGCTAATCCCTCTGGGTGGGTTGGTTTAAGATGCTCCTGTCTAAAGGGAACTCTGGGGGCTAAAGCACATCCCAGAAGATGCCTTCTACCCCTAGAAATCTAAGCCAACACCAGCACACCTTCCCCCATAGACTTGTAATTCCCACTGCGAGAATGAATTACTCTTCAAATGCCTGAATCTGCTAAAAAGAATGTAGTTACTGAAAATGAGTCAAGAAAAAAAAAGAGAATATGAATAGAAATGGCATTTTAATAAGTAATGAGACTTCAAGGGTGGCTGGTAGTTCAGAATCACTTCTGAACTTTCATATAGAATTAATCTACACTGTCTTCCAAAAACAGCAGTCCAGCAAAAACCTTGCAGGACAGTGTCCGTTTCAAATGCAGCCACAGAAAATAAAAAGGAACCTCTAAAAGTGATCAATGTTAGATTTTATGTTAGGGTTTTATGAATTGATCTCTGGTTATTATGGATCGGCTATGGCAGAAGTCCAAATTACATTAAATATAGTAACATCTAGATTCAATTTAGTATTAGCCAGAATAGTACAGCTAGAGTTACATTTTATGAAACAGAAATACTCTCATTTGAGAGACATTAACTAAGTACCTGCCATAAGCTGGATACCAGTCCAAAGTTAGACCCTTGGAGAACAAAACAGATACCAGCCCCGTCCTTACAGAGCTTAGAGTTGAGCTCACAAACTAGACTTCAGAGGTAACTCACACCATGGTAATATTTGCTGGTCTGTCTTTTTTTTTTTTTTTAAAAAGACAGTATCTCATTCTGTTGCCCCAGGCTGGAGGGCAGTGGCAAGATCACAGTTCACTGCATCCTCAAACCCCTGGGCTCAAGTGATCCTCTGCCTCAGCCTCCCAAGTAGCTGGGATTACAGACACAAGCTACCACACTCTGCTAATTTTTATAAATATTTTAGAGATGGGGGTCTTGCTATGTTGCCCAGGCTGGTCTCAAACTCCAGGGCTTGAGCAATCCTCCCACCTCAGCTTCTGAAGCTGCTGGGACTACAGGCATGAGCCACCATGCTGGCTATGGTTGGTCTTTAAAGGTAGAAATTAGGTGCCTCATTAGCACAGTAGCAAGAAGGTCAGTCTTATAAAAGTGAAAATTCAGTGACAACAATTTTAGAAATTTCTATTTGTTTTTTCAAATTTTAAAATGAGCCAGACCTCCATAGCTATCTTTGAAATGAGTTCCTCTTAGGTACACTGTATGGGAAGAGTGTTCCCCCTTGTGTTGTGTGGCAACCATGGAAAGAGACAAAGGTATAGCTTGAGAAAACCAAGGTCACTGATTTAACCCCCAAAGGACCAGGTAACTTCAGAGACTGTATTCATTATACTGGCTGGCAACCCCAGGTTTTAAGCCACTGGTTTACAGGAAGAGATTATGCTCTCCAGAATACTCAGATGTTATATGTACAGAACATTTCATGAATGGGAAGGGAAGCAAAAGCAAACACAAATAAAGACCCCATTACAGCAGGAAATGTTCAGGCCTCTTTGCAGAGATCCTGGCGCCTTCTCAAGGGAGGCAGGGGTGCAAGGTGATGGCGGCGTTCCTTCTGCTGCTACAGATGGGATACCCTCAGTCATTCAGGAACCCTCCCCTGGCCTGACAATGTGGCACTGTGACCCCTGGCCTGACAATGTGGCACTGTGACCTGACATCCTCAGCCTACCAGGTGAATTAACAGTGTTGACTGTCACATTCCTCAAGTGAATCCTAAGATTCTAAGCAATTCAGAAACAGACACGTTAACAAAGTCTGCCCTCCAGGAAACAGCAGCAGTTGCTTCAAGGAGGAAAACTCAGCTTCAGCCCAAAGCTACACCATTAGGACTTGATGCCATTCCAACTCGTGTTCTTTCTGAATGACATCAGATCACTTTCACCCAAATGACAAATTGGAAGAATAGATGCCAGTGTGATTAACTTCAGTTTTTACATTATTAAATTTGCAATTTGTAAATTAAAAAGACGCCCAGCACTTCAGAGGATCAGAGCTGGCTCACTGTGCTAATGGTGATGAGTTTTCACTGTGGCAAAAGTGAGCTTAAAATTGGGGCAATTATAACTGTATGTGTTTATGTGGATGTGCTCAGCTCACTAATTTTAAAGAACAAGATACTATACATCAAAAAGTAAGGATGGAAACCTTCAAAGCCACTCTCTTCAAATCACTTCAAAAGCAGGCTGAAAACAAACACTCTGAAGTCCTGCTCCAGCAGAGTCCTGGGGAAATTACAAAAAGAAATTAAACTATAGTTATAGTTATCACTTCTTATTACATGCCACATTGTCTTTAAGAAAAAAAAATCAAAATGTATAAAAATAAGGTTTTCAAATACAAAAGGATCATATTTGCAGAGTTAATCAATCATGTCCAGGCAGTTATTTAAGGTACGCCAGAAAACAAGCACTCACTTCCCCAGGCTTCAGGAAAGCGAGTAAGTTTCACTGCTCTCCAGAGCTTTCTACAAAGACCTGACTGGGGGCTGCCTGTGCTCTGGGCATGTCCCCAGTCTGATCTTTTGCCTTATCTTTGCAAAGTTGCAAGCAACTTCCTGGAATTAAAAATTAGCTGCCAGGGCATTCCGTGGCATTTTACAGGCCACTGGTCACCAAGTCGTCCATGGCCATGCATTCTAACAGACAGCAGTTCGGCTATGCCCAGAGGCATAGTTTGTCATCACTGCAAATTACAAATACCAGGAGTGCATGTGGGGCTGCGGGGCTACAAACCCTGCACCTACTGGGTTAGGAATGTTCTCACTTCTCCCTACTAAAAGTTTCCTCCCCCTCCCCACAGAACCAACTCTAACCCCAGCACATCTTAACCTTGGCACTACACAGCCAAGGAATTTACAAAAATGTCTGAACAGCTGAGATTTAAAACATTCCTAACAACCTCCACTGAATGAAGGCAACCAAGTTTTCCATCTACTTTCATCTCTTGGTCTTTTTTGGTGATGATTTTTTCCCTCTACCTTTTAAGGTAATATATCCACATTATAGCCCATATATTAGATCCAGAACAGTTTTTTAAAATTTCATCACATATACACAACCAGCATTAACATTCTCTTCTTGTCTTTTTTTCACAGAATTTTATTCTGCCTCATACCTAACTTAAAACATACCCTAAATATTATTTTACTGGTGAAATGGACATAGTACTACCATTTCCTTATCCATTCCCTTCTTGTTAGACAAATAACTCACTTTCAGTTTTTCTTTATTATGAATTACAGAACATCTTTATGACAAATCTTTTTCTGTGTGTCAACCATTCCCTTGGAAATAGATTTCTAGAGTTAGGCTGAAAACTAACACTTCCAAGAGCTGTTCTCTCAGAGTCCTGGGGAAATTATTTTAAACTATAGTTATCACTTCTTATTATATGCTGCATTCTCTTTAAGAAAAAAATCAAAATGTACAAAAATAAGGTTTCCAAATACAAAGGGATCATATTTGCAAAGTTAATCTATTCTGTCCAGGCTGCTATATAAGGCATGCCAGGAGAGAGAGCCCTCACCTCCCCAGGCTGCAGGAAAGCTAGTAAGTTACTCTAGTGCTACTCTGGTAGCTATTAAGTTACTCCAGTGTTAAATCCTGACATTTCACTTTCCCATATTCAAAACCCATTCTCCCGCTCCTCTGGATTGCTCCAGTGTTAAATCCTGACATTTCACTTTCCTATATTCAAAACCCATTCTCCTGCTCCTCTGGATCCTCCTTCTCTCCTAGATTGGCCTCAAACTCCGTCAGCCTCCTGCCTCATCAGCCGTAGCACTGGCCATAGTTTCTGAGGCCTTTTGTCTTTGCTTTTGTCTCTGCATGTTTTTACTCATCCACCAACACAGCCGAACACACTCAGAAAAGTATTCTGCTAACATTGTTTTTAAAATTATATGGATTACATATCTGTTTATCTCACCTGCTTTTCAGAATATATGACATTTAGTAATCAGAAGCATTTATTAGGCATCTACCACAGAAAAACAAAACTAGGGTTGTCATATGACCAACTTTATACTTGTATTTTTGTTAAGATTTTCCACAAACCTGGAGTCAAACCCAGGTCATAGTCAAACTATGCACATTAGTTATAGGTTCTTCTAACTTCTGCCCTCTATTCCTTCACTTACAAAAAATAAATGAATTTTCTTTTTTCTTTTCTCCAAGAGAAGTTTGACAACTTTTAAAGAGTTTAAAAGCATGATTTGTTGGTTGTTGTTTGTTTCAGTATCTTATGAACTATTTAACTTCATCACATGAACAGATTTAATGCAAACATACACATTAAGTCTAAATTGGTCAGAAATGTGTTCAATAAAATACACACACTGCAAAACACCACGTAAAACCACAGCCATAAACATATAGACCCATCTAAATAGAAACAGTCAATCTACACTTGATTGTCTGTGTCTACATTTTTTTATTACTATAATATTTGTTTACTGCTTATCCAATCAGCACTGGCACCGCCCGTAAGGAAGCAACAGCTAGTGCCAAAGATTTGAGAACAGTTTATAAAATGGGAGGGAAATAGAGGGGAAGGAAGATTTCTGAATTTAAAAATCAAAAGCATAAAGTTTATGGAGCATCTAGGAATTATATACTCACTGGATTTATAATAAAAGTTTCTACAATACGGCTCTATATGACTGATTGGCTCACTGTGTTTTATGAAATACAAAGTCCTTAAAAAGAGAAAAGGCACCTTGTTTTCTTTAAAATTATTAACACTGACTGAGCACACTATATTGTATATTAACAAAATATATATGACACTGCTAATATGGGTTGCCTTGCGGACAAAAACTAGCTGCCTGGAGGAGGAAACATGGGGTGGGGGATTCTCACTGTACATTCTTTTGTCGCCTTTAAATGTTGAAGCATATGAGTCAATCACCTATTCAGAAAATAAATTGTATTTTAAAATTTTAAAGCATTTCATAGGATATTCTGGAAGCTCAATAAATGTTAACTCAAATTAATCCATTTCCCAGGAAAGTAAGTGGTAGGCCCGGAGAGACCACTTAGTTAACATTTTTCTTCAAAGAGGGAACCTCCCTTCATTTAGCTACCTTCTAGAATCACGGCAATATTATATTTTTATTATAATAACATTTTTTCACCCCAATTACTCTTCTCTGAGGCTGGAAGTGCCCATCAGCACACCTTGATTCACAGTTGATTGCCAAAAGCCTTTGTGCGTGCCCTTAGAAGTCAGGTTCGTGTTGCTGGAAGCAGGGAGAAAACCTCAGAGAACTTCGTATCACCTATCATCCTATCACTAACTCAACCTCTGCTCTGTAGGTTGGAGAATCAGGCCGATATGTGCTATAATTATTCCTATTAATGGCATGAAAGTTGATGTTTTAGATCTATATAGAAGTAACTGCAACTAAAATCAAAAACAAAAGGAGAGAATAAGTGAGAGAGCATGTGTGCATGTGTGTGTGTGTGCGCGCACGCGTGCGTCCATGCATGCATGCATGTGTGTGTGCACGTGTGCCAACACAAAAGTGGCCCTGTGGTCGACCCTTTGAGTAAACATTCACTTTAGCCTCTGACCTGAACCCACATTGACCCACCCCACCTGGACACTCACAGGGCTCCACAGCAGACACCTTCTTTACGTAACTTGGCCATGTCTTGGCTATAAGATCCTCTGAAAGCACTCGTTGCATTTGCAACTTCTGGATTAATATTGATCCTTAGATGCTTGTATGGGCTCCGATTTTCTATTGAGTCTCCATAAGCCAATGGAGCACAGTCTGTTGAGGCTTCCTTCCCCAGACCCATCACTTCTGCCCTCCTTCTCCTTTCATACAGCCATCACCCTGGTCTGGGTCTCCACGGCCTCACCCGAGGTTGCTGTCCTCTCCCTCTCTCATTTAGCTTCTGCTTATAACTCAGAGGATCAGCAACATGGGCTAAAGGGAAAGGATCAGAGACAGGCAAATCCAGGCTGGAGAGAAACTGAGTGCATCACCCTGCCTGCAGAGTTTTGGCGATGGTCCAGCAGGTACCTATAGAAGTGCAGGCACCCGCGCCCACTTGGGCCCCCAACTCTGTCATCCAAGGAGACACAGCAGTGGTAGGAGGATAAGCAAAAGCACTGAGTGGAAGAAGAGGGGGCCTCAGCAGCACAATGGATCTTCCTAATGCTCTACTCAGCACAGAGCCCCAAACAGCTGCAGGACATGGCCCAGAACCAACATTGCCTCCCAGCATCACGGCAGTGGGCTTGGACAGGAAGATGGCAAGAACAAGGCAGATCCCAGGACCTAGCCGGCATATCAGTAACAGCAGGAAATCAAAGAAAAAACTCAGAAACACGGACCAAGAAAACACCATGAGGGTGGAAGCAAGGGTGTCATTCAGGGCACATGCCTTCTCTCACTCAGGGCTTCAGCTGGTTTTCTACCTGCCAGCTAATGGGTGTGAAGCTGTCAGGGTGACTCTGCCCACATCAGCAATGGGTCAGAGACCAAGCGATATACTGGGTTGGGCCTGCTAGTGAAAAGCAAGAAAAGCTACAACTGCACAGGGTTGCAGAAAGCAGTGACAGCTGCCAGCCTGCCACTCTACTCACTCAAAAAACTCTTAACAGCTCTGCCTACCTCACCATTATCATCATCATTAAACCCAGCAGTGACTGGGCATGCATTACCCATGAAGACATCACCTCTTACCATTCTCCCTGCTCACTCTTCTCCAGCCATTCTGGCTTCCTTGGTGTTCCTTGAATAAATGAGGTTAAGTTCCCACCCCAGGGCCTTTGCACTTGCTGTTCCCTCTGCCTAGAAAGCTCTCCTCATAAGTACCTTCAAAGCACTTTCTCTCTCCTCCTTCCATCTTCACTCAAATGTCTCAGGCTTTCCTGACCACCCTATTTAAAATTGCAAATCCAGGCCAGGCATGGTGGCTCAAACCTGTAATCCTAGCCCTTTGGGAGACCGAGCTGGGCAGATCACTCGAGGTCAGGAATTTGAGACCAGCCTGGCCAACATGGTGAAACCCCATCTCTACTAAAAACACAAAAATTAGCCAGGGATGGTGGCACTCACCTGTAATCCCAGCTACTCAGGAGGCTGAGGCACAAGAATCGCTTAAACCTGGGAGGCAGAGGCTGCAGTGAGCTGAAAGCATGCCACTGCATTCCAGCCTGGGCAACAGAGTGAAACTGTGTCTCAAAAAAATAAAATAAAATAAAATAAAAATAACCACCCTAGCATTCTCCCTTTCCTGTGTTATCCTTCATGCCATTTATTACATTGACATCCTATATGTTTACTTATGTGTTTGTTTATTATCCTCTTCACCAGAGGCACATGTGCTAAAAGTCAAGAAACTGAAATAAAATAAAATAACCACCCTAGTATTCTCCCTTTCCTGTGTTATCCTTCATAGCATTTATTACATTGACATCCTGTATGTTTACTTATGTGTTTGTTTATTATCCTCTTCACCAGAGGCACATGTGCTGAAAGTCAAGAAACGGTAAAACATAGGGAGACTGAGGAGGGCAGATCACTTGAGATCAGGAGTTCAAGACCAGCCTGGCCAACATGGCAAAACTCTGTCTCTACCAAAAATACAAAAATTAGCCAGGTGTAGTGGTGTGTGCCTGTAATCCCAACTACTCAGGAGGCTGAGGCAGGAGACTCATGTGAACCTGGGAGGCAGAGGTTGTAGTGAAATGAGACTGCGCCACTGTACTCCAGTTTGGGTGACAAAGCAAGACTCTATCTCAAAATAAAAGGGGAGTAAAACAACTTTCAAGAGAGAAAAGGAATGTTACCAGCAAAACAACCAATGCCATTATGCCCTTTTTCTTCTTCCCATTGCAAGCCATTTGCCTCCCAATCTTTAACATCTGGACTGAGAGACCTTGTCCTTGAAGTTTTCCTTCGTGGCTCTTTGATTCCCTGGTCTTCTCTTTCTCCAAATGACATTGTTTATTCTGTGCAAAACTTCACACTAACCAAAAGCGCCTGCCTTGTTGGGCTACTGGGGGACTTAAATGAGTTAATTCATGCTTAGAAAAGTACTAGGACAGTGTTCAGTCCTTGTTAAGTGTCCAGAAAATCACAGCCATTGTTATTACTTAGTATATGCACCTTCTATTATATCTACTGATTTAAGTCTTATTTCTATAGCTAGAGTATAAGCAAACTGAAGGCAAAGATCTTATCCTACATTTTGAGATTTCCCAGAGTACTTAATCCAGGTTTTTAATAATTATTTGACAACTGATTGAAACAAAGTATTTCTACTTTTAAATATTTGTTTGAAAACCCTTAGAACCTCTATTTAAACAGTAATTCCAATCCTTTACCTCTCCCAGGACTGACCTGGTATGCAAATACAGCAAATCCCTGAAAACGGCATTTATAACAGGAGCTTTGCTATAGCATGAACAGCAAAGCCAAAATACTATACAAAAGATCAAACAAATATTGACTAAAAGAATTTTCCCCAAGGCAACTGTTATAGTCTTATCTTGAATAGAATGTTTGCACAGTTAATTAAGTATTGCTATGGACTCAGCAAAATCCCAGGCAGACCCTGCCAAGCCGCGTTTTACATTCCCACCGCTTTATCGCTATTTACAAAGCCACGCACAAGTCCCTCTCCTCCTAGCCCCTCACCTATCAGTCCTGCTAATGCCGGGTGTGGAATTAAATGATAAGTAAGTCATACACCTTTTATCTGTAGACAAAAGATAATGGAATCTCAGTGCCAAGGATTCCATTTACCTATCCCACAGCAAATATGCTCTGTCATTTCCCTTCCAGAAATCAATCAGGCCGCATCTGTTACTACCTGTTGACTTCTTGGAAATGTATGAAATAGCAGAATCATGTAGAGAGAGAGGTGTTTACTGGTTTCACAGAACATGCCTCTATACACCAGATACTAATGAGAGTTTACTTCCTATGGTTACCGACCAAGAAGCCTGCCAGGACACCTCAAAATTCACCTCAAAATCACAGGCTGTTCTATACAGTGAATAAGCGGATTGCTAGCTTACAATGGGTTGTTTAATTATGGAGAAGGTCAGTTATGATGAATAGAAGCCAACAAGAGTCATTCACAACCTTTCTTCCTCCCCTCCTTCCATTCAGCCATTATTTATTGAGCATTTGTGATGATCCAGGCACTCTTCCAGGCACTGGGAATACCATCAAAAATACAATTACCATAGTCTCAGGAAGGTTATATGAGGGGGGAAGGAGATCAATAAAATAAAGAGGTTAAAATTTTATAGTGTGTTAGATATTAATAAGTGCTAAAGAGAAGAAAAATTAAGAAGCAGAATATGAAATCCCAAAGCCCCAGCAGAAGGAATAAACTTGTAGATGGGTAGCCAAAAACATCCTCAGGGAGAAGCCACTATTTGAAGAAAGTGAGAAAGCCAGCCTTGTAGGTTAGTGGGGAAGAGTCTTGCAGGGGGAGAAAATTGAAATGCCAAGGTCCTGTGGCAGAGCATGGCTGGCGTGTTGGGGAACATTAAGGAGGCCAGTGTGGTGAAGCCTGGTGCTCACTGGGAGACACGGAAGGAATACGCCCCAAGAGAAGCAGGGAGCAAGAACCTATAGTGCCTTGCTTCCAAAACATATGCATTTTTATTCATCACAGAAAAACCACCTGTTTACCAAATTTTCATTTACTCACAACTCTCCAGACATTATTTTTCTAAGAATTTATGTATTTCAAGAAAACGATTCACATACACACACACACGTACACATACACACACACACCACCCATCCCTGCAATTAAAAAAAAAAAAAAAAGTTGTACAGCTAGCCAACATATTTGTCTGGGGAAAGCTCCTAAGCTTCTATTAATAAAAATGAAAACTGTTCATGGCTTTGAGTGTAAGCTTCTGCAGGACTGGAACCAGGCCTCACACTGAGTAGTGGACACTGTTGGGCACCATGGACAACTGGGCACTCGGTGATGCTGTGGAAAGATGTCATGCTGGCTAAAAATAATAACATGCAGAGTTATAGGAGACAGGAATGTTGAAATTTACCACAGGGACTTTTTTCAATGTGGCAATGCTTCAAAGTCTTTGGCAAATTTAAATGCCAAGCTGGCTCATGCAGTATCCAGACCACACAACCTTCCTGCCCAACCAGCTTCTCAACATAAATAAGATGCTATCAGCCAAAATCTGTGACACAGCAGGGTTTGGGGTGGTACCTTAAGATCTGCTATCTTCCAATTCTATTCAATCCTAATCAACCCAGTTTCATTTATCACAGAAACAGTTTTCCATTACGAAACATTCATAAACAATTCCACCGCAGTGACTCCACTGTTCTTAGGTATACACAGTCTATGTCGCCAAGGCAAAAAAGCACGACTACAAGGCATGTCCTGTGTAACAATAACTAGTTATTATGTTACATGGATATTCTGTGTAATGATAAGAAAAACTAAAAATGTAAAAAAAAGTTATGATTATTAATGACTAGTCATCATTCTGCCTCCATCAAGTTCTCCCGAGGCCACCCCCACCAGCCCACCCACAAAATGGACACATTTCTGTGGCTGGGTCACTTTTCTGGCTCTCCTTGGTTGCAAGTTGTACCAAAACTGGAAAAAAAAAAAAAAAAAAAGTCTACATAATAAAGAACTTCGGGGTGGGGGTTGGGGGAAAGCAGTTGAAACTTCAGAAAGGTATGGATAGGCAAGTAAAAATGAGTTTTAAGAAGTGATCTAGAAGAGTGTGGAACAAGAGACAGAGGAGATAATTTTTAGAAATGTTTCTTAGAAGACCCCAGCAGCCAAAATGGTGAAGCAAATTGAGCAGAAGTTTGCTTTTCAGGAAGCCTTGGAGGCTGCAGGCGATAAACCTGGAGTAGTTGACTTCTCAGCCACATGATGTGGGTCTTGCAAAATGATCAAGACTTTGTTTCATTCCCTCTCTGAAAAGTATTCTAACATGATATTCCTTGAAGTAGATGTAGATGACTGTCAGGATGCTGCTTCAGCGTGTGAAGTCAAATGCATGCCAACCTAGTTTTTTAAGAAGGGACAAAAGGTAGGTGAATTTTCTGGAGCTATAATAATAAGGAAAATCTTGAAGCCACCACTAATGAATTAGTCTAATCATGTTTTCTGAAAACATAACCAACCATTGGCTATTTAAAATTTGTAATTTTTTATTTACAAAAAGTATAAAGTATGGAGACTATATACCCAACTGCCATCTGGGTAACAATAAAATATTAACTCAAAAAGAAAGTGTTACTAATGTTCTCTGAAAGATGCAAATGAAGCTTGAAAATTCAGAAATACTTGTTTGCTACTTTAGTTTCTGAACTGTGTTCCTCTCAATGGTAAGTTGTATTAATAATACATTCTGCATTATTGAGGGCAATGATGTATTCCAAAACAAAGCATGGTAAAGTGGCTACAGCAAAAATCATGGCCAGACTTCTCCTGCCCTAGCTCAAACACAGAAGCCAGTTATTCTACAAAGGTTAAAAATTACATGCTGATTTCTTCTCAAACGGCCTAAAAAAGCAGAGATTTGGGCAAAGACTTTTCCAGTCTCAGCAAAGAAGCCCGAAAAACAAAAACCTCCATCCTCACAGTGGTGAGGTGTTCCCTACTCAACTTAGAAAAACAGAACTTACTGTTGAGATCATTCCCTCGCTTTCCCCTCCTATCAGGCCAGTTTGAGAGGAGGGTGGTCACGCATTCTTCCAAAGCAAAAGCTTTTCTATCTTCTAGAAAGTTTTGGTCAAAGAAGATTCACATATAATACAGAATACATGCTACCAGTGAGTAGTCAATTAAATTTTTCTGTTGCACAAAGAAGATAATATATTCTCCATTTGGACTGTAAAATAACTATTTGAGACATTAATGATTATACCAGGAATCTTCCTAAATTATATAAAATTTAAATAAAAATTAGAGAAAAAATTTTCTTTTAAGACAAAGATTATCTAAGAGAATTCCCTTAAACCAAAGGAAAAAAGCAAAGACTATATAATACCACTTTATAGCCCTACAAGGATAATATATAATGCCTACAATCAGAAAAAAAAAAAACAGTTTTAAAAAATTATACACAGAAAAGATAGGAAAAAATATATATACTTTTCAAATGTTATGAATAAATATACTAGAGGGGTAAATTGCTTTTTACTTTTCTGTGTTTTCTGAAGCTCTCATAGCATGTATTAATTTATAATGGAAAATTAATTTATAATGGAAAACAACTTTTTAAAAGATGTTTAAATTATTAAAACATTCAAAGATTAAAATGTTTATTAAGGATCATAATGTATAAATATAAAATATGATCAGGAAAAAGCATTCACAACTGATCGTGCCACCTTTCCCAGATAAATCATTTACATATTATGTACCAGTGCTTCTCAAACTGAAGCAGGCATAAGAACCACCTGGAGAGTGTGTTGAAATACAGGTGATAGGAATAGTAGGCAGCCATAAAAAATAAGGAAATCATGTCCTCTGCAGGAACATGGATGCGGCTAGAAGCCGTTGTCCTAAGCAAATTAACATGGAACGGAAACCAAATACCACATATTCTCTCTTAGAAGTGAGACCTAAACATTGGGTACTCATGGAAGTAAAGATAGCTACAATAGACACGGGACTACTAAAGGGGAGTGGAAGGAAGGGGTGCAAAGGTTGAAAAGCTAACTATTGGGTACTATCCTCACTATCTGGGTGACAAGATCAATTGTACCCCAAACCTCAGCATCATACAATATACCCATGTAACAAACTTCCACATATAACCCCTAAATCTAAAATAAAAGTTGAAGTTATTTTAAAAAGGAAACAAATAATGGTTAATAGAACGTAGTGTCTCTAGACACAAGACACAAATGGGTAGCCAAAAATGGTACTGCCCAATCTGTACCACGGGCCAGTGAACTATAGCCCATGAACTAGCAGCCTATTTTTGTAAACAAAATTTTATTAGGGCCAAGCGCAGTAGCTCAGACCCGTAATCCCGACACTTTGGGAAGCCAAGGTGGGCAGATCTCTTGAGCTCAGGAGTTAGAAACCAGCCTGAGTAACCAGGCGAAAACTAGTCTCTATGAAAAATACAAAAAAAAGGGCCAGACACAGTGGCACGCCCCTGTAGTCCCAGCTACTTGGGAGGCTGAAGCAAGAGGGCTGCTTGAGCCTGGGAGGTGGATATTGCAGTGCGCAGAGATAGTGCCACTGCACTCCAACCTGGGCATCAGAGCAAGACATTGCCTCAAAAATAAATAAATAAATAAGTTGTATTGGAACACACACAACACAAAAGACCCCCACAGGTGATAGAACCTGATAATCTGCATTTTAACAAGCTCTCAAGTAGTACTGATGCTGCCAATCAACCGGGCTCACTTTGAGTAACCAGGTTTGATGCAGCAGGAAGTGACTGGAGTCTAGCTTGGGTTCTCTCCCAGGAAGCATGCCATGCTTATTCTAGATTGGGCAGAAGAGAAAGTGAACTCAAGATTCCACTTTCTTTCAGAGTTCTAAAGCAGGAGCACAGATTCATTTCTCTCTAATCAACCCTTGGTGATTAAATGCTTAGTCATGTCCTTACTAGGGGGTCAATGAGATTAAGATAATCATGATTCCAGGACTAACAAGCTTGTTAGAGCATCTGATGGGACCAGCCTTTGGATCAACTTGGCAGACTGCCTCTGCCCTCCCTAGAATTCTCCATACACTTAGCAAGTCTTTTGACAGTAGTTTTCAAACACACATTGTTTTCTACAATGATTTTGTTGGATGTCTAAGAATAGGAAGTAGTCCATGAATTCAGTATTTTTCACTCATAAGGAGACAAAAGAAGGCAGACATACACTTCATGAGCTGCCCAAGAGGGAGGGAGGGTGAACTTCAAAACAGTTCAGGCAGTCCCTGCCCTTTTACTCCCAACCATGCACTCCTCAGACACATCGCAGTCCTCTGGGAATCAATGCCAAAAATCATACTCAGAAACTCCAAAAAATCTCAGTAATAGACTGCAGTGCCTAAGAAATTACTCAGGCCCCACTCAAACTCCTCTACCAGGCCAGCCTATCAAAGCACCAGAGGGTGACCATCATGTTTCCTTACACCCTAAGGAAGAAGGTACCTGGCTGAGAGGCCTCCACGTTCCAGGCAGTGACAGCCCCTGAGAGGAACTAACTTAATTAACCATTCAGATGAGCACAGAGAATTCCCACCAGCCTCCAGATCCCCAAACGCTGCATCTGCCATTTATTCCCAGTGCTGTCATTTCCTGCCTGCGGTGAGCTAATTACACACAGTGGGAATTCTGGAGCTGCCGGTTCTAATGTTTATCCACTGTTAACTTGTTGTGTGACCTCAAAGATATGTCTCTAGTGCCTTTATTTCCTCTGCTATAAAAGCAAGATAAGGGAATGACATGCTTGACAAAGTGTCCTAATATAATACTATAGTCATTGCTATCCTCAAGATGCTCACAGGAATTGTAATTAACATGTCTCTTTTACTGAGGCCTTTAAAGATAACTGATGACATGTTCTCAAAAGTGTGGGAATTCAAATGGTATTTTCTCTTTTGTTAAAACAGGTTTTAGTGGCAAATGCTACTTATAAAACTGTTGATAAAAGCGGTATTGAATGTGCTTCTTTGTAAATCATTGATTTATTCAAGGGAGTGTCCATAACCATAACTCTAATCATGACTTCATAAGTAGAAAAGATACTAGAAAAGTCACCCTAAGTTAGTTTTCCATAACCTTAACATCCAGCATTGGAAACATAAGCAAAATAGGGCTGTACTTCTAAAACTATGTTTTAGAAGACTGGTTAGTGACAAAGTCTGTGCTGCTGTATCAGAAAAGCTGGTTACAAAACATTTTGTATAAAAAACAATCAGTATAATCAGATTTTGTAAGTCTATATGGGCATGGAAAAATATTCAATAAATGGTAGCTATTAAATTCCACATCTATCTGCTATGGCCCTTGTCCTTTTCTTCTGCATTTGAGTTAGCAATATATTCCACTTATAACATATTGTTAATCATTTATGTGTCACAAATTTACTGTGAATTGTCCCAGTCTTTTACATAGAAGTTTTACATTAAAATAATCAAACTTGTTCATTTTTTCCTTGCTAGTTGCTTCTTTTGCTTTAAAGCCACAGAAATTGTCGTTCCTGTACAAACCTAATACATATTATGTTTTCTGCTACTTTTTCTATAATTTGATTTGCAATATTCAACCCTTTGGAATTTATTTCTGGGATACGGCATGTTTAGTGGGTTCTAAATTGATACTTTATTATGTTCAACCCCTGTGTTAAATAATCCTTTCTCACTACTTTATTTTGAAAACTTTAGCTACATGTAGTTGGCAAATTATCCTAATTCACTTTTAAAATATAAGACATAAACAACTCAAAGTAAAAACCCAAATATACATGGCAGCTTTTTAAGAAATCTCAGTCAGACATTATCAACAAATCAAATCATCATTAAGCCATTTCCACCTCAGTGGAGCATCAGTCAGCTAAGAATTCCTGTTAAAATCAGTCCTTCCTATTTAGGGGAAGACTTTGACAATGTAATTGTAGGGTATATAAGTATATGGTAGCTGAGTCATCAACTACTGTTTGAATTCAATAGTGTTATGGGGAGGGGCTACTTCTTGGGTGGCAATGTTATTCTAACCCTGAAACAACTGAAAGTAAAACTCCTTGGCCTGAAAAAAATAAAAGTAAAGAAGTAAAATTCATTGTTTAATTTGGTCAAGATTTGGCACCATCGTTTTCACTCTATTGATTTTTTCCTCCAGATACATTAGAAACCTGACATACACGATATGTACCATATAAATTTGCACTTGTTAGGCTCCTAATGTCTGCATCTTGCCATTCCCATTAAGATATAAGTTCCTGAAATGCAAAGGCTGTGCTTAATAGCGAAGGAAGGAAGAGAGAGAGAGAGGGAGAAAGGGAAGGAGGGACTTGGTGAACCTTGCAACTCCTTCTTTACTGAGCCTTGCTTACAGGGGACACTCAGGAAAATCTGCCATTAGACAACTATTTCAGGACTTCAGCCACAAATGATACTTAACAACAAAAAAAAGAACCTGTATCACTGAAAGCTTTCATTTGAATTCATCTCCCCTACTGACTAATACAGACAGATTTTTGCCATCAATTCACACCTTGAAGCACAGGACATGATGATCTTTCTTTTCATTTGCATAGCTACGATTTGTCATTATCCAGCCCTATTTTTTACTCAACAAAATAACATTGCACCTTTAAGATTTCTGCATGTCTATTCTTGTCGTGGTTATTTTGAATTTTGCCTTTTAGAAACAACTACTTTAAGGAAAAAAAAATCATCACTTCTCAGGTATACATTTGGCTTGATTTTATAACAAGCTTTTCTGGGTTCATTTTCCTGTTGCTTTTCCATGTAGGGAAGGAATGCCTGAGAGAGGTTCCTCTGGAGCAACAGAGTTGATGAAGTCCTCAACTTTGTAATCTCTGCTTTTAATCCCCTTCTCCAATAAATGGGCTAGAGAAAGCACTGCCATCATCATGATCATCATCAATGCTACAATTTACTGAGCATCTTCTAGATGCCAATCACACTGCTACATATTTTACATGTTATTTTCAGTGCTGTTTTTGTTATCCAAAAGATACTGCTGGGCACGGTGGCTCACGCCTGTAATCCCAGCACTTTGGGAGGCCGAGGCAGGTGGATCACCTGAGGTTGGGAGTTCAATACCAGCCTGACCAACATGGAGAAACCCCATCTCCACTAAAAATACAAAATTAGCCTGGCGTAGTGGCACATGCCTGTAATCCCAGCTACTCGGGAGGCTGAGGCAGGAGAACTGCTTGAACCCGGGAAGGCAGAGTTTGCGGTGAGCTGAGATCACACCGGGATTGTGCCATTTTTACTCCAGCCTGGGCAACAGAGTGAAACTCTGTCTCAAAAAAAAAGATTCTACGATGTTTCTCCTTCCTGTCCCTGAAAAAATACTCAATTTAATCTTACACTTAATTATTAGGTGTAATTTTAGAGATACTGTTTAACTTTTTAACCTAATAAATAACTATCATTATAAGAAATTTGATGCTTACTTTTATAATGTACTTATATTCTCAAATGTAAAATAGAAAAGTATACCCTATAAGAATGTCTTGCCTGTCCCCATTTCTCTCTTTTCTGTCTGGGAAGAATGGATATGTTTGTCACACAGCATAAGGAGTCCAGGGAAAAGGAGGGAGATTATTTTACATGCTGGCAAAAGAATGGTATTTGACTCCTTCCATCACTTCCCCCATCCTCCCAAGCCCCGGGGAATCCAGGAGAACTGAGAGGTAGAGTTACACACCAGTAAATACTAACTGGGCTGCCTCCCCCATCCTCTCTCCCAGCATTTGTCTAGGGTGACAACTTGAGATTCAGGCTTGCCTCACAGGGGGCTCCCAGGGAGTAGAAAGAAAACCCCAAGGAATCCAACAAAAATGCAATTCCTTCAATTATTGCAATAGAGTCACCTAAAAACACATATAAACAGACACATATTTTATTACTAAATCTAAACATTAAGTGTTATAGCAATTTACATTCATGACAAACCATGTTCAAGAATGCACTGCAAGGATCGTTGGAGCCCAGGAGGTCAAGGCTGCAGTGAGCTATGATGGCTCCACTGCACTCCGTCCTGTGGGACAGAGCAAGACCCTGTCTCAAAAAAAAAAAAAAAAAAAAATGCACTGCAGCCTGGTAAGTCTGAGAAAGGCTACAGAGCATACCTGCAGAAACACCTCTGCTCATCTCTAAGCTTTCCATTAAGTATTACTGGAGAGATACCACCATCCCCACCTCATTCCACAGAGTCTAGATCCAAATCCACACTAGCATATTTTCCCTTCTCTCTCAAAGGCTCTGAAAGCAAGAGAAAGAACACATTTGTTAGGCCCAAAGGTTAAGTTCTAAACGACTGTAGGAAGGTCACTAATTGAAACCAGACCCTTGGGGTGCCAAGCATGCCCAAGGTGGGTGTCGAGTGCCCCTCATGGAAGCTCCCTCTGGGAAGCTACACAGATGCTGATCAGGAGACATTAAATGCAGCCTGTGCCCCATATTGCTGACCCTGATCCTTCACCTCTCCCTGTGCTCCTACCCTTTTGGAAGTGACTCTGTAGCTCCTCGTACTATAGGAGAGCAATATAAAGTCCTGCCCATTGATTCTGGGCTTTGCTGGGTGGGAGCCTAGGCCTTAAGAGGATTGCAAGTCTCCTCTTACCCCTGACAGCTGTACCACTGCCTTGGGAAGCTGCCCCAGGATGCCACTGCCCTCAGCTTGGGTCCCAAACTGCATGTCCAGCCAGGTCTCAGCCAAACCCCAGGAAACTCACAATTGCAGGAGTAATAATAAATAATTGTTGTTTTAAGCCACTGTGTTTTACAGTATTTTTACATGGTATTATTACGCCAGTAGTTAACTAATACACAGTGTAGGAGACTGCTCATAGAAAATAGATGACCCCTTCCCAGAAAAAGGATAACTAGATTTTTGTATGTGCTGTTGTTATGAGAGGTTTAGGTGAATTTACTTAGTTATTGCTCATAACAACCCTACAAGACAGATAGGATTTTTATCCCTATTTTAAAGATACGGCAGCAGAGACAGTTAAGTAACTTGCCCACAGTTGGAAAGTGTGCAAGGCAGGATTCGAACCCCAGTCACCTGGACCCAGAGCCGTTGCTCGTAACTTCTGCGCTAAATGGCCTTGCAAAGTGCCTACCCCACCTTGCCTAACCATTTGCTGTGGGTTCCCATGCCCTCTGGATAACATCTGACCTGACCAGCACTAGTAATTAGTGCAGTAGTCAAGGCCCTGCATAGCTCAGTGCCTGATTATCCTGTCCTGACTCCTGCCCCCTCCTCCTCCTCCTTCTCCCTCCCTAGCCCTCCCTCAAGGCCTGCTCTGACCCTGCTGAGCCTACAGTTTACCAAATCCACCAACTCCCTCACACCTTTGCACCAGCCACTCCTGCCTGGACCACCTTTAGCTCACCTTCTGGGACACAGGCCCAGGGAAAACTTCTGAAGGAACCATTTCCTGTCCCAAGGCAAGTGCACAGGCTGCTTTATTCTGAGTGTTCTCCCAGGCTCCAGAAAATTCTCTACAGAGCGCTAAGGACTCCAGGCTGTGGCTGTCTGCTTAGCTCTTGTCTGAGCTGGATGAAAGCCCCTTGACAGCATGGCCTAAGACCTGTTCATCCTTCAGCCCAGGGTCAGCAGGGTGCCTGCTCGCATGGTGAGAATGCAGTAAAAACTGGCTACATTAAAAGGCAGGTGAAAGGAACAATGCCATAATGAAGAAATGGATACGGAGACAGGAGATTTGAAACTTCATTTTAAAATAACCAAGTCTTCATTTCTAATAACGTTAATTAAACTGCTAAACACCCCTGGGTCTCCAGCTATATATTTTTCAATTGGAATCCTTCTTTCATGACAGTTTCCTCTGCCAAGCCTTTCCTTGCAGGCTGATGTGTTCAACAGAATGTCTTGGGACAAGTGACAAAAGGCACTATATTGGCTTGGAACCATGGAAGGAATTAAGGCCTACTTCCTAAACATTCACTCCTGGCAACACAAAAGTCCCTGTACTGTGCTTCCAAAGGAAATGGAGGAAAGTGTGTGGCAGAGGAATGCACATTATTAAGGAGTGAAAGGAAAAGATTCCCATGACAGGGAACAGATAGGTAGGGACTTGATATGGAGTCGAAAAGACTTACTTAACAGGAGCTAGCAAGTGACTCATGGGGAGGCCCAACGCTCAGAATCCTGTGCAGCTGACAAGTGGTTATTACTGCCATGCCCTCAGGCTTCCCTCAAAGAGTCAGGTCTCAGTGGCCTGGCAATACCTACAGAGAGCTGAACAGGGCACAAGATGGAGACCGTGGCTGCCCTCAAAATCTCACATCTCCAGGCCTCTTACAAGAGACAGATCACAATCACAAAGCATAAAGGGAACTATAGCCAAGAAGAGTGAAATGGACTGGCTAGGCGCTGTGGCTCATGCCTGTAATCCCAGCACTTTGGGAGGCTAGGGCAAGTGGATCACCTGAGGTTAGGAGTTCAAGACCAGCCTGGCCAACATGCTGAAACCCCATGTCTACTAAAAATACAAAAATTAGCTGGGTGTCATGGCAGACGCCTGCAATCCCAGCTACTAGGGAGGCTGAGGCAGGAGAATCGCTGGAACCTGGGAGGCAGAGGTTGTAGTGAGCTGAGATGACACCACTGCACTCTAGCCTGCGGGACAAGAGCAAAACTCCATCTCAAAAATAAAATAAAATAAAAGAGTGAAATGGACTGTTTCTAGAGTCAGAGGCTGAGACTCTATAAACACAAATTCCTGTCCCACTGACACCCTCATAATCACTAATGAGCAGTGTTTCTGTTGCTGAAAACACACATTCCTTGCTTGTGTTACCTGAGAAAGATGGGGAGCCCCAGAATAATGGAGGCTTCTTGGTCTCTTTTACATTAAGCTTGGACCAAAATGCAGAGTTGTAGACAACTGAACGTAAGAATCAGAAGAGATCTTTGAGATCAGGGCACCTAGTAGTTTTCACTTTGTTCAAACAAAAGCTTACAAAAGCATAAATATAGGAGAGGAAACTGAGACTGCTCCCATTGGAGTGCAGGGGCCAGGAACCCCAGTTGTTGGTGCAGGGACAACCTCTGAGATGGCTTGATGGAGGCTTGGGAATTTGGTTGGAAAATCATGCATTTAGTCCAAACCTGCATTTTGCAGATATGAAAACTATGGTTCAGAGGGCCAAGGCGACTCATCCAATGTCACACAGTCAGAAGGCAGAAGGACCAAGAACAGAACTCGGGTTCCTGGCTGCCAGTCGAAATGCCCTTTCTTCTACATGTTGAATGCCACCCATTTCCTAGGAATGGACCTCCATGCTTTCCCTGTCTCGGTCCCCATTAGCAAGTCCCAGGCCACTCTAGGGCTCAGGCTATGGTAAATAGTAACTGAGTAACAATACATCTTACAGATGCATTCATCACACATCATAGGGAAAGCTCTGCTATGACCACCAATCCCCACCCCAGCTCACCCCTGACATGGTCAAATCATCAGAGGCTTGCGATGACCTGCAACTTTCTCAGGATCCCCTTTCCACCCCCTTTCCTCTTCTGTTGCATTTCTTACAGCACTGAATTAAAGGACTGCCTGCAATGCTGTAATTCTTCCATTTGCTGGATTTGTCCCTACACAGTATTTGTGTTTGGTTTTAAAATGCTGTTTGCTCCACTTTTAATTACCTTTTAGAGAGCTGCAAGACAGAAGCCAACATTTAATCGTAGGGACTGGAGGGGACTTTACAAACTGCTTACAAGGCACAAATAGAGTAGTTATTTTGCTATTTCCCTTCTGATTGAATTGGCTGCTGTATCATATGCAGTAAACAATGTGAACCCGAAAGCATTTTTACATCCTTATCTCACCCTCTCATATAATCAAAAGAAAAAATGCACTGTAATAAAAAAAAAAAGTGCAGGGCAGGGTCAGGTTGGGAGACTAGAACTTTGTATTTATTTAAAAGTTAATTAAACTTGAAAGGTTTGTGGAGACAATTCATTTTCTTTTGTAGCCTGAGACCATAAGGTTTGCATTCCATTTTACCAATAGAATAATAAAAAGTAACCTGATGTGATTTTCATCCTAATAATAAATAACATATAATAAAACTAGAATAAAGAGTTTCTTTTTAAATAGAAAAGTAAAAATGAAAACACATGAGACATACAAGTCTGAATTGACTTATCAAAAAACTGTGTAAATCATTTTAAGGTATGACCTATGTAATTGCTTTACTTCGACTCTTTTCTGGAAGGATGACTTTGCAGTAAGCACATAGGCTTGACTTTGTAGGCATCCTAGTTAATCCTCTGAATTGACAAATTTAAAATAGATAGGGTATACTCTTTACAAAGAAAGTTGAACATACAACTAATAAGAACAGGAAGGATCCCCAAAGCTTTATGGGTAACTCAGATTTGCAGTCGGATAACGTACCCCTCCTTGTCAGTTCCCGGCATAAGCATCTATGGACAATGCTGAGTAGTCTTCGCAGGCGAAGAGAAGCAGGAATCCTAGACGAGTCATATTGAAGATGAACGCGCGGCTGGTGTTAGATTACCCAAACCAGACACAACAAATGGAGCCAAGAGTGGGCTGTACACAGATTGCCTCCCTACAGAGGATGTTGTATGTATGTGTGTGCATGCATGTGTGTAAGATAAAACATTTCAGAGAAATAAGAGTTACTGATGAGAGAGAACAAGAATTGTTAAATAAGGTAAGCAGTTCCTCCTCTTGGAAAATGTGGACTTATTGGAAAAAAAGATTTCCAAGGCTCCAGTTCCACAATTCTTTGATCCTACAAGGTAGAAAGTGAATCTTCCAACAGCACATTGAGACCCCAAAATCCTGATGGTGAAGCCCACGTTGGTCACCTTCTGACAGTGGTTACTCTTTAATGGAAACCACTTGCCAGAATATGTAACTTCCTAATCCCTGTGTGTCTCTCCTCCATGAGCACCCTAGGGACATGGCCTGTGTTTCATTCACCTTTGGGATCCCAGCACAGTACCTGAAGCATACACTGGGCACCCCAAATTGTAGAAAGGCAGGATAGAAGGCTAGTACTTAAATTTTATTCAAAATATTGAATACTTACATATTAGATAATGTTAGTCAAACTCCTTGGCACCTATATGTTACATGAATATGTTCTTCAATTAAAATATTTCTTTTCTAGTAGCCATTATGCCAAGACTCCCTATGCACAGGACAAAGGAAATATTCCCTAGGAGAAATCAGCCCGTACCTCCTACTCTATCACTCAGATTCTTAAGAGTATAAAAGTGATCATAGAAAAACAGCATAAATCACACTTGCCATCTCACTGATCAGGAATGTCAGACAGAACAAGACAAGGATGTTGCTCTCAGCACTATGTGCTGTCTTTTCTAGCAAAGGCAATTAGGCAAGGAAAAGAAATAAAAGGCATTCAGATTGGAAGAAAGAAGTAATAGTACCTCCATTTGGAGATGACATGATCTTGTATGTAGAAAACCCTAATAAATTCGCCAGCAAACTGTTAGAGTTAACTGACAAGTTCAGCAAGATTTCAGGATACAAGATCGAAACACAAGAATTAACTGTATTCCTATGCACTACCAATGAACAACCCCCAAAATGAAACTGACAATGTCATTACACCACATCAGAAAAGATAAAGCAGGAATCAATTTAACAAGGGAAGTGCATAACTTGTATGCAGAAAATTATAAAACATCATTGAAAGGAATGAAAGAAGACCTAAATAACCAGAAAAGCATCCCGTTTTCATGACTGGAAGACTTACATTGTTAAGAGGGCAATACTCTTCACATTGATTTACAAAATCAGTGCAACCTCTAGCAAAATTCCAGCTGGCCTTTTTGGTAGAAATTAACAAGCTCATCCATGGAAATGTAAGGGACCCAGAATAGCCAAAATAACACCGAACAAGAAGAAAAAAGTTGGAAAACTTATACTTCTCAATTTCAAAACTCTCACAAAGCAACAACAATCAATATTTTGTGGTACTGCCACTAAGGACAGATGCACAAATCAATGGAATAAAATTGAGAATCTAGAAATAAAGCCATGTATTTATGGTCAGTTGACTTTTGACAAGGTTGCCAAAACAATTCAATGGCAGAAAGAACACTCTTGGCAACAAACAGTGCTGGGACAACTGGGAAGCCACATGCAACAGAATCAACGTGGACTCCTAACTCACACTGTATACAGAATTGACTAAAAATAGATCAAATATCTACATGGAAGAGCTGAAATTATAAAATTCTTAGAAGAAACCTATGTGACCTTGGATTAAGCAATGGTTTCTTAGATGTGATGCCAAAAGCACAAGCGAAAAAAAGAAAAAAATAAATAGGACTTCATCGAAACTAAAAACTTTTTTTTTTAAATAGGGTATCACTCTGTCACTCAGGCTGGAGTGCAGTAGTGCAATCATGGCTCACTGCAGTCTCAAACTTCTGGGCTCAGGAGATTCTCCAGCCTCAGCCTCCTGGGTAGCTGGAACTGCAGGTGCACGCCACGATGCCCAGCTAATTTTATTTTTTCTTTTTTGTAGAGACAGAATCTGCTGCATTGCCCAAGCTGGTCTTGAATTTCTAATCTCAAGTGATCCTGCCACCTCGGCTTACTCAGGTTACAGGTGTGAGCCACTGCACTGGTCAAAATTAAAACCTTTCGTGTTTCGTGTTTCAAAAGATACTACTAAGAGAATGAAAAGACAGCTTACAGAACGCAATAAAATATTTGCAAATCTTATATCCAATAAGGGTCTACTATCCAGAATATGTAAAAACAAGATTATAACTCTAGAATAAAAAGACAAAAAAATCTTAAAATGGCAAAGTATTTAAACAGATATTTCTCCAAAGAAGATATACAAATGGCCAGTAAGCATATCAAAAAATTCCCAACATCATTAGTTATTAGGAAAATGCAAATTAAAACCACAAAGAAATATTACTTCACACCTACCAGAATGACTATAGCAAGAAGATTGACAAAAAAATCGTCAGCAAGAATATGGAAAAATTGGAACCCTCATACATTGCTTGTGGGAATGTAAAATGGCACAGCTGCTTTGGAAACAGTCTGGCAACTTCTGAAAGGTTAAACATACAGTTACCATATGATCCAACAATTATACTCCTAATTGTATATGCAAGAGAACTGAAAACATTCCACACAAACACTTATACATGAATGCTTACAGAAGCATTATTTGTAATAGTCAAAAGTGAAAACAACCCAAACATCCATCAACTGATGAATGGATAAACAAAATGTGGTGTATTTGTACAAGGGAATATTATTCAGCCATCAAAAGGAATGAAGTACTGGCTTATGTTATAACCTTGAAACCATTATGAACCTCAAACCTTGAAAACATATGCCAAGTGAAAGAAACCAGACACAAGAGACCACATATCGTAGGATTCTATCTGTATGAAATGTCCAGAGCAGGCAAAGGCAAATCCATCAAGACAGAAAGCAGATTAGTGGTTGCCAGGGAATGGGGGGAGGTGGGAACAGGAAGCAATTGTTAATGGGTATGATATTTCTTTTTGGAGTGATAAAACCCTCCTGGAATTAGGTAGTGATGATGTTTGCACAACTTTTTAAATATATCAGAAACCACTGAATCGTATACTTTAAAGAGGTAAATTTTATGGTATGTGTATTATATCTCAATTAAATAATAATAGTGAGATACTTTCACATACTACTGGTGAAAATGTTCAGTGATAGAACTTCTTGGAAGAGAGGTTTGAAAATGGGTATTATATTTGACCCAATAGTTCAAATTTAAGAATTTAACCTCAGTAAATAATTAGGAATGTTACAACTTTAGCTGTAAACACGTTCTCTGCAATGTTGTTTATAGTATCAAAATATCGGAAATATCCTAAAGGTACAACAAAGACTTTGTTAAGCTATTTATGGTACATTCATTCAACAGAATACAATTCAGTCATTAAAATTATGTTTATGATACACTGCTAACAAGACAAGGAATATAAAAGCACAATGTGCAGTATGATCCTATTTTGTTTTTTTTAACTATGTATCTATGTTACCTCCATATGTATGTATGTATGTACAAATGAAAGGTATGTATCTATCATACCTCCATATTATATAAATCATAAAACTATTCTGTCCAACACTAGCTGGTAGCCACATGAGAATATTTAAATATAAATTAATTAGAATTCATCAAAATTAAAAAATTCAACTCCTCAGATGCACTTTCCACATGTCAAGTGCTCAATAACCACCCAAGAACAGTGGCTACTGTATGGGGTGGCAGACAGCATTTCCATCAAGGCAGAAGCCTCCATTGAAACAAGCCAATAGAGAAGAATGGACACCAAATGGGCTTATGGGGGCTTCTCATTTTCTTCTCTTTATGTTTATTTTCCCCTTTTTCTATAATAAACATAAATGTTTAGAATAAAAGAACATTGCTATTTTATTTTTTTAAAGAGTCAAGGTAAACTAAAACAGGGAAGAAGGGAACTCAAAAAACACTCACAGGCATAGTCACCCACTTGGTGTTCTGCAAATTGAGCAAGTCCCTTCAATCTGGACAGCAGTGGGGATGGTGTTCATCATCTCCTTTGCCCAGGCAACACCTCTGCACCCACCAAGCTGTGGGTGGTGGGGAATAGGGAGCAGCCCCAGACAAGACCACAGACTCCCAGTGTCCTTACCTGAAGTTCAGCAATTTTCCACGAATAAATTCTTCTCAGATTGTTGCACGCCTTTGATAGATTACCAGAGTGATAAAATGGCTGCTTCTGTTCATTTTGTCCAGATTTATAGTAGCTTTCCGGGAAAGAGAACTTGCTGACCTCCTCATTTGGCCATAGCCAGAAGTCCTAACTCCTAACATAGATTTAAAAAATAATAATCCTGGATGGGCCCATGGTTCACACCTGTAATCCCAGCACTTTGGGAGGCTGAGGCGGGCGGATCACGAGGTCAGGAGATCGAGACCATCCTGGCCAACATGGTGAACCCCTATCTCTACTAAAAATACAAAAACTAGCTGGGTGTGGTGGGGCGTGCCTGTAATTCCAGCTACTCGGGAGGCTGAGGCAGAAGAATCGCTTGAACCCAGGAGGCGGAGGTTGCAGTGAGCCAACACTGCGCCACTGTACTCCAGCCTGGCGACAGAGCGAGACTCCATCTCAAAACAATAATAATAATCCTAGTATTGTATGAGGCTTAGGAGAAAAGGCACTCTCAAACTCCCAGGTGATAAAATAAATTAGTTCATGCTTTCTGGAGGACAACATGGGAAATATATATCCAAAGCCTTAAAAATAATATAGCCCAAAGTGCTGGGATTAGGCGGGCAGATCACTTGAGGTCAGAAGTTCCAGACCAGCCTGGTCAACATGGTGAGACCCTGTCTCTACTAATAATACAAAAATTAGCAGGGCATGGTGGCACACGCCTGAAATCCCAGCTACACAGGAGGCTGAGGCAGGAGAATCGCTTAAACCCAGAAGGAGGAGGTTGCAGTGAGCCAAGATTGCACCACTGCACTTCAGTCTCAGCAACAGAGTGAGACGCCATCTCAAAAATAAATAATAATAATAATATATAGCCCTTTACTCAATTATGTCATTTCTAGAAACTTATTCTATTAAAATAATCATGGGTGTGCTCAGAGATTCAGCTACAAGAATGTATATGACAGAGCTGTTTATAATAGCAAAAAGCTGAATTCTAGCTGAAAGTATAGCAACAGATATACCTTCATGGTTAAATATAAAATACATTAAAAATAATGTTGTTGGCCGGGCGCGGTGGCTCACGCCTGTAATCCCAGCACTTTGGGAGGCTGAGGCGGGTGGATCACGAGGTCAGGAGATCGAGACCATCCTGGCTAACACGGTGAAACCTCATCTCTACTAAAAAATAGAAAAAATTAGCCGGGCGTGGTGGCAGGCGCCTGTAGTCCCAGCTACTCGGGAGGCTGAGCAGGAGAATGGCGTGAACCTGGGAGGCGGAGCTTACAGTGAGCCAAGTTCGTGCCACTGTACTCCAGCCTGGGCAACAGAGCGAGACTCCGTCTCAAAAATAATAATAATAATAATAATAATAATGTTGTTCAGGGATATTTAATGACATAGAAAATGTTGATAAATGTTATGTTTTAAACATGAGTTGTAATGTGAAAGATATTTCATTTTTGTAATATGTATGTATATGTATAAATATATACATATATGTTTAGAATAAATTAGAATGATTAAGATTAAAATGCAAACCGTGACTATTTCTGTGTGGTAGGAAAATATCTGGTTGGGGTGGGAACATGTTATTTTATAGTTCTTTTATAATGAATATATATCATCTTTGTAATAAGAAAAAAGTTATTGTTTTTAAAAAGTTGAAATTATATTAAGACAGGAAATCTTTGAACTTATAATTTGAAATAAAATTATCACTACAACTGTAGCTCTGGGCTTCCTGGGTGCCAAGGCAAAAAGAGAAATATAAAACAAGAGGTATCTGCTGTTTGACCTACTGGCTCTTCCCAAGAGACAAACTACAATCCTGGCACCAAATTCTAGGAGAAATGTATAATGCACATTTCTCAGTAACACTAATGGCACCTCTGTGGCGCTGGCACAGCAATGGGTTACTTGCAGCCCTCAGCTTTGTTCTAACTTTCCTGTAGTTGCCTAAAAACTGTGGTTCCCATACCTTACTAAAAGACAAATAAAACACACCGTGCCTATTTTTTCGGTAATGTACTTCATTTTCTGTTTTTTACCCTAGTGAAATAGTCCCAAAATGCAGGAGATGTTTTCAACACGATACCAATGATGTAATATCTGGCTTCTGTGCAATATTTTGATGGTGACATGGTTTCACAATGAGCAAGAATGCTCAGAAGACTGTCTCCAGGGTGAAAGGGATCATGAAGAGCAGTAGATGTAGCATACTTTGAGAATTACATTTCTTAGTAACACAGCTGGTTAAGGGCCCCCGAGAAGAGAAGGTGGACAAAACTAGGCCAGTAACTATCGGTGATTGCTCCAAAACTTGATGGAAGTCACAAAAAGGCAGGTCTTAAATCTACCAGCCTTGAACTGACCCCTTGCAAGCTGAACCTCACCATGACAAGAAATAGAGTCCAGAGCAACGTACAAACTACACTTGTCAGAGTCACAGCCCCTGAAGACTCTGACTTGGGGGGCAAGGGGAATACGGGGAGTTGAGTGTAGTACCTTCTGTGGACTTTGTCTATCCTCTGCTACAGAAACAATTCAAATTAGATTTCCCCTTTGTAGCTAACCTACAGTTTCTCTTAGCTACTGTGAATCCAAGTCACTCCTAGAGAGAGCCAAGGTATTGGGAGACTGCTAACACAGCTTTTTCCTCCCTCTGAATCCTCCCCATCCCCAAATACCTTAACTCCATACATATCTGATGCTTACCTTCAAGGCCCCAGTCAAGTCTTTCCTGACCACCTGTTTTATCTTTCTTTCATCTGTGACCTCTAAGAGCACTTACCCACAACATAACTTTTTGACACTCACCTTGCATGTCATGTGTCCCCAAACAAGCCATAAGCTCTGAAATCCTGGGCATGTTACCTAGCACTGGCTCTAGTATCTAGTGCATAAAACTGGCCAGGGTGGTGAAGAAGCTGGAAACAGTGCTGGAGGAATCAGCTTTACACCAGACACAAGAGCACTCTGAGGTACTAAGGGACCTGTTTTGAAACCTTCAAAAGCTTGTCCACTGGAAGATGGACTGAACAAGCGTTTTTCATACTGTAAGAAGCAACACATTGGTGGATCATGTAACCAATTTAGAGGTACAAGACTTATTGTAAGAGTAACTACTGTTTCATAAAGTGCTTCTCATGTGTATGAGAGCATGTGTGTGTGTGTGTGCATGCACACATGCTCATATACTGAGTCACGCAAACTAATTTCAAAACAGTTTGCAAGGTAGTGACTTACACAAACTGGTAGATTAGAGAAGGGTACATTTCAGTGATGAGAGAGTCATTGAAAGTGAAATGAGAAGAACTCTTAAGTTTTCTCCCCATTCTATGAGACTATCAGTTTAGATCACAGGCACTGTGTACCACTGAAGGCACATTAGGAAAGAACTGATTCTATAGGGTGGACATATACAGGCTGAGACTTCATTTGGCCTTTTACATTGGAATAAGACCTCTGTGAAAGGCACGGTTGAAAGTGATACTTAGACCAGGAATTTTCGATGCAGATGAACATCAGACTCACCTGGGGAGCTTATCAACGATATCCATACCTAATCGTGATGTATATCAATTGAAACACTGGGGCCCAAAATCTGTGTTTCCTTTTCACGCTTCCCAAGTAAGGGCTGAGAACCACTGAGTTATACATATGAAATGTGTAAATTATATTTGATAAAACATAAGCAGAAGGGAAACAACACCAGTATTTTACAAGAAGATCACCAAAAGAAAGAGCTTGAAAACATGAAATCAGGGCATTTGATTTCTGCTCAGGATGTAGAGAACTGAAAAGAACATTATTACCATGCTTACAAAAAATAAAAAGCCAGGTAAAGCACAAGATCATAACCTTCTCAAATCCTTGAGAAAACTGAGGCAAAGGAGAACAAACTAGCCCAAAATCTAGAGAGGCACTTGCAGGAAGAGACAAGACATGAGCACTTGTCTACTTGAGGCAGATGTACCTGGACACTGACTAACAAGCATCAGGTCACAAATAACAATGCACTACCACTGGGAGAGTTGAAAGAGCATGGAGACAGACCACTCTGGGGCCCAGTACCACAGGAAGACCAAAAGATGGGAATGGCAAAGGCCTTTGGCAAGCCAGCTCCAACCCTAAACACAAGGCATCACTAGAGGAATTTGAAGTCTGGGGGTACACTGAGAATAACCAGAGAAATGAGAACCCTCAAACCCAGTTCATCTTCTGACTAGATTGATCAATATTCACACTAAAGGCCTGGTAAAAAGAGAACGGCGTGCCCATTCCCATGCATAAAGCCTATCTCCATATCTAATGTCCTATATAAGATGTCTAGTTATCAACAAAAAAAATTATAGGGCATGAGAAAAGCAAGAAAAGATCATACTGCAAAGACACATTGCAATGAATAGAACCAGACCTAGATGCTGAAGCTATCAGACAAAGAATTTTAAATAACCAAAATTAATTATAAAAGTCCTTAGTGGAAAGGGTAGACAATCTGAAAGATTAAATGGAAAATGTTATCAGAGAGAAAAACTGCAGGAAAGAATCAAATGGAAATATTTGAAAGGCTAAAGACAGTAACAAAGGATGCTTTCAATAGGCATTCTTCAGTGGACTTGATACAGCAAAGGAAAAAAATCACTGAACTTGAAAATAGATCAGTAGAAATTACCCAAACTAAAATAAGAAGAGAAAAAACATGAATAAAACAAGCAAAAAAAGAATGGAGTGCCCAAGAGCTGTGGGACCATATCATAAATTCAAACCTAGGTGTAACTGAAATTTCAGGAGAAAAGAAAGAAAATAGGCAGAAGAAATATTTGAAAAAATAATTGCTGAGAATTTTCCAAAATTAATGACAGATACCAAATCACAGATCCAAGGAGCTCAAGAACATCAAGTATGATAAATATCAAGAGTGTGCATGCATGCATACATGTACACACACACACACACACACACTCCTAGGCATATCATATTCAAAGAGCTGAAAACCAAAGACAAAAATAAAATCTTGAAAGCAGCAAAAGAAAAATGAAACATCAAATGAAAAGGAACAAAGATAGGAATTACAGAAGACTTCTTGTCAGAGGCATACAAGAAGAGAATGAAGCAACATTTTTAAAGTCCTGAAATTTTTTTAAAAAATTGTCAACCCATTGCTTCTCAGCCTTTTAGCTAAGATCGAGTGTAAAAATTGTCAAACCAGAATTTTATACCCAGTGAAATATCTCCCAAAGATGCAGGAAAAATAGACATCAAAGAGAAACAAAAACTTAGAATTCATTGCCAGGAGACCTACACTACAATAAATGTTAAATTAAGTTATCCAGGCGTTGCCAGACTGAAACTTGGATCTACACAAAGAAATGAATGATGGAAATGATATAAATGAAAATCAAACAAAATCATTTTTTCTCTTAATTTTAATTGCTATGAAAGATAACTGAATGTCTAAAGCAGGAGTAAGCAAACTATAACCTGCAAGCCAAACCTAGCCCCTGGTCTGTTTTAGCATAACCAATGAGCTAGGAATGTTTTTTGAAATACATTTGTAAAGAATTGTTTAAGAATAAAAGTATATGCAACAGAGACCATCTATGGCCCCAAAGCCTAAAATAATTACTTTCTGGCTTTTTTACAGAAAAAGTTTGTTGACCCCTGGTCTAAAGCAAAAAATCTTTTATTTATAGCTGATATTAAAAAATGATAATAACAATAGCACAAAACATAAAAGAGAAGAACTGTGAATATACTGCTATAAAACTACAAATGAAACAGCATAATATTACTTGAAAGTAGACTCTAATTAATTAAAGAAACATATTATTAACTCTAGAGCAATCACTAAAAAAATTTAAAGAGACATAGGTAAGAAGTCCATAGTGGAGATAAGGAAAATATAAAAAAATGCTCAAGACCAGGAGGTCGAGGCTACAGTAAGCCAAGATTGAGCCACTGCACTCTGGCCTGGGTGACAGAGCAGGACCCCATCTCAAACAAAAAAAAATAAACAAAAACAAAAACAAAACAAAAAAAAGCTCTGGAAACAAGAAAAAAAAAAGAACAGATAGAACAAATAGAAAACAACTAGCAAGATGGTAGATTATAATTAAGCCATATCAATAGCATAGTAAGTGTGAATGGTCTAACATACCAGTTAATGGACAGGTATTGTCAGATTAGTTGAAAAAGTAAGACTCAAGTGTATGTTGCCACAAGAAAGCCACCTTAAGTATACAGGTTATTTTATAACCTAAATACAGGTTAAAAGTTAAAAAACAGAAAAAGATATACAATGCAAACATTAATCCAAAAAAAGCTGGAGTATCTGTATTATTAACACCCAAAGCAGACTCCAGAAAAAGGAATATTAACAGAAATACAGAGGGACATTACATATTAAGAAAGGGATCAAGATGTTCTCCAAGAGGACATCACAACACTAAATGTGTATGCACTTAACAACAAAGAGTCAAAATACATGAAGTAAGAAGTGATATGACTAAAAAGAAAAATAGAAACATCCACAATTGTAACTGGAAACACTAACATTCCTCTCTTGGTTATAGAGAAAACAAGTAGAAAATTAATAAGAACACAGAAGACCTGAACAACCCTATCAAGCAACTTGACCTAGTTGATATTTCTGGAACATCCCACTCATCAATAGCAGAATACACATATTTTCAAGTGTGCATTGAAATTCACCAAGATAAACCACATTCTGGGTCATAAAACAAACATGAACAAATGTAAAAGAACAGAAATCATGCAAGTCATATTCTAGGATAATAAAAGATTTAAACTAGAAATCAATAACAGAAAAACTTCTAGAAAATCCCCAAATATCTTAAAATTAAATGATATACTTTAAAATAAAATATGGGTCAATAAGTAGTCTCAAAAGAAATGTTAAAATATTTAAACTAAATGAAAATTAAAATATACATTTCAAAATTGTATAATGCAGCTAAAGCAGGGCTTAGAGGGAAATGTATAGCATTAAATACTTCTATTAAAACAAGAATCAGTAATATAAGCTTATCCCTTAAAAAATAGAAGAGTACATTAAACCCAAGCAAAGAGAAGGAAGGCAATAATAAAATAAGAGCAGAAATCAATGAAATTGAAAACAGAAAAATAATAGACAAAATTAAACCAAAATCTGGATCTTTGAAGAGATAAATAAAATTTATAAACCTCTAGACAGACTGAGCAAGAAAAAGACTGAAGACATAAATTAATAATGTCAAGAATAAAAGAGGGAGTGTTATTACTGACCATTCAGACATAAATGGCTAATAAAAGAACACCACAAAAAAATCTGTATCAATGAATTTGACAACTTAGGTGAAGTGGACTGAATCTTTGAAAGATATAAACTAGCAAAACTTATCAAGAAGAAATAGATAACCTGAATAGTCCTATAGCTATTTATAAAATTAAATTTGTGTTAAAAACCTTCCAACAAAGAAAACTCTAGGACCAAATGGTTTCACTAGAGAATTCTACCAAACACTGAAGGAATAAATAATACCAATCCTACATAGCCCCCTCCAAAAATACATTACAACCAAGTGGAATTTATCCAGAGAATGTAAGGCTGGTTCAACATTCGAAAATCAATCAGTGCAATTCACCATATTAAATATTAAGAAAAGTCATATGATTCTGTCAGTTGATGGTAAAAAAGCATTCAATAAAATTCAAAATCCACCCATAATTTTAAAAAACACTGTCAATAAACTAGGAATACAATAAACTAGGAAATTCCTTAACATCGTATTGTATCTACAAGAAACCTCAACTAACATCATACTTAACAGTGAAAGATTTATTGCTGCCTGCTCCATGATAAGAAACAAAGTAAGGATGTTCTCTCTTATCACTGCTATTCAACATTGTACTGCAATTCTTAGCCAGTGTAATAAGTTGGAGGAAGGGAAGGAGGGAGGGAGGAAAGAAAGAAAGACAAGGCATTTAGGTTAGAAAGGAAAAATAAAACTGTCTCTATTCACAGCTAATATGGTTGTCCATGTAGAAAATTCCAAAGGATCTACAAATGACCCACCTAAAACAGATGAGTAACTTTAGCAAGGCTACAGAACACAATACCAACATACAAAAATCAATTGTATTTCTATATACCAGCAACAACAGCAATCCCCAAAATGAAATACTTAAGTATAAATATAACAAAATATGTGCAAGATCTATATCCTGAAAACTACAGAGTGCTGATGGAAGAAATCTAAGACTTAAATAAATGGATGGTTATACCCTGCTCATGAACTAGAAGACTCAATAAAGACATCAATTCTTCCTAAATTAATCTGTAGATTCCATGCAATTCCATTCAAAATCCCAGGAGGATTTTTTGTAGATATTGACAAACTAATTCTAGAATTCATATGGAAAGGCAAAAGAACTAAAAGAGTCATAGCAATTTTGAAAAAGAATAAAGTTGGAGGGTTTACACTATGTGCTTCCAGAATGTATTTTAAAGCCACAATAATCAAGATACTGTAGTGTTGGCATGAAGTAAGCATATAGATCAATGGAACCGAATTGAGAGCCTAGTAATAAACCCTTACATTTTAGCTAATTGATTAGTGACAAAAGTTCTAAGACAATTCAAGGGGAGAAAGGACAGTCATTTCAACAAATGGTGCTGGAACATTTGGACTCCCACATACCAAAAAGAAAACACCTTTGACTCATACTGTATCCCTTATACAAAAATTAAAGCAAAATGGATCATAGACCTAAGTGTAAAACATAAAACGTGAAACTTCTAGAAGAAAACAGAAATGTTCAAGACTTTTTGGTTAGTTAGAGAATTCCTCAATTCAACAATAAAAGTTGGATGTATTGAAAAATAGATAAATCGGTTTATCAAAATTAAAACTTTTGCTCTGAGAAGACACTGTTAAGGGAATAAAAATGACAAGGTAGTCGCTGGGAGAAGTAATTTACAAATTACATTTCTGACACAAGACTTATATCCGGATTATTGTACTGAACAACAAGAAAACTCAATAAAAACAAATAGTTAAAATTACCTCTACATAACACTTCAACACCTTAAAATTTTATTTGAGTTTCAGTTTTTTCCAGGCAGTAATGAGTCCAAACATAACCTCTCATCAATTTGTATCTGTAGCATATTATTTAACTTTGGAATTGGACTTTTGATCTGTTAACTTTTGGTGTACTTTATATTGACCCCAAAAAAAGTTAGTTTTCTTTGAATTCAGGAGATAAATTTCATATAAGTCCTTAGTAAAGAGACCACTTTTTCTATCAAATAAAATTGATTATTTAAACACCAAAAGAAAGTACAAGTTCTTGAGGCATCAAAATTTATTTTCTCTTCTTTTAAATAACGAACCCTGAGCATGAATCACCACATTTGTAATCACCATACTTCCTCCTTTCCCTGCTACCAAAACTAAACAATTCTGGAACATAATGATGAAAGAAATGACTTTTATTTTCCCTTTGCTCATATTTCTTCATTTATTTCTCATGACCTGGTACCATATTTTTGTAAGTCATTATAAATCATATTTAGGAACAATGTGAGTTACAACAAACAATAAAAGAAATTCTGCATGAAAGAAATCCTATAAAATTGAGTTATTTAACATTTAACCATCTTTTTCCACGTGAACACCTGTCCTTTTTGCCCAAAACCCTACCTGCTTAGACCATATAGCTCTGCTGGAAAAGAGAGAATAAGCCATGATTTCCAGCACTATATCCAGTTTGTTTCTAATGACTGCACTCTTGTCTGGATCTATTTTATTTTTTATTTCAGTACTTCTCACCGCCTGACTTATTAGACAAAACATAAATAAATGTCTCCTTCCAGTAGACTGTAAGCTCCAGTCCCCAGCACCTAGAACAGTGTCTGGCACACAGTAGATGCTCAATAAATATTTGTGAAATGAATGACTGCCCAAGGCATTTCTCTCTACCTCATTCCCTCACATTCTTCCAGTGATCCTGGCCAGCCCATGGCAGTATTGTTGCTGAAAATAGGAAAATATGCTGCCCTCCACTTCTGCTTTCTTCCAGGATTAGTGATCATGTCTTTTTGCCAATTTCTTTGCTAACTAGATATTGAGGATAGAGGATCATGAGAAGTGGCATCCTTGGTTGCCCAATCTAATTCCAAAAGTCCAGCACCAGTGTTCACCAATGTCCACCATATAAAGCAGAAACAAAGTGCAGCACTCTCTTCACGTTTCAGATGAAAATAGGATACATGATTTCAAAGCAGTTCATGGTAGAGGCTGGTTTCCTACTAAATGCAACTATCAAAGCTATCGCTCTTTGGACTTAGCATCAGGAGAATTGTTTTCTAGTCCAGGATCTACCATTAATTGCATCTTCACCAAGTCCCAGCCTGTTAGTTTGAAGACAGTTAACAATACTGAAACAAAGACATGATTTAGAGCAAGTAAGTGTTCTCAAGAGAGGGACAGGGATTTTCCGGGGAAGGAGGCAGTGGGTAGCTCAGCAAAATCATCTGTGAGGCTTTTCAAACTACACAGGGTTTGAAACTCCTCTGAAACTCCTCCACCCCAATCTGCCCCTTGAGAATCACCACCATAGAGTGAGCCACTGTTGCTATTACTATTGAGAGTATGGAAAACTCAGAAAAGCTTTTCCAGGTTTCAAGTGTAAGCTTGTTGAGGAATGGGACCAAGATTTACTATGCTTCTTAGTGACATCCACGGAATCTAATACAGGGTAGTCCTGTCTTTACTTACTTTTCCAACCTCAGCTCCTTTCCTCCCCTCAGCCACACCCTAAGCGTCTCCCATGGTATTGGACTTCTGATTACCAATCTATGCCAGACCTTGCATCACCTGTCCCCACCTCTGGGAGACACAGTTCGTTGCCTACCTAACAGGCAGTCTCACTTTCCTCCTTGCTAACAGAATTCTGATTGTGTTCAGACATGGGGCATGAATGCTCAGGGTAGGTGAGCCCATCCTACAGCTCCAGAAAATAGCTTGGGCAAAACAATCAGGGGCCCCTCTTCTCCTTTGCCAATGACTGGTTTCAGGGTAAGCATGAGACCACTTTGGCCAGTGACACAGGGAACTTCGGGGAAAATTTGTCCTTTATTATCTAGAGAAAGATTAAGCAGCAAGCCCTGGCCTTCTTTTTTCTGCTTTGGATGTTGTCATGTGAAGGCATGATGGAGCTCTAGTCACCCTGGAAAAAACAAGATAATTTTCTAGAAGCCACCCAAGAGCTGTGGCCACTTCGAACGACCTACCTTCAGATGTTTTAAGCAAGACAGTAGAGTAACCTAGATAATGTTACAACAAAAAGTGTCCCTCAAGAATCCTACCACGTGGCCTAGAAAATCTCTCAACTTTTTCTCCTAGATCAGCCCTTCTCATTTTCAATTCAAAGCTCAACTACAGTTTCTTCGGGGAGTCTTCACTATGTCCCCAGACAGATGAGTCCTAGACGATGTTATCCTCATATCTGTCTTTCCAGTTAGACTGCGAGCTTCTCAAAAGCAAGCATTTTCGCCCTTGGCAGAGGCCCTGGCATATGTTGAGCATTTATTAAATGTTGAATGAATGAATAAACAAAAAACAATGAATGAAAAGATGGACACACAGGATGCCTTCCATGCATTAGATAAAGACTTGACTGACGGAATATGGACCTCAGGCTGTCTACATTCTACTGCAGACTACCTTTAGGTGCTGGTGAGCAAAGACAGACATAGCACAATGAACATGTCCTATTTTGTCAGACTTCTCATTGGGAATTGCGCCCCCTATCGACATCCCTTGCAGTTGAGGTGGGCCAGTCTATCAATCACAGTCGGTCATGTGCCCATTCCTGTTGTGGAAACCTCTCCCTGTCTGCTGAGATGGCTTGGTTCTGCTTTGGTCCAGTATGTCAATAAGATGTTATAAGGGGCCTGGTGCAGTGGCTCACGCCTGTAATCCCAGCACTTTGGGAGGCCAAGACGGGCAGATCACTTGAGGTCAGGAGTTCGAGACCAGCCTGGCCAACATGGTGAAACCTCATCTCTACTAAAAATACAAAAATTAGTCCCGCGTGGTGGCCCGCGCCTGTAACTCCAGCTACTTGGGAAGCTGAGGCAGGATAATCGCTTGGACCTGGGAGGTGGAGGTTGCATGCAGTGAGCCGAGATCACGCCACTGCACTCCAGCCTGGGTGACAGAGTGAGACTCCGTCTCAAAAGAAAAAAAAAAGAGAGAGACAGAGAGAGACTGCTATACGGATAGAGAAGATGGGATTCTCTCTCTCCCTCTTTGTCTCTATCTCTCTCTCTCTGAAGGAGCAGTAAGCCTGAAGGTGCAAGTCCTATTTATCATCCATACTAAGAACCAGTAAACACAGAGAGAAAAACAGCTAAGATATACAAGAGAGAGAAATAGCCCTGGAACCTTATATGAGGCTCTGGAACTAGCTATAGCTTTAAACTAAAACCCTCGACCTTTTCATTTATGTGACCCAATCAATTTCTACATAGTATAAGGCAATTTTCAAGTGACCAAAACCCAACCCAAAGAAAACAATTCTGACAAATACGACGGGTAATGATGAGGGCAGTCTAACAACACCCCCTCCATCTGCAGGGCCTGTGCACTGGCAGCCCTAATCTTGGCCTCTGTGATGGTGTCAGCAAGTAAAGCATCCTAGAGGAAGCCTAACCATGAACAAGTCAGGGTGGGAAAGAATGCCCCCACCCCACAACACACACACCACCACATCAACACAAAGGGGGAAAAATCAAGCAGTATGCTATGTACTCCATGAACATCATATAACCTAAGGCTGTTGTAATGATTATAATATTAATAATACCTATTTTACTTTAAGGGAACTGAGGCTCAGAGCAGTTAAGTAACTTGGTCAAGGTCACACAGCTAGTTCCTGGAATTTAAATAGCATTCTAGACTTTTCCCACTTTCCCACTCTCTGATCCCCTGGCCTTGGGAGGTGGACAGCACCCCTCCACCCACCAGCTCTCCTCAAACGCCACAGAGCATACAGACCTGAAGCCTGACAACCAAAGCCCCCTGGAGTCAGAGCAGCCTCCAGAGCCAGCTTTTGAAAAGCCCCAGGTAACTAACCAATGTGTAAGGTCGGTTATTCAACAACAGAAATAAAGAGCCGGGGCAGGGGAAGCGGCGGCACCGGCGCTGGTCCCGCGTGAAGCGCTGCAGGGGGAAACACTGGAGCTCGCTCGCTCGCTCTTGACCCCACGATCGGCCTTGAACCCCATCCCCAGCTCCACGCTTTCTCCAGCAGTTTGGCCCCCAGTATCTCCTCTCCCCTCGGCCCTGCCGAAGTCACTGGCCCCGCAGGGCTCCGGACGATTAGAGACCCACACCGCTCCAGCCTTGCCCCGGCCCCCTGTTCCCGTCCCGTCCAGATGTTGGCAGCTGCTCGCCCCGAGGCAGCGACCAGACCCCGACCCCGCCACTGCGCCGCAGCCCCGTGGCCCCGCGAGCTCCTGGCTGCCCCGGCGCGCCCAGCAGGGGCGCAGCGCATCTCTCCCGCCGCAGTCGCGCGGCCCGGCACTCGCTCCGGCGCGGGGTGAGCCGTCCCGAACCCACCACCGCCCCCGCCTGCTGCGCTGGCCCAGCTCACCTCGCCGCCCGCGCCCACCGGGCCTCTCGGCGCCCTCACCCGGCTCCCGGCCCAGGCTCCCAGCACACCCGCCTGGGGCCGGCGTTGGCTGCGGCCGCGCGGGGCGGGGCGCGGCTCCTCCCCGCCCTGAGCCACCTGGGGCGCGGGAGGGGGCCGGGCCGGGACAGGTGAGCCTCGCCCGAGAGGGAGCAGCTCCGGTCCCGGCTCCGCTGGGAAACCGCAGGGCTCCGCCACGAGGTTGAAAGGAGACCCGGGCGGGCGGCAGTGTGGTAGTGGCCAGCGCTGGGGAGGCGGCAAGGAGCCTGTTCCCACCCAGCCAGCCCGGCTCAGGAAGAGAAAGAAGCACGGGATTCGGACCCTACCCAGCTTAAAGAGGGGAGGGTCCAACCCCTTTCTTCCTAGAATGTAGAAACGAGGAGTGCAGACCCTCGGGAGTGAAAATGATTGGGCCAAGGGTGCAGGTGAGTTAGTTCAGGATTGGAAGAACTCTGAAAGACCTTTTTTGACCATTCCATCCAATCTCGTCCCCCCCTTGCCCACCCCTCAAGTGATTGATTCCCTCCCCCCTTTTAAATAATGACATTAAGGTATAAATAATATAATTTCATATAGTGACGTCCTCCCCACCCCTGGACGGTAAGCCCCAGGAGGGGCAGGAACCTTACCCGTCCACTACTGAATCACCAGAGCTTTGAAAACTCAGGGCATTTAATACCTGATGAACAGACTAGGTGGCGCCCAGTCTTTTACGTCCAGCGTTAGACTGATCCCCTCGGCCCAGAGCTGCTCCAGCATCATTCCAAGCTTACTAGGGAGAATCCAGAGGCAAGCTGTCAGATTCCGGACCACCTGTCCTCTCTCTACTGCTTACTCCCCACCCACTGCCAGCCAGGCAGCTAGGCTGTGGGAGGTCTACACTCCCAGGGCACCTTATAGTGGTCTAGCAAATCTTTAACTTCTGAAGATGCCACAGACAGGAGAACTCTGAAATATAACACTGTCCGGCCAGCCTTGCACTGTGGAAACCCAGCTCAGAGTATGGGCCACTGACCCAAGATCCCATGGCTGGTAGCAGAGCTGATCCTGGGTCTGCATTTCTAAAGACAGTTGGCTGGTCTGGGGCCTTTGAGGGGCTGCTGGTTATGCCTGCAGTGGGGAAACCTGGGTACAGAACTTCTGCAGAAGTGGGGTCTGGGTTTGGTCCTCTGCTGAGACTTCTAATCTGTCTTTCCAGACCTCTCAGATCAAGCATCACCTGAGCCAGCTTGCATTTATTGAGGCCCCTGACAACTGCAAAAACAAAAACAATGGTATTTTTAGGTGTTCCATTTAACAAATGGCCTTCACACACACACACACACACACACACGTGCGCGAGGTAATGTGTCATGCTGCTACTCACATGTTAACTTCAAGACTCGTTAAAAAAATCCATTCTGTGAAAAAATTCATTTCACTGCAGAAAGCACTGTACAACTTTAAAGTTGTATGGAGAACATTCCTTCTTATGACTATTTCAGTACACTTCCGTGACTATATATTAAACCTCCGAGGCCAAAATGGGAGGATCTCTATTAAGGTGAGGTCAGGGCCAAGAAGCCTGCTCCACCCCTCCACTGACAACAAGCCCAACACTCTTAAGGTCTAGACACCCCACCCCTTCAGTGGGTTCTGCACAGATGGGTATTTCAGATCTGGTGTTACCTGACTGGCTACATCACACTGGGCAAGGCCAACCTAGAAAAGGTTATATGGGATGCCCCACCTAGGTGTGCCCTACCTCAGTTGCTTCTCCCTCTATGGCGGCAGGGAATCTGGTGTCCCAGGGTGGGGCTGTGGTGGGGCCTGCACTTTGGGACAGCCACTTGCACCAGCAGGTAGGCCTGAGCAAAGGAGCCCCTCTGGGTCTCACTCACATGAAATGGACCTAGACCTTTTTTTGTGTTGGTTTCAGTCAGTAGAGCATGTGATCCCCTGTGATTTAGAATCCTCCTGCTGTGCGTGTGATCTTGGCTGGGCCGGCCTGCTAAGTGATGCCACCCAGACAGGCCTGAGAATCATCAGGAGGGTACAGGTTCTGCCCCAGTGCTTGCTTGCACGTGATCTCTCCCTCTTGCTGAGCAGCCTTGGGCGTGTTCCTCAATTGTGTATTTTTCCTACTTGGAAAATGTGCAGCCATGAAATCAGACAAGATCTCTGCTTGAAGTTTTTTGCTTAAAAGCGGTATCTGAAATAAGAAGTTCTGATACTGTTGTGTGGCTAAGTTAAATAATCCATGTAAAGTGCTTGAGCACAGTGCCAGCACAAAGCACCTGTGAACAGTAGCTCTGCCTAGCAGTGCAAAGAGAGCCAGCCCACTTCTGATCAACATTAAAATGCTGGAAATAGGGACAAAACCACTGATAGACTTCATAAGACTCTAGAATGAATTAATTAATATTTACAAATAACTGTATTTATTGCTATTCTCTACTGGTCTCTAGGAGAATGATATTTGAACTAGAAAATCTTCAGTTTCTGCTCTATCTCTAGTTCTCTGATAATATAATGAAATATAAATTATCCAAAGAAGCAACAATACAAAAAACTTCTGAGCCTTAGGATATATTTACCTTCCTAATTTTTCCTGTCTTTACTTAGGACTCAACATGTATATTAATAATGTATATCTAGCTGGGCATGGTGATGGGCACCTGTAATCCCAGCTACTTGGGAGGCTGAGGCAGGAGAATCGCTTGAACCCAGGAGGCAGAAGTTGCAGTGAGCCGAGATCGCACCATTGCACTCCAGCCTGGACAACAACAGTGAAACTCCATCTCAAAAAAATAAAATTAAATTAAATTAAAAATACTGTATATCATTTTCTGAGGACATTTTTCAATGAGACAATGTGTGTAGCATTCCTGGCACATAGTAGCTGCTTAGTTAATTATGACTAATATAAGGAGGTATAGGGAAGTGGCCAGAAATATTAGGAGCAGAAAGTGCCATGAATTCAAGTAGGCAAAACTGATAACCACTTTATCAGGCATCCCAGATTTTAAGTTCACACTGGCTCTGGAATCAGACTGAGTTCAAATTGAGCCACAACTTACAATGCATGTTAATCTCTCTATGCCTCAGTGTCCTCATCTATACAATGAGATAATAATATTAGAATTTCATAGAAAAGCTGAGACACAGAAATAGCATAATAACTGACCTTTAGTGAGCAGCTGCTTCATGCCTGGCTCAAGTGAATGCTTACATTCTCTTTCAAGGGTTAACCTTAGAGTAGGAATTCTTAATCAAAAGCCACAGACCCTGCAACTGAATTTGATGTTCTGTGTCTGTATACATTTTTACTAAACAGAGCATCCACAGCTGTTGTAAGACTTGCAAAGCCATTTGGGTCTCAGGAATAGTTAGGAGTCACTGCCTTCCAGACATAGCCAGGACAGGAGTTTTGGAGTTGGAAGATCTGTTGGAGACTGTGCAGACCACCATTCCCAAACATCCTTGAAGGGGAGGATCACTTGGATGCCTGCTCATGACAGAGTTCACTCCTAAACATTCTCATTCGGGAGAGCAGAGCGGCTTTTGAATGAGCACGCCAGGGGCTACTCACCACAGGCAAGCCTGGGAAACTGATCCCACCCAACCTTCTCATTTCACAGGTCAGGAAACAGGCCCAGAGATGAGGACAGCTCAAAACAGTTCCCACCCCACGTCAGTCAAGGGCCTCCCTTACCTGTAAGTCAAGTCTTCACCCCACCTGAACAAAGGAGGGGAAATGTCACTCCTTCACACAACCCCAGTTCACACAAGGAGCACTCTGAAAACAAAATCGGGCTTCTCTTAGGAGAGTAAGACGTGCAGCCGGCCAGGCATGGTGGCTCACACCTGTAACCTCAGCACTTTGGGAGGCCAAGACGGGCGGATCACTTGAGGTCAGGGGTTTGAGACCAGCCTGGGCAACATGGCAAAACCCCATCTCTACTAAAAATACAAAAATTAGCAGGGCATGGTGGCGGGTGCCCGTAATCCCAGCTACTCAGGAGACTGAGGCAGGAGAAGCGCTTGAACCCGGGAGGCGGAGGTTGCAGTGAGTTGAGATCGCACCACTGCACTCCAGCCTGGGCAACAGAGCGAGACTCCATTCCCGCCCCCCACCCCACCCCCCCAAAAAAACAAAACAATGCAGCCATCTCTGTGTTAGCTGCTTAAATCTTAAGGAAGCCTAGACCCCTGTTGACACAGGATTGCAGATACCTCACTCCAGCCAGCGGGCGGGGGTGTGTCCTCCTACACAGACACACACATACTCTCACACACTCACATTTCTCATTGTATGCAGCATTACTATTTGAACAGCTGACGCTATTCAGCGATCACATTCAGGTAATAGCCTGCAAAAATGTAAATGTGTTGTCCCGCTTCCTAAAGCCACACACTAATTAGACACTAACCAGGGGACTTGACAGGGAATTTCAGTGGTGCCATTTAGTTGTGTGAGCCCCATAGTGGAAAATACTTCTTTCCACGCAGATCTCAGCAGGAACTGAATCTGAAGCAAGAACAGGGCAGGCAGCTGCCTCAGCAAGAGTGGTTATCAAAGTTATGCTTTAAAAATGTCCATGTTAAATGTGACACCCAAAAATGTCAGCTCCAGAATAATCAGACAAAATTCAGAATCATCTCTTATCGACCAGTGAAATTCTCTCCAGGCTTACCAAGGGCAGGCAAGGATGTGTGTGTTTCTTTGGGTTTTTGATGTTCACCAGTCACAGAGTCCTGATGTAGTAAAAAGTTGAAATAACCTCCCCGAAGTGAGTTGGGCATACCTCTCACGTACGAGGCCAGCAAGCAGTTTTTCCAAGGTGGCAGGTAGCAGCAGCTCCATTTCACTGAGAAGACGACTCTAAAAAGATACAGGTGGCCCGCTCAGACCTGTGCTTGACCCTGAGATTGGGCGGCAAATCAGCTTTTCCATATTTATCCCTCTATTATTTTTTATACTCTTGGGGCCTGTGGATCCACGTGAATTTGCTTGGCTGTTTAAAACACATCAGCCAGGATGAAATTGTCCTCTTTTACCGGGGTTTCAGAGCAGGCACTGAAGCGCGGGCTACAAATGTATGGGTCTGCTCACAACATTGCCGGCCACAAAAATGCGCAAATGCCTTTGGCGCTGTATTTCCAGGAAAGGAGAAGTGGATTATTCCAATTTGCTTCTTACTTCTGAAAGCAACACAAATACACTCATTGTCTTTTTTTTTTTTTTTTTTTTAGAAAGAGTTTCACTCTGTTGCCCAGGCTGGAATGCTACAGTGCGATCTCAGCTCACTGCAACCTCCGCCTCCAGTGTTCAAGCGATTCTCCTGCCTCAACCTCCCAAGTAGCTGGGATTACAGGCATGTGCCACCACATCCAACTAAATTTTTTTGTATTTTCAGTAGAGACGAAGTTTCACCATGTTGGCCAGGCTGGTCTCGAACTCCTGACCTCAGGTGATCCTATCACCTTGGCCTCCCAAAGTGCTGTCATTATAGGTGTGAGCCACCACACCCGGCCCTCATTGTCCTTTTGATAGGTAAATAAGGGAAAGAAATGCCAGTGTGGAGAACGTTATCTGTGTAAAATCAGAGTTCTATTACCACTAACACACCAAGCACAATCCTACCTGAGGAACTTCGCAGTTGCTGTTCATCTGTTTGCAGCTGTCTCCCAGTCTCTGCATGGCTGGCTCCCTCACTCACTAGGGCCTTCCCTTACCACCCAGTCAAAACTAGACTGGAGTTACTTGCCATCACAGCACCCTGGTTTATTCTTTTCATAGCACTTGAATATACTAAGTCATTTTAGAAAGTGTTGTTCATTTGTTTATAATTTGCCTCTAAGGAAATGAAGACTCTATCTTGTCTTATTCACATCTCTCTCCAGCTCTGAAAACAATCTTTGGTATAAGATAGGTGCTCAAATATTTATTGAAATAATGAATGAACACTAACGTTTTTACAGAAGGCTTTTTCAGTTCATCACATGAAAATTTCAGCTGCTTCCATACCAAGCAGCTTAGATCTGGGAGTAAACTCAGCTCAGGAAGTGAGGCAGGATGTGAACCCAGTCCCTCTGCACTCCTCAGCGGCCACGTGACTCCAGGAGAGCTCAGCCTCTTGGTTAAGAATGTGGACTCTGGAGCCAGCTCCACCACTACCTTGCTTTGTGATGTTGGGCAACTCACTTAACATCTCCACACCTCAGTTTTTTCATCTGTATTTGGGGTGAATAACAGTGCCACCCTCACTCATTCCTTGTTAAGAGATTCCAGAATGCATGTGAAGGACTAGCTATTCCAGAATGCATTGTGAGCCAGGCACGATACTAAGAGAGGTTAGGTAACTTGTTTGAGGCACTTAGTTGATAAGGAAAGAGTTGGAACCACTGGAACTCATCTACTCTGCCGAAGTTCACTCTTGATCACAGGGCTTCTGCCACACAGTACTCACTCAACAGATGACTGTGGTAAAACATTTCCACACAACTAATGTCAATATTTGGGCTAATGGAGTCAGGAAGGTGCATTGCCAGTGCCGTTCTTGTGACTAGCTTTGGTCTTTGCCTGCTGAGGGTTGGTGCAGCAGAGTGAGCCCTGAGGAGGCGGGTGGTGCGCCAGGCTTGGGCTCTCTCCTGATGCTGTGCATGGTGCAGGGTGAGTCATTTGACCTCACTGGGTGGAACCAGATGATTCTCAATGTCCCTCATAGTCTTCTCTTCTAAGTCCTGGTGATGTACTCTTTATTTCTTTAAGAACTCTCCAATTTATTTGTTCAATATATGAAATGGAAAGCTATTTGGAAAGCACTATTTGTTGACAACAACTCACAGGGAATATTGGGAGCGGGGTTCTACAGCAGCTTCCAACCCGTACCACTGAGATGGACAAGCAGAGGACTGTAAGAGACGGAATCTGAGCTCTGCAGTCAAAACTAACAAAGTGGTCTTGAACATGTGACTTCAACTCTTTGGATTTTGATGTTCTCATGGGTTTATGACAGTCTGGAGACAAAACATTTAAAGCAGAGGCCCTGATCATAGTCATCTGGTATTTAGAAGCAGCAGGCCCGCAAGTGGACAGAGTCAGCTTGCACTGAACAGTGGGTTCCTGCCTCTGCTGTGGGTGCTGGGACAGGAACTTTCCAATACGTGGGTTATGGAAGGGAAGCAGACACCTTGTTTCCAGATGCTGGCAGAAGCCGAATGAGCTTTTGTGTGCTGGTTCGGCTAAGTGACTCCTTGAGCGTCTCTAATATCCCTTTGGGGAACTTGTTAAACTCCTACAAATATTCTGCTGGGATTTCATCTCTCAGCATTAACCGTGATTACTGGGCTTCTGCCTCCATGTATGGGAAACTGAATGGACTTGATTCATGATCCAGCAGCAGGACACTGAGTGAAGGGCACTTACCTGAGCCCTCTGGTGTGAAAAGCCACAAGGCATAGAGCGTGGAAACTAGCCTGAAACCCTATTCCCTGCACCATACTTCAGAGGGTATGTCATATTCTCTACTCATGAAATAGCCTAAGAGTGGGTTTTCCCCCAAGAGGAAAGAGGGTGGAGAAGTGGGTACAATGAACTGGATGTTTGTGTCTCCCCAAAATTAATATGCTGGACTCCTAATCCAATGTGATGATATTAGCAGGTAGAGCCTTTTGGGGTGATTAGGTCATCACGATGAGTTTATTAGTCATTAGTCATGAATAAGTCCAGTGCCCTTATAAAAGGGACCCCAGAGAGCTTTCCCCTCCCTTCCACCATGTGTGGACACAGCAAGAAGTCAGGAGTCCACAACCAGGAAGAAGTCTTCACCAGAACTTGACTGTGCTGGCTGGCACCCTGAACTTGGACTTCCAGCCTCCAAAACATGAAAACTAGATGTGTGTTGTTTATAAGCCTCCCAGTCTATGGCACTTTGTTATAGCAGCCCCAACTGACCAAGACAGTGGGAAAAGAAAGAACCCTACATGGAGAGCTACAAAGAGATTTGATGTCACTGGGTAGAATCAGACAATTCCCAATGTCTCCGCATATTCTCTCCTCTTCTACTCTGAGTATTGGTGATGCTAGGTAGAAGGCAATAGCTGGGGTCCAAGATGAACATATATTCTCCTAGGAAGTTTTTGACAATAACAATCCCTTATATTTGAGTAGCACTGCTATAAAATGTCTTCCTACAGTTTCTTATCTGATCCCTGAAAGGCACTGTGAAGAATGGAGCATCGTGGGCTAAATTCAGGTATAGAGATGAGCTCACTGAGACTCTGCATAGTTAAACCACTGGACCACAATCCCCCAGCCGGTGGATGGGAAGGTGAGAGTCGGATCCAGGTCCCGCATGCATCATTCTTTCCATGTGGAATTACTCAGTAGTACCACTGCCTGCCAGCCAGTACTCCAGAGGTATTTTGCTGTTGCATGTAGGTCCCAGAAAGGTGCTGCAGGGCAGCAAGGACACTGGGCTGGAGGTTGCGGTCTGCAGGCAGGCAGCCAGGTGGACGCTGGCTGACGGAGTCAGCATCGTGTCACCTAGACACATCTGCCACCAGCCTTGCTCCCCAGTAGCCCATCAGAACACCCTCAGACAGGAGAGGCACAGGTAAAGGGAGGAGCTCGTAAGGGAACCCCACTGTTTTCAGCCTTCTGTCGTTGGACTTGCACATGCATGTGTGGTATGATTGGCATGTTTCTTTTTTCTAAAACCTAAAGCTCTAAAACGAGATCCTATTAATCATCATGATGGGGCCAGAGGTGAGGTAGGGGACAGCCTCGTCTGAGGCCTCACACATCCCTGGGAATGAGAGGAAACCCATCCAGTGCCCCTCAGCTCTTCCCCGAGAGCCATTTCAGGTGGGGCAAGAGAGTACTGAGAGCTTTTTACTGAAGAAGCAGAAGAATATAGGTTATACATGTTTTAATGCAGACAGAGAGAATTAGTATCTTAAAGAAAAAAAAATCCACATGGATGATAAGTTAAATTCTTATGACACACAATTTGAAAACTGACAGAGTAATGGCTACACTTCTTCTAAGTATGTTATGTATGAAAAAGATTCTGACAAGGGCACTACTGAAACGCAGCCTTCCTGTAGAGTTCAGTGTCATCAGGCACCTTTGCTGTGAGGCATCCTCCTTCACTATTATTTCTTTCCTAGATGCATTTGATTGCTTAAAGTAATTCAAATAACAATGAGGTCTCAGATTCCAATGAAAGGAGAGGACAGAAAAGTTGCAAAGGCATAAAGCTTTGTATACATTCTTTACAAAAGGGTTTTTGAGGTTGACTGCTGCTTATCACTATAGAGAGAGAGTGAGTGAGAGAGGTACACACACACACATATGTATATCCCAATCACTATTCAGAGAGGCAGTATTACTACTTGTTGAGAGCATGAACCTTAGAACCAGACTGTGTGGGTTTCAATCCTGGCGCCTCCTCTTGCCAGCTGTGAGACCTTGGGCAAGCTACTTAACCTCTCTGCGCCTGTTTCCTTACCTGTAAAGGAGAGATAATGGTGCATTCCTCATGGGGTTATTAGGAAGATTAGATGGATTAATACATGTAAAGCATTTAAAACAGTGTCTGGCACACAGCCAGAATAGTGCCCTGGAAATAGCTGACTGCTTATTGTAGCTTTCTGAGCATTATGAGATTCTGATGCTGTTTCGTTTCATCCAGAACAAGTTTGTCGATTTCTCTAATTACATTCTGAAGGAATAAAATATTGTTGTAGATAAATCTTGAACAGCTATACTATGAGAATCATTTGTGATCTGGGCATGGGGAAGGGTGAAGGGTTGAAAGGTGCTCGATGGCAAAGAGGGCCTCCTGGAAGTCCAGAACAAACTGCTCTTGAAGCAAAGCAGATGGAGAATCCCAGCCTTTGCCATCCAGGATAATGGAGGCAGAAAGACCACCAACAGTGGTTACCTATGGGATTTTTAAAAATTATTTTGAACCCAACTAACCCCATAGAGAGATTTGTGTTTTCTTTGCAAATTGGACGAAGAACCACCAAACACCAAAAGGAAAGTGAAAACTCCATGACTCAGGATGACTTTTGTCAAGTCAGCCCACATTTTCAACTAATGTGTCATCCAAGAGGTGTCTCCTACCTCTGTTCAGTGTATTATGTACACAAGACTAATAACAAGACACGACCTGTCACAAATGCTAGAATGAAACCTGCCAATACACACATCACCAGTAACTGCCTTTGCAGATTATTGCTCCAGTTCCACCTTCTCCCACAGATGCTCCAGCTCTGTGCTTCTGAGGCAAAGCCAGAGCCCAGTTCAGAGCTTGGTGAAACAAGAAACCTCAAGAAAGGTTTGCAGGAACCAAGAGAACACTGGCATCAATGCAGTCTGACTGCATCGCAGAGCCGCTGTGTTCTGGGATCTGTGGGGGTCATTTCCCATTGATATTGAAATTTGCTTTGTAATCTGTTTCTTTCAGAGAACTGCTCTCCCATCTAAAACACACAGGCATCGGCTGAATATTCAACCACCACGTTTGAAGTTTACTACATAAGTCACTTTTAACAATCTGATATCTGGAAACTTCTTCAGAGTTCTTGGGAGAATAACAACTTCAAAAAAGATGGATAAGACAGCATAAAAGCACACCATTTGCAGTGCCCTTAATTACACATTCACTTGACATCTATCCTTCACATTTTTAATCAATTAAGGGAAAGAGGTTTACTGTCTGGCTCTCATGCACCATTAATCAAGCCAAGCACAAGAATGAGGATGCTTTACATGCACAATGTCATGCATGGTCACACGATTCTAGTGTCCCAAGGTAGGGAAGTCTCCTTGTTATGAGAGCAGAAAAAAAATTATCCTGTGTCCTGGCACTGGTTAGCCCCCAAAGGATTCATGCTCCGGTGTCCTCTCACGAGATCTCAGACCTGTACATTAATGCTAAGAATCAGTAGGTTAAACAGGACTATAAACACCCCAATCCTCAAAAGATGCTGATAATCTTTCAACATATGCAAACAGGGCTCCAATTCATTTGGCGGAGAATTAATGCCATTCTCAGGCAAAAAGAAATTCAGATAGTCAGTGAATACACTGCTCTACTGAGCTTTCAGTCAATCCTACTTTGTAAAAAAGCTAATAAGACACTTTTTTTTTTTTACAACAGTTGCTATCTTTTCAGAATTGAAGTGACAAATGTCAAGTTTTCTTAGTTCTGAAATGAAAGAAAAAATTAGAGCGGATATTTAAGAAAAGTAAAAGCAAAAATGGTCAAGGTTGACTTTGCTTATGCTGTGTATTGGGGCACCTGCTCACTTGAAGTGAACTCTTTTGAGGCCAGAAAATGGCTCATCCTCACACAGGCACTGACATCTCCAATGACCATACCTTCAGGGTGGCTCAAATAAGGAGAAACAGACCAGCCAAAGTTTAATTCAATTTTATTTTCCACTTTTAGTATTTTTCAAATTATACAACATGCAGTCTGCCAGAGTACCCATACATCTTCATTTTAGAACCTAGAAGATTACCAAAATTTTCCGTGGGCCAGAGGAGGATGACTTCCAGACGTTTTGTTACATGGACTATAGTACAGCATCGTTACTGATATAAACCACCATTCTCCCCTCAAACCCCCCGGACAAGTTTGTCCACAATTTTTTTAATGTGAAAGCTACTGTACAGATACATAAAGCCCAGAGAACACACATCTGCAGTACACAGGACACACTTTACAAACTAGACATGTATAATTCTACAGAATGCCCTATTCCCCTTATATCTGCACACAATGAACAGTATTTAAAACTGATACACAATTTTTAAATAAGTAAGCAGACTTCGTGGAGCGGCGCTTACTTCGGCAGTTATCCAGCCATTATTCAATGCTTGGTTTAAAAAGTCTAAATTGTTAGTGTTAAATGAAGCAATTTTAGATTATGATGGTTTCTTTAGCTTGCTCAAGATTCTGGGCTAGACAATGAAGTGAAATCTTCCCTCCACCCTCTGCCTTTCCCAATATGTCATATAGCTAGAGTCCAAATGTCTCCTGCCCTGCTTAAAAAAAATGCACTTCGAAAGAGGGGATTGTTAAGAACTTTTATTTGCTTTCAGTTATTTCTGTAAGAACTAGAGCTTCTTTATGTAAACTTTAGGGCTTTAAAAAGTCACTAGATGCTACGTTCTAGACAAGCATTTTTATTTCTTCATTTATCCCAATATATCTATAAATTCTGATTTCTTAATCACATGATTCTATTTCCTTTAAAAGTCTTAATGCGAAACTGTTATTGTTCTGTCTACTACCTGCTGTTTAACAAAAGCAAAGTGTGCAGCATTTGAAGAGATGATATGTTTGCACAGAATTCTCTAGTAATTGACAAAAACACATTTGGCATTATATATTTTAGTTCCCAACCATAAATCTTGATATCTCAAACAACATTCTCCTAATTTACCAATCCCCATCCTGCAGATAAAGATTATTCATATAAACCATCTGGCTGTTCTCTTAGAGCATCAAAGAGTAAACTTTCAAGAAGTAGCATGAAATATAAAATTATTCATAGAGGAGAAAAAGACACAGTACATGCTAGTCAAAAGCTGCATATAACCAAAATCATGTTCATGAGCTTAGTTGTTCAGAAGTGTGGTTTTTACATTTAAAGTACAGGGAGCAATAGTCTAAAAACCTGAAAATTGCACATATGTGGCTTTTTTAGAAAGTGGCCTACAGAGAACATGGTCCTGATGTAATAACTGGCTTATTATACATAGCAATATTTAAGGATCCATTTGAATAATCCATTCCAATAATTTGCCTCCATTTTAGTCACAGTATAGGAAAATTAGATTAGAAGTCCTATAAAGATTGAAGCTAGGTGAACTGACTGGCTGATCAGCAACTAGCAGAATTATCTTTAAGAGACATCAAAGCCAACTTTCTCTGTGAATAAAAGTAAAGCGAATGTTGTCAGTCCCTTGTAGACATCAAGTAAAATGGAACTACAAGTGAATGTTTCCCTTTGAAACATGAAAGTGCCAAGCAATTCTTTAGAAGTAGAAAGGGGGTACCCAGGGAAAAATCACTCTGGAAAGAATCTAAAACAATCTATTTTATGATGGATATTAACAAGAGCCAAAAACCATTACTGACCTTTGTTCAATTTCCAAACAAAAAGTAATGGAGAGTAGTGGTAATGACAATTAATAATTGGCAATCCTCTCAAACACCAATGTTTAGCTTCCCAAATCAGAAGCAAACATATTAACAAGGTTATGTGGCATATGTTATTACCTGATAAGCTTTGCAAAACCTGCCCCACAAGGACCCTTTTATCAGACTGCAAATAATGATGGAGCAGGTATATTGGGCTGGCACTGATAATAAAATTAAAGAATGAAAAAAATTTAAACAAATGCAAAATTGCCATCTTCACGAAATAAATACTTCAGTAGAATTTGTCCTCCTCTCTCTCCTTATTCCCCACCAAAAACAAAACATACACAAACAAAGTGCAACATTTAACAAATAAATTAAGTCAAAGTAGGTTTGCTTTGCTAGGGAAATTTTATACAAGAAATGTTTGTATGTCAATGCACAGTTCTTAGCACTTTACACACACACACACACACACACACACACACACACACACACTTGAACTACCTTCAACCCACACAGTCATGAGAAAAGCCCAAAGTCTCCCCTGGCATATATTTCATTACAGTGGTGAAAGCTTCAGGGCACAGTGCCAGCTCACTCATCTTGGGCACACAACATGATAGGATAGGAGTTTCCACCGAGATTGGTTTGGTTGTCATTGACTTACCCCCAAATTTGTCAAAACAAATAGCAGCACAGTTTCCCTGAAAACTTTACTACTTGGAAATTGATCTTCTTAATAAGCACAACTGGAAGTAAGGGTTGATTCAGCTTTAGATTCATGTATTTGGATAAAGCAATAACTAAATGTAAAATATCCATCTATGTGGATTTTTTTCTAATTGTGCCTAAGAAGATGAAACCTATTTGGTGCCAAAGAAAGAATTCATATAAACAGTCAGCAATTATGGGTTAAAATAATAACTTACTCATGGCAACTTATTCATACACAAGCACAAAGAACAAAATTTTGTCAAGTACTTTCTCCCCAAGGCTTCCTTTTTCAACTGATGGAATGATGTTGGATTTCTTCAGCAATACCCACTCAAGCTGAAAATGGTTAGAGAAAGCAGCCATTCCCAATGCAAGCTCCAGAATGATCAGAGAGGAAGTAGTGAGGAGAGGGGCAGCCACATTTCCACTTATCCAACTTCGCAGCATTTTCAGCACTTCTGAAAGAATGACGTTCAAACCGGGCCGGCTAAGACTAGTTGCTGCAGGTTCAAAAGCAAGCAGCTCGGAGGTGAATTTTATGACTTTTTGCATTTACACAGATGTACTTGAATGAACAAATTCTACACTGCTACTGTCAGATTGTTTTTCTGCCCCAAAGAAATTTGCTTTGCATTTTAACAGGTGCCATACTAAAAGGTATATTTTACAGATCCAAAGATGTGACCAGGATATTCAAAATGTGTCTTTGGGGTAATTTGTTTCGGAAAAGTGTTCAGAATGAAAACTTTGAACCCTATAGCAGCACTTTTTGTTCCCTAAAAATATAAAACAATGTGTTTATTTTACAGGAAACCAGACAGTTGAGGCAGAGCATGATCATCTGCCTCCACGGCACTTGGTTGTTCCCCTCTAGGGAATGGCACATTAGGGCGTACAGATGGGACAGTGCACTGCCCAGAGGAGGCTCCAGGAACCACCCAGAAACCACCCAACACCCCGGAGGCCGAGTCGGTGGTAATGGTTCTGAGTAGTAAGTGGATCTTCTGCAACCATCTCCTTCAGATTTCTCAAAAAGAGAAAAGTCCGAGCACACATCTGTACACACAGAAACTCTACACAGCTCAAAAGACCTGAAACTGGTGTACTGCAGATGGCTGGAGTAAGCAAGTATAAAAAAAAAAAAAAAAAAGGAAACTGTAGGGGGGACAAAAATAAAGGAATTGGTGATTAATGTAGTCCTTGACATGCTACATGGAGTCATATCTGTTGAAAGAGAACCAAAGAGAGAACACAGGAATTAGAAAACACAGTAGAAATTTACTCCTCAAAAAAGTTTTGTTTAATTCTAGATGTTTAGACCAGAGCTGTCGGATACAAATATAATACGAGCCACATATTTTTTGTTTGTTTGTTTTTGAGATGGAGTTTCACTCTTGTCACCCAGGCTGGAGCGCAATGGCGCGATATCAGCTCACTGCAACCTCTGCCTCTCGGGTTCAAGTGATTCTTCTGCCTTAGCTTCCCAAATAGCTGGGATTACAAGGGTGTGCCACCACACCCAGCTAATTTTTGTATTTTTAGTAGAGACGGTGTTTCACCATGTTGTCCAGGCTGGTCTCAAACTCCTGACCTCAGGTGATCCACCCACCTCGGCCTCCCAAAGTGCTGGGATTACAGGTGTAAGCCACCGTGCCCAGCCAAGCCACATATTTAATTTTAAATTTTCTAGTGGCTACATTAAAAAGTGAAAAGAAATAGGTAAGATTAATTGTAATATATTTTATATAGCCTAAATAGTATTTCAACATGTAACTGGTATTACATGTTGAGATCGTTTACATTACAATATTACTACTGAGATTTTTTTTTTCACACAATAGTGTTTGCAATCTGGTGTATATTTTACACTTTCAGCCCATCTCAATTTGGACTTAGCCACATTTTGAAAGCTCAAAAGACACATGTGGATAGTGGCACATGAACAGCACAACCTCCTATTTCCTCATTTTGCTTTAAGTATTTAGTCTTGACAGTCTCAACATTCTCTTCCATAAGACAGTATCTGTTGAAGCTATGGATATTCAAAGTAACATAATGCATTTTCTCATTCCTAGGGGGGAATTAAAACATTTCTCATTTGCCTGCACTTAGGATAGCAAGCAGGTGCAACAGGGCCCCTAACCCAGGCTCTCTGTAGAAAGAGGTTCCCAGTTCCCAAAGGTATGCTTCGTTTCTGTCGGATAATAAGATTCTCCAAAAGACCACCCCCTTCCATTTCATTCCACTTCCCACCAGAGGTTCGGCTGGTGCTAGGTGCATCTCCAGGATGAACGTCTAGACCAGCCTGAGTGGCCTCTGTCAGCCTGTACCCAACACCAGTAAGCTCAACTTTCAGAAGACACTGAAAGGCTCTGCTTCCTGTCACCAGCTGGAGGCCCTAGCTCTGAGATCTTGCTATGGGTTTTGTGCAGAGCTCATGGTAGTCTAGGGGATGGGGACAGGGATGACAAAAGAGGGAGGTAGAGCCTCATCCTTAAGAAATACATGGAATTACCTGGTACTGGAAATACGACAGCCACTAAGAAAAGCCCAACTTCTCTTTTGATTTAAAAAAAAAAAAAAAAAAACGCCCTCTGTAACCTGACACATTATGCATTATGCTTTCTGTTTTGCCTCTAGAAGGCTTATATCAACATTTGGTGCTCAACTGTGGTAATATCTCAGATTCCCGCTACCATGCTCTTTTTTTTCTTCACTCTCCTGATTTATATGTTATAATATTGTAAGCAACCTCACATATTTTGTATAAATCAGCAGTATGTAAGTTACATATAAATAGAAAAATTCTCAGTCTAGAAAGGGGTTATAAAAGCAGATAAAAGCAAAGTGGGTGAAAAAGGGAGAAGAAATAAATAACAGAAACTGAGTAGAAAAAAAAAAAACAGAACAACACATTATTTTTAAAAATACCACCTCTTGGCCAAGTGCAGTGGCTGATGCCTATAATCCCAGCACTTTGGTTTGGGACGCCAAGGCAGGTGAATCACTTGAGGTCAGGAGTTTGAAACCAGCCCAGCCAACATGGTGAAACCCCATCTCTACTAAAAATACAAAAATTAGCCCGGCATGGTGGCATGTACAGGAGAATCGCTTGAACATGGGAAGCAGAGGTTGCGGTGAACCAAGATCATGCCACTTCACTCCAGCCTGGGTGACAGAGTGAGACTCAGTCTCACAAAAACAAAAACAAAAACACCTCTTCACTGACAAGAAAAAATATTCACAGAACTCATTTGGTATAATCACCTACAGTGGCAAAGCTACACAACTAAGAAGGGCTTAAACAACCCTAGAGGGTGATATTTCTGTGATTTTTAGAAGTCACAGAGAGTAAGATGTCTTTGGGAAGAACATGGCCTTTCTGGTGAAATTTTGGGCTTATTGTCAGTATTAGAAGTGAAAAACCTAAAAGCATGGTCATAGTTGTTATTTAAAAAATCCATTTTGAGCTGAAAACCAATAGGAGTGCTGCCTGAATGCCACCACTGAAATTGCCATTTCACTTTCTCACAGGTTCGTTTCTCCACGCATGCTATCCCCCTGGTCAGATAAGATGCCCTTGGTCGGTTGAGATGGCCGTCCTGCGTGCCTGGAGGCAGAGAGGTGCCGGCACATACCTTGGATTGTGGGATTATGGCCTGATGCAATGTTTGCAGCCAAACCGTGTTGACACAGCAAGCACTAGACACAAATGCAATGGGGCGGCCTCAGTAACTCCAGCAGACATGATTTCCCCCTGGCAGACCTTTCAGTCTAAGCCCCCGATCCCCGCTGGGCAAGATTCAGCAGGTTTTGGCTCATAGTTTGGAAGAAACATGGGGCCACAAAGGAGGCCCCACCTGCTTAGTTTAGTCACCTCAAGGAGCGTGAAAGAGGAGAGGAAAAGCACAGGAACTCTGCCAATAAAGGGTCCTTTCTTTACTAGGATGCAGCATTCCTCTTCATCCCCAGTTAAGGATCTCTACAGGCCTGTCTGCTGAGAAGTCTTTTCAGCAGGCCCAAGAAACATGGATTCCAGTAGGATGCTCCCATCTATCCTTCCCACTATCTGGATCTTCGTATCCTTAGATAAATTCATGGGAGAAAATAGATATAAATTTTAAAGGTAAATGGTTTTGCCCTGAGATAAAGCATTTCTGTCTGTTCTAATCCCAGAGAGACTGAGGAGTCTGGAGAATCTTTAAAACCCAGTCCTGTTGACGCTCTTCCAAGTAGCCACTCACTCACTTAGAGGCAGGGGACTGGACCAACTGACCTGCTCTAGGACTTCCCCTGGCACTCTGCCAAACTGGAGATGGTAATTCAAAGTGGCAATGTGTGACCAGATTTAGGAGGAAATAAAATCACCTTTCTTTAGAAGGGGTGGGGAAAGCTAATGAAGGAAGTTAATTATACAAGGGTTTTGCAAGAAGTATTTAGAGACCGTTTTCACCCCCAACTTGGGCTTTTGCAATTGCTTGCAGTGGATTTAAGCTTAATCCAAACAGTACATAGTTTTAGTTTTTCTTTTGCCTTTTTATAATTCGATCCCCACATTATAAGAATTACCAATTGTACTCTACTTATCACTGCTGAATAGAAGTAGATTTATCTCATTGGAGCTTTGGTACAATCTGCTGTGGAGGAACAATTTTAGTTGCTCTCAATTTGTGACTCTGAGAACCATGAAGCTGAGGAGTATTAAAGTGGAGGAGCCTACTGTGCTGTAGACAGAATCAGGAATTCTTGCCTCCGGGTGCCCCACAATTCCCTTCTTTGGGTTGAGATCGCCAGTTTCAAAGTCCTCTGCCACAGCAGCACCTACTACAGTTATTTCTGTCCTCTCTCCCTGCAGTCCCACCTCAGCTGTCCTTTTCAGGTCTGTTCCCATGACCACTTTAACATTAGCTAACATGCACGGGGGCCTAATTTTTGCCAGGTACTCTTCTAAGACTTTTTTCTCTCTTCTTTCACATTCTCTCATTCAATCCCAGACAAGCCTGTGATACGGGCACTATGATCCCAACTTCCCCATTCCACAGTTTTCTTAGCTGTCCAATGGCCAAGAATCTTGTCTGGTGTGACGAGGAGGGATTATCTTTATATATTTCAACCAAAACAGCACACCGCAACAGACAGAATGCAGAAACAGCTGGCGGAATCCAGCTGCCATCTATTAAATAACGAGGCATCAGAGAGATTTGCAAAAATGTAAAACAATGCCATTTGGCTATTTTTTGTTTTGAAAATAGTTGTTTTCATTACAAATCACATTTATGGTAACATGTATGGGCTTATTACTATTTTTTAAATGAACCTGGCAGTATTCTAAATATTTTGCTTTAATTTCTAATATGATACATATCAATAAATATAACCCATATATATATAAACTCATTGATCCTTTTTTGTTTTTTTGAGAAAGACTGTCATTCTGTCACCCAGACTGGAGTGCAGTGGAACAAACATGGCTCACTACAGCCTCAAATTACTGGGCTCAATTTCCCACGTCAGCCTCCCAAGTAGTTGGGACTACAGGCATACGCCACTATACCTAGCTAATCTTTAATTTATTTTATTTTTTTATTATTATTATAGAGACAGAGTCTCACTAAGGCTGGTTTCAAACTCCTGGCCTCAAGTGATCCTCCTGCCTTGGCCTCCCAAAGTGCTGGGATTATAGGCGTGAGCCACCATACCCAGTCTATTGATCCTTTTTAAGAGGAGAAAAGGTCCTAAGGCCAAGAACTTTGAGAACTGTTGCGGAGAAGATCATCGCTCTTAGCCCAGGATCTACCACTCACAGTTATGGGATCTTGACAGCTCATCCCGCCTCTTTGGGATGTAGAATGAGGCGACAGGATCAGGTGATGAGGACAACACAGATGAGCACAGAGTGCTTGTTCAGTGCCAGGCACTAGGCTAATCTTCATGTATTTGTTTTTATTTGTTTATTTATTTTTGAGGCAGGATCTCACTCTGTCACCCAGGCTAGAGTGTGGTGGCATGATCACAGCTCACTGCAGCCTCAAACTCTCCAGTTGAAATGATCCTCCCAGCTCACCCTCCCAAGTCACTGGAGCTACAGTCATGCACTACCACACCTGGCTAATTTTTTTATTTTTAGTAAAGACAAGGTCTTGCTAAGTTGCCCAGGCTGGTCTCAAACTCCTGAGCTCAAGCCATCCTCCTGCCTCAGCCTCTCAGAGTGCTGGGAGTATAGGAGTGAAAGAATTGAGTCACACCACGACACACAAAAAACAGGCATCCCAAACTCTACAAGAAGCAACGCACTCCGGGGTCGCATTGCACCTAGCTCTTTATTTTCAGAAAAAGCCCTTCTTTCATTAAATTATGTGAAGTTTGGTGGTTTGGACTTTTTATTTGTGGTTTTATTGCAATTTAATTTCTAAATTTGTTTTGACGTGACAGTTGTATAAGATCTGTAAGTAGGGAATGTATACTGTTCACAATGTGCAAATTGTATTATAATAAAATAATTTAAATCAACTCTGGGGATCTGTGAGAATTGTATTCCTTTCAAAGTACTCTATTTACTACTCAAGTTTGAGACAAAATGGTCTAAATATAGGAAAACCAAGAAAAAAGACCATTCTGCCTTCAGTCTTTCAGAAAACATCTAAGGTTTCAGCAATGCCCCACTGGCGCCATCTGGTGGAGACATTTGAACAAGTCCCCTGGCTTGCCAAAGCACTGCCTGGAAATGAAGTGGATCTCCAGGGCTCTCAAAACCAGGGAGCTAGGCAGATGTTTAATCAGGTGTCTACATTAAGTGTGGGGCTGCAAAGAAGGACTCAGCACTGCCTGAGAGGTCGATTTTACACCGTCTCTGGTCTCAAGAGCAAGACCCTGCTTCCTCCCTCCCTCTCAGCTGATCATCTGGCTTCTTGCCTGCACGAGAAAACAAGCTCTAAGGTGAGCTGGATCTTGCCTCCCAATGCACCCCATCTACCGCCCACCCGCAGCTGTGCTTCCTCCTTTGCCCGGCTCGGCTATACCATCACCATCACACACAGCTATGCTGTAATATCTCCCATCTTACAACAGAAAAGCAACGCAGCCCCACCTTAACCCCACATCGCTCCATTTCTCTGATCTCCTTCTAATAAAACCCCCAAAGTGGGTTCAGCTGCCAGCTCCACTTCCTCACCTGCTCTGTCTAGTCCATGCTAAGGTCACCGCCATCTGGCCTTCTTCAACCACCCAGTCTCTGTCGTCATCTTACTCAAGCTCTGAGCTGACCACCTTCCTTCTAGGGTCAAGGTCTTCACTTGACCTCGGTGCCCCCACATGATCCTCAGGCCCCTCTGCTGGTGCCACCTCCTTTCTCTGACCTTCCCATTTTCCAGTGCCTAGGCCTGGTCCAACTCGCCCCTCAGCTCCCCTCTCTGCTGTGCCCACCTTTTCTCTAGGTTGCCTCCTTCAGACCAGTGGCCATAAACACAATCTACAGGTCACAACTCTCCAGCCCTGGCCTCACCTCAGCCTCTCTCCTGTGCTCCAGACCCACGAATCCAGCCGCCTGTTCCACACACCCACCTGGGTGGTGGGCTCAGCTGGATGTCTGAGAGGCTGCACATAAGCAACATGATGGAAACCGAGCTTTCCCACAAAACCTGCTCATCCCCCAATTTTCCCTGGCGTGGTTAAAAAGGGACCAATGTTTCCCTAATTGCTAGGGCCCACAAAAATCTAGGAACTATCTTGATTCCCTTCCTTCCTCCTCTTCTTGCTCTCAGCCCTCATCAGTAAGCCTGACAGCTGAATCAGCTCTAAGCAGGCACTGACTCAGGCCACTTCTCCCTGCTGCCACCACCTGGGTCTGGTACCGGACCCTCCCCCATGGCCACCTACGGTGACCCCCTAGGCAACCCCCAGTGCTTACTGTTGCCCCATTCCTACTCCTTCTTCAGGGTCCAGCCCAGAGTGGCCTTGTCTAATCAGGAACCAGCTCCCGCTGCTCCCATGCCCACAGCCCCAGTGGCCCCTCACACTAGGTTACACTCTAACTCGCCCACAGTTTCAACACCTTCGTTTACTTGGGCTCAACTCCCTCCCCATCCACTCTAATGAAGATGGGTTCTCCCAGATCCTGAGCTACTGCCTTATCAGCCTTGCTAACATTCTTCAAATAACCCTCATTCATTCCTACCTTTGAGTGATCATCGAACCACTTTCTCCCAGGTTGCTGTGTGCCTGGCATTTTTCATCACTCAGTTCTCAACTTAAATGTCACCCCCTCTTCTAAAACAGTGTTCCTATTCCATTAGCCTGTTTTTGTTTTCTTCTGAGCACTTACCACTACTTGAATTTACCTTGTTTATTTTCTGTCCATCTTCCCCTACCAAGCTTATCACTGGACAAGAACACAGCCTTCTTGTCTGATTCACTGTGAAACCAAGTACAGAGCTAGGCTCTTGATGCCTGATCCCACTTAGCCAGTAGGAAAAACTAAAGCTGACAGAAATCAAGTAACTTGCCCAATGTCACATGGTTGCACTGCACTGCCCCATATGTAGCTCTGGGGTTTGAAAAAGATCATCTTCTCCTGAGGCAGCCCCCTGTGGATTTGAACCAGATAAGATCAAAGCCAGCATTATCCTGGGTTCTTTTGATTTTTGTATATTGGCATCTTCATAGGCTCTGAAACCTTGAGAATAAACGAAAATACTCATTATGGCTATAATTCTTGAACCCTGAAATGAAGCAGAAGGAAATTCCAAAGATATCCAGCTGTAAGAATATGTGCTTTGACTCCACAGGAGAGCTGGGAAGACGCAATTGAGATCATTTCTACCCAGGGAAGAGACACTTCAGAATGAAAATCCCAAAGGTCAGGAAATACCGTCTCAAAAAGGCTTTGCTCTCATCTAAGCAATGAATTCCATATTTTCGATTACTTTTCAAAAAAGGATTGAGCATTTCTTTACTTTTCAATTGCAATTCCTGAATCTGTTGATTACTACCCCTTTTTAATCTCCACTGACAAATGCCCAGTCATTTCTTAAAAATAGTCATAGCTTGTAGATAAGTAAATTATATATATATGTTTTTTAGATAGGCTTTCACTTTGTCACCTAGGCTGGAGTGCAGTGGCACAATCTCGGCTCACTTCAACCTCTGCCTCCTGGGTTCAAGCGATTCTCCACTTCAACCTCCCAAGTAGCTAGGGTTACAGGTGTGTATGTCCACACCCAGCTAATTTTTCTATTTTTAGTAGGGAAGGAGTTTCACCATGTTGGCCAGGCTGGTCTTGAACTCCTGACCTAAAGTGATCTGCCCACCTCAGCTTCCCAAAGTGCTGGGATTACAGGCATGATCCACCATGCCCGGCCAATATTATCTTTAAAAGCCGTTATATCAGTTCATAGCAACAACTAGGATACTCAGTTAGAAATAGGCCTTCCCTACCCAGTGGCTAGGATTTATTGCTATAGAGGAACTAAAAACCATTTAGTAACAACTATATGAACTAAAGGACACTATAAACCAACATGTATCAACTACCACGTTCTGCAGTGCTCATCTATACTAGCAGCTAACATTTTTATTGAGCAATTGTTATGGGCTTAGAAGCATGACCTCATTTAAGCCTTCTGTCAATGCCAATGACCAAGATAAAAGATTTTCCTCATTTCATATATGAGGAAACAGACTCTGAGTTTAAGTAACTTGAAGGAAGTGGAAGACCTAACACCTGAACCCAGGTCCCTTGTCCAGTGCCAGTCCCCTCAGCCACACTGCCATCCTGAGAGCTGTAAGAGGGGGCCTGTTTATTTTGTGACCTGGTGAGAGAAGCACCTAGTTACAGAAGCTGTGTCTGAAGCTATGTGGAGAAGGTATGTCAAGGAGGCTCTGAATTCAGATAAAACCATCAAAACCACTTGTAACACTTTGAGTAAAGAAACAAATTGCCAGCTGGGTGCAGTATCTCACGCCTGTAATCCCAGCACTTTGGGAAGCTGAGGTGGGGGGAATCACTTGAAGTTAGGAGTTCAAGACAAGCCTGGCCAACATGGTGAAACCCTGTCTCTACTAAAAATACAAAAACTAGCTGGGCGTGGTGGCACATGCCTGTAATCCCAGCTACTCGGGAGGCTGAGGCAGGAGAATCGTTTGAACCCAGGAGGCAGAGGATGCAGTGAGCCGAGATCATGCCATTGCACTCCAGCCTGGGCAACAAGAGTGAAACTCCATCTCAAAAAGATGATGATGGGTTGATGGGTGCAGCAAACCATCATGGCACATGTATACTTATGTGACAAACCTGGACATTGAGCACATGTATCCCAGAACTTAAAGTAAAATTTTTAAAAAAATGCCACAATGGGTGAGGGTGGTTCTTTCACTCCGAAGGTCTTGAAAGTCTCCCCAGACCTACTGATTTTCACTCTTCTGTATGAGAAGAGGCTACACTGGTGATGAATGGCCAGCATTTGGTTGTTTGGAGCCTACATAAAATATGGGACTGGCAGACCTTTGTTGGAACCCATGAAGAAGGTGACTGTCCCACTGCACAATCTCTGGACCCCAGAATCCCTGGACCAGTATATTTAGTAAGGTCTTGCTGGGAAACACACATACACATCTCTCTGTGTGCTTTCATCAAATGAGGTGATGCCTATATTACATCTAGCCCAGTGCTGCAGCATATTAGGTGGTTCATAATGCACAGTGTGCCAGCTGCCCACCCCTACCTCCACTCTCCCTGTCCTTGCTCTAAAAGCATTACCTTTCTTTGGGGTAGTGATGTGCCCAGCTAAAAGACTACCTTTTCCAGCTAGATGTGGCCATGTGGCTCAGTGCTGTCTAGGGAAAGGGAGGCATCAGCACTGCATGGGGCTTCAGGAAGCCTACTTAAAGGAGATTCATTCAGGACGGCTGCTTTTGCCTCTTCTCTGCTTCCTCTCTGGTTGCTAAAGTTGGAATGTAGGCATGATGGCTGAAACTGAAGTCATTTGGTGACCTTGAGCTGGCCTTCAGTTCAGGAGGCAGGCACGTGCTTAACCTAGTTAAGAGGCTAAGTTTCTGTTTTCACTGTGGAGATTCTTAACTACTGATGTACCACTTTCACATTTCCCTTACATAAGACAGACGTAAACTGCCATCCTGTATAAACCACGGAGAGTTTTCAAACTTCAATGAATATCAGAATCACCTGGAGTACTTGGTTAAAAAGACAAACAAAGCCCAGGCCCTTCCTCCTCTAAGGAGCCTGGGCCTCTGGGTGCTCAAGGATGCTCACATCCACCAAAGTTCGACAACCACTGCTTCAGGCTTTTCTGTTCTAAGCTGCCCAACTGGATCTTAGAGTTCCCTTCAGGTATCAGCCTCGATACTGACAATATGTAGTCAAAAGCAACTTTCTAACTTCCAGTTTCATTCTATTTCTGATTGGAAGCAGAGATTAGATTGGAATGGGGTGGCCCACCGCCAAGACCATTTCCCATTTTCCTGTCTAGAAGACGGCAGATGATGGCAGGCACATTGCCTGCCCGCGGGCTGCCTCTGCCTTCCCTCCTGTTCCCACTACTCTGACCAGCCCCTGGCCCGCTCCTTGGCACTGCCTGGGGCAGCACAGGTAAAAGTTGTGTGGGGGCAACTACCAAAGCATTTCCCTTGGAAGTTTTAGCCTAAGCCTGGGCCATGCCGGGACCCTGAGTGATGGCTCCAGCCCCTCCTGCTCACCTTCTTGCCTTGATGCAGAAAGGACTGGATGAGGAGGGGTCCAGGCTTCACACCTTGCATGCTTGCCTGCCTTGGGAGCCAGCTACCCTAGCAAGGGCTTAGAGTCCAAGGACAATGTTCAGAGCCACCTCTTCCCATCTGCATGTTCAAAGTCAGAGTTTTTCTAAACAAAGTTTACTGGTCACCTAGTCGTCTGTCTGCCCGCCCAAATAGTAACCTCTTTTCTCCATTTCCATCAGGACGACAGTTTTCGCTCTCTGCTTCTTCTCTTTTGTAAAGAATATCACTCGTTCTTTTTCTTTTTGCTGGGAGAGAAATGTGCATGTGGGTTGTGGATAGAGAAGCTTGCAGACCACCATCTCAAAGAAAAAAGCGTCCTGGACCCACCTAGATATCTTCTTAAAATCCCCATTTGTTGAGTTCAGATAGTAAACATAAAAACATCACTTTCTATTATCTGGCTCTTTCTTTATATTCTGTTCCTGAGACTTAAAGCGACCCCCAACTTCTGTCTGCTCTGGGTAAAAGCAGCTGACAAACAGGTAATGTCCTTTGGGATGCCAACTAAAGAGGGGAGTCCCACAGGCAAAACAAAGCTCGGCTGAATCACTCACCACCCCTACCCCTGGAGGGGATTAGGCCGGGCCTGGCTCCAGGTCCCATGGGCCCCAGGCAGCCTCAGCTAGAAGACCCCAGGGCTCTAGACTGAGTGAGGACAGGTCTGGGTCTCTGTTTACCTGGAACCCCCAGGGCGTGTGCTGGAGTGCTGCCGAACTCCTCTCTACTGAAGGTCCACTGCCAGGCAGGGGCTTTGGAAAGGCAAGAAGCCTCTGCCTCCAGATAGAGAAACCACCCTTGACATGGGACTCACTTTGTATTTATTTCTGGTAGTGAGTGGAGTTTGAAGAGCTGCCTCCTCCCCCTCGAATGGCATGGACGGCCGTTGGAGATGACGCCGGGTAGTGTCCGGGACGGATGGGCTTGGCTGTATCCAACCAACAGAAAGAAGAGAGAACAGACATTTAGAAAAGGCTTAACAGCAACCCTGATATCTACAGGTCACCTGTGACAACTAAAAGTCACAATTCTTATCAACAGTACAATTCTTATCAACCACCAGATCTCTCTGAAAATGGGAAAACTACCGTATACTTAGCAAATCCAAGGCATCCAAATATTTAGGGGACAGAAAGAACTTAAACATCAATTAGCTCATTTCTAATTTGGGCCAAGAAAAGTTAGAAAAAAAGATTTTCAGTTTTATCTGAAATGGATCGTAGGTTCCCCATGACTTTCAAGGATATCTGTGTAGACCCTGAAATTGGATGCAGAATTCTGCCTTTGATGCTGTTTTCTGGGGAGAGGGTCCATAGCTTTTAATAGATTCTCAAAGGGTATGAAATCCTACGCATGCAATGAACCACTATTCTAAGGTATGATTTAAAACTAGAAACGTGAAACTGCTGGTTTACAATACATCTACACAGCAATATCTGATGGGAAATAAATTACATGTTACTGGAGATGTTTCGATTTTAAAAAAAAAAAAAAAGGAGAAGAAGCTATTTAGAGAATATCCCTAAATTGTTTTTATCCCTATCACTATCCTGGGAACTAGGAATCTGGCTACACCCTCATTTCCTACATGGGCAAAATGCCCAAATCCATACAGGTCTTGAAGAGGCTGAGACTCCAGACCTCCCCAGGTTCTGTGCCAGCCTGTAGCCACACCCTGTCATGGATGCCAGCCTGGCTCTTCCAGGGATATTTCCAAACCTGCACTTGGAGGCTTTCCCTGGGCTCTGGCTACACATGGGCTCCTTCATGGTCCCACCGGGTGCAGAACACAGGGCCCTTCACACCTTGCAGAGAAATCTCCTCCCATTCCAGTATTTCTAAGAGTGTATCCATTTATAGCCCAAGACCTAGGCCTACAGCCTTGGCTGGCTTCTCTCTGCCCAGCTCAGAAGTTTTGAGACCACGATGTATGCTGGAATATCTCAGAGTAGGATAACGGGGGCGCCTGACATTCCCATTCCCCCAGGGTGAGCACAGGGTGCGGTGAGGGCTGCGTCCTGTGGGCTCCAACCCAGCCTTTCGGATGTTCCAGAGTGGGTCAGCGCTGTCTTCACCTTTTAGCAAATCTTAGCTGGGAGGCCGCAGTAGCTTCTCAAACCCCGGGCGCCACGGTGCACGCACGTACCGATCTGGGCTGAATGGGCCCTTCTGGCCATGTTCTTGGCCCGCACGGCCTCCTTGATGCGATCCACCTCCTGCTGGTAGCGCTTACGGTCCCGCATGGCGTTCTCCTTGGCCTCCTTCAGCGCGCTTTCCAGCGCCTTGACGCGCTCCGCGGTGGCACGCAGCCGCTTCTCCAGCTTGGGCAGTTCACAGCGCAGGTCTGCGTTGTCCCGGACCAGCTGGGGCAGGAGGATAAAGGAAGGGAGTTACTACCAAGCAGGCAGCATTGCACAAACCAGAGCAGCCAGAAGCAGCCCCTGCTGCTGAACAGGTGGCCCCCGCTAGGTCGTCCTTGGCACTCCGTACAACCACAGAAAGGAAAGGAAAACTCAGACTGTGGGGTCCGGGTTGCTGAACACGTGATTCACGGGGTGCAAGGAACGGTGGGGTGGGGATACAATTAAAAGCTATTTCCCACCACAAGAAACTTTCCATCTGAGGCAGGATTTACCTCCTCTTCTGTTTGGGTGTGCGTAGAGGAAAGGGGGAGTGTGTGAGAAAATCAACCACGTATGAGAATAGTAAATTAGCATGAGAAAGCTGAGACACTTAAAGTCGGTTGGAAAGGACTCAGTGAAAAACAAGCATGTTCCTGAGCTCTCAGAGGGCTTCCTTCCATGCAGAACCTACTGTTTACACTGGCATGGGGTTTGGACCCAGCTTTGCAACACATCCAGAGGCTAAGGTAAGAGGAGGAGACTGCGCCTTTTTTGCTGACTGAAGAAGCAACAGGCCAGCCCTAGGTAGGAGTGGGCTCAAGGGCCAGCTCTTTATGTCCTGGCCATCTGACTTGGCCTAAGTCATTTGACCACCACAAGTCTCAAGTTTCTCATCTATAACACAAGTGTACTACATAATAAGGGATCCAGGTGGATGGAGGGAGTTTTGAAAATCAGAAAGTGCTACACCAAAGTGAGCTACTGCTGGGTCTCCTGCTTTGTTCTCCTAGCACCAGCTCTAGTGCCTGGCAGAGAGTACATTTTTAATAAATGCTCATTCAATCCATGAATAAGATAATGCATCTCAGCTGGGTGCAGTGGCTCACGCCTGTAATTCCAGCACTTTGGAAGGTCAAGGTGGGCGGATCACGAGGTCAGTGGTTCAAGACCAGCCTGACCAACATGGTGAAACCTTCTCTCTACTAAAAATACAAAAAAATTAGCCAGGAGTGGTGACGCGCACCTGTAATCCCAGCTACTCAGGAGGCTGAGGCAGGAGAATCTCTTGAACCCAGGAGGCAGAGGTTGCACTGAGCAGAGATCACACCACTGCACTCCAGCCTGGGCGACAGAGCAAGACTCTGCCTCAAAAAAAAAAAAATTAAAAAAAATAAAAATAAATTTAAAAAATGCATCTCAGAGCCCTATTTCAAGCTCCCTGACAGTTTCTTCTTTCATATTTCTCATCGACAATTTGTTTGAGTGGCTTCAACTATCTAGAATCTATCATCCTCCCTCTGGGGAAAAAATGCCATCATCAGTAATATTGAAGAAGACTTAACAAGTCAAAGAGAAATGACATCTCCTCGGCCATGTGGTCTAAAAACTTGGGCCGTTTCCATCACATCCCAATTCCTAAAGAGGGAAAACAGCCATGCACACACCAACATTTAAAAAGAAAGTATCCAAGACAAATGACCTGCTGAAATCACTGGTGAGTTTGGACACAGTTATCACTCTCTGTCACTCTAGACAAATGCCAGCACATCGCAGGCATCCGAGAGAGCATCTGAGATCGCTAGGAATGGGCAGCTGAGCAGAGAGGGTGCTGGTTCCAGTCCCGGTCCTCCCACGGTGCAATGAAGCAAGGCACCAGTCTGTTTCCCCATCTGTAAAAATAAAGGACTTGAACCAGCTCAGTGGTGTCCACTTTCAGGTCCACAGACGTACCTCAAAGGTGTCATGGGAGACACAGAGGCTAGTTGGTGTCCAAAGTCAGGGGTGGAGGCAGGATGAAAAGACAGGCCTCTGAACACTTCCCTCTCCAACCCCAGAGAGCTCAAACCCTATGCGTTATATTTGGCTTTGATAAAAGAAAGTCCTTTATATATACAGGAAGTCACTGAGAACTAAAGGATTTGTAAGGACCTTTCCAGCCCTCATGTCCTCTGATAGTGTACAGTTCTTTTACCTTCAATCTCAGTGCCTTCTCCGCACACTGTGGCCAAACCTGGTAGGGCTTCTTTCCAGGAGAGAGAGGGGAATCAGAGGGGAGCGGGCAGAACTCTCCTACCTGCTTGTGAACTTTGGTGAGCTGCTCCAGGTTATTCTCCAAGAAGGAAATTTTCTGCTTCTGGGCAGCACTGCCCCCTCCATCATCGCTGTCCAACTCCACACTCTGCATTGACACCAAGGGGTCAGCAGGACAGGCTGTCACCCACCCACCCACCGCCCCAGGATAATGTGGATGGAAAAAAAAAATCCCCATTCCCACCAAAGGGTATTCTGAAAGTGAAAATAGAGAGAGGTTCTAAAAGTTTAGACTCAACAAATCCCCCAATTAATTTCCCTTATTAGTATGAAAAGCGATTTGAGGAGCTAATTTTTAGAGAGCTAAAAAAAAAAAAAAAAAAAAAAACTCCTTCAAATCTGCTTTTGAAAGTTGCAGATGATTTATCTTCAGTAAAATATACATCTGCCTTTCATGTAGTAAATAGAGACTTCTTTTCAAAAGAAAGCATTCCAAAACTCATTAAGAAACAACAACTGCGAAAACATAAACCCAGGACCTAAATTTGATTTCAGCCATAATGATGGGACAACAAGTCACCAAACTTGTAAGCAAGTGCCTATGGTCCCACTGGGAAGTCTTAATGGCCTCTGCTTGTCCCTTCAGCTTCCAAATCTATAAAATTCATTAATGAATCAGGCTCAAATTAATCATAGCATCCAGGTGCTGGGTAAATTCTTGAAATTTATCAGATCTTGAAATCGGCAAAACACTGCACTCCTGGCAAGCCGAGTGGCACAGATAAATTGGAAAGTACAGGTCCTAACACATCCCAGTGTTCCAAGGTGGAAAAGCAGGTTTGCTCTGTCTGATTATAGAAGAGATCATCATCCTTTTTCTCAAAGGTAATGGCTACATGAGCATCTCAAACCTGAAGCTCTTCAGTCTAAAACTGAGCTCCCCAAATTTGAGCCTTAGCACTGGGCTCCCCAGGGGAGGGTTTGTTGAGACTTAGATTGCCATGCCCCATCCCTAGTCTCTGATTCAGTGGACCTGGGGTGGGGTATGAGAATTTGCATATCTAAACAGTTTCCTAGTTGATGCTGAGGCTGATGGCCAGAGAACCACCGGCAGAAAAACACTGATCTAAAAGCAGGGCTTTCCTAGAGAGTTTTCTATCATGAAATCTGGAAGTCTGATCTCAAGCTCCTAACCCTCCCTAGGACCAGAGCCTCCCATGTATGGTCATGGCTTCCACCTCCTTCCTCGGACTGAAACTTTTCAGTCCATGTCATAACCTCTGGCCAGGTGCCCTCCCCTGTCTAGTCTCCCTGTCCATCACCTTTGCTCTGGCTTCACTCTCCTGCCAGGTCCAGGTCCCCATGGTCATTTGTATTTTGGTCTGTGCTTACTACCTAATTGCCTGGCCATTGCCATGCAGGCCTTGAAATTGCCCATCATTTTCTGCCTTCTTTATTTTCATTTCCAGGATTCTAAACTCACTTAAACCATGCTGTCAGGGGCCACGCCAAGCCCATGCTTCTGACTCAACACCAACACCACTGCTCAGCAATCCTTCTACTCTTCCATAGCACATCTCCTACCTTGGCAGCCTGAACCATATCTAGTCTCCTTGGGCTTCCCATTCTCTTCCCTACTTCCCCATCAAGGACTGAGCCTCCACATAAACCAAGAAGACCCAAGTCATCAAATGTGACTTCTTTCCACCCGCATGTATTTCCCTGTTGATCCTTCCAACTTGACTTCTCCACTCCTCCCTTCTAGGAATTTGTGTCCCCTCTCTTTACCAAGCCTATCTAATACATCCATCTACACTATTAACCCTCTCCCTCTCAGACCTGACTCTATCTTTGTAAGACATTTGACCTCTTTCCCTTGGCTCCTTCACACTGACACACATTCACACACTCATGTACACACACTCAAATATGCACACACATTTACACACATATGCACACACTTTTCTTAAACAGACCTTCCTTCAATCCTACCATCCCTCTACACACGGCCCATGGTGTTACGTCCATCACTTTTAAACACTTTGAAAGAGTAGTCCTCTTGCTGCCTTCACCTCTTACTCCTCCCTTAAACCTCTGCAAGCTGTTTGGGGGAGTCACCATTACGGAGTGTCTCCAGACTGCTGGTGTAGCACGAGGATGGAAGAAGCTCAGATCCAGAGACCCCACAGGCCTGGGTTCCAGACCTATCTCTGGCTCTCAGACCTATCTCTGGCTCTTCCCACCAGTGCAATACTGGGTAAGTTATTTAACATCTGAGCCTATCTCTACGTCGCAAAAACAGGAACGCTAAGCACCACTTACATGGTTGCTGGGAAAAGCAAATAAAATACTGGATGTTGACATGCTTCATAAACTCCGACCTAGCCCCTAATGGCCTTTTAACAAACAAATAAGAGGCTCTCTCGGTCCGACTTCTCCAGGCTTCCGAGCAATGCTTTCTGAAATGACTGCTCTAAAAGTTTCTGTGTCAAGAGCAGTCGCCCTCACACAGTGGGGGCCAGAAAAATATGCGTTCATTTGAAATGAAGGCCAGAGAAAGCATTCTGACTTCCTTTTACCAAGAAGGAAAAATCAGATGGGAAAATGTTACCAAGTATTTTTTGCCTCCAGCACATTCTTTTAATAACATTCTCTGGTGTGAAGTAATTAATTTTTAAGCATAACCATCCCCGACTTAAGCAAGTGATATTTCAACTGAAAATGATTCTTCCCTGCCATCTTTGATTTTCTTCTCAGTCCCATTCAGACAAACAGAACTCACTTTTTTAACTCGGGTGGTCAGATCCTGGACAAAGAGTTTCCGAAGGTTGTGCAGTGTCTGCAATTCTCTAGACTGGAAGAGATTTTTAAAGGCCACTTAAGTGTAGCAATTCACTGAATTTATGGCACATTTGGCACCAGATCATTCCCCCAGACACTTCCCAAGCCTGCCATGGACGCTGCTGGTGCACCCCCTTCCCTGTGACACCCCCACCCTGACCATGCCCACCCCTGGACCTAGTGTCATTACTGGAGCACCTTGAGGTGCACAGCCTGAGAACCCAGACCACAAATTGTAAACTAGAACAAAGCCTGCCCATCTGCGCACAGTGGAACCACACATTTCCTCATCCACAAAAATGCAAAGGTTTCCTCACAAAAATTCCCACTGGGCTATGTTGTATCAGGATGAATTACTTTTTTCTTTTTTTTTTGATTACGTAAATGTTACAATGTAATACCAACAAGCTTAAATGAAAAGTTAGCCACAATATCTCACCGTAACTGACTCACATTTTTCATGTCTCCACACCCGCTTCAGGCGCAAGTCCACACGCTTGCTTGTTTTACGTCACTGAGCTTACGGATGAGGCATTTCATGGACTTTCCTCCTGGGTGACCCTGGGCAAGTTATCTAACCTTTCTGTGCCTCAGTTTTCTTATTGGTAACATGAGAATGAAAACAGTGGTTGCCTCATCATTGCTGTCAAGATTAAATGAGATGAACCTTATAATGTTCTTAGAACATTTTCTGGCACATATTAAGTGCCCAATAAAGATGACTAGTATGAATTTACTGATGCATATTTCATATCATAAAAGCCATTTTTTCATTAGGATTGTATTGCTTCCTTTTATTGTTGTTGTTAAAACTTTCACTGTAATCTTGGGGGCATTTTTTCCCTTCATTTTGGATTATTTTCTACAAATGAAACCTTAGGAATTAGATTACTGAGACAAGAGCCTGAGCCAAATCTGGTGATTTTTGTTAACAAGATCAGAAGATCAAATATTTCTGTCTGTTCGAGTCTCCATGTATTTACTATAGGAAATATGATCAGTTCCTTGCAAAATATTTTCCTATAGAGGAAGAGGAGAGAGCTAAATTCTGCATGCAAACTGTATTTGTCTAAATTGACCCACTTTAACACAGAATTTCAAGGGATGCAACTCACACACGCTCACATCTAAAAGGAAGAAACAGACTATAAAGCTACGGAAACACTAAGTTTCTTGCAATAAAGGCTCTCTGTTAATTTAAAGTCTTATTACTGGGTCCAATTCTGTGTTGAAATAAGAAGCACCTGAAGTCAATTGTGTCCTCTGATGAGGTCAATTACTTTCTGCAGGAAACCAAATGGATCTGTGATTATGAATAATGTGCACACAGGACCTGTTTGAGGCTGTGCCGCCTTCCAGCCCAGGGGCAGGGGTGCAGCACTCACTGTGTTACAGACACACTGTCCCAGGCCCTGCTGGAGGGAGCTCAGCCCGGATACCCTGCTCCTTAACACCTGCGCCCACCCTGCATGCGCTCTCTCTCTTTCCTGTCAGTGGTTTCATTACTGATTGAACTGTAATCACAGTTTACATTTTTCATAAAAACACCACCACACCAAAGGGGAATGAGAACAGAAGATGGAATGAGAACAATTCTTTGTCCAAGGGCCAGGCATCTCCTGGGGTGTAAATACTAAATATAGAGTCCTGAGTTTGGCAACTTTCTCTCATTTTGTTTGTTTTTAGGGAGATTCAACAATAAACAGTTTGGGAAGGGTAGTATAAATCATTTAAAATCACTTGTCCCTTTTATTTATGCACACTGTGCTTAGACAACTATCATTCAGCCTCCTGTGGCAATGCTTTTTCCTCCATCACATTCATTATCATCCCTCCGCCTCCCCACACATGTCCCTTTTCACATCACAGGTTGTGACCCTCCATGCCACAGCTCAAGGCTCAGCTTCCTGTCACAGTGGACAGCAAGGGTGGGACCAGCAAGGAGGGAATACAAGTCTCATCAACGCACCCAGAGGAGGGCTCCTGCCCCAAAGCCCAGACAGTGTCCTGTTCCAGCCAGTCAGCTGCCCGGGGACAGGGATGCCCCGACGGCCAGTTGGCCTTTTCCACCACTGTCCCCTGCAGCAGGCTTCCCGGGCATTCACCCCCTGGCCAGCAGGCTCCATGCTCCACCCACCCCACCCAAACACTCCAGGAGGCAGAACAGGCCCTGCACTGACGAGGGCGGCAGAACAGTCAGCCAAGGACAGCGCGTCTATTTCTGAAGAACATTTACGGCTCGGGGAGGATTCCAAGGCTGAGTGAAAACATCCGAGTCTAAAACGGCATACACTGCAGGGCTCCACTCTTGGATTTTAAAAGTGTGCATTTGATGTGTGTGGGTGGTGAGAGTGAGGGAGAGAATGTGGGTGCCACGAAGCCAGTGTGTCTGTCCGCGTGCACGGGCTGGGCGAGGGTGCGAGTGGGGAGCAGCCTGGGAAGGTGCGCATGGAACCGTGCCCAGCGTGGGAGGGAGAGCGGACGAGCAGGGAGACGGGAGGAGCTAGTGAGGAAAATACGTCATTCAAAAGACGCAAAAGACCACTTGAACTTCAAAAAAGGCAAAAGAGCTGATGAAACATTCTTTAAATATCACACTCCTGAGTGTATGAGAGGAGAAAGCATGTGAGTCCGTGAGCATGGAAATGAGTGTGCGTGTGAACGGAGGTGGTTGTGACAGTGAATGAGTGTATGAGAGTGACAGGTGTGAATGTGCCTGCGTGCATGTGAGGGGGAGTGTCCTGGGACAGCATCTGTGTAAGAGTATACAAGGGAGTGTGAACATGGGTGTGGGTGTGAGTGAAGACAAGCAAGGGGAGTGAGGGTGAACGACTGCACGAGAGTGATTGTGTGAATGTGCGAGTGAGAAAGCGTGGACGATCATTAGTGTGCATGCAAGTTGTGTGTGTGAATGCAAGTGTGTGTGAGCAAGAGTGTGTGTTGTAAGTACTTGTGTATGGAGGAGCATGCAGGAGTGAGCGCGGCTGAGCAGAGGCATGAGAACAGGAGAGTGTGCAGCTGACTGCGTGTGTGGGCAAAGAACTTGTGAGCCCCGGTGTGAGTGTGTGATGATGTGCTCACGTGCTTGAGTTGTAGGTGTGAGTGAGACTGAAAGGGGCATGGATGGCTAGGAACAGTGGGGTGAGAGTGCCTGAGAGCTCACGGGTATAAAGGAAGAAAACATCCCAAAATATTTCATTGATATCACTGATCTCTGGCTGGTAGAAATATAGTGAAATTTTAATGTTCAATACTTTTCTGAATTTCTATGATTATCTATAATTAGGATTATCACTTCTCTGGTAAAACAAATGTAGATGAAGCAATTTCATGGCTTCATTTCAGGTTCCCCAGCAGCAGCCCCCTCCACAGGCTCCTCCTCCATGCTCCAAAGGCCCAGCTCCCTTTGGACACAGGCATCTTCTGTCTCCAATGGCTGGTGCCCTCATTTCCTCTCCCTGGCTTTGAGGTGCAACAAATATTACTAGTCCATGGGCCAGAGCACAATCTCAGGGCCAGACCCAAGCAACCAGTTCCCACCAAAGTGGGGTCACCAGGTCCTTGAAGATGGATCAGTCCCACACAGATCCACATGACCCATGAACGGAGCCAAAATGGATGACTGTATCTAACCAACGGTTTCTCTCTGTCGTTGAATCATGTGAAATGCCTGAATGTGTTTTCACCAAATGGAGAGGCTATGTTAGAATGGTCTGTCTTAAAGCGCAGGCTGTGGGGCATGGAGCCAGGCAGCTGTCCCACAGAGCAGCTGAAATGGAAGCCGACCAGAGGAGTTGATGCCAACAAACCCAGACACAGGACAGAGAAAACCAACCAGGGTTTCAAATAACCAGCCCTTCCAAAGGTAGGCTGGGCCCATCACTCCTCCACCCAAAGCCCTGCAGGTCTCAAGGCCTGAATCACTGCAGCCTTTACCTCTCTGTGCTCACCTTATATCCCTGTCCTTCCCTCAGCTGCAGCCACACAAACCTCCCTGCTGGCCCCCAACAGGACAGTCCCGGTCTTATCTCAGGGCCTTGGCATGAGCTGTTGCCTCTGCCTGGAATGCTCTCCCCAACACATCTCTATGCTCACTTCTTCTCCTTCTTCGAGTCCCTGCTCAAAGGTCACATCCTCATGGAGCCTCCCCCAGTCACCAACCTATGTACATTCTATGGTAATCTGATAGAGTGCAAGATTTGCTTCCTTACTGTTTATCGTCTCCCGCAGCTAAAGGTAAGCTTCATGAGGACAGGGATCTTATCTCTGTTGTTTATGGATATATTCAAGCACCTTGAAGAATGCCAGCCATTAGGACATGCTCAATAAATATCTGTTGAATGTTGAGTGGAAGTATGTCACAAAGTGCAGGGCTGTAAAATTGCGAAGTTGCAATTCAGCTTAATCCTCACTCAGGGGCTCCAGGTTACTGCTCTAAGGATAGATGGATTGGTTGACTGATTCTGTGAAAAGTTGAGGACTAAATTCTACAAATCCTACTTTTCCACAGAATAGAATGTCTTGTCTAAAACATTACACAGAAAGGTGTGCATGGATAAAATTTTGAAATAAACAATCCGAGAAATCACAAATGAATCCGGTCTTGGAGATGAACATAAATCAGGAAATATCTTGACATACCACTGTCTCCTCCAGCCCTTTGAGGTCTTCTCTGGCTTGTTCCCTTTTGTCGTTGAGCAATCTGAAAAGCAAAAAGGAACCACAGACCACCATAGGGGACTCAGAGATTTCAGCAGATACTATTTGCATCCACAGATAAATCAACAAAACCCACCAAGCAGCACACAAATAGCCATTGTCTGTTTTTAAATTAGCCCAATCTAAGCAGAATATCATGGGGATGAGAGAAAATAGAGAAAATATTTAGAGTGCACTCACAAGAGCTTTTCCAGCTTCATTTCTCTCTCTTGGTCCTCTATTTTCAGCTTGTTATAATCAGAACTGAGCTTCTCCTGTTCCAGTTGCAGTTTCTGATTCAAACTGAAATTGAGAAGAAAAAGCAATATATTCCACATCAGTCTGAAATTCTGAGTCATCCGGCTAAAACCGTGGTTCTGTTCCAACCCTATTAGTTCTGTACAATAAAGGCAGTAATTCTGCAGGAATTGGAGGGATCAGAGAACAGCCTCACAGCTTCCTCCCTGCCCAAGTGAAAACTAATTTCTGGGGTGCATCTAAGAGTCATGAAACATAAGGCTTTGAGGATGTATTTATAGTTTGCTTGTGCAAGAGCTTCAGGGGAAAAATAATGAGATGGGAGAAGGGCTGATATTTTAAAACAGAGAGCCCATGTCAGAAGAACTTTGCTTCCTCGGCCCCTCGGACGGCATGCACTCACTTGGGGAACCTGATTTGGCCATTACCACCTTCCCTCCTTTCTGGTCTGATGTTCTAAAAACATCTCCCAAGTCCAGATGCCTCACTGATACAGGGACAGTTCCTGCCCTCGAGGAGTGGGCACAGAGAGAGAAATCATAAAGAAAAGACAGCCTGGGCTCTGCTGCAAACAGAAACTCGCCATCTGGTTGAGGGTGTTTGGTCAACATTTACATCAGCCCAGGACTCATAAAACCTTTCCTAGAGCCACGCCTAAGCGCCTGTAAAGGAACAGCTATGCACTACCAGAAGGAAAACCCAGAGTCCACTTGAAAGGCACAGGCCAGGGAAGCTTCCCCTCCTCCTAACTCACTCACCAACCCACCCTCTTTCTCGTCTTCCTTCCCTCCCACCTCCCCCTCCCTTCCAGGTGAATCTGTGAGGGTGATTAATCAGAATAACGAACGTGAGATATCCCTGAAGGGGAAAAGCACAACATGGCAACAGCAGGGGGTGGCCCGGGAGGAGAAAAAGAGGGAGGAGGCTAAGTGCCTTCCTTCAGGAACTGGGCACCGAGCCTGGGTCACACCATTTAGACTTTTGCTTGGGTTACCATTCTCCTCTTTTAAAATGCAAATGCACCTTTCAAGCAGCTCACACACATTGAAAAGGGACTTGGATCAGTAGTCTGGAGAATTAAAGTCTAACTCCAATCTGATTCCTATTTAGCAATGTGACCTTAACTAAATCATTTTGTCTTGCTTCCCATATAGAAATCTGTTTCTTCATCTACAGAAAGCAGGAGGGGAGGGAACAGTGTAGACCCTGGGTGGGGTGGGGGTGAGGAGGTCAGCATTTCAATATAATTGGTTTTCTTTGTAATCCCAGGTCTTTTATGCAGAGCATTTGAAAACATTATTCTGAAGGAGCAGAGGGCATGTCAGAGGCTGCGACAAGGCAGCAGCACAGCATGAGGGGGTGTCACCTGAGAGAAACTGCAATGATGCCATCCTGGTGGCAGTGCCACAGGTCACTGGCACCTCTACCTGCGCAGACACACGACAGTGTGGGGCCCTAAGAAGTGAGCACATGGAACCAGGTAGCTGGGTTGCCCAGTGAGCGTGTATGTGTAGAGGGAGAAGGGAGGCAGTGGTGCTGTCTTCTCTAGTGTTTATTAACCTACTAGTAGTGTTTATTAACCTACTAGAACTCTGTAGTCAGGACCAATTTTTTTTTCTTTTTTCTTTTTCTTTTTTTTTTTTTTTTTTTTTTTGGTGCTTTCATTACAGATGCTCCCCCCCATCTACTGGGGCATGCATCCATCCAGCGGAATCACCTATGTGACCCTGGCCCTCGGGGACTAGGAGAGGCAGCTGGGCCCGCCTGCCACCTGCCATGCCAGGGCTCCAGGAGGCTCAGCTCCAGATCAGAGAACAGACATTGGAAGCAGCCCGTCCAGCCTGCTGTGTGCCCACAGGGCAAGGTGAGCAGGGCCCTCGGCTAAGAGCCACATCCTTCCGGGCTTCCCCAAGAGGACAGAGGCATGACCACCCCCACGCCCCTGGAGCCCTGGGCCAACTCACTCCCGAATCTCATCAATGATTTTCTGCTTCTCCTCAATTTCGTCTCGGAGTCTGGACAGCTGCTTCTGGTGAGCTTCCCGGTGGCTCTCCATCTGCTGCTCCAGAGCCTTCTGCATCCCAGGCCAAGAGAAACATGTCATCTACTCGTTGGTACTCAGCCCACTCTGTGACAAGCCCTGGATCTGGACCTACCTCCTTCCCAGTGTCCCTCAGATGTCAGATCCCAAAACTGGGGGTATTTCTGGCTCTTTTGCCCCCAGGACCCAGCCTTGCTTTATTGGGATAACAAAATCCAAGATCTGTTATAAAACCAAGTTGGCCCTAGAAGCCAATTAATCCACCAACTAAATAAAAAGTGTTCCCTTGACCTTCTACAGCCCAGCCTGAGCTTCTCCAGCCAGGTCAGTCAGAGGGCACCAACCTCTCCCTATCCACGTAACCTCAGACAAGCCTGTAACCTGTGTGAGCTGCACTCCCTCACATGTAAAACTGAGATAAAAGCCCCTGCCCTGCCCACTGAACAGATTTATGATGATGTCCAAAGGAGACCTTTTGGCAAAAGCACTCCGAAAACAGGAAAGGGACTCCCACGACGCATGATTTTATTCTGCTGGCTGGAGCAGGGGCATGCCGTGGACGTCTTTAACTGTGGACTTTGACTCAATGAGGCTCATAGTTTGCCTACAACTAATCAAAATCCTACATCTTCTCCTGTCTCATTTTATTCACCTAAAAGTCTTACTCCCCAATCAATTTTCCTTTACAGTTTAAAATGTGACCAAAAGAAAAATCTCTATGTTTGAGATAGAAACTCAAATTTGGTGTGTTCTTCGTAAAGGTTGGAGAAAGAAATCTTTAGAAGTTAACTCCAACAAAAGAGCCCATGCAGTGATTGGGGGTGCTACCCTTTCCCTGTTCATCAGGAATGGGGAAGACAAAGGTATTAATGCAACTTAACCATTCTCTATAGACATCTTGGGGTTTCTGGACTTGTTCATTTCTAAGACAGACTATACTCTGAGATCGACTCTGAATGCCCAACAACAGCCCCTCCCCTGTTCCCTGCCATACACAGATCTGAAGGTGACAGATTTTCCTAGAACAAGCATTTCCAATCCAAATGCATCAAATGCACACTGGGCTTGATGGAAGGGGCAGCCACACACACCTTCATTTCTTCAGCATCCTGCAACCGCGTCAGATGTTCCTTCTCCTTATCCTGGAAGCTGACTTCGTGCATTTTTTCTGTTTTGAATTTTAAATGATGATTTAAGACTTAACTGGTGGGACTCACACCCAAAAGCAAAAATTAAAAAACAAAAAGCAAGAAAAATGGCAACAGAGTGAAACATCAACTTATATCAGCAGTTACAACCATGGCATAAAGGAACAGGCAAGGACTTCCGGCTAAAGCCAAGGCTGCCCCCTCCTGCAGCATTCCTTCCACAGGGGAGCGCGACAACTGTAGGGGACAATGCTCACTGGGGGCGGCCCTCCTAGGACTGCACTCTGGCTTTATGTCACCACACAGCTGGGAGGGCTTATTTCCCACCTGGTCTCTGTGAGCAGCCCAAGGTCATGTGCATGAACGGGCCTTGCAGGTGATAAAGCCCTCTGTGACTGTTAGGTGGCTTGTGGACCCATGCCATGATGGGAGTTCTAGGAAGACCTAATTTACCTCCCATGGGTAGGCGTTTATTCTCTAAGAATCTGGGGCAGGAAAACATACTCTAAGGATGGGAACACGGGAAATAGAGAGATAGCATAACACTTTTGAGATTAAACCAGAAGGCCCCACGTTTGGGGCAGGGCTGCAGTGTGGCACTCTTGTCTCAGCACATGCTTGGTCGATGGTACTCCCTGAATGCCAGGTGCAATGGGCAGCCCCAGCTGGGGAGCTGGGGTGCCAGGGGGCAGAGTGCTTTACGACAGTGACATTCAATTCATTATTTCTCTCTAGTCTGTTCCACTTCAGGTTTTCTTGCCTCTATTTTATTTCAACTCAGTGGCCCCACTGCAGAAACCTCCAGATGCAAGAGAGAAACATGATTTTCCATGTGCAGTTTTGATGGTGCACCTACTCCTAACATGCATGTGTTACCACACAAAGAACATGTTACAAGGGTAGAGCAGAGAGTGGGTATGTTCTTTCTTTTTAAATTTGCCTTGGCATCTGACACAAAATACATTTACTGAGCAAACTGTACAACAATAATAAAGGATATAAATATTGATAACAGCATCACCAATCTCAACTACCCTATCACAACCACTTTTATCTTAAATATGAATTTTTAGGAACACAAGCATCCATTCACTTTTTTTTCAAGATGGAGTCTTGTTCTGTCGCCCAGGCTGGAGTGCAGTGGCACGATATCCGCTCACTACAAACTCCGTCTCCTGGATTCAAGCGATTCTCCTTCCTCAGCCTCCTAAGTAGCTGGGATTACAGGTGTGTGCCACCACACCCCGCTAATTTTTGTTTTTTAAGTAGAGACAGGGTTTCACCATGTTGGCCAGGCTGGTCTTGAACTCCTGACCTCGTGATCCACCCACCTCAGCCTCACAAAGTGCTGGGATTACAGGCATGAGCCGCCATGCCCGGCCGCATCCATTCATTTTTAATAGTTATAACCATAGTAAAGATACAATGATATATTGTGATTTTCACCTAACATTGCATCATAAACATTGCTACACACCTTCATGTATTTCATGTGAAAAAAAGTTCTATTAAATAACACGCCATAGTGTGTTAACTATTAGACATTTAGACGGCTTCCTCTTTGCTGATCTAAAATTCTGCAATGAATATCTCAGATGTGATGATCAAAAGGTATGAAAAATGTTACAGTTATTAATATGTATTTTCAAATGGCTTTCTGAAAAAATTCTAACAATTTTCATTGTAACCCATAATATATGTGTTCTAGTTTCACATTGCATGGCACATACATTCTTAATCCGGTTCTACTTTCTGCATTTCTAGACCCTTTTCTTGAATTTCTGCTTCTATTCATTCATATTTATGAAGTGCTTCCTATGTGTGAGGCACTTCCCTAAGCTCAGGAGATCACAAGGCTGGCTGGCAAAGGAAAGAGCTTGTTCAAGGGGGTGCCAAGGAAGCCACGGCAGTTCAAACTTTATATTAAGAGCAACAGGATGCCATGGAAGGGTTAGAAGTGTCGGTTTGGACAGAGAGAGAATGTGAATTTTAGAATCATCCCTTGGGATGCCACACAGTGGCTGGTCCAGAGCAGACTGTGGGTAGGCATGGGTAGATGGATGTAGCCACAGTCCTTAGTTAACCTGGACAGTGAACCAGAGGGGCCTCTGGCAGGTGAAATGGACAGGCTCTGGTGACCAACTAGTCGGGAGGTGGGGAGCAGGGGATTCTGATTTGGGTAACTGGATGGACTGTGAGGAAATGGGAAGATGAGCAGATTCAGTGTGGGGATGGTCTCTCAGAAATCTCTCCTTTTAGGCTGGGCATGGTGGCTCACTCTTGTACTTTTGGGAGGGTGAGGTGGACAGATCACGAGGTCAGGAGTTTGAGACCAGCCTGGCCAATATGGTGAAACCCCATATCTACTAAAAAATACAAAAATTAGCCGGGTGTGGTGACATGCACCTATAGTCCCAGCTACTCAGGAGGCTGAGGCAGGAGAATCGCTGGAACCAGGAGGCGGAGGTTGCAGTGAACTGAGATTGTGCCACTGCACTCCAGCCTGGGCAACAGGGCGAGACTCCGTCTTAAAAAAAAAAAAAAAAAAAGAAAGAAAAGAAATCTCTCCTTTTTTTCTAGTTATGCTATTGTTTGCAGTAGACCTAGAAATGCTTTAACTGAGCAAAACTAAACATCATGATTCCAGCCAACCAGAGGCTGTCTTGACTCAGGCCAGGTGTTTGACACCTGCACGTTAGTCAACTATACCTTGGGCTCGGAGCTTCGCCAGCTCTTCACTGAGCGAGTCCTGGGACTCTTCTAGCTGCCTCCTCTTCTGTTCCATGTTCTGCATGTAGTCTGTCAGAGACTTGATCTTGGCTTCGTGCTTTAAACAAGCAAAAAGAAAGAGTGAATGACTAGCAAGTGGTCATCCAGGCTGGCCTGGAATTGTCTGGTGGGAAAATGTGAGAGAGGAGGGGTTCCTGAGTCCCTTTTCTGAGTGCCACTACCAAATGGTGCCCATTTTACCCTTGCCTTGGTGTTCAGAATCATACCAAGACAGACCTCTGCTTCTCCCTGTGCTTCATTCCCCACAGACACCACTCATGGCAGCCCCTCCTCACCATCCACTTAACATGAGATGCCAAAGGCCGAGCTGGTTTCCCTTCTCAGAGAAAAGCATGCATGAGAGAAAGGGGCTGGGAAAAGTGCAGGGCTGAAGGCCTCATTCATTGAACATGCACCTCTGGATTCCATCTTCACCATTCAATTACTAGGTCTTCCCTTTTTCTGTCCTTCAGACACACCAACTCCCATCTCAGGGCCTGTGCATTTTCCTCTCCCTGGAAGCTTTCCCTCACCACCATCACCACCCCACCACACGCCACACACACACACTACCCTGGCTAGCTCCTTATCACTCAGGCCCCAACACTTTCTTACAGCACCTAATGTCTACATCATTTGTCTTGTCTTTTTTACTTGCTAGCTCCATGAGGGTAGGTGCTTAATAAATATTAGTGAAATGAATGGATGAATGAGAGCTTGTTGGCTGAACAGGGACAGTGGTGACTTCTAGGCAGATGGAAAACATATACAGAACACTCCCCTCTCCAGATCTGGGGAGCTCAGCTTTAGGCAGGAAGACCCTGGAGACTGAGCTTTAATCTAATTAAATAACCTCTCCAGAAAACACAACTCCATTGGAACAGTCATCTTATAAGCACAGTTTTTGGTGACGAGGATGAATGTAAACAAAGAAGATAGCATTTCAGCTGGAAAGACTGTCAGATTCCTTAGATCACATCAGAATATAAAGAGCCATGGTTTCTGTTACTTTTGAACCTCAAGAAATAATGGTCAAATCTTTGCTATGCATGAATTATAGCAGAGTGCAAACCACCACCTAATGGAAGCTGTGTTTGTTGCTGATATAGAAAGAGAACTTTAGAACAGGTACTCTTTAAACTCAACACATCATAATATTCTCGACTCTGATCTCATACAGCCAAGTCAGTGTCAGTCTGAGACCTGGACGATTCAGAGCACCCCACTGGGCCCTCCTCTGGCTACACCCTACTCTACTAAGCAAAGAGTTCACAGGCCAAAGGAACATGTCCATCTGAACCTATGTCCCCTATAGACCACCCTCAGAGTACTGAGGGCCTAGAAACTTCCTATTCCAGGTCTGAAGACCAGGGCTGGCACTACCTCTTCCTCACCCATTTACACAAATGGCAGCTGGCATCTAACAGTTCCATCAGTTCACACCGGGTGCAAAAGGGAGTTGGACATGGAGCTGGTCTGTCCAGCTTGAAAGAGAAGAGGGTGGGCTGCAGGCCATGGGGTCTCCATTAGTACCCTTGCCTTGGCCCCCAAATGTTAGAGGCAGGCTGGCCAAAGCACATGCTGTTGATATCATAGATGACCTAGAAATCACATATGAGGTGCACTGTTGCCTAATGCATATCATTTTTATTTTCATTTTTTATAAATAACAACTATATAATTATAAAAAAATAAAGTTGTAAAGCAAATCCAGAAAAAGTGGTATAAACCATAAACCAATCTATGGACTATCTCCCCCTGATATTCCTGGTCTTATCTGCAGGAATGCAAAGCACAACATAAATCCAACTCAGCATTTTCATTTTCACTTAACTTTATATAATTAGACTTTCCCAATGACTAGGTTTTTACATTTTCTATAAGAGCTGCATAATATTATTCCATGTAACTTTATCTTATTAGTCTATCAATGGATATTTGGGCAATTTATTTTATTATAATGCAAAATAACACTGTCTTCAATACCTTGCATAAAAGCTTTTAATATTTTTAATCAGGAAATGAGAATACCATATGAAATAAATTTTTTTCATTTTCATTAACAATGAAAAATACTGTCAGTGAAATTACTGGACTAAATTATACTTACATTTTTATGGTTTCTGATTTCCACGGTGCTTTCCAAAAGGACTGACCAAATTATACTTTTATCAACAATGTATGAATATATCAATTTTACTATCACACATTAGCATTGAATAATCTTTTCAATACATTCCTGCTTATTATGTTGGTTATAAAATGGAACCTTGTGGATCCATTTTAGACAGAGAGGTTGGAGATGTTTCTATGATTACACATTATTATGGTTAAAAGCATACTAGAATAAAGTATGCTTTTGTCCACCTCAGTATTATTTGACACACCAATCCATGTTGGCATCTGTTTCCTGTTTACTCCAAATGACAGCCTATTTTAATGCCTGGCATAAGGCAGTAAGTAGTATACAACTAGACCCCTCCTGGAAACGTCAGACCCAAATACCAAGCTCAGATATCAGTGGTAGCCCAGAAACTGGGTTGCTGTTTTCTGAAGCTACCTTATTAAACTGAAAATGCCACTCCAATAGGAAGAAGAGCAGCCTTACTCAATAGGCAAGTGAAATGTACCCTCGGGCTTGAAAAGCCCTTGAAGACATGGGCTTTGGGTTCACACACATTTTTTTGAGTCCCAGCTCTGTCATTCACTGGCTGTAAGTGTTTGGACATACATTTAATCTAAATCTCAGCTGCCTATCTGAGGAATAATAATAAAACCTGCCTACCAGGATTTTTTTAAGATTAAGTGAGAAAATGCATGTGAAGTACTTAGCACAGTGTATGTTACATAGTAAACACTCAATAAAATGCCACCTGCTACTACTACTATTATTAGTAGTTTCTGTTTCTCCACATTAAAGTGGACCTATGGTAGAGATTAAAAGATGAGGGAATATTGCCTTACTTGTAGGAGTTTTAGAGATTCCACCCAACCTTTTACATTCATTAGCTAGCTAGCCATCCATCTATGGATGGGTAGATAGATATATCCTCTAAAAAGGGAAAGCACTCAACAGAATTCGTGTATTTCACACAACAAAATGTAGCCCTAGGAATAGACCTGGGCTGCCATCGCCTGGGGAGGCCAAGCTGACACAAAGCAAAGTCCATCAACTAAGCCCATGGTGCACCATCAGCACCAGCAAGGGCATGGAGGGAGCAGATCTCAAGACAACAAGAGTGTGCAATGAGGGGGAAGGGAAAGGCCCACCTGGGAGATGAGCAGCTGGCAGGCTGCCAGCTCCCGCTCGCTGGCGTTCATCTTCCTGTTGGAGTCCATCTGGGCGCTCTCAAGCTGTTTACTGCGGTTCACCAGGGACTTGACCTCTGACTTCATCTTGCTGATGTACAGGCGGGCCATGGTAAACTCCTCCTCAATGACTCCATTCACATCTGCCAACTGAGCAAAGAAGGGGACACACTCAAAGGTTGCCCACAATTTCCGTAGGTTCACGGACTCCCTTGAAACCTGCCCCTGGATCCCCAAGGTGTCCATGGATTTCTGGTTCAGAATCCTAATTAAAGGACAAGCGGAAAGTACTAAACATTCAACCCCAAGTTCTCCTAAACCTCAGGTGAAACTTTCAGTTGAAACCCCCTACTAAGTATAACCCCCAATTAACTAGGTTTTTTCATTACCATCAATTTTTAGAAAGAGAAATGACAGCATAAGAAGAAACACTGAAGATCTTTAAAATGAGATCACTTCAAAAAGGTATTCCATTCAATGTCTTACACCTTACATCTCTGTAACATCAGCGACACCAAATGCTCCTAAAGGTGGTGCTGAATTCCTATAAAAACTCAAATCAAAACTTCATTAATGTTCTCTATAGTATGCTTATTCAGGTAGACAAGTAGGATAATGCCTTGAATATGTTTCTATAAACAAGGATTGAAATAAAAAGGTGTTTCTATGTAGTTCTCAATTAAATAGAAAATCTAATGAATAAGAATGTACTATGAATTACCAAAGGGCTTCTTGATGAAAGTTTCTCAGCGTAACTTTTCATTACTACGACCAGTCTATTTTCCTTTGCTTTTTCACACCTGTTCTTCCAAACAGACAGTAATCTAGCTCATTATTTAAGATCATCTGAGAACAACAGTCTAAATCCACCTTAGAAGAGAAGATTCTGACAGCCAGCATTCCTGCATGATCTATATTTAGTTTCTAAGTTTCAAAGCTCTACTTGAAACAAAAGTTGAAGCAAGACACTTGGGATAGAAACCCATCTGCTGAAATGCAAACATGGTCTTGAAGAGCAATTGATCAAATGAGCAAGTAACTGTGTGTATATTTTGTTTAGCCACCAGAGGGCAGCCTAGCACCTTAAGAGAAAACAAAGAGCCCTGTCCAGAATCCAGCGCAGAAACACAGGCTTCCATTGGTTGAAAGACAATGACTCCAACCATGGTTTTTTGATGTTCCACAGTACACTCTGAGTGCCCACTTATGTCGTTATTGCTGTCATTCACTCATCATATAACTATCTGTTCAGTAAACATTTGAGGGCTAAAAAAATGGAATCAGGTATCAGCCCTGAAATTTGGTAGCAAATATGAAGTACACTAGAAACTGCTGAGTGCCTGTAATTTGCATCAACCTTATCATAAGAATTCAACAACAATATAAATAGCCAAAAAACATACGGAAAAGGTTCAACATCATTAATTATCAGTGAAATGCAAATCAAAACCACAATGTGAAACCACCTTGCTTCTGCAAGAATGGCCATAATTTAAAAAAAATCAAAAAATAATAGATGTTTGAATGGAAGTGATGAAAAGGGAATGCTTTTACACTGCTAGTGGGAATGTAAACTAGTACAACCACTATGGAAAACAGTGTGGAGATTCTTTAAAGAACTAAAAGTAGATCTGCCACTCAATCCAGCAATCCCACTACTGGGTATCTACCCAAAGGAAAAGATGTCATTATATGAAAAAGACATGCATGTTTATGGCAGCACAATTCGCAATTGCAAAAATATGCAACCAGCCCAAATGCCCATCAGTCAACGAGTAGATAAAGAAAATGTGGTGTGTGGGGTGTGTGTGTATACATAAAATCATGGAATACTACCCAGCCATAAAAAGGAATGAAATAGTGGCATTCGGAGCAACCTGGGTGGAATTGGAGACTATTATTCTAAGTGAAGTATTAATAACTCAAGAATGGAAAACCAAACATCATATATTCTCACTCATAAGTGGGAGATAGCTATGAGGACACAAAGGCATACAAATGATACAATGGACCTTGGGGACTCAGAAGAAAGGGTGGGAAGTGGGGTGAGGGATAAAAGAGCACACACTGGGTACAGTGTACACTGCTTAGGTGATGGGTGCACCAAAATCTCAGAAATCACCACTAAAGAACTTATCCATGTAACCCAACACCACCTGTCCTCCAAAAACCTACTGAAATAAAAACTAAAAATTAAAAAAAATTCAACAATGGTACATGTCAAGTGACTCCAGTGTCAACAATACTGCAGAATTATGTCAACAGCAAGAAAATTGACAAGTATCTATTTCTGACTCTACTTTCATGGAGGTCCTTGTTAAACCCATTTTACTTCCGACTGCCAAAGATCTGCCTACCAAAACCACTCCTCACTACATTCCTTTTCTATTCTAATGGCGTGGAGACACTGGGTGAGAAAAGCATGCAATCTTTAAGTTCAGTGTGTTCTGACACTGTCTTTAGCCCAGTGTAGGAGAGGGATGAGAAACACCTTCCTGAGCCTGACCAGGTGTATCTTACATCTTGTCCAGCTTCTGCAGAAAGACAAAGTAAAACCCATCTTTTCCACATGGAATTCACAGCCTACACCAGCTCCTGGTAGGAAAACGCTGCTGAGCCAGCAGCATTGGCACCCTGGGAAAAGAACGAATCCCTCTTCTTTTCCAGGTCTGTCAAAGTAGGACACTTTGTCTTTTATGCCTAGATCCCATGTAAATTGAGGAAGAGTAAAAATATAGATATGTATATAGATATGCTTCCTCCAAAATGAGAGCTAGACATTTCTTCTCCCAAACCAGAGCTATAACTTCTGAAGCCAGTTCTTGTCCTTGGAGATCTAAAAGGAGATTTTGAATTTGTGCCCGATGGATAAAAACAATACCCCTAACAAAGGGGTTTTAACTGTGAGGTTTCTTACCACTACAAAGTTCATATATTTAGCGGTTTCATGTTCAAAAGTTTCCAGTAATTTCAGGACACTGTTATTTAAAAAAAAAAATCAGTTTGCTGCTGAAATTTTATTTATAACTGTCCAGAGTCTGATAATGCCCCCAGTAGTACATACTAGACCACGGGATCCAGTATCAATGACCAACGCAGGAGAAAAGACCACACCGTCATGAAATCTATGGAAGATGTGGCCTGCTGCTTCTACCTGCCTATACAGGGAGTCACCCCTACCTCTCCACCTCCCTACCCCATCTCTCAAGCATAGAGTGGCTGTGCAAGATGATGAACTATTGCCATTCCTAGGCCACACCCAAGGTAAGTAAGGTGCATGTTCACATTTAAAGGCCTAAAAGTTAGAATGGGACAAAAAGAAGTCAGTGTGGACCAAAAGAAAATAAGGCAGCCAGTCCAATTCAGTTCATTTACTCTACCTCAACTTCTATTCAGTTTCTGGCTAAATTCCTTTGAAGGTAGCAAGGTAAGGTAGGCCCCAAGAAATACAGATAAAATCCTAACCCCCCAAATGACTGAACAGACCCCCTCGTGGCCAAGGAGACTCCAGAGAAATGTTAAATACCAAGTTCCAGGCCAGGACAGATTGGGAAGTTGGAAACGCCTGGTCATACACCCTCCCTCGCCAATCGGCATTAGGCTTTCTTCCCCAAGGGTTAAACAGAAGCCAGCCCTTTTGAAATATTCACTCCACTGCTTCACCGCTGATAACCACGGCCTGCCCCTGCCCCTCGCTTTTGCAATTTCAACACAACCACCAACCAAAGTTCCTTCCTCAACAAGAGACCATCAACCACGAAGTGGTTCTGGTTCTGGCCAGGCTACTAAGGCTGCACACAGCCTTCATGTCCTCTGCTTCACTCTTTGATGTACAGGGCCTTATTATAATACATTTAAATGTTAAGTCTCCAAATCAAAGTGAACATGGGACCCATGTTGCGTACATGTTTTCCTACTACACATGCACTTGCCACTCCTTCATGAATCTTCACAGCTCCTCCTGTAACCTGTTGAATAAGTTTATTTGGCCACCCTGTGAAAAACATAAGTCCCTGTCTTATTCTTCCTATCCTCAAAGTGCTTATTTCTGGCTTCTGGCCAAAGACTACACTTCCCAACCTGTAAGAATGGCCACCCTGCAGGCTGCAACCCATTATGAAAAATAAAGCTCTCCTTTCCAAATGTATGGACCTCATCATACTCCTGTTGACAGTTCAGTGCCACCAGTACATGAAAGGAAGAGAAGGCTCACTCATAAACTTGGATAAAGTTAACATTGGGCTCATCTTGTTATATGCTGGACTTGTTTTGTTGATGAAACAAAATGACTGGATTCTGGAAATGTTTCAAGACATGATTGAGCTGGGGATATATGGGTTTTTCTGTTTTCTGGCTTTTCAGAGCTGTCATATTCTAGAACTGTAGACTGGGGAAGGCTCCAATAGCCATATTTTTCCCCCATCCCAGGGACCTTGTGAAAATTAAATGGCATTTTAGGAATAAAAATACAAAACCATTGAAATAAATTCCCTTGATCTGTTCATTTTCCTATATCAAAAGAATTACCATATCAATTCACAGTCATGACCAATAAGAAAAGTACCTGTACCTATAAGGATAAATCTAAAACAAATGTGCAGAAGTCATGTAATTTCTGAGCTGACAATTTTTGATATTGTCTGATCTTATCTTGTCATTTTATAAATTAGAAAAATGAAGCCCAAAGAAGTACAGTGACTCATCCAAAGTCATACAACTACTCCCTTAGCTCTTATCACCCTAATGATGAACTCATATGAAAAAAACCAGAATGATACAAATGAGGGCTATCAATGAAATTAACTAGGACATCCAATGTCTAGAATCCAAAAATAATCTCAAAAACATCCAATTGAGTATTTAAAAATAATCTCAATCTCAATCATAGTTCAGATTCCCAAAGGTAAAGACTCTTTTTTCAATACTGAAGCACCCAGACACTCCTGATTTCATTAGCATTTTCATCAGCTCTATTTTAGAACTTAGCATAAAAATACCTTCTTCCTTTATCGTTGTCAGCAGCAAGCATCAGCTTCCCATATATCAACTCCACCTTCATATTGTGAGGGCATTTAATCACCTCACATCAAATTTTATTGTTCAACACCAATGTATGTTTCAAAAAAATTAAATCTTCAAATATAAAATCACCAAACTGAAGCTTAATAAGATTAACTCTATAGTATCTGAGAAGTCTGTGCTAGAATTAGATTCATTCACAAGGATTTATGAAATAATCAGTTACAATAAAGGTTCCATGAAAGAATGGTTACATTTATGAGCAGTCATGTACTCTAAGCTGAGACCTGTTATGCCATCCAAAAAGGGCTTTCAACATTTCCCAGAAATAGTCTACAAAAGGAAGCCTGATCTTGGGAGCATTTTTCAGTATTTAACAATCCCAACTCACAACCTGAGTGTTCCCACTAAGCAGACTGATGCAGAATTCATCCTTTTAAAGATAAAATGGCTAAATTCAAAGAATTTGGTTTCAGAGAATTGTGACATGTAAGGTAAGCAATGTAATACCATTCCCCAGCTCAACAAAACCAACATATATTCATCAATGACTCCTTTGTATAAGATGCTATATTATTATAAAACTATGGTGATCAAAACATTGTGGTATTGGCAGAAAGATTTGATCCATGAAACAAAATAGACCAGAAACTGTCCCCACATACTTTTGGGGGAGATGGAGACATTCATTATCTTAACGGTGCTGATGGTTTCATGACTGTACACATATGTCAAAATTTCTCAGACTGTATACTTTAAATATGTGCAGCTTTATGTAAATTATACCTCAATAAAGCTTTATTTTGTTTTAAAAATGTCTCTACCCTGTTTTTTTGGTTAATAACAACAATGGCCTTTCTATATTCCAGCAAATTGTTACCTGTTCTGGGCTGACACCATTTTTAACTCTATCTCTTCCTTCTATTCCTAGTTTCTGGACAACTTTATACCACGCCTATTATCCCCACATCTCTTACTTTCTCGCTGTCAACAGCACCAATGGCCAGGTGTGGTGGCTCACTCCTGTATTCCCAGCACTTTGGGAGGCAGAGGCAGGCGAATCACTTGAGGCCAGGAATTCGAGACCAGCCTGGCCAACATGGAGAAACCCCATCTCTACTTAAAAAAAAAAAAATAATAATAAATTAGCAGGGCCTAGTGGTACATGCCTGTAATCCCAGCTACTCAGCAGACTGAGGCACGAGAATTGCTTGAACCCCGAAGGCAGAGGTTGCAGTGAGCCGAGATTGCACCACTGCACTCCAGCCTGGGCAACAAAGCAAAAGTCTGTCTCAAAAAAAAAAAACCAAGAGCACCAATGTGTACAACCCCAAGGGATTCATCATGATTGGTCTATGCCAATTATAGTAATCCCATTCCCCTTTGCTTTCCCAGAAATGTGGAGTGGTCATGTGATCAAATTCTGGCCAATGAACTGTAAGGATACGTCTCCTGGGGACTTCTGGGATATGTTTCCCTCCTGGATTAAAGAAGTTGACCTTTTCGGCACATCCTGCCTTGGATGTGGTTGAGTGAGGATGTGATGATTGGTACTACAGCAGCTATTTTGCTACCATGAGGCACAATCCTCTGGATTATGAAAAGGAAACAGGCTGAGGACAGGAGAAAGGAAATAGAGAAAAAGCCTGAGAACCTGACATTGTTGAGCCATGGCACCAAACCAAAATTTGCTTCTCAAACTTTAATAAGCATAAAGAATCACCTGGAGAATCTTGTTAAAGTGCAGATTTTGATTCAATATGTCTGAGGTGGGGCCTGAAAGGCTGTAGTTCCAAAAAGCTCCCAGGTGAGGCAGATCACACCCTGAGTGGCAAGATTTTAGACTTCTCATATTGTGAATAATTAAATGTGGTTTTATTTCTTAAGCCACAGTTAGAATCCTATCACTTTCACACTGACTTGTTGGAGAATTTTCACTCCACTGGGTTCTTTCAGAAAAGGAAAAACACAATTCTGAGACTAAAACTGTTGCTTAAGCTATTTAATTCCAAACTTCTGCAACATTACGAAATAAGTTGAGAAATAAACCAATTTACACAAAGCCAACCAAGATTTGAAGACACTGCCTAGATTTGAAAGATAATTTTTCTTCTCCTCCTCCTCATCCCAACAAACAATTCACTTAGTCATTCAATTAGCCCTTTTTTCATTCATTCAAACACAAACCAGCACATGACAGATGCAAAGCACAGTGCTAAGCATTAAATGCTTAAAAGAGTAAAGCACAGACCCTGCTAACTTGACAGGAGCAGGTAAAGAGGATAAAAGAAGGGCTGGCTTACAGTTTTCACATCATTGGTGCCAATAATTCCACCTATCTCCCCCAGATCTTTCAACAGCAAATTCAGGATCTCAGTTGCCCTTTTCTTCTGGTGGTTGCTAAGCTCTTGTAGCTGGCTCAGCTCTCTCTGTGTGGTTGTCAATGTAGTCTGAAAAACAAATTTCAACAACAAATTCAAAGGGTTGCCCATCAATTTCATACACTCCACATTACAAAGAATAACACCATCATGTAGAATGGATTTCTTTTACATGACTTCAACCTAAGAATCCTTTTAAGGCAAACTCTCGCATAGCACTGCATTCTTGGGTAAGAAGAGGAACTCTTTATCAACAAGTTATATCACATGGCGTTATACATTATATGTCTACATATCAGATGACAATTTCCAAGTCAGGGAAATAAGTTACTAGAAATAAGTAAATCCAAAAAAGAAGTCCTTAAATTTATAACATGTAATTGCATCTTCCTACTTACCAGATATTCTATGTCAATCCTACCTGTTTCATTTCAGGGTCTAAACTTACCTGCAAGGGTCCCCACCTTCACTCCTAAACAAACCTGCTCCCTGGGCCACCTCCATATTCCCACCTAAATTGATAAAGACAGATAGGTCTAGAATAGATGGCCCAGAGGAACATTAATAAGTTTAGAAAACAACTTCAAAAAAAAAAGTCTTCTAATTTTCAGAGTGAAGTTGAATTAAACACTCTTCATCTTTTTTCAAAATTAGGTTACGTTCAATAGTTGGTTTCTCACTATATAGCAGAAGCTCTATTTTCTTGTCAAACTTTAATAAACCATCTCTTTTTCATCCTTCATGTATCTTGCCAAAAGGTATGTATTCTTAACTAACGTTCAACATCAGTAAAACAGTTCTCTATTTATACAATTCTCCCATATGCAGCTAGAGCATTTTTAAACAATCTGTCTAATAATAGTCTTCTAAACCAATCTAGTAATACTTTGGTTTCATGGCAAATTAAAAACGTATTATGAAAAATCTTTCATTGTTTTAAGAAGCAAGTAACATGAAGGACTAATTAAAAGAATCTCATAGAAAACACTAAGCAGAGAAAATCTAAGTCGCCCCCTTTCCTAAGTGACTTCTGAATGAGTTTGTTTTATTTTGTTTGGCATTGCCAACTGCTTATGTCATCTTGTTTTTAAAATCCTCAGAGGCAGTAGTCCCCATCTTGGGAAGCTGCTAGAAAAGTCTTCCTCCATGGAGCTGAATGTATGCCGCGAGGAGCATTTCCTGTCAGCCTCACAGTCGGCAGATCAGCACTCTCCTGCGCCATCTGCTACTTCTTTTTAAACTGGATGCTTTCCACAAAGCAGGCTGCGCACAAGCCCAGGACACCAGGCCATTGGGCAGAGGTGCTAAGGATAGCAGGTTAGAGCCAGTCAGCTTCTCCACCACCCATTTTCCAAGTAGAAAAGGACACATCCCACCCCGCCATGCTAAACATTCACTGCTCCTGCTACCTCTAGCTCACTGCAGAACCTATGGCGTCTTTCATTCGGAGAATCTGGAAATAAGGGAATGTGCAGGCTGAAGCACTGGCTTAGAACAGCAAACAAACAAACAAGGGCAGCTTAGTTCCAGGCTCCTGAAGGTAACAGCTAGGACAAGAAGCTGACGGGAGGGAATGGAATTCATTCAGGAGGGTATAAGCAAGAAGAGTGAAGTCCATACCTTCTATGGGACCCTGCTCTTGCCAGTAGCAATGCTTTGAGATGTATGTATTGATATCGTAGCATATGTACAGATCTGTGCTAAGTGCTTTACATAAACTGTCACTAATCCTCACACCATGAAAGCAGCATGTGATCATCACCATTTTTACAGATAAGGGAATGAATACTCACAAAGCTTAACTGTCTCAGCTAAGGTCTAAGAGTTATGAAGTCAGACTTGTAACTAAGACTTTTCTGCCTCCAAAGTCTGCACTCTTTTGACTATTCCCACAAAGCATCCCCACTAATGTTATCAATTCTCTGGATATAAAACAGTCATGATATGCAGTTCCAGGATGAGTGAACAAAAGTCACTTGCACGAAGTATTTCAATTGTTGGAGGGACCTCAGAGAATGCATCTAACACTGAATAACTATTCAGCCACTGCCTCCTTATACCATGTCTGTCAATGAATATCAACATGAGTACAGGAACAGCAGCCAAGGAAGTCCCACCCCCTAGACACAAATGCTCCAACCGTTTTCTGGGCCAGCTCGTCTGTCAGCTGCTCATTGGCCCGGGTCTTATCCTCCACTTCCTGTGATTTCTGGTCGTAATTGACAGCCAGCTCCTCCAGGGCCTGGAGAACTTCTTTCACCTCATCCTTGGCTGCCTCATTTTCAATCTGGAGACGTGTCAGCTCCTCCTGTATCTTCTCATAGTCTCTTCTTGTGGAAGCTAAAAGCTGGGGAAATGAGATGGCATGGAACTTGTGAATCTAGTGTTCAAATGTTTATGTTCTATGCTGTATCCAAAAGTAAGTAATTTAAAAACCAGATATAAGAAAACAAGTTGGAAAAGTTCAGGATGATGGGAAACCCCACTGTATGGTCCAGACGATAAAAAAATAAAAGAAAAAGACAGGTATATTCTTATTGCAAAAATCTGTTTTGTGTGCATGTGTTTTGTTTTGTATGTTTTTTGTTGTTGTTGTTGTTGTTAGTTTAAAGCTGTATACCCTTAACTCAAAGAATGAATTACACATCAAAAATCACTGTATTTTATAATTATTCCATATTTTAAGCAAAGGATGGGGCCAGGCGCAGTGGCTCATGCCTGTAATCTCAGCACTTTGAGAGGCTGAGGCAGGTGGATCAGCTGAGGTCAGGAGTTCAAGAACAGCCTGGCCAATATGGCAAAACCCCATCTCTACTAAAAATACCAAAAAAAAAAAAAAATAGCTGGGTGTGGTGGTGCACACCTATAATCCCAGCTACGTGGGAAGCTGAGGCAGGAGAATAGCTTGAACCTGGGAAGCAGAGGTTGTAGTGAGCTGAGATCATACCACTGCACTCCAGCCTGGGCAGCAGAGCAAGACTTCGTCTAAATAATAAATAAATAAATAAATAAATAAATAAATAAGCAAAGGATCTGAGAGTCGTTTCCAAGGAAATGACAAGGAATAACACTTACATAGTTTTTAAATGTTATCAGGATTTCACATTGTAAACTGGTTGATTTCACAATCAACTAAAACAGTATACAACAGTGGTCAGTCACCTTTTTTTAACATCCATCATGAAGATATAGAAGGATGTACCCCAAACAGTATCTTTAGTTAAAAGCGAATGTCTGGGCTTGCCGACGCTCTCATTATCTTTGTTCCTACATTGATTTTCCTATATTGAACAGATACTGCCTTGATAGTATAGAAAAAGAAAAATGTTAAGGAGTTTAAACAGTAACAAGAAGGAAAGTTTATCCCAGGCAGGCTGTGCCAATGTGGGGGAAACTGGAGTAGAATGGGAGGTAGAGGGCAGGAAACTCAAGCAAATGGAAGGCCTCGACTATAGCTAAGAGAGAGAGATCAACGAAACATGGTTCACCTGATTACAAAAGTGTAGATTATCTCCCTACCAAGGGAAGTGTTTGGGCAGGGGAGGTAATCATTGTCCTAAAGAGATGAAAGGGAACCAAGAGGAAGGAAATGGTTACAGAGTCCTTTATGCCTAGAGAGGCCTGGGACTGAGGACAGGAACCCAGGCACCTGCTGTCATTGCACAGTGGGATCCAATCCATAGCATTTGGCAACGAAGCAGAAAGCAACTTAAAGCACAAAAGAGAACAACACTTAAACGGTCCTCAGCAAGGGAATTATTAATTGTGCATGTTTGATAAGTTGGCTGGCTATCCTTTGCTTAGGTTCTTGTTTGTAAAATACTTGGCAACACACAATGTAATAAAAACACTTGCTGAAGAACTGAATGCCTTTGGGGAGAGACTGAAAACAATTTGCCTCCTTTTTAGTGTATCAAATACATGCTGACGCAGTACTCGGGCCCTGTTCTCTTTGCCTTCCCCTCCTCTACCTTCTAGTTTTGTTTTTGTTTGTGTATCCCTACAGGACAGCAGGAGAACATGGTGTATATCAAAGATCTGAGCAAGCTGATTGCAAAACTGAAGTAGGACTCAAACAACAGGTCACAGTATTGCTGGGTATTAGGAGGCAGAATCATCCTTGCCCAAGGCCAGGTGCGGTGGCTCACACCTGTAATCCCAGTGCTTTGGGAGCCAAGGCAGGAGGCATGCTAGAGGCCAGGAGTTCAAGATCACCCTGAGCAACATAGAGAAACTCTGTCTCAAAATATTAAAAAATTAGCTAGGTATGGTGGCACATTCTTGTAGTCTTAGCTACCTGAGAGTCTTAGGTGGGAAGATCACTTGAGCCCTGGAGGTTGCAGTGAGCCACGGTTGCACCACTGCATTCCAGCCTGGACAACAGAGAGACCCTGTCTCAAAAAAATAAAAATAAAAAAGGATCATCCTTGCTTGATCACCCAACCAAAGGTCTCTGCCCTTCCAGAACGAAGTATAGCCACTGGCTACTCAATCTCAAAACATCAGGGGTTTTTGAAAGTCAGACATTTATTTTCTAAATTCAGTGATAATCAACTTGTAAGAGGCAGTGAAGGGACATCTACCAAGAAATTTCCACATTATTCTGTGATTATGAAAAGCTTCTTTGCCAATTAAATTCCTGGAACAAACATCAACAACAAAGAGTAATAGAAGAACTTTGTGGAAAAAAAAAATATATTGCATTCTTTACCTCATCCTGATCCAACATCTGTTGCTTCAGCTTTTCAGCCAGCTGGCTCTGCTGGTTAATTTCATCATCCTGAAACGAAACATCACGTTTGTTTTTTGGGTTAGTTATATCATTTTTGATATCCCAGTCTCCCAGTGACAGGCAGCTATCATAAGCTTGCTAATAAGAAGGAAGGAATAGTGTGGTGTTGCTGCACAGAAAACAGACAGGTTCCGAGATCTCATTCAGTTAAAATATCTCTTCACCCACCTTTCTCAGCAGATGAAACAGCTGACTACTCTGGAAATATAATATCCTGCACATTCAACCCAATTCCTGCTCATTGAGAAATCAGAGATCTACAGTTTGGGAACTCAAAGGGACGTTAGAGATATCCCTCCCAATTCAAAGATTCTAACAGTGAAATTCCTAATTCAAAAAATAAAAGAGTGAATTTCTACCTAGCTGCACTGTCATATGTTATTGTCCCAAATCTTGTCAAACACATCAGTAAGCAGGAGTGCTGCCACCGGATCGGCAGGGAGAGCCAACGTTTCCACTTCAAACCTCTCAGACCAGAGAAACATGAACTGGAGATTTGGCATTGGAAGACCTCCTTCTTGATTGGAAGTTAATTTTCTTAACAGTTTTAAAAAAAAACCTCAGGGCAGCTGAGGGGCAGAAGCATTCATGCTTACTTTCTGGGCTGTCACTGAAGTGGGAAAGGCAAATTTTCTCTTCTCACTCTTTTTCTGCCACTAGGTGTTGCTGCCACAAAAGCAAGGGTATTCGCTGCCCACCTCTCCCCACCTCCCCTTAGACTTGGTCCACCCCCAGTGCAGGCGAAGCAGCAGGCAGATGACGCCTAACTACATAAAAAACACAGTCTTCACTGCATTATTTTCACGACTTCAAATAAAATTTGAAACATAGCCTGTGAAGATGACAACCTGGCTTCTAGGGTCTAAACACCAAACAGAGTCAGATTCAATTGAGCATCCTTGGGCACTTCTTCATGCCAGGTCCTGCCTAGGTGTTTTCATCAGCAGCCCAGAAAAACACACCCTGTACTGTGCCTTTTGCCTTTTCCAGGGGTGAAATCCAACCCAAACTTAAGGGCCTGGGTCACAGAACCTCAATGTTCCATGGGATATTCCCCAGCTTGTTTGGTGGTATCTATGCATACATTTGAATCAGGTTAATTTAATGTCACAAACTAATGCTTTCCATGGAGAAAGAAAATTCTAAAATCAGCCATACAGGATCTGAATCTCCTTGTCCTTTATGTAGAATATCATTTGGCTTTGCTTTTCTGCTTAAAGAGATCCTGTTTCTACTGAACTCTTTACACCAATGTTTCTTTAATGGTTCTATTTTCCTGCACAAATCATATTTCTGGCAGGTGAATTAGGGAAATTATACCAGAATGAAACCTCCAAAAACTGGCACTTCTACAACTAGAAGACCATTTTGTAGACATATTTTCTCTTCTACTTTATAAACTTAGCACGTCAGTTACCAGGAACGATTTTGTGTTTATGTTCCTGAGCACTTAAATATTAAACAACTTAGCATAAAGGATTCAAAGAGTTTACCATCGGAGAGCCACCATCTCTTCTCCTGGGACAAATGGACAAGCACTACAAGTGATATAAACCATGAGAGGAGAGAAATGGAGTGAACTCTGTCCTTACGCTGTGCTCATTTCAAAGCCTGAAGATGCAGGCTTCCTCCCAGCAGATGACAAGCTGGGATGCAGTGATTTTTAAGGTACAGTGAAAAACCAAGGGTCCCTGGCCCCACCTGGGAAGGATGAAGAACAAGGATGATATTACAGAAGACATGGATCACTTGTATCAGAGACATTTCCCAAACTATATTTACCCTTTATTAAGGCAACTTATCTAAGGAATTAATGAGATCTACTGTGATTTTTTTTAAAGTCTTTCAAAACCTCCAGAATAATAAGGTGCACTTATATCTACACATTCAACTGCATCTCTTAGAACATGCATAAGCACGCTCACTCTGATGCCAGTTCTAAAGACCTCGTCCATGGATAACAGATTTTAAAGCACTTTTCAGAGAGTATTTTATACTTGAATTTTCTTATACATGAAATAACATAAGGCCAGGTACAGTGGCTCACGCCTATAATCCCAGCACTTTGGGAGGCCAAGGCAGCTTGATCACTTGAGCCCAGGAGTCCGAGACCAGCCTGAGCAACATGGCAAATCTCCGTCTCTACAAAACATACAAAAAAAAAAAATTAGCTGAGTGTGGTGGTATGTGCCTGTAGTACCAGCTACTCAGGAGGCTGAGGCAGATGGATGGCTTGAGCCCGGAAGGTTAAAGCTGCAGTGAGTTGTGATTTCACCACTGCACTCTAGTCTGCACAACAGAACAAGACCCCATCTCAAAACTTAAAAAAAATAATATGCGGCCGGGCGTGGTGGCTCAGGCCTGAAATCCCAGCACTTTGGGAGGCCAAGGTGGGTGGATCACGAGGTCAGGAAATCAAGACCATCCTGGCCAACATGGTGAAGCCCCATCTCTACTAAAAATACAAAAATTAGCCGGGCGTGGTGGTGTGCGCCTGTAGTCCCAGCTACTCAGGAGGCTGAGGCAGGAGAATTGCTTGAACCCGGGAGGCGGAGGTTGCAGTGCACTGAGGTCGTGCCACTGGACTCCAGCCTAAGTGACAGAGCGAGACTCCATCTCAAAAAATAAATAAATAAATAAATAAATAAATAAAACAAAATAACATGCACACCCTTATAAATGAGAAACTGGTCAACCTCAGTTGTCAACAGGTCACTGGTGACCTTTAATTATAAAAATGTTTTTATTGCAATGGTAATCTGCATAAAAATCATCAACTTTCATTTCTACTTAAGCTTGGTTCATGTCAGGATCTCCAAGAGCAGAGCAGTACTGTAGGGGGACAGAGACTAAGAGACAAGGAGTGCCAGTGCCAACTTGTTCACATTGTGTCTCTGCTGGTGGCCCCCTTGGCACCACCCCTTCCACACCACACACAGAAGTAAGCAGAGCCCAGCCCAGCCCAAGAGAAAGAAGGAAACTAATATTTACTGGGCACCTGCACTGTATTAGAAACTTTTAATCCTCACCACAACCTTTTGAAGTAACAGATATGAGCCCCATGATACAGATGAGAAAAAGCACCTTCAGCGGGGCCAGGCGCCAGCCCAGGACTCAGCATTATTGTCACAAGTCTGCCCGGGTCTCAGTGTCATTGTCACAGGTCTAACTCCACAGCGCATGCTTGCCCATCACACAGCATGGCCTCGGGAGAGTACCTGTGCTTGGAGCCCTGGCGGGGCAGCACAGAGGAACAGAAGGGGCAGCTGGGAGGAAACAGTGTGGTCTTTCTCCCTCCACACCCTAAATAGATTCACTGAGGTTGACCAGGTCCTCATTTAAAGGGCTGAGGGCGAAATGAGATGAGCACTGGGGTGGGAGTCAGAAGATATGTAATTTCATCCTAGCTCTGCTACCTATGTGTGTTATACACTTGGGTAAGTCACATAACCACCCTGGGCTAGTGCCTCACCCAAACCTAAATACCTCCTGTTTTACCTTTCAGTAGACTAAGAAGGTGCCATATCCCACCTCATGTATTCTTCAAGCGTCAAACCACCTACATCAACAGAAACATGGAAGTGCCTCCTGGAACATTTCAGAGGAGGACCCCTAAGAATGACAGTTGGTAAAACATAATCAGGCAGTCTATGGGAAGGGTCACTGAGGGCAAACCATTAGCTCTGGTGCCCCCTAAGGCTGAGGCTTCTAGGCTCAGTCCTCTCCCACATCTCTCAGCATCATCATGTGATGGACCACAAATACTAGCCTCGAACAGTGGGCCTTACAGAATCTTCAAAGCACATGCTGTAGGAAAATGACATAACAAAATGGCCCAGGCTGACCATCAGGAGACGGAGACTCTCAAGCCAGCTCTTCAGCTACCAACTGAATGCTTTGGACATGGCATTTTCATCTCTCTGTCCTAATCACTACATTTCGTATGTCTGATTTGAGACTCTAAAGTCTCTCTCTTGGATCAATGAAAGTTCCTTATGCTGCCAAGGTAAATGATCCCGATTCCGCTATTCAGGCGTCTATTCATAGAGAACTGAGCACAGAAACAGCTTCTCACCCTCTCACCCAGGATTCTCTGCAATTAATAAAAATGAGCCCATCAGTTCTAAAATGAGAAAAAAAAATGCATATGGTCTAATCTTCTTTACTGTTTAAACAATAGCAATTCCTTGGAGAAATCAAGAAATTGCATATACTGTTAACTTACTATTGATCTCTTTTTTCTCTTTGTTTGAGGTTTTGCATAAAATACATAGATAGAAATGGAAGATAACGGTATGTGTGGAGCCTAAAGGGCAAGTAACCCATCTCGTGGGTATGAATATTTTATTAAATGTGTTTTCAGAAGAGTAGGATGACCCTAGAATAAAGCTGTGGTTATAGTGCAAGCTCTTGGAATCACAAACAAGCAGAACTAGCTTCCTTAAGGCAACCAGTCACATTCAGCTTGCAAAGGTTATACCAGACTCTGAGCTTTACCTCAAAGAGAGAGGCCTGTAAGATTAATGGCAAGGTTAACATAACAAAGCTGTTTCATACAAGCCGGAGGTGTCCCTAAGCACTCTGAGCTGAACCACAATAGAAAAGATTAAATCAGGCTAAAAATATCAGCAACCCTGATGAAATGAACTGAAAGGATTTAGAATATTCCAAGGGCAACATGCCAAGATCATATAAAACATCAATTCAATTCTCATGCCTCTGGGATTCCTAACCCAACCTTTAATTGATTCTCCCAGTGTTCTCCAAGGCCTCTTTTCCTCTATGCCAACTTGTGCATTTACATGACTATTTGAGTCCCAAAAGCTTGTCATAAAATTGGACATCCCCAATTAGCATGTTCAAACTACTTCATTCAAGAATATACCCATGAAAAGAGCTTCACCAATTAGGTGAAGCCATCAGACCACACTGCTATGGATTTCTCATCCCAGGGCCTTATGGTTATATGATTAAAGTACATGCTTGAATTCTGGGAGTCACAACCCTTGCCCCTAGCTGAGGCTACTGCTGGAGTTTCCAAGAGGTGAAGGATAGGCCCAGAGAAGAAAGGGAGACTTAAAGATCACAGACACTCACACACCCCACCTTTCATGTAGTAATCAGCCCAGTCCAATTTCTAGAAGGCAAGACTCTAAATAGTACCTGCCTGTCTATCTAGCAAGACTCTAAATAGTACCTGCCTGTCTATCTAGGCCAACACACTGCTTTTTCAGTCAAGTTCCCTATAACATTTCCATTCCACATGAATCAAGCTCCCTGAATCTGCAACATCAAAGTGCTAGGGTAGGTATTAGGAAACCAGAAACAAAGATTGGGCTGTAGCCCTACATCAGCCCCATAGGGAGCTGGGACCTGCCATCTATCATCTTTGTAGCAGAATGAGAACTATGAATCCCTGGCCACAGACCTTGTCATCCAGTTGTCTGTAGAGACTGGAGATCTCCTCATCGTACTTCTCTTTCTCCTCTGTAGAGATGCCAGCAACAACAGGAGCAATATTGTCTATGATGGGGGTGTTATCACAAGGCTCCAGGTTCTTCTGGTCCTTAGCACTGATCTGCTCATCCTCAGGCACAGCTTCTCCTGCAAAACATAGCCAAGCAGAGTTGGGGATTAAAGAAATTGAGTATGCAACCCTCCAGGAAGAGTACTAAAAATAATCAGTCCTGGTGAAAAATACACAGAATACATAATGAAGGGCTGTAGTGTGGTTAGAGTTTGTGTTCTTTCTATTTGACAAGAAAGGTCTTAGTTAATTGGCCAAAACTATTCTAAGAAAAAAGAGAACTATGTAAAACCTCCCCTCTCAAGATGCATCCCTGAAGTAAACTGGTTCCAAGCTACTCCAACTTGCAGAGATGCCTAAATTCTTTACATTCATTTTGCTTTAGTTGAGGAATATCCTGGGGCTTTACTAGAGTCATAGTCTCTCTAGTGATTGATTAAAAAGGAAACAGACCTCTAAGGCATCCTAATTATGAATTAATTATGTCACTGTTTCATTAATAGAAACAGCCAAATAAAGAAACACACTGGCATTGTTTGATAGAACACTGTAAGGCTCTGATCCTCTGAATTCAAGAACCTCTGAATCTGAGGTCAGAAGACAGGGTAGCCCTGGATCCAAGACTAGAGCTGCAAAAGCTCATATTTCAATACCACTGTCTCCCCCAGGAAACCAGAATTAATTGGCTCTGCTGGAAAGTTCAAATAGAATAATCTACTGTGATATCAGGTAGTCTTAGGAAAGAAAAGCAGACAATCTAGACTATCTTGCAGAGATCCTACCTACAACTTCTCAGTTTGCAGAGTAGCATTTGTTGGGGCCTTCAAAGGAAGAATTGCCAAATTTGTCAATCAAATTGATGGAAAAGGTACAGCTTGCAAGCTGGCCAATGGCTATCTCCAACAAGAACATCAAAGACATAAAGTGCATAAAAAGGATTCTAAGAAAACTGCTGGCCCCATTGAGTTCTCCCAAATATCTTCCTGGAAAACAAAACCAAACCCAACATACGTTTCCATCACAATGTTTACCATCAACACCACAATCATCTTGCTACAGTCAGTAGTAAGAGTGTCTGCAGTATTCCAAGCCTCACCCCAGTTCCCAGCCCACAAAATCCCTTTTGTAAAAATTCCCCAGGAAAACTGCCTTGAGTCAGAGAGTTTTTCAAAATACATGATAGAAGGCAGGGCACAGTGGCTCAGGCCAAGACGGGCAGATAACTTGAGGCCAGGAATTCGAGACCAGCCTGGCCAACATGGTGAAATACCATCTCTACTAAAAATACAAAATTTAGTATTTGTACAAAAATTAGCTGGGTGTGGTGGTGCACACCTGTAGTCTCAGCTATTTGGGAGGCTGAGGAACGAGAGCCGCTTGAACCCGAGAGGCGAAGGTTGCAGTGAGCCGAGATCGCGCCATTGCACTCCAGCCTGGGTGCCAAGAGTGAGACTTTGTCTCAATAAATAAATAAATAAATAAAAATAAATAATAGAGTAACTGAGATCTCCATCTGTGGCTTCATTAACAATATGTATCATGCTTCAAGGAACCCACCTGAACACTGTACACATTTATCTCAATATAAACAAAACACTGTGATAGTTTAGTTCTGCTGCTTATGACTCCATTATCTCGCTGAATAACCACAAAATACTACATGGGGCCCCCGTGTTAAGTAAAATTAACACCCAATGCTTTCACTTTTGTATCACAGTTCCGTTTGAAGCAGCAACTTGAAGCAAAACGTAGAATAAACTATTACTTTGCTGAATACAAAATTGAGCCAACCCTTTTTCCTTTTCCAACAAGACTGCTATACTTAACCCTTTTTTCTAAAATTATTGACCTGAAACAAAACCAGAATATCAGAGTAGCCTTTGAACAGAACCTGAACCAAATCAATATTTCATTCAGTTCCAATTCCTGGCTTAAAATATCCATCAACAACCTTAGTGTGCACACTGGATTTCATCCAATTAAAGGATCTATATTCTCTACAGTCTGCTAAATCCATGGGCTATAAAAGCAGTACCGTGTTCTTTTTCTTAAACATGTTAGATAGAGATAGATAGACAGATATAGATAGATAGATAGATAGATAGATAGATAGATAGATGGATAGATAGATAGACAGACAGACAGATAGATTTTCTAATCACACAATAATTCAGGATACATTCTTAACATAAACTACTCAAGCAATATGGAGTATACAACTAAAACTTGAAAGTCCTCCTTCACCCCTCCCTTCTAATTCTGTTCCTTCCCCAGAGAAATTCACCACTAACACTTTGGTAAATATCCTTCCTCTTCTTGGATTGTGACTGTATCTCTAATTTTTGAGCTCTAGCTTCTGAAATTTGGGAACAGGGCAATCCAGTACAGTATGAATTTAATCTTCTAGCTTACGCATGACAAAGATGAAATTCTTAGCTGTACTAGACCAGACACCAACCAGAACATGGTCATATTATCCACAGGCCAACTCACTCCAAGAGGTAAGATACAAAAACATCTGGAAGAGACATATTCCCTGTGTTCTTTGGTTTCAAATGGCCAAAGAGGCAATGGTATCATGAGACTAGGGTAAGCTAAGGAGCTGCCCAGTGTGTGTTTTGATTCAGCTGAGTGGGCAAGGGCCGGGGATAGACTTCTATAACCTTAGCAGCAGGTGACCTGTTCTAACCAAAGTCACAGGCCTGACTTCCCCTAAAGCTGCCTTCTTCTCCCATTAAGGAATTATAGCATCACTAAGTAGAAGGGTTGTCCCAGATGGCAGAGATCCAACAAGCTAGCCAATGCTGCTGCAACGCACTGTGAAAGTAGTTAAGGGACTCTCTCATCTCCAGTGCTATGGCAGGACGCTAAAGCCACATTGTACTTTTTAACAGGTCTCATTAATCACAAGCCCATCTCCTGCTTACCCTCTTGGTTTGCTTTCTGTAAAGGAGAGGAAATAACAATGCCTTTATCACAGGGTTGTTCTAAAGATAAATGAAGATAGTATATGTAAAAAGCACAAAAGGCAATATCGTTCAAAGTCCACCTTTTATCCCCTCCTCTCCCTGACAAATTTGCAACTTTGTAGGCTTGGCAGATAAATTATTATTTTTACTTATTCTGTGATTTATGTTTCTGAGATCTTCACAATAATTTTGTGGCTGGAGCTCAGTTCCAAAAATAAAACATGGTATAGCCATGCAAGTCCCTTTCAGGTTTATTTTTATTATTATTAAGACAGTATTTGAAACCTACAGCAGACTTTGTGTGGTTTCTCTTGAACAATTCTCTCAATCAAAGCATTAACATGTCTCCTACAAAGCTACATCTAAACAACCAGCGCTTTTCAGTTTATATTCTAAAGGTCAGGCAGTCAGGATTATTTTTTACAGCAGCCATTTCAACGGAGAAGAACAAAGCCGCAACACGCAGGAACTAAAGCAGCACAACTCCTGCCCAGAGAGGAACCAAGGGCTGGTTTTCCAACACCACTGCCCTTCAAAGGACCGAGAAAATGACTTCCAGAAGCGTCCTGGTAACTACACTGTCCAGCTCACGAACACGTCTGGGGATTGTAAATTCCCAGCACTAGGCAAGACCTGACACTAGGTTATCTGTCTCCATGGCAATCTCACCATGTTAATGGAGAATATTCCCTGCACTGCAGTGGACCGAGTCTCTGGAGAAGCCCCCACATGGTGATTATGGAATAACTGATTCTAACAAGGAAAACAGCTGCAAACAGACCCTAGAGAGATAACGCCCTGAACTCTGATGGTGGGAGAAGGAGAAAAAGACCACCAAATGAAGATTAGCATCTATTTTGAGTCTCCCTCTTTGCATTAAAAGGAGATTTCTCTTAGTTTAGCCCCTGAGGCTTATACCTGCTGTCTATAGGAAAAGAGCTCATAATATTGTAAAGCATCTGAAAGACCTCCCTACATACACACACACACACACACACACACACACACACACACACACTGGAAACCTTCCCCTTCTTTAAATAAGCATCCTGGCATTTACTATTGTCAGATGTAATTACCTTTAAGGACTAAAAAGATTTGTGTTTACATAGGAGCATTCACTGAAGCATACCTATAAGGCTTACAGAGCATTCTAATTATAAAATAAAAACTCCCAGAGGGCGTAAATAACATTTCTACAAAAAATAGAAATCCATCAACGGCAACAGATGAGAATGACACACTAATCAAAAATTCTCATTAGGTCTATTAAAATTTCTAAAATAGGTTTTTGGGTTTTTTTTTTAAAGAAAGAAAACCATTAGACTGCCAGTAATTCATTAAAACTTCACACATGAAATAGCAACAAGCTAGTTATCCTTTTCATAAGTTGAGTTCCTAAAGCCTCAGGAGAACACAGAAAGGTAATTGCATTCTCTCAGTAACTCCGGAGCAGAGATTTGCTGGTTACTCACAGCTTCCGCCAGAAACCACAGCAGATCTGGCAAACGAGGTGCTTTCTTTTAATACCAATTAAATAGGCCCAGTGGCAGACCTAATGGTAGGTAATTTCTATATCAAAGAAACTAAAAGGAAATCTTTAAGTTGCCAGATGGGTGAGAGCAGCTGGCTACAAGATGTCATTATATAAATGTGATGTTAAAAAAAAAAATCATTCCTTTATGAGATTATTTTGCATGCAAATAGCATCTTTCACCCTCATTCCTAAAAACACTGTAAGCAGCTTAAAACATCCTCTAATCCCTTCTACAGCGATTTTCTAATAAACTGGTCACCTGGGACTCTGCATCCTCCTTACATTCATGACCACCTGAACAGGCCACAACATTCTCTTAGTAAACAGACGGTATTTCTTTTACAGAGTTTGGCTGTGTTCTCAAAAGCAAGCAGAGGGCCTAGTAAATTAGATCGCTCCAATGAAATGCTAATTTCTGAGAGTCCATTATAATCATGGATCTGAGAAGGGAGCCAGCATCTTCGAAGATTTAATGTTAAAAGAGCAAATTGTGTTCCAATTGTGGCGGTCCCAAAGTTCCACAAAGCCCCAAATCAGACTAGAGGCTACAGATTTAGCTAGTTACTGAACCATGCCTGCTGGCCTCACAGGTTTTGAACTGGATGAACAAATCTGCGTTAGAGACTGCCGATTTTTCCACACTTTCTCAGCCTGTGATGAAATCATTTATTTGCATGACTTCAGCAGATAAGGTAAATCTATATCCACTGTTTTTTAATCTTATAGGCAATTATTCAAGAGAAGAAAATCTGCAGATACACCAGTTTGTCAGGTCATTTCCTTGTTCTGACACCTGGATTTTCAGGTCCTCCTTTTTCTGACTTAAATCCCTGTAAAAAATTATTTTTCAAGTGCAAAATTCAAAGTATCAGAAGACAGCACGTGTGAAGACTGACCTGGCAGAAACAGGAAGCCATGCACCCAGACTTCACCCCTCCCTCCCCATCCTCCTGTCAAGAGTTTTCCTGATGGATTGGGAGGAGGTTAGCATGAGCTGGAGCTGTAATTCACTCTGAATCCAACTATCTAACTCTATCTCCATATATAGGATTGTTCGAGTCTTTCCCGCACATATGAGCAACAAAGCCATAGAGCTTTAAAAAAAATTCCATTTTCTGGCAACTGCCCCACTCCATCTATCTGTTCCTTAAGCAAGCAGGCTGAACAAATCTCCGTGAGGCTAAAGAGCCAACAGAGCCTCCAGATTCGAATAAAGACCAGCCATCGATATCGGCCCACAAGATGTCACTAGTAGATTGTGGTGAACATTTGTTGCTTTTCAGCCACTTGACACCCATTCTTAAAAAATAGCACCTCAACTTCCTTTTAAGGAATTAGCCCCTTAAACTGCGTGCAGTCTTCATCAGACAATTTATCAAAGTGCCCTGCCCTTCCCCAGCCAAGGCACACCAGCAAGCACAGTATTCCCACTTCTATCCTGGGCCTCTGCTTCTCCAACATAATCACATACAGAAGGGAAAAAGCATTAATTCCAGGTGTGGCCACTTAAGAGACCTGCCTGTCTCTGCTGCCTGTATCCCTGAAGCAGACCCAGCCTACATTTGTCGGAGCCTGTTGCCTCTGCTTTGGAGTCTGCGAATCATTCGTATCCTTCTAACGCATTCTCTTTTTGCTTTAGCCAGGCAGTGTCAATTCCTGTCGCTTGCAAGCCAAGGATCCTAACTAGCACCCTGGGGAACGGAACCAGGCCAGTGAGTGGCTCTCCTTAGCCACATGCACATGCCCGGAGTTATCCTGCCTCCATGGCAATGTCAGAAAGGAATTAAAGCTTAGTGTAGTGTATGTGATACCAGCCACAAGCCTTCTTCTAAGAATCAAGGTTCAACAGTGCCCAGAGGAGAAAACTGCCAGGCCTGCATTCTGAAGTGGCCCCTGTCTTACCGGGAGCTGCTATAAAAAAGTACCATAGACTGGGTGGCTTATAAAGAATTTATTACTTACAGTTCTGGAGGCTAGAAGTCCAAGATCAGAGTGCCAGCATGGTTGGGCCCTCCTGGTAAGGGCCCTCTTCGGGGTTTGCAGATGGCATCTCATTATAGTCTTACATAGTGGAGACCAGAGGGAAGGAAGCTCTCTCAGAACTCACAGGACACTAATGCCATTCATAAGAGTCCATCCTCAGAACCCAGTCACCTCCCAAAGACCCCACCTCGTACTATCACCACCTTAGGGGTTAAGATTTCAACACATGAATTTGGGTGGACACAAAACATTCAATCTATAGCATGCATCAAGCTACAAAGGGTTGAAAATTGGTACAGGTGGAGGTGTGGGGGAGGGCGAGAGCAACCTCTAGGCATGTAATAGACAGTGCAGTATTTCACCAATTTTGAATGATTTAAGGCAGGGCATGCCCTGTCCTGTGGCACAGTCCCATCACTGCCAACTGGATCAAACTTACCTCTTTTCAGTTATCTCCATTATCTGCCTGCACCTGATCTGTAGTTGATTTCCTACTCCTTTGTATTGCTACTTCATTCTACGTAACAGCAAGTAGGAAAAAGCACAAGCATGCGCGCGTGCACACACACACACACACATGCACACACACTTTGCTACACACACCCCTTCCTTGTTCTCCAGCAGCTGAAGTATAGCAGCCAAACTCTTAAATTATAAATACCATGCAAAGAAAGAAATCTTTTTCCCAAGAGACTGCACACAATTGACAAGGCCTCTTTAACTCGTTGAGACTGCAATGTGGAAATATCAATACCCGGGAAATGTTGAGGGGAACTAAGTAGCCACCTTCTATAAGTTTAGAACCAATGTGCATGTCAAGTTTCAAAGGAAAGTTGGCAATATCCTGCCATTCTGGTTTTAGTGAAGGGCACTTCTGCTTTTTCAGTCCACATCTCAAAAGCCCAGCTCTCACGTTTACACACACCAGCCATGCCCTCATTATCTTCTGCTCTGAAGAATTAGGACTGACACGTGGGGAGACCACGGAAGGGCTTCCAGTGCCCCTTTTTTTGGCGTGATATTTATTACACGCATCTAACTGACCCTGCCCACAAATCACTTTGCTAACTTGATGAGCAGGCTGTGCAGACAGTAGAAAGAGAATGAACCTTAGAGTCAGGCCCACTCAGTTCAGATCGCAGCTTTACCAGAGACTGATCCACTTGGGGACGTTTTCAGGCCTGTCATTCTTGGTCACAAGGGCTACTTGAGGATTAAATGCCCAGCCTCAGAATGTAACAAAAAGCCTGGCCTGGTCTGTTGTCCCTGTAACATCCACTGGCACATAGCATGAGATGCAGAGTTAGTGTTTGAGGTAGCTCTGCCCCCTCCATGGGACAAAGGACCTCTCCCCGCCTCCTCACTGCCCCTCACTACTCTCCTTCTCGCCTGAAACTTACATCACTAAAGTCAGTTCTCTACATTTAAGAACTTTGCCCCCAGAAAAATCACCTTTAAATACACATGTTAGCTGGGGAGGAAAGGAGAGCCCTTCGGAATCCCCCCAATTCCCTTCTCCCATCACAACCAGTGGTGACGTGGCGATGGGGTTGCTGGGGGCCTCTCAGACTCTCTCTGTCTTCTCTTCTTTCTCTGTAGTCCAAAGGGCCCTCACACCTACCTATGCCTTCAATTACTACCAAAAGATTGACAACTCCAACTCAAGCAAACCCTCTGAGCTCCAGACCCTCAGACTTAACTTCTTATCTGAATAATGTTCCCCTGAATGTTCCACGGGGACCCTAAACCCCCTCCTCCCTCACCCCTGGTTCTCCTCCAGCATCCCCAGTCTTAGGGAACGGTCTCACCCTCCATCCAACTCGGCAAGCCAGAAAACTCACAGTTGTCATTGAAACCTCCCTCTCCCATAGCCAACCCCTCACCACACCCAGCTAATTTCTCCTCCTAAATATCTCTCAGGTTCATCCATTTCTCTCCCTTCCTACTACCCTCTCATTTCAATACCATCATCTCATCCCTGGAAGACCACCCCAGCTCCCAGCCCTCTTCTCTGACCTGCAGTCCACTCTCCAATACACCCAATGGATCTTCAAAAATGCGAAGGTATGACCTGCAGCTTAACACCCTTGACCAAAATTCTGAAGACAGGAGAGCCCCGCCTATCCCTCGAGCCCATCTCAGGCCAGTGCTCCCTGCTGGCCTATGTCCTCCATTCTCAGAGCCCCCACCTCACCTCATGCCCCCTATTATGCCCGGCTAACTGCTGCTTCTCGCAGATACTAATCTCTATATTGCATATTCAAGGAACCCTTCACTGGCTTCTCAATCAAGGTCAGGGCCCCCTGTTGTATAACTCTTGGCACCTGTGCTTTCCCTTCTTGGTATGCAGCGTGGACTACCATCATACATTTATTGGTGAGGACTGTCATTTACCTTCCTCCCCGCTCAGACCGTCCTGAGGGCAAAGACCACATCTGACTGCCCACGCTTTAATCTCCAGCACCTGCATTAAGCATCTGTTTGCTTCCCATACATTTATTGGAGGTCTACTCTGTGCCAGAGTATATCATCATACATTATTTTTCCCAAGTTATGTAACTTAAGGGCTCATGTAGGATCTCACCCAAGAGGGCACAGAAAACAGCACATTTCTTTCTTTTTCTTTCTTTTTTTTTTTTTTTTTGAGATGGAGTTTTGCTCTTTTTGCCCAGGCTAGAGTACAATGGTGGATTCTCGGCTCACCGCAACCTCCGCCTCCGGGGTTCAAGCGATTCTCCTGCCTCAGCCTACTGAGTAGCTGGGATTACAGGCATGCGCCACCACGCCTGGCTAATTTTGTATTTTTAGTAGAGACAGGGATTCTCCATGTTGGCCAGGCGGGTCTCGAACTCCCGACCTCAGGTGATCTGCCCACCTCGGCGACCCAAAGAGCTGGGAGAAAACAGTACATTTCTAAGGAGATTTGCAACGTGTTCGAAGAGTGACAGTTAAAATGATGTCCAAGTAAAGAGGCCAAAAACAGGACTGAGTGCCCAAAAGATGCTAAGCATGACAGTGAGTCAGGCAAACAGGGCAACGGGCAGATCCCAGAGGATGGCATTTGATGAGGGATGGAGAACTGCAAGGTTAAAGTTTGGCAAGAGATGCAAAATGATGGGGGAAAAAAGGTTCATTGCCCACCCTGTAATGTTTCTAAAGCCAGCACCCCCAATCCTTTACCAAAAGGCTTTACTGAATGTCCTGGTCATCCAGCAGAGAACTGACCTGGAGGATTCCCGAAATAAAACCTCATATGGCTACTCCCCACCTTGCCAACTACTGCTCCCGACTCTCCCATTCCTGCCAAATTGCAAAGAATCATGCACCAGCCTCAGGTGCTGAATTATTCAATTATTCTAGTAGCTTTCCAAACACGTGTGCTGCTAGAAAATCTTTCAAAAAATAAAAGAATCATGTTATTTAGGCTACTAGGTCATTTCTGAAACCTGTCTTGAATTCTCGTTTGCCACGTAATTGTTTTTCTATTAAACAATAGCTCATTGACACCCCACCCTTACTAGAAAAAGCAGTGACAAACATGTAATCACAAGACAATCTGCTGCAGTTACAAACAGTCAGCGTTACCTCCCGATCCTGCACAACAGCCCCCGGGCTCCTACCCTTACCCAAAGCTGAGGTACTGCTGCAGCACCTAAAATACTGAACACAGCAGCAGAGGACCTGAACAACAACTTCCAACTATCCGCCATTCCCCTACACACACAGCAACCTGCCTTATTTTAGTTAAGAAGAAAAAAAAAAGCCTTCTACCTTCTAACCTACGTCACAATGCTAAAATCACTAAAATAATCTGTCTGCACTTAGATCTGGAAACCCCTCTTAACACCTCACCCACAACCCACCCACCCACTGCATGTCAGCTCTCTGAGATATTTTCTCCCAGTAGAACAAACCAAAGAGAATGTTTTGGGGAAGAAGGAAAACGAGTCACGAACCAAGCCTTTAAGACTCCATTTTAGCACAGGGCTCCTTTGAGAGCCCTATATTTCTGGCATGAAGATGAGTTCAGCCAAAAAATGCAAGTATTTGCCAGAGGTAGACTTTTAACCCCAAACCAGTGATAAAACTCACATAGGAGAGAATGACATTTTTCATTTAAGTCAAAAGCAGTCTGAGCCACTAAGTCTCAGGCACTTTCCTCTAACCTACAAATAGGGGTACCAGTGAGTTATTACAGTATTAGATAGAGGGCATCTCATTGGAAGCAGATTAAGGCAGCCTTGCAGATAATCACTGGTCCACACTAACAATGCATGCTAGCCAAGTGATGGGATGGGGATGGTGCCTGTGTTACGGACTAAGAAAACATCTGCTTGTTCATACAGGTTGTTGCCAGGAGGAATCACGCTGCACCATTGCCCCAACTTTCCCAAGTGTCTCCCAGGATGCCAACAGTCACAAGAAAAAGAAAGCACACACACGGCCAGGCATAGTGACTCACGTCTATAATCCCAGCACTTAGGGAGGCCGAGGTGGGTGGATCACTTGAGGTCAGGAGTTCAAGACCAGCCTGGCCAACATGGTAAAACCTCATCTCTACTAAAAAAAAAAAAAAATTACAAAAATTAGCCAGGTGTGGTGGTGCACGCCTGTAATCCCAGCTACTCAGGAGGCTGAGGCAGGAGAATGGCTTGAACCCTGGAGGCAGAGGTTGCAGTGAGCCAAGATCACGCCACTGCACTCCAGCCTGAGTGACAGAGTGAGACTCTGTCTCAAAAAAAATAAAAATAAAAAAAAGCACACACTCATGCCTCACTCTTCCTCTTTACTTTTCCTTACCATTCCTCCACCTGTTTAGCTCCATCTCCAGATGCTGGATAACATTCTTCAAAGTCTTGTTTTTCTCTTTCTCTTTTTCATATTTCTTCTTCCATTCTTCTGCTGTCAGTTCTAGGTTCACAGAGACGGTATTCTTGATGGTCTTAGCTCTGGAATTAAAAACATAGGGGGACAATTCAGCTAATTATTAGCATTAGCTAAATCAATATGATTAAGCCCGAGATTCCTCATGTCAAAAGACTGGAAATAGGGAAGCAGAAGGGATCCTGTGGCTTTCACCAACCATCCTCCTAACTGGACTAATGGCACCACTAACCCTTGAGGCTTCAAGCTCATCCTTTCCTTTTCTCCTTCACATCCCACCGGTCTCTAAATCTAATGAACGTTTGTTCGAATTGTCTCAGGGTTTCCTCTTTCTCTCTTCCCTCTGCCACTGTCTCAGTCTGTGTTCTCAGCCATCCTTATGGTTATAGCCTTTTTCAAATGTTCAGTACCCTCCTTTAAGCCCCCTGCATACCATCACCAGATTTACCTGCCTAAGTTGAGGTTCTTTTCAGTTCAATTAACATTTATGAATTTGGGGTACACCAAGACAGATAGACGAGGTCTCTGTCCTCTTGGAGCTTGCAGTTTCTTATACCAATGATACACAGACAGAAATAATGAATCAATTATTTCTCTTCCTCACCTGTGGTACCCGAAACCACCCCTGATATATTTAACACATCAACAAATGCCTCATAGGTCAGGTGGGTCCCACAGCTGAGTAAGACTGGCCAGATGACACCATGGCTCCCTGCTGAGCATACGCCCCCATCACAGCCCATCATCACCACGTGGTGAGGGGGCCCCACAGGATTCAGATCATCCCATTTTCCAAGAAAAATCAGAAACTGTTTTTTCTTTGTGTCTCCCAGTTTTAAACTATTTATAAAAATAATGTGTGGGACAAACAAACATGCCTAATGGCCATTTTTGCCACTTCCAGTATAGGAGATGATGCAATCTCTGGGGCACGTGGCCTGGGGGGTTGAGATGCCACAGGGATGTACCTGGAGAGTAACCCAAAGAGGCAACTGTGGAGAGCAAATCAGTAGCTGCACCAGGTGATACCAAAAATAAAAGCCATGACTCACCTCAGCATGCACAGAAACGAACACCTAAGTGGCCTTGTCCAATTAAAAAGGAAACTCCACTTAGGCTTACTTTTAAGAAGGTAAAGCTTCATTAAAAAATATGTGATATCCTGTTTTATTTGCTATTGACTTTTTCATTTTGAACTTCCAACAGTTCTTACACCGTCATATTTGCCAGCACAATCTGATTTGTGATTCGGGTTAATTACCATTGTCAGCAAATGACATCCTGATTTCTATTTCAGTGCAAGAAATTCAGCAGTCCTCACCAGCACTACAGATGTCATTCCAAAAATTCATTGCTAAAGCAGACAACTAAATAACCCAACTGTCAAAAGAGGAGTTTAACAACTTCAATGTAAGACTCCATTTAAGAATTAGGATAACTCTCTCTTGTTCACTGTAGCTTGAGGCTGCGATCCCTAGAAGTGCTTCAAGTCTAATTTTTCAAATAATAGCAATTTTATTACTACTTTAAAGTCTGGTCCTGTTTGACACTCTCACCTCTCCTCCTGACATCCTCAGGTGGTACTGCGGATGTTTCTCAGACGCAAGCACAAACATCACAAGCATCTATTATCAACTTAGTAAGGCAAAAAGTGAAAAATAACTCATGGCTAAAATGCTTATGGACACTTAACGGCACACTTCAAGGCTACTAATCTTACTTTTTAAATCATAAAGAGTCCCTTGATAACTTCACATGATACCAGAAAGAGAAAGCTAAAGCCTCTATGCTATACTCAGGCAGGTTTAGCCAGAGGCACACTTTGTGAGCAGACTCAGCAAGGTTATCACCATTGGTGTAACTGGTCCTCATTCTCAAAGTACTTTTAACAATTGCCTAGGAAATCCCCACTTCTGTAGTAATCAGGGTCCTGGAAGGAAACAGACAACCTGCTCAAATTGCATGATTTGAAGAGTGCTTAACAAAGATTTGGAAAGGTGCTGGGAAATAACAAGGGTTAATGTGGTACCCACATTAGGGATTGGGGAGCTATTACTACCCTTAAGCTGAAGGGGAGCCAGAGAGAGAAGGCTAGAAGGAAAAGATTGCCTGGTAGGTATGAATTGTAACAGCCATTGGTAGGGACACAACCAACCCAAAATGATCTGGCAGGGAGGAAGCCAGGAAATAAATACCTGGACCTCATGCTCTTCTCGTCTTCTGATCGCCTGCCTGTGTTCCTTCCCCACGGGTGTAACATAACTGGAAGCCAGAGGAAAAGGAGCCCATTGCATGAGCCCAAACCAGTCACCCTCCTAAGTCACAGAGCAGGACAGAGGTGTACAGAAAAGATCCAGAGGAGTAGCTAAAGATGCACAACCCAACTTCCATTTGGAACTCAAATAACAGTGGGAATCCGTGTCTCACACTGGAGCCCGAGACTTCATTCAGCCCAAATGGGGCAAGCGGGACCTTCACATCCACTGAAGGTAGAATATGAAAAAATCAGCTTACACTGAGAGAGAAAGATGTTAATTCTCCTAAAATTGTTCTAGAGAATTAAAGTAATCCCCACCTTCCCCCAAAAAAACCCTAAGGGGTTTGTGTATGTGTATAGAAATTGGCAAGCTGATTCTGAAATTTATAATAGAAATAAAAAAAAAACAAGAATAGCAAGGACAGTTCTGAAGATCAAAGTTAGAGGACTGAATATCATCACTTTCTTATAAAGTAAAACTGGTCAAATTGTCAGAAATGTTGGAATAAAAACAGAATAAATTGTCCAGAAACAGGCACTCAGATGACAGTCATCTGACTTATGACGAAAGTGTCCATAGAGAAGAGTGGAAAGGGCAGTCCTTTCAATACATGGTACTGAGGGGAAGTGGAACTTTATCCCCCACCCCCAATACCATGTAAAAAATTCTGTTTCAGAGAGATCCCAGAAATAAATGTGAAAAGTAAAACAATAAAGCTTCTACAGAAAATATAGGACAGTATCTTCAAGACCTTGGGTAGGCAAAGTTTTTTGTTTTTTTTTTTTTTTTGAGACAGAGTCTCACTCTATTGCCCAGGTTGGAATGCAGTGGCACAATCTCGGCTCACTGCAACCTCCGCCTCCCGGGTTCAAGCTATTCTCCTGCCTCAGCCTCCCGAGTAGCTGGGACTACAGGCGCTCACCGTGCACCACGCCTGGCTATTTTTTTTTGTATTTTTAGTAGAGACGGGGTTTCGCCATGTTGGCCAGGCTGGTCTCAAACTCCTGACCTCTGGTGATCCACCCACCTCAGCCTCCCAAAGTGCTGGGATTGCAGGCATTAGCCACTGTGCCTGGCCAAAGATTTCTTAAATAGAACATAAAAGAAAAAATAAATTTGACTTCATTAAAATTAAAAACTTGTCTTCATTAGAAGCCACCATTAAGACAGTTAAAAGGCAAGTTACAAGGTGGGAGAAGATATATAAAATACATATACCTGACAAAGGACTTACCCAAAATAACTCCTTTAAATCAATAAGAAAAAACTGGGCAAAGACTTGGAACAAGCACTTTATAAAAGAAGTGCCAATAAAACACCTCCTGAAAAGGTGTTTAACATCATTAGCCTTCAGGGAATGCAAATTAAAACTACAATGAGATACCTTAACACACCCAATAGAATGGCTAAAAAATTTAAAACTGATAATGCCAACTGTTGCTGAGAATGAGCAATGACTATAACAGTCAACTGCTACTGGACAGAGTGTGAATTATTACTGTCGTTTTAGAAAAATCTTTAGTAGTATCTACTAAAGTAGAATATTTCACACCTTATGACCTGCTCCCACCTAACAGAAATGAGGACATATATTCACCCAAAGGCATGACAACCAATGTCATAATAACTTTATTTATAATCACCCCAAAATGAAAATAATCCAAATATCCATCAACAATAGAATGGATACGTATAAGCCATATTCATACAATAGAATACTATATAACTGTGAAAAATGAACTACTACTACACCTAACAATGTAAATGAAGTTCACAGATAAAACCCTGCATGAAAGAAGCCAGATACAAAACAGTACTGCGTGATTTCATTTTCATATAGTTCAAAGACAGGCAATACCAATCTATGCTGATGGAAGTTAGGGTGACAATTACCCTTGAGAGTTCGGTGTTGACTGAGAGGGTCCAAGAGAGAGGCTTCCAAGATCCTGGGTGGTGGTCACATGTGTATATATATTTATTAAAAAAATTAGTTATGCACTTAAGTTTATGCATTTCACTGTATTATATTCAATAAAAATTGAGTTAAGAAAAATAAACTGATGGAGAAAGAAATCAAGTCAGACACAAGAATTTCCAGATGCAGAATAAACTAGGGTTACTAAGAGAGATACTGAATTTTTATGCCCTGAGGTTTATTTATTTATTTTTTACTAGAACAAATATTCTCCTATCTAGGATGTTAAAAACAATCTTGCAAAGTGAAATAAAGAGGGTCTCAGTCCCTCATTCTCCCAAAAGACTAAAAGGATATAGAATATCTACAATTTCTTTTTCTTTTTTACCATTACCTTTGGCTAATTTAGAGAATGAAGGAGTCTAATGATCACTAGTTTCTTTCTATTTGGACATTCAGAATTCACTTTCCCTTAATTAGCTTTAACTGATTTCAGAGGAAAAAAAGAAAAAAAAAATCAGTTTCCTCCTTTGTTAATATTTAGCTAGTTGCCATCAATGAGGTTACACAGTGTTCTGCTGTCTTGTTGTGGTTTGGATCTAGGGCATGAGGCTGCCAGTGGACATGATCCGGAACTTGAGCACAGGCCCACACGTGTGCATTTATTGTTCAGCCTTGTTTCCAAAAGAATTTCAGGTAGCTTACAGGGAGACACAAAATCAGGAAGACAGCAGAAATTAAGAAGTGCTCTTAAGGCAGGTTTTTGTGATTTTGTCTAGCAGAAGCTATACAGCAATTGTGATACCAACCAGCCTTATAGTTCTGGGACATTATCTCTTTGATATAGAGAAACAAGTCAATGACCCATAGAAGCCTTATTCTAGCCACTTACCGACTGCTCACTCATCCTCTTTAAAGGTGAAACTGACTGTGATACTATTTGATTAATCCAAAGTGGCCTGATCATTCACAAAGAAATACAAAAGTGGGTTCTTCATTTCTAAAAACTCTCAAGGTTTTCAATCAGAGCCCTCAATGTGTATACAGATACCAATGTCTATTCCACAAGTTATAACCACAGCAGGCACTGAGCAAAATCCTAACCAAAGGTTACTCTGGGAAAGAACTTTAATTCAGTCCTAAATTTATACCCTAACAGCAAGACCTGCTTTTAAAACTGAGTCAAATTGTGAGGATGCCATTATCAGGGTATCTGTTTTGCATCTTTTCCTTGTTTTGGCTTGCTTCATCAAGTCAAGCACTACTTTAATGATATATGATCTAGGTGTGCCCCAGGTATAAAATCTCTTCTCCCACAGGGAGGGAACTAGGACCAAATTTCTTAAAGACCTCAAAGCTAATGAATGTTAACCACCCTTAGGAAAGGCAGACCAAGCCCAGTGGACAAAGATCAGAGGCCACAGTACATCTTCCATCTAGATACTGCTACAGAGACAGTTAAGTCAGAAAAGATTCTCTTAGATATATTCTACTAAAGAATGGAAAGAGGAAACTACCTCCCCATTGTCGAGCATTCTGTTATTTTCTTCCCAGCACCACTCAATCCTTCCATCACTGAATTTGCAGTTTACATGTTCAGAAGCACACGGCCAGCTTCCAAGACTGCTGATGCTACCCATCTCCACCACCGAGGTTAAGCACCCATACGTGATGACACTGAAGGCACCCTCATAAGTTGGCACTTGAACAAAGCCCTCCTTGAATGGGGAGAAGACCTAGAACCACTGCATTCTGATGAGTCTCATCCCCACCTGCTTTCCCAGTGGTTTCCTATACTCATATTTCCTGGCCACAGTCAGTTCTAAATGACATGAGGAGTGCCTACCATTGGCGTTTCTTCTAATTACTTTGGCTTCCCTGAATAACCACAAAGATATTTGTTCTTGGTACCTTCACACCTTTTGTTTCAGCATCCTCCTTTTCTCACCAGGTGTTCAGGATAGTGCTGGCATTTGAATAAGGAGCTCTAGACAACCTCACACCTTCAGCACACAGAATAAATCTGTCATGTGTGATTCTGCACTGTGAATGGTGTGTGAGAGAGAGAAACGGAGATTCTCCCATTGTGGGAGCAGGAGAGGATAGAGAGTGTAGCATTCTTCACTATCAGAGCTCTCCAGAGAAACAGAACCAATAGGAGAAAGATAAAGACAGATGACAGATAAATATAGATAACATATTATATATCCTATTGTATATATGAAATCCTATTATATATACATACATACATATATATGATATACCTCACTCTTTTATTTACTTAAGAAATTGACTCACATGACTATGAGGGCTGGCAAGTTTGAAAGTCATAAAGCAGGCTGACAGCTGGAAACTGAGGCTGGAGTTGATGTTACCATCCTGAAGCACAGTTTTTGTCTTCTCCATGAAACCTCCATTTTAGCTCTTAAGGCCTTTAACTGAGTGGATGATGCTCCCCTTATTATTGAGAGTAATCTGCTTTGCTTAAAGTCAGCTGATTGTAAGTGCTAAGCATATCTACAAAGTACCTTCACAGCAATGCCTCGATTTGTATTTGATTAAGTAACTGGGCACTATGGCCTAGCCAAGCTGACACATAAAACTAATCAGAAACTAACCTTCTAATCTGCTGTGAGACCTAGTTCCCATCTAAAACACCCAAACCTTCTTCTGAAAGGACCACTGCTCCAAAGCACCTTCCCAGCTTCTGGGGAGGCCATTTCCCTGCTTGTGAGGGAAAGAGGGAGGGCAGGAAGGAGAAATGAAAATTTTGTGTCTTTAAAAAGTTCTAGTCTCCTGAGAAACATTCAGAAATGATGTGGATAAGGACTTGGCATCTAGTTAAATGTGTGTCACTCACAGTATTTCTTCCCTCCAAGGGCAAAAATTAACTCTATTGGTGTTTCAGCAATAGGCCCCCCAACAGGAATAATTTAAGCCTTTTTTTCTTTCATGTCAAAGTGTAGCCAAGTGTCTGCCTTGGCCAAAATGCTCATTCTACTCTCGTAGGTAATGTGTTTTCATGTTCTGATGACATAAATTTCATATGCACACTATTCAGGCTCTGCCTAATCTAGCTACCACTAAACTGGCAGATGACACAATTAAAATGATGACATGAATTTTTTAAGTGCATATCAGGAAAAGAAAAAAGATTATTACTTTCCCTAAGATATCAATTCTCCTTCCACATTCAACATACAAATAAAGCCTTCAAATTATTCATGCTGGATCAATCAAAACTCCCAGTGCCAAAGATGTGCTGATTCAGGTCTTCCTAACCACACTGGTCTGCCCCCTCAGAGGGCCTCTTTCCCTTCATTACCACCCCAAATCAAGGTACATTAAATAGGCTTCCAACACAATTGGGTGATTAGAGTTCACACTTCTAAAACATAAATATCTTTTTCAAATAGCACTGTAAAAGTAGTTGAGAAGAGTAATTAAAGACTACAAAATGGAATTCTGGAAGCCAGAAGAAAAAAATCAATAAAACTGCTCTAATTTGAGTCTGGCTTTTTGACTTTCTACTGCTTGGTAGTTCAAGTTCTGCCTCCTCAGCTAGATTAAAAGCTCTTTGAGAACACAGGAGACAGCGCTTACTTCTTTAATGGCACGATGCTGGGCATTCAGGAAACTAAAGGAAACAACCCCGACTGAATGGAAGAACCAGAATGCTGGAAACCATCATTCTCAGCAAACTAACACAGGAACAGAAAACCAAACACCGCATGTTCTCACTCATAAGTGGGAGTTAAACAATGAGAACACATGGATGCATCACACACTGGGGCCTGTCGGGGGGTGGGGGGCTAGGGGAGGGATAGCATTAGGAGAAATACCTAATGTAGGTGACGGGTTGAAGGGTGCAGCAAACCACCATGGCACATGTATACCTATGTAACAAACCTGCATGTTCTGCCCATGTATCCCAGAACTTAAAAGTATAATTTAAAAAACAAAAATAGAAATAGACATGGTAAATTTTTCCCTTTAAATTCCAGTATCTAACCTATAATCCTGAAGAATGCTAACACAACTCCTGGTAGAGTGCCTTCAGGGATCTGCAGATTTAACTGCTTTGAAACACATACTACATTGTGTTATTCAGAGCATCAGTAGAGTCAAGTAGAACAACAAACGTGTACTCTCTTCACGTCCTTGAAAGAACCACAAAGGAATAACTGAGGAACTCCATGCTGCCCTAAGGTTCGGCCACCTCTGCAGTAAGAACATAATGAACACTCATTACAACGAATTTGGGATGTGCCCGGCAGTCTTTTCTGAGTTCAAAGTGCTTAATCTCATTAGCTATCACATACCATGTCTAATCCGATGTTCAGTCTTGTGTCTGCTGTATAATTGGGTTCAATGAGTATATTTAACAATACAGCAGGTATTGGCCCCATAGAATAGCTCAGCATCCTTAAATAATCCATTAACTAACTTGGGGATAAAGGGAAAGGAATGAAACCTCACACATTTCCAATAACAGGTTGGAAAGCAAATCAGATCCAAACCCAACCAAACTTCTGGACATAATGGCATCAATGTTCAGCAACTGCCCTAACTTTCCAAGTAACCTTACACAATAAGCCTTAGATTCATCTGTTCATTCATTTGATAAGCATTTATTTATTGACCACCTACTGTGAACTAGTTGTGCAGAGTGGTTGATGAGAAACTAATGTCTGGGACAAACTCAGTCCCTGCTGTCACAGAGAGCAGAATCTAGATGACTCTGATAAAAGAATGTAGACCGACCTATTCCATTTGAAAACGTAATTTACACTACTTTTTATTTCCTGGAAGCCCAAATTACCTGCAGCATTTTTTATTTGTTCATTCTCAAAATGTAATTCTAATTCTACTTTATTTAATACTCTCCCTTATATGACAGTGCTGTCCCTTACAGTACATTACATTCAGTCTAATCCCATCTACTACTATGACCTGTTCAAGCCGAAATACTGTGAGATTATTTAAGACGAAGGAAAAGCCTGCTATCGGTCACGGCAGGACTCATGCCAGCCCTTGTGCTAGGTAAAAACTGAAGCAACTCATACAATCCTCCCAATATTCTTGAAAGTAGGCATTATTATATCTCTCTCCGTGGGAGACAAGACTGGGGTTCAGAGGGGAGAGGTAAACAAGAGAATGAGTCAATAGCAGAATTAGCTTCAACACTGGGCTTACTGACCCAAAGGGCTGTGCTCAGACACTGCATCCTAGGACATCCTACATGTTTAGTCACTTACTGGCTGTGTGGTCTCAGGTATGGTATCCAATGGCTTTGCACCTAAGCCTTGATTTCATACCCTGTACAAAGGTGAGATAATTGCTGTCAGAAGTGCTATAATTTTGACACACCTGACACATATTAGACACTAACTGATATTCAAAATGCTTCCTGTAGACAGCTGCAAATACCTCCTGATAACAGCAATGCCCCAAGGTGACTGGGCCTTGCAAAGATAGCCAATGCCCCACGGTGACTCTGGCCTGAGAAGAGCCAGAATATTTTTGCTTTGCTGGTAAGGATTTTTTTTGAAGAGATGTTTCCTTTATAAATGCATTTAGAGCTGGTTTGCTCAAACATGTCTTCAGAGGAAATTGTTAAAGCTCAAGTTTAAGACACTGGGCAGGATGCGATCTTGTTTTCCATAAGCAGATGCTGGTTTGTGGGTTTCTGAGACCCTTGAGGAAAGTAGGTGTTATCCTACTGCAACCCCCTTGGCCTAAGCATTTAACTAATCAAGAAAGCGATTTGGGAGGAAGTAAAGGACCCAAATCCAGTTTAAAAGATATATTAGGTCTACAACATTTCAATATAATTATTATTTATTTAGACATCCCACAGGTGCCACGGCTGCATAATTCTATGTTCTGTTGAGGGCTCAGGAAATGACTGGGGCTTAATGCAGTTTAAACAAGCCATAACAATTTCCCAGACAGAATGCCCACCCCCATCTGTCCTTTCTCTCATCTTAAACTATTTCTTAGGCATAACCACACAACACACACTCCCAGGGAGAAGGCAGGGAAGTGCTCTGTGCATCCATGTACAAATGAGCTAGTTAAAGCCCACAGAGCACTGGTGACTCGTCTAAAGATCACATGATTGTTCAGAATTAAACGAACCGAAGGCAGCAGAATCCACAATCAACCTCAGCCCTCTGAGCCCTCATCCAACCTCAGAGCTCGCTGACCACTGAAGATGTTCAGATCACCCAATCCGTAGAACCCCAAGCACTCTGGGAATGATCACTGAGGCATGAGGGCTAAAGGATAGAACTTAAACACTGGAACTGAGGAAACATGCCTGAAGGAGGTCAGGCCTTGGACAGTGGGAGGGGGTAGGTAAAAAAGAAAGTGACAAGAAAAAAAGGAAGATATGAACCAAACCACACATTGCTTTACGATTATGGAGTCGTACCTGCTGCCCACCTACGGACACCTCCCAGGGATCTAGGAAGTCTCATGTGGGAATTTTTAAAGGTAGGAAGCGTCAGCTGCGTCTCTTCTCAGCATACAGTCCAGACCTCCTACCTCCAGTGCTGGTAAAGATTCCTTCCCCTTCTTTTCTTTTTATACCTCTCTTCTGCATTCACCTAATTTTCTGGGTGTTTTATCAGCAACTGTGCAATGGATCTCAAATACCAGAGCTAAAGGCAGTTATCAATCTTGAGATTTACGTACTTGAAATAATATGAACCTAAAAGGTAGACTCCAGTGCCATGAAGAACAAAAGTAACACCCCAATGCATTTCCAATTCACATCTGAAATGAGTTTGGTTGTTTTGTTTTGTTTTAAACACCATACCTTTGACTGGCATGTTCTTGCCCATTATTTTTAAATATAATTATTGCTTTGGCTTCAGTAAGCGATGCCTCAAGTTTACATATCACCTGCTAGATGTAATTTAGGAAAAGGCTGTTTGTCCCTTACTTTGTGATTCTCTGACAATAGCCCCTTGCCACTCACTATTCTTTTTTTTTTTTTTTTTTTGAGACAGTCTCACTCTGTCGCCCAGGCTGGAGTGCAGTGGTATGATCTTGGCTCACTGCAACCTCCACCTCCCAAGTTCAAGCAATTCTCCTGACTCAGCCTCCCAAGTAGCTGGGACCACAGGCGCATGCCACAACGCCCAGCTAATTTTTGTATTTTTAGTAGAGACAGGGTTTCACCATGTGGGCCAGGCTGGTCTCAAACTCCTGACCTCAGGCAATCCAACCGCCTTGGCCTCCCAAAGTGCTGGGATTACAGGTGTGAGCCATTGCGCCCAGCCTTGCCACTCACTCTTAAGACCCAAGACCTAGCACAGAGGATGGGTCCTGAGAGATCACACGTACCTCTGTCCGAACATCAGTGTGGACTTGGTCTCAGCCTCATTGAAGACAGAAGGAGAACAGCAAATGACGATAGTGGTTCTGCAGTTCCCACCCAAAGAGTCCTGAAGAATCCGAGTCATCTTGCTGTCCCGGTATGGCACATGTGTTTTCTATTTAGGAAAATAAAAAGTATTGGTTTTGACAGCCCATCCTTAGAAAAACACAGAGGCAAGCAAGTCAGGGATGAAGACACTGAGCTTAGAAACCGAGTAAAACAAGAATTTGTGGCTGGGTCTTTGGATCTTGCCAAAGTTTAGAATGCCTATTCTTTGACCTACGTCATAGGAAATTAGCATCACCATTCATACTTTTTAGTAGATGGGAACTCCCAGCAAGCAGGCATCCACAGCCAGGATTCCCTCTGTCCTTTTCCAAACAGAAAAACAAACCAGCCTTTGGGGTGTGTGGCAAAGGGACTATGAGGACCCAAAAGGTGGTTTCTCATAATATTATTTAATAGACGGGGGCAGGATCACTTACTGTCCCTTCTGCCAAAGCAGAGATCACATTTCCAAGAGCAGACAAAGACTTATTGATATTTTTAGCTTCGTCGAGAACAGCTCCCTCGGCACCAGTTTTGCTGACCTACCAGAGAGAAAAGAAAGCAGTGAGCAGCACAGGACAGCAGAAGCACAAAGTAGAAATTTCAAATTCACACCAGGGCAAAGGGGGACAGCCTCCTGGAAAGCAAGGAAAAATAAAAGTAGAGAAGACCCACAGTGATAAAAACCATCCTTCATGTATGAGGCTGGGGATTTGGTCTCTCCTGCCATAATTTTCCTCTCAATTGGGTTTTAGTGGAATAGCTGAAATACCTCAAGTGGTGGAGCTGCAGATGCTTCCCCAGGGGCCATCCATCCAGGGAAACCAGGCTGCAGAAGTGCTGTCACCATGGGTAGCTCGGGCCCTGGGAGACTGAGCCGCAGTCCCCATGCCGAAGGGAGCCCAGAGGGAAGCATGAAGAGAAAATATTGTCCTGAGCCACAATGAATGGGCATATTGGAAAAATGTAAGTTACGAGCTCCAAGTTCAGGCAGATGACTAGAGGTGGTAGGGTTGGTTATCCAGAGTCCATTCCTTCCCTACTTGTTCTCATAGCAAGGAAAAAATGAAAAATGTCCAAAAAGCAAAAAACTTGGGAGAGAAATGAAAAGTCAAATGTATACTGCATTGTAAATTTGTCTTTTTTCCTCTGCAGCCAGAGGGACCATGCATAGTTTCTCCTTTGCTGTGTTATTGCTGGTAATTTCGTCTTAACAGCATTTGTTCTAGGTAGAGGGCAGTTTACAGATGCTAGGAAAAAAGGGAACTCAACATGATTCATGTCTCTGCTGACTGGACAAATGATGCAGGGGGAGCAGCTGCTCTCTCAAGAAAGGAAGTGGGGAAGCAATGTTCAACTACGCAAATTCGAATCACATATAAAGGAGAAACTCCTGATGACAGAAATGAATTCATGTCCAGGGGGAGGTTTCTTTCCAAATAGAATAGATTCTCAACTCCCTTGGAATTGTTTGTGTGGCACCCCTGCTTACACATAGAGAAATCATGTAGCTGATGGGTCACAAATAGTAGCAGTCTATGTTATTTTAAGCACAGTTATTTTAAGATGCTTTCTTATTTGAGCATCTTAACTCCACGAAATATACAAGGCAGGTACCATCTATCACCCTCCTTTGACAGACAGGAAACTGAGCCCCAGAAATGTCAAACTGCCAGCCTAAGGGAAGAACGCCATTCGGAAGAACGCCATTCATGGGAGACGGGAACTAAAGCCCAGAGTTCTCTTCTACAAGATCACACTGACACAGTCATATGGACACATCTAGGGCAAAGGAAAACAGGTGTGTGTGAGCAAAAGAAACTATGTGAAGGACATGATTTTAAACACCTCATAAATATCATTAGCAATAACCACTGACACTGCGCAGAGGCAGGCCTCCACTTCAGTCTGCCAGTATTAAGCAGTTTTCAGGTGTATTTAGGCTCTAAATAAACAACAGTGCTCCATTATTTCCATTCTGTTGCATGTCTGTTTAACTAAAGTTACAAGCCTATACTAGTAAATTTTTTTTTTGAGACAGAGTCTCCCTCTGTCGCCCAGGCTGGAGTGCAGTGGCATGATCTCGGCTCACTGCAAGCTCTGCCTCCCGGGTTCATGCCATTCTCCTGCCTCAGCCTCCCGAGTAGCTGGGACTACAGGTGCCCGCCACCACACCTGGCTAATTTTTTTTTTTTTTTAATTTTTAGTTGAGACAGGGTTTCACCATGTTAGCCAGGATGGTCTTGATCTCCTGACCTCGTGATCCACCTGCCTCGGCCTCCCAAAGTGCTGGGATTACAGGCGTGAGCCACCGTGCCCGGCCCCATACTAGTAAAACTTTAGATTCCCAACTAGAAATACCCAGATGACTTTCTGCTCATGGTTTTACAAATGTATACTAGAGGACAATCCAAGTAACCATTACTTACGTGGATGTAAGTGGCCATAACTTGGCATACGGGAACTCAGTGATGTAGTGCAATAAGTGGGGATCAATCATACAGTTAGGGAGACTGACTAAGCTTCAAGGCTGGCCTTCATGGGGACGATCAGCATGATGTCAGTGATGATGGAGGCCAGAGGGCACTGTGCACATGGCCTTGCTCTATGATGTTGCTCGAGGGAGGTCAGTGCCTCCAGACAGGGTGTGGCAGCAGAAGCCTCCACTGGTGACTGGAGATTCTGAGAAGCCTATTGCTCTGGAGTACAGCCCCGGCCAGGGCCTGGGAGGGCATGGGTCAGGGTGTAGACGACAGAAGAGAGTCCGGACAAAACCAGAGAACAGTAAAGGCTTGCCGCTAAGGCTGATTACAGGCCCCACTTCATGAGACAGCCAAGGCCTCCCACATGGGACACCGTCAGCCATGCCTACTGCTGGGAGAACCAGGGAATGCAGGGAGCGCCCCAGGTTCCAGACCTTCTATCAGCAAAACAAACCTGCAGAGGCAGGACTGCCACATTCCAATGGCAAAGCTCGTTCCTGGCCTATTACAGTCGGGTACAACACGGGATTTTCTCTTTTCTCAGAAGTTCATATCCCTCCCACATGTGTGCAGCTGTCTCTGCCACAGGCTAAGTGAAACCAACTGTTGCCTCACATCATCATAAGGGCCCATCAGGGATAAATCAGAGTTGGCATGCAAAGCACCTGCCTGTGACACCAATAGGAGACCTCAGGACCAGAAAAGAAAGCAGGGACAAAGGGTTAAATGTAATAACACCTTGGCAGAGCCTCAGAAACTTTAAAAGCTCTTTAAAGCAGGAAAATAGAAAAGCATAAAAATTATACCATTGCACACTGAAGCAAATAAAAGGGGAAAATTATAGATAATACAAATAAAGAACCAATTACCTTTTCGCTCCCAGCCAAATCAACCAAATAAAGTTTCCCACTGAGTTTTTTTTCAGTCTCTACATTCTCTTGTTTAATATTTATCAGGAAGATACTGTGACTTCTAGAGCTGTGTTCATTCATGTCTGAAAAGGAAAATAGTTTACTGCTCCACAAAGAACATGTAGGTTTAGGTAGCAAACCTCTCATTTAAAAAGCATAACAAGTCATGCCTAATAGCTCCATTTCATTGAAGTAAGTCCAGCCAATTCTAAAAATTATCTGAGACCCCTGTTTCTTCTGAAAAACAATGCTCATTCTAGAAATACAAGATTTTAAATGTCTTCAAGGAGCAAAGAAATTAATCTAAAAATCTTAGTAAACAGTTTAAGATATCAGATTTTCTAGCTCTACCTGAAGCCCCATCCTCTAAATTCCTACCCCAGCATGACTTTCCCCTTGAAAAATTCACTACCTCCTCCCCTGCCTCACTTTAAATTCCTCAGACTTTATCATGATTAATACATGATGTATTCTATCTTAGTCATGTGCATAAGCCTTGCCTTATCAGTAATATCATAAGCTTTCTTAAGCAAGCATTAAGACTTTCCTAAGGAAGGATTAAGACATACACTTCTACAACCTACGCTAACTGCAAAGATGGTTTCAAAAATTAAATATGCTTCATTAGGATGGGGTACTGGAAATAAAAATCCTTGCAAATCCTCGTCTTTGTCTGCCAAGCAGACAGAGACCCCAGCAACCATCCCATTCAGCCTTCACCAGCAAACATTTCTTAAAACCATCTTACTAGATTATATGTAAAAAGCCCTAAAGATTCATTTTTAAAAAACTGTTAGAACTAATAATTAATTCAGCAAAGTTGTAGGATACAAAATCAACATGTAAAAAATCAGTTGCATTTCTATATACTAACAATGAAGAACCCAAAAAATTAAGAAAACAACCTTATTTATAATAGCAAAAAAAGAATAAACTACTTAGGAATAAACTTAACCAAAGAACAGAAAGACTTGTACACTGGAAACTACAAAATGTGACTGAAAGATATGAAAGAAGACACAAATAAATGGATTGATTGGAAGACTTAGTATCATTAAGCTGTCAGTATTAACCAAAGCAACCTACAGATTCAGGGCAATCTCTATCAAAATTTCAATGACATATTTTATAGAAGTAGAAAAATCCATCCTAAAATTTATATGAAATCTCAAGGGACACCAAATAGCCTAAACAGTCTTGAAAACTAAGAACAGAGTTGAAGGTCTCACACTTCAACAATATAATGGACTTTGGGGACTTGAGGGGAAGGGTGGGAGTAGGGTGAGGGATAAAAGACTACAAATAGGGTGCAGTGCATACAGCTCGGGTGATAGGTGCACCAAAACCTCACAAATTAGCACTAAAGAACTTACTCATGTAACCAAATACCACCTGTACCCCAATAGCCTATGGAAAAATAAAAAATAAAAGTTACTACAAAGCTACAGTAATCAAAACAGTGTGGTATTGACATAAAGACAGACATATAAATCAACAGAAGAGAATAAAGGGCCCAGAAATAAATCCTTACATATATGGTCAAATAATTTTCAACAAGAGTGTCAAGACCATTTAATGTGGAAAGAACAGTCTTTTCAACAAATAGTGTTGGAAAAACTGGATAGCTACATGCAAAAAATATATTAATGTTGGGCCCTTACCTTAGAGTACATGCAAAAATTTACTCCAAAAGGATCAAATACCTACATATAAAAACTAAAACTATAAAACTCTTAGAAGAAAACACAGGAGAAAAGCTTCATGACATTGGACTTGGCAATAATTTCTTGGATATGACACCCAAAGCACAAGCAACAAAATAAAACTAGATACTTCATCAAAATTAAAAACTTTTATATCAAAAGACACTATCAATAGTGTAAAAAAAGCAATCCATGGAATAGAAGAAAATTTTATAAATCACATATCTAATAAGGGATTGATGTCCAGAATACATAGAGAACTCCAGGTCAACAACAACAAATTAACCTGATTAAAAAATAAATACAGACCTTGAATAGACATTCCTCAAAGAAGATATACAAATGGCCTATAAGCACATGAAAAGATGCTCAACATCACTAATCATTAGGGAAATGCAAATCAAAACCACAAGGAAACAGCACTTCACACCATTTGGATGGCTATTATAAAAAATAATAACAATAACAAGTTGGCAAGTGTATAGAGAAATGGAAACTCTGGTGTACCACTGTTAGGAATAGAAAATGGTACAGCTGCTATAGAAAATAGTAATAATAGCAAATAGTAGCGGTTCCTCAAGAAATTGAAAGTAGAATTACCATGAGATCTGAAAATTCCACTTCTGCATATATACTCAAAAGAATTGAAATCAAGGACTCAAATAGATGTTTGCACACCTATGTTCATAACAGCATTATTCACAACTGCCAAAATGTGGAAGCCACCCAAGCGTCCATTAATGGTTAAATGAATTTTTTAAATGTTGTATATACATACAATGGAATATTATTCAGCCTTAAAAAGGAAGGACACTTGCTACCACATGGATGAAACTTGAAGACATTATGCTAAGTGAAATAAGTCACAAAAGGACAAACACTTTATGATTCTACTTACATGAAGTACCTAGAGCAGTCAAATTCACAGAGATAAAGTAGGTTGAGCAAGAGGAGAATAAAGAATTGGTGTTTAATGGGTACAGAGTTTTGGTTGGAGAAGATAAAGTTCTAGAGATGGAAGGTGGTGACGTTGCACACAATGTGAAGGTACTTAATGTCACATAAATGCATACTTTAAAATGGTTAAGATGGCAAATTTCATGTTAAGTATATTTTATTGGAATAATAAAAGAAAAACCTTACCAGAATGATAAGAATAATAGCAATTTTGTTTTTAGACTAGCCGTTCCAAACCAAGGCACCAAAATGGATTATCAGGTATGCCATAAATAATTTGTGATTAAAAACAGCTTCAGAAACAGAGTGAATAACGTAAATGAGAGTTGCTACTACTATAAGAATATTTGTCTTACATTCTTTCAGATATGTGTGTATGTTTTAAGCAAGAGAAAAAGAAGTGGAGTTTGACCAACACTGTATCCAGGAATAGGCTCACCTATGAAAGTTGCTATATACATGAATATCATCTGATACATTGCTCAGATAGAGAAAATATTCAGAATTACATTTCTGGACCACAGAATCAGAGAGTCTTGGGTAGAAGAGACTTAAAGAGCCTAGACCAGTCAGCAAACCAATGCCTGAATCTCTTTTACAACATAACTGTGAACTCACTACCTCTCTAGGTAGCAGGCAGCACTTGGGGCAGCTATAAGGGTTGGAGAGTTCTCCTCACAGGGGTCGAAATCTGCCTCCCTAGAGCTCCAACAATCATGGGTATTCTAAGCATTGAGATGGAACAGAACAAGCTGACCCTCTTTCTTAGTGTCAGCACCTTCAACATGGTAAGATATATTACATTGTCCACACACCCTCCTCCAGATTTTTTTCCCTCACGCAAGCTATAAACCCTTAGTTCTCTCAGCTTCTGTTCATATGAACTCACTGTCATTTGTCCACATCCCTCTTAATAAGATAGACAACTCTCTTTTTTCACGGACCCTCTGCTGCCCAAATCCCATATGCACTGCTTCCCTGAGATGCAATGAACATACTGAGGAAGGAAGTGCAGAGCCAATGAGCCGATCTGAATGTGTCTGCTAGTAACACATCGGAAGGCTTTCCCTAAAGCTCCTGGCTCTGCTTTCTGACTTCCTTCTTTCCTTTTTCTTTTTTACAGAAGGCAGAAATCTAACATGGTTTATTTCCATGTGTGTGACCACAACGTATTATAGAATTTGTTGGTTTGGAACTTTTTTTTTAACCTGAACAATAACACGATCAAAATAAATAAACTGAGGAGCTTACTCTTTCCCTCCCTTTGGTTGGCTGGTTGTTTATTTTTCCTAATGTTCAGGCTTAGGCTGTTATCAGGGTCCAGTAAGTCTCACCCAATATCTTCAAGACCTCACAGTCCTGTGGACAGCAGAAGGCACCCTTTCCCATGACTGCCTAGACATACTCATAGCACACATACCCTGGCGTCTGTGTCCGAGCACTGCTCTCTAATCACCTTCCCATGCATTCTTTCATTTGTACCTCATTCCCCACCCAACTCGGTTGGTGGGCAGACATCTGTCTCCCAAGCTGCAGGGGAGGAAACACCCCCACCATGCTTACTTGTCACAGCCACGTGTCGGTTTGCTTTGCCTTCATCTATTACATCCATGACTTCCTCGGGGCTCGACACAAACCGCTCAGTGCACCCCTGGAAGAGAATCAGTTCAGGTTCACCATTAAAAGAGTTGAAAAGCAACAATATTTTGAAAGGCTGAAACATGTTCCTGTTTATCTTCTAGAGGTGCAGATAAATAGAAAGGCTGAAATATCGATCCAACAACTTTTCCTCCTTGCCCAGGGCTTGAATTCTACATTAAAGAGAAGTCTGAGAAAGCCCTAGGAAATATAGAAGTAAACCAAAAAAAGAATTGTCAAATTTTCCTAGGTTTTTGAGTACATATTCATACTGAACAGCAACACTTTAAGAAGACAGAAAATCAAAGAAGAAAATCAATGAGAGAAGAAGAAATGGATGAAGTTTTGCTTTGCCTTCTATCTTTATTTATTTATGATTATGGCCACCAATATTAGATACTTTGATGTTCCACAGATAATGCTATAATAGGCGTTACTGCAAAGTAAAAACAATTGCACTCAATATCAAAATCTCTTTAAATGTGAATAATATTAAATAATAATGTCATAAAGGAAAGATACAATTGAAGAAAGTAAATGTCAATTTTTAAAACCAGATGAATATTAAATTTAAGGAGCCTGAATAAATGCCTATATGCTCTTTACAGATAATATTCTGCACATCTTATGTAATAATTATTATGACAGAGACTGGAGAGAAATTAATTGCATCACCAATCAAATCTTCCTCATACCTTTACATACGGGACTCTGTTTTTATCTTCATGAACAGCCAAGTTGGTCTTGGATACTAAAAAGATGAGAATGACAGCATGCAAAGAAGAAAATAAAAGTTAAAGACTCTATATTGGAGGAAAAATGGAAGTTTGCTACAAAGGACAGGCAAATCTAATCTCTTTGCAATATGCAAGTTTAAGCCTTGGCTGAGAATAAACATATACCCTGAAGGCAATAGAGTATCTCTATAAATTTTCATTAATTCCTTAAGCAGAAGTGTGATAAACCATTTCAACCTCCCCGGACTTTTGTTACAGAACAAATAAAGGACAAGCACTGAGGTTACTTACCATCAAGTAAGTCCCTTATTTTGTCCAAGTAGATCTCAAAATAGGAAACCTAGTTAAAAACAAATTGAGTTTGGAATAGACATGCCACAGTGTATTTAAAAAATACCATTATTAGTACTTATGAAAGCTTTCGTCATGCATGGCTAAGAAGAGTAAGAAGAGGGGTTCAAAGTGAAGACTTATAATCTGGCCAGCTCTACTGGGATTCCCCTGCTTCCCGCTTGCTCTACGCTTCCCTAAGTGTGGACCACTCTCCACCCACAAACATCACAGCTCCCTTTGGTTGTCATTCAAGTGTTCTTAACATCATGTGCTAGACACTTATAGGAGGACTCTAGGCTTTACGTTAGATGAGCACCAAGCAAGCTTAGAAAACAATCAGTAGGCCTCATCTTATTGCATGATACCGACAGTATCATGAAGGATGAGGGACTTAGCCCAAATGTTCACATGCAAGAAGCCGGGAGAGGGCAAGGGCAGTGTGTTTAGAACTACAAGAGCTCAGAAAGGTAACTGGGCGAGAGCTGGTAATGGTGGCCAGCTCTGGTGCATCCAGGAAAGATCTGAACAAAATGGGACTTGATAAAAGATGGCTACACTGTGAGAAGAAAAGGAGGCCTTCCCATTAGTCTCAAGGCTCAGCCGCAGCACCACCTTCATCAGCATCACCTAAGAATCTGTTTGAACTGCAGAACCCTGAACCCCACTACAGTCCTGCTGAATCCGAATCCCAGAGAAAAGGAACTAGGAATCTGGTTCTCAGTTCCCCAGGCGATTCTTATGCTGGCTGATGTCTGAGACCTGCTTTAACTAAATATGTGGTCTTAGGGACTCAATTCACACATAACCGAGACCCTAGGCCTCAATTGTCCCATCTGTCACATGAAGCCATAGGGCTTTAAGATGTCAAAAATCCCCCTCTAGGATTCTGTACTCTGTTTACATCTGCTTTCTGCCTACCCAATAAACTTATCTGCCCTATGTTCATAAGTGCTTTTAAAATCTAAACAAGGGAGTGGGCAGAAAGGAAAACAGTTGTAAAGTTGTAAAGCTGGGATGTGACTACTCAGGTAAAACCTCATCCCTACATCCCAGCTCTGGACCAGTCAAGGGGAAGCAAAGACTCTAACCCAGCACTGGTCCCAGCTCTGACTCAGCCCTGATCCATTATCTTTAATGTGCCTCAGTCTGGAACTACCTGACTGGAACCATCCCAGCTACTCTGAGATGTGGGGTCCCAGCTTGAGCCCTGGAATCCACTGCTGGGCAACTCTCCTGGCTGCCTGTATCCCTAGCAACATCTGCCTACTTGAACACCTGTCAGACTTCCCTGTCCCTGAGGCCCATCTCTCATGGACACACCTATGTGACATTTGAAAGACTCATGCCTACAGCTTTCTCTAATCTTTCATGCTGCCCCACTCCCCACATCCTTATAGGTCTGTTTGGCCTCCAATCCTGGACATCTCTAACCCAGTCCTTCCTGCAGCCAACTCCACCCTGGTTCAGCGCATTCTATTTATTTCAGAATTGTCTGATTTTCATTAAGATTGTCTATTATTTTTGAGATCTTAAACATATGGCCTTATTTCCATAGATTACAGAGAAAATTAATTACATCTAAAAAAAAAGTCACAAACTAGATACTGGCAAATCTGGCAATTAGAATCACATTCACATTTAATGTAAGTAGAAACAGGATTCTGATTCTATTAATTTCTGCTTTTGGTGTGTGTGTGAGGGTGGTGATTTTGTTGTTTTGTCATTTAAAATACTTTGTGAGACCAGGCGGAAGAAAAATAAATAGGCATTGTTTGGCATTAAGAAATAGGATGTTCAGAAATAAAGTTTAAAACCTCTGTGGGACTCATTTAAGGAGCAGATTTTTGATATTGCCTTAATCAGTCCCCTTTTTCTTGATTTAGCCTCTCACTATCCGGTTCAAAATACAAAGTAGTCGGCAACTAAATTGCCCACTTATAATTATTATTTATAAAACAAGTAAGCATAAGTACAAATGCAACACAGAAATCTGGAGTGTAAAATTCAGCCCTAGAGACTTAAGAGTGTTGTTCCTCTCCTCCCCTAACTTCATGCTAGGGCTGTTTTTATCTTAATAAGATTCTAACACAAGACCCTATTTTGAGGGCAGTAATTGGTTTAACATCTTATTCCAGGATTATCACGTAAGAACCCTGCAGTACTTTAAGCTATTTAAATGCAAACAGCCCTAAAGAAGCACTAAGCTTCTAAATCTTGATCCCATCAAAGCAACAAGCTTCTGTATCCTTAGACATAAAGAACCTTGGCAACAAGGAGAAGCAGGCTTTAGCCAACAAAAGGAATCCTAAGGAAAAGTGATTTGCTAGATGTAATTTATAGTTGGGCAAACAGTTGGTGCCTTCTTTTTATGTCATTTACGAAAGGTATACAGTAGTAAGGGGAGAAGTTTAATATAATTGAAAAGGTATCGCATGTGCGGTTGGTCAGACCTAGGGTCTATTCTTAGCTTTATCAATAACTTGGTGTTTAAGTTGGGCCTTCTAACTCTGCAACTTTTTTTTTTTTTTTTTTAAGACAGAATCTCTCTCTGTCACCCAGGCTAGAGTGCGGTGGAGCGATCTCAGCTCACTGCAACCTCAGCCTCCCGGGTTCAAGTGATTCTCGTGCCTCAGCCTCCTGAGTAGCTGGGATTATAGGCACACACCACATGCCTGGCTACTTTTTTTGTTTTTTTTGTTTGTTTGTTTTTTTTTTTAGTTGAGACAGGGTTTCACCATGTTGGCCAGGCTGGTCGTGAACTCCTGACCTCAGGCAATCTGTCCGCCTCAACCTCCCAAAGTGCTGGGATTACAGGTATGAGCCACTGTGCCCGGCCTAACCCTGCGTCTTTAAACTTCTGTTTCCTCATCTCTGAACAGATGGGCCTGGTGCACTAAGATCCCAGCCTAAAGGGAAATCTCTTAGCAGATCTGCTTAGTGAGGCTTCTTAGAACTGCCCCTTCACCCTCCCCAGCCACAGTGGGGGCCCCCAGACAGCATGTGCATCCTGGACACAGCTCATCAAGCAAGGGGGGCACCTATGTAGGTTGGGCCAATGAGTCCCTGCCCAAGGGAATTTAGAGTTGGAAATAAGGGAATGGTGGAGCAGCAGCTGCCATGTTGCCAACCCCTTCTCCCACCAAAAAGAGAGAAAGATGCTCCAGAACAAGAGAAAGAAGTCAAGCAAGGGGGCAGAAAAGCAGGGACTGTAACAGGTTTGGGGTTTCTTTTGGAGGTGACGATATGCTCAAGAATTAGATAAGGATCATCATTGTACACTTTCGGGAATATATTAAAAACCATCAAACTATACACTTTAAAAGGATGAATTTTGCAGTATGTGAACAATATCTCAATTGTTTAAAATGTTTAAAAAGAAAAACCGGGCTTAGATTTCCTCCCTCCACACTGCATCCTCCACAAAATGCCCACTGTCAGATTCTGTATCTTATAACAATATCCTCTACTTGCTTAAACAAGTGCCTTTCAGCCACTTGCACAAGAGGTGTTCCAATGAATATACCCTAATACCAAATTTGATAATTTAACAGCTACAGTAAGAGAGTAGAAACCTCTCTTTTAATGCAAATTTAAGTCATATAACAAGTTTTGGTTTAAAACAAAAACAAAATACAACAAAATACAAGGGGGAAGATAAAAAGGAAGAGAAATCCTCTTCCCAACATTTCTCAGAGTTCTGCTTTGTGACACTCTGCTCAAAACACAAGTCTGTGATACTCTTAGGGGGAGAAATGTGTCTACATTCAAATAAGCTGGGAAATGTAATCTAATGCATGTCCCCTTTGCAGAGCATATTGAAACTCGTGATAAACTTAACATTGTTCAAGAAAGCATTTTCCCAGCTCATTTGGCCTTATAGCCCTTTTCCCTGCCAGCCCACCATTAATAACACAAGGGACTGTGTTCCACAGAACACACTTTGGGAAATGCTGCCCTAACCCAAACACAAACACATTTCAGTCATACCCACAGAAATCCAGAGGATAAAGGGTAAAATTTGGGCAACAATCAAGATGATTTCCTCCTAAAGAAGGCTTTTGCTTTCATTATGTGGATATTTCAAGCAAACCCTCCAGATACCTGTTAGCCTAGGTCACTAATAAAGAGGGCTCTGCTTACCACAAGAATATCATTTAAATTAGTAAGATCATCTTTTATATCTACTTGAAAGGAGGAAGTATAAGAAACATTATCTGGGGCCCAATGTCTTCTCTGGGGACCAATCAGTAATACGTACCTTTATGTGAAACTCCAGGTTCTCATCCATCGAGTAGATATGGTCAAAGATATCATGGGCAATTCGTGGGATGATCCCCATGAGCTGGGGGTCGTGCAGCTTCCCCTAGTGGGTGAAAATACAAACACAGGCAGTTAAAGCATGCTGGGAGACACATGAGAGAGAGGGGGACCCATCTCTGGGTTCCTCAGACAGAACCCGGTGGAGCAGGAAGCACCCACGTGTGCCTGCTAGCTCCCTTGGGCATCTACCTGACTTGCCAACAGACCAGAAGTTGGTGGAAAAACTGAATGCATTGGTCTGTTTATCCAGCAGGAGAGCACTTTTTCTGCCAAGTTCTGAGGCCCCACAGTATTGCCTCCAGCTGCCACTCAAGGAAACAAAATCAGTGTCTATGTGGCTAGTGTGGAGTGAGGAGGAGGAGGAAAAGGGAGCAGGAGAAGGAACGAGAATATATGGGTTTGGGTTTTGAGTATTTACAAACTGACCTGAGCCTGGAGGTCCAAGTAAGGCAATCTTGTTTAATGAAATCACCTCTAGAACTGATTTCCAAAATTTTCCAAAATTTCTAAGAACCTTATTCTGGCAACACATTCAGTATCATTTAACAGATCAATCAAGAAAATACATTTCATCAACTTCTTTTAAAAATCTGTGGTTCCCAGGCCGAATTGTTCCAAATAATTTTTAGCCGTTTCTAACACCTAAATCCACATTTAAGATAGTCTTATATTCTTCTTTCCCCGCTTTTCTACTTTACTCATTTCACCTAAGTGGGTGGGGATAGGGATAGGTAAATTCTTCTGCTATTTGGATATTACCAAATCCATTTTTAAGGTCCAGAATTTGCCACCCCTGAAGATTTTAGAAAAGATGCCTTAGGATCTGACAGCAACTCCTAATGAAGACTTCCAGAAGTATTTAAAGCAACACACAAGCTCCAGAGAGCCTTTGCCTAAGCCCACCATCAAATAAGCACTTGAGTTCTCATATGTGTTCAACAACCCATCAGTGAGCAAACACACAGTCTGCAGGTTTAAAGTGATCAGTGCCAACAGTACATCCAGATATTTTCCAGATTTTTTGTTTGTTTGTTTTTGTTGAGACAAGGTCTCACTCTGTTGCCCAGGCTGGAGTGCAGTGGTGCAGTCTTGGCTGACTGCAACCTCCACTTCCCAGGCTCAAGTGATCCTCAGCTTCCCTAGTAGCTGAACTACAGGTGTGTACCACCACAGCTGGCTAATTTTTTCTATTTTTTGTAGAGATGAGATTTCGCAGTGTTGCCAAGGCTGGTCTCCAACTCCTGAGCTCAAAGTGATTCGCCCACCTTGGCTTCCCAGAGTGCTGGGATTACAGGCATGAGCCACCACGTCCGGCAGTCTGGCTTCCAGCAAAGCTCTCTCGTCTGGAAAAATGGATACTCCACTGGAATGCCCTTATCTATTAAGAATCTAAATAGTTTGATGTATTGATATTGTTTTTTAGTTTGACTGCATACTTCCTAAAGATAGGGATGGCCAGTGCTTGTATATTTCTCTCCATTGCTTACAAGATTTATCATTTATTACATAGAATTATTGTAGAATTCAAGTTAAATAGGATATATAAAGTGCTTAGTGACATGAGAAGAGCTAAAACAAATGTTAGTATTATATCACTCAGCTCATAGCAGGTTCTCACGAAGAAGTTGTTGGAGTTTATTTCACCTGAAGAGTCTGAAACACATTTCTATCCCTGACAATTAATATGTATCTTAGGAAAGAAAACAGTGCCAAATGACAGACTGACAATCTCAAATCTTGATAACTTTTAAACTGTATATTCCATCATAAACATGTAACAAATTAGACAATGCACCCCCACATGCTCTGAACCATGGAGATCATTGGCAGAAGCAATACCTATGGTGAGAACATCATTTCCATCTGGTCAAATGTCATGACTCCACTCAGCCAATCAAAAGACCTCCCCCACCAAAGCCCTCAAGAGCTTTTTAATAATTCATGATAATCCTTTAGCTTCTCCTCAGTAGCCCACAGCCAGAGAAGAACGATTGATAATCCAAAAATCATTTATAATTGACTCAAATCTATTTTCCTAGATGCTTTCCCTTTCAATGGATTTATCTCCCCATTGATTCCTGGCTTATACAAGTGCTGACATCCTTTGTTTGCCTTTGTCAGGGCAAGAACCAAGGCAGAACGAGAGATGAATCTAGGACATTCTCTACTTTGTGTCTCTCTGAAGTCCTCACCCTAAAATCAATGTGAGAAAAGTGAGTGTTCTCATAATAATGCCTCCCATCCCCACAGGAACAGAAGCATACCCACATCTACCGCAGGCCTAGGAGCTGGGCTGCTTGATCCAGCTCAGATGCCCAAGAGTGGTAAGGGCTTTATGTGCAGTAAACTGGGCCTGCCGAAACAATCTGCAGGTGTGTGTATGCAGGGGCGGATGTAGGGGCATGTGGAGTGTGTGTGTGGTGTTAGGGGAGCATATGGATGTGTGATGTGTGTGTGGTATATGTCTGTGTATGATATACGTGTGGGGGTGTGAGGGTTATGTCTGCGTGTGTGGGGGTGTGTGATATATGTGGAGTATTAACATGTATGTGTGATGTGGGGGGGTATATGTGTGTGAGATGGATGTAGGGAATATGTGCAGGTATGTGCTATAGTGTGAATGTAGGAAGTGTGGTGAGTGTGCGGGTGCTTGTGGTGTGTGTGGCTGTGTGGCATTCTGTGGTGTGTGTGTATTGTATATGTGTGATATGTGGTGTCTGTGTCTGTATGATGTATGCAGTGTGTGTGTGTGTGTGTGTATGGGAGTATGTGTCTATGTTGTGTGTGTGATATATGTGGGCTCTGTCTGTATGTGTGCATGTATATGTGGGGGGTGTCTGTGTGTGTGTGGTGTGTGGTGTGTCTGTGTGTATGTAGGGGGTATGCTATACAATGTGTGGTATGTGGTATATGGTGTGTCTGTGTGTGTGTATGTCTGTGTATGATGTATGTGGGGGTGTTGTATATAGTGTGTGGTATGTGTGTCTATATGTATGTGTGTGATGTGTACATTTCTGTATGTTTATGATGTCATGTAGGGGTCATATGTGGTACATAGTGTGTGGTGTGTTTGTGTGTGGTGTGCATATATCTGTGTGTAAATGTATGACATATGTGGAGGGGTGGTATGTGATGTGTGGTGTGTCTGTGTGTGCATATGTGTGTGATGTGTATATGTCTGTGTGTGTATGATGTATGGGGGTGTGTGCAGTATGTGTTATGTGGTGTGTCTGTATGTGTGTGATATATATGTCTGTGTGTGTTTATGATGTATGTGAGGGCCATGTGTGGTGTGAGGTATGTCTGTGGTATGTATATGTCTGTATGTGTATGATGTATGTGCGAGGGTGTGTGGTATGTGGTGTGTGGTGTGTCTGTGGGTATATGTGTGGTGTGTATATGTTTATGTGTGTGTATGATGTATTTAAGGAGTGTGATATATGGTGTGTGGTGTGTCTGTGTGTGTATTATGGTGTGTGGTGTGTCTGTGTGTGTATATGGGTTTGGTGTGCATATGTCTGTGTATCATGTATGTGGGGGGTATGTGGTATATGGTGCATCTGTGTATGTATGTGTGTGTGTGTGTGTGTGTGTGTGTGTGTATGATGTATGTGGGAGGTGTGGTGTGTGGTGCTTCTGTGTGTGATGTGTCTGTTGTATATGTATGTGGTGTGCATATGTCTGTCTGTACAATGTATGTGGGATGTGGTAGTGGTGTATGGTGTGTCTGCGTGTAATGTGTCTGTGTGTGTATACGTGTGTGGTGTGCATATGTCTGTGTGTGTGTACAATGTATGTGGGGGTGTATGGTATGTGGTGTGTGGTGTGTCTGTGTGTATATGTGTGTGGTGTGCATATGTCTGTGTGTGTGTGTGTACGATGTATGTGGGGGGGTGGAATGTGGAATGTGGTGTGTGGTGTGTCTGTGTGTGTATGAGAGAGAGGTGCTCCTTAGAGGTCTTCACTGCTTCTACACTGACCCTTGCAGATGAGGTGCGCAGACCAGACACACAATGCAAAGTTGCCTCGGGCACTAAGAAGAGGGAAACCGCTGAGAGCTATAGAAACACAGAGACTAGAAATGTCCCAGATTTCCAGTAATAAAATGGGTAATATGGGATGGCTTGCTTGAGGGACACCAAATCTTGAAGAATGGGTAAGTTTAGGGATGGGCAGAGAGGATGTGGGCAGAGAAGGTGAGTGGGAGAACAAAGTGCAGGAACTGAGAAAGAACAGTGAAAGTGCATTTTAGCTGAAGGATCAAAGATGAACTTGGGGAGCAAAGAAATCTACTGCTTCATCACCTTGTTTCTCCCGGAAAGCAAATAGGAGAAACATCTTTATAACTGCATTCTGTATAATTCTATCTGCAAACTTTTCCCATGGAATGTGATCTTTTAGGAGCACATATGAAAGAAAAAAAAGACCCAGGCCACCAGCCACCAAACAAGACTCTCTTTGTTCCAGCCCCAGTTGCCTCCTTGACCTCCCAAGCAGGGCAGAGTTTCCTGAAACACTTAAGACGTCAGCCCATCAGTACATGAGCACCGTGCATTCAGACGGGCTTGTTCAAAATCACTTGGCAGGCTTGGCGGGACGGGTGGGAAGCCTGTACCATTCAGATGACCTCCAAGCGTCTCTTTGGGCAGAAAGAAAAAACACAAGGTGTCTCCATCCATCTATATCAGTGTGCAGAAGGGGATCACAAAGTAGGGCACGGGGCCAAGAGAGGCCCTTCCCAGCATCACACACTGAACAAAAGAACAGTCCCCTTTTCCTCAGCTGGAGCTGGAACCCCCTGTGTCCTCCCCAGCGCCAACCCTGGGTATGGGCTGCACAAGCCCAGGACCTTCTGTGTGTTGGTGTCCACCAAGCTTAGCATTAACACTGTCCAGTGAGTCATATATTTACTGAAAACCTACCTTAAATGCTCCATCTTGAGAAGCTAATATTTCTAATTTTATGTAGGCTTATCTGTTTGTTCCCCTCAATACAAGGTAATGGAATCACCACTGGATGTCAGACCAAATACAGGGGGATTAAAGTGAAAAACAGCTTTAAAATGTGACTGCTCTGTCCACTCAGGGACACTCAGGAAGTTAACATCCCCTTCCGAAAGCCTTTGGAAGATCACAATGTGTAACTTGAATACATAAAATCCTCCTTTCAGAGAATGCAGACCCTGTAGGGCTTTTTTTGACTTAATTGCCTTCCAGGATCCTGGATTTCTTGGTCTCCTGCAGTATCTATGACTTCAGCTTGGGGCTTCTCCTTCCCTCTGTCTTCCTCTGAAAATATCCCCTACCTTTTCTCCAATCTATAATTACCCTACAGAAAGAACTCGATTAAGTGAGGGGGTAGGTGGCACTAGGAAAAAACTGCCATCCACATCAACTATTTCTAACTGTAGGCACAAGTATGTGATCTGCAAAAGTCACAATAAAGGAAAGCAACTCATTACAACTGACCTTTTAAAACTGACAAAGATGAAGAGGCAACCGGAGGTGAAACCTGTCCGGAACCCAGTTCCTTTCAGGTCCCCCATGAGTCCTCACTGGGCAGGCATTGTGAAGTTTACACTGTAAGACACAGAGGGCTTGAGAGCCTGTAGCAAAATATCTCTTCTATTAGTTTTTGTTTTTGTTTTTTGGTTTTTAATTTTATTATTTATTATTACTATTTTTTTTGAGACGGAGTCTTGCTCTGTCACCCAGGCTGGAGTGCAGTGGTGTAATCTTGGCTCACTGCAACCTTCGCCTCCACAGTTCAAACGATTCTCCTGCCTCAGCCTCCTGGGTAGCTGGGACCACAAACGTGCGCCACCACGCCTGGCTAATTGTTTTGTATTTTTAGTAGAGATGGGGTTTCACCATGTTAGCCAGGCTAGTCTCGAACTCCTGACCTATGTGCTGGGATTACAGGTGTAAGCCACCACGCCTGGCCTCCCATATTAGTTTTAAAGGGCGGGCATAGCTCTTTGTCATCACCCTACATCCATCTCTTCTCCGGAAATAAGATTTTACACTGGGGAGCATTCTCTCTCTTGATGTCTTACAGCTTAAATTTCTGGCATTTAGCAAGTACCTTATATTTTCTAATCCCAAAGCTTAAAAGGTCACTATTGTAAGCATTCCAAGAGATTTTGGGGGATTTTAAATAATGCAGGTTGCTTTTGTTTGTTTGTTTTTTTGTTTGGCATTATATATAGTTTGGTAATAAAAAAAAAAAAACAAAAAAACTCTAGACTGATTGAATTCCTCACTAGACACCGTATCTCTCTTTCAAGTGTCATCTGACCTACAAGGGAGTTTTTGTCTACAGGTACTGGACTAGGTGGGACACAGGAAATGTAGAACTACAACTTTTCTATAGTCTCAAGGTCAAGAGTCGGGGGCCTAGTAAGACAGGGAAAGGCAAGGGGCCGGGACAGGAGCGTGAGGATAGCAGGGTGGCGTTTCCAAGACGTTCTGCAGTAGAGTATGAGAGGAGGAGAAGATGGGCTGATGCCACTCAGGTGTCAGGGGAAAGACCTGCTTAGTCAGAAAGAAGTGATAAATAAACCTCATGCTTCCTTTAATCTGTGCAGTCTCTGAACCACTTTGTCTTCAGCAAAACGGGTGAAAGAGAGTCAACACCACAGAAATGAGATCCCCGGCACTGCACCCCACACTTGAAATCAGTATGAGCAGAACATCAGAGCCCTGAGGATTTTAGCCTCGTGCCTTTGAAATCTCCTCTTCAATAGGAATGATTCATAAGCTAAACCGATTCTGCAGCAGCCGTCTCAGTGCTATTCCCAGGAGGGCATCGTAAATGAAAAACACTAAGCTGGAAGGATTAAGGATTCATCTTACCCTGCTGCTGAATTCCCCAAACTTCCTCTGTGCAGTTTCCTATAATAACCACGCTTACCACCTCTCCTTAACTGTCAAGTGGGCCTCACCTTTAGAAGAATTACCAGGCTCTGAAGGCCCTATAGGATTTGGTGATTTAAAGGAAAAAAAAAAAAGGAAAAGAGGAGGCAAAGAAGTTCAATTTTGTCTGCAGACCTGCCTTGTTTGGAAAACAGACTGAAGCCACAAAGTTCCACAGCCAACAATTGGAGCTGGGGTCATACCCTGAAATGCCTTCAGGGAGCAGGTATGTAAGTCAATAAGGAAGGATGCCGAATATAAGTTCATCTTCACTCCAGTGTGCATGAAGTGGGCTGGGTGTGAGTACAATGGAGAGTCCAGCCCCATATACATGGGGTGGCCAGGGCCAGTACCACAGGTACCATTTTCACAAATACTAACAAATATTTTACCAAACTTCTCCTAGGTGACAGCAGCTGTTCCCTGCACTAGAAATGTTAACAAAAAGGTGAACAGGAAAATGAAGTGAACAGTGAAGCTTGAATTTTATATTATGGTGAAATTCACCCAGTGCTGCCAGATCTTCAGAATATTCAACCTAAGATGGAAAATTTGAATTGTGTGAAATCATCCAATTTTTAACATTGCTTACAATTAAAAAAAAAATACTGTGCAGTCCAAACAAAAATATGTCTGTGGGCTGAACATGGCCCACAAGCCAACTTTTAAAAATCTCTGACCTACAGTTTTTCCTTTATTCTAAGAGACGAACCTCCCCGGGGGCCTTCATCAGGGTAAATAATTTTCCCAACAGGCTTTCCCAGTTAGATTGAGGCTGAAGTCCAGAATGATGTTCACACTACTGCTTAGCTAATCAATGATTGTTTCTGAATAGAATGTATTGTTACTGTCACAAAGTTATCAATAAAGTACTTTTTAAAATACTGAATTCCTGAGACTTTATTTTTCACTGCTATTTTAAAACTTCTCAAAGACATAATTAATTGGCCAAACATAACCGTCTCTATTTCCCAGTAAAGAAAGCCACATGCACCTCAAGTTTTGCTGGAAACGTCAGTTCCATTCAGTCATCTCAGAGATTCGCATTAGAGCACATTGTAATCTTACCTCCATGGTGTGGGTTTTTCCTGATGAAGTCTGCCCATACGCAAAAATCGTCCCGTTATAACCTTCAAGGACATCTGTGAACAAGAAAAAGAAATTAAAATTAACTCATTACTTTGATCATATGCTGGTGTAGGTTGCATATTTTAAAATTACATTTTCCAAATGGTCCATCTCATTTTTCATACAAATGATATATTTCAACTCCATGTGAATTTTAAGTAGAATTATGAGATAAGAGCAGAAATGCAGGCCTCTGTTGTTCTACAAATAGAAAGAAATGGACTCACATTTCACAGACTATATTAATGAAGAAGGAAGCAGACACACTTTCTCCCAATGACATCAAAAGGAAGATAGAGAGATCGAGCAGAAAACTTTTTTTTAGTAGAAGGATATTTGAGTTTTCTTCTATAAGTTGATCTCTTGAGATCAGTTGGGGGAAAAAGAAAACATTATTCTTATGCCCTGTTTCTGGAGTGAGATGAAGAATAGAATTTCTTTCCTGAAGATTTAATTTGGGTCAGTTTAAACGCTGGCCCAGGCTAGCTCCTTGGGGAGGTTTCTCCTGAAAGCCCCACAAGAGCTCCTTGAGTCCAGAGGTGGGGGAGGAAAAGGGCCCCACTCTATAAACAGAGCCTCAGGGTGACAATCCAATCAGCCCAGAAACTAGCCGGGCCCTCACTTAAATTTAATGTCTCTGTGTTTGCACTGATAGTGCTAACAAGCCAGCCCAGGCCCATCAGCATCAGGAAATTTCTTTTAATTACACAATGAGAGCACTGTGCAAACCCCTCCACACTGCAGGTCGGTGCCACATCACACAGGGACAAGGGGAGGCTCGAGGGTGGAAGCTGCTTTTTGCTGAAGAGCTGAAGATTATCTGTGGGAATTCTTTCAAAGCAGCAGAGGTGATTAAAATATATTTAGCACTCATTTCCCTCCTGCTTTCCTCCTTCATCCTCACAAATATCACTGGAAGAGGAACAATGCATCATTAATATCCTTGATCCTCCATTCCGAATAAGGGGAGGAAGTCTTCGTTTGCACAAGCTGCAGTGGCAGGGAGAAGGGCCCCACACTGAGGTGTCTTATTCAGGGTCATGTAAAAAACCAAGCCAGGCAATCAGCTCCATCTACTCCAGGCTCTAAACAGAGTTTTTCTTTTGGGAGCATGGTAGAGGGGGTTCTCTGAATTTTATGATGCTGGTTTGTTTTTGTTTTGCTTTGATAGGTTTGCTTTTTTGAATTTTTTTTCTATATCAATTGATTTGTTATGTTTTTTTAAAAAAAATTTAATAAACATTTGACTGATCTGAGGTTGTTGAAGTGTGAACTGGGATAAGAACAAAAAGCAATATTTTATTTTAGGAAGCTAAGAAAAGAAAAATTAAGTGGCAGGATTTTTTTTTTAATTCTAGCAGCCCTCAAGAGTTTGTATCAAGCTATATTGGGGGTTGGTGGGAGAGGAGGGACAGAGAGAGAGAGGAGGGAGAGAGAATGTTCATACATATCAGATTTCGGCTAATGGCTCCTCTGGTAACAGTGGGAAGCAAAAACTTGAAGTAGTCAGTGTAAGGTTTGGAGGTTCAAGCTTCAGTTTTCACAAAAATGCCAACTTACTCAAAGAAAAGATTCCTCGGGCCAGAGCAGACAGAGCACCTCCACACTAACATGAATATGATATGCTTTGAGGGACCCAAAGGAAAAAGGTCCCACCCTTAGGTCAAACTTTAAAAATGCCATATTCATAACACAAAAAACTCCAGCCTATTGGAATGCTGGCTACATCACAATATTACAGTTTCCATCTATTCGAAATTACCATTTATTAGAAATTAACCATCCCCCCTACACGCACACACACACACACACACACACACACACCCTGAAAGGGCTTTCCTTGTCTTAAGCCTCTGTGTATGAAACACTCTGGAACCCACTGGCCTAGGTGTTAGAACAGCACCGAAGTTGCCAGGGCCAGGGGTCCAGCCATCCTGACCTCTGCTAGCCACCCTGCAAGGGCCGATGTTCCCACGCAGGAGGCCCCAGGGAGGTGGTACTGAGCAACCGGCCACACCCAACGAAACAGCTCAGAGCTCAACTTCTTCCTGAATTAGGCCACACCCGAGGCCTCCCGGTTCTCATCCACGCCTCTGGGTCCATCACTAAACAGAAGGCACAAACCCACTAACTCTTACTCCATCGCTGCTCATGAAACTCCTGCCAGTAAAGACTGGGTCAAGCACCTGAAAACCAGAGTTCATCCGTGGCTTCACTTGTTTTGGACTAAGGAGCTGAGGAGCGTGCGAGACCGTACTTGGAGATCTGTTTTTTGCTGCCATTTCGTCACTGAGCACTATTTATTTTTTTTCTCCTTCTTTTTTTGTAAGAAAAGGAGAACACATAAAACCCCACCAGAACAAACTCCACTCGGCCCTGAAAGTATTTACAATCACGGCCCTGAAAGTATTTACAATCACGTTACAGTTCATTCACTGCTGCAGAACCTCTCTCCAGCGCTCAAGGTTGAAGGGAGCCGACGTCGCCCTCTATCGGCTCCGTGCTGCACTAGAAGGTAATTTAAACGAAAAGGCTCTTTGAAGCCAGTGTTCTCTATTTTCTTCGAAACTCCAGGTTTTGGGGGCTTCTTTTCTGTTTGTTGTTTGTTTGCTCAGTCTATGTTTTGATTTGCTGGTGAGGGGAGGCAGAGAGAGGAAGTGGAGCAGGAGCCCAGCGCGTTTCTATGGCCACCGCGACCACAGGCAGAGGGGGAGCCGTGGCGGGAAAGGCCAGGCCGCGCTCCGCACTGTGGGGGCCACGCCAACCTCCATCCGACTCCCACAGAAGCGCCCACAAAAGGCACTTTCATCACGTCCAGTGCCCGCTCCTGGGCCCACGGAATGCATTTGTTTTACAGTCTCTGCAGAAACAATGTTTCCACATGCCAGCCACGCTCCGCAGACAGAACGTTTCTTTGTGTTAGTGCCTGGTGTGATGTGACCTCCACTGGTACAGCATAGCCCGCCACAGCACTCTTCCATCCCGCAGCCGCATGAACCCCAGAAGGAGCTTCCACCGCAGGTGCCCAGAGCCTTCTCATCTCCCAGGGGAGGAGGAAGGATAGCAGTAGATACTTAAAATGCTCCTTGCCTCCCATTTGCTCAGTTCTGAATCCAGGTCTTGCTAAAGCAAAAGAGTTAGTGCCATCTTCAGATTAGAATTGGGGAAGGATGTGATCGTACCTACCCATCAGTAGTCCTAAGGAGGCATGGGGCTTCCTACCGACTCTCCAGGGGAAATGGGGGCCTGTAGGGTTTCTGGTGATGGTAGCTGACAGGCCATCCTCACCAGTCACCAAACCACTCAGGTAGGCCATAATCAGAGGATGATGAGGCGGTCCTGCTGACTACCTGAGGCCAGCCCGCATGCTGGCTGGCCAGCCTAAAGGGCAGTCACTATGCCCAGGCAAGGGCACGCTGCGTCTTCAGAATGGAAACGCACCTCATCATTGGCAGGCCACCAGGGCCATCACAAGGTGTAGGAGCCACCATCCCTGTCCCCTCTTCTCTACCCTCCTCCCACACCATTCCTAGCCCTGTCTTTTGCAATGCTTAGTTAATAGTCCATATGGCCTGACAGAACAGGGACCACTCATAAAATAATTGTCATCAAATGCTAGCTGTGTGCCCACCAGGAAAGGCGGGCAGGGGAGTGCAGAAGAATATCAGTCAGTCAGTCTGACAAGCCCAGGCTTGAGTCACAGTCCATGGCCCCCAAACCAACCTGGCCAAGTTATTTCACTTCTCTGAGCCTCAAATTCCTCTTCTGTACAATGAGGAAAATAATGCTCACCCTTCAGAAAGTTGTTATGATTTAAAATGCAACAACATATGTCAAGTATATAGACAGTGCCTGATAAGTCACAGCTAAAAATATTCTTCTTCTTCAGAGTCATATATAAGATAATAAAAAAACAGATCTGATAATGTCATCCTAAGCTTAACACTCTTCATTGGGTCCACATTGTCTGCAGGATAAAGTCCATCCATTTCCATCAAATTGCTCCAGCCTAACTTTCCCAGCCTCATCTCCCATAATGCCACTCTGCACCCTGTGCCACTCCAAGTTGCCTAAGCAGAATTTGTGTGTTTATGCTTTTACTTTTGAAATCCCCTCTGCTTGTACAACCCTCCTATATTCTATAGTCCTCAGGACCCAACCTTTCAGAGAAACCTTCTTTAATTCTCCACTCCCTGTCCCAACCAAAATCAATACGAGTGACATTCTTCTGTGTTCCCGTGGCATTTTGCATACACCCTTTCTAAAGTACATAATGCCTATGTGTGTGATGATTATGTACACATCTGTCTCTTTCCCTGTACTCAAAGCTCCTTGCAGACAGTCTTACATAGCATGGCGACTCCAGTCCCAGCACTGCTTACCACACGGTAAGTACTTAATACTACTTACAGAAATGAATGATTAAAAGAAACAACTGAATGAATTTTAAAGGAATCAGAACTGGAAAACAAGAAATCCCCTTCTCTAGCATCTGGATCATCCGTATCTAGTTAATTAGGAAGGCAAATGATTGGTGTGGCTTCTGTAGGCTGGGACATAGTTACAGTACTTCGATAATAGCATCCAGTTACCATGGTGTTTAATTCCTAGGCATCCAGAGGAGCCTGCCCATTTACTGTGCTGGTAGTCACAAACCCTACAACCTCTTTGAGAAGAAATGGAGGAGAATTCTACATGCTTTTTCAGGCAAAATTTTGAAAAACAAACACCAGACAAAGATGGGAGCATGAGAGATGCCAGGACTCCACAAACAAACATTTAAAATATTTTTTTTTAACCCAGTGAAGTGGTAGGGAGTGAAAAACCAGAGAGAGAATAAAGCCATCGAGTTAAATGGAGCCTCCCAGATGCTCCAAATCATTAAGAGTTTAGATGGACTTGAAAGGAATGCTCCTTGGTCCACCCATTATCAGGAATCACGGGGACTATGGTGCCCTTCGGAAGTCATCTGATTTAATTATTAGCCTCTAGAAAAAAGCAGCTCCACAGCACCACCTCCCAATCTTGATTTAAATAGGGTTCCTCGTGGCAAGAGATACCTCAGCTATACTTGGTCATCTGTTCCAAGGAGTTCTTTCTTGTATCTCTATGTTTTAGCTTACTGATTCTGAAATACATGGCCACTTCTCACACTAGCCTCACTGGATATTTGTGAAATTCAATCAGACCTTCATCAATTCCTTTTTAAGGGAGAATAAGGCATGTATGTATGATCATACATATTTATGGTACCCTAGAAATGTCGGTTAGTCATATCATGTCAGGGCCTGATTTTATTCTACTAGATGGTTTTCTTTATAGCTCACTACATATTGGGTCTCAAGTTACCCAGAGTTAGGCCACATCTTCACAAGGCCTGTCCATTTCTGACATTTCATACTGTAGAGAAATCCGAACATTGAAAGAGGCCCAAACTTCTTTAGTGAATAAAGACTCAAAGAGTATTACTATAGTTTGTTAATCACAGGATTTTCTTTTAACAGAGTACATCCATTTCTAATTATGTCAGCTTAGAAAGGACAGGATGTATTTAAATGGCCCTCATGTTTAGCACAGCATGTGGTAAATACTATTTGTCTGTGATAATGAAGGGGGAGAGAAAAAGAAATTCTGGCACATATGTGATTAATCTTACTTTAATAAAAGATATATGAATGAGTCCAATAATAGGGAGCAGGGCTGAGTAGGAGCAAACCAAGAAAGATATACTGCAAAAACAGAGAAAACATGTTTAGATAGAAAGAGAAGCAGAAGAGTAAAAGCAGAGAGAAGACAAAAATTACCACCCAATATAGGTCCATCCTATTAATTCAGAAAGAGCTCAAATTCAGTCATATTTTTTTTCTCATTGGGTTTCTATAAAAATCTCACTGTGAAGACCTTCAAAATTAATTGATGTCTGCAGCAAGAATGTGAATAACCATCCACCTCAGCAAGGAACATTACATGCTGACATGCATCTCCCACACAGGTGTCCAGGGTCAGAATTAAACGAACAGATGTACCCAGAGCTGATTTTCATGAATTTCAAATACTGAGGTTAGTCAGCTTCTAAAAACAAGCAGATCCAAAGTGACATGGTAGGTTTTTTTGGTTTTGTTTTTACTTCTTGCTTTTTAAATCCAGAGCTGCCTATACAGGGGGCAGCATCAAGACATTTGAAAGCACAATTGCCACAACATTCACATTTGAAGGAAATGATTTGATGATGAAAAGCAAAGTAGCAGGAGATGCCCCCCAGCTCCGTCCAGATGGCAAGCCTGCCAATGCAAGCTTCAACCTGCCCCTGATTTGAAAGGACAAGGTAGAGCAATGTGCAAATTGCTTCATCTCCCTGCTGCTATTTTGACATGAATCCTCCAGGGCCAACGCCAGTCCTAGAGAAAAGGACTGATCTCTAAGATGTAAATGTAGGCTTGAGGCTACCTGTTTGGAGGAACAAATGTCAGGATCTGGGTGGGATGGTTGAAAATGGGTTAGGAGAAAGCATAATTAAGGAATGCTGAATAGCAAGACCAGCTCAATAACAAACACAGTAATGTGATTTTATGACACTGTAGAAAATTTCTAAATGGCAAAAATTTTCCATATTTAAGCCTTCTTGCTGAGAGATATTAGTAAAAGGGAGACAGCTGCACAGAATAAATCAACCAAAGATGTACAACTGGAGCATCAGGAATATATGTTTTCTCCTTCAAAGGAAAAAGGAGGTTCCATACCTGCAGCCAGTGTTTTAAAATTATTACAGAAATAGTGTGAACACAGCTTACCTTGCTTTTAAGCTTTTGGGTGACAAAATAAAAAAGGTGGCAAAAGAAATAAAGACATGTCCTTGAAAAGGGAGAATAGAGAGATTAAATAATTTGCCTGACATCATAGCAAATCAGGGCTAGAACCGAGGCTATAGAATTCAGTGTTTCCAATTAGCAGGCCTCTGCTTACAGTCAAGGCACATTGATTCCTAGGCTGCAAATGTCACTTAATGCTTTCAGTTACTCTGAATGGCCCAGGAGGAAATAAAGAAATAGCACTTACCTTTGACAATTTGCTTCGCACATGCATTGTAAACCTGCTCTTGGGTCGTGTTGGGAGGTAGCACTCTGTCGAAGACATATGGCTTCCCTTGCTAAAAAAGAAAGACAAAGGAAAGAAAAAGGTGGAAAAAACACATTAGATGTTTAGGAATAAAAAATCGCAAATATTAGTAGCTAGGCCACAGGCACTAAGTCACCAACCCTGTTCTTTAAGGCAGTTCATTACCAAGAGTAGGGAATTTTTATAGCATAAACCACACATGCATTATGTATATGTGCACTGTATGTTGAGAATCTGAGATTTTAAAAAAATTTAAATTTAACCACTTTTTAAATGAAGGGTAGGTTGAGACTCGTTCATTCATTCAAACAAATATTTACTGAGCACTTATACAGAGCCCGGCACTGGGCTAGATGCTGAAAAAAAAAATCACAAAACAGTCATGCTCTTGTGAATCATTCAGTTAAGTTGAGCAGATAGCTAATAAGCAAGAAAGCAAACACATAGGAAAATGCAAAATGCCTAGGTTTAAAACAGTGGGACAGAGGGAATGCTAGAGAGGGCAAGGAAAGCCTGGTGAAGAAGGACCACTTAAGTGTATCTTTACAGGATCGGGAAGATGGAGGCTCCTGAAGAGCTGTAGAAGTGCATCCCAGGCAGAAGCCCAGCAGACAGCAAAGGGCCTGGTTTGTTCAAGGAACTGGAGAGCAAGAAAATCAGGAGCCAGTTCATGCAGGGCACAGTTAGCCAAGGTGATGTGCTTAAATGTTAGTCAATGGGAAGATGGGACAAACAGATTTAAGTAGCTGCTCTTATTAGAAAGATATTATTGCTTTGTGTCCAAAAGAATTCTTGTGTTTTCTTTCTCATGCACAAGTGATGCTTTAACTGGGTTGAGGCTTCCAAGACAAAGAGAGCCCTTCTGTACAGTAAATCAAGAGATTTCCCCAGGTGTGCAGTCTTGGGATTTGGTTTGATGCTCAAATGTGTGTGTTTCAAGGAAATAACTAGTAGAGGTGCACTATATGAGCCCTGACACCCAATCACTCTATGTTTAATAAGGAGTTACTGAGCATTTAGGTGCCAGGCACAGTGCTGAGTGCTGGGGAAGTGGTGGGTGGGACAGACACAGCCCCTTCCCTAGGAGAACCCATCCTGAGGGCACCTCATCTCTACCACCACCGCCCAGGCAGGGGGCAGTCATGCTCACCCTCTTCCACAGCCGGACTCACACAGGAGGCCCTTCATCTTCATGTTCCCCACATAGCAGAGGGGAGGGCAGAAGATGAGAAAGGAGGAGAGAGCAGAGCCAAGAGCCTCCTTTTCTCCCCCTGTGCCCCTCCTACGTGTGGCTCTGGACACCAGGAACCACCCAAGGACAGTGGGACTCCTCGAAAAGATAATTGCTCATGAGGGATCCAAGAGCAAGGCTTGTTACATCCTATAACCTTCACACAAAGTAAGTCCACAGCTGTCAGAATGGCTTAATGTTCTACTTATTTATTACTTGGGTAGAGCTGAACTGGAGATAAAATCCTAGCCCTTAAGCTTTACTCTTTGAAAACTGGATAGCGCCAGCCAGGTAAATGAGCTACTTCCACTTGGTCTTAGAGAAATGGGGAATTTTCAGTTACTATAAAATTTTGTTTTGATGCAAAGTAGCAGAACCAGAGTCATTCTGCTAAAATTATAGAAATAGAACAGTTTCTGATATTTTGTTTGCAGTAAGTTTCCTTCAGTTAGTGAATCAAGGATTTGGTTGAATAACCAATAGACTATTCCTCACCATAGTCTATTGCCAATTATCAGCTTACTACATGCTTATTAAGCTTTATCTATTTGTAAAATTCAACTAAATGTCAGTAAGGTAAAAGGTAAGAGTAAATATTTGCAGAGTTTGTCTGGGTATTTGTTATCAATTGAACTTTCCGGAACAAAAATGTAGTTTTGCTTAATTTAAAACAAATCCACTATTTATCCAAACAATGAGAATCACCAAAGTAAAGCGTCTTGTTTACAGCTTGATCCTGCTTTGGGTTTTAGAGAAAATACACTTAATACAGCAGACAAAATGACCTGTTAAATTATAGCACATGGTACAAAAAAAAAAGGACTCCTCAGTTTTGCCCTTCTGTTTAAAATGTTTATTAGAATGCATTATGCCTTCACTTTAAGAGAAGTAGAGAGCAAGAAATCTCTATTCCTCATTTAAATAACATAATTTATCAAATGACAAACAGATAATACAGCGATTCTTCATAACCTAAAGTTAACTCCCAAACAGAAGTTGCCTGCAAGTCATTATGATTGAAAATCATAATAGAAAAGATAAAATTTAGAAAGTGATTTGTTATGAGACCTATCTTGTCAGGATTAACACCTTATGTAGTTAAAAATGTAAATATTTTTATGTGTCCTGTCTTGCACTGAGTTAGTTATAGGCTTTTATTTTAGGTCAACCTTAAAGCCTTGGAAGAGACTGATCAAAATTTAGTTACTGAATATTTTCAAAGAACTGACTTGTGGCATAGCTGTACCAGCTGTATATATAATTGCCATTTTAAAAAACCACTGATTACTCTTTGCTGCTTTAGTAATGGTATGAAAATCTCACAAATCCTGATTGAGACTTGAACAAAGACCCTTCCCCAATAGCCCCCAAGGAGGCAAGATTGTCCATTTTTTATTCCACCATGGCTAAAGGTTTCTCCAGGCATGCACTGGGCCCAATTTGCTCTAGTCATCACTGAGTTTACAGCTACAGAATACACTTTTCAAATGACATTTAATGTGGGTTTTGGGTACTAACACTTGAAACCTAATGATGAGGTCACCAGTCACTCCTTCTAGAGACATGAGTCCCTTCTAGGTGTCTATGCAGCACACGGCTCTCTCCAACCTCTCTGGCTACCTCCATCAATGTCCTTTGCTGGCGTTTCTTTCAAACTTCTAAATGGTGGTGTATTCAAGACCCAGACCTCTGTCTCCTTTCTGTCTACACTCTTGAGTTACATGTAATTTAAATGAATATTTCAGGCTTCATCTCTCTTCTAACATCCAGATTCACATGTCCTCTAGACATTTCCATTTAGGTGTCCATGAGCCGTCTCAAATTTAACTGACCAAAAAAGAGCCATCAAGCCCTCCGTATCTGAGTAAGAACTATACCACCAATCACCTAGTTACTCAGACTGAAAACTAAGAACCATTCAATATGTCCCATAGATTCCATATCCAAACTATATCCCAAACCCTATCACTTCTCACCATCTATACCATGCAAACTTAGTCCATCATTTCTCCATCAGTCTCTTCTACACAACAGCTATCACCTCCTGACTGGTCTCCCTTCCTTAATTCTTGCTCCTAACTATCAAATTTCCACTTAGCAGCTAAAATAAGCTTCCTAAAACTGTAAATCAGATACAAATTCCTTGCCTAATTCCTTCCAAAGGCTCCTATTATTCTTAGATTAGACCCTCTTTGCCCTCAGCTGCCTGCATCATCCTCCATCTCACTATAGTGTGGCCCCACAGACTTTTCTCTGTATGATGCTTATTCCCTAGTTCACAGCCTTTGCTCTTAACTCTTCCTTTCCCTTAGAATTATCTCACTGCAGATATTCATTTACCTGTCTCCTTATCACTACTCTTTAGAACTCAATTCAAATTTCTCCTTCCCTGAAAGTTTTCATGATCCTAGGAGCCCCAACCCCACCCAGGTATCACTCTCTTACATTACCCTAATTAATTTGCTCCATAGTAGTTAGTATGTGACTAATTATCAATCAATCTAATTAACCACTACAATTATAGCGTTTTACCAGCTAAAACAGAAGCCATATAAATCCCAAGTCCTAACCCCATGTAGGAAAACCTGCTTCAATTTATGAAGGGAATCTGGATGAGACACACACATTCCACACACATTACTACTGAAAATAAAGTATACAAGCTTTGCCTTGAAGCCTGCATGTGGAACAGTGCTAATTACGTAGGAGCAGTATAACTAAAATTAATAATTTACCAGGATCACATACAAAAAATAACAGCAGATGGTTCTTACACTTTTATAGTTAAATTTTTAAAAAATCATACCACCAGAACTCTATCAAGTTGTTGAATGCAAGGTGTCTGGGAACCATATGGCCTGCCTATTAATACATTTGACCCATTACCCAACAACTGTTTCCCAGCCTGGAAGGAATATTACTCTGGGAGACAATAGAAAGCAAAAGATTCACATAAACGTTTCGAAGATGGGCACCAGGAGGGATGTTAAGGAAAGTGAAATTAATTATCCCCAAGAAGAGATCATTAAGAAGTAATCCAATAACAAGCTCTAAGACTGACGACGAATTGTAGCATAAGGTTGCCAATGATTTGAATGATTTTTCTGCTCTCTTTATCAAGAAAGAAACAAACAAAGGCTAAAATTTTCACAGAGAGATTTAAACTCACTCTGTGGAATTACCTTCTGACACTGAGGAGTACTGTATTCAGAAGAGGAACTTATTATGGAGAACAATAAGTAACTCTGTGTTCCAGGCACTTATATGATTTCATTCCTGAAAGTACATAAATGACAAGTTCTTTCAGCCTGTGCTGTCACCTTAACACTGTCACTAACACCATCACCAACCACGATGACCCACGCCCTTTTATACTCTAGCCCATTTAATTCTCATAAGAACTCTATGAGCTAGGTATTATTATCCCCATTTTACAAACTGGAAAACTAAGGCCAAGCCATATTATCTGCTCTATTACTTAGGGGAAATAACTGCCAGGCCCTTACTTCAAGTGTTCTTCCTTTACGGAGTACTGTTTTCCTAAAAAGCTATGATTTGCCAGAAAAGCAGGAGACATCTGCAATAACACATGCTAAGACTAACATGAAAGACTGAAGCAAAGTGATTATGAGGTAACAAAGGACAGAGATCCCTACTGTAGCCTGTGGCAGTCAAGAAAGTGTTAACCATGAAGGTAGTGCTGACATGAAACCGTTGAGGAAAGAAAAACTGAAGATCTGGGAAGAAGGCAAGATTGGGGAAACAAATAAAAAATAAAAAATAAAAAAAAGCAGAGGGCATGCAATGGCAAGCATTCCTTTCAACAGAAGGAATTAAAAATGGGCAAAGGCCAATCAGAGGCTAGGGAAAGACAGATGCAAGGCTTGCTATGGAAAGTTGAAGTTATTTTTAAAATTGTATAATTTTTCAGAGCCAAAAGGTCCTTCCAGGTCATTTCAACCCATCATCATGTTTTATAAATAAAGAAAGATCAGGAGAGGGTAGATGGCATGCATGCAGCCAGCTAGGTAGGCAGTAGATGTGTGCCTCGCATCCAGACCTCCTGCATCTCTATCCAGTCCTCTAGAAGTTCCACTTTAAAATCACTTGCTCTCTCCAAACATCAAGGAAACAATAAACCTGAATTTCTGGTCCTTTTTTCCCCCTGCTTTCCTCCCAATCAATTCCAAATTATTTTCAAATACAAAATTAATTAGTCCAATGAACAAAGAGTTTTGCTCAAGATGTGGTCAGTGTCATTCTGTTTTAAAAAAAAAAAAAAAAAAAAAAGTTGGTGACCAACCTACATCAGGCATTTGCATTACACTAAACTTACCAAGCAGTTATCCCCTAAATGAAGTGAAATGAAAAAGTGACGATCATTCACAATGTACCAGCTCAGGAACTTTGCATCCTATTACCCTCACAACACCTAAGTGCCGAATCACATCTTGGGCCCCTCCAGGTCCCCAGTCCTGTGACTCCTGAGCTCAGCTCCACAGAGCACAGGGGCCATTTAATTTCCAAGAGCCCCAGCAAAATGTACCCTGTTTCAAGGACATCCTCCGCACTCTTTAAAAATAAACAAAATTTCAATGTTCATTCATAAAGTCTATTCACGAAAGGCGAGAAGCCATGTCTGGTACAGGCACTTGTACACTTGCCAGCTTTACTGTTACAGCTTTGGAGCCTCTGGAAACTTCTGTGAAAATACAAATGGCAGACCTGCAGCAGATGCTGTCAGGGGCCTGACTATCCTCTCAATTTCCACCACTTCCATGTAGGCTAGTCTAACCTCCCACAGTCAGCTCCTGCATCTCTCTGCCTGGCTAGTCTAACCTCTCATGGTCAGCTCCTGCATCTCTCTGCCTGAAGGCTTTTCTGGCTGCTGGAGCCCTCTTGGTCACCCGCAACAGGCCAAAGGGACGTTGTGGGTACCAACCCCAGCAGTTCTTAGTCAATGGCTATTAAGAGTTGGGGGGGTCAATACTTTAGCTCCCATGCCCAGGGGTGGTAGTGCAGGGGTGACCCTGAGGCATGTATTCCAAACTGGCACCCAGACCTCCCCAGTGGGATGAGGCTCCCATTACCCCTAGTGGGAACTCACGTGATGGCACACTCTATATGGGTCCTTCACTTCCCTGCCTCGCTTCACTTTTCATCAGTGTTTCCTAGGATCATCTCCCAAAGAAACCCGCACTTCCATCCTTGCCTCAGGGTCTGCTTCTGGGGGAGCCCCAAGTAAGGCAAAATTCAAGACATTTTGTTCCCAAAGGTCTTTCATTCAGTAGGTCCTAAAAGATCTGGACTGGTGGTTTCACTGTCAAATATGAAGCCATCATATTTGGTTGGTGCTCAGCCAACAGATTGAGTGGAAATTGAAATCCTTGCTAAAATTCAACAAGCTGGGGCTTTGGGACACTATCCTGGAAAGGGGGTACACCTTTTCCTTCATAAAATGATGCTTGCTGGTCACTTGCCAAGCAACGGTCCCACAGGGCCACATCCACCCAGGGAATTATCAGTTTCTAACTGACACAATTCTAGAAGCATCAAAGGCTCTTGAAGGCCCTGGCCTACCAGAGCACCTTAATGGTGCAGGGCAGGTGCTCAATAGATGTCTGTTGATCACAATGATGACTAACACCTGCCAGATGGGCCCCAGGGATGCTAGAGGAGGGTGCCACCCTCAAATGGTGTACGATACAGGAGACACACACTGTATTTCTCCAGTGTGTCAGAAACTTCACTTATTTCCCACCATTCTTACTCCCCACCAAGATTTTAGCAGTCCTGAAGTCACTCTGTCTTTCTACACCCCTTTACCTCTTTACCCCATTACCTACCTTCCCATTTATCTGAAGCTGGCCTGCAAATTGCCAAGGCAGGAAAAACCCCACTTTGCACACTGGGGCAAAACATCCCATACCTGGCAGTGACCACCAGCTCTTTTCCATCACCATTATACCCTCTCCAGGGTGTACTCATTTGTAATGGCAGCCTCACAGGGAGACCCTAAGGCCATGCTGATGTCTCCAGTCAGCAGAAGCCTCTACTCCAGCTCCCCATTCTCCTCTCCACTCCACTGCCTGCCCAGTCTACAGTGGGATGACGCTGTAACTGGGAGTATAAGTGCTAAGCCAGAGCTGCCCCTGGACATTGCCCTCCCCCTCCCCACACTGGATCCGTGCCCCAAGGAAAGCAGCTGGTGCCAGTTCCGGCCAAAGCCAAGGCTGCTCCCAGGAGAATCTGCAATGAAACAAATGTCCACAAAGCAGCCACTGGCTTCTAATGGAGTTGCCAAGGCAATGCCAACCACTTCACGTATTGAGAATGAACAAAGGCAACACACAAGAATGAATCTTGTAAGCCTTCCTGCGGGAAACCAGGCTAGAATTCTTTCCTTTCTGCCAAAATTCCCACTGTGTGGACACACAGGCACTGTCAAGATCACAGACAGCTACAAAAGAACATTCTGAGAAGGCAAACTGCCCGAGTGATAATGAAGAAATTCAGAATCATTGCCTGGCTAACAGGCATAATGAAGACAGAAGTGTTACTTCTGTTAAAGAGAATAATGGAACCTGTGCCTCAAAAATAAGGTTCTTATGTGTATGTGATTTTCATTTCAGATCAAAATACAATGAACTCCTTTCTCTCCCACCCCCCAAGCTTTTTCGCCTTTGATTGCTGTGTACCCTTACCTACAGGGGGTAGGAGGAAAAGTCAGGCAACTGGTTCTAGTCCAGAAACTGGCTCCTCACCTGCTTTGAGACCTTGATCAATTTACCTATATTTTCTAAGCCTCTTCCTCTCTGTAAAGTGAAAGGTTGAATAGTTCTGGCTCTAACAAGCTAACACAATAATGAGCAGTAAGGAATGCTGTGATTTTCCCGTCAGAATGGCTTCTGCCTTGACCTATAGCATGAGAGAAGGTAAGCTGTAAACAGGAGAGAGCTCTGTGTTCTCTGCACTCAGAGGAAGGAGCAGAAATTGCTGCCATGGTTATTTCAGCAGATCAAGTTTTCTGCCAAGTCAAGTCTGAAGAAAAAAAAAAATCAAACCTTCTTCACTGGATGGGAGGTGAAAAAGCCATTTCACAGAAGGTAGAATGGAGGATCTCTTGTGCCAAATGGAAGATAACAAGGATAGCACTGAGCCTTCTCTCTGGGGCACATCGCCCTGGTGGGGCTTCCTGGCACAGCGCAGTACCATCCGGTCAAACTGCCACTCGACAAACCTCTCCCAGTTACGCTGAGTCTCATGATGGCGCTGCCAACACGGGAACACGTGGTGACACATGTAAAGTTCTCTTCCCTTTAGTTAAAAAATCAAAAACAAAAGCTTTTCCCAGACCTTCACTTGACTAAGTATGGTGCATAGAGAGGCTTCTGAAAAACACTGCAAATATTTACTGCCAATAGAATTAACATTTGTTAACTTTTTTTTCACTCTTCAGAAACAGCTTACATCATTATAATTATCCCATGTATTGAGCAGCAATTTTACTTTTATAATAAGTTAAGGCCCCTCAGTTCCATTTGTTCCTCATGATTTTGGGGGTGAGACAAGAATATCAACTTCACTTTCTGGGAATGGAGAATAACTTCCCATGGCCATGTGGAAGGCAAAACTTTGAGCTGAGACTGGGATCCAGAATTTCTGGTTCCCAGCCAAGCCTTCTACCCGTAACACCATATTGCATCTTGTAACTGTTCCCTCAACTATAGATTTTCTAAGAATTCCACACATTTGGGTTTAGAACATGATTCCATATAACCTAGAGTGCAATGGCTTGCTCCTACATATTATGGATAAAATAACTCCCATAAATTACAAGGAAAATGTTCCACAAAAGAGTATAATTACATTAACCAAAACCAGCAATAGTCATTAAGTTCAGGATGTCTATATCACAATGGGTATTTAACATGCCACTCCCATTCAAACATAGTGCACTAGCACTATAAATGAGAGCTGCTGGATGCAAACTCCAAATAGTTCTTTAATAGTCAACTACATCTAGATGGACCATCTGGAACTTGGGCTACACAAGGCTCATGCATCCCAGGGTACATCATCTCAGTTGTCATACAAGAGAAGGGACATTTGACCCACAGTAGCAATGGTGGGTTGCCCAACTGGCAGATGAAGTACTTAAAGCACTAAAATATATATATAGGCCAGGTGCAACAGCTCATACCTGTAATCCCAGTACTTTGGGAGCCCGTAGTGGGAAGATCACTTGAGGCCAGGAGTTTGAGACCAGCCTAGGCAACACAGCAAGACCCCATCTCTATAACACATTTTTTAAAAATTAGCCAGTTGTGGTGGTGCACACCTGTTAGTCCTAGCTAGTCAGGAGGCTGTGGTGAGAGGATCATGTGAGCCCAATAATTTGAGGCTTCAGTGAGCTATGATCATGCCGCTGCACTAAGGCCTGGGCCACAGAGCAAGACCCTGACTCCAACATATATACACACATAGAATTTTTTCTTTAAAAATTTCTTGTTGCTGAATTCAGTCACAATTTTATAAGCCAAAAATCTTTAAAAAGTGATTTTGAGTGTAGTTGACACACAAGCATTGCATCTTTTAAAAGATTTCTAATTTTAGTTGGAGGACGGGGCACCATATTTTTCAACGGTTAGGTATTGGAAGAGCCGGGTGGCCACACACATGTGGAATTTGAAGAACAAACTCTCCCAACGCTTCCTTCTGCCAGCCCCTGCCCCTGCTTCCTGACTTGAAGTTCCACCATTTGAACCAGTAATGGATTCAATAACTTTTAAAAGAAGACTATGATTCCAGAAGGCTAATTTATCAAAAATAGCCCTCTAGTCTTCTGCCAGGAGCAGCAATTAGCTTATCAGATTCGTTAGTTAATAGAACCAAGATAAACCAATTGTTCATTTCTAAGCAGTGAAGTTGGGATGGGGAGAAAAGAGGGACGGGCAGGAGGAAGGGAAGGGTTTCCCAAACCAAGCAGGAAAAATCAGTGTGATGAGGGAGATGGCACCAGAGGCAAATGTCATTTCCTTCACAACTAGCCTAGGATGGGCCAGCAGATAATAGTTTAAACCTAGTATCCAAAGCAGCTTTTGCCCAGCAATCTAGGGTAATAATTGTTTAATATACACCAAGGCTCAGGTACTGAAGGGCCACTTACTGGCACCCTCTCCCTTAAGACAGGAGCCCTGGGTTCATCCAAGATTTCCTTCCAATATCTACCTCTTCACAGGCTCCTTTCTTTCAACGTAAAGCATGCTTATGTTTTCCTATTCTCTTAAGTTTTTTCTTTGTCCTCCCTCAAACTACTGCCCCAGCTCTAGCCCCTTTCTCTATCAAACTATTTAGAAGGTCGGTCTTCTCTTGCCTCTACTTCCTTACCCCTCCCATCACATCCTGCCACCTAATTTTTGCTCTCATTCATCTGCCTTCTTAAAGGGCTTCATGGCCTCTTAATCTTCAATTCTAAGACACTTTGATGGTCTGCAATATCCTCAATATTCACAAGGGTAGAACTGTGCACCAGCCCAGCCTTGTGGAAACTCTGCTCTGCTGCCCCCCTGGATGCTGCATTCTCTAGCTCAGCTTCCTTCCTCTTTGACCCCTTCTTTTCCTCTGTCACTGCCAATTTTTTTTTTTCTCCTTCCCGCCAATTCCAAATTTAAGAATGTCTCCAGATCTCTCACTGGGCCTCTTCTCTTTTGCACCTTCCGTTTCCATACTCTCTCACATGGAAAGGCATAAACATTCCTATAGTTTTAGCCACATGCTGTAGGCAGAAGACGAACAAAGTCCATCCTGAACTCTGAGTCCCAAACCCACATTGTTAACTATCTAATTAAAACCTCCAATTAGATGTCCCCAAGTACCCTAAACAATATATGTTGAAAAGAGAGCTTACTGCCTGTCTTCTCCGCCTCCTTCTCCTCCACCTCTTTCTTTCACTATCCCCAGTCATCCAGGATAAAAAGCTCAGAGCTATCTCTCCCACAGTTGTCCCTCACCACCGTCATGCAATCAGTTGCCACAGAGTGGTCATTCATTTCTTTGACTTATCTCATTTTGTGTCTCAACTATTCTTACTACTTTTTACCTAGACTTGTACGAGGGTCTTCTAAGTGATCCACTTGTCTTTCTTTTCTCCAATGTGCTCCACATCCTTTGCCAAATCCATCTGCCTCTGGCCCAGCAACTAAAAGAGCTTGCTAGGATGCCCTATGGTATATGATCCCCCTAGTGCAACAGCAGACCTACCAATCCCCACAGGAACGTCCTTCCCTACTGGACCTCACTGCTCTGACGATTCCCTCTAACTGGAATGCCATCTCAATGATTTGACCGTGTTATCTGTCAAAACACTACCCATTCCTCTGGAAGCACCATGTCATGGAAAGAATGCAGGATCCAGAATTAGAGACTGGGGTGAGAGAGGGCTAATATATTTGACTGACTCTCGTATGCTAGACCCTATGTTTTACCTGGGGCATAACATAGATTGCTGACAACTATTCTTTAATGTAATTGCCACTCTTCATTTTACAAGTGACAAGGTCAGATTCAGAGATGTCCATGGCTTGCACAGGGTCACAAAGCCCATATTACATTGGCTTCACATGGTAGTTGTGAGAACAAATAATAAAAGGCATATAAAATTACTTTACAAATTGCAAATTACAAATTGCACATATGTTATTAACATTATAACTTATCTTACCCTTTTATAGATTTTTAGTTATTTAAGGACATGTTTTCTATCTTACCCATCTTTGGATTCCCTGCAGCATTTATGATAAGTATTAAAAGTGCTTAAATTAATAGCCGTTTAATTAAATTGGATTTTTCATGTCATATTTTGAATTAATAGAATTTTTAAAATTTTACTCCAAAATTGAAGCTGCCATTTATTGAACAGGTCCAAGTGCCAGGCAGAGACTACCGTGAATCTCCACAGCAGTGCTCCAAGGTTAGCATTATAATATCCATTTTACAGATGGAGAAATCAGAGTTCCGAGACAACACATAATAGTCGCACAGCTGTAAGTAGGAGAGGCAGGAGGGTCTGATTTCAGAGCTCATGATTTCCCACCATTAAAGACCCTCGATCACAGATATCCAATTCACCTAGACCCACCAAAATCTAACATTTCTGCAACTGAGATGATTCCCATCTCTTGTGAGCAGAGAAACGTTATTTTCCTTCTTATAGCCATAGTGCTGAGAGCTTTCTTTCAGACTCCGCTCAGCATTAATTACCACATCCTCATGAACACTGGCATAATCAGCCCTCTGCCCCACACAACTAAAATCTTTCTTACAGTTTTACAGATTTAGGGTTTCTCGTCTTACTGCTTTATTCAACAGATATTGACTGAGAATCCTCCATGTGCCAGGTACTGTTCAAAAACACTGGGAACCCAGCAGGGATGAGGCACAAGTTTCCTTGTCTTTACGAAGCTTTCATTCTGAGGGAGTGGAGAGAGACAAGCAATAAACAACCAATCAAAACAAAGATGACTCCTCTGAGTGTTGTGACATGCGGGTCAGGGAGGATGGCTCCCAGGATGTGACCTCAGAGCAGAAGCCTGGAGGCTTGCCAGCTGCAGGAAGAGCAGGGGCAGGGCGCTGCAGGCAGAGGTGACCAAAAGCGTGAAACCTTGAGCTGGGAAGCACGTGGTCTGTTGGAAAGTGGGCTGATGTATTTGAAGAGAGCAAGGAGCAGAATGATACAATGGGGTGATGGGGGAAGAGCCAGGCAGAGCCCAGTGCCGCAAAGCCCGGTAGCACGTACATGTGTAACGTACCTTGAAGCAAATGAATGGCCTGATCTGGTTTCTGTTTTGGCTGCTCTGTGGCGATGTGGTGCCTGGGAGGCAAAGAAGCTGGGAAGGAGGCGGTTTTTCTCTTCTAGGTACTTTACAGCTCTATAATATATGCTCAGGTGAAATTTGGCTGGTATTTTCAGGGACTTCACTGCTTTTGTGCCATACTGGCCTCATCATGTAGATAACATCACAGATTTATTCCATCTTATTATTCTGTAAGAATGATGTCTAATTTTTTTAAAAAAGAATCAGCTTTAAAAAATGCAAAGTCTCATACAAAGTAACCCTTTTCTATTTTAAGCAAGCATTCAGAATATTAGCACTGCTAATCAGAACCTCACTAAACAGTTATGACTGATTCTAAGTGCAAAGTGGGGAATGAGAGTAACAGAGAGTATTTACTGGCGCTAAAGCAGGTACGATGGGGGGCATGCTAGAGAAACTGTCTCACTGAATCCTCGGATGACCCCGTGGTGTAGGTAATACTGGAGAAACTGAGGCTACAGTGGCCACATGACTTGCACAAGGCCACCCAGTAAGAGTAGGATAGAACAAGAGCCCATGTCCATAACCCCTCTCCTATTACTCTAAGGTCAGGGTGGCCCTTTAAGGTGACCAAAGGGTTAGAAATAACCAACAAGAGTGGATGAACCTAGGTTTATTTTGTCTGGAGGAGAGGAGTCTTTGAGAGTGATTAATTAAAGCATATTCAGGATATTTTTTAAATAAATGGAGACAGCTGTTCTCCATCATCCCTAATGGTAGAAGAAAAGGCCTTCACCCTCAGCCTGGCAGGTGAAGACAGAGATAAAGAATGTGCAGACTGTGGGATCTTACTGGGAGGGAGGCAGGGCTCACCTACCTAGTCTGTCTCTGATGCATTTCTTTGGAAAATACATGTTGACAGTGCTTCTAAAAGTAATCATATGAGCTGCCTGATAAGGTCTACTTTCAACTCTGGTAAAGATCAGGATGCCTTTTCCAGATTAATTCCACATTGGTGTTTGTGGGCAATGTTGAAACAAAAGAAAATCCAGGCTAGTCAAAACTTTTCACATAAATAGTGGCAAAAGCAACCGAGTGGCTGGACAGATTTGAGACAGGAACAGCCAGAGGACTGCAGCAGGGGCTCCCAGTCTGGAGACTCTAACATAGACCTCCAGATGACCCCAATGACTAGGAATTGCTTTTACTCTGGACAGCCTGCTGGGCAGCCCCAGTTGACATATGTTCCAGGTCGCTAACCACTTTGACTGCCCCTGAGCCACAGAGTCAGGCAGGAGTCAGGGACACGTAGGTACTCTCTTCTCCCTGCCCTTCACCTTCCTCCTTCAGGGCCACCTCGGCCACAAAGGCTGGCTCCACATCAGTCAGCTACTCAGACATGCTCTCTCCTCACCTCCTCCTTCCCACTCTTCCCCTGATGCCCACAGGCTGGATTTCAGGTCAGGAAGCACTAGGCTTGGAGCCATATGCTGAAAATGACTTCCCTTTTCTTCCTAGATCAGATTTGTTGCAAATGGCTCTGCTCCCACAAGCTCCATGATCCAATATACCCAGGAATAAAATCTAAGGGACATATGGGTACAGGGAGCAAGATCAGAAGAGACCTCAGCCTCCTGGGTTAATGCACAAAGCTTGCAGCTGGTCATGCAGTGTGCTGGGCCCTTTCCATGGCCATAAATCCACACCTGGGTGCATTAATGCCACTGCATCTGGAGCCCATGTGCTTCACAATGGAGAGGTGAAGTAACCGCAGGCTGTCCTTCACAGGCCATATCCTCAAGGAGGTGGTCCTTGTGACACGGGTGGAGGTGACTTCACTTCCCCCCACATGGCCAGTCAGCCACTGTCAGGGGACTGCTCTCTCCACAGTGTTTTCTTAATTAAAGAAGCTTCACAGGACAGCAGCAAAGAGGGACCAAAACAGGTAGCATTGGACCAATCCCTTGGATTGGGTCTGAAAAGCAGCTGCCACCTTCATTGTCCTTCTCGGTTTTTTCTTTTTCTTTCTTTTCTGTTTTTAGAGACAGGATTCTTGCTCTGTTGCCCAGGATGGAGTACAGTGGAATGATCACAGTTCACTGCAGTCTCAAACTTCTGGACTCAAGTGATCCTTCCACCTCAGCATCCTGAGTAGCTAGGACTACAAACACATGCCACCACACCCAGCTAATTCTTTTAATTTTAATTTAATTAATTAATTTATCTATTTATTTTGAGGCAGGGTCTTGCTCTGTTGCCCAGGCTGGAGTGCAGTGGTATGATCCCAGCTCACTGCAGCCTCAACCCCCTGGGCTCAAGCAATCCTCCCACCTCAGCCCCGCTGAGGAGCTGGGACTACAGGCATGCACCACCACAGCCATTTAATTTTTGTATTTTTTGCAGACACAGGGTTTCACCACATTGCCCAGGCTAATTGCCATCCAACAATGACTAATCCGACTCACCCTAAAACAAATAATAACTATCCATAACACTAAAGGACGAACTTGATCCCTGAGCTCAAGCGATCCTCCCACCTCAGCCTCCCAAAGTGCTGGGATTACAGACATGCACCAGCATGCCTGACTTAATTATTTTTATTTTATTTTACTGTTAGAGATGGGGTTCTCACTATGTTGCCCAGGCTGGTCTCAAACTCCTGGGCTCAAGCCATACTCCCACCTTAGCCACGATTACAGGCGTGAGCTACTGTGTCCTCCTTCTCAGTTTTCTAGCACTGTCAGGCCCTGAGCTCCAAGCCTTTCCTCCGGTAAAGCACATCAGTTACTTAGATACCAACTGTGGCATCTCCCTCCCGTGGGACTTCCTTATGATCAATGAGTCAGTATTTCCTGAGGTTCCTCAGTCTCCACTTTCACAGCCTGGTTCCCTCCAGGCACTCATACTTGTGCCTCACCCTCTTTTTCTGCTGAATTATTTAGACATCACGAATTGGCTAAAATGTACTTGCTGAATTTACTGGCAAGAGAAGAGGCAGCTTCCCTTCCCTTTCCTCTGCCTCCCCTCTTTCCCTCTGGCCCCAAGGGAGTCTCACTCTCTCTCCCCTCCCTCCTAGGTAAACCCATCTGATATGGTTTGGCTGTGTCCCCACCCAAATCTCATCTTGAATTGTAGCTCTGATAATTCCAACATGTCATGGGGGGTACCCTGTGGGAGGCAATTGAAACATGGGGTGGGTCTTTCCTGTGCTGTTCTCGTGACAGTGAATAAGTCTCACAAGATCTGATGGGTTTACAAAGAGGAGTTTCCCTGCACAAGCTCTCTTTTTTGGCCTGCCATCGTGTAAGACATGCCTTTCACCTTCCACCATGATTGCGAGGCCTCCCCAGCCATGCAGAACTGTGAGTCCATTAAACCTCTTTTTCTTTGTAAATTACCCAGTCTCGGGTATGTCTTTTTCAGCAGTGTGAAAATGGACTAATATACCACCCTCCCACTCCTTGACCCTGGCTCCATCTCTCCCTTCTCACAGGCTTCCTCCATTAGCTAAAAGCATGACTACATGTGTGCTATCCTTAAAAACAAAAAACCTGCCATCCACCTCGCTTCTACCTCAACTCACTGTGCTATCACCATCACACTAAGCTTTTTGGAAATAAGTAGCACACACTCCCAGCATCCTTCCTCTCACTCCTCATTATGCCAGTCTTTTTGCTAAATGGGAAGCAGCAAAGGCACCCACAGCTAAACCCTTAGCAAACCAATGCCTGTCCTCTGCCATCCCTTTATCACCCTCTCCAAGCATCTGCCCCTTCCACTTCTGCAATGATTTCTCCCCTTCTTTAATTTCTGCAACTTCTTTAATTTCTCTTCTTTTTAAACATTGGCCTTCCCTAGCATTAAGTTTTTGTCCTTTTTTCCTCTCTAAACCAATGTGTCCTAACTCAGGGATTTGGGTGGCACCATCACAATTTTTGTCATAACCATGTACCATCCACTCTACCTTCAATTTAATATTTTTTTAATTAACTTATTTTTCCTTAAATATACTTTCAATGAAACTTTTATATTAGTGTTGTAAGTGAAAAATCAGTATTACATGCTACAAACAGAAGGCAATAAAAAGAGTTACAATGAAAACAAAGCAATACTAATGAGTTCTAGCTAGAAACATTGCATGTCAAGGACTCCAAGCCTAGGACCTGTTCTTTCCTTTTATTAAGAGGGAAATTCCAAAGTATTAGAGATTAAACACTAGCACCAAACTGAGGCTTTGATAGATTCAGAAGGGCTGAAAGAGGAATAAAACGAAAATAACTTTCCACTACCTGATTCAATGTTATCTAAGCCCATGTCTGCTGTGTACTGCCTAAAATTATCAACTACAAAGATAATTTTCCTACTAAATACTAGAGTTAGTTCTCCTTCCTCTGTGACTCTCTTCAGGGGACTTAACAATTGTAACTTTTTCAATGGTTGCCATATTTCTTAGCTCCATTCCACATGCTTTTAGAAAATGAGATTACAGACATAAACTAGAAACAAGATAGACAACAAACACCCTAAATGTCAAAACTAGTACCAAACAGCAGCAATCCATCCAAGCCGGAGCCTAGATCTACCCCAAATGGCTCTATCCATCAGGGTTGGATCCTGGAACATGTCAGAGACTGCCCACCATCAACGCCTAATCCATAATAATAAATGATAGCCAACATCTGAAAGGTTTACATGCCAAACGCAGCACGACGCACCTCATATATGTGCTGTTCAATCTTCACAATACCCTCGTGAGATCGATGCTGTTATTATTCCCAGTATGAGGAACCATTAGAGAAGTTAAGGAACTTGCCAAGGATCTATTGTAAGTGGCAGATCCAGGATTTGCACCAAGATCGTCTGATTCCAGAGCCTGTGCTCTTAACGGTTCTGCTCCCCCGATGCTGAGACACAGCAATTTTAAACCTCACAAACCTCAAAATAATAGCCTGCTGCTCTTAAGCACAATTAAGACAATGGGGTTGACACAACAGGAAAACCATTCAACATGTAATTAAACATAATTACTGGTGTCCTCTAATTGTTTGGGAAAATAAATCTCTTGCCCTTGACAAGCTATAATTCTGGTGTGTGCTAAGAAGGTTCAAGTCTTCACTTCAGTCTGTATATCTCTAGCACATACATACATTACTCATCACATTTTATGGCGAGTAGCAGTAGAGTGGCTCAAAGATACCTTCAATACGTAACCTAGAATCAAATAAGATAGGGCTCAGAGGAATCTAAACCATCCTGCCCAAATCTTCATTTTATAGATGGGAAAAAAGGGGAAAAAAATAACTTCCCAAGAACATACAGGGCTCTGCCTTCTAGTTAAGTGCTCAAGGCACTTCACTGGTTAAACAGGTTAAATTCAGACTGCCTAAGCTAAAAACCTGCCTTCACAATTTAGTAGCTATGTGACCTTGGGCAAGTTATCCAAACTCTCTGAGCTCAGGTGAGGAGGATAATAATACTGCAGCAGCTCTCTCATAAGACGTTGTGAGGACGAAATAACAATATATGTAAAGCACTTGGAACACTACCTGGACACATGGCATTCGATCACTGCATCTAGCCAGAGATACTACTGCTTCAGACAGTGAGCCACACCTGCATGACGGGCCTTGGAAATACTTCCAGGTTCTCATCAGGGCCGCTAAAAACAGCAGTAAGGGTGTGTTCACATCCACTAAGGAGCAGTTAAAGGGTGTCTCCAATGTCTGCCACATGGAGCTAAAACTATAAAGCAAAGGCGTTTAGCTGAGATTCTTTCAAGGAGGGAGAAGGGCACGGGAAACAGACCTGAGTGCCTTGTATCATGACACTTAAATTCTGCTGGAATGAGCTTCAGTGCCAGTAGCCATGCTCTTGTGGGCAGATCTGTTTATTTAACATGACAGATAATCATGCTTCCAGAAGGACAAAGTTTTTAAAAGCAACATGAGCAATTATTTATGGAGCATACACTTAGTAAATAGCACTAGGTGTATGGAATACAATGAAATCTAGGGTAGGACTATCAAAGCAGCCTTGGCAAATACCTAGACCGAGGCTCCCCATCTTTCTCGAACCCCAAGCAGACATCACTCTTCAGCCACAGCACACTTGCCTGCAGAGCCCAAGTACAGCTCAAGGGCAGCCTTACAATCCCTCTCAACCCAATGCTCCATGAAGCCACTGCCTGTGCATAAATGTTGAATTTGGGAATTAGAGGAATAAGCAGGCAAGCAGAGAATGAGGCACAGGACTAAAACTCAGCAGGGGCCAAGAATTATTTTACTTAGCTTCTCTTGATTAGGCATTTGAATTTAAAACAGCTAGGAATATAATACATAATACATCTTGTGTGTGTTGCAGGGAAAAGGTTTAAAGGGTCCAAGCTATAAAACATAACCAATGTGAAATGCTCTTTGCCGGAATACACAAGCACTACAAAATATTCTAATTTTCCTTGGGCTCCCATAAGAAAAACTAGCAGCATCCTCATTTGAAAGAAGAGATGTGAAGGAACAGAGATGGCAAAGTACTTATTACAGATGTTCCTGGGCGGAGGGCGGTGGCTCATGCCTGTAATCCCAGCACTTGGGGAGGTCGAGGCGGGTGGATCACTTGAGGTCAGGAGTTTGAGATCAGACTGGCCAACATGGTGAAACCCCATCTCTCCTAAAAATACAAAAATTATCTGGGCGTGGTGGCGTGTGCCTGTAATCCCAGCTACTTGGGGGGCTGAGGCAGGAGAATCACTTGAACCTGGGAGGCAGAGATTGCAGTGAGTCAAGATCGCACCACTGCACTCCAGCCTGGTCAACAGGGCAAGACACTATTTCAAAAAAAAAAAAAAAATGTTCCTGGCACGAAGAAGCCGTCTGCCTTTTCCCCTATTGAGCCATTCACGGGGAGAACCCAGGACTCAAAGAAATGGAACCACAGAAGAGAGAATCCAGGAACACAAGTGGCGCTTCTGCTGGCTGATTCGACCACAAAAGGTGCTGGTTGCGCAGCTGCTGCACAGAAAGGAGGCATTAACATGAGGGGAAAGAAAGGATTTCCGTTTTGTTATGGACCAAACCTGACTGTTAGAACCCCAACTCACAGTGTGAGAAAGAGCAGCAAACCTGGTGAAGAGATGTCTTCCGTGCACAGTCCACCCTCGGGAGGGGCAAGAAGTAACCAATCCTATTTAATTCAAGCCAAAAATCTTTAAAAACTATATCTTCCTTACATTTGTTCCAGTGTTCTGGCCTCTGCGGGGGCTATTGACTCTTTAAGAAGAGGCTGTAACTGATGCCATATCTCACATAGACCATCCTCCAGATTCCTTAAGAGGTGACAAACAGTATTTCCTCTGAAATGTCAGAGATTGATGGGGGGAGGTTTCCAGGAGCAAGGAGCTAGGAAGGCTGGGAGGGATGGAGGGACCAAGTGCTACAGTGACAGGAGCCTGCCACTGGGGTATCTGACATGGGTGCACCACATCTGCCCAGCTGGTTCCCAGAGCACTGATGGGAGGAAGTTGCTTAAAAATATTAAATTGATAAATAGCCTGTCATGGGAAATAACTGAAAGCATCTTATATCTCAGTTTAAAACCTCCTTAGTTCGGTTTCCATGTTGCTTTCTTATTTTCCTTGAATGAGAAATATGTTCATATAGTTCAAATACCAAAAAGTATAAAGGATTTTTTAAAGGTATAAGGTATAAAAGTGAAACGTCTCCCTCACATCCCTGCCCTCTATTCCTGCAGCTGCCAGCTGCTCACCACCTCCCAGCCCCACCACTTCTGCTGGTGCCTCACCACTCTCTTCCAGAGTTCTTTCTTTGTGCACACAGAAGCAGTCAACCATACATCCCTAACTGTTCCCCTTTGTGCTATAAAAGGTGGCAGGTTATATATACCTGCCTCCAACTTGCTTCTTCCACTTAATGTATCTTGAAGACTTTTCCATATATCAGTACATGGAAAGCTTTCTTGTATTGCTTTATTTTTTATTTACATACGATGATGTATAGATGTGAAGTATTCCACTAGATGATTTTGACAATTAGATATCCTCGCAACATCTCGCAACAACCACCTAAGACTAAACAGGGCACTTGTATCGTGTCCCTTTCTGGTCAACCCCATCTCAGCAACCACCATTTTTATTTCTGTAACTGTAATGGAATGTGGGTTTGTTGGGGTTTTTTTTATTTTATAATGATATTAAGATATCTGTTCCTGTCAGAGAGCAGCAACGAATGTTCATGAGCTATTCTCTATGAAGAATCCTCCAACACAGGTCCCTGCCCCACCCTACCTGAACCCCTTCTAGACCAGGTACCTTCCTTGTGGCCCCACTCCTACACTTGCTTTCCAACACTGAACCATAATCACTTCTGAAATTTTCTCTTTCTCCCTCTGATCTGTAAGCCCAAGCTCCATTTCTTTGTCCCTAATGCATCTCCAGTACAAAGCACCAATTAAATATTTGCTAAACCCTTTCCCAAAGGCAGTTTGTAATTAGAGAGTAAAGGTGTCGATCTCTGACCAATGTTGCTATGGGAATGACTGAAGGCAAACTTCATTTTACAATTAAAGTAACTGTCAGAGAGGAGGCAGGAAGCTTGTAAAGAGGCGAACGAGGGTAGCATGGGATGAGAAAGAGCCATTCCCAGGGTTCTATTGGCAGGGAGGGAGAGGCCCCCGTGTCAGCTGACTGTCTGCGCTCATGGAAGGAAAAAATGAGGAACATTTTAAGACTTGATTTCCAAGGTTTTGAAAACAAATCAGAGGCCTTTCTTGGGCTTAGCATAAAACCATCACAGATAGGCATTCCCTACATGACTAGATCACTGGACTGTAAGCTTTAAATAGAAAATGGTGAGGCAATGTGGGTTATTGGAAGAGTGTCCACAATGATACATGTTTAAGGATGAAGGGGGAGATAAATTATCAGGAAAACCATCTGCTTCAAGGTCTGAGAAATAGAAGGCACTGGCAAAATAGAGACATCGTTGGGGAATACTGAAAACTGAGCTGCATAGAAGTCAAATGGGAAAAAAAAAAAATCACAAAATCAGCAAAATAGCTTTCCAAGGAACAATCAAACAAGGTACCTGAAGAGTAGAAAAACGGTTCAATAAAGCTGACCAAGCAGCCCGATTCTGGGGCAGCTACCAACCTTAATTGTCTCTGCATCGGTTTGAGCTGAGCTTAAAGTTAGGCAGAATGAAGTGGCCGAACACTTGTTTTCCATGAGATCTGAAATCATTCTGCTGCCTTAATGCCCAGGCATACCCTACATTCAGCTGTTAACACAGGAGACATACACAGAAATATGAGAAGGGAAAGCCCAACCTCATGGAATTCAGGAGAAAGGAATACCCATGACTTGGCTGAGGAAATCTACTGCAACCATTTTTAAGGAGTCTGTTGGTAAGTGGGGAGTAGTAATTATCCAATTGTTTCCTTTTTTTTCTTTTTTTTTTTTGAGATGGCGTTCCGCTCTTGTTGCCCAGGTGGAGTGCAGTGGCGCAACCTCGGCTCACCGCAACCTCTGCCTTCTGAAATCAAGCGATTCTCCTGCCTCAGTCTCCCAAGAGGCTGGGATTACAGGCGCCCACCACCACGCCCGACTGATTTTTTGTATTTTTAGTAGAGATGGGGTTTCGCCATGTTGGCCAGGCTGGTCTCGAAATCCTGACCTTAGGTGATTCACCCTCCTCGGCCTCCCAAAGTGCTGGGATTATAGGCATGAGCCACCACGCCTGGACCCAGCTGTTTTCTTATGCCAAGCATAAGCACATCTAGAAGTTCTCATTTAAGAGAATAAAATAAATCTCTTTAATTTGCTTTACTTCACCTGTTCCATTTTCATTAATCCAAAAGCTGACATTGCCAATGGTATTTAACAATAAAGCAAGTAGTCTTGAAACAAAAATAACATTAAAAGGAAACAGTAAGATATGGCTTTCTATGTTTTGTCACTGACTCTTAAAAAAATAAGATTAAAAGGTGTTCGATGACGAAAGAACTATATAGGCTAATCTGAATTCTGAAAAAAATACTATTTAATTAATATTCTATATAGCAAGCAACTAATACAATTCTTATTTTAGCAGAGATTGTATACATAATATCTCCATTTCATATAAAATTTTCTCTGAATGCTAGATGTTTGGTTATTAATGTGAACATACACCCTTCAAAATATTACTGTTTTTCTTCATAGAGAATAGCCCATGAACATTCGTTGCTGCTCTCTAACAGGAACAGACATCTTCTGGTAAAAACTTGTGTTTGCTTTGTAAAAAAATTAAATAATACTATGTAGTAGGGTGGTGTTTCCTTTTGCTGCTATAAAAAATTAACAGAAATTTAGTGGCTTAAGACAACAAAATTTTATTATCTTTCAGTTCTGGATGTCAGAGATCCAACTTGAGTCTCACTGGGCTGATGTCAAGAAGCCTGCAGAGTTGCTTTCTTCCTGGAGGCTCTAGGAGAGATTCTGTTTTCCTGCCTTTGCCACCTTCTAGCGGCCGCCTGTATTCCTTGGCTTGCACAACCCCTCTGTATCCTTAAAGCAGTAATGGCCCGTCAAGTCTCATGAGACCATCAGTTTGGTTTCAACTTTTCTGCTTCCTTCTTCCTCATTTAAGAATCCCTGTGATTGCATTGGGCAATCTTTATTTGAAGGTCAAATGGTTAACAACCATAACTCCATCTGCAACCTTAATTCTCACTGGTCATGCAACATAACATATTCAGGTTCCGGGATTAAGAAGTGGACATCTTTCAGGGCCATTATTCTGTCTACTACAGAGGAAATGAGAATTGTCTCATGAGATACTCCGTTCAGGGCTCTGTGGCCTCTGCATTTAATGATTGGTTTGGTGGTAACATTCAACATGAGCCTGCCTATTCTACTGCAGGGAACTGGCAACTTTGGCTTTTTCAGACTGGAGAAAGCCTCTCAATCTAGGACTCTCCACTCCCTAGGTGCCTGAAGGTCTCCATTCCTACACGGACTAGACAGGACATTTGGCAGGAAGGGAGGGCTAGGAAAGAGACAGGACTTCCCACAGTGGTCTACATGCAGAAGGCCTCAGAGCCAGTCTTTGATGGGAGGAAGGCACAGGGTGCAAATCAGGGCTCAACTCCTCTCCACTCCCTCAAACCCCGAGCTTTCTCTGCTAGCCAGCACCACCTCTCCCTGGAGCACACAGGATGATTTTTTTTTTTTTTTTGAGACTGAGTCTCACTCTGTCAGCCAGGCTGGAGTACAGTGGCGTGATCTCGGCTCACTATAACCTCCACCTCCCAGGTTCAAGTGATTCTCATGCCTCAGCCTCCTGAGTAACTGGGACCACAGGTGCACACCACCACAACCAGCTAATATTTGTATTTTTAGTAAAGACAGGGTTTTACCGTGTTAGCCAGGCAGGTCTCAAACTCCTGACTGCAAGTGATCCACCTGCCTTGGCCTCCCAAAGTACTGGAGTTACAGGTGTGAGCCACATCACCTGGCTCACAGGATGATTTTTAAATGCATTCTATACACACTTAACAAACATGCCACTAATCTGGAAAATTTATTTCACTAGTACCTACCATAGTGTCTGGACTAGAGCTGGGACTCAAAAATATTTATTTCATTAATAAATATCACATACTTTTATAATATCTGTGAGGTGGAGCATTGAGCTGAGCAGGACTAGAGAATGCTGAAAAATAAGATTTTGATGTCCTTCAGCCCTTCAAATGAGCTAGGGAAAATTCAATTTTTGAAAGGAAGCTATAATAACTCCCAAAAGTTCAAGAAACCCTAGTCTACTATGTGCTGGTTCATGAATTAAACTTAGTAGATCATAAGCAGCATTTTAAAAAATAAAATGAGACAGAGTAGAATAGAAAATATTAGAGGATATCACATATATTAACAGTGTCACTTCATAAAACTATTATTTCAGATGTGTGTCTGTGTGCTAAGTTGCAATATATTTATATTTCTTGTTAAAATGAATCATGATCTTGGCCGGGCACAGTGGCTCACGCCTATAATCCTAGCACTTTGGGATGCCAAGACAGGCAGATCACCTGAGGTCAGGAGTTCGAGACCAGCCTGGCCAACATGGTGAAACCCCATCTCTACTAAAGATACAAAAATTAGCCGGATGTAGTGGTGAGTGCCTGTAATCCCAGCTATTCCGGAGGCTGAGGCAGGAGAATCGCCTGAACCTGGGAGGTGGAGGCTGCAGTAAGCCCCGAGATCGCACCACTGTACTCCAGCCTGGGTGACAGAGTGAGACTCCATCAGAAAGAGAGAGAGAGAGGAAGGATCATGATCTCATAGTCAAAAAAAGTGGAAAACTGCTGCTCTACTAAAAATGTCCTCATCACAGAATTCTGGAATAGGCTAGCCTTTCACAGGATGATAGTTACCAAAAACTCAGTTCCAAATGGCTAATTTTTAACTTCTTAGGTTTCTATTGTCTTTTGTCCCAGACAGTTCCAGCAAGGCATAATGATGCTAAGAGAATTACCTCCCTTTTATTCTCTGTTCCAGCACACTCTCAATCCCTTACCAAAACATTCGCCTGGGATTCTCTTTTCTCACTGAATAAAACAGGATACACATCAGCATCGTGATGCCCCAAAGGGGAGGCAGTCCATGAAATGGTCTGATTGCTGTGGAATTCTTTTTATGTAGCCATCCACCCCATTGTGAAAGAAGCAGCTGGATATCCAAGCATCTTCCAATACTCAGGCTTCAAGGTCCAATAATGTCCACTCCTGCCCAGGAAAAGCTGGCATGCTGCTGACATGGCCTCTCTACTCCTTTGTTTGCAGGCTTAGCTCACGTTATGTGTTGTTCACTGCTCACACAAGCCACTCTCTAGGAGGGCTTGCTGAGAGCTCTCTTCTAGGGAATCTAAACTTTGTTATTTGGAAAAAGCCAGGAAACCCTTCATGGGCTGAGGATGGGTTTCCTGGCTTCAGAGGATGGGTCTGAGTTTTCACATCTCTCAACCCCTTTGCAGCATATAATGGCTTTAGTATATGCTATTCGTTATAGACAGAACTGGGTCCACACCAAAATTTAACTGTTGAAGCCCCATATTGGAGGTTAGCAAAATTCCTAATACCCAGTGTGACTGTATTTGGGGATAGGGCCTTCAGGGGGGTAATTAAGGTTAAATGAGGTGATAAGGGTGGGACTCTGACTCAATAGGATTCATATGTCCTTATAAGAAGAGGAAGAGACACCAGATCTCTCTCTCTGTGTGTGTGTGTGTGTGTGTCTGTGTGTGTGTGTGTGTGTGTGTGTCACACAGAAAAGCAGGCATGTGAGGACACGCACGGTGAGAAGGTGGCCATCTACATGCCAGGAAGATAGCCCTCACCAGAAACCAACCTTGGCACCTCGATCTTGGGCTTTCAATTTCCAGAACTTTGAGAAAATGAATTTCTGTTGCTTAAGCCACTCCGTCTGTAGTATTTTGTTTTGACAGTTCAAGCAAACTAATACGCTAGTTATATTAAATAGAATTTGCATAGGCTACGTTTTTTGACCATCCATTTGAAACATAAATGTTAAGAGAAAACAGTAAGTCACAGACAAATATATACAGTATTTTTATAAATATTTTGGAGATTCAAGATCAAAAAAAAGTCAGCAATCTATCATTTAGGGCCAAAAAAATATTTGCCATAAAACCATAAAGAATGATAAAAGTAGGGCCAAGCACGGTGGCTCACATCTGTAATCCCAGGACTTTGGGAGGCTGAGGCAGGCGGATCACTTGAGGTTAGGAGTTTGAGACCAGCCTGGCCAACTTAGTGAAATCCCATTTCTACTACAAATACAAAAATTAGCCGGGCGTGGTGGTGCACACCTGTAATCCCAGCTACTCAGGGGGCTGAGGCATGAGAATCACTTGAACCCAGGAGGCGGAGGTTGCAAGTGAGCTGAGATTACTCCATTGCACTCCAGCCTGGGAAGAGACTCCGTCTCAAAAAAAGCAAAATTCCAGGGAGTGCTTGCTTCAGAGTGAGGGGGATAACAGCTGAGATGAAGGGAGGGTTGCATATTGGTAAAGTGATGTTAAGCGGAAGGTGACCTCATGGGTGTTAATTTCTTTAGAACATCTCATAATTTTTTGTTTTATATATATTATTTTATATATATTAAGTATTTTAGAATAGAACTTATAAAACTAAGGTGTTAGAATAACATAACGCCCATCAGTTCATACTTATTCTTGGGGAGGGGAGAGGGGGTAAGGAGCATTTCTACTTTCCAAATCTTAACTTCCTGAATTTTTTTAAATCCACCTAAAATGTTTATATAATATTTGGAATAAAAATGAAAGAAAATTAAAGAAAAAAAGTAAAAAGAAACTACTGAACACTTGTGATTACTTTTATACTTCCTTTAATCTTCCCTCCCACCCTATATATATATTGCACTAAACTTATTTGAAATGTAAGCTTTGGCTGAAAATAACTTGCCCTCTTTTGAAATGAAAATAATCGCTACAGGGTTGTAATAATAATTCAATCACTGGTTATAGCCTGGTTATAAGGAAAACACCAGGAAACAGACATCCAAGGAAGGAAGTCTCTTATTTCTTTTCGTTTCAAGGCAATTTAGGTAAATTACAGACATTTCCCTTTCAGAGCTGAGGACTATCAATAGAATTTTAAGTGTGGTCCATTTATATTAATGTCTTCAATTTAGAACTTCTTGGACCTTTCTTTCTTTATGATGCCAGCTTTTAGTTCACATTAAAATAATTTTATGACTAGCAAGTTGCAAAAAGAGAAAGGTGTTTTGTACATGTGGCTTCTACGTTTTGGTAGAAGGAGAAATCATTTCAAGGCAATCATTTTCTGTACTTAGTGAATCTCTAATTTCTTTCCTTTTGGCCCTGCCAACTGGATAACTAAATAGAAGATAATGGAGTTTGGATATTCAATACAAAACCATTTTCATTCTGTGGAATGAAACTTTGCAAACTACTATGAAACCACTGCAAAACCACTTTGCCCCACCCTTAAAGGTGTTTAATGCTCCATAATCCTTTAGTACTATTCAATCACTTGTCAGTGGTACTATATTCCCAGTGTGTGTATGTGTGTGTGGTGGGGTATGTGTGTGGTGTGGTGTGTGTGTGGTGGGGTGTGTGTGTGTGTACACTTCTATCCATCTGTCTCCTCTACTAAACAGTGAGTTGCTTGAAGGTAAGATAAATGAATTATGCTCCCCTAAGAAATGCCTGCATTTGCAGTTTGGTCCAAATACAGTGAATTGCACAAAAGCAATATGTAGGCAGCTTCTTTAGTCCTCAGGTGGAAGCAATAATGGGATGTAGGGAGGTAATGAGACTAAAATAATCATGAAAATGAGAATGTAAGTGCCACAAGAAATATTCATTCATTCATTCATTTTATCATGTATTATGTGTACCCATTCGGAATCATGTGTTGAGAATATGAAAATAAATCAAGCAAACCCTGACTGGAGAGGAGCTCACACTCCAAGTGGGATAATTCCAAGAAGGAATGGACTAAAGAGAAATGGAAATACCTCACTGTGAGTTTCTAGGGTGAGAACAAATTTAGAGCCGCAGATAGATGGGAATGGCATTCGAGGAAGAGGGAACCTCATCAATAAAGGCTTGGATGAGTGAACGTGCAGACTGAGTTTAGGACACAATGGATAGTTAGGTTTGAGAAAGGCAGAGTCCTGAAGCGAAGTACAGTCATCAAGGCAAAAGGCTAAAGGCAACATAGTGTGGAGGGGTTTGCTGAATCACAGAAACCAAGTTGGGGAGTTCAAACTTATTTTAGTGAGCGAAAGAAAAGCCTTACATGTTTTTGAGCAGAGTATTGGCATAATCTGAGTGGTACTTCAGAAAGGAGAGTTTAGCAACAGTGTTCAAAAGAGACCAAAGAGTAGAAAGGAAACAGGGAATTGTATTCCAAGACTATTGCAATTCAAGCAAGAGCCAGTCAAGGTCTTCAGGACCCATTTATGATTAAAAACAAAACAAGCTAGGTATAGACTGTACTTTCTTACCTTGACAATAAATATCTACTAAAAACATAAAGCAAACCTTGTTTTACGATCAAGAACAAGACAAGGATTCTAAGTATCACTGATTTTATTTTAAACTGTCCTGCAGGTCCAATCCAATGCAATAAGATAAGAAAAAAGAAAGTAAAAGTCTACATCTGGAAAGAAGGAAACAAAACTGTCATTATTTGAAGAAGATAAAATTATCTTCATGATGTAGCTTTCAAAATCTACTGAAAATTTTTTAGAAGACAGTTTAGCAGTGTGGCTGAATGAGCAGATGGTCTTAGAAATCTAAGAAGCAGACATAAATCTCTCCATTTTTAAGACAGAGAAGAATAGAGATTAAATAAAGGTTTTTACAAGAAAAGCATCATAATCCTTTCTCTGTGGACAGGTCCATGTGGATTAATACTACATCTAAACATTCATAAGTGTAGCCTAAAAGGTTTCCAAGTAAATGCACCACACCCTGAGAGGAATGGCACTGCATTCTATGGAAGGTCCTAAACAGCCTTTCAGGTGGAAATCACAGCATGACAGAGAACCCAATTCAGACTTCATACATAATTTGAGATCAATGCAAGGGCAAGCAACACAGATGGAAAAAATTCTTCCACTTTTAAGTATAGCCCAGGTTTACAGCTCTCTTCTCCTATAGTCATTCCCAAACTTATGTCTCAGTCTAATAGGTTGCTAATGGGAACAACAAAGCTAGGTATGCTTATTCCATTTACTGCAGCATTGCTGATTCAAAGAGGAAGGCTCCAAGAGGCAGAGAATGAGAGCAACACTTACTACATTTGATTGACATCAAATCCTTTTATCAGGTAATATCTCAAAGAACTAGTGCCTCGGAGAAATTCTAGTTTAGAAAATGCTGTGCACTCAAACATTCTCAATTCCTGGTATGAACCAAAATTTAGGTGCAACATAGCAAATGGTTAAAAGCAAGGATGCTGGAGCCCACTATGTTGGATCCACAACTTACTCTTCTGTGACCTTCAGCAACTTGCTTAACCTCTCTATGCCCAAGTTTCCTCATTTGCAGAATGGCAAGAGGGAAAATGACAAGAGCACTTACCTCATAGGGTCATACTGAAGATTAAAATGAATGATGCAGTGGCTCACGCCTATAATCCCAGCACTTTGGGAGGCCAAGGGGGATGGATCACCTGAGATCAGGAGTTTGTGACCAGCCTGACCAACATGGTGAAAGCCCACCTCTACTAAAAATACAAAAATTAGCCAGGCGTGGTGGTGCATCCCTGTAATCCCAGTTACTTGGGAGGCTGAGGCAGGAAAATCGCTTGAACCTGGGAGGTGGAGGTTGCAGTGAGCAGAGATCGCGCCATTGCACTCCAGCCTGGGCAACGAGTGAGACTCTGTCTCAAAAAAACAAAAAATAAATAAAAAATAAAAATAAAATGAATGATTTCATATATGTAAAGCACTTATTTAAGTGTTGTCACTACACTGTTAGAATTACAATATTTCGCAAGTGGGGAAGAATATGACTTTGTTGGTGTAAGAAGAAAATTGCTCTGCATGAAATAGGTCCATAAAGGTCTGCGAGAAGAGCAGTAATACATACATTGTCTGCAGTTCTGCTAATCAAGACATTCGATTAATTGATATTTATACTGCACACATTAATCATTAATGCCTAGATTTGTGTTTGGTTTGAGGTGACGTGAATAGGAAAAAAATAATAAAAATAAAAGAAGAAGCAATCCTTAGCCTTAAAAAGGTTGGAGAATTTTCTCTAAATATGGTCCTCCTAAGTATCCAGGTTGAAAAGCACCTTTTCTCCAACCTTCCATATTCACTTTCCTGAATAAATTACATCTTCTGGAAGGAAATTTAGTGCTAAAGGAATTTTGCCAATATTAAGCCATTTATAGGATTGTTTTCTACCACCTCTTCCCTCAAAATGATAAGCAAGTTCAACAGACATGAAACTACTACTGTACACTCAGGAGCCTCTGAAATATGCAATATCCCAAATGGGACCCACAATGCAAAATTCTTCCAGGGAACCACTATACCAACAGAAAAATGCCTTAAATTACTTTATTATACTTTACTTTTAAAATGTGGCTTAATTTATGCATACTTCATTGTATGTCAATTCCTTGAAATCTGGTGATCTATATATATAATATATATGATAAGCAGTAGCCAGAACAATGTCATCCTCCAACTATTAATTAATTAAATAAGATATTCATATATTTATCCTTTTGGATGCTAAGTCAAGAACACATAACAGTTGAAACTCATTTGGGCTACCAACCATAAAACTGTGAAATGCAAACTTCAACAGTACCCATCCTCATGGGAACCTGAAAAGGGTTATTTGAGGTCAAAAGACACAACATTTAAGGAGAAATGTCTCATGGGAGTATTTCTGATCCGGCTATAGGATAGAGTGGAATACCAACTCAACTAAATCAAATTTCAATTCCTCTAGCCCTCTTTCAAGCCCCTTCACATCCAATCCCCTCCTTTCTAGCCACCTTACTGTCTCCTCTATACTCAGGCCTCTCGAAAGTGGCTCACATGCTTCCTTGTTCTTTCACACAAACTGAACACTGCTCTTTTTTTTGTTTAGAGTCAGGGTCTTGCTCTGTTGCCCAGGCTGGAGTGCAGTGGTGCAATCATAGCTACTGCAGCCTCCAATTCCTGGGCTCAAGTGATCTTCCTGCTTCAGCCTCCCAAGTAGCTGGCACTACAGGTATGCACGACCATACCTGGCTAATTTTTAAAAATATTCTGTAGAGGCAGGGTCTTGCTATGTTTCCCAGGCTGGAACAGTGATCATCTTGAATACCTTTTCTCCCCTGTAGAAACTGTTATTCCATCTTTCCTTTTCTCTTTATGCCTTGTGTGTTCTTTAAGTTGTATGCAAAAAGTGTCTCTATTTAAACATTTTTAGAAGTTATCATTTATAGCTTATAAATAGGTATAGCAGCAGTATAGGTAAATTTTTCACAAACCAGTTAGTTTCTTGAGTAAATGGTAGTCAACATGATAGTTAAGGCACCAAAAAGGACCTCTGTATTTGAGTGACTAAACCTATGCAATAAAGAGCAGCATTTTGTACTCAAAATAAATTTTGTAGAAAAGGAAACGTGCCATGTCTTCTAAAGTAAGATAACAAACGCACCCAGAAAGGGGGCCCACAGCATTCCTTTCCTCTCTTTTTCCACCCTAATTTCCTCCTCATATTGCTTCTCCTTTCATTTACCTTACTCAGGTTCTCCTGTCCCGGCCCCCGGGCTTGCCAGTGATGCCCAGAGGGTGATGTGCCTGGTGGCTGAGCTCTTCCAGAGCTAAAGATGTGCGGATCCCTGAGTATCCACAATCATCAAAGCATGAAGTAATGCCTTGTAAGTGGTGTCACCACACCTCCCAGAAGAAGGATGGATTCCGACCAGAAGCAGTCAAACATAGTCATGTAAGTGAAATGGATCCCTGTGGGTGCTGCTATTGGGATACCAAAGGTCTGAAGCTCATCCAATGCAATAGCAGAAATAATTACATCTGTGAGCATGTGAGAAGAGCCCTGAGTTAGTCCCAAGTGGAAATCACCATCTCCAACCAATTCTTCCGTCAGTTGATGGATGTTGGGGAGTGGGGTACAGCAACCCCTCCAAGTCCTTCCTCCCTCTATATAGCCCAGGAGACTCCCCTCCCACCAGCCTGGCCCCCAGAGTGCTGACTGGCAACAATATTCCAAGTTAAAATAGTTTGCTAAATAGTTATACAATTAGTTTACAATTCATATATATCAGAGGAAAAGACAGGGAAAAAATTGCTAAGATACATGAATCCCAGACCATTGCTCTCCAAATCTTTTCAAATGATTCGTCTCCTTTTTTTCAAAAATGAATTAACCACCAGATGGGACACTCATACATTCCTGATGGTTGTAGGGATTAGTAGACCCTGTACGGAAAGCAATAGGATAATATTTCATAGGATCAAATTAAAATGTTCACAGCATTGGCTCCAGGAAATCGGCTTCTGGAGAATTTATACTCCAGAAATAATTCAACAAAAGAACACAGCTCTGTGCATGCAGATGCTCATTAGCCCATCACCTAGAGTAAGGGAAAGTGGAGATCCCAATGAACAACAATGAGATGGGTTAGCAAACTGTGACCTATCAGCCCAATGGATATTTAAGCAATCACTGAAAAGTAGAAACATGAAGATATTACACAACATGGAAACTGTTTACGGAGTATATTTAGGTAAAAAGGAAAAAAAGGCAGAACTGTATATCTATGGTTGGATATACTTTTTTTTTTAATATTAAGCACCAACCAAAAGAAGAAAGGAGGATAGAAAAAATAAAATGGAAGATGCAGGGTGGGCAGCTTAGGGCTGCGTTTGTTGCTTGCTTTCATGTTACCATCATAGCGTTTTTGCCACTTACAAAGGAGGAAAAAAATCAATTCTGTGCCAACCCAGACAACAGAGACCTGAGTGGGGGTTGGGAAGAGAGATTTTTCAGCACTGAATCAGACTCCTTCTCCAAAGAGCTGTGTGGCCTTCACCTGCAAGGCGACCTCTTCCACAAGCAGAGGCCAGGACAAACAGAGGCACCTGTGAGCGACAAAGGCGGTTTCCTTGGTTTCCCTCACGGCGCCAAGCGGAGTGGCCGAGTGGCCGCCTCCCACCACAGGGCCCCCTAATGGGCGCTTTTGTCCCGCGGGGCGGAGGGACCTCATTAGAAGGCGCTGGTGCTAAAGGGAAATGCATTTCCAGAACAGGAGGTTTTATCATTCCTAGCGTTAGCGACAAAATGGTGACAGAAGGTAAGTGGCAGATTTGCATCACCGCGTCGCTCCTCGCCTGGAAATTGGAAACAGGCCGCCTGCAGAGGCGACCCCCGAGGAGCCGCGAGCCTGGGGCGCCTTCCCGGGGCCGGCGACTGGGGGCCCCTTCCGGGGGAGCCAGGCACCAGGGCGGCAGGCAGCATGCCACCTCTCAGAGACCAGGCGCCCGTGTCGCCTCTGGGGGTTCTCAATGTCACCCACTACGAACGCATCTCAAACTCGCTGCCGCAAATGGCTTGCACGTACTTAATTGCTGCGGTGCTCAGCGGGGACCCGCGGGGTCGCAGCCCTTGCTGCGGGGGGAAGGGGTAGTGATAGGGGCGGGGAGGGGCCAGCCTCCAGCACACATTCTTTTTCGCATCCTTCCTCAACAACATTCAAAACGCAAACATGTAAAGCAGCTACGGAGAAGTGCAAAGTAACCGAAGCGGACTGCTAGCGTGGGGAGGGCGTGAAGGGGGCGTAGGGTGAAAAACTACCTACTGGGTACTATGGTCCCTGCCTGGGTGCAAGATACCCAAGTAACAAACCTGCACATGTACCCCCTCCATCGAAAATGGAAGTTGAATTAAAAAAAAAAAAAGCAAATTTTACATTTTCTAAGCAGATTCCTACCCCAGCTTCAAAGTAAGAATCAAATTGTCCCTCTGCCTGAGGTTTCCCTGAACAGAATCGAATGTGCTTTCTCTGTTTGGCTCCACCCATGTCTTCTTTCCACTTGTCTTTGGGCACTGACACCAAGCGATTTTTTTTAATTTGCTTTCCCCCAATTGGACTTAGGTTATTGATAGCGGGGATCTTGTCTTACTTATCATAGTAAATCCATGATGCTTAGTACTGAGCTTAGCACACAGTAGACTCTCCATATATCAAAGTGAAACTGAAATAAAGGCAAAAAAAAAAAAATCAGAATATCACATCTAAATGTTAGAGCCGTGCTGTCCAAGAGAAATACAATGCCAACCACAAATGTGAGCCACACATGTAATTTTAAATTTTCTAGCAGACTCCTTAAAAGAAGTACAAAGAAAGAGGTGAAATTCATTTTATTAATAACTTACTTAACCTAACATATCCAAAATACTATCATTTCAACATGTAATGAATATTTTTAAATATTAGCAAAATATTTTACTTTTTGTGTACTAAGTCTTTGAAATTTGATGGCTATTTTATACCTACTGCTTATCCCAATTTGACTACCTGCATTACAGGTGCCCAGTAGTCACGTGCAGCTACCATTTGGACAGTGCAATGTTATTAAGGAAGTAGCTATCAAACAGGTGTATATTTTCCCCCTTTCAAACTCTTTTGGATAAATGTCTAGACCAGAAAATATTGTTTCAAATAGATCCTCAAGCCAGTCTTTACCAAGAGCCATATTTATCAAGAAAATTTTAACAAACACATGAGCAAGCAAGTGCTGTTACTCTAGGATATATCCCAGGGGAGTCTGGGTGTTTTTTCTCCCGCTTGTTTGAACAGATAATTAGCAGGTTGTGTTTTTTAGTGAAGTAATTAATTATTCTGGAACAGCTAACTACTTCCTTCCCTTCTAAAGTCTACTTTACAACAAATATCATATAAACAAACAATTAGTAGTTAGAGGGATTTGATGCTATCATGATGACATTAGTACCAGGGACCCAGTGCCAGAAGCCTCCCCTAACAGCCTCTTCCATGCTGGGTGGGCAAGTCTGATCTACATAAGAATAGTGATACTCCAGGTATCCAAGCACCACCTAGGTAGGTCACCCACACCTGTCATCCCAATACGGAACCTGGCCAAAGACCCCGGTGAGGAGGCTTATGTGGAGTCTTCCCATTTCCTTACCTCCCCACCCAACATCTGCAGCCTAACCTATTCTAGACCTTAAGACCAGCCCAGTTGGGCCTGAATCTGTGGAGCCAGCTGAACTTAACCCCTCAGCAGCATTCAGAGAGGAGAGAAAAAAGTCGGCCCTGGAAGCCATCCCAGGAAACCAGACCCTACAGAGGTCAGCCTGTCACAGAGGGCAGATGCAGGAAGAAACTGACAGCCTCACTCGGGATCCTGCCCCCCAGGAACCAGGACTGGGAGAGGTTTGGATACTGACCAGATTGGCATTTGTCCCTGTCTATGGGGCAAGAGGTGGCTGTGAAAGGGGAACAGAAGTCCCTTCCCCCATGACTATCCAAAGTTTCTAATATCGATGGAGTTGTTATGTGCCCAGATTCCCAGGTGAAAATCAATAATCTCTTAGGAGTGAGGTGCCAGACAGGTCGTTCAGAGAAAAACTATGATATAATCTCCTCAGAGAATTGAAGCCGACTGCTTGGCAAAATAAGGCAAAATAAGACCTGGAAATGGGAGAGACCACTAAAAGAGTAAGCCTGACAAAGGAAGAGTCCCACCATGTGTCAATACAGAATTGTGTAACGAACATCTTCAAATAAAATGCTTCCAAAATACTATTAGTGATCTGCAGCTCTTAAGAACATACCCTGCAGCCAAAGATGCTAAAGGCATAAATCACCGGGGTTTGTTTTTTATTTGCACTTTTCCTCCAACTCCATCTCCCTTCAAAAGTTTTTCTTTAATGAGAAGAGGAATATGAAACATAAAAAGAGAACTATAAACCTTTTTCGTTAAAGTACTATGTTGTGCTGAATTCTGCTCTCACATATATGCTTTCTCTTCAGCCCTGTGGACGTATTTTCCAGCGTTCAGTTCACATCAAGGACGGGTATGCACTGGCGGAAAAGGTAATATGCAATACACCTAGACACACTTAAGAGGATTGCTCCAAATGTAGTTGATGGCGATCTAATAAGAGAGGGTTCTGAAGACAAATGAGACGCATTTGCCTGTTTCCCTGACACTTACACAAGCTAAGGCAAGGTGAAGCAGCAGCAGGGAGAAGGCCACAGAGCAGGAAGCTCTTTAAATAGCTTTCCAGGTGACCCTGACACACTGGCACTGGTGGATTACAAAGGATAATTCGGATATGACCAGGCCGGGCACGGTGGCTCACGCCTATAATCCTAGCACTTTGGGAGGCCAAGGCAGGTGGATTGCTTGAGCTCAGGAGTTCGAATCCAGCCTGGGCAACATGGTGAAACCCCGTCTCTACTAAAATACAAAAAATTAGTCAAGCATGATGGCACGCGCCTGTAATCCCAGCTACTAGGGAGGCTGAGACAGGAGAATTGTTTGAACCTGGGAGGCGGAGGTTGCAGTGAGCCAAGATAGTGCCATTGCACTCCAGCCTGGGAGACAGAGCAAGAATCCGTCTCAAAAAAAAAAAAAAACAAACAAAAAACAATTGGGACATGGCCATTGTGAGGGGGGATAGGCTGGGAATCTTGGTTAACCCTGATGGCCCCGTGTGTGCTTCTACCACCACACCTGACTCTACACTAGACAAGTCTATCATGGCAAAAGGCTCCTCTTGTTTCAAGGTCAACATGTATGAGCATTTCTTTCTCCTCACTGGAAATTAACAGTACCTAGCCTTCTGATTTGAACAAACCAACTGCAAAAAGAAAAGTAGAACTGCCTGGGTATTTGACAGTAAGGAATTACTGTTAATATTTTATGTGTGATAGTGTTATTGTGGTTATGTTAAAAATAAAGAGATACATATTGAAGTTTGTGGATCAAAAGATATGAGATGTTAAGATTTTGCTTTAAAGCAATCTAGTGAGGTTGGGGAGAAAGGTTAGGAGAGTATACAAAAAATAAGACTGGCCATTTGCTGATCATGGTTAAAACTGGTTGATAAGTACTTTTTTTATTCTTTCTACTTTGGTGTTTGTTTGAAATTTTATGTAATACGTTTTCTAAAAGAGTCTAGGAATCAAGGGGAGAGAGAAAAAGCAGTCCTGTCTAAGGCTTCTCTGAGGGGGCTGTTTTTTTCCTTTCTCAGTTTACCATTGCCCAGAAGATATCACAGGCCATTCAATGTGAGCGCCAAGAAGAAAGGGTATATGCATCCTGTTTTTCTCTAAGACTACAATCTTGGCCTCTGTGTCTGTCTGCCTCCAGAGAGAGATTTAGCTTTTGATCACCTCCAACAAACAACATCCTTTAGGATATTGAAACTGACAAGAGACAGCCCACAAAATCCTATGGTTTACATTGAAAGTCTGAAGGCATTGCCATGTTCCAGATCTGGGGGTTAACAGTGCATGACGAAGCACATACCCTCGGTAAGAATTTAATTTAGCTCGAATATGAAGGGATGCTTTATGAGACAAACTGGCAGCAGTTCCATGGGGTGAGCAGAGAAGTGAGACTATAAAACAGAAGACAATTTCCTATTTCTAAATTGCTCCCTCTCAAAAACTGTGCTGGGTGTCTTAAAATCATCTCGTATATCCTTTTACCCAGTAATCTCAATTCTAGGAATGTATTCTAACAAAATAATTGGGCAAGTCCACAAGGAGGTATGTGGACTACCGTTTATATCATGCCTTTGTTTATAATAGGAAAAACAAACAAACAGAAAAACAAAGGTCCATCAGTAGGAAATAAAGTATTGATTAGGCATATAATGAAATTATATGCAACTTTTAAAATGCTGAAAAAGTATAGTACATTAGACTTCAGACATCAACATTTAGTTTAGTATACTATACTATTAAGTAAAACAGAGTTTTAAAATAGATTTTATAAAATATCTTTGTTTTAAAACAAAGTGTGTTGTAAGAATAGAAAAGAACTGGAATATACAATAAAATGTTAATTGTCGTGTTTTCTGGTTAGTAAAATTAAATGTAATTTTTTTTTTTTTTTTTTTTTTTGAGGCAGAGTCTCGTTCTTTCGCCCAGGCTGGAGTGCAGTGGCACAATCTCAGCTCACTGTAAGCTCTGCCTCCCAGGTTCACGCCATTCTCCTGCCTCAGCCTCCCAAGTAGCTGGGACTACAGGTGCCCGCCACCATGCCCGGCTAATTTTTTGTATTTTTAGTAGAGACAGGGTTTCACCATGTTAGCCAGGATGGTCTCGATCTCCTGACCTCGTGATCCACCGGCCTCGGCCTCCCAAAGTGCTGGGATTACAGGTGTGAGCCACTGTGCCTGGCCAAAATGTAATTTGTACCTTCTTTATGATTTTTTGCATGGTCTAAATTTTCTTCACTGAGCAGGCAACATATTGGGACCCCCACATATACAAAAAGAAGCTATTTTAAGACAATAATAACAAAACCATAAAGATGTCTAAAGGAGGAAAGACAAATTGCCAGAGCTGGACAGAGGTCAAAGTGACAATCCAAGCAAATAACCCCAAACTCTGACAGCCAAGGAGAGTCAGCACCCTTTCATTTTTTTCAAAAGACATCTTATACTGAGCAACTACTCTGTTCTAGGCCTTGTTCCAGGCCTTGGAGACGGAAATAAATGGGACACAATTTCCTGCCCTCAAGGTTTTCAGCCTAATTGGAGGAAAGGACAGATTTACCAAATGCTCTACTGGGGAAGGGCAAAGTACAGTGATGCTTAGGGGGAAGGGGCTGATTCCACCTGGCTGGCAGAAGTGGGAGAGAGGGGCTGATCAGAAAAAGTGTCAGAGGAGGTATTGCGGGCTGAGACTCTAAAGGTGAATGGATGCCCTTCCAAAGCTCACAGGCCATGCAGGTGAGCTTTGAGGATAGTCTCCCCAGGCATTTGGGTTGATGTGAGCAGCTGAGGGAAAAGGGATGGGCATTGAGCAGCCTAATCTTCTTGAGGGGGAACAGAAGCACAGATAAAATATGGGGTGAGGGGTAAGGCTAGGGAGTAGGCAGGCCCACAGTATGGAGGGCCTGGAATGCCCCTACTGAAGCATCTGGTTTCCAACCTGAGGGCACAGGGGAACCTCTGAAGGGTCTGCACCTTCCCAAGATTAATCAGCCGGACAACAGTGTAGAGAACTAAGCACTACTGGGCCTTATCTGGATGTCTGCCGTGGACTAGCCACTGGGCTTAGCACACAACGGCCCTAGACAGTGGAGAGTGTTGCTATCTCTATTTTACTGGTGAGAAAACTGGAACTCAGCGTGGTTTAGGAATCTGCCCAAGTTCTCACAGATAAGAAGTGGCAGAGCTCAGAGCTCAGAGTTCATCCTGGCTATCTGACTCACCCTCAGGTTCGGTGCTGTGAAGACACTATGATGAATCTAAAATAGTTTTCTCCCGAGTTCTCCATGATATTTACAAACAACCTCAAACTCAACGACTCAATTCCTACTAAAAGGAACTTGGTTGACATGCAGCAAATGGGTTATGGGGAGAGCTTTCTCAGCCACAAAATTAGAACTTTATGAAAAAAAATCTGGGAGAAAGTAAGGTGAGACTGGATCTGTCAAGGGGCTTTATTTTTTTTAACTCAAGAGAAACCATGAGGGAGTAGACAATTTGTTTTTGCTTTTTTTACATAAGTAGACACAGGTGGGAAACCTGAGGTAAGGACTAAAGGGAAATCAAAGGTAGGGGGAGGTTTCCAACTGTGAATGGGAAGAAGAGCTGAGAATGGAAAACATCATTAAACGGGAGTCGGGCCAGACAAGCACAGGTGAGGCAGAGGGAAGTCTCCAGTGATACCCAAGTTATTTACAGAAATGCAGAAATTGGCATTTATGGAGTCTTGATTTCAGGCAGGGAAAGGGGGAAAAAAAACCTTTAGTCAAGATACATTTACTAAGCAACTACACAACTACAGTAAAGAAGACAAAAATTTAATTAAAAAAAGGAAAAAGAAAAAGCTACGTGGGAAGATATACACATGCACACACACACACAAACATCTTACGCATGATCACAAAGGAACAGCTAACATAGTCTAGAGCTAAATGAAATATGAGTTTTGCCTTCAAGGATAGTTAGAAATACCAGAAATAGATGAAAACAGTGGGTATTCCAACCAGGAGAATGGGGTGAACAAATGCCTAAGAAATGGTAATACAAGAAGGGTTTTCAGGGGATAGCCAGAAGAGGGCACTAATTTGTGGGGCCAAAGCTAATATTGACATGAGGAAGGTCACCAAGGGAATAGGAGACATACGAGGTAATCAGCGCCTATTGAGCATTTTCTCTGTGCCAGACACTGTCTCACCACTTCATTTCATTTTATCCAAATGACCCTGTGAGGTAAGTAATTATTATCTGCACTTTCAATATGAGAAAACTCATGCCCAGGAAAGCTCAGCAACTTGAAACAAAAAAAACACTACGTTTTTTTTTGGCTAGCGAATCTACACTCGGTTTTGTCTCACTCTTCCTGCTACCTCTACCCACCCCATTCACTGACTGTGTGCCTACTGTGAATAGTGAGTGGCCTCAGTGACACACACCAGATTACAGTTCTCTATGATGTTCCCTCAGTCCATGATTTCACAGGGTACATGTGAAGGAAACCACTAACCTATTTCAGGTGATATAAACATCTCTGAATTTAGGGCACAGAGGAATGAAGAACTGATACATCCTGACACTACTAGATTAGAATGCACTTAGACAAAGTGACTAAATAAACTTACGTTGGTTTAAAATGTTACTGCTTTTAGATGGAAATGCAAATTGGTACAACCACTTTAGAAAACAGTTTGGCAGTTTCTTACAGAGTTAACTGTATGGTTACTTTACAACCCAGCAATCCCATTCCTGGATATTTACCCAAGAGAAATAAAAATATATACTCACACAGAACCTATATACAAAGGTTTATAGCAGCTTTATTCATAATCATACCAAACTGGAAACATGCCGAGCATGGTGGCTCATGCCTGTAATCCCAGCACTTTGGGAGGCCAAGGCAGGTGGATCACCTGAAGCCAGGCGTTCAAGACCAGCCTGGCCAACATGGTGAAACCCCATCTCTACTAAAAATACAAAAATTAGCTGAGTGTGGTGGCACACACCTGTAGTCCCAGCTACTTGGGAGGCTGAGGCAGGAGAATTGCTTGAACCCAGGAGGCAGAGGTTGCGATAAGCCAGGGTCACACCACTGCACTCCAGCCTGGGTGACAGAGCAAGACTCAGTCTCAAAGAAAAAAAAAGTGGTATTACTGTGTGTAAATTTGAAAAAATTGTTTTAATGTTATTGCTTTGGAAGACCATTACTGTGGAAAAAAGAAAAGTTTTAAGGTGTAGCCGTATTTCTTCACTTAATCTCTAAAATCCTAACTCAGGCTTGTATTTGGTCTCCAGGGTCTCCAGGCCCCTTCCCCATCCATCCACTGCCAAGAAAGAATCTAAACTTCTGAAGACTGGGGCCACTTTCCAGCTCAGGGTTTGTGGCTGATGTTTTGCTCTGGCTCTTAGGTCATAACTTACGTTCCCTCAGGAGGAAGCACTCATCTTTAACAAGACCTGCTTTCTCAGGACTGCAAACAAGAGAAAAGCCCAATAAGAGGAAAGTGAAGTGTGAAAGTCCATTTCAAAGAACTTTACTGAGAACTCACCATGTCAGAGAGCTTCCATTAATACAGTTGCTTCAAAACCAATACGCAGAACCCAAAGTAATGGATGACTCACCAGGACTTTTAGCAGCTAATGGAGTACTCAGAAATGCTGTAAATCCAATATTTTTGCTGAAAAATTAATGTGTTATGGGAGGGAGCCTCTTTTCTAATCACTTACCCACCCCCACCCTCTACTTCTAGTTCACCATCAGTGTCTTTAGCTCTTCTAATTTTTGCCAAAGCTGAATGCAGTTCTTTCCCAATTTTCTTATATCATTTTAAGTATTATATATGCTATCTTACCAGGCCCACTCAGAGAAACAGCACTTATCTTTAAAATTATTTTTTAACTACTCCCCACAGCCTACAGCCAATAAAAACTCTGTAAACTATGTTAAATATACCAAAGTAAAGTTTCCAGAATTCACAAAGAGATTGATAAATATTTACTAAGTGCCTTCTATGGACAAAGCCCTGGGAAGTATAAAGGAGCAAAATATGCACAGTTCTTGTCTCTAAACATGGCTTACAATGTCATTAGCCATATGACCAAAGCTAATAATAATCCAAGGCAAAAAACTTAGGAGATCATATACAAAACAAATGCTATAGGAGTTCAAAGGGGGGAAAGATTGTGGCTGGTGTGGTCAGGGAAAGACAGCTTTGCACAAAGCTGAAAAACTTCAGGAGTGATGGAGAACATTTCTCCCAGACAGGACATTTTCATAAAAGAGAAATCTAGAAACTCCACCTGTAAAATCTCTTTCTTGGAATATATCTCCATAACAAACAGAACTTTAAGGGAAGAAATGACCCTGGTTTCAAAAACACAAAGAATTTCTGGGATTCTGAATTTGGACTAACAGATAACTCCACCAAAATTCATTCTTTACTTGTCTCTGTTTGAATGTGACATATTTCTGGATGATCTGGGCTTCTTTGGTCATCCACAGTCTGTGCCCCTAGAACTAAGGAAGATTGTGTACATCTCAGACAGTTTTCACTTGCAACTGAGCCATGTCAGCCGGCTCCAATTGAATTGACTTGGGACCATTCTACTCATTGCATATGGCATGATACAGACTGCCAGAACCTTCATTTCCTTTAGTGCCACATTATCAATTAGGAATGGGAAGGATCTTGGCACATGCCAACCCAACTCCCAAACCCTTCAGTATCTGGCAGCCTTCTATTCTGTACATGCACTCACCAAAAGATACGTAAACAAATGTTCATAGCAGCACTAGCCATATTAGCCCCAAACCGGAAACTATCCAAATATCCATCAACAGTCAGTAGACAAATTATAGTATATTCATATCATGGAATACTACAAAACAATGAGGATGAATTTGACAAGCATAACACTTAATCCCAAGAAACCACACACAAAAGAGAACATACTCTATGGTTTTATGTAATATAAAGTTAAAAAGAAACAAGCAAAACTAATAGCATCAGAAGTCAGAATCGTGGTTACCATGAAGCAGGGGGATTTAGGGACTGCAAGGGCCACAAGGGGGATTTCTAGGGTCCCAAAATGTCTGTTTCTTAGTCTGTGAGGTGGTTACAGGGAGCATTTACTTTTATGAAAAGTCATCCAACTGTATACTTATGATAACAGTTTTCTATATGAATGTTTCATTTCAATAAAAAGTTTACCTTAGAAAAGCTGAAAACTGTTGTATTAAAGGATTATAGTAGGATGAGCAAAACTTACTTTACAGTTGAAAAGCAATGTGTATATTCACATCCACGATTTTTATTTAAACTTCTTATTTAATATGGTGACTTGGTTTTAATTTATTTAGCCACTAATATATGTATATTTAGATAAGGAAATATATACTCATAGCAATGTCATATTAAAGAAGGATAATTCTAAAATTAAGGATCTCTGCCTTGCATACAGGTCAAGGAAGATGATTTATTACTTCACTTCATTGGTTCTGGGAGAAGAAGAAGAGGAGGAGAAGGGAGAAGGGAGAGGAGAAAGGGGATGGGGGAGGAGGGAGGAGGGGAGAAGAAAAACTTCTTCAGGCTCTTCAAAACCTCTGGGAAAAAATAGGGTTGCCAGAACATGTTCCAGTACTGCACAATTATTTGTTTAAAAATTGTTACAAGCCAAGGGGCAGGGACTAGATGTCCCCAGTAACTCCCACTCTATCTAAACCACAGCCTGGCTCAGAAAGTAGCAGATCAGGCTGTAGGCAGATACTGGCTGAGAGCTGTAAACCAAATAAGTCACTATCTGCCCCAGGTACTGCCTATGTATATGTCACTAACACTTATCTGCCATTAACTGCAGAATTTCCTTCCTCATCAATAATCGTAGCTTATATCTTCTCTGCAAGTTTAACACTAAACAGAGAGAAAACCCCGCTTTGCTGCCCTCATAGGTCAGCTCGCAGAATGATCGCCCATCTACACAGCGTTTGGAGGTCAGACTTTCCTGATTAATGTGAAAATGGGGAGGTGAGAAGAGGTCGTCAAAGGGAGCAGCCTTTTAAAGCCAGGTACAGGTTAAAGCCCTGAGGCCAGAGCCTTGCCCATGCTCCTCTAGTGTGGAGAGCTCCCGCCTTACAGTACAGCTGGCACCTGCTGGTCCCCAGGGCCCTTCGCTGGGACTGCGGCAGACAACCTTGGCAAAGATGCTGGGGACCGCCCGGGCTGTAAAACGTCGGCCTGTGGCGCTTGAGGAAGGCCAGGCGGACTCCTGCAATACCCTCGGTAAACTGTCACCTGTCAATCACTTGACCTAAATACACCAGCCACTGGAGGAAGGGGAGGAGGGGGTTAGTCGGAGCATGCTCAGTGATCAGGATGACATCACTTAATCAATGCTGGGGACAGGAAGGCTGCATCAGCAGCCTGAAGCAGGCTGCCAGGAACGTGTCAGCGGGGACCGGGAGGCTCCATTAACTCGGTCCCTCCCCACGCGGCTCGCATACAAAGGGGGCACCATCAGACACACACGCTACGGACAGCGGGCGGGGAAGGGGCGGGGGACCGCGCTGGTTTATTTCATCTGATAGATTCCTTTAAGAACTAAAATCCATTGGTGTTCTCTCCTCCTACCAGCAGCCCCAGCTGCAGAGAGGGAGCTAAGTAGGGGGAGGGGGTCGGGGAGAAAAGGTGGGGAAGGGAGATAGAGAGGGAGGGGGGTCCGAGCCGCACGAAGTAACTTCTGCTCTTGGCACAGTGGGCTACTGCGCTCTGAGCCCCCTCGCCCCACAGATGTGGAAACAGCCTCCTCTCCACCCAGCGTGAGGCGCATCAGAGGGTCTGCAGACATGGGAGGGAGGTCATCCCAGAGGGGAGGGATCATGCCGGGACTCCACATCCAGGGCAGCCAGGCGTGAGAGGAAGGGGGAGACACACCAGGCCTCCAGGGGACACCGAGGCCACCAGTACTCCCCCAACCCTCCGCCTTCCGCGCGCAGAGCAAGGTGAAACACCGCGGGAAGCCGCGTCTACACTGCCGCGGGAGCTCCGAGACGCGGCTAGAAATTTTCCTGTACCGCTTTTTCTTTCTTTTTTTGCTAAGGTCGTGAGAAGAGGCAAGGCGTTTGGTAAATCGAATTGATTCCCAGAAGCATTTGCGGGTTGCAGAGCTCACACTTTAAAGGGGGCCTGGGCACCCGGCTTGAGGGTCACCTGAACACACTACCCACGCGGCGAGGCGAGCGTGGGGAACAATGGGCCCACCCGGGCCCCCACCCGGCGAACAATGGCGGCGCCGAGCCTGTCCTCGCCCCCCACCCCCACCCCCGCCATCCCCGCCCGGCCCGCCGCTCCCGGCCGCCTCTCCACCCTCCCGGGAGGGAACCATAGGGCGGGGGGCGAGGGGTCTCTGGTCAGGTCCCCCCGAGACGCCAGCCCCGCGGGAATGTCCGAGGGGGCGGCCTAAACACCTCCGCTGCGTCTGGGGCGTCGGGGCGCCGAGCTACGGCGCGGAGCAGCAGGGGAGGCAGACGCCCCAGCCACTTACCCCGATCACCACGGTCTCATCGCCTTTAAATTTGGGGATGAATTTGTCCCCGCGGAGGATCTCCGCTTCGTTGAGGGGCCGGAACCGGCACATCACTTTGATGCTGCATTCGGCTGGATCCGCCATCTCGGCCGGCGGTAGGGAGGGGGCGCGGGGATGGGTGGGGGGCCGGGGCCGGGAACGACGAGGGAGGAGGCCGCGAGCTGCACCGCCCACAGCTAGGCCGCCTCCTGCAGCCTCCGACGACGCTTCTCAGCAGGTCATCGCGAGCCCGGCCGGCTGAGCAGCCCCGGCCGCTCCGAGCCCGGGAAGGTGGGCAGCTTCTCCGCTCCGGCCGCTCCGGCTGCAGACCGGCCTGCCCTAGCCCTGCCCCGCCCCGCCCCTGCCCAGCGCCCCCCGGCCCACCTGCCCGCGACCACGCGGCGGGCGGAGGAGGCGATGCGCAGGGAGCGAGCCTCGCCCGGCTCAGACCTCCCGGGCTCCTGCGCGCTCAGCCATCCTGCATCAGCACCAGCGCGCTCTGCCGCCTTGCGACCCGCCCCTCCGCCCCGCCCTCCCCTGGCCCGCCCCGGGACGGTGACGTCACCGTCGAGGTCCGCCCGGCCCCCGCCCGACTCCGAGCGCTGCGCATCCCGGGACTTGTAGTCACTCTACCTGCCGGGGGAAGGACGGGATGCGACCTCCAAGAGCCTGCAAGTCCGGTCTGGCTGCCCAAGCCAGAGACAGGATGGAGGTCATATCCAATATTTCCGGTTAATATCTCTAGATAACTAGGTCTGGATCATCCTGATCCCAAAAGAAAATCACTTGGGAAACAGCTCGCAACAGCCTCTGGGTTTCATTCTTTAACTTTTACCACTAGATAAGGATGGATGTTTGTTCAGAGTTTGGGTTTGATTGGCCTTGGTTTAGGTTGGCACCTAGTGCTAAACCAATCAACCAGAATCAGGGATTTTGTAAGATTATGGAGGAATCCCTTGGTGGGAAGGTTCCCAAAAGAAGAGGGATGGTATTCCCAGACATGGTGCCGGGCTGGCAGAACAACTGAGTGTCCACTCTATTTTTCCAGAACTTCCTTTTCCTCTAAGACCTAGCTCAACCCTCCTTCCTCAGACTTTCCTAGCTCACTAAACACCTATAAAGAGTTGGTGGCCCTCCTTGATGTTCCCCTAATCTCCTGTGCATGTCTCTAGCACTGCACTTGGGCGGTGATATCTGCTTGATATCTTTGTGTCTGTAGCATCTAGCACATAGTGGGCAGCATACTGAATAAGGATTCTACCTTAGGAAGAAGCAATGCCAGAGTGTGAATCCCACCTCAGCCACTTACTAGATGTATGACCCACGGCAAGGTATTTAATTTCCTTAAGACTCAGTTTCCTCATCTCTGTCATTGGAATAATATCATCTTGTGATTTCTGAGGGAATTAAAAGAAATGATGCTTTTAAAGCACCTAGCATGGTGCCTGACATGTATATAGTATAAGCTCTTGAAAGTTAGATGTTATTGGGTGCTGAACAAATGATCATAAAACAAATAAGTTAGTTAATTTTAGGAACACATCTGTTGCTTAAATTCGGGTAATACCTGAAAATACAAGTGTTCTCTGCCTAGCTGAGAGGACAGACCTACTAAAATCAACTGTTATAAGCCCTTGTAAGTAGTACCAGTTTTATTTCATCTCCTCATGTGCAGTGGAAGTAGATTAAAAAGACCCAAGTGCCACCTTCTCATTTGTTTTTAAATTAAGTAATTCTCAGGCTGTGGCTCAGAGACCCGTCATCTTAAATGGTCAACTTCATAATATACTAGAGAGGACAATCCAATTCTCAGTTTCCCTGAGCCCACCAGAAGATGCCCAGAACCTTGTATACACTGGTTTATCTGAGGAGGTCAGGATTATCTCAAGTGGACAGAGACGTGTCTGTGTGTCACTGTGTTCAGTCATCATTCATTCGTTCATCTGTTCATTCATCAGCTATTAACTGAGCAAATGGCATTTGCTGTCACTCTGTAAACTTAGATTTATTAAGTGAACCCTTTTCAAGGGAGATACCGTAGGGCCTCTCATTTGAAGGGAGGTTGCAAAATAAGTCATCGCCCTCAGGCAGCTTAGAAACTAATGGGAGAACAGAGGATGAAGTTCTCAGTGTTGTCTGAGAAGGCTTAATATAGGAAATGGGCTAAGTAGGATTCAAAACAATTGAAAAGGGACACCAAAAGATAGGTAACAGGCCGGGCGCCATGGCTCACGCGTGTTAATCCCAGCACTTTGGGAGGCTGAGATGGGTGGATCACTTGAGGTCAGGAGTTTGAGACCAGCCTGACCAACCTGGTGAAACCTGGTCTCTACTAAAAATACAAAAATTAGCCAGGCATGGTGGCATGTGCCTGTAATTCCAGCTAATCTGGAGACTGAGGCAGAAGAATCGCTTGAACCCAGGAGGCAGAGATTGCAGTGAGCCAGGATTGCGCCTCTGCACTCCAACCTGGGCGACAGAGTGAGTCTCCATCTCAGGAAAAAAAAAAAAAGATAGGTAACAGAAGAAAAAACAGATAAATTTAACTACATCAAAATTAAAACTTTTGCACATCAAAGGATGCTATCAACAGAGTGAGAAGGCAACTCATGAAATGGGAAAAATATTTGCAAATAATACATCTGATAAGGAGTTAATATACAGAATATATAAAGAATACCTAGAACTCACAACCAAAAAAAATATTTAAAAAATGGGCAAAGGACGATGAGCTGGGCTGGATTCCATCTTGGTAACCAAGGCTAATTCTCCCTTGAGTTCTTGGGAGATGGGCCTTTGGTGAGAAGGCTGGTGTCAGTGAAGCACACCTGACGCCATGGAAAAAACTACTTTTAAGGAAATATAGCATCCATTGTGAACGTGGAAAAGTAAAGATAATTCACCATGCCTGCTGTGGCTTTAGTTCCTAAAGAACTCTACCTCAGTTCTTCACTAAAAGACCTCAATAAGAAGACAGAAGTTAAACCAGAGAAAATAAGCACTAAAAGGATTACGTCCATTCAATACTTGGGCCTGCAAACGTCAAAAAAGCCATTGAAGAAGATGAAAGACTCTCTGAGAGCCTTAAACTAAGATATAAAGAAGCTGAAGTCCGGAAAAAAACTTGAGGAAAAGTACAGGCAGAAGGAAGCACAGCAGCTACAACAAAAAAAGGCAGGAAACAGGAAGAGAGGATGGCAGCATATTGGCTAAAGTTTCTTTGGAGAATGTATTGGATTCCAAAGACAAAACCCAAAAGAGCAATGGTGAAAAGAATGAACAAATGTGAGACCAAAGAGAAAGGAACAATTACAACAAAGGACACAATGTAACAAATTATACAATGATGATGGATAAAAACATCAGCTTGATTATAATGGATGCTCGAAGAATGCAGGATTATCAGGATTCCTGTATTTTACATTCTCTCAGTGTTCCTGAAGAAGCCATCAGTCCAGGTGGGTTATAGTGTAGTAAAGTAGTAAACTGTGTAGTAAGCAGTAAACTGTGGACCTTAATAAATGTTACTACTTAGCATTCAAGCTAAATTTGATAAAGTAGTCTTTTCCTGTTAACCTTTTAAATCTTGCCTCTTTTTTTTTGCGGGGCAGCGGGGGGAAGGTGCGGAGGCTGAGGTGCATTTTAAGAGCAGAGGTTTAAAAGGCAAAAGAAAGAAAAAGGAGAACAGGGCCGGGCTCGGTGGCTCACACCTGTAATCCCAGCACTTTGGGAGGCCAAGGCAGGTGGATCACGAGGTCAGAAGTTCGAGACCAGCCTGACCAAAATGGTGAAACCCTGTCTCTACTAAAAATGCAAAAATTAGCCCAGCATGGTGGCATGCGCCTGTAATCCCAGCTACTCAGGAGGCTGAGTCAGGAGAATCGCTTGAACCCAGGAGGCGGAGGTTGCAGTGAGCTGAGATCACACCATTGCACTCCAGCCTGAGTGACAGAATGAGACTCCATCTCAAAAAAAAAAAAAAAAAAGAAAAAAAGGAGAACAGCTCTCTCATTTTTGAGAGTGAGGGGTACCCAAATGGGACTTCCCTAAATCTTTGCTTCTTAAAGACACACTTTACCCTTTATGAAGGTTGAAGTTATGGATTTCCTAACTTTTGATTTGGCTGTTTTCTCCTATTTGTGGTATTTAGAATCTTATCAAAAGAGAAATGAAGTTGCCTTTTCCCTCTCTCCCCAGATGTTTGTTGACTGATTTTTCCTATTATTTTCTGTTTATAAGTATGTGAATGATATGTACCAAATTGACTAAAATTGTGAACTAATTGAATTGCTTTACATATTGAAATTCCCTATATTATCTGTGATACAGGAGTATCCAAATACTGTGTGTGTGCTGAAAAGAGTACAGTCTCTGATGCCAGACTCTATTCAAATAACTGTCACTTACTAGCTACATTATTTCTAGCTAGTAACCTAACATTTCTAAGCTCATGTTTCCATTTGTAAAATGGGGATAATAGTAGAACCTATCTTACAGAGGTTTCAGGAGATTTAAATGAGAAACGTTATATACACACACACATTAACACAGGTCCTGGCACAAGTAAGGACTTAATTTAAAATTTTTTCTTTCTTTTTTTGTAAAAAGGCCTTTAACCTATGAAATACTTTAAAGTGACTTGCATGGGTATGTTGCACATTAGAAATCATGATAGCGGCGGAGCTAAACCTCCAGATACAGGGCTATTTTCACTATTTCGAGCATTTTTATATAGATCCTATTACCTCTCTGGGTCTTAGTTTAATTTTAAAATTAGGTAATGAAATCTGTATAGTTCTTGGCATATTGCAGATGCTTGACAAATGTTTGACCTGAAGCATAGAGTGCTTTGTAAATAAGCTGTTTAAAAATTAGAGCTATTAGGCAGGGTGCAGTGGCTCGCACCTGTAATCCCAGCATTTTGAAAGGCCGAGGCAGGCGGATCACTTGAGGTCAGGAGTTCCAGACCAGCCTGGCCAACATGGTGAAACCCCATCTTTACTAAAAATACTTCAGCCAGGTGTGGTGGTGCATGCCTATAATCCCAGCCACTCGGGAGGCTGAGGCAGGAGAATCGCTTGAACTCGGGAGGCAAAGGTTACAGTGAGCTGAGATCAAGCCATTGCACTCCAGCCTGGGCTACAGAGGGAGACTCCATCTCAAAAAAAAAAAAAAAAAAAAAAAAAAAATTAGAGCTCTTTGAGGAAGACGCCGTCGAAAGTGGTGCCGAGCTGTGGTCTGCCGGCTTCTGCTCCTGCTCCTGCTCCTGACTCACTGCTGTTGCTTTCGCCGAGGAACCAGTCGGTCAGGAAGCCACACAGCAGCTGTGGCTTTTAAAGATACTGGAAAAACACCCGTGGAGCCGGAGGTGGCAATTCACTGAATTCGAATCACTCTTTATGAGCCACAGCTTAAAATCCCTGGAGGAGGTGTGTGCTGACTTGATCAGAGGCGCAAAGGAAAATAATCTCAAAGTGAAAGGACCAGTTCAAATGCCTACTAAGACTTCGAGAATCGCTACAAGAAAAACTCCTTTTGGTGAAGGTTCTAAGACATGTGATCATTTCCAGATGAGAATCCACAAGCAACTCATTGACTTGCACAGCCCTTCTGAGATTAAGCAGATTACTTCCATTAGTATGGAGCCAGGAGTTGAGGTGGAAGTCATCATTGGAGATGCTTAAGTCAACTATTTTAATAAACTGATTACCGGTTGTTAAAAAAAAAAGGCCAAAGGACTTGAAAAGACATTTTTTCAAAAAAGATATACAAATAGCCGATAAGCACATAAAAAGTAGGCAATATCACTAATTATCAGGAAAATGCAAATCAAAATCACAATGAGATACCACTTCACACCCATTAGAATGGCTACTACCAAAAAAAAAAAAAAAAGAAAGAAAAGAAGTGTTGACCAAGACATGAAGAAATCAAAACTCTTGTGCATGGTTAATGGAATGTAAAACGGTACAACTGCTATGGAAAACAGTATGGTGGTTCATCGAAAAATTAAAAATAGAATTTCCATATGATCCAGCAATTCTACTTCTAGGTATATACCCCCAAAAAGATTGAAATCAGGTACTCAAACAGGTATCTGTACACTTGTGTTCATAGCAGCAGTATTCACAATAGCCAAAAGATGGAAGCAACCCAAATGTCCATCAACTGATGAATAGGTAAACAAAATGTGGTGTATATATGCAATGGAATATTATTCAGCCCTAAAAAGAAGTTCCAATGTATGCTACAACATAGATGAACCTTGAAGACATTATGCTAAGTGAAAATAAGCCAGTCACAAATGGGCAAATGCTATATGATTCCACTTATATGAGGTACCTAGAGTAGTCAAGTTCCTGGGACAGGAAGTAGAATGGTGGTTGCCAGGATACGGGAGGGAGGGGGAATGGGGAGTTATTATTTAATGGGTATGGAATTTCAGTTCAAGAAGATGGGAAATATTCTAGAGATAGATGATGGTGATGACTGCATAACAATGTAATCATAGTTAATGCCACTGAACTGTACACTTTAAAATGGTTAAAATGGTACATTTTATGTTGTATCTATTTTACCACAATAAAAAAAGATAAAAGAAGTAAAAAACCAAAAAGAGGTGTTTTGGTTGTTGAGATTATGTGTTCTCCCCTTCTCCTATTGCATAGGAAGAACGTGGTTTGGAGAGTTGTCCCCAAATCCAAGAATGGGTCTTGATTAGCCTCAGTCAAACATGACCACCCCATTCTTTTTCCCAGTGATTGGTTCAGGGATGAGCAAGATAAATGTCAAGGAGACAGAAAAAGTTTGCCAAATTTTTGGAAATAAATTGTGTTACTCTGCCTTTCCATCTCCAGCTGGAGGATAACGTCCAGCTCCAGTTGCTATTGGAAATACTCAATGACTTCTTGGAAAACTAGACCAGAGATGAAGCCAAAGATGCATATGACAAAACCATGAGACCAAAAAACCTGGGTCCTTGGTGACATGATCAAGCCACTGGGATCCACCAAAACCAAAGCCCACTGTGTTCTAGACTTCTTGTTCATGAGCCAATAAACTTGCCTGTTCTTTAAATCTTGAAGGTGGAGGACAGCAAGAGTCACAGTGCAGGGATCAGGTTAAGTTTACGTGCCCAAAAACAGTGAGGAAACCTGAGTGACTGGAGTGGAATTAATAAGCAATTCAGTCAAAAGGCAATTTGGGATCCAATCATGCAAAAAACCTGATGGTCAAGCCAAGGATTTTTATCATTGGACTAACTTGGAATCATCTTTGGACACAAAGCAAATCAAATAATTGTGGCAATTAGTTGGTGCTGTTGGTCTTAGACTTACTAGATCTGCATGGTCCAAGACAATAGCTACTAGCCACAAATAGCTACTGAGCACTTGAAATGGGACGAGTATGACTGAGAAACTGAATTTTTCATTTTATTTCATTTAATTAATTACAATTTAAATTTAGAAGCAGATACCTGATTGAGTTATTGGAAACTTTTAAGTGTGTTTGGAACAACTTGGTAAATCCGCATTTTCAACTGTAAATTTTATAAAATCTAAACACAGATCAAGTATTTCTAATAAAAAATTTAATGTCCATAACAAAATGGGCAGTCAGTGTAAAATACAAACAGGACTTTGAAGACAGTGTGAAAATGACTGTAAAATATTTCATTAATAATTATTTTTATTGGTTACATGTTGAAATAGAAATGCTTTGGATATATTGGGTTAAATAAAATATATTAAATAATTGAATAAAACATCACCTGTGTTTCTTTTTCCTATTTTAAATTGACTTCCAGAAATGTTTGAATTACATATGTAGCTCATGAGATATTTTTATTGAACAGCACTGATCTAGATGCCACTGTCAATTCAAAATTTATTGGTCCATAAATAACATCCAGAAAATGTACTGGTGAGGAGTATTGTGTCTTGTGGATGATCCTGGACCCTTGGACTCTGGGAAAAGTGAAAAAATGGAACCTAGTTTTGAGGATTTTCCCCCGTGATAAAGTCTCCTCCAGTGAAGTCTCTGCACCCCTCAGTCTGTCAGTGGTGCTTGAAGGAATTACAGCCCAAGGCAAAGACAAAAACAGTCTCCTGCCCCACCAGCTCCTGGCTGAGATGGACATGGCAGCAGCACCAGCAGCAACAGCAGCATCGTGTTGCAGGAGGACCAGAATCCCAGAGATGCAGCAGTGATAAGATCAGACAGAGTAGCCATTCCACAGCAAAGCTGAAAGAGGGTTTAGAATGCAACCACAGAGGAGAGGTGGGCTTCCCTTGGGAGAATGTGAGACCAACGCTTCTTCCCCGGAACATGTTAGAGGAAGGTGATCCTGAAAGAGAAAGGGAAAGGCAAACCTGCTGTTGTACAGGGAAAGTCCACGGGAGTCACCCAAACCTACTGCACAGCACTCTTCTCCACAAAGCCCTGCAGTCCTCACCATGCTCCAGACACTGTACATGTGCTATCAGCTCACACTCTAATATGCCCTGTGGATTTCCTTTCACCTCTCTGCCTCTCTAAATCTTAGCTATCCCTCAAGATTCTACCAAACTTTCTACAAAATCTTCCTGATTACAGAGGTTTCCATCTGGAGTAATGAGAAAGTGCTGGAACTAGATAGAGGTGATGGTTGCATGATGTTGCAAATGTACTTAATGCCACTGAATTGTGCACCTTAAGATGGTTAAACGGTAACTTTTATGTTGTGTGTATTTTGCCACAATTTTAAAAAAAAATAGAATCTAAAAGAATCTTTCTGAACAGCTCTAGCCCACAGGGCTCTCTTTCTTCTCAAGTCGTCGGTCCCTCTGACTCAGCATCTGATTTCTGCCTGCCCTGCAATCACTTTCATATTGTCCGATACTCTTCTCTAGTTCTTTTCACCTCACAGTATTCTTCATGCTGTTGGGGGTGTCTGTGTGTGTGTGTGTGTGTGTGTGTGTGTGTGTGTGTGTGTGTGTCTTGCTTCTTTATGTTGTGGGTATCGTATCTTATTTACATGCTTGATAAATACTTTCTGGATAATCAATCCATATCCATCACAATCATGATAATGGCAAAGACAAATGAATCAGTAAGGAATCTGAAAGAAATGATGTTGCATCGCAGATGGAGACTTTGGTTCAGGATCCTTTATTTTTCATTCCAGGTCAGCTGCTAACAAATTTTGTGACTTTGGAAAATGTACTGAACTTCTCTGAATATTTATTTTTTTATCCCATCTGTTGAAATGATGCTAAAAATATTATCTACTCTTGATAAGTGAGAATGAAAAGAGAAATATTTGAGAAAATGCATTGGAAATAAAGTCTGGAAGAGGCTGTAAAGAGATCAAATGAATCATTCCCCTACCCCCACCAAGAAAACACAAGAAAAGAAAACAAAAATCCTGTATGAATATGAAATTACATGATTATTCCAAGGTCTGGCATAATGCCAGGCACAAAGTAGCAACTCAATAAATCTTTGATACATTCATTTGTCATTCCATTGTTTTAACAAATGTGGATTTTCACTTGCAGAAATGAATCCCTGAGGGTCTCAATAAATGAACCATCTGCTTCAGGGAATCATGAAGTCCTGCTACCTTGATTTTTGCTCATAGTTAAATTAACAGGTGTAGTAAGCTCTACAAGGAGAGCGCCTACCTGCCCCCTCTCCTTCCTGACCTGCAAGGCCTCCTCGCAGCAGGGATTTGCAGGTCCTTCGAGAGTGGTTAATGAACTGGGAAACTCACCAGCCAGCACAGGGTAAGGGTCTCAAACCTGAAGTTCCCAGCCATGATTTATTCAGCCGTCTCCACCAGCAACACTTGCACGGCCCTAAAAGCTTCATTGTGAAGATGAAACACAAAATAGAGAATTACCTAGATCACTCAGGCAACTATGAACAGTCTCACTTTGACTTGCTTGAGGCTGGTAGAAATCAAGGCCAAAGCATGTGAATTTTTCCCACTTTTTTCTCCCCCTGAGTTATCAGACTCATTTTCCAAGCACTGTTTCCCTCTATTCAGCCCATTCCTGGAGAGCTATGTCTGTACCCGTCTCTACCGCCAGTAAGAAGTGTAATTGAAGCAATTATCTGGATTGTTCAAGGGAAAAAAAGCCTCAGACATTCTTCTGCCTGAGTGATCTGGGTAATTGCTTCAATTTTCACATCAGTTCCCCATCTTCAGCAGCCTCTGGGATAGCCATTTAACTCAAACCCTGGGGTCTGCAGGTTACCATATGGGTCTAATCATTTCTGATTCCCTGGGCCCAGCGCCATTCCTGTAAGTACAAAAAATATCCGACCCTAGTAAAGATTAAAAACCAAATGAGCAGATGAAAAATGTTTTTAAAGATGTTTAAAAATGCCTTTAAAACTTGCAGAAATAATCTGTTGCCATAGAGTAGAAAATCTAGATGTCTTTCAAAAGTTGTCACCTCAGTTCAAGATGGCCAGATAACCCAGCCTCAGTGGGGAAGAAGTAAAGATTATCACATCCCTTTAGCATGACGTTAGCTGATCAGAAAGAAAAAGCCCTTTCTCTTCCAGGAGAGCTGACACATTGACTGAGATTCATGTTGCTAGATTAAACCTCCAGTTTGGTATTAATTCTTACTGAAAAAAAAAGTCAGGGCTCTGGAAAAATAAGATGGCAAAACATTGAGTCTAAGGAGGGAGAGGAAAGGAGGGAGAAAAGCCAAGCTCTGTGTCCCGGTGGTAGGGTGAGGGCACCTGTGAATGAGCATTGGCAATCTCAGGGCAGCATGCAGGCATGAGGCACTGGGCCCAGTGAGGAGCTGAGATACAGGAGGCAAGGGGCTTTGAAGCCCGCTGCCTGCCTCAGGGCTGACCCCGCGTGACCTGCTTGTCAGCTATTCCCTCATCTTCCAGAAACTGTGTCTAATTCATTCGTGCCCCCATTTAGATAAGAATTCAACATTGGTAGCTCTTCTAAACATCCACTTTCAGGGATGTATTAAGAAGTCATGTAAACTTACTAAAATGCACCAGGAAACACAGTAAGGGATTTCTATTGCACACCCTGCGGTCTCCAGAGTCCCATCCCCATCATGCAGCCACAGAAGGTCCCTTTCTATCCTGACATCCCACATGACTCTTCTCTCCCATGTCCTGACTTCCCCTGGACTCTTCCTGCCAGATGCAGACAGAGCCAGTCCATGTATCCCAGCTCTGTCCCAGTTTGCAGCCCCAAACCTATCGCTGTGTTCAGCAAAACTAAAGGCTCTCCTCTAGTCACCAGCTCCATCCTCCTCAGAGGCTGTGGGAAGGAAAAATGAATAGAAACATGTTTCCCATTACCCACAATGGCAATACACAGCCGCATCCTCAGCAAATCAGTTGCTTGTAAATATGTTCCATAAAGACACTTGCTATTTCCAAAGTTGATGGGGTTCCCTATAGAGATTCCCCTTTACTTTTTGAAGCAGTAAATGGAATGGGGTTTTCTTCAACAGAAGTGAAAGAAAAGTACCCAAAGACTAGAAGAACTAAACACTTGTATTAATTATCTATTGCCATGTAACAAATTACTCCAGCACTTTGCAGCTTAAAACAACATTTGTTATTTCATATCGGGTCAGGAATCTGGGCACCATGTTTCTGGGTCCTGGGGCTCAGGTTCTCTCTCATGCCGCCAGGTCTGCTGTTGTCTCAAAGCTCAGCAGGGGAAGGATCTGCTTCCAAGGTCACTCATGTGATTGTTGGCAGAATTCAGTTCCTCACTAGGGGTTGGCTAGAAGCTGCCCTCTATTCTTCATCATGTGGGCCTCACGCAGCTGTAGGCATCATGAGGAACAAGTAAGAAAGAGGGAACAGAGTGGCAAATGGCCTTGTTGAGCAAGCGTCTGAAGGCATTCCAGTGGCTGAATGTGATTGGTGATTTGCAGCATCCTCGCATCCTCCAAGAGGTCAAAATGCAAATCTTCCTGAAAACCCTGACCATCAAGACCATCACCCTGGAGGTGGAGCCGAGTGACATCCTCCAAAATGTGAAGGCCAAGATCCATGTTAAAGAGGGCATCCCCCCTGACCAACAGAGTCTCATCTTTGTAGGCAAGCAGTTAGAAGATGGCTGCACTCTTTCTGACTACAACATTCAGAAAGAGTCAGCCCTGCACCTGGTCCTCCATCTGAGGGGTGGCTATTAATTCTTCAGTCTTGCATTCGTAGTGACCAGTGATGGCACTACTCTGCACTAAAGCCATTTGCCCCAATTTAAGTTTATAAATTACCAGTTTCGGTAATAGCTGAACCTGCTCAAAATGTTAATAAGTGTTTTGTTGCATGGTGAAAAAGAAAAAAAAGAGGGAATAAGACAGAAACCATAGTTCTTCATAGCTTAATCTCATCCATCATTTTTGCCCTATTCCATTGATTAGTAGCAAGTCACTGGTCTAGCACACATTCAGAAGGAAAGGGTTACACAAGGATGTAAATAATAAGAGTCATGTATCATCCAGGGCATCTTAAAAAGCTGCCTGCCACAGCAGCCAATAAGTGAATTAGTTGTTCCTTCTGGATCACTTACACTGAAATAGAGCAGAGAGTAGAGTCAAAGGATACAACTTTGGAAACAAAATAAACCCTTCCCTCAAAAAGCCTCAGTCTAGCTGGAAGATAAGCTGTAGCAAAATTAAAAGAGAAATAACAGCCATTCTAAGCAAAAACCCAAGATAGCAACCATCAAAGGAAAAAAGCAATATATTACACCTCCTAAAAATATAAAGTTCTATACATCAAACACCATACACAATAGTAAAATAAGACAATCGGTTAAGGATGGCTTCTGCAACATATGTGACAAAGAGTTGATATCTTTAATAAAGAATTCTCGGCCGGGCGCAGTGGCTCACATCTATAATCCCGGCACTTGGGGAGGCCGAGGCAGGTGGATCACGAAGTCAGGAGATCAAGATCATCCTGGCCAACATGTGAAACCCCGCCTCTACTAAAAATACAAAAATTAGCTGGGCTTGGTAGCACACGCCTCTAATCCCAGCTACTCCGGAGGCTGAGTCAGGAGAATCGCTTGAACCCGGGGGGTGGAGCTTGCAGTGAGCTGAGATCATGCCACTCCACTCCAGCCTGGCGACAGAGCAAGACTCTGTCTCAAAAAAAAAAAAAAAAAAAAGAATTCCCACAAGAAAAATGACAATTGTAAATTCACAGTAGAAAAACTAGCCAAGACCATTAAAACACAATACATAAAAGAATTATCCTGAAATACATGAATAACTATTCAGCCTCATTAGTAACCAAAGGAATACCTATTCCATTGGCAAAGATTACAAAGAATAGTGCTTGATGTTCTAAAGTATACCAGGAAGGCAGCCTTCTCTTATCTTATGGTAGCGGGGTATGTTTGTAAAATTTTTCTGAGAGGGCAACATAAATCAAAATCCTGAAAAATATACAGGGTACAGACTTCTTGCCCAAAATGGCAAAGGGACCAGGTATGCAAGCACTTGTTCTCTTAGGGGTAAAGAGGTACAAATTTGTGTGGAGACATCTGGGGAGTAAAACTGAAAAATCATGCCAAATCATTGAGAGCCTTACACAGCAGGTCACAGTGTCTGGGTGGCCTTCAGCCAGCAGTGGGAAATCACTAAAAGTTTGTAAATAGAAGAGTACTCAGGTAAATGAAGATTACTAAGCACAGTTAGAAACACCAATGAGATTGGAAATTCAAGGACAGAATTGGAGAGATTCTGATCACTCTTTCCATGGGATCTCTGACCCTTCCCCTTTGACTCACTGTCCAGCAAAGCCAAGCAGGTAGCCCTTCTTACCAATTGCAGACTTGGGTGAATAGCTCCAGCCTTTTAGTCCCCTTTGTTCTTTGACATTTGAGGCCCATTGGCTTTCAAGCCAGAGACAGCACCTCCCACAGGGCATGGAACTGGTATACCATGAATGGCAACAAGGGAGGGGCAAAATCCGGGTGTGTTGGGTTGTAAACAACAGAAATCTACTTAGGCTAGCTAAGGCAAAAAACAGAGAGGAGTTAATTATAATTCTTGAGGAAATAGGCTGGACTGCAACTGAGCTCAGGAAAAAAAAAAAGCTGATAATTAACCCTTGGAGAATTATGAAAGGGCACGTGCGCTCTCTCATTCTCTCTCTCAGTTTCAGTTTTACTTCTGGACTCCGATGGTCTCAGCCCTGGTCAGGTGCCACTGTTGGACAAATGAACTCCGACCAAGAGCAAAATCGTGTTCAGCAATCATGGCTGTCATAAGTACTCCTTTAACCAAGTGAATTGGGCTGGGGGAGGGTGGGCAGGCAGGTCCAGAAAAGGGAAAACAACCATGGTGTTGCTATGAATGAAACTTGGGGATTAATGGAGGCATGAAAGAGACCTCATCCTTTCCCCTGTGGAATTCTTTCTGAAACAGATGCTGATGCAGCAACGTTCAATACTTCGTGTCCTCCATATCACTCATTTCATATTCAATTCTACCAGAGTCAAATGCCCCTGCTTTCTACTCCTCCCTGCCAATTCCCTACCTCCCAAAGACGCACAAATTACTTACTGACAGCCAGTAACATCCAGATCTCATAGAACGTTAATATGGCCATTGGCCAGCCTGCCACCAGCAGCCTCTGCTTTGGAAGCCAGCTGACCACTTGGCCCCACTGCACTGCAGATGGCTTGGAACTCTGAACATGACTTTATTTTTCCTTAAATGACCCATTCCCTTATTTATTATTTTTTGAGACAAGGTCTCATCACCCAGGGTGGAGTGCAGTGGCACAATCACAGCTCATTGTCCCGACTCATCCTCCCAGGTAGCTGGGACTACAGGCATGTGCTACCATGCCTGGCTAATTTTTGGTATCTTTTTTTTTTTTTTTTTTTGAGACGGAGTCTTGCTCTGTTGCTCAGGCTGGAGTGCAGTGGCGCGATCTCGGCTCACTGCAAGCTCCGCCTCCCAGATTCTCCTGCCTCAGCCTCCCGAGTAGCTGGGACTACAGGCGCCCTCCACCATGCCCGGCTAATTTTTGGTATTTTTAGTAGAGACGGGGTTTCACCATGTTAGCCAGTATGGTCTTGAACTTCTGACCTTGTGATCCACCCACCTCAGCCTCCCAAAGTGCTGGGATTACAGGCATAAGCCACCGCGCCCAGCCTAATTTTTTGTATGTTTAGTAGAGATGGGGTTTCACCATGTTGGCCAGGCTGGTCTTGAACTCCTGGCCTCAAGTGATCTGCCTCCCAAAGTGCTGGGATTACAGGCGTAAGCCTCTGTGCCCAGCCTGACCCATTCCCTTTTAAGAGGAGAGGGAGTAATTGAATTACCAATGAATTAATTGGATAAGACACTCTAACTCAGAAAAGAGATGAATTGGTATAAATAATACTTAAAAAGTCCAATCCTTTCATAAATAGTGAAGCTTCCAGACTCTGCTAATACAAGCACATAGTTGTGGGCAAGGCCACAGCTTGAACCCACTTGACAAACAATTCCCCAGCCCCGTTTGAAGGACTTATTACTCCTACAATACACAAATTGGCAACATTCATCCTCTTCATTCTGGTTAGTGAAAGCCAACTGTTTGTGCTGCTTCCTTGTCCATTTCTACTGGCATGCATCTCGGTACCTCAGCAAAATGCTAGCACCAGCCCCAAAACTTAAATCCTAGGTTCTGTTTTACTCTATTTAATCCATGCCATAAGGACTCAGTTTACACATACATAAACATATACAAACACATCTCAAATAAATATCATTGTTTTAGTGTTTCCAAAAATGTATTCACTCGTTTACTCATTCATTCCACAGATACCTATAAAGTGCCTACTAAGTGCCAGACACGTTCTAGATGCAGGGAATGCAACACTGACAAGACAGACATGGTCCAAGCCCTCATGTGGCTTTCGTTCTACTGGAGGAGGTAAACAATGGACAAATAAGCATATGACATAGTATGTCAAGCAGCAACAAATGCCATGAGGAAAAGTAAAGAAAGGTGAAAGGCTAGAGAGGACGAAGGGTAGCATTCTAGTTCAGGTGACCAGGAATTAAAGGAAATTTGGAGATATGATCAGTCCTTAAACTCTAACAGAAGAAATGTAGGAAAAAGGTACACATACACATAAAAATTTTTTTGAAAAAGAAAAAGAAGGAACAGAGAAAGGATATTCATTAGCTATTGCTGTGTAATGAACCACTTCAAAATTCAGTGTCCTGAAACAGCCATTTTTTATTCTCACCAATCCATGGGTCAGCTGGGCAGTTCTGCTGAAGAAGCCCTGGCTCAGGTGACCTTGGCTGGGCTCACTCACATTTTTGGGGATCAGCTGGCCCGTCAGCTTGTTCTAAGATGTTCTTGGCTCTTCTCCACATGTCTCTTGCATCACTCAATGAGGCTGGCCCAGGTGTGTTCTCATGGCAAGGTAGAGGTGCAAGAGTGAGCAAGCCCAAGTGTGCAGGAGGTCAAGTGGAAATGTGCATGTACCATTCACACCTCTGCTTTGCATTTGCTGACACTGGCCAAATCAAGCCACAAAGTTTTAGGGCAAAGGAAGTTGTTATGGACTAAATTATGTTCCCCCTCTAAAATAATATGTTGAAGTCCTAATCTTCAAGCCATGGGAGGTAATTGAGGTTAAATGAGTTAAGGGCAGGGCCCTAATCTAATAGGGCTGTGGCTTTATAAGAAGAGAGAAAGCTCCCTCTCTCTCTCCATGCCATGTGAGGACACAGTGAGCTGGCACCATCTCCAAGCCAGGAAGAGGGCTCTCCCCAGAAACTAACCATGCTGGCACCTTGACCTTGGAATTCCAGCCTCCTGAACTGTAAGAAAATAACTTCCTTTGGTTTAAGCCACCCAGTCCAACATTTTTTGTTACGGCAATTTGAGCAGACTAAGACAGGTGTGGACTCATGGACACCATTTATGGGAGACGTCCATGCAACTAGGTACCAAAGGAAGGAAGGAAGGGAGGGAGGGAGGGAGCAAGGGAGGGAGGGAGGGAACAAAAAAGGAAGGAAGGAAAACAGAAGGAGTAATGGGGAGGTGGTTGTGTGAAAGGTTCTGGTTCTGCCTGCAGTACTCTCTTTGTAGCCTATTCTCTTCCTATCTCAAAATTTCATGCAAGCCTTAGTAATATATTTTTTTTAATATGTCTTTTTTTTAATTTAACTTTTTAAATTCAGGGGTACATGTGCAGGTTTGTTACATAAGTAAACTTGTGCCATGGGGGTTTGTTGTACAGATTATTTCATCGCCGAGGTGTTAAGCCTAGAACCCATAAGTTATTTTCCTGATCTTCTCCTTCCTCCCATTCTTCACCCTCTGAAACGTCCCAATGTATATTTTTCCCTCTATCTGTTCATGTGTTCTCATCATTTAGCTCTCAATTTATAAGTGAGAATATGCAGTATTTGGTTTTCTGTTCCCTGCATTACTTTGCTAAGGATAATGGCCTTTAGCTCCATCCATGTTCCTGCAAAGGACATGATCTCATTCTTCTGTATGGCTGATAGTATTCTATGGTGTATATGTGCCACGTTCTCTCTATTCAGTCTACCACTAATGAGCATTTATGTTGACTTAGGTCTTTACTATTGTGAATAGTGCTGTGATGAACATACGTGCGGGTGTGTCTTTATGATAGAATGATTGATATTCCTTTGGGTATATACCCAGTAATGGGATTGCTGGGTCAAATGGTATTTCTGTTTTTAGGTCTTTGAGGAATCACCACACTGTTTTCCACAATGGCTGAACTAAGTTACATTCCCACCAATACTGTATAAGCATTTCTTTTTTCTCCACAGCCTCGCCAGCACCTGTTTTTTGTTTTTTGTTTTTTGTTTTTACTATTTAATAATAGCCATTCTTACTGGCATGAGATGGTATCACTTTATGGTCTTGACTTGCATTTCTCTAATGATTGGTGATGTTGAGCTTTTTTCGTATGCTTGTTGGCCGCATGTATCTTCTTTTGATAAGTGTCGGTTCATGTTCTTTGCCCACTTTTCAATAGAGTTGTTTTTTCCTTGTAAATTTAAGTTCCCTATAGATGCTGGATATTAGACCTTTATCAGATGCATAGTTTGCAAAAATTTTCTCCCATTCTGTAGGTTTTCTGTCTATTCTGTTGATAGTTTCTTTTGCTGTGCAGAAGCTCTCTAGTTTAATTAAATCCCGTTTGTCTAATTTTTAGACAAAATTCTGGAGAAAATTAGATCCCAATTTTTGCTTTTGTTGCAATTGCTTTTGGTGTCTTCATTATGAAATTTTGCCTATTCCTGTGTCCAGAATGGTATTGCCTAGGTTGTCTTCCAGGGTTTTTAGATATTTGGGTTTTACATTTAAGTCTTTAATCCATCTTGAGTTAATTTTTGTATATGGTGTAAGGAAGGGGTCCAATTTCAATCTTCCACATATGGCTAGCCAGCTATCCCAGCTCCAATTATTGAATAGACAGTGCTTTCTCCATTGCTTATTGTTGTCAGATTTGCCAAATATCAGATAGTTGTAGGTGTGTGGCTTTAGTTCTGGGCTCTTTATTCTGTTCTATTAGTCTATGTGTCAGTTTTCATACCAGTACCATGCTCTTTGGGTTACTGTAGCCCTGTAGCATAGTTTGAAGTCAGGTAACATGATGTCTTTAGCTTTGTTCTTTTGCTTAGGACTTCCTTGGCTATTCAAGCTCTTTTTTGGTTGCATATGAATTTTTTAAACAGTTTTTTCTAGTTCGGTAAGGAATCTCAATGTTATTTTTAAAATAATAGCATTAAATCTATAAATTGCCTTGGGCAGTATGGGCATTTTAACAATATTGATTCTTCCTATCCATGAACATGGAATGTTTTTCCTTTTGTTGGTGTCCTGTCTGATTTTTTTGAGCAGTTGTAGTTCTCGTTGTAGAAATCTTTCACCTCCCTGATTAGCTGTATTCCTAGTATTTTATTCTTTTTGTGGCAGTTATGAATGGAATTGTGTTCCTGATTTGGCTTTTGGCTTGACTATTGTTGAGGTATAGGAATGGTAGTGATTTTTGTGCACTGATTTTTTTTTAATTCTGAGACTTTGCTGAAGTTGTTTATCAGCTTAAGGAGCTTTTGGGCCAAGACTATGGAGTTTTCTGTATATAGGATCATGTCGACTGCAACAGGGATAATTTGCCTTCCTCTCTTCCTATTTGGATGCGCTTTATTTCTTTCTCTTGCCTGATTGCTCTGGCAAGGGCTCCCAATACTATACTGAATAAGAGTGGCAAGAGAGAGCATCAAAATGTGTCTTCTCATTTAATAGAGTTTGAGGATACCTATAGGCTTCCCTGCCCTAAAATATACATAAAAATATAAATTGACTCTAAAAAGCCACCTTAATATGCTTTGACTCAAATTATTGCAAGTTCCTATTCAAAAGAAAATGTGCCTTCACTCATTTAATAAGATTGAGCACAAGACTTTACCCTAGGAAATTATACCACATTTCTCTAAGGACTCTTCCAATTCAGAAAAATAAATTATATTCTTGCTACCTTGGGAGCTACTAAGGTAAGCAAGACATGATTCCTGCCTTCCTGGAGTTTACCATCTAGTGCAGGAACAAAGACAGGAAAAATTGTATGTGTTCATCTCTGAGATGAATTTTGGGCTTTCCTACGTATATCTGGAGGAGTGGACCTGTGGCAGTCACAGGGTAAAGCCATGACCTTGCAGGAAACTTGTGGGGTGTCCCCTGGGAGTGGTGGGGTTGAGGGGGGCACACATGTCTACTGTCAGTGCCCTGGAAAAGGGAGGTGAGCCTTGGGCAGGTGGGAGAAAGTTCCACCTTCTCCCTAGGCCGCTCTAGAAGCCCAAACTTCAAGGGTCCAGTGGCAGTGGGACTTGAGACAATGAGGCCCTGTTGTTGTAAGCCCCTATAGAACCCAAAGCCCAAAGCCTCCCCCTACTTTTTCTTCTGGCATTAGAAGTAAGGAAGGAAGGCTAAGGAGTGAGTATTGGCATCAGGAGAGCCAGCTCACCAAGGAGTGGCGGTGTATGCCTGAGTGCCCCAGGGAAGGCCATGCGCTGGTTTCCTCAGCTCTGGGCCCTGGCAGAGTGGCTTCCATATATGCCCACTCTGTGGCACTCCCTCCATACCTGCCAGACTGCAGGAACCCACTTGGCCCCGGGTGCTTCCTATGTTGTCTGCACTTGCCAGTCTTACATCTCCAGGGAAATCTTTACTGGCAGGCTAGAGGTGCACGCAGTGGACAAGGCAATGTGTCTTAGGTTGATCTTCCTAGCAGCAGAGCCTGAGAAGGGGATTCCTGCAGAGACATCTATTGGAGAGTCAGGGAAGCAGGAGTGTGGGAGAGGGCAGGGAGGGTGTGGGCTCTCCAGGAGGCCCAGGAGGAAGCTCCCCACTATCTTAGTCCATCTGTGCTGCTAAAACACAATATCACAGACTGGGTAATTCATAAGGAACAGAAATTCTTTTCTTATAGTTGTGGAGGCTAGGAAGTCCAAGATCAAGGCACTGGCAGGTTTTGTGTCTGGTAAGGGCCTTCTTGCTGTGTCCCCACATGGCAGAAGGGATGGAAGGGCAAAGAAAGAGGGGTGAATGCTGTGTCCTCATATGGCAGAAGTGTGAGAGGGTGATCCCTTCAACCTTGTGCTCTTTCACAGGCACTAATCCATTTATGAAGGCACAACCCTTATGACTTCATCACATCCCAAAGGCCCCACCTCTTAATACCACTACAATGGGGATTAAGTTTCAACACACGAATTTTGGACGGGACACATTCAAACCATAGCAACATCCTTGAGGCCAAGTGATGGCTTTCTGTACCCCTGTGTCAGCCAGTCATGGACTATGTGCTGCCCCCTCCCAGGTGGGATACTTCATTCTATGCTCTTTGGTGGAGGACAATTCTCTAGAGAAGGGAGCGGCTAGGAGCTGTTAACAGTCAATGCTCCCAGCAGCTAGGGGAGAGGTGCACAGGCTGGGAAAGGCTGTCTGGGTGGGGCACAATGACATCTGCAATGGTGGGACACGCTTGGCAGAGAAAAGGACCCACATGTGTAAGGAGCATGTCATATTCAGAGCTCAGCGCTGCTGGGCTGTAAACTGCAAGGGTCTAGTGAGATGACACAGGTGAAAATACCATACACAGATAAGACATCAGCTAAATGTCCCAAATCTGTATTTTTCACAGGGTTGATGCACAGGACCAGGTGAGGCACAGCAGACATAAAATGTTACTGTATATAAGCTAGAAAATCACTATGTAAGTGCTAATTATTTAAGATAGGTTTTTGAATGAGTACATTCAACAAGCATTTATGGATTATGTACTGTATGCCAGGCTCTGTACTAGGCACGAGGGATATGGCAGAAACTAATACAGCCTTGCTCCATGCCCTTCTGGAGCTGATGGTCCAGTGAGGGAAACAGACATTACACAATGACACAAATATCTGGAGGAGTGGACCTGTGGCAGATATCGCAACTGTGGTGAGTACTTTGGAAAGAAGAGTGCAGGATGCTAAGAGACTCCACTGGTACTGGTCCAAGAGCTGAAGAAATCTAGGACTCCCTGAACTAGGGCCATTAAACCAAGATTGGTAGAAGAACAGGTAACAGAATGCACAAAGGCCCTGAGTGGGTTTTGAGGAAAAAAACAGAAGATTTGAGTCTGGAGCAGGCAGAGAGGAATGGGACTGAACAGCTCAGGAATTGAAGAATGAACCATGGAGATTATATATATATATACACACACATACACATACACACCATGGAGATTTGATTATATGTATATATAAATACTCTCAAAAACTGAGACTTGTGATTCATTTACTTCCTCTTACCTCCTGTTGATGACCAGCCATATGTTTTCAACGGATACTAACATCTGTTACAAATTGTCACCATCAGTATAGCAGTGGGTTTTGAGGAAGATGTGTTTATTTTATTGCTCACCCACATCACAAGTCCAGTAATTTCTTTATCTCAAGCATCTTTCCCATATATTCCTCCTTTTTATGTCCTGAACAATCACACCAGACTAAGCCATCATGACATCATACCTAAATGACTGTAATTTCTTCTCCACCGCTTACTCTGCCCCCATATTCTCTGATGTCATATTTATCCTGTTGAGAACCACTGGAAAACCCAATTCCATTTTTATTATTCCATAAATTATAGATGATGTGCTAAGGTAGCAAACAGAAATGGGAGGCACAGCTATAGAAAAAATGGAAGCCAGATTATGCATAATTGCAGGAAAGATGATTACTTCCATCACCACTCCAAATCACAGAGAGTTAGCTGAAAGGCAAATAGAATTGATATGAGAGTTCAATAAGGTGACCAGATGAAAAATAAATAGATGAAAACCATCTGCCGTTCTGTTCATCAGGAATATTCATAAGAGAGTTGGAATGCCATTGACAAGAGCTGTCAATCCTCCGTGCTGTAATGCGAATGTCTGCATCCCCCTAAAATTCATATTTGAAACCTAATCCCCAGGTGTTACTGTTAGGGCTGGGGCCTTTAGGAGGTGATTAGGTCATGGAAGTGGAGTACTTATGAATGGGATTAGTGTGCTTATAAAATAAGCACAAGAGAGCCTGTTTGCCCCTTGTGTCATGTGAGAACACAGACAGAAGGCACTGTGTTTGAGGAAGCAAGCCCTCACCAGACACCAGATCTGCTGGTGCCTTGATCTTGGATGTTCTGGCCTCTAGAATGGTGAGAAATAAATTTCTGTTGTTTACGAGCTACCCAGTTTATGGCATTTTGTTGTAACAGCCCAAACAAACTAAGACATTCAGGGTTTCACAAAGAGGTAGAGAGAAAGGGATACTTTTCTTAAGTGAACAGTCAGAAGAGTAAAGGCCCAGTCTCTGGAGCTAGGCTGCATGGGTTTGAATCCCAGATCCACTTCTGCGCAGCTGAGTAACTTTGAGCAATCTATCTAACCTCTCTGTGCCTCAATTTGCTCATCTGTAAAATAGAGATAATAATCTTTGTACTACCTCAAAGTTACTATGAGGATTAATGAGCTAACATACCTAGAGTTTTAGAGTATGCCTGGCAAGAAATAAGCACTATAGAAGTGTTTGCTATTTGTATTAGTAGCGGTTCTCTAGAGGGACTTAACTAGTAGGATATATATAGGAGTTTATTAAGCAGTATTAACTCGCATGATCACAAAGTCCCACAATAGGCCATCTGCAAGCTGAGGAGCAAGGAAGCCAGTCCGAGTCCCAAAGCTGAAGAACTTGGAGTCCGACTTTCAAGGGCAGGAAGCATCCAGCATGGGAGAAAGATATAGTAGGCTGGGAGGCTAAGCCAGTCTAGCCTTTTCACATTTTTCTGTCTGCTTTATGTTCTGACTACGCTGGCAGCTGATTAGGTGGTGCCCACCCAGATTAAGGGTAGTCTGCCTTTCCCAGCCCACTGACTCAAATGTTAATCTCCTTTGGCAACATCCTCATAGACATACCAGGATCAATACTTTACATCCTTCAATTCAATCAAGTTGACACTCAGTATTAACCATCACGCTATTATTATTATATATTGCTATTATTAACTCTCTCTTTGTCATCTGCCCTAAAAATTTGTCTTAAACCCTGAGTGTCACAAATTCTTCCATGAAAACAGTTCTATTATCTTCTAATTCCCACTCCTTTGATTAATATAGGGGTTCTGTATAAGTCCAAGGCCCAGGCACTGTGCTAGCTTTTCCATCATTACTGACCCCCTCCTTAGTTCAGAGTATTTTCTCCAAAAGCAATAAAAGTCTGCAAAGACACAACTCAGCATTCTGCAAAGACAACATTACTATCTTAAATTCTAGGAAAGTTTATCTCCTTGGAACTAGTCTCAAACACCTTCATTTAGAAGAGGATCTTTGCTCTACATTTGCATAACTAAAATTTCCCCCTGAATGGAATCCCAGGACCAAAGAAATTACCTCAAGAAGGAAGATTTTAGATGAGAGGAGTTGTTTGCTTGTTTTTATCTTCTTAATTATCAAGTTTTCAAAAGTATTAGGATCCAGGTTTCAGCTTGGTCATGCCAGATGCAGATGCCCACTATCTTCATATTCCGAAGGCTTTCAGATAATGTGGCGGCTTCATCTGAAGAGTTTTGTCACTGAATATAGAGATAACAAGGCACAGAAGGGATCTGCTATGTGGAATCAGCAAAGGATGCAGCAGGGACCCCAAGCCAAAGATGACTAGTAAGATTGATTACCTAGTGTTATTTTACTGTCTTTATTTCCCCCTCTTGTACCCTGAGCTTTCAATAATCTCCTAGCTTATTCTCAGTTGTGTCAAATAGAATTAAGGAAAGAGTTATATGTCATAGTACTTGGGCTGAACCCTCAAAAGTAAAGCAGGGTCCCTGAGGCCAGCCTGTAGGTGGTAGGAGCATTTACTGAGGGTAGGAGTCAGGGCTTTGAGGTCCAGCCAGCACTCCCTACTCGGTAATTCCTCCCCCAGAGCCAGCCTTGGAGGATCTGCACTAGATTTTATTAGGCTAGCCGTCTGGTTCCCTAACACCATAAATCCAAATAGCATCAATACAAGGGAGAATGTTATACAGCAGTACCATGGGGAATTAGAGGTAACTTATGACAATTCAAAAGCCAAAGGAACTATTTCTAACTGTCAAGGGATAAGGCATTACTTCACAGGAGAGGTGACATTTCAGAAAAAATAGTGGCTTAAACATACAAGGATTTATACTCTTCATAAGAACATGATCCAGGACTGATATGGCAGCTCCAGGCATCCCCCAAAGAACCTAGTAATCAATGCAAAAAGATTTTCTATATTTTTGCTCTGGCATCCTGAGTGAGCAACCTCCATTTTCAAGGTTGCCTCGTTGTCCAAGATGACTGTTAGCACACAACAGTCTTTTTGTCCAAGATGGCATGTTAGCCTTCAAGGCCACATGCTAGGCAGCAAGAAAGGCAAAGGGTCACAATCCTGCCTAATCAGCTGCCTTTCTGCAGCCCCCTCCAAAATGCAGGCAACACTTCCACTTACAGCTCATTGGCCAGAACTCACTCACACAAGCACACCTCACTGCTGTAGTCTTCTAGCTGGGTACCTTGCTGTCCCAAATAACATTGAGATTCTGTGCTTAAGAAGGAAGGGGAAAATAGATGTTAAATCTCAACTAGTGGTTCCTGGCACAGGTATTCTGAGAGTTTCTAAACAAAGTAACAATATCAATCCAAATGCCCCAAAGAAAACCACCTCATCAGTGGAGGATAAAATGGAGGATTGGACAGAAATGCCACTTCCAGTTTGGTAGCATACAGAGCTCTGCAGACCCATTCTCCAGCAAAATAAGCAAAGCTGGTGAAAACTATTTTCAAAAAAATAACCATTTAAAGTCTCTGGAAATTGTCCTAAGGGCATAGAACAAATAAAGAAATATTTATTGAAAGAAATGTATTAAAACTCAGTAAGAACGGTAAGCATCTGTAGCATTTGAGCCTTGCCTGTCTCCTGTCGCCCTTCCTCTCTCTACCCCATTTCAGCTCCGTGAGAACTCCACTGCAAATAGATGTGGTCAAGAAGACAGGGCTCCCTCTTCTCTCACTGCCTAGTCAATGGTTATCATATCTCACTGGAAAAGGCAGGCCACCAGCATTTCTCTACCCTTCCAACTGCAAGTTGAAGAAGCTAAATTCCTGATGAGCTCTCTTCTATTCTTCCATCCAGACTTAATCCATAGGATGGAGGACCTGTGCCAGGTATAGAAAACCAAGAATACCAGACTGTATATCACTCTCACCCATTTGCTCACCTGTAGGACAGAGGCAAGCCAAGACTAGAGGCTACCACACCAGCTACCCAGAGCTTACAGTAGTAGTTCAGAGATTTTGCCCAGGGGCAGTCTATAAAAAAAAAGAGAACTTCAAAGTTCTGGCCGAAGGAACTGACTTTATTTAAAACACAGTGTGGCATAGTGTAAGCCTACGAGTGCTCTAGAAAACAATAATTTATTTTAATTAACAGCAATAAGCAAAACCACAGATTAGCTAGTTCAGGAAGAGAGAGGAAAAGAAGAGCCCTCTTGGGGTCAGAATAAACCTCCAAAACTGGCCTCAAAAGCTAACCCTGGCAGAATTCTGGTAAGATGATTGATTGTGAAGCACCAGAACTCTGTCTCCTCACCTAGACAACAATTACACTGACAGAATATGTCTGCTGTAACTATTTTGGAACTGTGGATCGATGGCTTGGAACATTAATCATGGCAAATTTCGGTCAATTTCAGCTGTGAGCACAATAGCTGTTAGCAGCCACTCATCACCCACACCCAGCCCCATGTCAGAGAGTCCTTCACATGTGCCTACAGCAGCTTGCACACAGCTAGTGGGATCCAAGGTGGCCAAAAGGACACTGTTCTCTAACTCTTAGGATCTGTGCTCTGATCACTGATTGTTGCATTTGATTACAGAGAGGCAGACAAAGGAGAAGTGGCTGTTGATGCACCACCCCAGTATTGCAGGCCCCTCCACCTCCAGGTAAAATGATTTACATATTTAAAGGTCAGTGCTTCCCTCACTTTATTTTTCTCTTCTTCTCCTTTTGAGAGTCAGATGCTGAAGACTGAGACATTCCAGAGTAACCACACATATAGAAGAAATTGGAAAGTCACCATGCCAGAGGAAAGCACAGGCTTGGAAAACAGCTGAGAAGGCCTTATGTTGACACTTTCGGCTGATCTTTGGCACAAAGACAGCCTACAACAATAAAAATAAATAAATAAAATAAAATAAAATAACTAAACCAAAATCCTGCAAACCCTGGGGAGAAGGGAGAATATGATTTCCAGAGTCACTACATTATAAAATCCAAATGTCCAGTTTTCAACAAAAATGTTACAAAGTATACAAAGACACAGGAAAGTATGGCCTTTTTGAAGGAAAAAACAATAGAAACTGTCTCTGAAAAAATAACTGATGGTGGATCTACTTGAGAAGACTTTAAAACAATTAGCTCAAAGAACTAAAAGAAGACATGGAGAAAGTCAAGAAAACAATGTATGAACAAAATTGAAATATCAATAAAGAAATGGAAAACCCAAAAAGGAATTCTGGACCTGAAAAGTACAATAACTGAAATAAAAAATTCACTAGAGAGATTCAAAGGCAGATTGAGCAGGCAGAAGAAAGAATCAGTACACTTGGAGATAGAACAATAAAAATCAAATCTGAGGAACAGAAAGAAAAAAGATTGAAGAAAAGCAAACAGAGCCTAAAGGACCTGTAGGATGCCATCAAGTACTCATTCACCAGCATATTCATTGTGTGGGTCCAAGAAGAAGAGAGAGAGAGGAAAAAAGAATATTTCAAGAAATCATGGCTGATGACTTTCTAAATTTGATGAAAGACATGAGTATAAACATCCAAGATGCTTAACAAACTCCAAATAGGATAAACTGAAAGAGACTTACTGAGGCACATAATAATCAAACTGTTGAAAGACAAGATAAAGTGACAATTTTGAAAGCAGCAAGATTTCTTATCAGAAACTGGAGGACAGAAGGGCCAATATATTAAAGATACTAAAACAAAAATAAAACAAAACAAAACAAACACATACGAAGAAGCCTGTTAATTAAGAATCCCATATCTGACAAAACTGTCTGTCAAAAGTGAAGGAAAAATTAAGACATTTTCCGATAAACAAAAACTGAAAGAGTTCATTGCAATTAGATCTGCCCTGCAAGAAATTATAAAAGGAGTTCTGCAGGTTGAAATGAAAGAATACGGCTGGGCATTGTGGCTTATGCCTGTAATCCCAGCACTTTGGGAGGCTGAAGTGGGCGGATCACGAGGTCAGGAATTCAAGACCAGCATGACCAACATGGAGAAACCCCATCTCTACTAAAAAATACAAAAATTAGTCAGGCATGGTGGGGTACACTGTAATCCCAGCTACTCAGGAGGCCGAGGCAGAAGAATCACTCGAACCCAGGAGGCAGAGGTTGCAGTGATGGAGAATGCACCATTGCACTCTAGCCTGGGCAACAGAGCGAGACTGTCTCAAAAAAAAAAAAAGAAAGAAAGAAAGAATACTAGATGGTACTTGAAGCTGTGTAAAGATATAAAGATCTCAGTAAAGGCAAATACATTGGCAGTTATAGAAATTAGTATTATTTTAACAATGATATGTAAGTTCACTTTTGGTGTTCTAGGTGACATTAGGGATGAATGCGCTTAAAGAAACATTATTAGTCTAAAAGATAGTGTTATTGTAACTTTGGTTTGTAACTCCACAGTTTGTTTTCTACATAATCTAAGAGACTAATGTATTACAAATGATTAGTTATGTTTTTGGACACACAATATATAAAGATGTGTGACATCAACAACTGAAAGGGGTAGAGATAGATCTATGAAAGGAGAAGAGTTTTGTATGTTATTGAAATTAAGCTGGTATAAATTCAAAATAGAGTATTATAACTTTAGGATATTCAGTGTAATCCCAATAATAACCACAAAGAAAATAGCTAAAGAATACACACCTATAAGGTAAGAATTTAAATATTTCACTACCAAAAATCAATTAAACACAAGACAGTAATATCGGGAATAAGGGACAAAAAAGCTATAACATGCATAGAAAACAAACAGCAAAATGACAGAAAGTACTTCTAACTGATACTTTTATATACTTTAAATGCAAATGTAATGTAAATTCTCCAATCAAAAGACAAAGATTGGTAGAATGGATTTAAAAAACATAATTCGACTAAGTATATCCCATTTACAAGAAACACACTTCAGATCCAAAGACACAGATGGGTTGAAAGAAAAAAGATGGAATGACATTCCATGAAAATAGTAACCAAAAAAGGGCAGGGGTGGCTATACCAATATCAAACAAAATAGACTGTAAGTCAACAAAGGTAAAGACAGACATTATATGTTAATAAAAGTTTCAATGTGGCAAAAAGTAATGACAATTATAAACATTTATGTACTTAATGACAGACCACCAAAATATATGAAGCAAAAGTGACAGAATTGAAGGGGGAAAAAGATAGTTCTACAATAATAGTTGGAGACTTCAATACCCCACTCTACATAATGGATTGAACAACCAGACAGAATGTAAGTAAAAAAATAGAAGATTTGAACAGCACAACAAACTAACGAAATCTAACAGAAATATACAGAACACTTTACCAAACAACAGAATACACATTATTCTCAAGTGCACATGGGATGTTTTCCAGGCAGACCATATGTTAAGCCAAAAATTAACTCTCAATAGATTTTAAAAGACAGATATTACACAAAGTATCTTCTCTGACAATGAGATAAAGTCAGAAATCAATAACATAAAAACTAAAATATTCACAAGTTTGTAGAAATTAAACAATAAACTTTTTTTTTTTTTTAAGATGGAGTCTCATTCTGTCGCCCAGGCTGGAGTGCAGTGGTGCGACCTCGGCTCACTGCAACCTCCACCTCCCAGGTTCAAGCTATTCTCCTGCCTCAGTCTCTGGAGTAGCTGGGATTACAGGCATGTGTCACCATGCCTGGCTAATTTTTGTATTTTTAGTAGAGACGGAGTTTCACCATGTTGGTCAGGCTGGTCTCGAACTCCTGGCCTCAAATGATGCTGGAGGACTTACACTTACTGATTCAAAAACTTACCATAAAGCTATAGTAATCAAAACAGTGTGGTACTGGCATAAAGACACATGTTGTCCAATGGAATAGGATAGAGAGGCCAGAAATAAAGCCTTGCATATATGGTCAAATGATTGTCAACAGGCTGCCAAGAACATCCAATGTGGGAAAAGACAGTCTTTTCAACAAATGGGGTGGAGAAAACTGGATATCAACATACAGAAGAATGAAGTTGGACCCTTTCCTAACACCATGTGGAAAAATTAATTCAAAATGGATCTATGAGCTAAATGCAAGACCTAAAACTAAAAAACTCTTAGAAGAGAACAGAAAAGAAAAGCTTCACAACATTGGATTTGGCAATGATTACCTGAACATAACACCAGAGACTGAGGCAACAAAAGAAAAAATAGACTTCATAAAATTTGACTACATAATATTTAAATATATATATATATTAAAAACGCTATCAACAGAGTAAAAAGGCAACCCACAGAATGAGAGGAAATATTTGCAAGTCAGCAATCAGAAATGACAAAAGTAACATTATAACAGATCACACTGAAATACAAAAAAATTCTCAGAGACTATTATGAACACCTCTATGTACACAAACTAGGAAAGCTAGAGGAAATGAATAAATTCCTAGAAATATGCAACCTCCCAAGATTGAATCAAGAAGAAGTTGAAACCCTAAAGAGACTAATATCAAGTTAAATTGAATCCGTCAAAAAAACCTACCAACCAAAAAAAGCCCTGGACCAGATAAATTCACAGCCAAATTCTACCAGATGTACAAAGAAGAGCTGGTACTAACTCTACTGAAACTGTCCTGAAAAAAAAAAAAAAAAAAAAAAAGGAGGAGGGACTCCTCTCTAACGTATCCTATGAAATCAGCATCACTCTGATACCAAAACCTAGCAAAGAAACAAAGAAAAAGAAAAAGGAAAACTACAGACCAAGATCCCTGATGAATATAGACACAAATAATTTCCACAAAATGCTAGGAAATTGAATCCAGAAACACATCAAAAAGTTACTTCACCATGATCAACTAGGCTTCATACCTGGATGCAAGGTTGGTTCAACATATGCAAATGAATAAATGTGATTTACCACATAAACAGAATTAAAAACAAAAACTATATGATCATCTCAATATATATGGAAAAAGCTTTTGATAAAATCTAATATCCTTTCATGATAAAAAAAAAAACCTTCAACAAATGAGGCATTGAAGGAACATACTTCAAAATAATAAGAGCCATCTATGACAAACCCTCAGTCAATATCATACTGACTGGGCAAAAGATGGAAGCGTTTCCCTTAAGAACAGGAACAAGACAAGGATGCTCACTCTCACCACTCCAATTCAACATAGTACTGGAAGTCCTACCCAGAGCAATCAGTCAAGAGAAAGAAATAAAATGTATCTGACTAGGAAAAAAAGAAGGCAAATTATCTCTCTTTATTGATATGACTCTATGCCTAGAAAACCCTAAATACTCCAACCAAAGGCTCCTAGAACTGATAAACTACTTTAATAAGGTTCCAAGACACAAAATCAATGTACAAATATCAGTAGCATTTCTATACACTAATAACACACAAGCTGAGAGCCAAATTAAGAATGCAATCCCATTTACAGTAGCCACACACACAAAAATACCTAGGAATATAATGAGCCAAGGAGGTGAAAGATCTCTACAAGGAGAACTACAGAACTCTGCTGAAAGAAATCATAGCCCAGCGCTTTGGGAGGCCGAGGTAGGCAGATGACCTGAGCCCAGAAGTTTGATACCACCCCGGGCAACATTGTGAAAACTTGTCTCTACACAAAATTATAAACAAATTAGCAGGGCATAGTGGCTCATGCCTATAGTTCCCAGCTACTCAGGAGGCTGAGGTAGGAGGACTGGTTGAGCTTGGGAAGTCAAAGCTGCAACAAGCTGTGAGCACACCATTGCACTTCAGCCTGGGCGACAGAACGAGACCTTGTGTTAAAAAAAAAAAAAAAAAAATCATAGATAACACAAACAAATGGAAAAATATTCCATGCTCATGGATTAGAAGAATCAGTATCATTAAAATGGCCCTACTGGGCTGGGTGCATGGCTCACACTTGTAGTCCCAGAACTTTGGGAGGCTCAGCTGGTGGATAGCTTGAGCCCACGAGTTCGAGACCAGCCTGGGCAACATGGCGAAACCCCTCTCTACAAAAAATACAAAAATTGGCTGGGCACAGTGGCATGTGCCTGTTGTCCTAGCTACTCAGGAGGCTAAAGTGGGAGGATCAATTGGGCCTAGGAGGCAGAGGTTTCAGTGAGCCCAGATCGCACCACTGCACTCCAGCCTCGGTGACAGGAGACCCTCTCTCAAAAAAAAAAAAAAAAAAAAAAAAAAAGGCCCTACTGCCCAAAAAATATCTATAGAGATTCAGTGCTATTCCTATCAAAGTACTAGTGTCAATTTTCACTTGAATAGAAAATTCTAAAATTCATATGGAACCAAAAAAGAGCCCAGACAGGCAAAGCAATCCTAAGCAAAAAGAACAAAGCTGGAGGCATCACATTACCCAGCTTGAAACTATGCTATAAGGCTACAGTAACCGAGACAGCATGATACTGGTATGAAAACAGACACATTAACCCAGAAAGAAAGCCACACACCTACAGTCATCTGATCTTCAACAAAGTTGACAAAAATGAACAATGGGGAAAGAACTTCCTATGGTGGTGGGAGAGCTGGCTAGCCATATGCAGAAGATTGAAACTGGACTGCTACCTTTCACCATAAACCAAAATTAACTAAAGATGGATTAAATACTTAAATGTAAGACCTCAAACTACCAAAATCTCAGAAGAAAATCTAGAAAATACTGTTCTGGACATGGGCCTTGAGAAAGAATCTATGCTAAATCCTCAAAAGCAGTTGCAACAAAAACAAAAATCGACAACTGGGACCTAATTAAACTAACAAGCTTCTGTACAGCAAAATAAACTATCAAAAGAGTAAACAGAAAACCTACAAAATGAGAGGCCATATTTGTAAACTATGCATCTCACAATAGTCTAATATCTAGAATCTATAAGGAACTTAGCAATCCAACAAACCAAAAACAAATAACCCCATTTAAAAAACAGGCAAAAGACATGAGCAGACACTTCCCAAAAGAAGATATATAAGCGGCCAACAAACATATATACAAAAATGCTAAACATCACTAATCATCAGAGAAATGCAAATTAAAACCACAATGAGATATCATCTCACACCAGTCAGAATAGCTATCATTAAAAAGTCAAAAAATAATGGATGCTGGCAAAGTTGTGGAAAAAAGGGAACATTTATACACTATTGGTGGGAATGTAAATTAGTTCAGGCACTGTGGAAAGCAGTTTGGAGATTCTTCAAAGAACTTAAAATGGAACTACTATTCAACCCAGCAATCTCATTACTGGGTATATACAGAAAGGAAAACAAATTGTTCTACCAAAGAGACACATACACTCATATGTTCATTACAGCACTATTCACAATAGCAAAGACATGGAATCAACTTAGGTGCCTAACAATGGTGGACTGTATAAAGAAAATGTAGTACATATACATCATGGCACACTGTGCATCCATAAAAAGAACAAAATCTGTGTTTTGCAGCAACATGGATGCATCTGGAGGCCATTATCCTAAGCAAATTAACCCAGGAACAGGAAACCAAATACTGCATGTTCTCATTTGTAAGTAAGAGCTAAACATTGGGTACACATGGACGTAAAGATGGGAACAATAGATACTAGGGACTACTAGAGAAGGAGAGAGGTTGGGGGCAGGGCCTGAAAAATTACCTGTTGGGTACTTTGCTCACCACCTGGGCGACAGGATCATTCATACCCCAAACCTGAGCATCATGCAATATACACATGTAACAAATACACACACACACACACACACACACACAAATCCCTGCATATATACCTTGTGAATCTAAAATACAGTTGAAATGATAAATAAATAATTTTAAAAAGAAAATATTTGCAAATTATATATCTGATAAGGGTATCTGAATATATAGAGAACCCCTAAAACTCAGCAACAAAAAAGCAAACAACCCTATTTCAAAATAGGCGAAGGACTTGAGTAGACATTTCTTGAAAAAAGATATGCAAATGGTCAGTACACACACAATCTAAGTGATGCTTAACATCACTAATCACTAGGGAAATGCCAATCAAAATTATGAAGAGATACTACCTCACACCCACTAGGATGGTCACTATAACAAACAAACAAACAAGAAAATAACAAGTTTTGGCAAAGAGGTGGAGAAATTGGAACCTTTGTGCATTGTTGGTGGGAATGTAAAATGAGGTAGCTGCTGTGGAAAACAGTATGGCAGTTTCACAAAAAATTAAAAATAGAATTACCATATAATTCAGTAATTTCACTTCTGGGTATGTACGCCAAAGAACTGAAATCAGGGTCTTAAATAGAAACTGGTACACCCATGTTTATAGCAGCATTATTCACAATAGCAAAATGTGAAAGCAATTCAAGTGTCCAACAACAAATTAATAAAGAAGCGAAATGTGGTATATACAGATAATGAAATATTATTCAGCCTTAAAAGGGAATGAAATTCTGACATATGCTACAACATGGATGAACCTTGAAGACATTATGCTAAGTGAAATAAGCCACTCACAAAGAGATAAATATTGCATGATTCCACTGTAAGTGAAACTGACAGTGGGTACTTAGAGTAGTCAAAATCATAGAAACAGAAAATAGAATTGTGGTTGCCAGGTACTGGGAAGAGGGAGGAATGAGATGCTATTTTTAGTGGGCAGAGTTTCAGCTTTGAAAAATGAAGAGAGCTCTGGAGATGGATGGCAGTAATAGTTGCACAAAAATATGAATGTACTTAACACCTCTGAACTTACAATGGTTAAGATAGTAAATTGTATATTATGTGTACTTTATCACAATAAAAAATTGGGGTAGAGTAGATGGGGTGATTAATTATGAGATAATCATTTTCTGTGTTGAGAATAGTCACTGTAAGAGGTGACTTTGCAAATGTAATATAGAAACTATATTATAAATTTGTTCATATGCTCTCAAATAAAAATGACTAACACTTGAAAGGAAATTAAAGTTCATCCTGCCAGAATTCAATTGGGTCATACTGTTAAGCAATTTATGGCAAAAACAATCAAGCAGTTAGCCAGTAATTAATGGAGTCTAATGGACTGATGTAATACCAAATGAGACAGTTCAAAAGAGAAATCAAGAAAAGAGACAGTAGACAGAGCCCTGACAAAACCACTCTCGGCTGGGCGCGGTTGCTCATGCCTGTAATCCCAGCACTTTGGGAGGCTGAGGTGGGCAGATCACCTGAGGTCAGGAGTTTGAGACCAGCCTGGCCAACATGGTGAAACTCCTTCTCTACTAAAAATACAAAAAAAATTAGCCCGGCGTGGTGGTGGACACCTGTAATCCCAGCTACTTGGGAGGCTGAGGCAGGAGAATCTCTTGAACCCAGAAGGCAGAGGTTGCAGTGAGCCAAAATGGTGCCAATGCACTCCTGCCTGGGCAACAAGAATGAAACTCTGTCTCAAAAACAAAAACAAACCACTCTCATTTCAGGTTGGCTATGTGCATGCCAGAGGCCATGCCCTCTGAGGAACAACACCAAAGCCTTCACACTGCAGGGTTAATAGACTTTACTAAAACAGCTTAGCCAAGTCACAAAATAATGAAACAAGCAAACCACAACTAAATCAAGTCCAGAAGAAGGGAGAGGGTAATTAATATCCAGAGTTGCTGCAGTATATTACCTGAAATTCTACTTTTCAATAACAACAAAAAAATATGAGACATGCAAAGAAACAGCAAAGTATGACCCATGCACAGGGGAAAAAAACAGGCAAGAGAAATTGTCTGTGAGATAGACTGGGTATCAGATTTAACAGACTTTAAAGTAGCCATTATAGTTCAAAGAACTAAAGGAATGCTTAAAAAAGAAAGGTAGGAAAACAATGTCTCATCAAATAAATAATATCAATAAACAGATAGAAATTATTTTTATTTTTATTTATTTATCTTGAGATGGAGTCTTGCTCTGTCGCCCAGGCTGCAGTGTAGTGGTGCAATCTCAGCTCACGCAACTTCCACCATTTTAATAATTGGCAAGGCATGGTGGCTCATGCCTGTAACTGCAAGACTTTGGGAGGCCGAGGTGGGCAGATCACTTGAGGTCAGGATTTCAAGACCATCCTGGCCTACATGGTAAAACTCTATCTCTACTAAAAATACAAATAAAAGTTCGCTGGCATAGTGGCACATGCCTGTAATCCCAGCTACTCGGGAGGCTGAGGCAGGAGAATGGCGTGAACCCAGGAGGCGGAGCTTGCAGTGAGCCGAGATCGTGCCACTGCACTCCAGCCTGGGCGACGGAACGAGCCTCCGTCTCAAAAATAAATAAATAAATAAATAATAAATAAATAAATAAAGAGAGAAAATGGTTGATAACTTCCCAAGTGTGCTGAAAAACAACGTGCACATCCAAGAAGTTCAATGAACCTCAACCAGGACAAATGTAGAGATGCACACCCAGACACATCATAGAAAAAATGCTGAAAATCAAAGATAAAGAGAAAACCTTGTAAGTAGCAAGAGAAAAGCTGCTCATCACAGGCAAGAAAACCCAAGAAAGACTAGCATCTGACTTCTCAGCAGAAACAATGAAAATTAGAAGGCAAAAGAATGACATATTTAACATAAAGAAAAAATCTGCCCCCCCCCCGCAAATGTTACATCAGCAAAACTATCTTTCAAGAATTGAGGTGAAATAAAGAAATTCCTAATAAACAAATAATGAGAGACTTTATTGCCAGCATACTTGCCTTACAAGAAATAAATGAAGTTCCTAGGGCTGAAAGCAAGTGAACGAGATGAAATTTTAAATCCACATGAAAGAGCAAAACGCAGCAGTAAAGGTATTGATGTAATTATAAAAGAGTGTAAATGCATCTTTTTTCTCTCAACTGATTTTAAAAGTCATTGTATAAGATAATATGTATATAACTGTATTATTGTACCTATAACATATAGAAATGACAGTAACCACACAAAGGAGGTGTACTGGAGCAAGAAATGACACCGTTATGCCTGTAATCCCAGTGCTTTGAGAGGCCAAGGTGGGATGACCATTTGAGGCCAGGAGTTGGAGACCAGCCTGAGCAACATAGTGAGACCCCATCTCTACAAAAAAAAATTTAAAATTAGCCAGGCATGATGACGCACACCTGTAGTTCTAGCTTCTCTGGAGGCTGAGGTGGGAGGATCACTTGAGTTCAGAAGTTCAAGGTTATATTGAGCTGTTATAGCATCACTGTATTCCAGCCTGAATGACAGTGCAAGACCCTGTCTCTAAAGTAAAAAAAAGAGAAGAAATTATACCAGATGATATGATAACTCAAACCCACAGGAACAAAGAGAACTGGGAATAATAAATAAGAAGGTAAATAAAGCAACCTCTATAAAAATATGCTTGCTTTTCCTCTCTTTTGTCAGCCCCTTTAATTAACATAAAATTATATAAAGTAATAGTTTTAACAATGTATTGTTGGGTTTGTAACATATATAGATATAATATGTATAACAATAATAGCACAAAAACAGGGAAGAAGGAATAGAGCTATCTAGAAGTAACATTTCTACATCTCACTGGAATTAAGTTGGAATAAAACTCAAGTAAATTCTGATAACATGTGTATGGTAATGCCTAGGGATTACAGCTGAGATAAATGAGAATGTAGGACAGCAATAGAGAAAATCAATGAAACCAAAAGTTGGTTCTTCAAAAAGATCAACAAAATTGACCAACCTTTAACTACATTAACAAGGAAAAGAAGAAAGAAAAATTACTAAAATCAGAAATGAAAGAAGGGACATTACTACTGACCTTACAGAAATAAAAAGAAAATAAGGAAATACTACAGACAATTCTAAGCCAACTGATTAACTTATATGAAATGAACAACCTATGAAAACATAAACTACTTAAAGTGACCTAAGAAGAAATTTTTTAAAATCTTCAGTAGAGCCACACAATAGAATACTATTCAGCAATAAAAAGAAATGAAGTACTGTCAAATGCTACCACTTGGATTAACTTTGAAAACGTTATGCCATATAAAAGAAGCCAGTCATAAGGACCACATCTAATATGCTTTCATACACAGAAAATGTGCAGAATACGCAAATCTATAGAAATACAAAGTAAAGGCCGGACCTGGTGGCTCACACCTGTAATCCCAGCATTTTGGGAGGCCAAGGCGGGTGGATCACCTGAGGTCAGGAGTTCGAGACCAGCCTGGCCAACATGGTGAAACCCCGTCTCTACTAAAAATACAAATATTAGCTGGGCGTGGTGCTGGGCGCCTGTAATCCCAGCTACTCAGGAGGCTGAAGCAGGAGAATCGCTTGAACCTGGGAGGCAGAGGTTGCAGTGAGCCGAGATCGTGCCATTGCACTCCAGCTTGGGCAAGAAGAGTGAAACTCTGTCTCAAAAAAGAAAGAAAGAAAGAAAAAGAGAGAGAGAGAGAAAGCAAGCAAGCAAAGCAAAGCAAAATACAAAGTAGATTATTGATTGCCCAGGGCTGGGAGTAAGGCAATGGGAGACTTGGGGAGGGAAGGCTAATAGGTGTGAGGTTTCTTTTGGGGTTAATTAAAATATTCTAAAATTGATTGTCATAATGGCTGTACAATGTTGTGAATATTCTAAAAGCCATTAAACTATATATTTTAAATAGAGTAAATGTATGGCATGTGAATATCTCATTAAAGCTGCTTTTTCAAAAATGACTTGGATGGATAGAATCTGAACGTGTGGGGGCTGTTGCAATGGTCCCTACAAGAGACTGAAGACTTGAACTGGAGAGACGAATAAGAAAGGAAATCAAGATGAGGAAAAAGATGCTGGTTTTGCCAGGGAGGGTAATAGAAGATGAACTGCTAAATAATAGTGACTGCAGAATAAGAAATCCAACTCTTGCAGAATTTTAAAGGTCAATTAACTACAAGTAGCTTGGAGATTGTTTCAAAAATAAAGTTTTGTTTGAAGTACAAGAAAATGCCTCTTAAGTATCCACATATACACACACAAAAAAAACTCATGTATTTAAAATAATTCACTAAATGGCTGTCAACACTGGGAGGGTACTAGGAAAGGAGAGCAGTGTCCATTATGAAGACAGGAAGAGATGGTCCTGGTGAGAAAAACAGAAAAGGTCATCAAATGAGGCAGTGTCTTCATTAATCTATCAATTCATTTATCAAATATTGATTGAGCATCTACCATGATCCACGTCCTAGATACAGCAGTGCTTAAGAACTGCCTTCATGGAGCTTCCAGTTCAGTAGGGGAAGACAGATTATGAATGGTGCACAAGGCTGTATATATAGCATGGTCCAGTGATGAGTGCTGGGGAGAAAATAAAGCTGGTTGAGAAATAAATTAGTGATCGGACACGTGAAGCAGACTGCTGTGAAGGTGTGGCACAGGAAGAGTTGAGACTTGAACAAGAAGATGTGAGCCTGGTGACTATGTGTAGAGGAGCATCTCAGGCGGAGCGGCTGCTGGAGCAATGAATGGAGTTGACAGCATGAGGAAGAGCAAGAAGACCAGCAAGAAGGCCAGTGGAGCACAGGAAGCCAGGCAGAGAGTGACAAGACAAGGAGGTCAGCAGGGCCAGATCGCCCATGAGGGTCTTAGGCCATGGTAAAAGGGTGCAGTAAGAGTGTCAAGTATATTTTAAATGTGATGGGAAGCCATGGGAAGGTTTTAAACAAGGAGTGAAATGATCTGATTTGCATTATAAAAAGATGAGTGGAAGCCAGATGGGGAGGACAAAGAAAGGTTGGTTAATGGGACAAAAAAACCTTTAGATAGAAGGAATAAGTTCTAGTGTTCGATAGCACAGTAGAGTCACTATAGCTAGTAATAATTTATTGTCTTTTTAAAAATAGCTAGAAGAGAATATTTGAAATGTTCCCAACACAAAGAAATAATAAATGCTTGAGATGATGGATATCCTCATACCTTGATTTGATCAATACACATTGTTGCATGTATCAAAATATCACATGTACCCCATAAATATGAACAATTATTATGTAATCAACTTTTGAAAGATGAGTGGTAAAGGAGGGGATGTTACGAAGTGGGGAAGCAGGGTGTTATGGGTTGAATTGTGTCCCCCAGTAAAGACGTGCTAAAGCCTTAGCTCCCAGTAACTATGGATGTGACCTTAGTTGGAAATAGGGTCTTTGCAGATTTAATCAAGTTAAAATGAGGTCATTAGGGTTGGCCTTAATCCAATGTGACTACCGTCCTTATAAACAGAGGGAAATGTGTACACAGACGGACACACAGGGAGCATGTCATGTGAAGGCACAGAGACACCGATACAGAGGAAAGATGGCCACATGAAGATGGAGGCAGAGGCTGGAGTTAACGCTGCTGCAATCCAAGGAAAGCCTGGGGCTGCCTGAAGCTGGAAGAGGCAAGAAAGGCTCCTGTCCTACAGCAGGATCCTGCTGGCACCCTGATTTTGGACTTCTGGACTCCAGAACTGGGAGAGAGTGAATTTACATTGCTGGAGCCACCCAGCTTGTGATGCTCTGTTAGGGCAGCCCTAGGAAAGCAAGGCTCAGGGAAACCAGTGCAGGTGCCCACACCAGAGAATAAGGTTTCAGGGAGGCATCACGCCACTGTCCGATGCCTGATGAATTTTGAAAGCAGAGCCGACAGGAACTGTGGATATCTTGGGTTTGAGGGACAGGAACAAAATAGGAATTCATTGCCAGGAAACTGCTTGAGGAACATGCTTGAGGAACACTTTGCAAGAAACTGCAAGACCAGTAAGAAGTCTTTGAATTCTGAATGTCAAAGGAAAGAGATCAACCAGTGGGATCTCTTGAGGTTATGGGGAACTGGGAGATGTACCCAAGAATAAACAAGACAGGAGTAACTGAGGCCACAAGTACTTGCCTCTGTTTCTGTAGGATAGCATTAAGAAACTGGTCCTGGCCGGGCACAGTGGCTCCCGCTTGTAATCACAGCACTTTGGGAGGGTGAGGCGGGTGGATCACCTGAAGTCAGGAGTTTGAGACCAGCCTGGCCAACATGGTGAAACCCTGTCTCTACTAAAAATACAAAAATTAGCCAGGTGTGGTGGCAGGCACCTGTAATCCCAGCTACTCGGAAGGCTGAGGTGGGAGAATTGCTTGAACCCAGGAGGCAGAGGTTGCAGTGAGCCAAGACTGCGCCACTGCACTCCAGCCTGGGTGACAAGAGCAAAACTCTGAAGAAAGAAAGAGAGAAAGAAAGAGAGAGAGAAAGAAAGAAAGAAAGAAAGAAAGAAAGAAAGAGAGAGAGAGAGAGAGAGAAAGAAAGAAAGAAAGAAAGAAAGAAAGAAAGAAAGAAAGAAAGAAAGAAAGAAAGAAAGAAAGGAGGGAGGGAGGGAGGGAGGGAGGGAGGGAGGAAAGAAAGAAGAGAAAGGAAGGAAGGAAGGAAGAAGGGAGGGAGGGAAGGAAAGAAGGAAGGAAGGAAGAGAGAGGGAGAGAGAGAGAGAGAAGGAAGGAAAGAAAGAAGGAAGGAAGGAAGGAAAGAGAAAGAAAGAAAAAGAAAGAAAGAAAGAAAGAAGGAAAGAAAGAAAGGGGTAAGGGGGAAGGGAGGAAGGAAGGAAGGGAGGAAGAAAGAAAGATAGAAAGAAAGAGAGAGAGAAAGAAAGAAAGAGAGAAAGAAAGAAATTGGTCCTGCTGGAATATATTTAAAACAAATTGACAAATTAGCCACAGGCATGTCACTGTATGAGGCTTACCTACAAGTAATGATGACATTCAGGAATCACACTGGAAAGCAGTGGTCAGAGTGTGAGCACAGAAGTGGTTGTTGTTCCCACGCCTGTGTGTGAGAGGCCTCCTGAGGGTTCCTGGGTTATAGACAGTGAGGGTCACTTGCATGAGCACCATGGCAATGTGCCTCATTTTACACACGAGAAGGTAGACCCTGGACACAATGGGGACATTTAATCTAAAGGAGCATCAGGCAGATCCTGCCTCTCTTCAGCAGCCCCAGTGATGTAATGCCAACCCCCCATGTACCCAGCCCCAGCAATTTTCCCCTGAGAGGCCTGAAAAGGTAGGTGGTCTTTGTTTGGTGGTGGTGGGGGTTAGGCACCGAGGGCTTTCTGGAAAGTAGGAACAGGCAGAGCTTATCAATTACTGAGTATTTGCTACATGTGAACATTATGCAACCCATTTCATAAGCATTCTCTGATTTATCCCTCATCCCCACCATGCAAGTAGGGTCATATTGCCCCCATTTTACAAATGAGGAAATTGAGGCCCAAAGAAGCTAAGAAACCTGCTCAAGGCTGCACAATAGCAACACTGGACTTCAAACCCAGGGCTATGTGACAGAAAACCTTGGATCTTCCCTTTACACCATGTGATGTGATCTTCTTTCTTGCTACCCAGAGTGTGGTTCATGGGCCAGCAGCACCAGCAGCACCTGCAAGCTTGTTCAAAATGCAGACTCTCAGGCCCCACCCAGACCTACTGAACCAGAATCTGCATTTTGACAAGATGCACAGGTGATCAAGTGCACAGCAGCATATGGGAAGCACTGCTCTACTTAGTTTTTAGAAGGCCTTTGATAAGTGTCCACGCAAAAGTTCAACTGCCTCATTTCACAGATAAAGAAACTGAGGGCTGGAGAGGACTAGCAAGTTGCCCAGTGTTCCTGAATCGACGCTCCTAACAATGTCTTGGACCGTCATGAAGAACCATGCCCAATGTGCTGCTGTGACCAGAAAAGGCAGTCACATGATGGGAGCTGTCAATCAAAAGCGGCACTGAAATTAAAGAACTAACACTGTTCCATCTGTCACAACAAGGATAGTAGAGAGACAGCCTCAGTGTCCCAGTCCCTCACCCATCCCTAGTCCAGGCTCCATTGTAAGAGGGATATTGACACCTTGCCTGTGATGCCCATCTGCCCGGGCTGGGATGTTCTCACTTCATTCTTTGCATCTTCACTGCCTGCATGCATGCCTCATACACAGTAGGTGCCCAATCCACCTTTGCTAACACCGCTGAGAATAGTGGATGGGAGAGATCTGCACAAGGAATGGGGCCTCAGCAAGAAGGGCTAAACTGAAGACAAAAGCTGCACATTTGCCTGGGGCAGCCCCACCAGTCTTCAATCTCTGATTCCCTTTTCTTTAAAATCTATTACAAAGTATTCAACTGTTTCAGCAGCTGTCGTGCTTTTCCAAATTCTTTAACAGGAATGTTAGTAAGTGTGCCAGCAATTTACTTTTTTGCATTGACTCCATCTCTTCAATACCATTATTACTGCTGAAACTGCCAAGGCTCTTTGGGTCTGAGCTCTAATGGACATTGGGCAGCTGAGCCTTGGAAGATCAGCAAAAATGGTTTCTGGAGCACAACTGGGCACTAGTGTCTAGATCTCTCCATCCCCTGACCCCTACACTCTGCTTCTACCAGCTGCGTGTCCTTACCAGCTGCCTTCTTGTGAATTCCATTCACCATCCAGCAGTGAACTACCCAAGACGAGCTTCTACCCTAGTGAGGTCTCTCTGAAGTGACAGCCCGACTAAGGTGACCAAGAGATGGAGAAGCCAAGAAGATCAAAGGCCTGTAGAGCCTCACGCCCAGCCCTGCCTCCTCTGTGACAGTCAAGAATGTGCCCAGAATTCTGCCTCTGGTTACAGGCACAGGCCTGACAGCCTGTCCCTACCCCTGCAAAGGAGGGAGCATGAATGAGGGGGCCTCTGCCCTGGGCCTATGCACAGGCCCCCATTCCTTTATGCTGCTCATGGTTGACTGTCTTTGGGGTGCTCCTGGATTCTGAGTCCAGCTGCCAGCTGGAACCCTTCACGTTTTTCTATTACCTCCTTCTCGATCTCAGATTCTGAGCTCAGCCCCTTGGGCTTGCAGAGCTTTACACATCATCCTCTAAGTTTGTGGGCTTTCCTTCGGTAACCCTCTTTGCTCAGCCCATAAGTTTTCCCCCTTATCAGCTAGCTGCCCAAGTCCAAGCCCAGTGCATGATGTAATCCATCCCTGTTCAACTTCTTGGCCAATGACCATGATACAGAGGGCTGCCACCCCTCTTCTCACCCACACGTACCCATATCTCACTATCAGTCATATTGTGGGGGATAGAGAGGAAAGAACAAATATGCAGCGATTTACCTTAAGCTGCTAATGAAATAGACACACCTTGAAAAACATAACAAGATACATCCAAGTGTACAAATTGATAAGTAGTCAGCTCCATTGCATGGAAAATAGCTCTCCTGGTGTTGGTCTCTGTCCACTCATTTTTTGACCCAACCCTGGAAACTTGACAGAGTTGCAGGGTCATTCAGTGAGATTCTTTCCCTGTGACACTTATGACAGAGGCACAGACATGGCCTATGACATCTGGGCATTTGGGACCTAAAATAGAAAGGTAAATAAATTCCAGAGGGATGAAAACCATTAGCCCAAGGCCAAGTAGCCAGTGTGGTTTGATACAACTGATGATCAGCAGGTGTGTGTGGGGTGAAAAACAATGGGAATTAGTCTCTAAGCTGTCAGCAAAAGAGGCCATGGGAGTTTCCTGGGCAACCCGACATGGGTGAAGAAGTTGTGAGTTCTTCTTTGCCACAGACTCTGTGAGCTCTCTGAGTGCTCCTTAGAGTCCCAGGAGTCCAGCATCTCTTGCCTACAGCAGCACACAGCAGCAACCTTCACAGCAGGATCTGGAGTGATTCCCCTCCTTCTCTATCTCACTCTCTGCTTCCTCCCTCCTGCTTCCTGAGGTCACTTTCCCATAGACAAGCTCCAGTCACATCCTTGTCTCAGGTTCTGCATTCCAGAAAGCCCACACTAAGACAAATGCCTACGTTATAAGGCAGTTGTAAGAACTCATGGAGATAAATCATGTAAAGCTCTTGGAAAAGAAAAAGAGCACCCAAGAGACCAAGAAACAAAAGCAGCACAGCACCCACCCACTGGTCTGATGCTCACAGCTGGCCCCTGGGTTGTTAGAAGCTCCTCTGACACTCACAACTGGACCACACTGTTCTCCTGTTGGACATAAAGGACCTCACAGAACACCAACATCAGACAAGGTCATTCTGATGCCATGATACAGTGGGACCAAAGCAAGGCCACTATGTGTTGGGCCATTCTTGCATTGCTATAAAGGAATGCCCGAGACTGGGTAATTTATCAAGAAAAGAGGCTTTATTCTGGCTCACAGTTCCACAGGCTGTACAGGAAGTGTGCTGCTGGCATCTGCTTCTGGCAAGGGCCTCAGGGAGCTTACAATCATGGTAAAAGGTGAAGAGGGTGCCAGTGCATCGCTAGGAGAGTGCGAGCAAAAGGAGATGCCACACATTTTTAAACAACCAGATCTCACAGGTACTGAGAGTGAGAATCACTCATTACTGGGAGGCCAGCACCAAGACATTCATGAGGGATCCACTCCCATGACCCAGACACCTCCCACCAGCCCCACCTCCAACATTTCAGCATGAGATTTGGAGATTTGGAGGGGACAAACACCCAAACAATATCACTGTGCAACCCACAAATCCTCTCTTTCTCTCAGCTATGAGTGACTTCTGTTTCTTTACCAATTACATCTTTAGCTTCACTTCAGTCTGTCCTTTCTGTAGATAAGATTTATTGAGATTCCCCATCACAGAATTCCTCCACTTCGTGGTAACATTCAAGCCACGGCGAAGCCCCATATCCTTGACCCTCCCTTGAATTACCCAGTCAAAACCTCCATCCTGTTGTGGGTTCTTTCTCACCCTCCCCCTGAGAGCCCCTGCTGGCGGAGATGTGCTGGACAGCACACAGAGGAAGCTCCAGGAGGAAGCCAGGCTAGGAGACAGGGCTCTCTCAACCCAGACCAGTAGTTAAGCACTGGGATTTAGCTATTTGGCAAGCAGCTGTTTAGCAAGCATACATCAGCCACCTACTGCATGTAGGATGCTGAGCAGCTTAGTATTAATGCTGAGGTGCCGACAAACCAATCCAAAGGCATGATCCCCACCTTGGAGGATTTTATGATCTAATCAGGGAAGAGAACATACACTTACGAGAAACAGCTCAGATCAGTTTGAGCTCTTGCCCTGAGCCCTTGGCTGCTGCTGTTCTATCTTTTCACTAGGCTCTGCGAAGCCACAGAGTGTTTGCACCTCCATCAAACTTAATGAAATATTTAAATTTACTTTTGTCTTATTAAAAAAAAAAAGGCACTACACACTGCTAATAAATATGTGTAAGAATCTCTTCTGGAAATATATGCTGGGTAATTTTATGTGGTATAAAACACCTCTAATAATCAAGTTTAACATCATCAGTATGTCATGTCGATAATTTATACCTTGATGCAATGTGTCAAGAATGGCATTTCACTTCTGTGGTCTTCGTCTCAAAAACCCATAATGCAAGTCAAACTATAAAGGAAGCACAAACTATAAACAAGCCCAAATTGAGGCACATTTTAGAAATACTTTGTCAATATTCCTAAAAAATGTCAAGGTCATGAAAAAGAAAGGAAGTTGGGGAAATGCCACAGCCAAGAAGAGTCTAAGGAGACATGATGACTAAATGTTATGCAGTATCCCAAATGGGACAGAAAAAGCACATTAAGTTAAAAGTAAGGAAACTGGAATTAAATGAGAGCTTTAGTTAATAATAATGTATCAGTATTGGATCATTAATTATGACAAATCTACCAAAGTAATGTAAAATGCTAACAATAGGGGAAACTTGGTGTTGCGTATACAGAAAACAGGAACTCTCCATACTATCTTTGCAACTTTTCTGTAAATCTAAAACTATAATAAAATTAAAAGTTTATTTGGCTCACACCCATAATCCAAGCACTTTGGGAGGCCGAGGCAGGTGGATCACTTGAGGCCAGGAGTTTGAGAACAGCCTGGGCAACATGATGAAACCCCGTCTCTACAAAAAATACAAAAATTAGCCAGGTGTGGTTGTACATGCCTGTTATCCCAGCTACCTGGGAGGCTGAGGCAGGAGGATCACTTGAGCCCGGGAGGCGGAGGTTATAGTGAGCTGAGATCACACCATTGCATTCCAGCATGGGCAACAGAGTGAGACGCAGTCTCAAAAAAAAAAAAAGTTTATTATAATAAAACAGACAAGCTAGCAAACCTTTGAGTACTGTGTGTCCTATGTGCTATTTCTCTCAAGGTAAATTCTGACCAGCTTAGTCCTTCCTACTATGTGTATAGCCATATAGCATTGCAGGTGTGTGCACTACAGGTGAATGTGTGCATGCGTATGTGTGTTTAAAGGGCCAGGTACTGTACTTTGTTTATAAGTCAGCCAAGCTATAGTGATGGTTTCATGGGTATATACGTATATCAAAATGTATCAAATTATACACCTTAAACTTATGTAGTTTATTGTTTATTACATCTCAGTAAAGCTAAAAAAAGAGAAACACTCCAAATTTTGATGCCAGAACAAGTACACAGGAGGGCCCAAACTCAATTACTTATGAAAAGACTTTGACCTCAGACTTTTTATTTAAAGGAAAACAAAACAAAAACCTTAAAAACTGTATCAGTCAGCTAGGGCTGCTATAACAAAATACCACAGAATGAGTGAATTGAACAACAGGAATTAATTTTCTCATAGTTCTGGAGGCTGGAAGTCTATCATCAAGGTGCCCACAAATTCGTTTCCTGGTGAGCCTGCCCTTCCTGGCTTGTAGTCAGCCACCTTCTCTCTGTGTCCTCATGTGGCCTTTCATCTATGTGCACATGGAGGAAACAGAGATCCCTGACTTCTCTTCTTCCAATAAGGAGACCAGACCTACTGGAGTAGGGCTCCATGCTCGTGACCTCATTTAGCCTTAATTGCCTCTTTAAATATCCTAGCTCCAAAAATAGTCACATGGGCGATTAGGTCTTCAACATAGGACTTTGAGGAAGACCCAATTCAGTCCATAACATCCACTCTCTGGCACCCCCAATCCATGTCCTCCTCACATGCAAAATATGTTCACCCCATCTCAACAGCCCCAGGAGTCTTAACCCATTCCAGCATCAGCTCTAAAGTCCAATATCTCATCTAAATATTACCTAAATCAGGTATGGGTGAGACTTGAGGTATGATTCCTCCTGAGGCAAAGTTCCTCTCTAGTTTTGAACCTGAGAAACTAGACAAGTTATGTGTTTCCAAAACACAGTGGCAGGACAAGCACAGAATAGACACCCCCTTCCAAAAGGGAGAAGGTGGGAAGAAGAAAGGAGTGACAGGTTCCCAAGAAAGTCCAAAGCCTAGCAAGTCAAATTCCACGATTATATATCTCAAGAATAATCCCCTTTGATTGGAAACTCTGCCTTCTGACCCACTGAGGCAGCAGCATCACTGCCATGTTGCCCCCTCAACTCTTTATAAAGTCCTGCCCTTGAGGCCCTGGGTGCATGCAGCCTGGCCTACAAAAACCAAGAAGGGGCCCCACTCTGTGAAACCAAGGAGGAAACAGCCTTGCTTCCTCAGCCTGTGGTGGGAGTGGCAGACCTGCTGATCTCTGAATCAACTTCAGGGTCATTCTGCTCTTTTCTTGAAGGATAAAGACAAATAGTTCTATTGTGCCATACTGTAGAATCCCAGAAGTCTGAAAGCCTTCCTTTGTTTTGTCCCACCTCCATTCTCCTTGGTCCAAACTGGCAGTGTCTCTTCTTGTATATGCCCATCTCTATTCCTGGTTTCTGCTGAGATGGCTGATTGACTCCATGGGTAATCTCCTGATGGAGTGATTCTCAAGCCACACCCTTGGTGTTTGCCCCAGAACATGCTTTCTCATTTTTTTGCAGTATGGATAGGCTGAGAATTTTCCAAATCTTCAAGTTCTAGTTGCTTTTTACTTAACAATTTCTTTAATTAATTTCTCTCCTCTTATCTGTTATTATAAACAGTAAGGAGAATCCAGAATGCACCTTCAACACTTTATTTATAAACCTCCTCAGCTAAATATTCAATGTTGTCACTCACAAGTGGTACCTTCCACAAAAACTACAACACAATTCAGCCAAGATATTTTGCCACTTTATAACAAAGATGGCCTTTCATCCAGTTTCCAATAGTGTGTTCCTTCTTTGCCTCTGAGACCGCACTAGAATCACCATTACCATTCATATTTCTGCCAATAGTTCTTTCAAGGCAATCTAGGCTTTTTCTAGCAGGCACCTCAAATCTCTTCCAACATCTGCTCATCACCCATCACCCAGTTCCAAAGCCAATCCACATGTTTAGGTACTTGTTACAGCAGCATCTCATTCCTTGGTACCAAAATCTGTTAGTCAGAGTTCTCCAGAAAAATAGAACCCATCAGAATCAGGGTAGGGGGTGATTTATTATAAAGTCTTAGCATCACTTGGCCTTTTGCCTAGGATTAAGTGAAGTATCTATTGTATTGATCTGTTCTTATGCTGCAAATAAAGACATATTCGAGAAGTGGGTAATTTATAAAGGAAAGAAGTTTAATTGACTCACAGTTCCACACGGCTGGGGAGGCCTCACAATCATGATGGAAGGCAAAGGAGGAGCAAAGTCACGTTTTACATGGTGGCAGGCAAGTGAGCTTGTGTAAGAACTCCCTTTTATAAAACCATAAAATCTCATGAGACTTACTCACTATCACAAGAACAGCATGGGAAAGACCCACCCCCATGATTCAATTACCTCCCACTGGGTCCCTCTCACAACACATGGGAATTATGGGAACTACAATTCAAGATGAGATTTGGGTGCAGACACAGCCAAATCATATCACTATTCTTATCAGTTTAATATCTGATGTGTCCTCTATTTGGCCATAATATATAAAATAAATTTTTGGAGAAGGGAGATACAATAGGAGCTTGTTTCATCCACTCTATGCATTAACCTGGTATTGCAGTACCTCCAGGAATGGTGCAACTTCCTCCTCCCCTGCAGGATTGAAAAAAAGAATTAGCTCACATAACTATAGAGGCTAGAAAGTCCCAAGATCTGCAGGGTGAGTCAACAAGCTAGAGACCCAGAAGGGCTGATAATGTAGGTCCAGCCTGAGTTCAAAGACCTGAGAATGAGGAGAGCTGATGGTGTAGTTCCTGAAGGCCAGCAAGGCTCAAAATTCAAGAACAGCCAATGTTTCAGTTTGAATCTGAAGACAGGAAAAATTCCCTCTCACAAAGGGAAGGGTCAGTCTTTTTGTTCTATTCAGGCCACTAACTGATTGGATGAGGCCCATCCACATTAAGGAGGGCAATCTGTTTTACTCAGTCTACCCATTTAAATGTTAATCTCAGGCCAGGTGCGGTGGCTCATGCCTGGTAATCCCAGAACTTTGGGAGGCCAAGACGGGCAGATTACCTGAGGTCAGGAGTTCGAGACCAGCCTGGCCAACATGGTGAAACTCTGTCTCTACTAAAAATACAAATATTAGCTGGGCATGGTGGTGGGTGCCTGTAATCCCAGCTACTTGGGAGGCTGAGGCAGGAGAATCATTTGAACCTGGGAGGCAGAGGTTGCAGTGAGCCAAGATCGGCCATTGCATTCCAGCCTGGGCAACAAGAGTCAAACTCCATCTAATAAAAAGGATTATTCTCTCTACCTATCACAATAGCCACCCAGTCACTTTTGCTGCTCCCTCATTTCCACTAACCCTTCTTCTCAGCCTTGCCAAGTTCTGTGAACCCTCAACCTGGTTTCTTCCTGTGATTGCTGGTTTACTTCCATACAGTCACCGGAGTAGAGGTAAAAAGTGGTACATGGGCCCTACACCAGAAAATTGAGCCATACATACGGCCAACCGGTCCGTATGTATGACTCAAATTTATAATCTCTTTTTGTGGTATTTTAATAAAGTTTTCAAAGCTTTATATTAAAAATTTAAATGATATCAAGTTGTATTAGTCAGAGTTCTCCAGAGAGACAGAAACAATAGAATGGATGGATGGATGAAGAGAGGATTGATAGATTGATAGATAGATAGATAGATAGATAGATACATACATACATACATACATACTTAGATGAAGAGGCATTTATTAGTGTAATTGGCTTATATGATTATGGTGGCTGAGAAATCCTGCAACAGGCTGTCTGCAAGCTGGAAACCCAGCGATGCCAGTAGCGTGGCTCAGTCCAAGTCCAAAGGACTCAGAACCAGGGAAGCTGGCGGTGTAACTCTTAGTCTGAGGCCAAAGGCTTAATGACCTGAAGGGGGAGGACTGCTGGTTCAAGTTCCAAAGTCCAAAATCTGGAGTACCTGGGGTTCTGATGTCTGAGACCAAGAGAAGAGGTTGCCCCAGTTCCAGGAGGAAGAGAGTAAATTTGCCTTTCTTTTGACTTTTTGGTGTATCCATGACCCTAGTCAATTGGATTGTGCAACCCACATTAAGAGGGATCTTCCTTCCCCACACAGTCCACCAACTAATGCACCAATCTCCTCTGGAAACACTGTCACATACACACCCAAAAATAATGCTTTTCCAGCTATGTAGATATTCCTTAATTCAATCAAGTTGACACCTAAAGTTATCCATCATACAAGTAGGTAAAATAAGTTGACAGTCTGCCTTTATTCCCACTGAAATCCCAATAACCTCCTTGGAGTTAAGCATCTGAGCTTTTATTTTTTTCTTCTATGCATTTATAAACACATAGGGTCTCCTTTACACAAATGGAATCGTTTGGATTAACTAAGCACAAGAAAACTTTCCCATTGTGTTGTTTCTGTATTGCCCTTCTTCCTTTTAATGAATTTCGAAGATCTTAAATCTTTTCCTCTCCTAATTATTCAAAAATTATATATCTTATTTTTATTTATCTGATGTTACACTTACATTTTTACATGATATTGATGCTTTTTTTCTATCAATGTTGAAAATTAATAAGCATTCATAACATTCATACTCCAACAGGGTAATATTGTTATTACAATTTGTCCCTTTCCTTTTTTTAAAATTTTTAATTATGGAAGCTTCCAATATAGACAAGAGTAGATCAATGACTTTAATGAATCCCTCTGTACTCCTCACCAGCTTAAACATGAGGAATGTGTCTCAACTCATGGCCAAGTTTACATCCCCATCCATTTGCTCCTCCCACACTATTTTGAAGCATAGCCCAGATATCATATCATTTCATCTGTAAATCTTTCAGTATCTATCTCAAGAAGATATAAGGGCTCCTTTCACATATACAAATACAGTATCACACCTAAGAATCAACTAAAAATAACTAGTAAATACCCAGAATTCCAATTATGTCATACATGTTATTGTAACTTTTTTCCTATAGCTTGTTTGAATTGGGATTCAAATAAAGTCTACATATTGCAATTGGTTCATATGTCTTTAACATCTCTTAATGCATAGATTTCCAATCATGTCTTTTTTTCTTACAATTCATTTGTTAAAAAAACAAATTGTTTATTTTATAGTTACATAGATCATCCGTGAGTGATCATGAAGCAGATAGTCACTAGTCCATCAAGATGTCTTATTTAAGGGGAACAAGTTGGTGATCGTAGTGTTATTAATATAGCCTTGAAGTAAAAGCCAGACACTAGGTATAGTTTCAGTCTAGAAACCCCAAAGTTTTATGGGCCCAGAATTAGGAGGGGCATACTTCCCAAGTGGGTTGTTGGTTTCTCGAAGCTTGGTAGTCAAGGAATTTATTTGGAAGTGATAAGAATGTTGATGAGAAGCCAAGCATGGTGGCTCATGCCTGTAATTCCAGCACTTTGGGAGGCCAAGGCAGGGGGATCACCTGAGGTCAGGAGTTCGAGACCACCCTGACCAACATGATGAAACCCCATCTCTACTAAAAATACAAAATTAGCTGGGCGTGGTCGCACATGCCTGTAATCCCAGCTACTTGGAAGGCTGAGGCAGGAGAATTGCTTGAACCCAGGAGGCGGAGGTTGCAGTGAGTCAAGATCATGCCATTGCACTCCAACCTGGGCAACAAGAGTGAAACTTCATCTCAAAAAAAAAAAAAAAAAAAAAAAGAATGTTGATGAGAAATGATTTGACCTACATGTGCTATGTATGATCAGTGATTGTATGGTGCTATTGTACTAGATGATGTCCATATGCTAAAGATTGGAGCTTGCACAGCTTAGCTTAATGGGTAGTCATCATAAACTTAACATACTTGCTTATATTTATACAATCTAGATTTTGCTGATTGCATCCCATAGGTGTCATTTGATAAGTGCCTCTGTCATCTGTATTGGTAGTTAGATCTATACGCTTGATCAGATTCAGGCTAGATATTTTTTGACAAGAATACTTGATAGATGATAGCATGTGCCTCCATCAAGATGCACGTAATGTTTGGCTGTCTTTCCTTCTGTGATACTAATGGCTTATCATGCTCAATGCCTAGATCTAAAATTGTGATATTCAAAATCCACTGTTTCTTCATGTAACAGCTGGAATCCTTCAGTAAATGTAAGCTCCTCATCTTCTACTGTTTTACCTAGTGATACAGTTAAAGACAAGACAGGGCCGGGCATGGTGGCTCATGCCTGTAATCCCAGCACTTCAGGAGGCCTAGGTGGGTGGATCACCTGAGGTCAGGAGTTCAAAACCAGCCTGGCCAACATGGCGAAACCTCATCTCTACTAAAAATACAAAAATTAGCCGGGTGTGGTGGCACGTGCTTGTAGTCCCAGCTACTGGGAAGGCTGAGGCGGGAGAATCACTTGAACCCGGTAGGCGGAGGTTGCAGTGAGCCGAGATCATGCCACTGCACTCCAGCCTAGGCAACAGAGCAAGACTCTGTCTCAGAAAAAAAAAAAAGAAGGGCCGGGCACGGTGGCTCATGCCTGTAATCCCAGCACCTTGGGAGGCTGAGGCAGGCGGATCACCTGAGGTCAGGCATTCGAGACCAGCCTGGCCAACATGGTGAAACCCCATCTCCATTAAAAATACAAAAATTAGCCAGGCGTGGTGGCTGGCACCTGTAATCCCAGCTACTCGGGAGGCTGAGGCAGGAGAATCCCATCAAACCGGGAGGCGGATGTTGCAGTGAGCCGAGATCACGTCATTGCACTCCAGCTTGGGCAACAAGAGCCAAACTCCATCTCAAAAAAAAAAAAAAGAAAAAAAGAAAAGAAAATAGTTTTAGGCTGGGCATGGTGGCTCATGCCTGTAATCCCAGCACTTTGGGAGGCTGAGGTGGGTGGATACCTGAGGTCAGGAGTTCGAAACCAGCCTGGCCAACGTGGTGAAACCCGTCTCTACTAAAAACATCCACACACAAAAAAATTAGTGGGGCATAGTGGTGGGCACCTGTAATCCCAGCTACTTGGGATACTGAGGCAGGAGAATCGCTTGAACCTGGGAGGCGGAGGTTGCAGTGAGCCGAGATGGCATCACTGTACTCCAGCCCTGGCGAAAGAGTGAGACTCCGTCTCAAAACAAACAAACAAACAAAAGAAAAACAAAAAACAAAAACAACAACAAAAAAAGACAAGACAGAATAAATACTTAATTCTTTCCTGTTATTTACCAGTTTTCAAAAGATGGCTTAGTTCCCCCAGCATCCTCCAGTGGTGACTAATTTAATTATTTTTGTTGTCCTTGCTATTTTAATGTTATACACTCACGCATTTAAATATTATTGACAGCTTCAATCTACTATAGTCATCATCCTCAGCAATGCTCAAACTGTCCAGTCTTTAGCAAGCTGGAACCTTTTGGTTTGTTCCTGAGTACTGGCTAGGTTAAGACAAGACAACACAATGTCATGTTCTGAGGTTAGACTGGTAAAAATACAACTTGAAAATCCACATGGAATGGTTTTACCCTGTCAAAAGACTTTATTTGCACAAACCTTGGAGAACAGAAAGCTTTTTAACCTGGCAAGAAGACTACATGAGTAAAAAGTAGATCATACTCCTCTGAGGAGGGCATCCTTGATTAACATTACACTATATATAAAGTTATATAATTATATTTTATATTTATATGAAGTATATAAATATACTTCACGCCTTCTTTCAGGCACAGACACTTCCAATTATTCAAGCAGAAGCAGCTGGCAGTGAACTTGACAGCCAAGTACCTTCCTATATCCATTCTTTGTACCCAACCACTGAAAATCTCTGGTATGAGATTTTATTTATTTTCCCTAAACATTCTTTCTTATTGATGTATAATTTATAAATGCACAGATTTAATTGTATAGGCTGAAGGATTTTGACAAATGCACAACCCATGTATATATCACCAACAACAAGAAACAGAACATCACAATCCATAGGAACATTTCATATGCCTCTTTCTGGTTAATCCCACCCATCCCCTCAGACAACCATTGATTTGTTTTCTATCACATAGATAAGATTTGTTTACTTTGGATGTCATATAAATAAAAACCATACAGAATAAACTCTTCAGTATCCGGCTTTTTTTTTCATAGCATAATGTGTTTAATATTTATTCACATTGTTGTATCAGTGGTTCATTCATTTTTAATGCTGAGTAGCAGCACACCACAATTTGTTAATTCTTTCATCAACTCATAAACATCTGAGTTGTTTCCAGTTTTTGCCTGTAATAAATAAAGCAGCTATAAACATTCAAGTACAAGTTATTTTATAGACATATGTTTTCATTTTTCTTGGGTTGGGATTGAGCTATATTTTAAACACAAAAGAACTTCAAAAAGTCCTCAGAAAAATGGTAATTAAAAGATTTTTAAAATAACAAACTTTATCTCTCAACATAAACTCCATCAAATTCAAGACACTTTTGAGAGTGATGATACCAGCAATTTAGTCCATCCCTAAAGAACTGAAGGTCTTGGGAATTTAACCATGTCAATGCAGTCTTTTTGACATTATTAACAGAGGAAAAATGGATGCCCTTTAAAGATTTTTCAGTTAGGAAAGAAAAAGTTCAGAAGAACCAAATCAGGACTCTAAAGTGGATGCCTAATGATATCCCATTGAAACTGTCACAAAATTGCCCTAGTTTTATAAGAGGAATGAGCAGGAGCATTGGTGTAGTGGAGAAGGACTCTGTAGTGGAGATTTTCCAGGTGTTTTTCTGCTAAAGCTTTGGCTTTCTCAAAATACTATTATAATAAGCAGATGTTGTCATTCTTTGGCTCTCCAGGAAGTCAACAAGTAAAGTCTTTGAGCTGCCCAAAAAACTCTTGCCACATCCTTTGCTCTTGACCTGTCTGCTTTTGCTTTGACTAGGCCACTTCCATCCTTAGTAGCCATTGCTTTGATTGTGCTTTGTTTTCAGGATTGTACTGGTAGAGGCACATTTCATCTCCTGTTACAATTCTTTGAAAAAAATGCTTCAGGACCTTGATCCCACTTGTTTTAAATTCCCATTGAACATTTTGCTCTTGTCTGCAGCTGATCTGGGAAGAACGGTTTTGGCACTCATCTAGTGGAAAGTTTGCTCAAATTTAATTTCAGTCAGAATTGTGCACATTGGGCCAATTCAGATGTCAATGGTCTTGGCTATTGTTTGTACTATTAATCATCAATCCTCTGCAATCAGGACACAAACAAGATGAATTTTTCCCTCACAAATTGATGTGGATGGTCTGCTGTTCCAGGCTTTATCTTCAACATCATCTTATCCCTTCTTGTGTTAGTTATATATTTCTAAACTGATTTATTTGAGGATACTGCCCCCATAAATTTTTCATGAAACATCAGTGATTTCACCATTCTTCCACCTAAGACTCGTCATCAATTTGATGTTTGTTCTTGCTTCAATTTTAACAGAATTGATGTTGTTCTAATAGGGGCTCTTTCCAAACTGATATCTTATCCTTTTAAATGCCTCAAACTAGATCCTGTTCAGGCAAGTTACAACAAATTAGTATGAGTTTCTTTGGAGGCAAAATTTTTTTGAAATCCATGCATAGTTTTTTCATAATATGCATTTTTCATGAACTTCTCAAAGACATTGTATATGCTTTATGAGAAGCTACTGAACAGATTGACAAAGTGATTGTACCATTTTACACTTCTACCCATGATGAATAAGCATTCCAATCATTCATGGGAATGACTGACTTGAATTACACTCATGTTGTAACCAATACTTGATATTGTCAGTCTTTTGAATTACAGCTGTTACAATGGGTGTGATCTCTTGTGATTTTAATTTGCATTTCCCTCACAACTAGTGATGTTAAACATCTTTCCATGCACTTATTGGATAATCTCATGTCTTTTGTGAGGTATCTAAGTCTTTTGACCCTATGTTGTTTATCCTTTTATCTAAGTCTTTTGACCCTATGTTGTTTATCCTTTTATCACTGATTTATAGGGATTCTTTCTATATTCTGGGTACCAGGTTTTTTTTTAATCATATTTATGTATTATAAATATTTTCTCCTAATCCATATCTTGCCATTACATTTCCTTAGACTTTGTTTTCAATTTTATTTTTCACTATATTTCTAGGCTCCAGGTCTTCCCTCAATTGCTAACCTAAGCTCAAATAGAATACACCATTTATTGAGCACTTACTGTGAGCCCTCTACTGTGCTAAGCTCTTTATACCTCCTCTGCTACTATGACAATTCTGGGAGGCAAATAACAGTCACCACATTGAATCAATAGGGAAAGAAGCTAAACAACCTCCCAATATCACCCAGCCAGTAAGAAACAGAAAGACTTTAAGCAATGGTGTTCAATAATGGCTGCACATTTGAGTTACCTAAAATGCAGGCGAGGTAAAAATTACTAATGCCCAGGCCCCAATCTCAGAAATTTTGATTTAATTGGTCTGAGGAGGAGGCCCAGGTATGGATAACTTTTTAAAGCTCATTGGAATCACAAAATTGGGGTATAAAATAAATAGATAGATAGATAATAGATAGATAAAAAATTAAATGTTCATCGAGTGATTCTAGGGATCAGAAACTCTGATTCAAAATGTGCTCTGAGCTCCCTGCTGCATCATTCAGCTTGGCTCCAGAAGATTGCCCTGTCCCCCAGTGCAGAAAGAGTTAAATGACAGGCAGTCCGGGAGACCATCTCTCAGCATCATTTACAGGCTGTGCAAAGAGAAAGTGTGCCTGGCTGACGCAGTTCTCACTGTGCAGACTGGAGATGCTTTGGGTTTTAATTTAAGGAGCACTTTAAAATCTGCTCTCTCCTCCACCCCCACTTTCCCAGGAGACATCATATCCAGACGTCAGCTCACAAAACCAGGTCCAATTTTGGAGGCTGCAGTGATCTGGGAACCATCCAATATGTCCTTGCAGACAGGCAGTCACAACTCGGAAATGACGATTGCATAGAGGTTTCAATGTCGCATGCAAATGGCCTATCTCGCTGACAATTTTCAACTTGCTGTCATTTAATGATGCTTCCCCGCTCTCCAAGGAAAGCTGGCACCAAGTGGGGGAGGGGTCCCTGCTTTTCTTTTTGGTGCTCCACTCATACCACTGTGGCTTTCAGAAGCTGAGCTGGGAGTTCTGAAAAGCCAATATCTTTATCAAGTGGGAAAGCAGAGAGAGCCAGGCAGAGATAGGTTTCTCTAAAATAAGACCCTGCTTGATTTTTCTCCCTGGGACATTTATAGCTCATAGCAATGAGCCCCAAAGATCCTTATTTGTCCTAGAATCAGAACCCTAGTCTCACTCAGCTGAGGGTAGGGGGAATTTAATGAGTATTTCTGTGGAGCTTTGAAAATTACCATCATCACTTGAGTGTCAAAAACACAGGCAGCCGGGCGTGGTGGCTGACGCCTGTAATACCAGCACTTTGGGAGACCAAGGAGGGTGGATCACCTGAAGTCAGGAGCTCAAGACCAGCCTGGCCAACATGATGAAACCCTGTCTCTACTAAAAATACAAAAATTAACCGGGCGTAGTAGCAGGCACCTGTAATCCCAGCTACTCAGGAGGCTGAGGCAGGAGAATTGCTTGAACCTGGGAGGCTGGAGGTTGCAGTGAGCCAAGATCGCGCCATTGCACTCCAGCCTGGGGGACAAGAGCGAGACTTTGTCTCAAAAACAAACAAACAAAAAACAAGCAAATGAAAAACAACACAGATGGCTAGGTATGGTGGCTCACACCTATAATCCCAGCACTTTGGGAGGCTAAGGCAGGAGGACGCTCAAAGCCAGTAGTAGCTCAAGACCAGCCTGGGCAACAAAGCAAGATCTTGTCTCGACAAATAATTTTTAAAAATCAACCTGGTGAAATGGCACACACTCGTAGTCTCAGCTACTTAGGAAGCTGAAGTGGGAGGATCATTTGAGCCCAGGTTTTGGAAGCTGCAGTGAGCTATGATTGTGCCACTGCTCCAGCGTGGGCGACAAAGCAAGAACCTGTCTCTAAAAAAAAATGTAAAAATGTTTAAAACCACAGCGTATATAGAACAATATTGGATATTTGTTCCTGGCCAACAAGCTTTCATTGAGCAATATGTAAGAATTGCTGAGGGGGAACAAAATAATCCACCTCAGAACAGAATCTCTCCCCAGAAAGCTCAGGCACCATGCGTTGCAGAACAGAGAGGCTTGTTTCCGGAATGAAGACAGGGTTCAGGGGCACCTCGAGTAGCAGCTGAGGCCTGAAGCACTGCATCTAGAGCAGTGGTTTTCAAAGTATGGTCTCTGAGCCAACAGCATCACCTGGGATGTGGTAAAAATGCAGATTCCCAGGACTTGTCTCAGACTTTCTGAGTCAGAAACTTGGTGGGGTGCAGTGTGGGGGTGGGGGGGCAGTAATCTGCATTTTAACAAGTCCTCCAGGTGATTCTAATTCAATTTAAAGTTTGAGTCCTCCAGGCAATTCTAATTCAATTTAAAGTTTGCGAACCATTTATGTAGTCTGGACTCTAGAAAATCATCTTGGAAATTTTGAGCCCTGCTGGATTACAGGCAGGAGGGCGGCAGGGAAGGACCCTGCTTTAAGCTATTGCAGTCATTTCCTCCCTAGTGTAAGTGGGGATGGGAGTGGAGGTGGAGGGGGTGAAGGTGAGAACACCAGAGGCAGAGAGGCTGAGGAGGTAGAGGAGCACATCTTTTCTGCCTTCCCTGTGGAAGCAGGATCCACCCAGTGCAATGATAAAGCAGCTGCCTGAATAGGATCCTGCCCTCTGTTTCAGAGGCATGGGGTCTGCAAATGTGTCTGGAAGGGTTACATGGTGGGATAGAGTTAGGTGAGATGGCCACTGGGAGGACCTCAGGATCAGTCTGGAGATCAGCCCTAACTGGCTGCTGTGTACAACCTACACAACAGTACATGGTAGCCCTGCTCAGGAAACAGGAGCTGAAATAAACAGAAGCTTCATCCTCAGAGCAAAGAAGAGATATGAAGGCGAATGCCAGGGTTGAGGGGGGCAGTAGATGAAAGAGAAGATGAGCTCCAGAACAAGATGTTTTAAGGGATTTGTTTTGATCATGTCTGGTAAGACACACAGACACCGAAATGACTCATTTTAATTGCCAAAGCCAATGCACTGAGAATAGCAGGGGGGTTTTTTTTGTTTGTTTTTGTTTTTTTGTAGCAAATAAACAGTTTAATAATCACAGGGCCAGCCAAGTGGAAGAATGAGAGTTAGCTCTTAAATCCATCTCCCCAAGAATTTGGAGGCAAGAGTTTTTCAGGGATCATTTGGTGGGCAGGCAGCCAAGGAATGGGGAGTGCTGATTGTTAGGTTGGAGGCTGAAATCATGGGGGTCGAAGCTATCTTTTTGTGTTGAGTCCATTGGGGGTGGGGGTCATAAGACCAGTCGAGCCAGTTTCATGGTATGGGTTACAGGTCCAGGTGGTGCCAGCTGGTCTATCAGAATGCAAGGTCTGAAAGGTACCTCAGATGCCAGTTTTAGTTTTTACAAAAGTGGTGTTCTCTATAGAAGCGTTTGGGGGAGGTGACAAATCTTGTGACCTCTGGCCACACAACTACTAAACCCCATTCTATCCTCGTTGCTAATTTTTTATTAGTTTTACAAAAGCAATTTTGGTCCCTGAGCAAGGTGGGGGTTAGTTTCAGGAAGGGGCAGTTATGATCTTTGTTTTAAAGTTAAACTGTAAACTAAATTCCTCTCCTGGTTAGCTTGGCCTACACCCAGGAAGGAGCAAAGGCAGTTAGCTTGTGAGATTAGAAGCAAGACGGAGTCATTTGGGTCAGATTTTTCTCATTGTCATAATTTCTGTCAGATTTCTCTCATTGTCACAAATTTTACAAAGGTGATTTCATTATGAAGGAAGAAAGGTTTTTTGGTTGTTTTTGTTTGTTTGCTTGTTTGTTTGTTTTTGAGACAGGGTCTCACTTTGTCACCCAGGCTGGAGTGTAGTGACACAATCTCAGCTCACTGCAGCCTCCAGTTTCCTGGCCCAGGTGATACTCCCACCTCTGCCCCACCCAGTAGCTGGGACTACAGGCCTGTGCCACCATGCCTGGCTAACTTTTTTGTATTTTTAGTAGAGAAGGGATTCACCATGTTGAAACCAGGTTCAAGACCACCAGGCTGGTCTTGAACTCCTGAGCTCAAGTGATCCTCCTGCCTTGGCTTCCCAAACTGCTGGGATTGCAGACGTGAACCACTGCACCTGGCTGAAGGAAGAAGTTTATTATACTCACAGATTCTCTAGAAACAGGAGACATGGCCCACCGCACCAGGGGACACAGGAGGAAGCCCCAGGCTGGGCAGGAGGCAGAGGGGGCCAGGAGAAAATGAGAGCAACAGTCTTTACCGTGGTTTCCAGGGAATGAGCGGGTGAGGCAAGGTAGGCGGGCTCAAGGTTGGCTAGTCTGAATCATTTCCGCAGCCATGGGGGCTGCCCCTAGTGGTCTGGTACCGGAAGTATGACAGCCCAATAGCAGAGGTGGCTGGGGTTTGGGGTTTGGGGCTCTGAATTGCTCAGTTTGCATTTGAAAGGCAGGCTGCCTCGTGAGTTGTTTACTGTATCTAGAAATTGACTAATCCTGGCAGGGGCACCCCCTCCAGGGTTTTGCTTCTCTACAGAAAACAAAAGGCATGGTTAATCTACAGGGATAATGAAGTAAGATTCTGCAAGCTCGCCTACTCAATTGACCTGACCACTTTGTTAACACCTGTACACATCTGTGCTGGCCGGCATAGGAGCCCCTAGTAACTTGGGGCTCTTGGACGCTTGAAATAGGGCCAGCATGACTGAGGAACTGAATTTTACATTTTTATTCCAGTCTTCTGTTAAATAGGCTTCATAAGAGTCTAAAATATCTCATTTTTATATTGAAGACATGTTGAAATTATAATATTTTGAATATATTGTACAAAAATTAAATATACTATTAAAATTAATTTCATCTGTGTCTCTTTACTTTGTAAAATGTGGCTTCTAGAAAACCTAAAATGACATATGTGCTTGTATTATTTTTCACCGGACAGTGCTGGCCTATACTTAATAGTGATTGGAAGTAAAATCCTAAAACAACAACAATAAAAAGATGGCTTTTTAAAATCAAGGAGCTCTAGCCGGGCGCAGTGGCTCATGCCTGTAATCCCAGCACTTTGGGAGGCCGAGGTGGGCGGATCACCTGAGGTGAGGAGTTCGAGATCGTCCTGACCAACATGGAGAAACCTCGTTTCTACTAAAAATACAAAATTATCTAGGCATGGTGGTGCGCGCCTGTCATCCCAGCTACTTGGGAGACTGAGGCAGGAGAATCGCTTGAACCCGGGAGGTGGAGTTGCGATGAGCTGAGATCGCACCATTGCACTCCAGCCTCGGCAACAAGAGCAAAACTCCATCTCAAAATAAAATAAAATTAAATTAAGAAGCTCTTTAAAATCTGCTCTGAGACTTGTGTGCTTACAAAGCAGAGCACAGTCCACACCTTCCTCCTGGTGGAGGATGACATCCTTCTTGCTGGGGATTGGCACCCACCCATCAGGATCTGGGAGACTCTGGGGTGGGCAGGAGATGTTGACGAGGCTGAAAGCAAAAACTTCATGCTCAAGCAATTTCTTGAGAGAGAAATCTACCTCAGTTCCGGCAACCCAGCCACAGCCATGAAGCCCAGAAGCAATGTGTCCCATTTCTGGCTCTGCAGACCCCTGCTCCGCACTCCTCACCCATACTGACTGCTCCCAGGCAGAGACAAAGAACAGCAAAGAGTGCCAAGGGGCGAGCCCGGAGCGAGCATCTGCAGCGGCCTCGTGCCCTCTCCCCCGCATGTTCTTGTGTGGCTGCCAACCCTGGGAAGTGTGTGTGATTCACAGACATTCTCAAGGTTAGACTTTTGGAGGCATTGTGGTTATAAATTAGTACAAGAGGTTTCTTGGCACAGGATCCAGGAGCCCTGGCCCTGTGTCAGCTGCAGGAAAGCTTCTCAGCTAATTGGGGTGCTGGTGGGCAGGAGGAAGGGGGCAGAAGGGGCCAAGGCTCCATTCCAAGGACAGAAACAAAGCTGTCACCAGGCTCGCTCATGAAAACCCTGGTGCTGTGCAGGGCAGGAGTGGGGGCATCAAGGCTGGAAGAGTGACCACCTCACAGAGCATCAGAGGAGGGGGTGCTACAGCGAGCAGCCACCTGCACCTGCACACTTTAGTCATGGGTGTGAGGAGCACTGATCTATGTGCAAACAGGATCTGAAATCATAGGTCATCTCCTGTAGTGAACTTGGGGTGAGACTCCTCGGTGGAGGGGCTCTCTTAAGTTGCGAAACAGCCATCTACGTAGCCCAGAAGAGCTACAGTCATGAAGAAGGAAAGAATGTTCTTCTTCCCACCAGTAGAGGCAATCTAGTTCATTCAGTCTGACAGGCTTTCTTTTAGGCCTAATATGTGCCAGACACTGGAGGCACTCGTGGTCCCTCCCTTCCCTCAAGGAGCTTCAAGGAGGAGGAGGTCATTGTGTAATAAATTAAAGTACAGGCAGGGTGCAGTGGCTCACGCCTGTAATCCCAGCACTTCGGGAGGCCGAGGCACGTGGATCACCTGAGGTCAGGAGTTTGATACCAGCCTGGCCAACATGGTAAAACCCCATCTGTACTAAAAATACGCACAAAAAAATTAGCTGGGCATGGTGGCGGGTGCCTGAGGCAGGAGAATCGCTTGAACCCAGGAGGCGGAGGTTGCAGTGAGCTGAGACCGTGCCATTGCACTCCAGCCTAGGCAACAAGAATGAAACTCCAACTCAAAAAAAAAAAAAAAAAAGTGTAAGTGTTGAGAAAGGGAAGTAAGGAGAAGGTACCCTTATCTGAAGGTCAGAGAAGGCCTCTTGAAGGCCTCTACATACAAGAACATGCATGCATATTTTGGCAATCCAGGAGAGGCTGAGGGCAGAGGACAGTGTTTCCAGTTGAGGGATTTGCACACACAAAGGTTCAGAGGTGAGAGAGGGCTGTTCCACCATGAGTTAATGCATTCAGCAACAATGTGTGGATTTATTAGCCACACCAGTGCCAAATGTGTTTTGGGATGATTTTACCACCCTGACCTGCTCCAGAAATACACACAATAACATATACAATAGTGGTCCCTCATTTATTCACATAGCATTCCTGGGGCATCAAAAGTGTGTCAGGCATAGGAGTTCATTGTCAGAGGGCAGCAAATAGCCAGGGAACCCAGAGGATGGCAGGCTTGGAGTTGCAGAATTCGGGAAGAGGAGGGAGAGGTGCTGGGGGGCCAAAGCAGCTCCATCTTGGATGCTAATCTGCCATGTTGGATTCTGATTAACCCCAGTTCCAGGAAGCCTCTAAGATTGCCAGTGTATCTATTGTTCTTTTGGTAAGGGCAGGAACTTACTGTAAATCCTGCCCTTAGGTCAAACAATCTTGATGTCATAGTACTTCAATTATCCTACACATTCCTTCTGAAGCACCCCTCCCCTATGGCGTAGAAGCCCTAGGTCTGAGGGATAATGCATGGATCCACCGTCTCATCTTATTGCAGCCCAAGACACTGACATGGCTTCTGTTCGTAAATTACTTGGAAACTATGGTTTCTTCCATAAAATGTTTCCAAGAAACTGGATTTGCCAGCCTCTTTCTTCAGCCTATCAGCTTCTTCAGACTTTGGGGTAGGTTTGCCTAGGCCTGCCCACCACAAAACAGGTGCAAAAAAGACAAGAAATTGAGGGAGACAGCATTCATTGCAAGTTTGTGGCATGCTTTCTCTGAGAGCATGAAGGTCCGTGGCACACAATCCTAGGAGCCTGAAGGAAGAGAAATATCATGGCACCTCTTTCTTCTGGGCTTCCCACATTTTGCCACTTGCCATATATTGGAAGCTTTACCTCATATTGTCTCGTGTCTTGACCCTCTCTCCACTCCCACTGCCTGCTCAGGGTCCCATCAGTTCCTGCCTAGACTAAAAAAACAGCTCCCTCATTAAAAAATTAGCAGGGCATGGTGGCATGCACCAGTAATCCCAGCTACTCAGGAGGCTGAGGCAGCAGAATCGCTTGAACCACAGGCAGAAGTTGCAGTGAGCCGAGATTGCACCATTGCCCTCCAACCTGGGCAACAGTGAGAGACTCCATCTCAAACAAACAAACAAATGAACAACAACAAAAAAAAACACAGTGGTGCTTATTAGAACACAAGAATCAAAATAGACTGAAAAGTAGAAGCTGGGCCCTGACGAGGGATTGGCTAGTGTGATCTCTGTCCAGTACTGACTGTCTGGTTGGTCAGTGTAATGAGACAATGATGTCTGTGCCCCTTTAGCTGTATTGAGGTGTACTGAAGGAATAGGAGACAGGCAACCACTTGGCGGTCAGTGCAGAGAGGAGCAAGGGGAGGAAAGTGTTCATGTTATGGAAAAGACAAGCAATAGATTCATGAAGAAACCACAGTTTCCAATAATTTATGATAACGACAAGAATCATGCCTAGCAGTAAGACTAACAACAAATATACAAAGGTATTTATGGGTAAATCCCATCCAATTTATCCAAGATTTAATACAATTCCAAGCAAATTGCCTACAGAGCTTTCCTTAGCACCTAAGAAATTATCTCTAAAATTTATATGGAAAGAGAAGTTTCAAGAACAAGCAAGACTATTTAGAAAATGTTATCTTTAATCTACTAGATACTCAGAACTATTAAAATTATGGTAATTAAAGGCAGGAATAAAGGGTTAATGTTATGTATTCTAACAATGTAGAAATAGTAAAACTAACAATAACGGGAGAGAAAATGGGAAGTAAAATAAGCTTAGTGATAGTCTCATGTAAAATTGCTGGGAATCCAAAGATGCTACTTATAGTAATAGAAGCTTGAGGATTTTTAGCATACAAATGTGAAAACAAGTTATTACTGACTAAAACTGGATGATAAGAGAGGGGCACTAGGGCAAAGAAGACAAAATATTAAATTGCTACTCATAGTAGGGAACCAATAAATGTTGTTCAAAGGAAGGAGAAAGTAAGGGTATTAAATATGTAGACAGAAATGTGAAAGAAACCACTAAAGCAAATACAAACCTTCCTAAACACAAACATGACTACAACAGCAACAAAAATGAACAAAGAAAACAGACCACATAGTAAAATAAACACCTGCACAAATATGTATACACACACATAAACACTAATATAAACATTAAACAAAATAATATGAAAGGACTGAGACAAAACATATCTCTCATATCAAAAAATGAAAATAGGTTTAAATGACCTATTAAAAGTAGTACACTGCTCTATGCCATATTCAGAGATATACCCAAAACAATGTGACTTGGAAAGATTACAAAGAAAACAAAAGTATGGGCAAGAGTATCTCTGCTGGATGTCAAAAAAAAAAAAAAAAAATGGAGTTGGCAGCTCCAAGGGTCCATCCTTCCATAGAGACATTTAAAAATCAAGCACAAACTTTCAGAATCAACTTTGTCAGAACTCTAGAAAAGCCAAAGGCTTACAATAACAAACAAATCCTGTATCAAGAAGAAACTATCCAGAAATGATAGGACAGCTTTGTAGTGTTTTTATTTGCTCTTGTCCCATCCCTCTCCAGGGCTCCTCAACTGTCTTGAAGGTGGTGGTTCACGTTCGGAGTGTGGGACTCTAGTCTTTCGTTCTAGAAGGAGTAGAGCAAACCCTATTTGTAAAGATTTGTTTCTCTTTTTTCTCTTTCTTTCTTTCTTTTGTTCTTTCTTTCTTTCTCTTTCTTTCTTTCTTCTTTTTCTTTCTTTCTGTCTCTCTTTCTTTCTCTCTGTCTCTCTTTCTTTCTTTCTTTTTCTTTTTTTTTTAGACAAGGTCTCACTCTGTCACCTAGGCTGGAGTGTAGTAGCCTAATCATGGCTCACTGCAGCCTTGATATTCCCAGGCTCAAATGATCCTCCCACCTCTGCCTTCTGAGTAGCTGGAGGCATGTGCTACCATGTCCAGCTAATTTTTTTTTGTATTTGTAGAGATACGGTTTCGCCATGTTGCCCAGGCTGGTCTTGAACTCCTGAGCTCAAGCGATCTATCTGTCTTGGCCTCCCAAAGTGCTGGGATTACAGGTGTGCACTACTGAGATTTGTGTTTTTCTATTCTAACTGGTCTGGGAGTTAACGAAAGGACTGACACACAGTACTTGTTTTTGTTTTAACTAACTTGGAACCAACACAGAGCAGAAAAGTGGCTGACATTTTCTAAAAGTATTGTAAGCCAAACTACTTGCAGCCACTTTGGGCAAAAGATTATGATTGAGGAAGTGTCACAAGCCTGAGTGAAAAAGCTGGGAAGAGAGTTTCTTTGGGAAATCGGGGCACTCAAAAGGGCCCTTCCATACTTAGGAATTTAGAAGGCCAGATGCATCCCCAGGGCAGGACACATAATAAGACCCGAGAAGATGCTGCATTTTCACTTCTGAATGATCTGTAGGCTCAGTGCAAGGAGGAAGTGAAGGTTAAGGTAGAGTTGTAAATGGCCTGACCAAAAGTTGAAGACATGCTCCAACACAGAGCCAATCTGCAAAGAATGAGGAAAAGTTGGATTTCTTGCTTCTCATCTTTTTTGTCCCCCTGTATCTCTCTTTCTCCTTGTTTCATTTTATTTGTGGGTGAACAGTGAGAGGAATCCTGGAACCAAGGAAATCTCTTTCAAAACACTAGCTGAGTGCAAGATAAAGAAATATAAACTTCAGAGACATCACAAAGAATACAAACTTTACAAAAATAGTTTAGAAAAGTTACTAAATAAACAAATAGCTACAACCTATAGCAGGAAAGAAACCCTGAGGACAGGGAAAAATATGATTTAACAAAAAATGATGAAGCATGCAAGGGGAAAAATATGGCCCATTCATCGAATAAATTAACAGAAACTCTCCCTGAAGAAGCATAGATATTGAATTTATTAGACAAATACTTTAAATTAACTATCTTAAATATATTCAAAGAAGTAAAGGAGGCTGGGCATGGTGGTTCACACCTGCAATCCTAGCACTTCGGGAGGCCTAGGCAGGCGGATTGTCTCAGGTCAGGAGTTCGAGAACAGCCTGGCCAACATCTCTACAAAAATACAAATATTAGCCTGGCATGATGATGTGCACCTGTAGCCCTAGCTACTTGGAAGGCTGAGGAAGGAGAATCACTTGAACCTGGGAGGCTGAGGTTGCAGTGAGCCAAGATCACACCACTGCACTTCAGCCTGGGCAACAGAGTGAGACTGTATCTCAAAATAAATAAATAAATAAAAGAAAGCATGGACAAAGAGCAAAAGAAACTAGAACAAAGTATGAACAGAGAATATCAAGACATAGAAATTATAAAAGGAATCACATAGAAGTTCTGAAGATTAAGAATACAATAACTGAAATAAAAAAACTCACTAGAGGGCTTTTTTTTTTTTTTCCCTGAGACAGAGTCTCTGTCACCCAGGCTGGGTGCAGTGACATGATCATGGCTCACTGTTAGCCTCAACCTCCTAGGCTCAGGTGACCCTCCTGCCTCAGCCTCCCAAGTAGCTGGGATTACAGGTACATGCCACCATGCCAAGCTAATTTTTAAAAAAATTTTTGTAGAGACAGGGTTTCACCATATTGACCAGGCTGGTCTCAAACTCTTGGGCTCAAGAGATCTGCCCATCTCGGCCTCCCAAAGTGCTGGGATTACAGCCACGAGCCACCTTGTTTGGCCCCTCACAAGAGGGCTTTAATAGCAGATCCGAGTAAGGAGAAGAAAGAATCAGCAAACAAAACATGGATCAATTGAAATAATTGAGTCTAAGGAGCAGAAAGAGAAAAGAATGAAGAAAGATAAACAGAGCTTGATAATAGTTTGTATATTTTTCCCTACCCAAATCTCATATTGAATTATATCCCAACCATTGGAGTTGGGGCCTGGTGAGAGGTGATTGGATCACGTGGGTGAATTTCTCATGAATGGTTTAGCATCATCCTGTTGATGCTGTCCTCAAGACAGTGAGTGAATTCTCATGAAATCTGAGTGTTTAAAAGTATGTGGCACCTCCCTCTTTCTTGCTCCTGTTTTTGCCATGTGAGGTGTCTGCTTCCACTTTACCTTTCCTCATGATTGTAAGCTTCCTCAGACCTCCCCAGAAGCTGATGCTGGAGCTGTGCTTCCTGTACAGCCTACAAAACTATGAGCCAATTAAACTTCTTTTTCTTTATAGATTACTCAGTCTCAGATATTTCTTTAAAGCAACACAAGAACAGCCTAATACAGAGCCTAAGGGACGGTGGGACATCAAGTGCACCAACATATGCATAATGAGAATTCCAGAAGGAGAGGAGAGGAGAGGAGAGGAGGAAGCAGAAGAAGAAGCAGAAGAAATGGAAGTGGAAGACAGAAGAAGAAAAAGAAGAAAGAGAAGGAGGAGGAGGAGAAGGGGGAGGAGGAGGAGAAGGAGGAGGAGAAGGAGGAGGAGGAGGAGAAGAAGGAGGAGGACGAGGAGGGGAGGAGGAGGGGGTAGGGGGAGGGGGAGGAGAAGAAGAAAAGAAGAAGAAGAAGAATCATTTGAAGAAATAATGGCTTAAATCTTCCCATAGGCTGAGCATGGTGGCTCACGCCTGTAATCCCAGCACTTTGGGAGGCTGAGGTGGGTGGATCACTTGAGGTCAGGAGTTTGAGACCAACCTGGCCAACACAGTGAAACCCCATCTCTACTAAAAATGCAAAAAAATTAGCTGAGCGTGGTAGCACACACATGTAGTCCCAGCCACTCAGGAGGCTGAGGCAGGAGAATCTCTTGAACCCAGGAGGCAGAGGCTGCAGTGAGCCAAGATCATACCACTGCACTCCAGCCTGGGTTTCAGAGCGAGACTCCATCTCAAAAAATAATGATAATAAGAAAATAAAAATAAAAATAAAATAAATCTTCCCATAGTATCATTGTGAACTGTACCAAACACTTGAAAAATTAACACAAATTTTTCTCAAAATATTTCAAGAAGTAGAAGAGAAGAAAAAACTTCCCAATTCATTCCATGAGGCCAGTATTACCCTGATACCAAAGGTAGACAAAGATACCATAGGAAAACTTATGAATATAAATATAAAAATCATCAACATAATGCTAGCAAACTAAGTTCATCAGCACATCAAAGGGATTATACACTATGACCAAGTGGATTTATTCCAAGAATGCAAGCATGGTCCAACATAAAAAAATCCATCGATGTTATACACCACATTAATAGAACTACAGAAGAAAAACCACACATGATTATCTCAATTGACACTAAAAACACATTTGACAAAATCCAACACCCTTTCATGATAAAAGCACTCAGAAAAGAGGAGTAGAAAGGACTTCTTCAATATAAGGACATTTATGAAAAACTCACAACTAACATCAGACTCAATGGTGAAAGACTGAAAGCTTTCCCCCTAAGATCAGTTACAAAACCCTGGGATTGACAATGAAATGCCAGCTTTCACCACTGCTATTCAACATTATACTGGAAGTTCTAGCCAAAGCAATTAGACAATAAAAAAAAAAAAGTTCTCTCAATTGGAAAGGAAAGAGTAAAACTATTTCTATAAAGATAATCCCCGATAAAGTCTCAAAGAATCCACAAAAATAACTACTAGAGCTAATAAATAAAAAGTCAGTAAAGTTACAAACTTTAAGAAAACAATTCCATTTACAACAGCATCCAAAAGAATAAACACCTATGAATAAACTTAGCCAAGGAAGCAAAAGACTTGTATACTGAAATCTACAAAACATTGCTAAAAGAAATTAAAGAAGACCTAAATCAATGGAAAGACAACATGTGTTAATGAGTTGGAAAACTTAACATTGCTAAGATTGCAATACAATCCAAATAAATATACAGTTTTATTGCAACACTTACAAAATTCTATTTGCCTTTTTGCAGAATTGAAAAAGCTGATCCCGAATTCATATGAAATGCAAAGGCCCCAAATTGCCAAAACATCTTGAAAAAGATGAAAGTTGGAGGACCCATACTTCCTAATTTTGAAACTTACTACAAAGCAATGGTAATTAAGACTGTGTGTTACTGGCATAGGAATAGACATATAGATCAATAGAATAGAATTCAGAGTCCAGAAATAAAACCCTACATCTATAGCCAATTGATTTTGTACAAGAATGCTGAGATCACTCAAAATGGGAAGAATAATCTCTTCAACAAATAGGGGCTGGGACAATTGGATAGCACATGCAAAACAATGAAGTTGTTCCCCTAACTCGCACCTTACATAAAAATGAATTCAAAATGGATGAATATGTATTAGAGCTAAAAAATCATGAAACTCTTGGTCAGGCGTGGTGGCTTATGCCTGCAATCCCAGCACTTTGGGAGGCCAAGGCGGGTGGATCACCTGAGGTCAGGAGTTCGAGACCAGCCTGACCAATATGGTGAAACCCCATCTCTACTAAAAAAATACAAAAATTATCCGGGCATGGTGGTGGGTGCCTACAATCTCGGCTACTCAGGAGGCTGAGGCAGGAGAATAGCTTGAACCCAGGAGGTGGAGGTTGCAGTGAGCCAAGATCATGCCACTGCACTCCAGCCTGGGCAACAGCCTCAAAAAAAAAATCATAAAACTCTTGTAAAAAATATAGAATTAAATACTCATAGACTTAGATATGTATGACAATAAAAGCATTAACAAAAAAATTAAATTGAAGTTTACCAAAATTAAAAACTTTTATGCATCAAAAAACATTGTCAGGAAAGTGAAAAGGCAAGCTACAAAATGGGAGAAAATCTTTGCAAATTGTAAAGCTTATAAGGATCTAGTATCCAGAATATATAAGGAACTTCAACATAAAAAGGCTAACAACCCAATTGAAAAATGGGCAAAGGACTTGAATAGACATTTCTCCAGAGAAGATGTACAAACAGCCAAATGAGCACATTAAAAGATAATTAATTTCTTTAGTCATTAGGAAAATGCAAATTCAAACTATGTGGCTATAATTTTTTAAAAAGGGAAAATAAGTATTGACGAGGATTGTGGAGAAACTGGAACGCAAATATATTGATGGTGGAATGTCAAACAGCCTGGCCACTGTGGTTAATACTAATGTGGCCACTGTGTTTAAACAGTTTGGTCCTTCCTCAGAAAGTTAAACATTGACCTAGAAATTCCAGTCCTAGTTATATATCCCAAAGCATTAAAAAATAGATACTTAAATACATATATGTACAAACATGTTCATAGCAGCATTATTCACAATAGTTTAAAGACAGAAACAACCCAGAACATCCACCACCAAATGAATGGATAAATGTAATATATCCATATGATGTAATATTACACAGTCATAGAAAGGAATGAAGTACTGACACACTGCATTGTGGATAAACTTTAAAGACATTATGTTAAGTGAAAGAAGGCGGACTGGAAAGGTCACATATGATTTCATGTGCACAAAATATCCAGAACAGGAAAATCCTCAGAGACAGAAACAAGATTGATTGTTGCCAGGGCTGATGGGAAAGGAAAATGGTAACTGTTGTATTTCCTTCTAGGGTGTTGAAAGTGTTTTAAAGCTGGATTGAGGAGGTGGTTGCCAAACCCTGTGAATTGTGCAGTAAATACCACTGAATTGTTCAGTTTAAAATAGTTAATTTTATGTGATGTTAATGTTACCTCCATAAAATAAAAGTATATCAAGAAAATTCAAATATAGAGGAGTCCCTGCCTTAATATCACATAGGGTAGAATTTAGACAAAAGTCATTAGACAAGACAAAGAAAGACGATCCAAACAAGATGACCTAAAGTTAATATTGAAAAATTGCTACAGACAGAATGTTTGTGTTCTCTCAAAATCTATATGTTGAAACCTAATCCCCAATGTGATGGTGTTAGGAGGTGAGGGGGCCTTTAGGAGATGGTTGGGTCATGAGGGTGGAGCCCTCATGAATGGGATTAGTGCCCTGATGAGAGACCCCCAGGAGCTTCATGGCCCTTTCCACCATATGACACAGAGAGGAGACGGCTGTCTATGAACTAGGAGGTGGGTCATCACCAGACGCCATATTTGTGAGCACCTTGATCTTGGAGTTCTCAGCCACTAGACCTATGAAAAGTAAATTCCAGCCTTCACATGTGTGAAAAATAAATTTCTGTTGTCTATAAGCTACTCAGCCTATGAGAGTTTGTTATAGCAGCCCGAACAAAGACAAAAATAAAATGGAAGACAATAGAATAATGTAACAATGACATAAGACTGTCTCCATCAGATATTAAAATACTATAAAGCCCAAGTATGAAAACAATGTGATATTGGCACATTAATAGATAATACCAATGGAACAGAAAAAAAATCCAGAAATAGACCCAAATATATAAAAGAATTTAAAATGTGATAAAGGCAGCGTCTCAAGTCAATGAAGAAAAAAATGGACTGATTAACAAAGGTTTGCTACAACTTTGGGTAAAGGAAAATTTGAATCTACACCTTTTATTCAATGCCAGGACAAACTGCAAATAGATTGATATTTAAGTATAGAAAAGTGAAATGGTACAAGCCCTGGAAGATAGCAAGGGGTAAATTCTTTTTAACTTTTGAGTGGGAAAAGCCTTTTAAACCATGACTCAATAACCAAAGCCATTGAAAACTTCGTATATTTGACTACATAAATATTTTTAAAAAACAAAATTTGCATGATTAAAAACACAATAAGCAAAGTCCAAAGACATATACTTGTAAGCCCTGTCCCAGAAAAAGTGCTGATTTTTCTATTTTATAAAGCATTTCCAGAAATTGAGAAGAACCGATAATTTAATAGAAAAATTGATAGAAGGACATAAAAGTGGCCATTAAATATGTGAAAGACGCTCAACCTCTTTCATTTTAAGAGAAATTAAACCTACAATGATACACTTTTTTACCTTTCAGACTGACAAAAATTCCAGTTTAAAACCATACTCTGCTGGGAGGGTGGGCAGCAATGCACACTCAAATGTTACTCAAATATTTGTGAAGTGTATAAACACACCTCCATTCTGTTATGCAGAATTGCAAATGCATTTATCTTCTAACTCATTAATCCCATTTGGGGAACCTATTTCCCAGATATATCTGCTTCATTAAGCTGGCGTAGGCAAACAATGGCCTGCTGGCTACATCTAGCCTGTAGTTTGTTTTCATACAGGCTGTAAGCTAAGAATGATATTAACATTTTAAGTGGTTGGATAGGCCGGACACGGTGGCTCACGCCTGTAATCCCAGCACTTTGGGAGGCTGAGGTGGGCAGATCACCTGAGGTCAGGAGTTCGAGACCAGCCTGGCTAACATGGTGAAACCCCGTTTCTATTAAAAATACAAAAAATTAGCTGGGCATGGTGGCGCATGCCTATAATCCCAGCTACTCGGGAGGCTGAGGCAGGAGAATTGCTTGAACCCAGGAGGCAGAGGTTGCAGTGAGCCGAGATCGCGCCATTTAGCTTGGGCAACAAGAGTGAAACTCTGTCTCAAAAATAAATAAATAAACAAATAAATAAATAGTTGGATAAAATCCAAATAAGAAACAGTTTTTCACATGAAAAATATATAAAATTTAAATCTCAGCATTTATATATGAATTTAGAATTTCACCAATAAAAATTTGGTAAAATTTTTTTTCTTTTTTCTTACATAAGCATCAGCATAATATCCCTAATTGTATCTGTTGGCTCAAGAAGTCTAAAATATTTACTATCTATCTGGCCATTTACAGCAAACATTTGCCATCGCCTGCATTATAGCACTACTTATAGGCACAAGGTATTGGAAACAACCCAAATGTCCAGCAATGTGGAAATAATCAATAGTATATCCCCACAATAAAATTCCATGTGGCTATTTTTAAAAAATGAAAAATTCTCGTTTCACTGATAAAGATTTCCAGGATATTTTTAAGTGAAAAAAGGCACAAAATAATGTATGTCATTGCTCCACTTTGTGTAAGAAAGTAGGAAAATTAGAATGTATGTGTAATGTATGCATTTTTTAGCTTGTATTTGCATTGAGAACCACTGGAAGGACAAACCAGAAACTAATAAATATGGAAATATGGACACCTATAAAGGTGAATGGGAACAGTGGTGGCAGACTTAGTGCAGTGTTTGTTTTGTTTTGCTTTGGTTTGTTTTTTTAAGACAGAGTCTCATCCAGGTGCGGTGGCTCACGCCTGTAATCCCAGCACTTTGGGAGGCCGAGGAAGGTGGATCACAAGGTCAAGAGTTCAAGACCAGCCTGGCCAATATGGTGAAACCCCATCTCTACTGAAAATACAAAAATTAGCCGGGCATGGTGACGGGCGCCTGTAGTCCCAGCTACTCGGGAGTCTGAGGCAGGAGAATCACTTGAACCTGAGAGGCAGAGGTTGCAGGGAGCCGAGATCATGCCATTGCACTCCAGCCTGGGCAACAGAGTGAGATTCCATCTCAAAAAAAAAAAAAAAAAAGACAGAGTCTCACTCTGTCGCCCAGGCTGGAGTACAGTGACATTATCTCGGCTCACTGCAAACTCCGCCTCCTGAGTTCAAGTGATTCTTGTGCCTCAGTCTCCCATGTGGCTGGGATTACAGGTGTGTGCCACCATGCCCGCTAATTTTTGTATTTTTAGTAGTGATGGGGTTTTACTGTGTTGGCCAGGCCAGTCTCGAACTCCTGACATCAAGCGATCTGCCCACCTCTACCTCCCAAAGTGCTGGGATTACAGACATGAGCCACCACCCCCGGCTGTAATGCAGTGTTTTAGTTGCTGAATCCTGGTGCCTAAACAACATTGGCTGGTATATGAAATAGGCATTCAATCGACATTTATTTATTAAATGAATTAATTAATTAATAAGACATATTCCATGTGGAACTAAAGGGTAGAGCTTGGATCAATGGTGAGAATTCAGTGAAGGTTTTAGCTCGGCATCCGGAAGATCTTTTTACTCAAGCAGTCAGAACAGGAATGGGCCACTTTGGGAGATGGAAGATGGGCCACTTGATGTTAATATATTGGTTCCCAAACCTGAATACATGTAGGGGGATTTAAAACCAGATTTCTAGGACTTATTCTATAATGCATCAGAATCTCTGAGGGTATATCCCAGATGCCTGGCTTTTTGAGGTGTTTTTCTTTTAGCTTCTCAAGAAATCTGGATGTAATCAGCCTAGCACCATTCATTCACTTATTTATCCAGGAACTATCTATGGAGCACCTACTACATGCCACGCTGCTGCGTGAGGTGATGAGGACAGAGCCAGGACTAAGATAGGCAAGGTCCCAGCTCTAATGAGACTGGCAGTCTAGAGGGAGAAGAAACAGGCAGCAGGGAAGTAAAAGGACCAATACAGAAGATCATTTCACATACCCGATGAAGACGATAAGGCAGGGTGAAGTGATAGGGAGTTTAACTGGCTGGGGAAGGCCTCCTAAAGAGGCATTTTAGCTGAGAACTGCATAAGAAGGAGCTGCAGTCATGTGAAGAAGTGAACAAAGAACATTCCAGACAGAGGGGCAGCATGCAAAGGGTCTGTGGTAGGAGCAAGCTTGATGGTACCAGATTGAGCAGGAGGCCACTGTGGCCACAGGAGAGGAGCAGAAATCAATCAGATCTAAGAGGCAGGCAGGGAAGAGGTCAGGAAGGGTGGTGTAGGCCAAGGCGGGGAGTTGAGCTTTTATTTGATGAGAAATGTGAAGGCTTGGAGTTTGGGAGCCACATTAGAAGGATGCAAACATCACACCTGGTAGGAGCAGGAGTTGAGATCCACACCTTGGTCAGCTGATTTCTGTTCCCGTCCTCCCCACTAGCACTTGTATATTTTTTTCCCAGGGGGCCATGCATCTTAAATTTCTACATCCTTGCCAGTGCTCATGGATGTCTTAAACGCAATGGATACTCAATAGTTACTGAATAAAATGATAAACAAATTATTCTGAAAAAGTAATAAATACAATGAACAAAAGAAGGCAACGGGTCCAGATTTTCATCCAATCTTCTTTATGGATTTCTTGAGGGTCACTATTGCAGTAATTTACCACTTTCCAGTGAAATTACTAGTTTGAAAGATAGATCTAATTTAAATACATGCAAATAGGTATTTTTAATCCAATGAAATTAGGCTGAATTAGTGAATATATGAAAAATTTCTAAACAGATGGCTTTCAATTTTTAAAAAGTTGTGTAGTTCTATGTACTTCTTAGATGTAATAATCTTAAATATTACCCTAAATGCAAATTAACATTTAAAATACTAATTTCAAGGCATGTAGTACTTAAGAAGGGTCCCTAACCTATACAATATATAAAATAAACCATCTAAATGTTTGTAACATGGCTGACACTTTCAAAATTAGAACCATGACTAAGAGCTGAAAACCACTTAAAGGTCCATTTGTTGGAGGAAGGTTATGTGGAGAAAAGCACATGGGAACTGGCATCCTTCTAGGAGCAGTCCCAGATCCGGCACCATCTTGCTCTGTAATTTGGACAAGCTCCTTCCTCTCTCTGGGTCCTAGGTGAGAGATGGACTGGATCATCAGTAGGGCTGTTTTTTAGTTATAAAAATTCTGTGCAATCTATTCCCCAAGAGAGAATGGGGAAAGGAAAAAGCATTTGAGAAAAGGGTTGTTCCTCATTCATAAACACTGAAACAAATTTCAACCTCCAGTGATGGGGGTTGGGGAGAATAGCACCCCTCAAAACAGCCAAGAAAGAAGAGTTTGCAGATGAAAAAATTAACCCCAAGTCAAGCCACCTCTAGAAGAGAACTGGTGTCAGACATCAACAGCTGAGTACACACAGCGTTTGCATTTTTTTTGACAAACATCTGATGTGGCTTTTGGTGTGAGCAAGCATCCTCTCTCCAAAATAGTTTAAATGGAAAGCTTTGATAATTCCCTAAATTCCTGATAAGTGTGTTGAAATCTGATCCTTGACAAAAATACACCCTAAAAGGGCAGTGCTTTGGGAAGGAAAAGAAACACTGGTTATCCACAGACCCCAGATATGAATCTCACAGAAATCATTAATGAGAACATTTTTCTAGCTTACAAACACAATGACAAAACCAGCGGCTACCCAACCTGCTCCCAGATTTTCCTACACTTGCGTACAACTGCTAATTCCGTATAAATATAAGCAGAAAAATAGCTCTTGGGACTCTTAAAACAAAGCCTATTTTCTGCCACTCTCCACCCACAACCATCTGTTAGACTCTTGATGGAAGCTGCAGATGACAGCAACCTCACAAGGAAGCTTCACAGGAAAAGCAGCTTCTGAAGGGAGAGGTCAGCATTGGAAACATAACCTGTTTTAGATTTCAAACCTGTTTGGCTAATAAGTTCAAGAGAATTTAAACTACGTTTAACAATCATTATGTTTTGGTTTAAAATAACAATAAAAAGAATAAAAAATAAAAAGGAAATCTCTCGACTCTGCTTAATTGCACTAATTGTTATTTCTTCACTTATTTATTCAACCAATGTTTGAACACCTACCATGTGCTAGACTCTGTGCCAAGGGCAGGAGATAAAACAGAGAGCACGTCCTTGCCATGATGAGGCTCATGAGACAGATGAAAGGACAAGTAAACAAAGAAATCATATCAATACAATGATTTCCTTCATGGCACCCACAGGTAAGGGGCTAAGACAGAAAGTCACTGTCCCATTCATTCAGGATGACCGGAGAGCAACTTTAGACAGGAGGACCAGAGAGCAACTCTCTGAACAGGGTTAAGCCCTAAAAGATAAGATGACACAGAGAAGTGTTCTTGGCAAAAGGGATGTCCACATACAAAGGCAGTGAGGCAGGAAATAGTTTGTTAAAGTGGAAGACCAGATATACCAGTGGGACTCGAGTGTGGTGGATGAGATGAAGTAATATGGATGAGTTTGGAGGGAAAGGCAGGACAAGACCATGAAAGGTCTTACAGCCAGGGTAGGAATTTGGATGTTAAGTGCAATGGGAAGCAATGGAAGGGAGAGGTTTCAGGAGGAAATTGATCAAATCTGATTGTTAAAGGATCCACATTGGCTACCATGTGACTTGATTAGAAATAGATAAGAATGGGGGTAGGGAGAAGTGTCATGAGCTTGCTGCAGTGCAAGAGATGGGCAGTGGTCTGGAGAAGGTGGTGGTAGTCTGAACAAGGAGAAGAATGGACGGATTCAATATCTATTTTGCAGTGCATATCAAAAGATGCATTGATGGGTTGTAATCGGGTTGGGGTGGTGGTGCCATATCCTGAGACGGGAAGGACTGGAGCGAGCAGGGGTAGGATGCACAGGTGGTAGAAACAGGTTAGGGAGAAAGCAGGAAAAAAACTGTTCCATTTTGCACATGGTAAGTTTGGGTATGTCTGTGAAACTTCCAAGTGGGGGTGTCAACAAAGCATTGGATATAGGAGAATGGAATTCAGAACAGAATTCTGGGCTAAAAATAACACTTTGATGTCACCAGGATAAAGATGGTACAGAGAGGCACAGAATCCTAGGAAAAAACACTGAGAAGCTCCAACAAGCCTTGTATACGTTAGGCAAGCAAAATTCTCCGAACATAGCTTCAGGACGGCTACTTTGCCCCTGTAGTCAAATACTACAGTCATATGATTGGAAAGGGTAACTGACAACCATGGTCTGGAGAGCCTGGAAACCTCTAGCACTGGGAATGAATGAGCACTTGAAAAGTGATTGGAGCACCATGGAGGAACAATTCTCTGAGCATGATGTTCTGGGGGTGATTTGGGAACTTAGATGGCTTGAGATGGGAAAGTGTAGGGGATATTTAAGAATTGCTATAGAAAATTTAAGTAACTCTACCTTTAATCTATAATGAACTGCCAAGAAAGAATTATGATTTTTGAGAAAGGATCTCGCTCCATCACCCAGGCTGGAGTACAGTGACGTGATCATAGCTCACTGCAGCCTTGATCTCCCAGGTTCAGGCAATTCTCCCATCTCAGCCTCCCAAGTAGTTGGGACTACTGATGTGTGAGCCACCATACCTGTCCAATTTTTAAATTTTTTGTAAAGATGAAGTCACACCATGTTGCTCAGGCTAGAATTACTTGTTTAAAACATATGGTCTCATAATCTTAAAAGGGCAGGAAAGGAAGGCATTTGTTATAGGGAATTGTTCATACCACAAATTTCTAGTGGCCATGGAGCTTGCTCAGTGAGAGGCATTCTTTGTTGTTGTTGTTGTTGTTGTTGTTTTTTTTTTTGGAGCGAATGAAACTGGGAAATAACTTAATTGCCCTTATTTGACAGTTGAGGAAATAAATTCTGAGGTTTACAGTGAAGTTACTTGTCCAGTCACAACTTGTCATTCCCAACCTTAGCTGTAATCATCATCTGGTAAGTTTATGAACCAAAACCCAACAATCAACCACACAAACAAACAAACTAAAACAAACACAAAATACCAGCATTCCGACTCACTTTTGGAGATCCTGATTCATTCAGCCTGGGATGAGTGAGATCCACACATCTGTATTTTTCAAAGTTTGCCTGTTTCTTTCAGAGGTTGTTAATAAAGAACAAATCAAATAAAAAAATAAAAGCTCACCCAGGTGGTTCTGACATGCCAGAAGCACCAGACAGGACTTGTACTCAAGCTTTCTAACCTAAGTATCTGTCCTCGATACTTTACTTTTTGTCACTGCTAAACTCTCATCACTTCTATTTCCTTAGCAACCACTGACCTCCACCACTTGTCCTCCACCTCTGCATGGCTCTTCTGAAGGAAATTAGAATGCCCTAGATGACCAGATCCTCCTCCCTATTGCTACTCCGTCTCTTCCTCTGCCCCCACCCCGGCCCTGGCCACATAGATGCTGAGGTTCTGCTGGTCACACTTCCTTTTCCCGTCTGTTCTTTACTAGCTGATCTCATCCATTCCAATTTCTGCAAAGCCTTTGGTGTTACTGATGCCAGTCTTATCTCTGGTCTTGACCTGACCTCCTGCCCAGTATCCAGGACTGTGGCATTTATGATTTACAAAATAACAATTTAAAGAGGACCTTAAATTGTTTCTTTATAAATGTATGAGTTAATCTATTGAGGCAGGTCCTGAGATAGGAGAAGACTGGAGTGTGTGGTGGTGGGATGGTTAATACAATCATGTTGATGTTGTGGCAGACACACCCTTGGGTGGCCTTATGATTCCTGTCTCTTAGTGTCTACGCCCTTGGTGTAATTCCCTCCCCTTGAGTGTGGGGAAGGCCAGTGACCTGCTTCTAACTAATAAAATACAGCAAAAGTGAAGAGATTTTGCAGAGATAAGTGAAGTCCCTAATAAGTTAACTGAACTAATCAAACACTGTGTTGTGTGGGCCTGATCTAATCAGGCAAGCCCTTTCCAGATATAACTGAAGTCCCTAATAAGTTGACTGAACTAATCAAAGACTGTGCTCCCATTGCATGGGCCTGATCTAATCAGGCGAGCCCTTTCCAAGAGCCAAGATCTTCCCTGAAGTAAGAGACTCCAAGCAGTGGAAACTCTCCATTGTTGGCCTTAACTGTTACGAATTCTACAGCCACAGAGAAAGAATTCTGTCACAATCTGAGGAGGAGCTTGGATGTAGATCCTTCTCTACTTGGCCCACGGGATGAGAATGTAGCCCTGGCACCACTTTCGTTTCAGACTTGTGCTAGATTCCAAACCCACATAATAATGTGCTATTGTTTTAAATTTGTAATAGTTTTTACTCAGCAGATAACTAACATAGATGTCCTAGGCCAAAAGCAGAACTCTTACATCTTGGCGATCTCTAATCTGGGTTCACTTGATCACTGACCAAAATCTCCTTATGGTAGTGAGAAGAGCACACAAGACAGATATTCATAAGATAGGAGCTGTGTGTGTCCATGGCCCCTGCTCACCCTGGAACTAAAACAGAGGAAGAACACAGTGTTCTTCTAAACAATAATTGTTAAAAATGTTCAACATTGGTAAAAGGAAAATGTCATTGCTTTTGAATATACTGTTCACCAAATCAAATTTGTATACTGAAGGTGAAATACTTTTCCTTTTGTGACTGTAGTCAATCTCTTGTTTTAGCACTGAAAAGTAACTGCAGAATCCTAGGCTCTCCTGAGGATAACAGGTGTTCACTGAGAATCACTGTTCAGAAATATGTTATCATCTTGTTCTGCAACGTTACTGAGTCAGCTAGTGTAACAACGGTTTTGTTCAAATATGCAATAATACTGTAAGGGAGATTTCATGAGAAAAACACAGTATCTTTAAGTACACACAGGACACTTTAATTTTGATACGACATAAACTTCAAACCTAAAATTACTGCTAAAGAAGTATGTGGCTTAGTGTTTGTCTTCCCTATGCTAAAATTTCAACCACAGTTGGATACAATGCACTCAGTAAGTAACAGCAACAAAGCCCTTATGTTTGAAATAAGCAGTTTCCCCTTTGGACAACCGGAAGAGGAAACGTAGTAGTAGGAGGGTGCATAGGGTCTGATTTGTTACTGATACTTTTGAGTGGTGCTGTTAAGTCCACGGATGCTGACAAAGGCAGATTTTTCTGAAAGCAAGATAGCCACCTAGGGAGGTGGGGGTGAGGAGATTAGATTCCTATAGCATTGGAGCTGGCACAGATGTTTGAGGTTATCCAATTCCATTCATTCATTGCATGATACAAGCTCAGAGATATGAAGACTAGAAAATCACCAGCCAATTAAATGGCAGAGCAGGGATTAAAACCCAGCTTAACAAATTTCCATGATAGAATATCCACATTCTATCCTAATTGTTCTCTCCACTGTCCTCCCTCTAAAAAATACACAATTCTTTTGAGACTTGTAGTTATTGAAGTTGGTTAGTTCTGCACAAGATCAGCTACATTACATGATGTAATTATTCATAGTCAGCCTTGATGACATTAATGACTTAAAAAAAGAGCTCTGTAGTTCTCCTTGAAGAGCTCCTTCACATCCCTTGTAAGTTGGATTCCTAGGTATTTTATTCTCTTTGTAGCAATTGTGAATGGGAGTTCACTATTATTTGGCTCTCTGTTATTGGCGTATAGGAATGCTTGTGATTTTTGCACATTGATTTTGTATCCTGAGATTTTGCTGAAGTTCCTTACCAGCTTAAGGAGATTTTGGGCTAAGATGATGGGGTTTTCTAAATATACAATCATGTCATCTGCAAACAGAGACAATTTGACTTCCTCCCTTCCTATTTGAATACTCTTTATTTCTTTCTGTTGCCTGATTGCCCTGGCCAGAACTTCCAATACCATGTTGAATAGGAGTGGTGAGAGAGGGCATCTTCGTCTTGTGCTGGTTTTCAAAGGGAATGCTTCCAGCTTTCGCTCATTCACTATGATACTGGCTGTGGGTTTGTCATAAATAGCTCTTATTATTTTGAGATACATTCCATCAATATCTAGTTTGTTGAGAGTTTTTAGCCTGGAGGGGTTTTGCTCAAGGAAATAAAAGAGGACATAAACAAATGGAAAAACATTCCATACTCATGGATAGGAACAATCAATATCGTGAAAATGGCCATACTGCCCAAAGTAATTTATAGATTCAATGCTATCCCCATCAAGCTACCACTGACCTTCTTCACAGAATTAGAAAAAACTACTTTAAATTTCATATGGCACCAAAAAAGAGCCCATATAGCCAAGACAATCCTAAGCAAAAAGAACAAAGCTAGAGGCATCATGCTAACTGACTTCAAACTACACTACAAGGCTACAGTAACCAAATAGCACGGTACTGGTACCAAAACAGATATATAAACCAATAGAACAGAACAGAGGCCTCAGAAATAATGCCACACATCTGCAACTATCTGATCTTTGACAAACCTGACAAAAACAAGCAATGGGGAAAGGATACCCTATTTAATAAGTGGTGTTGGGAAAACTGGCTAGCCATTTGCAGAAAACTGAAACTGAATCCCTTCCTTACACCTTATACAAAAATTAACTCAAGGTGGATTAAAGACTGGAAACCTAAAACCATAAAAACCCTAGAAGAAAACCTAGGCGATACCTTTCAGGACATAGGCATGGGCAAAGACTTCATGACTAAAACACCAAAACCAATGGCAACAAAAGTCAAAATTGACAAATGGGATCTAATTAAACTAAAGAGCTGCACAGCAAAAGAAACTATCATCACAGTGAACAGGCAACCTATAGAATGGGAGAAAATTTTTGCAATCTATCTATCTGACAAAGGGCTAATACCCAGAATCTACAAGGAACCTAAACAAATTTACAACAACAACAAAAAAACCCCATCAAAAAGTGGGCAAAGGATATGAACAGATGCCTCTCAAAAAAGACATTTATGCGACCAACAAACATATGAAGAAAAGCTCATCATCACTAGTCATTAGAGAAATGCAAATGAAAACCACAATGAGATACCATCTCACGCCAGTTAGAATGGCTATCATTAAAAAGTTAGGAAACAACAGATGCTGGAAAGGATGTGGAGAAATAGGAACACTTTTACACTGTTGGTGGGAGTGTAAATTAGTTCAACCATTGTGGAAGACAGTGTGGTGATACCTCAAGGATCTAGAACTGGAAATACCACTTGACCCAGCAATCCCATTACTGGGTATATACCCAAAGGATTATAAATCATTTACTATAAACACTTGTATGTTTATTGCAGCACTATACACAATAGCAAAGACTTGGAATCAACCCAAATGCCCATCAACGGTAGACTGGATAAAGAAAATGTGCCACATATACACCATGGAATACTATGCAGTCATAAAAAGGGATGAGTTCATGTCCTTCGCAGGGACATGGATGAAGCTGGAAACCATCATCCTCAGCAAACTAACACAGGAACAGAAAATCAAACACCTCATGTTCTCACTCATAAGTGAGAGTTGATCAATGAGAGCACATGGACACAGGGAGGGGAACATCACACACCGGGGCCTGTTGGGTGTGGGGGTCTAGGGGAGGGATAGCATTAGGAGAAATACCTAATGTAGGTGACGGGTTGATGGGTGCAGCAAACCACCACAGCATGTGTATACCTATGTAACAAACCAGCGTGTTCTGCATATGTATCCCAGAACTGCATATGTATCCCAGAACTGCATATGTATCCCAGAAGTGTGTGTGTGTGTGTATAAATATGTGTGTGTAGAGCTTATATATATGTGTCTAGAGCTTATATAAGCTCTAAACTGTATGCTAAGCCTTACAGCTCACATAATTTACTTCCTTAATAAGCAACCAATGACACACGAGCCACATGCACACCTCCACGAAGCTTCTCAGTGTGGCCTCTTTTATGGAGTTTCAAGAACTTGCTCATCTTATAGATGGGGAAACAGGTCTAGAAAGTGCTAGATCAGCCAAGACTTGGACCAGACCTCGCTCCCATTGCTTTGTGTTGAGAGCTTTAGCACTTACTCGCTAGGTCCGGCAGGCAGAAAAGAATATTTGGGTTTCCTCAGTGGATGGCTAGAAGCCACAGTTCGATATAATTCACTCAGTCTCGTGGTGTAATAGTTGGGTGGCTGTCTTCTAAATGAAATTCTAAACTGCTACGGATGCTGCTAACAAGTGGACTGAGAAATAGAATAAATACTTCTTTGAGGAGGGCTTCTTTCATGTTAAGGGTAGAAGGCAGTGTGGTTAGGTGTGGTGACTCCTAAGTTTAATTCCTCAGTAACTTAACAGCTATGTGACATAGAGTGAGTTACCTAACTTCTCTAAACTTCATCTTCCTGATCTTTAAAATGGGAAAAATAATATTACTAAACAGAATTGTTGTTAGGAGTAAATGAGAAAGTCATTAAGAGAGAATGCTACATGCTCCATGATGTCGGCTATTATGATGCTGCTGTCAGTGATGAAAAACATCTCTTATCTTACAGGATATAATATTCATAATCCCTTGAGATATTCTTACCTTTTAAAATTTGGAAGTTTGCCAAGTCAGTTAAGAGACAATAAAACACTTCAGTCACAAGTATATTGTTGATCAACAAAATTTGTTGAAAAGTGTAGCATCATACTCAAATACAGCAGTACATACTAGGTAAGTTTCTGTAATGTTGGTCCTCCTTGTTTTCCCCCTACCTTCCCCGCTAAAACCACCTTAGTAATAAAAAAAACACCTAGCACAGTTGCAAATACATTCCTGTTTTTTAAAAAGCCAGAATATACGTGTGTGTGTGTGTTATGTGTATAGTTTTAAAATGTGCCCTATAAATTTTTTAGTTTTTCCCTTGGTCTTTTGCAAAAGAAAACAAATCCTCAAATATACTTAGAGCTACATCATAAAAATGACCTTGAATTATTGGGAAAGGAAGGGGGCGTACTCTCTTTATGAAGGTAGAGAAATAAGAAAAATACAATCAAAAATGTTTTTATCTGTGCTGAATTAAGAATATCCTACCACGTGAGAGTTACCCGTTTTGTTATTTTTTTAAAAAAATTAACCACCTCCCCCTATTTCAAATAAACACATTCTCCAAGGATTCTGAAAGCTTACTGGACTCCAAGTACCAACACTAATTTCCTGAGAAAACTAAGAGAGCAGTGCTGTCCAGTGCAGAAACAGACTATTCTTCAATTTAATAAAGTGAAAACAAATATTTGTCACTTAAGTTTTAGAGAAGCAATGGAAAATGTGTATGTACGTAACTGAAATGCCATCCATAAAACAGTTACAACCAACAAAATAAGGAAGGCTTATGTTTCTATTTTACTTCAAAAGGAACAAATCAATTGGTCATCAGTCTTATAAGTTCTGGATTTGCCACCACCTCCAGAAACCGTACAAATGGATAGTTCTTTTGTTTTACTTATTTATAACACATATATCACATAAGGCAAATTCACTTCATGCTTTACTTCAGTAAAACGGGGAAAAAAGCTTTCTCTGCAATTGGCACTAAAGTTGTTTTAAGTTCTTAATAGCAAGGAGATACATCCAACTATAAGCAGAATGAACACAGTCATAATACATATCAAATCAAAATTATTTCCTTTATATAATCAGCAATGAGTAACTCCAGAGGTAGTATGGCAGAAACGAGCATGGATCCTATCAGGTCACAACCAAGACAAAATTAGTATTTTTTCTATGGTTTTGACCATAAATTGCTTTACACATTTAGGACCTGAATAAAAACCACTTTCACCAGAAATCTTGGCCCATTAATTCAACTGACATATCAATTTACAACTTTCAGGACTGCAGATATAAAAAATGTAAAGTATAAAATTATGTAAGCTTGAAATGGTTTTAATTGTATTCATTAAAAATATTTACATTTCCCAGTACTTACTTGACAAAACCCCCTTGCAATATAATTCTACTCTAAACTTTTATTTATAAAATGAGGCTCACTTATGACATTTCAATGACCGATACTGCAAATTACTTACATTCTGTAAAAAATCTTACGAACTTTCATATCAAAGGTAGTTTATATTGGATTATCTGAAACCCAATAGAGCCCACAGATGAGCTTCCTATAGTTCTTTTCATTAATGCTTGGAAAGCATGTGAACATGAAAAGTGCTGTTAAGTGCTATCATCTCCCTTAAATTTTCACTTATACTGTGTGCACATTGTGAAATAAACACATATGCAGCATGTCCATGTTTTGATATGTATTTTTTATTTCCCTGCAGTTTTCACTTATCAAGAACAAGTAACAGGGAAAGTTGTCTGAACTAGTGCATAAACAAACATTCTGAAACACCACTACACGTATCTAATTTACAAGAACCGTATAAAAAAAGTCACTAAAACACTACACTATGAAGGTGTCCAACGCTTACAGTCAGACTTTTTCCAACCCGTTACTTGCCTTGTAGCCACAGGAAAACTCTCCAAAATTGAAAAGACAATCTTGCCACAACCCTACCCCCCTCCCAACACCTGGGATGGCTCGATATCTAGACTTCCAATAATTATTGCAATGATATAATGCAATACATACCCGGTAAAGTATCTTTTATGTGGTGTGTTACAGTTTTAAAGCCAGTTAAAATATGCAGCCTTCAGATAAAATGTAATCCTCGAAATTTTCATATCTGCACAGTTTAAATGTGCTAGATGCATAATTTTTCCTATTCCATTTTTTCTGTGTAATTATTTTTTATAAATTGGTATTATAAATAGAAATATACATTCAAAATATATGGAAAAGTGAGTTACTACATTAAATTTGCATGTATCGATCCATCCCTTTCCCCTGCACAGTAATAGAAAATACTATTTTGCCTTGAACTTCATATTTGACAGTGAAATGCCACTAAGTATTTACCAAAAAGTCCATCTAGTCAAATTGTGAAACAAAATGAACCAAGTGAAAACTTTACAGTTCCTTTAGAAAAAAATTACAAGAATTTCATTTCCTAGCTATGAATCTTTAACTTTTTAGACACAAAGTTGGATTTATTTTTACAAGATACAAAATGTAAACATGGCAAAATAAATAGTTAAAACAAGTGATGCAGGATCCCATTTCATGCTCATGATCCCATTAAAGAATTATTTTTTAAAATCCATTCAGTTGCAAATTCAAGTGCAAAAGCATGATGATGAATATCTACTATTCAAGTAACAGAAATAATATTGATGATACAAATAAACTATTTTACAAGGTAGTGATTTTCCCAATTTTACAAAATATACATCATATATGGATTTAACATCCAATATACTATAGTCCATTTAGGTCCATTGTTACACTCTGTGATCCACAGAGTGTTGCCTTTTGCATTCAGCTGGAATATGAATGACTGCACACCATCAGCACAGGTCAGAGCCACGTGTTTTAGGTTATGTCACTTCCATAGCTACTGTTGTCTCTGCTATTCCATTTAAGCCCAATCTTTCTGGTTCGTGGTTCTCTCTATGGTAAGGCAAAGGATAAAATAAATATCAATACTCTCTAGAACATGATGTTACCACTTAGTATTTTACAAAAACATTGTTATGTAATTACAACTAAACATGACTTCACAAGAACAATTCCCATTTTTGCCATTTCTAGATAGGAATGAGAAAAACTTTTCTTCAGCTCAGAAATTCCATTAATTCCTAATTTTCTTATTATGGCTATTTACTTAGGAAAGATAATAACTTAACATGGCATTTCAGTAGAAGCCAATGAGAAATTACTTATGAAATATGTATCACAGGACAAACCAAGTTTTTCTTTTTTTTTTCTCGAGAGATGAAGCATATGACACTCAAAAAGAATAACCATTAGGAGCACAATATTACTGAAATTACTTTCCACTAGAGTTTAATTCTATAGGCTTAAGATCATGTATTTATTAACCTATGCAAATTAATTTTTTTCTGATTCATTGTTCTCCTTGTATTCGTGTCATAGCAAGAAATATAAAAACATTCTAAAATATATTATAGATGTACGTTAATCCTAGAATATTCTCATTTTTAATATACATAAGGTAATTTACTTTCCCTTTGTGTATGACGCTAAAGAAAACACAAATTTGGATGTGAAACCTAAACTCTGGCATGGAGTTAATCATAACAACTCCCATCTTCCAGACTGCCTAAACTATGAAACATTAATACAAGAGTAACTTCACGCCTGTAATCCCAGCACTTTGGCAGGCTGAGGCGGGTGGATCACCAGGTCAGGAGATTGAGACTATCCTGGCCAACATGATGAAACCCCATCTCTGCTAAAAATACAAAAATTAGCCAGGCATGGTGGCATGTGCCTATAGTCCCAGCTACTTGGGAGGCTGAGGCAGGAGAATCACTTGAACCCGGGAGGCGGAGGCTGCAGTGAGCTGAGATTGCGCCATTGCACTCCAGCCTGGGCAAGACAGCAAGACTCCATCTCGGGGGTGGGGTGGGCAGTGGGGGGGAAGAGTAACTGAAGCTTCTAACATAGACTCTGATGTGTTTGACAGTTTGATGTCCTTTTCTTTCTTTTCCTTTCTCTCTCTCTCTCTACTACTACTCTCTCTTTCTCTAACAATCCTACTAGGTTGGCATTTAAGCATCCTACTAGGCACCTTAAACAAATACCTAAGTCACAGAGCTTTATACAGATCTTCAGTATCTATGAAAAATCAAGTCTGTCAATAAACACCTATTGCTTGAGCAGTGTAAAAAAAAGTCTTTTTCTTCCCATAGGACAGCCAGCACAAAGGGAGAAAAATCACTGAAACACACACACACACCTTGCTATGCTGCTGATGGCACTGCTGGGAGTAACCTTTGGCACTCTGTCCATACTGGCAGCAACTGTGGCAAGTTTTAAGGCTGTTGGCGATGGTGCTGAAGTCCGTGTATTGATATGCACATTGACTGGAGAAACAACACTGACATTATTGAGGTGCACTGCATTTGTCAGGCAGGAATTGTTCATGGGAAGTGTCTGAGGACTGCTTGTGCACAATGCTGGGATTAAGTGGTTTGTAGTGGTGTGGCCAACTGTCCTTACAAGTTGTACAGCTGAAATCCCTGGGCTGGATGATAAAGCCATATTGGTGGAGTATAATGTTTTAGAGGTTCCTGAAAAAGAAAGAAGTCATTCAATTAGTATCATGAGACATCAATACAACTATTTTTAGAAGTTTAATAAAATAAATATGAACATTTGTATTTGAATTGAATGCCAAGTTAACTTTTCACACACTGGTCTCTCCAAAGGGAGCTTCTGATCACTAAGTAGAATGTACTAATCTGCTACAATCCCCAAAACACCCTCTTTCTACTGGTCTACATAAAAGGGCTTTGCAAAGTATTCTGCCGCCTATATCTGGCAACTGTGGAGTTAAGTATAACAGGACAGATGGAAATGACAGTTGGGTTTCCCTAAGTATGTACACATGCATTAATATTAGTAAAAATGGACAATCAGGCTCACGGGTATATATAAAAGCAACTGGAAAATCCTAGGGTCTGAGAGGTAGTTGAAGAATGATAGGAATAGCCAGTCTTTGCAGACTCAGGGTACTAAGAAGCAGACAGGGTTTCACGGCAATACTCTATCTAAAGAGAGGGAGCCAGAGTTAGTATGCCTATGAGCAGTATGTAAGAGTGGGAAGGCAAATCTGATTTCCAATTTATTACTGTCCTGGATTATATTTCACCTTTTTATCAATGCGTGGATGATTCAATGGGGATGGTTAGCTCAACAGATTTCCTAAGATGTGAGGCAACTGGCAGTATGTGAATGAAACCAGGAAGGGGAGAATGTTACACAGGTATGTATTCAATGGATGAGGGAGAAAACAAGGAGTAGATTCTACATGAATTCTAGAAAACATCCACCTATGTCCCCCTCTCTTTCCAAAGAAATCCTAAAGAGTCCTGACTGACTTCTTATACACATTTTCCCCTTGGATAAAAAAACAAAAAACAAACTCCCAATCACTGAGTTACAACTTCAAGAAAGTAGGTACCATGTGAAACCCCAGCTGTACCTGAAGGCTGGACAACACCGTTTATGTTGTTGTGGCCAGTGTTCTGTTCCTTGGCTACCTCACTGCGACTTGGAACAGGTGCACTGACCACTGCAGATGCAGCAAAGTGGGCGCTGGCTGAGTCAAGTGTTTTAGACATACAGTCAGAGGTGCTTGAGCCCTATAAAATGAACAAAGTTAAACACTCTAATTTTTAGATGTGATTTTATGAACATATTAAGGGATGGGGCAAACCCAAGAGGCTGTTGCCTTTCTAACCTTGAACAATTACAAGTGTTTAGATTAAGAGATCTACGATTCCATAGATGATTTTTGGCATATGAAGCAGGGAAATGAACGAAAACTGAGAAGTTATTTCTGAGAAAGAACTAGAGATTAAATAACCCAAGGCTTTAATGTTCTATTAATTTTTCCAATAAATATTAATGGTTTTAAAAATGCTTGACAAACTAGATACTTGGATAAAATGAAATCATAGAGATGATTAATAGACATTTTTGTCACAATGTGAAAACGTATCTTGGCCTAACCCTGAAACAGGATGAAAATACTTTTGGTTGGTTAACCAAGAGACTCAGAAAAAGCAAACAAAGTAAAGTTAAATGGCCATTCCTCCTTGATTCTGTATAAAACTGGTTACTAAATCCTAGTTACTAAGTCCTACAGCCCTAGTCCTTGAGCAAGTCCCAGATCCACCTGGATGTCACAGGAGTGTTGGGTTCCAGGGTCACTGAGATTTTCATGTTACTGGAGTCAGGATCTTTAAAGTCAGCGTACTGACCGACCCTTTGAGAATGGGCTGAACCACAATGGGCAGATTCTAGCCTGAGAGCTCACAAAATATAACCAAAATTGAGTAAACCTCAGTTATTACTTTAGAAGTGGTTTTAGAATTATAGAGCAATAAAACTTAAGACCTAAAACGCAAGGTTTATGTTTTTCAGGTGGTTCAAATTTGAAATAGATTTCTTAGTTTTGTTTTTAGTGGCTTAAAACAGAAATTTATCATCATATAGTTCTGCAGGCCAGAAGTCCACAATGAAGCTTATGGGGTTAAAATCAAGGTGTTGGCAGGGCTGGTTCCTTCTGGCAATTATGGTTTTATGAAGTATTTTTAATCTTATTTCTAGCATCTTTATTTAGTGGTGTCTACAAACAACTTCCCCTAGTGGCAATTTTCTTCTTCATTTTAAAACATTTTAATTAAAAAAAAATTTTTCTTTTTTTTTTTTTGAGACATAGTCTGACTCTATCACCCAGGCTGGAGTGCAGTGGCGCGATCTTAGCTCACTGAAACCTCCACCTTCAGGGTTCAAGCGATTCTCATGCCTCAGCCTCCCAAGTAGCTGGGCTTACAGGTATTCACCACCATGCCCAGTTAGTTTTAGTATTTTTAGTAGAGATAGGGTTTTGCCACATTGACCAGGCTGATCTTGAACTCCTGACCGCAAGTGATCCGCCCGCCTCGGCAGCCCAAAGTGCTGGGATTACAGGCATGAGCCACCGTGCCTGGCTGCAATTTTCTTCAACAGGGAAATGTGATTCACAATGGCAAGGGGTTATGCTGTTAATGTATTGCACAATTCAACTGAATTACTGCCCAGCTCATGGAGCACATCCACGTGGCACTTAAACACATAGTTTAGGAAGTGGTTAGGAAAGTTTTATCTTTCAAAAAAATCTTCTTTGGGGGAGTGGAGGTGGAGAATGATTCTTACAACTACATATGTAATTACTTCTATAAATTCTCAACAACCCTTCAAAAAATTTAAAATACCATATTTGGCTCCAGCACTCTTCTCAAAATATCAAGAGATTAGTTTATAAGCTAGTCACTTAAAATTACATACATTAACTGAAAAGAAATTCAGGTTACAGACCCCAAATCAAGAGTGGCAAAACCAAGATTATCTTCTGTGACTTGACTAAAATGGAATAAAACTACATAATGATGTAACTTTATGTTTATTTCATAGAAACAAACGTAACTATGACAAAAAGAGCAGTTTACCTGTGCTTTTGGATGTGCCTGTTGCGAGGAATGCTGAGATTGCTGTTTCTGCTGAAGCTGGGCCAGTTGCTGCCTTTGCATCTGAACTAACTGCTGCTGATGTGTCTGAAACTGCTCTTCTGTGATACCCCCTGTTACTGGTAAAGAACATGAATTTTGGAAATGAGTACATTTTAAAAGATTTTTAATAACACAAGCAGAATATGATATAAACTTATTCCACAATTAAGATGAAAGCAATTACAAATTACAATATGGATTATCAGAAAATAATCTAATGAAAATGGCAAATCTTTCAGCAAGTGTGGTGTATGCTTGTATCTATGATCTCCAACACATGCTAAGAAAAGTGCCTAAATGTAGTTTTTGTTGAATAATACAGTTCTAACATGAGTATTTTACCATTTATTCAGACTTAGTATCTTTGAGACCACTCTTAATTCTCTATATTATGGAGAGCATGTAATGAGAAAAACTGTATTTATTCATGTTAACAATAATGATGACTAAGTTATAGCCTTAATAAGAAAGCAGGACCATCTGCAAGACTATAAATGATTTTTACTGCTGGTTTCATAAAACATTGAAGTGAAAATACTTTATTCTCTGATTACAAATCAAGGTAGAGAACAACATTCATCTAACATAACCATAAACCATAGTTTAAGCCAATAGATTCAATGCCTAAAGTAAATCCATCTATAAAAATATGGGCTAGAAATCAGACAAGTATTCAGAAAACTGAAGATACTATGTATCCTCAGATGCAGTAAATTCTACTGCGACCAACTGTGTTAAAAGTGTGTTTCAAATGAAAACAAGACATCTACAACTTTGGTTGAAAAAATCAGCTAAGTTACAGAAACTACTTTTCTCAAAGAAATGTAAACAAAATTTCATTCGTTGATATTTAAGTAGATCACTGATAAGCTGATTTAGAGAACACAAAGACATTTCCATGGAAGTCACTACAATATTAGAGTCAATAAAAATTAAATGACATGATAATACATGTACTTTAGAGTAATTTTGCTCTATTTTCTTTATTGCTTGCTTTCCTTTCTCCCAATGATTTCAATCGACAAATATTTACTATCTACTATAATGCAGAATGCTGCACTAAGAGTCACAGTGAATACAGGGGAAAATAAGAAGAGGATCTCTGTTCCAAAGTCCTGGAATGTATTTGGGAAGAAAAGACAGACATAAGAAATACCAATTAATGAATCAATCTTTACATGCAATTGAGTGATCTAATCAATATGACCTAAAGGAGTTTAGATTGACAACTATAGCCTCAATCTAGCCTACTTAACTCTCCCAAGTTTTCTGTTGAATAGGATCACACATGAATAATCAAAAAGCTTTTTTTATGGTAAATTAGATATAACAAGTTATGCCTAGTACAGTCTATTTTCTATGAAAAAGGAGTTATGCCCCAGAAATGAACAAAGCTTTAGATACATCTCATTTCTGTTCCACAATATTACCATTAAAATTTGTATTGGACTACAAGGGGAAAACAGTTCTTAGATAGCAATTTTATTTTTAAAAGACTCAAAACTGGGGGCTATTACAGTGCTCACTCCAAAATTTTATATTACCTGTATTTTTGAAGTACACATTAGTTATCTTACTGAATTACCAACAAAATCAAATGTCTTTCTTTGCACATGTTAAATTCACTGCAAGTGTTCTATTTTTAAATGAAAAATTTTTTTTTAATTCTAAATTTATAATCTTCAAACTCAAATGAAAATGTGAAGTATTCATGAATTTCCAGCTGTTTGAAAACCTTGGGGAAAGAGATGAAAAATAGTTTATTAGATACAAAGGCAGAAAGAAAAATCTTAAATTAAACCCGAATACATCTGTTTAAGTCCTATGTGTACAGTGCACCAATTCAAAAGAAATGGACTTGGAATCTGGTATTATCACAACAGTCCTTAAGTCCAGTGTCAAGTGTGTCCAGAGTTGAGCTTTATGTTCTGGTGAAAAGGTGAGAGGCACAGTGATTAACATTAAGTGAGGAATAAGCCAAATAAGAATACATACTTTCAGTTACTATTTCAAAATTGAGAAACAAGAATGAAAATTTTTTCTTCTTTCTAAAATCTTTTAAGTCAGTTGATAAGATCTTACTAATTCAGAATAAAGTATATACCTAAATTAGTAGAAAGAACAGTTTTTTGGAGACAGAGTCTTGCTCTATTGCCCAGGCTAGAGTGCAGTGGTGCAATCATAGCTCACTGTAGCCTTGAACTCCTGGTTCAAGCAATCCTCCTGCCTCAGCCTCCTGAGTGACTGGAACTACAGGTGCATGGCATCACACCTGGCTAATTTTAGAAATTTTTTGTATACCCAGGGTCTCATTATGTTGCCCAGGCTGGCCTCCAGTTCATGGCCGCAAGTGATCTTCCTGCCTCAGTCTCCCAAAGTGCTGGAATTACATGCATGAGCTACTGTGACCAGCCCAAATTGCTACTTTTTAACAACAACAAAAACTATTTTTTGGGTTGGCAGACCATAGATAACAAAATACTGCCAACTAGCTGTGTTCCACTTGCTTTTATGAACCATGATTATTTGTGTACATATTAAAAAGGGAAACAGATAAAATTAGCTGGTTTTTTTTTTTTGGTCTCCATTTACTGTCCTGTCTTCTTGAGACCATTAATTTGCTCAGGAACCTTATTCTTTTCTCCTCATAGAAAACTCAGAAAATCCCAACCTGGTTGCAATCCAAATTATTCAGATTAATGGTCAGTGTTTCTTAACCTTTTTAAACCTAAGGTGGACTTTGTTACTAAAATTCTCATTTCTGATCCCACTTCTGGTTGAGAATCACTGACACAAATTTAATTCTATATATATATGCTTTAAAAAATTACATTCATTTTTTTCTTTTCCCTCTTACCTCAATCTCAATATGTTATATCCATTCTTGACATCTAGCTCTTTATTATTAAGTAAGGTATTCTGTGCTTGAAACAAGCTGATTTTCCTCATTCAGAATTTTCTAGAGCACTGTTTATTATTACTTCAAAACTTTAGACAAAAATTGCCAATAGTAATCAATGACACAAAACTGGAACACATACAAAACATCTAACTCCTTTCTAACTCCTTTATTATTTCAGGGAGGAGGAAAAGTGGTATGAAATGCATAGTTTTAATAGGATGGACAAAATATTGAATTGCAATTCTCAGGGTTCTCAGGGTTTACTTACTGGTGGTGGGCGGGGGGGCAGGGGCGGGTGGTAGAAATTTGATTTAAAGCACTTTCTCTACTAGTTATTTTTTCTTTCATAAGTTACTGAAATACATTCTTAAGAGATTTCTTACATTGCTTTGGGTTACTAAGAGGCACACATCAAAGTACATCAGGAAGAGGTAATAGTTATAGAGTGAACAAATTTGTTTCAGAATGAGATACAAGTTAGAGACTCAGCTTTGGGTGAGGTGATGGTGGCACCATGGACAAGTGGGAATGTACAAAAGGGAAACTGAGATTCTCTGCTTCTTTTGCTTAGGGCCAAGCCAAGTTCTTTTCACTAGTTGATCTTAAATTGCTAGCTTAAAAGCGAAATTCATGCTGGTCATAAATTTATCCCACCACATGCCCACAAGTCTTATCAATTTAAAAGTAACCATAAATCTGATTGTTTTGTGAAGGTAGGAGTATTTCAATACTCCAGATAGATGAGAAGTATTCCTTTCCCTAAGTAAAATGTTTTGCAAAACTTCCTAGGTAACACATTCTATATAACACATTTGGCATACTTGTTACACGATTTTCCCTTTTATATACCCAGATATGTCATTCAGGACATTAGTAACATACTTGCATTTCTAGATATGTTGTATACAGAACAGTCTGTTTTTCACGAAAGCCCCTCACCTTTCTGGCTATCTTCTACAAATCTGATGCATTATCTATCTTGTAATTACCAGTCTACTTTTATTCCTCAGATAAATCCATATGCCTTTTCTTAGGTATCTGTCACCAACCTTGGAAAGCAGACTTTGTTTTCAAAGGTCCCAGCCATCCCTCATTTCATCCTTTGCCTTTTAGGTGTGTGGTTCCTGTATGGTGCTCTGCCTACGGTGACTTTTTAGTGATCAACTAAAAACATACTCTGGGTACCTCCACAGATTTTACACTAACATAATGATTATAAAGCTTTAGGTCCCTGCTTCTTAAGCTTGTGCCCACAGGTATTCTTGAGTATATGGGAAATCTTTGTTAACTTTGTATTTTTTTTGTTGACAAACAAAAAGAACAATCTAAACAGAAATACACTCTGGATCTTCTGGATCATCATCCCATAACAGAGTAGGAACACAGGATTTTTGTGCTTGTGCCTTTGTTTTTTCATCATCTCTTAACTTTTAATGCAGTGTTTCTTAAACTGGGCTAAGATGTATTCTTGGGAAGTCATGAATTTTTCAAATACTAGCCTAGACCAAATTTTCATAGCTTAATGAGGAATACCTAATTTGGTAGTAAAGATTATTTAAAAGTCAAAAAGAATACATCATCTAGTATTTCTTCATCTACCAGGTCAGTCTTTGTTACAAGAGTGTCTTTTCTTTTTTTTTCTCTTTTTTAAGAGACAGGGTCTTTGGCTGGGTGCAGTGGCTCACGTCTGTAATCCCAGCACTTTGGGAGGCCAAGGTGGGTGGATCACCTGAGGTCAGGGGTTCAAGACCAGCCTGGGCAACATGGTGAAACCCCGTCTCTACTAAAAATAAAAAAAATTAGCTGGGTGTGGTGGCATGTGCCTATAATCCAGCTACTTGGGAGGCTGATGCACGAAAATTGCTTCGCCTGGGAGGTGAAGATTGCAGTGAGCCGGAATCGTGCCACTGCACTCCAGTGTGGGCGAGAGAACAAGACTCTGTCTCAAAAAAAAAAAAAAAAAGAGAGACAGGGTCTTGCTATGTTGCCCAGGCTGTTCTCAACCTCCTGGCCTCAAGCCATTCGCCCACTTTGTCCTCACAAAGTGCTAGGATTACAGAGGTGAGTCACTATACCCAGTGTTACAAGAGTTTTGGTATATGCTTTATCAAAGATATGCTGACTATATGCAATTTTTGTCTGTTTTAAAGGGCAGATCTGGGGCAGGATTAAAGGGTAGAGAGAGGGATCTTACATCAGATCCTCTGGGTTAGAGTAGGAAGTCAGATGAAAGTTCATATAAACCACTGGTGCTACTCTGCTGACAAACATATCCACGAGGGTTGACATGACCTTTCCAGGACTATATACATCTTACAAATGTAACTCTTACAGTGAAAGACAAACTAACAAATCAACTGATTTGAGGGTGGGGAGAGGAAAGATAAGAGGGGTTGGGGAATGAAGAACAAACAGATGTGAGGATAATGAAGAAAGACTAAAAATCCACTTAAACTTCTGAAACCCAAGCCAAATATTTACAATTGAAACTTCATTATTTCCTTTTATAGTCAAACTAAAATATTTTAATCCCTTAGGTCTGAATCCATTTCTCTCCTCTGGAAGCAACCCTAACCCTTAGCTAGATGTTAAATCACATAATACCAATCCTAAAACTATCATAGTTGCAAACATTTATTACAATTTAAGAATTAATGGGAAGAGAAACTGAAGAAATTAAAAATCAGGAATTTCTCTTGGAAAACTGTACAAACTTAATGATTTTAGAAATTAGTCATATTGGCCTGGCGTGGTGGCTCACACCTGTAATCCCAGCATTTTGGGAGGCCAAGGCGGGTGGATCACGAGGTCAGGAGATCGAGACCATCCTGGCTAACACAGTGAAACCCCGTCTCTAGTAAAAAAATACAAAAACAATTAGCCAGGTGTGGTGGCGGGCGCCTGTAGTCCCAGCTACTCGGGAGGCTGAGGCAGGAGAATGGCGTGAACCCGGGAGGCGGAGCTTGCAGTGAGCTGAGATTGTGCCACTGTACTCCAGCCTGGGTGACAGAGTGAGACTCTGTCTCAAAACAAACAAACAAACAAACAAACAAACAAACAAAAAAAAACAGAAAAGAAATTGGTAATATTAAGATATTTAAAGCTGGTCAAAAAGGCTGCTGGTATCTATTCTGTATATTATGACAGGTAAGAAAAGAAAAAAGTATTATGTTAATTTGCAACCATGCATTAGAGAAAACTAAAACTAAATGTAAATTAATCTGTCCTTTCAAATCTGAAAAAGCAAAGCACTTTTAGATATGAAATGTATTTTCTTGAGTTCTGGATTTAAGAACATCATTTCAAAGAACAGTTAAATAATACTGTAGTTTCAAAGGATTATCCCGTTTATATGAAGAATGTAATATTTGCATGTGCTATTAATTAAGTTCCTTGAAGGTAAGTATTGTCTTGTAAAACTTGCAACTTTTAAACATTTAACACAGTGTTTCGCATATAACAGATACTAAATAATGTATGAAATTAGTTTCTCTTGGTTACTCAATTGTCATGTTCACCACAATCAATCTATTCTTTATCCTGCTTTTACTCTTTGAGAAGTGGGTTTTTCTTTTTTTTTTTTTTTTTTGAGAGGGAGTCTCGCTCTGTTGCCCAGGCTGGAGTGCAGTGGCAGGATCTCGGCTTGCTGCAAGCTCTGCCTCCCGGGTTCACGCCATTCTCCTGCCTCAATCTCCCGAGTAGCTGGGACTACAGGCACCCACCACCACACCTGGCCAATTTTTTTTGTATTTTTAGTAGAGTCGGGGTTTCACTGTGTTAGCCAGGATGGTCTCGATCTCCTGACCTCATGATCTGCCCGCCTCAGCCTCCCAAAGTGCTGGGATTACAGGCATGAGCCACCGCGCCTGGCCCTGAGAAGTGTTTTTCAATTAAGAGAATATACCTTTATTTTACTTAAAGGTTAAGAAAACACATCTCTGCTTTCAAATGAAAAGTCTTTAGTTTTAGTTCTAACATCTAGGATACACTTTTCAATTTTCCTTTAAGTATATAAAAGATAACAAATAGTGCATATATATATATATATATATATATATATTTTTTTTTTTTTTTTGAGTCAGGGTCTCACCGTGGCTGGAGTACAGTGGCAGGATCTTGGCTCACTGCAGCCTCTACTTCCTGAGCTCAAGAGATCCTCTTCCCTCAGCTGCGACTACAGGCACGTGCCACCACACCCGGCTAACTTTTATATTTTTAGTAGAAACCGGGTTTTATGTTGCCCAGGCTGGTCTCGAACTCCTGGCCTCAAGTGACCTACCCGCCTCAGCCTCCCAAAATGCTGGGATTACAGGCGTGAGCCACTCGCGCCCGGCCTAGAATATATTTTGGACACATGGATTATGACTTGGAAAATGTTAATCAGGGCTTATATTAACAAAATTATTTGCCACTAGCCCTCAATTCCACATAAGATGCAGCCTCTTTTTAATTTTTGTTTAAGAACTAAGGAACTTGTGATATAAATAAAGTGCATTATGTTTCTATTTCTCATTAAACTCTTCATTTGCTGGGATTTCCCAGCTGTGAAATGGACAATTCAGTACTAATGATCTGTTTAGTTCAGTGTTATTCTCTGCTAGGGAAAAGTATAATCTTGTGTTAGTCTTGTTCCTTTATTTTTTGTCTTGTTACTCTTAAAAACAACTGTGCTCTCATGACCAAGGCCACTAAGAACAAGCAGAAGGAAAAAGTGTTCAAGACGCATAGATTAAAAAAACCAAACACATGAGGATCCCATTCTTTTGTATATATCCATCAAAAGTAAAAATATAGCTTTCTAAAACTCCCTCATCCTTCTATTTAGGTAGATGAGGAAATTCCTATCCATATTCACGGAATTGTAACTGAATTCACTTAAAATTATCTAACCAGAACTAAGAAATCTACAAAATGAATGTTACTGATATAAATCATTAAATTATCAGTTTTCAATTATTTTAAAAAATGCTGTTAAAAAACTTTTTTCATTATGTATTTATGTTGTCATGCCTATTATTTTGAAACAAAAGACATCTGTTGAAAACAAAAAATCTTGTGGTCCCAGTGACTAGAGGGGTCACAGTCAGTGAAGAAGAATGAGTTCAAACAAAATCTTTTACTCTAAGAATAAATTATTAAATAAGATAGATCTTATTTCAAAACACTGAATTCTAATGTACCTTACCTGTTGCTTAAGCCTTAAAATTTTTTAAGGGAAGAAAGAAATGGTACTGTGTTGAGGATATTAAAAAATTTTAGATAGGAAAAATCACACAGACCAAAAAGATTATTTTTTTCTAATGGTAAGGTAAAGATAAGAATACAAAAAAACTTGTTGTCTATGATGTTAACATTGATTACTTGTGACTTAAATTCCCTGAGAAGTACATGCACGCCTAAGATAACAGTTTAAATGCTTATTTTACGTTGTATGGTAGTGTCATAGGATTATAGAGGTGATTATAATGGAACTATTTAAGTCATATTAAGTTATATTTTGGACCAACACATATGTTGTATTGATGACATAACAACATATACAACATATGTACACTTTCTGGAAAAAAGTCAAGTTAAATCTAGAGTTAATCTGGAATGTATAGGAGAAAGCTGCAAATATCTGACAATGTTCACGTTGAGAAGGAAGATACTAAAATCATTTTTTAATGTGGTACACATCAGCAGAGAAGACAATCAGCCTACGGTCAAATGTAATTATAAATGCCTCTATATGATATGTTTTAAACTCTCTTTTTGAGAAAACTCATTTTGAGAATGCTTAGTACAGGAATTCCCATTTAGTTAAATAAATTGGAACTCTGTCTTAGAGCTGGCTGAAAAAATATTTAATATTTGTCAACTTTCTACTATCTTTAGATTTCCAATAATCCTGCAGCCTCAAATCATATTACGCATTTATCCATTTCAGCTTTGAGCACTCTTTCAACTTCACAGACTCATGAACTTTATATAATGGGAGGCCATTTTCCTTACTTAAGTTTGTTTAGGAGAAAATTAACCAACCAATTTGGATAAATGATATGCCAATTTCTAATCATTCAAACAAATCCAATTTTCCATTATAACCTTTAAACAAATCACTGTACGAGTCAAGTTGGAAAACAGGCAGTTCAGGAGCTAAAAAGAGACTGAACATCATTGAGACCAAATTTCAAGCTAAAGTGATTTATGATCACTTTAAAGAAGTTTAAGATGATAATTTCACATCCTAGAATGCATCATCCAGGAAATAATTTAGAAATACACACAGAAAAAAATGGTATCAACAGTGTAAGTCAAGCCACATCTATTTTAGTCTTGGGATACAATGCATATATACAATGTATATATACAATGTATATATTACAAAGATATTTATAAGTTATACATACTTGCATACATGTGATAAAGAGATCACAGAAGAAAACAAATCAAAAGTGTACCCTAGATTCTCTAGATATTATACATTATTTACAATGTACATGTCATAAAAATATTAACCTGAATACATTTCTTAAAAATGAAAAAACTTCCTGATTTAACTAGAGGTAAGCTATCAGACAAAAATTATTACTCATAGGGGCCAGGCACAGTGGCTTATGCCTGTAATCCTAGCACTTTGGGAGGCTGAAGCAGGTGGATCACCTGAGGTCAGGATTTAGAGACTGGCCTGGCCAACATGGCGAAACACTGTCTCTACTAAAAATACAAAAATTAGCTGGGCGTCGTGACGCACGCCTGTAGTCCCAGCTATTTGGGAGGCTGAGACAGGAGAATCGCTTGAACCCGGGAGGTGGAGGTTGCAGTGAGCTGAGATCAAGCCACTGCACTCCAGCCTGGGCGACACAACGAGACTCCATCTAAAAAAAAAAAAAAAAAAAAAAAAAAATTATTCACAGGGAGTCTCCTAAAAATCATTTTTCAGAAAGAGTTTTCAAAGGTACTCTCAAGGAGCAATGGTTACATTTAATGAAAGTTTACGCACCAAAATGAAAACTACCTTTAACATAAGCAGCAGATAGTACTGTGCTGTGATAATCTGGTGGCAGCTTATAAGCAGTGTGGCCATAGGGAACTCTGTATGCATTCTGCCTACATTTACCATACCAGGCACACACTCGAAATAGATGTCAGTGGTTTTACGGTACTAGTTAGGACAATTTGGTTGAAATGGGAGGCAGAACAGTACAATTTTGTTTCTTAGGTTGGAAAAAAAAATGCAGTAGGTTAAGATAAAATTGCTTTCCCAATAAAATTAAGTAAAAAAGAATAGCAGGATATACTTTTAACACAGCAACAGCTTACCTGATATGCCATTCTTGCTGGTGTTCAATAAAGCTACAGATGCTGCAGAAACTCTTTTATTGTTCACAGTCTGCCCTGGTTTTCTTGAGGTACATTCTTCACTATCACTGTCCTGTAAATTTAGTAGCCTTGGCTGGAAACACTGTAGTCGACATGATCTGATATTGCTTAATATTTCAGAAAGGGACAGTCTATTTTCACAATGTTTACTGGAAGCATTGGTCCGAGAGAAATTAGAAGAAAAGTCTATAGTTTGGGAAGAGCTTGAAAAACTATTCAGCATTTCAGGGTCTATCTGTTTCAGGACTGGGTCATGTTCTGTGGATATTCGGTCCATTATGACCCTGAAAAGCAAAATAAAACCAAATATTAACTGAGAGAGCTGAACATTTTCTCTTTGTCTTCTGTTCCAGATATCAAACAAAAACCAGGTGAAAACAAATACTTCACCTTCCACCTCTGCCAATTCGCCTCCTTGCAAATCCTATACATCTTCTTGGGACTGTAAGTGTTGTAAGGCAATGCCTATATCTCAACTTATCCAAATCTGCCAATTCTGAATTTTCACATGAATGGTTAGCTTGGTCCAAACGAGGCTGCAAAGAAAGAAAGAAAAAAAAAAAAAAAACTCATGGAGTAAATCTGAAATGAAGACAGGTTAGATCATGATAAACATGAAGTAACTGCAACATTAGCAGAACAATTAAAATCTAGATATAAAACTGTAAAAGTGGGGCTTCATTGACTATTAATCAGGTTAAATTTTACAAAATTGAATCAAAAGTTCACTCACCAAGATTACTCACCAAGATTATTTTAGTTTGTAAATATAAATTCATTTAGGGTCTATCATACTTTAAAAGGAATATATAGTTAAAAATAATGCAGCTTTTAACATTTGTGTACAAAGTAGAGATGGTGAAATTACATAGTAATTTGTAGGCTTCCTACTGAGAAACCAGAAAGAATATTTTTTGGACTAAAAATTGCACTTCAAACACTATGGGGTCAAACTGAAGCTTCCTCTTTACTTTTAAGAAACACACATCCAAGCAGGATGCAGTGGCTCATGCCTGTAATCCTAGCACTTTAGGAGGCCAAGACAGAAGGATCACTAGAGACCAGGAGTTCAAGACCAGCCTGGGCAATGTAGCAAGACCCTATCTCTACAAAAATTACAAAAATTAGCAGCATGTCGTGGTATGTGCCTGTAATCCCAGGAGGCTGAGGTGGGAGGACTACTGGAGCCCAGGAGTTTGAAGTTACGGTGAACTGTATGATTGCACCATTGCACTCCAGCCTTGGTGACAGAGCAAGACCCTGTCTCTAAAAGAAATAAATAAGTAAATAAATAAATATAAAGAAACAAACAGCCCGTTCCCTGTCTTCCCATTCCCTTCATCATTTTATCATGCTGTCTGTCCCCTTTCGTTAAGAATTTTCCCTTCTCTCATCAACATAACTAGTAAACAAATCTCCACCTCTCCTAAATTTACACACTCTAAAAAAGCTGTCAGTGTTATGCTTACCATTATATAGCAAGATAAATGATCTCTACAAGCCATATAAGAAAGTCAAAGCCATCCTCACAATGCTACATTATATCTCATCTGAGAACCTTGGAGAGTGATATAATGCAACTTCATAGCATAAAGCAACTTCTAGGTGTGTCAAAAAGTTATGAATACAATTATTAGACAAAACATTGCCATTACGGAAGTTTAAAAATTATTATTTTGTTTGATACTTACTGGTATGTATGCACAAGATGGGCTTGCATAACAATAAATTTCAATAAACACCTAGCAGCCATCAAAGGTTCTAGAACCAATTTACAAATTCTGGGTTTACCTAATTCTAGTAATGACACACTGAGTAATTTTCACAGCTGCTGAAGCTATAATTAGAGCCCAAAATGAACCTAAATTTCTAAAATGTGAGGAATTATCAATTTCCAAGAAGAGGATTCCGACGCCCTTTGAAAGGACTCAGTACCTTTTAGCATCTTTTACCAGTATCCACATAAAGGATGTTAAATAAAAAGTACTGATGCATTTCCCATTTTTAGATCAAGACTAAGTCATCTTGACATGGGTTACCTGTTAATTCCAGTTCACAAAAACACCACATACACACAAAAGTTCTTACAGCATAATACTGGCATCCTGCCCGCCTTCTGAAAGCACAGGGACCATCAGGATCATTTTCTTCTTCCGGTTCTGATACTGGGGACAATACCTAGACAAAAGAGACATTCCATTTAGGAGTTATCAAAAGTCAATAGATCAATGTCTGTAATGCTCTAAAATTTAAATCTGATCACAAACAGTAAATCACTTCTATATTACATATCATAAGTACTGAATTCCCCAAAACATTCAATGACTAGCAAAAATTTTCTATGGTTAAAAATCACTGTTTTTAATGGATTAGTTCTTTCAGGTTAAGTATACATGGCATTGGCATTGCTTGATTGCTTCTAAACATGAAGTGCTAAGTCTTAGAAAGAATTAATACAGTTTTTATACATCCCATTATATTTTATAAATAATGTATGTGGCTATAAATATTTAATGACAGTTAAATATTTACTTCACCTATAGGTTAAGTGTATTTTTATCCAATAACTTTATCCCTCTGTAATAAAGCCAAAAGCTAGGACATAAAAAACAACTTATAAACAGCCAAAAAAATCACCACAACAAAAAAAACCCCAAAGGCCATAAAGGCCAGGTTTTATTCAAAGGAAAGTCTTGTATCTCCCAACTCATTTTTCAAAAATCACTTTTTAAACTTAGCAGATCAGAAGTAGAAAAGAAGAAGAGAAGAGAAGACTTGCTAAAGTAAGCACATTGGTTATAGAGAAGAGATAAGCCCACAATGCTAGAGCAAAAGAATAAAGACTTTCAAAAAGCTGTCACATATTAGAAAGCACTCTTCCCAGGCCATGTCCTATCAAGTCAAATATCCCTATGTAATTGAGTGGACTTCTAGGGCAGTAGCACTGACCTATTAGAGCACACTTTATAAATGTCACAAAAACAGATTAAATAATATACAAATACACCGAAGACAGGGAAATAATATGTTTTAGATAAATTTCCACCCATAATTATTAAAATTTTTTTAAAAGTTTTGGTACTTAAGTTTCAGTTGTCTCGCACTCTCACTTTGTAGTACATCTCTTTTTCTGATAAACGCTGGCTCAACCATATTTACTTGCAAATTTCTGAACCTCACAAATCCCCCTCTTCCTATTTTGAGAGGAAAAATGTTTTCTCCATATTATTTCCAAACTGTGGTAATTACCACTGAGCAGGGTCATCCAGGGGAGAAAGGTATTTGTTTGAGGTTCCAATATACCTCCACCAACCCTATGGGGGAGACACAGAAACAGTAAGCTGGGGCTGAATCTTCTTCATGGGGAACCAAGCCCCAAACCTGAAATTTGAAAGGAAATCCCAAATGTGAATTTTACACTTTGGTTCCTTTGCAAATAATGTACCTATTCTAAGATATACACAGGAAGTGTCACAAAGTCTCAGAAATTCTGTGTATAAAATCTATCACCCCTTCCTAACTACGATTCCCCAGGGGTAGATTCCAGGGGACAAAAGAAGTCTGAGGCACAGGAAGACAAAGCTAATGTTAGGAAAATCGGAAGCACGATCAAGAAGAGGCAGAGTTTTAGCTCTGTTCAGCTGCAATTCAGTGGCATAAGTCTGGTTAAAATGTTTGTTCTCTTAAGGCTCCCTATTCCCTGTTCTTGGTTTATTAGACAAAGAAAAATATGATTACTTTAATGATCTTGTAAGCAATAAAATCCTGATTTTATAAGATGTACACTCTGAATAGCTGCCTCACTGAATGATGCCCAAATATAGGTAAACATTAATACTTACTCTTTAGTAATATGGAGATACCATAAAATTAATGAGGATGGTCTAAGACCTAATATAAACAATCAGAAGAACCTAAAAGTTTCAAAATGCAATTTTCATGTGGGTATGGGAACCGGAAACTATATAAATCAATGCAAGAATTTGGAGCAGAAATGAAGATCCCTTAATGCATGAGAAACATATGACTAGTTATGCTGAGTGAGCTCTACTTTCAGGCTGGATGTACTAATTTCACCGATAAAAGTTTCTATAGGTCATAGCACCCTACAATATCATTCTTTTTTTTTTTTTGAAACAGGGTCTTGCTCTGTTGCCCAGGCTGGAGTACAGTGGTGCAACCTTGGCTCATTGCAACCTTCATCTCCCTGGCTCGAGCGATCCTCCCGCCTCAGCCTCCAGAGTAGCTGGGACTACAGGCATGTGTCACCACGCCTGGCTAATTTTTCTACATTTGTTTCTGTTTTTTCAGTAAAGATGGGGTTTCACCATGTTGCCCAGGCTGGTCTCCAAGTCCTGGGCTCAAGCAATCCACCTGCTTCGGCTTCCCAAATTGCTGGGATTACAGGCATGAGTCACAATGTCCGGTCTACAGCATCATTCTTAAAGGGCTGGGAATATATAGCAAAACTTTCTAGGCTCTCATTAGTACCACCAATATAAGCCTAATATACAAATATTTATCTAACTATGTCATTTTCTTACTTAACATTTTAAATAATTTCCCAGTATGTATAATGTAGATAGAGGCTATCTGCCATCTGGGTATTACTGCAGGCATCAAGCCTTTCATCCCCTCTTCCTCTTCTATGTTTTGTGCTCCAGCAATACCAAACTGCTAGGAGTTCCCTCTAATATGCTGTGCCTAGAACCCTTCCCTATACTTTCTATCTGGAAAATTACTCTTTTGTAGGGCACTATATCCCTCATTCCTCCAAACCGGTCATCTGATGAATGTCCCATGGCTATTCAAAGCTCTGCCTGAGTCAAACTAGATGATCCTCTGACAAAAGCAATATATGGGTTCATTAAGCGCTCCTGAAGGGAATATAAAATTAAGCATATCTTTGCACATTTGATACTATTCATATGACTATCAGAATATTATCTGGGTAGAAAAACCAATTGGTGAAAAAGAGTAAAAATAATAAAATCCAGCCAAAAGGGACACATTTTATGCAAACTCCAGATTTTAAATGGTTATAGCAATGAAGAGTTTTATAAACAGTCTTGCTTTCAAACATATCTATAATGTTGGTTTTTAAAATAAAGTTTCCTTAAAGGAAACAAGTCAAAAAGTTAAAATATGATAAAGCCGGTAGTAGGTTCAAGGTCTTTGTTACAGTATTTTCTGTTAAGTTTCCTATACTATTTTTAAAAAGAGGGTATTGCTAGAGCAGGTGATACACAATATTTAAGAAAAAAAAAAAAGGATCTTTTTTTTGTTTCCTTGTTTGTTTTTGAGATGGAGTCTTGCTCTGTTGCCCAGGCTGGAGTGCAGTGGCGCGATCTCGGCTCACTGCAAGCTCCGCCTCCCAGGTCTTTATTCTCCTGGATCAGCCTCCCGAGTAGCTGGGACTACAGGCGCCCACCACCACGCCCGGCTAATTTTTTTTGTATTTTTAGTAGAGACGGGGTTTCACTGTGTTAGCCAGGATGATCTAGATCTCCTGACCTTGTGATCCGCCTGCCTCGGCCTCCCAAAGTGCTGGGATTATAGGAGTGAGCCACCGCGCCTGGCTGGATCTTTTAATATATAAAGTAAAAGTCTTATTTTAAAAACAGCACTTATAAAAATATTTTTTAATAGCACACATTTTTCTATAAAGCTGCTGCAATATTTATCAAAGAGTTAAAACTTGAATCAGTTCCTTTAAGTCTTTTTTAGAATCAAATAGCCATTGCCTAACAAATTAGCAAAGTTTACATTAAAAGTTATAAAACACAATGCTGGTGGAGTGTGGTAAAAAGGAAAGTATTGTTGATGAATATTTTCAATATTTACAATTATATATTAACTGTCTTAAAATATTGATAATTTTTGGTTAGTAAGTAGTAATTCAGTTTCTAAGAGAATCTATTTTAAATACAGAGGGAAAAAATCTACGTTCATTTTTATAAACGGAAAAACTAAAAACCATGCGCTCCACAAGAGAGTAAATTCTATACAACTGATGAAAAGTAATACAGAGTAAATACCATTTCAATGGCTACATAAATAATGTGGAAATGTTTATGCTATATACATTAGGGGAACAAAGCAAGAATAAAAACTCTAAGATAGCAATTGTTTTAAAAATATAGCAATATAAAATACTAAGAGGAAATATCTTTAAATAGTTTTAAAACAAGCACCTGTGGAAATTCATCTTCATCTGAGCTGTGAAAGTCATATTGCTTAATGTCACTCTTATTGATCACAGGCAATGTCTCAGGAGTGGGTTGTTGAGATGTTATCAAAGCCTCTGCTTTAGGCTTCTTTGGGTACTTCTTCTTTTGACGAACCACATCAGAAGCCTCTTCTTTCAAAGACAAATGATGAGGGTGCTGTTTACATGACGATTTTTCCCCCAAAAGGAAGAAATAAAAATCATTTTAGAAATCATGAAAAACTACTGCTCTTTGAAAAACATACATTTTTACCCAGGAGGTGATTTTATTGTTTTTAATACGCAAAAATTATTCTGTGTTCATAAACTGAAACATGCTTTACTTTCTGCGACTTATGATGAAAAATAATTATGGTATTTAAATTTGCTTTTTCCATTATTATCACTACTTTAAACTATGTGAGTGATTTTTTGGATTACTCTATTACGTAATCCAGTATTTAAAAGGTATTTAAATTCAATATTTATTTAAATCTGCTGTATTGATAAAAATTAACCACTATTTTTATTTTTAAAAATCTTCAACTGGATCATGAGTTTACTGTCATTTCTACACTTAGATCCAATTTTTAAAAATGTCTGTTCTATGGACGGTAATCTTTTGAGAAAAATAAGCTAACTAGGAAAAAAACCCTCACTTTTTAGAATGTATAATTACTGCAGCAACTGAACAGTAATGTTCTGAAGTCCCCCAGGCTTCTGTGGAGGTTCCTGAGAGGCCATCTGGCAAAGACACTGACTGAAGGGGTAGGTTTCCAGCCCCCACCTCCCCTCAACAGAGCAGCACTGTTACTGTTTTAACATACTGGCATTCCTTTTAATAAAAAGGGATCTACCACTTTAAAAGTTGGAAAAGACTGTCCCAAGCACCAAGGTACAAACTACAAAATTTATACATTTCCACATCTAGTCCAGATATTAACTACTTTAGGGTCAAAAACAGTACACACAATAAAAACATTGCTTGAAAGGCAAATTATATTTAGTGAGATATAAATTTTTTCATATAATGGGTACAACTATTACATCAAAAACAAAGCCCCAACTTTCAGAAACTTCCCATATTTTAAAGTGGGATATGTGACAAAGTAAATATAGTTAACCACGTGTAATGGAGTAGGACAACAGTGGATGCAACCAAATCCCTAAAGTTAGTATTTAGGAAGGCTGAGTATTTATTCATAGAGGAGGTCTAAAATAAGAATCAATATATAATAAAGGCTGATTCTGTCAGTAATTATGGGTTAAGATTTTTCATATTGCAACGCTTAACAATCACATACCTAGGAAAAGCACTGATTGACACAAAATGGATTTTTAAAAATAACTTACAAAATGACATTTGCACTGATAACTTTTTTGGCTATAGAGGCAAGCGAGATTTAGAGAGAATCAGGATGGTGGGCTAGATGCCTGTGATTAATAAGAAAGAACTTTAGTGTTTGAATTGACATGAGCTGAATGAAGGAGTCTTCCTGCTCCACACTCTTTCTTGACCTTTAAGAATGAACCCATGAAAAATGAGAACTGTGTACATTTTTAAAAGATGAATTTTCCACAAACACCCTAGGTCATTTAAAAAATTTTGCTACAGAGTAAAGCTCTACTGTCTAGAAGCTTCAGTCAATACCTGTTTCTTATTTAAATCTATGCTCCTTAAAATTAAAGGCTTTATTAGTTTTCATATTTCCCAATTAAATACTTTAATTAATGTACCAAGTGAGGACCAAATAAATATAGTTATCTAGTCCAAGTGACTAAAATAACCACTGAGTCTGGCTCTTTTATTAGGAAGAAACTGTGACCCAGAAATTACAGGACTTTCTCAAAGTCACTCAAGGTAGATAACAATTGATAAATGCTGGCTCTGGAAATGATGATGACAATAAGAATAATTTTCAATAGTCTCAATGAAGAAAGCTTTGAGGTGTTGATTCCTTCCATTACAATGCAAAGTTTGCTAAGGCTAGTGATAATAACTAGACTTTAATTACCTTTATTCTCTAGGGAGGCAGATAGCATATTGAACATGACGGACTGTTAGACCTGAACTGAAACTTTGAATGTGCCACTTACTAGCTATTATCTAGAAGTCACACAGATGCAACAACTATCTCTAAGGGTTGTTATGAGGATTAATTGGTCAGTATGTATATAAATACTCCTAGCAAAGTGCCTGGCTCATGGTAAGAACTAAAGTCATGTTAATTACTTTTTCTTTACTCAAACCATATTAGGACATCTGCAGAAATCAATAATTCCTCTGATCAACATTATCATACATGCTTCTTCCCAGACGATATTCACCTTAGTTTTACATTCTTGAACTTTGTGATGATTTCCATTATGAAGAGTTGCTGGAGTGGCATATAACTCTTTTTCTGATCTATTGATTTTTACTTCATTAAGGATTTCACCACCATAGTCTCCCAAATGGTATCTTGAAAAAGTAACAAAAATATAAGAAAACATTGCATAGTTTAACAATAAAGAAGGAAAATAAGTGATACCTCAATTAATTGGAAGTCACCTAGTCAAAAAGGGCTAACAATCAAATTACTTTTAAAAGATAAAATTTGCAGGAATAAAGAAACAGGGATTTGGTAAAAACAAAACAAACCAAAAAACTAAAAAAATGCCTAAGGTACACAGCAAACAAATTTCTTACATATATTATATAATCAAGCACTAGGAAATGTTTAGAATGCCTACTCCAGGAATCATACAAAATTCTGTTTTTGTTTAGTCTATTTAATTTTGTAGGAAAATATACTATATTAGAGCACACATTTCTAAAAGGAATTGAAACAAAAAATCTCTACCTACTCAGAAAATAAAATCAACTCATTTCCCTCAGATTTTATTCAATAGAAACTTTAATACAGAGAAGTAAACAATATGATCACTAGAGTTCTTTACTAAATAAAATTCAATGATTCTGCCAAAACAAAATTAAGTATAGGATCTTAATTTTGTTTAACAACTCTCCCAAAATCTGCAATCCAAATTGATAACTTAATCTATAAAAACTAGTAACCACAAATCTTTAAAAAATACAAATTCTTACAGAGTCAATATCAACTGCCATAAAGCTTAATCTCTTCCCCCCTAAAAATCTTTTGGTTCATTTTGCCCATCATTTGGTAAAGTTGTCATTTTACTGTTGTAACAGGAGCAATGTTACCTTTTCTCCACAACTTCTAAGGTTAAGTGCAATAATTCTCGTTTTGTTTTCTCTCTTCTCTTAATCATTTCCAAAATTGTTATGGCTCTACTAAATTCTCGTCTCAGTTTCAACATCTTTTCATAAGAGGCTTCATCATTCTTACGATTCTATTAAAAATAATAATTTTAGAAGAATAAACAACACAGTTATCTACATTTCCGGCTTTATTCAATAAACTCTTATCAGACCTAAATTTATCCTATAAAAGTAAAATGTTAAAAAAAAATCTGAACAGCAACCTATGTAAGATAACCTATAACTATTTAACTCTGAAAATATAAGTACAAGCAAGTTATCTCTCGATAAATACTCAGAAAAAAAATGTTGCCAGCTGTTGAAAAGGTAGAATGATATAAAGAGATAATTTCAATGTAAACAAACAAAAAATGTCCACCTGAAACAAAATCTGTTATCAGAAAATGTAGTCCAGTCAGCGTGTAGGAAAGTATTTTCCAGTGACAGAGAGGAACAGTTCTGTCCAGATCAAGGTAACAGTCAAAATGAGTCCCCCCATCCACTCATCCATCCATCTCCAGCTCTGTAACTGGGGGCTGGATGGTTTGATACACTGTACTACTATGTGAACATGAACAATGACCAGTAAAGCTTCACTTCAGAAACTCAGAAAACTGAAAGTAGGATAACAACCATTTCAAGAAATCAGACTGTCATTTTTCAATGTAAATGTAACACCCCACTGCTGAGTAGAAAAGAGATTTAGCAAAAATACTGTATTTCAGAACACTGTTTATTAGCTTTTCAGTTAATTATTATACAAAGTGAAAGCCCTGCTACATAACTAGAAAAGGCTCAGTTGTAATTAGCAGCATCTATTTGCATATAAAATTATTACTAATATAAACTATTTTGTTAAACATCCACAGATTCCTCACTTTACTATTAGGCATGGAACTATTTGTTTAAAAATAGACCACTACCACCCCTCCAATCTATGTATCCAGAGTGAACTGTACTTAAGCAATCATTCATGCCTTGAGTTAATAATTTGAAATGACATTAGAAAGAACCTAAGGAATACCAAAGGTTTCATATTGGAGGATTACAAAAGAGAAAAATAACAATTGAGAAAAAGTCAAAGTTATACTCTTTTTCTTTTGCGTATAGTTTCCTGCATTTGAAAAATAATAGTCATATATTAAAAATAACCTACACTAAGTCCCATTATGGTATTCCACATCAAATATTAAAAATAAGTCATTCTTTGGTGTAATTTTAAAAAATTCATCTTTTTCTTCTTCATTACTATGACAAAAGGTAAAATCTAAAGCATATGTTTAAGCATTTTTTTAAACAGGCAGCAATAATACCTTTCAATTGAAAAAATTAATATTTTCAACAGCAACTATTAAAGTGCCTACACTGTGCAGGGTATTGCACATGTCCCTTACCCTCAAAAGGCTTAGAATCTAGTAAGGATGACAGACAGAAAACAGATATACAGAATCGTAAGGCAGATAATAATACGAGGTTACATGCCAGCTGAATAATATTCAAAAGTGCACCAGAACCTTTTAGATGGCTCCCCTCTTCAGTAAGTGCTCCTCTTGGAGGTTCTACCCTGTCTTACTCATATCTTGTTTTGCTTTTTTTTTTTTTTTTTTTTGAGACAGAGTCTCACTCTGTTGCCCAGGCTGGAGTGCAATGGTGTCATCTCGGCTCACTGCGACCTCTGCCTCCCAGGTTCAAGCGATTCTCCTGCCTCAGCCTCCCTCCTCCCTCAGCCTCAGTAGCTGGGATTACACGAATCCACCACCACACCCAGCTTTTTATATTTTTAGAAGAGACGGGATTTCACCATGTTGAGCAGGCTGGTCTCAAACTCCTGACCTCAAATGATCTGCCCACCTTGGCCTCCCAAAGTGCTGGGATTACAGGCATGAGCCACTGCCCCCAGCCTCTGTTCTCTTTATGCCCAAATAATTATCGTTCCTAACTTTCCTTTCCCCAGTCTGGTCCTTTTTTTTTTTTTTTTTAAAACCAAAACCAAAACCTTTTTGTTTTGAAATAGTTTCAGACTTATAAAAAAGTTACAAAAACAGTATAAAGAATTCTCATATATCTTCATCCAGATTCTCTAAAGGTTAATATTTTACATTTGCTTTATCTCTCTGTATGTGTATACATATATGTATGTATGAATATAAACACACACATCTATAAATTATCAGCAGCACTATTTTTGAAAAATTTCAAGAGGAGTTGAAGATATAAAATGCCCCTTTATCCCTATATACTTTAACATATATTTTCAAAAAAAAAAATGATATTCACATAGAACCACAACAGTACAATTATTAAAGTCTGGAAATTAACATTAATATAATCCTATTACTTAATTTCTTTATACATATAAACTTTATTCATATTTCAACAATTGTCCCACTAATGTCCTTTACAGCAAAAAATATAGTTACTGCTATAAGGACATCAGTAAGATAATAACTTTTATTATAATAGTACTTTTTTTGGCCGGACACAGTGGCTCATGCCTGTAATCCCAGCACTTTGGGAGGCCAAGGCGGTTGGATCACCTGAGGTCAGGAATTCGAGACCAGCCTGGCCAACATGGTAAAACCCCATCTCTACTAAAAATACAAAAATTAGCTGGGTGTGGTGATGGGCGCCTGTAATCCCAGCTACTCGGGAGGCTGAGGCAGGAAAATCGCTTGATCCCAGGAGGTAGAGGTTGCAGTGAGCAGATATTGCACCACTGCACTCCAACCTGGGAGACAAGAGCAAGATTCCGTCTTCAAAATAGTAATAATAATAACAACACGTTTTTTCCTGGTCTAGGATCTGACTCCATATTAAAAACCACATTTGGTTGTCATGTTTCTTTAATCTTCTGTAATTTAATCTCCTTACAATTGTTTTCTGTATTTTTCAGTGATTATGATCTTAACATTTTCAAAGACTAGAGACTATGTTGTAGAATATTCCTCAATTTGGGTTTCATTAATGTTTTTCCACGATTAAATTCAGGTTATGTATTTTTGGTACAACTACCACAAAAGTGGTATTGTATCCTTCTCATATCATATTAGGAGTTAGAAGATACTATTTGTCCCATTACTGCTGATATTAACTTTGATTGCTTAAGATAGCATCTCCCAGGTTACCCTAGTCAAATACTATTTTTCCCCTTTAAATGAACAAGTATATTAGGCTGGGCATGGTAGCTCATGCCTGCAATCCCAGCACTTTGGGAGGCTGAGGTGGGCAGATCACTTGAGGTCAGGAGTTCAATACCAGCCTGGCCAACATAGTGAAACCTCGTCTCCACTAAAAATACAAAAATTACCCGGGTGGGGTGGCAAGCGCCTGCAGTCCCAGCTACTTGGGAGGCTGAGGTAGGGAAATCACTTGAACCCAGGAGGCAGAGGTTGCACTGGGGTGAGATCGCACCACTATGTTTCAGCCTGGGCAACAGAGTGAGACTCCATCTCAAAAAATAAATTAATTAATTAACAAGTACGTTGTAGGACTACAGAAACACTATTTTACCATCAAACTTCCCCCCTTAAGTTTAATATCCATTAGTTCTAACTTTTGCCTGAAATAATTATGTGCATTATTATGGTGGTTGCCAAATAGTGATAATTCTAATTCCATCATTCTGCTAACACTTACAGCTTTGGAAATCTACTGTAAGGAAATGCTGTCTATTCATCCATCCACACCCACCCACCCACCCACATCAGTATGGACTCATGGGTTACTCTATGGGGTAGAATCCATTACTTTCATAATCTATTTTGATGCTCAAACTTTCCCAGCTCTTATCAGTGGAGTCCCCTTTCAAGCTGGCTCCTGCGTCCTTCTGACATGGCTCCAACATTCTTCAATCATATTCTTATTTTCTGGCATAACAAAATGTGTGTTCCAGGCTTATCTTTGTATTCCAGCCCTAGACCTGGAATAATTTTCCTAAGGAGTCCTGGTTCCCTTTAACGAAAAACAGATTTATTTCGTTTTATTTTATACAGTATTTTATTTTACTATTTTTGAGACAGAGTTTCGCTCTTGTTGCCCAGGATGGAGTGCAATGGTGCAATTTTGGCTCACTGCAACTTCTCTCCTGGGTTCAAGCAATTCTCCTGCCTCAGCCTCCTGAGTAACTGGGATTACAGGTGCACACCACCACATCCAGCTAATTTTGTATTTTTAGTAGAGATGAGGTTTCTCCACGTTGGTCAGGCTGGTCTTGAACTCCCGACCTCAGGTGATCCACCTGCCTCAGTCTCTGAAAGTGCTGGTATTACAGGCGTAAGGCACCATGCCCAGCCAAAAAACAGTATTTAAAATCAAGATCTACATGCTAGACATGCCCACTTCTACTGGGTGTCACTGCTTCTAGAGACTCTCAGTGAACACAGCTAGGAAATATGTATGTAATATATGTATGTACATATATGCACAGATCTATATCTATTTCTAACTATATCAATATATATATATTTTGTTTTGAGATGGAGTCTCGCACTGTCACCCAGGCTGGAGTGCAGTGGCGCGATCTCGGCTCACTGCAACCTCCGCCTCCCGGGTTCAAGTGATTCTCATGCCTCAGCCTCCCAAGCAGCTGGGAGTACAGGCGCCCGCCATCACGCCCAGCTAATTTTTTCTATTTTTAGTGGAGATGGCATTTCACCATGTTGGCCAGGCTGATCTTGAACTCCTGACCTTGTGATTCGCCCGCCTCAGTCTCCCAAAGTGCTGGGATTACAGGCGTGAGCCACCGCGCCCAGCCCTAACTATATCAATATTAAAAACCACAAGTTCATTTGACATTTTTTCTATTCTTCTAAGATGGCCCTATTCCCTGTGTTCAAATCCACTTGCCCCCTTTACTCCTTCTCACAACCATCTCTGCTCAGGGCCAACTCCCTTCTCCCTAATACAGTTACATATTACAGTTCTGTACTTGCTGCCAAATCTCTAGGGAAGTGCTTCTCAAATGGTTACACTATAGAATAAACTGTACATCTTTTCATGACCAAGGATGATTCACAGGTGACTGTTACGTAGAGCAGCTAGAACTGACAACCACTACCCTGGGAATTTCCTCTCTTAACTATCTTACTTCTTCTGGGCCTCACAGAGGGAGGAGAGAAGGCACAGACACTAAGAGTTGAATCTATGTGGTTAAATATATTAAATGTATATGCTGACCCAGGATTTCCCAATCAGTGCATTAAGACATGCTGGTGCCTTAAGACTATCTCATTTAAGAATGCCCCAAAGTATTCACAGGCTCCTTAATTAAATATTAGTTCAGTGACTTAAAATTAAATTCTAGACAGCCAAACAAATATTTCAGAAGACCTTTTACCCTTTGCATCAACTACACAAGTGTTTTTGAGTTTGCAGAAACAGAAAACAGAGAGCCTTTGTTAGTTGTATTCATTTTTGCATAACCCAATGCTTGCCACCTCCTGAACACCTAGGGAGTATTCATTATTTGAGTGCTTTCCCATTTTTCTCGTTTCAAAACGCATAAACATTTCTAACTAGCAATGGTGAGCATGATAGGGAATCGTCTTTGGTTCTACAACTGAAAACAGAAAGGAATAAAAAGTAAAGAGCATCAGAAAAGAAAGTGTACCTCTTTGCAGAGGAAAATGGAAAAATAACAAACAAGAGAAAGGGTAGGAATCAGAGTGTCAGGAAAACTTGTATTAGCGATCACAAAATGAAGAAATGCCTAAACACAAGAACCAGTTACTAGCAATTCTCTAATGGTTAGAACAAAAGAAGAAGAAAACATATTTTAACACTCAGAAAATATTGTCAATATGCCAATAAATACTGCTAATCTTAAGTATTCCACACCCATTCACTAAAGGAAGTCCAATAATTTCCTTCAAAAGGCATTGCTAATGGTCTGTTTTGCAATATATCTGAAATTAATTACAGTCACGCATTGCTTAATGACACAGATAAGATCTGAGGGGTTGGATGTGGTGGCTCATGCCTGTAATCCCAGCACTTTGGGAGGCCAAGGCGGGAGGACAGCTTGAGCCCAGGAGTTCAAGACCAGTCTGGGCAATACAGTAAGACCCAGTCTCTTAAAGAAATAATCGAACAAATAAAGATCTGAAATGTGTTGTTAGGCAATTTCTTTGTTGCACAAATGTCACAGTGTACTTACATAAACCTAGAAGGTATAGCCTATTGCTGCTAGGCTACAAACCTGTACAGTGTGTTACTGTACTGAATACTGTAGGCAACTCTAACATAAGGTAAGTACTTGTGTATCTAACATATCTAAACATAGAAAAGGTACAGTAAAAGTACAGTATTATAATTTTAGGGGATCACCATCACATATGCAGTCCGTCAGTGACCGAAATGTTATGCAACATATATATGACATATTATAAGGGTTGAAAATGAACCCTTCCCTACTTCTCACGACTGTATACTGCTTTCAAAAAGCGATTGATAGTTCAGGTTTTTCAAATGATTTAGATAAACCTCTCTTTCCTCATGTCCAATAGTCCACATTTATAAAGTCTTAATATATTTATGAACTTATCTCGTTTCAGTCTTAGAAAAGTGCCAAATCTTCATAAAATATTGTAGATTCCCTTAGCTAAGAACCAGAATGCCAAATTAAAAACTCAAGTCTGGGTTAGGGAATGTCATCTACACTTGGGAAATCCATCCTCTAATGTTTAAAAAAATAACATCCTCAAGAATTATAGAAATTCTGGTTATTAACCAGGAAGAGAGTTTCTCCTAAAATATACTATCCTTGGCAGCTGTCATGCTTCACAGCTGTTATATTAACAGCTGACAAGGACAAGCTTTCAATGTTAGGAGAATCCACAGAAAATGCTTTGCCTCCAATTATAATTCCTTATTTTACATTTATACGTTCCTGATACTTTGCAATGTTAGAGAATATACTACTGTGTGTGGTGTTAACTATTAATTATGAGAAATGGAAGACAGTGAATACTCCTCCTGAATAGTGCTTTCCTCTATACCATATCATTTAACAGTATGAGATCCTGTTTCTCTTACTTAAAATTCTGCTTCATACTGCTTCTGAAAGCCAGATGGGAACAAGCTCATCAATTTGAAATCGAACACAACTGACAACTCAGAAAAGGAGAAAGATTCCACTCTTACTTTTGCTGTTTGCAGAAGAGGGTTGAAAACCAACCCTTCCCTACTTCCCACGACCCTGTAGCAGCCAGAGGCAGCAAGGTCCATTTTCACTTGGAAGAACTACAATATGGTTTCCAAGGAACTGTAAGGTCTCAGGTGAGCAACAAGGAATAGTAGTATTATTTCAAGTTATCAGCTTCCCAAACACAGGAGATCTGTGATGGAATATTTAGTTTACTGAAGAGATCAAAACTTCCAAGGTGCATAAGGACACAAAATTCATCATCACTTCAACTGCAAGCATAAAATGGTATGATCAGTAAATTTATAAAAGGCATAGGTAGCAGATAAACAGCGTAAACAACTGGCCAACAGAAGCTACTGAAAAGTAGGATTTCTTGTGGTGGGCCAGTGGCGCAATGGATAACGCATCTGACCATGGACCAGACGAAAGGTAGGATTTCTTATAGAAAGTCATCAATGCCATTAGCTCCCATTATGTTCAAATTATTCAAGTTATTAGAAAAAAAAGATTGATCTTATTAAATACTATTAAGCTACCTTCAATGAAACCTAATTTGCACATTACCTTTCGAGTTTGCATTTTCTCTGTTCTTCTCCGAAAGGCAACATAAGGGTCATTGTTGGTAGAGCCATCTCTTTTCTCTTGTTTTATCTGAGGAATGAGGGATGGCCCCCTGCAGTTTTTACGTTTTCTCACCCAGTAGTCATATACAGCTTTAATAAGGTAATCATCTTCGTTTAGCAGCAGTTTTGCTTCTTGAAGTGTTACAAGCTAAATGAAAAATACAAAATGTCATTGGTTACAATGTTTGCAAAAAGAAATAAAAGTTAGCTTATGGCTGTAGAAAAAAATGTGACCAGTTTTAATAACTACAAACAGATAATATTATGGTAGGTGAAGACACAATTCAATTCAACCTAATGAAGGATTCATTCATTAGGAGATTTATCTAAAAATTAGTAATTTTCCCTGAGAGGCAGTGAGTTGTATCACTGAAAATATTTAAGAAGGCTGGATGAATGATATTTGGGAAGACTATAATAAATACATGCCTCAGGCAAGTCTTGGACTAGAAGACATCCAAGATCTTTCAAAATTCTGATATTATACACATTTGAGGATCTATCAGTTTTCAAGTCTAATAGCTTGTTTGTTCTCCTACAGAAAGTAGGAGGTATGGGGGTTTCTTTTTATGTGCGTCCAAAATAAAAGATGAATATTCTCTAATATATTGCAACTTACTATAATATACCTCTTTCGGAACTGATTATAAAAACAAACTTAGCATGTTTCCAGAAGTTTCAACATTATGCAATCTTGAATTATTTGTACCAGTGACATATAAAATAATTCCTCTATCCAAGTGTTAAGTACTAGAGAATCCTTATTCTTAACACTCATTCTGCTAATGACAATGTCATGTCCTGGGACAGTGGCCCTAGGATGGTTCCCTTAAGAGCTCTAATGCTGGTATTTCAGGGACCTACCTCTTTATCAGTGCAGCCAGCATAATGCTGACACATCTCAAATTAAGGCTGTAAACATTTGCTTGGTCACATTTGTTGCCTTGCACCTTGAGATCAGATAAGACAATCGGCTTTAGCAGGATGGAATGGGGGTTACACATATCCATTTACAGCAAACATTAGAAAAAGATCATGCCATTTTAGGGCTGGGAAGTCTCGCTGAAGTGATGCTATCTCAATCTTTTTACTTGTATTATTTTAGAGATGAAGGCTCATTTTCAGAAGCTGAGATATTTTCCAAGAAATGTTTCCCTAGTACTTGGAAATGAAAATTTTTCTCACTGAAAATATAAGATCTATATAAAAATTGACCTGTATGTTGTATGAAGTCTACTGAAGAAGTCAAAATTCACCAAATAAATGTCTCATGATTTCTTGTGTTGGTACAACTTCATGGAATAAATGCACTGATCACTGGACTTCAAGTCCTATGATGATTATTTCTAGAATTAATTCATCGGTTTCTTATTGTAATTTGTCTGCCTAGTTTGACCACAGGAAGAGAACACACTGACAATATCAACTCAAGTATTCTAGTCCATGTCACAATTACATTTAGTGCATTAAAATACTAAGTGGCCATTCTATGGTTACCCAATCTCTTAGTAGAGGTAGCTTAACTTAATTTGAGAGGCTGCATTTGGTCCTTAAAGTGGATAGCCAGAGTCTGGAAAATAAGACCACACCATAAGAACCAGTATTTCCAAACATCCCCCTTTAAGTGGATACCTTTCTACCGTTAGCTGGAGTTCTCCGGAATGGTGATGTCAACCCCAGTCTACAACAACAGTGGTAGAATAAGAACACAGCTTTCTAGATCTAATAAAATTCTACCTTGTGCTGACAGCAACACAGGCAGTTCTCATGTGTTCTGGAGGCCAAGGGAAACAATTCTGTGATGTGTTACATGTTCTTCAACTTCTTGATCATTTTGCTTCTGATAAAATTTTGTTATCTTCACTACTAAATCAAGAGCTTAATCTAACCTCCGAATGGGGAGAAGGATAAGTGCTCTTTCCACCAATAAGCAGAACGTTAATGAGTTTCTTATATAACAATACTCAGGTTAACACTGCTTCCTATGCTCCTGCATGGTATGTTGAGATTAAAATACCTGCTCAGATTTCTTTCTCTGGTGCTTCTTGCTCCAGCTTACAATGTGTATTGCCGTGTTGTTAAAAGCCGTCTTTATATCACAAGTAATAAGAATTCAACACACACTTTACAGTTAAACATTCTGATATTTCTTTCCAGTGTTAACTATTTTTTCAGTTCACTGCTGTATGTTGTTATAAAGCAACTTTCTATTTTATGAGTAATCTTGGTTTTAATAATTCTGTAAAAATTATCTTTAGCTACTCTGAGGCAACTAGTATCACTGTATCTCTACTGTGGGTATAGCATCAATTTGAGTGGGGAAGAACTACTTGTAGATAAATCAGTCACACATTATTATGTCACATGATTAAAAATCTGCAAAAACAGAACCTTACTATTTTTATACAGTATAAAAAAAGTTCTGTCATTTAGCAGCCAGACACAGTGGCATGCAACTGTAGTCCTAGCTACTCGGGAGAGTCACTTAAGCTCAGGAGCTCACGTCCAGTCTGGGCAGCATACTGAGACCCCCTAACTCTAAAAAAATTAAAAATAAAAATGTTCCATCATTTAGCATGTAATTCATTCACTAAAAAGCAGTAGAAACCAGTTACTTAACTGGCAAAAAAGTCTGGTAAATTTATTATTTCTAAGATAGCTCTGAGTTGATTTACATTATTTACTTATAGGGATGGGGAGATAAAAAAAAATTATCCTACCATATAGGCTTTTCTTCTAGATGGCTACTAGCTCTATGAAGACAAGGACCACTTAGTTTGTTAATCAACAAAATCTGTAATTTCAATAAATATATTTTGAATACATGAATACATTATATGTAAAAATTAATGTATTCTAATTTATAAAACATTGAGTTAAACAGTAATTTAATTTACAAAACAGTCAACTAGGAAGTTATTAAAAATTAACTACCATCAGCCCATTAATGGGTTATAGAATGTGGGGAAGATAAGGGAAAAAACTTTAAGATGAATTTGCTACCTAAAGAAACTCATGACATGGCAACAAAGGTAAGACAAACACAAATTAATTAATAAGGGAACAATGTGAGAACTTTGGAACTGAGCATTACTGTAATAAGATACAGGGCAGAGTAGGACAAATTTCCATCTGGGACTGCCTATATTGTGTTCAAGGTTGATAAGTGAACACCTCTTTGCTACACAACTTCTTTTTTAACTTTACTTCTTTCAAATCTATGGTTTATTATTTGTGTAACAGCCTAAATACTACCAAAGGCAGGCTTCCAAATAACAAGCATTTACATTAAATTCAAAAAGAGTTAAATGACCACTTTTTGCCTTATACTCTTCAAGAATGAATGACCACAGCTCAAAACCAACACAGTGAAATTATGATTCTAAATAGATAACACTGGAAACATCTTATTTAGCAAATGACCCCTAATTTACACAATGCCACAAAATTACAGCAAGCCAATCTGAAATGAAAACATCAGCATTCAATGAAATCAAAATATACATGGTAACACATTTTGAGTATTCTGCATAAATTAAATTAAGGAGAAAACATTTTCTTCTCCAAAGACCCAGAAAATGGAAAAAGTCTTCAGACTACAACAACAAAGACTGGTAGAGTTATAAAGTTCTCCTGTCTTTGGGTAAGTGCCCAAACATAAACCATGTGCTACTTTTTTTTTTAAGGGACATATGCCTACATCAAAAAAGAAAATAGCTGTGTAAATTCGAAGACTGCTAATGCTATACAGCTAAATAAAATACTTTTCTCTCCCATAGAAAGGTGATACTAATCCATTAAAACACATACGATCTTCATGCTTGAGATGACTATTTTAGAAGGATTTGTTTATCAATTCATTTCTTCCTCTAAATTTTCCACTATAGTTTTCTGATTCTCAACAGTGCCAACCCACATTGAACCACAAACAGAATAAGGAAATTAGAATGATAAAATGATCAGAAAAAAAAGATCTCTTCAATTCCATGAATAATCTTCTAAGGTCTTAAAAACTGTCAAGAATTCTATTAATCTGCCATTTAGGAGACAATTCTATCTACATATTGATAGATCGCTGATGCTGAAACTAATCTTCTCTGCAGTCACAGGAATGACCCCCTGATCTTTTAATAATACAAAGTTAAAACAAATCTGGATAGGATAACACTTTAAATGAGATGAAATGGAAGACATAAATTCAAATTACTTTTATAATCTGACTGCTCATTAACTTTATATAACATAATTATAAAATACATGTACACACACATTACAGCATGGTGTGATGGTTTTAAAATTTTATTGTGTGATGGGGTTCACTGGGACTGCTTCAAAAGATCTAGACCAAATTTCATTTTTAATACACAAATACTTTAACATCATAGTAAAGAACATATCCATTTCAACATGCTACATACTAAATTAAAAAATACAGGAGGCACCCTCTCCCATGTAAAAATGTACTTGTTCCTAATGCACGTGAGAACTACATTTTCCTAACTGCCACTGCTTGTGGTCTGCCCCAGCCAAAGCATAATCAATAATGCAGTATCAAGTAAACAATTAAAATGCTGCATGATGAAAAAAAAAACCGATGATGTGATTATTATATTGAGTTTTAGGCGCTTTTAATTTGAATTTTGTAAGTACAATGAAGGTTGAGAACATGTATCAGTCAAAGTTTCTATTTGCAAGCAATAGATGGAATTTATTTACAAGATACTAGATAGTTCTACATCTTCAGAAGTATTGGTGAATCAGGCTTGGAATCCATAATGCCTAAAATCAGGCCACAGAACTGATCCAGTAGGGAAACCACTGCTGCTGGTACTATGAACACCACCAGCATGAGGACTATAGCTGGAACAGCAAATATTTAGTCTTACACTATGGTCTTAGTAAACATGTAGTCTGTACCCCAAGGTGATAATTTTACTAAAAACTATTATAAATAGAGGACCTGGCATTACAGGCAGAAGGAACAATGTAAAGCCATAAAAGGTATGGTACATTAGAGGACCAGAAAGAAGTTCAGCATGGCTGGAGTCAGGTGGTACAGATTTTACTTTATAGACAGTGGAAGCCACTGAAGTTTTTCCTTTTTAAGAAGATGAATTTTTAATAAAATAGCTAGTGGCAGAATAGCAGTGGTCCAGGTGAAAAATAATAAAAATAAGGGAACATGGTACAAGCAACAAATACAGGTTGAGCAGCTCTAATTTATAAATCTGAAATGCTCCAAAATCAATTTTTTTTTTTGAGTCCCAACATGATGCTACAAGTGTAAAATTCCACACCTGACGTTATTTGACAGGTCACAATCAAAATGCAGTCAAAACTTTGTTTCATTCACAAAATTATTTAAAATATTGTAAAAAAATTACCTTCAGACTGTGTGTATAAAGTATATATGAAACATAAATAAATTTCATGTTTAGAGTTGGGTTCCATCCCCAAATAATCTCATTATTTATCTGTAAATATTCCAAAATATGAAATAATCTAAAACCCAAAACACTTCTGGTGCCAAACATTTTGGATAAGGTATACTCAACCTGTGTAACATTGTGGAACAAAAAACTGGTTTGATTTAGTGATGTTTGGGATGATTTTAAAGAAGTCAGCACTAAAGTGCAAACTGGCCAACTAGAAGGAAGACAAAAATGATATCATTAATTCAGAAAGAGAGTATATTAGTCTGTTCTTGCACTGCTATAAAGAACTACCTAAGACTGGGTAATTTATAAAGAAAAGAGGTTTAATTGGCTCATGGTGCTGCAGGCTGTACAGGTAGCATAGCTGGGGAGGCCTCAAGAAATTTATAGTCATGGTAGAAGGCAAAGGGGAAGCAGGCACATCTTATGTGGTGGGAGCAGAAGAAAGAGAGAGAAGGGGGAGGTGCTATACACTTAAACATTCTTGTGAGAACAAGTTTGTGAAACAATCTTGTGAATCGATCTTGTGAAACAATGTTGTGAGATCTTGTGAGAACTCACTATCATGACAACAGCAAGGGGAAAATCCACTCTCATGATCCAATCATCTCCACCAGGCCCTCCACAAACACTGGAGACCACAATTCCACATGATATTTGAGCAGGGACACAAATCCAAACCATATCGGAGAGCAAAACTGGGGAAGGCAAAGGAGGTCTGGAGATGTTAAATTTGAAATACTTGCTCAGGTGGAAAGGTTCCACTAGAAATCCAGCTCTGGAGCATTTGGGAACCAGCAAAAAACTGTTAGCAGCTTAAGATAAACGAAAAAATGCAGGGGACAGATAACAAAGGAAATATCAACATTGAAGATAGAGAGGAGATGAAGAAAGAAGAAAACAATCAGGAAAATGTCCTGGTCAACATCATTCAATACTGCAGGGATATTAAGTAGGATACAAGTTGAAAAGAGTCTCCTGATGACAATTAGGAGGCCACTAGTAACCTTAAACACTGCAATTTCAGTAAAGTGAAATGGATTGTGATGTGAGTAAAAGGTAAACATAAGAAGCATCAAGTATAGCCAAACTTCTGAAAATTTAACTATGACAAAAAAAGAAGAGACAATGGGTGGTAGTTTGCTGAGAAGGATGGGGTCAAATGAAAGGGTTCTCCTGGAAATAGGGACTTGGGCACCTTTTGCGGCAGAGAGAAAGACTGAAGAAATGAGAGAAGAGATAAGTGAAAATAAAATATTCAAGGACTATACAGGTACACAAGGAAGAGTTAGAAAGGGTTTAGGATTATGCTTCTACAGGAGTAAAAGGTAGTGTGGAGGTAGAAAGGAAGGAAAATGATGGAAAATGATTACCCAGGATGTTAGAAGGAGAGTTCTGTTTTGGGCAGGAGTGGTCTTTCTACGGGAATGTGTGATAAGTGGAGAGCAGTGAAAGGTCAATAGGGTATATAGAAGGTTAATCAGTAACTAAAAATAGGGTGTTCAGTAGTTTAGGAATGAGATAAGGGTTTATACATTAAAACACTGAGGGTTTTCAAAAGAAAAATTAAAAACACATTTCTTGGAAAGTGTTTTATTATTTATTTTAGAGAAAATCCTATGAAAGAGAATGCCATTTGATGGCTTGTGATTTTTAAAAATTAACTTTAATCTCAAATATTTAGAAAACTTGCAAGAATAAAACATTTCAAAGAACACTGTATATCCGTTTAGACCAAGACCCATGTATTGTTAGCTTCTGTATTTATTTGCTTTAACATTTGTGTGCATTCAAGCTCTAATTGTGTGTGTGTGTGTGTGTGTGTGTGTGTATACAATTTTTTTTCTGATCCTTTTGAGGGTGGGAAGTTACACATATCATGGTTCTTTACTCCTAGATACTTAAGTGTATATTTCTTAAGAATAGGGATATTTTCTTTCATAATCACAGCCTTCAACTTTAGTAAATTTAACATTGAAAATATTGCATAATCTACTCTCTATATTCCAATATTGTCAATTTGACTCAAAAATAATCTTCATAGCATCCCCCTACTCCCGTCCAGTACAAGATTCAGTCTCAGGTTAGGTACTGCAATTAGCTGTCACGTTGGAAAGAAGATACTAAATCAAATAATTTGATAACATTCAATTCACGGGTTTGTCAAATCCCCTTCCTTCATTCAGTGCTTTGATAAAACCTGACAAACCCTGAAGTGAATTAGTTATCAATGAAGGAAAGGGATAAAAAATGGATGGATCTGAGTTTGGGAGTTACTGAAGAGGTAAGGATTACAAGATTACATAGGGTAAGACAGTAAGTTCAGTTCCCAAAAGGATAAAGTTGAGGGGACTGTGGACCATCCAGGTGAAGATGTTAATAGGCAAAACCAAAAGGGGGAAAAAATCCTGGAGTTTGAGAAAGAGGTCAAGGCCAAAGGTAATACATTATTATATCTACAAAAATACTCACTGAGCTGATATTACACAAAAATATGTAGGATAAGAAAACCAAGAACAGAATTTCAAGAAACCCTGATGTTTACAGGAGTTGAATGAAAGGGATCAAGCAAAAGAAAGAAGGAATGGTCATGAGAAACAATAAAACCAGAGGGAATAAACTGTATTTTTATTTTTTTAAAAAAGGTGAAGACAGCTCCAAGATATGAGAGCACAAATCAAATAAACAGATTGGGACTGAAAATAATTACAGCATTTGGCAACAGGAGTTTTCAATCATGACTTCATTGAAATAGTCTCCCAGAATAACAGAGGCAGGTTTGCCTAAGTCTATCTTTTGTCGTTTTCTGTTAACCTAATAAATAGTAGTTTAACTACAAACTTGATTCCTTGTCCCAGGACTTAGTACTATGCCAGCCCTCATAAAGGAAAAGTAAAGAGATCCATAAATTAACAGATCAGGGAATGGAATGAAGATAGCCCTTTTTTATCTTTAATCCTTGATTCTAATGCAGGACCATTACTTTGTTCCAATGACAAAACCTCCACTTTTACTTCCATTGCTGAAAGTAGATGCTATCATGCTCTGTGCCTAGCTACTTGTTTCACAGCCTAGAAGCTTGTCCCTGAGCAAAGAGAACTAAAATAGGATGGGGCTGATTATATGTGCACAGTTAACTGTATTGCTTACATGTTTTTTTGTTTATCCTGTCTCCACGTGGATAATACGCTGAACAAGGGCAGAATTTTTGTCATCTGTCTTACTCACTGCTATTACCTGCCTTGTCCACCTGGACACTAAATATTGCTTACTGACTGAAAGAAAGCAAATTACAGAACAGAGAGCTGAAGGCTTCTGATGGTATCATCTCAGCCACTATGAGTAGTTTCTGAGCAATCATAGGAAATCATAAAAATACCAAAAGGCTGATCCAGCCTAGGATTGCTAAGAAAATTTACATCTAAAGAAAAACTGAAACTTTACCTGATGCCTGTGACTAAAATCCCAGGAAAACTGGGTCACCAATTATAATGAACATCAATTTGGTACTTTTTTAGAACTCCCAACAAAAAATCAAGTAAGACAATCTCTCAAAACCGGTAACATGAATTTTACAAAATTCAATTTTCAAAATGTACTTCTTTGAATAGTACAGTGGATATTACTTTTCATCAAAATGGTGGTGGGGGGGGGGCAAACTGATAGGCTAAATATGCAGCAAAGTCACTTTCCAAAGGAAAATGCTCTGAAGAGCTTCTAATGCCTTAGAGACTTAAAAGATTTAAGTTGTAGGGTAAAATAAAATAATAAATTTGTATGGGTAAACTAATGAAAAGTTTTAACAATCTACTGTAAGAAGTTTATTTGCAACTCTATCTCTAACTTCTTAGTATGTTAATAACAATTAGCACATTAATATACCACACAGGTACACCAAAAATTACGTTTAAAAATAGTTTATTTTAAAAATCTAATTACAGTATCAACACATGGCTCATGATAAATTTGGAAAACATAGAAAAATAGGATAAAGAACATAAAAATCACCAACAATTCCAGCACCCAAATATAACCACTGTTAGCATTTTGTTGTAAACTTCCTTATTCTTTTGCTTTCTATGCACATGTATAAATATAAATAATTAAACAAACCTCAAAGTTTTCCACATAAAGAGTTCTGTATCCTATTTTCTAAATCTGATATTATATAATGTACAATTTCCTATGGCACTAGACTTCCTTCAAAATCATGATTTTTAATGCCTGTGTTATAGTCTACCTCAGAGACATCTTATTTATTCTGAACATTCTTGCTCAAAAATCACTGACATTTTTTCTAATTATTTTTCTTGTGAACAATTCCAAGAGATGAGATTATTAAATCACAGTGCATAAACATTTTTAGGCTCCTGACTTACACTGCTTAACTGCTTTCCAGAAAGACAGTACCATTTTAAATTACCTGTGCCATATATAAAATACCTCAGTAAAGAATATTCTTTTGTAAATAATTTTTCCCTCACTGAACTGAAATAATGTATAAGTAATTAAAATTAAAATCCATTTAAAATGATAAGTACCTTAATATCTGAGCAAGATTTGACATAAGATGACTGCCTTAAAGACCCAAGCAAGCAAATTTAGTTATGCAACCACTAATACTAGTCATATGGAAAGGATAAATAAAATATTATAACATTGTAACCAGTATTATTTTTATCCAAACAGGAAAACAGTCAGAACAGTACTCTTCATACTCTTATTCAAGGAAATTGTGCTTAAGTACTCTCCATTCAAGGAACATTGTAAACAGAAATTCCAGGATGTCAGGAAAAGAAATCCAAGAAACAGTAAAATGCAACACACTCAGGTCTTAAAAAAAATGCAAAATAAAGGTGCAAATTGGGTTAACTAGAAGATAAGAGACATCTTTACATGGTACAGTACCTGATTAGAACTGGCTTTTTCAAGTCTGTCAATCATAATTTCAAATTGCAAAGGCTTAATTTCCATCTTTCTGTTAAGTCTATTTAATAAAGTCTCATCTTCTGAATCCATATCATAATCTGGTTGCTCGTTGTCTAGATTAAAAGCTAGAAAAGAAAGAAAAATTCTTCAAACTCAGGAGAAATTATGAAATTATACATTGTTCATCATATCTAACTGCAGACTACCTCGAAATTACAGTGCACTGACTAAAGGGGAGCTCAGGAGCAGGTATCTACAATTAATTTCAGAGACTTACTGCAAAGGGGAAGAAAAAATAAAATTTTGCTTTATATATGATTTAAACAGTAAAAACGTTAAGAAATATCTTATTTTGAAAATGTATAACAGAATATAAAACAGCAGCTATAAAAAAGATGACATATATATGTTGACACGGTAGTTTGGTAGCATAATGAGAAACTTTGCCAAAATTAAGAATTGAGAAACAAGCTCAAGAACAAACAGTATAATGGAAATGATGTTTCAAATTACTGAGGATAAAACAGGTTAAAAAAAAAAAAGGTGTTGGCATAACAGACTAGTTATCTTAAAAAAATTAAGCTGAATTCCTACCCTACTTCTAACACCAGTAAGTGACACAGTCAACAAAATTTTATGGTAAAAAGTAAAACACATAAAAATACTAGAAGAACATACAGGATGGGAATGTTGCACGGGCAGCAACTCAGAAGCCATAACACTGATTAAAAATAGGTTGATTTGACTATATAAACTTTTTAAATTTCTACTTAGAAAACTTAATAAACTAAGTCAGAAGACAAAGAACAAAAAGAAAAAGATGTACTATATAAACAAAAGGTTGATTTTCTTAAAGATTTCTTGCAAATTAGAAAAAAACTAGTAACTCAACAAATATTGGCAGATGATGTGAATTGGTATTTTAGTGGAGAATAAATATCAATGACTTTTTCTTTTTTTTTTTTTTTTTGAGGCAAGGTCTCATTCTGTCTGTTGCCCAGGCTATAGTGCAATGGCACGATCTTGCTCACTGCAATCTCTGTCTCCCTGGGCTCCAGCAATTCTCCCATCTCAGTCTCCCAAGTAAAGTTGGGACTATAGGTGGCACAATCACACCCAGCTAATTTTGCATTTTTTGTAGGGATGGGGTTTCCCCATGTTGCCCAGGCTTGTCTTGAATTCCTGGGCTCAAGTGATCTGTCTGCCACGGCCTTCCAAAGTGCTGGGATTACAGGCATGAGCCACCACACCCAGCCAAGAATAAATGTCAATGACTTTTAAACATAAAAAAAGTTTAACTTCAGTGATAGATAGATAAATATACAATAATAAGACAATAGGTTTCACTCAGCAAAGATCTAAAACTTGATAATATGCTACTCTAGAAAGAGCAGCAGAAGAAAGCCCTCTCAAACCATGTGTGTAGGCAATTTTAGTTTCATTAAAAATGTACCCTCTTGAACTTGGCAACTCTATTTCTAGGATTCATCTTACATATAAACATACACAGAAACAAAGATAGGTACACAGGGTATTAGTTATGACATTGCAAGAAGTAAAAAATACAAAACAAACAATGTGTGTAGGATTAGATAAATGATAGTTTACATATACATGGAATATATAGACTGAAGGTCTGCGAAAGACATTGACCCAAGTATACTGACATAGAATGAAACTGATCTTCATGAATATTAAATGAAAAAAGCTAAGGGGAGGAATAGTATATATAGCGCACTAATATATGTGTTTTAAAAAGGACAAGGTTGGATATATATGCATGTGTTTGTAAATGCACAGGATATTTTTGAAAGAATATTTAAAACTAGTAATCTCTATTTCTGGTTAAGGGGACTACGGAAGGAGGGGTTCACGGATGGTGAAGCAATTTTCTTTGTTCCCATTTTGTTTGACATTTTAAGCATGTACACGTATAAGTTATTAAACTATAAAGGGTAAAAAAACTAAAGTGCCACAAATTATGTGTTGAAATTACATGACAAGATTTAGAGTAAGGCAGTAAAAGAGATATCAATAACCAACAGGTTGGTTATACAGAGGCTGTCTGTGCAGCGATGTGCAAATGAATATCCTACATTCATACCACATGAAATGTCCTGGCATTCTGAGATTCAGCATGACATTCTTAAAGGTACTAACAAAGGAATAGGAACAGATGTATATAATTATCTTATTTTAGTAAAATCAGCCTCCTACTACAGATAGTACTGATGAAGTTAAAATATCTAAAGGCATTTGCTTTATAATCAGTAAATGACTACATCTCAAAAATCTAGACTTCAGTTCATTGCTTAAGAAAGTTTTACCACTAGATAACAATAATAAAAACAAAAATAAATGTTAGCTAGCACTTATAAACTTATATAGTACTATGGGCAAGGTAGTACTCAAAGTGCTTTAAACATACTAAATTAACTGTCACAACCATCCTATGTGGTAGGCAGTATTTCATCTCCCAATGAGTCTCACATTCTAAAATTTGTGTTACTGTATTTAAGTATGTGATATAATCTAAAGTTAAATCAGAGGAGTTACAGCTATTGGTGAACTAATGATAAAAACTATTTTGTAAGTATGATTCATTTAAAATATTCTTGAGAATAAAATGCGTTTTTCTCTTATCTTTTATGTAAAACCTTGTCTTTATTATATGATAATCAATAATTCAAAAGCATGCTTTAAAAAAGTCAATCTAATCTGCATCAAAGTCAATGACAGAATGATACAGAGCTCATAAACTACATAGATTACTAAAAATTACTCTTCCTTTCACAAAGGACGTTGTATTTGTAAATGCACATAATGACAGTCCAATGATCTGCCTTAATCCACATACTAACAGCAAATAGTCAATAAAATCAGGTAGCTGATACAGCTAGAAGACATTTTAGAGAAAGATTTAGGAAAGTGTGGAGCAGAGTTAACACAATATACTGAATTTATAAGTTAAACAGAAGTTTCCAAAAGTTCAAGGGCAAGGCTATATATACAAATTTTGCATGACCATCTTTTATACACCTACCTAATCTTACTCACCTCTTGTTCCTCCACCTCCTATCTGCTCTATCTTCTTATTCTATTCTTACAAAAGCCAGCACCCCAGCTTGTGAGGCAGGGGAAGGAACAAGAAAAGCTGGGAAATAGTTTAGAAAAATTAATAGTGAGAATTGATAGGAGATCTGACAATGTGTTAAATCAGAACCAGGGCAAAGACTTGCACTAGCACTCTAAGTATTCTATACTACCATTTCTCTTTCACTCAAAACCCATATAAGAATCATTATAGATTTTGGAGATTTTGTTGCTTTTAAACCAGGTACAGGTGCCTGCCTATACCTCTCTTTACCTCAGGTTCTATTATCTCCTCTACCAGACAGAGGTAAAAATTCTTTAAAAGCAGCGATTACTTTAGTCATACCTGTATACTCCCTACATGGCACTTAGAGAAAAAAAAAAAAAAGAGGACATACTAAAAGCTACTGAATAAAAATAGCATTTCTAAAATATATAAATATAAGAAGAGATTCTTCTAAACAACAAGCAGAATATTTTTTTAAGTTGATTGATACCTCACTTTTTGAAACCCAGACAGCTTTCTCCTGCTAAAAAATCCACTCTTAAAAATAGCGGGTTAGTTTCATAGGTCAGTCAACCAAACAAAACAGATAAAACAATACCTCCCACCTCAACATAAAGAAGGGGGCAGACAGGACACTTGACAACTTCTTGATGTAGCAAAGCAACAGAATTAAGATATTGACAAAGCTAATAAGGGTATGTGTCTGTGTGTACATGGAAGACTTCCTGTAGTGAAGTTAACCAAGCAGTAAACCAAAAAAAAAAAAAAAAAAAGAAAAGGAAGAAAGAAAAAAAAATAAGCGAATTTAAGAGGGTGCATGACTACTATTAGAAGAAGAAAGGAAGTAGGAAGGAAAGTAGATGAGAAGTTCCTTGCAGTAGCCATCAGGTAGCTACCACCGCTCAGGAAAATTTGGTTGCTCTCTGGCAAAAAGAGCAACAGCTTCTGCGTAGGTAAGGAAGTGGGTATAACCTGCTGTTTGAATATATAAAGCATTCACACATTGACTGGTTATAGCTTACAAAATATATATAGTCAGTCTAAAATTAGTTGGTAAAGCAAATATTACTTCTAATTAAAAGTGCCTTTCAAAGTCCCTTAGTACTTGGCCATATTCATATGTAAATATCTAATAAGCACAGCTATTTAATGGAATGAAAATACAGAGAACCCAGGAGAAGAAACGGTATGAGGAAAATTTTCCAGGGCCAAAAAATGGCAAGATATTTTCAGATTAAAGGGGGCTTACCAAGCATGGTATAAAATGAGTAGCATGCAATTCAATGTGGCACATAATGATGGGCCAGTTACTGCCCATTACTTCATAATACTGTTATGAATATGAATATGATTGCTATATAATACCTGTTACATATAACTGTTTAGGGGAGACATTTATTCTCCATATTTTCATTCAAATCTCCAGGAGGGAAAAGTTTAGAAAGCACACTTTCAGCTTCTTTTCACTTGTTCTTTCTCCCCTCAGCCAAGGAAGAAGTGACGAACTGTGAACCTGGGAGAAGGACCTATCTGGTCAACAGCTTCTGGGTACATGTTCTCCAGTGGTTCTTCCTTCCTTCGCAGAGGCAGCATTCTAGTCAGCCCTCCACTATATGGTAAGCACAGGGGCTGACTCTGCTCCTATTAGGGGGTGACCTGCTCTCTCAGTGACCAACCAGCGTTAGAGTATGTTTGTCTAATTCAGGGGTTAAATAATAGAATGTCCATGAAGGCCAAATATCTCAGCTTCCACACCACTTTTATTAGTAATAAAGCTGAAATTTTATGTCCATGTCTATTTATCAATTAGTTTCAAAGCAGAAGAGAAAGGAATGTTATTTCTTGCCTTCCTAAAGCCTCTAAATTATAAACTCACTAATTTATTTTTAAAAATGGCTACACTTATTCTGACTCCAAAACATTCTATTTTCTATACTCAGTCTCCATCATATGTCCTTTTGACAATACATACTCAACACCCAGAATTCATGTCACTTACCCTCTTTTCTCTGGTTATTTACACAACTAGGATGCAATTGCACATATGGCACAAGTACCCTAACACACTGAATGTAAACCAATCAAAAGTACTTTAAGGCTTTATAATAACAACAAAAACCACACTAATAATTTTTCTAACTTAATTCTGTGAATTTAGAACTCTCTATGTAAACCCACCTCTGTATTTATAGATGTTAATCACTGTGTGTGCCTGTCCCTAGACTCTCCTCAGCCATGTTTGACAGGTGACACTCCAATCCACAAGGTATCTGTGGGATCACAGATGAGCAACTGGCTCTCAAACAGCCAGGGTTCAAAGTGTACCTGGGCCAAATTTCCTCTAACAGAAATGTGAGCACAGAGATAGCTTCTGGTTAAATAAAGCAAAACGAACACATACTTATCTCAAAATCCCATTAAAACAAAAGCAAAGGAGTTTTTGTTGTTGTTGTTGTTGTTGTTTCAAATGGCATAAATCTTTAGGGGTAACAGAAACAAAGTGAGAATCATCAATTAAATTTTCAGAGTTATAAATGGCATGTATTAGCAGACAAAGAGAATGCTAAAATATAAAATGGCTGCAGGGGACAGACAACAGGAAGCAGGACCCACTCCCACCCCCTGCCCTGGCCCCATCTAAAGACTCAGAGCAGGCTTCTCCAGCTCATGGCCCACGGGCCATATGCAGCCCAGAACAGCTTTGAATGTGGCTCAACACAGATTCGTAAACTTTCTTAAAATATTATGACATTTTTTTGCACTTTTTTTTTTTTTAAGCTCATCAGCTATCATTACTGTTAGTGTATTTTATGTATAACCCAAGGCAATTCTTCTTCTTCCAATGTGGCCCAGGGAAGCCAAATGATTGGACATCCCTGAGACAGCTGAAATCAACAGTTACTCTTTCCCTCATTCAGTGTAGCTATGCAACTATTTTTCCTTCCAAATAGTATCAGACTGAACGTCTGACCTACAAAGGTTGCTTCAGAGAGCCTGTAGACTCTGAAGCACTAGGCACGCTGTGGGCAAGTACAAAGCTCCATACCTAAGGAGAAAGAGAGTAGTGGAAGTCTACAAATGGAACCATGGAATCTTCCACTACTGCCATCCCACTCCTCCATCTCCAGCACCCCCCCTCAGCCATAAATACAAAAATACTGTCAGCCACCTAGGAATAAGACTGTGTGGGGAAGCAGGGATAGAGGTAACAACTAGACCTCTTTGAATGTATTTAATTTTATAGATAGGACTTTTGGTATCATGCAAATGTTTTACATAATTACAAAACGAAATAACGTGTTGAAAAAAAAAATCCCTAAAATTACAAAGTAAATGGAACAAGTAAAGCCAATTGTCACTTGGGTTCTACTGAAAGTGTCTTTGAGATACTGTAAAGTGACTGTACATTTCTAGTGGGAATACCCTAAGAAATAAAAGCAAAAATCAATCGATCAACAAACAAAAAAACCTGAAATTAGTTTTATTTCTTTCTTGAGACAGGGTCTTGCTCTGTTGCTCAGGCTGGAGTGCAATGGCACAATCTTGGCTGCAGCCTTGATCTCCTGGGCTCAAGTCATTCTGCCACTTCGGCTTCCCAAGTAGCTAGGACTACAGATGCATGCCACCAGGCGTGGCTAATTTTTGTATTTTTTTTTTTTCGTAGAAATGGGGTTTAACCATGTTCCCCAGGCTGCTTTTGAACTCCTAGGCTGACGCGATCTGCGTGCCTCAGCCTCCCAAACTGCTGAAACTACAGGCATGAGCCATCGTGTGCGACCCTGAAACTTTTTAGGTAAAATTATATTGTTGGTGAAAGAGTTGATATTATTATTCTGAGACTACTGTGACAAAACATGGGTATTATGCAGATGCCCTTAAGAACTGATATTAAAAAAAAGTAAGTGTGGAAAAAAAGTAACTGTAGAAAAAAGTGTGGAAGGTTAAAACCTTTAGTCTTGAATTAGAGAAATCGTAATATAAATTCATGATGTATTTTATCTCAAAATTTTTTAAGTGTATAATTCACAGGTCAGGCCCACTAATCAATCTTACAGACATGGCCAACCCAGTAGTAATGAATACCCCTAGGACCCAACTTACAGTCTCCAAATACAATTTCCCACTAAAAGAAACAAGAGCACCCTGTGGAAATGACTGACTTCAGATCTGGGCCAGGAAAACATGTAAGGTAACCCTACCACATTTTAGTTTTCTTGCTTTCTGGTATAATATTATCATGTCAAAAGAACCTCAAGAGCAAACCTGAATAGGTTCCTACTGCCCAAAAACAGCAATAAGGATAATAAATTCAATGGATTGAAATATAATACAAATGTATAAATCCATGATCCATAATGATTTTAAAACAAAATAAACATCCTCATAATCATTTCTGGAGAGTACTAAAAAATCAGTCTCCATCAGGAAGTATATAATTTTTCATTGTTTCTCTTCTTTTGTGATGTCAGCAACCATTAATCACAATTACCTTGATGCAGTAATTCATTAGGGGTTACAAAATAATTTTTTATCATTCCTGCTTGATTTACATTAGCTGGAATACTTCTAAAAAGAGAACCTTCCTCTTTCTCAATTATTCAGAGATCCTGAAATACAGTACACAGAAAAGAAAGATAAATGCTTGATTCCTGATTAAAAGAATCTTAAGAGACTGATTAACCAGCTATAACACATGGAAATTTTCTGGATCCCAATTCAAAAGTATCAACCGTTAAAAAAAAGTAAGATAAAGGAGATCATTTATCTTATAAGACAGTCAAGAAATACGCACACTGATTAAATATTTGATGATATAAAGAAAACGATGTTTTTCTTTTAAGGAGTGATGTGATATTATTCTAATAGTATTATTACATATTAATAGTATTACTATAATACTTTTAGATAGTATTGTAACTATGCTTTAATATCCCCAGAGCAAATAATATTGGGATGGCTATAAAATCATGGAGGTGGAAGAAAAGGTATAAGTATAGAGAAACAATATTGGCCAGTAGTATATGACCGTTCATTATTATTATTTCTACTTCTGAATGTTAAAATTTTTCCATAAAAGTTTTTAAAAAGATAAATATGTAGAATATATAAAGAGCCTCTTTAAAAATTCAGTAAGAAAACGACCCAGAGAAAAATGGACCCAAAGATAGGAAAAGGTAATCTACATAAAAATGTTTAACTTCACTTTTGTGATTTATAAGAGGCAAATTTAAATAAACAAATACCAATTCATACCCATCAAACTGACAAAAATTGTAAAGTTTCACAGTAACAAGTGTTGATAAAAATATGAGACAACAAGAACTCTCATACACTACTGGCAAAAATATAAACTGATACCAGTTTGAAGAACAATTCTGCAGTATCTAAAGTTAAACATGTACTTTTTATAAGACCCAGCAATTCCACTTATAGGCCCACATCCTACCTAGAAAAGCTCTCACAAATGTGGACAAGATGACATGCACAAGGCCATTCATAACATTATATTCATATAAGCAAAAACATGTTCATCAAGAATAGGAAAACTGAGATATATTTGCACAAAATATTTATGAAATGAAAACTATGTTTACATAAAAACATGCACACAAATGTTCATAGCAACTTTATTCATAATAGCCAAAAATTAGAAACAATTCAAATGTCCTTCAATGATTAAAAAAAAATCAAACAAACTGTAGTACATGAAATTATACTCAGCAATAAATAAGATCAAACTACTGACACATGCAACAACTTGGATAATCTCAATGGAATTAGGCTGAGTTAAAAAAAAAAAAAGAAATCAATTCCAAAAAGTTATATACATACTGTAGATTTCACTTATATAACATTCCTTGAAATGACAAAATAATAGAGATGGATAACAGATTAGTTGCTGTAAAACAAGGGCAATAAATGAACTTATCTCAAAGGATTCTTGTAGAAATTAAATGAAATAATTTGTGCATATTACACTGCCCCCTACAGAGTATGTGTTCAATAAAGGCAAGCAATTATTATTACTGAACTCCATTACTATACCCTATTAGTAGATCAAGACTATCCTCTAATTTAGCCAGAAGTGAAAGTCAAGTACTATACAATTTTATAGGTCTTTTTAATATTAATGTTCTTAATAATCGTTGTATACAGAAATCATGGTTTTTAGTTTAAATAATTTTGCCTCAACTATGAATAACTGGAAATTATTAAAGTGTATTGCAAAAAAGAGTACTTATTTCTGCCTCTCTGAAGGTTAACACTTTCCATGTATGAGCTGCTACATCTATTTCTCTGGCTTATTTTTTTAAAGATTAACTTGTACCCAATGTGCTTTTGATTTATAAAACTTAAAGTCACTAGGGCTTCAATGGGGAAACATTTCAAATTAATTCATAGTAAAAAAAAAAAAAAAAACAGAGAGAGAGGGGGATAACCATGTATCCAACCATGGTTACATGTAGGAATAATTTTTTCTATTATTCTGTGAGTCCATATATATAAAATTCTAATTTAAAGCAAAAAAGAAGTAATAAACAACCAGGCATGGGGACTTGCTAAGTAAAAGACAAGTGATATCACAAATCATTTCTTTTCCTATATGTTTTCCATTTTCTTGGAAAAGAAAAGTGATTCTAAGCTACTTTCCAGTGGATTCTAATTATTTCTTTCGTTAAAATAGTCTAGCCCAAGGAATGGCAAACTATGGCCTGTGAGACAAGTCTGGCCTGCGGCTTGTTTTTAGTAAGGCTGTGAAAAGGTAAAACAAAACAAACAAACAAACAAACAGATTTTTACATTTTTAATGATAATTTTAAAAGTAACAATAAAAAGGGTCAAAAGGGTCAGGCACGGTGGCTCACGGCTGTAATCCCAGGACTTTGGGAGGTTATGGTGGAAGACTGCTTGAGCCCAGGAGTTCAAGACCAGCCTGGACAACATGGTGAAACTCCATCACTACAAAAAAACAGCTGGGGGCAGTGGCGTTAAGCCTGTAGTACCAGCTACCCGGGAGGCTGAGCTGGGAGGATGGCTGGAGCCCAGGAGCTCAAGGATGCAGTGAGCTATGATGCTGGCACTGCACTCCTGCCTGGGTGACAGAGTGAGACCCTGCATCAAAAAAAAAAAAAAAAAAAAAAAAGCCAGAGAGAGAAAGAAAAGAGAAAGGTAATAATAAAAAGGAATAGGAGAAAAGGAGAAGAATATGTGATAGAGATCAATAGTGGCCTCCCAGAACCCAGTATATATACTAACTAGCCCTTTACACAAAATAGATTTGCTCATCACTAGTTTAAGTTCGTTAGGAAAAATACAGTATTTCTGAGAAACTGGGAATGTGAATGATCAGCAAAGGCTGCTAAGGAAGTACAATTTTCAAGATTTCACTCTTTGTGGTATGGTTTCCTCTAGGCCCTCTCTCCAGCTTCATCATCCATATACAGAGAAAACAATCTTATGTGATATTATCAAGAGATACTGTTTGAAATACTCTTAGGGATGGGAGCTAACGGCAAGAAATCTATTATTCTTTAAAAAATAAAATCTTCCTTAAGGATTGACTAGCTCTAAAAAGTTCAAGTCTGAATTTGGCCAGTAATTTGTGTCTACGTCCCTGAAGTTAGCTTCTTGTTTTTTATTAACTGAAAAAAAAAAAAGAGCTATTCACTTAATATTTAGAATTGACCACTATAATTTGATTTACATTATTATGAAAAATACAAATATGTCTGCTATAACATGATAGACATTCCTAAAAAAAAATCCTTTATATGCAAAATTGTATACAAAAATACAGGTTTATAAAAAAAATCTATCATTTTGTTATCAGAGTCCAAACAAACTATAAATGCTATTTTAGATGACCATGTAAGCCACTCAGAGTGGTTGGCTACTACCTCAAGGGATATTAAAAATAGACAAAAATGGCTGGGCACAGTGGCTCATGCCTGTAATCCCAGCACTTTGGAAGGCCAAGGTGGGCAGATCACCTGAGATCAGGAGTTCAAGACCAGCCGGGCAAACATGGTGAAATCCCATCTTTACAAAAAATACAAAAATTAGCCAGGCACGGTAGCGCGCACCTATAGTCTCAGCTACTTGGGAGGCTGAGGCAGGAGAATCGCTTGAACCTGTGAGGCGGAGGCTGCAGTGAGCCGAGATCGTGCCACTGCACTCTAGCCTAGGCAACAGAGTGAGACTACATCTCCAAAAAAAAAAAAAAAAAGACAAAAATAACAGAATGGAATCACTGACGTGTGGGTGCTGAGACAAACAGACTGCAATAAAGCACTGTTTGACAGCGTCAGGAGAAAATGCAACCAGTCACTAGCTAAGAGCTGTGCAAGACTGCGGGTGCACCTCTCTGGGAAAGGAACCCCTTAGGTACAGGCAGTCATTTTTAATTTTCTTAGAATAATAGAATTGAAAGAACTTTTCGCCCCTTCCCACTGAAGATTATACTGTATTTCCTGATTCTAGCTCCCCTTGGTGAGGAAAAACCATAAGAGAGCCAGGACAACTTCCATGTAGTACTGACATTCACTCTTTTTTATCAATTGTTACAAAAGACCGCAAATTCTGTGGTAGCTTTTTGTAAATAAATGAGATACTGTTTATAAATCTTACCCATTAGTAAATGAACAATGAGCTCAGTACTTTTCCCACTATACCACACAGAAGCTAAATTAAACCTTTCTAATCATAACAGCAGTAAGGAAAAATTCTTTGGACTGTCAAAGGGAGCAAAGATACAGATAAAAGATTATTTTTGTTAGACTTATACATTTAAGCTTTCCAACATTTATCTACGAATTATCAACGGTGGTGTTTTTTAATGTAAAGAGAAGTAATATCCATGTTTATACAAAGCCCCTACTTTCATGCATCTTTAAATTTCTGGCTGGACGCAGTGGCTCACGCCTGTAATCCCAGCACTTTGGGAGGCCGAGGCAGGCAGATCACCTGAAGTAAGGAGTTCGCGATCAGCCTTGTCAACATGGTAAACCCTGTCTCTACTAAAAATACAAAAACTAGCTGGGTGTAGTGGCGGGCCTCTGTAATCCCAGCTATTCGGGAGGCTGAGACAGGAGAATGGCTTGAACCCAGGAGGCGGAGGTTGTAGTGAGTGGAGATTGTGCCACTGCACTCCAGCCTGGGTGACGAGTGAAATTCTGCCTCAAAAAAAAAAATCCTAAATATTTACTTCTGGAAATTATTTGTCAATATTTAAACCTCTTGATAGCAGGCAACTAAATAAGACAGAAACACAAGCACGCCTTGTTTCTAAAGGCGATTATTTTGAGTATTAACAGCACTCTGTAAAAGTGTCATTCACTTAAAATCTCCTGGGTCTATCCTCTTCCAACTCTGTATTTCCTTTCTTATGTAACTTTTCAAAACTATTTTTACCACTCCAATGAATCCAGTAATAACCAACACTGACTGTACCTCAAGTACAACATGTATAACAGTATCCCTTCTAAATTAGGTTAGGTACTAATACCAAATGGCAAAGAGAAAGTAGATGTAAGGGCATTCTGAACAGAGCAGCAGGAACAGACAGGAAAGCAGAGAGGATATCCTTAACTGCAAGAGATATAAATTATCAAAAATGAGACTGGATAAAAGCTATATGATACAAATCCATTTTCAAGCAGAACAAATATTCGGACCATATGTTCAATGAAGTTGTATGCACAAATATAAAACGCAGATTTAAAGAATGCAGAGTTGAACAGTTTACAAGTCTAGCAATAGTGCTGTTGTATATCTAACTTTCAGTTAAATGGATCCTAGTATATACTAAAATGGCCTCTCAGTAGGTAGACATATGAACTAAGAAGTATTTAAATAAAACCATATTTTCCTTAGAGCCTGTATACTTCTCAACCCTAAGGAGATCATGGGATCTGACAAAGACTCAGATGCCCCTCCTTGATGTGAGTATCACGACAGCCTGTAAGCCAGTGTTTCTCAAACTCTAGCACTCACCAGAATCATCTGAAGGGTTTGTTATAACAGGGTACTGGGCCTGATCATCAGTTCTGATCCAGTAGATTTGGGGTGGGGCTTGTTAATGTGCATTTCTAACGTGTTCCCAAGTGATGTTGGACCATGTTTAGAGAAATACTGCTCTAAACCCACAGTCTTTGCTCTAAAACATTATAAACTTTACTTGTGGTAACTGTGAAATACACTGAACTTTAAAAATCTGTAAACCTTTAAGGTTCTCAGGCTTCAATAACCTTAAAGGCAGCTAATGAAAAGCAAATGTATCTAAAAGTTCAGAAGCAACCCAAGCACCATAATCTCCTTTGCTTGGAGCTCTCCAAAGTTCTGACCTAGCTTCCAACTTTAGCTTAAACATGTACTAAAAGACCCTGAATGCTGATACCTAGGACTCTTCATGTTCAATCTTCCAGACTTCCTAGAATTATAAAACTTGGCTGCAGATCATATGCACAACTCCCACCTCTACCAATTGACAACTCAAGAAAATAAAGTGCAGAAAAGTTCAAAGCCATATTCCACAAGGTAATGCAATTCAAGTCTACTGACTAATTTAAAATTTTTAAAGCTCCAGGTCCACGCCATAATCAAGACTATTCCTAGTCTTTTTGCTGACTAGCTAACTACACACTACACTCCTCTCCTCCTTTGCAAAATTCACTTTTTATATAAACAACAAATATTACTGGCCAAAATCAGTGGTAATGATGACAACCATGAGAACCACAGGCCATAAGAATGGGCAACTGGATACCGTACATCTTTCAGGGAAGGATTTTCATAATTACAGAGAGGACAGAGCCTAATGACAGAATCTAGGGGATACAAGAATATATATTTTTTAATGATTTTAAAAGGCAGTTGTGTAAAGATAATTACCCTTTTATTCTCCCTCTAACTATGCATTTTCTTAGTTTTTTTCTCCTTCATCAGATTTTCCATCCCTTGTTGCTTTATAATAACCAAATGGAAAACTGGGTGAAGGACAGTAACAGTTCAGAAGGTAAAAATGCAAATGGCTCCTAAACAGATGAAAAGATACCCAACCTCATTCTTAACATGAAATCTAAACTAAAACAATCCTGAGAGAAATTCAAGTAAAGTCTGGGGTTTAGTTAATAATAATGTACTTCTGACACAGGTAATGCAAGATGTTACATTACAGGAAACTAAAACTGGATGAGAGGTATAGATACAGGAACTATCTATACTACCTTTGCCAACTCTTCAGCAAATCTAAAAATTTTCCAAAATAAAAGGCTTATTCAAAAAAATACTACTCTGAGGTATGTAATTTTTCACCTGTCAGATTAGCAAAATTTCAAAACTAAAAGCAGTCTTTTGACAGGGTATAGGAAAACAAGCACTCCTCTACAAGCTAGTACAAAATGGTATAACTCCCATAGAGTGATTTGGCAACTTCTGTAACAGATATCATCACACCTCTATGAAATTCTATTTGTTCACAGTTATCCATTATTCACCATGAACTATTTGTAATACATAACAAAAAGAAAACAATCCAAGTTTGCTTTTTTTTTTTTTTTTTTTTTGAGATGGAGTCTCGCTCTGTCGCCCGGGCTGGAGTGCAGTGGCGCGATCTCGCCTCACCGCAAACTCCGCCTCCCGGGTTCACGCCATTCTCCTGCCTCAGCCTCCCGAGTAGCTGGGACTACAGGCGCCCACCAACATGCCTGGCTAATTTTTTGTATTTTTAGTAGAGACAGGGTTTCACCATGTTAGCCAGGATGGTCTCGATCTCCTGACCTCATGATCTGCTTGCCTTGGCCTCCCAAAGTGCTGGGATTACAGGCGTGAGCTACCATGCCTGGCCTTTTTTTAAAAAAGAAAAAGAGAAAAGGCCTCACTTTGTCACCCAGGATGCAGTGCAGTAGCACGATCATGGCTCACTGTAACCTTGACCTCTTAGGCTCAAGTGATCCTCCCATCTCAGCCTCCCAAATAGCTGGGACTACAGACATAACACCACCACACCTGGCTAACTTTTTAGTTTATGTAGATGGGGTCTCACTATATTGACCAGTCTGGTCTTGAACTTCTGGCCTCAAGTCTAGGCCTCCCAAAGTGCTGGGATTTCAAGTATGAGCAATGTGCCCAGCCCTAAGTTTGCTTTTTCTAGGAAATTGGATAATAAACGAGCATACCCAAACAATGGACTATTACGCAGTGATTAAAAAAAAAAAAGAATGAGAACATATGTACATATTAATATAGGATAATTTTGAGACTATATTCTTGAGCAAAAACAAAAACAAAAAAACAAAAAACCCCAAACAAAAAAAGCAAGGTGCTATAAAAAGCATACAGATGTAAGATAAGGTTTAAAAATACACTTTCTTGGCAGGGTGTGGTGGCTCGTGCCTGTAATCTTAGTATTTTGGGAGGCCGAGGTGGGAGACTGCTTGAGCCCAGGAATTCAAAACCAGCCTGAGCAACATGGTAAGCTCCTGTGATTCTAGCTGTTGGGGAGGCTCAGGCAGGAGGATCACTTGAGTGCAGAAAGTTGAGGCTGCAGTGAGCCATGAGTATGCCACTGCACTCCAGCCTAGGTGATGAAGTGAGTGAGACTCTGTCTCAAAAGAGAAAAGAAAAGAATACAAATTTCTATGTGCTTGAAACCCTAAAAGAATACATGAACTAATAAAAGTGGTCGCTTATAAAGGAAGGGTGGTTGGAGTGGAGAGTGTACAGAAGTGAGTTTATTTTTATACACTTTTCTTTTGAAATCATTTGAATGCATTATCTTTTTAAATAAAACAAGATCATGTTATTTTGTGAATCTAAAGATAATTTTGTGTTTTAAAAAATATTCCGGATCAGTGATCCCTCTGTATCATCTGAGATTCTCCCACATTTTCTGTTCAAACCTAGTATCTTTCTCACTCACTCTTAACAAGCATAGAATGAAGGCAAAAAGTTTTATTCAGACATCTGTGTTCAGGCAATACCTTAGCTTAACCAGTAAAAACTAACATTAAAATAACATTATATATACAAAAAAAGAAATTCCACTAAGAACATCTAATGGTATAAAATGATAAATATGTTACAGAAAGTGAACATATCTTCACAGGCCACTACATGGTAAGGAACTTGAAAAGTTAAATAGCAGTATTTATTTTTTAACAGAGTTGTTGTTCTAATGTTAGCAAGGAAGCGAATGGACAAAGATGTAAACTCAGTATACAGAAGACATCAGAAATATTTGAAACAGTAGTCTTTGGATTTTAAAACATATTACAAAGCTATAGTGATTTAAACAGTATGGAATTGGCATAAAGACAGACATACAGACCAATGGAACAGAACAGAAACCCCAGAAATAAACCCTGACATATATGGTCAAATTATTGACAAGGATACCAAGACTACACAATGGGAAAAGGACAGTCTCTTCAATAAATGAGCTGGGGAAACTGAATATCCACATGCAAAATAATGAAGTTGGATCCTTACCTTATAGCATATATTTAAAAATCAACCCCAAATGGATTAAATACCTAAATGTAAGACACAAAATTATAAAACTCCTAGAAGAAAATACAGGAAGAAAGACTTCATGACATTGAATTTGACAGTGATTTCTTGGATATGACACTAAAGCACCAGTAACAAAGAAAAAACAGACATATGGCATTACATCAAACTAAAAAACTTCTTCAGGGCAAAGGAAACAATCAACAGACTGAAAAGGCAACCTTATGGAAAGGGAAAAATATTTGCAAACCATGTAGTGGATAAACAATTAATATCCAAATATATAAAGAACTCCTAAAACTCAAAAACAAAAAAACGCAAAAAAAAAAAAAAAAAAAACCCAAAAGCAAAAATTTAAAGATTTTTTAAATGGGCAAAGGATCTACAGAGACAGGTCTTCAAAGAAGATATACATACTCAACTCTTTTGACGTATAAAAAAAAAATCTTTAAGTATTAAAAAACAAACAAACAAAAAAACACAATGATATACAAATGGCCGGCATACAAAAAGATGCTCAACATCAGTAATCATCAGGGAAATGCAAATCAAAACCACAATGAGACATCAACTCCCACCTGTTAGGATGGCCACTATCAAACTAACAGAAAATTACACATGTTGGCAAGGATTTGGAGAAAGTGGAACGGTGCACTGCTGGTAAGAATGTAACTACTGTACTACTGTCCATGGTACAGCCCTTATGAAAAACAGGAGAGTAGTTTCTGAAAAAGTTAAAAATAGAACTACTATATGATCCAGCAATCTCACTTCTGGGTATATATCCAAAAGAACTGAAAACAAGACCTTGAAGAGACGTGTGCACATCCATGTTCATTACAGCATTATTCACAACGGCTAAGAAATGGAAGCAACCGAAATGTCCATGGACCAATTAATTGATTAAAAAAGGATGGTACATACACACAATAGACTATTAACAGTCTTAAAGGAAATCTTGTTTACAATGTGGATGAATCTTGAGGACGTTATGCTAAATGAAATAAACCAGTCACAAAAAGACAAATACTGTATGATTCCACATATATGGTGTATCCAAAGTAGTCAAATTCTTAAAAACAAAAAGCAGAATGGTGGTTGCCAGGGGCTGGAGGGTAACAGGAGGTTGTTCAATGGGTATACATAGTTTAAGTTTTACAATATGTAAAAGTTTTAGAGACCTGTTGTACAACAATGTGACATAGTTAAACTATATACCTGTAATGTACACTTAAAAATTGTTAAGAGGGTAAATTTATGTTATGTATATTTTACCACAATAAAACATTAAAAAAACCACATGTGAAACTGAATCATGTCAAGAGGAAACAAGTATACCCAAACTGAGGAACTTTTGAGAAAATAATTGGCCTGTAATCTAAAAATGTCAGTGGCATGAAGGACAAAAAGACTCAGCAGTAGACTGACGAAACATGGTAAGTAAAGGCAATGCATTATTTGGTATTTTCCTTCACTGCAAAGGACATTATTCGGACAATTATTAAATTATGCATGAGGTCAACAGATTACTGTATTGTATCAATGACAACTGACTGATTTTGATAACAATGCTGTGGTTATATAAAAGAATGTCTGTGTTTTTAAAAACCATATATTGAAGTACTCAGAAGTAAAGAAGCATAACATTTACAACTTACTCTAAAAGGGTTCAGAATGAAAATAATGAGGGTGAGGAGAAAGAGAGAGGCTGACAGAGAGAGAAGTGACAGAGAAAGAGTTAAAAAAAACAGAAAGCAAATACTGTTAAGTGTTAATATTTAATGAATCATGGAGAACAGTAGATAGAATTCATTATATTATTCTTGAAACTTCTCTCTATAAACTGGAAATAAGGCCAAAATTTTAAAATTTAATTAGTCTCAAAATAAAAAGTAAAACAAAATGTTTAAACACTTTCTCAGAACCTATCTCTTGTATTCTAATATAAATCTATGCCAACTCTAAGACATAAAGATTCTTAAAGATTGAATTCTATATTCCAAAAAATTAGAAAATTCATCGATATTTCGATTTCTCTTAACACTATATACCAAATACTACTAGAACAAAGCCAAAGTAATCAAAGAGATGAAAAATATTTCCTGCCCCCAACCACCTAATAATAAAGAAGAGGTGAATTTGCAGCTAGGGTCTCACTCCTTAACTATAACCTTATTCCTCCGGTGCCATCCATGTTCGCTTCAAAACAGCCTATCTGACATTATAATTCTAGCTCCTTCAGAAATGGTTCCAATAGTCAGTGGACTAAAATTCCTAAACTCCCAATATGACATCTCGACCAACAGTTCCTCTTCAATACCATCAATGACTAAAAGTTCACTAGAAACAGCTCCCAAAAAAGTGGCCAAATACTGTTAGTTACTATACAAAAAATAAAATTCTTGACTGAGGTTGGAGATAAAAAATGACTTTATATCATGAAAACTGAGCTTATACATTGTGGGTCAACTAACACTGGTGAATGAATAAGCTGCAATATTCTCCAATTTTTTAAACTATTGCCTTAAATTGTTTATATTTCAGAACACAATATAAAACCTCATTTTGCTTTCATTGACGTGAAGATAAAACGAGACTTAAAAAAAATTAATTTGTTAATGGATACAAAGTTACAGCTAGATAGGTGGCATAAGTCTTAGTGTTCTACAGCACTGATGCATAACTGAATGTTCCCCACAAAGAAATGATAAATGTTTGAGATGATGGACATGCTATTATCCTGATCTGGTCACTAACATTTATATGTACTACATCACAATGTGGCCCATAAATATGTACATTATATCTATTAGCTGTAAAAGTTAAAAATTATAAAACAAAAAAATTTAGAAAAATTTATTTTTTAAAAAATAAATGAATAAGTTATCTTAATCCTTAGGGAGCATAGATATTCCAATAAAAATAAAGAAAGCATTTGAGGAACTGCTCTCTGAACTGTCTTCAGAATAAGATTATAAATTTATATATATATAAATGTCATACATTTTACAGTCAAAAACTTCTTTAAAACCAAAATAATATCTAAGTTATTGACCATACTTGGTTCTGAATGGGTTTTCTGAAATTAAAGTCCATTCTGTCAAAAGACAAATATTACTACTGAAGACATTTTTAAAACACTAAAAATTCCACAAGAGATTTTTAAAGTTTTTTTAATAGTTTTTTTATAGATTTTTAAAGTTTTTTTATAAAGTTTTTTCTAAGAATTAAAAAGACAAAGCTACAAATGCAAGCAGTGTTATCAATGTTAAACCCTCTAAAAAGTTATAAATCCAACTGTTTCAATCAGAAGAAATTTAAGTATATCAACCTCAAAAATTATGCAACCAATAAAAAATTACAAAGACGATATGGAAAAAAGTCTGAACATCGAGTGGAAAAAAAGCTGAAAACAAAATTGTAAGTAAGACTTCTGGTTTCCAGGTAGGCATCTAAGAAACTTAGAAGTTGCCGCCCCATCTTAACAACATGTAAAAGGCTGAACAAACTGAAAATAAACAACACTTAAATCTGTGAGGTCACACGGCAAAGCATTGAACCCAAAACTGGAGACAGAGGTGAATACACAGAATCACAACTTACGAGAACAGAAACCCACTAGCAGAAACCTTCCTGAAAACCAGTGGGGGAGAGGGAGGGCTGGAAAACCTAAACTGTAATTGACTCAGTATGGCCAATTCTGAGAGATTAAAAATCCAGGCATCTCAGTCACTGGGAAGCCCTTACACCTTTGTGAGTATCACCTTTCAAGAACTCGACCATGTTCTCACAGTGAATACTTAGGGAAAAAATATCTTTGTGCTTCCAGAAAGGTAAGCATTTTGAAATGTGCCAGAGCATTCTGTTTTTAACAATGCCTGCAATCAAGAGAAACAATTTTATCAGAGTATAACCTGCTTTTTTTCTTAAACTTTTATTTTAGGTTCAGGGCCTCAATGTGTAGGTTATTAGGTAAATTGCATCTCATGGGGGTTTGATATACAGACTATTTTATCCCCCAGGTAATAAACATAGAACCCAATAGATAGTTTTTCGATCCTTTTCCTCCTTCCATCCTCCACCCTGAAGGAGGTCCCAGTGTCTCTTGTTCCCTTCTTTGTATCCATGTATTCTCAATGTTTATTTAGGTCCCACTTATAAGTGAGAACATGTAGTATTCCGTTTTCTGTTCCTGTCTTAGTTTACTTAGGACAATGGCCTCTAGCTCCATCCATGTTGCTGCAAAGGACATGATCTCGTTTTTTTATGGCTATGTATATGTGTATATGTATCGTGTATATGTACCACATTTTCTTTATCCAGTCTACTGTTGATAGGCATTTAGGTTGACTCCACGTCTTTGCTGCTGTGAATAGCGCTACAATGAACATACATGTGGATGTGTCTTTATGGTAGAATGATTGTAATTCTTTGGGTATATACCCAATAATGGGATTGCTGGGTTGAATGGTAATTCTGCTTTGAGTTCTTTGAGAAATCGCTACACTGCTTCCACAATGGCTGAACTAATTTACATTCCTACCCACAGTGCATGAGCATTCCCTTTGCAACCTCACCAGCATCTGTTATTTTTTGACTTTTTAATAACAGCTTTTCTGACTGCTGTGAGATGCTACCTAATTGTGGTTTTGATTTCCATTTCTCTAATGATTAGTGATGCATTTTTTCATATGCTTGTTAGCTGTGTGTATGTCTTCTGTTGGGTTTTATCAAAGCCTATCAGACCTGAGGGAAGGAAAAAGATGAGTCCAGCTACCTCTAGTCTTCCATGCAGGAGAAGAGAAATACCCAACTCCAGCCCCCTCTAGCCAGCCTGTCCCACCCTAAGGGCGGAAAAAAGAGAAGCACTGGTGAAGTTCACAGTCCAGAGACACAGGTTCACCAAAAGACAGACCTCATCAAAATCTCACCCCACAAAACACATCATAAAACCGCATCATTAAAGTCCTATATTTCTGCAGTTCCCTTTACCCAGTTACATCATGTCCACCTTTCAAGAAAAATTATAAGACATACTAAGCAGCTAAGCAAACATCAGAATCAGAGTCAGATATGACAAGAATGCTGTATTTTTCCAACTAGGAATTTCAGAAAACTATAAGGCTTTAATGGAAAAAACAGACAACATGCAAAAACAGATGAGTAATATAAGAAGAGAGATGAGAATTATGAAAAAAAAAGAAAAAGAAAACAAAAAAAACCAAAAAGAAACAAAGATACAAATTACTATTTAATATAATAGAGATGCATCTGAAGGGCTCACTAGCAGACTGGACACAGCTGACAGAACAATCTTGGAGCCTGGTAATATGATATGACAATAGGAACTTCCAAGACTGAAAAGCAAAGCAAAAAAAAAAAAAAAAAAGAATAAAACAGAATACTACTAAAGGTATAAATATGCATAATGCAAATTCCAAGAAAGGAACACAAGCAACATGAGAAGCAACAATGACTGAGAATTTCTCCAAATTAATGTCAGGCACCAAACCACAGATTCAGGAAGCTCAAACACCACCAAGCAGGATAAAAGCCAAAACAAAAACAAACAAAACCACCCTATAGTTAGGCATATGATATTCAAACATCAGAAAATCAAAGGTAAAGAAAAAACCTTGAAAGAAGCCAAAGGGGAAAAAACACCTTAGCTACAAAGGAGCAAAGATAAGATCACATCAGATACTCCTCAGAAATCATGGAAGTAAGAACAGCATGGAGTGAAATATTTCATGTGTTAAGTTAAAAAAAAAAACCCAACAACCTACAAACCTAAAATTCTGCACTCTGTGAAATTACCCTTCAAAAGTGAAGGAGAAATAAAAACTTTCTCAGACAAATAAAAAGTGAGGACTTTGTTGCCAGTAGGCCTGCCTTACAAGAAATCTTAAAAGTAGTACTTCTGAGAGGAGGAAAATGATATAGGTTAGAAACTCAGATCTACATAAACATAGGAAGAGTACTGGGGAGAAAGGGTAAAATAAAAACTTTTATTTTCTTACTGTTAATTATCTAACAGACAACAGTTTATTCAAAACAATAATAGGAACAATATATTCAATTATGAATGCTTATATACGTAAGCAGTTTACTTACACATAGCATACAGACAGATATAGCCATGCATTGCTTAATGAAGCATTTCTGGGGACAGGGCCAAGACAGCCGATTAGAAGCAGCTGCAGTCCGTGGCGCTCATGGAGAGGAACGAAAGGCGCGAGTGAATACTGCACCTTCAACTGAAATAATCCAGGTAGTCGCATTGAGACTCATCAGGGAAACAGCTCGACCCACGGGGAATGAGGAAAAGCAGGGTGGGGCAACGGCCCACTTGGGAGCAACACGAGCCAAGGAAACCCCCATCCCCAGCCAAGGGAAGTGATGAGTGATTATGCGACCCAGGGAAACCACGCTTCTCCCATGGATCTTTGCAACCCGGGGATCAGGAGATCCCCTTATGAGTCCACGCCACCAGGGCCTTGGGGCCAACACACGGAGCTGTGTGGAGTCTCAGCAGAGCAGCTGCTCAGGCAAGCACAGAGACCCAGGAGCTTTACATACTCCGGTCCTGGGATCTCCAACAAATGTGTCTGCAACTCAGACAAGGTGGGAGGTCCACATATACCCCCCGAGAGGGGGTGGAATCCAGAAAGTTTAGCAGCCTTCTTCTGTGGGCCCACTTCCATGACACCTCGCAAGATAAGACCCACTGGCTTGGAATTCCAAGCAGCCACCAGCAATAGGCTGTGGGGAGAGGTCAGTACCATCTCTGCTGTTTGGTCAACACAGCTGTTCCAGCCTGCAGACCTTGGAGAGTCCAAATGGTCCGGACGAGAAAGGGTCCCCCCAGTGGCACAACTCAGAGGCTTCGCCAGGTAGTGACCAGATTACTTCTTTAAGTGGAGCTCCAATCCATTCCTCTTCACTGAGTGCGACCTCCCAGCCAGGCCCTCCAGCCATGGCCTGACAGAGCTCTTACCTTTCTTCTCTCTCCCCGGGACAAAGTGTCCAGGAGAGGGGAGGGCTGCTACCTGGGCAGAGGCAGTTCCCTACCATGACACAGCTGTTTTGTCAAGGCATGGCCAGACTGATTCTGTAATCAGGACCCCCAATCCACTCGTCCTTGTGGGGCGGGTCCTCCCAGCCAGAGCCTCTAGTCACCACCCATGTTCTATGGGCCGAAAGTGCTCCAATTTCTCCCTGGGATGGAGTGCCTGAAGAGTGGGGCAGGCTGCCACCTTGGCCGTTCGGGCTCCGCAGCCAGTTCAGTCAGTGGGGCTTGGAGAGCCCAGATCAAATGGTGGCTAAAGGGATCACCAACACAGCACAGCTGCTCTAACAAAAAGAGGCCAAACTGTTGCTTTAAGCGGGTCCCTGATCCTATTCCTCCTAACTGGGTGAAACCTCCCAACTGTTGTCTCCAACCACCCCCTACAGGCACGTTCAGGTGGCAACAGGTCAGCACCCTCCTGGGATGGCGCTTCCAGAGGAAGGGGCAGGCTACCATCTTTGCTGTTTTGCAGGCTTCACTGGTGATACCTCCAGGTACGGGAAGAACCAGAGCAACTGGGGTTTGGAGCAGACCTCCAGCAAACTGCAGCAGCCCTACAGAAGAGTGACCAGACTATGAAAGGAAAAACAAACAGAAAACGACAACAAAGAAAAACCACAAAATACCCACCCAAAGGTCAGCAACCTCAAAGATCAAAGGTAGATAAGCCCACAAAGATGAGAAAGAATCAATGCAAAAACACTGAAAACTCAAAAAGTCAGAGTGTCCTTTTCCTCCAAATGACCACAACATCACTCAAGTGACCACAACATCACTCAAGCAAGGGCTCAGAACTGGGCTGACACTGAGATGGCTGAAATGACAGAAGTAGACTTCAGAAGGTGGGTAATAACAAAGTTCACTGAGCTGAAGGAGCATGTTTTAACCCAATGCAAAGTAGCTAAAGATCATGTTAAAACTATACAGGAGCTGATAACCAGAATAGCCAGTTCAGAGAGGAAGATAAATGACCTGATGGAGTTAAAAAAAATACAACACGAGAACTTCACAATGCAATTACAAGTATTAATAGCAGAACAGGCCAAGCAGAGGAAAGAATCTTAGAGCTGGAAGACTGGCTTTCTGAATTAAGACAAGCAGACAAGACTAGAGAAAAAAGAAGGAAACGGAATGAACAAAACCTCTGAGAAATATGGGATTATGTAAACAGACTGAATCTACGACTGACTGAGGTACCTGAAAGTGATGGGGAGTTGGAACCAAGTTGAAAAACACACTTCAGGATATCATTCATGAGAACTTTCCCAACTTACCAAGACAGGCCAACATTCAAATTCAGGAAATACAGAGAACCCCAGTAAGATACTCCATGAGAAGATCATCCCCAAAACACGTAATCATCAGATTCTCCAAAATCAAGATGAAAGAAAAAATGCTCAGAGCAGCCAGAGAGAAGGGCCAGGTCACCTACAAGGGGAAGCCCATCAGACTAACAACAGACCTCTCAGTGGAAATCCTACAAACCAGAAGAGACTGGGGGTCAATATTCAACATTCTTAAAGAAAAGAATTTCCACCCCAGAATGTCATATTGGGCCAAACTAAGCTTCATAAGCAAAGGAGAAGTAAGATCCTTTTCAGACAAGCAAATGCTGAGGGAATTCATCACCATCAGGCCTGCCTTGCAAGAGCTCCTGAAGGAAGCACTAAATATGGAAAGGAAAAACAGTTACCAGTTGCTACAAAAACACACTGAAGTACACAGATCAGTCCCTATGAAGCAAGCACATAAACAAGCCTGCAAAATAACCAGCTACCATGATGAGAGAATCAAATCCACACATAACAATTCTATCCTTAAATGTAAATGGGCTAACTGCCCCAATTAAAAGACACAGAATGGCAAGCTGGATAAAGAATCAAGACCCATTGGTACGCTATCTTCAAGGGACCCATCTCACATGCAAAGACACACAAAGACTCAAGATAAAGAGACTGAAGACAATTTACTAAGCAAATGGGAAACAGAACGAAGCAGGGGTTGCAATCCTAGTTTTTGATAAAACAGACTTTAAACCAACAAAGATCAAAAAAGACAAAGAAGGGCATGACATAATGGTAAAGGGTTCAATTCCACAAGAACAGCTAACTAACCTAAATATATATGTGCCCAGTACTGGAGCACCCAGATTCATAAAGCAAGTTCTTAGAGACCTTCAATGAGACTTAAACTCCCACACAATAATAGTGGGAGACTTTAACACCCCTACTGACAATATTAGATCATAGAGAAAGACAATTAAAAGATATTCAGGTTCTGAACTCAGCTCTGGATAGAGTAGACCTGACAAATACCTATAGAACTCTCCACCCAAAAACAACAGAATATACATTCTTCTCATCACTGCACGGCACTTACTTGAGTAAAATTGATCACATAATTGGAAGTAAAACACTCCTCAGCAAATGCAAAAGAACTGAAATAATAACAAAGTCTGTCAGACCACAGCACAACCAAATTAGAACTCAAGATTAAGAAATGCACTCAAAACCACACAACTAACTACATGGAAACTGAACAACCTGCTTCCGAATCACTCTTGGGTAAATAATGAAATTAAGGCAGAAATCAGTAATTTCTTTGAAACTAATGAGACCAAAGATACAATGTACCAGAATCTCTGGGATGCAGCTAAAGCAGTGTTAAGTGGGAAATTTATAGCACATCTAGATGTGCTAGATCTAGAAGCTAGATCTAGCCCACATCTAGAAGCTAGAAAGATCTGAAGTTAACAACCTAACAACACAGCTAAAAGAACTAGAGGACAAAGGGCAAACAGACCCCAAAGCTACCAGTAGACAAGAAATAGTCAATATCAGAGCTGAACCGAAGTAGACAGACACAAGAAAAACTCTTCCAAAAAAAAAAAAAAAAAAAAAAAATCAATGAATCCAGGAGTTGGTTTTTTTGAAATTAATAAGATAGACCACTAGGCTAGGCTAATAAAGAAGACAGAACAGTCAAATAAATATAATCAGAAATGATAAGGGGGATATCACCACTGACCCCACAGAAATACAAACCATCAGAGAATACTATAAACACCTTTATGCACATAAACTAGAAAATCTAGAAGAAATGGATAAATTCCTGGACACATACATCCTCCAAAGACTGAACCAGGAAGAAACTGATTCCCTAAATAGACCAATAATGAGTTCTAAAGTTGAAGCAGTAATAAATAGTCTATCAACCAAAAAAAGCCCAGGACCAGACGGATTCACAGCTAAATTATACCAGAGGTAAAAAGAAGAGCTGGTACCATTCCTACTGAAACTGTTCAAAAAATTGAAAAGGAGGGACTCCTCCCTAGTTCATTCTATAAGGCCTGCATCATCCTGATACCAAAACCTGACAGAGATAAAACAAAAAAGAAAATTTCAGGCCAACATCTTTGGTGAACCTCGATGCAAAACTCAACAAAATACTGGCAGATTGAATCCAGCAGCACATCAAAAACCTTATCCACCACAATCAAGCAGACTTCATCCCCAGGATGCAAGGCTGGTTAAACATATGCAAATTAATAAATGTTCATCACATAACATAAACAGATTCATCACATAAACAGCACTAAAGACAAAAAAAAACATGATTATCTCAATATATGGAGAAAAGGCCTTCAATACAATTCAACATCCCTTCATGTTAGAAACTCTCAATAAACTAGGCATTCAAGGAACATACCTCAAAATAGTAAGAGCCATATATGACAAACCCACCAATAACATACTGAATGGGCAAAAGCTGGAAGCATTCCCCTTGAAAACCAGCACAAGACAAAGATGCATGCCCTCTCTCACCACTCCCATTCAACATAGCATTGGAAGTTCTGGCCAGGGCAATCAGGCAAGGGAAATAAATAAAGTGTACTCAAATAGAAAGAGAGGAAGTAAAATTATCTTCGTTTGCAGATAAAATGATCCCATTTCTAGAAAACCCCATCGTCTCAGCCCAAAAGCTTCTTAAGCTTATAAGCAACTTCAGCAAGTCTCATGATAGAAAATCAATGTTCAAAAATTGTTGGCCTTCCTATACATCAATAACAAGCAATCAGAGAGCCAAATCACGAATGAATTCACATTCACAACTGCCACAAAAATAATAAAATACCTGGAAATACAGCTAACAGGGAAGTGAGGGACCTCTTCAAGGAGAACTATAAACCACTGCTCAAAGAAATCAGAGAGGACACAAATAAATGGAAAAACATTCCATGTTCATGGGTGGGAAGAATCAATATCGTGAAAATGGTCACACTGCCCAAAACAATTTATAGATTCAATGCTATTCCCATTAAACTACCATTGACATTCTTCACAGAATTAGAAGAAACTATTTTAAAATTCATATGGAACCAAAAAGGAGCCTGAGTAGCCAAGACAATCCTAAGCAAAAAGAACAAACATGGAGGCATCATACTACCTGACTTCAAACTATGCTACAAGGCTATAGTAACCAAAACAGCATGATATTAGTACAAGAACAGACACACAGACGAATGGAACAGAATAGAGAACCCAGAAATAAGATCACATAAACACAACCACCTGACCTCCAACAAACCTGACAAAAACAAGCAATGGGGAAAGAATTCCCTATTTAATAAATGGTGCTCAGAAAACTGGCTAGCCATATGCAGAAAACTGAAACTGGACCCCTTCCTTACACCAAAAACAAAAATCAATTCAAGATGATTAAAGACTTAAATGGAAAACCCAAAACTATAAAAACCCTAGAAGAGGTCGGGTGCAGTGGCTCTCGCCTGTAATCCCAGCGATTTGGGAGGCCGAGGTGGGCAGACCATGAGGTCAGGAGATCAAGATCATCCTGGCTAACATGGTGAAACCTGGTCTCTATTAAAAATACAAAAAAGTAGCCGGGCGTGGTGGCACGTGCCTGTAGTCCCAGCTACTCAGGAGGCTGAGGCAGGAAAATGGCGTGAACCTGGGAGGTGGAGCTTGCAGTGAGCCGAGATCACGCCACTGCACTTCAGCCTGGGCAACAGAGCAAGACTCTGTCTCAAAAAAAAAAAAAAAAAAACCCTAGAAGAAAATCTAGGCGATACCATTCAGGATATAGGCATGGGTGAAGATTTCATGAAAAAGATGCCAAAAGCAACTGCAACAAAACCAAAACTTGACAAATGGAATCTAATTAAACTAAAGAGTTTATGCACAGCAAAAGAAACTCTCATCAGAGTAAACAGACAACCTACAGAATGGGAGAAACTTTTTGCAACTTACCCATCTGACAAAGATGTAATAATCCAGCATCTACAAGGAACTTAAACAAATTTACAAGAAAAAAACAACCCGATTAAAAGTGGTCAAAGGACATGAAGAGACACTTCTCCAAAGAAGACATTCATGTGGCCAAGAAACATGAAAAGAAGCTCAACATCACTGATTAGAGAAACGCAAATCAAAACCACAATGAGATACCATCTCACACCAGTCAGAATGGCAATTATTAAAAAGTCAAAAAAACAACAGATGCTGGCAAGGTTGTGGAGGAAAAGGAACGCTTTTACACTGTTGATGGGAGTGTAAATTAGTTCAACCATTGTGGAAGACAGTGTGGCAATGCCTCAAAGACCTAGAGGCAGAAATACCATTTGACTCAGCAATCCCATTACTTGGTATATACCCAAAGGAATATAAATCATTCTATTAGAAAGATACATGAATGCATGTTCACTGCAGCACTATTCACAATACCAAAGACATGGAATCAACCTGAATGCCCATTGATGATAGACTGGCTAACGCAAATGTGCTACATACACACCACAGAATGTTATGTGGCCAGAAAAAAAAAGGAACGAGATCATGTCCCCTGCAGGGATATGAATGGAGCTGGAAGCCATTATCCTTAGCAAACTAACACAGGAACAGAAAATCAAATACTGCATGTTCTCACTTAGAAGTGGGAGCTGAATGATGAGAACACATGGACACATGGGGGTGGGGGGAATGACCCACACTGGGGCCTATCAGAGGGTGGTGGGTGGGAGGAGGGAGAGCATCAGGAAGAACAGCTAATGGATGCTGGGCTTAATACCTAGGTGATGGGATGATCTGTGCAGCTAATCACCATGGCACATGTTTAGGCAAGAAACCTGCACATCCTGCACATGTACCCCTGAATCAAGAAATAAAAAAGAAACATTCTGACAAGTGCATCTGTTAGATGATTTCATTCATTGTGGGAACATCACAGAGTGTACCTACACAAACCTAATGGTACAACCTATGCTATATGCTGTAGCCTATTGTTTCTAGGCTACAAACCTGTACAGCATGCTAGTGTAGGCAACTGTGAAATAATGGGAAGTATCTGTGTATCTAAACATTAAACATAGATAAGGTACAGTAGAACTATGGTATAAAAGATAAAAAATGGTATGTACTGTATAGGGCACATCATAAATATAGCTTATAGGATGGCAAGTTGTCTAGGTGAGTTGAGGGGTGACTGAATGCAAAGGCTTAGGACATTACACTGTTGTAGACTACACTCAGGCTACACTAAACTTAAAAAAAATTTTTTTTCTCTAATAATAAACAGCTTACTGTAACTTTTTCACTTCCTAAACTTTTACCTTTTTTAACTTTTTGTCTCTGTAACACAGCTTAAAACAGTATACAGCTGTGCAAAATATTTTCTCTAAATTCTTATTCTATAAGCTTTTTCTTATTTATAAATTTTTTGTGTCAAAAACTAAGACATAAACACACCCATTAGCCTAGGCCTACACTGGGTCACGATCATCATTATCACTGTCTTCCATGTCTACATCTTGTCCTACTGGAAGCTCTTTAGCGCAAAAACTTGCATGAAGATATTATCTCCTATAATGTCTTCTGAAATATCTCCTGAAGGACCTGCCTAAGGCTGTTTTACATCTTTTAATAAGTAGAGGAAATATATTCTAAAATAATGATTAAAAAGTATAGAATAGTAAATACACAAGCTAGTAACATATTTATTATCAAGTATTAGTACTGTGAATAATTGTTATTTATTTATTTATTGAGACAGGGTCTCCCTATGTTGCCCAGGCTGGTCTCAAACTCCTGGGCTCAAGGGACCTTCCTGCCTCATGCCTCCCAAAGTGATTACCGGTGTGAGCCACCATGGCACCTGGCTAGCATGCTATACTTTTACTTTTTCAGATGGGATCTCACAACGTTGCCCAGAGTAGAGTGCAGTGGCGTGATCATACTTCACTGTAACCACAAACTCCTAATCTCAAGTAATCCTCCTGCCTCAGCCTACCTGGTAGTTAGGACTATAGGAATATTTTACCACACCTGGCTATTGTTTTCATTTTTTGTAGAGATGGAGTGTCTGCCCAAGCTGGTCTCCAACTCCTGGCCCCAAGCAATCTTCCAGCCTCAGCCTCCCAAAGTATTGGGATTACAGGTGTGAGCCACCACACCTGGCCTATATGTGCTATACTTTTACATAACTGGCAATGCAGATTTGTTTACACCAGCATCAGTAATGCACTGTTCTACAACATTCCAATGGCAATGACATCACTAAGCAATAAGAATTTTTCAGTTCCATTATAATTGTATATGTGGTTCATCGTTGATCAAAACATTATGTGGCACATTGTCTGTGTGTGTGTCTGTGTGTCGAATGACAGCAATGATACGAGGGACAGAAAGGAGGAATTAGAAATTTTTTATTATAAAGTACTTGTACAACCTGTGAAGCATTATAGTGCTACTTGCAAGTGGCCTGGGATTAACTGTAAATGTACAGTGTCAATTCTAGGGCAAACACACACACACACACACACACACACACAGAGTATGATAGATATGCTAAGAAAGAGAAAACAGAAGTATAAAATTCTTAATTAAAAGCACAAAAAGTGTAGAAGATAAAACCAGAAACAAAGACCAAGGGCAACAAATAGAAAACATTAACAGATATGGTAGATATTAATCCAAGGAAATCAATAATCACTTTAAATATCAATGGTCTAAATACACCAACTGAAAGAGATTATCAGAGTGGAACAAAAACAAGAACCAAATTGCTATCGACAAGAAACCCACTTTAAATAAAGACACATACAGATTAAAGGAACAAAGAAAGATACATCATGCTTACACCAATCAAAACAAAGCCACAGTAGCTATAATCACTTGAGACAGAAGAGACCTCAAAGCAAGGAAAGTTATTAGGGATGAAGAGGCACATTACATAATAAGACTCAATACTCCAGGAAGATATAACAATCCTTAATGTGTATGTGCCTAACGACAGAGCAACAAACTATGTGAGGCAAAAATTGATATAACTGCTAGGAAAAACAGATGAATCCACTATTGTAGCTGGAAATTTTAATAGCCTTCTATCAGAAATGGACAGATACAGCAAGCAAAAAATTAGTAAGGACATACTTAAACTGAACAGCATCATCAGTCAACTGATCTAATTGGCATTTATTTATAAAATGCTGCATACAAAAAGAGCAGAACACACATTTTCTAAAACTCACATGGAAACAATCATCAAAAAGACCACATTCTGAGCCATAAAAAAATAATAAATTTTATGAGAGTAGAAATGATATAAAGTGTGTCCTAAGATCACAATGGAACTAAAATAGAAATGAATAACAAAAATATCGCTGGAAAATCCCACAATACTTAGAATCCCAAGTATTTTAAATATGTGTTATTTAAAATAATACATGGATCAAAGAAGAAATCTCAAAAGAAATTTTTAAAATATTCTAAACTGAATGAAAATGAAAATGTAACACCAAAATTTGTGGGACACAGAAAAGTAGTGCTTAGAGAAAGATTTACATGACTGACTGCATATATTAGGAAAGAAGATCTAAAATCAATCATCTAAGCTTCCATTTTAGAAAACTAGAAGAGCAAATGAAACCCAAAGCAAGCAAAGAAAAAAAAAAAAGAGGAGAAATTAATCAAACTGAAAACAGGAAATCAATAGAAAAAAACAATAAAACCAAAAGCTGATTACTTAAAAAGATCAATAAAATCAGTAAGCCTCTACCCAGCCTAAGACAAAAAGAGAGACTGAATGAAATATAGTGGAGGATATCGGTGGGGAAAGATTGTGTGTGTGTGCGCGTGTGCACGTGCATGCATGGATACAGGAGGTATATGGGAACTCTCTTTTACATTAAGTGTATCTCCTAATGCCATCCCTCCCCACTCCCCCCAACCCACAACAGGCCCTGGTGTGTGATGTTCCCCTTCCTGTGTCCAAGTGTTCTCACTGTTCAATTCCCACCTATGAGTGAGAACATGCGGTGTTTGGTTTTTTGCCCTTGTGATAGTTTGCTAAGAATGATGGTTTCCAGCTTCACCCATGTCCCTACTAAGGACATGAACTCATCATTTTTTATGGCTGCACAGTATTCCATGGTTTGTATGTGCCACATTTTCTTAATCCAGTCTATCATTGTTGGACATCTGGGTTGGTTCCAAGTCTTTGCTATTGTGAATAGTGTCACAATAAACATACATCTGCATGTGTCTTTATAGGAGCATGATTTATAATCCTTTGGGTATATACCCAGTAATGGGATGGCTGGGTCAAATGGTATTTCTAGTTCTAGATCCTTGAGGAATTGCCACACTGTCTTCCACAATGGTTGAACTAGTTTACAGTCCCACCAACAGTGGAAAAGTGTTCTTATTTCTCCACATCCTCTCCAGCACCTGTTGTTTCCTGACTTTTTAATGATTTTCATTCTAACTGGTGTCAGATGGTATCTCATTGTGGTTTTGATTTGCATTTCTCTGATGACCAGTGATGATAAGCATTTTTTCATGTGTCTGTTGGCTGCATAAATATCTTCTTTTGAAAAGTGTCTGTTCATATCCTTTGCCCACTTTTTGATGGTGTTGATTTTTTTCTTGCAAATTTGATTAAGTTCTTTGTAGATTCTGGATATTAGCCCTTTGTCAGATGAGTAGATTGCAAAAATTTTCTCCCATTCTGTAGGTTGCCTGTTCAATCTGATGGTAGTTTCTTTTGCTGTGCAGAAGCTCTTTAGTTTAAGTAGATCCCAGTTGTCAATTTTGGCTTTTGTTGCCATTGCTTTTGGTGTTTTAGTCATGAATTCCTCATCCGTGCCTATGTCCTGAATGGTACTGCCTAGGTTTTCTTCTAGGGTTTTTATGGTTTTAGGTCTAACATTTAAGTCTTTAATCCATCTTGAATTAATTTTTGTATAAGGTGTAAGGAAGGGATCCAGGTTCAGCTTTCTATACATGGCTGGCCAGTTTTCCCAGCACCATTTATTAAATAGGGAATCCTTTCCCCATTGATTGTTTTTGTCAGGTTTGTCAAAGATCAGATGGTTGTAGATGTGTGGCGTTATTTCTGAGGCCTCTGTTCTGTTCTATTGGTTTATGTCTCTGTTTTGGTACCAGTACCATGCTGTTTTGGTTACTGTAGACTTGTAGTATAGTTTGAAGTCAGGTAGCATGATGCCTCCAGCTTTGTTCTTTTTGCTTAGGATTGTCTTGGCAATGCGGACTCTTTTTTTGGTTCCATATGAACTTTAAAGTAGTTTTTTCCAATTCTGTGAAGAAAGTCATTGGTAGCTTGATGGGGATGGCATTGAATCTATAAATTACCTTGGGCAGTATGGCCATTTTCACGATATTGATTCTTCCTATCCATGAGCATGGAATGTTCTTCCATTTGTTTGTGTCCTCTTTTATTTCGTTGAGCAGTGGTTTGTAGTTCTCCTTGAAGAGGTCCCTCACATCCCTTGTAAGTTGGATTCCTAGGTATTTTATTCTCTTTGAAGCAATTGTGAATGGGAGTTCACTCATGATTTGGCTCTCTGTTTGTCTGTTATTGGTGTATAAGAATGCTTGTGATTTTTGCATACTGATTTTGTATGCTGAGACTTTGCTGAAGTTGCTTATTAGCTTAAGGAGATTTTGGGCTCAGACGATGGGGTTTTTTAAATATACAATCATGTCATCTGCAAACAGGGACAACTTGACTTCCTCTTTTCCTAATTGAATGCCCTTTATTTCTTTCTCTTCCCTGATTGCCCTGGCCAGAACTTCCAACACTATGTTGAATAGGAGTGGTGAGAGAGGGCATCCCTGTCTTGTGCCAGTTTTCAAAGGGAATGCCTCCAGTTTTTGCCCATTCACTATGATACTGGCTGTGGGTCTGTCATAAATAGCTCTTACTATTTTGATATATGTTCCATCAATGCCTAGTTTGTTGAGAGTTTTTAGCATGAAGGGCTGCTGAATTTTGTCAAAGGCCTTTTCTGCATCTACTGAGATAATCATGTGGTTTTTGTGTTTGGTTCTCTTTACAGGATGGATTATGTTTATTGATTTATGTATGTTGAACCAGCCTTGCATCCCAGGGATGAAGCCAACTTGATATTGGTGAATAAGCTTTTTGATGTGCCTCTCAATTCAGTTTGCCAGTATTTTATGGAGGATTTTCACATCAATGTTCATCAGGGATATTGGTCTAAAATTCTCCTTTTTTGTTGCGTCTCTGCCAGGCTTTGGTATCAGGATGATGCTGGCCTCATAAAATGAGTTACAGAGGATTCCCTCTTTTTCTATTGATTGGAATAGTTTCAGAAGGAATGGTACCAGCTCTTCTTCTACCTCTGGTAGAATTCAGCTGTGAATCCGTCTGGTCGTGGACTTTTTTTGGTTGGTAGGCTATTAATTATTGCTTCAATTTCAGAGCCTGTTATTGGTCTATTCAGATATTCAACTTCTTCCTGGTTTAGTCTTGGGAGGGTGTATGTGTCCACAAATTTATCCATTTCTTCTAGATTTTCTGGTTTATTTGCGTAGAGGTGTTTATAGTATTCTCTGATGGTAGTTTGTATTTCTGTGGGATCGGTGGTGATATCCCTTTTATCACTTTTTACTGCATCTATTTGATTCTTCTCTCTTTTCTTCTTTATTAGTCTTGCTACCGGTCTATCAATTTTGTTGATCTTTTCAAAAAACCAGCTCCTGGATTCACTGATTTTTTGAAGGGATTTTTGTGTCTCTATCTCCTTCAGTTCTGCTCTGATCTTAGTTATTTCTTGCCTTCTGCTAGCTTTTGAATGTGTTTGCTCTTGCTTCTCTAGTTCTTTTAATTGTGATGTTAGGGTGTCAATTTTAGATCTTTCCTGCTTTCTCTTGTGGGTATTTAGTGCTACAAATTTCCCTCACACACTGCTTTAAATGTGTCCCAGAGATTCCGGTATGTTGTGTCTTTGTTCTCATTGGTTTCAAAGAACATCTTTATTTCTGCCTTCATTTCGTTATGTACCCAGTAGTCATTCAGGAGCAGGCTGTTCAGTTTCCATGTAGTTGAGCGGTTTTGAGTGAGTTTCTTAATCCTGAGTTCTAATTTGATTGCACTGTGGTCTGAGAGACAGTTTGTTGTGATTTCTGTTTTTTTACATTTGCTGAGGAGTGCTTTACTTCCAACTATGTGGTCAATTTCAGAATAAGTGCAATGTGGTGCTGAGAAGAATGTATATTCTGTTTATTTGGGGTGGAGAGTTCCATAGATGTCTATTAGGTCTGCTTGTTGCAGAGCTGAGTCAAGTTCTGGATATCCTTGTTAACCTTCGGTCTCGTTGATTTGTCTAATGTTGACAGTGGGGTGTTAAAGTCTCCCATTATTATTGTGTGGGAGTCTAAGTCGCTTTTTAGGTCTCTCAGGACTTGCTTTATGAATCTGGGTGCTCCTGTATTGGGTGCATATATATTTAGGATAGTTAGCTCTTCTTGTTGAATTGATCCCTTTACCATTATGTAATGGCCTTCTTTGTCTCTTCTGATCTTTGTTGGTATAAAGTCTGTTTTATCAGAGACTAGGATTGCAACCCCTGCCTCTTTTTGTTTTCTATTTGTTTGGTAGATCTTCCTCCATCCCTTTATTTTGAGCCTATGTGTGTCTCTGCATGTGAGACGGGTCTCCTGAATACAGCACACTGATGGGTCTTGACTCTTTATCCAATTTCCAGTCTGTCTTTTAATTGGGGCATTTAACCCATTTACATTTAAGGTTAATATTGTTATGTGTGAATCTGATCCTGTCATTATGATGTTAGCTGGTTATTTTGCCCATTAGTTGATGCAGTGTCTTCCTAGCATTGATGGTCTTTACAATTTGGCATGTTTTTGCAGAGGCTGGTACCAGTTGTTCCTTTCCATGTTTAGTGCTTCCTTCAGGAGCTCTTAACGGCAAACCTGGTGGTGACAAAAATCTCTCAGCATTTGTCTGTCTGTAAATGATTTTATTTCTCCTTCACTTATGAAGCTTAGTTTGGCTGGACAGGAAATTCTGGGTTGGAAATTCTGTTCTTTAAGAATGTTGAATATTGGCCCCAACTCTCTTCTGGCTTGTAGGATTTCTGCCGAGAGATCTGCTGTTAGTCTGATAGGCTTCCAAAGTTTGTGGGTAACCCGACCTTTCTCTGTGGCTGCCCTTAGCATTTTTTCCTTCATTTCAACCTTGGTGAATCTGACAATTATGTGTCTTGGGGTTGCTCTTCTCGATGAGTATCTTTGTGGTGCTCTCTGTATTTCCTGAATTTGAATGTTGGCCTGTCTTGCTAGGTTGGGGAAGTTCTCCTGGACAATATCCTGAAGAGTGTTTTCCAGCTTGGTTCCATTCTCCCCACCACTTTCAGGTACACCAATCACAGGTAGATTTGGTCTTTTTACATAGTCCCATATTTCTTGGAGGCTTTATTCATTTCTTTTTACTCTTTTTTCTCTAAACTTCTTGCTTCATTTCATTCATTTGATCTTCAATGACTGATACCCTTTCTTCCACTTGATCGAATCGGCTACTGAAGCTTGTGCATGCATCACGAAGCTCTCGTGCCATGGTTTTCAGCTCCATCAGGTCATTTAAGGTCTTCTCTACACTGTTTATTCTAGTTAGCCATTCGTCTAATCATTTTTCAAGGTTTTTAGCTTCCTTGCATTGGGTTCGAGCATCTTCCTTTAGCTTGAAGAAGTTTGTTATTACCGACTTTCTGAAGCCTACTTCTGTCAATTTGTCAAAGTCATTCTCCGTCCAGCTCTGTTCCGTTGCTGGTGAGGAGCTGTGATCCTTTGGAGGAGAAGGGGTGCTCTGGTTTTTAGAATTTTCAGCTTTTCTGCTCTGGTTTCTCCCCATCTTTGTGGTTTTATCTACCTTTGGTCTTTGATGATGGTGACCTACAGATGGGGTTTTGGTGTGGATGCCTTTTGGTTGATGTTGATGCTATTCCTTTCTGTTTGTTAGTTTTTCTTCTAACAGTCAGGTCCCTCTGCTGCAGGTCTGTTGGAGTTTGCTGGAGGTCCACTCCAGATGCTGTTTGCTTGGGTATCACCAGCGGAGGTTGCAGAACAGCAAATATTGCTGCCTAATCCTTCCTCTGGAAGCTTCGTCTCAGAGGGGCACCCAGTTGTATGAGGTGTCAGTCGGCCCCTACTGGGAGGTGTCTCCAAGTTAAGCTACACGGGGGTCAGGGACCCACTTGAGGAGGTGGTCTGTCCATTCTCAGAGCTCAAACACCGTGCTGGGAGAGCCACTGCTCTCTTCAGGGCTCAGTTGGAAATGCAGAAATCACCCATCTTCTGCATCAATCACGTTGGGAGGTACAGACCAGAGCTGTTCCTATTCAGCCATCTTGGAACCGTGAATTTTATATTCTAAAACTTATCATCACTCAACTACTGTTAGTAGGGAAAATAAGAGTTTTTTTTTTTTTTTTTTTAATGATAACTGTGCAGTAGTAAATATATAAAACATAACATCTTACTTAAGGGTTAGAACCTATAGACAGCCCTGAGGCCAGATGTACTATTTGGCCAGTTCATATAAATTAGCTGCTATCAAGGAATTATTATTAATTTGGTTATAATGGTACTGTGGTTATGCTGGGAAAAAGACACAAGTCCTTTTCTTTGAAAGATAAACAATGAAATATTTATGGGTGAACTAGTGTCTGGGATTTGTTTTAAAATATATTACCACAAAAAGTGTGAGAAATAAAATATGAAGCTGATGGTTTGCTGATGGATACATTGGGTTCCCCGTACTATTCATTCCTTTACCTTAAAAATAAAAACACTCAAACAAAATTAGAAAAAAAAAGAAAAAAGATACACATTAAAAATCCCTAATGTCACCAGGACATAGCTGGGAGCCTATGGCCCAGGTTAGAAGTGTAAGGCTTTCCGTGGCCACAATATGCAAAGCTAATTTGCCTCCAGCTCCGGGCTAAGTTATATTCCTGTTGTTGTTCCAGTTCCTGAAAGGGACAAAAGAACACCACTTAGAAAGAAAGTTGGGAATACAGGGGAAGGATTCAGAGGCTAAATAAGTAAAAATGTTGAGTACTTTATCAATTAGTTTGGGGACATGCCACTTGATACTCACTGTGACTCATGAAGAACAGGAATTCTCAAATTTGAGTATATACCTATAACGCATGTTTTTCCTTTTTCATTTTTAGTGTGTTGAAATACATATAGCATAAAAGTACCCTCAACTGTTTATAAGTGTGCAGTTCAGTGGTATTAAATACATTCATAATGTTGCATAATCCCCACTATCTGTCTCCATAATGCTTTTCATCTTGTAAAACTGAAACTCTGTACCTATTAAACAATAACTCCCCATTTCTCCCTCTCCCCAGTCCCTAGCAACCACCATTCTACTGTCTGTCTCTATGATTCTGACTACTCTAAGTACCTCAGATAATGACTTACTTCACTTGGCAAATGTCTCAAGGTTCATCCATATTGTAACCATGTGTCACTGCCTTCCTTTTTAAGGCTCAATAATATTCATTCTAAGTACACGCCACATTTTGCTTACCCATTCATCCAGTAATGAATACCTGTATTAATTCCATGTTTTAGCTTTTGTGAATAATGCTGCTATGAACACGGGTACACAAATATCTCTTTGAGACCTTCTTTTCATTTGTCTGAGTATATACACAGAAATGGAATTGCTGGACCACGTGGTAGGTAAGTCTATCTTCCATTTTCTGAGGGACGATCATACTGTTTTCCACAGTGGCTATACCATTTACATTCCCAACAGTCCACAAGAGTTCCAATTCACCACATCCTTGCCAACACTTGTTATTTTCTGTTTTTGATAGTAGCCATTCTAAAGGGTATGAGGTGGTATAATGCGTGTTTTTAAAACTGATTTTTTAATGGATTCAGTGGCTCATACCTGTAATCCCAACACTTTGGGGGTCTAAGGCAGGAGGACTGCTTGAGCCAAGGTGTTTGAGACCAGCATGGGCAATAAAGTGAGATCCTGTGTCTAAAAGCATTAAAATAAAATTAGCCAGGCATAGTGGTGCACAGCTGTAGTCCCAGCTACTCAGGAGGTTGAGGTGAGAGAAGTGCTAGAGCCTGGGAGGTGAAACCTGCAGTGAACCATGTACTCCAGCCTGAGCAACACAGTGAGACTCTGTCTCAAATACTACTACTACTACTAACAAAAGAACAAAACCCCTGATTTTTCAGGCCCCATTCCCAAAGAAAAGGATCCTAAAATGTTTTTTGTTTCCTTTAAAACAAAAAAAAACCAAACAGGTGATTCTGATAGAATATAACTAAAAACAGGCTTTAAAAACTGACTTCACCATCCCAAGGAGTATCAAGGTGACTAAAGCTCCCCAGAACATACTTTTTAAAAAACACTGCACTATAATCTAATAAACTGACAGAAATGGAAGAAAACATGTAGTTTAGGAAAAAATAGGACAGAAGCTTTCCTCTGAGTAAGGATTAATGGCTAATAATTAAAACTTAAGGATCCATTGAAGGTTCACAATTAACAGACTACCAAAAATACTCTAAAATGGACAACAAGGAAAAAAAAAATACCAAACACATTTTATTCATTTTGAGATAATGCACGGCTGCCTTAAGATGAACAAATAAAATCCTGTATTTTAAGTTCCTTAAAAACAGACTGTGTTTAACACGTGTATCACCCATAGTGCTCTGCACCATTAAATGCTTAATATCAGGAAGTATGATACAGTGGGAAGACTTCAAGCAATCAAAGGACTTAGGGCAGAGGTGTCCAATCTTTTGGCTTCTCTGTGCCACACTGGAAGAAGAAGAATTGTCTTGGGCCACCCATAAAATACACTAATGATAGCCTGATGAGCTTAAAGCAAAAACGGCAAAAAAAAAAAAAAAATCTCATAGTGTTTTAAGAAAGTTTATGAATTTGTGTTGGACTGCATTCAAAGCTGTCCTGGGCCGCAAATTAAACAAGCCCAACTTAGGGCTTCGTCTCATTGCTTTCATTCAACAGGTGTGGTCCCTCATACAAGTCATTTAATGTCCCTGCCTCTTGTTACTGATTTCTGAAGTCACAGTATTGAGTCTTCTTCTATATAACAGTTCTCACTGCAGGAGACTAGGCTGGTTAAAAATCCACTTCTGTGTATATGCCCAAAAGAAAGAAAACTGAAGAATTTGTTAGAAGTTCAGATTCCTGGCGCCCAATTCCAGAGATGCTCTTTCATTAGCCCTCAGAGCTGGGGAAGCCCTGCAGAACCTCTTAATTCTGGGTTTGAGAATCACAGCAGGGGTTACACTGAACAATTTCTAAGGTTTATACTGGCTTTGAAATTCCTCTAATCTATGAATATTTGTGAGGGAAAATGAAAGAGAGAGAGAAAAAGGCAAATTTTCATCATCTCCTAATCCCCAGAAAAAGCTATTTTTACATTAGGTAAATTTAACAACACAAGATTTTGATTTTCTGTTTTGTTGCTGAAATGACAAATAAAGCTTACCAAAACATAAAATCCTTTTACAGCTTTCAAGTTTCTAAAATGATAAGAAATCAGTTTACAAAAACAAGCCACCTGACTTCTGAAAAGATCAGTAACACTGAATAATCTCTAAGAAAAAAAAAAAAGAAGACAAATGACTAATGTCAAAAATGAAATAGTGGTCATCACTACTCATCCAACAGACACTAAAACAATAATAAAAGTATATTATGATAAGCACAGAACAACTATATGGCCATAAATTGACAACTTACATAAAATGGACAAAAACACAAACTACTAAAACTGACTAAAGAAGAAACAGAAAATCTATATAGACCTATAATAAGTATAGAGTCAAATCAAAAAACCTCCCAAAAACACCAGTCCCAGATGAGTTCACTGATAAATTCTACCAAACATTTAGGAAAGAAATTATATCAATCTCTCTCATCACTCCCAGAAAACAGAAGCAGAGATAACACTTCCTAACTCATTCTATGAGGTCAGCATCACCCCAATCCTAAAGCAGAAAAAGATATTACAAGAAAGGAAAATGACAGACGAATAGCTCTCATGAACATACATGCAAAAATTCTCAACAAAATATTATTATAGCAAGCTGAATCCAACATATAAAAATTATACACCAAGACCAAGTGGGATTTGTTCAGCATTCTAAATCAATTAATTTAATCCACTTCATCGACTAAAGAAGAAAAATCACATGAGCATATCAATAGATGTAGAAAAAGCATTTGACAAAATCTAACCCTCTTTCATGATAAAACTCTCAGCAAACTAAGAATACAGGAGAATTTCTTCAACTTGATAAAGAACTTTTACAGAAAACCTACAGTTAATATCACAATTGTAAGAAACTAGAAGCTTTCCTACTAAGATCAGGAACAAGGCAAGGATGTTCCTTCTCACCACTTCTATGCAACATCATCCTGGAAGTCCTGGCTAATGCAATAAGACAAGAAAAGGAAATAAAAAGTATACAGATTAGGAAGAAATGAAACTGTCTTTGCTTACAGATGACAAGACTGTCTATGTAGAAAATTCCAAAGAATTGACTAAAAATATCCTGGAACTAATTAGAGTATAGTAAGTCTGTAGCATACAAAGTTAATATACAAAAGTCAATAGCTTTCCTACAGACCAAAAATGAACACTCGGTATTTGAAATTAAGGAACAACACCATTTACATTAGAACAACAACAACAAAAAGACGCTTACATATCAATCTAACAAAACATGCAGAGGATCTATATGAGGAAAATCGCAGAAGTCTGATGAAAGAAATAAAAAAATGCAGAGATATTCCATGTTCATGGATAGGAAGACACTATTATGTCAATTCTTCTCAAATGTGATATAGATTCAACAATGTCTCAGTAAAAATCCCAGTAAGTCATTTTGTTACAATGAAGAACTGATTCTAGTTCATATAGAAAGACAAGAGCCCCAAAGAGCCAATACAAGAGTAAAGAAGAAAAAAAGCAGAGGACTTAGGTTCAGAGCAACTGGTGCTAAAAAAACAACAACAACAAAAAAACCAAAAAACAAACAAAGTAAAAAAGCAGAGGACTGACACTACTTGACTTTAAGACTTACTCTGAAGCTATCATAAACAAAACAGCAAGAATTTGACAAAAGAGTAGACAAGTAGATCAATGGAACAGAATAGAGAGCCCAGATATAGATCCATACAAATATAGTTTTTGACAAAAGATCTTTGACAAAGGAGCAAAGGCAATTCAATGCGGGGCGAGGGGGAGGGGGGAGTCTTTTCAACAATGAGTGCTAGAATGGTGACATCCCATATGAAAAAAAATGAATCTAGATATAGAACTTACACCCTTTGCAAAAATTAATTCAAAATGGATCGCAGATCTACATATAAAATGCAGTCTACAAAACTTTTAGAAAATAACACTGGAGAAAGTCTCAGGGACCCTGGGTTTGATGATGAGCTTTTAGAAATAATACCAAACACATAATTCATGAAAGTAAAAAAATTGTTAAGCTGGACTTCATTAAAATTAAAAACTTTCACTCTGTGAAAGACACTGTTAGTGAATGAAAAGACAAGGCACAGAGAGGAAGAAGATAATGCAAAATACATATCTCTACAGGACATGTATCTAAAATATACAAAGAACATTTAAAACTCAACAATAAAACAAGAAATCCAATAAATAAATGGGCAAAAGATCTGAACAGACACCACACTAAAGAAGATATATAAATAATGTCAATCAAACAAAAAGGTGAACACCATCTTATGTCATCAGGGAACGGCAAATTACAACAATGACATACCATCTTGCACCTAGTAAAATGGCTAAAATCCAAAAACTGACCCAAAACCAAATGATGATAAGGATGCAGAGCAATAGAAACTTTCATTCACTGTCAGTGGGAATGCAAAATGTTACAGCCACTTTGGAATGCAGTTTGGCAGTTTCTTATAAAACTAAACATGTTTACAGCAATTGCGCTCCTAAGCATATACCCAATTGAGCTGAAAACTCACAGCCACACAAAAACCTACATACAAATGTTTCGAGCAGATTTATAGCTGTGAAACTGGAAGCAATCAAGATGTCTTTTAATAGGTGAATGGATAAACTGTGATATAGCCATATAATAAAACATTATTCAATGACAAAAAGAAATGAGCTATCAAGCAACAAAAAGACATGAGAGAATCTGAAAAGGCTATGTGTTATACAATTCCAACTATTTGACATTCTGGGAAAGGCAAAACTAAAGAGACAACAAAAAGATCAGTGGTTGCCTGGGATTTGGAAGAATGTACCAGCGAAGTTCAGGGAGTTTATAGAGTGATGAAACTATTCTGTAGGATACTGTAATCATGGATCCATAATGTTACACATTTTTCAAAATCCATAAAACTGTACAATACAAAGAGCAAACTGTAACTATGAACTTTAATTAATAACATCATTAGCTGTAAGAAATGTACTGACTAATACAAGATACTCATAGTAGGACAAAGTGTGTAGGGGTAGCACATGAAAATTTTGTTATTGGCTTTTTTTGTAAATCTAAAATCGTGTTTTAAAATATAGTTTATTTGTTTTTTAAAAAGCCTAAAATCTTATTTTTCCTTGACATACAAATTCATATTTCACTAATTCAAATTACTAGTTTACTAATAATCTGGATCTAAAACTTCTCGATAATTAAGGTAGAAACAAATAAAAACCTTCAGTACTGGCCCTCTTACAGATCCCTGCTGACTACAGAAGGATATAAAACTAATTCCTTGTAATAATTTACAGCTTCCAAAGACTATTAAAATTATTTGATTACAACGGAAAAATGCTTACTCTATGACAGTCAGTGAAAAAGCGAAAGCCACAAACACATACACACTTATACAGAGTATAATGCTTTTTTTTAAAAAAAAAAAAAAAAGGGGAAGAAAATACAACTTTTATCTGGGTTAATTATCTTTGGGAGACAGAATTATTATTTTTCCCCGCAATTAACATTTTACTTTTCATTATAATCAGAGCATGAAAATCAGCTTCTCGAAAATAAAAAAGCTTACTTTCTTAGTTTCTATCAGAGAAACAGGAGATTTCTTTTTTTTTTTTTTTTTTTGAGATGGAGTCTCGCTCTGTCACCCAGGCTGGAGTGCAATGGCACGATCTCGGCTCACTGAAACCTCCACCTCCCAGGTTCAAGCAATTCTTCTGCCTCAGCCTCCGGAGTAGCTGGGATTACACGCATATACCACCACACCCGGCTAATTTTTGTATTTTTAGTAGAGATAGGGTTTCACCACCTTGGACAGGCTGGTCTTGAACTCCTGACTTCGTGATCCACCCGCCTCAGCCTCCCAAAGTGCTGGGATTACAGGCATGAGCCACTGCGCCCAGCCAAAACAGGAGATTCTTAAGCCAGTAATGAGAAAACTTTTTCAAACAAGGTCCAATTTTACAGGGGGTGGTGGGGCGGGGAGGTGGCTTTACTGAACTCCATGGAGGGAAGATTGCGTATTTACTACAACTTTAGTTTCTTAATAAGAACAATGTTAGTGAGAAAACAATTCTTTTAATACTAAGTTATCTTATTTAAAAAGCAACATCATCATCATCATAGAGGCTACCTTTTCATTCTCTCATCCTTTATATCACTTGTTATCTACTTTAGCTTCCTCTAAAACCATGAAAGGTACAGTAACCTTTTTTTTGTTTGTTAACATATAGAGAAAATAAAGCCCACCTGACTGAGGTCCTACGTGGTCCAATTTCATTGAAAGCAAATCTTATTTTTTGTCAGGCACAGTGCTTAGTTGGAGGCTTAGAAATGAATAACTGCCACACACCCTTTCCCAATTTGGGCCTCTCTTTATTCAAACTGTGGAATTATTTTCAAAGATAGGTTGGACTTGCAGCAAACCAGTATACCCAAAGGCACTAGAATGGGTTCTCTAGCTCTGCTGAGTTAATCCCTAAAATCCAAAGGTCCTGGCTGACCCTCTTCTTTTGTGTTCTTCTAGTGTATGCGTGCATACATGCATGCATGTGTTTGAATGGAAGCACTTAAGGATCAGCTTGTATTGCTGCCCTAGTGGTTCTCCCTCTAATGTCTTTGATTTATAAAACTCAAAAGGCTCTTTTAAAAGTTGAGTCTTAGGCTTTCCCAAAAGCTAAAATTCACTCCCTTTCAATAGAGCTCCTCACTACTCTAGGCAATATAGTAAAATACGAAGTGTGTGCTTGTATTACTCTCATGGTTCCCTTTTCTTCAAGTTTCTCCCTTTGGCACCTCTTCTCCGACCCATTCATAGTGCTCTTCCATTCATTAATCTTCTGCCAGGCCAAATGAAAACAGTGCGTCATCACAGTTATATACATCTGCCTTTTCTATCAGCAAGCAACCTGCCTCTACCCTGCAATTTATCCATTAAAAAAAAAGAATCCATTATTGATTCTATTACCAACCCCCTTTGAATGGTAATGAATTTCTATGTTTAAAGTGTAGAAATATTTGCAACTTGTAATGATGAACCATGACTAAGAGGCAGTATAAAACAGTTAAACAGGCACACGCTGGAGCCAGATGGCCTGGATTAGAATTCTGACTCTTCCACTTGCTAGCTGCATCACCCTGGGCTCTTTAATCTTAGGTTTAAAATGGGAGAAATACATTCTCTGTCCAGAAGGCTCCTTAGAGCAATAATTGGCTTAGTATACAAAAAATGTATGCAAACCATAACAGGATATAAATACAGAGGTCGGTAAATGTTATTTTACTATCTTTTACCCATAACTGTGGAAAGAAAAGTTTAGACTTCTTTAAAATTTTCAAGAAATAAACACATGAGAAAGTATTTTTATAGGTAGACAGCCCCTGGAATTATGTTACTGAGTAAGATGGGAAGGCAAATTTCCTTTAGTCTCTTAAGGTAGGGGAAACAAGATGCTGTAAGGTACTCTCAAGAGAGTGTGGCATCATTGGAGAATCATTTATGGAGATATTAGTCGCTAGCTGAATATGCTGAAGGCCTATCTTTGGTAACTCCTCCTAACACAATCAGTTCTGCTGAGTTACCTCAGGGTATCTTCTTTGGGAGGCCCCATAGGAGGGTTCAAAATGCTTGAAGGCCAAGAACCATGCACTCTTTATGACCAATCCTTTTATATTTTGTAATCACATCATGGCTAAAATATGTGCCACTATACATCAAATTTGCCTTATTATAGTGTCTTTATTCTCTCCCTGATTTCTTTAACCATGGTCTTTAATTTATTGCATTGTATTTTACTCTAAGTCACTGCAAATACCTTTTTTTCTTTTTTTGAAAAGTGGACATAAATAAATGCACATAGCCTGAAGGGGCATTCTCCTTTAAACTCAGGCTTCTCTTTCATTTATCTCAGACTACCCAATGATTAGTTTGCTTTTCACACAATGTCTGGCATTACCTTTTTTTTCCCCTGTAGTGACAAGGTCTCACTGTGTTGTCCAAGCTAGTTTCCAACTTCTGGGCTCAAGTGATCCTCCCACGCTGGCCTCCCAAAGTGCTGGGATAACAGGTATGAGCCACTGTGCCTGGCCTCCTTTCATACCTATTATCTTCTAGGTTTGGAGGCTTCTCCTCCTTCCTGGATTAGTACCTACCCAGATACAACTCTACCATTTCAGCCCATGTCCACACTCACAGCTTTGCCCAAGAATAGGACACGGTTGCAGCTAGTGCACAATCTGAGGAGAGAGGAATATCCTTAGAGGTAGCTGATCTGAATGTGGGCTGCCCTCAGGGGCTGGCCTTGTTCCCTGTCCCTTCTAATCACCTGAAATTGAGATCCAGCTTCACCTGTAACGTGTTCTCCACAAATCTGACAAAATCTGCTTCTGTACCCATGACATTGTTTTACTAGTCTTTATTTATTTGAATATGTGATGTCCTTTCACAGAATTTATGTCCAATTTCTTAATACACATCCAATAGTATTTTTTTTTTTACAAGAAAATGATGTTCCTGGAATGCATCCTTTTTACCAATAAGTCTTACTGTATAAACAAAACAATGCTCTTCATTTGTTCTGAATCTTTCCCAACTCTTTCCAATCAAAGTATGTTTGCCCTGAAAGAACAGGTCAATTATCATTTTTTGCATAATGCAGAGAATATCAAAAGACATTTCCAAGGATAATGAGACTGAAACTGGATGTTAGGCCAGCATCTATTTTAACCATGCTGAAAAACCTAGTGGTATACACAGGTCCACTTTATGTTGGTAAGTGTAACTTTTTCTCTTTTCCAATGTAGACTTGACAACAGTCAGCTTTATCAGTCTGAGAAGGAGTCAGCTTCAAGTGTACAGCAGTGTACAGCAGTGTCCACACACAGGCATTTTGCCAGGGCTTAAAATCTTGGAAGCAGACACAAACAGTACATTTCAATTCCCTTTGAGTGCATTCCTCTCCCTGCCTGACAGATGACAAGTTATTACTCCACCTATCCTTTCTCCTGAACTCTTCTTTCAGTCAAGACAGTCTACTGTTCTATGTTTGTAAGACTAAGGGAATGGGATGGGGGAAGTAAACTTTCATTTCAAAATAAGAAAAGAGAGTCCTGCTACCAAGAACTATTTAACTGAGTTCAAAACTGGATACAATTTAACTTCAGAATACTTAAGAAAGGATGTCAGGCCGGTGCGATGGCTCATGCCTGTAATCCCAGCACTTTAGGAGGCCAAGGTGGGCGGATCACGGATCACGAGGTCAGGAGTCCAAGATAAGCCTGGTCAACATGGTGAAATCCTGTCTCTACTAAAAATACAAAAATTAGCTGGGCGTGGTGGCGCGCACCCGTGATCCCAGCTACTCTGGAGGCTGAGGCAGAGGAATTGCTTAAACCTGGTGGGGGCGGGGGGGAAGGTTGTGGTGAGCAGATATTGCACCACTGCACTCCAGCCTGGGCAACAGAGCAAGACTCCGTCACGGGGGGTTTGGGCAGAGGGAGGAGAATGTTAAGTTCCTTCGTGTTCTACAATTCCAAGATATTTAGTACCAACTGTAAAATGTTATCATATTAAATAAAACAGGTAATAGGAGATCAAATAAAGATACTATTGAAATGTAAACAAAATTGTTTCCTTAAAGAGAAAAGTTTGGGTACTGAATTTAATAAAATTATTGAACTCCAAGAGGAATGAAAATTATAACATTTGCGTTGAGGAACCCAAAGTAAATGTAATTTAATGAAAGTAGGTAGCGTTTTTTTCTGCATGTGGCACACAACTGAAGAGTGTTACTATCTTAGGTCATCAAAGACTTTGTGCCTTCAAGATGCTTCCCACCTGGTAAAGACAGCTCGATGTGTTATGATTCAGTAAGTTCTGCATAAAGCTGATAAGGGTGACCATGAAGAACTGCTACTGAAAGGGATCGGAAGGAACAAGAATGTTTGTCTCACTTTCATAACAGATTGGAGTCCACTCCCAACTCCTTCTTGGCACTTTTTGGGCTAAATTAACAGTTGGTGAATAACAGAACTCACCTTTTAATTTCTAACACAGCAGGTTGCTCAATTTCACTGTATGCACTAATAATTTTAGCCTTATATGTGATTCGGTGTACAATTTTTAGTCCAACGAATACTGATGGCTCGAAAATGCCATGGAGTATATGCTTTTAATTTCATTAATTCTTTCACTCATTTATTTATTCAGCAAATATTTAACTGCACACCTAACCACATGCTATAAGTACTGTACTAGGCAGTGAAATTCAAAGAAAAAAAAGTCCCTTCTCTCAATAAACTCTGCCCAACAGAGGGCAAACAATCACAACTGAAGGTGGTCAGTGCCACAACGAAAGTAACGCACTGGACACAGGAGGGGTGGGGCAAACAGTGCCAAGAACAATGCTGAGAGAAGTCAGAAAAAGGCTCCTAAAGGTAATCCTGGAGGCAAGTTGTATTTTAACAAGTGGAGAAGTAAAAGGCTATGTGAAGACATAACAAAATAAGGCATAACTCAAAGAGCTACAAAGATCTCATTATTAATGTAGCTTAAAGCATGATGGGTTAAAGAAATTAGGAAGGAAAAGTGTATTGAGACTACACTCTGGGACTGTACTAGCTAATAAAAATTCTAAAGTACCGTAAGATGGAGCCCCTGATCCCGAGGAGGTTACAGTGTAGAGGAAGAAAAAGACCCTCAAACAGTTCATTTCAATAAGGTTGGTGTCATAGTGGAAGAACACATAGGGAAACATAGCTAGACAGGCACAAAGGAGTGCCTTATACATCACACAAAGATGTTAAAAATTTTATCCTATAGTCAACAGACAGTCACTGAAAATTTTGAAATGGATAGTAATTACAACAGTGGCAGTGGATGATGGATTGGAAGGTATAAAGACTAGGGCAAGAAGGATCAGGCAAGTATGTGATGAACCTGAACAAGGCCACCCTACTGCGGCAACTTTACAATGTTTTTTTCTAGCCAAGTGAATGCGGATTCTCTCTAATCTATCATTAAAAGAAAAGGAAAAATCCAGAGTGAAATTTTCTGAAACTCCTTAAAGGCTTAGCAAAAAGTTACATAAAAAAAATTTTTTTAAACCTTCCTTGGAAAAGATCAGTAATGAGTTTAAAATTTAGTACAGATAACCTTAAGTCCAATAAGCAAATTGTGAAATATCAAACTGATGGAAAGTGGTATATGCATTTTAAATGACTATATATAAAAATCTGAGAAACTTAAAATATGACTAGAAAGGCAGAATAAATATCATATGTGCAGTAAGATACTGTATAGTATGCAGTATATGCTGACAAGCTAAAAGAAAAAATGAAAGGTAAAATAATTTTCTATTATTTTTATTGTTTTTTACAATAATAGAATAAAATGAAATGAAAAAAACCAACACAAGAATAATGTTTATTGTATTCAATGGGCCTGACCCACATGAGTTACACCCGATTTTTAGTTCTTGGTTTCCTAGAATGGTTTTTACAAATGGTCTTCCTGCCTAACTCCAATATTATCAAAATACAAAATAATTGATACTTTGGCTTAAGAGAGATCCTTAAAATTCCTATTATGAATAGTTATCTCCTTCCTGACTGATAGAAGGTAAAGGCAAATTCAAAAAGCTAATGAGACTCAAAGTCAAAGAACACAGGAGAAAAAAAATACATAAATAATTTTTGCATGTGTGTTTCTCTAGACTACTTCAGAGAAAAGAAATCTGTGGAAAATGGCTGTACCACCAAAAGACTTTTTAAAGCCATTTTAAAACAATTCAGTCAACAAACACACCATTTATTGAGCATCTATAAGCCAAGCACTTTACTCTGAAGACATAAGAGAAAATAAAATATATAGTTCCTGCCCTCAAGGAGCTCACAGTCTAAAAGGAGAGAAAGAATGGTTACAAATAATTGCAATAAAGTACGGTGAGTCCTCTAACAGAAGTATGTAAAAGATACTATGATAAGCAAAGAAGACAGGTAGAGTGAGAAAAGTCAAGGTGGCTTTCATAAGGGAGTTAAGTCTTTAATGAGCTATAGGAAGGGAAAGAAGACTTCAATAGCACATGCAAAGAAATGTTAAATATGAAAGAAGGTGAATGTGGGTAATTTTCGTAGTCCCTATGGTACACAGAGTGAAGGGAAGAGCAAAAATAAATGAGGTTAAAGGAGAAAGCAGGGAACAAATTACAAAGAACCTAATATTCATACTAGAGAATATGACTATTATAGAATTCTATCAAATCTAAACTGCCATCAATTGCAAGACACAACATTACTATATGCACCGTAAGAAAGAAAAAAGCTTTATGCTTGGGTGTTAATATTAGTATAGAATACTACTGAATAAAGCTACATTACCAAAGGGCTATGCCCTCAGTGTAAGATTAAAGAAATAAATTAGCCATGGAGAAAGGGAAAGCAAAGAATTTTGTATTTCTCAACTTGCCCTTAGGTAGAAAGGAGAAGCAAAAAATCTTCCTGAGAACTGAACCTTGAGCAGATCTGCAGCCTAAATTAAAGCTAACACTGTGGTCCAAAAACAAACGAACAAAACAAACAAGCAAAAACTTTAACATGGTCTCTGGTTGGTAGTGTCCCCAAATGCCTGGCAGAAACAAATGAAAATTCTCTTTAGAAGAACAAGACTTAAATCCTGAACAACAGCAATTTAAGATGCAATTTCACCGCAAAGATGAAAACAGTGCATCTCAGAATCAATGAAAAGCAGTCAATCTTATAGTCAGTCTTAAAGCTGGTGATGTTTCAGAATCACACAGGCAATTTTTTAAAAATACAAATCACCAGACTTCACACCCAGAGATTCTCATACAGGTAGGTTGTCAGACAGGTGGGTACTTCAGGTAGGCCATCCGGATGTTGAGCCTTGGAATCTCTATTTTAACAAGCTATCCAACATTTCTTTTTTACACACCTGACAAGATAACAAGACACTAGCATCTGTCTACGGAATCAGCTGAAAAATCCTACTCTAGAAGTTCTTTGTGGAGAGAAGCTAGATTAGAAGAGTATAGGGACAGGAGACACAGGACAGTAAATATAACAGGAGATTGTTAAAAGTCTTCATGCTAGAGGTGGTGATCATTTAAATACTAACAGTGGGAGAAAAGTAAGAGTATTAAGGAGGCAGAACTACACAGAATTCTTTAATAAAAACTATATGAAAGTAAAGGCATTAGATTTGATTCTGAAAAATTTCAGAAGACTACTCCTGGGCATTAGGGCCACTGGGCCTTTAAAAGTAAATCTCAGGTGGGCGCAGTGGCTCACACCTGTAATCCCAGCACTCTGGGGGGCCGAGGTGGGCGGATCAACTGAGGTCAGGAGTTTGAGACCAGCCTGGCCAACAAGGCGAAATCCCATCTCTACTAAAAATACAAATATTAGCTGGGTGTGGTGGCACACGCCTGTAATCCCAACTACTCAGGAGGCTGAAGCAGGAGAATCGCTTAAACCCAGAAGGCAGAGATTGCAGTGAGCCAAGATCGTGCCACTGCACTCCAGCCTGGGTGACAGAGAGACTGTCTCAAAAAAAAAAAAAAAAAAAAGGAAATCTCATTTGGGTATAGTAATCCACCACCTTTTAGCTGTGTAATAAAGTATAAGTGCTATACAAAATCCTATACTACATAAATATCAAATGTTCCAAATGTTACTTAAAACTCAAAATGATTTCCAAATTCAGATGTAAGCACAGAGGGATTTTATTCTTTAATGTTTAACATTTCTATTAATCAGTGTGTATGAATTAAAAAATTAGAATTTCTTTAGCCAAAAGAAAAGATTTCCACTGGTTGATAAATTTAAAGTACAAACAGAAAACAATGAATTAACAAACTTACGCTGAATATGAATGAACTGTTTTGGCTGTTTAAATTCTCCTTTGTACAAGCGACTGTAATAGTTGACGTTGCTCTCTGCCTCAGGAACAGGAATGACCATGCTCTCTTTTTTTTCTCTAAACACTTGCTGTGCTGAAATCGCTCGCTGTAAATGATGTTCCTGGAAAATGTAAAGTAGGCAACATAAGTTGTTTTAGTAATATTAATCAATGCATAATTTTATATAAAAGTTACTTTAATAATCACAAAGTACTTTAAGAATAAATTATAAATAGTTCCTTTGCGAAAGACCTATAGATACACTGCCATCATTCTCTCTTAATACTTGTGGCTCATACTGATCACCTTAGATTATTACAATTTTCATAAGTAGAATTTAAACAAAATTAAATATATACTCAGAAACTAGAATATAAAATTTCAGTTACAAAAAATTAATGTTTGCTAAATTAATTGAGGTGTTTGTCACCACTACCAGATGAAAGAAAAATTCCAAATTACAGGAAATAAATTTGTATCACAGATTTTAAGTATCTTCTGCATTTATTACTTCAAACTTTAAGAGTACAAAATTCTGAATAATTCAAAGAAAGATAAAATTATGTTCAACAAGTTTTATTACTACCAGGGCAGAAAATATTTTTAAATAAAGGTTAAATGAATAGTTCCTATAACATATATCCAGTTTCTAATCACTTCATTACCTCCACAACTTACTGAAATAGCATCCTAAATAGAATTTTCCCTCCTTCCTCCCTTCCCCTACAATGGTCCATTCCCAATAAAGCAGTTTTACTTTTTGGAAGGTAAATTGTGTCATGCCACCCACCCCATAAAGGATTTCTGGTCTCCATTCTATTCAGAGTAAAGGTTAAAAATCACTCAATGGCTGCGTGGTGGCTCATGCCTGTAATCCCAGCACTTTGGGAGGCCAAGCCGGGCGGATCAAAAGGTCAGGAGATCGAAACCATCCTGGCTAACACGGTGAAACCCCATCTCTACTAAAAATACAAAAGAATTAGCCAGGCGTAGTGGCGGGCGCCTGTAGTCCCAGCTACTCAGGAGGCTGAGGCAGGAGAATGGCATGAACCCAGGAGGCAGAGGTTGCAGTGAGCCGAGATCACACCACTGGACTCCAGCCTGGGCGACACAGCAAGACTCCGTTCCCAAAAAAAAAAAAAAAAAAAAAAAAAAATTCACTCAATGACCTACGAGACTCTGCATCTCTCTTATCTCATTTTCGACCTCTCTCCTCTCCAATCTTTAATTCTAGCCACACTGATGTTGCTCTTTCTATATATCCAAATGGTCTGCTTTCAAAATTGCTTCCAGTTTTATCTTAGCAGAGAGGCCTTCCATGACTTTTTTTTTCTAATCTAAAAGAGTACTCCTCCTTTGGCCTTCCTTCCCTGTTTTACTTTCCTCCATACCTTTCCTGTTTTACTTTCCTCCATACCACTTTGCAACATCTAACATAGTAAAGATCTCATTTGTTTACTGCCCCTCTCCCCCTAGCATAAAGTACGTTCTAAGAAGGCAATGATTTTTGCTTGTTTTGTTAATTTCTTATCCCTAATGCCTAGTACAATGGCCAAAATATAGAAGCTGCTTAACATACATTAACTGAATGAATAAATGAAATCTTTACTGGATTCCTACTACATGTCAGGCTATGCAAAATGCATATAAAGAAACTGAGGCATAAGGATGTTTCGTAAGTTGTTGAGGTCAAACAGCTCTAAGTAACAAAACAGAAATACAATCCAGGATATACATATATATGCAAAGCCAAAATTCTTTTTTTTTAAATTTTATTATTATTATACTTTAAGTTTTAGGGTACATGTGCACAACGTGCAGGTTTGTTACATATGTATATATGTGCCATGTTGGTGTGCTGCACCCATTAACTCATCATTTAGCATCTCCTAATGCTATCTGTCCCCTCTCCCCTCAACCCACAACAGGCCCCAGTGTGTGATGTTCCCCTTCCTGTGTCCATGTGTTCTCATTGTTCAATTCCCACCTATGAGTGAGCACATGCAGTGTTTGGTTTTTTGCCCTTGCAATAGTTTGCTGAGAGTGATGGTTTCCAGCTTCATCCATGTCCCTACAAAGGACATGAGCTCATCATTTTTTATAGCTGCATAGTATTCCATGGTGTATATGTGCCACATTTTCTTAATCCAGTCTACCATTGTTGGACATTTGGGTTGGTTCCAAGTCTTGCAAAGCCAAAATTCTTAATCCTAAGATATTACACCATTTTTTTGGAAATCAGAAGGTCTTAATTTCATTCAAGCCTTTAGGGTATGTGAAATGTTATTATACAAAAGGAATTAGTGTAGTGATCCAAAAAGAAAAGTTTCGTTCAGCAAGACATAAATAAAATTAAACTGAAGGTCCATTCTATGCAAAATACACAGTAGATTAGTTTGATTATAACCAGTACTTTAAAAGGAAGGTAAGATGATAGAGGGGGATAGATATCAAATAATGAGAAAAGAATGACATTAATTTCACGATCTTCTGCCAGTAATTACTGTTAAAGAAAGCAGAGAGACAGACATATGAAAACAAATGGGAAAGAAAAGAAATACAATATGAGGAAGTGGGCAACAAGCTTCTATGCCATAGACAAGTGAACAGTAAGCCAGGGCAGCTATTGGGACTCCCACAAGTTTTGTCAGATCCAATCAAGTCATACCTGCTTTTCCCCAAATAATCATCTATACTACATCATAGTCAGCATCTCTTTGGCATTTTGTCAGAATAAGTTAAATCAAGAAAGCATAAGCATATTTAAGAAAAATGCCATGAAATTTGGCTAAGGAACAGAAGTCTAGGAATAGCTAAGTAAACTTAAAAAGAAGCAGAAAATGTGGTATGAGAACGGAGACCTGCCTACTAGAAATCACAAAATATTATAAAGCCACATTTTCTGCTCCTTTTTAAGCTCACTAAGTGCCACTCTAGTGAACACACAAATAATAACGAAGCAAAACAGCCTTACTGCTGAGACAGAGAAAGTTTCAGTGGTCTGGATAGAAAATCAAACCGGCCACAACATTCCCATAAGCCAAAGCCTAATCCAGGGCAAGGCATTTCAATTCTATGAAGGCTGAGAGAGGTGAAAAAGCAACAGGAAAAAAGTTAGAAGATGGCAGAGATTGGCTCATGAGGTTGAAGGCAAAAATCCATCTCCATAACATAAAAGCGCAAGGTGAGGCAGCAAGTGCTGATGGAGAAACATCACAAGTGATCCAGAAGATCTAGTTAAGATCACTGATGAAGGTGGCTACACTGAATAATAGATTTTCAATGTAGATGAAATAGCCTTCTACTGGTAGAAGATGCCATCTAGGACTTTTATAGCTAGAGAGGAAAAGTCAATGCCTGGTTTCAAAGCTTCAAAGAACAGACTGACTCTCTTGTTAGGGGCTAATCAGCTGGTGATGTTAATTGTAGTCAATGCTCATTTACCATTCCAAAAATCCTAGGGCCTTCAAGCATATGCTAAATCTACTCTGCCTGTCCTCTACAGGTTTAATAAATATTCTAAGCTAACTGTTGAGGGCTACTGCTCAAGGAAAAAAAAATTATTTTAAAATACAACTACTCAACAATGCATATGGTCACCCAAGAAGTCTGATGGCGATGAACAAGGAGATTAATGCTATTTTCATGCCTGCTAAGACAACATTCATTCTGCAGTCCATGGATTAAAAGTAATTTTGACTTTCAAGTTTTTATTTAAGAAATCCATTTTGTAAGGCAATAGCTGCCATAGATTCCTCTGATGGATCTAAGCAAAGTAAACTGAAAACCTTCTGAAAAGGATTCACCATTGTAGATGTCATTAAGAACATTCATGATTCATAGAAAGAGGTCAAAATGCCCACATTAACAGGAGTTTGAAAGAAGGGAATTCTAATCCTCATGGATGACTTTGAGGAGTTCAAGACTTCGTAAAGGAAGTAACTGAAGATGTAGTGGAAATGACAAGAAAACTAGAATTAGAAGTGGAGCCTGTTCAGAATATTATGTGACCAAATTGTGGCAATTTCATAAAACTTGAACAGATGAGGAGTTGTTTCTTACGGATGAGCAAGGAAGTGGTTTCTTGAGATGGAATTTACTGCAGGTGAAGATGTTGTGAACATTGCTGAACTGACAACAAAGGATTCGGAACATTATACAAAGTTGATAAGCAGGAGCAGGGTTTGAGAATGCAATTTTGAAAAAAGTTCTACTGTGAGTAAAATGTTATCAAACAGCATCACATACTACAACAAATTCTTTCATGAAAGAGTCAACTGATGCAGCAACCTTCACTATTGTCTTATTATAAGAAACTTCCACAGCCACCTAACCTTTAGCAAACATTACCCTCATCAGTCTAGCCATTAACATCAAGGCACGACCCTCCAACAGTAAAAAGATTGTGAATAACCGAAAGCTCAGATGACCGTTAGCAACCATTTTTTAGCAATAGGGCATTTTAAAATTAAGGAATGTATATATTTTAGACACAGGGCTAGTGCATACGTAATAGACCACAGTATAGTATAAGCATAACTTTTTTTTTTTATTTTTATTTTTTGAGATGGAGTCTCGCTCTGTCACCCAGGCTGGAGTGCAGTGGCGCAATCTCAGCTCACTGCAGGCTCTGCCCCCCGAAGCAGAGCTCACACCATTCTCCTGCCTCAGCTTCCTGAGTAGCTGGGACTACAGGCTCCCGCCACCACACCCGGCTAATTTTTTTGTATTTTTAGTGGAGATGGGGTTTCACCGTGTTAGCCAGGATGGTCTTGATCTCCTGACCTCGTGATCTGCCTGCCTCAGCCTCCCAAAGTGCTGGGATTACAGGCGTGAGCCACCGTGCCCGGCCAGCATAACTTTTATATGCACTGTGAAACCAAAATATTCATGTAACTTGCTTTATTTAGTGTTACTCGCTTTATTGTGGTGGCTTGGAACCAAACCTACAATATCTGTATATATCTAAACATGCTAAATAAAACCATAGACAGAAGAAAACAAAGGGAAATATCTTTCTGCTATAAGAGCAGAGAACTTCTTAAAATTTCAGAAGTACGAACAATAAAGCAAAAAAAAAGAAATCTATTATATTAAAATTAAAAATTTTTGTTCAATAAAGGACACCACGGACAAAGTTAATAAATTTATGACAAAATAGTATGTTTATTTTAAAGTCTAAAACCTATAAATGATTACTATCTAGAATATATAAGAAACTCCTGCAAATTAACAGGAAAAGTAACCCTAAAGGAAAAATGAGTAAAAGATATAAATAGGCAATTTACAGAAGAGAAAACCCAAAAGGCTAACAAGTATGTGAAGAGATGTGCAAATTCATTAGTAATCAGAAAAACACAAGTTTAAAAAATTTTATGAGATGATTTATACTGATTAGGCTGGCAAAAATAAAAAACTAAAATAATGCCAAGTGTTGGCAAGGATATGATACAACTTCCTGCATGTATGACTATGGAAGCACAGACTTTCTACCATGCCAGAGAGCAATGTGATTAATTACTCAAACTGAATCTGCATAATCTGTGAACTAGCAACTCCTGTCTTGACTGTATAACCCAAAGAAAACCTCACACAGGTATGTAAGTAGGCATAGGGGTTCACTGAAATGGTATCTGCTGTAGAGGAAAGTTTGAGGCAATGTGGGTATCTATGAGTGGGACAGTAGGGAAGTCAAATGTGGTAGATGCTCATCATGAATATTACAAAACAGTTGGTATCAACAGTCCAGATGCATATACAATGTGATGCATCTTAAAAGCACTGTTACGTGTAGAAGAATCAAGCTGGATCCTCAGCTTTCACCTTATACAAAAATCAACTGACCTGAAACCATAAAAATTCTAGAACATAACATCAGAAAAACTCTTCTAGACATTGGCTTAGGCAAAGAGTTCATGACCAAGAACCCAAACGCAAATGCAACAAAGATAAATAGATGGGACCTAATTAAACTAAAGATTCTTCACAGCAAAAGAAATAATCAGCAGGGCAAAGAGACAACCCACAGAGTGGGAGAAAATATTTGCAAACTATGCATCCAACAAAGGACTGATATTCAGAATCTACAAGGAACTCAAACAAATCAGCAAGAAAAAAAACAATCCCATCAAAAAGTGGGCAAAGGACATGAATGGACAATTCTCAAAAGAAGATATATAAATGGCCAACAAACAATGAAAAAATGCTCAACATCACTAATCGTCAGTGAAATGCAAATCAAAAGTGCAATGAGATACCACCTTACTCCTGCAAGAATGGCCATAATTTAAAAATTAAAAAGTAATGATGCTGGTGTAGATGTGGTAAAAAGGAACACTTTTACACTGCTGGTGGGAATGTAAACTAGTACAACCTCTAAGGAAAAACAGTATGGAGATTCCTTAAAGAACTAAAAGTAGATTTGATCCAGTAATCCCACTACCACCCGGTAGTGGATTATCTACCCAAAGGAAAAGAAGTCATTATATGAAAAAGACACTTGCACGCATTTACAGCAGTACAATTTGCAATGGCAAAAATATGAAACCAGGCTAAATGCTCATCAACTAAGGAGTGAATGTGGTGTATATATACCATGGAATACTACTCAGGCATAAAAAGGAATGAAATAATGGCATTTGCAGCAACCTGGATGGAGGTGAAGACTATTATTCTAAATGAAGTAACTCGGGAATGGAAAACCAAACATCACGTTATTATTTATAAGTGGGAGCTAAGCTATGAGGATGCAAAGGCATAAGAATGATATAATGGGCCATGTGTGGTGGCTCACAGCTGTAATCCCAGCACTTTGAGAGGCCGAGGTGGGTGGATCACGAGATCAGGAGATCGAGACAATCCTGGCTAACATGGTGAAACTCTACCTCTACTAAAATTACAAAAATTAGCCGGCAGTGGTGGTGCATGACTGTAGTCCCAGTTACTTGGGAGGCTGAGGCAGGAGAATCGCTTGAACCCGGGAGGTGGAGGTTGCAGTGAGCCGAGATCATGCCACTGCATTCCAGCCTGGGCAACACAGCAAGACTCCATCTCAAAAAAAAAAAAAAAAAAAAAAAACAAGAATGATATAATGGACTTTGGAGACTCGGCAGGAAGGATGAGAGGGGACTGAGGGATAAAAGACTAGACACTGGGTACAGTGTACATTGCTCAGGTGATGGGTGCACCAAAATCTCAGAAATCACTACTAAAGGACTTTTCCAAGCAAGCAAACACCACCTGTTTCCCCAAAGCTATTGAAATTAAAAAAAAAATTTTTTTAAGATCCTTGTGATATATTTTGTGAATAAGGAAAAAAAAAGCAGTGTTAATTCAGAAAACTCATAAGAAATAGAATCAGATATAACATGTGATTTCTATAAATTAAAAGCAAATGTACATAAAACAGTATAGATTTTGCCAAAAGAGACACATTAAACATATTAGTTGGTTGCCCCAGAGGGTAGAGAAAAGAATGGGAGTAGCAAAGAGAGAGAGAACAGAATAAATAAAGGAAACCAGAGAGGAGTCTTGCAATACCCTTTCAAATTCAGGCCGTATTGGACTGCAGTGGCAGAGACAAAACACGATTGGCCATATGTGATTAACTGCAGAAGATGACCACATGGAGATTCACTATACTTGTGTATGTTTAATAATTCCATAATAAAAATGAAAATAGAGTGAGAGGAGGGGAGGAGAGGAAAAGAGAAGGCCCTTGTAGAAACCAACAGTAACAACGTACCATAAAACTGAGTATATGAGTAACTCGACTCTCTGCAACTTTCCTCCCCAAAAAAACTCTATACAATAATAAGATTATGTACTAGAGAGTTTTCAAAACATATTTAGTTTTAAAACTGAACAAGGGTTTTGGTGTGCACTCAATGCACCCCAGTAACCACAGATCAAAAACACTACTCATTAATTAGTAGAGATAAAGGCTTATGAATACTGGTAATTTTATAAACATAAAATGACAAGGTAGAGAGGACGTGGAGAAACAGGAATGCTTTTACACCGTTGGTAGGAGTGTAAACTAGTTCAACCATTGTGGAAGACAGTGTGACGATTCCTCAAGGATCTAGAACTAGAAATACCATTTGACCCAGCGATCCCATTACTGAGTATATACCCAAAGGATTATAAATCATGCTACTATAAAGACACATGCACACATATGTTTACTGCGGCACTATTCACAATAGCAAAGACTTGGAACCAACCCAAATGTCCATGAATGATAGACTGGATTAAGAAAATGTGGCACATATACACCATAGAATACTATGCAGCCATAAAAAAGGATGAGTTCATGTCCTTTGCTGGGACAACGATGCAGCTGGAAACCATCATTCTGAGCAAACTATCACAAGGACAAAAAACCAAACACCGCATGTTCTCACTCATAGGTGGGAATTGAATAATGAGAACACTTGGACACAAGGTGGGGAACATCACACTCCGGGGGCCTGTTGTGGGGTAGGGGGTAGGGGGAGGGATAGCATTAGGAGAAATACCTAATGTAAATGACGAGTTAACAGGTGCAGCAAACCAACATGGCACATGCATACCTATGTAACAAACCTGCATGTTGCGCACATGTACCCTAGAACTTAAAAGTATAATTAAAAAACAAAGAAAGAAACAAACCTAACCGGTCATTTTACCCCATGTTTTTCAAACTGCACCCACTAATAGGTCATAGTCAGCAATTTTTTTTTTTAAAGAAAAGAAAAAAAATCAGAGAGTACTGAATGTAAGAAGTTATTTCAGTCATATATGTTTGTAAAATGTTTTTTATTGTCGATCACAGTCAAAACTGTTTTTAAGAAAACCCTAATATATTCAAACTACTCATTTGTGTTTTGATAAGGTCTTACTGCCTGTAACAAAATTAAACAAATGCAGCCATTGAGAGATTTGTAAACTCTGAAACAGCAACATGAATAACTATTTCTCCTACCTGCCATTCTCCACACAGCCCCCTCCCCCAATAACAATCCCCTACTTCTCCTAAATAAACCCTTCTGGTCCACATTTAAAATGTCACGTCTTCGGTGAAACCTGACCATCCTAAGTGGAAAAAAAAAATCTCTTTTATCAGTTCTCAGAAACACACACCTTTCCAGCATAGGCTTCTCAGACATGGACGTTTATATCTGTTTTTGTAACCATGTGATTTCTGCCTCTTTCTTCCACTGGACTGTGGGGCAAGACAATGTGTCTGTTTTGCATCCACCACTTTGTTCCCAATGCCCGGCACACCATAAGCTCATGGAGCTTCTACATCATACTAAAGAAAAAGGCAAGTTGCTCACCATCTACAGGATAAAGTCTCATTTTTTGAGCTCGACAAACATGTCTTACCTGAAGCAATCCAACCTATTATCATTCTAGCACCATACCTCTCCCAAACATCTTTCTCTAAAATTACAGCAACCTTCTTGCTATTCCCCAGTAACAGCATACTGTTTTATGCTTTTGTTTCTTTATATACTGGTCCTCTTCTGAATACAACTTCTACTTCCTATTCCCTGAGTTCACACATATCTTCTCACTCACTATGCCTAGTCTTCAAATTCATGAAAATCTCTAGCTTCTTGACCTTTCCATTTTCTTCATCAGATTCCCTTATAGCTCTCATTTCTTCACTCAGGTCTAGAATACATGGTTTATATGACTCATCTTACCTCAATGTCATCAATTTCTCTGTCAATTTCATTCTATGTTTATAGTGACCAAGTTGGCTCAACAAATATTTCAGGGTCCTCAAGCACCACAGAGGCTTTCTAAGTGAACATTTATCAACCTCCAAACGAAATAAATATCCGGCCTCAAGATACAGAAGTGCACTAGAGTAAACGAAACTAGATGGCTGAATATGCTACAATGCATGAATTAAAAATTATTTATCAGTAGGCATCATTTCTATACACTTGAGAACACCTATTAAACACCAGATATTATCCTGTTATTGAGAACTGTTGAATGAGAAACAGTCTCTGCCGTTAAGAAACTTACCTAGTCAGAGAGAGATATTGAAGTATGCAATCATGTTTGAACTTGACAAGCATGTCCAATCTCAACTAGTCAAACCACTCATCTTGGAAGGTTAGGGAAAGATGCCCAAAGAAAGTAAAATCTAAACTGTGACTTTTAGGATCAATAGGGATTTAGCAGGGCAAAAGAAGAAATAAAGAAATAAGCGAGGCAGAGAAAACATTATGTCCAAAATGAACAAAGGTCCAAAAACATTAAAAAAAAAAAAAAAAAAAAAAAAGGGTTGAGAAAAGGGCTTCCAGTACCAGGCAGAAATACATTTTTCTTAATAGGGCAGAATCCCAAGTTGGAACACCAAATACATTTTCCCATTCAAGTATTACTACAAATTTAGTTAGAATCTATTAGTAGTAAAAACTATTGCCGGGAGCAGTGGCTTATGTCTATAATCCCAACACTTTGGTAGGCAAGATAGGAGGATCGCTTCAGCTTAGGAGATCGAGACCATCCTGGGCAACCATGGTGAGACTATTATTCTCTATTAAAAAAATAAAAATTAGCTGGACGTGGTGGCTCACATCTGTGGTCCTAGTTATTTGGGAGGCTGAGACAGGAGGATCACTTGAGCGCAGGAACGGGAGGCTGCAGTGAGCTGTGACTGCAACACGGCACTCCAGCCTGGGAGATAAAGCAAGACCCTCTCTCTCTCAAAAAACAAACTTTTGCGCTAAGACAGTGAGAACCACACACCTACAACAACAAACATCATCAAGGAACTAGGAAGCCAAGGCTGGAATCAATAATTTCTAACGATTTAAGCCCATGTTTTCCTATCCTTTTCTTACATCTCACCTTGCTGGTCACAGAAAGTGATGAAATATACAATGTCACCTTACAGTTATGTAATGTTTTACAGTTCTCAGAGAGCCTCTGCAATCGTGTGCTTATTAGGTCCTCACAATCTTGGGATATATTGGTAGATATCTATATTATTTTATAAATAAGACTCAAGAAACAGGTGATTTGCTCTTAGTTATGGCATCATTTTACAAGAGAATCAAATTTCAAGACTAATTCCAGGGTTCTTTACTCCATCCTTACTACAGAACAGTTAGTGTAAAGATGAAAAACCTGTCCTGGTAATGCTGATGATCTACAGATACGGGTAATAAGAAGAAACTGAGCTAAATGGCAGCATATTTATTTACAGTGATTCTTTGGATACATACTTCACTTTCCCCAAAGTACAAAACATTTTTAGATTCAGTTATCAAAATACATCTTTAATATATGAGGATTCAATATTATTTTGTTTTAGTGACAGGGTCTCACTCTGTCACCCAGGCTGGGGTGCTGTGGCATGATCATAGTGCACTGTAACCTCAAATTCCTAGGCTCAAGTGGTCTTCCCGCTGAGAGGTGACAGCGTGCTGACAGTCCTCACAGCCCTCGCTCGCTCTCGGCACCTCCTCTGCCTGGACTCCCACTTTGGCGGCACTTGAGGAGCCCTTCAGCCCACCGCTGCACTGTGGGAGCCCCTTTCTGGGCAGGCCAAGGCTGGAGCTCGCTCCCTCAGCTTGCAGGGAGGTATGGAGAGGCGCAAGCGGGCACTGGGGCTGCACGCGGCGCTTGCAGGCCAGCTGGAGTTCCGGGTGGGCATGGGCTTGGCGGGCCCTGCATGCGGAGCAGCCGGCTGGCCCTGCCGCCCCGGGCAATGAGGGACTTAGCACCCGGGCCAGTGGCTGCGGAGGGTGTACTGGGTCCCCCAGCAGTGCCAGCCCACCAGTGCTGCGCTTGATTTCTCGCCGGGCCTTAGCTGCCTTCCCGTGGGGCAGGGCTTGGGACCTGCAGCCCGCCATGCCTAAGCCTTCCACCCTCTCCGTGGGCTCCTGTGCAGCCCAAGCCTCCTCAACGAGCTCCACCCCCTGCTCCACAGCACCCAGTCCCATCAACCACCCAAGGGCTGAGGAGTGCGGGCACACGGCGTGGGACTGGCAGCCAGGTCCATCTGCAGCCCCGGTGCGGGATCCATTGGGTGAAGCCAGCTGGGCTCCTGAATCTGGTGGGGACGTGGAGAACCTTTGTGTCTAGCTCAGGGATTGTAAATACACCAATCAGCACTCTGTATCTAGCTCAAGGTCTGTAAACACACCAATGAGCACCCTGTGTCTAGCTCAGGGTTTGTGAATGCACCAATCAACACTCTGTATCTAGCTCCTCTGGTGGGGACCGTGGAGAACCTTTGTCTAGCTCAAGGATTGTAAACGCACCAATCAGCGCCCTGTCAAAACAGACCAGTCGGCTCTACCAATCAGCAGGATGTGGGTGGGGCCAGATAAGAGAATAAAAGCAGGCTGAGCGAGCCAGCAGTGGCAACCCGCTTGGGTCCCCTTCCACACTGTGGAAGCTTTGCTCTTTCGCTCTTTGCAATAAATCTTGCTACTGCTCACTCTTTGGGTCCACATTGCCTTTATGAGCTGTAACACTCACCGCGAAGGTCTGCAGCTTCACTCCTGAAGCCAGCGAGACCACGAGCCCACCGGGAGGAACAACTCCAGATGCGCCGCCTTAAGAGCTGTAACACTCACCGTGAAGGTCTGCAGCTTCACTCCTAAGCCAGCAAGACCACGAACCCACCAGAAGGAAGAAACTCTGAACACATCTGAACATCAGAAGGAAGAAACTCCAGACACGCCACCTTTAAGAACTGTAACACTCACCCCGAGGGTCCACAGCTTCATTCTTGAAGTCAGTGAGACCAAGAACCCACCAATTCCGGACACACCGCCTTAGCCCCCCAAGTAGCTGGGAATACAAGTGCACACCACCAAACCTAGATAATTTTTAAAATTTTTTATAGAGATGGAGTCTCACTATGTTGCCCAAGTTGGTCTTGAACTTCTGGCCTTAAGCAATTATCCTGCCTTAGCTTCCCAAAGTGTTGGGATTACAAGCATGAGCCAGCATGCTGGCCTTATTTTAATTTCATAAATGAGAAAACTTTTAAACAGATCACAGATGACTCTCTTCTTGTTAAGAGAGCTGGCAGATGACGGAGCTGAAGCCAAAAATTAAGGAGCCAGATCATGACATCCTCCCTCAATTTAACTTATAGACCAAATTTAGCTCTAAAAATAAATCTCATCGTCATTTCTTTCACCAGATTATGAGACAGTCTCTCAAACCAAAAAGCCAGAAGAAAATACAGTAAATCGTTTTTAGAGGACTGTGCTTCGTATAATAAACATAACTAGTTGTAAACATGTAGAATCCTGGAAGTAGGTACCAGAGTTTTGGTTTGTCTTTTTTGGGGAAAGGGTAAACAGAGGTAATATCAATTCCTTGTTACATTGTTACATGCTGCATTATACTTTGGTAGGTTACTAGGCTTTTAAAAATAACCAAAACTCAAGCACAGGCACTACTTGATTTCCTTTCCTTTAAAAAGGTATCCCTTTGACCCACCAACTCTATTTATGGAATTCACTCCCCCCTAAAAAAAGTGGGTAATAATGGCTATATAAAAATGGTCATCATGGCACTGTTTATAAGACAAAAAGAGAGACAGAGAGAGAGAGACAGAGAGAGAGACAGCACCTAAATGTCAATAAACAGGGAATTACTTATGTAAATCACACTATACACATAAGATTGAACTCTTGCTTCGGCAGCAGTAAAAAAACAACATAACTTTAGATCTCCACTTAAAAAAAAACTGGGATATGAAGTAAACAAGCAGGTTATAAAATAACATGAGCAAATATAAATACATATATATGTAGAGAAAGGAGCCTAGATGAATAGAATATACCACAAAATGCTAACTAATTAAGTGATTGTTATTTTTTTCTGTGTGCCCTCTGTATTTTCTAAATCTTCTGTAGTTAATCTGTATTACTTTTGTAAGTTTTTTAATGTTATAAAAATATTGCATTTTAATTGAAACATCTCTCCACCAAGATACACGAAATCACTTCTTATAGGTACTTTGACATTCTGAAAAATCTTTCTGAAACCTAGATACACCTCTCCACCAAGATACACAAAATCACTCCTTATAGCTACTTTGACATTCTGAAATATATTTTTGAAACCTACTATAATTACGCTTAAGCATTTTTCTGAGTTTCTGTAAAGACATTATACACTTTCTACTTTTTATTTTCCCCTGAAAACATGAAATTACATGGTAAATAAAGCAGACTTTAAAAAAAAAAAAAAACTAAGTAATTCATGACTTTTAGTCATACACAATGAGTACCAAGATGCAGAGAAGTATGTTGTTATTGTTGTTGTTTTTCTTTTGGGGACGAATGAACTAAGGTTCTATGGCCACACTGGTAGAAATCAACAAGAATGAAATTTGAATCCTTGTCTGGTGCTTTTCCATCTTACCAAGTTCATGCCCCAACTTCCTGGCTTTCAGGATTTATCCACTGAATTAGGCTACATACATAGCCAAAGATTATTCATTGCTATTTTAAAACTCCCAACTAAAGATAGCTGACTGAATTCCTACCCTTATATACTCTACCACCTTATAATGTAAGCTTATTAGTAATGGACTAAAAAACATACAAAGCCACATTGACAAAAAGAATGAGATAAGCCATCAGCACAAGAGTGCAGTAAAATTCTGGGAAACTAAAATTGAAGAGAGCAGGAGAGAGGATAAACACTGGGCCCATCTGTCCCACAGAAAACCAGAAATGATAGGGATTTACGAACACCAGCTAGAAAGAGCTAGAATGAGAAAAGCACTTCCTTGCCTACTTGTTGAAAGCCCATTTTACACAGACAGAAGAGGGTACCATTAAACTAAGAATGTTGTGAATACCTCAAATCTAAAAAAATGAACAGAAGAAAATTTAATAAATCTATTCAATTATCTTAAAACGAGAAGACAAGATTCAGCTATATCTCTACTGATGAACAACTCTCACTCTGGGGAGGGGAGAAAAAATAAATGTTCAAGAAAAATGCTCCAAACCTAATATACTCAAAAGTAGCATTTAGGGATATGAAAATTTTTAAAAATCACCTGAAATCTGAAAATCTCCAAAAATAAGAATATAAAAGGCAGAGGTAAAGAAGACCTAGAAAGAAATTTACTCATAAATGGAAGAAAAGGAAAAAAAAAAATCTCAGAAATAAAGACTACAATTATTAGAAGCCCAATGAAAATTATATCCCCAAAAACCTTTAAGTGTGCTGCATAAAGCTGGTCAAATACCCAATTGAATGAAAATTAGATAAATAGAGAAATAAAATGAGTAAGACAGAAGGTGGTAAGCAGAATGTGCAACAGGCAAGGAAGGAATCACAGTAATGTAGAGTTCCTAAAGAACAAAACAATGCAACAGAACTAATATTTAAAACTATATTCCAAGAAAACCTTCTAGGAACAAAAGACTACGAAGTTACATACCAGTGAAGGGAGCAAGATGGAGGATGAGTAAGCCCCATACCTCGTTCCCACACAAACACACTGACTGTACAATATACAGTCCAAAAAGCCTTAAGAAATCCAGAAACCAGTTGAGAAATTGCAGTACCCCAGGCAAGATCAAAGCCAGGAACATGTGCATTGAAATGGGTTTAAAAGGCCATAAGCCCTTCCCCCAAGCCAGCACACATCAACACTATCGGGAGAAAAAGCACAACTTATGGCTTCTTCCTCAGGAGAGAAAGAGAAGAGTGAAACGTATGTCCAACATTCTGGCTTTTCAGGAGTCTGCCTGATGGACTGGTACACTTTGGATACCTGGGGTCCACTGAGAACAGAATTGGGCTCAGCAACTTTGTGTAGCACCAGAGAACCCGCACCACAGCAGGTAGAAGACAGCACAATTTGGTGTGATGAGGAGAAAGTGTCCAGTTCATGGCTTTTCCCTTTGGAAGGAAATGGAAGAGTGGAAAATGCATCCAATATTCTGACCATCTGGTGGAATGTAGAAGGGACTAATTCTGTCTTCCTGACTTGAAGCACTGACTTAACCAACATACTCTGGAAACCTGGAGACTGTAGAGAACAAAAGAACTCAGTGGCTTGCTGCAGCACCAGAGAATCTGCAGTACCACACACAGAGACAAGAGGGAGCAAGAGAGTACAAAGAAACTAGCAAACCTCTCTAATTGGGAAATTACACGTACAAGTACAACAAAGATGCAACTCCAGAATCTCTAGCTGGACTGATCTGCAAAGGTCTTCTCTTACACAAAACCCGTTTGTAAAGACTGGGAGAGATGCCTGTTTTTTCAAATGCACCAGTCATGGCAAAAAAAATAAGGAACACAAAGAAGCAGGCAAATATCCCAATAAAGCAAGAAACTAAATCAAGAAAACAACCCAAAAGATCTATGAATTATCTAATAAAAAATTCAAAATAACTGTCTTAAAGAGGATCAATGTACTATAAGAGAACAATGATAGACAAGTAAATAAAATCAGAAAGCCAGGCGCGGTGGCTCACGCCTGTAATCCCAGCAATTTGGGAGGCTGAGGCCAGCAGATCACTTGAGGTCAGGAGTTTGAGACCAGCCTGACCAACACGGCAAAACCCCGTCTCTACCGAAAATACAAAAATATTAGCCAGGCGTGGTGATGCGCACCTGTACTCCCAGATACTTGGGAGGCTGAGGCATTAGAATCACTAGAACCCAAGAGGCAGAGGCTGCAGTGAGCCGAGATCGCACCACTGCACTCCAGCCTGGGTGACAGAGCAAGATTCTGTCTCAATAAATAAATAAATAAATAAATAAATAAATAAATAAGAAAAATTAATGTATAAAATGAAAATAAAGACATAGATTAGTTTTTAAAAGATCTAACAGAACTTCTGAAGTTGAAGAATATGATAACTTAATTGGAAACATTACTAGAGAGGTTCAACAGCAGACTTATCAACAGAGCAAATCATCAGTGAATTCAAAGACAAGTCATTTGAAATTTTTGAGTCAGAGGAACATAAAGAATGAAGAAACGTGAAGAAACCCTAAGGGACTTATGGGATACAATCAAGTGGACCAATATACACATTACAGGAGCTTAAGAAGGAGGTTAGAGAGAGAAGGGACAGAGAGCTTATTTGAAGAAATAATGGCAAAAATTTCCCAAATCCAATGAAGGAAATGGACATCCAAATTCAGGAAGCTCGAAGGACTCCAACTAGAATAGCCCAACAACACACACACTGGGACACATTATAATAATTATAATCAAGTTGTCAAAAGTCAAAGACAGAGAATCTTGAAAGTAAGAGAAAAACAACTTGTCATGTACAAGGGAGAGCTCATAGATTTATCAGTGCATTTCTCAGCAGAAACGTTACACCTCAGGAAACAGGGTAATATATCCAAAGGACTGAGAGAAAAAAACTGTCAGAAGAGAATGATATATCTGACAAAATGTTCTCCAAAAATGAAAGACAAATAAAAACCTCCCAGATAAGTAAAAACTGAGGGAGTTCATCGCTACTGACCCTTCCTATAAAAATTGCTAAAGGGAGTCCTTCAAGTTGAAACAAAAGGATGCTAGACAACAACAAGAAACCACGCAAAAATATAAAACTTAGGTAAAAGTAAATATATAGGCAAATAGAGAACCTATGCTACTGTAATGGTGGTATGCAAATTATTTTAATTTCTGGTATACAACTTAAAAGACAAAAACATTAAAAAAAAACTACGTTAATGCACACAAAACACAAAAAATATAACTTTGACACTATAATATTAAGCGGTGGTGAGCAAAAGGCATAGTTTTTGTATATGAAAATTAATTGCTTTTAAGTTTTTAGACTGTTGCCACTGTAAGATGTTTTATGTAATCCCCATGATAATCACACCACAAATACCTTCAAGAAAATTAATGAAAGAAATAAAAGTATGTCACTATAAAAAAATCAATGAAGCACAAAGGGAAGTCAGCATGTGAGATATAGAGTAGATGAATGGCGTGAAAAACAAAAAGACTCCGACCACATGCTATCTACAAGAGATTCACTTTAGACATAAGGACAAACGTAGCCTGAAAGTGAAAAGATGAAAAAAGATATTTCCATGTAAATGTTAACCGAAAGAAAGCAGAGATGTCCATACTTCTATCAGACAAAAGAGACTTTAGTCAAAAACCATCAAAAGACATAAAGATACATAAAGACAAATGAGTTAATTCACCAGTAATATATAACATTATAAGACTTACTTTTAAGTACTTCTTATAATTAAGAAGACTGAGTCAAAAAACCTCTCAACAAAGAAAAGCCTAGGACCAGATGGCTTCACTGGAGAATTTTACCAAACATTTCAAGAAGGATGGACACAAATCCTTCACAAACTCAAAGACACTTTAAGAAAACTATAGGCCAATATCCCATACATATTCAGGCATATCAACAAATGTGAATGAATTTAACTCACCTACTAAAACAAAAAGGTTTTCAATTTGGCTTGTAATCCAAGGCTCAACTATATACACTGTATACCAAAAAAAAAAAAAAAAAAAAAAAAAATTCTCCTCTAAATGAAAATAATGCAACTAAAAATGCAAGGAGGAAGAGGAAAAAATAGAATAAGCTGAATTTTTGTGAGCTTACTCAAAGATGGTTAAGAAAGGGTAAAAATAAAGGGATGGACAAAAGTTTACCAGGTAAATGGAGACAATAAGAAATGCAAGCAGATCCTAATACAAGACAAGTAGAATTCAAGCCAAAGAAAATTAAATATGACCATAGAAAAGATGACTTTTTTTGGGGGGACAGGGTCTTGCTCTGTTGCCCAGGCTGGAATGCAGTGGCACAATTTCAGCTCGCTGAAACCTCCACCTCCCAGGTTCAGGCAATTCTCCTGCCTCAGCCTCCCAAGCAGCTGGGATTACAGGTGCACACCACCATGCCTGGCTAATTTTTATATTTTTACTAGAGACAGGGTTTCACCATGTTGGCCAGGCCAGTCTCGAACTCCTGATCTCAAGTGATCCGCCTGCCTCGGCCTCCCAAAGTGCTGGGATTACAGGCATCAGCCATCATGCCCAGCCAAAAAGATGACTTTTTAATGCTACAAAGAAAAAAAAAAAATCATGATCCACAACAGAGATTTAGCATTTATGATTATTTTTACAGCAAGTAATGTAGCAAACATTTTATGAAGCAAAAGCTACCAGATATGCAAGTACCGATAAATAAAAACACACTAACAGCAAACTTTAATATACCACTATCAGCATGAAACAAATCAAGTGAACACCTAAGCAACTTAATAAGGTTGATCTTACACCTATATATCAGACTTTATGCCCAAATGGCCCCTCCTTCCCAAGTACCCAAGAAACCATCATAAAAATTGCTCATGTATTAGTTAAGAATGAGAAAGAATAGGGGCTGGGTGCAGTGGCTCACACGGTAATCCCAGCACTTTCAGAAGATGAGGAAGGAAGACTGCTTGGCCTAGGAGTTCAAGACAAGCCTGGGCAACATACTGATGTCTAGTCTCTACAAAAAATAAACAAAAAATAGGTGGCATGTGCCCGTAGTCCCAGCTACTTGGGAGGCTGAGGTGGAAGGATTGCTTGAGCCTGAAAGTTGAGGCTGCAGAAATCTTGCCACTGTACTCTAGCCTGGGCAGCAGAGTGAGACCGAGGGGAAGGGAGGGGACAGGGAAGAGGAGAGAGAATAGACAAGGGAGAGGAGGGGAGAGGAAATTTTTCTAAGCGTACCGTTTGTAGAGTTCCAAATTTTAGAACCACGTTTTACAAGCTCAAAAAATAAAAAATTAAAATCAACAGGGATTTGGAAGAAAGAACCCAATGGGGAATACAAAAAGAAACAAAAAATAAATCCTATCTTATAAATGAACCCATATTAATGGGTAAGAGATTTCTTTTGGGGCTGATAGAAATGTTTTGAAACAAAATAGTGGTAATGGCTGTACAACACTGTGAATATACTAAAAAACACTTACTTGAATACTTTAAAATACAGAATTTTACATTATATGAAGTCTCTCAATTTTAAAACTTAAAAAAAAAAAAGAGTAACAAGGACCAAATTCACCCTTCCACCTGATGCAATCAGCAAAATACCCCGACAAAGTAATAAAACAATGGGTTTTAAGACAATGGACATCAGGCAATGAAGGCCAGTGATCTTTAAGAGAAGTAAAACAAATGAGGTAAGCCCTATGGCTGCCTCAGTAGTTAGTTCCCAGAGTATGGAGCAAGAGAATAAACTGAGGCAGAAGGCTTCATGAAGCTCAGTAGACTTCATGAGTTGAGACAGAGTTCAGAAGACCAAGGTAGCTAAGGTTCATAGGACAGAGTACCAAAGAGGAAAAGAACTGCACAGAAAGAACCCAGGAGCTCTAAAGAGGGTTCCCTGGAGTACTTGGCAGTGTACTGATCAGCACAGCTGTGTGAAGAAACTACCCGAGGCTGGAGAAACAACCATCCAAAAGAGTCTGAGGGAACACAATGCCTGTTCCTAACAAGACTGAAAAACCTCAAAATTTAAAGGGCATTGGACAGAGTACTCAGCAAAAAACACTGATTCAGTAGTGGAGAATAATTAACCCAAGAATGACCAGTGCTTCAGACTCCCTAACAAATTAAAAGAGCAAAACCTAAAGGTATCAAACTATTTACAAGTAACTTTACAAATGTTGAGGTTTTTCCTGTCTTGCTAGGAACAGGCACTAGTCCCTCAAACTCTTTTGGATGATTGTTTTGGTGCCAACACTGCACACTGCAGCCTCGATCTCCTGGGCTCAAGTGATCCTCCTGCCTCAGCCTCACGAGTAACTGGGACAACAGGTTTGCACCATCACACCTGGCTAATTTTTAAAATTTCTCTTTTGTAGAGACAGGGTCTTGCCATGTTGCCCAGGCTGGTCTCAAACTCCTGACCTCAAGCAATCCTCCCACCTTGCCCTTTCAAAGTGCTGGGATTACAAGTGTGAACCACTGTGCCCAGCCTTTACAAGTAACTTAACCGCATCCCAGAACAAAGCTCAAGGACATTTATAGGAATACAAAAATATCCAGCACCCAACAGTATAATATTCAACGGATATTAAAAGAGACTCATTAAAAATATTCAATCCAAAAGGTGGCAGAAAAAGAGGGAGAGGGGAACAAAACCAGAAGAAACTACTAGTAAGATGACAGAGTCAAACCTAACCTTACTAAAAATCATATTAAATGTAAATGGTTGAAACACCACAAGAGATGAAAATCAAATAACACACTTCTAAATAACCTATGGCTCAAAGAAGAAATCAAAAGAGAAATAAATTAGAAACTATTTTGAACTAAATGAAAATACAACAGGATGTAAGATGTAATAATGCAGCATAGAGGAAAAAATTTGCAGCACTAAACACCTGTATTAAAATAGAAAAAAGTCTCAGCATTTACCCTAAAAAACTGGAAGAACAAAATAAACTCTAAGAAAGAAAGGAAATAAGATCATAGTAAAAATCAATAAAATATAAAACAGAAAATCAACAGAGAAAGATCAATAAAACCAAAAGCTAATTCTTTAAGAAAATTCATAAAATTGATAAACCTGTAGCCAGATTAGGGGGAAAAAAAAGTGAGAAGACACAAATGACCAATATCACAAACAAGAGGTAATATCACTCCAGAGAATATCTGAACTTCATGACAATAAATTCAACAACTAGCTGAAAAGGACAAATTCCTTGAAATAAACAATCAAAGCTCACTTGGGAAGAAACTGATAGCCTTATACGTATTAAAGAAACTGAACTTTAAAAGTTCACACAAAGAAAACTCCAGAAACAGATGACTTCACTGGTGAATTTTACCAAATATTTAAGGAGAAAAACAATACCAACTCTACACAATTTTTTCCAAAATACTGACAAGGGAGGAATACTTCCCAACTCATTCCACGAGGCCAGTATGATTCTGATCCTAAAATCAGAAAAAGATATTGGAAGGAAAGAAAACTACGGACAAATAGGTATTTATGAACTGAAATGCAATCACTCTAAACAAACATGTAGCAAATAGAATCCAATAATACATTAAAAGGATAATACATGACCAAATGGGGCTTATTCCAGGAAGGCAGGATTGACTTACATTCAAAATAAATGTAACTTACCATATTAATAAGCTTTAAAAAATAAATAAAATAAAAAACTGAGACCAGGCGTGGTGGCTCACACCTTTAATCCCAGCACTTTGAGAGGCCGAGGCAGGTGGATCACACGGACAGGAGTTCGAGACCAGCCTAGCCAACACAGTAAAAGACTGTCTTTACTAAAAATACAAAAATTAGCTAGGCATGGTGGCGTGTGCCTGTAGTCCCAGCTACTTGGGAGACTGAAGCAGGAGAATCGCTTGAACCTGGGAGGCAGAGGTTGTGGTGAGCCGAGATCATGCCACTACACCACTCGGGCAACAGAGTGAGACTCCGTCTCAAAAAAAAAAACAAAACAAAAAACTGTATGATCATCTCTGCAGATACAGAAAAAGCATTTGACAAAGCCAACATCCATTCCAAAAATTCACAGAAAACCAGAACTACAAGAGAATGTCTTCAATCTGATAAAGGGCATTACAAAAAAAACTACAACTAACATCACACAGAAGTGAAATACTAACTATTTTTCTCAGGATAGCCATTCTCAACTGTTCTAATTCAATATTGTACTGGAGTTTCTAGTCAGTGTAATCATCAGACAAAAGAAAGGCAGTCGGGAGAGTCAAAAAAACGGTGTGAATAAACATCCAGACTGAGAGAGGAAGAAGTAAAACTGCCTTTATTCACAGACCACATGATCCTCTATGCAGAAAATCTGATGGAATCTACAAAAAAAAACTACTACAATAAGTGAGTTTAGTAATATTGAAGGATACAAAATCAATATACACAAAAAAACTACTGTAATTCTATATACTAGTTACAAACAACAGGACACTGAAGTGAAAAAACAGATTCCAGACAATCTCTGTAAAGATCCCATTTCAATCTCTAGTGGTTTGAAAGATAACAGTGTGCTAGTTCCTTTTATTTTGTACTGAAACAACCTGCCACACATCCAACTTGGGGCTGTCTGACTCAGTTGCTATGCGACCCTGAGGTCTTATAACGACGAAGAGTTTTGATTGGCAAAGCCTTCATTCATCTACGGAACAGCAAGACAGGCTTCTCAATTCTATCAACAGAATGTTAATAACGTGGCCCATCCTACTGGTATCTTAAAACACCAGAATTTTCCTTTTCATTAAGCACATATATTTTCAACCATATCAATCCTCAATTACACATATTATTTCCTAAGAATCTGTGACAGATTTAACTTATAACCAATCATGTCTTTCAGTCTTTCATTTACATAGTTGGCACTCCAAGAGAGTTTAAGACTTGTAAGAGTGCTATCCAGCTCCTACTCAAAAAAGCACAGATAATCAGCATTTTAGAAGGAAATACCTTCTGAGCCTGAAAAAAAAAAAAAAGTCTAACAATGGCTTATTAAAGTTTCATGTGCTTCAGCTTCAGAATCACCTATAGGTCTTGCTTCAACACACTGCTGAGCCAAACCACCAGAATTTCTGATTCAGTAGGCCTGGGATGGAACCAGGCAACTGGCAGTTCTAAGTTCCCAGGTGATGTTTGATGACGCTGTACATTTGGGACTACACTCTGAGAACCACCAGTTTAAGGCAGTGCTACTCAGACTGCAATTCTCTAGAAGCACAAAATTCAGTGTAAGCATTTAGGAGTTTAAAGCAATCAGACAGTAATTTTATCTGCTGAAACTAATAATTTAAAAAGTGTGAACTTGTATTTTCTACATCTTAAATTTTTCTCTATTTTTATTGTGCCTGACAAAAGTATCGGTATGCAATAAATGAAAATTTTTTTTTAAATTGGTCCTCTGGCCTGGTGCAGTGGCCCATGCCTGTAATCCCGGCACTTTGGGAGGCCAAGGCAGGAGGATAACTTGAACTCCAGAGTTCAAAACCAACGTGGGCCACACAGCAAGACCCTCATCTCTACAAAAAATGTCAAAAAATTAGCCAGGCATGGTGAAGCATGGCTATAATCCCAGCTACTCAGGAGGCTGAGGCAGGAAGATGGCTTGAGCTCAGGAGATGAAGCCCGCAGTGAACCATGATCATGCCATTGCACTCAAGCCTGGGCTGACCCAGAGCAAGACCCCGTTTCAAAAAAATAAAAATAAAAATAACAACACAAAAACTGGTCTTTCACCACAGACAATTTGAAAAACATGGCCTAAAGAACATGCTATCCATCCAATTCACTAATATTCTTAATACTGGCTTGTAGGAAACATTACATAAGTTTCATGAACTTTGCCTCCCAAAGAAACAAATCAGCTTTAGCTAAAAATCAATAAAATAAGCAGTCGCATTATTGATGTTTGTTTTTTCTGTAAAACTATATTTAAAGACATTTATCACCTAAACAGATAAGTGCCCATTTACTATAAATTCCTTTTAGAATTTAATAACAGTATAAAGATTTTTTTCTCCTGAAAAACAGCTGTATTAAATTTTAAATTAATAAGAACTGAATCATTCATAGTTGCTCTATCTTAACTGCCTGTGAGGGGTATGAAGAAGAGGTGTGAGTGGAGGGCTTTAACGGACTGAGTAACTGATATCCTAAACAGAAATATAAAAGTGAAAACAATCTTGTGCAGAAAACTGTTATCCTAAACATCATAATTCTAGAATATTTGAATTATAAATCAACTTTTGGAAAACTTAATTATAAGTATAATGCTAACTTGTAACCACTCGATAATGCAACAAATGTTTACTCTTTTGTTCCCATATCTAATTGTTGGGTTTTCGAAAACCTTGTTTTAAATCAACAATTTCCTAATGCTAAGTAAGACCACCATCTTTAACACCAACTTAGAAAGGTGACACTAACATCAATGTAGCTTAAATATTCACTCGAGAATGGAAATGACAGTAGTAAAAAAAATTCAAAACAGTAGGTGAATAAATTACTGGTATTTGACTTTTAAAAACATTAGTTGATATTCAGTTAATTTACTTACTGATTTACAAAGTCATTTCTAAAATTATTTTGCATTCCTTGAATACTAAGGGTAGACAGATAACCCATACAGATAATTCCAAGATACCTATATATGAAAACAACCAAGAATTAGATCCAAAGTTGTGAAAAAGACAGAATGATTTCACAGGTCTAGGATGGAACCTGAGGTTCAGCATTTTAACAAGCTCCCAGGTAATGCGTAGCTGCAGACCAAACTCAAGTAGCAAAGTTATAAACTAGATAAATGTCTCAAAGTATCTTTATGGTAGAACCACTCTGGAAAACAGTTTGATCCTTTTTAAAGTTAAACCTTTTAAATGTAACTACTATATGATGAAGGCATTTCACCTTCAGGTATTTATTTACCCCAAAGGAAAACAGATCAAAGCCAAAAATCACTCTAAAGATAAACAAACGGTGATACAGCCATAAACTGAAATACTATTCAGCAACAAAACGGAGTGAACTATTTATACAAGCTGCAATATGTATTAATCTAAAACAAAAGTATGCTGAGTGAAAGAGGCTAGGGCAAAGAAAAGAGTATATACTGTGATTCCATTTATATAAAATTTTAGAGAATGCAAACCGCTAATCTACAGTAACAGAAAGCAGATGAGCATTTTCCTGAAGACCAGGAGGTGGAGGGATTGTGGGATGAGATCTGTTGATTATCTTGACTATGAAAACAGGTGTAACACAAACGTCAACACAACAAATTGCACACTTAAAATACATGCAGTCTGTATGTCAATTATACCTCAATAAATGTTTGCGTTTTATTTGAGACATTGACTCACTCTGTCGCCCTGGCTGGAGGACAGTGGTGCGATCACAACTCACTGCAGCCTTGACCTCTAAGGCTCAAGTGATCCTTGCACCTCAGCCTCCCGAGTAGCTGGGACTACAGCACACAGAACCCTGCCTGGCTAATTTTTCTATTTTTAGTGAAGACAGGGTTTAGCCATGTTGCCCAAGCTGGTCTCAAACTCCTTGACTTGAGCAATCCACCCACCTCGGCCTCCCAAACTGATGGGATTGCAGGTGTGAGCCACTGTGCCCAGCCTAATAAATTATTTTTAACAATAGCTTCCAAACACAAAATTCTGGCTAAAATAATGTCACTATATATAAAATATTAAGCTCTAATTCTTTGAAAATTCCACGTAATACACAACAGTATGCCTATACTAAGAGTAAGAGCCTCCTCTTTTGGGGAATTGGGTAGTAGGTGACTCAGAGTCCTTTAGGATCTTTCTTAGTTCCAAGTAACCACTGAAAACGTGTACTATAGAGCGGGGGTCTCCAACTCCTGGACCATGGACCACACAGCAGGAGGTGAGCAGAGGGCAAGCAAGCATTACCCTGAGCTTCATCTCCTGTCAGATCAGTGGCAGCATTAGATTCTCATAGGAGTGTGAACCCTATTGTGAACTGCACATGCAAGGGATCTAGGTTGTGCATTCCTTATGAAAATCTAATGCCTGATTATCTGAGATGGAACAGTTTCATACCAAAACCATCATCTCCCACCCTCATCCATGGAAAAATTATCTTCCACAAAACTGGTCCCTGCTGCCAAAAAGGTTGGGGACTACTGCTATAGAGTGAATAACAAAGCCAGTGATGATCCAGGCTTCAGTGGTAAGATTCTTACCAAAAAAAAAAAAAAAAAAAAAAAAAACAAATCTTAATCTATATAGTAAAACTGGAATTTTGCTAGCTACAGCTATAAATTTTGCATTAAATAATACAAAAAACTTGGCCGGGTGCGGTGGCTCAGGCCTGTAATCCCAGCACTTTGGGAGGCCAAGGCGGGTGGGTCACGAGGTCAGGAGTTTGAGACCATCCTGGCTAACATGGTGAAACACTGTCTCTACTAAAAATACAAAAAAATTAGTCAGGTGTGGTGGCAGGCACCTGTGGTCCCAGCTACTCGGGAGGCTGAGGCAGGAGAATGGCGTGAACCTGGGAAGCGGAGCTTACAGTGAGCCGAGATAGCGCCACTGCTTTCCAGCTTGGACGAGAGAGACTGTCTCAAAAAAAAAAAATAATAATAATAATAATACAAAAACACAGTAGATACCTTTTAAGGCATCTGTCCCATGTATCAACTGTCTACTCTACCATTCTCTCCCATTCTTTCCCACAAGAGTGTGCTGCCATCAGCCAAGCTGGTAAATCATCTCACCCTACTTGCAGCCACAGTTAACCATATTGAGCTAGATGTTTGACCTGAACTAGGCCAATCATATTCCATCTCCTGGAAATTTAAAAATGAGACTGAATCACTATTCTCAGCCAAAGCTGGCTGCTTAAATAAAAAATAAAATTAGAAGCTTTGAGGTAGCCACTTTTGGCCAAGAATATGTGAAAGCTCTGTAAAGTCCTTTTGCAGGAAAGCAAATAATAAAACTAAAGACTTTTTTAAAAATTTTATTATTATTATATTTTAAGTTTTAGGGTACATGTGCACAACGTACAGGTTTGTTACATATGTATACATGTGCCATGTTGGTGTGCTGCACCCATTAACTCATCATTTAGGATTAGGTATGTCTCCTAATGCTATTCCTCCCCCCTCCCCCAACCCCACAACAGTCCCCAGAGTATGATGTTCCCCTTCCTGTGTCCATGTGTTCTCATTGTTCAATTCCCACTTATGAGTGAGAACATGCGGTGTTTGGTTTTTTGTCCTTGAGAAAGTCTGCTGAGTATAATGGTTTCCAGCTTCATCCATGTCCCTACAAAGGACATGAACTCATCCTTTTTTATGGCTGCATAGTATTCCATGGTGTATATGTGCCACATTTTCTTAATCCAGTCTATCATTGTTGGACATTTGGGTTGGTTCCAAGTCTTTGCTATTGTGAATAGTGCCGCAATAAACATACATTTGCATGTGTCTTTATAGCAGCATGATTTATAATCCTTTAGGTATATACCCAGTAATGGGATGGCTGGGTCAAATGGTATTTCTAGTTCTAGATCCCTGAGGAATCGCCACACCGACTTCCACAATGGTTGAACTAGTTTACAGTCCCACCAACAGTGTAAAAGTGTTCCTGTTTCTCCACAACCTCTCCAGCACCCGTTGTTTCCTGACTTTTTAATGATCGCCATTCTAACTGGAGTGAGATGGTATCTCACTGTGGTTTTGATTTGCATTTCTCTGATGGCCAGTGATGATGAGCATTTTTTCCTGTGTTTTTTGGCTGCATACATGTCTTCTTTTGAGAAGTGTCTGTTCATATCCTTTGCCCACTTTTTGATGGGGTTGTTTTTTTCTTGTAAATTTGTTTGAGTTCATTGTAGATTCTGGATATTAGCCCAAAACTAAAGAACTTTTTGAAAAGAGTAACACCTCATTACCAAACGGTGTTCATTCTAGGAAAGCTAGTATGGTTCAATATTACAATATTCATCACTAATTATAAATACACCTAAGGGGAAAATCATATGGTAATCTCCACAGATGCCAAAAAAGCATTTGAGAATATTCAACACTCATTCATGGTAGATACACTACAGAATTTTTCCATGTTATGTACTTTTATGTATTACATACATATGTATTATATGCTATTATAAATATGTATATTGTTTTCTACATCTGTAAATCAATACAAAATTATCTACATCGTATTTAACAAATAAACACTAGAGACACTCACATTAAGTTCAGAAACAAAACAAAAATGCCCATTATCTCCACTACTATTTAACACAGAATTGGAAGTATTTGCGAATAGAACAGGGAAATGTAATTAGAAACATACTATTTGGAAAAGCAGAGGTGAACTATCTCTATTAGGTGGTGATATGGTATCTAACTCAATTATATAAGAGAATCAGAGAAAACTAGTACAAACAATTTAATAAAGTTGCAGGATATAAAAATTAACATATAGAAATCAACAGCTTTAACAAGTTATAAGGTATGAGAGGGAAGATTCCATTTACAATACCAAATAGATGAAATTCCTAGGCATAAGCTCAACAAAAAATACACAAAACCAACCCTCCAACAGGATACACAAGTAGACTTTGACAAATGAAGAGACAAACCACATTCCAAAACAGGAAGTCAACATCATAAAGATGTCAATTCTCTATAAGCTAATTTATAAATGTATGGTGAATCCCAGTAAAACTGCCAACATTATTTTCCGGAGTTAGACAAAACAATGATAAAGTTCATATGAAAAAATAAGAAACAACTGCCAGTAAACTCTGAAAAAGTAGAATAATGAGTAAGGGGAAGTGACTAGCTCTACCAGATATAAAAATAAATGATAAAAGATCAGATAATAAACAATTAATAATCTTATCTTTGAAAAGATAAAACAATTAATGATTTAAATAGTTTCTTGCACACAAAAAAAATTTTGAAGGAAAATTTAAAGGGAACAAAATTAAAAGTTAAAATATACACCAAATGACCTAAAAAAAATTCAAATATGACAGAGGTGGCATCTCATACCAGGGAGAAAAGATTATTTTTTTAAATGATGTTTAGACAACTGGATATCCACTTGAATGAATATACTAATCTACAACGCAGTGTATACTAGAACAAACTACAAAAGTTCTAAGGAAAAAATGAGTAATTAACTTGAAGGGGGAAATCTACTTAACTTTAATTCAAAAACCAAAAGCATTTTTTATTAAGGACTGAAAAAAAAAACTGACTGATATGTCAATTTCCCTCAATATGGAACTGAATAGATTACAGTCAACATATACACCAGACCACTATCTAGTTACAGTAATAACAAATAAGAATTGATGCTCAGCACATAAGAATTTCTTTAATGACCATATCTATATTTAAAATTATCTTGTTTTGGAAAATGACTATTCCTTCCTCTCAAGCTCCCTTTAGACCAGTGACCCAATACAAGCTGCCATTCTCTTACACCACCCATGTCTCAGGCTACAGTGAATAAAGTTAATCCAATAACTGAAGCGATGGCTCAAAATGAGCTAAAGAAATTCTTTCCCGAAATTTTTCAATCTCAAGTAGATTTTAAAAAACAAACCTCTCTTTCTCTTTCTCTCTCTTACACACATATACCTATTCACATACAAATATATTACATAGAAAAAAAGTATGGAAGAATGTACATTCACCCAAAGGTCAACCACAGAGATCTCAGAGAGCTGGAAGTTTAAGGGATTTGTGTTTTCTTCTTCACACTTTTTCTGCATATTCTGAATTTTTTTACAAATGAACACACATGATATTGTTATAATGGAAGAGTAGGTATTTCCAAAAACAGAATAATATAATGTGAACATTCTGGGGTTTTGTTTTTCTGGTTTACAGAGAAATTAACTACCTCAAGATATGCTCAGGTGGCTGAGTACATTTCCAACGACCATCTGTACTGTTTTATCACCCTACAGAATCAGCACCTTCCTGTGCTGTGTTAACGTCCTAACAGTAAATAAAGGGCAACTTTTATTTACGCCACTGTTTCTAAACACAATTCCACTGCAATACAGGCAAATGGTATCTAGATTTTTTTAAATTTTTTTGTGTAGAGACTTGCTATGTTGCCTGGGCTAGTCTCAAACTCCTGGCCTCAAGTTATCTTCCTGTCTCAGTCTACCAAAGGGCTGGGATTACAAGCATAAGCCAGAGTGCCTAGTCACAATATCTAGATTTACTTTAGTGCTTAAAAGTAATAATATTCTTTATATTCAATACATTTCTATTCATCAGTAATATGTTTCCACAAACAACGAAGAATCAATAAGTAAAATTCTGCATTTCACATCAGTATAAATTCAGTCTGAAACTTTAAAATACCTCCTCAGATTTCTCAGAAAATTTAAACCTTTGTGATTCATATGCAATGAAGATTAACTATTTTTTTAAAAAAAAGCAATCTGCATTATCAACTAAAATGCGATTCTTAACCTCCGTAATGAGTCATCAGGGTCATTTACTCTAGGTCTGATGATTCTCTGGAAGGGAAGTGGTAAACATCCATATGAAACTGTGGTAACAAAACAAAACAAACCCAGAAAGTTCACAGACTCCCTTAAGTCTACCTAGGCACCAAAGACCTCAGTTAAGAAACCCTGCCATAAGATGAAGATTTAAATGAAACTCCCTAATCCACAAAGTATCCGAATTGTTTTTATTCTGCCATAAATTTGCTGAAAATGCAGTCAGAAATCACAGTTCAGTAAACTCGTAACTAGTTTTGTCTCTAGTTTTCTGCCACTGCCACCACCCATGCACTGCCTCCACAGTCCATCCAATAATGATCTATTACAAATACAAACTTGGGGATATACCCTGCAAAACCCAGGTTCCCCATCAAGACTAAACTCTATATTTACTACACAAAGAGGGAAAAGATATACATATATATCTTTTAACAATAAAACTATAATAATCATACAAAATAAACTATATAACATACATATATAGTTTAATATCATTTATCACTTATCATTGCATAAGTAGTAAGTAATATATAACCCATGTTGCTGAATTAAGTAAAGCAGCGTTTTTCAAACTGTGAGTTGAACCACTAGTGAATCATGAAATCAATCTAGTAGCTCATGACCAAAATTATTTTTAACAAAATAGAACTGAAAAGGGAAAAATGCATATATATATATGTATATACACACACACAGCTAATCTTCATTACTTGCAAATTCCCTATTTGCAAATTCGCCTACTTGCTAAATTTTATTTGTGACACTTTCTCAGTCACTTGCAGACACGTGCAGAACAGTGAAATATTTGAGTTGCCCACCTGACATATATTCCCAGCTGAGGTCAAACAAGGTGACACTCTGACATCTTGTTTCAACTCTCATACTATAAACAAGCATCCTTCTCATGTTCTACTTGTACTATGTTTTTCACATTTTTATGCCTTTTGTGGGTAATTTCACTGTCTAAAGGGGCCCCCAAGTATGGTGCTGAAGTGCAGTCCAGTGTTCCTCAGCACAACAAGACTGTCATGTGCCTTATGGAGAAAATACATGTGTTACATAAGCTTCCTTCAGACATGAGTTACAATGCTGCCGGCTGTGAGTTCAATGTCAATGAATCAACAATGTATTTTAAACACACGATTTAAAAAAAACAGAAACATACATAAAACAAAGTTACAAACTGATCAGCAGATGAAACTGTTGTGACCAGGGTCTAGCGAGAACTTAACCCTATTATTTCCCTTGGAGCAATGGCTTAGGTATTAAATAATTCTGTGCTCATGGCAACATAACAGAACATAACTATCTCGAATCATGAAAATCAACTGTATTAGTATATGTGTAATATAGATATGTCTGTCAAAGTGCACTTTATTTCAGTTACACACAATGAGTGATAGTCAAAAAAACATTTGAAAGCCAATAAATTAGATCACAAGGAAAGAAACCCTGAAAGGTGTGGTAAAATGGTAAGGCAGAAAGGCATGGATCATGGGCACACACGCCAATCCCTTTTTTCTACCTAGACAAATCAATTCTACTGAATCCAGAATCACCCCTAACTTGTGATTTGGTTGGTAGATCTAGGATAAAGCTTTTAAGTGTACTTTATAAAAAGCATCCCAGATATTCTGGTGTGTGGCCAAGATAAGAACCACAATACTACCTCTCAAACTGGTGGTTTTCAAAGTTGGGTCCCTGGACAAGCAGAACCAGGATCACCTGGGAACTTCTTAAAAATGCAAATTCCCAGGCCCTATTCTAGACTTAATCAGACACTAAGAGGAATAAGACCCAGTGATCTCTGTTTTAACAGGCCCTCTAGGTGATTCTAAAGCATGCTAAAGCTTGAGAATCACTGACCTATATCTTTGGAAATTTTTGTGGGAGGTATTTTGAAAGCCTTGATGAATTCTGCAAGGTGGCTAGGCTATTTCAAATAAACTCCTACTGACCAAGCACCTATAATGTATAAACAATCTTCTTCCAAGTACTTGGCTTTACAGAAAGTGATCCGTCACTTTAAGCCAAAATTAAGTAAAACCTATGCATTACTTGATTAATAATCAAGCAGCACTATTTCTTTAGTCCATCCTCCGTAACAGTTTCTGTTCTTCCAAACTCGTTCAATAGGCACTGTTAATAATACAATTTTGCCTGTCCTAAAAGGTGACTCTACACTACATCCCAAAACTGTTTCAACTCTCTTAACAACTCTACTGGGTGTCACACACTTCCCTATATGAGTGTAACAACAGCCATCTAAAAAAAACTCATATGGCATTCAGGCATACAGGAATCATTTCAAGACTAATTTGTAAAAACTAATAGTATATTATAGTCAATTAGCTATTACATGAATTGATATTTAAACTCTGGTTCAAATCATGTCCCTCATGATATAAATTTCCACAGTATCATTTTCATTTTCCACATTAACACCTTGAAATGTGTTCATCTGTGTAAAACCCCTTTCTCTCCTACTAAGCTATAAGCTGCTTGTGAGTGGGTACCACATCTTACTCCTTTCTGCGTCTAAAGCACATAGCAGGTGCTGTACATTCAGTCATCAAATATTTACTGAGCAAATACCAATATGCCATCTATACCAAATGATGGAGTATACAAAGGTAACAAAGACAAGCTCCCTGTGCTTTTGAGGCTAAGTTACTGAATGAATAAACATCACAAACAACTACAGTGACAGTATGAGACAGTGCAGTCCATATGAAATGTCTAGCTTGCCAACATGATACCTGAATAGAACGGCTTTCTTCAAAAGAGTATCTTATTGTTGCTCTTCTGACTCAAGTTACTACTTGAGGCCATAAATAAATATTACAGTAAAAACACTGACAAGTCACTTAATAATTAATCTGACTTTTTTTTGTATAAAAATAGGAATACAAGCAAAAGTCCTATGCACAATGCAAGGCTTTGCTGACAACCAAACTGCCACTTAGGAATGACGGGTTAAGGTTTGCTATCCAAACTACAAACCATCAACAGAAAGCTACATTCTGCTAATTCTCAATTCCTCAGAGATGTTAAAGGGAAAGAATTTAAAATCAAAATTGCCTGACCTTGTAACTCTAGATTAAAAAGCTAACTTTAAGATCACATATTACTCACTTACAAAATGAGTACAAGAGAATTACTTGGTTACTTTACCGAGTAAAAAAGTCTTTGTCTAGAAATTTTCTAGAATAACCACACACATACACGCATGCACACACACACACACACACACACACACACACAAACACACACAAACACAGCTAACAGAAGCTGCCTCTGTAGCGTGTCTGTGAACCTGAGGAAGGAAAGACACTTTTTATGTATATGCTTTTGTGCTGTTAAATTTTTATATTTAAATCATGTGGATCTATTATTTTTCAATTTTAAAAAGCTAGTAGTAAATGTGCTAAATGTGAAAATAAGACATTTCTGTCTACAGTACCATCTCCTGTATAGTAATGGGAATAAAATCTGCAGCCTGTATGCTTTTGAGACAAGGACGACACAGGAATGAGATTGCCATTTGGGTCATGGAAATTCTCCTGAAGATTTCTGAACCTCAGGTCGTAGGTTCCTAAAACATCCATAGAAAAAACTAAGGGGTCCATGAACTTGGATAAGAAAACATAAACTTCTAACAAATTTAACATTTCCTTCAATTCCTAATGTAGACAACAGACCACAGTAGTACTAGCAATATCAACAGAAATCTAGATCTTTTCATGTCAAATTATGTCAAAATACTGTTTATATTTATCATTATTTTGAATTTACGATAACTAGATCCAACTGTAGATTCTGTACTTAATGTGTTAATAAAGTACATATATTAAAAATTGTTTATTTTGATAACTTTATTTCAATATAATTGATTTATCTGACCTTATTTTATGCATTTATGGCATCATTCTGAGGAGTTCCACCAGACTGCCAAAAGAGTCCATGTCACCAAAAAAAGGTTAAGAAGCCCTGGATCATAATTCTCAAATCAGATGCCAATACCCTTCACTTGGAAATTGAAGGAGGAAGCATTTTGGGGTTATTCCACCTAGAAAGTTCCAGAAATTAATGGGCAGAAGATAGATGTAATAAACTTGTTTTGCCAGTGACCATCCCATACAACCAACTACAAATTGAATGCTAATAGTGCCCCAGTTGAGAAACATCTCAAGAATCAAATAAATGGCATGACTACCCTCATCAATACCATACTTTTGAAAGTTTCCAAACAAAAGTGTTCATCCAAGAATTCAATGGTATACTGGAATGTCTCTCTTTATTCACTTCTCTAGTGTACAATACCCACTGCATAGATTTTCATCACTAAAACTTTTCTTTCCCATAACTACCTAATCATCTAACCTTAAAAAAATCATTCTGAAGAACAAAAACAATATTTATTAATTATTCAGGGCCCAATTATTACTCTACGGATTAATTGAAGATTTAGTTCTCTTAGCAAAAAATTTTCAAGGTCTTTAGTTTTTAAAATCAATTTGGTTGTCAACTGCTGTGCCAGAAAACAGAGAAGGACGGAGGAAAACACACATATTAACTTGTAATGTTTGAAAGCGCTCTCTTTTTTTGTTTGTTTGTTTTTAAGAGACAGGGCCTCAGTCTCACTCTGTCATCCAGGCTGGAGTGCAGTGGCGCTATCACAGTTCACTGCAGCCTTGAATTCCCGGGCTCAAGGAATCCTCCAGTTTCAGCCTTCTAAGTAGCTGAGACTACAGGTACATGCCACTCTACCCAGCTGATTTTTTTATTTTTTGTAGACATGAAGTCATACTATGTTGCCCAAGTTGGTCTCAAACTCCTGGCCTCAAGCTGTAAAAATGTTTAATTGGCATGAGAAAAAATGTGAAACTCTATCACAGAATAATGCATGGGAATACTCCACATTTTACTCTTCCATCAACCTTCGTATTTGTTATCCTGTATAACTGAAAATTGTTACCAAAAAAATGAGTGTTGCCTATAAGACACAGACTTAAGTTTTTACAAAAAAACGTAATCTTGGCCGGGCGTGGTGGCTCACACCTGTAATCCCAGCACTTTGGGAGGCAGAGGCAGGCAGATCATGAGGTCAAGAGATCAAGACCATTCTGGCCAAGATGGTGAAACCCCATCTCTACTAAAAATACAAAGATTAGCTGGGCGTGGTGGCACGTGCCTATAGTCCCAAGCTACTCAGGAAGCTGAGGCAGGAGAATCACTTGAACCAGGGAGGCGGAGGTTGCAGTGATCCAAGATTGCGCCATTGCACTCCAGCCTGGGCGACAGAGCAAGACCCTGTCTCAAAAAAAAAAAAAAAAAAAGTAATCTTTAAAACTAACTTTTCAGATACTTATTAAACAGATGAGGAAATGGGGCTCAATGAGGTTAAGTAATTTACCTCACCCATAAGGAAAGTGGCAGAGGCCAGGATTGGAACCTAAATCACAATTTCAAAGCTCCAACAACTTCACCAAATTAGCAGCAAAACTGAATGCTACTTGTTGACTCCCCAACCAAAACGTGAGACACGTCCTTAGCCCATTTAAAAAAAAAAAAAAAAAAAGCAAGCAAGCAGGGAAGCAAAGATAGGAGTTAGAGAGGTAGCAGATAGGCTGACTCTCCAGTCTGCATTCCTCTGACTTTATAGCAAGAGCTGCTCACAGTAAAACAAAAAACCCAAAAGCAGACAGATACAATGAAACAGTGCTGAGGAGAAACTGGAAGTGACTGGCATCTTCCTCCACAGTGTTAACCCTGTAAGAAGCGGTTCTGCATGATAGAACATGTAAATTTAAAGCTCTGTCCCATTTAAATAGTATAGACAAGGCAAATAATCGATGATCAACTTTAAGTTAAAATCAAATAATCACGATGGACCTTCTGCCATCTGCATTGGTCTCCTTCATGGTTTATTCCTATCAGCCTCTCCTCCTCATGCTGTCTCTACGCACCCATTACTGTTTTTCTACTTCAACTCTACTTAAAACTAAATGAAGATGCAGAGCTGCATTGTTCACCGATACAACGAAACTCAATCCAAGTGACCAGCATCATGCTAAGTGCCTGTATTACAAACTTTTTATCACTTAAGACAGAAAGTGACAGAAGTACCTGGATTGCTATCCTGCCTGTCTTGGGTACTGAATACAACACACATGATACCTTCCCTCAAGACATTTAGTCTTGTTGGGGAAATAAGTGTCTACTCTCTCTCATGCACATGCTCTTTCTCATACATATATAAAATTCACACACACACCCTTACACATACACTCAAGTGAGAAAAATGATACTAGAAAATTAAAATAAACTCAAGGGGTAAGGACTAAAAGCACTACTGAACTTCAGAATACTTACAGCAATGAGTAAGCCTAGTAAAGTGAAGAAAACTTCATGAAAGCAAGATGATCATAACCAAAACATACACAGAATGGATTGCTCTACTAGGCTCTAGGAAAAATTAATATTAGATAGTGGATGAATATAATTGATTCTCATTAAAGAACGACAAGCCAAATTGACAGGATCTCAGCAGTATTAAAGAGTTCAACCTTAAGCATTAATTTCTTCCCAATATTTAATGTCACATTTGTTAGTTCTTTTCATCTAATAATAATCCTGGACAATATGCCAGCAGATAGACATGCGGTTTCAGAGGTTCAAGTAATTTTTAGAGTCAAAGGTACTTTAAAGGTCACTCAGTCCAATTCTATTTCACAAATAAGAAAACTAAGGGCCAGGAAGGTTAAATAATTTCTACGAGGTCAAACAAAACTCATCCCTTACGACTTTGAAAATTAATAAGTGTGAAGAGTTTGCTTTTTTTAAAAGGACACTGGAGACTTCTTTTATAGTCTTTGATTCAAATTTCATTTAAAACATAATACATACAAATTATTCTAAGCTCATTAAAACATCTTACAAATTTATGGTTTGTAAAAACACACTAAGTATACAAATTCGCCTTGGGACAAACCATGGATTAAAATGACTTAATACTTTAACTTCCTAACTTTTGATCATGCTATATTACCATCGGTAGCAGATCTCTCAGGGCAGCTCCCCAGCTGAGAGGGTAACACTTCTCAACATAGGTATACTAACTTCCCCTGCTCTTTGAATGGCAGACTCAGAGGTAGATACCTGATGCAAGCCAGACCAATAACGCTCTCTATCTCAAGCATCTGGAATTTTGAACTTTTAATGGGAAAATAAATGATAGAACAGTAAAGCTATAATGGACCTTAGCTATCTTCTAGTTCTCAACCCATTCGTTTTACAGATGAAGCAGTACAACGGTGAAGCAAGAGCCCCAGAGTCAATCAGCCTGAGTTCAAATCCTGACTCTACCATGTTCTTTTTTAGATGGATGATCTTAGGCGAGTTACTTAATTTCTAAAGTTTCAGTTTCTTCCTCTGAAAAAGAAGTAGTAACACTTATATGTCTTACTCTTAAAATCAACCCTAAACCATCTATTAAGTTTAACAAAGTGCCTGGCACATGCTCAACACACTCAACAACACACACTCAAATGTTAGCTGCGATAGTAGTGATGAACAACCTGAGGCTCAGAAAGGCTAAGCGACTTCCCAAATTATATGGCCATTTAACCCACTTAGGCATAAATGGGTTAATCCATGACAACCAGAACTAGAAACAAAAACTCCAGAATCATACTTCAGTGGTCTTTCATCTATACCACCCTACAAACTCCTAGGCCTAACATTCAAAACTACCTATAATTTAGTCTAATTCTACCTTTTTTCCAACCTAATCTCCACCCCTATTTTTACTCCTTCATTCACCAAATATTTACTGAGTGCTTCTATGTTTTAAACAGTTTCTAGTGCTGAAGATATAACAGGGATAAAATGAAGGGGAAGACAGAAGCAAAAGATGTCTGCATGTCCGAATGAAAACAGGGGAATGATATGGTCAGCAACATCAGAGTGCTATCCTCCTAAAGTTTCTATTAGCAGGAAGAATAGGAAATGACTGACAGAAAGCATCTAATATGGAAGAACCTTCCTTTGGTCTACTCAGCATCCTCAGAACTTCCTTTAGATATTCTTATGCTCAAATATTTGCTTCAACATACACCATACAACCAAACCTGAAAGCTCAAATTGTTACGCCTCTTTCCAAGAAGCCTTCTCTATGACATGCAATGAATCACCTCATGCCTCTCAACTACACTAACATTTAACTTTCTCTAATGCTCTTTTGATGTCTGTCAGGTTGTCTTAACCCTGTAGTTTTTGCTAACTTTCCAGATAAATGTTTTTGGACTTAATGGTTCATTTAAGTTCCATGAAATCGAAGTCTGCATCTTCTTTTATTCCTAACATTTCAGTACACAGCCTTACACATACTTTTCCTATACAGAATACTTTAGTTTCCCAATATCTTATTTAGATAACAACTGGCATTTAGATAATACCTGGCACGTCATTTGCTTCTGTTAAAAGAAGAAATGCTTCATGTTTTTACAGTATCAATTTACAAAACTGCATTTTATATCCTCTCCATTATGAAACATGAAATATATTAGTGCCAATAGTAATTCTGAAAAGGTTATCAATACGGATTATATTCCTACCGTATCAATTCAAAATACCACTTAAAATATTAACATAATGGCAAAAATTAGACAACATATGAGAGGAAATATGGCAATTCAAATTAGTCATGGATCTTCTTTAAAAATAAGGTGAATCACATGATTCATGTAGACTGGTACATTCTGGTATGAAAAAGTGTCTCACACAAATCTATACACACCTATGAGAGTTACTTAAAACAAGATAAAGATTTATTATTACAACCATATCCGCGTGTGAAAAGATTCTATATTTAAAGAGGCCTCTGACTCAAGAGGAAAAAAGAATACAATATTTAGATATACATAGTACCAAAGTAAGCAACCAAAAAGAATTCCTGGAAAAAGAATTTATCAAACGCTGCTAATAAATTTTATATATAGACAGACATTGGGGGAGGGGGAGAAAAGACACAAATATAGCTCTTGGAACAGAAAAACACTCAACACTCAACAAACATTTTTCAAGCATGTATTATGTGCCAGGCACAGTTCCAGGCACTTGGAATATATTAATAAGCAAAATAAGCAAAGATCTTTACCCTTAGAGACATTATATTCTAGCAGGAGAAAAATGTAAACAATACAATGGGACAGTTCCCACAAATTTCTTATATGCTTAAGATAACATAAACAGTGGGATAAATATAATGGTGCCAATACAGGGGAAAGCAAAGTTAACAAACTGCTAAGAGAAAGAAAATCTGAAAACCCAAGAGCAAAAGTCAGACCAAATTAAGTAATGAAAAAAACTACACTTCTTAATAATTTAACAGTCTAACCAAATTGGCAACTTTTAAGGTTTCCAAATTATAAAAAGTAAAATATTATTTACAAAAACTATAATGAACTTAATCACAGTTCAGATGATAACTGTGGGTTCTCTAAGAACCCTGAATATGCAGCATGGTGACCATGAGTATATGCTTTTGTGACACCAATGTCAAGGGTCTGAATTTCAGCCCTGCACTAGCAGCAAGACCTTTCAGTTTTTCCTCTATAAAACAGAAATGGTAATACCTCATAGGGCTGTTACCAGAATTAAATGATAATCAAAAACTGGAAACAACTAAAAAATCAGAGAGATGCATAAAGATAGCATATCAAATTCATTGGAATACTACTCAGCAATATAAAAGAACAGACTCATACAAGGATGAACCTTAAATGCATCGTGCGGAATAAAGGAAGCTAGACACAAAAAAGTATGTATGATTCCATTTATATGAAAATCTAGAAAAGGCAACCTAACCTACAGTAAAACAAAACAAATCAACAATTGCTTGGAACTAGGAGTGGAAAGGGACTGGTTGCAAAGGAGCACAAGGGAACTTTTCCAATGTTGGAAATGTTCTATGTCTTGTTTTCATGCATGTATGCATTTGTCAAAATTCATCAAACTCCACACTGTAAATAGGTACTTTTTTTGTATGTAAAGTATACCTCAAAAAAAGTTTATTTTAAAAAAGGATTAAATGAAATAATATATGTAAAGCCCTTAACACAGTATCTCGGATATATGAAGTATTCAGTAAATGGCAAGTATCAGTAAAAACATCAACTACCACTATACAACACTCATGAGGAGGTGGCAGAACCGCTGGCTGCCTGATTTTTCTGGTCTAAATTCTAAATAAACATAAGTGTGCAGTACTTGACCTAGACCAAGTGCCGTGAGGAGCATTACAAAGACCAAGTTAAAGGAGGATGCCAACTGGCAGCTCTTAGCAGAGGACAATTATAATAAGGATAGGGAAGAAAAGTAAAAGATGTTTGCATGTCCAAAAGAGGAGGCTACACAGAATGACATGATTATCAATGACACAATGTTACCAATGCCCAAGAACACCTAAATCACCTCATCCAGGCATTGTCAGAATGTAACTCAGTCAGAATGTAACTCAAAACTGAATAATGACTTTGTTTATATAAACGAAGTCTAATGATAGCCCAATAGCTACACAGAGGAGACAGGCCTTAATTTTAAGGGTGGGTGGGGATAGAGGGGGAATGAGAAAAAGCCATCCATGAAGGCTTCAAAAGATTTTGCCAACCAAGCAGGACAGCACAGTTCAGAGACACCCAGCAACAACTGTGAATCCGTAAGCCAAGGTTTGTTTGTTACAAGCCTACTGATTTAAAAGAAAAAATCTTATAAAAATAAGGAGTTAAGGACATCTAGATATTGAAAGTTACTTAAAATACAATTCAAGTGAAACACAAAACATTTGTGAAATGTATGACATTTTACTGCTGTTTAGAAATATTTATCAAGGCAGAACCATTTTTATAAATACATAATTCTGTTTAATAACAGAAGTCCTGTAAGACCAGAGAAATGAATTTGCTGTCACTCATGAAAACACAAGTCTTCTGACATACATATTTAAAAAAGAAAGAAAAAGAAAAACTAATACTCCAATTGGACACTCTGGGAAGCAAAAGATTTCAGACTATAAATCTTAACTGTTAAGGTTTGCTTAATTTTGATTTTAAGAATCTCTACTTTTAGCATTTATTAAAGAGGCAGAAAGGACAGGACAAAGAATCAGAGGTTCTGGGTTTCAACTCTAGTTTTATCAGAATTTGGATTTCTTCTTCCTTAAAATTGGGCAATTGAAGTAGGCTACTGAAAAGTATCCAAGTTTAGCACTCATGCTCTAGTCTGAAAATAATTTTTTCTAAAAGAGCTAATAAAAAATTGCAAGGCGCGGCAGGGCACGGTGGCTCACGCCTGCAATCCCAGCACTTCGGCAGGCCGAGGCAGGTGGATCAAGAGGTCAAGAGATCGAAATCATTTTGGCCAACACGGTGAAACCCCGTCTCTACTAAAAATACAAAAATTAGCTGGGCATAGTGGCACGTGCCTGTAGTCCCAACTACTTGAGAGGCTGAGGCAGGAGAATCGCTTGAACCCGGGAGGCGAAGGTTGCAGTGAGCCGAGATCGCGCCACTGCACTCCAGCCTGGTGACAGAGCTAGACTCGGTGTAAAAAAAAAAAAAAAAAAAAAAAAAAAAAATCTGCAAGGCGCGGCCAGGCGCAGTGGCTCACACCTGTAACCCCAGAACTTTGGGAGGCCGAGGCGGGTGATCACCTGAGGTCAGGAGTCTGAGACCAGCCTGGCCAATATGGTGAAACCCTGACTCTACTAAAAATACAAAAATTAGCTGGGCGAGGTAATGGGCGCCTATAATCTCAGCTACTCGGGAGGCTGAGGCAGGAGAATCACTTGAACCCGGTAGGCGGAGGTTGCAGTGAGCCGAGATCGCGCCATTGCAATCAAGCCTGGGCGACAACAGCGAAACTCTATCTCAAAAAACAAATAAACAAAAAATTGCAACACGAGTTAAGCACTTTTATTTTTAATGAAGCATGAAAAAATTACTCGTAAGTTATCTTACTAAATTAAGATAAAATACCAAAACATATGTGGCATACTAAGGACCACGTATGTTGGTGATTGCAAAAAGTAATATATCTTCCAGGAGTTAACTGTTCACTCTAGAACAGATTTCCTTTTTTTTGTTGGAGGGGATGGAGTCTCGCTCTGTCCCCCAGGCTGGAGTACAGTGGCACGATCTCTGCTCACTGCAACCTCTGCCTCCCGGGTTCAAGCAATTCTTCTGCCTCAGCCTCCCTAGTAGCTGGGATTACAGGCGCGCACCACCAGGCCCGGCTAATTTTTGTATTTTTAGTGGAGACGGAGTTTCACCATATTGGCCAGGCTGGTCTCGAACTCCTGACCTCGTGATCCGCCCACCTCGGCCTTCCACAGTGCTGGGATTACAGGCGTGAGCCACCGCGCCCGGCCTAGAACAGATTTGACTCAAGTTCTAAAATAATAGGATCCAAGTAATTACACACAATACTGGTACTTTTAAGGCCATCTTTCTTTCGGATCAAGACCCACAAAATAGCAAAAATATCCAAAGTTGTGCTTATTAAGGTTCAATGTAATTAACTATTGTATATAATATAATTTTATTTTAATTTTCCTTCCCATGGAAAACTGAGTCGTTAGAAACAAATTAAAAAAAAAAGGGTTCTAACATACAAAAAAAAAGTTCTCACAGCTCCAAACCTTAGTGATAAATGGTGGGTTTTTATAAACATATATATATATATATATATGCTCACACAAATATATATGCATATGTGCGTGTATATATATGTATTACATATTTGTGTGTCTACACACACAGTTAAGTTCATCCCGATGCTACGGCCATATGCATTTTCTACTGAAAATGTAAGACTTTCAAGTAATTATACATCAAAGAGAAATGTGATTAAATCAGAGCAAAGTAGTAATAACAGGGTAACATAATGAGGTCAGAACTCGACCAGCCAATCAAAGGCATAAAAGCATTTCCTGCAATATTAATAGTCAAAAGAGAAAACCAATCACGGAAACCTCGAGCTTCCTTTTGACAGTCACTGAAGCAAGAGAACCAATCCACACACACCCGAGGTTGACAATAAGGCGGGACTGCAGGTTCATTGAAGAAATTCTTGAGGGTGCAGTTACTATGAACTTCGCACGCAAGTAACACCACCACTCGAGTCATAAACACTCTCTGTCAAGCCAGATGAAATCCAACTGTCTGCAAAATTTAACCCATCGGAGGAAAAGCAGCAGTTTTCCCAAAAGGTGCTGTATTATCAAAATTACAACTGCCAATTTAGATGCACTAGATCCTCAACTTCTAAGGACCACCTCGCAATGACAATTCTCGAGGACAACGCTACGCCGGCGGCTCGCTTCGGGGCATCCCCGGCTACTCTCTAACGTTGCGCACGGAGCACCGCCGTCCCGGCGGAGCAGGCAGAGCCCGTCCGCCCCGCGCCCGGCTCAGGTCGGCTGAACTGGCCGGCGGGCGGCCCTCGGACGCTACGACCCGCTCGGTAGTCGTGGCCCCCGCCCTCCCCTGCCGCAGTGCTGCACCGCCTCATCCCGCTGCACCTTCGCGGGCGGGGGAGCCAGGATGATTACATTGCTGGGAGGAAGATGTTTGTTTTGAAAGCACCCTTCCACAGTCATTTCAAAGAGAACTCAATACAAAACCAAAGGTAAAAATGGAAAAAATAATAATCTTGGCTAGCCAAATAATACCACGCTATTAATTAGCCCCGCGCCTGGGGGAGGTAGGTGGGAATGTAAACAGACACCGTACGCCAAGTGCGGCCAGCGCATCCCCTGCGCCATTCCCGGCCGCCGCTTACGGCAAGGCCCCCTTACGGCAGCGTAAGCAGCGCTGCGAGCTAATCACAACACTGGGACGCAACAACATGGCGGCCGCGGGCGGGCGCTACGCCGGCCGAGAGGGTTTACGCTACTCCGCCGGCGTAGAGTCCCGTGCGTTAGAGCGGCAGCGGCGCCCTCCAGCGAGCGTAAAGCGCTCTGTGAATGGCGAGGCCCGACTGACAAAGGGGAGGGGGGAGGAGGGAAGGGGGGGGTAATAAACACTCGAGTCCCTACCGATTCCTCCTCCTTCTCCATCCCGGTGGGCATCTGGGGCACGGCCCGGTTGATGGAGACGCAGTCGTTGAGATCAGGCATGTCCTTGCCGCGGTAGATAGGCAGCGGCTTGGCGGCGTCCAGCGCCCGCGCTCGGAAGGAGAGTTTACTCATTGTCTCCCCGCCTTACAGGAACAGCCCGGGCGGCGGCGGCGGGGCGGGCGGGGAGGGGGGGAGGACTCCCGCCGCCTCCTCCACCTCCTTCCTCAGTGCAGCGCGGCCGGCCCGCTCCTCCTCCTCCTCACTGCCCCCGGCCACAGCATGGGCGCCCACCCCGCCCGAAAACAGCCCCCCGCCGCCCGCGGCCGCTTCCACACACTAGATCCGCCGCTCGCCCGCCCGATCCGCTCCCTGCGCCATGGCCAACATGGCGGACATTACCACAGCGGCGGTGAGCGATCCCGGCAGCCCGCGCGAGAGCGCGCCCCCGTCGCGGGAACGCGCCTCGCCCTCTCCCTCCCTCCCTCCTTCCTCTCCCTTCCCCTCCCTCGCCTGCCCACCCACTCTCTCCGCGGCGCTGCCTGCCCGCGGGAGCGTGCTCGGTCTCGGTCCGCTCCGGGGAGGGGGGGCGGGGGCGGCGCCCCTCCGCTCGCCGGCCGATGATTTCGCTGTGTGGCAGGTGCCAGGTGCGCAAGTTCGCCCGCGCCCGGGAACTTGCGCCTCTCCCTCCGCCGTCGGGTTCACCCCTCTCGCTGGGTGTCCCGGAGGAAAGCGCCGGGCAAAGACGGCTGCGCCGAGCAGCGCGTGTGTGCAGAAGTCCAGGAGCGGGAAGGGAAGATGTCGACCCGGACCCCACCAGCCATCACCCAAGCCTGTACTCGGACGGCGCTTATCCCCAAGGCGCCCTGAGCGCAGGCTAATTCGCATCCTCCGAGGCGCATATCTCCGAGAGGTGCGAAAGGTCTCTCCCATCAGTCCCATCAGTCAGTTCGGAGGACTGGACCGCGCTGCTGGTGCCAGCCCTCTTCTACGCCCTCCCCTCCGTCCCTGTCCGAAAGACCTCTCCAAGGTGCGGCAGCGCGTTCGTCCTCGCCTTCGCGGGGAGGATGCTCAGGGCAGCAGTGAGGGTTCATGGTTTGAGGCTGCCAGATGCAACAAGTGAACTTAGGTTCCCTGTCACCCAAACTTCGGTACAGCTGTTTAGTGGATGGTAGGTATTTTTCTGAGTTCAAAAATAGTAGCTTTCCTAAAAGTTCAGCTTCTAAAAATTTAACCAAGGCAGCACACATTTGCGAAGTAGTAGATGTGTGTCAAATGTGGGGTGCTGTGGAAGACTCGAAGAAATCTGAGAAAAGGTTCCTGCCTCAGAGAGCTTTCACCTTAATGGGATGCCAGGATGGCTGGAAAGATGAGTAACAGAGACGTAAATAGTTGAAGAAAATGACAGCTGGAAAGATAAATGACAACTGAAAAAGTGTAAATATTTTAAGAAAACAATACAAGAGATGACACAGGCAGTAAGTAGCACATGATTAATTACCAAACGAGATCTAGGCAATAATTGTGAGCATTCAGAGAAAGGAGGCATGACTGCAGCCTAAACTGGTTAGAGAAAGTTCTCAAGAGGAGGGAAAATCAAGGTGACTCAAATAAGTACTAGCTATTGTTGACATCAACCTGGTTTAGCCAAGAGGCTCTTGGTTAGTCTTTAAGCATTACACATTTCTCACAAAACCATACAAAGAGAGTTTTTAACACATTTTACCATTTTCTAATAATTGATCAATGCTCTGCCTAACTCAGAGAAAGGCAGATGATTTCCTAAAGACCAACAGTGAAAAAATGGATTCCTACTGTCACTTCTTTGTGACAATAAAACTATATCTCTTCCTCTATTACGTCCTTCTTCCCCTCCTCCACTTCCTCCCCTCCCCCTTTTTCCTCCTCTTCCTCTTCCCCTTTTCTCTCTACAGTCTCCTCCTTTGAAGGCAGAATGGTGGATATAGTCTTCATGGTAGTGTCCAAATAGTCTAACCAGTCTGTCCCAGCAAAACTCCGAGTATTGTTTAGTGGGGCTTGAGTGTTTTTCATCCACTTTGTTGTTGGAAACAATGGAGTTGCTGTGACTCATTTCTTGTAAGCGGTACCTTCCTCAAGCTTATGGGCATGTCCTGCTCTCTAAGTGCTACCTCTGGAACAGTTCCAATCCTCTGGAAGCAAGAACAAGAAGTTCTTGGGAGGGGGTCAGCACTGGGTTCAAGCCTGAAAGGGAAGAAAAAAGCAATAGTTGAAGAAATGAGTCATCCAGAGCTTTCATCTGGATGCCCAGCCCTCCTCAGGTTCAGGAAGGATAGCTTTCTTCTAGTCCCTATGTTTAGTTTTACTGTTTCTCTCAGAAAAGGAAATATCGAGTATGTGTAATATACCATCCATTGTAGTAACATGTTATATATATTATCTCAACTAGTTGAATTCCACTTAATTCTTATTATAATTCTATGAAAAAATATAATTTTACCAATAAGAAAACTGAGCATCAGATAATTTGCCAAATTTCAATTCCAACAACTTGCAGAACTGGGCTCAAATTCAGGTCTGACCTGACTCCAAAACTCTGGTTTTCTCAGTGGTGCTACCCTGCTGTCCAAGCTATTCAGCTTATTGACCAGTCAGCATTCTAAAGCTGCTAATTCAAAGTTAATTACTAAGAACTTCCAACCAACGGCCAAGAGAGCGCATAAGCCAGAGCCTAAAGTTGCAGTAGACCAAGGAGGGCAGGAACAACATCTGTCTGTCAATCACTGTATCCCCAGTTCCATGCCTCACATATGGCAGGCATCTAAAGTATATTTGTTGACTGATATTCCATGAAGAAATTCACTGCTACTGACCCCATGCCACTCTAGCTTATAGTTCACATACCTTACTGGCCTGTCACCTGACCTAGCTATTGCTGCCAATATTTGTTCTTACTGTGGCCTGCCCTGTTGTTGTCCAGCTTCCTACCTTTGTGCATAGAGATTTTAGAACCAATTAATGTTATTCAAAAACACCTTTTTGAAACCTGGAATTTATAGGAAGGGATTTTTGCTGTAGTAGTTGTTTCTTTGTTGTTCTTTTACTTTGACCATGTAAAAGATTTCTTCCCCAAATCTCCATTTTCTTCTTGCCCTGTAGGCAATGATTATAGAGCTGGGAATAAAACCTTTTGAGGCAAATAACACAATATGCTTTTCAACAGAGACACAGCCTGTGTTTTCTTGGCTTCCAATTCAGTGCCCAAACTGGAATGCCTCTGTTCACTTTTGGAAAGTAACTTTTATTTGTATATAAATATTACTTTTCATAAAGTTTATTTCTGATTGATTTGTTGAATACTCATATAATTGTTAGTGCTAAAAGCAAAAAATATCTTCTTATAAAATAAAAAATTCTCTCATGAAATATTTTTATCAAGACCTGCCTCAAATGGGTGTGCAGCCTAATAGCCTATTTTAATTTCCACATACAATGCGCTAAGTGTAGTCATTCTAAAATCAGTCCACTTCAGATATGCTCTAGACCAATTCCAAATGACATGCATTTAGCTCAGCAAACATAATATATAAGCACCCAAGAATTAAAACCAGTTTTAAAGCCATATCAAAATAAAATCACTGTCTAAATGTAGTCTAAATTAGAATAAATGTCAAATAACTGTTAGAATTAGGATTACATTCCAGTGTCCATCTCCCAGCACTATAATGAAGGCAGGCAGCTTCCAAATAATGGACAAATTACTTTTTGAAAGGAATCTTAAAACTAGTAAACACAGTTGCTATTCAGCTATTTTAGAGTTTTGTAAATGTCACGTTCTTTCTAATTGGCTCCTGGTTTCAGCAAAACCAATTGAAAGTTAATTGGGTTAGTATGTGAACTGCGTCTCCACCCCTCCCCCTTATGTTCCCAGGAATGAGCCTAGTACTAATAAAGCTTCGTTGTTTTTCATATGTAATCTGAATGTGGGGTCTGCATTCATTACAATCAACTGGAATCAGTTCCGTGGTTCCAGTGCCCTTTTCTGAGGCAGCTCTGCATCTTTGAGACATAGGGACAGAGACTACACTGAGAGGTGACCTGCCAAACATCTACTTCTACCTCTGCATTTGCCACCGTGGGAATAGCAGATGGTAAATAAAAATTTGTGACTGTGGCTCAGTTTCTTAGCAGCATCGCTCCTCTCAGACCTGGTTGGAATCACAGGGTGCCACCTTGTGTATAAGCTGACGATTTACTTCCCAGTTCCACAAAGGATCCAAATAGACTCCAAAATAATCAGCCTGAAAGCTCTGCATTTTGTTAACTAAGAAAAAAAGAAACAGATTTGAAAACACACAGCTCCAGAGGGTCCACAACACCCAATTTTGAATCACACTGACAGCCTGTCTCATTTGTTGCCCCACCCCTGACCGTAAAACACACCCAGTGCTCCACATTTGGAATAGATTGACGATGCTCACTCAGGCTTTTGGATGGGGATAAGAGAAATAAGTAAAGCTCTTGTGATGAAGCTAATGAATCTGACTTGGACAGTTATGTGTGTCCAAACAGCAAGCAAGCTATGTAGATGTAATTTCAGGACTTTGGAATTTTTTTTTTTTTTTTTTTTTTTGAGATGGAGTCTCTCTCTGTCACCCAGGCTGGAGTGCAGTGGTGCAATCTCGGCTCACTGCAACCTCCGCCTCCTGGGTTCAAGCAATTCTCCTGCCTCAGCCTCCTGAGTAGCTGGGATTATAGGCACATGCCACCACGCCTGGCTAATTTTTGTATTTTTAGTGGAGACAGGGTTTTGCCATGTTGGTCAGGCTGATCTCAAACTCCTGACCTCGTGATCTGCCTGCCTCAGCCTCCCAAAGTGCTGGGATTACAAGAGTGAGCCACCGTACCTGGCCTGGACTTCGGATTTTTGAGAGGCACTAGGTTCCATTGAGCTGATGAATATTAGCCTACTTATTTTAATAAAATAAGCAAAATAATTATTTTTAAAAATAAATACTTATTTTAATAAAATTGGATGATAGTGAGGTTTTAAAAATGGCTGAGTTTGGAACAGAAAAACAATTGTTGGAGCAAGGCCACGGGAGGTAAAAAAAAATAGGATCCTTTCCAATCCAGCTACCTTGCCCTTGAGAAATTCCACACTTGGAGGAAACCCACTCTAAATTCAGCACAGCTGTCATTCAGCTGAAGCCACTATTACATTCATGGAACTAGCTGGACGATTCATATTATTTTCATAAGGGTGTTGGAGTGGAGATCCTGGGGCTTTGGGGGCTACAGATGTACACCCACTGTTGGTTTAGGGCTCCTGAAATGTATATTCTTCACAGCTTCTGTCTCCATTGGTGCATCCTCTTCTCCTGAGGCACCTCTGAAAGGTAACTTGGAAGATTGTTTCAATCCCTGTGAAGGCAGTTTAGTCTCACTGACTTTGCTGGCCCATCTCAGACAACAAGCAGGCTCAGAGCACCGAGCTCACTGGGGTCCAAGTGTTAGCTAAGAGGAGTCCATTGTTAGGAAACTTGGGTTGCTAGTCTAAACATGGTTCCTCTCACCTATTTTTTTAAATCTCTACCACCAACAAAGGATTAAATGTTTATAACCACAGATTTGTGAATGGCGTATGCAGCTGGAATCCTGAATTGAAGAAAATCGGTGAATTGATTTATTAACAGCCATGCCTTACTGATCTGATCTTTTGTTGTCCCCTAGAACAAAATAACCTGTTTCCTAAGAAAAGGTTCTGATAGTAGCATATTGAGAGCCCCTTAAATTCCACAGTGACTTGTTAGGAGGTAGAAAGGAAAGCAACTTTGTTTTCTCCAAATTAGAAGACAGATTTACTTGTCTTTCCTCAGCTATTAGAGGTGACTTTGGCAGGGAAACAAACAGAGACCACTGAAATAAAACACACTAATTACTTAGAAATTTACTGACTCACCCATACCTCTCACCTTGTTTCAGAAAGGATTTCAGGTGGCTTTTGAGAGTTGCTAAAATATGCTAGGATAGCATTCGGGCTCTAAATTTCCTAGTAACATGAAATTAGGAAACCTTGTCAGCTTCACAGCTCACAATATCCATTAGATAAAATGACTGCTCAGGAGAGTTACAGTTATTCCTGGTCCTCGTTGCAGTGTCCGAGAGTCTTTATAAATAGAGCAACTAGGTGATATAACATATTTCAACAGTATTCTTACAATAGATACAAAAGGGGCATCTAAGGGCTGTTTCTTATAGTGACTCTCCATATACACTGACGGCATTATATGCAATCCAGCACAAGCAATTCTGCAGAGGTTAGAATGGAGCTGGATGTCTGAAGCCATGAGCCCCACCCCATACAGATCCGGGAGTATGAATGGACCCTACGGCCCCCAGGCAATCCTGCCTGAAGATTCTTTTTCTCTCAACTGTCTCCTGATAAACTGTCCTGCTGAGAGCTCAAAATTGTGCACTATTACAATAGCCTGAAGTGTAGCTCTTCTAAATGCCCAATTAAGGGCAGGCCCACATGCCTTAAATGACCATGTTGTGGAGGATATTTTCTGGAAAGAAAGAAGCTTAACAAGAACCAGTGCCTGAATAGAAAGCTCTCCTCCCGCTCTTGCAATGAGCTAAGGGTGTATCCACTGGCAAAGCCAAGAGGTAATCTGACCTTTGCATAAACAAGGTGTGCATTGCTATCTCAGGTTAGATGGCATCAGGGGGTGGGGAGGTAGGGAAAGGTTGTTCCTGCACACTGCATCCGTGTGAAGGTTGTCCTCTAGTTGGTATAGCTGTTGTTTGCAAGCTTTGTTTTCTAGCTGTGGACTCTGCTTCCAATGCTTACATTGTGCCTTTACTTACTTAGAAAGAGAGCCACCCCATCTGTAACTGCTACTTCTCTAGGGCAGCTTTTGTAGCCCAGCAGACTGTGCAAGGCTTGTTTTGAAGGAAACTGAGTTTCAGAGTGTCCTCTGTTAAAGGAGGACATTAGGTCCTCCTACTCAGCCATACAAGGGACACTTATGTACCAAGTCCCCATCTTTCACGCTTACCAGTCCAGCAGTTCTTCTAGCACTGCGCGTTCCCCTCTAGGGCTGGTACATAGGCCCATACCAACCGATGATGCAGACTTGCCATTTTAGGAATATCTTGGGGGATCTGCATGGGCAAAGGGACTCCATGCCATTTGCCCATGAACCAATTTTCACCACCACATTGATGCCTTCTACTAGGTTTGAAGGTGGTTATAGCTTGGTCTGGAGCTTGGTGCCTGAAGGCCCTACTTTTATGGTCTTTTCTTCTACAACTTCCCTACTTCATGGGAATGAAATGGCTTAAATAGTATGTGCCAGCCCATGTATGAAGTGACGCCAGTCATTTAAAATGTGCCTGAGTGACTAACAAAGAAAACAACATTTGAAACCTATTTTAGGTATAGAGATAAGTCTGGAATATTTTACCAAAATATTCCCCTTAGTGAGAGAAATGAGATTGCAAGGAAAGGATGATGGTAAAGAGAAATACTTTTTACTTTATAAACCTCTCTATTATTATTCTAGATAGATGGTTTTAAAAACTCATATAAGAATTCCAATCTAGTAGGCCAGGCATGGTGGCTCACACCTGTAGTCCCAGCACTTTGGGAGGCCGAGGTGGGCAGATCACGAGGTCAGGAGATTGAGACCATCCTGGCTAACACAGTGAAACCCCGTCTCTACTAAAAATACAAAAAGATTAGCCAGGTGTGGTGGCGGGCACCTGTAGTCCCAGCTACTTGGGAGGCTGAGGCAGGAGAATGGCATGAACCCAGGAGGCAGAGCTTGCAGTGAGCCGAGATAGTGCCACTGCACTCCAGCCTGGGCGACAGAGCAAGACTCTGTCTCAAAAAAATAAAAAAATTTAAAAATTACAATCTGATAATAGAACCTGCTTGGGCTTTGGAGAGAGACAAAGCTGGTCTCCCTGTATTCTATGACCCTTGTTAAATTGCTGCACCTCTGTGAACCTCTGTGACTTTGTGAAATGGGTATAACGTGCCTATCTTACCAGCTTCTTATGAGAAGTAGATGAAATAACATGATACAAATTGGCTAACACAGTGCCAGGCACACAGGCCCAATCAATATTAAAGCTACTGTTTCTATTCCTTTCCCTCTGTCTTTTTATTTACATGGCTTGAGGTGATTAAAATTAGATAAAATTAGAACTGTAGCACACAGAAAAAATGAAATCTTGAGTTTCTACTCCAGTTTATGGTTCATTTTAAATTCTTCAAAACTGGAGTAAACTGAACATACACCCTCCCACCCCTCCCCACTCCCAGTTGACACTTTATTCCCTAGCCTTGTTTAGGGCTCATCAACTACCCAAGAACAGAGTGGAACTATTATTCAAATCTTCATGGCCATAGGGCCCTGCCAAAAAGATGACATTAGAGCCTTCAAAGTGGGAAGATTGTCTCTTTGTTGGAGAGACACATTTATATCTAAATACTTAATCAGACTCTAAAAAGTCAGACTTGTTTCTTGTTGTGCAGAAGTTCTCTTCAATAACTATGAGATGAATCACATGACCTCAAGACTGGATTTGAGGGGAGGTATTCTGCTTTTTCATCTGCCTTCCCTCTTACCCTCTCTCCTTCGCCATTTCTTCCCTCTGTCCTCCTCTTAATTTATGAAATTCTAAAGATAATTTTAAAAGTCCAAATTTCTATCTGAACAGCAACATGGTTAGCTCCTATTCGAAATCAGAAAGAGCTAGGCTACTTACCCATGAAAAATTCCCCCATAATCCGTGGGCTGGCTGTGTCTGAGTTTATGTTCACCTGCAAAATAAGGCTACCGTGTTCACAAGGGATATTAGCAGGAGTCATTACATAACATCTATAACATAGTGGGACAATTTCCAAAATAATTTACAAATGATGTTTGAAAATGCTTGTCTGATTGTTTTCAACAAATCTGTCTGATTATATTTATCCTAATGTGTCCCCATCTACATATCCACATTGGTTTAATAGTCAACATCTCTGAGAGTCAAATTTGAGTGAGCCAGAGCCATTTGAGTACATGCTCTTCTTTTTTTCTTTTCTTTCTTTCTTTCTTTTTTTGGTAATGAAGGAGATAATGACAGTGGTTTGCTTATATGATTTGTAAACTAACTCTGAAAGTCTTTCCAAAAGAAAAGCTCCCAAAATGCGGTATGTTTGCCCAAGTCTCTGCTTTGAAGTAGCATACTGATCCAGATGTATGTATATTCCTGTGCTTACTAAACCAGGTCCATCACTTACTGACCTTCTCTCCTTTTTATTATCCACTGATATAATTTAATTAAGAAGAAAAATATTGGAACATAAGGCTGGTAGCCTTGGTTTTACTAACCTTTCCTGACTCCTGAGAGGTGAGAAAATTCTCCAAACAAGAGATTAGCCAAAATAGAATAATAAATATCCGGCTTACCTTTGTGTTCTCTGGCAGGATATTTTATTCTTTGTTAGTTTTATGAAATTATGAATAGTTCTGAAGGCATTCTATGTGAATAAACTTAAATCAAGCTTGATTTTTTCATATGTTAATTTAATTTTTTTTTTTTTTACTTATTTATTTTTAGAGACAGGGACTTGCTCTGTCACCCAGGCTGGAGTGCAGTAGCATGATCATGGCTCACTGTAACCTAGAACTCCTGGGATCAAACAATCCTCCCACCTTAGCCTCCTGAATAGCTAGGACTACAGGACTACAGGTGCTCACCACCAAACACAGCTTGCTTATTTATTTATTTATTTAGAGACGGGGTGGGGGGGGGGTCTCACCACGTGGCCTAGGCTGGTCTTGAACTTCTGACCTTAAGCAATCCTCCCACTTCAGCCTCCCAAGGCTCTAGGATTATAGGCATGAGCCACTGCACCTGGCTTTTATGTTAATTTTAATATAACCTTTAAGTGTACAGATTTTATCACTTATAGAGTAATCTTACCCAAATTACAAATAGTTTGCCATTATGTGAAATAGAAAAGAGGGAATAACCCCAAAATGCTTAGCATTGAAAATGTAAACTTTGTTTTCATCCCCAAATCAAAGATTTGTTTCCCACCCTAGAAGTTAATGCCTGCTCTCAATAGTGCAGCTAACGGCCCAGAGCAAGCACAAATATTGGCTTCTCTTCTGCCCTCTAGCCTGATCTATAGCAATAAATTCCCAGGGTGGCCATGCAATTACACACAACGTGATCACTATCACAGCAGGCCCAGTTAGATATGGATACACAACATGATCACTTACCCAGTAGGCACTGTTCAATATGGTTAGACAACATGATCACTACACAGCAGGCCCTTTTCAGTATGGATTCCTAACATGGCCATGACTAATATACCAGGCACCTTGCATGCAACTGAAATGCAACCACCATCCCTGCAAGAACAGCTTGATGGGGACACATTATATTATACCTAACTCCACGTGTGCACTCAGGTGTAGATACTCTGCAGAAGGTCTTTTAGCACAGCAGGCTCTGCCATAGAGAAATTTGACCACAGACATAGCAGAAACAGATTTGGCTTTGCAGACAAGCTGTGATAGGACCTCCCAATGGGACTGCTAACATGGCAGGCAATATTCTATCTTTAGCCAAGTGCCAATACGAAAAAGCCTAATGATAAACAAAAGATCTGTAATTTACAAAACATCACAACAAATGGACCTGAAGAAAAAGACAGAGCACACTGCTTATGTTGAGTGTGGATTTTCCTGCATCCACACCACCAGTGCCTGTGGCAGAAAAGAACGCATTTGACATTATCCTGCTACTCTCATTAGAGCAGATCCTTTTGATGGAAGGTGGTATGTCTCTGTGCTGCTTTGATGTGTGTGAAAATACACCAACTTTTTTATGTATAGTAACATTATCAACTGTTATGTACAATACAAAAGAAAAGGCTTTTAGGAAAATAAATGAAGTATTTCTCTTTTGCCATATTTAAAGAAGCAACTGGATTTGCAAATTTGAAATCAAAATAACAAAATTTGAAATCAAATTAACAAAAAGGGAGTAATTATTATATCAAAAAGCTTTTCATTTATTTTTAAATGATGCTACTCCCATAGACTCCAATTTGGCTGATCTGGAATGTGGCCCAGAAATACACATTTAACAAATATACCAGGTGATTCTTCATCAGAATATTTTACACAGCTTCATCTCATTGGTTCCTTTTTTCTTCTTCATCTTTTTTTTTCCCTCTAATTTTCATCTTTCTCTTCTTCTCCCTATGTTTCTTGTCTCCTTTCTGTCTTTGGCTCTATCCTCCTCCATTTTTTTTTTTTTTTTTTTTTCTGTTTTTCTCTAGGTATGGGTAGGAAGATGCTGGGGAGGGATGGTGACAGGGATGGGAAGGTTGGTTGGACAGTTGTGAAGAAAAGAGGAGAAAGCAAATCCTGCCAATTTCATAAGCCTCAAGCCACGTTTCAAAACAGTACAAGGTCTCTGTGTATTCCCTGTGCCTCTTTAATTGTAGCACACGGATCATGCCACCTAATTGTCTAGTCATGGTTACAGATGGATGTCATCAGAGTCAAGAGAAGATGGGCAGAGATCTTAGACGGAACTTGCAATTGTCCAAGTTTGTCTCCTCCAACTAAAATATGCTGCATTTAAAATTCTTATGGCAAACCTGGGATTGGAGCAGCTATTGTCTTAGAATCCCACCAATGGTCTTTGTAAATATTGAAGTTCCAGCTCTCATCTCTTCCCTCTGCCCTTGACCCCAATCTCCATCTATTTATGGGCCTTTTACTTTTGTTGTTTTCTGTCATGGGCTATTTACTGAACATGAGTGCAGCAATATGGTTTGAAAAACCCTAATTCAGGAGGCAAGGAAACCTGGATCCACACTTGGCCCTGGCATTAGTCAATCTTGTGATCTTAGGTTATGCAACCTCTCCAGTAGCATTGTCCTCAACCGTTAAAGTGAGGGGTTATCTACAATATTCATTTTAGTTCTAAAATTATACAGAATGAAAAGAAGTCATATTACTCTTCTGTACTGCTTCAAGATAAACAGGGCCAGATGTGAGTGATAAATTTTCAGCATCCAGAATAGGTGACTTTTTGTCCTTAAAAAAAAATTGAAACAAGCAGTATCTTACCTAGAGTCAAAATATAAAGGCTGCCAAATTTCCTACTGTTTCTGTTAGACCATAATCAAAAGTAGTCTGCATGGCAAAATATAAACTTAAGAAGAGGCTAATGTTTTAAATTGGCTTCTTAAATACTGGCTTCTTAAATTTCTTTATTATTAAGAATATATTTTTGTCTAGGCTGGGTGCAGTGGCTCACACCTGTAATCCCAGCACTTTGGCAGGCTGAGGCAGCAGATCACTTGAGGTCAGGAGTTCAAGACCAGCCTGGCCAACATGGTGAAACCCCATCTCTACTAAAAATACAAAAATTAGCCAGGCACGATAGCGCACGCCTGTAATCCCAGCTATTAGGGAGGCTGAGGCAGGAGAATTGCTTGAACCTGGTAGGTGGAGGTTGCAGTGAGCCAAGATCGTACCACTGCACTCCAGACTGGGCAACAGAGTGAGCCTTTGTTTCAAATATATATATATAAATCTTGATTATCTTTTAAAGAAAGTACCAGAAATTAAACACTTTGAATGGGTTAAATTATCAGTTTATTATTACCACAACCCATATTTAGATGCCCTTTGGATAATGTGAGAAAAAAAATTTTTAATTATTTTCTGAACGCTTATAAAAAAGATGAGACTATGATATAGAATTAAGACATACAGGGCTCTTGGGACAGAAAAATCGCAGGGAGCAGTGGGGAAGAGAACTGATACTCAGGGCACAATCTCATCACCAGGCACTATAGTAGACACTTCTAATTCATTTAACAAATAATTATTAAATACTTGCTATGCCTAACCTAAGAGCTGAGCATGGAATGGGGAGTAAGAAAGACATGGATGTTGCCCTCATTTAATCCAGTAACAATCTTTAACAATCCATTATTATTGACCTATGTTGTTTGCACAGGTTACTTTGTAATTTATTGCAACTAATGAAGTTTACAATGTTTCCTCTGGCCCAGTGTGGTGACCGTGGCCTGTAATCCCAGCACTTTGGGAGGCCGAGGTTCGTGGATCACTTGAGGTCAGGAATTCCAGATCAGCCTGGCCAACATGGTGAAATCTCATCTCTACTAAAATTTCAAAAATTAGCCAAGTGTGGCGGCACATGCCTGTAGTCACAGCTACTTGGGAGGCTGAGGCAGGAGAAATGCTTGAACCCAGGAGGTGGAGGTTGCAGTGAGCCGAGCACTCCAGCCTGGGTGACAGAGTGAGACTCTGTCTCCAAAAAAAAAAAAAAAGTTTCCTCTTACCCCTTGCAAGACATAAACATACCTTTCCTTTCCCATCCTACAAAGCAGGTATTACTTCCTGTACTCAATTAACTAAATTAATAATATTAGGCTCTCACTTCTCCCATCTACCCGGACAGAGAACTTAATCAGAAAATTTAACAACAGCCTGAAATTTCCTTGGATTTCATAGAGTTCAATATTAGGTGTTTTTTTTGGTTTTTTTTTTTTTGGTCAAATACACCTAACATAAAATTTACCATCTTAACCATTTTTAAGCATATAGTTCAGTATCATTAAGTATGTTCACATTGTTGTGCAACCAATCTCCAGATTTTTTTAATCTTGCAAAACCAAAACTCTATACTCATGAAATAATAACTCCCCATTTTCCCCTATTCACTTTCTATGAATTTGACTACTTTGATACCCCATATAAGTGGAATTATACAGTGTTTGTCATTTTGTATCTGGCTTATTTTACTTAGCATAATATTTTCCAAATTCATCCAATTTGTAGAATGTGTCAAGATTTCCTTCCTTTTTAAAGCTGATTAATATTCTACCTTCTGGCCAGGCGCAGTGGCTCACGCCTGGAATCCCAGCACTTTGGGAGGCTGAGGCGGGCGGATCATGAGGTCAGGAGATCGAGACCATCCTGGCTAACACAGTGAAACCCCGTCTCTACTAAAAATACAAAAACAAAATTAGCTGGGCGTGGTGGTGGGCACCTGTAGTCCCAGCTACTTGGGAGGCTGAGGCAGGAGAATGGCATGAACCTGGAAGGCGGAGCTTGCAGTGAGCCAAGATCGCGCCACTGCACTCCAGCCTGAGTGACAGAGTGAGACGCCATCTCAAAAAAAAAAAAAAAAAAAATTCTGCATTTCTGTTTATCCATTCATCTGTTGGTGAACACTTGGGTTGCTTCTACCTCTTGACTATTGTGTATAATGCTGCTATGAACACGGGTATGCAAATATCTCTTTGAGATCTTGATTTCAATTCTTTTTTTTTTTTTTTTTTTTTTCTTTTTTTTTTTTCTTTTTTATTTATTTATTTATTTATTTATTTATTTTTATTATTATTTTTTTAATTTCTGAAGTATTTATTGATCATTCTTGGGTGTTTCTTGGAGAGGGGGATATGGCAGGGTCATAGGATAATAGTGGAGAGAAGGTCAGGAGATAAACACATGAACAAAGGTCTCTGGTTTTCCTAGGCAGAGGACCCTGCGGCCTTCTGCAGTGTTTGTGCCCCTGAGTACTTGAGATTAGGGAGTGGTGATGACTCTTAAAGAGCATGCTGCCTTCAAGCATCTGTTTAACAAAGCACATCTTGCACCACCCTTAATCCATTTAACCCTGAGTTGACACAGCACATGTTTCAGAGAGCAGGGGGCTGGGGGAAAGGCCATAGATCAACAGCATCCCAAGGCAGAAGAATTTCTCCTAGTCAGAACAAAATGGAGTCTCCTATGCCCACCCCTTTCTACACAGACACAGCAACAATCTGATCTCTCCTTCCTTTCCCCACACTTCCTCCCCTTCTCTTCAACAAAACCGCCATCGTCCTCATGGCCCGCTCCCGGTGGTCGCTGTCTCTTCGGAGCTGTTGGGTACACCTCCCAGACAGGGCAGCCGGGCAGAGGCGCTCCTCACCTCCCAGACAGGGCGGCTGGGCAGAGGCGCCCCTCGCTTCCCAGACGGGGCCGCCCGGGCAGAGGCGCTCCTCTCCTCCCAGACGGGGCGGCCGGGCAGAGGCGCTCCTCACTTCCCCGACGGGGCCGCCCGGGCAGAGGCGCTCCTCAGTTCCTCCCAGACCGGGTGGCAGCCGGGCAGAGGCGCTCCTCACCTCCCAGACGGGGCGGCCGGGCAGAGGCGCTCCTCACTTCCCCGACGGGGCGGCCGAGCAGAGGCGCTCCTCACTTCCCAGAGGGGGCGGCCGAGCAGAGGCGCTCCTCACTTCCCAGAGGGGGCGGCCGGGCAGAGGCGCTCCTCACTTCCCAGACGGGGCGGCCGGGCAGAGACGCTCCTCACTTCCTCCCAGTTGATTTCAATTCTTTGAGATATACGCCAAAGTGAAATTGCTGGATCATATGACAATACTATTTTTAATTTTTTGAGGAACTGCTGTTTTCCATAGCAGCTATACCACTTTACGTTCACACCAACAGTGCACAGGGTTTGAATCTCTGTACCTCTTCTCCAACATGAAATTTTGTGTAGTTATTTTATAGTGGCCACACTAACAGTGTGAGGTGATATCCACAAAACGGTGTGGTTTCGTTTTGCATTTCCCTGATGATTAGTAATACTGAGCATCTTTTTGTATGCTTGGTGCCCATTTGTATATCTTCTTTGGAGAAATGTCTATTCAAGTCATTTGCCCATTTTTAATTTTTTTTTGTGGTTATTAACTTGAATTCTATATTGTTTTGTTTGAATATTTAATGTAACCAGTAAAAAAGCAGGAAATGAATTTAGGGACCACCCATTGAAAATCATAAAGAAGAAAACCAAGGTGTAAATTGGAGATAAATTTTCTGGTGTTTTGTGGAGCTGATCCCAATTTCCATGCCCCACTGCATGTACATATTTTCTTTTTCTGTCTGTCAGAGCCAGGAGACAACTGTCAATGGGGACCTTTCTTTTCCAAAGTATCAGATAGGCATTCTGAGTGAAACTTCCACCTGTGTGCTGAGGAAGGTGAAACTCGGAAGTGGTGGAAAGGAACCCTGGCAAATGCAATCAAAGACTTTCCCCATCATGGCCCTAGGGTTATTGTTCTTAATCAGAGAAGATAAAAGTTATGACTAACCAAAACACTAGTTTACCAGCCTTTTAAAATTTTTTTTATTTTTTTATTTTTTGTTTTTTTTAGACAAGGTCTCGCTCTGCTGCCCAGGTTGGAGTGCAGTGGCATGATCACAATTCATTGCAGCCTCAACCTCCCAAGCTCCAGTGATTCTCCCACTTTTGCCTACCAAGCACTTGGGACTGCAGGCTTATGCCACTGTGCCTGGCTAAATTTTTTTTATTTGTAGAGATGGGGTCTCTCTATGTTGCCAGGGCTGGTCTTGAACTCCTGGGCCCAAGCGATCCTCTCACCTTGGCCTCTCAAAGTGCTGGTATTACAGGCATGAGCCATTGTGCCTGGCTGGTTTACCAGATATCTTGACCCAAGTTTGAGACTCTATGCCTGGTTGAATTTATGTCAGAAATTGGGTGACTCCTCCATAAAAATTAAACAGAAAGCACACTGGCTAAGCATCTTTGAACTTTTTAGAGTATTTGTCTGCTCTCATCCCTGGAATAAAGAGGAGATATTGGGGACAGAGGAAGGTGTTACAAACATTCCTTTTCCATAGATCATGTCTCTGGGACTTTCACCTTTCTCACTTCATCCATCCGAACATTCAGTAATGCCTACCACACTTTCTACTGAGTAAGTAGTCTTTCAACTAAGTGCTATGAGGGTTCAAAGATGAGAAAGTGTCCACTCTCAGTGTATACTGCCTAGCATAGGAGACAAAACACTGACACAGTTAACTATGGTGCAACATAGAAAGTGATAATTATCTTAAGAGAAACCCACACCAAAAAAATGCTATGGGGAGAGAAACTATGGAGAGATTACATCTGGCTGATGGGCTTGGGAATATGTCAGAGAAAGCTCTAGGGAGGAAGTACTACCTGGTGCTTGAAAAAGATGTGAACAGGTGGAAATGGGACAAGAAGTTCATTCTTGGCAGAAAGAAAAACAATCCCATCAAAAAATGGGCTAAGGACATGAATAGACAATTCTCAAAAGAAGCTATACAAATGGCCAACAGACATGTGAAAAAAGGCTCGACATCACTAATTATCAGGGAAATGCAAATTAAAACTACAATGCAATACCACCTTATTCCTGCAAGAATGGCCATAATTAAAAAATAAAAAAAAATAGATGTTGGCATGGATATGGTGAAAAGGAAACACTTCTACACTGCTGGTGGAAATGTAAACTAGTACAACCACTATGGAAAACAGTGTCAAGATTCCTTAAAGAACTAAAAGTAGATCTACCATTTGATCCAGGAATCCGGCTACTGGGTATCTGCCCAGAGGAAAAGTCATTATACGAAAAAGATACTTGCACATGCATGTTTATAGCAGCACAATCTGCAATTGCAAAAACACAAAACCACCCCAAATGCCCATCAATCAATGAGTGGATCAAGAAATTGTGATATACATATGAACACTATTCAGCTATAAAAAGGAATGAATAATGGCAACCTGGATGGAATTGGAGACCATTAGTCTAAGTGAAAACTCAGGAATGGAAAACCAAACATCATATGTACTCACTTAGAAGTGGGAGCTAAGCTATGAGGATGCAAAAGCATAAACATGATACAGTGGACTCTGGGGACTCTGGGGGAAGGGTGGGAGTGGGACTAGGGTTTAAGACTACACACTGGGTACAGTGTACACTGCTCAGGTAATGGGTACACCAGAATCTCAGAAATCACCACTAAAGAATTTATCTATGTAACAAACACCACCTGTTCCCCCAAAACCTATTGAAATAAATTAAAAAAAAGAAATGTGCGAGCAAACACACAAAGGGAGGAAGGATAGGATGCATTTCAGAATCAGGAACCCAAAGGATGGAGCATAGTGAATCCAAAGGTGTAATCAACAAAGCTTCCAGTTCTGGTTCTGCCTACTAATGGCTATTTGGTCAAAATACGTAGTTTCTCTCATTCTCAGTTTTTATTGTTGCCAATAACGGAATACCTGCCAATCCCACAGTGTTATTGTGAATATGCGATATAGTAAAGTGTGTGAAAATGCTATATAAACCACAAAAAGCTATATATATTGCTATGATCTGAATGTCCTTCAAAATTCGTGTGTTACATCTTCATTGTCAGTGTGATAGTATTAAAGGGTGGGGCATTTAGGGGATGATTAAGTCAGGAGGGTGGAGCCCTCGTGGATGGAATTAGGAACCTTATAAAAACACCTAAGAGAGTGGATTCTTTCCCTTCTGTCTGTTCTGCCATGTGAGGACACAGAATTTGTCCCCTCCAGAGTATGCAGCAACACAGTGGCATCTTAGAAGCAGACAGCAGCCCTCACCAGACATGAAACCTGCCAGCACTTTGATCTTGGACTTCTCAACTTCCAGAAATGTGAGAAATAAATTTCTACTTTTTATAAATGACTAAGTCTCGGGTGTTAGCAGCACAAACCAACGAAACCAATGTGTTATAGCAGCACAAACCAATGAAGACACAGGAGGATAGAGTTTTTATTGGTAGGTTGGAGCCCAATGATGGAAGGCTTGAACATCAAGCTAAGGAGTTTGAATAAGTCACATGCATCAGACCAAGCAAGGTCCTGCACTGAGACTTCCAATTGCTTCCTAGGGGAAGTCTGGTTGCTTATTTTACATAATGTAATATAATCTAGTTTACCAGCTGTGTACACATTTGGTAAATTACACACTCATAACTCACATTAAATCAATTTGCTACAGATTCAGTTTTAAGTGCGGCCTTCAAGTTTCCCTGTTTTCTTCTCCTATACTCTGACAGGTATGTCTTCTGGCCTGTATATGGTGGCCACTATTTCAGATTTCTTACTCTTACAACTACTACTCTTAGGCCCACACTAGGCCTCTCCTCCCAGCTCCACTGATCCCTAAAGAATAAACTCAGTCCTGATCTAGGACCCAGATGCCACTAGTCACTTCAGATTAAAATTAATTCCCTCTTCACACAGGGAATTAAACAATTTAATTGATTAAAGATAAGTATATTTATACCAGACAACGTCTCAAATAATCTTCAGTAGAAGTCTAACTTTCATTAGTTCTAAATTTCTGGTGGTTTTTATTTTATGCTAAACTTTTGGGCTGCCACTAACAATGGATTATTTGCAAAATTAAAACCATTCAAAATGAAGACAAAATGAACTCCTTGTGATGTGGTAGCCTTTTCATTCCTATGGCCCACCCACTCACTGCTGTCGGTTGTGGCACCATTTCTCCATGTCTACACGCTTTTGCCTGGACTACTGCTCGTCTCTAGCTCCAGTGGTCTCCTAACTAGATACTCTTTCCCATTCTTGCCTTCCTCCCATCCAGTTCCCACAATGATAACCAGAGTGCTCATTCTGAACATGTAAATCTGTTTCTGCCTTTCCTTTGCTTCTTAGCATGGCATACAGCCCTCCACAACCTCACCCGCTGCCACTGTTCCATCCCTCACAACCCAAGCCCCAACATCCACATCCTTTATGTCATAGCACACACCCACTGCACTCCAAGCAGACCATGCTGTTTCACAATTTCCTTCTTTTTCCATATGCTATTCCCTGGAATTTCTGCTCGGTATCCTCCTATCCCACTGTCAGATCTCATCTGTATTAACTGCTTCTCTGCTAAGACTCCCTGACAGTGATGCCCTCTCATCCTCCCCCACCTTGGTCATCATTGATTCAGGCCTACTCTCAGCACTTCATGTAAAATTAACTCTGTGGGAGCATTATTCATATTGTGTTATCATTGTTTGTTTGCTTATCTGTCTCCTCACTAGATCCTGAGTCTTTTATTTTGCCAAGCCCTGACATCTAGGACAGTTGAGCCCAATAAATACTTGTTAAATGAAGAAATAGAGTAGCTATAGGCCCTGTCTTTAGAAAGTACTCCACAAGTCTTAGTTCTCTTTCACCCTTTCTCCTATCCCCTATTCCATTTATTTCCTAAGAACCCTAATTTCCATTTCAGCTCAACTCCTATGGGGACCCCATCCACAAATGTCTACTTTTAGGGAGTCACCTTACCAATTGAGTGGAAGAGGTCATTTTCTGTTTTCAAGCAACATTCATCTAGAGTAAAAGAAAAATCCTCACATCCGGCAACTATATTTTACTCTCTTGCATGAGTCAAGCTTTCAGTTATACATACATTTTGAAGAGAAATGGTTTTACCATATTCATTCCTACCCTTGCCTTTTAAAACAGGATTTTATCTGACGTAAGTAATGACAGAAAAGAAAAATAGAGATGATATCCCAACCAATTTAAACCAGAAATTTAGTCGAATATTTGATGCCCTTTCTGTGCCAGGCTAGGTGTGAGGCTAGATCTTTGCACATGTTCTTCTGTTCTCTCTGGCTGGAATCATTTACCCGGTTGAGGTTTCTCAACCTTGGTGCAATTGACATATGGGGCCACATAATGCTTTGTCATTGGGGGACTCTCCAGTGTTTCTTACAATGTTAGCAGAATCCCTTGCCTCTACCCACTAGATGCCAGTAGCATCCCCAAGTTGTGACAACCAAAAATATCTCCAGACATTGTCAAATGTCCCCGTAGGGACAAAAATAATAACTGGCTGAGAATCACTGACCTAACTGATTCCTGCTCATCTTTCATATTTTAACTAATATGTCATCACCTGCTGGTAGCCTTCCTTGACCCCTCAGAATAAATCTAATGTCTCATTATATATTTTTTTCCTTTTTTTTTTTTGAGACAGAATCTCTCTCACCCAGGCTGGAGTACAGTAGTGTGATCTTGACTCACTGCAACCTCTTCCTCCTGGGCTCAAGCCATCCTTCCACCTCAGCATCCCAGGTAGCTGGGATGACAGGTACATGCCACCACCCCTGGCTATTTTGTTTGTTTGTTTGTTTTTTGTTTTGTAGAAATGGACTCTCACCGTATTACACAGGCTGGTCTTGAACTCTTGAGCTCAAGCAATCCACCTGAACTATTGAGCTCAAGCAATCCACCGACATTGGCCCCCCAAAGTGCTGGGATCTCATTACATGTTTTTATAACATTGTATAACATTTCCTCATAGCATGTATCAAGGTTTGCGATTACACAGTTATTAGCATGCTTATTGTTTTTCTCCTAAGCTATAAGCTCTATGAAAGTAGAAACTGGCTCTGTTTTGCTCACTATTGTATGCTGTGTCCTTAGCACAGTATCTGACTTATATTAGGTACGCCATAAACAAGTGGTGTAATCTCTTCCCTCAGTAGCAAAACTTTAAAAAATTCAGAGAAAACGTAGGTGTGAGCCACGGGCAATATCGTTTGAAAGGGATGGGTGCTTTTGATAATATTCTTTCTATCTAATTGGGAGAGAGTGGAGAGCAGCTGTGAACCTAATGTGGGAGGAAAGTCTCCGAGAGACACTATAGGGGAATGAAGAGACAGACAGAGATAGATGTTTGCATCTGCAAGAATTGTGCCATGGAGGCTACCACCCAGAAGGAGCTGAGGTTCATGTAATGCCTAGACTACAGGAAGGACTTTCCAATACCATGTTTAGATGGCAGGACTCTACCTGCATGAAAAAATGACAGTAGCAGTAGCTGTGGCCCTTAAGGGAACCCAGGACAAGCTAGGGGAGCATGTGTGGGATCTACTCCTGGCTTCTGATGCATTCTGCATCCATGGCTAAATTTGAAACAAAATCAACAATTTATCTTTCCTTTAGTGAATGAATAACAGATGATTTTCCTTTATGAAGACGTAAACAAGACAGGAACTAAAGTATTTCCACTTATCTATCTGCTGTCAAGACCATCTAAATAAAGGGTCTTAAATTGTTCATGTTTTCTTGCTCTAAATTGTTTTTGTTTTGATTTGTTTGTTTATTTCAGGGCTGGATCTGGGCAGGAAAAAGATAGGCTTGATATAGGTTTGTTTAGGGAGCATGTCGAGAAACCTCAAGGATTGTGCCATATCGAGGGTCTGGTAACAGTGAGGCCAACACTAGGCCTGGCGGGGTGTGGTGGGAGAGGGAGAGAGGGAGAGAGGGAGAGAGGGAGAGAGGGAGAGAGGGGGAGAGGGGGAGAGAGGAGGAGAGAGGGAAGGAGAGAGAGAGAGAGAAAGGGAGAGAGAGGGAGAGAGTGAGAGAGAGAGAGGCAGGGAGAGAGAGAGAAAGAGAGAGAGAGAGAGAGAGAGAGAGAGAGAGAATGAACTATATAGATAAAGGGGGCTGCCTGCAATGAGCTGTGGCCTTCAGAAGAGGGATACAGTGACCAGGCAGTCAGACAGCACAGAAAATAAATCAATGCCCAACTTCTTCACTCTCCCCGGCCCCCACATCTGCTGTTGCTCCTCACTGGTAGCAATCAAGTCCTGAAGCAGGCAAAATTGCCTGCTGATTCAGTCCACAAAGATGAGTCCCTTGGGGGCCCAAGGAAAGGAGAAGAAGGATGGAAACAGGAGAGGGGAGGGTGGCAGAAAATATCCAGCACAATGTCTCATTGTGTACCACTTCCAGAGGGTGGACCACAACTTATTTCAGACTTGACACCAGCAATTTGTAAAATAGCATTGAATTTGGGACATAGTGTTTTTACTGGGAGATGGTGTATAAAGTAGATAGAACATAAAGAAATCCTACATGTCTGTCCCAGAGACTTGATAATTTAGTCTTAGCCATTGTATTGGCTCAGACTGAAAACTAGGCTAGCACCAACCTCCAAGCCCCCTGTGACATTCTTGAGCATGGCTGCAGGAAAGAGACTGAAGGAATAAAACTTAACTATACCACCACCTCTCTCCTTTAGGGGTGTGATGGGATCACACAATACCATCATAAATTTTCTCTTTCATTTTGCTATGAAGGAAGTAGAAGAGGCAGAAGTAAAAAAAAAAAAAAAAAAAAAAAAAAAAAAGCCATGGCCTGAGATATGAGTGAAAGTTTGAGCCTTGTTTTTTTTTTTTTTTTTCAGGGAGGGAGGGAGTAAGAGAAGCAGTTGCTGTTAGGATGAGAGGGACCTTGGAGCAATAGATGAGTAAAAAGGAATGTTAGGTTGTTTGACTGTGTGTCATTCAATATTACATTCTTTTCCCTTTGGAATTTTCTAAAACACCTAACAAAAGACTTAAATTGCATCCCAGTATTTTATTTGAAGAAGAAACTGGATAGAGACCCCAAGTTATCCTAGCCTTAATTTAGGCTACAGAAGCAAAGAACAGATGGCCATCTGGACAGACAGCCTTTTCTAGGAGGAAAGTACAAAAAGCATGGGAACTCAGAGATGCCAGCCTCAATGTAGGGCTAGGTGAACTCTTTTACCCTCATCCCCATTTTCCAGGAAGAGAAAACACTTTCATCAAGTGTAATATGAAGGGTTTATGGGTGAAGAAGAACAGCTCAGCTCAACATACTAATAGACTCAAATACTTAAGGAATGGGTTGGCAGCCACACTTACAAATAGACTCCCTTTCAAGATAACAAAGACTACTAGGGATGACTGTACTTGCTGTCTGAGATCAAGCCTTGGCTTCTGCCTGTCCCATCATCTCTTGAGTCCTGATCTGGGCCTGTTGCCCATGTTCCCATCTGTCCTGCTCACTGCTTGGCACTCTTTCCCGTTCATAACCTCAGCCTCCACGTGTTTGTGCCTTTGATGAGCCCCTTCTGCAAACTCTAGCCCTAGCATGTGTGTGAATTCCAAGTTGTGATAACTGCTTTTCTCAACAATATATTTCTTCCAATCTTGTTCAAAATTCTTGACACTCTCTTGGCTCTACATATATACTATTCCTATATCATAACCAGAAGCTGCTGGGGTCTGATGCTAAACCAAGTTAAGAGCACATCAGCCTGGCCAAGGCCAACTATCTCAAATTCCTGCAAACCAATATTGTGTCACTGATATTTACTGGATTTTTTCCTATAAGCCCAGCACTTTGCATGAATTATCTCATGCAAACTGTAGGAAATACCTATATGTAAGAGAATACTACCTGTCCTGTTTTATAGATGAAAATACCAAGAACGACAAGGGTTGAGTGACTTTCATGAGGTCAGGTAGCCTGCTGGTGGGGCTGGGGTTGGAACCCAGGCATTCAGACTTCTGAGCCTGTGATTCAACCACTATGCTACATGTGCCCAGAATGTGTCTCACCCACCAGAAAGGAGATGACCCAGGACCTTCATATAAGCCATGCCTTCTGGTCTGGAGCACCTTCCCTCATGCTGTACATGATGGGCTCCTTCTCGCCCTTCAAGTCTGTTACCATATGTCCTACTCATAGAGGCCTAGACTGTCTCTCCTGTTTGTATACATCCTGTTCTTCTCCTTCATTGCATTTATCTCAATAAATATTCCTTGGCATGTTTACTGTCTAATGTCTTGTCTTGCTCTGCAAGTGATAGGACTGGGTATGTTTTGCTCAGCACCATATTCCAACACTCATCTCAGCAACTGACCCATAGCAGACATCACACCTTTCAAATAGAGGAATAAATGAATAGACTCCCTTCTGGTATTCTCATCTTAGAACCTTGCAAAATTTCATATACTACCTAAATTATTGAGTCTGTGGCAAATGCTTTTTACTATTTGCTTATTGCTGAGAAGGCAAACTTCTTTTCCTCTGAGGGTAGGTTTTACTTATTTATAGATAAAAGCCTTTTGAGGTCCAATTCGCAATGAGCAAGTTTGTCACAATCAGGTAACCTAACGTTAGTTCAAAATGCCTTGTGATTATAAAGTGGTAAGATCATGTGTGTGTGGCCTGCAGAAGATGGGTGCTGATGACTGCCTAATGTCCGCAGTCCTAAGCAGTGTACAGTCTACAGGGCGCAACTCAATGGTTGCATAAGTTCTAGCACATCTGTTCAAGATAACTTTATTGCTTTCTAATTAGTGTTTCAATGTGCCTGTTTAGCCTAGAGTCCTCAAACCTTTTGGACTTAGGATCCCTTTATAATTTTAACAATTATTGAGGGCTGGGCACAGTGACTCATGCCTGTAATCCCAGCACTTTGGGAGGCTGAGGTGGTTCAATCTCCTGAGGTCAAGGGCTCAAGACCAGCCTGGCCAACATTTGAAATCCCATCTCTACTAAAAATACAAAAATTAGCCGGGCATGGTGGTGGGCGCCTGTGGTCCCAGCTACTCTGGAGGCTGAGGCAGGAGAATCACTTGAACCTGGGAGGTGGAGGTTGCAGTGAGCCAAGACTGCACCACTGCACTCTAGCCTGGGCAACAGAACGAGACTCTGTCTCAAAAAAAAAAAAAAATTATTGACGACCCTCAAAGAGTTTGTAATAAGAATTATATCTATTGATATTTACTGTACTGAAAGTTAAAAATGAGAATCTTAAAACATGTATTGTTTTGGTTGAAGTATATCTATTATACATATATACATATAGCATACGTATGTGTATATATTTGCTACATGTATATACACACATATATGTATATATACTCACATATAGCATATACATATAGTATTGGTGTATGTGGGTGGAAAAAGAAGAAGTATTTTTTAATAGCGCTTTTAGATAATTGTGGATATTCTGATACTATACCAAAATTTAACAATTGGTAGTTTCTTAAAGGCTATTTCAATATAAAATATGGAACTCTATCAGGAAAATTTGTATACTGTTACATTAAAGTTCATTCCTCTATCTTGCACTTTGAATGGACCTAGGTGTAATTTTGTAATGTCATGTATTTGGTCACTTGGAAAATACCGTTGACTGAGTTAGGCACATCTTCTAGTATCATGTGACCAGACAATGCTCCTGTAAAACAGTGTAAGTCTGAGACTGGAAAATGGTTTCAGAACCAGGAGAAGAAAAATAATGTGGGAGAGGAGAGACTCAGTTATAGACAAGATAAGCAATTTTTGTTACAATGTATCTGATATGGTTTGGCAATTTTTGTTACAATGTATCTTATATGGTTTGGGTGTCCCCACCCAAATCTCATCTTGAATTGTAGTTCCCATAATTTCCACATGTCGTGGGAGGGACATGGTGGAAGGTAATTGAATCATGGGGGTGGTTTCCCCCATGCTATTCTCATGATAGTAAGTTTTAACAAGATCTGATGGTTTTATAAGGGGCTTCCCCCTTCACTTGGCTATCATTCTTCTCTCTCCTGCCACCATGTGAAGAAGGACTTTTTTGCTTCCCCTTCCACTATGATTGTAAGTTTCCTGAGGCCTCCCCAGCCATGCTGAACTGTGAGTCAATTAAACCTCTTTTCTTTATAAATTACCCAGTCTCGGGTATGTCTTTATTAGCAGCATGAGAATGATGAAGTAATACAGTATCTGGGTAGAAACACATTATAGTTGTGCTGATTCTGAACTCTGCCTTACTTTGCCTATGATATGCTTCAGTAACAATCTTCATGGTCAGTATGTCTTGCTGGCTTCTACAAGTTCCTGTTTCTCAGAATACACAGAAATATGAGTTTGCTTTTTAGGGGAAAAAGGAGGAGGAGGAGGGAGGAATTCAGGGAGGAGATGTCTCACAGACCAGAATTTGCCTTTTGGCAGAAATTTGGCTACTCCTCACCAGTCCGATTTGAGCTCTTACTTCTGGCTAATTACACTACATCTCTCTCTCTCTGGGGTGCTGATGGTAGCATTCCATGGCTATTAATAAATGCCTCATGACATTTGGGAGAGGACAACTTTGTGAGTGAGGACAGCTTTATTAATTTGGGGGGCAAGGTTTTATGTTTAAAATGAAAAGTACCTTTAAAGAATGTTGCAGCCATAGAGTTGTTCTCAGGGTGGAGCACAGTTCTCTGTAAGTATACTGTGTTCACAGTCAAGAGCAGTGAATAGAGGAGTAAGCCCATCTTTTAATGTGTAATGTTGAACAAACAAGGATGTTGCGTTTTCATGGCTGGCGCTAGGCTTGGGGAGCCTTGCTGAGGGGGCCATGGAGGTAGAATCTGGATGAAATGGGAGACAGAGGAGAACAGGCTATATTAATCATCACACCGTGCAGCTTGACTGTTGTCAGGGAAAACAACATTTGCTGGGTTTCTTTGGCATCTTCTCTGACTCTAAATGGTGCAGGCAGAATTCTGCTGGGCAGAACTTACTGCACCCTGAGAATTTTAGGTATCCACCAAAAACTCACAGTAGCACCAGGCCAGTGAGCCTGAAACACTGATGAATGTCACTGACTGGCAGGCCTCACTCTGAGACTGTGGAGGCAGGGCATTTAGGGGGACATGGTGATGGAATTTCAGAAATGGGTCAGCAGCTACCTCATGTTCCTGCCCTATGATGGATGATATGGACACTGCTGGAAGCCCTGACTGGTGAGTTGGAATCAAGAGAATGTGCCTAATCTGCTGTGTCAATGGCCAAGAGGGAAAAGATTATGAAACAGGAGAAAGGCAAAGAGAACCAGAATGTTTTTCTTCTCATGAGGAGAGGCTCGTTGAAGAAAGCTCAACCTAAGCCAAGGCTGTTCATTATAACAAAAAGAATGGTGCCTTGCATTTTACAAAGCACTTTACCATTATGGAGCATTTTCACATTTTACATGACCATAATTGTACCTCACTACAACCAAATGAGGAAGGCAAAGGGAAAAGTAAGCCTCACAGCTTGAAGAAATGCTGGGAAATTTTTTTTTTTTTCTTTTTGAGACAGAGTCTTGCCCTGTCACCAGGCTGGAGTGCAATGGCACGATCTTGGCTCAGTGCAACCTCCACCTCCTGGGTTCAAGTGATTCTCCTGCCTCATTCTCCTGAGTAGCTGGGACTACAGGTGCCCACCACCATGCCCAGCTAATTTTTGTATTTTTAGGAGAGACGGGGTTTCACCATGTTGGCCAGGATGGTCTCTATCTCTTGACCTCATGATCCGCCTGCCTCGGCCTCCCAAAGTGCTGGGATTACAGGTGTGAGCCACCCCGCCCGGCCGGGAAATATTTTTAAAATAAGGAAATATACAAGTTGTAAAAGCTGCCCATATATTGAAGCCACAAGGCTGTTCCTTGGTGTAAAGCTAAAGATAGGAATGAATGCCAATATGAATGCTTTTTAGAAAATTTTCTTTTTGATGTCATGAAAAACAAGGAGGATCTAACCTTTCTTTCAAATGTAGAACATTCACAATGTGAACAGAAGGTATTCTGTTTTGGATATTTCTGATGAGATCTTTACATTTTTCTTTTTCTTCAAAACAAGAATAAAGGCTTCTGGTGACTTTCACTTTGACTTTGTCTTTATTACTCCAAGGTCATTAATAGTTGACAGTACACACCATTCTAGTAATAAGTATTTGTTTGGTACTTGGGTAAAATTGCTAGCATGTAGGGCTGCCTCAGCCTTGAGCTGCCACTGGCTTCCTCTATACCTAGAGTCAGAAGAACTGGGTTGTAATCTGCAACAACTAGCAAAAGACTCAACTTCTTTGAGCCCAGGTTTCCTATCTGTAAAATGTGATAGTACCTACTTCACAAGTGTTATAAGAGCTAGAATAAAGGAGATATCACACAGACAAAAGTATACAGAACAAGTGCACGGCTTGTTAGTATAGAGTAGACTCACTCAATGTTGTGCTGGAGTTGATTAGTATGAATGCACAAGAACTGATTATTATATTTTCAGGAATTCTGCTAGCCAATTGCTAAACCATTGGCAGCTTGAAACCGACTGTGGTGGGAAGATTTACACCACAGAAATCAACAGTCATAAATCAGGGTTCGTCCCCAGCTAGTGGCTAAAGATTTACAAGTACACCACCACTGCTCATGATAATATATGTTTTGCTCTTGGTTTTCAATTTCCTATTTGGTATTGTTCTAAAAATATGATGAACTAAATATTTTGGGGATATAAATGTCTTTAAAAATATAAGGAATGTTCTTTCACTGGGGCAGAGCCTCTGTTGGGTTAAAGCATCAGTGAAAAAAATTATGGGATTGGATTCCAGGTATCAGCAAGTTTGGTGGTTATGGGAGACATTTTTGGCTGCCTACTCAACAATCATTCCTCATTTCCACCCCCCGCCCCTGACCTTTACCCCTTTTCCCTCATAAAGAACTAGACTCCTTGATTTCAGGGAAGGTGGGGCCGAACCCTAATTTACAGCCCCAGGGATGGATAGTGATTGCTCTAGTCAGTCACAGGAATGTGAGTCTCCTCCACCAGTGACTGGTCTGGCGATGGACATATGACTGAGTTCTGGCTTTCATTCTCAGATAAAAGAAACAGACTCCTATTAGAAGAAAGCTCTTGAGCCCTTTTCTGTCCATCCACTTTGGTTTGAGGATATGATGCCATGTGACTATTAGGCAACAGGCAGGCAGGGAGGAAAAAAACCAACTCCCTGAGGATGTCTGAGCAGAATAGTAGAGAGTGTCTATTTCTGTGACATCACTGAGCCACTGATTGAACTCTGGACCTGCCTCTCTTTAATAATAATGGTTTAAACTACAATTATATCTCTGTGATTTGTATTCAAAAGCATTCCTATCTAACACAGGGAGGGCAATATATTGCAAATGTAGCTGTCTTTTCAAAGTTTCCCAGATTATAATTTGTAGTTGATGAAAAAAAAAAACCATCTTTTTGTTTTTTTTTTTCAAATAAGCCTACTTATAAAGCCCATCCTAGCTCTAATCTCAAAGAGCACAGAGATCTGAGATTGGGGGCCATATTATGGGGAAGAAAAGACAAGCAAAGAATGGGGACTTCCCTCTGGATCTGTGTGGATTTGTTCAGCTATTATAATTAAGTTAAGCAGGGATGGACATTACTGAAGTTCTTAAAGAGACTTATGCATTGACATCTTGAGATCCCACTTTTAGGGTATTTCTCTAGGTATAATATCATTAGGATCTTTTTAGGATTACTCTTAGGATCTTTTGTCCTGAGTTATTTTGAACACTTACCAAAAAGGTTATCTGGGAAATTCACTCAGAGCTGGCAGAACAATGAAGGAAGTTTTGGTGGAGATGGTGGTGGGGCACTCCAAAAGCTATACCTGTTACCCTTTCAAAGAGAGAAATGAAATTAGAAAAGAATATGCCATCATACCTGTGAGAAAATAGGAACCTGAAGAGGATGAGGATTTTCTAGCAGAGGAAATAGTAAACTAGCATGTGGAGTACTGGCCAGGTATCAGAATCTGCCTCTGATCCCCTAAAAGACAGGATTCTTGAAGCCAAGCCAGTGCCACGCTAGCAGCAACAGAGTATGAGGAGGACATTTTGAAGAAGCAGCAGGCTATGTAGGTCTTGTTTCTGGAGGCAGAGGCAGAGAAATCTGTGCATGTCTGGATGGTTTCTGAGTGTCTTCACCCCAGGGGTTTTTGCAGACTTGCTATAGGAGCAGCAGGCACAGGAAACAGGAAACGGGATTCAGGAGGGTGTGAAAATAGCCCTATGTTCTTCATCTTCTCACTGCCCCAGTTCCCGGCTCATCTCTTCTCTGTGCAGCCTGTGATTGTGTCTGTTGGTAACTTCTTCCCATACTCCAAAGGCTATAAGCTTCAGAGAGCTCAGCTGCCAGGCTAGTGCCCAAGAGGGACAATAACGATAGTGAGAAGCTACATTCAGGGCCCTTAGCACTGGGAAATGGCAGAGAATGCTAGGAAGTCTGTGAATGGCCTCCAAGGCTGTTTAGAGCTTATGAAGTCCTCCTTTCTCCTTTTGCTGAAAACTCCCATGGAAGTGAAAGGAACCTCTGTCTGGTTTGTTTCAAAGGGAGGTTTGTAAAAAGAAAAAAAAAAAGTACTCAACTTTATCCAAGTAGCTTCTTACTGGCTAATTTTTAGAGCTAAATATCTTGACTGATTTAAAACATTTCTTTTTCATATTACACAAAAGAACTGAGGATGGGGTCTGACAATTAGATGCATGTTCCATTTATACATTCTGTTTCTTGCTAGGGAGGTAGCCACTGTGTAAGCCCTTTTAGGAACTATTTTTAGGGAAAAACCACTCACTGATAAGAGTTCATCAGAATAAAATCAACTTAGGAGGACAGTTACTGCAAAGTATTCTTATTATTTGGGACCAATGAACTTCAAATCCCTTGAAGCTGTTGCAGACCCACAAAATAAGTCTGTTCACCTGTTCACTTGCTAGCGAGAAAAGTAAGCAAGAATGTGCCAGGGGCACTTTTGAGTCATGGCCTGTATTTGGGGGGTATGAGTGGAATTCCAGAAGTTATGTGTAAATGAATAAGCATAACACCACTTCACTTCCCTCACATGCAGGAAGCAGGCACAAAAAAAGGAGTGTGTGTCTGTGTGTGTGTTTAAGCTATAATCCTGCTACAATTACATCATTCAAAACAACACTATAAATAGTTTCAGTGACAGAGACACATTCAAGTTATCTCAAAAAATGTGTGCTGAGAGCAGTGCTTCTCCTACTTCTGCTGCTGGTGATTTAAAACATTTAGGAACCCAGGAAAAGCCACATATCCTAGCCACAGGAAGAACAGGAACTGGAGTAGAGTCAGGTAAAAGGGAGAAGAGGAATTTGTCCAACTCCGCACAGGTAGGCTGCCATACATGTGACAACCAGCTACACTTGGTGGGCCTGAGCTTCCACCTCATTATTTTTGCTTTCTCATAGCTTTTGCTTCCCCATCTTACTCAGAGTTTCTGTTTCCCTTTAGCGTCTCTGGCCACGTGTTGATCCACTGTGTGTCACAATTTCTCTCAATATACCCTTTCAGCCCCAGAGCTTGCTTCTCCCTGACTCATTCACCAAGTGTCTTAATCCATTTGCATTGCTATAAAGGAATACCTGAGACTGGGTCATTTATAAAAAGCGGAGGTTTATTTGGCTCATGGTTCTGCAGACTGCACAAGAAGCACAGTACCAGCATCTGCTTCTGGTGAGGGCTTCAGACTGTTTCATGGCAGAAGGCAAAGGGGAGCCAGTGTGTCATGTGTTAAGAGAGAGGGAGCAAGAGAGAGGGGAGGAAGGCACCAGGCTCCTTTTAACAATCAGTGCTGGCAGGAATCAACAGAGCAAGAATTAATTCATTACCAAGCCATTCATGAGGGTTCAGCCCCCATGACCCAAACACTTCCCATCAGGCCCCACCTCTAACACTGGGAATCAAATTTCACCATGGGACTAGGCAGAACCAAACAAACAATCTCCAACCGTAGCACCAAGTATCTTCTCATCCTTTTTCTGGGAGAGAATTTGATGGTCCTGTTTATCTTTTTCTGTACTGCTGGCCATCCGGAGGATTGATTGCCTTTGGGTACAGCCAGTTGTAAACTAGGAATAAAGTCATGTGGTTCAAAGCATGACAGTCGTTTTTTTTTTGTTTGTTTGTTTGTTTGTTTGTTTTTTTGTTTTTTTAACAACCAGTCTCTTTCTGTAGCCCAGGCTGGAGTGCAGTGGCAAGCTCATAGCTCACTGTAAGCTCCACCTCCTGGGCTCAAGTGATATGCCCTCTTAAACCTCCCCAGTAGCTGGGATAACAGGTGTACATCACTACACATGGCTAATTTTTAAAAAAAAAATTTTCAGTAGAGACAGGGTCTCACTATGTTGCCCAGGCTGGTCTTGAACTCCTGGCCTCAAGAGATCCTCTTGCCTTGGCCTCCGAATGTGCTGGGATTACAGGTGTGAGCCACCATGCTCAGCCCATGGCAGTCTTGGGCAGTCTCCTACCTAAAGGCAATGAATGGGGCAGTTCCTATTAATAACGGTAGGCACCATGGTTGATGTGTCTAATGTAAATGTGTGAGTATGTAGTTAAAATATCCTCTTGGCCAGGTGCAGTGGCTCACGCCTGTAGTTCCAGCACTTTGGGAGGCCGAGGTGTGTGGATCACCTGAGGTCAGGAGTTGGTCACCTGCCCAACTTGGTGAAACCCTATCTCTTCTAAAAATACAAAAATTAGCCGAGCATGGTGGTAGGTGCCTGTAATCCAAGCTACTCAGGAGGCTGAGGCAGGAGAATTGCTTGAACCTGGGAGGTGGAGGTTGTAGTAAGCCGAGATCGCACCACTGCACTCCAGCCTGGGTAACAGAGCAAGACTCCGTCTCAAAAAAAAAAAAAAAAAAAAAAAAAAATCCTTTTAATTAAACTAATATTGAATTTTTTCATTCAATTTGTCTAACAGGACTATAATTCATGTGTATATATATGTGTACTTTATCCTGAGCATGAATAAACAGGGGAAAGAATATCATACTGCACATCTTTCAACTGAAATGTTAACACTACCTTGAGCTTTTATTGACTATTCGATCTAAAGAAACCACTGAGCCAGTTGCCCCCAACTCCCATCACTTTATTTCCTCCATAGTTCTTATTATCCAAAATTATATTGTTTGTTTTATAAAGTATTGCCTCTCTTCTCCTCCCTCCCACAGAGTATAAGCCCCTTGAGAGCAGGGACTTGGTTGATCTTATAGACCACGTTATTCCTCGGCACCTCAGATAGGGACTGACACAAATAAATATTTGTTAAATAAATGAATAAATAAATGTAGTTGATGATGAATGCACAAGAGAAAAATACTATGTATTCTTAAGATCTTCCACTTTAGAGTACATAAGAATCACCTGGTACTTGTTAATACAGATCCCTTGCAAATATTCTCATCAAGCATTTCTAGGATGGAAACCAGGATTCATCACTGTAAACAACCACTGAGTGATTCTGACGTGATTGGTCCAGCTTTTTTTTTTTTGAGATGGAGTTTTGCTCTTGTTGCCCAGGCTGAAATACAATGGCGCTATCTCGGCTCACCACAACCTCCGCCTCTAGGGTTCAAGTGATTCTCCTGTCTCAGCCTCCCGAGTAGCTGGGATTACAGGCATGTGCCACCATGCCCCACTAATTTTGTGTTTTTAGTAGAGACAGGTTTTCTCCATGTTGGTCAGGCTGGTCTCGAACTCCCGGCCTCAGGTGATCCACCTGCCTCGGCCTCCCAAAGTGCTGGGATTACAGGCATGAGCCACCGCGCCCAGCCTGGTCCAACATTTTGATAAACACTGCTGTGGGTGAACTTGTAAGATCTTCAATTTGCAATTCTCCACCCAATCAATACAAATACAAACACAGAGTCACAGGGGAAGCCAACACTTGGATGATCAGAACTTATTCCATTTGTTACCAAGGACTGTTCACGAACTAGGTGTCATCAACCAGTCTGTTGCCCCCAGTTAGATTGGAAAGTAGTGATCAAATCAAAAGTAACAAATCCTCTTCCAGTCCCAGCAAGCTACATTGCTTGGAACCCTCTCTCAGAGCAATTGGTAGAGTTTCTGAACCTGTCATATTTACTAGCAGACCTAATTTAAGACTTTATGTTAAGATGTATTTTTTCTTCTACCACAATTGAAATGCTTATTTACCTAGAATATCCTCATGTAATTCTTTTGAGCTATTTTATAAAATAACATAACTTATTGAAAAGTGGGGGAAAAGCCTTTATGGCAGATAATCCTCACAACCCTCCATGAGGAGGGTATTCTTACTATTCCCACTTAATAGAGGGAGAAACCAAGGCACAGAAAAGTTAACTGATCTACCCACGGTGATAACAGATACTAAGTGATAAAGCTGGGCTGTGTTCCCACATATTCAGATCCTAGGGGCTGCACATTTATCCCTTCAAGAGAAAAACAGAGATCTGGGAGTTGGTGATATCCTTTGAGCAATACTTAAAGCCAGCCCTAATCAGAACTTTCCAGATACATGGGCCAATGATACTCTTTTTGTTAAAACCAGAGGGTTGTTTTCCACCCTTGGCAGTTAAAAGAATACTAATACCAATACTTACTTCAAAGATTTTTTTTTTTTTCATTTTTAGATCCAGATTCCATTTTTTGCTTTGAATTGTTATTTCTGTGCCATACTGACATCTTTAATAAAGATATTCAGAACATCTAGTATATTGTTGGCACCATATAAATATGCTGGGTAAATAAATTTGTGCCTCTTACCTTTAACCTCCTCTTCAGTTCCAACCCTTTACTGTTCCTTCCACGCAGTAATCAAACTAGTGGCTTATGCTCTGATTTTCCTTTGGGGTATGGTTTCTCTCTTACTTGAGGAAGTTCTAGGGAAACAATTTATTTTTATTGTCTGGAGCAAGTCTTAGATGGAATCTTATAGCGCTTTTCAAATTGTCCTTGAATTATTAGCCACAGAGTAAGAGTTGCTGCTTTTATCAGTTAGCTGTATTTTACAATTCTCAGGTGAATATGTGTGGTCATTTCAGGGCATCAGCAAATATGGTGGTTAATCTGCACCCTTCCTCCATCTGTTCTTCACCCTTCACTGCCCTTCTCTGCACCCCAGATTGGGGGGAGGTACACCCATATACACCACCTCATGAAGCCCATTTTGTCCTATAGTTTCTTGATGGAAGGCATCTACAGGAGATCAGAGTCAGAGAATAGAGAAGTTGGAGTATTTCTTACCCCACATTCTCCCTGTCCTTGATACTGTGGTCAGCCAGTGGCTTTACCTTCAGGATTATAGCTCCTATCAGTTTGCTGTCTTTCATTGGTTCAGCTGTCACTATTTCCTCTCCTTGGCCTTCAGGCCAAGCTGGGTGTGATAACAGCATTCCACTCTTGCTACGCCCAGGGTGCCTCAATGTGGCAGATTGTTTTTTCCAAAAGAACAACCATAGAATTTCCTCTCCTACTTGTTCTTAAAGAACCTTGACATTGCTGCATCAAAAGGTGGAATCTTTGTCCCCTCCGCCCCCCTTGAACCTGGGATGGCTTTTGTGTTGGCCTTGACAAATAGAATCAATAGCAGGGACACAATGTAGCTTCCAAGGCTAGGTCATCTCCTTCAGGTAAACCTTTCTCCTAGCTCTCTTGGGACATGCAAATTTAGAGCCTTCAGCCACCATGTAAGAAGTCTAGTTACCCTGACAAGATACCATATTGGAGAGACCACATAGAGACAGAGCTCTGTCTGAGGACCCTGGTTGTTCCAGTTCCACCTGTGTGAGCCTCCCCGTCTAGGTGCAGATATGTGAATAGGTGACCTTCCGATGATTCTTGTTCTGGACAATGGTCTGACTACAAATGCATGAGACACCCTGGTGAGAACTACCCTGCTGAGCCCATTCAACCTCCTGAACCATGAGAAGTAATATACCACTAAGTTTTGGTGTAGTTGGTTAGGTAGCTATAGATAACTGATACACTCAACATCCCTTGCTAGTTCCCTTAACTATACCCACATCTCTTCAAATCCCCAGGGCATGCCTTCTATTTCCTGTGGGACCCTGACAACCATGCTGAGAAAGATAGCATCATATATATATATATTAGAACTCAAAAGATCCTCAGAAATCTTAGAGTGAGATCCGCCCCTTTGGGTTACAGGTGAGGAAACTGAAGAAACAACTGAGTAAAAATCAAATAGAATTTTATAGGTAGGGAATTAAGGTCCTGACCCATGCAGTGAGCCACAGCTCATTAGGGCTCAGATTAGAACACAGCCCCTATCCACAGCTTTCCTCTACCTAGAGCTTTGTGATTGCTGATTTATCTTACAAATATATTATGCAACTTAAGTCACTTTTGGTCTTAGTGCAGTTTTCAGTCCCAAGACCTCTGATTGTTGGGGTGTCAACAGAGCTCCATTATTTTTTACTGCAAGAATTATGTGCTGTGGTGTCCATGCCTGTGTGGCCCTGATTCCAAAGCTAAGCAGATTGTTTGATTGTTTCTAATGAGGACAAGCAGCTTCTCTTTGGAGAATGGCAGAAATGGCTTCTTGGCTATGCCAGCCGTCTCCTGGAAGCCTTTTCTCTTCCCTTAAAATCGCTGTCACAGAAACTTGCCGTTTGCCACTCTTGAGGCCCAAGGAACTATTATAAGGTTGTGTGTGCTTCACTTAATGCTGAAGCTAGGTAATTATCTTAGGTGTGCATAGACACCAAACAAAGATTCTTAATAAAAGAACGCAGTAATTTCCTTGTCATTGTCATTTATTCGGTTGTTCCTGCTAGAGTCTGCTAATTCAGATTTGGATGCATTTGTGTTCTTGTGTGTGTGAGTGTATGTGTGTTTATCACACATGCTTTCTGCTCACTAGCCAATCTATGCTAAAATAATATTATTATTATTTTATTCTTTTAATGTAATTGTATTTTAAACTTTTTTTTTAATTTTGATTTCTTTCTTTTTTCTTTTCTTTTCTTGCTCCACAAGGCTGAAATGCAGTGGTATGGTCTTAGTTCACTGCAATCTTGACTTCCTGAGCTCAGGCAATCCTCCCACCTCAGCCTCCTGAGTAGCTGGGACTAAGGTGCACACCACCAAGCCCATAATATAATTGTATTTTAAGAGGCACTTCCTAGAGAGATAATGTTTAATAAAAAAAGTGCAGGAATTGGGAGGAGTAGGATTGGGACTTCAGATACTACCTTAGGACTTTTTCAGTTTCAGAAGACTGCAATCCAATTCAAACCAGCAGAAGCAGAAAAGAAAATATATTAGTCTCGTATAATGAAGTCCAGTTAGAGTACAATTAAATCAAGGTGCTCAAATAATATCATCAGGAATGTGTCTCTTTCAGTCTCTCAGGTGTTCTTTCTTTACCATTGGCTTCAGTCCCAGGTAGGCGCTTAGCTCGAGGTGGTAAGATGGTCACCAACAGTTCCAGACTTAGCCATCCCAGTGGAAAAATCATGTCTCTTTCCTTGTAGCCCCAGCACAAATCCGAAGGCTGGCTCGCATTGCACCTCTGTGACTATAGATAAGACAGTTTCTAAATTACTGAAAGTTGGGCTATAAACCTACCTCTGAAACCATAAGACCTAAAAGTAGAAGGGGATGGTTCCTTAGAGGAAAACTGGACTGCTTATAGCAGAAGAAAGAGGTATAGATGCTGGTCAAGAACAAACAACAAATGTCCACCACAAAAACTTGGCTAGATAGCCGGGTGCAGTGGCTCATGCCTGTAATCCCAGCACTTTGGGAGGCCGAGGAGGGCGGATCACCTGAGGTTGGGAGTTCGAGACCGGCCTGACCAACATGGAGAAAACCCGTCTCTACTAAAAATACAAAATTAGCTGGACATGGTGGCACATACCTGTAATCCCAGCTACTCGGGAGGCTGAGGCAGGAGAATCACTTGAACCCTGGAGGCGGAGGTTGCGGTGAGCCAAGATAGCACCATTGCACTCCAGCCTGGGCAACAAGAGCGAAACTCTGTCACAACAATAACAACAACAACAAAAACAACAAATTTGGCAAGATAGCATCACTCCCAAATTCCTTTGTGTGGCTATGAGGCATTTCATGACTTGCTCCCTGCTGACACACCCAGCCACCCTGTCTCTGCTAACTACTCTCGGTATTTAACAGCAGACATGATGACCTTCTGGCAGTTTGCCCCAGGCTACCATGCTTTTGGTCACCTCACCTCTGGGCAGTGGTATTGGTAAGTGTTTATCAACTCGCTTTTCAGGGGCAAAAAAAATGCCCTGACAATATTTGCCAATTTCTGTTGTGTAAATACTCTCATCATGACTGATTTCCAGCTAGTAATGTGACATCCATGAATGTGGAGTTAGGAGAAAAGGCCACAATCCCCTTTTCCCGTCAGTGCGAACAGGCTTCAGCACACCTCTGCCTCTGGAGTCTTCACCCATTCTGTTCTTTCTGCCTAGAAGGACCTCTCTAAGGCCCTCTACTTCCCCACAGACACTTCCAGGTAATTCCTACAGGTCTTCAACCCCTGGCCCAGCTGTTGGCATCTTGCCTGGAAGCAGTCCTGCATCCAGGACTCCTATGTTTCCCTTTAGTACAGACACTTATAAGTGTCTCCTATTAAATGATAAGCTCATGGCATCTACCACATTTTGCATAGTACCTACTACATAATAAGTCCTCATAGTTATTGAATGAATGAATGAATGAATGCACTCCTTGTGTCTCACGAAATCTCTTTCTGTGGGCAGCTGTCTACTTCACCTGGCAAAGGACAGAACACATTTACTAAAAAGGTAGACGATACAGCTTGGAAATGACTTTCCAAGGGTTGGGCTCATTGCTTGTTCTCACTTCATTAAGATGCTTGTGACCAAGCGATCAATAATTAACTTTTTGGTCCCCAGGCCTATGTTTGCCTTCACAACCCGTGAAGCCCCAGGGAGGCATTCATTAGTGAATGAGAATCTTACGCAAGGATGGAAGATGTTGTATGAGCTGAGTGCTTTGCTTATTTTTGTTTGTAAGAAATGCTTCCCAGAGGGGCAATACAGCCATCAGAATGGGGTGCGTAGGGCATGGCAGGGGATGCCGGGTGGTCGTAGGAGGGAGGGAGGGAAAAGGAGGGCCCAGGAGGAAAATTTGAGGGAAACTAATTCATTCCCAACATCTTTCTTGAGCTTGAAGGGAGTGAACATTCTATACTCAAAAGTGCTTTGAAGCTTGGTATAATATTGCATCCCTTTCCTAGGAAATGATACATAATGATAGATCATTCTGATTCTCAGCAATATGAAAAAATTCTGACATCAAATATGGCCAGCACCTCAAAGAAGGGGTCAGTTTCTATTTATATAGGAGGTAGAAAATAGCTTTTAAGCCTCCTGGGTACCCCATGGAACAGACCCAAATGCACATGTTCCTGTCCTTCCTTGTGCCTCTAACTCCAAGAGAGGTTCGGGTTGGAGTGCATGTATGGGTACACATTCATGTACTCACAGGCTGTGGTAGCAACACAGATAAGAAGTGGAGCACCGACAGCTACTGCCTCATAAGTGTCCTTTATAATTACATGGCTCTGTTGAAAGGAAAGAGAACTATTAATATCATTTCTTGAGTCTTATGATGTTCCATAACATCCTTATTATTGGAAGGGTTTTCTCTTCCTTCCTCTCTGCTTCACTGGCTCCTTACATTCCCTCCAACAGTTTCTAAGGCACCTGAACATAAGGTCTAGACTTTGTCTTTCAGAACTCGACAGCCAAAAGAAATGATTCTTTACCTGGGTCTGTAATCCCCAAAGGGGTCTAGGGTTAGATTTTGGGGTCTTGTGCATGCCTTACTATGGAACACGAAATTCCAATTGTCTAGAGAGGAGTCCATAACTTTCATTCGTGTCTCAAAAAGGTTCCTGAAGCCCACAATGCTAAGAGATGAGCCTGTTGCTGAATAGAATCAGGCTGCAATCAAGGTGTCAGGAAGGTACTGTGGTCTTACAATAACACTGTGTGGTGGTCTGAGCTCAGAGGTGATGCCCTGAAGCAGAAAGCAGGTGAGCTTGGGCCTCAGATATGTGAAGTTTAAATCATGGTTCTGCTACTGAGTCTTTGGGAGACCTTGGGCAACTTGTGTAACCTCCCTGACCCAGCAACCATACTTGCTTTGAGGGTTAAATGGACAATGTACAGGGTGTTTGAAAAGTTGGACAACATAGGACAAACTTATGTTTAAACAGTATGTCAGTTATATTTTCCAATACTGTGCTCAATCTATTTTTCTTCATTCTCCAGACAACTTTTCAGGTGAAGAACTTCTCAATTTAAAGCAATGAGTCCAATTGTCCATTTGAAAAGATACAGTAAGTACTTGTTTTTCTCTGTGTCCAGACTTTTGTGAACCCTCTGTTGTATATACTGAAATTTAGAAGAATTTTACTTGAAAAGCTGTCTGGAGATTGAAAAAAGAGACTATTGAGCATACCATTTAAAAATAGGTTTGTCTTATGTCCCCACACATTTTGGACACCCTCTATCTACAGGTTGTTGAGACACTGATATTTTGTTTTTTCGTGTGGAAGAGGCAGAGGTATGCAACCCCAAAGAAATCAACTAGCAGCACAGCTAGGGCTCTCCTGATTCTTGTTCTACATCCCATCAACTGTTCACCACAGGCATTCGAATGTGTAGCTGGCCATATGCCCCTGTCCTCCTGTTCGTCCGTTCCTCCATTTTTCTCACTGCAGTGGCAGCAAGGGATTGAGCAGTCCTCCTGAATGTTTCATCCTAGACAGGTAAACTACCCTGGATCTGGCCTGAGGGGGAAAGACTGTTAATCAGAGAGGAATGCATGAACGTCTATTCATATGAACGTGTTTTTAACAAAACGAAGGTTAGAGAATAAGAATCCTGGGCCGGGCTCGGTGGCTCACGCCTGTAATCCCAGCACTTTGGGAGGCGAGGCGGGCGGATCACGAGGTCAGGAGATTGAGACCATCCTGGCTAACACGGTGAAACCCCGTCTCTACTAAAAATAAAAAATAAAAAAAAAAAAAAATTAGCCGGGCGTGGTGGCAGACGCCTGTAGTCCCAGCTGCTCGGGAGGCTGAGGCAGGAGAATGGCATGAACGCGGGAGGTGGAGCTTGCAGTGAGCTGAGATGGTGCCACTGCACTCCAGCCTGGGCGACAGAGCAAGACTCCATCTCAAAAAAAAAAAATCCTGGAGGAATCTTGATCACTCCCCATCAGGTTAGGTGTCCCAGCTGTGTGCTCCCAGAGGGCTCTGCACCCAGCATCCTGGGTTGTAATTGCTTGGTTTATTGTCTGTCTTCTTTCCAGGCTTCCATCTAGTGCTCACATCATGTCACAGGGCCTGACAGGCACATAATATGTACTCAACAAGTATTTTTCTATGAATTACTTCTTAAAGAAATTTAATGTCTTCCTGAAAATTGAAAGGGAATATGACTTGCAATGATTGAGTTACATTTGGAGATGAAAATAAGAAATATAAGTCTTATTAGCAAAGCTAAACACCTGAGCTGTAATTCCCCCAACTTCTTTTCTCCCATGAAGTTGTGTCATTAACATAAGAAGAAACAAATAAGCAAATAAGCACTAATATGCTAACGGATGTTATTAAAGAAGCCCTACCTCTTTGAATAAGCAACCTGACTTTCAAGAAATTATCCTACACACATCAGCATAAAAGAAAATGTTTAAAGCTATTGGCTGCAGCATTGTTATCAAGAATAAAAAACTGGAAACAATTTAATTGTATAGATGGTCTCTGTACAATGGTTCAACTTACAATTCTTCAATGTTACAAGCAGGGACAGCTGTGGTGCCATCGCAGGGTCCTAGCCCCACTTTATGGACATGTTCTTTGTGTGAGGAGCACACTAGAGACACTTTTGGGTCTTGAAGTAGTGAAGGCAATGGTTCCAAGCTCCAGTAGTTCAAATAATCACCTTGAGGGTTTTCGGAAAATAGATTCCCAATTTATACTCCTGGAGATGCTCATTCAGGAGGTCTGGAATAGGCCCAAGAGTCCATGTTCTTAACAAATGCTCCCTGTGAATCAGGTTGATCAGTTAGGTTTGGGGACTGACTTCTGAGGGACTCATAGCAAGAGCTGAGTAGTCTCGGGCAGTTTCTCTATGACTCATTTCTAAAAAGCAGTGGTGGAAGATGTGAAAGAAGCACCCACAGAGCATATTAAAAATGCACATTTCACATCAGTAGAAAGCGGCTAAAATGATAAAGACAGACAACAGCAAATATTGGTGAAGATGTGGAGCAGCTGAGACGTTTATTCCATTGCTGACACGAGCACAAAACCGCACAACCTTTTTGAAAAACAGTTTGGCATTTTCTTACAAAGTTACACATACGCCTACCCTGTGATCAAGCAATTCCGCTCCTAGGTGTTTACTCAAAATAAGTGAAAGCATATGGTCACACAAAGAGTTGTGCGCTAATATTCATAATTGCTGAGAATGCAAAATACCTTCCGGTGGACACACCCTAAGGTGGCCTCCCAAAAATCCACAGCCTGTATAATCCCCTTGAGTGTGGGTGGAACTTATGACTTGCTCCTAACCAATATAGCAAAGGTGATGAAATGTCATATGCCTATGATTATGTTACATATATAAGACTCCATTTTAGCAGGCTGGAGAGATAGACTTTCCTGCTGGCCTTGAAGAAGTAAACAGCTATGTTGTAAGCTGCCCTTGGAAAAGGCCATGTGGCAGGGAACTGCAGAGGGCAGCCTCCAGCTGACAGCCAGTACAAAGCCAAGATCCATGTACTACAACTGAAAAGACCTGAATTCTGCCAACAACCATGTGAACTTGGAAGAGGACTTCGAGCTCCAGATAGTAATGGAGCTTGCTGACACTGTGGTTGCAGCTTTGCGAGACCCTGGCAGAAGACCAGACTAAGCCATGCCTCAGCTCCAAGCCATGGAAATTGTGAGCTAATATAGATTGGACATCCTAAGTCTGAAAACCCAATCTGAAATGCTCCAAAATCCAAAACTTTTTGAGCACCAACAAGATGCTCAAAGGAAATGCTCTTTGGAGCATTTTGTGTTTTGGATTTGGGATGTTTAACCAGTAAGTATAATGCAAATATTCCTAAATCTGAAAAAAATCCAAAACTCAAAACACTTCTGGTCCCAGACATTTCAGATAAGGGAGACTCAACCTGCAAATGTATGTTGTTTTAAGCTGCTGCGTTTGTGATAATTGGTTATACAGCCTAAAAAACTAACATACACCCAAATGCCCCTCAGCACGTGGTTGTATGAACAAATTATAGCATATTCCATATGTAGCACAGTGGAATATTACTTAGCAATGAAAAAGAACAATTAATATCTATAACAACATGGATGACTCTCAAAACCATTATGTTAAGTGAAAGAAGCCTGGCTCAAAAGAGTACACACATGTGATAGAAATCAGAACAGTGGTCACTTCTGGGAGGGTGGGTGACTGGCTGGAAAGAGGCCTATGGAAACTTTCTAGAGTGATAGAAGTTTTGGTTGAGGTGGTGGATTATATACATTTGTTGAATCCCATTGAAAGGTGCACTTAAAATCTGTGCATTTAGTTGTATGTAAATTGTGCTTTAATTTTAGAAAAAGGCAAATACCCCTCTCTTCCAGATTCAGTGGGTCTAGGGCAGTAGGGTATAGAATTCTTCATTTTTAGCAAGCATCTCTAGACAATTCTAATGCAGAAGTCTTTTAGCCACACTTTGAAAAAACCCCAGGGCTGTAGGTCATTTAATCCGGAAGGATGGAGGAATCGGGAACATATGGTTTCTTCCAACTCAATCTAGCTTTCTCCCAAAGGACTTGTATTCTAATTAGAACAACAATGATTTTATTCATTATTCAGCCAATCAACAGGCAATTTCATTCAGTTCAATTAATTAAGAGTTTCTGAGAACATGCTATTTATCTTATTCAAAGAAATCATAAGATGTAACATTCTTCCAAAAGTGCTAAAATTTAATTGAGGAAAATACCCCTGTATGTATGAAACTGGAAACGGTTCAATTGCAATACAAAGCAAACAAGATAATTACTCACTTCCTAGTTATTGAATCTAGTTTGTTTGTTTGTTTGTTTTGGTCACTTTCCAAAGTATTCCCAATAGCCATGATTTCCTTATGTCTGCGTATCTTTAAAGTCACTTTTTATGGCATACTCAGTAATTTTAATGAAGACTCAAATGTTCTTTCCCCTGTTAGTTTTCCTCCCATTATAAGGCTGTTGCTTCTCCTTTTGTCCATTTTTGTTCTAGTCAGTCATGAATCATGCTGCTGGAAGCTTTCAGGAGCTCTCAGTTGAGGATCATGACAATAATCGGCCCCACCTGCCTTCCCTGGTATCTTGGCAAAGCCTTTGGTCCTGCCCCATGTTCCAAGAACCAACCAAGGAAACTGATTCTAATCAGAAGCCCAGCTGGACAGATGGAATACAATATCCTAATTCCCAGATGCTGCTGCTTTTTGCTGAGTTTATTTCACTCAGCAAAATTTCTTTAGCTTCCTAAGCATCGAATTTTAATCCTCATTAAGTATCACAACCTATAATAATGTTCACACAGATTCACACTTGTGAAAGCTTCCTGACAATTTTCTACTTCATTTTCCTCAATTCCAGGTCATTCTAAATGATGCTTTTCTACTATGGACAATAGAATGGTCGATGATCCAGAAAATGATGTTTCTCTTTGGTGATAAAGATAGAAAATTTCTTCTTTATAATGCAAGAGTAAGACACCTCAGAGTAGTAAGGGTTTTCTGAAAACTTATTTTGTCACTGAATTCCCCATTATCTAGAATATAAATCCAGGGACCTAAGCAAAATAAAATACATTTACAGAAAAGTAACCAGGGTGGAGAATGCACAGGGAATCTTTGGTTCAAAGAGGAGAAGGCTCAGATATAGCCTTCAATCTATAGCAGTGTCAGTCTACATGGCTACAAGAAACAAAATTAGGTCTGATGGTGGAAGAAACAGAGTGAAAATCTTAGTTCAATAAATAAGGAGACATTTCCTTACAAGGAGGTAACAGCCATTTATTAAATCACAGTTCTGTGGGTTGGAAGTCCAGGTACAGCATGGTTCTGCTGAGTCCTCTGCTTAGACCCTCATGAGGCTGAAATCAAGGTGTTGGCAGGTCTGGATTCCATTCTAGAGGCTCTGGGGATGAATCTGCTTCCAAGCTCATTCACATTGTTGTCCAGATTCAGTTCCTTGTGGGTATAGGACTGAAGTGCTTGCTTCCTTGCTGGCTGCCAGTATGGAGTGATCTTTTCTCCCAGAGGCATCTGCCTTCCTTCTCATGCTTTCCATATGCATCTCCTGTTCAGCAATGGCAGATTGAGTCCTTCTCATGCTTCAAGTGTCCCTGACTTCCCCTTCTGCCCATCTCTCTGACTGACTCTTCTGCCTTCTGCAGCTGCTTTTAAGGACTCACATGATTACACTGGACCCACTCAGATAATCCAGGATAATCTCCCCACTTTAAATTCAGCTAGTCACCTTAATTGCATCCACAAGTCCAAAGCAGAACTTAGATTAAATGTTTGATTTAATAACCAGGAGATGGGAATCTTTAGAATTCTGCCTATTGCGTGAGTTTCTTATTCTCAAAGATAAAAATAGTGCTGAGGAGAGGAGCACAATAGTAGCCAAAGGGAGGTCATCCTGGAGCTGCTCTACCTGGACCAGGACTGTGTAAGGAAGCACAAGGCAGCTACCAGTCGTCACAATGATTGGTGGGTGCTACTAGTGTTTTGGTGGGAGTGTGACAGGGATATTAGGTATCCTGTAGTGTTTGGGACAGTCTCGCACAATGAAGAACTGTCTTGCCCAAATTGCTAATAGAGCTTCCACTGAGAAACATCAGGCTAGACAGAGCAGCCCTGTGGATCGACACACATCTCTGAGTACATGCCCCAAACCATCAGCATTGAATGTTGATTGCACAGCCTCACAGAAGCCAAGATGCCCATGTGCCTTGCTCACATCACCCTGCTTTTGATAAGATACAGGAAAAGGAGGAATACAATGCAGCTGTCAGAGTAACCAAGCCTACACACATCCCCTTGCTGGATCTGGCTCCTTCCAGAAAAGCTGAAGGATTGAAAGGCAAATCGGTGATATAGGCACATAGCAGGCAAGCCCTGGGGTGTTGGACCACAGACATGACTCTGGATATGAAGGCTAGCAGCTGTAGAGTCCAGCCTTGCTCTTCCTGTCATCTGTCATGCTGGCCTCTGTGGTGTTGGAATTTTCCCAAAGTTAGAAGGTTCCTATGACTGGTTCCAAAGGGACTTTGGTGGATATGTTTTGTCAGGGAGTGCTATGCGGAGGAAAGTCCTTGAAGGTACAGCCTGCCATGATGGTGGCAGGTGCAGTGACATCAATGAAAACATGTCATTCTAGTTAAGAATATCTCAGCATTCTTCACTGAGAAAAGTGTGAAGAGCAAACAAGAATAACTGGTGCAAATAAAAAAGTGGAGGTAAAATGAGCCAGAGACCCTGGGGAGAAAGGGGTAGAAAAAGGAAGTAGAGGGGAGACTAAAAGAGAGAGGACCTCTGTTGTTTGCATAAGAACTTGACACTGACCAGAAGGTAACACAAGGAGAAGATTGCACAATCTTTTGGCTTCTGACTCCTAGTCAGCTAGGAATAAGACTGGGTCCTTTTAGAAGCTAAGCTGAGGCTATATAATTTGCAGCTAATACAGTCATAATGGTTGTGTGACATTAAAAACTACAGGAAGCAGGCCGGGCGCCATGGCTTATGCCTGTAATCCCAGCACTTTGGGAGGTCGAGGTGGGTGGATCATGAGGTCAGGAGATCAAGACCATCCTGGCTAACATGGTGAAACCCTGTCTCTACTAAAAAAATACAAAAAATTAGCTGGGTGTGGTGGTGGGCACCTGTAGTCCCAGCTACTCGGGAGGCTGAGGCAGGAGAATGGCGTGAACCCGGGAGGCAGCGCTTGCAGTAAGCCGAGATCGTGCCACTGCACACCAGCCTGGGCAACAGAGGGAGACTCTGTCTTAAAAAAAATAAAAGAAAGAAACTACAGGAAGCATTGTGGAGTATAACATAAGGGGACTGATTTGCATGAGTGCATCATGGAACTATTTTTTCTTTTTTTTTTTTTTTGAGATGGAGTCTTACTCTGTCACCCAGGCTGTAGTGCAATTGCACGATCTCAGCTCACTGTAACCTCCACCTCCTCCTGGGTTCAAGAGATTCTCCTGCCTCAGCCTCCCAAGTAGCTGGGACTGCAGGCACGTGCCACCATGCCCAGCTAATTTTTTTTGTATTTTTAGTAGAGACAGGGTTTCACGTTAGCCAGGATAGTCTCGATCTCCTGACCTTGTGATCTGCCCGCCTCGGCCTCCCAAAGTGTTAGGATTACAGGTGTGAGCCACGGTGCCCGGCTATGGAACTATTCTTACTCTTTTTCAATCATATCATGTATTTCTTTTCTTGTGCCTCCTCATCTTCTTGACATCTAAATGTTGGAGAGCCTCTTTTCATTTTTATGTATACTCATTGCCCTGGTGAATTTATCCCAATTTAAATTTTGTTACCCATACACCAAAAACTCCAAAATTTATACATCTAGTCCAGGTGTTTTCTCTGAACCCATGTTTTGCACATTGAGTTGTACACTTGAAACTTCTACTTGCAGTTCAATAGACATCTCATACTTAACATACCTAAATCTTCACTTAATATTCCCCACTAAACTTGTTTCTATTCTAGTTTTCCTCATCTCAGTAAATGACACTCCATTCATTCATGGTTAGATGATTTAGGTGGCAGGATTTTGAATCAATGATATAAAGGTATGGGACTTCTGGAAGGGTCTGGACAGGAGGAAATATATTATGCATGTTGGGGACATGAACAAATGGGGCTCTGGGGACATACTGTGATAGCCAGGCTTCAAGGTGGCCACCAGTAGTAGTCCCTATTCCTCTCTTTTTTTGTCCCATCTCATACTGAATATGCCTACCTATGTAACTAATAGGACTTGCATAAATTACGGTATGCAACTTCTGAGACTAGATTTTTTTTTTTTGAGATGGAGGCTTACTCTGTTGCCCAGTCTGGAGTGCAGTGGCAAGATCTCGGCTCACTGCAACCTCCGCCTCCCAGGTTCAAGCAATTCTCCTGCCTCAGCCTCCTGAGTAGCTGGGATTACAAGAATGAGCCACCATGCCCAGCTAATATTTTTTGCATTTTTAGTAGAGACGGGGTTTCACCATATTGGCCAGGCTAGTCTCAAACTCCCAACCTTGTGATCCTCCTGCCTCGGCCTCCCAAAGTGCTGGGATTACAGGCACGAGCCACCATACCCAGCCAATCTTTTTTCAAGTATGTGGTTAGTTTACAGTATATTTAAAGAGTGGTGCAACCATTACCAAAGTCTAATTTTAGAACATTTTCATCAACCCTCAAAGAAACCCTATACCCATTAACAGTCATTCCCAAGCCCCTTCTCCTCTCCTAGCCCTAGAAAACCAATGGTCTACTCTCTACCTCTAAAGATTTGCCTATTCTGGACACTTCATATAAATTAAATCATATAATACGTGGGGTTTATTGTCTAGCTTCTTTCACTTAGCATAATGTTTTCAAGGTTCATCCATGTTGTACATGACTCATTTTTGTTTCACCTTTTAATTGTGGAATAATATTCCAATATATGGATATACTACATTTTGTTGATCTGTTCTCTGTGATTGTCTTGATCATCCCCTCACAGTAGCATTCTCTTAAACTGCATTCAGTGCAGCTAAGGAGAAGCAGACCTCTAACCATCTTCACAATCTCTCCTTTTTTTTTTTTTTTAATTATACTTTAGGTTCTGGGATACATGTGTAGAACATGCAGGTTTGTTACATAGGTATATACGTGCCACGGTGGTTTGCTGCATCCATCAACCCGTCATCTACATTAGGTATTTTTCCTAATGCCATCCCTCCCCTAGTCCCCCATCCCCTGACAGGCCCCAGTGTGTGATGTTCCCCTCCCTGTGTCCATGTTTTCATTGTTCAACTCTCACTTATGAGTGAGAACATGCGGTGTTTGGTTTTCTGTTCGTGTGTTAGTTTGCTGAGAATGATGGTTTCCAGTTTCATCCAAGTCCCTGCAAAGGACATGAACTCATCCTTTTTTATGGCTGCATAGTATTCGATGGTATATATGTGCCACATTTTCTTTATCCAGTCTATCATTGATGGGCATTTGGGTTAGTTCCAAGTCTTTGCTATTGTGAATTGTGAATTGAGACAGAGTCTCACCCTGTCACCCAGGCTGGAGTGCAATAGCACAATCTCAGCTCACTGCAACCTCCACCTCCCGGGTTCAAGTGATTCTCCTGCATCAGCCTCCCGAATAGATGGGATTACAGGCATGCGCCACCATGCCCAGCTAATTTTTTGTATCTTTAGTAGAGACGGGGTTTCACCATGTTGGCCAAGCTGGTCTTGAACTCCTGACCTTGTGATCTGCCTGCCTTAGCCTCCCAAAAATGCCGGGATTACAGGTGTGAGCTATTGCGCCTGGCCAAGACTAGATCTTAAAAGACACAGCTGCACTCACCTTGCTCTTTTTTGGAAGATTTGCTCTGGGGAAAGCCAACTGTCATGTCATGAGCACACACAAACAGCCCTATGGGGAAGTTCATATGGCAAGAAACTGAAGTGCTTACCCACAGCCAACACCAACTAACTACACATATGAGTGTGCTATCTTGGAAGTAGGTCCTACAGCTCCAGTCAAGCTTTTAGATGACCCTGATGAACATCTGGACTGCAATATCATGACTGAACCACCAGAGAAGCCACTTCCAAAGTCTTTACCCACTGAAACCGTGTGAGACTATAATATTAATTGTTTTAAGATACTAAGTTTTATGCTAATTTCTATGGAGCAATAGAGACTTAATACACATAGCTTTATCCTTAATGTCTTTTTCTCACATTCCACGTCTAATTCATCAGAAAATCATGTTGGCATTACATTTCAATATATCCAGAATCTGATCATCCCTTATTGTCTCCACTGCCACACTCTAGCCCATCATCTCTCATGAGAATTTTCACAACAGCTTCCTTACTGGTTTCCCTGTTTCCACTCCTGCCCTACCTAAGTCTATTCTTAAAGGAGCATCCATGATCCTTGTAAGACATTAGTTAGATCATGCCACTGTCCTCCTCAAAACCCTGCACATTTTCCTTATTTCACTCATATAAAGGCCCAAATTCTTAGAGTGGCTCAATATGACTGCCTCCTCCTCCTTATCTCATCAACTACCATCCCCAGGGTCTAGCACAGGCAATGTGCACAAAAGATATTTTCTAAGCCAAACTGAACTGAAGTTGGGGAAAGAAAAGAGCAGAAAGATCCCCATCATCATCATGCCTAGGGGTTGGGGGGAATGGGAGATGGGAGGAGAATACTGAAAATATGAATAAGCATAAAGTCTTTTAATAGAATTGCATTTTTTTTTCAGATGTTTATTTTATGTACAAAGAACTATCATGGGTTTTCACTGAGTAGATGACTTGGATAATCCTTTGAAGGAAGATCATTTAGTCCAACTTAATGAAACTGATATCCTTCGCTTACTGACGGAAACACTAGCGGCACATATTGAGGCCATATTTCCAGATCAGACCATGCCCGTTTGAACAGACACAACAAGAGCAAGAACCCTGGCTGAATTTTCGCGGGTGACTCCAGTATAGCTGCTGGTGACCCATCTTGCTGTCAGGAGTGCAACGAGGCCAAAGGCGAATTTCACTATTTTTTAATTTTTGTAGAGATGGGTTCTTGCTATATTCCCCAGGCTTGTCTGAAACTCCTGGCCTCAAGAAATTGCTCCAGCTTGGCCTCCCAAAGTGCTGGAATTACAGGCATGTGCTAGGGTGCCTGGCCTTTTAAAAGGATTTCAAAGTGTTCCCTCCCTGCCTCCCTCACCACACCTTTAAAATCTAGATAGGAAGGCAAGACTGAGAGGTCAGAGAAGAGTGACAAGAGGGAAATGGACAGTGGGAAATGACAAAGGCAAGTTTCATCTAGTCCCTGTTTTCCAGAGCTGAGTCCTGAACCGTGAACTGTAAGGGGAGGTGTGCGAAGCTGTCCTGGATTTGAAAAATATACTGAGCATTCAAGCTTTTGTCCTCTAATCACAGTGAAGTTTTTTTTGGTTGTTTGTTTGTTTTTTAAGGCAACCATGGTCTAGTCTACCTTAATACTTGGCTGAGTTATACCAGGAGGCTGCTATTTGAAATTGTCACACTTTTCAAATACCTCAGCTGGTGACAAACATGGCTATAATGCAAATGGCCCAGAGTCTCTTCAAAATTGCCAAACGCGAGGTTTCAGGCTGGGACTTGCAGTTACTTTAAATTCTCTCTTTGCTCTGAATTCTGCTCAGTTCAAATGAAATGCATGCATCACACATCAAGAACGACAGGGAGCCATCTGAAATTTCCTGAAACACCTGGTGCCAGGCAGGTTGAGGCAGGCAATCCTGTCATGCTGCCCTTGACAGGTTTGTGATAGCATCTTTTTTTGGTCTTTATGTTATTTACTGACAAATTCCAAGTAACGTCAGAGCTGATGAATACAAAACAGCCACTGTGACTACAATCCCGCCACCACCAAGAGAACAGACTTCAATGGATCCACAGCAGGGCTTTCCAACCAGAAGCGGCATGACCCGTTGGGGATTGGAGAAACAAGTCAATGGATCACGACAGCATTTCAAAACAAAATCAAGGAGGATGAAAACGAGAACACCAGAGTTTACAATTCAGAGAAAACATAAGAACTGTTTTATGAAACTTCAGCTTTAATTACATATGTGTATGTGTGTTTATGTATGTTCTAGGTTTAATATAAAATCCTGTCTCTACTAAAAATACAAAAAAATTAGCCAGGTGTGGTGACGGGTGCCTGTAGTCCCAGCTACTCGGGAGGCTGAGGCAGGGGAATGGCATGAACCTGGGGGGCAGAGCTTGCAGTGAGCCGAGATCGCGCCAGCCTGGGTGACAGAGAGAGACTCTGTCTCAAAAAAAAAAAAAAAAAAAAAAACAATTAAATTCTTTGCTTACAGTCATGGTCAAAGGAGTGCACAAACCACTGATGTAGAGCCAAGGCTCAAAAATACTGTCTTCAAGCCAAAATCAGCTCACTGCCTATTGTCTGTATGGCCTGCAAGATAAGAATGGCTTTAACACTTTGGAATGTTTGGAAAAATTCAAAAAGCAGGATATTTCATGATGTGTGAAAATGATGTGAAATTCAAATTTCGGTGTCCACAAAGTACTATTGGCACACAGCCACACCCATTTGTTTATGTATTGTCTGTGGCTGCTTTTGGCAAAGTTGAATAGTTGCAACAGACACTTTATGGCCCACAAAGCCTAAAATATTTTCTATCTTTATGGGCAAAGTTTACTGACCTCTGATCTAGAGGCCTCATTGTTATGATGCATTTTTCTCAAGTCTGTATATCTGTTTAATTTGGTTTATAGAAGAAACAGGGAAAGGATCTGACAGAAGATCGCACTGTGGGATTCTGGGTGTGTCGTGGATACTGCCACTCCTCTCCACATCCCCTGTCCTGTTTTGTGTGTCCCTCCCTGGCCCCTGTGCCTTCTGTGGCCTGCACCTGTGGCTTTCTGCAGAGGCCTGCCCTTGGAATCTTGGAGCAGTTTTGCCTGCTTATGCAGCAGCTGGAGGTACCCAGGAGTTTAAGCTACTGCAGGCAGGCCTTTGGTCAAGACAGTGGGGTATGAAACGCTAATCCTCTTGCTCAAGTCGTGAGGACGGAACTCTGAAGTGTAACTTTCACTCCAGGTGTCCCCTGTGGGATCAGGCTGGTTCCCTTTCTCTAGACTTTGCCTGAATCATACCCTTGCTTGAGTTCTCTCCCTTCCCCATCCTGCTTTCCCCATTCTCTTTGGGTTTCCTGAAGCACTTTCTTTGACACTGGGGTTGCACATGCATCTGACTCTGTCAGAGTCCTCTTCTGGGGAGCCCAGCCTGAGAGAGGGGAAGCAGTGGGAGGTTCATAAAAGGCAACTCTTTCTGACAAAACTTTGGTTTCATGGGTGCTCCCTATAATGTCTTGCTGAATAGGGACACTTCCCTCATTGATTTTGTTTTTCTGAAAGGGAGAAGGTGGTTATTTCATTTAAGATGATTTTGCAATGCATTGTAATTTCAAAGAGCTCTGAGATGAGTCAAGATAATTGGATTCTATTTCCAATGGATCCACTGGGCAAGCAATAAGCACCATGAAACTCATATTCTCCCATTTGTAGGAGGTAGAGTAGGTAATGTTTAAGCTTTCTCCTAACTTTCTGAGTCTTCTTATAAAGTGGGTGCTTTAAACCATCTTCTAGATGCTGACTAATCCCCATCAGGGCACCTAACCTGCAAACCTGGTTGAGCTCCAAAATCCAGGTACATCACTCACACAGCAGAGGCTCTGGACCCAGCATTGTGGGTGGACACCAGAGGTACACTGGAGACCCTCCAGGGGACTCAGTGCTCCCCAGCCTCAAGCCTTGACACTGGTTGCCAATCAGCAGTACTCAGAGACTTTGCTTTCCAATATGGAGCCAATACCTGCAGTTTTAGGCTTCAAAACTCTGGGCTCCCTCTCACCTCTTAACCCTAGCTGGGACTGTGCATATTGGGCTTCCCATGTGGCACTCAATCTTTGGTCTGTTCCTTTCTGTCTTGGTCATGCTGCATAGCTGGCTGTTTCTGTAGCAGTCCTGTCCATGTATCAAAGCACTTTTTGGTGAGACAAGAGCAACTGAAAGGAACCAGGAGAGGTTCTAGGTAGACACACAAGGGGAGGGAACCCTGTAATGGAAACGGGAGAGCAGGTGAGAAGGTGGGGGACTAGAAGATAGCACACTTTATTTATATCTTGCTCACCATAAAAACTTTAAATGACACATAAAGATATAAAGTATTTTTTCAGCCAGGTCTAAGGATCCCTGGGGATTCTGAACATATTGTCTGAGGCCCACAAGTTCTTTACATAAATAATAACAATAATTATTATTATTTTGAGATGGAGTCTCATTCTGTCACCCATGCTGGAGTGCAGTGGTGAGATCTCGGCTCACTGCAACCTCCGCCTCCCAGATTCAAGCGATTCTCTGCCTAATCCTCCTGAGTAGCTGGGATTACAGGCACCCGCCACCATGCCCGACTACTTCTTGTATTTTTAGTAGAGACAGGGTTTCACCATGTTGGCCAGGCTGGTCTCGAACTCCTGACCTCAGTTGATCTGCTCGTCTTGGTCTCCCAATGTGCTGGGATTACAGACATGAGCCACCACGCCCAGCCCACAAAATTATTTTTAATTTTATCTGTTCATTTGGATAGCCATCTCAACGATTAAATATGACAAAGTCCACCATCTGGATACCAGATGATGACCACATTCAAACTAAGGCTAGACTCCAATTCTATTGCCCTGATTTTCTTTTTTTTATGTTTTTTTTTTTTTTTTTTTTGAGACAGAGTCTCGCTCTGTCGCCCAGGCTGGAGTGCAGTGGCGCTATCTCGGCTTACTGCAAGCTCCGCCTCCAAGGTTCACGCCATTCTCCTGCCTCAGCCTCCCAAGTAGCTGGGACTAGAGGCGCCCACCACAACGCCCGGCTAATTTTTTGTATTTTTAGTAGAGACGGGGTTTCACCATGTTAGCCAGGATGGTCTCAATCTCCTGACCTCGTGATCCGCCCGCCTCAGCCTCCCAAAGTGCTGGGATTACAGGCATGAGCCACCGCACCCGGCCAATCATCCTCAGTTTCATTTGTGTTTAAAATCTTTGGGAGTCAAGTGAAAACTTACAATGATAGCATTTTATCTTTTTATTTTTTCCACAATGAAATTAGATTTATCATTTACTTTTAAGTTTGTGTAAACAATCACTATCATATACAAAGTTTCAGATACTACATGAAAGGATAAAGCAAAGGGAAAAGTCACTCGAAATGCTACCACTCATGCCATAAACACTTTGACCATCCTTCTCTGGTTTTTAATCATTTATGAGTCAGAAAGCAAGCCTGACTGCCATAAGGTTGGCAGGTCTCAGCATCGAAATGATAACTGTCACCCTTACATTGAATTCTTTTCTCGTTATCAAGACAAAGCCTCCCTTTGGCTGTGATAATTTACAGTTGAGTGACATTTTCAAATGCAAAGACGTTAGTTTTTAGAATTATTTAATAAGTTGAGGATTCAAATTAACATCCTGAAAATTAACATAATTAAAATGAGTAATGCACTACTTTAATTAATGAGGAGTAACGAGAAAAGACCAGAAGCAGACTTAATATGAAGATGATACATTTGGCCTATCTGAAAGTCACAGGACATCATGCTGATACTAGCTTGAACATTTCAATTATAGAAAAGATAGAATAATATTTGAATTTTGGTTATTTTCTAAATGATATAAATGACTCATTTCCAGCTTTTAGCATTTTCTTTCTACACTTTGACTATGAGCTAACTCTGTGTTGAAACTATGCATTTTTTTCAACATCTACAAAAAACAGAGTAGATTCAGATATTATTTTCTGTTCCCCTAGAATATTTAATACTTTAAAAAAATCACAACATTAACCTTACTTTTTATTTTATTTATTTATTTATTTAGAGACAGAGTTTTGCTCTTGTTGCCTAGGCTGTAGTGCAGTGGTGTGATCTCAGCTCACTGCAAACTCTGCCTCCCAGGTTCAAGTGATTCTCCTGCCTCAGCCTCACAAGTAGCTGGGATTACAGGCGCCCGCCACCAAGCCCAGCTAATTTTGGTATTTTTGGTAGAGACAGGGTTCACCATGTTGGCCAGGCTGGTCTCGAACTCCTGACCTCAGGTGATCTGCCCACTTCAGCCTCCCAAAGTGCTGGGATTACAGGCGTGAGCCACTGCGCCTGGCCAATATTAACCTTACTTTTAAGGGGCCAAAACCAATGTGGAGTTGTCAAGTGTCATATCAGCTGTCATATCATTAAAACTGGTCTATAGTCTTGGTTTGATGTGGTCTGATTATCTTGAATTTTAAACATAGACTTGAAGTTTTTTCATATTTTTTTCTAGCATAATAACAATACAAAGAATACTGACATAGCCAAATGGAAAAAGATTTATGATAGACTTGTACATCTTTCTACAATTGTAACTTCATCAGAAACCTCATTTTTAGCACATCATCTGTGAATTTGGGTTTTTATGACACAGATTCCTAAGGCATTTAATTTGTAAATTGTCTTTGGATTTACATTCCTATGAGTGCTAAAACATAAAGAGAACACTGGTTTCTAATACTTATACCTAGTTAAGTAAAATTTAGAATTGAAAATTTTAAGCCAATAGTAAGTATCCAAAGAACTGTTTCCCTTTACGGGATCAATGCATTACCCAAATCTGAGAAATCCTAGTGTAAATTAGCTAAAAAATGTCTCTTGCATCTGTGTAGGCTTTTAGACTAAACATATGAATATATTTTATCTTAATGGGACTATCCCCTTTGTGTTGTTCTGTAACTTAAATTCTTTCTTAATAATATGTCACAGACCTTTGTTTTTTTTTAAGTGAAAGTGAAATAGCTGAGTCAAAGAGAATGCACATTTAAATTTAAATTTTTGATAGATATTGTCTGATTGCTTTCCAAAAAGCAATCTATCCCACCCAGGGCACAGAATTTTGCCACACTCTCATTAACACAGAGTTAGAACTTTAAATTTTTGGAAACTTTTACATTTTTAGAGATCTGATGGTTGAGAAGAATTGTGTGTAAACTGAGTAAATGCTATTCTATGTTTCAAGTGTATACAGATGCTGTTGTGATTGTTGAAATATACAATCATATCAAAGTATTACTACATTCATTTGACCTACTTATTATGTATTTTCTCAATCAATGGCTACTTAAACCACTATCATGTAGAGGTTTGTTATTTTATTTTAAAAATGGGGTGCTCATATTTAAAAATGTTTGGAAGCTTGCAATACTTGAGAGCTCTTTTCTGCACGAGAATACTACCTAATATCATACTTCCCAGAGGAAATGGCAGAGTGGGCCTCAGACAGAGCGGCCCAGGCAGCTGTCCCTTCCCTCAGAACTGACACAATATCATCCCAGGGATTCAAAGAGGTCCCAAAGAAAGACCAGATTTCTCTTTGAGAGAAGTTTTTTCCTAAATAATGAATAAAGATATCTTTTCTCTTTTATTTCCAAGTCCAGAGTCTTAATTTCCATTATTATAGAATCGGTATAAGACAATACCTTAAACAAACTAACAAAATGCAGCCCGGCCGTATACCCAGATGACATAAAACGCACGCTCAGTTGTGCTACTGCACTTGAAGTTCTCTGGCAGCAGGTGATGTGTCAAATTCACCCTTGTATCCCTCAGTGCCTGGCAGAATGCATGGCACACAGATGAATGAATGAGCTGGGAGCATCCTTATGTGTATTATAAATCTGTGCAGGATGACATACTTTCCATTACTTTTCTAATTCTTTGTATGGTTTGGAGATTTGTCCCTGTCCAAATCTCATGTTGAAATGTAATCCCACTGTTGGAGGTGAGGCATAATGGGAGATGTTTGGATCATGGGCCAGCTCCTTGGCGATAAATGAGCTCTTGCTCTGAATTCACAAGAGATCTGGTCGTTTATGAGTGTGATATGCCTGCTCCTGTTTTGCCTTCTGCTGTGAGTAAAAGCTCCCTGAGGTCTTCCAAAAGGTGAGCAATGCTGGCGCCACGCTTGTACAGCCTGCAGAACTGTGAGCCACTTAAACCTCTTTTCTTTATAAATCACCCAGTCTCAGGTATTTCTTTATAGCATGCAAGGATGGCTTAATATATTACTCTCAATTGAGTTTTAGCCTTTGAAGAAATCCTTTAGAAACTACTGATTTAGACTTTTGCTAGAACTGATGACAAAATATTTTAAAAGACAAGTATGGATTCTCTCTGAAAACACAACTGACTTCTTAAAAATGAAGCTTCCTGTTACAAGAACAGAATATAATCCCCTACCCTGGTTCAGTCTACACTATTCCAAAGAGGAAGTTTCCACTTCTGATAGTGCTGTGCTGTGCTGAGCAGACTGAATTAACCACAATCACAATGACCAATTCTACTGGTTGGTTACCTTTAGCCAGAGAAGAAAGCTTTGATACTACTAGCAACCCTGTTACTAAATAAATTCATCACATCAAATGCCACATTACTGATGAACTAGAAAACTCCACAATTTAGGGGACAAAAATAAAAACGAGATCCTAGCAAAGACATGGAATCAACCTAAATGCCCATCAGTGATAGACTGGATAAAAAAAAAATTCGGTACATATACACCATGGAACACTATACAGCCATAAAAAAGAACGAGATTATTTCCTTTGCAGGAACACGGATGGAGTTGGAAGCCATTATCCTCAGCAAACTAATGAAGCAACAGAAAACCAAACACCGCATGTTGTCACTTCAGTAGGAGCTGAATGATGAGAACACATGGACACATAGAGGGGAACAATACACGGTAGAGCTGACTGGGGGTTGAGGGTCAGAGGAAGGAGAGCATCAGGAAAAATAGTTAATGGATGCTGGGCTTAATACCTAGGTGATGGGATGATCTGTGCAGCAAATCACCATGGCACACGTTTACCTATTAACAAACCTGCACATCGTGCCTGTGACCCCTAAACTTAACAGCTGAAAAAAAAAAATGAAATCCAACAATGACCAATAAGATAAGTCTTTCTGAAGTGTTATTTGACCTCTCTTGTTATTCATTTCTTTAAAACAATTTTTTAATTGATATATAATTCAATAAAATGTATCCATTTGAGTGTACAATTCAGTGGTTTTTAGTACATTCAAAAGGTTGTGCAACCATCACCACTATCTAATTCCAGAATGCTTTCATCACCCCTAAAGAAACTCCCTATCCCCAGCTCCTGGCAACTACTAATCTACCTTGATTTCCTCCTACTTACCTCTAGTTAATAACGCCTCTAGCCCTGGGAGGTGGTGGCCGTTAGCATCACAGGCCTTGAGAGAATTCTATTTCTAAGATACTTTTCTTGCTCTGCCACCACCAGTAAGTGCTATTGACCAAGCAAAGAAATCCCAGGGAAGTCTCAGTAGGGCAATTACTCTTTGTCATGTAAAAAGAGAGGGTGTGTGTGAGACGGCTGGTGAAGGATGAACTGATGAGCACACAGATTATTGCCTTTACTGAAGTAGAGTATTGATTGTCATGGATGGCTGAAGATCACATTCTCTAGAAGGATAAAATAGCAGGGCCATTACTTTCAGAGTTAAACAAAGGCATTTGCCATCCTAAAGTCCAAGTCTGGGTCTTCCATTTATTAGCATTATACTAAACTCTTAACTTGCTGACAATTTGCATCTGACATTTTGTTTTCATTTTAATTTTTAAAAATGTTTAAATTTTTAATTTTTGTGTGTACATAGTAGGTGTATATATTTATGGGGTACATGAGACATTCTGATACAGGCATGCAATGTGAAATAAGCACATCATGGAGAATGAGGTATCCATCCCCTCAAGCATTTATCCTTTGTGTTACAAACAAATTACATGTTTAGTTATTTTAAAATGTACAATTAAGTTATCAAATGTTAGGAGTTATTCATTCTTTCTTTTTTTTTGTGCCCATTAACCATCTCCACCTCCCCACCCCAAGCCCCCACTACCCTTCCAAGCCTCTGGTAACCATCCTTCTGCGAAATGGAGCAAGACAGTTTAGGAGAGAGCTGCCTGGGTATGAGAAGGAAGAGCAGCCCCGACATCCAGGGGTTGACATGGCACTCACAGCCAGGTCTCATTCTGTTGAACATAAACAATTTCATAAACATTAACATCAGATAAGGCCACTCTGTGATCCTGATGCTCAACACAAAGACGAGACCACTCTCTTATATCTGAATATGGACAAAAACATGAACATTGTCCAAACCACCAAAATAGCCAAACGTCCCTTTGCCCTGGCTAATAGGAGTGAATGCTGTTTCCTTATTAATCCCAGCTTTAGCTTTCCTTCATTTCTCTCACCCTCTAGCAAAGTTTTATTAGGACGCCAAATCATATAATTGCCTTGGCTCCCCGACAGCATCTATTCCAGACCAAGGCCCAGCTTCCTCAAACCCTTTTCAAAATCACATAATTCAAGCCCAAATCCTACCATATGTCCTTTCAAACACTTCTAGCTGAGATGCTTCACAGTTCTCCCTCACTGCAATGAGTAGTAAACTGAACTTGTTCATTTACAGCTGTGTTCCTGGTGATATTTGATTGGAGGACATTGACAGAAGAACAGGCAGCTTCTACAAGGATGACTTCAGGGGACCTTGGAAGGGCTGTTGCCCAAAACTATTTCACCACAGGCAATGCCTGAAATTCCATCCTGAGAATGTTATTCCTTTGGGTAAACACTTATCACCTATTAAAGTAGAAAGGTTCTTAGAGAAGAAATTACTCTTTAAATATTCTTAATCCAGCCAGGTGTGGTGGCTCATGCTTATAATCACAGCACTTTGAGAGACCAAGGTGGGCAGATTGCTTGAGTCCAGGAGTTTGAGACCAGCCTGGGCAAAAATTAGCCAGGTGTGGTGGCGCACACCTGTAGTCCCAGCTACTTGAGGGGCTGAGACAGGAGGATTGCTTGAACCTGGGAGGTGGAGGCTGCAGTGAGCCAGTGCACTCCAGCCTGGGTGACAGAGTGAGACCCTAGCTCAAAAACTGATAATAAATAAAAATAAATAAATACTCTTAATCCTAGATGTCTGATTTTGAAACCTACTTTCATATTTCATTTATTCTTGAAATTTCCTCACATTTTAGCATCTCGGAAATTAAGACACATCCTATGATCCATGGCATCTTAAATTCTCTGAAACATGGTGATTCTTCTGAGCTTGTTTCCTCAGTTGTGAGTGTTAGTGGTGGATTAAATACCATTTCCAAAACCTCAGTTATTCGCAAATAACTCTCACCATCTTTACTATCTGTATGTTCTACAATAATGACATTCATACCGTATTTGTTCTTTACAGCAACCCCCTTTTAAAAGGTAAGTTAACGTGGCATTTTCCTCATAATCATATCCACGAAATCCTGGGCAAGATGTGCTAGCTTTCCCTAAAAATCTAGTTGTAACTTTCCCTAATATATAAAATACATTTTATGTATTAAGATAAATACATAACATAAAAACTTACAGAATGTTTTTTCTTTTTTTTAACTTTTTTTTGAGACGGAGTCTTGCCCTGTCTGGAGTGCAGTGGTGCAATCTCGGCTCACTGCAAACTCCGCTTCCTGGGTTCGAGCCATTCTCCTGCCTTAGCCTCCCAAGTAGCTGGGACTAGAGGCGCCCACCACAACGCCCGGCTAATTTTTTGTATTTTTAGAAGAGACGGGGTTTCACCATGTTAGCCAGGATGGTCTTGATCCCCTGACCTCATGATCCACCTGCCTCGGCCTCCCAAAGTGCTGGGATTACAGGCGTGAGCCACTGCGCCCAGTCTAAATGTTTTTTCATGTTACACCTAAAATCATCTCTCTTACCCACAGTGGGAGCCATGGCATGTTGGGATGACATGGAACTAGCTGGCCCCTAGTAATATTCTTAGCTCCTGTGTTTGGTGTTTCTGTGATTATAAGTCAGATATATACCACCTGTGCCCCAAAATTCAAAATCTAAGGGTCAAGACTGACATGGACAGATATAAGTACATACAACAATACATATTCTTTAAGCACAAAAATAAATCTTATTAACTATTTACATGGCAAAGTAAGGATAATTGTGTTGAAAGTACCGGAGCTTGAAGTTTAATTAGCTTTATGTTGGCAAAAAGCTTCAGATCTCTTGATACTTGGAAACACATATGATCTTTGCTTCAAAAAACGTTTTTTTGGAATTTTGTTTAGGAAATAAGGAAAACAGGTTTGTTCTGATTAATCTGGGAAAGCCTCTTAGAGAAGAAAAGATTTTAGAAACTACTCGAGCTCTTTCCTTTATTACAACCAGCCAGAGGTCCTCTAAGCCCTTTCTACTCAAAGTATGGTTGGTGGACATGAGCATGGCTTGGAGCTTGTTAGAAATGTAGGCTCTCAGGTCCTAATGGCAGACCTGCTGAATTGGAATCTGGCCCAATTGGCCATTTTTCCTGGCCACAAGTGATTTGCATGCATAATAAAGTTTGAGAAGCACTGCTCTAGCCATCTAAGCCTACCTTAACCATGGCTTATCTAAAAATAGTCCTTCATAGACATATCCCAGGGCAGGGAAGCAAGGAGACCAGTGGATCCTGATGGATTAAAAACTTGAGATTTTCATGTGTTTCTCCTCCATCGTCTTTGAGGAACACCACATTACACAGAAAACTTAGGAAGTGAAAGTTTATTTCATTTAGGGGAAAAAATAAACACCAATTTAAACTAAAATCAAAACCCCAAACCATAACTTGTGGTCCTTCTGAGGCACTGAGGTTAACATAAAAATAGCACTCGTTTTCCTCCTCTTCCCACCGGATCTCACCACCTCACACCCCTGCACTTACTGGCCTGAAACATACCTGTCACATGTTGTCAAACTGCAAGCTTCCAAATGAACACCTGAAGTGCAAACATCCAAATGAAGTAAAAGATGTATGGGTTAATTTATTCACATAAAAAAGGAAATGTCTACCTCTACATGGAGAAGACATGGGCGTTTTTATGAGGAAACATTTCTCTAGAAAGCATTGCCCAGAGGGCTCTCTTATTGATCTCAGAACTCCTGTTCCTTCGTTAATTTCTTCATTTATTCAACATTCAACACATATTTGTTAAATAAATGAATGAGTGAAATCACTTCCCCTCATGGGCAATAGCCCAGAAATCCTCCTTTCCCTCTCAGCCCCTGTGGAATCTCTGGAATTTTGCTAAAGGCTATTTGATATCATTTTCTGCCATCCTAACAACAGAATAAAATCAAAACCATTTTTTAACATTTCCAATGCCTAAGCAGAAATTGGTTATTAGGATGGCCAAATGAAATTTGCCAATCAGAAAACAAACAAACAAAAAGCCAGGGGGCTGCTCCTAACCATGGAGATTCTATCCTTTTGCATGAGCCATACTCTAATATTTAGATATGAGAAAATTCTTTTATTTTTAGCTTATTCATTCCTTGTTTCCAGGTTTCTATTCTGAACTCAAAACATTCTAGGCTCCAATGTTGCCACCATTTCATTTCTGTGTCACATTTCTTCAGCATATTCAAAAATTTTCTCAACTAGCTTCTCAACATTTGCTGTTGGGGGTGATAAAAGGTTATTGTTAGGACATTATCTCATGTAATTATATATAATCAAGGACTTTGATAAGTCCATACAAATAAGAGTAACATCATTTATTTGAGAGGAAGCGTTCCTCAACATGTACATTTTGACAAGCACATTTCCAATCCTAAATATTCATGTGCTTCAGTTTTCTCCAGGTACTGTCTAGCAAGGAGGAAGAATGGAAAGGAGTGGGCAGTTACTGTGCCCCTACTCTGTGCCAGGCATTCTGCTGGGTGCCTGCTAAGAGTTGGGTAAAGTAGTAGATTAAAATACATTACAGATGAGCCCACTATTTGCTTGGTACTGTTTCTGGCTCTAAATATCTAAAACAGAAATTCTGATGTAGTTGTTCTTAGCCCTGGCAGTATAGTAGAATCACTTGGAATCTTTAAAAATTTATACTAATGCCTGGACCCCATTCCCAGAGATTTTGATTCAATTGGTTGAAGTGGGGCAGTGGACATCAGGGTTTTTTAAAAGTTCTCTATGTGATCAGCCTGTGGGCCAAGGTTGAGAACTACTACTTTGAAATATATGTTTTTATCATATCATATTAAAACCATGCATATGTAAGTCAGAGTGGTAAGTTTATTGAGATTTCAGTGTAATAGAAAGAATATTTTTCCTTGTGTTTATTGAGAACATGGGCCAGGTCTTATATTTCCAGTACCTATCTTCAATGTGTGTTGAAGATCTTAATGATGACTATTGGGAAGCTTCTCAACATCATACCCATACTGCCTAGCCCATCACACGTGCTTAATACATGTCTGTTAAGTAGAAAAAAAAAGGCCAGCTATTATAGCTCATGTCTATCATTCCAGCACTTTAGGAGTCTGACACAGGAGAATTGCTTGAGGCCAGGAGTTTGAGACCAGCCTGGCCAACATGGTGAAACCCCATCTCTACCAAAAATACAAAAATTAACTGGGCTTGGTGGCATGCACCTGTAATCCCAGCTACTTGGGAGGCTGAGGCAGGAGAATCGCTTGAACCCAGGAGGCAGAGGTTGCAGTGAGACGAGATTGTGCCATTGCACTCCAGCCTGGTTGACAAGAGCAAAACTCCATCTCATAAATAAATAAATAAGTAAGTAAATAAATAAATAAATAGGCTTCAATTAATGAAGGAATAATGATGCAGTACCATAGTACCACATTACAGCCATGAGTCAAAGAAGGCATAAAAATTAGCCTTCCTGAGTCAAAGAAGGCATAATGAACTAGCTCCACTGTTCCTAGCTCCATGGATTACAATGAGTCATTCACTACCCATCTCCTCAGCAGCAAATGACAAGCATGAGTCCTTCGCCACAGACTGATCAGAGACCCCTGAACCTATCTCTGTGGCAGCTGTGGAGGTCCTTGGACCCTCCCCTACTTCATCCGGGGATCGTCATTGCCAGGGTCAAGGTGTGATTAGGCAAGGCGTGCCTTCCGTGGGAGAATCAGACATGACATTAGCACCAAGGGAGAAGAGTTCCATAGGCTTGGGTAGCCAGGGACTGAATTCTGTGAGAGTAACTCTCCTTTATTTTCTTAGAGTCAACCATTTGACCTTTGAAAAATGCTGCCCTCTTTGCTGCGACTGACTATGGTGGGACTGGGCTGTCAGATATTGAACAAAATTCCTATGTTCGAGGCATATTACGCATGTGTGGGTGTGTTTGTAAGTCTAAGTTGTATTTAAACATCACCTTCTATGAAAGAATTCCTTTGAACAATTTGGGAGACCAGAATCTATGTAGCACATCCTGCTGCCTTTGTACATCCTATACAAGATGTATTACATTGTGTTCTTATCATGGTAGCTTCCTACTACAATAGACCTTTTATTACAGATATTTGGATATATTAGAGACAAGCTTATTTTGTGAAGCTTATACTAATATAATAGTATAAGCTATTTTTATACTATGCCACGTTCTGGCATGGTCCACTTGTATTGGTAGATACTAGTCTTATCCTCCAATACTTGCATGATATAGAAGTCTTCACTATTTGACATCAATCTATGTAGCTGATATGTAAGGCTCCATGCAGGTTATTCTAGGAAGATACCACCTGCTGCAGCACTAGCCACTGCAAATGTAATTAGAGTGTCCAAGAGTGTCACCCGAGTAGATGCTCGCTCAAGTGGAAGCACCCACAATTTCTTACTTGGACATGCAAAGATCCTTGTGTGCCCTGACGAGGCACACAAGGGCAACAGGAAGTTCTTCAGAATTCTGGGGGCCTGAGTCGCACGCAGATTCATTCCATAATATCATTTGGAAATTGGGACATTGGCAGGGAGAGGGTTCACTTCTGTACAATGGCATCTTTGCAGGAAGAAGATTTTACAAACAGATGACCCTCCTCCTCACTTGGTCTCTCTCTCATGCATGCTGTTACTCACACCTTCACTTTGTGATCTTGATCAGATTTTATTTCATTTTATTTATTTATTTATTTTTGAGATGGAGTCTCGCTCTGTCACCCAGGATGGAGTGCAGTGGCACGATCTTGGCTCACTGCAACCTCTGTCTTCCCGGTTCAAGCGATTCCCCTGCGTCAGCTTCCTGAGTAGCTGGAAATACAGGTGTCCTCACCATGCCTGGCTAATTTTCGTATTTTTAGCAGAGATGGAGTTTCGCTATGTTGGCCAGGCTGGTCTCAAACTCCTGACCTCAGGTGATCCACCTGCCTTGGCCTCCCAACGTGCTAGGATTACAGGCATGAACCACCACACCTGGCCTATCACTTTAAAAAATACACCTGATTTCTAGAATGAGAAGGTAAAAAATAAACAAGTATCTATATTATACAACATATAAAATACATAGATTCAAGCCTCTCATTCTTTTTGTTACATTTGTTATCATAACTTGCCCCATTTCACCTGTTGCCAAATTGCCTCTTTATCAACTTATTTTCTACCCTATTTCTTTACTCCTTCCTCTTGTAATTTTGCAATAGGCTTTCTCTTATTGTTCCAGCATCTCTAAAGCTTTTAACCACCCATTTGTCAAGTCAATTCTTTCCCTATATTGATATTTAACTGACAGGGAATAATTATCAGGCAGAAAATTAGATGAGGTGCTAACCATATTGCCTTCATTTTCCTGACACAAAATTTTCCTGGGGTTTTGTTTATGAAAGATTGACTGCATTGTTCATAATTTGATGTATTTTTTTTCCTTTCACATTCTTCAATTTCTCAGTTTCTTTACTGAAAGGAAACAGTTACAATCATGTAGGGAAGTATATTTGAGAATTAGTGTTGATACCAAAGGTGATATAATAGTTAGCAAGAGCTGCGTCACAATGTACTACACACTGGGTGGCTTAAACAACCAGAAATGTATTGTTTCACAGTTCTGGAGGCTACAAACCCAAGATCAACGTGTCGGCAGGGTTGGTTCCTTGTAAGGGCTGTGTGGAAAAATCTGCTCTGTGCCTCTCCCCTGGTTTCTGGAGGATGAGTGGTCATCTTTTGTGTTCCTTGGCTTGAAGAAGCATCATCCTGATCTCTGCCTTTATCTTCACTTGGAATTCTCCCTGTGGGTGTGTCTGTGGACAAATGTCCTCATTTCCTAAAGCTACTAGTCATATTGTATTAGAGCCCACGCTAATGACCTCATTTTAACCTGATTACCTCTGTAAAGACCCTACCACCAAATAAGATTATATTCTAAGATACTGAGGGTTAGGACTTCAGCTTTGGGGAGACATAATTCCATCTGTAACAGGGATGCCTTTTTCTGTGCTGTATGTATATTACTGGACTGAGAAATGTTTTGCTTCCTCAACAGCTGGCTTGTTTAGACAATGGGCAATTCCTCCCAGTTTCATTCTGTCTTTTGACCACTTGACATTGGTCTCACTTGGTATCATCATTCTTCAAAGGAAATAGCTATTGCTAGGGAGAAAGCAGTGACTTGATTTCAAAGAACCTGCCCATCATCTCTGTGGGAGAACAAAAACTCACTCATACTCTCCATATCTTTGTTTCTGTTTCTCCTCATCCCTCCCCACTGCCCACTCCCCACCTCTTCTCTCAAGCTGTCACCCCCTTTGACATTTTCTTCTGACCCTTCTCAGAAGTCACTCTGGCTTAAGTCACTACCTGCTGCTTTCCAGAAAACCAAAGAAGCAACCTATCTAGGACTCTTTCTCAAACAGCCAAGATGCCAGCCTTCCTGCTGTGAACTCTTTGTCCCTCTCAGCAGCCCCCACTGAGGAGACAATCGCTGACCCACAGATGAGCAATAAGCTCATCTGTGAGTAAAGAGGTCAGTGGGATGAGCTGAAAATGCCACACCTGGGGGGTGGGAAATGAGTTCAAATGAGGCAGAAAATAAATGGAAGAGTCAATATAGCTTTCCAGAAAACTCGGCTTGAAGCCTCAGGTTCATTTTTCCGACCTGCCCATGATGTTTCTTGTTGGCTCCCTCGCTACAGAGAGCACACCCTTTACCCATCTCAGACAGTGGAATAGAGCTGCAAAGCTGGGTGGTGCTTTAGCTGGCTCCTTTGATATTTTTGGTTCGTTTGCTCACAACTAAAGCAAACGAACTAGTTACAATCACTGTGTCCTCGTAATGCTCTGACATCAACAAAAATAAAAGGGAATTTTGCCTCTGGGAAACTTTCGTAAGCTGAGTTTTCCCAGAGATTGGGAAAAGCTTACTCCAAATCATTTACCAATACATCTGGGTATTAGACTTTCCAAAGGGGTTATTTCCCAGGGGAACCAGGGACACCAAGAAGGTATCAAAGTGAGGAAGCACATTTTGTTTGAGAAGTGTCTGATAAGGAGCATAACCCAGTGGGTGTGGTGGAAAGGGCATCCGTTTTGGAGTAAAAACACCTCTTACAGCCAGGCTGGTGGTCCACACCATAGCCCCAGCTGGGAGTGGGAGGGCCTCGAGAAGCTGAGGGAGATGGATCGCTGGAGCCCCGGAGTTCAAGTCCAGCCTGGGTAATGTAGCAAGACCCAGTCTCAAAAAGAAAAGAAAGGTTCTTACTAACTACGTGACTTAACTGCTCTGAACCTCAATGTTTGCTCTTTAAATCTGTCAAATAGGGAAAATGATTCCTACTTCAAAAGTGACTATTAAGTCACTGAATATACACTGAATTACAATGTTTTTGACTCTACAGGTCATTTAGAGGCAAATTCTCTTGCCTTTTTCAATAGAAATATCTCAATATAGTCCTGATTCTAAGGCAAGAAAGGAATGAACAGGCAAATGAGAGACAACCAAAGCAAGGAAAGGAAACTGGCTGCTTAATGTGGAAGCACCTGTCTACACCTAGAACTTCACTGCAAGGCAGATCTTATTCAGATGCATCAGACTGGCCAAAGGCTGGGACAACATGCATGGTCTTCCCTTGAGGCTACTCTTGCCCCACGCTCTCCAGTCCAGACCCAGTCACTCCTTCCAAATGTGCATTTCTGTGCACAGGAGCACATCCACCTGCATACACATCTTCACAAATTGACAGCGAGACTTTACTATTGTTTTGGATTAGGAGTTGAGGAACAAAGAAACTTTCTTTGCTTACTATGGCTCACTCTAGTGTTTCATTTCTCACCTAATTATGTACTCTTTGTAGTACGCTACAATTATTCTGGATATTGTCTTATCTCCCCAAATGAATGCAGATCAGGAATGAGTCTTTTATCTATTTTATATGCACTGAAGCTCCACAATGCTGAGCAGATAGTAAATGTTCAAGAAATGCTGCATGAGCTAGATTTCTACTCTGGCTCCAAAAGTTTAACTTGTATTAGAGCAACTCTTCATTGAAAACAACTAGAATGGCTAAATTTTTGTAAAAAGATCCATCTGTTTGAAGTCATCAAACGGAGTGACCAAGGCAGGCATAAATTAGGGGCAAGGTCCAGGAAAGAAAGGAAATACATTGAGGCAGACCCGAGTGGAGCCACTCCCCTTACCCCCCATCCCAACCAGGCATTTGATTCATAGGAGAGATGGGGCTGAGAGGCTGAGAATACAATCAGAAAGAGATGGCTAAGGGACAGAGAGACTGACTGGAATTTCCAGTAGTTTCACAGGGTTGAAGAAATAAAAGTTGGAGTCAAGTAGAAGCAGCAAGGGTAAATACCTCAGGTTCTCAGTTGGGATCCCTGAAGGGCCACACCATAGGAATAAGAAAGAACCAGAAACAGCTCTGTCTCAGGAAGAGTGAAACCTAACCTCAGATCAGATCAATTCAAGGTTGGATTAAGGCAAACAGCCCTATTCTAATTGCCCTATAGAAGCAAAAAGTCAGTCTACTCTGGAGGAAGATAACATCATCTAGAACATCTATAATTTTCATGCCATTATTCAGTGGCATTTACCTTTATATATACATCTCTCCTGCCCTTAGCTTTCAAATCTTCTTCTTGAGATGTGGAAGAGGCATAGACAATCAGAAACCCTGCCCTTTAGGTCTATTTTCTTATCTACAGGGTGAGATCAGCTCTCTGGCTTTGAAATTCTTTGCCTCTATGTGTGGAACTACCCTCAGCCTCACCCTAACTATGCTACATCCTGTTTTAATCACTTGCCATCCACCTTGTCGGTGAGGGGGCTGAGGGTATTCCTGCCCTATGGTTATGGGGATGGCTAAAGAAAGGAACCCGGCAGTGGACATATATGTATACACTAGTCACAGGTACTCACAGCTTGGGGGAGGAGACACTGCATGCCATGCAGGGCTACACAGGATTTGCACTTGGGAACAGAGTGAACCACGAGGGGCTGTGCAGTGTCAAGAGAGTGAGGTGACCCCTGGCTCCCACACAAAGATGTGATTGTCATGTTTGACATGTTCCATGGGCTGGCAGGGAACTGAGACCTGGTGCTCAGGGCCAGCAGGAACTGTGTCTGGGGCCTTTGATAAGGCTGGGAGTTTGGTTGGCGGACCTTATCCATGGGAGTTGAGTGGGTATGGGAAGTTGGAATTAGGCCACTTGCCGCTCTCCCAATTTTACCAGTTGTCAAGGCAGCACGTAAGGGTGGAGCCTTCATTTTAGGTATTATGCCACACCCCCCAATGGAGAAGGCCTTCCATCTACATCCAGTGACCAACACCTCCTCCCCATGAATGTCTTGACTTTTCATTTATCCTCACAGCTCACAATCCTTTCTTACAGTCCTCTGGTTCTCACCAAAGTTTGTATATTTTTCACCTCACATCTGTTGCAATAACATCATGCAATGGGTCTCCCTGCCTCCATTTCTCCCCTGGCTGAATCTACCATCATCACAGCTGACGTATTAATCTTCACAAAATACCACTTGAAGCACATTGCTTCCCAATGGCTCCTCGCAGCCCTTTGATTGCTCCCTATGTGTGCTTTGGCTTCTGTAAGATCCAGGAACACACACCAGCAACCAGCACAATCAAGAACTGATAGAGCCAACCATAATCCTCCGAGCTTCAAGAGCCAGTTATCTGATTTCAAAGCAAAAAATTAGATACCCGCTTCCATGTTGCTACTTTCTAAACATGACCAGATAATAAAAATTAAAAAGTAAAATCAGCTTCAATTTTCTTATCTTTCTCTCCTTTCTTCTCTCTATCTCTCCCTCTCTGTCTGTCTCTCTCTCTCCCTCCCTCCCTGTCTTTCTCTCTCAGTCTCTTTCTTTCAGACAGGGTTTTGCTCTGACACCCAGGCTGAAGTGCAGTGGTGCAATCACAGCTCACTGCAGCCTTAAACTCCTGGACACAAGCAGTCCTCCTGCCTCAGCCTCCCGAAGTGCTGGGATTACAGGCATAAGCCACTGTGGCAGGCTAGCACTAATTTTTTTTTACTTTTTTTTCAATAAAATAGGTAATCTTGGGTGTAGGAAAATGCTTCTTATCAGAGTCAAAAAGAGCTATTTTCATTGTGAATGATTAAAAAGAGATGTGGCTATAACTATTTTTATTTTTCCTAAATTTGTCCTTTCCAAGAAAAGATGAGGGAAGATAGCCAGTCATAAAGGCTTTCATGTTCCCTGCAAACTCCCACGATGCATGGCCTATCACACAGACCATATAGAATCCCCGTCACATAATTCCACACTCATTCATCTGGCAGGCTTTTTTCTTTTTAATAGATTTTTTCTTTTTTTTTGCCAGAGTAGTTTTAGGTTAAAAGCAAAATTAAGAGGAAAGCACAGAAAATTCCCATTTACCCCCTTTCCCTTTCCCTACATGTATAACCTCCCCCACTATCAACACCCCACACCAGATTACACCAGACTGGTACTTTTGTTACAATTAATAAACCTGCCCAAACACATCATTATTACCCAAAGTCTATAGTTTACATCAGGGTTCACTCTTGGTGTCGTACTTTCCATGGTTTTTGATAAATGTATAATGACATGTATCCATAATTGTAGTATCATACAGAATATTTTCACTGCCCTAAAAATCCTCATGTTCTATGCATCTCGCTCTGCCCCCAACCCCTGGCAACCACTGCTCTTTTTACTGTCCCCATACTTTTAGCTTCTATGGAACGTCAAACAATTGGAATCATACAGTATGCAGACTTTTCAGATTGGCTTCTTTCACTTAGTAATATGCATTTAAGGTTCCTCCATGTCTTTTCATGGCTTGATAGCTCACTTCTTTTTAGCACTGAATAATATTCCTTCATCTGGATCAACCCCAGTTTATTTACCTGTTCACCTACTGAAGGACACCTGGGTTGCTTCCAAGGTTGAGCAATATTGAATAAATCTGCACTGGGTGAATTTTTGCATCATAAACAAACCTACCTGGGCTGGCCAGGCCCAATGAGACTGTGATGGGAATCCCAATCAACAGCATCATTATGAAGTGCTGCTGTGTGAGGGCTGTGCTTGGGTAAGAGACCTAATACCTACACCCAGACATGGGCTGCAGTAGAAAAAGGAGTAGGAATGCAAGAGGCTTACTGGAAAAAAAAAAAAAAAATCAGGCCTGGGCAGTTTTACAGGGATCCCACATTTTCCAGATGGAGACTCTTCTGTTAGCCTCCAAAGCATTCACCGAACATATTCAAAGTTCAGGGGGATAATGAGGTGACTAAGACAGCTGCCTGCCCTCAGGAAGGCTTGAAAGGAGCACAGAGATCATCACAGGTTGAGCATCCCTAATCCCCAAATCCAAAACATTCCAAAACCCAAAATATTTTGAGTGCTGACGTGACACCACAGGTGGATAATTCCATACCCGATCTCATGTGACAGGTCGCAGTCAAAACGCAAGTGTGCAACACGCACTTTATTCAGCATCTCCAAGGGAAAACTGAAATTACCCCCAGGCTATGTGTATAAAGGTGTATAAGAAACATAAATAAATTTCCTGTTTAGACTTGGATCTCATCGCCAAGATATCTCATTATGTATATGAAATATTCTAAAATCCAAAAATATTCAAAATCTGAAACACTTCTGGTCCCAAGCATTTCAAATAAGGAATACCCTATCTGTACTACCAGTAACAATGAACATTTATTGAGCAAGGACTGAGTGCCAAGCTCTGTGCTAGGCATTTCATTTAATCCACACAGTAACCAGCAAGGGCATTTTACAGAGCAGGGAACTGACACTTAAGCAGGTTAAAGGAAAGCTCTCCCCAGCTGAGCTGCAGAAACTTAAAGTGTGTTTAGGGCACCCTGGAGCTGCCCCTGTCAATTTGGTGGTGTTCACAGGAAGGGCTTCACCTTGGAGCCCAAGGTCCAACATTTTGGTTTCCATTACTTTCCTTCCAAGCCAAGGGTAGGATCAAAGATGCAAAGGAAAAATTCCTCCTTAGGTTCCAGAAAAAAAAATCACAAAAAGTACAACAGGCCTCTTACCCTAGCAAGGAACCTGGATGCCTTCCTAACAAAGTGTTTGGTCACCCTAAATTACAGCAAGATGAAGACAGGCCACCTGTGAGAGTATCCACCTCAGAGGGGTGGGGAGGAGGGAAGGACTTCAGAGCCTTTGGGACAGTGGACTCTGCAGTATTCTGGCTGACTCCTGACCCAAGATCTTTCTGTGACAAGCCATTCGAGAGATAAGCTGAGGAAAAAATAAGGGTAGGCAGCGGAGGTCAGAAAAAGAAAAACAAACAAACAAAAAAAACAAAACAAAAACTAGGCCAGGAGCAGTGGCTCACACCTGTAACCCCAGCACTTTGGAAGGCCAAGATGGGTGGATCACCTGCGGTCAGGAGTTCAAGACCAGTCTGGCCAACATAGGAACCCTGTCTCTACTAAAAATACAAAAATTAGCTGGGCATGGTGGTGTGTGCCTGTAATCCCAGCTACTCAGGAGGCTGAGGCAGGAGAATCACTTCAATCCGGGAGGCAGAGGTTGCAGTGAGCTGAAATTGCACCACTGCACTCCAGCCTGGGCAATAAAGAAAGGCTCTGCCACAAAAAAACAAAATAAACAAACAAAAAACAAGACAAAACAAAACAAAAACTAGAAGAAGCAAGAAGAAATGAATAAAAAAAAAAGAAAAAAATAATGAACTGAAAACAGTACAATTAAATAAATCCAAAAGCTGATTATTTACAAGTAATGCAATAGATAATCTGTTGTATTACTCTAGTGTGTACCCACTCACTAGAGCTGCCACTGCAGAATGACCGAAGTCCTGGCAACAGAAACCAACACTGAGTCCCCTATAAAGCACCATCCCTCATGAAGACCAACCAACTAACTGCTGGTAAGCTGAAAACATTGGACTCCTCCCACCCCATGAGGGTCACTGATTCCTCTTGACTGGAAAGAATACATGTGACATGTTTTGATTCACCTTTCCTGCCCACAGGGCCTCAGCTAGCACCACTATCCAAGGGCTTCCAGAATGTTCCATCCACTAACATAGACTCCTGCAAACTATCACAAGGATCAAGGGACTTACTCTCTAGCTAGGGAGGTATGCTATGCGACACCAGGCAGCGGACACAAGAATCCCGCTCCAGGACTGAGGCACTCGTTCCTCCAGTTGATACGTACAGGAGTGGTGCTTGCTGGTGGCTTTGTTCTCAGTCGAGGCTTCCCCACAAATTGTCCTTGGCTGAAGGGAGCTACCTCAGCCAAGGCTATGCCCTTTGCTAGGTAAGCCAGGGTCTAGTGGAAGTGGAGGCCCAAAGGCCTGTACCCTTTGCTTCAATTTGAGACACATCTGAGGGCCACCCCAGCTTCAGAACTGAGGCCTCACTGTGACTGCATTGCAGTTCGAGTTCTCCTTTCATCCACCCTGCTTCCGTCACTCCCTTACAGTGTTGTTCCTGAGCGTACTCCCCAACAATCCCCCTGCACTCAAGCCTCCATCTCAGAGTCTGTTTCCCAGGAAACCCAAACTACAATAGAGCTGATTAGACATTTGAGAAGCTGACTCCACCTGCTTCTTTGTGGATACCAACCACTGCATCCCCGAGAGGCAAAAGTGACACTGAGGGTGAAGAGCGCAGTAAGGTGGCAGAGAAATTCCAGGAATCCCTCTGCCCCTTGCATGTGTGGCTGATGGGTGGCTCTTTTGGACAACTGCAGCAGCAGAAGAGAAGCCAGGAGTTCTACAGGCTCGGTCATTTTCCTTTTCCCTCAAGGCTTCTCTCAGAGCCGGACTCCAGAGAACCCTGCTTCTCATTGCTCTTTTGTGGCAGTTTTCATTCTGCCTGTAATGGCATCGAGACACCTCCTGTTAACCAGTGACAGAGCTAAGGACAGCCAGGCATGAAAATAAAAGTGCTCCATCCAGCCTGCTTGTCAATGTCTCCTCAAAGAGAAGTAAGGGATATTTTCTAGGCAGGACACGGCTTTTTAAATATATTTTTTGCAGCCTACCGGAAAAGGTAGTTTTATCTGAAAGGAAGCATTACAACCCCAAAACCATTTCTTTGCATTTCTATTGATATAGTTAGGTTTTGTGTTCCCACCCAAAATCTCATCTTGAGTTGTAATCCCCCAAATCCCCATAATCCCCACATGTCAAAAGAGAGACTAGGTGGAGGTAACTGACTCATGGGAGCAGTTTCCCCCATGCTGTTCTTGTGATAGTGAGTGAGTTCTCACAAGATCTGATGGTTTTATAAAGGGCTTTTCCCCACCTTCACTCAGCACTTTTTCCTGCTGCCTTGTGAAGAAGGAAGAAGGTCCTCGCTTCCCCTTCACCTTCTGCCATGATTGTAAGTTTCCTGAGTCCTCCTCAGCCATGCTGAACTGTGAGGCAATTAAACCTTTTCTTTATATAATAAATTACTCAGTCTTGGGCAGTTTTTTGGTTTGTTTTTTTGAGATGGAGTCTCATTCTGTCACCAGGCTGGAGTACAGTGGTGCGATCTCGGCTCACTGCAACTTCCGCCTCCCGGGTTCAAGCGGTTCTCTTGTCTTAGCCTCCTGAGTAGCTGGGACTATAGATGTGCGCCATCACACCCAGGTAATTTTTGTATTTTTAGTAGAGACAGGGTTTCACTATGTTGGCCAGGATGGTCTTGATCTCTTGACCTCGTGATCTGCCTGCCTTGGCCTCCCAAAGTGCTGGGATTACAGGTGTGAGCCACAGAGCCCCACTGGGCAGTTCTTTATAGCAGTGTCAGAATGGACTAATACATCAATGTTCACCTTTTTAAATGTGTCCTAACCAAAATCCATGAGTCAGTCACCAAAAAGACATTGAGAGCAGACCAGAAACAAAGTCAAAGAGGCAATGAATGAATCAGGTGGTGTCCCTTTGTTGTCCTCAGTCCCAGCACAAAGCCAGAATGTGGCTGTGTACGTTCTAGCCAGATTCTCCAGTCTCAAATGTATAAGTCTCCATGTTTGAATGTCAGAATCGGTGGAGGACCCAAAGGGTAAGAAGAATGAACAAGAAAAGGTAGATGAAGGATTGCAGCTGCTTCTTCCCCACCATTGTACCATCCTACAAAGGGAGGTGGGGAGAAAGGCCGCATCTTGCAGTGGGTTCAGAGATGTGGGGTTGCATGCTGCATCCTCTGCCTCCTCCCTGCACCCAGTGCCTTCTCTGGTGCCCACTCCCTATGCCAAGGATGCGATGACAGGAGGCTGCCATCGATTTGGCGTTGATTCTCTCCTCTCCCCTCCCTCCACCCTCAGCCTGGCCTCACCTGGGCAGAACGCGGGGCATTGTGAGAGCCAAGTGGGCATTGAAGGAGTGGCTACTTCAGCCGTTCCCTGGCCGTGGGGCACACAGGGCCAGGACTGACCTGGAGGATGGAAGCTGCTGTGTCATCTGAGGATCTTCAGGTCACTAAAGGGACACAAGACGCATTGATGCAGTGGCCTGTTAGCCGCATGGTTGACGTCCTAATGACTAGGCTCTCCTTTTCTCTTTCCTGACCATTACCTGGGCAGAGCCATCTAGCCCACTTTCCTCCAGCAGATGCCTTCACGCCTCAAGACTGGAACTCAGTTACAGGAACAGGCACAGGCAGAGCACAGCCCTGCCCTGTTCCGCTGTCCCCTCTGCTCCCTCTGGGGGGGTCACCAGCCCCCACTCATTTTTCTCCCTGACATTATTCTATGACTCCTTTTCCAAGAGCTGGTGTGGGGGTTTTTAGAAGGCCCAGGAGCCTCCTTTGATCAAGCTAGCTCCACGGAAGCGCCACATTGCACCTAAGGGCACCAGCTGAGCCAGGATGTGGTGACGATGAGTAACCCCACAGCACGCTGTGGAGTGGTGCAGGGCGGCATGCGGCCAAGGTGACGCACTCGCACACACCCACGCTGCTGTCTCCCACTCATTCCCAGGTCTGGGCAGCACTGGCCCCACAGGGAACGTTTTCTACTGCAGTGCAGAGAGCTCTTATTTCATTTTCATTTATAAACTGTTTAATCAATGAGGACAGCCTGTGGTCAGGCAAACATGCCCGCTCTCAGGCTCGGAAGCCTTCTGGTTTAACAGAAGGGCAACGATGACTGTGGTCTGCCGCAGGCTCAGATATTTTTCTTGAGCGTTTTGCTGCACTTTTACCTCAATTGCTAGGTCCTTCCATCAGAAGCCTTGCACCATCTGCAGGCTCAGCCATCTGCTTCAGTCCTGTGGCTTCGGCCAGCTGACCTACAGAAGAGATGAAAGAAGACCACTGTGGTGGTGGCATGAGCTGGTGACTATGGCTCTGCGACTAGGCTGCTTCTAGAAAAATATCTTCACCCAGACAAATTTCTGTGCACTAAGCTCTTAGGATAGAAAGATGGCCAAAAAGGCATAGTTCTAAAGTCCTACCATGGAGTTGTGGCACATGCAATAATAAGAGCATGGACGGAAACAGCATATAGGAAGAAATGCTATTGGTTTATTTTCTCTATTCTTAAATTTTTTTTCTTTGAAGGAGAGGTGGTCAAGAAGCCCCATGGACTAGACACCTTTGTGGGATGTTGAGACACAGCTTGCAAAACTGTTGCAGGGCTCAGTGGGAATATGGCAGTGTGGGTGCCACAGTCAGACATCAAGGTCAAATTTGGCCTATGCTCCTTGCTAGCTGTGGGGCCCTGAGCAAGTGACTTAACCTCTCTGGGTCATGGTTTCCTCATCTATAAAAGTGGAGGAAACACAAGTTCCTGTCTGGCAAGCTTATTGTGAGGATTGAATGAGTTAACATGTGTGAAGCTGTTAGCACAGTTTCTAGTACATATTAAGTGCTGACTTAGCTAATAGACAACTTCAGAACATCTGCTTTTACCCTTCCTGTGATGGGAATCTTTTCATTTGCCCAACAGGGATAAAAGTAGAAGAAAAAGCAAAACCCAAGAGATGGGGAATGGGGAGAAGAGAAAAGATGGGGCTGGAATTGTGAAGAGAAGGGGAGAAATGAAAGGCAAATCACTGGGTGGATGGGGAGTCTCCCAGGGACCTCCATGCCTCCATGTGCCAAGTCGGAGTCTCCTTGCAGAAGAACTGAGTTACACAGTCCAAAAAGACACATTGCCCAGGGGCTCACGGGAACCAAAATGGCAGTATCTTGATTTCTGAGAAAGGCCATAACTTTAGAGGATAAACACTCCAAAGTTTCACATGTCAGCCCAGGAAGTAAATGCAGTGTCAACAGCAGGGGGGAGACATGGATGGCACTGAAGGAAGTCAGTCATGTACATAATATCGGGTGTTATAGGTGTTATCTGTGTTGTTATGTTATACAGAATTTTCAGTTGATTATATATTTTTTTCTTTTTTTTTTGACAGAGTCTTGCTCTGTTGCCCAAGATGGAGTACAGTGGTGCGATCTCAGCTCATTGCAATCTCCGCCTTCTAGGTTCTAGTGATTTTTGTGCCTCAGCCTCCCAAATAGCTGGGATTACATGTGCCCACCACCACATCCGGCTAATTTTTTGTATTTTTAGTAGAGACAGGGTTTCCCCATGTTGGCCAGGCTGGTCTCAAACTCCCGACCTCAGATGATCCACCCGCCTCGGCCTTCCAAAGTGCTGGGATTACAGGCGTGAGCCACCACGCCCAGCCTGATTATATTTCTTAACGTAAATATGAAGATAATTTACCCAGTAATTCATGTATTCTCAGGAACATTAGGGTAAAGGGCGGGAACACATGTCATTCGACTATATTCCTGCCACTGATAATCTGGCATGCCTTGATGTGAGTGCCGCTGAGTGATGGAGAAGAGGTTCCAAGCAGACAAGCAGGGGGGGACAGACGTAACACTCAGGGGGGAGAATGTGTCTAGCAGTCCAAATACAAGGCACAGCGTGATGAGTCCAGAATGCACAGGCACTAGAGCATGACCTGAGCCTAAAGTGCAAGGAGAGGGAGATAAGGCTAGAGGGTGAGGGTTCCGTCAGCACACCAGGTGTCTTGTCTGGGCACTTTAACTTGATTTTTCCGAGCTGTAAGAAATCACCAGAGGGTGTTGAGCAGGGGAATGCCACTAAGAAACACAGTGTAGAATGGTTTTGAAGGGACTATGCTTAGACAGTGGGAAAAATGTTAGGGACCTACTGCAGTGGCTCAAGCAGGACAGATGAAACCTGAGCTAAAGCGGAAGGAATCTAGGAATCTATATGGAAGCAAAATCAGTGGAGCTCGAAGAACTTATTGATAGGAGGAGGGACGATTCCCTGGTTTCCGGTTTGGGTAGTTGGAGTGGATCATGGTGATTCAGGAGACACGGGGTGTGCAAGTGGAAGGATAACTTTCTCACTGGATGCAGGATGAAGATGAAGGACTGTGTGTAGGGCAGTGTGTGTACATATGAACGGAAGGAGTGAAGTTAGTGAAAGGCTCCTTGCAAAGCTAAATGGAAAAGACATTTAGCTTTTCTGCTATTTTATATTATCTTTGCCACCTCTTCTCTTCTTTAGAGTGAGAATAAAGATACTCCAAAGCAGAATAAATAACTAACATTTACTAAGTGCTTCCTTTGTGACTTTGGATGGGTAAAGTCTTTACCTATATTACTGCATTTGACCCTAAAAATGGTAGTGAAATGAATATTGTGTCTGGTTTACAGATGCACAAATTGAGATTCAAAAGGGCTAAGTAATGTGCTAAAAGTCTCACAACTAATAAACGGCAGAGCTGATATTACTTTATCAGAAAAAGAGAATTTCAGGAAACAAAAAAGAATTTTACATTGTTCCTATTTCTGGTTGGGAGAAAACAGGTTGATACATGTGGATGAACAAATGCACATTGGCAGTTTTATTAACACCTTAATTTATTATATTTTTATGTTTTCCTTATCTCAGATTTCTCTCAAAATATCTATGTAAGGCAGCCAGGGCAGATGCTAGTATCTCTATCAGTCAATCAACAAACATTTATCGGGCATCACACTGAGCAAGTCACTGTTCATGTGAAGTTTTTCTTATGGTCCTGCTTACAAGAATCTTACTGTCTAATAAAGAGTCATTGTATGGGCTGTATAGCAACATGGGATGCATATGCCAAGTGCTAAATGAAGGCTGTAAACTATTTTCAAAACTGCGTTCCCTGGAAACCCCAGATCCTAGTTCCTACTGAGTAACGGTTCTCAAAGGGTGGGATGATTTTGCCCCCTAGGGGACATTTGGTGATGTCTGGGGACATTTTTCATTCTCACAACCTTGGAGGGTGTGCACTGCTGGCATCTATTAGGCACAGGGCAGGGACGCTGCTGAGCATCCTGCAATGCATAGGACAGAACCCACAACAAAGAATTATCCAGCCCAAAATGGCAACAGTCTTTTTGAGAGGTTGAGAAAGCTGCTCTAGGGTAATATAATTACTTGATTTTATTTTTAAAACTACCCTTTATTTAAAAATAGTAATAAAACAACAGATATGCTAAAAATGATTACATACTTATTTTTTAAAATTTTTTTATTATACTTTAAGTTCTAGGGTACATGTGCACAACGTGCAGGTTTGTTACATATGTATACATGTGCCACATTGGTGTGCTGCACCCATTAACTCATCATTTACATTAGGTATATCTCCTAATGCTATCCCTCTCCCCTCCCCCCACCCCACAACAGGCCCTGGTGTGTGATGCTCCCCACCCAGTGTCCAAGTGTTCTCATTGTTCAATTCCCACCTATGAGTGAGAACATGTGGTGTTTGATTTTCTGTCCTTGCGATAGTTTGCTCAGAATGATGGTTTCCAGCTTCATCCGTGTCCCTACAAAGGATATGAACTCATCCTTTTTTATGGCTGCATAGTATTCCATGGTGTATATGTGTCACATTTTCTTAATCCAGTCTATCATTGATGGACATTTGGGTTGATTCCAAGTCTTTGCTATTGTGAATAGTGCTGCAATAAACATATGTGTGCATGTGTCTTTATAGCAGCATGATTTATAATCCTTTGGGTATATACCCAGTAATGGGATGGCTAGATCAAATGGTATTTCTAGTTCTAGATCCTTGAGGAATCGCCACACTGTCTTCCACAATGGTTGAACTAGTTTACAGTCTCACTAACAGTGTAAAAGTGTTCCTATTTCTCCACATCCTCTCCAGCACCTGTTGTTTCCTGACTTTTTAATGATTGCCATTCTAACTGGTGTGGAATGGTATCTCATTGTGGTTTTGATTTGCATTTCTCTGATGGCCAGTGATGATGAACATTTTTTCATGTGTCTGTTGGCTGCATACATGTCTTCTTTTGAGAAGTGTCTGTTCATATCCTTTGCCCACTTTTTGATGGGGTTGATTTTTTCTTGTAAATTTAAGTTCTTTGTAGATTCTGGATATTAGCCCTTTGTCAGATGGAAAGATTGTAAAAATTTTCTCCCATTCTGTAGGTTGCCTGTTTTTTTTTTTTGAGACAGAGTTTTGCTCTTGTTGTCCAAGCTGGAGTGCAAAGGCACGATCTTGGCTCACTGCAACCTCCACCTCCTGGGTTCAAGTGATTCTCCTGCCTCAGCCTCTTGAGTAGCTGGGATTACAGGCATGTGCCACCATGCCCGGCTAATTTTTTGTGATCTTAGTAAAAACAGGTTTCACCATGTTAGCCATGGCTGGTCTCGAACTCCTGACCTCAAGTGATCCACCCGCCTCGGCCTCCCAAAGTGCTGGGATTACAGGCGTGAGCCACTGTGCCTGGCCGGTTGCCTGTTCACTCTGATGGTAGTTTCTTTGGCTGTGCAGAAGCTCTTTAGTTTAATTAGATCCCATTTGTCAATTTTGGCTTTTGTTGCCATTGCTTTTGGTGTTTTAGTCATGAAGTCCTCGCCCGTGCCTATGGCCTGTATGGTATTGCCTAGGTTTTCTTCTAGGGTTTTTATGGTTTTAGGTCTAACATTTAAGTCTTTAATCCATCTTGAATTAATTTTTGTATAAGGTGTAAGGAAGGGATTCAGTTTCAGCTTTCTACATATGGCTAGCCAGTTTTCCCAGCACCATTTATTAAATAGGGAATCCTTTCCCCATTGCTTGTTTTTGTCAGGTTTGTCAAAGATCAGATGGTGGTAGATGTGTGGTATTATTTCTGAGGGCTCTGTTCTGTTCCATTGGTCTATATCTCTGTTTTGGTACCAGTACCATGCTGTTTTGGTTACTGTAGATTTGTATTATAGTTTGAAGTCAGGTAGTGTGATGCCTCCAGCTTTGTTCTTTTGGCTTAGGATTGTCTTGGCAATGTGGGCTCTTTTTTGGTTCCATATGAACTTTAAAGTAGTTTTTTCCAATTCTGTGAAGAAAGTCATTGGTAGCTTGATGGGGATGGCATTAAATCTATAAATTACCTTGGGCAGTATGGCCATTTTCATGATATTGATTCTTCCTATCCATGAGCATGGAATGTTCTTCCATTTGTTTGTGTCCTCTTTTATTTCATTGAGCAGTGGTTTGTAGTTCTCCTTGAAGAGGTCCTTCACATCCCTTGTAAGTTGGATTCCTAGGTATTTTATTCTCTTTGAAGCAATTGTGAATGGGAGTTCACTCATGATTTGGCTCTCTGTTTGTCTGTTATTGGTGTATAAGAATGCTTGTGATTTTTTGCACATTGATTTTGTATCTTGAGACTTTGCTGAAGTTGCTTATCAGCTTAAGGAGATTTTGGGCTGAGACGATGGGGTTTTCTAAATATACTATCATGTCATCTGCAAACAGGGACAATTTGACTTCCTCTTTTCCTAATTGAATACCCTTTATTTCTTTCTCCTGCCTGATTGCCCTGGCCAGAACTTCCAACACTATGTTGAATAGGAGTGGTGAGAGAGGGCATCCCTGTCTTGTGCCAGTTTTCAAAGGGAATGCTTCCAGTTTTTGCCCATTCAGTATGATATTGGCTGTGGGTTTGTCATAGATAGCTCTTATTATTTTGAGATACATCCCATCAATACCTAGTTTATTGAGAGTTTTTAGCATGAAGGGCTGCTGAATTTTGTCAAAGGCCTTCTCTGCATCTATTGAGATAATCATGTGGTTTTTATCTTTGATTCTGTTTATATGATGGATTATGTTTATTGATTTGCGTAGATTACATACTAAATTTTAACACATTGTACTCACCAAAGGATTAAATGCTGCTGCCAGATTAAATGGTTTTGTGGAGAACCTGGACTAAATCTTGCTGGCACAGCAATTGTAAAGGAGAACAGTTTCTAACAAGATTACCTACTCTGAAGAATCTCCTCAAATTTCTAGATGAGCTGTTATTAAAAAATATATATATTTCCAACTATTTGTGCATACCAGGTTTGAGATAAAATGCAGAAATAAATTTGGAAGCTGAAGCTGATAGAAGACTACTGTCATCTATAGCACTCAATTTCAAATTTTTGTATCTATTGAACAGTCTAATTGATTTTACAAGTAAATGTTAAGTTTAAACTTATAAATTTGAATGACATACTGATTTTCGTTTGGGGGAAATGAAAAGGGCGGTGCTACTAACAAATAGGCCTGGGCATTGGGAGGGGAAGATCCATGACCCGCACCCCCAAGTGTTCATGCAAACCAGCAGCAAAGGCAGCATGGAGGGCTTGGCAAAAATGCAGAATCCCAGGCCCCTGCCCAGACTTTCTGAATCAGGATCTGCCTTTCAGTAAGATTCCCCCACACATGAGAGTTTGAGAAATGCCTGTCCATAGACTTCACAGAAAAGAAATCAAGTAGGGCTGGTATAAACGGTGAGGACTTCTGGCACCGCGGGATTTCTGCAGTGCATGATTCAAATTCAACAGACAAGGAAATACGGGGTGGACATTCCAGGTAAGGAAAGGGGCAATAGGAGGGGGCTGGGAATAGACCACCCAGGCCAGCCAGAGGTGCTAGTAGCAGGACACTTAGGAACAGCTTGAGGATGTGGGGGAAGAGGAAACTTGGGGCTAGAGGAAACTTGGGGCTGAGGCTGGCAGCCAGCCAGGTCCCCACTTCGGGCTGTCCCTTACCTTGTGGACGGAGCAGCGTCCGCCGGAATTCCAGGCCAGGATCGCCAACCGCTTAGCCACCATGAACCAATTAAACCTCCAGCAGCCCCAGGAAGTCGGGGCTCATTATCTCCAATGTCTAGATGGGGAGCCGACCACTTCCGAAGCTGTAATTACCGGAGGTCAGAGGGCACCTGAGGCAGGAAGTCTGGTCTGTCCCAGCACATTCTTGGTGCTCCCAGGTTTTCCCTCCGAGGAGCACAGAGGAGGAGCTGCTCTCGGCCGTTGGAAGTCCTTCCACAGTTTAAGGGGCTTCAAGGAGCCCTAGCTGGGGGGAAAAGAACCTTCGACCATCTTTACTCAAGCCAGGCGCTGTGAAAAGAACCTCTCAGACAGTAGCCTCGTGCCTGGGAGGGAGGAGGCTACGGGGCGGGTTTGCTGGAGAGATGCCGGCCTGGGGCAGCCTTAGGAAGGAAGGAATTGGAGGCAGCTGTAGAGGGGGCCTGCCGGAGGAGGGCTCCAGCAGGGCTATTCCAGAGAGAGCGGTTGGAACTATTAATATAATAGCCATCCAGTCAGGCTATGAGGGAACTACAGTTGAGTCAAGGAATTACCTCGTTTCCTTAGGAACACAAATAGGCCTACGAAGGCTTACCTGTCTCCTGAATTCTCACAGACGCCCTGGGAAAAAGGCTTTGCAGCTTGGCTGGTGGCCTGAAGCACGAGCTCTGACCGAGACCTCTTGACCAGCCCTGATTTTGCTAGGAGCCTGTCCTGGGGTCCACTTTCTCTTGACCTCCTGAGAGGTCCAGTGAGGTTGCTAAGTCAAGGCAATGGACCAGATTCCAGTAGAAGGACAAGTGTCCAAGGCATGAAGGGGAACGTCAGGGCCAGTTGCTCAGTCCCTTCAGGGCCACCCACAGCCGCCCTGGTCCTAGAGGCTGGGCTGCCTCTCCCCTGCCCAGCACTGCTCAGAGCATATGTTAACATCCAGCTGGGGCCCTTATATCAGCCTGGAGACAGATGCATCAACTCCTGGAGGCCAAAGGCCAGCTTGAGGCCCTGCCTCCCTGAGATGCTGCCACTTCGATTCCTGCTTAATCACTCCCAGCTGTTCAGGATCCTGAGTTAGCACAGATTTTCTGGGAAGAAAAGGCTCTGAAACTTGCGCCATGTACTAGGTGGCTGGGGCCACTTTCAGGAACACAGCCAGTGCTGTTGGTGCCAGTCAGGGCTGTACTGCAGTCCTGGGCATCTCCACGAAGAGTAGAAGAAAAAGGCTGAGGCTGCCTGGGGAGAGACCTGGGAAGTCACTCCCATCCCTTGGCCAGTCTCAAGCAAGAGATCTGCCCCTGAGTTTAAGGAATGATCTTTGGGACAGGTCTCAGTACACAGAGTCTAGGACTTCACCAGAACAGAGGAACATAGGTGTTTTGTTTCTCCTCCAAACTCCTGAGACTTATTCTTCTGGTATATGAAGAAATTGTTCCTTACAGCTGCAAAAACCCAGGGAGAGGATAACGTTCCGCTAAGAACATCTTAATATAGGATGCACATTTGGAAGCTTCTGCAAGTACAGCTAGCAAGGCGGGGACAGAGGAGGTAGTGATGGTGGGTAGAGGTGTGGTGATAAATGGGGAGGCCCCAAGTTCATTATTATACACTCAGTTAAGGGGTGCCACAGGTAGGGTGCTCTTCAGTCAGGAGGCAGTGAGGTGCACCAGAATCCCTGGAGGAGCACTTCAGGGGGAGGAGGGCAGGCTTGAGAAAGGAAGAAAAGGAAGCTCAAAGCTGATGGGTTAGCTCAGCCCGAGCCCAGGTATCTGCTCCTGGCTATTTTGGAGAGGAAGCCAACCCTGATGGGCTGGACTGGATTTCAAGCTGCTGGGCCAGGCATCCAACAGGGCCTGTGGAAAGACTGACAGTTTGACCTCTCCAGGGATCAGGGGTATTGTGGGGCCCAGGTGATTTCAAACCTGAAGCCCCAGGCAAGCATAGTATACCCATGTAATAGAATACTATGTAGCCATTAAAAATCATGCTATTCTTTAAGAATATTTATATGGGGAAATTATTATATATTTGTTTATTTATCTATTTTTTTTGAGATGGAGGTCTCAATCTGTCACCCAGGTTGGAGTGCAGTGACACGATCTTGGCTAACTGCAACCTCCACCTTCCAGGCTCAAGTGATCCTCCCACTTCAGCCTCCTGAGTAGCTAGGACCACAAGTATGCACCAGCATGCCCAGCTAATTTTTGGTATTTTTGCTAGAAACGGGGTTTTGCCGTGTTGCCCAGGCTGGTCTTGGACTCCTGGGCTCAAGCAATCCACCTGCCTCAGCCTCCCAAAGTGCTGGGATTACAGGCATGAGTCACTGCACCCAGCCTTCATTATATATTTGTAACTGAAAAAAAAAGCTAGCATTACCAACGCTAGAAACAGCAGGTACAGATACAGAGTCCAGTTATTTTGCTGAATACACCCATTCCACCGCTGGCCTTGGAAGGTACTGGTTATCAGCACTGGTTATCTCTGTGTAGCAGCATTGTGGGTAACATTTGTTTTCTTCATGTTTTTCTCTGTGTTCCAAACTTTCTGTAATCAACATGCTTTGCTTTTGTCAACAGAGGACAATAATTGTTTATTTAAATGGTAGCACTAGCTCTATTTGAACTGGTAGTTCCATTTAAAGGTCAAAGAGTCAGGGAGCCGTGGGTAAATGAGAAGGCCCTGTTACTGGCCTGCCAGCATCCGTTCCCCCTTCTTCCTTCCTTCAATTCTCTCTTTTGCTGTGCTCTGCGACTTCCGTGCACCCCTCCAGACCCACTCTCCACTTCTCTCTTTCCCACTTTATGTCCTGGAGGGAGGCTGACCTTTATGGACAACATCAAAAGCCTTGGCTGGGTTTGGCTAGTAGGGGAAACCAGCAGGAGATCAAAGGGAGTTGGGAACGTAATGCTGGGTGTTGATCCCTCGGGCTTCCTCCCAGCAGGCTGGCTTCAACCCTCTTCAAAAGGCCATGTCTCCCTCGGATGCTTCTCTTCACACACTTCTCTTTGTCTCTGGTACCCTTGCCTTCCTTTGCCAGCCTTGGGATGGTGTAATGGGCTGAGTGGTGGTTCCCCCCCCCAAATCATGTCAACACCCTAACCCCTAGAACCTGTGAATATGACCTTTTTTGGAAAAAGGTCTCTGTCAATGTAATTAAATTAAGGATTTTGAGATGAAGAGATTATTCTGGATTATCTGGGTGGGCTCTAAATCCAATAAGTGTCCTTATAAAAGAGAAGCAGAGGGAGATTTGACATACAGCAGAGAAGGAGACAATGTGAGGAGGCAGAGATTGGAGTGATGCAGCCACAAGCCAAGGAGTGCCCACAGCCTCAGGAGGCTGGGGAGGCAAAGAGTGATTCTCTCCTCAGGCCTCCAGGGGGAGTATGACCTGGGGTCTCTGGGGACTTCTGGCCTCCAGAACTGTGAAAGAATAAATTTCTGTTGTTTTAAGCCACCTAATTTGTGTTATTTTGTTATAGTGGCCACAGGAAACCAATATAGATGGTAAGATGGTAACAGTATGCCCTGTTGTTACTGGCCTTGCAGGTGCAGTGGTTTTTTTGTTTTGTTTTGTTTTGCTTTCCTTAGACCACTCATACATTTGTAGTCTCACTGTTAACCTCTCCTCACATTACTCAGTTTTCATGAGCCACCTGTTTCCTGCTGAAGCCTGCTGACATGGGTGTCTGCCTCACCCGTAGGTAGCCTGTGCCCCAGGGCAAGCTGAACCCACCTCATATCCAGGGGTCATTCCTGGTTTTTCCAAGCAATTATGGTAATCCTCTTCCCCTTGCAAGTGGTCCAAGAATGGACATGTCCAAAATGTGGCCAAATCAGCGGGAAATCTAGAGAGTTTCTGGGACAATTCCATCTTCCGTGAGAGAACCACAGGAAGAGATGGCCCTTCTATTCCTCTTCTTCCCCTGGACATGGCATGTCCAGGTATGATGCCTGCAGCTGCTGCAATTTGAGCCCATTGGTGAGCCAGTGATTCCTCCAGCCCTGAAGGTGGTCCTATCCCAGCCTTCCAGTCACGTAAGATAATACATTTCTATACTCCTTATTTCCATTTGAGTTGGGGTGTTACCAGTGGCTAGAAGCCTAGTAAATGATGGAGATTTAGATTGGTTCTACATTGTCTTAATGCAAAGATGGTCAAATTGTTTTAAATATCCTAGCATCTTAAAAATAATTTCAAAACTTGAAAAATCTTGATGAAAAATCCTGCCATGATATATATGTGTTCACGCTTGGTTGAAAATAGTAGCAAAACAAAATGTGTAAAGATTTATAGTCAACCACCATGTTAAATGGGGAGAGGGTCTGAAATAATAGCAATAAGGTAACAATAGAAATAAGGTGAAACAAAAACAATTCTGTGTAACACAACTGGGATATTCACATCAGCAAACAACTATGAGAGCTGTTACATGCCAGGCACTCAGCACTGGGGAATGAAATGGGAATAAGATCTTGGTCATTTTCCTTGAAGTGCTTATATATTGTTTTTAAAACTGGCTGGGCACAGTGGTTTACGCTTGCGATCCCAGCACTTTGGGATGCTGAGGTGGGAGGACCACTTGAGGCTAGGAGTTTGAGATCAGCCTGGCCAACATAGTGAGACCCTGCCTCTACAAAAAACAAAAAAATAAAAAGATTCGCCAGGAGTGGTGGCGCATGCGTGTAGTCCCGGCTACTCAGGATGCTGAGATAGGAGGATTGCTTCAGTCAAGTAGTTTGAGGCTGCCATGAGCTATGATTGTGCTGCAGCAAACCAAAAACCCCAAGCCAAAAAAATTTCCAGGTTATATTTCATCCAAGTTGTGGGAAATAAATGCGAAACAGTTCATCTAGTATTCATCTACACTTGTATGTTCACTTTCTGTACTGCTGTTGATTATATACTTGGTGAGTAACACAGTTACAAGGTCAAAGTGAGTGCAGTTTAGAGGAAGAAAAATAGGAATTTGATTCAGAAATATCACATAAACAAAGTGTGGTGGAAAAAATTGATCGTTACCCCAAAATGCTGAAAACTATGTTCTACTTGTAAAATATTACTTGGAACTGTAGCTGGTATTTCCCAGACACCCTATTGAAAGAGAACTGGTTGAAGGCTTGCAGGGCAGCAGTAGCATCCCAGGCCTTCCCATCGAACTCCACAGAATAAAACAGATCGAGATAAGAGCCATTTCTTTATCAGCCAAGACCCCTGCCCCTTAATTCCAGGATCAGGAAGAAGACATCCCTCAGTAAGTGTAGGCACACTCTTGAAACAAAACCCACTCCCACCAGCCTGAGAGTCCCATGCAGAACCATTCTTTTTGGGTCAGATAGGTCCACTCCATAAATCCTCTTTAAAATACTAACACCTTTGGCAGGGGTATCAAATTAACTCACAACAATGGTTGATTCCTTTAGTTCTTCATCAGGGCTCTGAGAGACAGGAATATGGGGGAATGAAGAAGAGAGGGATTAAGAGAACATTGTTTGGAAAGGCTGGGACAGGTGAGATATTCAAGTTGGGAAATCCCTGGCAGGCAGAAGGCAGAGTGAGGGGCCTGGAGACAAGCCACATACTTTTACCTCTTTCCTTGGTCTTATTTCCCATCTCTCCTTGGCCTTCTTCTTTTAAGCAATGCCTCAGTGGAGGCCAACCTCATTCCACAAGCTTCTAAAGGTTTGCTCCATGAAACACTGGTTCTTCATGATACTCTTAGAAAATTCTGCAGTCCAATAAGTTTGGGAAATGCTGTGTACTGAAAGTCCTCAGAGAGTTATAAGTAGGTTAGCAAATTCATGGCTCTGAGAAGTCCTGCAGTCAGGAGCTCTGACTGGTGTACATTTAGGCCAGGGATTTCCAAAATATTTTTTGTCAAAGAGCTCTTTAGTGCATGTTATCACCTGTTAAGAATACATTATGAGAAAGGCATATCTGATGCTCATAGTTTTCAATTAGAGTATTTTTTAACCAAGTTTTAAAATGATATAGCCCCCAATATTTTCTTGTTTTGATATCTAACTAATTGCCAACCCATGGTGTCTGGGCAGGGAAGAGAAGAAGACACAAAAATGTGTTTTGGACACTGACCTGTTTCTTGTTGGCTTTCCTAGAAAACAATTTGGATGGAAACAGATTTTAGCTATTCCTTACTTTAGAGTTAGCGGATTAGCCACAGATTGTAATTATCTAGGCTCTCTTTTCTTTATTAATCTGGAAACTTGGAAGTTGGTCTCTGCTGAGTTGTTCTCAGCAAAACTTGGCCTCCTTTAAAGCAGTAGCCTCCTTAGTAAACTCCTTTTCCTTACCCTGTACTCTGGAAAGAGCCCAAACATCAAATCTCCCCAAGGAGAGCTGGTTTAGGAAAACTGCTATTGTTCCTGGCTGGAAGGTGTTTCAAATAGAATCATCACAGATATAACTGCATGTTCAGGATATTGTCTGGAAACCACCAAACTATCAAGTATTTGAGACCACAAGAGACAGATCCAAGGGCTCACTGTAAAACTTAGCCAGAGTGAACTCTGTGAGCCAGAAGCCAGGTACCACTGAGAACTTGTTGGAAATGCAAGATCTGAGGGCCCACTCCCGACCTCCCAAAGCAGAATCTGCATTTGAACAGACCCTGAAGCCATTTATATGCACAAAGCCTAAGAAATATCAACATTCATTCCATCATGTCTCATTCATTTATTAACAATTATCAGGTACCCCACTAGACACCCTGCTGTTCTAGATATTGGGGTCACAGTGGTTAAAAAGGCAGGTAAGGTCTCGATTCTCATGCAGCTTACATTCTAGTGGGGAAGACAGACATAAACGCATTTAAAAGTAAAGATTTCAGGAAGTGGCAAGTGCCTGAAGAAGTAAGAGGGTAATGGATTAGAAAATGAATGGGAGTCAAGGGTGAGATGAAATGGTCAGGCAGTATCAGTCTGAATAGAGACCTTCCCCGGGGAGAAAGAGCAGCCACATGGTAGCCTGGGGCAGGAACATTCCAGGCAGATGGCACAGTGAGAGCAAAGGCCCCAGGGAGAGTATGAGCTTGAGAACAGAGAGAAAGGAGACAAGTGTTGCTAGAGCTCAGCAAATTAAGAAACTCTGACGTCTGAGAGCTAGAGAAGGGCCAGATTATGTGCACCAAAGAGTCTCAAATTTAGCATGCATCAGAATCACTTGGAGGAGGGTTTGTTCAAACATAGGTTGTTGGGTCCTACCCCAGAGTTTCTAACTCAGTAGCTCTGGGGTGGGGCCCAAGAATTTGCATTTCTGACAAGGTCCAGGTGATGGTGATGCTGCAAGTCCAAGGACCACACTTGGAGAACCACTGATGGAGAGCGTTGTGGGTCCTGGTAAGGAGTTCAGTTATACTTGAAGTGTGATGGAAGCTATCAGAAGATTATAAGCAGGGGAGTGGCAAGAGCTGATGTTCATTTTCCTCTGCTATCCCCAGAGGAGCAGACCTCTCCAGTCATACACTATCACCTGGACTTGCATCCCCTTCCTGCTGTGCTCGTCACCTGATTTGGTCCAGTTTCCCACCCTTTCTCTTTATTTCCTCCCAAACATTTCCACTGTGCCTTCTGGAAGCCCCACTCCTTGACTCTTGCAATTTTGCCTGTCCTCAGCCTACATCAGAGCCTTCCCTCTTTCTTCCTTGCCTTAATTGGAGCCTGGTTGGTCCCAAGAGTACAACATTCACACAGCTGTTTCTGGCAGAGCCTGTCTGATACCTTACAGTCCGCAAACCTTAGGGCCTGGAAGGAGTGTTGGTGCCTGCTTGTTCTCTACTGTTGCTCCTGGAACTCAACCTCTGTTACCTTTTACAAAATGTCCTGCCCATTAAAGGCTCTGGCTTCCTGACTGTACCACTCAATCACATGTCTTTTCTTTTCTTTTCTTTCATGTGATCCATTCACTCATTCATTGTACTGCACCTCCTGGCTCCCCATCTTTTTCTCTGCATAGCCTTTCTTGACAATCTCATTGAAGTAACCATGTCCCATCTAGCAGCCTAGCTTCTCAGTTTCCTGGACCTTCTCATCTCCAATGACGTTTTCTCCCTCCACTCCACCTCACGGTCATAGCCTGAACCTTGTCACCACCAGAAACTGTTCTGCTGCTGCAAGCCCAAAACCCCACTCTCTCATAAGCTTTCTGTCCTTGACACATGCTTGAGCATCTACTGTGACAATTCTTCAACTCTGTTGAGATCTCTTTTTCTGTTGGCTCCACTGCCTTTTACAATTTGTCAGCCACCTTTCTGTTCACTCCTTGTGTCCAGCTTAGGGCTTATCATTCATCACCATAAACACTTCCTTCCAAAACTCTCATCCTCAGAATCCCCTTGCCTTTCCACGGAGTCTGCTACAAAATACTAAGTGAGCCCACCCATCTATCTCTCCACTCAAGCAGCTCGACATTACTATGGAAAAGTCAAGCAAGAAGGCTGCTTTCACTTTCGGTTCATCGCAGACCTCAAAGGGGTACTTGGAACTCCTAAGCAATATTGCTGCGTTTCTCTGTTAAAACCAGCATTCGTATTCTTCTAGGTTATTTTCCATTCCTTTTTTATCCTTAAAACTCCCACTGCCCTTCCTTGCTTTTTAGTCTCAGCTGATGAACTCTCCTCGTTTCACTGAGGAAAGAGACGCTGTCCGATGGAAATGCTCACATTTCCCCACCTAGAAACCTACAAGCACAGCCACACTTGCTGGCCTCGTCTGCCCCTTCCCTCTGCTCAGCTGTGTCCAAGTGGCCTCCTATCATCCATTCAGTCCCTCCCATCAGCGTCTCCCTCGCTACTGGATCGTTCCCATTGGCACACACACCTGCTTCAGTATCGCCCATCTGTTTCTTCTGTAATTTATATCTGTACTTCCAAATAATACAGCTATTTTTAGGTTCTTCAATTTTAGACACTTATTCCCTTCCTGCACCCTCCTTGTGCATATTTCCCCTCCACCCACCCTCTCAACATCGTTACAGCACCATTTTTGGCTAAATCAATGTACTGTGCTAGCGTTACTGTAAGTACTCACAGCTGAACCATATAAGCTGTTATTCTTTTATGGGTCAACTTTGGTTTTCTTGGAATTACTAATTACCTCGTTTTTTCATTGCTTAGTCTTCCAAATATTAATTACTAAGTTTTTGCTAAGCTTTCCAATCAAATTGCAAAAGTCCTCTCTTGAGTCACAGGTAATCATTCAAGACTGCTTCTTCACCCCCAAATCCAGCTACCGCCAATGAACAGCTCTGCTGGGAGTGTCACCTGTGCATGTGTGTGGCCTCTCCAATGTGGCCAGGGTAGGGGAGTGGGACTTCTCACGCTGCAGTTCAGGACTCCAAGAGTGAGTATTCCTGAGACAGGGTGGAGGTCTCATGGCCTTTTATGACCTTGCCTGGAAGTCACATAGGATTGCTTCTCCCCTGTTGCAATGATGGAAGCAGTCAAAACCTCACCCAGATCATGGGGATAAAAGCACAAAGCTATCCTCTCTATGGAAGGAATGTTCAGGAAGATTTATGGCCATGTTTTAAAGCTGCCACAGAGACAACTTATGTGAGATAATACTAAAATTGTGTTGAAAAATGGTCCAAACATTTCCAAAGAATTTTCTTTTTTTTTGCTTTTTTGAGACAATGTCTCGCTCTCTTGCCCAGGCTGGCGTGCAGTGGCATGATCTCACTTCACTGCAACCTCCGCCTCCTGGGATCAGGCGATTCTTGTGCCTCAGCCTCTCTGGTTGCTGGAATTACAGGTATGCGCAACCACACCCAGCTAATTTTTGTGTGTGCGTGTATATTTTTAGTAGAGATGGGGTTTCACCATGTTAACCCCAGGCTGGTCTGGAACTCCTGGCCTCAAGTGATCTGCTCACCTAGGCTTCCCAAAGTATTGGGATTACAGGTGTGAGCCACTGTGCACAGCCAATACTTTTCATTGTTGTATATAGAAAATACAGAATTTCATGGCGATATCAGAAACATAAATACTGTACAGTATTTTCATGAGCTTAAGTAGAATATCTTTGGAGGGAATCCCAAGAAGCTGGTACCAGGAGAAACCAGGTGACTGGAGGCCGGAGCAGGAAGAGACTTTGCCCTATAGACCGTTTCGTATCTTTTGAATTTTTCGTCATGGGCTTGAACTGCCTTTCTAAAAATATTAAATGATTGAATGTGTTTGATGATGTCACAGCTTCTCCTGGCCTTGTCAGTTCCCAGGATAGTCTAGACCAGGGCTGTCCAAGAGAACTTTCTGTGACAATGGAACTATTCTGTATCTGACCTGTCCAATACAGCAGACACTAGCCTCACATGCTTACTTAGCACTTGAAATGTGGCTAGTACAATTAAGGAATTAAATTTTTAACTTAATTTAAATTTTAATCGCCATCTGTGGCTAGTGACTACATCCTGGATGTATTTGCAGCTGAGGGGCTGGGAGGAGCTTGCACATGTGGGATACGGGGGCGGGGAGCACAAGATCCCTTGGGTCATGGTCTCCAAATATTTTTGCACATGCGTTCCCTAAAACAGTTTTAAACAACTGTATATCTCTTTGCAGAAATTAAAGTTGACATCTAAATGCTTCCTCCTTAGTTTAAAAGTTTATTTTTGTTAGGAGTTATAAAAGATTAAACATTTCATAAGATGAAATAAGATGAGGACTAACTATAATTGGAATAGTATTTCATGAGCTGGTTTGATAAAGTAAGTTTTTAATTACTGAATAATGCAGACTGAATCTGAAAGAAATCATTTTAAAATGCTTTAACCTATACTGCCTTAGCTGTTCTAAATTTAGAGCACCTCAATGTGGGCCACGCTTCACCCTTGACAGAAATATACATAAGACAGGGAAAGACAGCACGCCCTGAGGATGGAAGATGCCTTGATGAATCATTAAAGAAGCCCCCAGAAACCAATTGATGTATCTCCCCTCTTTTGGTTCAAGGAAGTTTCTACACCCCAGAGTAAATCTTCATGTTGCGATCACGATGGGTGAGTGGGGCATGGGAACTTCCATGAGATGATTTTAGAAATCAGTGCTTTGGACATTAAGACTGTGGAAGTGGATTTCCTCTAAATCACTCATGGACATTTTTCCTCCTGAAAGGTCTGTACACCCTCAGGTGTACTTGAGCCAAGTTTGAAGACCGCTGCTATGAGAAGGTAGAAGCTGGGCTTAGCACTCAGTTGCCTACCACTGCTGGCTTCAACTGAGACCCATCACAGAGGAAAGATAAGGGACAGTCCCCGAGGTCCCCTCCAGCTGAGGCAGGGTAGCCCTGTCAGTGTCCCTACCACAGGCCTCTGGCCTGCTCTCTAAGACTCACTCAGCTGGAATTTTTAAGCCTGTTCCAAGTGGGAAGGGGCAAACACAGGCCTGCCTTCTTCCAGGGCTCAAGGATGAGCAAGGCAAGACTTAGTGCCTTTTTCCCAGTACACCCTGCTCCATCATCCCTTCCTCATATCACGCCCTCCTCCCCGGGCCTGCAGTTACTTCGGATGGAATGCAGAATAGAGGTGGGTTTGGAGAATTGCAGTTCACTAGCATGGGGGCACAGGGCTGTGAGGGGCTGACTCAGTGATGGTAGCCTGAGTAACCTAGGACTAATTAGAGTCCCGTCCTCAGGGCCATCATGTCTAAACTAGGGGTTGCTCCTAAGATGAAAATTGCATGAGGTCCAAATTACTGGAGGCTGAGGCAGGCGGATCACAAGGTCAAGAGATTGAGACCACCCTGGCCAACATGGTGAAATCCGTCTTTACTAAAAATACAAAAATTAGCTGGGCATGGTGGCACGCGCCTGTAGTCCCAGCTACTCGGGAGGCTGAGGCAGGAGAATCTCTTGAACCCAGGAGGTGGAGGTTGCAGTGAGCCAAGATTGCGCCACTTCACTGCAGCCTGGCAACAGAGCAAGACTCCTTCTCAAAAAACAAAAAACAAAACAAAACAAACAAACAAACGAAACACCTGAATTCAGCCCACAGGGTTGGTATTTTTGTGCCACATTGGAGACCAAGGCACCATCTGTCAAAATGTCCAATACAGAGTCCACTTTTTTCTTCTGGCTGAGTGAGGATAGGTCACTGCTTTGGTCAAGCACTGGATGTGTAGTTGGCTTGCATCTAAGAGCCATATTGTATAAAAAATGTATTGTTTTTAAGCCCAAGAATCATATTAGTATGTGGAGTGCTCACACTGAGAGGCTGGCAGGAATTGGGCCCTGAGGGTGGCAAAGAGCCCTATCTCCCATGACTTCCTCGCCTGGGGCAAAAGATCACTGATGGACTGACGGGGACAGACGCGCCAAAAGCATTCCCATTGCTGCCCTGTGACAGATTCCACACTAAGCAGTGTACGCATATCTTTCAGACAGAAATTAGCACAAAAGCCCCTCCATCTCACCTCACTCACAAATGCATCAAATAGATGCATTTGGCCCACTTCCTAACACACGAGGGCCCTGAGACTGCCAAGAAGTGGCAAACGTCCCAGCCATTAAACATCTAATGATCAAGTGAGCATCTAAATAGTATTTGTACTGGAGAAAGGCTGAAGGGACCCAGAGATACACAGCAGCTGAACCAGTTGAGTTGGAAATGAAGATGGATGAGTTAAGTGTGACATAATGAAGACACTTCGTTGGACAAGATCTTGATGATCTTCAGGAGAAGAAGCTTAAGCCAGCAACGCATTTTCTCTAATTTTCTGCCATGGGGTAACTTTTAAAACATCAATTAATAACTTCTACAGCATGTTATCAATTTGCCTACAATTCTCATTATAAAGAAAAGCAATTGCCTACCATGAACACGGTTGGTTTAAAAGTCTTGAAGGCTTGTATCCACGTATTCCATCATGTTAACCTTGGTGGTAAATGCTCATCTCTTCTTAAAAATTGATTCCATATTAACACTGTCAGAAGGTAATTCACACGCTGCCTCTTCTCTTCCCCCATCCCATTCCCTTCATTAAATGTTCACTGCCCATTTCCCAATAGGCAAGCACTCACTGGGGTCCCTCTGGGTCAGCCACCTGAATAGCCCCCCAGCCTGCAGATGCCAGTGGAGAAACAAGGACACACTAGCCAGAGAACAAATGAGAGGCCCTTCTACCAGCCCATGGATGATGTCGACTCCTCAGGGGGATTGTATTTCTGGTCCAACACTGCCAATGACTGCCTTCTGTTATTTTTTAATAATAACTTGGCTGATGCTATATTATATTTCTGCCTTTATATTTTATTTGAAGTTACCAAAACGATCAGGATGTTATTCATCCAAGTAGAAAAAAGGCCAATGCTTCCCTCTTTAACTCAGAAAGCAGCCCTTCTGCATCTCTTGGCATCAAGGACACATTTGTTCCTGGGTGGGAAGGTCCAGATACCATCCACCTTGGCATTGTCTGTCCTGGAGCTATTTGTTTGCTCATGTACGGCCAGGGGCTGACTGTCTTCTAAACGTATCCCCACACCCATGTCTTTGCTGTCCTCCCATGAAATGCCTGCCACTCAAGAAGCTGCCCTTGAAGAAAGGAGACTTCTAGGGAGGGGGCTTCTAGGGAGCGGGATTCTAGGGCTACTCTCCCTTCAAGGGCTACTTCTGGGTCTCTTGACATCTACCCACCATGCCCTCCACAGTACTGACGTCTTCTTTCTCTGAATTCCAGTGGCCCACTGCCCAGTTCCATGGCACTGATTTCTGCCTTAGAGTTGCTAATGTGTGTCTACGGATGAGTCTTGGCCATACCTTGCAGTAGCAGGAGCCTCATAAATGGTAAAGCTTCACTGTGAGTGCAGCACTCAGGCCCAGAGTGTGAGGGAGAGCACTTCAGCCTCCAAACATGCAACACATGAACCCCACGCTCCGCTCCCCCCCCCCCCCCGCCTCCCAAGGCTTATGTTCAGCCTCCTTGTTCTGGTCTGGAACCATCAGATGCATTGGTTGTGCTGGCTAGGGTCGACCTTGGAGACGCCAGGCTGGAGTGCTGGATGGCAACCACCCGGGTGGGCTCTGTCACCCAGGGTGGGCTCACCTGGTTGTGCCAAGTTGAAAGCCAAGGATTTGAGGTCCTCTAGCAGCAGAAAAATGGTGATCACAAGATGGAAAAGAACCCAGGGAGGCCTTGCGTTCACTATAGCTCTCACTTGGATTCATTAGATGAATGAAAAATTAGCTTTTTTTCATTCTCTGTCACTTGGCCACCGTATTCACTGTTTCCAGCCCTGCCACTCCCTCTCTTGCCCCTGCCAGCATGGAGGAGTTTTAGCTTCTCCATGTAGGCAGTCATTCATTTATTCAGCTGCCTGTGTCCTCACATGGCTGTCTTCTTACAAGGACACTAGTTGCATTGGATCAGGGGTCCACTGTACTCCAGTACAACTTCTTAACTATGTCTGCAAGGACCCTGTTTACAAATAACACCACACTTTGAGGTACCAGGGATTAGGATGTCAACATATCTTTTTAAGGGGATGTCATTCAGCTATAACATCATTGGATCTGGGAGAAATTGGGGTTAGGGCTAAAGATGGGTATGCCCTCTGAGCTATTAGTGCAGCAGGAAGGAGATCCAGGGATGGCCACAAAATCCCTTGAGAGTGGAAATATTTTCAGAAAACAGACAAAAAATAAGGGTACAGGTTAGGAAGAAAATAAGAGCAAAGAGTGAGGAAGTAGTGCAAGAATGAGGAGAGGGGAGGTTGAGGGAAGGAGGGGGGCACCTGAGCCCAGGGAGACTCATGGGCAGTGAGGAACGTGGGGGAGGAGGGCTGTGAGCACCTTCTGGAGGGCAGGAAACCACAGACTCTGTGTAGGAAATCTGGTTATTGCGGGTAACTATTTAGGAGTTCATTAAGCAACTTCCTGCCTGAGGCTGGAAGGGCAGTGGGTGTTCTGCTCACCCAGCTGATGGTCTTGCTTTATGTGGCTTAGAAGTGGATGAGCACATGGGAGAAGCCAGAGTTATGGCATTTTGAGCCACATCCCTGAGCTGTGGACTCAAGTCCAGGCTGACAGACACTCCAGCAAGGGGACTGGTAGAACTGCATGGGGGTTGTGGAGCTGCTTCCTGTGGGAGCTGAGCCCAGGCCCTGGCTAGACACTGCCCACTCAGACCCCCTATGGAAAGCAGATACAGCTCCAAGTTCCCTCGGATCCAGAAGGAAACACCATTCCCGGCAGCCATCTATAGTTTAATCCCCAAGACCATCCTACAGATCTCTGCCCCCAGGGGACTCTGCTGTGGGTCCAGAAGAGAATGAATGGGTTGGAGTGGGTAGAGCAGGTTGCTCTGTCTGGGGCTGTAGGGAAACATGTGTCTCCTCCTTCCAGGCACAGTGCTGGGCACTGGCATAAATCCTTGTTCCACACTGGCCTGTTCTTCAGGGTCATCCCTCAGCAAATTTGGAAAGGAGGTGAAGGTTACCCCACAACACCTGGTCCCCCAGCATTCTGGGGTAGGACACTAGACTTCCAGGCCCCAGCCATGGGTCTCTACAGCTCTGAACCTCTCATGTCCCCAGCAGTGTCCAGTCAAGCGCCTTGCCTTGTAACAGATGACAACTATTGAACTTGATAAGCCAATCAGAACAATGTTGGAAAACACCTAACGTGTTACTAGATTATTGTTCTCAATGGACTCCTTTAGTCAGAGATGTTGGTTACCAACTGCAGGAAGTGACTCTAGGCAATTTAAGCAGAAACGTCACTTACTGGAAGGACAGGCAGTTCACAGCATGGACAGATGGGAAGGAACCGCATTGCTGTGGAAGCAGACAAGGCCAGGCTGAGCGGAGGTGGCTCCTGGGGGACCATCATCTTGGTGCCACCCTGGTGGCTCCGGACAGTCAACACCACTGCCCTGGGCTGGCCTTAGCAGAGGCACCCGTGGGTCATCTTCAGTGGCCCCAGGCCTTTGTGTCACTCCTTCAAGCTTGATGATTCGGGCTGCGGCACTTGATTGCAAGCCCGAGACCCAGCGTCCCTCTCTAGCTGCCTGGAATGGGAAAAGACCACGCATCCATTTGTTTCTGTAGTGAGGGAGGAGCCCTTTCTCCCCCACTGCCCCATCCCCACCACCTATTCTAGGATTTCTCCAAAACAGGACGAGTGTTCAATGTGGGCAGCCCAAAAGAACAACTATCCAGTAAAGTAATATGTGTGTACATTCATAAGGGGGGGTCTCCCAAGACAACTCCCTAACTCAAAAGAGTGACTCTCATGGGGATTTCAGGCAGCAAGACAGATGGACAGGGGAGACTTGCCTAATGTCATAGGCAGAAGCCCTGTGAGTAGAAGCTTAGGTCTTCTAATTACAGATCCCAGTGCTGTGACCACACTGGCCGAATTAAGAACAGAGCTGATGCTCAACCCACATTTGCTAAATGAATGAATGAATTTTTGTGTCTTCCACTGTGTGATGATCTGCCTCAAGAAAAGAGGCAGGATAAAATGATCAATTAAAAGAAATCTAATGGCCTTGGGGTAAGCTATTAAACCTTTTTTGATCTCCATTTCCTTATTTTGAAAGATAAGAAGGACAAGACTGATCTCTAAGAACTTTCCCTTGAATGCATTGCAGGAAGAAATTTTGTCACATATAAGATAGTTGGAAATTTGAACACTGACTACATAATTTGAAGATGTTAAGAAATTACTTTTAATCAGTTTTGATTAATCACTTTTTAGGTGAGCTATCATTTTGTCTTTTTTTATTATTATACTTTAAGTTTTAGGGTACATGCGCACAATGTGCAGGTTAGTTACATATGTATACATGTGCCGTGCTGGTGTGCTGCACCCATTAACTCGTCATTTAGCATTAGGTATATCTCCTAATGCTATCCCTCCCCCCTCCCCCCACCCCACAACAGTCCCCAGAGTGTGATGTTTCCCTTCCTGTGTCCAGGTGCTCTCATTGTTCAATTCCCACCTATGAGTGAGAACATGCGGTGTTTGGTTTTTTGTCCTTGCGATAGTTTACTGAGAATGATGATTTCCAATTTCATCCGTGTCCCTACAAAGGACATGAACTCATCATTTTTTATGGCTGCATAGTATTCCATGGTGTATATGTGCCACATTTTCTTAATCCAGTCTATCACTGTTGGACATTTGGGTTGGTTCCAAGTCTTTGCTATTGTGAATAGTGCCGCAATAAACATACATGTGCATGTGTCTTTATAGCAGCATGATTTATAGTCCTTTGGGTGTATACCCAGTAATGGGATGGCTGGGTCAAATGGTATTTCTAGTTCTAGATCCCTGAGGAATCGCCACACTGACTTCCACAATGGTTGAACTAGTTTACAGTCCCACCAACAGTGTAAAAATTTTCCTATTTCTCCACATCCTCTCTAGCACCTATTGTTTCCTTTTTTTTTTTTAATTATACTTTAAGTTTTAGGGTACATGTGTACAATGTGCAGGTTAGTTACATATGTATACATGTGCCATGCTGGTGTGCTGCACCCATTAACTCGTCATTTAGCATTCCTGGGTTTCCTTAAGGGGAATTCCAGGCACCTAGCTGGCCCTGAGAAGTAAGTAAGCAACTTGATAAGCAAGAAGGTAAATAGTAGCTTAAAACAATAGCCAAGGAGCTAGAATCATGGGATGACTGGTTCCCTCTAGAAATTAAAGAACGCATCTTAACATGTGCCCCCGAGTGGTTGTTTAGACACCCAGTCTCCTGCAGACTTTGCATCCACTGGCACAAAGACCTCAGATAAGGGGGAACTGAGGACTGAACTCTGATTACTGTCAATTTCTTCCTCAGGGCCCTGGAGGAGGTCACAACCCTAGGCCAAAACTAACACTCTTTCCTACTGATCCCAAGTTTATTTTATTATTTTATTTTATTATCTTAGATAGGGTCTCACTCTATCATCCAGGCTGGAGGGCAGTGGTGATCATAGCTCACTGCAGCCTCCAATTCCTGAGTTCAAGCAATCCTCCTGCCTCAACCTCCTGAGAGCTGTGATTATGAGTGTAAGCTGTTGCACCAATTTATATGTGTGTGCGTGTGTGTGTGTGTGTGTGTGTGTGTGTGTGTGTGTGTGTGTGTGTATGTAGACAGGGTCTTGCTTTGTTGCCCAGGCTGCTGAGCTCAAATTTTTAGACAAAGCTTTGCCTCCTGAACCACTTGCAGATCGGAAAATCTTTGAATCCACCTATGACCCTCTTTGAGATGTCAAGCCTTTTTAGGTCAAACCAGTGTATAACCTCCATGCACTAATTTATGACTTTGCCTGTAACCTCTGCCTCTTCGCTTTTAAAAACCCTTACCTGTAAGCCATCAGGGAGTTCAGGGAGGTAGCTGCCCAATTCTCCTTGCTTGGTGCCCTGCAATAAGTGCCTCACTTTCTCTTGCTGCAATCCTGATACCAGTGTTTGGCTTTGCTGCACCGGGTAAGTGAACCCCAGTTCAGTTCAATAACAAATACCTATGGCACCCTTTCCCTGACAGAATATTCGTAACAGAAATGATGCAAATCCATTTTTATTATCACAAGATGCTGAGAAGGGCATTAGCAGGAGCGGGAGGCTATACTAAGGCTTGGCTGTCGGACCAGGAGTTCCCGTGGCAGGGGAGGGCATGCAGCCTGCAAAGGGCTCTGGCTTGTCCCCCATATTAGAGATGGAGTTGCTGGTCTTCCGCCTCCTCCAAGTCTCATGCTTAAGTGGACTTGAAATCCAGCAGACGGTATCATTGAACTGAGCCTCAGCAAGGCTGAAATTTAGGGGTCATTCATAAAGCAGAGACCTCTCCTTTGGTTTCCAGTGAGAGCTGGTGTTGAGCATTTCAGGAAGCAATTTATAACCTGGGGAAACCTGAGAGCAGGGGTTGTCCTGGACTCTCCTCTCTCTCATGCCCACTGCAGGCAGCCAATCCCCAACTTTTCACTATATTAGCTCCTCAGTCTCTGATGAATTTTCCTGTCCTTCCCACCATCGCTGCCACCACCCAGGTGCAAATCATCACTATCTCTCATCCGGACAATTGCAATACTTCCTAATGGTCTCTCTGAATTGATTGCTGCTGCTTACTTACTCAGTTCTTTCCACAAAAGCCAGAATGATCCTTCAAAAATGCAAATCTCATAGTGTCTTTTCCTTTCCTGGAAGCTGCCAATTACTTCCCACTGCCCACGGTGTTCTCCACGCCGACGCCCATGTTCCCCCCATCACCATTAGATGCCTGGGACATCTTGACTCCCTGCCACACACCCCATTTTCCCACCTCATGCTTTCCACCTAGGCTGATGCCTCGGTTTGGAGCTGTTAGCTCTCCACTTGCCCCTTCATTCCACAGTCCCAACTCCTTTCTGTTCTATCTTACATGTCACCTCTTGGAGGAGAAGTTTTCTTCCTCTGTCTCCCACTTCCAGCTAAGTCCCGTCCTCTTTACATGCGCCCACTGTATCTTGCCTGTCTCCTTCAAATATTCGATGTAACGGAAACTTTCTTCCTCATTCAATTAAAAGGGCAGAGATTTTGTTCACAGTGCTCCACACTCCATCCCAAGCAGCTATCACAGTGCCTGGCACACAATCAATGATTAGTAAATAAATATCGGCTGGCTGCCTATCAGGTGTGACCCCAACTAACCCCTCGAGACTCTCTTTGGCCTCTTAATTAAGCATCTACAGAGATTCATACCTACAAAGTTCCTGCTGGCGGGGACAGAACATGGAAAGAAATGGATGTAGACAGAGTCCGGTTTGGAACCTGGAAGCAAGGCTGTTGCCTTCCAGAGAGAAAATGTCTTGGTTAGAATTCTGGACATTCTCCACACAAGCAGACATTTTTCTTACTGTTTGTTCTAAAATGTTGATGTCACTCAAAGATAGACTACAGACCTGAAACAGAAAGCGCAGGCTGAGAGGAAGAAAAGCCGGAGCCATTCCCTGTTCTCCCCGCAGTGCGTGCCAGGGGAGAGGGAGTCCTTGTCCCCTTCCTGCCTCCTCAGTAGTATGTGGAAACCTTGGAGGTTCCCAAGTCAGTGTCTCTCCTGGGCTGCAGAAAGAGGTCTGGTGGAAGAAACCACAGCTGGGATGCTGGGGGTGGGGTGAGGTTCCCATGAGGCCCCATGCATGGGAGCCACTGGTTTCTTCCCTTGGAAGGACATGGGCACTTGGAGTAGCTCGCCTTCCTGAAGGGAGATGAGGCCATTGGGGAACGCAGCTTCTCCTCCATGGACGGCTGTCGGCCTCCTTCTCAGGGTAAGGGGAGCTTCATTTCCACTCCCTTTCTTCAGAGTCAACCACAGACACCTGAAGCTCATTTCCATGTGCCTCTCTGGAAAAATCAGTTGCTTTATCCTGCAGTTCCGTGTGGAAGAGCTGAGACTGTTCTGCCAGGAAATGCAGTCGCCAGGCGTGGTGGCTCACGCCTGTAATCCCAGCACTTTGGGAGGCTGAGGGGGGCAGATCACCTGAGCATTTTGGGAGGCCAAGGCGGGTGGATCACAAGGTCAGGAGTTCGAGACCAGCCTGGCCAACATGGTGAAACCCCATCTCTACTAAAAATACAAAAATTAGCTGGGTGTGGTGGTGGACACCTATAATCCCAGCTACTCAGGAGGCTGAGGCAGGAGAATTGCTTGAATCTGGGAGGCAAAGGTTGCAGTGAGCCAAGTTCGTGCCACTGCACTCCAGCTGGTGACAGAGCGAGACTCTGTCTCAAAGCAAAAAAAAAAAAAAAAAAAAAGAGAGAGAGAGCACAGGGGCCAGCATCTAGCCCTAGCCAGGATGGCTGAGAAATCAAGGCGTCCTACAGGTGGGCCTGGTCACAGGGGATCTGGGGGCCCTGCCATATCGGAGATGGGTGGGGGATCAGATGGGAAGCATGGGACAGTGTCAGCTGGTGCAGCGTGGTGGAGTTCAGCAGCCTAGGTTTGGACATAGCCATGTGACTTTGAGCTCTTCCTCTTCAAGGCTGACTATTCTTTGGTGTAATAATATGGAGCTGGTTGTGTGTACCTGGAGAGAATTGTGTGTGGATTTCTGAGCTCCAAGGCTACCTGGATGGATTCAAGAGGCGACGTGCACAGCTATGTCTTGGAGGCTGAGCCCAAGGCACCTGACCGGTGCCTTCTGCGCCGCCATGCTGCCCTCACAGTGGCTTCTGGAACACCGTCAGCCCTGTGCTCCCCAGAGCCCACATCAGAACTTCTCGAACTTTTCTGCTGAAGTGTCCCTAAGAAGAGCAAATGCCTGCCCCTGAGCCATAGATAGGAAATTTCTTTTAAGTCCCTTGTTCTATCTTAAAAATTCATGTGAATTTTGCATCTTACTCCATAATCTATTCATGCTTGTTTTAATATAAATATATTCTTTTCCTCAAATATTCAAATAGAATATACAGTTCTAGGAAGTTGCTGGGAGAAGGGGGCTGGGTGTCGAGGAAAAGAGGGAGAACTTGGCCCCTCACATCTGAAACCTTGTTTAACTCTCCCCATAACCTTATGAGGTAGAGGCTCTTTTTTTTTTTTTTTTTTAGAGGAAATATCTTTCTGTGAAAGAACTAAAACATTACAGGTTTAAAAAAGCTGAATGTGAACATCCTCTGTAATCTAACTCCCTAAAGAAGCCCCTGGTAAACAGTATCTGTGGCATCTTCATTTCCATCAGCTCTGCTGAGTGTGGAACATCCCTGCCCCCCAGAGTCTGTGACGTGTGTCTTGGTTGCACTGTGACTTGCCCTGTGCACAGAGAACAGACTTCTGCCTATTTCCCATTTTGTTCATCAAATGTAAGCTTTGGCCTGATGTCAGCTGCATCAGAAACCAAAGGAAGTGATGGGAGGGACACTAACTTCGTAAGGCCCTACCCTGATCTTACTTTCTAAGTTGCTGAGGTCCTGGCTGAATCTGACAGTTTCCCGGCATGCAGCTGCCATGAGCTGGTAGCCAGGTGCTCAGGGATCTGTTTTCATGAAGAGAGGAGCCCATGCAGACTTCCATTCAGAGCCTAATGAGGAGGAGGGAAGGAGGTGGACATGATGGTGTTTGTCCCCCTGCTGTGGGTAAGGGGTGGGATTGGAAAGAAGCTACAGACAGAAGGTCAATGAGCTCCCTGCCACAGGGACTTTGGAGACCCGGTCCAGAGGTTGGCATTCAACACAGTGTTGGGGTGAAGGTCTTTCTCCCACATTTGCAGGTAAGTAGGAGCTCAAGAAGACGGCCACGCTCCCAGAGATTTTGGCCAAAATGCCGATGAGTGGCTTCGTGGGCAGCAATCAGTGAGGGGTCCAGGCAGAAGATCCTGAGAGGGAAGCTGTTTTTTTACACAGGGGAGACCCCAGCAATACTAGTGGGGGGTGGGGGGGAAGGGAGCAGGGCTCAAGGTGATGCCGGGGCAGAGACAATGACCCAGTATAATTTAATGTTAATATTTATGTGGCCTAACAAACATCCACATCTGAGGAAGGCTTAGGGAAATTCAGCTTAGAGGAAAATTCCATCAACCAAGCATTTCATCATGTGATCCCTTTTGCCCATGGATGGTTCTAAAAACAAAAACAAACAAAAAACAAAAAACAAAAAACAAACTGAAACTTACATATTGAATGAATTTGCCCCTTCAAAACAGTATCTCAGGAGGTTACCCATGCATTCCAACAATGCTCTTGATACTTTCAGAAATTATCTTTGAAAACTGACTTCAGAGCCATTTCGTGAGTCATACTTTGGAGTCAGCTGGTTTGATCGCCCAATTTATTCTTCAGCTTTGCCTTTGAATAATTTTTGTTTGATTCCAAAGATAAAAATCATTTGTCAAATAATTATGCTTGTCCACCAAGCCTCCTCCTCTGTAGACTGTAAATTTCTTGAACCAATGGAGCATGCCTGGTTCATCTTTGGCCATCCAAGCCCCGACCAGGCACTTCAAAAATGCCTGATCCACATTTCTTCTGAGGCTGTTCACTCTACTCCATAGGGCTGTTCCCAACACTGTTAGGTTCTACAGATAGCAGACCCCCAAAATCAAAACATCTGCCTTCTCTTCCCAGGTAGCTTTTTGGTATTAAACAGTTATCCCTGAAAAGGAAGGGTCATTCTAAATCTGCACCCACCCTAGCCCATGGTAGAAATACCTTCTGGAATAAGCATCAACAATTTAGCCTTTTTCTGTTGGTTAAGGTCACAGGGAACAGTCTGTGAACATTTTTCTCTATGTTGCTTTTCTTTTCAGGGGCGTAGAATAAAGATGAAAAACACAGCTCTGGGAGCACACAGAACAGAAAGCTGACACTCACAGGATTGATTATGCATTCACTTATTTATTACAATTTTTAAAAAATGGCCCAGCTGCTTCAGCTTACACAAGCTGGGCTGAAATATTTAACTCGATAGTATTCTTATCTGGTAGTTATAATACTGAGTGAATTAATGCAAGGGTTTTTTAACCCTAAAAGAAGAAAATCAAAATTAAGTGAAAAATAATGTTAGTGCCTAAAACTGGGATTCAAACATTCAAGTGTTTCCAAGGAATACCCATTGTTGGCCTTTCCTTCCTGATGCATTGGTCCATAGCAGCCCCCGTCCCTAGGGGTGCATATGGGACCCCCTTCACCTGTGAGGTTTTCCAGTTGCTTGCATGTGTCCCTCATGGGATCCAGAAGGCCTAGGCTCACACCTGTTCATGTGTATCCTATAAAACGCTCCCAGGAGATCCCTAGCCTCTGGCTGAGAATATGTGATCTGTAACCATCTGATCACTGCTGCCATGTGGTTTCGCTCCTGTTGGCATCACATCCCTCATACATTATGTTTTGATCAAATGATGGAATAGTCTGATGCCAACTGTCTTAGACTGGAGGAATGTGTTGGCTCACGTAACTGGAGAGTCCAGAGGTAGGTTTGGCACAAGACATTGTTTTGTTCAGCTACTCAAAAGGTGTCAAGAACGGGCTCCTCTCCTCTTGGCGCGGCCCTTCTCAGGTTGGTTGTTTACCTCAGACAAGCTCCCTTGTGAAGGCAGGAGGGCTGCTAGCTGCTCTGGCCTTATAACCTCCGAGTCCATCAGAAATTTAGCCTCCATTTCTCAGCTGTTTGAATGACGTTGTGTGATCTGACTCTTGGGTCCTAGTCAGGTTCCAAGTGCCCATTTCATTGGTACCAGGTGGGTTTCATTTTTGAACACAGAAGTCACTCTAGATATTGAGAGCAGACCAGGATTTAACACAGGTACGGGATGCTTGCAGAATTGTTGGATGGTCTGAAGGAGTGAGTTCCAGGAGGAGTCTTCAGAAATGACTCCCAGAACACAGCAGAACTGACCTGCTTCAGAGAGCTATGGTCTTTGAAACACCTGGCAAGATGGGGGATCAGGAGACTGCCATGGGAACAACTGAGTTCAAGTTCACATGCCATATTTGTAATACAGGCCTCAGGAGGCCAGCACTGCCACCCATCTGCTTCTCAAACCCAAGACACAAGTGTCACATACCTGTCTTCCAAATCTTGAGTGGAACATTTTGGATAGTAATTTACATTCAGATCATTGTCCATAGAATAGTCAGGAAAAGGTAGATTTTAGCCGTACAGCTCTTGTAAGTTGTAATACAGGATGGCACACTGGAGAGAGGTTGGAAAAGATTCTGAGAGCCAGTCCACCGTGGGAAGAGGCTTGTGGGGGTAGGGCGGGGCAAGGCTTCCCTTTGCCAGGCCTTGAGTGACACTCATCTCCTGGGACTAGAGGAAGGTCAAGTCCACTGGAGACAGGAGGAAGGTCAAGTCTACCAGTAGCCTGGCGACCAACAGTCCAGAGGAAGTTTAGGTTATAGTATAGTCATTATACTGTTACTAGAAGGTGAGGTAACAGATGCTGGCTGACAAAACCAAAAAATGTCCCCTGCAAGGTATATGAAGCTTCATCACTTACAAGCACCTTCACATACACTAATTCATTTGATTCTCACCAAACCCTACGAAGAGGGGAGGTCAAACCCCATGAAGGAGGAAGGAGGAAGGTCAAATAGTGTCATTCCCATCTTGCAGATGAGGAAGTCCAGACTCAGAGGTAAGAGCTCACCCAGGTGAATCCCTTACAGCTGGTGAGGGGCAGAGCTTAGATTCAGACCCAGTCTCCTGACTTAAATCCTGTTTCCTTGGGCTGGATCAGAATGAGAAGAAACTTCTTTCTGAAACAAAGTTGCTGGAGCCCAGCCTTTCTGTGCCAGGGGAAAGCAGTTTCCTGTGTCCTGGAAGCTATGGTCAGACTGGAGCACGGGGCGGTGGAGGACTCTTGTGCAAGAGCAGGGGTGGGACACAGGCACGAGCACTTGGGTGCTTTGCCTTCTCATCATCTGGTCTTTATGTGAAGAATAAAGGAGGAGTTTCACATTTGTTTGTTTAATGACGAGTGTTCCAAGATGCTACAGTATCGTTATAAATTATAAATTCAGGTCAGGGATGGGCCATTTCTCCCAAACAGCAATATTTTTAGCATTAGCCATTCTCACGTAAATGCAAAATCTTCTTTGATAAGAGATCAAAGCAGATCCCTCCTTCCAGCTTTCCTTGTGGGCTGCGAAGTGACTGGGTTTGCATAAACCAGATTACAGCCACACAGAGCTGTTAGCAGCATTACAGATGCCTCCTGCTGTCAGCACCCAGGAAAGCCCACACTTCCCTGGAGAGGAAAGTGACACTCCGGGGGAGCTGCTTCTCCGTCAAGTTCTTGAAAGCTCAGGACCCTACAGGACAGAGATCTCAACCCCACACCACATGGCCTCCTGGGGTACCACATCTAAAAGATGGGGATTTGGCCTGGGCCAGTGGGGAAACGTGAATTTTGGGGCGCATTCTTGGGAAAGAAGAGGAAGCATCAGGGCCCATCTCTGGGAAGTGCTGCCTCTAGCTCAGACCGGTCCCTGACAGCCGTCTGTGCAGATGGCTTCACTCCACTGGGCAGTGAGGCCATACCACATTTGGGATCAAGGAGGATCTCCCTTTTCATGCATGTGGTTGGGTCAACAGACTCCTAGAATTCTCACCACCCTCCTGCAGAGAAGGCCTTCACGAGGAGCCGGTCCCTACCAAGGTCCTGGCCAAGAAGGGCCAGGTTGGCGCAGTCTTCATGTCATCCACACCAGGACCTGGTGAGGCCTTTATAGCATTCTGCATAGAGAATTGTTTTTTTATTTTTTATTTTTATTTATTTATTTTTATTATTTTTTTTCCTATTGCTTCATTTTACCAAAGTTAAGGAGACACTTTGGTTTTGGGCTGAATTGTGTCCCCCCAAAATTCCTATGTTGAAGCCCTAACTCCCCAGTACCTCAGCATGTGACTGTATTTGGAGACAGAGCCTTTAAGGAGGTGATGAAAGTAGGTCATATGGGTGGGGCCTAAGACAATATGGCTGGTGTCCTTAAAAAGAGATTAGGACACAGACGCTCAGGGAGGGAAGACCATGTGAAGACATAGGGAGAAGACGGCCAAGAAGAGAGGGAAGCCACGGAAGAAACCAACTCTGCTGATACCTTGAGCTTGGACTTCCAGCCTCCAGAATTGTAAGAAAAGAAATTTCTGTTGCTTAAGTCACCCAATCTGCAGTACTCTGTCATGACAGCCCTAGCAAACTAATACATCTGCCCTCAAGAGCAACTGCAAGCATGATTTCTTGCCTCTGCTCTCTAACCCTTTTTCTGAATAGAACTGCTAATAATTTGCCCTCTGGATCCAGAGATGGCAATGAGGCCATCCCCCGGAGGCATGAGCTTGGAGTCCCTTCTCACTGACTGTGGTATCATCCACATGTGTTCTCTCTCTCTCTCTTTCTAATCCTTCTAGTTCCGAGGACTTGCAGAGGCTTACCAGGTGCTTCTGGCTGGGGAACAGTCTGTGGAGGGGAACAGAGGGGAGGAGAGGACCCACATGTACAACCTACCTTCTTGGTCCCCTCCATTCTAGCTAACCGACTCACCAGATCTTACAACTCTTCTCTGCATCACGGGTTTAATCCAGTGGGCATCACCTCCCCAAGTGTATTTCCAGCACACAGACACACGCTTGCCTGCAGCTTGTGTTTTTCAGACAGGGCCTGTGCCTCGTCCATGCAGGCATGATGAGGCTCATCACAGTCCTAAGTCTGAGCTGCTGAGACGTTGTTGATGATGACCACTGGCGAACCAGCCACTTGCTCAGAGGCCTTCACAATATAGCCATTGTTCTGGTTATCGTACTTATTTATTTATAAGCATAGTGAAATCTTAGGAGAAAAAGGAGTAACCACACCACTAATAGAGTACAATGCAGACCACCTCTCCCCAAGTGGAATTCCTGTGGCACTCATTGATCCATCCCAGGCTTTTCATCTGTACTGTCTCCTGTCTCCTTACCAAGCTCCCCTGTGTGGGCAGCTCTCCTCGGGACCATCTTTGTCCTCCCCACCACGCCCAGCACAAGTCCTGGCATGCATTGGGGCTCAATTCATATTTTCCGGAGGAATAAATTATGCTCATAATTTAGATTAATTTTCAAATAAATAGCAATTTTCATTTCAAAGTATTTCTCCTTTATCATCCTCTCTGTAACCATCTTTGCAGTCAGGGAAACAGAGATACGTAAGAATATTTGGGATTTAGAGGAACCTCTACTCCTATTTTCCAAACATAATTGTCCCTTCCTTCTCCCCATATCTGATACTATTAAGATGAGACTTTTCCCAAATAATTGGCCCAACATCTTCCATGGTGCCTGGACTGGAGTAGGCATTCAGGAAATATCTGTTGAATGAATGGATGAGCGAGTGAGTAAAAGCTCATTTAGGGTAAAGGACAAATGTTCTTATTTAACACTCAGCCACCCAGTAACTCCAAGTTTCTTAAAACTCCTTCTCACGTTCAAGCCTCACAGCCTCCACTTAGCACATTGTTTTAGAAATGTTTTCTCCAAGTGCCCCTATCTCAGAAGAAGACACACTCTTGGTGATCTGGCCCAGATTCCAGAGTGTCCCACAGCACAGAAGCTTCCTCCGAGTCTTCCTGCTGGACCTTCACAACATGCGTGAGTGGTGTATCCTCCTCCATAACACCGCGGTGTTTGTATCTATGTTAAAGTATTTTGAATCATTCATAGCTGAGTATGACTGATGCTCCATGAAAACGTGTCCTGTCTATTGCAGCTTCCATTGCCTCTGGCACAATACCATGTCCCCTCAGGCGTCTGTGCACCCCTGAGTGCCCAGCAGATGCTGAAGCCAGGGAAGCCTAAGTCAATCCACTGAGCTTAGAAGGAAAATGTTAGAACTCCCCTTATATGGATTTTTAATATTACCATGGGATGTCAGAGGGTGGCACTATCCTGCCTTAAGCCTGTCTGGGAGGAGCCAGTGGACAGTGTGGTCCTGGGGCTGGGGCTTGGGATGGAGCAGGCCTGCTGCCCGGTGCTCACGGGCCCCTCAGAGCGGTTGGTGTTTAGCCCACCTCATTCCTGCTCTTGCATTAACACCCCCCACCCCAGGTTGGGGGCAGCTGGGAAAAGCCCCCTTCTCTAAGGGCACTAGCAGCTGATATACCTGGCTTGTTTGTGACATCTAGAGGTCACTGAAGGAGGCAGCTGACTGGCAAGGGTGTGCATGAGGGCGGGAAGAGTTTAATCTTAAATTGGGTACATCAACAGTTGCATTTTTAGCTCGATATCAACAAGAGCCTGCAGGCACAACATTCCCTGTGGGATCATTCCCGGGACAGACAAATCCAGCTGGGCTGTGGGAGAGAGGGCACTGACAGGAAGGAGGGTTCAGCCGGAGCGGTGCACACACGCACTCATGCACACATGTACACAGACACACAAACACACACATACACACACACATACATGCAGGCACATAGACATGCAAACAGACACACATGTGCACAGGCACACATGCACATACAGACACAGACACATAGACACATGCACACAGACATGCACATATGGACACACAGACACAGACACATACACACATGTACACAGACACATGAACATGTTTACACAAACACACAGACACATGTACATATATACACATGTGCACAAAGACACACACAGACATGTGTACACAAACACACATACACACACGTGCACAGAGACACACACCTGCACACATACAAACACCTGCACACACACATGCACTTACACACACCTGTACAGAGACGCACATGAAGAGCAGAGTTAGGGAGTCCAGGGAGCTTTGCAAGTCCTCCAGCATCAGTGGGTGTCAGTCACCTGGTCTGGGCACATGGTGTGGAGTAGGCAAGTTTTAACATGAGTTTGAAGGAGGAGGATACAAAGCACAGAGGACACACAAGAATAAATGATACAACTGTAAGGAAGCATCAGTGAAAATTAAGAAAAAATATAGATCATTAATTCATGTAAAAGAAACATGTTAAGTGGGATGAGGAAGCGGAGATGACAATTCTAGACAGCTGTCTTAAGCCCACATCCAGTATGAGTATGGAAGCCATCCAGGTGGTAGAGATGGTGAGCGCAGCGGACACATCCACGTGGAGGAAATGGTGAGGGCATGATTTAAGGGAGGTGTGGCACATTGAAGGATGTGCCTGCAGCTCCATCTGGCTGGAGCATGGGCATGAAAGGGCGCAGGCCCAAGAGCTGGGTGGAGAGAGACGCTGGGGCAAAGCATACGAAAGGTCTCCATCCCAGGAAGCTCGGCTGCCTTCACAAAATACCAGACCACGTGGCATAACAACATAATTAAGCAACATTTATTTTCCCACAGCTCTGGAGGCTCAAAGTCCAAGATTCAGGGACTGGTAGGGTTGTTTTTTCCTGAAGCCACGCTCCTTGGTTTGCAAAGGGCCACCTTCTTGCTGTGTCCTCTGTGCAGAACACACTGCTGGTGTCTCACCCTCTTCTTATAAGGACACCCATCCTATCAGATTGGGACCCACCCATCTCACCATGTTTAACCTTAATGCCCTCCTGAAAGGCCCCATCTCTAAAAACAGTCACATTGGGGGTTAGGGACTGAACATATGAATTTGGGGGGACACAATTCAAGCTGCACTCAGGAGTTGAGATTTTATCCCTTGAGTTTTACTCAGCAGAGTAACAGATTTGATAGGTCTGTTACTTACTCTGGTGGCAATATGGATTCTTAATTAGAGAGGAGGGAACCAAAGCCGAGAGCCTAGTTCAGAAGTCATGACTGCATCAGCAGTGATGCAGATTGGAGGTGATGGTGGTCTCAACTGGACAGCGGCAGTGGAAATGGAGAGAATTGAGAGATGTTAGGGAGGCAGTCATTGGCTTAGGGGAAAGGGAGTGGGAGGCCTTCTAGTGGAGGCAGCTACTCTTCACTGACAGGGAGTGGCCAGTGAGGGGCGCCTTTAAGGGGCAGCTGGTGAGTGACTGGAGTTGAGGTTCTGGTGCGGCAGAGGGAACAGGAGATGAGCACTAATGGACCCACCAAGAAGGCTGGTGGTGAGTTTAGTGTGCTTGGTTTCAATGGAGGGGCGCTGCGCAAGCCTGGAGGATGTCTCAACTTCTTCCTGCAAAGACACAAGCCCAGGGTCACGACCTCTGCACTAGTGACCCATTCACAAAAATAAGTGATTGACAGGGAATTGGCAATGCAAACCCAGAAAAGAGCAAGGAATCAAGACATGCACATGCAGAAAAGAACATTTAGAAAGTGAATACAAGATGAGGAGATGGAGACAATCGCAGGCACTTTCAAAAAGCTGTTAGCAAGGAGGAAAACAAGGGGCTGAAGGTCTTTTTGTCGAGTTTTGTTTGATCTTTCACGAGGTGAGACACATTTGCCTAATGGTCGCAAGAGATTGGTAGAGAAGGAGAGGCTGAAGTTGCGCGGAAGAGGTGGCCCTGGGGAGAGTCTCCCAGTGTTTTTTTTTTTTTTTTTAATTTTATTTTACTTTCAGTTCTGGGATACATGTGCAGAATGTGCAGGTTTGTTACATAGGTAGATGTGTGCCACAGTGGTTTACTGCATCTATCAACCCGTCACCTAGGTATTAAGCTAGTGTGCATTAGCTATTTGTCTTGATGCTCTCCCTCCCCTTGCCACGCCCCCCTAACAGGCCCCGGTATGTGTTGTTCCCCTCCCTGTGTCCAAGTGTTCTCATTGTTCAGCTCCTACTTATGAGTGAGAACATGCGATCTTTGGTTTTCTGTTCCTGGGTTAGTTTGCTGAGGTTGATGGCTTCCAGCTTCATCCATGTCCCTGCAAAGGACATGATCTCATTCTTTTTTATGGCTGCATAGTATATTCCACGTGTGTAGGTACCACATTTTCTTTATTCCAAGTGGTTTTGGCCTTGGGAGGTGAGCGAATTCTCATCTGCTGCTTCCACCTTCTTTGTGACAAGATGTGCCACACTTGTCACATTTGGACCCACACTTCCTGTTTTTATGTGGAGGAATTTCAGTAGGCCCACCTCCCCTGGCTCTCTCCCCACCCAGCCCTCCCTCTCCCTGTGCTCAGTGTTGGCTCCTGGATGGAGAGTCTGGGAGAAGGAACTGAGGAAGCTCACCCAGACCCAGGCTTGCTCGCCCCTGCTGAGCCCTGTACCTGCTCCCTTCTTGGCATGGCCCATGTTCTCAGTGACTGGTTCCGAGGTGCCTGGTGGGTTTACAACCGGGTGTGTGGGAATACTGACTCTTCATGGATCCTCAGACAGGAGGGTGGAGGAGCATGTAGGTGATGAGAGCAAAATGCCTTTTAGACTCTGCTTTGCAAAGCCCTGCCTTGGAGGGCAGGATTCTGGAACTCAACCCTTCTCTCCCCTTTTGATCAAGCAGCTCAACCCTTATGCCCCTCTTTTGTTTCTGCTTCCTGGTAATATTTCTTTTGAAGAAAGTTTTCTTGTGGTTAAAAAAAAAAACTTTTAAAGAAAACCCACAAATCTAGTGCAACTGCCTCATTTTTCAGATAAGGAGGCCCAGAGAGTCAACTCTTTCACCTTTCTAGATTTCAGTTTTGATTTGCGAATTGACTATTTTTCTTAAATTGGAGCATACTTTTTATCCAAGTTCTGAACTGGAACCAAAAGAATCACCATGAAACACATTTCCTTTGAAAACTGAATTCAGGTCAGTGACATTGGCGACAGCCAGGCCAGCAGCGGGGGACGAGGAGGCCCATGTGTGAAGCTGCTCCTTTCCCTCCAAGTCAAGTGAGTGCAGCCGGACCAGAAGCTGGTGCTTGCAGATGTGCAAAGCAACCCGGGAGCTCCTGATTTCTGGCATTTTACATGGGTCCAGGGTTCACATGTAGCGGGGAAGATGTGCCTCTGCCAGGCATCTGCTGGCCGCTGAGCAGTCCCCTTCAGAGTCAGAGACTGTGGATCAGGAAAGAGCAGGGAGAGCGAGGTAAGGACACACGGGTTGGCTTTGCTTCTGGCACCCACCTTCTCAGCTGGTGGGTGGCCTGTCTCCCTGTCTTAGCTTAGGCTGCCATAGCAAAATCCCACAGACCGGAGTGGCTTAAACAACAGTTCTGGAGGCTGGAAGTCCAAGATCAAGGCGTCATCAGGGTTGGTTTCTCCTGAGGCCTCTCTCCTTGGCTTGCAGTTGGTCATGCTAGAATTAGGGCTTCAGTGTATGACTCTGGGGAGGACATGATTCAGTCTATAAAACTCCTTAACTCTCTGAAGTGAAGCTGTTTTTGTCGGAGGCTTATCCTCTCCCACATCTCTTCCTGTTACCTGAATCAGGCCTGGCACAGTTCTCAGGATCTCTTTCAACAGCCCCTGGCATGGGCTGGGAATAGATGTATTCTGCTCTTTCAGGTCTGAAATCCTCAAAACCCAGATGAGTGCTGGGAAAAGTACCCTTGTCTAATATGACACGAATGGTTTAGGTTAACTTGGCCCAAACTCTTAATTCTACAGCCTCCCTACAGTTTCCTACCTTTTTGTCACCAGCTTCTCTCTGACTCCTTGCTAAGTTCCTCAGGCCTGCTGGCCTCAGACCAGCTACAGAAGTCCATCCTTTTACAGTCTCCACACACTGACACCCAGACACAAGCAGCATTTTCCCTGGTCACTTAACTTCCGGATGGTTTCCGGTGGAGACAGAACAGATCGTATCTGCATGCAACAACCTTCTGCGACCTCCTCCTGACCCTCGGCCCCTCATCTTCCCCAGAGCTGGGGCTCCCCTGTTTACTTGGCTTCTGGGAAGTGTGGCCCAGCTCTCGTGTGCAGCTGATGCTGTGCTGCCCTGCCCAGCTCCCCTTCAGGACCGAGGAGACCATCTTCTATCTGCATGGGATGTTGCCCCCAGAAGCTCTCACAGCTGAGCCCTTCCCCAGGAACTGCCCCAGACTGAAGGGAGCTGCCTCACCCAACAGGGCATCCTACACCCAGTGACTTCTCCATGGGAGGTGGGGTACAAAGCACAGCCCTTACGCCTCCCTTTGGGGCAATGTGAAAGGCCACCCCAGTTCCAGTTTCCCGTGGAACTGGCTGATGACTGTGCTGCCACTTCCCCCTCTGCTCAATGTCCTGCTGCCTCTCTACCCTCACAAGTGCTGACCCTGAGAAGCTTCCCTGGTAAACTTCTTGCATGCCAATCTCCCTCTGTGAGACCATCTCTGGAAAACCTGGGTCTGGCTGCCCCCAGGGGCAGCCCCATCATGGTAATCTGCATTTCCCCAGCCTCCCCCAGAGTCCTAGTAAGTCAAATTCTCTCCATCTTTTGTCATCATCCCCTTTTTATTGACAGAGAAATGAAGGCTTGGAAGGGAGGAGGCATAACAGGACCAACCTCACCTTGCACTGGTGGCAGAGCCAGCTGGAAGGGCACCGCTGCTGGGTTATGTGCCACTCCCTGTGGGTTTGGTTATCTAGTTGACTTACCATGTGGCGCTGTGGGTGCCGGATGGTAAAACTAAGCTGGATAGTCTTGGCTAACAGAGAAGAAAAATCTCTCCCTATCTATGCATCCCATCTCTTTGTGCTTCCTCATAGGTGGGTCAGCTTCATCAACACTCCTTTTTATAACATCATTCTCTCCCACCCAGAATGCTCAATCTCCTTATCCAGTTGGGTTAGGGTTCTTTTGCTTGCCAGGAACTGAAACCCATTCAGGATCATGAGGTCAGATGATCTCTGGAAAATCCAATAACTCTGAGTACCTGAGTTTAGGAAGGGTTGGATCTCAGGTGGCTTCAGGGATCACTTCTGTCTCGTCTCCCTTTTGAGAGGTGGTAATTTATGGTGGCTACAAGCAAGCACTTGTAAAACTAAAAAAAAAAAATAAATAGGGAGCCAGCCTATTTACTTTACATCATGGCTTTCCCGAGAGTCATTTTGGGCACACTATGTTTATGCCTCGGTTTCTTATCTGTAAAATGAGGATAATCATAGCATCCATGTCATAAGATTGCTATGAGAAATAAATAAGGTAATTTAATGTAAAGGACTTAGTGCAGCACTTGGCATACAGAAAGTGCTAGAAGTGATCGTTCTTCCTCATTCCTGGCTTCTCCACTTTCTTCCCTGTATCTGTTGTCCTCTCTTTCCCAGCTACTTCCTGTGGTTCCCCATGACTTATGCATACACATGACCTGATAACAGCCGCTTTATTCTCATCAACTTGATTTTCATCTCAAGGATCCATTCCTGAAGGGCATCTCCTCTCTGTGCCTCTTGGTTTGGGCTTCCTATGAGAATGGATCTGATTGTTCCATATTCATCTTTTTGAGGCCAGTCAGTCAGGTGACATGTCATTGGAAACTTAGGTTGGCCCTCCTCAAATCAGGTGCTCATCTTGGTCCAATCATCCAAGGCCAGGAGATTGGAATAACAGTTGGAATAACCAATTCCCTTTCCACTCAGCAGGCACGTGGGTAGGGGTAGACTGTGAGAAGGGAGAGCAGGTAGAGCAGAAGCCCCTGAGTATGCCTACTGCAGCATCCTGCCAAACAACCTCAATCCTGGCTTTCCCTTCGCCATGTTGGTTTCTTTCACTGCACATGTTGAAGGAACAATCTTTCTAGATGGCTTTGCTCCCTCTCTACCTCCTTTACCCCTTGCATCTGACTGCTCGTTCTACACACTCACCTGGGTGTATTTGCTAGAAATCCCCTATTTATGTCCTGGAAACAAAATTCACAACTGTCTGGTCCTTTTTTTTCCTGACCCCCCGCATCACTGAGGCTCCTCTGTGAAATCTCCCCTTGTGGGTTCCATGCTGCTGGCCATCCTTCCGCTCCTCCTTCCTCACTCTCCAGCTACGTCAACAGACACTTGCGTGTCTAATCTTCTGACATAGATTGTGAGCTTCTAGAAGACAGAAACAATATTCCACAGAGTGATTTAACAGTACTATGTAAGTGACCAATGGCAGGGAGAGGCTTAAAAATATTGCAATGGAGGTGTCATGGCATCCATGTTTCTATACAACGAGGGCTCCTTTTTAAGCTATAACTTCAATCTAAACATGACTAACTCTTTCCATGAAAAAAGGTACAAAGCCCTTACTCCCTTTGGTGCTGTGAATGTTTATCTATCTCCAAAGAGAAAGCACAACAACCATCAGAATATGTAGGTGGCAGAAACAGGAAGCTGTAAATACCACAATACCAGATTTTTAAAAAGAGCTTCATGGAGGAAATCAAAGCAGTTTATAGGAAATGATTGGCACTTAGTGTTTCATGGCTGTGTTTCATGCAAAGGCTGAGACATACCACCAGGAATCTGCGGCAAGAGGCAGCAGATGACAGCACAGGAAGCCCAATGGTGACCTAGATCAGACCAGAGCTATGCCTTCAACTAGACAGGTTAAGAGTGATTGCCAGCCACTTTTCTCATGAAGGAGAGACAGAAGCAATTCTTGAAGTTCTTTGTTGTTAAGCACAGAGAATAAAATTTCTCTGGTTCTTACCGCAAAGAATGTTGGCTTAGTCTCAACAAGTACTGGCAGTTGGTTTCACAGATTCCTTGAGGAGTTGTTATAAATCTGGACTGAATGGGCCCAGCCTTCCTATTAGATGCCTGGTATCCTGAGTGGGCAAAAAAAGGTGAACAGTCCCTCAATATAGAATTTAGTCTTACTGAGGTTTCTTCATATCTGTATATGGTAAGTGTGATAGGCACTTGGTAAGCATATGCTCAATGGAGGAGATTCATTCCTCCTGGAACAGATTAGGCTTGATGTCAATTCCTGAAATAAAGGGGCTCCTACTACGACTAAAGCTAGTTAATGAATTTGATTACTTTGTCAGGAACATGAACTATTCATTACAGGGCATGATTTAAAAACTTAGAGGTCAGTTCCCTCTTTATCAGCATGGGCTGATTCTGAGCCATCCTTAATACAAAACTCAGCCTCTAAACTAGCTATAACAATAAAAGCAATTATACCACACCCGTCATAACTTTTTTGCAATTTCTCTAAAGATTTTTGGAGGCAGAAGGGGAGTTTATGTTGCCCAGTACATGGCATAAATGGCTTTTCAAGAAAAAAATTTCTTTTAGGTACGTCTCTTCTTCCCAGATCTCTTCCTGCTCCTCCTAAGGAAAATGGAGTGGGTTTGAGGGCAGAGCACCTGCCCTTTTCCACTTTCTACTGGCTTGGGAGACCTGCTGCCACCCCACTTCCACCATGATCTGGCTTCTGCTTACTTTCTATGCTTACTGTCTACCCCTCTTCTTCCTTATGTTACATTCAAGACTTATTAAATCCCTTACAGTTCCCAGAAAATCATGCTGTTCTCCACCCCTCCTTACCCCTCAGCCCCACTCCTGATCTCTGCACTTCTTTTCCTCTTTCTTGAATGTCTTTTGCCCATGCTGGCCATGCCTGAACTCTTCATCTTTCATAAGTCACTTAACTCGATTTATTTAAGCCTCCCAGTGTTCCAAAGCCCTTTGTAATGCATACCTGGCTTGTGGCTCCTGTCAGTGTCTTGCAATGACTGTTTCCATGTCTTTCTCATCCACTGGAACATGAGGTCTTTTTTTCACTTTATCTCAGAGTTAAGATGATCTATAAATGCTTGAATGACTGAACAAACAAATGCGACCCCTTAGAAACCTAGGCATTACCTGGAAGCATGGAAATTTACCCAAATTGCTTTATGGATGTTTTTGTCGTTCACCTGGTTTAGTCTTTAGGCTTATAAAGCCTCCAGAGCTCTGGGTTCAGATTAAAAATCTGCCATGAGCCAGTTTCCCTCAGGGCTGGGGTCCTCAAGGGAAAATGCCTCAGGGTGGGTAACTATAGGATCCCTGGGAAACATTTGTCCTTGTGCCTTGAAAAGGCCTTAGCACATGAGTCAGGATACCTTAAGATTTCACTTGTACAGTGTTTGCAAAGCACCTTCATATGTACGTTCGTGTGAACTTTGTGATAACACTGTGGGGTAGGCAGGGTAATATCAGGGCCTAAACAGATGCAAAAACTCAGGTTCGGAGAAGGTGAGGCACTTGCCCAAGCTCACACAGCTAACAACAGAGCTGAAAATAGAACACAGGTTAGCTCCTGCCCCACAATACCATGACCTTATGAATGAGCTGCCAAGAACCACCCTCCTTGGGCACTTGTCAAGAAAGCTGGGAGGCTGGGAATGGGTAGAGTACACGTGCGTGTGCAGTCAGGAGGCCTGACCCAGGCTTGGGAAGTTCTGCAATGGCTTCGGTGTGCCCTGTGGTTATCCCCTTGCATATTGGGTAGGTGACTCTCCCGAGCAGGTGACAGAGCCTGGCAGTGATCCTGCCTCGGATCCAGATAAACATATTTGGATAGAAACTTTGAGCTTGTAGACAGATCAAGATTACTCACATAACCTAATATAAAGCACAGCTTCCATGTTAGTTACCAGATTTTCAAGAATCGTTCCTTCTATTCTTCTTTCCTTTACCATTTAATTAGAATTGATCATATGCAGCTGAAGAGGAAAACCTGGGTTCTTCTTTGAAGAGTTCTTTTTGATGGTTTGGTTCCATCACTGCCTATGCTCATTGGAGAAGCTTATTAGGACCTTCCAGTATTCTGTCACTCAGGCCAAGACTGCCAAAGTTGAATACACACACCCTGGCCACCATGCAGGGCAATCCACTGGGAATAGGGAGGAAAATATAAACCTATCAGTTCATCTCAGTTTCCTAGTATCTATTTTGTGTGTTTTATAACACATATGCTATATTAATTCAGTAGCACACATAAAGTACATATACACATATGTATATGCACATAGTATGTCCTCAATTTTATTTTTACTTTACTGATAGGAATTCTTGATGAAAAGGTTGGAGACCATTGCCTTAGAGAAACGAAAGCTATGCTCTGAGACAGGAACCACACAGCTCTTTCACTGTGTTCTCTGCTCAGAAAGCTGCGGGCTCTTCATGATGGCCATTGTCATGGCTTGATTCTTTTGGCCAACATGGTTGCCTTAGAAGGCACAAGGCACACACTTCCCCTACCACCCCTGCCCTTCACCCTCTTCAGGATCCCCTGGACATTTGGAAAGAGCCAGGAAACCAAGAGAAACAGGGGAGAAAACGGTCTCTTCTTGCCTTTGCTGACTCTTGCCTAGACAGACAGCTTGTCCAGAAGCAGCCCAGTGCATCTCTTCCTTCCAATTCTTGCATGCTTTTTTCTCCCAGCTCTGGTGAATGTTTGCTTCCCATTTTGCCAAATAAACCAGAACAGTGAGAATCAGCCTGAAATCACAAGCTCCTGAACTCCATGCTCATTTAGAAATTCAAAGGAATCCACCGATTTTAAATAATCCTGATTTGATTGGAAAAGGGAGACAGAGTCTGTAAAAGGTCACAGGAGATTTTTCCTCAGGTTATCTCGCTGACCACCAAAGCTATTTAAGATTAACTTGGCAGGGAAAGCTATGTTCTAGGGGGACCTGGTCACAGTTCAGGGACCAAAGCCTCAGGCCACCAGTCCTTCTGGCTGTGTTCCTCATACACAGTGTTCTGCAGTGGGAGCTGGAAGCACAGGAAACCCCACAGAGGCTCTGCTAAAACCCTCAGAGAGGCTCAGCTAAACCTACACCCTCTACCGGTGCTGAACACATTCTGCCCCCATCTTTTAGCAAGATATGCCCAAGTCTTCAGTCTGGAAAAGTCTAGGTACAGAATTTAGACATGAACTTCCAATTAAGAAATAAATCATCATCCTTAATAGCACTTAAAAATACTACCACTTAGAATATTAGTGCTTTCTTCTCCCCTTTTAAAAGCATTCTTCCGTGTATTATCTCTTTTCATTTTTACGGTAGTCTTTTGAGTACAGCTAATCTTAAGATAGTTATGAACACCCCCTTACATCTACTCTCTTACTCCCAAATCTTCTGGGAACTTCCTGACTCTTGATTGGTTCAAAATCTTACTCCTTCCAAGAGTATCCATGTTTAAATTAAAGAAGAGAACTACATGGTTAAATGTGAACAGCAGGACCCTCTTAAGTGACCACTGCACGGAAGGCTGGTTCTGTAAGATACATGAGGGCTGCATCACTCCCATAAACTGAGTGAGGCTCAGCCTCTAATATAAACGGTAATAATAGTAACAATAACCTAACTTACATAGCACTTACCATAGAGGACACCCTTCTAAGTGTTTCATCTGTATTCATTTAGGTAATCCTCACATAATTTTATGAGGTAGGTTCTATTATCATCCCAATTTTTTAGGTTAGTAAAACTAAGGCAGGGGAATTTGCCTAAAGTCACAGAGCTCCTGAAATGACCGGATCCACACCCTAGGAGTCTGGCTCCAGGATCTTTTTAGTGATTTGTACCAAATCATAGATCACAGAGCCAGTCAGTGCCAAGATCTAAGCCCCCAAATTTCAGTCTCTCAGGTTAAAAATATACTTTTCCCTGTACTGAACTCTGCATTCCCTGATTGGACTGATTTTAGGTTGTTTATACTTTTCGAGTCCTGAGCTATTTATTTATAGAGCTGGTTCCAGCTTCGCTCAGGCTGAAGGTTAGAAGTTCTTGAATTATACAGATTGTGACTCTGCCCTGATCCATTTTTGTGTGTGGCGTCATGGACAGTGGAATTCATCTAGGAAACACTCTCAGTAGCAGATCCAGAAACCTTGGGCTCTAAGGGGAGAAACAGAAAAGGCTGCCACAATGCTGTTCCCTTTCAGCAGAACTTTCCTAGACAAGTAAACCCCTCTCCTACCTGTAAAGGTGTCCCAGGAAGGCCAGGCGTTGTGGCTCATGCCTGCAATCCCAGCACTTTGAGAGGCCAAGACGGGTGGATCATTTGAGGTCTGGAGTTCGAGACCAGCCTGGTCAATGTGGTGAAATCCTGTCTCTACTAAAAATAAAAAATTAGCTCGGGGTGGTGGCACGTGTCTGTAATCCCAGCAACTTAGGAGGCTGAGGCAGGAGAATCGCTTGAGCCTGGGAGGCAGAGGTTGTGGTGAGTTGATATTCCGCCACTGCACTCCAGTCTGGGTGACAGAGTGTGACCCTGTCTCAAGATAAAAAAAAAAGTGTCCCAGGAAGATACAGTCGATACAGTCACTCTAGACAGATCTCCTCCTTATGTCTGACAACACCTTTCCCCTTGGCTAACCTAAAACTTTCATACTGCAGTTTAATAATAAATGTTCCCTGAGTGCCTGGCATGTGCCAGGCATGAAGAGCTTTATCAAATCTACATTATCTCATTCAATCCTTAACCAATCCCACGAGGGAAGTACTGTTATCACCCACTCTTTTGTCAAAAGCTAAGTATAGATGGGTTAAGTAACTTGCCCAAAATCAACAACTAGTTAGTGGCACAGTCTAGATTTGAATGTATCTAGATTGGGACCCTTCAGGGCACTGTCTGTAACTGTTCCAATGGGCTGCCCCCAGTTGAGGGTTCATTTTCTGTGTACAGGGCCCTGTGCTGGAGGAAGGGGCTATTGGCTGGCCTCAGGATCGTAGGATTGAGTGTCTATTATTGCACTGCCTCTGTTTGTTTTTTTAAAAATAGATAATTAACTTTAAAAAGCCCTCAAGTTCACTGTTTACTGAGTGTAGGAGGTAACTAAGGGCGGCTGGGGATACTCTGAAGAGCATGTACATAATCACAGGCTGGAGTGGATGATGAAAGGCCACCATGGTCTCCCCTGCTGTGTGGCAGAGATCCCGGTAGCCAGATGGCCCTGTTTTGGGCGCTGACCGCCTGTGGTCCTGATTTCGTTTGCTTTCATAATCCTCAGGGCTCACCTGGTACCTCTGGCATCCTGAGTTCTCCACTGCAGCTTCCTGCATCCTGCGGGAGGCGTGTAGGAAACCAAAGGCCCATACCTCACCTGCACTTACCTGTGCGCTCTGCTTGGCGGGCCTTGCTTCCTACCATGTTAGCAAAACATCCTAGGATTTTAAATGTTCCTGACCTTTAATCACCAAAGTAGGAACATTATTGCTTTCCCATTTGTGTAGAAGAAGTAGGGAATAATGTTGGCAGTAAGTGTAAGTGTACTGGAGAACATTTCTTCATGACTACTAACATGAATTTACATATATATATTTACATTGACCTCAAGACTGAGAAGGAAATTGCTTAACAAATGTAATATGAAGAATTATGGTGGGTCTGAATTGTTATTTTAATTGTTGAGGAAGGATGTGCTTTTTGCAATGCTGTGCTGAAATGAGATATATGTATTGTGTGCTTTTCAGACTTACCCCTCTCCAATTGCCCATTCTTAACACTGCAGCCAGAATAAATATTTCTAAAACACAAACCTGATCCTATCAACCCCTCCTTAAAAACCTACAATAATTCCCCGTTACTGCCATGTTAAGGGCAAAATATTGAGAAGGCTTGCCTTGGCCTCCACGACTCTGCAGCCATTCTTCTCTCCTGCTTCTTCTGACCTTCAAGCCTCTCCATGTGCCATTCTCTCTGCCTCAAACACACTGTCCTTCACCCTCTCTGAGGCCACACATTCTTCCTTTGCCTATTTTCTATTCATCTTTCTCTGATCCTTGTTCAACCCCCATCCCTATTAAATGAAGTCAGCAGCCCTGCCATGTGCTCCCCTATCCCTTATCATCCTTTCTTTTACTTACATGTTTGGCCATCTCCTTCGTTAGCTCTGTAAGGGCGGAGAATGGGCTTGTCTTATTCGTCATTGTATTCCCATGGCTACACACAGACTGTGCACGCACACAGTGGCACTCAGTAAGAATGTATTGAATGAATAAATATATCCATGATACCACCAAGCTCTATGGAACTGCTTCTGTCAGAACTTATAAGGGGATTGCACAAACACTGACACCTGAACTAGGCTGCTGTAGAAAGCTGTTAAAATATATACATAACATGCTCCCCTTAGCCCAGTTCCTCATTTCAGCCTAATGGAGGCAGCTACACTATCATCTGGAAGTCTTCCATTACCTGAAGCTCCTTGTATTACCCAAAGAGAGCTATCAGTTTTCTTGCAAACTCTGAGCCATGAGTATTTAGGTATCTCTACTAAACTACTAGTTGAGCATCCTCAAAACATGATCATCCTGGGTCTTAGGATCGAAAGCGTCAAAGGTGTTCAAAGTAAATCTGACATTAATGTATTTACTCCTTTATCCACGGACTGAGAAGCACTCATTTGGCATGGATTTTGGCTGCTTCTAGGAATCAGTTCCTGTTGACTATTGCATGCAAATATGCCCATATTTCACACAGACACAAGCCTAACTGATTCCATCAAGGCAGTGGTTTTCAAATCTCATTTTGCCCTCCCTCCCCTATCCCACCTCCACCTCTCACCCTGGGAGTAATGTCTGGAGTTATTTTTGATTGTCACAATTTAGGAGGAGGCTCTACTGGCATCTAGTGAGTAGAGGCCATGGATGCTGCCAAATATCCAATAATGCACAGGCCAGCCTCCAGAACAAAAAATGACCTGGTCCAAAACATCAACAGTACCTAAGCTGGGAAGCCTAGGTTGCCCAAGTCAATAGCCCAAGGATGAGGCAACACTCTGTAGCCACCTTTGCTCACAAAAGCTAGACCCTATTCATCTGTGTGGTGCTTTCTAAGACACATGGAAACAAAGACAAGAATAAGTTAAAAAGCAGTAAGAGGCTGGGCTCTTCCCCTGCCTAATGTTAGAATGAAAGATGTGTAGCTTCTCTCTCAAAAAGAATAATTCAGTTGGAGAGTTTTCTTAGGTAGATCCCTGTCGTGGATCAATTAATCTCCTAGGAAATCTCATAATACAAAACATTTGGCATGGAACTGAACAGATTCTTGGGTGTGGAAAGGAATTTTGGTAAAATCAAAACCATATTTGTTTTTCATATTGAAAATGTTCAAGTCATTTTCTTTTCCTATTAGTATAACCATTTGGACAAAAATATCCATTTGAAATGCAGGTGAAATGTAAACTGCTACACTTCTACATAGACAATCCAGTGTATTTATACTTAATCCATAAAGGCATGATGTTACAAAACACATTTGTATATTATGAAGCCATCTGGCATCAAATTTTCCAATTTATAGACAACTTTGTATTTACATAACAAATTATTAAATCAACCATTTTTCCGGTTTATAAAAGGTCACTGAGGTACACACACAGTGTGTATAAATGCAGATAAGGCTGGTAATACATATTTACAGTAGATACAAATTAATCTTTCATATTTGAAGATAATGCTTTTTATATATTTTTTCTATATCAGACTCCCCACTGTTAGCAGGATTTCCCGTGCTTGAGTTGTTTATTGCTTTTTGGCTCACTGATTTAATATTCACTTCTGGGTTGTTTACACATATGAATTACTAATGTTCTTATCTCTTTGGCTAATGCAAATGTGATAGAGTGAATGAAAGAAAAAGATAAACTAATTCAATATTACAGTTCTGGCTGGTTGATAATTTTTGTTCATGTCCCCCAAATGAATCAATGCACAACTCATTTGATATACTACATTGAAAAGTCTTGAGTCTTGCATTACACCATTCGGGCATAAATGGGCAAAGTAAACAAGATATCCGATTTTCAGCAAGGCCTAGTATTTTGGCTTTCTTTTCAGAAAGAGCAATGCCACCAACATCTTAAGCATCTTAGATTTTAAAATCTTAATGCATATATGCTTGTGACTTGCAAGGGAACACTGCAAACTGCATGGAAGATTACCAAAGTTAACAACAATGTGCTATCATGGTCTAAAATGAAAAATGAGTCACCATGTAGGATATAAGAATCTTCCTAAAACTTACAGAAAGTGAAATAACTAACTGCCCTTTTCTCTTCCTGCAGTTCTGCAGTGTTACGTTCAAATAAGAAGGCTGTGTTTACTTAAAAAACAGACATAGCAAAAACTCGAAGTCAGGGTCCAAATAAAAGACTAAAAGTGGCCCATGATATCACAAGGGATGAATGTTCTTAAAGCATTTTCATTCATAACGGCACTAAAAAGTACAAGCCAAAAATGTTCCTTTAAATAAATAAAAACCCTGGTTTGCTTTTAATGCTACAAACAAGACAAATCACACAAAAGCTGCTCAGTTAATTTTCACTCGTTTGAAATAATTTTTAAAACCTTCTTAGAGGTTTAGTTTATTCTCCTTGTGCTTCCTAGGACTGTTAAGGGATACAAAATAAAATTAGATTTCCTTTTCCAGCAGGAACTATTATGTTCTTCAAAGAAGAAAAAATTTTTCATCTGTTTCCATTCTTGGATTTGTTTCTTAAAAAGTTTATTTTAGGGAATAAAAATTTTGGTAACATAGAAGGCCTAGCCTTCACTTAAAAAAATGAATTGGCTTCAATACAAAGACAAAGAAATGGCTCTATGGGCAAAATTGAAATGCGAGTGACCAATTTTTTAATTGTAAAGTAGGTGCAACATTTAAAAAAATGTTACAGCACTGTATGACCTGTAATGCTAACAATATTTACATTAACTGCTTACACAAAACCATATAACTCTAAGAGAGATGAAAAAAGCCCATGTGGACTGAAACTACTACACCTAGCACCCATATCAAAGCCATAGCAACCAGTGAAATCATGGGCACAAACATACTTTACATGGTCTACTTATGTAAAGTATACGATGGGAGGGAAGCACAAACTGAATTAGCTCAAAATACCAAAAAGAAGGCTTGGTCAACACCAACTCAGCCTGAAGACAGAAAAGCAAAGGCTAAAAAATCTACATAACAACACATACACACATACAGACACACCCAGCATACAAACACACATGTCTGTCTGTCTGTGAATAAACAAAAATGTGTAGGAAAAAACAGTAGAAAAACAGGTTGGTGCAAAAAAAATGGACATTAATGGTTTAAACATACTAGCCACATCAACTTTTAACTATAAACATGTGTCAACTAAACTACACAAAAGATTACGTCATGTGACTGCATGGAGGAACTGGGCAGGCAATCCCACCATTACAAGAGAAACAAAATGAACCCACCCCCGGAACGAAGGGTTCCTACTTTGAGGTCATGAAGCCCAGGGTAGCCAGTTGCATTCCATCAGGCTTGGGGGTAGGTTGAAAGTAGGAACAGAGGGACAGAGAGACACAGGAGACCTAGGGGAATAACTAAGAGCTGTTGCTATCAAAAGTGAGCCCAGGTGGCATGCTCTGTGCTGTGGCCCCAAGAAACCAACTTAAGGAATGACCTTGGTCTCCATTTTCCTGAGTTACTGGAACTCTGCTACATGACAGGACTGAGGAGTTTGGGTGGTGGGTGGGAGAGGAGCACTAGGAGAGGTGGTGGGCAGTTTGAGGTGCTGAGCCTGCTATTGGAGAACCTCCTAGCAGCCTGAGTGGCAGAGTGTTGCGTGAGCCCCAGGCTAGAGGACAAGGCAGTGCTCTCTAGGGGTTTAAGGGTTTGGGGCAGGGACTGGTGGTTCCAAGAATAAAGGGATAATAGATCCCTTCTTTTGACAATCCATCAACTGAAGTCAGGCTGGAAGCCTAAACTTTGCTTAACTGCCTGGAAGATAGGGTAATACCACCACCACAAAAATTGTGAGAAGAAGACGGAAAATTATGTTGTGCTACATTTCTTATTAATTACCTTGTACTTTACAATGGCTCACAGTTTTAGGTTTGTATACTTGTAATGTAGTATTTTCTCTCTACATTTGTTTCACATTTTTTCTTACTTAATATAATATAAATAATTTGGTTAATAGATTTAACCTGCACATTTTCGCCACATTAATATATATAAGAATCTGTTAATGGTATAAATAATTCTTTAAATAAAATAAATCTGATATGTTACACAATACTGATAAAAAAATTACCATTGCTAATAATTTCGTAAGCCACCTTAACTTCTGGGTTAAGTAATACTGATGAATGGATATGAAACTTGCTTTGATGATTCATATTTATTTTTGCCACTACAAAAAAATGAATTATAATCAACCTTACCTCTGATAATGGTTGCAAAGTGGGGTTTTTGCCTCCATGTACGGAAATAGAAAGTTTTACCTTGTCAGATATCATTTGCAAAAAAACCCTCAATTCTAAGCACCAGCGGTGGTGCAGTCAGTATAAGCTATCTACTTCAACAGGTGGCTATCAAATGTTAACTACAGAAATGGCTGAGTAAAATATTCCATCTAAGATTTTTTTTATAAAACCTATTCTATTTTAAAACTTAGGTAAAAAAAATATGCAACAAATGGTTGCAGTTTCTGAATTCTTAATTTAGACCTGTGAGCCCTCATCCCTTTAGAAATCTGCAAGGTTGCAATTTCCTAGACACCCAAAATTGAGTCCAGTGCTTCCAGGCAAGGTTCATTCCAAACAGACAATATAAATGGACACTCAGTGGTGTGCAGTGTATGTCATAATTCAGATATTACATCATCATGCCTTTTCTCTGCTGTTAAATACAAAAACAGCATCTTTTACATTATCATAGAAAAGCATTTAGGTTGTATTTTTATTTATCACTTTACACTGGTAGTCTCTGGTAGGTGTACTCCATAGAAACCAAAGAATTTTGTACACTATTTCTTTGTACAATAAAAGATAAAGTGTGCATTAGGTACGCTTGTACATGACAATATTGTACAATATTTACATTTCTGATATCACCATGAAATTCTGTATTTTCTATATACAACATTGAAAATTCTTCAGAAACATTTGGACTATTTCTTATAATCACAATTTAGTATTATAGAAAAAGAGTTTCTCAGTAATCTCTTGACCATTTATCACTCTCATCACACAGAGATTTTGATTGGCTTTTCCAGCATTCATTATCCTTCCTGATCAAAAAAATTTTGTATCACTGTTTCTTTTAGCACCCTGTGGTGGTGGTAGCTATCTGCCATAGTCTAAATATTGATATAACTGTGGCTATATCAATACCTATATACAGATACATCTGTGCATGTTCCTTTAATAAACACTGCACATTAGTGGAGTAGTCTCTGTTATCTGGAGATCTTCCTCCTCTTGGGTTTGGGGGGTCTCATTTGTCTGTCACCCTGTGGGATTTGGTGTACCTGGAAATAAAAAGGTAGAAAAAAAAAACAACAACAGAGGATGAAATCACAAACACCATACAATTTCTGACAAAGAAACAGGGTAGAGAATAGACTCTGGCTTTCACTTTCAATTACTGATATCCTGAGGCACTTCAAATGTTTACCAAGACCCCAGATGTCAGTGTGCCCACAGTCACTACAGAGAATGCAGAATGCTAGAAACTGATAAGCAGTGCAACACTCTGGGAGTGCCAAAAGACAGTGGAAAACAAAGGATGAACTGGACAAAATCAAGTAAGGGAAATGCAATGTGCAGTTGTTACCCCCATTGTTCATTTAAAACAAAAATAAAGCCTTCCCTGTCAGAGACCTTAAATCACCAATTTCACTACAGCCTGGAAGAGTGAATAATTACACACCAAACATGCCCCTTTTTTTTTTCTCACTTTGTTACCCTACTTATTTTACAATGACTAGGAAGGGTCACAAATTATAAGAACATGCACACATAGCTCAGCCCAAGGATGTTTGTTCATGAGAAGAATCAAAATGGAAAAGAGAATACCACTATCATCTGTTGGCAGATCTGAAATTGTGTAGTCTGGGAGGAGCAGTTAATACAACTCACCTTTCTTTATGTACTAATGCAGGAACTAGCAACATTTAGTGTTGTTCATCAGATTGAGCAGTGGCTGAGCAGCATTAGATAGCAGGTATAATTTGGAGGAGGGAGTGATCAAATTGTCTTGTAGCTATTGGTGGAAAGGAGCAAGGTCCAAGACCCAGGAGAGGAGGGATGAACCCAAGGCAATGGTGTAGCAAATGCTTAATCAGCATTTGGACACAAGTCCATTGTAGCATTTTGCCAGTTTCTGTGGTGTAAAACTTTTACCCTGGCCAACCTTATGTCACAGGACTTAGAGTTAGGAAGAGATGAGTACAATCGCCTCTCCAGATCCACTACAAGTTGGCTCAATTACATGCTTAAAAATAATGTTTAGACAGCAGCAAAGGGCAATGCTATCCAGACTCAAATGCAGAATGCTTTTAAAAAATAGTATTTAAAAATTTTGAATAATGTTTATGGGTTTTTCAATCTGCCTATTCCTCCTAATCTTCTCCATACACATTTTTTAAAACCACTAGTCTGTAGTAAAGAGCCAAAACTTTTTATAACTGAGGAAAGAAACTTTTTATAACTGAGACTGCAAACTAGTAATCTGTGGACAAAATGTGGCCTGAAATTGTATTTTGTTTAGCCATATGGCACTTTAATATTTTTAAAAACAGTTGTCAACACATAAAAATGAGAAAATTTACCTCTAGACTTCTAGTTTTATATGAAAAATGGAAAGATCTAGCAACATGAACACAATTTCCCAGATGTCTAAGATCTGCTGGAGCATGGAAGGAATGTCTTCTGGAGAGAGCACATGCCTCCCAGGTTGCCCTGATCCTTATTACTCTCAACTACCTGATTTCCACCAGGACCAAATGTCCTGAGGCAGAGTCTGGAGAGACCATGGCCAAACTCATTTTCTCTTTTTCCTGGGCAGGCACATTCTATGTTCTATTTCCTATTTTACTTGAGTTAAGAAGGCCATGTGATTAGGTCAGGTCAGTGGAAAGTCAACAGAATGAGCTTCCAGGTCTGGCTCATAAAACCTATGCTGGCAGTATTCTTAGCACGCTCTTTTCTTTTAACTTCAAGGCAAAATGCAAAGGATATAATGGAGCACTCTGAGGTCCTAAGAGAGGTGGTCACTAGATACAGAAAGAATCTGTGCCCTGCTGTGGAGCAACCCCTTTCTCAACCAGCACCAGACTGAAGTGGGTAATGGCTTATACTGTGCTGAGCCTCTGGATTGGTAGCCTACCCTAACCCATGGATCTTCACTGGCATTTCTCCTCCATTCCAACTGCTGTCATACCTGGCCCACTTTACTTACTGGTATTATTTGCTTGGCCCTAGAAAACATTTGAGTTTATAATCCCCAATCTAGATCTTTCCTATAATTTTATCAGGAAATTTAATGTCTCAGGGCTTCAATTCACCCATCTGCGAAATGATGGGTTGGTTGGATTACAAAATCTCTAAAACCTATACTAATCCCACCATTCAATTGTCATTGGATGGTTTGTTGGGATTCAGATAACCTTGTAACATAAGGTCAAATAAAAGAGATTATTTTTCAGGCTAAATAGCTTTAGACAATTCACATTTTTAACAGATTACCAAAATTATATTTTAAATATTTACATCAGTCAATGTGTGAACTGGAGGATAACGATTAAACTGCTCACACTCAATGCTATTATATGCACAGTTCAATAAAAATGGGATATGAGAGGTCTATATACTCTTGATCTTGACCCCACTGTCTTTTTGGTTCAATGGACAGAACAAAATTTGCATTACTACATATATAGGCAACAGTAATGACCATGGCCATTCACAGAGTCGAGTGCAGAGAGCCGTGGTTTGAACTTCAATATTCTGCTGCTCATATTTTAAAAGAATGTTATGTGGCAAAACAAAAGTTACTTATCTCAGGAAGAAAGACATAGTTAATGCGGTAGGTTTCTTTTTCTTAAATGACTTTGAATCTTTTCTGATATTTGTCTTCTTTTTCTAGGCTAGTAATTTAGTATTGCTATGTGAGTTGTTTGACAATATTCAAGAGACCTTACCAAAAAGTGTAACACAATTTATTTTCAAAGAAACACAGTATAATGGAAAAATAAATTAACTTACAGTCCCAGACATTTTGTCCAGTTCACTCATGGCCTCATGAATAGCAGCTTCTAAATGGTTATTTAGCTTTCCACTTCTGGAATTAATGAAAACAACACACCAGATTAAAAAATTAAAGAAACAAAACTCAATTTAATTTCCTAATCAGAAAACAAAAGTACCAATTCCACGAGAGAAAGCCAATTTATACTCGCATTTGGAAAATTCAGATGACAAAACATCACTCTGGGATTCTTACCACTGAATACTAATGATTAAAGTCACAGAACTACTGAAAAAAAGTTGAACAGATTGTGGGGCGGGGAGATGGACTTTTTCCTCTTCCACATGCTTCTTCCACAATCTGGTGATTTGGGAAGAAAGTTGGGCCACGGGTTCCCCTCTCCCAGAGACGCCCCTTATGCTCCCTGGCTCCAGCCGGCCCTGCATTGCTTCTTGTTTCTTTCTCAGGCAGCCTGACTGTGTGATCAGAGGAAGGGCGGAGGGGCTGAACTGCAGGCTCTGGCCACTAGGGAGCTCCCTCTGCCCTCTCTGGAGCGTCCTGGCTCTGGAGTTGAGCAAGTGAAGGCTGAAATCCCGGTGCGTGTTCCGGGGCGGGAAACAGTTTAACTCTGACGCACCTGAGGCTCCGACCCTGCCCCCCCACCCCCAGGGCCAAAAGCCAAAATGAGGTAACTATTTGAACAGGTAAGGCCTCAGGGTGCCTATCACTTCTCTGACCTTTTCTCTCCACTTAGCATTCCATTACACATGTTTGGCCCGAATAACACACACGGTGCATCTGCCATTTTTGAAGCTTAGATCTATGAAGCTGTTGAACTAAAATCAGGTAAATGAATGCCACCCACCTCTGTGGTTATGTACACTTTGCCCATCCTGACTGTTAACTTGTTTTTCCTCCTTTATGCAATAAATACTCATTTTTTCCAAGTACTAAGGTGATTCTTTTCATTTATCCTGTCATGACAATTACTAGAAAAGCTGCTGGAGGTAACGTTTTCACAACAGGCGGTTAGCATGGGTTTCCATGAGTTAAGTCCTATCTCAGCATCTACCATGGAGACTGGAAATTCGCAGTCGTGGGAGAGTTTGGCTTACTGTTGTATTTAGTTTGGTTAGCACAGTGTTTTGAAACATTTTTGAACTTTAGTTCAGTTTACCATAGCTTTCACTAGGTTTTATCCTCACACACCAGGACTGGACAATGCAAACATTGAGTTTCTGTCTACACTTTGAGAACTCCGAATTTTCCACCCCGAGTTCTATAGTGCTAGACATACCATAGATGCTATATGTATTTGCTAAATAAAAATATTTGTCAAAGGTGGCCCAGATGGTCCTATGTTTCAAAAAAATATATGTACTTACATGGTCAGTTTAACTGAAGGGAAAAATTAGTGTATTGGTTTTAACCAAATTATAAGGGTAATATGGCATCAACCCCTACCTTTTGCTGCCCTGTAAGCTAGTCTTTAGCTTTTATATTTTTGTCATTTATTTTTAGAAATTTAAAAATGCAGAGGAGTACATAGGATAAAAGAAACTTAACATATTCCCCTCCTGGAAGGAAATGTTAATAAATTACATACTTCCTTTAAGTCTTTTATATTAAAAAAATAAAGCTGGAGTTGCCATTTGTTATCTATCGTGGTCCCATTTTCCCTCACCTTCCCCCCTCAACTTTTAGTCTGCTTTTATACTTTAATCTAGTATTGTTTTATGTGTGTTTTTTTAAAAACACACACACAAAAGGTGTCATGATATACATACTTGTCTTTTTTCTCCTGATAACTGTTTTAAATACCATCTACTTTGTATAACCTATTCATTCCTTCTAACTGGTATATAAGAAGTGTTTTTATTATGTATGTACTGTCTTCCTTTTACCTACCCGTTCCAGTTTCAAGGGGCCCTGGTCATCTTATGGAGTCAGTCTCAGTTGTTTTCCTAATGAGGTGTCTGCCAAGCAAGCTCCTGGGAGCACTCTGCAAGGCCACCTAGGGTTTGCTGAGGCTGGGCTGAGGCCCCTTGTGCAGGCTGCTTGGCAAGGGTTCTGACAGTATTATCATTGCCACGTTGCCTGACAATATCACATTGTGTGTAATGTGTTAAATAAATTTATCCTTACTATTTCTTTTGTATGAACATAAATTTGACGTATTAACATAAGTTTTAAAAGACATTTATTTATTATCAATTTTGATTAAAATATCTTAGGAGTTTAAAATTGACTATATAAAGTTCTAAATATTTGAAATGAAATTACAATGTTTTAATGAAAAACCTCCAGAGAACCTTGGTTCTCTCACATTTAATCTTAGTAAAAGAAATACCTGTTATTTATTAAAAAATGTCTATGTGCCAAGTATTGTATTTTTTTTTTTTTTTTTTTTTTTTGAGACGGAGTCTCGCTCAGTCGCCCAGGCTGGAGTGCAGTGGCGCGATTTCGGCTCACTGCAAGCTCCGCCTCCCGGGTTCACGCCATTCTCCTGCCTCAGCCCCCGCCCCCGAGTAGCTGGGACTACAGGCGCCCGCCACCGCGCCCGGCTAATTTTTTGTATTTTTAGTAGAGACGGGGTTTCACCGTGTTAGCCAGGATGGTCTCGATCTCCTGACCTCGTGATCCGCCCGCCTCGGCCTCCCAAAGTGCTGGGATTACAGGCGTGAGCTACTGCGCCCGGCCCAAGTATTGTATTAAAACTCTATATACATTATCTCATTTAATCCTTACGATAATTTGATGGAATAGGTATTATGACAACTGTTTGTATGTGATACTTCATGACTTTTTAAGGAGAATTGGTGAAATTCTAATTTTGTAATGAAGAAAATGGATATTTGACTATAGTTTTCAAAAGTAATAAAGAGTCATAGGTAAAAAATTTTTACCTAACCATGAAAAATTGCAATAACAATTACCATCCAAGCACAAAAACGATTCAGCATTACTTGTTGAAAAAAACAATTTCATGAGTTTTGTCATCTCATTCTTCAAGATATTTAACATATTTGTAAACACCTTGCATTAATTCAAGCTAAATTAGTATAATGTTTCACCTTTAACACAACTTAGTAGTTAATAGAGGGAGAAATGACTACTTTTGGAAGAGAAAATAAATACATAGATGTGGGGCATGAAATTATTTGTATATATCATGAGATTTGAGAGGTAAAGAGAGACTCTCCCAGATGTCAAATCTGCAGACCAGCTACTGGTCAGGTCAGGGAAGAATGAACTTAAAAGAGGAAGAAAAAGCTCTATGAATTCAAGAAATGAACAATTAGTCAAAATTCAGTCTTTCAGTCCAGAGGGCCTCCCTGTGGAGTTTCTTCTACTATTTTCTATTCCCTGCTGACATTTAATAATAAACATTTTTACTAATGGACACTCTAAAACCTACTTGATTAAGTAATAGATGTTCATATAATCACATTTCTAATTATTAATGGAGATAATTGCCACTTCTCAACTTCATTGCCTACACTGTTACAGATTATCTTTATCTTTAGTAATTTTTTAAACCTCTATGAGTAGTACAAGAAATAGAAGGGAAATGAGAAATTGCAAGTTGTTCTACACTGTCAGTTCAGAGTTTAAGTGACTCACTTCATATAGTACGTAACAAATTTGGGTGAGACCTAAAAGTCAAGAACCCTGAACTCTGAAACTGAATCCATGGGGAATGTATGCAGATCTCAGGAAATTTAACATGGTAAGTTTCATTCCTTGGTTTTAAAGTGAAAGTGTGATTTACTTAATCACTTTATTGTTTTCCAGCTTCACAAAAAATCAGGTTTCCCAAGAAATGTATACGTACATATAGACAGAAGATTTGCTCCTCGCTTAAATGAAAACTATAACATACGTAAAAGCTGTGGAATTTGTCTGTAATAAAGCTATTTCTGCTTTTAAGTACAAAATTGCCCTAAGTAATGTATTAAATAAACATGTTACTATTAGGATATAATTAGAACATACGTTTAAAGATATTTATTTGTTGTACAGTTTGATTGAGGATACTGAGGATTAAAATGACTACATAAAATCCCAAACATCTAATATGGTGGTAGAATGTTTCAACTGGCAAAAATAACAGATAATTTTCTTTCTTTCACCTGTATCTTTATAAGAAAAATAGCTATTGCCATGTGCCAAGTACTGTGCTGAGGCTCTCTCTATATTATCTATGTTATAACAATCCTAAAATAGGATTATGCCCATTTTAGAAATGAAGAATTTAGGCTCAGGGAGATTACGAACACACAGCTATGAAGTGGTAGAAACAGGACTTGAGTCCAGGTGAAAAACCAACCTCTTAATTATCTTGCTCCAAATGACACCTTCCTTTTTCAGCCTTTTCCTCTTTTCTTCTTCCCCTCAGTCTACAAAAGTAGTCAAATCTTTGTCATTTAAAAAATTCTTTCTTTGTTATTTTTCAGGAATTTTTCACATTATGGGTAGAAAGAAGAGTAAATAATCTACATCTCCTCTCCCTATTTCCTTATTCTTATTTAATAGCCATTTTGTGTGTATATCCATCACTCTACTGGAAACTGTTCTCACTTAAGTTTACCAATGACCTTCAAATTGCCCAATCTGATGGAGATTTTTCAGTTCTTGTCTTACTGCACCTCTGTTGATCATTTTATCAGTCTTTGACTTCTGAGACTCTGTCTACTTTCCCTGATTCTCCTCCTCCTCACTGGCCATTCTTCCCATCTTTTTCATTCTATTGTATGTTCAGTCCTTAGCCTACTATTCTTCAAATTGGTCAAAGTATCTTTGTGTGACTGCAGTCATTTGTATACTGTCAAATACCACTTCTCCCCAGTTTCAGACATGTATGTCCAGCCTATCCTACAGGCACCCCAAACTGTACTCAACAGCTTCCCCCTGTAACCTCCACTTCAGTCAGTGTTTCTACAACCTATCGTCTCCCAAGCTGAAAACCTGAGAGCTGTCCTTGATTTTGTTCCCTTTCCTTTATATTCTGATCAATCACCCCATTTTCTGTCTATTTTACCTCCTAAGTCTTTCTTGACCACATTCCTTCTTTTCCATCCTCATCCCCAACTCCACCAGCTCCTGGTTTGGGTCCTCGTTCTCCCTTGTATTCTGCCATGGCTCCTGAACAATCTCTTCATCTTCAATATTGTTGCCTTAAAATTTGTCCTCGTACACGGCCTTACCTAAGGTGAAAAATCCGACCACCTGCCCCCTTTAGGCACTTCCAAAACAATAAAACATCCTATTGGCCCTTACTAGGCCCTTCATGATCTGGTTCCTGCTTATACCTCTTATATCTTCCCATCCGATACTTTACAGTCCCCCAAATCCAACTGCTGCTCTCATCTAAACACTATCCCATCCCATCTTGGTCTTTGTTTCCTTTGTGTGGCTGATGCCTATGTAGTGTTTAAGGCTTGGCCCACATATCTTCTCCTCCAGGAACCCTTCCTTTACCTGCCTTTTCCCTGTGACCCCAAAATATAGTATATATATTGCTGTTGTTGCAATTTTGACATTTGAATTATTTGTTTCTGCATCTGTCTCTTTCACTAAACAGTGAGCTTCAGGGATTGTAGCACTGTTCCTGGCACAGATTTTTTTTGCTAAATTTGTCTTCTTAAATTGGGAATAAATGCATAAATTAAAAAATGATTTGGTTCAACATATAATTTATCAGTTGTGGGACTTTCAACTAATTATTTAAACTATTTGAGTCTGAGTGTCCGCATCTGCAAATGGCTCAGTAATTTTGAACCATCTCGTGACTGGGAGAATAAAATGATGAATTTGCAATTACATGTGCAAAATGTAAAGCATTCTACTGGGCATCGAAAAGGAAAGTCTGTCTGCTTAGACAATAGTATGGGAAATAAAGTTCTTTTTATAAATGTTAGTTTTGTATTTTCTACTTTTACTTCTCCAAGCTGTACTTTAAGTTTATGGTTATCATGAGGAGAATTCCTTTAGATAGCTCTCACATTAATTTACTACAAATAGGAAATTGGCTTTGAAGAAACATTTTTAAAATTGTAGTTTGTTATTCATTACCTTTCAGAAATTGCTTAATAGCAAATACATGGGGAAAATCCAGCTCATTTCAAGGCAGTGTATTTGAATATTTGGAGGAGTTATTTTATTTCTGTTATTAACTTTATTTTGTACATAATCCAAGTAACTGGCATGTTTCACTGTAGGAAACATTTTCAGGGCTCCTTTACACCAAAGAAATGGGTACTGTTGAATAGTTTACAGAAACTGGTCCACTGCAAATTTGTGATGTAGGTAATTTGCAATTTTCCTCCTTTCATCCAGACCTTGTATTAATTTTAGCGGCCTTATCTTGTTGCTAAGCTCTGCTTAGCAAGTGTGCTTCAGTAAGAGTAGAAGGGACCTTGATCCCTGTTTTCCTTATCAGGTCTAGAGGGATGTTATCCGGCAATTAACTTGGCCTTTCACACAGCCAGTACCAATTTGCTACCTTTTAAAGGAGTCCGGGACATAGAGACATAGGAGTTTGCCCCTTGCAGCTGTCATCTTTTCAGATACATTTTATTGAGGTGAAGAGTCTTCCTAAGATTTGTTGACTTCTAAAATTATGCCTCTGGCCAGAATTATGGGAAACACCATAAAGTGAAAGAGAATGCTTTCTAATAGATATTACTGATATCATTATATAAGCCTTCTATGCAAGATACACTATGAATCATTCTGATCTCCACTTTGTAAGTCTTGATGTACAAACAGAAGTTAAAATGGTATTTTTAGAAAGACGATAATATATAAACACATTAAGCCTATGTGTCAATATTTGGGGGGAAATGTGAGGATCATTTTGCAAATGAATAAAAATTAATTAATATATAATTTTTGGTTGCTTGATAATGTGGAAATTAGTATAGCAACTGAACAGGCGTATCAATTACATATTTTTAAATAGCTATGTACATATAGAGAAGCACATTTGTAGTTCTCTACCTTAATATGAAATAATAGTTATGATACATAAACATACATTGTATCACAGTAAAAACTATGTTTCTTATATTATCTGCTTGTCCGTACTACATTTATTCAGAAAATAAAGATTTAGAAAAACTTGAATAATACTGGCCTGAAATTCAATTTCTTGTTGTAATTCCAAAGAAAACTTACTTTTAAGTCCACACCCCGATGCAACAAAAAAAATCTTTATTTAGCATCACTTTGACTAGTAATCTGCCAAAATTATTTACATGTGTACAACGAGGGGTATTTACTCCCTAAAGTATTTGAATTGCAAATGGATTGATTCACTACATTTCCAGAGCCTATTTAATTGCTATATGTTGAGAATATTAATTATATTTTATTTTCCACTAAATGAGAGGAATGAAGATGCAGGGAATGAAGAAAGAACAGATGAAGAGGCAAATATTACACATAGTGTAAACATAAAATGTTAAGAGGATATTTTCTGTAATCACTAATTTGGCTTGTCTATAATGGTCCTCTTTGGTGGTAACAAACTTCACTTAGGCAGGCCACAGCATGGACAGAATGAGTGAGATTTCATTGTCCCTTTGATGGAAAAACAGCAAATTATATCCTTGAAAAACAAAGTAAAATTTTTGAAAAGTGCTTACTTTCTGTTCCTTTTCCGGACACGGCTGTAGGCTTCCAAACCTTCTGTTAGTGTCTTCAACTTCTCGGGCTCCACCTGAGTGAAGGTATGAAGACCAAACCACATTACCCAGACCTGTAATTGTTAAACACGGTTTTTACTTTCCTGCCGTACAAGCAGGTGCTGCACTGGCGGGGAGGGGAGCCTTAACCTTCACTGCCTTGTCAAATCTTCTGTCCTCACTCAATCATTAGAGGTTGATTCTGTGGCTCCAGGCTGCAACATCAGTGGAAGTGAAAAGCTGTTTGGCTTTAAAATTGTCAACATTTTGAAAATAATATTTTGGGAATAAAACCTGGAATTTAAACAACCTTCAATTCACAAAATCATAAAAATCAGAGATCCTGGTTCACTTTCTTAGCAACTGCAAATCTGTAGTATCAGACTACTGTGATATAAGTATTAGGGAAAGACAAGAGAGGTAGTTAGTGAAGTGGGTGGGCCTTGGGCCAACAGATCAAAGTTTGAATCCTGCTTTTCACTTCCTAGTAGGAGTAAAACACATTTTCTGAGCCTCAGTCTCCTCTGTAAAATGAGGACAATAATACCTACCTTCCTGCTAGAACTGCTGTGAAAATTAAAATGTGACAAGTCTTGTTGAACACTTATCCTAGCATACAGCAACGATCATGACCTAGTACACATTTGGCTCTGTAGAGGCCATAAAACGTGAGACGAGGGTGTTGCTATGCCTTGTGGGTGTGTCCTTTGTCTTGTCTTGCTTTATCACTGCCAGTCTGTGTGTGGTCAGCTATGTCAACAGAGGTCAGCCACCAAGTGTGGTGGGGGGATATGTATGTGTGGAGGGTGCAACCTTTGCTGCACACTCCTGAGAATCTCTATCATGGTTCTTGAAGCCACCTCCCCACAATAAAAGCAATAATTAGGAAAACTTGTATGTGACTTGGGAATAAAAACACTTTTAGAAAAACATGGCTATTTTTATTCTGTAAACACACACACACACAATCTAAGTAAAAATGGTGTTGTTTGCTATGTAAGCATAGTTTCAAGGCACGTAACTCAGCTATTCGATTGGGGCAAAAGCCAGCCACTTTACTCCCATTTCTCCTCCAATCCCTGTTACTCCCCTCCAATCCACTGTTACATAAAAATACAGAGTTAAACAAAATGCCTCATGGGTAAGGAAATAAACACTAATAAGCAAGGAAATGATTATTAACTTTTGTCTTTGTGTCCCCAAGATTGACTCACGAATGTCCTTTAGAAATAACTTCTCTATGACCCCTTCAAATCTAGAACACAGTTATGATTAACAAGAAATTTTCATTATTAAGTCTGAAAACAAGCATTTCTAATATTCAATGAGAAAAACAGTCAAATAATGGAAATGTTTTCCTTTTCATGGTTTTGGATTTTGCCCAAACAAATGTCTTATACACACAAGTTCATACATACCCAACTCACTGTGTGCCAGCACAAGAGACATCTTTGTTCCAATGACACTTCACATAAAGAAAAGTGTCCTATTGGGTTACTGGGATCACTGGAAAAGCTAAAGTGAGCTAAATGTATCCATGTGTTGTTTAAAAAAAAAAGATGCCTGGATGCACTTTCATATTTCATGTTAGAAATGAGCCTCCATCTTGTATTCATTCACATGAAGGGGATATGAAAGATGCTTTGCATATTTCATTTTTGTAATCAATAAATGATTCCACTTATATTTAAATAAGCTTCTTGGCAGCAGGAAAGGAGCTGTGCTATATAACATAAACTTCTATTAGACTTAAACTGGTGTAGCGAGGGATCTCAGAAGGGGTTGATCAGATCACAGAGTCAGAGTCACAATGAAACAAAGCAAGACAAAGCAATTAAAACTTATCCCATTGGTCTTAATTTAAAAAACAAAGTTAGGTCAAACTATTTTTTTAAGTCTTCAATTTTTATTTTTAATTAATTATGGACTAAGGGACAGTAAAAACATTTCTTGTGCATTTATTATGTAAAAGGCACTGTTTTATCATTTAATATGATACTACTGCAAACTAGTATTACTTTTATATTATTACAGATGGGACTCGGTGCATTTAAATAACGTGGCCAGAATTGAAACTCAGGTCTGACTGCAAAGTGCTCAACTTCTCTCCACCATACCAACTCCAATGTACATTGAAATATAGTCATTTTATATATATATATAGCATTTATATATATAAAATTACACACACATATATAAAATACACACACACACAGGCACACTCAAAAATTTAGGTCAAACTATTTAAAATTATATTTCTACAAAATTTAGATGACAACTTGCCCAAATTTATATTCAATTTTTTATGCTTGAATAATTTTCCAGGGATATTTTTTCTGAACTAATACTCTACCATGGTTTCTTCATTTAAATCTGCCTCTAAGCCTCTAACATACTCTTATAATGAACTATATTATTTATAAAGGATTAAATGACCTCGAAAAAGAAAGCAAAGATAGTCTTTCTGAAACTAAATATAAGTAAGATATATACCACTGTGCATTTCTGCTATAACAAGATCATACATATTCAGAAGAAAGTTTAGTTTGTTTCAGGATTTTAGCACTTTACTGTGTTGTGAAACATATATGAAGAGTGTGTGTTTTTTTCTGGGGAAATATTCATACAATTGAAAAATATTCAAGAAACTTTAAAGATATCCCCCCAAAATGGTATCAGAGAACAACAAAATAAATTCAATTTCTAGTTAAATAGAAATCATGTTTAATGAACACTCCCTTGTAAATTACTTAGCTAACTTGTAAATTTTAAAAAGTACCAGGAAATCAAATACATAAATGTAACATTAAAAAGGTTAAACACACACAAATATTTTTATAAAACTTACACTAAAGGAGCAAGTAATTTAAGATAATACTTTTATCTATAATTATAATCTTGTATTCTTGTACGATCACAAGCCAGGAGTTTCATAAATTATTTAACTCTATCTTAGTGAGAATTTAGGAGAGGGCTTTATCATTTATCTTTACTCATCATCTACCCACACAGTTTCATGCTGATAGCAATGATGCTAATAGTACTGGCCATCATGGTGTAACTCTTTACTCATGTCATTTAAGAATCATAAAGCTACCTGGAATTTATATGTATTCATAGTTCACTTATTCATGTATAAATATACACATATGTTAAATGTTAATTTTTTTAATAGGGTCTTGCTCTGTTGGCCAGGCTGGAATGCAGTGGCGTGACCTTGGCTCGTTGCAGCCTTGACCTCCTGGGCTTCAAGTAATCTTCCCACCTCAGTCTCCTTAGTAGCTGGGACCACAGCTGTGTGCCACAATGCCCAGCTAATTTTTTTATTTTTATTTTTTGTAGAAACAGGGTTCTCATTATGTTGCCCAAGCTGATCTCAAACTCCTGGGCTCAAGCGATCTGCTTGCCTTCGCCTCCAAAAGTGCTAGGATTAAAGGCATGAGCCACCGTGCCCTACGAATACTTTTTGACTATTAAAAACTCTTCTTTCATTCAAATTGTTTGGATATAATAATTCTTCAACATAAATAGTTTTATAGTTTGTTCAGTGCGGATAGAAACATATTCATAAAGCCAGACACTACTGTGTGGTAGATGATTAAGAGTTTTTCTGAACAAGGCTGAATCTCTGGTTGCTTATTTGCTTATTTTGTTCAGAAGGCCCATATTACACATTTGGTAATTTAATTAAGTTTTTGATTTGGTGTCTGTCAGCACAGTGGGACCTCATGTATCTCAGAAGAAACTTAAAGTCTGACAAAAGAAGACATAACCTTTCAGAGAGCCAAACCAACCTCAAAAGAGAGGTATGATACATATTTGAAGAACCTGGATCTGGCTGGGGATGGTGGCTCACGACTGTAATCCCAGCACTTTGGGAGGCCGAGGCGGGCGGATCATGAGGTCAGGAGTTCCAGACCAGCCTGGCCAACATGGTAAAACTCTGTCTCTACTAAAAATACAAAAAACAGCTGGGCATGGTGGCAGGCATCTGTAATCCCAGCTACTCAGGAGGCTGAGGCAGGAGAATTGTTTGAACCTGGGAGGCTGGAGGTTGCAGTGAGCCGAGATCGCACCATTGTACTCCAGCCTGGGCAACAGGGCGAGACTCCGTCTCAAAAACAAAACAAAAACCAAACAAACAAAACGAAGAACCTGCATCAATGATCCTAGATCACTTTTAAATAAAGTCGATTAACCGGAGATGATGTTAAAATTTTCTGCAGGCTTTAATCTTGATAACACCTCTCTTTGTGAATTCTTTGGTGCTCCTTATTGCTGAAGCACAGCTGTTGTGCAAACGTCAAAGAATAATGGAGCTCTAGCCACATCATCGATCTTATCAACAGAGTTGACCTCAAGCTCCCCTTTTCAGTCTTTACTTCCCCATTCCATTTCTACAAAGTCCTGTTGTTGGGGAATGGCATAATGTAAGGAGTGCTACATTTAGAGTAGAAGACCAGGGTTGGGACCTGGCTTAACTACCTGTGATTTGTATTCTTTGGGATGCCACTTCTCTGAGCTTCAGTTCTCCCATCTGTAAAATGGGGATAATTCTGCACATCTTTGTGGCTCATTGAAAGGGTCTAAAATGACCACGAACATGAAGGTGCTTTATGAACACCAAAGCAGTCAAAGTGCCACTGGTGGTATGTAAAATTATTTAGGTAAAACAGGGACAAACCTTTAAATATTCTTTTTTAGTGTTTCTTTTTTTAGAGACAAGGTCTCCACTCTGTCACCCAGGCTGGAGTGCAGTGGTGTGATCATAGCTCATTGTAACCTTGAATTCCAGAACTCAAGTGATCCTCCCACCTCAGTCTTCCAAGTAGCTAGAATTATAGGGGTGCACCACCATGCCTGGCATGCTCACTGCAGCCTTGACCTCCTGGGCTCAAGTGATCATCCTACCTTAGCCTCCCAAGTAGCTGGGACCACAGGTGCATAGCATCATGCCCGCTAATTTTTAACAATTTTTTGTAGAGATAGGGTTTCATTATGTTGCCCAGGCTAGTCTTGAACTCCTGGCCTCAAGTGATCCTCTGACCCCAGACTCCCAAAGCACTGGGATTATAGGTGTGAGCCACTGTGCCCGGCCTCCTTTGCATATTTTTAATAGTTATATTATTCATATAAGTTTACATTAGAAAAATACAAGTAACATTATGATTTTAAATATACAATATCCTAGGATAAAACTAAAGTTGTTTAAATTTAAAAAGTGGCTTGAATAGTGCCTAGTACATATGTGCCTAATAAATATTTATTGAATGAATCAATTAAGTGATAAATTTAAAGAAAAAATTTAAGTAAATAATAATATATGTAATATGCAGCTTTAGCTGAAGTCTGGGAAATATAGCTCTGAAGTAGAAAGCAAATATGAGGCATTTATTAGGTTCATTATCAAACATTTATTAAATAGTAAATATTAAAAATAATATATATGTTTTTAAAATAACATCTTCAAACTGAAAAATTTTCTGCTAACTTAAGTGCAATATTTCAATATTTTTTAAAGACTGGGAATTAATATTAAATGATAAATAATTTAGAGTAAAAAGTTGATTCACCTGTGACCAACAATAGTACAATAGTTCTCATGGCAGAGTACTAATCACTCCTTTAAATGAATCCCAATTTTTTCAAATGAACTAACCAAATTCTCTTTATCACAATTTAGTGGTATTATCTGAGGCCTTTTTTGGTGCTTCCTTTCTTCTTCACTTTGGATAGCAGTGTTTTTAAGCACTGGGGAACTACATTACAGGACAGGGGTAAATCCATTCTAAATGTGAAAACAATTTGCATATCAATCCACAACACATAGATAGAATTAAATGTTTCAGATAAACTTGTAATTTCTAAGGAAACTGCTTAAAAGTTCATGTAACAGAAGCAAGTAGTTGCCTCAGACCTGAGATTCTATTTCCTGCTTCCTATCTGAAATTGTATGGACAGGCTCATGTAGGCTGTGTTGGGCTCAGTTACCTATGCGAATGAAGATAGGCCTCCTAGTCCTCTTTAATCTGGCTCAGGAAAAAAGTTCACAATATTTCACAGTTCACTACTGTAAAGTTTACAGTTGTTGTACTCAACTTAGTCTTTTTCTTTATATTCACATTTTTGGTCTTTGCTAGTTCTTCATTTTTATTATCTTTCAAATTCTGATCAGGAATTGACTTTGTTGGCCTGGATTTTATCTTTCTTATTACTTTTGAAAAACTATTTTGCTCCCTTTCAAGGAGTTTCTGGTGCTGACAGGGCATTGATTGCCTCTGTCACACCATCAACCAAAATGCAACCCAAGTATTGAGGATGCTATGGTACAGAGAAAAGGATTCATTTCCAATAGCGGTTAAGAAAATATAAAAGGCAAAGTGAGTACACCAAGAACATTCTCAACAGAGAATTATAGTACCAAAGAATACAAACAGCTAACACTGATAAACACAGAAAGAACATTCTTCAAAGTAAAATGTATGAACATCACAGGAGGACGCACCTCCCAAAGTTAGTTCCCGGGGCTCAACTTCTTAAGTTACACACCCCCAGAATGCGAGGTAAGTTGTCTCTGGTTATGCTCCATGCTGTCAAAACACGTGTGTGTGTGATGCTGAACTGACATACAGAAAATGTATTGCCCCCCAAGAGATTTGGTTATGAGTTTTAATAAAGATGAGTTTTGTTGGTTTTGAACGACTATTCAGAGAGCTGTTTTTATCTCTACTTGCCAGAAATAACTGTATGGAAAAAAGTCAAAGAGCAGTTTTGAAGAGGGAAGACCCTACCCACTTATGCTTTGAAAATAATGTCTTCATTTGACCAGGTAGTGTAGAACCGAGATGTAGACCTTTTTTTGGTAATCAGGTGTCTCTGTATCTGTCCAACAACAGTCATTTCTTTGAAAAGAAACCTTTTGGTGCCAGTCTAGTAATAAATTATTTCTTAAATTTGGCTTGGGTCAGAATATACATCAAATGTAAGAGCAATGATATATGAAGACCAGTGGGAGGATGTTCAAAAAGTAAAAATGATCTATGTAGAAAAAAATAAAAATTTTAGTTTTTGATTATTACTGCTTGAGAGGCAACCCTTTTAAGCTAGTTAACATAAAATTAAAGATGACAGATGACAATTATAAAATATATTTTAGAAAACGAGCATTTCCTTTAAATTTAAATAGTTATTGAAATAGGTACATAAAGATAACCATTTCCTCCATTGTTGCATAGGCTTAAAAATGTTTGCATATTAAGGCATAGAGGTGTAATGTCAGAGGTAGCCATTTTCTTCCCAAGAATTCCCTAACATTATGCCAAGATCTGGAAGTGAATCTGTCCGGTTCTGGCTATGTACTGGAGCACAGCACTGAGGTCTTATTCCTGCTCACTGAGCCACGAACAGTAAAGGGTTCATGGTTCAGAGAGAAACTTGCACCAGTTATTTAGAACAAGTATAACCATCTCCCAGAATGTACTTCAATTTTTTTTATTTTTTTTTTAATTTTTTTTATTTGAGACGGAGCCTCGCTCTGTCGCCCAGGCTGGAGTGCAGTGGTGTGATCTCGGCTGACTGCAAGCTCCACCTCCCGGGTTCACGGCATTCCCCCGCCTCAGCCTCCGCAGTAGCTGGGACTGCAGGCACCCGCCACCACCCCGGCTAATTTTTTTGTATTTTTTAGTAGAGACGGGGTTTCATCGTGTCAGCCAGGATGGTCTGGATCTCCTGACCTCGTGATCTGCCCGCCTCGGCCTCCCAAAGTGCTGGGATTACAGGCGTGAGCCACCGCAAGCGGCCCAGAATGTACTTCATTACAAATTGTTAACCAAGGGGAAAAAACACGTTAGGAAGGAGATAGCACTTCCTGAGTGGTAGAATACAAGGCACATAATGTCCTCCAATGCTGTCACATAGCTTCAATCTTAGGAAAGTAATACATACAGGCAATTCATCCCAACTTTTCACAGGCTGTTAAAAATCTCCACTAATTAATATTGTTTTACGTGTGAAAGACAGTTATGTGAGAAGGTAGAGGAAGAAAGTCTGAGTTGATTTTTTTTTAGAAACTTTGAGGAAAGAGGAACTTTCAAGCTCACTCAATAAACTGAGTGCTTTAAAATGCTTTCAAGTAGAACTCCTGCTTGAAATTAACAGCTAACACTAACTTATAATCAGATATGCCAACTTGTACATGTGCTGTAAACATAGTTATGAACTATTTCATTCGTTGAATGTAATCCTTATAATCCTTTACTCTCAACCTGGTTAATAAATCCTTTATACATGGACAATGCAGAGGTAAACGATAACTAAGGTCAAATTACCACAATTCCATAATGGTGGAACCTAAATTAATAAGACTGTCTAACATAAAGGGCAGAGAATAGGAGGTTAATGTTTACTGAACCTCTTTGATGTGCTAGATAATAATCTACAGTATTTCACTGAATTCTTACGGCATCTCTTTGAATAGAAATTAATATTCTCACTTGAAAGAGGTGAGTAGCCTGCAGCTTCTAGGAGATTAATATACCTACTATGACCACTTAGGTAACTGGCAGAGCTAAGATTAGGCTCACATCAGAGTGCCCCAAACCCATGCCTCTTTATGCTACACCCTGCTTTTTCTCTAGTTCTCTGCAGACTGTGTTTATATAGTATTCGATGTCTAGAAACCATACCTTTTAGGAAATCATGTCAGAAACTACAGAACATGTCTAATGCATATCAATAATCTGCTACATTTACTATCCCACCAAAGACCAAAAAGGCCTTTCTAAGATCATAAGCTGACCAAGTCAGTTACTATTATGACCAACAGTGTCTGCTAAAATATTAATGTATTGACAATGGGGAGGTCTCAGCCCTTGGCAATTATCAGTGCTCTGATCACACAGCATTGACTTCCTTAGACCAGAGACCATTCACGCAACCTAAAAATAGGAGAGGCACCCAGCTTGTTTTGAAATAGTAATCTTCTATCCTGTCAATTAATTATCTTTATTTTCTATTTTGCCTGCTTCCATAAAGAATTTGAGTGGCTTGCTGAGAACAAAGCCTGTAACTGAAAATAATAAATGATATGTTGTAGGGTGAGTCAGGGGTAATAAATCTATTCTAAAACTTAAGTTAACATAGATTTTTATCTGGTGTGATCTGACAGAATCTTGGATTCTTTGGTGGACATAGAAATAGTATGAAAGCTGAGAAGCTAAGAAAGTTTAAAGTGATAATGTAGGAAAATTGTTTGGCAATTTTTTTCTTCCTAGACACTACAAAGATAAACACTATGGAAAATGATCCCACATTCCACATTAGCAAGGCGGAATGAGAAAGGTTTTACTATAATAAACAGATTTGGACCTAGTCTCTGCCTTTCTGCTTTAGACTTTATAAAAATGTCAGGCATTGCCATAGTGTACAGAAGGTAACCTAAGGCAATGCTTACCTTTCTAGAAGCCGAAGTCCAGTTATTAGTTTACAAGGCTTTATCCAACATTCTTAGGCATTAAGGAGTTCTACATAAATAAAATTACATCAAAATTGGTTCACCTGAATGAGTACAAATTTTAAAAAGTGTTCTACTAGATATCTCTCTGAAATACATCATGTTTTGTCTTATACAGATATTGAACATAGTTTTACTTTTTCTTCCTGTACTAGGGCCATTAATATATCAGACACTTGGCTTGAAGTCAGACAGACCTCTGTTTGAATTTTTACCTTTTCTGGTGTTGTAAAATGAGAACTTTGACTCACGGAGCATCACTAAATAAGGTATTGGGAAGTCTTGTTTTGTGTTGTATAGAGGAATAAAGAATGTTTATGAAGTAGTACTTAGTTTACTTATGCGCAAAAGTGTGGTAGGTCCTGAAAGGACCAGAGGTTTTTAAAAATGCTGAGTCCTTAGAGCTTCTAAGGCTGTTATACCTTGCTTTTTAAATGATAGATAAATGTTTCATGTATTATCATTAATATATGATTGCATGTTTTAGTTTTTCACCTCTAAATGTGTGCTTTAAATGTTCTGAATTACTAAAAATACTTTTAGTGTATAGTATATCTTGATATAAAGGTTTTTACTTGAGAATCCAAAATGACAAGGTCAGCCAGTGAGAGGAGGAATATATGAATTTACAGCAACAGTTTTATGTTTCCTATTACAATTCATCTATTGCCAAAATTAAGGAAGAAGAATCTGGATTTTAAAAATATTATTTTATAGTGGAATGAATACTACATACTACTTTGCTTAAGTGAAGAAAAATATTTTTCTCTTCGTTTTTTTTTTTAAAGTACATCTCCCCTAACATCAGTGAATACCTCAGTCTCAGGAGTTTTCGAGCAGAGATTAATCAGAAGATCTAGACCATTGTTTAATGTGAAATGTGTTAAAAGTACATGCCTTTATTCTCCTAAAGGCATAAAAAGATATTTAGACAAGGCATTTAGCACAGGGAGAATGCCTCCAGGGAAGGGAGGCCATATCTTTTTTTTTAGTTAAGCTTTTGGTAAAATGGCACATAAAAAAGACTTAGTTCGTTTGCACAGACATTGTAAAACAGTTCAATGTCTACATCTTGTATTTGTAGCAGTTCCATTTATATCATAAAAGCCCACTTTTTCTGTTTCTAATTATTTCTTGAATAAACTGTCAAAAATATTTGGGTTTTTCAACCTAAAGAATGTTTGTCTGATCTCAGAGAGTGTAGAGAATAAAATATTTTGTGAATAGGGGTATGGAATTCATTTTCTTATCAAATGTACAAACATTATGCCCAGAGTGTATCCTGACAAGTATATATTAGGCATTATGAGCAAGGTTTTAGGACCTCCTAGTCATTTGGAGAAAGACAATCCTTTTATTGTGCTGGCAAAAATGCTTTTGGTTTCCTGTCATTAAACCTAAGTGCCAGTGAAAGTTTGAGCACAGTTGAAATTGCTTTATACAATATACTCTTCACGAGAATAATATATACCTGTAAGAGTAATTTTTATTACCTAAGAAGATGAAAAATTATATGTTTTTCATCATATGGGGGAATGTGCATAATTATCTCCTGGTCAGATATAAATTTTTCTATCTACTTTAAACACTCTGCATATTTCTTGCCTAGTGAGCCAATTCCACCATTTTTGTAAGGGCCGAAAAAAAAAAAAAAAAGCCCAGAAGACCCCTACTAATTTCTTTTAAATTGAACGGTAGTTTCATGGAGAAGCTTTCATTTAATTTATGTGATCTAATTGTGTTAAGTAGAACCAGACTATGAGGTTAAACATTTCCATATGTTTTAAAGGCCCAGAACTTTTCCTGAAAGGAGACATCATTCTGAACTCAGACTTTACCTGCTGCTTCCAGAAACGGCTGCAACTCCACCCAGACTGTACCCCCTTCCCAGCTGTGTGTGCCACATGTAAGCACATGGAAGAGATGCCATCCCCTGGCGCAACGGTTGCCTGGGGGGGCCTTACCCCCGCCACACTCCTGGACCTCCAAAGGCTACCAGATTTTTTTCCCCAGTCATTGACACTTGCCTTCCTCCTCTGTGTATGAAATGAAGAACTAGGTAACTGTAGAGAGGGAAGGCAGAGTTGACCAAATTCTGGAAATCTGGTTCCTGGCTTACAGCCACCCTGAGCCCTAGTGTGATCTATAAATGCTTTACAACTCACCCCTTGTTGATACGACATTTTGTTGACTATAACCATCCCCTCTTCATTTTATGCTCCAGAAGCTTGTGAGACCTCAATGAGTCATGAAGAATCCTAATTTCAAATCCAAAGAATCCAAAGTGATGATAACAAAAAGCAATAATTGATATCTGAACAAAGGTTAGTATTTGACAATGGATAAAGATTGGTATACCTTCCCTTCCTCGGGGCTTTGTTGACATGAATTGTGAACGTCGTCTTCTCTTACTAATTTTCCAGGCCAGGAAGTCAGTCCTTTGATTTGGCCCCAGACCAAGTCGCCAACATTGAACGTCCTTGGTCTATAATGTATCAATTCATTTGAAGAGGGGGAGTCTGGATTCCTTAGGTCATCTTCACTACTAATGCTTTTAGCATCTGAAGGGCTAGGCACACACCCATTAATGCTTTTGGCATTAAAGTCTCCATTGTAATGGATGTAGTCTTTGACCAGAGAATTTTCCAAACTATTTGAGGAACTTGGAGACTGCTCCTCTAGGACCAGGTCTTGCTTTGCAGTGCTTAGCAGCTCTCCAAATCCCCGACTCTGTCGAGGTCTATTCCCATTAATGTGTGCACATCTTTCCACAGTGTTCTCTAGTCTCTCCTTAAAACTCATCATAGTTCTTTTGTAGTTATTATACCTGAAATTTTCCTCTAGAATTTTATCCCCTGGACAGTTTCTTTGTGGTAACAGTATTGGGTGCTGTTCCCCAGGCAGAAATGGCAGTGTAGAGACATTGTTGGACCGTTCATGACAAGGACTACTGTGGATATGGCCTGGATGATCTAAAAATTCCTCGTACTTCCACCTGTTTCGCTCCCCTCTGGGGCTTTGCTCCCCGTCCCACTGTTTTTTGGATGTGTGGCAACTTGCTGACTTGAAATATTCAAACCCATCTCCTTCGTTCACATTTTTCCCATGGTCTAGATTCTTGGGCAGCCGAGCCCCTCTTGAATTCCTCAGCCTACCATCATGATCAACACCTCCCATGTTCCGTCCATGAATGACCGCACTGACAGCACTGGAGAGATTTAATGGGTCACCAATTGAGGCAGTGAAGGCACTCATGGCACTCAGAGCTGGAATGGGGCTGATCTGAGTTGTACTGTTGACTGCAGTGGTGATGACAACCTGCATTCCTTTGCTGGCTGCATCGACAACTGCTTTGTAAATGGCATCTACGGAAGCATCACCTGGGCCACCCACAACGAGGCCATCCTTCACCTGTTGACCAAGAGATGGGTCAATCCTCGGTTGCAACTCACAAGGTGTATCTTGAAAAGGTGCAAGTGTAGTGTTTGGATTCTCAGGAAGTGCTGTGAGCCCAGGCTGAGTGCTTATTCTTTTGTTTAGGAGAGCTGCATCTTCCTGCATTCTCACCTTGAAGAAATAGACAGGAAGCAGTGAGAGAAAGGGAAATAATTTTAAAGGCCTCAAAGAGAAAGACTATAATTTTAAAATTTACCAAAAGACAAACAAATATAACAAGGAAGGAAATATAAAGAACAAGACTCAAAAAATGAAATAAAAAGTCGCTTTGTATAGGAAAGCTTATGTCTTGATTATATTTGCATGCTGTTTCTTTGGTTAAAATCATTCAACAGATTTTAAAAAATCATCATTGTGAAACGTTCTGTAGAAAAATTAAACTTGAGGTGGCTGAACAGAAAACGTACTCAGGTTGGGATGACTCCATTTATTCAGTGTCATTATAGGTCTTTGCAATTTAGGATTCAAAAAGAGTCAAGTCACAGATAATCAAATTAGCAAAGGAGAAAGATTTTGAAAATGATTTCTAACTCACTGATGTTTCCACTTAACTAAGTGAAATACAATATAAAAATTTTAAAAAACATATAAACTCCTTTCTTAATAATAACATGACACTAGTTTTCAGATGGGGTAGTAATACCTGCTCCTCAACCTTTTCAGGCTACATCCCCATGCTGTCAATAGTGACATGGCTGTCGGCAGAAGTGATTCTCAATTGGAAAGTGGTGGAGGGAGAGCATACTTACCAGGGGAGCATATCAGAATTCCAGTATAGGAAGGATGAGGGCAGTTTGAAAAAGTGCCCAAGGTAATTCTAATTTTACCACCCACCCCCTGCCCCCGCACCACCTAAGAATTACTGCTGTAGACCCTTGATACTTTGGACTTTCAGATTTTTTTTTTCCACAATGATCTCTCTCTTTCTTTACATCCTTCCCTGCTAATCCAGAACTTGGGATCTGTTGACACATCAGCCTCTCTCTTGCTATTATCACCCTGTCTACATCTACCAGGCAAAATCCCAATCTTGGATCAATTCAACTGCCTGCCTTATCTACATCTACAGTGAGGATGCTGAGTATTTGTCTATAGGAATTTGTAGCTTCCAACCTCAGTTGAGGGCTTATTGCTGCCCATCAATCCTAGATCTTCTAGTTAGTTATCAATCATTTCCACAACTATTCAAATCTTCACCAACTTCTTCACCATCTCCCAGACTATTCTTAGTAGATGATCTTACATAATAGAGAAAATAAAGCCCATCAGGCAAGAATTCTCACAATTTCTTGTACTCTGATACTCCCTGCCCCCTGGCAGCAGACTTCTCTGCAACTATACCTGTCCTAAATTCTGTTCTGCTTCCCATATGAGGGGTCCCTTCTGCTCTCTGAGGGTGTGCCCTCCACTTATGTTCTGAATCCCAAGCCCCTTCCTCAAGGATCCTGTCTTATTTATTATACCTTCCCTCCTTTATGTTCAATCTCTTCCACTTTTCTGGGTCTTTCCTATAGCACATGATTATGTTCATGGCTTACATATTTTAAAGTTTGCATTCATCCTACCCCCGACCCCCTGCTGGGGCACTGCCCTATTTCTCTTATGTTCTTCAAAGTTAAGTTTTTTTCAGAAATAAATTTGTTGTGTGTATTTGAAGTTAACACCATGATGTTATGGAATACGTATACAGATGGTAAAGTGGTTACTATAGTGAAACAAATTAGCCTATCATCTCATATAGTAGTGTGTGTGTGTGTGTGTGTGTGTGTGTCAAGAAAGCTAAAATCTTCTTTAATCTATACTCTTTAATTCCTAACCTCCCATTCACTGTTCTTCCATTTTGCCATCTGGCTCCTGCTCTCACCACTCCAGCAAAACTGCATTCCACTAAGTCACTGATGATGTCCTAATTGCTAAATCTAATGGATTCTCTTCAGGCTTTATCTTACCTTTTTTCTCAGTGACACAGTTGAGCACTTCCTCTTCCTTTCTAAATTATTTTACTATGGAAGATATATATATTATAATAAAGATACAAGTTTTCTTCATCATTACTTCTCACCCAAACTCAGTTTCTTACCCTAAACTCCAGTCCTATTTCCTTTCTTAGAACTAACCAGCACTGGAGTGCATCATTCTTACCTCCCTTCCTTGCTCCCCTCCTTCTTTCTTTCAACCTAAATGGGATGGTACTAGATTCTGGATCCCACACCCCCTCCTCAGGAATCCTGCCTTATTTATTATCCCTTGAACATAAAGATGTTCCACTTTTCTGGGTCTTTCCTTTAGCGTATGATTATATTTACAGCTTCCAGATTTAAAAGTACTGTTCTGCAATACTATAGCACTGGAGTCTTGCAGTCTTACAGATCTTTCCATATCAGATTATGTAAGTCTACCTAATTTTCTAAACCACCAGGTAGATGGATATACTGTACCATAATATACTTAACTATTTCCCTACTGATGGAGTGGTTCATAATTTTTGACACCACAAATTATATTGCACTGAACATGCGCTTGTTTGTTCATATTTGAAGATTTCTCTAAAATGAGATGTTAATACATAGAAGCTGAGCTTCTGGTTAAAAGATATTTAAAAAATCTGATATGCTATCAAATTACCCTCCAAAAGGACTGTATCAGCATATAATCAGATCAACAGTAATCTGAGAGAATCTATTTCCCTGCACCCTTGTCAGAAATGGATATCATCAATCTGATGGACACATTAGTGTGATAATTTATGTAACTCTGATTGTCATTTTCATATGTTTTGGATACTTTATCTTTCAATTTCTGTGAATTGTCTGTTCATATCTATTGCTAATTCTTTTCTAATCAATTGTCCTTTCTCTTCCTGATTTGTAGGAGCTCTCTTTACGTTGTAGGTGTTAATTATTTAGTATGTATTAGGAAAATATTTTCTGCCAGGTTGTCATTTGTCTTTAGCTTTGTTTAGAATATGCTTGATCATACAGAGATTTTAAATTTTTATGTATTCAAATTTGTTACTTTTCCTTTTGACTGCCTTGGTTTTCTGTCATGCTGAAAGAGCCTTTTCTACCCCAAGATTATTTTTAAAAAGCCCATATTTTCTTCCTATGTGGATTTAGTGTTACTCTTTCCACCTACCTCCTTAACCTAGCAGGAATTTATTCACTTCGTGGAACTAAAGAAATACCATGTGGCTGAAGCCAGGGGAAGAGTGGTGAGAGCTGAGGCTGGAGAGGGCGGACAGGTGGGCATGCAAAGGAGGTGAGTCTCAGTCATGAGAACAATGATAAATGACAAAATGGCTTATGAGGGTCACACGATCAGTTTTTACTAACAGCTCCAAAAGAACTGCTGAGATACTTCAGACAAAATTAAAACAAGAAAACCTTCACACAAAAGACTGGAATGTTTAACAATACTCATGATTGAGAAATAACAGTAAATAGAGGTGAAAGGGCACATAACCTACTTTTTTCACCCTTTCCCCCAAATTAAGTGTTTAAACAAACCCAGACATTGTTTTCTTCTAAAATGACATAGGGGAGGAGAGTACCTGAAAGTTCTGAAACAGACAAGCCATGGGGTTATTGTTAGCTGGGCAAGGAATTGTGGACTGTCCTTGGAACGCCTGGAGATTCTGGTACCCCTGGAGAAGTTGCTGCTGTTGCTGATTTGGAGGAAACATCTGATTGTTGTTTAACAGCGACTGTAGATGAGTCAGTTGATGGTTATTCAAAGTATTGTTTATTGATGACATATCACCTACAGTTTGAAAAACATAAAATATAAATAAATGTGATTCTTCGGAGATTCTATGCCTCTCTTTGTACCTGAGAATTCCTGAAATAGAAACTAAGTGCTATGCTTACTTGGGTAATGCTTTTCTTTTTTACTTCTCAAAGTCTTACTAAGTGGTAAGGAAAGAGTAGCTTTATTATTTAGTTTTATCTTGTATAATTAGTTTTTTAATTTTATATCATGGAAAGACTACTTAGTCTTTGCTCTATTCATTAGGCAGTCCTTATATATTGAGCTGCAGTGTCATATGATTCCTTGATCTATTTTTAGATTTTAGATCTATTTTAGAGCACCTAAAATTAAAGGTTGGAATTAGTCCTATAATGTTTTAGCAATTGTAAGTATCTGACCAGATAATTAAAATAAGTGAGCCTGATCAGGCCTTGTTTACAAAATTTAGTTCTCAAGCCATAATCATCAATAGATACCACATCAAATCATTGATTTGGTTTAGAAACGTGCATTTTGTTTTGCAGTAGAAGGTTGGTCACCTAAAATTAAAATGGAAAAGAAAGCTAACAACACAAAAGAATTCATTGTCGTAATCATTCAAAATAAATATATAATCAGTAGGATTAATAACTAAATTTATATTCAAAATTCAAAATTATTTTGAAATTACTCTGACATTTTCTTGAGGAGAAGGTCATAGAAATTGTCTTGTAACTTGAAACATGTAAATCTGTAATGCTTTGTAGGTTATTTAACTACAAAGATTTCAATGCCAAATAGAACTAATTATACTATATTATAAAGGCATTCATAAAATCAAAAAAACATAAATAATAAACAAATTATTTTTTACACCTTGAAGATGCCATTGACATCATCATGTACATTTCCCTGTTTCTAGACTTTATGGACACCATCCCTACACTGTATATTATAGTTACCTATATTCATCAGTTAAATATACCTGGCATTATTTTTGAACTATTTTGTGATAGGATAATACAGATGAAAAACTTTGTTTTTAAGCCACAAAAGTCAAAAACATAATACTGACTGAGGAAATCTAGTAGCAGCTAGAGGGGCTGTCTGTTCCCTTGAACTTGGGCAAACTTTAGCTTTGCGTGTTTTTACATCTTGTTTCTTGTTTTGCTAGACAAGCATTTAGTTTTGTTTACTTAGGGTTCACCTGGAAAACACTTTCTCAATCTGTTTCCATCCACAGTGCAGCTGCTCATACTAACCCTGTGATGCCACACCAACTAAAATTCAAATAAAAGTGATTTTTAAGATGTACCTGTGCTTTATTATTTGAAAAATGAGACTCTACTTGGTTTAAGAGGTGATGGGTAGGTTAGGTTTAGGTGGCATCAGAATTAGAAGAGAAAGCAGATTAAAATGATATTTAGTATTGCTAGAATAGGGGAAAGAGGAAAAAGTCACTCATGTTTGTATAACTATGGTTGTGTGTGGGTGTTGTTATATTTAGTTCCTTAAGCAAGCTGTGACATAACAAAAACATTTTTAAAAATAGTGTGACAAAATGGAGTTTTTAAAAAGGAGAAAATAGAATTAGAAAAACGTTTCTTTTGTAAAAAATCTGTGAAAAAAATTTAACTTACCAAGTAGACCTGTCCCCAGTAGAGGGTTAAGTAGCTGTGGCACCACAGAGTTACTGTTGAGTTTAGCTGGACCAGGTGTATTCCCAGCATTATTAGATATATTCAGCAATGTTTCTGCCATTGACACCACTGCTGTCCCACCAAGTGTTGAGACAGTCAGTGCTGCCACTGCTGATGATGTAGTGGTTGTGGTAGTGGTTGCCTGGGAGGAGGTTGCTATGGAAACCTCTGGATGATTAGCGGTGTTGGCCGATGCCGAGTTCAGGACACCTCCCAACAGCTGGGGATTCAAGGTCATTAATCCTGAGGCCCCATTGACAGCTGGGAGGAGCAGGGGGTTAAAAGTAGTGTCACTGCCTGCAAAGCTTGGTAAAGGGTTCCCCAGTGGGCTGGTTAAAAGTGTCTCAGCTCGGCTGTTGTCTGACTGATTGCTTGGCAAATGGTCTGGTGGGGCTGTCATCTGTGTTAATGAGGGTAAAGGGGTATTTTGCTGTTGCAAAAGATCTGAGATGGTCAGATTGAAAGATGGCAGGGGAAGCATGGCAGCTGCTTGGGCTTGGTTCTGAAGCAAGGCTGCTAAGAGCTGAAAGTGAACAGGCTGCAATACCTGCCCATCCATGTCACTGGAGAGAAAAGCTAAAGCAGCGTTTACATTTGGGTTGAGAAAACCTAAAGGGTGGAGGTTGATCTCAGACTTGCCTTCTCCTGCTGAAGGCTGGAGGATATTTAATAGATTCTGGTTTAGGAGATGCTGTTGATTCACTGGCAAAGAGATAGGTAGAGAACTGAGGAGGCTGGGGTTCAAGGGGTGTGGAAGATGGTTGTTTGAAGTGCTGTTGGATGGAAAATGAAGTGCGTGCTCCTGGCCAACAAAAGGAAAATCACTCCCAATGGGTAGCTGACTCTGCAGTGGGTTTCCAGCTGCGGTGGTGACTATGACGCCATCTTGAAGAACAGACGTTGTCTTTGTGATGGCAGGGTGGTTGGTGCCTGCTATGGCTATGGAGGATGATGGTCCTGAACCGCCTAAAATGAAAAAAAAAAAAAAACCCAGTTATTAATCATGAATGTTATGTGAGACTAGGCATAAAAATGCATTAACATAAGTTTAAATTTATTTGTTCCATGGCACCTTCATTGATTGTAACTAGATTAATTGTAATCAGATCACTTGACATCTGTTAATGGGACTTAAGTTTAGAATGTATGCTTTTGAAAATAAATATATTGAAGACGTTTTATTGAGAAATAGCTGGTGAGTTGTGGTGGCAGGAGAGGTGGGGGGTTTAAAAAAAGAAATAGCTGTTGCTGACTATCAAATAGCTTGTTTTTCACAGGCAGACAAGTGAAAGGGGAAGATGGGAGAATCCATGTTCTTCATTCAATTGGGTAGATAAAAGTGGTAGTTTTATTTAAAAAGTTTTTTTCATTAAAAAAGTTATTTGTCTTTATTTATAAAACTACTACTTCCTTTTAGTGAAAAGAAACCCACAGAGGTAGAATGCACATAAAATTATAAGGCAGAAAATAAAAAGTACCTGTGAAGATTAACTATTAATATTTTAGTTTATAGCTTTCTGGGCTTTTTCTACCTGCATGTCTGTACATATGCAGGCATGCATATATATATATGCATATATATATTACATATATTTTTAAAAAATAGAATCATGCTATGATGTTATTTTGTAGTTTTTTTATTTATCAATATATTGTGATTATCATTCCATGTTAGCTTATATATAGCTACAGAACCATTTTATTAGTATCATGTATGATATACTGTACTTTAATCAATCCACAGTCATGAGTTTTTTTATTATTTCCAATCTTTTACTATTTTAAGCAACGCTATGACAAATACTCTTATTAACACTTCTTTGCCAGTTCACCTAATTATTTTCTAAGGATAAATTCTTAAAAGTGAAATTCCAGGGACAAAAGGGTTTACATATTTTAGAAGCTTTGAATACATAATGTCAAACTACCCTCCTGTGAAGTTGATCAATACACACTTAATTTACATTCCTATAAGCAGTGGAAGACAGTGCTCATTTCTCTCACCAATACTCTATTTATCATTATTTTTGACAATGAATAAAAACAATAGTTAAGAATCTTTACCATTCTGATTGCGTAAAGATACTTTGCACTTATGATTTTTTAAATTAGACCAGTCTTAAATAGCATTCTTATTCTTAAAAGCCTTACACTAGAGATGAAAATTCTGGGAATTTAATATCTGAAAAGATAAAATTTCACTTATTTATAACTGTTTTTGTGATGTTCAACCCCAGCTGCACAACAGAATTATCTGGACAAATTAAAAAAACAAAAACAAACCAATACCTGGGCCCTAACCCAGACCCGCTGAAAACTCATCTCTCGGGGTACAGCCTGCGCAGTAGTATTCTTTGAAATCACCCCTGGTGATCCAGATGCACAAGGGGTGAGGTAGATAGGGTGAAAACCACATCTATTGAAAAGGAACCTATAATCACTTTTTTGTAAATGGTCTTTCCCTGTTGTAAATGCATTGTTTTATGTAATACATGCATTTGACAAATATTTTATTATTTTAAGAATACACATTTAGTTTTATTTAAAAATACTAAACACATATATGGAATAATGAACAACACCAGTGTCACCAAAAATCTAAAATAACTCAAACATTTTGGGCTATGCTATGCCATGCTATCCTAAAAAACTTTACATTTTATCATGTTACCATTGAGGCTTCATCCAAATACACAGAAATGTTTCCATAGTTGTAACAGTAATATGAATATAATTTTATATTCTTCTTGTTTTCACCTAATAGAATAACACAAGGATTTTTCCTTTCTGATAAATAGACTTTGTATTTATATTTTAACTGTGTAGTGTATGTATTTACTATATTTATTGAACCACTGTGATAAAGTCTGGTATTCATATTTTGATTTCTCATCATTATAGATAATACAGGGATAAATATCTTTCTACATGTGATATTTGCTACCTTTGAATTTTTTCCTTAGAAAAAATTTCGTAATTGGCATGATTATTTTGAGAATCAAAAAAAGGGAAGCAAAAGTTCTGAAATATGTAAAAGTCTATAAAAATAAAAGGAGTCATCATTATTATTGACATTAGTAGTCATAGTAGTGGTGCTGTGGTAATAGTAGTAAGTACAAATCTGCACATCCAACACACTTTACAGAATATCCCTATAGCAAGGATTTGTCATTTTTCCTGGCTGTCATGGTCTGCCTTTATTTTTTTAAGAGTTTTCAGTGTTTTAAAGAATGAGATCTTAAAAACCCCTCTTTGAAAATACATAAATATTTATGAAATAATGACCACATTCACCAAGAGTAGGGTAAGAAAACATACCAAATGCTGAAGTAGGCATATAGTATACAATTCTTTAAATACGAATTCAGATTTGTTACAAAATAATCAAAACCTTAAACATTTAATTGCTTCTTAAATCTTGCTGCTATTTCCATAGATACTATGGATTATTTCTATTGGACACCATCTTTTTAATTTTTTTTAAACTTTTATTAAACCTTTACAAATATTTTTAAGAGTTTAAATAAAAAGTCTTATTTACTGGTAATCACTACTTGTGGCACTATCTGTGGCAAGTTTTCCTCTCTGCTAAATAATAATGACATATTTAGAGGTAGAGATCACAATTTCTCTAACCAAAGGCAGAACACATTTTCAAAATGCTCTAGAGTGTACATGGCAAGGCTTTGTAGATGAAGGCTTTCCTTAGAGATTATTATAATTTTTAATCTTTATTTTGCAACAGACAAGTATCCACATTTATGATTCAAGGAAGTAGTCATTTTGGGATAACATAAAAGCTCTAAATATCTAAATATTATTGAAGAATTAGAAGAAGCGAAGTGTAGATACTCTGGGTGTATTTTTGTCTTACCATCAAGAAAGTGGTGAATAACACAAGCTTCTTAAATATAGTACAAAGATGAAGGTATAGTTTTTAAAATTTTTCTTTAATTTTCAACAAATCTATTCAACAAACAGGTGTACTCTGCTGGACAACAGAATAGAACTAACTACAAAAATAAAATTTAAAAAAAACCCCTTGTTCTTTCCTGAAGGAACTAAGAGTTTAGGTAAAGAAAGAAACACAGAAATCTCTCTGTCTTTTTCTTCTCTCAAATATATATTTATTCAGAGTTTATTATGAACTAGAAAAATGTAAAGCTCTTTTCTTATATTGCTAGTATAACTATAAGGCAATATGCTAAGAGGTATAACAGGTGTATAATAAGGAGACCACTATAAAACTGAACATGTCAGGGAAAACTAGTCAAGTGGTATAACATTTGGTCTGGAATTTGAGAGATGAAAAGGAAATAAAAAGGGCCTCTATGCAGAAGCAAGATGATTTAAAAAAAAAAAAAAACAAAGACATAATAAAGTAGATGGAAGGTAATGAAGAGTCCTGTGCTTCCCCAAAACAAAGAAATATGACTGAAAACATTGTGGGGTTTCCCTATGCTTCCAGCTCCTCCTACCCATGGTCGAACCTGCTGCCTTAGATAAGCAGTGAAGACATTTGAAATCATCTTTCTAAACCATCAAAGACAAAAATCATTTCTTAGTTATCACTGTATTTCCAAGACCTAACCCAGTCTCTGACACATGATCGGCATTCAAAAAATGTTTGTTAGTATTAAAAAGATTGTAAAATCATAAAACTTGCACTCAATGTTTAGAAGTAGGTAGTTTGATGCTATGTGTTGGTGTGTTTGTGGACAAAGGGAAAGAATACCACCCGTTTGTGGAGAAAGTGAAAATGAACTCTCCAGTGTATTAGTCCAATGCCAGGAGATAAGGGACATTGGAAAGGAGATGGGTGCAAGATGACAAATTACCTAAGAAGGCTTCCAGATATTTCAAGAAGTTGAAATCACCCCACAGAGGGAGAAGTCTATCCCAAATTACTCTGAGTTCTTAAAGTTACTCATTCATGCTTACAGTCATTCAAAGAGGACCCTGAATTTGTATGAAATTTTATAGATGGAGGAAAATTTGGAAATTGCTTATTTCTGAACCACTTAATCTTGAATCTCTGGTGAACGTATTTCATAGTTCTGCACAAAAACCCTATGGTCTGTTAAACCATGGGGAAAAATGTTTCGTTAAAGCTGTTTTTTGTTTTGTTTTTGTAGCCAAGATATTTTGTGCTTAATCGAATAAAAAGGACAGTCGCTGAGATTTTTAAAAAGCAAATTATTCATTACATGTTTACCAGTTAAATAACCAAAAGGCAGCTGGGATCCTGGAACAAGTTAGTAAGTCGGAGAAGTCCTTTACTGGGAAAAAATGATTATTTCACACTGGCCAGCAGCACCATGAACTGGCATACTTTCTTTTTCTCATTGTCTCTGTTGCTTTTCAGGAGTAGGAGAGAAGACTGGAAGGCCACCCAAACAAACTTTGGTGCAAGATCTCATGCTTAGACAGCCAGAGATTAAGACAGTCTAGTCCAATGAGGAAATGACAGTGGTAGCTTGCCCAGTAGGGCAGGTTTCTTTTCTTTTCTTTTCTTTTTGAGATGGAGTCTCACTCTGTTGCCCAGGCTGGAGTGCAGTGATGTAATCTTGGCTCACTGCAACCTCCGCCTCCCGGGTTCAAGTGATTCTCCTGCCTCAGCCTCCTGTGGCACGCCCGGCTAACTTTTGTATTTTTAGTAGAGACAGGGTTTCACTGTATTGTCCACGCTGGTCTCGAACTCCTGACCTTGTGATCCGCCTGCCTCAGCCTCCCAAAGTGCTGGGATTTCAGGCGTGAACCACTGTGCCTGCCCCAGACAAATTTCTGTACGTAAACAGTATTCTGCACACACTTATAATTCATGATATATGTATACGCATATGTGTGTGTACATGGAAATAGCACGAGTAAATTTTAAAGGATATTTTCCTAATATTAATTTAATCCTTGACATGTTTTATCTGTCTCATTTTTAAAACTACTTTTCAAAACAAAGTTAATGTCTACCTCTTTTGATTCGTTTCTCTTCTTCCTGGTCATTGTTTGTATTGTGCTAAACTCTTATATGGCTGTCTCTTAAATATTAATAATATTGTTATACATGTCTTTGGATATGTACAAGATAGGATATAAAGCTCATATCAAAGAGACCAATGAAGTATTTTAAAAACCTCCTTATACCAGTTTGTTTAGCTCTAATTTTGAACAAATACTACTTTATGCTAAGAAACCTTTTCTAAATTAATATGCCCAAACACTGATTTTTATCTATAAAATTCAAGAACCTAAGAAATAAGTCATACAGAATGTGTATGCCTTCACCATCTGACCTTTATCATTTGCTTTGGTAAGTGTACTTGCATTGCAAACAGGGACAATGGTGATCCTTAATAAAAATGAATGCTTGTAGAGATAAGAGAAAATATCATGGCTTAGTAAGTCTAATAAATATAATTCACTTTTCAATCCCATTGAAATAGTAAATTTTCTCCTCTATATTTAGAGGACCGATTTTTAATGATAACAATAATAAATTGAAAGATAACTTTTATGAGAATACTAGATTTTTCTATGAGACTTTATTTTCTCAAGTTTTAGTAAGAGGGAATGGTAATGTGTATTTACAAAAACATATAAAATCTCTATCTTTGTGCTCTGGATTCTGATGTAAATTGTTAACATTCTTTTAGCAGCAATAGAAACAAAATCTTAGGGACTAGAGGCTACTTTGTTCTATTCAAGGGAGGGAGGAAGGGGCCCTAAACCAAAGGACTTAGGAGAAGGTAGAGAAGATGGGAAAGGGAGCTGTGGCAGTATCTGAGGAAATGCTCTCCACACTCAACAGGGCCAAGAGGATGGGGAGGAGAAAAGAGCAGTAGAAGGGATGCAGCTTGAATCTTGGAATATGATGTCTGTGTAGTTATGACTATCAAGGGGATCAGTCCTTTCAGTCTCGTGGTGGTGATGGAGTCAGAAAAAGAGTTTGCTTTTTTTCTTTCCCCCACCCCCTGTAATCATGTTTTGTTTCCTTTCTTAACACATATAGTTACTCTGAAAACTGTTGGAATTAACTTTAAAATTCTTGGGATTTTTCAGTTTACTCAATAATAGGGTTTTTTTTTTTAAAATTCCTCTTTTATCACATTTTTCTAAATATTTGTGAGAGAACAAATGTAGAGAAAAGAGTATAAGTCTCTTGCTGGTAGAATTTCTGTTCTCTGAATATGCACTACAGTACCTAATAGTTAAAACACTTCATCAATATTCCAATTGGACGTCTTATCTCATTTTGTTTAATGAGCAGAGCAGGCTGAGTTTCTAGATTATGAATATGCTTAGCTTTGTATTCTTCTACTGTACCCTGTTTTATCTGCAGTGCTAAAACAGTGCCTAGCACATCCTAGGTGCTCAATAAATATTTGCTGAATTAATTACCTCATGGATATTCTGAAACATTATTGAGATCTATTAGTGGGCTGCAACATCAATTTAGTATGCCCCAACTAGTATATTTTTGATAAATGAAATAGAAAAGGAAATGTAAAGAACATTGCACAGCTAGGGTAGTATTTTGTGGAAGCACTTTCTGTTAGCTTATATACGTGAGTGCTAGGTCATGATCTGTTTTGTGAGTGATTAAAATCATTTCAGTGAGTCATGGCTGTTATTAAAAAATACCAAATAGAATAAGATAAAATAGAATGGGATAAAAAATCAGAAGTTATTACAAGTAATAAGTATTTGTTTCATGAAACTTTTTGTTACACATTATAAATGTATGTCTAATGGACTGTAATGCAAGTTAATTTCCTATTGTGGGAAGAATTTTAAAAAGTTGAGAAATATTGCTTTAGGATCAGGCCCCTGAGTTGCTCAACTCTGTAGGAGATGGTCTATGGAGCTGTGCTCTAGGGAGCATATTTATCAGGCTACAGTGAGAAAGGGGTCCCTGTGGAGTTATGCAGCACAGGAGCCCTGCTCTAGTATATCTGTGATGAATACTCTCTCTTATACCTGTGCCCATGGGTCTTGGATAGATACTCCGGACTTCCCTGGACTAGCTCCAACCCCAGGAATACCTCAGCAACTCCTTCAGACTTCTGTTGTCTAGCTCCTCTTTTAATCTGTAAAAAGGTGAGCTGTTACTTTGAATTTGCAAGTAGTATAAGGCTTATAAATAATTTTTACTTTACTCTTGGCTTGGCTGGCATTAATGTTGTTTGATAGAAGTTCCTAGAAGGTAAGAATTTTATTTATGATTTGAAGTATTTAGTACTACATGCATGAAAAAATGAAATCCATTTTGATGACATCATAGGAATATTTTTTAGCATTATTTTTATGACTCAAACATTGTAGGATTAACATTACTCCATAGAATCTGGGTACGTTTTGCACCTGTGTAAATGTTTTTTGGACCACTTGATTTTAGTAAATAGTAGCTTGGGCATCTTCTAGAGAACTGAAGGATTTCTAGTGGCTTTATAAGTGAGCTCAATGAGTTGTAATGGAATAAAATTCTCCCAATTTGCACACTGGGACAATTTATTTCTTGAAAGGTACAAAATAGATCACTGAATCAGCAAACATATCACCACTCTTCGAGTTCTGTTATCACCTTTGATTACATAGACTCAACGTCTACAGCTGAACATATTTTAACTCCTTTTTTTTTTAATACAAGGAAACGTTAAACTGGAATAAGTAAACAAAATAAGTGGTGAAACCTTGATATTAGGAGACCTTCTTAAACAACAAGACATTGACTATATTAAGATTATGTTACAGCAAAGAATAAATGGCTCATTTTGCAAAAATTTACTAAAATAATAGACATAGATTTTTAATCACAAAATCCAGAATTTAGTATAGTTCTGTTGTTTGGTTAAAAAACAAGTGCAGAGAACAATTTTTAAACTACAAACTTTGTGCATCAGATTGGGGGATAAAATCTAAGCATTTAAAAATTTGAGTGAAAATACTTTCACTAGCAACTCATATTTATTCAGTCACAGCCTTCAAGGAGGCTCTTCCTCTTTCTTCAGCCTACATTAATCTATATAACACTGAATTATTTCTATACAAACCTCTCATCTCCTGAGAAGGATACTTTATAGTATAATCCACCCTTGAGCATTTTTATCCCTTAATCTTTCTGCCCCTGTAGCTTCATCTAGAAAAAACAGGGATGACAACTCCCTTTATTTTCTTTACTGCTATGTTCCAAGAACAAATGAACAAACAGGACATAAAAACCAAACTCACTACTTTGTAGTCTTTTACTCAAAGTGTTCTTTTGTGGTCTCACTATTCCATTGTCTTATACCTACCATATTAATGGCTGTCCTGAGTTTCAATCAAATGTATTTTGTGCTGAAAGAAAACTTTCTTTTGCAGTTAAAAAAATATAAGTATATAAATACTCAAGAACATTTATTTATTTGTAGGCTTATTTATATTCTTGTCATGTATATCTTTAAGAGTTAAGGCAAATAAATGTTTGAATTATTTTCTCTTCTGGCACAAACCCATATTGTGTCCCCTCAGAGGATTAAGTTTTCACGTGTTTAAAAGAGCTGATTAAATGCTTTTTTTTTAATTAGGAAAAAATAAGAGAACATAAAAGTCATTTTAAAGTGAAAAAAGTTATGTTGTGTTGAATGACTTAATGACTTTAACATATTGGAAGAAGGTAGGGTTGCTAATAAGTATGTTGGCAGAATAATCTAAATCTTTTTCCTTCTTTGAAAATTGTGAACAACTGCAGGGCAAAGGAAAGGATGGGTCATTGTGTGGATACTAACAGGGCTAAGTCCTCTGCAGAGGCTTGGGTTACTGGCATGTGTTTTTGTTATCTGGTAAGCAGGGGTGCAGTAGTTAGAGGACTAAAGAGGCCCGGGCATTTTGAAGTTTGCCAGGCAAGGGCACTTGATTTTGGAGTCTTCCTTAAGTCATAATATTATAGAACATGTGCTATAGCTACTCACATGCTGAAATGCATCTCTCTTTAAAAATGGAAAGTTGCTTTAAATGTCTACTACTGATGGATTTCCAGAACATACCTGCATTTGGCAGTTTGAGTGTTTGGACTGAGAACTGGGAACTTTGGGATTTGGCTGCCAGATCCAACAGAGATTTGCTTTACAACTTGAGGAATGTCACCAAGTATCCTACTGGTCAGTTTCTAAATCTGTTACATGGAAATATTAAACTTTACCTGTAATTTGATATTGAAAAAGCCAGTGGAAAACTGTAAACTTTAAAATGCAAAGTATTTTGAAGCTTTAGTGGAAAGGCAACTTGAAAACACAAAGTAGAATTAATAAAGCCTTGTATATTCATAAGTTTTAGAAATTCTTCAAAGTATTTAATATCTTTTATCTGATTTTGTTACTATCTTTGCCTTCAATTCCCATACTTAAGTTGTATGTTTTAAATGCACCCCATAGAATTCACATATAGGCCTAAAAATCAATATTTGGATTGTTTTGCATAGGAAGACTCTCCTTAAAAGAAGACTTAAAAATAGATTACCAATGGAACTAAGCATTTTTCAGAGGAAGTTATTTCTTATCTTGTTAATGTCTTAATGTAATATTTTTGAACTTTTACTTAGAAGAGTGGAAAAAGGCACTGGATTGAGCAAGAGGTCACCTGAGTTGTGTCTAAGCTCTGTAACCACAGAGTACAGTTGGACCATGTTACCTGTTGGTTTCTTTCATCCTCACTGTGCTACCATGCTTGGAATGACATGACTAGCATCTACATCTCTTTTAAAGGCCTACTGACATGTCACCTACTAGGAAACCCATTCTAATTTGAGTGAGGTGATAATTAATTAAAAGAAAGGTCAACAAATGTGATTCACTAATAAGGGGCAGTTTTCTTGACATTTTGGGTATTTCTTCTTCTGCACTAACATAAAAATTCTAGTCATTATTTGCTATAATATTGGCAAAAATAACTGACTTTCATCTGAAGTAAATCAATAGTTAACAAATGTGGCTGTTAACAGGCATTAATGTGGTTTAATTCATTATCTATTGAACATTTTAAAAGATTTTGAAAGGGAACACAATACTTTTGAGCACTAAATGTTTCAGATGAAGAATTTATGCAGCTGGGAGGAAAATGGATTTTAGAATCAGATGAACCTCAGTTCAGATCCTGATTCAGTTATATATGATACGGAACAGTTACTTAAGTTTTTTTAGCCTCAGCCTCCTGATCTGTAAAACTGAACAGTAATACTTTATACGTTAGAAAACCGCACAGATTAGAAATAATAGGGAAATCACCTGGTACATAAAAGGTACTTGATGATAGATAGCTATAGCAACATTTTAAGAATAAAATGTGGTTTTCTTCTAATGTCTTTCTGGTATCATAGAAATACTCAGTAATACTCCTACAGGGATAGCTGTGACTATCATTTACTGTCTCATTCTGAATGCCTACCTTTAAGGCTCAATGGTTATTTGATGAATGAATAAATGTCAGTGTAAACAGATATTTAGGCTAGGCAATTACAGTGATGGTACATTCAGTTGACACAGTTCACTACATGGCAAAAAGAAACATGGCATTAGAGACTGCTTCAATATTTAGCTCATCAAAAGAGTTACGTTCATTAGTAAATCAATCCGTTTTCATAACCAGCTGCACATCAGACCTATATAAGTTAATTAGTATTTAATTTTATTAGGTTTAATACTTTAAAAATTCATACTTAGAGTTTTATTAAGCACATATTTCCTGTTAGTTTACACTAGTTGGTCATATTCATATCATTACTAGACATGTATCCTTATCCTTTTTAGCTATTTATATGCTAACACTTTTCTGACACTAATAAATTTTTAACCTATATGCTTTGACACCCCCAGCAGTAACAGTACAGGTCAGATGTGTTACAAAGATACATGAAACAAAAAAAAAATAAATGATCAAAACAGTATTAAATAAGTCTAAACTTGACCATCAGAAGAAACAAGAATATAAGTAAATGTTGGTCTTTTCCATTATAGATGAATTGAAATACATCAATGAAATACATACACTTTGCACATGAACTCAGACCTGAAATGAAGTAAACTGAGGTAGGGGGTATCAAAACTGTATAATACAATGAGACTAAAAATGTCTCATCAAAATTATTTAAGGTATGCTCAATAAATATGGTGTACTTCTAAATAGTTATGAACTTTGTGTAACTTTTCTGCTAAATACATAAAATAAAATTTTCATTTGTGTTGAGTTATCTAAAAAGAAATATGATGAGTGAGTGAAAAGTTGGAAGCCCCCTATGGAATAAGTATACTGTTAGACACATAAAAAATAAAGTTTCATGAGATTCTTTAAACTAAGAATATCAAGAAGGCACTAATAATTTCAAATATCTTCTAAACCATATATATATATATATTTAACATGAGAGATCATTGAATAGTTCTTCATTAAATAGTGACATCAAAACATAACACATAACACAAGATGTGAAGGATGGCAGGTGTAAATGGCAACACTAGGAAGGAAAACGCTTTTACTATCAGCAACAAAGCCATGTGGGTTAGAATGCTTTTCCAGCATGATGGTATTATACCTGCACACTAGCTTATTATTAAAAACCTCAGCAGTTTTCTCATTTCCAGTAGCAATCTGGTTTTCATAGCACACTGTTTTCATAGTGAACAATAATGTCTTTACAACCATCTTTTATTTCCTCCTTGTCATTTCTCATAAATCATTAGTGTTGAATAATGTTTTCATAGTCAAATTTTCTGATGCCTCAACACATTTACCTCTTAGGTGCTTCTGTACAGCTTTTATAACAATTTCTGAGGACTCTATTGCACAAAACACAGGTCTTTTTCTAATATGCCTACTTTTAAATAAATTTGTTTCCTTAATTAATGGTGGATGAAGAGATACAATAGATTTGGGTTCAAAACCTTAATGTCAATGATAAAAATGGTTTAGTTCTACAAGAAAATCAAAAACCAATTTCAAGATTAAAAATTCTGGAAATCAGGTTTTCAAGCCTTTTTTTTTTATTAGAAAACTTAAATTATTAGCTTTTTTTTTAAAAAGGGGAGTAGCCAATATCCATTTTTGAGTTTTCTCAAACAAATAATAATAAAGGATAGCAAACTAGGATAAGAAAACACATTAGAAGACAGCTTTCTACTTCGTACAACTTCTAGTTACCTTTTCCTATCCATTCACCTACTTCTGTTCAGCAGCAAGAAAAAAAATCCATTTATTTTTGCCTTTTTGGATTTTCCAAGATAAACTTCATTTACCTGAATACAAACAAAAGCTAGGGAGATGGCTTTTATATTGGCATAGACCAAGGACATGTCTCACAAACCAGGAAACCCTGCCTTGTATGGCTTATTTTGCAGTTTGGAGTCCAATGGTTATAAAACCAAGTGAAAGTCGAACAATATTCAAAATGACACAGATTGACAACAAATAATGGAAACACATGAAATCCTCTTAGCTGTTAATCTTCCCAATAGACAAATCCCTAGCATTCTGTAAATAAAATTATAAATACTAAAGAAATGAAGAGAATTTCACAATGGGGAAAGGATGATTTCTTATCATAATAAATATTTTGGTACAAATTTTTAAAAAAGTAGAAAAGTTTAGTACCTTTGGGTACTTTTTTCTAATAAAACCATACCTGCTTCAGAACTTGTTTGATTATAGCTGCTAACAATGCTGTTTGGTATCACTGGAGTGGAGGACGTTGAAATTCTTGACTGAGGTGGATTGGGATGTAAGGAATTTCCTAAAGCCATGCCCGACTGACTGAGCATCCCACAGTTCCCGCTAGCCTGAATCTGATTTATTAAACCTGCAAGATGGTGGTTGGGGACTGGACTGTTACTGTGAACAAAGTTAGTGTTTGCATTGTGGCAGTGCACGGCTTCCCCTCTTAAAGGTATGTTCTGTGTCAGTGAATTCTGAAGAACACTAGAGTTCATACTGGGATCTGTAAAATGCAGCTGGTTAGCAGAGCAAGGCAAAGCAGTATTTGAGGCCCCACAACCCGGGGTACTATTGCTACTCAAGTGAGAGCTTTGACAACTCATAGACTGTAGTAACTGAGACATTGAACTGATGGGAAATGAACCCTGACCCTGCTTCCTTAGCAAGTCAGGTCCAGGTTTAGGAACTGCAGAACTATCCATTTGAGACTGTCTGAGCAAACTCAACACTGTCGTAGGTGGTTGTTTTCTTTTCCGCAATGAGTCTTTTTGCTGAGACATCAGCTTATCTCTTAGTGCTGCTCGACCACTTTGCCCTTCACCTGTTGGGAGAAGCATGTTGGCAGTAGGAGGGAACATGGTGTTTAAAGTGCTATGTCCTTCAGTGTTGCCACTGCCGGCAACAGCTCCAGAACTGCTACTGCTGCTACTGTTGTTACCAGCAAGTTTGTTTTGATTTGCTAGCTGTGCTTTGGCTGCTGCTGAGAGTAAACTACTTGCTGGAAAGGAGGCAGCATTGTGCTGGTTCAAGATCTGATTTAAAGGCATTCCCAGCAAACCAGGCTGACTCTTTACAGAACCACTTCCGGCAGATGCAGTAGGAAAAGCTGCACTGCTTGGGGTATTTAGTACATTACTTATTCCAGCAATTAATGGGTTAGGGATATCCTTGTACTGATGATGTCCATCGGACTTGGTAGAAGGGCTTGATGGCATTGATGGCCTTGGGGACCCTATTGTTGACCTTGGTGACCTGGGTGGAACCTTAATACCACTACAAGTGGCCTGGGGTCCTACAGGTGGCATCATGAAATTTCCATGATCTGATGATGTGGAAGATGAGCGTGATCTTTGGGGCGATGCCTCAATCCTTCCAATTCCAGTCCCCATCATGTGCACTGGGGATGTCACTGGAGAAGGGGACAGGGAGGTTGAAGCTGAATGCTGAACTCTTTGTACATGACTCCCATGATTCATGTGACCAGGTTTTACAGTTGGCAATGGGAGATTACTTGGCAAAGGAACAACAGCAGGAGGCATGCTTACATTCATCATAGGTACCTGAGAGTGGACATTTGAATGGAAACTGGTTGGATTAATGATAACAGGGTTCTGATTCACTGGTTTACTAGGAATAGGGTCAAGAATGCCAAGTGGATCTTTCTCAGATGTTAATGGCTTTTTCTGAAGAGCACAAGAAGGTGGAGGAGGGGGAGGTGGGCCTTGGGGTGGTTTGTGGTGGAACATTGCTCGTGGTATTTCCATATTAGTTGAAAAATTACACATTGGTTTTTTCATTACTGGACTCTTTGTAGTCAAGGTTGGGGAAAGAGGTATATTAGTCCTTCCAGCCATTGCACAGGATGACTGTACAGGAGAACCATGTAGCATTACTGAAGGTGGAGAAAGAGGAGTCCTATTCAGGTGAATAGGACTAGAATTGGGAGCTCCATGAAAACCAGGATTATTTCTTGTGAAAACATCAGGACTTCCAAGTGGGTCAGTCCTTGGAGAGATTGAACCATCTCCATATATCTGGGAACCGGATGACGCTGGGCTGGGCAGGCCTCCATGGCTGCCACGGAATGGAGATTTCTGTCCATGTTCACTGCTGCCCAATCTCTGTCGGGGGTAGACAGGGTGGAGTTCTTGTTGTTGGCTTCCAGGCAGTTCTTGTACATATAGCCTTCCCATGGCATTTGATGATCCAATCATTAACTTGAAAGGATTCTTACATTCAGGCATTACAGAATTTGTAATTCCTTCATGAGACTTATTTCTTACTGATCTTGGAGTTGCTGCCCGAGAAGGTACTACTGGAGTTGCATCTGATGTGAAAGAGAAAAAAAGAATTCTGTTAACAGTCTCAACTCTTTTGCGGTGGGAGGGAGGGAAGGAATGGAGGAAATCAGGAAGGGAGAGGGAGGATGGGCATCTGGAAGTAGGAATCTGTAAATAAAAGCTGTGATTCTATGCAATTAAAAATAGTTCTATATATTAATACTATTTTAAATTTGATTTAAAAAATGTACATTATTTTCCCTTTGTTGACCAAAGGTTCTCAGTAACTGCTCATTATGCTTATTTACTCTTTATCTGTTGAGAAAGCATGGGCATCTAAAGCAATACATAATGATATTAGTCATTCTAATCATATTTAGAATATGCAAAATCAAGACTAGCGGTCCAGATGGAAATGGTGATATTACTACTTTGTTGGATTTAGAATTTTTAAGAATGCAGTTACAATAGAAAATTGTGATCTGTGTGGCATAATATTTTCTTGGGTGATTTAAATGAATTGCCATTTTCACCACAAAATGTTCACCCTTATAAAAAATGTTTGTGGCATAATATTTTCTTGGGTGATTTAAATGAATTGCCATTTTCACCACAAAATGTTCACCCTTATAAAAAATGTTTCTGTTATCTTGCTGCAACCTTCTCAGAACAGATACAGTAATATTTCCTTATCCCAACATTTTCACTATGAGAATAAGACTTGATTTCTGTCTAATGGGATTCCAAATCTTTTATAATGGGAGTAATAAGAAGAATAAATGCAGTGATATTGCAAACTAACCCATGCTTAGTTTCACATCATGTTTCTAACACTGTAATTTCTTTGCCCTTAATTAGTCATTATTGTAAAAACAGCCACAGCCTTTTATCTCAACTTAGGTAAAAGACTGCAATTCTTTCATTAGACAATTGGGTGTGTTCAGGGTGGTATGGCCACAGACTTCAATTCTTTTATTAGGATAGATTTCTCATGTAAAATTTAGTTGAAGTGCTAAAACCTTCAGTACTGGGCTCCAATTACATATTCTCTTTTTACATGAGTGCATTTCTCCTTCTCTGGCTTTTTGGAATCCCTTCAGTTTTTCTGGAGATCAGACAGAATACAGGCAACAAAAGCAAGCAGACTCATCATACAGAATTTTCATTCTATCACATCAGAATTCTAGGTTTCGGTTTTTTAGCCCCTTACAATATCTAACTATTTTATAAAGTTATGCCTTTTAAAATGAAAATGGCAAGTAAAATTTGTTTCATATGCCAATTCCCACCAATTGGTGGTAGCTGCTTAGAAAGCTGTGTTGGAAAGGAAGCTGAACTCTAGCTGGGCTCCATGAGAAAATGCCAATGAGTCTGTTACAGGCATAGGAGATGAGAATGGCACCATTCAAACTATACATCTGCCATACCTATTTTAAGACTTATATTAGCAAGTAGAGTTACATTCATTTGCAATAATAGGTACACTTACTTAAATGGATAATTATACATTTAAGATTAAATATATTTTTCCTATCTGCAAGACACTATACAGGTCAAATCATATCATAACAATTACTGAGATATTGGTTCTCAACCTGGGGTCCAAATAAATCTACATAGAGCACATTCAATTAGTAAGAGAATGCAGTGAACATATGTTTTTCTTGGAAAATGTGGAATTTCTGATTTTATCATGGTAGAGGTTCTTTGATAGAATGATTTCTGGATATAATATACGAAAAGTTGAGATCCAATGATATGAGAGAATTGCAGCAGATAAACTCAACTGAAGCTTATTTTCTTGTTAAAAAGAGATTTTTTTAAGTTTGTAATTAAAGGAATAAAATGAAAAACATTAATATTTTGGGCACTGTGCTTGGCATATAGTGAGAACATTAACATCGTTAGCATTATCCTATGACTGACCATGTTCTCTTTAGTGACAAAACAACTTACTTGCATTTTTTCTTGGGTATCAATGTATTTATATAATTATCTACAGCTCAGTGATTAAAAATACAGACACTGGAATTTTTATATTCAACTAACAGAATTTAGATAATAACTGTGGTTCAGAAAAAATTTCTTCCAAACTTGGGGAAAAATAGTTACCATTTTAAAAATAATTGAAATACAAAATAAACAAAAGTCAGGCTGGTGTTTTGTTATAGAGTTGGCAAGTGGAAATGCTAGGCACCCACCAAGTGCTTTCATGTATATTCAAGTAGACCTTCCAAAAGAATAAACAGAAACAGATGCTTACGTATTTAAATAATGACAGGTGAAGAACTACTAAGTCAGTCTTCTGAACTTTTAATTATTCAAATCTCAACCTTACGATAATAGTTTAAAATTAGGAAACTAAAATAAACGCTATGTCTGAAGCTAGTAAAAGTAATCAATCCCATAAAGAGTATCATTTTAAAAGGGAATGGAGGTATACCTATTACTACCTGTGCTAGTTAAATATTTACCTTTAATTTCAATAATTAAACTTGTATGTATAGGTGTGACAAATAAGCGAGATCTAGATTCTGCCAGGGTCTTTAGAAAGGCAATAAGCAGACTCTGTAGAAACTGGTAAAACTGTATGATATGTGATGTGAGAGAAAGCACAGGTAAGAATATGTCCACGGTAATATGCAAAAATGAAAACATAGTTACACCTCTTCACATGAATTCTAAGTGTGAATCTTTAATTACCTGCACGACATGGAAACTGTTCTTCTTTGTATCCAAAGCAATCAATAATTTGGCCCCAATTTACCTACATCAGTCTAATCTTCAATTCAAGTCAGTTTCTACAACATCCCTTATTATGCTACACTCATTATGGAGAATGTTTTTCCTATCCCCCTTATATGTCTAAATCCTACTATTTTCTAAGGCTGGTCCAAATCTGAGTTCTGCCATAAAGCCTTCTCTGATCACTACAGGTATACTCATCATCCCTATTTTTCAGAGTTCCGTGGGAAAGTATCAATAATCCCTCATAAACAAATGCTTTGGTGTTCAGCCATATTTTATTCTGAATTAATATTCAAACATTAGATTATAATATTTTAGAGAGCATTCATATTCTATCCCTTACAAAAAGAAGTTCCTCAGTCCCAAAGTATAATTCCACAGAGTACACATTAATCATAAAGGGAAAAGGGTACTTCAATAATGGGAAAATCAAATGGACATAATTCTAACTAAGCAATCAAACAATGTTATCAAAATGGGATAAACTGATGTTATGTGTCTAATGATGAGGAGCTAACATCATCTATGCAGTATTCCTAGCAAAATGTGTTTAGCCTGAACATAAATATGAGGAAAATCCAAACTGAGGAACATTGTGCAAAGTTGGCCTAGACTCTTCAAAAATTTCAATGTCATGAAAAATTGAAAAAGACTTGTTAATTGATATAAAGATATGTAACAACTAAACGACTGCATTTAGTACAATCTTTGATTGCATTGTGAATCTTTAAAAAGACTGACTTCTTTTTTTTTTAATCGAAACAGAGTTTTGCTCTATCACTCAGGTTGGAGCACAGTGGTGTGATCATGGCTCACTGCAGCCTCCAACTTCTGGGTTCAAGAGATCTCCCACCTCAGCCTTCTAAGTAGCTAAGACTAAAGGTATGAGCCACCACCATGCCTGGCTAGTTTTTTTTTTTTTTTTTTTAATTATTTTAGAGACAGGTCTTGCTGTATTGTCTAGGCTGGTCTCAAACTCCTAGCCTTAAGCGATCCTCCCACTTCAGCCTCCCAAAGTGCTGAGATTACAGGTATGAGCCACTGCACCTGGTCAAGACTGAATTTCTGTGAAACTATGAGAGACACTGTTAGGACAATTGGAGAAATCTGAATATAGATTGCATGTTAGATAATAATATCATAACAGTGTTAAATTTCCTGAATGTAAGCCTTAGATTGTGTTTATGTAGGAGTGTGCCCTTGTACTCTGAAATATTGAATTGTCACAATAACTGCAACTTCTGCAATAAAATGTTAATTGGTAAATTTAGATGAAGGATACTCCATGAACTATTCTTGCAACTTTTCTGCAGCTTTGAAATATGTAAAAAAGAAAGCCCCCATGCATGTGCGTGTGTGGTGGTGGAGATATAAGAAGTTTTCAGCAAGGTGATCTCTGTTTAGTAGGTGTTCGACAAATAACTAAAAGAATAACACTGCTTTTGGGGACTTGATACCACACATTCCAATCCACCCCCAGGAAAAAGGCTACATTTATTTCGTAAAAACCAAGGGAACTTTTGTTAGCTCAGCTTTACACACTTGCAGAGTATTTGTATGTACTAATTAGTGTTTATTCTGCCTGTTTAACTGAATGCTCTGGGTAAGAAATTTTGGGAAATAACCTCACTATATTTTTTCAGAACTAGTTTGCTATTTGTAATAAAATTATGGGACATACAGAATTTTAAAAGCATTGTGCATGCTTGAAAAGTAGAATGAGAAAATGCTAGGCAAAATGATTTCTAGCAACTCCTTCTCTAGGGAGAGGAGAATTCCTGAACCTTTCACCATATTACATACTTGTTCCTCCTCCGGGACTGGTGAGCACCAGAGAAGGATGTGGGGCTTCCATGCTTTTATGAAGTGTGGCCACTGCAATAATTTTTCTTTTATGTATGCATAGCTTTGTGACATCTTCATCTGCCTTAACATCTTCTGCGGTTCTCTGTTTCACAGCAGCTCCAGGATCAAAATTAAACACCTGGAAAAAGCACAGCCTTTGTTTAGAATATGTCTGTAAAAACATTAAAAAAAAGATCCCTTTGTTTAAAAAAAAAGTTGTGCATAGATTAAGCCACAAATCTGAATAAAACTTTTTCAAGTTTTTAAGAAAGGCAACTTTATATAACTTAGTAAGTACTTCTGCTGAACTCAAGTTTTTAGTGGCAAAGTAAATAATGAATATTATCCTAATTCTAAGACAGCCAAGATAAATATATGAAAAGGTATAATATCTGATAATGTTCTCAATTTTAGATACCTCCTGATGTTCTAACAGTGTAAAAACAGATGAAGTACATTTAAAAAAGACAAAACAAAAAGCTATGATATTTCTACATATTAACTTTTTCCTTGGCTTCATTTTATTATTATGTTAATATTATCTTGTCACTGATTTTGAAAATCTATTACTTGTTTTTTTTAAATTTATTTATTATGCTAATCCTTTTTTTGGAATGTGGTGACACACAAATGAAAAGTAAAAATTGTCTAACCTTTACTTTAAAAATTAGCATTGTAATAAACATTCACAAAATAATGACCTATTTCTATAGCAAATAATATTTTACCATTTTACATGATTTTACTTTTTACCTTGCAAATGAGTAAAACAGTTTCATATTTTGGCTATGACGGTTCAGTTTTGTGATTTTGAGAATATCTGTGGCAGATTTATCAATACCAGTGCTAACAATAACATTGCAGATTTGAGCAGTTACAGTAATGAGAGAAAATATTGCACTATTAAATGCTAAGCAATATTAGATACAGCTCTAATGAAAAGGTAGAAAGGTGGTTTTAATGAAATATTTAACATGAATATAGATTTGACACCTTTGAAAATGACTCTTAGACATGAATTATTTTCCACAATTTTTAAGCATTCCAAAACACATGCAAAATATGAGAATTAGATAAAGAATTAAAATGTATGATTGGAAAAGTAATAAAAAATAAAATTCCAAATGAGAAAAACAAATATACAAAATACCTAAAAAATAAAACACTGCTGTAGATCTATTGTGAAATGGTTACCTTGGGAAGAATAAGAGGACATTCCAAGCCACACTTGCATGTTCCATCAGTAAGCAGGTATGTTTTAACCTGCTCCAAGCAAGATAACAAAGACCCACTGGGACTGTAAAAATAGTTTAAAAAAACATCAGGAAATAATTTTGACTACACATATTATATGAAAAAAGGCATAATTTATAGTCTTACTGTCCTTTATGGGATATTTTCCCACTAGGGAAAAGCATTTTCTTTGTCAATATTATGTTAGCTACTAAATTATAGCCTTTAACACTATTGTGTTTTCTTTTGAACCAAAATATTTCTCAGAAAAATACAGATCTTCATAGAAAATTAAATAAAAGTATTTTGAAAACCAAGAGTAGACTAAAGGTGGTAAAAATGCTATTCTTAAGAAAGGACAGAGGCAGGCAATAAAGGAACAAAGAACAAGAAAACTACATAAAAGCAATGACTCTCATTTTAAACTAGAATATCTACTTTGAAAGCTCTTTGAGGAAAAACAGAAATTTAGAAATACAGAGGTTCGAACCAGAAAGTTGGCAAGCCCACAAAAGTTGGAGTGAGCAAGTCCCTGTTTATCTTAGAATCTAGAACCAAGTTGTCCCTATGTAAAAACAGGTTTATCTCCCCCTCACCCGTGTGTTTCTTTAAAGATATAATAGATCAGTTATATCTGAAGATACACTGAAGAGTCAAACTGTACAGAGAGAGAGAGAGAGGAATTAAGCAGAGTTGACAAAAGAAAGGAAACTTATGAGGAAATAGGGTTTTAGGCAGCAGAAAGGTGCCTTGCAGGTCTTCAGGCTAGTAATTGTGTAGGTACTTCAGTGTTACTAAGTTTCAGATCACAAAAGTCAGTAAGATATGTGAATATTCATCATACAGATTAAGTACTAATTCAGATGACAAGAGATGTCTCTGATTTTTATTTACAGTGGGTGTTATTTTATGTGAGATGGACAATCTGCATTTTAGGACTTTATATTAACATGTCAATGTTTGAACTTTAAATACATATTATGATTTGAAATTATATCCTTTTCACTTAAGAATATCTTTTAGTTATGACTATTACCAAAACCTTCACTTAAGCCCTCTGACCAAGTTCATCCAGAAACAATAATCTCCATTTCATATACAAAACATTACAATACTGGACACAGATTGTTCTATCTCTACAAAAACACAAATAGTATTTTTTAAAAATCTATTAGTGAACCAGCTTTAAAATGCAATTCATATTTTATTTATGGACACTTATGAAAGTAATTTCAGCATGTAGAAAATCTAAACAAAAATCCTCAACTTTGTCAAATTACTCATTTACTTAGGCTATTTTTTTTTTCAGGTGATATGCAGAGAATTCTCATTTTAGTGACGAGTTCAACCACAGCAGGGAAGGGCAACAAGATGTTTTTGGAGGTCAGGTGATTTCAATAAAACTAAGTCAGGCCGAGTGCAGTGGCTCACGCCTGTAAACCCAGCACTTTGGGAGGCCGAGGCAGGCGGATCACTTGAGGTCAGGAATTTGAGACCAGCCTGGCCAACACGGTGAAACCCCGTCTCTACTAAAAATACAAACATTAGCTGGGCATGATAGTGCGTGCTTGTAATTCCGGCTACTCGGGAGGCTGAGGCATGAGAAATGTTTGAATCCAAGAGGCGGAGTTGCAGTGAGCCAAGATGCGCTACTGCACTCTAGCCTGGGCGACGGAGTGAGACTTTGTCTCAAAAACAACAAGAAAAAAAGCATAATATCTTGTTGATTTTTCATGTGAAGAATTCATGAATTTGGTGAAAAGAACTGCCCAACATTTTAACTTAGAAGAAAGTATATGGACGGAATCCTAGAGGAATTTAATTGTAAAATTAAACCTGAAGACATGAATTCCTTAATTCTATTAAAGTACTCCAGACGCTTTAAAAACATTTCCTCTCAAAAAGTCAGCTGGCTTCTTTCCTTCAGTTGTATCTCTTTAATTAATTTCTCAGAGTAATAATTAATGTAAAAAATAGTTTAAAAAACTTACAGCATAGATAAAGCTTAGAAGATTGGAAGTAGGTGGAAAATTTAATGTGTAGCCTCTATGCCACCCTGAGGCAGGAGCAGATGGAGACTAACCTAAAAATTATGAGCAAACTGCACATTGAGCAGGGAGCTATAGAAGGAGCTATACATGTTCAAGTAGTAATTTAGTTATATACAAACAAATTAAATCTATGCTGGTTAATTTAATTTGAGAGTGTTTTACCTAACCTAGGAAAGCTTGTTTCCAAAATAATTATCAGTATACAAATTTGAAGTTGGAGAACCCATACTAACAAGGATATCAGATGGTATAAAGTCTAGTCAGACTTGGAAAATCATGAACAAGATAAATGACAGTTTCTTAGACTTTAACTTGGTTTTTGACTCCCAGATTTAGTTTGGTTTTTGCTCGCAGAAGTTGAAAAAGCTCATCTATCTTTCCTAGGAATAAAAATGAAGTGAAAAAAAATTATCCAGATTTTAGTCTTTTGTTCTATGCTGAATATACATTTGCTCTTTATAAACTAGAACAACCATAAGTATAAACATATAACACAGATAACTTGCTATATTATATTTATAACAAAGTATTTCTGGTAGTTTGTTAACAGCACTGGCAATAGAAACTCTGAAGAAGTTATCTCATGTGTGCTTGTTCATCTCATCTACCATGGGATGAGCTTCATATTCTCTGCTTTCTTATCCCTTCACCCCAATAAATATGGATCACATCTTTAATATTATAGAAGTAAAATTTATGTAACAAAATGCTTTTAATTGATAATTAGATTTACCTCCAGAAACGCCTTACACACAACAAGCAAACAAACTCAGGACAGAATCTGAACTGATTTTCTGAGTTATTATGCCATAAAATAGTTTGTGTTTACATAACCAAAAATATCTCATTTCTATAAATACATTCTTGCTGGACTGGCAAATTCTGTTGAAGCTGGGATATAAATAGCCACACTGAAAGTAATAGCATCAATTTAATAATGGAATGTGATACCTTTTAAAAAGTTTTAAGTCTGTTTCTAAAATTTTTCATTACATCACAAAGAAAGACTTATGGTATCTTCTTTCAGACACTTACAGAAAAACTATGAAGTAGGGAACTTAGATGTCAACTATTTAATAAGTAAGACTAAAACTTCTTTTTAACAGTTCAGTCATTCCATTCAACTTGTTCTACAAGAGATGTATAGCACTGACATTCAAAACAGTAGGCATTTTATTTGTATGACTATTTACTAGTAAGATGCAGAGCCTTCTCCATGACTTTTTCACTTTTACTACTACACGCAAGGAAATAGATTAAAGACTATGCAGAAAAAAAGAAATGTATTTTTAGTTAACATGAGGCATTAAGAAGTCTAATAATTGAAACTTTCTATGGATAAAAACTCAATTTTATCAAAAAAGCCAGCTGACACACTCTGAAGGACAGAGTAATTCTGTCAAGTGACATCAGGTCAAGTGATATTTCCAGTATTTTACATTCTCCTGTGAATGTGGTAATGATGATTGCATGTTTCTTTTAGAAATCTTCATATTTTTCTTTATTCTCATTACAGAGATAAGCAGAATGACACCTTATATAAATAAGTAATGCACAAAAATTCTCTCTGGAAATCTAAGGCAATAAAAACTCATATGTTTCTAGCACAAAGGTCACTTTGTCACATTTATATGAGGTGCCATCAGTCACCATGCTTGGTTCTCTCCTTAGTCTTTGGAGTACAACGTTGCAGGTACCACAGGTAATAATAAGAACTTACCTGACATAAAGCACTCCATTTTGATCCACACGACGCTGCCAACCCACAGGAACTTGTATAGCTGGAAGACCTCCTTCCTTGTCCCCTCCTTCACACTCTTTGCCTCCATTCATTTTCTGTGTCTGCTAGGGACTTTCCAAAGATATCAGCAATAAGATGATATCCTTATATTACAGAGCATGATGGCCTTCAAAAGTGGGCCAGTGCAGCACAGTTTTTCCCAGACTGTACAAAACGCATTGGGAAGCTTCAGCTCAGTTTGGAACCAAGTCCTTGAAATCTGCCATTGTGAAAAAAATCAGCTTCCCATTATAATCTACATTAAATAACCAATATTTAATTCCTAAGGATGGTCTACATGGGTAAAAATGAGTGCTTCTGACTAAGGAAAATCATAATTCACCAATGCTGGTACCTGTCTGAAGTGGGGGTGGGGAGTGTAAAGTTTTTAGTTCAACATTTGTCTTGAACCTTGATGTTGTACTAAGACAATCTCTATTGTTTAGAAACTGGTCTCATTTTAACAGTGTGAGTCGGTTAATATTTCCAGGTACCCGCCTTTATAGGCCACATTCTTTAAACTTTCTCTTTATCTTCCAATCTGAATCCAAGGTGTTGCAGGTTGGTTCATCTGATGTTTTCATGACTTCAAAATTCCAATAATGTAGCCTGAAACATATGTAAATATGTGAACTTGTATATTTAATGTTGAAAACTGAGAAGCTTTACAATTTTAAAATAGAATAAACTACGAAGTGTGCCTAATCACATTGATGTCCTTTGCTATCAAAATCATACATCAAATTCAAGTTGTTTCCTTCTTCCAACTTAGTCCACTTACTCCAATTAAACCAATCTACTTGCTCTTCGGCATATCCAACTTTCTAATTACTAGAGACAGACCCGTAATTATGGCATTACACATACACATACACTCAAACATACAAACGTACACATGAGGCTTCCTTCTAACTTGACATAAAAATATATCCATCACTACTTATGACCTGTAAACCACAGAGTTGTGTGTTAATCCAACCATATTTTAATAAGTCAATATTATATAACCCTTTGATTCAGTTTTCTTTTCTAATCATTATACAGTTTTGGTCTAGAGAAGAAAATATTTATTTTTTTTAAAATAAAAAGTTAGAAGGAAATAAATTTATAGTACTTTTCCAAATATAAGAGGTGGTTTCCCTCCTATATTACTGAATATGAGTGGAAGTTGCTTTATAGTCAAGAATTTACAAAATTCCTTATATTATGGGGTGCTCTTTTAATTCTCATTCAGTTACGAGGTGCTATTTGAGGAGGACATACTAGCTTGAAACAGCTGTAATCAATGATAGTGTGGAATGCTTATAAAGGTTATCTTGATTGAGCTATTAAATAAAAAATCATGGCAAGTAAATTTTTAGAAGATTTAGTACCCAATCTTGTGGAGAATGCAACTTCACAGTTGTTAGTATTAGTTGTTTTTGTAAAGAAGCCTTTTTATGACCAATTTAATATACTGTATATAGTTACATTGTGGGATTCATGAAACTACACTAAAGAATGGATAAAAAACAATTATCCTAGTGTTGAATGAATGGGACTTGTGGTTTGTGATAAATATTTCAGTGGCAGCATTGTCCACAGATTCAAAAAATACTATATTTCAAACAATTTAAATGGAAGTGAAGATGATATACTCTGAAAAACTGTGTTAAATGACTTAAGATTCATATGAAAGTATTAAATTAAAATCATTTTAAAATGCGTAAGTGAAAAAGCTAATGTATTATTTTAGACAACATGCATTTCAAATATGCATGTATAACTTAATCAAGTAACAAATTAAACAGTGTAAATAGACACATAACTACTTAACTACATTCCTAAAAGTCTGTGTATTTAAGTTGGCCCAAAACCTTTTTTTGGATCTCTCATTAGGAAAGCAGGAGACCATCTTGCAGTAAAAGCCATCGTATATTCAGGTATATGCCTTATTTGCAGCCTTGGCTCTGAGACAGGTTAAAGGTGTTGTAATGAAGCATTTACTCACAACTGAAAACAAGGAACTGTGGGTATGGATGTGGCAAACACTGGCAGGCAATGGGGAAAATATCAAAAATTTACTGGGAAAAATTTCGGACTATAATGAAAAGTACCAAGTAGTAGCAGTCCCAGTGGGGTCTCAAGCTGGTAATTTGCATCACTGGCCCCAGTCCACTGTGCTATACTTCTCACAGAAATGGCCCACCTGCAGGCATAACATCTTCCACTCACTATACCTTTGACCATGACTCCTGCTGTTCATGTCTGTGTTTATTCACATTTCATTCAACAGTTAGTGAGCAGCTACTATATGTGCTAGGTACTATGCTAGGTGCTGGGAGTACAAGATGCTAAGTACTGTGGTCTGAATGTCTGTGTCCCCCCCAGAATCCGTAGGTTGAAATCCTAACCCCCAAGGTGATGGTATTAGGAGATAGAGCCTTTGGGAGATGGTTAGGTCATGGGGGCAGAGCCATCATGAATGGCATTAGGCCATAAAGAGATCTCTTCCAACATGTGAGTTTGTAGTGAAAAGACCATATGCACCAGAAAGTAGTCCCATACCAGACACTGGATCTACCAGTGCCTTAATCTTGGATCTCCCAGCCTCCAGAATTATGACAAAAAAGTTCATGTTGTTTATAAGCCATCCAGTTTACGGTGTTTTGTTACAGCAGCCTGAACTACGACAGCAAAGTACTATTTATCCAAAGCCCAGTGTAATATTCGGCACTAATGAGCTACTCAATGTGGAAGAACAAAAAGGAAAGAGGACAGGAGGGATGAGGAAGTTAAGACGGGTCAATCCCTGTTCACAAGGAGTTTGTGGCCTCATGGAATTTCTAGTGCTTGTGAAAGTGGTATGAACTTTGTGTCATCCTGGACCTCTAGTTTTGTCAAATAGCAACAGACTCTGATGACCAAACGTGTTTTTTTTACAGTCCCTTTTCATGCCTGTTTTATCACCTTGCTTTTCCAAAGAAATCTCTTCAGTGGTCTCATCATTACACTAGGCTCATTCCCATTTTCCCTACTTTTCAGCTTTCTATTTGATACCTTTTTTTTTTTTTTTTCCTGCCTGCTCTTAAATGTGGCTCCAACTTCCCTGAGACTGGCTGGCTCACTCCATTAAGTAATTTGTGGATCTGCCAGATAATAACATTGTAGTGATTCCTGCCAAATGCTTCCCTCACATTTCAGTAATCAAAAATACCAATATCTGATGGCTGGGTTTTGCCTAAACCAGCAGTTCTCTAACATGGTTCTGGGACAAACATCATTATTACCAGTAACACCTGGGAACTTGTCAAAAATGTAGATTCACAGGCCCAATCTCAGACTTAATGAATCAGAAACTCTAGGGACAATCTATTTCTTAGTAAATCCTCTAGGTGCTTGTTCTGATGCCTGTTCGAAGTTTGATGCCTGATCAAGACTGACACCCGAATCCGTCTGCTTTTCTTCCCAAGAAAAGGCTGGTTTTACAGCTTTACATCTTGCATGCAGCCAGCCCTCTAATTTCTTTTGTCCAGGGTTTGGGGATGGGGTATGGGAGGATCATCCCTTTTTGCTGCTACTTCAGCCTTCCAGAGGCAGCACAATTGTAAGGGTCTTAGAAAGCCCTCATAGCAAAAATTCAATATAGTTATCATTTATCTGTTAAGTGGCATTTTTTTTTTCTCAACATTCATCTTGTGAATTTGGAAAATACAGAGAAGTTTGAAGATGAAAATAAAAACTGAACTGTAATCTCACTGCTGAATAATAACCACTGAAAATACAAAAACACTATAAAACTCTGATTAAAGAAATAGGCGAGGATACAAACAAATGGAAAGCTATTCCATGCTCACAGATTATAAGAATTAATATTGTTAAAATGACAATGCTACCCTAAGCAATCTACAGATTCAATGCAATCTGTATCAAACACCAATGACATTCTTCACAGAAACAAAAAAATTCCTAAATGTCTATGGAACCATTGATATGCTTTTTTTCAATCATTTGTTTTTAGAAAGTTTTAAAAGCTTACATAAAAAATGAGTTTAATAAACAACAACATCCACTACTTTAATTTTACAATGTAAACATTTTGTCATCTTTGCTTATTTTAAAAAATAAGATGAAAACATTACAGATGAAGTTAAATACTATCCCTCACCCCCACCCCATTTTCCTTTTCGGCCCAATCCCCTCCCTTCCACCCCAGAGGCAACCAGTATTATCATTCTCGTCTGTATCCTTCTGGGTTATGTTTTAATATGTTTATTTCCTATATATGTATACATAAACAATATTTTACTGTTATATGTGTTTTGAAATTTTATATAAATACTGGTATACACTACATATAATTCTGCAACTTGCTTTTCTAAAATTCAACATGTTTTGAGAGCCATCTCTATTGAGGTACATAGATCTATCTTTGTTGCAGATATAGGATTCCAATTCATGAATTTTTAACCTTGAAATTGTATTCTATCATATGATTATACAACTATTCATCTATTGGTATATCAATCATGTTAATGGATCTGCACATTTTCAACTCTACGGATATTGCCATATTGTTCTCTGAAGCAGTTGTACTGATTCCAAATATTTTCTATGTGTAAATGTGTGTCTTTTAAATATTGAATCATTACCACTTTTTTTTCTTCCTGGGCATTTTACTATGACATTAAACACTTTCCCAAAACATGATCTTTAATTGTTGGATATAATTTTGTGATAAATGTATATATAATTTCTTTACTTATTTTCCTTTGGTGGACATAGATTTTTCTCCCAAATTTTCACAATGACAAATAAATCTGATAAAAATATTCCTGTACATAAATCTATGCCCATCTTGATAACTCATTTAAAATTATTTGCTAACATAGAATTGCATAATTCTAGGGTCCTTGATACATTTCTTAAAGTGCCAGGAGGGTAGAACTAGAAAAGCATTTCAGGCCATGTTTCTTAAACTTTTGAAACTGATGCGTGCCTTCTTTTGCTAAATATTACAATCAATTCTACTTGCCTTCATGATTCTGATAACTTCACCTTCTATACAGACTCATCCAAGATGTAGTCAGGCTTTACTTTTATAATTTTATAATTATAATATTATAAAAACTAAAGCTTCTCCTGTTTTCCAAATTTAACACTTTAATATTACTATGCTTTTAGAAGTACCTATTTCACAGCATTTTGCCTCACCTCCCCAAAGACCCACACCTTGTTTATATGGCTTCATTTAAGCCCAATAAGCATAGGTCAAAAAATAAAAGATTTTGTGATATGAAGGTACCTCCATCTTACTAAGACTCAGGAGCTACAGTAGATCTTATACTTAGAACTTAATTTATATTTATTTCACAAACAGTAGCAATAATAATGAGATGCAAAATTGTGTGCGTGTGTGTGTGTGTGTGTGCATGTGTGTATGTTTTGAGGGAGATACCTGCCACAATTCCACCAATGTTTTCAGTTTCCTGATTCCTTTAAAAATGCAAATTAGTCTCTGGAAATGGCTTTTGGTGGATTCAATTTTAGCAACTTAATTTTCTTCTTTACATTGGCTTCTTCTGACCATTCATCATTCAAATTAGACATCATCTCCTCAAAAAGACTGTAATGTAAACTCTAGGGGTACTCTCTCACACTTTGTTAATTCAACGATACTTTTAATATCTGATGATGATTATTATTGTTTATCATTTATTTGTGTGTTTATTGACTAGCTCTCCCCATTGGAATGTAAACACTCTAAGAGCAGGACCTTGTCATATTCCCAGTTCCTGGTATCATCCCTAGCATACAGTAGGTGCTTAAATACTTCCGAAAGACTGTGCATATTCTAATTCATCAGTTTAATTTTACATTCTGATTTTTTACCACGTAGGCTTATAAAATTTTAGCAACACATGTGTCTAAAACAAAAGAGGTTTTTAAAAGAAGCCAATGACTATGCATGTTGATAAAACAGCAAAAGAGCCTTTTGCTCTAGATTTTTCCCTGATGATCTCACAATCTCTGAGTGATAATTTCTGTGTTCAAAAAGTGTGATAGGGCTTCTAACAAAGTTAATATGCTAACTTTAAATTTTATTTATAAAGTTAATCACAGTTTTATTTACTAAGTGGTTTATAGACACATTTTAATTGGATTAATAAAGGAACCCCTAAAATAAATAAATGTAGCAATACAAAAATTAAACTTATGTTTCAACAGGATGCTAATTAATGGAATAGACCTTTTTTTCCTCATTTTGCTTTAATGACATTATTGTCAACCTAAGAATAAACTCACTACTTTATGAAGTGTTAAATGGGTATTTTATTTTACTTTAATTTTTTGGAGACAAGGTCTCGCTCCATTGCCCAGGCTGTAGGGCAATGGCACAATCATGGCTCACTGCAGCTTTGACTTCCTGGGCTCAGGCTATCCTCCTGCCTCAGCCTCCTGTATAGCTGGGATCACAGGTGCCCAAACCAGGCCTGGATAATTTTTTGATTTTTTTTTTTTGTGGAGATGGGAGTCTCCTTTTGTTGCCCAGACTGGTCTTGAACTCCTGAGCTCAAATGATCCTCTTGCCTTGGCCTTCCAAAGTGCTAGGATTACAAGTGCGAGCCACCATGCTTGGCTTAAATGTGTATTTTTAAAGTTGTACTCAAAACAACATGAAGTATCATCATGAAAATAAGTAAATAGCTATTCTTCATAAATCTTTTTGAATAACATCAAATGTCAAATTCTTCTGAATAATTAAATGATTAATGATAAAAATAATGAATTGGTTTTTGAGTCATGTGATATTATGAGTAAATTCTATTAAAATGTTTATAATGACATCACACAATGATCTTGTGCTCAGTGGATGGGAATACTGGGAGACACAGTGGGACAGAATCCACACCCAATAATTATTGATTTATCAAGCTGGGACTATGTACATTAGGCAAAACATAGATATTTGATATATCTAAATCATGGCTTATACTTTTAATACTATGATTATAAACTTAGCTTATGGAATATTTAAAGATAATTAAGAAGTCCACTCTATTCCTATACTTGCAAAAGCGAACACCTCATATTCTCCAATTGAGAAAAGTCCTACATAAAACCTGCCCTTATGTTTATATTCCAAAACAATATATACATGTAACAACAGACATGATTGGATTAAAAATAATAGCATTCCTATTTTGGAGAGGGAAGTCTGAGTGGCTACAACATAATTATCATTTTATTGGATAATAAATGAACATATTCATAATCTTTCCATCATTATTGGCTGAATTATGCTTGTTAGAGTAACCCTAAATGACATTTCCCCTTTCTAATTATCTTTCACCCCCATGTCAATTAGTCAAACAGCTCCTTCACAGTACCTAGTCAATCCCTCATTCAACCTCCCCCCATCTGTGTCACCTTTCACCTATTTATTCAAGACATGCATTTTTATTTATGAGCACACATCTTGCAGTTATATCTTTTTCCATATTTTTTAAACTGTGCAATACATTAGCCCCATTTTTGGTCTAGTTATTATTTTCATTGCTTATCTTCACTGTGCAGTCACTTCTTCCAAAATATACCTCTCAGATACATCCTTTGTAAGCGACCCAATAACTCTGCCAGGCTCCACTTAATCACTCAAACTACCGGTAGCACATTTACTTTTGTTTTATGTAGTTGTACAAGGATACCCTAAAAAGGCAAATCTCTCCTGCCCCTGCCACTCAGTAGAGAGAAATTCTCTAGCTTCAGATGTCCTTGAGCGTTCACTGCAGAAAAGTGTAAAAGTTCACAACCTGAGAATGAGGGATCATAATGATGTAGGAAGTTATATTTTTCATCAGCTCTCAAGGTACAGAGACAGGCTCCTGAGAGTGAGGCCAGTCCTCAGAGTCAAGGCAGCAGCCATGCTTGTCTGTGCTCATCTTGGTCAATAAGTTTATTTATACCAGGCCATATAGTGCTACAAAAATTCAGCAACTTATACACTCTAATCACATAGAAGTCTTCATTGAACTAAATGCTAAGTGTGGTAGGCTGCCACAAAATTGCAGTTCCTTCCATCAGGAGATGAATTTATCACTCCATATGCTGAATCTTGGCAGGCCTTGTGATTTGCTTTGACCAGTGAAATTTGATGCATATGATACTGTTCAAGTTTTGCACCTAAAACTCAAAAAGGCCTTATAACTTTCACTCTTGTTTCTTGGAATGCCATCATCATGTGAACAGTCTGAGCTAGCCCCATCGAGGATGAGAGACCATGTAAAGAGAGAAGTCTAGCTGTCCAGCCAGTCCAGCTGAGGCCCTAGACTTGTAAGTGAATATAGCCAGCAGCATGTGGAACAGGGATGAGCTGCTAGAGCTGGGCCCAGACTTAACTGCCAACTCACAGAATAAAAAATATTATTTCAAATAGCCAAAAACCATACTAAAAACAATTAAAAAGCCTAAAATAGGGTTTAACTTAATCATAGTATTGAGAGGCTACACAGCATTACTGGTTAACAGTAGAAGCTAGAAGCTGACTGGGTTTGAACCTTGGCTCCACCCTTTATTAGCTTGTGACCTTGCACAAGTTTTAAATTTTCTTATAAAATGGAGATTATAACCATATAGGATTGTTCTGGGAAAAAAGTAAGTTAATGTAGATGTGCCTAGCACATAGTAATTATCCAAATTGTTATTAGTCATATATATAGCTATCAAAGTCATATTACAGCAATTTTAATAGCACTGGGAAAAGGACCATGATTTTGTTAGGTGAAAAAACATACTACAAAATTATACATATAATTTTAATCTTAATTTACAAAAATGCTACTATTTATATAGACATAGGAATAGAACACCACTATATATGTTCTCTGGTAGTAGAAAAACATACTTTCTCATTGCCTTTTTGGATTTTCAAATTTTTCTATAATAAACACATATTAGCTCTGTAATCAGGGAAAATACTATCTTCAAAGAATTAAGTGTTATATCTGTAGAAGAGCTAATTAATGTTTCCCTAATCCTTAGAAGTATTAGGGAAGCTTTTTATTGGAAAGCTTCATGCCCAGTAATATGCTATTATTTCTCTTTCTGTTTTATTCAACTGGAGAAAAAGATATGGAGAGTCAGAAAGAATACCGCATTAACCTATTATGATCTAGATACTGCAAATAAAAATTAAGGCTATCTTTCAGATTGGTTCTAAAATGCCTCCGGGTGTCATGCCCACTTTTCTACTTGGAATATTGTCTCCCATCTCACCCTCTTGTTCTTCACTGAATAGTTCCCATTTATCTCAGTTTAAATGTCACTTTCTCAGAGAAGTCTTCCCTCATCATCCTAATCTTTACTTAACTTTCCAAGTCTTTAAATTAGGCTCCCCTTGTAATTCTCCCATATAATATCCAGTTCTTTTGCTTCACAGAAATTATTACAAACAACTGAGCTTTCTCTTCACCCTTGACATCCTACAAGACTGCAAAAGAAAAAGCAATTGAGACAGAGAAGTTCAGGTTAAAGCTTCACTTTGTGCCTTCGAAAATATATAAGGAGGTGGGAAGTGAAGGTCTATATGCATATGTGGAAAATACTTACTATGAAACACTTCCTTTCTTTAAAGCCAAAAAGTGAACAATTACCAGCTCTCAAATACATATCTTCAAAAAAAATTTATTTTTTATATTTTCTGCAAACCCACCTAGGAATGTACTCAAGAAATGTAGGGAATTGTTTTAAAGAATAGCAACGAGTTATACCAGAACATCTATGAACAAAACGATAAACTCACTATAATTCTGAAGGAAAAATTATTCATGATTTATTCCTGTATGTTAGCTGTTAGCACAGCTGTTATTTTTTGCTTTTCTGTAATATGGTGATTTCTCATAAGGAATACTGATTAAAAAAAACTTGGCTGCATTTACATAACAAATTTAAGAATACACCAACAAGGTTTGGGGGGTAATTTTCACATCTTATCTGTGCATTACTAGTATTTTGTCTACTCGGGATGCAGCTTAATATATGAACGTCAAATCTTTGTTGAAAAATGATGTATATCAATTTTGTTTATTCCCAAACCTGTTCGATGAGAATAAAATAATGCAAATTATGTCCATTTGGGGATTTGCAATACACCAAATGGTGTATTTATATATACACTAATATTTATATGCACTTTTACTATAAAAATATTTAGCACTCTTCAATTCATTTAGCAATGGCTGCCAAGTTCCTACTTGGATTAATCAATACCAAACAAAGGTAAAGTAATTTATACTTTATATAAAGTATATAAACAAATATAAATAAATCAATACCAAACAGAGGTAAAGTAATACCCTACTAGTCCCCTAGTAACCTTGAAAATCAGGTTACTCAAAGGAAAAATAAGACAACTCCTTACCCACTGAAGACACCCACCCAAATATACTGTGTCTGAATATGTATCTAGGAACACTCAAGTTCAATCAATCTCTCCAGCAAATATAATTAAATGTTCAAGATAACTACAGTCTAATAAAGTATCAGGTAAGATCTTTCATGAAACAAGAGGAGGAAGATTATTTCTGTGCAGATTTTAGAAAAGGGAGCCCAAAGAGCATATAATCTCTAAGCCCCATGAAATAAGTGATCTTTTATTGTGTTTATGTAGCTCACATATCAGGAATGAAACAAGTAGTAAAACCCATGGATGTTTAATGGCGTCATATGAAAAGTATCTCAAGGAGACTCCATTCAGTACTTGACTGACTGCTCATTGGAATGATGAGGATGGCAGAGAAAATGTAGCAGCCACAGAAATCTTAGGCACAAAGTACTCAGGTTGGAGAGGGAGGGAGTTTCAATATAACCAAATGAGGCATAGAGTGTTTTAGAGGATGTACTGAAGAAAAGCAAAAACTGTAAAAGTCTCTAATTTAACAAACAGATAAGCAAAATGTAAGACCAGCCATACACAGGAGGGCTCTGGGCCAAACCCTACCTACCGAAGTGTTTGGCTTGCACATGGTTTAAGAATAATAATATAAGGAAATTAATTGACAATATTTAAATCAAAAGATTTCACATAACAATTCTATTTCCTGCTTTACCTAAGAAACTGGACAATATGGTAACATTAGGCCAACATTCCTGCCTTGCAACAATTATCTGGAATGGAGCAGTGGCTGCTCCTCCAGAAAGGACTTGGTGTTCCAATTCACTGCAATAGCTTCCTGCTTCATTCCCATCAGCCTGGCCTCTATAGGCATGTGGGTTTTCAACTTCTGGAATAGAAAGTACCTTGAGATAAGGCTGAGGGTTTCACTATAGTCCTTGACAAGAGGTATAACTTATTTTGCTAAATAACCATTTATCCTACATTTCATAGTTTCTTCAGAAGGGTAAATGATGAATTCTTAGTAGATCATTATGCATTACCAGTGTGTGTAGGAGGGCCAGTAAGCCAGCTAAAACCATAAGCACACAGGTAACTTTCCTAAGGAAATTGAGACTGTGGTGATTCTTGACTTAGAGGAGGTAAAGGGTACAGAGAACCATCAAATTTCAATCCTCTACTTTCTTTCCTTCCTTCCTTCCTCCCTCCCTCCCTCTTTTCTTTTTCTTTCTTTCTTTCTTTCTCTTTCTTTCTTTTTCTTTTCTTTCTTTCTCTTTCTTTCTTTCTTTCCTTCTTTCTTTCTCTTTCCTTTCTTTTCTTTCTTTTTCCTTCCTTCCTTCCTTCCTTCCTTCCTCTCTTTCTGTCTTTCTTTCTTTCTTTCTTTCCACCATCATTGGCAATATCACATTGTCATTATCTCAGGAACTCATTTTGGGAATCGAATAATTATGGAATCGAATTGTACAATTACTCATTTTAGGATATATAAAATGCCACTGAAATTTTTCTGGATTAAAAAGATTGTTTTCTTTTAGCAAATAAATTCATCAAGTCTTTCAAAGGTATACTTGAGATCTTATAACCTGTTTACTTTCTCCTAGTCTTCAGGGAGATATTACTATATTCTGTGTGACAAGGCTCTTCCTCAGCCTGGGTAAAATAATCCTTGAAACAGTCTAACTTATTTTGTTCTACCTCCATGGCCACCACTGGATAACCTTCTGATTATCTGATGGATTTCATAGGTGCTCTGATATAATTAAGTTACTTACTCGGATAGCAAGCTCAAGTATTTCAGTCTTACACACACACACACACACACACACACACACACACACACACACATAAATAAATAAATAATCTGGTATATAAATTAATTTCTTGTAAATATAGATGGTCTGTGTTAGATCCCATGGGCTTATCACTCTTGAGAATAAGAAAAGTTTTTAACCTGGAAGAGCTACCCTGGACCACAGTTACTCCACAGGGTACTCCCACCATTGAGATCTTCCCTTCATATCCAGACTATTGTTGTGTTTGTTTGGTTTTGGATACCACCTTCCTCTAACTACATCATTACGAGAAAAACTAGGGAATTATTTCTACATATGGCTAGCCAGTTTTCCTTACACCTCATACAAAAATTAATTCAAGATGGATTAAAGACTTACATGTTAGACCTAAAACCATAAAAACCCTAGAAGAAAACCAGGCAATACCATTCAGGACATAGGCATGGGCAAGGACTTCATGTCTAAAACACCAAAAGCAATGGCAACAAAAGCCAAAATTGACAAATGGGATCTAATTAAACTAAGGAGCTTCTGCACAGCAAAAGAAACTACCATCAGAGTGAACAGGCAACCTACAGAATGGGAGAAAATTTTTGCAATCTACTCATCTGATAAAGGGCTAATATCCAGAATCTATAAATAACTCAAACAAATTTACAAGAAAAAAAGAAACAACCCCATCGTGGGCGAAGGATGTGAACAGATACTTCTCCAGAGAAGACATTTATGCAGCCAACAGACATGAAAAAATGCTCATCATCACTGGCCATCAGAGAAATGCAAATCAAAACCACAATGAGATACCATCTCACACCAGTTAGAATGGCAATCATTAAAAAGTCAGGAAACAACAGGTGCTGGAGAGGATGTGGAGAAACAGGAACACTTTTACACTGTTAGTGGGACTGTAAACTAGTTCAACCATTGTGGAAGACAGTGTGGCGATTCCCCAAGGATCTAGAACTAGAAATACCATTTGACCCAGGCATCCCATTATTGGGTATATACCCAAAGAATTATAAATCATGCTGCTACAAAGACACATGCACACGTATGTTTATTGAGGGACTATTCACAATAGCAAAGACTTGGAACCAACCCAAATGTCCAACAGTGACAGACTGGATTAAGAAAATGTGGCACATATACACCATGGAATACTATGCAGCCATAAAAAAGGATGAGTTCATGTCCTTTGTAGGGACATGGATGAAGCTGGAAACCATCATTCTCAGCAAACTATCACAAGGACAAAAAAATCAAACGCCGCATGTTCTCACTCACAGGTGGGAATTGAACAATGAGAACACATGGACACAGGAAGGGGAACATCACACACCGGGGGGCCTGTGGTGGGGTCGGGGGAGGGGGGAGGGACAGCATTAGGAGATATACTTAATGTTAAATGATGAGTTAATGGGTGCAGCACACCAACATGGCACATGTATACGTATGTAACATACCTGCACGTTGTGCACATGTACCCTAAAACTTAAAGTATAATAAATAAAAAAATTAAAATAACACTTAGGAATAGAGGTAGGGATGAAGCATGAAATAGAAAGAAGCATGAGGAATACCAAGGGCATAAAAGAAGAAGTCCTCACATGTCATTAATTCCATTCTCAATCATTTAACAATGTCTAAGAACGCCTACTCACAGCTCCTCCCAAGATACCATTGTATTCTGTTGCACTAAACTTTCTTGGAAATGCCTGAACAATGTGTTTACAACTCTAAGCCTTCACATATGTTGCTCTCTGGGCATAGAAAAACTTCTCCCCATTTTCTTAAAGTAACCTTTTATTATCCTGCCTAGAGTTACCTGTTTATTCCTCTTTCATCCTATGTGTGTTACATGTATGTTACAGCACTTGCCAAACTCTGTTTTAATATACACACATCCCGTGTCTTATTTATCTTTGTGTTCCTTGTTTCCAAACAAATTGTCAGGTACATAGTATGCAAACGATGCGCTTTAAGTTTAATTACTCTTTTTCCTCTTCTTTCAAAATACTAAAAAACTTGCTTTTTTTACTCTCCTAAAATATAACCATAGATAGAAAAGTTCTTCTTAATAATATATTAAAATCACCCAGCGGTAAATACACACACACAGATGCTAACTGCAGGTATGTATTCAATCAAAACTGAGTGGAGGCCAAATAGAATCTACTTTTCTTATTTTATTTTCAGCACAATTCCACATTCAGGGGATATCACCAGTGCCTAGAAAAGTGCCTGGCACACAGAAAATGACTTGTTGAACTAGATGTATTACAGGAACACAGAGATGAAGTAACAAATCAGAAAAACAGTGAACTAAGGATTAGAAAGTTTGGAATCTGCAATTTTCTAGTTTTATAACTTTGAGCAAGACACATTTAAACTGATCTTTAATTTCTTAATTTGTAAAAATAATAGATTAGACTAGTTTTCAAATTATTTTATCAGTAGTCTCCATTGTTGAATGAAATGTAAATGGAACTGCCATTAAATAAAACAGAAAAGATTCATTAGTAAAAATTCATAAGATCAAATTATGATACTACTTATTTAAATTCATTATTAAGAATAGGGGCCAGGTGCGGTGGCTCACTCCTGTAATCCTAGCACTTTGGGAGGCCAAGGTGGGAGGACTGCTTGAGGCCAGGAGCTTGAGACCAGCTTAGCAACATAGCAGAACCCTGTTTCTACAAAAAATTTTTACAAATTAATTGGGCATGGTGGTGCATGCCTGTAGTCCCAGCTACCTGGGAGACTGAGGCAGGAGGACTGCTTGAGCTCAGGAATTTGAGGCTGCAATAAACCATGATCATGCCACTGCACTTCAACTTGGGCAACAGGGCTAAACTGCATCTCTAAAAAAAAAAAAAAAGAGAGAGAGAGAATGAACATAGGTGACAATTGCAATTTTAAATTATCCTCATCAACAATGTTATTTCTGTATTTTGTTTTGGCTTTAAAATATTGACACAATTCTGATTACCACAAATACACTATTACAAATGGTAGCAGTTTTTTAAAAAATAATTTGGCTATATTAAGATTTCTGCAATTAAAATGGTCCAGCAGCTTGAATGAGGAGTATAGAATATCTTGTTTTCAAAACCGAGGGACTATAATCATTATTCATATTTCTGGTCACAAATATAAAAAATGGACAAGAACCACCCAAAACTTAAATGAAGCAAGAAAACTTTCCTTAATATAGTATTATCACATTAACTTATCATTGCAAACTACTTTAAAGTGCTAAAGTACACATGGCAGAAAGATGTCCCTACATCTGCTTATACTTAATGTAGCATACTAGTGCCAATCATAACCCCAAGAGATACAATCCTCAACACCCTAATCCTGAATGCTGAAATCCCAGAAGATCAAAATCCTTAAAGTCTAAAATCTTGAAAATCAGAATCCCAAAAACTCAAAATTTCAAATGCTGAAATCCTGAAAGTCAAATTCTGAGGAAGAGATTAGTGATTTTCACTTGTACGCGAGATAGTTGGATCATGTTAGGTGGAACTGTTACTTTGTTCTTGTCTTTATTTGGAAATTAAGTGTGGTTTAAGGGGATGTGTTTGGGTGCCAGGTTGATAAGAGGTGGACTGGTCGGCTTAAGTTTAGGTGTTAACTTGACTAGGTTAAGTAATACCTAGTAAAACATTATCTTTAGTGTATCTGTGATGGTGTTTCCAGGAGTGTGAGCCTGAGTGAACTAGGTGGGAAAGATCTTCTCTCAGTGTTGGCAGGCACCATCCAATCTGCTGGGGGCCTAGAGAGAAGTAATACAAAAGGCAAATGAGAACTTGGATACACATTTCTTTTGCAGCTTTGGACATCAGAACTACAGGTTGCTGGGCTTTGGACTCCAGGACTTACACCAGTGGCATCCCAGGGTCTCCAGCTTGCAGATGGCCTGCAATGGGACTTTTCACCCATCGTAATAGCATGAGCCAAGTCCCCTAATAAATCTTCTCTCATATATCTATATACATATTCTCTTGGTTATCTCTCTCTGGCCAACTCTGTCTAATATAGATTTGGTATCAAGAAGCCAAATATCCTTCCTTCTTCTTCACAATGCTACGGAAGAGATCTGTGAAACTATTCTGTTGCAAAAGGGCTAGGATCAGGTAAGTGTACAAGGCTACTTAATAATGACAGATACAAAGTTTAAAAGCTGATTATTATTGGTGTGTGAAAGCAGAAAATTGCTTAACTGAAATGTCTGAGCAGTAACCAGAATTTCAAGTGACAGCATTTACTTACAAAATGTGTAGGCCACTACGACTCTGCAAATACAAGTGCAGTGAGTGTTTTGAAGATCACAGTAGTGAAAAGGCAGATGAAAAATACAAAAAATCTCCCCTGCCAAATTATCAGTTGTGTATGACTTCTGTAGCTTCACATATAGCACCAATATGATACACTATGTATTTGATCTTTGCATCATTTCCAATACTGGATGTACAAAATATGTAAAACTTTTAGAGAGTTCTAATCCATTTTATGCATTTATTGCAAATTTGACTCCATGAAAGTACATTATCACAAGATGACTTTGTGTGAAAACATTGTGGGTGTACATAAAATGTTGTAACTTCCTCAATAAATAAAGACAGGTCCTTTTTGTATATCTGCATTTCAAAAAGATAAAAACCAAAATTCTCATGATCTCGGTTCTTTGGGCATATGTGGTGGTGACCTGTTAAGGCTTTTGATTAATCTCATCAAAAGACTTAGGTTGTCTGTCATGGTATTTCAGATGATTGCAGTCATAAAGCTAGGTGCAAACAATTACCAACCTTAGTAATAGGTGTTTATATATTTCACTTTTTGGCCTATTTCTTCATGAATAGGGTTCATCTGCTCATAAATGTTTCACCTATGTGACTGTCTTTAGTATATCTGTTTCTGCTGGCAAAAATATGTATGTTATTATTTCCTATTTCATTGTGTAAAGTGGCCTGTGAAGTGTTGTGACATGTTTTTATGTTTGTCAAATAGATCCTCTTTTCAAAGTGTAAATAAAAGTCTTTAAAGAATTTTTAAAATTATTTTTTCCAGAATAACATTTCTGAGATTTTGATCTTTTGAGATAGTAACTTTAAAGATTTTAGACACTAGGGAATTCAATGTTTCAGGATTTCAATATTTGGGGTTATGGCTTCAGGATTGTGGCTTTTGGGATTATGACCCAAATCCATGGCATACATATGCTGCAGCAGTGGTCTTGCTTGTATAATTTGATTTGGGTATGTAATATTGCACCCAAGATTTAAAAAGGCCAGCTATAAACTTAAAAATAAAAACATATAAGATGGCCAAATAGGAACAGCTCCAGTCTACAGCTCCCAGCGTGAGCGATGCAGAAGACAGGTGATTTCTGCATTTCCAACTGAGGTACTGGGTTCATCTCATGGGGGAGCGCCAGACAGTGGGTGCAGGACAGTGGGTGCAGTGCACCGTGTGTGAGCCGAAGCAGGGCAATGCCTCGCCCGGGAAGTGCAAGGGGTCAGGGAATTCCCTTTCCTGGTCAAAGAAAGGGGTGACAGATGGCACCTGGAAGATCAGATCACTCCCACCCTAATACTGCACTCTTCCAACGGGCTTAACAAACGGCACACCAGGAGATTATATCCCGCACCTGGCTCGGAGGGTCCTATGCCCAAGGAACCTCACTCATTGCTAGCACAGCAGTCTGAGATCAAACTGTAAGGTAGCAGCGAGGCTGGGGGAGGGGCGCCCACCATTGCTCAGGCTTGAGTAGGTAAACAAAGCGGCCAGGAAGCTCGAACCGGGTGGAGCCCACCACAGCTCAAGGAGGCCTGCCTGCCTCTGTAGGCTCCACCTCTGGGGGCAGGGCACAGACAAACAAAAGACAGCAATAAGCTCTGCAGTCTTAAATGTCCCTGTCTGACAGCTTTGAAGAGAGCAGTGGTTCTCCCAACACGCAGCTTGAGATCTGAGAACAGGCAGACTGCCTCCTCAAGTGAGTCCCTGACCCTCGAGTAGCCTAACTGGGAGGCACCCCCAAGTAGGGGCGTAGTGACACCTCACACGGCCGGGTACTCCTCTGAGACAAAACTTCCAGAGGAATGATCAGGCAGCAGCATTTGCGGTTCACCAATATCCGCTGTTCTGCAGCCACTGCTGCTGATACCCAAGCAAACAGGGTCTGGAGTGGACCTCCAGTAAACTGCAACAGACCTGCAGCTGAGGGTCCTGACTGTTAGAAGGAAAACTAACAAACAGAAAGGACATCCACACCAAAAACCCATCTGTACATCACCATCATCAAAGACCAAAGGTAGATAAAACCACAAAGATGGGGAAAAAACAGAGCAGAAAAACCGGAAACTCTAAAAATCAGAGCATCTCTCCTCGTCCAAAGGAACGCAGCTCCTCACCAGCAACGGAACAAAGCTGGACGGAGAACGACTTTGACAAGTTGAGAGAGGAAGGCTTCAGAAGATCAAACTACTCCGAGCTAAAGCAGGAAGTTCGAACCAATGGCAAAGAAGTTAAAAACTTTGAAAAAAAAATTAGACGAATGGATACCTAGAATAACCAATGCAGAGAAGTCCTTAAAGGACCAGATGGAGCTGAAAACCAAGGCATGAGAACTACATGAAGAATGCACAAGCCTCAGTAACCGATGCGATCAACTGGAAGAAAGGGTATCAGCGATGGAAGACGAAATGAATGAAATGAAGCGTAAAGAGAAGTTTAGAGAAAAAAGAATAAAAAGAAACGAACAAAGCCTCCAAGAAATATGGGACTATGTGAAAAGACCAAATCTACATCTAATTGGTGTACCTGAAAGTGATGGGGAGAATGGAACCAAGTTGGAAAACACTGCAGGATATAATCCAGGAGAACTTCCCCAATCTAGCAAGGCAGGCCAACATTCAAATTCAGGAAATACAGAGAACGCCACAAAGATACTCCTCGAGAAGAGCAACTCCAAGACACATAATTGTCAGATTCACCAAAGTTGAAATGAAGGAAAAAGTGGTAAGGGCAGCTTACCCACAAAGGGAAGCCCATCAGACTAACAGCTGATCTCTCAGCAGAAACTCTACAAGCCTGAAGAGAGTGGGGGCCAATATTCAACATTCTTAAAGAAAAGAATTCTCAACCCAGAATTTCATATCCAGCCAAACTAAGCTTCATAAGTGAAGGAGAAATAAAATCCTTTACAGACAAGCAAATGCTGAGAGATTTTGTCACCACCAGGCCTGCCCTAAAAGAGCTCCTGAAGGAAGCACTAAACATGGAAAGGAACAACTGGTACCAGCCACTGCAGAAACATGCCAAATTGTAAAGACCATCGATGCTAGGAAGAAACTGCATCAAATAACGAGCAAAATAACCAGCTAACATCATAATGACAGGATCAGATTCACACATAACAATACTAACCTTAAATGTAAATGGGCTAAATGCTCCAGTTAAAAGGCACAGACTGGCACATTGGATAAAGAGCCAAGACCCATCAGTGTGCTGTATTCAGGAAACCCATCTCACATGCAGAGACACACATAGGCTCAAAATAAAGGGATGGAGGAAGATCTACCAAGCAAATGGAAATCAAAAAAAGACAGGAGTTGCAATCCTAGTCTCGGATAAAACAGACTTTAAACCAACAAAGATCAAAAGAGACAAAGAAGGCCATTACATAATGGTAAACGGATCAATTCAACAAGAAGAACTAACTGTCCTAAATATATACACACCCAATACAGGAGAACCCAGATTCATAAAGCAACTCCTGAGTGACCTACAAAGAGACTTAGACTCCCACACAATAATAATGGGAGACTTTAACACCCCACTGTCAACATTAGACAGATCAATGAGACAGAAAGCTAACAAGGATATCCAGGAATTGAACTCAGCTCTGCACCCAGTGGACCTAATAGACATCTACAGAACTCTCCACCCCAAATCAACAGAATATACATGCTTTCCAGCACAACACCACACCTATTCCAAAACTGACCACATACTTGGAAGTAAAACACTCCTCAGCAAATGTAAAAGAACAGAAATTATAACAAACTGTCTCTCAGACCACAGTGCAATCAAACTAGAACTCGTGATTAAGAAACTCACTCAAAACCGCTCAACTACATGGAAACTGAACAACCTGCTCCTGAATGACTACTGGGTACATAACGAAATGAAGGCAGAAATAAAGATGTTCTTTGAAACCAACGAGAACAAAGACACAACATACCAGAATCTCTGGGACACATTCAAAGCAGTGTGTAGAGGGAAATTTATAGCACTAAATGCCCACAAGAGAAAGCAGGAAAAATCTAAAATTGACACCCTAACATCACAATGAAAAGAACTACAGAAGCAAGAGCAAACACATTCAAAAGCTAGCAGAAGGCAAGAAATAACTAAGATCAGAGCAGAACTGAAGGAAATAGAGACACAAAAAACCCTTCAAAAAATCAATGAATCCAGGAGCTGGATTTTGAAAAGATCAACCAAATTGATAGACCGCTAGCAAGACTAATAAAGAAGAAAAGAGAGAAGAATAAAATAGACACAAGAAAAAATGACAAAGGGGATATCACCACTGATCCCACAGAAATACAAACTACCATCAGAGAATACTATAAACACCTCTACGCAAATAAACTAGAAAATCTAGAATAAATGGATAAATTCCTCGACACATACACCCTCCCAAGACTAAACCAGGAAGAAGCTGAATCTATGAAAAGACCAATAACAGGCTCTGAAATTGAGGCAATAATTAATAGCTTACCAACTAAAAAAAGTCCAGGACCAGATAGATTCACAGCCGAATTCTACCAGAGGTACAAGGAGGAGCTGGTACCACTCCTTCTGAAACTATTCCAATCAATAGAAAAAGAAGGAATCCTCCCTACCTCATTTTATGAGGCCAGCATCATCCTGATACCAAAGCCTGGCAGAGACACAACCAAAAAAGAGAATTTTAGACCAATATCCTTGATGAACAGTGATGCAAAAATCCTCAATGAAATACTGGCAAACTGAATCCAGCAACACATCAAAAAGCTTATCCACCATGATCAAGTGGGCTTCATCCCTGGGATGCAAGGCTGGTTCAACATACGAAAATCAATAAACGTAATCCAGCATATAAACAGAACCAAAGACAAAAACCACATGATTATCTCAATAGATGCAGAAAAGGCCTTTGACAAAATTCAATACCCCTTCATGCTAAAAACTCTCAGTAAATTAGGTATTGATGGGATGTATCTCAAAATAATAAGAGCTATTTATGACAAACCCGTAGCCAACATCATACTGAATGGGCAAAAACTGGAAGCATTCCCTTTGAAAACTCGCACAAGACAGGGATGCCCTCTCTCACCACTCCTATTCAACATAGTGTTGGAAGTTCTGGCCAGGGCAATCAGGCAGGAGAAGGAAATAAAGGCCATTCAATTAGGAAAAGAGGAAGTCAAATTGTCCCTGTTTGCAGATGACATAATTGTATATCTAGAAAACCCCATCATCTCAGCCCAAAATCTCCTTAAGCTGATAAGCAACTTCAGCAAAGTCTCAGGATACAAAATCAGTGTGAAAAAATCACAAGCATTCTTACACAGCAATAATAGACAAACAGAGAGCCAAATCATGAGGGAACTCCCATTCACAATTGCTTCAAAGAGAATAAAATACCTAGGAATCCAACTTACAAGGGATGTGAAGGACCTCTTCAAGGAGAACTACAAACCACTGCTCAATGAAATAAAAGAGGATACAAACAAATGGAAGAACATTCCATGCTCATGGGTAGGAAGAATCAATATCATGAAAATGGACATTCTGCCCAAGGTAACTTATAAATTCAATGCCATCCCCATCAAGCTACTGATGACTTTCTTCACAGAATTGGAAAAAACTACTTTAAAGTTCATATGGAACCAAAAAGGAGCCCACATTGCCAAGTCAATCCTAAGCCAAAAGAACAAAGCTGGAGGCATCACGCTACCTGACTTCAAACTATACTACAAGGTTACAGTAACCAAAACAGCATGGTACTGGTACCAAAACAGAGATGTAGACCAATGGAACAGAACAGAACCCTCAGAAATAATGCCACATATCTACAACTATCTGATCTCTGACAAACCTGACAAAAACAAGCAATGGGGAAAGGATTCCCTATTTAATAAATGGTGCTGGGAAAACTGGCTAGCCATATGGAGAAAGCTGAAACTGGATCCCTTCCTTACGCCTTTTACAAAAATTAATTCAAGATGGATTAAAGACTTACATGTTAGACCTAAAACCATCAAAACCCTAGAAGAAAACCTAGGCAATACCATTCAGGACATAGGCATGGGCAAGGACTTCATGTCTAAAACACCAAAAGCAATGGCAACAAAAGCCAAAATTGACAAATGGGAGCTAATTAAACTAAAGAGCTTCTGCACAGCAAAAGAAACCACCATCAGAGTGAACAGGCAACCTACAGAATGGGAGAAAATTTTTGCAACCTACTCATCTGACAAAGGGCTTATGTCCAGAATCTACAATGAACTCAAACAAATTTACAAGAAAAAAACAAACAACCCCATCAAAAAGTGGGCGAAGGATATGAACAGACACTTCTCAAAAGAAGGCATGTATGCAGCCAAAAAACACATGAAAAAATGCTCATCATCACTGGCCATCAGAGAAATGCAAACCAAAACCACAGTGAGATACCATCTCACACCAGTTAGAATGGCAATCATTAAAAAGTCAGACAACAGGTGCTGGAGAGAATGTGGAGAAATAGGAACACTTTTACACTGTTAGTGGGACTGTAAACTAGTTCAACCATTGTGGAAGTCGGTGTGGTGATTCCTCAGGGATCTAGAACTAGAAATACCATTTGACCCAGCCATCCCATTACTGCGTATATACCCAAAGGATTATAAAACATGCTGCTATAAAGACACACGCACATGTATGTTTATTGCAGCACTATTCACAATAGGAAAGACTTGGAACCAACCCAAATGTCCAACAGTGATAGACTGGATTAAGAAAATGTGGCACATATACACCATGGAATACTACGCAGCCATAAAAAATGATGAGTTCATGTCCTTTGTAGGGACATGGATGAAGCTGGAAACCATCATTCTCGGCAAACTATTGCAAGGACAAAAAACCAAACACCGCAAGTTCTCACTCATAGGTAGGAATTGAACAATGAGAACACATGGACACAGGAAGGGGAACATCACACACCAGGGACTGTTGTGAGGTGGGGGGAGGGGCGAGGGATAGCATTAGGAGAGATACCTAATGTTAAATGACGAGTTAATGGGTGCAGCACACCAACATGGCACATGTATACATATGTAACAAACCTGCACATTGTACACATGTGTCCTAAATCTTAAAGTATAATAATAACAAAAAAAATATATATGGGCTGGGCGTGGTGGCTCATGCCTGCAATGCCAGTACTTTGGGAGGCCGAGGCAGGTGGATGATGAGGTCAGGAGATCGAGACCATCCTGGGTAATATGGTGAAATCCCATGTCTACTAAAAATACAAAAAATTAGCTGGACACAGTGGCACGCGCCTGTAGTCTCAGCTACTTGGGAGGCTGAGGCAGGAGAATCGCTTGAACCAGGGAGGCAGAGGTTGCAGTGAGCCAAGATCGTGCCACTGCACTCCAGCGTGGGTGACAGAGTGAAAATATAAAAAATAAAAATAAAAAATAAATAAAAACATATATTCATGGGAAGTTCAAATACCAACATAAAAATTAGTAGGGAAGCTTTAATCAGTAGTCCATAAAAATATAAACTAGTAGCGCAGTTTAGTTTTATTTTGTGATCCCTAATGTGTTACACTTTGGTACAACACATCTGAGTGTGCATGTTATTTTTATTACAGTCTTAAAATATTTAATGTATTTAAAATATTTAAATGTTGCAGCCAACATTTGGAAAACCTTGAAGAAGCTCCTGTGAACTGGATATTCTTTCTGGTCCTTTCAATTCCATCATTTCTACATAATCTAGAAAAGCAAGGGCCAGGCGTGGTGGCTTATGCCTGTAATCTCAGCACTTTGGGAGGCTGAGGCAGGTGGATCACCTGAGATCGGGGGTTCGAGACCAGCCTAACCAACATGGAGAAACCACATCTCTACTAAAAATACAAAATTAGCCTGGCGTGGTGGCGCATGCCTGTAGTCCCAGCTACTTGGGAGGCTGAGGCAAGAGAATCACTTGAACTCAGGAGGCGGAGGTTGCAGTGAGCCAAGATTGCACCACTGCATTCCAGCCTGGGCAACAGAGCAATACTATGTCAAAAAACAAAACAAAACAAAAAAACAACAAAAAAAAAACAAGAAAGAATTTATAAGGATGTTTTTGATTTCTTCAAATAAATCTTGTACACATTTACTGAGATTAGACACTCATGGGAGAAGAAAGAGCCTGATCAGACAGAAGTGGAGAACTTGTGTTAGGGAGTATCAAGAAATATTACATTTAAGAAAACATGTCAGTCTTCCTAGAACAGGCAGAATTCCTATACAGATAAGCTAAAAACAGCTTGGTATCATAAATCCATGAAACCCTATAAACAGAAACATTGCTGGTCTATAGGTATCTTAACTTACAAATGCAATTTCATTCCTATGTAGCTATTTTCTGATAACATCTATCAGACGTAGAATAACTTTTCACTGAATTTGCCTTTGTTTACTTGAAGAACATATTCTGATTTGAACTACAGAGGAAACTCTCTTAACTGACTTCTATATTTAAACAAATCACTGAATTAATCAAAATTGCATTTCCTTTTGGACACAGAATGGAAAGAGACGGGAAGAAAGCAAGCAACCTTGAAAACATATTTGAGGATATTATCTATGAAAACTTTCCCAATCTCACTAGAGAGGCCAACATTCAAATTCAAGAAATGCAGAGAACCCCTGCAAGATATTACACAAGAAGACCATTCCTAAGACATAATCATCAGATTTTTGAAGGTTGAAATGAAAGAAAAAAATGTTAAAGGCAGCTAGAGAGAAGGGGCAGGTCACCTACAAGGGAAATCTCTTCAGGCTAATAGCAGACCTTTCAGCAGAAACCCTATAAGCCAGAAGAGATTGGGGCCCTATATTCAGCATTCTTAAAGATAAAAATGTCCATCTAAGCATTTCATATCCAGGCAAACTAAGCTTCACAAGTGAAGGAGAAATAAGATCCTTTTCAGACAAGCAAATGCTAAGAGAATTCATTACTATCAGACCTGCCTTATAAGAGGTCCCTTGATATGGTAAGGAAAGACTGTTATCAGCCACTCCAAAAAAAGTACACAGATGAGTGACACTATAAAGAAACCACACAAACAAATCTGCATAACCAGCTAACAACACAATGACATTATTGATATGTACAGATTTGATCCTAACTATGAATGTAAGTGGATGAAATGCCCCAATTAAAAGGCACACAACAGCAAGCCAGATAAAGAAGCAAGACTCAAAGGTATGCTGTCTTCAAGTGATCCATCTCACATGCAATGACACCCATGGGCTCAAAGTAAAGGGATGGAGAAAAATCTACCAAGAAAATAGAAAACAGAAAAAAGCAGAGGTTGCTACTCTAATTTCAGACAAAACAGATTTTAAACCAATAATGATCAAGAAAGACAATGAAGACCACAGCAATGCTTACCATTACGTAAATGACAAAGGATTCAATTCCACAAGAAGACCTAACAATCTAAATATATATGCACCCAACATTCATAAAACAAGCACCCAGATTCATAAAACAAGTTCTTAGAGACCTATGAAGAGGTGTAGATTCCCACACAACACCTCACTGACAGTATTAGACAGATCATCAAGGCAGAAAACTAAAAATGACATTCAGGACTTGAAATGGACTCTTGACCAAATGGACAAAACAGATATCTACAGAACTCTTTACCCCAAAACACCAGAATATACATTCTTCTCATCGCCACATGACACATACTCTAAAATGGATCACACATTTGGACGTAAAACAATCCTTCGCAAATGCAAAGAACCAAAATCAACCAACCCCACTCCTGAACCACAGCACAATAAAAACAGAAAACAACAGTAAGATAATCACTCAAAACCATACAAGTACATGGAAATTAAACAACCTGCTCCTGAATGACTTTTAGGTAAATAACGAAATAATCAAAAAGTGGGAAAACTCTCAAATTAACAACCTGACATTACAAGTAAAAGTACTAGAAAAGCAAGACAAAAGTAACCCCAAAGCTAGCAAAAGACAAGAAATAACAAAAATCAGAGCTGAACTGAAGGAAATTGAGCCAGGAAAACCCACACAAAATATGAACGAATCCAGAATTTGTTTCTTTGAGAAAATTAATAGGATAGGTAGAACAGTTGCTAGACAAAGAAAAAAGAAGATCCGAATGAACGCAATTAGAAATGACAAAGGGTATGTTACTACTGACACCACAGAAATACAAAAGAACCATCAGCCACCGCTGTGACCACAAACTAGAAAATCTAGAATAAATGTATAAACTCTGGAAACATACAACCTCTCAAGACTGAACCAGGGTGAAACTGAATCCCTGAACAGACCAATAATGAGTTCTGAAATTGAATCAGTAATAAAAAGCCTACCAACCAGAAAAAACCCAGGACCAGATGGATTCACAGCTGAATTCTACCGGGTGTATAAAGAAGACCTGGTACCATTTCTACTGAAACTATTCAAAAGAAAAAAAAAAAAGAAAGAAAAAGAAAAAAGAAAACAAACAAACAAACAAACAACAACAACAAAAACGGGGAGGAGGGACTCCTCCCTAACTCGTTCTATGAAGCCAGCATCACCCTGATAACAAAAGCTGGCAGACACACAACAAAAAAAGAAAACTTCAGGCCAATCTCCTTGATGAACATCAATGCAAAAACCCTCAACAAAATACTAGCAAATTGAATCCAGAAGCACAACAAAAAGTTAATCCACCACGATCAAGTAAGCTCCATCCCTGGGATGCAAGGTTGGTTCCACATATGCAAGTCAATAAATGTGAGTCATCACATAAACAGAACTAAATACAAAAACTACATGATCATCTCAATAGATGCAGAAAAGGCTTTTAATAAAATTCAACTTCTCTTCATATTAAAAACTGCCAATAAACTAGGCATTGAAGGAACATACTTCAAAGTAATAAGAGCCGTCTATGACAAACCCACAGCCAATATCATACTGAATTGGCAAATGCTGAGAGAATTCCCCTTGAAAGCCAGCACAAGACAAGGATGACCTCTCTCACCACTCCTATTCAACATAGTACTAGAAGTCCTGGCCAGGGCAATCAGTAAAGAGAAAGAAATAAAAGGCATCCAAATAGAGAGGAAGTTAAACTATCCCTGTTTGCAGATGACATGATTTTATATCTAGAAAACCCCAAAGTCTCTTCCTTCAATCTGATAAAAAATTAAGCAAAGTTTCAGAATACAAAATCGAAGAACAAAAATTAGTAGCATTCCCATACACCAACAACATCAAAGCTGAGGTCAAATCAGGAACACAATCCCACTTACAACTGCCACAAAAAGAATAAAATACCTAAGAATATAGCTAACCAGGGATGTGAAAGATCTCTACAACAAGAATTACAAAACACTGCTCAGAAAAATCAGAGACAATACAGACAACTTAAAAAAATTCCATGTTCATGGATAGGAAGACTCAGTATCATTAAAATGGCCATACTACTGAAAACAATTTACAGATTTAATGCTATTCCTATCAAACTACCAATGACATTCTTCACAGAATTAGAAAAACTATTTTAAAATTCACATGAAACCAAAACAGCACCCAAATAGCCAAAGCACTCCTAAGGAAAAAGAGCAAAGGTGAAAGCATCACATTATCCAACTTCCAACTATACTACGAGGCTACAGTAACCAAAAGAGCATGGTACTGGTACCAAGACAGACACATAGACCAATGGAATAGAATAGAGGGCCCAGAAATAAAGCCGCACGCCTACAACCATCTGATCTCCAACAAAGTTGACAACAACAAGAAATGGGGAAAGAATTCCCCATTCAATAAATGTTGATGGGATAATTGTCTAGCCATATGCAGAAGATTGAAACTGGACCCCTACCTTATACCACACACAAAAATCAACTCAAGATGGATGAAAGACTTAATGTAAAACCTCAAACTATAAAATCACTGAAAGATAACCTAGGAACTATTCTGGATATAGGACTTGGCAGATATATAACTATTCTGGATATAGGACTTGGCAAAGATTTCATGATGAACACAGCAGAAGCCATTGCAACAAAAAAACCAAAATTGACAAATGGGATCTAATTAAACTAACGAGCTTCTGCACAGCAAAAGTAACTATCTACAGAGCAAAGAGACAATCTACAGAATGGGAGAAAGTATTTGCATCTGACAAGGGTCTAATATCCAGAATCTTATATCTAATATCCAGATTCTTATAAGAATCTATAAGAAACTTAAACAAATGAACAAGAAACAACCCCATTAAAAAGTGGGCAGAGGACATTAGAGACACTTTGCAGAAGAAGACATATATGCAGCCAACAAGCATATGAAAAAATGCTTAATATCACTAATCATCAGAGAAATGCAAATCAACATCACAAGAAGATACCATCTGACACCAATCAGAAAGGCTACTATTAAAAAGTAAAAAAAGAACAGATGCTGTGAGGTTCTGGAGAAAAGTGAGTGCTAACGGGAGTGTAAGTTGGTTCAGCCATTGTGGAAAGCAGTTTGGTGATTTCTCAAAGAGCTTAAAAAAGCATTACCACTCCACCCAGCAATTCCATTTTGGGGTATATACCCAAAGGAATATAAATCATTCTATCATAAAGACACATGCACGTGTGTGTCCACTGCAGCGCTATTCAAAACAGGACAGACATGGAATCAACCTAAATGTCCATCAATGGTACACTGGATAAAGAAAATGTGGCACATATACACCATAGAATACTATGAAGCCATAGAAAAGAATAAGATCATGTCCTTTGAAGAGACATGGACGGAGCTGCAGGCCATTATCCTAAACAAATACAGAAAAAGAAAACCAAATGCTGCATGTTCTCACTTATAAGTGCAAGCTAAACAATGAGAACATGTGGATAACAGAAGAACAACAGACACTGGGGCCTAGTTGAGAGTGGAGGTGGGGGGGAGAGAGAGGATCAGAAAAAATACCTATCAGGTAGTATGCTTATTACCTGGGTGATGAAATTGTCTGTACACCAAACCCCTGTGACATGCAGTTTACCTGTGTAACAAACCTTCACGTGTACACCAAACCTAAAATAAATGTTAAAACCCAGACAGAATGCTTACTTCTGCTCTTACTGGTTGTATGATTTCCAATATGAGTTGTGTTGTTTCCAAAGTGGTATGAGCCAATAATATTTATTGGTCTAATTTCGAAATTTAATAAAATATTTTGTAAACTGATGAAATACAAGTATAAAAAGTGAATGTTTCTACGAAAAATAAGTTGAAAGCAAAGTTTTAACACCAGCCTTTTAAAAAATAAGGTTGAATGAAATGAGAGAGAGGAGAATTATAGGGAAAGGAATCCTAAAAATCTGGAATAATTCTATACTCAGATCACCTTGCAAGTGGCTTTGAGTTCTTGTTCCTCTCCAAAGTGGGGGGGAAAAAAGGAAAGTGTTTTATGTTACATTATGTGTAAAGACAGACTGTACTCCAATCAGTAAACTCATAAAAAAACAGTATAAATTTATTCAAGGTAAAACAAAATGTTTAATTATAAGTACTTTTAGATAATTCTCTGTTTAAACAAATCTTTTCAATTAACCAACTATTGGTTCAGATTGTGTTGGGTAAGAGGCCTTTTCTTGCTGTTACAAAAGTAATACTTAATTGTTTGTGAGTGAGAATCTGAATTTCATGTTGAAATGATGAAGTTGTTTAGAGTTTAAGGTTGATTTTTCATTTTATTCTCTTATTATTTTAAAAAACATTGATAAAGAACATAGTATGTAATATTAAGTGGAAATATCTATTAGATATAAAATCTCTGAAAATAAATATACCTAACAATAGCCTAAAAATAATTGACATTTGTAAATGATAGAATTACAATGAGAAGCTGATTAATAGACAGTAAGCAAACATTTCTCAAAAATGGATAAATAAAATAGGCAAGAAATTAATGAAGATATACAAGATCTAAACTATAATAAACCAGTGTGCTCAATCTATTGGAAACACACAAGGAATGACATAAATTTACAGGAATTATAGATACACGTTTTTAAAAAAACAACATATGAAAGTGAAAAAATTAGCACAGTATGTTGGTTAAGAGAATAATTTCTGGATCCAGACTGCTAGGATTACATCATAGTCTGCTACCTGCTGTGAGACTTAGTGACAGTTACCTCCCCATCCCTTAGTTTCCTTATCTGCCAAATGAAGATAATAGATTGTTCAGAAAATGCAATAAATGAAGATTTCCAAAGGGCTTAGTGACTGGCACTAAGTAAGCATTAAATAGTAAGCACTAAATTTATTAATTGTAAATAAATAGTTGGCCACAAGGGAAATCTCAATGATTCCAAACAACTGAATTCACACAGAATGTATGCTCTGGTCAAATTCTCATAAAAATGAAATGCCATAAGAAAACATTATTGCCAAAAACCGATACGTTTGCCAATTTTAAAAATAGTCATCAATATACAGGTAGTTTTTAAGTTCTGGGGTACATGTGCAGAATGTGCACATTTGTTACATAGGTATACATGTGCCATGGTGGTTTGCTGCACCCATCAACCCATCATCTCCATTAGGTATTTCTCTTAATGCTATCCCTCCCCTAGCCCCCCACCCCGTGACAGGCCCCGGTGTGTAATGTTCCCTTCCCTCTGACCATGTGTTTTCATTATTTAACTCCCACTTATGAGTGAGAACATGTGGTGTTTGGTTTTCTGTTCTTATGTTAGTTTGCTGAGAATGATGGTTTTCAGCTTCATCTATGTCCCTGCAAAGGACATGAACTCATCTTTTTTCATGGCTGCATAGCATTCCATGGTGTATATGTGCCAAATTTTCCTTATCCAGTCTATCATTGATGAGCATTTGGGTTGGTTCCAAGTCTTTGCTATTGTGACCAGTATCGCAATAAACATATGTGTGCATGTGTCTTTATAGTAGAATGATTTATAATCCTTTGGGTATATACCCAGTAATGGGATTGCTGGGTCAAATGGTATTTCTAGTTCTAGATCCTTGAGGAATTGCCACACTCTCTTCCACAATGGTTGAACTAATTTACACTCCACCAACAGTATAAAAGTGTTCCTATTTCTCCACCTCCTCCCCAGCATCTGTTGTTTCCTGACTTGTTAATGAACACCATTCTAACTGGTATGAGATGGTATCTCATTGTGGTTTTGATCTGCATTTCTCTAATGACCAGTGATGATGAGCTTTTTTTTTCATATGTTTTTTGGCTGCATAAATGTCTTCTTTTGAGAAGTGTCTCTTCATATTCTTCTCCCACTTTTTGATGGGATTGTCTCTTTTTCTCTTGTAAATTTGTTTAACTTCTTTGTAGATTCTGGATATTAGCCCTTTGTGAGATTGATAGATTGCAAAAATTTTCTCCCATTCTGTAGGTGGCCTGTTCACTCTGATGAGAGTTTCTTTTGCTGTGCAGAAGCTTTTTAGTTTAATTGAATCACATTTGTCAATTTTGGCTTTTGTTGCCATTGCTTTTGGTGTTTTGGTCATGAAGGCTTTGCCCATGCCTATGTCTTGAATGGTATTGCCCAGGTTTTCTTCTAGGGTTTTTATGGTTTTAGGTTTTACATTTCAGTCTTTAATCCATCTTGAGTTCATTTTTGCATAAGGTATAAAGAAGGGGTCCAGTTTCTGTTTTCTGCCTATGGCTAGCTAGTTTTCCCAACACCGTTTATTAAATAAGGAATCCTTTCACCATTGCTTGTTTTTGTCAGGTTTGTCAAAGATCAGATGGTTGTAGATGTGCGGTGTGATTTCTGAGGCCTCTGTTCTGTTCCATTGGTCTATATGTCTATTTTGGTACCAGTGCCATGCTGTTTTGGTTACTGTAGCCTTGTAGTATAGTTTGAAGTCAGGTAGTGTGATGCCTCCAGCTTTGTTCTTTTTCCTTAGGATTGTCTTGGCTATACGGGCTCTTTTTTGGTTCCATATGAAATTTAAGGTAGTTTTTCTAGTTCTTTGAAGAAACTCAATGGTAGCTTGATGGGGATAACATTGAATCTATAAATTACTTTGGGCAGTATGGCCATTTTCACGATACTGATTCTTCCTATCTGTGAGCATGGAGTGTTTTTCCATTTCTTTGTGTCCTCTCTTATTTCGTTGAGCAGTGGTTTGTAGTTCTCCTTGAAGAGGTCCTTCACATCCCTTGTAAGTTGTATGCCTAGATATTTTATTCTCTTTGTAGCAATTGTGAATGGGAGTTCACTCATGATTTGGCTCTCTGTTTGTCTGATATTGGTGTATAGGAATGCTTGTGATTTTTGCACATTGATTTTGTGTCCAGAGACTTTGCTGAAGTTCCTTATCTGCTTAAGGAGATTTTGGGGAGAGATCACGGGGTTTTATAAATACACAATCATGTCATCTGCAAACACAGACAATTTGACTTCCCCTCTTCCTATTTGAATACGCTTTATTTCTTTCTCTTGTCTAATTGCCTTGGCCAACACTTCCAATACTATGTTGAATAGGAGTGGTGAGAGAGGGCATCCTTGTCTTGTGCCGGTTTTCAAAGGGAATGCTTCCAGTTTTTGCACATTCAGTAGGATATTGGCTGTGAGTTTGTCATACATAGCTCTTTTTTTTTTGGTGGACATTTTTGTGTATTTCCTTCTTTTTTTTAATTCTTTTTTATTTTTATTATACTTTAAGTTTTAGGGTACATGTGCATAATGTGCAGGTTTGTTACATATGTATACATGTGCATAATGTGCAGGTTTGTTACATATGTATACATGTGCCATGTTGGTGTGCTGCACCCATTAACTCGTCATTTAACATTAGGTATATCTCCTAATGCTATCCCTCCCCTCTCCCCCCACCCCACAACAGGCCCTGGTGTGTGATGTTCCCCTTCCTGTGTCCATGTGTTCTCATTGTTCAGTTCCTACCTATGAGTGAGAACATGCGGTGTTTGGTTTTTTGTCCTTGCGATAGTTTGCTGAGAATGATGGTTTCCAGCTTCATCCATGTCCCTACAAAGGACATGAACTCATCCTTTTTTATGGCTGCATAGTATTCTATGGTGTATATGTGCCACATTTTCTTAATCCAGTCTGTCATTGTCGGACATTTGGGTTGGTTCCAAGTCTTTGCTATTGTGAATAGTGCCCCAATAAACATACGTGTGCATGTGTCTTTATAGCAGCATGTTTTATAATCCTTTGGGTATATACCCAGTAATGGGATGGCTGGGTCAAATGGTATTTCTAGTTCTAGATCCTGAGGAATCGCCACACTGACTTCCACAATGGTTGAACTAGTTTACAGTCCCACCAACAGTGTAAAAGTGTTCCTATTTCTCCACATCCTCTTTTTAATGATTGCCATTCTAACTGGTGTGAGATGGTATGTTATTGTGGTTTTGATTTGCATTTCTCTGATGGCCAGTGATGATGAGCATTTTTTCATGTGTTTTTTGGCTGCATAAATGTCTTCTTTTGAGAAGTGTCTGTTCATATCCTTTGCCCACTTTTTGATGAGGTTGTTTGTTTTTTTCTTGTAAATTTGTTTGAGTTCATTGTAGATTCTGGATATTAGCCCTTTATCAGATGAGTAGGTTGCAAAAATTTTCTCCCATTCTGTAGGTTGCCTGTTCACTCTGATGGTGGTTTCTTTTGCTAAACACTGCTTTAAACGTGTCCCAGAGATTCTGTTACCTTGTGTCTTTGTTCCCATTGGTTTCAAGGAACATCTTTATTTCTGCCTTAATTTCGTTATTTATCCAGTATTCATTCAGGAGCAGGTTGTTCAGTTTTCATGTAGTTGTGTGGTTTTGAGTGATTTTCTTAATCCTGAGTTTCAATTTGATTGCACTGTGGTCTGACAGACTGTTTGTTATGATTTCTGTTCTTTTGCATTTGCTGAGGAGGGTTTTACTTCCAATTATGTGGTTAATTTTAGAATAAGTGTGATGTGGTGGTGAGAAGAATGTATATTTTGTTGATTTGGGGTGGAGAGTTCTGTAGATGTCTATAAGGTTGCCTTGGTCCAGAGCTGAGTTCCAATCCTGAATATCCTTGTTAATTTTCTGTCTTGTTGGTCTGTCTAGTGTTGACAGTGGGGTGTTAAAGTCTCCCACTATTATTGTGTGGGAGTCTAAGTCTCTTTGTAGGTCCTTAAGAACTTGCTTTATGAATCTGGGTGCTCCTGTATTGGGTGCATATATATTTAGGATAATTAGCTCTTCTTGTTGCATTGATCCCTTTATCATTATAATGGCCTTCTTTGTCTCTTTTGATCTTTGTTGGTTTAAAGTCTGTTTTATCAGAGACTAGGATTATGACCTCTGCTTTTTTTTTTTTTTTTTTTTTTTTTTTGAGACGTAGTCTTGCTCTGTTGCCCAGGCTGGAGTGCAGTGGTGCAATCTCAGCTTACTGCAAGCTCTGCCTCCTGGGTTCACACCATTCTCCTGCCTCAGCCTCCCGAGTAGCTGGGACTACAGGCACCTGCCACCATGCCTGGCTAATTTTTTGTAGTTTTAGTAGAGATGGGGTTTCACTGTGTTAGCCAGGATGGTCTCGATCTCCTGACCTCGTGATTTGCCTGCCTTGGCCTCCCAAAGTGCTGGGATTACAGGTGTGAGCCACCACGCCCGGCCATGACCCCTGCTTTTTATTGCTTTCCATTTGCTTGGTAAATATTGCTCTATCCCTTTATTTTGAACCTATGTGTGTCCTTGAACATGAGCTGGGCCTCCTGAATGCAGCATACCCATGGGTCTTGACTCTTCATCCAATTTGCCAGTCTGTGTCTTTTAATTGGGGCACTTAGTCTGTTTACATTTAAGGGTAATATTGTTATGTCTGAATTTGATCCTGTTATTATGATGCTAGCTGGTTATTTTGCCAATTAGTTGATTCAGTTTCTTCATAGTGTCGATGGTCTTTACAATTTGGTATGTTTTTGCAGTGGCTGGTATCGGTTCTTCATTTCTATGTTTAGTGCTTCCTTCAGGAGCTCTTGTAAGGTAGGCCTGGTGGTGATGAAATCTCTTAGCATTTGCTTGTCTGTAAAGTATTTTATTTCTCCTTCACTTATGAAGCTTAGTTCGGCTGGATATGAAATTCTGGGTTGAAATTTCTTTTCTTTAAGAATGTTGAATATTGGCCTCCACTCTCTTCTGGATTGTAGGGTTTCTGCTGAGAGATCTGCTGTTAGTCTGATGGGCTTCCCTTTGTGGGTAACCTGACCCTTCTCTCTCATTGCCCTTAATATTTTTTCCATCATTTCAACCTTGGTGAATCTGACAATTATGTGTCTTGGGGTTGCTCTTCTCGAGGAGTATCTTTGCGGTGTTCTCTGTATTTCCTGAATTTGAATGTTGGCCTGTCTTGCTAGGTTGGGGAAGTTCTGGATAATATCTTAAAAAGTGTTTTCCAACTTGATTCCATTCTCCCCATCACTTTCAGGTATGCTAATCAAGCATAGATTTGGTCTTTTCACATAGTCCCATGTTTCTTGGAGGCTTTGTTTCTTTTCATTCTTTTTTATCTAATCTTGTCCTCTCACTTTATTTCATTAAATTGGTCTTCTTTCTCTGATATTCTTTCTTCCACTTGATCATTTTGGCTATTGATACTTGTGTATGCTTCACGAAGTTCTCGTGCTGTGTTTTTCAGCTCCATCAGGTCATTTATGTTCTTCTCTAAAGTGGTTATTCTAGTTAGCCATTTGTCTAACCTTTTTTCAAGGTTCTTAGCTTCCTTGAATTGGGTTAGAACACGGTCCTTTAGCTCAGAGGAGTTTGTTATTACCCACCTTCTGAAGCCAACTCTGTCAATTTGTCAAACTCATTCTTTGTCTAGTTCTGTTCCCTTGCTGGTGAGGAGTTGTGATCCTTTGGAGGAGAAGAGGCATTCCCGTTTTTGGAATTTTCAGCCTTTTTGCGCTGGTTTCTCCCTATCTTCGTGGATTTATCTACCTTTGGTCTTTGTGTTGGTGACCCTCAGATGGGGTCTCTGAATGGATTTCCTTTTTATTGATGTTGATGCTATTCCTTTCTGTTTGTTAGTTTTCCTTGTAAGAGTCAGGCCCCTTTGCTGCAGGTCTGCTGGAGTTTGCTGGAGGTCCACTCCAGACCCTGTTTGCCTGGGTATCAGCAGCAGAGGCTTCAGAACATCAAAGATTGCTGCCTGTTCCTTCCTCTGGAAGCTTCTTCCCAGAGGGGCACCTGTCAGATGCCTGCCAGAGCTCTTCTGTATGAGGTGTCTGTCAGCCCCTACTGAAAGGTATCTCCCAGTCACGATACATGGGGGTCAGGGACCCACTTGAGGAGGCAGTCTGACCCTTATCAGAGCTTGAATGCTGTGCTGGGAGATACACTGCTGTCTTCAGAGCTGTCAGGCAGGGACATTTAAGTCTGCTGAAGCAACCGCCCCTTCCCCCAGGTGCTGTGTCCCAGGGTGATGGGATTTTTATCTGTAAGCCCCTGACTGGGGCTACTGCCTTTCTTTCAGATATGCCCTGCCCAGAGAGGAGGAATCTAGAGAGGCAGTCTGGCTGCAGCAGCCTTGCTGAGCTGTGGTGGGCTCCGCCCAGTTCGAACTTCCTGGCAGCTTCGTTTACACTATGAGGGTAAAACTGCCTACTCAAGTCTCAGCAATGGTGGATGCCCCTCCCCCCACCAAGCTCGAGTGTCCCAGGTGGACCTCAGACTGCTGTGCTGGTAGCAAGAATTTCAAGCCAGTGGATTTTGGCTTGCTGGGCTCCCTAGGGGTGGGACCCACCGAGCCAGACCACTTGTCTCCCTGGCTTCAGCCCCCTTTCCAAGGGAGTGAACGTGTTCTGTCTCACTGGCGTTCCAGGCGCCACTGGGGTGTGGAAAAAAAAAAAAAACTTCTGCAGCTAGCTTAGTGTCTGCCCAAACAGCCACCCAGTTTTGTGCTTGAAATACAGGACCCTGTTGGCGTAGGCATTGAGGGAATCTCCTGGTCTGCGGGTTGCAAAGACCATGGGAAAAGTGCAATATCTGGGCCAGAAGTCACTGTTCCTCATAGCACAGCCCCTCACGGCTTCCCTTGGCTAGGGGAGGGAAATACCCTGACCACTTGTGCTTCCCAGGTGAGGCAATGCCCCACCCTGCTTTGGCTTGCCCTCCATGGGCTGCATCCACTGTCCAACTTGTCCCAATGAGATGAATCAGGTAGCTCAGTTGGAAATGCAGAAATCACACGCCTTATGCATCAATCTTGCTGGGAGCTGCAGACCGGAGCTGCTCCTGTTCAGCCATTTTGAGATTAGACCTCTCACAGGCAATGTTAAAAGGCAATTTGAGGATAGTGATCACAAATTTGTGACAGAATTCAAAGTGTGACTTAATCCAGCAGAACATCACTTTTCATGGGTGTAGTGGCTCATGCCTGTAATCTCAGCATTTTGGGAGGCCAAGACAGGTGGATCACTTGAGCCCAGGAATTCAAGACCAGCCTTGGCAAAATGGCAAAACCCTGTCACTACCAAAAATACAAAAACATTAGCTGGGTGTGGTGGTGTGTGCCTGTGGTCACAGCTCTTTGGGAGGCTGAGGTGGGGGATTGCTTGAGTCTGGGAGGCAGGAGGTTGCAGTGAGCAGAGATAGCACCACCATACTCCCAGCCTGAGCAACAGAGTGAGACCTTGTCACAAAACAAAACAAAAAATGACTTATCAGACAAGAGGGCAATATGGGTAGAGCTGGACCTGGCTTGTTGAGTATAGTGATAGAAAAAGCGAAAACAAAACAGATCATGTGATGTTTGCAATACAGTATCAAACTGTTCTAAAAACATATACACAAATACACAGAGTTGAGGCAGAGAAGAATAATAATGTGGGAAAATGTTAATAACTGCTGAATTTGTGTTGAACTCTGAATTATTGCAACTTCTCTGTCATTGTTAAATTATTTCAAAAATAAAGTTTTTAAAATATACGAAAAATACAAAAATGAAATAGGAGATGGGTTTTGAAGTTGGGGGACAAAAGACAGAGGGGTAATAAAGTTTGGGATGTGCTGTGTTACTGAAAATATGGAAAATAGGCTCTAAGCCATAATAAAGGTTTACATGAAGTTAAAGAAGTTGCAGTATGAGTATAAGGGAGGAAGGAAAGTAATTTTGGACATATAACAAGCAAGATGAGCAGTCTGGCAGGAAAGAGACAAAACGCTGGGAAGACAAGCACAGACTCATGAAAAATATAATAAAAAAGTCATTAAATGCTCATATAAAGGGGAAAAACAATTCAAAACAATTTTATATCAGGTCAGAAAAGGTTAATGTCATAATGGGATATTTCACTTTTGAATCTCTTCCTTACCTCCCCCAGGCTTACATATGGCTTAGAATAACTCAAAGTAATTGGGAAAAATAACTGAAATCCACCTTGGATGAATAGAGAAGGACTAAATTTGGGTGAGGAATGGATAGGAAGGAAGAAAAACTTCAGGGGAAGCTGATAGAAATGAGTTCCTCCAGAGATGTTTATCTGGAATTAGACTGATCTTAAATGTTTGGGAAAACAAATAACTCTTATATGGAGTATGATTAATAGAAATAAAGAGATAAAACTGTCAGTAGTTGAAGTCTATAGGATCAGTTACCTAGAAAACCCAAACTGAAAAATTATGAGAACCAATGAGAAAGGTAGGTAAAGGGTGGCTGGCTATAATACTAACATATAAAAAGCAAGCTAAATTACCTTACCAAATAGTAAAATATACTTTAAAAGCTATAGTATTGGTGCAGGAATAGGCAAATAGTGTAACAAGAGATTGGCCACAAACCCACATAATATGCAAATTTAGTTATGAAACTGGTAGCATTTTAAACCACTGAAAAAAGGCTGGCTAATTCAATAAATGGTATTGGAGCAATTGAATACCCATTTGAAAAAAAGTAAGTTATTTTCATAGCTCATAAAATTCACAAAAATGCATTCCAGATGACTCAGGACTTAAAAACTAAACCAAAGTAAAATATATGTGCTTTTTAAAAAATACAGAATTTGTGTATTTGTGTCATATTTATGATGGCCTTCTAAAAGATATAAAAAGCAAATGCCTAGGTCAATGCCCAACAGAGTTTTTCCTAGGGTTTCTTCCCAAATTTGTATGGTTATCAGGTCTTAGATTTAAGTCTTTAATTCATCTTCAGATCATTTTTGCATATGGAAAGAGATAGGGATCCAGTTTCATTCTTCTACATGTGGCTATCCAATTTTCCCAGCACCATTTATTGAATTGGGTGTCCTTTCCCCAAGTCATATTACTGTACTCTTTCTAGAAAATCAATTGGTTTTAAGTACTTGGTTTTAATTCTGGGTTCTCTATTCTGTTCCATTGGTCTGTATATCTACTTTTATACCAGTACCATACTGTTTTGGTTACTATAGCCTTGTATAATAGCATAATTTGAAGTCAGGTAATGTGATGCCTCCAGATTTGTTCTTTTTGGTTAGAATTGCTTTGGCTATTCTGGCTCTTTTTTAGTCCCATATGAATTTCAGAATTTTTTTTTCTAATTCTATAAAGAATGACATTGGTATTTTGATAAGAGTTGCATTGAATCTGTAGATTGTTTGGGGCACTATCGTCATTTTCATGATATTGTTTTTTCCAATTCATGAACATGGGATATAGTTCCATTTGTGTCATCTATAATTTCTTTCAACAGTGTTTTATAGTTCTCCTTGTAGACATCTTTTACTTTCTTGGATAAGAATATGCCTAAATATTTTATTTTATTTTTTGTAGCTATTGTAAAAGGGACTGAATTCTCAATTTGATCCTCAGCTTGGTTGTTTTTGGTTTATACCAATGCTACTGATTTGTATATATTGATTTTGTAAACTGAGACATTACTAAATACATTTTTTAAATCTAGGAGTCTTTCGGAGGACTCTTTATTGTTTTCTAGGTATCAGATCAGATCACATCATTGGCAAACAGAGATAGTTTAACTTCCTCTTTTTCAATTTGAATACTCTTTATTTCTTTTTCTTTCTTGATTTCTCTGGCAAACAATTTATGATGAAAACCCCAAAAGCAAATGCAACAAAACAAAAAATAAATAAGTGGGGCCTAGTTAAACTAAAACACTTCTGCACAGCAAAAGAAATAATCATCAGAGTAAACAGACAACCCACAGAATAGGAGAAAATATTTGCAAACTATGCATCTGATAAAGGACTAATATTCAGAATCTACAAGGAACTCAAAGCAGCAAGAAAAATAACAAATAAGGCTGGGCGTGGTGGCTCACACCTGTAATCCTAGCACTTTGGGAGGCTGAGATGGGGGTATTGCTTGAGCTCAGGAGTTCAAGACCAGCCTGGGCAACATGGTGAAACCCCGTCTTCACAGAAAATAAAGAAATTAGTTGCACGTGGTGGTGGGCGCCTGTAGTCTCAGCTACTCGTGAGGCTGAGGTGGGAGGATCGCTTGAGCCCAGGAGGCGGAGGTCACAGTGAGCCAAGATCACTCCACTGTATTCCAGAATGGGTAACAGTGTGAGGCTCTGTCTCAAAACAAACAAACAAACAAACAAAAAACACCCTCCCGCCCCAAAAAAAACCCAACCCATTAAAAAGTGGGCAAATGGCTTGAATAAACATTTCTCAAAAGAAGATATACAAATGGCAAAAAAACATAAAAAAAAACTCAACATCATTAATAATCAGGGAAATGCAAATTACAGTCACAATGAGATAACATCTTACCTCAGCCAGAATGGCCAGTATTAAAAAGTCAAAACACAATAGATGTTGGTGTAGATTTGGTGAAAAGGGAATGCTTACACACTGATAGTGGGAATGCAAATTAGTACAAACTCTGTGGAAAACAGCATGGAGATTTCTCAAAGAACTAAACATAGATTTACCATTTGATGCAGCAATCCACCACTGGGTATCTACCCAAAGTAAAATAAATCATTATATCAGCTGGGCACAGTGGCTCATGCCTGTATTCCCAGCACTATGGGAGGCCAAGGATGGAAGATCACTTGAGGTCAGGAGTTCAAGACCAGCCTGGGCAACATGGCAAAACCCCGTCTCTACTAAAAGTACAAAATGTGCATGGTGGCACATGTCTGTAGACCCAGATACTCAGGAAGCTGAGGAGAAAGGATTGCTTGAGCCTGGGAAGCAAAGGTTGCAGTGAACTGAGATCACACCACTGCACTCCAGCCTGGGTGACAGAGTGAGATCCTGTCTAAAAAACAAAAATTCATTATGTCAAGAAGATACCTGCACATGTATTTTTTCAGAAGAAGAATTTACAATTGCAAAGAAATAGAGTCAAATTAAATGTTCATCAACTGATGAGTGGATAAAGAAAATATGGTGTATACTGATTTATATATATAAACACACCATGGAATACTACTCAGCCATAAAAAAGAATGAAATAATGTCTTTTGGAGAAACTTGGATGGAACTGGAGGTGATTATTCTAAGTGATGTAATTCAGAAATCAAAAACCAAATATCACATGTTCTCACTTCTAAGTGGGAGCTAAGCTATTGGTACGCAAAGGCATACAGTGTGGTATAAAGAACACTGGATACTCAGATGAGGGAGAGTGGGGGAGTGTGAGGGATGAAAAACTAGCTATTGGAGTACAACGTGTACTATTTGGGTTATGGGTACACTAAAATCCCAGACTTCACCACCATACAATTCATCCATGTAACAAAAGACAACTTGTGCCCCTAGAGCTATTGATATAAAAAAATTTAAATATATAAAAAATTAAAAAGCAAATGTCCTAATACAAAAGACTGGTTAATTCGACTACATAAATATTTACACTACCTGTGCAAACACATGCACAGATGCTGGCAACCCCACCCCCATCAGTGCCTGGCCCCAGCTGATGTGTGTGCAACCTGCTGCACTGCCATGGTTGCTGGCATATGTGAGTGAGCATGGATTCTGCAGCCACTGCTCTAATGAACTGCTTTGGCTGGCATCATCCATGGGAGCACTGTGGCCAGTGGATTGAGTACACCTTGGCCCTTCTGGTGCAGCAGGTTTCTAACCTTAAGGAGCCAGAGAACAAAGCTGGGGACCCAGTACCAGCCCCTTAAAGTTATAGCATGCAGCCCATGAGTGCTGAGCTGAGCCTTGGCCCCCTAAAATCTTCCAGAAACAAAGCCAATCAACTGAACCCACCTTAGACCACAATCAAATGCAAAAGCATTAAAGAAGATAAAAGCAAAGAAACCCTATCCAGACGACAGTAACTTCGAGGACTGAAGGAACACCAAGCCACACTGATGAGCCAGTGCAAGAACTCTGGTAACTCAAAAAAACCCAGAGCATCTTCTGACCTCCAAACGATGGCACTAGTTCCTCAAAACTGGTTTTTAACCAGGCTTGAATGGCTGAAATGACAGAAATAGAGCTCAGAATATGACTCCGAACAAAGCTCATCAAGATTCAGGAGAAGTTGAAATGCAATCCAAGGAATCTAAGGAATTAGATAAAATGATAGAAGAGCTGAAAGATGTAATGATCATTTTATGAAAGAACCAAACTTATCTGAAAGAGTTGAAAAACACACTACAAGAATTTTATAACACCAGCACAAGTATTAACATCAGAATAGAACAAGCTGATGAAAGAATCTCAGAGCTTGTGGACTGGTTCTGCAAAATAACTCAGTCAGACAAAAATAAAAAATAATAAAAAAGAATGAACAAAACCTCCAAGAAATATGGAATTGTGGAAAGAGACCAAATCTATGACTCATTAGCATCCCTGAATGAGAGAGAGAGAAAGCAAGCAACCTGGAAAACATGTTTGATAATATCAGCCATGAAAATTTCCCAAACCTCGCTAGAGAGGCCAACATTCAAATTCAGGAAATGCCAAGAACCCCTGCAAGACACTATACAAGATGAACATCCTCAACACACAATCTCAGATTCTCCAGGGTTTAAATGAAGGAAGAAATGTTAAAGGCAGCAAGAGAGAAGAGGCAGGTCACCTACAAAGGGAACCCCAACAGGCTAACAGTGGACCTTTCAGCAGAAACCCTAAAAACCAGAAGAGACTGGGGGCTTATATTCAGGATCCTTAAAAAAAAGAAATTCCAAGAAAGAATTTCATATCCAGCTAAACTAAGCTTGATAAATACACAAGTAAAAAGACCCTTTTCAGACAAGTGAATGCCAAGGGAATTCACTACCACCTCATCTACCTTACAAGAGGTCCTTAAAGGAGTGCTAAATATGGAAAGGTAAGACTGTTACTGGCCATCACAAAAACACACTCAAGTACATAGACCATTGACACTATAAAGCAACTACACAATCAAATCTGCATAATAACCAGCTAACAATATAACAGGATCCAATTCTCACACATCAATACTGACCTTGAATATAAATGGGTTAAATCCCCCAATTAAAAGGCACAGAGCAGCAAGTTGAATAAAGAAGCAAGACCCAAAAGTATGCTGTCTTCAAGAGACCCATCTCACAAGCAATGATACCCATAGGCTCAAAGTAAAGGGATGGAAAAAAATCTACCAAGATATTAGAAAATAGAAAAAAGCAGAGGTTGCTACTCTAATATCATACAAAACAGACTTTAAACCAACAGTGATCAAAAAAGACAAAGAAGAGCATTACATAGTGGTAAGGAGTTCCATTAAACAAGAAGACCAAATTATCCTAAAAATATATACACCCAATAGAGGAGCACCCAGATTCATAAAACAAGTTCTCGGAGACCTACAGAGAGATGTAGATTCCCACACTATAACAGTGGAAGACTTCAACATCCCACTAACAGTACTAGACAGATCACCAAGGAGGAAACTAAAAAAGATACCTGGTACCTGAACTGGACACTTGACAAAATGGACTTAATGGAAATCTACAGAACTCTCCACTGAAAACAACAGAATATACATTCTTCTCATATGCACACGGCACAAACTCTAAAACTGACTACACATATGGCTGTAAGAGAATTCTCAGTGACTTCAAAAAAACTGAAATCATATCAACATACTCTTGGACCACAGTGCAATAAAAATCGAAATCAATACTAAGAAAATCACTCACAATCATAAAATTTCATGGAAATTAACCGGCTTCTGGATGACTTTTGGGTAGATAATGAAATTAAGGCCAAAATCCAGAAACTCTTTGAAATTAATGAGAACAAACATGCAACATACCAGAATCTCTGAGGCACAGCTAAAGCAGTGTAAAGAGAAATGTTTACAGCACTAAATGCCTACATCAAAAAGTGAGACAGATCTCAAATTAACAACATAATATCACACTTAGAAGAACTAGAAAAACAACAGCAAACCAACTCCAATGCCAGCAGAAGACAAATAACCAAAATCAAATGAAATAAATTAAGAGGCAAAAAACCATACCAAAGATCAACAAATCCAAAGGTGGCTTTTTTTAAAGAAAATAAGTAAGATTGATATACCGCTAGCTAGACTAATAAAGAAAAAAAAGAAAAAAGATTCAAATAAACACAATCAGAAATGACACAGAGGACATTACCACCAACTCAACAGAAATTCAAAAACTCTCAGATACTACTATGAATATCTCTATGCACATAACTAGAAACTAGAAGAAACTGATAAATTCCTTGAAACAAAGAACCTCCCAAGACTGAATGAGGAAGAAACTGAATCCCTGAACAGACCAATAATGAGTTCTGAAATTGAATCATTAATAAAAATCCTACCAACCAGAAAAAACCCAGGACCAGATGGATTAACAGCTGAATTCTACCAGGTGTATAAAGAAGACCTGGTACGATTTCTAATGAAATTACTCCAAAAAAAAAAAAAATGCAGGGAAGGAGGGACTCTTCCCTAATTCATTCTATGAAGCCAGCATTATCCTAATACCAAAAGCTGGCAGACACAACAAAAAAAGAAAACTTCAGGCCAGTCTTCTTGATTAACTTCAATGCAAAAATCCTCAACAAAATCCTAGCAAACTGAATTAGGAAGCACAACAAAAAGATAATCCACCATGATAAATTAAGTTTTATCCCTAGGATGTAAGATTACTTCAACATATGCAGATTTATAAATGTGATTTATCATATGAACAGAACTAAAAATAAAATTGACATGATCATCTTAATAGACGCAGAATAGGCTTCTGACAAAATTTAACATCCTTTATGTTAAAAACCCTCAATGAACTAGGCATTGAAGGGACATACCATACCTCAAAATAATAAGAACCATCTATGACAAATGCACAGCTAACATCACACTTAATGAGCAAAATCTGGAAACCTTATCCTTGAAAACCAGAATAAGACATGGATGTCTATTCTCACCACTCCTATTGATCACAGTACTGGAAGTCCTGGCCAGAGCAATCAGGCAAGAGAAAGAAATAAAAGTAATTGAAATAGAAAGAGAGGAAGCCAAACTATCTGTTTGCAGACGATATGATTTTATATCCAGAAAACTCCATAGTCTCTGCCCAAGACCTCCTAGATCTCATTTAAAAAAAAAAAAACTTTAGCAAAGTTTCAGGACACAAAATCAATGTACAAAAATCAGTAGCATTCCTATATACCAACATCCAAGCTAAGGCCAAATCAGGAACACAATCCCATTCACATTTGCCACAAAAAGAATAAAATACCTAGGAATACATCTAACTAGGGAGGTTAAAGATCTCTACAAGGAGAACTACAAAACACTGCTCAAAGAGATCAGAGACGACACAACAAATGGAAGAAAATTCCATGCCCATGGAGAGGAAGAATCAATATCATTAAGATGGCCATACTACTAGAAACAGTTTACAGATTCAATGCTATTCCTACAAAACTACCAATGACAGTTTTCATGGAATTAGAAAAGACTATTTTAAAATTCATATGAAACCAAAGAAGCACCCAAATAGTCAAAGCAATCCTAAATAAAAGGAACAAAGGTCGAAACATCACATTATCCAACTCTCTCTCACTCTCTCTGTCTCTCTGTCTCTGTCTCTGTCTCTCTCTCCCTTTCTCTCTCTCTCTCTCTCTATATATATATACTCTCTCTCTCTCTCCACACACACACACACACACACACACACACACAAGTATACTACAAGGCTACAGTAACCAAAACAGTATGGTACTGGTACCAAGACAGACACACAGACCAGTGGAATAGAATAGAGAGCCCAGAAATAAAGCTGCACACCTACAACCATTTGATCTTCAACAAAGTCAAGACAAACAAGCAATGGGGAGAGGATTCCCCATTCAATAAATGTTGATGGGATAACTGGCTAGCCATATGCAGAAGATTGAGATTGAGCCCCTTCTTTATACCATATAGAAAAACAAACTTAAGATAGATGAAAGACTTAAATGTAAAACTTAAAACTATAAAAACCCTGGAAGATAACCAATAACCTTGAAAATATCGTTCTAGACATAGGCCCTGGGAAATATTTCATGATGAAGATGCCAAAAGTAACTGTAACAAAAGCAAAAAGTGAGAAATGCGACAATATTAAAATAAAGAGCTTCTGCATAGTAAGAGAAACTATCAAGAGTAAACAGACAACCTACAGAATGCAAGAAAATATTTGCAAACTATTCATCTGAAAAAGTTCTAATATCCAGAATTTATAAGGAACTTAAATGAACAAGAAACAAACACCCCATTAAAAAGTGGGCAAAGGACATTAAGAGACATTTTGCAAAAGAAGACTTCCAAGCAACCAAGCATTAAAAAATGCTTAACATCACTAATCATCAGAGAAATGCAAATCAAAACCACAAGGAGATACCATCTGATATCAGTCAGAATGGCAATTACTACAAAGAAAAAAAAAAAAAAGAACAGATGCTGGTAAGTTCCTGGAGAAAAGTGAATGCTTATACACTGCTGGTGGCAGTGCAAACTGGTTCAGCCATTGTGGAAAGCAGTTTGGTGACTTCTCAAAGAACATAAAACAGAATTGCCACTCAACCCAGCGATCCCATTTTTGGGTACATATCCAAAGGAATATAAATCATTCTATGATAAAGACACATGCACACATATGCCCATTGCAGAATTATGCGCATGGAATCAACCTAAATACCCATCAATAGTAGACTGGATTAAGAAAATGTGGTATACATACACGATGGAATACTATGACACCATAAGAAAGAACAAGAGCATGTCATTGCAGCAACATGGGTAGAGCTCAAGGCCATTATCTTAAGCAAACTAGTGCAGGAACAGAAAATCAAATATTGCATGTTTTTACTTATAAGTGAGAGCTAAACATTGAGTACACAGGCACACAAAGAAAGGAACAACAGACACCGGGACCCACTTGAGCATGGAGGGTGGGAGGAAGGTGAAGGTCAAAAAACTACCTATTGGTTACTATGCTTATTACCTGGCTGATGAAATAATCTGTACACCAACTCCCTGTAACATGCAATTTACCTATATAACAAACCTGCACATGTACCCCTGAATCTAAAATAAAAGTTAAAAAAATTAAAACTTTTCTTCTGCAAAAGAATCATAAAAAAACCTTAAAATTCAACTGATAGCCTGGGGAAAATATTTGCAACATATTCAAGAGTCAAAATATTAATATCCTGGCCAGGTGCAGTGGCTCATGCCTGTAACCCCAGCACTGCCTGTAACACCAGCACTTTCGGAGGACGAGGCAGGTGAATCACTTGGAGTTCAGGAGTTCAAGACCAGCCTGGGCAAAGTGGAAAAATTCTGTCACTACAAAAAATACCAAAGTTAGCTAGGTGTGGCGGTGCACGCCTGTAGTCCTAGCCACTCAGTGGGACTGAGGCAGGAGGATTGCTTAAGCTAGAGTGGTCAAGGCTGTGGCGAGCTGAGATCACGCCACTGCACTCCAGCGTGGGTGAGAGTGAGACCCTTTATCTCTCTCAAAAAAATAATATCCAGAATGTATAAAGAACACCAATAAGAAAACCAATAAGAAAAAGATAGAGAGCCGCAAAGTAAAACGGACAGTACATATGGACAGACTGAGAAGAGAAAATGCAAAAGACCAGTAAGCATAATAAATGATGCTCAATCTTAGAAGTAATCATAAAATGCAAAATACAATAATAAAGAAGTATTGCTTTTTACTTATAAAATTTGTAAACATTTAAAAATGATTGCTAATATCAAGTTTTATCAAAGATGTGGAAAAGTAGTGTTATAAACCACTGGTAAAAGGACAAACTGTTATATTCTTCTGGGAAGGTAATGTATCATTATCTACAAGAATTTTAAATGTGCATATCCTTTGGAAGAACAATTGTTCTTCACCAGGTCTGAAGAAATGATCAAACGTGCACAAGTTACATAAAATGATATTCTTGGTAGCATTGAACATTAGAGTAAAAAATACAAAAAACCCTAAATTCCTAGTAGTTGGGGAATGAATAAATAATCTATAAAACATTCATACTATAGAGAGAATACAACACTTAAAAAAGCTAGTTCTATAGTGATATGGAAAGACTCCCCATACATACTATCAAGTGAAGAAAAGTGAGTCAAAGAACATGTTGAGTGTAAAACTATCGACATTTAAATATCACACATATAGTATTTGAGTATCTATAGATGGTGAAATTGGGTTCCTTTAACACAAAATATCTTGAGATTTCAACCTTTTCTTCCCTGGTTGGCGTTAGTAAAACTATTCTTTGTATCTTCATTTTTAGACACTAAAATTAAATGTTAGTGCATAAAACATGTAGTGAGCGTCTACTTATATATATGTCTAGGTGTTCAAAAGAGAAATAATACATGGTATGTTCCCTCAAAATCTGTGGAATAACTTTTAGAAACCACTTCAGAGCTAACTTAAGTAGCATGAAGCAATCACAGTACTTAGAACAAAATAAATCCTTCCTCCCTCCCTCCCTTCTTCCCTCCCTCCATCTCTTTTTCTTTCTCTCTCTCTCTCTCCCTTTCTTTCTTTCTTTTTTTTTTTGTTTTGAGACAGGGCCTTGCTCTGTCATCAGGCTAGAGTGCAGTGGCATGATTGTGTCTTACCGCATCCTCTACCTCCTGGGCTCCAGCAATCCTCCCACCTCAGCCTCCCAAGTAGCTAGGGCTACAGGCACATGCCACAATGCCTGGCTAATTTTTGTTTATTTTTTTGTAGAGACAGGGTCTCACTATGTTGTCCAGATTGGTCTCAAATTTCTGGGCTCAAGTGATCCACCCATCTCAACCTCCCAAAGTGCTAGGATTATAGGCATGAGTCACCACACCCGGCCAAAATTATGTTTATTTTAGACAATATACACAAGTGGAATACAATCATCCCTTAGTATCTATGGGGTACTGGTTTCAGAACCTCTCACGAATAACAAAATCCATGGCTGCTCAAGTCCCTGATATAAAATTACATAGTATTTGCCTATAACCTATGTCCATGCTCTCATATCACTTAAATCATCTCTAGATTATTTATAATATCTAATACGATGTAAATGCTATGTGACTGGTTGCTATACTGCATTGTTTACGGAATAACGACAAGAAAAAAAAAGCCTGTACATACATGTTCGGTACATAGGTAATTTTCTTTTCCAAATATTTTTGATCCATGGTTAGTTAAATCCATGGATGTAGAATCCTCAGATACAGAGAGCCAGTTATATTTCTGTTCAATCACAAATTTTAACACATAAATAGGGGTGTATGAAGCCCAATTACCCAAATTACATACTATTTTTTATTTTCATTAACATGGATGTTAATGTTTTACAGCAAAAAAGGGTAGAACATTAAATAGAAGCCTTTATACAAGCATTTGTCTTTGTTTCTTTATATTTATTATGTAAATGTCCTTAGAATTCTATAGATTATAATCCAAGATTTTTATTTGATGACACAAAATGCTTAAAATTATTTTTGCACCCATGCAGAATGAAAACATGACAGCAACCTTGATGCTAACATTGAGGAAATCAATGTGCTGTGTTTGAGTTTCAAAAATACTCAGCAAGGCAGAAACTCTTCGGAATCTGGAACAACTTGGAGGTTAAAACACTGAAGTTGGCTTAGGAAGCTTCAGGAACATTAAAAGATGAAATGATGCAAGCAATTTTATCTCTGGGCAAACCAATCTAATGTTAATGAAAAAATTTCCATGGCAACCTGATAGAGAAGCAAAGGTGCAGAGTAAAATATAAAGATTTCTTTATTTTGAACTGAAGGTACCATTTGAAGATTTTATTCTTTATTGCAGCTTTTTCTTTTTTAACATCAATTGGGATGTTTTAAAATTTTTATTTTTATAATTCTCAAGATGGATACTGATGAGTCTGACTAACCAATCAGCTAATAAACTAGCCTCTAATGATCTACACAGTCAGTCTCTGAAATAGGTTATGTAATGTGTGGGAGCATATATTAATTCTAGCTCATGGTTAAGCAGTATTACCAGCTATTGATTGGTTGTTTTTGTCAGGAAAATATACAAAATGGAATCAGAAAACGGATGTTGACATATAAGTCATCTATTAAACACAGTGGGCAACCTTGAAAAGTAACTATGAATTTTTACACTAAAAACTAGAGGGACAAATGAAAGGAATTTAACAAATGTATAAGAAAATAGTCCTGAAACCCTCAAATAAACTTTAAATTTAGATCGTCCGTTCATTTCTCACTCATAATAAACAATTAAATCTATAGATGTGTTTGCAGTGATAACTCTAGTGTTTCAGGCATGAACACTTCAACAACATAATATTATTTTTGAAAAAGAAATCCAGGATATTGTAATATGAGTGCTATAATTTAACAGTATTAAGTGACTGATGCTGAATGACAAAAGTGATAAAATCCCATGCTAATTCATATTTTCAACCATGGTTTTACATCAGGCATTGCCAAACATCTACTACGATACAAATTATGTTTTTTGAAGAAATTTCTGGCAGCCTCAATCTACTTCAAGGATACATACATACATACATACAGACAGAGAGACAGACAGACAGACACACACACACACACACACACACACACACACTCAGAAAGCCACTGGGAAATTCCATATTATCAAGTCTTCATTAGTCTTACAAAATACAAGTGGAAATTTGTCATAAACAACTAAAAATGAAATTATATTTAGTAAAAATGCATGTTATAAGACAATAACATTTATGTTCATCTTTTTCATCTTGTTCAACAATAGAGTCATAAGAGTTATTGGGTCATACTGAATCAGTAATATTTAGATAATGAGGATTTTCAACACCTAAATGTCCTTTTTCCGTTACTGGACTTTATGTATCAGACATAATGCTAGGCACTGGGGATTCTGTATCTGGACCCTGCTCTCCTGGAGTTTACATTGTAATGGTGCATACAGATCAAAAACCAATAACCAACTTCATATGTAAAATAATTGCAGGTCATGTTATGAAAGAAATAAGGGTTCAAGAGAGCATATGGGCAGGAAAGACCAGCTTTAGATAAATGGGAAGTCTCTTCTGAGAGGGTGGCATTTCAGCAAGACCTAAAGGATGAGCAAGAAGCTGACCGTTGGAAGAGAATCAGGGGAAGAGTATTCCAGGCAACAGAAACAGGATGTGAAAAACTACAGAGCTGGACAAAAGCTGGGTAGGTATGTTTTAGAAGCTGAAGGAAGAATTCACTGTAATGAAGTGTAACTTGAGTGTAATGAGGAAAGTGGGACTGGCATGAGATGAGGCTGGAGAAATAGGCGGGGAGGGAATCATGTATGGATTTATTAGCCATCATCATGTTTTGCTTTTTATTTTGATTGCAATGAGAAGCCATCGTAAAAGTATAAGCAACAGGAGTGACAAAACCTTATTTGTACTTTAGGAAGGTATCTCTTATTGCTGTGTTGAGAATTGACTGGAAGAAGCAATCTGCTGGAAGTCTTTGTGATAAAAGCTGACAATCTGATGAAATTTTGGATGCCTTGTTCATAGCTGTCCCTTCAAGCTGCTTCTCTGTAGTTAACTCTGACCAATAATAACAGGAATAATTGGAATAATGGGTCATGTTTTCTTGGAGATTGTAACAGCCTAAGAAATGTACAATGGGAGTGTTACAGTTATTGGAAACTGTAGACATTGGAAAACTATATTTCAAAGTATTCAAAGCCAGAAAAAAGTACATGGCCAGAAATTATGTTTGTTGTTGTTCTTACTGAGACAGGGTTTCACTCTGTTGCCCAGGCTGGAGTGACACAATCTTGGTTTACTGCAACCTCTGCCTCATGGCTCAAGTGACTGTCCCACCTCAGCCTCTGGAGTAGCTGGGGTTACTGGAATGCACCACCACTCCTGGCTAATTTTTATTATTTATTTATTTATTTATTTATTTAAATCAACTTAGTATATAACCAGCACATGAAACAAAACTACCCCTGGCTATATTTTCTATAGAGATTGGGGTTCACCATGCTGGCCAGGCTGGTCTCGAACTCCTGGGCTCAAGCAATCCACCTCCCTCAGTATCCCAAAGTGCTGAGATTACAGGCAGGAGCCACTATGCCCAGATACCAGCAACTGTTATGTGGAAGACAAAGAAGGTCTTGAAGTTATTAATTTACTTTTTTTTTTTTAAAAGGACTCTCTGAACATACAAGCCTAAAGAGATGGCTGTACAGGCTCAAATGCTTGTACAGGGAATTTTCTAAGTGCCTCAGGTATAATGAAGCCATATTTCAAGAGTAAAAGGCAAGGTACATAATCTAAGATTCAGTCCTTTAGCAATTATGTGCTTTGATTTCTGAATACTTTCCTGACCTCACTTTGTAGCACTCCTTTCTTCCTGGATGACCCTCCAGTCATCCTGTTCTTCTTTCTGTTCCTTGAACATGTCGAACTTATTCTTGACTTTTGGCTTCTGCAGTTGCTGTTCCATTTTCCTGACATGCTCTTCCAGCTCTTCTGATAATTGCTGTTGCTCATCACTTCATAATTCATGGGGCATAGGGTGGAATACTCAGAAGTATCTTACTTAGTTGTGGGAAGTAAGCAGACTTATTCTCAACACTCGTGTACTACTCGTTACTATTTTAGTTCAAATATCACCTTGAAAAGCTTGTTATTTTCTACACAGCACATATTCTGAACTAAAATAATTTTATTTATGTGTTTATTTCCTTTCTCCCATCACTAGAATTTAAGCAAGAGATCAAAGATTTTTTCCATCCTTTTCATGACATTATTTCCAGTGCTTAGCACAGCATCAAAAACATTATACACACTCAAAAACATATTTATTGACTAGAAAGAAGGAATAAAGGTAGAAAGAAAAGGGAGAGGAAATGAAAAGCTATGTGACAAAAATGTCAAAAAGTTTATCAAGTCCAGAACAAATTAAAAGCCTAAAGATATAAAAATAAATCTTTAAAGTTATGTTCAGAACAACAAGAATAGTGTGCAAAAGACTTTTACTTGGATGAACAATGCAATAATAACATAAAAATAAAATTACATTTCAAATTTCAACCTTATATCAAAGTGATAAAATAAATTAGATAAAAAATAAGTAATAGACTGTAAAATAATAAGTAATGACTCTGGCTTCAAGTCAACGTGAAAAAATAAGGGTCAGATTTGCCCTCCTGCCTGAAACAACCAAAAATAAAACAGGGAAAATATATGAAACAATGGTTTTTAAGACAATGGACAGCAGGCAATGAAGGTGCAATCCCTCAGGAACAGTAAACAAATGAAGTGATCTCTAGAACGTCCCTAGCTTATTGTCTTGAGAGAGTTTCCAGGCTGCACGCAAAGAGGTTAAACCTAGCTGGAGCTCAGCAGAAATCCTAAGTAGAGGAAACATATCTGAAGAGTCAAGGGAGACCAATGCAGTATGAGTTTACAGAATAGAATGCTGGAGAAGAGAGAAACACACTGGGAGAGAAATGCAGGGATCTATAGAAGTTTCCTTTTGAGTATTCAGCATGTGAGGGGATAACTGAGGCTGATAAAATAGTTGCTGGAAAGAAAGATAGTCACATAGGGCTCAGAACTAAAATAATTCATAACTTGTAGGTATAGGGTAGAATATTCGTAAGTGTTCTGCTCAGCAGTGGAGAATAAGAGGACTTAGACTGATACTGTTCTAGTAACACTTAATGAGTCTTAAAGGCAAAACCTAAAAAGATCAAATGTTTTTTTCCAAGTAATTTAACTGCATCCCAGAACATAGCTGAAGAATATTTAAAGGCATAAACAAATACCCAGGACGCAACAAGAAAAAAAAAAACCCACAATGCTAGCACCCAATAAAAATGATCAGGCATGCACAGAAGCAGGAAAATATAACACATAATGAGAAGAAAAATTAATCAATTTTGGATGAACCTCCAGGCAATTATGTTGAATGAAAAAGCCAATACCCAAAGTTTATATACTCTATAATTTCATTTATATAACATTTTTGAAATGACAAACTTTTAGAAATGGGGAACAAATTAGTTGTTGCAAGGGTTAGGAATGGGGGTGAGGGTGGGGACGAGAGAGGTGGGTAACATAAGTGATCCTTTTGGCCATGGCACAAATCTGTACCTTGCCTGTGAAGGTAGATACATGAATCTGCACATGGGACGGAATTGTATTGAACCAAATACACACACATACAGATATGAGTGCAGGTAGAATTGGGAAAATCTGAACAAGATCAGTGCATTGTATCGATATATTCTGGTTGTGATTTTTTACTACAATTTTACCAGATGTTGCCATTGAAGGAAATTTGACAAAAGGCACATAGGATTTCTCTATATTATTTCTTAAAATTGCAAGCAAATCTATAATTAAATCAATTAAATTTTTAGTTAGAAATCAATGGAAACATCAGAACTGACACAGATTTTTAGAATTAGCAAGAAGAACATTAATACAGTTATTATGGCTGGGCTTGATGGTTCACTCCTATAATCCCAGAACTTTGGGAGACCAAGGAGGGTGGATCACATGAGGTCAGGAACTTGAGACCAGCCTGGCCAACATGGTGAAACCCCATCTCTACTAAAAGTACAAAAATTAGCTGAGTGTGGTGGTGCGTGCCTATAATCTCAGCTATTTGGGTGGCTGAGGCACAAGAATTGCTTGAACCTGGGGGGTGGAGGTTGCAGTGAGCTGAGATCGTGCCACTGCACTCCAGCCTGGGTGACAGAGTGAGACCCTGTCTCAAAAAAAAAAAAAAAAAAAGAAGAACATTAATATAGTTATTATAATTGTATTCCATATGTTTAAAAAGACAAAGAGTTATAAAAGCTATTTTTAAAAAGAGCCAAATTGAACTTCTAGAGATAAAAACTGTGTCTGAGATAAAAATACACTAGATGAGATTAATAGCAGATTAGACATTGCAGAAGAAAAGATTAGTGAACTTGAAGATATAACAATAGAAACTATCCAAAATGAAACAGAGTGAGAAATGAAACTGAAAATAAAATGAATAGAATTGTCAGTGGCCTGATAACTCTACTACCTGATTCTATTCCAGCACCCAGACTTAAGAGAAAAAAAACCCAACTATCTGATAACTTCTGTTAACACTAATCAAAAGAAAGCCAGAATAGCCATTTGTGATAATCAAAACAAAAAACACCCAAATGTCCATCAACAAGTCAATAGATAAACTAGTTGTAGTATATCCATATAGCGGAACATAATTCAGAAAAAAAGAACTATTTATTTATGTAATGGCAAGAATAAATTTCAAAATAATTATCCTGAGTGAAAGATGCCAATTGACAAAAGAGTATATACTGCATTATTCCATTTATATACAATTCCAGAAAATGTAAACTAATCTATAGTGACAGAAAGCAGTACACTCTTTGGGGACAGCATGGAAGATGGGGAGAAGTAGGAGGGAGGAATTAGAAGGAAATACAAGAAAACTTTTGGTGGTTGTATTTTCATTATCTTGATTGCAGTGTTTTACGTGTGTTAAAACATAAAAACATACTCTTTAAATATGTGCTGTTTTATTGTCAATTATATCTCAAGAGGCTGTTAAAAATAAAAGAAGAAACAGCTCTTCTTTATTGAAGAATTTCACTTAATAAAAGTAGAAGGAATGAAGGAAATAAAAAAACTCTGTTATAATGACCACTCTAGTAATAATTATAGCAGGCATGATACATCAATGAATGCTAAAAAATAGTAAGTGAAAGTTTAGGAAGAAAGAGGATATTTGTATAGTCTCAAAGTATCTCTTTCCACATAGTTATTAATTACAAAGGGGGAAAATAGCAGCTTTACAGTGCAGAAGCCTGATGTAAACCTCTAAACCAAGCAATAAGGTTAGTCTCATCAATAATAAGACGTAATGAACATCATGTGACCCTACTATAAAGCACTGAGAACAGGATATCACTTCCAAGTATTTGTCCTCAAAATGCATAATCTTAATCTACTAAGGCGAAAATATTAGAAGAACTCAAATTGAGGGGCAATCTACAAAATGCCTGAATAGTACTGAAAGTGTCAAGGTCATGAAAGATAAGGAGAGACTGAAGAATTCTAACAGATTGGAGGAGATGACGGAGACATGAAAACTAAATGTAATATGGGATCCTGGATTGGATCCTGAAAAAGATAAAGTGCATTAATGGAATAACTGGTGAAATGAAAAGAAAGCCTTTAGCTTACAGTACTGTACCAATGTTAATGTCTTAGTTTAGATAATTAGATTATGGTTAGGCAGGATGTTAACATTAGAGGGTTTAAAGGGTATATAGAAATGTTCTGCACAATTTTGCAACTCTTCCTGAACTCTAAAATAATTTCAAAATATTTTTTTTAAAAAACCAGAATAAATCATAAGCTCAGATAGATGAAGAAATAGTAGCAGATCTTTCACCTGCTTTAAATTAGGGCAATCATTTTGACCCACATGATTTCCTGAAAGAACTGAATACAAGGAACTGGAGATGAAATGATTGGATTGATGATGGTAATCTTTGAAGAACTATAAAGATAGAAGTCATGCTGGAAGACTAGAGAATAAAACTGTTTCTATTTTTTTTTTGAAAAGGAAAAGAATGTGGAGACCTCAAATTATAAACCAGCCAGGCTTTAAGCCATGCTGCTGAACTCTGCAAGATTTCTTGAAGGAATTAATGAGCAGATAGTTTTACACGTTTAGAAAGGAAGGCAGTGAAAGCAAGCTTGGCTTTATCAAGAACAAGACATGTCAGACTAATCTTAATCATTTTCTGAAAGTATTACTTGGTTGGCAGATATGAAAAATGCTCTAGACATAGTTAATTTGATTTTAAGAAGGTATTTGGCAAAGTCATTAAAAATCTCCTTATGGACCAGATGGCAAAACAAGAGCTAGATGATATCTCAAAATTCAGATATATTTATTATTGACTAAACAACCATCCACAGATTTATGACTCAATTTCCTTTTAGATAGTTCTCTATTGGTAGATCAAAAGGCTTTCTCTGCAGTTCTATTCAAATAAACATTATTTTCCATTAACTAGGATGAAGACAATATCAACAAGAATGAATGCAGAACAGAATTAGAATCCAAATATCCATAAAAGGGTAAAAAATCACCTTAAATATAAGATCAAATGGAAGAGATATAATTTATAGTATACGACATAGAAAAGACATTTGGCTAACTGCAAGTTTGATAAGTCTACTAATAAATATAGTTAGTAATAGGGCTAATAGGATCACACTTGTCAGAAAGTGATATTCAGAGCTTATGTTACAAAGGGGAACTCTTCTGATTTACTGAAAGATTTTCCATATTTCTTTCATCAAGTTTCTTTAATTCCTATACAAAAAAAGAATAAATCAATCTTCATCCTGGATGGAGATTCCAAATACCTTTGAAACAAGAATCTTTCTTGAAAAATCATCCTGCCCAGGTGGAATGGGAGCTAGGATCTCATTACAACCAGTTTCTGATTATGTCGGTGAATAAGGGTTTCAGCCCAGGGCCAGGATGGCAATAGAGTTAAAGTTGGAGAAAATAACTGGGAGAAAACAAATACTTAATAAACACCAGTAATAGAGATTTAACATTCCTGCTGTATCTTAGGTGCTAACCCTGCTTTAACCAGAACCAGCTTCACTTTAATTTATTTTGTATATTAGGATTCTTTCTGGGGAATACCATATTACTGAAAAAAAAATAAGAATTTAAAAAAAGTAAAAAAGAAAAAGTTAAAAAAGGATTCTATCAACATTCCATTAGATAAAAGCATTCTATGTTTATAAATAAAACAAAACTGAAAGAATTCAATGATCTTTTAAAATATAAGGATCACCAATATCCCTGATGAACATCGATGCAAAAATCTTCAATAAAATACTGGCAAACCGAATCCAGCAACACATCAAAAAGCTTATCCACCATGATCAACTGGGCTTCATCCCTAGGATGCAAGGCTGATTCAACATATGAAAATCAATAAACGTAATCCAGCATATAAACAGAACCAAAGACAAAAACCACATGATTATCTCAATAGATGCAGAAAAGGCCTTTGACAAAATTCAACACCCCTTCATGCTAAAAACTCTCAATAAATTAGGTATTGATGGGACGTATCTCAAAATAATAAGAGCTATCTATGACAAACCCACAGCCAATATCATACTGAATGGGCAAAAACTGGAAGCATTCCCTTTGAAAACTGGCACAAGACAGGGATGCCCTCTCTCACCACTCCTATTCAACATAGTGTTGGAAGTTCTGGCCAGGGCAATCAGGCAGGAGAAGGAAATAAAGGGTATTCAGTTAGGAAAAGAGGAAGTCAAATTGTCCCTGTTTGCAGATGACATGATTGTATATCTATAAAACCCCATTGTCTCACCCCAAAATCTCCTTAAGCTGATAGGCATCTTCAGCAAAGTCTCAGGATACAAAATCAGTGTGAAAAAATCACAAGCATTCTTATACACCAATAACAGACAAACAGAGAGCCAAATCATGAGTGAACTCCCATTCATAATTGCTTCAAAGAGAATAAAATACCTAGGAATCCAACTTACAAGGGATGTGAAGGACCTCTTCAAGGAGAACTACAAACCACTGCTCAAGGAAATAAAAGAGGATACAAACAAATGGAAGAACATTCCATGCTCATGGATAGGAAGAATCAATATCACGAAAATGGCCATACTGCTCAAGGTAATCTATAGATTCAATGCCATCCCCATCAAGCTACCAATGACTTTCTTCACAGAATTGGAAAAAACTACTTTAAAGTTCTTAAGGAACCAAAAGAGAGCCCACATTGCCAAGTCAATCCTAAGCCAAAAGAACAAAGCTGGAGGCATCACGCTACCTGACTTCAAACTATACTACAAGGTTACAGTAACCAAAACAGCATGGTACTGGTACCAAAACAGAGATATAGACCAATGGAACACAACAGAGCCCTCAGAAATAATGCCACATATCTACAACTATCTGATCTTTGACAAACCTGACAAAAACAAGCAATGGGGAAAGGATTCCCTATTTAATAAATGGTGCTGGGAAAACTGGCTAGCCATATGGAGAAAGCTGAAACTGGATCCCTTCCTTACACCTTATACAAAAATTAATTCAAGATGGATTAAAGACTTACATGTTAGACCTAAAACCATAAAATCCCTAGAAGAAAACCTAGGCAATACCATTCAGGACATAGGCATGGGCAAGGACTTCATGTCTAAAACACCAAAAGCAATGGCAACAAAAGTCAAAATTGACAAATGGGATCTAATTAAACTAAAGAGCTTATGCACAGCAAAAGAAACTACCATCAGAGTGAACAGGCAACCTACAGAATGGGAGAAAATTTTTGCAATCTACTCATCTGACAAAGGGCTAATATCCAGAATCTACAATGAACTCAAACAAATTTACAAGAAAAAAACAAATAATGCCATCAAAAAGTGGGCAAAGGATATGAACAGACACTACTCAAAAGAAAACATTTATGCAGCCAAAAGACACATGAAACAATGCTCATCATCACTGGCCATCAGAGAAATGCAAATCAAAACCACAATACGATACCATCTCACACCAGTTAGAATGGCAATCATTAAAAGGTCAGGAAACAACAGGTGCTGGAGAAGATGTGGAGAAATAGGAACATTTTTACACTGTTGGTGGGACTGTAAACTAGTTCAACCATTGTGGAAGTCAGTGTGGCAATTCCTCAGGGATCTAGAACTAGAAATACCATTTGACCCAGCCATCCCATTTCTGGGTATATACCCAAAGGATTATAAAACATGCTGCTATAAAGACACATGCACACGTATGTTTATTGGGGCACTATTCACAATAGCAAAGACTTGGAACCAACCCAAATGTCCAACAATGATAGACTGGATTAAGAAAATGTGGTACATATACACCATGGAATACTACGCAGCCATAAAAAATGATGAGTTCATGTCCTTTGTAGGGACATGGATGAAGCTGGAAACCATCATTTTCTGCAAACTATCACAAGCAAAAAAACCAAACACTGCATGTTCTCACTCATAGGTGGGAATTGAACAATGAGAACACATGGACACAGGAAGGGGACCATCACACACTGGGGCCTGCTGTGGGGTGGGGGGAGGGGGGAGGGATAGCATTAGGAGAAAAACCTAATGTTACATGAGGAGGTAATGGGTGCAGCACACCAACAGGGCACATGTATACATATGTAAAAAACCTGCACTTTGTGCACATGTACCCTGACACTTAAAGTATAATAAAAAAATAAAATAAAATAAATAAAATATAAGGATCAAGCTGGGCGTGGTGGCTCATGCCTGTAATCCCAGCACTTTGGGAGGCTGAGGCAGGCGGATCACGAGGTCTAGGTGAAACCCCGTCTCTAGTAAAAAATAAAAAAATTAGCCGGGCATGGTGGCGGGCGCCTGTAGTCCCAGCTACTTGGGAGGCTGAGGCAGGAGAATGGCGTGAACCCAGGAGGCGGAGCTTGCAGTGAGCCGAGATCCTGCCACTGCTCTCTAGCCTGGGCGAGACAGCGAGACTCCATCTCAAAAAAAAAAAAAAAAAAAAAAAGGATCCGAAGACAGAAACATTTGGGTCACAAGATGCACATTCATGTATTAGCTAGAGAATAATAAAGCCAAATATAATCAAGTTGACCATATAATCAGTTTGCTGGGGGTTGACAATTTTTAATACACAGTTTACCTTAATCAGCCCTTTTCTATCTCACACTTAAATTCATAGAGATGTATTAAGGGCCTCTAGGATTTTAAGAGTGAAAAGAGAGAAAAGGTATATTACTTGAGTAATATTTGGGATCTGAAATCAGCAAGTCTTAGTAATTATATGGCTGTGTGGGGCGTCAAGACAATGTAAGGAGTTTAGGAAAGGCATGGTAAATAAGTTATAACTCATATGTTATATGAGTCAGGGTCCTGGCAGAAAACAAGACAGTACGCTCAAAAGTGTAATTTGCAGAAAAATTTATCTACAAGGACATGGGCAAGGTTTAGGGGAACTGACACAGGTAATATTGGAGAACCATTATCATATCTAAGTCAGAAAAGGGCACTTCCTGGGTGTTGGCAAGAGTTGTGCCCTTCAGTAAATGGATGTAGCTAACCTGTGGCAACCTTGTAAGAATACCCCAGTCTCACTCACTTTCCACCTTCTGATCTTTTCCAAATGCCTTTCACTGGGCCAAACCCAACTGGAAGCCAGAAGGCAGGAAAGCTCTTTGACGTAGTCATAAAGGTGACTGCACAAAGAGCAAGGTGGAGAATAAGTCTAGGTTGGAAATGTGAATTTTGGAATCAGCAGCTTGTCTGTGATACTCAGATCTACAAAGGTGGAGAGTACACAGAATAAAAAGAGTGGTAGGTAAGCATGGAATCTACAAAAGGAAAAAAAGAAAGAATATCCAGAGGTTATGAGCAGCACTGTGGAAGTGTAGATTCATGGAAATCAAGGGAGTGGAACATTTGTGGAAGAAAGCTGCCATGAATGTTAGATATTGAAAACAGGGCAGTGGAATTTTGTTTGTAGCCACCTCTGTGCATGGTCACCATGCTGCCATTGCTCTCTAACACCAGCTCTGGCTCTAGCTCACTAAGCTCTAGCTGAAGGAGGAGGGGTAAGTAAGGAGGTCTCCATACCATGGCTCCGACACAGTTGACTGCCTCTGTATCCACTGGATGTGACAACTAGAAGATCACTGGTTCCCTTAGTGAGAGCAGTTCCAGGAATGTAATAGAAGAGGAAGCTCAGTTTTAATGGGATAAAAAGTTAATGAGAGATGACAATGTGAACACAGCAAATATTATACTTTTGAGAACAATGGATGAGGGGAAAAGAAGAATGAGTTGAACACAGCTAGAAAAAAACAACATCAAAAGAGAGTATTTTTTAGAGTGACAAGACAAATAACATTAAGGTGTAAAGTGAAAAAAACCAGTGGAGTAAAACTGAATGTATAAGAACTGGAGGGCTATTAGAGATTGCTGGAGGCTGTTCACATCATGAGGGGGAAATACCCTGCCCACAGCCCTTGCCCATGAGAGTGTGGCTTATATGGTGTGATTCCTCACCCCTCAGTATAGGTGACTAACATTAAGCATACACGTTGGTTAATGACCTGTTATCTATTATGAAAAGATGAGTTGGGGCCAGGCGCGGTGGCTCACACCTCTAATTCCTGCACTTTGGGAGGCCGAGGAGGGTGGATCACCTGAGGTCGGGAGTTTGAGATCAGCCTGGCCAACATGGTAAAACCCTGTCTCTACTAAAAATACAAAAATTAGCCAGGTGTGGTGGTGCACGCCTGTGATCCCAGCTACTCGGGAGGCTAAAGCAGGAGAATTGCTTGAGCCTGGGAGACAGAGGTTGCAGTGAGCCAAGATTGCGCCACTGCACTCCAGCCTGGGCAACAGAGTGAGACTCTGTTAAAAAAAAAAAAAAAAAAAAAAAAAAGATGAGTTGGGCCAATGGATTCTCTTTATTAGGAGTATAAACTAAGAAATATGGAAATAATTGGCTGAATAGCGGTAGAAACTCAGATGAAAGGGTAGTGGTGTAAAAAGAAAGGATGGTGCAGCAGTAATGAGCCATGTTAAAGCTGAAGTTAGATGAAACAAAAACCATAAGTGGCTAAAGGAAACATCTGTGAAGTAGAACACGAGGAAACTAGCTTTTAGAGAAAACAGAACAGGCCAAAGATGAATAGAGAGAAGCAGAGGCTGCATGAGAAACTGTATCCCTTAAGGGGAGACAGCGAACTGCCTTGGTATCTCCTAGCTTTCCAGGTATGGTCCGCTGCTATCCTTGTACTAACTCACCTTTTCTCTTAGCATGAATTGGTTTTCTGTTCAACATCCTGAGCTCCACTGAGACAAAGACTAAAAACAAAGCCATGGAGGAGATAGGAAAGGAAAAGTAAACGTGGAAATGGCTGGCCTCAAACAGGAATGAAAAACCTAAACTTCATTGATCTTAGGAAGAAAGTAAGAAAAGGTGTTGATATAGGAGTTAGAAGAAAGTTCATAACTCTAATATATTTATCATGAAACAAAATGGGTTAAAATTAAATGAGTTAAACATCTAACTAAAGAAGTTAAAAGAGAGGCACAGAGCAAGCACAAAGAAACAAGGAAGGAAATAATAAATATAAAGACAGAATGAAATTGAGAACAGCACTAACAAAACAATAACAAGAAAAAATAGCAAATCAAAAGCCGATTACCTGAAAATATTAATAACATAAGCACACTTTTGTTGAGACTATAAAAAGACAAAAGACAGAATGTTCAAATAAGGTACGGAATGAACAATAAAAATGAAAAAAAAAAAACCAAAGTACAGAATGAAAAAAAGGGAATTAACTGTAGACACCACAGAGATTAAGAAACATAAGAATGGTTATTATGAACAATTATATACTAAAATATTTGAAAATAGAAATGAAATATATGAATTCCTAGAAAAATATAGGATATCAAAATTGTTATAATATAGAACTTGAATAAGAAATAAAGAAATTAAAGTGATAGTCAAAGACCATCCATCTCAGGAAACCCCAGAGTAAAATAACTAGTAGATTCTACCAAATTTTCAAGGTATAGTGAATTCTTATTTTAAGTTGTTCCAGAAAACATAGACAGAGCAAAAACTACTCAAGTTATTATTTATGAGGCTATTATAATCTTGATTCCAACATAAGGTTAAAATAATACCACAAAAGAAAAAACAATATAGCCACACAGTGAATTTAGGATGTCAGAAAACAACAGGACCCCACATATTTATGGGTGCAGAAATGCATTTGCTATTTGTATATCTTAAATCAGAACATTTGTAACATAAAGCAGTAAAAAGCACAAGTAACACTAGACAGCAATAAGGTAACATTGCCTAAATGTCTACCCTAGTTATAAGCATGACCTTTTCTTTTCAATTCAAAATTTCAATATATCCTCAGTGACTCTCAATAAGTCCTATTGCCCTCAACATGCCAACTTCCCCTCCAATGCCACTGTATTGTGTCACTGCTACTAATCCTTCAGGTGAATTACAGTTGAATGTGAACACCAAGAATATCTGTTCTATCTGCAGTTCATCTGAAAGGAGGCTGTGCTTTCTGTATCTATCAAAGTTGGTAAAATAGAAGCTCAAATTCAAAACCAGGATAAAGTCAGAAGAGACCAGGGTAATGGACAAGGACAAGAGATGTTGGCTGCTGACCCTCAAATTTGGTATCGCTGGTTAACTTGAGTTAGGATAATTTAGATAATTTAGAAGCACTGGTTTATAGTGTTGGTGCATAGGGATCAATTTTTTTTGTTCTTTTTTATTTTGGGGGTACACAATCTGTTTCTTAGTATGGTTTCAACATCAACTCCCTGCTAACCTGTGAAGATTACATCTGAGAGAGATGTCCTTGGAAAAGGAGACGTCAATCATAGACTGTGTCACTTTACTGTCTTGTTATTTTAACTAGTCTGGGTAATATACTGTTTACTTTCCTTAATTTCAGACTTTTGACTGTTGGAGGTGATTTATTTCTTCATTGTAGGCAGTTGAAGAGGAGATTCTGAAACCTATGGAAAACAGATTGGGTGGGCATAAATTTAAAAGATTACATGGAAATACCTTCCCATAGGATTGCCAAACTTCTCAATTCTCTAAAACATGCTGGTAGTTTCTTGTTTTCCTTTATTTAGATACTCTCACAGGAGTGAGAACTGAATAATTTTAGAAGGCCTTTATCTTTAGCTCCCTTGGCCTCTCTATAATAAACAATATCAAAAGTCCTATGGCCTATAATATTTCCAGGACTAACTAAATCCCGGAAATGCAGAAAAGAAATATACTGTAACCCCTAGCAGAGGATTACAGGCTATATTTAAGAGGCTGAAGGGCAGTGAGTTTTTAAAAATGTTTCCAATTGGCAATGACATTAAATAAAGAAATGAAAATAAATCTTTCATTGTAACCATTATCCCCTAAGTTAACAATGGACTAAATATTTATTTAAATAAATAAAGAGAAAATAATTCCTAAGCTCACTATATTAAGAAAGAATGGGTCTGATTTTACGAATGCTCTCTATACCCCAGGCCTGATGAAGGCAAACACAGGCCAGTAACAGGCTGTAAAGGACGAAGAGAAGTTCCTCAAGTAAACTGGAGTAGGGAAGGCCTTTTAGCACAGAGCCAGAGCTGAGGCCGGCTCTCATTGGTTTAAATTGCTGTTTGATTTAAATAAAGGCATAAAATAACTGTCAGACAGATAAAATATTCTCGAGAAGTAATTTGGAAAATTAAACACACCAAAAAAGCCAGGGAACAAAGCTTGTACAGTATTCAGGGTATGGTGTACGTAAGTGGCTCTCAAACTGTAGCCTAAGAATCATCAGCATTGTGCGTGAAAATTGACAACTCCAGGCCAAACTGAAGATATCAGATTGAGAAGACTAGGGTAGCATTTTGGCATCTGTATTTTTAACAAGCAACTCCAGGTAATTTTTATAGAAGTGAAAGTCTAGACACAACAAATTGAAAAACACTGATCTATAATATCATAAAGAAATAGAGTATTTGGCAGTTCCCCAGTTTATTTTTGCTAATAAAAGCCAGTCAAAAACCATAACAAAGATTTGAAATTTGGATTCATGCTATGTCTCTGTCTACATTGTTTATTATGGAATAACTACTGCAGTAATGAAACGTGATATCATGTCTTCCAAAAACCATAGTCTAATATGAACTTTGTCTGTATTATTAGAAAAATAGACATTTGTAATAAATAGTATCACTGTTATATTCAGAAAAAAAACCAATGAACTAATTTCTACTTTGTGAGAAAAAAGAAAAACAAAAATTTACATAATGTGCTATACTAGACTTGGAGGCAAGCTACAACAAAAAAATTATTAAGTTTTCCAATAATGCAATACAAGAAGAAAGAACAGGAAAAAATACTGCACATATATAAGGGTCAAGGGAAATATCCTTTTGTAGAAATACATGTTGTATATCTTTATTCCTTGATGAACAGATGCAAAACCTAAGCCAACATTAACTTATCTGTTTTCAGAATGATGATTTGTAAATATTTGCTTTTATCTGATAACTTCATCAATATATCTATTAGCTTTCAGGGAATTAGGCTTTGACAAAATACAGAATAATTGAAATAAATGTGCCTATTGTAAAAACATCTGGAAGCTTCCATTAATTTTTATTTATATGCTTTCTAAAATCAGGACGATGACCATATTAGACAGGAATGTTGTCTAATAAACAAGAAACCCATTCCTTGTTTTAGGTGATCCCAAAGTATATTACTTGTGAAATATATGATGTCAAAAGAAAAACATTATAAAGTCAAACATTACATTCAGGCAGGAAAAAGATTTAAGTAACATAAATTACATCAAATCATCCTGTATTTGCTAAAATCCCTAGTATGCAGTGCAGAGAAATATTAAGTCATTGAGTCATTTAGTCTGAGTGAAGCAATAAAATGTCAAAAATATAGCTGCAAATTAAACCTGTAAATTTTTTTGTTTGTGCTAAAATATATACTCATATGATAAAACTATATTTAGCTGTATGTTTTCCCTAGTAAATACTGTTCTTTAACACTGTTTTCTAAAACCTAAAAATAATCAGCATTTTTGTAAGCCCTTAATGGAAGAAACAAATAACCCTGAAATATGACTTGATTAAATAAAATATTCAGAAACCTCAGGACATTTTCTTCTCTTGTCTCATCTATTACTAGGTTTATTAAAGAGTCTTGGGAGTTTCCATTCATTGGCTTGAAATGTAGACTTCAGACTTTGCAGAGTGATTTGTGAATATGCCTGTTAAAGGCTGTAATCATTCCTATCCTATATAGACCTTTTAAATTGAATTCCTTAGAGAAATATGAAAAGAAATTCCAAAAGGGATTAATATTATTAAGAACTTCTGAACACCAAAAAGGATGTACATAGGATGTATATTTTATTTAAAATTTTTAATTAACAATTATTACTATAGGCCGGGCACAGTGGCTCACGCCTGACTTCCCAGCACTTTTGGAGGCCAAGGTGGGAGGTTCGCCTGAGCCCAGGAGTTCGAGACCAGGGCAACATGGTGAAACTCCATCTCTACAAAAATTTAGCTGGGTGTGGTGCATGCCTGTAATCCCAGCTACTTGGGAGGATGAGGTGGGAGGATCACTTGAGCCCAGGAGGTCAAGGTTACCGTGAGCTGAGATCATGCCATTGTACTCCAGCCTGGGCGACAGAGTGAGACCCCATCTCAAAAAGTATATATATATATATATATAATTATTATAGACTGAAAATTCAAATGTTGATGCCCTAACCCCTAAAGTGACTGCATACAGAAACACGGCCTTTAAGGAGGTAATTAAGATTAAATAGGTCATAATGTAATAATCAAAACATCATGGTACTGGTACAAAAATAGACACACAGATCAATGGAACAGGATAGAGAAACCAAGAGTAAAGCCACACACCTACATCCAACAGATATTAGACAAAGACAACAAAAATATGCAACAGGGAAAGGACTCCCTATTCAATAAATGGTGCTGAGAAAACTGGCTAGCCATATGCTGAAGAATGAAACTGGACTCCTACCACTCACTATATTAAAAAATTAACTCAAGATGTATTAAAGACTTAAATGTAAGACCTGAAACTAGAAATTCTAGAAGAAAACCTAGGAAAAACTTTTCTGGACATTGTCTTAGACAAAGAATTTTTAATTAAGACCAAAGGCAAATGCAAAAAAAAAAAAAAAACAAACAAACAGGACTTAAACTAAAGAGCTCGGCATAGTAAAAGAAAAAATCAACAAAGAGACAACCTACAGAATGGGAGAAAATATTTGCAAACTATGCATCCCACAAAGGTCTAATATCCAGCATCTATAAGGAATTTAAACAAATCAACAAGAAAAAAGTGAATAACTCCATTAAAAAGTGGCCCAAGGACATGAACAGACACTTCTCAAAAGAAGACATACAAACATCCAACAAACATGTGAAAAATACTCAACATCACAAATCATCAGGGAGATACAAATCAAAACCACAATGAGATCCCATCTCACACCAGTCAGAATAGCTATTACTAAAAAGTCAACAAATAACAGACGTTGGTGAGGATGTGGAGGAAAGGGAATGCTTATACACTGTTGGTGGGAATGCAAATTAGTTCAATCCCTACAGAAAATGATGTGGAGATTTCTCAAAGAACTAAAAATAGAACTACCATTCCATCCAGCAATCTCACTACTGTGTGTATATCCAAAGGAAAATAAATCATTTCATCAAAAAACACCTGCACTATTATGTTCATTGCAATACTATTCACAATAGCAAAAGTCACAAAATCAAGCTAAGTGCCCATCAATGGTGGGTTGGGTTGGATACAGAAAATGTTATATATATATCTATTTTTTTATATATATTTTTTCCTATTTATATCACATTACACACACACACACACACACACACACACACACACACACACACACCACGGAATACTATGGAGCCATAAAAAGAACGAAATTATGTCCTTTGCAGCAACATGGATGGAGCAGGAGGCCATTATCCTACGTGAAGTAACTCAGAAACAGAAAATTAAATATTGCATGTTCACACTTAAAAGTGGGAGCTAAACAATGGGACATAAAGATGGAAATAATAGACATTAGGGACTCCAAAAGAGGGGTAAGGAGGGGGAGGTGAGAGTTGAAAAACTACCTATTGGGTACTATGTTCACTATTTGGGTAATGGATTCACTAGAAGGCCAAACCCCAGCATTACATAATATACTCATGGAACAAATCTGTACATGTATCCCCTGAAACTATAATAATTTTGAATAATTATAATAATTTTGAAAAATGAGGTCATAATGGTGTGGCTCCAATCCAATGGTAGGACTGGTGTCCTTATAAAAAAGGGAAGTGACAGCAGAGATGTGCATGCACAGAGAAAAGGTCATGTGAGAAGACAGCAAGAAGGCAGCTGTCTGCAAGCCAAGGAGCAAGGCCTCAGTAGAAACTAAACCTGCCAGCACCTTGATCCTGGACTTCCAACCTCCAGATCTGTGAGAATATAAAATATTTGTTGTTTAAGCAACACAGTCTGTGGTACTTTCTTAGGCAGCCCTAGAAAATGAATATAATTGATTCATTCATGAATGAATCATGAATTCATTCATGAATGAATGTGTATAAAATACGTATACACATATATGGGAGCTATGAAGCATAATAACACATGCTTACAAACCCATACTAATCTCAAACTCCCTGCCTCAGAAGTAATTACTATCCTAATTATTTTTCCAGGAAAACATTGTATTCTTTTAAATAAAATGGTTCAAAAGTAACATTTGTAATAGTTTATATCCACAGTGATTTCATATATAAGTCACCAAAGACTTCTCTAAATTATCTGTACATAGGAACCAACAATTCTCCCCTAACTAATTTACAAAATCCAACTTCGAACATATTTTTCAATTGCATTCTCCTAAATTTTATATTCGTCATTCCTTTGCGTGGAAAAAAACTTTTACCACATATTTAGGTATCACAAGACAATATATTTTGTTCCTTTGGTCAAGCTGTCTTCTTCTCCACCAATAACACACTTTCTTAAATCCTACAGCTTTACAACAAATCTCATTTTCTGACAGAGCCAATTCCATCTTATTTTCCTCGTCTCTTGGCTATTCCATGCTCTTTGCTTTTTCATATAAAGTTTAGATTCCTCAAAAACCCTGTTAGGATTTTTAACTGGAATCAAATTAATTTATGAATCAATTTGGAGAGAACTGACATCTTGATTATATTGGATCTAATATATTCGTATAGACTCCATTTAGATGTTTAATGTTGTTCAATAAAGTTTATAGTTTTTTCACAGAGATCACACACATTTTTGTTATTTTCATTTCTGTGTACTTTATATCTTTGTTGCTATAGTAAATATTATCTTTTATAACTTTTTTGTATTAGAAATGCAACTTATTTTTGTAAACTGATTTTATAGTCAAATAAATAGTAGTTAAATTCTCCTACTATTTTTACTAATTCTCCTATTTCTAATTATTTATTACATCTAATAATTTAATTTTCATTTGTCACGTCCTTCAGACAAATGAAGGCAGTTTTATTTCTTTCTTTTTAATGCTTATACTTTGTATTTCTTTTCTGTTCTTGCTGTGGGAACTCTGACCTCCACTAAAATGTTCAATCGTATTGCTCTGATTTTAAAGTAAATGCTTCTAGTACTTCATTGGGAAGAATGATACTTGCTGTATGTTCTTCATAGATAATCTTCATTATGTTAAGGACTTCCTTTCTATTTTGCAAAGAGGTTTTTTTTTCTTTCATTCCTCTCATGAATGAGTCAGCTGAATTAAAAAAATCTATTGAGATGATCATTTTTTTCTCTATTAATCTGTTAATATGCTAAATAATTTTCCTCCCTAATGTCAAACCATACTTGTATTCTTTGGATGCCTTCCTTGTCACGATGTATTTTGTTTTTTATATATACATTATTATATTCAGTTGGCTAATGTTTTGTTTAGGATTTTGTATTAAAGTTAATGAGTGAGAATGCATTGTACTTTTACTTTCTCTTGCTGTCTTTGCCTATTAAGGGTTTGATATAGATGTACATTGCTGAGTTTAGAGATATTCCATCTTTTTCCATTCTCTGGAGGAATGCATAAGTTTGAAATGACCTTCATTTGAAAGGCCAGGGGCAGTTATAGCCATGTAGGCCTAGAGCTTTTTATTTTTTATTTAGAAGTTTTTAATTAAATATTTGATTCTTTAATATTTACAGGACCATTTCAGCTTTCAATATTTTCTTGAGTCACTTCTGGTATGGTATAATTCTTAGGAGTGGGTAGAGTTCATCTTAGATTTCACAGTTTATTGGCATATAAAAACATATGCCATATGTTTATTGGCATAAAGTATCTTCTTATCTTTTAAATGTCTACTCACAGAGATGTGTGCTTCCCTTTTTTACTCCTATCACTTATCTCTGTTTTTTCTTCTTAATTTTTAACTAATTAAACTTCCACAGGTTTGTCAATTTTATGGGTCTTTCAAAATAAGTAATTTCAGGTTTTGTGGATCCCATTGGCTGAATGTATGTTTTCATTTCATTAATTTCTGCTCTTTATTATCTCATTCTTACTTTTTTTTAAAGCTTTTGTTCATTTTATAACTCAATAAATTGAAAATCTATGTCATTTAATGTGTAGCCTTTCTTTTTCTAATGTAAGCGATTAAGACTATATATATATACATTTTACATGTTTAGTTTTTGTCCAGTTAAAAGTATTTCTTCTTTGGTTAATGAGTTATTCAAAGATTTAAAACATTTCTAAATGTGTAATAATTTTTAAATTTATCTTTTTGATATGGACTTTTATTTGTCAGAGAATGTGGTCTATGAGACAACAATTCTTTGAAATTTGCTGAGACTGTGGTAAAATTATGGCAGTTTTTGTAAATGATTAATCACTTGAAAAGAATGTATATTCTCTAATTGTTGGGTACAGAGTTCAGTACAGACAAATGTTTATTGAGATTTATTATAATACTGAATTTGTCATTTTCTTCCTTTAATTTAATTGAATTTTATATATATTAAGTGGATAAAAAGGCTTATATTTTTCTAGTGAGTAGTACCTTTCATTATTATGCAGTGACCTTCCTTATCTCTAGTCATATTTGTTGCATTAAAATTGATGCCCAGTTTTGTTTTGGCTGGTGTTTGCCTGGCATAACATTTTGCTATCCATTCAGCTTCAATGTTTTCACATTTTTATGTTGCAGAGTACATTAGCAATTGCTAGTGTTCTTAGACTTGTTCCCAGTATCTTACTTTTTGCTTTCTGTTTGTGCCACTTCTTCTATGCTTAAAATCCCTCTTATTGTCTTAAAAATAGACTTACAAAATTTATATTTATTTGTTTGAAACTGTATTTATTTCATTTCCTCCCTCTATTGGATTGTAATCCTTTATTGGATTATAATCCCTTAGTGGGTTACCTTGGAAATTTTACTAGGTATACTGATGGTCCCTGTTATACCCCATCCCCTGGCTTTCATGCAATTTTTGTCTAACATTTTATTTTTGTCCTTTTTATCAATCTCTGAAACTAGATAAGATAATAATACTTATTAGTATTAATAGCAGCAGTAATGGTGTTTTATATAGATTTTATTGGATTTACTCACATTTGCCAATTTTTTCACTCAATGTTCCTTCTGGCCTCTCAGATTCTCCTTTTGAAATTATTTTTCCTTTTCCTGTCATTTTACTGAATTTTTTCTAATCATTATCTTTCAGAGGTTTCTTTAGTTTATGTCTTTTGATAGTACACTCTCTGTTTTTGATTATCTTTTTTTTTCATCCTTGGCTTGAAGGAAAGTTTTGATGGGCATTCAATCTTAAGTTGACAAGTATTTTCTCTCAGCACTTTGAAAATGTTATTCCATTGATTTCTAACTTCCATTATTGCTGTTGAGAAGTCTGTGGTAAATTTCCTTGTTTCTTTTCAGGTTATCTGTGTTTTTTCCGCCTTAAGCTGCTTTTAGCATCTTTTTTTTTGTATTTGATGACCTGTGTTTTACCATACTATCTCAAGGTATGGATTTCTTTTTATTTCTCATTTGTTATATATTGTTTTCACTATCTGTAGACCCTTGTTCTTTACTGTTTTTGGAAAATCATTAGCCATGAGCTGTTTAAATATTATCTTTCTTTTATTTGCTCTATCTTGTCTTTGTGTCTTTTACTAGTCTCAGAATTTCACATTTTAGTCTACAAAACTCTACCTTTCACATATTTCATGTAGTTTTCTTTCTATGCTATGTTCTGTGTCATTTAAAAAATCTCTCTCAATCCACTAATTGTCTCTTCACCTGTATCTAAATATAAAAATAGAAAGATTCAAGCCACAAGACATTTGTTACTTTCCAAACTGGTCAATGGAAAGCCAATAACTATACATTTGTGATTACCTAATCACATATTTGTAAATATGCATTTTTCCTACATATATTATTAAATTATATTGAAGCTATACCAAATTCTCAGTGAATTTTAATTAGAATATGGGTACTAAATAAACACATTAAGACAAAGCTAGCCAAATGAATATTTAAAAAAAAATTGATTACAATTGACTTATTTTAAGACATAAGAAGATAAACATTTTGTATCTTTTTTAATAATAGAAAAGCTGAGTATTTCTGGTGAGAAAAAAGTTCTCTCAAACACAGCTGATGAGGTATTTATGATGTAGTATAAAAACTAAAACTACTCTGACAAAAAAACGGAATTATTTATTCTACTTAAAAGCGAGAGGAAAAAATTTAATCATGTCCTCATACTTGCAGAGCTATAACTTATTAGGCAGTAAAAGAAATGCTTAAAATAAGGAAATGAAATATTACTTTTCAGTTTTGGAAAGGCAGGCTCCTAAACTCTTAAAACAGGTTAGCAATTTTGGAGGTTAATGTGAAAAAGCAGCAATATGACTCAGGCCAACTTTGAAATTTATTGGGAAACGAAATGTCATTAAACTGATTTTTTGTAGTATTTTATCTTTGCTTGGAATAGTTAAAGATTAACATATAAAACCATTTTACTCACATACAGTATCATTTTTAAGGAGTGAAAATACGTATAAATTAATGAATTCTGTAGAATGCATTAAAAGAAAAAGGCAATTCATATGGCTTATCTACAGTTTCCTGCATATACTCTGAATTACAAAAGGAAATACAGGAAGGTTACTGGTTTACAGCCTCAATCCCAAATCTTAGCTACATAATAGCTAATTTCTATAAAGGGGGAACACTTTTTCATGTAAAATTAATGCAAAGACAAAATGGATACTTTTATTTCATTTGCTCCCATGATAACCTTAAGAAATATGTACTCACCCAACTAACCAAATTTCTGAAGTACAAAGTTCAAATTCAAAGTATGAACTAACTATCCCTCTCTTGTTTACCTTCTTGTAGGTTTCTATTGTCGAGGATACCCTCGAAGAAGGAAGGGGATGCAGAATACTTAGACTGTCTGTCCATAAGGGGCAGAGGACAAACAAGAAGTATTGGAGGAAGCAGAGTGAATTACTGAAGGCCTCCACAGTAGAGACAACTTTCAGCCTCCTCTTTAGATTTATATAATTTATTACATTTTGATGAAAACAATTTAGAGGAAGCAGTGAGAGAGACATAATCACAACATCAGTGGTCAAACTGTAAGAAACGCAGAGAAAGTGCAATAGTTATACAAGGCATCTATTTGTTTGCTTAGTTGCCCACGAAGCAAAGACATAGCAGTCCCTTACTGGTTCTCAACCAGCAATAATTTACTACCTGTGATGGTTAATACTGAGTGTCAACTTGATTGGATTGAAGGATGCAAAGTATTCATTCTGGGTGTGTCTATGAGGGTGTTGCCAAAGGAGATTAACATTTGAGTCAGTGGGCTGGGAAAGGCAGACCCACCCTTAACCTGGGTAGACACCATCTAATCAGTTGCCATCCTGGCCAGGATATAAAGCAGGCAGAAAAATGTGAAAAGGCTAGACTGGCTTAGCATCCCAGCCTACATCCTTTTCCCATGCTGGATGCCTTTGAACATCCGACTCCAGGTTCTTCAGCTTTGGGACTTGGACTGGCTTCCTTGCTCCTCAGCTTGCAGATGGCCTATTGTGGGATCTTGTGATTGTGTGAGTTAATACTACTTAATAAACTCCCCTTTATATATATAGGGACAGAACTAATAGGATAAATAGGATATATATATATATCTGTATACATATCCTATATATATATCCTCTCTCTATATATATCCTTTAAATTCTACATTACACTTAGAAAGCATTCAATAAGTACTTGCTAACTCTCTATTTATATACTCAAATATATCATATATTATATATATATATCCTATTAGTTCTGCCCCTCTAGGGAACCCTGACCAATACAGTACCCTAATCTAGTATCTGTTAATGTATGAAGACAATTTTTTTCTTCATAAATACTAAGTACATTTTATTGAAATATAATATGAATATTTTTGGCCGGGCACAGTGGCTCACGCCTGTAATCTCAGCACTATGGGAGGCAGAGGTGGGCGGATCACAAGGTCAGGAGATCGAGACCATCCTGGCTAACACAGTGAAACCCCGTCTCTACTAAAAATACAAAAAATTAGCCGGGCGTGGTGGTGGGCACCTGTAGTTCCAGCTACTCGGGAGGCTGAGGCAGGAGAATGGCGTGAACCTGGGAGGCGGAGCTTGCAGTGAGCAGAGATTGCGCCGCTGCACTACAGCCTGGGCGACAGAGCGAGACTCTGTCTCAAAAAAAAAAATATATATATATATAATATGAATATTTTTAAAGTGTACAAATCATACATGTAGAGCTTAACAAATTTTTACAAAGTGACCACACCCATATAATCAGCATCAGGTCAAATAGGACAGAGAACTAGTACCTTGGAGACTTCCCTTAGGACCCCTCAAGGGAAGACAACCTTGATTATCATTCTGAGTATGTGTATGTATGCTATTGGCATCTAGTAGGCAGAGGTCAGGAATGCTGCTAAACATCCTACAATGCACAGGAAAGCCCCAATAACAAAGAATTATTCACTTTAAAATGTCAATAGTGCTAAGGATAAAAAATTCTGTACTACAACCCCAGATGTGCTTCTCTCTTTCACTCAAGTATGGATGATGATAGTCAGAGCAGCTAACATTTGGTGGGAGTGATTTACTGAGAACATAATCTGGATGATTACTGAAGGCAAAAATAGGGGTAAATTTCCCAAAGAAATATCTGACCCCTAGAAATTTAAAATAATGCAATGAAGATTTAAGATGAAAATTAATCTAATTCATTGGTATTGGTGGACATCTATCACCTGTGACAGCCCCCAAATTTTGAACACTTTCCTTATATTTTGGTAATTTTCTATGAAATGGCTTCAATCTTCTTAAGGCAGAAATCAGAAAACTAGCATTTCCAGACTGCTAACAGCAAGGCAAGTACCCCATATCCCAGCAATGGAATCCACAGAACATGATTTGAAATTGGAAGCAAACGAACTGGGGATGCAAATCTTCCTGAGGGATTTGATTTGTTGGAAGACTCATCAGGTTCCTTGGGGATGAGAGTGGTGTTCAGATTTGTGCATAGTAAGTGCTGCACACAGTGGATCAAGCTCCTTGAATGTGCTTGCACAACATTAGTGATTAGACAACTCCAAAGCCAGCTCTCTTGTCTTGCTGATGTTTCTTAGCAAAGTCATCGATACCTTTAACATGTTCCTTTTGCTGTTATACTGGTCAGTGAGGATTATGTGGTTTGCAATAAAGAATACTGACTGGTAGAAAAGTGTAAAATGTAAAAAATATTTCTTTCCTAAATTATTTTGTATAAAGTTACTAAAGATTCAGCAGTTAGGAGGCCTAAGATATGCTATCAAACCATAATGTTTTGAATCTGGTACTTACTGTATTTTCATTGATGACTTGTATTATACTTTGGAGAAGATGCTAAACTATGAGAAGTCTGAGACTGTAGCATTCAGGATCGATATTTAACATAATATTTATACATACCAGGTATTAAGCAATGTTAGCTAAGAACTTAAATGAATTCAAAATAATATCACTAAGTTGGATAAGCAATCAAGTATTTTAAATAGTATTGTTTTCTAACATTAAGAAGAAAGCATACATAGGAGAAAAAATTATTTAAAATATAAGTATAGTCATACGCATGTGTGGGAGAAAGGAAGCTAGACATGACAATTCAATAGGATAGTATAATTTGTACTATGATTATTTTGTATCTATTGTACCAATTTGCACATCTGCCTGAGAGATCATCTTCTGTAATATCCCAGAATCCTGAGAGGAGGTACTTTGTCTTTTGTACCCTCACCTCAGGGTGAAGGAGCATATGGGTCACCTTCAGGCCCACCTACTGTGGAGAAAAACTTAAAACAGAAGGTCAACAGGCGCTAGGCCCTAATTTTCTTTAATATCACTTTAAATTCTACATTACACTTAGAAAGCATTCAATAAGTACTTGCTACCTAACTATAATTTATGGCAGTAATAAAAAATAACAACTGGATATCTCAGTAAGACTTATAACAAGAAAAATAGAAGCAGGTCGCATATTGTTTAATGTTGCTCAAGGGTCTTTTACATTGTAAGAGACAATATGGTAATTGAGGACTGTTAAATATCTACATATACATTCAGAATTGTTCCACCATCTGACTTTGAAGTAAAAAAATACATGGGCATATGCATGTTCGTGTGTGTGTGTGTGTGTATATGCATAAACATATTTAGTTTGGAATAAGTAAATGGGCCTTGTGTGCAACGTACAAAGTTAAGCAACTTTCTGGGTTTGGCAAATTGGCATCTAGTAAGTCACTACAACCCAATCAAACATTTTGGTATATAGGATGAGTATCCCTTATCCGAAATGCTTGGAACCAGAAGAATTTTGGAATATTTGCATTATACTTATCAGTTCAGCAGCCCTAATCTGAAAATCTGAAATCCAAAATGCTCCAATGAGCATTTCCTTTGAGCCTTATGTTGGGCTAAGTTTCTGATTTTGGGGCATTTTGGATTTTTTGGGTTATGGATGCCCAGCCTGTATTATGTTACTACTGACATCAGGTAAGCCTGTATTCATCACTGAAAGAAACACACTAAATAAGGACAGAGGACAGGGGAAAGCCACAAAGTCAATTAAAGTATTATGAATAATTCTGATCAACAAACATTTTTAAAAGAATTGTAGTCACCTGATCACTGAGAGTAGCTTATTTGGTTTGTGCTTTCATTAACAATCTTCTAATAAATGTTAATCATCTCAAGAGTCTCTAAAACAGGTAATTGCATATAGAGAGTTTGTTATTTTTAAATTTAGATTAAATTAATCAATATGTATGCCACATATGTCCTATTACTTTGAAATTTTGAAAATCTTAAAGGCTCTAGAATAGTATGCTCTAGAAAGCCTTATGGTTTATCTATCATTGGATGGATAATGCATATAATATATGATAAGTGAAAGCTAAACTTTCACTTTGTAAAACTTGTTCTTCCAATAACGAATATAGAAGAACATGTTTGTATTTTTCCCTATAATTAATCCAAATCAGCAAGGCTCATTACTGTGTTAGGTCATTATCTGGTTATTCAATATGCACTTCTCACTGTAATGCAATGCTACCAATGAACAAGAGTATTATATCCAGAACTGATGGAAATCTACCAAAATCATGAGTGGAAATAAAATTTAAATAAATAAAATCTTATCAAAGATATACTTTCCCTCTGTTCTCTGAAAGCTTTGAATATTGAAACCTATTCAAAAACAGGCCTTCTTGCTTTCCTGTGGTAAAAGAGAACTGACTTTCAATTTTTCATTAAAATTTATTTATTCACCAAAGTTAAAATTCAATATTGTAGCCATATCAAAACATAATTCTTTAAAAAATGGTAAAGACTATCTACAGCTAAACTATGTGTTTATTATAGCATATAACCAAAAGAAAAGATGTAGGTCTTTATTAAACTACAGAGAGCTAATTAGAATAATTGCTCAAAGGCTAAATTACTATTACTCAGTGGCCTTGCTAGCAGAGTTGATGGAAAATCAGAGGAAAAATTATAGAGAGTAACAATGACTGCCCAACATTCCAGGTTCAAGTAGAAGTTACTTTCCACTAGGTCTTTTTTTCATGATATTTAGCTATCAAACACTTCGAGTTTCTTGAGCCCACTATACTCTCTTCCACTTACTTCACTTACACTTACATTCTCTTTGCTAACCTTTCTCAAGCTCTTGTCTTTCATCTCAATTCTATATTCACACTTTTTCTTATATTTGGTAATCTCCCTCTTTGTCCAAGGCCATTTCTCCAAATTCACCACTACTATTTTTCTCAAACAACATATCATAATGCTTTTCCCACCAGTGAGGGCTCACGGTGTAACCATGAGGTTACTGTCCTTTACATAAGGATGAACCTCATGATCTAACAATCATTAGTAGGCCACAAATTTGACTTGTGTTTCTAGTAGTAAAGCATGGATTTTCATTAATAAACCCATATTCTTTTCATTGTGTCGCTCTGAAAAGGTCGATTGTGTGGCTTGAATTGTTGTATACCAATTAACAATAAAGAGCCCAACAATCAGAAGACATAAGACAAATATTTTCTTAGGAAAAAATCTTCATTATTATTATTTTAGATCTCTAATATAGATGATAAGATTGTATTTGTTGTTAACACTTAGCATATCCTAGTCATTCAGTGTATTGGTAATGTTATTTAGACTGCTGTTTATCTTTAAATAACGTGATTTGGATCCAAAATTCATGTATATTTTTCTATTCATAACTTTGGTAATCAAAATCACTGACTTTCATAACTACCCCATATGGGTTAGCAGCTCTTACTACATACTTCCATAGAGTGTTTTACTTACTTTTATCATGTTTATTATATTAGCTTATCATGGTCCAGTTTGCTTGTTTTAAACAAGTTGAGAATAGGGACTCTATCTTCTATGTCTATAGCTTTAGCTCAACCACAGTACTTGGTACATATGTATATGATATAAGCTAAATGAATATAAGCCAAAGCAGGGTTTTCAATAGTGTATTCAATCACCAATATCAAGGGTGACTTTAATATGTTGATGTTTTCATAGGAAGGTCACTACATGTGTAAGAGAATCACAACACTGATGGAGGGAAAAAGTCATTTTTTAATTCCTGATGGAGCTATTACTTTGAAATCCTGTAAGTTAGGAATTCAGAACCAAAAATGGCTCTCACGTTAAGTATAAGAAGATGATGAAGACCGCCTGATGTAATAAACAGGCCTTGACTTGAAATTGTGTGCCCTCCTTTTCCACTCTAAGTTATTAATTTCTTACTAAAAGATCACACAGTTCAGGGATGCTTTAGCAAAATCTAGAAAATCTTGGACGTTCTGGAATTAACGTAGTATTTATAGCCTAGTTTCCTAGAGTGTTCTTTTTCTCCATCTGTTGGTTGTTGATACAGTGTAACTTTATATTCAGATTACAGAAACACAGCAAGAAAGAGTTTCTCTTTTTTTAATATGTTACAATAAGAATTCTGGCTTCATATCCTGGTGTGAGACAGTTATTCTCTTGCTAAAAAACATCTAATTGAGGGGAAAAAAGAAGTAGGTCAACATTGATGTGGAATTCTTTCTGTTGTAAATAAGAGCTCCAAGATTTAATTCTATAAAATCATTTACATGATGACACATGACCATTTTCTCATAGAAATTATATGGTCATTAAAAGGGCAAGAGTATTAACATGTTTTATTCAGTACATTTTAAATGTTGACTTTAAAATTCTTGATGGAATTAAAAAAAAACTAAGGAACAGCAGAAAATAGAAATAATTTGTTGAAATGCTTATACATATATCTTTCCTTAGAAAGCTACTAAATGTTCCATGAGAAGACAATCCTTTCTCTCTTAACGCTTATAATGTTGAGAATAATAATATTCCTTCTTAAACAGAAACACCAAAACTATATTAAAATCCTGCTTCAAATATACTCATATATTTGCAAATATTTGGTTCCTAGTTATCCCTCATCTATATTCTTGCTTTGGTTTGGACTCTTAGATTAAAAAAATTAAAGCAGGTACTATCTGAATCTGTAACAGTCTTTTTCTCCTAATTTCCTATTAAATGGTAAATATCTTTTAAAAAATTAGGCTATCAGCCAGCATGGTGACTCATGCCTGTAATCCCAGTAATCTGGGAGGTTGAGGCAGCCCGATCTCTTGGGCTCAGGAGTTCGAGACCAGCCTGGGCAACACAGTGAAACCCTGTCTCTACCAAAAATACACACACTTAGCCAAGTGTAGTGGTGCACATCCATGGTCCCAGATACTTGGGAGGCTGAGGCAGCAGGATTACTTGAGCCCAGTGGGCAAAGGTTGCAGTGAGCCAAGATCACATCACTGCACTCCAGTGTGAGTGAGAATCCGTCTCAAAATAAGTAAATAATAAATAAATAAATAAATAAATAAATAACTAGGCTATCGTGCAATTTTGTCATCTGCATTTTACTTTGAATTTACTAACTCTCATTGTCAAAAAACCACCAAACAGTAATATTTAACTTCTGAATAGAAAGGTATAATACTACATTTCTGGGAATACAGACCAGATAGCTCATCAGTACAATGAAGGCAGAATTTATATTAAAGTAAGAAAATATAATGTAAATATATTGTGCCAGGTTTTTAGAAACTATGATGCATGCAAAATATTTAAAATTGAGGATATTTTGATAATTGTCCCATTTTAAAAATACAAACATTATGGTAATTTATGATACAAAGCAAGTATCAACAACTAGGCAATTTCTTGTACAAAGTCTTTTTTAACAAAACATGTTTCTCAATTTAATATGCTATCTATCACCTTTATAAAGTGATGATAATAATTTAGTATAAAATATAGAGGAAGAAAAATGTTCCTGGATGAAGCTTTTGTTACACTTCAATTAGCCAGGTAAAGTAGGGAATAAAGAATGAGTAAATGTATGGTAGGTGGGGTGGGGATTGGAAGAGACTGGATATAGTAGTTTTATGTGTTTTGAAATAGCTATTTATTATGCATCCCCTAAGTGCATCACTTAAAATATTAATATCCTGAATTCAAATGGTACATTTAACATAAAGAATTTACCATGGCTCACAAATATAACATAAACTATCTTTTCTTGAGGGAGGCAGATTAGTCACTGTAATTTTGCTTCATAATTTTATTGATTTGAACACAGGAGTATACCAAAAGCTACTGAAATAAAAACAATCACGACAAAAAGTATTACAACAAAAAGAAAAAGTATTACACCTTTTTATTTCAGTATATATTCAAACACACAGAAAAGCTGCAAGAATAGGCTGAGGGACTCTTGTAACTCTTTATCCAGATTCCTCAACAATTTTCATTTTTCTCTATTTAATTTGTCATCTTAGCATCTCTCTGCTTAATTTGTACTTCTGGAATCTTTGAGAGTAAACTGGAGCAATGTTCCAATTTACCTCTAAATACTTCATTTCCTTAGAACATGGATATTCTCTTGCATAATTACAACTATCAAATTAAAAAAGTAATGTATCTAATCTACATACTCTATTCAATTTTTATAATTGTCCCAATAATGCCCTTTGTGGGATTTTATAGATTGAAAAAAAAACCCTAGGCCAAGAACCAGTCAATTATCACATGACATTTAGTTGTTAAGTGTCTTCAGTTTCCTACTTTTTTTTTTTTTTTTAAGTTTTTTGAAAAATGGAACCACTACTTAGTCTTTCTTTTTCATGACTTTGGCACTTTTGAAGAATGTAGGCCAGTCATTTTGTTAAAAATTTTTACCACATGTTGAATTTGTCTGATGTTTCCTCATAATTCAATTGAGGTCACGCATTTTAGTGGGAATATTACAGAGGCGATGCTGTGTCCTTCTCCATGCATCATTTCAGGAGACACATGAAATGAAAGTTTATTACAATATTGGTGGGGGTAACTATGATCACTTTGTTAATGTGATATCCATTGGTTTCTCCACTGTCAAATTAGTAGGTTTCCTTTATAATTAAATTTTGAATATTTTGAAACTAATATAAAATTTTACTTGCTAATTTTAGCATCTAATAGAAGGGATAATAGAGTTAGAAAATTATTTTATAACTCTATTATCCCCTCCATTAGTTGGCATTCTGATGTAAGAAAGAATTTTCTGTTCTCCTTCATTTATGTATTCATTTATATTGGTCTGGATTGATAAGATTCTCATTTTATATAGTGTCTTATAATTCATTATTATCATTATTTATTTTAATGCTCAAATTGCCCCATATTTGGCTGCTGGGACTACGTTAACACAAGACCGCCTTAGTACTGCTTCAGTTGGAGTCCCTTTACCAAGAATTAGTAAGAGCAGAAGGTAACTACTGTGAAACACATTTTGATGCTCTTTTTAAATATTTTTTGTTTTTATTTATTTTTAAAATTTTTTTATTTTTTTTAATACTTTAAGTTGGGATACATGTGCAGAATATGCAGGTTTGTTACATAGGTATACACATGCCATGGTGGTTTGCTGCACCCATCAACCCGTCATCTGCATTAGGTATTTCTCCTAATGCTATCCCTTCCATAACCCCCCAACCCCTGACATGCCCCAGTGTGTGATGTTGCCCTCCCTGTGCCCATGTGTTCCCATTGTACTGCTCCCACTTATGAGTGAGAACATGTGGTGTTTGGTTTTCTGTTTCTGTGTTAGTTTGCTGAGAATGATGGCTTCCAGCTTCATCCATGACCCTGCAGAGGACATGAACTCATACTTTTTTATGGCTGCATAGTATTCCATGGTGTATATGTGCCACATTTTCTTAATCCAGTCTATCACTGATAAGCTTCTGGGTTGGTTCCAAGTCTTTGCTATTGTGAATAATGCTGCAATAAACGTACATGAGCATGTCTTTATAGTAGAATGATTTATAATCCTTTGGGTATATACCCAGTAATGGGATTGCTGGGTCAAATGGTATTTCTGGTTATAGATCCTTGAGGAATCGCCACACTGTCTTCCACAATGATTGAATTAATTTACACTCCCACCAATAGTGTAAAAGTGTACTATTTCTCCCCATCCTCTCCAGAATCTGTTGTTTCCTGACTTTTTAATGATTGCCATTCTAACTGGTGTGAAATGGTATCTCATTGTGGTTTTAATTTGCATTTCTCTAATGACCAGTGATAAAAAGCTTTTGTTCATATGTTTGTTGGCTGCATAAATGTCTTCTTTTGAGAAGTGTCTGTTCATATACTTCTCCCACTTTTTGATGGGGTTGTTTGTTTTTTTCTTGTAAATTTGCTTAAGTTCCTTGTACATTCTGGATATTAGCCCTTTGTCAGACAGATAGATTGCAAAAATTTTCTCCCATTCTGTAGGTTGCCTGTTTACTCTGATGATAGTTACTTTTGCTGTGCAGAAGCTCTTTAGTTTAATCAGATCCCATTTGTCAATTTTGGCTTTTGTTGCCATTGCTTTTGGTGTTTTGGTCATGAAGTCTTTGCCCATGTCTATGTCCTGAATGGTATTGCCCAGGTTTTCTTCTAGGATTTTTATGGTTTTAGGTCTTACGTTTAAGTCTTTAATCCATCTTGAGTTCATTTTTGTATAAGGTGTAAGGAAGGGGTCCAGTTTCTGTTTTTTGCATATGGCTAGCCGGTTTTCCCAATGCCATTTATAAAATAGGGAATCTTTCCCCATTGCTTGTTTTTGTCAGGTTTGTCAAAGATCAGATGGTTGTAGATGTGTGGTGTTATTTCTGAGGCTTCCGTTCTGTTCCATTGGTCTTTATATCTGTTTTGGTACCAGTACCGTGCTGTTTTCATCACTGTAGCCTTGTAGTATAATTTGAAGTCAGGTAGTGTGAATCCTCCAGCTTTGTTCTTTTTGCTTAGAACTGTCTTGGCTATATGGGCTCTTCTTTGGTCCCATGTGAAATTTAAAGTAGTTTTTTCTAATTCTGTGAGGAAAGTCAATGGTAGCTTGATGGGGATAACATTGAATCTATAAATTACTTTGCATACTATGGCATTTTCACAATACTGATTCTTCCTATCCATGAGCATGGAATGTTTTTCCATTTGTTTCTGTCCTCTCATTTCCTTCAGCAGTGGTCTGTAGTTCTCCTTGAAGAGGCCCTTCACATCCCTTGTAAGTTGTATTCCTAGGTATTTTATTCTCTTTGTAACAATTGTAAATGGGAGTTCACTCATGATTTGGCTCTCCGTTTATTATTGGTGTATAGGAATGCTTGTGATTTTTGCACACTGATTTTGTATCCTGAGACTTTGCTGAAGTTGCTTATCAGCTTAAGGAGATTTTGGGCTGAGACAATGGGGTTTTCTAAATATACAATCATGGCATCTGCAAACAGGGACAAGTTGACTTTGTCTTTTCTTATCTGAATACCCTTTATTTCTTTCTCTTGCCCTGGCCAGAACTTCCAACACTATGTTGAATAGGAATGGTGACAGAGGGCATCCTTGTCTTGTGCTGGTTTTCAAAGGGAATGCTTCCGGCTTTTGCTCATTCAGTATGATATTGGCTGTGGGTTTGTCATAAATAGCTTTCACTATTTTGAGATACATTCCATCAATACCTAGTTTATTGATAGTTTTTAGCATGAAGCAGTGTTGAATTTTATTGAAGGCCTTTTTTGCATCTATTGAGATAATCATGTGGTTTTTGTCATTTGTTCTATTTATGTGATGGATTACATTTATTGATCTGCATATATTGAACCAGGCTTGCATCCCAGGTGTGAAGTCAACTTGATCATGGTGGATGAGCTTTCTGATGTACTGCTGGATTCTGTCTGCTAGCATTTTATTGAGGATTTTTACATTGATATTCATCAAGAATATTGGCCTGAGATTTAGTATTTCTGTTGTGTCTCTGCTAGCTTTTGATATCAGGATGATGCTGGCCTCATAAAATGAGTTACGGAGGAGTCCCTCTTTTTCTTTTGTTTGGAATAGTTTCAGAAGGAATGGTACCAGCTCTACTTCCAGTAGAATTCAGCTGGGCATCCGTCTGGTCTGGGGCTTTTTTTCTGGTAGAGTATTAATTACTGTCTCAACTTCAGAACTTGTTATTGGTCTATTCAGCAATTCGACTTCTTCCTAGCTTAGTCATGGGAGGGTGCATGTGTCTAGGAATTTATCCATTTCCTCTATATTTTCTAGTTTATTTGCATAGAGGGGTTTATAGTACTATCTGATGGCAGTTTGTATTTTGGTGGGATCAGTGGTGATATACCCTTTATCATTTTTTATTGTGTCTATTTGATTCTTCTCTTTTTTCTTTTTTATTGGTCTGGCTAGTGGTCTCTATATTTTGTTAATCTTTTAAAAAAATCAGCTCCTCAATTCCTTAATTTTTTGAAGGGTTTATCTCCTTCAGTTCTGCTCTGATCTTGTTTATTTCTTGTCTTCTGCTAGCTTTTGAATTTGTTTGCTCTTGCTTCTCTAGTCCTTTTAATTGTGATGTTAGGGTGTCGGTTTTAGATCTTTCCTGCCTTCTCCTGTGGGCATTTGGTGCTATAAATTTTCCTCTAAGACTGCTTTGGCTGTGTCCCAGAGATTCTAGTATGTTGTGTCTTTGTTCTCATTGATTTCAAAGAACTTATTTATTTCTGTGTTAATTTTGTTATTAATCCAGTAGTTATTCAGGAACAGGTTGTTCAGTTTTCATGTATTTGTGTGATTTTGAGTGAGTTTCGTAATCCTGAGTTCTAATTTGATTGCACTGTGGTCTGAGAGACTTGTTTGTTAAGATTTCTGCTCTTTTGCATTTGCTGAGGAGTGGTTTACTTTCAATTATGTGGTCAATTTTAGAATAAGTGCTATGTGGTGCTGAGAAGAATGTATATTCTGTTGATTTGGGGTGGAGAGTTCTGTAGATGTCTATTAGGTCTGCTTGGTCCAGATCTGAGTTCACGTCCTGAATATCCTTGTTAATTTTCTGTCTTGTTGACCTAATATTGACAATTGGGTGTTAAAGTCTCTCACTATTATTGTGTGGCAGTTTAAGTCTCTTTGTGGGTCTCTAAGAACTTGCTTTATGAATCTGGGTGCTCCCCTATTGGATGCATATATATTTAGGATAGTTAGCTCTTCTTGTTGCATTGATCCCTTTACCATTACGTAAAGCCCTTCTTTGTCTTTTTTGATCTTTATTGGTTTAAACTCTCTTTGACCAGAGACTAGGATTGCAACCCCTGCTTTTTATTGCTTTCCATTTGCTTGGTAAATATTCCTCCATCCCTTTATTTTGAGCCTATGTGTGTCTTTGCACGTGAGATGGGTCTCCTGAATACAGCACACTAATGGGTCTTGACACTTTATCCGATTTGCCAGCCTGTGTCTAATTGGGGCATTTAACCCATTTACATTAAAGGTTAATACTGTTATGTGTGAATTTGATCCTGTCATTATGATGCTAGCTGGTTATTTTGCCCATTTGTTGATGCAGTTTATTCATAATGTCAATGGTCTTTACAATTTGGTATGTTTTTGCAGTGGCTGGTACCAGTTTTTCTTTTCCATATTTAGGGCTTCCTTCAGGAGCTCTTGTAAGGTAGGCCTGGTGGTGACAAAATCTCTCAGCATTTGCTTGTCTGTAAAGGATTTTATTTATCCTTCGCTTATGAAGCTTAGTTTGGCTGGATATGAAATTCTGGGTTGAAAATTCTTTTCTTTAACAATTTTGAACATTGGCCCTCACTCTCTTCTAGCTTGTGGGGTTTCTACCGAGATATCCGCTGTTAGCCTGATGGGATTCCCTTTGTGGGTAACCTGATCTTTCTCTCTGCTGCCCTTAATATTTTTTCCTTCATTTCAACCTTGGCAAATCTGTCAATTATGTGTCTTGGGTTGCTCTTCTTGAGGAGTATCTTTGTGGCGTTCTCTGTATTTCCTGAATTTGAATGTTGGCCTGTCTTGCTAGGTTGGGGAAGTTCTCCTGAATAATATCCTGAAGAGTGTTTTCCAACTTAGTTCCATTCTCCCCGTCACTTTCAGGTACACCAATCAAACATAGGTTTGGTCTTTTCACATAGTCCCATATTTCTTGGAGGGTTTGTTTGTTCCTTTTCATTCTTTTTCCTCTAATCTAGTCTTCACACTTTATTTCATTAAGTTGATCTTCAATCTCTGATATCCTTTTTTCCGCTTGATTGATTCAGCTATTGATACTTGTGTATGTTTCATGAAGTTCTCATGCTGTGTTTTTCAGTTCCATCAGGTATGGAGGTCCACTCCAGACCCTGTTTGCCTAGGTATCACCAGGAGAGGCTACAGAACAGGTCTTTTCTTAACTGGTTATTCTAGTTAGCAATTTGTCTAACCTTTTTTCAAGGTTCTTAGCGGCTGGGTGTGGTGGCTCACGTCTGTAATCCCAGCAGTTTGGGAGGCTGAGGCAGGCGGATCACGAGGTCAGGAGATCGAGACCATCCTGGCTAACATGGTGAAACCCCGTCTCTACTAAAAATACAAAAAAATTAGCTGGGTGTGGTGGCGGGCGCCTGTAGGCCCAGCTCCTCGGGAGGCTGAGGCAGGAGAATGGTGTGAACCCGGGAGGCGGAGCTGGCAGTGAGCCGAGATTGCGCCACTGCACTCCAGCCTGGGCGACAGAGTGAGACTCTGTCTCAAAAAAACAACAAAAAAAGGTTCTTAGCTTCCTTTCATTGGGTTAGAACATGCTCCTTTAGCTTGGAGGAGTTTGTTATTACCCACTTTCTGAAGCCTACTTCTGTCAATTCGTTAAACTCATTCTCTGTCCAGTTTTGTTCCCTTGCTGGCAAGGAGTTGTGATCATTTGGAGGAGAAGAGGCATTCTGGGTTTTGGAATTTTCGGCCTTTTTGCACTGGTTTTTCCTCATCTTCATTGATTTATCTACCTTTGGTCTTTGTGTTGGTGACCTTCAGATGGGGTCTCTGAACGGATTTCCTTTTTATTGATGTTGATGCTATTCCTTTCTGTTTGTTAGTTTTCCTTGTAAGAGTCAGGCCCCTTTGCTGCAGGTCTGCTGGAGTTTGCTGGAGGTCCACTCCAGACCCTGTTTGCCTGGGTATCACCAGCAGAGGCTGAAGAACAGCAAAGACTGCTGCCTATTCCTTCCTCTGGAATCTTTGTCCCAGATTAGCACCAGCTAGATGCCAGCTGGAGTTCTCCTGTATGAGGTTTCTGTCGACCCCTGCTGGGAAGTGTCTCCCAGTCAGGAGACACAGGGGTCAGGGACCCACTTGAAGAGGTAGTCTGTCCGTTAGCGGAGCTCGAGCATTGTGCTGGGAGATCCGCTGCTCTCTTCAGAGCCAGTAGGCAGGAAAGTTTAAGTTGGCTGAAGCTGGGCACACAGCTGCCCCTTTCCCCTGGTGCTCTGCCCCAGGGAGATGGGAGTTTTATGTATAAATCCCTGACTGGGGCTGCTGCCTTTCTTTTAGATGCCCTGCAAAGAGAGGAGGGATCTAGAGAGGCAGTCTGGCTACAGCAGCTTTGCTGAGCTGCAGTGATCTCTGCCCAGTTCAAACTTCCTGATGGCTTTGTTTACACCGTGAGGGGAAAACCGCCTACTCAAGCCTCAGTAATGGTGGATGGCCCTCCCCCCACCAAGCTCCACCATCTCAAGTTCACTTCAGGCTGCTGTGCTGGCCGTGAGAATTTCAAGCCAGTGGATCTTAGCTTGCTGCGCTCTGTGGGGCTGGGATCCGCTGAGCTAGACGACTTGGCTCCCTGGCTTCAGCCCCCTTTCCAGGGGAGTGAATGGTTCTGTCTTGCTGGCATTCCAGGCGCCACTGGGGTATGAAAAAAACTCCGGCAGCTAGCTCATTGTCTGCCCAAATGGCCACCTAGTTTTGTGCTTGAAACCCAGGGCCCTGGTGGTGTAGGCACCTGAGGGAATCTCCTGATCTGCGGTTGCAAAGACCATGGGAAAAGCATAGTATCTGGGCCGGAGTGCACCCTTCGGCATGGCACAGTCTCTCCTGTCTTCCCTTGGCTAGGGGAGGGAGTTCCCCAACCCCTTGTGCTTCCCGGGTGGGGAGGGCTGCACCCACTGTCTAACTAGTTCCAATGAGATGAGCTGGGTACCTCAGTTAGAAATACAGAAATTACCTGCCTTCTGCGTTGATCTCGCTAGGAGCTGCAGACCGGAGCTGGTCTTATTCGGCTATCTTGGCAGCCACCACCATTTTGATGCTCTTATTAACATCTAGTGATTATTGTCCAAACTATGGGATTGGCAACGTGTCTTTAAAAATAACTATTGTTAAGTTCCTATTTCTCTGACTATATAGATAATGTGAGCCCTTCTTGTTTCATAGCCTAGATCCTGGGCAATGTTGCAAAAGGCTACATTAGTTAATATTGGACAAATTGTTAAGCCAGTCATTCAACATATATCCTACCTTTTAAAAATGGCTCTGCAACAGATTTCTGTTTGGAAATACTAATAAAACAGGGGGGTCAGTGTCCCAACTGATGTTCAGAAGACTAGGTACTGAAAAGAAATCTGTAAATCCAACACTTTTTGTTTTGTTTGTGTTTTTGAGACAGAGTCTCGCTCTGTCACCCAGGCTGGAGTGCAGTTGTGCGATCTTGGTTCACTGCAACTTTCACCCGCCGGGTTCAAGAGATTCTCCTCCCTCAGCCTCCCCAGCAGCTAGGATTACAGGCACGTGCCACCTCACCCCGCTAATTTTTGTATTTTCAGTAGAGATTGGGTTTCACAGTGTTGGCCAGGCTGGCTGGTTTCGAACCCCTGACCTTGTGATCTGGCTGCCTCAGCCTCTCAAAGTGTTGGCATTACAGGCTTGAGCCACCACGCCTGGCCCCAACCCAGCACTTTTTTTCTTATTTTTCTTCTCAATAAAAACATGGAAGGAGAGGAGGGGAGGGGAGGGAAGATTTCTATAGTTGGCAGATTATGATAATTCTAAATACAAGGTAAATAATGGTGGGAAAACTCATAATAAAACTTACCTAGTCTGAGCTAAAATTTTAAAATGAACATTGATTATATGTGCATTTTAACTGAAATATAAAAACATTACTTTTTATTTGTTTTTGAATATTTTTCAACAATTTTAATGCCAGCTTAGAAAAATGATCATATAGACTATCACAAAAATACCAGCAATATTAAACAGTGTGCACTCTGTAATTCCAGCATGTGGTACCAGAATGTTTCTAAGGTTTCACAGTAAATATCAGCAATGCAGCACACTCTACCTAGATTTTCAATATCTAGGTCACATGGACTACTTTGAATACTGTGAATAGGGGAAAAAAGCAGGAAGATTTCTGTGTAGCCACCAGAAAATCATAACATGCAAAATATATTTTAAAAAACCCTAGGATATCATGGTTTCAAAAATAATTCCTACATAAAATAGAAGACAGTACCCTAAAAAGGAACTACTCATCTATTCTGTAAACCAAATAAAACCTTTGGAGAGTATTATTTACTTAATAAAATGTCTTTTGTTTTTCCTGTTCTCTGAGATGTGTGTATGTGCACACTGAATGGTCAGGAGCAGGTAAAAAGAACATATACTAAAAATAAATGTGTTGTTAATCCAAAAAACATATACACTTTAGGGAAAAATCCAGCAGTAGTTAGAGGTAATCAGAAACCATAGCTTCCACTTATAATAAAGGCAATAATGATATTTGAAATTATAATCCTTTTTATTTATATGAAAGAGACACGAAGGGTTTATAATACATTTTGATTATGAAAAATGCACACTGCATTTGCAATTTCTTTCAGCCATAATAATATACAGTTACAGATATTTGAAACCTGAAATGATCTTTACTATAATTTTATTATTTTCCTTGAAATCTACTGAATTTATTCAGCTATGGATTTAAAATTTCTCCTTGCCCTTTTTCCAAGTTTTTATGTGAAGGACAGGAAGTAAATATGTCTCTCAGCAAAATGAGAGTCCTTAATAATCTATAATAAAACTGCTACCACATATAAGTTTTATATATGTATACTTCTTTTAAAGGGAAATAGAAATGAAAACAACTTTTTCAGCGAATTTTTCTTAATCTATTTGAAAAGCAATACATAAAGAGCAGTCACATATGTCAGCACAACAATTAAGATGGGTAACATTGAAAAACCACATTTAAATGACTAGGATTCATAGAGATCGTGCTTTGATACAGAGTTTATTCCTATTATCAAAAAGATCTATAGAACTGGCTATAAACAATGTATTTTTTTAATGGCACTAAAGCTTACAAGGATCTTTCAATCAAGTACACAAAGGAGCTGCTTAAGACTGGAAAGCCTTTCTTAAGACTTAGGAAGGCAAGAAAAATGCTTTTTACATATGACACTCCATTATTTGGCAATAGTGCCCTTTTAAAGCACCAAAATTTTCATACAGTAGGAGGATTTTGATATTAGAGAATTTACTATAGTTATGGAGATATTCTAGAAGTGGTTTAAAAATGGGTATATAGTACAAAGAAAGAGCAAAAATGAACACGATATGTTTTATCTCATTTTATTCATCATTACCACGAAATGAAATAGCATTTTGATCCTTATTGCTGTTAACTGAAAATAAAACACTACAATTTTTTTTTTTTTTTTTTTTTGGAGACAGAGCCTTACTCTGTCATCAAGGCTGAAGTGCAGTGGTGTGATAACGCCTCACTGCAACCTCCTCCTCCCAAGTTCAAGTGATTCTCATGCCTCTGCCTCCCGAATAGCTGGGACTACAGGCGCAGGGGGTGCCACCAAGCCTGGCTAATTTTCGTATTTTTAGTAGAGACGGGGTTTCACCTTGTTGCCCAGGCTGGTCTTGAACTCCTGACCTCAGGTGATCCACATGCCTCAGCCTCCCAAAGTGCTGGGATTACAGGCTTGAGCCACCACACCCAGTCAAAAGACTATAAATTTCTAGAAGTCCAAGGCTGGTATAAAGCTAACTTACTGCTACTCTATGCAAAATAACATTGAAATCAAGTGATAGAAAGCACTGGTAGAGTAGGTAGAGATTATTAGATTATTTCTGAAAAGAGTCACTTCAATTTTGCCCTGGAGAATAGATTATATTTTGTCTTTTAATTTTTTTAAGACAGGGTCTCACTCTTGTCACCCAGGCTAGAGTGCAGTGGCATGCCGCTCACTGCAGCCTTCATCCACCATCCCCAACCCCCACCTCAAGCAATCCGCTCACCTCAGCCTCCCAAGTAGCTGAGACCACAAGCGTGTACCACCACATCCAGCTATTTTTTTTTTTTTTTGTATTTTTAGTGGGGGTTTCACCTGTTGCCCAGGCTGGTCTGGAACTTCACAGCTCAAGTGATCCACTTGCCTCGGTCTCCCAAAGTGCTGTGTGAGCACTTATAGGCGTGAGCCACTGCACCCAGCCTATTTTGCTTTATAATAGGAGAAAGTATTGTATTTAACTTGTTCCTAGGTGTTGCATTCCTTTAAATGTTAATCCACTTATTTCTTTATATGTAAGAATATACTAATTATATCCCTCCTATATTATTTTAATAAGTAGCCCTATTACCTATATCTTGGGCTGTGTTATAAGCATCACATAATTACATGCAGAGTAACCTCATCTGCTAGTTTATGGTGCTATAACTCAAACTTTATCAGGAGTGATCTTTGTAAAATGGCATTTCCTCTGGCCATTTTTTTGCCTACAAACTTTCAATGACTTCTAGTTAAAGATAGCAGGTAGACCACGCATGTTTTTACTTCTTTTAAGACCCAGTAAAATGACAATACAGAAATAAAAAATAAGTAACACCACAATAGGTGGAGGATGGGCCATTAACAGATGTGAGATTTCAATATATTAAGGTGAGCAGGAAAACAGATTAGAACTGCTGAAGTGGGCACAGGAAACCTCAGCCTAGAGTAGACAGGACCCATTGATCTGTAGATCCACAGGGAGGTTCAGGGGCTCTGAGATGCCTGGTAAGAGGACAGCAGGGAGAAATAGGGCTGAAAATGGGGAGATTTACTGAATATTTGTATAATGAACAATGACGCACAGAGACCACAGAGAATATGAAAGACTTTTAGAAAATAAAAACATAATTTTATATTTCAACCCTCTCATGAATTCTTGTTTTGAGTTCAGAGCTTTCCCTGTAGGTAGATTAAAAATGAAACAAAGTATCATGCAAAAGAAGAGACTTCAAATGGTCAGCCCATGTGGACCATCATAGAATAATAAAAGTTATAAAAGGAAAGAACAAGAAAAAAAAGGTGGGTTGGGGGAGAATTATAAGAAAATAATGCAAGATAATTTTCTAGATATGAAGGACACAACTCCTCAGAAGAGAGTACCCACTTAAAATTGAAGTACAACATGAATTTTAAAAGGCCTACACCTAGACATATCACGAATTGCAAAATACCAAGAAAAAAAAAAGAGTAAATCCTAAAAGCCAGAAGAAAAAAGCAGATGACCTATAAAGGACAAAAATGAATGTTTGAAGAGAGTGGAGCATCACCTTCCAAGTTCGAGGGAAGATTTGTAATCTAGAGTCCCAGATAAACTAGAATTAAGATGGCAAGCAATTAAAATGGATAGTAATTGGCTTCCCCTCACCACAGTCTTTAAAGGTGTGCCTTTTCTATAACTTTTAACTTGATGAATTGTTAAGACTATTATAAAAAACAGTTAGTAAAAGTGGTACAAAATGTCAGTTTTAAACAGTGTCTCATGTAGAGCAGGTGGCCAAAAATAGCACCTTTTAAATGTGTTTTCTCCTTTTCTAATGTGGATGCATACACTCACTACGTCTCTCCCTTCCCCCAGACCTGTAAGGCTCTGCCCCTAGGCTTGCATCTTCTAATGTTAGAACCTGGATAACTTGTGAGAATAAAATAAGAAAAAATTCAAACATAAAAATTTTAAAAATTGATTATCCATATACTTGCTCTTAGGAGTTGCTAAGGGATATGCTTCATCACAGCAGAATAAAAAAAAAAAAAAGAAAAGAAAAGAGAAAAAATGTGGGTTGACATAGCACCATCCAGAAGATCAGGAAAGGGGAGTCTCAGGATGACAGTTGTGCAGCCAGAGGATGTCAAGACTCTGGAAGAGCAGTTCCCAAGGAAAAGGGGGAAGAAAAGGAAAGAGATACACCAGAATGTTTTATATAATGGAGAGTTGGAAAGAACTGGGAATATGATAAAGAAATATGATACAAGAAAAAAAAGGGAATTAGAAATTCTAAGAAAACAGAAAAATTGCTTAAGAAAATATAACCAAAGAAGACTACTTGGCACTGTAATTAATCACTAATTAAATTAATACTTATTTAGTGTCAGCTGGTTATATAGCATTGTATTAGCTACTAGGAATACAGTAATGATGGGGAAAGTAATGAATTAAAAAATGAATTAAATTAGTTAGAACAGATTCTCTGTGTTCTTGAAGCTTACAGTCCAGTGGAGGAGAGTGACAGTAGTTTTAAAAATTAAGAAAAATAAAATATATAATTTGTATTAACAACGTGAGCTATGAAGAAAAAAAATAAGGAAACCAGAGCAAAAATTCCAGGCATGGGAAGTTGCTATTTAAAATAAGTATGGCAAGGGAGGCCCTACTGATCAGCTGCCATTATCGTCAAGAATTTAAGAAAAAGAGGGATTAAATGGTCATCTCAGTGAATTTATGTTGCAGGTAGAGGGAACACCAAATGCAAAAGCCCTTTTCACACAATAATGTACATGGTTAATTATGGTTGTAAAATAATAATAACAGACAAGCAAAGAGCAAAATCATGAGTGAACTCTAATTCACAATTGCTGCAAAGAGAATAAAATACTTAGGAATACAACTTACAAGGGATGTTAAGGACCTCTTCAAGTAGAACTACAAACCACTGCTCAAGGAAGTGAGAGAGGACACAAACAAATGGAAAAACATTCCATACTCATAGATAGGAAGAATCAATATTGTGAAAATGGCCATACTGCCCAAAGTACTTTATAGATTCAGTGCTATTGCAAAGTACTTTATAGATTCAATGCTATCCAAATGCTATTCCCACCAAGCTACCATTGACTTTCTTCACAGAATTAGAAAAAACTACTTTAAATTTCATATGAAACGTAAAAAGAGCCTGTATAGCCAAGACAATCCTTAGCAAAAACAACAAAGCTGGAGGCATCACACTACTGGACTTCAAACTATATTACAATTACAAGGCTACAGTAACGAAAACAGCATGGTACTGGTACCAAAACAGATATATAGACCAATGGAACAGAACAGAGACCTCAGAAATAATATCACACATCTACAACCATCTGATCTTTGACAAAACTGGCAAAAACAAGCAATGGGGAAAGGATCCCCTATTTAATAATGCTGTTGGGAAAACTGGCTAGCCATATGCAGAAAACAGAAACTGGACCCCTTCCTTACACCTTATACAAAAATGAACTCAAGATGAATTAAAGACTTAAATGTAAAACCTAAAACTATAAAAACCCTAGAAGAAAACCTGGGCAATACCATTCAGGACATAGGCAGGAACAAAGACTTCATGACTAAAACACCAAAAGCAATGGCAAAAAAAAAAAAAGCCAAAATCGACAAATGGGATCTAATTAAACTAAAGAGCTTCTGCATAGCAAAAGAAACTATCATCAGAATGAACAGACAACCTATAGAATGGGAGAAAATTTTTGCAATCTACCCATCTGACAAAGATCTAATATCCAGCATCTACAAGGAACTTAAACAAATTTACAAGAAAAAAACCAAACAACTCCATCAAAAAGTGGGCAAAGGATATGAATAGACACTTCTCAAAAGAAGACATTTATGCGGCCAACAAACATATGAAAAAATGCGTGTCATCATTGGTCATTAGAGAAATGCAAATCAAAACCACAATGATATACCATCTCACACCAGTTAGAATGGCAATTATTAAAAAGTACATCAAAAAGTGAGCAAAGAATATGAACAGACACTTCTCAAAAGAAGACATTTATGCAGCCAACAAACATGAAAAAAAGCTCACAGAGAAATGCAAATCAAAACCACAATGAGATACCATCTTACACGAGTTAGAATGGCAATTATTAAAAAGTCAGGAAACAACAGATGCTGGTGAGGCTGTGGAGAAATAGGAATGCTTTACATGTTGGTGGGAGTGTAAATTAGTTCAACCACTGTGGAAGACAGTGTGGTGATTCCTCAAGGATCTAGAATTGGAAATGCTATTTGACCCAGCAATCCCGTTACCAGGTATATACCCAAAGGATTATAAATCATTCTACTATAAAGACACATGTACATGTATGTTTATTGCAGCACTATTCGCAATAGAAAAAACCTGGAACCAACCCAAATGTCCATCAGTGATAGACTGGATAAAGAAAATGTGGCAAATGTACACCCTGGAATACTATGCAGCCATAAAAAATGATGAGTTCATGTCCTTTGCAGGGACATGGATGAAGCTGGAAGCCATCATTCTCAGCAAACTAACACAAGAACAGAAGACCAAACACCACATGTTCTCACTCATAAGTGTGAGCTGAACAATAACACATGGACACAGGGAGGGAACATCACACACTGGGGCCTGTTGGTGGGGGGTGGAGGGCAAGGGGAGGGAGAGCATTAGGACAAATACCTAATGCACGCAGGGCTTAAAACCTAGATGACAGGTTGATAGGTGCAGCAAACCACCATGGCACATGTATACCTATGTAGCATACCTGCATGTTCTGCACATGTATTCCAGAACTAAAAGTAAAATAAAAAAAAATTTTTAAAGATGTAACTGGCATTAATTTTAGAAATGCAAAAATGAAAGACCTGATAATGAAATCAGGAAGAAGAAGAGTTGAAGGAGAAGGTGGGTGTACTAATATCCTCATCTGATGAGGGCAATCACAAAGAAGTACCTATAGTGAATGGGACAAAAAAAGAAAGGTATTATAGTTACAACAGAGAAACTAAAAATAGAGATAAAACTAAATGGAGGATGGGCATGGTGGCTCACACCTGTAATCCCAGAATTCTGGGAGGCTGAGGTGGGCAGATCACTTGAGGTTAGGAGTTTGAGACCAGCCTGGGCAACATGGTGAAACCCTGGCTCTACAAAAAATACAAAAATTAGCTGTACCTGCTGGCACACACCTGTAGTCTAAGGTACTTGGGAGGCTGAGGTGGGAGGATCACTTGAGCTTGGGAGGCGGAAGTTGCAATGAGCCACAATTATGCTACTATACTCCAACCTGGGTGATAGAGTGAGACCATGTCTCAAAACAACAACAACAAACTAAATGCTGAATGATAGAGACAGGAAAGGTGGAGGTAGGGTTGGGTGAGTGAGTATATAATGCCTCCTTTATATGTTTGTGTGCATGTTGTTAATATATGATGTCTAAAAAATGATTAACAAAAATTTTCAGGTGGAAGCAAATTACTTTTTCCTGAAAAAATAGAGATACATATCAAAGGAAAAATGGAAAGAGAAGCGAGGCTTACATGGGAAAATTTGGGCCAAAGGACCATTTATTTTAACCATGCGCATGTTTTAATCTGATTTAAACACACACATCTGCTCACATATACACCCTTCAGAGGTTTTCCATCACTCTTAGGATAAAGGTCAGAATCCCAAATATGGCCTCTATAAAAATTTAATTATACTAAATACTTGTGACACAAAAGTGTTTTTTTAATCTCTCATGTTAAAAGCAGAGCCTTTAACATACACAAAAACCCTCAGTGTCCTTTTTTACTAAAGTAATATTTTATTGGAAACTATAGCTCTTCTCTCCATCACTATATAAATTTTATTTCTCTATCCTCAGGAGGTAATGTACTAAATTGTGAATACTATCATGGAATTTCCCAAGTCTTTTGAGTAAAATTTTACATATGCTTTCTCCAGAAACATGACAGTTTTTATTTTTCAAAAATCCTTGGGTAGATAGAATATAAAATTTTACATGTTATTATATGTGATCAATATCTGATTAGTATTTATGTTATCATTTCAAAAGAAGGCAATACCTTATTAGGGTCTTCTGCGGGGTTTGATAATGCAAATATTCCCAAACTTCCAAAAACCTGAAATCTGGAACACTTTTGGTTCCAAGCATTCCATAAGAGGTATACTCAGCCTGCACTACTAAGCAATAAAAAGGAACAAACTACTGATACACTCAGTAACCTGCATGAATCTCCAGAAAATCACGCTGAGTGAAAACAGTCAATCCCCAAAGTTTATATACCATGTGATTCTACTCATATGATACACTCAGTAACCTGCATGAATCTCCAGAAAATCATGCTGAGTGAAAACAGTCAATCCCCAAAGTTTATATACCATGTGATTCTATTCATAAAATATTTTTTCAAATGACATTATAGGAATGGAGAATAGATTAATGAGTTGTGAGGAGTTAAGAAACAGGTGGTGAGGGAAGGGAAATGGGTGTGGTATAAAAGAGCAACATGAGGGACCCTTGTGGTGATGGAAATGTTCTTTATCTTGGCTGTATCAATGTCAGTAACTTGGTTGTTATATTGTTCTATAATTTGACAGATACTACCATTGGGGGAAATTGGGTAAAGGGTACACCATATGTCTGTATTATTTTCTGCAACTGCATGTGAATATATAATTATTTCAAGATAAAAAGTTTAATTTGGAAAAAAAGCTGGTACATATTATAAAAATATGAATTGTTCTCCATTGGTGGCAAGGAGGTGGGGTGATGGTAATTCAGGCCTTCAAGCAAAGGAGGAGAGATACATGGAGAGGGAGATGGCTTTATCAAGCTACTTTTATATCAAAGCTACTTTGTCCAGAGCCTCCTCTGCTTTGTAAGGCAAGAAAACTGAGAACTAGTCAAGCAAAGATACACAAATCTTTTTAAGGCCCCACTCATTAGGGTTTGACTCCAAAAGTTACCCAAGCTCCTATCATTTCTGCGGATACCAAACCTGCCAGTATCTAATGACAACCTCAAAAGGAAGCCAGACAGGGTACAAAGGACAGATAGGATCTCTACACTAAACACATAGGTTGCAGAACCAAGAGTCAGAGATTATACTTTTAGACTTCAATGCCAGGATCATCTGTTATCTGACATGAAGGACATGAAGGGTAGAGGGAAGCAGCAATAAACGCCCCAATTCTTACATAGCAGAACCTTGGGAGGCACTCTTCACTTAGAAGGAAAACACACATTGGCAGCAAGTGTGGGATTAGGGTCGAGGTGCTTTTACTTGAAAGGGTTTCAGACATCAGGAATATTTATCTTTTGTCTATTCTTACAACCTTATTCCTTAAGAACTTACCAGATTGATGACTCATCAGTTCTACTCAGAGAGAAATAAAAATATATAAATACACTAATATTTGTACACAAGTGTGTGCAGCAGCATTACTTATAGTAGCCAAAAAGTGGAAACAACCCAAATGTCCATCAGCTGATGAATGGATAAATAAAATGTGGTATGTACATACAATGGAATATTATTTAGCAATAAAAAGAGATGATGTACTGATTCCTGTACAGTATGGATGAACCTTAAAATTATTATATTAGGTAAATCAAGCCAGTCACAAAAGGCCACATATCTTATGATCGCATTTATCTGAAATGTCTAGAGCAGGCAAATCCACAGAGGCAGTAGATTAGTGGTTGCCTGGGACTGGGGGATTTGTGGAAAAAATGAATACTAATGTTTATAGGATTTCTTTCTGGAGTGATGAAAATGCTCTGAAATTAACTGTGATGATGGGTGCACAACCCCAAATTGTAAAAAATATTAAATTGTATATTTGAAATGAAAAAAAGTCCTTGGATTAAATAGAATACAAAATTTTATGTGTTATTATATGTGATGAATATCTGATTAGTTTTTAAGGTATTAAAAACTAAAAGCAATACCTTGAGGTCTTCTGTTAAGGTTTGATAGTGAATGTAATAGCTCATCACAGGAAATTGGAAAATACTGCATAATAACTAATGGCAGAAAGAGTTCACAATATTGTCAGTTGTGGTTCTTATTCAATGAGGAAAGAAACAAAAACAAAGTCAGCCTCAACTAGAAAAAGAATAGCATTGCATATAAAAAGAGATAAAAGAGACTTAAATATGATAATCAGTAAGAAATTGTGTCTCACTATCAACTGAAGCAGACAGTTACTGGAAGAACAGGGAAAGGACTGCAATGCTCAATCCTAGAAACAAAGCAAAAATGGGAAGTTTTAGCAGGATAGATGCTAAGAAATAATATATTTTACATCCCACGTAAGAAAAACTGAAAAGTCTCATTAATGAAATTTGTAGCCTGATTTGACTCTAGCTTATCCCCTGGTTTTCAGAGACCATTGCATTCTAAACTTATTTTTGTACTTATAAAAATTATTTTGATTTTTCAAGTGAAAGCTGGCTTATAAAAACTGTATTACAAAATTCTGAGTTTACTGACCTATTGCCCACTATCACTGCATTTCCCATCCCCTCTAATGACTAGATATCCAGTTGCATGAATTATGTAATGTAATCCTCAGGCATTTGTGTTATCAGAATATCTTTTTATAAATGAGTAAAGAAGGCCAGCACTCAGAACACACTGACTGTTGCTGTAGGTTTTAATGCTTAGTGCAGCTGCTATGTAATGGTGCACACGAATTAAACAAAAAATGAAGTCATGAGGGCAGAGGAACGGATGTTCAAAAATGAATTTGCAAGTTTAGTTCTAAATAGCAATCACAATTTTAGCTTGAGGCTTTTCTGGGGGATAGTGAATAACGATTAGGTGAGATTATAGGCCCCAAGCAAGGCCTGAGGACATTGGTGCTCCTAGCCAGTCATTTATCCTCAAAAAATTGTCCTTAGGTTGTGGGGGCATTGTTTGAAATACCAGGAAGAATCAAACCTGTGTCTGTCACTTTATCCCAAGGGTCTTCTCAGGATTCTGAAGCTCCAGTGTTAAGATAAATGTTTACCTAAACAAAAGCCTTGGTAGGCTTTTACTGTTACCTTATGTTATTTTTACTGTTCTGGGTTTATATTTTTATTTACCTGCAGAAGGAATTACATGTGAACATTGTAACCCCAAAATCACTACTGAAATTGTGTTCTACTATGTTAGGTGTGTATTAAAGGGAAGTAAGATAAGATTTAAGAGAACAAATTTTCTCTCTCATTTTTATTAGATTTTCATGGCAAATTTGTATTTCAGAGAATTCTGACTTATTGTATATTGCCAAAAATATTCTTTTAGACACATCTAAACATGCAAAATTATGAACTGGTTAGTGTGGCTATTTTGAAAGCCCTGAAGTCTTGAATTCATGGCTAATTATGTATTTTTATTTACCAGAACCTCAGTTTCCTGCTGTCATATTAATGCTGTTTTCTTCTCCGTCATTAACACGTTGTGACTTAAGTTGTGAGAATGACACCCACTTTTTAAAAACATATTTACATAATAAATAGTAAACGGGGGAATTTAACAAACCAAAACATTTACTTATCTCACTCAATTTATAGAGTAATGATGATGATGATAGCAATAAAAATATCAGTGCAGTAGTAACGATCTGATGATATGAAGGAGAATAGGCTTTAAATAGGGCTTACTGTATACCAACGCTATTCTGACTCATATATTAATTCATAACTCCATCATTATCCATTATCCCCATTTTACAAATGAGAAACTGAGTCAATTAGAGACTCAATGAGATTAAATAGCATTGGTAAATCTAGGATCAGAAAATTGGACTAAAATGTACCCCACTTACAGAAACCTAGAATTTAGCATAGTGCTTTTTAACTACTGAGACTTTTTTTTACCCTTTCAAATCTATTCTTCTATTTTCCTTGATAAAACATAAAATCTCACGATTTCTATTTCATTTTTAGAATAAATTAAATATAATAACAAAATAAATCAAAGCAATAATATAGGGCTTGGATGTTTTTTAAGCTACCCCTCCGTCCTCCTGTTTCTAGTTGAGCCTGACTAGTTTGAAATGATATTAGCTCTGTTAATTCAGCAAATAATTACTGAAGCCCTACTATTTGTCAAACATTATTCCAGGGGCTGTTATGTACATTGAAAGCAAACCAGTTCTGAACTGTGAGCAAGATAGGAAAACTGGACAACTTTCTGGTGACTTCTAAAGTCTCCCCAAAACGTAAAACCCAAGTTCGAATGCACGAACAAAAAACCCACAACAGAGCCATATGGATATTGCTCACAATGTTGGAATGTCTATACCAGCAACCCCTTCTGTTAACACAAATAAAAACAATTGAATCTACTTACACTGAAATTCTTATTAGAATTATTTCTCACTGTCATGTTAGCTATTACTTAGTATGTTTAGATTTGCAAGACTACTCTCAAAAAATTTCTTAATTATTCCAAGACACCAAGCCTATAATTTATGTAGCAGCAATTTATTCTGTATGACTTCACTGAATGGCCACTGTGGAACAAAATTAGCCAGGGCATATAAACCTTTATTTGAAAATACTGAACATGAGAAGGCTTCAAAGGTGTATTCTAATTTAAAGTGAGTTGAAATGTATAGGAGGATCAACCAAAGTCTGACTAGGTTGAGGAAGAGTTAACCAGGGATAGTTTTTGCAAGAGGGAGGAATTGTCTTTGCTGATTTGTTGCCACTGTTTGGGCAATCTAGATTTTATCAAGAGGGAAGGAGAGGAACAGGTACGGGCTAAAGTTGTGTGCAAAAAGGTATGGGGAGGAACAACCACCGGATACAAGGGCATGAGAGAGTCACAGTGAAAGATGATCGGTCCTTCAGGGTCTAATATCACTCCATACAAGGCATTGTGCTTTGTGCTGGGGATATAGTGTTAAACAAGGTAGACTCAGTTCCTGATTTCATTAAATACAGAATTATACAATTACTTACTTTATTTCCATAGTACAAGGTGATGGGCTTGCATATATCAGGGGATTTCACATAATCTGGAAGAATCAGACAAAGCTTCCCTGAAGAAGGGGCATTTTCATTGAAACTTGAGGGATGAGTACGATTCTACTAGTAAAAGTGGCATTGGGGGGTAGGGTAGGCAAGAGCTGCATTATCATTTTTATGGGCCCTAGGTACTTCTGCCATCATGGGCCCCTTCCAACATAAAAAATAAAACTAAAAATCATATTTTGCAACTTACATGGTAAAAAGATAAATATGTTAGTTAATACTGTATACTGAAATGTTTTCTTTTACCTAGAAGTCCTTTGTTTTCTTATTTTAAAATAAATTTAAACATTTTTGTGGACCCCTTAAAATTTTGTGAACCCTAGGCACTGTGCTTACTGTGCCTTTTGGATAAGTTGGCACTGGAGGTGGGGAAGTTTGGGGCAAGAACATTTTGGATAGAGAGAATAGCATATAGAGAAGTTTCTAAGGGCTTACTTGCTCAGGGAATTAAAAGGCTAGAGCAGGGAGTGCAGGAGAGGATGGCATGAGGGAGGCTGGTGAGGCATGCCATATTAAAATAATTAAATTCTTATAGAGACCATTTTAAAATAGTAAATTAAATAACAATAATCTTAGCCAATGCTGATTTGCTTTTTTAAAGACAAGATCTCACTCTATTGCCTAGACTGGAGTGCAACGGTGCAGTCATGGCTCACTATAGCCTCAAAACTCCTCGGCTCAAGCCATTTGCCCACTTCAGCCTCTGAATAGCTAGAATTATAGGCACCCATCACCATGCCCAGTTAATTTTTCTTTTCAGAGGCAGGGTCTATGTTGCCCAGGCTTAATGCCGATGTTTGATATAACATAAGTATATTGTAGTGGAAGTCAGTGATTTCAGCCAAACTATGGCAGATGTAAAACATGGGTTAGGCCAAATTCCATCTAAAGTTAGTATATACACTGAAATAGTAACAGAGAAAATCATATAATGCCTGGGATTTGCTTCAGAATAATACAGGAGGTATAAATGAAACAAGATTGTCCATGAATTCTCAATTAATGAAGACAGATTTGAGGTACATGGGGGTTCATTTTATTATCCTGTCAACTCCTCTGTTTCTGACTTTCTATAATAAATAGTTTTTTTAAAAAAATAAAGCCAAGGTACAAAGAAACATCAAAACCCAAAAGCCATGAAAAAGATGATAGATTTAAGCTCATAAAAATGATAACTTTATATAACAAAAATAAAGCACACAAAATATTAAAAATAAAAAAGAAGACATAATTGTGATATATATGATTTACAGATTTAATATTATTAATATGATTATGATTCTTATCAGTCTAGAAAAAATTCAAAGACCCCTCCACAAGAAAAATTTGTCATGGCTCATGAATGGGACATTCATAAAAGAACTTAAAATTCAAATAAAAATATAAAAAGATACTCATGTTCAGTAGTAATCACACAAATGAAAATTAAAATGTCATATACTTTTCTTGTATCAGGTTTTATAAAAAACAAAGTTAATGTCAAATGTTGACAAAACTATAGAGAAAGTGACATTCTCATTCTTTCAAACACTGTTGGTAGAAATGTAAATTGGTATAATCTTTCAATTTATTCACTATTTGATCTACCGATTCCATTTTTAAGAATATATCATAATCTAGCATTTTCAAAAGTGTGTAGTGGGATGTTGACAGATGTTATTTGTGTTTGTGTAAGTCCAAACTTAATTTTAAATGTAAATTTATAAAATGTCATTTAAAAAATTTCCCTTTTTAAAGTTTTTCCATTTCTTCTTCCTCTTCCTCTTCTTCTTCTTCTTCTTTTTAAATAGAGTTTATTTTTCAGAGCAGTTTTAGTTTCATAGCAAAATGGAGTGGAAAGTACAGAGACTCCCATATACCCCTTGCCTCCTGTGATGGTTAATACTGAGTATCAACTTGATTGGATTGAAGAATACAAAGTATTAATCCTGGGTGTGTCTATGTGGGTGCTGCCAAAAGAGATTAACATTTGAGTCAGTGGGCTGGGGAAGGCACATCCACCCTTAATCTGGATGTGCAAAATCTAATCAGCTTCCGGCAAATGTAAAGCAGGCAGAAAAATGTGAAAAGGAGAAACAGGCCTAGCCTCCCAGCCTACATCTTTCTCCTGTGCTGGATGCTTCCTGCCCTCGAACATTGGACTCCAAGTTCTTCAGTTTTGGGACTCAAACTGGCTCTCCTTGCTCCTCAGTTTGCAGACAGCCTACTGTGGGACCTTGTGATCCTGTAAGTTAATGCTTAATAAACTTCCATATATATATATATATATATATATATAAAATATATATACACTCACACATTTATATATGTATATACATATGTATATACGTATATATATGTATAGACGTATATACATATATACGTATATATGTGTGTATATATATACAAAACACTGCTAGGAATCACAGACGACAGAAACAAATATATGTGTGTGTGTGTGTGTATATATACACACATATATATACACACACATATATATACACACACATATGTACATATACACACACATATATATACACACACACATATATATACACACACACACATATACACACACATACACATATATATATCACACACACACACACATATATATCACACACACACACACACACACACATATATATATATCCTATTAGTTCTATCCCTCTAAGAGAACCCTCACTAATACAACTCCAAACTGCCTCCCTCATTATCAACATCTTGAAGACATACGTTATCTTAAGAATGCATTCCATGGTTAAATAAGTTTGATTTCTACAACCTTGGTATACGGTAATACTATACACTAGGACATATATCTCTAAGATGGTGAATAAGTCTTTCCTTATGTTATATGTCATGGAACCCTTCCATCAGAGAAAATGTTTAGGTGCTAAGGTTCTATAACACTTACTTTTAGAGATTCTCTTTAAAAATCATCAGATATGAATACGTATCACTTAAGTCATGTTTCCATATATTTAATAAAAGGAAGGTGGTTACATGATTCATGTTATAACCTTTAATTGGAATTTAAGGTGGATGATATTTACTGGCATAAAAATTGCTGCAATAGGATGATATGATTCTATACCTTGAAAACACTAAAGACTCCACCAAAAGGCTCCTGGAAGTGATGAATGACTTCAGCAAAGTTTCAGTATACAAAAATCAGTAGCATTTCTGTACACCAATAATGTTCAAGCTGAAAGCCAAATGAAGAACATAATCCCATTTACAATAGTCACACACACATTCACAAACCTGGGAATACATCTAACTAAGGAGGTGAAAGATGTCTGTCTACAAGGAGAACTACAAAACACTGCTAGGAATCAGACGACACAAACAAATGAAAAAACATTATATGCTCATGGATTGGAAGAATCAATATTTTTTAAAGGGCCATACTGCCCAAAGCAATCTACAGATTAAATGCTATTGCTATCAAACTACCAATGTCATTTTTCACAGAATTGGAAAAAAACTATTCTAAAATTCATATGGAACCAAAAAAGAGCCTGAAGAGCCAATGTGAATCTGAAGCAAAAAGAACAAAGCTGAAGCATCACGTTACCCAACTTCAAACTATACTATAATGCTTCTGTAACCAAAAGAGCATGGTACTGGTATAAAAACAGATGCATAGACCAATGGAACAGAATAAAGAACCCAGAAATAAAGCCACACACCTACAGCCATCTAATCTTTGACAAAGTTGACAAAATTAAGCAATGGGGAAAGGACTCCCTATTCAATAAATGGTGATGGAATAGCTTGGTAGCCACATGCAGAAGAATGAAATTGGACCACTACCTTTCACTACATACAAAAATTAACTAAAAATGGATTAAAGATTTCAATGTAAGAATTCAAACTATAAGAATGGTAGAAGAAAACCCAGTAAACACCGTCCTGGACATGGGCCTTAGGAAAGAATTTATGACTAAGTTCTCAAAAGCAATTGCAACAAAAACAAAAATTGGCAATTGGGACCTAATTAAACTAAATAGCTTCTGCATGGTGAAAGAAATTATCAACAGAATAAATAGACAATCCACAGAAATTATCAACAGAGTAAATAGACAATCCACAGAATGGGTGAAAATATTTGCAAACTATGCAACCAACAATTGTCTTATATCCAGAATCTATAAGGAACTTAAACAATTGAACAAGCAAAAAACTAACAGCCCCATTAAAAATTGGGCAAAAGACATGAACAGACACTTTTCAAAAGAAGATATACAAGAGGCCAATAAACATAAGAAAAAGTGCTCATTATCACTAATCATCAGAGAAATGCAAATCAAAACCATAATTAGATACCTTCTCATACCATCTCAGAATGGCTATTATTAAAAAGTCAAAAAAACAACAGATGTTGGTGAGGCTGTGGAGAAAAGGGAACGCTTATATACTGTTGGTGGGAATATAAATTAGTTCAGCCACTGTGGAAAGCAGTTTGGAGATTTCTTAAAGAACTTAAAATAGAATTACCATTCAACCCAGTAATCACATTACTTGGTACATATCCAAAAGCAAACAAATTGTTCTACCAAAAAGACATATGCATTCACAATATTAGACACTATTCTTAATAGTAAAGTCACAGAATCTACGTAGGTGCCCATCAATGGTGGATTGGATAAAGAAAATGTGGTACATATACACCATGGAATATCATGCAGCCATAAAAAAGGAATGAACTCATGTTCTCTGCAGCAACATGATGTAGCTGGATGCCATTATTCTAAGATAATTAACACAGGAACAGAAAACCAAATATTGCATGTTCTCACATATAAGTGGGAGCTAAACATCAGGTATTCATGGCCATAAAGATAGCAACAACAGACAACAGGGACTACTAGAGGGGAAAGGCTGGAAGGGGGAGCAAGGGTTGAAAAACTGACTGCTAGGCACTATGCTCAGTACCTGCGTGAGGAGATCATTTATACCACAAACTTCAGCATCACGCAGTATACCCAGTTGGCAAATCTGCACATGTACCCCCTGAATCTAAAATAAAAGTTGAGGAGAAAAAAAAATACATTTTAAAAAAAAAGGCTGAAATAAACCACTAAGTAAAATAAGCGGGGAAGGGAAAGACCATTTAAGCCCTACGGTGTCTAGTCATAATTGTTGTAACTATATAAATCCACATATTATACATAATATACACATATAAAAATAAATTCAGGGAGATATAACAAAATATGAAGAATAGTTACCTGAAGGTGGTAGGATAACTATATTTTTCTGTATTACCTTTTTTTAAAAAATAATAGTAAACATGTATTCATTTTCCAATAGAAATAATTTTTAGAGGCAATGTGTTTAAGCATCCTAACTTTGGAGAAATACAGCATTTTAATCTATAGATGTCAGACACTTTCCACATTTAATAAAAACTAAGTCTGCAGACAAAAACTACAATTGTATGAAGAATCTATGAAGAGAAACCATGATGCCTACCTTCTGGAGAGAAGTGATGAAAACATAACAAGCGTTGTGTGTGACTCAGCAGCGTAATGGAGGCAGTTGATTTCCAGATGCTCTATGTCTTTACGAGTCCCTATAAGGGAGTACCTCTTCTCTCTGGAACAGAAATAACATGAGTCCACACATTTATTTAAAGGCTTGTTTTCAAAATCATTAATAGTATTGTTGGCATTTTTTCACTTCCAAACATCAATGAGTCTTTGCCAAAGAACTAGAGAGAATCAAGGTATTAGTATCTTCATCCTTCAGAAATACTATGATTAACTACCAGAAATAATTAAAGCAAATGTTATATACTTTATTTTCATATGTTTAATAATACAATCAGAAGAAACATATTTAATAAATTAAAAATTATTGATAAAAATAGTAGTATAATTTTGTATATCTACTATCTACCAGACACAACGCTAGATCCTTTATATCTCATTTAATCCTCTTAACATCTTTTTATTTGATATTTATTCAACAATATTTATTGCTCTGTGCCAGGTACTGCGGGAAGCACTGGAGATATAATGGTGATCACTATAATGATACAAGGTAGTCATTAACATTCCCGCTTTAAAATGAGGTAATTGTGGCTTTGGGATTTAATATTAAATAGTCTAACTTCAAACCTACTCTTTCTATTATAGCCCAATTAAAAGAAGTTTGCCAGTCTTATCACCATCACCATTAAAAACAAAAATAAACTCCAAACCTTTAAAGTTAAAATGGAAAATACCAAAAAATCCCCAACAACTCATCTAAATGTAGTATAAAATATATACAAAATATCTCTATATAGCCTTTATAATTGGCAATATCACCTAATTTAATCCTCACTCAATCTCATGATATAGGTGTTAGTATTACCATTTTGTAGATGAGAACACTGTCTTAGAAACGTTCAGCTTAAATCTGGGTCTGCCTAATTCTAATGCTTAAAAATCTCTAAAGGAGAACAAGAACAAAAAAACTTACATTAAAATGGAGAAAGCAACAAAGAAGTAAGAAAAACAACTCATTTAAGCAGCCTGATGTATGCACACACATGCAAAACACACACAGTATCACACACCTATATGGATTGTGGTATTGCCATTCAATAAACACCCATCATTATTTGGTAAAAGAGTATTGGGGTGGGAGGAGGATGACAGGGGAAAGCAACTATCTAGGAGGAGAAGCTGAATGAAAATCATCCTCAAATACAGATTGTAGCTATACAGGCCACTTACTTTCAAGTGGGGTCTCACAGAAAAATAGCAGGAAATATTACCACTCACTTGCTTAGACCTTAGGAAAGTTACTTATCTTCTCTGGGCCACAGCTTCCTATCTATAAATGAGGATAATAGCAGTATCTAACTAATAGAGGTGTTATAAGGATTAACATTCACAAAGCACTTAAAGTATCAGTTTCAACAATAAATGCTATATATATGTGTGTGTTTGTGTGTATGCATGGTTTAAAATAAATATCTGAGTGGGGTTAATTATATTAATAGAGCCCCTTCAAGGAGCATATTACTGGCAGTTATATTTTGTCTGCTAACATCTCAAGTAATCCTCACTTCAACCCTATGAGGTAGATATTATTACCACCTGGCTTTTAGCTTCAAAAGGCAGAAACTTGATTTTATCAACTCCCCCAATCATTAGAAACTCATCAACTTAAAAGGGAAATTTTTTTGTTGTTCCAAAATGATAGCCAATGAATTGGATAAAACACTACGTATCGATATTAAGTCTATCTTGAGTACCAAACCACTAAGAAATTACTTCATTACTATAAAATTAAAACATGGAGAATTAAAAACTCAAATTAGACCTCCCATCAAGCCATAGTAGTCTACTGTGTTAAAAATTTCCTTTTACATGATATCATACCTTGAGAAGGCATACCATCACCAATGTAATATTTTTGCAAAGAATATTTAACCTAAATTTAACAATGAAAAATTTCAGAAGTATCCAAACTAAAGTGACATCTTGCAAACAACTGGCCCAGGGTAATCAAAAATGTCAATGAGATTAGAGTCCAAAGGCTAGAATTTGATGGGGATAGGCAAGTAATTTGTTTACCTTCTGGCATGAAGGTATTGGGAAGCCTCATAGAGATTTGAAATTTCACTTGAGAACCCTGGCTTGTCCTAAGGACTAAAGTTTGTTAGTTTGTGAAAGATTTTAAAGAGTTTTTAGGCAGAATGGAAGGAGTCGCTGAGAATAAACAGCCAGGAAATAAAGGATTCTGAAGGGAGAGAGGGACTCAAATCAGTGTTGAGATGTTGGTGAGTAGAAGAACTGATACAGAGAAAAAAGGGAAGGAGAAAACAATCTGAACCCTGGAAATTATACAGCCTCTGGGAATTACACAGCAGGTATAGTTATGCACAAGACAATCTGCTGATGTGGGGAGGAAATATCAGTACTTAACTGTTTTCTATAAAAATAAAAAAGCTTTAGTAATATTTATATAGATTAACACTAGTATCTTTAAAATATATTTTTATTGAGGATAGACAATAAATTTATTTATTTATTTTTGTATAGAGTATGTGACCAAAATGTTTGGTGATCATTGTTTGTAGGAACGAAAGAAAGACTTTTAGGTGTTGGCAGGTACTAGGACATTTGTCCCTGCTCTTAGGGGTGAGGGAGGCAGTACAGTGCTTGGATGGCCTTCTGCTCAGGGGCCAGTGTTGACTGCGTGTTGTGCTGTTGTTAATCTGGAGGCATGATGTGTTCTGAAGCTCATGTGAAAATAAGAGATGAGTTCATTGAGATTCATCAAACTCTGCTCCATTTTCTTGCTTATTTATACAGAAATAAATGATACTTTGAGAAGAAATGTGGAAAACATAGTCAGAGATGATGAAAATTCCTAGGTGAGAAACTTAAAGGACTTGAGGGCAAAGTGAGGCCACTCACTATGGAGACTTGAGGGCCACTCACTTTGGCCCATGTGAGTGAAAGAAAGCTGGGAAAGGGAAAGGACCAGCCTACCATATCCTTTTTGTGAAAAAAAAAAACAAAAAAAAAAAACAAAAAAAAAACCAAGATTTTTTTAGATCATATATAGAGATGGTAGTGAGGAATGTGTTTCATCCAGAGGAAGACATGGCAGAAAAGGGGATGGAAGCACCTCTGCCTTCAGAATGCTATGTATGTCCAGTGCCAAGAATGAGCCTGAGATGATAACACAGTCAACACAGAGACCTGATAGGCACGAGGCATCTGTCCTCCTTCACACTGTGGTGTCTATATCCAACCTGTGATCTGTCTCCTGTCCCCATCATCCCCAACTTTAGCTTCTCTCCACGTTGTCACGAGTGCCTGCTCAAAAGTCCTCACTGGGTCCTGCCTGTGGAATCCAGCCCATTGGCAAGGTTTGGTCAGCCCAAATTTGAATGTCTTTAGGCAGAACTCATACAATTCAGTTTGCCACAGGTCTATCATTTCACATCATACGTTTGTGTTTGTTTTCTGCCTGTCCCTTAAAGCTTTTGAATTCTCAAACACAGGATGAAGTCCAGATTCATTGGTCCAGCATACAAAGGCCTGCTCCCGTGTATTTCTCCTGACTCATGTCTCATGGTAATATCCCCAGAGGTGACTCAGATCTCTAATCTGTGTGCTTTGCAAAAACATAAAAAGTAATACATATATTTTGCTCATATGATGATCTCTGCTTTCCCTTTTTTGTCTGCTTATCTTTCAAGTTAGCTGAAATGTCATTTCCCCACTGACATGTCTTTCCTGAACCTTTGAGAGAGGACAGGTATCTTCCTCTTTTGTGCTCCTTCTGCACTTTATACAGTCTTTACTGTAGTATTTATAACATTTTACTGATTATTATGTATAAATACCTAGAACCTGACACCATGCCTGTCATTTCATAGGTGGCCAATAAATGTTTTTGAATGAGTTAAAAAAATGTCAATAACATGACAGAAACATAAGGCTGGGAATTTTTTTTTTTAGATTAAAGGAGATTAAGCAGTTATAACAACTAAACACAATGCATGAACCTTGACTGGACCTTAGATCAGGAGGAAAAAGACATCTATAATTAATGGACAACTGGGAAATTTTAAATATTGATTTAAAGAATCTCTATCAAAAACACATTTAAAACTATTTCAGGTATTTTATTCCTTTAGAAAAATTATTCACTCATGCATTTATAATAATATTAAACACCTATTCAGTGTAATAACCCTGCAGGTAAAAATTCTTGTAAGTAAAATGTAGACTTGGCTTGGCCAAGAGGGTCAGGTGAAGGGTAGCGAGGACCCCTCTATCTCAGTCTGGCAAGTTAGCAAAATAACTAAACTATCATCTGTTACATTTCAGGACTCAGACCATCTGCCTACTGAAGTATTTCCCTTCTAATTGAAGGGAAAAATTCAGACTGCTGGAGCAGGTTGGCTGCTTTATGCAGCCTTCAGTAAAGTCCTACAAGAAAGAGTGGAAAGTCAGGAAGCAGTGAAGGAAAAAAAGATATCTTTGCCAATAAAGCTACTTTTTATCTGTGGCTATGAATAGGAGATCTGGACATTAGCAAGAGTGAAGAAGCCAAATTACAAATGCTTTATAATTATCTTGTATCTATTTTTTGAATAGGTTATTCACATGACATAGAATTTTAAAGACATAAAAAGGGAGTAAAAAATCTCTCTCTCAGTCTTGTTCCCCAGCCATCTGTTTCTTCACTCCCCAGAGGCAATCCCCATTACCACTTTCATATGTCCTTCCAGAGATGTTCAATGCATTGCCATACTACACATACATTTCCACAAATGAAGCAGGTTATGCATACTGTTCTATACCTTGCTTTCTTCATGTAACATGTTTTGTCAACTGATCATATCAGTGTATATAAAGCTGCCTTATTATTTTAAGAGCATCATTGTATAAAGCTTACATGATAAAAACCATAGAGTAAACAAGAATGCAAGAGGATATAACCATTTTCTTTTATATAAAGAATATGGCCATATTCTTTATGTAAAAACATACCACTAAAAACCTAGAGTACCACTAAAAACATAGAGTACACAAGAATGCAAGAGAATATAATAGATGTTTTCTCATGCAAATAAATAAGGTACAGCCTACTAGGCAGGAAAGAGTTTGGAGGGGCTGTGATTAAGATATCTGAGCATTGGGTACCAAAGACAAAGGCTAAGAAAGGTAGATGGGAAGATTTGTCTGAAGACATTTTTGAATCCTAAACATTCCATTGTATTGTGGCAGAGCATGTGAAAAGTTATTGAACCTTCCATCATGAGAGGGGTGCAAAAGTGGCTAAGACTAAGCTGGAAGACATAAAGGAGACTGGGGTTTGAAGGGTAATGAATACATGGTTCTCACAATTGGAAATTACAGCAAGGACCATGGCAGTGGATCCAATATATGAATTCCAGAGGCCAAGCAAGCGGAACGGACATAAGTAGATGCTGGCACATGGTACCAAAAGGCCAAGGGCCAAGCAGTTACTCAACAGAGGCCAGCAAGCACAGAAAAGAATATGCAAACCCATACATGTTGATGATGCCTCAGGATATGTCAGTCTCCCTCAGGAACTTGAGGAAGAGTGAAAGGGAAGAAGAGGCCAGGTATGGTGGCTCACGTCTGTAATCCCAGCACTTTGGGAGGCTGAGGTGGGAGAACTGCTTGAGTCCAGGAGTTCCACACAAGCCTAGGTGACATGGCAAAACCTCATCTCTACCAAAAATACAAAAATTAGCCACGTGTGGTGGTGCATGCCTGTAGTCCCAGCTACGAGGGAGGCTGACATGGGAGGATGGTTTGAGCTCAGGAGGTGGAGGTTGCAGTGAGCCAGAATTGAGCCTTTGTACTCCTGTCTGGGCAACAGAGCCAGATCCTGTCTCAAAAGAAAGGAAGGAAAAGAAGAGTAGAAGGGATACAAATAGGAGATAGGAGTAGAATCTTAGTTTAAAGCTGAAATTAATTTTAATTCAGAAATGACCAAGTAACTTCAAATTTATCTGTGGAAATGCTATTGGTGGGGGTACCAGGAAAAGACACTGAGATCAATCAATTTTTTGATACAGGCAAACAATGTTTTAAAGATTTAAGATCAATAACTACAAAACTTAAACTTACATAGCCAGCTCTTAGGGGTGTTAGAAGGATTCAATGACATAGGTGTGAGAAAATAGAATGGTGGATTTTCTGATTACAATTTCTGATAGTAACCTTTCTTTGGCTTTTCTCCAAGTTTTGGGACCTTTATTGCAGTCCCATATGTAGAAACCACACATGCCATCTTATCTTACACAGACTCAGTTCCAAAGAGCATTAACTTTGAAATAAATGAATCTTGAATTTGAATTCGACTTTTGTCATACACTAGCTGTATGAATTTGGGGAAATAACTTCTTTGAATCTTTGAGTCTTCATAAAATATAGAAGTCAAAAATCATTTCATACATATATTATATAAGACAATAAAATATACAAAGCAAATTGTCTGGCTCATGGTTGGTGGACCTATCTTCTTTCTCTAAAGTTTATTTATTTATTATTATTTTATTATTATTATTCTTTTTTAAGACAGGGTCTCACTCTGTCACCTAGCCTGGAGAGCAGTGGTGCAATCATGGCTCACTGCAACTTTGACCTCTGGGCTCAAGTGATCCTCCCACTTCAGGCTCCTGAGTAGCCATGACCACAGGTGAGAGCCACCATACCCAGCTAATTTTGTTTATCTTTGGTAAAGAAGAGGGCTTGCTATGTTGCCCAAGCTGGTCTCAAACTCCTGGGTTCAAGCCATCCTCCTGCCTCGCCTCCTAAAGTGCTAGGATTACAGGTGTGAGCCCCATGCTCAGCCTTTCTTTAAAGTTTAAACTATGTTGCCTGGCTTTTAAAATTAATTAATTAACGTTTTGAGACAGGGTCTCGCTCTGTCGCCTAGGCTGGAATGTAGTGGTGGGAACTCGGCTCACTGCAATCTCTGCCTCCCAGGCTCAAGCCACCCTCTCACCTAAGCCTCCTGAGTAGCTGGGACTACAGGCATGTGCCACCATGCCTGGATAATTTTTGTAGAGATGGGGGTCTCACTTTGTTGCCCAGGCTTGTCTTGAACTCCTGAGCTCAAGTGATCTGCCTGCCTTGGCCTATCAAAGTGCTAGGATTACAGGCATGAGCTACTGCACGTGGTCAGTTGCCTAGCTTTTGACTTGGAATATTTGATCATCTTATCATATGTCCTAACTAAAAGAGATTAAGCTCTATATATATTAAGTAATATATGACTCCTATTTATTGTTCCTGGGTTTACTGAATAATAAACACCCTTACATGCAGTGAAGCAAGCATAATATAAGCATTTAAATATATAAGCATTTAAATATAAAATATACGATACATAAACAGAAATCTCCTCAAGTCTTACCCTGAGACTGAGTACAAGGGTTGGATATATAATTTCCCACTTTCTCCACATAGATATTGTCATTTTAAAAGATATTTGCCTCAAATCCAACAAATGTTAAGAAGAAGAAACTTCACAACAGAATAAAAATCAACAGTATCTATTATTCATAAAGATGGTAGATTGAACATATGCACTTAACTCTATCCCTTTCCAAAACCAAACTAAAATATAATTTTATGTTAAGTATTTTATTAAAAAGCAAAAACAAGGCTGGGCACAATGGCTAATGTCTGTAATCCTAGTGCTTTGGCAAGTCAAGGCAAGGGGATCACTTGAGACCAGGAGCTTGAGGTCAGCCTGGGCAACATAGCAAGACCTTGCCTCTATAAAATATTAAAAAAAGTAGTCAGGCTTAGTGGCACACATATGTAGTCTCAACTACTTGGGGGACTAAGGCAGGAGGATCACTTGAGCCCAAGAGTTCCAGGTTGTAATGAGCTATGTTAGCACCATTGCACTCCAGCCCAGTGACAGAATGAGACCTCGTCTCTTAAAAAAAAACCAAAACAAATAAGAAAAAGGAGAATGAGAGATGAGTGACAGTAACCGCAGTTTGGAAGCTAGAAAGCAGGACTATTGCTAACTGACTTAGCAGACTCAAGCAAGCTGGTTTCTAAACCAGCAGTTGGTAATGATAAGCTAGGGAGCAATTTTGTACTACAGTTTCCAAAAGACTTAGAAATTGGTGACAGCCAGTGCTTACGGAAGTGAGATAAAGATGAGACTATGAACAAACTTGGTTAGAAATTTATTTAAGAATTAGATACTTTCTTTAGAGGAATAAAAGAATAGGTGGCAAAAGTAAATAAATAAATAAACAAACAAAAGAAGAAGAAACTAAAAAGAATTAGATACTTTCTAATTAACTGCCACCATTCACAACTGGCCAAGTACTTTTCCCTCTCTCATTCTAGCAGAAGACTAAAAGTTTACTCTTTGGCGTGAGTAAAATAGAAGGTTCTTGAACTGGGAATTTTTTTGTTTTTGAGATGGGGTCTTGCTCTGTTGTCCAGGCCGGGGTGCAGTGGTGTAATCTCAGCTCACTGCAACCTCCGCCTCCTGGGCTCAAGTGATCCTCCCACCTCAGCCTCCCAGGTAGCTGGGACCAAAGGCATGAGCCACCTTACCTGGCTAATTTTTTTTTTTTTTTTTTTCAGTAGAGACGGGGTTTCACCATGTTGGCTGGGCTGATCTTGAACCCTTGACCTCAAGTGATCCAACTGCCTCAGCCTCCCAAACTACTGGGATTATAGGTGTGAGCCACCATGCCCAGCCTTGAACTTGGGAATTTTGAAGGGTACTCTACTGAAAAGAGGAAAACTGAATGAAATTTTATTTGCTGAATATTGAGACTCTAAGTCCCCTTTTACTTGGTTTACACAATGCTAGCAGCCCATCTTATAGCCTCTAGGTAGGAAAGTGGAAGAAGATTCTTCTTTGGTGAATCTAACAGGCCCAAAAGGAAGATATTCAATAAAACAATATTAGGCTCCTGGATAAAACAGCAGTCAGATCTAGAAAATTCATAGTCATTAAGCCCCAATTACATGTTATCGAGGTATCCACTGTTTTGCTTCCTTAACTATAAGGTGACAGCCAAGGACCACTAGACTTCTGAGGAAAGCCCTTGACAGGAAAGATGGAGGGTAAAACAAACAGAAAATAAGACTCTTTAGGGACATAAAATTTCAAAAAATGTTTCTAACATATAAGAGAAGAACTACATCCATGAAAGAAGAATAGATGGTCTAAACAAAAACAAAAGAACATTCAGGGAACAAGAAAGTACTGCTGAGAGACAAAATAATGATAGAAATGAAGAACTCAATAGAAAGGTCAGATCTCCCTGCAAGTAAAGACACTAAGAAAACAAACATAGGAAACAAAGGACATGAATATTAGAAAATTAGTCTGGGAGGTTCAACATCCAAATAACAGAAGGAGAGAACCAAGAAAATAAAAAGAAAAAAAATTCAAAAAAATAATTTATAAAAATTTTCCTGCACTAAAGAAGATGAATTTTCAGATTAACAGGGCTCACTGAGTACCTGGCTGAATGAATGAAAATAGGTCTCCAAAAGGGCATATCCTAATAAAATTTCAGATCTCTGATAGAAATAGAAAATCTTAATAGCTTCTAGAAACAAAAAATAGATAAAACAGAAATCAGACTATCTTTCAACTTTTCAACACTGGAGGGTAAAAGACAATGGAGGGAAGCCATAAAAATTCAGAAAGAAAATGAATTACAAACCGGAATCCTATACTCAGCCACAGTATCAATCAAATGTCAGTAAACAATAGAGACATCTTCAGACAGGCAAGACCAACTCAAGAAGGAAAAGACATGAAAACTGGGAGATCCATCTCAAAAGAGGGGCAGAAAGAAGCCTCAAGTTGATAGTGAAAAGGGATCTGTACTATGTGAGACACAGTTTTCAGCCAAATCAGAAATAAGTACATAGGGAATCAAGCAAATGACAAGACAGTTATTAATTTTAGGAAAAGCAGAGTTATATACAGGATATGGTTCAGCTATGAACTGAGTTTATATCATTATAATAACATGCACAATTGAATATTAAACTTAACAAAATCATTATATAACTTTGTAGAAATGATGGTGTGCTTGTGGCAGTAGGGTAGGAGATAATAAAGAGATCTAAGTCTATAGCTTGCATAGTAAGGATTTAGTAGATTATCTGTGAAAAAATCAAGAAGCAGAAATACAATCATGTGATTTAGAGATATTCTGTTTTATAATTACCAAAAGACACAGTTAAAAAAGAATTTGCAAATTTCTTCTTTCTTATTTTGGTACTTGGAATACAGTGTGAGATTTTTTATTTCTAGATTTTGTTGTATCTTCTATTACATAAATGCATTGTTTGACAATTATAAAATGCAAGTGTTTTTTGAGTGATTTTAAGAATTTGGCTTAAAAATTGATTGCTACAATGTATTATTTTTACTAAGAAGTAACTTGACCCAAAACACATGTATGTTTGCTTAGGGTATTTTTTTTCAATGTCTGAAAGTCAAAGGCATTCCTGTCACAACTGTAAACAAACTTATCCTAAACGTGTTAAAAAATATTCTTGGGTACTCTATTTGTATATCTTTCACGCCTTGAAAATCTGAAGGTTAATCCAAATTCACGTTTTAGCATATTTAAGAAAAAAAACTACTTTTAATATCAGCCTTTTAAATTTCATGAAGATTTTGGTGAGGAATAATAGTATATACTTTAAGTATTGACAAAACTTTGAAAGTTCCTTTCTATAAAATGGGAAACACTCAATATCTAAATCCACGTCAGGCATGAGAAATCAGTATTTAACATTGGTTTTGTGTTTTGTATTTATAGTGTTCAAAATGCAAGTATAACATTTAATCTTTGTCCACATGGCTTTACAAAAGTAAATCTTAAATGACCAAAAAAAAAAAAAAATTGAAAATGATTGCATCTGGGGATTGGAAACTGATGGAAGGAGGCTTAGAGCAGGGGACTGCTGTTGTAAGTCTTGTACGACTACTTAATTTTTAAAATAATTTGATGTGTAACTTTGATAGATTAAAAAAAGCATAAAATTAACTTTAATAATCTGTGGAAATTAAGTAGGCATTTATAAATTCTTAAGTGTGCTGCATATGAATTGCGGTCTCATATAACTTTATAGGAGAAATTTCTAGAAAACAGGTATTGTACCAGACAAGTATCTGCCATGGAAGCCAGCATATGGCAGATATGTAGACATCACTACTTTATTTGGTAACCATGACAAAAACAGGCACTATTGTGGGTAGGAGCATAGATTCTAGACTAGATTCAAATCCTGACTCTATTTCTTTCTAGTTATATAATCTTGGATAAGATATTAAACCTCTTTTTGCTTAAGCTCCCTTATCTGTAAAATCTTCATTTCATAGGAATGTGGTAATTTTTAAATGATACATGAACAGTAATTACCAAAATGCCTGAGACATAGTAAGTAGCTAATACTTGTTAGCTATTTTGATTTAGTATTCCAAAATTCCTAACTTTGGATTGTAAGGATAATGTCCACTGCACCTCTTCCTACTCCTCCACACTGATCTTGGGACATTTTATTTCACACAAATGTCTTGTTCAACTACCCCACACAGATCAAACTCACTTATCACCCTAAAGACAATCATGCCTGATTAACTACAAAACACAGACTAGAAATAGATGTCATACCTGAAACCACGTCTCTTTTCTTTTCCATCCCTTTTTTCCTTTAAGGAATCTATAGCAGGATTTGTAATGAGAAGACTTACGTTTGAGTAGGTCATTTAGCCTGAGTATCCATTTTCTCATCTGTAGAATGGAGATGATTGCATCTGCTGGAGTGGATGTTTGTTATTTGACTTCTCACCATTCTTTCCTGCCACTTCTGGTAGCCGTATATGGATTTTCCTTTGGAAATCTTACCCCACCTCTAGAGATGTGTCTAGCTGCCAGAGTCAATCAGCATATCCTTCTCTCTGTCTACAGTGATGGGTCCAGAGATTGGCATTTAGCCAAATCCGGGCCAATGATGCTCAAAACTGTCAGGGCTACCAAGACTGGAGTTAACAATGCCGCTAATCCAGAGAGAGAGAGAGCTGGGAGTCTCATATCAACCTATCTGAACATTTCATCCTATGACCCACCATACCCTTTTTTGGCCTAAGGTAGAGTGTGTGTGTGTGTGTGCGTGTGCGTGTGTGTGTGTGTGTGTGTGTGTGTATGGCAGGAGGGCTTTAGGCAGTGTGCGTGTGTGGTGGAGGGAGTGTTCTTACCTACAACCAAGGAAGTCTTAACTCTTGCCTACCATATAGGTATTATCTTCAATGTTTCTGGGATTAACTGATATGATAAATATAAAAATATTTGGTAAACTCAAAGCAGCATGCAAATGGTAACTGTTATTATTAACATAGTTTTTTATAAAACAAGCTTAATGTCTACACAAAGCAAGTTATGCCTTTTAACAGTTATAAACAATTTTTATAAAAACCAAAGTACCCTGTTAAAAGTCTTGACACGTTGGATATTATTTGTGAATATATATTTTGTATAAAATATAAGAATGTGCAATTGTTGCTCAAATCATTCCAGGTTATGCCTCTGACAGCAGCTCATTTGCCTTTCTTACACAACAAACATAAAAGGTTAAGCTAGTACCCCTCAAATCTCTATTTTTGCCCTGTGATATTTATGCTCCATAAACCTATTTGAAGCCTTATGAAAATATGTATTCTCTACTAATTACTTATAAGTGAATTTTACCGGGCTTAATTAGTACAGTATGGAGAAGTACAATTGTTTTATTATTTATAAATAAAACATTAAGGGGAAATTGAAGAAAGGTACCTAGTCCATATTTTTAAAAAGATGATTTCATAAACTTATAAAATAAAATACTTTGAAGTCAGAATAAAAATTGGAAGTAAATGGATATTCCAAATAAGCTTACAGCCTTTAAAAAAGCATTTGTTTTCTTAAATATATCTATCTATTTATGTCTATAGGATTAATTTGACTGGCACTTCTTTTCTTTCTGGCTAAAGGAGAAGTAAACTTCAGCTCAACTACTGTTTCATTTCTCAGAAACTGAGTAAGTGCAGTTGAAATAAATGTTGTTTTATAGTATTTGCTCCATCTGATATATCCTTGGTTTTATCTCCAGGTTAGGATCCTTTAGGTAAAGGGTCAGATAATCAGCTAATGAGGATGATTTTTGTCTCACCCTCTATTATCATTACCTAATGACAGTGAATGTAATAATGCAAAAATCATCATGAGCATGAATGTATACATTTTCTCAATTAAAAATATTCAATTAAGAATTTAAAAATTGAGCTATAATGACTTCTTTAAAAGACAGAAAACAATGAAATAAGAATGATGTTCTTGAATTAAAGATAACGTTAATTAAAGATGCCCTGTTGTTTCTGATCTAAAAAGATATATATAACTTTTGCATCTACTTCATCAGGTTTTTATATATAAAAGTTATATATATAACTTTTGACCCACTAAACTTAGTTTTAGATGACATTTAGTTGGACTAAGAATTCTGATGAAACTAACATGTGTGTTCAAAATAGTGTGGAACAAAAGCAATTCCGTAAATATTTTGTGCAAAGGCAATGCACATGGAGTAAGTCTACAGTTTCCAAACTGCTACTGAGAAAGTCAAATAATAATCAAGGTATGTAAGTCTTGTGTGTTGTCTCCTTCCCTACAATTACATTTTAAAGTAGGAAAAAATAGGAGTCTGAATATGAAGATAGATTAAACTGCAGATTAAGATCAAATTTCATAAAAATGAGCAACTCTTAGAAACTAATGAAATTTAACAAACATTTATTGAATGTATTCTAGGTAACTAAAGTAGTACTAGGTACAATAGGAAATAGAAAAATGAAAAATACACAGGTCAGGTCCTCAAGGCACTTACAAGCTGTTGAATAGTAAGTTATGTACAACAAGAATGACAACATTCTACTTTAGACTTGAACGTTATAAATGAAGCTAAAAGCTTAGTTGTATAAGCCAATTTACATTCAAATACTTTAGTCCATATTTTCTCAGGTCAATCCAATTACCATCAGTATTGTATATCTTTATGAATACATATCACTTTACACTGTAGAAATTTGCTTATGTATCTGCCTCCTCGGCTAGCCTACGAGCTTCTCCAGAGCGAGGAAGAACTAGAGGTCATATTATGGAGTCTAGTGTAGAGTATATGCACAACAATTGTATGGATCAATAAAGCAGATTGTTAGATGTGCTATCAGTGAAATAAATGCAAAGTGAGAATGAGAAAACCAAACAAGGAATAGTTTAATTCCCATTGGAGAGCTTGGAGAAAGGTTCAAAGAGAGTATGGCATTTTAAAAAAATTGAGGCCGGGGTGGCAGCTCATATCTGTAATCCCAGCACTCTAGGAGGCTGAGGCAGGAGGGTTGCTTTAGGTCAGGAGTTCAAGACCAGCCTGGGTAACATAGTGAGACTTCGTCTCTTAAAAAAAGAGTTGGGATTTTAATATATAGAAATAGAGGAAAGAGAGAGTAGGCAAATGGAATGGGAAAGGTTTGCAAAAGCACAAAGGTAAAAAAGTACTGGGGATGCTTTAAAAATATTTATAATCCAGTATTTTCAGAATTCCAGGCTTTTGTGATTGATTTATAGATGTATTAGTGGTATCTTGAGGGTTAGTCTAGATGTTACTCCTAGGCAAGTTAGTAGGGATCTGAGTGGGTCTGCTTTCCCACACCTGTACACCTAGGGGACAAAAACAGGTACCACAAAAATGGCCCTTGGGAACCTATCTGCATGACAGGACACAATTCAAATGTCTATAACAAGCTTGTTCAAAGCATGGCCTGCAGGCTGCATGAGGCCCAGGATGGCTTTGAATGCAGCCCAACACAAATTTGTAAACTTTCTTAAAACTTTATGATTTTTAGGCAATTTTTTTTTTAGTTCATCAGCTATCATTAGTGTTAGTGTATTTTATGTGTGGCCCATGACAATTCTTCTTCCAATGTGATCCAGGGAAGCCAAAGAGATTGGACACCCTTGGTCTATAATAATTTGGAATAATGTAACTGTTTACTAAGTTATATTGCATTGAACAATATACATCTACAGAAATGCAATACATGCTTGCATAACATAGTTCAATCCAGTATATTTTACCAAATTAATTTGACCACAGAATTCCTTTGTTATGAAATTCCTATTGGCATTTAGGTTTGAAAAATTTTTTTTTAGTTTCCCTTCATTTAAAATGTAAGGTATCAAATAGAGACAAAAAATAAAAAGGAACAATGAAATGAAAAGTTGCTTCTCTGAAAAGACAAACAAAATTGATAAACCAATAGCTAGACTAAAAAAGAGAAGATCCAAAGAAACACAATCAGAAATGAAAAGGGAGACAGTACAACTGATACCACAGAAATACAAAAGATTATCAAACTATTATGAACAACTATATGCTCAAAAACTAGAAAACCTAGAGGGATAGAAACATACAACCTCCGAGGTTGAACCAGGAAGAAATAGAGCCCTTGAACAGATTAATAATGAACAGCAAGATTAAGTCAGTAAATAAAAAAATGTCCCAACAGGGCTGGGTGTGGTGGCTCATGCCTATAGTCCCAGCACTTTGGGAGGCCAAGGCAGGTGGAATGCTTAAGCCCAGGAGTTTGAGACCACCCTGGGCAATATAGTGAAACCCTGTCTCTACAAAAAATACAAAAATTAGCTGGGCATGGTGGCACATGCACCTGTAGTCCCAGCTACTTGGGAGGGTGAAATGGGAGGACCACCTGAGCCTGAGAGGTTGACGCTGCAGTGAACCATAACTCAGGCTGTCACTCCAGCCTAAATGTCAGAGTGAGATTCTGTCAAACAACCAAACCAAAACAGAAGGCAAAAACAACAACAACAACAAAAAGAAACCCAAACTCCCAATAAAACAAAAGTGCAGGAGCAGATGAAAATCAAGGAAGAGGTAATTCTATCTAACTCATTCTATGAGGTCTGTATGGCACCGAAACTGACAAGGACACAACAACAACAAAACTACAGACCAATATTCCTGATGAAGATACATGCAAAAATCTTCCACAAAAAACTAGCAAATAGAATCCCAACAAGACATCAAAAACATAACATACCACGATTAGGTAGGATTTATGTGAAGATGATTCAACATACACAAATCAATAAATGTGATACATCACAAAATGAACTAAGAACAAGAATCATATGATCATCTTAATAGGTGCAGAAAAGGCATTCAATAAAATTCAGCATCCCTTCATGATAAAAATCCTCAACAAACTAGGCATAGAAGAAACACACTTCCAAATAATAAAGGCCATATATGACAGTCCCACAGCCAACGTCATACTTGGTGGGGAAAATTTGAAAGTATTGCCTCTAAGAACTGAAACAAGATAAGGATGCCCACATTCACCATTCTTATTCCACATAGTACTGGAAGTCCTTGCCACAGCAATCAGGCAAGATAAAAAAATAAAAGGTATCTGAATTGGAAAACAGAAATTCAAATTATCCCTGTTCACTGATAATATGATCTTATATCTAGCAAATTCTAAAGACTCCACCAAAAACCTCTTAGATTTGATCAATGAATCCAGTAAAGTTTCAGGATACAAAATTACCATACAGATATCAGTAGCATTTCTATATGCCAATAATGATATAGTAAAGGACCAAATGAAGAAGGCACTCCCATTTACAATAGCTACAAAAAACCACTCAAAAACCTAGAAATATATTTAACCAAGGTGAGATATCCCTATAAACAGAACTACAAAACACTGATGAAAAAATCATTGGGGACACAAACAAATGGAAAAACATCCTACGCTTATGGATTGGAAGAATCAGTATTGTTAAAATAACCAGACTGCCCAAAGCAATCTACAGATTCATCACAATCCCTGTCAAATTAGCAGCACCATTTTTCACAGAATTAGAAAACACAATCCTAAAATTAATATGGGACTAAAAAATAAGACCCCAAATAGCCAAATCAATTGTAAGCAAAAAGAATGAAGCTGGAGACGTCACACGACCTGACTCCAGTTTACACTACAAGGCTATAGTAACCAAAATAGCATGGTACTGGTATAAAAATAGATACAAAGATCAATGGATCAGAATAGAGAACCCAGAAATAAAGCCATACACATATAACCAACTGATCTCCAACAAAGTCAACAAAAATATACACTGAAAGGCTGGGTGCGGTGGCTCATGCCTGTAATCCCAGCACTTTGGGAGGCCGAGACTAGCAGATCACTTGAGGCCAGGAGTGCCACACCACCCTGGCCAACACAGTGAAACCCTGTCTCTGCTACAAATAAAAGAATTAGCGGGGCGTGATGGCGCTTGTCTGTAATCCCAGCTACTAGGGTGGCTGAGGCACGAGAACACTTGAACGCAGGAGGCAGAGGTTGCAGTGAGCTGAAATTGCACCACTGCACTTCAGCCTGGGAAAGAGCGAGATTCTGTCTCAAGAAAAAAACCAAAATACACTGGAGAAAGTACATCCTATTCAACAAGGGGTACTGGGAAAACTGGATAACCATATGCATAAGAATTTTTGTATGTCACCATATACAAAAATTAACTCAAGATGGATTAAATACCTAAATGTAAGTTTGGGAACTAAAATCCTAGAAGAAAACCGAGGAAATCTCTTCTGAACATTGACCTAGACAAAGAATTTATAAGTAAGTTCTCAAAGACAAATGCCAGAAAAACAAAAATAGACAAATAGGACTAAATTAAACTAAAAAGATTCTGCACATCAAAAGAAACAATTAACAGAGAAAACAAACAATCTATAGAATGGGAAAAAATTCTGTATACTCTGCATCCAAATAAAGGGCTAATATCCAGAATCTACAAGGAACTCAAACAACTCAACAAGAAAAAATAATTTAAAAAAACCCATTAAAAAGTAGGCAAAGCAAATGAGCAGACATTATTCAAAAGCAGACATACAAGTGGCTAATAAACACATGAAAAAATGCTCAACATCACTAATCATCAGAGAAATAAAAATTAAAACCACAATGAGATGCCATCTTACACCAGTCAGAAGGGCTATTACTAAAAAGTGAAAAAACAACAGATGTTGCAGAAGATGGGGATAATAGAAAATATATATACACCATTGGTAGGAATGTAAATTAGTACAACCTTTATGGAAGTCAGTATGGAAAGTTCTTCAAGAGCTAAGAATAGAACTACAATTCGACCCAGCAATTCCACCACTGAGTATATACCCAACGGGAAAGAAATCATTATATCAAAAAGATACCTGCACTCATGTTCATTGCAGCACTATTCACAAACCAAAGATGTGGAATCAACTTAAGTGTCCATCATCAGAGGACTGGATAAAGAAAATGTGGTATATATATGCCATGGAATACTACTCAGCCATAAAAAAGAATGAAATCGTGTCTTTTGCAGTAACATGGGTGGAACTGGAGGTCATTATAGCTAAGTGAAATAACTCAGACAGAGAAAGTAAAATGCTGCCTGTTTTCACACAAGCGAGGACTAAATGATGGAAACACTTGGACACACAGAGTGGAATAATAGACACTAGAGACAACAAAAGGTGGGAGGGTGGGAAGGGGTGAGGATTGAAAAATTACCTATTGGGTACATTGTTCCTTATTTGGGTGACAAATACAATAAAAGTCCAGACTTTACCACTACACAATAAATGCATGTAAAAGTCTGCACTTGTACCCACTAAATATACTAAAATTAAAATAATTTTTTTTTAAATAATTACTTTGGCCCTATCTATTACTTTAGAGGCTTTAAACATGGTTCTTTAGATGTGGTTAATTTTTTTTTTTTGAGGCGGAGTTTCGCTCTTGTTGCCCAGGCTCGAGTGCAATGGTGTGATCTCGGCTCACTGCAACCTCTGCCTCTCGGGTTCAAGTGATTCTCCTGCCTCAGCCTCCCGAGTAGCTGGGATTACAGGCATGCGCCACCATGCCTGGCTAATTTTGTATTTTTTAATTAATTAATTAATTTTTTTAGTAGAGACAGCGTTTCTCCATGTTGGTCAGGCTGGTCTTGAACTCCTGACCTCAGGTGATCCACCAGCCTTGGCCTCCCAAAGTGCTGGGATTACAGGTGTGAGCCACTGCTTTATACTGGAGTTTTGGGATAATATTAATCTCTTTTTTAGCATGGTTTAAGTTGTGAAGAAAATCGTCTACGTTTTCAAGTACCCTGACGCTTTTCCCATTAAGTGAAGATGTGTAACTGTAGTTCCATTTAAATGCTTTTAAAACCTCAAAACAATAAATAACAAAGCACAAGCTCAACACAAAAAACTGACCTGGTCTGAAAGACTAATCAACTTAATCTTACTTCTGCATATTCTTGACTTTTCTTGTTACCAAACACTCTGATGTAAAATAAGCTTCTATCTTGTATGTACAATTTTCCTCCTTTTTCCTTTTAAAAATATTATTAACCATCAACTTCATGTTTTTCTATTTGTTCATCCATTCATTTATTATTGTAAGAAGTATTTATTGAATATCAGCTATGAACCAAGTACTATGCCAGATTCTGGGTTTAATTTTTTTAAGAAATACGATGATTTTATTTAAGATATGTAAGGTATCACTACACTTTAACTTAAATCTTGAGTCACTGAACGGGTCTATTTCAAGGGTTATAATGTTATATTACTGGTGGGAACAACTCCTAAATGCCCACTAATTTGGTAGCAAGCTGAGGATATGAGATTGCATATAATAAATAAGAAACTATAAATACATGTTTACTTTCATCTTATATACCCAATGTAATCTACATGCTTCTCAGCATGATGAACTCTTCCTTAAAACATTTACAAGACCTACTCTTAAAAATATCAAGAATATAGACTATTATATAATAAGTATCAAGTAAGTTTTACAGGAATTCAGAGTCCTGATTGGGGTAGTCAGGAAAAGCAGGTGTTGTGATTTGGATTTATGTCCCCATCCAAATCTCATGTCAAATTGCAATCACCAGTGTTGGAGGAGTGCCCTGGTAGGAGGTGATTGGATCATGGGGGTAGATTTTCCCCTGGCTGTTCTCATGATAAGGAGTGAGTTCTCATGAGATCTGGTTGTTTAAAAGTATGTAGCACCAGCCTCTTTGCTCTCTTCCTTCTACTCTGGCCATGTAACACATCCCTGCTTCCCCTTCACCTTCTACAATGATGTTAAGTTTCTTGAGGCTTCCCCAGCCATGCTTCCTGTACAGCCTATGGAACTGTGAGTCAATCAAACCACTTTTCTTTATAAAGTACCCAGTCTTAGGCAGTTCTTTACAGTTATGTGAGAACAGACTAATAAAACTGGTGTTAAAATTAGTCTTGAAGATTAGCACGAAGTAAAGAGGGAAGATATTCTAAGTAGGGAGAAAGGACAAAAGTAAAGATACATGGGTGGTATACATTGTAAGACATCTTCAGAATGCAGTGCCTGGTACATGGTGGGCATGTTGTAAATAATTGTAGATGGGTAGAGGAATGGATTTATCAGAGGATTAATGGAGGGAAACAGCAATATATACAATGGGAAGGTTGGACTGGGGCCAGATAATTGAGGGTCTTAAAAATGAAGCAAAGTCACCTAAAATGTATTCTGTATACTTGGGCTCTTCAAGTAGAAATATATACCTCATGGTCCACTGGAAGGCCCAGGATAAACATGAAGCATCTTCCCGACTCTTCAACTTTACTTGAACATTTGAAGAATTAAGTGAAGAAATTTAAGTGATATCTAATTTAAAACATTGTTTTTATATTAAAACAAACAGATGTATTTTGGAGTGAAATGTAAAATGTGTGAATTTTTAATGTAAAACAAGAGACTTCAAGGAAATATTGAGCTTGTGGTGAGGTGCTTTCAGCTATGCTACCTTTGTTTACATCCTTTTCTGGCAGTGGATATACGGGACTGTAAGAGGGATTTGAGCAAGGTAGTAACAGGATTAAAATGATGATTTACTTATACTAATGTAGCAGCAGGATGCAGGTTGGTCTAGAATATGGAGATGAACGATCTGTAACCTAGCTAAAGAACTATGGAAAAAGTTCCTTTGACCAAATTTTAATCAAGCTCCTCTGAGTCCTCTTTTTAACTAGGCTCCAATCTTGGGCTCTGTTCTTAGTCCCCATCTCCTCAGAAAAAGAAAATAAAGAAAAAAAGATAATGGGTAGCTTTGTTTAATGTCTCATGAAAATCCATGAACAATACAAACATAGTTGTTACAAAAAAGTGAATTGAATGGATATAAGTCGATAAAAGCTTATAAATGAGCTTTTCAATAATAACCATCCCTAAAATAACTATATATATATGCCTAAAAACAGCTGCCAAAATCTTTTTGGTAACGTGAAACTTTAGAGTTATGCTATGTTGAGTAAGAGATAGTTACTGAATATAAATAATTTCTAAGAAAGAAAAAACTACTGAAACAGGCTAGGCGCAGTGGCGGACATCTGTAATCCCAGCACTTGTCTACGGCCATACCACCCTGAATGCGCTTGATCTCGTCTGTAATCCCAGCATTTTGGGAGGCCGAGGAGGGTGGATCACCTGAGGCCAGGAGTTCGAGACCAGCCTGGCCAACAAGGTGAAACCCCATCTCTATTAAAATTACAGAAAATTAGCTGGGAGTGGTGGCGCTGCCAGTAATCCCAGCTACCTGGGGGGCTGAGACAGGAGAATCCCTTGAACCTGGGAGGTGGAGGTTGCAGTGAGCCGAGATGGTGCCACTGCATTCCAGCCTGGGCAACAGAGTAAGACTCTGTCTCAAAAAAACAAAAAAAAAACCGTAACACTGAAACATTAATTGCTGAACATAAGTTTATAAACTTTTGGCATCTTGTTTTCATACAATATAAAGAAGTTAAGATATCTAGGTCTGTAAAAAAAAATTTCCTTTTGCCACATGAAAAACTATAGTTTGAGGAAGCATATGTCTGTAGGAATTGTGAGATGATATGTTTATAAAATGCTGATCTATGACAGACAGTTTACAGTTTTCTACTTCCTAGTTTTCTCTGTAAGGAAAAGACTACTGATGGCTAAAAAGTACAAGCAGGGTGGCTGGCAAGATGACCGAATAGGAATAGCTCCAATCTGCAGCTCCCAGTGAGATCAATGCAGAAGGCGGGTGATTTCTGCATTTCCAACTGAGGTATCCAACTTACCTCATTGGGATTGGTCAGACAGTGGGTGCAGCCCATGGAGGGCAAGCAGAAGCAGGGTGGGGCATTGCCTCACCCAGGAAATACAAGGGGTCAGAGAACTCCCTCCCTTAGCCACGGGAAGCATTGAGGGACTGTGCCATTAGGAACAGTGCATTCCAGCCCAGACACTCTGCTTTTCCTATGGTCTTCACAACCTGCAGACCAGGAGATTCCCTTGGGTGCCTACACCACTAGGGCCCTGGGTTTCAAGCAAAAATGGGGCAGCCATTTGGGTAGACACTGAGCTAGCTGCAGGAGTTTTTGTTCATACCCCAGTGGTACCTGGAATGCCAATGAGACAGAACCATTCACTCCCCTGGAAAGGGGGCTGAAGTCAGGGAGCCAAGTGGTCTAGCTCAGTCCCACAGAGCCCAGTAAGCTAAGATCCACTGGCTTGAAATTCTTGTGGCCAGCAGAGCAGTCTGAAGTCGACCTGGGAGGCTCGAGCTTGGAGCGGGGAGGTGCGTCTGCTTGAGCAGGTGGTTTTACCCTCACAGTGTAAACAAAGTCGCCAGGAAGTTTGAACTGGGCGGAGCCCACCACAGCTTGGAAAAGCTGCTGTAGCCAGACTGCCTCTCTAGCTTCCTCCTCTCTGAGAATGGCATCGCTGAAAGAAAGGCAGTAGCCCCAGTCAGGGGCTTATACATAGAACTCCCACCTCCCTGGGACAGAGCACCTGGGGGAAGGGGCAGCTGTGGGCGCAGCTTCAGCAGACATAAATGTTCCTGCCTGCCACCTCTGAAGACAGCAGCAGATCTCCCAGCACAGTGCTCGAGTTCTGCTAAGGGATAGACTGCCTCCTCAAATGGGTCCCTGACCCCTGTGCCTCCTGACTGGGAGACACCTACCAGCAAGGGTCGACAGACACCTCATACAGGAGAGCTCCAGCTGGCATCTAGCGGGTGCCACTCTGGGACAAACCTTCCAGAGGAAGGAACAGGCAGCAATCTTTGCTGTTCTGCAGCCTCTGCTGGTGATACCCAGAGAAACAGGGTCTGGAGTGGACCTCCAGCAAACTGCAGCAGACCTGCAGCAGAGAAGCCTGACTGTTAGAAGGAAAACTAACAAACAGAAAGGAATAGCATCGACATCAACAAAAAGGACATCCACACAGAAACCCCATTTGAAGGTCACCAACATCAAAGACCAAAGGTAGATAACTCCAGGAAGACGAGGAAAAACCAGCTCAAAAAGGCTGAAAATCCCAAAAACCAGAATGCTTCTCCTCCATAGGATCACAACTCCTCGCCAGCAAGGGAACAAAACTGGACAGGGAACGAGTCCGACAAATTGACGGAAGTAGGCTTCAGAAGGTAGGTAATAACAAACTCCTCTGAGCTAAAGGAGCATGTTCTAACCCAATGCAAGGAAGCTAAGGACCTTGAAAAAAGGTTACAGGAATTGCTAAGTAGAATACCAGTTTAGAGAAGAACACTAATGACCTGATGGAGCTGAAAAACACAGCACAACAACTTCATGAAGTATACACAAGTATCAATAGCCGAATCGATCAAGTGGAAGAAAGGATATCAGAGATTGCAGATCAACTTAATGAAATAAAGTGTGAAGACAAGATTGGAGAAAAAAGAATGAAAAGGAATGAACAAAGCCTCCAAGAAATATGGGAATATGTGAAAAGACCAAACCTGCATTTGATTGGTGTACCTGAAAGTGATGGGAAGAATGCAACCAAGTTGGAAAACAATCCTCAGGATATTATCCAGGAGAACATCCCCAACCTAGCAAGAGAGGTCAACATTCAAATTCAGGAATTACAGAGAACACCACAAAGATACTCCTTGAGAAGAGCAACCACAAGACACATAATGGTCAGATTCACCAAGGTTGAAATGAAGGAAAAAATGTTAAGGGCAGCCAGAGTGAAAGGTCAAGTTACACACAAAGGGAATCCCATCAGATTATCAGCAGCTCTGTCTGCAGAAACCCTGCAAGCCAGAGGAGAGTGGGGACCAATATTCAACATTCTTAAAGAAAAGAATTTTCAACCCAAAATTTCATATGCAACCAAACTAAGCTTCATAAGCAAAGGAGAAATAAAATCCTTTACAGACAAGCAAATGCCGAGAGATTTTGTCACCACCAGGCCTGCCTTACAAGAGCTCCTGAAGGAAGCACTAAATACGGAAAGGAAAAACTGGTATCAGCCACAGCAAAAACATAACAAATTGTAAAGTCCATCGACACTATGAAGAAACTGCATCAACTAACAGGCAAAATAACCAGCCAGCATCATAATGACAGGATCAAATTCAGACATAACAATATTACCCTCAAATGTAAACAGGCTAAATGCCCCAATTAAAAGACACAGACTGGCAAATTGGAGAAAGAGTCAGGACCCATTGGTGTGCTGTATTCAGGAGACCCATCTCACATGCAAAGACACACATAGGTTCAAAATAAAGGGATGGAGGAATATTTACTAAGCAAATGGAAAGCAATAAAAAGCAGGAGTTGCAATCCTAGTCTCTGATAAAACAGACTTTAAACCAACAAAGGTAAAAAAAGACAAAGAAGGGCTTTACATAACGGTAAAAGGATCAATGCAACAAGAAGAGCTAACTAACCTAATATATATGCACCTAATACAGGAGCACTGAGAGATTCATAACGCAAGTTCTTAGAGACCTACAAAGAGACTTAGACTCCCACACAATAATAGTGGGAGACTTTAATGCCCCATTGTCAATATTAGACAGATCAGCTAGACAGAAAATTAACAAGGACATTGAGGACTTGAACTCAGCTCTGGACCAAGCTGAGCTAATAGACATGTACAGAACTCTCTACCCCAAATCAACAGAATACACATTCTTCTCAGCATCACATAGCACTTATTCTAAAATTGACCACATAATTAGAAGTAAAACACTTCTCAGCAAATGCAAAAGAACAGAAATTATAACAAACAGTCTCTCAGACCACAGTACAATCAAATTAGAACTCAGGATTAAGAAACTCACTCAAAACCGCATAACTACATGAAAACTGAACAACCTGCTCCTGAATGACTACTGGGTAAATAATGAAATCAAGGCAGAAATAAAAATGTTCTTTGAAACCAGTGAAAACAAAAACACAATGTACCAGAATCTCTGGGACACAGCTAAAGCAGTGTTTAGAGGGGAATTTATAGGACTAAATGCCCATAGGAGAAAGCAGGAAAGATCTAAAATTGACACCCTAACATCACAATTAAAAGAACTAGAGAAGTAAGAGCAAACAAATTCAAAAGCTAGCAGAAGACAAGAAATAACTAAGATCAGAGCAGAACTGAAGGAGAGAGAGACATGAAAACACTTCAAAAAAATCAATGAATCCAGGAGCTGGTTTTTTGAAAAGATTAACAAAATACATAGATCACTAGCCAGACTAATAAAGAAGAAAAGAGAGAAGAATCAAATAGACACAATAAAAAATGATAAAGGGGATATCACCACTGATCCCACAGAAATACAAACTACCATCAGAGAATACTATAAACACCTCTACACAAATAAACTAGAAAATGTAGAAGAAATTGATAAATTCCTGGACACATACACCTTCCCAAGACTAAATTAGGAAGAAGTCGAATCTCTGAATAGTGCAATAACAAGTTCTGAAATTGAGGCAGTAATTAATAGCTTACCAACCAAAATACCCCAGGAACAGATGGATTCACAGCCGAATTCTACCAAAGGTACAAAAAGGAGCTGGTACCATTCCTTCTGAAACTACTCCAAACAATAGAAAAGGAGGGACTCCTTCATAACTCATTTTATGAAGGCAGCATCATTCTGATACAAAAACCTGGCAGAGACACAACCAAAAAAGCAAATTTCAGGCCAATATCCCTGATGAACATCGATACAAAAATCCTCAATAAAATACTGGCAAATTGAATCCAGCAGCACATCAAAAAGCTTATCCACCATGATCAAGTTGGCTTTATCCCTGGGATGCAAGGCTGGTTCAACATTGTAAATCAATAAACATAATCCATCACTTAAACAGAACCAATGACAAAAACCACATGATTATCTCAATAGATGCAGAAAAGGCCTTTGATAAAATTCAACAACGCTTCATGCTAAAAACTCTCAATAAACTAGGTATTGATGGAATGTATCTCAAAATAATAAGAGCTATTTATGACAAACCTACAGCCAATATCATACTGAATGGGCAAAAGCTGGAAGCATTCCCTTTGAAAACTGGCACAAGAGAACCGTGCCCTCTCTCTCCCTTCCTATTCAGGACTTTGAATTCAATATAGTATTTGAAGTTCTGGCCAGGGCAATCAGGCAAGAGAAAGAAATAAAGAGTATTCAAATAGAAAGAGAGGAAGTCAAATTGTCTCTGTTTGCAGATGTCATGACTTTATATTTAGAAAACCCCATCATCTTAGCCCAAAATCTCCTCAAGCTGATAAGCAACTTCAGCAAAGTGTCAGGATACAAAGTCAATGTGCAAAAATCACCCTATACACCAGTAACAGACAGAGAACCTAATCATAAGTGAACTCTCATTCACAGTTGCTACAAAGAGAATAAAATACCTAGGAATACAACTTACAAGGGATGTGAAGGACCTCTTCAAGAAGAAATACAAACCACTGCTGAAGGAAATAAAAGAGGAGGCAAGCAAATGGAAAAATATTCCACGTTCACGGATAGGAAGAATCAATATTGTGAAAATGGCCATACTGCCCAAAGTAATTTATAGATTCAATGGTATCTCCATCAATCTACCATTGATTTTCTTCACAGAATTAGAAAAAACTACTTTAAATTTCATGTGGAACCAAAAAAGAGCCCATATAGCCAAGACAATCCTTAGCAAAAAGAACAAAGCTGTAGGCATCATGCTACTTGACTTCAAACTGTACAATAACGCTACAGTAACCAAAACAGCATGATACCGGTATCAAAACAGATATATAGACCAATGAAACAGAACAGAGGCCTCAGAAATCATGCCACACATCTTAAACTATCTGATCTTTGCAAAGCTGACAAAAACAAGCAATGGGGAAAGGATTCCCTATTTAATAAATGTTGTTAGGAAAACTGGCTAGCCATATGCAGAAAACTGAAACTGGACCCCTTCCTTACACCTTATAGAAAAATGAACTTAGGATGGATTAAAGACTTAAATGTAAGACCTAAAATCATAAAAACCCTAGAAGAAAACCTATGCAATACCATTCAGGGCATAGGCATGGGCAAAGACTTCAAGACTAAAATACCAAAAGCAATGCCAAAAAAGCCAAAATTGACAAACGGGATCTAATTAAACTAAAGAATTTCTGCACAGCAAAAGAAACTCTCATCAGAGTGAACAGGCCACCTACAGAACGCGAGAAAATGTTTGCAACCTAGTCACCTGACAAAGGGCTAATATCCAGAATCTACGGGGAACTTAACCCCATCAAAAAAGGAAACAACCCCATCAAAAAGTGGGAGAAGTATATGAACAGACACTTCTCAAAAGAAGACATTTATGAGGGCAACAAACATATGAAAAAAACTCATTCTCACCGGTCATTAGAGAAATGTAAATCAAAACCACAATGAGATACCATCTCATGCCAGTTAGAATGGCAATCATTAAAAAGTCAGGAAACAACAGATGCTGGAGAGGATGTGGAGAAATAGCAACGCTTTTACACTATTGGTGGGAGGGTAAATTAATTCAACCATTGTGGAAAACAGTGTGGTGATTCCTCAAGGATCTAGAACTAGAAATACCATTTGACCCAGCAATTCCATTACTGGGTATATACCCAAAGGATTATAAATCACTCTACTATAAAAACACATGTACACATATGTTTACTGCAGCACTGTTCACAATAGCAAAGACTTGGAACCAACCCAAATGCCCATCAGTGATAGACTAGATAAAGAAATTGTGGCATATATACACCATGGAATACTATGAAGCTGTAAAAAAAATGAGTTAATGTCCTTTGTAGAGACATGGATGAAGCTGGAAACCATCATTCTCAGCAAACTAACACAGGAACAGAAAACCAAACACCACATGTTCTCACTCATAAGTGGGAACTGAACAATGAGAACACATGGTCACAGGGAGGGGAACATCACACACCTGGGTCTGTCAGGGGCTGGGGGGCTAGGGGAGGGATAGCATTAGGAGAAATACCTAATGTAGATGACGGGTTGATGGGTGCAGCAAACCACCATGGCACATGTATACCTATGTAATAAACCTGCACGTTCTGCACATGTATCCCAGAACTTAAAGTATAATAAAAAAAAAGTATAAGCAATATATGTAATTTAAGCTACTAGAAATAATAAAGGGAAAGGGAAACAACTTTGTGTGCAAAATGTGTAAGAAAGGTAAGATGTGTTTTTAGTAAGAAATAGTATAAACGATTTAAAAATGTGTTTTCATTGAGGAAAAAGGGATAGTTTTCTACTAAAGTAAGATGACTGTTGTTTTAGGATGCAGAAGAGGAAGAGTATGATAAAAACTGAATGGATGTAAAATGGTTGTAAAAGGTTTGTGAAAAAGAAATTTTGTATAGTCAAGTTGCTAAGATTGGATGGATTTACTTATAAAGTTCTTTAAAAAAATAGAGCTCATAATTTTCTGATGAAAAGCTACAATTGGGTTTTCTCTTTGTTAAAAGAATAAAGTTTTCTAGTCTGTTTTCAATTACTTAAAAAACCTAAGTTTTATCAATTTTAAAAGACCTAAGGTTTCTTTTTTACAATTATGTAAATTTCTATATTTGCCTGCAAAACCTTTTATAATTACTTTGGTTAAATAAACAACTAAGTATTGTTTCACAGTGACCTGTGATCCCATTTAATCAAGTGTTCCAACTTTTAACATTTTTGACAAAGTTCCCCAAATCAAATCCTAAATGCTCTAATCTTGTAAAAAGAAGGATGTTACCCTACATTGGTGTATTTGACATGTTAAATTACAAGGAAGCACTGTCAAATAAAATGTGATATTTAAGCTTATTTATTTTCTATTTCTATGAGTATATGTCATTGATGTAAATATTCCAGAAATTGTGTGATGTTCATAGGACTTTGCCAAAATCCTCTTTTCTGGTTATTATTGTTGTGTGTCTGAGAAACAACCAAATTCTCTTTTCAAATAAATTGTTATCAGATCCTTAGAAGTTGATGAGTTCATAAAACTATTAATTCAAGATCAAGCAGAACAAAAATTAATTACATGAGACTGAATGAACTTTTTATTAGTTTTTGTTTGAAACATTGCTGGTTCTTTGTTGTTTTGTTTTCCATATTTAAAGAAACATTTTTCTCTTAAACTATAACTTACAGCAATCTTATAGATTATGCCTTTGTAAACAAAATGAAACATTTATTTTTTTATCCTTGCCTAATCTCTCCAAAATATGGATACTATTATTGAGTATTATTATTTTTATGGCAATATAGTTGTTTGTATAAGTTCAATAAAAATATGTTTTTATTATAGCAGGACAGAGCTGGAAACATTGATTATATTACCAAGGCTTTGACTGGAATGGCATATTTTAGAATGAAGTACACAGAATCAGATATGACTAAACAGATTTAAGAAACTAGAGTCAACTTTATAAGCCAATGCTTACAAAGCTCTCTTAAGATACCAGCCTGGTACCTGGCTTACAGGGTTCCCGTTCTTACAATTGAATACAGAAGTATCTTCCTGGGAGGCCCAGGAAACTCTGGATACCTTGGCGACCTAGAGAAGAGAGGAATTCACTCAAATCGGTAGGCATAATAGGTGGCAAAATCTGGTGGTGAGTTCTTGGCTTGGTATCCTAGCCTGGGTTTTAAAAGTTTAATCTGAGATTCCTTATGAAAAGTTCAAACAAAGCAAATTTTAAAAGGCCTATGTGATCAGTTACCATTCTTGCTATGCTTATTTAAATAATCAGGCCAAATCGAATGACACTAGATTTATTTTGTAATAAAAAATTAAAAAGGGGGGAGATTGTAAAAAATTTTTTTTCAGTGGAAAACTATTAGTGGACCTGTTAATAGATTCTAGCTCTGTTCATTGTCTTTGGGGCTTCATTATATACTTATAAACTGGAAGGTATCCAAAATTCCTCTAGTTTCCTTTGATATCTGGCTACAACTGTCCAAACTAACATTCTAATTTTTTCTCCCATCCTTCTGCTTTGGCATCACTAAGAACTAAAACTGCCATTTTCCCAAAGCTCTGCAAGCTGAAGCTGGACAACTTGACATGAACTTCAAACAAATTACCATAACAGATTGTGTACAGGCGACATCATGCCTGCTGCTGTTTGGGCCCCTCAGAAAGTTCACCCGATGTCATCGCTAAACACATTCAAACTGCAAACCAGGAAATGTGTGGGGTTGCTTCTCTCACCCTCAGTCGACCATTTAAAGATGCTTTGAGCCCAATATCCAGAAATCTTCTTGACTGGCTGCCCTCTGGACACAGAAACTGGGTTTGTAGACATTAATCTTGGTTTTTCTTTTTCTGTTTCATAGAAATGCCACTCATTAAATGCCTGATTGTTCATACCATCCGGCAGACATCCTCTACCAAATGAGGAATGGACTTTTATTATTTAAAGAAAAGAAGATTGACTCTTCTTTCCTTTGAACAACAGGAAGGATTGACAGAAACTCTCTCCTTTGACTAAACATTAGGCTCCTCTGAGTCCTCCTCTTAACAAGGCTTCAATCTTGGGCTCCATCCTTAGTCTAGTGACTCTGCCTGTTTAGTCCACTTTAAGGAAGTATCCTGCTGGATCAGGTTAGCAAAAATCTCCCATCCTTGATATCTGATCAAATGGCCTGCCTTTTAAAATAACCCTGTCAAGTCAGTTTAGCCAGAATTCTCCTTGCCTCTGATGTTCCTTTCAGTAATTTTCCATCCACTGACACCCACTCTGCTCCTTGGGTATAGATACCCACTGCCCTTATTGGAGTTAGAGTTGGCCCAATCTCTCTCTCCCGCTGCAGTCCCCAATGCAGTAGTCCCTTGAACAAAGTCTTCTTTATTGTCTTATCAAATGTCATCCATAATATTTTTCTTTAACGTAGTCCAGAATAGTAGCTATTAGAATGAAAAGAAGCTTGAAAAGCTTTATTAAGGATGTTGGTATTTCAACTAATTTTGCAACCCACAATGTACTAGAATTGATTCAGTGATGCTAGACTTTTTTTTTATATTGAGAAGCAGTTTGCTGCTGGTTAAGTACTGACTCTTGTGCCAGAACACCTGGGATTAAATTTTGGCTCAGGTACTTACTGTGGCATTTTTGTGCAAATTGCTTAACTGTTGTGTGCCTGCATTTCCTCGCCTATTTCTTGATGTTAATATTACCTATTTAATTGGATTGCTTTGAGGATTAAATGAATTAATATATGTAAAACACTTAAAACAGTGCCTGGGTACAGTAAATACTGTTTAAGTGTTAGCTGCTATTATTATTATTACTACTTACATTGACTGTCATCTTTCCTGAGATTTCAGAGTCCTAGGAATCGGAGAGATCTGCAGTGTGGATATATGGCTGTGGAAAATCTCTGAATCCTGGAATATCAGCTGAGAGATTGATGAGGGCATTATAAGTTGGCTCAGTTCATCAGCGTTAGGCTTTGAGGTCATTTGTACTCTACTGCCCCCTCATTACTTTAAAGGCTTCTTTTGGGCTTGATAATCTCTATTAAAAATGTCCACATCAAGTGTTTCTGACACCTAATAAAATTAGATTTATTTGATACAAGTAAATATTTTGTTACAAATAATTTTTGATAACAAAAAAAGAAAAAGATATCCAAATCTATTCAGAGTGAGCAAACTGTATTTGCAACATGCTGTATATTGTGGTATATTACAATCTACTGGTAGGTTTGATTAGGTTGAACCACATGAAATTGTCCATAATCAATCATTTTTGACTCGCAAAAATGACAGGTCTTTTCAAATTGTTAAACCTAATATTTCCTGAATTTTACTTAGACAAAGAATATATGCTTTTATTTTTTCTTATTCATATTCTACACTTTTCTTTTTTTGTCAGTTAAAATAACTAAGAAATGATGTGGACAGATAAGGTCAGCAACAGCAAACAAAATCGTTCTTATATGAAATAACACTCTGGAACTGGAGAACTCCTCTTTGTCTTTGCCTTTAACCTCTAATACCTCCCCTTCCTCCCTGCTGTGCTGTTGTGGTAAGCCGGCTGGCCCGACATGTAGCCACACAGACTTTTCCCTACCAACTTTGCATATATTAGCAACCAAATGCTGTGCCTTTGTTTAGAATACTGCTTTTTTAAGTATGCTTGGAAAGATTTTCTGGCAGAGCAACCTTATTCTTCAGAAGCTTAAATGGCTTGAATATACTAATTAACGAAACACCAAATTGTTTGTCTGATTTACTACTGAATGACTTTTGTAATGATTTGCTGGATTTACTAAAATTCAGAAGGTTCCACTTATTAAATACCAATAGCAGCTCCAATTATTTTGCTGGCCATTTGCAATCCGGCGATCTGCAATCATTATTTCACTTTCTGAGACCAACTAAAAATATACATAATATCTTCAAATTTTATTTTTGAATAGCTCTTCAAATAAAGATATATAATAGATATAATAATGTATAACATACAATGTATATATGATATAATGAAACATATATATGCTTTAGTGTGGTATATCATTTTACTTTTTACTTTAGTTTGAAAAGAGTAAGATGAAAGCAACCATGCTTTCAAAATAAAACAGAAGGCTGGGCAAGATAGTGACACCTCATCTCTAAAAAAATAAAAAAAAAATTAGCCAGGTAGGGTGGTGTACATTGTAGTGCCAGCTACTCGGAAGGCTAAGGTGGATCACTTGAAACCAGGAGGTTGAGGCTGCAGTGAGCCATGACAGCGCCACTGCACACTAGCTTGGGTGACAGAGTAAGACCGTGTCTCCAGAAAACCCAGAAAAAAAACAAAACCCCAAAACCGAATTGCTTTAATATCTGCATAGAAAAATAATCCAATCTAAGTCCCACATCTATATGTAATTAAATGGACTTGATATAAGTTTAAGTCTCTTCAGCAGAATATTGACTTTAAAAAATTACGTCTCTATTAGCAAGAGCTATTAATAACAGCAAGAAGCATGGAGAAAATATTGCTCTAGCCTGTTCTGTGTCTTAGGTAGCTTTAAAGGTTAAAATAAAAGGCTTTTTGATGGGGAGGGAAAGTCCTCATTCCAGATTGCTCCAAAAGGAAAAAGTAAGCATTAATAGAAAGATCTGGTCTGGAGGCAGTGATCACTTGGAACAATAATACAGAACTTAACACTATGAGCAAATCACAAATCCAACTAAAATCACCAGTATTTTCCCACCTCCAATCCATTCTTCATGCCCACAGCAAGAGGATTTTTTTCAAAATATGAATCTGAGCATAATATCTGCCATTTATAAAGACTCAATAGCTTTATGTTATTTTTGAACTTAAAAATATCTTCACACGGTCTTATACAGCTAGTATTGTTACAGTAGGTAGCTAGTCAGACACGAGCAAGGCAGGAGAGGGACCCCATCCCCAACCAAGAATGTCAGGCACCATCAGGTGATAGTCAGGTGGATGGTCTGTCTCTCTAAAATAATAATTGGTCACAGCTGGTGCCAGGGAACGGCAGTCTCCCAATAGATAGAAACACCTGAAACTGGTGATCAGCAGCTTTCTGATAATATTTCAGGAGTTAGGCAAGTGGGATCAAGCATGTACACTAAGAAGCAAAATGGCAGAGTTTAACTGGTATACGACCTTCTAAGAACACTAGGCTGGTAAGGAAAGAATGCCTCAAGTGAGCATGTGTACAACTCCAGTAAATATACTATGCATATAGCCCCTCCCAAGTGCTGGCAGGCCACTGCTCATGAGGACAGCCCACCCCAAGGGAAGAATCAGGGGAAAAGGGACTAATTCCCCTAGAAACATGCCAACATATAAAATCCCAAGTCAAAGGTCAAACCGTGCACTTGATCTGTCAAATCACCTGCTTGGCCCTCTTCCAAGTGTACTTTACTTTCCTTCCTTCCTGCTCTAAAGCTTTTTAATAAATTTTCACTCCTGCTCTAAAACTTGCCTCAGTCTCCCACTCTGCCCTTATGCCCCTTTGTTGAATTATTTCTTCTGAGGAGGTAAGAATTACGGTTGTTGCAAACCCATATGGATTCACCACTGTTAACAGTATGATTCAGTTACTTAATTCCTCTAACAATTTCCTATCCATTGACACTCTTCACCAGTTACTTCACTTTATCTTCCAGACACACTGTCCCTTGAGTCCCTTTAGTCCCATAGAACATACTTTCTATGTTCCTTCCAGCTACACAGGCTCCTGCTATGCTTTTCTGCCTAGAATGTGCCTTCTTTCCTTCTTGACTCAGTTAACTCATATTCTATTGGCAATTAACTATAAGATAGTTTGGTTTATTGCTATATTGGCTTACGAATGAAGTGCTTTAGGGGTACAGAGGTGTCCCTCCATTTTAGTTACCAGCAATAGAAACCAACTTGTAATTTCAGCAGAAAATACATTTATTAAAGGATAGGAAGCACCTCATAGAATTCTTTGGGATGCTATAGAAACAGCCTTGGAAGTTACCCAACCAGGAAAGGAGCGTGCAGCATGCAATGCTACTGTCTTGAAGCTGCAGGATAGATGTTGCCACTATAATAACTTTTCTGTTATATTTGGAAACTGGAAGTAGCTGCTACTGCTACTTCAGAAATGAAGACTCCAGAAATGGAGTCTGTAGTCTACATTTTTTTCATGTCTCTAATTTTTGTTTCAAAGTCTGTGGTGAGTATGCCTGATTGGCAGTCCTGTTTATGGACTCATGCCCAATGTGTAACAGAGACTGGGAGAGTAAGTAGTTGGCATTTTAAGCCTGTAAGATAGAAAATGTCTCTGATTCAGAATGTAGGGTACTCCCTAAACCCAGAAAGAGAGTTCTAATACTAATTATCCAAGAATAACAAATATCCACTAGCTGAGGAATACAGACAGAATTGAGAACAACTTTTCAAGGAAGGTAATATTTCAGTTGTGTCTAGTTTTTTTTTTTTTCTTTCTTCTTTTTGTCAAGCAAGACTTTGTCAAGCAAAGTGAAAGCAAGTGATGATAGGGAGGACACTGCAGGAAAAGAAGAGAGAATAGCATTGGTTCTTAAGTAGCTTTAGAATCAAATGAAGAGCTTTCTAATAAACAATCCCCATGGCCGGGCGCAATGGCTCATGTCTGTAATCCCAGCACTTTGGGAGGCCAAGGCAGGTGGATGATATGTCAGGAGTTCGAGACCAGCCTGGCCAACATGATGAAACCCTGTCTCTACTAAAAATACAAAAAAATAGCTGGATGTGGTGTTGGGTACCTGTAATTCCAGCTACTTGAGAGGCTGAGGCAGGAGAATTGCTCGAACCTGGGAGGCGGAGGTTACAGTGAGCTGAGATCGCGCCACTGCACTCCAGCCTGGGCAACAAGAGTGAAATTCCATCTCAAAAAAAAAAAAAAAAAAAAATCCCCAAATGTAGTCACTTATTCAATAGGTATGTACTGGGTCCCTGATATCTCATATTACTATTAGGATATTCTGTGACAATCATTTGGTTAAGCATCTGTGAAAGCAAAAGCACTGACACATAAAATAGATGGTCTGCTTAAGAGAAAGCAGTAAGTTTTTGGCCCAGTATAAATGGAGCTCAGGGAGATCAGAGATGAGGCAAGAAAGCAAACTATGGACAAATATAAAAGGTTATGACTGACTTCCTGAAGCATTTAAAGTGCACTCTACAGGTCCTCAGACATTTTTGAAAATGGAGATCATACATAATAGAAACTTGTTAACTCTGCATATGGGTAAAACATAACATGACACTTCAGAAAACAAAATAGGAAATGACTGGATATCAGTTATTAAAACAAAACATAACACCCCAGGAAATGGAATAAAACTGAGCCTTTTATATATCTTGTATGCAGGCACCTGAAGGCTTAAGCAATAGATCCAGAAGGTCGGTCCTTCATTTTTCTCAGGTGAAATAGAATAGGGCATTAGTAGTCAATGAACATTTGGAGAGAATAGAGGGTTGCAGGAGCAAAGAAGAACTCCTAAAGTTCCAAACAACTTTAGACAAAGTTCTTTAAAGAAAGTTCTTTAGGCCAGGCATGGTGGCTCATTCCTGTAATCCCAGCACTTTGGGAGGCTGAGGCAGGTGGATCACATGAGGCCAGGAGTTCAAGGCCAGCCTGACCAACATGGAGGAACCCTGTCTCTACTAAAAATACAAAAATTAGCTGGGTGTGGTGGTACATGCCTGGAATCCCAGCTACTCAGGAGCCTGAGGCAGAAGAACTGCTTGAACCTGGGAGGCAGAGGTTGCAGAGAGCCAAAACATGTCACTGCACTCCAGCCTGGGTAACAGAGCTAGACTCTGTTTCAAAAAAAAAAAAAAAGAAAGTTCTTTAAACAGAGGATGGAGCAAAGCCCACCTTCTGCTTGGAGGTTCTAGGAAGAAACTGCTAGAGAAGAAAAAGGGCCTGACTTGACCTGGCATATCCTGGGTTAACTGGGGGACCATCAAGGATGGGGAAAGGAGAAAGTTTCCCCATCCTTGCTTTGTCACACTGGATTTGGAGGCAGTAGCATGACTACAACTGAGACTGGCTGTAACCCAGAATTGCTTATTCTTTTTCCTTGTATATGACCTACCGAATGCCATGTATATAAGCAGGTGTACTTAGGTTGTGCCTATTCTATTCATACATGCTGGCACTAAGTCTATGCATACAATATTGATATATGAGGATGCTGTAATATATTGACATGCAGTGTACAAAGTGGTTTACGGCATGATGCCGATTTCTAGAGCTATAAGCAATATATTGATAAATTATAAATCATGCAGTAACAAAGTTCCTTCTAAGAAGAAGAGAGGTTTATGGGATACTGTCCAAAAGATAATAGCCCAGACTCACTTCTGGAATGGATGAGGAGTGAGGAGCTCCCCAGTGAAACAACCATAACTGGTAAAAAATTATACAAATACAATCATTTAAAATCTCTGAAAATTGTCTTAAGGGCACACAGCCAATGAAGAAACATTTATGCAAGACAATTTACTAACTCTTGGGAAGAACAAAGAGAGTCACTGGCACTTGAATCACAACCCACTGCCTTTCTCACTCCCACTCACCAGCTCAGCAGGACAGAGGCTCCACTCCAGGTAGGTGTGGTCAAGATTACAGGGCTCCCCTTCTCCCCACCTCCCAGCCAATGGCTCTGATATCTTCCACAGAAGGCAAGCATCAACATTTCTCGTGACCCCAGCTATGTATTACAGATGTAAAATTCTACTCAAGTACAGTTGAGAGGCCAGGGGTTCCCTTTCTGCACCAAGACCTTTCCTGTAGAGCAAAAGTTCTTCTACTCCAGAAAGGCAGACTGAGAACACTGGAGCTTAAAGCATCCATGCCCCAGCTCACCCTTAGGGCACAGGTTCCATGCTGGGAGAAGCAAGCCAAGAGATTAGAGCCTACTCCTCTGCACACTGCTCTGCTCATAAAACAGGTTTACCACTGCATGAAAAGTGGGCCGCTGTTTCTAACCTTAGCTTCAGGCTAGTAGTTCCAAGATTTTGCCCAGGGGGAGGAGAATGTCATAAGAACAGAGAACTCCAAAGCTCTCCCCAAGAGAACTGACTTTATTGAGAATAGAGTGAGGGAGAGTTCAAGCCCAAAAGTGCTCTTGAAACAATGAAGATTTTGATGGTAAGCAAGAGGAGGCTAGTATCTCCATGAGAGAAATAAGCTAAGTAGTAGGTCATTTCAGTGAACAATAGGAAATGACTGGATATCATTTATTAAACAAAACAGAAAAACACTCCCCAAAACATGAAGGTGTTTGCCAGAGAATCAAAGAGGCAGTTAAGAACAATCCTCCTGGAGTCAGAATAAACTTCAAAGAATGGCCTCAAAATTAGTTCAGTATAGGGGACAGAATTTAATTGGAACAGACTACAGCAATTTGTTCCCTGTGGTATTATTGGAAACAATAAAGCATTACCCCAGCAATTAGTAGAGCTTAACAGGTAGGTATGATACCAATAGAAGCAAACGCATAACAGATCAGGGAAAGAGACAATCAAAGGGAGTCTATCATAGCTACTGTTATCCCAGGAGGACTATATGCATGGGAAAGACTGCGTGCTCTGAAGAGTAACATCAGAAGCTTCACATGGGTGGTGAACAGATTTTGTTAAAATAGTCCAGGGAAGTCATTAAATGAATAAACAGGCCAAGAACAATGACAAGTATTGAGGACTCATATTCGGAATTGCTACAATATGCTATCTAGAAAGTCCAGTTTTCAATAAAATATTATAAGATATGCAAAGAGGCCAGACACGGTAACTCACGCCTGTAAATCCCAGCATGTTGAGAGGCTGAGGTGGGCAGATCACTTGCGGTCAGGAGTTCCAGACCAGCCTGGTCAACATGGTGAAACCCTGATTCTACTACAAGTACAAAAAATAAAAACAATTAGTCGGGCGTGGGGGCAGGTGCCTGTAATCCCAGCTATTTGGGAGGCTGAGGCACAAGAACCGCTTGAACCCGGGGTGCGGAGGTTGCAGTGAGCCAAAATTGTGCCACTGTACTCTCCAGTCCAGCCTGGGCGACAGAGTGAGACTCCGTCTCCAAAAAAAAAAAAATGGAAGAACTAAAGCAAACTATGCTTAAAATGCTTGAAGAACAAAAGGAAAGTATGATTACAACATTTTAACAGATATACAATATTAATAAAGAGACAGAAATTGTAAAAAAAAAATCGGGCAATGGTGGCTGGGCAGGTTTGGTGTGTGGGTTTGTGGTCCATGCTTTGCAATGCAAGTGGGTGGCCTGGCTTCTCTCCTCCCCTGTCTCCATCTGGACCACGAGTGCCAGTGCTTCAGCATTAGAGAAAGAGATTGGCTCAGAACAGTTTCCAGTCAATGAGCACTATTTTGGGTTAGTCAATTTTGGGAATACCTGCAATGGGCACTTTTGGGTTAGTCAATTTGGGGAATATGTGCAATTTTGGGAATTCAGTTCTTCATGCACTTTATTTTTGTCATCCATTTCAGGAAAAAGTTCTAGCATATAAGACAACCTAGGTAGAAGGAAAATTTTAATGTGCTCAGCAACTTTCTTCCACTGTGTAGCCACACAGAAGGAAAAGGTTGAAGTAATAACTCCCAAGAAGTTCAAAACAAGATTACAGAAAGAAAATGAGCTTTTCTGCATGCAACAAGATACCCATGGGTTCTTAAATTACCTACTAAATACAATTGCTGATATTCTATAAGAAGAGAGAAGGCAGGATAAACAAAATGGTCACTTACCAAATGGTAATATTGATACTGAAAATAACAACAGCACACCAGACCCAATGTAGGTTCATGAAATTTTTCAGAAAACATTAACTAATGAAACCAGATGTATTACTTGTGAAACTATAAGAGCAAAGATGAAGATTTTAAAGAACTTCCTGTGATATAGAACAAAATACATCAGTTATTCACTGTTTCAGGGTTTTTAGCAACACAGAAACTCTATGAAGTGAATACAGACATTACTGTGAAGAGTGTTGTAGCAAACAGGAAGCACACAAATGAATGAAAGTTTAAAAACCACCCATGATTATAGCTCTACATCTGAAAATATTTAAATATATGGATTAAATTCACTGATGTACGAAACTTTCTTACTAGGTAGTTTTTCGTTTAGAACTTTGTCTGTGTAACATTTCAGGGGATGCAACCAATCCAGACAGAATGCACGACCTTGTTGCTATTATGATTTACTGTGGAAGTGGTCACAGGTGACGCCATTATATTGTAATAGTTAAGAATCAAATTTCTGCTTGTCCTTTGATGACACTGTAGAAAAAAATGAATGCACAAATTACTGAAGAATTCTATGTATTGACCTCAGATATCACAAAGAACTCAGAGTCTGGTTACATTCTTTTCTATTAGTCTCGGAACTGAGTGGAGACTGTGAGGAGGACATACTTTCTGCCTTATTTTGGTTATTTTGGAGAGAATCAAACACCAATTTTTCTCTGGTTATTTTGGAGAGAATCAAACACCAATTTTTCAAGAAAATAGAAATGCAGGAAGCTCAAAAGCCACAAATACTCTTTGCACACAATAAAGCAAAGACTATGGATTTTAAAAAAAGAGAAGGGTGGAAATTCTGGATGGAAATAAATATATAATACAATGAAATAAGAAATTCACTAGAGGGGCTCAATCATAGATTTCAGTTGGCAGAATAAAGAATCAGTGAACACGATGATAGATTGATAGAGATTATGTAATGAAAGCACGGAGAAAAAAGAAGGTAGTAAACAACAGAGCCTCAGAGAAATGTGGGACACTACTAAACACAGCAGCATATGCATAAGAGGGGTACCAGAAGGAGATGAGAGAAAGAAACAAAATAATATTCAAAGAAATAATGGCTGGAAACTTCCAAAATTTGATGAAAATTCACTAACTGACCTACTGAAGAAGCTCAACAAATTCCAAGTAGGATGAGGACAGAGAGAATCATATTCAGACGCATCAAAGTAAAAATGTTCAAGGGAGAGAAAATCTTGAATGCAGTAAGAGAAAAATAATTCCTCACATACAAGGGAAGCTCAAAAAGATCAGTGGCTGATTTCTCATCAGAAACAATGGAGACCAGAAGGCAGTGGGATGATATAAACAAAGTGCTGACAGGAAAACAAAACCCCAAAACTTGTTACTTAAAAATTTTAATTCTGGGCTGGACGTGGTGGCTCACGCCTGTAATCCCAGCACTTTGGGAGGCAGAGGTGTGCAGATCACTGGAGACCAGGAGTTCGAGACCAGCTTGGGCAACATAGTGAAAGCCTGTCTCTACTAAAAATACAAAAAAAAATCATCTGGGCATGGTGGTGTGTGGCTGTAATATCAGCTACTCGGGAGGCTGAGCACGAGAATCCCTTGAACCCGGGAGGTGGAGGTTGCAGTGAGCCGAGATCGCACCACTGCACTCCAGCCTGGGCGATGGAGCCAGCTCTATCTGAAAAAAAAAAAAAAAAACTGTAATCCCAGCACTTTGGGAGGCCGAGGCGGGCGGATCACGAGGTCAGGAGATCAAGACCATCCTGGCTAACACAGTGAAACCCCGTCTCTACTAAAAATACAAAAAATTAGCCGGGCGTGGTGGTGGGCGCCTGTAGTCCCAACTACTTGTTGGGAGGCTGAGGCAGGAGAATGGCGTGAACACGGGAGGCGGAGCTTGCAGTGAGCCGAGATCGCTCCACTGCACTCCAGCCTGGGCGACAGAGTGAGACTCCATCTCAAAAAAAAACAAAAACTTAATTCTGGCCAAACTCTGTTTCAAAAAGGAATGTGAAATAAGTATGTTCCAAGGAAACTAAAACTGAGAAAATTTATTGATAACACATCTACCTACATTACAAGAAATACTAAAGAAACTTCTTCAAGAATCCAGTTGATAATCTGACATCAAGAAAACAAAAAGGGGCAGCACAAGTAAAAGTAATTATAAAAGATACAATGAATGCATATTTCATCTCCTTCTTTCCTTAATTGATCGAAAAAGAAATTGTACAAAACAATATTGTAGCATAAAGTACTGTTGGGCCTATCACATATAAAAATATATCTGACAAGAATAACATAAAGGAGCACAGAATAAACATGTGACAAAATCTAACACCTCTTCATTTAAAAAATATTCAACAAACAAGAAGTAGAAGGGCACTTCCTCAACCATTAAAGGACATTTATGGAAAATCCACAGTTCATATCATACTTAATGGTGAATTAATGCATGTTTTCCCCCCAGATCAGGAACAAAAAATATCTAGTCTTGCCACTTCTATTCAACATTATACTGGAAGTTCTAGCCAAGGGAACTAGACAAGAAAATGAAATAAAAGGCACACAGATCAGGAAAGACTAAGATAGAGGTAAGACTATCTTGATTTAAGATGATATGATCTTTTTTAAAAAAATTTTTGTAGGTACATAGTAGGTATATATATTTACGGGGTACATGAGATGTTTTGATACAGACATGCAATGTGAAATAAACACATCATGGAGACTGGGGTATCCATGCCCTCAGGCATTTATCCTTTGAGATATAAACCATTACATTCTTTAAGTTTAAAATATACAATTAAGTTATTATTAACTATAGTCACTCTATTATGCTATCACAATACTATAGTAGATTTTATTCATTCTTTATAGTTTTTGTACCCATTAGCCATCCCCACCTCTCCCCCAATCCCCCTACTACCCTTCCCAGCCTCTGGCAACCATAGCCTCCCAGGGAGTGGGGACTACAGACACATGCCACCATGCCTGGCTCATTTTTTTTGTTTGTTTGTTTTTGAGGCAAGGTTTCACTACGTTGCCCAGGCTGGTCTCAGACTCCTGGGCTCAAGTGATCCACCTGACCTCGGCTTCTCAAAGTGTTGAGATTACAGGCATGAGCCACACTGCACCTGGTCAACTGTTTTGTTTAATTCCGCAAATGAGTGGGAGCATGCATTGTTTGTCTTTCTGTGCCTGGCTTATTTCACTTAGCAATGATCTCCAGTTCCATCCATGTTGTTGCAAATGATTGGATCCCTTTTTTTTTTTTTTAATGGCTGAATGGTATTCTGTTGTGTATAGGTACCACATTTTCTTTATCCATTCATCTGCTGATGAACACTTAGCTTGCTTCTGAATCTCTAGCTACTGTAAACAGTCCTGCAACAAACATGGGAGTGCATAGATATATCTTCAATATGCTGATTTCATTTCTTTTGGGTATATACTCAGCAGTGAGATTGCTGGATCATATGGTAGCTCTATTTTTAGTTTTTAAAGGAACCTCCAGACTGTTGTCCATAGTGGCTGTACTAACTTGCACTCCCACCAACATTGTAGGAGGGTTCCCTTTTTTCCACATTCTAGCTAGCATTTGTTATTGCCTATCTTTTGGATATAAGTCATTTTAATTGGGGTGAGAGGATATCTCATTGTAGTCTCGATTTGCATTTCTGATGATTAATGATTGAGCACCCTTTCATATACCTGTTTGCTATTTGTATGTCTTCTTTTGAGAAATGTCTATTCAATCAAATCTTTTGCCCATTTTTAAATTGTATTGTTAGATTTTTTTTCCTGTAAAGTTTATGAGCTCCTTACATATTCTGGTTATTAATCCTTTGTCAGATAGGTAGTTTGCAAATATTTTCTCCCATTCTGTTTGTTGTCTCTTCACTTTCTTGACTGTTTCCTTTGCTGTGCAGAGGCTTTTTAACTTAATGTGATCCCACTTATCCATTTTTGCTTTGGCTGTCTGTGCTCATGGGCTGTTGCTCAAGAAATATTTGCCCAGATCAATGTCTTAGAGAGCTACTCCAATGTTTTCTTGTAGTAATTTCATAGTTCGAAGTCGTAGATGTAAGTCTTTAATGTATTTTGATTCGGTTTTTGTTTATGGTGAGAGATAGGGGTCTAGTTTCATTCTTTTGCATACGAATATTGAGTTTTCCCAGTACCAATTATTGAGAAGACTATCTTTTCCCTCAGCGTATGCTTCTGGCACTTTTGTCAAAAATGAGTTCACTGTATGTGTATGGATTTGTTTCTAGGTTCTCATTCTGTTCCATTGGTCTATGTGTCTGTTTTTATGCCAGTACCACGCTATTTTCAGTTAGTACAACTCTGTAGTATATTTGAAGTCAGGTAATGTGATTTCTCCAGTTTTGTTCTTTTATTTAGAGCAGCTTTGGTTATTTTGGATTTTTTGTGATTCCATATAAATTTTAGGATTGTTTCTTCTATTTCTGTGAAGGAAGTCATTGGTATTTTGATAGGCATTACACTGATTTTATATATAAGAAAGCCAAAGGAATGTTCTAAAAATCTACAAAAATTAACAAGTTCAGCAAGATTGCAGGATACAAGATCAATATACAAAAATCAATCATTTTCTTTTGCCATTGACTCAATGTTAAAAAAATTGGTTATTTTCTCTAAACTGGCAATGAATAATCTGAAACGAAATAATAAAACAATTCCATCTAAAATTGTATTAAAAAACTAAAATATTTGTGAATAGATTTACCAAAGGAAGAGTAAACTTACATTTTAAAAACTACAAAATATCAGTGAAAGAAATTAAAGACTTAAGTGAATACAAAGACATCTCATGTTCATGGATCTGAGCTCTACTATTGTTAAGATGATAAAATTCTCCAAATTGATCTACTGATTCAATGTAATCTCTCTCAAAATCCCAGATGGCTTTGTTGCTAAAATTGGTAAGTTGATCTTAAAATTCACATGGAAATTGATGGAACATAGAATAGCCCAAACACACCATTTTAAAAAACAGGAACAAAATTGGAGGACTCTTACTTCCTTAATTCAAACTTATCAAAGCTACAGTAATTGTGTGGTACCTACAAAAAGATAGACACATACAGATCAATGGAATAGACACGACAAATAAATAAAGCATGTATTGACAAAGATGTGGAGAAACTGAAACCCTCATACACTCTTGGTAGGACTGTAAATGGTGCAGCTGTTTTGGAAAACAGCCTGACAGTCTCTCAAATGTTAAACATGAAGTTAACATATGAGTCAGTAATTCTATGTCTAGTTATATAACAAAGAGCAATGAAAATATATATTCACATAAAAACCTGTACACAAATATTTATAGTATTATTATTCACAATAGCTAAAAAGTAGAAACTACTCAAATATTCATCAATCGATGAATAAAATGAAATGTGGTATAGTCATAACTGAAATATTATTTAGTAATAGAAATGAAAAAATTACTGATACACGCTACAATATTGATGAACATTAAAAATACTGTACTAAGTAAAAGGAAATGAAGAGAAAATAATGAGCGAGGAAGAGCCTGGGGTTGTCACACTGAAAACATACAGTCATTAAATGGCTTAGTATTGATAAGTCAAGAGAAGGTCAGTTAAGGTATGAGGAGACTGATAATTTGTATTGAAGCCTCTTTCATCTAGAAGGAGAGTCATGGCAGTGCAATGGTGAATTTGATCAGTTGCTCAGTACTTTAAACTGCTCTAGTTCCCCTTTTTTATTCTGAAATTCCTAAAGCCTGTTAAAAGGCAGGAATCTCATTCTTAAGAAATATATCTTTCCCAAGAGAATGATTTAAGTGTTTATTGTTTCTTAGATTTTAAAAAAAGCAGCTTACTTTTCCATTCATTTAAAGAGTAATACATTATTTTTGGCTGGGTGTGGTGACTCACGCCTATAATCCCAGGACTTTGGGAGGCTGAGGCTGGTAGGTCACCTGAGGTCAGGCATTCGAGATCAGCCTGGCCAACGTGGTGAAACACTGTCTTTACTAAAAATACAAAAAAATTAGCTGGGTGTGGTGGTGGGCACCTGTAATCTCAGCTACTTGGGAGGCTGAGACAGGATAATTGCTTGAGCTCAGGAGGTAGAGGTTACAGTGAGCTAAGATCGTGCTACTGTACTCCAGCCTGGATGACACAGTGAGACTCCATCTCAAAAAAAAAAAAAAGATAATACATGATTTTTATAGGATTATTAGAGAATACAAATAAGTGTAAGAATGAAAACAGTCCTATTACTTAAAACCAAATAACTATTAAACTGTTAATATTTTTGCATAACTTTATCAGACTTTTTTTCTGCTTTCATTTTTTGCAAAGCAGTGACAATACTAAATTTCGTACATTTTTAAAGAGAAAGTCCACATTTAAGCAAATTATTTGAAAACATTATGTATAATAACATCACATTATTGCATTGTAATTTGTTCATTACCATTCACTACTCTTTATCATTTAGGTTGTTTCCAAATTTAGTTATTATAAATAATATTGTAAAGTTTCCTGTGGATAGTGCTTTTTCTATGCTTCCTTAGAATAGATTTTTAGAAACTGAGTTAAAGGATAATAATATCTTTAGGTATGGTATACATACATAGATTAGTTGTTTTCCAAGAGTTGTACTAATTATACCTACCCACAGTGTAAGAAAATACCTGTTTCTGGACATTTTCACAAACATGTCATCTTACCCTCATGAGCACTATTGTCTTAGCAAATCTCCAGAACATGAATCTAAAATTCCACTCATAACCTACATTGAAAGAAGAACTCATTATAAGTTTCATAAAAGGAGAAATTGTTAATATTTGCTATAAAGGCTTTGCATAGTTTTATGAGATAAATGTATTATACATTAAATAGGAGTAAAGTTAATTTTTCTTATTCTGGAAAAGAATGAGTTTGTAGCAGCTTGAGTCAAATAAAAAAACTATTTTGGCCATTTCTACTATTAACAAGGCACTGTAATGAATGAAGCTTATAGTTTGGGAAGTTGTAAGCACAAAAGTAGTTCAATAACCATATGAGATTTAAATAAATAGTTTCAGAAAACAGCAGAAGAGTTGTTCAGGGTCTGCACAAAATTATTTGTCAAAGATATAATACAGAAAAATGAAGCCTCTGGAAATTCAGATGAGAGAGATCACTTTAGGTTAGGATAAGATTTATTAATTACAGAACTTACTAAATATATAGAAAACATAGAGAAGTCTTGGTCTTTATTCAAAAGTCTTTGAACCATAAGTATCAGCCTTTAAAAAATTCTGTTTAGTGTTTATAACATTTAATCATTTCATTTTAGATTACTGTTTTTTTTTTCCTTTTTATTATTTCTACTTCAAGACTCACTTCTAACAAAGTATCCTGTGATAGATTACACTAAACACATCCCTGCATTGAGTAGTTAATTGCACCTATGGTTCACCTAGTCCGATCATCAGGGCTTTTTTCCCTTGGTATGTATTTGTTTTTGGAGCATCTATTATAATATAATGGTGAATCAATTGGTGCTAGGTTCTTCTGGTTCATAGCTATGACATAGCAAAATATCTTTCTTGGATAGTAGAATATTATTCATGCTAAATAAATGTCACTATCAACACTGACAGCCCACTTTAGTCAATGCTATGAATGAATTTCCATCTTATTACTGTGAAGAAATCACTTTTTTAAAGGTCTGAAGTTTATACACACACACACACCAACATAACACACACTTTCATGGTACTTAAAAATGCCATAGTTGATGAGTTATTTGAGATGAGAAAGCATTTATAATAAACTTGAAAAGCTTCAGAATCTTGCTATCCAGAAATTCACCATTTATGCTACAGAGTGAATGTGTCCCCCAAAGTTCATGTGTTGCAAATGTAATCCCCAATGCAACAACGTTCAGAAGTGGGAGTTTCAAGAGGTGATTAGGTTATGAGGGCTCTGTCCTCATAAATGAATTAATGTTGTTATCATAGGATGGGTTCATTATTGTGAGAGTGAGTTTGTTATAAAAGTGAGTTTGACACTCTCTTGCTCTCTCTTATACACATGCTCTATTGCTCTTCTGCTTTTGGCCATTGGGATGATGTGGCAAGTAGGTCCTCACCAGATGCAGGCCCCTTGACCTTGGACTTCCCAGTCTGCAGGATCGTGAGAAATACATTTTTCTTTATAAATTATGCAATCTGTGGTATTCTGTTATAGCAACACAAAATGGACTAAGACAATTCCCATATTCAGAAGACTGAAGGCAAAACAAGACTGAATATTCATTACCCAATCAAAAGTTCTATCAGCATAAAAAACTGACTGATAACATACATCACTTACTAATTGGGCCCTTCTCAAATATCCTTCCCTACTCAACACTAAAGAGCCTGTTCTTACTCTTCATGACAAAAGTTTTGTTGGTCAGTCTTTCTCTAATCAATGGATGGTGTAAACATATCTGTTCTTTTGGGATGCGATCTATCCCTATAAAATATGCAAATTTATGCAAAGTCAATATTGGGAAAGATGTGGGATTTCATGGAGTTAATGAAAATTATATTTGAACACTACTCACATCACAAATAAAGCCAGTAAGAGCAGTTAAAAGTGAAATAAAGAAAATAAGCAAGGATCATGATTCAATGGGTGTTTGAAAGGAGAATAATATAAACATTAATGATTGGAGACACCTTTAGGAAAACTAAAAAACCCTCTGAATATTTTTGCAAAAAAAAGAATCTCTTTAAAAACCATAATAGAAAGTTAAACAATAAAGGCAAGATGTCATATTGCATTATCATCAACTTTGTTAGAAATTACAAAAATGAAAATTAAAATGTCATTTATCCTTTCTTGCTCTTCATTATTCCCACAGTTAAAATTATAACTTGCATTTAAATAGCCTTCAGTTAAATATTTTTCATAACTAAGTCCCACTAAACTTACCACTACTATTTACCGTAAATCTTCGGTTCCTTTACCAGAAGTATTTGGTTCCTATTTCATTTAGATTCCTTGTCCTGGCTGCAATTATTCTTAGATAACAACAATAATAATAATAAAGGACAAGTCATAAAAATAATTTTGCTTCTTAAAAATGAGTACAACCAGATTAAATGAATTCCTTTTTTAAAACAGAGGCAAACCTTAATTAATTGTGCTCATAAACAAAGCATTCACAGTTCTGTTACAGTGTTAACAAAGGAAGCAATGTCCATCATCTGCAATCTTTGTTTATAAAATGATAGATTTTAATGCAGAGAGTGTTGGGAGTAGGCTGAGAAAGTGATTACAGCTTACCTAAATAAACAGAGGTCTGCAAAGTCTGGAAAATTAAAATCAATGAGAAGTTATATGGGTAAGTCTGCTTGTCAGCTCGGGGATCGAAATGCAGAAGAAATATGATCATAACTCTGATGAACCTTGGCACAACATTTCTCAGCAACTAAAGTTTTTAAAAGATATATATTAAAAGTCAAATGACATGTGAATATGAAATAATCAATATATCAGATGATAAAAAGCAAGAATCTTCAGAAAGTAATAAAAATCAGTAATAGTTTCCCAAAATGGTAAGAAAATATGTTCATGTATTAAAACGGAAAAAAAGCTTTATGATAAATAATCCAACTACTAAGTCAAATGGCAAATTTCATGTCTGTAAGAACAAACACTTTAGTCATAATAACTGTAAATCCTTTCAATTGAAATATTATTGCTAAATACTATATGGATACCTGAAAATACTAATAATAAAAAGAAGTGTTTTCTGCTATTAAAACTTATTAAAAGTTTTACTAAATTATACAGTATTCTGAAGAATAAGTAGAAAAAAATGAATAAAGTGATATATAAAATCACTTTAATAAAATATAAATTGTATAAAATTTAATGTATATAAAATGTAATGAACTAGAGGCCAGGCACAGTGGCTCACACCTGTAATCCCAGCACTTTGGGAGGCCGAGGTGGGCGGATGGCTTGAGCTCAGGAGTTCCAGACCAGCCTAGGCAACATGGTGACAGCTTGTCTCTATTTAAAAAAAAATGTGGTGAATTAGAGTATATGCCCAACTAACAGTGGTGATGTGATAATATGGGCATATTATTCTCAGATATTCTCATTATTCAGTAAAATCTGGATTTTAATGTAATATTTCCTAATTTTGAAAGATTATGTGAGGCCAGCAATACAAGCCTGTTGGCTGAATCTGGCCCATAAGCAAGAGATTTGTAAATCTAATATTTTGGTTAAGTGTGGCTAATTTACATCTACAATAAAGAAAGTAGATGCTTCAAACAGTTTAGTCCAACTTTCTCATGTCAATTCTATTAATATCATTCTTTCTTTTAGTATGTTTACAAAATTCAACATGATAAGATCTTAATCAGCTTTCATTTCTAAATGTTTTGACATTAGGTAGGAGGCAGATGAGAAAAAAGAGGTTGTATGTGCACTGGAACTTGTGAACAAGAACAGTTACCATGTCAAAGGTATATAACTGTTATTGAGATGACTTTTTCTACTCTCTTTCAGTTATCCTTTAGTTATTCAGAATAACAGAGTGCTGCAAACTAAGCTGACTATTTGTTTGAAGAGCAGATGGGGAAAGTAGCTGCTTTGAAATGTGATTAAAATATGAGGCCTCTGTTTAGTATTTATTTTTCTTTTTAAGCTTCAGATTTGTGGCTTAAGCAACTTTAATCAAGAGAAGAAGGACCAGACAGCTGCTGTGGCCCTAGTCTGATGCTGTGTTTCTGCATGGGGAAGGCTGTAATAACAGATAGCAAACAAATAACCAACTCTATCATTTGCCAAGGCTGTGAGGAAAAAGACACTCATATATTATTGGGGAAAGTGCAGTGTGGGTAGACAACCTTTATGGAGAGCAACTAGCCAGTATCTATCCAAATTAAAAATATTTACTATGTTGTATTCTGATTTTGAGTAGTTACACAAATCTATGTATATAGTAAAATTGATAGAACAGTACATCAAAAGAAAGAAAAAGTCATTTTACAATCTGATAATTTAAAAACAAAAAAGAAAGAAAAAAAGCAAGTGAGCTTGGCATCAGGTTTGTAGCCATTTTTTTGTTAATAATCCCAGCATCTTAAAGGTGGCAGTACAGACAAGACCCATCCATTATCTCATCTAATTTAATAATTACTCCACTGAGATAGGGACCAGCCCCCACTTTTGATAGAGGGTGATACCAAGGCTCCATGAGAGAGGGGTAACTTGCCCAAAGCCATGCATCAAGTCAAGGATGAAACCCAGATCAAATACAAGTCTGCCTGCGCAACACGGCCACCAGGTTCCTTCCCTGATGCCCTCATTATCTGTTGTTTTGAGGTGATTGAAACAATAGAAAATTCTTAAAAAATGCATTCACTCTTTGACTCAATAATCATACCTTTGGAAATGTATCTTAGAGATATCCTGTGCATATGCAAAATGACAATAGTTAAGGTTATTTACTGTGCTGGTTTTACATCAGCAAAAGATTGAAAAAAAAAGTGTTCCTTTATGAAGGGCTGGTTAAATAAGCAATGGCATATACTTCTAATGTAATAAGATGTAACTCCAAAGAGAAATGAAGAAGCTCCCTATGTGTGGAGATTTAATTCCCCAAACTCCAATATAAATTGTTCAGTAAAAAAAGCAAAGGCAAAATAGTATATATAGTATGCTCCCATTTGTGTAAGAAGAGGGAAAATACATCTGTATCTATATTGTTATATTTGTGTTTATATAAACAAACATCAGAAGAGTACAAAAGAAACTAGTGATAACAGTGACCAGAAGTAGGTGGCGGCGGGGGAAGAACAGGGTAAAAAGCAGGATACTCAGTGTATACCTTGTAATATTGCTTTGATTTTTGAATCAAATGTGGCAAGTTAGGAAGATAGTTAAAAAAGAAAGGGGTTATAAAGCAGCTCAGTGTAGCTATGTTTGTGTGCTAACTTTTTTTCTGGGCTCCCAGAGGCAGAAATTTTACTAACCTTTGCACTGCTCTAGTAAGCATAGGCATGGTCCATTTAGAGTACTTTTGGCTACATTTGCATGTGAAGGAGGAGGAGAAAACTGTATTGGGGACTTCAGTGGAGAGCACATTTCTTGTGACTTAAAATAGGGCCATCAGTGACGGATAAATGGCTTAGTTCTTAGATTTGTTTGGCATATTCCACTACAGGTATGTAATAATTTTATCTGAATAGGAAAGGAAATGCCTGCTCTACTTACCTCAGGACTAAAATTAGGTTTCCTATTTCTGCTTCGAATTGCTAAAAACTAAATATTGTACGCTGTGGCTGAAAGAGCAAAGGATTCTAATACTTTGGTCTTAGCAGTTAAAGCTGTCAAATACAAATACCAGATAATGTATATCTACTTCACTCCCATCCCCAAAGAATCATTATTCATAAAACTCTCACTGAGAGTTTTTCCTTACTGCAAAAAGTGCAGGATGGATTGGAGATCCAATAACTTTCCAGGCTCAGGGTTACCTACTTTCCATATGACTATGTAAATATGGAAGGAAGCTGCTGTAACAAAGACATGCAATCATAGCTACATATCTAGTGATTTAGTTTATAGATTGCATTCTGAGAATACCTTATTGCATTTAATCTTTACAAACACTCTGATATGTGAGTGTTATCATCCCTGTTTTATAAATGAAGAAACGGACATCTAGTAAGGTGAGGTGACTGGATAATGGGATAGGCCGTACTTGAACCTAGATCTTCTGATTTTGAGCCCAAATGATTTTTCAGTACTATACAGCTTTATATAATTGCCAATGTCTGACATAAAAATACACTGACTAGTATAGAGACAACTAATAATTGCATCTGATGTGGGCAGGGGGTTAAGTCTTAAAAGTCAGTCTGTATGGAAAAAATATCCAGTAGTCAAAATTACTTTTGAGGATCATTTAAATGACCCAGAAAGTACAGAAATACAGTGTGGGGGAGGTTTAATAACCTTGATAATATTTCACTTTAAAGTACAAATTAATATATCATATATAGTAATATATATATCTAAAATTATTATGCTACATGTATTTTACAAAAGAGAATGGCTATAAGTGAATTTATACATTAAACATGTATATCATGCAACTCCACTGTACAAGTAATGGCTAACATTCATTGAGGGTTCACAATGCTATGCTAATTATATATATATATATATATATATATACACACACACACACACACACACACACACCATATATACACATATTTTTTTAACCTTGAACAACATGAGTTTTTGAGATTTCATTTAATCCTTTCAAGATGTCTATGAAGCAGACATGTCATAAATACAGATGAGGAAACAAAGGTTTTGAAAAGATGAGTCATGCAGGAAGCAAATATCAATGCCAGGATTTGAATCCATCCAATTTGAGTCTGGAAGTCATGCCGCGAGAACATGAATTGGTATTCTTATACTTGTTTTGCTGTAGCATATCTATGCATTAAACAAATAAATAGAATGAATCATATATATGCCAAAGGTGATGGGTTTGACAGAGATTCATATCCTAATTTCCAAATACGTATGTGCAAACTGTTTTGACAGGATTCCTGGTCAAGATGTTACTGGCAATAGACACTTTAAAGACTTCTCTATTTAAAACAGTACTCAGCAATTACCGATAAAGTATAAGATATATTATTGAAAAAGTATAACAGAATAAAGTATGAGAGATATAGTAAAGAAAAAAAATCAAGATACTGCTGTACTAAAAATAAAAGTCACTGTGTAACAGAACACAAAGTAGTACGCGAGGCTGACATTATAGAATAGTTAAGCTCCAGGTCTAGTAGCAGTTAGATGCACCAAGGGTTAATATTGCATGTTAGTGGAGATTAAAAAGAACCACCTGGCAAAAGACTTGAGCAAGTCTCAGTGCATAAAAATGGCACTAAGATGTGATTCCCCAAACTGTGAAAAGAAGCTGAAAAAAGCTTTTGGGGATAAACCATTATACAAAACCAGGAAGACAGAGGAGAGAGATAAATCCTAGCTCCTAAAACTTAAGCCAATCCACCCACTGACTCAATGATTGGGATAAACAGAAGGAGATAGAGATAGAGAGAAAAAAAGTCACTGTCAGGATGAACCTGCAAAATGATTTCCAAAGCACTCAAGGAAAACTAAAGCTAAGAAAGTCAACAAACACAATTGAAAGATCATGAATTTTTAAAAAAATGCAAGAGGAAATATATTTACAGAGCAATCAGAAAACATAAAAATAAGAGTTGAAGATTCATACGGAAGTAAAGGAAGAAATATCTTAAAAAAGAATACGAAATTTTGAAAACAAAATCAAAAGAAAATATAAGAATTGATGTATGCAAAAAAATGACAAAAATTCTTGGAAATTGAAATTTATTATTTGAAAAAGAAAATCCTAGTAGACAGGATATATTAGAAAAGGATATAGTAGAAAAGGCACCTAGTAAACTGGAAAACAGGATTGAGCAGTTCACTGAGAATGTGATACAGAGATACAGAGAGATGAAAACTGAAACAGCGTTAAAAGTCATGTAGGATACAGGCCTTAACATAGAACAAATTTTAGAAATAGAATATAGAAGGCATGGCAGACAAGAATGTTTGCACAGATAATGTCTAAGATATCCCCAGTACTAAAGATCAGTAGAATACCTTAGATTAAAAGCATCATTATCATCAATCCAGAGAAGATAAAATCCATAAAAATATATCCACACCTCAATCCACCACAGAGCAAGGACAAAATCAAGGTTAATAAGAAGTCTTAATGCTATCAGAGGTTAGAAAAAGATGATCTGTAAAGTAACAATAGTTAAATGGTAGATTTCTTTTCTCTCAAAAGACACTGAAAGATATTAGAGTCTGATCTTCAAATTGCTGAGGGAAAAATAACTGTAGCCTAAACACTTAAAATTAGCTAAATTACCATGAAGTAGAGAGGCCAAAATAAAGATATTTTCAGAACTACAAAAACTAGTTTACCTGCTACATATGCTTGCTGAAATAACTACTTTTCACAGCAAGAAAACAACTTTAGGCCAGGCGTGGTGGCTCATGCCTGTAAACCCAGCACTTTGGGAGGCTGAGATGGGTGGATCACTTGAGTGCAGGAGTTTGAGGCCCGCCTGGGCAACATGGCAAAACCCCTCTCTACCAAAAATACAAAAATAAGCTGGGCAGGGAGTGCACACCTGAGGTCCCAGCTACTCGGGAGGCTGAGGTGGAAGGATGGCTTGAGCCTGCATGATCAAGGCTGCAGTGAGCTGTGATCGTGCCACTGCACTTCAGCCTGGGTGACAGAGTGAGATACCTACCTCAAGAAAAATGAAACAAAAAGCAGAAAAAAAGAAAACTGAACATTGAGGAAAGGCAAGGGACATAAGAAGTAACTGTGAGGATGGAAATCAAACTACTGTCCCTTTTAAAATAAAATCGACAAAATACAAAGGTGAATTAAATTCTAGAAAAACCTGTAAAGAAAGGCAGCAGATTAAATGTGCAAGGATTGTTTAACTAAAGGATACACTAAGCGATTTTAGACTCTGTGAGAAAAATTATATAGTCCACATGTGTGTTAAAATTTATGGTTAATTTTTTTTCTGTTTTTTCTTTTTTGTTGTTTTTTTTTTGCAGTTAGTTTTTAAAAGAATAGAAATACAAATCTATAGCTTCCAAACCAGGAAATGAGAAAAAAGAAAAAAGCAGAAGCAACCAAGAGAAATATCAGTTCAACAGATGTCATGAAAGAAGGAAAAAAAGTAAAGAAAAATTAACTAAACAAAACCACAATAAAATGGTTAAAATGAGCCCAAAGCCAGGTGTGGTGGTATGTGCCTCTAGTCCCAGCTACTTGGGAGGTTGAGGCGGGAGGATCACTTGAGCCCATGAAGTTTGAGGCTGCAGTGTACTATGACTGCACCTGTGAATAGCCACTGCACTCCACCTGTCCAACACAGAGAGATACACTTCTTAAAAAAGAAAGAGTCCAAATGTGTAACTATAATAAATTAAATTAACTTCTTAAAGGAAAAGTACTATCAGAATGGAATTAGAAAAACAAATCCAGCTTTATGATGTTCAGATGAGATACATCTAGAGCTAAATGAAAATAAAGAAGAATGGAAATGATATTCTAAGCAAAAACTTGCCAAAAGAAAAGTAGCAAAGCAATATTGTGATAGTGGATTGTGGGTGTCATCTTGACTGGATGAAGGGATACTCAGACAGCTGGTAAAGCATTAATTACTCTCAATGTTTCAGTAGGCACTGTGCCTGACCTTTTTCTGCTGAAAGAGAAACTCAGATGGTTTTGCTTTATTTTTATTTTTTTATAGAGACAGGGTCTTGCTTGTTGCCCAGGCTGTAGTGCAGTTGTGCAATCATGGCTCACTGCACCCCGGAACTCCTGTGCTTAAACGATCCTCCCGACTTGACCTCCCTAGTATCTAGGACTATAGGCTCGTGCCACCACACCCAGATAACTTTTCCCATTTTTTAAGAAATGGGATCTCCCTATGTTGCCCAGGTTGGTCTTGAACTCCTGGCCTCAAGTGATTCTCCCACCCTGCCTCCCAGTGTTGGGATTACAGGTGTGAGCTACCACACCTTAATGGCTTCGCTTTTGATTAGAATGACTAGGCTGCCCCAGTGTGTTTGTGATGGTGTTCCCAGAGGAGACTGGCATGTGAGTTGGTGGAATGAATGGAAAAGATACACCCTCAACATGGGTGGGCACCATCCAATCGCCTGGGGTACCATATGGAACAAAAAACTGCAGGAAGGGCAATTTTTCACCACTTTTCTCCTGGAGTCATGCCACCCTTCTCCTGACTTTGGACTTCAGAACTCCAGGTTCTCCAACCTTTGAACTCCAGGACTGACACCAGTGGCCTACTGGGCTCTCAGGCCTTCAGCCTTAGACTGAGAATTACACTATCAGCTTCTTTGGTTATGAGGCCTTCATACTTGGACTGAGTGAGTGTTTTGGCTTTCCTGGTTCTCTAGCTTGCAGTCTATCATGGGATTTCTCTGCCTCCATAATCAAGTGAGCCAATTCCCCTAATAAATCCCTTTCACATACCTCTAGATATATCCTACTGGTTCTGTCTCTGGAGAACCCTGACTAAAACAAATAAATTAAAAAAAAATAGAATTTAGGGCAAATAAACATTAAATGAGAAAAAAGTGGCATTAAAAATGTATGAAGATTTAAAAATGATGGCCTTAATATACTTAAAAACATACAAATTACCCAAAGAAATGGAAAAATCCACAGACACAGTGAGAGACTTTCACATACACATACACAACCCCATCAAAACCTGATGGATAATAAGGATAAAAATTAGTAAAAATAGATTTGAACAACACAATCAACAAGCCTATCAGCTATATATATATACAACCCTGTACTAAAAAATAGAGCATTCCTTTCAAACACACACACAGACCATTCATGATAACATATCACACACTAAACCTCAAAATAAGCCCAAATAAGTGCCAAACAATCAGAGTCATATAAACCAGCCCTCTGATCACAATATCATAATAACAATACGGATGAACTTCAAATACATGATATTAAGTGAAAGAAGATAGAATCAAAGGCTACTTATGGTGTAATTATGTTTATATGACATTCTGGAAAAAGCAAAACTACAGAGACAGAAAACAAATCATTGGTTGTTAAGGGCTGAGGTTGGGAGAGAGGTTTATTACAAAGGGACCCAAGAAAATTTTCGTGGGTGATGGAGATTCTGTATCTTGACTATGGTGGTGGTTAAATGAATGTGTACACATGCCAAAACTCAGAACTATACACTAAGAAGGTGATCTGACTTTATGCAAATTATATCTTAATTAACCTGATATTAAAAACAGTTCAGTTAGTTAAAACAATAAAAAACATTTCTTCAATGCATTTATTAAATCAGAAAAACAAAGATCAAAAGCTAATCAATTATGTCCCAATCAAATAAGTGAGAAAAGAAATAAGAGTAAATATAAGAAAGAGGAAAGAGGACAATAATGATAATATAGACCAATCTCTAGCAGGACTGATGAAGAAAATGAAATGAGCACAAATAGAGGCATTATGAATGAAAAAGAGTACATAATACAGATAAAGTAGACACAAAAAACTACATTGCTTGAGTAATTACAGGTAAAGTAGAGACAAAAAACTACATTGCTTGAGGCAAAGAGTTCAAGAGACTAGCTTGGGCAACAGAGCAAGACCCTGTCTCTAAAAAATAAGTTACAGAATATTAAAAACAACTTTAGGAAATATTCGACAGCTTGGATGAACTGAACAATTTATACATATATTTATATTTGTTTGTATTATATGCATAATATGTATTAGCTACATACTTAAGTTTGTGTTTTCTCTGGTAAAATTTAAATAAAGGAATGAGTTCTACGATATGCTTCCTACTGTTACACTAAGACCAAATTTTAATGGTCTATATGTATCCTAAACTCTTAACAGGAATGCTTCCCCTATCACCCAAATATTATTCATATTTTTAGACCCAAGGCTTTGAACTTTCCATAACTTCTTACCATGTCTCACAAATGCTCTTTACTTGCCTTACCTTAATAATTATTATTCATTGAACCAGACTGCAAACTTTGCATTCTCAACTGGACTTAACATGACACTCTATGTCACTGTGGACAACTGAAAATTGTCCCTTAAGAGTGATGTTGAAGAAAGGAAGAACAATTGTTCTCCGAAGCCACAGAGCCAAAAGTACCACAACTGAGTATACCAAAATGAGAGAAAATGCAAACTTTCTCTTCTCCTTTGGGTTTAATTTTTTAAAATAAGAACCAATAGAATTTTTACCCCAAATTCTGAAATCCTGATACTGGAAACATGCAGAACTGCTCTTTAAAGGCAATAAAGAAAAGTCATCATACATATAAAAACAAGAGGCACATTCTAAGGAGTCGTATCAAATATTTCTTTGTGAAACAGATTTATGTCAAGAAAGAGCAAATTACTTCAAAAAAATCTCTTACATGATAACTAAAGGCAATATATAACTCTCAAGTGGAACCCAGATTGGAGAAAAAATTGCTGTAAAATGACATTACTGAAATAATTGGAAAAATTTAAACATAGACTATATTAATACTGTATCAATGTTAAATTTTCTGAATTTCACAACTATTTTAAATAATGTAAATGAATGGCCTTGTTCAGAGATACATGCTTAAGTATTTAAGCAAAAGTTCATAAGGTCTGCAATTTACTCTTAAATGGTTTAGCAAAATAAGTGATGCATGTGTATGGTGAGAGATAAACCAAATATGGCAAATGGTAATTGATTAAGTGAAAAGTGGAATAATATTAATTATAGTATGTTTACAAATATTCTATAGCTTTGACATTTTTCTAAATAAAGTTCTATTTTTATTTATTTATTTTAGATAGGGTCTTACTCTGTCACTTAGGCTGGAGTGCAGTGGCATGATCATAGCTTACTGCAGCTTTCAACTCCTAGGCTCAGGCTATTCTCCTGCCTCAGCACCCCAAGTAGCTAGGACTATGGGCATGCACCATTACATTTGGCTAACTTTTTGTTTGTTTGTTTTTTGGTAGAGACAGGGTCTTGCTTTGGTGTCTAGGCTAGTCTCAAACTCCTGGCATCAGGTGATCCCCCTGTCTCGGACTCCCAAAGTGCTGGGAATACAGACATGAGCTACCATGCTTGGCCAAGGTTTAAAAAATAGTCAAAACAAAAATATAAATATCCAATAAACATTTCAAATTAAACCATTTTTTCAATAAAATATGAGAAAACTTTGAAACTATGAAAAATATAAAATCAGAAAATATTACTTTTAAATAAAAATTAACAAATTTATAACAGCAGTAAATGCTGTAAGTAGCAAACAGGTGATTTTAGAAGACTGTTTTGACAAATTCTCCTAGAACTCATATAAAGATAATAAAGAAAAAAGAGCCAAAAAAAAAAAAACAGTGATTTCCAGGCTGTGATGGTTAACTTTATATTTCAACTCAGCTACGTTATGGTGCACAGTTCCTTGCTTAAACACCAGTCTAGATGTTGCTGTGAAGGTAATTTTTGGATATGATTAAAGTTTAAATCAGTAGACTTTGAGTAAAGCATATTACTCTCATAAAGTGGATGAGCCTCATCCAATCACTTGAAGGTATTTAGAGAAAAGAATGAGGTCTCCTGTGAAGAAATTCTCCCTAGACTGCTTTGGGATACAAGACTTTAATATTCCCTCCTGCAGAAATTTCCAGCCTGCTGGCCTGCTCTATAGGTTAGACTTGCCCACCCCACACTCCTGTGAGACAATTCCTTAAAATAAATCCCTCTCTCTACATACATCCCACTAATTTTGTTTCTCTGGAGAACACTGACTAATAGAGAGACAAATCCAGGAGTCCAATAATAAAAATGTGAGAAGGTAAGAAGATAATGGATGGAGGGGAAGCAATAATCAAAGAAATAATACTGGGAATTTTCCTGAAATAAAGAAAAATATAAATTTTCATACTCAAAGGGCTTATTCAAATGCAGTCAAAAAAGAGACGTAGAATAACCTAGTGATGCTTATGAATTTAACGAGTTTAAAGAATAAAGGAAAACAAAATCTTATATAGGTTGCATAAGAAAACATATAATCTAAAACAGAAAATAATCAGATTAACATCAGATTTCTCTCACACAACCATATGTAAGAAAACACGCCAGGCACAGTGGCTCATGCCTGTAATCTCAACACTCTGGGAGGCCAAGGTGGGTGGATCACCTGAGGTCAACACCTGAGGAGTTCGAGACCAGTCTGGCTAACATGGTGAAACCCCATCTCTACTAAAAATACAAAAATTAGCCAGGTGTGGTGGCATGCGCCTATAATCCCAGCTACTTTAGAGGCTGAGGCAGGAGGATTGCTTAAACCCAGAAGGCAGAGGTTGCAGTGAGCTGAGATCACGCCATTGCACTCCAGCCTCAGCAACAAGAGGGAAACTCCATCTCAAAAAAAAAAAAAAAAAAAAACCCTCAATTAATTTTTAAGTGTAAAAGGTTTTTACAACAGAATTCTAAACCCAGCCTAGCTTTATCATTCATTTCCAAAGGCACTAAGTATTTCACAGTCATGCAAGGACCCAGAAATTTTACCATCCTTCTTAAAAAATTAGGACTTAAAGAAATGCAAAATATTTTAACTGTGAAGGAGTATTAGCAACAAAATCAGTAAAATATCGAGTTATGCCTAAGTTCAAATAACAAAATTTACATAGTGTAAAACGATAAGCAACATTAATCTAAAGTTAAAAATCGAGATTATTTCAACAAAAAAGTGATGTGTGACCGGGGCCTGTCAGGGGGTGGGGGGCTGGGGAGGGATAACATTAGGAGAAATACCTAATGTAGGTGATGGGTTGATGGGTGCAGCAAACCAACATGGCACATGTATACCTATGTAACAAAACTGCACGTTCTGCACATGTACCCCAGAACTTAGAGTATAATTAAAAAAAAAAAAGTGGTTTGTGTGTGTGGTGGTGTCGGGGGTGAGGATAAGAATAGTAGAAAGTAAAATCATGTTAAATGTCTCATTGTACACATGGGAAAGTATTAGACAATTTTGCTCTTGACACTGAAAGAGAAATGAAGCACTAGTAGAATAAGAATATGACATAACACTTCCAAATGAGAACTAGAATAAAAAAAGATTAAGAAAAACTTGATGGGTATAGCAGAATAAAGGAAGAGAAAAATAAAATAGCAAAGAAGTATTATCTAGCACTGAAAAGTACAAATGATGAAAGTGGACTTCCCATATCAATAAGGGACACAGGAAAATCCAAGCACTCACACTTTCCAGTACATGTATTGTTACTGCCCAACTAGGTTCTTCCCTGCTGCCCAAAAATGCCAATATAATGAGAACAGCAGAAGTGCTGCAGCAAAGACAGAGTTTAATTATCACAAGGCAGTCCAGTGGCAGGACAGGAGATAATTGTCAAGTCTGCCTCCTGGGAGAATTTGGTGGCTAGAGTTTTTCAAGGAGTTTGGTGGGTAGGATGCTAGAGAATGTGGAATGCTGATTGGTTGGGTTGGGGATGAAATCACAGGGGGTTGAAGCTGTATTCTTGCGCTGTTTCTATTCCTGAGGGTGGGGGTGTCACAACCTGCTGAGTCAGTTTCTTGGTAGGGGTTACTGGTCAGGGTGGCGCCAGCTCGTCCATCAGAATGCAAGGTCTGAAAAATACCTCAAACACCAGTCTTAAGTTTTAGCATAATGATGTTATATACAGGAGCAAGTGGGGAGTTACAAATCTTGTGACCTCCAGCTACATGACTCTTGAACCATAGTTTTAACTGTGTGGCCAATTTGTTAATCTTACAAATGCAGTTTCAATCCCCAAGCAAAGTGGGGGTTAGCTTCAGGGAGAGACTGTTAATCATCTTTGTTTTAAACTGTAAACTAAATTCCTCCCATAGTTAGTGCACAGTTTGACCGACGCCCAGGAATGAGCAAAGGCATTTTGTGAGGTTGGAAGCATGATGGAGTCAGCTCTGTCAGATTTCTCTCACTGTCATAATTTTTGCAAGGGTGATTTCAATAGGAAATGAGATAATAAAGAAACAAAGAGAAATGTTTTCTAAAAAGAAGTGAAAAAAACAGCATAAAATGAGAGCAAATATGTTTTTTTCTCAATAACAGTGAGATCATTCCGTACTTTGTCTAGAAATATACGACTTTTAGCCTAGTCTAGGAAACAAAATGTAATTTTATGTTGCTTATAATACTTGCACCTTAGCAATTTCTAGGCAAAGGTTAAAACTAAAGGAAAATACAAAGATATGTAAAGATATATCAGGCAAATGCAAACAGAAAGCACAGACAATAAAAAGTAAAAATAGATAAATGGAATTATATCAAACTAAAAAGCACTTTGGTACAGCAAAAGAAACAATAGAGTGAAGAGACAATCTATAGAATGGAAGAAAATATATGTGAACCATACAATTAATAAGGAGTTAATATCTAAAATACATACAGAACACAAAGAACTCAACAAGAGGCAAACAAATAACTTGATTAAAAAGTGCGCAAAGGACCTGAATAGACATTTCTCAAACGAAGACATACAAATGGTGAATAGGTACATGGAAAAACGCTCAACATCACTAATCATCAAGGAAATGCAAATTAAAGCCGCAATGAAGTATCACTACACACTTGTTAGAATAGTTATTACCAAAAACAAAAAAAATAAGTATTGACAAGGATGTAGAGAAATGAGAACGTTTGTACACTGTAAGTGGAAATGTTAATTAGTATAGTCATTATGGAAAACAGTATGGAAGTTCCTCAAAAAACTTAAAAACAGAACTAGTACATGATCCCACTGGTGGGTATTATCCAGAGGAAATGAAATAAGTCTTTCAAAGATATATCTGCATTCCAATGATCACTGTAGCATTATACAACTAATAGCCAAGATATGGAATCAACCTCAGTGTCCATCAACAGATGAATAGGTAAAGAAAACATGGTGTATGAACACATAAGACAATACTACTCAGCCTTAAAATGAAGGAAATCCTGTTACTTCTGAAAACGTGGATGAACCTGGAGGAATTATGTTAAGTGAAATAAGCTAGGCACAGAAAGACAAATACTGCATGATCTTATTTACATGTGGAATCTAAAAAAGTCAAACTCATAGTAGTGGAGAAAAGAATGTGGTTACCACAGACTGGAGGGGAGGAAGGGATGGGGGAGACGCTGGTCGATGGGCACAGAATTTCAGTTGGACAGGAGAAATAAGTTCAAGGGACCTATTGTATAATATGGCAACTGTGGTTAATACAAATGTGTATTATGACAAAATGACATATTGCTAAGTAGATATTAAGTGTTCTCATCACAAAAAATGCTAAAAATGGAGGTAATGCATATGCTAACTAGCTTGATTTAGCCATTTCACAATGTATACATATTTCAAAACCATAAATATATACAATTTTTGACAATTAAAAAAGTAGAACTAATAAAAGGCAGAGTGGAAACATCAATAGCATACCGACGGAAATTAGAGCAAAATTTATTATATAGGCAAAATGAATTATTTTAAACTGATTAAAAAGTATAGATCCACAATGAGGATATGTACTTTATGAACTTTTATACTAGAAATAACATAGTGCTGAAATATAAAATAAAAGCTATTTGAAATTCATGGAGAGCACGAAAACACGGAAATAATCGTCTTGGGAAAATAACTTCTTTCAAAAAGTCATTTATAAATCAAACATCCAAAAGTAAATTAAAGAATTAACCAATATAACAGATGTACCTAACGTTGTATATAACAGAGAACATAATTCTCTTCAAATGTCCACAGAATGTTTACCAAAATTGATTATATTCCATACTACAAAGAAAACATCACTGAACTCCAAAAATTAAAAATTTTATAGGCCAGCCACTAATCATAGGGTAATAAAACTAGAAACAACTGACTAAAGATAAAGAGTATAAATAAAATTACCTAGAGCCTAAAAATCTTTCTCCAAAGAGGAAACTGAAACATCAATTACAGACTCCATATTTTAACAATAAAAATAAAGGCAGCAAAAGCTCTTAAAGCTCTTAAGATGGGTCTTTGTTATGAGAGTCAGATATGAGATATGAGGCTGAGCTCATATTCCTATCTTTTCTCTCTTGAGATCTCCTTAAAATACTGGTAAATAAATACATTTCTAAAGGGAAAACAAACAATAAGGAAAAGGAATAAAGGGCTGTTTGTGGAAAAGGGAATTAAAAAATTTCAGAAAGAAGGAAATCAGAAGGAGTGCTCAGTGATAAAGAGCAGTAGAGGAAGGGATGAAAGGTGAGGAGGGGGCCAACCTGCTGTAGGAATCCAAGAAAGGTAGGGCAATTGGAAACACAAAATGCAATGAACTTTAGTAGAGACCTATGAGGCTGAAAACAAAAAAAAATTGAAAGTCAGAAGACAAAGTTGTAAGGCCAGGCATGGTGGCTGACACCTGTAATGCCAGCACTTTGGAAGGCCAAGGCAGGAGGATTGCTTGAGGTTAGGAGTTCGAGACCAGCCTGGCCAACATGGTGAAACCCCGTCTGTACTAAAAATACAAAAATTAGCCAGGTGTGGTGGTGCATGCCTGTAATCCCAGTTATTTGGGAGGCTGAGGCAGGAGAATCGCTTGAACCCTGGAGGCTGATGTTGCAGTGAGCCGAGATGTTGACACTGCACTCCAGTCTGGGTGACAGGGTTAGACTGTCTAAAAAAAAAAAAAATAGAAAGGAAGTAATGGAAGTTTCCTCTCTAAAATATTGAACACAATTTTTCTGAGAACAAGGATGGCTAGAATGAGAGGTAATGCTCTCTCTATCAGAGACATCAGCTTTGATATTTAGGGCTTGCAAAATATAAGGTTAATGTCATGCATACCTTATTCAAGACAAGCCAGCCAATACACTAGTCTGTTCACACACAGAGAAATCAGAGCTTTCCTATTACTTTATTTAAAAAGTAAACAGGCATCAGACACATGAATCACATCTACCACAGTGAAGAGAAAAAGAAAGACAACAAATGGGGGGCAGGATATCAACCACTGAGAAAAGGGAGAATATTTATAAAATATAAAAATAACTTTGAAAAACTTATAATACACTGCATCCATGAACAAGAGGAGGATATCTTAAAGAAAGAATAAGCATGAAATATGAAAGAGGTCTTGGAAATTAAATATATGATTGCTAAATACAATAAGTGATTTGGAAATCTAAGGTAAAAAATCTTCAGTAAGTAGAATATTAATTAGCACTAGGTCGGTAAAATATGAGAAAGTTAAGAGAGAAGATTGATTCTAAAGGGTTGACATTCAACTAAAAGGAATCCCAGAATGAGAATATGTAGGGAAATATAGAGGAAAAAATAATCGTAGATATAATAGAAGATAATTTTTTAAAGATAAAAAAGGGTATAAGACTTCAGACTGAAAGTCCTTGTATGCCAAGTATACTACACTAAAAAAAAAACAAAAAAAAAACTAAAAAAACTCACAATTAGATATATCTCTATAAAATTTGGGACCACTAGTTAAGGAGATCTTAAAGGCTTCCAGAAAGAAACAAAGTCACATATCAATTATGTGATCAACATCACTGTAGGAAATGAAACAATGTCTTAAAAGTTGTGAGAAAAATGATTTTGTACTCATATCTAGGGAAAGCAGCTCTCAAATATGAAAGTAAAATAAAAATTTTCTAGAAATACAAGGACTTAAAAGTTTATCTTCTATGTATCCTTTAATACCTCTATTGAAGAAGAAATCTATAATAAATTACAGACTTTTTAGGATTGATCTGAGAAGAAAACTTGGAGCTTTAAACCTAATTAAAAAAAATGGAAATATATAAACCAAGCATTGAATTCAAGAAAACTGAAAAGAAGGAAAATATGAACCTAAAGAAACAGAAAAAAATAAGAGATGAATAAAGATAAATACAAATAAATGAAACAAAAACCAGAAAGGCAGACTTGAACAACTACAACAAAAGCTGCTCCCTTTTAAAGACAAACACAACAAATGATTCTAGTGATATTTCAATACTTTCAATGATCTTAGAGAAAGATAGTCTTTAATTTCATTTATCAAACTAGTGTAGTTTACTACAAAACATGACAATGACAAGACAAAATAAAACCTGAAAACCAATCTCACTTATTCATTCATTTGTTAAATATTTACTGAGAGTCTATTCTATGCCAAGCATTGTACCAGGCATGAAAGATAAATAAAAATGAGTAAATAAAAATAGAAATCCCCACCCACCTCTATGGATATTAGATTTTAAAAATAAGCAAACCAAATACATGATGAAGTAGAGTTTAAATGGAGAATATGAAATGTCTATGTTGGGAAATTTAATAAAATATATCATTATAATAATAGGTTAAAAAAAAAACCAAATGACTATCACTATAAATGACTCAAGTTTTTTGATAATGACCAATATCCACTTTTATTTAAAATACTCATAGCAAATTAGAAACTGTACATGGTACATTTATTTAACATAATTCTGTAAGAATTAGCCAACACAACCAGATAAGAACATGATATTATATATAATGGCAAAGATTTAGAATTACCATTAACTACTAATGATAAAATAATCAACATGAAAAAAACTAAGCCTACCAACAAAATTAATAAAGTTCAGAAAAGATGGACTGTTAAAAAATAAATATACAATAAAAATAAAAACAAGCAGAGCCTCATACAAATAGAAAGATAACGAAGTATAACAGAAAGAAAAGAGAGGGGGATGCTGTGGTTCAAGCCTGTAATCCCAGCACTTTGGGAGGCCTGGGTGGGGGGATTGTGTGAGATTAGGAATTCAAGACCAGCCTGGGGGCAGTTTTGGGAGACCAGGCTATACAAAAGAAAAAAGAAGGAAGGGAGCACTCATCCCAGCTGATTCCAGCACTTTGGAAGGCCAAGGCGGGCAGATCCCTTGAGCCTCAGAGTTCATGACCAGCCTGGGCAATATGGTGAAACTACAGCTTTACAAAAAAATACAAAAACTAGGTGGGCTTGGTGGTGCATGCCTGTGGTCTCAGCTACTCAGGAGGCCAAGGTGGGAGAATTGATTGAGCCTGGAAGGCAGAGGTCAAAGTGAGATGAGATCACACCAGTGCACTCCAGCCTGGGTGAAAAAGTGAGAACCTGTCTCAAAAAAAAAAAAGAAAAGAAAAGAAAAGAGAGCGAGAGAGAAAAGAAAAAAAATCGTTCACAATAGCAACCAAAAATACATAGACCTGGAATAAATAAAACAGAAGATGTATTATTAGAATCAGTGGGAATAAGATTGATTCTTCTGCAGGATAGGTAATTCATATGGAAAAAATCAAATTAGATACCTACCCCAAGTCATACATAAAACAAAACCAGGTGGATTAAAGACCTACACATAAAAGCAAACAAACATAAATGTTTAAAAAGTTAAAGAACACTATATATTATTTAACAATAACGTATATTTAGTAAAAATATAAAAATATCCATTCATATGAACACATTGATTTCAGAATAATGGTTACCTCTGGAGAGGGAGGCAAGGGGAAGGAATGGAGATGGGCTTTAGCTTTGTCAGTAATATATTATTTCTTTAAAAAAATGGGAGAGAAATCAGAATTAATGTGATGTGATTCGATTAAAAGTTACCAATGTCATTATTTTCTGTACTATTTAATATGTTCAAAATATTTCATAAGGAAAAGTAAAATTAGAAAAATGTAAACATCTTTAATCCATCTGATCTTTATTTGGGCTGACGCTAAATTGTGAGATTAGTGTACTCATTTTATCCCAATTTTCACAACTCTATTGAACAATTCATCCTTTCTCTCTTTTAATTTGAAATGCCACCTAAAACAAATTGTAACTTGCTCTATACCCAGATCTATTTCTGTCTTTTTTATTCTTTTTTAATCTGTCTACTGTGGTCTCAATACCCCTTATAATACATTTTTAAACTGATAGATGTCAAAGCCTGCATATCTCCTCCCTCTACTCACACCCCTCATCACCTCCCAAATCAACATTAGCCTCATACCTCCTGCATGTTTTTTGTTCTTTATAGTATTCATAGTAAATGTTAGAAGATCTTCAATGATTCCTGATAAAGCTTGTTTCATTCTTTGCTGTATCCCAACAGCCTCCGCAGAGTGTGACATACAATAATCACTGAATAAGTTATCTGTTCTTCTGCTTTTCTTTTAATCAACAAAACACCTGAAAACCTAGGATTATATTTATAGACTAATGTGGAAGAAATTTGCGTTTTATTGTGTTAGTCTTGCCAGTCTATTTGTTTAAATGTCTCTCAGCAAAGTTTTATAGTTTTCTTTAGATAAATTGTTTATAAGTGCCTGTTATGTTTATCCTTCTTATTCTATAGTTTTTGTTATTATTACTGGTAAGCTTTTTCTTTTTATCAATTGATTATTGATAGGGGAGTTACTATTTTATAAATTGATTTTTAGTCCAGCATATTTGCAGACATTTTCTATTAATTCTATATAGGCAATAGTAACATGTGCAAATAATAACAGTTCTGTCTTGCTACTCAATCTTTTTCTCTTCTTTCTCTTTTTCTTACTGCATTGGGTAGAACTTCTACTATAATGTTGACAAGTTTGCATGACAACAGGCAACCTTTTCTTTCATACTTTAAAGTGGCATGCTTGCTATTCTTAAAATTTTTTTCTTATTTTTTGTAAATACCTTTTTATCATATTAAGAAATTGTCCTCCTATTCCTAATGTGCCAAGAATTTTTCTTATAATTATTGTTCAATTTTATTGAATGCTTTTAATGTATCTATTGGGATGACCATATGGTTTTTCTCCTTTAATTTGTTCAGTGTTATAGATTACACTGATAGATTTTTAAAAAGAAAAACATTGAGCTATTTTTGAATTCCTCAAATAAAGCCTACGTGGTCAGGAGATACCAACACAAACAACTCACTTTGATTTGTCAATATTTTATTTAGGGTTTCTGCATCGAAGTTTCCATGTGAGACTGTCCTATAATTTTTCTTTCTTGTATTATCTTTGCCTGATTTAGACATTAAAATCAAAAGAGAAGCTTTCCCTCTTTTCTTGAAACACTTCTCTCTCTCTCCACCCTAATCTAAGTCACCATTTGAATTATCCTCTTAATCCTCCCTTTCTTTTCAAATTTATTTAAGCATTTATTTTTTTCTCTTTCCTGAACTTGTTCTTTGTCCCCAGCCTGCCACCTCACATACTCCCTAGAATGTAAACTCCACAAAAGCAGCTTGTCTATCTCCAGAAATGAGGTCTGTGTTAAGCATATAGCAGAGTCTCAAAAATACTTGTTGAACAAATAAATGAAATCCTACTTTTCATCTATCAAATTTGCAATACAAAAACTTGTAATATCCATATTGCAAAATGTACATATTTATGCATATATTAATATAATGTTTTGAAAGAGTAAATTGAGGGTAACAACTAAAAGCCTTTAAAATGTGTTATCTTTTGAGGAGGCAAGTGCATTTCTAGCAATTTATTTTTCTGAAGTAATTCAATAATGTGAAAAGGGTATGAAAAATAGTTTTTTATCAAAGCATTGTTTATGACAAAAAACTGTAAATAATCTAACTGTTCAATAATCTGTGATTTTTGAACAAATTATGATACATCCATAAAACAGAATAGTATGTCCTTCTAAAATTGCCATAGAAAGATGTTTAGAATACATTGTGAATTTTAAAAAGATGGTCTTACTATAATATGTACTATCATCCTACTTTGGCTAAAGAGTTCATTTCTATGTATTGAACAAAGCCTGGAAGAATATACACAAAAATGTTGCTGTTGTTTTAATCAGATACTGGAATTTTAAAAGTTTTTTATTTCTTTTCCTTTACTTGTGTTTTTCTTCCTTTAGACCATGAAACATTACGTTTTAGGTAGTAAAACATAAATTTAAAAAGAAAAGTATTTGAACACCATGCTGTTACAAATTTAATGAGAAATCTCTGGCATTGGGAAGCAATCATTGAATATGTGTGTTTGCGTGTGTGTGTGTGTGTGTGTACACGCACACATACGTGTAAATTACGTCTGTTGATGGCTGCCCAGTGTCTGAACACATTCCTTATTTTGGGAAATCTCAAAAAGTCTGGGATAGTCCCTTTCCTAGTTATTTGGTTATTGATCATCAGTCATGTGACCTTTGTTAACCAAACTAATGCTCCCACCCAGGACTTTGAATTTTGTGAGAGTGAGGCAGAGGTTACTCATGGAAGCTGCGGTCACACTGAAACAGCAAACTTCAATGAGTGTCCAAAGGCAGCAGAACCCAGTGGCATGTTAAAGGCTGTCCAGTGGAAACTGTATCAGCAGCAGACTTCAAAGCAGAATTTTCCTATGGTATGACATTGGCAAGGCTTTACATTTCTTCATTTCTACTAGTTTCTTAAGTCTAGTACTCCAGCACCCCTACAGATTCTGCGGGCTCTATGATATTACCAAATATTCCTTTTCTGCTTTAGAAAAAGCTGGCTTCTATTGTTTAAAACTAAGAATTCTGATTGGTACAATGCCTAGCAACTATCGTGAATCATACTCTTGCATTTCAGAAATTGCCATTATTTTTCTAGGCAGTTCAAAAGCATACTAGAAAGAGAATGCACTTTGAAGCCAGACTGATCAGGTTTGAATACCAGCTACTATAATTGCTAGTTGTGTGTGACCTTAGACAACAGACCTAACCTCTCTCAGTCTTAATTTCTTCATCTGTACATTATTATTATTTCCTCTTCCTCTTCCTCTTCTTCTTCTTCTTCGACGAGGTCTCACGATGCTGCTCAGGCTGGTCTCAAACTCCTGGACTTAAGCGATTGTACCACATAGGCCTCCCGAAGTGATGGGATTACAGGTATAAGCCATCCTACTGAGCCTGTAAACTATTTTTGATGATCCAACAACGTTAACATTTTGCATCTTTCATATTTATCTCAAATTCTTAAATTTCTTCTGGTATTTCATGGTCCACATCTACATGTGCACTTTGAGATGATGTATATATCTCCATTATCTAGAACACTATTTGTCAATACTATCAACTCTATCTCACTAGGTTATGAAACTCTTATAAATGAATGCAAATGTCTGCTTTCTTCAATACTATACATAGGTTGCTGGAGTACTGCTAGAGAAATTAGAAGTAACCCATATACAGCCAAGATGGCTTTTGGCCAGACTCATAAAACTATGTTCAGATTAAAATCAAATAAAACAGGAGCCTATACGTAAAAAGCATTGAAAAATGAAAAACAACTTAAACCATTACTGAACTCTCATGAAGATACACTAATGTAGGATTTCATTACTAATGCATAGTAAAAGATAATTAGATTCTTTTGGCGTCTCCCTTAATTGTGCAGCAGGGCAGCTGTCCCAGGATCTTATTTCACACACCCAAATCTTCCTCAAATTCTAACCTCCACCCAATATGACTTTTTCCTTCAATACATCCACTTTTCCGGTCTTTGAAGATTGATTATATTCTCCCTCAAACTTCCTAATGTAAGTGATTCTAGCTTTATTGGCTTCTTTCAAGTTTCCTCCTTTCCCAATACATAAAACAGCACGAAAAGTTGACCCTTAATTTGAGCAGGAAACAGGGAAAAACTTTTAAACTTTTAAGTATTAATAATCTGTTATCTTCTCCCATGGCTTACAAAAAGTTTTCCCCTCTCTTCATCTCCCTCCCTCTCTCTGCCTCCCAATGCACACACCACAACTGTGTACATTTGTGCCACGATATATTTTGATCTAAAAACTCCACTGTGTCTTTAAAAATGCTTAGCAATCCTACATTTCCCTGATTAGTCCTTTTCTCTATTTCTCAGCCCAGATATTTCTCCTGAGCTCAGTTCACAAATTCCACAGCCTTCTGTATATCTTCATATGAGCACCCTATGGTCATTTCAAATATGAAATTTATGGAAAATAAAAAACTCATGAACTTTTCCCCTAAATTGTCTCTTTCTTGTATTCTCCACCCAAATATCAACTTTTCACCTAGTCAATCAAACAACGCGTGATTCCTGACCTTCTCCTTTGAATCACACTCAGTGTTCATGAATCAGGAAGTTGATTGTTCAATTTGCTAAATATCTCTTGCATATTTATTGCAATTAGCCTAGATCAGACTAGCATCCATGCTTTCCTCTATTTGGTCTTCCCACCTCCAGATCAGTCCCACCTAAGGCTATTGTTTTTACTACAGTTAAAACAATCTATCTAAAATGCCAATGGCATTCTGTTACTTAACTGTATGGGTTCTCCAGTCTGACTGCTGAGTTTTCAATCAGGCTTAATGACCAACTAGGAGGAAGAGACAGTGTATGCCATAGTTGTTAAGCACATAGACACTACAGTCTATCTGCCTTGGTTCAAATCCCAGCATTGCCTTTTCATATACGACCTTGGTATATGACCTTGGACAAATTACTTAACCCCACAGGGCTCAATTTTTTTCCCTTCTTTCTATTTATTTATTTCCACAGGGATCAGTTTTTTTATAAAACTGAAATGACAAAAGCATCTGTATTATAGGGTGGCTGTGAGGGTTACATGAATGAACATAAAGCTCTTGTAGAGTGAGAACCATATAAATGTATGCTATTATTATATGGCCTTAAATAGAATGTATAACCTTTCTGTACTTCAGTCTCTTCCTCTTCTACAAATAGGAATAATATATATACATAATTTTTTTTTTACTTTAGATGATAAAAGAGATTCATGTTATATGTCATCCTCTGGTAAACATTCCTTGATCTCCCATTTCCCCAGTGCAGGAATAAATGTATAGGCACATCTTGTTTTTTTGCTCTTCACAGATATTGTGTTTTTTACAAATGGAAGGTTTGCGACAACCCTGCATTCAGCAAGTCTATGGGTGCCATTTTTTCCCACAGCATGTGCTCACTTCATGTCTCTGTGTCACATTTTGGTAATTCTTGCAATATTTCAAACTTTTTCATTATTATTACATCTAATATAGTGATCTGTGATCAGTGACCTTGGATGTTTCTACTGTAACTGTTCTGGGGTGCCACAACACATGTCCATATAAAAAAGGCAAATTCAATTGATAAATGTTGTGTGTGTTCTGACTACCCCAGAATCTGGCTGTTCCCCATCTGTCTCCCTCTCCCCTAAGACACAACAATATTCAAATTAGGCCAAGTAATAACCCTTCAATGGCCTTTTAAGTGTTCAGGTGAAAGGAAGAATCACATGTCGCAATTCAAATCAAAAGCTAGAAATAATTAAGCTTAGTAAGGAGGACATGTCAGGCTGACAGCTAGGCTTCTTGTGCTGAACAGGTAGCCAAGTTGTGAATGTAAAGGAAAAGTTATTGAAGCAAATTAAAAGTGCTACTTCAGTTAATACACAAATGATAAGAAAGCAAAACAGCCTTTTTGCTGTGAAATAGCGTTTTTGCTGATAAAAAGTTTTAGTGGTCTGGGGAGAAAATCAAACCAGCTACATTTCCTTAAAATAAAGTCTAATCCAGAGCAAGGGCCTAACTCTCTTCAATTCTCTGAAGGCTGAGAGAGGTGAGGAAGCTGCAGAAGAAAAGTATGACCCTAGCAATGCAAGGTGGTTCATGAGGTTTAAGAAAAGAAGCCATCTCCATAAAAGTGCGAAGTGAAGCAGTAAGTTCTGATGGAGAAGCTGCAGCAAGTTATCTAGAAGCTCTAGCTAAGATCATTGATGAACAAACAACAGATTTTCAGTGTAGTTGAAACAGCCATCTATCTATTAGAAGATGCCATTTAGGACTTTCACAGCTACAGGAGAAGTCAATGTTCAACTTCAAAGCTTCAAAGGACCCACTGATTCTCTTGTTAGAGGCTAATGCAGTTGGTGATTTTAGGTTGAAGCCAATGGTCATTAACCATTCCAAAAATCCTAGGGCCCTTAAGAATTATGCTAAATCTACTCTGCCTGTGCTCTAGAAATGGAATAACAAAGCCTAGAGGATAGCACATCTGTTTGCAGCATGATTTGCTGACTATTTTAAGCTCACTGTTGAGAGACCTACTGCTCAGAAAAAAATACTCCTTTCAAAATATTACTGCTCACTGACAGTGCACCTAGTCATCCAAGAGCTGTGATGGAGATGTACAAAGAGATTAACGTGTTTTCATGCTTGCCAAAACAGTATCTATTCTGTAGCCCACGGATCAAGTCTTTCAACTTGAAAATGCATCAACTTTAAAAGTCTTTTTAATTAAGAAATACATTTTGTAAGGCTATACCTGCCATACACACTGTTTCCTTGATGCATCTGGGCAAAGTAAATAGAAAACCTTCTGGAAAGGACTTACCATTCTAGATGCCATTAGGAATATTCATTATCTCTGACCTGGGTAGAGCAGCATCTGGTTGGTGGTGCCCATCTCATATCAGCCAGAGATACAGCAATTCCTTGTTTATCCCAGCTTGGCTTTTAGTCTGTGCCTATACCTGGTGCATGTGCAGAAAATATGGGGGCAGGAGAGAAGAATATTCTTGATTCATGGGAAGAGGTCAAAATATCAACATTAACAAGAATTTGGAAGGAGTGAATTCCAACCCTCATGGATGACTTTGATGGGTTCAAAACTTCAGTGGAGGAAGTATCACAGATGTTGTGGAAAGAGCAAGAGATCTCTAATTAGAAGTGGAGCCTGCAGATGTGACTGAATTGCTGCAATGTCATGATAAAACTTGAACAGATGAGCAGTTGCTTCTTACGGCTAACAAAGTAAGTGGCTTCTGAAGGAGGAATCTACTTTTGGTGAAGATGCTGTGAATATTGTTGAAATGACAACGAAAGATTTAGAGTATTACAGAAACTTAGTAGATAAAGCAGCAGCAGGGTTTGAGAGAATTGATTCCAATTTTGAAAGTAGTTCTACTGTGGCTAAAATTCTATCAAACCGCATCATATGCTAGAGAAATCTTACATGAAGGGAAGAGTTGACCAATGTGGCAAACTTCATTGTCTTATTTTAAAGAACTGCCACAGATAACCCAACATTCAGCAACCATTACCCTGACCAGTCAGCAGATGTCGACATTGAGGCTAAACCCTTCGCTAATAAAAAGATTATTACTTGCTGAAGGCTCAGGTGATCATTAGCTTTTTGTTGTTGTTGTTAGCAATAAACTATTTTTAAATCAAGGTATTTACATAGCTGTGAGGCAAATGGCTGCACTTCAGTCAGGAGTAGGCTGAGGTGGCCTTCTTGTGCAGCATGACTCAGTGGGTTTGTGGTGCAGGTGCACAACCCTGCACATTATGCAACCACACCACGTGAGGAGCATTAGATGATGACCTATGTGAGCTCATGCTTGGCTCAGAGCCACTATTGTCTGTAAAAGGTATAATTACCCTGCTAATGCTGCACATATGGCTCACTTGCACCCAGAGAGAGAGTAAAGCCATGTCAAAACTGTCTACAATTCCTCGAGTGTTTTTCCTGCTACCCACCACTCACCCACCAACTCCCCTTGGATCTCAGTTAGAACCTGACAACTGGCATATCAAATAGGATCCTGAGGTAAGTGAACCTTCGGTCCCCACTGATTCTGGGTCGGCCATGTGTCCACAACATGGGTTGTGATACACAGTGGCAGCTGTGCTGCTTGGATGGGCTCTGATGGAAACATGGGCAGAGGTAGATGGGTCCCTAGCGAGCATGGAGAAGATGCTGAAGCAGCTGGAAGCACAGAGCACTGAGAATGAACGAGTCTTTGCTTGCAAAGTTGGATGGGCATTTTTGACTGCACTAGAAGAACTACACATCCAGTCCCTGAGGGATGCAGCGCATTGGTTGCAGGTGAGCGGGCAGTTGGCACAAGGGCAAGGTGACCACACCCTGATTGAGTGGCTATGGGCAGCCATACGGACTGTGAGGAATGACACTGGTGAAATACCTGAAACTGTGAGTAAATGGCAGTCATATGCTGATTTGGTGCAAGTCATCTGGGAGATGGGTATGCGGCAGGCTATGTTTGACCTGAATACCCAGAGGCCAGATGATGAACATTTCACTCCCACATGAGGAGTCTCATGTTGGGTTCTGCACCCGAGTGCCTTTGGCTCCCTAGTTGCTGTCCCCACCCTGTACGCAGGGTGACACATACATGAAGTGACCACTGCTATGGCGGCTCTCAGGGAAGCAGAAGGCCACTGGCAGGACCAAGGGGTCTGCGCCTTAAAGAAGGGGAAGATGCCCCGCCCACAGGGGTGCCCCCATGGGAGAAAAGGGGGCCTCAACAAGTGACACGCTCATGCATATGGATAGATTTGATTTTGGCTGGGGTTGACCAAGAGAAAATCAATAAGCAGCCCAATGAAGTACTCTTAGCTTTGTGGAGACAGTTGTCTCCGGAGCAGCAATTCCAGAAAATGCCCAAGGGGAAGAAGTACACTGCTGCGCCACCTGGTCCCACCCGGGTGCTTTAGCTCAAAGACTACTTGCTGCAGCCAGGTGGCCATGTAGAGCTGTTTCTGTTTGATTAGGGAACTTGCCGAGATGCCCAGTTTGGGGGGACACTGGACGATTGGAGGCCACATGTGGAATTAGCAATCCATTGGTCCCCAACCAATGTACAGTGGGTGCAGGTGCTGGCACTGGTGGATACTGGTGCAGATTGCAGCCTTCTTTATGGGAACCTGAATACGTTTCTGGGCAAACCTGCTTACATTGACGGTTATGAAAGTGAGTCAGTGAAAGTGAAACCTGTATCTCTGTACTTGGCATCGGTTGTTTGGCTCCCCGTTTATATACTGTGTGTGTTTCTCCCATACCTGAATACATTCTGGGGGTGGACATTTTACATGGCTTGGCATTACAAACCACAGCCAGGGAATTCAGACTCCAAGTGCATGTGGTGTAGCTGGTGCTGCACGGACATACGCATCACCAGCCTCAGGTTCTGCCACAACCCTGATGGGTTACTTCCACCCATCAATTCTGCTTGCTGGGTGGACATACAGAGATAACTGAGACAAAAAGTTGGAAGAGGTGCAGATAGTGCATGGCACCCATAGCCCCTACAATTCTCCAGTGTGGCCAGTTAGAAAGCCTGATAGAAACTGGCGGATGATGGTGGACTAGTGGGAACTGAAAAAAGTAGCACCCTCTTTGCATGAAGCTGTATCGTCAAACATGGATTTGATGGACCGTTTGATGATGGAAGTGGGACAGTACCACTATGTAGTGGACTTAGACAATGCATTTTTCTCCATCGACATCACTCCAGAGAGCCAGGAACAGTTCACCTTCACATGGGACAGCCAACAATGAACTTTTACAGTATTGCTGCAGGGCTATGTGCATAGCCCCACCATATGTCATGGTCTAGTTGCCACGGATTTAGCTGCCTGGCCAATGCCAGAAGTGGTCCACCTATTCCATTATATTGATGATATGTTAACCTCTGATTCTCTTGCAGATTTAGAAGTGGTGGCACCCCTCTTGTGGTGACATTTGGCAGCATGCAGTTGGGCCGTCAACAAATCTAAGGTCCAAGGGCCTGCTTCATTTGTCAAATTCTTGGGAGTTATCTGGTTGGGTAAGACAAAGGCCATCCCAGAGGCTATCGTTGATAAGATTCAGGCATATCTCCAGCCCACCACAATGAAGCAGCTGCAAATTTTTGTGGGCCTCCTGGGATATTGGTGGGCATTTATGCCTCATTTAGCTTAAATGATAAAACCGTTCCATCGATTAACAAAGAAGGGAGCTACCTGGGATTGGAATGATGCAGCTGAGACTGCCTTCCTGGCAGCCAAGCGGGCTATTCAGCAGGCATAAGCCCTATGGGTAGTGGACCAGGGGTGCCTATTTGAGCTAGATGTGCATGTGACCACAGATGAACACAGACGGTTTTGTTTGGGGCCTGTGGCAGTGCACAGAGCACTTGAGAACACCAGTAGGCTTTTGGTCCCAACTATGGAAGGGAGCTGAGTTCTGTTATTCCTTGATAGAGAAACAGCTAGCAGCTATATATGCCACCCTTCAGGCTTGTGAGAGTGTGACAGGGCAGGGTGCAGTCATTGTGTGGATGACTTAGCCTATAGCAGGATGGGTGCATTCATGGGTAACGACCCCCTGGACTGGGATGGCACAGACATCCACTTTGGCAAAGTGGAGTGCCTACTTGGAGCAGTGGAGTATGCTGAGTACAAGTACCTTAGCAGCAGAGCTGCAAGAGGTCTTGGGACCTATAGTCCTAATGCAAGATAAGGTCATGGGGCCTAAAGACCCTGAGCCTTCAGCGTTTAAAGGAGGGTGTCCCTCCACTCTCGATAGGCCATGGTACACAGATGGGTCTAGCCAAGGTGCTATAACTGCTTGGACCGCTGTTGCAGTCCAACCTAGTACTGACACCATATGGTATGAAACCGGGTGTGGACAAAGTAGCCAATGGGCTGAACTTAGAGCAGTGTGGATGGTGATCACCAAGGAGGTGACACTGATGGTAATCTGTATCAATAGCTGGGTGGTCTACCAAGGCTTAACTTTGTGGCTAACTACCTGGAAAATACAGAAGTTGCTAGTCGGCCACCAACCCATTTGGGGTCAAGCCATGTGGCAAGACCTCTGGGAAATGGGTCATCAGAAACAGGTAACTGTTTATCATGTGTCAGGCCATATGCCTTTGGCCACCCCCGGCAATGATGCTTGGCCAAGGTCCAATGGTTAGAGTCGGCACCTACATGAGATGTGGCCTTGTGGCTACACTGGAAACTGGGACATGCAGGGGGTAAACTGATACAACATGTCTATACACGTTGCGGTCTGTCCCTGCCCATGCAAGACATTTGGGAGGCTTTTCAGAAATGCCTGGCGTGTGCTCAGGCACGCCCTAAACAGAGGCAGCTGTCCAATGTTACACAACAAGTAACAACAGGGCGAGTGCCCTTGACCAGGTGGCAAATAGACTACATCGGGCCGCTGCCAAAGTCACAAGGGTATACGCATGTGCTAACAGATGTGGACACAGCCACAGGCCTGTTGTTCACCTACACTTGCAGGGTGGCTGACCAACAGAACACCATCCAGGCCCTGAAACACTTATATCCCCTGTATGGTCGCTCTCTGGCCGTTGAGACTGATAGAACACATTTCACTGGATGACACCTACAACACTGGGCACAACAAATGGACATAAAGTGGAGATTCCGTGTGCCATACAACCCGCAAGCTGCAGGTATGATTGGGCAATATAATGGGCTCTTGAAGAATGGGTTATACTTGCATGTCACACTCCTGTCTTTGTGGGGCTGGAGTTCCAGGCTGGACCTGGTGCTCTAAACCTCAAATGAACAGCCACAGAAAGGCAGCACGGCCCTGGTGGAGGTTTTGTTACAACAGGCTCAGTTGTAGATACACACTAAGGATGACCTCCTCCAACCAGGTATGGCGATGAATGGTAACCTGTTGTTACCTGACCTAGTGCACCTGAAGGCAGGGGAATAGAAAACCTGGCTGTGGCCATGGACCCTCCAAGCTCCCCATTGCCAGTGGTTGGCCATTGTAGCTCCCTGGGGGAAAGGCCTACAGTATGACTTGCATGTTACTCCTTGGGTGTTCAATACATGGCCCCGTGGTTGACTGCTCACAGGGGAATGGCCAGGGAAAGAGCCCTTCTCCGGGGGACACATGTACTGTCTGTGTGGCCTATTATGAGCTCCCCTGTGACTTTGGCACAGATACAGGACCCAAAGGAACCATGGGGAGCTGAGAAGGTGTGGTACCATCGCCCAGGGCAGAAGCCCTTGGCAGCTGCATTGTTATCCCGGGATGAAAAGTTCGCCTCTATGTTGCCTGAGGGACATGATCTACCTTTGTTAGTACCTGTGCCTGCTCTGTCATTTTGACCGTAGGTTAACATGCTCCAACTGCATTGTGGACTGGGCCCACACCTATGCTGAGATGACCAATGTTTCCAGCTGTTGGTCTGTACCACCCTTCCAGCAGCAGCTGTGCCTTGGCACATGCATTCAGCATCTGCAGAGAACTGGACATGCTGGAGACTTGGGGTTCCATAACAATGCCTGGAACATGATGCAGCAAGCTTTGGACAAAGGACATTTCAAGACCCACAGCATGCCTGCCCCCTGGCTGGCCCATAGTGTTTATGATGGGTGGGGCTGGCTAGTGGGGGAACATGTAGTAGCCCCAGCCCAAGCAAAGCAGTGCATAGAGCAACACTGGGGTAACACCACTGTGTGGGATGGATACCCATCACAGCCTGTGTAAACATAACACATGTCATCACACTGAACATATGGTAGAACAAGCGGTCCCACCAAGGTTGGCCCCCAATGGATTTTGTGCCCCCCTAGGAGTTTATGGGTCTGTGAGGACACAGGGTGGCCTTACCTACCAGCAGACATTGTACCTGGGAGTGACCTTATGTACCTGCCACTGTTCTCCCCATGTTGCCCAGATGCCTGCATAAATGGGAGGTGCTATGCTCTCAGCTTCTGCGAGTGTGATGAGCCCCCTGGTGGTTCTACCCCTTGACAATGACTATCCCTGGAGCAGGTGTCATAACTGTAGAATTACAAGTTACTGTTCTTGCACAGCACACCACTCAGGTTCTGAATTCCACCTGAGTGGCCTCCTCCTATTAACAGATGAGGTTGATCAGATCAGAAGGGTGGTGTTGCAAACCCAATGGCCTTAGACATAGTAACTGCTGCCTAAGGAGGCACCTGTGCCCTTTTAGGAACACAATGTTGTACCTTTATCCCTAACAATCAGCAGAAAAGAACAGCGGCCCTGCAAGGGGTGTCATGGGAGATTAAGGCAGTCAAGAGCCTTGCTGATGAACCCCTGCAGAGAGGGTGGGCATCCCTAGGCTCTGGCCTATGCTAGGCCCTAATAGTCATGAGTAGCATAGCTGGGATCCTGGTAGTGAGCTGTTGCTCTCTGTATTGTTGTTGTGAGTTATGGATTCAGGGCTCTGCCCTATGGGTATGTGTTTCTGCCCAGAGGATGCCCCTGGCCTAGAGGGTGGAAAGTAAGGGAAATGGCTGTGCTTTAGTCAGGAGTAGGCTGGGATAGACTTCCAGCACAGCATGACTCAGTGGGTTTGGAGTGCAGGTTTACAACCCCGCAAATTTATGTAACCATGTCACGTGAGTCACATTAGGTGATCACCCACATGAGCTCGTGCTTGGCTTGGAGCCACTATTGTCTGTAAAAGGTATAATTACCCTGCTAATGCTGCACATATGGCTTGCTCATGCCCACAGAGAGAGTAAAGCCATGTTGAAACTGTCTACAATTCCTTGAGTGTTTTTCCAGCTACCTGCCACTCACCCACTGACTCCCCTCGGACCTCAGTTAGAACCTGACAATAGCTTTTAAAGATATAATGAGACTGCATATTTAATAGACTACAGTATAGAATAAAGATAACTTTTATATGCATTGGGAAAACAAAACAAATCCTATGGTTCACTTTACTGCAACATTTGCTTCACTGGGGTGGTTTGAAACTGAACCTACAGTATCTCTGAGGTATGCCTGTATATGCCCCCATGGCAACCAATATGTACTACATATCATAGCATTTGTAACATATATAGTTACAACTGACTGCTTCTCTGTCTCCATCATCATACTTGATGTCCCTGGATTGTAAGAGCTATATATTTCCCCAGCAGTTTTCCTATTGTACATGACAGGGAAATTTTATTGTACAAATAAATCAATAACTACATATAAAGGTCTTTTTTCAATGCCTAGGAAAGAGTAGGAGGTCAATATATTTCAATTCTTTATCAATTATCTCAGTCTGTGGTGAAGATGATGGTATTACAATCTCCTAGTAGAGTTCCCTCTGCTTTTTATTTTGACCTTTTGCATGAAGTACTAGGCCATTAGGTGAGTCTTTTTACCTAGATCTAAGCCAATTTTTACTGCTGAGTTTCAGAATCCAAACCCTAATAATCTCCTCATAATAGGAGATTAAGTCCCTATTTCCATTTCTGGGCCTTCTTTTAAAAAGTGAACACTAGAGAAAAATGTCCATAACAATAGTTCAAGACACATTCTTCAGACACCACAATGCCATGATGACGTGGGTAAATGCGATTCTTCCAATAAACATGCTCATGGCTAGATATTTGTTAAATTTAAAATATTATCCAGGCTGGGTACAGTGGCTCATTGTTGGAATCTCAGCACTTTGGGAGGCTGAGGCAGGCAAATTGCTTGAGCTCAGGAGTCTGAGACCAGCCTGGCTAACATGGTGAGATCCTGTCTCTACAAAAAATACAAAAATTAGCTGGGCATCATGGTGCATGCCTGCAGTCCCAGCTACGTGGGAGGCTGAGGCAGGAGGATTACCTGAGCCTGGGAGGTGAGGCTGCAGTGAGCCATGATTGCACCATTGCACTCCAGCCTGGGAGACAGATCCACTTAAAGATCCACTAACTTGCAGAGGTTTTCCATAAAGATACGTGGTATCTGGTATTTCACATCTATTCATAACTAGAATATGAGTCTTTATCTGTCAGTGTTTCTTTTTTTCCTTTTGAGACAGGATCTCACTCTTTTACCCAGGCTGGAGTGCAGTGGCATGATCTGGGTTCACTGCAACCTTAACTTCTCCGGGATCAGGTGATCCTCCCATTTCAGTCTCCCCAGTAGCTGGGACTACAGGTGCACACCACCATGCCTGGCTATTTTTTTTGTATTTTGTAGAGAGGGTGTCTAGCTTTGTTCAGGCTGGTCTTGAACTCCTGGGCTCAAGCAATCAGCCTACCTCACCCACCCAAAGTGCTGGGATTACAGGCGTGAGTCACCGTGACCAGACAGTGTTTCTTAATAAGGACACTTCAGATATTCTGGATAGCAAAAGTCTTTGTTCTATGGAACTATCCCCTGCTCCACTGGAAATGTTATATTCCTGGACCCTCTTGATAGCTCTCTCTCTCCAATCACTGTGGCAGCCAACAATGCCTCTACACATTTCCAAACTGTCTCTGGCAGGAGTGAGGTGCAGGAAAACAAAATTTACCACACTTGGCTGAGAATCATTTTGAGTTGGATTATTCATGTAACTTCTAAAATGTACTCATTTACCTAATACAATTATCTCACTCATGATAGCAAGGCAGGGAAATTGCAAAGATTACTTCTTTCCCTCTCAAACTGACCCGTCTTTTTGGACATACAGTAGTCAAATGTTAGAAAAGTCAACAATTGCATTAATTGTTGACCACAGGTACATTTGCTAAATGTTATCTTTTAAACATTTTTACACATACTAACATTTAACTAAATACGCAGAATTTGGAACACCTTAAAATATAAAGGAATGACTCTGAAAAATAACAACTCTTCAAGAATTATGACCGAGAGGTATTTTCAATTGAATAGGAATTACGTAAAATGTATACTATGAATAAATTTATGTTAGCCATTCTACTTTGGCTTATGAGGTATAAGTTACTGAGAACTTTATTTTTAATATCATAAATGGGTATTAAATACTTTCAAATGCTTTTTTCTCATTGTAAAACAAAATTATGAAAATGAAGACCAATCATGTTGTATTTTGATGATAAGAATGATGAGTCACATGTAAGCCCATAATGCATGGGAATTCTTGCCTTTCTTATTATGACATTTAACCTCACTGCAACCGGAAAAAAATCCATTAAATAAATGATTCAAATACATCAAGTAACAAAGGCTTCTGAAGTACAGTATTTCTCGAGTCAAATGGAAATGTTAACTAAGTCCTTATTTAGACTGAAAAATCTAACCCTTTTTGTTATAAAATAACTGCTCTGGCAGACTTCTCGCACTGTTCTGAAGAGGTCAGGCACTCCTGCCTTTCCTCTTTGTACCCTTTTGCCCAACACCCTTTTTTATTTTTAAAGAATATTTATCGTTTTTTAGGACCTATAGCACTATACTAGGCACTCTGAATTGTGTCGGGTAAAAAATGAAAAAAGCGAAAAAAAAAAAACCATATTAAAAAACCCCACTATTTTAAAAATAATTTATTTTCTAGATAGCAAAAACTTTAAAAAGAACTAGATGAAACAGGCATGCATGCTGCAAGTGATAAAGTGGCAAAATAGGGCGGCAGAAAGAACACTAAACTTGAGTTAGAAAACTTGGGATCAGGCTCCTCTGAGTGACATTGGGCAAGGCATTTACATCTACTTTTCTTTTAAGTCCCAGCTTTCTTTTCTGTGAAATAAGAATAATAACATTTCTCTTAAAGTTGTTCTGAGAATTAACAAGCTAGCTCTCTGAATGCACCACCATAGTATAATGACTAGCACATAAAACTAGCCACTCATTAAATGTTTCTTTTCCATAAAGTCCAGAAAAGAAAAACAAGGTAAGATTACTAGCTGGTGAAGTTTTTCATCATATTACGTTAATTGGTCTAAATTTCATAATCTCTATGGAGAAAAAGCCCTGATCTTCAAGAGCAGAAAAGCCCTAGTTATCTTCAATTAAACCTGTTTCTGCCAATCCATTCTCCACTTTCAGTACTATTCTGTGGGGCTCAGCAAAGAAAAAGGTTCAGGGGTCCATGTGCAGGTTTGTTACACAGGTAAACTTGTGTCACAGGGATTGGTTGTACAGATTATTGCTGTCACCCAGTAGTTATTTTTTTCTGATCCTCTCCCTCCTTCCAACCTCCGCCCTCAAGTAGGCCCCAGTATATGTTGTTACCCTCTTTGTGTCCATGTGTTCTCATCATTTAGTGCCCACTTATAAGTGAGAACATGTGGTATTTGGTTTTCTGTTCCTGCATTAGTTTGCTAAGGATAATGGCCTCCAGCTCCATCCATGTTCCCACAAAAGACATGATCTTGTTTGAAAAAGTTGTATCTTATGGCTATATATTAATTGTAGTAGCCAAATGAGAACATATTCTTTATTGTATTAGGAAGATGAGTGGGTCTACAAGGGTAGTTATAAGAGGTAGAGCCAAAAACAGAAGACAAGCATAATAAGAAAGTAGCAAAAAAAAGTTAACAGCTGAGTTTCCAACTGCGGCACTATTTACATTTTATATAATACTTTGCTGTGGAGGGTTATCCTGTGCACTGTCGGATGTGAAGCAGCATCCCTGGCCTGCAGTCAAACCCCACCAGTAATGGCAATTGAGAATGTCTCCAGATATTGTCAAATGTTCCTTTAGGAGGCAAAATTCCCCTGGATGAGAACAACTGATTTAGATGGTAATAGAAAGGAGGAGGAAAGAGTGAGGTAAGTAATAATACTGCCCACAAAATTCACAATTAAAAAGAAGTACAATTTTAAAAGACTTATCAACACAAAAATGATATATATTTATATAAATCACGTCAGGGGAAAACTATCAGTAGTAATTCTCCAGTATATAGTACAGTATCTACCTGATACTACACAAGAAGAGTGAATGCAATGTAATGAACTGTGTCAAAGGTCAGAAGCTGAGAGAAGAGAAAAATAAATTGTGTGGGGGTAGAGAAAAAGATATGAAAGTGAGTAAGCTCAGGAGTAACTTTTTCAGTATGCTGATTTAAATTTTCCTTTTAATTATTTTACTTATTGTTTTTTCCAAAACAATAACTGAAGAACTCATGGCAGTGGATTTTGCCCCTTTTATGGGTAGGCAGGTGGTCAAACAGGTTGAGATGATCAGAAATAAAGGGTTATTGGAAAGCAAAGTCAGATTAAGACACAAAAAGTCTTTGCCAAATTTCCAATTTTGTCTTTTTTATATTAACTTGTAATAATTCTTTTTCAATTACATATATTGTGAATATCTTCTCTAATTTGCAACTTGTCTTTTCATTCTTTTTAAGGTGACTCTTGATGAAAAGAATATCACAACTGTAATTCAATAAAATTTAACAATATTTTCCTTAATGGGCTTTTTCATTTTCTCTCTACTTGAAAGATGTTCTCCTAAAATTTGTATAGTTTTGCTTTTCATATTTAAGTCTCTACTCCACTTAGAGTTGATATTTACATATGATATAAAGTAGGGGTCAAATTTCATTTTCCTCTTAATGGATAATCAATGATCCCAGTATACTTATCGAAAAGTCAACCCTTATCCTAATGCTAGCTCTTTTATATACCAACTTACCACCTATAGATAGATGTCTCTAAGCAATCTATTTTGTTCCACTGGTCAGTCTGTCTATCTTTTACCAGTATCACACTCTACTAATCACTAAAGTGTTATATTAATCTTCATATCTTATAAGTCTCCCTACTTTATTCTTCTTCCTCAAGAATGTCATATCATTATCTTTAATCTCATATTTCTTTATTAAACAGACATTTTATATTCTCCCTGATAATTTTTAATATATAAAATATTTATGAGTCTGCTTCTTTGGAACATGGTTTCTGACACTCATTCATGATGCCTTGGTTTATAATTTTTGACAGTAAATTCATATTTTGGGGGAATTTTACCTGTGGAAATTTTTGGGGTCCTATATTGAAGGTAGATTCCTTCAATGAGAATTTATGTTTGCTTCTGCCAGCTATGTGGGACTACCTTAAGTTCTTGGCTTTAATTTTTGTTTTTTGTTTTGTTTTGTTTTGTTTTTTGGTGTCACTTATGTAGTGTGAACTTCAATAGCAAACCCACAATACCAGCTTGATATTCAAATGATCAAAGAGATATTTCATTCCTATGCTCAATGTCAAGGTTTAAATTAACCAATTTTCCTTGCAGTGTCATGGGAAGTGATAGCTGATTTTACTAGGTACCCTTCCAATAAAGATGTAGATATTTGGACGTCCATACTGAGGGGACCTTAAGTATAGACTCTCCACCTTGGATGTGTCCAGGATTTTGACTGTCTCCTGTTACTCTTTCAATAGGAGGCCATGAAAACAAAATTGTAACCCAGAATTTACCAGGTTCAGCAGGTATCCTTAAGGCTTAACTCTCTGAACACTACTTTTATGTAGGGTTTGTGTTTGTTTGTTTTAGCCTTTTAGTATTTGCCATCTTTCCAGTTCATAGTTGCATATAAACACTATTTTTATATTTCACATTATTTTTAGTTGTTTATCATGAGATGTCAGGGTACCTAAGTTCACCATACTACCAAGACATAAAGTTTAAATTTTATTTTATTTTTCCCTCAGCTTTATCCTTTACGTTGTTTCTTTTAGAATATCTTTAATCCTTTTTCTTTCTGGTTTCAAAAAGAAACAAATACTCATTTTGAAAAAAATTCAAATGGTATGGAAGTATAAAAGTAAAAAGTTGTAGCCCCCATCCCACCCTCCACATAACCCCAAGGAAAAGACACTGTTAATTGTTGGCTCTTATATAATATTTATAATTTTATAAATTGTTAGGCTCAGTGGACTTACCACCGTATACCACCATTCAATATGCTGTACAAGCTTAAATTTAGAATGTCCCTATGTAGCTGTTATGCTTGTTAAAGGAACTCAATATCTGAACTGGCTTTGGGCTACTACTTCTCTGGCTATGTGCTGAAAACCCATGGTAACTTATTTAAAGGATGGCCTGATTAAAATATTCCTCCTACCATAAAGGTTATTTGATGTGAAAAAAAGATTGCCAATGTTTGTTTTAAAGCTTGTGTATTTTATTCAAAAATGGCTCAAATGTAGTTTTTGGTAAACTTTTGGAAACAAGGACAGAGGCTCTTTAAGAACTAAAATTGATTTCTGACAGAGATAAGTCATAGAGTCTGCAAGAAAATCTGCTGCAAAATTTATTCAAGAAACAAACTGAATAAAAAGTAATATTTATATCAACCATGGTTTCAAGAAATAGTGATAGAGACAGGAAAAGAAATAGGTGGAAGTTTTTTTTTCTATATTATAAAAAGCTGATGACAGAATGAGAGAAAAATTCTAGACAATTTAAAAAAAAGCTTTACAAGAAAGGAAATGTAATTATAACTATTTGGTGTTACAGAGAATAATATTTATATAACATCAATAAGGTAAACATTTGTCTTTGGTTTAACTAACTATATTTCAAGGATGGGATAACAAAGAGGTACTAGGTGGTAAAAGTATGCTAAGTAATCATCCGTGATAATAGACAAATGATCTATAACTTCTTTCTATAATGTCTCATATTGGTAAACCTAGAGATAGCAGTTAAAAAAAAAACATATTTAGAAACAGGTACCTGAACAGTAGCAAACAATTTTCTTGTTTTTGTTTTTTTTTTTTGAGATGGAGTCTCACTCTGTCACCCAGGCTGGAGTGCAGTGGCGCAGTTTCGGCTCACTGCAACCTGTGCCCCCCAGGTTCAAACAATTCTCCTGCCTCAGCCTCCTGAGTAGCTGGGATTATAGGTGCCTGCCACCACGCTAATTTTTGTATTTTTAGTAGAGGTGGGGTTTCACCATCTTGGCTAGGCTGGTCTTGAACTCCTGACCTCAAGATCCACCCGCCTCAGCCTCCCAAAGTGCTGGGATTACAGGCATGAGCCACTGTGCCTGGCTAGGCACAATTAAAAGCAGTTATCTGTAGATGAATTCCAAGGGTTGGGGCACTCAGTACTATTTAACATGTACACATGATACATGAATAAAAATTTTAAAAGAAGAAAAGAGTAAGGCCATAATAGAGAATCTAAGGTTGCATGTGCATTTTCACTCCACTCTGTGTTTTAGCACCCAAGAAAGGCAATGTAATGTCATGAGTGCTGGATTCCGATACATACAAATCCCAATTTGAATTCTGGCTCACTAACTGACTAACTTGAAAGTCCTTGGGCGAGTCAGTTAATGTTCTTTAGAGTATATTCCTTTATACAGAATCTGGAAATAATGATTCCTATCATGCAGATTTATTTTGAGGCCTAACTATAATCTATATGTAGCATAGGGCACTTAAAAATGCTCAATTAACAGCAATTTCTATCATTAATGATTATCTCTCTTCTTGCCAATAATAACTACATGAAACCTCATGTATCCTACGACTTCATTTTCATTTTGAAATCTGAATCACATACCAATCAGTTTAATATTATCATCTATACTTTACAGCTAAGCAAAAGAGATTAAGTAAACTTGCCCCAATTCTCCTATTAGTAAGAAATTAAATTAGCAAGAAAACTGTATCCTCTTAGTTTACTTAATGTCTCATGTAAACAAACAGGAAAGCATAGAAAATAAGAAGTGATAGTCTATTCTGCTTAGTAGAATGTTTTTACCATAAACTTAGCTATAAGGTGATTAATGGTGGGAGAGATAGAAGAAAATTTCCAAACAGAAAATAACTGTGAACCTAGGTATCAGCCCAAAGCCCAAGGTTTTCTAATACTCAAAAGATAAAAAGAAACTTAATTCTTTATACTTAAAGTAATATATAGATATCTATTTTTTGAAACAGGGTCTCACTCTGTCTCCCAGGATGGAATGCAGTGTGGTACAATCAGAGCTCACTGCAGCCTCAGCATCCAGGGCTCAACCCATCTTCCCACTGCAGCCTCCTGAGTAGCTAGGACCACAGGCACAAGTCGGCACACACCACCACACTCAGCTAATTAAAAATTTTTTTTTTGCCCCGTCTCTATTAAAAATACAAAACATTAGCCGGGCATGGTGGTGGGCGCCTGTAATCTCAGCTGCTCGGGAGGCTGAGGCAGGAGAATCGCTTAAACCCAGGAGGCGGAGGTTGCAGTGAGCTGAGATAGCGCCACTGCACTCCAGCCTGGGCAACGGTGCGAGACTCTGTCTTAAAAAATCAAAATAAAATTTTTGTAGAGACAGGGTCTCACTATGTTTCCCAGGCTGGTTTTGAATCCTAAGCTCAAGCCATCCTCCTGCCTCAGTCTTCCAAACTGCTGGGATTACAAGTGTGAGCCACAGTGCTCAACTTCTAAGTACAATATTGCTAACAAGTTAGATTCAATAGTGATCATGTGCCTTCCTTAACTAACTCTGTTATTCATTTGTACCTAGGCCCTCATAATTTTGTAAAGCATGCTCTAAAATTTATCTTTTCTTTAAGATGACAAAGGAGAACAATTACATATAATTTCCAGGAATGTGGGCTTGAATGTAGTAACTTTTTACACTTGGTATCTGGCCTGGTTATGATTCATGGGTCATAGGAAAAAAACCTCGCATGTCTCACTCCTGTGACAACTACTCCCTACATCTCAAGCACACTGTTTAGGACACCATTAATCATCTGTGAACCAGCTTTGAAGGGCCAGACCTGCAAATCCAGGTCCATTAAAAATGAAACAGAAAAGGTAAACTTTTTGAGGGCAGAGACTTCATCAGCCTTGTTTATTGCTGTCACCAGTGCCCATTACAATGCTTGGCAAATAGCACTCAGTAAATATTTGTTGAATGAATACATTTTTAAAAAGTAAATACTAATTCCTAAGTACTTATTTGAGTTTTCAACATACAAAGACAAAATGATCAAGTACAAAGTAAAATAATGAATTAATTTTATAGCTCATGACATATTTCCTTAATTTTTAAAAAATCACATAATATAGATTGAATGAAGGGCTACCTATTCAAAATAAAAATTCTGCTTCTTACACACATGCAAAGTCAATCTTATGGTTTAACTACTGTCTCATAATGTGGCAATTTTACCCACCCTTTATTAGTAAAAATAATAGTAATAGTAACTGTAACACTAATTTCTAATCTAAACTCTTATAGCCACTATAAAAATATAAGCTTTATATACATTATCTCATTCACTCTTCATGACAAACTTATAAGATAGGTATTGTCACCACACTTTACAGATGAAGAAACCAGAGTTCAAAGAAATAATTTGCCTATTTTGTTCTATAAAATGGTGAAAGCCAGATAAAATCAGTTTAATTCTAAAATACTTTGTTTTCCAGCAGAGACAGTTAACATACATACATAGGCTCACATTACATCTAGCATGCTGTCTTATCCCAGGCACTAGAGAATATTCGCCCATTTTTTCAACATTTTTGAACACCTATTATGTTCCAGGCACTATGCTAGGTTCCCTTAAAGATCACTTGTAATTCAGAAATACACATAAAAAAAGACACATAGCCAGATTCTTCTATAGAATCATAGTGCTAAGAAGTAGAGTCTGACAGTTTCTCCACTCTATACTTATCTATGTGTGATATGTGTGCTTTTGTTTGTCCTACTAAACTATATGCTTCTTTGAGGCAGGGTGATATCAGATTCATCTTTTTGGGTCCCCAAAAAAGGTCTAGCCTGGAGCTTTGGTCATAACAAGTTTTCAATATACACTGCTAAATATAAAAATATACATAAACTGAACTAATTTTCCTTGGGTAAGAAAAAATTTAAATAAAAATGTTATCTTCCAATTTTTTTGTCAATTATCTTACAACTTTAAAAAAACCCTCACACAAATGCCAAAACAAGATAGCTTTATTATTTTAAATATTTTACTTTATTGGTAAGGTTTAATATGATTGTTAAATTTTAATGGAAAATATAAAATATATTCTGATAAACAGAATAATCTACGTAAACAGGTTTGTTTGCTTTTCATATATTATAACCTTAGGTAATTTATTTTTAATAATACAGCTTTTCCCTACAATCCACATGTGATTGCATAGAGATAAAAAGATTCCATTTTAAAAAGTATAACAAAAATTTTTCTATATTTCTCAGAGCTATTATTATGATTACAGAAATACATAAACACTTGATTCTGTAAGAATTATATATAAAAAAAGAAATCACATCCTGACAGGACTGACACTATACTTTGCTTCTTAGTCTAGATAAAAATAAAATCAATTTGAAAGGACAGATTTTAATCTCAGATGTTACTGAGCATTTTTTTTTTTTTTTGGTGGAAAAAAGATATGTAGCAATTCATGCTATGCATTAGAGATCAGGATCTGGCCCTAAGTTTACATGATTGATGGGCTTCTATTTGAACAGGCACAAATGTGAATGGCAACTGTAATAATGCTTACAGAGAGAGTTAATGCAACCTCAACCAGTTTCCCCTGTTATCTTCAGCATAACATTACTTCCACTACAGCAAAATGTTTTTGAAACCCACACATAAAATCCTATGCACTGCTTAAAAATAACACAAAACAATCTATACATACACACATTCAAAATATGATTCTAATAGGCAGGACAGCCACTTACGTTAACTACTCATTGCAAAGACCATTCAATAAGCAGTTTCTAAAATTACATGTTTAGCAAGGGTACAAATCACTCACTTTTTAGTCATAAGGAAACTCTGACGATAGAATAGCTCGTTATATAGTGGTAGTTTTTTAATACATTCTTCACTGATCACATACACACATATTTATTTCACTGGGCCTGGTTTCTCACTGGAAATTCCATCTGGCTCTAAAATCAGAAACTTCCTTAGACTCGTTCTTCTTTGACAGAAAAGAAATACTGCAGTAATATCTTCTGGCGACCTGACAGTGGGCTGGCTTTAAGTGTACCCAGAAGAGAAAAAGGACACAGCCCAGAACACTGGCCATGCAATAATGTCCTACTTGTTTTTCTATTTTTCCTCAGAATCGCAGTTAATTCTTCTTGATGTGATAATATAGAAATGAATATATATATATATGTATATATATGTATACATATATATGTAATATAGAAATGAACCTCTGGCAGGCATAAACTTACCTTACATATTTAATATAATTAAACTGTACTTCTGGTATCTAGTAGTAAGATCTTAAGTAATTCATCCCATATAGTAATATTTGACCTTCCAACCTTATAGAATAATTATGGTAATAAAGGGAAGTAGCATTTACAAGAGTCAACTTCTAGGTTATGTGTCACATGCTTTACGTATATTTTCACATTTAATATTCTAAAGCAACTCTGAGATACATATGATCATTTCCACTTTACATACAGGAACATTGAAGATCAGAAATTTGAAGTAACACGGTAATAAATAGCAGAACCAGGAATCAAACCTAGGTCAAAGTGACTACACTAATGATGAAATGAAATAATAAAGCGAACAGGTAAATATGAAAGTAAAAAGACCCAGTAATTTCAATTCAAGTAATTAATCAATAACTTAAATCACACTAACTCTCCCACTGATAATAACTGTAAATGGTGAAAAAATACTAAAGCCAATAAGCAAAACACAATTATTTGAAGACATACTAGAGAGTGACCAAATGTAGGCAGAAATAGAAAGAGTGAGGATTTGACCCTTGAAAGAAGATAACATCACTGGGCAACATATAATTCTACATTTGCATGGCTCTCCTGAGGTACAATGGTATATGAGCAAGTAGAACTTAAGCAGAAAGCCACAGTCTTACTTGCTTGAAGTATCAGAGGCCAGAATTCAGGGTTGAGAGAATGGCCGAAAATCGAGGGTCGGGGTGGGGGGGGGGGGCCCAGAAAGGAAGAAAATACAGAGGAGGAGTTACAATATTTGTATATTGATTCTGACCTACGCTGGCACCTAAACTGTACATGCATGGGGAAGACTCCAGAAAACCCAGTGGAAAGTAACAGCTGGAAAGCAAAAATAAGGATTTCTTCTACTGCCCATTACATGAGACAAAGAGTTTCGAGTTTGAATCCCATCAAATAAAAGCATATTAGTAACACCTCAGGCTTTCCACAGAAATCCATAAAGGACCACATTTTAGGAGTAAATATTATATCCCCATACTAAGGAAGTCACCTAAGGATTAAGAACAAAACCAAAATAGATCCACTCTCTAACAAAACATCAAACCAAGCCTTCACTAGATAAATGTGAGCAGCTACTGATTTAATTGCTAGAAAAAAGGTCAATATTCTTCAGAAGAAGATAACAGAATCTAGAGTCTCTACAGTGTGTCATCTATATCTAATATACAATAAAAAATTTCTTAGAAATGTAAAGAAACAGAAAAATATAAACCAAAGTCCACAGAAAAAGCAGCCAATAGAACACACTCTGAGATGATTCATACATGTACCTTATGGCAGCTATTACCAAGAACATAAAGAAAAAGATCATCATAATAAATGCCCAAATAGCATTTCAGCAGAGAAATAAAACCAATAAAAAAGAACCAAGTATACCTAAAAATGGATAAAATTTTATATATATTTTACCATAACAAATATTTTTCAAAAGCATCACATGCAAATTAGGAAACTAAAAAGTATAGTATCAAGATGAAAAATTCACTGGATAGGCTTAAAGCACATTGGATATGGCAGAGAAACCAGCCAGTGAACTTGAAGAAACAGAGAAATTTCTAAAGAATAGTTAGTTCTACGTAAGTTTTATTACATGAAATATCTGTGACAATTGCCTGAATACTATATGGGACATGATCAAAAAGAAGATATATACTAAAAATGTAGTAATGATTAGAAAGAGTCTTCACTAGAATGAGCTTTACTAGAATAAGAAGTTGAATTAATGTTAACAATTCATAATGAGGTTGGGTGCAGTGGCTCATGCCTATAATCCCAGCACTTTGGGTGGCTGAAACAGGAGGATTGCTTGAATCCAGGCGTTTGAGACCAGCCTGGGCAACATGGCAAGACCACATTTCTTTTTTTTTTTTTTTTAATTATACTTTAAGTTCTAGGGTACATGTGCATAATGTGGAGGTTTGTTACATATGTATACATGTGCCATGTTGGTGTGCTGCACCCATTAACTCATCATTTACATTAGGTATATCTCCTAATGCTATCCCTCCCCGCTCCCCCTGCCTCACGACAGGCCCCAGTGTGTGGTGTTCCCCACCCTGTGTCCAAGTGTTCTCATAGTTCAATTCCCACCTGTGAGTGAGAACATGCGGTGTTTGGTTTTCTGTCCTTGCGATAGTTTGCTCAGAATAATGGTTTCCAGCTTCATCTATGTCCCTATAAAGGACACGAACTCATCCTTTTTTATGGCTGCATAGGATTCCATGGTGTATATGTGCCACATTTTCTTAATCCAGTCTATCATTGACGGACACTTGGGTTGGTTCTAAGTCTTTGCTATTGTGAATAGTGCCGCAATAAACATACGTGTGCATGTGTCTTTAGAGCAGCATGATTTATAATCCTTTGGGTATATCCCCAGTAATGGGATGGCTGGGCAAGACCCCATTTCTACAAAAAATCCAAAAATTAGCTGGGCATGGTGACGTGCAGCTGTAGTCCTAGTTACTCAGGAGGCTGATGTGGGAGGATCAGGAGGTTAAGGCTGCACTGAGCCACGTTCATGCCACTGCACTCCAGCCTGGGCTACAATGCAAGACCCTATCTCAATATGTGTGTGTGTGTGTTTGTGTGTGTGTGTAAGTAAATAAAATAAACTTGTTCATTTTGAAACGTCAATAATTTTTCTTAATTTCTTACCCATGATATAACCCATAAATGTTATCCATAAACGTTACTCATAAATGTCAACAATTTTTCTTAATTTCTTACCCATAATAATAAAAGATGGCCCTAGTTTAAACAAATATGGAAAAGGAAATCTTACCTAAGTTCATTTACACAGTATAACTATAAGTATGATTATAAATATAAATGCTATACCATCTCTAAAGTCATAGGGCATTTCATTTGTTGATGCATGTAGTATGTATCCTGTGATCTTGAATCTGCAAACCTATTGTTTAAACTGTGATGTCAAGTAAACAAAGCAAGCAAAATGATAGCTATTGCTTTAAATTTTAACAAATAAAGCTAGAGAGTAGATAGGAAAATGAATGATTAAGGAACTGTCGATGTCCAAGAAATGGTGGTGCCAGATATTACTAGGCAAAACATGTAGATCTAGTCATAGATCATGTCTTATCACAAGTGAAATAACATCTTTTCAGAGGCTGAACAGAAGAAATTTGTTTTCAAAATTCATTTTTCTTTTCTAATTCTATTCTCAGTTATATATATATACACACACACATATATATACACACACGTATATACACACTTATACACACACATATATATGTGTATTATATATTATATATATATATATATGATAGAGTTATGGCTTGAATTATGTTTCTCCAAAGATATGTTCAAGTCCTAACCTCTAGTACCTATGAACGTGAACTTATTTGGAAATATAGTCTTTATAGATGTAATTAAGATGAGGTCGTACTGAATTAGGGTAGGCCCTAATCCAATCCTTATAAGAAGAGCAGAAGAGAAACAGACACACAGGGAGAATGCCACGTGATGATGAACGCAAAGATTGAAGTAATATGTCTACAAGCCATGGAATGCCAAAAATTACTGGCAACACCACAGCCAAGCGAAAGGAACAAATTCTCCCCACCAGCCTTTAAAAAGCAAGGCTCTGCCAACAACTTAGTTTTGGACTTCTAGCCTCCAGAACTGTGAGAGAATAAACTTGTTATTTTAAGCTACACAGTTTATGGTAATTTGTTATAGCAGACCTAGAAAACTAACATTAATAGAACAAAATTATCTGTTTCTTTTTATTTTTCTAGTGGAAATATTGAATCAGTTTTTCAGACCAAATAAACATCTGATCGATGTATACATAAAAGAGATTTAATCCCAAGAAGATTCCTGAAATCACTCTGTCCTATAAATGGAATATTTCTCCAAATAATAGTGGTTGACTTCAGTTAAAATTTTAGAACAGTCCATGCATACCCTACATTTTAAAACAAAATTTGGAATGTACATAGTTTCTATGAGACTCAGATTAATAACCGTTGGTATAATGTTTTCTAATGGGGTTTCTGTATAAATCACATTTTCATATTTTTTAAACATGAACGCTAAACTGCTTGTTTGGACACTTCAATGTGAACAAAATTTAGCAGCAGTAAAACAGATACAATGATGTAAAACAAGTTTGGCATAAACAGAATGAGCAAATTCATTGTTCTTTTTTAAGAATTGAGCTTCCTATGAAGAAACCTGTTTTCAATTATTTTGCAGAGTGGGATAACTATGTCATCTGTTGATTGAATTACATGTTAGGCAGTGCTAAGAACCTAAGCTTATTACTTACATTATCTATTCCATTTAATCCTCACAATTATATTATTATTAGCACTCAAATTTTAAAGATACACAAATTGGGGGTGAAAAAAATCAACAATTTGCCCATGGTCACACAGCTGGTAGAATGCACGGTTGTGGTTAATAAATCAGCCTTAATCAGTTCTGTGAATTTGAGTTCTTATATGTAGGCATACCTCATTTTATTGTGCTTTGCTTTATTGTACTTTGCAAATTGAAGTTTTGTGACAATTCTGCACTGAGCAAGTCCATTGGTGCAGTTTTCACACACAGCATGTGCTCACTCCATGACTCTGAGTCACATTTTGATAACTGTCACAATATTTCAAACTTTTTCATTATAATATCTGTTATGGTGATCTGTAATCAGTGATCTTTGATGTTTCTATTGTAATTGTTCTGGGGTGCCATGAACTGTCCGAACATAAGAGAGCACACTCAACTGATACATGTTGTGTGTTCTGAATACTCCACTGCCTGGCTGTTTCCCTGTCTCTCTCCCTCTCCTTGGGCCTCCCAATCCCCCAAAATACAATATTGAAATTAGGCTAAGTAATAACCTATAATCGCCTCTAAGTGTTCACATGAAAGGAAGAGTCACATGTCTCTCAGTTCAAATCAAAGGCTAGAAATAATGAAGCACAGTAAGGAAGACATGTCAAAAGCCAAGACAAGCTGAAAGCCAGGCCTCTTGCTCCCAACAGTTAGCCAAATTGTGAATGCAAAGGAAAAGCTCTTGAAGCAAATTAAAAGTGCTACTGCGGTGAATACACGAATGACAAGAAAGAAAAACAGCCTTGTTGCTGATACAGACAAACTTTTAGTGGCCTGGATAGAAGATCAAACTGACTACAACATTTGTTTAAGCCAAAGCTGAATCCAGAGAAAGGCCCTAACTCTCTTCAGTTCTATGAAGGCTGACAGAGGTGAGGAAGCTGCAGAAGAAAAGTTTGACACTAGCATAGCAAGTTGATTCATGAGGTTTAAGGAAAGAAGTTGTCTACGCAACACAGAAGTGCAAAGTGAAGCAGCAAGTAGTGATGGAAAACCTGCAGCAAGTGATCTAGAAGCTCTAGCTAAAATCATTGATGAAGGTGACTATGCTAAACAACAGATTTTCAGTGTAGACAACAGCCTTCAATTGGAAGAAGATGCCACCTGGGATTTTTGTAACTAGAGGAAAAGTCAATGTCCCACTTCAAAGCTTCAAAGGAACCACTGATTCTCTTTTTAGAGACTAATGCAGTTGGTGACTTTAGGTTCAAGCCAATGCTCATTTACCATTCAAATAATTCCAGGGCCCTTAAGAATTATGCTAAATCTACTCTGCCTGTGCTCTATAAATGAAACAACAAAGCCTAGAGGACAGCATATCTGTTTGCAGCATGATTTGCTGACTATTTTACATTTGCTGTTGAGACCTACTGCCCAGAAAAAAAATACTCCTTTGGAAAAATTATACTCACTTATAGTATACCTAGTCATCCAAGAGCTGTGATAAGGATACACAAGGAGATTCATGCTGTTCTCATGCTTGTCAACATAACATTCCTTCTGTAGTCCATGGATCAACTCTTCTAACTTGAAAAGTCCATCAACTTTCAAGTCTACTTAAGAAATGTATTTTGTAAGGCTGTATCTGCCTTACAAATAGTATCTGCCTTACAAATACAGATAGTGAATCCTTTGACCAATCTGGGCAAAGTAAACTGAAAACCAATTTACTTTGTCAAGTCAAGTCAATTGATGTGGCAATATTCCTTGCTGTCTTATTTCAATATATCGCCACAGCTATCCCAATCTTCAGCCATAATAAAGGGTCTTGCCCGGAATGTTAGCAACCATCAACATCCAGGTAAGACCTTTCACTATCAAAAGGAGGCCAGTATGGTGGCTTATACCTGCAATCCCAGCACTTTGGGAGGCCGAGGCAGGCAGATGCTTGAGCCCAGGAGTTCAAGACCAGCCTGGGCAACACGGCAAAACCCTGTCTCTACAAAAAATATAAAAATTAGCCTGGTGTGATAGCGCATGCCTGTATTCCCAGCTATTCGGGAGGCTGAGGTGGGAGAATCACTTGAGTCCAGGAAGTCAAGGCAGCAGTGAGCCATGATTGCACCACTGGACTCCAGCCTGGAAGAGAGAGTGAGAGCCTGTCCCCGCCACCCCCCAAAACACCCCCCTTTTTTAGAAAACTATTTTAAAATTAAGGCATGTGCATTGTTTTTTAAAGACATAATGCAATTACACACTGAACAGATTACAGTGTAGTGCAAAGATAACTTGTATATGCACTGGGAAAAAAATGTATGGCTTGCTTTATTGTGGTAGTCTGGAACCAAACCTGCAATATCTCTGAGGTATGCCTGTAGCATTCTTATAAATCATACCTGCTATGTTCAACTGCCTTTCTAACCTCTAAAAGTTTTTACCAGTATAACTTTCCCTAAAAATGTGGAAAATAAATGAAATAGCACTTTGGATTAGAATTATAAACATCTGTGGCTTATTAATTACATGGTCACAAATAGAATGAAATTAATAAAAAACAAAGGGCTTGATTCTTAATAAGTTAAAGCTATATACCATTGATACAGTCTGATGGTTAAAGAATAACTGAAGCTCAAAATAATATATATGTGGATGAGTTAGAAAAGGAAATGTAAGAAAAATAAATTTGATAGCATAGTCAGTCTTCTGTATTCACAAGTTTTGCATCTAAAAATTCAAGCAAGCTTGGATCAAATACATTCAGAAAAAAGACAATAAAAATAACATGACAACAATAAAAAATAATCAGAATAAAAAAATATAACAGGTATTTACCTAGAATTTAGGTTGTATTAGGTAGTATAAGTAATATAGAGATGATTTAAAGGATAAGGAGCATACATGTGAGTTATATGCAAAAACTGCATCATTTCATATAAGGGACTTGAACATTCCTGGATTTTGGTATTCGTAGGGGGTTCTGGAGTCAATCCCTTGCAGATACCGAGGGAGAAACGTAGACTACTTATGAGGAAGCATGGTTTATGGGAATATTTCTACTAATTAAACAATGATCAATTTTTAGTAGTTTTTAAAAATACTTAAGTGGATTATACCAAACTAAGAAAGTATTTAAATAATATTTACAATGCACCAGGAAAATCAGTTTTAGAAACAGTTAATAAAAGTGCATAAAGGGTTATAAGAAAGAATTTTCTGCTTCTGAGAGCTGTTATACTAAATTGGCTTGCTGAAGGAAGCAGTGGAATCTATTTCTTTGAAGATCCTTAGAAATAGAAGGCATATATTATCAGCAGTTCAGAAAGTTTTAGGTGTGTCTCTGCCAGAAAACAGCCAGTGGATATAACCACTTCATGGTTCCATAAACTCTGTTGACTGCATAATAATACTATTGTTATAATTGTGAGGCAAGGGCAACACAGCTGCTTTTTCTTTGGTGATCAGGATTTGCTGTCCAAAAAGTTGCAGAATAAATTGAATGTAATTAGATGAAATTTTCTCCAACAGAAAAGCAAGAATTAATTTTGACTCTAGTTACCGAAAGAAAACTCAGAATCTCTACACTGGGCTTTTTAAACATTTATCATCTTCTTTATTTATAGAAAGCACTCCTCTTAATGTGAAACTTAAAAAGCAGACACGTTTTCATGGATGACCTTAGGCTGATGAGTTGAATTAAAACTAAATAAAAAATTCTAAGCATATATATATAGTTTCTTTGTATGAAATCCCTTTAAAGATTACATTTCAGTGAATTCTGCTTAAAATTTTAAAAGTGTATATTTTTATTTTGCTTTATTTTCATCTACTTAAGTCTCTATTTCTCATGAATGTAGAAAAAAAGCCAGATTCCTTATACACTTAAAAATATATATGGTCAATTTCTTTCCAAGCAAGCTTTTCTTTTAAAGGTAATGTAATTAATTTGAAATTTGAAGGTGGCATTGTGGTCCACAATCCTTGCCCAAATGCTCTTTGGGAGCAATAGGAGCTGTCAAGGAATTAACTAAAAGTTCAATGAAATATTTTGATGCAGAATTTTCACAAAATGTAAAGCTGTGAGAGTTGTAAAGGGATAGCTTCCCAAGATTTTGGAGCACTGTAGATTAGTTGTTAAAGAAAAGGGAGGAAAAATGTTGGGATACCTTTAACTATATAAAATTCATAAACAGTATGACTAATTCTAAAATAAATAGAAAATAATTCTGATTTCCAATTTTATTTAGTATTTACAGTTATATATGTGTCCAAGAGAGATATGAAAAAGCCCTGTTTTCAAATATAGGTACTTAATTTTGGTTATTTAAATCCTTGTTCTGTATTTCGGGATTTAAGATAGCCTTATTCTATCTGTTACTCTAGAGGTAAGGGCAAATGCATCTTAATGTAATTTTTGACATGCAATAGTGTTAAAAGAGGAAAAAAAAATAAAAAGACATGCATACATAAATTCCTATAGTAAATAATACTTTTCATTTTAAATTAAAACCCAATATAATTCTACTTGTGTCTACATGATTAATAACAGAAAACTCATAGTAGAAATATTTCATTGCTTGCCTCCAAAAAATTGTTGACATCCTCTGTTGCCATCTGCCATGGTGGTCATTCCTCTGTGTTTGATGGAACTAAAGAAGCATTAGGGTTCTATGGATTGATGAAGGAAAATGGTCTGTGCTCTTCTTGATTTCTGGTATTTATTTCCTTGGTCCTGTTAAAAACGATACCAGGGTGAACTTACCAATTTTGAACACATCCAGTTATTCTGTATTCTTTTACATTCATATCTAAGGAAGTTTTGAGATTTTTATGCAGTCTCATTTAAAATCATAGAATTTTAGACTCTAACAGAAAGGGCTTGTTAAATTTAAGACTGAAGATTCAAAAAGAGCTATATCAATCAGGTAATTCAATCCACTTAACAGTACAGAAAACCAAAATCAAAAGAGGTTAAATAAACAATGTTACAGTCAGTGGCAGATCGGAGATGAGAAAACAGTTCTTTTTACTCCAAGTTTGGGGGCACTTTCCTCTAGCTGGGGCTCTTTCCCTCTTTGAGAAAAGAGAAGGAGACTGGCAAGAGCACTATAATGACCAAGCTGATTTCTTAGCTCTAATACTTAGGGAAAAATCTAGAACAAAAACCAAAAAGCATGATAGCATAATATTTAGATTATCAATTCATAGCATATCATTCATGCAACAGATACCTAAAAGATATTATTTTGTTAAAATATAACATAGGACATTATTTTATTAAAAAATATCTATACAGTGTTGGCAACATAGTGAGACTATGTCTCTACCAAAAAAAAAAAAAAGTCAGATATGGTATTGCATGCTGTACTATAGTCCTAGCTACTTGGGAGCCTCAACCAGGAGGATCACTTGAGCCCAGGTGGTCGAGGCTGCAATGCACTACAATCATGCCATTGCACTCCAATTAGGTAACAGTGAGACGCTTTCTTGAAAAAAAAAAAACTATCTATATGATTACACATCATTAAATTTCTGAGTTTCATCCATTGTCATGATCACTTATCTTTTCCAATCTTCACAACTGCAACCATCTACTACTCTACTATCCACATAACAAAAGAGTGATTTTTAAAAATTATCTATAGAGCAACAGAATGACATTTTTAAAAAGAAAACTGAATTTAAGACTCCCTTGTTCAAAATCCCCCAAAGACTTTCCATAACATCTAAGGCAAGGACTTGGATCCTGGTTACCTTTCTGAAAGCCTATCTGATCACTCTTCCTCTTGTTTCGTATTCTATAGCCTTAGTGGCCTTCATGTTCTTCTTCAAACGTGCTAAGAACACTCTTGATTTAAGTCTTTGACCTTTGTCTTCTCTCAGATTGGAATGTCTCTTTAGATAACCACATGTCTGTTCCCACTGACTAAAACACTCTTTTTCCTTGAAAGCTCCAGGATTGTTTCTGGATCTTCTCAAATATCACTTCCCAGAGAGGATTCTCTCACCAGTCTAGCTAAAAAACCTCCACCTCCAACTTTTACCCTCTTCACCATTGGCCTTCATTCTCTATATCCATACCTGCTTCATTTCCATTCACAGTATTTATAATTCCTAAATATTATGTAGCCCCACAATCCCGGTGAAGCCAGATGTCATTTAGAATTAAGTATTTTTGGTATTTTTAAGGTAATATAGTACATATACTATAATTATGCAACATCTCCTACCCTTCTCCCCTCCCATTCAAGAGGTCTGGGAAAGCACTCTGAAGTCAAATATGTTAATAAACTTGCAGTAAAACATATATTCATTCTAAGTGAGATTTTTCAAAGACTACAACTTGGGGCAGAGCAAGATGGCAGAATAGAAATCTCCACTGATTGTCCCCCCAGGCAAGGACACCAATTCAAGAACTATCTACACAAAAAAAGCACCTTCATAAGACTCAAAAATCAGGTGAGCACTCACAGTACCTGGCTTTAACTTCATATCACTAATGAGGCACTGAACAGATAGGAAAAACAGTCTTAAATAGCTGATGCCACCTCTCCCGCAGCAGCAGAGGCATGGTGTGGAGAGTGTTTGGTGTGCTGGAGAGAGGAAGATTGTAGCATTTATGAGGCACTGAGCTCAGTGCTGCCCTACTATAACAGAAAACAAAACTAGACCAAACACAGCTGATGTCCACCCAAAAAAGGAGCATTTTAACCAGGGCTGTTTAGCCAGAAAGGAATCGCCAATCCCAGTGGTCCAAACTTGAGTTCCTGCAAGCCTCATCAGTGCAGGCTAAAGTGTTCTGGGGCCCAAAATAAACTGGAAAGGCAGACTAGGCCATAAGGACTGCAACTCCAAGGCAAGTCCTAGTGTTGAACTTGGGCCAGAGACAGTGGACTGGGGGAGGGGGGCATGTGACTTACTGAGACACCAGCCAGGGTGGGGAAGGGAGTGCTGGCATCACCTCCCCCTAACCACAGGATATATAGCTGGTGGCTCCAAAAAAGACCCACTCACTCCACTTAAGGAGAGAAGAGGGAAGAATAAAGAGGACTCTGTCTGAGATCTTGGATACCAGCTCGGCCACAGCAGGGTAGGGTACCAGTTAGAGTTATGAAGCCCCCTTTCCAGATTCTGCTACTGAATGACATTTCTAGACACACCCTGGGCAAGAAGGCAACCTGCTGCCTTGAAGGGAAGAACCCAGTCCTGGCAGCATTCATCATCTTCTAACTGAAGAGACCTTGGGCCCTGAACAACCAGCAGTAATACCCAGGTACTACATTGAGGGCCTTGGGTGAGACTCTAAGACTTGTTGGCTTCAGGTGAGACTAAGCACATTCCTAGTTGTGGTGGGTACAGGGTGAGACTCCTTCTTCTTGAGAAAATCAAAGGGAAAAGCAAAGGGAACTTTGTCTTGTACCTTAGTTACCAGCTCAGCCACAGGGGTTAGAGCACCAAGCAGGTTCTTGGGGTCCCAGGTTCCAGGACTTGGCTATTGAATAGAATTTCTAGACCTGCTCTGGGTCAGAGGAGAGCCTGCTGCCCTGAAGGGTGAGTATCAGGCCAGGCAGCATGCAACACAAGTTGAATGAAGAGCTCTTGGGCCTTCAGTGGTACAGCACTCCCCATGGAGATGTGGTAGCGGTAGCCACAGGGTGAGGCTCCTCTGCCTTTAAAAAGGGGAGGGAAGAGTGGGGAGGACTACATCTTTTGAGTTCAGCGCCAGCTCACCCACAGTACAATAGAACACCAGGTAGACTTCTAAGATTTTTTTACTCTAGTCCCTGGCTCCTGGATGGAGCCAGGAGCCTGGGCATGTCCTGGGGGAACCCGCCACTCTGAAGTGAAGGATACAGGCCTGGCTGGCTTTGTCACCTGCTGATTGTCGAGCCCTAAAGCCTTGAGTGAACAGGCTGAAGCCCAGGAGTGGTTACAGCAAGCCTCAGGTAAGACCCAGTGATGTGCTGGCTTCAGGTCTGGCCCAGTACAGTTCTAGTGGTGATGACCACAGAGGTGGTTATGTCACAATATCCCCAGCTCCAGATGGCCTAGAACAGAGAGAGAGACAGAGACAGAGACAGAGACGGGGGTGGAGTGGGACAGACAGACTCCATTCACTTTGGAGAACGTGAGGAAAGAGAACAAGAGGCTATGCCTGGTAATCCAGATAATCCTTCTGGATGTTGTCCAGGACCATCAAGGCAGTACCTTTATGAGTCTGTAAGAACTACAGCATTACCAGGCTTGTGGTGCCCCTAAAGCAGATACAGCTTAGATCACAACACTTAGATCACAACAATCAAGTCCTTTTGAATATCTGGAGAGCCTTCCCAAGAAGGACAGCTACAAGTAAGTCCACAAAGTGAAGACTACAATAAATACCTAACCCTTAGATGCCCAGACATCAAAGAACATCTACTACATCAACACCATCCTGGAAAACATGACCTCACCAAATGAAATAGATGAGGCACCAGGGACCAATTCTGGAGAAACAGAGATATATGACTTTTCAGACAGAGAATTCAAAATGGCTGTGCTGAGGAAAGTCAAAGAAATTCAAGATAACACAGAGAAGGCATTCAGAATTCTATCCGATTAATTTAACAAAGAGATTGAAATAATTAGAAAGAATCAAGCAGAAATTCTGGAGCTGAAAAATGCAACTGCCATACTGAAAAATGCATCAAAGTCCATTAATAGCAGATGTGATCAAGCTGAATAAAGAATTAGTGAGCTTGAAGATAGGCTGTTTGAAAATACACAGAAAAGACAAAAAAAAAAAAAAGAAAAAAGAAAAAACAATGAAGCAAAGCAGGCTAGAAAATAGCCTCAAAATGCAAGAAATAACTAAGGTCAGAGCAGAACTGAAGGAAATAGAGACACAAAAAACCCTTTAAAAAATTAATGAATCCAGGAGCAGGTTTTTTGAAAAGATCAACAAAATTGATAGACCACTAGCAAGACTAACAAAGAAGAAAAGAGAGAAGAATCAAATAGACGCAAGAAAAAATGACAAAGGGTATATCACCACTGATCCCACAGAAATACAAACTACCATCAGAGAATACTATAAACACCTCTACGCAAATAAACTAGAAAATCTAGAAGAAATGGATAAATTCCTCGACACATATATCCTCCCAAGACTAAACCAGGAAGAAGCTGAATCTCTGAATAGACCAATAACAGGTTCTGAAATTGAGGCAATAATTAATAGCTTACCAACCAAAAAAAGTCTAGGACCAGATGGATTCACAGCCAAATTCGACCAGAGGTACAAGGAGGAGCTGGTACCATTCCTTCTGAAACTATTCCAATCAATAGAAAAAGAGGGAATCCTTCCTAACTCATTTTATGAGGCCAGCATCATCCTGATACCAAAGCCGGGCAGAGACACAACAAAAAAAGAGAATTTTAGACCAATATCCTTGATGAACATCTATGCAAAAATCCTCAATAAAATACTGGCAAACTGAATCCAGCAACACATCAAAAAGCTTATCCACCATGATCAAGTGGGCTTCATCCCTGGGATGCAAGGCTGGTTCAATATACAAAAATCAATAAACGTAATCCAGCATATAAACAGAACCAAAGACAAAAACCACGTGATTATCTCAATAGATGCACAAAAGGCCTTTGACAAAATTCAACACTCCTTCATGCTAAAAACTCTCAATAAATTAGGTGTTGATGGGACGTATGTCAAAATAATAAGAGATATCTATGACAAACCCACAGCCAATATCATACTGAATGGGCAAAAACTGGAAGCATTCCCTTTGAAAACTCGTACAAGACAGGGATGCCCTCTCTCACCACTCCTATTCAACATATTGTTGGAAGTTCTGGCCAGGGCAATCAGGCAGGAGAAGGAAATAAAGGGCATTCAATTAGGAAAAGAGGAAGTCAAATTGTCCCTGTTTGCAGATGACATGATTGTATATCTAGAAAACCCCATCGTCTTAGCCCAAAATCTCCTTAAGCTGATAAGCAACTTCAGCAAAGTCTCAGGATACAAAATCAATGTACAAAAATCACAAGCATTCTTATACACCAATAACAGACAAACAGAGAGCCAAATCATGAGTGAACTCCCATTCACAATTGCTTCAAAGAGAATAAAATACCTAGGAATCCAACTTACAAGGGATGTGAAGGACCTCTTCAAGGAGAACTACAAACCACTGCTCAATGAAATAAAAGAGGACACAAACAAATGGAAGAACATTCCCTACTCATGGGTAGGAAGAATCAATATCGTGGAAATGGACATATTGCCCAAGGTAATTTATAGATTCAATGCCATCCCCATCAAGCTACCAATGACTTTCTTCACAGAATTGGAAAAAACTAAAGTTCACATGGAACCAAAAAAGAGCCTGCATTGCCAAGTCAATCCTAAGCCAAAAGAACAAAGCTGGAGGCATCACACTACCTGACTTCAAATTATAATACAAGGCTACAGTAACCAAAAGAGCATGGTACTGGTACCAAAACAGAGATATAGACCAATGGAACACAACAGAGCCCTCAGAAATAGTGCCGCATATCTACAACTATCTGATCTTTGACAAACCTGACAAAAACAAGCAATGGGGAAAGGATTCCCTATTTAATAAATGGTGCTGGGAAAACTGGCTAGCCATATGTAGAAAGCTGAAACTGGATCCCTTCCTTACACCTTATACAAAAATTAATTCAAGATGGATTAAAGACTTACATGTTAGACCTAAAACCATCAAAACCCTAGAAGAAAACCTAGGCAATACCATTCAGGACATAGGCATGGGCAAGGACTTCATGTCTAAAACACCAAAAGCAATGGCAACAAAAGTCAAAATTGACAAATGGGATCTAATTAAACTAAAGAGCTTCTGCACAGCAAAAGAAACCACCATCAGAGTGAACAGGCAACCTACAGAATGGGAGAAAATTTTTGCAACCTACTCATCTGACAAAGGGCTAATATCCAGAATCTACAATGAACTCAAACAAATTTACAAGAAAGAAACAAACAACCCCATCAAAAAGTGGGCAAAGGATATGAACAGACACTTCTCAAAAGAAGACATTTATGCAGCCAAAAGACACATGAAAAAATGCTCATCATCACTGGCCATCAGAGAAATGCAAATCAAAACCACAATGAGATATCATCTCACACCAGTTAGAATGGCGATCATTAAAAAGTCAGGAGACAACAGGTGCTAGAGAGGATGTGGAGAAATAGGAACACTTTTACACTGTTGGTGGGACTGTAAGCTAGTTCAACCATTGTGGAAGTCATTGTGAAGATTCCTCAGGGATCTAGAACTAGAAATACCATTTGACCCAGCCATCCCATTACTGGGTATATACCCAAAGGATTATAAATCATGCTGCTATAAAGACACATGCACACATGTATGTTTATTGTGGTACTATTCACAATAGCAAGGACTTGGAACCAACCCAAATGTCCAACAATGATAGACTGGATTAAGAAAATGTGGCACATATACACCATGGAATACTATGCAGCCATAAAAAATGATGAGTTCATGTCCTTTGTAGGGACATGGATGAAGCTGGAAACCATCATTCTCAGCAAACTAACACAAGGACAAAAAACCAAACACCGCATGTTCTCACTCATAGGTGGGAATTGAACAATGAGAACACATGGACACAGAAGGGGGAACATCACACACTGGGGACTGTTGTGGGTGGGGAGAGGGGGGAGGGATAGCATTAGGAGATATACCTAATGCTAAATGATGAGTTGATGGGTGCAGCACACCAACATGGCACATGTGAACATATGTAACAAACCTGCATGTTGTGCACATGTACCCTAAAATTTAAAGTATTATAATAATAATAATAATAATAAAAGAAAATAGTCTCAAAATGGCAAATCTAAGAGTTACTGGCCTAGAAGAGAAGGTAGAGAAAGAGATAGGGGCAGTAAGTTTACTCAAATGAATAATAACAGAGAACTTCCCAACTTATAAAAGATATCAATATTCAAGTACAAGAAGGTTATAGAACACCATGCAGAATTAACCCAAAGAAGACTACCCCAAGGTATTTAATAATTGAACTCCCAAATGTCAAGGATAAAGAAAGGATCCTAAGCAGCAAGAAAAAAGAAATAGCATACAATGGAGCTCCAATATGTCTGACAGCAGAATTTTCAGTGCAAACTTCACAGGCCAGGAGAGAATGGCATGACATATTTAAAGTGCTGAAGGAAAAAACTTTTACTCTAGAATAGTATATTCAGTGAAAATACCCTTCAAACATGAATAAGAAATAAAGGCTTTCCCAGACAAACAAAAGCTTAGGGATGTTATCAACACCAGAACTTTCTGCAGGAAATGCTAAAGGGAGTATTTTGATCAGAAAGAAGAGGACATTAATAAGCAATAAATCATCTGAAAGTACAAAACTCACTGGTAATAGCAAGTACACAGGAAAACACAGAATATTATAACACTGTAACTGTGGTGTGTAGACTGCTATCTTAAATAGAAAAACTAAACAATTAAGCAATAAAATAAATAAAAAATAACCATAAGAAGTTTTCAAGACATAAACAATACAAGAAAATATAAATGGAAACAACAGAAAGTCAAAAAAACAGGGGGATGAAGTTAAGGCATAGAGTGTTTACTAGTTTTTTGTTTGTTTACATAAACAGTGTTAAGTTGTTATCAGCTTAAAATAATGGGTTATAAGATAATATTTCCAAACCTCATGGTAACCTCAAACCACAAAAAAAAAATACAACTAATACACAAAACATAAAAGGCAAGACCCAAGAAAATCATCTTCACTGAAGGGAAGGCAGGAAGGAAAGAAGACCACAAAATAACCAGAAAACAAATAACAAAATGGCAGGAGTAAGTCCTTACTTACCAATAAAGAAACTGAATGTAAGTGGACTAACCTCTCCAATCAAAAGACATTGAGTTGCTGAATGGATACAAAAAAAAGACAAGACCCAATGATCTGTTGCCTACGAGAAATACACTTCACCTATAAATACAAACATAGACTGAAAGTAATGGGATGGAAAAAAATATTCCATGCCAATGGAAACCAGAAGAGCAGGAGTGGCCATACTTTTATCAGACAAAATAGATTTATAGTCAAAAACTTTCACAGAGACAAAAAAAGGTCACTATGTTATGATAAAGGGGTCAATGCAGCCAAAAAAAAAAAAAAAAAATTCTAAATACATATGCACCCAACACTGACACACCCAGATTTATAAAGCCAATATTATTAGAGCTAAGGAGAGAGATAGGCCCCAATACACTAATAGCTAGAGGCTGCCAGGTGTGGTGGCTCACGCCTGTAATCCTAGCACTTTGGGAGGTCAAGGAGAGCAGATTGTCTGAGCTAAGGAGTTCGAGACCAGACTGGGCAACATGGTGAAACCATGTCTCTACTAAAAAAAAAAAAAAAAAAAATTAGCCAGGCATGGCAACGTGCGCCTGTAGTCCCAGCTACTCAAGAGGCTGAGGCAGGAGAATTGCTTGAACCCGGGAGGCAGAGGTTGCAGTGATCCGAGATGGTGCCACTGCACTCCAGCCTGGCGAAGGAGTGAGACTCCATCTCAAAAAAAAAAGAAAAAAAAAAAAAAAAAAGAAAGCTAGAGGCTTCATCACCACACTTTCAGCATCAGATAGAGACATATTGTCCAGATGGAAAAATCAACAAAGCAACATTGGACAATCTGCACTATAGTCCAAATAGACCTAATAGACATTTACAGAACAGTTCATCGAATGGCTGCAGAATACACATTTTTTTCCTCAGCATATGGATGATTCTCAAGGGAAGACATTAGGTCACAAAACAAATCTTAAAACATTCAAAAAACTGAAATAATATCAAGCATCTTCTCTGACCAAAGTGGAATAAAACTCATAATCCATAACAAGAGGAATTCTGGAAACTGTACAAATACATGGAAATTAAACAATATGCTCCTGAATGACCAGTGGGTCAATGAAGAAATTAAAAAGAAAATTGAAACATTCATTGAAACAAATGATAATGGAAACACAACAAGCAAAACCTATGGAATATAGCAAAAGTAGTACTAAGAGGGAAGTTTATGGCCATAAGTGCCTACATCAAAAAAGAAGAAAAACTTCAAATAGACAACCTAAAGATTCATCTTAAAGAACTAGAAAAGCAAGAGCAAACCAAACCCAAAATAAGTAAAAGAAAAAATAAAGATCAGAGCAGAAATAAATAAAATTGAAATAAACAAGTTAGTTTTTGAAAAGTTAAGCAAAATTAACAAAATTTTGGCCAGACTAGGAAAAAAAGAGAGAGGATCCAAATAAATAAAATCAGAGATGAAGATGGAGACATTACAAATGATATGACAGAAATTCAAATGATCATTAATTACTACTATGAGAAACCATATGCCAATAAATTGGAAAATCTATAAGAAATGGACAAATTCCTAGAAAAATACAACCTACCAAGATTAAACCATGAAGAAATCCAAAACCTGAACAAACCAGTAACAAGTAATGAGATTGAAGCTGTAATAAAGTCTCCCAGTAAAGAAAAGCCCAGAAACTGATGGCTTCACTGCTGCGTTCTACCAAATATTTAAAAAATGAATATCAGTACTACTCAAACTACTCCAAAAAACAGAAAAGGGAATACTTCCAAACTCATTCTATGAGCCCGGTATTACCCTTATACCAAAAATAGACAAATACACATTAAAAATAAGAAAACCACAGCCCAGTATTTCTGACGAATAGTGATGTAAAAATCCTCAACAAAATACTAGCAAACCAAATTCAACAGTACATTAGAAAGATTATTCATCATGACCAGGTGGGATTTATCCCGGGGATGCAAGGATGGTTCAACACACACAAATTAATCAATGTGATATATTATATCAATAGAATGAAAGACAAAAACCATATGATCATTTCAATTGATGGTGAAAAAGCAGTTGATAAAATTCAACATCCCTTTATAATACACCCTTAAAAAACTGGATATAGAATGTACATTAGCATCAGAAAAACCATATATGACAGACTCACAGCTAGTATCATACTGAATGTGGAAAAGCTGAAAGCCTTTTGTATAAGATCTGGAAGATGAAAAGGATGGTCACTTTTATCACTGTTACTCAACATAGTACTGGAAGTCCTAGCTAGAAAACCAGACAAGAGAAAGAAACAAAGCGCATCTAAATTGGAAGGAAAGAAGTCAAATTATCCTTGTTTGCAGATGACATAATATTATATTTGGAAAAACCTAAAGACTCCACACACACACACACATACACACACACGCACACACACAAAACTATTCCAACTGATAAACAAATTTAGTAAAGTTGCAAGATATAAAATCCACATACAAAAAACAGTAGCATTTCAAAATGCAACAGTGAACAACCTGAAAAAGAAACTAAAAATGGAATCCTATTTACAGTAGCCACAAATAAATACCTAGGAATTAACTTAATGAAAGAAGTGAAAGATCTCTATGGTGAAAATTATAAAATACTGATGAAAGAAATTGAAGAGCACACCAAAAGAAACCAGAAAGATACTCTATGTCCATGGATTGGAAGAATCAATATTATTAAAATGTCCATACTGCCCAATGCAATTTACAGAATCAGGGCTATCCCTATCAAAATACCAATGACATTCTTCAAACACACACACATAAATTTTGTAAAATGTATATGGAACCACAAAAAATTCAAAATAATCAAAGCTATCCTAAGCAAAAAGAACAAAACTGAGAAAATCACATTACCTGACTTCAAATTATACTACAGAGCTATAGTAATCAAAACAGCATGGTACTGACATAAAAACACACATGTAGACCAATGGAACAGAATAGAGAACCCAGAAACAAATTCACACACCTACAGTAAACTCATTTTCAACAAACGTGCCAAGAACATACACAGTGGAAAAGATAGTCTCTTCAATAAATGGTGCTGGGGAAAATGAATATACATATGCAGAAGAATGCAATTAGACTGCTACTTCAAGCCATATAGAAACATCACATAGAAATACATTAAAGATTTAAATCTAAGACCCTCAAATTATGAATCTACTACAAGAAAACATTCGGGAAAATCTCCAAGACATTGGTCTGAACAAAAATTTATTGAGTAATACCCTACGAGCACAGGCAATCAAAACAAAAATAGACAAATTGGATCATATCAACTTAAGAAGTTTCTGCACAGCAAAGGAAACAACAAAGTGAAGAGACACCACAAAGAATTGGGGAAAATATTTGCAAACTACCCATCGGACAAGTGGTTAATAACCAGAATATACAAGGAGCTCAACTCTATGGGAAAAAATTTGATAATCTGATTAAAAAATGGGTAAAAATTTGAATAAACATTTCTCAAAAGAAGTCATGGAAATGGCAAACATGCATATGAGAAAGTGCTCAACATCACTGATAATCAGGGAAATGCAAATCCAAACTACAATGAGATATCATCTCACCTCAGTTAAAATGGCTTTTAGTTAAAAGAAAGGCAATAACAAATGCTGACAAGGATGTGGAAAAAAGGGAACCCCAGTCTTGGTAGGAATGTAAATTACTAAAAGCACTATGGAGAACAGTATGGAGGTTCCTCAAAACTAGAAATAGAGCTACCACATGATTCAGTAATCTCACTGCTGGGTATATACCCAAAAGAAAGGAAATCAGCATATTGAAGAGTTATCTGCAATCCCATGTTTGTTGCAGCACTGTTCACAATAGCCAAAATTTGGAAGCAACCTGAGTGTCCATCAACAGATGAATATAAGAAAGTGTGGTACTGATACACAATAAAGTACTATTCAGTCATCAAAAAGAATAAGATGTTGTCATCTGCAACAACATGAATGGAACTAGAGGTCAATATGCTAAGTTAATCCAGGGACAGAAAGACAAAGCATGTTTTCACTTATGTGTGAGATCTAAAAATCAAAACTATTGAACTCATGGAGATAGAGAATAGAAGGATGGTTACCAGATGTTGGGAAGGGTAGTTGGAGGGTTGGGGGTAGGTGGGGATGGTTAACGGGTACAAAAACTCCTAGAAAGAATGAATTAAGTCTTAGTATTTGATAGCACAACAGGGTGACTATAGTTGATAGTAATTCATTTATTTATTTATTTGTTTATTTATGTATTTGTTTTCAAATTTTATTATTATTATACTTTAAGTTTTAGGGTACATGTGCAGGTTTGTTATATGTATACACGTGCCATGCTGGTGTGCTGCACCCATTAACTCGTCATTTAGCATTAGGTATATCTCCTAATGCTATCCCTCCCCCTTCCCCTCACCCCACAACAGTCCCCGGTGTGTGATGTTCCCCTTCCTGTGTCCATGTGTTCTCATTGTTCAATTCCCACCTATGAGTGAGAACATGCGGTGTTTGGTTTCTTGTCCTTGCGATAGTTTGCTGAGAATGATGGTTTCCAGTTTCATCCATGTCCCTACAAAGGACATGAACTCATCATTTTTTATGGCTGCATAGTATTCCATGGTGTATATGTGCCACATTTTAAACTGCATCAACTAACAAGCAAAATAACTAGCTAACATCATAATGACAGGATCAAATTCACACATAACAATATTAACTTTAAATGTAAATGGGCTAAATGCTCCAATTAAAAGACACAGACTGGCAAATTGGATAAAGAGTCAAGACCCATCAGTGTGCTGTATTCAGGAAACGCATCCCACTTGCAGGGACACACATAGGCTCAAAATAAAGGGATGGAGGAAGATCTACCAAGCAAATGGAAAACAAAAAAAGGCAGGGGTTGCAATCCTAGTCTTGGATAAAACAGACTTTAAACCAACAAAGATGAAAAGAGACAAAGAAGGCCATTACATAATGGTAAAGGGATTAATTCAACAAGAAGAGCTAACTATCCTAAATATATATGCACCCAATACAGGAGCACCCAGATTCATAAAGCAAGTCCTTAGAGACCTACAAAGAGACTTAGACTCCCACACATTAATAATGGGAGACTTTAACACCCCACTGGCAACATTAGACAGAACAATGAGACAGAAAGTTAACAAGGATATCCAGGAATTGAACTCAGCTCTGCACCCAGCGGACCTAATAGACATCTACAGAACTCTCCACCCCAAATCAACAGAATATACATTTTTTTCAGCACCACACCACACCTACTCCAAAATTGATCACATAGTTGGAAGTAAAGCACTCCTCAGCAAATGTAAAAGAACAGAAATTATAACAAACTGTCTCTCAGACCACAGTGCAATCAAACTAGAACTCAGGATTAAGAAACTCACTCAAAACCGCTCAACTACATGGAAACTGAACAACCTGCTCCTGAATGACTACTGGGTACATAATGAAATGAAGGCAGAAATAAAGATGTTCTTTGAAACCAAAGAGAACAAAGACACGACATACCAGAATCTCTGGGACACATTCAAAGCAGTGTGTAGAGGGAAATTTATAGCACTAAAGGCCCACAAGAGAAAGCAAGAAAGATCTAGAATTGACACCCTAACATCACAATTAAAAGAACTAGAAAATCAAGAGCAAACACATTCAAAAGCTAGCAGAAGGCAAGAAATAACTAAGATCAGAGCAGAACTGAAGGAAATAGAGACACAAAAAACTCTTCAAAAAATTAATGAATCCAGGAGCTGGTTTTTTGAAAAGATCAACAAAATTGATAGACCACTAGCAAGACTAATAAAAAAGAAAAGAGAGAAGAATCAAATAGATGCAAGAAAAATGATAAAGGGGATATCACCACCGATCCCACAGAAATACAAACTACCATCAGAGAATACTATAAACACCTCTACGCAAACAAACTAGAAAATCTAGAAGAAATGGATAAATTCCTCAACACATACATCCTCCCAAGACTAAACCAGGAAGAAGTTGAATCTCTGAATAGACCAATAACAGGTTCTGAAATTGAGGCAATAATTAATAGCTTACCAACCAAAAAAAGTCTAGGACCAGATGGATTCACAGCCGAATTCTACCAGAGGTACAAGAAGGAGCTGGTACCATTCCTTCTGAAACTATTCCAATCAATAGAAAAAGAGGGAATCCTTCCTAACTCATATTATGAGGCCAGCATCATCCTGATACCAAAGCCGGGCAGAGACACAACAAAAAAAGAGAATTTTAGACCAATATCCTTGATGAACATCTATGCAAAAATCCTCAATAAAATACTGGCAAACCGAATCCAGCAGCACATCAAAAAGCTTATCCACCATGATCAAGTGGGCTTCATCCCTGGGATGCAAGGCTGGTTCAATATACAAAAATCAATAAACGTAATCCAGCATATAAACAGAACCAAAGACAAAAACCACATGATTATCTCAATAGATGCACAAAAGGCCTTTGACAAAATTCAACACTCCTTCATGCTAAAAACTCTCAATAAATTAGGTATTGATGGGACATGTGTCAAAATAATAAGAGATATCTATGACAAACCCACAGCCAATATCATACTGAATGGGCAAAAACTGGAAGCATTCCCTTTGAAAACTCGCACAAGACAGGGATGCCCTCTCTCCCACTCCTATTCAACATATTGTTGGAAGTTCTGGCCAGGGCAATCAGGCAGGAGAAGGAAATAAAGGGCATTCAATTAGGAAAAGAGGAAGTCAAACTGTCCCTGTTTGCAGATGACATGACTGTATATCTAGAAAACCCCATCGTCTCAGTCCAAAATCTCCTCAAGCTGATAAGCAACTTCAGCAAAGTCTCAGGATACAAAATCAGTGTACAAAAATCACAAGCATTCTTATACACCAATAACAGACAAACAGCCAAATCATGAGTGAACTCCCATTCACAATTGCTTCAAAGAGAATAAAGTACCTAGGAATTCAACTTACGAAGGATGTGAAGGACCTCTTCAAGCAGAACTACAAACCACTGCTCAATGAAATAAAAGAGGATACAAACAAATGGAAGAACATTCCATGTTCATGGGTAGGAAGAATCAATATTGTGAAAATGGACATACTGCCCAAGGTAATTTATAGATTCAATGCCATCCCCATCAAGCTACCAATGACTTTCTTCACAGAATTGGAAAAAACTACTTTAAAGTTGATATGGAACCAAAGAAGAGCCCGCATCGCCAAGTGAATCCTAAGCCAAAAGAACAAAGCTGGAGGCATCACGCTACCTGACTTCAAACAATAATACAAGGCTACAGTAACCAAAACAGCATAGTACTGGTACCAAAACAGAGATATAGACCAATGGAACAGAACAGAGCCCTCAGAAATAATGTCGCATATCTACAACTATCTGATCTTTGACAAACCTGACAAAAACAAGCAATGGGGAAAGGATTCCCTATTTAATAAATGGTGCTGGGAAAATTGGCTAGCCATATGTAGAAAGCTGAAACTGGATCCCCTCCTTACACCTTATACAAAAATTAATTTAAGATGGATTAAAGACTTACATGTTAGACCTAAAACCATCAAAACCCTAGAAGAAAACCTAGGCAATACCATTCAGGACATAGGCATGGGCAAGGACTTCATGTCTAAAACACCAAAAGCAATGGCAACAAAAGCCAAAATTGACAAATGGGATCTAATTAAACTAAAGAGCTTCTGCACAGCAAAAGAAACCACCATCAGAGTGAACAAGCAACCTACAGAATGGGAGAAAATTTTTGCAACCTACTCATCTGACAAAGGGCTAATATCCAGAATCTACAATGAACTCAAACAAATTTACAAGAAAAAAACAAACAACCCCATCAAAAAGTGGGCAAGGATATGAACAGACACTTCTCAAAAGAAGGCATGTATGTAGCCAAAAAACACATGAAAAAATGCTCATCATCACTGGCCATCAGAGAAATGCAAATCAAAACCACAATGAGATACCATCTCACACCAGTTAGAATGGCGATCATTAAAAAGTCAGGAAACAACAGGTGCTGGAGAGGATGTGGAGAAATAGGAACACTTTGACACTGTTGGTGGGACTGTAAACTAGTTCAGCCATGTGGAAGTCATTGTGGCAATTCCTCAGGGATCTAGATCTAGAAATACCATTTGACCCAGCCATCCCATTACTTGGTATATACCGAAAGGATTATAAATCATGCTGCTATAAAGACACATGCACACGTATGTTTATAGTGGCACTATTCACAATAGCAAAGACTTGGAACCAACCTAAATGTCCAACAACGATAGACTGGATTAAGTTGATAGTAATTTAATTGTATATTTAAAATAAGTAAAAATTGTTATAACAAGATGTCTTAGAAAAAAACTAAAAGTATAATTTGATTGTAACACAAAAGATAAATGCTTGAGGTGATGAATATCCCATTTTACATGATGTGATTGTTACATGTTGTATACCTGTATCAAAACATTTCATATATCCTACAAATATGTACACATAGGTATCCACAAAAATTAAAATAAAAAATAAGACTATGACTAGTCTCATATCAGCTTTACTACTAAATGAATCTGATTCAGATTTTACCACTATTTGAATTGTCAAAATTTTCAGTTTCCCAAGCTTTTTGATATTAGAATTGCAGATAAGGGATTGTGGAACATACTACTTATTAATTTGTTAATTGCTTGTCTCTTCCACATAATGCATGTTCACAAGAACAAAGATTTGTTTTGTTTTTGCTCTGTAGTGCAGTGCTAACAGATAATAATGACTGAATAAATATTAGTTAAGTGGACAAATGAAGGCCTCTGTAAGGATTAGCTTTGTGTTATTTTTACATTTTAAGTAAATCTTGTGCTACAGTCATCTCTCAATTGAAGCAATAGTTGAACTTTTAAAAATATTATTAAAATTATTTCTTCTTTTAAGGCTCAATGAAAGGCAGAAGGATAGAAAAAATATGATAAACAGTGTTTATATAAACTACAGGAAACAACACCTGGTCTGTGTGATACAGTGGGAAGAGTTCTCAACTAGAGTTCTAGAGATCTAGGTTGGTTTCCTTCCTTTCCTTTTTCTATTAACTACTTACCTATTTATTATTCATCTATCCATCCTCCATTCATCCACTTTTTCCTCTTTGACTTACATATCTCACCATTTTGGCTTGATTCATTATCTGTCAAATGAGTGGATAAAACCTGGTGATCTTTAGCCATTCTGATTCTGCTAACAGTAAATAATTGTGATAATATTTGACTATCCTAGAGGTTGGCTCACACTAGCTTTTCAATTAAATTTAAGCATGTTTGTTTGTTTAAATGTTACTATAGCTTTATAGGATAATGTGAAGTTAGGTAATGTGATTTCCCCAGTTTTGTTCTTTTTGTTTAGGATGGCAAAAAGTGTCACTTAGTGACACATTCACCAAATATGTATTTTATGTTACAGTTACACAATAATGAATTTTTTTGTGTTTCTGTATGCCTAATAATAGCAAATGTTTATTGAACATTTTCTTTTTTTTTTTTTTTACAGAGATCTATATCTTTTATTCTTTTTTTTAAATTTTATTATTATTATACTTTAAGTTTTAGGGTACATGTGCACAATGTGCAGGTTTGTTACATATTGAACATTTTCTATGCACCAGAAACTATTTTAAGCTTTTTACATACACTAACCTTACAACTCTCTATTAGTCATGTGCTGTATAATACTGTTTTGGTCAACTATCAACCGCATATATGACAATGATCCCATAAGATTATAATGAAGTCAAAAAATTCCTATTGCCTAGTATTTACTATACTGTATGTTTTAATTGTTAGAGTGTACTCCTTCTACTTATTAAAAAAAAAGTTAACTGTAAAACAGCCTCAGGCAGGTCCTCCAGGAGGTATTCCAGAAGAAACCACTGTTACATAGCAGATGACAGCTCCGTGTGGGTTACTGCCCCTGAGATCCTTCCAGTGAGACAAGATATGGAGGTGGAGGAAAGTGATACTGATGATCCTGACCCTCAGTAAGCCTAGCCTAATGTGTGTGTTTGTGTCTTAGTTTTTAACAACAAAGTTTAAAAAGAAAAAAAAATTTAATAGAAACAAGCTTATAGGATAAGGATAAATAGAAAATATTTTTGCACAGCTGTACATGATTGTGCTTTGTGTTTTAAGCCAAGTGTTATTATAAAAGCATCAAGAAGTTAAACAATTTAAAGTTTATAAAGTAAAAGTTACAGTAAACTAAGGTTAATTTGTTATTGTAGAAAAAAACTTTTAAAATAAATTTAGTGTAGCCTAAGTCTACATTATTTATAAAGTCTACAGTAGTATACAGTAATGTCCTAGGCCTTCGCATTCACTCACTACTCACTCACTGACTCACTCAGAGCAACTTCCAGTCCTCCAAGCTCCATTCATGGTAAATCTTCTATACAGATGTACCAGTTTTTATCTTTCACATCTTACTTTTATTGTACCTTTTTTGTTTAGATACACAAAAACCATTATGTTGTAATTCTCTAAAGTATTCAATACAGTAATATGCTGTACAGGTTTGTAACCTAGGAACAATAGGCTATACCCTATAGGGTTAAGTGTATAGTAGCCTATAACATCTAGATTTGTGTAGGTACACTCTATGCTGTTCACACAATGAGGAAATTGCCTAACAATACAGAAAGTACTCCTGTCATTAAGCAATGCATGACTGTATTATCCCCTGTGGTAGAATAGATTACCATCTGTTTCACTACCACACCTCCACAGAAAGTGTGCACCTCTCTGTGCTTTGACTTTGGGCTTGGCTATGTAACTTCTCTTAGCTAACTGAATAATAACAGACATTACCTAAGAAGAACTTTGAAATATGCTTATGCAGATTAGTCTGTTCCTTTGCAATCCTGCTGTTCTTACTGAGAAAAAAAAAGTGCCTCAGGTATCTGTTGATCCAAGGAAGATGAGAGTTATGTGATATGAACCTAGACTTACCCTCTACCAAGAACCAAGTCCAGCTGAGCCCAGCCTGGATGAGACCTATGCAGTGGTCTCATCCAGTGGTAGGGCTAAGATATTAAGCCATGCAAATCTGGTCAAGGGCTTATACTCTTAAGTCCCATGCTATATTGCCACTACACTGTACTGGCTATATTATATGATATTACATTATGTATTAATACTCTAGTGAGTGATCTGGCACATATTAAAATTCATAATTTTGTCTATATTGTCTATATATACATCAATGGACAAAGGTGTCTTGCAATTTGGAGTAAAATGTTTTTTATCGGGGGAGTTTTAAGAGGTTTGGAAGCCTGGCCCGTCAGTACCAACAACAGTTATGGAGGCAAGGGAAACAGGCCCTTGAAAAGAAGGGTGATGACAACTCCGTGAGGGTGGAGATTATATGTCTCTCATCATTTAAGCAAGAAGGAAATAAATTAGTGGCAGAGTAAGGGTGACTTGATGCTTCTTCAGCTGTCAAAAAAGAAGAGACTGCTTTGATCATGAAAGACGATGGGATGGCATGCATCAGTCCACAGCTGTACGCCCCAGTCATACAGAGTAGGAGTCAGCAAACATTCGAGTGCCATTCAGAGAGAAGAAACACATACCCAATCCTAAACATATGAAATGGCAACAACAAAAGGAGGAAAAGACATCTTATGAAAACATGGCCACCTACTTGGAACATTCCATAGTGTGACATAGAGTAAGTCTGCTTAGGATTATTCTGTTGATCCCCAGGGGCCAGTTGCTCAGTGCTCAAAGCCCAAGGTGGAAGACAAGTGCTTCCATGAAGAGCTGATGAGCTGGCCTCTCTGCAGACTGCTCCGTACCCTGTGCTGTCCTGCCTGAGATGCAGAGAGAGGGCACAAGGCTCCCTCTCTCCTTGTCTTCGGTGTGCCTGTGTTCTTGCTACCATCACAGCTGAATGCAATGAAAGGCCGTCCTCTGAGAGGAGCAGGGGTGGAGATGTTAAAGCGAAGGATCCCTCCCATTGCTGATAGATCCTCATCCGGCATATGCTTCACCCACCCACCCCATTCTCTGCTCCCACATACCGTAGCCCCATCACAGAAGACGTGACATGGAAAAAACACTGTGTCCACCCTAGTTCTTTTCTTAAATTTGGGCAGGGATCTGGAGTGTAAGTTAAGAGATTTTTAATTTGCCAGATTGTATGCTTATGTTGTTGAATGTACAATGAATCTATGGTATGACAGCAGTTTCTGGATAAACATTACTTGAGGTCCTAAAATGCAGAAGGGAAAAAGCAACTTTTGTCAGATGTCTATTTTGCTTTCATCTCATCTCTAATATTTTGGATGGGGAACCATCCAAAGCTTCTGGCTGCATGAAGGTCAAGTGTGCCAGTGTGCAGCTGGGTTTCTTTCCAGAACTAAAAGTACTTTCGGTGGTGCTGAGGGTCAGCGGAAGAAGTAAAGATTGTGAGAAAGGAGAAACATGGGCTTGGGGAGAACCCAGAATTGGGGACAAAAGACCTAGCACTAGGCTACAGCACTTAGCACCTCTGATCTTGTTTTTCCTCATCTGTAAAAGGAGATTAACAATGCTTTTCTGCCCACCTCTTGGGGAGAAGGGAAGAATATAATTGGTAAAAAAAATGTTTTGAAAAATAAGCAACATTGTCTTTATACAAGTAGCCAAGCATTATTAATTATCCATCCCATATCACTGGTAGATACCTGTATTCAGGCTATCTGGACATGAAAGCAGTCACATTTTAGAAGTCATGAAGTTGGTGCTAATAAACCTAATCTACAGAAAAAAAAAGTTTTTTATCTTGAGACATCAATAATATAATATAAATGCACTGCTTTCTGGAGTCAGATTAATAAGACTACATTATAGACAGCTCTTGGGGTAGTTTAGTAGCTCATCCCCATACCAAATAATGGACCTCACTGCTAACAGGTCTACTACAGATTCTACTCTCTGGCTCTGGCTGACAAATTGAGGCATGCATCTGTGATCTAAGCTTGATCAGCCAGGTTTCTCTTCTAATATTTTCAAATTTGGACCCATGACTGGGCATTTCTATCATTGGCTCCACTCTGGAGAAAGCTACTGTCCAGAGCTATCTTTGTTCCCTTCCTTCCCACCTTCCAATTGCATTAGAAACTCCAGTATTTCCCCAGAAAATACCCTTTTTGTATAAGCTTGCCAAAATTTGTTTTTCTTCTTGTAATCTTAAGAAATTTAACCAAAAGTTTAAAAATCCATTGTTTTTTTCTGTTATAATTTAAAAGTGCAGAGGGAGGATTTCTTAAAGACAAGACCAAATAAAGCTTGCATTTGTTTTATATCCTATCAAAGTAGTTTTGCAATTTATAGTTGTGGACAATGTGTCCCCTGATATTCATTAAAAATTCTTCCATATTTTCAAAAACCAAGGTCTGGCTGGGCACGGTGGCTTATGCCTGTAATTCTGGCACTTTGGGAGGCTAAGGTAGGAAAATCACTTGAAGCCAGGAGTTTGAGATCAGCGATATAGCAAGACTTTGTTTCTACAAAAATAAAAAAAAAAAAAAAATTAGCCGGGCGTGGTGCTGCACACATGCATTCCTAGCTATTTGGGAGGCTGAGGTGGAAGGATCACCTGAGGCCTGGAGTTCCAGGCTGCAGTGAGGTATGATGGTGCCTGGGTGACAGACTAAGACCTTGTCTCAAAAAAAACCCCGCCCACAACCTGCCCACTCAAAAACAAAAACTGACACAAACAAACAAACAAAAACAGGGTCCATGGGCCCGCAAGGAGTCTGTGGATAAACTATATATCAGTAAAACTGAATAAAGTAGATAACTTTTGTAATCTTATGTATTTTATGCATTAAAACATTTTATTTCTATTGAGCTTTGTTTACTCCTTTTGATAATTCAAGGCAAGTGAACATATGGGATTATTTATGTCACTGATTTACTTAGAAGTGCTCAAATATATTCCAGACACTATTTTGGGTGCTGGCGATGTAGCAGGGACAAAAGAGACAGTCTTTGCCCTCACAGAGTAGGGGTAAGAAAGAATATGTAGAATATAAAATTTCACACTACTGTTAGTAATGAACCTGGTACAAGTACCACAGTGAGGAGATTAGAGTAGCTTAAAATGTGAGGGTAAGAAACACAAAATGCTTAGAGGAAATTAATGCGCAATCCTTAACCTATAACTAGTTTTAAGTGATATATTAACATATGAAGGGAGCCCTGCCATAGTCAAATTTAAGAGCAATAATAAAGTACAACGACTAACTACCACAATGACAATAAAGGTAAATAGCAATGCTAAAGCTACCTTACCAGTAATTTCATATGTGCTATTATAACTTCTTAATAATCTGTCAGATGGGCAGGTGAGAAATTGGAGCCTTAGAGGCCCACCAAACTTGACCACTTTGATTCGTGGTAGAACCAGGAATATAGCCTGGTTTTCACATCTCCTGGTTTTATTTCCTTTATACCACATTACCCAATCACAACCAAAGACAGGTTTCACAGCAGACAGTGTTGAAATTCCTTTTTATTTACTTCCATAATCTACTTGCGACATGGGGTAGAGAAGCAACATAACACGGGTCATAGAGGAGCTACTGGTAACAAATTGAACGCTTTTGGTTATCAGGCATAAGCTCAGATTAGCAAGAACTTTGGGGTGGTATGATAGATGTGATACTGGGGAAATTTAAGAATGAATTACAAAAGCGATTTTTCCAACCAATGAATTTAACCATTTAGTGCAGAAGTTGGCAAACTTCAGCCCATGGAGTAAGTCCAATCTGCTACCTGTTTTTATATTGCCTGTGTGAATGGTTTTTTACATTTTTAAATGGTTCAAAAAATGCTAAAAGAGGAAAGATATTTGACAGCAAAAAGTTACGTAAAATTCAAATTTCAGTGTCTATAAATACAGTTGAAACACAGCCATGCTTATTTATGTATTGCCTATGGCTGCTTTCACACTACAAAAGCAAAGTTGAGTAGCTCCACAACAACCTGGGTCTCAAGTCCTAAAATATTACCATCTGGCCTCTTGCAGAAAAAATTTGCTGGCCTCTCATCTAGAAGGTCATAGAGTTAATGTTAAAGGCAGTAATAACATCTGTTTAACTTATAATTTTAAAAATGAGTAAATGCATAGTTATTTAAATATTTCTTCCCTTTAAAATGGAATGATTTGAAAGCACCTGAGGCAAATGAATGAATATCCTAGAGGCTAAGAAGCATGTTCACATCTTAGCCACTCAGTCAGTTGATCACTTGGATGACCTCTAGACACCATGGTATTTTTTATTAATATACAGGTTTAAATTATTTAACTCTCAGTCTGACATTTTAAAGTTTACTGACTCACAGATTGCTGGCTAAAGACAGAATAAAAAAAACAGTTGGTGACATACAATTAATGAGAAGCATAAACATTCTTTGATGTCTATAAATTTGCCTCAAGATGACCATCACCACATCAAAAAGTTGTATTTATGTAGTTAAAAGGGGTAAGTCTCAAATACGTTAAAAGTCTGTGTTAAAAGAAATTTGGTGATGATCAAATCCAAAATTTTCTGGTTTAGAAATTAAAATCAGTTAATTTAGAAAGAATAAAATATAAAAAACTCTAAAATATAACACCATAAACACAGTTTTGCATGTACTTTTGATGCGGCAACTTAAATTTACTTTCCAATATCCACCTAAATACTAGTTTGGCCTCAAAGTCAAATACTGTTTAAGTATCATCTGACTTTTATAGTTACTGTTGGTAAGTCTTCCTATTCCCTGCTCCCTGCCCCACACATAATTTAAAGTAAAATAAAAGCAGATCATTTACTAAAAGTGAAAATGTCTTTATTATGCATATTAGTTTATATTTAAAATAAATTAGTTTATATTTAAAATAAATTTAATGATATAATTCTTGACAATATAGTTTCTGAAATTTTTGTAACTAAAAAATGATAACATCCTTTTTTGAAAATCTTAAGGTTTACCTCCTAAGAAACATTGAGGAACACTATACTAAAGAAGAGGGAAAAAATTAAGTGATAATATTATTCATACCACTTGTTTATCATTTTTTCAGCTAACAGCTGAGTACAACTCTTTGCCAGCCACTATGGAAGAAAGCCAAGAGAAAAATGACAGTTTCTGCTTTCAAAGAGTTTACTGGCTGGTGGCTGGAAGGAGACAAGTACAAAGATTGATAGGTTCTCTAATACAGGTAAAGTAAGCCACTCTGTTATCACGTAGAATAAAGATGAACTCAGTTTCTGGTGGTGAGAACAGAAAAGAAAGAACAAATGGGAACTATTAATAAGGTAGAACACACTGGGCATCCTGACCAATTAGATGAGGGAAGAAAGATAAAGAATTAAAATTGTTGTCAATGAGATGCCTTATATTTAGAGATATAAGGAGAAGAAAGAAAGGGTCTAGTGAATGTTTACCTAGAAAAAAAGAATATGCTAAAAATTTTCCTCTAGAGATGACCAAATCCTCTTCCTTCTTAATTTCAAGTTATTATAAAAAATCCCTCATCCAAAACCTTTGGAAAATCAGTGTTTTAGAACTAAGAATTTTTTAGAGTTTTGAAAGGTAAGATTAAAACATAAAAATTAAAACATACACACATACACATACACACAACTTTTTAATGTCTAAAATATACATCAAAGACTGCTCTATACCAAACTATAATTTCAGGCTTTTTATCATTAATGATTGATAATGATTCAAAAAGAATGGACTCTAAGTACCTGATGAATAAAATGCAGTACCGTATATCTATATAATAGAATATTATTTGGCTATAAAAAGGAATGGAATTCTGACATATACTGCAACACAGATGAACCTTGAAAACATTACCATGAGTGAAAGAAACAAAAGGCCATGTATTGTATGATTCCACTTATATGAAACATCCAGAATATGCAAATCCAAAGAGACAGAAAGTAGACTAGTGTTTGCCAGGACTGGGAGTTGAGGGAAATGGAGTAGGAAATGGATACAGGGTTTCTTTTTGGAGTGAGGAAATGTTCTAGAATTGAACAGTAATGAATGATATACAACACTGTGAATATACTAAGAAGCACTGGATTGTACAATTTAAAATTTTCAACTTTATGACATGAATTATATCTCAATAAAGCTGTTATCTTTTCTTTAAAAAACAATGGGCTGGGAATGGTGGCTCATGCTTGTAATCCTAGCACTTTAGGAGGCTGAGGCAGGAAGATTGCTTGAGTCCAGAAGTTTGAGACCAGCCTGAGCAACATAGTAAGACCCTGTCTCTACAAAAAATACAGAAAAAAATTAGCTGGGCATGGTGGCGCACGCCTGTAGTGCAGCCACTTGGGAGGCTGAGGTGGGAGCATCACTTGTGCCTGGGAGGTTGAGGCTGCACTAATCCATGATTACACCACTGCCCTCCAGCCTGGGTGACAGAGCAAGACCCTGATTCAAAAAAGAAATTCATATTTTTTTATCTCGTGAACATGCACATTTTAAAGTATTTAAAATAAGCCATCAAGATGAATTACTGTAGGGATGTACTTGTTTGTGACTTTGAATAGCCACATGGATCTTGTAAGATCCACTGGAAAAAAAAATTGTAAAAGAGTTCCTCAGATACTTCATATTTTAAAATAAATATAATCATGGAACATCTATAATTAGTATGAATAAATAAACATAGGAAAATTATCAAATAACAGAACAAGGCTGGGCTACAGTGTGCTTATTCCAAAAAATATAACAAAAATTGAAAATTTCAATCAAACGCTGAAAGTAGTTTTAAAGAGTTAATCCTGCAGTTTTCTCTGAGTCCAAAGTTTACATTCTTTTTATACCAAATGAGGTTAGGAATGTTTATAAATGAATTTAAAGCTACTACAATAAGATCACTGTGAACCATGGCTTCTGAAAACTGAAGAAAATGTAAATTTGAAGATTCAACTAGAAAAATGAAAGAATGAAGAAACTGGAAACTAAGTTTGAACAACCTTCAGCTTTAATATGTAAAGGATAATTCATAGAGAAAAAAAGAAACAAAGAAAGAAAGGGACAGCAAAGTCCCCCTAAATGTATCTCAGTCCCCCTAAATCTATCTGAATTCATTTGGGTCCTAGACTGATGTTCTATTAGGCTTAAGCATAAAATATTACTGAATAAAACTTATAAATTGGTTTGCCGATTCACGTATGAAAATATGCTGAATGATCCCTCCCACTGGCAGATTACAGCTAGTTAGCAATGGATAAGGAGAAAAATTTACTTCAGCAGATTGGGAAAGTCTACACTGAATTTACAATCACATAATCTTCTCTTGTACATACATATAAAAAGGGAACTATCTAAAGACAGGATTTTTTAAGATCTTAAGTAATCAAAACTAGATACAACTGAAAGTTTAGTAGAAGTGAAAAAAGTATATATGTAATGAAAAATCAGCATACTTTCTTTAATATTCATAGAAAATAAATTAACAAGATAAAATGTTTACATTACCAATGTTTATTTAGTCATCTAAGTTACTTTTTATAATTTGTGTGTGTTCTTCAGGTTAAGCAATATAAGTAAAATAAATGGGTAAACTTTGATTTATAATATAATAAGATGATTACTAGATTCTAACATATGACATGAGCTAAATTTAAGCAGCTCCCAATATTTACCCTAATATGTGGTAAATCACAATTTTTATAAATTGTTGTTTTGGCCTATTAAGATAATACAAGTTTAATATTATTTAAAAAGTTTAACAATATTTAAAAAGTATAAAATATAATTGGATCTGTGTAATTTAGCAAAATATGAGCTTGCCAGTCATTTTATAAGGCCTATTATCTCTTGAACAATATAATAAATGAGGTATGTTTGAGGTATTCAAAAAAAAAGAATTAAGCAGTTTTTTTCTAAATGGTACATCCTTAACATTGGAGGTAGAAAGGGGTAGGGTATACATAAACGAAGATAATTTAGTAGTAGCAACTGGTTTGTATGAAAATCAGCCTGTAGGTCTTATTTAAAATGTAGGAATTAGGCTAATGCTTGTAGCTCTAAATAAGTAGTTTTATGGCTTTTCTTTGTGAAATGAAAATAAAATTAAGATCTATGATGTAACATACTGTGATCAAAAAGTATTTGTTAGGCTTCCTAAAGTCCACATTAGAATTTTAGTTGGAACTAAAAAGCAATGAAAAACAAATGCCTTCCTCCAAGAGGTAGTAGTTTCTATTTTATATTTGTGTTTGATGTGTTTGGATATTTGTTCTCTCAAAATCTCATGCTGAAGTGTAATCTTCACTGTTGAAGGTAGGGCCTGGTGGAAGGTGTTTGGATCATGGGGACGAATAGCTCATGAATGGCTTAGTGCCATCCCCTGGTGACAAGTGAGTTCTCACTCTGAGTTCATGTGAAATATGGTTTTTAAAAGTATGTAGCACCTCCCCTCTTTCTCTCTCTTGCTCCTCCCCTCACCATGTGACATGCTTTGCCTTTCACCATGGTTGTATGCTTCCTGAGGCCCTCATAAGAAGCCAAGCAGATGTTGGTGCCATGCTTATATAACCTGCAGAACTGTGAGCCAATTAAATCTTTTTCCTTTATAAATGCCAGTCTCATTATTCCGTGATAGCAATGCAAAAATAACCTAACACAGTGTCTTAGTCTGAGCTTCAATAACAAAGTGCCTTAGACTGGGTAATTTATTTAAAAAAAAAAAAAAAAAAGAAGAAGAAAAAAGAAGTTTATTGCTCACAGTTACGGGGAATGGGAGGCCCAAGATCAAGGAACTGGTAGATTCTGTGTCTGGCAAGAGCCTGTTCTTCATAGATGGTGCCTTTTATGTGTCCTCAAATGGCAGAACAAGTTTCCTTGGGCCACTTTATAATGGCACTAATCCCATCATGAGGGATCTGCCCTCATGATCTAATTGGCCCCTAAAAGTCCCTCCTCTTAACATTATTGGATTGGGAATGAGATTTCATCATATGAATTTTGGGTAGACAGAAACATTCTGACTAGAGTACTAAGTAATACACAAAACTACAAATCTCAAATAACACAATGAGATATATAATAAAATGATCATATGTAGCAAATTTAGCTGTATGCTCCTATGTCAACATAATCAGTTTTAGAATGTAATTAAAAAACTATCTATTCATGGTAAAATCAAAATGAAAAAGTTACAATATATTATGCCAATGCCAATGAAAAGACAGAAGTAATAATGAAGGTTAAAAATAACATTTGGATTTGAAAAAATGTAGTATCACATATAGCAGTGTTTAATCAATCCCATGTGAAAACATAACTAGAGACAATTAAAATACAATTTGCTTCAAATAAATTCCTTTGATTATAATTTATAGAACAGAGGCATTTGATGATACTATTTCTATTAACTTTATAATTCATGGAAATATTTGCTTTGCTATAAAAGTTAATTTTAAAGTTTCTAAAAAAATAAGTAGTTAAAGGAAGAGAAAAGCTGGGGAATGAAGAGTCCCTTCAAGTAACCATCAAGTAAAAGTAATCTATAAAAATAATTGTAATAGTCAAGTGATGTTTACAGGCAACCTTGGAAAAAAAAAAAAAAAAAAGAACAGATAACCAAAAATGAAAAAGGCAGGAAGATCACAAAATTGTTTCCAGCCACACACTTCACCTAAAAGAGATGAGCAGTCATTATATAAAGTAGGTATAGCCTAGCGTGGCGGCTCACACCTGTAATCTCAGCACTTTGGGAGGCCGAGGCAGGCAGATCACTTGAGGTCAGGAGTTCGAGACCAGCCTGGCCAACATGGTGAAACTCCATCTCTACTAAAAATTAAAATAAAATTGGCCTGGCGTTGGGGCGTGTGCTTGTAGTCCCAGCTAACTTGGGAGGCTGAGACATGAGAATCTCACTAGAACCTGGGAGGCAGGGGTTGCAGTGAGCTGAGATCATGCCACTGCACTCCAGCCTGGGCAACAGAGTAAGACCCTATTTTCAAAAAATAAAATGAAATAAAGTAAAATAAAATAAAAGTAGGTATATAGGGGAAACAAACACAAGGTAGAGTGTCCTTATTCCATGTTTTCTAGATTGAATAATATACAAACTACATAAAATCAATTGATTAACTAATCTTAATAATAATTCCCCAGCAGCATCCAGCAGAAGCTGGAAGAGGTAAGAAACAGCTTATTCTTTAGAAGGAGAATGGCTCTGCCAACACACCGGACCCACTGGATTTGGGTCCAGTGATACTGATTTCAGACTCCTGGCCCCTAGAACTATGAGAAAATAATTATTTTTTGCATTAAGACACCAGGTTTGTGGTAATTTGTTACGGAAGCCACAGGACACTAATACACAAACAGTATGCTTTAGGGCGCTAGGGCTTAACTGAAAGTTATTTTGGTATACATGAAAAATTATCTATATGAACATATATTAATGTCGTGCCATATATCTTAGGGAATTTATTTGTGATAGTTAGTTGATTTTATTTTGGGTGGTGAACGCAGGTATATAATCGTGTCATCTACACCCGGGGTTTAACGTCATCTTTTTTTTTTTTTTTCTAACTTCTAATATCTCTCTCAGCTGGCTCCCTTTAGTACAATGTTAAATAACAGTCATGCCAGTGGGCATCTTTACAATGTTCCTGACTTTTGCACAAATGCTTCCAGTGTTTCCTCATTCCTCCACCATCTCCCACCCCTGAATGATCTGTTATGGACTGAGGGGACAATTAGTAACTTTTCCAAGTCTAGTGGTGTTGTAACCGAGTAACCTATTTTTAAGGGTTTTTTTTTTTTTGTCCTTTTTTTTCTTTTGTCCTTCCCTCCCTTATTTGGTGCCTGTTCCTTGTTAATAATAAAATAATGACCTTTACTCTCCTTCTTTCCCCCAGGCACTCCCTTGCACTGCTCGCTTATCTAATTATAGGTCTGCTTAGAAGTTTCTGTGACTGAATCTTCAGACAATCCAGGTACCTATGCAATTATCTCCCAACAAGAGATTAGGTGAGTGTACAGTTAATTTACAACCTATATACGCTCAAGATAGTGCCAGCCCATTTACCAGATTGGACAATAGCGCAGAATAAAGCACTGAAGCAAGCTATGTGGTCCTGCACCTCCTTGCCCCTCCTGCACATCCTTCAAATCAAATTTCACTTTTAACTTACTGTATTCTGGCCAAAAATTTGAAATGGTTTCTTCAAGGCAGGAAGTCTAGACCATTTCCCCAATGCTACTTTGGAAATAAAGTCACTCTTCTTCCACTGAACTTTGTCCTTGTAATTTGGTTTTGCAAGCAGCAAGCAGCTGAACCTGTATTCAGTGTTTCTATTTTCAATGGTACCTGCATTGTCTTTCCAATTATTGATGCCATGCTATTTAATCTGTAGATATTCATAACTGCTTCATCTTCATGTGTATTCACAATGCGACTGTGTTCATCTCACTTAAGGTTTTTGTTGACTGAATTTCTCTGGTCTAATATAAATACCTTGGTTACCTTTATCTGGCTTTTCATCTTTATGTTTTGACATTTATAAGATATTTTATTGTATCTTTTAAACATATCAGAGAATAGAGTGCTCTATGATTTGGTCAGAAATCTACTTTTTAAAAAGTGAGAGGTTGGGAAGGTTGTGGGGAGGGGAGATAGAGAGAGGCTGGTTAACGGGTACAAAAATACCATTAGATAGAAGGAATAAGTTCTAGGGTTCAATAGCAAAATAGGAATATTTTGTTGTATATTTCAAAATAGCTAGAAGAGAAGGTTTGAAATGTCTCTAACCCAAAGAAATGGTAAACATTTGAGGTGGTGGATATCCCAATTACCCTGATTTGATCATTATTCACTGTATACATGTATCAAAACATCATATATACCCCATAAATGTGTATAATTATGTTTCAACAAAACGTTTTTAAAATCCACTTACATTAATTTTTCTCTTGGCTGATTCCCCTTAGTAAAATGTTAAATGATAATGTGACTGGGCATCTAACAAAAAGAATTGTTCTTCATTCTGTTATTTTGTTTTCTCTCTGTATACACATATGTGTGTATATAATATATACATTTACATATATAAGCTGGTCTCTCTCAATCTCTCTCTCTTTCTATATATATATATATATATCTATATGTATTTTTTTTTTTTTTTTTTGAGACAGGGTCTCACTCTTGTTGCACAAGCTGGAGTGCAGTGGCGCGATCTCGGCTTGCTGCAACCTCCACTTCACAGGCTCAATCAATCCTCCCAACCTCAGCCTCCCAAGTCACTGGGTCCACCGGCTAATTTTTGTATTTTTTGTAGAGTTAGGGTTTCACCATGTTGCCCAGGGTGGTCTGGAACTCCCGGGCTCAAGTGATCCTCCCACCTCAGCCTCCCAAATAGCTGGGATCACTGGCTAATTTTTGTATTTTTGTACAGGCAGGGTTTTGCCATGTTGCCCTGGCTGTTCTCAAACTCCTGGGCTCAAGGGATACGTCTGCCTTGGCCTCCAACAGTGCTGGGATTACAGGCATGAGCCATTGCAGCCTGCCTATATTCTACATATTTTTAAACAAAAATATCATTGGTACTGTTTATCCTATTTTTCTCCATGGATAATTTCTCTGTATCTTTGTTCCAGTGGTTATGTTTATAATTTTATGCAACTTTGTTTTTACAAATAAACATGTAGTTTATATCTGTCCTTATTTCTGTATTCAAAATCTATTAGTTCACTGTTATAAGCAATTATAATATTTGCATACTTTCTATTACTCTGTCCTTTTTCTTTCATCCATCATATTTCAGTTAATGTTTTTCACTATTTTTCCTTGTATTGTTAAATTATGCTGATACTTTTATTTTTTTGTCAGCTTTAATTGATATTCTTTGACTTCCAAGTATTAAAGATGAGAAAATTAGTTAGCTTTAATTGATATTCTTTGACTTCCAAGTATTAAAGATGAGAAAATTAGTTCACGCCTGTAATCCCAGCACTTTGGGAAGCTGAGGTGGGTGGATCACCTGAGGTCAGGAGTTTGAGACCAGCATGGCCAACATGGTAAAACCCCATCTCTACTAAAAATACAAAAAAATAAAAATAAATTAGCCAGGTGTGGTGGAGGGTGCCTGTAATCCCAGCTACTTGGGAGGCAGAGGCAGAAGAATCACTTGAACCTGGGAAGTGGAGGTTGCAGTGAGCCGAGATCACGCCACTGCACTCTAGCCAAGGCAACAGAGAGACTTGCCTCAAACAAACAAACAAACAAACAAACAAACAAACAAACAAAAAAATTAAGACAATTGTAAAGACTGGGAAAAAAAAGTGGAGAAAACAGGTAGAAGTGGTATATTTTTAGGGAATATATTTTATTTTTAGGGAATTTTAGTAAACATTTTATATTTATATTTATATATAGTGTCTACATTTTGTTCTTTAGCTCTAATTCCCACATTTTAGTCTTTCTTTTACAGTTAAATCCTTTCAATGCTTGCTGACAGTCCTTCTATGGTAATTTTCCTGTTTATTTATATCTGATTGGCAGTAGCTCATTTTCTAAGAATGTTTTCAAAAAGTATTTCTTGAGTTCAAAACTGTCTTTATATTTGTTGAGTTCAAAACTGTCTTTAGTATTTAAACTTGAAGACATTTGGGCTAAATTTAAAATATTAAACACTTTCCTTTCTATAAGATCCTGTAGCTGTTACTTCACTGCCAACTGGTACTAAATGTTGATGTGGATCAGACAGAGACAAGTCTGACTTTTTCCCCTCCTATTATTGACTTGACTATTCTTTCTTCATGTTTAACGTACAGCAATTTTATGAGGACATGTCTCAGTATTGATAGTTCTAGGTCAATTTTCCCTGGTCCATGGTATGCTCTTTCAATATGTAGATCAAAATTATACTTTATATTATTGAGTCTTATCTTTAAATATTCACTCTTTTCTACTCTTTTAGTTTTCTTTTGTGTCTTTCTCTATCTCAGTCTATCTATATACATTCACAAAATTTTATTTCTAATCTTTTTTTTCTTTGGTTTATTTTATTCATTCTTCACATTTTAATCCATAATATTCCTTAAGGTGCTTTCCATGATGTCTAGCCTTTCTTGCGCTCCTTCAATTTAATATTTGAAATAAATCCTTTTTTCCTAAGTTTGGCCAGCTCATAATTCATCTTCTACTATTGTTTCATGATGTCTTTTCCAGAGTCCTTGCTTTCTGGATTGTAGGTTTTTCCGACAAAAGTGATTGCTTTATTCATTTTCTCTCTTTTCTCCCATTCTTTCCCTCTCTCCTTTTCTTTCTTCCAGAAGAAAGCTAAGCATTATATTTTCAGCAAAATTAGAGTTCAGGTTTGACCCTTGTACTCTAAAATAGGCAAAAGGGGATGCAAAATTAGAAGGAGCCACATGAAAATACATGAACAGAAGCAGTCTTGGAGAAATTTATCCACAGTAAAGGGCTCTGCAGTGTAGTTCCAAGAAAATGATGTCCACAATCTATTCTCTGATCGTATATATAACATACCCTATGTTGCTACAGGTATTGCTTATAATCACAAGTATGGGAACAAAGGTGAGATGAGTTGTCAGCAGAATCCTGCTAGACTCAGCTTTAGAGAAGCATAAAAGACAGGGCTACACAAAGGATCCACAGACAAGCCATTCTTATAGGAAGGATTTTGTTTCTGTTACAGCAGAGATTACCCTCTTGTGAAGACTTGCAAAATTGCAACAATAATGTGAACCCACCCTTTCCTTGACCCTCCTTCCTAATGCACACACACCTCTTGAAAATAGGTAGCCTGGTAAAACCATTATATTCTGTCATGAGCAATAGAAGAAGAACAGTAGTAATAACAAAGATAATTCAGGAAAAGAATAAAAAGAATAGCAAAACACACAGACATCGAGCAAGCACTAGAAAAATGTCATCAGAGTGCAAGGGAATTGTTGGAAAATTATTTTTACAAGTTTATTAGCCATTTGCATTTCTTCTTTGATAAACTGCATTTTCAGGTCTTTTATGCAAATAGGCTGTCTTTCCCATATTTAATTGTTACAACTCTTTGCATATTAAGAAAATCAGCATCTTCTTTGTTGCATCTACCAAATATTAGTTCCTAGGTTTCCTTTTAATTTCATTAGTGCCTTTTAATTTGTGAACTTTCCTAATTATTAAAAATTGTTATGGTAAAAAATTAAAAATTATTAGTTTACAGCTTTTTTTTTTTTTTTTTTTTGAGATGGAGTCTCATGCTGTTGCCTGGGCTGGAGTGTAATGGTGCGATCTTGGCTCAGTGCAATCTCCACCCCCCGAGTTCAAGCGATTCTCCTGCTTCAGCCTCTGGAGTACCTGGGATTACAGGTGCCTGCCACCACATCCGGCTAATTTTTTTGTATTTCTAGTAGAGACTGGTTTCACTATGTTGGCCAGTCTATTTTACAGCTTTTAAAGAGTTGCTTTTTATTATTTATTTATTTAAGAGATGGGCTCTCACTATGTTGGCCAGGTTGGTCTTGAACTCCTGACCTCAAGTGATCCTCCCACCTCAGCCTACCAAAGTGGTGAGATTACTGGCATGAGCCACCACACCTGGCCTAAAGAACTGCTTTTTAAACAAAAAAGTTATTTACCATTGAACTTCTCTCTAAAAAAATCCAATATATGTTCCAAAGATGTTTTAAATTTCTCAAATCACATCAATCCCAAGTGTAAAACTCACTAATAGTTTCTCTTCATGATTAAAATTAAACCTAAATTTTTAATTCTTTAATATGATCTATAAGCCCCTTACATTTCTGGCCTTGTAATCTCTTCAACCTCATTTCAAACCACTCTTTCTCCCACTTTCTCCATACCAGCAGACTAGATTTCTTGCTGAGCCTCAAGTACAATTGTTTTTGCTGAATCAACAGTCTTTACATTTGCTGTTTCATTTTGCTCCCTAGGTCACTCTTCTAGACATTGCTCACCACTTCCATCATCTTAGAAGTTTCTGCTTGAATATCACTACCTCAGGGAAGGCCTCCTTGACCACTTAATCAAAATAGGACTTCCAATTCCAAACCCAATTACCTTCTATCTATTTACCATGCTTTATTTTTCTCTTTAGAACATATCATATTTTGAAATTATATTATGTAATTATTTACTTGTTTATTGTTTGTCTTCCCTAATAAGGTAGTAAGCTCTATGGAGGCAAGGACTCCATCTCCTTCACTGTTTATGCCAGCTCCTAGTGATAGTGGCAGGAGGCAGTCAAATGCCTAGGCAGATAGGGGCAGGGCCAGTGAAACCCAACCTTCAAGCCAGTGACAGTTTAAAACCTAGCTACAAATCTCAGGTAAATCCACAGACCGGACTGAGAACTTCTCTTCCTGTTTGGCATGCTTTCCTCTGATTCATCCCTACCCTTCCCTTATTTTACATGTACCTACCCTTTCCTAATTTGTTTTCTACACTGTTGTGCCCCTTGAGCCTTGTTTTGGCCTTTTTTCCATACTCACAAACCAGTCAACACACACGCCCCCATTCTGAGCCCATAAAAGCCCCAGACCCAGCCACACTGAGACAGAAACCACCCAACTTCAGGTGGGGTACCACTCTTGCACCCCCTCTCCACTGAGAGCTGTTTCGTCGCTTAATAAAATTTTTCTCCACCCTTCTCGCCCTTTGATTGTCAGCGTAACTTCATTCTTCTTGGATGCAGGACAAGAACTTCGGACCCACTGAACACGGGTACACAGAAGGCTGTAACACTGTGGCCCTCTGCCAGCAGAGGGCAGCCATCCCACATGACAGGAAGCAGCAGCAAGGCCAAGGCAGCCCTGGAGGTGCACGCTAGAGCAGGGCAACAGGGTAGACAGAGTTGTTAAGGCGCCTCTGTCAGGCTGCAGACAACGGGACTAAAAGAGCTCATTAGCATGCTGTAACACCCCCCTCTGGGGCTTCAGGGTCGTGGGTACTCCTGCCTGGGTGCCCCTGTGTTTCTCTCATCTGGAGACCAGAGCCCACTGTGGGAGTCACTTGCAACACACCTGGTCCAGGAACAAGCCCCATGTGGAGCCCACTCTTGTGCCAGTGCTTGGAATGACCAGCCAGACCCTGCATTCACTGGCACACACATCCCCTTCTGCCAGGGACTGAGCACGCAGTTGCAGCAGCCGTGGGATCCATGCTAGAGTGCAAGCCGGGCATGGCCTGGCAGGTCAAGTAAACAGGGCATCTCCTGTGGCAAGCCCAGGCCTGAGCAAGGCCTGGGGAGGGGCATCGTTGCCCAGAGGTCTCTGATTGACAAAGTAATCAAGAAAAATCCTGCATCTCTAGAATAATCCCTGGCAGATGGTTGGTACACAACTTTGCTTTATTTTTAAATGAATGAATTAACAAATAAATAAATGGATCATGTTTTCAATGATGAATTTTAAAAAAAGTTTTAAAGCAGCTTTTAAAAAAATTGCCTTAATAGGTTAAAATAAAGTATACAAAGGCCAACTATTTAGATTAGAAGAACTTCTTTAGAAGTTCTTACATTTAAAGTGTTCCTTAATGATGTGCGAAGTATTTTTAAAAGTCATCAGTATACGTATAATGTCATTTCTTTTCTGTGTTGAAACCAGATTACATTTCTTTTTTTTTTTTTTGAGATAGAGTCTCGCTCTGTCACCCAGGCTGGAGCGCAGTGGCGTGATATCGGCTCACTGCAAGCTCTGCCTCCTGGGCTCATGCCATTCTCTCGCCTCAGCCTCCCGAGTAGCTGGGACCACAGGCGCCCGCCACCACGCCTGGCTAATTTTTTTTGCAGTTTTAGTACAGACGGAGTTTCATTGTGTTAGCCAGGGTGGTCTCAATCTCCTGACCTCGTGATCTGCCTGCCTCGGGCTCCCAAAGTGCTGGGATTACAGGCATGAGCCACCACGCCCAGCCCCAGATCACATTTCTGTTCAAAAACAACTTAGGTCTGAATTACATTGGCTTTTAAGTGTTACATTTTTATAAAAACTGGATTGTATATCTACAAACTCTTTGAGAAAGTATCTCTATTAGATTGCAAAAACCCTGCCTCGGTGTTATGTAGTTTCTAGTGTGGGCAGACAATAAATATGTAGATTACATATGCATTAGAAAATTTAAATGTTGGAGGGAAAAAGAAAGTAAGGTAATGGGGGGACTGCAATTTAAAATACAATGGTCAGAGTAATTCTTACTGAGGAAGTAACATTTGAGCAAAAGTTTAAAGAAGGTGAGGAAACTATCAATATAGTCAAAATAATGCACTTCAGATTGAGGTAATTTTAAAAGAGGATATGCAAACGATTAAGGAATTTTTCTATCATAAGATAAATGTACAGCTTCCTAAGATGATTATTTTGGAAGACTTAACATTCATTTGGATGGCATGATGTAGTAGTTTAAAAATCAAATCACTTTATTTCTTAGTCATACTTTGTATACTGCATATGATAGTTTCTTTTTGTAGAGAGACACTCATAGGATATATGTTATAGAGAGCTGGGATAATAAAGAAATCCATGACATTTATATTGAAAACAAATCTTTTCCTTTTTTTTTTTGAGACAGGGTCTTACTCTGTCACCCAGGCTGGAGTACAGTGGTGCAATCTTGGCTCACTGCAGCCTCAACTTCCTGGGCTTAAGTGATCCTCCCACCTGAGCCACTAGGGTAACTGGGACCACAGGTATAAGCCACAATGCCAAGCTAATTTTTTGTAGAGATGAGGTTTCACCATCATGCCCAGGCTGGTCTTGAACTCCTGGCCTCAAGCGATCCATCCACCTCAGCCTCCCAAAGTGCTTAGATTATAGACATGAGCCACCGTGCCTGGCCATCTTTTCCCTTTCAACATATTAGTTTATTCATTTTATTTGTTTATTTATTAAAGGCCACAATTTAAAGAATGACTTAATATTGAAGTGCTGAAATGTATTAATATGAAAATTACTGTTACAAGTCTGCCACATTATTTGCCTTTGTGATGGTTAGTTTTCTGCCTCAATTGGATAGGCTAGAGTACCCAGTTATTCAGTTAAACAATACTGGGGTTAATACCTACAATCAGTTGACTTTAGGTAAAGGAGATTATCTTCCACAATCTGAATGAGCCTCATCCAATCAGTTGAAAGGCCTTAAGAGCAAAGCTGAGATATACTTAAAGAAGAAATTTTGCTTCAAGACTGCAGTATCAGCTCCTGCCCTAGAGTTTTCAGCATGTGGCCTTCCTTACAAATTTAATACTTGCCAGTCCCTTAGTTGCTTAAGCCAATATCTTGAAATAAATTTCTGTAAATGTACATATACATGCATAAATACAAATATGATATATTCATATATATAATATACACAGATATATACATATACACATACATACATATATATATTCCCCCCTACTGATTCTGTTTCTCTGGAGAACCCTGAACAATACAATCTTTCTCTTAGACCAGATTAGAAGCTACTCTAGGAAAGTCATTATGTCTTCTTATGATCCCTGTGTTTAATATAGTTCATAGCACGATGCTTTCTTGATGGAATAATTTATAGAAGAATATTTTAATTTCATAGGTAGATGGAAGGTACTTTTAACCATTAAGAAGCAGAAGAAGTTATCATATGAACATTTATAAGCTTTTTTCTTGCCATTTCATTATAAATATTTATAACTTTTATACAATGAAATCAAAAGATAAGAAAAATGACAATAAAAAATAAAACAAAGTGCTTATATCTAATATATATGATGAACTTACTATGATAACATGTAAAAATCACTGTAATTCATCTATAGGAGAAAACCTAGACTTATTTATTGTTCTTTATATATTATGATATCATAATTTATAAAACCTCACCAAATGCTTTATGTACATTATTTCCTTTACTCCTTGTAACAACCTGAAACAGGTAATTTTTGTATTCCCCTTTACAGAGGAAGCCGATGCACAGAAACATTGAGAAACAAAGGTGGAAATTTGGTGGTAGAGTTGTCTTGGGACCATTAGAACTCAGGTAGTTGTGGTGATAAACATGTTGGATCTACACACACATACAAAGACAATAAAAAAGATGCAATCTTGATAGACATTAAATTCAAATCAAAACAATTATATTTCCATTTTATATTTTAGTGAAAAAAAGGAAAATGTTAATAGCTATCAAGACTCTGGAGATAAAAACCTGTATTGATTATGGCAATGTAAAATATTTTAATTTTTTTGTAAGTTAGTGTAGCCAGTCATTAAGAATTTCACTTTGGGAGGCTGAGGCAGGGAGATCACCTGAGGTCAGGAGTTTGAGACCAGCCTGGCCAACATGGTGAAACCTCATTTCTACTAAAAACACAAAAATTAGCTGGGCATGGTGTGGGTCCCTGTAATTTCAGTTTACTCTGGAGGCTGAGGCAGGAGAATCGCTTGAACCCGGGAGGTGGAGGCTGCAGTTAGGAAAGATCATACCATTGTACTCCAGCCTGGGTAAAAAGAGCAAAACTTTGTCTCAAAAAAAAAAAAAAATTCAGATGCTATGGCACAGTAATTCTACTCCAAAGAGTAGTGCCTAAGGAAATAAATAAAAGAAGGAAAACACTAAATCACATGTAACAGCAAAATGTTATAAGTAACCTAAGTGTTCAAGCACAGAAGAATGAAGCATCATACTTTATTAATAGAATACATAACCATTAAAATAATGAATATGGAGAAGGGTTTCTCAAGTTCCATGGAACATAGAACTAACATGCTCTTTGCAAAGTGCATGCTATATGATCTTGGAGACCATTACACACATTAGCACACTGAAGGCTTTCTTGCAGGAAGGAAACTTCCTTTGCTGTTCTTTAATGTGGTACTTTCCAAACTTACCTGAAAACAGAACCTTTTTTTGTCCTAATTAATTACTGCTATATAACAAACAATAATTAGTTTGTTTAAAAATTTAGGCAGAGTTCAGCAGGGATAGTTTGTCTCTGTTCCACTTGGTGCCAGCTGGGGCACCTTTAAGGCTGGGCACTGAAATCATCTGAAAACTTGCTCCATCACATGCTTGGTGTGGTTGTAGCCTCTCATGTGGCTCAGTCTTCCTCACAATATGGGGACTGGGATTTCAAGGGTGAGTATTCTGAGAGAGATCCTAGCAGAATGGGATTGCCTTTTATGCCTAAGCCTTTGAAGCTAACTAGAGTCACTTCCACTGTATTCTATTGGTCAAAGAAGTCAAATTTCAGGAGGAGGGGAAATGGAATCTACCTCTTGATGGGAGAGTATAAAGAGTATAAAGAGCATGTGGGATCTGGAATATTTCTGTAGCTGGTTTTGGCAAATATAAGTTGCCATACTTTTGTTCAAGTGAGATATATTAATTTTCCAATTTTGGCACATGTGGATGGAGGTACACCAAGTGCTATACAATCTATGTTACATACAGATTTTTTTATACACACACACACACACACAACAATGCAAACGGCACCCCCACTCCGTTTGCCTATAAAATAGCCTACTTTGTCTGACACAATAAAATAATCCCAAACATGAATGAATTAGGCAATTCAAATTCATAGAAAATAACAAGAGGAATCATGGCTAGCTCTGGCTCACAGATTTCCCATTTGGTAACCTAGGTTACCAGATGATCTACATTCTTGCGTTTCATAAAAGACATCAAGTTTTAAAGATAGTAAGTCATACTGTTATTACTGATGACAAAAATTTTAATTTTACATAGAAGAAATATACACAAATGGAGATGTACCTATTTTGGTAAACACAATTCTGAGTAACAAAGCTTACCTAAGAGATTGATTCTTTTAATACCAATATCTTCTGGAATTTTCTTTCTTATGAAAGGGACTCTTTCAGAATGCTTCCCTCATATAGTTATAGGCATTACATGAAGGAAACAATTTTTTTTTTAGTAGTGGCACAAAAATATTTAAAAATAGCTACATCTAATTACCTACACTAGTCATAACAGATTACGGCAATATAAATGAAACCACAGTGGAAAGATCTAACATTCATGGAAATTTAAAACAATGAGAAATGGAACTATTACAAAAAATTACCTCCTATACATTCTTTCTCAAGAACTTCCTGGAGGACTTGCTCCAAAAAATGAGAGGGCAAAATTAAGGAAAAAAAAAAAAGATTAAGAAACATGAGTTTCAACATAGGAGAAAGGAAATCCTCATGTAAGAGGATGAGTGATACCAATGATACCTGTGCAAAGATAACAGCCAGGCCAGACTGCAACAAGTTGTTACTCAACTTGAGGGCTGTCATCATCAAGATCTCCCACCTGCTATTTTAATGACTTCCCATCCATTCCTTATATTATTTCCTTGTTGTTGCCTTGTTACTTTAGTTAGTTTAATTTGCTTTTATTTTTAAAATTACAAATTTCTTTCTAAGCCATGTGTTAGTTGCATTTTACATTTTTCTGTTGTGGTTTCATCACAATTCAATTCAAGATATTTTCTAATTTCTCTTGTGAATTTTTTTCTTGACTCATAAGTTTAGAAGTGTGCTGTTTAATTTCCAAATATCGAGAGGTTTTCCTGCTTTTTTGGTATTGGATTATAACTTAATTCTGTTTTGTTCAGAGAACATACTCTGGATGATTTCAATCTTTAAAAATTTATTGATTTTCATGGGCCAGCATATGTTCTATCATGATGAATGTTCTATGCACAGTGAAAAAAATGTGTATTCTGTTGTTATTAGTCATATGTTCTACAAATGTCAATTAGGTCAGGTTAGTTTTTAGTGTTGTTGAAGGTTTCTATTTTCTTATTGGTTTCTGTTTACTTGTTATAACTATTTATGGGAGAGGAAGGTTGAAATATCTAACTATAACTGTGGAATTACCTATTTCTTCTTTCAACTCTTACCTGTTTTTGCTTCATATATTTTTAAGATCTATTGTTAAGTGGATATACATTTAGGAGAATAAATCCTCTTGAACTATCTTATTATAAAATTTCCTCTTTATCTCTGTTAAAACACTTGTCCAGACACATACTTTTTCTCATATTATTTTAGTCATCTTGACTTTCTGATCATTAGTGTTTGCATGGTATATTTAACACATCCTTTAACTTTTAACTTACCTGTGTTTTTATATTTAAAATGCACTCCTATTTAGTATAGCAGGAGTCTACCCACTATATCTAACCCCCTACAAAAAGCCAATTGCTTATTTTGCAAATAAAGTTTTATTGGAACATAGACATACCTACTTGTTTACATTTTGACCTCTGATAAGAGAGTTGAGTAGTTGTGACAGAAAACAGTATGAACTTTAATCTTAAAATATTTATAATGTGTCCTTTTAATAAAAAGTTTGCCAACACCTGGAGTTGTTTATTGGGTTTTTATCAGTCTGATGAAAAAAAAAAGCCTTTTAATCTGAGTGTTTCGACAATTTATACTTAATATAGTGATGATATAGTTGGTTCTAAGTTTAGCACCTTGCTATTTGTTTTCTACTTATTCCATCTGTTCTTTCATTTTTAACGTTGTCTTCTTTTGAAATGATTAATTTTTTTTTTTTTTTTGAGACAGGGTCTCACACTGTTGTCCAGGCTACAGCGCAGTGGTGCAATCATGGCTCACTGCAGCCTCAACCTCCTGGGCTCAAGTTATCCTCTCATTTCAGCTTCAGCCTCTGAGACTACAGGTTTACACCACTATGCCTGGCTAATTTTTTAATTTTTTGTAGATATGGGGTCTCATTACGTTGCCCAGGCTGGTCTCAAACTCCTGGGCTTAAGTGATCCTCCTCCCTTGGCCTCCCAAAGTGTTTACTTACAGGCATTGGCCATCATGCCTAGCCAGTTCTCTAGTATTCTACTTTATTTCCTCTATTGATTTATCAGCTATATTTCTTTGTTTTAAATCTTTGGTGATTGCTCTAGGGTTTAAATATGCATCTTTAACTTATCACAGCCCAATTTTAAATAATAGCCTATAATTTCCTAATAATATAATGAGCTTAAGACACAATATCTGAAATGTCTGGGACCAGAATTCATTCAAATTTTGAATTTTTTCAAATTTTGGAATATTTGTGTTAAACAGATTGAGAATCCCTAATCCAAAAATCCAAAATCTGAAATGCTCCAATGATCATTTCATTTGAGCATCGGGTTGGCACTCAAAAAGTTTTGAATTTTGGAGCATTCTAGATTCTGGGATTAGGAATATTCCACCTGTACTACAATTTCTCCCTCCCATTCTTTGCACTGTTGCCATATATTTTACTTCTACATATGTGATAACAAAATATTCATTCTTATTTTTCAGTGTTTTTTACTTAAGCAGTCAGTTATCTTTTTAAATATATAAACAACAGTCTTTTATGTTTACCAATATATTTACAATTTCTGGGGTTCTTCATTCCTCTGAAGAGATCGAGTTTCCATCTAGTATCATTTTTCTTCTGCCTTAAGACTTTATTTAACATTTCTTGTAACAGGTCTGCTAGCAATGAATTCTCTCAGTGGATTTTTTTTTTTTCTGAAAATGTCATCATTTTAGATGTTTTTTCCTGGATATAGAATTTAAGATTTATAAGTCTTCATCTTTTGATACTGATCTCATTCCATTATCTTCCGGTTTGCATTGTTTCTGATGTGAAGTCAGTTCATTTTTGTCTTGCGTTTTGTTTGTGATGTGCCTTTTTCTTCATTTACTTTTATGACTTTTCTCTTTATCACTGGTTTCAGAAATGATATGTTTTGGTGTGGTTTTCTTTTCTATCTGAAGTTAAATGAACTTGGATTTTTATGTTTCTATTTTTCATCCAATGTGGAACAATTTTGGCCACATTTTTTCAAATATTTTTTTATGCCCTCACCCCTTCTGCAACTCCAATTCCATATTTGTTATACCTCATGGTATCAGGACACTTAGGTGCTGGGTTTTTTTTTTTTTTTTTGGGTACGGAGGAAGGGGGAGGGTTCAGTTTTCTTACTCTCTAATTCAGTTTTTATTTTACTTTACTTACTCTTTTTTAGACTTGGGGACTGGCTAGTATGTCCAGGCTGGAGTGCAGTGGCTATCCACACATGTGATCATAGCACACTACAGCCCCAAACTCCTATACTCAAACTATTCTTCCACTTCAGCCTCCTGAGTAGTTAGGACTATAGGCACATGCCACTGTACCCAGCAGCAGTTCAGTTTTTCATACTTACTTCAAGTCTATTGATCTTTTTAACTGGCAATGTTTATTGCATTGAGAAACCCATCCAGTGGATATTCCATTCAGATATGGGAATTCCTAGAGCTAAAAAATATATTTTCTAAGACTCTCTTCATTATTTTAATGTTTTACTTTATATCCTTGTATATGTGTACAATTAGATGTTTTAAAGTCTTTGCTGTTTACATTATTGCTGTCATTTCTTGCTCTGTTTCTACTGATTGTCTATTCTCTTGGTTTGGGGTTACATTTTCCTACTTTTTCATGTCTTATAATTCTTGGCTAGATGCTGATCAGTATCAAGGTTTTGTAAAATGTTTAGATTTAGTTGTCTTCCCATCTGGCTCTTTGTGTCTATTCTCAAGTTGGTTAAAAACTATAAGGAAAAACTTTCTCCAAATCACAATGGCAAAATGTCCTGTTATTAAAAAATCTCCAAAAGTCTCTATTTTAATTTGAGGCTCTTTTCTTCATGACTGTTTTAATTTCTCTTTACTTTTTTAAGGGCACTTTGATTTTGGTAATATTCAAAGCACTGTAAAGTGTTTCCATGATGCTGCATCTACCCTCTTGTTGACAATGGGTATATGCTTCTCTACATGGCTGGGGAGGCCTCACAATCATGCCAGAGGGCAAAGGGAGAGCTTGAGCTGGGAAACTCCCATTTTTAAAACTATCAGATCTCATGAGACATATTCACTATCACGAGAACAGCACATGAAAGACCCGCCCCCATGATTCAATTACCTCTCATTGGGTCCCTCACACAACACGTCGGAATTCAAGATGAGATCTGAGTGTTGACACAGCCAAACCATATTACTCATTCTTTATTTATTTATATTTTTACTTTCATTCTAGTACTATACTGCAACTAAACCAGTGATTCAACTGCCAGCTCCAGTCATCCTTTTCTCAGCCCTAACATTCTGTGTGTTATAGAGGTAAAGAAATAATTATGGTTTGAGAAGTACTTTAATAGAGATATGCAAATCATGCTAAATATCCACATTTAAAAACTATCCTATGCAAACCCATCAATTTAAGAATTAGAAGACATTTTAAAAGGTAGGAAAATGTGACCTAAAACCAAGAGAAAAGATAGTCATTAGAAACAGATCAAGATCTGCTAGGCTCAAGCAATCCTCTTGAATAGCTGGAACTACAGGCATGTACCACCATCCCTAGCTGATATTTTACTTTTATATTTTTTAGTAGAGAGAAGGCCTCGTTATGTTGCCCAGGCTGGTCTTGAACTCCTTAGCTCAAGTGATCCTCTCACCTCAGTCTCCCAAAGTGTTGGGATTATAGACATGAGCCACCACACCTGAACATCAATTTTTTAAAAACACAGAAATCAGTAGTGTATTACTCAGAATAGTTTATTCCATGAATATATATCTATTTAATTAACCCCCACTTTTGGATATTTAAATTGTTTTCCAATATCATGATTAAATAGTTCTTGATAACACATTTTGGAGAAATTTCTAGAAATGTAATCTCTGGGTGAAAGGGTACACACATACGTATAGCTTTTGTTTGAGTTTCTTTCAGAAAGATAATACCAAGATGTTGGAATAGTATACTGTCTGGTTCCCTCTCCAAAGACCAACTCCTATAGAAAATACAAAGAAGAAAAGCCAAGAAATAAGAAAACCCAAAAACTCCCAGGGAAGAAAGTGGGGTGAAAAAGGACAATTTTGAACTGGTAAGTGTGCTAGCTGGTGGCTTGGGCCTTGGATCTGGGGCAGGAGGCAGTCTTTCAAATATGTGGGAGGATAAAACAGGAAATGAACTATTGGAGTTCTGCTTTTGACTATTCCATGACTTGAGTAAAAAACTTACAGTTCCCATATCTACAGGGACTCAGACTACAGTCCAAATGCCCTCAGAAATAAACCATATTATAAAAAGCTGAGGAAAACAGGTGGAGACTAACTAACCTTAGGCAGTAATTTCTCTGCCCTTTCCTGCTAAACCGTAAAGCTGGTAAATTACAATAAATAGCTTTGGCTGCTGTTCTCCCTGGTGGGATCAGGGAGGAGGGGAGAGATGGTGAAGAAGAGATCTGAGGTGTCATTTTGTAGACTTGATAAACTGTGATTTTTCAAGCAGCCTGGGGATTTTCTACCTACCTTTCATCCTTTGGGCTCACTGAAAATGCCACAGACTGGATACTAGTTTCTTCCCACATGTGATGTCATAGTAGCCAATATCCCCAGAGGGAAATTATCTTACAAGTCAACATATCAAGACATTGAAGAAGCACAACTGTTTTCAAAGAAAAATAAAATATTGGCATACAGATTCTAAGAGAAGCAGAAATATTAAATGTGATGTCCCAAGAACTTAAAATAAGCCTAATAAACATACTAAAAGAGATAAGGGAAGATATTAGCAGCATATAATAAGAACAAGAGAACAAAGAAGCAAGCAGAAATATTAGGTACAAAAATATAATACTTGAAGTATATAGACTGGATAAATAATAGAATTTAAATGAGGAGTAAATTAATGAATCCGAAGATCAGTTTGAGGAAATCTTCAAACCTAAGAACAAGGATATAGAAAATATAAAAGAAAGGCTAAAGGATTGACAGTGCTAACATCTCAATAACAGGAGACTCAGAAAGAAAAACAGGCTGGGCCTGGTGGCTCACACCTACAATCCCAGCACTGTGGGAAGCCAAGGCGGGAGGACCACTTGAGGTCAGGAGTTCAAGACCAGCCTGGCTAACACGGTGAAACCCCACCTCTATCAAAAAATACAAAAATTAGCTGGGCGTGGTGGCGTGTGTCTGCAGTCCCAGCTACTCAGGAGGCTGAGGTGCGAGAATCGCTTGGGCCCAGGAGGAGGTTGAGCCGAGATTGTGTGCCACAGCACTCCAGCCCAGGTGACACAGTCAGACGGTCTCAAAAAAAAAAAAATTAAGAAGGATGTATTTGAAGGAATGATGGAGTTGAACAAGACAAAAAAAATCATGGATTTTATTTTTTTAAATTAATTAAAAAAAATTTTTTTACAGTGGTGATTAGGGAATATCACAGATTTTCAAAGTATTGAAGGAAAAATCTTAAAACCTAGATTTTTACATATGACAATGCAGTCATTCAAATATGAGGCTATGATGACATATATTTCCAAGCATACAAGACCTCAGAAGACAGTTTTTGATAAAATGCTTAAATAGAAACAAATACGGAAGATAATTAAAAGATGTGTGAAGTAATGCTGATAAAATATCTTGGCAAAATGTGCTGTTTTTTTAAATAGCCAACAGCTATGAAAAGGAGAACATAGGGGCATAATGGTTTAGGATTTAAAGTAGATAGTAGCAAATGATGGGGTAGGAGAAGATGAAGAGACAAAGGGATGTCAGAATGTACAAGATTCTTTGTAGGAGAGATATATATACATCCAATTTTTTTTTTTAGTAATAAAAGATTCAAAATAAATTCAGAAAACATTCAAAGTGTGGGGAAAACTTAAATATCGACAATGGTGACACACACTGTAATGTATAAACAATTACAATTATAATTACTATTTCATTTATTTTTGTTAGTGTGTCCATGAACTTCCTGCTTATGATCTTTACTCCTTTTTCTTTTTGTAAGGGGAAATACCCTTCATTTTTCTTCTGATAATACATGGTCACTATATGGTTCAAACTCTAAGATAAGGGGAAAATCTCCTGGAGTTAACTACAATCAGATACATACTATATATCAAATTGATACATACTATATATCAAATTGATACATACTATATATCAAATTGATATATACTATATATCAAATTGATACATACTATATATCAAATTGATATATACTATATATCAAATGTAGAGGACATCAGACCATATCGTTGTTCATTTCTTCTGCAACACTCACCTTCTTGAACATGATGCTTTACTTATTCTTTTATCAAAATATTCATCTTGACACATGTAACCAGAAGTTTTAAGAGCTATAAGGAAGTCAATTCAGGGCATTATTAACTGAAATTTCTAGTTATGCAAAAGCAGGATACTGTTGTAGTGCAGGATTAAGTGGCAGAGGGAGTTTAACGAAGCAAGACCAGGCAGATCAGAGACCAGTGGTCAGGGTTAGGACAATCAATTCCCAGTCAGTCCAAAAGGGGGGTGACCATTACATGGCTTAGTTGAATGTGGGCACTGAGATTTCCTGTGAATGTGAATGTGGGCTCAGTATTTCCTGACTCAAAGGAAACTCAGTCTGGGGTATACCTGAGGGTGAGAAGAATACCAGATGCCATCAAAAGACATTGGAAGGGGAGTGGAAGAAGCTGAGAAGGAAACCTGAATTGACCAAAAAGCATTAAAGATGCATATAACTGTCAAAGATACGTCCTCACCAAAATCCCCAGAACCAGATAGTTTTACATTTGAGTTAGCACACATTAAAGAAACAGTAAATTCCTTTCTTAAAAGGAGCAAACATGCACATCTAATTTTAGAAGGCTAGTGTAATCTTAATTATAAAACCAAACAAGGAAAATAAAAAAATTACACTGCATTTAACTTAAAAATATAGATTCCAAAATCTCCAATAAGATATTTGCTAACCAAACACAACAGTGTATTAAAGAATAATACATCATGATCAGGTAATACTTCATGATGCAAACTATGAATGCATGGATGGTTTAATATTAGAAATTCTATACATGTAATACATAACATTAATATACCACAGGATGAATACCTTATGATTATTTTAACATACACATCATAAAAAGCATTGTTAAGTTTCAATAGCTATTTATAAGACTGCTTAGCAAACTAAAAATAGAAGAACCTTTCTTAATTTGCTAAATGTTATATATTAAAAACATTTTGTAAGTATTAATTGAGAAACTTTAGGTTCACCTTTATGATGAGACATGAGATGGCCAACATCACTACTACTCTTTAACATAGTTCCAGAGGAACTAACAAAAAAAGATATAGGAAAGAAGAAAGAAGTTTAAATATAAAGATGGAAAGGAAGGAAATAATATTATCATTAATTTCAAATGATTATAGTCATCTATTTCAAAAAAAAGAACAATCTGTTAAGAGGGTTTAGCAATATAGTTAGAACAAAGATAAACTTTTAAAAATATCAGTAGCACTCATGTACTCCAGCAACGAACATCAAGAAAATATTTTTAATGGGATATTTAAAATCTGAATGTCTACTTAAAGAACATCATGCATAAAATTTAAAAGTTGAAAGAATGGAAGCAGATATTTTATAATATCTAAACTGATAGGAAATTAATATCGAGCACATACAACAAATTCCTATAAAACAATTGAACCCAAATGAAAAAATATATAAAGAATATGAGAAGCAAGTTCAGAAGAGGGAAATCAAAAGGCCAACAAGTATATGATGAGATACTCAAACTCAATAGTGATTTTAAAAAACTCAAATTAAAACAATGATCTATAAAATTACACACATTAGGCTGAAAACATGAGTAAGCTGGATAACACTAAGGGCTGACATGGATGATGAGAAGGTTATTGCTGGAGGCTGTAAAGACCAAAGTATTTATGTGGAGGAGCATCTGATAGGGATTGGTTAAATTAATCATAAACATATATTCTGTCACCCAGCAATTCTGCTCCTGGGTATATATTCTAAAGAAATCCTTGCAAAGTTCCATGATAGGACATGATGAACATCAGAATGTTCGTCATGATGTCTGTGGTAAAAGGAAATTGAAAGCAATTTGGATGGCAAACACTGAGGAAAATGGGTAGTGAAAATATGGCCGCCATATACTGTGGATTACCATGTAGCAGTAAGAAGCAGTAAAAACATGGCAACATAAATAAAGTTTAAAACTTAAGGTTATATGAAATAAAATAGTAAGAATCACAATGAGATACACAGCATGATCTCACTTACACTTATTTAAATTTCATGTATATAAGTCAGGGTGAGGAGAGGTCAGAGGTAAAACAAATTGTTTTTTTTATTTAAATTTCATGTATATAAGTCAGGGTGAGGAGAGGTCAGAGGTAAAACATAAGATGCTAATGTTGAAGCTGACATACATGTGGCGGTTCATAATATTCTCCCTTTTCCTTTTTATTTATTTGAAATTTCTCATATAAAAATTTTAAAATGTATGCATGCAAAACAATACTCATTATGAAAATATAAACAAAATAGAACAGTACAATAGATATTATTTTAGAATATCATAATATTAGAATGATTTCCTACGGGTCAAGGGCAGGAGAATGAGACTGGAAAATTTATAAATAAATAAAACAAGAAGTGCTTTGCATGAACCAGTAATGACAGTGCCCCATGGACCTAAGAGTGTGATTAACTCTGCTTTCTCTTTGTGTAAAAGGTCTTTTAAAAAAAAGATGCCAGGCAAGGTGGCACATGCATGTAATCCCATCACTTTGGGAGGCCGAGGCAGGAAGATGGCTTGAGCCTAGGAGGTCGATGCTGCAGTGACCCATGATTATGCCACTGTATTGCAGCCTGGGCAACAGAATAAGACCCTGTCTCAAAACAAACAAACAAACACACGACAACAACAACAAAAACCAGAAAGTGCCCGGCATGGTTAATGCACACCTGTAGTCCTAGCTGCTTGAGAGGCTGAGGTGGGAGGACTGCTTGAGCCTGGGAGCTCAAATCTAGTCTGAGCAACTTAAAGAGACTACATCTCTTAAAGTAAAAGATATATATATATATAAATTTTTTTTTTTTTTACTAGAAGGATCTGATTTAGACTGTGGAGAAGAAGGAACCATAAAAATAGTTATCTAATCATTATAATTCAGAAAACAATTGAATACCTCTTCCAAGTAACCAAGTCACCATATATAACTACGTAAATGAATTAGAAATAAGTAATATCACTTATGTTTTCAAAAGAAGTTATTTCTGACAATAATATTCATTATAGAAAACTGGCAAAAATCATTAAACAGTTAACCACAAATTAAGGAGAAAAAATAGACTCTAAATACTTGCACTCTAGAAGAATAAAGAAAAATAGAAAAAAGAAAAAACACTCCTGCACTAGGGGCTGTAAACTGTTTTACTTGGCTTATGTAGTAGCAAAAGTGGACTTTTTTTCAAAGGAAAAATTTTCTGCTGCTATTCAAAAATAAGGATTTTTCAAATTTATTTCTGTTCTTTAAAAAAACTACTGAGAATTGATTTTACAGCATCTAATTTCCATTGAGCAAGGATCCTAGAACTGAATAGGAGCAACCCGTTTACAGGTCACATACTCTCCAGGCTTCCATTGTCCCCATTTGGCAAGGAACATTAAAATATTGTTTTTGGAGGTTTATTCCCCTTGTATCTCACTTGAAATTTTAACAAAATGTGGTCAGAAATTTACTTAGTCATGTAAGTATGTAAGCAGTCATGGGAGGCGTGAACAGAAGGTACTACGTGAAAGAATATGCTAGGTAAAGAGAAATTTTGGGGGAGCCATGACAAAATGAAAAGAAGTTTGTATTCAGGGGTTATAATGTTATGAGTATATGAAACTATGACAGAGTGTTTTGGAGTGGATAAAGAACAAGTTCTTAACTTGTTAAAGGGGCTGATTAATAAATACATGAAAAGAAAACAGTGCAATGAATGATAGTTTTTCTGTTTAATTATTTTTTCACATTAAATTCTGCTGAGTTGTATTCACAGGTTTGATAGAAGTTACTTTTTTTATTGAGACAGAGTTTCGCTCTGTCACCCAGGCTGGAGTGCAGTGGAGCGATCTCGGCTCACTGCAAGCTCCGCCTCCCGGGTTCACGCCATTCTCCTGCCTCAGCCTCCCGAGTAGCTGGGACTACAGGCGCCCGCCACCACGCCCGCCTAATTTTTTTGTATTTTTAGTAGAGATCGGGTTTCACCGTGTTAGCCAGGATGGTCTGGATCTCCTGACCTCGTGATCCGCCCGCCTTGGCCTCCCAAAGTGCTGGGATTACAGGCGTGAGCCACCGTGCCCGGCCAGAAGTTACTTTTTTTATTCTTTATTCTTAACTGGTTTGCACTTGTGTATTACAATTTATTATTTTTTAACCAACCGCTTATTACAAATGAAATCTGATACTTTCTGTCAAGATGATATTATGGAATAAAAATTTGTGTCTGAATATGAATGAATGCAGTTGTGAGGTAACTTAGGAGCAGTGATAAAAAGTAAACAAGTTTAACAAGTCGAATTATAATCTGACAACCCTAACCATTTACATGGAATTATATATGGGGCTATAGTTACTACTTACCTTTAGTGCTTAACTTCTAAAGATCTTGTCTGTAAACCATAAAGCCTTCAATGTCTACTTCCCACATGTAGAAACTGACATCTTCAATGTACATCTAAAAGAGAAGCGTAAGAAAATATATTGAATTTGAGATTATAGATATTGCTTCACTTATTTTAAATATAAAAAAATTGAAATTATTCTTCATGACTTTATATAATAAGCCTGGGCAAAGGGATGTATTATAGGACATATTTTATGTAAACAAACAGCAATAACACTAAGATTTACCCTTTAGAAGAATCAGAATGTTTTGTGGAACATATGTTATGATCCATCTCACAGAGTTGAGTACTTTCTATAATACTAATTTGATCTGGCTACCTAGTTTCTATGCAAAATTTTTATACGATTTAAAATACATAAATTCTGGTGTCCTGCAGAAACAGAGCCCCATTCTAAAAAATAGTGTCCCTGCTCAAAATTATTACAAAAATATTCTTAATTACACTTGAGTTGCTTATAAAAGCCAAAATCATAGAAATCAATTAGTTCATCATTCTGTCCTCATGAAAAATTCAAAATTCTATTCCTCTTATTACTTAAATCTCCCCAGTCAGTACTTTACACCAACCTGCTAAACTTAGCATAAAAAAAAGCCCTTTAAATAAAATTTCCTCTAATAGACAAATGTGATTATCCAGAGAGAGCGTTTTTTGCCTAAAGAACTTGATTGTGAATTCCTTGACAATGCAGTTAGGGAAACAGGATTTGGAAGCTACAGTGCCATACTTAGTATGTACTTTTCATTTTTGTTTTGTTTTGAGACAGGGTCTCCCTATGTTGCTCAGGCTGGTCTTGGGCTCCTGAGCTCAAGAGATCCTCCTATCTCATCCTCCCAAGTAAGTGGTTTTGAGTACTGTAGATTCTCAAGCCAAACATAAATGATTTTTGGATTAGCAATATCATTGCTCCTTTTGGTCATTAGTGCATATGTCGGTTTTTCAGTTGCAGCTGTACAATCAAACACTTGAAACACTTTTAAAATATATTCACACTCAGCATATTCTTTACATATTATGGTTTAATTAGTATGAGGTAGGGCCAGGGCTCAGGTATTTTTAAAAAGCATGAAGGAAGGATATCTTTTTCTCCAGTTGAGAAACAATTTCACTGCAACTATTTAGCTTAGTTTCTACATATTAATAAGACATTAACTTCCAAAAATACTATTTACAGATGTCTATGAAAAACATTGAGTTATTTCTAATACAAATACTAAATGTCAAAATGATTTGAAAGCTTCCATGATACACACAAACATACCTCAATGACCATGTAATATCTTAGATACAAGGATGCAAGCATGTTGCAATTGGTAGCTGGCATGAATCTCAAACTGTAATGCACTTAAGGACCAAAGTAGTACTTTAAAATCTAGAACCCCAGGTGCATGCCCACAGTTCTCGTTCAGAACTAGGCTGAGGCAGATTCTCTATTCTTTACAGGCATCTTGATTATAATGTAGATCTACAGTCCATGTAGAATTGTGATCTAAAGCACACATATGAACACTGACTATTACTAGACTCTCATTATTAGCATTTATGTAAATACTTCTTGAGTTTTCTAAGATTATATTTCTAATCTTTAAAGATAATCCCAAGACCCACTAGCTTAGGAAGGAACTTTGAACATATAGTAAATAGCACTTCAGCAATAAATCAATGTAGACATACTAAAATAATGTTTATGGATTACATCTTTTGTAAGCTTTGCTATCCTCTTAGATAAACTGTGTAGGTAGACAATCAATAAAATACTGTGGCAAAAAAGAGGGAAATGTTATATTCCATAATGAAAATTTTACTGAAAACCTCACATATAACTAGAAACATGCCCTTGATGGCTCAGAATCAATTTTTTTTTTTTGTCCTTAAATTAGTGGGGGTGGCAAGCTGGGGAGAAGCACTTCTAGCTTCGTTTTCTGTTTAAATACAAAGTCAAAAATTTTATAAAGTCTTGAATCGTCTCTCTCTCTCTCTCTCTCGTAACTACTAAAAATGACATGAAATAGGCTATTAATGTTTTAGTTTTGAAAACTGTTGTTGGGCGCAGTGGCTCAAGCCTGTAATCCCAGCACTTTGGGAGGCTGAGGCAGGTGGATCACCTGAGGTCAGGAGTTCGAGACCAGCCTGGCCAACATGGTGAAACCCTGTCTCTACTAAAAAATACAAAAATTAGCTGGGTGTGGTGGTCTGCGCCTACAATCCCAGCTACTCGGGAGGCTGAGACAGGAGAATCGATCTCTTGAATCCAGGAGGCAGAGGTTGCAGTGAGCCGAGATCGTGCCACTGCAATCTAGCCTGGGCAACAGAGCAAGACTCTGTCTCAAAAAAAAAAAAAAGAAAATTCTTATAAACAGGTCCCCAAATACTTTCCAATAAAAATATATTCATACACATATACCATTTAAGATTTTTTTCTGGAAAAAAGAAAAACCTCTAATAAACAGAGGTAATTATCTGAGTCTTTGTTACATATAACAAGGATGGAGACCTTAAAAACTACTAAACCAGAGAAGAAAACTATACTTTAGCTCTTATTTTCCTTACCTAGTTTGAAGTTCTCTTAATAAAGTATTCTTTTTACATGCATGTAATGCTAAGGATCTCAGATTTTCTACAAATTCAAATCAATCGACAGTTTATCATTGCAGTTTATCTTTTTCTGCATATTTTAATAAGAACCAATATCTCTGTAAGTCACAAATAGTCTACATCACAAAATAATTCAATCATATTAATCTTTAATGATTAAAAATACAAGTTTCCAGATAACAGGCATTGTTAAGTAGCACTAACATTTGTCACGTAAATTACTAAAACTTATTTCTTGCTTTTAAATATAGTAAATAATAGCTAACATTTACTGAGTTCTAAATTATAAGTAGTATAGTTAATTCCCACAACAATCCTAAGAAGTGCTTATGTTCTTAAAAATTAGAAAATAAAGAAGTGCTATTATCATCTATATTTTACAGATAAAGAAAGTGAGGAACATAGACCACGTAAGTTATCCAAGGTTCCATAGCTAATAACTAGAAGAACTGGATTTCAAACTCCAGCAGTCTACAATTAACTATGGTATTTTCTGAAGGCCCCATCCAGTAACCTAAAATCTCCAATAACTCTGGAAGCCTCAGAAATTAATATGAAGATATCTTTGGTCAGGTTTTCCATCTGCAAACAAAATGCCATGGTGTCCACTTCCAACTTTGCTTCTTCCTCACAAAAAAAGATGATTACTAAGCCCCACTTAGCTCTACATACATTCTATTATTCCTGTGCAGTCTAAATAATAAGGTCTCTATGACACGAAGAGTTTTCTTAAAACCTTGGTTTTGCTTCTAAATGTAATATTCTATGTGCCTAATCACATTAAGATCCATTACGTATGGTTCAATACTGAGGTACAAATTTGTGGTTTTAAAACATTTTCAATTCTCTTACAAAAAATTATACCTTCTTAAAATATGACTGCAATTTCAATGTTTTATTGTATTTTCACAATAGCTATATATATTTATAAAATACAAAGTGAAGTTATGATTTATGAATACAATGCAAAATAACTAAATGAAGCCAGTAAACATGTCCACCTCAAATACTTAATATTCTTTGTGGTGAGAATATTTGAAATTTACTGTCTTAGCAATTTTGAATTTTACCATACTCTACTTTTTCTTTATCCATTCATCATCTTAGTTTGATTCTGTAACTTGGCTATTGTGAACAGTTCTGCAGAGAACATGGGAGTGCAGACATCTCTTAAAACAAACTAATTTAAAATGTTTTGGGTGAATATCCAGAAATGGGATTGCTGGATCATAAGATAATTCTATTTTTAGTTTATTGAGGAACCGTCACACAGTTTTCCACACGTGTACATTTCCACCAACAGTGTACAAAGGTTTCCTTTTCTTTACATCATCGTCAACATTTGTTATCTTTTGTATTTTTTTTTTTTTGGTAATGGTCATTCTGAGAGGTGTGAAATTATATATCATTACAGATTTAATTTGTATTTCCTGAATGATTAGCAATGTTGAGAAGTTTTTCATATATCAGTTGGACTTTTGGATGCCTTTTTTTGAGAACTCTATATTCCGGTCCCCTTCCCATTTTTAATTTTTTTAAAATTTTCTTGCTATTCAGGTGTTTGGACTTATTATATATTTTGGACATTAACCCCTTATTCAATGTATGACTTGAAAATATTTTCTCCCAATCTGTAGGCTGTCTCTGTACATTGTTTCCTTTGCTGTATAGAAGCTTTTTCATTTGATATAATCCCCTTTATCTATTTTTGTTTTTGTTGCCTGCACTTTTGGGGTCAAATCCAAAAAATCAATACCCAGACCAATTTCGCAGTTTTCCCCCTAAGTTTTCTTCTAGTAGTTTTACAGTTTCTGGTCTTAACATTTAAGTCTTTAATCCATTTTGAGTTGATTTTTGTATATGGAGTGAAATAAGGGTCCAATTTCGTTCTTCTATATGTGGATATCCAGCTTTCCCCAACATCATTTATTGAAGAGACTATCCTTTGCCATTGGTTATTGTTGACATCTTTGTCATAAATCAATTGATCATACATGCATGGGCTCATTTCTAAGCTCTCTATTCCAGTCCACTGGGGATGTGTTCATTTTTATTTTAATTTTTTTGCTAGCACTACAGCATTTTTAATTACTATAGGTTTGTAGTACAATTTGAATTCAGGTAGTGTGATGACTCCAGCTTTGATTTTTTTGCTTATGATTGCTTTGGCTATGCAAGTTTTTGCTGTGGTTCCATATAAATTTTAGGATTTCTTAATCTATTTCTATGAAAAATGATGTTGGAATTTTGATATGGATTGCACTGAATCTGTAGATAATTTTGGGTAATATGAGCATTTTAAGAATATTAGTTTCTTCAATGCTAAACATGGGATATCTTTCCATTTATTTGTGTCTTCTTCAATTTCTTTCATCAATGTTTTAGTTTTCAGTGAACCTGTGTAGTTAGATTTATTTATTTATTTATGAGACAGAGTCTTGCCTTGTCACCTAAGCTGGAGTGCAGAAGCAGGATCATAGCTCACTGTAGCCTCTTTACTGCTGGGCACAAGCAAATCTCCCATTACGGGATCCTTGGGGTGTCACTTTGCCAGCCAGAAACCTCTGTGGCTAGTGGCGCCTTTGCCTGAGTTTTGCTCGGGTCCACTGGGCTCATTCTGTCCACTTGTGCACGCAGACTGAGTTCGGCTCATGATACTGGCCCAGATCCACACTTGCCAAGGATGAGCCTGGCAAGGAGTGGCAACGGGTGTGTGAGCAAGCGTGGGGTCCGACCACTGCGCAGAACCAGGCGTACTGGCTGCAGCGGGGTGGGCTGCCCCAGGCGCTGGCAAAGGTACCAGCTACGTGCAAGGCTATGGCTGGACGAGGCATACCGCAAGCAGTTTCCACTGCAGACACCTGGGAACACAGTGGCGCTTGGAAGCTTGGAGATGCCAGGATACACAGAGCCACAAAGAGGGTGTCACAGCACTGGCTCAAGAAGCCCCCTGGTTTGGGCTCCCAGAAGGGTTACAGCTCGTCTCTTCTTTCTAGTCGCCCCCATTGTGGTGAGTGGGGGGCATGTTTTAGCCCTGTTTGTTACTGCTCTTTCAGTGGTGCCATTCGGCGGGTCCCAAGTTCTTGTCTCACCATCCAGCAAGAATGAGGTACGCGGACAACTGGATGGTCAGCAAAGCAGAGAAGAGCTTCACTGAGCAACAGAGCGGCTCTCAGGAGATCTGAAGTGGGTAGCTCTTTTCCGCAGGCAGGTCGTCCTGATCAGTGTCCAGCTCTCAGTGGCGAGGAGACCCATGGTGGCTGGCTGCTTTCTGCAGGCTGGTAATTAAGAGCTGAGGAGACCTGAAATGGGTAGCTCCTTCCCGCACCTGGTAGTCCCAATGGTCTGTATGAGTCTGACTGACTCCAGAGTTTTTATGGGCTTCAGAAGGGAGGAAGTACATGGGTGACTGGTCCATGGGCAGCCATGGCGGGTCTGGAAAAAGCACCATGTTTTCACTCTGGCTGGCGGACTCCACCTGGAACTGACAGCCTAGCCCCCACGCTTCAGGCTGTCCCTAGTCTGAAGATGGGGCTTCACCAGGGACCTGCCCCTTTCCACCCAGGAGCCTGTCTGCCTCCTGCTGCCATCAATCATGTCAACCAGGGCAGCCAGCCTATTCCTGTGGAGGGGTGCTTACAGGCCTGCCCCAGCCACCCTCTGCCTTCCCCAACCCCAGGCCTCCTGCCCAAAGTTTCAGAGGGGGCTGAGGTGGCAGGGGGAGCTGAGGTGGCAGGAGGGCTGAGGTCTGCACAGCCCCGAGCATGCGCACACTTGACTGGTCACAAGAGTGCCTCAGCTCGCCTTCAACCTTGCTCTGAAATGGGAGCAGGCACCGGGAGCAAGGAGAGGCCAGGCAGCAGGAGCAGGTGTCTTGGAGCCTGCAGGGGCAGGGTGGGCTTCCCAGGCCCCTGACAGCGCAGGGATGCCAGGGTCTACAGCCACTGCTGGGTGGCTGCAGGTGCTGTTCCTGGTTCCTGCAGGCTCTTCAGAGCACCCAGCTTTGGCTGCAACTCCCCACCTGCAGCTGGATTCTTTGCAGGGGCAGTTTCAGACAGGCCATTGCGGACATCACTCACACCTCAGCCTCCTGAGTAGCTGCGACTTACAGGCACATGCCACTGCACCTGGCTAACTTTCAAAATTCTTTGTAGAGATGGGGTCTTGCTATGCTGTCCAGGCTGGTCATGAACTCCTGGTGTCAAGCGATCCTCCCACTTCAGCCTCCCAAAGTGCTCAGATTATAGGTGTGAGTCACAGTGCCCAGGCAAATTTATTCTTAAATTTTTTTGTAGCTATTTTAATGGGATTTTTTTTTTTTTATTCTTGGAGAGTTCACTTAGTGTATAGAAATGCTTCTGATTTTTGTATGTTGATTTTTTGTATCCTGCAACTTTACTGTACTTGTTTATTCTAATAGTTTTTTGGTAGAACCTGTAGGGTTTTTTATACATAAGATCATGTTATCAGCAAACAGTGATAGTTTTACTTCTTCTTTTCCTATCTGGATGCTTTTTCTTTCTTTCTCTTGCCTAATTGTGCTGGCTAGGACTTCCAGTACTATAATGAGAAAGAGAGGTAACAGTGGGTATGTTTGTCTTTTTCTGGTTCTTAGAGGGAAAGCTTTCAGCTTTTCCCATTCAGTGTGATGTTAGCTGAATGTTATACATAGTCTTTATTGTGTTAAGTTCCTTCTATACCTAATTTGGTGACAGTTTTTAACATGAAAGGATGGTGAATTTTGTCAAGTATTTTTTCTTCATCCATATGAGATGATCATATGTCCTTCACTTTGTTAAGGCGAAGTATCACATTTATTGATTTGTGTATTTTGAACTATCCTTGCATCCCAGGGATAAATAACACTGGATCATGATGGATGATATTTTTAATGCGTTGTTGAATTTGGTTTGCTAGTATTTTGTTGAGGATATTTGCATAATATATACATTAAGATACTGGCCTGTAATTTTCTTTTTTTTAATGTCCTTGTCTGGCTTTGGTATCAGAGTAATGCTAGACTCATAAAAAGAGTTTGAAAGTATTATCTGCTCTTTGATTTTTTGGAAGAGTTTGAGAAGGACTGGTATTAGTTCTGCTTTAAATGTTTGATAGAATTTTGCCATAAGCCATCAGGTCCTGGGCTTTTCTTTGATGAGAGATTTTGATTACTAATTCAATCTCCTTACTTGTCATTGGTATGTTCAGATTTTCTGTTTCTTCATATTCAGTCTTCGTAGGCTGCATATGTCTAGGCATTTATCCACTTCTAGGTAATCTAATTGGTTGGTGTAGAATTGTTCATAGTGGTCTCTTATGATCCATTCTGTTTCTGTAGAATCAGTTCTAATGTCTTCTCTTCCATTTCATTCCAATAAAATTGCATTCTAGTTTTAAAATAAGGCAATTCATACAGAAAGAAAATATGCTTTCTACTTCCCTGAGATATTGGTATCAAATCATAAACTTTTAACAGTGATTGTTTTCATAGTATTAGTATTACGCAACTTTCTCATAGCCTTCAAGATCCCAGTCATTCTGATCTGACAGGTGACTTTTAAAAAAAATTCTAATTCACAAATATCATACATAGTTGAACAGAAACCGATCATAGCAAGAAGTTATAAAATAAAATAAAACCGCAAAGAATCCTTTATTTCAACAGAAATCAAACATTCAATGAATTAAAAATCTTTTTAGCTTATATTCGCTTTTTAAAAGATTCCAAATTTCTTCAGTATAACCATAGCTCTAATCATGCAATCCACAGATTTCTTTTATCAATGTTTTTATCACAGAGAATAATTTTAGCCTGAGCATACTTCAGCCATTACTTAGTACTAATTCAGACTATTAGTAGGTTTATTCCAGATTACTCTCTTAGTGGGCCTTAAATTACTTTTAAAATGATTTTAATGCAACTACTATCCTTTTGTTGTAAAGAAAAGAAAAATCCCTTATTGGGTATGACCAGGTCACTTTCGGGAACAAAGAACCAAAGGAAATTCTAAATCCTGTCCACCAAATTAAGCTTTGTGTTTACCCCTCTTGCAATTTGCCCAGACAATATGGCTTCAGTAGGATGTGAGCTCACTGAAAAAAAGTACAAAGAATCTAAAGATCTCTGTGAAAGTTCATAATAACCAGGCTACTCAGAGTATCAACAGTAAATGAAATATTTTCATTAGAGATTAAAAAAGAAGCACTCTTTTTTTCCTCACAAGCATTTTCTAAAAATATCTATCAGATCTGCATAAGGTATCTCTCCAGCTGGAATAAATAAGCAATCTGGTTCTGAGAGTCCACCTTTATTATATCCATTACTTGGGGAAGACCAGTGAGTGATTTTTGTGTAACTTGTATGCAAACACCTTGAGAGATTTTTCTGAGAGGAAGAAGTACAATGTTGTATCAAATATAGTTCCAAGAACATGTACGTTATCAATGTATTGGGCTTGTTGACATTAATGATCTAATAAGGCTGGGACTCAGTGAATGAGCTGACAGCTCATTCATTACTCTTAAATCTATATAGTTTCTCCCTGACTTCAAAAATAGGGTTCTTGAAAATCTCTCTGGATCAAGAACTCAAGGTTGAGAAAATTAATATATTATGAAGAAAAACAGAATTAGGTGATTAAGATCACATGAACATGAAAGTCTATGTCAATAGGCCTATAGTCACTAAAACAAAATTTTTAGAAGGATAGCAAACTAAAGATATGATCAATGACAATTCATATATTTTAACTTTAGGGGTAATTTCCATTTATTTTTCCATTCTTGCTAGTACCTTTCAAGAACTTCCTCTGGGCAGTGTTACAGAAATGCTTATGAAGCTACTTTACTTTTGGAATATATATATATATATATAATTTTACTGTCTGCTTCCATCCAAATACTGGCACCTTTAGAAGTTTATGACTAGTATGTTTATGCTATCTTCTCTTTATATCTTCTCAGGTTCTGTTTCTTGCTGCACTGAGTCCTTAGCGATATCTCTGACACATTTCTTTTTTATTTTTATTTTTTAATTTGAGACAGGGTCTCGCTCTGGCACCCAGGCTGGAGTGTAATTGCGCAATCATGGCTCACCACAGCCTTGACCTCTTGGGCTCAAATGATCTTCCATCTAAGCCTCCAAAGTAGCTTGGACTCCAGGTGTGTGCCACCATGCCCAGCTATTACACATTTCTAGTAGTATATCCCTCCTCAGTGGTTCCAATGGAGTGCAGTTTGAAATCCCAGGTTTACTTTCCCACTTTATCATTTTCATGACTTTCTTAAAAAATCACTACCACTGACATCATCGTCATTTACTTTTCTCACATATCATATTCCTCTTTTTCTCATTATGACCACCAACAGGAATTGCCTACATTTCCAGAATGCCAGAAATTATTTTTCAGTGCTAGAAAGTTCTATAGTGGAGAAAAAAGAAGGGAAGGGAAGAAATGCAACAGTGACAACTACTGCTGATTTCACTGTTCAGGTTCATCCTAAAAATATGGATGAAATTACTGGATAAGAAACAGGGCTATTGAAGAAGGAATTTAACCAGAGGGCATATTTAAATTCCTTCTGAATCATGGTAGCCTTGAAGGTCTTTTCCAACTCCATGGTTTGATGAATGGCTAATTCATCAAATTAGATGAATAGAACTAGAACTTGTAGGAGCAAACAAGAAAAAAATACTTTCACAAATTAAACACCAAAGTTGTACTGCCCACTTTCGGATTCAGCCAAAAGAAACCAATAAGTACTTAACAGGGTATCATGATTTCTAAAAAGGTCTAAAGCAATATGGTAAAATATAGGCATTAGTTTTACCAGTAAGCAGTCTATTACCTAACATATTTAACTAGCCCCAAAGCGAAAACACACAAAATATAATAAAGTGGTGGTGGGCCACCATTACAAAACAAAATAAAGCAAGGAAACAAACAAATCACCAGATAAAAAATAGCAAAAGATTTGGGATTTGGCTCAACAAAAAAATGATGTTCCTGTTGATGATAAAGTAGAAAATGGTTCCCTGATTCTGGAGTGGGAAGAGGACAGAGGGATGCGCTGTTGTCTTTATCAACAAAAATTAGGAGATCCTAAAGGACGTTCACATATTTTCCAGTATTTTAATGGTGCAATGATAACATTTTTGGGCACTGGACATGTAAGACACTACCATTCCAAGAAAAACACTATTATAAAGAAAAATTTCATTCAGCTATCATAAATCTACTTCAATGCTTTTAAAAAAAATCTAGAATGTAGACTACAATCCTTTATTTACATGGTAGTAGCAAAGAAATGAATAGGTCTAACAGTGACTCCACTGTGTTCAACAGAACAAATCACTAGGGTGTTGTAGGAGCTAAAGCAGAAAATACTGAATCAGAACTTACAGTCTTCTTAGAAGACATTCTCTGTATAAAAACAGAAGGAAATCATATAAGTTTAAACAATAAGATATGGTAGACTCATGAATCAGTATTTGATAATTAAGGCTAATTTGAGGGGAACTAGAGGGAAGATATATTTGAATTAATTTATAGAAAAAAATTTTAATAAATACCATTTTAATGGGCATAAAGACTAAAAATTCTTTTCCTGTAGATATGTTTTAAAGGAGCAGCTTCAAAATGCAGCTATAGATGATTAAAATTAGCATATAAACTGCTTATATACAAAGATCAAATTTGTTACAAGACTTTAGATAAACAATCTCTGTCCAGTATTTATGACATTAACAATGTAAAGCATAATCTTTTAGATGATGCATACTTCAGCCTACGTGACTTTAAAAATTATCAAAAAAACAGAAACACAACCCCCAATTAAAGAATCCTCATTAATAAATCCTCAAGGGAAAACACTTCAGCCAGCATAATTGACAAAAAAAATGCAGTAAGTAGTTACATATTAGGAACATATTAAGAAGTCATAAAAGAAATACAGAAGAAAACAAACCAAAATGAAAATTTCTGCCATAACCAAAACAAATACCAATAGGCACAAATAATTCCAACAATTTCCAGCAGGCACACACACACAAAAAAACACAGCAGAGAGAGGTGTTAGAATTCTGTGCAAGGAGGTGGAGAAGTACCCTCATGTGAAAATACTTAAAGAATTAAATGAGAGGCGGAGAAAATGCAAATACACAGAAGAACAGGAGCATCCTATCATCCTCAGTGATGTAGGAAAAGGAGGTTAGTTAATGTGACTAGAGCATCAAAACAGCCAGCACTTGGGAGAAACACTAGGCTCTGAGTTTCTGCAGATTTTTGGTGCAGGCACCCACAACAGTAAAAGAAACCATTTTACGTAAGGAATTCTGTAAGCCAGCAGTAATGCCTGATTTTTATCATGTCTAGAAACAGCTATCTTTTACCAGATGAGAATAATATTTCAAATCCTACCCAGAGCAGCACAATATTATGCCAATCTGACAAATAATGAAGAGTTTAGATAGGGAAAATAACACACTGACATGAAAATAAAACCCTTATAAGCAAAAAAAGATGTCTGGATTACATAAATTATGTACAGGAGTAAATAAAGATGGGGCCGTTACTGACTTCGCAATAACTCGCAAATCAAAAAATAAAATCTGAATGAGCAAGTGCAACCATAAAGAGCTTCTGAGTCATTCTTGTTTATTAGATTTTTTTTTTTACATTTAGAGAATTGTCCTGTCAAGTTTTTTAAGATACACAAAAAATAAATGGAATATAATTTTAGATTTCATAGGTGACAATACAAAAGCCATAAAATAAAATGTGAAGTATGTTAAATATTTCCAGAAACTTGCTGAATCTTCTCTGTTTATAATGAACTGAAATCACTAGGCAGAAAAATAACTATTCAAATGTTTAAACCAAAATATTATCAGTTTGCTCCATATGAGTGATTTAAGGCTTAATACTGCCTCTCACACATAGCCTCAAATGCTACTTAAAACTAATCAAATATTAAATGTTCCCTATGTTGCTGTCCTTTATAATGCTATGATTTTCTCATGATTTTATAGCACTGAGAATAGAGCTGTAGATACTGTTGCAGATATAGACATAGATATTTATAATAAAATATGCCCTATATAAAAACATGTTACATAAAAACTTAAATTGGCACAGAAGACTGCAAATCAATACATGTAAATTAATCTTAGTACGATGGGTTCATTTTCCAGAAAAATCAAATATAAAATATATAAAAACATCTATTCATTGGCTAGTTGCAACAGAGAACAAATAACCATTAGTAACTGAAACAAAAATTAAATATTCACTTCAGAAACAGAGAAAATAATAAAAAGATTACCTCAAAGTACTCAATATTTTTGGCAATATATGCTTCTATATTGGGTTGAATTGGAGAAATTGTCCTTTTTATTGGTAAAAAGGTCAAATATTGGTAATTTCATATGGTTCAGGCTAAAAGCATTACAGTTAACATTTAATTCATTTCATTCTATGTAATATTACAATCTAAATGAAGAAAAATATATTCACTGTCTAACATCTGTAATTAAAATAATTTTTCTACCACATAAAAAAGATAAAAAAGGAACAAATACAATCAGTGATTCGTGTTGCTTCCAAACTACGAAATAAAGAGATTGGATCTTTTAGCAAATTTGAGCACATAATATGTAGATTGTTAGGTAAAAATGATTGTTGTTTTATTCTTTGATGATAAAGAATATGTAACAAGAGGAAAGTTATAACTGAGAACAAATTCACATTTGGAAAACAAGTAAACAATAAAGTCTTTTATGATATTTATAATAGATTAAGAAATATTTTGGACATGTAAGCTTCTTCCTCTAAATTACCGCAAGTTCATAAAGTTTTTAAAAAATGGCTGAAAATAATAAAGGCAAGAAGGCCCTCACCAGATGTTGGCTGCTCAGTCTTGGACTTCCTAGCCTTCAGAACTGTAAGAAATAATTATCTTTTCTTATCAATTACCCAGTCTCAGGTATTCTCGTTATGGCAACAGGAAATGAACTGAAACAACCAGTGATTAATCAATCAATGTAAGTGAAACAGGACCAAACATTTATGTACTTATAGTTTAGCAAGAATTACAAGGAAGAAATTCTCAATTGTGCCAGGTCCTAAAAACGTCTTGTAGAAAAAAACATGAAAACAAAAATTAATATGGTCTTTAAATTTTTTCTTATAGTTAATTATAACACTAGTTATATCAAAATTTTGATATGGCTAATGTATGGTCAGAAAGAACAGTGTGGCTGTACTAGTTGTTAAAATACTAAATAATATAATACTTAAATACTGGTTGGAAAATGGCCACTGCTCCAAGCTCTCCAAATGTCCCCTTCTCTATGGACCCTACCCCGACCAAGACACCTCCATATTCCCTAAAGTTAACACCTGGTACAACAGGGATCCTCTAGTATTCTGGCATCCACTATAATGCCAGAATGGTTGGTGCCTATAGCATAACAGTTGTTACATGTATCAAACCTCTCCTCTGTTAATAACAGAAGATAGTAGCGGAAGCTTTGAGCTTGGAGTTAAAGAGGCTATATTACAACAGCTACTATCTGGGTAAATCCCTGGACCCTTCTAAAATTTCAACTTCCTCCTTTTAAATGAAGTTCTTACTAGCTACCTAGTAGGACTGTTTGTGGATTACATGCAATGACATAAAAGTGCTGATTAGCACACAGTAGGCATATCATTCACTTTGCCTTACTAGAAAAATAGTAAACACTACATGAAAAAATTAGTAAAAGATGTAGTATTTTACAAACGAGTTGTGTTTCAAACACTCATTTTTGAAGTCAGTAGTCTGGTAATTAGAATGCATTTTCCCCATACTAATCATTATATAAAAGTGGTTATATATGTCAACCACTTTTTATCTCAGTTTTTACTCAACTCAACTTTATAAATTATAATTTTACCCATAATACATTGTTTTCTACATGAAAAAATTGAACATTTATCGAACATTCATACATACCAAGCACTATTCTAAATATTGTACATTTAAGTTATTTAATTCTTGGCCGGGCATGGTGGCTCATGCCTGTAATCCCAGCACTTCGGCAGGCTAAGGCAGATGGATCACCTTAGCTCGGGAGTTCCAGACCAACCTGACCAACATGGAGAAACCCCATCTGTACTACAAATACAAAATTAGCCAGGCGTGGTGTCACATGCCTGTAATCCCAGCTACTTGCTAGGCTAAGGTAGGAGAGTCGCTTGAACCCGGGAGATGGAGGTTGCAGTGAGCCAAGATCACGCCATTGAACTCCAGCCTAGGCAACAAGAGCGAAACTCCGTCTCGAAAAAAAAAAAAGTAGTTTAATTCTCAAAGCAACTTTATGGATAGTATGCTCTGATCATCCCCAAATTAACTGATGGAAATCAAAGCTAAGAGAAGAAGTAAAGTGCTTTGGGTCACTTAGCAAGAAAGTGGCAGAACCAGGATTGGACCCAGGAATGGGCCTAAAGTCCAGGCTTAGGCTCCAAGACCTATGATCCTATTCATTATACTATAATGTCTTTGGAGTTATTTGAATTATAAAAGAACATTTTTTAAAAACCAAAACATTTAGAAAAAATACGTGGCAGTTTCTCAACTTGTGATATAAACAAAACTGGTCAAATTAAGCAAAAGAACAAGAAAAGTATACTGAATTATCCTAACATGCTGGTGGTTTGAGGAAAAGCAGGCTGAGACAGATAAGATGGGTGGAGACATAAAGTGGATTGTCTTAATACTTTCATTTGAGCATTTTATTACAACTTACTTTTAGTATCAAGGTGGCTGTTAAGTACTTTATTAGTTTATTTGGTACATTAAGTTCTCTGAATATTAGTTTTTACTGTCTTAGGATCTTATTTATTTACCATTTTTTATTGTTTTCAATTCTTTAGCATTTTAGGTGCCCCTAAACATTAATATTTGAGCATTTTAGAGGTATTAAGGTTCATTTTAGACTATAGATCTCCATAAACTTTTTGTTAGAATTATATTCTTTTTTTGTTAGAATGTATTTTTCCTAAGACTTTATTACTTATATTGATTTTACTAAAAGTTGTGTTTAGAATGCTAATAAGTGACCATGTAACACCCTTTTACTCACACACTATTGCTAATTTTTACTAGTATTTGATAGCCAGTAATTTTAACAATTTTGAGTCACAAAAAAATGAAAAGAGATCTGTCATCCTAAATATTTTAAATCTCAAATAAATTCAAACAGATCACCCTTATAGCAATTTAGAAAAATTGTCAATTTATTCTAAACAATTTATCATAACAGTGTAAAATAAATTAACATCAGCCTAAATGTGAATGATTCTAATCGTTGGGTTAATTAGGTAGTTGTCTTAGTTGGAGTTCCTCCAGAAGCTGACTCTGAGACAATGAATGAGTGAAGATAAGTTATTTGGGAGGGTCTCAGTAAACAGATAGGGGGGTGGGGAACATGATAACAGAAGGGAAGGCAGCTAATATATTAAGATAGCAATCACAGGCGCCAACTGAAGCTTAATCCTGTAGGGGAAACTCTGACAAATAGTGTAGGCACATGCCTTAGAATTGGCTAAGTAAGGGCCAAAGAAGTTAGTGTGTTTATATGCTGAAACCTGCCCATCACTGCTTAAGGTCTTCCCCTAGTGGCTCCTAGTAGCTCAAAGGCAGTCTTACAGCTTAGATGGAGGTGCTGGCCTTTGGAAGGCAGGTGTGCACAAAATGGCAAGGGATTTCAAACCATATGAGCAGACCACTCACATCACTTATTACATTAGCAAAACCATTAAGCATCCATAATTACCACAGTGATAGTTCTGACAAAGTAAATTTAGCCCTAAATGTTGGCGAAATTTTGGCAAACTATCTGAAAATACACTAACAATAGCTAAGTATTGTTACAGTAATGAGTTTGTAACTTTTCAATTCAAAATGCTAACAAAATAAGAGCCTGGTATCAGGATACTAGAAGACATAGAAAAATTCAAAGAATAATAATATCAATCTATGCTCCGACTCTTTCAAGAAATAATCTTTACAGTTCCTGGTATGATCCAAATTATAGCAAGAACAAACATCCACCAGAGCAAGAGACAAGGATGTGAAACATTGTCCCAAATAATCAGCCTGTCTGTTCCCCTAGTAAACGGCTACACTCCTACTGCAACGTGAAGGAAGATACTATTAAGAAAAAAAACGAGTATGGATTAAAGTCATTTGGAGGATCCACAAATACTTTCTCTGTGTAGACAATACTTCCTCAATCTAAGTAAGATTTTTCTTATTAAGCTTCAAATTTTTCCTTAGCTTTAAAGTCTTTCTTGGTCCCTATTCATAATCCTCTGCCTTGAATCTTAGGGCCTCCTTCTTTTGAATTGTTCGACAGCATTTGTGTTCCTTTGGGTCAGGTAAAGATGATGACCAGGAGGGCTCAGGTCCAGATCCCAGCATCCCCATAATGCCAGAGCTTCTTTGGTCAATGAGATGCTAAGTCCAATGGGTTATTTCTGGATCTTCACTTTGCTCAATGTCCCACTCTGGATTAGAGCTCACAGCTGAATGGATGGGTAAAACAGACTGGATGGTTAAGCCTAAGATAGGGGTGTTTGTGGTCACATATTGCCCACTGATGTGGGTTTATTAAAGAGTAGTAATTTCTTGAAAGCTAAATGTATCAGTGAAAAAGTTAAGTGTATGTAAACTATATATCGGTACCAGGACCAATATTTGTAGCTGTGAAACTGACTCATGGTTGTGATTACTTTTTGCAGAGAGTACAGAGAGGAAAAGGTGGAAAGCAGTATGTGCAAGAAAATGAAGAAATGACATTTCTTCTTAAACTGTGCTATGCTATAAAATCATACTATTTGGGTCAATTATGCATACATTTGCTTCCTCTGAATGATATCTTCACAGCATAGTCATCAGGCATTGGTCTATTGCTACTGCAGAGTAGTGCCCCAGAATTTGTCAGGGTGCCTATGTCATTATTCTGTAGGTTTCTGTGATTGCCAGAGTTACTTTTAAAGTGTGGGAGTGGGTTTTTGGGGAGAAGTGGGGTCGTAAAGAGAGAGGTAGCAGGAACTGAGAAGGATGGGAGATTTACCTTAAAAAAAGATATTTTCTTTCTAAAAATGAAAAAATCTGGAGAAGAAATACAATGTATTAAGCAGTAAACATTTAGGAAAAAGAATAAAGTAGAATTTTTGTATATTGTAAAAGAGCTGTTTGCAATGTAAAATTATATACTATAAATAACTCCCAAGTAAAGCAACATTTTATGTAGTATATGACTAAATTCTTATCTAAAGTTTTAATAGAAACAGAAATGTAGACCTGAAAGGAACCTTAGCAGTCCCTGAGACCTTGCCTTCCTTTTCCAGATAAAGGGAACACACAGCAAAAAGGCTGACTTGCTGAAGGTCATAGTCAGTGACAGATGGGCTAGCATCCAGGTCTCCCCATTTCTTTCAAATGTCCTTTTCACAAACAAATAAAAAATATTACTAACGTAGTTCTTTTTTTTTTTTTTTTTGGTTGCAATTTGAAGAGCTTTTCATTCAAGCTCCACAACGTAATACCTTCAACATAAATAATACCTCAAGAAGTATTATTAGCATTGTACCACCTCCCAACACGAACATGTTTCAAATCTGCATATCTCTACTTTTAATTCATTTTCTTACTAAGAGAATACTTGAGAAAAGATGTTTGTATGTGGCTATATATTAAGAACTAGGCCTTGACTGTATTCTTAGCAATTCCATTAATATGAAATATATCTGAGTTACCGTAATTCTATTTAAATTTATAGCAAGTCACCAGTCTCAAAGATAAAGCCATATTCTAAAAGGCATACCTTCTAAAATTAAGCAAACTGAGGAAAAGGGGAAAAGTGGGTATTATAACATCTTTAAAAATTATCCCAGCACTCTAACTGAAAGTTTTTCTTTCCCCCTTTCCCCCTCCACTGTGCCTATTGTTTTTATTGTTTTTCACGCCACTCCAAAACAACATACAAGTGTGAAAAGAGTACTCATATGGTTCTTCATTAATCCATAAAAGGTTTTTAAGTAACAATATCATCCTACTTCATTAACAAATCATCTGGATACAGGTTTGTTGGCTTGGATGTGAAACAGGTTAAAGGAAGTTCCAATCTTCCAAAAGCAGGCTCAGAATGAAGGCCAACATGGAACTGACAAGACTAGTCTACATCCAGCTGAGGGAAAGGTCCATTTGCAATAAAAGATGTAGAGAGTAAAGTGATGCTCTCACAAATGCACAACTGTTTAATTATGTTGAGTGAAATAGCCTTTGGTGAAAAAAAAAATGAAAAAGTAATCCTATTTATAGCACAGCTTCTATAAGAAAATGTGCTTTATGTTCCTTCTTTGAAGGCTAGAAAAACACCTTTCTCTTGTAGTGGATGCTGTCTACTGGCAAAGAGGCAACATGGAGGCTCAGAGAGTAGTACTTCCTCTCTTAGGAGGAGGTCCCCAGATACAGCACAAATGCAGCATTTATCAGGCCTTAACAAATCAAATTCTCTGACTTCAAAGTGCCCTGACTCATACTCCTAATGAATGGAACAAACCATAACAACTTAGCCATAGGAATGACAGATTTTGAAGGGATAAAAATGAAAATACTTTTTCCCAAACTGTGAATATCTGATCCAGATTCAACTAATATTTACTACTAAGTTTCTGGTTTACGCCATATACTTTTTCAAATACAATGTTCTTTAATTACCATTAATATCTTAGGGTATAGGTGTTAGCTTCATTTACCAGATGAGAAAACTGAGACTAAGAAGTAAAATCTCTGGTGGAAAATGGCAGAGTTGGAACCAGAACTTAGGTCTAGTATTCTGTCATCTTTTCATGCTGTTTTATGCTTCCTCTGAAAATAGCTTATGGTTGTGCCAGAACTAATATTTATCACATTTTAAAAATATTTATTTGTCTCTGTTTTATTCCAAAGTGATCAAGGTAGCTTACAAAATGCCAGCACCTCATATTAAAATGAAAATAAGGCCAGGTGCAGTGGCTCACACCTGTAACCCCAGCACTTTGGGATGCTGAGGCAGGTGAATCGCCCGAGCTCAGGAATTCGAGACCAACCTGGGCATCATGGTGAAATCCTGGCTCTACAAAAAAAAATACAAAAAAAATTAGCCAGGTGCAGCGGCATGCCCCTGTGCTCCCAGCTACTTGGGAGGCTGAGGCAAGATGGTCGCTTGAGCCTGGGAGGCAGAGGTTGCAGTTAGCCAAGACAGCACCACTGCACTCCAGCCTGGGTAACAAAGTGAAAACCTGCGGAGGGGAAAAAAAAGGTAAACGAAAAAATATGTGAGAAAAGTAATTCAAAGGAAAATTATAAGTGGCAAAGGTTTAAGATTAAGAACGAACAGCAGGACATGAATGTTTAAAATATATTATTGATGATGGATAATACACTAACATTTAATATGTAAGACCTGCTTTATCAAGGTACAGTTTTGTTCAAAATATCATGACTAAAACAGAAACTGCATGAGAGGCCCAGTGATGTTATAATAGTTGAATATTTTATTATTATATAAAGAGTTGAATATTTATTAATTAGAATTCAAGCCACAATTTCCTCCTGGAAAAAAGCAGTGTATCTATTTAACATAATACAAAAATAGTGTGCAGTATAACAAGATTTACTACTAGCCTGGCTTTTATCCCATAAATGCTTTTGGGCCTTGTGACATAACAAATTCCTCACCATTGTGAAAAACTGATACACCCCTCAATTGGGTTAAAGGGAAAATGTCCAGTGTGTTTGTCAATACTTAAATTCACGTGCCTCTTCAATGACAGACGTGGTGGAAAATGTATCAAGGGAATGAAGTTTAATTCCACACTGGCTCAGTCCCATCTGCATGGCATGTTCTTGATCAGCACATACTTTGGTTTTCTTAGCAGATGTGGTACTTTGTAGTTTACTGAAAATCTGACATTCCAGGTCCTCTACTTTAAGCTAGTCACTGTAACCTCTTATGAGGGGACAAAATTATAATGACATACATTTTAAATTCTCCTATCTGATTACCTGCTTAACCACCTTCCTTCCTTTCTTCCTTCTCTTTTGCGCTTCAGATATAGAGATTCAATATGATATTGCTTACTTCTTCATTACGTCTCCAAACAGGTTATAGTAAATAGATAAGTATCATTAGTTTAACAATGATATTTAAGTACCATGACTAAAATATATCTCTGAAGAAATTACAAAAGCTCACCTACCAAACATCTTTCCTGTTTTGTTAATAAACCTGGCTCTCTAAGCTACAAATAATTTATTAACTCTATTGTATATGTTTCCATATATTACATATAATTGGATTTACGTTTGCAGTTTAGACTTCCATATTGTTAGCATTATATATACATCACAGCTCCTCTATAAAACTAATAATGCAGAAGATAACTGAGTCTTCTCCCATAATTCAATATAATAATATTTTGAACTCCTACGACATGCAAAGCAAGTTTTAGGTACTCTCGGGTGTTTTAAGAACACAGAGTTGAGGATATCAAATACACACAAATCACTATAAAAGTAGAAGTACAAATAAAATGCCATCCAAGCTAAAAGGAGGGAAGGATTATTAATTCCTTTGTAATTTTTAAAGAACTGATATAAAGCAAATTAAAATTTGGTGGACTAAGATTTAAAAATCAAATACTAAGGGGCTTAGATGCAAGTTCATCCCTAATTATAATTTTCAGTGAAAAAACATATAAATCTCTTCTGCTTATCCTTCTCAAAGGTATCTCCTACAGTACATCCTATCCCTCGAAATGATCCTACTCAACAGTTTCTCGCATATTTCACATGACCACTCAAAACGCCATCACCTCTAGGAAGCTTTCTCACCTGATTCCAAAAGCTATGATTGTTCTCTATAGCATGTAATGGCCACACTACTCATTGTTTATTGTAATATCCAGGTACATTTCCACATTTTTATAACTACCTTATATACCACACCAAAATAATCTGTGATGCATCTTTTTTTTTTTTTTTGAGATGGAGTATTGCTCTGTCACCCAGGCTGGAGTGCAGTGGTGCTATGTCGACTCACTGCAACCTCCACCTCCTGGGTTCAAGCCATTCTCCTGCCTAAGCCTCCCAAGTAGCTGGAATTACAGGCACCCGCCATCATGCCTGGCTAATTTTTATATTTTTAGTAGAGACGGGGTTTCATCATGTTAGCCAGGCTGGTCTCGAACTCCTGACCTCGTGATCTGCCCGCCTCGGCCTCCCAAAATGCTGGGATTATAGGCGTAAGCCACCGCGCCCGGCCTCTGTGGAACATCTTAACACAGATTTCCATAGTTGGGTTTGGGTTCTTTATGTCTAGAAAACCCCACAGGTGTTTCTGATGTGCAGCCAGGGTTGACAGCCAGTGTGCATCACACACTTTCAGAACACAGACAAATTTTACATAGCACACAGATTTCTTCTTGAGTGCCAATTTTGATTGCTGCCTGAAACACCATGTTAAGAAGGGTACTAAAGCCAGTGCAGGTTCAGACTGCCTGGATCCAAATCTTGGTTTTGGTACCAATTACCTGTCTGACTTTGTACTTCAGCTTCCTTTTATGAAAACAGAGATAATGCTCATATTTACTAGAGTTGTTGAGGGGATTAAAAGGGTTAGTACCTGCACACGGAAAGCTTAACTAAATATTAGGAATTGTCACAGAAGAGGCATTATGAGTTTTGAGTTATTTGCCAATTCAGACCTGAGAAACACTCTTGGGGGTTGAGTCTTAATGAGTATAATGCTATACCTATGAGAAAAAGCATTACATATATATACTGCTAATTGAGAAATACAGTTAGGGTAGGGTGTGGTGATTCACACCTGTAAACCCAGCACTTTGGGAGTCCAAGGCAGGTGGATCGCTTGAGCTCAGGAGCTCAAGACCAGGCTGGGAAACATGGTGAAACCCTATCTCTACAAAAATTACAAAAAAATTAGCCGGGCATGAGGCTGAGGCTAGAGGATCGCTTGAGCCTGGAAGGTGGAGGTTGTAGTGAGCCAATCGCACCACTGCACTCCAGCCTGGGAGAAAGAGCGAAACCCTGTCTCAAAACAATAAGAACAACAACAACAAAACAGAAATATAGTTAAAAGACAACTTATCTGCAAAATGAGGACTGTTTGTATTTGAGGCTTTGTGTTGTGATGTCCAGTGTGGCATAGAGGAATAACAGCTATGTGGTACATGAGAACAAGCACGGATTTGGAAACAGAATAATAGTGTCTGAGTCTTGATTAACTAACTACCTGTGTAACCCAGAGAAAGTCAATGGCCCTTTTTGTTTCTCCATCTGTAAAGTAGGTATAAAAGCAGTTTTTTACTTTACCATGTTTTTATAAAGATTACAGGAAATAATGGGGCCGGGCATGGTGGCTCACGCCTGTAATCCCAGCACTTTGGGAGGCCAAGGTGGGCAGATCAGAAGGTCAGGAGATCGAGACCATCCTGGCTAACATGGTGAAACCCCGTCTCTACTAAAAATACCAAAAAAAATTAGCCAGGCATGGCGGCGGGCGCCTGTAGTGCCAGATACTCTGGAGGCTGAGGCAGGAGAATGGCTTGAACCCGGGAGGCGGAGCTTGCAGTGAGCTGAGATTGTGCCACTGCACTCCAGCCTGGGGGACAGAGAGAGACTCCATCTCAAAAATAAATAAATAAAACAAACAAACAAACAAAAAGATTACAGGAAATAATGGATGTGAACATATCTAGTATATGGTCAGACACATGGTAAACATTCAATAACTTTGATGCTCTAAGCTAGTCCTCCAAATCATACTTAATCCATTTATAGTTAAATGACAGTATAAACGGCCAAGTATAACCTCCCAAGTTGTTATACTAGTAACGTTTTCTCTTGTCCTGGCTCTTCGTACCACGAAGGTTTAGGCTCTGGGTATAATGAGTAGACCACTGACAAAATCAGAGTCCCAAATGGCCAAAAGTCTTAAAGAAGCAAGAGACTTAAAGAAAAACCTGCCATTTAAACCCCTGAGACAAGGGCTTCATGTGCTTAAAGGCGTTCAAGTAATACTTATAATTTTCTTTAGGTCTTTTGCTTTGTATGCTTGTTTTGCGTAACTGTCTAATTGTATACTTTTATATTCAACATTTTTCATGACATTTTCTCTTGAGCACTTCCCCATATCATTAAAAATCCCTTAAAATATTATTTTCAATGGTTGCACAGTATTCTAGCATATGATGGATCATATATAATCACTATTCTATTAAACATTTATTTTATTTTTAAATTTTTACTATTGTAAATAATGCTGAAATTAACGTTCTAATTAATGTTAGTGTATTATTTTGTTAGGATAATTATTAAAAAAAATTTGAGATGAAATTCATATAATGTAAAATTAACCATTTTAAAGTGCACAATTCAATGACATTTAATACATTCGCAATATTGTGTAACCACCACCTCTATCTAGTTCTAAAACATTTCCATCGTGATGAATATTTTTGAGATATTAATGAGTATGAACATTTTAAATGTTTTCAATATATATTGTTAAACTGTCCTCTGGAATAAAAAAGTTAATCCAATTTACACTTTCACCAGTGGCACCTGAGAGAGCCCATTTCATAGCACACTTACTTCTATGTGTATTATTAGTATCAAAAAAATAAAAAATCTTTGATAGTGAGAAAGGTTTAATATATCGTAGTTCTTCAATTTCAGTGATTACTAGTAAGGCTTTACCTTTTAAAAATATTTACTTGCTATCTAAGTTTCTTCTTTTCAGAACTGCCCCCAGTGATGAGATAATTCTGAGACGTTATCTGTGAGGCATTTGTAGTAGTTTTTACGGTGGATGCTTTGCAGGCTGCTATGTAAGGAATACCTGAGCTTGGGCTGGATGAGAGACACTGCTCAAGGTCTCTGAAGTGCCTAGAAGGTAGTTTCATGCTTTTAGGACTTAAGTACTCACTTTGGAGAAGACAACCTATTGTCTATGATAAAATACTATGCTTTTAAAAAAACAATAAACACAAATTGAAAATTTAAAGCATTATTATAGTAAAACACATGGACACAGGGAGGGGAACATCACACACTGGGGCCTGTTGGGGGGTGGGGGACTAGGGGAGGGATAGCATTAGGAGAAATACCTAATGTAGATGACAGGTGGATGGGTGCAGCAAACCACCATGGCACATGTATACCTATGTAACAAACCTGCACATTCTGCACATGTATCCCAGAATTTAAAGTATAATAATAATAAAAAAAAAGTAAAATAAAAATGAACAGATGTTTTGATTCAAATAATAACTTACAAAATTATTTAAATATTTAATGGTGACCATATTGCTATGTGATTGAAAGTAAAGAATTTAAAAAATCATATAAACTATAATAATGTACCAAGTGTGATAGGGACAAGTACTTATGAAGTATCTTTCTATGTGCCAGGAACTGTGCTAGCTATGGAAGAGGAGCAGTCAATAGGCAGATAAGCTTTCTGTTCTCACGAAAATTATATTATAGTAAGGTTGGCTATCATTCAATAAATAACAAGTGTGCTGAGCACTATCACAATCTTCTGATTTAAATGACCTATAAGTTTATGTTATTTCCTATAAATAATTATCATTGGTTTTTGGTCAAAATTAACCAAGCCTTCTATTAGAGTAACTAAATTCACTATTTATTAAGTTTGGCTAAGTGAAAGGCACTATGCTAAAATATGCACAGACGAAAAATAAAAATAAAAAAAATCCACAGACTCTCAAAGAGCTCACACTAGTGGAGAAGTTAGACATGTAAACAGGTTTTGTAGATCATGATAACTGCAAGAAAAGATCATACAGAAGTGTTGGTAGCACAGAAGAGGACATGATTAACTCTATTTGAATTTTCAGGAAAAGATTCTTATAGAAGATGACATCTGAGATTAATTTTGAAGGACAAATATGAATTCATGAGGTTGGCAGGAACCAAAGAGCACTCTTAGAATCTGTCGTGGCCTGGAGACTTGAAATGTTTCTTCTGGGGAGTAGTTATAAGCAGTTCGTTCCTGATAGTGTATAAACAGACAAGTGGGGCCTGTGGGAGCTGATGTTGAAGAGGCAAAAGCCAGATTAAAGCACCTCAGCTGCTATGTTATACAGTTTAAATTTAATCTAAAGTCAGCAGGGAATCATTGGTGGGTTTTGATTCTGGGAGATAAATTATTGTATGATCGTTTAAAATTATCGTTTTGGTCAACCAAATCATTTAATCAACCAAATACTTTAATAGGGCCTAAAGATACCATGTATGATCTGGCTCTTTTGTACCTGTCTGGGCTGATTTTGAGCCACTTTCCCCTATGCTGCATCTGGTAACAGTAAACTGCTTTCAGTTCCATTTTCTGGGCATTTGTACAAGTGGTCCCTTCATTTGGACAGTGTTTCTTTTCTCCCTGAAGGTCTAACTCCCTCTTATCTTTCAGATAGCAACAGGAGTATAGCTTACTCTGGAGAGTTGGCACTCATAAATCAGAGCTACCAGCCTCCCATGTGCTACTAAGAGTGCTTGATCTCAAAGTGCTTATTACACTGCTCTATGTCATTAACAGTCTCTATACACCAGTTACTATGAGTTTTCTAAGGGCAATGATCATTTCAAGTTTAATAACCATTATATCCACAATATCTAGCACAGGACCTAGAACACAGAAGGTATTCAACAAATATCTTGTGAATGAGTGTTGAATATGGTATGTGAGCCTGGCAGCAGACCAGCTGGGTGACCATGATAAAAGCCCAAATGAAGGCAAAAGTATCAAGGATGAAGAGCATAGGCAGGAGAGTAACATAGGAGTTGGGATCAATAAAATGTGACAACTTACAAGATGTGGAGGACAAAGGACAAAGAGAAGAATGATAGAAATTACTTAATCTCTGAAGGACAGTTCCCAATTTTTAAGAAAACAGGAATTCAGGACCAAGACAATCATGTTTCCTGTTACCTGTCTGAACCCTCTCCTATCGCTCAAGCCAGGCACAATGGCTACCTCGTCATTTTCCCAAAATGCCAGGTACACTCCTGCCTCACACTGAGCAGCTGCTGTTTCCTCATCCTGTAACAGTCTTCCCCCAGGTACCCACGTGGCTTGCTCTATCACTTCCTCAGATCTTTGCTTAAATGGTAACTTTTCAGTGATGACTTCCCTAAGCGTCCTACTTAGAACTGCAACTTTTGTCCTCATCTTGGCTCTCCTTAGCAATCTTTCCCGCTCATTTTTCTCCAAAGAATTTGTCAATATCAGACACACAACATATTTTAATTATTTGCTTTGTCTCTTTCACTAGAAATATACCTTTCTGGAGAGGTAAATATTTGTTGTTTGTTTATATCACTATTGCACCCTCAGGGCCTATAGAACCTCGTAGGAACTCAATAAATATTTATTTAATTAATTAATGATTCAGTGAAGAACTGTACAGTGTTGCCCACATGGGCATATAGAGAGAAAAATACATGTAGAAGATGATAAGTTCATTTTAAGATATGCTAAATTACGGGCTGTCTCTGAGACATTAAACTGGTGCACAAGGGAAACGTTTCAGCTGGTTCTATCAAGCATGTCATATCTATAGACAATGCATAAGGGATCAAGAGAATTTATAAAACCCACAGAAATTGGGAAATACCAAATATTTAAGGAGTAGGCAAAAGAAGAAGAGCAAAGACATCTAAAAAGGAATAGACAAAGGACTAGGGAGAATATTAATAAAGGAAAAATAATTCCCAGGCCCTAACTCAGATTTATTGAATTAGAAACTTTGAGGTAATAAGACTGGCAAATATTGTCAAAATCACCTTTTTCAGAACTCTAGAAATTAAAAACTTAAAATAATCCAAAGAATATTTATTCAAGAAAAGTGGCTGAATTTCCATATGAAGAGCGAATCTTGTGGCATTTTAATTTGCACTAATCCCATCCTCTTCTCCAGTTGTAGAGTAGGCCGAAAGCCAAAAGCTTCACTATTATGGTAGCTGTGTAAACTAGCAGCTGAGCAGTCACTAAGAGGTTAGAACAGTTTTTAAATTCTACATTCTACAGTTTTAGGAGTTCCCAAATGTGCATTCTCATAGAATAGTCACCATTTGACCTATCCGGCAGCTCACTAAGCTCCGTTTTCAGGATTGTCTTCACTTCAGCTGACTCAGAACTGCCTTTATGCAACCAGTGCTACCTACAGAATATTTGTTCAAAAATAATCAGTGGCAACTGTTTAACAATGCAGGTGTAGGAGATGGCTTTAATAGCTGGAGCTAACAAGAGGCTTACAAAAAAATCAAAGAAAAAAATTGAAGAGTAAAATGTTCATAGGGGTCTACAAAAAGGACTACCATATTTCTGGGAATCTATACAGCCATGTATGGTGACTTGTGCATGATCACAAAAGACCTGAGAAAACTCTAAGCTCTCACCTCTGGCTGACTTTGAGGCTCTGTGCAAGCAGAAAGTGAAGGCTAAGGCTAAGACAGAGTAGTAAACAGTCTGCTGGAGCATTGAGGTCATCACCCAACACACACACAGAGGCCCTTCACAAAGGCAGGGAAACTTACCGGCTTAATCTCCCACTAATCATTAGTTGACCATAAAGGTAAAAGAGCAGAAATTTTAGTGGCCACACACAACAAAGAATACAGGTTTTAAGGAAAAATCACTCAAAAAACACATAGCAACAAAAACAAAACCAAATAACAACAAACTGAGGGGAGGGGGTCATCTAATTTTTAGAGTTGACAGTTAACATTTACTTAAAATGTTCAGTTTGGGGCTGAGCGTGGTGACTCACACCTGCACTTTGAGGGGCTGAGGTGGGGATCACTTGAGCTCAGGAGTTTGAGACCAGCCTGGCCAACATGGTGAAACCTCGTCTCTACTAAAAATACAAAAATTAGCAGGGTGGGGTGGTGCACGCTTGTAGTCCCAGCTTCTCGGGAGGCTGAGGCAAGAGAATCGCTTGAATCTGGGAGGCAGAGGTTGCAGTGAACCAAGATCGTGCCACTGCACTCCAGCCTCGGTGACAGTGCGAGAATCCGTCTCAGAAAAAAAATAAAATAAATAAAAATAAATAAAATGTTCAGTTTTGACAACAAATTATGATATATGCAAAAAGGAAAGTGTGGCTTATACTAAGGGAAAATAGCAGCCGACTGAAATTGTTCTCACGGAAACCCAAATATTAGATTCATTATACAAAGATGTTAAGGCACCTATAATACATATGTTCAAAGAACTAAAAGAAACTATGCCTATGAATTAAAGTATACAATAATGTCTTACCAAATACAAAATAACAGTAAAAAGAAAGAAATTATCTTTCAGAAGAAACGAATAGAAATCCTGGAGTTGAAAAAGGTAATAACAGAAACAAAATATTTACTAGAATGTCTGACCAGCAGCATATTTGAGGTCACAGAACACAGAAGAAAGAATCAGTGAACTTGGTGACAATGAACTAATGACAGGTTAATTGAGACTATCATATATGAGAAACAAAAAGCAAATACAATTAAAAAATTAAAAGAGCCTCAGATATCTGTGGAACACCATCCAGCATCCCAACAATGCATAAAGGAGTCCCAGAAGAAGCAATAGAAAGGGGCAGTAATAATAATTTTTTTAAATAGCTCCCAAATACAATTGAAAAAATAACCTTAATATGAGTACCCAAGAAGCTCAACAAACTCAAATAGTATAAACTCAAAGACATACATACCCAAACACATTAAACTAAAATGTCAAAAGGCAAATACAAGGCCAGGAGGGGTGGATCATGCCTATAATCCTAACATTTTGGGAGGCCGAGGCAGGTGGGTCACTTTAGCCCAGGAGTTAGAGATCACCTTGGACAACACAGGGAGATATAATCTCTATAAAAATAAAAATAAAAAATAAAAAAATTAGCCAGGTGTGTGGTGCACACCTATAGAGAGGATCACTTGAGCCAGGGAGGTTGAGGCTGCTGTGAGCCATGATCATAATATGTACTTCAGCCTGGGCAAAAGGGCAAGACCCTGTCTCAAAAAAACAAAGCAAATGGCAATGACAAAGAGATAATTTGTAAGTGGCAAGAAAAAACAAATTCATCATATACAAGATATCTACAATAAGATTAAGAGCTCACTATAAACAACTGTAGGTCAATAAATTACGTAACCAAAATAAATTGGGCATTAATTAAAGAGTTTGTTGTTGTTGTTAAATGTTCTGCAAAGTGTCTTATCAATATACCATTAACTTATTTTCACAAAAGGTGGGATACTGTATTTTTAGAATTGATTTTAGAAGGAATGGTACCAATCAATAGAAAAAGAGGGAATCCTCCCTAACTCATTTTATGAGGCCAACATCATCCTGATACCAAAGCCTGGCAGAGACACAACAAAAAAAAGGGAATTTTAGACCAATATCCCTGATGAACATCGACGCAAAAATCCTCAATAAAATACTGGCAAATCGAATCCAGCAGCACATCAAAAAGCTTATCCACCACGATCAAGTGGGCTTCATCCCTGGGATGCAAGGCTGGTTCAACATATGAAAATCAATAAACGTAATCCAGCATATAAACAGAACCAAAGACAAAAACCACATGATTATCTCAATAGATGCAGAAAAGGCTTTTGACAAAATTCAACAGCACTTCATGCTAAAAACTCTCAATAAACTAGGTATTGATTGGATGTATCTCAAAATAATAAGAGCTATTTATGACAAACCCACAGCCAATATCACACTGAATGGGCAAAAACTGGAAGCATTCCCTTTTAAAACTGACACAAGGCAGGGATGCCCTCTCTCACCACTCCTATTCAACATAGTGTTGGAAGTTCTGCCCAGGGCAATCAGGCAGGAGAAGGAAATAAAGGGTACTCAATTAGGAAAAGAGGAAGCCAAATTGTCCCTGTTTGCAGATGACATAATTGTATATTTAGAAAACCCCATCGTCTCAGCCCAAAATATCCTTAATCTGATAAGCAACTTCAACAAAGTCTCAGGATACAAAATCAATGTGCAAAAATCACAAGCATTCTTATACACCAATAACAGACAGAGAGCCAAATCATGAGTGAACTCCCATTCATAATTGCTTCAAAGACAACAAAATACCTAGGAATCCAACTTACAAGGGATGTGAAGGACCTCTTCAAGGAGAACTACAAACCACTGTTCAACGAAATAAAAGAGGACACAAACAAACGGAAGAACATTCCATGCTCATGAATAGGAATAATCAATATTGTGAAAAGGCCATACTGCCCAAGGTAATTTATAGATTCAATGCCATCCCCATCAAGCTACCAATGGCTTTCTTCACAGAACTGGAAAAAACTACTTTAAAGTTCATATGGAACCAAAAAAAGAGCCCGCATTGCCAAGTCAATCCTAAGCCAAATGAACAAAGCTGGAGGCATCACACTACCTGACTTCAAACTATACTACAAGGCTACAGTAACCAAAACAGCATGGTACTGGTACCAAAACAGAGATACAGAACAATGGAACAGAATAGAGCCCTCGGAAATAATACCGTACATCTACAACCATCTGATCTTTGACAAACCTGACAAAAACAAGCAATGGGGAAAGGATTCCCTGTTTAATAAATGGTGCTGGGAAAACTGGTTAGCCATATGTAGAAAGCTGAAACTGGATCCCTTCCTTACACCTTATACAAAAATTAATTCAAGATGGATTAAAGATTTAAATGTTAGACCTAAAACTATAAAAACCCTAGAAGAAAACCTAGACAATACCATTCAGGTCATAGGCATGGGCAAGGACTTCATGACTAAAACAACAAATGCAATGGCAACGAAAGCCAAAATTGACAAATGGGATCTAATTAAACTAAAGAGCTTCTGCACAGCAAAAGAAACCACCATCAGAGTGAACAGGCAACCTACAGAATGGGAGAAAATTTTTGCAACCTACTCATCTGACAAAGGGCTAATATTCAGAATCTACAAAGAACTCAAACAAATTTACAAGAAAAAAACAAACAACCCCATCAAAAAGTGGGCGAAGGATATGAACAGACACTTCTCAAAAGAAGACATTTATGCAGCCAAAAAACACATGAAAAAATGCTCATCATCATTGGCTATCAGAGAAATGCAAATCAAAACCACAATGAGATACCATCTCACACCAGTTAGAATGGCAATCATTAAAAAGTCAGGAAACAACAGGTGCTAGAGAGGATGTGGAGAAATAGGAACAGTTTTACACAGTTGGTGTAAACTAGTTCAACCATTGTGGAAGACAGTGTGGTGATTCCTCAAGGATCTAGAACTAGAAATACCATTTGACCCAGCCATCCCATTACTGGGTATATACCCAAAGGATTATAAATCATGCTGCTATAAAGACACATGCACACGTATGTTTATAGTGGCACTATTCACAATAGCAAAGACTTGGAACCAACCCAAATGTCCATCAATGATAGACTGGATTAAGAAAATGTGGCACATATACACCATGGAACACTATGCAGCCATAAAAAATGATGAGTTCATGTCCTTTGTAGGGACATGGATGAAGCTGGAAACCATCATTCTCAGCAAACTATTGCAAGGACAGAAAACCAAACACCTTATGGTCTCATTCATAGGTGGGAATTGAACAATGAGAACACTTGGACACAGGGTGGGGAACATCACACACCAGGGCCTGTTGTGGGGTGGGGGGAAGGGGGGAGGGATAGTATTAGGAGATATACCTAATGTAAATGACGAGTTAATGGGTGCAGCACACCAACATGGCACATGTATACGTATGTAACAAACCTGCATGTTGTGCACATGTACCCTAGAAGTTAAAGTATAATTAAAAAAAAAGAATTCGTTTCATTTTTATCAAGACAATGTATATAGTGTATGAAGTAAAATAATATTAATAGGCTCATAGTAAAAACCAGCATTCTTCTGCCATGTTTCTCTCTACTCTCTCTGTCTGCAGAGGCAAACATCCTCAACTTTTCTGTCTTTTTTCTCTGGGATTAGCCTATTTCTAAATGATATTCTTATACAGTAAGTCTTCACTTAACATAGTCAATACATTCTTAGAAATTGCGACTTTAAGCAAAACCAGGTATAATGAAACCAACTGAAAGGATATTATTTGAGGACCTGCTGTAGGTTATTTAAAGTTGCACTTTCCAAGAACCTATCAAGGATATTAAGTGAGGACTTATTGTACTTCTACTTCTTCACTTAACAATTTTTTAAACCCTATTGGTTGACTTCTCATCATATATGAAGACTTAGTTCTTCTGCATCCGTATAATTGCCATTTCTACCCATCTCTAATGCCAAAGTAACGTTATAATTTTGGGTTAAATGAATGGTCAATGTCTGTATTATCATGACTTATAAATATTATAGGCCCAAAAGTGAACTAGGAACATGGGTATTATTTCTCCTGGATTTACTAATTGCATTATTTTTTCAATCACCTAGTTTTATATGTACTTAGTAAAATTTTTATATACTCTTCTGACACCACTGCTATCTGGGTATCAATTTTTTTTAATATGTTCAAACATATCAATTTCCTTAGTTTCCTGGAGAGCTCCTTCCTGAAGGCTCTGTTTTTAGGGTACAGTCTGGACTTGGTTTCGCTCTTAGTTTGCTGAATAACAGCCATGCTGGTACTTTTCTTTGCCCCTTTCCTGGATAGGACCCTGCTTTCATTTGTCTATGTGTTTCTCTTTCTCGATTTATTTATTTATCTCAATGAATCACATTCTCCAGTTGTTTCCGAAGAAACAGTCCACGGAAAGTATTTTTGGGTGCGAGGGTAGTATTCTCTCTATTCTATCACCACACTTGATTTGGTTGGATATAGAATTCTATGTAATAAAATTTGTTTCCCTTACAATTTTGAAGAAACTCTTCCATAATTTAAATTATTTGAGAAGTTCAATGCCATTCTACTACTCTGAATGTGTCTGAATGTGAACCATCCATATTCCTTGCCCTTAGGAAGCACCTCACAATCTTCTCTTTATCTCCATTATGATGAAATTTTGTGATTATTTTCCTGAGTGTGGGTATTTATTATTTATTGTGCTGGATATTTCAGTGGGCTTTTTCAATGTGCAGACTCATATCCTTCCATTTTGAGAAAATTTAACATATTCTTTCTTTGATCATGTCTCATTCACTCTATTGTTTTGGTTCTTCTTTTGTGGGACTCCTATTTGCTATACGATAGGCCTTCTAAGCCTTGAGTCTCATGGTTTTGTCTGCCTTTTTATCGCTTCGATTTTTTTGTCCTATTTTTCTAGGAGTTCTCCACAGGTTTTCTTCCAGCCTATTTAAGTTTCTAAACTATTTTATTTATTATTATTATTACTGAGACAGTGCCATGGTCTGTTGCCCATGCTGGAGTACAGTGGCTCAATCATAGGTCATGGCAGCCTTGAATTCCTAGGCTCAAGAAATCCTCCTGCCTCAGCCTCCCAAAATGTGGGATTACGGGTGTAGGCCACTGTGCCCAGTCTTGAATTTTTATTTTTATTAAAAACATTTTTTTTTTGAGACGGGGTCTTGCTCTGTCACCTAGGCTGGACTTCAGTGGCATGTTTACAGCTGACTGCAGCCTCAAACTCCTGAGCTCAAGTGATCCTCCTAGCTTAGCCTCTTGGGTAGCTGGGACAATAGGCATGAATTACCATGCCTGGCTTTTGGTTTTTACTTATGTTATCATATTTTGTATTTCAAAGCTCTGCCTGTGGATATAATTTTAAAAATTTAAATAGCACCTTACTGCATTTTAATTTTCTGACAACTTTCATTGTCAGTTTCCTCCAAATTCCATTATACTATTTGTTTCATTTTGTTTCATGTTAAAGGCTTTCCTTCAATTATTAGACAACTGTTGGAATGAATTGTTGGACATTTATTCATGTTAAGAATGAAGTACCAAAAGGAAATGAGTGGGTAGGACTTGTCAACTAGTGGAGTTTACTGGGGGTTAATCAGGTTAATCGGATAAGATGGCCTATTTGTAGGAGTGTCTCCAATTGTAAGAACCTGAAGATCTTGCTTGAATTTTCAAGAGGTCTCAATGGTAAAGAGATATTTCCTTGCTCTGTTTTACTATACAGGCTGAAACTTTACATTGAGTAGGTTTTCCAAAACCCACAGCAATCTCAAGGATATTTCATAAATACATTCACCTAGTCTGACATTGTGAAAATTATTTTATAGCTAATTCTGATTACACTTTTAAATTTGTCAATTTAAAATGCATTACCAGCTGGGCGCAGTGGCTGACACCTGTAATCCCAGCAGTTTGGTTGGCTGAGGTAGGTGGATTGCTTGAGCCCAGGAGTTCGAGAATAGCCTGGGCAACATGATGATGGTGAAACTTCATCTCTGTAAAAAATAAAAAAATTAGCTGGGCGAGGTGGTACACACCTATAGTCCCAATTTCTTAGGAGGCTGAGGTGACAGCATTGCTTGAGCCCAGGAGGCAAAGGTTGCAGTGAGCCAAGATCACACCACTGCCTTCACTCCAGCCTGGGCAATACAATAGGCCCTATCTACAGGGGAAAAAAAAAAAGAAAAAAGAACAGCATTACCAACAATAAAGTTCACATTACTTCAGACATTTCCAAAGATTTTCACAATATATTATCAATGTTTTATACATCCTACTTATCTAAAAAATGTATTAGGAAAAAAGTAGTTTGTATGACAGCATTTTAAAATTCAAGTTTTAGATAGCTCTTATTCAGATAAATATAGAGCTAGAAAGAATTTTAAGCTATCATTCCAGATCATCTATTTTATTTTATAGAATAAGAAACAGTATTTGAATAATTTCCTCAAGAGATTAACTAAATGGGAGAATTGTGACTAGTTAACTACCTTTACATGGGATGGCAAAATGCAAATAAACTTACCAAAAAAAGTGGTAAAATATTTAAAGTAAATGTACAACATAATTTTTTTTATCTGCTTTTGTCTAAAACAACCTACAAAATTTGAATATTTAAACAAAACTAAAATTAGTAGTAGTGTTTGGTGCTTTCAGTTTAGTTACACTAAAATGCATTATTTGTCTAAAATTCAAAGCAAAAATCCATTGTCAATATATATGAAAAGAACAAGATGCCTTTCGTTATATATACTTAAATAATGGTTCCAATATGATGTGGTAAAAAGAGCACTGAAATGGGAATAAAAGAATCTGTGTTCTAGGACATTACCAATATTTCAAATATAGACAAATCCTTTAATTTCTCTGGGCCTCAGGTTTCTCCACTATTCAATAAAAGCATTAGACTAGATAATCTTTAAGTAAGGCCACTGTATCACTGAAAGTTCAGTTACCCCAATGTAATCATTTTCACAGCAACAATATTTACTAATTGATAATTTGGGTGATGAATTTAGTTTTACAATTTGTATGCTTAGGTTTTGTCACAATCATTCATTCTGCCATTACTATTGAGCAGCAGCTTGACCTTAAAGGCTGGGAGGTGAACAGGATATGTTGGGGCCCAGGAAGCCAGGGAAAAGCCAAAACCAAAGCTCAGAGATGCACCAGTATGTGTACATCTGGTGAACATACTGAGAGATAATGGGTGCAGGGGGGTAGTTATTGTTTAAAAGTGGAGAAGTCATCCTGGGAAGAAAGGTACAAGAATGATGGGTTCTGTACTTTTTGCTGTCTGGGGAGAGTGGACATGAAAAAATCGTATCTATGGACTATTTTCTTTACATATACCAAGGCCTAGATTTCACACTGCTTTTTTTGTTTTTGCATCAGAGACTTAACAACTTTCACATCTACATATTGCCTTAAAATGTTTAAAGAAGGCTGGGCACAGTGGCTCACGCCTGTAATCCCAGCGCTTTCGGAGGCCGAGGCGGGCAGATCACCCGAGGTCCGGATTTCGAGACCAGCTTGACCAACATGGAGAAACCCCGTCTCTACTAAAAATACAAAACTAGCTGGGCGTGGTGGCGCATGCCTGTAATCCCAGCTACTCGGGAGGCTGAGGCAGGAAAATCACCTGAACCCGGAAGGTGGAGGTTGCGGTGAGCCGAGATTGCGTCACTGCACTCCAGCCAGGGCAGTAAGAGCGAAACTCCGTCTCAAAAAAACAAAAAAAGTTTAAAAAAACGATCTTGGGACAATATACTCAGGAAATTGACCATTTCCTCTGGACCAATACATCCTCTGAGCCCAGTCTCTGTATAAATTATAGATAATCAATAGGGCATAAAAATAGTTTCAAAATTTGCTAAACTCAAAAATGTAAAAATTTCTCTAAAACAATATATAAAAATAATTTTCAAATAAATTAGTAATGTCACAAAGAATGAATTTAGCTTTCAAAAAGAAACAAAACACAACACTAGAAACTGCATTCTCTGAGATTTGCATCTCCTGAGAAGAAATATATTTGAACTGTTGCCTTGATCTGAAACTCAAATCAATTGTTTAATCATTCTTCCAAGGTAAACACTTTTCAAAACTCAAACCCCAATGTTTTAGCGGTTCTTTCTAAAAGGATTTAACTTGTGGAGTCAGCAGACAGAAAATTTGGGGATTTGAGTTACCTAAGTATTATCTTTCCCTACCCATATCCATTCAAATGTCAGGTCAAATATGTTCAATTTCTTTATCTCAAGCATTCAAATTCTTCTTTGCATTCTCACTGCCTTGACTAGTTTAAAATCACACCATCTCTTGCTTAGGTTAGTATAATAAATTCCCAATCTCCCCACTTCATTTTGTGTTCTATAATGATTCCTATAAATAACAATTTCTCCATTATCTTTCCCGAGGTGACATTCTTCTATACAAGTATAAGTCACATCATGGTACCTGCTACATTCTAAAAAGTTATGTGTGCATTTTCTTTGAAGAATAAGATTTATTCCAAATGAATCTCGGCAAAATTCCTTCATAAATGCTTTTTCTCCATATTCTAATTGAAATTTAAGCCTAAAATCTATGGCTAGGCTGTCTGGATTTCAATGACTGTAAGCACATTTCTTCACCTTTCACGTACCTCATTTATTACACCTGTAACATGAACATAATAGAAATATCTCATATGATCATCTTAAGGACAAAGATATGTAAAAATACATATAAGTTTTACAATTCATGTGGCACTGTGTATGAGGCCTTTGCAAGTATCTCTCACACAGTAGGCCATCAGTAAAGATAGTTATTGCTAGTGGCTCTACATTTTATTGTTGTTATTTTTGTCCTTGTTGTTACCTGAAATTTAAGTTTCTTTTTTATCTAAGACATAATTTGCAATTTGTAATCTGACATATATAAATACCATCATGTGTCACTTAATGACAGGGATACATTATGAGAAATGCTTTGTTAGGCAATTCCATCATCATGCAAACATCACAGTGTATTTACAAAAACCCCAGGTGATATAGCTTACTACACACGTAGGCTATATGACATAGCCCATTGCTCCTAGGCTACAAACCCATGAAGCATGTTACTGTACTGAATACTGTAGGCAATTTTAACACAATGGTAAGTGTTTGCATATCTAAAATATCTAAACATAGAAAAAGTACAGTAAAATTACAACATTTTAATCTTATGGGACCACAGTCCTATTTGCAGTCCATTGTTGCCATAAATGTTGTTATGTGGCACATGACCACAGTATCATCCATCACATCCTATGAGGTAAAGTTTAGAATGGACCTTGAAGGATAGGTACGACTTGATTCGATTGATTGATCGCTGAGACAGGGTCTCTCTATGTTATCCAGGTTGGTCTTGAATTCCTGGCCTCAAGTGATCTTCCTGCTTAAGCCTCCCAAAGTGCTGGATTACAGGTATGAGCCAAGAGGCCTGGCCAGATGGGTAAGATTTTAATAGGCAAAGATGGAAGAGGAGGATGCTCCAGAAGAAGGGAAGAAACCAGAAAAGGAACAGAGGTGGTGCAATGCAAGGATAGTACAGACAGCAGCAGAGTGGCCCAATTTGGATGGAGCTCAGGATAAAATAGAAATAGCGGTCAGTGATGACAGATTTTGAACCAGTCATCATTGAAAAATTTGTAGCGAGTAACATTATGAAAAAGTTTCAGGAAGACTAAGCCTAGCAAGTATGATATGGAAATACTGTGTGTTAAGTGAGAAAATCAGGAGGAACAGACCCGTTGGCTACAAACAGGAGATTTAGGGAACTTGGGCAAGGGGTATAAAGGAAATTAAGAAGAGCTGCAAGTTGCTAATAATAATGTACAAATAAACTAAATTAAGAAGGAACTGGGCTGGGCACGGTGACTCACGCCTGTAATCCCAGCACTTTAGGAGGCTGAGGCGGTCCGATCACCTGAGTTCGGAAGTTTGAGACCAGCCTGACCAACATGGAGAAAACACGTCTCTACTAAAAATACAAAATTAGCCAGACATGGTGGCACATGCCTGTAATCCCAGCTACTTGGGAGGCTGAGGCAGGAGAATTGCTTGAACCTGGGAGGTGGAGGTTGCAGTGAGCCAAGATTGTGCCACTGCACTCCAGCCTGGGCAACAAGAGTGAAACTCTGTCTCAAAAAAAAAAAAAAAAAAAAAAAAATTAATAAACTGAACAGAAGATTCTTTTATTAAGGATTTTCTAAGTAAGATTTCTGCGTAAAGCCAACTACTGCCTAATTTAGCTACTGCTTGACTGGCAACTGATGAAACTTCACATGTTAGCCAAGTAACTTTATTGACCTAATAACTGTTTACCTCCTTTATTGACCTAATGCCTTCAAAAGTAAGGGAGAAATTAACAGAAACAGCTATATGACCAAAGATTTTTCTGGAAAGAGATTCTAAATCTTTGGTGATGGCTACAACAAATGTATCCAGAGAGAGACCACTGTCACAACACAATCTGCTTAATTTGTTCATTTGTATACCTTCCCAATATCAAATTTCCTGAAATTTCTCTTCTTTTCGCCAAAATTTCAACTTCTCGCTTTTCTATTTTATCTATGTACAACTTGTCTATGGCCATTCTTCCCCCTACCCCCCAGATTATAAATTCAATTTGAATATACAGAAACAGAATACAGTTCCTGTCTTAGGATCCTCATTTGTAAAACAAGATATCACAATTAGAGTACACATAAGACCATGATTCTGTAGTTTTCTGAAAAAGTTGTACTTTGAAATTAAACAAATTCTTTCCATTTAACTTGTTGGAAATGTGGTCACCTGAGACTGTGTCCCTGATGCTTTAATCTCCCAATTCTGACACCCGCCACCCCCCACTATGAATACTAGACTGATGATTGGATAGTTTATAACATGTGCAAGGCCACAGGTATGCCAGAATTCCAGAAGGAAGCATCAGATAACCAATTTTGTTCCCTGCTAGGGCTGCTGGAGATTGGAGGTGCTGTGGCTTGGGGCTCAGAAGGTATGACCAAAATTTATAGGGCCCTGAGAGGTCTTTGCCTTTGCTGAAAGTTAAGTGCCTGCCCACATATGTGGTCCTAGGAGGTCTATCTGGTGTTTGTGGAAGACTTCCAAACAGACACAAAGATGGTCAGAGTTGCTCTATATCCCTAAGGAGAACTTTAACCAAAAATAATCCTTTTGCCTCAAGAAGTTGTGAATAAGCTTACCAATGGTGTTTTTAAAGCTCACAGAGCAAAGAATCCTGGGCTCCTCACCACTCAAAGGCTATACAGAGCCATTGTTAGGCAAAGGGAAATGATAATGTATTCAAGGGGACACAAACCAAAGACAGAAAAAACAAGTAGAGCCCTAAAACCTAGGTGGCTCCTAGAATAAAGTTGCTGGAGAAGATAGAAGAAAACTTTTAACACAAGCAATACAAAAGAGTGATCAACTTTAAAACATATTCTAGAATGTAAAAATATGTTTTAAAATTAAAAAATAATTAAATAAAGTATGTTGTCTTTGAGCCCACAATAACTGGCTTTTAACACCAAATTGAAGAAACAGCTGAAAATATGCAGCAAATGCAGAGAGGGAAACCTTCAGGGGGAAAAAAATAGAGATTAGGAAAAAAGAAATAACACAAGTAAAGTTCCCCAGTTTGAAGAATTTTATTTGTGAATAGAAGGGCTCATTAAAGTCCAGGTAGATTAATCAAAACAAGTCATACAACCGGACATATTTTGGTAAACTTCCTATATTCTAAAGATTAAGAGAAAATCTTTCAAATATCCAGAAGAAACAAGTTACAGCAGAAAAATAATCCAGACTGGCACTTTACATTGCATCTTCAATACCTGAAACTGGAAGATACTGGACTATTGAGGACAGAGAGAAAAGAACTGCCAGCAAAGCATTCTATGCCCCACCAAGTAAGTTATCATTCATCTTCCAGGTTAGAAGAAAGACAATTGTGGATATCCAAGATGAGAGATAAAACCACCCCTATACCCTGTCTGAGGAAACTACTCAAGAGGTATTTGAACCAAACAACATATGAATCAGAATAGAAATCTCAAGACACACGAAGATAAATAGAAAAGAGTGCAATAAGCCTTGCAATATATATGTTAAAACTAAATGGATAAGAATTGTGACTGGGTATTCATAACATAACAGCTAAGTAAGAATTCTTAAAATAGAAGAGACATATGGTAAGGGAAAAAGCTAATAAATCTAAAACCAAAAGTATTGAACTACGTCAGCAAAACCGAGGAGTTAGAAGACGGTGGAGAAATGTAAAAGCATCCTAGAGGTCTAATTTGGGGGGAAGAATGGAATAGGGAATTAAACATTCTTAAGCTTTCATCTAGGAGAAGAGAATAAAGCATACCTGTAGGGTGTTTATTTAGTTCATACTTTTCAGATGACTGTGGAGAAATACATGTTAGATAATGAATATCAGAATACAAAGCAAAGAATTTCCCTATTATCCATGTGCAAAGGAAATATAATCCACTTAATATTGAAAATTTCAGATTGGGTTAAAAAGCAAAGCCCAGCTATGTGATATTTTATAAAAAAACACTTGAAAAGAGAGTACTAAATATTTGCATTGTTTTAATGCCAAGAATTTCAACATATATGTGTATATGGGTGTTTGTATATCTGTATCTCTGTTACTTTCTATCGGTAGATCGATCTATCTATCTATCTATCTATCTATCTATCTATCTATCTACCTACCTGTCATCTATCTATAATCATCTATCTATCTATCATGAAAATAAAATAAGAGCTGGGCATGATTAGCAGTAAGTAAAATCAAATTTAGTTCAAAAACTGGCTAATACATGGCCATCAGCAGAAAAAAAAATTCATATTTTGGAATATTCTGGATAAATATTTTCTTTTAGGAATGTCTATGAAATTCACAGCAATTGGCTGGATGAATATCTGTCCTCATTACCCTGGCAAATAAATTTTCCTGATATAATGTTAGTTTTGAACAGTAACTTTTCAAAATAATTTGAAAGTAGTATATGTAACTTGTTTTATTTCCTGAAAATAGTATGGTTTTATTTATTTTATTTTATTTTATTTTATTATTTTTTTGAGACTGAGTTTTGCTCTTGTTGCCCAGGCTGGAGTGCAATGGCACAATCTCAGTTCACTGCAACCTCCACCTCCCAGGTTCAAGCGATTCTCCGGCCTCAGCCTCCCAAGTAGCTGGGATTACAGGTATGTGCCACCATGCGTGGCTAATTTTTTGTATTTAGTAGAGACAGGGTTTCACCACGTTGGTCAGGCTGGTCTTGAAATCCTGACCTCAGATGATCCACCCGCCTTGGCTTCCCAAAGTGCTAGGATTACAGGCGTGAGCCACCGTGCCCGGCCTAGTATGGTTTTATTTAAACATACTATTTTCTATATTTGACAACTAAAATGACAAGAAAAACAAAGAAAAAAGTGAAAGCAGAAGCTTCAAATTAGCAAAGTTTATACAAATGGAAATCAGAAGTTGGATATAAACAAGGGCAAATTCATATCTCAATATTCTACTGAGAATAACTTTCTTGGCTTGGTATAATTTGTGAATCTAAGGCTAATTAAGGTAAACTGCAATACCAAATATCTTAACATATCTTAAATGGCATTTAACAACTCCAAGAGAAAATTAAAGATTTCTCTAAAAATATATGTATTGTCTTTTAAGAAATTAAACTACTATTGAACCTAAGAAACAGCAGATAGATTTTTTTGCTTCCTTTAAAAGTGATTGCATAATCCCTCTAAATTATGTGTTCTGAGACATGAACCGTAAATTTTTAATAAAATTAACATTCTGTTATAGTACTATCGATATCCCCACTTTTCAATAAAAGTGCTGTTTTTGTTACACATGGGTCATCCAATTATTTTTAGGTAAAAAATCTTTTTAGGTATTTTAGTATATACCAATATATAATATGTTACATTTTAAGTCAGCCTTAAGATAAGGTTTCACTGTTTAATGCATTTTATGTAAATTAATAACATTCTTATGAAAATACGTGCATGTGCCTGTAAAGACAAAAGTACATAGTAGCTATAGCCTACAAAACCATGTGTGGTTTAAAAGAAAGCACATCAATTTTTAATATTTCAGCAAAATCCAAAATATCTTGAAAAATGATGTATGATTAATTGATGAATTTAAAAATTTACCAGCCTACTCTCATTGAGCTAACCTAGATTAAGAGACTGATTACAGCTGAAATCTCACTTTCACTCCTGCATAACTTTCTCAAAGATTTGTTTGGGAACTGTCTCATGCTTAGTCACCCTCCAAATATGATTTGAGCAAAGCAGTTAGCTATTTTTGTGCTATGCAAGATGGGAAAAGATGTATGAGGATTCCTTTTTAAGCAACATAATTTGATTTTTATGCTTATTCAATATTAAAAAAGCAGTTCATTTTTACATTTCAGAATTGCCATATGGACGTACTTCACTTAAGATTCATTCGTATTGAAAGCCTGGAGAGTTTTTGTTTACAATAAGGTGAAAGCAACAGAGGATAATTTATGAATCATATATATATATATATATATATATATAAATATAATTTCTTTTCCAGTTTTTCAATAGCAGACTTGAAGGTCTCTAGAAAAATAAAAAATGTGAAGGAGCAGACCCTTAAAAACTACCACAGTTCATATAAAACTCTCTTTCTGTAATCCTCTAACAATAGTTTTGACTATTTATTAAACACTTTCAATGTGCCAGGCATTATACTCAGTAGATTATCTCATTTAAGCCTTGTAATAGATCTATGCAGTAAGCATAATTATTCTCATTTTAATAGTGAGGAAACAAACTTGGAGAGGTCACATGAGCAGAATCGCAGCTCAAGTCTGACTTCAAAGCTTTTTAAAATAATGGAATCATCATTTATCAAAAACATTTAACTCTAAGCTGACTATATGCAAAGTAGTTTTTAGTGAATAGCATTCAAAAAAAGCACACACACGAAAACACACACACCCCTTAGGTGAAGAAGCCATCATGCTGAAAAGATGATAACATCCCACTCATCTATAACCATCAAGGAATTAAGAACTTTTAAGATTTTTCCAGATAAATAAAATATAGCACTCTATTTACCATTTAAAATATTTAAGAGAATTTTTCTAAATGCATACAAAAATTTCCTTATTTCTTAAAAAATGAATATAGCTTTTTGTCTGTTTTAGAAACAGGGTTTTGCTCTTTGTCACCCAGACTGGAGCACAGTAGCATAATCATAGCTCACTGCACCCTTTAACTCCTGGGCTCATCATCCTCCTGCCTCAGCCTCCTGAGTAGCTAGGACTGAAGCTGCATGCCACCATTCCTGGCTAATTTTTTAATCTTTTTGAAGAGATGGGGTCTTGTTATGTTGTCCAGGCTGGACTTGAACTCCTGGCCTCAAGTGATCCTCCTGCCTCAGCCCCCCAAAATGCTAGGATTACAGGCATGAGCCACCAAATTCCCCCAATAACTTATTTTTTTTGATAATGCAAGCTAGTTCTTATGAAAATTGTGTAAGAAAAGATGAAAGGCCATTCATTCATTCATTCAAGATTTATAGACCACTCATTACATGTCATACAGCGTATCTAGGTAACAATAAAATAAAGATGACCAAGAGATATTCCCTGAACTAAAAAACAAACAAACAAACAAAAAAACCCTCATAGTCTAATGTTTGTGAAGACAGGGAAATAAGTGCTTTCAAACTAGTAAGCTCTCATTAATTTCTATCTTAGAATATGGAGAATTAATCATTGCATTAGTTGATAATATAACTTGACCTATAACTCCTCTTTATAAAAACAGCAACAAGTAAGTCCCTTTGAATAACCTGTATACTACATTTTATGCCAAAGAACTTCTCTTTCATCTTGTATTATCAGGAAATGAGATGTTATGGATGGATGCAGTTTTCAGTTAAGTGAAGCTTCACTTATTAAGTGCCCAAACTATTTTGATTCTAATCACCTTTGGTGAGCTTTTTAAAAATACATTACATATTAGCTAGTCTCCCCAACCTTGCCCAGGAGAATCATTAACCATCACTAAGTGAGTAAATTCCTGCTGCTGTTCACTCTGGAGTATGCTACACGAGAAAGAGCTGGATAGCAAACCAAAGCCTGCAATTTGGCAGATCCATCCTTGGGACTTTTGATTGGTGACTCATATTCAACACGACTGTTTTTTCTTTCTACAGTGTGTTAATACACAGGCATGTCTCTCCTGATGAGGAGTCATAAGAACCTCTTTGGTATTGTAATTTAACCGGTCTGTGAGACAGGTTCCTCTGATCCCCAAAGTGCATTTTTTTTTTTTTTTTATATCACACAGCCAGTATTTTGTTGGACTATCCAATACAAATGTTTCATACTTGGTGAAAATTCTCTACATGCTTGTTTCTACATGTTTATATAGCAATGAACAGAAATATCCATCATAAAGGACAGCATACAAAAATAATTTTGCATGGTTTCAGTGACCTAGTTCATCATTTGCTGTACCATTCTATAAAAGAATGATACTCTAGGGGCATCTGAGATGTACAGGGTCATTGCTATACTGCATCAGCTATGAGAAGTACACTAGTTCTAACTGCTATGTAAGAAAAATTGAGAGCTGTCAGGAGAAAACGGAAGATAAAGTTTATTTAAATAATTAAATTAAAATTTATATTCACATTTCTTCAAAATAATGATGATAGTTATAGTCATCTCTTTTAAGACAAAATGCATGGGCTTGAAGCTATTATTTTCCTAAATGTTCAAAGACAATTTCTACATTCATGGTTCTATAATGAAGTTATTTTAAGGCCTACAGAGGTCACCTAAATGTCTGCCATGTCATGAAATTGCTTAAATTTGAAAACTGTATTTGAATCACAATTATTTGGAACAATAGAAAAATTTTATTAATTCAAACATTTTGATGGTGTTATTTAGGGAGGTAATCCAAATTTCAGAATGCTAATAAATTTTGTTTAAGTAGTGTGTAGATGGAAATTAGTACAGAGAGTTTAAAAAATTAAAGGCCCATGTTCTAGAATAACAAATTAAATATGAATACCAAATCTACCTTTGTCTATTCACTTATTCAGTGAATTACATTTGTAATGTCTGAATTATCAATTATTATACTATAAAGCCACAAAATGGCAAGTAGTTATAAAACAGTTCTTCCCCAGATTTTCAATATTTTCCTAAATTGCTATGCTCTTAAAACTTACTACCAATAAAATGTTTTTTGTTTTAATGCTTAGTGGCACTTTCAATACAGTGACAACCTTCTTTGTACAATGTATCAGCTGTATTTTCACAGAGCCTATCTTTTTAGAGATAGAGTATATCTGGGTCACTATTTTATTTATTTCTTTTTTCTTTTTGATAAGCAGTCTCACTCTGTTGCCCAGTCTGGAATGCAGTGGTGTGATCTTGGCTCACTGCAACCTCCGCCTCCCCGGTTCAAGTGATTACTCCTGTCTCAGCCTCCCAAGTAGTTGAGATTACAGACACACACCACCACGCCTGGCAAATTTTTGTATTTTTTAGTAGAGACACGGTTTCACCATGTTGGCCAGGGTAGTCTCGAACTCATGACCTCAGGTGATCCACCTGCCTCTGCCTCCCAAAGTTTTGAGATTACAGGCATGAGCCATGGCACCCGGTCTGGGCCACTATTTTGCTTAAGAAGTTCCTTAAGTTTCCCTCAGACATCTTTGTGTTCTGTTTTCTTGGTCAAGACTGCTAATGGTTCTTTGCTGCTTTTAATTTCCTGGGAGTGTGAAAATAATTAAAATTGGGTCCTTATAAAGGTCCTTATAAAGGTCCTTATAAAAAAGACGAAAGGCAATTTGAAATTGCTAGCCTAAAATAAATAGACTAAAGCTTCAACTCTTAGAGATCACACCTTTGCACTAGATCTTTGCACAGTTATGCTGATAGAAACATTCAATCAGATGCCAGATCATTTTCTTAAGGAAACAAGAATTGTCATTTTATACTGAATAAGTAGAAACATTTTATGCACATGAAATCCAGTACTTTTAACTAAGTTTTTTTTCTAAGATGGAGGTAAAAGTAAAGCCTTATATGCTTGCTGATAGAGTAATTTTCAGACACTTAAAGAGTGGCTCACTGGCAATACATGCATACACACATGCATACATGCATTCTGACATGCTTTCTTGAGTAAGGCATATATTGTACATGTGACTACTATCTACCATATAGTCATGTTGGAGATTACCAACTGCTTTTTAAGTATAAAAATCATGCATATATGTGTATATATGCATATGTGTATATAAAGATTTATGCATTACTTTTTTGTGCTGTCATTTACAGTCCATGACATAGAAATGTGGTATGAACAAAAAAGGACAGTCCCACAAAGAAACTTGAGACTTAGTTTTTGCTCCAATTCTAATTAATGTGTGACCTTGGACAACTGTTTGTCATTGGGTTCAGGATGCTACAACCTGTTCTACTAAAAGTACAAGGCTATTATAAGGATCAATAATACATATCTGTATAATACATATCTGTATAATACATACATTATATGCATAAAAAGTAATATAGGTAGACATGCTTTTTAAAGTAGGGTTTTTTAGCCAGGGAGTTAACAGTACTTTGTTAAGCAAAAATTGACAAATGGGATCTAATTAAACTAAAGAGCTTCTGCACAGCAAAAAAAACTATTACCACAGTGAACAGACAATGTACAGAATGGGAGAAAGCTTTTGCAATCTATCCATCTGACAAGGTTTAATATCCAGAGTCTACAAGAAACTTAAACAAATTTACAAGAAAAAAACAACGCCATTAAAAAGTGGGCAAAGGACATGAACAGACACTTCTCAAAAGAAGACATTCATGCAGCTAACACACATATGAAAAAAAGCTCATCATCACTGATCATTAGAGAAATGCAAATTAAAACCACAATGAGATACCATCTCACACTAGTCAAAATGGTGATTATTAAAAAGTCAAGAAACAACAGATGCCAGTGAGATTGTGCAGAAAAAGGAACACTTTTACACCGTTGGTGGGAGTGTAAATTAGTTCAACCATTGTGAAAGACAGTGTGGGTGATTCCTCAAAGATCTAGAAGCAGAAATACCATTTGACCCAGGAATCCCATTACTGGGTATATACCCAAAAGAATTTAAATCATTCTGTTATAAAGATACATGCATGCGTATATACATTGGAGCACTATCCACAATAGCAAAGACATGGAATCAACCCAAATACCCATCAACGATAGACTAAATAAAGAAAATGTGGTACATATATACCACGGAATATGACGCAGGCATAAAAAGGAAGATCATGTCCGTTGCAGGGACATGTATGAAGCTGGAAGCTGTTATCCTCAGCAAACTAATACTGGAACAGAAAACCAAATACCACATGTTCTCACTTATAAATGGGAGCTGAATGATGAGAACTCGTGGACACATAGTGGGAAGAATAGGTACTGGGGCCTGTCATGAGTTGCGGGGAGAGAGAGCATCAGGAAGAATAGCTAATGGATGCTGGGCTTAATACCTGGGTGATAGGATGATCTGTCCAGCAAACCACTATGGCACACGTTTACCTATGTAACCAACCTGCATATCCTGCGCAGGTACCCCAGAACTTGAAATAAAAGCTGAAGAAAATTGGGAGGCCGAGGTGGGCGGACCACAAGGTCAGGAGATCGAGACCATCCTGGCTAACACGGTGAAACAGCGTCTCTACTAAAAATACAAAAAATTAGCCAGGCACGCGCCCATAGTCCCAGCTACTCAAGAGGCTGGGGCAGGAGAATCGCCTGAACCCGGGAGGCGGAGCTTGCAGTGAGCCGAGATCGCGCCACTGCACTCCAGCCTGGGAGACAGAGCGAGACTCCGTCTAAAAAAAAAAAAAAGAAAGAAAAAAGCTGAAGAAAACAACCCAACAGTACTTTGTTACTAATAATTTACTGCTAAAGTTTGTAAAACATCTTACATATTTTTAATTTAAGGAGAATTCAAGACTATCAGTATACAATGAATTATATTCTCTCTCTCTCTCAATAAAAGTGCATTCTGACATGCTTTTTTGGGTAAGCAGTGTGTTGTACATATGACTACTATCTAACATGTTGGATAAGAGATTCCCGACTGCTTTTTAAGAATAAAGAGCCGGGGGAAAAAGATGGCATTACTGTCATTATTTCTATTATTCAAATTGCCCAGATTAGGGGCTTCCTCTTAATACTGTAATTCATATGATACCTCATCCTGAAAAATGTAAGTATAAACAAGGATTGCTTTGTTTTTCCCTTTTGGTGTGTATGGAGAATATGGAAGGGGAACACCTGGGAGAAAACATTTACCATATACAGCAAATGCTGGAAGGTAATACGTAGCCATCTAATAACTAAAAGTGTATTTCCTCATCCAAAATCTTTAGTAACTTTTCCTTTGTAAAGACACCTACTTTTTTTTTTTTTTTTTTTTTGAGATGGAGTCTCCCTCTGTCACCCATGATGGAGTACGGTGGCACGATCTTGGCTCACTGCAACCTCTGCCTCCTGGGTTCAAGCGATTCTCCTGCCTCAGCCTCCCCAAATAGCTGGGACTAGAGGCACACACCACCACGCCCAGCTAAATTCTTTTTGTATTTTTAGTAGAAACGAGGTTTCACCACATTGGCCAGGCTGGTCTCAAACTCTTGACCTCAGGTGATCCGCCTGCCTCGGCCTCCCAAAGGGCTGGGATTACAGGTGTGAGCCACCGTGCCCAGCCTACTTCTTAACCTACAATTCTCCATGATACACTGGCTGGCTAGTAAACCGATCTCTTGAACACATCTTTATTTTATTAATAATTGCTGCTTCCTTTAAAGAGGGATTTTTAGAGAAGAAAGCATGTACTTATACTACCAATGTATTTTTCATTTCCTTCTAAGCTAGTCATGGGACTCTACAAGTCTTTCTTTTTACTTTCCTTTTCAGCATAGCAAAGAACTTTTCATAGCCACCTTTAAGAAAATTTAGAAACAAAACATTTTATAGCATTATTCATTCTTTCAATATTTATTGACCTATTAAGTGGCAGCCATAGCCCTTGTGTTAGCTACACAGTCCCAGACATCAAGGAAGCCTAGTAAGAGAGACAGAAAATTAAGTAAGGCATTTGCACTACACAGTGATAAGTATTAAAAGGAGTTAAGCATAGGAAGCCATCAGGCTGTGCTGGAGAAATCAGAGAGGTTGTAGATAGTCTTCCAAGATGACACCAAAAATGAGCCCTGAGGTATGAATGGGAAAGTGAAAAATTGGGAAGGGTATTTCCAACAGAGGGAATATCATCAGAATTTATATACTGAATTATATGTTTGTTATGATCATATTTATCTTTTAGAAAGTCAACTAAGGTAATATGAGGAATAAATTTAAAAAGGTAAAAATATGATTTTAACCATGATTCCATTTTCATAATGTATATTTAATAGTAATTTAGCTTGTAAGCATTATATAAAATGAAATAAATACAACATTTGAGGTAGACAAAGAATGCTTACTAAACCATTTTTGGTAATAGTAAAAAGCTAAAAACAAAAAGAAAACATAAGCCAAAAACCACAATAAACAGAAAAATCCCTAGGTCCTAAATAAAGAACTGGTTAAAAAAATTATGAAAGATTCATACAGAATAATATACAGCAAAGAGAAAGAATAAAAACTATTTTCCTCACGTCTAGATGCTGGAATGATTAAATATAACCTGAGTTCAGAGATGTCAAAATATGAAGAAAGTATCTCTTAGAATTGATGAAATACAGTAATTTTAGATATAATTAAACCTTATGTTTAAAAAGTGTGTTCTAGAATAATATATCTCAATATAAATAAATATATATGTATAATCCTGATCCCACTTTTATATATATTTTTACATATATATCATGCATAGCTTATACTTATTTATTGTATTTTCTTTGATACATTATAATATATGTACATATATTTTTATTCTTTATGTATAACTATTCCTTGATTCTCAAATCATATTAAATACCAATCTTTCTGAAAAATTCCATTAAATTAAATATACACATCAATTGTAGGATACTCCAGATTTCAGAAATATGAAAATACAAAAAATTTTGCATTTTGAAATAGGGAAAATACAGTTATGCTCGTATATGCAAGAAAAATGATTTAAAAATATGCAGAAAAAATCTAACCTTAACACTCCAGGAACAATTTAGGAGAGAGACACTTATTTTTCACTTTCTACCTTTTAAAACCCTCAGTAATTATTCTTTCTTTTTTGAAAATGGGTCTTGCTCTGTCACCCAGGCTGGAGTACAGTAGCACAATGACAGCTCACTGCAATCTTGACTTACTGGTCTCAGGCAATCCTTCCACCTCAGTCTCATGAGTAACTGGGACCACAGGCATGTGCTACTATGCCCGGCTAACTTTTTAGATTTTTTGTAGAGACAGGGTCTCCCTATGTTGCCCAGTCAAGTCTTGAACTCCTGGGCCCAAGCAGTCCTCTTGCCTTGGTCTCCCAAAGTGCTGGGATTACAGGTGTAAGCAAATGTGCCCAACCTTCAGGGTTTTCTTGTTTGTTTGTTTTGTGTTTGTTTGGTTGTTTGTTTTTTCAAGACAGTTTTGCCCTGTCACCCAGGCTGGAGTGCAATGGGCAATCTTGGCTCACTGCAACCTCTGCCTCCTGGGTTCAAGTGATTCTTGTGCCTCAGTCTCCCAAGTAGCTGGGATTACAGGCTTGTCCCACCACACCTGGCTAATTTTTGTATTTTTTAGTAGAGATGGGGTTTTGCCATGTTGGCCAGGCTGATCTCGAAATCCTGCCCTCAAGTGATCCACCCGCCTTGGCCACCCAAAGTGCTGGATTACAGGTGTGAGCCACAGTGACCTGCAGTGATTTTTTAACAACACAATCAGATGTTCTTGAAATTAACGTTTCTTTTAAAAAAATCACTACAGATATTTTTGTTAATTACCATCACCACCGAAGTAATCTGTCCTTTGTCTTGTTTGATCCTTTGCTCTTCTGAGTTCCTGTTTTCCCATGTGTTCTATGGAATTTCCTTTACTGGATACTCTTCTGCTCAATTTTACATATGTTGCTGCAAGTGTTAGATCTCAGCAGTCTTCTTCCTGCACAGATACCTCCCTTGAGGACTTCACCTATTTTAATAGTGTCAACTCATAACTATTCAGAATTTGTTCACTAATCCTAACCTCTCATGTATGAATATTAGAGGTAAATTTCCAGTTGTCTGGTGAACATTTCTAGGCAGATATCACATACTAAACACACAAAGAACACATTCAAAACACAACCTATATTATCCATCCCCCATCCTACTTTGACCCTTGTTCTACATCTAGGTTAATAAAATCATAAACTTTCATGCTACAAATTTCAGAATCACCTCTGACTATATTTTTTACAAGGCTCTCAATCAAGTCAGTCAATAGTCACCAAAAAGTGTTAAATTTACACCACCATTGTGGTATACTGTTTTCTAACATTTCCCCGTCTTTCAAGGTCCCATACTTGGATTATAATAGCTTTCTAAATTATGTTTCTAATCTCTTCATGTCAATTCATATCATAGTCATTTTCTTAAGACATATATCTGTTCCTCTGACATTTCTAACTTAAAAATTTGAAAAGTTTCCAAAAATTTGAAGTTTCCCATTACGATAGAGCTCAAACTCTTCAGTTTTTAATAATTTCACAAATATTTAATAAGTACTCATTGTGTGCCCACATATGTGACTAAACAGGAGAAAGACTTCAGAAAACCATTAGGATTGGAGGTAAAAGATAGGAAGAGCAGCACTTGGTGAGAACACAAAGTTACATGTTCTTAGCTCTCATTAGATCCACCCACCTCTTCATTGCTCACCCCAATCTGTCTATCCTTAGTTATCTCTGCCTTTGGCTAAGTCATTTGGCCTCATATATGGCCTCTTATTCACTATCCTATGTCCCTTACAAAAGAAGGCAACAGTGAAAGTAAAATAAAATGTAGCTTTGAAGGTGATAAAAATGGCCAAGACTTAACTCTATAAAGCATTTCACAGTTTACAAAGGCTGTTTTCACATCCACTGCATTTAACATAATTATTCACTTATACACTGTTCACTGGACATTTTAAGTGCAACATAGCATAGTTTACTAACTATAGGCAAAAGACAGTCAACATATTGAATGGGTAATGGTATCCATTAGTTTCATCAAGCCACCTCGAGGAAAAAGTTAAGAAAATAAAATACTTCTTTTATGCAGTTTTTAGAAAATGAAGTGCTTGACATAACCAATTTTCTAAGTAACTCTACCTCTTCAAACATCAAATTTTTAAAAATTAACAACTTTTGAAGAAAAGCATTCTAAAACATATCATGTACCTCCCTGCCTTCACAAGTAGAGAGGCAAAGAATAATTTTAACTTTACCTAAAAACTCTAGTCCATCTATTAAGATACACTCTCATATGTCATTTGTGTCTCTCATTTTTAAGATTCCTCTTTTAATTAAGGCAATCTCTTTTCTACCAAAATACTTCCACAAATCTCTATAATCAGGTATTGTTTCTAAACTTTTATATACCAGACAATTAGAATGTTAAAAGTCAATAAATTTAGTGAGGGTGTAAAGAGAAAGGCACCTGCTTTAACAAGAGTTTTGTGATAATTATTTGCAGGGCTCTGGATCTTTACGTTATTTTACCTCTGTATTAGTTGTGCTCAAATGGTCGCTTGTGCAAAAATTTATTTCTGACCAAAAATGCGGAGGTCAGTTAAATCTAGAGTTTTAAAAGAATGATTTAAAAATGGGATGCAAGTCTTATCAGATGACAGTAAATCATATGCAAGGGTTTCCATAATGTAAAGAAATTAACATGTTGAAACTGAGAGTTGACTCCAAAGAATCCAAAGAATTTCTTTTTAAAATTTCTTCTTAGACTTATATGTCTAACTCTCAACATTAGAAAATAAGAAAATATAATATCTGTCTCCCTTCTTTCTTTTAACTTATATCCAAAGGAATTCTCTAAGTACAAAATAATTTTTTAAAAAACGTGGATACAAAAGCCTAGAAATGTAGTTCTTTCAGTTTTTAGAGTATCCTTAGTGAATCTAACCCCTCATGGCAAGATGTGTTGCTTTTCATATCCATTCATTCAGGTTCTCAAAGGAATCAGTTTAGCTAACTATATACCAAAACCAGGACGATGTCTCTCAAGCTTTTCAGACATGGTACATGGCTTTTTAAAAGAAAAATGATCTGAATAACTGAAGTTTTCTGTAAAAACAGGCAAGGTATAAAAACAAACCAAATGGACTTAAAAAGTTTCCAATAATTGAATAATGGTTTCTTGAATCTTACATTACCTGCTTTTGTAGGTGTTAGATATATAGCCATAGAGAAGTTTGCTTGAATGTTTTACTACTGAGAGAAATGCATATCATTGTAAAAAGAAAAAAAAAACCCAAAGGTTAGAAATAAAGCTTTAAATAAAATCTTATTTTTTTAGGCATGCCTTTGTAAAAAGGCTATACATGTGAAAAATATATTGGATGTAATCCATGCATAAATTATGCACATTCTTAATAATGACCAAGATATATTAGCACTAACAAGTGTCAACTGCTACTCTAAATCTTTTACTTGTAAGTAGTTAAATCTTTACAAAACCTTAAGAGGTAGGCACTAAAATCAAACCCAGTTTTACAGACGAGGAAACTCAGGTCGACAGAAGTTAAAGTTGTCCAATGTAACACAGCTAGAAAATGGATGCACTAGACAATGCTGTTAATAAAGTTGAAAGATATTTTGGCTACTTTAGTCTCCATCTGATCTGGATTCTAAAATATAAAATGATGAATTCATTGTAAAAATGCTGTGAACATTTTTAAATCAATAACTTAATCAGCACATCCAACAAACTAGGAATAGAAAAAAACTTCCTCAATCTGATCAAGGGCATCTATGAAAAAGTCATAGCCATCATGCTTATTGAAGAGGCACTACATGCTATCTTTCTAAGATCAGGAACAAGACTTTCACTGTCTGTATTAAACACTGTACTGGAGTTTCCAGACAAGAAAATTAGGCAAGAAAAAGAAATAGAAGACAGCCAGGTTTAAAAGGAATAATTAAATCAATCTTTATTTGCAGAGGACATGATTTATGCAGACAAAATCCTAAGAAATCAACAAAAAACCTATTAGAGGTAATAAATAAGTTCAGTAAGGTAGCAGGTTTCAAGACCAATATACAAAAGTTAACAGTATGTCAACACACTAGCAATAAACAGTTGGACAGTGAAGTTAAGAAAATAATTCCATTTACAATAGCATGTAAAAGAAAATACTTATGAATAACCAAAAGTGTTAGACTTACACTGTGAAAACTACAAAGCATTTCTTTATGACATTAAAGAAAACCTAAATAAATGAAAAGACATGTTACATTTCTGAATTAGAAGACTTAATATTGTTAAAATATCAATAATCCCAAAATTGATTTACATATTCAGTGCAATCCCTATCAAAACTCAAGCTGGTGATTTTGCAGCAACTGACAAGCTGATTAGAATTTTCACATGGAAATGCAGGAATAACCAAAACCATCTTAAAAAGAGAGAAACAAAGTTAGAAAACTCCCAATTTACAATTCAAAATGTATACATGCCAGGTGCGGGGGCTCACACGTGTAATCTCAGCACTTTAGGAGGCCGACGCAAAAGGATTGCCTGGGCCCAGGAGTTTGAGACCAGCCTGAGCAATATGGCAAAACTCCATCTCTAGAAATATAAAAATTAGCCAGGCATGGTGGCGTGCGCCTGTAGTCCCAGATACTTAGGGGGCTGAGATTAGAGGATGGCTCGAGCCCTGGACATTGAGGCTGCAGTGAGCTTTTGTGTGCGTGCCACTGTATTTGAGCATGTTTGAGCATGTGTGACAAAGTGAGACCCTGTCTCCAAAAAAAAAAAAAGGCAAATTACAAAGCTATAGTAATCAAGACAAGATGGTACTGGCATAGGTAGACATATAGATTAATGGAACAGAGAGTCAGAAGTAAATCCTTGCCTTTGCAGTCAACTGTTTTTGGACAAGGGTACTAAGAACATTCAATCAGAAGAATCACCTTCAATAAATGTTGCTGGGTAAACTGGAGAGCTACATGAAAAAGAATGATATTGGATCACTTCCTCACACCATACATAAAAATTAACTCAAAATGATCATATACCTTTATGTAAGAGCTACAACTATAACATCTTAAAAGAAAACACAGGAAACAATCTCTGTGACCTTAGGTTAGGCAAAGAACTCTTTAGGTATGTCACCAAAAGCACAAGTAAAAGAAGAAAAAAATAATAAATTTGACTTCATCAAAACTAGGACATTTCGTACTGCATAGAACACCATCAAGAAGGTGAAAACCCACAGAATAAGAGAAAATATTTGTAAATCACATAGGATTAAAAAACTTATAATCAAAATACATAAATAACACTTAAAACTCAGTAATAAAAAGACAATTCAATTAAAAATTGCACAAAGGATTTAAATAGACATTTCTCCAAAGAAGTTATAAATGTGGCCTATAAGGACAGAAAAAGATGTTAAATATTGTTAGTCATTAGGGAAATGTGAATCAAAACAACGAGATACCATTTCACATTCACTAAAATGGCGACAATAAAAAAAGATAGATAAAAATGTTGGTGAGGACATGAAGAAACTGGAATGCTCATTATGTTTTTCGAAATGTAAAATGGTACAGCTGCTTTTGAAAATACTTTAGAAGTTCCTCAAAATGTTAATATAAATTTACCCAACAATTCCAATAATGAGTACATACCTGAGAGAAGTGAAAACATATGTCCACAAAAAAACTTGTACATAATATTCATATCAGCATTACTCATAAAAGTAAAGGTGGAAACAACTCAAATGTCCATCAACTGATGGGTGAACAAAATGTGGTATATATCCATACAATGGAATATTATTTGTCAATAAAAAGTACTGAAGTTAGGAGATATACTACAACATGGATAAACCATGAAAACTTTAATGCTAAATGATAAAAGTCAGTGACAAATCACCATATATGGTATGATTCCATTTGTATGAAATGTCAAGGATAGGCAAAACTATAGGGAAAGACAACAGATTAGTGATTGCCTAGAGCTGGGAGTAGGGTCAGAGGAGAATGGGGAGTGATCACTAATGGATACAGGGTTTTTGTGACGGGTAATATAAACCAAAATGATGAATTTTAATAGTTTTTTTTTCTTTTTTCACCCAGGCTGGAGTGTAGAGCCACAGTCATAGCTCACTGCAACCTTGAACTCCTGGGCTCAAGAGATTCTCCCGCCTCAGCCTCCCCAGTAGCTGGGAGTAGAGGTGTACACCACCATTCCAGCTTAATTTAAAATATATATATATATATTTTTATGTTGCCCAGGCTGGTCTCAAACTCCTGGGCTTAAGCCATCCTCCAATCTCAGCCTCCTAAGTAGATGGGACTGCGTGTATGAGCCACTGTGCCAGGTTAATAGTTATTCTTAATAACATAATTGACTTACAGCAATAAGGTAATATGGCAAATTAATTCATATTTGTAATTTGGGGGGCACATTTTGACACTAACTTATTTGGTAGAATGAGACTCTGTCATCCATCATTTTAGTCAGTTCATGGGAACATGATTACAGATATTCTCTCATTCTCTGTTAATATTCACTACTTACCAACTATGAGCTTGGCACTGTGATAAGTTCTGGGTAATGGTGGTGACCATTCTTTAGGGGCTATAGTGGAATACTGGTAATACCGGTAATACCGACTCTAGTAAGACACAGGACAAGATGCTTTATGGTGCTTTGTAGTGCAGATTTCCAGGACTCAGCCAAAACTTTTACCCCATGTGCTGGAGCAGATCAAAAACTCTTTTTTACTGAAGATGATACTGTAAGCATACATTTTTAATTCAGGCAGTTTAGGTCTTATTCTAGCTATCAGACCTTGAGCAAGTGACCTAAATCTCCTTGTCTCAGTTTCTACATTTGCAAAATGGGGATAATAATATGTATTATATTGGATTCTTACAAGAATTAAATGAGATAATCCATTGAAGGCATATAGATTATTGTCTGCCATGTAGTTATATACTTAATAAACATAATAATGATAATTTTGATGGTGGAGATGGCAGCAGTCTTGTTCTTTTATATACACAGACAAATTATTTCTCCATCCAGGTATGTGCTCTGGTTACTCTGTCTAATTATTTTAAAAGGATATTATCTACAGAGGCAAATTATTTCTCCATCCAGGTATGTGCTTTGGTTAGTCTAATTATTTTAAAAGGATATTAACTTTACCTATTTTTTCATCTGGCTTAAAAAAAATATAGGTATGTCCTGGACTGGCATCTACAAACAACTGCTTTCTATACAGTATCTATGCAAGGTCTAGCAGAGAAAAATATGTGGGAAATTATTTAAGGTGATGTAATTCATTCATTATTCTAAATATTGTAAGTTCTATTGTTAGAGAAAACATAATTTCCAAAAGGCTATAAATTTGGGCTACACATATCTTAGTCCTCTGAGCCTCCATTGTTTTTCATTGAAAAAGGAAAGAAGAAAGAACCATAAGAGATCTATTACTGTACTTGTTACTGAAATTCTATAAAAGCTATAGCTATCTAACTTTTCATCATAATCTCTAAAGATGCTTCCACATTCTAGAAATGCCTTTTTTCAGCTTCTCTTATGGGTAATTGCTTTAAAAAAACACTGAGAAAAATGGTATTATGGAAAATTATTTGTTAGTTATATGTTTATCAACCTTTTAGATACTGTTTTTAAATAAACTTTTACCACCAGAAGGCTATAAACTCAAATTACTGTACATTATCTATATTAAACCAAAAGGTATAAAATAACAAGGAATGACTGATCTACCTTAATGTATAGAAAAGGAATGAGCTTCCATTCTACCAGTTCATCATACACTTAATCAATAGTTAAAATCATTGTTCCCTAGCCCACTCCTGCCAGGGAACCCCTGCAATCAGACCTACCTATGTGCTGTGGAAGGGCAAGAAAGCAAACAATACTATTAGTGGAGACCTACATGAATAAGGAATACTGGATATAAAAGTAGAATCAGCAGCTAAGAAGAGAAAGATCAATGTGAGCAATCAGTATAAATGGTATTCAATGAAGAGAGATACTGCAAGAAACAGGAATGGTGACTGAAATTTTCTAACTTTGTTTTCAGTTATATGGAGAGGAATTGTGTCAATAAAACAGAACTATACTACTAAAGAAAACGAGAAATCAATAATAAAACAACCAAAAAAAGTTGAACTAATCTACACATCCACCCTGGTATATGAAATTCAGAATTCCTCCACATCTTGAGGTATAATTATTTTTAAGCTCTGTTAATCTGAGAAGCAACAGATGAATCCCATTGTTTGTTACTTAGAATTCTTAGATGCTTAGTTTTCACATGTTTGTTGTTGGCAGAAAGCAATAGTAAGATTCTGAGGTCTGGCAGGACATTTCAATGTCATGTTGGACTCAGGAATTCTTTTTCGAGGGACAATCCCCTGTACTACAGGACTCTGGCAGACATCTCTGGCTTCTGAGCAATGGATACCAGTAGTGACTTCTCAGTCATGGTGATAACCTATAAAGAACTCTATAATTTCCAATATGTCTCTTGGTGGAGGGAAGAAGGAACAGTACTAGCCACATTAAAAAAACATGTAGGTAAATGTAAATATTTAAATGTAGAAAATGGGGCCAGGTGCAGTGGCTCATGCCTGTAATCTCAGCAATTTGGGAGGTTGAGGCAGGCGGATGGCTTGAGCCTAGGAGTTTGAGACCAGCCTGGTCAACGTGGCAAAACCCCACCTCTACAAAAAAATACAAAAGTTAGCTGGGCATGGTGGCATGCACTTGTAGTCCCAGCTACTTGGAAGGCTGAGGTAGGAGGATCACCTGAGCCTGGGGAGGTGAAGGTTGCAGTGAGTCATGATCATGCCATTGCACTCCAGCCTAGGCGACAGTGAGACCCTATCTCAAATGAATGAATAAATGTAAAAAATAAAAATGATAAGATCTCTGGAACAGAATACAGAAAGATATTTTATAATACTGCAGTAGAGATGTTCTTTGTTAACATGACACAAAGGCAAAAAACCATAAAAGACTGACACATTTGAGTAAATGAAAATATGTAAATGCAGCAAAAGATATAATAAATTAGGAAAAATATGTATAGCTCACAAAATAGTAACTATTCTTAGTATGCAAAATTCTCCTATAATCAATAAAAAACATAAACTACCCAAAAGAAAAATGAAAGAAATAAATAGAAAATTCGCTAAAGGAGGAAATTCCTAACAATAGGGAATATTTTAGTTACTTCTTATGTGCCAGGTACCCATACTAAATACCTTACATGCATTTTCTTGTTAATAAATAATACAGAATTCTCAACAATTCTGTAAAGTGGCTTCAAGAATCATATCAATTTTATAGTGAGGTTAATTAGCTTGTCAAAATTACACAGCATGTCAGTGGCGAAGGCTGGGATGCAAGCTCTCTTAGCGGAGCTCAGAGTCTTATCATTGCTCACCAATAACAATTCCACTATTGCAGAAATATTTATTTGTGAAAATAACAATAAAGCACACAGATGTCTGTATATGATAATCAATACACCCATTATTTGTAACAAAGAAAAAAGAAAAATGATCTAAATGATTATCAATAGGAAATAAAATAAATCTATACGTACTAATATGACAAGATGTTACCAGTATATTGATAGATATTTAAAAAGCAACTTGTACAGAAGGATTAGAGTATGTTCCCACTTTAATAAATTTAAAAAATTAAATATACATAATTATATATATGTATGTATATGTGGATACTTTATACATACGCATATACATATATATACATACACACAAACTTCAGTAGTTATCTATAAGGAGTACTGTTACAGGTAGGAATTTTTATTCTCTGTATACTAGTAGACTTTTTTTTTCAACGTACACATTTTCATTATTAGAATCAGCAATAAAGACATTTCCAATTTAAGAAAAAAGAAGGGGAAGCTACATTAACCAAACCTATCTTATAGCTCATAGCTTTTATATATTGGTAAAATATCCTGTGCTGTTACATAAGTATTCCTTTCAATTTATACTGGTAATTCCTAATATGTTATTTCTAATGATAGCACACAGTAAGTAACTTATTCTCACCTCCAGAACTTTAACCAACAATTTTTCAGCATGCTGAGAGGTTATCTGGAATTCTCAGACAGTATTTAAACCAGCCACATCCTTTACTGGTTTTCTCTAACAATTAAATTAAACCATTTTGGTATAGAGTCCTTAAGAGAAAGTAGTTCAGCAATATGTATCAAAAATTTTAAAATTGGAATACTCTGTTTTTTTTTGAGATGGACTCTCACTCTATTGCCCAGGCTGGAGTGCAATGGTGCAATCTCGGCTCACTGCAACCTCTGCCTCCCAGGGTCAAGTGATTCTCCTGCCTCAGCCTCCCGAGTAGCGGGGATTACGGGTGCGCACCACCACACCTGGCTAATTTCTGTATTTTTAGTAGAGATGGGGTTTCACCATGTTGGCCAGGCTGGTCTCCAACTCCTGACCTTGTGATCCCGCCTGCCTTGGCCTACCAAAAGTGCTGGGATTACAGGTGTGAGCCACCATGCCTGGCCATGGGAATACTCTTTACCTAGCAACTGTATTTTTTACTCAAAAGAAATTGTGTCCAAAGATTTATTTCATCAACGTAATCAGAGCACTAGTATATAAAATATTTGAACCAATAATGGGAAGCTGTTTAAATAATCATGGAAAAACTACACAATATTATACAGCCAAATATACAATATTATACAGCCAATAACAGTGCAAAAGAAAATTAAATGACCTAGAAAGATGTTCACGATATACTGTTGATGAAAAGAATCAGGTAACAACGTAACATAAACTAATTAAAAAAAAAAAATCCCTCAAAAATCTGGAAGAATGAGGGCTAAAATGATTATCTCTGCATGTGATTTTTATTTCCTCTTTTTCTTCTATGTTTTCTAAAAAAGATTACTTTCTAACAGAAAATTAGTTTAAAAATATAAAAGAATCAAACTTGTGTGTTATGTTAACCACTTAGTAGACATAGTTCAGATTATTTACAAAGAGGAAAAAAATGGAGTTGAAAGGCAAAGTGATGGATGGGCACATCATTTTCCAGTTTCAGCATTCTGTCCTACTGATGAACTTTTCCTAGCAACTGCTTTCATACTGAAAATTAGCTGTTTATAACAGACTAAGGTATATTGAGACTACTCACGTTCCTCTGGAACAGAAGAAGCAACGAAATCATTTCTCTACACATGTTATTTTAAGCTCCTCTATCTTCTAGTCCTCCAACAAAACTGGGGATGTCAACAACATTTTAGTGAGTGAGATTAGAATCTGTTAATAGTAAATGCCAAAAATATCAATAGTATAAGTTAGAGAGTAAGTACTGTTAAAAAAAAAAGTTTTCGACAAGGTAATATTCCCAGGAGATGGAACACAATGCACCTAACGTTACACAAAAGTTTAACTTTATGAACAAAAAGGAAGCATTGATCACTAGATCATAGAATGAATTATTACAAAGGGTAAGAAGAAACTGCAGGTCATACCACCTATTTATAACCCCAACTGCACCTCAAGTATTAGGAGTTTGTGTGATAAAAGCAGCAAGCTTTTAGCTATAGCTTGTGAGTGAACAGCTGTAGAAGCCACATAATAATGAGGGACATGGCTGACTCACTGTACGCTAAAGTAGAAGTAATACTGGTGATTGCTATCTGTGTAACTGGTCTAATGAGATATTTATTTATTCATTGATTTATTTATTTAAGAGACAGGTTCTTGCTTTGTTGCCCAAGTTGGTCTCGAACTCAAACTCAAACCCCTGGCTTCAAGCAATCCTCCTGCTTCAGCTTTTCAAAGTACTGGGATTACAGGCATAAGCCACCATGCCTGGCCAATGAGATTTTTAGATGATCAAACAGGTGCCTGAGTTTTAGAAGTAGTAAGTGCCAGAAAGGGACTCCTGGGATTTCTGAGTCCAGATTGAATTTTTTTTTTTCCAATTTCAGCACCATGGTAGACCAAATGAGATGGACAAGCCATTAACAGACTATGGTGGGAATTAGATTTAAATAAAATGAAAGTATAATTGGGTAACAAATGAGATAATGATTCAACAATAAGCATTTAAAACTAAATTTGTTGGGAGAAGAAATAGCACCTAAGACTATTTTTATTAAGTACTGTAAACCATGAACTGCAAAGAGGCTCATGTGATAATTCCTCATGCTTATTTTACTTTGCAAAGTGTTAAAAATTCATAAAGACGTTCATTTTGCACCAAGTATAAAGTATTTGGTACAAAGGTTTGTTAGGCCATTTTAGGAAAACATTTCAAGAAACCTTATAAATGGTATAATTTTATAGAGAAGAACAGAACATTTTAGTTTAGGATATTTATGACAGAGCAGAACTACTAATAAAATATACATACGCTGAGGAGATTCCTTGGGAAGTAGGATTTTAGTAAATACCCTAAATGTTCTCAAAAATGCATGTGTGCGTACACAAATACATATTCACATAGTTTCTTATATAGGCTAAGAGAACTATAAATTCTTTGAAAAATTTCAAACCTAAGAAAAGTTCCAATAACAGTATTCCCATAGAACATTTACCTTTCATCTCGTTTAAGCAATTTCTAGGCTCTTGTCACATTTGCCTTCCCTTATTTCTGGGTATATGTTTGTGTATATGTACAGTTGTTGCTCCTTTCCCATGGTTTCAGTTTCCTGCAGTCAACTGCAGCCCAAAAATAGGTGAGTTCAGTTCAATAAGATATTTTGAGAGAGAGATAGACCACATTCATATAACTTCTATAACAGCATATTGTTATAATTGTTCTATTTTACTATTAATTCTTTGTGTTAATCTCTGTCTCTAATTTATAAATTAAACTTATAGGTATGTACGTATAGAAAAAAACATAGTATATATAGGGTTTGGAACTATCAGTGGTTTCAGGCATCCACTGGGACCTTGGAACTTACCCCCACAGACAAAGTGGGACCTCTGTGTATCTGTATGTATACTATAATTTTTGCTGAACCATTTGATAATTAGTTGCACACACTGTGAAAATATATACTTCAGTAGATGTCTCCTAAGAACAATGATATTCTCATATATAATAGTGATAATATAATGATAAATTCAGGACATTTAACATTTATGTTTAATGTGATATGATCTATAATCTATATTTGCATTTTTCCATTTGCCTGCAAAGTGTCCTAGACAACCTTTTGTTGTTTTTGCTTTTTTTCCCCTTCAATTTAGGATAATTCACTCTCATTCTCCTTTCACCTACAGCAATTCTACAATCTTGTTTGGTTTTTCACATCACTAACATTTTGGAAGAGTGCAGGTCAGTAGTTTTGCTGACTGTTCCTCAATTTGAATGTGCTGGTAAATTCCCCATGGTTAGACTTAGGCTAAACATTATTGGCAGGAACAAAAGTGGCATCTTTTCCTTCTGGAGTTTACCATAGTTGAAGGCACAGGATATTAGGCTGTGCTTTATTGGTGCTGTGAAATTTAATCTTTTGGCTAAGACAACATCTGCCAGATTTCTCTATTTTAAAGGTATCTTTTCCTTTTTAATTAGTAAATATATTCCAGAGGGAATCCCCTTTAAACCAGCTTCTGTGTCCTTTGGACATGTCTCCTCAGTTTTTGAGCATGTCCTTACATTAAAAAATAATGAACTAATTGAAAACAGAAGCCAAAATATCCCCCGATTAAATTTGGAGAACAGAAGAAACTTCAAAAAAAATTTAAAATAAAAACCTCATAGAAATAAGAAACTGTTGTATCCAGGAAACAAGAATCAGAAGCTATAGAAATGAAACTCAGAGAACAAGAAAGATTCATGAGAAATGATAAAAATAGCATAAATTTATAAAAAGAGGGTTAGAAGACAAAGCTAAAGAAGTCTCTTACAGGGTAGAACTAAACAATAGAGAAATTAACCATAGGAAAAAAAAGAAAAAGGTAAGACAATTAGAGGACCAGCCTGAGAGGACCAGCATCCAAATAAGATGAGAGCTAAAAAACGATCCTGCAGCAACATCACCACAAACAAAATGAGAAGACAAGAAAGTATATATATAAAAAAAAAAAAACAGGAACAATCCCCAAATGGAAGAAGTTTACTTAATTTCCAGACCAAAGGATAAAAATAGAAAAAAGAAGGTGCATCATTAAGAAAGAATAGAACACTAAGGAAAAAGATCTTAAAAGCTTCTAGAGATTCAACAGGGGAGCTCTGATGCACAAGATGAGAATCTGAAAGGTATCAGTCTTAATAACAATACTCTAAAGGAAAAGACAAGTCTTAAAAATTCAGAAATACAGATGAGAACCCGAAAAGAGAATTAATGCAAACTAACTTTCATTCCTGATCATATTTCCTGTCAACAATCACAAAACAGTTTTAGAAACACTACCAGAAAAGATTTAGACAAATCAAGAAACAATAAGACAAACCTAGACTGAATTCTGGCTCAACCTCTCACTAGCCCTAATCAATCACTCGCATCTTTGAATCTCAGTGTCATCATTTTTAATAAGAGGCTAATAATACCTAACTCATAGAATTATTCCAAGAATTAAATGTGATAACTTTTGTGGAGCAACAAAAAGGTACTTAGTAAATTGTAACTGTTACTATTATCTTCAGAATTATTTTAATTGATATGCTATTCATAGTAAATGACAACAAAGTAAATATTTACACCAATGGTGAAAATATATTAACTTTAGTACTTTAAGAAATAGAATATGATGTGGTCATTGGGGGATAATTCCAAAACCATGAAGAAACATGGAAAAGTACTTAGAACATGCCAAGAAAGTGGCAGATTATAAAATATAGATGCAAAATAATTTTAACCATATAACTTATTGAGGAATTTATTAAATGGTATGTTATCTATTTTAATAATGTTCAGATCATTGTAGAAAATACAAATAAGCAAAATGAGAATGTTTTGAAAATCATCCCAAGCCACTTTCCCAAGAGTTGTTACTTGTAACCATTTAAACAAAAACCTACAGCTTTATTGAGTTATAACTGATACACACAAAACTGCACATTTTAAATGTACACAATTTGATGAGCTTGGATACTTTGAACTCTTTGATTATGGTTATATATAATCATGGTTTTTAAAAAAATTTTGATCATTTGTATATTTTCATTTGCAATCATCTCTTTTTCTAGTAGACAAATTATCATGCACTTTCTTCCATGGCATACCTATCCTTCAAAGACATCTTTAAAAATTGCCATATAGCATGGCTATTTAATAGTCAAATCAATCCATTCTCTTATGATGAAATAATTATGTTTCTAATATTCTAATTTTCTATAAAGTGATGCAATGACCATATTGTTGCTAAAGCTTTGCACATAACTTTATTTTTATAAATTCTTAGATTTGAAATTTATGTCACAAATATAATTTTTTTTCTTTGAGACAGAGTCTCACTCTGTTGCCCAGGCTAGAGTACAGTGGTGCAAACATGGCTCATGGCAGCCTCCACCTCCTGGCCTCAAGTGATCCTCCCACCTCGGCCTCCCAAAGTGCTGAGATTATAGGCATGAGTCACCATGCCTGGCCAAACAATTAACAATTGTTAACAATTTGGACATACATTGCCAAACTGCTTTGCGTAGGAGCTACTGCAATTAGCATTCTTGTTAGTAAACGATACGAAGGCATTTGAATTCCTGAATGTTCAATAATGGGTTTCAAATTCTGTTTCCCTCCCTCCGTCCCTTTCATCCTTTTTTCCGTAATTTGATAAGAAAATGGTATTGTTTTGGTATTACCAGTGACTTTGCAAATGTAATGCCCATGCAACATTTCTTCTTTAGGAAGTGTCTACGTATGTTCTTTGTCCAGCTATTTTTTGAAGCACATGTTCATAATCAGTTGGGATTTTAGCCTTAGTTTTGGCATTTACAAGCTGTATGATAGACTTCTACGTCCTGTAACATGAGTACCACTTAAAACAATTAAAATACCAGATAGAGTAAAACAAACAAACAAACAAACAAAAACTCTTAAATGTACCCAGGAGCTAGCAAAAAAAGAAATGATGAGGACAAGATTAAGTGAAGACTGGTACTGAAAGTGCTACGGCAAGCACTTAAATCGTTTTTTACCTTGAGAATATTTGCTGAATCAGCTGAATTTGAGTGTTAGCTTTTTTTTTTTTTCTTTTTTTCTTGCCTCAGAAGGTGGGACACCCAATAGCCGACCATCCATAATGCTGGGACCACAAAAGGCTACTTAGTGTAAGCGTAAACTAGACACACAACATTGATCGTGATAACAACAGCAAACATTTATAGAGCCTACCGTGTTTTAAGTGTGTCAAAGATATCAACTCGTTTAATCCTCACAAAAATTATAAAAAAGGTACCATTGTAATCCTCACCTTAGAGGTCAAGACAGTGAAGCACAGAAAGGTTAAATAATTTGCTCATGGTAAATTAGTATTAATTGGTATTAGATTAGTATTAATTAGTATTAGATCCAAAATGCAAATTCTGATACTCTGTGTCTAGAGACTGTGCTTTTAAAGCACTATGACACAGTACTTAGTTTCTCACCCACCCACAACCCTTTTCCCTAAGGAAATGCAAGGAAAATAGGCTGTACAGAACTTCGGAACTGGGTGGAGAGGGAAAATAAATTTTCTCTGAGAATTTGTAACCACAAGAGAGCCTTCATTGAAGTCTGTAGTTTGAATCCTCACTACTCATTTGATCCACAAAACCTCAAGCTAAGAATTTAAAGTGATCCTACATTAACAGTATTGTACTAATACTGTTCTCAGGCATCTAACAGAAACAGAAACATTCTCTTCACATGTAAAGTTAAAAAAATAAGTAGTTCAAGATATAAAAAATCATTTAAATTCATTTAAAAAATAAGACATTATATGTAAAACATACAAACAAAAATATATGACATAATCAATCCTAAGAAGATGGAGGTATTAGAATTACTACACACTATACATACAATATAACTGTATCACATATTTCAAGAAATAATGCAAAAATAACCATGAACTAAAAAAAAAAACAATTTCTAAAAATGCAAAGCATGATAATTAAAGCAAAAAAGTCAATGAATAAGTTAAACAGCAACTTCAATATAGCTGAAAAGAGAATTAGAAAACTGGAATGGAGAAATAAAAATTATACCAAACATAGTCTCGAGAGGAAGAGGCATGAAAAATAACATGACAAGATGTAAAATATATCTAAGTTGGATTGCTAGCAAAGAGAGAAGGTAGAGCCTATACTGGGTGAAATAATTTTCATATCTGATAAAAAAACTCAATTCAAATAGTCAAGAAACCCAATGAATCCCAACTGGTATAAATAACAAAGAATACACACTGTACATACCATAGTGAAACTGCAGAAAATCAAGGAAAAATAAAAGATCTCAAAGGGAAACATTCAAAGGACTGAAAGACTAATGAGTTTTCAAAAGAAATCGTAGAAGCCAGAGGACACTAAAATAATATCTTCAATACATTACAGAAGTTCATTCACAGCCTAAAATTCTATACCCCCTCAAAATAACTTCTAAGAATCACAGTGAAATAAGGTCATTTGGAGATAAATAAGGATTGAGAGGTTTTACTACTCTAATATCCTCACAGGATATTATTGGATGAATACCACTTAAAACAACTAAAATACCAGATAGAGTAAGTAGGATAAGTTGATATCTTATCCTTCCAGGCAAAAGGACAATACTAACAGACAGAAGATCTGCAATGCCAAAGGAATGATAAGAAAAAATATGATAAATATGTGAGTAAACCTAAGGAATATAAATGTTATAAAACAATAATTATTTATTACATTGTTAAAATGACAAAATTAAATGAATAAAACAGAAATATATAAATTGGAAAAATGTAATCAAAATATTCTGTATTAAGGCCTTTGTTTTGTTTGGTTAGACAGTAAAAGTATGTACATAAATTGAAAAGTACACATGATAACATTTCTTGAGTAAACACCTACAAATAGACTGCATGAATTCCAAACTAGTAGAAGGGAAAACAAATAATAAGAAGAATACTGAGTAATACAAAAAGAAGGCAATAAAGGAGAAAAAAGTAAAAAATAATAGGAAAATAAAAACACAAAGTGGTGGAAATAAATTCAAATATAACAGCAAATACAATAAATATAAATGTATCATATGATACAGCAAAAAATAAAAATTGTCAGGTTGGATTTTTAAAATTAGTTATTTTTTTTTTTTTCAAGAGACAATTACATAACATAAAGTATAAGGTAGAAAAAGATTTTCATGAAAACTATTAGCAAAAACTATATTATTATTAGTCTAAGGCAAATATACTCTAAGGAAAAATTCATTCCTAGATATGAGTATCATTAAAAATGATAAAAGATTTAATTTATTTACTTGTATGTAAATAATAACATCACTTCAAAATACCTAAAGCAAAATTTAACAAGAACTACACGAACACCCCAAAATGGAAGACATTTAATGTAGGTCAGTAATTGAAAGGTAAAGAAGACAATTCCATAATACAGAAGATCTGAACAACAATTATCCTTATATAAAAGACATATATATAAAACTGCATCAACAGTTGTAGAATACACATTATTTTTAAGTATGTTTCCAAAATGAAACATATGCAGAACTTGATCATGTACTAGGACAAAAAAGTAAAACTGAAAAATTTTTAAATAATTGATATATAAACCATATTTTCTAATAACAATGAGATTGTTAGAATTTATTAACAAAAATATAACTAGAAATAATCCAATTGTTTTCAAAATAAGCAGCACACTTCTAAAAATCTCAAAATGAAAACAAAAATCTAAATATAATTTTGTGGTATATAGCAAAAGCAATATTTCATGAGAATTTTAACTTTATAGCTGTAAATGCTTCATATGGAAAAGAAGGATGAAAGTTACTGATCGGAGAATTGAATAGAATAGGTTTAAAAAGAAAAACAAAATGAAACAAAGGAAAAGACATAATCAAAATAAGAGAAATTAATGATATAGAAAATAAAAATAAAATGAAACTGACAAGAAAGCTAAAAGTGGGCCCTGAAAAAAGTCTTAAAAAACTGACAAACTTTTGGAGAGATTTACAAAAAGCAGTAAGGAAGAAGGAAGAAACGAGGCAGGCACATACAAATTGCTAACATGAGAAACTATGTAACTTGCTGGGCGTGGTGGCTCATGCCCGCAATCCCAGCACACTGGGAGGCCGATCCCGGCAGATTACTTGAGGTCAGGAGTTCGAGACCAACCTGGCCAACATGGTGAAACCCCATCTCTACTAAAAATACAAAAATTAGCCCAGTGTGATGGCACACGCCTGTAGTCCCAGCTACTTGAGAAGCTAAGGCTGGAGGATCACTTGAACCTGGGAGGCAGAGGTTGCAGTGAACTGAGATTGAGCTTCTCAACTCTAGCCTGTGCAGCAGAGTGAGATTCTGTCTCAAAAAAAAAAAAAAAAAAAAGAAAGAAACGTTATAATCTAACTATATAACTATAGATGCTGCAGACATTAAACAGATAATAAGAAAATATTAAAAGAAATTCATGCCAATATATTTGAAAACATAGATGAAATGGACAAATTCCTAGAAAAATACAGCTTACTGAAACTGACTCAAGACGAAATAGAAAAATCCGAATAATACTATGAAAGAAATGGGCTCAACAGTAAATATCTACCCACAGATAAAATTCCAAGACTAGCTGTACAATTTAGGATGTTATTTAACCTCTATAATTCTTCATTCATTTACTCAAAAAATGGGATATTATAATATCCTATTATATTAACTCACAAGCATTAAATATCTCACGAGCTTATTATTTGAGTAGTACATTAAAAAGTACATGAAGGCAATTTGTAAACCTGAAAGTGTCATAAAAATTGAAAATATTATTCACCCAATTTTAGGTTTAAATCAGAAAGCCCATAACTCTAAACAAAGACATATTCCAAAGAGTCCACCAAAAAGTCAAGTTTTCATGATAAGGCAAATCTAATTTGCTACTGGCATGCACTAAGGCTACATTCTTTGGGAAGAAAATTAACAATACAACTGCAAATCGAGAATGCTGAAAATTTTTAAACACTCATTTTTTAAACTGTTAAGATTGGGTGTTAAAATATTACTGACAAAGTTGTAAAACTTAACTTAAATGACAATCATTTTTTGTTTAATGCAATAGGTTAAAGATCCAAAGGAACAAAAATAATATTGCAGGTTGGGACAAAGAAGCATAACAAAGACACTGGTTTAGTGTTTCATGGGTAACAAATTCAGGCCTTTTCCTCTGCAAACACAATCTTCTATGAATTTGTGCTTCATAAAATACCTGTAAATCTATTCATATTCATTTTTTTCATGTATGCATTTAATGAACAAAGATGTTAGTACCTACCAAGTATCAGGTACAAGATTAGCTGCTAAGGATACAAGATGAAAAACAGTCCGCTTACAACAAACAGTCTTATGGTCCAGTGAGGGGGAGAGAATAAACAGATGTACCATGACAGAAGCAAGCACAGGGCACTACAGATGTTCACAGGGGAGATACACCTAATCTAAAATGAAGAGATCAAAGATTATCTCCCGAAAGGATGACTTCTAAGCTGTTTATTAAAGAATAAATTAGAGTTAGTCAGGGGAAAGGGAAGAGTAGGGTACTCAGGTTAATGCTGCAAAATCTCATATTCTCACAGCCTCATCATGCACACATATGCCATACTGCCTTGGTCAAGCATGGTACTTGCTATAACAATTATTTCCTAAGGAGTAGGAATTTAAATTTACTACTGAATAATGCTCAAAACAAGTTTTAATAATATGAATTATATAATATTTTTAAATTATTCTCCTAGCTCTGGCACAGATACCTTTATTTAATTTGAAATAAAACTTCAGAGATTCATTTTTGACTAAAATATAATGAAATTTTTTAAGAAAATCACATCCATCTTATTTGAGTTTTCTACGCACTGTATGGCTAGAAACTGTATGAAAAAATCCAGGGGATCTATGATGGGATGGAAAAGGTGGGTATATCTCTGGTCTAGAACAAAGAAAGGGCACTTCACTGAATTCCAAGGCTATTTCAAAACCATATGCACTAATTTGCCTACTTAGCATGTAGCATGTATCGCAACATCAACAGGTTGTGTTGCTTCCTGGAAAGGTTCCCTAAACTAAGGCCACAGTCCTGGCTCTGCCTCTATCAGTGATGAGCTTCGGAGAGAGTATCTCATACCACTACTTTTATCTTAACTTTTCTATGGCCCCAGAAATATTTACCCAGGAGACACTACAGTAAATATTAAAATATTTTCAAAGCTGCAATGTTTTCAATCAGATTAATTTTGATCTGTTAGAAATGCAACCCCAGTGTTAGAGTATATGCTACCCTGAAGAGAAAAAAAGCCTTTGATGGAAAGCAAAATAACAGAAGGGTCAATCAGTAAGTAGCAACATAGTTGGAGCCGGGTTTGGCTTGGGAACAATAAAGAAAAACATAATACAAGCAGATAAAGCACATTTAATTTTCCTCATGTAGCTTACATGGATATCTGAGGAATTTATTCTAAGACAACAGTCTGATTTCTTACAGAATAAGATAAATATTTTTACAGACAATTCAATATGTTCTGATTAAATTTTTTCATCTATCGTTTCTTGGTGAGTTAGAATGTTCTGGTCTTGTACAACATATAATAAATTATGCTTTTCATAGTTTCTTTTGTATGTTTTTTTGGTCATAACAAAGAGCTAAAAAAAATTCCCCACAAAACATTTGATCTGCCAGTGAACAGACTGTGAGCTCCTGGTAATGCCAATGTTCTGCTTTCCTACGTCTTCTACTGCTCCTACAAATGCCCTATACAAACGATTTGGATCTCTCTCTCTGTGTGTGTGTGTGTGTGTGTGTGTGTGTGTGTGTGTGGGATCTCTCTCTCTCTCTCTCTCTGTGTAAAATAAGCAATTTAATTCTGACTCCTCATATAAATGTCAAATCAAAATCAAAATAACTAAGAAATATTACAGAAAAGCAACCAATACTGATACCACCGAAAGAACACAGTATTTGGAATTAGGGAGATATGGCCTAGAATTCTGCAGTCATCACTATGTCACCACTGTGTAACCTCACTATGTCACAGCTGTGTAACAGACAAGCTACTTCATTTCTTCCAGCTTTAGCTTTCTTCTCTGTGAAATAAAGAATAATACACACTCCTATGAACGGTGAGGATTAAATGAGGTAACAAATGTAAAGCATCTGACAGAAACAGTGGACACTACCATCTTCTTAAACTAGGTTTTTTGTTTTTTGATTTTTTTGAAACCGCCTTTGTAAAATCTTAACTTAGGTTTTGATAAAATCATTGGAAAGCTGTTTTCAGGTCTCTGATTCTGAGATTTGGACAAAGTAAGTGAAAATAGCATCCTGTTTAACTTCTTACAGTTCAACCTTGTTCTTACAGTATTTTGAGGCAGAAGAAGGGGAGATAGGATGTATTAGAACAGCAAACTTGATATCAGGAACAGATATATGAGTTTTAAAAAATTTCCTTTCAATTTAATTCAGGCCTTCCTGGAACATTTTAAATCGAAAGAGTCAGTGATGGGTTAAGATAGAAACAAGAAAAGGATTAATTTCAGACTTATGGCTAACTATGCAAGTATGACATTAAAATTGTTCAGCCTATGTGTGTGTATGTATATACATGCATGCACACATACACACATAACTCACACAGACATAGATATTAAACAATTCTATGCACAAGAATATCAGGGCCAACCAAAAGACAAAACAAACAGAAGTGTAATATATTGTGTTTTTAATTTTAGCACCTATTTTTACTGAGAGAACACAATTTTTCTAGCTTAATATTCTGCTTATATTACCAGCTGAAGCTAGCAGACAGCATAGTGCAATAAGATGAAGTTAAAAAAAAAACACTGTCCTAACTAGCTAGCATGTTTGTAAAGATGATAAAATAGTACTGAACGTCCTCTACTTAAAATATCTACAGTTTATGAATGTTCATTGATGTCCATTTATATATATGTGACAACTAAAGTGACAACACATAAGCAGTAGTTTTATCACTATTTTAATTAAAAGTATTTTTGATTTCCATTGGAACCATATGATTTTTTTTTTCTTTTAGGGACAGGGTCTTTCTCTATCACCTAAGCTGAAGTGCAGTGGAGTGAGCATAGCTCACTGCAACCTCAAACTCCTGGGCTCAAGCAATCCTCCTGCCTCAGCCACCTGAATGACTAGTAATATAGGCATGTGCCAACACGCCTGGCTAATTTTTTTAAATTCTAATTTTAATGTTTAGAAATGGGGTCTCACTGTGTTGCCCAGGCTGGTCTTGAACTCCTGGCCTCAAGTGATCCTCCTGCCTCAGCCTCCCAAAGCACTAGAAGTCACTGTGCCTGACCTAATTTTTCTTATTACCACTTTTAGGCTTCTTTCCGTTTTTGCAAATATTAAGAAAGAATGGGGCCACAAAAAAATTTACAATATACCTTAAAAGTAAGGTCAAAGACATCATGGATGAATAACCAACAGGTAAGCTAAAACTAAAAATGATAATTAGTGACCTACCCATGCAGTGGAACATAGATTTGTTATTTGTAAACATTCTGAAATGAGGAGTGTGCAAGTTGTACTTTACAAAGATGCCAATCAATCAATCAATCAATCAATCCTATCCCACATTCTCTTCTAACAATGTGACTGACACTCCTCCCATTGAGAGGGGAAGTAAGTTGTATGCTCCCGTCCCTTGAATGTGGGCAAAGGCTTACAACTGCTCTAACCAAAAGAGTATGGCAAAGAATAGGTCATACAAAGGATAAAGCTTCCACCTAGTTTCCTTCCTCTTGAAATATTTGTTCTTGGGACCTGATCACCATGTTGTGAAGAAGCATAAAATAGCCTATGAGGAGAGACCATATGGCACAGGCCCTTTTGGAGAACTGAGCTCCCTAGCCAAACACAATCAATTGCTAGACACACGAATAAACAATGTTGCAGATTATTTCAGCCCTCACAGCCTCCTAGTCCTCAAGTTGAGACCCCAAACAGCATGAAAGTGAGACAAAGCCATCCCTACTGTGCCCTGTCTGAATTTCTGACCCACAATCTGTGAGTATATAAAATGGCTATTCTATTCCACTAATTTGGGGTAATTTGTTATGCAGCAGGAGATAACTGAAAGAAGGTTTAGTTATTATTTGCCATTATTTGAAGGCTATAAATAGAGGTTTGAACTTATAGGAAAATCTGAGTATACCTGATAACTGAGTTAGAGAAGCCAAGGGGAAGTTAACGTGATCTAATTTTCATAGTCAATACACGGCTTTTCGCTTTCTCTTGCTTCAAGAACATTGTCCTCTAACTCTTCCTTCAGCCTGGGGCACATTCTTCCTTCCCAGTGACCCAACACTCACTCTGATCTTCGCTTGGCAAGTTCCTACTCTCCTTAAAGATCTTAGGTCTCACTTGAAATGTCACATTCTCCCAGAAGATTCATCTAACTTCTAAGGGATGGATTTGGGTGCCCTGTCTATCAGATTTTTAGTAAACTCAACACATTATATTCCAATTGTTTAATTATCTGTCTACCCCACTAGGCTGTAAGCTCCTTGAGGGCATGACTTTTATTTACCATTTCATACCTAGCATCAAATAATGCCAGATGATCAATAAATATCAATTGGATTAATATTTTTATGTGAATGAATGATCATTTCCACCTATACCCTGCTGAAAGATACATGGACTGAAAAAGTAGACCTTGGAAAACTGGAGGAAGTGGATATTCAGAAATTCAGTAGGTTAGAACTGAACAAAGATAAACTGGAGTTAGCATCCTTCCAAATGAGTCCTTCCTAATTAAGAACACCCAAAATATACCAAAGGCATCAGATCTGATGAATTTCAGAGGTAAAACAGTCTGATTTGGGTTCTAGAAAATTTTACATATCAGACAGTTCTCCCTCAGCTCATTTTACCTTTCTTTCCCGACACACTCTCTCACTTTTCTTTTATTACCCAAGTCTGTAGAACCTCACGATAACCTCCAAATGCCCCAAATTGCCGAACTTTTCCAGAGCTGCCATTAAAAGTGTCCCATATTTAAAAGCTCATGCACTTGGTACATTTCAAGGCAGTACTAATTGCTTTTTTTTCCTTTTCATTAAGTCTGAAACTATAAGAAATAACAATATCATTATAAAAATATATAAACACATTCATGAGTTGACAAAAGTATTCTATAAGATGTATCACAATTTTCTTTTTGGAGATAAAATATGCACATCTAACTAAAGATTCCAAGATTACTTTCTCTAATTCTTGTAAGTTTTTACTTCCATTCCTCAATACTAATTATAAGTAAGTTCATTACTCATTAGCAGCTTTTGACTCAGCTAAAAACTCACACCTTAAAACTTTTATTTCTTTGTCTTGGAAATACCAGATAGTTTTCCTCCTGTCCACTGCCCACTCTCATTAGTCTTTTTTGTATTATCTTTGTCTTATTATTTTTACTTTTTGAGATGAGGTCTTGCTCTGTCACCCAGGCTGGAGTACAGTGGCACGATCATGGCTCACTGCAGCCTCGACCTCTCCGGCTCAAGCGATCCAACTGCATCAGCCTCTCAAGTACCTAGGACCACAGGTGTGTCCCACCACACCTGGCTAATTTATTTTATTTTATTTTATTGTAGAGACAGGGTCTCGCCATGTTGCCTATGCCTGTCTTGAACTCCTGGGTTCAAACAATCCTCCAGTCTCCACCTCCCAAAGCGCTGGGACTACAGGCATGAGCCACCGCACCTGGCCTCTCTTCGTCTTCTGCCTAACTCTTACATCAATGGTTCTCAAGCTTGGCTATACATTAGAATCACCACGGGACTTCTGAAACAGTAGATTACCTTAGCACACACCTGAGACCAACTGATTTGCAATTACTGGAGTGAGAAACCTAGGTATGATATTTTTGAAAAGCTCACCAGGTGATTCAGATGCAACGTGAAAGTTAATAACCTCTTCCTGACTGTCCACAGGGCTCCGTCATACACCCTCTTCTCTCGGTATGCATTCCCGCTGTGCAAACTCATGTACTCTCATGGCTTTCAGCATATAGCATGGATCTATATGCTGAAAAATCTATATATTTAGCTAGGATCTCTTGTCTCATTTGGATATAAACACTTTGATATCTTGAATGTTTCCAATTCAAACATGTGCCAAACTGAACCAATCACTCCCTTTCTCTCGTGTAACCCTTTCCTCTATTGCCAATCCAAAAGAATACTAAATTCCAATAACTATATCTCTTAAATATCTCTCCAATCTATCCGTTTCTTTCCATTCCCATTCCTTATACAGGCCACCACCATTGCTTAACTGGACTGATGCTAGAACTTCTAAACTGGTCTCCCACCTGCTATCTTGCTCTCCTCCAATCCACATTCTTCACTGCAACTGGAGTGATCGTTCTAAAATACAAACTTTATCACATTACTCTCCTGATGTTACTCAAACTTTATCACACATGAAACCTGCAAGTGACTTCCCACTGCCATCAGAATTAATTTCTAAACACCCTTACACAGTTTATAAAGTCCTTTAGGACTGTGCCCCTGCCTGCTGTGCCCCTACATTCAATGTTCAAGTTTTAAACGTTCATGAAGTTCTTCTCTTACTCTAGGCACTGGCACAAAATTTTTACCTGAAAGAATCTTTTTACCTCCTTCCTGCTCTAGCTAACTACCTTTTACTTTTCAGGTCTCAACTTAAATGCTATGGCTTCTGGGGAAACCTTTCCTGAATTGTTCAATCTGTGGTAAAGACCAGAGGCAGAGTTGGTATTTACCAAATAGTCAAATGTACCTCCTCTACATTGCCCAGGCTGGCTTCCAGTTTGGTTGGGGAAATAAAGCTGATTTACAAACCACTTACAAGACTGGCCCTTCAAAACATGCTGTGGGATTCTCAAACTCTCCCTTCCTCTTTCTTGGAGACCTAAGAAACCATATGCTTCTGCAAGATGGATAAGGGCCACCTAATACAAATTGGACATTATTTGAATGAAAAACAAATAACTTGTGTGATAAATTATGAAGGTTTCTGGGTTAATTGGTTACTACAGCTTAGCTTAGCCTACCCTTACTAATAACAATACACAGCTTCAGCTTTCCACTCCCACAGGACTTCTTTATTACTTAACACAACTCGTTGCTCACCTGTCTTCCCTAATAAGACTACAAGGATCTAGCAAGTGCTTGAAACATCGAAGGTGTTGAGAAACTATTCACTATATGAATGAATGGATCAATATAACTTACCTTGTTTAGTACAATGCAGTAGTGCCACCACTTTGAATTTATAATACTGTACACCAAATAGTTTATCTTCTAGTATTTTTCTATAACTTTTCATCTTAGTTAAAAGTAGCTGTGTAAACTTTGTATCCTATTTTTTTCACTTAACATAAACATATACCTTTGCTATTATAAATTTATCATAAATATCAGTTACAATAAGTATATAATATTCCTTTTTATAGAAATACTGTCACGTACCCAAATATTCCCTATTCTTGAACATTTAGGTAGTTTCCTGCAATCAATTTCAGATGCAAGATTGTTTCTACCACTGTTCAACTTACATTTTGAATAACTTTGCCCATATTTCAAAGGTTTCATTTTCTTTTTTACACTGGTTTCCTTGAAAGTTTGAATTTTGTCTTAATATTTTGTTATACCTCTATAATATGCCTCACTAGGTGCCTTGAATTGAATAACCATTGATAATATGTATTATATTTTTAATGAAGCTATCAATTTCAAAACAAAGGGTACTTCTGGGTGTTGTATTAAGAAGACATTGTTGAACAAAATATAAATCCAATGACAGTACAATTAAAAGAAACATAACAAAAATGGGGACATAGCACTGATTTTAATGATTCTTTCTCTCTCTTATTTTTTTCCCCATAATACTTCAAAGACAACTGAGGTTTTGATTCTCAGAACAATCAGAGCCAAGGAAAGCACAATGGCTTGGTGTCAGAAGATCCAGGTTCAAGTGTTGGCCACTTCACTCAGTAGTTGTATGGCCTCAAGCATATCTCTGTACTTCTGTTATTTTTAAAATGAGAGATGTACATCACTTTCTATGGCAGGGTTTTTTAACCTCACATTGTTGACATTTTGGACTGGATAATTTTTTGTTATTGAGAGCTGTCCTGTGCACTATAGGATGTTTAGCAGCATCCATGACCTGTATCCAGTAGATGCCAGTAGCAATACCCCAAGCACTCCAGTCTGGACAGTCAAAATTATTTCCAAACATTGCCAAATGTGCCTGGAGGGACAAAATCACTCCCAGTTGAGAACTGCTGCTTTGCAGTAAGGAATACTGTATAATTCTACAGCTTTGTCATTTTAGCAACTTATCTGCTAGCTTTTTTCCAGAATGCTTAATAAATTTCCAGTTAAATGTTTATAGTCTGTGTCATTTCCTTTTTCTTCTGTGCTTTCTTATAATTTGCTTTGAAATGGTCAAAAGCATACCAGAAAAAGAAAGTGGAAAAATGTAAATGTTAAATTGATTATACAAGGACAACTGATTTGTCCTTAGAAAATTAAAAATTAATAATATCACTCTTTTAACTTTCAATAGCATTTCAATTACTTTTTCTATATTCTCTTTCAAGAGAAAAGTGTACCTCAATTTCCCTTCCTTCTCCCCACATAAGATGGTTTAAGGTGGCTTTATAGCTAGAGAATCCAATTAACATTTAACATGCCAAACACAGAACATCTCAAAATGCTTGTCGTTCACAGCATTTTTCTCAAGTCTGATGAAGGTAGCCAGAAAAGTTAAAAAAAAAAATCTAACTCAGAGTAACTGAATTAATTTTAAAATAGGTATTATACATAAAGATATGTATTGCTCATAAGTAATTTATATAAGTGTACACATCTGCTTTATTCTGCACACCCTACAATACTTTATAATGTTAAATCTAATCGATAATTGTTTCCACCTTTTATAAGAGAGGAATTAGTTTTACGCACCTAAAAATAAAGTCTTCAAAATACACCCTATATTACTATAGCACTTTAATACTAAGTAAATCCTATACACTTTTTACTTACATACAGATTGCATGTGTATTACAGAGATTAAATAATGAAACCAATAATACAAAATATGAGGTGGTCAGCTATAAATCATTTCTTGAGCAGATTTATATTTCGTATTTCCTATAAGATCTAATGTAGAAATATCACAAAGAAGTAATTTAATTATTAAGCAACAGAATAAGGGAAAATTGTTCACTTTCAAGTACTTTAAAAAATGTTATCTGAATATTCACTGTGTTATTTTAGGAATTTGAAAATAAGCATTTTTATAACAAGTAACATTTTTCCACCTGTTAAATAAGGCTGCTGAATCTGGATTTACTAAAAGTGATCCAACATTTCCAAGTGATTAGGCATATGCTGGGAATGTCAATCTTTTAACTATATTTAGTGAACAAAGTAAAATCACTTGCTACAGTTTTATTTATTCATTTATTATTTATATCCTGCTAGCTTCCAATAATTCAGGATAATTCACCTGGCCTTTTATACTCTGTAGTTATGAGGCAGCGCTGAGTATAGAAAAAACACTAGCTTTGAAATCAGATTCACCTAGGTTTAAATCCTGTTGTACAGCAAAGTACCTACAGAATCTTAGTCAAGTCACTTATCTTACTCTCTGAGCAGCAGATTCTATACCTATTATCTCTATGTATAGCTGTATGTACCTGGCTTGTAGCTGGCATTCCATGATATATTTTTCTTCTTCTTAAATATTTAATTAGGCTTTTAGAAAATTAACTGTGATTTGTTTTTAATAACATTCTCATCCAGATTTTACAAAATAAGGATTTTAGTACTGTGCCTGATAGGAAAAACATCAATATTTCAAAATATCAATACAGATAACACCCTGGCTTCATTCATTTTTTGGAACTGCTTTATATAGTCATACCACTAAGTATAGTTAAATACTACTTAAAGGGTACCTATGAAAATGATTTCTCTCAAGTCTTCTATGATAACTTCTCTTAGGAGTTGACATTCAAGCTGAGATCTAACATGAACCAGACACTGAATGACTGAAAGTAAGAACATGCAGAGGGAACAATTTGTGTAAATGATCTGAAGTGGAAACAAGCTTGGTGTGTCCAAAATTGGCAAGTCAATTTGGATTATAAATGAGGGTGGCCAAATCAATCATGTCTTTTGGGTCAGAGTAAATAATTTGTAGAGTTTTATGCAAGGAAAGAGCTCCAATACACCACACTTTGAAATACTGCCAGTAGAGTACAAATAATGAGCACTACAATTAATCTGTTGGAACTGTATTTACAAAAACAAGGTCTCATCATACAAGTAACAGTATACATTCAGTTAGTTGAAGTATAGTGCCAGTAGCATTAAGCATGGTCTAAGAAATTTAGGGCAGTTAAAAAAAAAGTCAGAGGCTTGGAAGGCTCTGCCACTTATAACCATGTGATCATGGGCATGTCTCTTCAGCTCTCTGAACCTTAGTTTCTTTATCTATAAAAGAGAACACAACAAGTTTCTCCAAGAATTGTTATGAAAATGAAATATGATAACAAATACACAATATTCAGAAATTACCTGTTATTTTGTGGGTACTTAATAAGTAGTTCTTATAATAATTATGTTATTCCAATTCAGTTTCTTCTGCTCTTCCAGATAGATTCATCATCTCAAAACAACAAAGATACATTGATACATGCTAGGTTTTTAAGAAAATTCTTTCTTTTACACTGAAAGTTCCATAGCCTCAACATCTCAATGAACACATATTATATGTGTGTCAATATCTGAATATTTAAATACACTTGTACACTAATATAGTTAAGAATAATAATGAACATGTATTTTAAATCAATATATAAAAACCTATACTAAATAGATGTTGCTCCATTTAAAGTATAAGATCACAGGGCTACAATTATTCAAAATAGCTTTGAACTCTCTTCTAGACCCAGTATAATAATGAATTTTAAAGCTCCACAAAAATCTATTTTTAATTTTTACTTGCATTTGACCAAAAATCTAACAAACAAAACACAAAATCAAAAATCTGCCTCATCAGACATTATTCACAAAGACAGCTGTCTGTAAAAATCAAACATAACCCTCAAAAAAATGACTGATAATACAAATAACATTCAAAATAACATCAAAGTCTCTGAAGACAACCTTAAGAGTTTCCAGTGTTTAAGCAAAGCAGCATTAATGACATAAGCACATAGCCTCCTACGAGATTACTTTATAAGTTGCCTGTTTGCATGGATAGTTTCTAGGATATTAGTTTAAAAGCAGTCTACCAGCCAGGTGCGGTGGCTCACTCCTGTAATCCTAACACTTTGGGAGGCCAAGGTGGGTGAATCACTTGAGGTCAGGAGTTCAAGACCAGCCTGACCAACATGGTGAAACCCTGTTTCTACTAAAAATACAAAAAGTCAGCTGGCCGTGGTGGCATGTAATCCCAGCTACGCGAGACGCTGAGACAGGAGAATCACTTGAACCCTCAAGGCAGAAGTTGCAGTCAGCCAAGATCACGCCACTGCACTCCAGCCTGGGTGACAGGGCGATACGCCATCAAAAAAAAAAAAAAAAAAAGGTCATGATAGATAAGAAGCTAGCTTTTCTAACTTCTTGGAAACAGTACTTCAATATTCCTTCTTCCTGGCCTCAGTTTTTGTTTTGTTTAAAAATTTTTTTTTTTATTTCAAAAGTTTTGGGGGAACAGGTGGTGTTTGGTTGCATAGAAAAGTTCTTTAATGTCTTTAATGGAAATTTCTGAGATTTTGGTGAACCTATCACCTGAGCAGTATATACTGTACCCAACGTGTAGTCTTTATCCCTCACCCCCAACCCTTACTCCTGAGTACCCAAAGTCCATTATAATATTCTTATGCATTTGCATTCTAATAGCTTAGCTCCCACTTGTAAGTGAGAACACACAATGTTACTCACTTAGAATAATGGTTACTTCACTTAGAATAATGGTCCCCACTCCATCCAGGTTGCTGTGGACACCACTATTTCATTCCTTTTTATGGCTGAGTAGTATTCCATGGTATATACATATATACCACATTTTCTTTATCCCCTTGTTGGCTGATGGACATTTAGGCTGGTTCTGTATTTCTGCAATTGCAAATTGTGCTGCAATAAACATGCATGTGCAAGTGTCTTTTTCGTATAATGACTTATTTTCCTCTAGGTAGATACCCAGTATTGGGATTGCCGGGTCAAATGGTAGTTCTACTTTTAGTTCTTTAAGGAATCTCCACACTGTTTTCCACAGTGGTTGTACTAGTTTACGTTCTCACCAGCAGTGTAAAAGTGTTTCCTTTTCACCACATCCATGCCAACATCTGTTATTTTTTGATTTTTTAATTATGGCCACTTTTGTTGGAGTAAGGTGGTATCTCATCATGCTTTTGATTTGCATTTACCTGATAATAAGTGATGCTGAGCATTTTTCCACGTTTATTGGCCATTTATATGTCTTCCTTTGGGAAATGTCTATTTATATCCTTTGCTGACTTTTTGATGGGACTGTTTCTTTCTTGATGATTTGTTTGAGTTCCTTGTAGATTCCAGATATTAGTCCTTTGTCAGATGCATAGTTTCAGAATATTTTCTCATACTCTTGGGTTGTCTGTTTACTCTGCTAATTATTTATTTTGCTGTGCAGAAACCTTTTAGTTTAATTAGGTCCCATCTGTTTATCTTTGTTTTTGTTGCATTTGCTTTTGGGTTCTTGGTCATCAACTCTTTGCCTAAGCCAATGTCTAGTAGAGTTTCTCCAATGTGTTTTTTTTTCTAGAATTTTTATGGTTTCAGGTCTCATATTTAAGTCTTTGATCTGTCTTGAATGGATTTTTGTATAAGGTGAGAGATAAGGACCCAGCGTCATTCTTCTAAATGTGGCTTGCCAATTATCCTAGCATGATTTTTTGAATAGGATGTCCTTTCTCCACTTTATGTTTCTGTTTACTTTGTTGAAGATCAGTTGGCTGTAAGCATATGGCTTTATTTCTGGGTGCTCTATTCTATTCTATTGGTCTACATGCCTATTTGGATATCAGTAACATGCTGTTTTGGTAACTATAGCCTTGTAGTATAGTTTGAAGTCAGGTAATGTGATGCATCTAGATTTGTTCTTTTTGCTTAGTCTTGCTTTGGCTATGCAGGTTCTTTTTTGGTTCTATATGAATTTGAGGATTGTTTTTTCTAGTTCTGTGAAGAATGATGATGGTATTTTGATGGGAACTGCATTGAATTTGTAGCCTACTTTTGGCAGTAAGGTCATTTTCAGAACACTGATTCTACCCATCTGTGAGTATGGGATGTGTTTCCATTTGTTTATATTGTTGACGATTTATTTCAGCAGTGTTTTGTTTCCTTGTAGAGGCCTTTCACCACCTTGGTTAGGTAGATTTCCTAAGCATTTTATTTTCTTTGCAGATGTTGTAAAAGAAGTTGAGTTCTCAGCTTGGTCGTTGTTGGCATATAGCAGTGCTACTGACTTGTGCACATCGATTTTGAATCCTGAGACATTACTGAATTCATTTATCACATCTTTTTGGAAAAATCTTTAGAGATTTCTAGGTATATAATCATATCATCAGCAAACAGCGATAGTTTGACTTCCTCTTGGATGCCCTTTATTTCTTTCTCTTGTCTGATTGTCATAGGTAGGACTTCCAGTACTATGTTGAATAGAAGTGGTGAAAGTGGACATCCTTGTCTTGTTCCAGTTCTCAGGGAGAATGATTTCAACTTTTCCCCATTCCGTATGATGTTGGCTGTGGGTTTGTCATACATGGCTTTTATTACTTTGAGGTATATCCCTTCTATGCTGTTTTTGGTGAGGATTTTAATCATAAAAAAATGCTGTGTTTAGTCAAATGTTTTTTCCGCATCTATTGAAATAATCATATAATTTTTGTTTTTAATTCAGCTTATGTGATGTATCACATTTATTTACTTGCATTAGGTTAAACCATCCCTGCATCCCTGGTATGAAACCCCACTTTATCATGGTGTATTATCATTTTGATATGCTGTTGGATTCGGTTTGCTAGTACTCTGTTGAGAATTTTTGCATCTATGTTCATTAGAGATATTGGCCTATGGTTTTCTTTTTTTGTTATGTCCTTTCCTGGTTTTGCTATTAGGGTGATACTGGCTTCGTAGAATGATTTAGGGAAGATTCTCTCTATCTTTATCTTTTGGAATGGTTTCAGTAAAATTGGTACCAATTCTTCTTTGAATGCTTGATAGAAGTCAGCTGTGAATCCATCTGGTTCTGGACTTTTTTGTTTTTGTTGCCAATTTTTAAATTACTGTTTCAATCTCGCTACTTGTTATTTTTCTGTTCAGTTTCTACTTCTTCCTGATTTAATCTAGGAGGCTTGTATATTTCCAGGAATTTATCCATCTCCTTCAGGTTTTCTATTTTGTGCGTGTAAAGGTGTTCATAGTAGCCTCGAATGATCTTTTGTATATCTGTGGTATTGTTTGTAATATCTCCCATTTTGTTTCTAATTGAGCTTATCTGAATCATCTCTTTTCTTCATTAATCTTGCTAATGGTCTATCAATTTTGTTTATCTTTTCAAATAACCGGCTTTTTATTTCATTTTCTTTTGTATTGTTTTGTGTTTGAATTTCATTTAGTTCTGCTCTGATCTTTGTTATTTCTTTTCTTCTGTTGGGTTTGGATTTGGTTTGTTCTTGTTTCTCTACTTCCTTGAGGTCTGACCTTAGATTGTATATTTGTGTTCTTTCAGAGTTTTTGATGTAGGCATTTAATGCTATGAACTTTCCTCTTAGCACCATTTTTCCTGTGTCCCAGAGGTTTTGATAAGTTATGTCACTATTATCATTCAGTTCAGATAATTTTTTACTTTCATCTTGTTTTCATTGTTGACCCAAAGATCATTCAGGAGCAGATTCTTTAATTTCCATGTATGTGTATAGTTTTGAGGGTTCCTTTTGGAGTTAATTTCCAATTTTATTCCACTGTGGTCTGAGACGGTACTTGATATAATTTATTTTCTTAAATTTATTGAGACTTATTTTGTGGCCTATCATATGGTCTATCATGGAGAATGTTTCATGTGGTGATGAAAAGAATGTCTATTTTGCAGTTGTTAGGTATAATGTTCTGTAAATATCTGTTAAGTCCATTTGCTCTAGGGTGTAATTTAAGTTCATTGTTTCTTTGTTGACATTCTGTCTTGATGACCTGTCTAGTGTTCTCAGTGGAGTATTGAAGTCCCCTCACTATTATTGTGTTGCTGTTTATCTTATTTCTTAGGTCTAGTAATAATTATTTTATAAATTTGGGAGCTCCTATGTTAGGTGCACGTATCTTTACAATTATAATATTTTCCTATTGGTCTGATCCTTTTATGATTGTATAATGTCTGTCTGTGTCTTTTAAACTGTTGTTACTTTAAAGTCTGTTTTGTCTAATATAAGGACAGCTATTCCTGCTTGCTTTTTGTTTCCATTTGCATGGAATATTTTTTTCCGCCCTTTACCTCAAGTTTATGTGAGTCCTTATGCATTAGGTGAGTCTCTTGAAGACAACAGATACCTGGTTGGTGGATTTTTATCCATTCTGCCATTCTGTACCTTTGAAGTGGAGTATTCAGGCCATTTGTATTCAATGTTAGTATGGAGATTTGAGGTACTTCATCATACTAGTTGTCACCTGAATACCTTGGATTTTTTTCATTGTGGTATTTTTTATAGGTCCTGTGAGATTTATGCTTTAAGAAGGTTCTATTTTGGTGCATTTCAATATTCTGTTTCAAGATTTAGAACTCCTTTTAGCATTTCTTGTAGTGTTCACTTGATAGTGGCAAATTCTCTCAGTATTTGTCTGAAAAACTTTATTTCTTTATCATTTATGAAGCTTAGTTTTGCCAGATATGAAATTATTGGGTGGTAATTATTTGTTTGAGGAGGCTAAAAATAGGACCCTAATCCCCTCTGGCTTGTAGGGTTTCTGCTAAGAAATCTGCTATTAATCTGACAGGTTTTCATTTATAGGTTACCTGATGCTTTAGACTCACAGTTCTTAAGATTCTTTCCTTTGTCTTGAGTTTGGATAACCTGATGACCATGTGCTTGGGTGATGATCCTTTTGAGATGAATTTCCCAGATGTTCTTTTAACTTCTTATATTTGGATGTCTAGATCTCTAGTGAGGCCAGGGAAGTTTTCCTCAATTAATCCCTCAGATATATTTTCCAAACTTTTAAATTTATCTTCTTCCTCAGGAATAACAATTATTCTTAAGTTTGACCATTTAACATAATCCCAAATTTCTTGGAGGATTTATGTCTTTAAATTCTTTTTTCTTTGCCTTTGTCTCATTGGGTTAATTCAAAAGCCTTATCTTCAATGTGTGAAGTTCTTCTTTCTATTTGTTTGATTCTATTGTTGAAATTTCCAATGCATTTTGTATTTCTCTAAGTCTATCTTTCATTTCCAGAAGTTGTATTTTTTTTTCGTTATGATATCTATTTCTCTGGAGCATTCTTCATCCATATCCTGTATTTTTAAAAAATTTATTTCAGATGGTTTTCACCTTTCTCTGGTATCTCTTTGAATAGCTTAATAGTCAACCTTCTGAATTCTTCATCTGGCAATTGGGAGATTTCTTCTTGGTTTGGATCCATTGCTAGCAAGCTAGTGTGGTCTTTGGGGGTGTTACAGAACTTAGTTTTGTCTTATAATCAGAATTACTTTTCTGATTCCTTCTCATTTGGGTAGACTATTGTAGTGGAAAAATGTGGAACTAGAGTGCTGCTGTTGAGATTCTTTTGTACCATGGGGCAATCCCTTGATATGGTGCACTCCCTTTTGTCCTAGGAATGGGGCTTCCTGAGAGCCAGACTGCAGTGATTGTTATTGCTCTTCTGGGTCTAGCCACTGAGTGGGGCTACCAGACTCTGGGCTGGTGCTGGGGAATGTCTGCAAAGAGTCCTGTGATGCAATCCATACTCAGGTCTCCCAGCCATGGATACCAGCACCTTCTCTGGTGGAGGTGGCAGGGAGTGAAGTAGACTCTGTAATTGGTTGTAGAAGTGTTTAGTGTGCTGGCATTCTCGAATGCTGGTTATAGTAGCAGTGACAGTCACGTGGACAAACTCAGGATCACTGGTTAGCCAGGATGTTGCAGGCAGCAGAATTCACTGTTGTCTTCTCTTTCCTTGGAGCGGGGTTGTTGTTTCATGAGTTGCTATAATGTCCTGAGTTGGTTGGCCTCCAGCCAGAAGGTGGCAATTTGGAGACAGCACCAGAGTTTTTTGCCAGTCTCATGGAATTTGCAGCAGCCTGCTGCTGCTTTCAAAGGATTGGTGATTTCTTTCAGTTTTTCTGGTATACTCCTGTGGTGGTTCCTGGAGCAAAAGTCCATGGTGTGAGTCTCCACATGCTGTTCTGTTCATCCAAGTGGGAGCTGCAGGTCAGCCCTGTCTCCTATCTGTCATCTTCCCTCCACCTCTAGCCTCAGTTTTTTTTAATAACTGCACTCACCTATCATGTATTTTTGCTTCCTCTTTTCTGTCATTATTGTGGCAAAAACCATTAGCCTTCCTTATGAAAGTAAGATTGAGAGATAGAGAAGGGTCAAATGGGTAATTCAAAATTAAAGATAAAGGCGAGGTAGTAAAGACAGATGGAAGTCTAGTCCCATTTACTTCCAAATAAATACCAGAACTACAGGTAGCATAAAAAGGAAAGGATTTAGACAGGGCACTTCCTAAGATCTAAAGAAGAAAAGAAGGAAGAGAACAGTGAAGATAGGAAATACAAAAAGAATCCCACCCCTACTCTGTATCCTGTTGGGTAAATGTAACTCTAGCAGTGGTCTGAGCCTGTTCCAATTCCTACTGTAATTGCATGAGTGGGATAAGTGAGTCTCAGAAATTATGTGAAGGCTGTGGTAGGGGTTTGTTTACGTTTGGGGATGAGCCAGGGTCAGGTAAGGAGACAGGTATACTTTAAAAATATTTTGCATTAAAACACTGTCATAAGTTCCATAGAACTAATATTATGCCTTAGGTACATTAAACAAACATAATATCACCATGCATAACCACCATGTAAAAAAAAATTCTATGAGAAAACAGATTCTGAATGACAAAACTGATATGCAAACTGGAGATTGACTGTATTGTCTCTTCAGGATGATGGAATCTATTATGGTTAATAGTTACAAAATATGTGACTCCAGAGTCACATGACTATACTACTAATCGTATACAAATATCTCTCTCTAGAAATCCTTGGGGCCAGTAAAGTTTCAGAAACCATACACACACACACACACACACACAAACACATTTTAAACATATAAAAGATATACCATATGTATATTTAATTTTAGAAAGGCTATATAGTACATATACTATATATATGATGCAATAGCCCAGAAGTGACTGAGGCAGCACTTGAGAATCACACGCATCGGTATCTCTGTAGTGAAATATAAGAATAGTCACATATGGGAAATATAAAGCCTATAAACAGTATCATGGAAGTTGAGCTCTGTACTTCCACCAAGAGTTTAGTTCAAGTCAGGTTTTGCTGTGTGAACTACGTATACATTTACGTAAATTTTCTTATAAATAAAAGAGTAGATTTTTCCCTCCAGATCTTTTTGGAAATTCAGAATTATAGATAAAGGACTATGAACATTTATATCAGTATTTCTATTCTCTCAGTGTCTTTATATGGATGGTTCATGATTACCATTAAAGGAGAAATTTTGGGCTTTCTAACCAGCTCCAAAACTTTTAAAAGCACTGGAAGTAATTGCTCTGGTGCCCAAGGATTCCTGTAAAAGTTTCAAGAGTCTCAGTAATGGGAAAAGAACAAAATTTCTCTTGTTTTGGATGTTAGAAAATGACATTGTTCAAAATAGGAGGTTTAAATTAGTTTCTAATCTTAAATTAGCCACAATCAACCACAATTACCAGTAACAATAATAATAGTGATGTGGGGAACCTTGCTTTACACGGACTGCCAACAAAACCCACCATTCCTTGTTTCTTCTCACTCAAGCAAAACTCCCTGAAACTGGGCAATGTTGTTCACCTCTGCTCTTGTTTCAGTGGTCATAACCTGCTGTGTTGTTTACACAGACCAACACATACATGTGGCACAGGCGATGCTATTTCTGGGTCAGTCTGCATGGGTGTTTCCTTCTCTCTTCTTCCTACTAACCCCTTTGGTGACAGTTTCTATCTCAGTAGTTGGAGTCAACTCATTTATGCCTTGATGGAATTATTTGACTTCAAATTGGACTCCACCTTCTATTGTTTACGAATTAAGAAAAAATGATGGCAACAAGGAAATATTATTAGCCAGAGGTACAGAGTTAGGGAGTGGATTTCTTAAGAATGTGGGCAAATGCCTCAGGATAAAAACCAGCCATCACTACACGAAAATGACAAAAATATTTTACATGATACCCTGTATTTACATAATGGCTGGTTCCCAAAAATTTCATGGTAACGCACTTTTTAATGTCCAGAAAAGTTTAAAAAAAATGAAAAGCAAAAATCAGCTAAATTTAAATAACCAAAAGTATATGATATTCACATACTGCAGATTAATTACTTAGCCCTAAAAAAAAGCAGAACCTATTAAAGATATTGTGTTGTTTCTGAGGCAAAGATCTCTGTTGGCCTAAGTTTCCATAGAAAGATTAATGTAACAATGCTGAAAAATCTATATTGAAATAATGACTTGGAAATCAATAAACACTGTACTGAAGTATTTTTAAAACTATATTTTAAAAGGCAGATAATTAGAATAGATATTACCTGAGGTCTGTCAAAATTGTTTTATTTTGTCAATCATAATACAATACCTTTTATATGTCCTTCATGTTAGAATATTTTTAATTCTAGTTGGGCAGAATTACATAATATAATCCTAATGTAAAGATTAAATCTTCTAACTAGACATGTCATAAGGAGTTGGTGGCATCCCCACAGGAGAACAGAAACATGGAAAAGGCTAAGTGATCTGCCCAATATTAATGGTGACATAAGATCTTAGTATTTGACTTTAAATGCAATAAGTACTACACAGATCTGTGTTCTACCATATGAAAGTTCGTCTTGTATTGCAAACAGCAAAACAAGAGAGACTTTATAAAGCATTTATACATCAAGTTTTCAATCTTTTTGTGTAAACTACATCTTGAGGGGGAAAAGTCTTCTGGTACTGAAAATGTGAAGGGTACAAAAATACTTTTAAAATAAAGTATGTAAACAAAGAATAAAAATAAAACTATTCAGCCGGGTGCAGTGGCTCATGCCTGTAATCCCAGCACTTTGGGAGGCCGAGGCGGGTGGATCATGAGGTCAGGAGATCGAGACCATTCTCAGCAACATAGTGAAACCCCATCTCTACTAAAAATACAAAAATCAGTCGGGCGTGGTAGCGTGCGCCTGTAGTCCCAGCTACTCAGGAGGCTGAGGCAGGAGAATCACTTGGACCCGAGAGGCAGAGGTTGCAGTGAGCCAAGATCGCGCAACTGCACTACAGCCTGGGTGACACAGCAAGACTCCATTTCAAAAATAAAATAAAATAAAATAAAAATAAATAAAAAATGAAACTATTTGAGTAAGGACAGGGTGTAATATAGGACCTTGATTGCGATCCTCTATTTCTTATTCTTGAATAAAATATGTTAATAGCATAAAGTTAAAATAATATACATATTATATTTTAGATGGACCATGTATATGTCTTTTTATCTTCTCAATTTTTAAAAATTTCATTTTTAACAAAGAAAATATGTTCCCTGGTTTCAGTTAACCAGAGACTATGATTTAAAATAATAAATAATGCTAAACTATAATCAATCCTTTCACAAAAATATTTTCCACCTGATAGTAAATATTTCCTAGTATTTCAAAAGCCATAATCTCATTAATAAGCCAAACCAATTAACCATCTATAAAGTTGCTTTGTGAATGGATTTTATTGATATCCTGATTTTTGCAATGAAGATTCTTTAACATTTTATATAGCAGAAATATTGGATGGTTAATAAGCGCAAAAGAAGAACACAGGTTTTAGACATTCAGCTTTTGAATCCTTTTACTAGTGATGAAAACTGGCAAACATGACAACAGAGCTCAGATTCCGGGACCAAACAGACTTGGATTTAAATCCCCTCTCTCACTTAGTATCTGAATGACTTTGGGCAAGTGCCAACTTTGGGCCCCAGTTTTGTCACAGATTTATTGGACTATAGGAGATCATGCCTACAAAGGGCAAGAAAGACGATAAGATGATACCTAATAAATGTTTACAATTATTAATAATACTTTTATAGAGGATAACCTATGTATTTTGTTGGAAACAAACCAGATGATCTTGAATTTGTTCCAAGGCCACCAGCAAAAAGGTAAGATTATTTTACTACTTTTTGGGTTGCAAATAAACAAGAGAGTTCCATAATAAAAAACCCCTTCCTCTGAAATCACATGCAGATTAAGTCATGGAGGTATAACTGAGTTGTAGATGCGTAAGCCTACTGTTTTATTCTTCAAGTGGACAGTAAACTCTGTAAGGGCTAGGACAATGTCTGTTTCTTTTGCCACTTATTCCCACATTTAGCAGAGCTCTGGTACATGGTAGTGACTCAGTAAATATCTGATGAATAACTGAAAAAGTGAATGAATATGCTAATGCCAATCAGAAAAGAAATAGAAGGACAAAAAGGTGAACAATAGAAAATATGACCATCTAAGATGATGAATAATCCAGACTGAGATGCTGGTAGTACTGGGCAAATGGCATAGACCTGAAGAGTTCAGAGAACCTGTTACAGCCAAAAGGAATAAAGATACTTGAAAGAAGCTTGACAGAGAAGGATAAGTGCTCTGGAAAAGGGAAGACACCACAGAAGACACTGAATAAATGAAAAGAATGGAAAAACTCAGGGTTCAGATAAAAGATTCTGTTGTATAAGCATTCTGAAGGTCTTGTAGAGAGCAGTTTCAGCCTAAAACTGTGGAAAGGTGTGGGATTTGTGAAAAGAAATTTTGCTTTCTCATAATCTGAAGGATTCATGAGAAATCCCTCTGGTTTTGCATATGAAGTGTTAAGTATTTCCTCAAAGAGGAATAAAGTATGGAAGAAAACAGCAATCAAAAAGAATGATGCTACAGAATGGAAGCAAAATGATTCAGAAGAGCCTAAAAATGAATTATATAGACTCATGCGGAAGTGAATAAAAGGAAATAATAAGTGTATTAGCTATGGGCAAGATTACTTACCTATGAAATAAATGCAATCACCCTCAAGATGAGTAGTTACTGCTCTTTTATATGATTCTGTATTCTAAGATACGTGGAATTTCTCCCATAAAACCATAAGTTACAGTGCAGTAGGTACTATGTAGAATAAGAATGGGGAAGGAGCAAAGAAAGGTAGACCCGTTCATCTTAAGCATGCACAGAGCCATCCAGGAAGCCTTCTGAGTGGATGGCACCACGGGTTCTGCGGCAACACAGGGTCCATTTGAAAAAAAGCAGACCAGGACTTACAATATGCTCCTCTTACCTCTCTTCCCTATCTACTGTACTCTTATTCCTTATTACAGTCAGGGTGATATGAGTGATGGGATGTAACTCCTTACCATGGCTGGTATTGCTTGGCCCCAAGTTGCTATATTCTTTCTCAGCTAGTTCAACGTATCCTCAATCCTTGTAAAAAGTTTAATATTTCTCTAGTATTGTAGTCGAAACCAGGAGAGATGGTGAGAGAACATAAGCAATTTATACTGGAAATATCTGTGCATATATAATTAGGAGTTAATTGCATTATCTCCCTCATCTGTTATTTATTCATTCATTCAACAAATACCATTAAGCTCCTACTTTCTCCCAGAAACTGTTCTAAATGCTAAAGATACAACAATTTTAAAAGACAGTCAAGAACCCTACCTTTGTACAGCTTTTATTCAAACTGTTGGAGAGAATGAAGAAGTTTGGAGGAGACAATAAACAAGTTAACATTTATTTAGACCCTTTAACATTAAAATTTATTGGACATTAATTTTGAAGATTGCCTAGCACCCTGACACTCTGAGCTGTGAGCTGGTTCTTATGCTGAAATATACTCTATAGAAAATATGGTCTTTTGGGTACATGAAATATCCTTATATTTAATATAAGCGCCGTTGAAACATTTTCCATAATTAGAAGCAGCAAATGCTTTTCTATATTTAATCTTAGCTTCCTATATTGCATTTTGTTAAAACGTATTTATTCTTCTCATCATAAAAGTACAACCATATTACAGAAAAATCAGAATCTAGAAGAAAAAAGGCTCATCTTAGCACCTTAATACAATCACTCAGAATTTCCATACATTTGCTTCTAATACTTTTTAAATGTTTAAACCATTGCATATTTACATAGTTGCTACCACACTATATAATAATTTCAAATACCTTTGACCTAGGTTGTATGTTATATATTTTCACTACTTCATAATTTTATTTCCTTTTAAATTTAGTAGATTCACAAATTAGCAAAACAGCAAGATGTGTATTGATCTTTCCCCCAGGCCATCTAAAAACTTTAAGAATGGAAATAAAATGTCTATTTAAACCTAACTAGTCTTTAAATTAGGGTCCAATACTAAAAGATTTAAGCCTAAACAATGCTAGTTTCAAAAGTGGATGCCAGATTTTTTTTAAAAAAGCATTATTATATATAGAGCAAAAAGTTGTTTTCATATTATCATGAATCTGTACTTCAAATTTGCTGTTGAATAAAATTAATAAAATCACTTAAAAAAATAGTGTGAGATTCTTGTCTGCTAGGAATAGTTGTTTTATCCTTAGCATTCAGAAGAGTTTCTAGGACAAACAAAATTAATGCGATCACTTTTTAAAACATATTTCACTAGCAACTAGTAAAATATCAGGTTCCAAACACATAAATCAAAAGTTAAAGAATCATACCTTTAAAAGAAAAGAATATTTATCCAAACTAAACTGTGCTTTTCTTACAATTCAATATTCCTAGATCATTTTTTGAAGTTACTTGGAAACTAGCTATCTATAGGAGATGTGTCTGAAACTAAATATGAAATATAATGAATTTCCATATACACTAATTTTATTGAAGGATTATGATTTTAATACATTATGAGACAGAAATGCTTCTGTTGTACCACAACCGACTCAAATATTTAGTATATGAATGCCTGCCTGCTGTAATTGAGGGAAAGATTAACCTGCTGCCCCTATTTCCATGCCTTCCGACATCACCTTCACCTTGATCCTAAACTTCCTTTGCACAATAAGACCAAGGGTTTTTTATTGTTCTTGTTTGTTTTGATTTTGTTTTGTTTTAATAATTCCAGAAGAGTCACTATTTTATTCAATGTCTTTACCTGATAGAGATAAATTAGAATCTATTAACATCATGACAACACACTTTATTAAATTAACTAGCCTTGGGGTTCTGGACTTTATGGAAAATGGGTAAAAGCAAGTTTTTGTTGTTGTTGTTGCTGTTTTTTAGACAGAATCTCCCTCTGTCACCTAGGCTGGAGTGCAATGGTGCAATCTCAGCTCACTGCAACCTCCGCCTCCCGGGGTCAAGCTATTCTACTACCTCAGCCTCTCGAGTAGCTGGGATTACAGGTGTGCACCACCATGCCCGGCTAATTTTGGTATATTTAGTAGAGACGGGGTTTCACCACGTTGGTCAGGCTGGTCTCGAACTCCTGACCTCACAATCCGTCTGCCTAGGCCTCCCAAAGTGCTGGGATTACAGACATAAGCCACCACACCAGGCCAAAAGCAAGTTTTAAGAGAGGAGAGTAGACACAAGTAGAAGTGAGATGGAGATGCAGTGGATTGGCAGAGACTGCCTCTCTGACTTGAGAATTTCAGGCACATATAGATGGTGTATTTTCTCTATATGCTCACTAGCCAAGAAGATTCTATGAAGCTTCATTTTCTCTAGTTTGTATTATCAAAACTGACTATGATTCTATAACTATAACAATATCCTCATCGATTGAGCTTGCTGCCAATACTACTATCACCCTGTAAAACATTTGAAAATCATTGCTTAAGGCTGGATGAGGCTAGACCAAACACACAAAGTCAGTCATTTTGAAATTGGAAGATAGAAGCAAACTATTCACAATTCTGCTGAGATCCCAGGTCAGCATTTTATGAATTAGCACTGGCTTAGGTGGCAATGAATAACTTTAGACACTTGACCACTTAAATTTTGTTTTTAAAACTGTAATGTTTTTGACCTGGAAATACATTTCAGTGGACGGTCAAAATAAAGACACGGAAGCTATAAAGCTATGCCTTAAGAAGATCACTACCATAGGGAGATGAGTGAACAATATTAAACATTTTCCTATAAGCATGTCTTAAAACTTGGGTATGGGGTCATTTGTTCCAGTCAGTAGCACTTATCTCCATGAACAATGGGGCAGTTAATAAAATAATTAACACACTTGTTCTTTTACAATATTAAATTTTCCAACATAAAGTCAGGATTATTGGCTAATCCAAATTACTTTATGGCTATGATATCCAGTTACATGAAGTTACATTTGCAATTATCATTAACCAAAAGAAGCCCACAATTACCAACAAAAACACTATATTTGTAATGTAGATATCAGCTCTGAAAGGGTCAAAGAATGTGTTAGATGTTCCAGTGGATAATATATACTTACACTATTTTAGCTACTGTAGAAAGAGCAGTCAGTCATACGACCTTGTTATATAATGGTACATTTGCAGGGACTATGTGGTCGAGCAGTTCATTTTATGGAAATTAACAATAAAATGACTATACAAGGAAAAGGAGATTTTAAATGATAATCTCAGAATTACATATAGCAACAGTCAATAGCCAGGAGAAGTGGACTGTATGTAATCCATAGTAAGCACTGGCATATCTTGTGTGTATCTGGTAGTCTCCAAACAAATAGAAGGCTGGTAAAATACTTTGTCAATCTGACATAAAAGTAAATGAGCACCCACTGGATACATAGGACATCTAGTATATAAGCTCAGAATCTGGTTAGAGTTACTGGAGTCACAGACCTGAGCCAGGGCTGTCATTTTTGACTGTCATAATCAGCCAAAAAACTAGAAAGAACCTTAGGAATCACTTGGAAAAATACACTTGTTAATTGTTAAGGAAATTGATTCTAATCCTTATAAGAGTTCAGATTGATGGTTAAGGATACAAGCTCTGAAGCAACAGATCTCAAAGAGGATTTTTCCCAAATCTATAAAAATCTAGTTCCTATAAGCAACTCAACGGCATAGGAAATGTCCTTTACCAAGGCCATCTAGAATTCTACAAACTGTTGCTAAACAGGTGTTTTTGGCATTGACATTCTACATTCCACATAACAGAACACCTTACACCTTAAGTAGATCCTAAAGTTGGTGTGGAATTTAGCAGACTTCTTTAATCTATCAAGTCCCCCAACTCTATCATAAATTAAGCTCTGATGGTCAATATGAGAGTATATTATGTATTAAGTTCAAGGCATCTTTTCCCTCCTGTTGCTCACCTACCCTCATGCTATAAAAGTCACATCTTTTGCAGACTTTGTTTTATACAATCCCGACTTGTTTTATACACTCCCACTCCTCTCAGTCTGAATCAGAATACCCTCCTCCTCTATTATGAACTTGAGTACCATGAGTGATTCTTACACGTCCTTAGGTATTATCAACAAGTGCTTCATATGGAGCAGGACACTATATATTGTTTTTACATTCTATACACTTTGAACCACAGTCTCTTACTCCATTTAAAATCATCCTCAATAGAGTTACCCAGTCCATAGTAGAGAAAATAAAAATCTACTTTTATGTACTTCCATTCTCTGACTTCGATTTCTAAAACTAAGGAAGCAGATATCCTCTTGGTTGCTATAATTCCTGTTCCAAAACAAGTCATTACTTAGTATCTGCATAAAGACGTTTGAGTCTGGCCATCTCACAGCTACCTAACTATGCAACAAATCAAATAGTCACCTATGTCTACAATGCCCAGTAACAAGACAACTCAAGATGCCAATAAAATTTCCATTCAAAAACACAGGAAAAGATTTATATTTCCATGAAATAAAGTATCAGATTAAACAAAAGGCACACTATTAAGAGATATGTGGAGCTTACAAGACAATTGTGTGACTTTTATTTGACAATGGGCTAGAGAGCAATTAGTTTGAAGAGCTTCAAATTTAAGTACAGTTATTATAGAACAGATGTCAGCAAACCTTTTTCTGTGCAGGATTAGAGAGTAAATATTTCAGGCTGTGTGCAGGCCACTTAACAGTCTCTGTTGCATAGTCCCCTTCATTCATTTCTTTTCCTGACCCTTTAAAAATGTGAAAGACATTCTTAGCTTATGGGCCACACAAAAACATGCTGCAGGCCAGATGTGGCCTGTAGGCAATAGTTTGCCAATCTCCAATATAAAATTACTTGTGGTTTGCCTCAACTAGACTATGAGAACTTAGAGAAGAGGGATGGATGCGTTTTATTCACTTCAATGTTCCCACTGTCTAGTACAGTAACTTGTACATAGCATTTACTTAATAAATATTTGATGAATAACTGAGTAAATGAATAAATGAGTGAACAGATTTATCAGAAGCTAGTAACAGCATTATCACTTAACCTATTATTACAATGATAACTTCTGTTAGTTATCTGTACTGCTCACCAATAGCTGGTCTTTCTCTCACTGGCACCTAGAAGACTAACTTCGCAGCTTCCTTGTGATTGAATGTGTGACTTCTAAGCTGGAACATTTAATTGCAGATGTCAGATCTTTGAGGCCTCTTTTTCTGTCTTTCTTTCCAGCATGATGAAAGCAATGATTGAAATGGTGGCTGCTACATAAAGTCCCTAAGTGACTATTACAAGCAGAGATGCTGCTGACCATGATGGACATGCAAGGAGAGCAAGAAATAAACCTTTGTTGTTTTTAAACCACTGAGGTTTTGTGGTTATTTCTGACTACTTCATAATATAGCCCATCTTGACTGATATACTACCAATCATTATTGCTTCTTCAGGCTACATGGAGCCTTTTTTAAAACCAATATTGGGCTGTAGTACAAAGCAGAAAGATAGAAACATCTTTATCACTCTGCAAAAACAACAACAACAACAAACAAACAAAAAAAACCGACGACTTTGAGTTTTCAAATTAGTTCCTATTGGTAAAGTAGGAAAAATCTCTAAACATTTAATTTTTGTGATATGTTTTCTTTAACTAGCATTGGATAATCAGGATACTACTACTTTCTAAGGCCATGATTATAGGGCAAATTAAGAAAATAACTATATAGACGTTATTTACAATAGAATAAGTTGGCCAATTACTAGTGGCTCCTGATTTCTTGCAAACTAATTATTTTGATCATTAATACATTTATGTGGGCACTGAATAAAAAACTGGATACGATTCCAAGCTATGGAATTTTAATTATATTTAAGCCCATACTGAGAATAGATCTTTCTGATATATTTAACTCTTGCAATATAGATTATTACTTTTTAAAATCACTACAGTTACAGGAACTGTACTTATAAAAGTCTAATCAATTATTAACCCTGAGTGAGACGCCTATAGATTCAGAAACACTTAAGAATACATTAACCAATTGCAACATATGGATCTTATTTAGATCCTGATTCAAACAAACAACTGTAAAAAAAAAAAAAAAGACCCACAAGAAGTCACTTATAATACAATCAGAAAAATCTGAAAACTGACTGGTGCAATGCTCATAACTAAGGAGTATTTCTAATTTTTTAAAAGTGTGATAATGTAGTAATTTTAAAATTGAGTCCTTATCTTTTAGATATACAGACAGAAATATTTACGGATGAAAAAAGTTTTAATAACTTGATGCTATGACTTCTTTAGGAAAACTATTTCCATTTCTCTTAGCCCAGGCTAATGCCTGATGTAAGATGGGCCACAGGATGGAAATGAGGCAAGGAAAAGAGATATGGTGGCAGGGTTCTAGACCCTCATTCTGGTTTCAAACAGTAAATACGTTTTTACCTTTGCCTCTGATTATCAAAAAACAAAGAAATAAACCTGACTGAATATTTAAGCCTCAGTTTCTCCCTTACAGCCCTGTCATCTTTGGCCACACTCTGATACGTAAACCCCTCTTCCACAGTCATGTATAGTCTTCCTTAGTTGCCTTATTCTATTCTGGGCTGCTTCTTCCCTGAGCCATCTTTCCAATAATCTCTTCCCACATAGCTTTTCTACTGCATCTCTATTACTGCTGCTATATTTCATAATTAACAATTGACAATCCCGTATGCCTCATGTCTTCAAAAATGCTTTTTGACACCTCTGTCTTAACAGAAACCCAGAGGATGCTTTCCTCTGGTGGTCCTCTCTAGAGGAGGTCTTTATTCTCCAAGACCCTTGAATAATACTATGACAGAGTTTGGAGGAAAGAGAAGAACATCATTCCTCCAGCCACATATGATAATTTCCAAATCATTACTGCCACATCCTCATGTAAAATTCTATTTCTGGCTGGGCATGGTGGCTCACGCCTGTAATCCCAGCACTTTGGGAGGCCGAGGTGGGTGGATCACAAGGTCAGGAATTCAAGACCAGCCTGGGCAAGATGGTGAAACCCCGTCTCTACTAAAATTACAAAAATTAGCTGGGTGCGACGGCAGTCTCCTGTAATCCCAGCTATTTGGAAGGCTGAGGCAGGAGAATTGCTTGAACCTGGGGAGGGCAGAGGTTGCAGTGAGCCGAGATGGCGACACTGCACTCCAGCCTGGGTGACAGAGCAAGACTGTCTCAAAAAAAAAAAATCTATTCCTTTGAAGTTACTGGTTTCCGGTTATATCCAAAACTCTTTCTAAAAGGAAATAGTATAACCTATAAAACTGTTAAACCAGAATGCTCACATTTGTTTTTACCTCATCAATATTTATTGGAAGTCCAATGAACACCAAGCTAAATATGATAGAGTTTTACAAAGGAAAGAGAAAGAATCCAAAGGAATTACAAATAAGATACAAACAAATTACAAATGTAGAAGGTCCTTTTAACACTTAGAGTGTTGCTGAAGGTAAGCAGACTAAGCAGTATTATTGCTGCTTTATAGAAGTCAAAGCACCAAAATTGATAGGGAAAGGAAGAAACACTTAACTGAGAGAAGTGGAGGAGAAATTAGTTTGAGCAGTGATTTACTTATTGTTTACAAAATACAAAAGTTTTATTGATATCTTTATATTAGAAAAATCCTAAATATTCACTGATAAAAAAAACCTTAAAAAAAAAGATTATCTGGTATCCTATAAGCCGAAAATAACTAGGGCAACGATTTTATGTAAACAGTATCAAGCTATACATGATATGCTGTTTTACCTGTTGATTTATAAAAAATGCACATTTCTATACAAGCCACATAGTAGTTATGGCATATGGCACAGTAGTTAGTAACACTTGCTATAGAATCAGACTGCCTACGTCCATAACTTGGCATTTGTTGATAGCTGTGTGACCTTGGGTGATTTATTTTTCTCACTCTCAAGTAAATCATCTTTAAAAGAGGGATAAGAATAGCACCTCTCTCATGGGATTGTTGTGTAGATACAATGAGACATTCCATGGTCATTTCCTAGAATAGTGTCTAGCACATTAAGTGTATGTGCTTGATAAATATTAATAACTTTTACTTGTATGTATCTAGAAGTCATTTTTAATGGTTATACAGTATGCCATTATAAGAATGTACCATATATATTTAAATAATCCCCTACTGATAGACTTTTAAGTTGTTTCCACTGAGGCAATGCTTTTAAATGTAAGAGCAAGGAAGGAAGAGTGATAAAATCATTTATACAGTTTTGATTCATGAAAAACTATGACAATGACTTTTAACATCAAATTCAAAACCACCCCTTATATTAATATCCCCACTGCTTAACTCCAAGAGTGTAATTTGTACATCAGGAGAAAATGTTTATTGGGCTGTGTGATTGCCTATACCTACTACCCCTCACCCCAAATGATAAATCTAGAATTAAGACAATGGTGAGCATTTTCTCTTCTACACTGACTTCATCACCACAGTAGGGGTCTTAGGCTGATCTATCTCCTTGGCATACAGTGATAGAAAACTATCACAGTGAGAAACTCACACTTCTAAGAAGTAAGAAGTGCAAGTTATTTAGATTAAATCAGTACAAAAAAACCTGAAATATTTCTATCTAAGGATTCTCAGCCAGTTCTATGGTGGTGGGGTGGGGGTGGAGGGTGCCTAAGGCCTTGGGAATAACCCACCAGCTGTCTATCACTTCATCTCCTATATCATTTTTTGTTAAAAAGCTAAACTTTAGAGCTAGATATAGGTACTCCAGAACATTAACAAAATACAACCAGAAATCTGTATTTCTCAACCAAATCACTGTGGTTTAGAAAGCTTATTGGAAAGATTCATAAACATTTACCACTGTTGAAAAGAAATATTACCCCCAGTCAGATCCAATTGATCTAGCCTTCCTAGGACATAAAAATTTGGAATAAAACTTTTTAGTTAATAACTAAATCCGATGTATTCATAACACAGCAGCCTCTTACAGAAAGTAAGGATCTCATTATCAGGGGCAATCAAGTGTCACTTTATTCAGTTTTCATGCAACAATTAATTCACATGTGCCTAAAGAACTGAAGAGGCACGTCGTATTAAATCTAAAATCATTCAACTTACCGCTGAATCAAACCTTTGGTTGGTATATATGTTCTATTCCCAGAAAAAAAATTCTAAGCTTAAATAATTCACAAAAGGATCTACTACTTTTGTTTATACTATATAACTTATATACAGAGAGAATTTGTTTTCAGATACAAAGCAAACCATGATGATGATTTCTAGAATAGAAGTCTTTTTTTTAATTATTATTATACTTTAGGTTTTAGAGTACATGTGCGAAATGTGCAGGTTAGTTACATATGTATACATGTGCCATGCTGGTGCGCTGCACCCACTAACTCATCATCTAGCATTATATAATAGAAGTCTTACCTATAAATACTAAAGTCTACATTTCGGCCCATACATTTTAAATATGTTATCCTACTGGATGGCGTTGTGTCAGATGTTATAATTTAGTAAATTTATTTAAAACTAAATGATGATTCATTTTTACTATGCAGATTTCAGGTAACTAAATATGTTTGTGTAGTTTAATTACCCAAAGGTATTTTTTACTTGAATTTCAAGTCTCAAGCCAGTATATCTATGACGATAAGTGCTATTATTATATTGAATAGTATGATCAGGGTAGAACCTATCTTCAAATTAGAATACTGAATTCTCTAGGTGAATAAACACTGGTATACAAAGGCTAAAACAAGAAGTACAGATATGTATATTGAGCTATGATTTCCTCTAGAGGATGAAAATGTCTGATCATGCAAGACCTTTTTAAATGTACTGTCCAATAAGCTTTTAACATTTTCTTCACATGATCTTTCAAATTTAGAATTATGATTCACAATGAACATTTTTTAAAAACTAAACTTAACAATTACAAAACCTAGAGCATTCTTATTCTTATGTTCTTATGTGAAGTTAAATTCTTATTCTATTTTCAACTTAAAAAGAGAGACAGCCAACGTAGCATCCTCTATGAAATATTTGTAGGACAAAAGCAATGGGCTTTGTTTTTCAAAAGTTTAGACATAGAATGCATTCTAAAGACAGAGGAAAGCCAGAGAAAACTTAAGAAGATAAATGTAATGCTGAATTATCAGAGAGCAAATATCTCTTCTTTTAATGATCTGGATTCTACGACAGGTAAAAACATATTGAGCATATCTATTAGCTACAATATCATAAAGCACTGAGAGATCTTATCTAAGTTCCAAAGTCTATAATTTAATGACTGTGTAATCCTGCACAAGTTGCTTCCTGTATCTAGAAGTCACTTTTCTCATCTCAAAAATGGGGATAAAAATAGTAATTATTTCACTAGATTATTAGAAGGATTAAATGAGAATATAAAGTGACTTACCACAATACCTGCCTCAATAATCGTGGCTTCCTGCTAAATATTCACACATTTACATATACATAAACCCATATCTACACACACACATACCCACACACACACACACACACACACACACATATATACAGATATTTCTAAACACAGAGAGAGAGAAAGAAAAAGGCCCGTATTAGTGATTTTTGACTTTGAAGAAAATGATTCTCAATATTTTAATATATGTCTGTTATTTTGTTAAATCTTGGTATAATTTGGCTGGGTGTGGTGGCTCACACCTGTAATCCCAGCACTTTCGGAGGCCAAGGCAGGTGGGTCCTGAGGCCAGGAGTTCGAAACCGGCCTGGCCAACATGGTGAAACTCTGTCTCTACTAAAAATACAAAAATTAGCTGGCCATGGTGGTGGGCGCCTGTAATCCCAGCTACTCGGGAGGCTGAGGCAGGAGGATTGCTTGAACCCAGGAGGCAGAGGCTGCAGTGAGCTGAGATTGTGACACTGCACTCTAGCCTAGATGACAAGAGCGAGACTCCATCTCAAAAAACAAAAAACAAAAAACTTGGTATAATTCTTAATTCATGGTATTATTATAGTTAATTTTTACACTTCCATTTTAAATAGACTGTTGTGTAAATAAAATAGTATTAAGATCCTGTTTAATGTTATTTCTGCATTTTCAACTTTCACACTAGAGAAGTTGCCAGGCTTTTCTATAATTCTAAAAATCTAAAATGTGCCAGGTAGTATCAGAATGGCATGAAGTTTAACAAAGCAATGAACCAAGGATTTCCAACATATACCTTTGGACAAAACAGTGAAATATAAACTGGAGATACAGCCCTCAGACTTTCATACCCTCTATCCTACCAATTTCTCTGTTAAGTAATCTTGGTACCACCATGATAAAAACAAAATGGTCATTTTGCCTGAGAATTTTTTAAACTTCTTTTTATAGTGGCTCTCTTAATGATTTATGTTTTAACAATGGTTGTAATACTTTTGGAAAAAATAGTAGGGATTAGCTCTCTGCCCTACTAGTAGCAAACATGCTACCAATATCAAATCACTAAATGTCCACTATCACATAGCACCAATGATAAAATACTACTTGGCATAATAAAAGAATGAAATCCTGTCATTTGCAGCAACATGAATAGAACTGGAGGTTATCATGTTAAGTGAAGTAAGCCAGGAACAGAAAGAGAAACATGACATGCTCTCAGTCATATGTGGGAGCTAAAAAAGTTGACCTCATGGAGATAGAGAGTAGAATGATAGTAACCAGAGGCTAGGTAGGCTGTTTGTGGTGGGGGAATGGAGAGGATGAAGAGAGGTTGGTAAATGGGCTTTAACATACAGCTGGATAGAAGGAATACATTCCAATGTTCCACAGCAGACCAGGGTGACTACAGTTAACAACAATTATTGCATATTTCAAAATAGCTTGAAGAGAGGACTTGAAATGTTCCCCACACATTGACATGATAACTACTCAAGATGATGGCTAAACTGAATACCCTGACTTAATCATTACACTGTCTATGTATGTAAAAAAATACCACCTGTAATCCATAAAAAGGTACAAATATTGTGTATCACTTTAAAAAATTAAAAAAGAATCACCAATGGCTTAACAATCTTGCTTCTCAAAGTAGAGTGCTATGCCAATGTATAGAGAGGTCTTCAGGGAGAGTCATCCACCTTTGTCCTTTGCTTTTACTCAGTATTTTTATTAATTAATTAATTAATTAAGACTTTAAAAAGGTCAGGGAAAACTGGTTTAGCAGCGATTTGTATAGACAAAAACTGCCTGCTCTAGTTCCCCACTAACTCCTTATTACCCAGCATTGTGACATAGCTTCTAAACACAGTAACATACTATAAGATGATATTTAGTATAAATGTTAAATCTAGAAAAAAGCAATAGCTGGATGATCATTTATTGTGAGCTGTTAAAGAGAGATTCCTATCATTTAAAAAAAAACTATGAATGCCAACAATAGTGGATTGATCAAATAAATTATGATACTTCCATTTAGTTTCTATTCTGTATTTTAAAACAATGTTGATGAATATGTATTGACATAAAAATAAATTCAAGATGGATCAAGTGAAAAAAAGATTCATAACAGTATGCACATTTTGATCCCATTACAAAAATAATAGAAATAAACACATCTCTCCTCTGTCTTACTTGCTCCCCCTCACCTTTCTCTCCATTTATACACACAGAGTAACAAAAGGTTTGGAATGCAAAACATGCTTGCTAACACTGGGTATCTCTGAGTAAGGGAATTAGATATTCTGAATTTTTTTCTCATGTATCCATACATTTTAATTTTCCAAAAGAGAAGACACATTGTTTCTGTAACACAGACAAAAATTTAAATGAGTGAATCCTGTACTACTAGAAAAACTGGCTTTAGTCTAAGTGTTTTTCAATTATTAAAAAACTGTGATATTTTCTCTCCCCTATTGGTTATAATGCATTACTTAAAATTATAATCAAGGACTGAATAGCTTCCTTATAAATGACCTTAAAGGTCAAATCTTAAACAAAAGAATCAAATTATTAGTAAAATTAGAAGAAGAATCTTATCAACATGATACAGAGAACAATAATATAGTGAAGAGTGAAATAATGTATCCACTAAGTGCTAATTAGTTACAATTATCACCAGTCACCTCCTGACTTCTTAAGATAGTCTCTAAAACATAAAAACAGAAAAAAGGAACCTATCAATACATGATCAGGAGAATATTTGATGAATGCACAAATACTGTAGTGTACAGCCACATCAGACTTTTTGCCACAGAAGTTAGCTGCTGGAAGTATTCCTTCAACAATCTTGTGTGACAAGAGCTCTTAGATTCAGAAGATATGGGTACTATTACACAGAGACAGCATCACTGTGAAATAACCAATCAAAAATCTTCGCTTCCATTCTTTCATTACATTCTCTCTCTCTCTCTCAGTAAGATCCAAGAAACAAAAGGCAGTCAGATCTTCAATGCCCACTAAGAGGTCTCCTTAGGTTCAACTGAATGTGCAAATTCACGGGACAACCATAGGCCATCCTGAGCACCTGTCCACCCAGAATGTTACAGGACAAGAACCAATGCATGTGAGCAGGGCAGAATCAGGTATTCCTCTTCTGCAGGAGTCTCTGCAGGTTCCATGTAGTGGTTCACATAGCTACCTAGGAGTTTTTTTTCCTGGCCTCTTAGATCACGGCTTAGGTACAACTTGAGATTTACATCAAGCAGGTGAGGGAGCTGCACTGACCTAGAGGCTTCATGCCCCACCAGAGCCAGTATTTCTTGTAACAACTCAATGGCCACAGCTGCCAGAATCAAGGGACATGTCCACTTATAAGTCACCACATACAGAGAGGCCCAAAGATATGGCTTCCTGCCAGGTGTTTGTAGTGCTATCAGTTCAGATGAAGTTTACCAATTAGGGGTTATTTCTACCATAAGCAATGTTGTCTATTAACATATTTGACATACTACCCTTATCAGATTACCAAGGAAACAGAGCTAGAGTTAAAAGAAGGTCAAATTCTCATGCTGAAGGAAAAGAGTTTGCTAAACTTTTGCCCACACAGGGCAATATACTTTCTTATAGCACTGGTAAGAGTTGAGGTAAGAATGACCATTCAGTTGCTATGAGATGTTAGAAGCCAGCTTAGGGGATGGGGCTGAGGGTAGGGAGAGAATAGGAGGCTGGGGATAATGTAAGACAAGGGAAATGAATCGCAGAAAATTTTCTTGTAACTCTGAACAACATCTTATTTCTACTTGCTTTAATTCTAGGTAGCAGTTTAATAAAAATAGATCTAAATGTACTGTTTTTATTTTGTAAGCAAGTAGAGTGAGGTCCTAGACTATTTTATTTAAATAATTCATCTAGAATGAATCTATAAAATATAGATTTACCTCTTGAGCCTTAGAGGTATCAGAACCTAAGAAAATTTTATGTCTTGGCAAATAAAATGTTTATTAAAATCTTAAAGTTTTGTTTAGCTTGCTCTATGTCTAATGATAATTAGTAAAGAAAATCAATTATGACAAAAATACCTTAGTTATTATTGTCACTAGCAATTGCTGAGTGGCTATTAATTGGAGTTCAAAATGGTTCTTTGATGTAGATACATTTAAAGATCATAGACATTTCAATGTCTAATATAGTATGTGGTTCAGAGTGGGTGCTCAATAGAACTGCTGAATTGATGACATTCAGAGACTGTACTTTTGCATTCTATTTTGCACAGCTATTACCTACATAACCAAAACTTTTATCAACATCAATTAGTGTTTCTTAGCATTAACCAGAATGGACATAGCTAACCTTAAACCTACACTCAGTTCAACAAATACTTACTGAATACCTCTGTGTGCCATGCTCTGTGGTAGGTACTGGGAACATCACTTCTGCTTTCCAGGTGTTCTCTCAAAATTCTAATATAATGACAGAGAGTACAAAATTGAATGGGTGCACTGAAGAATGAGAAAAGAAGTCTTTCTGACAGGATGTCTAGGCCAAATCTTAAGTTAGAATGAGACAAACGCAGGTAAACGAAGTACATTCTGCATTGAAGAAAGAGCTTGAGCAAAGGTGTTGAGGTGAAAAAAAACATGGTAGCTGGGCACAGTGGCTCTTGCCTGTAATCCCAGCACTTTGGGAGGCCAAGGCAGGTGGATTGCCTGAGCTCAGGAGTTCAAGATCAGGCTAGGCAACACGGTGAAAACCCATCTCTGTTAAAATACAAAAAATTAGCCGGGCATGGTGGCATGCACCTATAATCCCAGCTATTCGGGAGGCTGAGACAGGAAAAACTGGGAGGTAGAGGTTGCAGTGAGCTGAGATTATGCCATTGCACTCCAGCCTGGGTGACACAGCGAGACTCTGTTTCAACAAAAAAAAAAAAAAAAAAGAAAAAAAATTGTATATGCGGTAGATCTAAATACAGTTTAGTATTGCTGAAGAAAACACTAAATACTATAGTGAGGAAGTAAGAAAAAATGAGGCTTCATCAGGAGACAAATATAAAATATTTACCTAGTAAAACAGTGGTATACATTTATTATTGATTGACTGATTGACTGACTGAGACAGGGTCTTGCTTTGTCTCCCAGGCTGGATTTGGAGTGTAGTGGTGTGATCTCGGCTCACTACAACCTCCACCTCCTGGGCTCAAGGGATCCTCCCACCTCAGCCTCCCAAGTAGCTGTGATGACAGGCACACGACACCATGCTCGGCTCATTTTTTAAAAAAAATTTTTGGAGACATGAAGTCTCACTATAATATTGCCCAGGCTTGTCTTGATCCTCCTGCCTTTGCCTCCTTAACTGCTGGGATTACAGGTGGAAGCCACCGTGCCTGGCCCAACAATGGCATTTAAAATTAATGCTTATAAATCTACCCAGTGAAAATAATGCTAGAAATGTCCCTTGTCTCCTCCTCAACCCAAAACCTTAACAATAGCATAAGCTTAATTTTGGAACATACAAATTACAGATATGTCTTATTAACTACACATCAATTAAATGCTGAGTTCATCTTTTTAGCTTTGTTTTGTATATATTCCAGGCAATGAACATAAATAATCTTCCTACCTTTAAGAAAGTTCACATAAGGCTCAGAGTTTAGTGTTTTCTACTGAAAAGTCTATAATTCACAGAATATCAAACTTCAGCATTTTATTTTGTGATGTTCCTATTCCCTACTTTCCATGTCATCTATGGTTTACCTGATAGGCAGTCATTAACTTCAACACATTCAACTTTGAAGCAACTCATGTGATCTTTCATTAAACTATGATATCCTATATTAATTTCCTTTTCTGAGTTTGATTTTTTTGACATATTTTGTTGAATGATGATTTCAAATGCTCATAATACTGCCTCTGAGCTGTTACTGTTAAAGGAAATAGTCTGGTTTCCACCACACGACAGAGCATGCTCACAAGCTAGGAGAACACAGAAGCATCTCACAAACTCATGGGTTTGCTCTCCTAACTGCACCTATGGGTCACACAGGTGTACTGGTCCAGCCTCCTCCAATCTTAAAGCTGTTCTCACAAAACGTTCCTCCCCCTCCTACCCTAACAACGCTGGAAAATACCAGGCCATTTGAAGACAGGAGAGGCTCATCACAAAGACTGAAAAAAGATCTGCTAGGTCCCTCTTGATGCATGGTCCAGAGGAAAGCAGAAATGGTTTGCCTTTCCCTGAGTACTACCCAAGCAGGTTGGGCTTACATATTTAAGACTGTGGATAAAGTCAGCAGCTATCAAATCCCTAATCTTCCTTTTAGAAAGTGGTAATTCTAAATTTATTATCTCCGGATGCTGGCTGTACAACTCCATCTCTATCAGACTCCAAAGCAGGGAAGAATCTCCCCTGACTACTGGTGTATGGGGCCTGAAAGAAGTAGGACACAAGCAGGAACCATAATTTTAGGAAGTGACTGTAATACATAATTTCAGCTCTCAGGTATGTTATCAGAAATACATTAACATAAAAGTAGTGGGCTATATATAAGAAAGAACGGTCAAGATTGTAATTATTCTGTTTTTCATACATCAATTACTAAAGAAATAAAAGAAGGAAAGAAGAAAGGTAAGGAAGAAAAAAGTAAGAAACAATGAAGGGGAAGAAAATAAGCCAATATAAAGCCTCCAATTATTTTTCAGGAAGTTATCTTAAAGTTATTGCTCCTTTAATTTGTTTGTCACTTGAGTAAGAGAAGATTGATTTCAGGTGTAAGGATTGATGGGCCCTAGGCAAAATAATTAATAGCTGGGAATAGGCAGGGTTGGGGCTGGGAGAATCAGTTTGCCTCAAAGAAAGGTATCTAGCAGCCATATTAGAGTATCCAAGCGGTTATGAAGAAGAATATAGCTTTGATCCAGGCTACTACCAGTTTCTAGATAATCTCATCTGGTAGAAGGCACACTATGGAAAGAATCTTCGTGTAGTGGCGGTACTTAAAGACAACTAGTGGGGGCCGGGCGCGGTGGCTCACGCCTGTGGTCCCAGCACTTTGGGAGGCCAAGGCGGGGGAACCACGAGGTCAGCAGATCAAGACCATCCTGGCTAACACGGAGAAACCCCGTCTCTACTAAAAATACAAAAAATTAGCTGGGCGTGGTGGTGAGCACCTGTGGTCCCAGCTACTAGGGAGGCTGAGGCGGGAGAATGGCGTGAACCTGGGAGGCGGAGCTTGCAGTGAGCTGAGATCGCGCCACTGCACTCCAGCCTGGGCGACAGAGCAAGACTCCATCTCAAAAAAAAAAAAAAAAAAGGAAAAAAAAAAGACAGCTGGTGGGAATAGTATGTTTCCTTGAGATTCACCCTATATATGAAAGAGCAAGAGCATAAAGACTCCCTGCTTGGGTGTAAGAAGCTATAGTCCCACCAGAACCCAGGAAAAAAAAGTTTGCTAGTATTAGACATATTATCAATCTTCAATCTGAGCAAACAGAGTGGCAATGGTAGGGGAAAATTACAGCTTGTTGGCACTTATGGACTCAATATAGGCACCTGATTACTGGACTAAAAAGACAGATTAATTCCCATCCAAGAATAGGATTATTAAATACCTTGGCTCAGGAACAGGTTGGGCAGAGTCCACAGGTCAAAGAGCTTAGATATTGGAAAATAAGAAAGCAGCAATATTATAACTGGTATATTAACAGGCTTTTCAGGACGTGTAAATTGTACAGTGGTGGGAAAAGCCACCAATAGAGGGCCATTAAGATCTCCACTTAAAAAAATAAATAAGTGAGCCCTTGTTCACATAGGCAGTGTCATCCAAAATATGCGTAGCACAGGAGTCAGCAAACTAAGACCTGCTGCCTGTTTTTGTATTTAAAAAAAAAAAAAAAGTTTTCTTGGAAAATAGCAATGCTCATTCATTTATGTATTGTCAATGGTTGCTTTTGCACTAAAAAAGCAGAGTTGAGCCAGGTTCCTAAGGCCTAAATATTTACTGTCTGGCCCTTTACAGAAAAAGTGTGCTGACACCTGCATTAGAGTAATACAATCTGGAAAGAACCCTAACGATCCCCAACTTCTATCCCTGCCATTTATTTTATTTCAATTTCTCACGTCAATTAAAATTTGAATGTTTTTCAAAAGCAAAATTTATACTAAAATGAAGACAATAAATGAGTAAAGATCCTGAAATCACAGGAAAGACAAATTCAAAACTAATAACTTAAATTGTGATGAAGCTGCATTGGTACTCAACCCACCCACAACTCCTAAAGGAAATTATAAAAGTAACATGTACCTCAACTTCATTGAAAAACATTTGTAGTTTTTCTTTATTAATTAGTACTCAAGAGGAGATATCATTATTAGCAATGTTTTTATTTGAATACTAAAACATAAAGTGGTTAAGTGAACTGTTTAACAAACTGGGTCATAGATCTCAAGGAATCTGCAAATATGTGCTGAGAAATTTTGGCATTCTCCAAGATAATTTGTAATTATTTTTCATCTTGGTTGTACTTTATTGTGTTAATGAGGATGGTGGTTATAGCTATGTAAGAAATATAAGTAACTGCATTTATATTTGGTTAATACCACTATATACATTTAAGAAACTTTCTAGAAAAAGAGTGTGATTTTTCTTACTTTTAGAGTTGTAAATACAGCAGTAAAATCTAAGAAATCCATATAAGAGTATGTTGGCAAAGAAAAGAGAAATAACATTCAAAGAATCATACCACCATGGTTAATGAAACTCAGGAGTGATTTTATGATTCAAATACTATTAATTATTAAAACTTCCTAAACCAAAGTTCAAACAAGATATTTAATCACCTGTAACAGTAATCACACGTATGCCAAAAAAAATTCAGAAAACATTGTTTACTTGAAGTTAAAACAAAATGACTTTAGCAAATTTTTTACATTACACTGAGCTTGTAGAATATAAACATTTACGTGTTTATCATGCTTAAGTTGTCAAATATAATACATAAAATTACATACATTTTAAAAGCATGTTAAGCAACTTCATTTATACTATTATTATACATTATTATACTATTACAAACTTTATACATTTATTAATTTACATTTTGAATAAAGACTATAACTGTTTTGAAAGTAGAAACCTTGTAGTTTTTTACTTTTTACAAATTAAGATTCTAGGGATTACTGTCAAACTTTAGTATGTTGCAGCTTTCCTCTGACAGAAAAAAAAGCTAAAATGATACATATATATACATATGTGTATGTATATCCATATTGTTACATCTATTCATCTTAAGGTTAAGATGGCAACAGAAAGAGAATTAGTTGAGCAATTCTATAATAATTCTGCTTTCAATCTAATATGTAAACAAAATGGGAAAATATTTTCAGACATCATGACAATGCAATGTTACTATGCATACTATAAAATACATCCTTACACATTTATGAATAAAAAATTAAGCCCTCTATAGATGTAAAAAAAAAGGTACATGAATATATATTTTACTCAAACAAAAGGAAATAAAAATGGAAAAAAAACCCATGGGAAATATTTAAAATCCTGAGGACCTGAAAAAATTAAAATTAAAGATTTTAAAGAGGAGAAAATCTAAAGCTTTCAATGATACAGTCTAGACATTCTGATATACTGCCAGCTAGGATATATAAATCAACTTCACTTTTCTTAAAAATTATGTTTATGATATGAATCAATAGCTTTAAAAGTTTTCATAGACTGATTCAAGAATTTCATTTTCAAGAATTCTAGTCTTCGGAAATAGAGATGTTGACAAAGTATTACACACACAGACACACAGACACACACACACACTCACTGCTGTAATATAATAATGAAATACTGTAAATAACCTAAGGCCCAACATTAAGGGAATGGCTAATTACGATGTACACATATAAAGGAATATGACATTTGACAATTTTTAATAATATGAAAATATATTTATGATATGGTAGATTTCCCTTTTTCAATGAGTAAGAAAAACTAGATGCACAATATGATGTCAATTATGTAGGGGGGAAGAGTTGGGGGAAGGGTAGAGGAAAGACAAAGAAATGTGCCAAACTCTTCTAATTTTAAATACTTCCTAGATTTGCTAAAGTAAGCATGAAGTGGACTCAAAAAGAGAAACACTAAAAGAAAAAAAGAAATGGACACTGAGCGACTGATCATTTGAATGCTATTACCAATTACTTATAATTACAATAATCTTATCTATCAGTGAGACTTAACATCACGAACAGGAAAGCAGGGTTATGATACAGGGGAAGAACACTTTGTAAAGGAATAATGATCAAAATAAAATCCTCTTTGATTATAAACTCTGAAAAATAAAAAATCAGTAATACTTATTAGTATTTGATTTTTAAATACCTTGACAAAATTAAACCGCAAAAACTATTTCAAAAAACGAGTCATTCTGGGATTGGGAAAACTTTTTACAATGGAGAAGAAAATGTATGAGAAAGAATATGAAGAATAAAACAAGGGATAAATAGCATCAGCACCAGAATTAGTCCTATCTAACTTTTTAACAATCTTACTGGAAACATATAAAGCCTCTTTGGTTAGCCAATGAACAGATAGTGAAATGGTCAGGCAATGAGATAAACAGCAGAATTATCTCTAATTCTGAAATATCTCTGTGAAGAATGGTAAAAATCGTAGATTTGACTAAAGTAAGGCATTTAGGGAGAAATGGCAAAAATATATTTATAGAACAAAATAATCATACCCTATCAATCACTATAAAAAAAAGGAAACTTGAAAGTAATTGCTTTTTCCATTTCACCTGTGAAGTCTTCTGTTTAATTCTGTAACAAAATTCTGGGCATTCTTAAGAATACTAAAAACAAGTAAATATCTTTTAAGTTTAAAAATGTCACTATATTTTGGAATATGTGAGATCAGTCCATGCCTCAGTTAGGTCCTGAAATAATCAGTTTATAGTGCATACAACATGAAAGCAGACAAATACAATTAACCTTCACTACTGTGGTAAGGAAACATATGGTGAAAATTTATCAAGTGTCACAAGAATGAATGATAAAATTTGTTTTTTTTTACAAAACATATAATTAAAAGATATATAAAGTATGCCTCTCCAGTGAAACTTTTCTTTTCTTTTTTTCTTTTTTTTTTCTTTGAGACAGGGTCTCACTCTGTCATCCAGGCTGGAGTGCAATGGGTGTGTTCAAAGCTCATTGCAGCCTTGACCTCACAGGCTCACGCAGTCCTCCCACCATGGCTTCCCAAATATCTGGGACTTGTAGGCCTGCACCACCATGCCTGGCTTTTTTTTTTTTTTTTCACTTTTTGTAGAGACAGGGTTTCACTATGTTGCCCACGGTGCTCGCGAAGTATATATACTCAAGCCATCCACCTGCTTCGGCCTCCTAAAATGCTGGGATTACAGGCATAATCCACCGTGCCTGCCTCCAGTGAGACATTTTTAAGGTGTGGCTCCATGCATTTGAAGCTTCCAAACACCCAAAAGAATCTCACCAGTCATCAATAACCAAGATCCTCCCTGATCCTGTGCTAGAGAAATCCTTAAAGGAACTAGAAGAATTTCCTTTGACTTTTTTTTTTTTTTTTTTGAGACGGAGTCTCACTCTGCCCAGGCTGGAGTGCAGTGGCGCGATCTCGGCTCCCTGCAAGCTCTACCTCTCGGGTTCACGCCATTCTCCTGCCTCAGCCTCCCAAGTAGCTGGGACTACAGGCGCCCGCCACCACGCCCTGCTAATTTTTTGTATTTTTAGTAGAGACGGGGTTTCTCCGTGTTAGCCAGGATGGTCTCAATCTCCTGACCTCGTGATCCGCCCGCCTCGGCCTCCCAAAGTGCTGGGATTACAGGCATGAGCCACCGTGCCTGGCCTCCATCAACATTTCTTGATTGAAAAGTAATTTTTAAATGTATTTACATTCAGATTATTAAATAACATTTTAATTATGCTACTATATTTACATATCTAACTTAACAGTAAATTTCCACTACACTAATGCATTAAGGTAAAATTGTTTTACTGTATACAAACTTAACAGTAACGGTAACTGCAATAGGACAGGAAAGTTCTTTACGGGTTACCAGTACTAAATTACCAAGTGTGTATATTTATTGTATATGTAGAAACTAAGTAGAAAACTTTTTTTTTAATTGTCAGAACCGGCTTTCACACATTTGAAAATATTTTCATATTAAAAAAGCCATTGCCAACTCTTCAGTTAAATATTTATAAATGATGTTAGACTATATGCAAACTACAGAAATAGATACATGACTTTTAATACAAGCAAATAATATCATAATAAACAATTTATACACAGTACTTCTCAGTGTTCTTCATCTGGAAGTCTTTGTTCTGTTGTTGCCTCTAAAATATCAGCAACATTACAAAGGTACACATGCAAGTAAGTAGTTATTGTAAAAAAAACTATATGCAAGCTTTTCATTGATTTACTCACTTATCCATCAAATACACTTCATAAAACACTTTCATTGTGTTCCAATGACAATTTACAAACTCAGATGGCCAAAAGAAGTTCTGACCAAGCTCATATAAGGCCACTATGTTCTTCTGGAATGCCATGTTTAATACGCAAAAAAATGCATTCTGGCAGGAAGTGTTTAAATTAGTAATTCAAGCATACTTTTTGCTTAAAAGACATTTTTTAAGCAAATCTTTTAAAGTCAGACAGAATTAAATAATAAAATCTATTTGAGGAAACTTCAAGCATTTTTTCTGTCCTACATAGTAGTTAGCGATAATGGAAAAATATGTTAGGAGATAGAATCAAACTTTATAATACTTTTTTCAATTATTTTTAATGAAGTCATTAAAGAGAAATGACAGTGGAGAATATTAAGTAGTAAACAACTAAGAGCCTCAGAAAACCTCTTTTTTAAAAAAAGCATTTGCAATGCAAATAAATAAAAGCAATCTGGAAAGCCAAAAAAAAATTCACCTATTAGGGCATGTTAAGCCACCCATGGTCTAAACTTCCTTCTTAATAAAATCGCAAATACTGAAAAAAGACCGATAGAAAAAAAATTTAAGTATAAAGCGATGAGATAGGTTTGAATTCTGGCTCTTCCCACTTACTAGCTAAGGAATATTGAACAATTAATTTAACATTTCAGTACTGGATTCACTATCTGGAAAAGATGGACATTACTTAATTTGTAGGTTTCTGTAAGTATCCAAGAAATAGTACCAGGGGAAAGTATTCATCGAAAGTTTAAATGCTACAGAAATGTAATACGTATTATAAGAAGAAAGTAAGGGCAAGGGGAAATACAAAGAAAACAATGCAGACCCCAAATGAAGTAAAGGGTAGGGAGGTGAGAAATTTTGAAAAACAGCACTATAAAAATAGTATTCATTGTGAAGTTTAAAGTATTGAAATGTACAGGGTAAAAAACATCATTCTTGATGTAATGTCTTCTGGAATAAACTATGAATCACATTGAAGATTTTAATATCTGTTCTTTAAAATCAATAAACTTGAACCAGATTTACACTAGTGCTTATTGCATGACCCAGAAAACAAAAGCAAATTACAAAGCAGCAATAAAACAACAACAACTCAGTACGTTTTTAGAATCTAACTTTATTTTTTTTAACTAGGAAAAGAATTTTGTGGACATTCTCTTCATGCAGCTGCTAAACTTTAAGATCTCAGATTCAAGGGAAGAAACCTAAGTAATGAGAGTACTGCAAATTCATTTGGTTAAATTACAAACCCTAAAGCATATTGTTGTGGGATTTTCTAGCACATTGAATTTAAAATTGGAAAAAATTTATCCTAGTATTGCAGTATGGGTTTCTAAGAATTATAATCTTTCTACTAATTAAGTAACAAGGTCTTCATACAGTCCACATTCCATGACCACAATGCCATTAAATGTACATAGAAATCAATAACAAAAAAAGATATTCTCACAGGCTTGGGGCAAAAACACTTCTAAAAAACTCAGGAGTCACTGAAAAAAAAAATCACAATAGAAATTAGAAGACACTTATAAAAAAATAACAAAAACCTTATATAACAAAGCCTGTGAAATATAGCTAAAGCAGTACTTAAAGGATAATTAATGGCCGTAAGTACTTAAAGTTTAAAAAGATAAAAGGCTGAAAATTAATGAGAAAGTACATAAATTTAAAAGTTAAAAGTCAGCAGAATACATAATGAATAAAGCAAAATTAAAATGTAGAAGGCAGAAAAGACAGTTACAAAAATAAATGGAATAGTAAATAGCACACAATAGAAAATATCAGTAATACAAAAAACTGGTTCCTTTTCAAAAGGATTAACAAAATTGCTAATTTTATTACAGGGTTATTCAAGAACAAGAGAAGCATAAATAAAAATATTAAATATTTAAAATGAAACAACAAATAATGCATACATTAAACAGATAAGAGAATATTAAGAACTTTATGCCAATGAATGTGAAAACACAGATGACTTAGATGAATTCACAGAAAAATACAATGTATTATCTAAAGAATAAACTGAGACTCTAAATAATCCTTTGACAACTAAAAAAAAATTACATCAAAAGTTAAAAATGCCCTCACACACACAAAAAGCAACCTTAATAGGTTATAGATGAATTTCACTATGCATTCAAGAAACACAATTCTAATCTTATACAAAACTTCCAGAGAATAGAAAAAAGGTATGGACTCATTTTTTAAAAAGGGCAATTACAGGACAATCTCACTTCGTAAACAGAAATGCAAAATGCCAAAACTAAACATTTTTAAACTAATCCAGAAAGTATAAAAAAGATAACATGACAAAGTCTGCTTTGGTTAAATTTAGGAAATCATAGAAATATAATTCATTACATTAACAGATTAAAAGAGAAAAAACTATACAGTCATCATCTCAATAAACACATTTAATATAACTCAATATTTGTGCGTGATATAAACTTTTATACAAAAATTTGAGCTTTCTAAATATAATAAAAGGCATCCACAAGAAAAAAAGAGTAATAATTAAAGGTAACACCTGGAATGTATTCTTTTTATGATTGGCAACATTACAAGAAAATGCTCATTATCAGCATTGTAGATTCTAGCCCACAAAAAGCCAAAAGAAGAAATAAAAGGCATAAGGTTTGGAAAAGAACAAACAAAAGCATTATTATTTGCTGAGAATGATCATCTCTTTTAAAAATACCCAAGAATCCACAAATACGTTATCAGATTTAAAAAGAATGTTTAGTAAGCTTTCTAAACAAATATATTTAAAAAATGTACAAAAGACAACTGCATTTCTTTATATAAGCAAGAGGTAGAAAATGAATTTTAAAGTACCAAGACTACACATAAGAAAGTTATAGGGAAGATTTCAAAACTTTGAGAGACATTAAAGTAGAGTAAAATATAAGGAGAGGTATTCCATGGTCTTGGACATAAAATTAAATTATAATAATTAGATCAATTCCAATCAAAATCCCCACAAGATTTCTTACAGAACATGCCAAACTGATTATAAAATTTCTAACAGAGAACTATGTGACATGTCTTACATTATCAACTACCAAGACTTATCTAAACTTACAACAATTAAGGGAAGATTTAGAACTACTTCACCAATGCAACACAATAATGAGTTCAGAAGGTGACCCATACACATATGGAAATACAATTATAAGACCAAGTAGACACTGAAAATCAATGGTAAAGAAAAACCTATTCAATAAACGGCCAGGCGCGGTGGCACACGACTGTAATCCCAGCACTTTGGGAGGCCGAGGCGGGCGGGTCATGAGGTCTAGAGATCGAGACCATCCTGGATAACACAGTGAAACCCCATCTCTACTAAAAATACAAAAAATTAGCCGAGCGTGGTGGCACGCGCATGTAGTCCCAGCTACTCAGAAGGCTGAGGCAGGAGAATCGCTTGAACCCGGGAGGCGGAGGTTGCAGGGAGCGGAGATTGCGCACCACTGCACTCCTGCACTCCAGCCTGGACGACAGAGCAAGATTCTGTCTCAAAAAAAAAAAAAAAAAAAAAAGAAAAAAAAAAAGGAAAAACCTATTCAATAAGCAATGAAGGGATTGTTAATCAAAGAAGGCAAAAATAATTAGATCCTTATCCCAAACCCTGAAAGGAAATTTAATCCAGGTGCAGATGGGTATAAAGACCTAAATGTGAAAGATAAAGCTTTAAAACTTAAACAGACAAAAAAAGAATTCTAGGAGACTTTCTTAAACACAACACACGCACACACACACACACACAAAAGATAATTTCTACTAAGTTAAAATTAACTATTTCTATTTATCAAAGACAACACAAATCACAAATTTGGAGAAGATATTTGCAACACACTTAAGAAGCAGATCAGTATCAGAACATAAAAAGAATCCCTAAGAATCTAAAGTAGAATCATGAATGCATCATATACTTATAAAAATGTATTTATCTCATTAGCAACTGGGGAAATGTAAATTAAAATTATAAGATGCCATTTCACATCCATCACATGGCAAAATTTAAATCTAAAATGAGGGACACAAAAGCCAGGAACAGAGAAACAGCAAAACAATGGAAACTCTCATACTCTGATGGTGGGAATATAATATTGACACAATAATTTTGGAAAACGTAGTGAATTTATCCTATAAAGTTGAACATAAGCATACACTGTGATCTTGCAATTCCACCTAAACATACCCAAGGGTAGTGTTTCTCAAAGTATCCATTGTGAGCAAACTCTTGTTTTTCTTTCTTTCTAATCTTTTGCTAATTAATACTTACGTAAAATACAATCAAAATGAATTACTAAATTCTAAAATACTAAATTTCTAAAATGACTGCAAAAGTGATCATGTACTTGGATGTTGCAGCAACGTGAAGATGCCATAAAATTTTCTAAAAAGTCTCAATATTTGTACTTATTTTGTGCAGACCAGTGACAGCTTACGGATCACCACTGTGATTCATGGGACACATTTTAGAAAGTATTGTGCTAGAGCAGTGTTATCCAAAGAACTTACTGTGATAAAAGAAATGTTCTATATCTGCGTTGTCCTCTATGTCCACTGTCATATGTGGGCTGTTAAGCACAAATAAAAGAGATGAATAACTAACTTTTAAAATTTCATTTAAATCAAATAAAATTTAAATGTAAGTCATGATGTATGGCTAGTGGCTACTGTTGTAGTAGTGTAGCCTCAGAGTAATTCTTGAACATATGCACCAAGAGAATTTATACATAATCAAAGAAGTTCATTGGATCACGCTGGGCAAAGTGGCTCATGTCTGTAATCCCAGCACTTTGGGAGGCCATGGCAGGAGGATCGCCTTGAGCTTAGGAATTTGAGACCAGCCTGGGCAACACAGGGAGGCCTTGTCTCTACAAAAACTAAAAATAAGCCAGGTGTAGTGGCGCCAACCTGTAGTCCCAGCTACTCAGCAGGCTGAGGTGGGAGAATCACTTGAGCCCAGGAGGTCGAGGTTGCAGTGAGCTGTGATTGTGCCACTGCACTCTGGCCAGGATGACAAAGCAAAACCCTGTCATAGAAAAAAAAAAAAAAAAAAAGAATGAAAGAAAGAAAGATAAAAGGATACAAAGAAAAAAAGAAAGAGAAAAGAAAAAAACTTCATTGGATCAGTATTCCTAACAGCAAATAAATAAACTTGAAATAACTCAAATACCCATCACTAGTAGGATGGATAAATAAATTATAATACATTTAAATAGAATGCTTCAAATCAATGAACATGAGCAAACTATAGCTACACACACCAACACCAACATATGTATGAATCTCAAATAATATAATACTGGGTGAAATAAGCCAGAGAATGCATACGGTGTAAGTCCCTTTGTATAAATTTTATAACCAGGCCAAACTAAATATACTGTTAAAGATAAATAGACTATATAACTATTTTTTAAAAAGCAAGAGATGATTAAACCCAAAATTCACATTAGTAGTTACCTCTGGGAGGAGTCAAGCAGATAGGATAAGAGAGCAACACAGAATAATAAAATGTTTATATTCTCATTATTATGGTATTACAGGTTCATAGATATTTACTATTAAGCTTCAAAATTTACTATGTTGTGTATTTTATTTTGTATTAAATATTAGGCAATAAAAAATTTTAAATGTAAATGCTAAAGTATTTTGTAAAAACAGTGGTACTGAGACACAATTGTTATGAAAGAAAAGTGCATCATATAATGAAAAATGGGTCAGTTCAATAAGAAGATATAACAGTTATCAACATATGTGCACCTAACAATACAGCCCGAAAATACATAAAGCAAAAACTCACAGAATTGCAGGAGAAATAGACAGTTCAACAATAACAGTTGGCATCTTCAACACTACACTTTTCATAATGAACATACAAATCTAAATAGAAGATGAGCAAGGAAATAGAAGGCTTGTACAATCCTAGAAACTAATAGACATCTATAGGAGACTCCACCCCAAGTAGCAGAATACACATTGTCTCTTTTTTTTTTTTTGAGACGAACCCTTGGGTCTGTTGCCCAGGTTGGAGTGCAGTAATGTGATATTGGCTCACTGCAACCTCTGCCTCCTGGACTCAAGTGACAGAATACACATTCTTCTAAAGTAAATACACAGCATTTTCCAGGATAAGTCACATGTTTATGGTATAGAAAACAACCACCAATATATTTTTTAAAGTTTGAAACCAAACAAAGTGAGTTTATCAGACTGTATGGAATGAAATGAGAATTTAATAGAAGAAAATTTGGAAAATTCATGAATATGTGGAAATTCAACAACATACTCCTAAATAATCAATAGGTCAAAGAACAAATCAGAAGGAAAGTTAGATATACTTTGAGATAAATTAAGACGAAAACATAACATATGAAAACTTATAGTATGCAGAAAAAGCAGTGCTAAGAGGGAAATTTATAGCTGGAAATGCCCACAATAAAAAAGATCTCTGCTGGGCATGGTGTCTCAGGCCTGTAACACCAGCACTTTGGGAGGCCAAGGCAGGTGGATCACCTGAGATCGAGAGTTCAAGACCAGCCTGACCAACACGGAGAAACCCCGTCTCTACTGAAAATACAAAATTAGCTGGGTGTGGTGGCACATGCCTGTAATCCCAGCGACTCAGGAGGCTGAGGCGGGGGAATTGCTTGAACCTGGGAGGCGGAGGTTGCAGTGAGCCAAGATTGCACCATTGCACTCCAGCCTGGGCTACAAGAGTGAGACTCCATCTCAAAAAAAAAAAAAAAAAAAAAAAAAAATCTCAATAACAGTCTTATACCATAAGAAAATAAACATTACAACAGAGATAACAAAACTGAGGCTAGAACAAAAGAGAAAAATAAACCCACAAAAGAAAAGTTTGTTCTTTAAAATAATCAACAAAATTTACAAACCTTTAGCTAGACTACCCAAGAAAAAAAAGAGAGAAGGGCAAAATTAGGAATGATAACAAAAATGTCACTACTGACCTTATAGAAATAAAAAGCCCAGGACTAGATGGCTTCACTGGCGAATTCTACCATTCAAGAAAAATTAACGTCAATCCTTATCAAGCTCTTTAAAAAAACAGAAGAGGAAAGAATACTCCTTAACTCATACTGTAAGACCAGCATATCTTGACACAAAAGCCAAAGAAATCCCAAGAAAACTATAGATCAATAGCTCTTATAAATATAAATCCAAGAATACTCAACAAAACACTATAAAATTTAATCTAGAAGAATTATTATATCATAATTAAATGATTATATTAAACCATATGATCATCTCAACAAATGCAGAAAAAGCATATGACAAAATATAACATCCTTTCATGACCACACACACACACACACACACACTCAACAAACAGAACAGAAGGAAATTTCCTCAGCCTGACAGAACATCTGTGAAAACCTCAAAACTAACATAATGGTAAGACAGTAAAAGCTTTCCCCTAAGTAATCAGGAACAAGAAAAGGATGTCTGCTCACACCTCTTCTATTCAATATGGTACTAAGCATTCCAGCCAGGGAAACTGGGCGAAAAAAAAAAAAGAAAAACAGAAATGAAAAGACATCCAGATTAGAAGTAAAACTATTTCTATTTGCAGATGACATAATCTTATGTATAAAAAAACCCAGAAGAATCCACTAAAATATTTTAGAGCTAATAAGGTCTGCAAAGATGCAGAATACAAAATTAATATGCAAAAAGCAGTTGTATTTCTAAAAACTAGCAATGAACAAACCAAAAATGAAATTAAGAAAACAATTCTGTTTACAATAGCATTAAATGGAATAAAATACTTAAGAATAAATTTAGCCAAGAAGTGTAAGACTTGTCCACTGAAAACTACAAAACACTGTTTAAAAAATTAAAGGAAATGTACAGAAATGAAAAGACATACTGTTCATGGATTGGAAGAGTTACTACTGTTAAGATGGCAATAATTCCCAAACTGATCCACAGACTCAATACAATCTCCTACTAAAATTTCAACAGTCTGTTTTTCATTTTCAGAAAGGGACAAGCTGATTTTAAAATTCATATGAAAATATAAGGAACCCTGAATAGCTAAAACAATCTTAGAAAAATCAAGAAACAAAAAAAACTATAGTTAGGAAACACACTTCTTGATTTCAAAACTTACTACACAAAGCTACAGTAATCAAAACAGTGTAGTATTGATATAAGGAGAGATGTACAGACCAACAGGATATTACTGAAAGCCTGAAATACACCCATATGTCTTTGATTTATAGATTTTTGACAGGAGTGCTAAGGCAATTCAATGGGGGGATACAGTCTCTTCAAGATATAATGTAAATTTTCATAACCTTGGATTAGGCAATAATCTATTAAATTAACACCAAAAGTTAAAGTAACAAAAGAAAAAATAAATGAGACAAAATTTTTGTGGATCAAATGACATTATAGAGAGTGAAAAGACAGCACACAGAATGGGAGAAAATATTGCAATCATATATGATAAGGGTCTAGTATCCAAAATGTATAAAGAACTCTTACAATTCAATAATAAAAAGATAATGAAAAGGCAAACACCAAAAAGTGGAAAAGGATTTGAATAAACATTTCTCTAAAATGGAAAAGAATTTGAATAAACATTTCTCTAAAGAAGGTATGCAAATGGCTAATAAGCACATGAAAACATTTGGAACATTATTAGCCATCAGTAAAAGCAAATCAAAACCAAATGAGATAAAATTTCAACCTCACTTGATGGCTGTAACAAAAAAGACACAAGTGTTGGTAAGGAAGTTGAGAAACTGAAACCCTCGTATGCTAATGAAAATGGTGCAGCTACTTTGAAAAACAGTTTGGTAGTTCCTTGGATGTTAAACATAGAGTCACCATGAGACCCAGCAATTACATTCCTAGGAATGTGTTAAAATATATGTTAACACAAAAACTTGTACACAAATGTTTACAGCAGCATTATCCATAACCAAAAAGTGAAAGCAACCCAGATGTCCGTCATCAAATACTGACTAATGGATAAACAAAATGTGGTACATCCTCATATGAAAAATTACTTAGCCATAAAGGAGACTGAAGTACTGATGTACACTAGCATATGAACGAAACCTTATTCTAAGTGAAAGAAGCCAGACACAAAAGGCCACATATTATATAAATCCATTTATATGAAATGTCCAGAATAAGCAAATCTATATAGTTAGAAAGTAGACTAGAAGTTGCCAGATGATATGGGAAGGAGGGAGGTACTTGGAAGTTACTGCTAACAGGTATAAGGTTTCCTTTCAGGGAGATAGAAATATTCTGGAATTAGATTTGGTGATGGCTCCACAAAAATGTGAATATGCTGAAAACCAAGGAATTGCATGCTCTAAAATGATTTAAATTGTAAATTTCATGCTATGTGGATTTTACCTCAATAAAAAATGAAATCCACCCCTCTCCCCCACAGAAAGCAAGTACTACAGTACTAGGTATACAGTAATTACTCAACAAATTTCAGTTATTTTTCCTCTTTGCTTTCTTGTTCAAAAGATATTGCCATAGTCCTAACTAGCTAGAAGTACAGCTGGAGTGCAAAACCACAGCATAACAATTATTCTATGGCTAGCTCCCACTGACAGATTTCCATAAATTTCTAGTGCTATCCAAATTCCTCCCTTGGTTCAAAGCAAAGTGAAGAATGGATGATGCACGAAATCCACTTGCCACAAGATTTCTAGCTTCTAAAGAGCTAAGGTGATGTCCAATTTCTGGGTACAATCACTGGGCAGCTGAGAACCAGTGAATACACAGGTTGATGCCACTGTCTAGTCAAGCCACAGTCCAGTCAATCCATCACATGTTACCAGAAACTCCCAGCAACTACAGGAAAATGCTTCTTTTTTACCATTTCCCACAATGTGGTCAATATGACTCTTGCTGGCACCACTCCTCAGACACTAACATCACTAATGAAATTCTATTTCTTTGCTCCTCCTGCCTCACCCTTTGAGCACTGCAGTACTTTCTGGGACTACACAAGAATTCATGTCAGAAGAGTGGACTAGACTATTCCAACATCCCAGGATGAGACAGGGCAATTTTTCACAGAGAGGCTTATCTCATATCCACCCTAGGAAATTTATTCACTTCTTTTCTCAAGGGAGCAAAGTAGTAACTTCAGGCCTTCTGGGGGACTTTTCAACCACAGAGTTCCCCCTGAGTACATTCAGTCCCCTGTTTTCTCATCTATTCTTTTCTCTTTTAGTGGTTTTCTTATCATTTGTCTTTTACTGAACAAGTCATGTTACCTTGACCCTCCTTTTGAATATGTTCTTCCTCATTCCTAGGAAAGCCTTACTCTTCTCTACTCTCCAACTCCAAAACAGCAAACTGCTCTTCATTCTTCACGTCAGTGCTCCCTGAAGAAGACTTTCCTAGTGTCCAAAAATAGATTTGGCAGCTTCTTTTCTCAGTTCTTATTTTCTCACAAAACTCTCTGCTAAAGCATTTGCCAGGCTGTATTATTATTGTTGATTTTCAACATAGGTATGTGCATATCCTCACTAAACCATAAATTCTTCAAAGGCAGATGTTGTGTTTACTCATACTCGTAATTCCAGCACCTAATAAGTAGTAAGCATTTAAAAAATAATTTCTTAAATAAATGGGTGGGAAACCAAAAAAGGCCTATCAGGAGACTTAATATATGTTAACATTTCTCGAGTCCTACTGAGACGGACCAGGCATTGTGTCAACAACTTTGTATGCATTATCTCTCTGAATCTTCCAAAAAACCATGAGAAGGAGGTAGTTAGTAAACTTTTTTTGAACAGGTAAAATAATGCTTTACAGAGAGTGAATATTTCAGGATCTGAACTTAAATTAATCATCACCAAAGTTTATGCTCCTATTCACATTAGACTTCAAAGGGAAAGAACGATGAATAAATTGATATAAGAGGATTGTTTCAAGACAGCATATTTAAGTTGGGAATTATCTATAGTATCTTACTAGAGGCTTCTTTGTGAGGCTTTCTAAAATAAACAACCCTATGTATGAGATCTCACAAACAATGGTTTCTCTAGTTTTGCTGCTTTTGTAACTCGTGTCTTTGCACATGCTGTTCCCTTAGTCTAGGAAGCCCTTACCATCTTATGCAATTGTAGAATTCCAACTCGTAACTTAAAATTTAGCTAAGGTATCACTTTGGACTTAGGGCCATTCTGCCAAAGGAGGTATTCTCATCATAAGTGGTTGCTTGCTGTTCTTTACAATTACTTCATTAAATGAATACTCTAGATGACCTTATACATTTACTTACATGTCTTTCTCCCCTAGTCACTCTAAATTTCTTCAAAGGCAGAGTTCCCTTCTTATTCATCTTTGTACCCCTAGTGCCTGTGTGGCACAAACACAAACATTTATCAAGGCACTTGGTGAAAATATTGGTTAACAATTTCTACATCTCCCAATTTGGCCTTCTGGTATATTCAGATATTATCTGCTTAATTCTGGCCAAGCAGGATGTAAAAAACATCTAGAATTGCCATTGCCCATGATCCTTTTTAAAACTTCCTCTGTCTCCACGTAAAATGTACTCCATTTCTTTTGGTTGCAGAGCCCTTACTTCAATTCAGGTTTGTATGACCCTTAGTAAAGGTCATGGTCTTAGTTATGGCTTGAGCTAGATTTGAAGGTGCAAAAGAAAACAAAGTAAGAACTTGATAATCTTGGTGATTGACACTAAAAGTAAAAAGACAACCATCTTATATGATCATAAAAGTTAAATGAGTGCATCATTAACTAAGAAGGGGAAAATTGAGGATGGCCAGGATGATTTGATAAGAAGTGACACCTGATTTGGGATTTGCAGTAAAACTATGTTGGGGAGACGGTGGATAAGGCAAGAGGCACTGTACAAAAGACAGCATGTGAACAAAGCCAAGGAGACCTGAAGGAGCACAACATAATCTTGAAGAGGAAGTGGGTTGGTTAGCTGCGATGAAAGACATCATAAGGAGAAAAGTAATGGGAGATGAAGCTGGAGGTCTAAGTTGACATAAGATATAAAGATGAAGGACTTACACTTCAGACTGAAAATAGGATTTTATATAAACCAAGAAAAAGGAACAATCCACAAGGTTTTTAATCAGGGTAGTGACATAACCAGGTTCATGTTTGGTAACAACTCAGCAAAAGACAGAATATGGCCCAGAGTACAGAAAAGTCAGAGGCAGATTAATTAGCTAAGGAGACTACTTACTACCATTCTTTAGTCAAGGAATGAACTAAAGTAGCAGCAATATGCATAACACAAAGATAGAACTGAGTGGACTTAGGGATTAGGAAGGAAAACAATTCTATAAGATTTGGTGATAGGCTGACTATGGAGGTAAAGAAGCGGTGGAAGAGGACTATGATATTTCTAACTTGGGGAATTGGGGTAGACAGGGACGGCACCATCCAAGAAAGTAAATATAAGCAAAAGAGGTTTGTGGGAGATGTTAATGAGTAATTACATAAATACTGAGTTTGAAAGACCTCAGGGACTCACTGCTAACCACTCAGTCTACAACTTAATCATATGCTGAATTATTTTGATGTGTTAAGTAGATTTCTCAACCAGTCACAAAATCTTTGAAAACCTTGCATTTTCTTTCTTTCATAACATCACTAGTATATAAAAAGCCTTCATTAAGGTTGGGTGCAGTGGCTCATACCTGTAATCCCAGCACTTTGGGAGGCCAAGGTGGGCGGATCACAAGGTCAAGAGATTGAAACCGTCCTGGCCAACATGGTGAAACCCCATCTCTACTAAAAATACAAAAATTAGCTGGGTGTGATGGCACACGCCTGTAGTCCCAGCTACTCGAGGGGCTGAGGCAGGAGGATCACTTGAACCTGGGAGGCGGAGGTTGTGGTGAGCCAAGATTGCACCACTGCACTCCAGCCTGGTGACACAGTAAGACTCTGTCTCAAAAAAAAAAAACAAAAAAAACAAAAAAAAGCCCTTCATTAAGACAATACTAACAACAAACCCTTGGTGAACTGTTTGACTTGTGTGAACCATGATTGTGTACATAAATTAGGAAACAATTTTATTATCCATTCTAGGATTAAGAGGGGAAGTTTTCAAAATTTCTAGATTGCTATATACAAATTCTAACATACTTAATAGCATAAAGACAATGGAGAAAGAAGAGAAATGACATTTCCTCTTTACATTTACTAGTAGGTAACAGTCTATCTGCCTTTTATCTTGGAGCAATTAGTCTCCAGTACACTTGAGAAAGTGACCTAATCCAAGTTGTTTTTTATTTACCAGTTATAAGCACTATGGGGGGTCAGATATTAGTTCTGCCACATTCTGTATAACCTCGAGCAAGTTACTAAACTGAACCTTTAATTTAAATCTATAGAAAGGCATAAAAAGACCTAACTCACAGATAAGGATTAAATGCCATACATACAAGCATCTATATCTATGTCTGGCATATGATAAGCCACCAAATTAATATCTTTCTTTCCTTCATGTGTTCTTCGTAAGAGAGGAGACAAATCTATGTATATTTATAGGTTTCTAATATGAACATTTTAGAAGTTATATTTTAATGTTCAAATTTAGCAAAGCATAATGGTTAATAAGTACTGAAATTAAATCTCATTTAAAATTTACTAGTCGTGTAACCTTGGTTGAGTTCACCAAAATATGCTTTCTCATCTGTAAAATGGGAATAAAAATTGTACTGAATTTGAAGGTGACTGTGTGGATATAAATGACATAATGCATGCACAGTATGTATTTACTATGTACCAGTTAGCATGCTTATCAAAAGTAAGCTGCTATTATAACCATTACATTCCATTTTGTCAAATAGGAAAATATAATACACCTCTTATTACACAGACATAATGATGTATTTGTGTGTATGTGTGCACGTGTGCGCCACTGAGGAATACATGAGGACAAAGTCAAAGGGAACCAAGAAATTGAATTCAACAGTCACCAAACAATATACCACAAAAAGCAGTATCATCTTATAGTAAAACATAAATTTTTACTGAGGAAAATAAGAGGCAGCAGGAAAATCACCAACTAAATTTTAATCTTTGTAGAGTAACTACCAAAACTATTATTTTTACATAAATTTGGATGACCACAGGAGACATGAAAAATTTTTATAAGGTATTTTCATGTAGTTTCCCAGAAATAAGGACTTTAGGAATAACAGATTTTACATAATATTTACTGAACTAATTTTAATTTGCTTTTAAGAAAGAAAGACACAGATAAACATTAACAGGTACTTTTATTATACAAATGAATAATAATAACAATAGCATATATTTTTCCCACACACAAAAGGTATTTCTGACTTACCCACTAATCATCTTATATTTATTTATTTCCTCTTAGCAACAAGTATCCTTCACTGAGTCATCTACATTATTTTACCTGGTCTCCCGTGTCTCCCAACAACACATTTGATGAGAAAGTTGACTAAAATACATGGCATAATCCTTGTCTAGGAAACTTTTTCTTCTGTGCTTAAAAAAGTCACGGGAATACTAGACTTAGAACCTGGTTCTCAGTGTCATGGTATAAAAATGTTTCTGCTTAATACTAAATAGTGCAGCCCCATGGGCATCCTCACTCATTAATCCAGATCCAATAATTGGAAATGAGATAATGGCATGTCCCTACTAGACTAAAGTTCAATTCTAAATTTATCTGTGAAGTAAACCAGCAAAAATAAATTAAGACTATAACAAGATTTGCAAGGAAATGTTTGGTCAAATTTTGCATATTATTTTCAAGCAGTTTTTAAATTATCTTAAAAGCATTGATTTATATAACACCACTTAATATATGCATTACAAATAAGCTTTATTCAGATATAGAGATGACTCTTCTTGGAGACAGTTCATATCACTACGTACATCTGAAGTTAAACTGCACATATTTTTAATTTAATTCTGTAAGTCATGCTTCCTCAAAATTTACACTGGATCCAACCTCAATTATTCTGAGTTAGCAGTATTTTCAAGTAGCTATAATTGAAAATCCCAGTCTGACGTATTAAACACTTAAATAACTGCAGATACATTTTTAGAGCAAATAAATATGTTTTACAAAAGACTGGAAATAAGTTAAATTTACTTATTTTGCAAATCATAGGTACTGACAGACCCAGGATCTAAAATATGTATTTCTAATGACTTATTTCCTTCAACTAAAATGATCAACCCAGCACAAATATCTTTCTTTACAATCCTGATTTTGTAGATGGGTAAGAAATTGGTAGGCAACATATGGTGAGTCAAGTATCACTGAACAGGGAATAAGAAAACCTGCTTCTAGGCCAAAGGCAGAACTGGTGTAATCCATAAAGCTCTAGAGCACTGATTCTCAAACTTTAGTGATGAAAAGAGAACCATCAGGGAATCCTTGTTAAAATCTAGATTCCTGAGCCCAAGTAACTAGAACGTCTATTCTTGTATGTATGTATGTACGTACGTACGTATTTATTTATTTATTTATTTTGAGATGGAGTCTCGCTCTGTTGCCCAGACTGGAGTGCAGTGGCACGATCTTGGCTCACTGCAACCTCCGCCTCCTGGGTTCAGGCGATTCTCCTGCCTCAGCCTCAGGAGTAGCTGGGATTACAGGTGCCCGTTACCACGCCCAGCTAATTTATTTATTTATTTATTTATTTATTTATTTATTTATTTATTGTATTTTTAGTAGAGAGAGGGTTTCACTGTGTTAGCCAAGATGGTCTCAATCTCCTGACCTCATGATCCACCTGCCTTGGCCTCCCAAAGTGCTGGGATTACAGGTGTGAGCCACAGCGCCAGGCCTAGAAATTCTAATACAATAAGATTAGGGTGGAGTCCAATAGTCTGCAATTTTAATATGCAACTCAGGTGATTCTGATACAGGTGGTCTAGGAGCTCATTCATTTTCAGAGCACTCACAAACCCCCTGAAATACGTAAACAAGCCCATAGAAAATTTTTTATACAAGACATCCTACCCCCCAAATCTAATGATTTCATCAAATTTTCAAAGGGAGCTAAGACCTAAAAAAGGGTAAAGGCTACATTGCATCACGAAGCCCTAAATCCCAGGTAATAATAAACCTGACCAGCTACCAGATCGATCCCTTTATTTGTAAAATATCTTTCAGCAACACTAGTTAGGTCCTTTTTCCCCTTTTTCAGATGTACAGGCAGTCACTCTGCAGTCTTTATACAATTACCAAATGTGAGTAAGGAAACTATTAATATCATAATTTTCTTTGTAAGAGATTCGAGTTTTGCAATTTTTCTTATTTACCTTATTTGTAGCTTTTTTGGTCCTCCTCATCTTCCTAAATTTGTAGTTTTATTTTACTCTTCATTTAATGTAGATTGTAGAGGAACTATAAAGCTGTGTTTTAGAATAATGTACTGAGGCTCGATATGGTAATTTAAAAACTGTTCTTATTTTTGAAAGCTGGTCTAAATATCTTTATGTATCCAAGGCCATTAAAAAAAAAAAAAGGTTCTTTGGCCTCTTGTTTTCAGTTCCCTATAGCTTACTCATAGCTGTGAGAAATTTTTTTCTGTAAGTCATAAATACCTTTTCTTCCTCATAGAGGCATATGCTTCTCATCAGTCATAAAAAGGAGGATGCAACTTTAAAATGTTATATAGGCACTAAAAATAAATGGTAGCAAAAATTGCCAAGAAAGGACAGAGATGTATCATCACTGAACTCTTAGTATAAGAGTGCCTTGATCACCAGGCACTCTTAGTTTAGTTTTTTTTTTTTTTTTTAATGGTTATCATGTAGAAAAGAGAGAAGAAAAAGCATGTCTTTTCTGAATCACAGTAATATCCACCTAACAATTCTCATTATTATAGTGTTTACTATTTATATCCACATAGATTCTTATAAAAGAGAAATTCCACATCTCTTGAAAGCAAGAGTATTATATGCTAATGATGTATCTGCAACTAAAGTGCTCAGCAGAGGTTTGGTAGGCTATAAGTACTTTTGCACATATATTTTTAGGTTTTCTTCACAATTAAAAGTAAATAGTAAACAACGAAGTGGAAGACAGTCCCCTTTAGGGGGCCAGAGCTTTTCTCTCCTTATCACTCTCTCTCAGATTAAAATATAGGAAAGGATAAAGATGGCCTTAACTTGTTAAAAGACTATACAATGCTCTGAGAAGATTTCTGTGTATATTTCCATGTTAAGACTTTATCTGTTTAAGAAGAAAGTTTGTTCCCCTTAAAAAATTTCAAGTACAAGCAAGTAGGTATTAAAGGATTTTTACATTTTTGGAGAGAGGAAAGATGGGTGGAAAGCAGAAGAAAGGCAGTGAAGACCAAGGCAGAACCTTCTTTTGCCCCAGTAATCAATCTCTGCATCAAAACATGTCATCTTACTTGCTTTAGAATAACGAGTGTTTGTGTGTATGATGTACATGAGTATGCATAAGTGTGTAATGTGTGTACAGGTACAACAGTGAAAGCTGTTAAACTAGATGGCCTGTTGTAAACTGGTTCTCATCTTTCTCCTGAGAAAGTTCATCCATGATGCCTGATGGTGGTTCTTCTCCAAATCCATTTCAAGGTACTTCAGAACAAGAGTGTCTATACAATCTGCTACTTTTAAGTATTACTTTCCTGAACTTCTAACCCTTCCTCAATTTCACCTAACCAGTCAGAAGTCCCCTCTCCTAATTCTTTCCTGGCCTGAGCCAGGGTGGGGTGCTTTCATGTCTCTCCATAGTTTCAGTAATTGAAGCTGAGGATCCAGAAGTCACCTTCACAGAAATTCCTCATCACACCCTCCTATTACTCCCAAAACAAGTCATAGAGTCCAGATTCTGTAGTGTCATCAGCCCTCCAACTCCCTGTGAACTGGTGTTTAACGATCCTTCAAGAGCAAGGTAAAAAAATGTTAACACAGGGGATCATAGCCCTAGCACAGTAATTCTCGATACTGGCTGGACTTCAATAAATAAGCTGGGCATGGTGGCATGAGCCTGTAGTCCCAGGAGGCTGAGGTTAGAGGATCCCTTAAGCCCAGAGGTCGAGGCTATAGTGACCAATGATCACGCAGCTGTACTCCAGCCTGGGTGACAGAGCTAGATCCTGACTCAAAAACAAACAAACAAACAAAACCCCACAAAAGCATATCACTGGTAGATAACATCTACCAGTGGTTTTGTGGCTTATTTTGTAAAGCCATCACGTGAGGGGCTTTAAAAAATACCAGGGCCTCTACCCCCAAAGATTTTGATTTAAAATTTAGGGCCTGGTCCTACATGATTTTAATGTGCACCCACAGGGTCAAGAATCGTTATTCCAGACCTAGGAGAAAAACGCATGCAAAAACAAAAACTACTGCCATAATATGTTTAACTGTTAAGGATGGGGCCAAAAATAAATTAATGGATACATATATATGATAAAGATTAAATTGTGTTTGTTATCAAAATTGGGAGTTTGAATAAATATAACAGAAATAATGTTGGCTATATTTTTTAAAAAGCTATCATTGTCACTTACAGCAATTATTTATTTTGCCTATTATGAATTAATAATGATATAAATACCCATATATACATCAAAGTAACTTAGTTTTATTTAATTAGATCACAGAGAGATAAAGAATCAAAAGGCTGGATAATCTATTCTGTCCATATAGTATACACACTCAGATTTAATGAACATGACATTATTTATAATTTTAAAGAAGATATTATCTACCAGTAGGGTGCTTTTGCAGGGAGTTTTTTGTGAACGGCTGGAGTGCAGTCACACAATCATGGCTCACTGCAGTCTTGACCTCTTGGCCCAAGGGGTCTTCCCACCTCTTCCTTCTGGGACTACAGGCTCATGCCACCATGTCTAGCTTATTTGTTATTTATTTAGTTATTACTTTTTAGCTTTTATTTTAGGTTCAGGGTTACATGTGCAGGTTTGTCAGACAGGTAAACTGCATGTCATGGGAGTTTGGTGCACAGATTATTTTGTCATCCAAGAAATAGGCATAGTACCCAATACATAGTTTTTTGATCCTCTCCCTCCTCCCACCCTTAATTTTTAAATTTTTTGTAGAGACGGGGTCTCACTATCTTGCCCAGGCTGAATGGAGTAGGGTGCTTTGAATCAAACTAGACAATAGCCTAGTATTACAAACCACAGCATTCCCTTTTACAAAATAAGAAGCAGGAATATGTGCCCAAAGTCACTTTTTCTCAAACTAAGTAACAGGTATTTTGAAACATAACTGACTGGCCAGTACCCTTGTGGTTAACTGATACTCACCAGATAATGTCATTTTAACATAACTCCTTAAAACATAGCAATTCCTTATAAAATATAACTCCTATTCCACATAGTATTTTCATATAGACTCTGTAAATTAATCTTAAAGATAATGAAATTAAAGAATACACAGTAGTAACCCACTTAATAAAATGAATATATTCAGACAATTAGATGAAAATGCAATTTCTATAGCAGAGCAATTTTTCATTAGTTTATACTTAAAATTTCAGAAATGATTTACCTTCATTTCTGCTTACTATCCAAGCAACAGTGATTTCCAACATTTTAAGCCTCGAGTTTTCTTGTGTCTCTTTTAGCCCAGGGTAGGAAGTGACTTTACAAACACTTAAGTACATCAGAAGAGCTTTCTATTTAAAGCAATTCTTCAGTGAAATCTTTTCACCATTTACTTTACGAACTTGGCATATTCAGTTTTTAAAGTATTAAATTTCTTAAAATTTGGCACATCAGTAAAGTAAAAATAGTATGTGTCCCTAGGAGACAAAACAACAAATATACACCAGAAAAATAATAAGGTTTAAAACATACAGAGACATTGTACCCTCAACTATAAAGAATCCAAAAATATGAAATGGGATACCTAAAGAAAAAGATTTTTCTTATAAATTAAAATATGCTCACATCACCATATTATATTTTGAAGAAAGATTATCTCTATTTTTGAGATGACAGATCTAAGGTTGTAAAGCAGAATACTTGTTTTCAGCTCTCAGCTATTATTTTTGTCTGTAGTCTGCTGCACTATCTTTCTCCTTTGCCATATGCATTGTAGGTGGGATGTTTCCTGTTGTTACTATGTCTAGCTTTGCAGACTCAATTTTCAAACAGTTTATTTACTTCTCAAAGTGTGATCCTATAATTGTGCTTTGTTGTCCCCAAGTCAAAGTATTAGGATGTGTACTCAGTTCTTCTATTTAATATATTTTTTTGAAGCAAAAATCAAACCCTTTGTTAACCTGGTATAATTTAAACAGTAACATCAAAAACGAAATTAAAAAAATACAATGGACAGTAAGATAAAATCACCTAACTTCCTTACAAATCTTTATCCATTAGTTTAGTCAAAACCTTAAATGTGATTGATGGGATACGCTTTCTAACTTATTATAAACTCTTTTATTATCAGATACAGTGACGATTAATTCACAGTAACAAGATTGCAAACTGGTGTTACATCAAAACCATCCCAGGAAAAAAAAAATGTGTCCTTAATTTCCCCAAATCCTCAAGTTTTCTTTTTCTTTTTTTTTTTTTTTGTCAGCAATGATAAGACTGTACTTATTAAATTCAAGGTAATTAAAGAAAACAACCTTCTTTACCGAGAAAAAAAAAAAAAGATATAACCCTGAAAAGTTTTTGTAGAGATGACATTTAGGAACCATAGTACCAACACAGTTCGCTTCCAGGGACATAAGACTCCTGTTTAGAAATTTTGTAGATGTATGGAACTTGGCAAAGTCCTGAAAGATTTAGTAAATGCTAAAAGAAACTGAAAAGAAATGTATAAAACAAGCATAAAAAAAGTTTTAAAAATGTGATTCCTCCTGTTATATAGACTACACTGAAATCCAGTGTCTGGTCGAACTTTCTAGGCATCCTGCCTGACTTTCTTCTCTTTCACATTCCTGCTTTATTTCTTATGGCAGATACTAATACACTAGGAAGCAGGGGACCGAGGTACCAGATACACCAGTTGTTATATAACCTTGGATAAGAGACCTTTTCTGGGTGTCTTTTTCCTTATCCAAAACATTGAGAGAATGAAAAATTAATGCTTTTATTATCACCTAGAAATGTTTGCTTTACAACTCAACTTGTATCTGCATTCTCTAAATAGCTGAAAAGAACTGTTTGTTCTTTTATAATGTAGATCACTCATAAATATTTCCTTAGTATTGGTCTTCAATGGAAAGACTGTAAGTTCCATAGTCCTTGCCTGTCTTATTCATAGGTGAATACTTGGCATATGGCAAGTACTTAATATTTTTAGAATGAGTAACTGAATTAATGAACATTTATGCTTCTCTACATCACTATGAAAAACCTGAGCTTGCTTCTCAAGTCCTGGAACTTTCTGTAAATGAATTTTTCCTAACTGCATTTATAATGCGAATACACTGCACATTCTATGTTTTTTCTCTTTGAGAAAAATTTCTGCTTATGAAAATATTACTATTCTCTTGAATCAGGATTTGACGTCGCTTAGCAGCTGATGTTAACCTTAATAGTTTAAGATGTCTCTGTCTCATTTAAAGATAATAATATTTTTCACAAGGCATAACTTTAAAAAAGCATATGTAAATATAACTTGATATTTTTTAGCAGAAATTTAAACTGGTTTAATTACATCAGGATTTACAAAATAATATGAGTTTTCAAACTGGGTTACTGGGTGATTAGGTTTCCTGATTCTATGCAGAAAGAATATATGAAAATACCAAAAAAGATTTTAGAACATTTTGTAGAACTTGTTTATAACATTTAAGCATTATTTCATATGAAAAATACCAGGGATATTGTGTACCAGAATCCAGTCAATACTTGGTTATTTGAAACAAACAAATTATCTTTGTTTAGTTTTCTACAATAAAAGTGGCCCTTATGTAAAAATCTCCATTAAGTGTTTGCAATTTTTAGAGTAGTATACTAAATGTTAAGTTTGGTTATTTTGGAAGAGAAAATTCATTCTGCCTTTACATAAAAACCCTACATCTTAAGCAATTATGAGCATAAATTATAAATTTGAAATTAGACACTTTTTGTTATCTATGCAACCATTTATAATTATCTCTTTAAAAATGCTTCTGAGTGTTTTGATTGCCAATATTTATTATTTTCTGGGTCCCCCAACCAAACTGTTCATCACTTTCTTAAACTTATGAATTATACACATTGTAACAGTTTAAATAAGAAAAAATAAAAACTTATTTAAAATGTTCCTTAATATGTAAATTAAAATATAGATACTGTTCACCTTATAAATCTAGTGCTGTTCAAAACCTCATTGCTCACTAATTTATTCCCTGAAACTTGGAATCACTTAATAGAAACGAATTATTAAGCATGACAGTTAAGTTTCTAGGATGGCTCACAAGAGCACACTGAGCCCATATATACTACTAGAGTACTGACTATGAGAAATAGGAGTTTTTGACCTAGTTCATCAAAGATAGAGAAAAAGCCAGTTGATGGCTAAAAAAGATATTCAGCCCTTAAATATCCTAAGGGATGGCTAGCCCAATACTTAACTTTAATTGTCTACACCCATTTAAATCAAACTTTTCAAGTAATCTTTGAGTGAACCAACCTTAAGTAAGAGGATATATCCAAAGCAGACACAAGCTAATACAATTTTTAATGAACAGAAGAACGTATCTTTACATTTACTTTGCCAACTAATGGTTTTGTTGTTTGAATTCTCAATGAGGAGAATGCCAACTAATGGTTTTGTTGTTTGAATTCTCAATGAGGAGAATGCCAACTAATAGTTTTGTTGTTTGAATTCTCAATAAGGAGAACAGATAGCTTGGCTCAACACATTGGCACATGGAATATGTTGGGTTCTAATTTTAGTCTTTCCGCTGACTTTCTTATTGCTATACTTTAAAAGGTCCTAAACACTCTGTATGTCTGTTTCTTTATGAGAAACAACAAAGATATTTTTCCCACTATCTCCCTCAACAAGAAGTAAAAAAATAATGTAAAGAATCTGGCAAATGTAAAAAGACACATAAAAGTGCCATTTGAAAAGTCTGGTACACATTTCAAAGAACTAGAAATAGAATTTGTTTTATTGTACCAAATGAAATATTACCAAGTTAAAGATTTACCATAATATACTAGTCACTATTTTCTATAGTACAACTAATATAAAGACAACACATAATCACTATAACAGTTAATACTTTTGTGTCGCTTAGCATGTACCAGGCATTTTTAAAGCATTGTATACATCTAAAGCATTGTTTAAATCTAAACTCACTAAATAACCCTGAGGTGGACACAACTGACTAGGCCCATTTTACTAATGAAGAGACTGAGGCACAGAATATCCCATAGCTAGTTAAGTGGTGGAGCAGGGATTTGAATCCAGACAGTCTGGCTCTAGGGTCCGTGCTCTTAACGTTTTTGCAATATTGCCTACCTAACGTGAGGAAACAAAGACAAGGAAAGAAAATATATTTACATATTTGTTCACTTAATAACAATCACCAAAACCAATGCTGTAAGTTATGAGTAGAATATTTACATTAACCAAGTTGGGGAGCATTTATTCAAATTTCTCTACCATCTGAGTTTCACATTTACAGATGTCCACTTTGTTGGTCTTACTGTGTTGGCAAAGTGCAGAACGGCACAAAAATGAAGTACATCAGGTCCTCAGAAAAATGTAGGAGTTCAAGAAAGCTTTAAAATAGCTTTAAGATTAACAGATAATTTTATTTCTAAAAAAAGAAAAAATTCTTAACGCATAACATAAAGATTCTAAAACAGTTATTAATAGTAATATAATTTCATTTTCCTTCTCGCCTTCTACTATTACTAATAGTGCACCCTGCTTATTCAATAAAGACTTGTACATATCTTCCCTCTCTTACAATTTATTACATCTTTGTGATATTTTGTTCTTAATAAAGGTAACAATCCATTTTTTTTCATTTTTTTCATCTACTATGGTAGTAGATGCTATTAGTAATACGAGAGAAGGAAAATGAAAAAATTTAGTGAATGTCCACAACATTCTAGGACTTCATACTCTATTATTCATAGTCATGACAACTCTGAGATATACTAATTTTACTGATAAAGAAACTAAAGTTCAGAACCATAACAGCTCGTTAAAGGTTCTGTATTGTAGTATTCAGTCTATGGAGCCAATGTTCAAACCCAGGAATGTCTCTGAAAGCTCTACAGGTTGTTGCCTATTAATAAAAAGGGTATAATGTTTATCATTGGTCATCTGTGAGTAATAGTAATTAGAAGAGTGTAAAAACATATTGATAAGCTTAGCATTTAACTTTAAAAATAATTTTCATGACCTTTCTTTCTCAAAGCCATTAAGGATGCAACAAAAGAAAATGATGTTTGTCTCACTTTTGTATTCTTCACATTAAGTTTTTGGGTAGGTGTTTATAAGCAGTGAAATATGAAGAAACACTTCATTAAGTATGTTTCTCAGAATATTTGTCTGTTACAATGATGAAATAAGATAATGTCTACAAAACGTTTAGCACAATGAGTGGTGCAAAGTTAAGTACTCAATAAATGTTAGTGACCGTTATTAGAAGTTCAGAAGAATTACATATTAAGACCCCTTGAAAAAATATTGCAGTAAAAATGTTTATCCAGCATTCGTTAATCATAATCATGGTTTTTAAACCTTATTTGATAAAGCAGCCTTCTGGGTTTTTTCAGGTGCAAGGATAATCATACCTATTAAGTTATCACAGAACTAGAGGACCTTGGAATATACTTTGCTAAATGACAGTAGAAAGCTGTAAAACAGAAGAAATGTCTCAATCCCTGAAAAATGCACAAGTGAAACTTCATTTCTATTTAAGAGATACACTGACCTCCTAGAATTATTAGATAAATTTAGTAAACTGTCTTTTCAAACATTCTTTTGTTTTGAGACAGGGTCTTACTGTGTCACCCAGGCTAGAGTACAGTGGCATCATCACGGCTCCCTGAAGCCTTGACCTCACAGGCTTAAGTGATCCTCCTACCTCAGCCTCCTAAGGACCTGGGACTACAGGCACTTGCCCCCATGCCTGGCTAATTTTTGCATTTTTTGCAGAGATGAGGTTTCACCGTGGTGCCCAGGCTGTCAAACATTCTAATAAGCTTTCCGAACACTGTTGGTCTATTAATTAAAAGTAGCCTGCTAGATACTGCATGGAAAATGAATGAATGCTGGTATTGTCTCAATTGGAATGTTTTAAAAATAAGTAAACAAATAAATAAGCTCTAAATTCTATAGTTCTTATTTTTAGATGCCAATCTGCTGTAAAAGCATGGTCTGCTGTACTTGAGAATGTGAGAAAATTAAGTTCAAGATCACCTGATGAAGTACCTTCATCAATTTTCAACTTCATGCATTGGCAGAATTCATCAACTGTTATGTGGTACGCTGTTTATTTAATGAAGACTTCTACATATCTTCCTTGTCTCTTACAATTTATTACACCTTTGTCATATTTTCTTCTTAATAAAAGTGGCTTAATCAATTATTTTTTTATAATGCTCTTAATATTTTGGGCATTCCTTGAATCTTCAGTTATTAGATTGTTAATTACTTAATACAGACAGAAACTGGTGTCTAAAGAGGCTTAAAACTTAAGATCAACATGAAATGAAGATAATTTATTGACAATAAGTTAAAAGAAAAATAAGAATTAAAAAATTAAATTTCTTCAACTTCCTCTTTAAAGTATCACTCCAAGTGATACACACTAAGATATTCAAAGCTAACATTATGGCCTAAAATAGTACAACTGAGCAATTTATAATCACTTCTAACTGTATGAAATCACTCTAAACATAATCAAAATAAAGTTGGCATCTGTATTGCTGACATTTGGTAGCTGTGCATTATATTTCTTACCAGTAGATAATTTTTTAAATGTTTATATTCTAACAACTGACACAAATATGTGCTAGATTCAGAACAAATTATGAATGTGATATTTCTACTCTCCTTCTACCTTGGTTTGCTCGATATTATCACACTGTTCTATATCCAGGTGCCAGCTAAGGATCTTCTAAGCTGTCCAGCTGAATGTGTCCCTCACCATCATTTGTTAGGATCTCTTGCACCTGCCTAATGCACTTGAAGTAAGGCTTTTTTCTTCATTATTCACAGCTTAGTCAATCATACCCAGGACATTCTCTTTTGAATATATACAGACATAATTTTTAATCCCCTTCCTTTTCTTTTCTAACTTCTACCTGGTATATTTATGACACTACGTTGACTGGTTTCTAATGTTATTTCTGTTAAAAGGGTTTCTTATGAGACCTGTCACTGTAACCATGATTCTATGGGAAAAAGCATTATTGGTTTTAAACTGAAATAAAAATGAACTTCTATAACACAAATCTTTTATAACTAATAGTAGGTTTTTCTTGTTAAACCTAAGGAACATTAGTCTAAGTTTAAATATTAAACCTAAGGATAAAGGAAAGCTTGGCCTACACAAAGTTCTGCAGTTTGGCTCCTACCTAACTCCCTAGCATCATCACTTACCATACAACGTCTTGCTCTAAACTTCTGCCACATTGACCTTTGTTTAATATTCGGTACTATGCTTCCTCCCACTCAGAACCTCTGTATATGCTATTCCTTCTTCCCAGAAAACTCTTTTCTTCATCTTGATCAAATTAACTTACTTGAGATCTCAGCTAAATAAACACTTCCTCCAAAAAAAAAATTCCTCTTGATCACACTGAGTAAATTCTCCTTCTAAAAGCCCTCATATTATGTACCTCTCTACAGCAATTGAAACAGTTCCAACTTTGCATTTATTTGTATGATTATTTCATTAATATCCTTTTCTATCTTTAGATATAAGTTTCGGGAGATCAAGACCTATGTCTATTTTTGCTCACTATCCCAGTGAGCACATAATAGTAACAACAACTGTTTGTCAAAGAAAGACATTGGCAAACCCTTTGTGAAAAAGAGATAAACACTGAGTCAACAATAACTACCGTTTAAAGAAATTCACTAGGACTCTTTAGCAAAAAAAAATACAGAGCCATATTAGAGCTCTTTAAACTTTCAGAAGAAATAAAAACGTTCACTTTCTGGTAGTAGGTGAAGACTGGATGGTAATTTACATCATAGGGGTACCTGGAAATAAATTAGATGCAAACAAAACTTACAAATAAAATGGAGAAAACATAAGCTGTATCCTTTGTTACTTTTAGCATTTATATATGATTTATAGTTTTAATTGTGTACTATTTACTATTGATCCTAGGGATCAACCTGGGTAAAAAATTTATTTGTGAAAGAAAAAAGAACCTTAGCTAGTATTCTTGCATGTTTGCTGCCTTCACTAGTGTTTTCATTTCCAACTCATATTCAGAAAACACTTACTTCAGACTCCAATGGACTCTCTAGTCATAATTGCAAGGACCTATTCATTTCCTTATTTTTTGTGCAAATAATTTTTCCCCCTTTCTCTACTTCTTTCTTTTTGAAACTACATTCAGGGAAATAAAATTTTAGAACCATAAAAGTAAAGGTACGGTATATTATTTCTAATCATTTCTCTAATTTACCAGGCTACTCTGAATTTTAATCCCAGCTTTCAAACTAGTAAAAATAAGCTTCCCAATCCTCTCACCCATTGGAAGCTTTGTCTTTACCTGAATTACCCTCTTCTGTGACAAACTAGTATCTAAACTCCACCTAAACCCTGATTAACTCAGGTCCTCCCCAAAAGCACACTGTGATTAACTCTAAAGAATTCTAATTGCTTTTTTTTTACAAGGCATATTTACACACTCAGTTTAATGTTATTTTACAAAGGTTCTTAAAGTGTTTTTCAAGTACATGTTTCAGTCACTTAAAAAGAAGTACTTAGTCTTCAAACCTTCTGTTTTATTTTTGTCCTCTATTCAAACCAGTACCTGATTATAGAAAACATTACAAAAATAGTACATGATTATACTATCTGTATTTTGAGTGAACATATAATAATTTGGATCACTGATTAAAATAATAAAGTTCATCTTATTCCCATATATTGTATCTTATCTCAGATTGAAATTGTCTACCACTTTATAACTGACATCCTTTATCACCAGCAGCCCAGTCTATATTTTTCCAGGACAGTGAGAAGTGCATTTTTCAGTAAGAAGCAAAATATTTAAAAACTACATTATATCCATTGTTCCTTCCTCAATTGACTAGGCTTTTCACCCTGTTAGATAAGGTAAGTTTGACAGACTTTATTCTCTATCAAGCTATGATGACTGTTAGCCAATACTATATTCTCTTCAAGATATTCTAGGGGTATATTCATGTGACTATTTAGACTAGAACTGCAATTTTCCTGGGTCATTTTTTATTTCAATACATAAGTATATTTTCTCATCAAAAATCATTACATGAATATAAGCTTATTGCTACAAATAAATCCAAGTAATGCTAAAGATTAAATAAAAAGAATTCGTCAACCTTCCCACATCCCACATATATACTTTCTGTATACAAAGCATGTAATTTGATACCTATCTTCCAGATTTTTTCTTAATGTACTGAGGTAGTAATATATATGGCATATACTTTATGTCTTTATGGTATAGATAGTATAAAAATGTATTGTATGGATATAAACATATACATTCATAAACATTGCATACTTATTATTCTGTCCATTTTTTACATAAATGAAATCATAGTGTGCATATTATTTTGTGATGTGCTTTTCAACCTAGCTTATCTTAGAGATCTTTCCATGGATTTTAAACTATAAATCTAAGTTTTGCATGGTTGTTTTTCATTCTTATCTTCAGATACACTTGAGAGTATTTCCCAACTTTTTTTTTTTCTTATGAGACAGAGTCTTGCTCTATTACCCAGGCTGAAGTGCAGTGGCATGATCTCTGCACTCAGGAGGCAACCTCTGCCTCCTGAGTTGAAGTGATTCTCTTGCCTCAGCCTCCCAAGCAGCTGGGATTACAGGCATGTGCCACCACACCTGGCTAATTTTTGTATTTTTAATAGAGATGGGGTTTTACCATGCTGGTCAGGCTGGTCACGAACTCCTGACCTCAAGCAATCCACCCACCTTGGCATACCAAAGTGCTGAGGTTACAGGCATGAGCCACCACACCTGGCCCCTAACTTTTAATATTACTTAGTTTCTTTTAATATCTCCATCGTAGTACTTTTTAATTAAAAGCATTTTGCCAGCAATTCATTCGATTTAATATGATTTTTCATCTTTCCTAAATGATCTGTTGCTTATACCTCTTATAAACTTGGATGTCAATAAAAATTACATGTACATACATAAAGAATGTATAGATTTAGTCATTCAAGGTCTAAAATTAATAAAAACTAAAATTTGGTTTCATAAAAAAAAGAAACCAATGTAATATAGCAAATTTGCCTATTAATTAGAAAAATTAAACACACGTAAAATTCAAGTCCTTTTCTGACTGGCCGAGGTAAACTGCACAAAAACAGAAGCTGTTGAAGAAATGGTTTTAAAGAATTCTAAATAATTTTTAAAAACAAAAAACCCTTCTAAAACAATGTACCAAAATACTTAAAACAATAAGAACAGCAGCCTAGAAAAGCAATATAATATTAAATTAAAATGTGTGTTATGTGGGACTAAACTCCTTTCATACATGCAAGAACATCTGACTAATGTGACTGTTAGGTTTATTTTCTAGTGGGCAACATATTGCTATATTTTTCAAGCTGGGAAGAAAATTCGAATAAATTGAATAGCAAAGTAACACCTTCTACAGAATTTATTAATTTCAAAACAACTAAGGTGGACCATTTAAATAATACATGCAATAATATATGCTGTTAGGTTTTATTACAGAAAGTGTTAAAGGAAAAGACTATATTACTTCTAGTAAAAAAAAAAAAAGCTTAATTTTACACTTCTATGAAAGAATTAAAGGTTAACACCTAAATTTTAAAAAAAGTATTCTTAAGGAATGGTATGATTTAGGAAAGCTTACGGCTAGTCAACATCACTCTCATCACTATTAGTGATATTTGTAGCTAGTAAGAGCTTTCTGATACATAGTAAACTGAACACTGTAGCTTTAATTGAAGTTTGAATGTTATAAACAGTTAGATGTCTGGCTCTGGCCTGCATTCTAATACCATCAGCAGAACAGAGATGGGAAGCATAAACAAACCTTTTAACTAGATTACATTGTCTAAAATGGCCAAGAAATCCTTCAGCACAAACTCCAGTGTGACAAATATAGAAGGAAAATGATTTTGGAATAACACTAAAAAAATAGCCTCTGAATATTACAGGAGCACGTATTTGATTTCCTAAATATTTTTGTTATTTAATACTCATTAATGATACTTTATAACTTTTCAAATAAGAATATTTTATATCTTACACAGCGAACTCTTTTTAGGTCAGTATATCCCAAGTAACAAAGCTATTTAAAAATCAATATTTGCTTTTATTGAATGTGGAATATTTCCCTCCCCCAACATCAGTAAATGTACTTATACAGTCTAAATTATTATTTTTAGATCCTAATAATATTAAGAATGTATGGATTAAGTTAGTTGATGGCCAACAGATTAGCAGATACTTCTGGACTCATGCTGTATAAAAAACAGTAATTGTGAATACAAGGATAACTCTAAATATAATTTAGCACACAGTCAATCTTAAAAAACACTTTGGGATTACTTCTAACTTCTGAGATACAGACATTAAAATTTTTTTTTTTAAAGCTACACATGAACTTAAGTTTTAACATTAGCACCACACAGAAAATTTTCCTCCCATTGCTAGAATCCTGATTGGTTGGCAAAAGAATTCAGTGAAGCATATGTGTACAAAAACTTTTCACCATTTCAAGGTTGGTGACTGATTTACATAACTCATATTAGTCCTTTAAAACAATGTGTTCTAATAATCTACTCAATGACAATGAACTTAATTAAAAGTTCTCTAATAAAAGGTTATATAGGTCAACTGAAATAAGGACTCAAATCAAAATCTGTCATATCCAACTTTGAATAAATTATACCAATTTAAGTTGGTAATATAAGTTAAGCCTGGATCTCACTGTCTCTTTGAAGAGTTATAGTGAGTTACAGTGAGTCATTCCAGCTTCTGACATCTTACATGACACAGAAATACCTCAAACAGAAATACTCTTTAAGTGTGTTAGAGTTAGAATATTTACTTTTAACTGAATTGTCTTTGGGTTGTTTCAAGAAATTATTTAAGATCATACTACTGATTATTCAGATTATTCTTATAAGCAAAAAAAAATTTGCAATAAACTTTTCTTTCTAATGTATAACAGATGATAAAGAATATTTCTTTAGCTTTAAAAATGTTTCCAAACTCTGTAGGTCATTATGTACTGGCATAATATTTGCAGGACGATAGAGTCAATACAAGTTGATATCCCTTATTCAAAAGGTTTTGTGGACCAGAAGTATTTAGAATTTTGGATTTTTACAGATTTGGGAATATTTGCATTATATATCTATCGAACATCCCTAACCTCAAAATCCAAACTCCAAAATGCTTCAGTGAGCATTTTCTTTGAGCATCATGTCAGTGCTCAAAAAGTTTCAGATTTTGAAGCATTTCGGATTTTGGAATTCTGGATTAGGAATACTCAACCTGTATAAGTTTATAATATGAACATGTATTTACTTAGAAGAGACACAAAAGTTACTTAAGTAATAAAAACAGGAAAAAAAGTTTTTAATTTTTTTTTCTCTTAAAAGTAAAGGATGTAAAACTCAACTACCCAAAGAGAGCTGTATTAAAAAGTATTTTAATTCAGTAGCTTTTAAGTACAAATATGAAATAATTTAGGCACCTAGAGAACCCAACAAGTTGATCATTCTTATACTAAAATATTTCTGACTTTAGTACTAAAAAGAGTACATTAAACTTAATCCTATATATGTAATGTAGTAATTATGAAAATGTATGATAGAGTCCAGAAGGTAATGTGTATACATACACCAAAGCACAAGACAATACAAACTTCCCATTTTTTATGGGTTTTTACACCATCAACACATTTATATTAAAAATTTTATAGTAAATATTCATTGGATCAGAAATTGTTACAACCTTTGAACTTCATATAAGAAAATATTAAATGTAACTCCACGCAAGTTAAAGGAAGTTTAATATAGAGAAGGACTGAACTGAACTTTTTTCTGTTTATTTTTATGTTTGTTTGTTTATTTATTTAGAGACAGGGTCTCACTCTGTTGCTCAGCACAGAGTCCAGTGGCATGATCATGGCTCACTGCAGCCTCAACCTGAGTTCAAGAGATCCTCTCACCTCAGCCTCCTGAGTAGCTGGGACTACAGTGTGCACCACACCAAGCTCAGCTACTATTTTGATTTTGTAGAGATCAGATCTCACTATATTGCACAGGCTGATCCTGAACTACTAGCCTCAAGTGATAAATCCTCCTACCTCACCTCCCAGTTGTTGGAATTACAGGTTTGAGCTATTCCACCTGACCTTATTAAAAAATATTTATTTAGAGACAAGGTCCCGCTCTGTGGCCTAGGCTGGATTGCATAGTTCACTGCAGCCTCAAAATCTGGGGCTCAAATAATCCTCCCGCCTCAGCCTCCAAGTAGCTGGGATTACATTACAAGCGTTGAGTCACCATGAGCAGTTCCCAAATGTCATTTTTGCCATACAAAGAAAACACTGACATTATGTATATTTTAAACTGTACAATGGTCTGTATCTACATTCCTTATAGAAGACTGGGTTTTTTTTCTTTGTTTTTCTATACTTGTAAACTTTCAGAAATTTTCGATTAGTCTGTCAAGCTATCAGGGCCATAATTTTACCATTGCTTACCAGTGTACAGATTGATAAAAACTCTACTGTGACTGTGTTTTGAATTAGAAAGTGTCATAAATGTAATGCGAATTCAATTTATCACAGTGCTGGGTACTTATGATAAATGGTAACTATGATTACTAAAATAGAAATTTAAGAATGGATGTGAAAGAGATCAGAATTCACCACTCAGGAGTCTATTTATCTTCACAAGATACTGCACCAGCAGAGGCATCCCCACCTTCTTTTTACCTGCAAATCAATACTTTTGTAAAAGGTATACTTTAAGAAGGGCAAATTGAATCCAGTACTTTTTCTAATATACTTTTCGATTACACATGAAAGCCGTGACAGAAACTGCGATAAGATTCTTTGTTTTTGAAACATCCATCTACTAAGAAAATTCCAATTCATTTTACTAAAGCTATAGAAACTATACCACTTAATAAAGATTAAAAATTACAACTGACTTAGAACTAGAATTGGGAAGTTTCTTATGAGGATTTTGCAATGATATTTCTACTACATACTAAAAATTCCAAAACTCCTAAATAGTGCACACTAATTACTGCAGAATAATTAAATCATGCTGTTAGATTTGCTAAAATATGGTAGAAAATATCTGAAAACTCAAAATGAAAATGTACAATGTCTTCCAATGAATCATGAATGATAATCTGTTATATGAGATAAAAAAGAAAAAAGTTACTTTTGAGAAAAAGATTTAAGTTTAAAGAGTTTGAGGTGTTTTTTTTTTTTTTGGAAAAATTTAATGAGATAATTTAATGAACATTGTTGGTCATCTTAAAAGAATTACGGTTAGCAATAAAAATCCAGCAAAGGCAACCACATAGGCTATTTTCATTGTCTAAAATGTGTTAACTATATACAGAATATAAATCCCTAGAATACAGTATTAAGTGGAAAATTTTTCCTTATATGTTTGTATTTTAATAAAATAACAGCAATATCCTTCTTAAACATGCATTTTTCCACCTAACAGTATCCATTTAGTTAATATAAAATTTATTTAGGTAGAAACACCAAAACAAAGATATGACCAATACACTTGTGGAATACAATTAAGATAGCTCTTCACATTAAACTGCAGGGACCATCTTTGTTTTTCAGATGCCTAGCACAGTGCCTGGCAGACAGCAGATGATCAAAAGATGTTTAATGAATCGCTAAGTACAATCTGTTTTGCACATACAGTCAAAATCCAGACAAGTTTGCAAAGGTACATAAGTTGGATATAGGCTTTCTGGCTGACTTCATGGGGGTCCCACTGATGACTAGGAGTAAATCTTCATATCCATAGAAAACTGGAAAGTTGATAATTGTCTGGGTAAGGACCAAAAAAACAAAGTCAGGGAAACATGTCACCTAAGTAGCACTTGTTTTATAGAGCTGGTAAAAGCGGCCTAATCATTCCAACAACCTATTGCACCGGTCAATGAAACAAAATTTAAGTGCATCCTGAACAATTTTTACAAGTATATTTTTAACTGGAATGTGTTGGATCGTTATTGCTTATTCATAATAAATCACTTTTGCCAAACTGTTTCCTGTATAAGAAGGGAATGTGTCTTGTTACTATGAGTACCATATTGTTAACAGTATTCAATTTGGCTGTTAATTAGATAAAATGAGAGCCACAGTAGAGATAAAGAAAAAATGTTCATGATCGTGAAAATTGTGGCAAGGGAGGACAAGAAAAGGAGAGGAAAGGAATTCCACATATGGAAGTAAAGAAATTCAAATATGCCTAACTCTAAAACTAACATGGATTATGACAAGCTACCAGTAGGAACTACTGTGTACCAGATATTGTGCCGAGAGTAGAATGATGTGCTAAAAAAACAAAAATGTTTGTTTTTAGGCAGTTCATAGGGCAAGACTCACAAGTAAGCATTTATAATAGAATATGCATTCCATTTATTCTTATAAGTATGCGTCCTTAATACAACAGTAAGTATATTTACTGATTAATTGTAAGTGCAGGAGGAAAATAAGTAGTAGAGAAAGCTGAAATTATTTTCAAAATAGTAATAACCTACAATAAGTGCAATTAGTACTTCTTTAAAAAATTAACAAATTACTAAATTTAAGTAGACAAAATAACAGCTTTAAAGCCATTTACCTTAATATTCTTACAATAATATGCCCCCATATGAAACCCTCAAGTGGTATACCCAGAACTGTACATAATAGTTTCATTTCTGACAAAGGAAATGAGGTAGTGCAGCATAGTGAGCATCAGGAGACCTGAGTTCTCTGGTCCCTGCTCTGTCACTTCCAGGCCTTGGAACCTCAGGCAAGTTCAAGTTCTCAGAACTTCAGCAATATGTAGAGCTGGATAAAGTGACCTCCAAGATACCACCCGGTTGAACAATTACAATCCTAAAGTATCAATGGTTCTTAATACTTAAAAAGGTTTACTAAACATAAACCATTATCCAACTTAGATAAAGTCAGCAATTTTCTAACCATAAAGGATCATGGGGTGAGGGTGAGGGGTGTGATAAAAAATGTTTTTTTAAAAAAAAGAAACAAAATAAGTAAAGACATTAAACTCAAGACTAAATTTTTACTCAGCTGCCTACTGGGCAACTACCACCCCAATTATCTACATAATTCCCTTATCTAAAATTAATTTTTTCAGTAAGTTCTACTGTCTCTCTCTTACCTTTAAAGTTGCTGAGGTTTTAAGGTGAGAACAAGAAACCTTACAAGGACTTGGAATGGCAGTATTGATGTTGGGAGAAAAACTTGAACTTGGCACAGATTTCTGCTTAAGTGCACTAATTACATCTCAGAGAAAGGTAAAAAATTGTTCAAATTTATAACAGAAGGGAAATAAGATCATATTGTTTACTGCTATAAAGCTTTTTTATTTCGGTATGTAAATGTCTACTTTTGCACACAGTTGATAATTAAAATTTTACAGAACAAGTTTCTACATATGCAATGCCTCACTGTCACTAAAATATATTATGTTTTAGCTTTAACCATCAAGAAAATAAAAAATTAGAAGTATTATCATGTCTTTATAATATTTATGCCAAATATCCTTCTAGATTTATATTTCTTCAATCCTTTCTAGTTGATCAAATTGCTGTTTTCATATTGCCAGTCTGATCACAAAATTGCTGCTTTACAGAAGAATATTTTTTGCTGACATAAATTATGGGATCAGAGATACCAATGCAGTTACAAAAAAAAAAAAAGGGTGTGAGGGAGAGAGAGCGAGAGCGAAAGAGAGTGTGTGTATATGCATGTGTGCATCCATCTTCAAGGAAAGAATAAAGAAATGTATATATGAAACAAAATAACACTTTCCAATATAAGCCCTAGTAAAAGGCATACATCAGAAACATACTTTCTAACATTTGTGAAATAAAATACAGCACTGAATCTTAAAGCTATGCACTAAGAACATATTATACAAAAAATGAAGTGATTTTTATCAATATTGTTATTGCATAAACTTAAATCTGGATTTACCTTTCAATTTATAGCTAACTGAAATTAATATACTAACTATAAGTTTATGATTTCTTTGACTCATGAAAACATATTTTAGAAATTTGTGTCCTTTTACATATAGTGGGCAACTTGGTTCAGAACCCCAAGAGAAATTGAGATGAAAAACTCATCTCAATTTACAACAGTAAATAAATAATTCAGCTAAAACTGAAAGTGGTACCAATCCAGCAAACTATTGATGGAGAGGTTTGGCCTTCCATGCAGCCAGAACAACATAAAGTTTTCAATGGGGATTACTTGTTCAGACAAGTTACAAAGATTACAAAAATACCCAGATTAATTATAAAATAGCTAATATTCTCATCATATGGAAAATAAGTATCAGGAACGTATGTGGGAACAGACAATAGCAGTGGCATTTAAACTTCAAGCATTTTAGAGCTTTGGACTTTATATACTGATATATGAAACAGACATTTAACAACAACAACAAAAAAGCAATAATGCAAGTCAAAACCTAACCAAAGGCCTCTACCAACTAAAAATTTGAAATTTTCCATGGAAGTCAGACAAAACGAAAAAATGGAAAATGAAACCCCTAAAGCAAAAACCAATCAAGTCTTCCAACACTGAAGTCAATATCCAAATCTCATACAGGACCAAAAAGGGGAAAACACTCAGGTCTACAAATGGATAAGCAGTTCCAATACAATCCAGATCCCGACATTTTCCCACTCAGAAACAAATGCAGTGAAGCTTTTCCTGGAGAAAAAGAGCTCTCCAATGAATTTTTTTTTAAGTGACATCTAGAAAGTGTGCCTCTTTCTGTCTCTTTCCCTGGCGCCTCATTGGAGGAAGGAGGGGGTTGTTTTTGTATTCTCCCCCACTGGAGCAAGACACAATCAGATGTTAGATGGAGGAGAGAAACCACTTTTGACAACAGCAAATAAAAATAAAAGTGCCCTTCCTCCCCTGACAGGATGGGCACCCCACCTCACACACCCCTCCCTACTCCAACCCCTCCTTTACCCCCCCCCAGCACCACCCCCTCCTCACCCCGGAGCTCCACTGCGTATGTGGTTTGGTGCTACTGTTGCCCCGGAGTGAAAGTCAGAGCCAGAGGAAGGCAATGAAGCCCCCACAGACACACTTACCTTTCCTGCCCCCCACTTTTGAGTGCCTTCCCTGGAGCTGTGGAGGATGACACAAAGGGTAATAAAGGGGGGGAGTGGAGGAGGAGGAGGCGAAGGAGGAGGAGGAGAGCTGGGGAAGTGGCTGCTCCTGGGTGTAGTGAGATGTCTCCAGCCAGGGCCAAGCAGCAGCAGTAGCAGCAGCAGCAGTAGCAGCAGCAGCAACAGCAGCAGCAGCAGCAGCAGCAGCAGCAGCAGCAAAGGGTCTGTGTTGCTAAGAGGCTTTTGGTTTCTTTCTCTCCTCCTCTCACGGCCAAAGAGGAGGAGGGTGGAGGGGGCTCGGGAGGGAGGCGAGTTGGAGGGGTGAGGGGGTAGGAGTCGTGGATGGGGGTTTTCGAAGAAGAAGAAACTCCTTCTCCTTCTCTCTCAGGCTCAATCCCCCTCTCAGGGCTCAGGGCTGGAGGGTGGGGGAAGGAACTCAGCCGCCTTCCCCCCACCCCCCTGAATTCAAGGTTGAAGTGGGGTAGAATTAGTGTCCTGTCCCTTTAAAAATAGAAATAAAAGATGCCCCCCCTCTGCCACTGCCTCTCTCTTCATCATCAGCTGCTGCTGCTGCTGGGGTCTCTCTGCTTGGGGGGGAGGGGGGGTTCGGGTAGAAGAGACGGGAGGCACTCACTGCGCATGTCCCTCTCTGACGGGTGGCTGGTTGGTTGAAGACAGGAGGAGGGGGAGGGGAGGAAATGAGCTATTTTCCCAGAAGGCGCCGAGGCGCTCGCGACCCGGAAGACATTGTAGCAGGAGGTACAGGGGCGGGGGCGGGGAGGAGGAGGAAGTCGCTACGCTTTTAACACCCTCAGCTCCCTCCTCCTTCCTAAGGGAAAGTGGAGGAACGGAAGTGGGCGTGGACGGAGACGAAAGGAGGTCACGTGTTTGGGCTGGAGAGGGGCGGGGTGGGGGAGGTAGTGCGTGCGCGGGGCATGCCGGGAGTGGTTGTGTACGGTCGGCAGCAGCAGGTGAAGTCTAGCAGAGGACGCGGCCAGGCGATTCGGTGAAGCGCTTACTGCAGGCGTTGGTTCCCCTCTTTGTCCTGGTAAATGCAGGCTTTTATGCGAGAGGTAATGGTGGGGTAAACTTGCTGCAAACGAAGGCCAGGGGCGTCGGTGGCGAAAGGTGAATCGAAAGTGGGAGGATGGAAGGCTGTGGAGATTGGGAATTGGGAAGGGGGCAGGCTTGTATAGGCCGGGAAGGCCAGGACCAGGCGAGTTCTGTTTTGTGCCCCCCCCCCCCGCGCCGCGTAAGCTTGCCGACGAATCCTTGACAAATGCAGGGAGTCCTGAGACTAGCTCTGCATCGGGGTGGTAGGTGAGGAGCGTGACGGTCCGAGTGTAAGAGAGAAGGGAACTGTGAAGCCTCAGCAATTGACCCTCATGACTGCATAACGGGGGACCTCTATCTAGGGACAGAGACAAGTCCTCTGTATGCATTTTGACCAGATGCATCACACGCGTTGCTCGTATTGGATATTGCGCCCTTCATGCCTTACCTCAACCCTCCCTGGTATTCTAGAGTGGCTTTGGGGAAGGAGCAGGCAGGGAAGTCTTGAGTGGAGCTTTCCTCCATGTCTTGCGTTGTTGCTACAACACAAAGCCTTTGCTTTTTCTCGGAGAGGGATGTGGGATTGTGTAGTCCTTAATGCTGAGTTTTACGATTGATGAAGGAGAAGGGACGTGATCAAAGTTTCCCCTTATAGTGTAGATGAGAGTTTTAAAAGGACTGTTTTGTCAAGTTTCTTTGGTTACTATTCTTAGTTTTTGAGCCTTTGGTTTCCCAAATGCCAGCTGTTTTTGCTGAAAATAATGAATTTCTATCATAAAATTAGAATTAACTCAAAATATTTAAGAAAGGATTTATAAATTTACATTAGTAAAGGTTTTATAGTGAAATAGTACTCGTTTTGTTTCACGTTGTTTTCATACAATCAATATAAAGCATTACAATCTCAGTTGTTTTGTAAAGGTATTTTGAAGGAGTATCATCTTTGTATGTTCTTTAAAAACCAAGAATCTAAAATTCTTCCTATTTATTATGTTGGTATTTAATTCTGTTGGGTAGGTTCTTTTTGTTTGTTTGTTTGTTTTTTGTTTTGAGACGGAGTCTCGCTCTGTCTCCCAGGCTGGAGTGCAGTGGCGCGATCTCGGCTCACTGCAACCTGTCTCCTGGGTTCAAGCAGTTCTGCCTCACCCTCCCTTTTTAAATCTTTTGCGGAGGTTTTTTTGTTTGTTTGTTTTTTGTTTTAATTGGGTTGTCTGTTTTACTCAGGGATTTCTAGCAGTATGGCCAATATCTTCTCTGTGCTTGGAGCATTACTCTCTTCTGGGATGGCAACTTTTATGTTCATGTAGGTCTTATAGGCTATCATTGTTCTTTGAATTTTATATGTAGTTTAAACTCCAGGTAACAAGTTCTATGCTTGTGCTATTCATTGCAGCAGCTACTAGCTGCATGTGGCCTTTGAGCACTTGAAATGTGGCTAGTGTGACTGAGGAACTGAATTTTTAGTTTTATTTAGTGTTCAATTAAGTTTAAAAACTGACACTTGATTCAGTTACTGTAAAACCTGTATGTTTGGAACAACTCAGATACATACACCTTTCTCAACCGCAAATTATTAAATTATTATTTTTTAATTTTTGGAGATTTTTTTCCCCCTGGAGATGGAGTCTCGCTCTGTTGCCCAGGCTGGAGTCCAGTGGCATGATCTCGGCTCACTGCAACCTCCATCTCCCAAGTTCAAGTGATTCTCCTGCCTCAGCCTCCCTAGTAGCTGGGATTACAAGCATGTGCCACCACACCTAGCTAATGTTTTTATTTTTAGTAGAGGCAAAGTTTCACCATTTTGGCTAGGCTGGTCTCAAACTCCTGACCTCAAGTGATCCACCCGCCTTGGGCTTCCAAAGTGATGGGATTACAGACGTGAGCCACTGCACCCAGCATTAGCTGCAAATTATATAAAAATATAGATCAAGTATTTTATATGGCAGTTTTAATTTAGCATCTGCATTGTAATGTTGTATAAACACCAGATTTCAAAGACAGTATGAAAACAATGTAAAATACCTCAGCTTTTCATTATGATTACATGTTGAAATTATAATTGATTTCACCTTGTTTTCCTTTAGTGTGAACACTAGAAAATTTTAAATTACTTATGTCACTTTTACTGTATTTCTGCTGGACAGTACTTTGAGCTAGATGTTCCTATGTGTTTACCAAGTCTTAATTTCTTCCTGCGTCTCTGAATTTTCTTTTGGAATCTTTTAACTTTTACTTTAGCACACTCAGTAGACGTTTCATAATGCAGACATTCTGATGGCCAATTCTCTTAATTTTTTGCTTTGTCTTAATTTTTTGTTTTGCCTTCAATCTTGAAGAATGTTTTGGGGGATGTTACAGATTTGTGGTTGTTTTACTTGTACCTCGAAGATAACATTTCACTGTTTTTGGTTTTCATTATTGATTTTGAGAAATCAGCTGTCAATCTATTAGGTTGGTACAAAAGAAATTGTGGTTTGGGACAGCGAATTTTAAATCATTATAACGAGGCTCTAACATATCTTTATTAATCAAAATAGGTCATTACAATCAACACATTTTTACCGACAAAAAATAAGTTTGTTTGTTTATTCCTGTAATGTAAAAATCCATGCTTCAGGATTCCACAAACTCTTGGAAAGCTTTTCCCTGCATCCTGCTGGTTGTGGAAGCATTTTCCCTGAAAAAAGTTGTAGAGATGCTTGAAGGAGTGGTAGTCAGTTGATGAGAGGTCAGGTGAATATGGCGGATGAGGCAAAACCTTGTAGACCAGTTCGTTCAACTTTTGAAGTGTTGGTTGTGCAGTGTGCGGTTGGGTGTTACTGTGGAGAATTGGGCCCTTTCTGTTGACCCATGCTGGCTGTAGGCATCACAGTTTTAAGTGCATCTCATTGATTTGCTGAGCATGCTTCTCAGATGTAATGGTTTCTCCAGGATTCAGAAAGCTGTAGTGGATCAGACCAGCAGCAGACCAGCAAACAGTTACTATGGCCTTTTTTTGGTGCAAGTTTGGCTTTGGGAAGTGCTTTGGAGCTTCTTCGCGGTTCAGCCACTGAGCTGGTCATTGCTTGTCGTATAAAATCTACTTTTTGTTGCACCTCACAGTCCGATTGAGAAATGGTTCATTGTTGTGGAGAATAAGAGAAGACACCACTTCAAAACGGTGTTTTTTTAAATTTTTGCTCAGCTGGTGAGGCACACACTTATCGAGCTTTTTCACCTTTCCAATTTGCTTCAAATGCTGAACAACTGTAGAATGGTCGACGTTGAGTTCTTATGTTGAGTTCTTCAGCAACTTCTCATGTAATTGTAAGAGGATCAATCTGCTTCAATGATTGCTCTCAATTGGTTGTTGTCAACTTCCAGTGGCCTGCCACTACACTCCTCATCCTCAAGGCTCTGGTATCTTTTGCAAAACTTCTTGAACCACCACTGCACTGTACGTTCATTAGCAGTTCCTGGGCCAAATGCGTTGTTGATGTTGCAAGTTGTCTCTGCTGTTTTACGACCCACTTTGAACTTGAATAAAAAAACACTCGACTTTGCTTTTTGTCTAGCATCATTTCCGTAGTCCAAAATAAATATAAACAGCAAGTAATAAGTCACTAGCAAAAAAAAAAAAAAAGCGAGAAATGCCCATTAAAATGATGTATAACATAACCACATTTATTTAAGAATGTATTCCAGGCCGGGTGCGGTGGCTCACACCTGTATTCCCAGCACTTTGGGAGGCTGAGGTGGGCGGATCATGAGGTCAGGAGATCGAGACAATCCTGGCTAACATGGTGAAACCCCGTCTCTACTAAAAATACAAAAAATTAGCTGGGCGTGGTGGCGGGTGCCTGTAGTCCCAGCTACTCAGAAGGCTGAGGCAGGAGAATGGCGTGAACCCGGGAGGCAGAGCTTGCAGTGAGTCGAGATCGTGCCACTGCAGCCCAGCCTGGGCAACAGAGAGAGACTCCATCTCAAAAAAAAAAAAAGAATGTATTCTAATATCAAATGGCAAATTCCAACAATGCAAAAACCACAGTTAATTTTGTACCAGCCTAATAATTCATGCTGCTTTGAAGGAAATCTCTCTTTTAGAATTTTTTTTTGTTTGTTTCTTTTTTTTTGGTCGTAATTTTTCTGCTGTTTCACTCTGATGTTTTTGTGTGGAATTCTTCTTTTTTTTTTTTCTCCTAGTCAAGTGTGGTTGTGGGGGTAGAGGAAATGTTAAATCACCGTGTGGAATTCTTTATCTTGCCCTGTATTCATCGAGATTATTAGATCAATGCATCAGTATCTTTAAAGATATTGGTGATATTCTTACTGTTTCTAGTTACCTGCTGAAAATTACAATCTTGCTTTTGTTGGCCTAGTATAGTTGCTCCTTAGTATGTGCTGGAGATTGGTTTCAGAACCCCGTGCAGATAACACAATCCACAGGCAGCTCAAATTCCTTATATAGCATGCCATCATGTTTGCATACGACCTACACACATCCTCCCACGTATTTTAAATAATCTCTAGATTACTTATGGTACCTAATACAATGTAGATGCTATGTAAATATTGTTATACTGTCATGGCTTTTTAAAAATTTCTATTATTTTTTATAGTCGTGTTTTTAAAAATATACATGTATTTTTAATCCTTGGTTGAGTGAATCTGTGGCTATGAAGGGCCAACTATATTCGTAGTTCATTTGTTGTTTGTTGAAGATAATTCCAGTTTCTAAATTTTCTAGTCTGTGTCTGCTAGCTCATGATATTTTTTTCTTGTGTGCCTTGAGTACCAGTTGTATTTAAAAAATTATAGGAATATATGAGTCCTAGAATAATAGTATCTTTCTTAAGAAGGTACATTTTTCTAGGAAAGGTCTCTAGGAGTGCTGTCAGTCCCAGGTCACTATTCATGTTCAAGAGTTTGGATTCCTTCTGTTATACACATGACATTAAGGAAGACTTTAAGATCATGAATTCTGTTTTCCTTCAATTTCCTCTTATCCTAATGATGTTGTCCTCAAACTCTGAACGTAAATTGGGTAGTATATCTGAGTCCCCAGCTTTGGCAGGCAATGTGCTTTTATTTTTATTTTTGATTTTGATTTTTTGTGTTTATTTATTTTTATTTTAAATGAGGTCTCACTATATTGCGCACAATCATCCTGAATTCCTGGGCTCAAGCTATCCTCCTGCCTTGGCCTGTCAAAGCGTAGGATTACAGGCATGAGCCACCACACCTGGCCTTGTGCTTTGATTTTTTTGCCATAGACCGGCACATCTTCCATTAGCTCAGCCTTTTTTCTCAGCCCTTTCTTCTAGATAGGAAAATGTCCTCAGAACAAAAGTTACTTGGTGTATGGTTTATTTCTGGTTTACCTTCACATGGAATTTGGTAAGTTATTTCACATTACCTTATTTCATTCATTATTTAGTTTTTTTGTTGGCGTCAGCAGAAAGGTTGGTCCTGTCTGCCACTACCATAAATAAAACCCTAATTGTCTTTTTTACTTTTGAGATTTGATTTTAATATATTTATGCTTTGAGGCAAAAATTTTTTAACTTAAGTCATATATTTAAAAATTTTAATTTTTAATTACCATGGATACGTAAAATGGGGAGTATGTGATATTTGATATAAGCATACAATGTGTAATGATCAAGTCAGGTAATTGGTATATCCATTACCTCAAGTATTTATCATTTCTTTGTGTTAGGGACATTTCATTTCCACTCCTTTAATTGTTCTAAAACATACACTAAATTATTGTTAGCTGTAATTACTATATTGTGCTACTGAACACTATATTTTATCCCTTCTATGTAACTATATTTTTCTACCCATTAACCATCTCCTCTTGATTCTCCTCTCAACACTACCCTTCCCAGCCTCTGCTAACATCTTTTTACTAACTATCTCTATGACTTCACTTTTTTTGAAGCTTCCACATATGGGTGAGAACATGTGATACTTGCCTTTCTGTGCCTGGCTTATTTCCCTTATAATGTCAGTCACATCCGTGTTGTTGAAAATGACAAGATTTCATTCTTTTTTTTATGGCTGAATAACATTCCATTGTGTGTATATACCACATTTCTTTATCCATCCATTGATTGACAGGTTGATTCCATATCCTGGCTGTTGTGTATAGTGCTGCAGTTAACATGGGAGTACAGATATCTTTTATATACTGATGTCCTTTCTCTTGGGTACATACCCAGTAGTGGGATTGCTGGATTATAGTTCTATTTGTTGTGTTTTTAGGAAGCTCCATACTGTTCTCTGTTGTGACTGTGCCAGTTTACATTTCCACCAACAGTTTACAAGGGTTCCCCTTTCTCCACATTCTCACCAGCATCTGATATTGACTGTGTTTTTGATAAAAGCCATTTTAACTGGGGTGAGATGATACCTCATTATAGTTTTGATTTGTATTTCTCTGATTATTAATAATGTGGAGCATTTTTTTCATATGCCTGTTTGCCATTTGTATGTCTTTTTGAGAAATGTCTCCTCAGATCTTTTGCCCATTTTAAAATCAGATTTTTTTTTCCTATTGAGTCGTTTGAGATTCTTACATATTCTGGTTATTAATCCTTTGTCAGATATTAGTTTGAAATGTTTTCTTCCATTCTACATGTTATATCTTCATTTTATTGTTTTCATTGCTATGCAGAAGCTTTTTGGCTTGGAGAGATCCCATTGGTTGATATTTTATTTTATTTTCTTGCTTTAGTTGCTTGTGTTTTTGAGGTCTTATTTAAGAAGTCTTTGCCTAGACCAATGTCCTGGAGTTTTTGCCTAATGGTTTCCTTTATTAGTTTCATAGATGTAACTCTTTAATGCATTTTTCTTTGATTTTTGTATATGGCAAGAGTTGGGGTCTACTTTTGTTCTTCTGCACGTGGGCATCCAGTTTTCCCAACACCATTTGTTGAAGACTGTCCTTTCCCAATGAGTGTTTTTGGCACCTTAGTAAAAAACTAATTGGCTTTAAATACACAGATTAATTTCTGGACTCTCTGTTCTGTTGTTCTACGTGTCTGTTTTTATGCCACTATCGTGCTATTTTGGTTACTATAGCGTTGTAGTATATTTTGAGGTTTGGTAGTGTGATAACTCTACCAGTTACCAGCTCTGTTCTTTTTGGTCAGGATTGTTTTGGCTATTTGGGGTCTTTTGTGCTTCCATACAATTTTAGGATTTTTTTTTCTATTTCTGTGAAGAATGTCATTGATCTTGATAGGGATGGCTTTGAATCTGTAGATTACTGTGGGGAGTATTGTCATTTTAACAATATTATTTTTTTCAACCCATGAGCATGGGATGTCTTTTCATTTGTTTGTATCCTCTTCAATTAATTTCATCAATGTTTGATAGTTTGCATTGTAGTTGGTTAAGTTTATTCCTAGATATTTAATATTATTTGTAACTATTGTAAATGGGATCACCTTCTTGATTTCTTTTTCAGATAGGTTGTCACTGTTGCCATAGAGAAATTCTATGGATTTTTGTGTGTTGATTTTGTATTCTGCCATGTTACTGAATTTATTAGTTCTAATAGTTGTTTGTTGGAGTCTTTAGATTAGTATAAGATCACATGAGCTGCAAACAATGATAATTTTACTTACTCCTTTCCAATTTAAATGCCCTTTATTTCATTCTCTTGTCTGTTTACTCTGGCTAGGACTTCTGTTACTAACTTGAGTAATAGTGGTGAAAGTGCCCATCCTTCTTCTAGATCCTAGAAGAAAGGCTTTCAGTTTTTCCCCCATTCGGTCTGATACTAACTGTGGGTTTGTTGTGTATGGCTTTATCATGTTGAGGGGTGATCCTTCTGTCTCCAGTTTGCTGAGAGTTTTTATGAAGGGATATTGAATTTTATCAAAAAAGATTTTTTTGGCATCTATTGAAATGACAATACACTTTTGTGTTCTTCATTCTGTTGATATGATGTATCACACTGATTGATTTACATATGTTGAACCATCCTTGCCTCTCTGGGATGAATCCCACTTGATTATGATGATCTTTTTAATGTGCTGTTGAATTTGGTTTGCTGTGTTTTGTTGAAGATTTTTATATCTATTTTCATCAGAGATACTGGCCTGTAGTTTCTTTGTTGTTGTTGTTGTATCGTTATCTGGTTTTGGTATCAGAATAAATCTGGGGCCGGGCATGGTAGCTCATGCCAGTAATCCCAGCACTTTGGGAGGCTGAGGCAGGCAGATCTCTTGAAGCCAGGAGTTTGAGACCAGCCTGGCCGACATGGTGAAACCCCATCTCTACAAAAAATATGAAAATTAGCTGGGCATGGTGGCTCATGCCTGTAATCCCAGCTAATCGGGAGGCTGAGGCAGGAGAATCGCTTGAACCCGGTAGGCGGAGGTTGCAGATCACCTAGGCAACAGAATGAGACTCTGTCTCAAAAAAAAAAAAGAATAAATCTGGCCTCATGAATTTGGAGATCCTCCTTGATTCTGGAGAATGATTTGAGTAGGATTGATGTTTGTTCTTCTTTAAATGTTCGGTAGAATTCAGTGAAGCCATGAAGTCCTGGCCTTTTCTGTGATGGGGGACTTTTTATTATTGTTTCTATCTTGAAACTTATTATTGGTCTATTTAGATTTTGGTTTTCTTAATGTTTCATGCTTGTTAGGCTGTATGTGCCTAGGAATTTATTCATTTCTTCTAGGTTTTACAATTTATTGGCATGCAGTTGTTCAAATGGTCTCCAATGATCCTTTGAATTTTTGTGATATCAATTGTAATGTCTCCATTTTTGTCTCTGATTTTATTTGGATCTTTTTTTTTTTTTTTTTAGTCTGGGTAAAGGTTCATTGATTTTGTCTATCTTTCCAAACAACCCTTTTCATTTCATTGATCTTTTCTATTTTTTTGTCTCAATTGTATTTCTGTTTTTTATTTTTTTTTGTTTTCTTTATTATTTCTTTTCTTAATTTGGGGCTTGGCATGCTCTTGCTTTTCTAGTTCTTTAAGATGCATTACTAGGTTGTTTATTTCTTGGTTTTCTACTTTTTGATTTGCACATTTATTGCTATAAACATTCCCTTCAGTGTTAGCTTTAACTGTGTCTCATAAGTTTTAGTAGGTTGTGTTTCCATTTTCATTTGTTTCAAGACATTTTTTAATTTCCTTAATTACTTCATTGGTTGTTCAGGCACGTATTGGTTAATTCTTATATGTTCGTATAGTTTCCAAAGTTCCACTTGTTATTTATTTCTACTTTTATTCCATTGTGGTTAGAAAATATACTTTTTAATTTTTATCAGACTTGTTTTACAGCCTAACATGATGGTGCTCTTTTTGGATTTCTGTTTGCATGCAATGTCTCTTTCTATCTTTTGGTCTATCTATGCTTTTATAAATGAAGTGGGTTTCTTATATGTAGCAGGTATAAGCAAGTATTGTTTTGTTTCACCATTCAGCTCCTCTGTGTCTTTTGATTGGAGAATTTAGGATCCATCCTTGAGAAATGTTCCATGTGCTAAGGAGAAGAATGTGTATTCTGCGGCTGTTGGATGACAGCTTCTGTAAATGTCTATTAGGTCCATTTAATCTATAGTGCAGATTAAATTCATTGTTTCTTTCCATCTAGATGATCTGTCCAATGGTGAAAGTGGGCTGTTGAAGTCCCAAGTCATTACTGTATTGGGTTCTGTCTCCTTAACTCTAATACACTTGACTCTATATATCTAGATGCTTCTGTGTTGGATAGATATGTATTTATAATTTTTATATCCTCTTGCTGAATTAAAACCTTTTGTATTATATGATAACCTTTTTTCTCTCTTCATAGTTTTTATGTTGAAATCTATTTTATCTAAAAATAGATACAAAGCTACTTGGGCTCTTTTTGGGTTTCTGTTTGCATGCAGTATCTTTTTCCGTCTTTTTGTTGTTAGTCTATGTTTTTATAGTGAAGAATTTAGTGCATTCACATTCAGTATTATTGATAGGTGAGGACTTACTACTGCCTTTTTATTGTTGTTCTGGTTATTTTCTTGGGCTTTTCCCCCATTTTTTTCATTGTCTTCCTTTGTGCTAGTTATTTTTTGGTAGTATGTTTTCATTTCTTGCTTTTTATTTTTTTGTGTACCTATTAGAGGTTTTTGTTTTGTGGTTACTATGAGGTTAGCAAATAACAACTTATAGCCAATTATTTGCAACTGATGACAACTCTGCAAAGAAAAGAAAAAGTAGACGCACAGAAAAAATTAAAAACCTGTACACTTTTACTCCATCCCTTCACTTTTTGACTTTTTGTCTCTATATATTTTTATATTTTAAGTTTTGGAGTAGTTTTTTTTTTGATAGTGTTATATAGAAAGTTTCGATGCTGCAAAAGTAATAGCACTCAAATATAAAATTTTCTTTTTAATATTCAGCAAGGCAAGCTACTTCTATATAGAAGAGTGCGCCCTTACAGATGGAACAATGGTGAGCGCACATTTGGACAAGAGATGGGAAGGGGTTCTTATGCCTGACGCATGTGGCCCCTGCTGCTCTATCCTTCCCCTATTGGCTGGGGTTAGACCGCACAGGCTTAACTAATTCCAATTGGCTAATTTAAAGAGAATGACAGGGTGAGTGCTTTGGCAGGAGTCAGGGCAGAGCAGGTAGCAGGTAATCGGAATGAGTTAGGGTGGAGCAGGTGATTGGAATGTTGGGTGGAGCAGGTGATCAGAATGAGTCAGGGTGGCGTAGGTAATCGAAAAAGGTTGCTTTACGAGGAAGTTAAGTTTAAAAGTAGAAGGCAAAGAATTGAACATACTGACATATTAATTCTTTGAAAAGAAATTTAGAACTCATATCTAACAATCCTTCCCCTTGTATTTCCTTACAGCTTTCTTTTCAAACTTTTCTTAACATGTCTTGGCTTAGTTGTTTTGCTTGATTTTCTAAAAGAAGCAGCTTCTTTACATAAGGTAGAGTTTAGAACTCATCTAACAATAGGTTTGTCTTTTAATTTTCCTGCTAAAGATATGAGCGGTTAGAGTATTCTGAGTGGCTAGAGTACTCTGTATTTATCTGTGCACTTACTTTTACTAGTGAGTTTTATACCTTCAGGTGATTTCTTGTTGCTTGTTAATGTCCTTTTCTTTCAGATTGAAGAACTTTCCTTTAGCATTTTTTGAAAGGTGAGTCTGGTGTTGATGAAATCCCTCAGCTTTTGTTAGTCTGGGAAAGTCTTCATGTCTCCCTCATGTTTCAAGGATAATTTCGGTGGATGTATTAGATTGGTGCAAAAGTTATCGTGGTTTTTGCCATTAAAAGTAATTACAAAAGCCGTGGTTACTTTTGCACCAACCTAATACTATTCTACTATCTTCTGGCCTGCCAGGGTTTCTGCTAAAGTTTGTCATCCTACTCTCTTCTGGCCTGTAGCGTTTCTGCTGAAGTTTGCTGCCAGATGTAGTATAACTCCTTCATATGAAGTTACTTCTTTTCTTTTGCTGCTTTTAGGATCCTTTCTTTGTCCTTTACCCTCGAGACTTTAATTATTATATGCCTTAAGGTAATCTTATTTGGGTTGAATCTATTTGGTGTTCTTAGACCTTCTTGTACCTGTATATTCACATCTTTCTCTAAGTTTGAAAAGTACTCTGCTATTATTTCTTTGAATACACTTTCTACCTCAATCTCTTTCTCTAAGCCCTCTTTAAGGCCAGTAACTCTTAGATTATGACTTTTGGGGGCTATTTTCCAGATTTTGTAGGCATACTTCATTATTGTCTTATTATTTTTTTCTCTTCTGACTGTATTTTCATATAACCTGTCTTCAAGCTCACTAATTCATTCTTCTGCTGTTGAGACTGATGCATTTTCAGATTGTTGAATTTTCAGGCTTCAGAATTTCTGCTTATCATTTTAGTCTCTTTGTTGTTTCTCTGATATAATTCTGAATTTTTTATCTCTTTTATCTTGAATTAAACTGAGCTTTCTCAAGACTGCTATTTTGAATTTCCCATCTAAAAGGTCACATATCTTTATTGCTCCAGGATTAGTCTGTTTGATGAGGTCCTGTTTTCCTAGATGTTCTTGATAATTGTGGATATTCATTGATGTCTGGGCATCGAAGAGCTAGTCTTCGCAGTTTGGGTTTGTTCATTCCTGTCACTCTCCAGGGGGCTTTCCAAGAAATCAAAGCAGATTGAGTGTTGTGATCTAAGCCTGTAGTCACTGCAGCCATTTTGGCATTAAGGAGCATCCAAAGCACAGGAATGCTGTGAGTCTTGCAGACTCCTACATACACAGTCCTGATGGACTTGGGAAGATAATTGGGAGAATTCCCTGGGTTACCAGGCAGAGTCTCTTGCTCTCTACCTTCCCTTTCCTTCAATCAGGAGTCTCTCTCTGTACTGGCCTGCCCAGTATTGGTGAGGGGTGATACAGGCATTTCCTGTAGCCACCACAGTTGGAACTGTGCTGAGTTGCCTCTGAAGCATTGCAGACCAGCACAGTATTGGGGCTCACCCAAGGTCCACGGCCAGTCCTGCGTGACTGCCGCTGGTTATTCAAGGCCAAAGGCCACTTTAGTTAGCAGGTAGTGAATTCTTCCAAGACTGAGTCCATCCCATCAGGGCAGCCATTCCCTTCCTGCCTAGGGTCAATCTATAAATGCCATCACGGAGCAAAAGCTTGCTATCAAAAGCTTCAGAAATCTGTCTTTTGCTTTATTTTACAGTGACTGAACCAATACTCCGGTTGCAAAACAAAGTTCTGTCTACTCTTCCTTCTCCTTACCCCAAGCTGAAGTAGTTGGGGAAGGGTGCCTCAGGGATTCACTTAGCTGCCACGGGTAGTATTGCACTGGGTTTTATCTTAAGTCCATTACCTCCAAGGCCAGTGCAGTACCAAGGCTTGCCGAAGGATGGAGTCCTTGTGGCCTGTCACTCAAATTTATTCCAGGCCCTAGACCACTTTAGTCAGAATGTGATGAAGACCGATTACTCCCCCTGGGGTGGAGGATTTCTCTCTGGCCCAGGACTGAGCTAAATGCTCCTTCTGTGGGCACCAGCAGAATGCCCTGTGTTGTGTTCTGCTGTTACAGAGCAGCGCTGAGTTCCCATGCAAAGTCCCATACTTACTTTCGCTCTGTCTCTGAAGCACACAGATTCTGTTTCAGTGCTGTGCTGCCTGGGGTTGGAGGAGGGGTGGTGTAGTCAGTGCAAGACTGTCTTTCCTACCCTTTTCAATGCCTCTTTCCTTGATATTATGTTAAAACCGGGTGCCATGATTTCTCACCTGATTTTGGATTTTTTGTTTGTTAGTGTGTTTATTTGTTTGTTTTGAGGCAGGGTCTCACTCTGTCACCCAGGCTGGAGTACATGGTGTGATCTCAACTCATTGCAGCCTCGATCGACCTCCTGGGCTGAAGTGATCCTCCCATCTCAGCCTCCCGAGTAGCTGGCACTACAGGCACATGCCACCATGCCCGGCTAATTTTTTCACATTTTGTAAAGACAGGGTTTCATCAGGTTGCCCAGACTGGTCTTGAACTGAGATCAAATGATCCACTTGCCTTGACCTTCCAAAGTGCTGAGATTATGGGCATGTACCACTGTGCCATCTGATTCTTATGAAGGTTTTTTGTTTTTTGTTTTTTGTTTTTGCATGGATAATTCTTCAGTTTGGTGTTCCTGCTGCGGGATGATTCCTGGGGGATTCTCTTCAGCAATCTTGTTCTGCCTCCTCTGCAAGGAAAAACACGTCTATTTTAAATTTCTTTTTTATTATAATTTAAGTTCTGGGATACATGTGCAGAACATGTAGGTTTGTTACATAGGTATACATGTGCCATTAACCTGTCATCTACATTAGGTATTTTTCCTAATGCTATCCTTCCGCTAGCACCGCCCCCCAACCCCCCAGTAGGCCCCAGGGTGTGATGTTGCCCTTCCTGTGTCCATGTGTTCTCATTGTTCAACTCCCACTTATGGGAACATGCGGTGTTTAGTTTTCTGTTCCTGTGTTAGTTTGCTGAGAATAATGGTTTCCAGCTTCATCCATGTCCCTGCAAAGGACATGAACTCACCCTTTTTTATGGCTTCATAGTATTCCATGGTGTATATGTGCCACATTTTCTTTATCCGGTCTGTCATTGAAGGGCGTTTGGGTTGGTTCCAAGTCTTTGCTATTATGAACAGTGCTGCAATAAACATACGTATGCATGTGTCTTTATAGTAGAATGATTTATAATCCTTTGGGTATATACCCAGTAATGGGATTGCTGGGTCAAATGGTATTTCTGGTTCTAGATCCTTGAGGAATCGCCACACTGTCTTCCACAATGGTTTAACTAATTTATGTTCCCACCAACAGTGTAAAAGCGTTCCTGTTTTTCCACATCCTCTCCAGTATCTGTTGTTTCCTGACTTTTTAATGATTGCCATTCCAACTGGCATGAGATGATATCTCATTGTGGTTTTGATTTCCTTTTCTCTCATGACCAGTAATGATGAGCTTTTTTTCACGTTTGTTGGCCGCATAAATGTCTTCTTTTGAGAAGTGTCTGTTCGTATCCTTTTGTTGCCATTGCTTTTGGTGTTTTAGTCATGAAATTTTTGCCCATGCCTGTGTCCTGAATGATATTGCCTAGGTTTTCTTCTAGGGTTTTTATGGTTTTAGGTCTTATGTTTAAGTCTTTAATCCATCTTGAGTTAATTTTTGTTTAAGGTATAAGGAAGGGGCCCAGTTTCAGTTTTCTCCATATGGCTAGCCAGTTTTCCCAACACCATTTATTAAACAGGGAGGGAATCCTTTCCCAATTTCTTGTTTTCATCAGGTTTTTCAAAGATCACATGGTTGTTGTTGATGTATGATGTTATTTCTGAGGACTCTGTTCTGTTCCATTGGTCTGTATATCTGTTTTGGTACCAGTACTATGCTGCTTTGGTTACTGTAGCCTTATAGTATAGTTTGAAGTCAGGTAGCGTGATGCCTCCAGCTTTGTTCTGCTGCTTTGGTTACTGTAGCCTTATAGTATAGTTTGAAGTCAGGTAGCGTGATGCCTCCAGCTTTGTTCTTTTTGCTTAGCATTGTCTTGGCTTATGCGGGCTCTTTTTTGGTTCCATATGAAATTTAAAGTAGTTTTTTTCTAATTCTGTGAAGAAAGTCAGTGGTAGCTTGATGGGTTTAGCATTGAATCTATAAATTACTTTGGACACTGTGGCACCCAATAGGGGAGCACCCAGATTCATAAAGCAAGTTCTTAGAGACCTACAAAGAGACTTAGACCCCCCAACAACAATAGCAGTGGGAGACTTTAACACCCCACTATCAATATTAGACAGATCAACAAGACAGAAAATTACCAAGGACACTCAGGACTTGAACTCAGCTATGGACCAAGTGGACCTAATAGGCCATTTTCATGATATTGATTCTTCCTATCCATGCGCATGGAATGTTTTTCCATTTGTTTGTGTCCTCTCTTATTTCCTTGAACAGTGGTTTGTAGTTCTCCTTGAAGCGGTCCTTCACATCCCTTATAAGTTGTATTCCTATGTATTTTATTCTCATTGTAGGAATTGTGAATGGGAGTTCACTCATGACTTGGCTCTCTGTCTATTATTGGTATATAGGAGTGCTTGTTATTTTTGCACATTGATTTTGTATCCTGAGACTTTGCTGAAATTGCTCATCAGCTCAAGGAGATTTTGGGCTGAGACAATAGGGTTTTCTAAATGTACAATTGTGTCATCTGCAAACAGACAATTTGACTTCCTCTCTTCCTATTCAAATACCTTTTATTTCTTTCTCTTGCCTGATTGCCCTGGCCAGAACTTCCAATACTATGTTGAATAAGGAGTGGTGAGAGAGGGCATCCTTTTCTTGTGCTGGTTTTCAAAGGGAATGCTTCCTGTTTTCGCCCATTCAGTGTGATATTGGCTGTGGGTTTGTCATAAATAGCTCTTATTATTTTGAGATACGTTCTATCGATTCTCAGTTTATTGAGAGTTTTTAGCGTGAAGGGGTGTTAAATTTTGTCGAACGCGTTTTCTACATCTATTGAGATAATCATGTGGTTTTTGTCATTGGTTCTCTTTATGTGATGGATTACATTTATTGATCTGCATATGTTGAACCAGCCTTGCTTCCCAGGGAAAGCCGACTTGATCATGGTGGATAAGCTTTTTGATGTGTTGCTGGATTTGGTTTGCCAGCATTTTATTGAGGATTTTTGCATCGATGTTCATCAGGGATATTGGCCTGGAATTTTCTTTTTTTGTTGTGTCTCTGCCAGATTTTGGTATCAGGATGATGCTGGACTCATAAAATGAGTTAGAGAGGAGTCCCTCTTTTTCTTTTATTTGGAATAGTTTCAGAAGGAATGGTACCAGCTCCTCTTTGTACCTCTGGTAGAATTTGTCTGTGAATCCATCTGGTCCTGGGCTTTTTTTTTTGGTTGGTAGGCTATTAATTACTGCCTCAATTTCAGAACTTGTTATTGGTCTATTCAGGGATTCGACTTCTTCCTGATTTAGTCTTGGGAGGGTGTCTGTGTCCAGGAATTCATCCATTTCTTCTAGATTTTCTAGTTTATTTGTGTAGAAGTGTTTGTAGTATTCTCTGATGGTAGTTTGTATTTCTGTGGGATCAGTGGTGATATCCGCTTTATCATTTTTTATTGTGTCTATTTGATTCTTCTCTCTTTTTTCTCTTTATTAATCTGGCTAGCAGTCTACCTATTTTGTTAATATTTTTGAAAAAGCAGCTCCTGGATTCATTTATTTTTTTGAGGGGGTTTTTGTGTGTCTATCTCCTTCAGTTCTGCTCTGATCTTAGTTATTTCTTGTCTTCTGCTGGCTTTTGAATTTGTTTGCTCTTGCTTCTCTAGTTTTTTTAATTGTAATGTAAGGGTGTTGGTTTTAGATCTTTCCTGCTTTCTTCTGTGGGCATTTAGTGCTATAAATTTCCCTCTACACACTGCTTTAGCTGTGTCTCAGAGATTCTGGTACGTTGTGTCTTTGTTCTCATTGGTTTTAAAGAATGTATTTATTTCTGCCTTAATTTTGTTATTTACCCAGTAGTCATTCAGGAGCAGGTTGTTCAGTTTCCAAGTAGTTGTGCGGTTTTGAGTGAGTTTCTTAATCCTGAGTTCTAATTTGATTGTACTATGGTCTGGGAGACTGTTTGTTATGACTTCATTCTTTTGTCTTTGTTGAGGAGTGGTTTACTTCCAATTATGTGGTCAATTTTAGAATAAGTGCGATGTGGTGCTGAGACGAATGTATATTCTGTTGATTTGGGGTGGAGAGTTCTGTAGATGTCTATTAGGTCCACTTGGTCCATAGCTGAGTTCAAGTCCTGAGTGTCCTTGTTAATTTTCTGTCTTGTTGATCTGTCTAATATTGATAGTGGGGTGTTAAAGTCTCCCACTGCTATTGTTGTTGGGGGTGTCTAAGTCTCTTTGTAGGTCTCTAAGAACTTGCTTTATGAATCTGGGTGCTCCCCTATTGGGTGCATATATATTTAGGATAGTTAGCACTTCTTTTTGCATAGATACCTTTATTATTATGTAATGCCCTTCTTTGTCTTTTTTTGATCTTTGTTGGTTTAAAGTCTGTTTTATCAGAGACTAGGATTACAATCCCTGCTTTTTTTTTTTTGCTTTCCATTTGCTTGGTAAATATTCCTCCATCCCTTTATTTTGAGCCTTTGTGTGTCTTTGCAAGTGAGGTGGGTCTCTTGAATATAGCACACCAATGGGTCTTGACTCTTTATCCAATTTGCCAGTCTGTGTCTTTTAATTGGGCCAGTTAGCCCATTTACATTTAAGGTTAATATTGTTATGTGTGAATTTGATACTATAATTATGATGCTAGCTGGTTATTTTGCCTGTTAGTTGATGTAGTTTCTTCATAGTGTCAATGGTCTTTACAATTTGGTATGTTTTTGCAGTGGCTGTTATCAGTTTTTCCTTTACATATTTAGTGCTTCCTTCAGGAGCTCTTGTAAGGCAGGCCTGGTGGTGACAAAATCTCTCAGCGTTTGCTTGTCTATAAAGGATTTTATTTATCCTTCACTTATGAAGCTTAGTTTGGCTGGATATGAAATTCTGGGTTGAAAATTCTTTTCTTTAAGAATGTTGAATATTGGCCCCCACTCCCTTCTGGCTTGTAGGGCTCCTGCAGAGAGATCCGTTGTTAGTGTGATGGGCTTTAAATTTCTAAAATAACATTCAGCTCTGCAGTATAAGAAGCCAAGTTAATGAAATTAGAAAATATTTTTAAGCAGCCTGTTTCTTCTCTTTCTCTTTTTCTTTTAACTGTTGCAAAGGTAAAAGAACACATGCTTAAGTTTTTAACTGCTTCTCCATGGCTTATTATTAAAAAGAGTTCTTACTTCTTTGTCACAGGTTAGGTTCTTCAGAATATTTTCCTTCAGATTGATACTATGGTGCAACAAAATGATTGGGCCTTTATCGCCTTATTTGCTTAATCCCAGGAAGGCTGTGATGTTGGACAAGGTAGCTGTCACTACCCCAGTTTTCCCCATCTAGAGGCAAATACTTCTAAAACTTTTTTTGGCTTATTCTTTTGGTATATATCTCTGTATCTCTAAATAACCTTTTATATTGCTACCTCCTGTTTTTTCAGTTTTAGGCATTATCTCTTGACTTACTATAGATGATGTAGATTTAGCCTTTTTCCACAAACATCCCATCCATTCCCCCATCTTCCCATTGATAGTTTAATTTTTCATATACGACCATTGAGCGTTTGTATAGTTCTAAATATTTATTAGTCATTTAGACCCAAACTATCTGCTGGTTGTCAAAATAGCCTCTCCATATATTCAGAGGTATCAAGTATTTTTATCAGTTTATCCATTATCAAGAAATTTCTCCCAGAGCATTCTTATGTGCTGCAGTTTTAGCCCATTGCTTGATATAGTTGCTGCTGGTGCAGTTTCTATCCTATGCTAGTTCCTCTGTTTCCTATATCCTATGTAATCCTTTGGCTTGTGTTTTCTCTTGGTTTATTCCATTTTCTAGTAGCTTTCTGAAAGGCAAATGTTCTGTGGTATTATATTTATGTAAGTGTCTTTATTTTACCCCAACTATTAGTTTAGCTGGCTTTCAAATTATAAAGGTGAAATTGTTCTTAAGAGCTCTGAAGGAATTCATAGCATCTGTTGTAAAATTAGAAGCCCTTCTTACTTCCATCACTCTTCAGATCACTTTTGTCTCCTCTGTGGAAGATTATACAATCTCATTTTGAAGCTTATCAAATGTTTCTCTTTGTTGTATCTAGAGTTCTGAAATGTCACAGCCATGTTACTTATTATGAGTCTATAGTCATTCATTTTGCCATGCATTTTATGGGTCCTTTCAGTCTGACAATTTGTGTCCATCAACTCTGGGAAAATTCCTCATATTTTTTCTTTAATTTTCTTGCCTTTGTTTTTGGTTCTGGAACTCTAATTAAACATTCTACCTCCTGGACCTATTTTTTTTCTGTCATTTTTTATGTTTTTTTTATTTTCTTCATACTTTCTGGAAAATTTACCTTTTTCAAACTTTTGAGACTTTGATTTCTGCTATCATACTTTTAACTTCCAAGGCCTTTTTTGATCTCTGTATAATTTTTTATTATATCCTGTTGTTTTCTTTCTATGAATTTAATTAAAATTATTGTTTTGTTTTGAAATTTATTGCTTCCTGCTTTCTCTACTTTTTCCAGGTTATTCTTTCTGTTAATATGTTTTCGTCTTTTTAATCTTGAGGCTTTCCTCAGCTATGTAGCAATCTTTGATTACATGTTCAAATTTATGTTAGGGGCATTAGAAAGCTATTTTAGAGCTCTGTGAATATGGCTGGGCATTTTGTGGGTGGAAACCCCTGGTGTCATTATCTTTAGGTTTGGAAACCTTTTTTCTAGGGCTAATAAGAGTCTAATAAGAAGAGTTCTCCAGTCTTCTGCCTCTAGGTTAGTGATTCTCAAGTGGGACAATTTGGCCCCCTAAGAGAAATTCAGCAGTGTCTAGAGATTTATTTGATTGCCGCGGATAGGTTGCTACTGAAAACTGATGCATAGAACCTGGGGGTCTTGTTACATCCTACAGTGCATAGGGCAGCTCCAACAAGGAAGAACAATCAAGTTTAAATTGTTATCCTGAGAAACCCTGCTTTAGGGTATAAGTCTGATTGCCAGTGCTATGAGAACTATGTGAAATAAGAGAGCTAGAGAGCCTCAACATTCAATATATAAACACTCTCTTAATCCTCTCCTCCCCCTCAAAACTTTTTTGTCTGATACCCTCACCTTCTGCTGTGTCTTGTGTCCCCAGGGTAGATTTCTTCTGTCTTACCCTGTATAGAAAATAAGCCTCATGGTCTTTGATGAAGTAGGTTAGGGGCTTCTGTTTAATTTAAGCTGTGTTAGCACTGCAAGTCTTTTAGAAATGGTTTTCTCATTGAATTCTAGCCCAAATTAAAAGACCAGTTATTAAGTGAACTTGTTGTATGTTTATATTATTTAGAGTATTGGCTGACGAGACTGGATGGCTTTGTATATTTTACTAAATGCATAAGTAGAAAAATAAGACATGAGTTGAAGATTATAAACCAAAAGGTAAATGAAACCTGGAATTGACAGCTGTTCCCATCCTTTCATTTCTGTTTTATTCTGTCTTTTCATTCCTGATCTTGCTCAAAGCACTTATCTTAAACATGCTTTGGGGTTGCTACCTTTTCCTAATGTCTTTTTACCCTTTATCTTATATTTTCCCATGTCTCTCCTCACCTCCCATAAAACATAACAAATTCTTAGTTCTATACTACTTTTTGGATTAATAGGGGAATTGAGAATAGTGTGAAATTTTGACCTGCCTTAGTCTGTTTTGTATTGCTATAAAAGAATACCTAAGACTGGGTAATTTATAAAGATACGAGGTTTTATAGCTCACAGTTCTGCAGACTGAGAAGTTCAAGAGCATAGACCTGGCTTCTGGCAAGATCTTTCATACTTCACAACATGGTGGACAAGGTCAAAGGAGAAAAAGAAACATTCAAAGAGAGGAAAATCTGAGGAGTGCATAGTGGCCTTATAACAACCCACTCTTGTGGGAAGGAACTAAGCCGTTCGCCAGAGAACTAATCCAGTCTCATGAGAGCCAGGACACACTAACTCCAGAATAGCACTAAGCCATTTATGAGGCATCTACCCCTAGAACCCAGACACCTCCCTCTAGGCCTCACCTTTCAACGTTGCCACACTGGGGTTCAAATTTCCACATTAGCTTTGGCGGTGATAAAGAAACCAAATCCAAATTATAGCATGACCAAAGAGTTGAGGTCAGACTTTTCAAGAATTAAGTTCTGATCTGTTGGCTTTTCACTTGCACATTTTCACTTTCTCCTTTGTTTCTTTTTTGTATTGTTTACAAAAATATACATTTTCTAATACAGATAACCCAGAAATGTCAGTCTTAAATGCACTCTTAATATGACCACTTGTATGGTTTGTATATGTCTCAGTCAACTTACTTTATAATGAGTAAATACCAAAACTATTTTCCCTAAAAAGCTGGGTTTCAGCTAATACCTATTAGACTTTGGTGTTTTTTTAATTATGTCCAACATGTTATACTAACATTGCTGTAATATCTGGTGAGCATTATGTTTTTAAAATTTTATGTTACAACACATTTTATGTTTGTAACATGTTTAAAAGTTAAAATAGAATTTTAGCATCATAATTTACACTTAGAAATTTATATGTTCAAATTGTAACGTACAGGATTTGATTTAAATGTACAAGAAAAATTTTAAAGTTACAAACATAAGTAATATACATTCAGTATAAAAGTATTAAAAAATGAAAATTACCTATAACCTTTGCACCCAGAAATAATTCCAAGATGCTAATATGTGTAATATTAGTCTTTTTAAACTATATTTTTATACATTTAATAGCAGCATGGGATCATAGAGCTTTGTCATGTACTTTGAGAAGAAATAATCATAGATAACATCTTTTCATTACATTAAATACTTACAAAATAACAATATGTTTGTTTGCTTTATGTTGCAAGAGTCTCTTCTCAACCATTAGGAATTATGCTCTTGAATAGTGTAATGATTGGTGTTGACAAAGAAAAATAAGATATAAAAAATTTTCTTACTTTAGTGTATAAATGTTCTTGAAATGTCTTATTTCTTTAAAAACGACAAACATATGAATGAATTCATTCTTTGTTTTGTACATTCTATGGATTTTGATAAATATATAATGATCCATCATTACAGTATCATACAGAATAGTTTCATTGCCCTAAAAATCTCATGTTCCATACTTCTCTTTCCTTGACAACCCTTGACAACCACTGATCTTTTAGTGAAAAGATCACTAAAACGTCTATTTCTGTAGTTTTGCCTATTCCAGAATATCTTATAGTTGGAAACATACAGTAGGTAGTCTCTTCAGATTGCCTTCTTTCACTTAGCAGTATACATCTGAGTTTCCTTCATGTCTTTATTTCTTTGACATGCTGAGTAAGATTCCATTTTATGGATGTACCACAGTTTGTTTATCCATTCACATATTGAAGGACACTCTTACTTACTTCCAAGTTTTGGCAATTATAAATAAAACTGCTATAAACAGGAAGGTATAGGTCTTTGTGTGGACCTGTCTTCAACTCATTTGGGTGTAACCAGGGTGCATGATTGCTAGATTATGTAAAACAAATATGTTTAGTTTTATAAGAAGCTGCCAAACTGTTTTCCAAAGTGACTGTGCCATTTTGCTTTTCCGTGAGCCATGAATGAGAGTTCCTATTGCTCTACCTTCTCACTAGTATTTGATATTGTCATTGTTTTGGATTTAGCCATTGTAATAGGTGTGCAATGGTATCTCATTGTTTGATTATGTAATTCCCTATTAACGTACGATGTTGAGCATCTTTTCATATGCTTATTTGCCACCTGCATATCTTATTTGGTGAGATGTTTATTTGGATGCCAATTTTAAACTGGGTTGTTTATTTCCTTGTTGAGTTGTTTGTACATTTCGTGTAACAGAATAAGTGTTTTTCACATATTTTATCCCCGTGTGTATTTTGTGTTTTAATTTTCTTAATAGTGCCATTTGTAGAGCAGAAGTTTTTAATTTTAATGAAGTCTAAATCAATTTTTTATTTTCTTTCATGGATTGTACTTTCGGTGTTGTATCTAAAAACACATGGCCATAACCAAGGTCACCTAGATTTTCTTTTGCCTTACATTTTTGGAGTTTTGTTTGTTTGTTTGTTTGTTTTTTGAGATGGAGTCTCACTGTGTCGCCAGGCTTGAGTGCAGTGGTACAATCTTGGCTCACTACAACTTCCGCCTCCTGGGTTCAAGTGATTCTCCTGCCTCAGTCTCCCAAGTAGCTGGAACTACAGGCACGCACCACCATGCCCAGCTAATTTTTGAATTTTTAGTAGAGACGGGATTTCACCACCTTGGCCAGGATGGTCTCGGATCTCTTGACCTCATGGTCCATCAGCCTCTGCCTCCCAAAGCACTGGGATTACAGGCATGAGCCACTGCACCTGGCCTGTTTTTTTGTTTTTGTTTTTTTTTGAGATGGAGTCTCGCTCTGTTGCCCAGGCTGAAGTACAATGGTGCGATCTTGGCTCACTGCAACCTCCGCCTCCTGGGTTCAAGTGATTCTCCTGCCTCAGCTTCCCGATGTGTCTGGAATTTATTCCTTCCATTGGGTTCTTGGTCTCGCTGACTTCAAGAATGAAGCCGCGGACCCTCGCAGTGAATGTTACAGCTCTTAAAGATGGTGTTTCTGGAGTTTGGATGTTCAGATGTGTCCGGAGTTTCTTCCTTCCGGTGGATTTGTGGTCTCGCTGACTTCGGGAGTGAAGCAGCAGACCTTTGCAGTGACTGTTACAGCTCTTAAAGGTGGCGCATCTGGAGTTGTTTGTTCCTCCCAGTGGGTTTGTGTGTTGCTGACTTCAGGAATGAAGCCGCAGACCCTCATGATGAGTGTTACAGCTCATAAAGGTAGTGCGGAGCCAAAGAGTGAGCAGCGGCAAGATTTATTGTGAAGAGCAAAAGAACAAAGCTTCCACAGCATGGAAGGGGACCCCCAGCGGGTTGCCACAGCTGGCTCGGGTGGCCAGCTTTTATTCCCTTATTTGGCCCCACGCACATCCTGCTGATTGGTCCATTTTACAGAGCGCTGAGTGGTGCGTTTTTACACAGTGCTGATTGGTGCGTTTACAATCCTTTAGCTAGACACAGAGTGCTGATTGGTGCATTTTTATAGAGTGCTGATTGGTGCATTTACAATCCTTTAGCTAGACACAGAGCGCTGAGTGGTGCATTTTTACAGAGTGCTGATTGGTGCATTTACAATCCTTTAGACACAGAGCGCTGATTGGTGCATTTTTATAGAGTGCTGATTGGTGCATTTACAATCCTTTAATCCACAGAGCGCTGAGTGGTGCGTTTTTTTATGGAGTGCTGATTAGTGCATTTACAGTCCTCTAGCTAGGCAGAAAAGTTGTCCAAGTCCCCACTCGACCCAGGAAGTCCAGCTGGCTTCACCTGTCACCAAGTAGCTGGGATTACAGGCGCCTGCCACCATGCCCAGCTAATTTTTGTATTTTTCGTAGAGACGGGGTTTCACCATGTTGGTCAGGCTGGTTTCGAACTCCTGACCTCAAGTGATCCACCTGCCTTGGTGTCCCAAAGTGCTGGGATTACAGGCGTGAGCCACTGTGCCCAGCCATTTTTGGAGTTTTATAGTTTTGCATTTTATATTTAGGTCTGTGATCCATTTTTAGTTTTTTTGCGTGTGAAAGTTGTAAGGTCTGTGTCAATTCATGTTTTGGCATGTGTATGTCTAGTTTTTCCTTTACCATTTGTTGCAAAGATTGTTCTTTTCTCCATTGAATTGCCTTTGCTTATTTGTAAAAGACCAGCTGACTATGTTTATGTGGGCCTGTTTCTGGACTCTGTTTTGTTCCCTTGATTTGTCTGTTCTTTCACTATTACCACACTGTGTTGATTAGTATAGTTTTATAATGTCTTGAAGTTGGGTAGGTTTTGTCCTCCGACTTTGTTCTCCTTCAGTATCGTGTTGGCTCTCCTGGGTCTTTCTTTTTGTGTGTACTTTAAAATCAGTTTGTCATATCCACAAAATAACTGTCTAGAATTTTGATTGGGATTGCATTGAATTTTTAGATCAAGGTTCGAAGAACTGACATTTAACAATATGAATTTTTTCTACTCTTGAATGATCTCATTTATTTAGACTTTGATTTCTTGAATCAGAATTTTATAGTGATCCTCATAGAGATCTTGTACATATTTTGTTAGATTTATATCTACATTTTTGGTGAGTGTTTTTTGTTGTTGTTGCTAATGTATATGGTATTATTTTAATTTCTAATATCAGTTGTTCATTACTGATACATAGGAAAGAAGTTGACAATTTGTATATTAACCTTGTATCCTGCAACCTTTCTGCAGTAGTTTATTAGTTCCAGTGATTTTGTTGTTATTTTGGGATTTTCTACATGTATAATCATAGCATACTATTGGGACAAAGAATGATGAGAAAAGGTATATAAAGAATGATAAAAATATAATAAAACAGTGTATTTGAGCCTATTTGTTCATAGTTGATCATCAGTTATTGTCCCATTGATAGCCTTTTAACTTTGGGGAGTAAAAGGGATTGCAGAAAAGGATGAAGGTAGGGTACCAAAGTTCTAAGCCATATAATACTGTCTTTTTTAAGCCCCCACCCCCCCAATTTTTAGCTCTCCTTTTCCCACCCAAAAAGCACAGCTGTCTAAAAATCCTATTTCATTGTAAATGTCAACTGACATTTCCATTTATCCTTGCAAGATTACCTAAGCATGCTAATGGGGGGATGGACAACATATTCATTAGCAAAACAGAATTGGAGAATATCGTTTCGTTGACTCTAGAATTTGGTCTCCTGTGCTTTCTGCATAAGCTGAAGGGTCTCATTAGAAACAATGTATTATTCCTAAAAGTTTTTAGGGAAAATTTAAAGATTTTTCTAGGATAATTTCTAGGGTAATTTCTAGCAATTCTTAAATAATTTATCTCTAAAGCAATGTTATTTTCAGTTTTTTTCCTTCCAAAAATAGTTTAATATTTACTAATTAATTTACTGGAGTTGTAGCATATTGTAGGGGCCAAGAACAAACTTCCCTTTCAGCCTCTGAAGGTTCTTTGAAAATCAGCTGAAAAAAGGCAGATTAATAGGAGAAAGGGCATATGATTTTAATTGATCTTGGTTTTACGTGACATGGGAGTCTTCAGAATAAAGACCTAAAGATACAGGTGAAAACTGTCCATTGGTATGCCTAGGTTTAGCAAAGTCTGGACAGCTGTGTACTGAGTGGGGAAACCCAGCAAGGCCTGCCTGTCTGTATAGATTCTTCTTGGCCTCTCTGTGCAGCATTCTTTCCTTCCGGGTATGGAACAGCACCCTTTCTGGAATGGGGGTCGTATGACCTACAATCAAACAGGATAGGTCAGATATTTCTTTATGGTTGGTTTTTACACAGAAAGATGAGGGCAGGGAACATTAGAGTAATATATTTAGGTTCTGTGGCTGGCTTTGGGGAAAGGGGGTTCTGGTTTCTGTGAACTACCTTGGGGATGAGGGATGGTAGTTTCGGTGGCTAGCCTCAGGAGAATGAGAGGCCAGAGACAGGAAGTTAGGAGATGGTCAGAGAGAGCTGCTTTGGAGGACTTTATTTTGGAGTATCATTTCCTGAGCCCTAGCAATATCGTACATTTAAGTAAACTCAAGTCTGTAAACATGGCAAAGGAAAAATTTATTTGAATAGTGGATAGTATTCTATTCATTATTCTTCTCAAATGAACATATACCCTGAAGTAATTGGTATTGCAAGAAAGTACAGTTCTGTAATTTATGGGAAGTTTGGGGCTTTTCAAGGAAAATTTGTCTACATGTGCCTTCTCACCGACTGATTTTAGTGCCCTAGTCTTAAATCTTATGTCCCATATAATGCAACCATCCTTCACAAAAATGATATTTTTGTCAGGGGCAGTACCTCACACCTGTAATCCCAGCTATTTAGGAGGCTGAATCAGGAGGATTGCTTGAGGCCAGGAGTTCGAGACTTCAGTGAGCTATTATCGTGCCACTGCCCTAGTTGACAGAGGGAAGCCCCATCTCTTAAAACCAAAAACAAAAAAAAGTTTTTGTTGATTCAAGTGTCTGTTGCCCTTATACTATTTATCCATCCAAGTAAACACATTAGCTTGGATTCACAAGCTTAAATTCTCCTCCTCTTCAGCATGTTTTTAGTCAGAGAAGGTAGCCTACTTCCATGTGCTCAGAGAACATAGACTACTGTTGATCACTATAATATTTAAGATGTAAGGTAGTTATATCAGTGCCAGTAAGATCATATAATGCATTTCCAAAGCTTCTAAAGGATTTCTAAATAGGTTGCAAATTTGTGTTAGTTCTTTTGTTAGCCTATATAATTCAGAAGTAAATGCATTTTATTTTAAGACATATACTTTAAAGAAGTCCTCCAACTAGTATTTCTTTTTTATTCATTCATCAACACTACTGCAGAATTGATACTTTGTATCATTTACAAGGTGTATTCCATGGTTAATAATCAAAACAAATGTAGTAATGTCTGTTTCATTTTATGAGACAGAGTCTTGCTCTGTCTTGCCCCGTGGAGTGCAGTGGTGCGATCTCCGCTTACTGCAGCCTCCGCCTCCCGGGTTCAAGCGATTCTCCTGTCTCAGCTTCCCGAGTATCTGGGATTACAGGTGCGCACCACGACACCTGGCTAATTTTGTATTTTTAGTAGAGACGGGGTTTCACCATGTTGTCTAGTCTGGTCTCAAACTCCTGAACTCAGGTGATCCACCCACCTCAGCCTCCCAAAGTGCTGGGATTACAGGTGTGAGCCACCATGCCCGGCCAACTGTAGTAATTTCTAAATGTCTTTCCTTACTGAAGATATCATAGTATTAACTCTGTGATTATTCTTCTGGGGGTTGTTTATTTCATAACTATTGACCTCCCATGTTCTTGAAAACAACTTTATTGGCTTATTCATGAATATCAAGGCTCTAATAGGTACTTTATAAAGTAAGTAAACTTATTAAAAGATATATACATACGGGGTGCGGTGGCTAACGCCTGGAATCCCAGCACTTTGGGAGGCTGAGGTGGGCGGATCACAAGGTCAGGAGTTCGAGACCAGCCTGGCCAATATGGTGAAACCCCGTCTCTACTAAAAATACAAAAATTAGCCAAGCGTGGTGGCGCATGCCTGTAATTCCAGCTCCTCAGGAGGCTGAGGCAGGAGAATCGCTTGAACCCTGCAGGCGGAGGTTGCAGTGAGCTGAGATGGGGCCACTGCACTCCAGCCAGGCGAGAAAGTCCAGCTCAAAAAAAAAAAAAAGATATATATGTATATATGTTTATATTCATATATGTGTATATATATGTATGTGTGGTTGTGTGTGTCTGTGTATATATGATTCCAGACATACTGCCATGTACTAGTGAAGACTACTGAAATTCAGAGGTTAGAGAGAACATGGCTTTTCTGGAGAATTGCAAGCCTTTTCAATTATTTAATCAATTTAAGTACCAAGACATTATAAAATATTTTTCTTCATTTTAATATCAATGAGAAGATATCATGGCATCATATTACTTAACTAAAGATTATCAAACCTTGGAATCATTTAATCTGAATGTGTGCTTAAGTAAATTGTGTCCTTTTAATATTCACTGGCAACAAATGAGGAGAAAAAAAGATTTTACAAAACTGTCAATAATTACCACGGTTTATTCACCTGTGGTCCAAAAGTTGATTTGTGTGGAATTATTCTTCAGCTCTGGAGAACTCAAGGAAACATCTCACCAGAGGCTGTGCCCCAACTTGATATAGATAGCATTTTTGAGCTGATCTCTTTAGGAAGAACGAATAGAGTTTACTTATTTTCTAACTTTGAATTTATATCAGTATTGGCCCTTATTTCTCCCCACCCTCAACCATTCTTTTAACTCTATTTTAATCTTTACCTCTGTACAAACAATCCAACTGGGGGAAAAAAAAAGAATGAAAACTAATTCTGATGGACTGAAAAAACAGCTTAAATGTATTTTTCTTGCCTCAGTTTCATCTCAAAGGACAGTAACAAAACATGGAAACCACCTTCAAATTTCTTCTAAAATACCTTTCATTTTACGTTATTTGACTGTTTAGCTAGCAATTCAAGAACATTTTATCTAACTGAAGAGAGGCAAAGTTCTGACCTTTTGTCCATACTTACCTGTCTTTGAGAAATGTCAGCTGTGTGAAGTTAGGTCCTAGGTAAACAGTAATAGAATTTGTATTTTAACATTTTTCTAATAAAGGGAGTGGGGAGTGGTATTGTTTTTGGTGTTTTCTTCTGCCACCATCTGGAAAGAGAACAGTATTAAACATCTTTTTAATTTACTAAGAGTTCTTTTCACAAGGTAATGCCCCCATCTGCTGGAGCTGTAAGGTTTTGCCTCAAAGTAAAGCTGTTAAAGAAAATAATACATGATCATTTGTGTATTTTTGAATTGTATTTTCCAGTCTCATCCACCAATTTTACCAAGGTTTTTGTAGGAGTTGTTAGCCAATTTCATCTTCTCTTGATGTGTTAGTTCTTCTTCCAAACTAAGAAAAACTTGATATAAATTAGTTGTTCTTGGAAAGTGGTGCATGGTTTTTGTTTCTTGTTGTTGTTGTTGTTCCTGTTGTTGTTTTTGAGGTGAGTCTCGCCCTGTTGCCCCGGTGGGAGTGCAGTGTTGGCGATCTTGGCTCACTGCAATCTCCGCCTCCTGGGTTCAAGCAGTTCTCCTGCCTCAAGTCTCCTGAGTAGCTGGGATTACAGGCACGTGCCACCACACCTGGCTAATTTTTGTATTTTTAGTAGAGATGGAGTTTCACCATGTTGGCCAGGCTTGTCTCAAACTCCTGACCTCAAGTGATCTGCTGTGGGCACACCTCAGTCTCCCAAAGTGCTGAGATTACAGGCGTGAGCCACTGCGCCTAGCCGAAAAGTGGTATGTTTTTATATTTTTAACAAATGGGTATGAGAAAACAAAAAATGCTTCGAACAGTCTGAGCTCTGAGGTATGCAGGCCCAGAGAGATGTGAGTAGAATGGGACTTCAGTTATGCCCCCATACTCCACCCCTAACTCCCTACCCCCTGCCACTCTGTAGCCAATGGATAGTTTGTTATTTTAATGTAGATTCTTGGTGAACAACTCAGAATGTGCCTTTTTATTTTTCTTTTTCTCTTTAAAAATCTACTCGTAACTGCTGCTAATGAGCATATTCAGGGCAACTTGAATCTATGCTCCTTGGTTGTAACCCTCAAGCTTGGCCCAAATGAACTCTCTGTGCATGTTATTAAGTTTGCCTCAACTTCTTTCCTTTTAGGTCAACACATATAAAACTTACTTACATTATTTACAGAAATATTTGTGAATAGAATAAAAAGTTCTGTTTATAAATGTTTTAAGTGTATAGATATGAGAATTTTTATAGGTAATACCTAATTTTTGGCTATAAAATCAGTGTTGGAAACATTTTCAAAATCTCCTATAACACAAATTTCTTTTAAAAAGCAGTTTCTTTCCTACTTTTATTTTAAAATTCCAGATGAAGTAAATCTTTCTTCTTGTTTTTTTTTTTTTTTTTTTTTTTTGCATTTTGTTTTTTATTTACTAAGCAGCATGCTGTTGACAGGCAGCCATTTTTCATTCCAGGAAAGAGCTGCAGTTGGAACAGCTGAGATTATTTCACTTACATTTTAAAAATAATAACATCTTTAAATTCAGCAAGTGAGGCTGGGCGTGTTGATTCAGGCCTGTAATCCCAAGTGAGGCCAAGGTGGGTGGATCACCTGAGGTCAGGAGTTCGAGACTAGCCTGGCCAACATGGTGAAACCCCCATCTCTACTAAAAATGCAAAAATTAGCCAGGCATGGTGGCACATGCCTGTAATCCCAGCTACTATCTCCTGAGGCAGGAGAATAGCTTGAACCCAGGAGGCGGAGGTTGCAGTGAGCCAAGATTGCAACATGGCACTCCCACCCGGGCAACAGAGCGAGATTCTGTCTCAAAAAAAAAAAAAATTCAGCAAGTCAGCTGGATTCAGTAATGTCTCCAAACTGGATTCATATACCTACATTGTGTATTAATGAGCCGAAAGTAAATGAATATGTGATGGTGCCACTTGGAACCCCTTCTTCTTATTGATCTTGAACTCTTCCCTTTCCTTAGGGCTTCTGGGTTGAGTAACATGACTTGACCTGCTGATACAGAGACCAGGTAAAATTTGTCAATTTATATATTAAATATTAGTTAAGTTTAATTTAGCTCTTATTTTTTGGATGGATATTTATAGGTAAACATATTACAATACTTTCTTTTTTTTTTTTTTTTTTTGAGATGGAGTCTCGCTCTGTCGCCCAGGCTGGAGTACAGTGACGCTATCTTGGCTCACTGCAAGCTCCACCTCCCGGGTTCACACCATTCTCCTGCCTCAGCCTCCCAAGTAGCTGGGACTACAGGCACCCGCCACCACACCCAGCTAATTTTTTGTATTTTTAGTAGAGATGGGGTTTCATCATGTTAGCCAGGATGGTTTCGATCTCCTCACCTCATGATCTGCCCGCCTCGGCCTCCCAAAGTGCTGGGATTACAGGTGGGAGCCACTGCGCCCAGCCTACAATACTTTCTTATTCCAGAGGGTTATTTTGCACCAGCCACCTTACTGACCATTTATATGAAAGATAGAAAAAATTGTTTATCTGTTGCCTCTTTGACCTATGCTTGGACAACTTTGAAACTAAATAAATAGGACATGTTCACACCTGTTTTCTCCTCAAATGCTTTTTTTTTGGTACACAGTGTTACAGCTCCTGGCATCGTAATTACTAGTAAGACGCTCATAATACTAGAGTACTTTTGATTATCCAGCTGAGGTACATGGTTCTTTTTCTTAAACAATTTGATCCACTAATTCTTATTTTTGTTTTTTTACCTTATGGTAGCTGTAGAAAAAATTTTGTTTTTTACCTTATGGTGGCTACCTCATGGTAGCTGTAAAAAAAAAATTTAAAATATGTTACTTTGTGTGTGTGTGTGTATATATATGTATATAATATATATTATAATATACATTATATATATTATAATTGTATATTATATATTATATTATATATAATATAATATATAATATATATTTATATATTATATTATATATAATATAATATATAATATATATTTATATTATATATTTATATTATATATAATATATTCTATTATATAATATATAATATATAATATAATTAATAAATATTATATATTATATATTATACATACATATACATATACATACATATACATATATACACATATACATATATACACACATATACATATATACACATATACATATACATACATACATACACATATACATATGTATCTATATATGGAAAGTTCTTGTTAAGTGACAAATATTATGAAATAGAGCCCATTTTGGTTGAAAAAGTATGTGTGTATGTAGACATGCCACATTTTTAACCTAATAAAAATTAAAGGAATTGCTGGACTTCAGATATTTATTAAACCCAAGAGATTTTTTTTTTAAAGATCTCAATCTTAGGTTAAAAAAAGTTTCAAGCTGGTCAAGGTGTCGACCCAGCTACTTAGGAGGCTGAGACAGAAGGATCTCTTGAGCCCAGGAATTCAAATCCAGCTTGTGCAATATAGTGAGACCCTGGGTCTAAAAAAAAATTGTTTTAAGTTCTTTTTTACACTCCATGTTTTAAGTTTAGACATTATCTTTCTACTCTGAAAAATGAAATTAGCAACCTTATGCATTCATGCCACTTTTTTTTCATTTTTTTTGTTGAATATTTTCACTCTGTAACGACTTATGTTTCCACCTGCTACTATAAGTATTTACCTTTTTTTGGTTTTAGTTTTTTATTTTAGTGGATTCAAAGGTTACTAGTGTGTGTGTGTGTGTGTGTGTGTGTGTGTGTGTATAAAATTGTGTTTTTAATTATGCTTTAGTTGGCTGGATTTTGTCGTTGAGTTCCCCATGTCCCCCTGCAACACACATACTCCACACAAGGCTTTATTGTCTCTGTGTACTAAATAAGTTCATTCTTATTTGATAAGGCTATACCTGTTACCTTTATATGTGAGTGACATCTTTGCTAGGTATGAGTCTTGGTCTCTCTCTCAGAACTTTGTAGATATTATGACACCATATTTTAGCATTTTTTTTTCTCCCTTGTAGGTGTTTTTCAGCCTAAGTCCCAATGAATTCTTTTTTTGGGGCTTGAAATTTGATAATTGAATTACAATTTTTATCAGTTTTCTTCTTTTCATATTTGATACATTGATGAGAGTTTAGGAGATTTTATTGATGCCAGTATAGCTTTTAAGAGTGAGGTTAAAGTTAGGAACTATGGAGAACTGTAGAATTTTCTAGGCTTGTTTATTATTAACTTGTCTCTTTGTTTAGTTACTGCTAAAGTATTTCTGTTTAACAATTTTTTGTTTTGCTTTATTAGAGGAAAAAGATTCTCTGATTCCATTTTTTACCATTTTATCTGCACAATTCCTAATTAAAATTCCAAAGTTTCTATACGAAACATGTATTCCTTTTTAGCGATGGGAAGAAAGTTTATGATCTTAAAGATGTCTACAGAAAAAAATACAAATTGTACACATAGACATTCAAAGAGAAGTGAATTGTCGGTATTGAACATCTGTTAATAATAACTGTGTTCTTTCAGAATGTATTCCTCTGCTATGTTTTGTCTCCTAAAGAAAAGCCCAGTGATGATTTTGATGACTTTTCTGATGTTTGCAGGGTTTTTTTTCATGCCAGTTGAGACTAACCAACCTCTGATTGGGAGTCAATAGACCTAACAGCTACTGCTGCTGTTAAGTAAGCTATGTTATCTTGGGCAGGTCATTTAAAATCTTGTGTTTGTTTTCACTTCTATAGGTAGTACTATGTGTTTTTTGAGGTCCCTTTCTTTACTAACCCAGTGAGTATATCCCTTGTTTTATGCGGATACTGCCTTATCTGTGGGAGATACATATGTACACACACATATACACATATATATTATTCCAACAAGAATGTAAGTTTTTTTAAGATAGAGACCAAATTTTATATTTCTCATCTTTCCCATAGTGCTTGTCACAGAGCCTTGTAATAAGTAAACTCTAAAAAGTTAGGTTAAATTGATTGAGAAGGTCTAGCATTGACTTGTAGCTACTTGGTTGTCTTATTAACTACAGTTTATATAGATTAAACATTTTATTTAATCCTTTTTCAAAATATGTTCATTTTCTAGATCATTTGTAATGTCATTCCAGTAAAAATTTGCCTTTCAGTTTAGTGAAAATACATCTTTAAGCAATGCTGGAAACTAAAACCATGAACTCATTTATATATATATCTATTACCCATACAGAAACACATGTATGGAAATTGAGCAGATATGCCAATCTGTGGTGCTTGGTCATGTTTCATTAATCATGAATTGTTATCACAGCTTAACTCAGCATCATCAGAAAATTTATATCCTGTTTACATTGCTGACAGTAGCAAGTTGAGTGTGTACAGTCTGTTGCATGAAAGGACTTGTGAGTGACTTATGACAACAGTATTATTTAGGTGAAGCAATAATGTGTTGAAAACATATTTTGTATTAATCACCTAATATATTCAACATATATTAATATACTTTGAAACATATATTTGAAACGTACTCATTCAACAATAATTTATTGAGCAGCTTATTTTCAGATGGAGTTGGTGTGGTATTCCAAATCACGTCTCATGTGTGTGCCCTTGTAAGATTTGATAATTCTGAATTCTTTTAAGAAGCTATTCTAAGTTAGTTGTAATATGCTCATAATATAGATAGAAGTTGTATACCATTGCTAGTCAGCAAGCAGAGAGGTATTTGGTAAATTGACCAAACTTCAAATTTGGCGTGAAGGACTGTCACCAGGAGTTCATCCAGGTTGCTTCTCCCACAGAGTTTAGGATTATGTTAGTCTAAAAAACAGTGATGAGAACTAACCTAAGATGAGGAGCTTAAGTTAGTTGTGCAAACTAAATGGAGGGCTTTTATGTTCTACTTCTAAGACAGGAAAACATTTGACATCTGAATGGCTGTTGAGCTATATGTAAGAATAAGTTATTAGTGTCAGCTATTTTCTAATTCTGTCTTTAGATGTTAAGAGAGTTTACTAAGGCTGGGCGCGGTGGCTCACACCTATAATCCCAGCACTTTGGGAGGCCGAGGCGGGTGGATCACGAGATCAGGAGATCGAGACTATCCTGGCTAACATGGTGAAACCCCGTCTCTACTAAAAATACAAAAAATTAGCCGGACGTGGTGGCAGGCGCCTGTAGTCCCAGCTACTCAGGAGGCTGAGGCAGGAGAATGGCGTGAACCCCGGGAGGCAGAGCTTGCAGTGAGCCAAGGTAGTGCCACTGCACTCCAGCCTGGGCAACAGAGCGAGACTCCATCTCAAAAAAAAAAAAAAAACCATAGAGTTTACTGAATAGTTATCATTATTGTTGGGCAAACAGAGTTAGTCTAAAATACATTATGCAGAATCAGTGAGGTAGACATAGAGGCTCTGAGTGAGGGTTTGGATCTGAGGAAGGCATCATGAGAAAGAAGAGTTATAAGTACTCATGAAACCTCAAGAGCAGTAAAGGATGTACTTCATACTTTTTAGAATTTATCAACAAGCAACCCTTGGAAAGCATAGGAATGGAGAATTACAATTAATAAGCCACTTCAGTTGAAAAATGGGAGTATGAATATACATGTGATTGAGTCGAGATTATTTAGTCATCCTGCTTTAGTTAGCATGTAACTATAAAATTTCAAATACAGATACAGTAAGTAGTGGTCAGTGAATATATTTCAGAATTCATCCCTTCCTTTGTAAAGGTATAGATTGTAGGGGACTTACTGTCATGGGGAAATGCACATAGGCCATTTAGAGAGCAGACAGCTTTAGATGACACATTTTTACAATTCCTGTAATTTTTGTCCTTTGTCGATACAGAAGTAAATTTAAAATGGTCAGTAGCTCTCTAATGTATAATATAGTAGTGCTCTGGAACTGCAGTAGTGAGAATTTCCTCCATATGCAGTTGACTCTTGAACAATGTCAGGGTTAGGGGTCGAAACACCCCCTCCCTACCCAAAGCAGTTGAAAATCTGCATATAACTTTTGCCTCCCCAGAAACTTAACTGCTAATAGCCTACTTGACTGGAAGCCTTGCTGGTAACACAGTCGATTAATATATATTTTATATATGTATTATATATCGTATTATTATAATAAAGTAAGGTAAAGAAGAGATATTTAGAAAATATATCTACTATATATAGAAAATATATTTACTATTCATTAAGTTGAAGTGGCTCATTGTAAAGGTCTGCATCCTACTCATCTTCATGTTGAGTAGGCTGAGGAGGAAGAGGAGGGGTTGATCTTGTTGCCTAGGGGTAGAAGAGGTGGAGGAGGTAGAAGGGGAGACAAGACAGGTTAGGCACACTGGGTGTAACTAAACAGGTAATTTCTGTCTATCTCTTTTGGTTTCTAATTTCTTTTAAAATGTTTCTATATAGTATCAACCCTTCCTCAACCATTTGCTTTGATTCCAGTACCTGTATCATAGACGGGTCCATGTCGTAAAAGAAGTCAAGAGCAGTCTTCTATATTCAGAACCGTTCTGCCAGATTGTCTAATGTCAGTTTGTTTTCTGGCACTGTTTCTTCTGCATCTTTCTCACTGTCTGGCAGTGGTTCAGAAGTATCTGTCTCCACCTTGTCTTCTGTTAATTCCTCTGGTGTGGTATCTGTTAGCTCTTGAATTTCTCTAAGACCCGTATTTTGAAACCCATCACTCCCCACCCTTTTTGCCATGTCTACAATCTCTTTCATGATTTTCTTGATTGGCTTTGTAGTAAATCCTGTGAAGTCATGCACAACATCTGGACATAGATTTCTTCAGCAGAAATTTGTTTCAGGCTTGTTGGCTTTCATGGCTTTTTCTGTGACAACAGGGCATCTTCAATGGGATAATCCTCCCAGACTTTCATCATGTTCTGTCTGTGGAGGTTTTTCCATAGTGTTCACATTCCTTTTGGTGTAGAGTTCTTTGTGTAATGAACCTTAAAGGTCCTTATGACCCCCTGATCTACAGGCTGAATTAGAGAGTTTGTGTTTGGGGACCAGTGGACTACTTAGACAAAAGCCTTCAGTGTTGAACTCATGGGATTCTGGGTAGCCAGGGGCATTGTCCAATATCAGAAGAACTTTAAAAGGCAGTCCCTTACTGTCTGGGTACTTCCTGACTTCAGTGACAAAGCATCAGTGGAACTAATTCATTAACCCCATTGGCTCATTGAGTGAATCGGTTCCAGTGTTTTGACTATTACAAAGTAAATTTATTATGAACATATGTGTTACAGGTTTTTGTGTGAACATAAGTTTTTCTGTCAGGTAAGTACCCAAGAGTGCAATTGCTATGTGGCTTGGTAAGTGTATTTGTAGTTTTCTAAGAAACTGCTGTCAAGAAACTTTTCAGAGTAGCCGTGCCATTATACATTCCCACCAGTGGTTAAATGAAAGATTCATTTTCTTTACATCCACACCATCTTTGAGTTATTTTAGCTGCCTTAATCGGTGTGTGGTGGTATCTTACTATGGTTTTAATTTGCATTTTCCTAGCAGATAATGATATTAAACATCTTTGCATATGCTTATTTGCATATCTTCGGTGAAATGTCTACTTATGTATTTTGCCTATTTCCTAATTGGATTGCTTCTTTTTTTTATTATTGAGTTTTGAGGGTTCTTTAGATACAGATCTTTTGTCAGATATGCGGTTTGCAGGTATTTTCTCCCAGTCTGAAGCTTGTCTCATCTGTACTATTAGAATTCTCTTTGAAATATTCTTTATTATATAGTAGATATTTGACCATTACATGAAGGGGCAAGATATCAAAATAACCTTTGGACTAAAACTTTATTTACAGTCAAAATTTATGTAGGTTATAAGGTAGATACCATAGTGGCATGTTTGTTGTTTCTTTTATGAATGCTGGCCCCAAATGAAGAAAAAATGAATTATCTTAATAGCTTACCTGATTTATATATGATGCAAAGGGGCAGATTAGATACCTACCTTGGAACTGTGGACATTTATTTAGCTTTTTGGAGTAATTCTTTCTTAATTCATGAAGTGGGTAAAAAAATATCTTTTAATTCTAACAATACTGTAAGATAGCTAATGTAGTTCTGCAAAATAAAACATACTGCAAAAGCCCTTTCTCCTTTTTACATTTTAATTAGCCTTATAATCTAGGAGACAATTATTACATAGTTCTTTGTGATTTTAGATTTTGGCTGATAGTCAAGAGCATCGTAAACCAGAGTTGAGGATATTTTATTAGCTAAAAAGGTTTTTCCCTCTCATAACACTGATTAGGAAAAATAAAAACTTAAATAGAATAAGATAAAACTTTAGACATAAAAGACTTTTAGAAGGTATCCTAAGACAGGTGAGAAGACCACTTTTCTTCTAAGAAAGAAGATGCTTAAGGGTCAAGACAATAATTGAGTACTCTGTTATTTAATTTTCAATTAGGAAGCCTGGAGCCAGAGGACTTTTGGTGGCTGAGGCCTTAGCTACCTGGCTTACACATTAAGGAGGACACAGATTTGCTTGCTGTCTGTCTGTCAAGGCCTGGCTCAGCTAAGGACCTGTTAACGTTTCTAGAGAAGAAAACAGCATTACCATGGTTTGCTTTTTAATTGTCACTATATGAAATTAATAAATGTGAATGTAAAATATATTGGCTGATCTTCAGGTTATTGAAATGTGTTTGTACTTCTTTTTTTAAAAAGTTTGCTAAATAAGTAACAGTTGCATAAGAGTATAACTTATTTGGGTTCAAATCCTGGCTCTGCCACTTAGTTGCTTTTTGATGTATATTTTATATGTATTTTTTTCTAATTGATGAATAAAAATTTTATCCATTTATGGTATACAGCATGATGTTTTAATACATGTATACATTGTGGAATGACAAAATTAAGCCTATTAACATATCCGTTACCTTACATACAATTTTTCTGTAGTAAGAAAATTTAAAATCTGCTTTCATTCTATGAGTTCCCCTGTTAGAGGTTCCACCTATTGTAGTCCCTCCCTTATCCTCAGTTTCACTTTCCATTGTTTCAGTTACTTTTGGTCAGCTGAAGTTCCAAAATATTAAATGGAAAACTCCAGAAATAAATAATTCATGAGTTTTAAATTGCATGCCACTCTGAGTAGTGTGATGAAATCTTGCAGTGTCCTGCTCTATCTTGCCTGGGACATACATAATTTCTTTGTCCAGCGTATCCATGCTGTGTATTGTATGTGTCCCATAATCACTCAGTAGCCATCTAGGTTATCAGATTAAAAGAACATAGTATATAGAGAGAGTTGGGTACTATCCATGATTTCAGGCATCCGAGGGGCACCTTGGAATTCATCTCCCATGGGTAAGGAGAGACTACTGTATAAATTAGATTATGTAGTTGTCTTTCTGTGCCTGGCTTATTTCAGCTAACATAATATCTCCCAGATGCATCTATGTTGCTGCAAATGACAGGATTTCTTTTTTGTTTAAGGCTGAGTTAGTGTTCCGTTGTGTATATATACCACATCTTCTTTATCTTTTCATCCATTGATGGACACTTAGGTTGATTCCGTATTTTGGCTGTGAATAATTCTGGCATGTATATGGGAGTGAGGATATATCTTTGACATATTGATTTCATTTCCTTTGTATATATTGATGGATATTCAGGAGTGGGATTACCGGATTATGTAATTTGACTTTTAATTTTTTCAAGAACCTCCATACTGTTTTCCATAATGATTATACTAATTTACATTTTTACCAACAGTGTACAAGGGTTTCCTTTTTTTCATAATCCTCAACAACACTCATCATCTTTTGCCTTTTTTGACAATAGCCTTCCTAGCAGGTGTGAAATGTTATCTCATTGTGGTTTTGTTTGTACTTCCCTGAAAATCCCTGAAAATGAGTAACACTGAGAATTTTCTCAAATAACCTGTATGACGTTTTTATGTCCTGTGAGAAATCTTTTTGACCATTTTTTAAATTGGGTTGTTTCCCTGCTATTGAGTTTTTTTTGTTTTTTTGTTTTTTTTTTAGTTCCTTATACAGTCATCCCTCTGTATCCACAGGAAACTGGTTCCAGGACTCCCCTGAGATACCAAAATCTGTAGATGCTCCAGTCCCTTCTATAAATTGGCATGGTATTTGCATATAACCTACACATATCCCATATTCTTTAAATCATCTGTAGATTACTTATAATTTCTAATACAGTGTAAGTGCTTTGTAAATAGCTATTATAATGTATTGTTTTTTAAATTTGTATTAATTTTTATTGTTGCATTTTTTTTCCCCTTTTAATTTTCCCTCTCTTAAGTCTTAAGACTCTCTTAACCCTTAGAGTCTTAAGGGTTTTCTCTATATAAAATTATGTTATCTGCAAACAGACCATTTAACTCTCTTTTTTGATTTGGTTGCCTTTTATTTATTTTTTCTTACCTCATCCTGCTGATGAGGACCGACTACATATTTTGGATTTTAATCTGTTATCAGATGTAAGATTTGCAAATATTTTCACTTATTCTGAAGGTTGTCTCTTCACTCTGTTGATTGATTGCTTTGTAGAAGCTTTTTAGTTTTATGTCTGTTTTCATTATTCTTGCTTGTGCTTTTGGAGTCATATCCAAAAAAAATCTTTGCCGAGTCCAGTGTCAAAAAGTGTTTCCCCTGTGTTTTCTTCCCCTATGTTTCAGGTCTTATGTTTGTCTTTAATCCATTTTTAGTTGATCTTTGTATATGGTGTGGAATAAGGGTTCAATTTCATTCTTCTGCCTGTGGATATCCAGTTTTCCTAACACCATTTCTTGAAGAGACTGTCCTTTCTCCGTTGTGTGTTCTTGGCACTTTTGTTGAACGTAAGTCGACTGTAAAAGTATGGATTTATTTCTCGGCTCTCTATTCTGGTGGTCTGTATGTTTGTTTTTATGCCAGAACCATGTTGTTTTGAATTATGTTAGTTTTGCACTAGGTGTTGAAATCAGGTAGTCTGATACCTCCAGCATTGTTTTTTAGCTCATGATTGTCTTAGCTATTAAATGTCTCTGTGGGTCCATATGAATTTTAGGATTTTTTTCTATTTCTATGAAAAATGTTATTAGAATTTTGATATGGATTACTTTGAACCTTCACTTCGAGTAGTAGGGACATTTTAATAACATTGATTCTTTCAGTCCGTGAACATGGAGTATCTTTCCATTTATTTGTGTCTTCACTTTCTTTCATCAATATTGTATAGTTTTCAGTGACAGACCTTTCACCTCTTTTGTTACATTTCTTTTTAATTTGTTTTTGATGCTATTGTAATTAGGACTGGTTTTTAATTTTATCAAATAGTTATTAGTGTGGAGAAATCTTATTGATTTTTGTATGTTGATTTTGTATCTTGCCACTTTACTGTATGTATTAGTACTAACAGTTTTTTGGTAGAGTCTTAAGGGTTTTCTCTATATAAAATTATGTTATCTGCAAACAGACCATTTAACTCTCTTTTTTGATTTGGTTGCCTTTTATTTATTTTTTCTTACCTAATTCCTCTGGCTAGGACTTGCAGTACTATATTGAATATAAATGGCCAAAGTGGGCATTCTTGTCCTGTTCTTGATATTAGATAGAAAGCTTCCAACTTTTTACCTTTGGGTGCGATGTTAGCTGTGAGTTTGTTATATATGGCCTTTATTGTGTTGAAGTATATTCCTTTTATACCTAATATATTTATTGAGAGTTTTTAATCCTGAAGGAATATTGAATTCTGTTAGAAGCTTTTTCTGTATCTGTTGAGTCAGTCATGTGATTTTTGTCCTTCATTCTGTTAATGCATTATATAACATTTATAGTTTTACATATGTTGAACCGTCTTCGCATTCCAAAGATAAATCCCACTTGATCATGGTAATTGATCTAATGTGCTGTTGAATTAGATTTGCCAGTATTTGTTGAGGATTTTTGCAACTATATTCATCAAGGATATTGGCCTGCTACCGAAACTATTCACCAAGAGGCCCAGGAAAAGTCATACACACTGGTACCTCAGAAAATAAGTCCACTGTCCTCAGTCTCAACTGCGGACCCTGATAAGACACTTTAACTTGTCTATGGTCTGAGATCAGTTCAAGGACCCACAAGAAGACAAAACTGTCTGAATCCCTGGGTCATGCTTTCTGAACTTGGTCCTGCATTAGATACTGAAACAGCCCTGAAGCTCAGCTCCTGCCACTCTTGGTTGCAGCCTGAGAGCAACCCTGCCTGCACAAGGAACTGCTAGGAGACTCACCTGTCTGTGCCATCAGTACAGACTTGCCAATCTCTGTCCCATAGCATATGCTGAAAAAGCTCTGAATCGGGGATCCAGCTCCACTCAGCCACAGTCTTACAGAAATACTGCACAGAAATCCTCCTATAGTCAGGAGATACATCCCTCCGTGTCCTCAGGACAGGCAGGCAGATTTTAGTCCCATAGCAGGTCCTGAAATGACCCTGAATCTTGGCATAAGCCCCTCTCAGCTGTGGTCAGAGAGCAGTTCTGCCTACCCAGCATCCTGGAGGGAGATGGGGCTGTCCATAGCTCTACACACAGGCCACCTGACCTAGGTCCCTCATCAGTCCCTGAAACACCCCTGAAAAGTGGCTCCAGCCCCTCAGTACAGCAGGGCTGCCAACCTAAGGACCTGAAGGGAGACATGCAGGTTTGTGACACCTTAGGCCTGAAGACCTAAGTCTTGACTGTAGGCCCTGAAGCAACACTGTAACTTAGATCCAGTCCCACTCAGCTGTGGACTAGGCAGTACTGCCTGTTTCTACTCAGTGATCCATTAGGAGCCGTCCCAGGTTCCCAGAGAAAGCCAAACCATCCACACACCTGGTAACAGGTCTTTTCTCTGCATATCTTCATCCGCTGTACAGACCGAGGTCCTAGAAAAAGTCCAGTCCACCAAGGGACCGGATAGGGTTCATATCCTGCTACAGCACATGGTAACAAGGTCCTATCAGGAGGACAGGACCCTTTCCAAGTCTGAAGCCTGGACCACAGTTGGGGAATCTGTCATGTGAATGAAGATCTGCCCTCAAATTGACTTTTCCAGGTCTTGGGCCCCACTGGGGTTTCACAGACGCCTGCCTGAATCTCAAGGCTAACACAAAGACAGTTTTGTCCGTGGGTGGCTGTGAAATTATTGTTGCTATTTGGGGACACAAGCTGAAGGGCCTCCTATTTCATCTTGCTGCTGTCATTCTTGCATTATTATAATGTTAATCATTGGTGATTTGATGATAGGTCAGCTTTTTTTTGAGTTTTATGAGTTCTGGCAGTAAAAAAGTTCCAAAATGTCTTTCAGTGGGCTAAATTCAGGGTGTCAGCAAAGCTGTGTTCCTTCTGGAGATTAGATGAGACCAGAGTACACTTTTTTAAAAAAGTGGTTAACTTGGTTGGATCCAAATCCTGGCTCTTCCATTTATATACTGTTTGATTTTGGTCAACATACTTAGCCTATCTGTGTCTTCTAACTTTAAAAGAGGATTATAATAGTAGTTATTCCACATGATAGTTTTGAGGATTAAATGAGTTGATAAATGCAAAGCATTGGTAACAATTCCTGATACCTAAGTAAACACTGCTTAAGCTGTTACTGTCTATCTGTTAAAGTTTACTTCTATAGGAAATCAGTGCTAAGAAAATTAGGTCTTTAGTCATGAGTCTATGAGTATGGTACACTCATTTGTCTATGAGTATGGTACACTTGAGAATTTTACAAAAATTATAATTTTTTCATTAATTTTTTTTTCATTCCAGTTATTCATTGCCAACTTTGTTTTGGGCATTATGCTACAATGCTTGGAATACAAAAAATCTCAATTTGGAAACACTAGCAATTAAACAGACAATTTTGTTTAAAATAATTCAATAATAAAGCAAAATACAGGTACTTATGAGTGTTTAAGGGAGAGGCATTTAACCTAGTCTGTAATGATTATTTGTGTATGGTTGGTGAGTGGAGCAAGAAAGGGAAGGTTTTCTATAAGGGATGATCCTGTGGGATATATGGGTGGGAGAATCATAAAGGAAGCATGTAAGTTAAAAAAAAGAAAAAGGAAGAAAGGGAAGGTGAATAGAAGATTTAATCGAAAGGGAGGAGTAGCTGTAAGAACCACATACAGGCCTGGAGGTATTGTAGGTTCAGTTCCAGACCATTGCAGTGAAGCAAATATCACAATAAAGCGCATCACCCAAAACTTTTCTCAGTGCATATAAAATTTATATTTACAGTATACTAGTCTACTAAGTGTGCAGTAGTAGCATGTCTAAAAAATGTACATACCTTAATTTGAAAATACCTTATTGCTAAAAAATGCTGACAGACACAAAATGGGGACATGGTGTTTGAAAAATGGTGCCTATCAACTTGTTGGACACAGAGTTGCTACAAACCTTCAATTTACTTTTTAAAAAAAATGCACCGTCTGCGAAGCACATTAAAACAAAGCACAGTAAAACAAAGTGTGCCTAAAGTGGGGTATGAGAGTGTTGAATAAGCCTGTACTTGGACAAAATGAAGCCATCGAAGATTTTGAAGGTCTTAGGGTTTGAGCATTTTTTACGTTTAAAAACTTGTGTTTATTTTAATTCTAGAACAGTAAATTCGTAAGTAATCTCTTTAAGTCACTATGTTTATAATATTTATGCCAATTTTTTTTAAAGGATTTGAATTTGTTGAAATGAGCAGTCGTAAATCAAAGAATAACAGCTTAATTCACACAGAGTGCCTTTCACAGGTTAGTATGTATTTTCATTAATCTCAAGATCTTTTACCCTGTAAAGCTGTTCAGAGAAATAGTTATCTTCTTAACTTGAATTTTCCCTTTAGCATTTAGGAAGAATCACTCTTTCTAACCTTAAGGAGATATCAGTACGAGACCTTAAGGAGATACCAGCACAAGGTCGTAAGAACAATCATCTGGAAGCAAAATTTTCCGAACTCTGTCAAAATTAAATGTGGACCAACAGATTTTGTTGTTATGATTGTTCTTTACCCTTTTTGTCAGTTCATACATATTTTTTTAATATTAGTGTTTTATACTATAATTTAATTTTATCCTTATTAAGTCTGGGTAGTCAGAATTCTAGCTTTTACTTTTTTCTTTCCAATTTAGATGCCTTTTTTTTTTTTTCCTTTTCTTGCCTAATTGCCCTGGCTTGAACTTTCTTTAAAATGTTGAATAGGAATGGGAAGAATGGACATTCTTGTCTATGTTTTCATCTTAGAGAAACAGCATTCAGTCTTTCACTGTTATATATGATGTTAGCTGTAGGATTTTTTTGTAGATGCCCTTTATTAAGTTGAGGAAGTTCCGTTACGTTTCCTCATCTGTTGAGTGTTTTTATAATGAATGTTATAAGAAGTGCATACTGTATTCCAAGTGCTGAGCATCTATCTGTATGTCTCTTAAGAAGCTTATCGACTACTAAGGAAATGAGCATGGTATTTCTACCCTGGCATTTGTATTTATCTAGCTTGACCTGAACTACATGTAGTTTTTAAATAAAAATTAAATGTTACTGGTATTCCTTTATAAGACTTGGCTTTCTTTTTGAAGGAAGTAGTTTAACTCTTATTTCTAAAAAAAAATTTTTAACTGAAATATGCTTTACGTACCTTTGTATGTAAAGTGCACGAATCCTCCATGTACAGCTGACTTAATATCAATACATGTGTATACCTATTTAACTTCCATGCCAGATCACTTTGGGATTTGTGAACCTTCTGACTAGTCACTGTAGCTTTATCTAGCTTATATTTTATACCCCGTTACTGCCTCTAAGATATTTTAATGATGTTTTCTGGGTTTTTTTTTTTAAGGAAAGGTTTGAGTTTTTTCTTTTGATCTCATCTAGGTAGAGGAATACACATTATGATTAGTTGAGGCATATATATGTTCTTTTATGTATTTTTACAGATATTAGCTATTACCTGTACAAAGCCTATCTGTGTTACAAATAATTGCCTTTTTTAAACCTTTTTTTTTTTTTTTTTTTGAGACTAAGTCTTGCTCTGTTGCCCCAGCTGGAGTGCAGTGGTGCAATCTTGGCTCACTGCAACCTCTGCCTCCTGGGTTCAAGCAATTCTCCTGCCTCAGCCTCCCAAGTAGCTGGTATTACAGGTGTCCGCCACTATGTCTGGCTAATTTTTGAATTTTTATTAGAGAAGGGATTTCAACCATGTTGGCCATGCTGGTCTTGAACTCCTAACCTCAAGCAATCTGCCCATCTCGACCTCCCAAAGTGTTGGGATTACAGACGTGAGCTACAGCGGCCAGCCCCCTTTTTTAATCTTTAAAACAAGCCTGCCATAAGATGTTATTGTCCCTATTTTATAGATAAATTAAAATTTAGAACAGACTTAACCTTTTAAAATTCATATAATAGACTCTTCTGGAGCCAATGTCCTTACTCTTTAACTTCCTCAATAATGAACAAGTATGTATTGTTTTGTCCCTAATGAATCATTTTCTTTGCTTTGCCTCTGTACATGGAACAAGAACTCAGATTTACTTCTTTGGTACATGGGACAAGAACTCAGATTTACTTCTTTGGTACTTGAAGGATTAATTCCATGCTGTCAGTCTAGGAGAAGCAAATATTCTTGGAGCCTTTTTATTCCAGTTCATGGGGCCAAATCTGAGATAGCACCCTCAGGTTGTTGTCCTTGAAAGACCTCTGTATTAGCTGCAGATCCAAAAAAGGAATGACTTTAATGGTCCATCTTTTTAAAGAGTATGGTAGATTATCTGACATAATTTTTCATGACTAAGTCTAAGGCCTTTGTTCTAAGATGAACTCGAAATATAGCTCCTTATAAGAATTTTTTTCTTAACTCGTTCACATGCATTACAACGGCCCTTAAGTTGCTAATATAGCTAAAGTCAGTGATTCTCCCTCTTGTTGAAACCTTCACAACTAAATTCTCATTCTTCCTATGGGACTTGAGATAGGTAAGAAAACCATTAATTTTTTAACGTATGAAAATGGTGCCAGAACTCTAGAGGATAAGAATTTAGGGAGGGTTGAATTGATTCATTAATACCTAATTCTGACTATTGTAAATGTGCTTTCTTATTCATTTTTTATATCGTGTAATATTTTTATTTATATTTATTCACTTTATTTTCATCAGGTACAAAGAATTTTACGTGAAAGATTTTGTCATCAGAGTCCACATAGTAACCTATTTGGAGTGCAAGTACAATACAAGTAAGTCTAGCTGTCCTCTTGACTGTTATGGACCTACTTACAGATGCCTTCCAGGTTTTGCAAAAATTGTACAAATTTGATATTAAATAAAGCTAACCAACACTTTTATAGAAATAAAAAATTTTGCTTTGTGAATAGAAACACCACATAGCATGAAGCAGGAGCAGATACAAATATTTCCATAATGTGATAGCACTTTAACTTTCAATTTTATTTTGTTTCTGTTATCTGATACTGTGGAGAGAATTCTAACCATCTTGCCCTTTAATACCCAGCAGCCAGCTATGGAGTAAAAGTCCAGAGTATTAGTAGGAAAAGAGATTTGAATCCAAGGGTCCTGAGAGTTGCCGCTATTGTCCCTTGTCCCCTACGATCATATAAATCAATATATTCCAATCTGACTATGTTTTCACCTGAAGATTTCAGAGAATCAATACTGCCCTACTATTTCTTTTGTATTTTTCTATTTTAGGACCATTCAGAGGCTAGGCCAAGTACCCAGAGGAAGAGAAGAGAGGAAATTTCTGTGCATATTCAAATATGCCTTTTAAAAACTACAACCTAACAAAGTATTCCAGCTTCATTTTTAAAATTTTGTCCTATTTATATCATTTTAGACACTTAAGTGAGCTGCTGAAAAGAACCGCTCTCCATGGAGAGAGTAACTCTGTCCTTATTATCGGACCCCGAGGATCAGGAAAAACTATGGTAAAAGCTGTTGATTTCTGGTGTTTTTTGGCATGTGATGATTCTTATTTTATATAAGAATAAATAAATTCTTATATATAAATCTTATTTTATATAATACTGAAAATACTTTTCATTATTTTGTAACATTTTACTTTTTTGTTTTTTTCTTTTTTAATCATAGAAGACATGTAAAACTTTATAAACTTAGGGTGGTATATTTGAGTGTGGCAGACCTTTTTCCCCCTTATTTGTCCTCCTAGTGAAAAATTGTCAATTGATGTTTGTTCCAACATGGTCTTTTGTCCTTAAAGAAGTAGAGATTTCCAGTGGAAAAAGAAAATAGCATTTATTGAGCATGTACTATGTGTCTTTTTATTATGTTCTCTCATTTATTCTTTACATCAACACTGCAAGGTAGGGTTTTTCCCTTTGTTATAGGTTAGGGAACTATCATATCATGCATTCTTTTTATTTTTCCTACATCATTACTATTTATTGTTTAACCCTAACTTACACAGTTTTTCAGTGCATGCTCACATCTTATATCATTCTTGTCTCCTTTCCCTCTTTATCATATTTGCTTAGGTACCTCAAAAAGATATTCTTTTTATTTCCCTTTACTCTTTTCTTTGATATCCTTTATGCAATATAGGAGACAAATTATGGGTGTTAACTTTTGAAAGTAATTAATTTCAATGCTAAGTAGTCTGTGTAAAATCTGTTCTCAGGTATTATATACAATAAATTTCAATTTTTGACTAATGTACTTTAAAAAAAGGATGAGAAGCAAAATTTTTTTAACATTTAAGCAATGTATATTGAAATTACATTATTAAGATGAGTACATTAGGATTTTACTGTTATCACTCATCTGAAGTATTATTTAATATAAATTGAGAATTTATATCTAGGTAATTTCTTTTAATATTTCACAAATTTTCACATTTATGTATAGTCATATTTATAGTAATTTTTTAGTTTCAAATCTATGTTTAATTTGTTTTAGTCCTCATACTCAGCTTCTATAATCACTATTTCTTTATTCTTGAGTTTTTTATTATGGTTTTTCTTTGCATTTGAATTCACTGTTATTTTGGGTAGTTTTCACAAGAGGGCTATGTGAAATGTTTTTAAATTTCAAATTTTTAAATTTTTAAATTTAAGAAACTTTTTATTTTAACCATTCTAATAGGTATATATTGGTGTCTCATTGTTTGCACTTGTAATTCTCCAATGACATATGCTGTTGAGCATCTTTTCATACACTTCTTTTTCATCTGTATATGTTTGGTGAGGTGTCTTATGCCCATTTTTAATTTGGGTTATTTGTTTTCCTATTGATAGGTTTTAAGAGTTCTTTATATTTCTGATTTTCAGTTTTGCAAGTATTTTCTTACAGTCTGTGGCTTTTCTTTTCATACTATTAATATTATTTCATACTATTAAAAGAATATTATTCTTTTCATACTATTAATAATATTGTCTTTGGCAGAACAGATTTTATTTATTTATTTATTTATTTTTGAGATGGGATCTTGCCATGTCTTTTCATACTATTAACTGTATTTTGGTAGAGTAGTTTGTATTTATTTATTTTACTTACTTACAAGATAGGGTCTTGCTCTTTCACCCAGGCTGGAGTGCAGTGGCATGATCACAGCTCACTGTAACCTTGGCCTCTTGTGCTCAAGCAGTCCTCCCACCTCAGCCTCCTGAGTACATGGGACTGCAAGCATGCACCATCACATCTGGCTAATTTTTTTTTTTAATTTTGTGTAGAGACGAGGTCTCCCTATGTTTCCCAGGCTGGTCCTGAACTCCTGAGCTCAAGCAATCCTGCCTCAGCTTTCCAAAGTGCTGGGATTACAGACATGAGCCACTGTGCCCAGCTGAAGTCTTTGATCTTAATAATCTAATTTGTCAGTTTTTTCTATCATGTATTATGATTTTGGTATTGCATCTGAAGGTTCATCACCAAACCGAAGGTCATCTAGATTTTTTCCTATGTATCTTCTACAAGCTTTATAGTTTTGCATTTTATATCTAGGTCTATGATTCATTTTGAGTTAATTTTTGTGAAAGGTGTAAGGTCTGTGTTTAGATTCATTTTTTTTTTTTTTGTAAATGAATGCCCAATTGGAGAAAGACTATCTTTTATCCATTGGATTGTCTTTGCTTCTTTGTTAAAGATCAGTTGACTATGTTTATGTGGGTCTATTTTTAGGTTCTCTTTCTATTCCCTTGCTTTGTCTGTTCTTTTGCCAATATCACATTGTTTTGATTACTGTAGATTTTTAGTGAGTCTTTAAGGTAAGTATTGTCGGTCTTCTGACCTCGTTCTTCTGCAGTATTGTGTTGGCTGTCTGCATACTTTGCCTTTTCATATTAACTTTAGAATCACTTTGTACATATCCAGAAAATTCTGGGAATCTTTGTATTGAATTGCTAGATTTTGTGTTAAATTTATACATCACAATAGGAAGAATGAACATCTTAACTATATTTAGTCTTCCCGTTCTTGGAGTATCTATTTATTTAGGAATTTTGTCAGTTTTTGTAGTTTTCTTGATAAAGATCTTATACATGTTTTGTTAGATTTATACCTAATTTTTCATTTTTTTGGTGCTAGTGCGAATAGTACTGTGTTTTTAATTTCCTTTTCTAAGTCTTCATTGCTAGTAGATAGCTAAACACTTGGCTTTTGTATATTTGCTTGTATTCTGCAACCTTGCTATAATTGCTTCTCAATTCCATTAGTTTTTTTGTCAATTCTTTGAGATTTTTTTACTTAGACAGTTATCTGTCAACAAAGACAGTTTTAATTATTCCTTCCCTATCTCCATAAAGACAGTTTTAATTATTCCTTCCCTATCTCCATACTTTTATTCCTTTTCTTCTCTTATTGCATTAGTTATTCATAGACTATGTCTAACAGTTAATCATAAAATTCACTAATACTCTGCATACTGATTTAGTATAAATTTAGAGGGTATTCACTAAAGAATAATATTCTTTTATTTTTGAATATTCTCTTTCATTTTTTCTTATGATTAGAAAAAATGAATATCCAATGTTAGAATAGTCAGTTCTTAAATCTTTGTTTTCATTTTTCTGTGTCTACCATCTTTTTCAGGTTTTTTTTCCCCCTCTCTCAGCGTTCTATCATATGGCCAATGTGATTTTCTTTACTGCCAGTGCTGTCATTTGCTGCTTCTAATCTGATATTGCATTTCAGTTTTCTAAGAATCTTTTCTTCTTGTCTAAGTCTGGCTTAAATAGCTCAAAACATTTATTTCATAAAATAGACATTTTAAGTAGTAATTAACCTTTTTATACTTTATTTTTAAGTTGACTCATAATAATTATACACTTTCATGGGATATATAGTGATGTTTTGATGCATATAGTGTATAGTGATCATATCAGAATAATTAGCATATCAATCATCTCAAACATTTATCATTTATTTGTGTGGGGAACATCCAGTATCCTTCTTCTAGCTATTGGAAAATATTATTGTTAATTATAGTCATCCTATAGTTACAGAACAATGATAGTACAACACTGTAACTTACTCCTCCTATCTTGCTGTAATTTTGTATTCATTATTGAATCTCTCCCTATGCCTCCTTTCCTCCTACTCTTCCTACCCTATCCTCTCTTCTACTTTTGACTTCTGTAAGATTTACTTTTCTTGGCTTCCATAGATGAGTGAAAATGCATGATGTTTAACTTTCTTTTCCTGGCTTATTTCATTTAATATAACTTCTTCCAGTTCCATCTATGTTGCTGTGAATGACAGGATTTCATTTCTTTTTTTAATGGCTGAACAGTATTCCATTGTGTGTATATACATATATTCTTTATCCATTCATCTGTTGTTGGACAACTAGGTTGATCCATATCATGGCTATTGTGAATAGTACAACAATAAATACAGGGGTGCAGATGTCTCTCTGATGTAATGACTTCCGTTCCTTTATGTAAATTCTCAGTAGTGTGATTGCTGGACCATATGGTAGTTCTATTTGTAGTGTTTTTTGGGGAACCTTTGTACTGTTTTCAATATTGGCTAGTTTACATTCCCACCAATGGTGTATAAAATTTCCTTTTTTTTTTGCATCTTCACCGGCATTTATAATTTTTTGTTTTTCTGAAAATAGACATCCTAACTGGAGTGAGATGATACCTCACTGTGGTTTCTATTTGCATTTCCCTGATGATTAATGATGTTAAGCATTTCTTCATGTATTTGTTGGCTATATGTATGTCCTTTCAGAAATGTCTGTTCAGATAATTCGCCTGTTTTTTAAGCAAATTGGTTTTTTGCTTTTGAGATACTGGAGTTCCTTGTATAATCTGGATATGAATCCCTATCAGATGAATACTTTGCAGGTATTTTCATTTATTCTGTAGATTGTCTTTTCATGCTGTTGATTGTTTCCCTTGCTATGCAGAAGCTTTTGAGTTTGATGTTAGCAGATTTGTCTATTTTTTTATGTTGTCTGTGATTTGGAGTTTTTATTCATAAGATATTTTCCTAGACTAGTGTCCTGAAGTATTACCCCTATATTTTCTTCTAGTAGTTTTATAGTTTCAGGTCTTAACATTGAGGTCTTTGATCTATTATGAAATGATTTTGGTGTAGGATGAGAGATGGGAATCTAGTTTAATTCTTCTGCATATCCAGTTTTCTCAGCACCATTTATTGAAGAAATTGCCCTTTCCCTAATGAGTGAGTGTTCTTGGCCTTTGTAAAAATCAGTTGGCTGTTGATAAGCAGATTAATTTCTGGGTTCTCTATTCTGTTCTATTGGTCTACATGTCTGTTTTTATGCCAGTACCATGCTGTTTTGGTTACTACAGCTTTGTAGTATATTTGAAGTAAGGCAGTATGTTGACTCCAGCCTTATTCCTTGTGCTCAAGATTGCTTTGGTGATTTGGTGTCTTTTGTTTTTTCATATGAATTTTAGGATTTTTTTTCTATCTCTGTGAAGAATATCATTGGTGTTATGATAGGAATATCATTGAAACTGTAGATTGCTTCTGGTAATATAGTAATTTTAACAATATTCATTCTTTCTATCTGTGAGTATGGGTGTCTTTTCATTTGTGTGTATCCTCCTCAATTTCTTCAGTGCTTTGTAGTTTTACTTGTACAGAACTATACCTTTCACCTCCTTAATTGAATTTATTCCTCAGTAATTACGTTTTTTTGGTAGCTCTTATAAATGGGATTGCCTTCTTGATTTTTTTTTTTTTTCAGGTAGTTTGTTGTTAGTATATACAAACAGTACTGGTTATTGTATATTGATTTTGTAGCCTTCAACTTTACTGAAATTCTAAGAGTCTTTTGGTAGAGTCTCTAGGTTTTTCTATATATAAGATTATGTCATCTGCAAAAAGGAATGAATTGACTTCCTCCTTTCCAGTTGCTTTGGCTTGAACATCTAGTACTATATTGAATAAGAATGGGGAGAGTGAACATCCTTGTATTGTTCCAGTTTTTACAGGAGAAACTTTTAGTTTTTCCCCATTTGGTATGATGTTGGTTTTGGGTTTGTCATATATGGCCTTTACTATGTTGTGGTGTTTTTTTTCTATACCTTTTTGACAGTTCCTATCATGAAGGGATGTTGAATTTTATCACGTGTTTTTTTCTGCATCCATTGAGATGATATAGTTTTTGGCCTCCATTCTATTGATGTGGTGTATGATTTATTGATTTGCATATGTTAAACCATCCTTGCATCCCTGGGATAAATCGCACTTGATCATGGTGAATGATCTTTTTGCATTCAGCTTACTGATACTTTATTGAAGACTTTTGCATCTATATTCATCGGAGATATTGACCTGTAGTTTTTGTTGCTGTTTTGTCCTTGTCTAGTTTTGATGTCAGGGTTATGCTGGCCTCATAGAATGAATTAGGAAGAATTTCCTCTGCTTGAATTTTTTGGAATAGTTTTAGAAGAATTGGCATTAATTCCTGAAGGGTTTAGTAGAATTCAGCAGTGAAGCCATCCAGTACTGGATTTTCCTTTGTTGGAAGACTTTTTATTCCTGATTCTACCTCATTATTTGTTACTGGTCTCTCCAGGTTTTCTGTTTCTTCTTGCTTCAATATTGAAAGGTTGTATGTGTCCAGGAACTTAACCATTTCCTTTAGGTTTTGTAATTTATTGATGTATAGTTCTTCATAGTAGTCCCTAATGATCCTTTTTATTTCTGTGATGTTCAGTGTGATGTCTCCTTTTTCTTTTCTCATTTATTTATTTTGGTCTTTCTTAGTCTAGCTAAGCAACTTTTGTTTCAGTGATTTTTTTGTAGTATTGTTTTAGTCTCAATTTTGTTTATTCCTTCTCTGATATTTATTTCCTTTGACTAATTTGGGGTTTGGCTTGTTCTTTTCTAGCTCTTTGGAATACATTGTTAGGTTTTTTATTTAAAATTTTTCTAATTTTTTGGATTGCATTGTTAGATTCTTTATTTGAAATTTTTCTAGTTTTTTAGTGTAGGCATATATTGATATAAACTTGCCTCTTAATTCTGCTTTTGCTGTGTTCCTTAAGTTTTAGTATGTTGTGTTTCTATTTTCATTTGTTTCGAGGAATCTGTAATATTCTTAATTTCTGTTGCCCGTTGTTCAGGGGCATGTTATCTAATTTCCATATTTTTGTTTAGTTTTTAATGTTCCTGTCATTATTATTACTTTTTAAAAAAAATATAGACCAGGTCTCCCTATGTTGCCCAGGCTGGTCTCAAACTCCTGGGCTCAAGGGATCCTCCAACCTTGGCCTCTCAAAGTATTGGGGTTACAGGTGTGAGCCACCACACCTAGCCAGTTCTTTTTATTATCGATATCTAGTTTTATTCCATTGTGGCCAGATCAGATACTTGATATGATTTTGCTTTTTTTGAAAAAATGTTTTAAGACTTCTGTTGTGTCCTAACATAAGGTAAGTCTTGGAGAATCTTCTGTGTGCTGATGAGAAGAATGTACATTCTGTAGTTGTTGGGTGAAATGTTCTATAAATGTATTTTAGGTCCATTTGGTCTATGGTCAAGTGCAAATTCAATCTCTCTTTGTTGATTTTCTGTCTAAATTAGCTGTCCAATGCTGAGAATAGGGTGTTGAAGTTCCTATTATTTTATTGCAATTTATCTCTCTTTAGATCTAATAATACTTGCTTCATACATCTGAGTGTTTCAGTGTTGGGTACATTTATATGTACAACTGTTATATTCTGTTGTTGGATTGGTCCTTTTATTATTATATAATGTTCTTTGTTTTTACAACTTTCTTATCACTTTTATTTTCCATTTTCATAGGATATCTTTTTCATACCTTTAAGTCTGTGTGTCTATACAGGTGAGGTGAGTTTCTTGTAGCAGCATATAATTGAGTTTTTTTTTTTTTTAATCTGTTCTGTATTTTTTAAATGGGAAACTTAATTGGTTTATATTCAAGATTATTATTGATAAGTGAAGACTTACCCTGTCATTTTAGTGATTGTTTTCTGGTTGTTTCGTATATCCTTTGTTTCTTCCTCTCATTTATTTTTCCAGTTGGGTGCTTCTCTGTAGTGATAAGGCTTGATCCTTTCTCTTTCTCCTTTATGTATCTGCACTACCAGTGAGTTTTATAGTTTCCCCTGTTTTCATGATGGTGGTTATCATCTTTGCATTTGAGGATGTTAGACTCCCTTGAACATTTCTTATAGGTCTGGTCTAGTGATGACGGATTGCTTTAGTTTTTGCTTGTCTGTGAAAGATTTTATTTCTCCTTTATTTCTGAAGCTACTGGGTATTATATTCTTAGCTGACAGTTCTTTCATTCTGAGCTTTGATTGTATCATCCCATTTCCCTCTGGCCTGTCAGATTTCTCTTAAGAAATCTGCTGTTGTATATTCTGACAATCAGCTAAAATGTAAAGAAGAAGGATGAAAGATGTTTTAAAATATCATTTTAAAAAATGATAAAGAGTTTAAAATTTTTAATTAAAAAAAAGAAATCTGCTATAAAGAAGAAGAAATCTACTGTTAGTATAATAGGGATTCCATTATAGTGACTTGACACTTTACTCTTGCTGTTTTAATTGTTTGTCTGTGACATTTGACAATTTGACTATAATATGCCTCAGAGAAGACCTTCTGTTTGTGTTGAGTCTGTTTGGAGTTTTGAGCTTCCTTTGGATGTCCATTCCTCTCTCAAGAACTGGGAAGTTTTCAACTATGGTTTTATTAAATATGTTTTTCTCACCTTTTCCTTCTTTTCTCCTCCTGAAAGGACAATAATACAAATATTTGCTCACTTATTGAAGTCTTATATATCCTGTAGACTTTATTCATTCTATTTTTTTTCTTGTCTGCCTGTGTTATTTCAAACAATTTCTCTTCAATTTAAGAAATCTTTATGCTTGTGTAGTCTGTTATTGAAGGTCTCAGTTGTATTTTCTATTTCATTCATTAACTTCTTCAGCTGTAGGATTTCTGTTTGTTTTTTTATGGTATCTCTGTTAATTTCTTATTTGAATCACAAATTGTTTTTCTGATTTTAATTTTCTATCTGTATTCTTTTGAATTTCACTGAGTGTTGTCAAGATTATTATTTTAAATTCTTCTGGCATTTTCTGTATTTCCTTATGATTCTTATCTGTTACTAGAGGAATTATTGTTTTCCTTTGGAAGTGTCATGTTTTCTTGCTTTTTTATGTTTAATGTGTCCCTATGTTGATTGATATGCCTCAGGTAGAAAAGTAAAATTGTCTTTTCCAATCTTACAGAATTGATCTCGTAAGGAAGTATTGATTTGTGTGAATGTGTCTTGAGGTGTCAGTTTGGTGTGGTTCATTGGCCTTGGTTCTAGTTGGATACAGTAGTGTGGTCTTTGTGTAGTTTTTTCAGCTGTAATCCACACTAGTGTCATTTACAAGTGTCTCAATGGCCTAGGCTGAGAGTTTGTGGTGGCAGTTGTACAGCTTTGCAAGGGGTGGGTTTGCTGGGCTGATTCTCAGTTTGGGGGCATATGCATGCATATGGTGGGTCAACCACCTTGGGATCTGACACACTGGCAGATGGGGCTATTAATGTGGCCAGGAGCATAGTCATGCGGTTGCTTAGCTGGTCTTGGTGAATGTTTGCCAGGAACAACTCACTGGTTTGTTTCTCAGGCCCAGGAGATGCCTGGGATCCAGGTGCAAGGCTGCTTGATCCCAACAGAGGTGTGGGGATACAGTTCCTCGACTGGCTTAGGGCCGTATCTGCTGAGGGGTTCCACAGGATTGTTTCTCAGGTTTAGGATGCAGGCACAAGGCTATTCAGCTGGCTTATGGGTATGCCCACTAGAGGCGTCCTGTGAGGCTGTTTCTCAGGCCTGTGACACTGCTGCTTGGCTGGCCTGGGAACTTCAGCAGCGGATGGCCCACTGGACCATTTTGTAGACCTGAGAAGTAGGAGCAGGGTTGCTCGACTGGCCCAAAAGAGTGTCTGCCAGAGGCAACCCTCAGGGCTGATTTGTAGGCCTAGGGTGTAATGCTGCTCAGCCAGCTAGGGTAATGTGTCTTTTAGGGGCAGTTGGTGAGTGTACTTCTCAGGTTAGGGACGTGGGCACACGATTTCTTGGCTGGTCCTGGGGCATGTCTGGTGGGGTTATAGGGAGGCTGTGCTGTTTGTCAGGTTTGGGAGGTGAGCACAAGACTGCTTGGCAGGCTCAAGAATGGCCTGAAGGGCTACTTCTCAGGCCTAGTATGTGTTCACAGGGATGCTTGGCCACCCTGTAGGAGGTGTATTCACCATGGGTGGCCCATAGGGCTGTTTCTCAGGTACAGGTCATGGCTCATGGCTGCTCGGCTGGGCTGGGGGCATGCCTGCCAGGGGTAACCTTCTGGGCTATTTTTCAGGCCCTGATTGTGGGCACAGGACCACTGGGCAAGCTAGGGGTATGTCTGCGGGAGGGAGGGATGCACGGTATTGTGGGACTGTTTCTCAGGTTCTGAGTGTGGGTGCATAGCCACTCTGCCAGTGCAAGGGGTGTATCAGCTACTTGGATGCTCAGGGGCCTCTCCTTCTTGGGAGAGAGCCCCACACTGGTTTGGTCACCTCAAGTGAGAGTTTGCCCTGGGTTGGACTGCCAGATTGGTCCTCTGGCTGGAAGTGTGGCAGCAAGGGGTTGGTTTCCTTGCTGTGTAGGACCAGAGTCATAACCAATTATAGGCTCAGTCTCTGTGCAGCTAGAGTTGTGGTGTTCAGCCACCTATGTGGGCTTGGTGGAATGCAGATGGACCCCTAGTAATGGAGAGGTGCAGTGGCTACTGGCCCGCAGAGCAGGGCGCACAACAGAGGTGGCTCTGGCCTCAACGGTGCCATGCTGCAGCAGGGCCGGTTGGCCTACAGGTAGGCGAGGGATGGAGAGTGCATACCTTATTCTCATGATCTGGAGCAATGCAACTGCTTGAATTCCCAGCAGCTGTCCACTTTGACTTAGGGCTTGCTAGGACTATGGGATTCTCCTGTGGTAAGGACTGTAGGTGTTTGTGATAGCAGTGAAGACTGGTGGGGATCTTCTGCTTACCTTTTCCCCAAAACGGGAAGTCTCTCCTGACTACGGGAAGATTTGATTGGGGTGCGGGAGATGTAGCTGCAGAGGCCAGGTGCCTACACACTACCCTCCTGGATTTTCAGTCAGTGCACATGTGTTTCTCCTTCCCTGCTGTACTCCAGCACTCTCCCTTCAACACACCAGTCAAATCTTAGCTGTTCATTCATTGCTGTGGTGCTTTCTTGTTGGGAGTACAAGCACCAGGAGTCTCTAATCAGCCATCTTGCTTAATATTTTAAATCTGCGCTTAGTCTTTTTAATTTGCTTGTTGTTCCCTTCCACGTTATAGCACCTTTTCATACACCCCTATAGGTTTAATCAATGTACTGAAATTTAAAGGCAAAAGCATTAAGTCATAGTATTTATCAGTTAATAAAATGGATCAGTTATTCTTGGCCACACTGACAGTTTATCTACTTTTTGCTTCTTAAACCAGAGCCCTATTGTGATGCTTTGCAGTCATTTATTGGGTTTCACTATAGTGGAATCTGGAAGAGTCCCTTGCATGGCATTCCATTTTGATACAGTTTCATGTATTCCTGATGTACTCTGATGCTGGCAGGTTGAAGAGATGAGCATTGTTTGACTTGTGCTATTTTTGTAATTTGTTGTATCTGTGGGACTATCCTGAGTGAAAATATGGATTGAATAAATTGTCAGATATAATTTATTTTTAGACAAGAACTCTCGATAGTATAATTTTTTTCTTTTCTTTTTTTTTTTTTTTTTGACAGAGTCTCACTCTGTTGCCCAGGCTGGAGTGCAGTGGCACTATCTAGACTCACTGCAACCTCTGCCTCCCAGGCTCAAGAGATCCTCCCACCTCTGCCTCCTGAGTAGCTGGGACAGGCATGTGCCACCACACCCAGCTAAGTTTTTTATGTTTAGTAGAGATGGGGTTTCACCATGTTTACCAGGTTGGTCTGGAACTGCTGGGCTCAAGTGATCCACCCACCTTGGCCTCCCAAAGTGCTGGGATTACAGGCATGAGCCACTGTGCCTAGCCTCATTAGTATAATTATATAAATTCAAATTTTAAAACATAAGACTGTAGTCTTATGTTTGTTTTAACCCCTAATCCTAACCCCAAGATTATAGTATATTTAAAACACTATACTTGGCCAAACTGTCTGAAATACAAAAATGCTAACTCTACAGTTAATTGAAAAAGGCAATAGTGTGGCTTATAATATTACAAGCATTTTATTTAAAAAAAAAAATGATATGGCTTCAAGTGACAGATTGACCCCTAGAAAATACCTTTTTTTGTTTTAAGAGACAGGCTCTCACTCTGTCACCCATGCTGGAGCCCAGTGGCTCAATCATAGCTCACTAAAGCCTCAACCTCCTGGGCTCAGGCAGTCCTCCTGCCTCTGCCTCTCCCAAGACTAAACCAAGAGGAAGTTGAATCTCTGAATAGACCAATAACAGGATCTGAAATTGTGGCAATAATCAATAGCTTACCAACCAAGAAAAGTCCAGGACCAGATGGATTCACAGCCGAATTCTACCAGAGGTACAAGGAGGAGCTGGTACCATTCTTTCTGAAACTATTCCAGTCAATAGAAAAAGAGGGAATCCTCCCTAACTCATTTTATGAGGCCAGCATCATCCTGATACCAAAGCCTGGCAGAGACACAACCAAAAAAGAGAATTTTAGACCAATATCCTTGATGAACATTGATACAAAAATCCTTAATAAAATACTGGCAAACCGAATCCAGCAGCACATCAAAAAGCGTATCCACCATGATCAAGTGGGCTTCATCCCTGGGATGCAAGGCTGGTTCAACATTCACAAATCAATAAATGTAATCCAGCATATAAACAGAACCAAAGACAAAAACCACATGTTTATCTCAATAGATGCAGAAAGGGCCTTTGACAAAATTCAACACCCCTTCATGCTAAAAACTCCCAATAAATTAGGTATTGATGGGACGTACCTCAAAATAATAAGAGCTATCTATGACAAACCCACAGCCAATATCATACTGAATGGGCAAAAACTGGAAGCATTCCCTTTGAAAACTGGCACAAGACAGGGATGCCCTTTCTCACCGCTCCTATTCAACATAATGTTGGAAGTTCTGGCCAGGGCAATCAGGCAGGAGAAGGAAATAAAGGGCATTCAATTAGGAAAAGAGGAAGTCAAATTGTCCCTGTTTGCAGATGACATGATTGTATATCTAGAAAACCCCATTGTCTCAGCCCAAAATCTCCTTAAGCTGATAAGCAATTTCAGCAAAGTCTCAGGATAGAAAATCAATGTACAAAAATCACAAGCATTCTTATACACCAATAACAGACAGAGAGCCAAATCATGAGTGAACTCCCATTCACAATTGCTTCAAAGGGAATAAAATACCTAGGAATCCAACTTACAAGGGATGTGAAGGACCTCTTCAAGGAGAACTACAAATCACTCCTCAATGAAATAAAAAAGGATACAAACAAATGGAAGAACATTCCATGCTCATGGATAGGACGAATCAATATCATGAAAATGGCCATACTGCCCAAGGTAATTTATAGATTCAATGCCATCCCCATCAAGCTACCAATGACTTTCTTCACAGAATTGGAAAAAACTACTTTAAAGTTCATATGGAACCAAAAAAGAGCCCGCATCACCAAGTCAATCCTAAGCCAAAAGAACAAAGCTGGAGGCATCACACTACCTGACTTCAAACTATACTACAAGGCTACAGTAACCAAAAGAGCATGGTACTGGTACCAAAACAGAGATATAGACCAATGGAACAGAACAGAGCCCTCAGAAATAATGCCGCATGTCTACAACCATCTGATCTTTGACAAACCTGAGAAAAACAAGCAATGGGGAAAGGATTCCCTGTTTAACAAATGGTGCTGGGAAAACTGGCTAGCCATATGTAGAAAGCTGAAACTGGATCTCTTCCTTACACCTTATACAAAAATTAATTCAAGATGGATTAAAGACTTAAACGTTAGACCTAAAACCATAAAAACCCTAGAAGAAAACCTAGGCATTACCATTCAGGACATAGGCATGGGCAAGGACTTCATGTCTAAAACACCAAAAGCAATGGCAACAAAAATCAAAATTGACAAATGGGATCTAATTAAACTAAAGAGCTTATGCACAGCAAAAGAAACTACAATCAGAGTGAACAGGCAACCTACAAAATGGGAGAAAATTTTCGCAACCTACTCATCTGACAAAGGTCTAATATCCAGAATCTACAATGAACTCAAAGAAATTTACAAGAAAAAAACAACCCCATCAAAAAGTGGGTGAAGGATATGAACAGACACTTCTCAAAAGAAGACATTTATGCAGCCAAAAAACACATGAAAAAATTCTCATCATCACTGGCCATCAGAGAAATGCAAATCAAAACCACAATGAGATACCATCTCACACCTGTTAGAATGGCAATCATTAAAAGGTCAGGAAACAACAGGTGCTGGAGATGCTGTGGAGAAATAGGAACACTTTGACACTGTTGGTGGGACTGTAAACTAGTTCAACCCTTGTGGAAGTCAGTGTGGCGATTCCTCAGGGATCTAGAACTAGAAATACCATTTGACCCAGCCATCCCATTACTGGGTATATACCCAAAGGATTATAAATCATGCTGCTATAAAGACACATGCACATGTATGTTTATTGCGGCACTATTCACAATAGCAAAGACTTGGAACCAACCCAAATGTCCAACAATGATAGACTAGATTAAGAAAATGTGGCACATATACACCATGGAATACTATGCAGCCATAAAAAATGATGGGTTCATGTCCTTTGTAGGGACATGGATGAAACTAGAAACCATCATTCTCAGCAAACTATCACAAGGACAAAAAACCAAACACCACATGTTCTCACTCATAGGTGGGAGTTGAACAATGAGAACACATGGACACAGGTAGGGGAACATCACACTCTGGGGACTGTTGTGGGGTGGGGGGAGCGGGGAGGGATAGCATTAGGAGATATACCTAATGTTAAATGACAAGTTAATGGGTGCAGCACACCATCATGGCACATGTATACATATGTAAGAAACCTGCACATTGTGCACAGGTACCCTAAAACTTAAAGTGTAATAATAATAAAATAAATAAAAGAATTAAAAAAAAGCACTCAGATTACAGGTGTGACCCACTGTACCCACCCTTAGAAAATGCTCTTACACATGGAATTTACTGTAGACAGATTTGCTAGATGGTTAAATAGGATATTTCTCCTAGTTGCATATTGGTGAAACCTGTGTTTATTATAATATTTGGAAATAGTATAATAGTTGGTGAGCATAAAAATTACTGATGTTGGGAGGTCTAAGAAAATTATCTTGGTATGTTTGTAAAATTAAATTTTAGGCACAAAGAATGTGGAAAGGAGATGACCAAATTTGGTTATGTCGGTCAGTGTGACATTAATAACCAACTAAATATGTTTAGTGCATAATATAGTTTAAATATTTGAAATGATAACAACATATTCAAGAAAAAAGCTAACTTAAATGGTTGATTGCATAAACTAAACAATAAATTTTAACAATACCCAGATTAGAGCTAACATTATTTGAAGACTCACTTGCTAATATATTTATCATTTCAAACCATACACACAACCCATAAAATATTAGTGGGCTGATCTAAGCAAAGCATAAGTTGGTGTTTAAAGTAAGTTGAGTGGAAAGAAAGCTATAAACCTGTTGCAACTCTCCTTATGCGTATATAAAATGTAAGGTATCATTAAAATCCCCATTCCTTTTAGCAAAGGATTTGAAATGGTTTTGAATAATTCATCAAAACATAAAACATTTTATGAATTAAAACAAAATCATAACCTAGGAAAAAATATGTTAAGCAAAGTATCAGAAGATGGAGGAAAGAAAATACCATGGATTGCTAAAAAAAAAAAAAAAAAAAATTTGCTGAAAGCACTGTTTTGAGAGACCAACTCTGTATCATCTAGGGATGTACTCTTATTATAGTGTCTGACCTGATCCAGAGGTGAAGAAGTACCTCTGTACAGTCCTTTAATGTTACTTCTCATTAAATGTCACTTCTCAGTTGGGCTATTACTGGTAGTATGACAGGTGATATCTTGAGATTGTCTCCTTTTCAGAGGACCTAGAATTCCCTATGCTTTAAAAACCATGCAGGTATAACAGGAATTTTTTTTTTTTGGTATCTTGTTATGAAACATATGTAATTTAAAATGAGGATCATATTTGCTTTTTTCCTTTTAGATAAGGTGTTGCAGTGACAAATAAGTAGCATATTGCAAATACAAATAGTATTTTGTTTTGGAAGATAGTTTACCAGTTGTCCCATTGCCTTCGTTGAGTAATCCTTTTTGTCCGAAGTTTTGATGTCATTTCTATTAATATTTTGTATATACAACTGCTTTTCCCAGTTCACTTATTTATGATAGTACCTATATTTTAATATTGGAAGGAACCGTCCATCTTTACTCTTTAAATAGGTTTTTCGCTTTTCTTAATTACGTTCATTTTCAGATTCTTTAAAAAAAAAATGAATGCATTAGTAATATGAAGAGAGATATATGATATCATAGTACAAGAGCAGTACAATGTTATTTTAAAAAGTATGCTGCATAGAAACCTTTAATTCAATAGGCTTTGAACTGCTTACAATGATATTTAGTAGAGTAATTGTCAGAGAGATGTGTAATGTACTAACTGAGACATGAAGTTTATAACGGCCATGTCACATGTTTAATGTGACATGTAGAGAAATATTTATTTTAAAACTTGGTTGTTTCTAAATTTGTGTTAGAAGTTTGGGTAGGTGATTGAGAGAATATTGTATCAGTCCTGGCTCTTGTTTCTTAAAAAGAGTCAGATATGAGATGTTCTAGTTAAACCTTTTATCTGTAAAGAATTTGAAAACTTACTTGTTAAAGAGGTCAATTTATTTATATTCTGTTCTTACCGCTTGTAGTTTAAAAAAGAATATGGACTTCTTTTTATCTTTTACCTATTATTATTTCATAAACTTTTCATATTTAGTTAATAAATCATGCTTTGAAAGAACTCATGGAAATAGAAGAAGTGAGTGAAAATGTATTACAAGTTCACTTAAATGGTAAGTATGCCATTATTTTGCCATTGGAATTATATAAACTTTGTGGGGTTTTTATATGATGAAACTAAATTCACTTGTATATTTCAAATCCATTTTAATAGTTAGATTTTGAAAGCTAGATCCATGTTTTACTTAGCACACCATATGCAGTATTTTTAGAAATTAAAATAATGAAGGAGTCTCAGAAGGACTCTGGTTTTTGTGTGTTTTTTGGGTTTTTTTTTTTTTTAATCATTCTAATCCCAAGGAGGATTGTTTTTTGATTCTACAGAATGTCTTTATTGCTAAGTTTTAAGAAGAAAGTGATATGAACTAACAGGCTTTGACTGGGAAGATTTACTTAACTGGAAAACAACCTGCTGTATCAAATATGTGTTTCGTTTTAATTAAATACTTTTAAATGGACTTTATTTTAGGACTGCTGCAGATCAATGACAAAATCGCCCTAAAGGAAATCACAAGGCAGTTAAATCTGGAAAATGTAGTTGGAGATAAAGTTTTTGTAAGTATCATTTCAGTTATTTTATTAAATAGACTTTAAGGTAATGTCTTTATACCATATATATTTTTATATTTCTGGAAGGGTAGGGAGAGGTTCAGAAATTCTAAATTGAAATATATGAGATTCTTTCATAAAAATGTGTAATGTATAGGATACATTTAGTCATTAAGTCTACAATACTTGGATGTTTTCATAGTAGGTTATACTAGCTGTAAAATAGCTAAGAAACCCAAGTTTATGTAGATATTCTGAGTTTATTTCATTTTCTGTAAGGTGAATACTTTGATTCTCTATCTCTGGAGATAGATTAACACATTTTTAAAAATACCATGCTCCAGCAGCCTATTTCTACTTTTTTGAGACTGGAGTAGCCTGTGTATAGTAGAAAATGTGCTAAATTTGAAGCTGCAATAGGTGGGTTTCAGTCATGCCTTACAACCCTTTGACTACCTGATAATCTTGAGCTAACAAGTATCTCTGAATTCAGATTCTTGACATGTTAATTGGGCGTTATTTTATTATCCATACTTCACAGGATTATTTTGAAGAAGAAAGAAAACATTACACATCATTTAACTTAAAAAATAATTTGCTGGATGGTAATGTGCTGTACAAATGTCAGTTATCTTATTCTGTTTTCAGAAATTTATTCATACTTCATTATCATATCATCTTATAGTCTCAGGACAGTGAACAACATCAGTAAAAGAAACTGACTTGAAATGTTTTGAAACTTGTATTAAACTTTTACTTTTCACCTTATATATAGGGCCTAAGGAAAACATGATAATTTAATTTTGCAGCTACCTGAATTTTCATGATGAAATTACCTAGCCTCATACTGCTTATGCAGTTGGAGTGGATTATATACATTCCAACTTCATTTTCTGGTTACTGGTGACCATGCAGTGGCATCACTCTAATTTCTGAACTGTGTGCTTTGTGCTGCAATGACACTGCCATAGTTGTGTAAGACTCCTAGCACTTATGAGTTTCTTTCTTTAATAATTAATCTATAAAATTATTAATTACATAATTATATAATCTATACAATTATTATATAATTATATACTCTAAAATTATTAATTATATAATTATATAGTCTAAAAATAATTATATAATTATATAATCTATAAAATTATTATATAATTATATAATCTATGTAATTCTATAATAGGTCATATCTGTATAATTATATAATAGATTATATATAATTATAGTTTATTATATAATTATAGATTATATAATCTAAATTATTAATATATTAATCTAAAATATTAATATAAAATATTAATCTAATCTAAAAGGTTGAGTAAATTTGTCCCTTCCAAAGTCTGTAGGTCTTTGAAGTGCAATTTCAAAATGCCCCATCTATAAATCTAATATTCTACCTCCTGTTTAGAATGTGATGCTGAAGCTAGTGGCCTATACTGAGCCAGACAGTTCTTATTAAGTATGGTCAGTTTGGCTTTTGGTTCCCAGTTGATCTGGATAGGTGTTTCTGACATTTTTAAATGTTACATATTCATATTGGTTTTATGTGAAATAATAAATAGCACAGTTTTTTATCATTCTGTTCTAATCTTCGCTATTATTATCATATAGAGATTATTAGTTTAAGTTGTATCCAAAAATATTTTGGCTGTGTTCCAAGTAAGCATAGCCAAACATGATACGATATACATAAATTCTTCAATATACTCTTGAATAGAGAAATACTGCTATAGAAATTATTAGTTTAATTCCTTCATTATATAAATTTGGCTTCTGCTTAGAGAGCATAATTACGTTGCCGAAGGTCATAAAATGGCAGAGGCTGGACATTATAAGAACCTAAGTCACTTAATTCAACCCACAGCTTTTCTGGTTTGATTGATATAAGCAGACATATATATGTATGTTATACATGCACAAATACGTATTTTATAGAAGCATATACTTAGTATCAGATATAATAATCTTTTAAGCAAAAAGCCTGAAAGGCAAGCTACCTTTGAGTAACTGACCACTGATTTCCCAACAGATTGTCTCTTTGAGGATTTGTTATATTACAGTAAATTATGAATAACACCTCTTGGTCTGCCTGCCTTGGAAATAGCATAACAACATCACAATATGTGAAAGTTTTAAAACTTTTGTGCTATTTTTATGTTAGATCTCTCAACTGGAGAATGAATAAGTGTGTTTCTTTTCTCCTTTATATCTCCTCAAATTTAAAGTTGGCTGTTTCTTTTAATTATGAACTCTGAATGAAGTAAAAATTAATAATTTTAATGAAACAAATATTTTAATGGGGCTTCTACCCACAATCTGGCGCACCTAGATAATGCATCTACTACATTAAGTTTCATCAAGAATATTTAATTGTATCCAAAAATGTTTTGGCTATATTCCAAGTAAACATAGCCAAACATGATGTGATATACATAAATTCTTCAGTATACTCTTGAATAGACAAACATTGTTATAGTATCTAAGGTTTCAAAAAAGCCTTTTCTTTTTGTATCTCATTTAAATTCATGGTTATTTCTTTACCGGTACAAATTAGAGACTTGCAAGACCCCAATTGTGTTTGAAGACACAAAGTAGAATCCATTTCTAGGTCTCAAACTATATTTAGAATATGGCAGTTCTACAAAACTACCTTCAAATAAATTTAACATTCTTTCAGATTTTGTCCGGAAAATATAAAATTTCTTACTTTTCTTTTTCTTCTTTGACTGTTTTATCCTCAAGTTCTAAAATATAAAATTTCAAAGATGACATTGTAATTGCCATTTTCAGTGCTGTGCCATCTTTGCTTAAGTATTTAAGTTTTAGATAGGAAGTATAGAGACACTCAGCAGAGTCTGGGCAGTGACTCTAATAACTAGAAGATATACAGTGTTTATATAAAATCTGAGAATCAGACAGCCATCTTTTGTTCTTTATTTCACTAAACTTTTAATCATTTTATCTCATTTTGTTGTTCAGGGAAGCTTTGCTGAAAACCTTTCATTTCTTCTGGAAGCTTTAAAAAAAGGTAAATATTAACATATTCAGCCATTTCAGAAGATATGTTTTAACTTTATTTTTTCCCTGATTATAAAGGTAATACAAGCTTTTGCCAAAAAAAAACTCTCATAAAATACAGAAACATTAAAAAGAATACAATGTTCACCGTATTCCCACCACTATAACAGTGATTATCTCAATTAGCATTTGGTTTCTTATCTTTATTCAATGATATACTGATCTTTATATCAGTATATTATTGATAGAGATAAATGTAACTTTTTACAACAATAAAATTATTTTACCTATTGTTTTGTAATCAGCAGATTTTGGTCTGCATCATCATTTTTATGGTTCTTGTTTTATAAGGTGCTATTTATTAGTCACCAATTACGGGCTTTTGTTTCTAATTTTTTATAATTAAGAAGAGATACTTAGATGATCATCCAGATATTTCCTGGGATAAATTTCTGTGGGTAGAATTCTGGGTTAAAAGGCACCATCTTTTACATTTAAAAACTACCCTAAAGGTTTAATTTGTAAAAATATTTGATAATACCTTTTTCTTCACAACCTCAAAAACAATTATTATTTTTATGTTTGCCCATATAATAGAAAAACTTTCATCTCTTAGTTTAATTTGAATAATTTTGTTCTTTAATTTGCATAATTCTGGTTGCTTAATTTGCATAATTCTGATAGTGGTGATGCTTGTCATTTCATATTTTTATTGACCTTTGAAATTTCCTGGTTTATGTACAGTCATGTGCCACATAACAACCTTTAATTCAATGATAGACCACATATGTGACAGTGGTCCTATTAGATTATAAAACCATATTTTTACTGTACCTTTCCTGTGTTTAGATATGTTTAGATACACAAATACTTCCCATTGTGTTACAGTTGCCTACACTATCACATGTTCATAGGTTCATAGCCTAGGAGCAATAGGCTATGCCATATAGCCTAGGTGTCTAGTAGGCTATACCATCTAGGCTTGTGTAAGTATACTCTTAGGATGCTTGTACAATGATGCAATCACCTAACAATACATTTCTCAGAACATATCTCTGTCATTAAGGGACACACGACTGTATTTCCTGTTGGATCTTTGACCTATTGTGGTAATGTTTATCTTATGCTTATTTATCGGAATTTTTGTGTTTTATTTTTCTCTTCCCTTAAGTTTGGTTTGGACTTCCCTGCTGATCTAAAGTTTTATGTTTTCCACATAGTTAATTTTATCTAGAAAGTTTTTTCTCTCCTCAGATTATAAAAACATTGATCCATCTTTTTATTTAATATATATATTTGTAATTTATAATTTGTTTGGAATTCTGATTTTACCTGTAAAGTAGGGATCTTTCAATAGACTAATTTTCCCCACTGATGTATAATGCAATATTTTATCAAATACTAAAATTCTATATTAGTACATAAGTCTCTTTCCAGACTTTTGAGTAATCCCTTTGGTTTTGTACCAGTATTAAGTCATTTAGGCTATTGTATTTGTTATTTGTTGAAATAAGTCTTTCTTTTATCAGATATTTGTTTCACTTTTTAACACAAATATAAAGGCGTTAAACCTAAGGTAAAAAGGATTCTTTTACTAAAGTTGTTTCCATTATTGAAGTGAGAAAAATGTAACCAGAGGGTGATGTGGAACTTTCCCCATGAAAAGCATTTTAGTTGAAATGCTAAAAGTTATGCTTCAAGGGAGTTTAAGTGGCTTTAGTTGAACTTTATAATCTAAAAGTTTGTTTTATAAAAAGTATTTCTACAAGAAATGTACGTTGTATTTCTACTAAATAAACAACTCTCTTTTAAAGCATTAGTTTTGTTCATTAATTAGTGACTCCCCTTATATTTTAATCTTAAAGTGTTTTGGTTCTGTGTAGGTATAGAAAACTGTCAATTTTATAATCATTAAATAAGAATTATATTTACGTAATTATAAAAATAATAGTCTTTAGTCATTTAAATGATTTTTGACATTTTTAAACAACAAACTCTACTAGAGTCTAGGAACTAGACTGCACTTTTTATTTTTTGGAGATGGACTTTCACTCTTCTTGCCCAGGCTAGAATACAATAGTGGGATGGTGTGATCTCGGCTCACTGCATCCTCCGCCTCTGCAGTTCAAGAGATTCTCCTGCCTCAGCCTCCCAGGTAGCTAATTTTTTTTTTTTTTTTTTTTTTTTAATAGCAGAGATGGGGTTTTACCATGTTGGCCAGGCTGGTCTCAAACCCCTGACCCTAGGTGATCCACCCACCTCGGCCTCCCAAAGTGCTGGGATTACGGGCGTGAGTCACCATGCCTGGCCTAGACTGAACTTTTTTTTTTGAGATGGAGTTTCACTCTCGTTGCCCAGGCTGGAGTGCAGTGGCACGGTCTTGGCTCACCGCAACCTCTGCCTCCCGGGTTCAAGCAATTCTCCTGCCTCAGCCTCCCGAGTAGCTGGGATTACAGGCATGCGCCACCACACCTGGCTAATTTTGTATTTTTAGTAGAGATGGGATTTCTCCATGTTTGTCAGGCAGGTCTCAAACTTCTGACCTCAGGTGATCCACCCGCCTCGGCCTCCCAAAGTGCTGGGATTACAGGCTTGAGCCACCACGCCCAGCCTAGACTGAACTTCTTGAGAGCAGTCGGGGCTGTCTTTGTCCTTTGAATAATTTTTTTCTGTTGAATGAACGTATATGCGTCAGTAAATCCCCTACCCAAAGTAGGCTATCAGAATGTTTATAGAATTGAGTTTTAAAAACTGAAATATAGTAAATAGTTTGGAAATTTAGGAAAGGTGGATATAATTTCTTATTAATGTAATGCTCTTATTTTATCTTAGGTGACCGAACTAGCAGTTGCCCAGTGGTCTTCATATTAGATGAATTTGATCTTTTTGCTCATCATAAAAACCAAACACTTCTCTATAATCTTTTTGACATTTCTCAGTCTGCACAGACCCCAGTAGCAGTTATTGGTCTTACATGTAGATTGGTAAGTCTTTCTGTTCATTAAAAAAATTGATTATAATATTTTAAAATTCAAGCTTAATTGCTGACACTACTAGTCTTTTCTCACTTATTTAGGTCATTATATTAGGCATTTTAAAAATTTTGTTTCAGCAGTGCCTGGTGTATTTATCCTGCTTTTCAGCTCAAATTGAGGAAAACAATTTAATAGTTACCTTAGCCCATTAATGAATACCTCCCTCCTCCCAGTGAAATTACTGAAGAAAAAAGTATGAAATCAGATTATGCTAATAAATATAATTTCTACATTATCAAGTAATGAGGTGGTTAAATAATCTCACCACTATTTGAGAAAACTTGGTAATAGTTTTTAAGATTTTTTACCATATTTTGAAGAGGCTTGAAATCAACTCTAAGTAATACTATTCCAACTTTCAAAGTACACATCTCCAGAAATGGGAAAGATTCTACCAAGCACTGACAGTAGATAGTGGCTTCTTCATTCCATGGGATATTTTAGAATGATTTTAACTATAGTCTAAATATCACTATCACTTTGCTTTGTGAAGGCTCTGTACATATTGAACCATGTGTACCTTTGGACAGCAGTACAGGCCTTTTTGTGTTTACCTTCTTACTTGTAGTATGAACTTCCTTACTGAATTCAGATAAAACTGGTATTGAAGAGTGCCTTGGCCCATTTTGTGTTGCTATAACATAATACCTGAGACTTGGTAATTTTTAAAGAAAAGAGGTTTATTTATCTCACAGTTCTGCAGGCTGAGAAATTCAAGGGCATGGCACTGGCTTTGTTGCAAGGGTTTTCATGCTGCATAACATGGTGGAAGGTCAAATGGGAAACGGATATGTGCAGAAACGAACCAGATAGGAGTTGGAACCTCAATTTATAACAACTCGCTGTCTCAAGAACTAATCTATCCCCATGAGAACAAGAACTCACTCCAGTAAGAGGGCATTAAATCTATTCATGAGGGTCCACTCCAGTGACTCCCACTGTTGCACTGGCAATTAAATTTCAACATGAGATTTGGTGGGGACAAACCACATCCAAACCATAGCAAAGTTGTCTCTTTTCTCATGCTGTGACTGCCATGCCTCCATAGCTTTCTTGCAATCCTCTTCCCCCTCCATTCTCGGCAGACATGTCAGGCACATTTACACATTCACATCTCCTTTCCTACAGCCCTTTTTCTTTTTCAGAAAAGTGAAACTTTTTACTAATTCATATTTCAACAGTCCTCCTTCCAGTGCTGTTTCCCTATAGAGTGACTGTCATTTGCCCCTCCTTCCCTGTGCTCTAGAGCTTATGATACATGGCTTTAGTATAAACACCCCTCATACATCACTGGCTGGTGCTGCACATATCTTTATTCCTCCTTGCCAAAAGCAGCAGGCTATGACAAGGATCAAAGAAGCACCCTCCTTCTTGCCAAAAAAAAAAAAAATCTTCCTTTGGGTGGAAGTGGCTGTGGTGAGTGTTGTTGACCCAATGACGGACCAAATAAAATGCCAGTAACTTCTTAGCAGTGTTGTCAGATGTTCTTTTTTATTGTATATATATAATTCTCCAACTGTGTAGTTCTTTCAAGTGTAATTTTTTTCTTTTTTTTTTTTTTGAGATGGAGTCTTGCTCTGTCGCCCAGGCTAGAGTACAATGGCATAATCTCAGCTCACTGCAACTTCCACCTTCCGGGTTCAAGCAATTCTCCTGCTTTAGCCTCCCAAGTAGCTGGGATTACAGCCACACACCACCATGCCTGGCTAATTTTTGTATGTTTAGTAGAGATGGGGTTTCACCATGTTGTCCAGGCTGCTCTCGAACTCCTGACCTCATGATCTGCCCCTCTTGGCCTCCCAAAGTGCTGAGATTACAGGCGTGAGCCACTGTGCCTGGCCTCAAGTATAATTTTATCTGTGTATCCATGCTTATAGGGAGAAAACAAAAGTGTAGAGGGAGTAGTGACTTTGCCAGCAAGCATCTTCTTCTCCATTGGGAGTAATTCATTTTTGTTTTTTGGTTTTGTTTTGGTTTTACTAGTTCCTGTATGCCCACATTGCCAACTTCTGTCATTACTGCCTACTACAAAGACAGTATTTACTTCCATCTCTTTTCATTCCCAAATTTAGGGTCTGAATTGTTGCTTGTATAGATTATTACTTCCACTGTCTACCTATATGGGTGGCCTAGAACTCTTTCTTAATAGAAAATAAATGTGCAATATCTGAATCTCTGAATATAACCTTTCTTGTCTTTTAATTCTCATGCTGGCACTATACTTTTCTTTGACCTCATAAAAACATTCAAAATTTTTTATTCACCTTCCAGCCTCCTACCTCGGGCTATTAGTCTTTCCTGTCCTCCTTCCCAAACTAACCATGATCCCATTTTGATCACTTGAATTCTTTCCTCTATATCATGATTTCTTCACGTAGGTATTATGAGAGTCATCTGGCTAGATGTGGAAATGTATGTTTCTGGGCTTAAACTACTCCCCTTTTAAAAAACTTTATAACATTTCAACAATATACATAGGAAAGAATAAATACTGAGCCCTGAATTCCTTTCTCCACTCATTGCCAAGATTCAATTACTACAGACTAATTTTACTTATCCTCAACATCTCCTTTCATTCCTGTATTATTTTGAGGCAAAAACTAGGTATTATATCATTTTATCAGTAAGTATTTTAGAATGTATTTTTAGGAGATAAGAGCTCTTTAAAAATATATTTCCCTAATATAATTGTTATATTAGCTGTAATTCCTTAAAGTCATCAAATATCATGTCACTGTTCAAATTTGGGGTTGGGGGCTTTTTAAAACAGCTTTATTGAGATGTAATTTATACCATACAATTCACTCATTTAAATTATACAATTAACAGGGTTTTTGTTTATTCATAGAGTTGTGCATTTATCACCACAGTTTAAGAGCCACATACCTTTTAGTGATCACCCCAAATCCCCTGTTCCCTCCCCAGCCCTATGCAACCACTAATCTACTAATCCACTTTCTGACTGTATAGTAATTTTTGAATCATACAACGTATAGTTTTGTGTGACTGTCTTCAACATGTTTTCAGAGTTGATCTGTGTTACAGCATATATCAGCCCTTTATTCCTTTTTATTACCAAATAATATTCTGTTGTGTAGATATACCATACTTTGTTTATCCATTCATCAGCTGATGGACATTTGGGTTGTTTATATTTCTTAAGCTATTAAAAATAATACTGCTACAAACATTCACATACACTTTTTTTGTGGTTATCTGGTTTCATTTGTCTTGGTTGTATACCTTGGAGTGTAACTTAAGTAATATATATTATACTATACTATATATATATAGATGTATATATACATATATATAAATTATATATATTATATATTATGCTGTGTACTATAATATATTTTGAAAAATTGCTCAAGTTCATTATTAAAAAGAGATTTAGGAATGACAATTCCTGCAATATATGTGACTTAGGAAGACAACTTACTTATTGTGCTTTTAATGTCTTGGATAGTTTGAATGTCTATCAGTTTTATGGAAGTGTTTTCTTCATTTAAGAACACTTCGTATGTCCTTACAAGCAGTACATATTAGTTATCGTTTGGTTTTTCGTGTTCTTTGACAGTAAATTTGATTCCTGATTTCTTTTTAAGGAAAAATAACACAAATACAAATAGAGTCTAAAAGCATTACTATTTAAAAAAAAAAAAAAAGCCGGAAGATAACTTACAAATGCCATGTTGCATTTCTGCCACTTTCGTCTCCTAAAGTTGGTTCCTGCTACCTATCATGCTATTAATTTTTTAATCTCAGTTCTTCATAGAATGTACAGAATTCCTTATTGACACTCTTGGTGTTACTGTGACATATAGCTATTCAATATTGTCAGTTTTTTTAAACGGTCATGTTGGGTCTTGGAATGTTACAGATTAGCTGAGAGTAACATGGTGGGAAAAAGGCATGACATCACCAACCCAGCAGATGCCTGGAGGTGGATTATTTAGTTTGCATAAAATGTCTTAAACGTTTAATTATGTATTGTAGACTAAACATTACTAATTATAGGTGATAGTTTACTTATACCTCTAACATTGGTACAGTGTTTTTTTTTAAAAACATTCGTCTTCCTTATAGAGATTTCTGTTTGTTTTTAAGGATATTTTGGAACTCTTAGAAAAAAGAGTGAAGTCAAGATTTTCTCACCGGCAGATACACTTAATGAATTCATTTGGTTTTCCACAGTATGTTAAAATATTTAAAGAACAGTTATCTCTACCTGCAGAGTTTCCAGACAAGGTTTTTGCTGAGAAGTGGAATGAAAATGTTCAGGTAACTTAAAGGCAATAAAGCTAAATGTTCCTTGCTATATGATTTAAAACAATTAAAACACAAATTTTAGAAATTAGTAAATTAACACAAAGTTTCTAATATTGCTGAGGGATAACGCTGCGGGAATACAAATTATATACTTTTTAAAAATTTTCTTCTTATAACAGACAGTTGAAATGTCGTATCTCCTGAATTCTATCTCAAAAGAACATCACAGTTAAGCTTTAGGATTTATGTTATTAGTTTGAAGTAAACTTTAATGAGGCTTTAGTTTTATCTATATGTGGTTTATATTTTAGATAATTTTATTTTATATATTTTACATATTTAGCAATAATAATAGTAAATAATGATAAATAAATGTTAGTGACTCATACCTATTCTGTGTGGATTTTTTTTTTCTTCCAGTTTTCATTAGCAACTTCAGCTTTTATTTTGTTGGGCCTTAAGAGGCAGTACAGACTGTGCACCTCCGGTTATATTATCTAATAGGTGATCACATCTCACAGTCCCTGGAGACCTGAGAGTCTTAGATACAAAGGCAGGTTCATATGTTGTTTTAAAGATTTGCCACACCTTTGAGACTATAAATTTACCTGTGCTTAAAATATTCTCAACACACTAGCATTTTAATCTTACGCTGTCAAAAAGTTTCAGTTGGCAAAGAGAAAGGAGGAAGTATGCATGTGTGTGTGTATTTAATAACATAATTGAAAAACATTGTTAATGAATAAGTCCCTTATACTAGAATCTCAAAAAATATTGGCCTTGTGAGAGTGGAAAATAATATAGAGTCCCTGGCTCTGAAGGAATTGGGAAAAACTGATTTATAGTGTTAAAATACCGGTAAGGATAATTAGATCTTTGAATAGAATTACACAGTCTATATTCACTGACTCTATAAAAAAGATTGTTTTATTTTAAAGCAGTAGTGGTAGATTGTATTTTTACCATGAATTTTTAAATACTAATACTAAATTGGAAGCGTTCTGCATTTAGTTTGTTCTTTAAATGATTATTGTTTTGATTATAAAATATAGTCTGCTCATGTAAGCACTATTTTGACACGTTTCATTTTTTAAAAATATCATAAAAGTTTATTGAACAAAATGTAATCACTGCAAAAGAATACATGACAAACAGTGGAAGTTTCCCTTAAGACTGTATCAATTCTCCTTTCTTCTACTATGGAATACTTGGTCTACAACATTGCAGAGTTTACATACATGCTAAATATGTTGTTTTTACATAGGACTCAAAGCCTACATATTTTTATATTACTTTTTTCCCATCGTTATGATTGATAATTCCCTGTTCTTTTTCTTAATACAACTATACATAATTGTATGTAAAAATAGCTGACATTATCTTTAAAATTCAGATATTATGCCTTGATATAATTAGGTATGGATCCTCCCTTCCACTAAATCTTTCCTGAGACTCGGATATTTCAATTACCTGACCAAGTGTCTTTGATACTATTTCTAATTATAGGATTCCATCTATAGGAGCACTTTCTTTGTAGTTGGTACTCCCACATTGTCCACTTTTACTGGGGTCTGGTGTGGACCAGACCTCTGGATCTTCAGCTTTTAGATCTACTTTTCAGTGCCTCACAGACTTTCATCTTCTACAACTCCTGAACTGATTGTCTTATTCCACCAGTATGTTTTTCTGGCTGTTTTAGAGATTCAAATGTAGTCTTTCATAGTATTTAAATGTCTGTACTTTCCATGGGCTTTTTTTTTTCCATACCTGCTCACACTTAATCTTCTTAAGGTAACTACATGGTCTAGGTTGCACTGTGCCATTTTTCGTCCACTTTCCTTCCCAACTGTGTTGCATTCTGAGCATCTCAAATTGAGTCTATAAATAAAGAGGATGCTGGGTGAACATGACTTAGAAAATGGTAACCATGTGTTAGTAGCGTAACTAATCTACTTTCTGGACTTTTGTTGCAGACCTTAAATCCCCTGAATGTGAGCACTATCTTGTCATCATTTTGACAGACTTAATAGTCAGTTTCATTAAGTAGAACCAGTGTCACTGGTGTTTCTGTCTCTGAGTTCTAATATATTCTTCCCCTATCCTGATCATCTTGTGCCTCTCTTTGGTACGTGAATAAAATGAGCTTCACTTGAAAAATCTGTCAGCACCATGGTCAGAGTCCCTGCCTTGTGGAGTAGGGTGGTAGCTGCATTAAGGGAGCTATTCTTTCTCATAGTGCTGATTATCCAGGAAGCTATTTTTAATGGCAGGATTAAGCCAATAGCAGTGATACAGATAACAGGTCACACATGGAATCTCCTCCAAGAAATATCTTCAGGATAAGATTGAACCTTGATATCCTGCCTAATTTGAAGGTTTGTTTTAGCCCTACTTCAAATGAGTCAAATAAGCAGAGTAGACTGTATCTTAGCATGGCAGTATAAGAGGGATCCTTTAAAAAGAACATTTAAAAGAATCATACCTTATTCTCCTCAAATGAAATCCCCCAAAGTACTGTAGCTTATGTGGTTGTTGATAATAGCCTTATCCTCAAATAGAGTATAGTGTTTGAATCAAGATGGAATTAAAAATATAATGAACAAGGTTAGACAATTTTTTTTTGTTTAAGTGGCTTATGTAGATAAGGTAGGCATTTTAAAAAGCAGAATAAGTAATTATAGAGCAAGAAGGTGATAGCTTTTAGAAAGAGGGGGAATTGGAGTCAAACCACTAAAAATAAAGAGATAAAGTAGGAAGGTGGAGTATAGAAGATTAACCTTTGAAGCATCATGTCAAGGAGAGGCAAATACAGGTTTTAAAAATAATTGATTCTTGCAGAGAAAATTTCTTCAATTTTGTCCCAGGTGATTTTCTTTAGTTTTCCTAAGTGCTCCGATTTTACCACGTCAACTTTTACAAGTTACAGATTACAGAAGCCAAGACTATAGTTTGCCTGCGATATTTAGCCACATATCTTCCATATTGCAATTTTAAAACTGTGGCAAAGCTAAACAAATTTTTTTTAAATTTCCAAAAGGTATTACTTTTTTTTTTATGTTCACCCTGCGTACTTCCAAGGATATTCTACCATGTTTGTGATAGAAAAAGGTATATATAGTAACCAGAAGTCCTTTAAAATACAAAGAGAAGACTAGAAACAATAGCAAGGGAGTGGGAACTATAATTAAGATAATATATTTCCTGAGAGTATAAAATTTTATTCCAGTAGACTAGAACTTACTTCTGAATCTGGTCTTCTTAGAGTGGACAAAGACATATAATTACAGCTCTAGAAAATACAGAAATGCTTAGTTTTCTGGGCTTTTTTTTTTTTTTTTTTTTTTTTTAAAAAGAATCCTTATTCCATGCAGATGATTTTTGAAAACTTATGTCAGTCTTTTCCAGGCCTTTCTTGGCTCTGCTACCTCTGAATTTACTCTTTTTTCATCTAATCTTTTCTTCAATGCCAGTGTTCCTCACTTTCCATTCAACCCTAATTACTGCAGTCACTTGCCTCTTTAGATGGTACTTTCTCAAAGGGCCCTGGTGATCTTTGAATTTCTAAAGCCATTAGCCTCTACTCAAATATATCTTAATTTTACAAAGTAGTTTATATTGTTGAACCTCACTTCTCTCTTAAAACTTTCTTCCCTTTTTTTCTAGATCTCTGCTCTGTCTTAGATTCTCTTCCAGTCTTTGGTATCTTTCTTAATTTCTTAGTTTTTCTCTTTTCCCGCCTACTACTTAAATATTAATAATCCAAGATTCATTTTTTGACCACATTTCACTTTTCACAGGCCATTTTGTTTCCCATAGATCATCTTTGATTTTTATCTTCTACCTTTCAAACCCTTCCTTCTCTTCTGCTACCACTTAATTCTCTACCAGATATATCTCCTATAAACATCTTAATTCTCTTTTGTCTTCATAACACTCAGATAATTCCGACCCACTTTACCTCTTGTCTGGACAGCTACCTCCAATTAGGTTTTTCTGCCTTTTCTTTTTCTACATTCACTTTGCCAGTAATTGAAACTCCAGTACGTGACTACTCATTTTCTGCCAATGTGTGATAATTTTCCTCCTACTCATGCTGTTCCCTGTAACTGGAATGCTCTTCCTTCTTTTTTAAATCTCTTACCTCATCCAGTGTAAGCATTCTTTATACTGCTTTACCTTGTTTCCCTAGGTACAGTAACTCATGCACTTCTGTTTTTGTGCTGCATTTTGTTTATTTCACTAGTATGACTGTGTAGTAGTTTCCCTTATTCAGGTACGAATTTGGGGTTAGCAAGGATTGTTTTATCATTGTGTTTATTGAATTAACGTAAAGAACAGGATAAGAAAATCAGTAGACTGGAAACTTTATTTTGGTTTTAGTGTTCTACAAATAAGACCAACATCTATTTAATAATGAATTAATATTAGATAGAGTTAGTAAGGTACACCAAACAGTAAGGCACAGGATTGTATTTAGGTTTTAAACTACATCTTTCCTCAATTTTGGCTTCTTTTTTTCTTTTCCCTTTAGTATCTCTCAGAAGATAGAAGTGTGCAAGAAGTACTACAGAAGCATTTCAATATCAGCAAAAACCTGCGGTCATTACACATGCTATTGGTTTGTATTAGTTTTGTTTTATTGCTTGTTGCTTTGTTTTTGTTTTTAATAGTGACAGGGTCTCACTTTGTTGCCCAGACTGGTTGCGAACTTCTGGCCTTAAGCCATCCTCCCACCTCTGCCTCCCTAAGTGCTGACATTACAAGCATCAACCACTGTGCCCAGCCTACTTTTATCATTTTCTATCTTTCATTAGATAATTAAGTTTTTATGGGAATTGATTAAACCTGTAGGTAAATTTTGGGAGAATCGACATGCATTGGAACACTACATCGAGTGTTCCAATCTCTGAATAGGGTTCATATCTCCTTTTATTTGATTTCTTGTTTGATTACTTTCATCAGCATTTTATAGCTCTTACTACACAGATGATGTACTTATTTAATGTGTATACCAATATTTAATTTGTTAGAACAATTGTAAATGGTGTTTTGAAGTTTTGGTTTCCCACATATTCATTACATTTCCCACATATCCATTACATATAGAATATGTGATTGATTACATATATACACATCAGTATATAGAAATGTGATTGACTTATAGTCTATGCTGAACTCATTTATTCTAAGAGATTTTTTAATAGATTCCTTGGGACTTTTGATGTAGACCATTACATTTTTCACAAATAGGACGGTTTTTTTTTTCTTTCCAATCTGTATGCCTTTTATTTCTTTTCTTGCCTTTTTGCAATGGCTAGAATTTCCAGTGTTATGTTGAATTAGAGCAGTGAGAGTGGACATCCTTTCTTGTTCCCAGTCTTAGGAAGAAAGGATTCAAACTTTTACCATTATCAGGTTGAGGTAATCCTCATCTGTTTGTAACTTGCTGAGAGTTTCTTATAAATGGGTGTTGGATTTTGTCAAATGCTTATTCTCGATCGTTTTGCATGATCATATTTCTCTTTAACCTGTTGATATATTTGATTACATTATTTTTTGAGTGTTGAACCAGCTTTATATACCTGGAATAAATCCTACTTGGTTATGATGTTTTGCCAAGTAATTATATCTTAAGCTTACATAATACCAATATCAAACAAGAATGACTTAATTGTTCTGAAAATTAACTTTCTTCACTAAGAGTATTTGGTTTTAGTCTAATATATCTAGAAAATTATGGCAAATACCTTTGAAAGACAGGATAGTTTTGGTTTCATAGAAAGGTCATTTTTAATAATAATAATAGAATAATAATGACAGTAGCTACCATTTATGGACTAGCATATGAGCCAAGTACTGTTGATACTAGTAGTACCTATATTATGTCTGGCCATTGGAATAATCTTATTTTTTATTCTTACCCCTAAAGAAATTGAGGCTCCTTAAAGCTAAATAACTTGCCAAAGGTCACACTACTAGTAGATAACAAAGCCAGGACTTAATCCAAAGCTCTCTGGCTTCAAGTTTGTGTCCTACTTGGCTGTAGCGTTCACCCATGCTCATATACAAGTTTTCTTTCCTCATTGCTGCTTCTGCTGAGGAAATTTGTCTTTTTATCCCTATTTACTTTTCCTCTATTGTCAAAAGCATACTGCCATTTTCAGCAACAGCTGTCTTTATCATGAAGGAATTTGGGGACTAGTAATTTTTAGAGGAGGTGTGTGTGTGTGTGTCTGTGTGTGTGTATATATATATGGATTTTGTCATATATATATATATATACATGGATTTTGTCATATATACATATATATATATATATATATATATATACACACACACACACACACACACACATCTCCATCTGGGAAAATATCTCTGCCTCAGTATTGTCAATATTAACGGCCATTGTTCTGCCATTTTTCTATTACATTTTTAATTCATGGTAATGAATTAAATAATGGCTTGTTTTCTGTCATATGGGATTCTGCTTTCAGGGCTGCTTACTCATATTCTTAGCTCATCCCATTATTTGTTGTCATTGTCTTACTGTGGAAGCTCATTATAGATTACGGATTTTCGGCCTCTCCAGTAACCAGAGAAATACTACAATTAAACTTTTTTTTCTTGCCAATCTAGTGGGTGTTAAAGGTTATGCTTGATGGTATCATGACTGTGACTATTAATATTTATTGCTGCTGCCAACATAAATATGTGTAAGTGCTTTGGAGAGCAATTTAGCAAATTAGGTAACTAGAGAAACATACTTACACTAATTAGAGAAACTCTGGTTACCTAATGCACAGGAAGACATGTCCAAGGTTGTTTATTGCAGTCTTGTTTATAATTGGGAAAAAAAAGAAATGACAGATGTCTGTCAATAGGAAATTAGGAAATGAATAATTGTGGATATATACAAAGAAATATAACAAAAAAATGAATAAACCAGAATTGATACTGCCTCAACATGGGTAAAACCTCACAGTGAAGAGAGTTGTGAAGATACAATATATTTATATAAAAGTTGAAAATTACTCTGTTGTATAATACATGTATATGTAGTAGAATTATACAGTATTAGGTTGGTGCAAAAGTTACCATTACTTTCAGTGCCCAAAATGGCAATTACTTTTGCACCAACCTAATAGTATAGACATACTTGGTGGTTTTATGTGGGGAAGAGTAGAGTCCAATCCGGAGGAGATGGGCTTCAACTCTAAAATCATATTTCTTAAGCAGGGAAAGTAGTCATGGATATTTATTATTCTCTGTTGCCTTTGTATATGTTAAAAAAAAATTCTTATTCCTTTGTGTCCTCATAGCTTAGCTCCCACATATATCAGTGAGAACATATGATGTTTGGTTTTCCATTCCTGAGTTACTTCACTTAGAATAATAGTCTCCAGTCTCATCCAGGTCATTGCAAATGCTGTTAGTTCATTCCTTTTTATGACTGTAGTATTCCATAGTATATATATACCACAGTTTCTTTATCCACTCGTTGATTGATGGGCATTTGGGTTGGTTCTACGATTTTGCAGTTGTGAGTTGTGCTGCTATAAACATGCACATGCAAGCATCTTTTTCAAATAATGACTTATTTTCCTCTGGGTAGATGCCCTGTAGTGGGATTGCTGTATCAAATGGTAGTTCTACTTTTAGTTCTTTAAGGAATCTCCACATTGTTTTCCAGCGGGGTGAGGGATAAAGGACTACAACTATGATGCAGTGTATACTTCTCGAGTGATGCATGTACCAAAGTCTCACAAATCACCACTAAAGAACTTACTCATGTAACCAAATACCACCCATACCACGGTAACTTATGGAAAAATGAAGTTAAAAAATAAAAATTAAAAAAAATTAATAATTAAAGGAAAAAAGAAAGGAGAGAGAAAGGGAGGGAGCACTGGCAATCTAGGTCCCAACCAGTAGGAGAATGAAGGACAAGGATTGCCAAACTCTCTGCCCAGCTAATCAGTTGCGCCCTTGTTAAGGTGGAGGAGAGTTTCTTGAATAATTGTATCCCAAATATTGCATGGCACATACTACTAAGAAACTATTTATTTGAAATTGAAATTTAACCAGAGGTCATGCATTTTTATCCGCTAAATCTTCTAACCCTAAATGACCAAATTTAACTTTCATGAAAAATACAAATAAAGAAGGAAGAAAGGAAATCTTCAAATACTTGAGTAGCAACTCTGGTCCAGGACCTCTGTTCATTTTTGAACAGAGAAGCAGCACAAGAGAAGGAGACTGTGCTTTCAAGGAGAGTTATTCCTGAGTATAAATGTGGTATTTTTTTTTCTTTTTTGTACAATTGAACATAAAACAGCTAACTTCTGTCTAAATTAATACTAACGTGGCTGGATGATTGGGTGGTGAAAAAGTTAACGAGTAAGGCATAGATCTGCCTTTTGGGCTTGGGTTTGGGGCTTTTATTAGTATTCTTAATTATTTTCAGTTTCTTCTCCTTGACCTACTCCTCTTTAAACATTGTTCTTCCGAGCATTAAGTAAACAAGTTATGCAAGTGGGATGGGTTAGAGAGAGCAGCAGGAACTTTTTTTATGCTTTACATCTGCAGTTATGTGACACACAAATTGAAATACTGTATTTTAATAGAGCTGAATTTGAGAATACCTTCCTAAGCATTAATATTTACTCTCACTTAAGAATTAACTATACAAATTCAGAAGTTTTGCACAGTATCTCCAAAATGCCCATGTAAATACGTAATTGTTTTTCTGATCCATCTTTCCCTAGATGCTTGCTTTAAATCGAGTAACAGCATCACACCCATTTATGACTGCCGTAGATCTAATAGAAGCAAGCCAACTGTGTAGCATGGACTCGAAAGCAAATATTGTACATGGTGAGAACCCAGCCTTATTTTTTAAATTGTGGTTTTTAAAACTTTGAATTTAGATAATGGAATGTTTTTAAAATTACAATTTACATGGGCATAATGCTTTATAAAATACTTTCGTATCCATGTAGCCTTTAACCTAGTCCTTTTAAAGGTACTATCACTCCCATTTAAAGTGAAAAAAAAAATTGACGCTGTGCCTCTTTTGCCACATTGGAAATCCAGGTAAGACTATGTTGCTGATGTTATCATTGTATCAAGAGCTACTGAAGAGCATTCCCTGGGTTTCAGCCATTTTGGGTTCGTTATTTCCTTTTGCAAATGTAATGAACCTTTTTGTCTCCAGGGAAAAAAGGAATACACAAATTTCGATATAATTTCCAGGAGTTTAGGAAGTCTCTAGATAAATCCTACCCAAAGGCCCTATGTGATTTAAAGTCACATAACAATTGAAGTTTATTTTGTTTACTGTGGGCCATATGTTGAGTGCCTGATAATATTTCGCTAATTTTTGTGACATTTCTAAAAGTTTAAAACTATCCTTATTTTGCAGATATGAAAAAAACTAAGCTCAGGGAGGTTAAGTAACTTAAATTTATATAGATAGTAGTGATTGAAACACATTGAAATCTAGAAGAATCTTGACCTGCTTCACCCCTCAAAGCTATAGATCTTTCACTATATTGTATTCTTTGGAGAACAGTTATTTCAGTCTTATGTGTCATTAAACTGATAGTTTTTTTCCCTTTTACTGTAGGTCTATCAGTCTTGGAAATCTGTCTTATAATAGCAATGAAACATTTAAATGACATCTATGAGGAAGAGCCATTTAATTTTCAAATGGTCTATAATGGTGAGATGAGACTTAAGTAGTTTTCTGACTCTTCCCCACTGCTTATTTGAAGGTATAATGTTGTCATTGCTTTCTACTCAGAGTTTCAGAAGTTTGTTCAAAGGAAAGCGCATTCTGTTTATAATTTTGAAAAACCTGTTGTCATGAAGGTAAGATTTAGTTTGCTGTTATTTTTCTACAGACAAGTATATTTTTTACATCCAATTTGATTATGTATTAAAATTGCACTTTCATTTTTAAACATTATGTATTATAGAGATTTTTTTCAAAAAAGAAAATTATCTAAAAATATTTTGGAAAAATCTGAGGAAGCGACCAGTTTAGTTTGTGGAGGTATACTGCCCTCTGCTGTCTCTTCAGAGCACTTGCATCCCAAAAACAATTATTCAGTATAGTGTGCGATATAACCTTTCCCTTTCCAACCCAAGGATTGGCTTTTATAATCTCAGCAGTAAAAGGAGAAAAAAATGAAAGTTAGAGCCATTAAGAAACTTAAAAGACAAAATCTCACTGGCCTGTGAGGGCATACAGAGAAAGCGTTATTTGGGGGCTGAGTCATGAGTTTTATAACTTCAGGACTTCATGTAGATTACCATTGTCCACTACAAAGATAATGTGAGCCACATAATGTAGTTTTAGATTTTCTAGGACCTGTAAGAAAAATAAAAAGGTGTAATTTTAATTATATATTATATTTAATGCAACATATCAAAAATGTGTCATTCTATAATCATTATAGAAGAACAGTAAGGTATTTTACATTCTTTTGAATTAAGTCTTTAACATTTGGTGTACATTTATACTTACAGCACATCTCAATGGCCTATTTACTGGAAATTCTTGCTGATTAGATTCCATAAAATGTAAAGCTGAGAAAGTAAATTTACATTTTGAAATTGTTCTAAACATGCTCAGACTTTTCTAATAGAACTAAATATCCATTTTTAAGTTTAAATAAAAATTGAGTCACACATTGAAGTGCTCAGTAGCCTAGTGTGGACAGTGCAGCTGTTGAAGATTTTAAGGAAAGAAACTTTTAAAACAGTGGATTGATTCCCCAAGTCCATTGGCATCCCTTATAGGCCCTAGTAATCAGAATTTCATTTCTTGTAGCAACAAAAATGAGTACAGAGCATTGTCATTTCTTCAAAGAAACAGGAAAAGTATTTTACAATACTGGAGGGTTTTTTCCCCCTAATAGTCTTATTTTGTGAGAGTTGTGAAAATGGAAAGGTTACCCAAGTATTTAATTTTTTTTTTTTTTTTTTTTTTTGAGATGGAGTCTCTCTCTGTTGCCTACGCTGGAGTACAGTGGTGGGTGCAATCTTGGCTCACTGCAACCTCTGCCTCCTGAGTTAAGCGATTCTCCTGCCTCAGCCTCCTGAATAGCTGGGATTACAGGCGTGCACCACCATGCCCATCTAATTTTTGTATTCTTAGTAGAGACAGGGTTTCACCATGTTGGTCAGGCTGGTCTCGAACTCCTGACCTCATGATCCGCCCACCTCAGCCTCCCAAAGTGCTGGGATTACAGGCGTGAGCCACTGCGCCCAGCCTGCATTTAAATTCTCAATAATTTGTAGCTGCTCATTTCTGAATTTTCAATAATGAAGTATTTTGCTATTTAGAAATGTTTTAAATCTGCACAGTTCTATTCAGCTCTGACACCTGCAGCCTCCAGTATTTTCTCATTTTCAAATATGAAGGTATCTGAGCTGTTTCTCTATCAGAAGAATTTATGTGATACATAGAGAATATGTTCCAGTGATGTTTTTTACAGTGAGTTGTAAGAATATAATAGAATCTTCAGGAATCTATTTCAGTGTATCATTATTTAATGGTTAGTATATCATGATTTAATGGTTTTTTTTTTCATAACCTAATAACGTACCTAACACAACACTCAAGGTTAGAAAAGACATAATACATGAATATTAAGGATAAGAGGAAGCAGACAGGAAAGAGCCCTATTAAGATGGGGAAGATGGAAGGTTGTGACAGTCTCAGTCAGACTTCTTAGAGGAAACAGGAGCCTGTCCCCTCTCCTCCATGTCCATACTACCCTGCTGAATCCTTTACTTACAGGATCAGCTGAATATGCCTAGTTGACTCAAGGGTCTTTTTCTGCCTCCCTCTGTTACAGTTGTGTTAACTTTTTACATAGCAAAGCAAAGATAGAGACAGACAAAATATAAATGCAAATCTGAGTAGCTTAGGGAATCGATCAGAAAGTCTTATCTGATTCTTAGGTTTTTACAGAGAACTGGAAACACTTTATTTATTAAAGTACTAGGAGGAGCTATGATAGAGAATGAGGCTAGGAAGAAAACCATATTGTATATATTGAATTAAAGTTTGCCGTGTTTACATTCAACAATATATGGACAAGTAAGTGTGTACTGACACTGTTTTACCTGATAATGTGAGTTTTCATGGGGTTGTGAGAGTTTTTTTAATCCTATTGATTGTTACATTTTGCTTCCCAGTACTCTGTTCTGCAGCTGACCAAAATGCTAACTGTTCTCTGGGAGAGAACAGGAGAGTTGTGTCACTCTCCTCTCCTATTCAACCTAAACTATTTATTTCATCTTTCAGGCTTTTGAACACTTGCAGCAATTAGAATTAATAAAGCCCATGGAAAGAACTTCAGGAAATTCACAGAGAGAGTACCAGCTGATGAAACTGCTTTTGGATAATACTCAAATTATGAATGCTCTGCAGAAATATCCCAACTGTCCTACAGATGTGAGGCAGTGGGCAACATCCTCACTAAGCTGGTTATGAATATAACCAGTGACTTCAACTTTGGCATTTCATTCATACTTCTGTAGAGAACGAAAAACTATTGTCCATTAACATGATACACTAAACATTCTATAAACATTTTTGTATTTATGTGAGACTTGCACATCTACTGTCTTGGCTGTGTCTTGCCTTTTAATCATGAACAGTTACATGATTTATGATTTCAGTGATTGAGATTACTTTGTAAGTAGCTGTTCAGAAGAATAAAATATGACTGTTTTAGGGACTAGACCATGTGCTTTTTTAACACTTACATATATAATGGTCTATTTGAAGAGCTCACTTCAATCTAACGGCTAGATGTCTTTACAAACCTTAAACCAAAGGAGTAAAAAAAAAAAGGTAAGCACTGAAGTATAATAAGTAACCTTTGGTACAGCAGGTTTGCTGCAGTGTTTTTTTCTGTCCACATGCAAATTTTGGATTCTATCCCAGACCCAGGTTTTCTAGTTCAAGAGACTAACCAGCTTAGTCAGAAGATGGTTCCATGGAAGAAAAAGGCCAAGGAGTTTGAAGATTTTTCTTCTAGACATCTCAAAATGTGGTACTCATACCATCCACATCAGAATCCCTTGTAGGATTTTCTAAAATTACAGATTGTTGAGCCTACCATGGGTCGAAAGGATTGGAATTTGCCTTCTTAACAAGTATAGTCATGGCACCACATAACATTTTGGTCAGTGACATTGTATATATAAGGGTGGTCTCATAAGATTATACCATGTTTTTACTGTACCTTTTCTATGTCTGAATATACAAATGTTTACCATTGTGTTACAGTTGCCTACAGTATGATTACAGTAACATTCTGTACAGTGCTGTAGCTGAAGAATAATAGGCTAGGCTATCTGTATAGCCTAAGTGTGTAACAGGCTATATACATACCATCAGGATCTGTGTAAGTACACTCTGTGATGTTCATACAGTGATGAAATCACCCAAAGATACATTTCTCAGAACACAGCCCCATCATGAAGTGACGTGACTGTACCAGAGATTTCTGGAAAAGCACTCCCAAAAGTAATGAGATGTGTATGGCAATGTTAACTGAACCTGTTTGTATCAAAAAGTAAATCCCTATGAGGAATGTGGAAATGTCAGTCAAAGCATTGTCTTTTAAGTAAGTTCCAAGATCCATGAATTAACAGAGGCATGTATTTAAAATGAAATTTAATAAGCACTTAGTGACTTCATTTGTTCAAGAATATTTGATTGTCTATTGTGTGCATGGGAGGTTTACAAAAGACAGACTGTCCCTATGCTTGTGCAGCTTACAATCTATTTAACTATTAGAGGCCCTGTGAGATGTAGGCACTGTTATTTACAGATGAGAAAACTAATACAGCAGTGGCAATGCTGGGAATGGCCAACAGGCTTGGAATTCAACTCAGTTTAACACCAAAGCCAGTGCTATTAAGACCTGAAGTTCGACAGTGGATTCCTTACCAAATAGTTCTTAAAAGTATGCTCTAAGGAACAATGTTTTAATGAAATCTTGGATACAAAGTGGAATAAAAGATTTCTGAGCATAAAAGTAGCTCTTCAGTAGTTACAACCTATTCTTTTGCATACATAGCCTTTCCTTCCCTGCAAAAAGTTAAGCCTTCTAAGTATTCAGATCCCTGTCATTTACTTTTCAGCAGTCTCATTCAAGCTAAGGCTTGCATACTGATTCTGCGCCATAGTCTACACATCTTTAGGGGATATTTCATCAAAATACTTAACATGGTAACATCACTATTATATACTAGAAGCAAGAATTTTACACTTGTGCTGTAATTGATCCTTTTAAAAATTTTCTGAACTATTTGAGGGAAGTATTATTTGTCTTAAAGGGTAACAGCCTCAAGAAATGACTTGAGGATTGCAATTTCTTATTAGCTTAAGATGTCACTTAAAAGCTGACAGCCCTCATCTGTCTCACTGGCTACATAAGAGCTACAGAAGATTCATCAATAACCAAATATACAGATTTTAAGACTACCAATTGAGGTAAACAAACATGAAACCGTTATAAAGCAAATTAAAAAAAATACATTAGGAAAAGTTACACAAATGAAGTATATGCCTATTATATTCCCAAGGCATTTTTTGTGGGGAGGAACAGTGTTGATTGTTGGCCTTTCCATATTCCCTCATACAAAAAAGCTAAAATCTATTCACAAGAGTTTTGAGCTAACTTTGTCTCTTAAATTGCTTAAACTGTCATCAGTAAAAACAAATCTGAAAAACCCTAGTTTAAAAAGCGGTTCAAGAATAATGTAAACTTATACATACAGCTTATTTTCTTCATTTACTAGAGGAGGAAAAATAGAACCAAAAAATGCATGAACTCCTGCTTTTCAATCTGATTACCTCAGACTGAAAAGCAGGCGAAGGAGGAATATTTCAGTGTGTTTTTACATCTGTGTTCCCTTCAAGTGGCCCACCAGAAACAGAATTCTTGTTAAAATGACTGATTCTCATGCATGTGAAAGGCTCTGGGGAATGAATACCTGTTTGGTCCAAACTTACTGTATCATAATGCTGTATATGTTGAAAACGTAATACCTGTTAATGTCCTAACGAATCACGTTTTGCAGAAAACACTGTAAGAAACACTTCAGTCTTTCTGTAGAGTTTCCATGCATATTTCACCATGGTTCGCATTCTCATCCTCATCTGGTTTAGAAAGCAATTCAGTTTCTTTCAAACCACCATAACCTAAGTGCTGCCCCATCCTTCACCTTTACCCTAGAAAATCTGAGAATCCATTGGTGTGTACTGTGTGACACAATGCCAACAAGCCTCAGGCTTCCTAATACTGGCAGGACCAACACACATACTTTAGTGGGAATATAATCTGTTTAGACGATAATAATAGAGGGAAATGCCATAATTAACAAATCTCCCTTCACTCACCACTATCCTCATTCTTGCAGTTGTCAAGGCGTAAGCCTCACTATAAGTTACAAAGCTACCACTCCCCTTTAAGAACACATAGCTAAAGAAAAACTGCATATGCAAATGGTACCATATTCATTTTTTTATTTAACTTGGGGATGGAATGGGGATAGCATACATTTTATTTGTACAATATTTAACAATCACTTATCCAAGGTGGGGTTTTATGGGGATTTTAAGCTTTCTGTTAAATACTTGCAGAAAAAATAGCAAGTACAATTTGACAGTAGTACAATAACCTGTGCCCAAAACACAAGAAATACAGAGTAAAGCGAAAATAACTGCTTACCAATATTCTGAGAGGTAACAAATGGGATATGGGTTGAGACTGCATAAAAAACGTACTGCTGGTTGAATATCTGAGGTAAATGATGTTCAATCAAGATGCTACTTGTATCATTTTGCCCATAAATTGATAAATAATTTTATGCATATCATACCAAATGTTCCTAAAAAGTAATCTTTCAAAAAAGTATAAAAGAGAAACTGGAAAATATCTGTGATGAAGCTTCTTTCTTTAAAAAAAAAAAAAAAAAAAAAAAAATCCAGTAATCAGTTTATTCCACTAAACCACCATCTGGCCATGGTTTTTTTTTCCCCTACCACCTGCATTTTACTTAAATGTAGCTGTTACTTAGGGGTGAGGAAACGCAACAGAAGAGATTCTTTTTAAATTTCATGATACGATTCTATTTTAAATTCCAAAGGTGTTGGTTTTTTTCCTGATTGTATTTTCAAAACATCACCATGAAAGATAGATAGTGCAAGTTCATGGGACTAACAATCGTAAAGCACAGTCTCTTTTTCTGGAATTCACAAGGTACCTAGAATTCAAACAAGAATCACACATCACATGCTAAAAAAAACTTCTAGCATCTAAAATACATACAAGAGCTGTGCAGGGCATAGACTTCAAATAAAGCCGAACACTGGTTAATCCATCAGTCCTATGGCAAGTTGATCATAAAGCATTCCTTACGCGGAGATCTGGGCAAGGTAAAGAGTATAAGTTAGAGCAGCAGCAGTTCTGATGGGTATCAGAAAGGCAAAATACAAGACGAGTCATGAGGAGCACCATACACATGAGGAAAGAGTTATCTGGGGGGTCTCTGTTTGCCCCAAAATGGATCACCATTTTTCTCATTCTTTGATCTTTTTTTTCCAGTATCTCTAGCTCAAACTTTTTGTTAACTTGCCCACTCTGCACTGACTGTAAACCAAACACTAAATACCCTGCAAAAGGAAGTTTTAACAAGACTAGGTATAAGGACAGGTAGTCACTGGAAAATTCTTATTTTACTGCTTATAAAAAGTTTTTCTATTAATAATAGTTCTCAAAAGAATACAAGTTTTAAAATTGGTTAGCTACGGTTAAATACAATACCCAGGATTTCTAAAAATTTTTTCTAACTTGAAAACATTTTATATTGTGAATAACTGGCTTTATCTCTAGTACTCACATAAGCCAAACATTCATCATAATATCCCTTGTTTATTTTTGTTTTGATTTAACTTTTAAAAAGAAAGTTAAATGTTCACAACAGGTAGAAATTCATCTTCAGGAAATTAATGATTTTCTTGTATGCACATTCTCAATATTTTCCCTTCTTGATTAGTTTTTAAATGGAAGCAAAACCAGATCAAGAAATTGAGAGACCAAGTACTTTGTGAAATAAAGAGGTGAACTCAACATTGAAAAGGGAATTGCTAGGAATACAATGAATGAGACCATGGGGACACACGTGACAGTTCTGAATGGTCTGCAGCACACAGACGCTATTACTCTTTTCCTCCCTGCTTAAAGTCTGTTGACCTATGTATTGTTTATAAATAACATAATTTACTATTCCCAGAGATTACGTACATATATGTAAAATGTAGTGTACTGTGTGGTTAAATAACCATTTGAAGACAACACATTCACAGTGAGCTCCTGACAGTGACATGTAAAAAATTCTTTTATAAAATTAACATGGATTTTAAAATGACCTGACAGAAATACACAGCATAATACTGGCTATTGATTGGTAATCTGGAAATTCAGGAAATTAATGTTTTACTTTGGCCTGTATAAATTTGAGGAAGAATCCAATTGTATTCTAACGTAATATTGTTTTGAAAAGCACTTTAGCACCTGCCTACCATCAATTCCATTTTCTTAGCAAGGATAAGGCATGAATTATCCTAAATTAATATCAGTGTTAGTTGTAAAAGCAATTTTGGGGAGGAGGCTAGGCTATGCTATCTATATCAACACTGGTTACCTCTAAATGTCATTGCATATTTTAAGTTACACGTTTAATTTGTTATCCCTGATTTGTTTTAAAGCAGTAACATCTGAAATCTGCTTAAAGTTTAATATCTCTATCCTAGGATAATTCTTTACATATCACAGACATCAAATATTACTCTGACAAGATGGCACCAAGCAGAAGTATAGTGATAAAGTTACAAGTCTCAAAGCAGACAGTGAGGAATTCTGGGTAACAACACTTCCTGAGGTGATCCTAAAACAGTGATAAAGAATGTCCCACACACTGTTTGGTGAAAAGAAATACACTACAATTTTACATATATAAATAGAAAAAACTCTATTTTAAAAGATAAAATGAAGAGCTTTCCAGTGTCACAGCTCACTTAAAAAAATTTTAAATCATGCTTTAAATTTTCAAATATTCCCCAAACACAGCACACCTAAAAAAAAAAAATAGGTAAGTATGCAAATTTTGGGAACTGGATATAAGATGGGGCTTTAAAACATGGGAAGAAGGGGGAAATGACACCATCTTTTCAAAAAACAGCACTTTTTTTCCCTCCATTACAAGCCAGCACAAGAAATGCTAAAACACTGCTTTACGAATGGCCACTTACTGTTGGCACTAAGCATAGCTTACCTTTTTTTCCTAAAATAACACAGTGAATTTGTTACAAAACATGGATCGATTTATTATTCAAATTTTGTTAGTGTTTTCAATTTTATAATTTAGCAACCGTGGAACTGAGGTATACCTTGTTGAGGGAGGTTAAAGTAATGCTTGGAAGCCTCTTTACTGTACCCCACTTTGATGACTTTATGTACACAGAACAGCAGCACACTAAACATTCACAAGCTGTGTCATATTGGCATTACAATAGTCATTTATAGAAACAACAACAGCAAATGCAATAAAAACAAGTTACCCTTTTTAAAATCTGAAATGAAAAGTTTTTGATTTAAAAAAAATAGCAGTAGTTCATTTAAGGAATTAGTGTCTTCTGACAGACATTAAGAAATCTGATGTCAGTTTTCAAACACTCCATTAGCCAGGTCCAAAAGATCCTTGATTTGGAGAGGGCTACATTCTTCATGTACACTTTTTCAAAAGTTTCTTTATAGAGTTTGCAAGGTTTCTCTTAGTTTCATGTCCTTCACATCTGTGCTGTCGGCAATGCAGTAAGTCTCCCAGAGCAACATTTTTCAACAAAGGGTCTTCTTTCCTAACATTTCCAAGAGACATCCTACTCATTTTACACAGAAAATAAACTGTAAGCAGTTTCGTTAGCTTAGCAGCTCCAGTTCAGAGTCCCATTTCTTAGTGTGCACAGATGGTGCAACCATCATAGACTAGATTCTTTGGGAGGAAAGTCAACATTTGTCACCATTGTGACCACTGTTACAATGTCCTCTGTGGTAATAATATTTGTTAGTCTCTGCATCTGGGTAATTCTTTCACCTACACATCCAGCTGATAACCTGGCTTCTGCGTCATGATCCCAACATTCTTCAATGGTTTCACAGAGCATTGCCATTCCCTAAAAGGAGAAAAACATATACTCAAACGCCACAGCAATTTTTGTTTTCTATTAGGAAACAATAAAATTTTCATGAAGAAATGGCTATTTTTCTGGGTCAAAGAAGTTTCTGTCAGCATTCACTTTTATTGACTACCATGTGCAGAATCATAAAGAAAAGCACAAAGAGAACTTTTTTTTTTTTTAAGCATGAGACTATCACAAGAGGAATTTTTTTTTAACTCCAAAAAAAAATCTCTATCCCTTGTTCATAACCCAGGTCATTTCAATGCTAACCCTTCAACTGGACTCAAAAATCAAGGAAAAAAGGGGACCTACCAATTTTTATTGTTTTCTTAGTTAATATCAGCATTTCTATCTTACAATTAAACAGAAGATCAGAAAGCCACCCTTGAAATTTCTCTGCCTGGTTTTAGCCATGTTTCTAGTTATATTTAGACCAAAATAAACAGGGCAATACTGTTATGTGCCTGGTCTCTAGTTTTAAAGCACTCTTAGGACTTGCAAGTCTTCTCTAAGCCGAAATCAAAAGGCTACAACAAACTTCCATGGAGAGGAGAAAACCTGGTGCTTCATAAACTCTTTAAAATGTTATCATATTGGAAGTGGTCATCAGCAAAGTTACCCAACTATTCACAGGTTCCGAGTCTGGCATGCCTTTTCCCTGGGAAACTTTTTAAATAGATGACACAATCTTCTGCACAGGACCATTGAGACAAAAGCCCTCTAAAGCTCTATAACTTTACAATCACCTTCAGGGGTATACAGACATAGCCCTAATTCTGCCTCTAGAACTCTAGAATATCCTGTGTGAAGATCACCTCCCAGAAAATACCTGAAGAAGAAATGTGCAGAGATAAATAATTCCTCTGAAAAGTGTTTTATTGGAATTTCAAATGAAAAGCTAACTGGATAACTTACAGCATGTTTCTGCCAATAATCTCTTAAAACAGGCCTCTTTTTTTTATGCACAACAACTTCCTGCATGTCTTCAAGAGATGGATGTTGGCCAATTTCCTCCTCAAATGGCAACATGTATTCATCTACAGGTCCTGAAAAGTAAGAAAAGTAAAATAAATCATTTTCATTAAAATCCTCCTGACTTTCAAACTGGTACAAACTTTCTAAAATATACTCTGTCACCTTTTCCCAACTGTTTACATGCTATGAGGACAGAAGAGAAACAGACTCTCAACTGTACTTATACCACAGTGTGACCAAACTAATGTATGGGAAATGAAAAGGTCTATAATTTGGCATGTAATTCCCTTAAAGATTGCATAAGGAGCTTTCTTATCTAGGTATAAAGGATGCCTATTTCCATCTGCACAGAGGACATAAGGAACAATCAGTATTTGTAAATTAAGGTTATATAATATCCAAACTATACTACAAGGCTACAGTAACCAAAACGCATGGTACTGGTACTAAAACAGAAATACAGATCAATGGAACAGAACAGAGCCCTCAGAAATAATGCCGCATATCTACAACTATCTGATCTTTGACAACCCTGAGAAAAACAAGCAATGAGGAAAGGATTCCCTATTTAATAAATGGTGCTGGGAAAACTGGCTAGTCATATGTAGAAAGCTGAAACTGGATCCCTTCTTTACACCTTATACAAAAATTAATTCAAGATGGATTAAAGACTTAAACATTAGACCTAAAACCATCAAAACCCTAGAAGAAAACCTAGGCATTATCATTCAGGACATAGGCATGGGCAAGGACTTCATGTCTAAAACACCAAAAGCAATGGCAACAAAAGCCAAAATTGACAAATGGGATCTCATTAAACTAAAGAGCTTCTGCACAGCAAAAGAAACTACAATCAGAGTGAACAGGCAACCTAAAAAATGGGAAAAAATTTTCGCAACCTACTCATCTGACAAAGGGCTAATATCCAGAATCTACAATGAACTCAAACAAATTTACAAGAAAAAAACAACCCCATCAGAAAGTGGGTGAAGGATATGAACAGACACTTCTCAAAAGAAGACATTTATGCAGCCAAAAAACACATGAAAAAATTCTCATCATCACTGGCCATCAGAGAAATGCAAATCAAAACCACAATGAGATACCATCTCACACCAGTTAGAATGGCAATCATTAAAAAGTCAGGAAACAACAGGTGCTGGAGAGGATGTGGAGAAATAAGAACACTTTTACACTGTTGGTGGGACTGTAAACTAGTTCAACCATTGTGGAAGTCAGTGTGGCGATTCCTCAAGGATCTAGAACTAGAAATACCATTTGACCCAGCCATCCCATTACTGAGTATATACCCAAAGGACTATAAATCATGCTGCTATAAAGACACATGCACACATATGTTTATTGCAGCACTATTCACAATAGCAAAGACTTGGAACCAACCCAAATGTCCAACAATGATAGACTGGATTAAGAAAATGTGGCACATATACACCATGAAATACTATGCAGCCATAAAAAATGATGAGTTCATGTCCTTTGTAGGGACATGGATGAAATTGGAAATCATCATTCTCAGTAAACTATCGCAAGGATAAAAAACCAAACACCGCATGTTCTCACTCATAGATGGGAATTGAACAATGAGAACACATGGACACAGGAAGGGGAACATCACACTCTGGGGACTGTTGTGGGGTGGGGGGAGGGGGGAGGGATAGCATTAGGAGATATACCTAATGCTAAATAGCGAGTTAATGGGTGCAGCACACCAGCATGGCACATGTATACATATGTAACTAACCTGCACGTTGTACACATGTACCCTAAAACTTAAAGTATAATAATAATTCAAAAAATATATATATATCCCTTTAAGGTACCTAATCCTTACAATTCAGATAAGAATGTTAACAGTGGTGCTTCCATCTCTGGAGGCTCTAGGTTCAATCTATTATAACCATGTTTATTCTATGGCATATCCAAACCCCCTGCATGCCCCACATGAGGAATTATGCACCTCAGAGTCATACCTCTTCTCTGCACTCCCTCACAACAGCTGCCAAAAAGTACATGTTTATTTTTTAGAAAATCACAAACAGGCTCTCCAACTAGGGGTCCCAACAAGTCAGGATGTGCCTTCACAGACAAGATTAAACGACATAAATAATTCCTTTTTTCTTAGGCCTACTCAGATAAATAGAAAATTGTATTTAGGAGTTAATAATAACTAACATCCAGTGAGCACCTATCCTGATCAAGAACTTTACATATATTACTTACTTCACAGGGTTAAGATGGCAGTACCTCTATTTACTGATAAGAAGCTCAGAAAGTTACATAATTTGCACAAAGACATACAGCTGCTAAACGGTAGAGCTGGAATTGAACCCAACTCTCTGAATAACTCTGAAGTCTGGTTTCAATCACTGGAGTGCCTTCCTTTGACAGACACAGGTCACCACTGAGCAATCTCATGACCAGATAGATGTATGTGTGCATAAACACAAATTTTGTGAAGCTCTTGAAATGCACTAAATACTCCTGGATAGAATACAATGAATCATAAAGCGGTCATCTAACTTAACCCTCTTCAAATATAAGAATTATTTATGGCTGGACAGTTGGTCTCTGCTTGAGTACTTCCAGTGACAAAGTACTGACATTCTGAGGTGTCTAGTACAGGCCAGCAACACTGCCATCAACTGGTAGCTTAGCTTTTAAGAAATGTAGACTCTCAGGCTTCAACCCAGACCTACTGAGTCAGAATCTAAATTTTAACAAGATTCCTAAGAATCTGGTATGACACATTAAAGTTTGAGAATTACTTCATTTAACAAACAAGTAACCATCAACAAATGTGAAAGCACCTACTTTAGCAATCAATGCTCACACTATCCTCTCTACCCCAATTTCTGACTTAACAATTGGGTTCTGACTTAAGAGTCAGAAATGCCTGACTCTGAAATTATTTCATGGCATTTAAGAAAAGGCAGTATCAGGCCTTTTCTTTTTCCAAAAGAACTTCTCTGAAACCTCTCTTCCCCATAAACAAAGCAATTTCTCCCCTAAACTCCTAAAACACATGCTTGTATTTCTTAAGTATTGCACTAACCCAGAAACATTTATTGAATACCTATGTACCGGGGAATGGGCTAGACAACTCACACTTAACTTACTCTAGAGTTAATTGTCCAGGATATATTTTATTGCCCTAACTAAACTGTATATTACTTGAGAATAGGGTCTTGTGTCTCCTAAATTACTTAATCCAATGATTTGTTATGGAGAGTTCACATTAATAAAGTTCTTATAAAATATATTTTCCTATAACATCTGCCATCTAACCTACTTCTGCTTCCATAAATGCACATCATAAATGTAATTCCTCTTAGAGTCAAAACACTCTGAATTCTTACTCTTCTTTCTAAAGACTTCTAAAATTATTCCAAAATTGCTTCAACTTTTCTTAGGTTTGGCATTGACTCCCAAGCCAATCCCTCAATCCTGGAAGAATGCCTATAGAGTGCCCATTTCTGAGCACTCTATTAAATTCCCTTTAATAGTACCCCATATTGAATTTCATATTCCAGTGGCAGTGTGTCCTACAACGAGAGCCTATTACAGTACTCAGAAAATAAAATATTGTTAGTAACATAGGTTACGTTGGTTATAACTTAAAATATTCACGATTTCTTCTATGGTCTTTGACAATCACAGGCAGTTTTTAGGCAATTATAAATTAAAACTTAAGAAATAGATCAAGCTCATTTACATCTGTTTAGGAGTTTAGCAGTCGGCAAGTTTGCCTTATATTATTCAAAACAAAAAATGCTGCAACATACTTGAAGACAGAGTAAAGACCTTATGAAGGAGTACTAACAGACAGAGTGCTCGAAACACTATAGTTCTGTCACACTGGAAAAATCGTCTGAAAATTTACCCAGAAAAATAAATAAATAAAAGCAAATATCTATAAGACTTGAACATGGACTTCAATAACAAGAACAAGTAATAGAAACCCTTTAACCTGGGGTCAGGACCCATATGACCTTAAAGCAGACCTCTCCCTATGTCTGGATCAGAGTTTCAAATCTAGGTTTCATCATTCACCAGTTTGCGGCTAAAGTAGGCAAACTACTTTATTTCTCTGCATCTCAATTTCCTCATATGTAAAGCATAATAACTACCTCTGAAACCGTTTTAGGAAATAACCTTAAGGTATGTGAAATGTCCAGCAACATAGCTAGTAATGGTAAAGGATCAATACATAGCAATTCCTTTCCTCTCCTACCCCACCCACTGCTCCTCTGCCTCCTGAATTCTCTACCATCTCTTGGAGTCAATTAAAAAAAAAACTGTACTTTAAAATATTACCTTGGGGTATATCATCCCTTTTCATTCATGTGTGGTAGGCATATATATCTTTTTTAAAAATATTTTTTCCCTTACCATCTGCAGCAGTACAGCGAGAAGCCAGTTCCCATAGGACTAATCCCATGGCGTACATATCTATCCTCAAAAATGCATCCCTTTGGAAGTTTATAGCACCCTCTAATACCTCTGGAGCCATGTACCTCCGGGTACCAACCTGAAAAAGATGTTAAAAGCAAAGAGTACTCATTCATTAACTTTATGAACTAACACTGTATGATTCTGTAAGATGAATCAAAACCAAATGTGGTCTATTACCAGGGTAAGTTATACAGACTACAGCGTATAAACAGAAAGATCCTTTCTCCATATACTTAAAAAATATATCAACAGACACTATGCTGGTACAGACTTAGAAGTTTTTATGTCCCCCTTTCTCGATGTAATCACAGGAAACTGAACCAATTGTCAGCTGGGAGAAGGATGCTGCATACTTTTCAATTGTACCTTTGCATACTGTTTGAAATGTAGCTTTTAAAACAAAAAACTTTTTTTGAGGTCTTTTCTCTATATTAAAAAAACTAATAAAATGTTGTAAAAAGAATTAGCTAAGTAAAGGACAGACTGATGTTAAAAAGTTCTATCTGTACAAAATCTATGTATTTGTTTATTCATAAATTCTTCTATCTTGGAGTCCTTTATTTATATCTGTCCCCAACAATTTGGTATTTCTTAGTACTGTAACTATGGTTACTAAGCTAGTACAGCTAGCTTTGGTTGGTGCTTGACAACATTCATATACGAATGCTTAAAAATATTTGTGAGATAGCTGGGTATATCACAACATACTTGCGATGTATTAGGACTAGAGAGTAGTCTAGATATTGGTACGTCCATAACGCTCCATCCTTAGGTGGCTATAATCTCTACTCTAGACTAAAAGTTGGGCAATTTATGCAAATATACATGTAAAGATATTTTTTAAGAATAAAGACAGATCACTAAGACTAAAGTTCAAGGAGAACACATTAAAGGGAAAAGTGGCTCTACTTTTAAAAAACTTACTACTCTGAATAATTATTTTAATTGTGCTATCAGCAAGTGTTTCCCTAAAGCCTACTTTTCTCTTACAGGTAAATGTATGCCATCCAAAGTACCTACCTCTTTTATTATAAGATTATGGTTTATTTACCATGTTGACATAAAATGTTCCCTCTTTTATGTGTTCTTTGTACTATATAAAATGTGCAATAACGTGCAAGTCCCTCCAGATATTTCTGAAATTTTCTGGTCCATGAAATCTAAAGTCAAGGAGTCATTACTGTAAGCCAATAATTTTTAACTAATCATAAAACCCAATTGTGAAGGAGTTAAAAATATGACATGAATGAGTCACAAATTTTTTTTCTCAAAAACTGAGGGAGGGCTTATGAGGTACCAAATTAAGAATATGTTCCCAGAATTTAGTCTTATGATAGTCATCATTCAATTAGCTTAGAAGTTTGTCCTCAGGCTTCCTACACAATCTTGGTAGTATTCTCCACAAAATTGCCTCCATTCCGATATACATTTGCAGTCAACTTTTCTAGAGCTATATGGCTACTGACCATTACCCCAAACTACATTCTTAAACGGTTAGTCAATATTGCCAAAATTGGTGGTGCCATGACTGCTTAAAAACGTGTCCTCAGGAACCAATAGGATATGCTGGGGAAAAGAAACCTAAGAATTAGTTGGCCAAATAACTTACATGACATGAAAGATGAAGAAATGATAATGTCGAAGGCCTGAATCATTTAGCTTTGCAGAAAATATCACCTTTTAGGTTGAACTGGTTTCCCTGATTAAAAGGTGATCTTGGCTGGGCGTGGTGGCTCACGCCTATAATCCCAGCACTTTGGGAGGCCGAGGTGGGAGGATCACTTGAGGTCAGGAGCTCGATACAAGCCTGGCCAACTTGGTGAAACCCCATCTCCACTAAAAATACAAACATTAGGCTGGGCACGGTGGTGCATGCATGCAATCCCAGCTACTCAGGAAGCTGAGCCAGGAGAATCACTTGAACTTGGAAGGCAGAGGCTGCAGTGAGCCAAGACCATGCCACTGCACTCCAGCCTGGGTGACAGAGCGAGACTCTGTCTCAAAAATAAATAAATAAATAAAAATAAAAGGTGATCTTGTAGGAATGAAAACATCTTTTCCAGCCTCAAAGTTTCTGAGAATAAAATGTATGGATAATGTTCTTTTCCCTTTTGGCCTCCCTAGAGGTTCCCATTACTAAGATCTCTGTGCACATAGATGTATACAGAGGTGTGACGAGTTACCTAATTCAGGGGTTTACAAGTGCTCTGAACTCTGGAGAGAATTTGGAGAAAAGCCATCAAGTTGATTAAAGAAATTAATGAAGCAGTAAACAACAAGAAGCAATGAACTATTATTGCATGGGAAAATGGACAGGGAATCTTAATACACGGTAGTAAGGATAGTGACTAATTATTCTTCCACTCTTCTTAAGGTGGTGAAAGAACTAACAGACTAAAACTACTGAGTTCATACGAAGAATTCCCTAAGAATGAGGTCTGTTAAAAGGTGTTGGATTATTCTTTGATCAATTTTTCAAAAAGAATCCTATGACATGTGTCTGAGGGTTGCTTTACAAAGTGCCTGATCTAAACCACCTGAGTCCTCTACCATCATATGAAAATGTCTTCCTCAGAAACTTTAACACATAACTCTATTAGATGCTGATTTAAACACCACAACAATTTTAGACTAATTCAGTCCGGACATGCCATTCTAAGAAAATATGGAACAAGTTTATTTTTTCTTACGTTTTATAATCATCATCCTTACCTGTCCATGGGTATCGCCTGCAGACTTGCCAGCCTCAAATTTTAAGGCCAACCCAAAGTCAGCAATGCAAGCTGTCAGGTTGTTTTTCAACAGCACATTTTTACTTTTGATGTCCCTTGCAAATAAAAAGAGTATTCAAATTAAGTTTAAACTAGTTGCCTTTTTAAATTTTTTACTGAAAGGAGAAAAGAGGGGGAATATGTACACTATGAAAAAATAGTTACTTAAAATTATGAAATGCAGAGAAAGGGAGAGAGAAAAAGCTCAGAGCCCCATGCAGCCTTAAACACAAGAGCACGGTGACAAACCCCGATTCATAACATGGACAATAAGAAAGAATCATACCTATAAAGCAGTTATATAAAAATCTGCCATGCCAAAAAGATATGTTATCTATGTCACCTACCTACCAATCATAAAACTACTGTTTTTTAAGATAACATCTCAGAGTTCTTACTTGCAAACTCCCATATAAACTGAAATTTTAAAGCAAAATGAAGAAATTTTTAAAAAATAGCTGAATTGGGGCCTTCTGCTTATTGGTAGAGACCTACATTTTAGAATAATCCCTTATTATAGAGGTTCTTATATTCTTCCACCTGGTTGTAGAAAAGCATCTTATGGAATGAATAACAGAAACTTTTTACCATAAACAGACACTGCTCTAGCTAGATCCTGGTGTTCTGAAAAGGGTAACAGTTTTAAGGCAGTAAGATATCCTCTTCTACACACCTGTCTCAACTGGCTCATCCTAGAGATTACTATACCCTAGTTAAATACATCTATGCCAATGACTAGTGGTTAAATTTATGTACAGACATATAGACCAAGAATGGGATACTGAAAGCACAAGTAGACACTCCCAAATGCTATAAAAGCCAATCGGTCTTAGTTTCAAAAGACTTTCAGGCCCTTTTCTTAATAACTTTGGGGGTCCCTAAGGATTAATTCCCTATGTGACCAGGTAGGGCAAGGGAAAATCGAAGACGAGGCCAATAGACTGCATGTAAGAAAGTGAGAAGAAAGAGTTATTTCTGAGGTAGACGTCATTTAAAGTTTGCAAAATCAGAACCTAAATTAGAGGCTGACTTACAATAGTGCCTCCCAGCAACCTAAAACATCACCTGGTGGCACTCAGCTAAGTATCTGTTCCGTGAATCAGTTAATGCCTACTTTTCAAACAACCATCTTTAAATGGAACACGAGACAACAAATTGAATCCCACATTCAAGAAAATTAAATACATGGCAAGCTGAATTCCATGTTTAAGACACAATCATTTTTCCTTTTGCAGGCATGACAACTATTGGGTCTAAGTACTATTTCTTCACTGGACAACTGTTTTAAGTGATGCCTCCCTCTAAGACTTGTCTCAGGGTAAAGATAAGAAGGTCATTCAAAAAACAAGGAAGGAAGACATTCAAAGTCTCCTTCATTACATGCCCTTGGATAATAATCCCTACTGATAAATCATGTTTTGAGGTAAAACAAATGTCTTTTTCCTTTGAGATCGAGAAAATATAGTTTATTTTCAATCATGTTTTCAGAAATGAGATGAAGTAGATCATTAAACTTTACCAATAATGTTAACATATACATTATCCAAAAAATACTTCCTGGCCAATCTCAAAGCTAATTTTAAAAAACAAATGAAAATCGACTGTCTTGTAAAGCACGATTGCATAACAAAGGAAAAATTAAAATTTACCCAGGGGCTTAAAAGTTTAGTAAATATATACTCAATTATCTGGGAAAACAATATAAATTTAGTCTACCTGTGAGATATGGCAGGTTTGTGGCCATCTTTTAGGCCAGGTATATCCTCATGTAAATATGCCAATCCTCTAGCCATGGTTTCTGCAATATGACACAGTTCATTCCAAGAGACCACATTAGCCTTAAGAAAGTCTGATAGTGAACCCTAAAAAAAGAGGGAAAAAAAGAAACTTATGTTCTTGACAAAGGCCATATGTATAAGGAGACTTTTCTTTTTACCTATAAGAGGCTGTGAGTTTCCCTTTCAGGGAAAAATAATATCCAAGAAACAATCTTTCTGGAATGGTTCAAATGGTTCAAATTTCCTTCCATTTCACATTAATAAACATTTGACCAGAAAGAAATACCAGAGCTTTAAACTTTTGTTACAAGAATAGTCAATTTCCACCAATCTATAAGACAAGTTTTTTTTTTTTTTTAAAAGTCTAGTTGAAAATCTAAGGTTCTAGAAAATATTTTAAAAGTTAAAATATCCTGACTATAGAGTTGTTATATCATGGGACTAGCAGAACACAAAATAACAACATAAAATAACAACTAATATGTAGAATATTCCTCTAGATTATTGTTGTCCTTTAGGTCAAGATAAGAGAAGTAAAAGAACCACTTACATTTCACAATGATGAAACCAATTACCAAAAACATAATTTCCTACTTCATTAATGGTACTTTCACACTGACTCTAAAAGTAGAAAAATTGAGGAAAACTAGCAATTATGTTTTGGTGATAATTACCCTGCAAGTTAGTGACAGATCAAAGATCAGATAAATTTCCTGTCTCTGGTTTTGTCACTAAGCAAGACTGATTAAAACTGAAAAAAATGGTTCACGTAATCAAAATGAATTGTAAATGGTAAATGAAAATTACTAAGCATTACCTATACTAAAATAAATGTTTGTAAGAGTAATTACAGCACAAGAAATAAGGAACAAAAGGGTAGTTTATATGAGTAGAGTTTTAGGTTAAAAAGTTGCCATCTTTGCTCTTTTATTAAAATAAACTACCTTTTAAAAGATTTTTATTCAAGAATGATTTTTATTTTCAGGCTAAATATTAATCAACTATAAGATGTCTCGAAAAATAACTCTGAGGGATTTATAGCCAGCATTAGGTAGGCAGGCCAACTCAGACTTTACTAAAGTAAAACGTTAAGTAGTTTTACCTTTTCATGAAATGCTGTGATCAGCCAAAGATCCACATCAACACTGGTGCCTCGTTTTTCTGCACCAATGAACTGTAATATGTTCTCATGCTTCATTCCAGGCAAACTGTAGACTTCGTATTCATTTTGCCATGACTGTTTGTCCTAGAGTCAAAAAGAAAGAATAGTAAGAACACAAGGAATACAGGTTTCATAAACCATGCCTAAGAGATTACTCAAATAAGTTCCAAAGTGAAACAAAACAAAACAAAAAAGTATTAAAAATTTTTTTTGTTCTGTTTTGTAATAAGAAAAAGCTCTGACAATAGGTTAACAAATTTATACTAAATGCCTGCCCTGTCCATTCCCTCAAAACGTACTTTTCTGTGTTTCTAGTTTACAAACACAGAAGTTGATCCGAAACACTGCATTCTGTATCTTACAATGAATGGCAACACATAAGTTACTGCAAGTATTACATTGTAATTTCACCATGGTGTGAAGTTACTTGTGGTACTATTCAGAATAATCTCCTTGAAAGATGAAATTCCGGCAGAATGACTTCCTCTAAACAGAAAATTTCTTCTTTTCAAAAACTAACATAATATCAAACATCCTTCAAAAATGTTTAGCATACCCTACAAGGTCTATGAGAAAGCAAGGGGCAAAGATATGCAATGCAATAATTTAAGACACCATATGTTCATTTGTGCCTGCAAGCAATCCATGTCTACTAAGTATCTACTTATAAAAGATTAGCTTCTTTTCACTGCTAAAAGACAATAATAGTGAGAGGCACTATGGCATAATGGTTAGAAACCCTTAGAAACTCTCTGCATCCAAACTGTCCAAACTTAAATCCTGGCTCTCCCACTAACCTCTGGCAAGTTACATAATCCTTCAGTGTCCTCATTAAGTAGAACAGGCATTGTAGTGTCTGTCTTATAGAATTGTTGTATTATATGTTGCATTTTATGTACGTGTGTAATATACTTACACATATTAGTGAGTACTCATATATGTAAAATACCCCTACCTGACCCAATAAAAGCATACAATAAAATGTTAGCTACTGTTACTGCTGTTGTTGGGCTTGGTAATATCATCCAAATGCCTTTCTCTTATCTTTATGCTTCCTTACACATGGAAATAATTTCTTCCCTTATCTTATTTATGAATCTTGGCACAACAGAATACACTTTCTCTCTGAAAACTAAACTGTGGTTTACAGCTACCAAAAAAAAAATGTAATACAGTTCATAAACTCTATGTAAACAGTTCATAGACTGAACAGAGGAGGTAAGATTGAACAGAGGAGGTAAAAAGGTTAAAATCTAGGTATATTAAGACAAAGAAATTGCTTATATGATAACTTTGGAAAAAGAAACATCCACTCTCTAAGTATAGTGGTAGAGCCTGCAACATCAAATCCAGCCAAGACGTCAGTACCAAGGATATCATGAGCTGCCAGGGTATATAAGCAAGAGATGGGGAAGACAGAATCATCATAAATCTATACCACCAACGGAACAAAACAAAACACAAGAATAGCTCAGAGGTACATTAGATCAGAGTTTTATGAGAAGTCCAGCCAACTTCAAAAACAATTCAACATTAAACCAATTATTTGAAGTCTCGATTGCCTCTGAAAATGCATCAGACAAAAACTGAAATAATTAAACACTCAAAGTAGAATGAAAGTAAGTCAAGTCTGGTGATATACCTCCAAATACCAATTCTAAAACAAAGTATACTACTCTTTTGTTTTTTTTGTTTGCTTTTTTCTGACAATGTAGGGGGATATTAAAATTTAACCACTCAATTAGACTTGTTTATTGGAATCTTTATCTTTATTTAACATTTCTATAGAATTTTCATTGGCAAAAGATCTACTATGCATTCATTTAATTCCACCACTCCAGACAAACATAATGATTGTTATACTAACAATTCCATTTCTCAGATGCAAAGGCAGGCATTAAAAGAGCTAACTGCTTTCCCCAGTATCACAAAGAACCATCTTGGAACATATGGCTTCTGTTTTGAGACTATTTCTGAGTTATGATGACCTAGCCATAAAACATATATGTAAGATGACAAAACTGCAATAAACATACCTGTATTGGAAATATTTTGACAGCCACATATTCGTTAAGCAACTGGGCTTTCCAGACACAACCAAATCTTCCCCTTGCTTTTACTTCTAATAACTGCAGTGGTTTCAAACCTAGTAATGGAGAAGGTGGGGGTGGTCCTGGGTCCTACAGATAAATAATAATAATACTATAAATAAGCAGAACATGATACACATCAACTCTGAAAATGAGAAAAAAAAGTGAGTATACTGAAAAGTCAACTGACAGAAACAGTAAACACATATGGATGACATTAACTTCAATGTTGCCATAATTAGATTACTAATTATCTATAGTGATCACAAGGCAGGCAACCTGAATTAAGAGTTTCATAATAATGTTCAGCATTATTGCTATATATGTACCACAGGAGAAAAGATCTAAAATCTTTCTCATCAGTCTCACTAATATTCCCCACTAAGATTTTCTGTGAACTATGAAATACTCCTAATATTTCATTTGTTTCATCCAGTGTGTACTTCGAGGAGGATGATTTGAAAAGTGCCAGAAACAGCAAATTATGACTATATATCAGCAAAAACCTCTCCTGAAGATCTATTACTTTCTCCAGTGACTGTTTAAATTTTTTCTTCATTAATCTCAGAGATACCGGCAGTCATTCTTAAACACATTGCAGATAGGTATATCAAATACAAAGCACATACAGGAAATATGTAAGTAAATATTTCTTTAACCAAACTGTTTGGTTCATTCTAATTTTAAACATATTAACAATTCATCCCTTTGATCTGAGATAAAAAATCATTTGTGTTCTGGAACTGACTGACTGGCAAAGAAGTACGAATAAAAATCCAGAAAAGAAGTGGTCATCATAGTAGATAACAGGATATGGTAAACGAAAGAAACGTGCACTGCTATAGTTTTTTAAAAATAGAGCAAACATAATATATAAATAGGAATACAGCATCTACAAATCACAAGGGAATCCTATCAAAGCAGAATGCAACCCTTCACTGAAAGCATTCTCTCAGTTCCCTATCTGCAACTAAAGCAAGATGCAGGAAGCCTTTCGGAAAGCTTCCAGAGAAAAGCAACAGAAGGGTTTGGAGGGCTGCATAATGAGTATTTTGAGGAGGAACTAAAATTTCTGTGGCAAAAGCAACTGATATGATGACACTGGGTGGCACCTCAGACACTTGGAAATGGTATGTGATCCCAGATCAATGCATCCTCTCTGCCTTTCTTTTTATCTCTTCTTCTAATGCCTCAAAGACAGTTAGTGCTTTCTTTAGGCATCACTCAGCTCACTGGTGCCACTCAGGAGTTTTAAAAGTTTACTGTGTACTAGAAAGAACCTCAGCAACAGAAACATTGCAAGGTGTTACGTAGGAAAAACATGCAATTTCTTCTTCTAAATGAAACCATCTTTATAAAATGGCTTTAGAATTCCTATTTAAACAGTAAGATAAAACAAAAGACTTCTTGTGACTCATTTCAAACTCAGACTTTTTTTTTTTTTTTTTTTGGTCTACAAGTTGTTTGTCCTTCCCACATTCAAAACATGAAAGAACGTTTCTGTTTAGCAGAGTGACGGGTCAAGGAGGTCAGATATAAATCTTCTAGGAAGGATGGGCTCTCAAGTGTGATTCTCAGTGGAGGGGACAGAAGAACCTCTAGAGAGTTTTTATTAAAAATTACACCCTCCCTCCCTCATTCGTCAACTGATCATCTCTATCCGAGAGATTCTACTGATCAGAGCAGACTGCTTATATGAATGTGGAGACAGGAGAAAAAAAGCTTGAAAACAACTCTTCTACAGGAAAGGAAACCATTCAGTCCTCAAGGGCAAAGAGTTATTGTATAACTGCATAAAGACATATTTAAACTAAATAGAGAATGTTAGAAAGGTAGAGACACAGGTTTCAAACCAGAGAGGATACCAAAAACTAAAAACTAAAGTATGCAGAAAATGGCTGAAAGCTGAAGAGGAAAAATAACTAGGTAGAGGGAATACAGTGCTAAATTACAATATTAAGATTTTTAATAGCTTTTATGTACACTGACTGGTAATGTCTCTATAGTTAATCTACACATTACCCATTCTCTGTTCTAAAGGATAGCAACAACATAAATGTGATTCAGTCTATAAAATAAGATCTAGATTATTTAATCCACAATTAATATGTCAGCAATTCAAACTATGATTTTAGTATAACATTAATTTTAGAAAACATAATTATTTTCAATATCTACATTTAAAAAAAAAAGTTCATTAAATATTTTCCAAATGCATATACTTCAAGTTTCCATACATTCCCAAGGCTCTGTTTAATAAGTTTCTAAGCTACCATTATTTCAGAAAGAAATAATCTTAGATCACCCTCCTACTATAATTTATTCAATATTGTATAGTAACAGCCAGAACAAATATTGTTGTCAAAATTACTTAAAAGGTAAAAGCTTCAATTAGAAAGAATACTGGTCAATTTTGAAAGGGTGAGAAAAAGGTCTACAAGGTCTTCCTGTAGAATCTCGAAACCTTTAGCAATGACATGAGCTTTTCAAAAATGTAATTTTAAATAATATTCTTTAATACTCAAAGGATTGGGTTCAGAAATGAGTAACTGTAGGACAGATTATAAAATCTCTAGTTCTTTTTAAATAAAAAATTACTAGAATGAAATTTTAAATTCATCTCTAAGTTTCACTCATCCTATAAGAATAGTAGAAATGATTTTCAATTAATTGGCATCATTATAGTAATTTATTCACAAAAAAATCAATACTTGATTCTAAAAATAAAAATGTATACCTTTAAAATATATGAGCCCCTGGGAAGACAAATGTAGACATAAATTTCAAAATGACAACCAATTTCTGATGTCATCCACAAAATATGGCTTTACCTGGCTACACAGAGAAACCAATGGGGAGCAGAGAGGCACCTATAAGGATTTCAGAATTCCTAAAAACTTCCCTAAATTTCCAGTTCTCTTACAACATCCATGCTATTTTGCAAAATTAAAAAGATATGCATTCGAACACAGTCCTGATTACATTTCTTCTTTACTCATTTATATGTGAAAATTATGGTATCAGAAGACATCAGGTTGAGAACACATACTGAAATGATAACCTGTAAAAAGTAATCTCCTGCCCCCAAACCACTACCCAATATCATTACTATAACCAACAGTGGAATAAATTATTAGAGGTGCGAAGCTACAAAGTCATCTCTGATCATTTTACTTATTCTGAGTTCTCCATTTGAAGGGTGAATTTTAATCTAATTAAACGCTTAAACCTCAGATAGAAAAATATCATCAGAAGTTATACTCCTGTAGCTAGTTCATTTGCTAAAGATGCCAAAGATGAAGCTATCTAAAAATATCTATTTCACATTTAAATACAATGGGCTGGATTAGAAAATAGACCCGTTAAAAATGAACACATGCTGACATTTAAGTTAATGACATATTATAAAAATTAACCAATACAAGGTTTTTGAGACGAATGGAGCCGTTAAGGTGTTAACTTCTAATCAAGTAAAACGTTTTCTTCTACATCCTACCTTAAATAAATATAAACACTCTTAGTCTCTTAAAACTAAAAGCCATTCCTAAGTCGAATCAATCATGTTTTAATTATAAAAGCTGGGTGAGGGAGAACCCTTCATGACATAAATGTATAAATTATAGAGGATGCACAGTAAAGCAGTAACAACAACAAAAATCTAAGAACAAAATGTTTAGTATGCATCCACAGAAAGTTCCACAACCATAAAACAAACATCAATGCATCTTACCTCTATCATTATATGAAAGGCGTGCTTGTGAAGAAAAAACACAGGCAAAAGAAATTATGATTCATATCCAGAATGAAATGAAAAATGACACATCAGTTACAAAAGTGAAGGAAAGAGAATAATGGTTTAGTATTTTAAAAGTTGGCAATGATCCAATGTTTTACACTGTTTAAATAAAGATAGGGAACACTTTCCTTATAAACAGAGGAAAGTAATATCAAAAAGAACCCCTTAGATATGAGAGATAGGTAGTAAACAAATTCTTGACTCCAGTATAATCCCAAGTTAACTGATCCAATGACTTCATGCCTGCAAACAAACTAAATCAAGTCTTAAATAATGATTATTTATTTTTCTAAGAGCCTCTAGAGTCTAAATTATAAAACAAGGAATTTACAAATTGCAATTGCCTTCTCGACACTAGAGGGCAGTATTGCCTTTAGCAAAAACGAGCTAGCAGCCCTAACAAATTTATATATAGCTAGAATCAGTTTCTCAGACTTTCTGATAGTTGTCTTAAGAACCTCTAGAATTTCCTATTTCCTGAACTGCCTCACTTCCCTTTCATGGAAGACAGAATCATAATGGTGAGACAGAAAAATGTTTCTGGTGGCTATGTGCGTGCACCATAATACACCATGGCAAGAAACTAAGACAGAAAAACAAGATTATCAGAATTAAGTAAAACGTAGTGATAGAATATTATCAAACCTACTTGCCCAGCACATCAAGGTGAAGCAGTTAAGCAGTGGTGGCCCTGGGAACAAGTAATCACACATCTCACATTCTAAAGACACTCAAGACACTGATAGAGAACAGGATTTTCATTTTTCCAGTCATCCCAAAATAGGTAAGGGTCTAAATTTAAAATTAAAAGAAATATGATCACCAGTGGTAGGGAAGGCTGAGAATTCCTCCAATGGATGATGGTTATGTTCCCCAGTTTCCAATATTTCTATAGAGAACAATAGCACTGACAAAACAGAACGGACAACTCATTTATCTGTACCAGTTGCTTAACTAGTTTTCTTCCTTCTAGATTTTATTCCTGTGATAATGATTCAAGAGTATTTATAATTCATCCAAAAGGCTGAGATAATCCTACTATCAAAACATCTTATCCAGTACTCCAGAGTAAAATTAATCCCTTGAAAGAAATACATGCCAACTGAATAACTAGACTATGGTTTCCAAAGGCTCAAGGATCTCTCAGATCTTGTTTAAATACAGGTGTTTTCAGAGATAAAGATGACACTATACTAGCACTGTGCAAGTAGGTGCTATCCATACATCTTACCAAAAAGTATGTCTCTGCCCAATACATTTCCCAAGAAATGAACATTAGGATAAGCTATAAAATAACCCAAACTGACACCAAGAACAAGCCTCAAAATATCAACTATGCAACAAAATATGAAGGGTAAAAACAGAATTAAAAAATACATTCACTTAAGTACATGAATAAATACAAAATAACCACATATGTTTGCTTAATAGACTTCTCAATAAATGAGGATTAGAATAAACAAACAAGAGACACCAGCAACAGTTCTCAATGTATAAACTACATGACAAAATAAGAGGGGTAAAACAAAATCTTTTTAAATGGCCAGGTGTGATAGCTCATACCCATAATCTCTGCATTTTGGGAGGCCAAGGCAGGAGGGTCTTTGAGCTCACGAGTTCAAGACCAGCCTAGGCAACATAGGGAGATCCTTTCTCTACAAAAAATTTTTTAAAAATTAGCTGGGCGTGGTTGCATATACCTGTGGTCCCAACTACTCGGATGTCTGAGGAGGGAAGACATCTTGAGCCTGGGAGGTTGAGGATGCAGTGGGCTGTGATCATGCCACTGTATTCCAGCCTGGGTGACAGAGCGATACGTCATCTCCAAAAATAAAAATAAAGTAAAATAAAATGCACTAAAATATACAACTAAGCAAAAAGCAAACAAAACTCTGGATTCACAACATAGAAAATGTAGCTTGACTATTATATACTATAACAGTAGGTAACAGTGAAAATCAAATCTGCACATTAATATCAAGCTATTAGGTCTGTAGGTGAGAAAAAGACTTGGTGCTTATTCCTGAGGTGGAAAAAAACTACTGCCAAATATCAGAAAAGAATGAAGAATAGTTCATTCGTTCATTCATTCAGTCATCCAACAAATTTTACTGAGTAGTCTGTGCCAGGCACTGACTAGCCAGGCTCTCATGAAGCCTGCAGCAGTGCAGGACAGAAGGACTAATCGACAATTCACACTAATAAAAAGGAATTCAGTACCTTCAATATCTGTAAAGAGAAACCTGACTTATAATGACAGGTAGTCTGAGAAGATTTCCCTTTGGAGAACACCCTTGAGAAATGGAGTAAGTACTAGGGGGAAGCAGCTAAGGTGAAAAACAGATTTGAGACATCTTAGTTTCCTGGCTTATGCAACCAAATGGACAGTGGTTCCATTTACTGAGAACCAGGTTTGTGAGAGACAGTCACTACCCGTGAATGGTAAGTGCTTGGAGACATATAAATGGAGCTATTTAGTAAACAGATACACAGATCTGGAATACAAAAAATCTTTCTAGAAAATAGAGATTTTTGTATGATATGTATTATAAGTTTTCTTTTATTTACTATTCAAACCATTCCAAGAAATATCTGAATCTCTGTATCTAGAGAGAGAGAGACTAATTTTTTTCTGGGAGTGGAGATATCTCACTCAACAACTTTTTAGGACTACCAAGATGAATTAAGGTCCTCCTATCCAAACTATATGAAAACTGACAAATTCTGAATTTGTTTCCTCTTAATATCAACTAATTATTTTACATTCTAAGAAATTTTACCATTTTAAATTTTAAAAAGACTATCCTGCCAAGCAGAATAGAAACAGAATTTATAAATAATACAGTATATGCGAGGACAATGTTTCTGAACTAAGGAAAGCAAGACATACATTAAGAGATTCAACAATATTGACATGTCAATTGCACAGCAATGATTCCAGCCAATGAGATCGTCAAAATTCCTCTGTGATAATTCCTACTTCCTACAGTTTCTCTCATCCGACTCCTCTTGAAAGGAAAGCAAAGAAAGGCCAAGGCAGGTGAAATGAAGATTCTGGATATGTTCCCTAAGTAGAGCACCTCAAGGTAGCCAGCACTGGAGTTAAAAGTCTGAAAGAAACGTAGGTATGCCCATTCTCCTTTTGGGGTTGCTGCTTAAAAGAATCAGGTTTATGACTGGCTACAGAAGTTTATTTTGATTTATTTTCATATCTGCATTCTGCAAGTGTAGCTGAAAAAACCAGAAAAGAAACCATGTTACACATGAATAAACTGTGAGATGGTAAAATGGTTATCTACAAGGCCACATATAGTCACTATGAAAACTATTTTAAATGTAGTTTATACACTCTGATCTCTTTATCCTACTTTGTTTTTTTTTCTTTTCTTTTTTCTTTTTTGAAACAGAGGCTCGCTCTGTCACCCAGGCTAGAGTGCAGTGGCATGGTCTTGGCTCACTGCAAGCTCCGCCTCCCAGGTTCAAGCAATTCTCCCACCTCAGCCTCCCAAGTAGCTGGGATTACAGGTGTGCGCCACCATGCCTGGCTAATTTTTGTATTTTTAGTAGAGACGGGGTTTTCCCCATGTTGTTTTCCCATGTTGGCCAGGCTGGTCTCAAACTCCTGACCTCAGATGATCCACCCACCTCGGCCTCCTAAAGTGCTGGGATTACACGTCTTAGCCACCACACCCAGCCCCTGCTTTGGTTTTTTTATGGACTCCACTTAATTATTTATTGAAATAAGCCATTCAATCAATGGGCAATAATCCTTGGATATAAATGCCCAGGCTTTGCCACCCACTAGGGTGACTCTAAGCCGAGTCACTTCATCTATGAATGGCTCAATTTTCTTATCTATAAAACGGACTTCAAAACTACAATGAGATAGCATCTCACAACAGTCAGAATGGCTGATTATTAAAAAGTCAAGAAACAACAGGTGCTGGCAAGGCTGTGGAGAAATAGGAACACTTTTACACAGTTGGTGGGAATGTAAATTAATTCAACCATAGTAGAAGACAGTGTGGTGATTCCTCAAGGATCTAGAACCAGAAATATCATTTGACCCAGCAATCCCATTACTGGGTATAAACCCAAAGGAATATAAATCATTCTATTATAAAGACACATGCACACGTATATTTACTGCAGCACTATTCACAACAGCAAAGACATGGAACCAACCCAAATGCCCATCAATGATAGACTGGATAAAGAAAATGTGGTACATATATACCATGGAATACTATGCAGCCATAAAAAGGAATGAGATCATGTCCTTTGCAGGGACATGGATGAAGCTGGAAGCCATAATCCTCAGCAAACTAACCCAGGAACAGAAACCCAAACACCACACGTTCTCACTCATAAGTGGGAGTAGAACAATGAGAACACATGGACACAGGGAGGGGAACAACATACACTGGGTTCCCCTGTCAAGGGGCAGGGGAACAAGGGAAGGGGAGCATCAGGACAAATAGTTAATGCATGTGGGGCTTAAAACCTAGCTGATGGGTTGATAGGTACAGCATACCACCGTGGCACAGATATACCTACGTAACAAACCTGCATGTTCTGCACGTGTATCCCAGAATTTAAAGTAAAAAAATAAAATAAAAAAATAAACTAAAATAAAATGGACTCGATAAATAGGACAGAACCCCATGGTACTAACAAATTAAATGAGTTAATATGTGTAAAGTGATCTGTATAGTGCCTGACAGAATACTCAAAATGAATCTTTTATTACACCAAGTTAATTTCAAAGTATTAACATATATCAACAATAATTTCAGTAAAAATGATTCTGTTTGAGTTCAATTTTGAAGTTGTTACTCTAACACCAATAACAGTGAATACTTACTGAGCACTTAGCATTAGCTAGGCACCCACATGTGGCTCCTCTCCCCATCAGTACAGATCTGGAATCAGACATTTTTCCTCCCTTCTTCCAGTCTTTGCCTAAAATTGTTGAAGCAACTCACTTCTTACAGTCTTTACCCTTCATTTCCAGGCTACAGTCAAACAATCATCCTGTGTTACTTCACCTACATATTAACTGTAGGCCCCAGAAAGGGAAGCAAGTACTGTCCTCGTGCCACTTTTACCATACACACAGCATGGTGCCTGGCACACCATAGGCAATCAAGCATGGAGTGAGCGGTTAAGCAAAAATGAAAACCCTGAACAATTCCTAGCTCATCTGCTACAAGCAGCTTTGGCTAACAATGGGACGTTCTTCATTTCTATTATCTTAATTAAAAAAAAAAAAAAGATTTGACAGCAATGAAGTAACTAGGAATGAAAGAACAAGGTCTAGGATGAAGTCCAGGAAATGAAGAACACAGGAAAAAAACAAACTCACTTCCTCCTAAATACACATCTCTTTGCCAGAGAAGGAGGATAAATTATATACTCTGGTCCATATGCACCAATCAACTGACAGACGAGACCCTGTACAAGCCAAAGAAAACCTGAACTCAAGATTTCAAAATTTAAACAGAAGTCACTTTTAGAAATAAGGTGCACTAATTAATTTTAATGTGCAACTTTACCTTATTTTAAGCTACTGATAAAGGTTTAAATTTTTTACCTCCCTTTTTGCTTTTGGACACAGAATTTTAGACAATCTCCAACTGGCCTTGTCTGAGCATTTCTAAGTGGAATAAATTATATATGCCTGATGAGAGTAATTTTTTTTTTGTCAAGCTGCATGTCGAGATAATTTATGACACTTCTCCCCACAATTAGAAGTATATATTAAAGTAAGTTGTAATGTAGGTTACCAATACAAAAATAATCACACACCAAGGTAGGACACAGAACAACATCTATAGTAGCCCTATACTATTTCTTAGACATACACATACACACACCCACACACACACACACAAAAGAATGCTCACGCATAAGACAACAGCATTATGTCATATTTCAAACATACTAAAAAAATACAGTTGCAAATATTTGTGAGATGTGAGTTCTCTGTCTTAGCAGAAACCTAATACAAACTCTAAGCTTTAAAAAAATCACATTGTACACCTTAAATATACACAATTTTTACCAAAAAATCAAATTTTGGTATTTTATAAGCATACATTACATTTCACTTAAAAACACATAATTTAATAAAACAAAAGATTAAAAATATCTATCTGAAAAGCTGTCCATATACTGTTAAATTAAAATAAGCCAGTTGTGGAATAGTTTATAGTTTATAAAAAAGAAAACATATATACTAAAAAAAATAAGGCTAGAGAAAGGTGCCAAGGGATACACACCAATCTGTTAAAATTGATTATTTCAGGAAAGTGACAGAGAAAGGGAAAAGAGGAGAAAATGATTCTATTTTTTCATACTTCTTTCTGTACAGTTTGTCTTGATACCACAAGCATGTATTTATATTAACTTTTTAATTAGAAGAGAATTTTAAATGAAGAGAGAAAAAGCAGATGAGAAAGAGATGTGTTCATAAACTCCAATCAGTAGTCAACCTATTTCAAGACATGTTTCTATGAACGTAATATTTATTTTGTAAGTATAACTTGTTATTAGCATATTAAATACTCAATAAATTTCTCCTGCACCCTCCCCCAATAAGGAAGCAGTATACTCTTCTAAATTAACTTGGCTGAAAAATGTTTTCCTACCCTTTCAGATTCTTATTAATTTTAAATACATAAACTCATGTTCAAGAATAAAATCCTACAAAGCATTTTCACAGATGGCTTCGTTTCTCAGTGAATAGCAATCTAACATAGCATGAAATGACAACCTATTATTACTTTAATGCTAAGGTCAAAAGGATTATTTTGTATGCCTAATTTGGGTATCCCAAAGCTTTAGTCCTTATCAGACCCACACCTAGACAAACTATCATAAAGTAAAGATTGAACAGGCTGATGTTAAATTTAAGAGAGAATTAATTTTCAATACTGAAGTGCTACTTATATAGCCTTTAAAAGTAAACAAGAAGCTAACTTCGTGCCTTGTTAAAGGTAGGTCATTTCTAACCCTTAAAATTCATTTTCTTATCAAGTGGTATTTTATCAGCACAAATATAGATCTTATAAGCAGGAAACAAGCTCACATATGGTTATGAAAGCGGCGCCATTTTACTGAAACTGCATTAACTCTAACCACAATAAGACTTCTTAATAATAGAGTCCATCAATTCCCTCATATTCATGACTCACTGTCACTAGAAAAACCAGTTTGCATTCGGTTTACTCAATGCATATTATAAAAGCATCTTCCTATATGTGGGAAGATAGTTTCAGCACAGGCAAAAGAAAAGTGAGCTGGATAACGAAAACAGCATGCTTCAGTCTGTGATTACAGAAAGAACTGAATAATGTCATTCTCTTATAAATGCCTAAAATACTTCAACTTATTTTACAGCCCCCCGCAAAATCATGGCCTCAAGATTTCTCTCAAGGCAAAGCCCTAAAGCACCTGAATGTTTATTAACGGAGTCCCTGGACATATTTCATTATCATCTCAGTATAATTCCAAATGCAACAAACTCAATTCAGCAATTCAGCACTTACTGAATGATTATTCCATACAAATACTGTGTAAGACACAGTAGTAATTACAATACATATCTCATCTTCAAGAGGCTTACAATCTAGTGGGAGAATAAAACACATTATGAGCCCTTCTCAACTGGGGTTATTTATCTGAATGACAAATGAAAGAATGACCCAAGCACTATTTTCTCAAATCTTTCAAGGAGGATTACAACTAATACAATGTTAGATGCATATGACAGATGTTCTGGGGTGTAATGGGAAGAAAGTACCAAAAGACAAAGAGAGTATGGAAGACCACATGTCATGCTCCAACTCTGTATTCTTTGCTGTGGCTCACTGAGAGCCCACACATATTTTAAGCACATAAGTAACATAATCAAACATGTAAAATGCTATTCTGGCTATAGTACAGATGAAGGGAGAGAAATGGAAGCAAGAAGGCCAACTTTGAGATTATAGAAATAATCTTAGCCTTAGGAGTAATAATGTCCTGAACTACAATAGGATCAATCAGGATGAAAAGGTGAATTAACAGGACTTGGTAAATGACAGAGCCAAGAATAGTTGTCTCCAAGGCTTTCATCCAGGATGAATAAGAATAAAGTGATACCATGAAACAATGACAGAAATATAGGACTTAAGGAAAAAAAAAATGACCAGCAAACTGCTTTTTTCTATGCCTTCAACTGTGCTAAATTTATTATAGAATTTGTATTTTTATCGGTTACTAGGAACCATAATGAAAGACCAGATTTTAAAGTACTTATACCCCTACATCACTTCTTCAGGATAAAATACTAACACAACCCGGAAAAATTCTAAACAATTTGATGTCATAGAGATAAAGAATCCTTCACCTAACTGCCAGAACCAGCTTACTAATAATGAGAACAATGTCTTACAACAGACCAGTCCATTCACAAACCATCCTTTAGCCAAAGCTTTGAGGAAAAGTCTCCCTAAGAAAAAGAATGACAAATGTTATGGCACTGTCTAAAAGCACTTAAAGAATCCAGAGGAAGAATGTTCCAAAAATCCGTGGCAAGACTGTAAGATCTTTTCCTAACCGGTGTAGAATTAAAGTTGCAATATGGGGACATGAATATGGGGTGAAATACAGAAGTCACTTTAAGACTTCAAATATCTCTCTCCTACTTCTCCTACCCTTCGAAAAAGTCTTAATAGGAATTGGCAGTATCAACTCAAGCACAGAAATTTTTATGTACAGCCCAATCACATGTTTATAAACCCTATTCTAAAAAGGGTCATCAACTCTATTCCAAAATGTACTTTAGAATTTTTGGAAATTTTTAATGGAGAACACATGAATATGCCCTTCTATGTATCTATGACTTCTTTACTTCTCTTTTTGTCTTATGTGAGACAATGTTTACATAAGATGATGTTATTCCTCATTTTAGTAGTCATACAAACTATTCAATATCCAAAAGCAGGAAAATAAATTAGCCTACAGGATGATTTTGAGATGGCAGAAAAGTTTACTGAATTATATGAAACAAAAGGCATTTGCTTTATGAAAAAAGAGGCAGAACAGCGTAAGTAATAAGAACAAAGCTTTAGTGTCAAAGACTCCTTGGGTCAGATTTTTCTATCTATAAAATGGAGATTTTACTACATCAACAACTCTGTGAGATAAAAGTAAATTAGTATTTTCCATACCTGGTTGGTCACCAGAATCGCCTGGGAAGCTTATTAAAAACATAACATCCCATGCCCCATTCCATACTTTCAGGAGTGTGGTCCCAAAATTTGTATTTTTTAACAAATTCCAAATATGATATCAGTCTCACAACTTGGAAATCAGTGAAAAAAAAATATTTTATGCTTTTTATATATTCCCATATAATTTATATCTTTATGTATAATGTAACTTAACAGTGCCCTAGTACACTGTAAAATGTTCAATAAATGCTTGATGTCATTATCATTATTTTGAAATAGAAGATAAAACTAAGCCTTTTGTTACATGATGGCCACGAAGTGGTCTTGAAGAACAGTTTGCATAAACCTCTCAGCAAAAACAAGATTTGAAGCACGAAACCATACTGCTTCAGAGACTGCGAGAGATGACAAAAGTGAAGTTCCACACTGATGACAATGCCCCTTTTCCACAACATAGTTTATGACAGAAGGAAAGTATAAAATCAGGCCTGTCTTGTATTTTTCATACCAAAGCTTGATCACACCAGGTCACTTTATCACAAAATCTTTACATTTCTTCCTTATTTTTCAGAAATTCACACAAATTCATATAAACTCATGACAGAGCATGTAAGTACTAAATAAATGTGTACAGTAACCTTAACCATAACAAATATCTAAACCCACAGAGATGTACGGATACTCACAGAAAATCCCTGGTTCTTATTTATGAATGATATCAATCCTTTTTAAAAGTCCAAACCCGTAAATTATTTAGTCTTTCTTAAAAAACTGACCACATACATAGGATATAAAGCCCTTTAAGAAAAGCTTTAAGCACATTTTTGTAACAATACTGTATACAGATCAGTGTTATCTATAAGATTACATTTAAAACTCCTCCTATAAAAACCTTAACAAATTTATTTATAAATGTGGTTCCCGGCTTGTTCCTAGCATATCACAGATCTGGTTAATTCAGGAAACTATTATAATACTGAATAATCTCTCTTCTAAATTTTGATACTAATACAAATTTTTTAAAAGTTATCACTGACAGAAGGTAAAGTGTATCCTATGGCCATTTGGAGTAAACTACATAGACTAGGTACTGAAACTTTTTATTTTAAAACACTTTTTAGAAATGATTCTTAATGAACACAAACTTAGTTACTACTGTTTAAAAGTTAAAATACTCAAGGTGTACGAAATAATGTTTACCTAATTACCGAACATGGTATTTTACCTTTGGGTTTATTTCTCTATATACACATCTTACAAAGATGGGAATCCATGATCTAATGCTAACAGATTGCTGCAAGCACTGAGAAATAAATGTGTTACATAAATAAAGCTTAGAGGGAAGGAGTTGTTTTGATCATTAAATTATAGGACTTTACCATTTTCTTCTATCAAGTTTTAACCATTAATCCTTCTGGTATTAAAGAAGCAAAGTTACACCAAGAGATTCAGAAGGCTGAGGTAATGTGATCTTAAGAGTTAAAAGAAACACAGTAAAAACTAGAATTCAGAGATGTCTCAAGCAAGTAAAACGAAAAATTATCAGTTTTCGTAGGCCTGCAGAATACTAACTACTTCCATGAAAAGTCCTTATAAATACCAGACCTGCACAAAGTGTCTACATGATAAGAGAATGCAGAAAATTTAATGAATTTAATCTGATCACTCTCCACACCTATATTTCCAGAAATATTTGGGGTGTGATGTGTGACAATCAAGAGCCTTAAAAAAGTTTTGTCTTCAGTACACACTTGATATGAGGCAACCAAAAAAAATACTTGATCTACCAACAACATATGGTAAGAAAGGTTACTTTTCTGCTCCTCTTCCCTACAAAAACATCTTTATGGAGGTATCTTCCTGAAGCCTTTATGAAACCTCTCTTTTCTATACTTTTTTGGTTACTTTCCTGAGTCTGTCCCCATGGATAAAATGTTTTGCCAAGTGGTCTTGAAAAAGGCACAGAAATTTAGAAATGGAGGAGGGGACAGAGGGCAAAAACAGGGTTATGATTTCACTTCTCCATCATAAATGACTTCTCAAGAAGCAAAGCAGGTTAGTATTAGCATGAGAGTAAAACTCTCCAAAGAGGAATAGAAATGGGAATATCCCTTCATTCTACTCGACCTCAACCCTAAAGTGAGAAAAGTTAAGGACACGGTACATTAATAAGTTTGCAAAATTAGCTAGAGTTCTCATGACAATAAACATTCAAAAATTAACTCCAAAGGAAAATAATTTGTAATAAGTTAGTGGGTTTCACCACAGTAATATTTCTCAAAAATATAAAATTTAAAACACTACAAAGTACAGGACAATAACTTACTTGAGTTGGAACAAGTACAGGAGGGTAGGCCATCTTGTGATGCCTGTACACCCAAAATGCACAAATGACAATCCCCGCAATTAACATAAGTGGCACCAAGGAATAGAGCAGGATGTTGTAATAGGGTGGCTTAGGTGTAACTGGATTTGAAGTGGCTGTGGAAAAGGGGGGGAAAAATAACTCAGATTTGGTCTACAAAATTCTATAATAAATATCTGTCATAGTCTCAAATTTTGGGGAAGAGGTAGGGGTAAATTATTCCATCAACACAAATATATTTTGTTTCCAATCTACAGTTGAGCAAACCTATGTATTTTCGCTGTGAACTTACGCTGTGTGACTTCCATCTCCGGAAAATAAGAAAACTTTTCATTACACATATTGCCCTCACAGCAACAAAAATATACTTCAGGGCTGTCTTTTTTTTCTACACAATCAGTCCTATAAATAAGCAGAGAAAAAATTATTAAAATCAATATTATTATACTGACCCTACAACAGGTGTTTTTATTCTGCAATAAAATAATGAATTAGTCATTTATATTCAAATTCAAGATTCGTATTAATATCTAATAATTCTTAAAAACCAAAAATGTTCCTGGATTCCTGTTACTAAATCTCTTTAGAAAAAAAAAAAATTAACAACTGATTTTATAACAATCACATTGACTACTAGAGACTATTGCTGTAATTTGGTTTTTAATGAGCAACCTAAGGCAAGCATCTTTTTTTAATTTTTTAATTATTAGAAAAGCTTGAAGAGGACATAAAGTCAATGAGGCAATTTGGTCTAAGAGTGCTTTTGCTCACAGGAAATATAGTATTTCCATTTTGTGAATACAAAAACTGAAAACTATATATAAAACTGTGTATGTGTGTGTATGTATACATATAAATACATACACACATGCTAAGTGATAAAAGCTCGTATCTCATGGGTGAAACATTTCAACATCAGAAACCCAAACTAGGCTGAGAAATTAATACTGTCACTGTTTTTTAGAGTGTAGATTTAAATTCCCTGAATGCAATGAACAGGGTTGAGATGAGCAATAAGTAGAAAACAAACACGTAAACAATAATCATATAGCACCTACTAACTCAAACGGATTAGAATTAAACCAAAAAAAAAAAAAATAAAGTAGCCTTCTATATAGGACCTTAAGTCATGAAAAGACCTGGATTTAGCCTCTAGAACAAATCCTCATCAGCCACTAATAAACAGCTAAACCTATTAAAAAAAAAAAATCAACATCAGATGAACTTAAAAGATGTATCTTAATAATAAACTGAACTTTTTTGATAGTTGTCAGAATAATAAGGTAGAATTTAATTCTTAAGTGAAAAGCTGAAGAAATTTCAGGGAGATAGGAGTTTCAACAAAATCAAACTAAAATATACTCAACATCAACACCTATTTGGCAGGAGGCTTTTTAAAGACAAATGAAAGCTAAATTTTAACAATTTATAAAGAGAAATATATAAATGTAAAAACATATTTAAAATCATGTCTCAAATTACAACAGATTAACATGATTACTTAGCCTAATTAATTCAATAAAGTTACTTTTCACCATTCAATTTCATTCTTCTTTTATCATTTTCTTTTCTTCCATACTTTGACAATTCTTGAATCTTCTTTTCCTCTTACTTCTCTTACTATCCTATTTGTTTTCAATCAAATTTAGAGTATAAAAACAAAAATTTTATAGTTTAAAATTAGCATTTAACCTCCAGACACAAAGGTGGCATAGTAATTATCATTCTAAGGAGCAAGTATTTGCAATGAATAACACACTTGCAGACTCCAGTGAAAATGGCTCACTACTCTTTTTGGCACTATCCGAGTCTCACGTAGCTGGAGTATTATCTTTAGGTAAAGAGCAAAGTAGTTTTCTACTACAAAAAAGAATAGGAATCCCTGATTCCAACTAAATGATAAAAGATAGTTTGGGATAAAGATGATTCCCAAACTCATTTTTCCCCAATTTCTTCCTGTGTACCTTTCATAACAGCACGTTATCACTTGACCACTTCTGTTAGCAGAGGCTGATAATCAGAAATGCAGCTAAAATATATAAGTACATAGAAATAATCCCTGGAAAATTCACATACTTAGAAGTACATCCTAAATATGAAATATATATCTAAATCTAAATGACTGTATTGTAATTTCTCACAAAAAGTGTAGTTAATCCAATTTTCAAGGGCTTATTCAATGCATTTTGCTCTTAGTCACATATAGCTAATCAAACACAGATTCCAGGTAATCAACTGAGGCTCTCAAAAGTGATCCAGAAGTATCTAGTGTTCACTGTATACAGCAGTACTTTTTGGCTCCAAAACGTCTGTTTATCTAGGACTTTACAGCTTCTGCCTGTCTTCAGCACCTACCCACAGTAGAAATCCTGTGGCCCAGGCAGTTAAGGGATCACCCTAACAGCTATGGGACTCCATACAGAAAGATCACAGGCAGTCAATAACATGACCACTGTATTTTACTTCCAGTACACAGTAAAGCAATTAAAACAAGTATGTAGTTTGAGGACTGTTAGTTCTGATGAAATTTTGAATGTCAAGTTAAAACGTCTCTTGGGGTAGACCAGGCGTGGTGGCTCACATCTGTAATCCTAGCACTTTGGGAGGCTGAGGCATGTGGATAACCTGAGGTCGGGAGTTCGAGACCAGCTTGACCAACATGGAGAAACCCTGTCTCTACTAAAAATACAAAACTAGCCGGGCATGGTGGTGCATGCCTGTAATCCCAGCTACTTGGGAGGCTGAGGCAGAAGAATTGCTTGAACTCGGGAGGCGGAGGTCGCGGTGAGCCAAGATTGCGTCATTGCACTCCAGCCTGGGCAACAAGAGCAAAACTCTGTCTCAAAAAAAAAAAAAGTCTCTTCGGGTAAAGAGCGAAAGGCCTACTTTGCAAGAAAAAAAAGGGGGGTGGTGGGAATGTAGTAAGATCAATTTCTTCCAGATACATAAAGAAGGAAACTGAAAGAAAATTAAACACATGATTAAGTTTTATTCTTCTTGAGGACAGATTTTCAACAGATATACTCTTTTAAAGTAATTTTTTAAATGTTTTCCTGAAAACTGGCATTTTAAAAGTTTACAGTCCTAACAACATTGGGGAAAATGGTTTTTATTTCAGAGTTCTCACTACCGGGTAGATTATTCAAAATATATCAAAGATAAAACATAAATATGCCATGTTTATTTTATTACTTTAAAATATACTGTCATTAGAGCATGTTATAATGTTCTTTATAATCCCATTTTTAAAAAAGCAAGAAACATTTAAGTGAAAATTCATGCACTGATCTTTCCCCTTTCAAAAAGAGGGGAAGTGTGAAAATTACTCAATACTACCATAAAATCTTAAATGTGTTCTTACCTGTCGTAGCAGTTGATATCATCCAGCCAACAACCTTGTTTCACTATTTCAATGGAACCAGAAATATTCTTCCAGGTAGCAAAACAATGCCGCCGTTTGTCTTTGTCACCATAACACGGTTCAACACCAGTTTGATTGGTTCTGTCTTTTTCCCAATTAGCATTAAAGAAAAGACACTCCTGAGTTTCTGATCTACCAAGTATAGCACCTATAAGATAATAAAAACAACAATATAACCACATTAGCTGTTAAAATAAAAGACTGTTTCCCAAGATAGCAACTTTAGGTATTCCTAAAGTGTAATTCACCGTCTTCCCACTTAAACTTTGGGTTTAGGTTTCCAAGTTAATCCCTGCACTTTAAATATAAAAATAGCCATTATAATAGGAAATAACAATATATATCACAGTATTTCTCTGAACACCACTAGTTTCACTTCACTTGAGAATGTCCTTGATGAAAAGCCACAGAAATTGTTAATTTTATGAAACCTTGGCCCTTGAGTAGACTACTTTTTAATATTGTGTGGGACAAAAACTAAGCAAACATAACTCTGCTGCATAGTGAATAGAGCTGACCCCTAACAACTCAGGGGTAAGGACCGCTGGCTTTGCACACAAACAAAAATCAGTGTGTAACTTTTGACTCCCCAAAAACTTTCCCAATAGACTACTGTTAACCAGAAGCTTTACCAATAGCATCAATAGTCGATTAACACATATTTTTTGTGATACATATTATACACTATATTCTTACACTAAAGTAAGCTAAAGAAAAGACAATGTTATTTTAAAAATAAGGAAGAGAAAATACATTTACAGTACTGAACTGTTTATCGATACTGTAAGTATACATCTTCTGTTCACAAAATAAATCATAAGGAAGAGAAAATACATTTACAGTACTGAACTGTACTTATCGATACTGTAAGTTTACATCTTCTGTTCATAAAATAAATCATAAACGGCAACCACAGCTGCAGACCTCAATCTATGGTATGTATCAAACAATTCCACTTTTTCTTGTAATGTCAAGACTTTTCTCTTCTTAGGATCAATTCCAGTACCACCAGTGGCACTTTTTATGGGTCCCATGGTGTTACTCAAGGTTCACGGCATTGCGCTAAACACAATGAAAAATATGCTAGAACCGCAAGAGATCACTTTTTACTGCGATATACAATTTACTCGAGAGACAAACTGCTCAAGCTGAGATGATTAGCATCATATGGTGTTTTAAGTAGATATTTGCAACACTTGAGCTCACCACAATAGCAACAGGAGGTGGCTATGAAATTATTACAGTAGTACACTATGTACTATAGTTAATTTTATGCAATTATAATTTAATACTGTATCTTTACATTTGTTTACATTTCTCTCAACTGCAAACTGTGCCATCTATGGTCTGTAAGTGTGTATGTAAGTTTTGATAAATTTTAACTTTTTATAATAGATTTGTGTATATTTTATGGTAGTAAATGATAAAAGACTGATTTCTACATATATTTTATGCATTCATGACATATATCGTTTCTTAATTTTTTCAATATTTCTAGGCTACAAAGTTCATTTGTGAATTTTTTCAAATTGTCCCAAATCTCCAAAGCCTTTAACAACATATTTATTGAAAAAAATCCACATATGTGTAGACTGACACAATTAAGACCCTTGTTATTCAAGGATCAACCGTACAATGATTGCCTCAAGAAAAAGCCCACATATGACTGAGTTGTAAACTAACAAACTATGGCTATTTAGACTTGGGTATCTGACAGGCATGTTCTCAAAAGTAAACCAAGTGAACCTGTGACTTCAAGAAAAGCAACTAACAAGTATGCATTTCCAATGATAAAATTTAAGTTTTCAAGCAAAAAATAAAAATTTTGAAAATTTTTATCTACTACCATCAGCAATAGGTGATGGTGTCAACCTTTCCAACAGTCAAAGAATTTTCTGATGAGATCAGCGGTGATATCAATAAATGTGACTTTTAAATATTGAATAATGAAATGTGACAGTATTTAGAAAGTCTACATAATTCAGAGAACCAATATTTTCCAAATGATTTGTGATATTACAAAATCACATGGGTTAAAAAAAAATCCACTCAATGTGCACGACAAAGCAGATTTTAATGTTACAAAAGACAAAAAGTTCATCAATGGTTTCAGCTTCCCCACTGCAACTAGCATTTACAAAATGATGTCTTGTCTTATTTGAAAAACAAGGAAACTGGAATACTCAAAATAATTCTGAAAAAGAAGTACAAAGGAGAATTCATACTTACTGATTTTAAGACTTACTATAAAACTTCAGCAACTAAAACAGTATGGTTATAGTGAAAAGACAGAAACATGTATCAATGGGACAGAACAGAGAACCCAGAAATAGACCCACATATAAATGGTCAATTGATGTAGAGAAAAGATGTCAAGGCAATTCAATAGAAAAACGATAGTCATGGCAACCACAGATGCTGGAGCAATTGAATATCTATAGGCAAAAAGAAAAAACAAAAAACTTCAACCCATATATCACGCCACATACAAAAATTAATTCTAAACATATCATAGAACTAAAATAATACCTGAAACTATTAAACTTCCAAAAGAAAACATGAAAAATCTTTGTGACCTTGATTTATGAAAGATTTCTTAGAACAACACATATGACCTACAAAAGAAGGAATTGATAAACTGAACCTCACTAAAATGAAAACTTCTACTCTTTGAAGGCTAAGGGGACGAAAAAAGTCACAGACTGGAAGAAAATACTTGCAAAACACATTTCTAAAGAAGGACTGATACTCAGAAAATATAAAGGCCTCTTACAAGTCAATCATAGGAAAAAACACTGTCCAATTATTTAAATGGGCAAAAGATTCAAATAGGTCCTTTGCTAAAGGGCAAAGAATAAAAATTTTTTTTGAAAAAAGCTACCCAATATTATCAATCATCAGAGAAATGCAAACTAAAACTACAATGAAATACTAACAGTAATTAGAATGACTAAAACAAAACAAAAACACAAATGGACAATATCAAGTATTGCTGAAAATGTGAGCAACTAGAACTTCCACATATTGATGGTGATAGAGCAAAATGGCCCAGCCACTTTGGAAAACAGCTTTACAGCTTCTTAAAGTTAAAACATACACCTGCCATACTACCCAGCAATCACATGTGTAGGTATCTATGTGAGATAAAAACATAAGTCCATGTAAAAATCTGTACATGACTGTTCAGAGTGGCTTTATTGATAATCTCTGAAAACTAAAAACACTTCAATGTCCATCAATGGTGAATGGATAAGCAAACATCCATACAATAAAAAAGGAATGAACTAGTGATACCTACAACAAAATGGATGAATCTCAAACATTATGCTAAGTGAAAGCAGACAGACTCAAAAGGCTGTCCTGTATGATTCCATTTACATAATATTCTGGAAAAGGCACAAATATAGGAACAGAAATCAGCTCAGATTGCCAGAAGCTGGGAGTGAGGGAAAAGGAGGTGATTACAAAAGGGCATGAGGAAACTTTGTGGGATGAAGGAAATAGGTACACCACGCCTTGACTGGGGTGTATTATGATTGTATAATATGTATGGTTCATATATTCTAATCAAAACTTATGGAATTGTGTATCTAAAAAAGTACATTTTATTCTATGTAAATAAAATTGACTTCAAAAAAAAACAAAAGAAACTACCATATCTTGAGTTATGGTATGATATCAAAGAAAAACACTCACACCAAAGAAACAATTATTAAAATACTATTACTTTTTTTCTAACTATGTATCTGTATATGACCAGATTTCCTTCATATGCTTCAATCAAAATAACATATCACAACAAACTGAATGGAGAAACAGATACAATAATCCAGTTTTCTTTTACTATAACAATCATTAAGCGATTGTAATTTTACTAATTTTTTTGTTTTGGAAAATATTTTTCATAAAAACTTGTTCTTTACTAACATATAATGGATTATTATTGCTATTTTAAATAAGTTAATATTTAAACATTTTCTTTAATTTTTGATATGGTAAATATTGATATATATCACTATTTTTAAAAAGTTTTGGGGTCTTTAATTTTTAAGAGCTCTAAAGAAGTCCTGAGACTAAAAAGTTTGAGAACAGTGGTTCTACAATATACTAGCACAGAGACGTAGTTGTAAGTTGCCAGTATTTGTGGGCAGTAATGGTGCCACGGACTTCCTCTCAACTGTGGAAGAAATTATAGCATGAACTGACAGGGAAAACTATGTTCTGGTAACTCCATCTCAACTGTGTATAAAAGAATGGGCCCAGCACGGTGGCTCACATCTCTAATCCCAGCACTTTGGGAAGCCGAGGCAGGCAGATCATGAGGTCAGGAGTTCGAGACCAGCCTGGCCAACATGGTGAAACCCCTTCTCTGTTAAAAATACAAAAATTAGCTGGGCATGGTGGCACACACCCGTAATCCCAGCTACTCAGGAGGCTGAGGCAGGAGAATCCCTTGAACCCAGGAGGTGGAGGTTGCAGTAAGCCAAGATCGCACCATTGCACGCCAGCCTGGGCAACAGAAAGAGACTCTGTCTCAAAAAAAAAAAAAAGAAGGGCTGCTACCACCACTTATCTGTATGCAAACAATAGACACTTTCTAAATTATTTTCAGAAACATGTTGAAAATATGAGCAAGGTAAGTTTCCTCCTTTACCAAATAATACAAAAGCAATATTCAATGCCCCCATTGTTATCTTAAAACAGGAATGGCAATTTTTTTATGTAAAGTTCCAGACAGTAAATATTTCAGGCTTTACAGGCCATGTGGTCTGTCACAACTACTTAACTCTGCCCTTGTAGCATAAAAGCATCCATAGACAATACATGAATGAACATGATTATGTTGCATTAAAACTTTATTTATGGACACTGAAAACTGGATTTCAAGTAGTTTTTACAACTCACAAAATATTATTCTTTTTTTGGATTTTTTTGGTAGTTCTTACAACTCACAAAATATTACTCTTTTTTTGGAATTTTTTTTTCTGCTACCATCTAAAAATATAAAAATCATTCTTAGCTCCAAGATGGATCTGGCCCATAGGCTGTGCGGTCTGCCACCTCCTGGCTTAAAACAACATCCTAATCCCAATAGTCCGTCTAACCTACCTTTTGTTTATTTTGTTGGGAAAGGGGGCTCTGTGAATTATCACCCATTTAATTCATGTTAAAAACCACTATGCAACTATTTCCAATTTCCAAAAGAAGAATCCCACTCAGGCATAGGAACACCCTGAAAACTAAACAAAACTGACAAAAAAATTGAACACTGCCTATAGCAAAAGTGCCAAATAGGTTTTACCTTCAGAGTCAATTCCAACCAGCATTAGTAATGGCTGCGTGGGGCACTATACCAAGAAAGATTTTGAGGATATTTTTAGAGAGGATCTCATAGTATTGGAAGGGAAGGGGAGCAGCATTAGTGTCTTGTATTTGCCATCCTAGTCTAGAAAAAAGCTAAACAAAGCGCCATTTTATTTATTAAAAAGATACTTCCACCATTTTTTTTAAGGTAAATAGGATTCAGGATGGTTTCCTAGATCTAAACTAGAGTGACATTTTTCATAAGTAGAAAGATAATGGCTTATGGGGAATGCTGTGACAATTTCCCCACCCCTCCTCAAGCTGATTCTGCAATCAGTCTCTATCCCATCAAGTCTCTAAAAAAACTCAATATAGTAACATAATGATTATAAAAATAAGTAAATTATATGTATTTTTATATTCTTAAGCTTACATTACAACTTTAAAGGTATAGTTCTAAAAAGGATGGCATGGTTATTTACGTATATTAAGTTTTAACGACATCTCCCAATTTAAAATTTTCTGAAACTTTAAATCTCTACCCACAGATTTATTCTATCAAAGTAACTCTAAATAGTTACTACTGACACTTTCAAAAGAAATAAATAAGTATAAAAGGTTTGCATGCAGGGTTTAGTACAGCAGTTCTTAACCAATGATGTGCATCAGAATCCCCTCTATATTTTCTCACATTCATGTCTGAGTGCCATTATGTAGGTCCTGGGAATGGGCAGCTGAAAAGTTTATTTTGAGAATATATATAAATATACACATACATACACTATATATATATATGCTACTATACATAGAGAGTACATGTATGTGTGTATACACACACACACACACACACACACACACACTATACTAATGGTGCCATGGACTTCCTCTCAACTACGGAAGAAAAAATAGCATGAACTGACATACTGCAAACTCTTCTGGTAATCTGTCTCACCTGTATTCTATAGAAGAAGGGCTGCTACTTCCAATGTATACAGAATATAGTACATGCCCATGTGTGGGGTTTGTTTGTTGTTTTTGTTTTTCTGCAAAGACCCAGTGGTAATCTAATTTTCCTCCCTACGTAAAACCCACCGGCTTAATAGACTTGGCCTGAATCTGGAATCTATTTCACAAACTGTGACCTTGGACAAGGTAGCAAATCCCTCACTACCTTGTTTCCACATCTGTAAAATCAAGCAGATTGATTCAATTTCCAAATTCTTTTCCAGAACCATAATTCACACTCAGTTTACAGTAAATCAGTAAGTCTAATCACACAATCTAGTATGAGTTAATTTATATAATAGTTCTATATTCAAAGTACTGCTTATGGTTTACTGACTAGTACTGACTGCTTCATTCTTCTTACCATTAAAAAAAATAGCAATACACAGAATCTGAAATTTAGTAAAATGTTTTACCATAACTCTGCAAAAGTCTACTTTTTTTTTTTTTTTGAGACGGAGTCTCACTCTGTCGCCCAGGCTGGAGTGCAATGGCGCGATCTCGGCTCACTGCAACCTCCGCCTCCCGGGTTCATGCCATTCTCCTGCCTCAGCCTCCCAAGTAGCTGGGGACTACAGGTGGCCATCACCAAGCTTGGCTAATTTTTTTTTTAGCTAATTTTTTTTTGTATTTTTAGTGGAGACGGGGTTTCACCATGTTAGACAGGATGGTCTCGATCTCCCGACCTCGTGATCGGCCCGCCTCAGCCTCCCAAAGTACTGGGATTACAGGCGTGAGCCACCGCGCCCGGCCAAAAGTCTACTTCTATGAGAAAATTTTCACCCCAAGCAACTGTATCTGAGGACAATTCAAGTTTTGTTTTTCAAAAACATGATTAATATATCAACACCAATTTTATACAACCTCTTCCAGAAACAAAAGAGACTTCCCAACTCATTTTATGAGACCAGTATCATCTCGATATCAAAAACAAAGCACAAAAAGAAAAACACAGACCGGTATCTCTCATTAACTTAGGTGCAAAAGTCCTCAACAAAATTTTAGCAAAGAGAATCCAACAACATATTTTTTAAAAGAAAAAGTATTATATCACAGCAAAGTGGGATCTGCTCCAGACATACATGGCTGTCTCAAGGTTCAAAAATCAATCATACAATCTAACAAATCAACAGACTAAAAGTGAAAAATCATATGGTCATATCGGTGGTTGCAGAAAAAGCATTAGATAAAATTGAATACCATTCATAATAATAATAAAAAAACCTATCAGTACACTAGGAATAGAAGGGAACTTACTCAATGTCATAAAAAGCACCTACCAAAAAACCTACAGTTGATGTCATACTTAACGGTGAAAGAACAAATGTTTTCACTGAGCTCAGAAACAAGTCAACAATTTCACTCTCAACACTCTAACACAGTACTGAAACACAGTACTGAAAGTTGTAACTACTGCAATAAGGCAAGGAAAAGAACTTAAGGGCATACTGTCTAGAAAGGAAAAAATAAAACTCCCTCTATTTGCAGATGACATGCTGGTATACAGAGGAATTCCGAAGGAATCTTTAAAAAAAAAAGAAGAAGAAGAAGAAGCAGTCCTGAACTAATAAGTGAGTTAAGTAAGGTCACAGGATAGATGAACAAGACACAAAAATCAATTGCATTTCTATTTGGTGACAATGAACAAGTGAAACTAAAATTAAAAATGCAACACCAGTTACGGTTGCTCCGAAGAAAAATAAAACACTTAGGTATAATTTAACAAAACATGTATAGGATCCCTATGATTAAAATTTTAAAATGCTGATGAAAGAAATCAAATAAAACCTAAACATTTGGAAACACAAACTGTTCATGGATTGGAAGATTGAACATAAAGATGTCAATTCTCCCTAAATTGATGTATAGGTGTAATGCAATTCATATCAAAATCTCAGCAAGTTTTACTGTAAACAAGTATATTCTAAACTTTTTTTGAAAAATAATAATGAAGTAGGAGAAATCACTACCCGCTTTCCTGACGTTAAGGCTTAAAATGTAACTGCAATAATAAAGACAGCAAGGTACTGACAGAGGCACAGAAACATAGATCAGTGAAAAAGATATAGGACCCAGAAAGAGATCTACACACAAACACGTCTAATTCGTTTTTGACAAATAAGCAAAGGCAATTCAATGGAAAAGGAATAGCTTTTCCAACAAATGGAGCTGGAGCAATCAGACATGGTTCAGGCAAATACATTTTGAATGTCCTCACTCTATTATTCCAGTAGTTCCAGAAGGCCCAGCTCTTGTAGAAAGCCTCCCAGAAAAACCTCTCATATGGTGACAATTTCCAAGTTTTCTCAAGGTATGCATAATAAAATCTTAAAAATCTTTTAATCAAGACTCCTCCTTCTCCCAAAGTGCACACTTCTTGCAATCCAATGTAATTGTTTTATATTTACTCACTGATTTTTAAATCAGTTGTCTATATATGTTCTTTTACATGTCAGAATTCCATTGGGGTTAGATTTAAGTGTTCTCACCATAAAAAATAAGTACTGCATATGTGAGGCAATAGATATGTTAATTTGTTTGATTTAGCCATCCCACAACTTATACATATTTCAAACCATGTTGATAATATATGCAATTATTTGTCAATTAAAAAATTAATTTTTTATAAAAATAATGATAGATACCTGATTTAAGGACCAGAGAAGATATATGAGTTAGAATGGCCTAAACTGACATGTCTTTATTTAGAAAGAAGATAGAAGGTGGTGATAGAATGGCATGTCCTTCACCAGACTGTCAGTTTCTTGCAAGCAAATAGTGTAATATTTTCATGACTGAATCCCTAATATCTAGCACAATTCTTGAAACTCAGAAGGCATTCAATTAACATTTGGTAAATTGACACATAGATGTAGTCAATCAAAAAATATCTGGATGTAGCTTAATATAAAATTAGAGTTCTTTTTTTCTTAAACTCTTCCATCTATTACATTCTTTAATCACATTTTCACTAGTTTCCCTTCTTTAAACTTTTTCTTTTTTTTTTTTTTGAGATAAGATCCCGCTCTATAGCCAAGGCTGGAATGCAGTGGTACAATCATAGCTTACTGTAGACTTGAGCTCCTAGGCTCAAGCGATCCTCCTGCCTCAGCCTCCTAAGTAACTAGGACAACAGGTATGTGCCACCACATACTGCTGATTATTTTTATTTTTTGTATAGATAAGGTCTTGCTATTTTGCCCAGACCGGTCTTGAACTCCTGGCCTCAAGAGATCCTCCTGCCTCTGACTCCCAAAGTGCTGGGATTACAGGTGTGAGCGAAGCACTCAGCCTTGTCTTCTTGTACAGTACAGTTATAGTTGCTTAGAATGTGTCATTCTCAATATGATGAAATACCTAAAAATTTTATCATTGGCATTAAGGAGTTTTTGTAGTCTGCAGCTTTGAATTATATCAATGTAAAACAAACGTTCCAAAAAGAAAAAAAAAAAAAATGATGCCACTAGGGTCTAAGACTATCCATCTTACTTGAGTTCTAAACACAAACGGTACTTAATGAATGATAAAATGCAAAAACACATTATAACAACTGAATAAAAACCCAATTACTACTGTTTTCCCTCTACTCTTTGAAACAGGTGGATGAAATGTAAATCTTTTAACAATTATCAATTTCACTACACTTTTTTCTGATTAAGATGACAATGTCTTTCATAGTCCTGTGACTAGCTTACCTATCACAATTCTCCTATGTATGCAACCAACGTTAAGCAGAAAAATAAGAACTGTTTCAGGAACTTACAAATTTGAGGAATTTCTGGAAAAACATTCTAATGCTGTCTGAAATCATCAAAAAGTCATTGAGAAATAGTATAAAGAGGTATGAAACAATCTCTTTCCTAAACTTGTGCCTACCACAGGCAACTTAGTCCTCTGGGAAGAGTTAATGAAGTTTCAAATGTAATAAATCCAACTTAAAAAGCAATTCTTGTTTCCCTTTCATGTGTCATTGCTCCTGCCACTTTGGGGACAAACCAAAAGTCCAAAGAATCAGCTATAGAAGATGGATTAAATTGAATGATGGTTTTAATCCAAAACATCTTACAGTATAATTTTTTTTAAAGTATCAAAAGTACTATACAAAAGAATGATTTTAGGTACTTGGAAAATTCTGGTATAGTACAATCTTTCATGGCATCAATCGGTAAATGAATACAGAATTTTATTAATTCAGCAGGTATTATTTAACAGTCTCTGACTATGCTTAATAATCATCCTACTGCCCAGAAACTTGCAAGCTACCATAAATAAATGAGTACCAGGCAAACCTCAACACAAAGGATTTCCCAATTTTCCCCAATAAAAAGTTCTTTTTTTAAATTTTTACCAATTTGAAATATACAAACCTTTCCATGTACATCATACAGTCCAATATATAATTGTATTAATTTAGTCTTATGAATGTTTTAAAATCACAAAGCACATAAATTTTACAAAATAACTTTATTCAAACTTTACCTACATCTTCAACAAGTATCTCGTTACTTTCTTTTTGAGTGATCTGTAAGTATCATGAAGTGAATAATCTTTACTTCCATTTAAGTTGTTCTGAGAAACAATACTTTTGGAAGTCATAATTCCATCATTGAAAATGTTTTTCCAAGCCACAAATATCCATTCACATGATTCTAAGATGGTTGGTTTTTTAATTGTGCTACAGGTACATACATACTATGATCTTCACAATGTAACTGCTTACACATCTCTTTTAAAAGTGATTGTAAAGGCTTTTTTCACAACAAATTATAAGAGTATAACTCCCTGCCCACAAATAATTTCTAATTTGTTTAAACTTTTATCTTTTCCCTTCTATCTATTCCCTCAGGAAACCCCTATAGACTTTTAAAACGAGTACTGACTGACATAATTTCAAGCTCATCTATCTTCTCCAAATACTATACTTCTATTCAAAATAAAATAATTGAGAGAGAGCTCAAAATATGAAAAACTTTTTAAGGACTCAAATATAAGATGACTTTTTTTTAGAAATTTTTTTTTATAGAAAACTTTGCTTAATACTGGACATATGCAGATGAAGTATCATCAGTGCCTAGCACAGTATAGGAATTCAGTTAAATTTGCACTAAATCAACAATTCACAAGGCCTAGAATAGAAAAAAGAGGGCTTTGCAGAGAAAATGTAACTAAAGCAGGGCTATTAAGGAGACACAGAACTGTAAGTTAAACAGAGGTTGGGAAGATGAAGACCAAATAAACAGGGTTGTGAATAACCAGAGTGTTTGACAAGACTGCCCTCATTGGACTAGAGCATTCTATATTCTGTAGTATTGGGTATAGTCAGGAGAGGTTTGGAAGTCATCAAAAGAATAAAGGTAGTATTTTAAAGATTAATCAGAAAACGATGAGTAAACTGTTGGAAGAGAACAAAACTCAGGACACTATACTAACTACCCAATAAAAACAAGGGGTATACAATATCTATGCTGATTAAATGGCCACAGGTATCAAATGGATTGTCAAATTAGAACACAAAGATGAAGCTTTTGCCTTCCACAGTCCCTTATTTGTTTTCCCTACGCATAAGAAACTAAAAGATAAAAATGATTTGGTTTATTGGGTTGGGTAGTTAGCTGTTTCTAAATGTTTTATCTTATAAACTTCTGAGAAAACAAAGCTTGCTTCTATACATAATTATCCTATGTTTCACTTCATTGCTAATTATCTTCCTAATATTTGTCTTACTGTCATGAAAGATACACTGTATATTGCCCAGAATAAGTTAGGCATCTTCAAAAATACCTAACACACAACAGAAAATTCTTTTTGCCTACAGCCACAAAATGTGTAGAGTATCTACAAATGCCCGGGTTTTAAGATTAAAATAGTTCCATGCAGTTCTCCGGCCCTAACTCATAAGATGAATTACATCAAAACAGGTACAAGTAAATACAAGTTTTAACTAGGCTGTGCAAAACAGATTTCTAATATTAGATGTTCTTCTTTGCGGGGAGAAGGGATAATGGTGACTGCAGCTAGAGGCCAATACTTGCAGCAGAATTTATAGGCTATTTTTTTGAATGCACAAAAAAACAAAATTGGGCAGAAATTTAGAAGAATAAGAGATAAAAGGTAAATTCTCAAAATCAGAACAGAGCTCCTAAAAAAGATTAAAGAAACAAACATGCACACAATAGTTCCTACTAGTTCCTACTAAAACCAACCTAAAAGTGTCAATTACACTGAAAAGACACTACCTACATTAAGGGTTTGTTTAGTTCTTTATTTTACTTGGGAAGATGCATGCCCTCTTTTTAATAAAACATCAATCTGTCACAGAAAGAGTAAAAATGGATCACTTCTGTTTGCTATGAAGATAAGGTGAAATCATCTTTGAGGAACCAGCAATGTTAAGAGTGAGAAATTTGAAAAACAAAAATAAAACAAAGCACAAAAACCTCATCACAAACATTTCCATCAAAGCAATATTTGGTCATTTAAAATCAGCTAATGAAGAAAATTAACAATATATATTACATAGCTTTAAATACTGTAAAAGATGGTAAGCTGATAATTCATAATGACCTTAAATAACAATGGATACAGAATCACTTAACAGGCCATAATCACCAACAGTTTTTTTCATAACTATGTTGCTTCAACTTTTAAGAAGCAAGATTATGGGTATTAAAAAAAAATCTAAATGTCTTGTTTATTACTTTTGTGTATTATGTAGTTTCTTTCCTACTTGAAAACTCATTTTGCCAGGCGCAGTGGCTCATGCCTATAATGCCAGCACTTTGGGAAGCCAAGGCAGGCAGATAACCTGAGGTCAGGAGTTTTAGACCAGCCTGGCCAACATGGCGAAACCCTGTCTCTACCAAAAATACAAAAATTAGCTGGGTGTGGTAGCGTGCGCCTATAATCCCAGCTATTCGGGAGGCTAAGGTAGGAGAATTGCTTGAACCTGAGAGGTGGAGGTTGCGGTGAGGTGAGATCGTGCCATTGCACTCCAGCCTGGGCAACAAGAGCAAAACTCCATCTCATTAAAAAACAAAAAAAAAAACAAAAAAAAAACCTCATTTTACTACACATTGAGTCTTTTGATATCCTTTCTCTTCTATATTGATACACATCCTAGAGGCAGTCACCTTTCCTGTTTGGCTGCCCTGGGTTGCTTTTAAGCGTTATGAAAAGTAACACTGTTCAAAAGTTATCATAAAGTCCAAAATGTCCCAAAAGACTTTTGATAGACAAGTTAGATATATGAAGAAAGAGAATAAATTTTCAAATAAAATTTCTGCATTGGCCATACAACATTTTAGGCCCTGTCAATCTAATTTTTTTTTTTTAAACTAAGCCCCTTCCCACCACCAAACAATCACTTCTAAAGGAAAACACAAACATTGTCTGGCATTCTTCCCAGAAATTCTTTTTCCTCTTGTCTGTAATACCCCATATACTTAGTACTTACTATCAGTCTGACAAAACATTACAAGATTCCATCCATCTAACTAAAGTAATATATTTCTATTACTAAACTAAAAGCACAACTAGCACAGAATAAACTAAAAATATAAACATTATATGTTGGGGCACTAGACAATGTGCATGTGGCATGTGTAAGGAGAGTAAAAATACTTGGAAGTCAACATTTAACCACTAGTTACTTAGGGACTTCTTTTTGTTGCTGTCTTCCTTTGAGACAGAGTCTCACTCTGTTGTTCAGGCTGGAATGCAGTGGCCCAATCTTAGCGGCTCACTGCAACCTCTGCCTCCCAGGTTCAAGCGATTCTCCTGCCTCAAACTCCCAAGTGGCTGGAATTACAGGCGCACACCACCACACCCAGCTAATTTTTGTATTTTTGGTAGAGACAGGGTTTCGCCATGTTGGCCAGGCTGGTCTTGAACTCCTGACCTCAAGTGATCCGCCCCTCTGGGCCGCCCAAAGTGCTGGGATTACAGTCATGAGCAACTGCATCCAGCCTTATTTAAGGACTTCTAATGTTAATTCCTGACAAATTACAAAGGCAAGCACCTAAAACGTATTTCGATATTGTTAACACTTAAATGACTAATTATCCCCACAGATGGCTCCAAATAAATACATATCTACCTGGATACAGACCAAAATTTGAATAACTCAATCAATTTCTCAAATCTCTTTCTTAAAATGCCTCAACATAAAGGTTTGAGAGTCCCAAAGAGAGTGGCAAATTTGTAATGGTAGAATTTCCTTTTATAAAAGAGACAAGCAGCCACCCTTTTAAAATAATTATTTATAGTTTGTTTCTTAATTCACTTAAATTGTAGATCCAGTTCAACACAAACGGTACATTTCTGTATTAACAAAATTTTTAGAGGACTTAAATTTCTTAAACCTTTCTCTAAATACAGAAGATACTCTACACAGGGCTTGTTGTTATTTAGTTTAGTAATTGAAGGCAGGTTAGTTAGCATCTTTTTTTTCTATCCTCTCACAAACTTAAGACTTTTGATAGACAAGTTAGATATATGAAAAAAGAATAAATTTTCAAATAAAATTTCTGTATTGGCAATGCAACATTTTAGGCCCTGTTAATCTAATATAAAAAAAAAACCCCCCCCCACACACACACACACACACACACACACACACACACACACAAAGCACCTTCTTCTTGAGAGGAGGAGAAAAAAAAAGATGCTAACTAACCTGCATTCAATTACTAAATAACTAGACATCCATTATAATGTTTTCTCCAAAAAGACCTAAAGGAAAGAAAAAAAAAATTCAAGTCACAGATACAGACACACTGATGTACAGGCAGAAAAATTACAATATGAAGGCATCAGAACCAAGAATCATTTCATTTTTAAAGGTAACTGTTCTAACACTCTTAAGAAATGACTTGACATCTTGTTGGGAAGAAATATACTTCAAATTGTTATTATTTGGTTGGTAGCCCAGAACAAAGACATTGATTTTAAAATCAACTATCAAAAAACTTCACTTTCCTAAATACAAAAAGTATATATAGAACAACAGGAACCAGGAAAAGAGCAAATCACAAAACTTCGGGTTTATCATTCAACGGAATAACACCTGGGACCACATTTAGGACTGCTTTGCTAGGACAGGCCAAGAAGGCCTGAAAATGTTCCAGATCTCAACTTCCCTGTGCCTTTTTAATAATTAAAAAGGGGGTACGGGAAATGGTTTTAAGAAAAGACCTGCTTTCTTCTCATTTTAACCAATATACGTAAGCTTCTCATAACATTATAAAAGGGATAGATTTCCATTAAACAAAGAGGGAAAAATAGGAGCCCAATGTTTTCCCCTTCAGAATGAGAAAATTTTACCCTTTCTAGCCCTTCCACCCCTGGGCAGGACACTTTGAAATCTATTCTGGTGACATGCTACAAGAAATCTTAGAGGACACTATGTCTTTCACACAGGTACAGCATCTTACGCATTCAACAAATATCTAATGCTGTCATACTAGTTGTAGGCACTTTGACACCTAGGTATTAAACAGAAATAGTAAAAAAGTAATTCCAAAGTTTAAGAAATAGCTAACTTCTTGAAAGGAAGAGAAAAATCAGAAGCTCAATTTTCAAAAGACACAACAAGTAGAAAGTAAAAGAACTCACAAATCTTTCAATAATTCTGAAACTCAACTAAGGCCTATTCTAATTTATCCTGCAACGTAAGAGAGAAGCAAAGAATGACAGACAAGTAACCAGAAGATCATAAAGACAGGATTTCAAGTACACATCTTTACCAATGTACTTTATTATTTTTAAAATCATGTTAATACCTCTGGAAAGAGTAGATTTTTGTCTTAAAACTGACTTTAGAAAATAAAAAGATTAATAAAGAAATATAAAAAAATGATTGAAGTATCCTGAGTTGGCATTAAAAAATGTTTACTGGGGCCAGGCACAGTGGCTCACGCCTGCAATGCCAATACTTTGGAAGGCAGAGGTGTGAGAATTACACCCAGGAGTTCAACACCAGCCTAAGCAACATAGCTATAAAAAAAATTTTTTTAATTAAAAAATGCTTACTAGTCATCACTGCTTCATAACACAGAGCAGCAACCATAACAGCTTCTTGATGGTAGGTAGTAATGATACCTTAGAAAGTAAATAAACCCTCTATAAAGGAATTCATACTAGTCATAAAGATATCACCCACTTATACTAGCACTCTTAATCAAAATAAAACCATGTTATCTAGCTTGTCAAATGAGAATTTACAGATAATTGAAACAACAACAAAAAAGAACATCAGGGAAGAGGTTTAAGGCATAAGCATTAGAATTAGAAAATCTAAGTTAGATTTTTAAAGAATGTGAGTGTCACTGGAAGGTTATTACTGCAAGTCACCAACATCTCTCCCTGCACTACAGCAACAGCCTCTAACTGGTCTCCCAGCTTCCATTTTATCTCATCCAATCAGTTCTTCATCCAGAAGTCAGACAATTTACTAAAGCAAACAAAATCAAGTCACTACCCCAACTTAAAGCCATTCAATGGCTTCCCACTACCCTTGGCCTTAAAATCAAAATCTTTAACAAATCTTACAGGGCTTTCCACAGTTTGGCTCTTCTTTAGCCTCAACTCACATCAGACAAGTGGATACTCTTTGAACATCAAACTATCTCAGGCCTTGATACATTCTTTCTACCACTTTCTCCCCATCCCTAACTTCCTTTTAATAGGTGAGATAATGGAGTGGAGTAAAACATTGAGAAAATGCTTGAAAAAGTTTGCTATGGTTTAAATGTTCACCCCTTCCAAATTTATGTTGAAATTTAATTGCCAATGTATTGAGAGGTGGGGCCTAATGGGTGGCGTTTAGGTCAGAGATTAATGCCCTTATAAAAAGGGCTTTTAGGAGTGGGCTGTCTTTTGTCCTTCTGCCCTCTGCCCTGTGAGGACACAGTAAACAGACCCACACCAGATGCCTTTGCCTTGATCTTGGAGTCTCCAGAACTGTAAGAGAAGAAATTTCTGTTCTTTATAAATTACCTCCTCTCAGGTATTCTGTAATAGCAACACAAAACAGAGTAAAACAAAGTTGAAAAACAGTTATCACCAGTTCACAAAATGAAATGAAAAAAAGCAAAATATCATCTCAAATTCGCAAATACTTCTTAAACCACTGAAAACAGTTTGATTGCATTTAGTAAGTTTGAAAAACATACATTTACCATATGGTCTACTCCCAAGAAACTATCATACTATTCTCTAAACTCTTAAAAAATTAAAATAATCAGTTAAGCTTATATTATTTTTCTATAACCATTACCTTTTCCTCCAAAAAAAGATTTTTTTTTTTTTTAAGATAGGTCTCTTTCTGTCACCCAGGCTGGAGTGTAGTGGCATGGTAACAGTTCACTGCAGCCTTAACCTGCTGGGCTCAATTGATCTTCCCACCCTAGCCTCCCAAATAGCTGGGACTACAGGTGGCTGCCACCACACCGGCTAATTTTTCTTTTTTTTGTATTTTTTTGTAGAGACAGGGTTTTGCCATGTTGCCCAGGCTAGTCTCAAACTTCTGAGCTCAAGCAATCCACCAACCTCGGCCTCCTGAAGTGCTGGAATTACAGGCATGAGCCACCATGCCCAGCCTAGGAAAGACTTTAATAGCCTTTCTCTAAAAATCCCTAAGTCACTGTAACACAAAACAAGGGCAGTCTTCCCTTCAAACTCAGAGAAAAGGCAACCAAAAATTTCAGATAAACATTCTAAATCAGATAAATATCTAAATCTAGTTCATAGTTCCTGGCCTCTTTCTTAATAAAAAAAAAAAGTAAAAGTCTTATTTGTAAAAGTCATGTCTGTCCACTTTAAAGGTAAAAACCTCAACCCAACACCTTTCAACAATCACCAAAGTTGTTTTCGATACTGGCTTACATAAGTACTATAAAAGAAGAGTAGCAGGAATAATAAAACCAGATTCACACACGTTTTTGTTTAATATTCCAAAGTATATTTAATTTAAATCTTTCACGTTTACAATTAAAAACATTTCCTCCAAATCCAGCTTAATTCTTTGTCTTGTAAACCAAAATAAAAAATTTTCCTCTGACACTTTTATAGTCTTGTTATATTAACACTGCCTAAAATCTAACAAAAAGACAGTTCTGTCCTATGTTAATTACCACAAAGAATTATTTTAATAGTAGCTCTATAGATTTTGCCCTCATAATTTAATGGAAAAAAAATCACATACTACAGGCAACAGCTTCTACTATAAGTATTCACATTTCTCTGTATAGTCGGTAATTGAGAAATACAGTTTTCAAAGAGTAAAAAAAGCAGCATGATAAATGTAAAGTTTAAAGCAAGGATCAAAGTTACAGCAGAACATAGATAAGACACAGCAACAAAACATGGACAACACAGCCTAGACTAGCCCCCTACAGAAACAGAAAGCTTTCATATAAACATCTGTAAAGCCTATTACTCACATTTAGTTTACAAATTTTATCAACTTCACTAATATAACTTTCACTTGAAAGGTCATGTTTACTTCAACAATAATCAATGACTGATAAGTTTTACTATCTATGTGAACTAATAAAATAAGAAAAACTGTTTACTAAGCAAAGAGTAAAAGCAATTTTTTTTTCAGGAAAAGTAGAACTAAAGAATAATAAACAAAGTTTAACTCCTTACTTTAAATTCAATAGTGGAAGAGTTAAATTAACAAGGTGATATATCTTTCTTTGCTTATGTTCTTCATGAGTTTGTATGGCATCCCTGACCAGGGGCCATGCTAATGTTTTCTCCATTATTCCGATATTAGTATACGTGCTGCCAAAGCAAGCACCTTGCTTATGTTTTAATAAAACAAATGTCTTGAAAAAAACTTTGTGACTTTTGTTAACCTATCCTGAATGTCATTCCCCCATTTCTTTCCTCAGAGAAATGTTTACATCCATCATTTTCTTAAAAAACAAAGATCCACAGAACCATAATAATTAGTGGGAACTGTTCCCAGTCTTCTATTAGTGAAACATTTAAACATAGACAAAAAAATTCTTACTAGTGGGCCACTGAAAGATACCAAAAGATTCAAAAAAGTTCAAATAATAGGGCACTTTTCTCCATGTTAAAAGCTACTTTTGGAACGCCAAAAACTAAATAAGGCCACAGCTGGTCAACTTTTACGTTCAGGTCTACTCAGAGCATAAAATCCTGCGATCAAGACATGTGTAGAAGAAAGTAAAAGAATAGAGAGACACAGCAGCTTTTACTAATAAGGCTACCAGTTATCCCTTTTCAAACTCAGTGGCGTATCTGTGCATTGAGGACATGGGGAAGGGACAGGAGCAACACATAGAAGAAAAGGAGACAAAATGTAGTTGAAAGGACAGAAGGAACAACTGTCTATCAGAACTGCTCTCAATTTAAGCAACTGGCTGGCAGATGAGTCAGGGGTCACCAATTCTAATCCCTGGCCTTCCACTAAATTTGAAGACCAATTCCTAGTGGAACTCATATATCCTCTCCTTGTTCATCACTTTAATCCACCTGCTCCAATTTCTAATGAAGAATAATTCTGCTTTTTAAAAACAAATTAAGAAGAGGAAACAACTGCAATGAAAGAGCCCAAGAGGAACTTACTTATCTACAGGTGTTAAAAGCCCTTATAAGTCTGATGAAGTGAATGACAGTGACAGGCTGATGAGAATTATGTCCCTAGGTGCCACACAGTCCAAGATCTCAGCCTTTAATATTAGCATTTTAAAAATATAAATAAGCAATTTATGGCATATACCTCAACCTTGAGGCATATGCCTCAAGGCATAATTTTGGGGTAAATACCTAAAAGAGAAAACAGCAACACTGGTATATAGAAAATGGGTTTTATTAAACCAAATTTAAATTTTTTGCTCAGTTTTGATACATACTTTAAATTTTCTTTTAGAAGCTGTTTTATTCATTTTGTATTTATACTATACAATAAAAAAGAAAAGCAAGAAGTCATGGAAGCCAAAAAAGTGAGATAATTACAAGAATAGAATAAGAGTGAGTAGACTGTTTAAATGAGGAAGAGGAAAGAGGACCAAAAACTGAGGACTGAAGGTAATGAAGGCAATGCCAGTATCATTTAATGCTTTTAAGAGGTGAACACTAGTGCTGTAGAAGATGCTTGCAAGAGCACAGTACTCGGTATCCAATAAAGCTCAATAGTTTTTCTTAATAGAAGTACTTTTTCTTAACATAAGTACACTGTCTATTCTATTTCTGCTTCCCTATTTTGCCACATAATCTTTTACAGTTTTCTGTGATAGATGGTAATGCTTCTAGATCCCTGAAGCTAACCTAAAAGGGAAGGCTGAGAAGTATAAACTTTGAGAGGTTACATGTCCTATGATCTTCCTTTTTATAAAAATGTTTTCTGTAATACTAAACACTTGTAACCTGTGGATGGTAGGTTTGTCCCTTTATCTGACATCTGTGCTAATATCATCTTCAGTTCCTATGTAAAACATACACCAACATACATGGATATGTACATTTATTTGTTCATTTTCAAGCTAGAAGCATACCATTCCTAATTTATTTCATGTAGACAGTACCTACATGTTTATGCCTCTGGAGGTAATAAGAAACAGAGCAATGTTTCTCACAGTGCACAACCTCCATCAAAATCATCAAAATGCTGATTTCCAGGCCTATTCCAGACCCACTGAAATTCTCTCAAAGTGTACTGTTCGTCTGGGGCTCTGCATTTTTAATAAGCAGTTTTTTTATTTCCACAGGGGAAAAAAGAGATTCTATTAGTTATGTGCAGGATTAAATAAAAATTTTTAAAGCACGAAACACTGTAATGAACACAAAGTAGTTACACTGCTCAATAAGAGAGCATATATATCTCTCTGGAAATGGAGAAAATGGGAGATTGTATTTTATCCCCATAAAGTACACTCATGGTAGGGTGGCTCTTTGTTCTGGGTTGGTTTTATCATTAATTGAGAGCAGAAGGGGTTAACTGATGGAAAAAGAGTATTATGGGTAGATTACAGATAATCCTTAAACAGAACAATCTACCTTAAATGATTAATGAGTTACAGAGACTGTGAGAAAAAAATTTATAATACTGACACACTCTAAACCTCTAAATTTAAACAGATATTAATATTTCAAATTATGTATCCATCTGGTTTGAACGTCTATAATCCCGCTTCACCTCTACACAACTAAAATAAGCAAAAAATTAAATGTGGATGAAAGAGATAAAAATAAGCTCATAATTTGGTGGACATGAAATTTGTCATCAAAAACAACTTAATGAGAACTATGATCCACCTAGACTCACCTAGTACAGAAAAGTCACTGCCCTTTAGATGTTATAATCTACAGGAGTCTTACCTTCAAATATCTTTTAACTTAAACCTACCTTTAGAAACTTAAAACTATCTTATTTCATCCCCCACAACAATCCTACGTTGTAAACAGGAATAGGTATTATTATTCCTACCCAACTCCTACTCTAGATTAACACAGTGCATAGTAGATTCATCTTGAACCAAACCAGATCTCAGAATCATCCATTCTAGTGGTTCTCCAATTGGATGTGATATGCAACAGCTATATTTGAGTGTTAAATAAAACTTCCTTGGCTCTACTCTCAGAGACTGACTGAGCAGCCCTAGTGTGCAGCTCAAGAATCTGTATTTTTATCTAACAACCAAAGTGATTCTAATGCCAGAGGTCCTCACACCACAGTTTGAGAAATAATCAAGTCCTACTAAGACCCAGACAGATGAAGTGATTAGGTCATTATATGGTGGAGCTGAGACTCAATCCCAGACGTCTGTCCTCATTTTCATTTTCAACACCAATCACAAAATGAGACTTAGAAACTTCTTTCTTCACCTAATAGGAATTATGTATAAAGAAATTTCATCAACTACTAATCAAGAGATTTCACCAAGCTGAACTCTGAAAACTGCTTTAAGGGGTAACAACTTAGAAGATGTGGTATAAACATGTATTCCAAGAAAACACGATGGTAACTCTTTTTTTTCCCTCTGGATATCCCAAACTAAGACAAATAACAGGAAGATGTGTCATACTAGTCAAAGTTGCTACATATATAATCTCATTTAATCCATGTAATTCTATGAAGTAGGTGTTTCTGCCCATTTTATGGATGAAAAAACTGAGACTTGGATAATTTTAACTTGCAAAGAAATACAAAGTTAAGTGGTCAAGACTGGATTAAAGTTAAGTGCATGAGCTCTTAACCACTTATATACTGTGACCAAAGTCCCTATCACTAGGTCCTATCTTATTTCACTGTCAAAGCAATAAATTCTGATACAGTATTCTGCCTAATCTTTCATTTGCTCTTAAGTCACCAAGAACTTTGTCCAGTTATTACTTTACAAAAATCAATCATTTACCTCAGACTCTTCCTCTCTACTATATTAGCATAATTCATCCTCCATGCCACCCTGCTATCCACATTATTCCTCTGCAATCAATTTTATCTGCTGATCTCAATGGTTTCTCTTGTGTTTCATGAATAACTACTTCTCTCCTCCATGCTATATAGATACAGCGTAGGCTAAAAAGCCCTTGGATGAAAAAGATGTTTTTCTTAAAAAGAACCAACTATTTTGGCCTTGTCATAGAATATTAACCATTGTCGAGTTCTGCCGTTTCCCATTTTCATTTTCTTTCGAATCTCTGCCATTCTCATCTTCCAAATGGTTTCACCATCATCAAAGTTTCATTTCACACCAGTTTCTGACTCTCTCCCAAAAGTATATAGATATCATTTCCTATAGAATTCCCTGCACAAGGTCTACCTTAGAGATTCATATTTGCTCCTCTTATGCTTCCCCAATTTCCTGGCATCATCACAATTTCACAATTTCACCAAATGCTCTAGACTTTAGCTGTCCAATACAGTAGCCATTAGCCATGTATAGTTACAGAGTCCTAGAAAAGTGGCTAATATGAATTGAGATGTGCCGTAAGTACAAGATACACACTGGATTTCAAAAAATTAGTACCAAAAAACCCACATTAATCATGTTCATATTGATTATACATTGAAATGATATTCTGAATATACTGTGTTGAATAAAATACATTACTAAAATTAATTTTATTTTAAAAACATTTAATGTGGCTACTAGAAAATCTGAAATTTCATTTTTTGGCTCATATTTGCTGCTTGCATTGCATTTCTTTTGCAGCACCACTCTAGACACTCCATAGTGCTAAACTTGATTGTCCCAATGACCTCATTATAACCCATGCCATATGAGGCATTCTTAGAACACAGCCACTCTATCTGTTCAATCATTTCCTCAATGCTATACCAACTAGTTCATCCAATTAAAAAATCTAAAATGATGTCTCATCACAAATAATGTATGTGGGCATTTCAAGGAAAACTACAAGCTAACACGAGTGTCTCCAACGCAAGTGTCAAACAAATGGGCACAGGTGTCAAACAAATGAACACATAAACCAACTTGCCTACCCTAGAAACAGTCCTGTCTTGTACTTGGAAATTACTCTCTCAAGTAATTTCTGGAACTTTTCTTATTGCTTTCTCTCCTGTGTACTTAAAATGTGCCTCCAAGAAGGTAAAGTAATGGCTACCTCTAACAAAGGAAAAAGAAAATCCTGGAAACTATAGAAAGACAAGTATAACTTCTACTAGTAAAATATCTATATGTAAAACTAAATGCATACAAAATGCTAGGAGTTAAAAGATGTGTTATTAAGAAAAAAAAATCATAATTTTCAGAAAGGATGCATTTAAACATCTACAACAAATCCTGCTCAACAAAATGACTCAGGGACAACAGACTTCTACCATGGTCATCTAGTAGTTTGTATGTCAAAGGAAGAGATCAAGCCAATACTTCTTTAATTGTATGGGCCAAGAAATACATCATTGACAACTTTCTTGAATTTGCATAAGTGGCAGTGATAAACCAAAACATCAAATAAAAAAATCACTGCAGTCTATTGCTGCCAGACTGAAAAAGGGGCAAGAGAGAGAAATGTCTGTTGAAAAGTATTCTGAAAATACTAAGCACAACATAAGGTAAGCTATCAATGCTTTAAATCAATTACATGACACATTGAATATCCATGATATTAACTTTCCATTAAGACATAATAAGCTTTTTGCATCAGCGCATGGCTTACTTTTAATTGGGCTTTACACACTACGGCTAATGTGCAAAAATAATGTATGACTTTTTTTGGTAGATGCAAAAGTGGCAGGTGGAACACACTTAAGAAGTGAGCTATCAATCATTAAAATTTTGCTCTGGTAGAATAAATACATATCAAACCACGGGCTCCATATTTTCAATGTTAACTCAAACGAGAAAATGGAAAATACGTGATCAGGTTTGTCACTATGTTGGGTAAAATAACTTGCATCAGAGAACAAGCAATCTTCATAAATAAAAATCTCTAATACAGTAGGCATTCAACAAATTATTTTTCTCCTACTCATGCCAAAGATCAACGAACAAATGAAATCAAGTCATAAGGAATGCAAATGGGAGAAAGAAACAAGAGAAGAAAATGAGCAGAAAAATTAACAAGATGTCAATTAAAAGAAGAGCAAGAAGATGGCAATTTAAGCAGCTCTATAGGTGACCCCAAAGAGTAGAAGGCAAGTTTGTCTTTAAAATGAAATCTTAACACATGCCTAACAAGGAGACTTAGTCCTCAGAATATTATACAATGAATTTTTCAATATATATCTGCTCAATTCCACTGAAACTGAAAAGGCAGTGCAAGGCATAAGAGCAGCTATTCTACACTTTTGCTTGCTAGAACATACAGCAAATAGCATGTTCTTTCTTTTTACTTTTTCTTCACAAAATATTGATATACCTGATATAAAAATATACTTATAATTTTATACATACCTACATAAATGCAGAGGCATCTAGGCTAGATATTCTGCAAATTTTCTTACTTGAATAAAACCATGACCTAAAAGCAGATCAAATTAAATTATTTCTTGATGTCCCTTCAGGTTCTTAGAATTTAGGTATTAAAATGCAAAGAAAATTATTAGCAGGAGCTAAGTGCAGAATAAAGCGTATTCAACCACTAATTTAAGTAGTATTAATATATTAACTTATTGGCATTTACTCAACATTGACAAAGAGAAAGGAAAAACAATTTCTTCCTAGCAAATGTATATCTAAAAAAAAAAATCAAGTCTGAGAACCAGAGGACTTTTAACAAAGCAGGGGAGGCACCTTTCCACACATGAGCTCTGGGCACAGGAGAGGAGACCGAGCTTGTAACAATAACCATATCTAAATGCTCAGAATATGCAAAACATCATGGAAACACACCAAAAGAAATAGAAGAGTCTTTTTCTGCCCTTGGGGAATCTGCAATTCATTCTGAATATCAAATATATCAAGAATTTAGAAATTTATTGAAAATAATTTATAGCTTATTGGCAAACAGAATACATGAGGAATGTGAATAAAGACTAAAAGGAATAAAAAAGATTAATTAAAAAAGGCTTCATAGAAGCAGTATATGAAAAAGATTCTAGCTATATTTGGAAAGTATAAAAAGAAGTATATAAAGAAGGAAGAGGGTACTCAGGGAAAAGAATGGCACATATGCAGAAAGCAGTCTGTACTGAGAAGTAATGAAAAAGGAAACTCATTAAAAGGGAAGAAGGAAAAATGGGGTCGTCTTCACGATATAGTCAGTGGATTAAACAGGAGAATGAAATGAGATAAATCAGGGTAAACAGTTCTGGCAACTAAAAGACTCACGACAATTATCTATGATATTCAGAGTTACTGCATACTGACTTTATAGGTTACCAAGCCTGCAGACGTAAGGGTTAACGCATAGATCTCCAATATTTAGTGCCAACTCCATACCGGGCAGCCCACAGGGTACTAGACAGGCCAAAGAATTGTACGAAATGTGACATCTGCTCTCAAGACTCAAACACTCTAACAAGAAAAATCAGAAGTGGCATGTTAAATTCAGCATTCTGGCAAGGTATACTTCACCCAAAGACTAAATCAAAAAAGGGCAGATACATAGAGTTATTTCATATTAAAAGTAGCATTTTTTATTAAATTAATAACAAGTAAAGATGATCAAGTAGAATATTAAAGAGAGGAAAAAATAGGCCAATACTTAATGTAATGTTATGCTAATCACAATGACTAACAGGCATTTATGATATAGTAGGTTTTCTTATAGGTCAGACATTTTTCACTCTACTAATTTTTTTCTTTTGCTTTAAAGAATACACCACATCAAGACCCTCTCACACACCTGACAACACCTTCACATCCCCCCTCCTCATACATCCTCCCATATACCCCTACACCCGCCTATACCCCTTCATACAGCCCCAAACACCTTTCCAACTCTTTTACTCTGACATTCAAGGACCTACATAAATAACCTGGCAATAATTTACCCTCCCAACCCAGTTCTAAACCCTACAACTGCAAACATACTGTTCTCACTGTCCCACCCTATCTTAGTTCATGCCCCTTCCCTTGCCTTCCCTGCAACTTCTCACCCCCTCAACCACAACCACTTTTTCAGCTATATAGATTTTAACTCATCTTTCAAGGTTCACTGAAGTCCCATTTCCTTCATGAAGCTTTCCAGCCTACTTTGCCTCTTGATTTTTCTTTGTCCTGGATTTCTTAGTTACTCAGCTGGTATTCATCTGGTTTCTCATGCAATTTTGCATTTAAATATAAACTATATTGTAACATTTACTGTTGATTTAAATATAGAATTCTCCCTTCAACTAGAGCATAAGCATAGGCCACAGCTTTCTGTTTTCTCCACAGCAACAAAATAAAAGGCACACTGCTTTTCAATGGCTGTTACCCTATATGTTATTCCCCTATTTAACCTAATCTTGTCTAACAGTTCCCCAAACACATTCAATCCCTGGATTTCCTTCCATAACTTCACAACACCACATTTAAACACACCCAAACACAACTGCGAGGGTCTTGCAATCATAAACTAGATTATTGGCTTAAGGGAATAAGCAAACGTCAAGGAAGAATAGTCAGTCTCTCTTATGAATGATGCAAAATCAATTTCAACACTTTTACAAATAACCTGGAAAAGCATACGTATATTAACACTTCCAGGTTTATCAATTTCAACAAGCAATTCTGAACAGCAAGTTACCAGCCAAAAGGAAACAAATGTAGAAAGTTTTCTAAGGAATATGAAAGTAGGTGAGTATTAGAATATTTTCTAATATTAAAGAAAAAAATAATGCAAGGTACATTATTAAATAATTATCTCTGAGAGAAAACAAATCTAGAACTCGTCAAGGACTGCTTTTAAAGATATGAAAGAATAGTGACAGAAAGTACTTATACCCAAAATGGGCAACATGCTATAATCTTTAGGAAGATAACTGAAAAAAACAAAAACAAAACATCTTATCTTTAGGAAGGAAACTGAAAAAAAAAAAGGCTGGGCATGGTGGCTCACGTCTGTAATCCCAGCACTTTGAGGGACCAAGACAGGAGGACTGCTTGAGCCCAGGAGGTGGAGACCAGCCTGGGCAACATGGCAACACCCCTATTTCTACAAAAAAAACTGAAAAATTAGCCAGGTGTGGTGGCATGCCTGTGGTCCTAGCTTCTCAGGAGGCTGAGGTGAGAGGATCGCTTGGGCCTGGGAGGTGGAGGCTGTAGTAAGCCATGTTCCCGTCACTGCACTCCAGCCTGGGCTACAGAAGGAGACCCTGTCTCAAAATAAATAAATAAATAAATAAATAAATAAATAAATAAAATAGAAACAGAAATGACTAAAACCTTGGGGAAAAAAAAACCAGATTATCCACATCAGATACTTCCAGAAAATACAGAACCTTTCCTCAAAATTCAAGAGTTGTTGTTACTTTCTACTTTTTAACAATATACAAAGGTTGCCCATTGCTACAGTGGAAAAAAGGAAAGAAAAATCTGAAAACACGGCATCCCAGGCTCCATTTCATCTGTGCCCAACTTATTTTTCTAACATTATCTGCCATTACATTTTCTACCTCTTCTCTCCTGTCTAAAAGGAGTTTCCAGCATTATCTATAAATATTATCATCTTGACTGCCTCAAAGCTCTTGCGTATGCTAGCCGCTCTGTATAGAATCCTCTTCCCCATCAAAGTGAACTTGGTGACATCCTATCATTCTTCCAAGGTCCAGTCAAATGCCACTACCTCCTTGTATTACTCTTTTCACATTTCAGTGAACGTGAACTGGGCACCGATTCCACCAGCACTGAGCCACTCACGGAGGATACAGAGATGAATAAGAAAAACTTGTTAAGTTCTAAAGTGAAGAGAGAGAAGTAGAGAAAATATCAATAATGTAGAAAGTGTAACAATCAGTAAATGAGTAAGGTGCTATGGGAACACAGAAAGAAGCATCTAACAACTTGCTAGGGAAGAGGTGAGATAGAGGTGTCCCACAGTAATTGCAGGAAGTACAAAATCAGTGGAGTGTACAGGCACAAGGCACAAGGGTAGTAAAGATCAGAAGTCTTCTAGTGTTGTAAGATTAAAGTGGGAGGCAGTGAGTGGCAGGAAATGAAGCTGGAAAAGAATAATCCTGGGGGTACTGCGTGTATTGTTTAAAAACTTGACCTTCATCATTTGTAAGTGACAAGAAGTGAGTAAGGGGTTTTAAGAAGTTAACTGTCAGGGGCTGATCTGTACATTTTCATAGATCCCTTAGTTTCTGTAATCTCCACGGTTTCTAGCAAAGAGTGTGGAAGGGAAGTTTTCTGTTTCCCTGGTGCATTTTTGTTTGCTTTGTTTAGTTTCTGGAGTAAGGGAGGAACAGGTCCACTTAAAGAGTCCAGATACGAGATGGTAAGGATGGAACTAACACATTGGTAATGGAAAGGAAGCGAGTATAGACTCAAGAAACACATGGAAAGTCAAACTGACAGAACTTAGTAATTGCTTGGATTTTGAAGAACATTATGAAGAACACGTTGAAGATGGCAGCCAAGTTTCTGGCTCCAAATGGTTTCAATTCTAATTTTCCCCTTTCTGTAAGCTCTCTCCTGAACCCAACTCTTAAGCACAGAAACATCTCGACTGGCTTTCTTCCCCACCTCTTTACATCCCTTCTTAGCCAACATTTCTTGAAAAGTAATAGACCACAGCTGAAACCACTTCCTCATCTATATTTCACTACTCATCTCCTACAACATGGATTTTGTCTCCACCACTTTACCGAAATGTCTCTTGGTAAAGTTACAAATAATCTCCTAATTGACAAATCTAGTGGTGACTTTTCAGGCTCTACCTTATTAGAGCTGACATTTTTTTAATACTATCTCCATCTAGATTTCTTACAATGAAACGATACTTGTTTTCCTTCTACCTTTCTGGACACACCTTGGTCTTCTCTACAAGCTCTTCCTTAACTTCTCTCCCTGCTCTAAAAATGACAGCATTCCCCAGAGTTAGATCTTTGGTCTCTTTTCATTCCTCATTCTGCCTAGTTGATTTCATGCTGTACATCTATTGGCTGAATACTCAAATCTCTCTGTCCAGCTTAGATCTACCTCTATCTACTTATTTGATATCCCTATCAGAATGGGCCACAAGTACTTTGAACTCAACTTGATAAAAACCTAATTCATCTCTTCATTCTAAAGCACTGAATAATAATAGTACTCTTCTGCTCAAAATGGCCCTTCCACAGTCTTTGGGATGAAGTTAACACTCCCTAGCAAATCCAGCCCCTCATAACCTGACCCCTACCCACCTCTGCAGACTCGTCCCCCATCACTGCTCCATCCCCCATATATGCCTTAAGATCTCAGTGTCCTGAACTAATCTCAGTTCCTCAAACACATAACAATTATTCATGTGCCTGTATAAATTGTTTCCTCTGCATTTGGCCATTCTTGGCTCCTTTAATCTCTTTCTTCTGAAAGTACAGTCCCTGAACCAAGCATGGCATCACTGGGAGCCTCTTGGAAATGCGGAACCTCAGGCCCCACTCCAGACTTAACAAATCAAAATCTACATTTTAACAATATCTCCATGTGGTTCCTATGCATATTAAAGCTGGAGAAGCACTGCTTTAATCTATCATGATGGCTACGGCAATATACAACAGGTATCACTGAAAAGGACAAACCCAGCACACGCCACTTTCAGAGTCTTAGTCTAAATCATTCCCTTACATACACTGCTTTGAATGAGTAGTCATGTATTTCGTTTGTTATTAACTTCCCTGTTTTCTCAGTCACTTCTAACCCTCTGGCTTTAATGCTTGATACCATTTTGCCGGCCATGACATTGGCTCCTCTGGGCCTACTCTCTCACTGTCCTCAGGCCTTGGAAAACTTGTCCACACTGAGCTGTCCCACCACCAGGGAGCAACTCACCAGGCCTGACAGAGAAAACATAAAATATTTCTCCCTCTCTATTTACCTGGTGAACTCCTAATCATCCATCCTTCAAGATCACCTCAAGTGTCCTTGTAGGAAAAATTACCTGACCCCACTCCAAAAGCTGCTTCTGCTACCCCAAGGGACTCTAACATAGATTCCATGTGCTGCATAAATGCCAGTTTACTAATCATTTTCCTCCCACTAGGCTATGAATCCTCTAGGGTAAAGACTGTGTCTTATTCATCTCTTCTCCCAGTTGTGACATATACTTAATGTTTACTAGATGACTAATAAATAAGTTTGGAGCTCAGGAGGGAGATCAGAATCAGCAAGGTAACTCTGGACATCTCCTACACTTAGTCAAAAAGTGAAGATGAGATGGGATTACTTCAACAGGAAGGGTATGTAGAGCAAAATTCCTTTAAGGATTAAACTCTGAGAAACAGCAACACAAAAAGGATGGGCAGAATGAATACTGAGGTAGCAAGGGGCTACAGAATTGGGAGTGTAACAGGACAAGAGAACTTTGAGAAGGAACGGGCAGACAATAGCGTCAAACTTACAGAAAAGTCAATTCATAATCAAATATAATAAGAATGCTTTAGATTAGGCTACTAAAAAATCCTTAATCTTTGAGAGAATTTTGTCACTTACTTTAGGTTAACAGTTGCTTAAAGAGGGAACAAAAGGTACAGATGTGGAGCCACATACAGAGGAATCATTTGAAGAAACTGGATGGTGAGAGGAAAAAGGAAGACTTTCATATTAATTTATTCAACAGTATTTATTGAGCACTGGACACTAGGACTGTGGTAATAAACACGAGGGCCACAATCCCTATCCTCGTGGTGCTTGTATTTTAGCAGCAATAAATTCAGAAAGAAACAAGGCCAAGAACCAAGACTAGGTGGAGTAGAATCTGAAATGCATCCCCAACCTAGTGAAGTCCTAAAAGATAAGCCAAGCCTCCCAAAAAAAAAAGTCACTTGGTGTCAGATATCATTAATTTTAGTAATCAATGTGTCTCATGTTTTTATATTGCATTTTTAGTTTCAGAATGTGTATTTTTAGAGCATATGGTTTATCATTCCAAAGTGACTGTTTTCTTAGACAATTAAAAACTTTACACTCTTTTTGTAAGCTCCATAGTACCTGGCACAATGAGAAGAACATAACAGGGTCCCCTGAATTGTTGGTTGATTTCAACAACTAAATGGATTATTGTTTAATTATAATGGAAATTATAACTAAACGGATTATGGCTATATTTGGTTTTCTATAAATTCCATCCCTTAAATTCAAATCAAGTCCCTAGGAATTTGTTACTTGTCTTCACTACTCCTTTGCCATCTTTTATTCATATTCCCTAGACTAAAAAACACAGATAAGAAATTTCCCTTTCTTCCTATTCTCTTCATATCTCAGTTTCTGCAAGCTAATCAATACTTTAAAAGTTACAATAACAGGCCGGGCAACGTGGCTCACACCTGTAATCCCAGCACTTAGGGAGGCCAAGGTAGGCGGATCACCAGGTCAGGAGTTTCAGACCAGCTTGGCCAACATGGTGAAACCTCACCTCTAAAAACATACAAAAAAAAAATTAGCTGGGCGTTCTAGAGCGCACGTGTAATCCCAGCTACTTAGGAGGCTGAGGCAGGAGAATCGCTTGAACCTGGGAGGGGGAGGTTGCAGTGAGCCGAGATCGCGCCACTGCACTCCAGCCTGGGTGAAAGAGTTAGACTTCCTCTCAAAAAAAAACAAAAAGTTACAGTAACAGAAAGTTGAGGTCCTTCAATTAGGAAAAACAAAGTATGCTACATCATTTAATCAATTTGTCTTAAAAAATAATGTGAAGAGGGGAACCACAAATCCTAATGCCAGAACTATTCATACTTATCTAGCGTGTTCTTCCTCACTCACCCAACACAGGAAACAGGCACCAATGAGCAATTAATAACCACTAACATTAAATTATGTTCTAAATATGAGTCAAAAGCAACATGGATTTGTTTTCTTCTACATGAGCAAATTTCAACTAATTCAACTTCTCTGAGTCAAGGTATAATCATTTTAAGAAGATGCATTTACTTTGAACATTTGATTCTCTAATTACTCAAGTGGTGATCAGAGCAAATGAATTCTGACCTAGTTCTGATTCTGGCTCACTATATAACCAAAAGGAACAACTTCTGTTACTCAGTTTTTAAGCAGCTATGGACAATTACAGCTGACCCTCAAACAACCCTCAAACATGGGTTTGAACTGTGTGAATCCACCTGTATGCAGACTTTCTTCTACCTCTGTCATCCCTGAGACAGCAAGACTAATCTACTTCCACTTAATAAAGAGTAAAAATATTTTATCTCCCTTATGATTCTTCTTAATAGCATTTTCTTTCCTTTAGCTTCCTTATTGTAAGAATACAATATAACATACAAAATAGTAAGTATATGTATAACACATATAACATACAAAACATGTGTTAATCAACTGTTTATGTTATCAGTAGGGCTTCCAGTCAATAACAGGGTATTATTAGTTAAGTTCTGGTGGAGTCAAAAGTTATATCTGGATTTTCAACCTCACAGGGGGTCAACACCCCTAATCCCCACATTGTTCAAGGGTCAAGCAGTGTACTTTCATTTCAGAGGTGGAGAAAGCTCTGCTATATCAGCCACAGGAAACAAATAGACCATCATTCACCTCAATTTGATAAGTCAGCAGTTTTTACCACATCATAGGTTTCAAGGGGTACTGGCAACAGTAGCTGCTGTTAACTTGAACAGTACAGAGAACCTTGGCAGAACAGGTTCAAAAAACATCACACAGTCCTGGAATTGGTAACTCATTATTTTAGCATAGTAGATTCCAAAGAATAGATGTAAGCCTTACAGACCTAAGTTCTGCTACTTACTTAGTTACGTAACCTTAGGCAAGTCACTGAGTCTCAGTTTCCTTATCTATAAAATGGGGATAACAATCATCTTGTAGGGCTAGTCAGGCACATTAACATGAAAACTTAATAGCACTTAGCAAGGTGCATGCTATAAGTGGTGGTTAATAATGACAGTTTTAACAAATGGTAATCATTAGCAATACTATTGTTATACATAATGGTTGTGCTGTGACATAACTCGCCAGTTCCAATTTTGACCCAAGTAATGTAGTAATGTAAAAATAATGTAAAATTCTGGCACACGTGTAATGAGACTGATCTAGCAATGGACTGTTAGAAAAACAATTTTTTTTTTTTTGAGACGGAGTCTCGCTCTGTCACCCAGGCTGGAGTGCAGTGGCGCAATCTCGGCTCACTGCAACCTCCGTCTCATGGGTTCAAGCAATTCTCCTGCCTCAGCCTCCCCAGTAGCTGGGATTACAGGCGTGTGCCACCACACCCGGCTAATTTTCATAGTTTTAGTAAAGACGGGGTTTCGCCATGTTGGCCAGGCTGGTCTCAAACTCCTGACTTCAGGTGATCTGCCCGCCTCAGCCTCCCAAACTGCTAGGATTACAGGCATGAAGCCATGGTGCCCTGCCCAGGAAAACAATTTTAAATGTTCTTAATCAAAAGCAAAAGTGATTGAGAAAAGCACATCTGCAGCAATCAATGGCAGGATTTACCTACAAATTTACTTCAGGCAACAATTAACATGTGGATTTATAGTTACAACATCAAGCTAGCCAAGCAAGACCCCCTACTCCAAAAAAAAAAAAAAAAAAAAATCTGCCCTAGAATTAAGAGTTCTCTTTGGTGCTTACTATTGCTATATTGCTACTTCTGGCTCCCCAGACTCTAAACATGAGTTTCTGAAAGTGTGGTACAAAAATTATCTGCAAAGCAACCAACTCTATAAATCACTGCAAACACTAAGGGTGGGAGACAGCGGAAGAGGACTCTCTAAAAGCTAGAAAGCATTTTTGGCTACTACAAAAGAACACTGAACTTGAAAATCAGGGTTTTAGTTCTAGCTCCACTGATTAGTGACTTCAAGCAAATTACATTATCTCAGGGTTTGAGTTAAAACAAAACACAGAACCTAGTTCAAACAGGCTCAAATAGGATCAACAGAAACAGACATGAAATCACTTAAAAAACTATAAAACATGGAAACTACCCAGAAATGTTAATATTCAGATGCTGAGAAAATAAAACAAGATACCCTTTTAGAAATTTCAGTTATTCCCCTCTCACATTTGCACTGCTTTATCTTTCTCTCACTTTGGAAAGAAGGTTTTCAGGTGCTCTCATTCGGGAATACAGGCTGAATATCCCTTATCCAAAATGCTTAGGATCAGAAGTGTTTTGGATTTCAGATTTTTTTTTCGGATTTCAAATATTTCAATATTTCAAAATATTGGTGGTATACCAGTTGAGCATCCAAAATCTGAAAATCTGAAATCTGAAATGCTCCAATGAGCATTTCCTTTGAGCATCATGCTGTCACACAAAACGTTCCGAATTTTGAAGAATTTCAAATTTTGGATTTTCAGATCCGGCATGCTCAACCTGTATACTACTGAATGACATGCTACTTTACACTTTTCTGAAAAGATCCTCCCCAAAATCTTTACATAAAACAATACCAATAAATTACATAATTGAAAATATTAGTATTCTTCCCTGAACACCAGATGATGTTCTAGAATTAAATCAGAGTCAAATAAATATAAATATTATAAATAAACACTACTTGCATCCTAAACAAAACAGCATGGCCATCTACAAAGGTACAGTTTCTCAATAAATATACTGGAATGTCCTCAATATTGTTAATACATTCACTACATTATAACTTGTTCATATTCAATAAATAGTTCAGAGCTTGACACTGGTGGGTAACACCAACCAGCATCAGCAATTAATATTTATCTAGTTATTTAGAATGCTACATGTGAGAAATCACTCAAAGCACTTTGCATCTATCAACTCATTTACACTTTATAACAACTGTTATAATATAGTAGGATATTAGGATAATAAAGTAGGATATAATATATTAGGATAATAAAGTAGGTTACCCTTATTATCTCCATTTTCCAGATGAGGACCAGGCATCTGGCTTCAATACTCTTAACCTAAGCTGAACACTAACTTTACACTGAAAAATCTGTAACAACTTAGTGGGTCAGCTGGGAGCCTGACACATTAACAAGATATTATAATACAGAATGGTAAGCAATACTGAATGGGCAAGTGATGGGCTAAAAAATACTAAGTCTTCAGATACTACTACATAGTTAAAACTTATTCCCTATGAAACAGTAATTCCCATTGTAAAAGCAAGAATCCCAACTCGGCCTGGGGAAGATGAACACATTCTGTAAGGATCTTTCATCTTTCTGTTCAATTAACCAACCTGTCTGCTATGGTTCTGTTACTTTCCTAGTGAAGAAGAGCCTTCCCATCAATCTTTTTCTTCCCAAAACCATTCCAAATCAAGGTAGAGATCAGAATGAGGCATAAATTAGTTTTTACCAGAAACTAAGAAAAAGAGATTTCTTAAAAGACATACATTATGATTTTTAAGTACTTAAAATGGGTAACTGACTCTGGACTAACCAAGTGTTGCTTAAGATAGGCTTTCCCTTAATATAACTTTAAAAAGAACTATTTTCAATTAGCATATCAAAGCTACCAATTTCCACAGCCAAGACTTCTGCTTGTAACACAATTAATAGCAGGCCCTGTTTTACCTACACCCACTTGTAAATTGCCACCTGGGAACAGCCAACCCATCTGGGTGGCCAGGTGGCCCTGCTACTTGGGTTTCCCTCCTCATTCCCCTTTCAGCTAAAGACATGATTATATTACCCTTCCTCACTAAACCTCATCCTCAATTCCGTGCTATTTCTAGCATGAGTTAAGAGCCCAACTGGTGGTGAGGAATGAAGGAGCAGGGATAGTACTACAGAGGGCAAAGAAGCAAATAAAGGTGAAATCCCTCCTTTCTTACATACTACGTCATCCTTTCTACTGAGTTCCTAACCGCTCTCTTCACACCTTTCAGTGGCCCTGTCTTATCACTAAAACCAATGCTTTGTCTCAAGAAATCAGTGAGCTGTGGCCAACTGGAATAATTTTTGCCCTCTAAAACACAAAGGAAGTCGTACATAGCTCCTTTTCCTACAGGAAAAACAACATGGTATAATGGAAGAAGAACATATTCTAAAATAAGGTGAGCTTCTGGTGAGCTTCTGTTTCAATCTCAGTTGTGAAGCTTTTTATCTGTATGACCCTGTTTTCTCATCTGTAAAACAGTTAACTACCTCATAAGGTAGCTGAGTACCAAAAACGTACTGTAGCAAGAAGTCAAGAGACTGCCTTTACATTTTTCATGTGCCTCATATACAGTAAGGGAAAAACAAAAAACAAAACAAAAAAAACTCAGAATCAGTACCCCAAACTCTTGGAACACAGGTTGTCAAACTTTTCTGACCACATAGCGCAGTAAGAAATACATTTTTCACTGTGACCCGGTACATACACACATACAATCACACACACAACTGAAGTTTCACGAAACAATACTATGCTATGGGTGATTCATTCTAATATTTTCTATTTTCTTTCCTTTTTTTTTTTTTTTTTTGGTGTGTGGTGACCCTCTACACTGATTTTATAACCCTCAAATGGGTTGTAATCTGCAGTTTGAAAAGAAACTACTTTGCACTCTTCTCCCTCTCCACCTTTCTCCTCCCATGCCCTCCTAACCGCACACAGAAAGCTCTTTTTAGTTTTGTTGCCATTCCACCCTACAGGAGCCCCTAGAAGAGTATTTCCTAGGATGCAAACCCCAGCAGGCAGAAGAGAGATCAGGCAAGAAGGAAATTGTGACAGTGCTGGGGAGAACATGTGCTGCTTCTGGTCCAAGAAGGAATACTAAACCTATTTTCCCTCAGAGACAGAGTTATTCTTGGGGGTAAAACAAAGTTGTATTGCTAGACTAAAACACTGGAAGTAAAACAGGATTGTGGATTAGTCTAGGAACTTAACCTATATATGTAACAATAATTCTATAAAAAAAAATGCTCCCGAACAAAGTTTTTTAAACATATTTCTAAGTTGGGGGAGGGGTGCCACCTATACAATGTCCAAGAGATTGGCAAACTACAGCCCACAGGTCAAAATCCAGTCTGTATACAGCCCCTAAACAATGGTTTTTACATTTTTAAATGGTTGAAAAAAAATCAAAAGAATAATACTCTGTGACACATGAAATTCAAATTTCAGTGCCCACAAATAAAGTTTTACTGGAACACAGTGACACTGGTTTATTTACATATTGTCTGACTGCTTTTGTGTTACAGCTGGCAGAGCTGAGAAACTGCAAAAGGGACTGCCTAAAATACTATCTGGCCCTTTACAAAAAAGTCTGTGGACCCCCATTCTAAGTGCTCGAAAGCATTCAACATTCATTGATAAATATTTGTTAAGCATCTGTTATGTGCCAGGCATGGAGGAAACTACATTATAAGTCTGATATGGCCCTTGTCATAAATATTAATGGAAGACAAGTGAAAAAAAGCTCAGAGGAATAAAAAGCAGTTGGTTTGTTGTAGGAACTACCAGAGGGCCAATACGGCAAAAGATAAGGATGGAATGGGGCCATATCATACAGAGCCTTTAAGGTCACTGTAAGGAATAAACCCTCTAATATCTAATATTTGGTTGTTTATGGAATTAACCCCTTTATTTGCAGACAGCCTAAAGATAAATGTCAACCCATCAGGCATCATAAATTCTGAATTCGAAGTGCTGGTATAGTTCCCTTCAATCCTTCCTATTACTCTCTACTCCTTGAAAAACATAACCGTATTAATTATAAATATTTGGCATAGCATTTCAAAGTTTTAAAGGTTGCATGTTCAGCAGAAAGTAGGAGAGAAGAAAAAAACTTTAAGTTGCATGTATGGCCATAAAAGTGAACGAGCGCATGTCCTTCGCGGGGACATGGATGGAGCTGGAGGCCATTATGCTTAGCAAACTAACACAGAACAGAAAACCAAATACCACATGTCCTCACAAGTGAAAGCTAAATGATGGGAAGACATGGACACATAGAGGGGAACACTAGGACCTATGGGAGGGAGGAGGGAGAGGATCAGGAAAAATAACTAATGAGTACTAGGCTTAATATCTGGGTGATAAAATAATCCATAAACCAAACCCCCATGACACAAGTTTACCTATGTAACAAACCTGCACGTGTGCTCCTGAACTTAAAATAATTTTTTTTTAAGTCGCATGTATATATGTTTATGTGAGTACGCTTGGGCTTGTGTGTGTAGCCTTTGATACTTACTCAAATCTCTGAAGTAGGTACTATAAAATAGAAACTAAGGTAATGGAATTTTCCCAAGTTCACATGATATCCCACACTGTGGTAGACAGGCACAACACCCAGGTTTTCTCCTGGCAGAATGTTTGGTCTTTCTACTATATCAACCCAAAGATCTGCATAATTAATTACTTTCATTGAATTTGAAGATAAAGCAAATGTTAGGGGTGGTTTTTTTTTTTTTTTTAAGAAAACCATTCTTGCCAACAGCTACATATGTACCAACAAAATGAGCTTTTATTTCTATTAACCAGCCCTAACTGACAAATAACGTTTCAATGGTTCCATTATCTATAACAGAGTAGGCTCCTCTACTCTTCTGTGCTCTGGCTTAGTGAGCTGATTTCCTTCCATCATAGATGCAAGGCTAGATATTAATTACAAAAATACTGTCTAATTGAGGACTGCTAAATATATGTTGCTAGACTAATAGAAACTACAGATCTTGATGTGGGGGATATTCTGGGGCTAAATAGTGAAAAATAAGATCTGCGGGTAAAAAGTCAAAACTACTCTTCAATGATTCAAAAGGAAAATGAAGTATAACCACTCTTCTTCTCTGACCCTAACCTTTTACTTTTACTCCATCCTTCAGAAGTGAGGATCAGCTTGAGTAGTTATTCTTCCTAAGAATCATTCTGATAAAGGCAGTTACTGGAGAAAATAGTACCTGACAGTTTGTTAGGCCCTCCCAGCAGTAAAAGCTTGCTAATTTAATTTCCTCTATTATTTCTAACCCTCTCGGCTAATAAGCAATCTCTATTTACATTTTAACAAAAACTACAATTAGCAATTAATTTCCTAATTCAACACCCAAACCAGGTATATGTATCTCTAAAGAACTGAGCAGGAAAATAAATAAAGATTACCAAGAAAGATTTGTTATATAATATAGAATTAAAAAGATGGTCAGTGGCTATTCAACCATTTTTCTGGCCATTCAGAAAGGTGTTTTATTCTACTTTGAATGCCTGCTAATCAAATTACTTTACTATTACCATATCCGTCTTGTATATGTTATCTTGCAATTATTCATTATTTATCATCATCCTCATTTACTCACTGACTTTTCATTTCTCCTCATATAATTTTAGTGATTATTACAAGTTCATTCCGAGTCTTAGGTTATATAAAATTAATTAGCAAATTGTATTCACTAATCCTAAAGTATGAAACTCCACTACCAGGTAAAAGAAAGGCCTAGCATCCAGTTCTTTTTCTAGAACTATTTTATTTAAGGTAATAATAAATAAAATGACCTACAGTATTTATAGGGTGAAACTGAACTTTACAGAAGGTGGCTTATCAAAGATGATTAGCTTTACCTGCTTCCAAAATGAAAAAATCCAAGTGAAACCAGATGAAAAGAGGCAGGCACCATTATATTTTTTAAATTCAGTAAAGTTTAACATCTCTTCTGGTTTTACCTGTGTGTAATAATGTAGTTTTTCCTAGGCACAGATGCTGCAGCTGAACTTCTGCCATAATAAAGAGCTTATTTCCCTGTGCCAAGCACCACCTCTTTACCACCAACAGGAGAGGATTGAAATCTTTCCAGATAAAAACATTCAAGCTGAATACCTAGAGTTAGAGGCTGCAGCCCTGAGTAAAACTAACAGCCTAAAGTATTAAGTATTTATCCTTTCAGCCTTTATTGTAAGACCTTGATAACCTGAAAAGATATCAAATTTCTAAGAATTAAGATATAAAATACACTGAGTTTCTACTTCTGAATCTTCAACCATACCAACGATATAGTATATTACATTTGAAACAATAAAGAGGTGGTAAGCTTGTGAAAAAAAATAGACACCTGAAAAAGAGTAAAGCCAATTTCAGAGAGAAATGGGAATGCTTAGGTAAATAAGAATATATAAAAATTAGCAAATGTACAAAATCTAAAGACAGAAATTTGTTACAAAAAACCTCTAGTCTGCATTTCATTATTTCTTTTTTCTGAGAATTTGTATTCAAAGTTCACATATGCACAAGAAGCCTATCCATTCATGGTTTTTTTTTTTAAGCAATGACAAGTAGGAAAAAAAATAAGATGACTAAAATAAGATACAAAAGAAGACTGATAAGTGTAGGCAAGCTTTACAATACAATCAGAGAATGTTCAAAGTTGGAAGGGATCTAGGAGAGTCTCTCTAGCTTACACTGATGCAACAGGTTCCTAACTGGTCTCACCTCTTCACTCCTATACTCTTTCAGTATGTTTTTCAGATAGCTGCCAAAGTGATCTTAACACGTAACCCAGATCTGCTCTTCCTTAAAACTCTCTGCTTCGCACTGCCGTTTGCGTTTTATTCTAACTCCTTCCCCTGTTAGATCAAAGACCTGCATGATCCTGTCCCTATCTCTCCAGTCCCATCCCTGCATTCATTGCTTCAGGCAGCTAGTTAAATATTTACTGAGCTTTGCCTCTGTGCTAGAAACTGTGCCATGCATTGGAAGTATTAAGAAAAAGTCACACCCTCCCCCGCCCCAGTAGAGCTTACACTCTAATATTGGAAAGGACAAATAAGAAATAGATAGGCCAGGCGCGGTGGCTCACACCTGTAATCCCAGCACTTTGGGAGGCCAAGGAGGGCAGATCACTTGAGACAGGAGTCCGAGACCAGCCTGCCCAAAATGGTTAAACCCCCTCTCTACCAAAAATACAAAAATTAGCCAGGCATGGTGGCGCACGCCTGTAGTCCGTTACTCGGGAGGCTGAGGCAGGAGAATCACTGGAATTGGAAGGCTGGGGTTGTGGTGAGCCAAGATCGCACTACTGCACTCCAGCCTGGCCAACAGAGCGAGACTCAGTCTCAAAAAAAAAAAAGAGAAATAGGCAGATAAAGTAAACAGATGTGATATGTGATAAGGCAAATAAAGAGTAATCCTCTCAGCACCCTGTCAGTTTCTGTCAGAGCACGTACAACATTTTGTAATTATGTTGTTCATTCGACTACTTACTTTATGACTATAAGCTTCATATTCATATCTGTCTTCCTGTTTAATACTGTATCCCAAGCACTTACCATAGTGTCTAGCATGTAGTTCAATATTGATTTGTTAAGTGAATGAATACCTATTTCACCCTCTTTAATTTAGGGATGAGTAAAGTGAAATCTTAATGGCTGTCAAAGGTCAAAGAAGAGTCAGTAGGAAAGCAGGAATTTGAATGACAGACTCTTAAGTTTTAGTCCAAAATATACCACATTCAAAATACTGATCTCAAAGTACAGTCATTGAAAACCTTTGTGTTTTCAAAGCTTAAAGTAGCTGGTACCTAAAAACAGACTTGAGAATCTTTCAAAACTTTACTGCTACTGAAAAGTTTTAAAACACTTAAAAAGTTTAAGAGAAGTTGTCCAAGAAAAAAAGATATTTTAAATTCCCACTAATAAATAGAGATGATTTACTCCATTGTTTCTTTTTAATGCATGCTAAAACAGTGAGACCTTAACTTTGTAAGGAACCACGATATCTGAATATTCTAGATATTTATTGGCAGCTATCTGGCTCTCTATAATGATACGTTCTTTGGCTGTATCATTTAGTCAGAGTATCATTTCACATTAACTGACTGATAAGTAACCTGCAAATGTAAATATCCCCCAAGAACCAAATCTATATTTTTTAATGTTTTACATACCATATCCTTTTAAATGGGACTTAAAGATAGATTAAAAACTAATATGTAAGATCTACTCTGGACCAGCTACCGTGTTATGTGGAGTTATCAATTCATTTAATACATCTTGGTTTACAAATTTTAAAAGTTAATCTCAGAGTTTTAAAAATGTGCCAAGATCTCATAACTTGTCCATGCCCCTTCCTCTTGAAATAATGCCTTGGAGCAAGCTTGATATATCACATATAGTTATGAAGATGTGAAGAACAACAAACTTTTCCTTTAAAATAAAAACTTTAAAGTTAATAATCATAACTACGAAAACTTCTCCCTCTAACCTTTATAAATAGGCTTACTTTTATTACAATATGTAGACTTGATTCATTTTTAAAATCTTTTGAAAGGCAACCCCTCCCCACATGTGTAGCCAGTCCTTCTAATTTAGTAACTCTCTTCTTGATTTACATGTATTTTCTTCAGCAATATTAGGGAATAAAGTAATTCCCAGTGTGACTACAGCTAACCAAAGAAAAAACTAGTCCAAAAGAATGGTCATTGAAAAGTTTAGGTTTCAAGCGTGAATACCATATACCAAATTCAGAAAAGTATCTAAATCTACTTCCTTAGAACAGTATATTTTACTGTAGGGTCTCATACAGATTTCAAAGAATATAATCTGGATGACCGGTATGAGTAATTACTGAAATTTGACCATCATTTAAACATAAACAACATATTGAGCCACTAATGCTTAGAATTCTTTAACTAGACATCACAATGAAGACATATCCATCATACAGTGTCTGTGCTTTTAAGAGAATATTACATGCTATCATATTTTATTATGTACTCTTATTTTTCCAAATATGTGTCTTTATTTCTATTCATGCTTTTCATCTAAAACTATATCTATCTGTAAACTTTTTTAGTTACGAAGGCACTTTCAATTTTCTTCTGGCTCATTACTTCTTTACCAATTTTATTTAGTAGTGCTACCATTCTACTTTAGTCTTCGAGTTGCTTTTCAGTCCTATATCCACATATGGGGTATTTGGGACATGCATCAGGATATGTATCATCCACTCTTGCCACCTCAGTTTTAATTACTTTTCATCTGAATTTAAGAGTTAACCCCCTGAGATTGTCCTACTTCTTCAAGCAATTGTGAACTCTCTTCATCACACAAATCTCTTCCTCAGATTTAGTCAAAATTTCTCCATCCCACCTTGCCTTCATCCATGGTCAAGTTTACTCTCAAGTGGCTATTGTGTTCCTGATGCTATTTTGTGTCTCTTCCTTCATATTAACATCCTTCCTAATCTCCGTCTAAGACTTTTTTTCCAGTACTAAGTCCAGCAAGTCTTCCCTAAATTAAAAAATCCCAACTCCCCAAAATTGCAATCTAATTTTGTTTCAGCATCTTCGTGTGTGCTTAATTTATTCGACTAGTCCAAAAGAGAGAAGAGCTTAGTTAGGGAACAGCCATGTTCTCCCTTGAGACCAGTTTTCCCTATATTCTATACCTAGGCACACAGTCTCTATTGTAGATTAATTAATGACCATATTTTTCAATGCATATATGTTTCATTGCACACATTTATGTATGAAGCTTCCTTTTCCACTAAGAGAGTACTGAATACAGAAAATAAGGATTGTTGAACTAGGTCACTGGTTTTAGGGATTTACAATCCATTAGCTGGTCAATGAATCAATTAATGGGTCACGATCAACGTTTTTTAAATGAAATGTAATATAAAAATACATAAGTGTCCTGCACATAGTTAAGAGTACACAGTTCATGAAACTTTCATTTCTGATGCACACACACATATATACATACACCCCTACTACTACATGGGAACTAAGTCATAATGCAATGTGTAATTCTTACTATGTATTATAGTCAAAAAAGTATGAAAGCCATGGAACATGAGGAGACCTAAGATCCCCTCTAAATCTATATAATTCAAATTCTAATTTTAATTATTTAAAAAAATTGAAATTTGAACATAACTTAAAGATATCCAAACAATGAGCAAAATCATCTTTTCTTAATAAAATGTCACCACTGAACTCTAACCTTAAAATTATAGAACCATAAAGCTTTCAGAGTAGGAAAAAAAAAACAGGGATCATCTAATCCAAGTTCACCACTTCAATACATTAAGAGGACAACTGTGGCTCAGAGAAGTGAAATAATTTCATTTCATTCATTTAATAAACATTTGCTGAGCACCTGTTGTGTACCAGGTTCTAGGAATGGGTGTGTGGATAAAGGAAAGATGTCTTCAAAGAGTAGAAACAGGAAAGTAAACATTTGCACAGTCTAAAGTGGAAACAGGCAAGTAAACATTTGCAATTATTACTGAAATCAAGGTCATTTACAAGGTGTTAGATGAACAGAAAGCAACTAACTCAATCTAGGTTGAGTGACAAAGAAAATGTTTCTAAAGAGGTGATACTTCTCAGTCTTAAGACCAAAAAGGGGTTAGCCAGGTAGAAGAGGAAGAGTAACATGTACAAAGGCACCATACTGATATACAATAAAGGATTACACATTTAAGAAACTGCAAGTCAAGTCTGTATGGATGGAATATAGTACTCATGCTGAGGAGAAGCTGCAAAAGAATACCTAGCATTTAATATTCAAACCACTCTCTGAGGTAGGCACTATTAATATCCCCCCATTGTGTAGATGAGAAAACTGAGGCACACAAAGGTGAAGTAACTTGACCAAGGTTAAGTTATGAAACCAAGATTTAAACCAATTAGGTCTACATCCAGAGTCTATACCCTTAACCAATACCAAGAGGTTAGAAAAAATAGGCAGGAACCAAACGATGAAGGACCTTTTATGACATTCTAAGACTTTAGATTCTATGCTAAAGGTGACTCACAGTCAGTGAAAGGTTTTAAGCAAGGGTAACATATTCAGATTAATTTTTTAATAAGATCACTCCAGCAGCTATGCAGATGGACTAGAAAGAAAAGGAAGTAGTGATAGGGAACTGGTGAATCTTAGCTAGAAAAGTGCTACAATAATCAAGTAACAGAAAATGATAGATAAGCTAGATACTGGCAGCACTGACACCAGAGCTCAAGTCTACCAACCTCTATGACCACATTCTTGATTACTATCCATAGGAACTTTCCAATTTTTTCCCTTAGGCCCACCACTCTAACAGTTCAAAAAATCCAGCCTCAGAGACAAAAACATATTTCCTTTAAGTCCCTTTATTAAAACAAAGCCTGACCTCTAGATGCACTGGGTATACAAAAGTGACTAACAAGAAATCTAGGTGGAGAATGACAGAAAGTCAATTGCTATCTACAGTAGTTTTCTTACCTTCTTGATTTCTCCTCCTCCTCCTCCTTCCTCTATACACTATTCCTGGAATTTTCATGTTCAATAGTCAATTTGAAATCAATGTTCTGTCTAGACATGACTATTTTACACTCTAACAGAATTAAATCTACCACAGAGGAAGTCTGATGTGGTCCTATCAGCAGCAATAAATATACTCTTGGTTCTAGTCAAGTTTTGGCTTAAACAGAGATGATAAATGAATAATAATATGAGTGAAACTTTTTCTGAAGCAGCAAAGAGTTAAGGAAAACCTGAATATTAAAAAAAGAGAATAAGAGCAATCTAAAGTTCAAGCCATTTGATTCTAAGAGAGTAACACTACTCCCAAGGGGGTGTGCGAGGTAGTCCAGAAACCAGTAAATGAAAAAACAGTGGAAAAGACTATCTGGTCAATTCTCAAGCATTCTAAATTCAATCCGTTTTCATTAAAACCACGGGTAAGCCCTCTGGAACCACTCATGATGCTAAGCCACAACTGGGTTCCACAAGCAAGCAGTATAAGGAAGTACAGAAGGGTCAGGGGAAGAAAAGGGAGTAGACAAAGAAGGGAGGAAAATGGAAAGGGAACAACAATGAAAGGGAAGGAAAAAAACAATGAGTTACGGAGCAGTGAGCAAAACGCTAAGGCACACCAGTGACCCTAGTATCAAATGTTGCCAACCTTACCTATAATCTGAGACAATATAGCAACTGGCAACATAACAGACCATGAAAACACAAATTTAAATCATGGACTCATGAAATATCAAAGATGAGAACATCAGAGTAGCACTTTAAAAAGTCAAAATGCAACAAAATAAAGTCTTAGAATCTAAAGAAACAATTCAGAGATTACTAAAATCTCATTTGGTTTAGTTGTGCTTCTCTTCTTAAGAACAGTGAGTCTGGTGGACCCAAAAGGTGAAAATGTCAGTATCAGAGAGAAGGGTATGGAGAGTTGTGTTACAAAGACACTGTGAGGCTCATTTGGACACCATTTGTGGGAATGTCTTCAGAATTTTCCTCTCTATGGTATAATGCTCCTTAATTTGCTAAGAGTTTCACTGTAATTCTTATCTTGGTTGGCTAGGTTAACTCCCTTAAAACCAGAGTTCAAAACAAGGTAAGCATTTTATTAATTATGGTCAAGATTTAACCTTAAAAAGGGAAAGGATCTGCAATAGATCATAAAATATTACTTACTGTATCGTAAATTAGTCTAACGGTAACCAAAACCCAGCTAATGATTCTGAAGATAATTATGTAATTAAGAGATTAGGTTAAAAGTTTCTTGAAATTAAAGTTAGCTAGACAAAAGAAATACCTTTTTTAAAAAAACAGAATTTCTACCTTGAAACTATTCAGGGAACATGTAATAGTGAACATATTTCAGGCAACATGTTACACACACATGAATACCGCCAGAAGGCAGACCAATGATGTCAGTAAGAATAAAGTAAAGGCAAATATCCTTAAAGATCTTATCATGGCAAAGAAAATCCTGGATCTAAAGCAAATATAATTAAACTTGATACCTTAACCAATCATTCATCATGTCCAGGAACATGCAGTCTTCATGAGTACTCTATCAAAACAGGTGGTGATAGGAGAGTTTATCCATAAGACATCAGAATATTTTATTATAGTATAAAATATTATACTATACTGGTCAATTCTCAAGCATTTCATCAAGGATAAAAGAATGTGCGTATCTATAGTCTGTTTCTCTAATTTAATCATATTCTAATTTAAAAGATAATGAAAAGATAAAAATCTTTCAATACAAGGCCACCTGGAGATCATCAATACCATGTACTTGTAAAATTTAGATTATGAACTTTAGGGGGAAGAGAGCAGAGCCCTTTTACTAATAAACTACTGCTTTTAAAATTTAAGAGTTTAGAACTGAGTTTTTCCTTTTTTTTTAATTTGTATTTTAGGTTTGGGGGTACATGTGAAGGTCTGTTACATGGGTAAACTCGTATAATGGGGTTTGCTGTGCAGATTACTTCATCACCCAGGTATTAAGTCCAGTACCCAATAGTTATCTTTTCTGCTCATCTACCTCCTCCCACCCTCCATCCTTGAGTAGACCCCAGTGTCTGCTGTTCTGTTCTTTGTTTTCATGTTTTCTCATCATTTTGCTCCTACTTATAAGAACATGTGGTATTTGGTTTTCTTAGAACAGGGTTTTCTGACCTCTACACTACTGACATATTGAGCCAGCTAACTCTTTGTTGTGGAAGGCTGTACCATGTATTGCAGGACGATAAGAAGCATCCCTGCCCTCTACCCAACTAGATGCCAGTAGCACACCCCGCCCCCTGTTGTGACAACCAAAAATGGCTCCAAATGTCCCATGGATGGGGATCTGGGGAAGTAGGGAGGGGGACTCACCCCAGCTTGAGAGCTGTTGGCTTAGATCATAAACAGGAAAAAAAAAATAGAAAATGAATGGAGGGAGAATTTTGTTTCATTTTGTTTCTGGTCTCCATGTTTCAACGTATTATATTTGAATTTGACCACAGACACCATTTATAAGAGATTCTGCCTTTTAGAAAACAAAATATTTATCATCCATCACTTGTTAATCAAAGTTCAAAAGAATCCCAAAAGATTCTCTGTACTGCCAACTCCCCCTCCAACCACACATACATTCACACATACACAGTACTGCCTAGCTGAACTGAAGAAAACATAATTACCATATTTCTATTTCCTCTTTCATCAAATACATTGACCATACTGCTCCAGCTCCCACAAAATCCAAAGGAATTCTCAACTTACTTCTATGCAACTCAAATACCACAATAGCTGCATAAATCTAGATAAGATAAATCTAAGTACTAAGGCAAGTATTAAAGTCATTCTCATACTTCAACAAACTGTGGGGAAAGACACAAATAAACCACAATGGCTATAAAAAGAAAACTAAGATTTATGTTTTGAAACAGAATCTGAGGAAGTATGAGAGGAATGAAAAAATTCAAAATCAAAGGTAATCTGAAGGCACTCCAGGATGGGGGCAAAATTTAAAATGTTTCCCCTGGAATGAGACAGAGGAGGAAATTATACACTTGGCCATATCCTACAGGAATAGTCTGCATAATCAGTCTCCAGAACACATACCATGGGATGGAAACTGAAAAATCAGAGTCCACGAAATAGTAAACATCCCTCCTAAACACCTGGAACAAAACTGTTCCTCACTATTGTTTCCCATTTTGATTTAAAAAAAAAAATCAAATATCTAGAAATGAAAAACTGACAACCTGAGAATTTTTTAAATTCTCATGAAAATAGTCACCTCATGCTTCCAACATGTCAGATCACACATTTTGTAGAAAAATCAATTAGTTGGAGAAACACAATAATCCTTTTTTAGAGTGCATCTGATCCATAACAAAAGGCTTTTAAAAATCAGACATTTTAAGTACTCAAATTGTTCATGTATAAATATGGATTAAGGTCTTTATGATTATTTCAATTATCTTCAACAGAATCACATATTTTAGTTCAACTGGGAATGTTCATCTTAAAAAGCCTATGCAACAACATAATATTAGTTTAATATAAGTGGAATATCCATATGCCCTACAGCAACAAAATCACTTTATTTCAAAATTATAGCTATTAACCTCCTGGCCCACTGAAAATAATCCTGGCCCAATGAAAATAATCCCACAAGAAACTAATGCTCAATTATTTTTACTACCAAACCAAGCAGAGGAAGCTGTAAGATCTGTAGCGACAGCCTGCTTTTCAAGAAGTAATACCTTGAGACTGCTCAAGAATAACCTCCTTCATCAATTAGTGTGACTCAGGTGGGTATGGGAGGGAATAATGTCCACAATTCCTTGGTCAGTGGCCATGATGCCCCTCCTCCTCAAGGGCAAGAGATCAGAACAAGGGATTTGAACAAGAGGAGTTCACCAGCCACAACATATAGAAGCAGAGGAAAAAAGGGTACTACTGGAAAGATAAAAACTACATGGTCAAGTCATGTCACAAAAGCAAGAGGTTTAATGTTATCAAGGCCTTCATTCATTTCAGACACACCATTGTTTAGCTTCCTTCCCAAACCGTGCACAAAAAGAACTGTCAGCCTGCCTTAAGCATGTTCCTTCTTCCATTTAAACAGACATGATTCTTTTGGTTAATCTCTGGCAATGATCGCCATTTCACAACACATTCAGCCCACCCGGAACTGATCAATACCACTACAGACATAAGACTAGACTTTATCCATTTATTAACCACAAGGAAATGTACCATTCAGCAAAATTCTATACATTACAAAAGATTCTATTTAAAGGGGGGTGGGGAAGACGGACACAAACACACACACACACACACACACCCCCCCCCACAGAGGTACACAAAGAAGACTACCACCCTTTAATTTTCCTGTGGCAAACGAGATAAAGACATGGCCATGAAACCTGTCAATTCGCCCCCCCCTTCCAAGAGTCCCCCGTAATTCTATGCCACAAGCTTGTAACTGAATATTAAATTTTACGATAAATAGATCCAATGAGACTTATTTAAAATGTTTCATCTATTGAACTAACTCTCCTGTTATGTACATCTGCACACCTTTGAGCTAGATGCTGTATTTATTTATAGAATTTCAAATACAAAAGACTAGATAGTTTTTCCAACCACTGGTTGCAACCATAGAACGTCCTCACAAAATCAAAATTTCCAATATAAAATGGCCAGTTTATTCCCCCAACCTTGAGCTAAAACCTATTTTATGAGTGTACTATATTTAACAAAAACAATTTCACATGGGTTGTTCTACACCGAAAACAATGCTTCAATACAAAGCGTTTAAAATAAGTATTCCGTAGGTAAGCAAAATCTATGCCCCAAAAGAGCACACAAATGGTGGTTGAACGCCAGCACATTACCAATACCAAGCGGCATACCTCTTCTGCACTGGGTTATAGTTAATACTCCAACAACAACTACAACTATTTTTAACACTGCTGGACGCTGAAGTTGAAGAAAACGTGAGGGGAGACCCAGATTAAATTGCTGATAGGATGTATTGTTTCTCACAGCCAAAATTAAGCAGCAACTGGCTTGATCTATGTCGTGATATTCACCGGTGAAGCACTAATTAAACGATGACAAAAAGCAACTCTTGTTTTGGAGGAGCCCACACTAAATACTCCTTTCAGATCTCAACCTTTGCATAAATTGTCACTTGTGGTATTTGCGGCTTAATTGCAACCCAACCAGCGCTGTCATCCAGTGTTATGGCCACAAAACATGACTTTCTCACTTCCACAACAACACAGCACTCACTCTTATCAGCTCGCCTACCCAACTCAAAAAGAGAAAAATGCATGGAGGTTTCCAGATCACAATCAGACCTGGGGGCGGGGGGGGGGCGGTGGCAGCCGAGGGGCGCAGGGAGTGGGCAACCTCCCCAGGCTCCACTGGACTCTCCGACTCGACACCAGCCGCGGCCCCCAGCAGCGGCCGCCGCGGCCGCAGGAGCAGCCCCACCGCGCCGCGCTCCCTGCACCTACCTGAAGAACAGGAGATAAGAAAGACGGCAAACGCCAACTTTGCAGCAGCTCCCATTTTCCCGAGGCGCCGGGGAATCCGGAGGAAGTTCTCGCTAGATATCCAGTTCCCTGGGTCTTCCTCGGAGACAAACCTCCTGGTGTAAAATCAACCGTCATAAAACATATTCGGAAGCCCAGACCAAAAAAAAAAAAAAAAAACGTTCACTGGGTTTAAAAAAAAAAAAAAGAAAAAAAAAGAGCACAACGATAAAAAATAAAATGCACCACGGGGGAAAAACCGCCACACATACGCACAACACACAAAACCAAACAACGAAAAGCCAACAACAACAAAAGCGGGTTTAAATCACTGTCAAAATCATTGTCAGCTCCGCTCGCCTCTCCCGTCTCTCGGAACAAAACGCCAGGCTGAGGCGACGAAGAGGCGGCGGCGGCAGCGGCGTCCGCTGCCGCCCGGACAGTCTGGGAACCGACTGGGTCCGACGTCCGGACCGACCTTCAACCCGGACACCTAAAGTCCGAGGACCACTGGCGGCCGAGCTCGCGGCGGTGGCGGCGAGGCGGCTGCGGCGCGGGGAAGGGGCGGCGGGCGGCAGCGGCGGCGGCGGTGCAGGCGGCGGCCAAGTTCTGGTCCAGGCTCTGGCTCCGGCTCCGGGCTCCGGGCTCGGCCGCGTTTTCGGTCTCCTGGCCTCCGCCGGGCTCCGCCCCCCAAACTTCCGGTTCCGGCCCGAAGCTGGAAGCCAGGCGCAGCGGAGGAACGCTCGGCGGCAGCGGCGGCGGCGGCGGCGGGAGCGGCGGCCGGGCGCAGCGCGCGTGCCGGGCCGGGAGCGCGAGGAGATTGTCGGGGAAGCGAGGCGGGAGCGGGGGAGGGGTGAGAGAGCGAGGGCGGGGCCGAGTGGAGGGCGAGGAGGCGGGGCGGACGGAGGCTCGATACCGCGAGGCCTCGGCGCCCGGCCTGCTTGGGCGAGAGATACCGCGACAAAGGGGCGCGGGCGCCTCAAAGTCCCTAAGCTGCGGCTGGGCTGTGGCCAGGCGAATAGATGCGGGCTGGGCCGGGCACGACCCGTTTCCAAATCGCGTCCCACGGGCCTCTCTGGAGCGCCCACCCGAAGGGTCAGGGAAGCCCAAGAGGAACAGGACCCCGAGGGGGGGCGAGTGGCCGGGGACTTCTCCAAGGGGCGTCTGCGGCGCCCAGTCTTTCCTCTGGGGGGACGCCTCGTCCGCTCTGAGACCGAGGAGTCGGTGGTAGGCGGACGTGGGAGCTGTTTCGCCGCGCCCGCCGAGCTGCCCAGGCGAGCTCGCGACGCGCTAGCTGGTGTCTGCGCCCCCAGACTTAGCACTGCGTCCCACCGCTGCAGCTTCTGCACACGCGTGCTGTCTTGGTGACTAGGAAAGAAAAAGAAAAACTCACGGAGAAAGGGCTGTCCACCGGCTCAGGATACTCAAGCCATTTATCACGATGCGCAACTTGAATCCATTCCCGCCGTTCCTTTTACACACAAAGCATTGTGTTGAAAACTGTTTTGCACGTAATAGGTGCGCAAATATTTGTTTACTGCGCTTTGACGAAAAAAATGAGAATTTGGAACGACATATTTGATGATCAGACAAGTGATTACTCGTCAAAATTTTAGCTATTTAAGGGCCTGTTTTTACCCCTTAATCCATGTTGATTGCTTACAAGCTGGTGTGCTAGGCACGGAATGGGATCCAACAGGTAAAAATAGGATGGATCCCTACCTCAAGTAGCTTTTAGTATTTGCTGTATTCAGTTGGCTGCAGAATACAAACTAAAGACTATTGAAGGTAGTTGCTGTGTCATTTACCACACTTTAGTGAGCTTCGTGAAGGTAGAGATCTTGATTTTTTCCTTATTTTATTCCAGCACCCAGAAGTATCAACTAGCACATAAGTGCTTAATAAATAATTGTATAAATGACTAAGGGATGACTGCTTTTCTCTTAAATACAGTCTCCGTTAATGTACTCTACAAAGTTTTGGTTTTTAATAAAGCAACTGTATAATATGGCTAATTCATGTTTCACTTGTGGTTTACTGATTCCCACCTTTTCCCACAAAGCCAAGTCTTCTCACTTATAGTAGTTTACTTCCTCTAAATTACTCTGTATTTCTGTCTATTAAGTTCATCCTGTAATTATCTGCCCATTTCTACAACTTGTCAGGGTTATTAATAATCACTGTGGCTCTTTAAACTCTCTCCAAGATTGCCAGTTCTCAAATCGTGGTGCTCAGAATTTGACTGATGTTTGCAACAGTTACAAAGTCCCAAGTCGGTATTAAAGGTGTCTGAATGATCTCATGTAGTTCTCCTATCTTTATGAGTTGGTCAAAGGAATATGTATAAGCCTTCCATTCTCTGGTTGAATTAAGAGTTGTACTAACGGTTCTGTAATGGAAGAGTATATTTTACTCTAGAAACACTTGAAGTTCATTACAGAATTTGATGTCAGTTAGGGTCAGGCCTCACTCTTGTCTTATCTGTGCATCACTTCAATATTTCTTTAATTGTGAAGCCAGAACAAGTGGAATAACTGGAATAGTGAGTAATACAACTGAAACTTGAAAATATATTCCTTATCTTACCAACTAAATTTGCCAGTATAAGAACAAGAGCACGAAAATTATTTTTCTGTAGTATTAAAGAGAAGCAGCCAGTCTTCACGAGGATATTCCTTTCTAACAAAGACAGAAAACCCCATGAGAGAAGTATTAACAACCAGTAACAGTAGCTATTCTGTTCCTAAATGTGTTCAATTACCCCTTCTTTTTTTTTTTTTTTATTCAAAAATAATGTAACCTAAAAAGACAAGGAATTGTGACTAATCTCCACTGGAGCTTCAACGCTTAAAAAGAGGTAGCTACGGCTAACCCCATTGCCCTACTTGCCTCCCTGTTTTCTAGAATCACTTTTTAAAATCCACAAATCCAACAACCACTTCCTAACACATTGCAGGTGTAAAACCTGGTTTGAGGAGGAAAATGAGAAAGGAAAGGAAAGGAAAAGGAAATATGAATTCTAATCGACCAGAGCGTCGGGCATTATGAAATAAACATCTTTAGCTAACTTCATTCACTTCTCAGCCCCAAGACCTAGCCTTGTGGCCACTCCAGTGCTAGAATTTGAAGTTCAGAGTCCTGCCAAGTTCAATTGAACTGAAAATTATTCCCAGGTGGAAGAATCTTGAGAAGCCAGTTCAATCTAGAGTGTTGGCTGGATGAGGAGGTAGAGATAAATAAGTGACACAGACTGCTTCCAGAATAAAAGATTTCTTTTTGTGTTAACAAAGTCATGGCTCAAAAAGATGTGGAGAAGTTTAAATCTTCAGTTCTGAAGTAGAGCTGTAAATGAACTGGGTTATAATTGAGCTTGCATTTGGACCCACCAACAGACACTTTAGCAACACGTCTAATCTCTTTTCCTTCATCTTCAGGAAGGTGACTGAAAACCTTTGGAGTATGAAAGATGTTAAGTTCCCCTTAAATGAAGGATTTAGAAGCTTTTGTGCTGCTTTCTAGCTACTATAAAAATCTCCTGTGTTCAGATAACATGGGCATTCTTGAAGTGGCGCAAGTAACGAATTTCTTATATGCCAACGCTGTAAGGCATAATGCATGGGGAATAAATTTGGTAACTTGGTGAGTCCAAGGAAGGGAGAAATGATCGATGTATCTTTTATAAATATCCCCCCTCTCCTTAAGTGCCCAAGGTGGGAAGAAAATTCTCTACATCCTAGCTTTTGCTGCTATTTATTCCTCCCCTTCTACTTAAGTCCATCTATATAGCATTGCACTGTGCCAATGGGGTCAAAAAGACATATCGAGGAGGATAAGAATGTGGGAATGGTTAAGGGGAAAAGTGTTAAGACAAAAGATTTTAGGTGATGAAAGTGAGTTAGAAGAGTTAAGAGAAACTGTGATGTAATATAAATCTCAACAACCAATTGGTTTCTCTTTAACATCCCAAAGGTAATATTTGACTTTTTCTCCCCACTATCACCCCCTTCAAAATTCGAGAAATGTGTAGGAAACAAAACTAACAGGCTTACTTTGGCAAGGATTCTTTCCCACCCTCCCTTTAAATTCATTACCACAGTGGCTTAATTTTCTTGAACAGGTGCTAGGACTCAATTCCTCCCCAGGCTGATAACCACAGTGCCTACGCTAACACTACTGAGCAACTGTCAGAACCCACACCCCCAAGTGGTTCCAAATTATGGCGTTACTGATGCTCCCCCATTGGTAGGTAGGAGGTGGCAAAGGTGTTGGTTTGGACAATAACTGGTAAGGGTGATGGCACTGGTTTTTAGTGTCCTGGGACTAGGATGCTAAATACTCTGCAGGAGGTTGGGCGTTTAGCATACCCAACAAAGAATAGTTCAGGATTTGAGATCTATTACCTTAAACCAATATCAAATGGAAGGATGATGGAGTAAACCTGCACTACTCAAATTGTAGGTCTCAAGCCAGTGCTGGTCTCAAAAGATTTGTTACTAATATTTAATGAGATATATATGGACACAGACAACAATTGTTCAGAAAGTTTTATAGGAACTTGATAATTATGTCTGTTGAAACTAGCTATAAAATAATTGAGCTTATATTTTATTATTGTTTTAATTTCAAGTGTTTTGTTTTTTGTTTTTATTTTTGAGATAGGTCTCACTCTGTCACCTAGGCTCGTGTGCAGTGGTGCAATTACCACTCACTGCAGTCTTGACTTCCCAGGCTCTGGTGATCCTCCCACTTTAGCTTCCTGAGTAACTGGGACTACAGACATGTGCCAAACATACCCGGCTAATTTTTTTTTTCAATTTTTTTGTGGAGACAGCGTTTTGCCTTATTGCCCAGGCTGGTCTTGAACTCCTGAGCTCAAGTGATCTGCCTACCTCAGCCTCCCAAAGTGCTCAGATTATAGGTGTGAGCCACTGTGCCCGGCCTCAAGTTCTTAGTAATTCAATTTTATTGTACTTTGACTTCACGAAGGTCTCATAGATTGGAAATTCATCATAGAGAATCTAAGAGTGGATTTCCTACTGGAGTAGAAAGCAGACTATATACACAATTCTTTCTCAAAAAAATATCCTTCATCCATTTTGACAAGTGCTTAAAATCTCGAATAAGCTTTGATGGTATAGTCCTGAAATTTTCTATAATACAAGTCTGCATAAGGGTCAGTCATTTTCATTACACTCTCTGTGGCATTCATTTATTCAACAGGTAATTATTAGGTACAGAATTTGTGCTAGATTTTGGTTGTACAAGTGTCGAATGAAATGGATATAGTCTCCACCGTCACTGAGCTGACGGTATCACAAAGAAGACAGGAAAACAGCCAGTAAACAAGTAATTCCCAAATGGAAAGGATTATTTATAAAAGCAGACAGAATGCTAAGATAAAGAGCAATGGGATAGTATAGGAAGAGGGGATCTATTTAGAGAAAATGATTCAGGAAGGACTTACAAAGGATGTGACATTTCAACTGAAACCTGGAAGATGAAAAGGAGATAACCATGAAAGAAGCTAGTGAAGAAGAAACAGTATGTATGATGTATTTAAGAAATTGAAAGAAGGCTCTCATGGCAATGAGGAGAGTAGTATGAATAAGGAGAGAGAGGAAAATAGGCTCCAGTCTATGCAGCAGCCTATGGACCAAGGTAAGATCCTTGGATTTTATTCAAAGTGAAGTAGCAATCCATTGGAGGGTTTTAAGTCAGGGAGTTGTGTGGTCTGGCTTATGTTTAGTAGATCACTCTGGCTGTTACATGAAGAATGAGTTGCAAGAGATTACCAAAGCAAGCAGAGAAATTAGTTAGAAGGGTATTACAGTAAGTCAGACATGAGATGATAATATTGTAAATTAATACAGAAGGAAGTGGGCAGATTTAAGATATATTCTGGAAGATATGCTGATGGATTGGATGACTCCTACTTTTTTTCTTGAGCAAATGGGTAGACGTCATGTCATTTATTGAGATGGGGAAGATTTAAAGGGAAGAGATATTATAGGGCAGAAATTGGAAAGATGAATAGTGAAAATACTTAGTTTTAAAAATGTTATATTTAAGATGCCTGTGAGACACTCAAATGGAGATAGATGTAACATAAGCAAGTGGATCTACGTGACTGAAGTTTGGAGCAACATGCAATGCTACAGATATAAATCTGGGAGTTGTCACCATACAAATGGTATTTAAGGCCATAGAAATGAATGAGAGTATCTAAATAGGGAGTAGAGAGAGAGAGAAGAAGAAATGTAGCAATCAAGTGGAGGATTAAAAGCCAGGAAAGGGGATAAAGAAGTGGCAGGCAGAGATGAAATAAAAACCAGGGGCGACGGATGTCACATGTGGGCCTGTTTCACAAAAGGAAGATAGGGACAGTGTTGAATCTGATAGAGACATACAGGAAAATGAAAAACAAAAATGTAAGCCATTGGATGTGGCATCATAGAAGGAATTAATGTCCTTGACAGTAGTTTCAGCAGAAGCTAGACAGAAATATTTGAAGTCAATGGTAAATGAAAATTTAGAAACATCAAAAATAACAAAGCCTTGGCCCAGCGCAGTGGCTCACGTCTGTAATCCCAGCACTTTAGGAGCCTAAGGTGGGCAGATCACCTGAGGTTGGGAGTTCAAGACCAGCCTGGCCAACATGGCGAAACCCTGTCTCTACTAAAAATACAAAAATTAGCCAGGCGTGGCGGTGTGTGCCTGAAGTCCCAGCTACTCAGGAGGCTGAGACACAAGAATTGCTTGAACCTGGGAGGCGGAGGCTGCAGTGACCTGAGATTGTACCACTGCACTCCAGCCTGGGCGATAGTGCAAGACTCAGTCTCAAAATTAAATAAATACATAAATAAATAAAAACAAAATACAAAAATAACAAAGCCTTAAAGACATTTGGCTATTTAAAAAAATCAAATAAATGGGTTGGTGGCTAAAGGGAAATGCACAATTAAGAGAGGATTTTATTTTGTTTCTCTTTTTAGAGGAGACATCATAAATTATATATGTAAACTCATAGGTATGGTGCCATAGGAGGAAAGATTGAAAATGCAGAAGAAAGGAAAACTGAATGGGCAAAATACTTGTGAAGGCAAGAAAGGACAAGCTTCAGAACATAAGAGAGTTAGGTTGGCCTTTGAGAAGAGAGTGGTTGTTCTCTTCCTCTTCCTCTTCTTCCTCCTCCTCCTCCTCTTGAGGCAGGAAGGGCAAGCAGAAGCAGATGAGTTTGCAGAAGCAGATGAGTTTACAGAACTGAACACTGGAGAATGATGGCAATCCCAGCTGAGGGCTCTTCTTTTCTCTGACATATAAAGCAAGGTTTTCACCTTAAAGTGAAGGGGGCATGATGAAAAGGTATGAAAGAGTCCTAAGTGAGACTGGAGAGAGAGGGTTTATAGTGGAATTGCCAGGATTGAGCGCCCATTTGAGATTGGTGACTCCAGTCTACCCAGCTGTGTGATTATTTTCTGCAACATAGAGGTATTGGCAGGCATGGAGAAGGCAGATGATTGAGTTCTTACATGGCTGGATTTATTAAGTAAGTGATTTTGAGAAAGTGAGGAGTAAAGAAGTTATGGGAATTATATGGGAGCCATTGGAACAATGACTCACAGAATTTGAGTTGGACAAAAAGAAAGGACGGTCTAGAAGAGGCTATGTGGATAGAAACAATTGATAGGAGAATGGATTAGATTAGGAGTCCCCAAGTCCCAGATCACAGACCTATACTGGTCTGTGGCCTGTTAAGAACCAGGCCGCACAGCAGGAGGTGAGCAGCAGGCCAGCAAGCATTACCACCTGCGCTCCACCTCCAGCGATCAGCAGCAGCATTAGATCCTCGCCAGCCCTATTGTGAACTGCATATGCAAGGGATCTAAATTGTGCACTCCTAATGAGACTCTAATGCCTGATAACCTGAGTCGAACAGTTTCATCCTGAAATTATTCAATACCCCCATGGAAAAATTATTTTCCACAAAACCGGTCCCTGGTGTCAAAAAGGTTGGGGACCGCTGGATTAGAGGACTGACATCATTAGGAGGATCCATTGCTTCTTGGCAGATATTTAAGGAAGTGAGCTAGAAGGATAGGAGCTATGGCCAGAGACTAGAAATTAACAAGGTTTTGGAGAGGAATTGTGTCTGATAATGACAATGGCCAGGGAGTTACCATAGTAGTGATAGAAAAAATGGTCACTGGTGATGAGGTGGTCCAAGAATTGGGATGTCAAAGCATCCAGGGTGTTGGATGAGTCAATCTGTGCTGAGATAAAATTATCATAACATTTTAGGAATGATTATTATTTAATACTCTATTTCTTCTGCCTCAGCCTCCCAAGTAGCTGGGTTTACAGGAGCCCACCACCACTCCTGGCTAATTTTTGCATTTTTTTAGTAGAGATGGGTTTTTACCATGTTGGCCAGGCTGGTCTCGAACTCCTGACCTCAGGTGATCCGCCCATCTCAGAATACTCTATTACTAAAGAATTATAAATAAGAAAAGAAAAATAATAGGTGTAAGTTTAATATTATTTGGTATGAATGTAAATTTTTGCACTTTGGTGACAGAGAATGATATACAGTACTTTTTACCATTTTTTTTTTAAAGCCTGTAAAGAAAAGAACGATTGTTTTTCTTTTCTTTTCTTTTTTTAAATTTTTGTTTTCTTAGGCTTAACTACACTGGATTTGCCCACCTGTTTAAGAATGCAAATTAAACAAAACACTTAACTGCACTTTATTGTGCTTCATTTTAACTTAAATCAGAAGAATTTTAATCAAAGCCATACTGAAGCTTTAGGGGAAACTAAATTGTAGGAATGTTTGCAGTGATTTTAACTGGTCAAAATACATTATGTGCATTTCTTTATATTCAAAAGCAGTTATTATTAGCTACTCCTGAAATGAAGTAATAATTTTATCCTATTTTCTGCTGAACAAATACAAAGGTTAAATGGCTTGCCCAGGGGCACAAATTGAATCAGTAGCAGAAATGGGATTATAACTCCAAACTACTGACTCAAAGCTTAGTCCAATGAGCCATGCTGTTTCTCAAGTAGTAAGCATATTAATTGTTCCTTCAAGCAGGAAACAGAGCTCTAAATGGAGCATGTCCCATCCAGAAGACCTATGCAACACAATAGAAAGACCTACTTCTTTTACTTAGTTAAAACAAACAAACAACAACAACAACAAAAAAAACAAAAACAAACAAACAAATAAAACCACCCCCCGGCCACAGAACTGTTAAACTTGCCTTTTTGTTAAAGAAGAAATAACTGGTATCAATTCAAAAAGTAATACAAAATAACTGTTACAAAAAAGCACTAAATTTTATAGTTATAAAACCAAAAGAATGTCTGATATTGTTTTTCAATGCTATCATGAAACCTGGGTTACACAGAATGGTGAATTTGCTGTATCAGATAAACACCAAGATAATTCAGGCATCCAATTTACCCTTTGTTATTTAGGCTAATCATAGAAAAATAGCAATTGTACAAATTTTATTTAATATTTGAATAAATGCCTTCCTGACTCATTTCTCTTATTTCAAGTCCACCCAGGTACACAATTGTTTTTCACTCAATTTTGACTCTGTAATTTTAAAACCACAAATGAGAAGATTATTGAAAGTAGATTCTTTTTAAATTGCAAATTAAAAGTAAATAATTCTATTTCCGCTTCTGGCTATGATAGAATACTTTGTATTACATTAACTCTCCTATTATGAACAACTATTTTAAAATAATTTATTCAACAACTATTTGAAGCCACTAGAGAGGAACTAAGGAAGACAGTACTGGGGGGACAAAGAACCCAGAGAGGAGAGAAGTATATTGAATTGAGCCCCACATTCACCTAAGCTTTTCACTTTGGTACTTGCAGATTCATGGCATGAGTAATAGAGGCTAAGAAGAAAGTAGCAATCTGGGCTTATGTAGTTTCACGGGGTTAGGGAGACAGATGTTGGAGTTTGAGGTGCCAAAGCGATTAGGACTTGAGGAACTAAGGTCCAGGAGTTGAGAAAACCAAAAGGGAGTCCAAAATTCTGTGCAATATTCCTTCAAGGCAGGTGCTGACTCCTCAACTATGCAGGGTGAAATGTAGAGAAATTAAGGGTAAAGGAGCAAGCTGGAGGTTAAAGAGTTTAGTCAAGATTTTGCCAATTTTGGAGACCTTGGGAACCAGAGATGGGAATTTGGGGACCACCAAGGAGGGAGAGCCCAGGTAAAATACGTCAGGATTTCAGATGAGAACTCAAGAAGACTATTCTTTGCAAAGTAAAGGCTAAGCTTTAAGATTTAGGACAAACTGGAAGTTGATGAGCCCCCTAAAATCTGAAATCCAGCATGACTAAATTGGTATAAGTCCATACATTATATGACTGATGGAGCAAGTTATATTCTTTCTGGAAAAAGATAACTTAATGTAGAGTTTTTGCAATTTTTCACAATGCCCAGCATTCATTGAAACATTACCAACCACATAAAACATAGGGCCAAATGGAAATGCTGTAACCAAAATTAGAAGAATTATAATAAATTAAAATATGGGTATATAGTAGATCAAGCACAGCAGAAAAAACAATAATGAATTGAGAGGAAGGACATAGTAAATATTCAGATTTAAGTATAGAGAGTAAAAAGGATGGAAAATACAGAAGAGATCATAAGAGATATGTAGGACAATTTAAGTTCTGATGTATCTGTAATTGGAATCCCAGAAGGATAGGAGAACATTAATTGAATAAAAGCAACATTTGAAAAGCTGTTGGCAACTAATTTTACAAAACTAATGAAAGAAATCTAGTCATGAATCTGAGAAGCTCCACAATCTGAATTCAGGATAAATTTGTTTATAAATACACCTAGAACATTGTATTCAAATATCTGAAAAACAATGATAAAAATGAAATACTGACAATAGAGAATGAATACACATTACTTTCAAAGGAGTAAAAATAAGACTTAGTGCTGACTTTCCAATGGAAACTATGGAAACAATGGAATGACATCTTCAAAGTTCTGAAAGAATACAATTGCCAAGCAAGAATTCTATAATCATAAAAATATCCATCAAAAAGGAATGTTAAATAAGTATATTTTCAGACAAACAAAATTGGAGCAAGTCTGTTGCTAGTAGACTCACACTAAAAGAGAATGTAAGGATTTTTTTCATTTTTATTTTTGTTTCCTTTTTTTTCTAGTTTCTAGACCTAAGCTTAATTTTTCATATTTAAACATGGAACTGCAGAAAAATTAATAACACAGGGAAGGGTAAATATATGAGTAAATCTAAATATAAACAATAGCAGCAATGTATTACAGGTTTTAAAAACAGATGTAAGATTAAAATACATGACAGCAATTGCACAAAAAGTAAAAATACAGTATTTTAGTCAGTTCAGGCTGCTATTACAAAATATCATAGATTGTGTGGTTTAAATGACAAGCATTTATTTCTCGAAGTTCTGGAGGCTGGGAAGTCCAAGATCAAGGTGCCAAAAGATTCAGTTCCTGGTGAGGGCCCTCTTCCTGGCTTGCAGCCAGCCAGCCACCTTCTGGCTTTGTCTTTGCATGGGAAGAGAGAGAGAGAGAGAGAGAGAGAGAGAGAATGCATGAGTGCGCAAGTGAGCAAGGACTCTGATCTCTTTATCTTCTTATTGGGGCACTAATTCTATCATAGGGCTCATCCCGAAGCACCCCCCTCCAAATACTATTATGCTAGGGATTAGGGATTCAATACACAAATTTCATTATGGACATTCCATTCATAATAAGGAATAGATGAAGTTAGAGTGTTGTAAGGTCCTTGCACTATTCAAGGAGTAACAAATGTACTAACTTAAGGTAGTCTGTAATAAGCAAGGATTAATATTTGAATCTATTATTTTAGGGTAACAAATAAAATAATAAATATATAACTAACAATCTAGTAGAGTAAGTGGAATAATAAACATTTGATTAACCTGATAGAAAGAAAAACAGAAAACAGTAAAATAGAGAAAATAGTAAGATGGTAATATAAATCCAAATATGTCAATACTTGCATTAAACTAGTGGTATTAACACTCCAATTAAATGACAAAGATGATCAGAGTAAATAATAAAAATAATACCCAACAATATGCTGCTTATAAGATATACATTTTAAATATAAGGACTCTTGAAGGTTGAAAGTAATAGTATGAAAGACATAACATAAAAATATAACCAAAAGAAAATGGTGCAGCTGTACTCATATCAGGCAGATTCTAAAGCAAAAGTTATTAGTAGAGAAAATAATAGTTTCATAATGATAAAGGGGTCAATAGAATTTTAAATTTAAATTTAAGGGTAATAATATAGCCTTAAAATACAGGAAGAAAGATATTACAGAAATAAAATATAGAATAGACAAATTAGAGAACCATAGTTGAAGATCTTTTTAACACCTATTTTAGTAATTGATGGTGAAGAACACTATACCTAACAACTGCAGAATGTAAACATTTTTCTAATTCCCATGGAACATTGCTCAAAACAACTATGTATAGTTGGAGCAACTAACAGTAGATTTCAAATCACTTAAATTATACAGAGTATATTCTCGGACCTCAATAGATTGAAGCTAAAAACTATTAAACTATTAACAGAAAAGGAAGCAAAAATCCTCAATGTTAGGAAATTTTCAATATATTTTTAAATTACTTATGGACCAAAGTGGAGATTGCAATGGAAATTAGAAAATATTTGAGTTATGTTAGCAAAAATGTGTATACAAAAACTAATGCTTGCAGCTAAAATGCATAGCAGGAAATGTATAGTCATAAGTGCATTTAGTAAAGAATAAATGCTGAAAATCAATGCTCAGATTCCATTTTGAGATTCTAAAAAAGGAACAGCAAAGTAAATGCAAGAAAACAAAAGGAAGTAAATGATAAAGTTAAAAACAGGAATCAATAAAATATAAAATAGAGAAAGTATTTAAAACTTGGTTGTTTGAAATGATTAATAAAATTGGCAATGCCCTAGCAACTCTAATCAAGAAAAAGTTAATATTATCAGTATTAGAAATTAAAAGGTGACATCACCCTATAAATATTTTAAAGGCTAGAGAATATTGTCACATGTACTGCTAATAAACTTGAATATTTTGATGAAATTGCAAAATTCCTTAAAAAAGAAAACTTAGAAAAATGGACACAGGATGACTAGACAATCTAAATTATCCTATATCTATTAAATAAATTAAAACATTTAATAAGAAACTGTTCACAGTCTGTTTCTCTCTCACACATACACACACACACACACACACACACACACTCCAGGTGTACATGATTTCACCTGTGAATTCTTCCAAATAGTACAGGAGAAAATAACGCTATTATTACAGAGAATTTAACCTTGATACCAAAATCTAACAAAGACATTACAAGAAAGAAAAATCACAGGAAAATAACTTTCATGAAGAGACAGAAAAATCCTATAGAAAAATTTGCAAATAAAATCCAGTGATATATTAATAAAGCAATATGTCACGATCAAATTGTGTTTATTCTAAAAATAAATGGCTAATTTCACATCAAAAAAATGTAATTAACAGTATTAACATAATAAACAAGAAAAGCCTCTTGATTTCAATAGATATGTTTCAATAGATCCAGAAAAATTTTAAATGCAATTCAGCACCTGATTGTAACTTAAAAATATAATTCTTAACAAACTAGGACTAGAAGGGAATTTTCTTCATCTGATAAACACTATCTGCAAAACAAACAAACAAATAAAAACAAAATAAAACTATAGCTAACATCAGACTTAATGATGATATATTGAGAGTTTTCACCCTTAAATTGGGAAGGAAGTATTATGCCTGCTATCATTGCTTTTATTCAACACTATGCTGGATGTGTTAGTATTATAATAAATAAGGATTAGAAAGGAAGAAATAAGACTGTTCTATTTACAAATGTCATAATTGTAACATGTAGGAAATTCAAAAGAATCCACAGATAAACTGCTAGAATTACAAAGTGAATTTAGCAGTCTCTTGATAAAAAGTCAATTTGCAATTGTATATCAACATTTAGCAACAATTAGAAAATGAAAGCTTAAAGAACACCAATTTCAGAAGCATCTAAAAATATGTTACCTAGGAGTAAAACTAATAAAAGATATAAAATACCTCTACACAGAAAGCTACAAAATATTACTGAATGAAATGAGAGAGGATCTACATAAATAAAGGCATACCATGTTCATGAAATAGATAATGTTATAAAGATTTCAATTCCCTTTCATTCATCTCTAGATTCAATGCATTGCTAATGAAAAGCATAACAGGTTGTGCTTTTGTTTTTAGTTTGGTGGCAATTGGATACAGTGATGCTAGAATTTAGATAAATTGATAAAAATAGGCAAGCTAATTTTAAAATATGAAATCACAAATTACAGTCTGAAATGCTCAAAAAAATCTTAAACAGCAAAGAGGGCTCACATCCAGATGTTAAGACTTATCGTAAAGCTACAGTAATTAAAACAGTGTGGTAATGGCTCAAGAATAAAAAAAAAAAACCTGAAGGAACAAATCAGACAGTCCAAAAACATATCCACATGTGTACAGTCACCTGTTTTATGATAAAAGTGCCATTGCAATGTAGTGAGGAAATGCTGGTATGTTGTATAAATAGTTGAATAAACTGGACAGTCTTATAGATAAAAATGAGACTTGTCCCCGACCTCACATCATACATAAAAATGATATTCTATTTCTGATATATCATAGATCTCCATGAGAAGTATTTAGTAACAAATCTTCTAGAAGATAGCACAGGCAAATATATTCATGAGCTTAGGGTTGGTGAAGATTTCTTAAAGATAATCAAAACAAAACACAAAACCACCTAAACATAAAAAATGATGAAAGCTTGAACTGTAACAAAATGAAAAACTTCTGTGATCAAAGACACTGTTTAAAGAGAGTATATAAAGAATTCCTCAGACGAATTTTTTAAAACAGGCAAATTTCTTGAACCAGCAATTCACAAAAGAAGATAGGCAAATATCTCATAAACATATGAAAAAGTAATATCATTAGTAAGGAGTGAAAATGCTCCCTGAAACCACAATGAGACATTAATGCACATCCACCAGAATAGCTAAAAATTTTATCATAATGACCATTCCATTGTTGGCAAGAAGGTAGATCAATTGAAATTCTCACATGTTGCTCGCAAAAACATAAATTGATACATGTATTTTTGAAAGCTGCTTCACTTTCTACTAACATGTCTACTATAGTTGCTTAACTTATGACCCAGCAAATACAATTTTAGTTCTATATCCAAGATAAGTGGGTACATATGTCCATGACAAGTACAAAAGTGTCCATAAAGGTTTATCTATAATACCCAAATTCTAAAAACAACCATAAACAGTAGGATGAATAAATACAATGATACGTATCTAACAGCTTTATGTATGTGATTATAAAACAACTTTATTTAGATATAATTTACATCCCATAAAATTCACCTTTGTAGTGTTCAATTCAGTGGTTTTTAGTTTGTTCAGAGTCGTGGAGTTTTCAGTATTATCTAATTTTATAACATTTTCATTACCACAAAAAGAAGCACTATGCTCATTAGCAGTCACTCCTAACTTCCCCTACATCCCTTGGCAACCATTAATTTATGTGTCCCTATGGATTTGCCTATTCTGGACAGTTCATATATAAAGAATCAAATAATATGTGGTGTTCTTTGACTGGCTATTTTTATGTATCATAATGCTTTCAAGGTTCATCCAGGAAGTAGCATATATCAGTAATTAATTTTTTTAATGCTGAAGAATATTCCACTGTATGTATAGTATACATATTATTTGTCTGTTCATCAGATGATGGATATTTGGGTTGTTTCCACATTTTGGCTATTAGGAATAATGCTACTATGAACATATATGTTCAAGTTTTTGTGTATTTATTTTCATTTCTCTTGGGTATGACCCTAAGAGTAGGATTGCTGAGTCATTTGGTAACTATGGTTACCATTTTGAGGAACTGCCAAGATATTTTCCAAAGGGACTGCATCATTTTACAATCCTATCAGCAGCATATGAGGGTTCCAATTTTTCCACCTCCTTAACAACACTTGTTATTTTCTATCTTTTTTTTTTATTTTAGCCATCCTAGTTGGTGTGGAGTGATAGTTCATTGTGGTTTTGATTTGCATTTCCCTAATGATTAATGATGTCTAGCATCTTTTCTTGTACTTATTGGCCATTTGAATATCTTCTTCGGAAAATGTCTTTTCAAATAATTTCCCTATTTTTAAATCGGGTTATTTGTCCTTCTATTATTGAGTTATAAGCATTGTAATAAGCCAGGCGCGATGGCTCACGCCTGTAATCCCAGCACTTTGGGAGGCCGAGGCGGACAGATCACGAGGTCAGGAGATAGAGACCATCCTGGCTAACACGGTGAAACCCCGTTTCTACTAAAAATACAAAAAATTAGCCGGGCGTGGTGGCGTGCACCTGTAGTCCCAGCTACTCAGGAGGCTGAGGCAGGAGAATGGCGTGAACCCAGGAGGTGGAGCTTGCAGTGAGCCGAAATCGTGCCATTGCACTCCAGCCTGCGCGACAGAGCGAGACTCCGTCTCAAAAAAAAAAAAAAGAGTTGTAATCCCTTATATATATGATTTAAAAATATTTTCTCACATTCGGTAGGCTGTCACTTTCAGTTTCTTGGTGGAGTTCCTTTGAAGTGCTTAGGATTTTAATTTTTTTTTTTTTTGAGACAGAGTCTTGCTCCGTCACTGAGACTGGAGTGCATTGGCACAATCTTGGCTCACTGTTCAGGTGATCCTGCCTCTCGAGTTTGAGTGATTCTCCTGCCTCAGGACCTCGGGTGGGATCGCAGGTGTGTGCCACCACTCCCAGCTAGTTTTTGTATTTTTGGTACAGACGGGGTTCACCATGTTGGCCAGGCTGGTCTCAAACTCCTGACCTCAAGTGATCTGCCTGCCTCGGCCTCCCAAAGGCTTGGGATTACACGCATGAGCCACTGCGCCCAGCTAGGGTCTTAATTTTCATAAAATTCATTTTGTTAATTTTTTTCTAACTCAGTGTTTTCTACTAAGAGTTTTATAATTTTACATGTTACATTTAGGTGTCTGCTGCATTTTGAATTAATTGTTCTGTACCATATTGTGTCTGGAATTGGTGGGTTCTTGTCTCACTGACTTCAAGAATGAAGCCGCGGACCCTCACTGTGAGTGTTACAGTTCTTAAAGGCCGCACATCAGGAGTCTGTTCCTTCTGATGTTCGGATGTGTTCAGAGTTTCTTCCTTCTGGTGGGTTTGTGGTCTACCTGGCTCAGGAGTGAAGCTGCAGACCTTCGTGATGAGTATTACAGCTCATAAAGGCAGTGTGGACCCAAAGAGTAAGCAACAGCAAAATTTATCGCAAACAGCGAAAGAACAAAGCTACCACAACGTGGAAGGGCACCCGCAGGTTACCACTGGTGGCTGGGGGCAGCCTGCTTTTATTGTCTTATCTGGTCCCACCCACATCCTGCTGATTGGTCCATTTTACAGAGAGCTGATTGGTCTGCTTTACAGAGAGCTGATTGGTTCATTTTGACAGGGTGCTGATTGGTGCGTTTACAATCCCTGGGCTAGACACAAAAGTTCTCCACCTCCCCACTAGATTTGCTAGATACAGAGTGCTGATTGGTGTATTTACAAACCCTGAGCTAGATACAGAGTGCTGATTGGTGCATTTACAAACCTTGAGCTAGATACAGAGTGCCGATGGGTGTATTCACAATCCCTTAGCTAGACATAAAGATTCTCCAAGTCCCTGCCAGATTAGCTAGATACAGAGTGCCAATTGGTGCATCCACAAACCTTGAGCTAGACACAGGGTGCTGACTGGTGTGGTCACAAACCTTGAGCTAGATACAGAGTGCTGATTGGTGTATAAGTTTCTCCAAGTCCCCGGTAGACTCAGGAGCCCAGCTGGCTTCACCCAGTTGATCCTGCACTGCGGCCGCAGGTGGAGCTGCCTGCCAATCCAGCGTGGTGCGCCCGCACTCCTCAGCCCTTGGGCTGTGGATGGGACCGGGCGCCGTGGAGCAGGGGGCGGTGCTCCTCAGGGAGGCTCAGGCCGCGCAGGAGCCCAGGGAAGCGGGGAGAGGCTCAGGCATGGCGGGCTGCAGGTCCCGAGCCCTACCCCACAGGGAGGCAGCTAAGGCCCAGCGAGAAATCGAGCCCAGCGCCAGGTGGGCCGGTACTGCTGGGGGACCCGGCGCACCCTCCGCGCTACTGGCCCAGGTGCTAAGCCCTTCACTGCCGGGGCTTGCGGGGCCGGCCGGCCGCTCCAAGTGCGGGCCTGCCAAGCCCACGCTCCACCCCGAACTCTGGCTGGACCGCAAGCGCCGCGCTTAGCCCCGGTTCCCCCCCGTGCCTCTCCCTCCACACATCCTTGCAGGCTGAGGGAGCCGGCTCCGGCCTCGGCCATCACAGGAAGGGGCTCCCACAGTGCAGCAGCGGGCTGAAGGGCTCCTCAAGCGCGGCCAGAGTGGGCGCCCAGGCCGAGGAGGCGCCAAGAGCGAGCCCGCTGTCACCTCTCAGGATGAGGTGGGGGTCCAACTTCATACTTTTGCATGTGGTCTCAAAACTGTTGAAAAGATTGAGCTTTCCTTATTGAGTTGTCTTGGCAAGCTTGTTAAAATCAATTGAAGATAGTGTAAGGGTTTATTTCTGGATTCCCAATAACTCTATGCCTATACTACACTATTTTTGTCACTGTAGCTTTGTAGTAAGTTTTCAAATCAGGAAGTGTTAGCCTCCAAGTAGGTTCCTGTTTTTTAAGATCATTTTGGCAATTTGGAGTCCTTTGCATTTTCTTGTGAGTTTTGTTGTTGTTGTTGTTGTTTTTGAGACAGTCTTGCTGTGTCCTCCAGGCTGGAGTGCAGTGGCGTGATCTTGGCTAACTGCAGCCTCTGCCTTCCGAGTTCAAGCTATTCTCCTGCCTCAGCCTCCCGAGTAGCTGGAATTAGAGGTGCGCACCACCACACCTGGCTAATTTTTGTGTTTTTAGTAGAGACAGGGTTTCACCAAATTGGCCAGGCTAGTCTTGAACTCCTCACCTCAGGTGATCCACCTGCCTTGGCGTCCCAAAGTGCTGTTACAGACATGAGCCATCACACCCGGCCTCCTTGTGAGTTTTAAGATCAAGTTATTAATTTCTGCAGAAAAGCTAGCTGGGGTTTGGATAAAAATTATGTTCAATCTGTGAATCAATTTGGTAATACTGCGATTTTAACTTTTTTTTTTTTGAAACAGAGTCTCACTCTGTCGCCCAGGCTGGAGTGCAGTGGCACCATCTCAGCTCACTGCAACCTCCGCCTCCTGGGTCCAAGTGATTCTTGTGCCTCAGTCTCCCTAGTAGCTGGGATTACAGGGGTGCACCACCACACCCAGCTAATTTTTGTATTTTTAGTAGAGACGGGGTTTCACCATTTTGGTCAGTCTGTTCTCGAACTCCTGACCTCAGCTGATCCGCCCACCTTGGCCTCCCAAAGTGCTGGGATTACAGGCATGAGCCACTGTGCCTGGCATTTTAACCATATTAAGTCTTCCAGTCAATGAGCATTACATGTCTTTCCATTTATTTAGGTTTTCTTTCCTTTTTTTTTTTGAGACAGAGTCTCACTCTGTCACCCAGGCTGGAGTGCAGTGGTGCAATCTCGGCTCACTGCAGCCTCCACCTCCTAGGTTCAAGCGATTCTCCTGCCGCAGCCTCCCGAGTAGCTGGGATTACACGTGTGTGCCACCATGCCTGGCTAATTTTTGTGTTTTTAGTAGAGACAGGGTTTCACCATGTTGGTCAGGCTGGTCTTGAACTCCTGACTTCAGGTGATCCACCTGCCTTGGCCTCCCAAAATGCTGGGATTACAGGCATGAGCCACCGTGCCCAACCTCTTTCATTTCTTTAGACAATGTTTTGTAGTTTTTAGCACTGCCATTCTTTCATTAAATTTATTTCTAAGTACTTATTCTTTTTATGCTACTGTAAATAGAATTGTCTTTTTGAATTCATTTTTAGAAATTTCATTGCTAGTGTATAAAAATACAATTGATTTTATTTATTAATCTTGTATCATGTAATTTTACGTACACTAAATATATGTATTAGTGCACATTCACATTCCTTAGGATATTCTATGTAAATAATAATATCATGCCATTGGCAACTATGAATAGTTTTACTTCTTCCTTAGCAAAGTGAATGTCTTTTATTACTTCTTTTCTTCTCTAATTGCTGTGGCTAGAACTTTCAATACAATATTGAATAGAAGTGGCAAGAGAGGGCATCTTTGTCTCATTCCTGACCTTTGTGGGGAAGCATTTAGTCTTTCACCTTTATGAATGGTGGTAGCTGTACATTTTGTAGATACTCTAAATCAGGTTTGGGAAATCTGTGCCTAGCTTTTGAGTGTTTTTTAACAGAGGAGTGTTGCATCTTATCAAATGCTTTTTTATTGCATCTATTAAGATGGTCATGTGATTTTTGTTCTTTATTCTATTAATAGGATGTAACACATTGATTGACTTTTGAATGTTAAGCAAACTTTGCATTCCTGAGTTAAATCTCATTTTGTCATGGCATATAATCATTTTTATATGTAACTGGACTTGCTTTCCTAATATTTTGTTGAGAACTTTTTGCATCTATATTTTTAAGGAATATTGGCCTGTGGTTTTCTTTTTTTTTTTTTTTTTTTTTTTTTTTTTGAGACGGAGTCTCGCTGTTGCCCAGGCTGGAGTGCGGTGGCGTGATCTCTGCTCACTGCAGGCTCCGACCCCCGGGGTTCACGCCATTCTCCTGCCTCAGCCTCCCGAGTAGCTGGGACTACAGGCGCCCGCCACCTCGCCCGGCTAATTTTTTGTATTTTTAGTAGAGACGGGGTTTCACCGTGTTAGCCAGGATGGTCTCGATCTCCTGACCTCGTGATCCGCCCGCCTCGGCCTCCCAAAGTGCTGGGATTACAGGCGGTTTTCTTTTCTTGTGATGTCTGGTTTGGTATCAGGTTCATACTGGCCTCATAGAATTACTTGAGAAGACTTCCTTTTTTTTTTTTTTTAACTTTTTCAAGAGCTTGTAGAGATTGGTATTTTTTTTCTAAACATTTGGTAATTTTCACCAGTGAAATCACATGGGCCTGAACTTCTCCTTTTGCAACGTATGTGATGATAAATTGAAGCTCCTTCCTTTTTATAGGTCTATTCAGATTTTCTATTTCTCCTTGAGTTAGTTTTAATAGTTTGTCTTTCTAGCAATTTGTTCATTTCATCTTGTTTATTTAATTTGTTGCCATACAGTGTTTATAATGTATTTTTATAATCTTTTATATTTCTGTAAGATTGTAGTAATGGTCCATTTTTCCTTTATGATTTTTGTAATTTGAGCCTTCTATTTCCAGTGTTTTTTGGTGGGGGGCAGAGAGGGTCAGTATAGCTAAAGGATTACCAATTGTGTTGATATTTTCAAAGAACCAACTTTTGGTTTTGTTTTTTCTCTATTTTTCTGTTATCTATTTTATTTGTTCCCTCTGCTAATATTTCTTAATTTCTTTCTGCTTGTTTCAGATTTAACTTGCTGTTCTTTTGCTATTTTCTTAACATGGAAGTTTAGATTACTAATTTGAGGTCTTTTTAAATATAGATAATTATAGTTATACATTTCTCTCTGAGCACTGTTTTTACTTCATGGCTTACATTTTTGGTATATTTCTTTAATTGTTTCTATTAATTTTAAATTTCATTGTATTATGTTTGGAGAACATACTTTGTATGATTTCAGTATTTTAAAATGTATTGAGGCTTGTTTTATGGCCTAACACACAGTCTGTCTTGGAAAATTATTCCATGTTCAGTTGAGAAAAATGTGAATTCTGCTATTACTAGAGAGTGTTCTACAGAAGCCTGTTAGGTCTAGTTGGCTTATATTGTTCTAGGCTTCTATTTTCTTGTTAGTCTTCTCTTGTTTTCTTATATCCATTATTTAAAGTGAAATATTGACATTTCCAACTATTGTTTTTGAACTGTCTATTTCTTTATTCAATTCTATAACCTTTTACTTCATGTCTTTGGAGCTATGCTGCTAGGTGCATATATGTTTATAATTGTTTAGCCATCTTGATGGATTGGCCCAATTATTGTTATAAAATGTTCTTTTTGTCTCTAATAGTCATTTTTTAAATCTTCGCTTCTATTTTTCTGATATTAATATAGCCAATCAAAGTCTCGTTTGAGTACTAAGTCTCTTTGGTTACAACCCCAGAGATTTTTACCGTTATTTTAATTTCAATCTCTTTGCTCTTTGAATCTAAAGTATGTCTTTTAAAGACTTTAGATTCAATAGTGGGGTCATATTTTTAAAAATCTGTTTTGCCGGTCTTTGTATTTTGATTCAAGTGCTTAATCCATCCACGCTTAATGTAATTACTGATAAGGTAGAATTTACACCTGCCATTTTGCTATTTGTATTCTATATGTCTTATGTGTTTTTGTTTCTCAGTCACTGCCTGCTTTTGTATTACTTTCTAGTGTAACATTTTAATTCCTTTATTGTTTCTTCTATTATTTTGAGTTAATTTCGTAGTGGTTGCCATGGAGATTGCATTTGATGTGTTAAAACGATCTGCATTAAATTAATACTAAGTTAATTTTAAGAATGTACCAAAACTTTGCTCTACTGTAGCTCCTTCCGTCCCCATTCTTTTGTGCTATTTGTGTTTATCATACCAATTATACTTTTATACATCAAAACCCATCAAAAGAGTTCTATAATCATTTTATACAGCTACCTTTTAAATCATTCAGGAGAAGAAAAGTGTTATGAACAAAATTACATTTCTATTCTTTGTTTTTTGGCAGTTTGACTATTATTTATGTAGCGATACATCTCTTCATGTTGATTACATTTGGGTTTGTTGAGCTTCCTAGATCTATAGATTAAAGTTTTTCTTCAAATGTGGGAAGTATTTGGCCATTGTTTCTTCAAATAATCTTTGTTTCTTTCTCTCTCTCTCTTCCTTCTGCAGTTTCCATTAGGCACATTTTGGTACTCTTCAGTGTGTTCCACAGGCTCTGTTCATTTTTCTTCATAAAAAATTGTATTTCTCTGAACTGACAACTTTAATTGTCCTTTCTTTAATTTTGCTGATTCTTCCTCTGCCAGCTCAAATCTGGTCTTGAACTCTTCTGTAAATTGTACATTTTAGTTATTTCATTTAGTTATTACAGATTTTTCAGTTTAGTTCTTACAAATTTTCTCTTTGATTCTTTTTTTAAAAAAGTAACTTCTATATATTTTTTTATATTCTCTATTTAATAAGATACCTTTCTTACACTTTCCTTTAATTCATTAGCCATATTTCCTTTAACTTTTTGAAAATATTTCTAGTGGCTGATTTAAATGTTTTGCCTAGAAAGCTCAACACCTGGGATACTTCAGGGGCAGTTTCTATTAATTACTTTTTTCCCCACTGTGTGTGGGACATACTTTCCTGTGTCTTTGCATGTCTTATATGTTTTTGTTTTTGAAAACTGGACTATTTATATAATATAATGTGGTAACGTCAGAAATCAGAATTCCTCCCTCCAGCATTTAATGTTGTTACTGTTTGTTGTTGTTCTTTTTTGTTTGGTGATTTTCCTGGACTAATTCTGTAAAATTTGTACTTTTTGTTGCATGTAGCCACTGAAGTCTCTGCTTGGTTAGCTTAGTGGTCAGCTAATGATTGGAGGAAGATTTTCTTAAATGCCTTGAAATAATAAGTCTCCCAGATTTTGCCCAGAGGCGCTATGTGTGTTTGTGTTGGAACATGCCTTCAGTGTTCAGGTATCTTATAAGCCTGCCTTAGCCTTCACTTCCTACTTGCACAGAGCCTCAAATTGTGCTAGAGATAAAAGAATAGGGCTTTTCCAGGTCTTTCTGGGGCATGCATGTGGCCTTCTGCGTTTCAAGGAATGTGTTGGAGTTTTTTTAAAATCCACTATGCACTCATTTTCCAGAATTTCCATTTAAAGTTTTTTGGCAAGCCTCTTATTTGGCTAAAATGCCTAGGCAGCTATAATGTCAAACAATTGTCACTGAATCCTTCTGAAAATTGTCTTGGGGATAGAGCTCTCCTCGCTGACTGAACTCTTGAGTCAGGTAAAAACAACAAGTTTTGTGAAAAGAGCTTTCCCAGGGAGCTGCCAGATAGATCGAATACTGACAATTCACTGAGGAGTATTTGGGAACCCGAAACCCTTTTTCCCATTTCAGTGACTGCTAGGGTGGTTTTTACAAAACATGACGCAAGTCTGCTGATTTTCAAAGCTACCCTGGATCTGGGTGGGAAGAGGACTATGGTAAAAAGTCAAGTTAAAATGCCACAAAACTCACTGTTTTTACCAAAATCCAGTTGTGTTTTTAATTAATGCTGCTCAGATTGGTGTAAATTTTTTGTTTCCAGACTTTTGAAAAAGTTAGTTTTGACCATTTTTACTAGTGTTCTTTTGCTTTTATAGAGGTAGACATTTTCAGAGGTCCTTACTTTGTCATTCCACAAGTGCTTCTATTTTGGTGTTTTCTTAAATTGAAATAGCCTATAGTAATAAAAAGAATGAACAACTGCTTCATGCAACAGCATAGTTGAATCTCATAGAAATATGTTGAGCCAAAGAAGCCAGACACAAAAGAGTGCACACTATGATTTTATTTATGTGAACTTCTAAGATAGTTAAAATGAAAGTCAGAACAGTGGTTATCTTTGAGGAGGACGTATTAACGTAAGAGAACATTCTAGGATGTTGGTAATGTTCTATATTTTGACCTGAATGGTGGATGCACAGGTGTATTCATTTATTAAAATTATTTGAGCAATACACTTTGTGTACTTTGTTATATGAATGTATACTCTTGTAAAAACAACTTTAAAAACAAATAAAAGTAAATGATTAACCTTGAGGCCCTTCTTTAATTCTTGGATAAATTCCCTTGCATAGTTTCGTGCAAGGAGAGAAAGGTTTTATACTCACAGTAGAGAGATTCATGCATGTGTCACTGAGAAATAGGAATGATTTATTTCTAATAGTATTACTACTATTAACAAAAACTTATATGCCTACAATGCTTTATAGTTTTTAAACTTTCACATATATTATTTTATCATTTGTACAACTCATGAAATTGGATTTCAAATGTAGTAATTTCCAAATGTGGAGATTCAGATGTAGACAGTCATAAGATTTGTGAGGAGAGAGTCAGGATTGTCTTACTCTAGGATTATTATGCTTTTCTACCACACTTACTGCCATGTCAGTTTCTTTAGGATATTACTAGTCACCAATTTATCAAAATTAGATAGGTATCCAAAGTTTCAGAATCTCTGTTAGGTCATTCATAAAGAACAATATTAATTCTTGATTCTACAGGTAATCTTAGGATTTCAGGGATAGAAAGAATTTTGAATTTCATCTTTTAATGCTCTCTGTGAGACAGAAGAGTATTCGTCATCCAAATTAAACATATCTTTTTTTTTTCTTTATGAGACAGCGTTATACTCTGTTACTAGGCTGGAGTGCAAGTAGTGTGATAATAGCTTACTGCAACCTCAAACTCCTGGGCTCAAACAATCCTCCTGCCTCCACCTTTTGAGATGCTGGGACTACAGGTGCATGCCACTGCCCAGCTATTTTTTTTTTTTTTTTTTTTTTTTTGGTAGAGATGGAGTCTTGCTGTGTTTCCCAGGCTGGTCTCAAACTTCTGGCCTCAAGCAATGCTCCTACCTCAGCCTCCTAAAGTGTTATGATTACAGGCGTGAGCCACCATGCCCAATCCCAACTTAAGCATGTCTTTTGATGAGATTTCTTAATGCTTACTCATTATAATCTTACATACTTTTTATAAGGAAGTCATTCCATGATAATAATAAGTATTTTTACAACTTGCTCTTTCCCTGCCTTCTATTCAAATGTAGAGTGATTGATCACAATTCTATGATTCCTTTCTAGATGTTTGAAGATTATTAGATTCTTTTCTTACCTTAGTGATCTTTTCTCTACTTCATTTAAGCTTTCCTTCTGTCATTTAGTAAACCTTGACATATTGGTTGAATTTCTCCCTTTCAGAAGAGATCCTTGCCTTGTCATTTCATCTGCATTACAAGGCTTTCTCCTAAAAAAACAGTACCCTGATTAAGACCTGGTCAGTGATCAATGTAGAGGTTTCTGTTTGTTTGTTTGTTTCTGATACGTCATGACACTAGATAATATTCTGCCTTCTTATATAAATTTATAACATCTATTTCTTTTAAGTGATTTAATCTGCTTTTGCCCCTATTAAAGGTAATCAGATTTGTGAAGATGACTTAGAATTTAATCATGTTTTCTTAAGTAATGGGCATTCCAACTAACTTTGCATCTTTGGCGAGTTTCATAAGCATATTCTCAAGATAAATTCTGAAATCACAAACGAGAATAATAAAGCAGGACCCACAAAGCTGCTGAGTATCTGTAGATAGATACAGATACTAGAAAGCCTTATTTTGTTTTTCAGGCAAATGAAGAATAGCATATAAGTGAGAAGGTGCTATTTATAAAGAGAATAAGGGGCTTGGGAAATTTATTTATGCTTTTGCAATTAGGTTCTAAATACTTGATGAAACACCACACTCAAGTCCCAAACAGAAAGCAACTTCACTTGGGTTTTCTCTGACCTTCATCTTGAGCAAAAGCTTACCTTTCAACCATTTAAAGATTCAAGCCAGGAGGGATCTCTTTTCCAAATACCTCTCTACAGACTGATAGTCCTTTTCCTATCTGGAGCACACCTTTTCCATTACATTCATCAAATATAGTACACACAATCTGATCAATCCCACAACTATATTACTATCTTCTCGGGCAATCTCAGGGACAAGCTATAGCTAGATGAGGTGAGTTACTGCTGTATGTTGCTTCATTAGCTCAGTACAGCCTGAAAGCCATAAACCATCTCTCTTAAGCAATCTCAATTCTCTCTTTTGCTGCTCTTCCCTTGAATCCTAACCTGTGACATCACTTTCCTTTCTAGTTCACTCTACTTCCATTCTCAAGCAAGGGCAAATAAACCTTTCTTAAAAAAACTATGTCTTATAGATTCAGGGTCTTTTTCTGCCTGGATGAGCTTCAGATTAAAACAGCAATCCTTGTAGTCATCTGAGTGTCCAGCCTATCCAGAGCCATTGGGATTGAAACCACAGATATCTCATGATCAGCCTTCTTTCCTTTATTTTGGAAATGTAAAAATATCCAGAGATCGCCTGAGCTCAGCACCTTCTGAGCATGTTCTTTTTTTTTTTTCCCCTTGTGTTCTTGACTGTCTGGATTCAGAGTTCCTTTAAACCCTTATTTCCTCACAGCAACCTTGTGTAACCCCACACCATGTTCTCTCCTCCCTGTCTCTAAACATACACAATCAACATCAACAACTTACCTGAGTGGCCCCCATTTTCTAGCATTCAGGGATCACTATCACTTTGCTGTTATCTCTGTACCTTCCCCATTATATTCTCAAATACAACAAAACAACAGCACATTTTACCTCAATTATATTTTAATCCCTGTCTCTGGATCTAAATCCAATTTGGGGGGATGAAGCAAAGGGTAATTCAGAGGATATCTGATAAGATGCACCCCAGCAAAAGAGAATGAGAATGTACTTTAATACTTACCGATTTTAGTATTTTGATATGGATTTTTTTTTTTTTTTTGAGACGGAGTCTTGCTCTGTCGCCCAGGCTGGAATGCAGTGGCTTGATCTTGGCTTACTGCAAGTTCCACCTCCTGGGTTCACGCCATTCTCCTGCCTCAGCCTCCCAAGTAGCTGGGACTACAGGCGCCCGCCACCACGCCCAGCTAATTTTTTTGTATTTTTAGTAGAGACGGGGTTTCACCATGTTAGCCAGGATGGTCTCGATCTCCTGACCTTGTGATCCGCCTGCCTCGGCCCCCCAAAGTGCTGGGATTACACAAAAGTTGAGGGAGAGTATATTAAACCTTCAGGGATCTACCACTTAGCTACTTCAGTTATTATAGTGTGCTTATGTTTTTATTTTTATTTCTGTTTTCGAGACAGGGTCTCATTCTGTTGCCCAGGCTGGAGTGCAGTGGCACCATCATGGCTCACTGCAACCTCTGTCTTCCAGATTCAAGTGATTCTCCTGCCTCAGCCTCCCGAGCAGCTGGGATTACAGGTGCATGCCACCATGCCCAGCTAATTTTTGTATTTTTAGTAGAGATGCGGTTTCACCATGTTGGCCAGGCTGGTCTTGAATTGCTGATCCGCCTTGGCCTCCCAAAGTGCTGGGATTACAGGCGTGAGCCACCGAGCCCAGCCTGCTTATGTTTATTTTTTAAACAAACACTTTTGGTCACCACATTGCATTAAAATTGTTTTCCGCCAAGATCAATCTGCCCTTTATTCTATATACAGTCCTGAAACCAAACTGAAGCACAAGGGGAAAAAACAGTGGTGAGGCGGAGGGGAGATAAAGAAAAATGGACTGAATATAAGTCTTTTAATTCCAGCAGTAGCTCTTTCATATTATTGTTACCACATATGCCAAGTTACAATGCAAAGTGTGATAAATTCCTCTCTGAAACAATGGCTAAAGGGAATTCTAGATTATTGGAGTTTACTTTTCTTTCATTAAACTGGTGTTGTCATAGTTATGCATTCTTCTGTGAAACCTCTGGACAGAAGATTGGATCAGTTTCAATCTAGGCAGGTTGAGGTCTAAGGATATCTACTTATGATGAAGTATTAGCAGCTGCAGCAGCTGCAAGAAGAGGGAAGAAGCTTTCAAAGAACTAAAATAGTACAGTCTGGTTTACCCCACTTCTAGGTAGTTGAACAATTTGGCAAAGTTGCAGCTGAAGAGTAGTCAGTTATAGCCATGCTTCTAGAGGAAATGAATCAAATGATCGTGCAAAGCTGTGATGAGTGTAGTTGTTTTCATATTTCATTGATTTCCTGATGAAAGAATTCAAAACATATTGTTATACTTATAGGGAGCTGAAATGGGTGGTTTGTTAATTAATATCTTAGAGGAGAGAAAAATGACCTTGATAAGTTGGTAAGATGTTAGTCTGAAGCCAGAGTGTGAAATTAGAGGCGACACATACAAGGTGAGCCTTAAGCACAAAGAAACTCTCATAAATTCAGTTGGAGAAACAATCCTTTCCACTACACTTTTCATTTGACAAGCTTGTACTAAAACAGTGTTTCCACCTTGATGAGAAAACTTTAAAGTTCTTTAGACAAACTGAAATCATTTCCCACGTTAATGGCAAAATCAACAAAGATAGAGGAAATTTCAGCTTTCAAAATAACATTAAAAAGGTTACAGCCAGGCGCGGTGGCTCACACCTGTAATTCCAGTACTTTGAGAGGCCGAGGCAGGTGGATCACCTGAGGTCAGGAGTTCTAGACCAGCCTGGCCAACATGGCAAAACCCCGTCTATACTAAAAATACAAAAATTAGGCAGGTGTGGTTGTGGGTGCTTGTAATCCCAGCTACTTGGGAGGCTGAGGCAGGAGAATCGCTTGTACCTGGGAGGCGGAGGTTGCAGTGAGCTGAGATTGCGCCACTGCACTCCAGCCTGGGTGACAGAGCAAGACTCCTTCTCAAACAAAACAGCAACAACAACAACAACAAAACAAGGTTACAAGGAAGGTGAGGAGTGGGTTTTTAAAAAAACGTTTAAGAATAGTTGAAGAGGCTGGGCGCAGTGGCTCACACCTGTAATCCCAGCACTTTGGGAGGCCGAGGTGGGTGGATCTCAAGGTCAAGAGATCGAGGAACCTGGGAGGTGGAAGTTGCAGTGAGCCGAGATCACACCACTCTATCTCAAAAAAAAAAAAAAAAAAAAAAAAAAAAAAATAGTAGTAGTTGAAGAAAAAGAGAAACTTAAAGGAGAAGACATTCTATTTGGTCATAATTCCCTTTTTTTTAGGTAAAGCCACAAAAATAAATAAAAACGTATGTTACTTCTCTTCCCAAAGTGTAGCATTAATGTTGTACTTTTTAGTAGGAGTCCTCTGTCAATGAAGAAGGTAGTTTTAATTGACTTCCCACTCTCCCTAACAGCAAATGGTTTGTCTTGTGACTAAGTCTGTGATGGAAGAGCTCCTCTTGGCAAGAACAGTCTCCTCAAACCCCTTCTTTAAAATGTCATATATTCACATAGTTCAAACTTAAAAAAAAAGTTAAAAGGCACTGTGAAAAGTGTTGCTCTCACTCTGTATACTATTTCCACAACCCTCTTACACACACACAACCATGATCACTGTTGTTATTTTCTTAAATGTTCTTGCAGAGTTTCTTTATGCATACACCAGAAAATATGAATATACAGTCTTATTCCTTCACTTTTTACAAAAAGCAGCATAAAGTTACACTATTTTATACATTGCTTTTAATTTTGCATTTAGCAATACATCTTGATGCTCAATACTAGTGAGCTTCCTCATTCTTTTTTAAAAAAATACCACTGTGTAGTACTCCACTCTGTAAATGTACAATAACTTTTTAACCATTCTCCTACTGATGGGTACTTGAGTTATTTCAAATTGTTTCAAACATTTAAAACATGTTTTAAATTTCAAACAATACTGGCATGGATACAGTTACACATTAGTCATTTCACATGTGGGCAAGTATAAGTATAAATTCCTTTGAAGTACAATTCTGCATCAATGGGTATATGCAATTTTGGTTTTAATAAATATTGCAAAATTTCCTTCCATCAGAGTTGTCTAATTTCAGCTGTCCCTAATGTATAAGAGGGTCTGTTTAACTACGATCGAGCTCTTACACCATTACCATTCTGGAAAAAAAGGTATTCCAGTGTAGTTTCAGCATGTATTTATCTTAAGTGAACTTGATCATCTAATTATGTTTACATCTATTTATGTTTACAAGCCATTTGCATTATCTTCTATGACTCAAATATACGTATTTTGGCTGATTTTCTTATTATGTGGTTGGGCTCTTATTAGTTTCTAGTAGCTCTTTATGAGTTAGAGAGATTAGTATTTGTCTATGATTTGAGTTTCTCAATTTATCATTTATCTTTTGACTTTGTTTATAGCTTTTTTATTAAATTTACTATTGTATTTTATGAATTCTGAATTTTAAGTCACAAATATAACTCCCTTCTCCACTGCAATGTTAAAAAAGAAATTCTGTGCTTTCTTCTAATATTTATATGCTCTCTGTATTTTATGTGTAGATCTTTGATTCATTTGAAATTTATACTGGTTTTACTGGAGTATGCCTCCTCTCAGCATCCATTAAAATCCTTCCTGCCAGATATTATAATTGTATATCTAGAAAATTCAAGAGACTTGACAGAGAAACTCTTTAGCAAAGTACTGGGGCACACAATTAATACACAGAAATCAAACAACAACTAGTATGAATATATAATGGAAGAAAGTACCTATCTAAATAGGAAAAGACATCTCTTCCCTCAGATAGTCTATTATCATTTATTAAAATGTTCATCTTTTCCCTACTGATCTGAAATGCTGTCTCTATCATATATTGAATTGAAGTATGCTTTTGTAATTATTTCTGGACTTTCTATAATGTTCTGTTGGTCAGTTTGTGTACTGATGAACCAACACCACACTGTTTTAAGTATTTAGGTTTTTATAATATGTTTTAATATCAGATAGTGCTAATTCCCTCTCTGCTCCTTTTTCTCAGTTTTCCTGATTTATTTTGGTAAATTATTTTTCTTTATAAACTCTATGATGTTTGCCTAGTTCCACAAAAACCCACTGTCAATATTTTTCTTATGGGGCTCATGTTGAAATGATAAATTAGCTGATAAAGAATTGATATTTTTTGGATGTTAACTCCACTGATGAGGTACATCTTCCCTTTGTTCAAAATTTCTTGTATTTCTCTCAAAAGTCCCTTACACTTTTGTGTATTTTATTTTGCTTTTCTATGTAAGTGGGTCCTTTCTTCCATTACACATTTATACTGTTTATTGTTTGACTTCTGTATATTAATTTTGTGCCTTAATACTTTACTAAACAGTTTTTTAGTCAAGTCTATTGAGTTTTCTAGGTGTATGATTGTAATACCTGCAGGAAGAATCCCGATGAATGCCACGAGGGAGAAGAAATTGTGCTTTGTAAAGTTTAATGAATGGTGGTTTCTTCTGACAAGTCCTAGAAATGGCAAATATGGTTATATTCTGGACTCTTTGGTACCCTAGACCAGACCAGGTGATGACAGGTGTTCAAAAAGGTATAGAATTATTTGAGGAGGGATACACCTGAATGAGGATTGTATTAAAACAGGAATACTGCATTATTATCTTAACATCAGCCATCATTCTTGCCATCACATTTCATATATATATATGTATAGTGCCCTCTCTTTATTTAAAAAAATTAATGAATACAAAACTACCTATTTATTACTACTCTGTTATTACCAAAAATTTAAAAAATATCTCTCGGCTGTCTATGTAAAGCTCATTGGAGTTTAACTTTAGTACAGTATGGTAAAAGAAATTCAGCCGGGCATGGTGGCACATGCCTGTAATCCCAGCACTTTGGGAGGCTGAGGTGGGTAGATCACCTGATGTCAGAAGTTCAAGACCTGCCTGGCCAACATGGCAAAACCTCATCTCTACTAAAAAGGACGAAAAATTGGTGGCTGGAGCGGCGGCTCACACCTGTAATCCCAGCACTTTGGGAGGCTGAGGGGGGCAGATCATAAGGTCAGGAGATTGAGACCATCCTGGCTAACACGGTGAAACTCCGTCTCTACTAAAAAAATACACACACAAAAAAAGTTAGCCAGGCATGGGGGCGGGTGCCTGTAGTCCCAGCTTCTCGGGAGGCTGAGACAGTAGAATGGCGTGAACCTGGGAGGCAGAGCTTGCAGTGAGCCAGGATCGCACCACTGCACTCCAGCCTGGGTAACAGAGTGAGACTCTGTCTCAAAAAAAAAAAGAAATTCAGTTGCAGGCAATCAACTATCCATCAATCTTGCAGTACGATTGTGTTTAACTAGCTTGAATGAGTTGCTTTGTGTTTGTGATGGGCACAGCAAATCCTCCTTGCCAAAAGTTTCTAAACCTGCCTCACCTAACAGTGATCTCCTTTGTTGATCTTCAGGGCATGGTGTCTCATCTGTTTAGTTTGGCCTTTTATTTGACTTTCATTGACTTTGCGGCCAAGCCTGTTTTCTTTGTTTGATACGTTAGCTCAAATATGTAGGTGAACTCAACCACTTAATTATGGGCATGTAATTTTTAAAAATGGCACATATTGGATTTGATGAGATAATCTAATTTTTCCTAGTTAGTAGAGAAATAAGTGTTCGACTTAAATAATATCTTGCTATCTTTTGAAGAAGTTGTCTGACTGTCTTTTGCTATGAGACACAGGCTTCTGTTTGCTGAATTTCTGCCAGTTTTTTTTTTTCTATATATACAGTTCTCTACCTTAAATTAGATGGGGACAACGTGTCTTCTTTAAGTGCTTCCTAGAATATTACTACCTTTAAATGCTAGTTTCTGAAGAGCTGCAGCTGTCACCCAAGTCTTAGTACTGAGCTAGCCATTATAATGTGAAATTTAGTATGTTGAAGAATACTTTCATTTGCGGTACATCTCAAGCCATGTTTCTAATTGTTAGAGAAAACATAAGCATGGATATTAGATAGTTGTGTCAGTTAATATAAAATATGTACAATAGAGAAATGAATTTGTGAATATGTAGATTTATGCTATTGGTACTAAAATTCTGACTTTCCTCTAGTAAATTCAAATTTATTGCCTTGTTTCAGCTATGGTTTTAATATTTTATCTGTCTTCTACAAAATTCTCTAAAGAAAGCCAAGATATAAAATGCTTTTAAAATCCCAGATTTTTATATAAACTTTAGTTTTCTTTGAGACAAATTCTGAAACAAAACCAGTGAAACTTCAGATCAGATAACATGAAGAATCAAAATCTTAAGGCATTTATTATTGTCTTTATTATCTGAGAGATTCTGGCAATTGTGAGGCTTCTGTTGGCTCCAGATAGAAATTACTTACATAAATGTTCCTGTAGAATCTCTGTTTATGGACTAGAGACCTTAGGGGAAGGCAGAAAGGGTGTTGTCTTATTTTATGGGCCTTCTTGTTTGCCAACATACTTGAAGTTTCAATATTCAAAAGTCATTCATATAATCTCTTCTTTTATTGATGTGGTTTAAAAAAATTTCAGGTACCTACTTGCAAATGTTTCCCAAGAACATTTCCTTATATCTAGGGTGTGCCGTTACTTTTGCCCTCTTTCTTTTTCCTCTTTGGATTATTTTTAAAACATAGTTGTTTTCAAAGGTAATGCATCTTTCAAAGGAAAGAAGACTTCCAGAAGAACAGAGGTAGAGCCATGCTCAGGTTTCTTCACATGGTCAGCAGCAGGGCAAAGGAATGCCCTTTCTACTGTTTTATAATTGACAAAGACAGGAGAACTCTTGCATAAAGAAGGCCCTAATTGTATTCCTGGATGTCTTTGATTATGTCTTTCTTCTGGTGCAAATTGATATCAAATCACTAAGTAAGAACTTAAAACCATCCTCTGCCTTTTGAGTGGTGGGAATGTGGGGTAGCAGGTGTACCACAGGAATAGGGCTAAGATTTTTTTAAAAATATTTTAGCAGTTTTTAATAAAAATTGTATATAAGATTATTTCCCCATTCCTTCTTTCCTTTCTTCCTTCCTTCCTTCCCTCCCTCCCTCCCTCCCTCCCTCCCTCCTTCCTTCCTTCTTTTTTCTCTCTCTCTCTCTCTCCCTTCCTCCCTCCCTCCCTCCCTTCCTTCCTTCCTTTACTTTCTTTCTTGTCGGGTTCATTTTGTTGATCAGGCTGGATTGTGGTGACGTGATCATGGCTCACTGTGACCTGGAACTCCGCGGCTCAAGCAGTCCTACCGCCTCGGCCTCCCAAAGTGCTATGATTACAAGCGTGAGCCACTGCACCCGGCCTTCTCCATCTTCTGAATTGTTTCTTCCTTGAATTTGTCCTTTCCCTTTTGTACTTAGTGAGATTTGCCTTTCGGTTCAAGGATCTTTTTGCACTCTTTGTCCAGTTTTAGCTTAGTGATAACCATCCTGCTGGGGTGAATTCCCACAGGGACAGTTGTGCCATTAGCCTTCTCCTGCTGCATCCATTCAATGTAGATCATATATTTCTTCCTCTAAACCTGGACTATTTTGCCAATTTGCTGGCCTTTGTAGTGTCCTTGGACAACCTGTACTCTATCATCCTTTTGGATGAACACGGATTGAACGTTTCGTTTCTGTCTTAGCTCTTTGGAAAGTGGGGAAGACATAATCTTCTTGTGAATGTTGGAAGGTGCATTGAAATGACTTTTCCAGTTCTTGCTCTGGTCAAGTATCACAAAGGGATTGGCTTTTGTTTTGGCTGCTGCTGCTTCAGTGATGGCCACAAAAGAGAAGAGAAGATGGGGTTTTCAGAGCATTTTCTCTAGCCAGAATCTCTTGGTCTGCTTGACTGTACAGGTGCTCCATTCCAATCTGCACTCAGTCTATTGCCTGGCCTACTGAGTTTTTTTTTTTTCTTCTGAAAGTTTGTGTTTGTAATTTTCACACACTTGGAATCCTAGTTAGGCATTTAGCTGTACTCTTTTACACAAAGATTTGATGACATCTCTTTGTTTGTTTGTTTGTTGTTTTGTTTTGTGTTTTGAGACTAAGTCTCACTCTGTCACCCAGGCTGGAGTACAGTGGCACGATCTCAGCTCACTGCAACCTCTGCCTCCTGGGTTCAAGCGATTCTCCTGCCTCAGTCTCCTGAGTAGCTGGGATTACAGGAACGTACCAGCATGCGAGGCTAATTTTTGTATTTTTAGTAGAGACGGGGTTTCACCATGTTGGCCAGGCTGGTCTTGAACTCCTGACCTCAAGTGATCCACCCGCCTCAGCTTCCTGAAGTGCTGGGATTACAGGCGTGAGTCACCACACTCAGCCCCTGCGCATGTTTTTTTATTGTTGTTGTTTTGGTGTTTTTTTTTTTTTTTTTTTTTTTGTTCAGTGAGGCGTGTTGAAAGAATGGACTCTGGAGTCAGATAAGTCAGACTTTGAGCTTATTAGGCGTGTGTTGACTTTTTCCACTTCTAAAATTAGTTATGTAACATCTCATCATAAGTTGTTTATAATAAGACCAATCACACAGGACCTGCTATGAAAATTCCATACTTGTAAAGTGCTACCCAGAGCCTGACACGTGGTTGGCACTCTGTATGTATGAGTTTCTTTTAAATTTATTTGGGATATTTGAATGCCTATTTACTTTTGTGAAAGGGTTTATGTTTAAAAAATTAAAAAAACCTTTCATTCATGCATCAAATATTGTTGTGCTCTTCTTCATGCCAGGTACAGGTTTAAGAGCTGAAAATATGTAGTAAATAAAACTTAGAATAGGCCAGGCACAGTGGCTTATGCCTGTAATCCCAGCACTTTGGAAGGTTGAGGCAGGAGAATCACTTGAATCCAGGAGTTCAAGACTAGCTTGGGGAGTACAGTAAGACCCCATCTGCACAAAAAAAAATTTATTTAAAAATTAGACAGGTGCTGTGACTCATGTCTGTGGTCCCAGCTACTCAGGAGACTGAGGCAGGCGAATCACTTGAGCCCGGGAGGTTAAGGTGCAGTGAGCCATGGTCAAGCCACTGCACTCCAGCCTGGGTGAAAGGGAGACCCTGTCTCAAAACAAACAAACAAACCCAAAAAATGAAATGAAAAAACTGAGACTATTTAAGAAATATTACTTTTATATAAGAATTTATATTCTTCTGGGGAAGACAAACAGTGAACAATATAGACATGTGAAATATATAATATATCAAATGATGATCACCATTGTAGGAGAACAAGTTGTGCCAGGAACAGGTAACATTTGAGCAGAGACTTGAAGGACAGGAGGGAGTGAACCATTTAAATACCTGGTGGAAGAGATAATGGCAAGTACATTATCCTGAAGCAAAGAGGCAGGTGTGTCTGGGGTAGAGTAGGAGATGCAGCCAGAAAGATAGCCGAGGCCACGTCATGTGGCACCTTGGAGGCGGTGTAAGGACTTTGGGTGTTACTCTGAATGGAGGGGATTGAGCAGAGGAATGACAAGATCTGACTATGGTTTAACCAGAAAGCAGTCTGACTCCTCTGTTGAGAAGATACTGCTAGAAGGACCAGGACAGAGGCAGGGAAGATCAATGAGGAGGTTACTGTAGTAATCCATACAAGTGATGGTGGTGACTTGAATCAGAGTTGTGGGTAGCAGAGGAAGCAGTCAGAAGGGGTTGTAATCTGGATATATTTTGCATATAGGGGCTGAAGGATTTTTGTAGGGTGTGAGAAAAAAGAGGCAAATAAAATTTTGGATGACTCTAAAGATTTTAGCTTAAGAAACTGGAGTCGTTGGTAAATGAAAGATTAAGACTGAGACATTGACATGTTTGGAAATGAGAATGGGGGACAGATCAGAAGTGTTCATTCAGATAAGTTTGAGATTAAAATGCTTATTCGACCAAGAAGAGAAAATGTTCATTAGAGTTTTAAGCCATGTAGGTAGACTGTGGATACCAGAAGATGAGTATATGTAGACAAGAGACTAAGTCCTGGGACCCACTAGCACTAACATTAGGATGAAGAAAAGCTGGAGATGAGGAGGGACTATCTGACTTGCCAATGTATTGCTCATAATAAAATGTAATTTGGGGAATACATTTTGAGGAAATCTATCTATATTCACCTCACTTCCCAATTCAAACTTTTAGAGAGTGAGACGTTTACTTCCTTGAAATAACAAATATTGCATATCTATTGGTTAAGAAGCTTAGAACTCCAGAAAACTTAAGGAAATTTCTATGGAAAGTAGACCAAAAAATTATCTACATACCAGAGACACTAAAGTCTCTAAAAAAAAACCCAAAGCCTTGAACAAGGATTAGTAAATTTAGAAATGGCTTACAAATAAACATCTAAAGTAGAAAATTGGGGTAATGAACATTGAGAGGTGATAGCCAGTGTTTTCAGTGAGCAGAGCCATGTAAGTCGTTTAGAAATGGCTTATGTTAGTAAATTTCAAACTCCTGACCTCAAGCGATCTGCCCACCTTGGCCTCCCGAAGTGCTGGGATTACAGGCTTGAGCCACTGTGTCTGGCCCTCCAGCACTTATATAAGAAAGAAATCAATGACTATTTATTTGAGCCATTGTTGTTTTCACCTTTGCTACAGAGGCCAGACTTGAATGCCATGGCCCTTCTAATAGAGGCCAGTGTGCTAAAGTACAGTAGCAGTTGTTCTCTATTATCTGTTGATAGAGAAAATACATAATAACAATGAGGTATTATAAATGCAAGAAGGTTTTAAGTAAATTTTTATTTAATTAATCACAGCTACATACACTTGAAAAACAATAGTGCTTACACAGATGAGATGTATTGCTTGTTCACTCTACTGATGTTGTGTGAACTGGTATGTGGATTTAAGAACTCTTTGCCAAACCCCTTCTCTAAACTACTTTTTGAAGTCCATGGACTCAGGACTTAGAGTTAAAAATGAGGTTAAGCAGTATGGGAGCCAACTCTGAAAGTCTTATGCAAATAAAATCTGAAATGCCAGTTCAACCATGAAGCTGTTGACTTCAACTAGGTAAGTGAGGAGAGCAAAGGCCCAGAGAGTCTGGTATCTGTAGTGGACATTGTGGTCATTTCCCCAACATCACTTTGCTACTTTCCTGCTGCTTAACAGCCATTCCACTTGGGTTAGTGTACTGGTTGGATAGTTTCTCCTCTCAAATTCATATTCACTCAGAACCTGTGAATGTGACCTTGTTTGGAAATAGGGCTCTTTGAAGATATGATCAAGTTAAGATGAAGTCATGCTGGATTAGAGTGGGCCCTAATTGAATCACAAGAAGAGGGAAATTTAGACAGAGACACAGAATAAAGGCACCATGTAAAGACAGAGGCAGAGATTGGAATTGTTATGTATCGAGCCAAGGAACACCAAGGATTACTGTCAACAACCAGAAGCTAGAAGAGATGAGGAGGGATTCTTCCCTGAGCCTTCACAGGGAGCATGGCCCAGCCAATACCTAGATTTTGGACTTCTAGGGCTATAGAATAATGAGAGTAAATTTCTATTGTTATAAGCTACTCAGTGTGTGGTACTTTGTTACGGCAGCTCTATGCAACCAATATAGTGTGATTGATCCTGCCCTCAGCTGAAGGCTTGTATGTCTGTCAACACGTCTAACAACCAGTACATGATCCACCCAAACAGAAGAGGTGTCTGCTACATTGCTGGAACAGGGTCCAAATGAATCCTTGCTTTGCAGGTATTAACTTTTTAACTGCTGGGTAGTAGAGAAGTCAGGGGCATTCCAGGCTGGGATGCTGGTACAGTGAACACTTTAGCGGAGGGAGAGGGGAACTTAGAATATTGGCTACTTATCCTCCGGTATAGAAGCATTTCAATATTTTGTATACCTATGGGGTTATATCAGCGTGTGCCAGGTACATGCTGAAGTTGGTCCCTACCAATATATCTTTCCTTCTTGCCACTACAAATGACTCAAGAATTACCCAAATTGGGCCTATCAGAATGAAGCTCAGACTTCGATGTTTTTTTGGCTAAAGGAGAACATGCCTTCTTTTGGGAGATATAAATGAGAAATAACATGACCCCGCGTGCTGCTAGCTAGAGCTTTGCAACCTGGAAAGAAAGTAGCTTAAGGGGCCGGGCGCGGTGGCTCACGCCTGTAATCCCAGCACTTTGAGAGGCAGAGGCGGGCGGATCACGAGGTCAGGAGATCGAGACCATCCTGGCTAACACAGTGAAACCCCGTCTCTACCAAAAATACAAAAAATTAGCCGGGCGTGGTGGCGGGCGCCTATAGTCCCAGCTACTCGGGAGGCTGAGGCAGGAGAATGGCCTGAACCCGGGAGGCGGGGCTTGCAGTGAGCCGAGATTGTGCCACTGCACTCCAGCCTGGGCGACAGAGCGAGACTCCGTCTCAAAAAAAAAAAAAAAAAAAAAAAAGAAAGTAGCTTAAGGGCAGACCCAAAAATCAAAGAATGAAAGAACTGAGAGAATGGCAGCCAAATAGAACTGGAACTGATCATTTGCACCTAAGTCTCCCATCTTCTGGACTATTACTTATATGAATCCATAAATTCTCTTTATTATTTATGCAAATTTGAGTTGGATTTCCTTTTGTTTATAACTAGAAGTATCCTGACTAATACAGTCCTTGTGATTTTCTTGGTAGATATTTATTGAGTCCTTCTCTTTGAAACATTTTATTTTGATGTCTGCTACCGTGATTATTTTAAAATTACCTTTTACCTTTGTGTTCTGTTAATAAATACATGAGACACCAGCCATGCATTAAGCAAATAGGACTTTGCTGAAAGAATACAATAAGCCAACTGTATACTAAATACTTAGACTACAACTCAAAAGCAAACACACACACACACACACCCCCCTGCAATTTCCCCCACTGAACTCCCTGCCATATATAATAAGAGCTAGTTTGCATTATAGATGCAATAGATGGGCAGAATGGTACAAATGAATGGAAGGGGATCTGTAATCTATAGGGATAATAGAAAAATAAAGGAAGGTATTAATTTAAAGAAATGTGGTTTTGTGAATGAAATTTTCTTCTATAACAATAACTTCAAAAATAAATCAAATGGTAGTGCAAAGGCCAATTTAAATACAGAGGCTAGCAAAGGAATGGAGATGGAGAGAGATGAATAGAGGTGGCCAGGGGAAAATCATGAAGTTTAAACTCTTTCTTCTGTATCTCAGCCTTCAAAATAAATCTTTCTTTTGCAGTTCTGGGGGCCATTTCAAAAACAGGGTTAAGGAAGGGCAGAGACAAAGTACCAGTGTTCTCTGTGCCTCACTAAAAATGAACAATTTGAGTTGACTCAATTGATTTAAGTTATCTTGAATTACTGTTCATGCATTTGCATACTGAATTTGCAGCTTCTGCTTTGTACTCCTAATGGCAGCTGCTGTCTATACATTGTTAACAATAAATATTTAAAAATGCAATTCCAGATTTAGCCAGCATTCCACTTACTTTCAACTGATTTTGAAATTAGTATATTGCTTTCAATAATAAGGAAAAATGATTTTAGAAATAAAACTGTAAAAATGATAAACTCTTTTCCCAGTATGCAATCCATATTAAATTAATGGTGTCTGAAGAATACCAAACTGAGATTTTATCAATACATGCAGTACCACACATTTCTTATTTTAGTTGCTAATTAGTATTCAGGTGTGCAGTGGAATACATAGAATTAAATGCTAATGCTGCTTCATTTGTGATTTAACATGTACAAGTTACTATATGCTACATTACCCTGTCTATGCACATGTATAATAGTTGTTTTTTTCTTTGCAATCATAATATCTTCATGTAGTTATTTTATTCAGTCTTCTAAGGCCATGTTATGAATAAATCTTTTTGGTTTAAAAAATCATTACCTTCTGTAGTTTACAAATGAAAAAAAATATCTGAGAGTCATTTTTAAAAGGCTTCAATTGAGGACTTAGTTTAATTGACCCAATAGCAAGGAAATTTTAGTTTTTCTCTCTACTTTGTTTCACTTAATTTGTGATTAACAGCTACATAAAATTGTGAGCCACCTAATGGAAGTAGTTTTATAAATATTGCATGCCATTTTATGTTCTTCACTCTGTACTTCCCTTATAAAGTATTTTTATGTTAAAAATTTTCAAAGTTAATGTGCGAGGAAGTAACTAGCTACTTTAGTTAGTTAGATTTCTCTTCCCTGAAGAAAATTACTATAATGGTTACTTTTGCTAAAATGCAATTACTGTCATTGTAACAATCAATCATATTTTTTTATAAGAAACTTTAACAACTTTTGAATGCATTAAGAAAAGTAAATGAAAAAGACTCAGTGTGAAATAAGACTAGACACCCAAACCACCCCCTGCGACCCGACATTTGATAAGAAAAAAAATCTTAGCTACCTCTTTTGCAATACATTTTATTGCCTTATCTAAGATCACTGTGAAAGTTAAACTGTAGTAGTAAGCATGTTTCTCAGAGCATCATTGAAAAATGCTGTGTATATTCAACAACCATTAGCTATTATTGTTTCTGGTGCACACAGTTTAATCCCAGCCCAACAGAATCTGTAGTCCTCCAGTTTCACAAATTAAACCAAAAGACACCATTTGAAAAGGTTTAACATTTGTTTTACCCCTATAGATGAAAACATCTCTACATGAAAAATAGAGCTTAGGAAATATGAACTGTATTAGCTCTCAGCTTTAATAAAGAGATCACCAGTTGAGGTCAGCAGAAATTATTTGTCTCAAAATATTGTGCAGTCACATACCTTACAGGCAGTATCTCCCCCCCCAAAAGCATCTATAATAAATATACTAATTATGAAGACAGAATATTAAATATATTATGAGATTACTGCTACTCAAAATACTCTATTTCTCATAAAGTATTAGGAATATGGAAATAGGTGACTTGATCCATACTGTTATTTAATAACGTGTATCGACATGATGAATACTTTCATAAGTGACATTATTCAAAATATATCAAAGAATAATATGTTATGATTAAAATACATTATTTTATGCACTGTCGCACTGAACACAAAATTAATGCCTAGTAGCACAGGCAAACATAGCTCTGTTCTCTCTTCTAATTCATTGCTGCCCCGATCTCTACCCCATGTCTGTTTCTTCTCATTTTCCCTAATATATTTAATGGTAACTGCATCCAACTAATTTCTCCTAAACTAGACGCATGAGAAATATTTTCATTCCTTCTTCTTCCTTAGCTCTTTCATTCAATCCATTATTTAATTTCCATTCTAATTGGAGAAGTCTTCATTCTCCATTGTTTTCCTTTAGGCCCTTTGTCTACAACCTTCTATAAGTCTTCTCTACAACCTATAAGGTCTCAGTGTTACCAGTCTCTCTCATTTGTCACAACCCTTTTCCTTGCTTCTGGAGTTATCTTTCCAAACTCCTTGGCATGACATATTGTTCTCATCCCATTCTGTCTGATCTCACCCCTATCAGCTTCCTGGGCACTCCTACCCACTGTCCCTTGTCCTGCCAGTGACCTAGTTAGTTCAAAGAGCTCTATAGTAGTGGATGGTGCTTTTTCTTCCTGGAATACCCTTTTCTAGGCTTCTGATTAGAAAATTGCTATTTTTTCCATAAATATCTCATCTAAAAAGCCTTCTCTGACACCCTCAGGAAAATGAGATGTGTTTTCTTCTGTGCTGTAATAGTTGTTGGGACATAAGTGGCTTATAGCACTTTCTGTGTTTCTTGAATTTTCGTCCACCACTCTGTGAGCTTATCCAGGGCAAGGACCTGTATTACTCTTTTTAGTATCCCTAGTTCTTAGCTCAGTGCATGACATAAGATAGCCCATCAATACAGAGTGAAGGAAGGAGGGAATGATAAATCCTTTAGTACTTTTAGTTGTGAAATGGTTTCAGTACTTTATTACTTCTGGATTCACATTCTGTCTGGAAAAAAAATCATTAAGAAAAATAATCATTTAAAGTCATGCTATAAAAATTAGTTTTTACCAATTTACCTAAAAGTAAAATCCATTACAATTAGAGGCCATTCTTCACTGTTAGAAGCCTCTCCATTCACATAAACACACACACATATAAGAATATGAGAAAATTCATATAAAAATATGAGTTGTGAATGACCAATGTGTAACAGCTGCATGCATGATTATTTGTTAATAAAAAAAATCCCGAACAAAAGCAAACCACTACAAGATATCACTTGGACATTAGATTTCTTTTATTTCCCTCAAAGCTAAAGCTGGCTATAAAGAGTTCATCTGGTGGCAATTTTTTGAATGTATTTTAAATTGGGATAGTAGTAGACGGAGCTATCTATAGAAAATTGCATTTTGTTCTATTGCCAGTGTGTGTTTCTCTCCTTATATTCCATCTGTTATCAGAAAACTAATAAAGGTGCTTCTTTATGCCACTGCCATGCTTTCTAGAAAAGGGAAAATAACAATGTAAGTGTCAACATCCTCCCTCTCTCAATTAAAGGAGGCCTTACAATTATTTCCCTTAAAGTACATTTGAATCAGATACCAGTCATTTTAATTTCACCAGAACACTCATGTTCTTTAAGGAGTTGCTCTTCCCTCATGCCGGGGGTTTTGGTGGAAACGTCAGTCTTAGTGAAGGGCCAGCTTGTGGCTGTAACAATGGGCAGAAGACCCAAGCCTGTCTGATCATGGTATCTCTTCCTTCTGCCTACAGTGTTTGATGCAAGTGGTGGGCGCATGACCCAGACAGGACAACTTAGAGTCCGTTTGTGAGGAATGTCAGTGTGTGCATGTGTTGGAAGAGAAATGGCTTATTTATTTTTGCATTTCAAGATGTAAAGATGCACACTTGGGAATATGGGCACTTAGGTTTTCCTCCATGTGAAGAGAGTCCATTTGACATAGGAAAATGTGAACCTTACACACACTGATAAGCAGAGGCTAGCATAGTTGGGATACTGCCTAATCCTAATGATACAATTTGTACTCCTGAACTGAGGCTATGCCTGAAGCAAGAGTCATCCTTGAATTTCCAGGCATTTGGGCCAATAAATTTTCTTTTTGCTTAAGCAAGTTTGAGTTGGAGTTCTATCACTTGTAGCCAAAATAGTATACGTCAGAGAGGAATTATGCTGAGAAAAAAACAAGTGTTAAGAATCCTTAAGTGGCCGGATGTGGTGGTTCACGCCTGTAATCCCAGCACTTTGGGAGGCCGAGATGGGTGGATCATGAGGTTAGGAGTTCAAGACCATCCTGGCCAACATGGTGAAACCCCGTCTTTACTAAAAATACAAAAATTAACTGGGCATGGTGGCACGTGCCTGTAATACCAGCTACTCGGAGGCTGAGGCAGGAGAATTGCTTGAACTGGGGCCCAGGAGGCGAAGGTTGCAGCGAGCTGAGATCACACCACTGCACTCTAGCCTGGGCTACAGAGCAAGACTCCGTCTGAAAAAAAAAAAAAAAAAAGAATCCTTAAGCATGAAATTTAATGTTAAATGAAAAGTACTCATAATCTGTCACCAACCCCTAAAAGGAATAACTCCCAGATGTGACAATAAAGCAGGGGAAAAGCTTCTGGACACAAACTCTCTGATCTCTCTCAGTATTTCCCATACTACAGCACTTGAAAATTCTAGTGAATCATTTTACTTTTATATATTCCTGTTTCAAATACTACTTTTAATTGATTCATAGTAAGAGTTCTAAGAGAGTATGCTGGCTTTGGACCATGTCAATTTCCTCAAATTCCCTTCTTATGTGGTTTCAGGTTAGGGTTGGCCATGATAATTATTTGGGCAGGGTTTGGAAGTAGAGGGGAGCCATTTTTAGGTTTTGAAGATTGCTGTCAGGCAGGTGCAGTTGCAGTTTGTGTGCGGTGTCACAGATTTGCTGCTGGCAAGGGGCAGCTGCTGGGCCCACAGCTGCTACAGCTCTCATTAGACTCCTTCGGATTCTGAGAGTCATGGGCACATACAGCTCTATGCTAAAGGATGCTGGCCTATCCCACAAGTCACCCAGTCATTAGAACTCGAGGTAATGAGTGATTTGGTGAATGTTTAGTTTCTCCTAAAAGATTCCCGTATGTCCTTGGTCTCTCCTACTTAATACCCATCTTCTCCTCCTGACTGCTGGCCCTCGGGCTCAGCACCAGACTTAGAGGCAACAGACATCCTCAACTGTGTAAGGGCTAATTTCTCTAATAAATGAATTTCTTATTCTCTGTCACTCATATTAGCCCTGCTTACCTGATTGAACCCTAACTCATACCCATGGTGGTCTATTTTTCATTATTAATTTCTGAAGCCATATAAGATTTTATCTATTACTGGAAAGCAAAATTGATGAGGTTGAAATAATTAAGGCTTTCTACTCAGGCTGATTAGTCTTTACATTCCACCTTTGCTACCTATCTGTGTGGCTTTGGCCAAATTATTTAATCACTTGATGCCTTAGTTTCTTCAGCTGCAAAATAAGGAAGAGTGTATGTCTAGCAGTGGGATTGCTATTAGGGCTCACAAGGAAATAAACATTTGTTTTGCCACTAGGTTATTGTTCATTACTGCAGCCTCAGTTATCTAGCACAAAATTGCTACATTGTACCTACTCTTTAATATTTTCTAAAATGATGCATAAATGAGTATGTGCTTAATACATGTTAATCTTTTCTTCTCATTTATTTAAGGAGTTGTGATAAATTATTGTTCAGACAACATTTAGTCTCTTCTCCCTCAAATACCTCCATAAAAGAGGTACATTTCCCTATCCCATTGATGTGGATCTTGACCATGTACCTTGCCTTTGCCAATAGGATGTTAGAGCATATGATGTGAGCAAAGTTTTGGCATATGCTTCCACACTAGGATTATTTTTATTTCTCTTCTGGCTCCACCAAGGTAAGTATACACCCCAGGTAGTCATACCCCTTCAGCAGTGAAGCAGAGTAGTCCTGGTCCAGTCTGAAGCAAAGACACTTCAGCTAACCCATAGACACATGACAAATAATCAATGCTTATTTTTTTTTGATTTGAGTGTTGGGGCAGTTTGTTAAGGAGAAATAGCTATCTGTTACAAAAGGGTTTAATTGTAAAGATAAAATCCATACCTACAGACTTAGCATGAAAAAGAAATCTTGAAACTCAACTGAGTCTATGTGTCATTATAAAATAGAGAGATATATTTGAACAATAGCTTAAAACTATCTTTGACCAGATTAATCCTCCACTAATATAGTCTATATGGGCCAATTATGGTCATTGTCCTAGGATAGCTGTAACAGTCATTCAAAGAGCATAAAACTTGGTAGCTATCCTCAGAGTACATGAATATATCCTCAAGAAAAATGAGTCTCTTATTTTAAAAAAGTAGTACCTTAAACAAGAGCCCTACAATAGGCTTATTATAAATAGGTTAATTATGTTGCTTTTCATTTGGACGTGGAGAAAGAATTCTGCAATACTTAGAGAATGTGACCTTGAAGAAGAAACTCGACTTTGTTTCCTCATATATAGGATGAGGATAATAACAGTTACCACCCAATGGAATTGTGAACCTTAAAAAGCGTGCATGTAAGGCTCTTAGCACACTGTCTGGCTCATAGTAAGCAGTCAATAGAGTTGGCCCTTGTTGTGGTTGTTACACTTGTGAGTGACAATATGCTTAGCCAAGAGACCTGGCTAATTCTGCCACTCTAAGCCATAATACAGCGATAGAGCATTCTAGCCTGGCTCTGTGGTAGAACAGGCAGTGTAACAGCAAGAAAAATTCAGTCACGGGGGAAAATCTAAGAGATCAACAACTTTGTCCTTCCACAAGGAAAAATAAAGTAGATTGTAGCTTTTTTTAAACAACAATTCTTGTGGAATCTGTTAGATCAGATTTCAGATTTTCCTTCCTTAGGCTAAGAGGGCCAAATACTTTTAGTTATTTTTGTTGTTCATCTATGAATCATCTGCACATTTTTAACATTTCCCATTTTATTTTGTGAAGACAATAGATCCAAGAAAGTCTGATCTGAAGCAACCACAGTGGAACAATACTGGTCTGGCAAAGAGTACATATTTTACTGTTTTATTATTTGATTTTATTCTGTCTCACAATCCTTGTCATTTCCCAGTGTATCTTCCTCCATTCTAAACCATGCCAATGGTTTGGTTGATGAGATTGACACTATTCTCAGTCATGGACTGGGCCTTTATTGCATTATTGATATCTCATCTTTGTGGCCCTCATGATTAGTTCAGAGTTAGGCATGTGACTCAACCTGGACCAAGGAGATCCTGAACCAAAGATTTGTCTTTGACTTTTGAAGTCTTTCTTTTCTTGGTTGGTGTGTTATAAAGATGTCAGGCTTGCAGCTGCTGCAGATGAAGCCACTAGGGGCAAATATATGGTGTTGAAGGATAAAATCAACATCAAGGAAGGTAAAATGTAGAAAATACAGATAAACTGGCTCATTGGTAAAATCAATGAAGCTGTTAAATCCAGCCTTCCCGAAGAAATTCAACTCCTTAAGCCTTACACATTTCTTTTATTATTTAAGGCAGTTTGAGTTGGGTTTTCTGTCATCTGCAACATAGAGTGATGTACTGACATGCCACACCCTTATTTATATGCCTAAACCTGAGGTGTTCAATAATGGTGATAAGAATCTTTTTGGGGGGATGGTAAATGAAAGTCCTGCTTCTGGCTGTCCATTTTTTCACTCTTTCTTTTCCTTCCCTTTGACTTAGGCTGTGTAGCAGAATAGGAATCCCTTAATTATATTTTCAAAACTCTTTCTTAAGAAAATGTGGTGTTAGATGCAAGATGAAAAAAGCAGAACAAAAAATCTACATACATACATACTCACAAATATAATACAAATATAGTTCTATAGAGAATACAGTGTCAACTATGTGGACACAGAAAGGAAAACATTATCTTTATGATAAAAAAATAAACATTTATTAAACAAATGCCTTCCTACCATAGATTTATTAAAATAGGATGTTGTCCTTCTTAGGCACGAAACACTCCTTATCTAGATAGTCCTTGTGACACTTATGTTACACTCATTTGTCACACAATCATTTCACTTAACAACTAGATTGTGATCAAACATTACAGCACATTAATTCCCTAGTGAGACAAGTTAGAATATAGTATGCCCTGCTGTTTTGTCACATTTCCTTCTTTTTATTGTAACTTTCTTTTAACATCACCAAATTTGGTGCTTTTTATCAAAATGATTGACTTCTTAATTGGAAGATTTGTTTGATGGTTAGGCTCCATATCTTGAATCAGAGAGCTTTGCTTAAGATTTACAAGTGCCTGTGAGTGGTATTGTCTCAACTGGCCTTACATAACACACATATTAGGTACAGTGTTTCTTATTCCTGAAGCTGTAGTTAAAAAACAAAGGGAAAGTGAAAGAAAAACTTGCCAGTCTTGAAGGTAAATGTAAAATGTCTTATTGATTTCTATGCACTAAGCATTATAAGTTTTATTGTTCCTATCGTGATATACACCTTTAAAATAGTTAATTGTCTTTCTGACAAAGCAAAAGAAATGAGTTATTCCAAGTGGAGGATTAATAAGGCTGACATTAACAAGCATTTCAAAATATCATTGACATGTTTGGTTTGTAAAATCCATGACTAATTTTGTTGTTTTTAACTGTTTTGAGCGTATGTTTATACCTCCAGGAATATGGAAGTGATGGAAATGCTACAGGGGAGAAAAAGTAACAAAATAGTATAATGCATATATCTTCCCAATAAGTGACATCATAGCTAGAGTGTTTTTTAAAATTCGAGCTATTTTTAGTGTCTTTGACCATACATGGCTTTTTAGGGGTATGCCTCTTACTCTGCAGGTGGGGGTGGGGAGGGCATTGTGATAGGAGAAGGATGGCAAGAGGAGGGGCAAAGAGTGGGGAATTTGCTCTGGGTTGGTTCAACAAGGAGATGAGGATTCTGTAGCTTTCTCAAAGATGACTTTTAAAACATTGATGATACAATGGAACCACTGTTATAACATGGGTATCAGATACAAAATTTACATTCATAACTTAAGGTTTTTTTCCTGCATTTTAGTGAGAGAAACTCAAGGTCACTATTTGAATTGAAGTATACATCTAATCCATAGTAAAATGAAACAATTAACTGCAGGATGACACATTATTTTGATTCAACAGGGATGTTAAGTCATGTATCTTGGCACATTAAATCCTAGCAAATGAGCATTTCTTTTTCTATGAAGATATTTGTAGTAATATACTCAATTATAGATAAGATGCTAGACAATTTTTTTTTTTTAAATTTCTTCTTCCTTGCCAAAAATTCACAGCAGAAGCTCAATAGATGCTGTGTGCATGAAGAATGCTTATTGAATACCCACTGAATTTACTATGGTATTTGCAACAGTATATGTTTACCAAGGTTATAGATTTGGTTCTTTCCTGATACAAGTATTTTATTCCACTTGTTCTGAGCTTATATTATGTAAAACACACACACACACACACACACACAACCACACACATCTTTAGGTACTTTATATATCTACAGGAAACATTTTACATATGGCTTTTTTTCCCCACTCAGTGTTAGGTTTAACAGTTGTTTTTAGATGTTATTAACAGACAAATTAAAAATTCAAAAATTTAACTGTGGTTGGTGTTGGAGAATACTTTTAATATATGCGCATTTAAAGTAATTATCAAACATTAAAATCATCTTGAAAAATATGAAATCTATCATTATTTTCCACAAATTTGAAACATTGCCAGAACTTTAGCTCATTTTCTATATTCACAATTAAATATGTTTAAGACTTTTAAGGTGCCTGAACAGATTTTATACTAGTAACTTTTCATGGGCCTTTAAGATTGCAAAATCTTTTTATTTTTCCTTTTTTGTTTTTGGAAGAGATGGGGATCTCTTTTTTTTTTTGCCAAGGCTGGAGTACAGTGCTGTGATCATAGTTCATTTGCAGCCTCAAACTCTTGGGCTCAAGAAATCCACCTGCCTCAGCCTCCTGAGTAGCTGGGACTGCAGGCGTGCACAACCATGCCCAGCTAATTAAACAAAGAAATGATTTAGAGGTGGAAGCTTACTGTATTTCCCAGGCTGGTCTTGAACTCCTGGCCTCAAGCGATCCTCCCACCTCAGCCTCTCAGAGTCCTGAGACTGATAGTATGTTATTGTATAATTTAATAGTACATTATATAATTATAGAACATAGATTCTGGGACCCTAACCCTAACTTTGTTTAGGATATTTAAGCTCTCTTCCTCAGTTTCCTCATCCGTACAACAGGAATAATTGTATACTTGATTACAAGGTTATTCCCAGGATTAAACTGATAAATGCAAACCACTTAGAAATGTATCTGGCATAGAGGAGGCTTGATAAATGTAAGCAATTTTTATTATTGTTGATGTTTTTTTACCCTCTCAATGGTTGATTTAAAATGATCCTAGTTAATGATATTACTTTATTGTGTTTTCAAATCACAATATGTCACAGCAAATAGATATTAAGAGTCTCAAGCCATATATTATTCCATTTAAATGAAAATTTCAGAATATCTAATCAATACTTTCAATAACATTTTCTATTGCCTTATGTAAAGAAGACAATTAATTAGTTAAATTAGTTAAGATGAAATTTCCTTCATCGATTTCACTAATATTCTGATGAACTCAAAATGAAGTATTTAATATACATGTTACAGAAAGCATATAATTCTAACAATAACTTTCTCATTCCTAGGGTTCTTGTGATGTTTAATTAGTTAACATTTGGAAAGTGCTTTGTGGATTAAAAGTGCTACATAAGTGCTAAATCTTCATTGTTAGTAACAAAAGATCAAGTTTGAAAGAGCACATTAAGCATATTGTACAAAAATTGTATTTTATTGTAATGTTTTCTCTTCAATTTTGTTGAAAACTGCCATTAAAGTTTATTCTCCTAAGAGATAAAAGCAGAGCACTCTTTTTTTTTTTTTTTTTTCCAGACAGAGTCTCTCTCTGTCACCTAGGCTGGAGTGCAGTGGTGCGATCTTCCCTCACTGCAACCTCCGCTTCCTGGGTCCAAGCAATTCTCCTGCCTCAGCCACCTCAGTAGCTGGGATTACAGGCATGCGCCACCACGCCCAGCTAATTTTCGTACTTTTAGTAGAGACGGGGTTTCACCATGTTGGCCAGGCTGGTCTAGAACTCCTGACCTCAGGTGATCCTCCAGCCTTGGCCTCCCAAAGTGCTGAGATTACAGGCGTGAGCCACCACTCCTGGCCAAAAGCAGATTACTCTCACTGGAAATAGTGCAGTTAACCCAGTGAGAAATGATGGAACTTTGCTTAAGCCACCTAAAACAAATTCCTTCATTTTCATTATCAGTGAAGTAAAGATATTCATACTCAACCCCAACCTACTTAATGCAGACGTGAAAATAAATACTCTTGTAAAGTAATGGTATCTTTGAGCTCTTTGCAGGATGGTACTATTAAATACATATTTATAACTGTTATGATTATTGCTCAGTGACACCACATTCCCAGTGTACTGGGTGCAGGGTGGTGAAGCAGAGAGCGTCTCTGCCCATGGCACTGATTCCAGGGCTAGGCAATCCTCTTGCCATCATCCTTTATTCTCCCAGAAATGAGAAAAGTAGAAGAGCACAGCAAGCTGGAGAATCCCTTAGAGACCATCGAGCCCAACCTTTCAGTCCTCAGACACGAGTGAAATCCATCTTGGAAAGAAAACCGTAATTGTATGCTTTAAGTGGGTGAACTGTATGGTATGCAGATGACGTTGCAATATAACTTAAAAAAAATTCTGCATAACGTGTGTGTGTGTGTGTGTGTGTGTATGTGTGTGTGTAAATGCCTGCTGCCTTGGCCATTCCCTAAACTGGGTGGCAGACTTACTTCACCAACCCTGTTCTCTTTCCATTTGTGGTCTTTGATGGATTGTGGAATGCAGTGATGTTGGTCAGATAAGAATCCCAAATGATCTCTTCTTTCTGAAGAGCTAATGGCAGACAATAATGAAAAGTTATTTAGATTTTTTTCTTTTTCAGATGGCATTAACTTTTCAGGGGTTCTGAGGAGGTCTTATTGACTCATTAGACTGTCATTTTCACACTTTTTCCCAACCCAATTTCTTACCCAGTCTCCAGCTGGTGATTTCTGACATCATACCCTGGAGGTCCATTCCTTTAGCTCAGTGGTTCTCAACTGGAGATTCTTTACAGGACATTTGGAAATGAAAGGAAACATTTTGGATTAGTACAGTCAGTTAGGGTGGGGGACAGGGACAATGAAGACTATCTTGCATGAGCCGTCAGTTACGCGGAACGACTCAGCCCATCCCCAGCGTCAATGTTGCATGTGGTGAGAGGTACTGATAGTCTAGCTTAAGGCTTTGGTTTCTTTTAACATGTAAATACCAGAGTTGTCATTGTCACTCAGAATTTACCCTAAGTTTCAGATTCTTTCCTTACAACTAGTTTTGATATATAGACTGGTAAGAGGTGGTGAAAAGAGCACATATATCTGAATTTCCCAGAGACGACGTTCTTATGGGGGCAAAGAAGATGGGAAGGGAAGAATCTGTGGCAGGCACTGCTGGCTGGCCAAACCATAGCAATTTCCAGTCCCCCTTCTCTCTTGTCTCCTTTCACTGGGAAGGCTGGAAAAGACAATGTACTGCCTCAGCTTTCCTTTTAGATGGATGGCCAGGTAACAGAATGCTGACCAATGATACATAAGTAATAGCCTGCTTGGGGTGGGAATAGAAATTTCTGGTAAAGTACTACTTTCCTGATAAAAGGAATGGCTGGTGTTGTCCCTTTCCTTTCTTCCTGCCCTGACTATGGATGTGATGTCCAGAGCCACCATTCAAACATAGGATAAAAATCATGCAGAGGAAAAGCCAATACATTGAGTATGGTGAAAGGGCAGAATAGAAAGCGCCTGGGTCCCCAGGCATACTTGAGCAGCTGAGCTAATCCTGGCAACTGCTACTCTTAATCTTGCTATGTAAGAAAAAGAAACTCTGTTCATTTGAAACATGTAGCTAATCTATTTGTTGAAGCTGAACACATTCCTAACAATACAGAATTGGAGGAAGAAACTGTATATAGGCATAATTTTGCATATATCTATACTTGGTCCTCTTTCCAGAATATTTTGTCAATCAAGGTCACCCTACTCAGCCCCCTGAAAAGTAGCCAAACCTGACAAGGTTCTCATCATATATCTACACTTGGTCCTCTTTCCAGAATATTTTGTCAATCAAGGTCACCCTACTCAGCCCCCTGAAAAGTAGCCAAACCTGACAAGGTTCTCCTTAAACTAATTTCAACATTTTTTGGGGGTTTACTACTTGAAAGACAATATAGCAAACATAAAAATCATAAGATATAGTCCCTATCTCAGTGAGCTTAAATTTTGAGACAAATAAAAGAGACAAATAATTTTACTAAATTATTTTGATCCAATCTACATTAGAACCCTTAATATCATCAATTTGAAAAACAGAGAACATGGTTTGAAACTGGGAGAGATTGGAGACAAGGAGGCCAGGTAGGAAGTTTCTGTTGTCATTTAGGCAATGGCAGTGTCCACAACACAGTCTGGCTCAAGAGGTGGCATTCACAGTGGCTGAACACATGATATAAGGTAGAACTTCTGAATTATCAAGGATACTCTCCTTTTTCATTAGTCCATTTTCACACTGCTATAAAGATACTACCTGAGACTGGGTAATTTATAATCAAAAGAAGTTTAATTGACTCACAGTTCTGCCTGGCTGGGGAGGCCTCTGGAAACTTGCAATCATGGCAGAAGGCACAGGGGAAGCAGGCACCCTCTTCTCAAGGCAGCAGGAAGGGGGAGGGCAGAGCCGCCAAACACTTTTAAACCATCAGTTCTTGTGAGAACTCACTGTCATGAGAACAGCATGGGGAAACCACCCCCATGATCCAATCACCTTCTACTAGATCCCTCCCTTGACATGTGAGGATTACAATTCAAGATGAGATTTGGGTGGGGACACGGAGCCAAACCATACCACCTTTTTATTTGAACAATTGACCTTTCAACTGCTTTCTCCCATTTTCATGATCTTGCTTGCTGGAATCACCCATTTTCATGTCAAAAATTGATCAAACAAACAAAAATGAAGCATCTTTAGTGTGCTTAGTAGGAAGAAGGGTTGCTTAGTGGTCAAGAGTGCAGACTTGGCAGGGCGCGGTGGCTCATGCCTGTAATCCCAGCACTTTGGAAGGTTGAGGCGGGCTGATTGCCTGAGGTCAGGAGTTCGAGGCCAGCCTGGACAACATGGTAAAACCCTGGCTCTACTAAAAATACGAAAATTAGCCGGGTGTGGTGGCACACGCCTGTAATCCCAGCTACTTGGGAGGCTGAGGCAGGAGAATTGCTTGAACTTGAGAGGTGGAGGTTGCAGTGAGCTGAGACTGTGCCATTGCATTCCAGCCTGGGTGATAGAGCAAGACTCTGTTTCAAAAAAAAAAAAAAAAAATTGCAGACTCTGTCTTCAAATTCTGACTTTGCTACTTATAAAGTGGATTTGTACTTTGGCAAGTTACTGAGCATCTTTGTGCCTTGGTTCTATCATTCAAAAAATGTTGATAAAATTAATCCCTACTTCATAGTGTTGTTGATGTGATTAAATGCAGTAATACTCATATATGTTAAGTAGGTAGTAGAACATTGCTGGGCATATGGTAAGTGCTCAACAAATATTTGCATTGTGTATACAGGATTGGATGAGGTCATAAGAAATGCAAGAGGAATGCCAGGAGTGTTGGGGCCATAATCCTGCCACTTAGGAGTTTAGTGTTATTGGGGAAAGGGCATGAAGGAGCAATCAATTTGTTGAAGTCACCTGGAAGAAGGGGCAGACTTGAGCTAGGTCTAATTGTAGCTGCTCTAACATATAGTATCTGATCCTGTATGTTCTTCAAGCCAGGCTTTCTACATGATGATTTTGAATGCTCACACACACACATCCCTGCAAAACTTCTCTACCACATGAAGCTAAGAGTGGAGCTGCTATGAGGGCTGAGTAATTCTCCCAAGGCAGTTCTGAGGTGAGCTTTGGACACAGACTGTCTGAAGAAGGCAGAGTAGGTACCATCTTGTTCTTGGGACTGGGGAAAGGAGATATGAATGGGTATTTTTTTCACATTGTTCAAAAAAAAATTTATGGTAGCTTACGTACAATATAATATGATAAAAAATAGAGGAAATTTTAGAGTAAAATTAAAGAAATAAGAATAGGAAAAGAAGATTCAGGATGGTTTAGGAGTACTTAAGGAGAATTTGCTGGACTGTTAAACTGGAAGGAGAAAATTGAACTAATTCAATTTTAAGCTAACAGAGAATTGATCAAGATACTTTACATGAATGGCTGGCCTTTGTCTTTATTTTTCTTCTCTTAACAGTGCCAATTTTTTTCATCAACAGTTTTTATAGTTTTATATAAATGCATTGTTAATGTCACTGTTCAGGAATGCATATAACCCAACATCAATTTGTTAATGTATGAGTTTTCAGAGATTGGATTACATCATTATACCCACATAAATATGTAAACTTCATGCTGCATTTATTTAACACAACAAAACCCAGTTACTAAAACATCTTTTATTACTTTCACTTTTCACCACATGATATTGTTTAGAAGAGTGTTTTGGTTCCAAGCACATAAGACGTTTTTTAAGTAAATGAGACTGTGTTTTTCTTGTGAGAATGTAGGTTGTCTATTTGGACCATTAGAAAAGTCACTCTTTGGAGATGAATGCTCTAATTTGAACAGGGCTCTGCAGGAACAGTAACTTGTTGGAGGTGGGTGCAGGACATCTTTAAGTGTTCAAATAGCCAAGGGTAGAGAAGTCCCTTCTTTGTATTTTCTCCTTTCTTTTGTCATCACAAACATGTTTGAGGCCATGAACAGATCCCATTGACTCAGCCACGAATAGGGGAGTTTGAACCTGTGACAGCCACCCTACCTGTTTCCACCACCTACATTTGTGGGTGCACATTCCAGGGCAGAGGAGAGAACACAAGGAAGGGAAAGCTGACTAATCGCCCATTCAGAGATGAAGCCATGTAGCCACAGAACTTCATTCTTTCTCTCTGGAAAGGCATAAAGGTGTGCTTCTTTGCAGCTTTGCATCTGCCTTTAGTTATTTGAAGCCAGAGAGGTTAGGTATTATAGGACAGAGAAAAGTGTTCATGAGGAATGGTGCAAAGCCATTGTCACTGGTGTATCAGAGAAATTATTTTGCCATGAATTGAAAAAGGTTCACTGAAACCAATTTTTCTTTTTAAAATGTTTGTCATTTATAATAAAATTTAGGATTGGCTTTTTCTGGTAACAGCAAAGATGTGGAAAAGAAGAATTTCTGACAACAAAAAGGCTATTAGGCAGACTTTTAATTCTACAGGTTTTTGTTTGTCTGTAAAATTCACAAACATGTTAATATTAATTCAGTTGGTGGCAAAATTGTTGAAATGGAAAACAAAAAGAATAATAAAACCAAAAGAGTAGTTTTGTGTGGTAAAGAAAAATATAGCTAAGAACATTACAGGTAATCAGTATGCCTTAGTTTTATAATTAACAATTTACCCTTCGATGTGCTTTAAAATACCTATTAATGGGTAGGACTATTTTAAAAAGAAAGAAAGAAGAGATTAACTCTGTCTTTCATTTTGATGTTATATAACAAAGATCCTTAAATTACTTTTATTCAAAAATTAAATGAAAATATGTGAAGCTTGATTTGCTAATGAACACACACACACACACACACATACAGAATTGCTCTTAGTATCGGCAGTTTCTGCAATTAACTGAGGATCAAAATATTTTTGAAAAACACAATAAAGATAATAAAACAATAAAAAATAACAAAAATACAGTATAGCAACTATTATAATACTTATGTAGCATTTACATTGTGTTATGTATTATAGGTAATCTATAAAGTATATGGGAGGATATACGTAGGTTACATGAAAATACTGTACCATTTTATGTAAAGAATTTAAGCATCAGAGGGTTTAGATATCTTTGTGGGTCTTGAAACCAATGCCCCGGGGATGCCGGGGATAACTGTGTGTGTGTATGTTTATATTTCTCTCTCTAGAGATATATAGAGAACTGATATATATATATATACAGGGAGAAACAGAAGGAGAATGTTACTAGTTTTTGTCTTTTTCTTCTTTCTTTGAATTGACCTCATCCATAATGAAAACTGGTGATTATGATGCTCAGCCTAACTCCTCTATTTAAATCCATTTATATCTAGGTTTGTAGTTAAAAAGGAGGAATGAATGATTAATTTCCTTTATTTTTAGGAATCAGGAATCATTGAAATTAGAAAGACGTATATACCATGGTACTCACATCCATCGCCAGTTTTACGACTATTCCCCATGGTTCTCCAGGTACTTTGCTCCAGCTCACTATGAATTATTTGAGTGATTGGGTTTCCCATAATTGACATAATAAAATATTTTATGATGGAGTGGGGGAAGACGTCTCAGCTGCTGGGCCTTAAATGGTATGGGAACATTTGAGTGTAGGTGAAGTTTTCTCTTCTGTGCAAAGATGAAAAGCTTTTTGATATCAGCACTGAAGGAAAGTTGAGTTTAAAAATGCACATGGTACTATGCAAGAGTATTCTAGGAGAATCAATGAGACGTGGTCGTCTCCAGGTATATGTGGCTCATAATCTAAAAGTAGAGCCTGCCCATCTCCAGCTATCTCTCAGAAGTGGTCAGTGCCTGGCTGGACTATGTCTGGAGGGCCTGGGTCATTATATTTGTGGCCCTGCCATCCAGCTTGTCTTGCAGAAAAGGTAGATATTTTCATGCTTATATCTAGTCATTATTTTTCTATTAGATGAATTTACTGTTAAACAGAAAGGTGTTCTCTAAAGCACTGCTTGTTATTATATCTCTCTTACTAGATGTTTATGAGTCAGAAAATGATTATTTTTTAAAATAAACTTTTATATTAAGTAGCTGCTCAGCTTCTATGCAGTTCTCTTATAACCATAGACTAATATAGAGACAGCCACAATAGCTACAATAGGAATACAAATCCTCAATACTAAAATTATTTCTATAGATTACTCATTTTATGATGTTTCACTACTCAAATCAATTTTGAGAAGAATTTTCTCCCTCTTACATTGATGATACTTTACTGGATACCCTTGGACCACTGAGTTTAGCCCATGTGGTTTTGTTATTTGAGGGACATGCAAAGTTCTTTACACATTGCCCTCCCACTTTCAGTGTTACCTCACTGCCTACAATTTCACAAACAATCCTGAATGTCATGAAACTGCTGCCATCTTGAGCATCTATACCTTACTTTAAAATTGTTTATCAGATTAGGTTTGGACACCTGGAGGTGGAAGAGAGGATGAGTATATTTTTTAGGGGAGAGATGAGAAAACTGAAGAATATCTATGGTCATAGGAGCTATCCTAGATAGAACTACACAATTAAGGCAGCCCTTGATACCCTGGCAGTGGTAGGAAGGTGGTATAGAGTACATTTTTTTTAAAAAGGAAAAAATATGCAGGAAAAAGCTTTGAAAGACTACACAACATTATCTGTTTCACACTTTTGACCAGGGAAGGCCATATCTAGACACCACACTGAAAAAAGATTTGCCAATTTATGGCTTTGAAAGAAGCAAATGAACAGGTAATTCATGCAAACATATTCTAGCCAACAAATGAATTTTGAAAGCCTGAGAAGTTTAGAAATATAAAAATACATTTTATTCTAAGTCTATTGGGGACAGAAAGAAGCTGTATAAAAGGTGTCTAAGGATAGTATGCTAAAATAATATTATAAAATAGTGAGTTCTAGTAATTGAGAATTGAGGTGGGCTGCAATACTTAGAAAAATCCACAGAGGAGGGCATAGAAGAGACTTGAGGAATTCGTAGGACTTAGCTTGATAAGCAGAGAAGGATGGGGTTGATATTCCAAAAGGCAAGAAAAGTGTGAGCAAAGACAAGAAAATGGGTTTTTCATAGCATGTTTTGTGGGAAAATATGTGGCATTGGCTTAGCAGTTTTCAGGGGAGGGAGCAGATAGTAAACTGATATTAGAAGCTAAAAGATAGCACTCCATGTTACACAGTAGTAAATGGTTTGGTAAAAGTATCACCTCTTATATTTCGGGAAGCAGATGACATCCCTATAGAGGGAATAACTCTAGAGGAAGTGGATGGAAAGAAAGTATCCATGTGTATTGACTCCTGTTGGCTGCATACTGAAAAATATTTTTAAAAGATCATATCAGGAAAGAATTGGCCACTTAGCAAGCAGAAATCAAAGTAAGAGTCTAGAAATTTGGGGCCTTGATGGGCTGGCAAAGGTGACCATTTCTCAGCCCCAATCAGTAGGAAGGAAGATTGAAAAAAATCCCCAAACCAATTAAGAGCCAAGCATTTGGCAAAGATCAGGTTAAGGATGTGGCTTTACAGTGAAGCTTGATGGCTTTGAGGTAACTGTCATTAAATTGAGACAGCAAGGCTCAGGGTGAGAAAGAAAAAGAAACAAAGCACATTTGAGAATTTCGTCTAAGAAATAACTTTGCGATGGTTATTTAGCTAATGGAATGAACATGAGTAAAGTAGACCAGAGACATTCTATGCTTTTGAGGGAACCATAAACACTGCAAACTTGGATTTAAAAAAAAAAACTTGACTGTTCAAGCAATAAGACAATTTTTAGACTTTCAAGTTGCTCTAACAGGAAGCAGCCTATAAAAGCTATGCAGTCTGCAAGAAGGAAATACTCCGTAGTGCCCATTTCACACATGGCTGGAGAAGCTGTTGGATAAGGGATAGTGCTGTGGATAAAATGGTCAACTCCCAAAGAGTAGAATCAGGGTCTGCACACTAAAATCTTCTCCTACCCCCACCCCTTCCCCATTCCAGGATAGGAGGCCCTCACAGTGCCTGCCCAGCATAATTTTAGAATTGCTTTAACTCATGCCTGCTTTCTCTTCCCAAATGGGAGGTGTTTTTTGATGGTCATTCTGTGATCATTCTACCACTGAATTTTGGGACTGTGTGTATGTTGAGGGCAGACACCTTGTGTCTCTTTTAGTTCATAGTTTATAAGAACTTGAGGACTCTTAGCTGGACTTGATAGAGCATCTGATCATGACTTAGAGATCCTGGTCTTCTGGCTGGATGTGGTGATTAAATGGGGACTGGGATTGTCTCTTGTGGGGAGGTGGTGATTTTGTTCTGTGTATAGGAGGAGGGGCTGAAACAGATATATGGAGACCAGAAGGGCAAAGACAATTCCATGTGCTCACCAAGTCTGTCTTCTTTTCCACTGGTCATGCAACAAAATTATATATCCTAGCATCTCTTGCAGTTGAATGAAACCATCTAACTGAGTTCTGACCAGTGGAATGTGGATGGAGCAATATACACCTCTTCTGGGCCAGACCTCTAAAATGTCTTATAAATCCACCACAATATGCCTTTTCCCATCCTCTGGTTGGATGATGCCAGGTTGGCCTTAACACCACTGTTGAAGAGTGAAGAAACTGGGGTCCCAGAATGAGTACACAGAGCAGAGGCAAGCCCATCACTGACTCTAATCCTTTACTCCTCCCATGCCACCACCAACGTTCATTGAACTGTGACATAAATAAGAAATACACTGTTATTGTGTTAAGCCACTGACTTTTGGAGGCTGTTTGAGATAGCAGTTGGCAAAGCCTGATACAGCCATTGATGCTGCTAGATGATTTTTTACTCCTCCTCGATTTATTCCTTCTCACATTCCCTACAATGGTCTCTTCACTGAGCCGATAGATTCAGGAAAGAACATGCAGCTAGCCTACATTCAAAGTTAAGGCCCCCACTGATCCCAATCTCCTTACACTCTCAATATTCTAGTTCCCTGAGAAGTACATAGTACCTCTATGTAGATGACTCTAAACATACCTCTCCAGTTTCCAACTCTCTCCTGAATTCTGAACCTAAACTTCCAACTGGCTACCGAGTATCTTTCCAAAATTAAGTTGAGTCTGATTTATAAGTAAGAAATACATTGCTATAGTCATCATCTTTCCCTCAAAACCTGTGCCTCCTTTTTAAAGTAATGGGATTACACACTTTCTTGTGATCCAGTTTGAGGTTTGAGATTCATTTTCAATCCCTCCTGCCACCTGACTCTCCATCTTTGTTCTAACACTAACACCTGACAGTTTTCAGTTTTCCTTTGCCATCTCACATTTACTTCTTCTTTCCCTCACTTCATTAATTAGACCCTCCTCATCTCTAGTCCATTAATGGTTTCACCTGACTCTAGTCTCTTCTGTCATCAATGCCACCCTTCTAAAGCTTTCAAAATTATATTTTTAAAATTGTGGCTGGATCATGACACTTTTTTTTTTTTTTTTTTTTTTTGAGACAGAGTTTCGCTCTTGTCACCCAGGCTGGAGTGCAATGGCGTGATCTCGGCTCACTGCTACCTCCGCCTCCTAGGTTCAAGCGAATCTCCTGCCTCAGCCTCCCGACTAGCTGGGATTACAGGTGCCCACCACCACGCCTGGCTAAGTTTCTTGTATTTTTAGTAGAGATGGGGTTTGGCCATGTTGGTCAGGCTGGTCTCGAACTCCTGACCTCAGGTGATCAGCCTGCCCTGGCCTCCCAAAGTGCTGAGATTACAGATGTGAGCCACTGCACCTGGCCGACACCCATTTTCTAAGAAGCTTTGATAGCATTTCATTATCTACAAAATAAGTCCACATTCCTTAGCATTTTGAGGTCCTTATTCATTCAGTCCAACCTATCATTTTAGTCCCTACTTGTATGCTCCAGCCACGCTAGTCTTCTCTGCATTCCTATCTCCACTTTAACATCCCCTATTTCTACTATAAGTTGCTGACAAAAATTCTCAATTACTGGCCCGGGGACTGTTTACCTGAGAATCGTTAATGGAACTTAAAAAAGTATATTCCCAGGCCACTTCCTCATAGACATTGCACTTCTCTTAATCTGTTTCACATTGTGCAATGCAAGCAATCTCTTTTTGTGGGTGGGAATAAGAAAAAATTGTAGGAGCTTTAAAAACAATACAAATTTCTGGGTTTTTCAGGGACTACTGAGTCAATGCACAGGAGTAGCATTTCCAATACACAATAGATTTGGGAACCACTGACAGGCAAGCCAAGACTAAAAAAGAATAGAATAAGATATTAAATATGTACTCCAAATAATACTGCCAAGGGAAAGAAAAGGGAAATATTATGATATTAGAGAAAATTTCTTCGAGTCAGCATGTTTATTGAAACCTAGATACGTTAGAATCTGGAGTTAGAAAAAGCAAGGTCCCCTTATTCATGTGGGGTCTTCATCATCGGGAAGAATGTGAATTAAGGGAAAGTGACATCCTTAAAGTAGGTGCGTTGTTAAAACACACATTAAATTTAAGCTGCACTGTGATAAATGTCATATCTAGCAACAAAGAGAGCATATGTGCTCAGCAAAACTACCCTCTCAACAGACAAGAGACAAAAGCACACTGGCAAGTGATTAATGCAGGAAGACATGAGGATGCGAAATGACAAAGGCATTTGTATCCAACTGGCTTCGTAAGCCAACTGGCCATCCTGTCAAGTGGGGAAATGAGAGAGAAAAGAGCCATTAAGGATTCCATTCTCTCTGGCCTAGACCTTATGTTTCTGCCCTGAATGAATAAAGCAAAACAGCAACTGAATAGCTCATAATAACAAATGAACAAACTGATAGTAGCAAGGACTATGACTTGCTAACGACTCTATGATGAGTCAGCCTCTCTGTTCTGACCTCGACATATGAATGGGAGAATTATATCCATTTGCTTTTGTTCTTGGCTTTAGCAATTGGTAAGTCACTGGATACCATACAGTAAGTAATTTAAGGTAGGATGCAGCCACTATGTGAATGTCATATCTTAAGATAAAAGCAAATATTTGGATCCAAATGATTTTCTATGACTTTTTTTTCTCTATAACTATGAGGATAATCGTTTCAAGGAATTCCACATCTTGAAAAGGGTTAACAACATAGTGTTTTGAAACCAGATCTGGTCTGTTTTTCAAGCTGTGCTGTATTTAGAGATATATTTAGTTCTGCAGATGTCTTGAGTCTGTCATTGGAATTGGACTTTCCCATCAAAACCAGACACTGCTTCTTGAGGAGTCAGAATAGGATGTTCAGTGCTATTCAGTAGGACCATTTTTATTTTGTCTCCCACTGTGATGCAGCACTGCAGCAAAAGAACTGATACAGTTATTCTTTCTTTTTCCTGTATGTCCCCAACAAGCCATCTCCCATTGGTTGTGCAGTGCAGGCTATAGGGTTTTTACTTAGCCATAGCCTTGAATAAGAAAAGTCTTCAGGAGTTGTATAATTTAATCTCAAAGTTTTTAAAAAAGTGTAGAAATAGAAATGAAAAATTATGAACAGGAGATTTATTTATAGTCTTTCCAGAGTAGAGTTGTTACAAATGGGGTTGGAGGGGTGGGGAAGGGAATGTGATATAAAAGAGAAAAATGTTTAACATTTGAGATTCTATAATGAGCCTCTAACTAGTCAAGGGATGAAGACTCAAGACCTAAGGAACTTCAGATTATATCTGAGGTTGGATTAAACAAAAATAGGACCATTCTTTTTTAAACTAAGGACTGAAATTTTAAATGCTCTAGAAATCATGGAGTGTAACAAAAAGCCTAGCATATATCTCATCTGATTGAATAGATTTTAAAAAATCATTCAGGGTAAAATGGTTTTTTATTGCTATTATGTTATTTTGTCCAATTTTCCCCCCAAAGGTGTGATTTACATAACAAAGTTAGCAAAAAAAATTTCAGGCCTAATTATCACTTTCAAAATAGAACCTGGAAATCAGCCATTGGTAACTGAAGATTACAGATTGTTTTTTAAAAAGCAAATCTTAAGTTCAGCTCAAATGTTACCCTTAAAACTGGATTGTATTATTTTGCTACATCAAATCAAATGCCTTTTTGGCATCAAAGAAAGCAGCTCCCAAGCTAATTCATAACTCAAGTGCTGTCAATTTAGGTGATTCTAAAGCTTTAGCTTTTTAAAAGCTAAAATAATAAAAGACAATTGTGCTTATATTGTTTCTAATGACAATTTGCCCAGGTGGTTTTCTACACAGTTTTTTGTAAAGACCAAGACAGTAGTTGAAAACCAAAAATACATTCTTTTTCTTCAATCCATGCTTTATTACAGTTACAGTAGAGGAGGTGGTTAAAAGTATAGGCTCTGAGCTCAGCTGCCTAAAGTTATATTCCAGTTCTCTTCTCTTTAATAAGAGAATATTTTTCTAAAATATATGGACAATGGCCTGACTTTATTGTGTGGTTTGATTTGTAAATAATAAATATTCTTACAGAGGACAAGAGACTGTGCTAATATCTATAGACAAAGGGGGTAGTGGTGATTGAGAAAGTCACATATATAAATAAATATGCTATACAACACTGATCCTACTCTAAAGGAACTTAGAAGCTTTTGGTAATTTTATCCCCATCACAAACCATTGAGAATCCAACATGCTATGGATTGTACTATGAGTAAGAAATAAACTCTTCGGGTTGAACTATTGAGGTTTGGGGGTTGTCTGCTATAGCAATTGTAGATATTTACCTCCGTTAATAAAGTTGGATTCTGAAATTTCCAGTAGGACTAAGAATATGAGATTTGAAACTGCTGTAAATTCCAGTGTTGTTGGAGGATCCCAAGGAATCCTGCCTCCAGGGCGGAGTGAATAAAGTCCTTTGTTCACACTTTGAGATTTTGTTGAACACCTACTGCATAGCATCTGTTTGGTGCTGTCTACGTAAGACACCAGGATAAAAAGAAGACAGAGTCCTGTCCTGGAGAAGCTCATGGGCTGACAGCAGCACAGTGATAAAACACAGCTACCATTTATGGAGTGATTACAAAAGAGCTCACTTTCCTTATTTTCCTTAATCCCCATAAAATTCTTCTAGGTAAATGTGTATTCTTATGACCATTTTGAAGACGAGGAAAATGGGGCCTAAATAAATGAAGGACCTTGAAAGCATTGGAATATAGTGTGAGCCTTGCTATAATAGAAAAATATGCAAATAAAATATAATGGGATTAAAGCTAATTGAATGCTACAATACTTACGGTATGTTGAGCATTATGTTACATGCCATACACACACACACATATATACGTATATATACGTATGTATTTTGCATTTAATCCTAATAATATTACCCTAAAGGTATGTGTAATTATCTGCAGTTTACAGAGAAGGAATCAAAGAGGTTAAGGGTCAGGGTTAGACAGGTTAAGTAAATTCCTCTAGATCACTCAGTTTGCAGTCATGGAGTAAGGAATTTCAATGTGTCTTTCTAGCTTCAAAACCCAACTTCTCTCCACCACGTTAAGTGGTTAGTGCAAGGTGAGGAAAGGAGAGACAGCTGCAAGAGACAGGACCAGATCACGGGGAACCTCGTGGGTGGTGAGCAGCCTCCACAAGGTTTCGGCAAAGGAATATTGGATTTGTGTTTCAGAAAGAGCAATCTGGTGGCAGGTAAGAATGATTCTATCTTTAAAAGTTTTACAAATTATAATTACTTCACTAATTTCTTTATTGACTTAAAAGCATTACCAAGATGAAGGCCATGAATGAAACGCTTCATTTATCCCTTTCTTATTTTAGCACTGGGTTTCTGCATTTTCCCTTTTCTTCAGAGTTAGGTGACTCATGCTCTTGTCCTACCCAATCTTAACTAGGTTTTATAGAGTGCTCACTACAGACTACACCTTTTACTGTGTGCACTTATTTCATATTTATATTTTCCCTTGGTATTTACCCCATGGTACTGTCATGTAGATTTGACTATGGATGATATTCTCGGTAACTGTGGTAATAGGGTTATCCCGTGTTTCATAATAGTGTAGTAAGGGGGAACATGTGTTGATTTGATGGAATTATTAATATTTCATTGTTTATCTAGCACTATATGGTACTGATTAAGAGCTAGGACTCAGTGCAAGAACTGCCTAGGTAAGAATCCTGCCATGCTACTTGCTGGCTGTTAAGCACTTTAAGTTCATTTAGCTAAATACATAATTGGAACGTGGTGAGCCACTTGCTATAATAGGGGAATGTATACAGAAAGTACAACAGGAGCTAACTCTAGTTGAATGCTTACAGTGCGAAGATGATGCTAGGTATTATGCTGCACATTTCACATATATCACCGCATGTAATAAAAACATGGCAGACCTCACAAAGCTACATGCTTTACATATATATTCTTGCACTTATTGAAGACATGGCAAACATGGAAGGTGAGCATTATTTCTAGATATCTCCTAGGTTGTTATGAGGAGCAAATGAGTTAATCTATTACTTTGTGCTTAGCATGTAGTAAGCTCTCAATCAATATTAAGTATACCTGATAAATCAAGAAATGATTAAAAGTAAAGCTTGATGGCCTTTGAAACAGAATGATAGAGTATGAAATGGTCATATTCATATAGGAAAAAGAATCCGCAGGGAGAAAACAGAACCATTTTTCCAGCTGGCTTATTAGATTAAAGTACAGCAAGCTGACTAGCTGCAAAAATTGTGCTGTGTATCTATGACCACAAGTACAGAAATAGCATCAGTTTTTAGATTTAAACATCCTTGATAATTTATTGAAAAATCTTATAAAGTGGATACTTTAAGCAATTTTATGTTCACTGATTAAACCAGAGAAACTAAACTTTAATGAAAGAAAATCAGCTTAACTCTTAAGTATACCAACCTAATGGATTCCAAGTCAGAAAATGCTAAATTTAAATTCTATGAAACTGAAAAATAAGCACATGAAATTGCCTGTAAATATCAATTGAATGTCATTTTGATTTCTTAACCAGTTTTATATATGTAAATAACATCTATTTACATAAAGAGAATATTAGTTAGATGAAAATGCAATCTTACCCAGAAAAAATTACAGGAAAATAATCTATAGGGAGAAAAAGGGACAGTGCTCATTAAATCAGATGGAGGTGAAAACATGAGTGCCCTGAGCTCTCAAAGATGACATTCCTCTAATTAAATGTTAGAAGAATAGTCACATTTTCCTCTACTAAATATTAAAATGACCCTTGACAAATCTGAGTGGCCACACTCATGTGTTTCCCATGCTGAGGCATGGTTCAGTGTGGGTTATGTTTAAACTGGCCCTTTTTTCTCTATAATAGCTTGTTAGGTCAAAAATATTTAATAGCAAATCATTCAACCTTCACTCTTCTGAGTATTCACAGCTGTTCAACAAATGATATACTGGTAACCTTATTTTCTTTATTCATTTGGATGTCCATTCAAAGAAGAACTTTCAGAGATGAATTTCAAAGTATATTTTCTAGGTATGGAGGGAAATTTGGGTTAATTTTCCTATTTCAAATCATTTTTTTCCATGTGATTGAATTTCCATGCTGCTTTTGTGCTTGAAGCTGTCTCTTAAACAGAGTCAATTTAGGAAAGGATGGGAGGACAAACCCCTAGGATTTTGGAACTAAATGGCTGGTTATAGGTTGGAAACAGGGTAAATATAGAGCTAGTTCTATCAGATAGTACTAAAAAATAAGAAAGTATCCAGGAGACCCACTACTGAAGGATTTATGTATGTACCAGCCAAGTGACATTTAGGAACCTATAAAAACCAGAGAGGATTGTTTTACATCGTTTTGTTTTTTTGTTTTTCCTTAGCATCAATAGCCATCTGTAAGGAGGTGGTGGTGGAGGGAAGGTTGGTTGTATGAGTGTGTGGGAGTGTGTGTGTGTGTGTGTGTGTGTGTGTGTGTGAAAGAGAGAGAGAGAGAAAGAGAGAGAGAGTAAGAGAAACATACTTGGAGCTAGGGAAAGTCAGGACCATCCTTTGTGAAGGTTTAAGTCTCGATGTGCATCTGTGAGGTGCATTTGACACTCAAGGAAGAAGTTCAAGTTGATATTTTTATTTTTGTTGTTAGTTTTTTTAGACAGAGTCTTGCACTGTCACCCAGGCTGAAGTGCAGTGGTATGATCTCAGCTCACTGCAACCTCCGCCTCCCAGGTTCAAGAGATTCTCCTGCCTCAGCCTCCCAAGTAGCTGGGATTATAGGCACCTGCCACCATGCCCGGCTAATTTGTAGAGACAGGGTTACACTATGTTGGCCAGGCTGGTCTTGAACTCCTGACCTTGTGATCCCACCTCAGCCTCCCAAAGTGCTGGAATTGATGAAATTTTAATATTTGTTCTGCCTGTTTTATTCCCTTCTGAAATTCCACTAATCCTTTAGAAAAGAAATTTGCCTTTGTGCAATCTAGTGAGTTATTTTTTTGGAAGCTAAAAGGCTTGTGCAGCAAAAGGAAACGATGCCCATTCCATTCCATTCCATCCTCTCCTGGGTTCTCTGAGCTCCAGGTAGAGGTCTGGTCCTGAAGGGCATCCCACAAAGAAGCCAGCAGGGAGGGAGCCACTTCTGGAGAGGACCAGCAGTAAGAACAGGCTGTGATTGCACCCAGAGGACAGAAAGCACCCTTTCCCTGAAGGAGGAGGTGGGGGCCCCAGGGAACTCCCAAGTTCCTTATAAATGCTTCAGTGCTGGACCTGCTGCAAGTCCTCCCCCATTTTCACGTATAATTCTCAGCAGACACCTTACCCCTTATGTGACATCCTTTCCTCTTCTTTTATCTTTCTACACAGCTCTCCATATTTATTTAAAGATAATATGCATTTTCATGGTAAAAAAAATGCTTGAGGATGTCACCTGTCAAACGAACATCACCTTCTCGGTGAGACCTTGTTTGGATATCTTATTTGCAATTGTAAACTCTCCCCCACCAACATTCCTTATATATTTTCTATATATAGAAACTTCCTTGATATATTTTCTACACAGTGCTTCCTACCATCTCAAAAATATGTTTCGCTTATTGAACTATTTCTCCAAGTAGAAAGAAAACTCCATGAGGATAGAGATTTTACCTTTTTTGCTCACTACTATCTATCACCAGTGCCTAAAACAAAATCTTATGCCTACTGGTCATTCAGTGAATAGCTGAAGAATGTTTATGCAGATGACAAATGAAGGCCCCCTCTTCCCCTCTGCCTGTGCATGAAGCATCCAGGTGAATCCCATTCTCACATGAATCCTCCTTCTTAAAGGCAAGTTGTAGCCATACAATCTAACTGTGGCAGTTACTTCACAGGCACAGAATTTATATACTACAGGAGAGTGTAGCATCCTGATTGTTTCCTTTAGAAAACTGTGCCTTATGTGTGCCTCGTGTAACTCAAATACTTATGTTACTTGGTGAAGGCAACACATTAGTACAAGTATTAGAGTTATTCTGGCTTCCCCTTGATTGGTCTCAGTCAGGGATGCCACTCCTGGAACCATAGATGGGTCTTCGTTTTTGCTGACTTCCCTGGGGCTTTTTCTGGTGCCATCGCCAATGTTGCCTTCATATCATTTTTGTCATCTTCCACATCAATGCTCTTTTCCTCCCAGAGCCAATCGGTGATTCTCTGATTCTGATTTTGGGAAACAAACAACTCAAAAATTAAGAACCTCTTGGAAGGGCATGTTCTGGGATCCTATAAGATTCTCCTCCTATTCTGATATTCTTGGGTACTGAGAAAACAATAAGTACAAACCAGCATGGCCACTAACAGTTTCCTGTTTGTTGGCGGATTTGTATATGGAACTCCAATAAAGGCTTCCACTCTTGCCATGTCATCGCAGCTCTGCCTCTGAACCCACTGGCCCTCTGCCTCTCACAGCGAATCTTGTGCTTAGAACTATTATTTCTGTTCTATGCTTGATGCTTGGGGTTGACGCTTTGAGCTATCTAGTGCAGGAGTGGGACTTTGAGCCCCATTTGGCCACAGCCTCAAGCTAACCCTGATCATTCTTCTCCTAGATGCTGTTACTCTTGGAGCTGGGGAGGTTGAAGCCAAAGGGTTTCTGTTCCAGCCTTTTCATTCCCTACTGAGGATCCCTGATATTAACCAGGGTGGAATGTGAATGGACAGTGAAGAGCCAAACACTCTAACCCATGTGTGATGGAGCACAGGATCTGCTGATTGCAGAAACACAGTTGACTCCAAGAACATTTAGACAAACACTCTTCAGAGTCTTGATACTCACCCCCTCCATGCTTGCAGTGCTCTAGATCACCAACTTCCAGCAGCTTGAAATCTTTCCTTCTTCAAACAGACCTAGGCTATTGGAGCATCTTCCTAAAGCATATGCACATTCTCTAAGGAACTCTGCATTTTCCTGCTCAGGCAAGCAATGGACTCCTCCTACTGATTAGGGACCTGGGGAAGTTTAGCGGGGTTTCTCCAGGCCAAGGCCATATATGTATTTGGGATAAGACACCATCAGGGCTAAGCTCTCCTGACGTGGGTTCTCAATCTTGGAGCACATGACTTATTCTGGTATCAAGAATAGCCTTAAGGATAGGAAGGAATGTTATGTGATTCACTCTAACGGCAGCTCCAGGCCAGATGGGGAAGGTGGAGTTGGGCAAGGGATTGCTCACATATCACCTGCCTACTTGGAAGTCTTACCATCATCAGGGCTGTGATGTCAACAGTTTTCCCTTTTTGTATATGGAAACAAAATAAAAGTATTTTGCCTGTTTATTAATCTAGATTTTAAAATATTTGTGAGCCAATATTTAATGAGCACCTACTAGATACTCATTGTTGGACTAGGAGATGGAAGCCCTGAAACTTACAATGAGTAAGACCCCTTTCTTGCTTTCCAAAGAGCTTACTGTCTCGTGAGGGTGGGAGTGGGGTAGGGGGCACAGAAATGCAGAAATAATTCAAAAGGGTAGAAAAGGGGGGTTATAGCAAGCAATGAGGCGAGGGGCTAAGAATGAAAGTAGTCAGTATAAAATTTCTGATTTTGAGAATTAGTGTTACAGAACATGCAGCTTTTATTTCTTTTGCAAAAGGAAGAATAAAAATTCTGTGATCTTTTTTTATAAGACTATTAAGCTAAACTACTTCCAACAACTTAGATAAATTTGGTTATTCATGAGAATAACACCTTTTCTAAAAGAAATAAAGTTAATTTTCTACTCTTCTGCAAAGGAGGTCATTAATTATACATTTTAGATTTCATCAATTTCAGTGAAATGAGACTAACATTTTAACTAGATGTCAAGGAAGACATAAGATATTAAGTTAAATATACTGATGACAATAAATGGTTATTAAAAAACACAATTCTGTTACTCATAATTTTCTCACTTGGGTGTCTAATTGAAGTCCTGAGTTTCACATTTAGGCAGTCAAGTCAATGTATAGCAATCCTGTGAGCTTTAAACAAAAGCTTTTAAACCATTGAGTCATTTCCAGATTAAGGACAGATGGATGGCATTTTTTTTTGAGTACTTAAAAAAACAAAAAACCCAAGCCCAACAAAAACACTGGCATTCACAGCAGTAACCATCTATCTGCAAAAGAATCAACATACCTTTTATTCTGCTCCCACTAGGAACTTGCTATTTTTGAGACAGGAACTTGTCTTGAAAAATTTTAATGCATGTGACCTTGTGTCTTTGTGGTGCTTATTGCCAGCACAAAAGAAGGAAGGGAAAGCTTCCTTGGCAAGCTTGGCATGCTTGGTGAATTTTCCCAGGTTGCTGTTCTGTGTTCATCTTCTACCATTTTTCAAAAATTCCCTCTGTTTGGACAGCTCCCCTATGAGGAGAAGCAGCAGTCACACAGCCCTGATGCTCCACGGGGTAGCCAGAGCCATCTTTCGTTTTTTCACATAGTCTTCTGCTTCCTTGGCATGGATTCACAAATGGAGAAATTTTTTTTTCCAATTGTTTTTCTCAAGGAATCCAGTGAAAAATAGTAATAAAATTGAATTGTTTTTATTAAACCAGAAGGGTGTGGGAAACATTCACTTTCCAATGAAGATTTAAGTTAATGGTTATCTAGAATATAGTTTTGATATTAAAAGGTTTCTTTAAACCTTTGAATTCACAAGTAAGGGATAAACTTTGAAATGTTCAGACACTTGCATGATGAAAGGTTGATACATGTGCGTTGTGTTTGTTTGACCCAGGTTTCTTGTCCTATGGTCTACCCCTTAAAATTCAGCAAAGTAGTGAAGATCTTCGATTTTGTTCCTGCATGGAAAACTCAGGCCATTCATATGTATTTTTTCCTAGATTTTTGTATGTCATGATTTTTATAATTGTTCTCTCTCTGTTAGATTTGTTCTATCCCTGTTAGCTTTTGAGTTCTTCAAGAGGTATGGTTACTATCGTCTGTTTCCTGTTTCCCTACACAGAATTTATTCCAGGCCTCCACACATAGTGGCTGTTTAATAGATAATTGTTAACAGACTGACCTTTTTCCTCATAGTTACTGATTGGAATTGGTTCTTGTTCTGTTTTGTTTTTGTTTTTCTTTTCTTCCCCTTCATATTGCTCTGTGTGAAATCAGTGACCTTAATCTGCAGTGTGGCACATAAGGAAAAGAGATCACTGGGGTTGACACAAATTTGAAATAGCAAAGAAATGGGTCATCCAGACTGAAGTCAACAATGTGGAGACTTTAGGAGTAAAAGAATCCTCTGCTTTGTAAGTGATCACTTACTATTAGTAACTGTCACTTTTTTTGTTGTTTCTTTCCAACAGTTAGGGACTTGATTTTCTTCAGCATGGCTTTGAAAGACCTCTAACAGCAAACTCATCACTTTACATGCCGATTTACAGTTTTGTCCCCTCTTTTCTTTTCTTTTTTTAAAATTTATTATACTTTAAGTTTTAGGGTACATGTGCATAACGTGCAGGTTAGTTACATATGTATACATGTGCCATGTTGGTGTGCTGCACCCATTAACTTGTCATTTAACATTAGGTATATCTCCTAATGCTATCCCTCCCCCCTCGCCCCACCCCACAACAGGCCCTGGTGTGTGATGTTCCCTTTCCTGTGTCCATGTGTTCTTATTGTTCAATTCTCACCTATGAGTGAGAACATGTGGTGTTTGGTTTTTTGTCCTTGCAATAGGTTGCTGAGAATGATGGTTTCCAGCTTCATCCATGTCCCTACAAAGGACATGAACTCATCATTTTTTATGGCTGCATAGTATTCCATGGTGTATATGTGCCACATTTTCTTAATCCAGTCTATCATTGTTGGACATTTGGGTTGGTTCCAAGTCTTTGCTATTGTGAATAGTGCCGCTATAAACATATGTGTGCATGTGTCTTTATAGCAGCATGATTTATAATTCTTTGGGTATATACCCAGTAATGGGATTGCTGGGTCAAATGGTATTTCTAGTTCTAGATCCCTGAGGAATCGCCACACTGACTTCCACAATGGTTGAACTAGTTTACAGTCCCACCAACAGTGTAAAAGTGTTCCTATTTCTCCACATCCTCTCCAGCACCTGTTGTTTCCTGACTTTTTAATGATCGCCATTCTAACTGGTATGAGATGGTATCTCATTGTGGTTTTGATTTTCATTTCTCTGATGGCCAGTGATGATGAGCATTTTTTCATGTGTCTTTTGGCTGCATAAATGTCTTCTTTCGAGAAGTGTCTGTTCATATCCTTCACGCACTTTCTGATGGGGTTGTTTTTTTCTTGTAAATTTGTTTGAGTTTATTGTAGATTCTGGATATTAGCCCTTTGTCAGATGAGTAGGTTGCAAAAATTTTCTCCCATTCTGTAGGTTGCCTCTTCACTCTGGTGGTAGTTTCTTTTGCTGTGCATAAGCTCTTCAGTTTAATGAGATCCCATTTGTCAATTTTGGCTTTTGTTGCCATTGCTTTTGGTGTTTTAGACATGAAGTCCTTGCCCATGCCTATGTCCTGAATGGTATTGCCTAGGTTTTTTTCTAGGGTTTTTGTGGTTTTAGGTCTAATGTTTAAGTCTTTAATCCACCTTGAATTGATTTTTGTATAAGGTGTAAGGAAGGGATCCAGTTTCAGCTTTCTACATATGGCTAGCCAGTTTTCCCAGCACCATTTATTAAATAGGGAGTCGTTTCCCCATTTCTTGTTTTTCTCAGGTTTGTCAAAGAACAGATAGTTGTAGATATGCGGCATTATTTCTGAGGGCTCTGTTCTGTTCCATTGGTCTGTATCTCTGTTTTGGTACCAGTACCATGCTGTTTTGCTTACTGTAGCCTTGTAGTATATTTTGAAGTCAGGTAGTGTGATGCCTCCAGCTTTGTTCTTTTGGCTTAGGATTGACTTGGTGATGCGGGCTCTTTTTTGGTTCCATATGAACTTTAAAGTAGTTTTTTCCAATTCTGTGAAGAAAGTCATTGGTAGCTTGATGGGGATGGCATTGAATCTATAAATTACCTTGGGCAGTGTGGCCATTTTCATGATATTGATTCTTCCTACCCATGAGCATGGAATGTTCTTCCATTTGTTTGTATCCTCTTTTATTTCATTGAGCAGTGGTTTGCAGTTCTCCTTGAAGAGGTCCTTCACGTCCCTTGTAAGTTGGATTCCTAGGTATTTTATTCTCTTTGAAGCAATTGTGAATGAGAGTTCACTCATGATTTGGCTCTCTGTCTGTTATTGGTGTATAAGAATGCTTATGATTTTTGCACATTGATTTTGTATCCTGAGACATTGCTGAAGTTGCCTATCAGCTTAAGGAGATTTTCGGTTGAGACGATGGGGTTTTCTAGATATACAATCATGTTATCTGCAAACAGGGACAATTTGACTTCCTCTTTTCCTAATTGAATACCCTTTATTTCCTTCTCCTGCCTGATTGCCCTGGCTAGAACTTCCAACACTGTGTTGAATAGGAGTGGTGAGAGAGGGCATCCCTGTCTTGTGCCAGTTTTCAAAGGGAATGCTTCCAGTTTTTGCCCATTCAGTATGATATTGGCTGTGGGTTTGTCATAAATAGCTCTTATTATTTTGATATACATCCCATCAATACCTAATTTACTGAGAGTTTTTAGCAAGAAGGGTTGTTGAATTTTGTCAAAGGCCTTTTCTGTATCTATTGAGATAATCATATGGTTTTTGTCGTTGGTTCTGTTTATATGCTGGATTACGTTTATTGATTTTCATCTGTTGAACCAGCCTTGCATCCCAGGGATGAAGCCCAGTTGATCATGGTGGATAAACTTTTTGATGTGCTGCTGGATTCGGTTTGCCAGTATTTTACTGAGGATTTTTGCATCGATGTTCATCAAGGATATTGGTCTAAAATTCTCCTTTTTTTGTGTCTCTGCCAGGCTTTGGTATCAGGATGATGCTGGCCTCATAAAATGAGTTAGGGAGGATTCCCTCTTTTCCTATTGATTGGAATAGTTTCGGAAGGAATGGTACCAGTTCCTCCTTGTACCTCTGGTAGAATTTGGCGGTGAATCCATCTGGTCCTGGACTGTTTTTGGTGGGTAAGCTGTTGATTATTGCCTCAATTTCGGAGCCTGTTATTGGTCTATTCAGAGATTCATCTTTTTCCTGGTTTAGTCTGGGGAGGGTGTATGTGTTGAGGAATTTATCCATTTCTTCTAGATTTTCTAGTTTATTTGCGTAGAGGTGTTTATAGTATTCTCTGATGGTAGTTTGTATTTCTGTGGGATCGGTGGTGATATCCCCTTTATCATTTTTTATTGCATCTATTTGATTCTTCTCTCTTTTCTTCTTTATTAGTCTTGCTAGCGGTCTATCAGTTTTGTTGATCTTTTCAAAAAAAGCAGCTCCTGGATTCATTGATTTTTTTGAAGGGTTTTTTGTGTCTCTATTTCCTTCAGTTCTGCTCTGATCTTAGTTATTTCTTGCCGTCTGCTAGCTTTTGAATGTGTTTGCTCTTGCTTCTCTAGTTCTTTTAATTGTGATGTTAATGTGTCAATTTTAGATCTTTCCTGCTTTCTCTTTTGGACATTTAGTGCTATAAATTTCCCTCTATGCACTGCTTTGAATGTGTCCCAGAGATTCTGGTATGTTGTGTCTCTGTTCTCGTTGATTTCAAAGAACATCTTTATTTCTGCCTTCATTTCGTTATGTACCCAGTAGCCATTCAGGAGCAGATTGTTCAGTTTCCATGTAGTTGAGTGGTTTTGAGTGAGTTTCTTAATCCCGAGTTCTAGTTTGATTGCACTGTGGTCTGAGAGACAGTTTGTTATAATTTCTGTTCTTTTACATTTGCTGAGGAGTGCTTTACTTCCAACTATGTGGTCAATTTTGGAATAGGTGTGGTGTCATGTTGAAAAGAATGTATATTCTGTTGTATGTTAGGTCCGCTTGGTGCAGAGCTGAGTTCAATTCCTGGATATCCTTGTTAACTTTCTGTCTCATTGATCTGTCTAATGTTGACAGTGGGGTGTTAAAGTCTCCCATTATTATTGTGTGGGAGTCTAAGTCTCTTTGTAGGTCTGTAAGGAGTTGCTTTATGAATCTGGGTGCTCCTGTATTGGGTGCATATATATTTAGGATAGTTAGCTCTTCTTGTTGAATTGATCCCTTTACCATTATGTAATGGCCTTCTTTGTCTCTTTTCATCTTTGTTGGTTTAAAGTCTGTTTTATCCGAGACTAGGATTGCAACCCCTGCCTTTTTTTGTTTTCCATTTGCTTGGTAGATCTTCCTCCATCCCTTTATTTTGAGCCTATGTGTGTCTCTGCACTTGGGATGGGTTTCCTGAATACAGCACACTGATGGGTCTTGACTCTTTATCTGATTTGCCAGTCTGTGTCTTTTAATTGGAGCATTTAGCCCATTTACATTTAAGGTTAATATTGTTATGTGTGAATTTGATCCTGTCATTATGATGTTAGCTGGTTATTTTGCTTGTTAGTTGATGCAGTTTCTTCCTAGCCTTGATGGTCTTTACAATTTGGTATGTTTTTGCAGTGGCTGGTACCAGTTGTTCCTTTCCACGTTTAGTGCTTCCTTCAGGAGCTCTTTTAGGGCAGGCCTGGTGGTGACAAAATCTCTCAGCATTTGCTTGTCTGTAAAGGATTTTATTTTTCCTTCACTTATGAAGCTTAGTTTGGCTGGATATGAAATTCTGGGTTGAAAATTCTTTTCTTTAAGAATGTTGAATATTGGCCCCCACTCTCTTCAGGCTTGTAGAGTTTCTGCTGAGAGATCAGCTGTTAGTCTGATGGGCTTCCCTTTGTGAGTAACCTGATCTTTCTCTCTTGCTGCCCTTAACAGTTTCTCCTTCATGTCAACTTTGGTGAATCTGACAATTATGTGTCTTGGAGTTGCTCTTCTCGAGGAGTATGTTTGTGGCATTCTCTGTATTTCCTGAATCTGAATGTTGGCCTGCCTTGCTAGATTGGGGAAGTTTTCCTGGATAATATCTTGCAGAGTGTTTTCCAACTTGGTTCCATTCTCCCCATCACTTTCAGGTACACCAATCACATGTAGATTTGGTCTTTTCACATAGTCCCATATTTCTTGGAGGCTTTGTTTGTTTCTTTTTATTCTTTTTTCTCTAACCTTCTCTTCTTATTTCATTTCATTCATTTGATCTTCCATCACTGATACCCTTTCTTCCAGTTGATCGAATCGGCTACTGAGGCTTGTGCATTCATCACGTAGTTCTCATGCCTTGGTTTTCAGCTCCATCAGGACCTTTAAGGACTTCTCTGCATTGGTCATTCTAGTTAGCCATTGGTCTAATTTTTTTTCAAGGTTTTTAACTTCTTTGCCATGGGTTCAAACTTCTTCCTTTAGCTTGGAGTAGTTTGATCATCTGAAACCTTCTTCTCTCAGCTCATCAAAGTCATTCTCCGTCCAGCTTTGTTCCGTTGCTGGTGAGGAGCTGCATTCCTTTGGAAGAGGAGAGGTGCTCTGATTTTTAGAGTTTCCAGTTTTTCTGCTCTGTTTTTTCCCCATCTTTGTGGTTTTATCTACCTTTTGTATTTGATGATGGTGACGTACAGATGGGGTTTTGGTGTGGATGTCCTTTCTCTTTGTTAGTTTTCCTTCTAACAGTCAGGACCCTCAGCTGCAGGTCTGATGGAGTTTGCTGGAGGTCCACTCCAGACCCTTTGTGCCTGTCAGCAGCAGAGGCTGCAGAACAGCGGATATTGGTGAACAGCAAATGTTACTGCCTGATTTTTCCTCTGGAAGTTTTGTCTCAGAGGAGTACCCAGCCATGAGAGGTGTCAGTCTGCCCCTACTTGGGGGTGCCTCCCAGTTAGGCTACTTGGGGGTCAGGGACCCACTTGAGGAGGCAGTCTGTCCATTCTCAGATCTCCAGCTGCATGCTGGGAGAACCACTACTCTCTTCAAAGCTGTCAGACAGGCATATTTCAGTCTGCAGAGGATTCTGCTGCCTTTTGTTTGGCTATGCCCTGCCCCCAGAGGTGGAGTCTACAGAGGCAGGCAGGCAGGCCTCCTTGAGCTGAGGTGGGCTCCACCCAGTTCGAGCTTCCCGGAGGCTTTGTTTACCTACTTAAGCCTCGGCAATGGTGGGCGTCCCTCCCCCAGCCTCGCTGCCACCTTGCAGTTTGATCTCAGACTGCTGTGCTAGCAATGAGCGAGGCTCGGTGGGTGTAGGACCCTCCGAGCCAGGCATGGGATACAATCTCCTGGTGTGCCATTTGCTAAGACCATTGGAAAAGCACAGTGCTAGGGTGGGAGTGACCCGATTTTCCAGGTGCCATCTGTCACCCCTTTCTTTGACTAGGAAAGTGAATTCCCTGACCCCTTGTGCTTCCTGGCTGAGGCGATTCCTCGCCCTGCTTCAGCTCACGCTCAGTGTGCTGCACCCACTGTCCTGCACCACTTTCCGACACTCCCCAGTGAGATGAACCCAGTACCTCAGTTGGAAATGCAGAAATTACCCGTCTTCTGCATCGCTCACGCTGGGAGCTGTAGACTGCAGCTGTTCCTATTCGGCCATCTTGGCTCTACCCGCCTTGTCCTCTCTTTTCAATGTGATATATAGGCATTAAACCATAAGATTCCTGTTAAATAGGATTGAAGCTGAGGATATAAATTCCTAGTGTATAAAGGGCCAAGAAAGGACACTTTTGTATTCTTTAAAAAGAAGAATCAATCACAGTGTTGTAGGTTTGGGAGAGCTTACCTTCTTTTCCTTTTTCATTCTGTCATCATTTTTGCTTTATTAGAGAACAAGTATCCATCTTTTCTTATATGAAAAGAAAATGTTTCTTAATTGTATTTATATGCAAGCCAGTAATTACAAGCAACATGATTAGTCTGAAGCAATAAATACAAGATGTCAAGAAAGTATTTATAAAGGCCACTACCTTTGAAGTGTTCAATTTTTCTTACATTGTCAAGTTTCTTGGGTAAAATCCTTCTTGATTTCCCAAATGCTATTAATTTTTATTGCAATTATTATTGAAAAAGGAAGGTCAATTGGAGAAAAATGAATCATTGCGCAAAAAATAAAATTTATAGCAGCTACCTGAGTTGTGGCTTATCTGTTAGAGGGACAATCGAATAACCTTAGAGCCAAAGAAACAAGTATTTAAAAACTCATTTTAGCCATGTCCTCACAGGAAAAGAGTCTTTAGATAGGACGGCCTATTAGATCAGAAAAAAGAAAAGACTTTTCAATTTGATAGAAAATTTTCCACATAATAATATAATATAGAGTCTAGAAGTACTCATTCCAAAATATATTAATAATGTATATTATTACAATAGTGAAGATAATCCCACTGACTCTCACTGGATAAATGTTTCAGTTCAACTCTTTGTGAAATGGTCTCTGTTGATTACTTCATTTGAATAAGCTATGTCTGGTGCATGTAGTTGCTAATATGAGCAGAACCATCAACTTTTCAAAAAATGTATTCATGTAAGGCAATTTTTGGATGAATATGAATTTACTTTCATCCTCTCTTCTAAAGTAAATTATAAAAATAAATTTCAGAAGGAAAAAGTATGCACTGATGAACAATATTTTTGCTATTTGAACCATGGACCACCTCAAATGCATTGGAAATTTAAAATGTAGTTATAATGCATTTTCACATATATTCAAGAAACTGATCAATACCAAAACATCATTTAATAAATATTGCTTGTGCACCCCATATGTATCAGGGACTGTGTTAAGCTCTGGAGAAGGTAATTAAAAAAAAAAATTAAAATGGAAGTTACAGGTTCTGGAGCTTGAGAAATAAAATGGCACTCGAGGTGGTGTGAGCATTCTGGGAATTAATCCTCTGTTAATCATTATTCTTCTAAAGACTAGCAGATGACTTAAACAGAGTATGAGGTGTATTTTTGGAAATCAATAGGGATGATCTTAGTCTTGGTTGAGACAAATAGAAGTCCTAGGTGTCTTTCAACTTTGACTAAGGAAGAACAGAGCAGAGATTTCACTATATAGTTGAGGAAATGGAAAGGAGACAAAAAAGGGTAAAGGGGTCAACTATGTGTATGAGATGGGGAGAGAAAAATGGAATTAGACAAAGAAAAAATGGAATATATATTGGGATTCATTTTTCCATATGTTATACCTAGCAACCTTAAAGAAAGCCTTTTTTTGTTTTCATCTTCAGCTGGTGTTCAGGAATGGGAAACCAATAACCAAAGCAATAAGTCCCCATTCAATTCTAAAAACTTGGTCTCTTCTAGCTTATTAACGTGGCTTGAAAACTCTGTAAAAATATGTAGAATTATTGGTGGTGAATGGTGTAGGTGAGACCAGTATGTAGTTTAGCAATATATATATGTTTATTGTCTTATTTGTGGATTAATAGTTATATATGAATGCATAATTTGTGTATTTAAGCATACCTATACTTAAATCTTCTCTAGACATACTGGTGGCCAATATTAATAAGGATTAAAAAAATGAGCAAATTCACACATTTTCTCCAAAAGGCATTGTTAATTAAACAACTGAGGGATCGAAGTCCTGTGTTATGAAAGTATGTTTGCTCTTCACACCAGGGAGCCAAGTTTACCAGCACTTGAATTCAAACAGAAGCCTTGTTTACTAATTAGAGGCTTGCATGGTAAAGGCGGTAATTAAATAAATGCCAGAGGACTAGAAAGATAAGCATAGACAAAATCCATCCACTTTTGCTTCTAGTTCTTTCTTCTTAGTGCCTGTTGCATGAATTTCCATCTTTCATTTATGAATTGGTCATGGTTTTTAGTCGCAAATCCCAGAGTCCACTCTGGATAGTTCCAAGAGAGACGTCTTAAAGTATCTCAGGTAGCTCACAGAATCTCTGCAAGGGCCATCAACCCCTTTTCAATGCAACACATTCTCCACCAATACAGGCTGAAGCTCTGCCTCACCATGCTGCAGGGTTAATATCTCCAAGAAACCAGCTGCCACCCTTCACTGACTGTGTGTGGTGCCACATACCAGCAGTCAGACATCTCCTGAAGAATGAGATGCCTACACTACCACATTTGCCATATCAGTTTCCCCCATGTGGCCACTAGTCATGTTGCTACCTTCTGCAAGTTTAGTCTTCTATGGTTGTATTTGCTTAGTACAGTCTAGGTCTGATGCTTGTACTGTAGCTGCAAGTGAGTCTGGAAGGAATAGTGTTTTTTGTTTTCCTTTTGTTTTGTTTAATTCTACTTTGGCAAGGATGGATTCACAATGTGAGAATCTATCAAAATATTGAGAGTGTTTAAAAGATACCAAGCCGCTATAAATGATAAAATTCCAAAGGCTATGACTGAAGAAACTCAGTAAAGACACATTTATTTTGGGATGAGATAGCAATTAAAATTAGTGATTCGTTAACAGGGTGTGACTGAAAGGGGCTAAGATCTTTTTTTGAATCTTGATGTATAGGACATGACAAAATTATAATTTCTAAATTGCAAACACCCAAAATACTGAGGTATAAATGTAACATGAAATGTGTATAACCTATGAAGAAAGGGATAAAATGTACCGAGGGGCTGATATGGTTTTGCTGTGTCCCCACCCAAATCTCACCTTGAATTGTAGCCCCCGTAATCCCCACGTGTCGTGGGAGGGACCCAGTGGGAGGTAACTGATCATGGAGGCAGGTTTTTCCTGTGCTGTTATCATGATAGTGAATAAGTCTCACGAGATCTAATGGTTTTATAAAGGGCAGTTCCCCTGCACATGCTCTCTTGTCTGCCGCCATAAGATACGCCTTTGCTCCTCTTTTGCCTTCTGCCATGTTTGTGAGGCGTCTCCTGCAATGTGGAACTATAAGTCCATTAAACGTATTTTTCTTTATAAATTACCCAGTCTCTGGTATTTCTTCATAGCAGTGTGAAAATGGACTAATAAAGAAGCATAAAAGAAGATAACAATAATGGAAAGACATCTTTTCTTGGCTAGAAATGTACACTATATGTAAAGATGACAGTGTTCTCAAAATCTATATGTGAATGGTAATCCTCATCAAAACCACAAGTGCGTTTTTTGGAGGGAATTTGACAAAATAATTCTAAAGATAATCATGGATCATAAATATAGACAACAGGCCAGGTGCGGTGGCTCACGCCTATAATCCCAGCACTTCAGAAGGCGTGGGTGGGTGGATCACTTGAGGTCGGGAGTTCGAGACCAGCCTGGCTAACATGGCGAAACCCTATCTCTACTAAAAATACAAAATTTAGCTGGGCATGCTAGCATGCACCTGTAATCCCAGCTACTCAGGAGACTGAGACAGGAGAATCGCTTGAATCCGGAAGGTGGAGGTTGCAGTGAGATGAGATTGTGCCACTGCACTCCATCCTGGGTGACAGAGGGAGACTCAGTCCCCCTCAACAAATAAAAATAAAAATAATAAATAAATACATAAATATATCCAGCAATATTGAAAAAAATAATAATAGCCAGTGGATATCATAGCCAATAAAATTCTGAAAAAGGAAAGTGATGAGGGATAAGTAAAGGTACGTGGTTCTCCTAGCACAGGAATAGACAGAAGGATGAAATATAACAATGAGTTCAGAAAGAGACTAATGTAAATAGAGGAACAAAATCTATGATAAAGTTGGCAGTGTAAAAATGTGAATTATGTAATGATAGTGAAGAAAACTGTTTAGTCATTCAGGAAAAAAAGAGACCAATACTGACTTTAATCCTAAATGGATTAAATATTTAGTGAAAAACTGAAATAATAGAAGTATAAACAAACAAACAAGCGTGGCTAATATACACTCTTGTGGTGGGGAAAGCCTTTTCCCAACACGAGCACACACACACATGCGTGCTCATGTACGCACACACACACACGAAAATATTGAATTATTTATCTATAAAAATAAAAAATTTCAGCATAGTAAAAAGATTTAAAAACCCAGAAGAATCTAAAACAAATTTGGAAAACATTTTAAATTTTAAACACATATTTGAAAATGCATCTGAAAGTAAAATCAGGTAACAATATAGTCCTGTGTTTTTAAGGAGAACAGTTCTCAATCTTTTCACACACATAACACATATAGACTGGTAGTCTGTGTCTCTTCTGTAATTTAATCCTTATGTAGAATTTTCACTGGCTTTGTGTTCTATGGTACGTAGTAAAGCTATGCTGAAATACATTAAAATATTAGATTAATTTATCTGGCAAATATCTTAAGTTCAAGGAAACATATGTATATTTTTAAAGATTTCTTGTCCACTGTATTAAATCAAGTTCTGTGCACTGAATATGTTTTCCTTGAACAAAATTTTTAGATGATTTTTATTTCTTTATAAAGTAATGAAAAGTTTGCTGGGATTATGTAGACTCACCTAGTTTTATTTCCTAGATCCAAGAAAGAAAAGGCAGGATTTTTAAAAGGGGGATTGCGTTCCCTTCAGATTGTTATTCTAAATCTGACTTGATAGCAGAATCCAAAGTACATCGTATCCCAGATAAAGCTAGCTGCTTGCCAGACTGCTCTGTTACAATTGAACTGTAAATGGCTCACATCAGCACATTCTGTCAACTTTATATAAACCCCACTTTATGTAACATGATTATAGATCCCCTGAACACTGCTTTGTACCTGCAGCTTGCAGACTGATTCTCTCAACATTGTCTACCAGGCATGACTGTGAAAAGCAGCATGGGCTGCCGTTGAGGTTGCACGTGGAGGTAACAGGCAGCTAGCGCCTGTTTTTTTCATTTTTCTAGATGCCTGTTACCCTCATTGTAAAATAGAACAGGCAAGTGTGTTCTTTTTCTCTTTTTCCCCAAGCCATTTATCTTTGATGCCTATCTTTGTCACATCCAGAGATGTTTTGGGGCTGGCTAACTTTGACCACAGGACTTGACTCCATAGGAAGAGCTCCTGATTCATGTGGTCAGCACACCCTCTCGTGCAAGGGGATTTATCCAGGAAAGCATTGCTTTCCATTTTTCTCTGATGATATCATTCCTCTGGTCTGTGATCTGGCTGACCTGATGATATGGAGAGTTCTTAGGAGTTCAGTTCAGATCAGCATTCATTGAGCCTTTGCTGTGTGCAAGCCTGAGTGAAGAAACTGCCAGAATTCAGAATTACTGGAAGGAAATGTTTCTGGTGTGGAGTGGTGTGAGATAAGGCTGAAGAGAGAAGAAGGAGTCAGATTGGAAAGGGCTTGGATGCCACATGTGGGTTGTTTTTTTCTGTAGGCAGTGCTGAGTCCTTCATTCCTTGCTTTCTTTCACACCCACATTCAATCCTTCAGCAAATCCTTTTGACCAGATATCCCAAATCTGATCATCATCACCAAGCTAATCTAAGCTACTTCTACCTCCACCAGGATCACATCAATGGCTCCACAATTAGTCTGGTAATCAAGTCTCCTTGCTCCCACTTCTGACCCTCTATGGTTTACCCTATGCACAGAGCGAGAGTGTTTCCTCTAAAACACAAGTTAGATAATGTCATTCCCTAGTACTCAAACCCCCAATGGCTTCTTCCCCATCTAGAATAAAATCCACATTCTTACCAAGGCCTGAAAGGCAAGGCCTCATTTGAGTTGGTCCAACACCCCCTCTCCCTGCCTCATGGCTGACTCTCTCCCCTCATCCCTATGTGTCGATGAAGGACTGTCCTGACTACTCTTTCTAAAGATCCCCCACCCCATCATTTACTCTCTCTCTCTCCATATATATATGTATTTATATCTGTTTGCTTATTTCCCATCTTGTCCACAGGAATGTAAGCTTCAAGAAGGTAGAGATGTGTCTGTTTTGTTTACTGTTGTATTCCTAGTGCCAAGCACTGGGTATTTATTGAATGAATTAAATGAGTGCATCAATGAGTGAATTCACAGCCATTCAAAACTTGGGAGTGAAATGATCGGATGTGTGTTTCAGGCAGATCACTCTGTCTGCAGTGTGGAGGATGTATGTAAGGGGATAGATCTGGGGTGTGGGAGGAAGGTAGACAGGAGTTAAGAGAATCAGTTAGGAAGCTTTTGTGTTAGTCCAGGTCAAAGGTGTGAAGGACTAAACTAAGGCAATGGTATTTGGCATGAAGAAAGAGGAGATAGACTGAGAAGCATTTTAGTGATAAAATTGTCCAAATATGACCAAATTGTATCTGGGTCTCCCTTCAGAGTCTTGGCTACAGGAGGGAATGATAAAGAATGCTGGAACTGGCAGTGATCCAGTCTGGGGTTGTGGGGGCAGCATGATGTTGCCTGAGTGCCTTTTGGGACAAGTGCTTTTCCATTTCAGCATTTCCCTAGGTTAAAATTGCCGAGGCATTCATGTGTTTCTTGTGAAGTGCAGAAGCATCGTCTTGCTGCAGATCCAAATGACTACAATGAGTTGTATGTATTTTTGGCACCAGATAGATGTTCAATAATAGTTTTAATGATAGTTTCTGCAGCAATTGGGTTTACCCTGGAGGCTTCCCATCTCTGTAATGACTAGGGCCAAGCCTGCTTAGTTTATAAGATCTGGCAAAATTACAGGGTGAATTGGTAATGCCGTGGGCTGTTGTACAAATTATACCAGGTCTGTCTCCTGTATAGAGGCCTGAGGCGCTTTTCTGAGCCCACTGTCTCTAGAGCCTTCAAGAATACTGATTTCAAAGGAAGTGCTGCGGTCTTAGGAGTTCCACAAGCCATGCACCTAACAAAATAGAAGGGGACCCACAATGCCTAACTTGTAGAAGTATTTGATCTGCTTTAAATTTTTAAAAAAGTATTTGTTGAAATGGATACTTAGTAGAATGTCATAATTTTGTTTTCAATATAGTTTGGGAAAGTTCTTTTTAGCATATTATCTTAGCCAAGGAAAGAATTATGTGGGCCTCAAATCTATAAACTTTCAAACCAAGAGAGATTATGAAATTATTTTGGATGATTGGGGGAGAGATCTTTCCAAAGAAAAGGTTTATCACATGGGTGATTTAAAACACTACTAGAATTGCCTCTCCAAGCAATGACCTAGAAATCTGACAATGTGATAATGAATTCCCAAACAAAACAAACAAACACAAAAATCACATTGGAACATCTCACAATTGGCAGGATGAAAACTGGCAACAATAACTTCTGGAAAAGTGAGTTGGATCTTATAGCATTAAAATGAGTTTGGGGACTATGACATGAAGTCAACACTTTCATGAGAATTTTGGAATGCTCAATTTCCCACAATCTCATCATTTCTCTGCCTCACAATAGTAATTATTCCTCATCAACTTGACAGTCAAATTTGCTTCCTGTAGTGATAATATACCTGCTACCATCCTGACCATATTGGAGAAATAGCTTTTACTTTGATAGATTTGCTCATTTTTGAAGCTAAATTTCTATGTTATTCTCACTACTCTCTTACATTATTCATTAACTAATCACTATTTGTGCTTTTGAGAGTAGTTTGTAACTTTGGAAATAAAGAGGAGATACACAATTGTCTCCCTGATCATAAAGCAAAGACTATTTTACTTAAGTCACAAATTAAAAATAATTAATTATATGGTCAAGGCATGATGTACTACTTCAGAAAATGTTGGACATTATTGTATGTTTCTCAAATATCCAAAGTCACTAACAAATTGTAGATTTAACACATGGGACATTATAGAGGAATCTAGTTCTGTACAAGCTGAGAAAATATGCATGGAACACTAAGACCAGGTCATATGATAAAAAAAGAACAATAATAGAGAAAACAATAAAGTAAACAAAATTATAAAGATGTTATAAAAATATTTTCTTTGTTACATATTCAATACATTTTTACACATCACTGAGAAGGTGACATTAGAACAAGAAGGTACCTGCCTGAGGAAACGACTTACAGAACAGAGGAAACTGCCAGTGCAAAGGCCTTGAGGTGGGACCATGCCTGGAGTGCAGGAGGGGAGCAAAGAGGACTAGAGGCCAAGTCTGGGGCAGAGCGATGCCTGGGGAGAGTAGTAGGAAATGAGGTCAGTAGGTGACTGGGGGCTGTGTAGGCCAATGTGGGGATTTTTGCTTTTACTCTGGAGGTAATGTGGGGGGGTGGGGGCTTTCAGTGTTTTCACATGATATGAGTTAAGTTTAAATGTTGCAGCCTGGGTGCTGAGAATAGATTGTAGTGGGGATGGGTGGGATCAAGGAGACTCTTTAAGAGGCTAATGCAGGATGGTGGCTAGGATCAGTGGGAGCGGTGAAAGTGGTGAGAAGTGGTTGGATGCTGGGTATGTTTTAAAAGCAGTGCTGTTGGATGGATTGTTGATGAACAAAAGATGCAAATCAAGGTTGATTTTAGGGGAAAGAAGGGGTCTTTATTTATCTTAGATTTTTAGGCATGCTGTAACAAATTTCCACAAACTGAGTGGCTTAAAATGACAAAAATGTATTCTCTCACAGTTCTGCATGGCAGAAGTCCAAAGTTAACGTGTCTGTAAGGCTCTATGTCCTCTGGAGGTTCTAGGGGAGAATCCATGTTGTGTCTCTTTCAGCATCTGGTGGCTGTTAGCATTCATTGGCATTTCTCGGTGGCATCTCTCCAATCTCTGCCTCCCTTGTCATGTTGCATCCTGCTCTTCTGTCTCTTAGGATACTTGTCATTGAATTCAGGGCCCACCCAGGCAATCTAGGATAATCTTTAGTTAAGAACTTCCACTTAATTATGTTTGCAAAGTCCCCATTTCCAAATAAGGCAATATTCACAGGTCTCAGTGATTTGGGCTTGGACATATCTTTTTGGAGGCTACACCTGATAACAGCCTGAGTTGTCAGATTAAATAATCGAATATTATTATTAAAGGCATTTATTGCATTGGTCATGTTAAATAATAGATAATTAAATCTCCACAAAAATCGAACATTCTGCTCAAATTTAGCCATTATCCTCATTCTTCATGAGATACTTTAATCCAAAGTGTTAAAATATATGAATTATTCACATTTGAATTTTACTTTCTCTCCCTTTACTAATCTATAGTTTGCTAAGAAAGCATTTATTTATTCATTTATTCACCAGATATTTATTCAGTGTCTAGAGTGTGCAGTTCACTGTGCTAGGCAATTCAGAGATATAAAAATAATTAAGAAGTAATTTCTATCATTAAAGAACTGATATGTAATAATTTGGCTCAAACTTGTGCTTATTCCCCCGTACTCTGTACTCATGTAGCTTGTAAGCACACAGCTTACTTACAGATAGTGTTTTGTGAATGAGAACATGGGTGACTAATTCTCCTTTGCTAGTTAAGAATGATAATGGTCGCAAAATCTTTCTCTTGCTTTTTGTTTTGCAATCCCTGCCCCTCCTTACATTGAGAAAGTTGAAGCAATTATAAATTGTGAGCTTCAGGTTCCAAAAGTGCTTTAAATTGCAGGAACAAGACATCAGAATGAATACATAGTGGGTGGAATCAGTTTATTTGGAGGAGCTTTTCCTAGAAATAACCCATCCTACAGTCTGATTTGGAGAAGAGAGTTTACTGAAGGGACAGAAGTGCTGGGAAACAAGCACCACAAAATATAAGTAATGTAAAAGAAACTGTAATCTTGGAAATGGAGGCATGTTAGTGACAAATGGTCCTTATGGAGTTTAGGAAAGAAAAAGTTGGTGAGAGTATTTTTCAGTGTTTATTCATGCCCACTCAACAGGAGGAAGAGACTATATTTGATGTCACTAGTGGCCTGATCACTTGAAAAGAGATGAATTCTCTGATCTCTAACAGCTTGATTTAAATAGTTTACAGCAGGGGTCCCCAACCCCTGGGCCATGAACAGTTAGGAACTAACTGGGCCGCACAGGAGGAGGTGAGTGGTGGGTGAGCAAACAAAGCTTCATCTGTATTTACAGCTGCTCCCCATCACATGCATTACTGCCTGAGCTCAACCTGCTGTCAGATCAGCAGTAGCAGCATTATATTCTCTTAGAAGCGTGAACCCTATTGTGAACTGAGCATGTGGGGGATCTAGGTTGTGTGCTCCTCATGAGAATCTAATGTCTGATGATCTGTCACTGTCTCCTGTCACCCCCAGATGGGACCATTTAGTTGCAGGAAAACAAGCTCGGAGCTCCCGCTGACTCTACATTATGGTGAGTTGTATAATTATTTCATTATATATTACAATGTAATTATAATAGAAATAAAATGCACAATAAACGTAATGCACTTGAATTCTTGGTCTGTGGAAAACCTGTTTTTCACGAAACCAGTCCCTGGTGTCAAAAAGGTTGGGGACAGCTGACTTACAACCTCCTTTGCAGCAAACCTGGACTCACAGAGTGAATACTCGATTGTTATTATAAGGAACTTGGAGACAGAGCCTGGTGCATAATGTGAGTTTAACAAAGGTTAGCTATTATTATAATTTATTATTTTATTTTTCTTGTTATTTCTTCTAGGGGGATCAAACTTCAACAGCCTACTAGTTCTCTCCTTATGTTACAACAAGAATATTTCCTGACATTAGATTTTATCAAATATTTGTTAAGTTGTCACATATCCCCGGATTATTGTTTGTTTGTTCACACTAAAGCATGGTTTTGATTAAGCCCTTCTTCCTCAAACGCTTTTCAGTAGGTCAATGGTACCTATCAAATATTCTAAACTTCTTAAAGTCACATTCCAGACCTGTGTGTTGCCATTTGATTCCAACCTAATTCCAACCCATTTTTCCCACCACTCCACCATATTTTTTCTAGGCTATCACCAAAATAGATTATTGATCATTCTTCCTTTGCAAAACGTAGGCTCTCCTACCTCTATGTTTTTGCCCCCATGCCTTCTGCCTCCTGGAATAATCCAGCTTTCTACAGTAATTCATCCCCTGTTAGAGTCCTCAAGGGGCAGCTCAAAGGACACCTCTTCCACCAAACGTTTCTAGTTTCCTCTGGCTGGAAATGAGTGCTGTAAAAGTCCTTCAGTTTTTTGGTCTGTTTTTGTGGTGTTTGCCATATCACAGTGATTTGCCTGTGTGTGGAAATATGATGTCACAGAAAGGAGCTAATGCTCTTTGGAGTCAAACAGACAAGTCCTACTAAGTAGCTTTATAAACTTGAACTGCTTACTTAAACTCTGTGAACTTAGTTTGTTCTCCTGTAAGTTGAGAATAATTATACCTACCCCATAAGTATTAATAAAAGGATTAAACAGAATGTGCTATGGGTCTCTTGGTGTAGTCCTTGCCACATTATGTGAGCCCTATATATTTTAAATTATTATGTCATTGTTATTATTTCCTCTACTACCTACAAGATTATGATCATTTTGAATTCCAGACCATGCGTGTCTTGTTCATCTTTGTATTCTGCGTAGCATAGTGTCTTACACTTAGACCCTCGTTTGCTACATTTGTGAGTGTATGTATATTAGTTTTTGCCTTCTCAACTATGTAATAAGTTTCTAGAGTAGTCATCCATTTATTACCTACTTAAAGGCTGGTGTACTCTATATACACCCAGGTAGGGTGTATATAAAACTTGTTCAGACACCCTCTGCTAGGAGTAATGCTCACTTAGCTTATTCACTTTGGGCAACTGAATCTTGACTGCAGTTAGCTGGGGCCTTGGGAACCACTTAGCCCAGTTAACATTCTTTAAGAAGGTATGAAGGAAATGTGTGTAATTAATCACTGAAACCATGCTATAAAATTAGTACTATTATAATTCAAATTAAGTTAAACATGAACATATATCCAGCAAACTACAATGGATATTGAACATTATTCTGACAGCAACATTCATTCCCTTCACGTGAGGAAATTGATGAAACCTTAGGTGAGTGTGAATCAGAGAAATGCCTCCGACCCAGTGTTGGTCCCTTTGTGTGGCTCCTTTTCCAGGTCGTACAGTCTGCATGTCCTACTTCTACCTGTCTCAGAATGAATATGCATTGCCTCAGAGTCTGGGTTATGACTAGAAGAGGATATTTGGTTGCTACATTTACAATCACACAGGACAATCTCTAAGTAGCACTTTATAAACCATTTTTTAGCTAATTGCATCAAATGTAATTTGTTTCAACTCTATAATTTCATCAAATATAAGGATTCTTGTGCTTCCCCTATACTCTGTAAAATCTTTTTCCCCATTTTGGTTCTTGGAGTGGGATTGTACTTTGCAAGCATTGCTGCAGCTTAGAATCTCTGAGAGGTTTTGATCTGTTCTATATTGAGGGGTTGAAAGTCATTAGAAGTATTTCTGTGGCTTTTTGATATGAGGAAACAGCCACTGGTTGGATTCCACCTAGAAAATGATCCCATGTTGTGTAGAAATCATTTTTATGGCTTCCTAGTGTCACTGTGGAGTATTTTCTATGCCTACTTCTAATTTAAAAAATTTAAGCATTGATTGAGTTACATGCCACTATTAAACTCTCAATAAATAGTTATTGAGTAACTTTCGAGTTTTTGTTTTTATTCTTAGAGTTTGTGAGGTGTCCGAATCCTGTGAATAACAAAATCCCCAAATACTTACTATCTAAATTTCATGGTATCTAAAAGTATCTTGTGACAGTCATGTAACCTACATATTTCCCTCATAAAATGAAGCTTAGGCAATTATGTATCACTATGAAAGTGGAAAGATTATTAACTAATTTTATTAAATCTGGTCCTGATAACATTATAGTATGAAGGAATGAATTCAGAGATGAAGGTGAGATGATGAGAGAAAATTAATAAGAAATTTGAAATAATTTAAACTTTTTCTCCAGTGGATTGTTTCCAATGTCTCTTTGTTAATTCTTCATCAGTCATGTGATATACATTATACATGGTTTTGCAATGTTAAACTGTCTCTCCTATAGATATTGGGATTTATTTCTAGCAACGAAACTAGATTTTTGTTTGGAAAAGATAATTGTTGAAAGGGAAAAGGAGGTTGTAATTCAATTGCCTTTTCACAGCTGGAGAGAAATTAATTTTAGCCAGTGTTAGAAAAATTAAGTTCTATAACATTTCTTTTGCTTTGAATAAATGGAATATTAGCTTTGGTGGTGAGTCTCTTGTGTACCTGTTTCATTTTAACAAATGAAAGAAACTGAGAGATATTTAATGTCTAGCTCAAGGACACAAGGAGTTGTAATACAACTCAAATCTCTTGACTTCTAATCCAGGACATTTTTCACTACTTTTCATTCTTTTTATAGTTCTTTTAATTATAAAATCACCATAGAAAGGACTAATGGTATGGACTGAATGTTTGTGTTTCCCCAAAACTCAGATATCAAAGCCCCAAATTCTCAGTGTGATGGTATTTGCAGATAGGATCCTACAAAAGTATTTAGGGTTATATGAGGTCATGAGGATAGAGCCCTCATGATAGGACTACAGCCCCTTATAAGAAGAGACACCAGAAAACTTGCTGGCCCTCTCTCCATTACATGAGAACACAGCAAGAAGGCAGCCATCTGTAAATTGGGAAGAGACCTCTTGCCAAACACTGACCATGCTGCCACCCTGATCTTGGACTTCTAGCCTCCATAGCTGTGAGAGAACATGTTTCTGTTGTTTAAGTCACATAGTAGGTGGGATTTTGTTATGAGAGATGAGCAGCCAACAACCAATTAAAAAATACTTTTTTCATATGGCCAAATTCGGCTATTTTCCCATTGATTTGGTGATGTTGCAAGTACTGACATTATAGTTAGAAAGTAAGAAGTATACTCATCCCTGCAGTGCATGCTAAGTTTCTGCCACTTGCAAATTCACAGTTGTAGACAGAGGTGTATTGTATAATGTATGAGCAAATTCTGTTCTTGGGCCTGCCCTTGAGATGGGTCTGCTTATGCAAACAAAGATTAATTTGATTAAAAAGAATATTTATTATGTCTTAAAATCATTCTTTCAAATGAGAATATGTTATTCACTTTTGAATGTTCGGGGATAAATTAGGTGATTCCTAATTATCTTGGTCAAAGAAGTTAGTAGCAGAGGGAGTTTTGCATTCTTTATTCTGCAAGGCATTCATCCACATTATTACCCCAGCTTCCAATAAGATAAGAATTATTTGGCAGGGTAAAATTAGCTACAACAACTTCTGCTCAAACTAGAAACTTAACATTTAGGAAGGAACTAATATCAAAAGTGGTTGTTTCTATTCACACTTTTACATGGACTCCGTTCACACCAGAAGAAAAAAAGCTCTTGATTTTTCCTATTGTAAGTCAAATCTGGATGGGTAATGTATGTTTGAGGTGGGACACTGTGACTAAGTTTCGGTTTTGGATTAAGAACTGTCAGGAGAGGTCAACTTGTTTTTGTTTAAATCCAAAGTAAATGCATACAAGGACATTGATTGCATTGCTGACTATGATACAGAAGTGTCTGGAAAGATTTTTAAAATGTACTGGTTAATAGTGGTTATCTCTGAGAAATGAGACTGTTGTGATTTTTTTTTAACTTTATGTATTTCTTTATTATCACAATATTGTTAAGGAAAAGATAACCAATAGGTTTTTTAAAGCTTTTTGCTGAGAATGATGATTTCCAATTTCATCCATCGCAAGAACAAAAAACCAAACACCGCATATTCTCACTCATAGGTGGGAATTGAACAATGAGAACACATGGACACAGGAAGGGGAACATCACACTCTGGGGACTGTTGTGGGGTGGGGGGAGGGGGGAGGGATAGCATTGGGAGATATACCTAATGCGAGATGACGAGTTGGTGGGTGCAGCGCACCAGCATGGCACATGTATACATATGTAACTTACCTGCACATTGCGCACATGTACCATAAAACCTAAAGTATAATAATAATAATAATAATAAAAGAAAAAAAAAAAGAAAAAAAAAAAAATAAATAAATAAATAAGTTAAAAAAAAAAAAAAAAAGCTTTTTGCTAAAGCTATGGTTTTAAAACCAGTGAGTTTAAAATCAGAAATAAAATATATTTCCCTTTGGGAAAAAAGAGGCATTTAAGAAAGCAACAGTATAGAGACACCTATAATATAATATAGGTTACATTAGAAAAATGGACCAGTACAGCAAAAACAAAAATCTCAAACTCTCCAAAATACTTATTTTGAGATTTTTTTTCCTGTAATGCAAGAGTGCTTGTATATTATTAACAATAATGGCATGTCCTGTCAGAGTTTTACAGCTTACCAATTAAAAGACACCCTCTCATGTGAGCTCAACAAGGATGCTCTACAGTAGGGAGGGCAAACATGGCTTTCTTCATCTTACTTGTGATGTAACTGGGGCTCACAGAAATTAAGTGAATTGTCCAGGTTGAAAGGGTAAGAAATGGTTGAATCAGAAGTTAAAATAAAATGCAGTATTCTTTCCTTTATAGAACTTACATTCACTATCACCGCTCACCTCCCATTCTCTCCTGAAAGTCCAATCACGTTTTCATGCTTACCACTCCAGTGAACTCACTCTTATCAAGGCCACCAAGAACCTCCATCTTGCCTTAACAATCGTCAATTTTCAGTCCTTATTTCACTTGACTTCTTGGAGCTCTCCTTCTTTAAATTTTCAAAAATACTTTTTGAATAGGTAATACATGTATATGCTATAACATTCAAAAGATACAAAAGGATATGAACTGAGAATAAATTTCTCTTCTATCCCACACAGTTCTCATGCCCAGAGGTAACCTTGTAACTAGATTGTTGTGTATCCTTTGAGATATTCTAGGCGTATACAATGATATATGTTTCTTTATTCCTTTGTTTTCTTATATAAAAGATAGGTAACATACTGAAGATATTAACATACTAAAGATACAAACTTTGACTTGTTTAATTCAGTCATATATCTTCAGGAGCCTTCCATATTGTAGCTATAGAGCTACCTCATTCTTTTAAATAACTGAATAGTATTTCATTTTCAAGATGAAGTGTAATTTATTTAAGTAGTTCTATGATGATATATATTCAAATTGGTTTAATCTTTTGCTATTGAATTTAATTTGGGGATCTATGTCCTAGTTTGTTTGCCATTTTGCATATGTCTAAATATGTCTAAATAAATATACTATAGGATGAATTTTGAGAAATAGAATTGCCTAGTCAAAGAGTATATTTACACCAGAAATTTTGATATTGCCAAGTTGTTCTTGAAAGAGAATGTGCCAATTTGTGCACCACCTCCCACCACAATATCTGAGACTGTTTCCCTATAGCCTCACCAATATAGTGCGTTATTAAACTTGTGATTTTTGTTAATCTGTTGGGTGAACAATAGTATCTCAATGAAGTTTAAATTTTGTTTTCTCTTATTTGAGGGAGGCTGAATATCTTTTTGTTTCCAAGAGCTATTTGTGTTTTATTTTTTATGAACGATATTCTCCTATCCTTTACTCATTTGTTTTCTTCTGGATGTTGCTACCATGCTGGTTGATCTCAGTCTCTTGGCTGGGTCTTCCTCTTTTATAGATCTCTAAATGCTGGAATGTCCCAGTGCTCTGTCTCCAGCTTTTTTTTTTCTTTATTTTTCTACTAATTATCAATGAGTTTCTCCTATTCTATATAAGTTTCTCCTCTTCTATATAAGAGGTGATGCTTTCCAAACTTACAACTCCAATTCTGGCCTCTTGCCCAGACTTTTGTCAACTGCCTGCTCAACATCACCTAGATTTCTAATAGGCATCTCAAATATAATATGTCTCAAGTATAACTCTTGATTAACCCCCTTCCACTCCAAGTACTTTCCATTTCACTAAAGAGATCTGCCATTCCATCAGCTGATCAAGATAAAACATAGAAGTCATCCTTGATTTCTCTTTTTCTCACTCTCAATAGCCAATTCATCAGTAAGCCTACCCAGCTCCACCTTTAGAATATATCCTGAAACCTACCAATTCTAATTACTACCTCTGCTATTATCCTTTCTCTTGCTACTGCTGCTTCCACTATGCCAACCCAGTCCTCCTAACATCATTACTTATCTAGATGAATTAGATAACCTTCAGTTCCCAATCTTGTCTCTTTCTAGTTTATTTTCCACACAGCATTCAAGATGAGCTTTTAACAAGTCAGATCATGTCACATGTCTGTTAAGAAGTAGCCAGTGACTGTCTATCATACTTATAACAAATTCCAGCCCCCTTTTATGGTCTAGGTGATCTAGTGTCTACCTACCTTTGTGATTTTTATCTCTTGTCATTTCTTTCTGTAGTTTGCAAACTGGTGTTCTTGTTATTCTTTGAATACACTAAGCTCATTCTTCCCTTAGAACCTCTACATTCTCTGTTTCTTCGGTTGGATTTCCCCAGATAATTGCTTACCTTGCTTCCTCTTCCATTTTGGTCTCAAACACTACCTTCTTAGAGGGGTCACCCTCTCTAAAGTATCCCCCTCATATGCCACTTTAACTTGTTTTATTTTCCTTTTACCTGCCATTTACTAAATTATATTACACGATCGTATGATTATTGCCAATTTCTCTCAATTTATTGTACGTTGCATGAGGTCAGGATTTTATCTTTGCTCATGGTAGAATCTCCAGCACCTAGAATAGTGCCTGGGACATAGTAAGTACTCAATAAATATTTATTGAATGAATAATAGATAATTACACATTTCAAAGATCTCGGGCCAGTTTCCAAGTACCAAACGCAATGTATTTTAACCTCAAATATAACTGCAATCTCTTATTTTCCTCCCTTCATCCCTTCCTTCATCTTTTATTTAAAAAATATACTGCATAATTATTTTATTTAATGTTATGGTACATTATTGAGATATATATTTTTAAGCTGTGGCATATTACTGAGATATAAAGGTTTTTTTTCTTTGTAATACTGAAGAAAGATTTCTGATATTTCAGATTTGTGGTGAGGAGAACCAGCAACATATGTTAGAAGGAATTTTAGAGAGACAAAGTTTGAGTATTATTTTCATCTTCACCACTGGTTAAAGTAACCACTGTGGCCAAGTTAATCTCACTACTCAGAATTTTAATAACTGTAGTATGAAGCTAAAAGCAGCATAAGTTTATAAAATATCAGCTTTTATGGAGTGGCTATTTTGTTCCATATATAATATTACCATTGAGGTAGATACCATTATCATTCCTGTTTTAAAGATGAGAAAAGTGAAGCACAGAGATTTATAATTCTTGTCCAGTGTTTCATGGCTAGTAAATAAAGGAGCCAGTCCATCTATTTGACCAAAGCCTAAGTGGTTGGAGAATGTTCTGAAAACTAATGAAGCAATTCCCATTTTTCCTTTCTACCCTGTGTGTGGGTACAATGTGTGAATTCATATGGATATGAAATCATGGATATGAAATCATATGGATATGAATTATGTTCCCCTCGTTTTCTAGTTTCATGGTATAACATTGGTAGAAAGCTGAAATAATCCATGGAGAACAGTGTCTGATATAAAGAATTGTGGTTGTCAAGAGATTTTCATGGCCCATTAGATCAGGAGCATTTTGAGAGCCATTCAGGACTGTGGCTTATTCATTTCTGTACTCATAGCACTTACAGCACATACAGGGACTAATATATAGAATGTGTTCAGTGAATGTTGGTGGAAGACATGAATGAATAATCTGATTGTGGTGGGAGGTGATAGGCATCATGCTAGAGAGGATTCATAGCCACAAATTATTGATTCAACAAATAGTTATTGTTTAGAGTGTAAGCTCACCCTACAGTCTATGTTCCAGGTCATTTCCAATTTTTAGCAGAGGGCAGGGTTCTTGAAGCACTCTGATTCCTTGACTCCATGGCACTGTTGGTTCTTTTGGATGGAGCCACTGCATTGTCTGCTGTTTTGAGGCTGCTTTTTGTTAGGGTTATTTTTGTTTTTTAGAGGGACAATCCAGAGAGCCAAAGGCTGTGCTTGCTGGTTCACCTCTTATATCTGTGGAGGACTAATAGGCTATTGTTTTGCTTCAGTACTCAATCCCAGTAATGATATTGTTGTTTTTCTGAGTGTCTTAGTTCATTTTCTGCTGCTGTAACAGAATATCACAGACTGGGTAATTTATATTGAACAGAAATATTTTGACTTATGATTCTGAAGCCTGGGAAGTCCAAAGGCATGGCATTGGCATCTTTGTGAGCCTTTGTGCTGCATCATAACATGGTGGAAGGGCAAGGAACATATAAGACAGGGAGAGGAAATCAGGCCAAGCTCAACCTTTACATCAGGATACTGCTCCCACAGTAACTAACCACTTACATGATAACAGCATTATCCATTCATGAGGGCAGAGCAATCACGACATAATCACCTGTTAAAGGTCTCATCTCTTAATACTATTACAATGGCAATTAAAATTCAACATCAGTTTTGGAGGGGACATTTAAACCATAGTATTCCATCTCTAGTCCTCCCAATATTCATACCCTTCTCACATGCAAAGTACATTCATTTCATCCTAGTAGCTCCCAAAGTCTTAATTTGTTCTAGCATCAACTCAAAAGTCCAAATTCCAGAGTTATCTAGATCAGATATGAGTGAGAATGAAGGCATGATTTATCCTGAAGCAGATACATCCAGCTGTAAGCCTTTGAAATCAATAAAATTATCTACTTCTAAAATACAATGATGGGACCGGAATAGGATAGACATTCCCATGCCAAAAGGGAGAAATAGGGAAGCAAAAAGGGGTAACTGGTCCCAAGTAAGTCCAAAACCCAACAGCATGAACAACATTAACTCTTAAAGCTGGATGATATTCTCGGTTGGCTGTTTCACATCTTGGACACATTAGTGTGGGGGCTGGGCTTCCAAGGCCTCAGGCAGCACTGCTCCTTATGCCTTGTTGGGCTTAGTCCGCCCAGTAGCTATCATTGGTTGGAATCTTGTGCCTGTAGCTTTTCTACACTAGTGTTGCATGCTGCTGGCCCTAGAGTTCTGGGGTCTCTGAGGTGACCTCTCTCCCATAGCTCCATTAATCATTGCCCTAGTGAGGACTCTCTGAGGTGGCTCCACTCCTGTGACAAGCCTCTGCCTGGGTTCCCTGATGGTACATGACATCCTTTGAAATCTAGGTAAAGGTAGGTATGGCCCCCACAGCTTTCATATTGTGTGAGCCCACAGACTTCATACCATGTGGATGCTGCCAAGGCTTGCCTCTTGCACCTTCTTGGAGCAGTGGGCTGAGCTTCACCTGAGTCTGTTTAAGCCATGGCTGGGGTAGCTGAGGGGCACTACACCAGAATACAGGGAGCAGAGACCTGAGGCAGCCCTGGGCAGCCTTGAAGATCTCTAAAATGCTTTCAGAATCTCTCTCCCATTGTTTTAATGAACAGCACCTGAATCCCTTTTATTCATGTTAATCCCTTTAGCAAACTGTCACTTGGCTGAGTCCTTGGTATTCTCTCCTGAACATACTCTTTCATTCTTTACATGGCCAGGATGAAATTTTCCAAATCTTTCAATTCTGCTTCTCTTTTAATCGTAAATTCTGTCTTTAGGGCATCTCTTTGCTCTCACATCTCATTGTATGTGGTTAAAAGTAACTGTGCTGCAGATTAAATGCTTTGTTTCTTAGATATTTCTTCCATCAGATATCCTAGTTTATCACTCTTAAGTTCTGCAATCCATAAAGCCCTAGGACACAAGTACAGCTCTGTCAAGTTCTTTGCAACTGTATAACAAGGATGGCCCTCACTCCAGTACCTTATTTTTTATTTCCATCTTAGACTTGATCCAGTGAACTTTGCCTTCTATATTTCTATCAACATTCTGATTATGACCACTTAAGTAATCTCTAAGAAGTTTCAGACTTTCCCTACAGTACTTCTCTTCTTCCAAGCCCTTAACCAGAATGGCCCTTAATGCTCCACTCACAGCAGTCAAGGCTTTTTCTAGCCTGTGCCTCCAAATTCTTCCAGTCTCCAGCCATCCACCAGTTCCAAAGCCTCTTCTAGAATTTTGATAATTGTTACAGCAACAACCCTTCTCTGGTACCAGTTTTCTGTCATAGTCTGTTTTCTGCTTCTATAACAGAATTCCACAGACTGGGTGGTTTTATAATGAATAGAAATTTATTTGGCTCACAGTTCTGGAGGCTGGGAAGCCTAAGAGCATGATGCTGGCATCTCGTGAGGGATTCTGTGTTGTATCATAACATGGTGGAAAGGCAAGTGATCATGAAGCACAGACAGAAAAAATAGGACTGAACTCATCCTTTTGATCAAGAGTGCACGATCTCAGTAACTACTGCAGAGATAATGGCATTGGTCTATTCATGAAGGCAGAGCCCTCATGACCTACTTAAATATCTCACTTTTCAATACTGTTACAATGGCAATTAAATGTCAATATGTGTCTTGGAGAAAGTATTCAAAACATAGCTCTGGGCCTACCTTGATAATTTGCCTGATATAGCAGTTGCTGTAGAATACATATAATTTCTAGAGTCTTATCCCTGGTCTCCTAACTCTTGTGGCTGAAGACTTGATACTTGATAGCAGACCTAAGCACCCCTTCTCCTAGACCTTCACTTATTGCCTTCTGCCTAACTCCTTAAAACTTGTCTGTCATCTCAGGTTTCCTTCCTTAATGCCATATCTGTGTCTCCAGGTCCTGCCAACTGGAGTTGCCACCCACTCACTCCCTGTTTGACTCTTTAAATGGAGGTACAATGAGTGAATGACAAAGTCAACTTGGATCTCTCTTGGATGGGGGAGTGAACCTAGAGGTAAAAAAATCATGGAGATGAAGGAGGAGGGGATGGAAGAAGCTTTTTTTCCTTCATCCTCTCCAAGAGTTTCATGAACATTAAGTGCTTTGAACTCTACAGGTTGATTTCTGTCTTATGGAATGTCGCCAACACATTCTGAATGCCCCAGGGTTCACTTTCATTATTTAGATGTTTCATGTAAGTTAGTGGTCTCTTCTCAACAAGATGATAAGTTTCTTATGAGTAGGTATCATAAGTCTTCTTATTTCAATATCAGTGCAACTACTATTTTTTGAGCACTTACAATATGCTAGCTGCTGTGCCAAGTGTTTTATTTACATTATCTTAGTATTTAGAATAATTTTTAAGGAAAGTATAAATATTCCTATATCACTGGAGAAGAAACTAGAACATAGTGGAGTTGTAATTTAAATCCATGTATGTCTGCTTCCAAATACTTTTTTTTTGTTTTTTTGAGATGGAGTTTCACTCTTGTTGCCCAGGCTGGAGTGCAGTGGTGCAATCTTGGGTCACTGCAACTTCTGTTTCCCTGGTTAAAGTGATTCTCCTGCCTCAGCCTCTTGAGTAGCTGGGATTACAGGTGTACACCACCATGCCCATCTAATTTTTTTATTTTTAATAGAGGCAGGGTTTCACCATGTTGGCCAGACTAGTCTCGAACTCCTGACCTCAGGTCATCTGCCTGCCTCAGCCTCCCAAAGTGTTGGCATTACAGGCATGAGCCATTGCACCCAACCCAAATCCTTTCTTAAACAACAAAACAGCACTGAGTGCAATCAGAGAATAATCTTTGACTTTGACTTTAGAAAAAAGTGTTTTAAAAATTATTCTTCCTCATACCCATCAAGATGGCTACTATCAACACTTGTTGATAGAAAATTACAAGTTTTGGTGAGGATGTGGACAAATTGGAAGCCTGGTACACTGTTGGTGGGAATGTAAAATGATGCAGCTGGTATGAAAAAAGTATGGCAGTTCCTCAAAATATGAAAAATAGAATCACCATATGATCCAGCAATTTCAACTCTGAGTATATATCCAAAAGAATTAAGAGCAGGGTCTCAAAGAGATATCTGTACACCATGTTCATAGCAGCATTATTCACAATAGTCAAAAAGTGAAAGCAACTCAAGTATTCATTGACGGATGAAAGGATAAACAAAATGTAGCCTATGCATACAATGGACTACTATACAGCCTGAAAATGGAAGGAATTCTGAGACATACTATAACATAGATGAACCTTGAGGACATTAGGCTAAGTGACATAAGCCTGTCACAAACAGAAAAATACTGTATAATTCCACTTGTATGAAGTATCTAGAGTAATCAAATTCGTGGAAACAGAAAATTGAGTGGTTGTTTTCAGGCGTTGCAGGGAGGGAAAAATGAGGGGTTGTTGTTTAATGGCTACAGAGTTTCAGTTTTGCAAGATGAAAAGTTCTGAAGATTGATTGCCAACAATGGGAATATACTTAATACTGACCAGTACACTTAAAAGGGCTAAGATGGTAAATTTTACATCATGTGTATTTTTTCACAATTAAAATAATATTCTTACACATAGTATTTCATGAACTGAAATACTATATAGTATTGTGCTATGTCCAATAATACATACACAATGTAATTTTGCTATTGAAGGCAGTAGTTCTAATGATGAGAGTGGTCAAAATCCTTACATAATGCAATTGTTCTGAATTCTGGATTTAAGATATGACTATACAAAGACGTGTCTAGGCACATTAAAACAATTTTTGCAAAGATCATCATGGTGTTGAATAGTGATTAAGAAAAACTGGTAAAAATTTAAAACATTGCATCATGTCTCTACAGCTTAGTTGGAAGTGTTTTTCTTTTTTGTGTGTGCAAATGCATACATGTTATGTTCATACAGAGACACAGCTACCTCACACATACTCTGACTGTTTAACTTCCTCTGAAAACATGTATTATTTAATGAGTCAGTGCCTCTGCTGTGTGACAAATGTGCTTGTCTACACTTCCCCGTCTCATATCTAAAAAAATCATATGTCTGGTGCCAAATATGGTCAGACTTACCTGCAGGGCTTTTAAAATGCATATGCGTCATTATGTTTGAAAATAATATCTCCTGTAGCTTCCATACTGTATTAAGGCATAGGAGACATCTACATTTTTAGTGGGAAAATGCTTTTTGTTATTTCATAGCTTTTTGGTATATTGAATACATAATTATACTGTCTGTTATTTTCCGTTAATGAAGGTTTGTATTGCTTTGTTTTTTATAATATCATGATGGACTATTTCTGACTCTTAAAATGCCAGTAATTTTGAAGTGTTTTCGATGGATAGAGTGTAAATAGATGCCTGTGGATTTGACAGGAAGCTGGGAAGTTTCCCTGCTCAAAGATATAGGCCTACTGTGGATAGTTGAAATGCCACTGATAATGATTCATTGCTTTCTGTTGAGCTTTTTCCTCATATAGTGGCTCTTTTCTGAATTGCAAATACTCCAGGGAGGTATAACATACTGTGTAACTCACACCCTATTATGAAATAATTGATCATATCTTTTCTATCAGAAGAGAGACTAGAGGGGAAGTACTGACAGAGGACTCGTGAAAGAAGACTACCTAAGGATGTCCTGATCAGATAAGTATAGGCTGCAGAAGATTCTCCCTTCTATCTAAACAGATAGCTAAGTTCTAGTCCTTTTTAAAAACAAGTTTCTCAATTGCAAGTTTAAGCTTTGTCAATAGACACAAAGTGAAATGGAAATCTGGGACAATTATCCAAATTATTTCATTTTTAAAAACCTTCATTAAGGCTAAACAGGGAGCTTTAGCTTAAATTATTCAACTGGACTAGTTACATTAAAATTATCTCAAATTGCCTTGCTCCCTCATTCACCTTATCTGTTTAGAGAGACAGACCTTAGGCTGTGTCTGCTTTACCCTGTATGGATTGATTTGGGGACAAAAAGTTCAATTAATTCTATTCACATTGGATCGTCTTAGCATTGCACAAATGGCAAGTGAATGCTGCCCCATTCCACTGTAAAGCTTGGGAGGGTCTGAGTCTAACACATTTAATGATCTTAGTTCAGCTGGTTCACTGTGCATCTGTGTGAGTTTCCACTTGGCATTTTATTTTAAATATGTTGCCTTCAAAAATGGCTTTGCTTTGGGACAATCAAAAGAGTCAGTTCATTGTTTGAGGAGCAAACAAAAGCAAATTGAGCCAATGTGTTGCTAGCTAACATCTACTGTGTACTTACCATGCACCTGATACTTACTCTCTCATTAATCTGAGGGTAATTGTAAGTGGTGCACAGACTTCAACCCTAGCAGTTTGGGGCTATAAATCCATGTGCTTAAGTGCACAGTACTGTACTGAAAGGCAATAGAGCATGCTGGTCAAAATTGTAGGCTCCAGTCTCAGATGCTGAGTTATGTAACCTCATGTGCCTCAGTTTCTCTCTCTGTAAAATGAGAGTAATAACAATTCCTTTCTCATAGTTTTGTTGGGAGGATAGAAAGTGAATACATATGAAACTCTTAAAAGTGTGCCTAGTGCACACAGCAAATCGCTTAATAAATACTACCTATATAGTATCAACACTGTTATTACTATAGTCCTTAGAGCCAATGGGAGCAGCGCTTCCCAAAGAGATTATGTGGAAATCTCTGTCTTTTGTCACTGAATTTACCCTTCCCCCATCTCTAATCCCCTCTGCACCAGTCCCACCCACTCACCTTATCCACTCTCACCTATCCATCATATAGATTCTTAAAATTTGGGCAGAGTTGTAAATGAAGGTCAAATGAGCTATTTTGGTCCAGGTGGCATCATAGGCTTCTTATCTTTTCACTGAAAAAATTATAAATGTCATCATGATAAGATTTGTGTAGCACTTTATGGTGGTAGCATATTTTTATATTCATTATCTTATCTGAGATAGTGAACTTTTGTAAGATTGTTCCAGATTTTTCCAGATCTGATTTTCTGTAACAGGCAGATGTGACTTCCATTAATAGAAGTTGTAGTGCAGAGAAGTTAAATACTTTACAGAAGAATTTCTCACTAGCAGAGTGGGGGTGCTGGGACTCTGCCCTTGGAGCTGGGAGCTGTAGAAGTTAAAGGAAGAAGCAAGAGAAAAGTCTGGTATCACTCTGGGAATTTGAGTACCTGGGAGTGTTAATGTCAGGCCTAAGGCCAGTAAAGCAGGAAAGGGAAAGAAAAAGCAAACAGAGAAAAGAAGTTTATAGACTGGGAAGATTAGGGAGCACTAACAGCAGCTTCTTCAAAGTTGCTGACTATTCACATCTAAAAATGGATATCCCTCAATGGCAGGGTCTTTATCTAGGTCCTTAATTTCTCCTCATGGTACTTAGTGTAGTATTGCTGAGTGCCTAATGAATCATTCTCTCTTGTGCAAAGGACTTCTACTATAGCAGCTACTGTGAGCTTAAGTGATGGAAAATGGTTCATTTCTCACATTGAAGAGGAAGGAAGACCTCCTATAAAGTCAAGGAATTGGATGAAAATGATGAGTATTCTCTGGGGTGGGTGAAATTAGAGCTCTGTGGTCCAGAAAATAAACTGTGCTTCAATACAGATATATTTATGGAAACATCAATAAACACTGTGATTAAATTCCAGATAAGGTACCATCAAAGAGAACTATCCAGATACTATACAATGTTTTAAAAAATCCTTCTTCATATTTGCAGGTAAAAAATTCCATTTTAATCGATCAGACGGGCTACTCAGCTTTTTATTAATACATAATAACTTGCATATTTTTATGGGGTACATGTGCTATTTTGGTACACACACAATGTGTAATAATCAAATCAGGGTAATTAGGATATCCATCACCTCAAACATTGATCATTTCTTTGTGTTGGTAACAGTTTAAATTTTCTCTTCTGCTATTTTGAAATACATAATCATTTATCATTAACTAACTACCATCACCCTACTGAGCTATTGAATAGTAGAACTTACTCCACCTAACTGTATTTCTTTTTTTGAGACAGAGTCTCACTCTTTCACCCAGGCTCCCAGGCCAGACTGCAGTGGCGCTATTTCGGCTCACTGCAAGTTCCGCCTCCTGGGTTCACGCCATTCTCCTGCCTCAGCCTCCCGAGTAGCTAACTGTATTTTTGTACCCATTAACTAACCTCTCCTCATTGCCTCTTTACCCTTCCTAGTCTCTGGTACCCATCATTGTACTTTTTACCTCCATGATATCAATGTTTTTAGCTCCCACGTATGAGTGAGAACATATGAGATTTGTCTTCTTGTGTCTGGCTAATTTTCCTTAACATATGATTTCCAGTTCCTTCCATGTTGCTGCTAATGACACAATTTCATTCTTATTTATGGCCGAATAGTATTCCATCATATGTACCACATTTTCTTTATCCATTTATCTGTTGATGGACACATAGGTTGATTCCATATCTTGGCTATTGTGAATAGTGCTACAGTAAACATAAGCCTGAAGATACCTCCTCAATATTCTGATTTCTTTTCTTTTGGGTATATATCCAGCAGTGGGGTAGCTGAAGATTGTGGTAGATTTATTATTTTAGTTTTTTGAGGAATCTCTGTACTATTTTCGATAGTGTTCTTACTAATTTACATTCCCACCAGTAGTATACTAGCATTCCTCTTTCTCTGCATCCTTGCTAGCATCTGTTATTTTTTATCTTTTTGATAGCCATTTTTTATCTTTTTGATAGCCATTTTTTATCTTTTTGATAGCCATTTTAACTGGGATGAGATGATGATACCCCACTGTGTTTTTTTTTTTGCGTTTCCCTGATGATGAGTGATGTTGAGCACTTTTTTCATATGCCTGTTGACCATGTATATGTCTTCTTTGAGAAATGTCTATTCAGATCATTTGCCCACTTTTTAATCAGACTCTTTGTTTTTTTTTTTTTTTGCAGTTGAGTTGTTTCAGTTTCTTATACTTTCTGGTTGTTTATCCCATGTTGGATGGATAGTTTGCAAATATTTCCTCCCATTCTGTTTACTCACTCTGTAGATTGTTTCCTTTGCTGTGCAGAAGCATTTTAGTTTGAGTGATCCCATTTGTCTATTTCTTTCTTTCTTTTCTTTTCTTTTTTTTTTTTTTTTTTTGAGACAGAAAAAATTCCATTGCCCAGGCTGGAGTGCAATGGCATGATCTCGGCTCACTGCAACCTCCGCCTCCCAGGTTCAAGTGATTCTCCTGCCTCAGCCTCCCAAGTATCTGGGATTACAGGCATGCACCACTATGCCCCGCTAATTTTTTTTTTTTTAATTTTTAGTAGAGATGAAGTTTCACCATGCTGACCAGGCTGGTCTCAAACTCCTGACCTCAACTGATCTGCCTGCCTCAGCTTCCCAAAGTGCTGGGATTACAGGCCTAAGCCACTGTGCCCAATCAATACCCATTTGTCTATTTTTACTTTTGTTGCTTGTGCTTTTGAGGTCTTATCCAACAAATGTTGCCCAGACCAATGTCCTGAAGTGTTTCCCCAATATTTTCTTCCGGCAGTTTTATAGTTTCAGGTCTTGCATTTAAGTCTTTAATCCATTTTGATTTAATTTTTGTATATGGTGAGAGATAGGGATCTATTTTCATTTTTCTGCCAATGGATATACAGTTTTCTCAGCACCATTTGTTGAAGAGACAGTCCTTTTCCCACTGAATGTTCTTGACACCTTTGTTGAAAATCAGTTGGTTTTATTTATTTACTTATTTTTTCATTTTTTGAGATGGAGTCTCACTCTGTCACCCAGGCTGGAGTGCAGTGTTGTGATCTCGGCTCACTGTAACGTCTGCCACCTGGGTTCAAGTGATTCTCCTGCCTCAGCCTCCCAATTAGTGGGACTACAGGTGTGTACCACCATGCTTGGCTAATTTTTGTATTTTTAGTAGAGACAGGGTTTTGCCATGTTAGCCAGGCTGGTCTTCAATTCCTGACCTCAAGTGATCTGCCTGCCTTGGCCTTCCAAAGTGCTGAGATTACAGGCGTGAGCCACCATGCCCAGTCGAAAATCAGTTGGTCTTAAATACATGGATTTATCTCTGGGTTCTCTATTCTGCTTCATTGGTCTATGTGTTTGTTTTTGTGCCAGCACCATGCTGTTTTTGTTACTATAGCTTCGTAGTATATTTGAAAGTTCAGTAGTGTGATGCCTCCAGTTTTGTTATTTTTGCTCCATATTACCGTGGCTATTTGGGGTCATCTGTGGCTCCCTATGAATTTTAACATTGTTTTTTCTATTTCTTCAAGGATGTCATTGGTATTTTGATAGGCATTGCACTGTCTCTGTTGATTGCTTTTGGTAGTATGATCATTTTCTCAATATTAATTCTTCCAATTTATGAATATAGATGTTTTTCCATTTTTTGGTGACCTCCCTAATTTCTGTTACCAGTATTTTATAGTTTCCTTTGTAGAGATCATTCATCTTCTTGGTTAACTTTATTCCTAGGTATTTTATTATTTTTTGTAACTATTATAAATGGGATTGCTTTCTGGATTTCTTTTTCTGTTAGTTCACTGTTGGTACATAAAAACATGACTGATTTTTGTATGTTGATTTCATATTCTGCAAGTTTACTGAATCTGCTTATTAGTTCTAAGAGTTTTTTGGTGAATGTTTTAGGGTTTTTTATATATAAGATCATGTCATCTGTAAACAGGGACAACTGACTTCCCCTTTTCCAATTTGAATGCCCTTTATTTCTTTCTCTTGCCTAATTGCTCTGTCTAGGAATTCCAGAACTGTGCTGAATAACGGTGGTGAGAGTAAATATCTTTGTCTTCTTCCAGTTCTTAGGGGAAAAGGTGAAAGCTTTTCAGTATAATGTTAGTTCAATATAATTTTCAGTATAATAGTATCCATGGGATTGACACATATGACCTTAATTGTGTTGAGGTATGGCTCTTCTATACCCAGTTTGTTGAGGATTTTTATCATGAAGGGATTTTGTATTTTATAAAATGCTTTTTCTACATCTATTGAGATGATCATATGATTTTTGTCCTTCATTCTGTTGAGGTATCATGTTTATTGATTTGCATATGTTGAACCATTCTTGCATCAAATGTGCTGTAAATGTTAAATCCCATTTGATCATGATGAATAATCTTTTTAATGTGCTGCTTGGTTAAATTTGCTAGTATTTTGTTGAGGACTTTTATGTCTGTTTTAATCAGGGATATTGGCCTATAGTTTTTTTCATTTTGTTTTGCTGCTGTCTGGTTTTGGTATCAGGGTTATGCTGGTGTCATAGAATGAATTTCAAAGAATTCCCTTCTCTTCAATTTTCTGGAAGAGTTTCAGAATAGGTAATAATTCTTTAAATGTTTGGTAGAATTTAGCAGTGAAGCCATCAGGTCCTGGACTTTTCTTTGATGGAAGACTTTTTATTACTAATTCAATCTCATTACTCACAATGGGTCTATTCAGGTTTTCTATTTCTTCTTGGTTCAATGTTGGTAGGTTACATGTGCCCGGGCATTTAACCATTTTCATTAGGTATCTAATTTGTTGGCATACAGTTGTTCATAACAGTCTCTAATGAGACTTTGTATTTCTGTGGTATCAATAGTAATGTCTCCTTCTTTATTATTTTATTTATTTGTGTCTTTTCTCTCTTTTTCTTGGTTAGTCTAGCTAATGATTTGTCGATTTTATTTATCTTCCCAAAAAACAAACTTTTCACTTTCTTGTTTTTAGACCTAGTTTTATTTACTTCTGCTCGCATCTTTATTATTTCTTTCATTCCACTAATTTTGAGTTTGGTTTGTTCTTGTTTTTCTAGTTTCTTCAGGTACATCATTAGGATGCTTATTTGAAATCTTTCTACATTTTTGAAGTAGGTGTCTGTTGCTGTGAACTTCTCTCTTATATTGCTTTTGCTGTATCCCCTAGGTTTTGGTATGTTGTGTTTCTATTTTTATTTGTTTCGAGACATTTTTAAATTTTCTTCCTAATTTCTTACTGACTTATTGGTCACTCAGGAACATGTTGTTTAATTTCCAGGTATTTGTACACTTTCAAAAGTTCCTCTTATTGTTGGTTTTTAGTTTTATTCCATTGTGGTCAGAAAATATATTTGATATAATTTCAATTCATTTAAATTAGTTGAGACTTGGCTTGTGGCCTAATGTGTTCTATCCTGGAGAATGCTCCATGTGCTGATGAAAAAAAAAGTGTATTCTGAAGCTGTTAGATAAAATGTTCTGTAAATTTCTGTTAGGCCCATTTGGTCTAAAGAAGTTTAAATTCAATGTTTCCTTGTTGATTTCTGTCTAGATGATCTGTCTAATGCTGAGAGTGGGGTCCCCAACTATTATTGTTTTGCAGTCTATCTCTCCCTTTAGATGTAATAATATTTGCTTTATATATCTGAGTGCTCTGGTGTTGGGTACATATATGTTTATAATTGTTATATCCTCTTGCCAGATGGACCCCTTTATCATTATATAATAACCTTCTTTATCTCTTTTTACACTTTTTGACTTAAAGTTTGTTTTATCTGATTTAAGTATAGCTACTCTTGCTTGCTTTTGGTTTCTGTTGACATGGAATGTCTTTTTCCATCCCTCCACTTTCAGTCTACAGTTGACCCTTGAATAATGGGTTTGAACCCACATGGGTTCACTTACATGCAATATTTTTTTCAATAAAAGTTACACTGAGTGTAACCCTCCTGTCTCCTCTTCCACCTTCTCTACCACTTATGGCTCTGCCACCTCTGAGGCAACAAAACCAATCTCTCCTCTTCCTCCTCCTGTTAAGACTACTCAATGTGAAGACAAGGATAAAGATGTTTATGATGATTCACTTCTACTTAATGGATAGTAAATATATCTTCTCTTCTCTCATTATTTCCTTAATAAAATTTTCTGTTCTCTAACTTACTTTATTGTAAGTATATAATACATGTAACATACAAAATATGTTTTAATGGACTGTTTATTTTATCATTAAGGCTTCCACTCAACAATAGGCTATTGGTAGTTAAGTTTTTTAGAGTCAAAAATTATATGGGAATTTTTGACTGCATGGGGGTTGCTGCCCCTAACCTTTGTGTTGTTCAAGGGTCAATTGTACATGTGTCTTTACAGGTGAAGTCAGTTCCTTGTAGGCAGCATATAGTTGTGTCATGTTATCTTTCATTCAGCTGCTGGGGAATTTATCTTAAAAGCTATCCTTCAAGTGGAAAATTTAATCTGTTTATATTCAAGTTTATTGACAGGTGAGGACTTACTCCTGTCATTTTGTTGATTGTTTTCTGGTTGTTTTCTATATCCTTTGTTCCTTTCTTCCTCTGTCATTATTAATCATTGTAGTTTGGTGAGTTTTTTGTAGTGATAAGGTTTGATTCTTTACTTTCTCCTTTATATTTCTATTTTATAAGTGAGTTTTATCATTTTACCTGTTTTTATGATGATTATCATCTTTTTGCTTTCAGATGCAGAAATCCCTTGAGCAGTTCTTGTAAGGCTGGTCCAGTAGGGATGAGTTCATTCAGCTTTTGCTTGTTTGGGATTAGATGATTTTGTTAAATTCAAATTGTGTTTAAGTAAAAATCGATTACTGAAGGGTATGGAAAGTTTACTTTCTACCCTCCTTGCTGTGGCATGCACTCTTTGCAAATAATAATTTCTCAGCATTGAAAGTTTTGGTGTGGGTAAGAATTGTTTCCATTTAAGAAGCAATAGCTATTGTGTGTGGGAGCATTCAGCTGATGTTGATAATGTCCTGAAAGAGTTATTGCTCCTGAAGAGATTAAAAACTTCTGGTGATTAAAAGACTGTGGCTTGTCAAAGACAAAAGACAATGACAACGGCTCTAAGAAAGGCAAGTCCAAAGGATTGTGGCAGCTCAGGGATAAGGCAAGTGGGAGAGTCTGCTCAATCTGTGCCATATGTCTGTACATGGTATCTGTCTATATCTATCTATCTATCTATCTATCTATCTATCTATCTATCTATCTATCTATCTATCATCTATCTAAAATTTTTTATGTATCTGGGGAATTATTCAGCTGGAATAACTGCATTAAAATGATCTAAAATTGCCTTGCTTCCAATTTCACTACCAGAGCAAAAGAATTGAAGAGTGGAAAGGAGGAGGAGTTGGTGAGGGTGCTGATACAATTTATGTAGAGGGCTCTGCATGTACAAAGGTATAAGGTTAGAAAATACTCAGGGGCTAAGGATGCTGGCTGGAATACACATTGAGACTGGTAAGAGTGATGGGAGAAAAGATGAAGCTGGAAGTGTAGACAGAGTCTAATATAAAACGGTTTTGTTTGCCATTTAAAAAATTTGAACTTTATTTGGAATGCCATGGGGGAGCATTTAAGCATCATGTTGGTGTTGAGTGCTGAAGGAAAGAATTAAGAGTGGGATTAGAAAGACTGTGTGTGGATACAATTAGGTGATGTTTTGGGTTTTAAGTAATACTGTCTGGGCTGCTGAGTGAAGAATGGATTGAAGGAGGGTGTGCCTGAGGGCAGTAGGGGGTGACTGGAAAAGCCTGCTGGAGAGCTAATGACAGTAATGGGGAGAAAGGGACAGATTTGAGCAACAATAAATTGGAAGAATTGTTGGAACTTGGTGGTTGACTCAATGCTGGTATGACAAAGAGAGAGGAGTCAAAGAAAACTCATATCAGGCTTGAAAATCCAGTGCTTTCTCTTCCTAAGAGAGGGGGAGGAGAAGGTATGAGGTGGAAGATGATTTAAGATTGCTGCATCAGAGGAAAGACTGTTGGGATTAGCATTGTCTAGAATGGTAAAAGTCACGGAATACTTTTTCCTGCTTTCTGGCACTGTCTCTGAAACTTTGGTTTCAACTGTCCCACCCTGTCTTCTCTTTCTCTCCCTCTTTGACTCCCCCTTATGGCACCCCATTGCTGCTTTCTTTCATCCTCACCTGGCTCTGCTAATGCTTCTTTCCCTGTTCTCCCCGCTACTTCCTCCATCCACCCCTGCTGAGACTCAGCAAACTCATACAGTTACAACAAATAGAACAAATACTGAACTAACATTTTTGTTAAATAGCTTGACTGCTTTGTGGACAGGGATTTGTCAACACATCTGTTCTAAAGAATTTTCTTTTAATAGATTTTTTTTGTGTGTGGAAACCAGATCAGCAAAGCGCTGTAACTGTGGCCTACCATGGAGACCTGGAAATTGCTGTACTAAGCAGAACTGATTAAATGATAATTTACCTGTTTGGAATGAAACTCACAATCTGTTCTAGAAATTGTTGCAATTATTTGGCCAAAGTCAATTGAAGAGAGGAATATACTATTCCTTATACTGTAAGACATGTGTTCAATGTCTACAGACAATAGGCTCCCTTGTCAGTCAGATACGTGCCACATATGAAGGTTAAAGAGCACACCATTCACAACAGAGTGAACCCTGTTAGAGGGAGCAGCAAGGCTGATCACCAATGTAGCTATGAACACTACCAGATACAAAGCTAGGACAGATGACACCTGGCAGATGACACCTGGATCCACCACGGATGAACTGGTGTTTCTCAGACATACCCTTCATGTGATGCTGTGTAAGGGTCCTGCTTACAAATCCAAGAAAATGTGAAAGCTGGGTCATCTGAGAATGTGTAAGTTCTGAAGATATTTGATCCACAGGGAAACACTATTCTGCCTTGAGGAAGCAGTGGGATAAGGAGAGTCCCTAGTTCTAGCATCCTTTCACAGCAGGAAAGATGGAGAGGTCGGCCTGGTCTCTGCTCGGAACACAGATGCATACTCTGGGGATAGTGTAGCAGGTAATTAAACTTCATCTATCCTGGCAGTCAGATACAGTGGTTAAGAGCAGGAACTTTGGTCAGACAGGGACTAACTTGATGCTGCCTCCATTGCTTGCTTGCTAGCAGTGTACCTTTGAGTAAGTTACGTCACTTCTCCAACCTTCACTTTTCTCTGTGTATAAGAAGAATAACTTTACTCACTGCATTGGGTTGTGGTGAAGAGTAAATGAGCTACTGTACTTACAGTGTTTAGCATGTTGCCTGGCATGTGATGAAGGCCCAATAGATGTTAGTGTTACTAGTGCCTATCTGATGGGAAGATGCAGTTGGAATTTTCGGGTAGACGTTGCAACAACGAACTCTGCAAAACAAATATTTTTCTTAAAATGTCATGGCATTAAGAAACTGGTCTTTGGGCATTTGGTTACAGTGAATTTGCTACAAGGAATAGTATTATACTATTATACGAAAACCTTCTTGGGGCTTGTAAAAGCCTTCTTGTTTTCCCTCTGCTCACTGTCACCATGGTCGGCCCTACTCTGTAAACTGGTCTCACTTAAAGTCAGTTTCAGTCTCTAGCTCTCTAGCTCTGATCTGTTCTCCCCTGCAACCAATTACCAAGTCACATAGGGAGTTCCTACCTGACAGGTGAAGAGTCTGCCACAGAAGCAAGAATCTTGTGACTCTGGCTTTGGCTATTTTTGGCCTCTTGTCTTTTCCTGCTTTCTTTTTCTGCATTGCCAGGGAGATTAAGCATCTTCTGGGTGAGAACTGAGCAGTGGTACTCAGTTCTGGCTGCCTCAGGATCAGTTGTAGAACTGTTAATAAAGTGTAGGTGGCTGGGTGCCTGATGCCCAACCCACAGAGGGCAGCTAACTTAATCAGTTTACCTAATTCTCCACAGAGCACCCCTTGGTCAAATCAGAAGAAGGCAAGAGCCACTTATGGTTGTATTAAGCAGTCAAGAGACCTGTGAACATCCCTCCGCAGGTATTGGGCTCCATGTCTACCTCTCAGGGGCAGTGTGCCCATAAAGTTATCAGTCCTGTTTGGACATTATTCTCTAGTACAAATAATTTCTGACTTCACACACGACCTCTGTCAATTTGCATTCATCTTCGACTCAAACTTTTTCTGTTGCTCTTGTGCAAATGGAGCAAATGGGATAAATTTGGGATGTTTGTTTTCCTCCAATGTGGATACATGCTCTAAACTCAACTTAAAACAAAACAAAATAAAATTTTTGATCATATCTAAAGTGAATCTGTAGGGAGTTATGTGGGCAGGAAGAAGATGGTCTGTCTGCATGTCTCCTGGAAGATTTTCTCTCGTTGGTCAGAAGCCCTTTTCTCTGTTGCAGTTTACTGTTTGAATCTATCAAATGCATCTCCCTCCACACCCTCAAATTTGGCTGTAATAGCTGAGGTTACAGGCTGTTCCCTTATAAAGAAAGCATGCCTCAGTGGGGCCCAGGCTTTCAATAGTTTAATGCTAGCATTTATCAAAGTTAGAGCTGCCTCCTGACTGTGAAGTTTATTCATAGGTAAATTTTATGGTTAAAATGTCTTTATCAGTATGAATTTTAAGATTGTCTCTTTTTCATAAATTGTGTTGTATTTCCTTCATTGCCCCCAATTAAAATCGACCTATGAGCATTTCTCAAAATGTGTTCGTTCATTCCATGGGTGTTTGTAAGTGTTCCTGGAAAAGAAAAATATTTCTGGGTGAAAAGATTGGGGAACCACTAGAAAAACAAGTTGATTTCTTCTCTACAGGACTTCTCAAAACCTTTAACATGGTAATGTTCATTATGTATCCAATATCCTCCCCAGATGATTTTCCACAAAAATTCTCTCTTCACAGAACATTTCTGAGGACTAGGTTTTAGGGAAAATGCTTTGGGAAATAAAATGATATCTTAAATTTCCTGAATAAGAATTGTAAATAGGGAAGGGAGAAGATACATACCTGGAAGCAAAAATTAGTACAATTAACTTAATATGCTTTCTCATAGTAGACAATTTGATATTGGATCTACTTCAAATCATCCAAGACTTTTGATCAATGTGTGCCTCATGCCAAGAGGGTGATGGGAGTGGTCCAGATCTGACAAACTTTGCCAGGCAGCCATCTGAAAACAAGTGTCTTTGTTCCTCCATTGCCAAAGTTGTTTTCAGAAGTTGGCAGCATCACTGAAAAAGTGGGTGCACGATACTGAAAATGGGGTAATCCAGAACATTCCTACAATTCTATCACTGCTGCCTAGGTAGTTAGGAGATTTGGGGGGAAGACCATGGGACATTTCCAAGATAGGCATGGTGTTAAATTGCACCAGAGATAAGTGGACAAGATGTAAAGTGTGGGACAGCTGTTGTGGCTGGTGCTACTCAGTAGACAGGCAGACTATTGGATCATTTCCGTGGTTAGCACTCATGTAGCCAGCAATTAGAAGGACTTATATTCATGTTGCTCCTGGTTAAAGCATCCACTGATATTTATAACTCCACAAATATTTACTGGGTGCCTACAACATGGCAGGCACTGTTCTGATCACTTGGGCTATCACAGTGACAAGAGTTAAATTCCCTGACCTAATATTTCTTTTTTCTTTTTCTTTTCTTTTCTTTCTTTTCTTTTTTCTTTCTTTTTTTTTTTTTTTTTTTTGAGACGGAATCTCACTCTGTTGCCCAGGCTGGAGTGCAGTGGTGTAGTCTTGGCTCACTGTGACCTCTGCCTCCCGGGTTCAAGTGATTCCCCTGCCTCAGCTTCCCGAGTAGCTGGGATTACAGGTGTCCACCACCATACCTGGCTAATTTTTTGTGTTTTTAGTAGAGATGGGGTTTCACCATGTTGGCCAGGCTGGTCTTGAACTCCTGACCTCAAGTGATCCACCTGCCTCAGCCTCCCAAAGTGTTGGGATTACAGGCATGAGCCACCCCACCAGGCCCTATAAACCACCACACCTGGCCCTTAATATTTCTATTATCTAGTTTGATCTGTACAGTGTCCCCATTTAACAGATGAGAAAATTATGGCCGTAAGAGATTGAAACAATAGATTTTTCAACTCTGGAAGGTATCTTAGACAACATTTTTATTCGAACTCTTCATTTTACTCATGAAGAAATACGTTTGAAAGGTGGCTCTATCTGACTGAAAATAGTGACAGCTAGGATCAAAAGCCAGGTCTTTTACCTTCCAGCTCTAATCTCTCTCTTTGCCATATGCTGCTTAGAAAATTGGTCTGGAGATGTACGAGGTAGGCAATCAGCAGAAGTGTGAGTCTCAGAGAGTGGCCACAGTCTCTGCCCTAACACAGCCAGAATTTAACACTGTCAGCTCAAGCTGCTAACTGAAAATCCAAAAGCAGCAGTGGCTTAAGGACCTTGCCAAATGATATTTCTCAGGGTAATGGGGGAAAGGGACCCCCATTAACTAAGAAGGAGGAGATAAATGGTCCCAGAACTCCTGCTTGCATCTTCCTGGATTATGAAAACACAGTGGATGTGCTCCAATTTAAACTTGGCCAGACATTAGGAGATTAAATTTCATGACACAAGAGGTTGGTATTGCAACCCTTGTAAGTTCTCCATGAGATGATGGAACTCTTATATGTCATTACGTGTAGGGAAGAGATTTAAGGACGATATTTCTGTTATAAAACAGCATTTAAACCAGTATTTTATTTTCCCTTAATTGCAACACTAAATCTAGGAATGTCAAGGGAGAAAACATGCTTCATAGAATTGCAGAAAACTTGGTTTAAAAAACACTTAACTGATAAAAGTGTATCAAAAAAAGCATATGAAGCAATACCACAAATTTTATATTTTGATCTTTAAAAATGTGAATTATCTGAATGAATAGCAAATTGAGTAGATAAACGAAAGGGAGTTTTCATGAATATCAACTTATAAACATGTTTTAAATATACATGTGAAAAGTACCATTAGATGGTAAGAAATATAAAGATGAATAAATCTTGTTCCTGCCTTTAAGGAATGTGTACGTGAGAGATGACAAATGCTATAATATAAGGTTGGAATTTTTATGTTAATTTAAAAAGTATGGCACATTTGGAAGAGCAAAATTATTTCTCACTATAAGAAATACAATAAAAAAATAGTGGCCCAACATTTCTTGCCTATGTAAATAGTGGGTCTTAAGAACCTGTATGCCACTGAAGTGTTATAGAATTACATAATTTACCTTTTGCAAACTTAATTTGGTATGGATGGCATGATTCAAAACACCATTTGCAGTATGATCTATAATAATAGCTGTTATTTTTTGAGATGATGTTATATTGGCCCAGATCCTTCTTAAGTCGGTTCTGACATTTATAAGGGAGCAGTTAGCTCCTTTGCAGACAGCAAGCTCACCATCCTTGCATACTTGTATCTAAAATAGTCCTAAAATTCTCTTTATTGCCTCTACACTGTTTCCCAAAATGAAGCATGAGATCATGGTAGTATTTAGTTATTGGTTCAGTTTCCTGAGTTCTTAGATCTTTTTAAAGCTCCTACGTCCTAACAAAATGACCTCCTAGTTTAATGTCTGATCATGTGACCAGCTGTTTACAGTGTGCTCCTGTTCTAATTTGATTCCTTTTGATAACATAAGAAGATATTTAGTTGTATGTTCTTTGGTAAGTATGATTTATTTCATACTTCCAGAGTCTTCAGAGACTATGGAGTCACAGAAAACAGACCACCTAGATAGTAACATTTGAAAAGAAATTAATCAACTCTTCTTAAAGGAATTCTTCTTAGCTAGATGAAAGAATTTCAGTCAGTGAATGTGCCAAGCCATGCTTTGATTCAACTTTATTATAAAAATATATTAAATATCTATGTATTACATGTATCAAATCTTACTTGCAAAAGGAATATTTGCATTTAACATGAAAATTTTTGATTTGTATTCATAGACTTAAATTCTCAGATCTTAGAGCCCATGGCTGAAGGTTTCTTTAAGGGAAAGTTGTTCAATATCAGTTTTCATCTTTATTGCAAATCTATTATGCATACATAATGCGTTCTACATTCTTGTAAGATGCAAGTCACAATATCCCAATAACATTCTTACATAGAACATTTTTTAAAGGCATGAAATATCCCTCTTAGTTTGCATTATTTCGTTTTGTTAAAGTTTTGTAGATTTTACCTCTGACCTTAGAGAACTGGTCTTGATTTTATTGAAAGACATAGTACACTCAGGCAAGTCTCCATGAGTGTCTATTTTTTTTTGTTTGCAGTTCTCAACAAGAACAAGTAAATACTGCAGTATGAGTTATTTTTAAATGTTTTAAAATAGTGTTTGTTATTTCAAGGCATTAATGAGTAAAATCTTCATAGAAAAGTACTGGTCAGTTGTGTTTATTGCCTTATGTCAACATGCTTGTCATTTTGAGAAAGTGTCACAATCCTAGAAGAAGATGATTTACACTCCTTGAGTCAGATTCTAATCTGAGAAGTGCCTGTGTATCCCTGCATATCTCTGAAAAGATCCATGGCTACACATCGTAAGCATCTTGCTTCTTGTAGCCTAGTCCTGTTAGGAAGGCTTAGGTTCTTTTCTTCAGCAGCATTAACTACAAATTGGGTAGCTAATATGGGAAAATGGAAGGGTCCTTATCACCTGTAGTTTTATTTTTTCTTTTCCATAGTCTTCATATTGTTGACATATTTAGGGTAATCCAGTTGCTGAAGGACATGGACAGAACACAGAATTGGTATCAGGATTTGCCCACAGGTAACTATTTGATGCTGAGTTTAAACTCCCTGAGTGTTAGTGTACTCACTTTGTGATATGAGAGGGTTGCAAACTGGTGGCTCATGGTTTAAATCTAAGGCACACAGGTTTTTTTTTTTTTTTTTTTTCTTTTTTAGGCTACATGTCCTTTTAAAAGTCAGGAAATTTAATGTAGGATTTTTAACATTTCTTAACAAATGGAAAGATCTGGCGCCAAGGGGTTTTGCATTCTCAAATCACAACCAATTTCCTGGGTTCTGTAGGTTCCTTCATTTGCTATCCTTGCATTTGCTAGGGTTTTTTTTTTTTTTTTTCCCTTTTCTGTGATCTTCTAAAATGGTGTGAGTTTTTGAGCTTTGTTTCAAGGAACATTGTGGAAAAACTTTAGTTACTCTTAAATTTGTTAAATTCATTACACATATTACTTCTTCTGCCTCACAAGATCTCAGTTTTCCTCTCATTCCTTTCTGAACTTACGCTCTTACAAAGAATATGTATTCTACCTGTATAGGGCCCCTTCTACTCTGTCCCTTCTTTAGGGGCGGTGATGGAGGAATAAACTTGGCTTTAATTTTCACACCTCCATTAAATTTTTCTCCTTCCATACATTTACTTCTAGATAGACAATGTAAAATAATTTGCTTCTATGAAAGTTAGAGACAATGGCTTTCTACTTGTAATCTAGAAAGAATGTGGAACTGAAAATAGAATAGTAAATCTCACTTTCTGAAGTTGTACTGTGCTTGTTCACATTTTTGATTACCACACTGTATCTAATCAGATTCTTCCAAAGCAATGCTATGCATGCAACGATTCTCCTGTAACTCTCTTTGGAGACAGAGCCCAGCTGCTGTGGTAAGGGTTAGCTGCGTCTTATGGCTTGGGATCATCTTTCATTAAAAATCACAGATGGCAGTCTGTCCTTCCCACCATAAGAAGTGATATAAGTAAGCTTTGGCCAGGCAAGGAGGGGAGGTGTGACCATGAAAAGTTTCAAGCACAGCATCCCTGAATTATGTCCAATTGTCGTGCATCTTCAGTTGAACCTTTATTCCTGATTCTTGGAGAGAATGAATACAGTCAATAAAAATCTACAGTAGTAAAATAACATTGAGTCTGGGAGGCTGGTGGGAATGACTAATGAAAGGAATTTATTTCTTGTTGATTTATTAAGAATTGAATTTGTGTAAAAAAAATTAGTAGAGATATTACAGAGATGGTTTAGAGAAAGAAGGTTACTATTTGCCAAAATAAATCATTGTTTTCTTACTAGCTTGTTGCAACTTTGCTACTCTAAGGAGCTGTAAAGTGAAGCAAATGATGCTTAGTGTCAGATGTAATCCTTGAAGAGTTTGTTTATTGATAACCAAGGACCATCTAAAGATAATGTGTATTTTGCAAGATTATTCTCTTTCACCTGCTGATTAAATTATGAGAAATCAGTGAGCCCAAATGCAAATTTCCCTGTTCCTGTTTTACTGGACAGGTTCCCAGGACTAGACTAGAGCTAATGCAAATTAAAGAATTTCTATCAATTGATTCAGGGAAATAGATAGCTTAAAACATAAATTTCTTAGCAATAAGTTGCTGAAGAAAAACACAAAAATAGGAGCTTTGACTCAGGGAGCATAGGAGGCAATAGGGATCTGATGGTAAGATTATTACTCAATGTAGGGAGCAGACTGACCAGATTCTCAATTTGTAAATTTATGTGCTTTTTCTCATTTTCTCCTCATCTCTTGTCTGCTTTCTCTTCACTCAACATTGACTATCTGTTGGAAGTGAAATACAACATGTTTGGGTAGACCCTCTACCTCTGTCTGTTTGCACTCCACAGTTTCCTTCTGGGGTAGGAAAATTCATTCCAAAAAAATGTTAGAAGCATAAGGGGGTACATTTTGTTAGGCACAAAGGCGGTGAATAACCTGAGTAGAAAAGGCTGGTAAATTGATCCCTGCTTCATATCTGACTAAACCTTCTAACAATTCCATGGAAAGTGGGTGGAATATTTTGAATATCTTGTGATGAAATTCCAGACACGATTACACACACAAAAAGATGTCTGGAAGAAGGCATTTTTATGGATGCTAATCTCAAGCTCTTTCATATCTAGTTATGACTTGGCTTTGAAAGTTCCTTAATAACACAAATAATTTGGTAAATTTTTATAACAAGTTGTTCCCTGGTATCTTTGGAGCCCTCATGATCATCATCTGCCAGATTGTTCAGGGAGGGTAACATCCAGTACCGGGCAAACATTTAAAAAATGATTTCTGAATTAGAAATTAACAAAATTGAGATGGATTTGGTGACTATTTTATATGCTTCATTTCTAGTTAAGCTTGAAAGGGGACCTAGGGTAGATGATCTAAAGCCTTCATTTTACAGATGAGAAAACTGAGGTCCAAAGAATGTAAATGCCATGTTTTAGGTTATTTAACTGCTTAGCAGTAGAACCAGAATGAATTCTTGATTTTCAGCACAAGGCTTTGCTATCAGGGTCTGCTGCCTTAGATTTCCCCACCAGATCAAGCTGCTGGCTTGGGTCGAATTCTAATAATTGATATTTCACTTTTGATAAAAGTTTGTTTTGTGAAGCCTGCATCATATTATGTCCTTTCGGCACTGTAAAAAGGAGCTTAATTTGAATGTCCTTGTAGCATACTTCACCAACTAAGTGTACCAGCTTAGCCAGTACAGTAACGTCACCGGGCTCCAAGAACATTGTGTAACTTTTCCCACCTGATGCTAGCCCCTATCTGTCATTTTCAGTGTTAATTTTAAAAAGCTGCCCAATTTCTCCTGTATCTGACTCATCTTACAGAAAGAGGCTGCCTGTAGTGTGTGGTGATTTTCAAGGAATTCTTTCTCCAAAACTTGCTTCAAATTAATGCACAGAAGTAAATCGTGTTTTTTCCATATAAAATATCAGCATAAATAACAAGAGCATACTGTGAACAGTTGACCATTATGTTGAGGCATCTAGGTTTACATAAAAATTACTGCCGTGCCAAATTGTGGAGCCAAAGCCAAGTAAATTTCTTAAGCTGTCTTTGAATGCTAGGCATCCTAAAATTGTACTTTTGGATATCCAACTTGCCTCTTTTGTGCTTTTTTATAAAGATTTATAAAGTCAGACTGCTCAATGGAAATACAAATTTTTCTCTAAGAAAGAAAGGGGAATGATCTGAACACAGAGAAGGCTGATTTCAGAATATCTAATGCTCAGTCTATGGCCATACCACCCTAAACATGCCTGATTTCATAAGCTAAGCAGGGTCAGGCCTGGTTAGTACTTGGATGGGAGAATATCTATCACTCAGAGATAGGGTTTGGAGCCTCTCTATTTTTCTGGGCCTGAGCAATCTCCATGGATTATAGCTGCCACAGATGGCACTGCCTGAGAGAAGGAAAAGATGGTGATGGGGGATAAAGAAAAAGGGGAAATCAAAAGAGGGAAAGAGGAAATAAAAGGAGAGAAGGGGAGTGACAGAATACTTTCATACGTGGTTCAAGTATTTCTGTGCTGTGATCTTTCACTCTTCAGTTGTTTTTGTTTAAACAGCTTTATTGAATTATTGTTTATCTGCCATAAAATTCACATATGGCAAGAGTACTATTCAATAAATTTAATACTTTGAGTTTGACATTCCACTATTTTTTGGCCTCCATTGTTTAGTCATTAGTTGCATTGGGTTTACCTGTACAAGATGAGGCATTTCTCTCCTGATGCTTTCAAGATTTTCTGCTTGTGTTTGTCATCCAGCAGTCTGACTCTAATGCTTCTATATGTGGATCTTTTTGTGTTGGTCTTACTTGGGGTTTATTGAGCTTCCTGAATATGCAGGTTAATGTTTTTCTCAATTTTGGGACTTTTTGCCCATCATGTCTTCAAACTTTATCTGTCTCTTTGTCCCCTCTACTTCTGAAGCTCCCTTTACATATATGTTGCTGTGTTTAATACTGCGCACCAACAGGTCTTTGAGGCTCTTTCCATTGTTCTACTATCTTTTTTTCTCTCTGTTCTTCAGATTGTATAATTTCTATCGATCTATCTTCAAATTTCCATATTTTTCTGCCATGTCACATCTTCTGTTGAAACCCTCTAATGAATTGTTCATTTCAGTTACTGTACTTTTCATCTCCAGAGTTTTATTTGGTTCATTTATAATATGTATCTCTTTATTGAGATGCTCTTTTTTGCTCAAGCATTGCCATCCTATTTTCCTTTAATTCTTTAAACAAAGTTTTCTTTAGTTCTTTAAACATATTTATAAGAACTGCTTTCAAGCTTTTTTCTGCTAAATCCAATATCTGCATTCTCTCAGTTTTCTATTGACTGCTATTTTCCCCTGAGTATGAGTCATAATTTCTTGTTTCTTTGCATGTCTCATAATTTCTTTTTGTTGAATACCAAACATCGTAGGTATCTGCTTTAGCAACTCTGAATTGTGACCTTTTCTTCTGAGGGATTTATTATTGTTTGTTTAATAACTTGCTTGGACCAAATCTGTAGTCTGTCTCCTCTGAAATGTATGGCCCCAGATGCCTCTACTCAGTTTTCTTTTTTCTTGTTTTTATTTTTAAGCCTGACTTCCTGGGAGTCATATCTGTGTCAACATGGTTTATTGTTCAGCCAACTATTGGTCAGAGGTTGTATTTGAACACCTTGAGCCAGTATAGTTTCAATTCTCTGTTGATAGACCTGTGTGTAGGCCAGGGGAGTGTATTGAAACTTCAGGCCATTTTCAAGCTTGCACGAGCTTTTACTTTCTTCTGGGCTTTCTTTAATCTCCTTTTCATGTACTTCAATTCAGCTATGTCAACCAGGAATGTGTGAGTAGCATAACTTCTGGTCAATCCAGGATATTTGAAGTTTATCAGGTCCACTTTAGATGTCTCATTTTCCACAACTCCCTGTTAAAACTCTGGCTAGTCTGCCAGTCCATTATTTTGCCTCAAAGAAGCCAATTACATCAGGCTGCTGTAGCTCTGGCCCTCTCTTGACACCAAGATCTTCTTTTCTTTTCTTTTATCCTTTGTTCCTTTCTTTTCTTTTCTTTCTTTCTTTTTTTTTGATAGGGTCTTGCTCTGTCACCAGGCTGGAGCGCAATGGCTCAATTGTAGCTCACTATAGCCTCAATCTCCCAGGCTCTCAAGCAATCCTCCTGCCTTAGCTTTCTTAGTAGCTGGGATTACAGGCATGCACCACCACACCCAGCTATTTTAAAATTTTTTTTGTATAGACAGAGTCTCACTATGTTGCCCAGGTTGGTCTTGAACTCCTAGCCTCAAGTGATTCTCCTGCCTCAGCCTTCCAAAGTGCTGGGATTGTGGGCATGAACCACCATGTCCAACCTCCAAGATCTCCTCTTTTACTAACAATGCTCTAAATCAAGTGAGTTCTCTGCAGCAGCAACAGCAGTAGCAGCACCAGAAACAGCAGCAGCAGAAGCAGCATCAGGAAAGCATATTATTTTCATAGCCTGACCCACTCTGGTTCACCTACTGGGCTGAGAGCTGAAGGAGGGATGGTAGTTACCCCAGGCAAAATTCCAGAGACGTGTGCTGTTCTTATCTAAAGTTAAGTGGTTTTCAGGAATAAATGCATCTCCGTTTGTTCTATATCTTTGGTCAAATTCCAGAGTGCTGAGATGGTTGCATTTTAGTGTGTTGTCCATCTTTATATTTGCTTTTGGGACAGAGGATTTTTTTGACTGCCTTTTTTGTGTCATGGTAGAAGTTGCAAGTCTCCTATGCTTAGTTTTAGTGACAAGATCTTCAATGAAGATGAGCTGGTCCATACTCTTTGCATGTAAGTATAAAAGCTCAGTCCATATTCCAAAAGACATGCACTATATTTGACAGTATGTCCCCAAATGGGCATACTCCATGCATTACTCATCCTTCAAGAAGCAAACAGGTTTTAAGTTCTTCCCATACCTCTTCCTCAATTTCTTTGTGAATACTCGGTGTTCTCATTTCCGAGTGCTGATAACCAGGGTGTAGAGGATTATTTTTCTTCTTGTCAGTAATAGAAGTCATTTAGTTTTCAGGTTGGGAGACTGAGAGTGGAAGGATATCATCTTTCTGCTTTCTTAGCAATCAATATTTTAAAAAATTAAGTATGTCTGCCATTTAGTGAGTGCGTACTATATGCTAGCTACTTTGTTAAGTATTTTGCAATAACTTTATATATTATCATCTCCATTATTGAGGCTTAGAAGGGTAAGTAACTTGCCCAAGGTCACTGAACCAATAAGTTGTAGATAAGGAATTCCAATCCAGTTTCATTTGACATCTAATTCCATGTTGTTGATGACCATGCAATAATCCTTTGATGTACCACTTCTGCCAGATATCAAGGAGACAAATTAGGTTCACACTTGTTTTCAAGACTGACTTCCAACAACATGGCATTGCCTGATTGTCTGCCTGTGGTGATTTTTGTCTGTCTCAACTGAAATCAGCCGTCTCCAGTCTTTCTTCACTGGCTCACTAAGTTTAGTTGTAAATTCAGTAATTGACAAAAGGACTTAGGGCATTATGTCTTAAAAATATTTTATTTTTCTAAATCTTTAATTTTCTCAACTAAAGGGTACATCTGGTCACAGGTTGGGTCCCCTGGGAAGCAGACTCTGGAATGGAGATGAACAAACAGATTCATTAGGGAGTTCTCTTGGTATCAACATATTCAAAGAAAATGGAAGAAGGCAGAACTGGGCAGAGGGAAGAAATTGAGCTATGATGCAATTTCAGCTGATTTCTCAGACAACCCTATAGGGAATTTGGAAGCAAGGATCACCTTTCCAGAGCTGGGGTTGGGGAGGCTGGGCCTTTTACAGCTACATAGATCTATTCCTGGATGCAGGCCATCCTGGGAAAAAGGTGTGATCTTGGGTGAGGTGGCCTCTTCACTGATAAATAGAACCATGAAGAGGGCTACCCACTGAGAGGTATCAGCCAGCAGCATCTGCCCCCAGCTGGGGAGAGGAAGTCCTTTTCTTTAAGGGAGATCTGGAAAGCTCATTGGAGCACCCACCACAGCTGTTTATATTCACATACATTTTTCTGTCATTCTTTAATCATTCATTTACTTAACCAAAATATAATACTTAAGTGTATAATTTTTACCAGGCACTATGTGAGAGGCTGGGGATATGAATGAAAAATATGCATCAAATTCCTGTTCTTATAATGTTTATTGCCTGGGGAAGGTTGTTTGTATTTAATCTCCTTCCTTGAAGTCTCTTGTTTAATCAGAAATTGGTTCTAGATCAGTAATTTAATGTGGCCTAATTTACGCCAATTTAAATTTCTCATCTAAGCTTTAAGCATTCGGTTCTTGTTTCTCAAATTCTTTTAAATTAGTGGATATCTCTTTTAGATAGGATTATACCAGACTATGTTTAGAAGTTTTTAACACTTATGAAGTCACAATGACCAGTGTAGCGGACTGTGAGCTGAGGCAAAGGAACCTCTGTGTTAAAAAAAAAAAGCATTAAAAATTAAGCATAAGTTTTGACAGAAAGGAATGATAGCAGCAGTTGAATTTGTTACTTGATATTACCCTAGCTTCTGAGTATTATCCTATTATTGTGAAAAAAGAAATAGTGTGTTCTAATTGTAATTACTCTTGATATTTTTTCACCCTAGGAGGTAAATTATTAATTAGGGGGTACATTATAAATTACTTTTTTATTAGGTGATTTCTGTCTGACAATAGTTTCTAGTTTTTTTTTAATTAAACTGTGTCTCTTGGATTTATTATTAATAGCTTTGGGCTCTGTTAAGAGAGAGGCTAATCGGATTTCTGCTTTATGACTCCATATGCAACTGGAAATATGATTCTGACCAGCTAAGATAACTAGTGAATTATATGTAGCTGATATGAATGGCTCTGGGTGAGAAGCCATTTCTAAATGAAAGTTTTATTATCATATTTTTTTCACCATGATCTTTCACTACAGATTTTAAGTTAATTTATCTCACCATTATACATATGTCAGAAGACATAGAGTCAGTTCTTTAAAGAACTGATCCAGGCCTAAAAAAAATTAGGAAGGGGGCAAGAAAACTCAACATACAATCAACTCAAAGTGATAAAATAGATTAACGGATTACCAATAATTTTCCTGTACTCAGTCTTAAGACTAAAAAAAAAACCCAAAAACCTTTATAGGTATAAATTGAAAAAAAAAAAAACCAAAACCAAACAACAAAACCTTCAACAACAAAATTACTACTAAAATATAACTATTAAAAATGGAAATCAGGTTTTTTGTTTTTTTAGTTTACCTTTTGAGTAGCCAATTTTTTTGTTTGTTTGTTTTGAGAAAACCTTTTGAAAGAAAGGTGTTTTGGAGGAATATATATTTTACATATTATAATACCCTAGAAAGATCTGGGATAACACCTCACAATCAGAGCCTTTCATATTTCTACAGTGAAGCCTCTGGCTATTCACACTAAGATGAACCAAGATCGTAATAGCTGCAATCAATTCAGGTCAGGTTTGCCACCTAAAGAGTCAGCCCCAAGCTTGGAAAAAAACATTTGGTTTTCAGAGCTCTTTGGATATCAGAACTGAAATGAGATTGTGCACCTGTGCTAATAATGTTGGCTTTTTTTTTTTTTTTTTTGTGCCTAAACTAGTGTGAATTGGTTTTTATCACTAGCAACCTAAAGGGCCATTTATTCCCAGAAAGATATTCTGAGACCTCATCTCTTAAATAATTGAACAAACCCTTGTAGGACAGTTGGGACAGTGGTGTGGGTACTGGTGCCCTGGAGGGAAGACCTTCTTATTCTTCGTTTGGGAGCTTGGGTAGTGGTAGTGTCTTTAGCCTCTGAGTGGGCTTCGTACCCTCACTTCCTAAATGAAGTGATATAGTTGAGATGTTTGTCCCCTCCAAATCTCGTGTTCAAATATGATCCCCAGTGTTGGAAATGGGGCCTAGTAGAAGGTACTGGGTCATGGGGCAGATCTCTCATGAATGTTTTGGTGTCATCCACTTAGTGATAAATGAGTTCTCACATTATCTGTTCACATAAGACCTGGTTATTAAAAAGAGCCTGGCACCTCCTCCTCTCTCTTGCTCCCTTTCTTGCTATGTGATGTGCCCTCTCCCTCTTTGTCTTCTGCCATGATTGTAAGCTTCCCGAGGTCTTGACCAGAGGAGATGCTGGTGCTGTGCTCCTTGTACAGCCTACAGAACTGTGAGCCAAATAAACCTCTTCTCTTTATAAATTACCCAGCCTTGGGTATTTCTTTATAGCAATACAAAATGGACTAATCCATGAAGCTTGCTAATTTATGTTTTATCCATGGACACATAGTTTAATAAATCTATTAGGTTTCCAATTTAGGGGAGAACTCTTCCAAGAAATAGATTGGCTTATGCAGCAGCAGTGAAACCCTCAGCAGCCTCTTAATCCCCTTTTCTTAAGTGTGATAGGACAGCGAAGGAATACAAAGAAAACTAACACCATGAAAGAGAAAGATCAAGATAAACAGAAAAAATAATCCCTAAATTTAAAGGAAACCAAGATCTTTATAAACAGGATAAAACTTTAAAAAACACTCAGAGAGATTCAAGAAAATATTACATAAAAGCAACAGAAAAATAAGAGCTCTAAAGAATAAAAATATTATTGCCTATAAAAACATTTAGTGCAAGAGCTAGAAAGTGAAGTACAGGAACTCTCCAGGAATGTAAAGTCATAATAAAAAGAAATGGAAATAAATGAAAACACATGAGATAAAAGAACCAATCCAAGAGGTCCAACATGTTCTGAACGAAAGAACAGAGAACATGAAGAAGAAATAATCAAGGAAAAGAAAACAGTTTCCTTACAGTTGAAATACACCAATGTTCAGCTTGCAAGGACCTACTCAGTGAATCCATAAAGGCTGTGCTTTGAGCACCCAGCAGCACAAAGGAAAACAACAGGACCTGATATCTGCCCTTGGGGAGCCCAGTGTAGGGGAGAGTTAGATTTGCCACATTTAGTGAATTGTTCTGAACTGTGTATGTAGAGCAAACAGTGATTTACTTACTGAATGAAGAGTTTTCTCTACATTATTCTGGCCAAATGTTGGTGGTGTTGGGGTGTGGACAGAGAGAGCATGCAGCAGATCTTTTTCTATCAGGAAAAGACATAATGTTAGATTCACATTCTGCTAAAATGTATTAAGGCACTTTATTTGATTTATTTATTTATTTTTGAGATGGAGTCTCACTGTCACCCAGGCTGGAGTGCAGTGGCGCAATCTCGGCTCACTGCAACCTCTGCCTCCTGGGTTCAAGCGATTCTCCTGCCTCAGCCTCCCTGAGTAGCTGGGATTACAGATGCCCACTACCATGCCTGGCTAATTTTTCTATTTTTAGTAGAGACAGGGTTTCACCATGTTTCCCAGGCTGGTCTCAAGCTCCTGACTTCAAGTGATCCGCCCGCCTCAGCCTCCCAAAATGCTGGGATTACAGGCGTGAGCCACAGCACCCAGCCTATTAAGGCACTTTAAAAAAGAGCTTTGAGTGCCCTTATTAACTCAATAGTACAGTGGAAAAGCAGGTTATAATAGAGTATGTATATATGGTCTCATTCACTTGTATATGCAGGTAAGCTTAGAAAATAATTTAGAACACATCCTATCTCTAGGTGGTGGAATAAGTAATTTTTATTTTCTTCTTTATAATTTTCCAAATTTTATGAGACAAGTATTTCTGTGGCTTGGATGTTTGTCCCCAGCAAATCTTGTGTTGAAATTTAATCCCCAGGTGGTGGTGTTAGGAGGTGTGACCTAGTGGAAAGTGTTTGGGTTATCGGGGCAGATCCTTCATGAATAGACTAGTGTAATGCCCTCCCTTGGGGGTGAGTGAGTTCTCACTCTATCAGTTCCCATGAGAACTGGTTAAAAAGAGCCTGGCACCTCTCCCCGACCTCTTGTTTCTTCTCTCGCCATATGATCTCTACACACACTGGATTCCTTTCACCTTCCACCATGAGTGGAAGCAGTTGGAGTCCCTCACCAGAAGCCGATGCTGGTACCATGCTTTTTGTACAGCCTACAGAACCATTAGCCAACTAAACCTCTTTCTTTCTAGATTACCCAGCCTTGAGTATTCCTTTATAGCAACACAAAATGGACTAAGACAAATATGTATTGATTTCATAATTAAAAGTAATAAAGCTCTTTAATTGGGTGGGGGGCCCTTTTTGGATTAAAATGCAAATACTCCTGGAAGGAAAAGATGGTGAAAACCTGGGATAGTAGCTTGTGAAGGTAGGAGAAGTAGGAGGAACCTTCCAGGGCACTGAGAAAGAAAGCTTGGTGTGGGGAAAGCTGCAGAATGAGGACACTGTAAGACCCTAAAGACAGAGCAAGAGAAAAGCTTCACCTACTTCCTGGCTTACCCAAAACCTGTACTTATAATTTCCTAGCTAAGGTAAATTGTTTTCTGACACAGAAGATATGTTGCCTAGAGCCCGATGCTATCCAAGATTATCTGTCTAGGGACAGCATAGACAGAACCAGAATCTAGAATGAGTCTGACCAGGGCTCAGAAGTGAAAGTCAAGGGTGGGAGCCCAGGACTTATATTGAAGAGATTGGGGCATGGCTTACATAAGACATGCTGTGGCTGCAGAGATCTTTCTAATGTATTTAAAAATAGATACCCAATGTATCCTGGAAGCATCCATTATTCGGTGGCTATGGTCCCCATTGTCATGTAGATACATTTTTTCCTGAACTGATCCATGTGGAGGGCTATCTTGGACAATTTAAAAAGCAGGAAAATAAAGTAGAAATATTTCCTTTTCTTCTAAAAGCTTGACAATTATTAAAGATAACAATTAAAAGCTTATTTTATAGAAACAGAAGTGATAAACTGTAACTCCTCACAATGAAACTCTGAATGGCCATGTGATGATCCAATTGGTTACAAACATTCTTTAGTGGAATTCAAGTCATTAGCCCTCACCTGGAAAGAGAGAAAACCTTTGATTGCCATTATAGTTCAAAATGTAAGAATATTCAGTGTGATATACATCTCTGTTAATTATATAATCTATCTTAAATAGCAATGATAGAGAATTGTCATAGAATTATCCACTCAAATTAAACTTTTCTTTTTGAAAAAGGGTATTATGCTTAGAAGATTAAAAACAAATAATTCAATCTCTAAAAGTTACTTTTCCCTGCAAAAATACTATTGTGCATTTTTTTAAAATTTAAAAGCACAGTGTAACAAAAGCAGGGGAAGGTAGGAAAAGCACAGAAAGTTGATTTAAGAGATAATGTATTGCATTTAAAGAATTTCAATGCCATTACTTTTCATCACTTAACTTTTCAAAGAACACTTTCAGCTTCCTTATTTGCATGTTTCATTGTTTTCCAGCCTTTACACTGTATACTTAAAATGCAAATGGAATAATATAAGAATAATGAGAAGTAGTACTTGGAAATGTTCTGAGAAAATGATGAAAAAAGGGCCTAGTTTGTATCTGATTGAAAAGAGGTGAGACTTGGGAGAGCAGTCAGACTAGATGGAATTTTACCTTAAGCGCTAACTAGAAGCATCATTCCCATCCTTCTTTCTCCCTTGTAATGTTAAAAATTAGTTAATAGTTCTCCTTTATGATTCCCTTACCCTTGATCCATTTCTCTTATTCTTCACATTAGGCACTTATCAATCAATTAGTCTCATTTCAATGAGTGTTTACCGAGCGCTTATTAACTAGTCATTGCCACAACTGGAATGTAGAACAAACATCCCTTTATTAAGAAAAATAGAATTTGGCTTGAGGACAAACATGGGAAACATCTGTCTATGTCTTATTCCAACTCCTTGTCTGAGCCCCCATTGAATACACTCAGAAATCAGACCTCCTAAGTTCCAATTCCAGCCCTGCCATTTTCCAAACATGCTGCATAGACAACATACCTTCTCTGATCCTCAGTTTCCTCATTTGTAAAATAGAATAACAATACCTTTCTTAGGTGGCTGTGGTGATTGAAATAATACATATAAAGTTCTTGGAGAAACACCTCTTACATATAGCATGAGTACATACTATTGTGTTCAGGTTAATATGCTCAGCAATGTGTAAGTTTCAAGAAGACTAGGATGTTCTCTCTGTCCTTGGGCTTGTGATATACAGCAAGGAAGGTATAAGGTGACCAACCATCCAAGTTTGAATGGGACTGATGGATTTCCTAGGACATGATTTTTTCAGTTTTCAATGGTGGCGGTGCCAGTCAAATCTGGATGAGCTGGTCACCCTAGAGATAGAGGAACATCTATTCAGTTAGTCATAGCCCCAAATCAAATAAATCAAGTTGCATACTAGAAGCACAAAGTTGTGTTGAGGCACATGGTAAAGCATGGCAAGTTCCTTCACAGAGAAGAGGGAAAGAACATTCTGTGCAGAGAGACTAAAGAAACAAAGGTATGAAGGTGAGAAAGTACCTGGCCTGCTTGCAGATGCCTGAAGCATTTTTGGTGTGGAAAACATGAAGGCGTATGGGACGATGTGGTGAATTAAAGGTTCAAAAGGTGTCCTATGGCCAGATTCCCCAAGGCCTTGAGTGTTATGTTGGAGACTGGATTATTCAGAGGTAATGAGGAGATGGCCATGAAAGGGGGTGAAGCAGGGGTATGATCTATACTTCTCAAACCTCACTTAGACCCCCACTTTTCTTATGAGAACTCATGTAGCCATTTCAAATGGATTTAAATGAACAATTTGTTATTAGCTCTCATTTTATTATTAAGTAATCACATAATTTCCATGTGTCAAAATATTTAAGTTGCCATCTTTATATGATCAAAGGTGCAAAGTAGCTTTTGTTACCTTCCAGATTCCAACTTGGGAACATCTTTGACTATCCTCTTTCCATTATCCCCCTTCTCTAACTAACCATTGGCACAGCATTAATTTTTGTCTTCATAGCCAAGTTTTCTTCCTCCCCACTCCCTAGCTCCATGTAAAACATAATTGTATGTGGTCTTTGCTCCTAGCCTCTCTCTACTCTAAGCCACCCTCAATATTGTGCCCAATTAATCTTGTTAAACAGCATTTTTGTCATGTCATTTTCCTATCCAAGAACTGACTGAGGCTTCTTCTGAACCCCTAGATCTAGACCATTCTTGTCAGCCTGCCTTCAAAATTTCTCCATCAACAGGCCCCTCCTTCAACCACTCGGATTTCTTCCACATAGTTCTTAGAAACCATTTGTGCAACTCAGACCTACATTCTTTTTGTCTTAAACGCGTAGGAATCCAGCCCCTCTGTTTCAAACTTTGCTCCACATGTGCAATAGAATTTCTTTCTTCTCCCTTCCTGTTAAAATCCACAATGAAATTGCAAAAAGAGAAATCCTATGTAAAGCCTAGTGTTTATAAAAGAGTAGGTGCTTAAGAAATAGATTGAGCACTATTGCCATTATATTCTGTATTCTCTAGTTATAGCTTACATGTGACAAACACTTTATCCTTTACAGTGCTCAGGCAAGTATGTCTGTCATCTCATCTGGCCCTTGCTACAGCCCTGGAAGGTGGATAAAGTAATGCTCATATAGATGGCTTTCAGGTGAGGAACCTGAGAATGGCTAAAGTGCTTGTCCATGTTGATACAACTAGTAAGTGTCAGAGCTGGTACTAGAATCTAAGAACTCTGGCTCCTAATAGAGTGCTCTTTTCACTACTTCCAGCTGCCTTGATCCTTAGAAGCATATATCTTGTCACCACCAGAAGAGTGAAAGCTCCTTGAAATAAGGGACTATTATTAGAATTGTCTTCAGCTCCTGATATGGTTTGGCTCTGTGTCCCCACCCAAATCTCATCTCGAATTGTAATCCCTACGTGTTGAGGGAGGAACCTGTAATCCCTATGTGTTGAAGGAGGGGAGTGATTGGATTATGGGGCCTGTTTCCCCCATGCTGTTCTCATGATAGTGAGTGAATTCTCATCAGATCTGATGGTTTTGTAAATGTTAGTTTTTCCCGCACTCTTGCTTCTCTCTCTCTTGCTGCCATGTGGAGAAGGTCCTTGCTTCTTCTTTGCTTTCTGCCATGATTGTACGTTTCCTGAGGCTTCCCCAGCCATGCAGAACTGTGAGTCAAATAAACCTCTTTCCTTTATAAATTACCCAGTCTTGGGTATTTCCTTATAGCAGTGTGAAAATGGACTAATACAGCTCCCTTAGCGTGTAGCTGTATCTTGGGCATAAAGATTCTGTTTTTTAGGTACTTGTGAGCATACTGATAATTTTCTAAGCTATTAACTATGTTTTTCATATTTTGTATCATTTAAAAATATACTTTCTGTATTCCTGACATAACTCTGTGAAAGAGACTTTTACTTCTCAATTTCTCTGGGACCTTCCTTCCTTGCCCTCCTTGCATTTGGGAGACATCATATGACAAGTTATGGCCAAGGTGGTGAGTGGCAGTGCCACTGGTCTCTCCAGGTTCTTTCCTCCTGTACCACCAGAGTCATAAGGGAGTGTGCCTTGAGATGGTGAAGTCTCAGGATCTAAGTGGCAGGGATTGCTACCCTGAGACTTGGAGGGCCGCTGCCCTGGACAGGGCTCCTATCTGCCATGGACTTTGTGTGAGGTAATCAACTTGTGTTATTTATGTCACAGATATTTTAGTTTAGTTCAGTTTTTGTTGTTATTAACTTTGGCATATCCAGCCTATCCTGACAATACGAAACTGAAATGTATAACGACCAACATGTTAGCATCTCAAACTCCCAGCATTTCCCTAAAAAAATCATAAGGAATTGTTCTTGATTTACAATTGGTGCAAATAAGGACCCCCACAGTTGAGGGATAGACTTCGAGCCACCTCCAAAATGAGTCTATTAACCCAAAGTGTGTGATTTTTCCACATACTTAAGGACTAGTATAAAAAATGAAATTAGGTGCAGAAAAATGCAGATTAATACTGCAACCCATTTGCTTCTACAATAACGTCTCCACCCTCAACCCTCTGCCCCACCTCACAGCCAGCCTTCTTCCCTTTTTTTGTCTCATTTACTCCTTTCTAACTGTCATTCAAAGGCTTTCCCAGGGTATGCTCTATTGGAAGAGGCATTATTTATCACTGTATGGCCAGAGTAACACCAACCTGCACAAGGATCCAGTTGAAGGACTGGAATGAATGCAAAAGATCTGCTGGTCTTGTGTAAACTTCTCAGTCACCACCTCCTACTGCTACCGTTTGGAAGAAAGAGATGAGGATCATGTATGTTGTTGTTCTAAAGAAGAACATGTCTCTAAACAGAAAGAGAGAGAGAGAAAGAGGCTGCATATTCTTATGTGAGTTTCAGTCCAATGACAGTAATTATGGCTGTTCCATTGCTTCCATTTACATTCTCTCCTGATCACACCAATTACTGTTAATAATCTCAGTTGTTACTTCTTTATTATAATAACCTCAAAGGGTTGAGGGTCTTCTTCACATCTTATGCCCAGTTTGGTTGGAATTCAAGCTTAAGCATAACCTTATTTTCCTAATGATTATCTATCTATCTAATCTATCTATCTGTCTATCTATCTATCTATCTATCTATCTATCTATCTATCTATCTATAGCATATGTTATTTACTACTTTTTTCTTCTTAAGTTTTTTTTGGGGGGTGGAATGGAGAAAGGAAGGAGAGGAAGGAGGTTGAGATATTGAGACTCTGGGTCCAGACTAATTTGTCTATATAAATTGCATGGCTGACTAAACAGTTACTGATATTTCTTTGCAGCATTATAAAGTTGAACAGATTATTCGATTTATATTTTAAACTCACAATTTCAACTATTAGGAAAAAGCTGAGGGGGAGGCCAAAAAGATGTTCCTTGGAGAAATTTTTGTTGCTAAAATAAAGATACCAATAGACTCACAAAAATTTCCATAAAACAAATGTAAAAAAAGTTATGCTGAAGATACAGATGATTTGGAAAGCTGGAGCCGTGTGATTATGGTCAAAATAGCTGCTCCCGATGCCCTTAGATGGTACAAATTATTGGCAGACCTCAAAAACCAAAACAAGAATCCATTTTGAGATCAGATTTATTTTGCCTTGAAGACATGATATGGTTTGGCTGTGTCCCCACCCAAATGTCGTCTTGAATTTTAGTTCTCATAATCCCCACGTGTCATGGGAAGGATCCAGTGGGAGGTAATTTAATCATGGAGGTGTTTACCCTAATGCTGTTCTCATGATAGTGAGTGAGTTCTTATGAGATCTCATAGTTTTGTAAGCTTTCCCCCTGTTTGCTTAGCACTTCTTGCTGCCTCCATGTGAAGAAAGACGTGTTTGCTTTCTCGTTCTCCATAATTGTTAGTTTCCTGAAGATTTCGTAGCCATGCGGAACTGTGAGTCAATTAAACCTCTTTCTTTACAAATTACCCAATCTTGGGTATGTCTTTATTAGCAGCATGAGAGCAGACTAATACAAGACATGTGTCCAAAGAAATTGAGATTAGAAGAAGTGGAGGAACAACCGAAAAGTGGAGATAACATACCACCAAAGAATCACTTAATTTGGCCAGTGCTTCACATGAGTAGAATTTGGATGAGAGGACAGGTGGATATCCAGACCCAGGCCATTCATTTGGCTTTTTCATTTTACCATAGCCATCAGCATCCCAGCTTTCCCTTGTGAGTTGGTTAGTGATAGAGATCATAAAGGGTGTGCTAATAGTGACCACCAAGAAGCTTCTTCTAGTAGGGAAGTGGGCATCAACTATAGAAGACACTGACTAGTAACCAGTGGATAGTTGTGTTTGTTTGTTTGTTTGTTCGAGACAGGGTCTCACTTTGTCGTCCAGGTGGACACGCAGTGGTGCCATCTCGACGCCTCCCAGGCCCAGGTGATTCTCCTGCCTCAGCAGACAGTTCTTTTTAAGCACAGAGGACTTACTCCTTTGGAGGCTCCTACAAGCAATGTAGGGGAGCCTTTTGGAGTGGTTGGGCAGGGAAGCTGATATCTTGATTTGTAGGGAGAGCCATTGTGATGTGAGAATTAAAAGTAGATGTACTCTGAAATTTGTAGGTAAATTAAATCTCAATACCTTGATTGTATTACTGAGCTGGTTCAAGCAGCCTATGAGGGGGTTGTACACTGACCACCCTCCCCATCAGTCACTGCATAACCAACTGCTTGTCACTCTCCAGTTCCCCTGCTCTCAACTCCATGTTCCCTGGTTTTCTGAGTATAGTACTTCCTTTCCTTTGTTTTTAAGCTCAGATTCTTTTCCTCTCCCTCACATCTTCTCTACTATCTTCTCCCTAAACTTTCTCTCCGGTTTCTAGGACTGGCCTTTGCTCTGCCCCCTATTCAGATTTCCTGTTCCAGGAAACTGTGAAGGCAGAAATGAAGGAACCAAATAACTTCCTTAAAATGCCAGCTCTTCAGTAATAGGGAAGGAAGGAAGGGCTGGCATTCTTCTATGTAGAAAAATAATTCACGTTTCAACAAATAAATTATACATGTTGTTTATGCAGATTTAAAAAAATAAATAATTTAAAAACAGTTTTGAAACTATTTTTAAAAAATACTTCAGAGTAATTGAATGGAATAGTAAAGAAAACAGCACTTACTCTCCACTGGTTGTATGCACATTGTTTTCTAGTTGGTTCGCACATTGTTCAAAACATTGAAAATTCCTTCTATATCTACAATTGAGATAGGAATTGATGCACAATTTGTGCATACAAAGTTTAATAATTTTACTTAAATGATCACTATATGGCTTATCAGAAACTCACTTGTGAGGTTCCTGTGGGCCACTTCAAAGAGATAGATACTCATTTTCCAGAGAGGCTGAAATGAAGACATCATTAGTAACTCTTGGCCTGTGAATGGGGAAAGATGCTTCACCTGCGTCAAGGCACCCTTGACAGAGAAAACCTACCATTGTTTCAAAATGAATCTTAAGTGAAAAATCTCAGGGCAGATGTTCTGATTTAAGGTTGTCAGTTTGCAGTCAAGCTGCTTCTCACATGGGCAACTCTATGTGGCTGTGCTTCTAGAGAAATAATTACAGGGTTTTATTTATGGATGGTTAGTGCTTCCCCTGAGTAATGCCTAGGAGATCAGTCAAGATTGAAATGATTTAAATAATTCTGGAGCTGATTTTTAACTGAAAAATGTGTCTGTATTAGTTAGGGAAGGGTAACTATCATAAGAAGAGACCCCAACATATATTATGGCTAAAACACAACAGAAGTTTATTTCTAGCTCACATGATGATACTGGGCAAGCGAACAGGTCAGTGGAGTGGCCTCTTTCATGAAGTCATTGAGAGGCTCAGGCCAATGGAGGCTGTGCCATATTCAACATATGGCTTCCAAGTTTGCACAGCTGTAGGAGAAAAGGGTCAAGGGGGCATACATGGGAGGGTTGTATGGGCCAGACCTGGGAGTGGCACCCATCATTTCTGTTCACATTTCACTGGCCACATGGCAACATCTAAACTGCAGAAGGAGGTTGGGAAATACAGTCTACCTGTGCTCCCAGGAATAGGTGGAGAACACGGGTTTTAATCAACAGTTTCTGCCCAGTGTCCATTTATCAATTAATAGCTGTTGTGATCTATAGAAATAGATATACTTTATTCAAGGGATGAATTTTCTCAAAAGTATTTGAAAGGGAGCCCTTCTTTTCCAAGGCATTGGAATACCTGTGACTTCATCCAAAGAGATATATTTATTTCAAAGTTGAAGTTTGCAAAACTTCAGCACCTCATGCTGCCCTACCTTTGGCTGCTTTGCCCCTAAATCAAACAAGAATAACATTCTGTCTTCACCTGCAAAGGCAGCTATTTAGTATCTCAAGGCTATTACTCAGTTTTAAACAAAGCATTTAAAATTTTAAACAAAGCATTTACTTAATTAAATATTTTATCATTTAAAACACTGGTTTGAGTATGTGTTTGTGTGTATTTTCTAACATTAGGTGTATATCCAGGAAATGACATAACTATGAATCAAAGTCATTTGTAAGCTAAACCCTTTAAGACTCACTCATTATTAAGGTGAGCATGATTTGCTTCTTTGGACTTTTCTGGCATTTGAAAATAAATAAACACACCCTGGTTTGGTAGACAGTAGGAGTAAGAGGTCTTAAAATGACTTAATGATCTTATTCATTACTGGCCTTAAATTGTATTTAATCTAAAGGCGGGACCTTGATGCTGTATGACTTGTAGAACCAGTTATGTTTCATACAGATTGACTTTGTTCATCTAAAATCAGAAGTAAAGTCTTTGTCTAGGCTAATGAGGTTGGGAAAAGGACAAAGCAAACAAAACAGCTTTGGAGCCAACCTGATATGTAGGTTTATGAAGAACAGTGAATGCTTTTGATAACTGAAACATGCAGATAATCCTGAAATCTCACTCTATATATTCGTTTTAATTACTTCCTTGATGGGTTTGATGCCAGTGTGGGTCTGATCAATCGCTCTGTGTATCCTCTTTCCCTTGCTCTAAGTCCCTGCTCATTACTCCTCTGATGGAGTATCAAACAAATGGGTGCTGGGAAGAAAGCAGCAAGAGGCTGTATAATCCACAAACTGTGCGAGGAACCCTGGGAAAATAGGGGCTGGTAGTAAATGATCTTTTCTTGTCATTGGGATTGTGGCACAAGCCAGAATAGAGAAACGGGGTACCAGTTTGGAAGTCAGACAAACCTAGGTACAAATCTTACCTCCACCATCCACAGCTATGTGATTCCAAGCAATTATTTAATTTGTCTGAGCCCTAGCTTCCCCATCTATGAAAGGAGACTGAAATTGTCCCTTTCTCATAGAGTTGTATGGATTCAATGAGATCGTGCATGTCATATTCTTAGCCAACTGCTCGGCATGTAATAAACACTCAATAAATGTTAGCTATAATTATTATCTATGACAATTTTAGGTGTCCTTTTTTTTCCTTTTGTGTTCCACACACTTCTCTATTCTTGATAAGAATGAAAAGGGCATATATTGTTGAGGCTCCTCAATCCAGTGCTGTTTCAGTAGTTAACGTGGTGGCCCCTGATGCCCTCTATGACCTTAGGGATGAAACAGCTTGGTGGCTCAGAGCAGTTCTTTCTTCTCAGCTCTATTTTGTTCTTGATATAGCTGTTCTATTCACACACCTTGCAATCTGCGAAGTTAAAATTAACCTATTTGCCAACCTGCGTCTCAGTGAGAAACTGAAAAATTACACCTTCTCTACACACTAGACAGTGTTTTCTAGTGCATCTTTGATAAAGAATATGTTATAGCAAGAGATGGCTTAAAGGGAAAAGACTGAGTTCTATCTGCGCTTAGTTTATTCCCTTGGAAGAGTCCTCTGCAAATGTCAAAGCTCGGTTGAGAGAACAGGATGTGACATGGAAGTCGCTCAGTTTTGTCTCCACACACGGTTTTGAAATGGGGAATCAAAGTGTGCCAGTGTAACTGTCAGATTTGGGCATATGGAACAATCTAAGGAATCAAACTCTTTCCAGTAACAAGTTTAGCAACTTCCTTTAAAGAGGCAAAAAAAAAAAAAAAAAAAAAAAAAAAAACCCAAACCCCTCATTGCACTCACAACCAATGGTTGTCTTCAGTTGACAGTTCAAAGGAGTCCACTTTTCCATTTTGTGTCTGAGTTGACACTTCTCTGATTTCGTGTACAGACTGCCTGCTGTTGCCACCCTTTGGTCTTAGCTTCCCTGGATTAATGTGGTTGTCCTCTGCCTCCCTTGTACTTCAGAGCCATGGTAGGTGGTCAAGGATGAATGTGTTTGCCTTGACCTTGTCCTAGAGGTCAGCTAGGTGTTATGATTTGTCTCTGAGACAGGCTAGACCATTACACCAGGCTGTGCAGATACACACTTTTCTCATTTAGTTCTTACCTCCTTCAATGGGCCCCTGGTGAGATATTCCTCAGTTCTCTCAGGATTTATCTCCCTTTTCTTGCCCGACCAGTAATTCGTAGGTTTCAGGTTTCAGTAGTTCCAAGTTTCAGAGACTAGAATGAGGGGGCAAAAACTGGGGGTCTGATTTATGACTTGGACCTAAGAATTCCGAAGCCATCATAAAGCTGCTTGAGAGCAGACCCTTAGAGATATGGTAGGAGGAGAATAATGATGAAAACAGCCCCTTCCTGCCTGGCACAGAAACCCAAAATCAGGGTGTTAGGTGTCTATATGGTGGGTAGATTGAGGGGTTTTTGGCATAACTCTCTGCCCTGAAATATCCTTCTTAATATCTGCAATTTTACCACTAGAGAGTCATTTCTTTGGATCTGGACATGTTTTAGTGTTAGAAGATCTTTCCTCTCTGGTAATGAAGTTTTTAAAGTTCTTATACACACTCACGCACACATATAAATATATATAATATATATAACATATATATATATAAACCTATGTTGTCCTCAGAACAGCACTGTGAGGTAAGTACTGCTATTATTCCCATTTTACAGATGAGAAAACTGAGGCACAGAGGCATTAGGAATGCAGGGTCCCACAGCTAGGAAGTAGTAGAGAAAGAATTCAAACCCAGAAAGTCAAACTCCAGAACCCCAGCTCTTAGCCCCATATGTTGTGTCATACACTAACTGCAATAATTCTTAGATTGCTGGCTGCAGCATCTAACTACTACTGCAGAAACTCTAGTCTGCAGCAACTCTTCCTTTCCCCACCCCACAATATTTCTGAGAGTTCCCAGAGAATGTCTGTTGGGTGTGGTCCAGTGGAGATCAGTATATGGTATATCTACCAAATCCTTTCCCCCTGTTTGAGTGTTTACTCAATATTGGCTTGCTGCTACCTCTAAATTATAATGGTTCTATCCAAGAAAGCTACTGTTTTTTTAGGGTCCCCAGTGAGCTGAAGACATTGTAGTGTTCCATATTGAAGGATTGAGGATTTTCTGCCAATGTGAGACATTGAGGGTAAAGCAGCACTGTGCTGTGTCCAGATGCAGAGGGTATCTGACATCTAGGATTAACTGCCAGGATCCTTTTGCTAAGAACTCCCTCTTCCCTTACTCTCTTCTCATAGGAACAAACACTTGAGTACCTTTCATGTCTCTATTTTGAGTTCCCACCTGACAAGTCCACCCTGAAAATGCCCAATCCTGGTGGCTATTCCTCTGGCCCCAGGTGATTTGTCCAAGGGCCAATTCAAGCTTGGCTAATGAGTCCTTTCCTTCGGTGGACAGGGAACTAGAAGGAGATTGAGTGCAATCCCTTTCTAGAAGTTAAGTCTGCAGGATGTCTCACAGACTTAATTAGCAACTGTCAAGGGCCATGTATCCTCTCACTTAAAGATTGCCAATCTGCTGGGAGAGAATGAAGCTGACAGGCCGAGAGGCAGGAACGAAGAACGGAGTGCATTTGTGAGTGTTTGAGTCCCGATTCTAGGAATTTCAGAAGTTCAACAATGTACCTGCTCTTCCCATGTTGTACTCTTCTTTCCTTTCTTGAATATCATGAGCCAGCAAAGTCCAATATTTTTGTTACTTTCAAGTCAAAGAAATATAAAAGTTCGGCAGGTGACAGTTTTTGGTTTAAATACCTTGATATCTGTTTGCAACTCTCTTTCCCTTGGACTTTGACAAAGGGAGCTGGCCAATTGAGAATTTTCCAACAAACAAACAAAAAACCCCCAAAACCTTCCTAGTTTCTACCTTTCTACCCCCCTCATCTAATTAGTTCATTAAACCTGATGCTGATTGTTTAAACTTCCACTTATATATGGAAATACACCTGGGAAAAGAAACACATTAAACCACTATTAGATAAAAGCATTATCTATAGAGAGCCTGGTTGATAAATAGCACTATTAGATAAAAGGCATTATCTATAGACAGCCTGGTTGATAAACAGCAAGAATAAGGTTTTTGGGCAATGAAAACTGGTTGAAGAGCAGCAGAAATTGGATATGTAAGCAAGGGAAGTGGAGGCCAGGGTTTGTTGGGGGTAAGTCTTACTTTCTGAATGTCTTCCTTACTTTAGCAGGCTAAATCTCAGCATTTGTATGTTTGCTGTGCTTTATTCTATTGAATACATGATTAAATTGTGACAAAATGTATATTCTGTACTGTATTTGAATATAACTCAGGGGGTTTTGTTTATTTCATTGTATATACTTTAAGTTTGGACCGTTTAAAAGTTAATATTCAGACTTATTCCAAATCAGATGAAAATTGTTCTATAATAAATTCTGTATGAGGTAGGGTTCTCTAGAACAAAAGTGCTAATAGGACATTGTGTGTGTGTGTGTGTGTGTGTGTGTGTATGTACACATTCACATACAGTTGACCCTTGAACGATGCTGGAGTTGGGGGTGCCAACCCCTGAGCATCCACATATAACTTTTGATGCCTCAAAACTTAGCTACTGATAACCTACTGTTGACTGGAAGCCTTACCAACAACAAACAGTTGATTAACATGTATTTTGTATGTTATATGTATTAGATATTGTATTCTTAAAATAAAATAAGCCAGAGGAAGCAAAATGTTAAAGAATCATAAAAAAAGAGGAAATGCATTTACTATTACTAAATGGTAGTGGATCATTATAAAGGTCTTCATCCTTGCTGTCTTCACATTGAGTAGGCTGAGGAAGGGTAGGGGGTGGTCTTGCTGCCTCAGGGGTGGCAGAAGGGGAAGAAAATCTTCATGTAAGAGGATTTGCACAGTTCAAACCTGTGTTGTTCAAGGGTCAACTGTATTTATATGAGGGGATTTATTACAGAAATTAGCACAAGCAGTTATGGAAGTCAAGAAGTCCCATGATCTGCTGTCTGCAGGCTGGAGAATCGCGAAAGCAAGTGGTGTAATTCAGTCTGAGTTTGAAGGCCCGGGAACCAGGAGTGCTAGTGTGCAAGGGCGGGAGACAATGGATGTCCCAGCTGAAACAGAGTGAATTCACCCTTCTTGTTTTTTTTTCTTTTTTTTTTGTTGTTGTTGTTGTTCTATTTGGCCCCTCAGTGGACTGGATAATGCTCACCTATATTGAGTAAGGGTCATTTTTTTTTACTCAGGCTACTGATTCAAATGCTAATCTCTTCTGGAAACACCCTCAAAGACACATCTAGAAATATTTTATCATGCCTATCTGGGTAAATAATAAATACCTGTCTGGGTATCCCTTATCCCAGTCAAGATGACACATAAAATTAACCACCTCTGGAACTTGAAAAGAATCAGATTACAATACCACACATCTACCTTCCTAATCATGATTCAACATTCACTGATCTGGGGAAATGGCTAGGTTTTGGCAATCCTGTAAATAAATGCCTTTGGTTTCTCTTGGGTTGTTAGTGAGCATTCCTAGAACCACATCTCTGTTGTTTTCTCTAGGAGAGGGATGAGGGAATGGAGGAGAATTTGGCTATCTTAATTTTTGCTTGCTTGATGCCCCCTCCTAGATTCCCCCAGTCCTCTTGTGCTTTTAAAGGAACATTTGTTACTAGAAAGTTTATATACTCAACTTTTCTGATCCATTCACTTCATCACAGCATGGAATCTTAGATCTGGAAGGAACCACATGGATTAAGTAGTGCAAATCTTTTGACCATAGACTTTAGAAAACTGAGCTATTTTAATCAGGGTCATACAGCTATTTAGAGGTCTTCTAACTCCTGGTACAGTGCTATTTCCAGGTATGACATAGACATTTTCCAAATTGGGTTTTTTGGCCATATATTCAAGCCAAATCTATGCTCATTCTCCATTTGTTTCCCTTTGCTCACCTTTCAAAGCAAAGCTGACAAAACTCATTTTTGCTCATGTTTGATCCCCAACTGAGTTCAAAGGGTTTGACCTGAGCTAGCAGGACTTGGGGAGATGGGGGACATGGAGTAGGTGAGATTGGCTCACTGACTGTGAAAAAACAGAGCCATGGGACCTCTGGAAGTCTGACCAGATGAGAGTCCACTGTTCAGTCCAAATTGAAGTTTCCATCTGTGGGAACTGTAGAGATGGAAATCAATGACATGGCCATGAGAGGATGCAAGATGCAAACCAGCAAGAACCAGAAGGCTGGGAAGGGAGCTCTGGAAGGCAGAGCCAGAGGAATTTCCTGAAGCCTTAGAGCATCCGTGGGACCTTCCTCCCCAACTCCCTCTGCTTCTACCACTCCTTAAGGATGCGGGGGAATTGATCTGGACTCATAAGACCTTCGGTGATTTTGGATAGCATTTTTGGCTGAATATTTGTCAGTCCTGATAATCTCTTGGTTGGAAAGCCCAATGATGGATGCCACAATCCTGCTTGCAAAGCCTTTTAAAGCATTTTTTAGTCCATCATCTATTATGAGCCTAATCAATATCACTGATGATACCAATCAAAGAGCTAGAAGGTAGGAAAGGCAATACTTTTATGTATTTCAAGGCATGTATATCTTTTATGGTGTGTTCTTAATGTGCTACCAGGCAAATAATTTATGATTAAAATTCTCCCACCCTTCAGTCTGACAAATTTGTGTTTAATTAAAATATGAGTCCTTAGAGGAAAGCAATGGAGAAAAAAATGTAGAAATACAGATTCCTATCCTGGCACAAAACTAATTTCTCTGTTCTTTGCCTGAATAGAGAAGGGTGTAAAATGAGGAAACCTGTATGGAGACCTCTTGTTAAAAAGTCTACTTCTTTTTCTTTTCCTCATCCTTCATTCCAGAGTCTTCCTCTTTGTCCTCTTTCATTTGACCTGAACTCAGATTTTAAAATTTCAGAAGCCATGAATCATACGTATATTTCTTAAACTGATATAATTCACAAATAAATGAAAGAGAGTGTTTTAAACTTACATGATACATGATGAAGATGCATGAGGAAGGCATATGATATGGTTCTTGTACTATTGGTAAGAATGAAGGCGTGATAATAATTTGAGGAAAGTGAGCAGGCTGATTCCACACCCTTGTCAAGTTCCTCTTTATCAGTGGTTCAGCCTCCAGTGTGTGCTTGCTTTGCCAGCTCATCATCAGATTTCATTATCATCAGATTTCATTACTGATGCTTATTTCATTACTGATTTCACTTCCTTTTTTCTAAGCATACTTGCAAAGTCCAGTGTTTTGCCTGCACTTTAGAAAATTGTGGCCACAAATCAGTAGGAGACTGTGAAGGAATTTGGGGGAGGAGTGTAGGGAGGTACTCAAGAGAGTGTTTTATTGCCAAGACCATCCTGGGGTTCAGAACCAGTGCCAGTAATCCTGGATGGGTCATTTCTTTCTACCTCATGGTTTTGTGCAGTCAAAATCTGGTTAAAATGATTATCATGGGAATCCCTGCAGGGAAATACTTGCCTCCTCTCCCCATCCCTGATTTCCCTGAGTCTCCAACATACTGCTTTGCAGCCCAGAAGCACTGTGTGTGTCCTTTCCCACAACACGAGGAGTACAGAGGCACCTCTGAGCACCTCCCTCATGCATCTCCAAATGGTGTAGGATGAGTGAAAACTGTAGGCAAACTTGCCTTGTGAGTGCTTTTCTGACTATCTTTAACATACTTTCCTCCAACCAATATTTTTCTTTCTTTCCTTTTTTCTTGATGGGATGGGAGACAGGGGATTATTCAGCTGTGGCAGTGTCTCCACTCTAGAATTTGGGGTTCCAGAGTCATGCTTTCTGTATTCTCTAGATGTTCTGTCTGATGGGAATAGGTGTTATATAAAGAGTATTCTGTGGCTCAGTGATGACGTCCATGAACCAGGCTCTTTTTGTCTAACGCTCAGTCATTCTCAGTGTGCTGGCAATTGGCTCTTGTGCTGGTTACCTCATGACTACAGGGTGGCTGTCATAGCTCTTGGCAATATGGCCATATTCATAGGCAGAAAGAAGAGAGTAGAGGTGGGGGTAGGTGAGAGAGAAAGTGGCTTAAGCTAATTAAGCTAATTCTCTCTCTCTCTCTGCATCTCTCTCTGTGTCTCTTTCTGTGTGTGTAGATAGACTGATAGGCAGATACAGTTAGATACAGATACAGAGATATATTATTTAGACGACCCAGAAGACTATCACTCATATCTGATTGACTAGAACTGTGTTCTATGGTCACCCACAATACAAAAGTCTAGCAAAGCAAATATCTGGGAAAAATGAATGAGGTTGCTAGAAATGGCTTAGCTAAACATGGTTCAAACATGTGGGGGCTGAGCACATTGCTATTCTGCACAAAATCATGGTTCTATTGGTATGAAAGAAGGAGTAGATGATTGCTGAGGGGCCAGCCAACAGTGTCTGATACACGAACCAACCACAGTTTTATTGCGTTTTCTCTTCCACACTATCATGGGAGTGTGACTCATTCATGCTGGGAGGCTACCTTCCCAGTTCTAAAGAATAAATCATGATTTGTAAATGATCTAAGCCAATCATGGTGGTCCAATTCCTCTTGCCAATGGTTGGGTTAAACATGGAAGTGTGACATAATTTTGGCCAATGAGGTGTAAGGGGAATTGGACAGGAGGTTTTTGGAAAAGGGTTGCCTCTCCAACTAAAGAAACATGTCGGGGAAAAAGAATATTTGTCTGGTAGACATTGGGGTAGATGGTTGTGATGGCTGATGCTATTGCAATCATGAGGAGAGGCACACAAATACTGAGAAAGACAAAGAGAGACAAAGTCTGTAAGGCTTGATGACATCACTGACTGGCTGAATTAACCACCCTAGGGACCCCTAATAAATTTCTTATAGGAGAAAATAGTTTTCTTATGGTTTAAGACACTCTGAATTATTTTCTCCATGACTTTCAGTCCAAAGACTCTCATGGCAAGATAGAAGTAAGAGGTTCTATTGTTCTATAGCACTGTCGGATGACTATAGTTAACAATAATATATTACATAGTTTCAAATAGCTAGAAGGAGGATATTGAATGTTCCCAACACAAAGAAATGATAAATGTTTCTGATGATGGAATGCTAATTATCCTGATCTAATCACTACACATTATGTGTATTAAAACATCACTACGTATCCTGTAAATATGTACAATTTTTGTGTGTCAATTAAAAATATTTTAAAACAGGCAAGAATAATTAATTAGGTCAGCTTCTCAAAATATGCAATTCAAAATCCATGCAACTCAAAGTAATCCATGATAAAATAAATATGGAAAATTTGAAAACTATATATGGTCATTGAAGTTAATGATCAAATTAGCATATCAAAGACTCAGAGCAAAACGATTCTTAAGGTGAAATTTTGTCCCTGCTTATAATGCCATTCTATCAGCTCTCATTCAAAAGAGGAGTAAATAAATAATATGTAGGTGAGAGAAGATGACACATAGTTGAGAGAAGATGCTTTAGAATAGAAAATATATTAATGTAACAAATATATTTTGTTACAAATAACGACAAATAACAAATCCATAAAACTTCTCTTGCTCACCTCTTGAACTTGAATGGCACTAGAAAATCACTAACAGGGTTCTTGTGCTTCACAGGTATCTTGAAAATGGTCCATTGTCTTCACTTAAAGACTAGCTCTCACTTTTGTCAGCACAGGCCAGCTGCCCGGACTCTCATGACCATTTTCCTGTTAGTCAAGAATTATCAATTATTGATTACTAGCCATGAGCTCACAGCTCTGTGAAATCTGAAGAAACACAAATGTAAGACATGAACTATTATAAAATTTTCCTAGAGCTGGTGAAACCGATCACCACAAACATCGTGGCTTAAAACAACAGAAATCTCTCAAGTCCTGGAGGCTATAAGTCTGAAATCAGGGTGTGAGCAGAGCCATGCTCTCTCCAAAGGCTCTAGGGAAGAAAACTTTCTTGCCTTTCCTGGCTTCTGATGGTTGCTGGCACTCCTTCATGTCCCTTGGCTTGGGGCAGCATAACTGTCTCTGCCTTCTCATGGCTGTCTTCCCCCTGCATATCTGTGTCTGTTCTCTTATGAGGATAGCAGTCATGGGAATAGGGCCCATCCTAAGCCAGTGTGATCCCATTGAGAGGTGACAATGTGCTGGCGGCCCTTGCTCGCTTTCAGCACCTCCTCGGCCTCGGCATCTGCTCTGGCCACGCTTGAGGAGCCCTTCAGCCTGCCGCTGCACTGTGGGAGCCCCTCTCTGGGCTGGCAGAGGCTGGAGCTGGCTCCCTCTGCCGGGTAGTGTGGAGGGAGAGGCGCGGGCAGAACCGGGGCTGCATGTGGTGCTTGCACGGGCCAGTGCGAGTTCTGGGTGGGTGTGGGCTTGCTGGGCCTTGCACTGGGAGCGGCGGGTGCTGCCGGCCCTGGGCAGTGAGGGGCTTAGCACCTGGGCCAACAGCTGCGGAGGGGATGCCAGGTCCCTCAGCACTGCTGGCCCGCCCACGCCACGCTGGAATTCTCACCGGGTCTCAGCTGCCTCCCCACAGGGCAGGGCTCAGGACCTGCAGCCTGCCATGCCTGAGCCCACCGCAGTGGGCTCCCGTGCCGCCTGAGCCTCCCCGGAGGGGTGCTGCTCCCTGCTTCGCCTGGTCCCATTGACTGCACAAGGGCTGAGGAGTGCAGGCACACGGCAAAGGATTGGTGGGCAGCTCCACCCACAGCCCTGGCGTGGTATCCACTAGGCAAAGCCAGCTGGGCTCCTGAGTCAGGTGGACTTTTATGTCTAGCTGGAGGATTGTATATACACCGATCAGCACTCTGTGTCTAGCTCAGGGTTTGTGGATGCACCAATTAGCACTCTGTGTCTAGCTAAAGGTGTGTAAACTCACTTATCAGTGCTATGTGTCTAGCTAATCTAGTGGGGACTTGGAGAACTTTTGTGTCTACCTGAAGGATTATAAATTCACCAATCAGCACCCTGTGTCTAGCTCAAGGTTTGTAAACACACCTATCAGTGCTCTGTGTCTAGCTAATCTGGTGGGGACTTGGGAGAACTTTCATGTCTAGCTGGAGGATTGTAAATGCACCAATAAGCACTCTGTGTCTAGCTCAGGGATTGCAAATGCACCAATCAGCACTCTGTGTCTAGCTAAAGGTTTGTAAATACACCAATCAGCACCCTGTCCAAAAGGACCAATCAGCTCTCTGTAAAATGGACGAATCAGCACTCTGTGTCTATCTAAAGGTTTGTAAATACACCAATCAGCACCCTGTCCAAAAGGACCAATCAGCTCTCTGTAAAATGGATGAATCAGCTCTCTGTAAAATGGACCAATCAGCAGGATGTGGGTGGTGTCAGATAAGAGAATAAAAGCAGGCTGTTCCAAGGAGCAGGGGCAACCCACTGTGGTCCCCTTCCACACTGTGGAGGCTTTGTTCTTTCACTCTTTGCAATAAATCTTGCTGCTGCTCACTCTTTGGGTCCACACTACCTTTATGAGCTGTAACATTCACCGTGAAGGTCTGCAGCTTCACTCCTGAGGCCAGCGAGACCACAAACCCACCAGGAGGAATGAACAACTGCTGACGGGAGGAACAAACAATTCCTGATGGGAGAAACTAACAACTCCAGACGCATGGCCACTCACCTCAAAGGTCTGCAGCTTCATTCCTGAAGCCAGCGAGGCCACGAGCCCACCAGTAGGAAGAAATTCCAAACACATCCGAACATCAGAAGGAACAAACTCTGGACACACCACCTTTAAGAACTAACACTCACTGCGAGGGTCCGCAGCTTCATTCTTGAAGTCAGTGAGACCAAGAACCCACCAATTCCGGACACACCATGTTAACTGTATGTGCAAAACAGAGCCATGGGACCTCTGGAAGTCTGACCAACCTATTTCCAAGTAAGGTCACATTCTGAGTTCCAGGTGGATATGAATCTTGGGGTGGACATTATTCAACCACGCACAGTCAGTGGCTGAGGAGTGTTTATCCCGGTTGGGATAGCCCCAAATTCTATAGTGTCCTTATTGTAGAGGTCACGTGGCTCAGTGGAGAAAGTGTTTAGATGGATCAGGGAATGTGTGTGGATGAGGTGGAGCTTGAATGAAACCTTGAAGTGCAGGTAGAATTTGGCTTGATAGAGGGGACAGAGTAGAATGTCCTGAATCATAGAGATGGGAAAAATTCATGAGCAAGGATTATGAATCCATAGCTCTAATTTGAAAGACCCCTTCCTCAGACTGTGGTTCCTGTGGACATGTGTAGTCAGGACAGTGTGAGGGTACCATTCCCAAGTGCCAGCCCCTCTGCATGGCTGGGAAGAGTGGTTGTGTGAAAAGAAAATGTGTGTGAAAAGAAAATGTGTGTGTATGCAGGGGCTGCGGCAATAAGGAATTTCTTTCAAATATTGAATATGTCTTGTCTGTCTCCTTGCAAGAAAGAAGTTGGGGATAATAGCAAGAGAGGATTTTTATGCTTTAATCATAAAATCTTAAGACAGGAGATGGATAATGCCCACCAAAAATAGATATGAGAAGGCCAAAGTTGTAGGTCAAATTTAGATGTAGATGTCTTTGGCTTAAATCCAAAGGAGAAATATAAAATCTTGATCATTATTATCTGCAGGTTTTTTGTTTTTGTTTGGAACATTTATTTATTTAGCCATCATTAAGATTTGTATACCTGTTTAAACTTATCTCCCAAATGTCCTAATAATTACAGATTTACAGCCTCCTAAAGACCTGTAATATTGTTTGGGTGCTCCAGTTATTCGCTTAATCATTTTAAAGAAACTGAAGCATGGCTCTACATGCAAAAAATCACTGGAGAAGATTTTGCCCTGCTTCATATAGGACCAGTTCAGTATTTCCTTTTCCTTTACGTAGCTTCTTTTCTCTGTATATAGATCAAATCCTTTTTAAAAGTATCTCTAAGTCCTAGTCCTCAAAGTCTAATAGAGAAGTTCTAGAAAATTGTCTCCAGAAATAGTTAACTTTCTATTCACCCTACTAATTTAAGTTAGCCATGCCCACATTTACCCATGTTGTTTGTTCTACCATAGCATCCTTTTGCTTCACTATGACTACAACTTTATTTAGTTCAGTGTGCTTTTGATCATGGATGTCATCCACAGTGCTCCTGTGCAGCCACTGAAAATTTCACCTGGAACCTCCAGATCATGTAGGAATGAGTCTTCTGCCTGTTACTGTTTTTTATAATAAATCTCCTCATATTTTGATGGCAAACTTTGGGCTTCAGTCGCAAAATCGTCTTTTGTTCCAGGGTTCTGCAGGAGGGAATAAAGACACACTATCCATGTTTAAATTGACAAGCCTAAACAAAGTAGGAAAATAGAGAGTTGAGTAAAACCAGAAAGAACCTAAATATGATCATTGTATTAAAAAAAAAGGAAAAAAAAACAGAAAGAACCTATATGAAATTTTTTAAAAAAAGTGATTAAAAGGGGGTATATTTAGGAGTAAGTCATAGGCACTGATAATCACAACACAGGCTGGATGTAAATACCTGTTACTATTGTCCTGGTGCTTATTGTTACTGGTGGCCTCCTGTGGAATCTTCCTACTGCCTGAATTCTCTCAAGCTCTGGGGCCGCTGGTCTGCTACTTATTTCTCTGTGATGGGCTTCTGGAAAAGAGGGGTCTTGCTTCCTAAAGTGCTGAGCAGCTTTTCTGTTTGAAGAAAGCTGCTACCTCTACTTTGAGAATGATTTTACGTAGAAACTCTTTAAGGGGTCTCTCTAGTTTGTAAGTTTGAAATGGACCCTGAAGACTTTCTGAGAAAAGCTTTGGAACACTTGTGGCAGATTATCTTTTCTTCCACAGAGGCTGAAGATAAATGAAAGACAACAGAAATCAGAGCTAAATGATGCTTTTTAGCTAAAATTAGTATTAAAAGTTTTGGGAATTTGGAGGCCTTTAATAAGTGAAGAGTATTTGAAATACATTGGCCCAAATATGAAATCAGTGTTCAGTTTTTTTTTTTTTGAATCAAGATCAAGAGAATTGTGTATTATAAGTTCTGTGGGGTCAAGGTCTAGGCCCACCATGTAATACATCTTTAGCCCCGGTTCAGTGACTGGCATATAATAAACCCTCAATTGATATTTGGTGACTGACTGAATCAATGAATGACAAAATGAATGCCTTCTGAGATCTGCACATAGTTGGCTTTTATTGGCCGATGGGAAGGACAGTTGTAGATCTTTCATCATTTTTTAAATTCCACTATTAGGAATTTATTTCATTTTAAACATTGCCCTTTCTTTCTCATACCTTCTATTGAAACACAAATACCCTGCATGGGGTGACTTACTAAGTCTCTCATGCCTCTGATGTTTTAGTGTGAGTGCATTCATGAAAGTGGATGGTGGGGGGATGATAAAGGTAACATGTTGCAGAAAAGGGAGGCCAGAACACAGGAAGCCAATTGACCAATCCAGGTATTTTTCCTAGGGATGGCCTTGTAAGACAAACCCTGCCCCAGCTGCTGTAATCATTCCTGGGAACACTTGCAGCTTTTGGAAAGTAACACAAATTAAGGAGAGAGGAGAAAGGTAGCTGGAGAGGGAATGTCTTTAAATTCTGACCTAGTTTTGTATGAATAAAATGTTTTTATTTCTTAGGCAACATTTTCCCCAGCAGGTGAATTATAACTAACAACATATAATTTTAAGCTAACGTTCTTTTTGCTAAAGGCCTCAGTCATAACAGGTGTTATTAAGGGTAATAAGTACTTAGAGAGTAAGATTGAACAGTTCTTTTCTTGGAACATTCATGGAAGGTCCAGTTAATGTAGTTGAGAATTCTGTTAAGTATCATATTTTCCAGTTCATGGGGAACACCATGATCTGTAAGTGATCTTATAGTGTTTGGGTTTGGGTAAGGATGATTTCTGGTAGATACACCTAAAAACACTTAGTCCAGTAAATGATTATGCCCTTGAAGGTGATGACACTGGGTTTAAGGCAAATGGATATTTACATGTAGGAATTGAATCTGTGGTGCTATATGCTATTAGGCTCCTGAAAAGAGAGAGAAAGCCTATACATTTTCTGCTTAGAATAGGGTGTAAGGAGGGGGAGGGCTGGGAGCTGGGAACCAGATGGTCAGCCTTCTTAAACCCAATAGTAGTGCTCTGAAAGTGCCCTTTATGAGCACCTGTTCTTGCTAGAAGATTCCTGTGACCATTTTTTTTTTGCTTTCTCCCTGGGCCTGGGTCTCCGGGGTACATGGCATTGAAAGAGGGGCAGGCATAGTATGCTGGTCAGGTCTGCCACATCCAGCACTTGCAGCCTAAAGAATATAGGACTATTGTAAGAGTCATTTATTTTAGTGTTACTTTATTGGTTTTAAAAATAAACACCATTTAAGTTAGTTATAAAGGCTTCTCTTTTGACCCAGGGGACATACAGTCTTGTTGATGACCAGTTTATGTTCACATTGATACCAGATTGGTATCATTTATTTATTTAGCACACTGAGTGCCTATTATGACCTTTATTCGAGGGCTGAGTATACAGTTATGAACTAGGACAACAGGGTCTCTGCACTCTTAGAGCTTATATTTTAGTGGAAGTGATAGGCAATGAACAATAACAATGATACAGAGGTAACATTTGAGAAATGGTTTCTGCCTTGGAGGAGTTCTCAGTGTAGTTGGAGAGACTAATATATCAGCACATACTTATCATCATATCAATATAGAGATATGGTATCATCAACTCAGAGGATCTTTGTGAATCTCAACTTGGACATGGTGTCTAGTTTGCCCTGTTATAGGGTACCTCTGGAAACTTTTTCTTATTTTTTTTCCATCCCCTTATGATGATGTCATCACTTAACCTCACTGTAGAAATTAGTATTTTGCCTGGGGCTGGTGGCTCACACCTATAACCTCAGCACTTTGGGAGGCTGAGGTGGGCAGATCATCTGGGCTTAGGAGTTCAAGACCAGCCTGGGCAACATGGTGAAACTCTGTCTCTATCAAAAAAAAAAAAAAAAAAAAAAAAAAAGCAAAAATTAGCTGGGCTTGGTGGCATGTGCCTGTAATCCCAGCTACTTGGGAGGATAGACTGAGTCCAGGAGGCGGAAGTTGTGGTGAGCTGAGGTCTAACCACTGCACTCCAGCCTGAGAGACACGGTGAGACCCTGTCTTAAAAAAAAGAAATTAGCATTTTGATGAAATAGGTCACTGTCATTGAGTGGCTGGCTGACTAGCTTGCTGTTACACTAGAGGATGTGAGAATATTGAACCAGTTTTCACTGCTGCTGATCTTTGCCAGTTTTCAGGTCCCAGCTCAGATCCCATCTATCAGGGTGGCCTCTGGCCGCCCAATCTCTAGACAACCTCCCCAAGCCCCTTAGTTATTCTCCTTGCTTATCCCAAGGTGTTTATAAAAAAGGAGAGGTGAGAAAAACATAAAAATAATCATAAAAATTAGGTAAGGATATAAAACGCTACAAATAATTACAAATTGTTTTATGCAGCACTAGTGAAAAAATAGGTTTCTTATCCTTTTAATTTTATATTTTTAAAGAATTCCAACCTTGGAGAAGAAGATTAGGCCTTTTATATATGTGTGTGTATATATCTTTAAATCATTAGACAAGAAAATAAAGGTCCTAAAATGTTAACAAGATTTATGAACACAGGAACAAGGTCTTATAGAGGCGATTGAAATATGTGACAACCATTAGCATTTCAGAGTAGTGATGAGCTAGTTGTATAGATTGATGTACCTAAAAATTAGACAAGCCATATTAAAAGCTGAGATCATTCAGGCTTAGGAGCAGCTGAATATGAGCAATTACGAAGCAGTTAAGCCATTAAATAAAACTGAAGATCTTGTGAACCGCCAGAGCAAAAAGGCACCTCCGTGTGACCAAGAGCTTTATCACCAACACTCTCATCTTAAAAACATAAACATTAGGAAATGTTGGTGCCAAGGGCAATGGAGAGGCTCATTAAAGACAAACTGTGTCACATGTTGCTCAGGACAGCAATCTCATGCAGAGAAAGCCATCTCTAACTGGGCACACCAATTGCGTGAGCAGAATGTGGGGATAAAGTGATTAAGACCAGCCTTTTGGTGTGGGGCCGAAACGGAGTCTGAACATTACAGAGCCAGCCCTGTGGAAAATGGCTTACCTGGCTTCTGTCATGCTCATGTAATTGTACATTCAGACTGGCTGCCTTCATCAACTCATCCCTCCTGTGAAAATGATTGTAAACATGGGCAATGTTTATGTGAAAATGTTTATTCTATTCCCATTCTGTTTGGGTGTTAGGCACTGTAGCATGAGAGGGTTTCAAGAACATACTATATGAGAGAAAATAATCCTAAGAACATCTGCTCTTTCCCCTAGTCACTGTGACTTGGCTACATCATTTGATAGTAAATAAGATTATTCCATGAAGAAAAGGCTGAGCCAATTTTAGAGTGGGTCTGGCCTATGCAATAATGCTGTGTCTATATACATAAGTCGTTTTGAATAGCTTAATTGGTTGTCAATAGAAACATCTAATATTTATTAAGAATCTGCCATGTGCTAGGCATGGAGTAGGAACATTTACATATTTATTCAGGAGAAGCAGGGTATTGAAGTAGCAAGGGCACAACAATTAGAGCTTTAGTCTTGGCATGATCTCTAACTAGTGGGGGTTACTAAATAAGTCATTTAAAGCACTCAACAAATGTAAGGAAGGAAAGCAAATTCTCCAGACCTGTGTTTATTTTACTGTTTAAAATTGTGTGTGTGTGTGTGCGCGTGCACGCGCATATGTGCACAAATGTGTCTAGAAGAAATTATCTTTTATATTCCTTTCAACACTAAAGTTCAATGGGCTGCACATGTGTACAACTTTATTTATATTTTTGACCCTTTTGCTATTTTGTGGGCAATATACTTTCCATGTGCAGTATTCTCTTTCCTCCACATTCAAGTCAGTCATCAAATTCTACTTTAATTCATCTTCAAAGTATCTCTCAAATTATTTCCTTTCAACCAAACAATTTGTATCAGGAAACCCTGTAGTTAGGAGCGCAGGTTCTAGAGTAGAACAGATTTGGGTTCAAATTCTTCCTTTGCTACTATTAGCTATGTGACCTTGTGATCTTTATTTTTTATTTAAACTGTCTGAAATTCCACTTTCTAATCTTTAAAAGGGGGTGATAACATTTACACTGCAGGATTGTTGTGAATATTTGATGAGAAGTGCATTTTAAATGCTTGGTAAAATATATGGCGCAAAAACTCAATATTAGCTAGTCCTTTTACTGATATAATAGCAGTAGTTATATTAATGTACTGCCATCACTACTGTTACTCTCACCCTACCGTCCGCTTTCTTTAGCTTGGGTTGCTATGATAGCCCTGTAGCTAATATTCCTAACTCCATTCTTTGAACATTTGCTACAATAAGTAACTATACTACATGGTAGACTGTTTTATTTTGGAAAGTTTCTATTGCTATATATTCAGGTTCATTAAGGTTTTCTTCTGCCGTGTCTAACCTGTTCATTTTTGTAGTGTATTTTTTGTAACCTCAGACACTGTATTTTTCATTTATAGAAATTCGAATTGGGTTTATTTTGTATTATCCATGTCTCTTAACTTGTTCATGTTTTCCTCTACCTTAGTGGTTCTCAATTGGAGGTGATTTTGCCCCACAGCAGACATTTGGCAATGTCTGAAGATATTTTTGGTTGTCTCAACAGGGCTGGGATGCTACTGGAATCTCATGGGTAGAGGTCAAGGGTGTTCCTGAGCATCCCGTAATGCACAGGACAGCCTCCACAACAAATAACTATCTGGTCCAAAATGTCAGCAGTGCCAGGGTTGAGAAGCCCTGCACTGCCTTCTTGTACATATGCAATATAGTTAGAGTAGTTGTTGTAATGTCTTTGTCCATTTGTCTTACCATCTGTATCATCTCTGAGTCAGTTTCTATTAATTGGCTTTTCTCTCATTATGCTTTTTGCATGTTTGGTAATTTTTTACTGGATGCCATCTACTGTGAATTTTATCTTCTTGGGTACTGGATATTTTTGTATTCTTTTAAATATTCTTGAGCTTTGTTCTAGACACATTTAAGTTACTCACAGACAGTGTGATCCTGTAGGCGTGTTTTTAAACTTTTTCAGCTGGGCCCAGAGTAACTTCTAATTTAGGGAACATTTTTCCCCACTACTGAGGCACTAGGTGGATGAGTACTCTACCTGATGCCCTGTGTATTGTGAGCTTTTCCACTCTGATGGAGGGAAGCATGAATTCTTTCTAGAGCTGTGTGGGCACTGTGGATTGCTCCTTATCAGTGGCCTTTATCTGTCCTGAGTAGTTTCCTACACAGGAAGCATGCTGGTCAGTGCTCAGCAGAAAACACAGAGGAACCCACGGAGACCTCCAGGGTACTTACTGTCTGTGCAGCTCTTTCCTCTCTGGTCCTGTGTGCTGTGAATTCTAGCCATCGTGGTCTCCCTCTCTGAACATTCGACTCTACCTCCTCAACTCAGGGAGAAAGCCAGGTTCTGTTTGGGCTTCCTCCATTTGGTGTAGCTTTGGAAGTCTTTCCAGGCAATAAAAGGGAGAAATCAAGGTGGAACTCACCTGGTTTGTTTCCCTTCTGTCAGGGATCACTGTCCTGCACTCTCTGTTGTCCAATATCTGAAAACTGTGTTTTCATATGTTTAGTTTATTATTTAAAGTTATTTAAGGTGGGAGGGTAAATCTGGTCCTCAATACTCCATTATTGAAGCCCACAGTAGACTTTTAAGAAGGATCCAGACAGTGCTGTATATTATATTCAAAACAGAATCATATTTTGTTTCCACAGCTGTGCTTCTAGAAGCATGTTCTGTCTTCAGAATCTGGTTGGCATCAATGCTGAGATCTAAACCACAAGGTATACATTTACCAGACCAACCTCTGAACTTTTCTATGTTGATTCTCTTCTGTTCCCTTTCTCCTCTTGGGATTCTTCTTTTTGAGAATCTATGCTTCAATACATCAGCTGTTCCAGTTTGAAGCCTTTTACTCTCCTGGATCCTATACTTGTACAATTAATTTGGGCCTTTTTCTTTGGTTTGCTTTTTGCCCTTTTCAGCAGTCAGGTCCCAAAGTTTATGTATGGCTCAATAACTCACATATCTGTTTGTTGGTTACAATACAACTTAATGGTGTGTTTATATTGCTGTATTTAATTAGCTTTGAAATTCCTAACAGAGGTATCCATTTTCTGCCCTCAGGACATGCTAACATTTTAATTACCACTTGTGTATTAAAGAATTATTTCTTTACATGTTTCTAGTAACTTTTTTTCTTGAAGTCTTTCATTAAGATACATTTATTGAAAAGGAGGGAGGCAAGAAACATAATGAGAACTGGGAAATAAAAGCAAAATAAAATACAACTGAGTCCCAAGTTCCAGTGCTTGCCAGCTGTCCCATTACTATTTCTCTTGGTGGCATGATGTTTGCACATTTTCCAAAGCTGGAGAAATGTTAGCTTTCCATGGCTTATGGTTACTAGCCTGGAAGTTACTAATGCCAATACTGTTATGCTATATCTTGGGTAAGCTGGATCTGGTAAGGGGTTTGTTATGCTGCTATATGTAGTATGATGCTTGACAATAAAGCCCTGGATTTGGGTTGAGTGGCTCATGAGATTAGAGATGGGAAATGTGGAGTCTTTCATCTTTCATTTCTCAGTTTAGGGCCAATCAAGGAGACATTGGGTTTAATGACCTCCATTTAGAGGATCCTGTGAAATAAGCTGTTGCTGTCAATCCTACTTTTAATGAACAAGAATCCCCGTAATTCAGTGCCACATGGTATCCCTTTTTACATAGGGTTGATAAATGGGCTGTGAATGGAATGGTTTCTGGAAACAATTTATATACAATTTATCCCCCGTCCTAAGAGCTTAGGCAATTTGATAGAAAGAAGTGTAACCAAACTTCATTACTGATCCAGATATGTGATTTGGAGTTGTTCCAAGATTGTTAGGCTTACATGGAGAATGGGGCCATGATAGGAGGCAAGAACTGTGAGAGTCAAAGGAAGCTGGACTCCATCATCGGCCTGATAGCCTAGAGAGCACTATGGAAAGGGTGAGCAGTCTTCAGGCCAAGGACACATGAGGGCCAAGGACAGGAAGATGGAAAAACACTGGGCACAGACTTGAATAACAGACTTAATATACTAGTAATAGAGAGTTTGAAACTGAGGCGCTCCTTCTTGACAAAAAGTCTCTTACATTTTTCTCTTCAGTAGGTGAAGGAAGCCAATGCTATGTTCTGGATATGGTTTGTCCCACCAAAATTCATGTTGAAATTTAATTGCCAATGTATTGGTGTTAGAAAGTGGAGCCTTTATGAAGTGATTAGGTCATTCATACGAATTGATGTCAGACTAGATTGGTTCTTGTGGGAATGGATGAATTCCCTTGGGACTAGATTAGTTTCCTCCAGGGTTGGTTGTTGTAAAGGGAGGTTGCCTATCATGTTTTGTTTTGTTTTTTTTTGCATATACTTTGTTCACCTTCGTTTCTTTGTCATGTTTTGATTCAGCATGAGGCCCTCACCAGACTCCACCAGAAGTGGTCACTCAATATTGAACTTCCCAGCCTTCAGAACTGTGAGCTAAACAAACTTTTTGTCTTTATAAATTATTCAGTCTTGAGTATTCTGTTACAGCAACACAAAATGAACTAGGGTGGCCAATTTAAGAAAATAGCATCTAGGTTAAGCAGCAAAACGAGGGCAAAATGACAAATGTTGAGAGATCCCAACATACCTAAATTTAAATGGCTTGGATTCAACTCTGTCTCCTTGGGAGAAAAGGAAAGAGAAAAGAATAATTTAAATGGGGGGAGTGATTCTGTTTGCCATATTACCTAATGAATGAGCCTGAGATGGGAGATATGAACCCAGGATGTCTCCTAGTATGGTCTCAGTTCTTATGTGCATCTCACGTGGAGTATCTGTGTGTACCATGAGTGATTTGAATGTTTAATAAGATAATTTTCAAACAACATGGCCACTCAAAGCAAACTAACAATTTCATCTGATGGTCAATGAAAGAATGAGGGAAAATGGGATTATGTGTCTTCCTAATGGATTTTTTTGTAAGGATAATTTTGATTCTCTATGATTTTTGTCTCAAGTGCTGACCCTAGAACACAATGAAACTACACTGGAATGGCATCATACCTACCACATGGTTGGCATTCAGTAAATATTGGTTTAATGAATATATAAATATCAGAACAGAGTGACAGGGGACGCTGTTTCTAGAAAATTCAATAGCTCTGCTAAAAATGTCTCTGAGGATTATCCCAGCCACCATATGTATATGTGTGTCATCTATCTATCTATCTATCTATCTATCTATCTATCTATCTATCATCTATCTATCAATCTATCATTCTTTCCAAAATATAGTTGTTGTTACTACCCAAGCTGGGAAACTAAAGGATGGCCTTGGTAAATTTTGGTAAAATGTGAGTTGTAATACCAAGTGGTTGATTTTGTGACTTGCTCATCTTTGGTTTAAAATAAATTTGAAGCACTCATTAAAATGAATAAATCAAAGAGCAGTTGTTAAAAGCATATATTTTATAAGTGGTCCATATAGATAGAAATTGACCTTGTGAAGTAGAATGAGCAGTGGAACAGGAGCCAAGAGGTTCATTCTAAGCCCTCTGTTGACTCTCCAAGCTGACTGACCTTGGGTAAGCTGCAATATTTCTATCCTTAGTCTCCTCTTCTGTAAAGCAAGAGGGTTGGGTCAGGACAATCTCTGAGGCTCTTCAGCATTTAAAAGTTCTATGATGAATTTTAAAAAATCAACCTAGTACTTCAGCAGACTAAAACGTCAAGTGCTTAAGGGATCAATTTCCTTTTTCAGAGTTCTTTAGCATTGTAACTTGGTATTAACAGAAGGGGCCAATATTTAAGAGCTAAGGTTTCCACCTAGATATCTAATTTGCACCTGGTGAGCAAGACGTGGCAATACTGTTTGGAGGTCTTTTCTTAATTCAGTGGTAGTTTTTAAACTTTAGGGTGTATAAATATTGACTAGGAGGCTTGATAAAAATTTACATTCTAAGTAGGGCTCAGGAATCATAATAGTTAGGAATGCCCTAAGTAGTTCTGAAGTCATTGTCCCTGAGTTCATTTTGAGAAACACTGATTTAAGGTATAAATAAAATTGTCTTAGGAGAGGAAGAAGCTCAAGAAATAAGTTCAGTCTATCCTCAAAGATAGAATGAGTTTACCCTCAATGTCTACCATAGAAAGGCATTCCACAGGCCGGGCGCGGCAGCTCATGTCTGTAATTCCAGCACTTTGGGAGGCCAAGGCAGGCAGATCACAAGGTCAGGAGTTCAAGACCAGCCTGGCCAAGATGGTGAAACCCCGTCTCTACTAAAAATACAAAAAAATTAGCCAGGCGTGGTGGTGGGCACCTGTAGTCCCAGCTACTCAGTAGGTGGAGACAGCAAATTGCTTGAACCCAGGAGGCGGAGGTTGCAGTTTGCTACTGCACTCCAGCCTGGGCAATAGAATGAGACTTGGTCTCAAAAAAAAAAAAAAAAAAAAAAAAAGCATTCCACAAAGTCCTAGTTTTAACATATTCAGGTATTTAAAAATTCCTTCTTTGTGTTTCACAAGCCAATTCTGTTTCACTTTTATAGTTGCTTTTCTTTGTTGGCCTTAATACTTTTACTACAAATTCTTATGTGATCATAAAATCTTGAAGTTGAAAGTGATGTAAAGAAATGGTGTTATTCAGTCCTCTGCTTTCTTACTAAATGAGAATTAAATAAAATTAAAAATAAAATAAAATGATTTAAAGGCTAAATAAAAAACCTGTTTGGTAAAAGATCTCAGATGCATTCTGGAGCATGCATAAAACTAGACAAAAATGAGGAAGTTATTAGAGATGTTTCAAGACACAGAATTTTCCTAGTCAATTATCCTCAGGGAGTCATCTTCAAACAACTATCTGGGAGGTAGATAGGTAAAAGATAGGTAAGTAAAACCTGCTCTTGGGGATTTGGGCGATATATACAGGGCCAGTAGGTTAAGTGGGGAAAGGAAAGTGAGAGGATTAAGTCTAAAAGCTCTTGCTTGCTAGTGCTTGGTTAAAGACTCTAGCTAGCCAGTGTCTAGGCCTTGGGGCTACAGATTGTACATCAGGACCTGAGAATTGCTTTCAATGTCAGGCATGGGTCATAACTCTGCCTTAAGGTTTGGTAGGGATGCATGAGAGGTGGTGGTAGAGAAAAGAGCTTGTCAATGCTCTTTGCCATAAGCATGCATGGGCATGACCCTAAAAGTTGGGTGGTTTATTCTGGCTTCCTTGCCACCCTTCTTCCAGTGGGAAAGCTCTGTAGAAATTCACCATCTCCTAGAGGTTACATAGATGACTGGCCTTAGTATCATCACAGGGGGTTGATAATGTGCAAGGAAGTGCTTGTTCTCACTCTTCTACCCTTCTGACCCCCACAAATATATCCCAATAGCAAGACTATTTTTACTGTCTAGTCTGAACTTCATCTTTGATTTTAAATTAAACGACATAGCAATGGAAGAAAATGGAGTTGGAATGGAAACTCTGCTTAGGGAAAATAACCAAAAGAGGCCAGATGAGGCTGGCCCAGGATGTCAAAAGTAAACTTCCGTGTTGACGGTCTCAGGTTGGTGTTTTCAGAAAACATTTACCACCTCCTTTGTTCTTTTTTTTAACATGAAGCAAAATCACATTTCTTTAAAAGTTTTTTTTTCTGAAGCACTATTAAGAGAGCCTTAAAAAGAAACACCTTCCACTGGTTTGTTAAACACTATGTGTGAAGTCATTAAGTTTATCCTTTGCTCCATAGCTCTGCACTTATTCAGAATTTATCCTCATGATACTTGTCCTAATAGTTTTAGAGTTTGTGTTGAATTAAAACAAATAACCTGACTAAATAATTCCAAAGTAGATGTGTTTCTACAGATCCCTTTTCCTTTAATGAAATAAATTTTTTTCTCAATTCTAATATTAATGTTATGAATAATAAGTAATATTTAACTAAAATGCATTTGATAAATTAATACTGAGGGAAAGACCCTTTTCCTTTCCCCACTTTGCACTGAAGAAAAATCAGTGGCCTCAAGTTCAAGGTACATTTTTTCCCAAATTTGTGAAACTCTAGCTAGGTCTTGTGTTCCCTTATCTCTTGTCCCACAGTTTCCCATCGATGCCTTTAACACAACTCTTAATACAAGTGCTGTAAGAACATAGTATAGCAAGGAAGGCAAGTGTATAAGCTAAAACCTAAAGGCTGGCCGGGCACTGTGGCTCATGCCTGTAATCCCAGTACTTTGGGAGGCCAAGCTGGGAGGATGGCTTGAGCCTGGGAAGTCAAGGCTGCAGTGAGCCATGATCAAACCACTGCACTCCAGCCTGCGTGACAGAGCGAGACCCTGTCTCAAATAAATAAAATAAAATAAAACCTAAAGGCTGAAGTTCAATCCCAGCTCCACCACTTACCATTTGTGTGACTTTAGGCAAGTTAATTAACTCCCCGAGACTCAGTTTCTTCCTCTGTCAAATGAGGGCATCGCTAGTACTGACCTGAGAGGGCTGGTATGAGGATTCAGGGAGATAATCCACGTAGGATGCTTTGAACACTGCCTGGCATATATTGGAGGCTCATTAAAGGTTAGCTAGCTATAATAATTAATTGTGTGGCTCCTCCTCTACACTGTGAAATCCCACTGGAGCCAATATCAACAATTGTGTTTATTTTTCTAGATCCTGGCCCATATGTGGTTCTCAATAGATGTTGAATGGATAAATGCCTTACTCTTAGTGACAGTGTGTAATCCAGCTTGCAAAACAAAATAAGCAAACACCATCCAAGCCTCACAGCTAATATTATGGAGTATCTGCACCAAGAACACAATAGATGCATGTTATTCCCAACAACACTACCTTGTGTGTGGCAGAAGAAACAATGGAGGTTAAACAACACATCCTCTGCCTCCATTCTCCACTTCTTCCAGGACCTGCTGAGCATACGCCAAGTTTCAATATTTAGGAAAAGATGTAAAGGACATCAGGTTGACAGAAGGCTGTGATAGGATTGTGGAATTTGTTGCCAGGAGTCCTCCAATTCCCTCACATCAGAGATGTGACTCTCTCCCTAGTGACTCTGTGGTTGATCTAGAAACATGCGACGAGGAGTTGGAAGGTCTGGAACCATTACCCAACACACCTGATTTTCTGACAAAGACTATTGTGTGCAAACATGCATAATGGAAGATAGAGTGATAATCTGCTGGGTAATCTTAATCAAGAAAGGAAGGGAGGTTGGGTTACACAAAGACCCTCCCAGAAAAACTACTGACTAAAGGCCCTAAGCAGCAAACTAGGGTTCTCACCATCAAGGCCCTGGGCTGCTGTAGGGTAACAGAAATGCTTTGGCTTTGAGCTAGAGGGAAAGTGCTGCTTAGTGGTCTGGAGCCATGGCTGTGGAGTCAGAAAAAGCGGGTTCTAATCCCAGCTCTGTGACTTACTAGCTCTGGATAATATCTTCAGTACCTCAAGCCTCTGTTTTCTCAATTTTAAAATGCAGATAATAATACCTACTTTGCAGAATTGTTGTGAGGATTATATGAAAAAATTATTGTAAAGGATTTAGTACACAATATTCAATTATTGGCAGATTATCCCTACGGTCTTTGGAAACTTCATTAGATGTGATGTTTGGAGCCTCATTTTTTATATTTGTAAATCGATGCAATAATCTATAATGTGCAAGACATGTGAGTGTTAAATGACATAATGAATGTAAAATTTCAATCAATGTTTTTTTGAAAACACCTACCGTTGTCCAGGTGTGTTGGCATCTTCCCCTCTCTCCTCCATGCCTCTCTTTCTCCTCCCTGTGTTTTCTTGTTTAGTTCTCTCTACCCAAAAGTCATGAACCTCAGACTATCCACTGGTGATCCAATGCTTCATCTTGGTGTGCCAATGCAAACCTTATGTTTTTCTCAGTGCGCGGGACTTCTCTTTTTATTCTCTCAGTCAGAACTCACGGTTCTCTTAGTGTTCATCGTATGTGGGTATCAGTCAGGAAAGCGACCTGATTAAAGCAGTTCACAATGAGACTAGATAATGGCTAAATTAATGCAGAGGCAGTTGCATTTTACAACTCATGCTAGGAGAAATATTCTTACTTGAAAAAAAAAACCCATAGAATCTGTTAAATCAAAGACATCAGCAATATCTATAGCAAGATAAAGGTAAAGAAGAAATATTTTGTGGAAGAAATACCTTGAAACATTGTACCTTTCCTCCTCTGGTAACATGTTTTTCTCAACACATACCAAAGAAGGAAATGAGGCAGCATCCCCACTTCTGAAAGGTTGCTGCTAGCAAGAGTAGTGTTTTCAAGGTGAAAGTGGATGTAGATATTTATATTTGGGTCTCTTCTAGGTCCAAGTGGCTCCCATTGGTATGCCTTCTACAGGATTATACTTTGTAAGATCCCATTTTTGGAGACAGCCCCAAGTACCAAAAACATAGACTTCTTTCCTTGAGAGCACAATGGAACCCTTTATTTTTGTCTTGGCTGGAAATGAAAGGGAATGCTTCCAAATGTTTCAAATCCTCAGATGTCTTTAGTTTGGATGGACTAATATGAAAGATGAAGGCTAGCGGGGGTGTGATTGAAGTCTATAAAGTCACAAAAGGTCTGGAAGAGTGAATACAGACTTGCTCACCAAATCTCTGAAAGCTAAAGCCCTGGTCAATGCCTTAAAGCTTAAAGGGCTAACTCATTGCACTTAGCTGCAGCTTTACAAATAGTTTAGTGATACAAAAGAAATGCTGTAGAATTCTAAGAGGGTGCTTAACAAATTTGTGGATGTTTACCTCAAGACATGCTAACAGGTGGACATGGGATTTGTTTATGTTTCACACTGAATCTGCAATTGAAAGACTTGGATTAGAATAATTCCAAGAGTCTCTGATATTCTGTGGCTCTATATATAATTAGTGAAAGTTATGAGATGCCTCGGGGTGTATCCCTTCCTCCTTCCTCTAAGGGGTTGAAATTCTGTAAGGAAAAAAAATGCTTCGTGTCCAATTTGGAAACTACCTGTTGAATCCAAAGGGTCTAAGCCTTCAGGATCCTTATATTTTCATGAGATGAGTTTATCCTGAAATGAATGTCCTTTAAACTAATTTATGAAGTCTTTTTTTTTTTTTTGAGGCAGAGTTTCACTCTTGTTGCCCAGGCTGGAGAGCAATGGAGTGATCTCAGCTCACTGCAAACTCCGCCTCCCGGGTTCAAGTGATTCTCCTGCCTCAGCCTCCCGAGTAGCTGGGATTACAAGCACTCACCACCACACCCAGCTAATTTTTGTATTTTTAGCAGAGACAGGGTTTCGCCATGTTGGCCAGGCTGGTCTCAAACTCATGACCTCAGGTGATCCGCCCTCCTCAGCCTCCCAAAGTGCTGGGATTACAGGCGTGAGCCACCACCCCCTGCCAATTTATGAAGTCTTAATTGCCCACGTTGTCAAGTGAAAAAGCAGAACAAGAGAATGTTCTCAATATCTGCTTCCTATTGCAAAGTGTTCCTGACTTTATCACATCCTTGAGATTTATCAGATGCTCCTGAAGAAAATAAGTTATTATTAGTAACAAATATATATACATTTAAGTTCCCATATATTTGTTTCTTGACCTACAGTAATTTTGTTAGTTTCAAAAAACATAGTGTTCAACTCAAGATGGATTGTGTGCTTGTTATAGTAAATGTATATTGATCTGATTAAAAATGCATTAATTTCTTTAAATTTCAATAACAATGGATTCATTTTCTGAAAGAAAGAGCTGGAAATGTGCAGTCACATAACCTGATAACCTTAGATAAGTGGTATTTAATATTTCTCAACAGGAAATTTTCCCCTTATACTTATAAAGCAAAAGTCTTCAATATTAAGTAATGTATGTAGTGCATATGAAGCACTTAGAAGAAATCTCTCTAATTTAACTCAAGGTCACATGCACACTGTTAGAGTAAAGAGGGAGTTGCAGAATTATCCAGGGAACTTGAAACAGTCTAGACAGTCAATCCAGATCATTTAAAAAGATATGTTAAAGATGCTCATAAGAGTAAGAGAGTTATCAGCTAATATGAAGATACAGTTTGGGGACAAATCAAATTTAGCAGTAAGAGCCTTGAGATCTTTGCTTGAAATCCATTTTATTAGAAACATGTACACTTAAAATATTTCCATAAATGGGAAATTGTTTAATTAATACTTTTTGTTTATTATACACACACATAGCCTTAGAAATATCTTTAAAGATAACCCAATGTCTGTGAATGCTTATTTAACTTTTTCTATGAAACTCATTACATTATGTAAAATATACCCCAAAAGAAGCATTTGCCTGGAAAGAGAAAGAAACCAGGATTCTCTCGTCAGATCTTCCAGCGGCTACATTTAGGCAAGTTCTTTATTCTTCTTCAGTTTTTTCACTTGCAAAATGAAGAAATTAAAGCTAGAGATACACTTAGAATAGATCTTCTAAGTATGGTTTAACATAAAGTCTAATAAAATATATCTGCACATGCTCATATCATACAGACACATAACAAATAAGTGTATAACAGTTAACTAATTGTATAACTGGGAGAACAACAAGTATATTAATAAATTATGCTTTTGTTTACTTTTCTCCTAAGGATAATTGCTCAGTAGCCCAGGCTTCCAATTAGTAGGAACTCATTCAATGGTTGTTGAATTGAATTGATTGTGACCCATAGTACATAAAAATGGGTTTGAATTATACCAAGTATGCTCGAATTTCACAAATCTTGCGTTCCACACTAGGAATCAGCCTCAGAAAGTATTTTCACTATTTTCATGGCTTGGATAAAGGTGGTAGATTTCACTAACAAATAGTTATCTCTGAGAACAGAAATGTGAACAAAATCACAGCTTGTATGTGAACCGATTCTCCTTTCCAATACAGACTGAACGCCAAATGTGTGAATATACATTACTAGTGCTCCGGCTCTCAGATAAGCTGACACACTAATTCTGCCAGTGGAATGTCACGCACTTGCCTTTCTCTCCATTCTCAATACTGTCATCATTTTCATTACTATTATCATCCTGGATTAGTCCCAGATGATTACTTGGCCCCAGAGCTGCACTGTTCAACACAGTAGTCACTAGCTACTGTGGCTATTTAGCCCTGAAAATGTGGATAGTTCAAACTGAGATGTGCTTTAAGTGTAAAACACACATTAGATTTTAAGGATGTAGTATAAAAAACATAAAATATCTCATTAGTCATTTTTTATATTGATTACATGTTGAAATGAGAATCTTTTGGATACATTGGGATAAATAAAATATGTTATTAAAATGAATTTTGCCTGTTTATTTTTACTTTTTAAAAATGTGGCTTCCAGAAAATGTAAAATTACATAAGTGGGCCCACATTTGTGGCTCATATTATGTTTCTGTTGAACAGTGCCACTCCCAAGTATCTGCTGAAAACTGATCTACCCCACATGCCTTTTCTTGGAAACTTTCAGTGGTACTTTATTCCCATCCATGGTCTACATGTTCATTTTAGTTTTCAGGGCCTTCTCTAACCTGCACCATTCCTACTCATGTGCTTTAGGAAAAATCCACCCTTTCCAATTTTTTTTTTTTTTTTGAGATGGAGTCTCACTCTGTTACCCAGGCTGGAGTGCTGTGGTACAATCTCGGCTCACTGCAACCCCCACCTCCCAGGTTCAAGCAATTCTCCTGCCTCAGCCTCTCGGGTAGCTGGGATTGCAGGTGCCTGCCACCACGCCCGGCTAAGTTTTGTATTTTTAGTAGAGACAGGGTTTCACCATGTTGCCCAGGCTGGTCTCGAACTCCTGACCTGAAGTGATCCGCTTGCCTTGGCCTCCCAAAGTGCTGGGATTACAAGCGTGAGCCACTGCGCCCGGCCCCTTTCCCTTTTTGAATGCATTTTTTGCTGCCCTTTTCTCCCCACCCCATCTGTGTCAGGGCCCTAAGCAGTTTCATTCATCAAACACTTATTGATTTTAGAGCTCTGAGCAAGGGGCTGTGTGAGGCCCTGGGGCTGCAGTACTGACCCTCTTTGAACACACAGCTTAATGTGAAGTCTAGTGGAAGCTAGAGACAGGTAAACAGAAAATGACAATACCCACGATGGAGTGGGAACAGGCTGCTGGAGGGCATATAGATGAGCTTCTAACTCAAGTTTTAGAGTTTAGAAAAGACTTGCCAGAGGAACTGATGGCCAAGCTGAGGCCTGAGGAATGGCTAGGAGCTTACTGGGCAAATGTCAGGTGAGATGGGGAAGGAAGAGCCTTTCAGACAGAGAGAAATGGGCCCAAGCCAAGCAAGAAGTGAGAGAACACTTAGGTCACTTAGTGAGAGGAATGGAGTGATATGGATGGGAAGGAGACATGGTGAGTGGAGAAGAGACCGGGAGGCTTGAGCTGTAGGTCAGAACTGGACAGATCATGAAGGCCATGCCCAAGGAGCTTGGTCATAGATTCCCTCCTGCATTTTCCCTCTTAGCTATCTGCTGTAGATTGATTCTATTCCTAGACCCAGTTCTCACCCCTTTCTGTGACCTTCCTCTTTGCCATTTGACATTGCAGTTCCTCTTACTAGACAGGCAGAGTCTGTTCTTCTCCCTTGATCTGGATTTGGGCATGTGACCTGCTTTGGCTAATAAGACGTTTGCAGACCTATTTTAAAAAGTGCTTGTGCATTTTGACTGTGTTTTTGCACTCTGCTGCTGTCATGAGAGGGATATGCCTAGGGTAGCCTACTAGTTCCAGAAGAGGAACGAAAGACGTGTGAGGGGAGCTGAGTCACCCTGGTCAACCTAGCCAAGGCCATGCTAGACCAGCCTATAGCCAGCCAAGCCCCAGATATGTGACACAACCCAGCCATGGTCAGCAGATCCACCTGACAACCTCCAATAGGCAAGCACTAAGCACTTATTTTGCATGTGATTATTTGTTAGTCAGTGTTATTATGGAAATGTAGAACTGAAACACTACCCAAATAGACTGCTCCTTGAGGGCAGGACCACATCTTTTCTATGTTTTTTTTTTTTTTTTTTTTTTTTACCAGTGTTCAATAAATAAACAGTAATTGATAGATTAGGTTAATAGATACTGTCAAGGATTTTAATACAGGTTGAGCATCCCTAATCTGAAAATTTGAAAACCAAAATTCTCTGAAATTTGAACATTTATGAACATCAACATGATATCACAAGTGGAAAAATCCCACACCTGACCTCAGGTATACAAGCTTTGTTTCATGCAAAAAATAATTAAGAATATTGTATGACATTATCTTCAAGCTACATGTATTAGGTGTATATGAAACAAATGAATTTCATCTTTAGACTTGGGTTCCCATTTTCAAGATATGTCATTATGTATATGCAAACATTCCAAAATTTGAAAAAAATTAAAAATCTGAAAAACTTTTGGTCCCAAGCATGTCATATAAGGGATTCTGAGCCTGTACTATAAACATAGTCATGAAAAATGGGAACTTTCTTGAACTAACGCTGATGACTTTTCTAAAACTTTTCAGCAAGGGGGGAAAGAAGGCCCCAGAGGCAGCCCCTGAAAGGGGGAAGGTGAGGAGGCTGGGTGGGTTGCTCTGTGGGTTTTCTGTATGAAAGTGAAGCCTCTCCCTGCCCCACCTCCCTGGGCTCTGGTGAGTTTTAGGATACCTTGCTGGGTGACACAGTCCTCTTTAAAGAGGAGCTGACAGAGGACAAACACCCAGTACACCTTCTGGAGTCTAAATCTCATTTGACAGTTTTTCTAGAATGCCTGTCTTTCCTAGTAAAGCTTGCTCTGACAAATGCTAATAGACTGCCAGAGAAAATCGCTGAGCATCGTGGATGTTGGTCAGGTGGGTCAGAGTTGATGGCATTGTGTCATAGTCATTTTCCATCATCAAAGGAGTGAGGAAGGACTGCTCAAAAGATCCATTTTGCTCTGTCTTGCGTAGCTATGCTTTAGAATGCTGCTAGAAATCTAAGAAGGGCTGTTAGTCTCTGTTCAGATCTCTAGGAAAACTTTCTGAGATTATGAAGAGGTACTGAACATCTAAGTCCTTTCTTAAGACAATAAGTCAAGGTGATATACAGATGCTGAGAAAGGCACATACAAGTAGATGTGAGGAATATCAGTTTCACTTTGTAGTCAGCACAGTGCTGTGCTCTGAAGAAGGAAGTCATATATCAAAGCCCACATAGGGAATCCCTGTCGTTATGATGGGAATCTTCCCTGATGAATCAGAGGTGGAAAGTGGCTTTGAAGTCACATTGCCTGGGTTTCAGTCCAGCTTTGTTATTTACCTGCTGCATGATCTTAAGCAGGAAAACTTAGTTGATGAGCTTAGTTTCCTGTCTTGTAAGATGGAAGTGATAATAGTGCCAACCTCACAGAGTTGTGGTGAGGACTATGTGAGACAAAACATGAAAGGTTTTTGATGAAGCACTGAGTGCATAATGAGGTCTGGGTAAATAGTGGCTGCTATTATAAGTGATTTCTGTAGTCCGTGTTGATTCTTAAGAGCCAAGTAGTAAGCAATACTAGTCGAGCTTGTCCTATAAGTGAATGGCTGGTAGGATGCTGTATTGACAAAAGATGAATCTTTAGGAGAAATTAAATTTCTGCTTGTTCTGCTATCAGGCTTGCACTGGCTGTAGATAATGCCATAGTGAAACTGAATTGTCCTGAGAGTCTTTTATGCTCACCTATCCCTGTTCTCTCAAGGCTGAACCACAGTCTACTGAAGAACAAATTTGTTTAACTATAGTAGCTGCTTGCCACATTCACTGCTGCAGGATAACCATTCATTCAACTGGCTAGAGTCTGGGCATGGTGGTAAACTTTGGATGATGTAGAGGCTGAGGATTTCAAGGCTAGTGGTCACTGATGATCATTACCACGGTTTTAATAAGTATGTGTCTATGTAGTGTGTGTATATGTGTGTGCATGAGAAGGGTATCTGGCTTTTACTCCTCCTTTAGTTGTTCAGTCTTTCAGCAAATATTTACTGACTGTGCCCACTGTATGCTTGGCACTATGCTCTAAGCGTAAGTAGTGTAGACATGCTCTTACTGTTATCTGCAAGTAGATTCATTTCCTAATCTTTCTCTGCAAATTCTATTTCCAGGTACCCTTGTCAAGTGGCTTCTTGGTATATTTGACTAATAGGAGACACTAGAAGGAGATAATAGAGCAAGAGGAAGAGGAGGAGCAATGGTATTTCTTACTGTGTCCCCCACCTACCACTTTGGGAAGTGGCTACATCTTCTCTGTGTTCCAGCTCCCATGGTAGCTTCTGCCATGAATCCAGCTTCCACAGGCAACCCAGGCCTTGGGATTTGTAAGATACCTTTCTTTCTTTGTTCCTCCAGCCCTAAAAATGGTAGCAGCTTTTTGCTCTTGCTTAAATCTGGGTTGTTTCACTCTCAGTATCTCCAACACTTTTGTAACTAGTTTCCTAAATTGAATTCCTTCCGTTAGACTATCTGGTGTGGTCTCTCTTTACCTGACTAGGCTTTGAGGGGTATGATATAGTTTGGCTCTGCATCCGCACCCAAATCTCATCTAGAATTGTAATCCTCAGGTGTTGAGAGAGGTACCTGGTGGGAGGTAATAGGATCATGAGGGCGGTTTCCCCCATGCTGTTCTCCTGATAGCGAGTGAGTTCTCACAAGATCTGATGGTTTAAAAGTGTGGTACTTCCCCTCTATCTCTCCTGCTGCCATGTAAGATGTGCTTTGCTACCCCTTCACCTTCTGCCATGAGTGTAAGTTTCCCAAGGCCTCCCCAGCCATGCAGAACTGTGAGTCAATTAAACCTTTTTTTTTTTATAAATTACCCAGTCTCAGATAGTTCTTTATAGCAGTGTGAGAATGGACTAATATGGGATACAATCCCAATACTTTAAAGTTTTTAAAAATGGGAACAGGTATTATTCAAATAGTCTCATAAACATGTAATGACACACTGAAATATGCTATGAAGTACATGTACAATGACAGCATGGAACTGGGAGGGGGCTGTGTTGACCTAGTCTAGGGACTTGCTATGCCAAATGAGGTCCTTCACCAGCAGCATTGCTATCTCTTGGGAGCTTGTTGGAAATGAAGATCCTACCACAGTAAAAACTGATTCAGAGTCTGCATTTTAACAAGCTCCTCACCTCAGAAGAGTGATCCCATGAGAGCATCTACTTTCAATCTGATTATTGTGGCTCAGACCTCCCAGCTCCAGTCTACCATGATTGTGCAGAATCAGTGGGGGCCCTGAATCACAGCTCCATTCCAATGAGAAAAGCTTGCCATGTGTGGTTCTTGATCCTGCCTGAACAAACACTGCAGGCCGGACTCTGGAGCAAATGCAAGACAGAGAGTGGAGATTAGAGTGACAGTTGGAATAATTTAGGAAGAAGAAGCCGAAAACTGTTTCTCCTTTGACTGTTTCAGGATAGCTGGAAGATGAGTTCTAGAAAACTGGGTCTTTAAAATGTATTAAAGTATGTTGTGGGAAAGCAAATATCTATCCCCATGTGACCATATCTTGTATCGGTCAATGCAGAACGTTTGATCATCATATGCTTTCCACACCAGTAAACTTCAAGTGAGACTCACATGCATTGTTTTTTAAACCATAATAGAAGAAGCTGTCAGAGAGACAGAAATTGTGCATTTGAAGGTAAGAAAAGAGAACTGTTATAAGCAGGGTTTTAATGATGATCTCCTTAAACTTTTAATAGTTTCTCTATGTTTAGGTCACCAGACCTAAACATTGATTTTCAATGTGCTATTCCATTCTCCACGATCATCACCCAGAAGTGAGTATGGTAGAAGAATAGACTCTAGAAGTAAAAGACCATGTTAAGTCCCCTTGTTATACCATGTCAAGTGGTGTAACATGGAATATATTTGATAATTGTCCCCAGTTCCTGTCCAAGAGCTCTTAAAACAATTGAAATTTTCTGAGTGGTAGAAGTGTCTCCACATCCTTCCCCACACTTTGCCTTATACATCTCTTTATGTAGCTGTTCATCTATATCCTGTAAAATATCCTTTATAATAAACCAGTAAATGCAAGTAAGTGTTTCCTTGAGTTCTGTGAGTCATCCTAGCAAATTAATAGAATCCAGGGAGGGATTAGTGGGAACCCTGATTTATAGCCAGTTAGTCACAAGTATAGAGGACAACCTACTACTTGCGATTCACATCTGCAATGGGAAGCAGTCTTGTGGAACTGAGTCCTCACCCTGTGGAATCTGACACTATCTTCTGGTAGACAGTGTCAGAATGGAATTGAATTAGAGGACATGAAGTTGGTGTCTGCTGGAGAATTGCTTAGTGTGTAGGGAACCCCCACTCCTGCCATTTCTGGTAATACAAGTGTTCTGCATTGAGTGTGAGTAGAGAGAAAAAAAACTAGTTTTCTTTACATCTCACCTATGCCACTTTGTGAGCTGTGCTAACTTGGGCAAATGCCTTAACATTCCTGATGCTCGTTTTTTTTTTCATGTGCCAAGTGGGACTGAATACACCTTAACTCATTGGTTTGTGGTGTGGTTCAAATGGTATAAGAATATGCTCTATAAAGGAATTAACTGGTATTGAAACACCACATTTTAGGCAAAGTAAAGTGGCAAAGCTCTAAGAAGAAATTGAAAGGTGCCAAAAATGTGACTAAAGTGAGATGGTCTGCAGCTTCTGTGCTTGGGTAAAAAAGGACTAAAGACTGCACAGGGTCCCGTTGTAAAAAAGTTTTTTTTAATTTTAATTTTAATTTTTTTTTAATGCAAGCCTGTATACTTTTTAATCATCCCCTGCCTCTTGTGTCTGTTTAAAATTTGTGACTGTTAATACTTACCTCTTTCTTACTTGTGGCTATGAATGTTGAGATTTATGCAACAAATATTTGCTGAGCACTGATTTCTAGCAGCACCATTCTAGGTGTTTGGGATACTCAGTGACTAGATCAGACCCCTGTCATCATGGAGTTTATATTTTGATGAGGCCAACTTGCCATAGCAGTGACCCTCATGGTTACACTTGAGCCTATCAAATACCCATCAGCTTTAGCCCAAGGACCTGGAATCTAACCAGTCCTAGCTGGGATGAGTACAAAACCCCCCATTTCAGTTGCTTGCCGGACATAATTGCTGTCCAACTCTAATCTTACGGTGACTAAAAGTATTCCATATTCACCCTATTTCTTGGTATCCTCCTCATACTACCCTCCCCAATGACTGAATCTTCTCTCTTGATGGGGTCAAATCTACCGCTGACATCCTAAGATGAGGAGACTTTCTGCTTGCATGGTACAGTACTTCTTTATTCATTCACTTACCCTTCAACTAATATTTTTTGAGAGCACAATGCTCAACACTGTCAGGAACTGAGGATAGAGCTCTGAGCAAGACAGAACAATGCTATCTTCATGGAGCCTCCTTTCAAGCAGAGAAGCCAGTAGACATGATTGAATACTCAATTACAGTTGTGAAGAGGACAATAGAAGAAAAGTGTGGTGTACTATCAGGGTCTCTGATAATAGGCACTGGACTAGCCTGATTAGTTCACTCCTTGAGAAAGTGACATTTGAACTGAGTTCTGGAGCATGGGAGGTGTTAACCAGGTAAAGGAAAAAAGTGGAACCTTCAATGCAGAGGAACAGTGCGTGTAAAGCCTCTGAGGTGAAAAAGAACCTGATTTATTTGAGGAACTGAAGAAGGTTGTGTGACTAGGTCATCGTGAATAAGTGGAACTGGGTAACAGGAGAAGTACTTAGCCTTGCAGGCCATGTGAAGAATTTAAGTGTTTATGCTAAAAGTAATGGAAAACTATTGAAGCATTTTATGAGGAGATGTGATATGATTTCATCTATGTTTTTAAGTAAATGTTTTGGCTGTCATGTAAACAGTGGGTTTGGAGGTATGGTAAGAATGGATGTGGGGAGACCAATTGGGAAACTATTTCTGCTGTCCAGGCGAGAGATGAAGTCAGCTTGGATTAGGGCAGTAGCTTTGGAGATGGAGAAAAATAAGTACAGTTAATAGGCGTTAGGGAGTGAAAATTGGCAGGAGGTGGTGACTGAGTAGTTATTAGTGCTAAGGAAATGGGAAGGCCAAGGATGGCACCCAGGACTCTGGCTTAAGCTTCTGGGTGAATGGTGGTATTTCTCACTGTGATGAGACATACTGGAAGAGGACTGGGTTTTTTGAGCAAAATTACTTTTGAACACATTGGATTTGCATCAACTTTAAAACATCTAAGAGGAGATATTGAGTAGGTAGCTGGATATACAAGTCTGGAGGTAGCAGTACAGTTTGGACTGCAAATTGCTGCCAATAACTGCCTGAATCATGGTTGGGTAAACATTTCAGGTATTGGAACCAATACTTCAGATCTTGATTGTTGGCAAAAGGGCCCTATCAGCCCTCTCCATGAAATAAATCTTCCAATTGATATTATTTCCAATGCCTCTTGAGAGTTTATTAGACTTTTATGATGCAGGACACCAAGTTGGTCTGTATTGCCAACAACCTGATACCTTGTTACGAAGATAGTGAAATATCGTCTATTGCAGATAATAGTGAATGACCTTGCAACATCCATTTACCTTTCCTCCTTAGCAACGGAACCTGGGCTGCTATTCCCAGCCTCTTTTGTAGTGATGTGTGGCCCTGTGACTAAAGTGCTTGCCAGTGAGATATGAAGAGTAGTGCTGTGTGGGCAGAGTTATTAACTGACAGGGGACAGGGGTGGGAAGAAATTTATGTCATCTTCTTATTGCTTGGAATCCAGATGTAATGGCTGGAAAACTGCCATCTTGGACTATGAAAGTTGTGTGTGGCAGAACAGACAGAAAAAGCCTGGGTACTTGATGACTTTGTGGAGCCCCAATATTAGCCTTAGGTTGACTAAAGTATGTCTTCTTTCACCTGTAAATGTGGTGGGAATCTATGGGTATTAAAGTCATAGTTGGATCTGTATTATTCACAGTTGAACTCAATTCTTCTACTCTATGTTTGGCAATTTCCTGGGTACTTTGCTATAATGCAAGTTATCAAGGCATGAAATTTGGTATAAAGAGAATAGGTTTGCTTCTCACCCAAGAAAGTGTATTACTGGAGTGCTAGTCTTGTTTAATATTGTTTATTTCTTGCCCAAGGCATGATCAAAAGCAGTATAAAGCAGGGATCAGGATGGCCAGCAACTGAAATTAAATGGTAAACAGGAACTCCAATAGAGGAAAACAAAATGAATTAGTTAATAATTACAAAAACTTTCAGATTGCATCAGTGAGCTTTGGCTGCATTGCAAATCACCCCAAAACATAGTGGCTACTATGGACTGAATGTTTGCATTCCCCCCGAAATTCATATTAAAATCCTAGCCCCTAAAGTGATAGTATTTGAGGGAGGGGTCTTTGGGAAGTAAACTGGTTCAGGTTAGGTCATGAAGGTGGAGTCCCATGGCCTCCTTATAAGGAGAGGAAGAGAAACTAGAACTCTCTGTCTGTATGCCGTGAAAAGACACAAAAAGAAGGCAGCCATCTGTAAACCAGGAAGGGAGCCCTCATGAGACATCAAATCTGCTGGCACTTTGATCTTGGACATCCCAGCCTCTAGAACTGTGAGAAGTGAATGTTTGTTGTTTAAGCCACTCACACTATGGTTGTTTATTTTTTTCTGTTTTAGCGGGCTGAACTAAGACAATGACTTAAAACAATAACCATTTATTTAAGTGATGCTTTCACAAATTGGTAACTTGGGCTGGGCTCAGCTGGAGTGCTCTGATGATCTGAGCCAGATGTGGCTGCTCTTGGCTGGAGCTCATTTATGTATCTGCAGCTGAGTGCCAGGCTTTGATTGGGGTGCTCTGGTTTTCTTCTATGCAGCCTCTTATTCTTCAGGACTTGTTTACATGGTGATAGTGGTAAGGGTCTCAGAAGAGTGAGGGGAAGTGTACAAGAATTCTTAAGGCCCAGGCTTGTAACTAGTACGAGGTTATTTCTGTACCCATCTATTGGGCAAAGCAAGTCACAAGGCCAGCCCAGATGGATGGAGTGAAAAAATAAATTGTATTTCTTGATGAATTTCCAGAGTGTGTGGGAACATTTTTGGCTGTTTTTGCAATTCATTACACAAACACCTAAATATCTAATTTAAAGAAGAAATTATAAGGGAATCAAGGCTCTAGCAGGAGTAATATATCTGATATACTGTGTAGGAAATGTAACTCAGGGCTTAGATGTGTGACTGTGCAACCAGGCAGACCTGGATTCAAATCCTGACTGTGTTGTTGACTGGCTGGGTTCTTTATTTATGATAACTACCTCTTGGGCTTGTGAGAATTATATATATGTGAAACTCTTAGCACAGTGCCTAGCAGGCACTAAGTAATAACAAAAAACAGTTGTTGTAGTTGTTGTTATAATAGGATACTGCTGTGGCATAGCCTGAATTGGAGACAGGATTTACCAGGACCATAGATGAGCCAGAGAGTGGTTGGCTCAGCTTGGCACAGAGAAGAAAGGTTTATCACAAGATTGTATATTGGACTAGGGCAAGGCAGAATCCAGAGTCAGACAAATTATGGACTCTCTTAGCTATAGTCATGCTATAGTCAACAACAACAGTAATAGTTTACATTTATTGAGCACTTACAATGTGCTAGATGCTATTCTAAGTTCTTTACCATATTAACTCAATCTTCATAATATCTCATCTGGGTATTACTGTTATTCCCATTTCATACATGGGGATATTGAGGCACGAAGAGATTTTTAGCCTCTTGCCCAAGGCCCCACAGCTCATGAGTGGTGGAGCCAGAATATCAGACAGGCCTGACTCATCCCTCACTCCAAGCTCCTAGTACACTCTCTATTCTGTGGGACGATCCAAGGGCAGGAGACAACGTCAGGCAAGTGTGGCTTAAAAGTTTCCAGAGAGTCAGGGAAGATCCAAGCAGGCACTTGTGGCATCCAGAGAAACATAGCTGAGGAACTAGGGATGGGAGGTTGGGGGGATACGGAGAAGCGGGAGAGGACTGTCATAATAACTGAGACCTTCTGTATAGCTTAGTACTCTCACTTGCACTATTTTGAGCATTAAAATTTCTAGTCCTCAAAATGAGGCAGATGAGAATTACTTTCCGTTTGCAACTAAGCTGTCAGAAACAATAGTCTCACTTGCTGTCTTCACTTTCTCTTCTACTCTTTCAGCCTAAGGCAGCCTGACTCCCAACCTCTCCCTTGGTCAAGGTTGCAGTGACCTTGATGGGCATATCCAGTGGAGTATTCAGTCCCCAATGCTTGGCATTGAAGAGCTGTGCACTTTTGGTCTATTGAGCTGCTTCCTCCCTGCCCAGATAATCTTGGCCTGAAGGAGGAGACTCTCACCCTTTATCAAACATGCCCTCAAATAATCTACTCATTCTTGGGGCCAAATCTCATTCCTCCCCTCATCTTTACAGTAGCACGTTCCTATGACCAATTTCAGGCCTCTCCACTGTTTCAATTTTTTCCCCCTGTTCTTTGAATAATAAGGACATAAGTGCTTTTATATATAGTCTCTGACTTGTAGTCTAGAATATGGAAATCTAAAATGGAGGTATTAAGTATCATCTATTGAGCCCACATTGTGGTACTTTATATACAGTAATCAATTTTCACCATGAAAAATCTGTGAGGTATGATGCATACTATTTTTATTATGTAGATAAGGAAACTGAAGCTCAGAGAGAAAATTAACATTTATCCTGCAGGAAAGGAGCCTGGATTCAAATACAGGTCTTTGGATACCCTGGTCATTTTGACACCAGAGCCTCCTACTACCTCATGCTGCCTCTCATAATTTAAAAATTGTACAGCATAGGATCAGTAGCTTTGTCTGCAATAACATGAATCTGATTTGCATTTATTTATTTGTTTATTATTTATTTACTATTATTGCCTTTGGAATGCAGCAGAATCTGGCGGAATGATTAAGGAAAATTTCAGACCTGTTTTCCAATTGCCCGGGATGTGAATGGCCAAAGGGCTGAATCCTATTCGGATGCCTGAGTGCCTCTTTCTCTATAATTTATAGCCGGAATCTATCCTTAATTAGAACATCCTTGGGAAAAATGCACTGCTGAGATTACAGATCAATAGCTCTTCCACAGGACACATAGATATAGAGCAAACAATAGTTCAGAGATTAGAAATTGCAATCCAGGCATGAAGGCACCTTGGAAAAACACGTATTTTATCCCACTCCCCTTTGGGATCACTGAGTGTCACTGAAGCCAATAAGTTAAAACTTAATATGTGAAGCTTAATGGGCAAAGCAGCAGATTAACGGAGGAAAATGCGAGGCATTTCTTGACCTGGTAATTTGGAAGGAGAGTAGGTGAAGTGTGTAAATTAGAGAAAATTCAAAGGTGAGTCATTTAGGAAATGTATAGTAGGCATATATCACACTAACTGCAGCTCAGAATTGTGAGCCTCACCCCTGAAATCCATTAAAACAGGGCTTCTTAACATTTTTACCACTTTAATACTTGCATCGTTGTTTGCTTGATTTTGTCATATGTGGTGTATATTTATTTAAAACTTCAAATGAATTATAATGATTCTTTCTCTGAAGTTTTAATGATGCTCCCTTGAGGTAATTAGAGGCACTTTGTGGTGGGAAGCATCCCAGGGCTGGGAATTATGGCACTATGGAAATGAAACCCATGTGCTACCTCCTTCCATTTTTAATTCAGGAGGAACAGTTGGACATAGTGTTTAAGAGCTGAGGCAATAAAGAAAGGAAACTCAGTGTTCCGATGGACTGATTGGAAAAGAGGTGAAAAGAGTAGGCTTTGACTTTCTTGCCCAAGTCTAAGTAGGAATTAGTGTTGTCATTGCAAGAAAGGAGATGACTATGGCATCCTATTCTATCAGGAATTTAATCCCTGCCCAAGTTTTAGGATGTTATGCCTAGAAGTTCATTCATTCAATAAATACTAATATTTATTAAGGATCTATTATATACCAGGCTCTGTGTTTCACAGTGGGCATTCAGTGATGAATCAAGCAGAATCTTTGTCCTCAAGAAACTGACATTCTTGTAAGATAGACTGACAACCAACAAGTAAATATGGTACTATGTCAGAAGGTGCTGAGTGATATATTTTTTTAAAAAAAGAGGTAGGGGGTGGTAGATTTTGATGGAAGGGATGCTTTTGCATACAGAGTGATTTGGAAAGGACACTCTCAGATCATACCACTTGAACAAAGGACTAGTTTGTACCAAAATTCAATGAAGCAAAAAATAGAAGTACAATGTACTATAAGCCTAGGGCATAGGGTGACTAAGAGAGACAGTTCACCAGAATTCTTTTGGAATTTCATAATTCCTTTGGCTATACCATTAAACTAATATTTAGAAAAAGATCTTGCACTCTGACAGGGTCTCATTGTCAGAAAGTTATCATTCCCTTGGCTTGAAACTATGTAGAGTTCTAGTTTTGCTAGTAATATAAATCTGTGATGGTAAGGACCACTGAACAAGTCCAGTTTGGACACTGATTCAGTTTATTATTGTACCTTGTCCCCAGTGACAACAGGAACAAGCAAGGCAATTATCCAACTCCAGGGAAAAACAAATCGAGATGCTTGGACCATACAATGCACAGTAGTCATTCTTTTTGACAGGTTGTCATAGTGTGTTAAATAAAATTTCTCATCTAACATCTGAGGGTGAGAAATAACATGGGACAGAAACTTCAGCAAGAACAGGCTAGGCTATTTGGGGGGAAGTTTTACCTTCAGGACAGAAATTACTTGTATACTTAAGCCATTATCCATCTGTCTTCTTCTTTTTCTTTTTTTTTTTTCTGAGATGGAGTCTCGCTCTGTTGCCCAGGCTGTCTTCTTATGCCCATATCTTCTTTAGTATATTTCAGAATTTTGCCTTGATTAGGAATTATTTGTCTGCAAGAAAGAGAACCTCTTCTTAAGAAAAACTGGAGAAATTTATTAGGAAGATACAAGGCAATAGCATGAAACCCAAGGGAAGGAAGTCAGTTGGGGCTCACAGGATGCTGGAGCTTTAACTAGAAAGTCATAAAGAAAGGAGTTATTTTCTCCAGATCTCTGGAATCTTGTGGTCTCTTGTTTCTGCCTCTCTCTGCTTATCCTCTTCATTTGTGTGTCTCTGGAGACTGGCTTTCTAGATTTTTCTGAGCACAGGGTTACTGCTGCTTCTGTCTTTACGTTACTTCCTTGTTCATTCTTAAAAAGAGACTCACTAGAACTAGTCCTGCTCAATGAATAAATATGTGTGAAAAGCAGATTATAAATAAATATACATAGTATAATCCTCCTCTATAAACAATTTTAATATGTGTATGTATGCGTAGGAAAAAATCTAGAGCAAAACGCACTAAAGTGTTTTTAATAGTTATCTCTAAGTGATGGGATTACGGGTGATTTAAATGTTTTTATTTGAGTATATATGTAATTTTCCATCATTAGCATATACTATATTTGTAATTGTGAAAAAATTATTGAAGAAAAAGTAAAGGTAAAATACATATGGTAAATCCCAGTAGTCTAGGACTAAACCCAAGAATGGAGCAGGTATGTGCCAGGTCTTGGGTACAGGGAGGGAGGGCTTAAACTGCACTAGGGAATATGGCAGGAGAGACTTCACACACACACCCAGGGCGGCTGGCTCTTTATTTCTAAATGTACTTGTTTTCAAGAAAACCCTCTCAGATAGCTGTCAGTACCATCACAGGAACAGAATTTGTCAACAATGATTACGGATGCTCATTAGATCTCTGGATTTTCTCTCCAGTTCCCTCTTGCCTTACTTGTGCAACTATCAACTGTGTTATGTGAGATTCAATTGGTCCTACAGCATCCCACATATAAAGTTGAGGCTCTGAGTTCAATCTATTCCCTGACTTGCCCCACTCTGGGAAACATCAGAGTGAATTTTGTAGGTTCCTTTCTTTCCACAAGACACCACCTAAACAAACTTCTTAGAGCCTTTCTCTGGCTCCTGGCACTCACTGGATGGAGCCCATGCCACCTAGCATAGGAGAGAAAGCCCTCTGTGCCCTGGCTCCACCTACTTGCTGGCTCATCCTTGCCCCTCTCCCCTTCCACTTCGTGCTACAGTATTGCTTGCAGTTCTGTAACACACCATGGCATTTCACACTTCCTTGCATTTGTGCATGCTGCTCCTTCCTTCGTGATGCTCTTCTCCCTTGTCTGCTTGGATACCTTCCCTTCCTTTCTACTGCTCAGATGTCACATCCTTTGGGCAGATTTCTTTGAAATCTCAAATGGAAACTTTATTCTGTGTGTACCGTTGTATCTTGAAGCACCCCAGCTTTGCTTCTGCAAAGCTGCACCATAATTTGCTTACAGGCCTATCTCCTCCTAGAGCAAAGGCAGGAACTAGCTCCTTGAGGACAAGAACTGTTTCCTTTGCTTCCGTCTCAGTTATTTCTACCTACTAGGTGCTCAACAAATGTTTATTAAATGAATAATTTCAACTTGAGACTCCTGCAAATGTTGCCTATCAGAAGGTACAGTGGATTAGAGTAAAAGGAAAAAGGAGAGGATATACTATAAAAGAGGCTTTACAGACATTATTTCCTTTAATCCCTCAACAGCCCCATGAGATTTTTATCATCCATCCCACTTTACAGATGAGGAACTGTATCTCAGAGAGGTCAAAAAACTTGCCCCAAAACATACTTCTAGAAAGTGACAACTAGGATTTGAACCTGTCTCTAATGTCAATGTTCTTTTAACTACAGAATCTGTGGGAATCTAAAACCTTTGTCTACTACTTATAAGCCATGGGACCTAAAGCAGTTCATTTAACTAATTAAAGTCATCACTTCTGTAAAGCAAATTCAACTCTAAGAAAGTATTACTCACACCCTGGTTACACATTAGACTTACCTGCAAAGCCTTTATAAACTACTTGTGTGTTGTTTTCGCACGCAAAGATTCTGCTATTGGTGTGGGGTGGTACCCGGACATCAGGATTTTTTCAAATATCCCCAGAAGATTCTAACATACAGCCAGAATTAAGAAGCAATGTTCCAGCTCAGTACTTCTTAAACTTTAATGTGCCTGTAACTCACCTAAGGATCTTCTAAAATGAAAATTCCAACTCAGTAGGTTCCAGGTGGGGCTCTAGATTCTGCATTTCTAACTGGCTTCAGGTATGGCTCTTGCTGCTGGTTTTCACATTATGAGTAGCAAGATCTAGAGTAGAAAGCCTGTACCCTAAAAGACCAAATCTAAATTACCAAAACAAAGATAGTGTTGGCTGTCATCTCCTCTCTTTAGATAAATGCGCTTTCTCTTGCCATCAATTCAGTTTCTGTGAATCTACAGTCTTCAGCCCTCAGTGGCCCTGACTAGGTCTGGCAATTGGCTCTGGCTCATCTCTTGATAGGTTTCCACAGGTGAGGAAGCCAGGTAGGCGAATACCTAGCTTGGGGCACAAATGAAAAAGGACCTTGTATGAATCAGGGCAGCAAGTAGTACCAACCAAAGCAATTGGGAATCCAGCATGAACCACAAGAGAGGGTGTGGCTAGCCTGGTTTTTGTTTAGTGCCAAACTGCCTGGTTGGTTAGGATCTAAAGATGGTACAGTAAGGTGCGTTAATTGGGCAAGGTGATTGAAGGCAGGGGATGAGAGACTGTTAAAGTTTAGCCAAGGGCTTAAAAGGGCCAAGATGGGTTCCCATGAGGCCAACCTGTCAACAATCATTAATTAATCAATATGCAGCTTTTCGCTGTCTGTTTACTACCTCCCAATCCTAAACTGGGTGTGCGTCATGTGGCAGGGGGTGCTGGGGATGAACGACTTGTGTAAATTCCTGTGAGTCAGAGAAGAAACCTGGCTTGCAGAGGCCCTGCTGTTTTCCTGGAGCCAGACACTGAGTCCCTAGACAACCAACAAAACCACTTCACCCCAAAGACCCATGAGCGATTTATAGATGGACAATTGTTACACCTTGGTCAAGCAGTCCACTAAAACTCCATGTGCACACTGCTGGACGGTCAAAGATGCAGTTTAGAATGTCCAGTGTTCATATTACCAATGAGAGGGACATTTGTTCTTTACAGGCAGTGAGAAAGGAGCAAATTTAGGTAAATTAGGCATGCGGGAGAATTTCCTCCTCCAGATTTGAGGAGCCTCTGATCATTTCACTTAGGAAAGAACTTCAAAAACTTATTCTCTGCAAATTTCGAAGTTTTCTTTCAGGCTTCTATTCTGCTTGGCCTGGAGGTAGGGCAGGACTCAGATGGCCTCCTGGTATGGCCTTCCAGCCCCAAGTTTCCTTCTGTTTATGGATTGGAAAACCCAACACCTTCACTGCTCAAATGTCGTAGACATGCAACGTTTTGTCACAGATTTGGTAGCAGGAATACCCTAGTTCTTTGTTTAGCCACTTGAAAAGGAGGATTAAAGAAAAAAAGAATCAGAGACTAGCCACAAATAGATGGCATGGAGCTTGTTTTGTAAAGCAGTGCCTCTAAATTGTGCCCGTATTCCTTATGGAAACTACAGGCAAAGCCAAGTTTGCTTTGTGCAAATTCAGCAGCACTAGGACCCCTTGGCAGAATGCCACCTCGCCCTTGCTTGGGCGGTGTTTGTGCACAATCTTCCTTGCTTTCTTCCAAGGAACAAACAGGGTGGAAATTCCTGATCTAGCTCTGTATCACCAGTAATCTGACCTGCAGGCTTGTACCTGAATAGTGAAACCTTGGGGTTCACTGCTCAAATATAATACTTGGTAAAAGAAGAAAAGGGGTAAAGAGACTCTTCTTAACCTTTGCAAATGTCATGCACTATTTATATAACATTTACCACTTTTATTTTCCACAGCCTAGGATTTTGTGAGGAGAAAGGGGTGGGCACCTTAAGCTAAACTGCATTCCTACAGGTTTAAATCACAGCTTTTCCTCTCTGAGGGCTAAGCTTATTGTATGGACATCATTCTTCAGGGGCTGATTTTGCCTTATAAAAAACTTGAGTTCTACTTCTTAAATAATTCATGAAACTAGTTTTCTAATAGCTTCATAAGAGAATGTTTTTTCCCGAAATTAAATAAATAAGCTGCCCTAAAAGACAAGTTGCTATCTGTTGGATGGAAGCTTTGAAATTCTTTCAGTCTGGGTGATAGTAAATGCTACAAGTTTTCATTTTCTAATCCAATCTTATTACATAAAAGTGTACTTTTACAAAGACTGGGCTCAAGGTTTCATTGTCTTGCTTGTGTAACTACTCAAGGCCTAAACCTGACTGAATAAGTTGCCATGTGAAGTCTGGTAAATATTTTATAAATTCTAGAAAGGAAAAAGTCGTAACATCTCATTTTGACAACCTTCCTAACTGCAGGTAGATAAGAAAAATAAACACAAGTTAATGCCATCCAGAGATCAAGAGAACATGAACCTTCAGGAAATGTGATACACAAGCATATAAATGCTGTGGCCTCATTGAAGGCACTTGTTTCAACAATAATACAGGCTTTATATATTTGATCCTTTAATAAAAATAACATTTTTAGATCTCAAGGTTCTAAACAGCTGAAGGGGTGGAGTGTTTTAGAGCAAATATGCTACACCTTGTTGTAAAATGGCAGCCATGAGTAAAGTCAGAGTTTGTCAACATGGCAGTGATCAGGCCACCTTTGACCTGAAAGTGATATTTTGTTTGGCTCTCACTGTGTTTAAAAATGAATTAGTTGCCACATTTTAAAATGAGAGTGTTTCAAATAAAAATACAGATTTCTGGACTCTCTTGAAAAATAGACAGGTTCTAGAAAGGATTAGTGCCTATCCCCACTTGTTCTTGATTGGCTGGGACTGGTAGAGTTGACCCTCAGGTGGAACATATACTCTCTAGTTTACCATAGGTTTGCTGAGGACCACTTTGTTCATATATGTTGTCTCCTTGGTCTCTGCAGGCCTTTGACAAAAAACCAAAGTCTGAATGCTTCACCCCAGCACAGGGGTGGCAGGCTGCCCATGAAAGTCTCCCAGGTGCTACCTGTGGCAGCTGTTAATCTCTGTCTTCTGCTCTCTGGTGGAGGCATTCTTTTTCTTCTTGTGGAGACATTGTAGCATCAATGAAGGATCCCTGAATTGAGGGTCAGGGACTAGTCCTGAGTGATAACTCCTTTTATCTAATTGAGTGAATTCAGAAAAGCCATTTAATCTTTTGGAGTCTCAGTTTCTTCATCTGTAAAATGAGGAGTTTGTTTATTCAATTGACTCATTCAACTAACATTTAAAATAGAAGATGCACCAAAGGACTCAATTATAAAGGACATAAACTGATGATGTGTAGACACACTCTATGCCGATGTCTAAATCTTTTTTAAAAGGAGTGAATTTGAATGCCTTTAGGCAGTTTCCCACAGCCCCTGTCTCCCCAAGCCGAGTCATCAAGATCTCCATTACCTGCCTGACCTGTCAGTCATTTGAGTTCATAAATGACCCCTGACTTCTATAGCCCTTTCCCCCATCTGACATCCCGTGGTTTTTCTCTCTCTTCCAACACTCGCCTCTTTTTCTACCTCGCCTCTTTATTTTGTTCTCTTCCCGTCTCCATCTCCCCCAGCCTAAGGCTTGCCAGGGGCTTAGCTTTTAAAGTCTGCCATTGAGTTTCTGGCGAGAGAATTCTTTTGGCTTCAGCCCTTTGTTGCTTTTTATCCTCACCTTGACAATAAGGACACAATTCTCAGTTTTACTCTGTAGCTTGGTTTACTGTTAGCAGCAGTTTCCCTCCCTTCTTTGCAGCAGCTGTTCTCATTCTTCTAACCAGTTTTTAAAAGACTTGAATTTCGAAATACGGTCGCTGTGCGCCTCTTCAGAGATTCATCCATAACTGTCAGAGCCTTTTCATTCCCTGTCTTTTGTATAGGTTTCTTTTATGAGCAGGGTAATTTGCATTTGTCTTTAATTCTTAATTTGTCTTTGCATTTACTGTGGATGTAACATGCAGCTGAATTTGCATTTTCTTTTCACTTCCATTCTCATGGACTGGGGCTGTCTGAGGTGCAAACCATGGAGAGATTCAGGAGTATGTTTGCTGAGTGGTAAACTTGGCTCTTCTGGCTTTATTTTATTTCCCCCTCCCCTTACTCTGAGATGTTTTTATTACATTTAGTTGCTCTAAACTGTAATCAAACGTAGCCCATGTTTTCCAATCCATTGGTTTCTTAATCCCATTCGATGAATATTAGGCCTTTAAACAACGTGGTATTCACTTAATCAGGAGAAATCCTCTGTAAAAGGATATTAGATCTTCGGGTATAAAAACCGTAGAATTTATTCAGTGCCTACCACTAACCAGTTGGGTGCATATCATCATGTAACTCTCTGGTCCTCAGTGTTTTTAATCTGTAAAAGGGGACTAATAATAACTTTTAAAAAATGGCTACTTCACCATTTTTTTGATTGCAAATGGGTGGTTGTGGAACCCTTTGAGGAGTATGGTATTCTGGCCCAGTGTAAAATACAGTGCCCTGAGGACCCCAGGCAGTCCTGCCCTGGAGCACTCTGTTCAGCTGCTGCTTGGTTGTTGAAGGAGCTTTGGTTCCATGGAGTTTCACCAACAATGACCACCGTGTTTCAAATCATATCAAAGTTTCCCATTAGCAAGGGGAAGAGAACCAGGCTGAAATCCACTCACAGTTTGGTGCTTCTCTTTAGTGCTGTGAAATAACATTCAAAAAGGAGGTTAATGCCTTACACTCAACCTGGAGTCCTGATGTGCCTACAAAAAGCATTAGATCTAATCACTCTTCCTAGAATGGCAGAGGTCAGATGTGGCCCAATATATTCTGACATTCAGTTACAAGACTGTTCTTGAGAAATAAAGTTTTTTTTACTACATTGTAGAATGTTGAGAAAATTGTTAGTTGCTTCTATAGCCCATTCTGTTGCAATATGTAATTTTTTGCCTCTCTGAGAGGAAGGAAAATTTTGAGTCAGTTTGAACTAATTGTAGGGTGTATATAGAGGTAGTTCTCAACGGTCTGGCAATTGCTCCTTACTGCTTCCATTCATTAGAGCTTAATCACCAGAAAGGCCTTGGAGGTGGTGGAGGGGCTTCTAGATTTCCAAAAAAATCTACCATGTTCTGGAGAAAGGGCTATTTCCCTAAGCCATGAACCTCCCTCACACTCCTCCCTGGGACAGACCTTTTTCAGTTTAGAACTATGTCCTGAGACAAGTGGAATTAATGGATTTATTGGAATCAGAAGTTTGATAGTTTATTAATTTTTTTTTTTACATTTTTAAACTTTCTTTCTTTCTTTTTTACAGAGAGGGGTCTCACTGTGTTGCCCAGGGTGGTATTGAACTTCTGGTCTCAAGTGATCCTCCCACCTCAGCCTCCTGAGTAGCTGGGATTACAAAGTTGTGCTGCTATGCCCATCTTAGTCTGACAGTTTAGAGAAGAAGGCAATGTGTTCCCTTGGTAAGGATTCATTCTCCCTCAATTCTTCTTATCATCCTTTACCACCCAAGAAATCCTTGTTTCTGGGTTTGGGGAAGGGAAAGATCTCACTTTGCAGAGATCTCCGTTCCAGATGGTTTAAATGTGAATAATAAAGACTCTGATGTGAATCTAGACCCACACTCCTGAGACACATCCTAAAATTTGGAGTCCAGAGAATAGTGAGAAAAAGGACTCAGGCTAAGAAATCGGAAAAGGTGCAGAGGACATCACATGCCAGGAAAAAAGAAAACAAAAACAAAACAGTTTGAGAAACTAAAGAAAATGGCTGGGTTTTTGTTGTTGTTGTTGTTGTTTTTTCTTGAAGTTTTAGAATAAAGCAGCTGGGTTCAGTAGGTTGTATTTTATTTTATAACTTATGAATAATATTTTGTTGTATCAGGAAAGTGTAAAGGACACTGCTGTTTTCTTGGAGTTTCCAGAACTTTTTGACACTGTAAACTATTAATCAGAGCTTAGGAAGTAGATTTATTGTCCTATATATCCTTGTCTGGGTAGATAAAATGCAAATTTCATAACAACTATTTCTTTGGAAGCAGCTGCCCAACTTCTGTGGATGGGAGGACAGGCCATTTGTTCTTTAAAACTTGATGGGCTTCAACTGGGCAACTATAAATTCTCTTCTGTCCAAATCTCTCGCCTAGGGGAGGGTCTTTTCTTTCCTGATTGCTGACTGACTTCTTTCTTGTCATGCTGGAAAGCCTTGTTCAAAGATCTCAAAGACTGGCTGCATCTCTTTCCTAATGAAGCACCCTTAGCTCGAAGCTGGGGGAGAAGGTCCATCTGGCTTCTGCCATATGTGTGTATGCTGTCAAACCAGTAAACACGGCAGAGTTTGCTGACAGTGAGGAGTTTCAGTTAGTCAGTCATAAATTAGAGATGAGATATGCTGTGTTCCTGCTGCTGCGAGCTTTCACACTCCAGGAAGGAATCTCCACTTACCTATGTTGAAGAAGTTAAAAATGTGGATTAAGGAACCCTCTGATGGGGCAGTACTGAGTGAAATGCACATACTTGCTTCAGGCTGTTCAGACAGTGGGCACAGACACAGGATTAAAAACCCACAATCCTTTCCTAAGCACCTGATTTGCATCTGTTTGCTTGTGCACTTGGTACACTGGCTGTCCTGGTTCTGCCCATCTATATCTAGTCATTTATGGTTTTTTTCCACTTGGATTGGGTATTGGGGAACATCTCTTTGAAGAGTCTTTAAAAATATTCCTGTGCTGGGTGAACATATGTATATTTTCCCCTCAAATGTGCTTTATTCTTGTCTGATAATCAGGTAGGGAGACAATAATTAAATTTTAATGCATCTGTCTTTTTAAAAAGAAAAGTGCTTTCTGGCTCTTAATGGCAAAATTTCGTTATTATGATTTTAATGCTTTTAGACTAAAGCGGAGTTTACATTTAGGCTGTAAGAAGCACAGCTAAACGATTCCTCTAAGACATCTTTGTTTCATTTATAGTCTTGTGTTGAGGTGTATTTTAATGTATTACATTTAAAACAGACTGTGATATATTAGGCTACTTAAACATCTTAAACCAGAATAGCTTCAGATAATATTGTTATCTGTATCCAAAGATCTTACCACAGTGGGGTCACAATTTCTAAAGCAGATTCCCAAACTTTTTAACCCTGAACACTCTTCTTACCCAAGAGGTCCCATGACCCCTACAAGTCTTCAAATCCCTTTACTAAAAAAATAAAATAAAATAAAATAAAATAAAAAGATGTTAATATTCTTTAAATAATATGAGATGTGGAAGACCAAGGCAATCTATTTCATTTGATTAGTTCAGAAATGTTTAGGCCCTAACCTTAGCTGTGTTTTGTTTATTTGAGGTTGGGATTTAGGGCAAGGAAGGAAAAGTGATGATGGCTGGGGTAATTCATTAAAAAGGACTAATTGGGAAAAGGACAGGAGGCCAGGGGAGGGGTGGGGGTTGCCCCAGTCCCAGAAGTAAACACTATAGGCCGTTTGAAATTCCATGTTTGATTCCTGGCATGAGAAGGAATGACATATATTTAGAAAAAAGTTTAGACCTTGCGTATGTAGTTGGGTTTAGCCATTAGTTAAACTACATTGTAGTTGGTTACTGTCCATTCAGTAACGTCAAAATTTGATATATTGCCCTAGCAGGTTGAATAGTGTCCCCTCAAAATTCATGTCCATCTGGAACCTCATACTGAGCATTTATTTGGAAATTGAGTCTTTTCTGATGTAATCAGTTAAGAATTTTGAGCTAAGATCATACTGGCTTAGAGTGGGCCCCAAGTCCAATAATTGATATGCTTCTAGAAGAGGAGGGGACACAGATATACAGAGAAGTATGCCATGTGAAGACAGAGTCAGAGATTGGAATAATCCATCTTCAAACCAAGGAAGCCCAAGGATTGCCTGCAACCATCAGACTCTGGGAGCGTCGTGGTCAGATTCTCTCTTAGAGTCTCCAGAAGGAACTAATCCTGCTGGCACCTTGATTTTGGACTTTTGGCCTCACAGAATGTATTTCTGTGAGGAAATACATTTCTGTTATTTTTAGCTTCCAAGTTTGTGATAATTTGTTATGGCAATCCTAGGAAATGAACACAATTGCTTAACAATTTCATTCTAGTAGTTAATAACTGTAGCTCTAGGTGCTTCATGATACCAAACACAGCTGTTTACTGAGGTTAATCATTCAAGCCGCTGTTGAACTTGAATATAGGGGCACCTCCTACAAAAAGAGTTTTGCAAAGGAAGGCCTGGTACTTCTAGGTTTTCTGTGGCTAAAATATGGCCCAGGGCCCACAGCGTTTCCCAATTGTACAGTGCCCCTGCACCCCTGTGTCAGTAACTAACCCTACGCCACCCCTCATGTAGAAGAATGATGGAGCTGATGGGTGTGGTCTTGCTCTCTACACTTGGAGAGACCATGCTCCTTGTTGGAGGCAGGGGAGGGGCTGTAGAGCATCTAAATAGAAGGTTATTCTGGAGATGAGAGGGCTTGCTGGCCATCTGACTGAGGCCTCTGTATTAGAAGACATGATATGTGGGTAACCAAGCTGGCTGCATCTCCAAGAGTGGCATTTCTAGGCAAAAGCATCCTGTTGCCACTAATGCCTGGGTGTGGTCCAAAACTCCTTCAGCTTGCTACTAAATAGAACCACAGCTTTATGATTAGAAACAAAAGGGCACATTTTGTGTTTCTAAAGACAAAGTTTTAGGATCAGTTTCCCTTCAGTGCAAGCACATTTATTCTCCATTTATTTGACTTTCCAGCCCTTTTTCATAATTTCTTCACCCTCAGATCTTTTCAATTTGGGGTTACCTTGGAAGTAGGTGAGACTTCCATAGGGCCTGGTAAAATCCAGTTGGAATACCCATCTGCTTGGAAGAGCACAGGTGGTCTCTTTGCAGGACAGTGGTCTTTGCAGGACTATGAATCCCCATCTTGGTAGAGTTCCAAGTTCACCCAGCTGTTCAAATGAAAACCTGGAAGTCACTCTTGATGCTTCATTCTCCCTCACCCCTCATATCCAATCAATCAGCATATCCTATTGATTCTTCCTTTTGCAGGTGGATGCACATTTCTCCACATCTCTCCAACTCTCCGTCAGCACCCTAGTCCAAGCTGCCACCATCTCTTGCCTAGATTATTGCAACAGCCTCCTAATGACGTCACTACCTTCATCTCTCCCCCTTTATTCCTTTCTCACGACCGCAGCCAGAGTGACCATACTAAGTATGAGTCACTTCATATTCCCCTGCTGAAAAGAGTCTGACAACTTTAAGATAAAATATGAATGCTTTAGTATGGCTTACATAATCTGGTCTCTCCGCTTCTTCCCTTGTCATTCTCTCACCTGCATTCAGTGCTCTGAATTTCTCTTAGTCCCTTTTATGGAAATTCCTCTCTCTAAAGCAGTAGTTCTCCTCCTTGGCTGCACATTAGAGTCACCTGGAGAACTTTAAAAATTATTGATGTTTGGGTCCCACCCTAGAGATTATTATTCAACTTGTGTGGGATGCAGCTGGGAGTTTAGAAGTTTTCCCAGGTGATTCTAATGTCCAGAGTAGGCTGAGAACCACTGAGGCTTCTGGATTCATCCTCTGTTCTGTAGATGGGGTCAATATTCACTTATCCCTCTGGTCTCCACTTAAGGAAGACTTGCTCCAGAAGCCCTCCTTGATTACCCTTAGACAAGTTTAGTTCGCTCATTACATGTTCCTATTCATGCTCTACTTCCCCTAACAAACTACTCATTGCGTTTAGTTGTAATTAGTTTTTTAATCCTTTGCCTTCCCTATTAGAATGGAAGCTCCATGAGGGCAGGAATTATGTCTGGTTTTGCTCAATATTCTATCCCCAGCAGCTAACTTTGTGCCTAGTATTCAGTATCTAATAAATATTAAATTGAATACAGAAACAAATGCAGACACATAAGGCAGTATGCACTAATTAAATTTCTTATTTGTTTCAGGCAGTCCACTCTGGGGCACTGATTCTTAGCATGGTCTGGAATTCTCATCCTCTTTCTACAGGGGTTGTCTTTCAGGACTGTGCTCCTTCATATCAGGGACTTGCCCTGGGGAGCAGTGGTTGGGCCCTATTCTTCCCAGCTGCCTTATTTCTCCAATCACCAGGTCTTCAGGATACCTCGTTCCAAACCCTGACCTTGACCTACATTCCACCCTTCCTCCAGTAGTTGGTAGACAGGAGTTTGTATCAGAATGCCTTTGGGAGCATTTTCAAAAATACCTGTTCAAACCTCCACCCCTTTCTAAATTCTGACTGGATAAGTTTGGGGTGGACTTTAGGCATGCATATTTTATAAAAGTTCCTTGGAACCAACCCAAATGTGCAACAATGATAGACTGGATTAAGAAGATGTGGCACATATACACCATGGAATACTATGCAGCCATAAAAAATGATGAGTTCATGTCCTTTGTAGGGACATGGATGAAATTGGAAATCATCATTCTCAGTAAACTACCACAAGGATAAAAAAACCAAACACTGCATGTTCTCACTCATAGATGGGAATTGAACAATGAGAACACATGGACACAGGAAGGGGAACGTCACACTCTGGGGACAGTTGTGGGGTGGGGGGAGGGGGGAGGGATAGCATTAGGAGATATACCTAATGCTAAATGGCGAGTTAATGGGTGCGGCACACCAGCATGGCACATGTATACATATGTAACTAACCTGCACATTGTGCACATGTACCCTAGAACTTAAAGTATAATTAAAAAAAAAAGTTCCATAGATAATTCTGGTGCACAACTTGGTCTTCCATGCTTTCTAAACTGTGAAGCAACTAACAGGAAATCAAAGAGAGTAATGGAAACTCAGCTGGGCCTGTATGTTAAGGGGGAGAAGGCTGAAAGGAGAAAAGTGTTGTCTACCACTTCCCTCCACCAACTAAGGCTCTTCCTTTGTACCTATGGCACATTTAGGCATTCCTAAGTGTCCTTCCAGGAATTATGACTCTTCTTTTGTTGTCTAATCCAAAGGAGTGACCTTATTGTGGCTCTGTCAGAGGGCTGGTGAGACCAGCACAGACTAGGGTAGGAGATATTTGGAGCTGATAGAATACTGTAGGACTCTTCAAATTATAAGGAGGGTTGACCTCTTTTGCATTTCATATCACAGGAAGGCTTTCCTCCCAGCTGCCTCACTGATACTGCTTTCTGTCAATTTGCAAGAAAGGGGACCTTGCACTTTGCTTTGGTGTCACTAAGTGCTCTACTTTATGTAACACAGCCTTTAGAACATTGCTCTTAAATATATGTTAGGGTCGGGCTATTTAAAGCTCAAGACTTATGCTGCTCAGACGTGAAGCACAACGCTCCAACATAGTTTTAAGTTATGCAAATTGTTTCTTCTCAGTTGCTGCAAGAAGTTTTGTTTTGTGATACTGGCCTAGGGCCAAACAGGTAGTGTGATATGAGTAGGCAGCCCTCCCACTACCTCTCCAGTGGAAGGCTTCAGCCAGCACTGTTCTCCACATCCAAACAGGGCAGACATAAGAAAGTTGCATTGTGAGGCTGCTTGAGTTAGTTACGCGGAGCCAGCACCTGCCTGGAAGGTAGGATACTGGGTTCCAATCTTGGCTGTGGTATTGGGAGGATGTCTGTTCACTTCTCTGACTCACATTCTCCACTTGGTCCAAGAAAAGAGCTGAACAGGGCCATTTTTCCAAAGTGAAAATTTTACTTTTTAAAAACTTTAATTTTTGCATACATGCTTAAATAACAGGCATAAATTGACATCCTATATCTACTGTATATCCACTTGTCAGCCAAATCCCTTTCTCCGTCAGAGATTTGGTCTGATTAACTTGGATCCTAGTCAGTCCCAAGACATGGAAAGTCCAGAAATCTCCCATGATTTCTGTAATTTCCCAGCCTACACAGCTTGTCTCTGCTTTACCACTCCCATCTCTGTGGGTGCAAACTCAGCATGGATTCCTACGAAATCCATGCACTCCTGGTGTTTTGTAAGCTGTAGCAGGACTTTGCCGTACCTGGGGAGGAGGAATCTGGGAAAGAGTTTTCTCCTACTCTGCATGGCCTCCTGCTCTCTCCTGGCTCCATTCTCCTTCCCATTTTCTCTGCTCCTCTCTCTTCCCATATTCCCTGTCTTCCACCCCAAATCCAAATTACCCCTGTTATGCAGAATAGGGCAGCAGAGGGAGATGGGGCTCAGCCTCTGTTCCTAAACTTGCAAGCCCCTTAGTGATATTGGGAGTCACCCTCCTTGGAGAACAGTCTCGGTTACAGTTTTTCCCCTGGTTACATATTTATTTGATCTCTTACCATGTGCTCAGGTTTATCATGCATATGGATACAATGGATACTGTAGAAATTTTAGAATATACAGGTGGGTTCTCTGGCAGACAAGCTGTGTGATGTCATTAGCCCTGAGCTATATATAAAACCATCAAGACTTTAAAGCTTGAACCTGCACTATTTTGGTGCAAAAAAAGAGAGTGATGTTGAGAAAGAGTGAGAGAAGAACTGGAGTGTTTAGGTATAGATGTGCCACTTCCAAAGTGAAGGTAGGAAAATATATAAACCATCCTATGAATATTAATAAGAATACTTTAAAAAGCACTCTGAGTTCCCAGAAGAAAGACGCTACATAAGCACAAACTTTACCTCGTTCATCCTGACAGCATCCCTGTGAGAGGAGATTCCATTTTAGAGACAAGGAAATGGAGAGAAGAGGAGCCATAACTTGTCCCCACAGTCATTATTATCTCAGTTGCAGAAACTCAGCAAATTTCTCCTTATCAAGCCTTTTCTAACAGACCAGCCTTCCTGTTTCATGATACTTCTTTGCTGTTGGACACTGTTCACTATTTCACCTGTCAGTCTCATTCATCCAATCAGACTACGAACCCCTTGAGGAGAGACCCAGGGACCCTCTATCTTTTCTGCATTTTTCCCTCTCACTGTGTCCAACAGAACATCAAGGACTCAATACTACTCAATAAATGTTTGTTGATTGACGGACAGTCAGTGTGGTGTGGAAGTGACAATGATTTAACCAACTATCTTTTCCTTTGTAGTTACTTTCTTTTTACTCCTCCCATCATTTTTCTTTTTTTCTGTTATTTTAAAATAATTGCAAGTATCATGAATATCTTGCTTTAAAAAATAAAGCATTATAGAGTTTTCTCTATCATCCCCTTTCCAGATTAATCATTGCTTTATGATAGGATTAAGGAGAACTTTAGGTAACATATTTTTTGAAAATAAACTACATGTGCATAGTACAAAATTCAAAGTGTTGTAAGGTGTTATCCTGTGAAAAATAACTATTCTTATACCCTTTGCCAAAGCTACCTGTTTCTCCATCCCAGACACAACCAACATTATCAGTCTCCTGTGTGTCCTTCTAGGGATGTTGTATGTTTACACCATATATGTGCACATCATTTTTTACTTCAAATGACAGCATATCATAGACTTTGCTCTGCATCTTGGTCTTTTTGCTAAATGACACCTTGGAGACCGTTTTCTGGCAGTATTTATAGTTGCTTCATTCACAGTATTCCTCTATATGTGCATACCATCATTTGTTTGACTACTCCTCTATTAATGGGCATTAGATTGTTCTCCATCTTTTGCTATTTATGAACAATAATAGAATGTGTGTTTTCCTACATGTTTCATATTGTGTATGTGGTAGCATATCTATAGACTAAATTCCTAGAAGTAGAATTGCTGGTTCAAAGAATTGTGCATTAAAAATTTTGATAGATATTGCTAAATTGTTCTTTATAGAAACAAGTTATACCTATATACACTCCCAATCACAACATAAAACCATGATGCATTTTAGAAAAGCTATATATCTGAGATGAAAACATGGGGAAGTTGCAAAAATCAGAGTATAGCACAGTTGCACGTCCCAGCATAGATGCTGATGGCCAACATTCATGCACAGAATGAATGTTGCCCATCCCTGCTGTGGGAGCTTGTGTTCATTAGCTCAAACAACTCTGTGATTGTGAGGTGATTTTATTTGAAGGGACTTTAAATTGGTACCTTGTTTAACAGTTAAAGCAGCTGTTAGAAAACAACAAACATTTATTGAATATCCCTTGTGTGCCAGGAACACAGATGAACACTTCCTATGCTGTGAGGCAGGTATTATTATCCTCATTTTTTTGATGAGGAAGCTGAAATTCAGGTTAAGTAACTTGCCCATAATAAGCTATGGAATTCAAGAAGGCCTCTCTCTTTCTAGTATGTCACACTGATTTCTTATATTACTTGTGTGATTTGGAAGATTAAGGAAGTACTCAGTCAGCTGAAACTGCATTTTGTCTAAAGTGAGTTCAACAGCGTTGCAGCAGGGAAGATGTCTGAATATCTGTACTTTGAACTTGTCAGTAGAAAAAGAAACCACCTGGTAGCCAAAGGATATTTCCTGAATGTAAAAATCTCAATGACATTGTAGTATTCTGTCATGCAGTAAAGCTCTTAGAGAAAGATCTGTCATCACACAGGATGACCCTGCTCAAGAAGGAACCAATTTTAATCTTAACATCATTTTAGGATTTGGCGCTATAAGAAAAGGGAGCATAAGGGAGTGGAACACAAGTTTTTTTTTTCCACATTAGGATACACAGCTGAGCTGCAGCACTATCAGTGACCAAAATTCGAGCCTTGTGGTTACTGCTATGATGAAATCCTGTGGAAAGGGGAGTTTCACTTCCAGACACAGACTGACCAGCAAAAGAACCAAGAAAATCCGCACAATCATGTGTTGGTTTTTCCCTACTAAAGAAAACTGGCAGTGATCTATTGCAGAAAGCCAGGGACGGCAATGTGCGTCTTCTGTTTGTGTTCATAAGATATTGGTGCTGGGGGCTTTGAGAGCACCCTTTTAATAGGGTGTTTTGCGTTTCACACCTGGATGAGTAGCCCCAATACAACTAATTGGTTTAGTTCAACAATTCTTTCCCATATTCCTGCCAATATGTGAATATCTCCCAGATGAGTCAGCTGGAAGATATGTGGAATATAAATTCTTGTCTTTATGTACTGTGTTAGAGGAATATCCAGTCTAATTGTGCAGATAAACACACACACACACGAAAAGCTACAAGACATTCCCCCCACAAATGTTTGTTCAGAATCTGCTATGTGAAAGGTACTGAGGCTGGGTGCGGTGGCTCACGCCTATAATCCCAGCACTTTGGGAGGCAGAGGCAGGTGGATCACCTGAGGTCAGGAGTTGAAGATCAGCCTGGTCAAAATTATGAAACCCTATCTCTACTAAAAATACACACACAAAAATTAGCTGGGTGTGGTGGCACATGCCTGTAGTCCCAGCTACTCAGGAGGCTGAGGCAGAAGAATAGCTGAGCCTGGGAGGTGAGGGAGAAGAATAGCTGAGCCTGGGAGCCTTGCAGTGAGCCGAGATCATATCACTGCACTCCAGCCTGGGCAACAGAGCGAGACTCTGTCTCAAAATACATAAATAAATAAAAATAAAAATATAACTGAAAGGTACTGTGCTAGGTTTTCAGAATACAATGGAAAAAATAGATCTGGTCTCTGCCTTCCTTATTTGAATGTAGATAGGGAGACAGATGACTGAACAACTATATGAAGTGAGGATTATAGAAACAAGTGCTAGAGGTATTCAGAGAGGTTACATTAGACTGACTCAGTAGAAGAAAATGTGAAGTACAAGGTGAATGTGTCAGGCTGAATCCCTATTTACTTCAATAGGGATGGCACCATGTTCAAGAGGCTGAAGAAGAGACCTGGAGCCAGCGAACAAGACATGGGGTTAATTGAGGGAATTTACATACAGGGCGGTGTAGTGGCAGCAGGCTGGAGAGAAGAACTGCAATCACTTGTAAAAAGCATGCAATTTATATAGAATATTTACTTAGCACCCTCCCCCTAGCAACCTCCACCTGGCAACCTTCATTTAACCAAAAACAAAGGGCCTCCATCCCCTGTATGGCCTGCATTCCATGGGATGGCCTGGGAGTTCAGATGTTCCTCATGGATAAGAAGTGAGTCTCTGGGTTGGCCACTCTCAGATTCCTTAGCTTGGAACTCCAAACACAAGTTCTTCTTAGACCGTAGGGTCATTCTCAGGGTATGCTTAAGTTATAGCTGTCAGGTGCTTCTGCCACACAGGGTCATTCTCAGGGTGTGCTTAAGTTATTGCTGTCAGGTGCATCTACTATACAGCATGCAGAAGCCAAAAGTGCATATGACCAAATATTTCCATTGTTTTTTTTTTCTTCCCCCTAATGGAAGAAATCTTCCAGTTGAAAGTAAATGTGAAAGTCCTAAATGCTGCTAACCAAGTACTTCCATCCTTCCTTCTTCTGTGTTCATGTAGGATAATACTTTCCAACCCTCTTTCAAGTTACGCCTAGCGAAATAATTTGTTTTGGTTGAAGCAAGCAAACTTGATATGCATCACTTCTTGCTGGGAACCATAGCAGCTGCATCCAATTAGCCACATCTTGTCTTCTGACTGGTGTGGTGATCTTCATGGACACAAATGTTGAGAGAAAGTTTCTGTCAGTCACTTTCCCTGAAGTACCACGATGAACTGAGACCTATAGCATTTATAAGATGCACATCACTGTGGCTTTAGCCCACTGAGATTTTGGAGTTGTATGTTTCTGTAACCCATCCAGTCTCATAGATGGGTTTCCCATTCATTTAATTTTTTTGACAAATGTTTTTTGTAGAATGCTAAGCATTAGTCTTAGATGCTAGGAATAAATCACAGAAAAATACAGATACGTGTCTTATTCTTTTAAAGTTTCTGTTCTAGTTGAGGGAACATTAGGAGGTGAAGCTGGAGACAGATAACAAACAAGTAAACAAATGAAAACAAAATTAGTAAGATTTTAGATTATGATAATTCTTACCAAGGTGGTAAGATAGAGAGTGCCTTTTTATTCAGGGTGTTTTAGACAGGGTGGTCAAAAAAGACATCTCTGAGAAGATAACATTTGTAGCTAAAAAGCTGAAGCATGAGGAAGAGTCAACCAGATTAAAATCTAGGAGACAGTGATCCTGAAAGAGGGAATAGTAAAAGCCCTAAGATCAAGGAGCTTGGCTTGTGTGAGGAACAAAATGAAACCAAAGTGGCCTGAGGAAGGTGCTTGCAGGGAGTCAGCTGTGGTACTGACTGAGATCAGAGAGGCAACAGCCTGATGTTATAGCTATAGTAAGAAGCTTGATTTTTATATTAGGTAAAATAGGAGGTCATTGCAATATTTTAAGGAGGAGAGTGATGTGATGTTATTTATGTTTTTAAAAGATAACTGTTTGCTATGAAAGAAGGCCAAGCTTGGATGCAGGATGGCCACTTAGGAGCTAGTGCAATATTCTAGGAAAGAGATTTCGGTGGCTTGGTTTAGGGTGGCAGCAATGGTGGTAAAGAGAATTGGATATATTTGAGATATGTTTTGCTCATATAATGTAGAAGATTTACTGACAGATTGAATGTGGGTGGATATTAAGATGATGTCTACATTTTTGGCCTAAGTTTAATGGATAGTGCCATTCACTGAGAGAGGGAGAATTGGAGTAGAATGAAGAGAGGGAATTGGAGGACAACTAGTAGTCCAGTATATGTAAGTTTAGTGTTCATATTATATTTCAAAATTAAGATATCAAGACAGAGTCTTGGGCCCCAAGTAGATGTTAAGCCTGGAGGTAAAACAAGGAGTCACTGGTGGACAGACAATATTTAAAGCAATGAGAGTAGATGAGGTCATGTAGGGAATGGGTGTAGATAGTAAGAGGAGAGTCCAGCACTGAGCTCCTGGGCACTCCAAAATTTGGAGGCTGAGTAAAAGAGAGGTTATGGAAGAGGACTGAGAATGAGTGACCAATGAGGTAAGAACAAAAGCAAAAGAGTGTGGAGTGCTGGAAGCCAAGAGAAGGAAGAGAGTTAAGAAGAGAGAAATTGGTAAATATGTTGACTGCTATTGAGAGGTGAATGAGATTAGAAGATTTTTGTTGACTTTGGCACAGAGAAGATTGTTGATGAGTTAAAATGAGCAAATTAGTGGAGCTAGATGCTAAATTGCAGAGGATTGAAGAAGGAATGAATGCCGAGTGAAAAAGTAAAGAAGCTGTGTGTAGAGAAATTGTAAAAGCAAACAAAGGAATGGACCGATTGGTAGATGGTAGGCATGTGATTCATATGTGTCAGTGGTGATTGTTAACCATTTTTTATAGGATAAGAGGTTCTAAATCATGTTTTATAGTGATAGGAATAATTCAAGGGAGAGAGGAAGAGAGGGAGGGAGGAAGAAGGAGGAGGAATAAAAGAAGAAGAGGAAGAAGAAGAAGGGGAAGACTAAATACAAAGTACCCGAGAGCCATGGAATTATGAACACCAGTAGAAAAGAAGGCACTGGGTTTGACTTCGACGGGTGATTAGGATTTGTGAAGACAGAAATCAATGTGAATCTCATTAGCAAAGGTGCGTATGTGATAGTTAAGATGGAATCTTGGCGCAAAAAATTAGTAGGATGGATTGGTTGAAGCCATGATTTTATCAGAGAAATCGTAAAACTAAAACTTGGATATACCTGATACAATTGGAGAGTTGGAAGGGAAGTTTGCTCAGTGCGGGAGTCTATTCTACCACTGACTCAACAGGTGTCCATCTGGCCTCTGTTTGAAGGTCAGGGCAGATTGCAGAGACCCTAATACCTGAGTCAGCTTTGGGAATTCATTATTTAGGCCACAAAAATCAGGGTGGATTTTAGAGTTTGAAGGGATTTGACCAAAGCAATATTTTAAGCAGCTTCACAAGGAGGAAAGATTTAGGACGAGAGCAACCTCATCATCATCACCTGGGAACTTTTCAGAAATGCAAATTTTGGGGCCACACTTCAGACCTCCTGAATTGGATGCACTAGGAGTGGGCCTCAGAAATCTGTTTGAACAAGCTCTCTAGGTGATTCTCATGCATGCTAAATTTGAGAACCATCAGCTGCTAGATAGCAAACATATGGCGAAAGGAAGCCAGATGCCAGAGGGTGAAGGAGTGAATAGGAAGTAAGAAGTGAAGGCAGCTGGAGTGATCACTTTCCCCAGTTAGCTCTGACCTCATTTCCTGGGGTTGTGGTTGGAGAGTGCTCCTTTAGGACCTCTGGATTCTGCTTATTTGGTAGTATCTTGACTTCTGTTTGCCTATACCTCATTTTGTTAATGCATTTTTTCAGTGCTGTTGTATTTGTGGTGGTATGAACTCTTTAATTAGAAAGAAAATTTTATTAGTAGAAGAAATGACTTCATTTTTTAAAAGCATTCTTATAGTACCCAACATGGTGATCAGCATGCCATAATTTCTTTAAATAAAGACTAATTCACATACTAATGCACCTAGAAACTACAATGTCCCAGCATAATTCTGCCATGGCTATTTAGGAGAAAAATGAAAAAAGAAGAGCCTGAAGCAATAAGGGCCTAAAAGGAAGAGAACTGGATATGGGAAGATTTAGTGGTCCTAAGAATCTTTGGGAAAAGTTGAGAAGTAGGACTGACAAGAGAGGACTGATGAGAGGTGACTGGTAATTTGGCACAGGTTAGCAAATTAACAGTGCTAGTTCAAGAAGAGGAATCTAAGAAGGCTTTCCCCTTCAACTATTTAGTCTTCACTGCACAAGAGAACAAACACATTTAATATGAATGTTTTCTATCCCTGCCACTGCTTATCAGCAAGACTTTCCCTTGCTCCAATGTCAAAATAGTCAGGCTACTTTTTGACTTGGTTGGCCAGCCATTGATCCATTCAAACCCAAGCCATTGGCCTCAACCTTTCCTCCTTGGCATCAATCTGATTTATCTCCTAACTTCTGGGTTCCAGGCTCTAGCTGTGAAGTTTCCCACTTCCTTTAGAGTTCAAGACACCTGATTTCCTCTTTTTTTGTAAGACTATGATTGTTGATCACTTAGGCTGAATGTCTGTATGTGTGCTTGTGGCGGTGGGGAGTGTGTGGCTGAAAGGAAGTAAACAGATCCTGAAGGTGCATCAGTTGTTTTCCTCCTTCCATTGTGGTTAGGTGTGTCTCCTGCAGTCCAAGAGGTCAGTCAGGGAAGGAATCACTACATTTCCTAGTCCTTAAATAACTTCTGCCTGAAAGAATTTTTGATTGATGAATTTTATGAGAAAAAAATCTTCAGAAAATGCTTTTGGCAATCTTCAATAGGACAGATGGAAATGTGCCTGGCAGGGTCTGATGTTCTAGGATGAAGTTTCCATCATCTTTTGTCTAGTCACAGAAGGTACTTTGGAGTAAGGAAAGTAAAGCTGAGTTTGATGTGGGCTCATTTGGCTAGATATATGCTAGTCGGACATGCAATTTTTTGGCATGGGTGTCTAAAGTTTTCTGTAGTAAATAGGGATCTTAGTGAACATTTGATAAAGAAAACATAAAACCTCAACAATTGCAGTCATAAAAAGAAAACATTAAAATAGAAATCTAAAATCCTGTAAGAATCTGTACATGTAGACAAAAACGTGTTTATGGGTCAGAGCAGAACCAGAGCCACGACGTAAGGAAAGCTCTAGGTTAGATCAACTAAGCAATGAATGCTCCTGGCAGGTTTACTGAGCTTCCGGCTGAGCAAAGGTATTCTGCAGTTTGTATTTTTGATGTGTGTTGTTAACTAATTAAACGCATGCAGGCTTCCTGTGAAGTGAGTCAGTGTTCCTCATTTCACATATGAGGAAACAAGGGCAGAAAGGATAAATGACTTGCCATTTTGCCAGCCAGAAGCATCACCCAGACATATTGCTAGCATTTCCAGTGAGGTTTCAAAGAATGACTTTATATTTCAAATTTAGTTTGGGTTCATGCAAGGCTGCTGAGGTGAAAATTTTCAGGTCTCTAAAGCCACTCACTTGGTCCTGCCTGAGAGGTAGATAATGGTCAGTGAGGGTCTACTTGGAAGGTGTGGGGGTTTTAAGTGCTTCTCATGGTGACTTAAATGAGCACTTGTCTTGCTTTTTTACAATAAACTTTCCACCCCTGAGTGCCATTTATGTGCTACACAGAACAAAGAGCAAGCTTGCTGGAAAATTAATTAATTCAATAATTGGTGGCAAAGAAACTTGAAAGCTGGCCAGAACAGCAACCTGGTGTGATTTGTAGCAACAGAATAGAAAAATTCCTGAGGAATGAGTTTCATGTTTATTTTTTGGGTACTATAGTCATTGACAATAAGAGAAGGGGCCATTGAGAACAAACATTATTAATTCAATTTTTCTCATGTGTGGTGGGAGCTTTCTGTGTGGAGTGACCCCCACATAAGACAGAGCACTCGGAAGTGTGTTGTTGGTAGAGTAGGAAGTAAGCAGATTGTTATGGGAGAGAAAGACTGCATCAATCCGCAGACAGTAGTGAAGAGGGTGTGATTTCTTAAGCAAATAGTGCAGAGAGAGTGCAGAAACCAGAGTCTGCAGATGGTGTGATAGTTAATTTTATGGGTCAACTTTACTGGACCATGGAGTGCCCTGATATTTGGTCAAACATTATTTCTGGGTGTATCTGTGAGGGTGCTTTGGATGAGATCCACATTTGAATCTGTAGGCTGAGCAAAGCAGATTTTCCTCCCTTATATGGGTGGGCCTCATCCAATCAGATGAAGGCCCAAATAGAACAAAAAGGCTGAACCTCCCTTGAGTAAGGGGGCATGCCTCCCACCTCACTGCCTGAGCTGGAACATTGGTCTTTTCCGGCCTTCAGACTCAAACATTGGTTCTTCTTGGTTCTTCAGCTTGCCAGCTTTCTGACCAGAACTTATGCCATTGGCTACCCTGGTTCTCTAGTTTGCTGATTGCCAACTGCAAATCTTGGGGCATTTTAGCCTCAATAATCATATAAGTCAATTCATTATAAATCTCTCTCTCTTTTTCTATATGTATACACATATATATTCTATTTTATACACACATTCATATGCATATATATATATATAGTCTATTGGTTCTGTTTCTCTGAAGAACTCTCATTAATACAGTTGAAAATGGGGTTTTAGGACACATCCAAGATTTTGAAGGATAAGATTTTACCTGTGGGTGGTGGTTGTCAGTGGCAGGAAAAGAGGGCAATGAAAATCCAGTATTAGGTGAGAGAGCCATACCAGGAAGATAGGAAAATGTAGACTTGTGGGCAGTGAAAGATTCCAGCTGTGTGCTCCATTCCACAGTCTGTAAGTGTAGAGATTATCACTACTGCATTTTGCCAATGGGAAAGGGAACTAATTAATTAGAGGAAAGGAGGATCTTACAGTATTGGGAAATTTTAAATTTCAATGGAGAAGTTGTCAGAATGTTTCAGAATGAGTCAGAAGGAGCTAAATATTTAGGGGTGCATGGTTTATGAGCATATGATTCATGGGGGAATTTTACATGCTAAAAATATCATTGAGTAAGTGGGTTTTTCTGGTGGTTTTTTTTGGAGTTCAAATTTGCCTTATTAGCAACAAAGCTCTAATATGAAGTGATTATATACTTAGAAAACTATCTTTCAAAGATGAAACTCAAATAATTTTGTAGATGAATTTTAATATGGTAATTTGTTATAATGACCTTTCTTAAATGTACCTTGAGAACAAATATCAGCAGGTGTTGAATGGCTGGATGAAGAGCCTTGTGTCAAGTTCTGAGTAGAGGTTCAGAAAGGAATAAGCAAAGATAAAATATTCATAATCAAAAGTCCAACTTTCAAGGCATACCAAAATACCTAAAGAGTGCTATACCGATTATTCCTCTAAACTCTTTCTAGGGATCTAGCTTACAGTAATAATCCAGAATATGGGAAAAGTCACTGTACAAAGACGTTAAGATATTATTAATAAATGTAAAATATAAAAAATTTTGAAAAATAAGAAGCAAGCATTATTCCCATGTCTTGAATAATGTTGAAATAAATTATAGCACACCCACTTAACAGAGTATGCTATTTATATACTGTTATGCACCAATCAAATGTTGGCTATGAAGACTATATAATAAATATGGGAAAAGCGTATATATTTGTGTTAAATGGAAAGATTAAGATAATAGCATTTAATAATAAACTAACATTTATTTAGTACCTATTAGCTAATATCTCAGTTTTACATTCTTTACATGTTTTAACTCATTTAATTATCACAATCGTACGTAGTACATATTATTATTACTCCCATTTTGCAAATGAAGGAACTGAGACAGAGAGAGGTTAAGTAATTTTCCAAGGTTACACAGCTAGAAGTAGAGCCCAGGATTGGAATGCAGGCCATCTGGCCCAGAGACGGGATATAAAATTATGTTTATTTTATGATTAAAACTATTAGGATAAGGTGAAGAGAGAATGTATTGACTTTAAAAGGTGAAAACACTTTTTATATACAACCATATTTCTACAAAGCTATTATCTTCTATGATGCTCTACTTACCCAGCCACTGAAATAAACATGATCTTGTCAGTCCTGAAAGTACTGAATGGATTGTGTGACTCCTTGGAGGAACATGGGCAGTTGTTTTCTTGGCATTTTGAGAGTGATCTGCAGTGGTCTTAAGTATAATTTACCATTTGTCTTCTCCCTTGTGAATCTGGTTGCACACAATTGGAAACCAGAGGAGGTGCCTGATGTTGGCATGGATAGACCCAAATAAAACTTTGCAAGTTGATATTACCCTTTGAGGACATTGCGGAGCCTACACTTCAGACTCACACAAGACCATATTTTATAAGAATATTATATGACATTTAGTTGTTATTTACAGTTCACAAGTCATTTTCATCATCATCTTACAAAAAGATTGCCTTTATTTTGCAGATGAAGAATTAAGGTTCTTCTAGGCAAACCTTGAATGCAGCAAAACAATGAAAAAAAGCAAGAAGAAAAAAAGAACTAAGGTTCAAAGATCACTTAAATTGCAAAGCTCAAATTCAAACTCTACTATTCTGTTCTTTTAAACAAAGATGTGATCATACTATTTATATATCTCTCTCTCTTCTTCCCTGCAGTTTGCTTTTCTCAATACTATATCATGGACATCTCTTGAAGTTAATATGTAAATCTGACCCCTTTCCTTTTTTTTTTTTTTTGAGATAGAGTCTCGCTCTATCGCCCAGGTTGGAGTGCCGTGGTGTGATCTTGGCTCACTGCAACCTTCACTTCCCTGGTTCAAACGATTCTTTTGCCTCAGCCTCCCAAGTAGTTGGGATTACAGGCATGCCACCATGCCTGGCTAATTTTTGTATTTTTAGTAGAGATGGGGTTTTGCCATGTTGGCCAGGCTGGTCTCAAATTCCTGACTTCAGGTGATCCGCCTGCCTCAGCCTCCCAAAGTGCTGGGATTACAAGCGTGAGCCACTGAGCCTGGCCAGACTCGTTCTTTTGATAGTTGCGTGATAAGCTGCACCATATGGATCCATTGCTATCTATTCAAACTTTCCACCCTTTGTAGACATGTAGGTTGTTTCAAGTTTTTGCCATTACAAACACAACTGCAATAAACTTCCTTATTATATATGTCTTTATGTACTGGTACTTCAATTTTTACAGGATTGCTTCCCAGAAGTAAAATTGCTGATTCAAAGGATATATGCTTTTAAAATTTTAATATATATGTCAGATTCCTTTCTAAAAGGCTGGATCAGAGGCATTTCTGCTGATGAGGTATGAAAGTGCTTGTTTGTCTGCATCCTCACCAGCACTGGAGGTTGTCACTTGTAAATTTATTCCAGTCTCCTATAGAATGATCCCTAGTATTCTGACTTTATTTCTAGACCTCTGTCTTTTCAATCAAGATATGATAAACAACAAACATTTTGGGCCCCCAAGTTAAAAAAAATAGTTATCTTTAGGAGATTTTTCATAATCTATTAGGCTTGAACTCTCTTAAGAGGCTGCTTTTGGCCTTAGCCACTGCTTTGTATACACACAGTATATCAATAAATAATAACCATTATGGTTGAACATTAAATTTGACAGTGTACTAAGTTATGAACAAATCTCCTCATTAGCAGCACTATTATTTTGGTGTTTGCAGCAATCTAGTGTTCACAGCTAAGTTGAAACAAGAGCCATTATGTATATAAGACATTTTTAGCTCATTTACTCTGAACCTGCTTTGCATACAAGAGCAGTGGGCCCTCATGACATGGTATAATGTCAGAATAGGAAGCAAACTGAAGTGAAGAGGAATAGGACCTCTTTGACATGGGAGCATATTAGTATGTACTTGGATGCTCATAACTTTAGAACCGAGTTAACAATTGCTTCGGACTAGATTCAGATTTTAATTTCCATCTGAGTGACCCACATATTTTCTTGTTGTTGAAATGGAAGGGCTACTGTTTTAATACATTTATGTATGATTCTTGCCTTTGCCAATTAGTCAAGAGTTGGATTTGTGACACTGTATTACTGTGCTTAATTCCTTTAAAAAAATTCTTATCAATATTTTACAAGGTCAGGTTGGGAAGTTAATTTATTTGAGAAGTGGTTTGTGCATTTTTATTTATTTATTTATTTATTTAGCTTGTATAGCATCCATTTCCCTTTTTTTTTCTGGCAATGACACCTTGATTTTACTTTTGGGAACTGGCCCTCAGTAAATGAGGTTAAGACGAGCCTTGCATGCAGCACCTCCCTCCAACCCTGACTCTGCTATATTATATTCCCTTGGCATATGGTTGGTTCAGGGATGGGCATATAACCTAGTCTAAGACAATGGTGCTCAATTCTTGCACATTTATCAGAATTATGGGCAAGAGACTATCCCTTTCTGCAGTAATTGCTAGCTCTGGGTTGAGTTAAGCATGAGCTATAAGGTCACCATAAAGATGGGGTACATCTGGGAATGAAGTCAACCTAGAAGTTTGCAGAGCCAAGAGATGGAGAGAAACTGAGTCCAAATGGTACCATTTGAACCCCTGGTTCAGGTTTCTCTGAACTTTTTATTCTGTGAGCCAATCATTTTTCTCCCTCTCCTTATTATTAACTCCATCCATGTTGAATTGAACGTTTTTTACTTGCATCCAAATGATACCTTAAGTTTTAAATTGCTTTGATTTTTCTATTGTATTACTATTTGTATGATATTTTCAGGGGCTTGTTTCACTGAAGGACTCCAAGTTATTTTTAAGACTACTTCTAATACAAAGTATTGATTAGATATAAAACAAACAAATAAACAAACGTAGGAGCTGAAGGATGAACTTCTCTTTGACAGTTCAACAAATATAAAAGGTTACTCTTGGCTGGGCATGGTGGCTCATGCCTGTAATCCCAGCACTTTGGGAGTTCAAGGCAGGTGGATCACCTGAGGTCAGGAGTTCCAGACCCGCCTGGCCAAAATGGTGAAACCCTGTCTCTACTAAAAATACAAAAATTAGCTGGGTATGTGGCGCATACCTGTAGTTCCAGCTACTCAGCAGGCTGAGGCAGGAGAAATTGTTTGTACCTGGGAGGTGGAGGTTGCAGTGGGTCGACATCATGGCATTGCACTCCAGCCTGGGCGACAGACCAAGACTCCCTCAAAACAACAACAACAACAACAACAACAAAAAGTTAGTCTTTTGTTTTTTGACTGAGTTTGTTGAGTATGTTTTTAGGTCACATGTTTATGCGATTTTAAAATGGTTTTAGTTCTTTAGATAATAGCATATGGAAAGTTATTACCCTGGTACATTAAATATTGCTCTAGGGGCTGAGAATACAGCAAGAGCTACTGACAGCACCAACTGAGACCAGAATCCTTCTTTGGGGCACCATGTGCGAATCACAAATGATTTCTCAGCTTCCCCTTTACTGTGTCCTGTTTCAGGCACCTAAAACATATTTGGGGAATTAATTTTCTTTCCTCTGAGCCAAGCTAGATCATGTACTAACTCTCTTAGAAGAGTCAGTAAGGGCCAGATGCGGTGGCTCACGCCTGTAATCCCAGTACTTTGGGAAGCTGAGGCGGGCAGATCATGAGGTCAGGAGATAGAGACCATCCTAGCTAACACAGTGAAACCCTTTCTCTACTAAAAATACAAAAAATTAGCTGGGCGTGGTGGCACGCGTAGCTGGATGCTGAGGCAGGAGAATGGCATGAACCCGGGAGGCGGAGCTTGCAGTGAGCTGAGATGGCACCACTGCACTCCAGCCTGGGTGACAGAGCAAGACTCCGTCTCAAAAAATTTAAAAAAAAAAAGTCAATAAGAACACTTAATTATTTCAGCAATAACATATAAGGATGGGTAGGGAAACACAGCGTATTTTCCCCCAAAGAGTTGGGGGAAGGCCAGTCATCCTTTGTTGAGACTCCAATCTAGGAAATATTTTTGTCAACAAAAGGAGCAAAACAAAATAAAAAATTTCAGCTGGGCGTGGTGGCTCATGCCAGTAATCCCAACACTTTGGGAGGCCGAGGTGGGCAGATCACCTGAAGTCAGGAGTTTGAGACCAGCCTGGCCAACATGGCGAAACTCTGTCTGTACTAAAAATAAAAAAATTAATTGGGCGTGGTGGTACACCTGTGGTCCCAGTTACTTGGGAGGCTGAGGCAAGAGAATCTCTTGAACCTGGGAGGCAGAGGTTGCAGTGAGCCGAGATTGCATCATTGCACTCCAGCCTGGGGGTTAGAGCAAGACTCCATCTTAAAAAAAAAAAAAAAAAATTCTCCAGTGATCTTAGAGTGTCCAAGTGTGGGGCAAGACTGGGAGTGACCTGAAGCAGGGCCATACAGGTGAGAGCAGCATGCGGGTCCATGTGCATTGAAGGAGTCTTGCCTGGGTTGAAGCACTGTAAAATGTACTGGAGAAAGCAAATGTCCTTAGAAATAACTACTGCTATAAATGCTATACTTAAACCACATCCTGTGCAAGGGTAAAAGCAAAGACTAAAAATTATCTAGACTTATTAATGAAGAAATGTACATGAGGAAATGACACATCAAAGCACAGGGCACAGACATGACAAGGGTAGTGTAGGGTACACAGAATATGATGGACAGTGTAAGGAGAGACCTAGAAAGGAACTTTAGAATAGGGACATTTTCCTTAGCCCTATATGGCTGAGTCTTCACCAATTCTTTAAGGAGTGGAATTGAGGTGAAAGAAAAATATTTGTAGAGTGAGTACTATTGGCCACATATAATGTTAAATAGTCTAAGGTCCAGTGAATTTTACATTTTTCTTTTGTATGGTTTTTGCTTAAAAGCATAGAAAACTGCTTCTAGCTCTCATTCCATAGGAAAAAAAAATCTGTCTTTGTAGTTATTCATCTGCAGCCTCCATGAAATCTTTAACCTGGTGGATCCCTTATGGTGGTACAGTTAAGGTTCTGGGGCCCAGAGTGAGCAGACAAAAGGAGTAACACCTGAGATCCCAATACTCACATTGGGATGATTTCCATGTGATTGTGCCACCTGGGCCATGCTCGCAAGCAGCATATTCAAGGAGTTCCTAGGTTCCAGGTTACACATTGGACCTCCAAAGCCACACACCAGGCATTCACAATACCAACCCCGTGGATGCTCTCTTTAAACAGCTAACATGACTGGTGCAAGGAAATCTCCCTAGTGGTACCTTCGCATCTCCTCTATCCATCTGTCCTTTTGGATAATATTCTAGCTAGTCAGCAAGACTAGGGGGCAGTGTGTTTGTGCATGTAAAAATTTGGAACTATTTAACAAGCAACAGAGGACAGGTTCTGTATTCTGTCAAGCGCCCAACACATCCAAGGTTATTTGTATGACCCTGCACAACAAGTTCCTTAACCACTCTGGCCTCAGTTTCCTCATTTGTAAAATGTGGATAATAATAATATCTACCACATAATGATTTTTAAGAGGGTAAAATAAATTAGTACATATAACATGTACAGAGCACTATGTAGCATATACTAAGCACTAGATAAATTTTAGTGATGCTGATGATGATGGTGATGATGATGATTATGATGATAATCTCTCACTATGATAATTGACCATAGTCCAGTTGGCCAGTTCAAGTAGAAAATAAAGTTATGACTGCCACAACCCCTCTAGGGAGATAATGGATTAGAAATTTAGCTGTAAAGATGGTTTGGTTGTTCAAATAGACTGTGTACTATTTCATATTTATGTCAGCTTATTTACATTGTGTAGACTAGCAATGTTATTTTCTGTTGAAAGCAACTTATGACAGTGTAAAGGACACAAATTAACCAATATTTTCTATGTGGAAAGACACCCATGTGCCTATCACAGGGGTTAATGAACATGTTAGGGGACATACCATTACCTGAAAAGTTTTGGCTGTTACCAAAAAAGTGTCCTAGGAGCCATTAGAGAAACCGACATCCTTACATGGCAATATCTCTTGCCCCTAAAAGCTTGAGCTCTAAAAAGCTCAAGAGATGATATGGCTTGAGATTAAAAGGCCAAATCAAGCATGTGCTTACACATGCTCAACTCATGCTTTGCAGATAGTGATGAGAACATTTTAAAATTCTACTCTTACCTAGATGCTGTTATTTGTTTCCATGACACTGGTTCTGGGAATGGCACTGAGCACATTCAGCCATTACAAGTGATGGATTAGATAGTAATTGATGTGTGTTATGAAATTCACATCTGAGCCTTCCACCAACTGAGATACAGTTTGATTTGATCTGGCAAAAGGAGTTTCAAAGCATTTGGTTTTTAAATTATAGTGATTTATAGAAAATTGCCTCTTAAGATGACTATCAGCTGGTAGCAGGTTGAGTTCCCAGAAAAAGTACACTTCCATTGTCCTCGTTTCTCCAAATGGCAAACCTGGTAGGGTACTCCTCTTCAACGTGGCCTCCTGGGGCCCTCTCTTCCTTTTGTTGGATGTGCTTCTACAGGTAGAATTGCTGATACTGAGATTGTAGTTCCCTGGGCTGTAAATTTATTTTGGATTATTGGATAATATTGGATTATCAAAACTGTGGAATAAAGCACTTTAAACATAAAGAAGTTAGAATTTTGAAAACCTTTGTAAGTTTATGTGGACAAGAATATGTTATTTTCTTTCAATTCAAAATAGATGAAGTTTGCCCCACAAAATTTCTCATGACTTTAAATTCTACTTTCTGATTCTCACATTCTCTTTCCATCATATTATCTCCCTAGCAAATAACCTACAAGCACTGAATACCTTCCTCCTCCCTCGACGACTCCTTCCCTAATAAAGCTTGCAGAAATATGATCTCAGTCTTTTATTCTGTTGTTAGATTTTATCCTAGTATGATTAAGTTTCTGTCTCTATTTTACCTTTTCTGGGTATTTGCACTTTAGGCTTTTTATTTCTGACTGAGATATAGGGTTTTCTCCCTTATTCAAGGAATTTCAAGCATCGTTAAATAGGAAGGGAGTCTTTCTGGAACTGGGTAAGACAGTCTTCTGATCTCATTCTAGACCTTCTTATAAGTCTCTGGAGTTGAACCTGACTTAATCACACTGGAAAGATCCAAAAGAGAATCATTAGGAATCACCCTCCACTCAGATATGGATGCTGGAAGCCTGCACCAGTAAAGGAAAGACATGTTTTGGTGTCTTCCACAAAATATAGGTCTCCTATATGGGTCCCCAGGGTAGTACTTCTCAAATTTAATATGCATTTGAATTACATGACATCTTGTTAAAATGTTGATTCCAATTTTGTAGATTTGGGGTAGGGCCTGAGGTCCTACATTTTTAACAGCTGCCCATGTAATGCTACTCTAATGTTGTTGGTTCCTAGATTTGAGTAGAAAGAGTCTAGAAGATTCTATTCTTCTAATTCTTCTTCCTTGACTCTTCTTGACTTTCTTTTTCCTGAGATGAAGCTTATATATATATATATATGTATATATTTATACACACACACACACACACCCCCTTACGGCACACTTAATGTTACTCTTATTAGTTTGATGATATTCCTATAATAGTTTCTTTAAAATAATCAAATGATATCATTCACAAATGTGCTAGATATTTTTCTACATACCGGACATATAAAGGTAAACAAGACAAACAAAAATCCCAACTCATGGAGTTTTCATTCTACTGGGAGAAGCGGAAAATTACCAAATTGTAAATAAATACATAAAATCATGCCAGATGGGAATAAGTGCTATACAGAAAAATAGGTCATGGTAAGGGGAGAGGAGAGAGTACGTGCTTTGGTACGGTTGTCCTGGATGACACCTCTCCTCTTTTCTTCAAACCACAACAAAATGCAAATTATGTTATTATTAAATAAGCTAAAATTTAATTCAAACAGTAGAAACCCAAGGAAAGATCTATTGAATGAAAACAGAAAGTCGTTCTCTCTCACTACTACAAAATTTGAGTTTGCAAATGTAGCGTATGTTGAATAATATGGTTCTCCCGAGGAGTAAACCACTCCCCATCTGATGGCATAAAATCTTCCAGACTGTTAGGGCACCACTTAACATATTACCCACTGGCATTTCTACATAGACTAGAACATTCATGAGCTCTGAAAAAAAATCAACAAACCTTCTTAAAGAATGCTGATTTAATCACTTGACGGACTCCACTGTATGATCAAAGGCTCTGATTCTGAACCTTTGAGTTCAGAATTCATATTGAACTCAAAAGCTTCCATTTATAGGTGAGGATCCCGAGGTTAAAAGGATGGCAGCTTTAGCTGCTTATTGGCCAAAGCTCCACTGGTGGTCAGGTGAAGAGCTAGGACCAGAGTGAACGTTGGTCTCTAAATTAGCAGCTTTCTGGTCTCTACACTGTGCATTATTGCCCCCGACAAAAGGGCTTCAACTGGTGGGATTAAATAGAGTTTTAAACACAATGTTCTTAAGATGTTTCACAGAAAAGATTAAACAGGTATGGCAATTTAGATCTGTTATTTATCTGTGAAGATACAGAGCTGCATGATCAAATAGTATAGATTCCTAGAGTGTCTGTTTTACAGCATCTGTACTTGCTTGGTGCAAAACTCAGTAAATATCAACACCAACAACAAACTGGCATCTTTCAAATAAACTCATATCTTTTTTAAAAAATAGAATTGATGATGGTGCGGTATAGCTAGTATGTCCGGTCAAAAAATAAGCTTTCCTTCAGAGAAAAGCAGCTGGTGCTACAAGATGTGCTTCTGAAAAAGAGAAAAAGAATGCAGTAACTTCTAAGCAAGTTTCCCATTGAAGGAGAATGCTAAATTTGTGTCATTACTCTGAAAATTAGTAAATCAAGAATGTTTGTTTACATTAAAAAAATAGAATTGATGAGCATTCAATAAGCTCTTTGGTGACAGGTTTGTTGAATGGGTGAGTGAAAACACCAGCAGCTCCATTTTGAGGTTTCTTAGCCCTGGGCTGCCTACTTACACTTGCAAGCAATGTAGGTAGAAGCAAGCAAAAACCATCTGGGTAATATATCTTCATTGTAGGTTGGTTTTTGTTTATTTTGTAATTCTAACCTCTAGTTTTACCACTACTTGATTTTTAGTAAGGGTACTTGAATTGGTTTGTGTTTGCCCTTATTTGGAGTCAATGTACATAGAAAAAAAAAAAACAGATTTAATGTAGCAAGAATATTTCTTCTGTTGCTTAAGCTTTTCCTTTTAAATTTTTTTTTAAAAAACAACAGTAAATCTTTGTTATTATCATCTCTGATTATTCAGGGACTATCATATGAATTGTACCAGTGGTAATTCCTTTAGAAAGACAAAATTTCTAGATTTTTTTGCCAATTGAAGTATTCAGTGTAAAAACAGATTTCTTCAAATGTAGCAAATTGTTGGTTCATTTACTAACCATGTTTGTTTCATGTATTTGCATTTGCCAGACAAACACTGAGAATATATATTTTAATTTTATTGCAAAACCACCATTTCAAGGCATACCGTGAAATTATAATTTATGTTACTGAGATTTTTGTAGTTTTAGAATGATCATTTCAATTTAGCCCTGGGTACCTTATACCATTATGCTAGGAACACTTCCAGTTTAAACATATATAATTTATTTTTAACAGATTTTGCTTGGGGTACACAAATGAAATGTAACAGTCATTACAGAGATTGTCTTAGTTCATTTACTAAACATGAATTCATGTCCTCAGTTTCTCTTCTTCTGCTCATGGCTTCCTGACTTGGCTTCTCTCCCCTACTTTGATGCAAATTTCAGGTTGAAGGACACATGGGGCTCCTTGTGGGGGGGTGCAGGGAGAAATGTGGATGATCTTGGCATATGGCATGGGTATGTTATTCAGATATTCTGAATATTTTAGATAGTTCCCTCTGAAAAATTAAATTTCTAAATGATCCTTCATTCCCAACCCCTTCACATGTGAAACACTTCTATGCTTCAAAACTCCCAAATAAACAGCCTTGATCTTGAGACCTTTCTTTTTTCGAAGATAATGGTTTCAGCTTTTAAAGTTATTTTACCTTTATTCAGAAAAAGTATTAAAAACTCAAGTTCTAATTAGAATCCTCATTCTCTCTCAAGTAGAACAGATCAAAGAAACGAAGGTGGAGATTCTGCATATCACAGCCTCATGAGTTTTCAGCAGGAATTACAGTGTTGAGCATATACATTTAAATAATTTAAAAGTATTGTGTAATAGGCTGTGTATTGAGCCTACGCACAGCAAGTTCTGACCTCCAAATATTTGTATTGTGTTTGCATTACCTTTGCACACCAAATCTTTGTTGCTTATTATGTATTGCCAAGCTTAGTACACATGGTGTACAAACTATTTCCTTTTTTCTATCCTTAGAACAATGTTTGAGGAAGGTCTCACTGTATAAAGCTGTTTGTTGCTTGGGCAGATTTTATGCCATTTGAAACTGGAATTATGTAGAGCATTTATCAAGAGTGTAACAGAGATTTTGGATTCAGCAAATAGGTGGGGCTCAGAAATTAGGTTTTCATCAGTAGTGAATAAATTTCTCTAAAGGATTAAGGTAGCAGAGCAAGCATTTGCAGATTTGTGTATACTTTATACTGAGATTTTATAAGATGCTTTAAGGATCCATATAACTTCCCAGGCAGAAGCTAAAAATAAAGACGCAATTCTGTGAGCATTATGAGTTGTTAGGTGACTTTGCTTCAGGCCATCAAATAAAAATGGCACATGCCATTAGCCTTACTGGGAGAGGATTTTAAATATCTTTCTTCAAAATTATGTCCTCCTTTGATTTATTCTGTGGCCCTTTTTATTTGTCTCACATTTCTGAAAGAAACCTGTGACTGGGGTGCCCAAGGGATTATCCTTTTCGTAATGTGACATGTTGAATTCTGTAATATCCACACCGTTTTTCTTTGATATTGTATACTTTCTAAGCATTGAATTAGTTGTGCTGCTAAAAACAAAACAAAAAAACTCCACAAAACTCCAAAAGCAACACCAGTTCTCTTAAGAGAGCAAAGAACTCAAATATGCCTGTGTGTCTTTGCAAAGCAGAAGCCTAAGGATCTTATTGGAAAAACTAAAAATGTTAGCTCTGGAGAGAGACTCTGACCTCTTATTGGTTGATGTTTTAATGCTGCTTCCAGCCTTCATGATGCCCATACCCTCTATTATCTCTGATATTCAGTCTTCAGAGGAGAAAGATGAAGTGCGTCTTCATAGGGAGACACACGGGTAATAAGAAGGTGGAAGTGACTTCAGTGGTTGGCGCTGGCTCACAGGTTCTCACTACATAGAGGCTAGAGGGGCAGAATAAAAAGATCAAATTAAGCAGAGATAAACAACACACATCATCCTTTTAGCTGATCGATAACCAGCTTCTGAGTGTAACCACTGTCAGCCAGTTGTATCAGTCTCTCTCCAAGACGCACAGAGAAGCGAAGATTCTTTCAAGCCTGGAAGCCCTTAAAGCAAGCAAACCTATAGGGATACAGGCATGTTGCAATGATTTTTCTGTAACATTACAAATATCTGGTTTATTGATGGAAATAGAATAATTTTACCAATACAAGCAGCATGAATTAAAACAAAAACAAAAACCAAGATAAATTATGCCATATTGCTAGGCTTTTCCATAGCCACCCTACTAAATACTGCCATTTGAAGAGTTTAAATAAAGGATGACTATTATATTTTGATACCATACTGAACTTGCAGGTTACTAAAGTGAATACTTTAGATCGAAGTCTGAGCAAGTACTGACTAGAACAAAGTCTTAGCAACAGCTTCCAGTGAAGCATAGCTACATATTTCATGTGGACATTTCAAGAATGAAAACGAGAGGGAACTTTTAAGAGGCCTTAAACCCTATCTTCCCACCCTCTCCTTCAAGTATAAATTTAGATAAGTGTAATGTACAGAACATAAGCATCCAAATAGGCTCATTTGATTATATGGCTTTTCTGTCTAGGAATTATGGAAACAGGATGTTTTATTTGATGTTGGGATATAATATTACTGAAAGTTTTTACTAAGGTTAATAAAAAGGAAATTTAATAGATGCATTAAAATGTCTGAAATAGGCTCATGAGTTAAAGCAGTGAGCTCACTGCACTTAAAGCCTGGAAGTCAGGATTCGACGCCACTCAACAGTGTGTGTGTGTGTGTGTGTGTGTGTGTATGTGTGCGTGTGTAAAGTGAGGAGGTTGCTTTAGGAAAAGAAATTTCTTTGGGTCAATATTTTAGAGCATGTTGCTTCAGAGAAATCCCTATAAGTGGCACTTAAATTCTTTTATTAATAGAAGATGGTATAAGCATGACAAATTTCTTTTCTGGAGACCGTTTACCATCATTCTCATCAATATTTAACCACTGAGAAGCAGGGGAGGCCCATTAGGTTATCTCAAGGATTGCTTAAAAATCTGTGATAATTTGAATCAAGATTCAGTCTGAGAAAACTTGGGAAACCCGTCTGGTGAGGAAGCTTTTCTTTTTTTCTCCACCCTTTCCCCTCCCTTCTCAAAGTTCTCCTGATTTGTGAGCCCAGGGCAAGTTTAATTATAATTAGTTAATGTCAGTTAATTAGGTAATGTTCATATAGTACTTTGAAGATGAAAAGTGTTTCAGAAATGCTAAGTGCTATCATTATTAATATCAGCAAAGGGGAAAAATTAAGCATGCCAAATACTTTTAGAAACTGCGGAATTTGAACATGCAGTGCTTGGTGCCACGTGACTCATCAGTTCTACCATCTCGATTCCTCCTGATGAAATGTGAAGCAGCCTTTTGTCTTCATTGTTTGGGTGTCCAGAGCTCCCTTTCTCTTTCCCTGTCATATGCTGTCACTGCTCAAAGAGTTGAACGAGTCAATTCCTCCCAGATAGATGTACTGGAGAACATACTCTCATATGCATAAGTGTTCACACACAGAAAGATCAGCCATCAGTGTGAGCTCAGACTCATGTTTATTTCTGAACTCAGACATTCCTTAGGCTCCCATTCTTTGTATTTTCTTTCATCTTTCTTTCTCAGAGGAAAACAGTAGAAAATAACAAGAACAAAAAGAACCCAAATTGGAATATCTAATTTATTTAAGAAAAATGAACGTGCCAAGTAAAAAGTAGACTCTCTTACTTGCAAACACATGGAATTCTCTTAGTTGTAATTAAGATGCACACTTTGGAGGCATATGGCTCCTAAGCTTTAGAAATACGTGGCTGTCCCATGCCACTTGCAGAACGTTTATAGGCCACATTATATCTGGACAGTGCTACACACAACTTTTTATTAGCTATGCTGAGGAAAGTAGGTCAATATAATTTCTGATTTACACAGGAGGAAAGGGGACCCTGACTGGAGCTAAGTCCAGGCAAGGGTGGAGATCCTCTTTGGAAAGGAATGCTAATTGGAGGCAATGCCTTCCTCCACCCATCTTCCAAACAGAAATTACTTTCCTCATAGATTCAATTTTGAAGAGTCTTATAATGAACAATAGGTTAAAGTCTGGGATCCTGGAATGAAATAAGTCAGTCTGTGTTGGTGGAGGCACAGGGGCAGAAGGAGAGTTGAGAGCCTGCATTGCCTTCTGGCTCTAGACTTCTACGAAGGAAGTGCAGATCACCTTTGAGTGATCCAAGGTCATGGAAAGTCAGTAGGAAACTGCTGGCTCATGATACCTTATTTCTTTGTTCAGCTCATGGATTCCTTACTGCCTTTCCTTCACATAAATTGTTTAGGTAGGAGGAATACCAGGGAAGTGGCATGGAAGTGTCTTGGAATTGAGTTAAATTGTTCCCAAGGGTCCAAATTGGTTTTTTACTGTTTGGTGGAGTAATTTGTGCATCTCACTGAAGGGCTAATGAACACTTCACTTTGGCAATTGGAAATAGACACATTCAGATCATGTTAATCGAACATAATTAACTTTCAAGGAAGGAGGCTGGGAGAGTGGGCCAAAACAAATATGCTGAAATAGAACAGGGCTGAATGCAAAGTCCTGCAGTTAAAAAAATTTTTTTTGACTGCATATCCATAGAATAACTATGCAGTTTATTAAAGCAAAACAAATCAAAACAAAGCAAGACAAAACAGCATCCACCCAAATTTAGAGGATTTTGCTGACTAAAAGCTCGATATACGTGCAGTGATATGACCTGAATGCAAAGTGCTCAGGCATTGAGGCTTCTATGTGGCAGGTGTCCAGCACCAAGGCTGAAGGAGGGCTCCTCAGGCTTGCAGAGACCACTTCTCAAAACCAAGTTTTTCTGGGCTTTGGATTTTAAGAAAACTTGAGTGTGTTAGGAATGGTTGAACTGAGAGGGATTTAGCCTAAAAAAAAGTGAAGTTTCTAGAAATATGATGGTTGTTTTAAAATATTTTAAATTAAAGTCCAGGCATGGTGGCTCAGGCCTGTAATCCCAATGCTTTGGGAGGCCGAGGCAGGAGGATTGCTTGAGGCCAGGAGTTTGAGACCAGCCTGGGTAACATAGCAAGACCCTGCCCTGTCTCTACAAAAAATTTAAAAATTAGCTGGATGTGGTGTAGTTCTAGCTACACAGGAGGCTGAAGCAGGAGGATTTCTTGAGCCCAGGAGTTTAAGGTTGCAGTAAGACGTAATCGTGCCACTGCATTCCAGCCTGGGTGAGAGTGAGACCATGTCTTCAAACCATTTTTTTAAATTAAAAAACCAATTTTTGAAATATTAAAAAGTGTTATAATCTGGAGAAGAGTTTAGGCTTAGAATGGCTGTGGCCTAGGAAGAGATGATCAGTCAAGCTGTGGTTCTAGACTTTAAGGCCCTTAGTAGGTTGCCCCAGCCCTTCTCACTCATGCTGTTCTTCACTGCTACCTTATCAGAATTCTCTGTCCACCCACCCCGGGTTGGTTCACCGTTCTCCAAATGCAACTTCCTAGTCACGAGGGGGGCCTCTCCTCCCCTTTACTCTTGTCTGTACTGCATTTCTTTCCTAATGAATCCTTGTAAGTCTTGCCCAGTGTTTTTCACCCCTGGCTACATATTAGAATTACCTAGGTAGCTTTTTAAAATACTATGTGTGGGTGTCACTTCCAGAGGTTCTAATTTAATTGATCCAGGGTGGGATCCAAGCATCAGAATTATTTCAAAGCTCTCCATGTGATTTTAATAGACCTGGGCCACCAGTTTAGCTCTAACTAGACTTCGGTGACGTATTCCTCAGTTTCACTTGTTCCTCTGACTTCCTGCTGGGACATTCATTTGTAATTAATATGTCTGATATAATTCACTCCACAAAAAACAACTATCTGCTGTATGTCATTGATCATCCTTCAGGGTGTGTATGTCTAATAATTTCAGTTGAATCCTAAATCCTTTGGATGTGTTTTATATTCCATATTCCTTCCTCTCTAAAACCTACTAAAATACTTACCCATAGAACAGTGTGAGTTTTTCTTTAAATCATTATAGAGAATCAATACATATTTCTTTTTTTATTATACTTTAAGTTCTGGAATACATGTGCAGAACGTGCAGGTTTGTTACATCGATACACATGTAGCATTAGGAGAAATGCCTAATGTAGAAGACAGGTTGATGGGTACAGCAAACCACCATGGCATGTGTATATCAGTACATATTTCTTATATAATTGGCAAATAAGTTGTGAAATTTTGATAGTTGATACTAAACTTATAAAAATCATTATATCTAGAAATGTATATTTAAAAAGGGAGATCACTGAGGTTTGGCTAAATTATTGAGTGAGAAAACAAGTTAAGAAAATATGGCTGGGCATGGTAGCTCACACCTGTAATCCCAGCACTTTGGGAGGCTGAGGTGCACAGATCACTTGAGCCGAGGAGTTCAAGACCAGCCTAGGCAACACGGCAAAACCAGTCTCTACTAAAAATACAAAAATTAGATGGGCATGGTGGCATGCGCCTGTAGTCCCAGTTACTCAGGAAGCTGAGGTGGAGCTGTGGTGGGCCATGATTGTGCCACTGCACTCCAGCCAGGGTGATAGAATGAGACACTGCTTCGAGAAAAAAATAAAGAAAATGTAAGAATATTTTGGATGCATTTATTTTTGTGGTAGAAGATATGAAAGGTAATTGTGGTGACTCATCAAAAGTGCCATCCAAAACGAATAACATGGTTTGGCTGACCCTGGGAATGGCTTAGCATGATTTTACTTATGGATAGTTGAGACATGAGGCTGCAAGGTTAATTAACTGTTTCAGGCTAATGAGAACATCTTTGCTTCCTTTACTGTCTCAGAGAGAGTGGCTTTTTGAATCATGGAGCTGAATTTTGTTTTACCCCTACAGGTGGATTTGTGCAAGCCAGAACAAAATCTACATGCCAAGAAACTGATGGAATAACTAAATCGTTAATAAATTCCAGTGCCACCTAATAATAATACTTTGTATTTATATAGCGTCTTTCTTGGAGGAACTCAAAGTACTTTATGGGCTCTGAAAGTTAATCAAGTTAATCAAGTTGGGAATTTTTCATCCATTGTGGGAGTGAGATCCAGGCCTACAAATCTCCAAGCCGTAAGGTGGCTTTCCTTATTTACACATGTGCACCCTGTTAAATGTGGGGACTTCAAAAAGTCTGAGGCTCTGTGGCCTTAGAGAAGTTGTAATATAAAGTGAACTGAAATCCATTTCTGGCCAGCTGGTATAAGGATCCAAACAATGTTTAAAATATTTTAACAAATGAAAACATTAAAAAAAATCATATGCAGCTGTCTGGCATTACTTTGTCCCCATGACAATTGCTGAAATATAATGATCCCTGTGTTTCTGGTTATTATAGGAATAATTGTGAGGAGAGTGAGTGAATTTTACTTTTTTATTTATGGGCATTTTCTTGTTTTTCTCTAATATGTATAATCTTTGAATAATAACGGACTGGGGAAGTAGAAGTTTCTACAGCATGGCAAAGGGTAAGAGACTAAAAATAAATATCTTGTGACAAGAGTGTTAAGTGGTAGCTTGATTATTTTCATAGCAATTAGGATATCATTTCATAGAGGAGCTCTTAAAACAAGAGTCTTTAAACATGAAGAAGAAATGTACTGGGATGGGAGTTTAGAAATTTTGGTTAATAATGAGGATCATACAGATGATCCATGTCATCGGAGACTGATAAGTTGTATGAACATAATCTTTAAATCTGTGTACCCTGGGCTGTTTCTGCCCTTGCTTAGGCTCTCCTGTCGTACCACTTGGTTGACAAAGACTTGATTGTTTATTGTGGAGCTGGGTTTTGTCTAGGCAACTGCTTTCTTTTTTCTGGGGTCCTAGGGACTTGAAATGTGTTCCATGTAGCAAGGTTTTATGTATCCTTTAAAGAGGCAGATGGAGTTGACTTTGAGCATCTGCCATATTGTGGTGGAGTAGATCTTCTAAAATTAGAATATCAGCTCTTCATTCAAAGAGACTTTGTAATTCCAAGTACAGTTCAATGAACATTCCTGGGCTCAGTAGACATTTGTTGACTGATTTTTTAAATATAGGGTTTCCCACAGGGATAGGAGTAGCTTTGGTGATGGTCAAGATGATTTTAGATGGGGCTGGGACCCATCACATAGAAAGTTATTCATTTTCCAATTCTCTCTACATTTTTTTTCTGATTATTTAATGGGGATAGCCTTATTTGGGTATTGATATGTCTTTAATTGTTTAGTTTTTGGTGTAAAGCATGCTAGTTGTCCATTTTTCATAATGATTTAAGGTTTGTTTTATAATAAATTTAGGTAGAAAAAAATGAAAATATTTATAGAAAAATATTAAGTAAACAATAGCCCAGGCAGTGTGTGTAAATGTCAAAAAATTGGTTTATGAGAATGACAGAATTCCCTTACTACTTGGGTTTATTCCTAAATTTAACCATTGTTTTCACTGTCTGTATTTTTGCTGGAATTACCTATGACTAGTTTGATTTCTCACTACTCCTAGATTATATGATTATGAATGGTAAAAACCATAATTTTCTTTAAATTTCTTACTAACTTTCTAGGTACAGGAATATATTTTTCTCAGGGATCTTCAGCAGAGTTAAGTGTCCACTGTATTTAACGAATGAACTTTTCGTGTGTGCTTTTAGAATAATGCAATCAACATACCATTTTGGAAAGATTTGGAAAATGATCCCTCTGTGTTCTGTGGGTGAGATGAGGAACCGCTGCATGAGAAGGGTTTTGAAGTTGTTTTTGTTAAGTTCAACCAATTTAGCTTAATTATCTTTGCTTTGAGAACATTCGGTAATACAAAGAGGGTGAAGAAACATCAGGGAGAGGTGAGAAAGAAAAGGACAGAGGGTGAAGAGAAGGGAGTGAGTGTACAAAATGGTAGGGAGGGAGAGAAAGTGAAAGAAAGTTATCCAACAAGAGCAGAGGGAGAGAAACTATGTAAAACAACGTAAAAACATTCTGTGAATTAATATGTTTGTTTGCAGAATGTGTGTTGATAAGGAAACTATTTTTAAGTATGTTGAAATATGGATAGATTTATATCCTGATAGTGTTGCTCTCAGGGACTCAGAGTTTCAAAAGAGGAGGCAGACCTGGACTGCAGTTCTAGTACCTGCCGTTAGCTTTGTGACCTTGGGAAAGCCCTGTAACTTTGCTAAACCTCAGTCCCCCATCTCTAATATGCAATGATAGTATTTGCCTTCCAGGATTGCTGGTAGTATTAAATAATACTTGGTTATTATGAGAAAATAGGGACTCTATTACAAAACAACTGACAAGTGCATTGTAGAGCTGGAATCACCAGACCCCCAAAACAAACAGGAAACAAGATCTTAAAAACAAAACAAAACAAAATAAAACAACAACAACAAAAAACTAACATATTCCAAAGGAATGTGAGTTTCTCTGTTCTTTTCCTCAGAATGTGACCCCTTCCCTCTGCAGCCTTCTGCATTTCATGTTGGTGATGGTCTCTTCCTGGCTGCAGAACAGGCAGCCTGCTGCTACTGAGGCGAGCTCATGACACCATGCTCCAGAGTCTGCTCTGACCTCCATGCTCTGACCTCCATGCTCTGACATCCATCTGGGGGAGTGACCATAAGCCTAAGCCAAGCTGGAGTGAGGTTTTTGAGGCAGGTACTATGATGTATTTGTTGTGTGTAGTGGGGTGTAAAAGTGCGCTACAGAAGTTCTTCCCTGGGCTAAACTGTGGCATAACTGAGGTTATTTCAGGCATTCCTTTTTGCCCTTATTTTCTTCTTCCACAGGACAACTTCTCAGGTACACAAGATTGTTGTCTTGTATCTCCTCCCTGTTATCACTCAATCCTCACCCTTACACTGAAACCACTTTCAAGAAAGCAGCCATTTAGACCTTGTGTGAAATCAAGGTAACATTACCTTTCCCAGGTGTGTTTGCAATTTGAGGTGGTGTTTTTTTTTTTTTTTTTTTTTGCCAGTTGTGGAACTCTGCCCCTCTTAAAGGGATTTCAGGCAATTCCAGAACTTTCTGAAAAAGGGCCTATGTGGGTAGGTCTTATAGACAGAATCCTGGAAGAAAGCCACACACTCATGCCCTGGGGGTTCCCTGGGCCTGTCCCATAGACCTCAAGGCTGATGTTTCCAGGGCAGTCCTCATTTCAGATATTCTGGTCTGTACATCACACCATTTTTTGGGTTGTTTCCTGGGTTCTGTTTGGGAAATGTAATTATGTCTGGTGCATAGTAGTCACTTAATTCTTATTTTTATGGGTTTGCTAGATGGCAGGGTATATAAGTGCCTCTATCTGCTGGTCATAAGTTGATCCTCTGCCCTTCCTGGGGGTAGCAACAGTTCCTGATCCTCTTCAGACATTCATGGTTAGGGTGTTGTAGTTTGCTAAGCACATTTATAGCCAGCTCAACTCCATGCAGTAATTCTGTCTGTCTGTCTGTCTATCTATCTATCTATCTATCTATCTGTCTGTCTGTCTATCTATCTATCTATCTATCCATCCATCCATCCATCTAATCTAGCAATCATCTAACTGTTCATTATAAAGAGAATAGAGGGAAGGGCTTGAAGCCTTTCAGATATTTTCTCCGGATAGTTCAGTATTTCAGATGGCTCTGCTTACCTTCCCTGGCCTTCAAAAAACTGGGCTTCATAGCTTTTAGGACAAAGTGTGAAATGCTGGCTCTTTTAACGGGGCCGCATAGTGGAAAGGCCACTTGAGATTTGCCGTGGCATGCTGCTAGCGTTTAGTTTTGATGTTATTGCTGCTGTTCTGGGTTTTAAATATTTTAATGAAAATTTTTATTGTGTTTGTGGACTGGCTTTTAGCAAAGACTGCAGTTTTAAATATTCTAATAAATGAATGGGAGGTGTGTATAAAGAGAATTAAAACAGAAACCTAGTTAACCCATATTTACAGGATATTCCATAAACCATGATCGAATCTGATGTTGTTTAAAAGGTGAAGTGCATGACTAGGTACTGGAGTAGATGATGCTTGTCTTCCAGAACTAGTATAACCACAAAAAGTCTGCACATTCTTAGGTGGTTTGGTGAGTATTTGTTTCTCTCATTTTTAAGTGGATTATTATTGTTGCTGTTGCAATGGAGTCACCATGGTTCAGAGCTGTGCCTGGTTACACATAGAACAAAGAAGATGAGGAAAGGGGTGACTTACCTAGAAAACCTAGCCTTGTGTAACTATCTTCTGCCTCTTGCAAATAAGTGATGAAACCTTATCTACCTGTTTATAAATTTTATGAATAGGCCTAAATATCTAAACCTGTGTAGAAAACATTTCCAATGAGCAATACAGTTCATTTTGTGAATTGTATTCCTTCCTCCCACTCTGGTTTTGGTGCCTTAGGGCCTTTCCATAAAAAAAAATGAACTTATGCAATCTAGCCAGGTGGTTTTCACAGTGCTTTAAAAATGCATTCTCTTTTTGGTGGTGTCATGGTGCCAGGAGTGCTGTAGGAGAGTGTGGGCTTATCTCTCCCCATGCTCCCAAACATCAAAAGATAAGATGGAAAATAATTATGAAAAGTGATGGTGCCAGTCATTTCTCTGTTTGCTCTCAGACTGATTCCTTGTTCTCAGCCTCTGCCCTGCATAGTCAGGGTCAGCCATAGAGATGCACAGGCAGGAAATTGCATAGAGGGAGGAGGGGAGATACTGGCTACTCTGCCAACTCTCTGCATCAGGTAGCATCTCCAGCAGTGTCTCTAACTCCCAAACAGGCTCTGCCATTGTGCCCCCACACCCCGCCCTCACAAGCTTATTAGATCCAGCTTTCTCCACGCTGTTCTGTCTGGGTTCTGATACTACCTACCTCCTCCTGCTACCTCCTCCCACTTGTAGTAACAAAACCCCAACACATTATTTTCTGATTACACATAACGTATGACCATTGTAAAAAAAAATGTAAACAACATAAAACTATAAAAAGAAAAGCATTGAATTACCTGAAATCCCACTATCCAGCAATAACCATAATCAACATATTTGTGTATTTCCTTCCTGTATTTTGGGAAACATTTAGATGCTACTAGTGGCTTCTCAGGGCTGTAATTTGTGGATGAGCTTCTGTGATAAGAGCCTGTGCTACCAGAGAATATCAGGCCAGTTCCTAGGCTGATGCGCACAAATGCCAAAAAACAGCAAGCCATGGATATGAGACTGACCCTCTACCATGCACACATACACACACACACACACACTTCAAAACCCAGTTGTCTTGAAGGTCACTTTCAGAGTAAATGTCCTTGGAAGAAGCCCCATTTTGCATGTTTTTCACTGCAGGTGGATACTGAACAGCTTCAAAGGTTTATTTCCAAAGGAAAGTAGGCTTCTGTAGCAACTCAAAGTGGTCTACAAGCAACTATGTTCCTTGAGCAGAATAACAGCAACAACAAACCCTGTATTTGGGTGGTAACTTTCTTCAGATGAGCTCAAGGTGTTCTGGCAGTATCTAACTTATTGTGGGGAAGTTGTTTTTATTTCTTCTTGTAGATGGGAAATCTGGGGCCAGTGAGGCAACCATGTGACCAAAACCACTGATCCAACATCTTCTGATGCTTTCTGACTCTGAGAAGCTTATAATTTCTCAGTTGTAGCCCTGGGCCCACTTCCAGAGATTCTGATTCCATAGGTTCTGAGATGAGGCACTTCCCCAAAGCTCCTCACGTGTTACTGTATAGCTAGGTCTAGGAACTGTTGCTGTAGGAACCTTGTTATGTTCACATTCACTGGCCTGGTAATTTAAACCCATGTGATGCATGGCACAGGCTGGTCTTTATAAAATATTGGGACACTTTGAACTGTCAGTTCTTCCATCTTAGGGTAGTCAAACTGGAGATATTCAGGCCTTTCTTGTCCGTGATTGGTCTTCCTGCTTCTGGTTTTCTGTACTTGTCATCTTGCTCCATTGGGTGTAGGTTACTCTCATCATTGGGAAGCAGAAGGTAGGTCCAGACCTGTGATGACCAAGACACAAGTTCTCGGTAACATTGGGAAAAGGTCACAGTTCCTCTCTGGATCCCTCCTATCTCCTCTTGGGCCTGCTGGCTCTGGTGTCATAGATTTCCCACTGTGCTCTACCCCAGCTAGTCTTCTCTGTCAGCATACATTAATAATAAAAGGATATAAAAAATATCTGACTCTTCTTCTCTCTTTAAAACACCTTAGTCCTAGGCCTAATTTCTTTGGTGTCTGTGTGGTTAGCTAATCTGAGCTAATATCTTACTGGAGAAAAATGGATGTATTAGATTCTACTGCTGCAAAACAAATTAACCCAATACTGAGTTGCTTTGCTTAAAGCAGCAAGTATTTGTTACCTCGTAGTTTATTTGGGTCAGGAATTTGGGAGGAGTTTAGTCAAATGGCTCTGACATGGGTCTTCCGAGATATTGGCTGGGGCTTCAGTCATCCTTGAGCCCTTGGCAGCAGCTGGGGGATCTGCTTCTAAGATGGCTCACTCATGTGGCTGTTGGCTGGAGTCTTCAGTTCCTGGTGGGCTACTGCTGTCAGGACACCTCAGTTCCTTTCCTTGTAAGTGGCCCCATGGGGCTGCTTGAGTATCCCAATGGCATGGCTCTCCCTAGAATGGCTGATATGAAAGAGAAATAAGATGGGAGCCACTCAGCCTTTTATGTCCTAATCTCATGACAGTGTTCCTGTCACTCTACCACATTCTTTTTTTTTCCCAAAACAATCTTTTGTGTTTCACTATATTGTAACTTTCCTTTTGGAATACAGAGAAACGTAACATAGCTAATATCAGTGGTTTGAGTTTCTAAATAGAAATTATACAATCCAGGCAAGAAAATTTAGTAGCACTTTCTACACAGATGCAAAAACAATCTGCTCCAAAACTACAAGGGTAAAAATAAGTGATTGGGATTTGCATGCACCCTTAAAAATATGCCCCTTTTACCAGTCCCCAATATTTCACTTCAAATAATTCTGTTTTCTTTAAAAATAATATAATTATAAAGACTTTCTGTAGAATCCTGGCCTATTTAAAATGGGCCAAGTGCAGGAAAGTGGCTTTAAGTAGAAGCTTTTCTATGATTAATCTAGGAACAGCATATATAGTGATTAAGATAAAAAAGAAGACTATACTTACATTTATTCATATTGATCTGTAATTTTGTTATTTTTCTTTTTTATTTATTTGTTTTAAAATTTATTATTTTTAAGTTTTAGGTTCAGAAGGTGCATGTGCAGGTTTGTTACATGGTCCACCCACCCCCCTCCACTTTTTTTTTCAGCTAGAAGTGAGTCACTAAATACAATCCACACTTAAGAAAAGAGGAATTGGGCTCCACCTTTTGAAGGGGGGAGTATCGAAAACTTTGTGGGTGTATTGAAAACCTACCACAGTGGATAACCCTTTAATATGCTAGCCTTTCCAGATCCCATATTTACATATTAATAGGGCCTCAAGCTGCTCAAAGCTTAATAGATTCTAGAGCTCCCTTCCCTGACTTATTGACTTTAGACAGAGAAGCATGGGGCGTTTCAGTCTTGTTGATTTGTAATACCCTCTCCTCTCTGCAATGCACGTGCTCATGCAGGTGGACATGCACACAGGCACACAATCACCCTTCTGGCTCTGGATCTGATCCACATAGTGGTCACCTCACAACTGTCACGAGCAAAACTTTCTCTCCCACAGGACCTTCCCATCCCCATTCCCAGTCAGGCACTGGTGCCTCTGGTTTCTGACTTTTATGTTGAATACTTCATACTGGTAACCCCATTCTTTGTCCTCAGTTTGGCCTTGAAGAAAAGCAGAGCAAGAATTGGAATGGCATTTGTAAGGAGGAGGAAAATCTTTTCCTTCCGCCCATGTATTCAAGAGTTGTGATATCCCCTATATCCTAGCAACAGTTTTGGAGGTGAGGCAATGCTTTGTGTGAATCAAAGCAAGTCTGACTGTAGCATCATAACTATTGAAAAGGACTTTAAAAGATGAAAAAACTGCCAATTATATGTCTTCAAATTGGATTCCATCCAAGCCGTCCCTGAAGGAATCCCATTTTCTTGGTGTCTGTGCTGGAACAGGAAGGGAGGAAGGAATCCTGGAACATGGACTGCCTGAGAGCATGAAGCAGTTCCTTTGGACAAAGAATGATACCTGTTTCTCAGGTTAGGTTACTAAAATGTGATGGATGGATAAACCAAAGATTATGGTTCCGTCAGGCTTCTTAGGACATCATGAGTTACAAGCTTGTAAGTCACCTGTGAAATATGCCATTAATCAAGGGTAAAGAGGAATAAGGAAGCCTCTCTGTGTAGGTCAAAGATAGTAAAAGAAATTGCCATAGGAGGAGATACTCTTTGTATCTGGTCTAAGTAATATCTGGTTCTGTAAGCTCCTTGGAAGAAAGACCTAATTATTACAAGAGGTACAGGAACAGTGTTACTGATTATAAAGAGGCATGTTTTTTATATCTTCCTAGGGACATGGATAGAATTTTACGTGGTTTGATATTTCATTTGGGTGTGTTTCTGAGGGGCGTTAATTAGGAAGAACAGGTGGCACTGTGTACTTTGGTTATAAAGCATCCTTTTTTGAGTGGTTACTGGGTGACAAGCATCAAAGCAAGGCCTGTTCCTTGACTTATTTTATTTAACCATCAGAGCAACCCAGAGAGGTAGCTTATTATTAGCTCAATATTTATGGGTGAAATGCCCAAGACTACACAGCTAATAAGTGGCAGAAGCAGAGCTTGGATTCAGATATGTTGGCTTCCAGCACTCTGTGTATTCTGCTTTGCCTTATCTCTATTAACAGTACTTGAAGTGAGGGGGCTACAAATATCTCCCACTTCTCATATGGGATGGTTTTATACTTTTCTGCAAAGCAGTCAAATGACCTCTTGCCTTTGTTTAGCATCTAATCTGTAAAATGGGCTAATGGCTAAATTAATGTGGAGAGAAAATGAGATATGTTTAAGCATTTCTTAAAGTAGGAAGTACAGTTTAAGTACAAGACATTATGCCCTCACCTCATCTAGAATCTGCTTCGAGTGGTACTGTGAGTTAAATGTTTGTGTCCCCCCTCCCAGAATTCATATGTTCAAATCTGACCTCCAAGGTGATGGTATGAAGAGATAGGTCGTTTGGGAAGTGATTAGGTCATGAGGGCTCTGTGCTCATGAATGGGACTAGTGCCCTCATGAAGGAGGCCTGAGGGAGTTTGTCTCTTCTGCCATGTTAGGACCCAGCAACAAGATGTCATCTATGAAGCAGAGAGCAAGCCCTCACCAGATACCATATCTGCTGGCACTTTGATCTTGGACTGGCCAGCCTCCAGACCTGTGAGCAATAAAGTTCTGTTGTTTGTAAGCTACTCATTCTAAGGTATTTTGTTACAGCAGCCAGAAGCAACTAAGACAAGTAGTCAGGTTAACTCATGTTAATTAAGAGTGCTGGTTATGTTCAATGCATTTTACTAAGACTGAATGTTTGCAGAGTTTAGGTGATGATGGGATTTCAACCTAGTGCCCCTGTGTTATTTCTTGAGAAATGGAGAATAAGTAGTAGGGCTAGCTGACATTGGTACAGCAAAAAGTGTCATTACCTGCATAAATTCTGTGCTCTCTCTCATACTTTTGGAGTTGAGCTATATAAGTAGTAAATCACTACCTCTCTAGAAGGTAAGCAATTGCCTATTTTCAAATATTAAAATCTAACACAGGCAAAGGAAAATGGGGTAAGATGATTATTTAGTGCAAAATACAGGAATCACCCTGAGTTTCAAGTACAAAGGAAAAACAATCTAGGCTCTTATCCCCATATAAATTGAGGTGGGAAAGAGCAGTGTACAATGAAGTAATTGAATAAATAACATGAGATATTTATAAGATGAAATTTCTCTTTGTAGAGAGAAGGTCTTGAATGCAAAATGTGATATTTATCTTCTTGCTATTCACTATTGTCTGTTTTAAATAAGGTTGTCTAGTTCATTAATAATGAAGAGGACAGCAGAACACTATAATTCTCAAGATGATTGTACACATTTATAATAATTTACCATTTCTAGGTGCTTACTCTTGTTTATTAGTTTGCTCTTCATCAATATCTGTAAAATGGAGGCTATCAAAATTATTCTTATTTAACAGATTCAGGAATCCTGCAGCTCACATAGGTGAGCTTCCTACGATACTATACTTTGAGAAAGGAGTGGGTAAAATAACTTGGATCGTTGGTTTATTTTGGTCCCTGCAGTTACATGTGGGCACATGGTTCTGTGTTCTATTCCCTGTGCCAGCCTTAAAAATAAACTCAGGTGACGACAGACTACAATACAAAAAGCCTCTTAGTCCTCTGCCTCCTATCGCCTCATTTTTCAAAGGAGACAACCGAGCCTAAATGAATACATTATGGGTGAAGGACCTGTAACTCAGACCCAGATTGCCTATTTCTTCAAGCTTGGTTTCATTCAACCCTCATGTGCCACACGCTGAGCCACCCCAGGTGCTCCATTTTCTGGGAAGCTGCTCTCCTTGCCTCTGCTTTGCTTTCTGGATGGAGCTAGGGTATGTAAGGGATGGGGGTGGGCAGCAGTTGGGATGCAATGGGACTGAGCCGTGTCAGATTCAAAAAAGATTTCAAAACTCCTCAGCATTTTTTTTTCAGCCCACAACATTTGCATTGGCTTCACTCCCTGCCCACCTAATCATCCTCTTATTCCCCATCAGACAACAAGTACAAATGCCGGCAGCCACAGCCTCAATTTTCCCGAAGCCACCAGTTCCTGTAAAGCCAACGGGAAACAGAGAGGAGGGCTGAACACTCTTGGCTTGGTTTCCTCTTGGAATTTGGCCCAAGTTTCTTCACTTTCCTCCAGATTGCTTGTAGTCTCTAGTCACCTGAGCTTATTTCTGAGGCTGGTACGGATGGTGGAACACAGAACCACGTGCCCACGTGTAACTGCAGGGGCCAAGATGGTGATGTAAGAGAGCCGGATGCTCCCAGAACCAGCCAGATAGTTGTCAACAAGGTGCAAAGTGAGGCTGAGAATGGCTCTGAGCAGGGAAAAGAACGGTGCAGATAATGCACGAGACCAGTGGGATTTCTAGTGTCATGTCTAATGCCGTAACTTTAATTCAATTCCATACTGGTTTGTCCCTAGATAGTACTGGCTACTTTGGGGCCAGACCAACAAGCATGTGCCAGACATTGTGCTAGGTTTTGGAAAAAAGCACTCAAGGATAACACCCATGCCTCTGTCTTCCAAAAGGTCATCACCTTCATCAGCATCACTTGGAGACTTGATACCATTTAGACACCTGATCTTCACTCCAAACCTGCCAAATTATCATCTCTGGGATGCAGGCCCAGGGATCTTCTATTGAAACAAGCCTCCAGTGTTAATCTCCCCAAAGTTTGAAGGAAGGCAAGTGAGAGAACATTAGAAGATCTCCTCTTAGAAGTGGAGGGACACTTGTGTGTCCAGGTTTGGAAACAAACTCTGACGAATCCTGAGACCCGGAAGAACAAACTCTTCAAGTTTGGGTCTGCTGGGGCTTGTGGGTGATTCACTGGGCTTCTTTAGGTATGAGGGATGAATATCTCAGGCCACTTAAGGAAATTTTATTAATTTGAATACAAAGATCAAGTCAAACTCTGATAAAAAAATATTTACTGAGCACAATGGTCATAGCCCTTTAGAGGATGAGAGAGTCTAAGGTAAGCTCTTGCCTCCTTCCATTTAGCAGTCCTAAGACTTACCAATGTAACCCACAGGATAAAAGATAAAATAAGTAAAACCTTAGAGTGTCTGCCCTTTGGGAGCAGAGTATGGAGAACATCCTCTTGCATGGGGGGCATTTAAATGTGTAACTGAGAATCCTGGAGGAGAGGGTAAGGTGAGTAGAGGTGGACAAGGATGCTCACTGATGGGGACACAGCTTTTACTGAAGGTCCATGCAATAAAATAAGCTTTCTGTGAGCTAAAAATAACATTTACTGAGCACTTTCGATGGGCACTCTCTACAGCTTACAAGTGTTAACTTCGTTTTATCCTCACAGCAACACAATGAGTTAGGTATTATTACTTGCTCCATTTTCCACACGAGAAAATTGAGGCACAGTGTAGTTAATTGCTCCATGTCACATGGCAAAGAAGCAGTAGATCCAGGATCTGAAGCTCAAGAGTCTTCCTGTGGGGTGTCTGCACTCAGCCCTGTCTCTTAGCTTAGGAAGCCATTCGAGGAATGTGCTCACACTGCTGAGCTCTCTTGTCCCTCCAGGCTTCTGCAGAAAAAGTCCCTGCTGATATTCCAGGGCAGAGGAAGTGAAAGCTATAACCCTCAGGAAATGCCAGCATTGAAGGAGAGGGTGCGAAAAGGCTGAGGGAGCTGGAATAACTTGAGACTTTTCCAGGGCCCACCATGGCAGCACATCATTTCAGGGCATTTTATATCCGTCCAGGGCAGGAGGCAGTCAGTGTCCTTTCTTGGTGGGACTCAGGTGTGCATTTATAGAGGAGCCAGACCCCTGGCTTCTGGTTTTGCTTGCCAGGGTCAGCAGGTCTAGGGCAGGAACAGAGTGGCATGGCCCACTTCACAGGAGTTGGCAACATGAGTTACACAGGTGAAAAAGAGAAACATTTTGAGGAATCCCACAGTGCTGGCAAGAATCAAGTTGCAGTGCTTGACCTTGGGGTTGGATGTGGAGATAAATGAAGCTGATGGGCTAGGAGATTGGGAGATGGAAAAGGTTGGTATCAGATGGGGGGCAAACACCATTAGAATGGTGAGTTTGGAAACTGAGAGGTCCTGCAGCAGGACTTATAAATGACTGAAAATGGCCCAGGGAAATGATTGGAGTTTGTCAGTGAGGAATGAGAATGTTGAAAGAATCGTTGTGTGAATGTTGAGGTCACCAAGTTATGTCAGCAATGCTAGAGAAACCTAGTGTAGACACGCAGCTTGAAAATGTCCTTCAGTGGGTAAAGGGCAGGGTGATATGAGATGTTCTAATTACCCAAGACCTCCCACAAAGTGAGATAAAATCAATACGCAGTTATTAAGAGGCAGGAGAGACCACTAGTTAGGGAAGAATGTCTAGAAGATGCGGTACCTGAGCAAAACAGCTCAAGCTTTTCTTATTTTCTCATTCATTCATTCACCCATTAATTCATTCCAGAAAGAGAGGTGAGGGGAGATAGATATATATATATATATGTAGATATATATATATATATGGAGATATATATATATGTAGATATATATATATATGTAGAGATATATATATATATATATCTCGCCTCACCTCTCTTTCTGGAATGAATTAATATATATATTATATATAGATACATATATTATATATATTATAAATATATATATTATATATAATATATATATCTCTATATATCTCTCTCTATATATATAATATATATATATAGATAGATAGATAGATAGATAGATAGATATGTGTATATTTTTTTTAAATTTAGAGATCCAGAGGGTTAGCTTTCATATCCTGATCAATAACTTGGGACAAACACCTCCATCTCAGAACCTTCTGGGGCCATGGCTGGCATCCTTTGGTTTGGGCATGTAAAGGAGCCTATGGATTAGGGATGTCTTTCTGGAATATATCTTGAAATATTTATCAGTCTTAAGGTATTTCCTAAGTAGTTCTTACTAGTTACTATTAACTACTATTTAGGGGATTTGATGAAAACTGAGCTGTGTTTAAGCGAGAGAGAGAGAGAGAGAGAGAGAGAGAAAGAGAGAGAGAGAGCCCCTGGACACAACATTCCCCTTTCGTTTTCCTAGAACTGGCCCTGCTCGAAGCTACTAGTCTTAGTCCATTTGGGCTGCTATAACAAAATACCATAATCCAGGTGGCTTATAAGCAACAGAGATTTATTCCTCTCAGTTCTGGAGGCTGGGAAGTCCAAGATCAAGGCACCAGCAGATTCAGTATGTGGTGAGGGTCCACTTCTTGGTTCATGGATGGTGCCTCTTCACTGTGTCTTCACATGGTGGAAGTGGTGAGAAGTCTCTTTGGTTCTGTTTTATCATGGCCTCCTGAATGCCATTCGGGAGGCTCTAATCATCTCCCAAAGTCCCCACCTCCTCATATCATCACTTTGGGGATTAAAATTTCAACCTATGAATTTTGGGGTAACACAAACATCCAAACCCCAGCACTACTTTTCCATGGGATGACAAGAGGTAAAATAACTTTACCAGATATAACAGTTTCTGCATCCAGAAAAACTGGGTCCTAGTGTTCTATGATGCGTGGATTAGAAAGTTGGCTTAGAGAACTTGTTTTAAGAGTCTTTTTAAACAGAATAAAAAAGCTTTCATGTTTTGGGGAGAAAAGAAAAGGTGACTTTTGTGTGCTTCTTAATGCATATGTACAACTTTGAAAGGATTTATTATAGAATTCAAGAACAGAAGATTAAGAAATTAAGAATCATGATGCTTAAAATAGATACCACTATTTTTTTTCCACTTTAAGCAAAGCAATCTGCCAGGCAGGTGAGATTTCTGAAATGGTGACAATGAAATATACAGAAGCCTGGGATGCTGTTCCTCTACCAGTACCAGTAATATTTCCAAATGCACTTTTGATGAATATTTTAAATTTTCTCCTAGCAACATATAGATAAACAGAGCTAGGAAAATGATCATCTGATGTCCTTCCCTGCCCATGCTACTCTAAGTATAAAGGACTGCAATGCATTTAACAGTGTTCCTAATCTGCTACAAAATCAAATCAGCACCTACTTCTGTGCTTTCTTTTTCATGTTATAAATTTTCTTTTTGTTTTTGAAATCAGTGACAGCTAGGAAGGAAAAAAAGTCATCCTAGGTATTTTTATAAGCTGTGTAATTGCTTTTCTTCCCTCATCAGGTTACTTTTTCTTCCATTTGCTATTACTTCCACTAAATCATAAACAGAAAAGAGTTAAGGCTAGCCGAGGTTTAGTGAGGCTCATGTGTATAACTGAAAAAAGTATAATCATAACTGTATATGTATACTGTGTCAGAATTTAGCTCTAAATATATGCAGACACCCCATTTTTTGGGAGACAGTAGTGTTAGGGGTCCTGTAATACTCAGTTTATGTATTTGTGCCTAGTGTTACATTTATTTATGTCTATTTCTTATCTACTATATTGTAAATTCCGTAAAGGCAGCAGCTCTCTGTCATCTCCACATCTTCGCTGTGCTTCACTATTAATGCTGGCTAATAAATATTTATTTAATAAATAGAAACATAGAAGGGAAAAATCATGTACACCTGCCCTACTGATAAATTATATGGTTTGATTTGAGGGATACCAAACCCATGTCCCTTCTCAGATTTGAAATTTTGTTCATTTCATTTTCGTTGTCTTAAGGTTATTTATTTTTTTCCAGAAAGCATCTATTAAAGCAAAGTTTTATCTGGAAATAGAGCTTTGAAGGCATGGGACACAGGTGGATGCATTTTGAATGGAGAAGACTGGAAGGAAGGAATGAAGTTGTGAGGCTGCTGGTGTGGACAGTCCCAGGCAGGGGCACCTGGGGGGAAAAGCTGCTGAAAGGCAGTAAGGCAGTATCAAAAGAGGTATATGCTGCATCTTTCATAGGGTTCCCAGCATGAGATATGGAGATTTTGAAGACAATAGGCAATTAAAAAATCCTGTCCTTAGGTTTTGCAATGCCATCTGAGGCCTGCATTCAGAACTGCCAATGCACAATATTGACCCCTAAGTGCTCACCTGCTTCTGTGCGCAACCCCAATGATGACACTTAGCAGAACTGTAGACAGCTGTAATCTTGCCAGGTGAGCAATAACACCGGAGCACATTCATCCTCTCCTAGGTCCCTGTACCTAGAATAAATTCCTCAAAATTACTCACTGCCTTAAAAATCCTCCAAAAACAGCAGGATGTAAGCCTAGAGGGTGATCCCGGGAGACCATAACAATTGTAGAGCTCTCCAAAGAGAAAGGAAGCTCTGACAACAGTCAGAGGCAATGTGTCCCATGACACCTCCCAACTGTGTCCCGCCCCACCACCCCTGTCAACTTTCAGAGCCTCTTACACAGCTAGCAAGGGACTCAGTAATAAAGCGTTGGCAGTCATTCTTCTGTTTTTGCCCTTTGAATCCCTAATTGGGAGTGTCTGGAGTCACACAAAGTAGGCAATGTTAGACAACAGGACAGATATGTCAGCCAAAGATACCATGGCTTTTGACAAATATGTAATAATATTTTCATACATTTTCCTGATATAAGGCAGGGTTTACTTTGAGTGCAGAATCAAAAGCTGGTAAAAAAAAAAAAAAAAAAAAAAAAAAGCTCAGTTCTCTCGGTGGTAGAAATGAGAGTAGTGATGGGGCAGGTGGGAGAGGGTGAGAGAGAAATGGTGGGAGTCTCTGGGTGCAGCTGCTGTATTTCAGGGTCTGTCGGCATTTCCATTACTGAAACCTCAGGGGGATATAATTTAATGTAACTGTAAAAATTTACCCTCTGAATGGAAAGTTATCACCCTGGAACTTATTCTGCTGATATTTTGCAATTTTTGAAGAGGTAGAAGAATACATTTTCTCCCTGTGTTAAAATTAGAAGAGAAACATAGAAAGCCTACTTCATTTAGCTATTCTTGAGAGACCTTTGAAATAAGATAATATAATATGGACTTGGAATTCAACTTTTTTCTATTTCCGCAGCTCCCTTTTATTTTTAAATATTGTCTTAATTTACATCCTCTTCTTTGCCTTCCAGAACGTGTGTGTGCGTGTGTGTATAAAATATATTATTCTGTATATCAACCCTCTCTCTACCTCCTCTCTACTAAACAAGCATTTGCTCCGATCTGCAAGACAGTGTGTTTTGGGCTTAGAAAAACAAAGAAGAATAAAATATTCTCTCTTTTTAATAACAGGATTCTCTTCTGTTGGAGAAACATTTGGTTCATTTTATTTTTCTATGTTAAAGTTTAACCTCTTTGAAAGTCAAAAGAGGCATCCTATGCATAGATACACTTGAATTCAACACAATACAATGTCAGAAAGGCTTATAAGTCTTCCAAAATGGTATATTTCTTGGCTATCATTAATCTCCCTTCAACATTTCTTTCTTTGATTCTGGTTGAGTGAACTCCACAAAGCAATCTGTCCTAAGGTGTGGTAGGCGATAGAATGATCCCTCAGAGGTATCTGCTTTCTAATCCTTGGAATCTGTAACTGTTACCTTACTGGAAAGGGTAATTAAGGTTGCAGATGGAATCAAGGCTGCCAGTGGGCTGGCCTTATAATAGGGAGATTATCTTGTTTTATCTGGGCACGCCCAAGGTAATCACAAGGCTTCTTAAAAGCAAAAGAGGGAGGCAGCAGAGCAGTCCTAGAGATGTGAGATGAGGATGTAACCTTCCACTTTGGGCTTCGAAGATGGAGGAAAGGACCACAAGCCAAGAAAGGTAGGCAGCCTCTAGAAGCTAAAAAGACAAGGAAATGGACTCTCCCCTACAGCCTCCAGGAAGAAATGCTGCCCTGCTGATACCTTGATTTTAGCCTGGTGAGACCCATTTTGAACTTCTGACCTGCAGAATTTTGAGTAACATCTTAACACAAACTTAGTGGCTTAAAACAACACAAATGTAACAAATGTTATGTTACATTTATATAATAAATACATTGTAATACATTGTAAATAACAAATGTATTATTACATTTGTATAACATTGTTACAAACAATACATTTATATTGTAAGCCACTAAGTTTGTGTTAAGATGCTACAGTAGCAATAGGAAATTAATACACAAGGTAAATACAGAACAGGTCACCTTAACAGATTACCCAGTTAGTTTCCCTTTTGGCTGATCAGGGCCTTGCAATTGCCCATCTGAATTTCCTAAAACCATTTCCATTCTAAGTCCTCATTCATATCCTCCTCATTTCAAGCTTCATTCCATGGACTTTTCATTTCTCTATATCTTATATTTTCCTCTTCAAAACCTACTTGTTCTGTCTTCTTGTTTAGGGCTTCTTTCTATTGATGGAAAATTTATGATAATAGGTATCAAAGATGATATTTTTGATATGGGAGAAATAAGTTTTGTTCTATATGGTCTATATCAATCATGATCTAATCAGAAGACAGAAATCACATAGTTATTTGAGCAAAGAAATATGAATATAAAGAATTATTAACTATAGCAGGAGATTAAAGGTTTGAGGCATTGGATAATAAGACTAAAAAGAACTTTAAAATAGAGTATGGAGACCCAGCAATTTGATTACTGGCTATATACCTAGTGGAATATGTAATAAATTATTCTGCCATAAAGAGACATGCACACAAATGTTCATTGCAGCACTATTTACAATAGCAAAGACATGGAATCAATGTAAATGCTTATCAATGACAGATTGGATAAAGATAATGTGGTATACATGTACAATGGAATACTATGCAGCCATGAAAAAGAACAAGATCATCTATTTTGCAGGAACATGGATAGAGCTGGAGGCCATTATCCTTAGCAAACTAATGCGGGAACAGAAAACCAAATACCACATGTTCTCACTTATTAAGTGGGAACTAAATGATGAGAACACATGGAAACATAGAGGGGAACAACAGACACTATGGCTTAGTTGAGGTTGAAGGGTGGGAGGAGGGAGAGGATCAGAAAAAATAACTTTGGGAACTAGGCTTAGTATTTGGATGATGAAATAATCTGTACAACAAACCACCATGACACAAGTTTACCTATTTAAGAAAGAAACCTGCATACGTACCCGTGAACCTAAAATAAAAAGAGAGTGTGGAAAGAGCAGGTGTAAAAGAGCAGCCCTATCCCTAGCGCTGAGCTAGAGCACCCAAGGAAGAGCCCCCTGACTGCCCACAGCTGTGATACAGACCTTGTTGGAGGGCATGACCATGGTTCCCTGGGTAGTGGGGAATTAATTGTAATGCTGTGCCGGTGGAACTTGCTGAAACTGTGTTCTCTAGAACTTGTTAGAATTCCACCCGCTGGGATGCCAGGGAAAGCTTTTCACAGGAAGGTATATTGCTGGAGGCTCTTTGCTGTGAAACTACCCAAAGGGAGATGCCAGGAGAAATGGCTGGTCACTGACTGGTACTAGCTTCTATGCACTACAGGAGCCAGATGCTGGAGAAGGTGTGTGTGCTGTAGGAGCTGGGCACTAGAGAAGCCATGCATGCCAGATTCAGAAATAGGGAGGAAGGCCCCTTCTTCCTGCAGTGTCCCTCCAGCACCTGCTGCTGAGAAAGCTTGACATCATTCTAGGTGGCAAAGGAAAAATATTTACAAGGCTCAACTCTATTCACAGAGCAGGCAATGAAGGATGAATTTTGAGCTAAGAGGCAATAATTGAAAACTGGCAAGTAAGGTGGTGATTTTCAAAAAAGTGATCTGTGGATGACTGGGCATCCTGGAATTCTTCCTGGGGGTCTGTGAGGTCAAGACTATTTTCATGATAATATTACAATTTTATTTGCCTATTTATTGTGTTGACATTTGCACTCATGGTGCAAAAGCAGTGGTGGTAAAACTTCTGGCAACAAAGCAGAAAACAAAGCAGTGACACCAAACTGTACTAGTTGTTGATGTATTCTTCAACTCCATATATAATAAATGATCAGTTTCTCTTGAGTATCCCAGATGAAACTGTAGGAATTATTAATTTTATGAAATGTTAAACCTTGAATACATATCTTTTTATTATTCTGTGTGGCAAAATGGGAAGAATGCATAAAGTAATTCTGCTGCCTATCCAAATATAATTGTTTTGAGGAAAAGCAAGTGTGCAATTATTTGAATTGCAAGCTGAACTAGCTGCTTTTTTCATAGGATGGCATTTTAAATTGAATGCATGACTGACAGACTATGGTTATGCAGACTTGGGTATTTGGTAGACATTTCTTTAAAATTAACAACAAAATGAGCCTGTCACTCTAAGGAAAAACTGAGCATTTGTTACCAGTGATAAAATTCAAGCTTTCAAGTGGAGATTAGAATTTTGGAAAACTTGTATCTGTCACCATAAGCTTGCCAGCTTCCCAATCCTTAAAAACTTTTCTAGATTGATGACGATATTATAAACATGATTTTTTGATATTGTGTAAAATCTATCAATATTTAGAAAATCTGATAACCCAGTGAATTAATATTTTTAAAATGACCAATGTATGCTGTCCCAGAATCGTTCATGGGCCAAAGATCTATTTAAAGTGTTAAGATAGGCCAGTGAATTTTAATGTAACAGAAGGTAAAATGTTCTTTGATATGGTTTCAGATTCCATATTGCAGCTAACCTTTAAGACACTACCACTTGTTGAGTTCTGCATAGTACCAAAGAATTTCCACAGTTATCTGCAAAGGCTATTAAAATTCTCATTCCTTTTCCAAGAATGTATCTGTATGAGGTTGAATTTTCTTCACCTATTTCACTCAATATACCACAACAGATTGAGTGCAGAAACAGGTATGAGAATCCAGCTGTCTTTTATTACTAAGTCAGACATTAAGGCAATTTGCAAAGATGCAAAATAATGTCACTCTTCTCATTAAATTTTTTGTTTTGAAAAATATGATTATTTTAATTTAAAGTATGTTAATAATTGATTTATTACATTTTACATTAATTAAATGTTTAAATAATTCTCAATTAAAATTTGGAATACAGTGCACATTAACAGAGAAAACTCACATACACAAAAGCTCTTTGGGGTACCCAATAATTTGTAAAGATTTTAAAGGCTTTCTGAAGACAAAAGGTTGAGAACTGCTGATATAGGAAATCAATGGGTGGAAGTTGCAGATTGTGGCTTACAGGTAAGGAAGTACTATCTGAAAACTAGAGCTGTCTCAATCACACTAGTAATCAGAAAAGTGAAATTTAAACAACCCAGACAGAAACAATTTTTTGCCCCTCACATTGGCAAAATATTTTAAAAATCTGATAGTGTTAAGTTTGGTGAGAGTAGGTAAAAGTAAGAACTCTCACTTATTGTTGGTGAAGTCTGAGTGGTATGATCATTGGTAAAAGCCCATTGGCAATCTTTTTTTTTTAACTGACTCATATGCTTTGAAGACGAATTGGCAAGAATATACATTGTTAACCTTTTTTTTTGTAAGAGCAAAACAAGCAAACCAAGCCCTGCATAATGGATCAATACAAAGTGGCACCTTGATATAACAGGTCCCATATAGCTGTTAAAGTGAATGTACTTGCTCTCAAAATGTATATATAGACCTTAAAACCATAACATTGAGTAAAAACAGAAAATTGCGGAGTGACAGGTATTGTACGATATAATTTATATATATTTTAAAAGCCAACACATGAAGAATATATTAATACATGTTTGGTTGAACCACATAAATTTATTTTGTGTGTGTGACAGGGTCTTCCTCCTTCACCTAGGCTGCAGTGCAGTGGTGGGATCATGGCTCACTGCACCCTCAACCTCTGAGGCTCAAGCGATCCTCCCATCTCAGCCTCTTGAGTAGCTGGGACCACAGGCATGCACCACCACACTTGGCTATTTAGAATTTTTTTTTTTTTTTAGTAGAAGACAGGGTCTTGTCATGTTGCCCAGGCTGGTCTTGAACTCCTGGCCTTAAGTGATCCTCCTGCTTCAGCCTCTCAAATGTTGGGGTTACAGGCATGAGCCATCATGCCTGGCCAAAATTAGATTCCTTAGGTCAAAAAATAGTTGAATATAAGCGAATTTATATTATTCAAATTAAATATAGAGAAGTTTAAGAAATAGGCTTGAAGTAATCACACTAAATTCCTGTGGGGAAGATGGGCCTAAACTAATGAGAAGAGACTTCAACTTAATCTATAACATTTATTTTCTTTTATAAAAATGACTAAAATGACAAAATGCCAAAGCTGTAAATTCTAAATGGTGGATATTGGAGGTTGATTTTACTATTATATATTAAGGAATCTTTTTAAAAGAAACTAGAATTGTCCAAAAGAGGATGAAATGACTTAAGAGGCAGCATGCTTCACTTTACTTGCTGGGTCTAGCATGTGGGAAGAGACATTGAACTATCCACTGGGGAGATGGCCAGAAAACTCATGGTCTTTACTCAAAGGGGTAAATGTGTTTCCAGCAGCTTCAGGTCCCGTGGAAGCCTATTGTGTGGGGAGGAGACACAGAGATGACAGATTTCTTTAGAGCCCCTATAAATCCCAGTACATAATTAGGTCCCTAATAGGCTGACTTCTGGTATTTGGAGAAGGAAGATTTTTTTGTAGCAGAATCTTCACTTAGAAGAGCTGAAAATACTGACTTCTGAGAAATACTGACTGTCTAGTTTAACAGGATCCATTTGGATATTTTTCACCAGCACTGTGAAAGTTAGAATGGTCAATTAGACACAGAAAAAATGGACTTAAAATGTTTAAATTGTACTAAGGGGCAGCATGTAACCTAATGTATACTGAAGCATCTTCTTTGAGTTGTCTTCTTATTTTTGCCATTTTTGAATTACTTTTAAAGTAGAACTTTTAGTGAGAACCTTACAAAATAAAAAATGAATGATACAATACATAAGCAGTTCATTCTTGTAAGAAGATGTTATCTGTGGAGCTCTGATGTAGAGGGGGGATAAAAGACCACCTGACTAGGGTTAAGAAAATTCTGGTCTATGTGGACAGCCAGATCCTGTACAGGTGAAATTCCCACCAAAGAAACCACAGGGAGTGAAAAACTTGTGCCTTGGCAGTGATGACTGGAGAGAGCAGTGAAGTCAATTGTGGAAAGACTGTGTGAGGAGCTGGCCAGGCACTTGGTTGGGAACAGCATCCCAGGGGAGATGTGTCCCCAGAGGATTGAAAGGGAGATGGTCCAATTTACCTGTGTAAGGGATTACTTACTCTGGGATTTGGGATTTTCTGCTGAGTCTGGAGGTTAATTCTGGAATAATGGATTGAGCTAGCAATGGAGGGTGATTCATAGCAGAGGCCTGACTCTTGCAAATGAGTCAGGAAATATGAGGAGTGTGAAATACAGCAGGCAATGGCTAAATAGTTCAGGAATGGTTATTGTTATTAGAATGCATGAGGCAGTCTTCTCCTATATATAGCATGCGGGTCTGAGCATTTGTTCAACTCCTACCTCCACCCAAAGAACTCATTGTGACATCAGGCTGGGGAGAGCTGCTTGTCTAGGTGAAATTACTTAGGGGATGCCAATGGAGCTTCGAATTATTGACATTTCAATGACATTTTCTCATGAAAGATATAGGACTGCTTAGAGCCAGCTGTCAGACAGATAGTGACACTGAAATGTGCTCTGAGCAGGGCCCTAGACACTTCAGGGTTTTATTTCTCTAGGTTATGGCCAGGACAAGGTAGAATCTTCAGTAAGCCTCTGTCCTTTACTCACTCCACCCTATGTCAAACTGGTTCAAGTAAGTTGCCTTTTGTAATGTATCTGAAGGACCTTTTCTTATTACTCATTAATCTCTGTCTTCTTGGTTTAGCACTGAGATAGTTTACTTGTTCTCCAATTAATTCAGTCATTCATTTATTTAATATACATTGGCTAGCATATGAGGTACAGTTAAAAATAAATCTTGTCCTCTAGGAGTTTTTCATCTACTGAAGGAGATAAGGCACATCCTCAAATAGTCTTAAGGCAGAGTGGAATGAGAAGTGCTGTATCAACTAAGAGCAAAAGGAGTTCAGAGAAGGGAGATGTGCAGACGGTGGTGTGTGGTAGAAGGCTCTGGAGGAAGAGATAGTTGAGAGCATTGCAGAAGAAGCAGGGCAGAGCTGTAAGCGCTCTGACCAGTTTGTGATTTGGTGTTCCTTCAGACTGATGGCTTTTGCCATCAAATCCATTTGCTCAGCATTTGTTTAGCAGAGAGAGAGAAACCCAACATAAGCCTCTTCTCTATTGCTTGAAGTCACTCAGACCTGGCCTCAAGCTTGTATACCCTACTTAGGAGAAAAGTCCTGCAGTTACCTGGACCTACTCTCCTTGGAAGGCAGTGTAGCTACCTACCATCTGTGGTTATTCACACTTACTCCTGCCAATATTCCCCATCCCTAAGTGGCTTTATTAAATTATTCCTTCTTAACACCTACAGTGCTGTATCTGAAGGGAGTCCTAGTAAACACAGTTTGTTCCATTTCATTACAGCTTTAAGCATTGCTGGGGTATTTGCCATCTGGCCCTTTCCTTAATCTAGTTCTGGGAAGAAGTAACAGCCTGAACAAAGGTTCAGAGGCTGGAGAGCTTGGGGGTATCAGATCAGAATGTGAGAAGAGAGAAGGAAGAAATGCTGCAAACACCATCAGCTCAGAGAGGTCTTTGAAGGCTAGTCTATCTAAGAGAATTGGTGTCAGTTCACTAAGGCAGAGTAAGGCACTGAAAGATTATGAGCCGGGATTATGATTTACATAATCAGATTTACATTTTTCAAATTATTGTTTGGTTAATACGAGGAAATAATGGATTTAAAAATGTATAAAAATTATGTATTCTCATGATTTTTCTCTATAAACTTTTACTTTAGAATGTTTTTATCAGAATAGGAATAGCTCTGGTCTGCAGCTCCCAGCTAGATCAATGCAGGAGGTGGGTGATTTCTGCATTTCCAACTGAGGTACCTGGTCATTCTCACTGGTACTGGTTAGACAGTGGGTGAAGCCCACGGAGGGCAAGCCAAAGCGGGGTGGGGCATTGCCTCACCCTGGAAATGCAAGGGGTCAGGGAACTCCCTCCCCTAGCCAAGGGAAGCCATGAGAGATCCTGCCGTGAGGGACTGAGCTATCTCGCCCAGATACTATGCTTTCCCCATGGTCTTCACAACCCACAGGCCAGGAGATTCCCTTAGGTGCCTACACCACCAGGGCCCTGGGTTTCAAGCACAAAACTGGGCAGCCATTTGGGCAGACACCCAGCTAGCTGCAGTTTTTTGTTTTTTTTTTTAGTACCCTAGTGGCACCTGGAACACCAGCAAGACAGAACCGTTCACTCCCCTGGAAAGGGGGTTGAAGCCAGGGAGCCAAGTGGTCTAGCTCAGTGGATCCCAGCCCCACGGAGCCCAGCAAGCTAAGATCTACTGGCTTGAAATTCTCACTGTCAGCACAGCAGTCTGAAGTTGACCTGGGATGCTTGAGCTTGTTGAGGGGAGGGGAGTCCACCATTACTGAGGCTTGAGTAGGTGGTTTTCCCCTCACAGTGTAAACAAAAGCCATGGGGAAATTCGAACTGGATGGAGCCCACCGCAGCACCACAAATCCACTGTAGCCAGACTGCCTCTCTAGATCCCTCCTCTCTGGGCAGGGCATCTCTGAGAGAAAGGCAGCAGCCCCAATTGGGCTTATAGATAAAACTTCCATCTCCCTGGGACAAAGCACCTGGGGGAAGGGGTGGCTGTGGGCACAACTTCAGCAGACTTAAACATTCCTGCCTGCTGGTTCTGAATAGAGCAGTCGATCTCCCAGCACAGTGCTTGAGCTCTTCTAAGGGACAGACTGCCTCCTCAAGTGGGTCCCTGACCACCATGCCTGCCGACTGGTAGACACCTCCCAGCAGGGGTTGATAGACTGCTTATACAGGAGAGCTCTGGCTGGAATCTGGCAGGTGCCCTTCTGGGATGAAGCTTCCAGAGTAATGAACAGACAGCAATCTTTGCTGTTCTGCAGCCTCTGCTGGTGATACCCAGGCAAACAGGGTCTGGAGTGGGCCACCAGCAAACTCCAGCAGACCTGCAGCAGAGGGGCCTGACTGTTAGAAAGAAAGCTAACAAACAGAAAGGAATAGCATCAACATCAACAAAAAGGACATCCACAGAAACCCCATCCGAAGGTCACCAACATCAAAGACCAAAGGTAGATAAATCCATGAAGATGAGGAAAAACCAGTGCAAAAGGCTGAAAATTCCAAAAACCAGAATGCCTCTTCTCCTCCAAAGGATCACAGTTCCTCACCAGCAAGGGAACAAAACTGGATGGAGAATGAGTTTGATGAACTGATAGAAGTAGGCTTCAGAAGGTGGGTAATAACAAACTCCTCCAAGCTAAAGGAGCATGTTCTAACACAACACAAGGAAGCTAAGAATCTTGAGAAAAGGTTAGACCAATTGCTAACTAGAATAACCAGTTTAGAGAAGAACATAAATGACCTGATGGAGCTGAAAAACACAGCATGAGAACTTCGTGAAGCATACACAAGTATCAATAGCCAAATCGATCAAGTGGAAGAAAAGATATCAGAGATTGAAGATCAACTTAATGAAATAAAGCATGAAGACAAGATTAGAGAAAAAAGAATGAAAAGGAATGAACAAATCCTCCAAGAAATATGGGACTATGTGAAAAGACCAAACCTATGTTTTATTGGTGTACCTGAAAGTGATGGAGAGAATGGAACCAAGTTGGAAAACAGACTTCAGGATATTAACCAGAACTTCCCAACCTAGCAAGACAGGCCAACATTCAGATTCAGGAAATACAGAGAACACCACAAAGATACTCCTCAAGAAGAGCAACCCCAAGACACATAATAATCAGATTCACCAAGGTTAAAATGAAGGAAAAAATGTTAAGGGTAGCTAGCCAGAGAGAAAGGTCGGATTACCCACAAAGGGAAGCCCATCAGACTAACAGCAGATCTCTTGGCAGAAACCCTACAAGCCAGAAGGGAGTAGGAGCCAATATTCAACATTCTTAAAAGAATTTTCAACCCAGAATTTTATATCCAAACAAACAAAGCTTCATAAGTGAAGGAGAAAGAAAATCTTTTACAGACAAGCAAATACTGGGAGATTTTGTCACCAGCAGGCCTGCCTTACAAGAGCTCCCGAAGGACGCACTAAATATGGAAAGGAAAAATCAGTACCAGCCATTGCAAAAACATACCAAATTGTAAAGACCATCGACACTATGGAGAAAAGACCATTGACACTATGAAGAAACTGCATCAACTAATGGGCAAAATAACCAGCTAGCATCATAATGGCAGGATCAAATTCACACATAACAATATTAACCTTAAATGTTAATGGGCTAAATGCCCCAAATTAAAAGACACAGACTGGAGAATTGGATGAAGAGTCAAGACCCATTGGTGTACTGTATTCAGGAAACCCATCTCATGTGCAAAAACACACATAGGCTCAAAATGAAAGGATAAAGGAATATTTACCAAGCAAATGGAAAGCAAAAAAAGCAGGGGTTGCAATCCTAGTCTCTGATAAAACAGACTTTAAACCAACAAAGATCAAAAAAGACAAAGAAGAGCATTACATAATGGTAAAGGGATCAATGCAACAAGAAGAGCTAACTATACTAAATAGTTAGCTATTTAGTATAGTTAACTATTTAGATACTATTTAGTATCTGGATACTCCAAAACAGGAGTATCCAGATTCATAAAGCAAGTTGTTAGAGACCTACTAAGAGACTTAGACTCTTACACAATAATAGTGGGAGATTTTAACACCTGACTGTCAATATTAGACAGATCAATGAGACAGAAATTTAACAAGGATAGTCAGGACTTGAACTCAGCTCTGGACAAGCGGACCTAATAGACATCTACAGAACTCTTCACCCCAAATCAACAGAATATACATTCTTCTCAGCACCACATCACACTTATTCTAAAACTGACCATATAATTGGAAGTAAAACACTCCTTAGCAAATGCAAAAGAATGGAAATCATAACAGTCTCTCAGACCACAGTGCAATCAAATTAGAACTGAGGATTAAGAAACTTACTCAAAACCACACACTGCATGGAAACTGAACGACCTGCTCCTGAATATCTGGGTAAATAATGAAATTAAGGCAGAAATAAATAAGTTCTTTGAAACCAATGAGAAGAAAGACACAACATACCAGAATCTCCAGGACACATCTAAAGCAGTGTTTAAAGGAAATTTATAGCACTAAATGCCCACAGGAGATAGTGGAAAAGATCGAAAATCAACACCCTAACATCACAATTGAAAGAACTAGAGAAGCAAGAGCAAACAAATTTAAAAGCTATCAGAAGACAAGAAATAACTAAGATTAGAGCAGAATTGAAGGAGACAGAGACATGAAAAACCCTTCAAAAAATCAATGAATCCAGGAGCTGGTTTTCTGAAAAGATTAACAAAATGGATAGACCACTGACTAGACTAATAAAGAAGAAAGAGAATAATCAAATAGACACAATAAAAAATGATAAAGGGGATATCACCATTGATCCCACAGAAATACAAACTACCATCAGAGAATACTATAAACACCTCTACACAAATAAAGTAGAAAATGTAGAAGAAATAGATAAATTTCTGGACACATACACCCTCCCAAGACTAAACCAGGAAGAAGTTGAATCCCTGAACAGACCAATAACAAGTTCTTAAATTGAGGCAGTAATTAATAGACTATTAACTAAAAAGAGCCTGGGACCAGAGGGATTCACAGCTGAATTCTACCAGAGATACAAAGAGGAGCTGGTACCTTTCCTTCTGAAGCTATTCCAAACAATGGAAAAAGAGGGATTCCTCCCTAACTCATTTTATGAGTCCAGCATCATCCTGATACCAAAACCTGGCAGAGACACAACAAAAAAAGAAAATTTCAAGCCAATATTCCTGGTGAACATTGATGTGAAAATCTTCAGTAAGATACTGGCAAGCTGAATCCAGCAGCACATCAAAAAGGTGGATCATATCCACCATGATTAATTTGGGTTCATCCCTGTGATGCAAGGCTGGTTCAACATAAGCAAATCAATAAACATAATCCATTACATAAACAGAAGCAACAATGAAAACCACATGATTATCTCAATAGATGCAGAAAAGGCTTTCAATAAAATTTAACACTGCTTCATGCTAAAAACTGTCAATAAACTAGGTATTGATGGAACATATCTCAAAATAATAAGAGCTATTTCTGACAAACCCACATCCAATATCACACTGAATGGGCAAAAGCTGGAAGTTTGAAAACCGGCACAAGACAAGGATGCCCTCTCTCACCACTCCTATTCAACATAGTATTGGAAGTTCTGGCCAGTGCAATCAAGCAAGATAAAGAAATAAAAGGTATTCAAATAGAAGAGAGGAAGTCAAATTGTCTCTATTGCAGATGACATGATTGTATATTTAGAAAACCCCATTGTCTCAGCCCAAAATCTCCTTAAGCTGATAAGCAGCTTCAGCAAAGTCTCAGGATAGAAAATCAATGTGCAAAAATCACAAGATTTCCTATACACCAATAATAGACAGAGAGCCAAATCATGAGTGAACTTCCACTCACAATTGCTACGAAAAGAATAAAATACCTAGGAATACAACTTACAAGGGACGTGAAGGACCTCTTGAAGGAGAACTACTAACCACTGCTCAAGGAAATAAGAGAGGACACAAACAAATGGAAAAACATTCCATGCTCATGGATAGGAAGAATCAATATTGTGAAAATGGCCATACTGCTCAAAGTAACTTATAGATTCAATGCTATCCCCATCAAGCTACCATTGACTTTCTTCACAGAATAAGAAAAAACTACTTTAAATTTCATATGGAACCAAAAAAGAGCCCATATAGCCAAGGCAATCCTAAGCAAAAAGAACAAAGCTGGAGGCATCATGCTAGCTGACTTCAAACTATACTACAAGGCTGCAGTAACCAAAACAGTATGGTACTGGTACCAAAAAAGATATACAGACCAATGGAACAGAACAGAGGCCTCAGACATAATGCCACATGTCTACAACCATCTGATCTTTGACAAATCTGACAAAAACAAGAAAGGGGGACAGGATTCCCTATTTAACAAATGGTGTTGGGAAAACTGACTGACCATACACAGAAAACTGAAACTGGATCCCTTCCTTACATCTTATACAAAAATTAACTCAAAGCATATTAAAGACTTAAATGTAAGACCTAAAACCATAAGAACCCTTGAAGAAAACCTAGGCAATACCATTCAGGACATAGGCATGGGCAAAGACTTCATGACTAAAACACCAAAAGCAATGGCAACAAAAGCCAAAATTGACAAATGGATCTAATTAAACTAAAGAGCTTCTGCATAGCAAAAGAAACTATCCTCAGAGTGAACAGGCAACCTACAGAATGGGAGAAAGTTTTGCAATCTATCCATCTGACAAAAGGCTAATATCCAGAATCTATAAGGAACTTAAACAACTTTACAAGGAAAAAATGAACAATCCCATCAAAAAGTGGGTGAAGGATATGAAAAGATACTTCTCAAAAGAAGACATTTATGTGGCCAACAAACATATGAAAAAAAGCTCATCATCACTGGTCATTAGAGAAATGCAAATCAAAACCACAATCAGATACCGTCTCATGCTGGTTAGAAAGGTGATCATTAAAAAGTCGGGACACAACAGATGCTGGAGAGGATGTGGAGAAATAGGAATGCTTTTACACTGTTGATGGGACTGTAAATTAGTTCAACATTGTGTAAGACAGCTTGGCAATTCCTCGAGGATCTAGAACCAGAAATATCATTTGACCCAGCAATCCCTTTACTAGGTATATACCCAAAGGATTATAAATCATTTTATGATAAAGACGCATGCATACGTATGTTTATTGCAGCACTAACAATAGCAAAGATTTGGAACCAACCCAAATGCCCATCAATGATAGACTGGATAAAGAAAATGTGGCCCATATATGCCATGGAATACTGTGCAGCCATAAAAATGGATGAATTCATGTCCTTTGCAGGGACATGGATGAAGCTGGCAATCATGATTTTCAGCAAACTAACACAGGAACAGAAAACCAAACACCACATGTTCTCACTCATAAGTGGGAGTTGAACAATGAGAACACATGGACACAGGGAGGGGAACATGACACACTGGGGACTGCCATGGGGTGGGGAGCTAGAGGAGGGATAGCATTAGGGGAAATACCTAATGTAGATGATGGGTTGATGGGTGCAGCAAACCACCATGGCATATGTATACCTATGTAACAAACCTGCACGTTCTTTAAACGTATCCTAGAACTTAAAATATAACAAAAAATGTTATCATTACTTATAGTCATAATGGTTAATATATTGGTATGTTTCTCTCCGGCCTTGTTTTGTTTCTTTGTGTGTGTGTGTGTGTGTGTGTGTGTGTGTGTGTATTTATATGGTTGATATCACACTGAATATACAATTTATTTTCTGTTTTTGTACTTAATATAACAACATCAATGCGCCATATTGTTAAAAACCCTTCATGAATATAGCTTTTATTGGTTGTACAATATTTTGTGGAAATACAATTATTTCCTCAGCCATTTCCCTATTGTTGAACATTTGGGTTATCTATTTATCTATTATTCAATAGTGTTATAATTATTTTATTAAGATTCACTTGGCAGCAATTTGATTTGGAGAAGAAGGTTATGTTTCACAAATAGCAAATGATTGGAAATGAGAGCCAAAGACTGGAAGAGATTTCAGTGATTCAAAGCCTAAATTCAGTAGCAGTAAAGGAAAGAAAAGGAAGCCGTCAATCAGATTATTGTTACCTTCCCAAGCTTAAGTTTTCTTAAGGTCTGCACCAGGTTTCTTTCCTCTTTCTCACCTAGTGAACCCTCAACGGGTTTGTAGAATGAATGAATGAGTGAGGAAATGAAAACTAGGCTGTTATGCTGTTGTTGTTGCCAAGGACCATCACATCACATCCATGCTAAATAATGTTCTTACTCATACAACCTGCCTGCCCCAAAGAAAATGTTACCTCTTCTCAGCAACTACCACCCAATCAATCCCAATGTGCCAGTCCCCTCTGATGTCTTTATTTCAGAACAGAACACTCATGAAAACAAAGCATGGTCATCAAAGAAGTTAGTAAATGTACTTCCCTCATTTTAATGCATTTCTTATTTACTTCTGATCAATGGGCAAATATTTATGTACAAATTGCTATAATGTGCTTAGCACTGTGCTCAGTGCTTTGCAAAGTAAAGCATGTATTCTGCCTTACACATGACATAATTTAATCAAGTAACAGAAACTAATATGCAGCCATAGAGAGAATGATTAGAGATAGAGTTTAGTCAGGAATGCATTTATTACCTACAGAGGCTTAGAGAAAGAGTAAGAGAATGGGATAGGAACATTAGTAAAGACAATAGAAGACAAAGCCAATTTTGTAAACTAAATTGAATTTCTGTCAGTGTCATGATTTTGTCTAACTCCATAAACTGAAGGCAGGCAAACTCCCCATTTGCTGTGCAGTGGATCTTTCTTTACTTCCCTCTGATAAATGGAGATCTCTACACTCATTTAACCAGTGTTTCCCCACCACATTCTCAGCTGATATCTGGTCTGCATGTACAACCTCAGGGACAGACAGACCTGCACCTAAGACTTGCTATAATACATGCGAATAATCAATATTTTCTGGTGTGATGATCTCACTCTGGGAAATAATGCTCATGCACTAATTGAGCTAATGAGAATATATTAGCTATTGGTTTAGTGAAAGTGATGGCAGAGTAATCTAATTCTTACTGGCTCCTGGATAATCTTCAATTTAAAGGTAATGATGTTAAGAAATGTTAAATTGAGTACGCTCAAGTGCACATGGTATGTACTCCTTAGGTGGGACAAACGGCTCTCATAAAGTTATAATGATTCTTTAGAGTGGAGATTCTCCATCTGGGGTTCATGGATAGAACTCAGGAATTCTGTGTAATTGGATTAAAAAGAGACTACAGCTTTATTTTCATGAATCACTAATGAAATTTAGTATTTTCTTTCACTATGAATATAGGCAACTAATTATAGTAGTATTAGCAGTACTGTGACTTAGTCATTACTAGAAATCACAAATATTTTTGTATGACATTATATTTGTTTCCTATATCATGAGATATTGTTTATGTTCAACAATACTGCAAGAATATGATATTAGACCTGAAACTAGATCTTGTTATTTAATGCATTAATGAAAAGTATATTAATATATTGGTAGTTTGTTTTTAAAATATTTTGATATTAGTATTTAAATATGATTCATTTCCTTTGTATGCCTATGTGTTTTATTTTATGCTTTTAAAAACACAATTATGAGAAGCCATCACAGACTTCACCTGACTGTAAAGAGGTCTGTGTGCAAAAGGTTAGGCCCTCTTGCTTAGAATAAGGACCGTGGAGCCTTTCTCCCCCCATAGAAAAGTTGCTATTTGCAATACAAATTCTTTCTGTTTTTCTGACACAGGGGGATCCCACCAGTCCCTTTCTATGGGGGAGAACTTGGAGTGGTTCTGCTGTCAGTTTACACAGTGAGATCTTACACCATATGTAACTCTCAAGGCTGGAGAGATGATATGCCGCCAACATGGTTGGGAAACATGGAGAAGCAGAAAGCTCGTAGCTGGACTACCCTACAAGGAGAAGTGGCTTCTGTGAAATTGTAAAATGCTGCACACTGCTGCTCTTCCTCCCTGGTTATTCTGCTTCTGAACCCTCATATATTATTTAAAAAATTTTAAACAAATAAACAAGCAAAACACAAGGATGCATAAGTCAGCCTTTCTTCCAGCTCTCTGGCTTGGTGGAGGGATGGAAGTAGGGTGGAAAAGGAAAAACACATTGTCGGGCCAAATAGTATTTTACCTCCAAACATGGGCCACCATTGGTGGTATGACCTTGGGCATGTGACACATCATCTCTAGACTATGGTTTCTTCATTTTTCAAATGAGAGGCTAGTTCTGATCCTGACTAGGTCCTGAGGCTGGTAAAGATGGCTCAGTCCTTCAAGGCTCAAGTTTTCCTCCTATAACTCTGACTCTCTGACAGTCCAGGGCGGAGAAAAGAGGAATGGAGAGAATGGATAAAATTTGGTTTCTCAGAAGCCTCTCGAAGGCTGACTTGGAATGCCGTAGTGTTTGCCGTGTTAGGAGAGAACACAGAGGCTCTTTTTGGCACTGGCTTTCTTGGGTGTTCAAAGGTGAAAAGTTGAACAGTGACACCAGTGAGGCAGTGCAGATTCCACTATACAAAGACCTTTGGAAAGCCGACTCTTCGTGGATCATGTGTCTTGGATGACTGGTCTGTATCTGTCAGAGGGTAGGAGTAGGCTATTTGGGCCTAAGAATAAGCCTAGTTCAAATGGTCATTATTTTCCTTAATATTTACTTTACTTTCCATAGCCCCTCTCCTTTTAAATGTATTTTTATATTTTGCATTACTTCTGCTTATTTTAAAAGTTGCTTGTTCTCATGCACTCAGCTCTGAGAATGAAAATAAGCTTTTCAGATAAGATTTTTGCGACTCAAACTGGGAAAGTACACAGGGTGCAAAGGAAAAATGTATGACATTTGAAGTATAAGCTCCTGGTTTATTGGGTATGATTGTGATAACGCATGGTCTCAAGCTACATCTCAGTTTATTACAAGTTACCTCATAAAATAGGCCCCCTTACCCATGGGAAATATGTTCTAAGACCCCCAGTAAATGCCTGCAACTGCATATAATATCTAGCCTTATATATAGTATCTTTTTTTTTCTGTACATACATACAATGCTAAAGTTAAATGTATAAGTTAGGCACAATCCCAGCGACTCGGGAGGCTGAGGCAGGAGGATGGCTTGAACCTGGGAGGTGGAGGTTGCAATGAGCAGAGATTGTACCACTGCACTCCAGCCTGGGCAACAGAGCAAGACTCTGTCTCAAAAAAAAAAAAAAAAAAAATTAGGCACAGTAAGACATTACCAACAATAACTAACAATTGTAACAATATACTGTAATGAAAGTTATGTGAATGCGGTCTCTGTCTCTCTCTAAATATCTTGTACTGTTCCACAGGTAACTGAAAGCATGGAAAGTGGAACCGTGGATAAGTGGGGACTTACTGTACCCTAACTCAGTAAGCAGAGATCACAGTAGTTTGAGAAAATAGCTTCAGTATTCACTAGAATCTGCATCCCATAGCTTCAGTGTTTTGCAGACTCTAAAGCCCACCCCTTTTTTTAACAACTGCATCTCTATTTTGAATTCCAAGAGACAGATGTACTTGTGAACTCATGGGCTAGTTGTAATGGAGTCAAAAGATAGCTCTATTAGAAATTCCTTAGTGCTATGGGACTGCACCTAGGGACATTTTGTTTGTTCTTAAAGTACAAAGGCCATAATTTAGCAGAATGTTTTGTTGGTTGCAATTTTCTTATAATCTGTTTTCAGGAGAAAAGAATGCCAGTGAAATATCTTCTGGTGCTTTGTTCAAGAAAACAACTTTCATGAGTTGCTTTGGGATTGGTAGAAAATCTGTTTAATACCTGTTATCTTATAACTACCATTCATGACTATTATTAATATTCAGAAATGACCCAAGGTAAAACAAAACCTCAAGTCATTAAAGATTCAAAAAGGTTTAAGAACAATAAAGTTTGAAACTCAGTTTGTTCTTGCTTAACCCTTATTGTGAAATCTCATATTAAACATGTTGATTAATTTAAGTTTTACTAGCCCTTTAGAAAGAGCCAAATTTTGCTGAGCTAATTTCTTGAATTGAATGGTATTGACCTCCCATTTAGCATGGAAGACAGTATATTTAAGCTTAGATATATTTTTCAGGCTGTAATATAACTTTAGATTTATTTACCAATGTTGCTAAGGAATTATTAGCCACTTCATTCTCAATGCATTTGGCTTGAGTACTCTGTAGAATAGAAAAGAATTATGCTTAGGAAATATTCACCTGGCAAAAGGAAGATATTAATATATAAGCATAGTTTTTTTAACTTCAGAATAAGACAGTTTATGAAAAGGAAATAAGAAAGTGAAGCAAACTTTATATAATTTCTAGGATTTGTTCTTTTATCCCTTTAGAGGCAGCAATGGGGGATAAGAGGATTCTTTTCTGGTTGTTAGTACATGTAATTCCAATGAACATTGATGGGATTTCTGGACTATAACACTTTAATCACCAGATCTGGACCCGGAGTGATATGAGATTTGTTTATTATTTTATTTTACTTGGGAATCTACAGGAATATTATTCACAGCCCTGAATTTTCTTTTTTTTCCATCCATGTATCATCTCTTTCAGGCTCATTATCTTATATCTGTAACAAGATGAATCATAAAATAAAATGCAAAATGTTCTTGTTTATACCTGTGTTCAGAGAAATCAGAGTGCCGTTCAGTGATAAGAGGCAGTCAGCCTTATTCTTTTGTGGAAAATGTACAAAAGTATATACTTGTAAATACTTGCAAGAGTATGCACACCATACTTGAAGCCTTAGGTCTGGTGGTTTAATGGAATTAAGTTCACGAACAATGTGAAGAGAGGCATGTGACACAAAAATTAAGCTGAATAGTTGCAACTGTATCTAACAGAGTTGATAATTCCAGTTTGGTCTGATCTCATATTCTGAGGCCTTCTTTCTACAACAGGTATCCAGAGAACTAAGCTGGGGCTTTATTCTGTAACATCCTGGCCATGCTAATTGCCCTGAATGTTGTCCTTCTGTGTCTTGGAGGCATATAGTTATTTTTTCCCCTTTAGAGTTGGCAATTTCCTTTCCTCCTTAAATCAGGTGAGGACGGCCAAATGCAGCTTTACAAAAACTTTAACTTCCTATTCATTTAACAAATGGCTATCAATGAACCAGACGCTGATGTACATGCTGAGAATGTAACAGTAAACAAAACACACACAGTTCTTGTCCTTAAAGAATGTATAGTCTACTAGGAAACAAATATTAATTAAATGAAAAATTATATAATTTCAAATTGTTCCAAAAACTATTGTGGAAAAATATAAAGTATAATCAAAGGTTAAAATTTACATTAGTTTGGGAATTCAGGAAAGACCTTTCTAAGAATGGTGCTAAAGTTACTTGATGGATGAGTAAGAGTTAGCCAAAAAGTGAGTTGGAGAGACAATCATTCCAAGCATATGGAAGCACAAGTGAGAAGGCTCTGGAGAGGGGAAGAACTGGGAGCACTAGTGGAATGAAAAGGTGACCAGGATGGCTGGAACATGGTATATGTGTGAGAGTGAGGAGTATGGGATATGTCTAGAGCTATGGACATATCTATATGTCCAGATTATGAGAAGAATAAGTGACATGGTTGATGATATATGTCAACTTGACTGAGCTAAGGGATGCCCAGATGGCTGTTGAAACATTATTTCTGGATGTGTCTGTGGAGGTGCTTTCAGAAGAGATTAGCATTTGAAACAGTAGACTGAGTAAAGATCTGCCCTCACCACTGTGGGTGGGCATAATCTAATCCATTGATAGAATTCCTGGATAGAATAAAAAAGGCGAGGAAGAGCTAATTTTCTGTCTTCTTGAGCTGGAACATTCATCTTCTCTTGCCCTCAGACATCAGAGCTCCTGATTCTTGGTCCTTTGGACTTAGACCAGGACTTGTAGCATTGGCTCTCCTAGTTCTTAGCCATTGGAGTTGGACTGAATTATATCACCAGCTTTCCTGGTTCTCTAGCTTGCAGATGGACTTTTTGGCCTCCATAATCACATGGACCAATTCTTATAATAAAACTCTCAATCTCTCCTTAAATGTGTATACTTAAAACCTATTGGTTCTGTTTCTCTGGAGAGCCCTGATTAATACAATAAGCCACTGTACCCTTTTAAGCAAAGGAATAACACAACTAGATTTAACTAGCCAGAGACCACTCTGGAAAATTAATTGAAGGAGGAGACAAGAATAGATGATTGAGTATTACTGCTTTAGCTTAGGAAAAGATCACAGTAGCTTGGACTCCAGGGTTAGCACCAAAGATGAGCAGGGGTTAGCAGATTTCAGATATTTTGTTGGTAAAATTGAGAGGACTTGTTAATGCCTTAGTTGAGGAGATGAAGGAGGATTTGGAGTTAGTATAATTGGGTGGATGGAGAAGATGCCATTTACTGAAGTAGAGAAGGGTGGAGTTGGAGCAAATTGAGGGGGAAATAAAGATTCCATTTTGAATATACCAGGGTTGAAATATTTTTGAGACATTATAGAGAAGATGTTAAAGAATTAGTTGGACGTAAGGGTCTCTGGTTAAAGATATAGGTTGAAAATACATTGGTATACAGATGCTACTTAAAACCATGTGAGTGTGTAAGATTTTATGGAGAAAAATAATATAATAGAAAGAACCCACAGGACTGAGCCCTGAAAAACTCGAAAATTTAAATATCACATAAAGAAGGTACTGTTAATGAGCTTAAGAAGGTACTAGTAGGAGAGGTAAGAAAACATTCAGGAGAAATAGTGTCATAGAAGGACCAGAGAAGGGTGTTTCTACAAGGGGAGACAGGCCAAGTTTGTTGAACATGTTTGGTAGTTTAGTGAGAGAGAAGAAGACTTAATTTTAAAGCTTAGAGGCGGCCATTGGTGACTTTAGTAGGGGTAGTTTTGGAAGTAGAGGCAGAACTTAGGTTACGGTAGGCTGAACAGTAAATAGGCAATGACGAAGTGCATATAGACTGTGTAGTCAACATTTTGGGGAAAGTTTGACTGTCAAGGGAAGCAGAGAGAGTAGTGGTCTCTGGTGAGAATTATGGGTTAAGGGAGTACTTTTGAAGACGTGAAAGGCACTACAGCATGTTTAGAAACCAGTGGGAATTAGCAAGAGAGACAGAGCAGCCTCTCTGAGAAGGTGGAAAGGGATGGTACATCAAGGGTGAGTCGTATCAACATGCCACAGTGAACAGGGTTGGGATTTCGCAAGGCAGGGTTTACAGAAGCAAAGAGTGGGAGGGATTAACAGGTATTTGCCAGGAGTAATTTTAATGATAGATCAGACTTGATCTGGGTAAGAAAGGAAGTGAGAACATGAGTTCTCTCTTCATGAGTAGAGAGAAGTCAATGGATTAGAAGCCTTAATGAGGACCATGGACTACTTTAGTGAATGCATTGAAGACAAGAATCCCTATATTGGGCACAGGCTTCACCCATGCATATTTAGGTTCTTGCTTTTTTTTTTTTTTCTTTCCAACTGCCCCCAACCTCTTTTTTGAATTTTGTATTGCAAGGTATGTTTAGAACTCCACAAAAACTCATATGCTTACCAAGTAAAGTAGAAGAGTAAAACAAGTATTTGATGAGATCTGATCAAGTAGATATTTGATTTTATGGTCTAGGAGCCTGATTTGATGTCCTTTACTAAACAGGAGAAGTATTCTGGGCTCCTTGTCATTCAAAGATTTGACATCTTTGGCCTCCATCAGTTGAGGGCTTTGCAAATAATTCAAGAACTGATGTGAAAAGTCTTTGGGAGTTTGTTAGAGAAAAATGTTTACCGGAATGTCAGGATCTGTTCACTTAATTCCCCTTCTAGTTAGATGTTTAAATTTTTGTGGTTCCTCTGCCAACAAGGTAACATAAAATCACATTTCTATGTTTTTCCTGTATAAACCCAAATATATTTCCTGGCTGAAACCAAGCTATGTCTTGATTATTAAAGTTTTTGTTTGTTTGTTTGTTTCTGCCCAAACTGTGTTCTTGACCCTAAAGCTTATACTTATTTGTTGAGGGCCCATTAAGTGACTGTCATTGAGCTAGTTGCTAGGAATCAGGAAATGAGAACACGAATCTCCAGGGCAGGCATGCAAAGCACAATTCCATGTGGCAAACACTCTTAGGAGACACTTACCAAGGACTAGGGAAACACAGGGAAGGAAACGATTGTTCATTCCTTGGTAAAAGAGTTAGAAAAGGCTGCACCTAGGAAGGGATTTTTGAGAAGGGCCCTTACAGGTGAATAGGAGTGGGTGGTGAAAGTATGAATGTTCACGATAATGTTTGCCACCTGGAGAGAAGTCTGTTACGGTTTAAGTCTAAGTTGTGTGAATCTAGCAACAGGGTTTTTGTTTAGAAAGTATGGCTTGGCCAGATTTATGAACCTAGCTAACAATTTGCATATTATTGTATTGGGCGGAAAGTAGTTAAAGGTTTCCTTCTAGTCTTAATATATTTCTGTTAAGCAATTACTTTTTGCCTTAGCCAAAATTATGCTCCAGAATGGATACTACTACAATTTCAGATGCCTCAACTTGCAGTGCAGATGCTGCCAACCTCCTTGTCCTCACTGTCCCTTCAGCCCTGCTGCCTGAGAGCATGGACCTTCTGGCCAGAGCTGTGCCACCTACCCCCAGAATGATTCTCCATTGTCTCTGCTTTTTTTGAGGCAAAATTCCGAGTGAGTGAGTTTGATGGGCCAGGGCTGACCATGCATCTGTACCCAAGCTGCAAGGGAGCCAGGTATGACAAATGTTCTGCTTTTCCAGTTTCCATAATGAGAGGCAAGCTGTGTCTTGTGCCAAGATTCGTAAAGTAAGAGGTTCTCCAAACATGAAAAGAGCTTCAAATAATGGTTAGCTAAAAACCAGAACGATGACAACAAATGTTCACTAGCCCATCTTTTATGGATGAGGAGAATAGAATAGCACATAGAGAGTGTAAAGTAACTTGCCCATGAGACAGTGGTGTAAAGTAGTGTAGGCAGGTGCTTAACCCAGGAAGTCTGACTCTGGAGCTTATACTCTGAGCCATGTCCTGTAACAAAACTGTAAGTGATAAAGACTTTAATTAGTGATGTACCAGAGAGATGAGGATGTTTTTGGCTTTAAAATAGACGGGAAGTAATGGGTCTGTACAGCAGTTGAACTTATTGTCTTATTGGCACCATGGAATTACCTGGGGGTGTCCAGATTGTTTTGGTCACAGTCAGGAACAGAAAAAGAGATGTGGTTATACAGTTGAGAGCCTGTAGGTTGGCCAATTTATATCAGCACCCAGGGCCCATGTCCCAGGGCACCTGTGTTCTCTGTTGAACTGTTTTCCTTCCATCATTCTTTTCCAGCCTTGTCTCTGAACCCCTAATTCCCCACTCCCACTGTGACAAACTTTTCTGGGATGCTCTTTCTGGCCACTGAGAATGAGAACTCGAGAATATATTTAGAGGGTCTTTTCTGGGAGAAGAACTCTAATGTCAGTCACATATACACACACCAGATGCAAAAACAAGAATAATAAAAATGTATAATTTTAGCTAAAGCCAAATCTGGTCATCAGATGTTTCTATGAAGCTATTCCCCTTTCAAGTAAATTTTGAATGTTTTGCATCCTTCAGTGAAAATAAGTAACTTGCAAAGTTTCTTGTAAACATCAGTCAAAATGTTGCAATAAGTCATCCTCCAAGCCACACAAACATCAAGGCCCAATTATGTAATTTCTAATTTTTTTAATCTTGAAAAGCAAAACAAAGCCAACAGAAGATTCTTGTAATTAATTGCTGTACTTCATCCATTTACAAAATGTTGACTCTCAGTGCCTTTCTTCAATGTTTGTGGAGTGTGGTACCCATCCTGTGGGAATAAATGAAGGCTTCCAAAGCATTTCATTCTTCCATTGTTTTGCATCTTTCTTCCCTTGTTTATACCTCATGGCATTATCTAGATACCAGGATTAAGTTTTCTTAGAGCTTTCTTTACTTAGAAGTCTTTAGTCTCTGAAAGCAGTAGGACTTCTAGTTAAATTTTGTGAACACAAGGCCATTGTTGAATGCTTTGTAATAATAAATACTTATTCCTTTTCAGAAGTTATTGCCTGTGGAAGTCAGAAGGCTCCTAACACTTGAGGAAAATATATACCTAGATGTCAAATACTCATGAAATCTCTAGTATGTTACATCATACCATTTCTTGGTGTTGCTCATGGATCTGAATGTAGCCTTTTAATTTTCTTTCAGTCACTGCCAATATTTATCTTTTGTTTCTTCTGTTTCCCAAAATTATCTACCTCTAAACATTATCAGAATTGTCCCCAGGCATCTAAACTTTAAATTAGATTGTAACTTTTCCATGTGGGCCTTGTTTCATTAAACAAATATGTGGATGCTACATGATTTTGCAGCAGATACTGTTTATGTGGGAGTTGGATTTGTACTGTGTTTACAGCTAAAGAGAAAAAAATTCAACACTTTATTGGACATGTGCTAGCATGTGGGTGAGGTTGAAGAAAATAATTGAGCGTTGAAATAAAATACAGGCCTGGGAAAATATTCCTTTTTGATGGAGTAGGCAGGAAAGGCCAACAGCTGGCACACATGAAAATCTGTCAGGGTTAGCCTCCTTTTTCAAAATGCTCTTTCAGGAAGTTCAGCCTCCTCACTGAAGCTGATCACTCCAGAAAAAACAAGGTGAAATTATGTCTTCATCTGGAAGTGAGACATTTTACCACCAAACAAAATCCATGTGACTTGACTCCACTGTATATGGTCTCTTCCATACTTCTAAAAGCTATCTGTCTGTCTATCTATCCATCCATCCATTTGTCCGTTTGTCTGCCCGCCTACCTGCCCGCCCATCCATCCATCCATTCATCCATCCATCCATCTATCTATCTAGTCCGTCCACTCATCTATCCATCCATCCATCCATCCATCCATCCATCCATCTCTATTATCTACAATTAATTATCATTATTAGTGGTGGTTATATTTTATAAAGTTGCTGTGAATACTGAACTAGTGAATACCAAACCATTGTTCTTAGGGGAAACACAGAATTAGGTTCCTGTGAGTCACAATATTTTTGTCAATGGAACTATATAGAACCTTTTAGTATGTGAGTTTCTATTTAAAGACACCTTATATAATATACATTGTTAACACTGAGCTCATGGCCAATGTACTATAACTCATGCCTGAAGAAAACTTATCTGACACCATATTTTCTCCTGAAGGTAGATCACAGATTCCATGCACTTAGAAACATTAGGCAGCACTAAAGTACTACATTTGGGGCCCATTTCAAACAGTAAAATCAGCAACAAAAAACACAAACATTTGATAAATGTGCTACTAAATGGACCACAAAAAGGACACTTGCCCACAATATGAGATCTAAAATAAGGAGGTAGAGTGTCACTTTCTTTGGCCTCAGAAACCTGAGCATTGGGTTACTTAAATTCTTCACTGCTCTGAGCATGTCCATGAGTAACTGAAAGCACTGCAAGTATTAATTTGGGGATTACAAATAAATTTCAGCGAGCAGGTGAATTTGGAAATACAAGATCTGCAAATAATGAGGATTGCCTGTACATATTCACCTATCTACCCACTCACATACCCATCCACCCTTCCACCTATTCATCCATCCATCCATCCATAGGTCCATCCATTCATCCACCCGCCCACTCACTCATCTACCCATCCATCCATCCCTCCACTTATCCACACATCAATCCCTCTGTTCCTCTTTCCCTCCTTCCCTCCATCCACCCATCGATTCATCCACCCATTCACCTACCCACCCATCCCTTCATCCCTCCATCCCTCCATATACTCATGCATTCATCCATCCCTCCATCCGTCTATTCATATGTTTATTTATTTTCAGGGCATGAAGCTTACTAAGAATTTCTGATCACTTTATTTGGAGTAATCTACATTGCAAATGTGACATATATTATTTTTCTAGTTTTAAGACTGTTAAAAATATGTAGTCATGAGATCAAGGACTTGAAGGTCTTGTTCCCTGCTATAGTCCCAGCCCTAGAGTAGAGCATGGCACAGAGCAGGTTCTCAATAAATATTTATTGAATGAATTAATGAGTGATTTGCAAGTGGCACTTGGTGCAGAGAATAGCATTGTTTTCTCCCTTTCTCTCATACTGACCTCAAATAGAAACATCTCTGAAATCTGAAAATATATCTACCATGTAGGTTATTTTTTGCATACAATCTTCAAAGGAGAGGATTAAAGTATAATAATTAAATAATTATGATCTGTGGAATCAGGTGGACCCCACCTTTAGCCACCAGTTTAGGCAGATGAAAATGTTTCCAAATTTTCTTCCCATTTCCTCCTCCCACTCTAAATTAAAAAAAAATTTACAATGAGCATTTATATCAATATTTAAAGAGCTCTATCATCTGAGGAGTCTTATTTTTTTCTTTTTTTGAAGGGAACTCTTTATCTTACTGTATATTAAGATCCCCCACCCTCGTTGCCTTGGTTTTTGTCTTTTTGTGTATTTCTTTTATGTGGTACCAGGATAAACAATAACTCGACATAGCAAAATCTCTTAGACTAACAGCCCATAGTTTTCACTTTCCCAAGATAAACAATGTATGTTCCTCCTGTCTTTTTTGTTGAGTTTTAATTTACAGCTATTGAATCATCTTTAATCTGTATATGCACATTCCTTTTTTGCAGTGAGTTATTAGTTGGACATGCTACTTTGGAGAGAGTGCAATTGGAACTCTGTGTGTTGAGCAAATTGTTTAATTCAACATATGCCCAGAATTGTATGAGGAGCAAATAAAGTTCTAAAAAATAAATAAATATGAGGGAGACTGCTTTTAGCATGGAGGCCAAGTTATGACACATAAAATTAATCTTATAGAGTATGAGAGTATAGAACATTGTGTAATTCAACACAAGAGTTAGGCTTATAAGTAGCAATGGCTGTAGAACTCTTCAGATATGGGAGGAAGTACTTGTGGGGCTGAAATGAATTGCTAGGGAAACAGCTGGGACCGACATGTTTGAGCCATGTGGTTCTAAATAGTCCTTCCTAGTTTCAGGGTTTAGTCCCTTATAACCCTGGAGGTAGTGCAGTGCCTGGCAAGGGACTGCTCATTTGACATCACTGTAAATCTAGTTTCTGAACACTAGATGTGTGCATTTAGGGAGTTGTATGTAGTTGCAGGATGGAACTGGGGTTGGGGAAAAATTACCGGGAATAGCATTATAACAGCTGCCATGTATTGAGTCTCTACACCATTTTTATATATTTGCTAAATGTGTTATTTTTATTTTCTTATCTCTATAACCATTTGAGGTGATATTATGTCTATTTTACATATGAGGAAAATTCATCTCAGAGAAGATAAATGATGTGCCCAAGGCCACAGGGCTAGTTTAAGGGGCAAAATAGGATTCTAGTCAAAGATGTGTGACCCCAAGTCCAAGCTATGTCTTTCTATCTAAAATGAGAAACAGACCAACACAAAGGAACAGCTTATCATATTTTTCTGATTATACAAAGCAATATGGGTTCACTGTAGGAAACTTGGAGAGTTCAGAATAAATAATTATATAAAATTACCAATGCTACTTTTAGTCTTTTACTGTCTACATGTTATATTTCTATATTTTTCATCTGTACCTATGTTTACACCTATATCTATATGGATATATATGAGCACATACCTATGAACAAATATATAGAAATGTATACCTTTCTGTATACATGTATACACATAATTGGAATTGTATGGCGTATAATGATTTTATGGTCTACTTAAGCAATATAGTATTTAAAATGCTTCAACATCAACGTCAACCTGTTTACTGATCACCTAATGTTCCAGTGTTCAATTATACACTGTAATTTACCTATTTTGGAATATTTAGGTCATTCCAACTTTTTTAGTATTATAAGTAATACTGTGGTGGACATTATGGCTTAAAAGTCTTCATCTGAATCTCAGATTATTTGCTCATGTTGTATACTTAGAAGTAGAATTACTGGGTATAAGCACAATTTTTAAGGCTTTTTATACTCATAGCCAAGTTACAGTCTTCAATTTATGTGCTTATTGCTAATATATGAGAGTATCAGCATCACTCACTGCATATAATATTGTTATTAAAAATCAATTGCCAATTTTTTGTTAAAATGGTATATCGATACTTCACATAATTCATAGTGAGTTTAAAACTGTTTTTACATTTTCAACCACATGCCATCTCCTATGGCACCACATTTATCATTTTGCCCCTCTTAGTTGGTGGATAATAACTAAATTTTTATTGCCTTCTTAGTGTCTGTACGTTCAGCCCATTATTATGTGGCCTTGAAATCACCAAGCCTGCACTTATGCTAGTTTTTTGACATAGGGCTGTTGTCTATCATGTGGTTTGTTGGAATAGCTCTGGATGAGTTGTGTCCACCTTGGCCTCTCCCAGTTTCATCTAGCCAACCCCTGCAGACTCAGCCCTCCCAGCCATCGAACCAGTGGGCACCAAGCACACACAATATCTATAGCCACATCCCTATTAGTAATTGGGTTGGAATAATGATTGGTGGCCTAAGTGTCTGGAAGTATTGTAGTCTTAATCTAGCGATAGGCTCACGCCAAAGCCTTCTCACTGGTGTGTGGCAGTCAATTCCAACACAACTTCTGATTGAAGCCCCAGCCTGTTTTCTTTGCTCCCTCTCTTCTGTGAAGAAGGTGAGTGCACATCAGTGTTCTAGGGTTTACTCTGGAGCCCTTGTCAGTAGGTAGAGAGCTTCTCTCTTATTTGGTTTTTACCTTCCTTCACTCTGTGCTTGATAACCATGCTTCCCGGCAGAACTACCCCCTTGCAGAAGTCTTTTTTTTTAGACTATTTGCCTAGAAGAAGTGAATTTTTTCTTAACTTTTACTTTAGGCTCAGGGGTACCTGTGCAGGTTCATTATCTAGGTAAACTTGTGTCATGGAGGTTTGTTATAGAGATTATTTTATCACCCAGGTACTTAGCCAATGCTTATTTTTTCTGACTCTTTCCTTCCTCCCACCTTCCACCTCAAGTAGGTCCCTGTGTCTGTTGTTCCCCTCTTTGTGTCCATGAGCTCTCAGCATTTAGCTCCTGCTTTTAAGTGAAAACGTGGTATTTGGTTTTCTGTTTCTGCATTAGTTTGCTAGGGATAATGGCCTCTAGCTCCGTACATGTTCCCACGAGTCATGATATTGTTCTCTTTTATGGCTGCATAGTATTCCATGGTATATATGTACCACATTTTCTTTATCCAATCTGTCACTGATGGGCATTGATGGGCATCATGTCTTTGCTATTGAGAATAGTGCCTTGCAGAAGTCTCGATGTTACCTCTCTCTTGCCTGTCTCCTGCGTGGAATCAATCTCTGCTTGAGATGGACTTGAATTTGGCTCCTATCCTTTGCACTTGTAATTTTGTACTCTGACTGCTCCCCTCCCCAATGACAGTATCCCATCAGTTTCTCTTTTCCTCCCCTTCTTCTTCCCTCCCTCCCCTTCTCATTGCAGAATTGGGTGTGGACCTGAGCTGTCTGCATTTCATGGAGCGGTGCTTGTGATAAGGGAACTCAGAGATCTGGGATTTAGGTTCAATTTTCTGTAAGTATGCTCTCACCAAGATATTTGAATTCTCTGAGTCACAATTTGTTAGTCTGTAAAGTGGAAATTCATTCATTCATTCACTTTTTATTTCTGAACCCATATTAATTGTGTACATATATGTGGGGAGAGTGACCTGTGACTTTCAATTTAGGGAATTACACTTCTTGAAGTCAGTAAATTCTTTCTACATCATGACTGCGCACCTCCTATTTTACTTATCTATACTATCTTTCTTGTAATTTGGCTCATATGTTTCAGTATATTCCAACATTATTTTAGAATTATATCCTATTTTACTAATAGCAGTGACATTTCAATTCGAGGGAGAATATCTATAATTCATTATAGCAGTTTAACATCTCACCCCCTTCTCCCTGCTCCTCCCTCATATATGAGGCTGTTAAGGACCTAAATGTTTCCAGACATGTGTCATTGGCATTAAATTGATATAAAAAAAATCAACCAATAACTATTAGAATGTAATTTTTTTTAGAGATGGATCTTCCCCTGTTGCCCAGGCTGGAGAGCAGTGGTGCAGTCATAGCTCACTGCAGTCCTAAACTCCTGGGTTCAAGTGATCCTCCCACCTCAGCCTCCCAAGTAGCTGGGACTACAGGTATGTGCCACCTCACCTGGCTAATTTATTTATTTTTTTTTTGTAGAGACAGAGTCTCTCTATGTTGCCTAGGCTGGTCTTGAACTCCTGGACTCAAGCAGTCCTCCCACCTCAGCTTCCCAAAATGCTGGGATTATAGACATGAGCCACTGCGCCCAGCCATAACATTTTTTTAGCTAGAAATTCTACATTTCTCCTATAAGATCTCCTACAAGTAATTAACATTGTTAAATAAGGTAAATTATTGTTTATTCAAGCAATAAATAAAATAATATCTGGCCTATATGTGTGTATGTGTTTTAATAGAAATTCTAATACCACTAAACTATTATATTTAGCATTATTCTTACAATGCCAATGGAATATTTGTGCTGCATTATTTATGAGGAAAACAGTATTTTATCCAGAGGGATAAAATAGGGAATAATAGGAAGTAAAACCATTTGGATAGAGTATAGAATTCAAACTTATATGTAGATGTGTTTTTTCCTATTGTACGTGTATATATCTCTCTATGAAAGTATGTGTAAATAACACTGTGTATATATACATATTTTATGCTAAAGCAGCCTGCACTTATAAAGACTATAGGATCAAATCTTATATTTTCTCAGATGATTGAGCAAAACAAGGCAAATTTATAAACCTGCCAATATTATGGCATCCCAGAGTGTGATATTTTTCTAATCTGGAGATTAATGGCCCTTTGACGTGATTCAATATGCCATGTCTAGTTCAATTTTTGTTTCAAAAAATAAAATAAGAACCTAGTTGTTCTTTTTAACTGATACTGTTTTTCAACCATTTTATGGGATTCCTATATTGATTTGCATTTTAAAATGTTTTTCCCATCTGAATCTCCTGCCACTCTGAATGATTCCAAGGGTCTTATTGATTTGGATGGAAACCTCTGTGAAGCTTGAAGGAATTATTTTTTATTTACAAATTTCAAACAAAGCATCATTTACCATAATGAACAGTCAAGTCCTAATAATGCATTAGTGCATTAATCTTTAATGCATTTACAGGCGACTTAGAGCTAAAAAAAGACCATGTAATCGAAGCCAGAGTGTGTGGTCCCAGGCTTTGAGGCCTCCTTCATCCGGGCACTCAGCGCCTATCCACCTTCTTGGTCCTCCACCTGTCTCCTGGGTTTAGGATCCAATGAAATTGGAGGAGAGGCGGGAACAGGATTGATTGTCTAAGGGGGCCAGGGAGAGAGGGGAAGGGCCAGTTGGTTGGTCACTAATTATTTATTGATCTTCTTATATGCCAGGCACTATTCCAGATCCTAGAGCAGTGAGTATAACGGCGACACCTGCCTCCAGCAGCAAACCTCTGATCTTCCTAATCAGAAAAGTGGGGGCAAGATGTGGGAGAGCAGTAGCATAAACATTTTGCTCCTCCTACCCTGATTTCACTTTTAAGTGGTGTGGGAATGTAATAGTCATCATTTTTTTTTGCATGTTTACTGTGTGTCAGGCACTGTGCTAGAAGCTTGGAATAATTTAACCTTTAAAAATTACGATTGTTGTAAAAAGTTAGTTCTTCTATTTGAGGGACTGTACTCTCCAGGAATAGTGATTGTAGACTACTGATGTGACCTTAAACGTTTCTCCTGGTTTGGTTTTGTTTACTTTTTTCATCGTAGAAAAAAGTAAGTTTATACCTTAGCCTTGTGTCTCTGAAGAGATTCATGAAATATGCTCTTTTGCCCAAACAAAATTTTTTTCAGAAACATGTATGAGTGAATGTGTGTGTAATACTTAGCATCACCATGAAAATTAGTGAGGCTTGGTTGGGTGGATTAATGTCCAGGCTATTGCAAAGTACCATGCATGTATATGTAACTTTCCTTATTTCACTTTTTCAGCATGTAATTGAATACCTGCCATATATGAGATATGGGACTGCAGACTTTTAATAATGAGTTTAATCTGAGTGGATAATTTCAAACAGCTAAAATATACTAAAATAATTTTCTAGTAATCATATGTATAGCAGTTATTTTTTCAAAGAGCAGCGTGATGGCTTTGATTGGTAATCTCTATCCATGGAATAATATCTACATACCTTGCCAGTAGGCAGATCATCACATATGTTACATGTCTGTCAACATAAGACACTTTGGGGCCAAAGAAAGAAATAAATTTATTTAAATAAGAGCTGAAATTAGAAAATGTTTCTTTTCTAAATTTCTAGAAATTGTGTTTGGTAATTGGCAACTACATTGCTTGACAAATAGACAACCATTTTTTGAAGCAGATAAAATGGGGTCCTGCATGAATCTGAGAATGAGCCAATGTGCCATTCCATGTTCTTTTCCGATGAGATGATTCTGTGCCTTCCCAGCCGGGAACCTGACATAGGAGTAATAGGAAAGTAACCTAAGGATAATGGCAGCATAAGGGTCTCTTGGCTTCTGCTGAAATAACTTCCTCATCATAATCTTACAACAGAATCATCAGATGATGAAACAGATGTTGGGCAATAATGTCGTTTTTGTAACATTTTAAATTGGATGCCAACGTGAAGTTCACTTCAGTGGGGAATTCATGTCATGTTACAAATCTTTTTGAAAAAAAGCATTATAACTCAATTCCTACAGATACTCATTAAAAGAATTTTGAAATTGTAACATTATATGACTGAGGGATTCTCAGGCTCCCTGCAGACTTGCACTAAAATTGTGGTGTCTTTATTACTTTGTGTTTACTGTACACGAACACTTTCTAACAGAACTTGAACTTCCTGCTCACATTGAGATATTTACACTTGCTCAAAAAGAAAGATCTGCTGGCAGTGTAAATCTGTGCCAAGCAGAGTGGTTCCATTGTTTGTACACGAGGCTTCTACAAAATAAGGACTGAATTGTGAAAATTTCACCCAAGATAAAACTTTGGAGGCTTAAAAAACATTTTGATAATATTTATATGTACAGGTCAGGTATTCAGTAAAGCTTGCAGACTGATTGACAGTGTGTGGAACACTTTGCATCTAATAGATGTTCAATAAGTGATTACCTTCTCAAATAACTCATCCAACAGAGAAGCATATGATATAATCCCTTTCCTAAAAGCATTTATAAATGAGGTGAAAAGTTCAAACAAGAAGTTATTTAAGAATAAATTATAAGCCACCAAACTATCAGAAGGATGATAATATGGCATAGATAAACTCCACAGATTCAGTCTATGGAACTTGGGTAGAGAGTATATTTGGTACTGGATAAGTAGCCATAATTGAACAAAATGAGAAGCTGTAAAATAAAAAGAAAAGCAATTTTTTTAAAAGAAGGAACTTTTTTTTGGCTTATTTTGTGTTAAGTTCCGAGCTGGATACTTCACAAATGTTTTATTAAGTTCTTACAGTAATCCCATAAATGCAATTATTATCCTATTTTATAGATATGGACACAAGCTTAGAGAAGATAAGTCATTGTCACATATCAAACAACTAACGAGTGTCAGAGGTGCAATTTGATTTGATGTCTGTTTTAAGCCAATATGCTCTGCTGTTTTCCTAGGTCTGGGGAGATGTTTGCTTAACAAAATTTAAAACTTTTACAACTGGGGTGGAAGAGCTACAAACAGAGGGCGAGTTAGGGATTCTTGCCAGTCAATGCATACCCTATAAGTTAGAGTAAGGGGTGTGTTTGTAAGCTCCATTAAGTGCAGAACGATGGGTATTTTTTTAGGGTATTTTTGTAAGCTCTATGAAGTGCAGAACTATGGATATTTTTTGAGGGAGCATTTTTTTTTTTAAATATTAGAGTTGTGAGCACTCAAGACAGTGATGTCATTGACAAAGTATAGAGTTGTAAGGACTAGAGAGGAGTAGTAGAGACAATACTAGGAACAGAGACAATACTGAATTGTGAAAATTTCACCCAAGATAAACCTTTGGAGGCTTAAAAAACATTTTGATAGTATTTATATGTACAGATAAGGTATTCAGTAAAGACATTTCCTGTCTTTCTATTACACAATGAGGTTGGCAAGTGGAATATTTAAAAAACATATTTAATGAAATATGGTTGAGGCTCAGTCATCACAGTTCTAGGTATTGAAGAGATCCAGTATATCTTTAAATTTTCCTTGTATAAAAATGAGATTGGAAGACAGGGGAAGGTAAAAAGAGAATTTTCAAATGCATTTAAGACAAGTCTGGAAAGTTAAGTAATGTTTTGACCACATGTATCTCTTTTGCTGTGACTATATGACTCAATAAAATTCTTCAAAAAATTAGATATTGTGTCAAAGTGGAGTTTTGGAACTTTTTCCAAAAGTGATGTGGAAGAAGGCCTGAAATATTTTTGGCACAAAGTGATTTCTGGTGGTCGGTGTTAATGATTGCAATGGAGTTCCTAACTTCAAAGTCTCAATAATAGGTTTCATAGGTGGAGACAAAGGCTAGGATTTCATTTTCTTAATGACACGTGAGCTCTGGCGACAACCTAGCAGAGCGGTTATTATTCTTTGCATGATTGTGGCTGCTGAGAATCAAGGTTCATTTCAAGCCGGCTGTTTATCCTGGTTAGAGTTTGTCAGCTTGATATACTGAACTTTGGTAGGTTTAAGAGAAAAAAAGAAGAAGGTGGGGAAATGCTAGAAGTATTTCAGGCTTCACTGAATGATATATACTAAAAACATGCAGATTTGTATTTTTTAAAAAACTCAGAACTTGAGGACCTATCTTAATAAAATTGCAGTTCTATTCTTTTTAAACACTATAAGTACATTTCCACTTAAAATAATAATAATAATCTCTTCCCAACAGCCTTTTCATGTATTAACCTCTATCAATGTTACCTTTGAATAGTTCTACAACTTCCCATGGTGCAAATGTCTCTGTTTAACTAACACTCTTTATTTTATTACATTGAAAATGTACTTGTGAAAATGAAAGTGCTTTGTATTGCTGTTAGAGCTCCAACAATGTGATTATTTAGCACTTTTCAGAGACTGATTTCCTCGTTAGTATTTATACAGCCCATGTACCTGCTATGAGCATTGGAAAGGTGCAAACAACATTGGAAGGTTGGAATTATTTAGCATGTTTTAGATCAAGAATGACAAGAAATAACAGTAAGAGGGGAACAAAAAGGAATGTTTCTATGAAGTGACATTTTTAGGTTCCCGTTGACAAAACCTTCTAAACATATGTAGAACATAATCAAAATAACCACCTGCTATACATGAAAACCAAGTTCTGGTTGAAGAAAAAAGTCAAGGCCTATCCATTTTGAAACACACAACTGAAGGCCCAATGTTGCCTGATGTTTTGAGAGATGACAAAAGCTTTACCATAAATGTATCCAAAAGCTCACAAGATGCTAAACAGAAGAGGTGTATTACATATTTTAAGTGGAGACATATTTCCTAGATCCTTAAAGATTTCCAGCTCCAAAGCCTGTGAGTTTATTGCCAATTTATATGCTTTTTAAGTTACTTCCCAATTAAGTCACTTCTATAGACATCTCTGACTTATTGGTTTTCTGTAAAGCAAGACTGGAGATAACCAAGAATGACTTGTATATGGCAATGTCTAAGACCTGGGAGCTTCAATCAAAACCTGATGGGACTGTGTGGGTTAATAATTTCAGTTTTCTCTGTATTTGAAGGCCAGGATAGGCTGGAATGTCATTATATAATATGCACTTTACATCCAAGTTGCCATATGTATTTTCCAACCTTGAGAACAAAGTGAGGCCCTGTAATCTGCTGGTCCTTGCTCCAGTGGTAATATGAGACAAACAGAGTACTTCGATGGTTCAGAGATAGAACTCCACAAAGCAGAGCTGTGACCTCTGGCATTATGATTCTGAGCTTTTCTTGCTACCTGGTCTGTCACGGATGTACTAACAGGTTAGTCAGGTTAACAGACTATAATGCATCAGCACAGTGGAATATTATGCAGACTTTACCAATTATAGTTAGGAAGAGTATACAGAAACTTATGAACTGTTTTCAAAATACTTAAAAGTTACATTGCAAATTAATATAGATACCATGACAGCCATGTAAAGCATGTGTAGAAACTGGAAGGTAACATAAAAAATTAAAATAGAGGTAAAGGTTATTTATTTGGGGATTAATTTTTTTTCAAAAAGTTATATACTGTAGGCTTATCATTTCTTCAATATGTAATTTTTATACAAACTGCCCATTGATGCTTGTTATAATTTGGGAAACTATCAAGAAGATTTCTAAAATGTGTATGCTTGGGAATAACATCAAGTTTAAAAGACTTAAATTGGGCTGAACTCATAAAGTTAACTTGATTGAGGTGATTATATCTTATGTACATGGCTATAATAAATCATTTTTAGGAATAAAACTGGATTAACTAACTCTTTGCTTTCTGAACTGTCGTGGGGTTGTTTCTTTTCCTGAAACAAAAGTAGCCAGGCATTTTTACTATGGAACTTTAGCACAACACAGAGGGAACACTGAAAAACACTAATGATGTTCACTCAACAGCTGGCAAATGAATAATTGGCTAGATTCGGTGACCTCTCAGGAATTATTTTCTCCAAAGAAAAGTCAGATGAAACACAACTGAGTTAGAATGTTAGGACAGAACTTTGTGATTGAAAGAGACCTTAGAAATCACCAATATATGTAATTTTACAAATTCTGGAATCCTAGTGGAACCCAACATAGGAACCAGTTGTAAGAGAAGTGACTCTGATTGAAGCACGGGAGTGAAGCCAACTTCCCTGCCCACTAAGCTGACCTGCTCCCGTTGAGGCTGCTCAGAGTGCCTGGCCCATCCTGTTCCTTCTGGCTCCTGACGTGTGGAATGTGGCCTGAGCTTCTTTTCTTTTCTTTCCTTTCCTTTCCTTTTTTCTTTTCTTTTCTTTTTCTTTCCTCTCCTCTCCTCTTCTTTTCTTAGATAGAGTCTTGCTCTGTCACCCAGGCTGAAGTGCAATGGCATGATCGTGGCTTGCTGCCACCTCTACCTCCTGGATTCAAGCAATTCTCCTGCTTCAGCCTCCCGAGTAGCTGGGATTACAGGTGCCCACCACCATGCCCAGCTATTTTCTTTTCTTTTTCTTTTTTTTTTTTAATGGCTACTTGATCTGAATTCTTTTTTTTTATTCTGTTTTTATTTTATTATTATTATTATTATACTTTAAGTTTTAGGGTACATGTGCACAATGTGCAGGTTAGTTACATATGTATACATGTGCCATGCTGGTGTGCTGCACCCATTAACTCACTATTTAGCATTAAGTATATCTCCTAAAGCTATCCCTCCCCCCTCCCCCCTCCCCACAACAGTCCCCAGAGTGTGATGTTCCCCTTCCTGTGTCCATGTATTTTCATTGTTCAATTCCCACCTATGAGTGAGAATATGCGGTGTTTGGTTTTTTGTTCTTGCAATAGTTTACTGAGAATGATGATTTCCAATTTCATCCATGTCCCTACAAAGGACATGAACTCATCATTTTTTATGGCTGCATAGTATTCCATGGTATATATGTGCCACATTTTCTTAATCCAGTCTATCATTGTTGGACGTTTGGGTTGGTTCCAAGTCTTTGCTATTGTGAAGAGTGCCGCAATAAGCATACGTGTGCATGTGTCTTTATAGCAGCATGATTTATAGTCCTTTGGGTATATACTCAGTAATGGGATGGCTGGGTCAAATGGTATTTCTAGTTCTAGATCCCTGAGGAATCACCACACTGACTTCCACAATGGTTGAACTAGTTTACAGTCCCACCAACAGTGTAAAAGTGTTCCTATTTCTCCACATCCTCTCCAGCACCTGTTGTTTCCTGACCTTTTAATGATTGCCATTCTAACTGATGTGAGATGGTATCTCATTGTGGTTTTGATTTGCATTTCTCTGATGGCCAGTGATGGTGAGCATTTTTTCATGTGTTTTTTGGCTGCATAAATGTCTTCTTTTGAGAAGTGTCTGTTCATGTCCTTTGCCCACTTTTTGATGGGGTTGTTTGTTTTTTTCTTGTAAATTTGTTTGAGTTCAATGTAGATTCTGGATATTAGCCCTTTGTCAGATGAGTAGGTTGCGAAAATTTTCTCCCATTTTTTAGGTTGCCTGTTCACTCTGATGGTAGTTTCTTTTGCTGTGCAGAAGCTCTTTAGTTTAATGAGATCCCATTTGTCAATTTTGGCTTTTGTTGCCATTGCTTTTGGTGTTTCAGACATGAAGTCCTTGCCTGTGCCTATGTCCTGAATGGTAATGCCTAGGTTTTCTTCTAGGGTTTTTATAGTTTTAGGTCTAACATTTAAGTCTTTAATCCATCTTGAATTAATTTTTGTATAAGGTGTAAGGAAGGGATCCAGTTTCAGTTTTCTACATATGGCTAGCCAGTTTTCCCAGTACCATTTATTAAATAGGGAATCCTTTCCCCATTTCTTGTTTCTGTCAGGTTTGTCAAAGATCAGATAGTTGTAGATATGCGGCATTATTTCTGAGGGCTCTGTTCTGTTCCATTGATCTATATCTCTGTTTTGGTACCAGTACCATGCTGTTTTGGTTACTGTAGCCTTGTAGTATATTTTGAAGTCAGGTAGCGTGATGCCTCCAGCTTTGTTCTTTTGGCTTAGGATTGACTTAGCGATGCAGGCTCTTTTTTGGTTCCATATGAACTTTAAAGTAGTTTTTTCCAATTCTGTGAAGAAAGTCATTGGTAGCTTGATGGGGACGGCATTGAATCTATAAATTGCCTTGGGCAGCATGGCCATTTTCACAATATTGATTCTTCCTCTTTTTATTTTTTTTTTTTTTTTTTGTATTTTTAGTAGAGACAGGGTTTCGCCATGTAGCTCAGCCTGGTCTCGAACTGCTGACCTCAGGTGATCTGCCCACCTTGGCCTCCCAAAGTGCTGGGATTATGGGCGTGAGCCACTGCGCTTGGGCCCTGAGCTCCATTTCTAAATTGGAGTCTTCATCTCCTGCCAAGGCACTCAATGGTCTTTCACTACCCCTGTGTTCATAGGCCTTCTGTGGATCTCCAGGCATAGTGGAGTAATCTCTGGCTGACAAAGAAAAGTATACTTAAAGGAAGAGGTAGAGCAATAATCAAGATCCTTTACTCCACCTTTCACCAAAGCAGCTCTACTTTTACCTTTTTATATAATGGGGTTCATTGTAACATTCTTGTAGGGAAAGCACCCCATTGACAAAAAGTAAAAGAGAAAGTAGGGAAGGAAAAAAGGAAGGAAGAGAGGAAAAAATAAAGACTACCACAGTACTATCTTATTTTTCATTTTCTTTTTCTTGAATAGTCTAATCTTAAAATGCCTATATCTTTGTATCTCCTATTTCAGAGGTAAAGATGGACACACACACACACACACACACACACACACACATACACACTTTAGAAAAATCGCAAAGCTCTGGAGGCTGGCTGGTGAAGCAAAAACTCCTGACTAGAAAGTGGGTGCTTAGCAACCAGGACCACAATGCTTCTGGCCTGGCCCCATGGATTGATTTCATTTTTTCAAGCTCTGATAATAGCTGGAGGCTATCCTGTGGTCTGGATGAGCGATTCCCAGTGTGTCTTTGTATAGTTGTTTTGTTTGACAGGCAGCAGTCAGCTTTTACTTCTCTATCTAGGGAGGGCAAGTGGACCACTTGCTGAGTTTTCTTGGACCAGCACAGAACTGTGGACCACAAGTTGTGGATAGCTGTTCTGGAAAGTAGAAGCCCATAATCAATGGGCTTCTCAAATACAGAAAGATGGGCTCTTGATTGGCAGGAGACACTCTGACTACATAGTTCAAAGATATAGTGAAAATAAATAGATGTTGAAGTAATTTACGGGGAGTGGGGTGTTTAGCTATAAGTTGAAGGCATGCCTTCACCACTCTGATTGGAAAGCAATGTTTTAGGCCCCAATCCAGGTAAAATCACGGGTAATTTTTCATACAAAGACTGAAAACTCTGACATCTTGCTGTACTTGGAAAACAAATGCCGTGAAAGCAATAATGATACAAATGTACAAATAGCTGCATTCTTCCTGTGGACTGCTAACAACTATGATCAAAGTTTATCTTTTTCAAACTAACCTATAAATTTAGAGAATCTAGTCCATAGGAGAATTTTTAAGGAGTTACGGTAAGCAAAATAAACTAAACAAGTTTGATTAAGTTTGTAGATAGTCTCTCATGTCAGTGAAATTTTCTTGTCTATTTGGGACTGTCTCATATGTTAATTTACATGTTTGATAACTTGACTGTCTATCCGATTTAGCTGATGAAATCTTCCATACTTTTAAACCCCATAAGATTTCAAACTCAGTATTGAATTCTGGGAAGGAAATGGCCATTCTATCAACCAAAGCCAAAGAGGAAATAGCCCTTATTTTGGACATCTTCTAAGTACTTGGAGAAAACATGGAAAATGGTTATAAAAATAGAAATTTCTCAATTTCCCTCTTCTCCTTCTCATTTGGCTAGTCTTCTTCAGTTTCACAGTCAGCAGGACCCTGGTGCTTTCCCTCTCCTGGGACATCCTGAGGGGGCATGCCCCCAGGACTCTGAGTGCCCGCATGTTCCAAGGTGCTGAGGGAGCTCTGCTTCCTCCTGGCAATTGGACAGAGGTGCCGCCCTTCCATCATTTGCCTTCTTGGCTCAGCTTTGTGTGGGGGTGTGTTTTTCCTGTTTTCTAACTCAAATTTTGTTTGGTGGGGTGGGAATATCTTTGTCCAGATGGTCCCCATCCCAGGACATTTTGCAGAATATCTGTGAGCCAGCAACCACCGGGGAGTTGCTTTTTTTCTTTTGACTCAAGAAGGTCCCTCAGTTTGCTCCATGTTGCCAAGTCTTTCTGTAAATCTCGTCATGTTCCTTTCACAAAACAACTCTCCAAAAACACACACGTACACATATATACACACACATACAGTTTTACTGGTTAAAAAATTAGTCTCTGGCAAATTTTTGCAAAGGCAAACTACTAAAAAGAGATCGTTTTTATTTCTTCAAAGAGGCTGGCAAACCTGCTCCCTTTGTGACTGCTTTTTAAGTAAAACCCTTGAATCTCAAAAATGCTCTTGGAACACATGTTCCTGAGTGGACACCCCACAGAAGCTGATCCCCAGGACACAATGTCAGCCTAACCACCTCCCACCACTCCATCCCAGAACAAACCAGAGCCCTTTAGAAACAAATCACGTGGAATAAGCCAGATTGCAAATAAAAGCCGTACGGTCTATTGGAAGCAGCATAATTTGTGTTTATTATGCTCTTTCAAGCAATGCTCTATCCCCCTTTGTCCCATTTTCTTGTTGCACAGTAGACATCTGCTCATGACTGAAATGCCTTAGAAGAACTTGATCTCTTGGGCTAGGGGAGGTGAGGGTGGAACCGGGGCAACTTCATCTAAACATTGCTTGTAAACCTCACCCCTCTAGTCTTTTGCAGAACTATCTTTATTCTCCCTTTCTTCTTTAGCATAGCACCCCCCACCCCATTGTCTTGCAATGTGCAGGATCTATCTAAGTAAAGGATGTTGTGTTGAATGACTACTCCTGTTGAGGGCTTTTAAACACTTTAACATGTGGCAGCATTGTTATAGCTGTCATTGCTGTCTTGGAATTTATTCTCAGCTCTGAGAAAGGCTTTTAGCCATGTGTCAGGCAGCACGTCAGCAGAAATTGCCAACAAGCATGATTTATATTCAGCCTTTTAGGGCTGGGAGAGTACTGCCTCAGGCTGCTTCAGGTCTGAAAGAGACTAGCATCACACCTTGACAGTCTGTGACCTACATCTGCCCTTGGTCAGGCAAATCTTATTTGAAAGATAACAGACATTGTCAGCAGCATATTCCAGAATCTGCTCTCCTTAATGGTAGGTAGCTTAAGAAAATGGCATCCCCCTCTCAGCTCACTACCTTATCCTATCCCATATTTGTACTTACTCTCCCCTGCTCCTGCCCCATATGCAACTTGAGGACTGGTGGATTTCATTTTGGCTGCCGAAGTCTAACTTACAGTGAGACAGTATTGCAAAAATATGTTATCACAATATAGTTTGTAATGTGGTGCATCTCATTCAATAGAATGATTCTTCTCATTCAGTGGAATACTCTGCAGGCAGTAAACTGATTTTAAAGAGGATCACTTCCATGTTAATAAAAATTTGGTAAGTAAAAAACAAGTTACCAAACCAAATGTCCATCATCAACTGATGGATGGATAAATAAAATATGTAAATCTATACAATGGAATATTATTCAGCCTTAAAAAAGGAAAAAAAGGTACCAACACATGCTACAACATGAATGAAGGTTAAAAACATTATGTTAAGTAAAAAGATAGAAACAAAAGGCCACAGATGATAATATTCCATTTGTATGAAATGTCTATAATAGGCAATTACATAGAGACAGAAAGTAGATTAATGCTTGACAAAGGCTGAGCAGAGGCAGGAATGGGGAGTGACTGCTAATGGATACCGAGTTTCTTTTTGGAGTGGTGAGAACTTTCTGGAATTAAATGGCTGCCAACTTTGAGTATATTAAAAATCACTACATTATGCACTTTAAAAGATTTGAAAAGGTTGGATTTTATGTTATGTGAATTATGTCTCAATAAAGCTGATACACACACAGAGAGAGAGAGAGAGAGAGAGAGACTAAAGAGACTAAAAAAGGAAACAAAAGAAAGTTACCTAACTCCATGTAATGATAATGGTCTTATTTTTGTAAAAACAAAACAAAAAAGGTATTGATCTATGCTAATTAAAAAGACTAGAATGATAAAGTTACCACTATGAATGGAATTATGAGAATTTGGCATTTTCCTCTTTGTGCTTATCTGTATTTTTCCTAATTACAGAAATTATGCTAGTTTATTTTGTAAAACTTTGAAGATGAATGTCATTTTTAAATGTGGGTAAAAGAGGGGTAAATGATGGCTGGTTTAAACATACGTTAAACAGCTTCTCTTTGTCTTAGAGGGACAGTGCGGGCCTGGGAAGTGAGCACCAAATAGAAACCTTAAACTATGGTACAATGAGCCAGAATAGTCAATTCCTTGTCCTTTACTTTCCTGTCCATTTTCTTACACTCAGAAAATAGTATCATATTAATAAGCATATTGTGTTGAGTTCATAACAGATTAAATGGGGTAGAAATAAATTTAACATTTATTGAGTGCACCTGGTTGCCGGGACCTCTGAAAAAGCATAGCCTTGCCAATGACATTAACAAATGTTCTGTCTGGCTGGGGGTGGTTACCTTCAACACTTCCATTCACATTCTATGAGAAAGAACTTGTCACCTAGTCATACCTAGCTGCAAGAAAGACTGGAAAACATAGTTTCTAACTGGTTGCCCATGTGCCCTACAAAAACTATGAGTGTTTGGAAGGAAAGAAGAGTATATTTGGGGGAAAACTAGCAGACTGCCATACCAGCTGTTCAGAGACAATTTTTCAAATGCAGGAAAATGATATTTATACATAAAGAAAAATATCTTAATCCAAAGGACAATTCTGGATTACTGTGAGAGGGAGTATAAGTTGTTGGAGCTCTTTAAAAATAAGAAAATTACCCTTCAATTGGAATGGTTGATAGATATTCAGCTGTCTGTAGGCAGATTACAGAATCAAATGACCCATAGAAGTCATTCTAAGCTGTGCAATCATTAGTATTCTTGATTGTTGTTCTTTTTTAAACAGAGAAGATTCCTTGTAAGTAACTCATATTCTTACTTACCTTTTGTATCTAATTTTTGCCAAGTGGTGTGACATCAGGATGGCTTTTCTATAAAAGAGCTCATCGTATTACCATAAGTCCTGTAATAATTCCTGTATTCGTTAAGATAATGCTAGCCATTGTACTGAGTAAATTCCCAAATTACAATATCTTAATGAAATACAAATGTATTTCTTGCTCATGCACTAGTGTAATATGAGAGTGCAATGGGCAGCTTTCAATGTGATGAGTCAGGGACCCAGGCTCCTTCCTTCTTTGGACTTTATCAATTTTTAGATTCCTCTAGTCCTTAGCTTCTAGATGGTTGGATGGGGAAAAAGAGAAACTGGAGGATAGTATGGGAAGATTTTATGGCTGAAGCCTGGAAGCAGAGTACAAAACTTTCACCCATAGCCCATTGGCCAAACATCAGTCATATGACCACACTTAACCAAAGGGAGGTTGGGAAACATAGTCCAGCTTCAATCTTTCTACCCATCAGGAAAAGAAAGAGAGTTGGAGAACACTTAACCAGTCTCTGTCACAACTCCTTATCTCAAAGGAGGTAAAGTCTAAACTCTTTGTCAAGGACTACAGGGTCCTTTATGATGGGTTCCTATTTACCTCAGGAGCCTCATCTTGCCTCTTGAACTCTATTCCATTTCAGGTCAGTGAATGACAGAGATCCCTGAGGTGTTGATGGCTCACATAATCATGTTGTTTACCAGTAGAGCAGTGACTAGCAATTATTAAAATCTTTTGATCTTCTTATCTTTTAGTCCCATGGAACCAACCAGCTTTTAGCAATATTTTTCCCACCAAACAAAAAAGACAGGATAATGTAAGCACTATTGCTTAACCACTGTTTGATGTTCATGGGGTAAGCGTTTTTCTTTTTACTTTTTCTTTTTTTTTGTTTGTATCCTAGTACATCTTACAGACTAAGAGAGAAGGCATTGCCATTTATATACCTGGGAGATCTTGTACTTTCATTAAGGGTTTTCTGGTCTTTATCCTCTCCTTCTAGGTGGAGAATGGTTTAGTCAAAGTTACCTATGGTACTGGTTCCCACACAATGATGCACTTAGGGATCATGTGGGAAGTTTGGGAAAAAGGTAATTTTAGAGCCTTATCAGAGAATCTGATTCAATAAAATGGGAGTGGCATCCAAGAACCTTTGTTTTTAAGGTTCTGATGTAATGGTCCATGAGCTATAATTTGAGAAACACTAAACCTGGCTGGTTAGAGAATATAGAGTAGTGAACAAGAATACTACCCAGACAAATTTATTCAGCTCTACTACTGAAGAGCTCTGCAGTCTTGGGTAAATTTCTTAAACTCTCTGAGTGGCTGGATAGGCTCCAGTGAAATGTTCCTAGGAGCTCCTGGTAATGTTCCACTTGCTTTGCTTCTAGATGTCACTCCCTGCACCTTCAATAGTGTTGCACCATGATTATAGCTGGACTCCCACTCTAGCCACCTACAGCGTGTTTCTCAAGAAGAGGTAATGCCACCACACATGGGACTAAAAAATTGGCTTTTAGAACCAGGAAAGAGTTTAGGCTCAGTGAAGGAAGAAGTTGGTAACCTGGTGATCCTGGTCATTTTCGTAACTTTTCCCTTTTATTTATTATTATTATTATTGAGACTTAGTCTCACTCTGTCACCCAGGCTGGAGTGCAGTGGCGTGATCTTGGCGCACCACAACCTCCACCATCTGAGTTCAAGTGATTCTCCTGTCTCAGCCTCCTGAGTAGCTGGGATTACAGGCATGTGCCACCATGCTTGGCTACTTTTTTGTATTTTTTAGTAGAGACAGGGTTTTACCATGTTAGCCAGGTTGGTCTCGAACTCCTGACGTCAGGTGATCTGCCCGCCTCGTCCTCCCAAAGTGCTGGGATTACAGGCGTGAACCACCGCACCTGGTCAACTTTTCACTTTTAAAGCCGAGTCCTTGACTACGTGCAGATGGGTAGCCACTTGTGTGATGTAGCTGCTAAAAATGTAGCAAGATCATAGATGTCACTGAAGAGGCATTGGTATTCATATCAACAAAGGGGGAAGGTCCTGTTCTACTCTGTGATGGCCACAGCATATCTGGAATATTGTTCTCTTTTGGTATCCCACTCAAATAACTTTGACAATCTAGAGTACATCCAGACACAAGGGAACATAATGGCATGAGATCTATAAATCACGTCCCATGAGAAAACATGGTCAAATTGGATAGTTTAATTTTCTGAAGAGCTTTGGTGGTAGCTCAGGGTGATGAGTCTCTTGGCCCATCATCAGGGCATGATGATTAATTTTTAAAACTCAAGGAGATAAAAATTGTAAGAGGACCTAGACTTATTTGATGCCTTAGTGCAGCAGTTTTGACATTGGTAGGAGACAGGTCAGAGTAAAAGGTGTTTCTATGCTTAGAAACATCCAGCTGTGGGAAAGGCAGAGACTGGTAACAAAATCCCCAGGGAGTTGTGAGCATCATTTCTCTATGAGTTAAATTACATGACCTATAAGGCTCTCACATTAAGATTCTGTGGTCGGGCTGAGGCACTGGTGATTTAACAGGATGCTTCATGGTACTTCTGTTCCTGCTGATGCTATTGAAAATGTGTCAGGTCATTTGAGGCCCACAGTCTTCTGGGTTTTCATCTATTCTATGGAAACAGTGCTATGAAAACCCAATTTACATGCTTCTTGTAAGGGCAAACTTAGAGTGGCTTTCTTAAAGCGTAGCTTTATCCTCCTCCATCTGAACTTGGTTGGTGGCCCTTGCGTGTAATTGGGCAATGTTATGTTATCTTCACTCTTCTGCTTCTCTCCAGTAGCAGAGAGATGATGTTGTTTCTGGTTTCCATCTTTAATAAACAGAAGAGAATTATTAGGAATTAAGTGAGAATTTAATAGTAGTATGGGCGAAGAGAGAGGGATGCCTGGATCCTGTGCTGGTCCAAGCATTCTTCTGTTTTTCCTGAGACAGATACTGCACACAAAGAACAATAGATGAGAAACAAAATACAAATTTTTAAATAAGCTGGGCTGAAGTCAGATGAATCAACATAGAGCCCTCTGATGAAAGCTAAGTTAGTATGGTAGGAATTTGGGGTGAGGTTTTGTTGATGTTGAGATATAGTTCAGTCAAGGGACCTAAGAATGCATAAATTTTGCATTGGACTAGACACCCATACTGTAGTAAGTTTCTCAGGAAGTAAGCTCCACCCATGACTAAAACTGACAAATGGGAAGCTAAATTTTACTTTATCAGTGACTGGATAAGTGTCCCCTTCATGAATGCAGTATTCTCTGGAGAAGGCCAGGCTGGTACAGAGGACTCAGCGAGAGACCCACAAGAGCTACTCTTCCACAAGCCCCAAATCTCTAAATCTGAACCCTTGGACCAAACCACAGGTTACAGAGATACATGCAATGGTACATGCACTTATGATCAGGTTTGAGAAGAGAGAATAATTCGGGCCTCGGGATATACTAGGGCAGCTTACTCCATGGTTCACAGGGAAGAGAAACAAGTGCTGCAAAGGAAAACACAATAACCAACCTGCTCAGGTGTGGCTCCATAACTGATCCAGGAGGACAGAGGCTGGGAGTTGTGAAAGAAAACCACGCAGGGCCAGGCAACACCACACCACAATTCCACTCACTGAAACACGGCCCCATCACTACCAACCTGGGACCTTGTCAGGAGGGAGGAGAGTGCTGCAGCTCAGTGAACAGAGAAGAAAAAATATCACAACAACCAGTTCCCAAGTAGGTCTTCGCTCATTCAGCAAAACCGTCTGCATGGGGAGACAGCCAAGAGAGTAAACTAGGTAGGTCTGAGGTAGATCCTGGCTTGCTTTCTTGGCCATTTAGCTACATGGAAATCAGAGGGCAGACATCAAGATTGCCAGGTTCCTAGGAGGTCTGGCTCAGCTCACCAGGCTGACCATTTAATGCAATAATGGCAGAGGCCAAGGCAAGATGACCAAGTCAGTGTAGACCTTAACCAGCCAGAGACATGGAAGCTGGAAGCGGATAAAAGTAAGCCCTCCTGGATAAGATCTTTTAATAAACAATGTCCCTGCCCACTGTGGTTCCATCAGCATCTTGAAATCTGTCCAATAATATTAGCAATCCTTCTTCCTGGTGTGTGAGTGGGGGTGGGTGGATAGGAATTTCACTAAAATATTCATGCTATGTGAAATGAAAAAGTCCAAAAGGACTCTTCTATGGTTTGAATGTTTGTCCCCTTGAAAACTCATGTTGAAATTGAATTGCCAATATAACGGTATTGGGAGAAGGGAACTTTAAGAGGTGATTAGGCCACAGGGCTCCATCCTCATGGGTGCATTTAGCACCTTTACTAAAGGGCTTTTGGGTGTGGATTCTTGCTATCATGTGTGCTCTCGTGCCCTTCTGCCTTCCACCAGGTCCTCTTGGACTTCCCAACCTCCACAACTGTGAGAAATACATTTTTTCTTTATAAATTGTCCAGTTTGTGGTATTCTTATAAGAAGCACAAAATGGATTAAAACAGACTCCTACCACCTTATATATGCAGAAAATTTGTCTTTCAGGTTGCTGGGGGCCTTTGGTTGTAATCTTGGCATTGAGAGCTTCATTCTTATACTACATTTACATGCAACATCTATAGGAGAGATCAATCTAGTTTTGTGTTTCAAGAAACAGGAGAGGAGCAGTATGGTGTAAAGTTAAGAGCCTGTGCTCTGTGTGCTTGACTTTCTGAACCCAAATCTCAGTTCTGCCCCTTCCTGCTTCTAAATGTCAGTTTCTTCATCTGAAAATGGGATAATATTAATATGCAAGTCAAAGGAAAGAATGCACACAAAACACCAGACTCAGTCATAATAAGTGCTCGAAAACTTAGCTCTTTGGTTTTACTTTTTAGGAACAATAATCATATCATATTGGTAAAAAATGACTCTTCAGGTTCCTTGAGTGTACATGCCACCCTTCACTAAGAAGATTAAAGTGCTTTTCTAGCTGCAATCATAATTTTCTTCATGGTATCTTGAGAGTTTGAAACAATTTGAGATAAACAGAAGCATTTGGAACTCAGAACTATGCCCAGCATGCATTCTCTATTAAAAAAAATACTTTGATTTTTGGTAACATGCTTGAGGTGATATGAGGAGTGTCATAGACTGGCAGACCTAGGGATAAAACTCAGAATTGCTTCTTTCTTTGTGTAACATCCATGAGGAACTTGTCCAATTTGGGGCTCCAGAATGAATTTGCAGTTTTGTAGTCAGCATTATATGAACCTTGGGACTAAACTTCTGGGAGGTCTTGCTGGTCACCCTGGGCCACAGAGCCAGAAGAAGAGAAGGCGGGGAGACAAGCTGCAGCTGACCCTGGGTGCATGCTGTTGTCTTGAGGGGGATGGTTTTAAAGTGCCTTATCTTTCATATATTGCACAGGCCTGGAATGTCTCTAGGGTCTGTAATAAACTTTCTGTCTCTTATTTCTTGTGACTACACTTGAGGTTATCCATCCTGAATTCCAGAAACAAACAGGTCAAATTCTAAGAATTCTGGCATTTAGAATCACAGGATGTTACAGTTTGCAGAGACTTTAAAGCTTGTCTTCTCCAGCCTCCTCAGCTTACAGATTATAAAACTGAACCCCAGGAAGGTCAAGAAACTTACTGAAAGTCATGTAGTTAGTTTCTGGAATAACCGAGAATATAGTGCAGTTGTATAACATAGTGGTTAAGATTGGTAAGGACATGGATTCTGGAGCTTGATTGCCTGTATTCAAGTTACCAGGAACAACTATTCACTAAATAAGAAACATAGGAAATTTACTTAAATCCCTGTGCTTCAGTTTCCTCATATATAAATCATGGTTAACAATAGTACTTATCTCATAGGCTGTCATGATGTTTAAATCAGGTAAGGCATATAGAAGACTTTTAGCACAACACCTAACACTTAATAAAACACTTAATACTTTAATTTTTACCATGAATTTTAGATACCTTTTCTTTCCACACAAGATTTTAGGCAACCATATATAGTCACCAATTCCTTGAAGGTGAAAATACATTCTGAATCTTAACAATTTTTGCCCTTTACACTGATAGCACCCTAAACCACATTATCACTCACCTAGATTACTGCAATAGCCTCCTCATTGGTCTTCCTGCTTCCTCTCTTGTCTTTTGTTGTGGTTATTGATGGTTGCCTAACAAAATACACCCAACTTATGCTCACAATTTTGTGGATCAGGAATTCTGAAGAGTTCAGGAAGACAACTTGTTTCTACTCCTTGCATTGTCGCCTAGGGTGGCTTAACTGAGGTTGGAGGATCCACTTCCAAGATGGTCCACTCATATGACTGGCATGTTGGTGCAGGCTCTTGGATATGAGTTTAGCTAGAAGTGTCATCTGCAAGCCTCAGTTCTCCACAGGGACTTTTCTTGTGGCTACCTGGGCTCCCTCACAACATGGTGGCTAGGTTACATGAATGAGTTTTCCAAGACACTAGAAGTGGAAGCTGCCAGTGTCTTAAAGTGTAAGCCTGAAAAACTGTCAAAACACCATTTTCATTATATTCTATTGGTCAAAACAATTACAGAGTCTGCCTGGATTTAAGGGAAGGAAAAACAGATCCCTTTTCTCAATGAGAGAAGTGTCAAAAAATTTGTGACCATATTTAATCTTCCTTGCTCCTCTATAGTCAATTTTTTAAAAAGTACCGCAAGCCACCTTTTAAAAAGTGTAAATTAGATCATGTTACTTCCTATTGCTTTAAAACTTTTATGTGTCAACCCATCACACTCAGCATATAATTCAAAATCTTTACTGTGGCCTATGAGATCCTACATGAGGCCCTTTATTGACTGTCTAACCTCATTTTCTTTGTCAACTTTTCAAATTGTATTCTCTGAAACCCTGTCTAAAACAGTGCCCAATTACTTTCTTTATAGCACTTATCATTACCTGACATTATATTTATTTTAATCTATCGACTAGCCCATGTCAGCTCCTAGAATATCAGTCCATTAGGGCAGAAACTTTAGTCAATCCCTTATCTCCGTTGCTTAAAACTGTTGGCTACATAGTAGGTGCTTTATAAATATTTGTTGAATTAATAAATGGTGCTTTTTACATTTTTTTCTGCCAGGAAACAAAAAGCAACTTCTGTTTTTGTGTACTTGACTTTCTGCTATACTTTCTTTCCCTGGAGAGGGAGCAGCCTTGGTGTCAGAAAGTCTGTTTACCTATGCAGTGTAAGGAGGGAAAGCAAGATGAAAGGTGCAATGCTTGTAGCAGGAGAAAGGGGGTGGAAACCAGTTGGCTAATATTGAGAATTTTCATAATTGTTTTAGGTTTTTAGGTCGTATGTATGTAACAAGAAACAAAAGATACAATCTGTGCTATTAATGAGTTTAGGATTACAGAAGTCTCAATGTGATAAGGACTCAAGGGTGGCAGAATGTCTGCATGAAAAGACTGGTGGTGTTGAAATCAGATAAACTTGGACTCCTTTCTCTGGGCACAAGACTAATAATCAACTTGTTTAGCCTCTTGGAGTCTTGATTTTCCTCATCTGTAAAGGAGAAATACTTATACTTTCTAAACATTTCTGTGAGAATTAAATGTGTGATTTTTATCTGTGGTGAGTTTAAAACACAACTGCAAATTCTGTGTCACTTCTTTCATTGAGAGGTGGGGTCTGTGTATCTTCTCCTTGAAACTGGACAAATTGTGTCTGCTTGGAGCAAAAGAGTATGGCAGAAATACTCTGTGCTCCAAGACTAGGTCATAAAAGGCCAGACAGAGCTTTTATTCTTGAAACTCTGAGCTACCATGTGAGAAGCCTGACTACCCTGAGACCACCATGCTGGTGTGGCCCCATGTGGGCATTCTGGTTGAGCCCCGGTTGAGCTGTTCGTTAGCTATTCCAGCTTGGGCACAGATCTGTGAGTGAAGAAGACATCTTCGCTGTGGATCCTCCAAACTGAGCTATTCTAGTCCTCAGTGACTTTAATCACTCCCAGTCATGAAAGTCATCTCACTCAAAGTCCATAGCAAGTTCAATGAGAATTGTCCCTGCTTTGCCGTTTCCAAATTCCTGACACAGAATTCACGAGCACAGTAAAATGGCTGCTTCAAACCACTATGTTTTGGGGATGGTTTGTTATACAGTGAGAGAGAACTGGAACAGAATGGAAACCATCCAAACTCATCCTTTGTATAAAGCAGATGATCTCAGCATGTCAATTCCCTTCTCCTTTCCTTGTAAATTTCATAGGAATTTAGAGATGAGGGATGTACTTGTGGACTTTATGGAGTGGTAGGTGTTGAGTTGGGTCTTAAAGGTAGCCTGGGATTTCAATAGAGAGAAGAAAGAGTGTCACAGAGGCATTCCAGGCAGGGAATGTAGGTGGGAGGAAGCAAGGTCACAGACAGAGACTTTGAGTAAGTCTGTGCATTACTCACTGCTTAAGTATGCAATGGTCAGCCCCAACTCTTTCAGAATGAGGGATGAAACTGCTCAGGAGGACATTCCCTAAGCAGCTGCCTCTTTTCTGATGAGGACCAAATGTGGTGATGTGGACCTTCCCATCAGAGCCCAGCCCTCCAGGCCTAGTCCTCACCAGGAGTAAGCTAGATAAGTTGAAGGGATGCTGGGGTCCTCACTTGCTTCTGGCTTGATGCGTTTTATGTATCTGCCTCTCTCTGCACCTTTTCTGGACCCATCCCAGGCCCTTCTGCTTAACCCAATTGTCTCATCATCATTTTCCATGCTTGCTGCTTGAGACTCCCTGTTCTCTCTATGGCCCAACATTTTCTTCCCTGCTATTTTCTCTGTAGGAGTGAAAATACAAATGCAGTTTGGCTGCTTTCTCATACTTTAACAAAACATGGACATCTGTTAAAAAGGAGGCGTGTCTGTGAGTGTGTGCCTGTATCTACTTACCACTCATGCATACCTGTATCTCAGGAAGAAAATTTATATTGAAAATACTCTTTTAGACAGCAAGTGGTCTTTTTAGGAGTGAAAACCATGACTTTTAGGTAAATTACAGATCTTGCCAGGGACTGTTCTCAATTGTACTTGCACTGAATAAATAATGAGTTACCCTGGGAAAATTGTTTATTCTTAGTGTGCAAGAAATCCTTTCCACTTCTGTGAGGCAAGAGGGTTGTCAGGGGAGCTGTCACCATCATTTTAGACTTGACTTTAAAAGCCATGTTGAGTCTCCCAACCATTTCCCCTTTTCCCTTCCCCTTAAAAGTCTGAGATCCCCTGAGTCTGTGATTAGAGCAGAATTCATCACAACCTAATGGCAGAATTTGTGTTCATGGCCTGATCCGTGTTGTCAGTCATGACACTAGGTCAATTTCAAGGCTCTCTTCAGCTAATGTGGACTTGATTTCCTCACTTCATTCTTCTACCTGGATGGTTCCTATTGAGAAACAGAGAAGAAGATTTATCTTGGTGTATTTAATTATAATTAATATCTCAGTAACTCTTACGTTCAAACAACAGACTAGGCTGGTGCTACTGTAAAACAACTCTTTCTTCTCAGTATTTCTTTGTAAACCCAGTGATTTTTTTCCCTTACCCTTAGATAAAATCTTGACTAGGCCTGGAATGTATCTTCTTATTTTCAGAGATAAAATCTTCTCTAGCTACTTTAACTAGAAAGAAGAAAGCTAGACTCAGATACTTGTATTTACTCAGTTTACTTAGGGTCAGTTTAGTGTAATGATCAAGACTAGGAGCCTCACTCAAACTTCCTTCTTCAAAATATTAGGCCCATGCTGGTAGGAAGCTGGTAGTGAAAAGGGAGTGGGGAGCTGAGAGGCCTCTTCTTCATCTCTTGGTGTTGCATTTCTACCTTTCTCCCCACCTTAATGATTACGGTTTCTGACCCTGATTGCCAGAGTGGCGGGTTCAAGTTGGGGTTGAGTATGGAAGGAAGGTAGGGGAACAGAGAAGGTCTGCGTATCTGGTGCCATTGTGAGCAGGCACTGGAGCATGGTGGGCCAGGCAGAAGGCTGAACCTGATTCTCCTGTGAGCACTTGTGAGATTTTGGCACTCTTCCTTCAGCAACCAACTGCTGAAGATCTTTCATCTGTTGTGTTCTATCACAAATGAGGTGTCTTAGTCCATTTGTGTTGCCACACAGGGATATCTGAGGTTGAGTGATTTATAAGAAAAGAGGTTGTTTTGCAGGCTGTACAGGAAACATGGGACCAGCATCTGCTGCTGGCGAGGGCTTCAGGCTGCTTCCCTTCATGGTGGAAGGGAAGGGAAAGGGAGCTGGTGTGTGCAGAGATCACATGGAGAGAGAGGAAGCAAGAGAGAGTGGGGAGGTACCAGTTTCTTTTTAACAACCAGCTGTTTCAGGAAGTAATAGAGTAAAAACTTACTCATTACGGGGAGGATGGCACCAAGCCATTCATGAAGGATCCACCCCTTCATGTATCTTCTGACCTATGGAAACTATTTCACAGTTTCTATGGGTCAGAAGTCGAGGCACAGCATAACTGGGTCCTCTGCTCAGGGTCTCACTAGGCTGAAATCCACATGTTGGCCAGGGCTGTGATCTCATCTGAGGCTTGGGGTCATCTTCCAAGTTCACATGGGTGTTGGCAACATGTATTTCTTGGCAGCTCCAGAACTCATGGAGGCTACATCTTCCAGGCTAGCATGTCTCTCTGACACTGTCTTCTTTTAAAGTCTCACCTAATTAGGTGAAGCCCACTCAGGAAATCTCTCCTTTGATCAACTCAAAGCCAATTGACTAGTAGCCTAATTATGAAAGTGTTATCCTATCATTCTTACAGGTCTCAGCCAATGGGTTTTTTTTGTTTGTTTGTTTGTTTGTTTGTTTTTGAGGTGGAGTCTCGCTCTGTTGCCCAGGCAGGAGTGCAGTGGTGCAATCTCGGCTCACTGCAACCTCCACCTCCTGGGTTCCAGTGATTCTCCTGCCTCAGCCTCTTGAGTAGCTGGGATTACAGGCGAGTGCCACCACACTGGGCTAATTTTTGTATTTGTAGTACAGACAAGGTTTCACCATATTGGCCAGGCTGGTCTCAAACTCCTGACTTCAGGTGATCCACTCACTCCGGCCTCCCAAAGTTCTGGGATTACAGGCATGAGCCACTGCGCCTAGCTCCAATGGGGGTTATTATACAAGGGGAGAGAATCATACAGAGGTGTATGGGAGGGGGTGGGAATCTTGAAGGGCATCTTAGAGTTCTGCCTACCTTGTCTCTCCTGGGAAGGAACTATAAGGCCTCTCTCCCCACCTTACTGCCATCTCTTTCATGTGACCCACATCTGAGATTTTCTTTTTGTGGGAATGCAATTACTTCCCAGTGACAATTCTCTCCTCTTCTTTCACAGGACTCTAGCTATGTTTGATCCTTTATATTTTTCAGATGTGGCCCACTTTCCATTTACTGTGTTGCTTGACATCCAGGAGACCCATAACAAGCTCACTGAGTGATCTCCTTGAAGTCTCTCTCATTAGTACTGAAGTGAGGGTAGACATTTCCAAAAAAATATTCCACTCCAATCTTTAATTCTAATTCTACTAGTTGTACCAAATTATTTTTTTATACTCATGAGTGGGTGAGGAGACAAGGGTCATGAAAGAGTTTTAGAACATCTGCTTTGTAAATCCCGTTCAAGTTGTCTGGTATCTAACATTGAAATTTGGAAATGATTGGAACCATTTTGGGCTTAGTTAAAACTGAGACTAAAACAGTTCCATAACATTCTGGTATTTGAGCTTTATTATTGCTCACTTTTGTCAAGTTCTTACTATGTGTTATACTTCACTAAGCACATAATATGGGGAAACTGAAGCTTCAAGCTTAAATTACTAGCTCAGGGTCACACAGCTGGTAAATAGTAGAACTGCAATTTGAACCCAGGTTGGACCACATCACCCATGTCTTAACCACCCTTTGTACTACCATCCTAATACTTTTGTTCCCAACATTTACTCTCCAAATGAAATCATTTAAGTCACCTTGGATCAAATTCATTGGCAATAATTATACTGATGAATTTGTTATCATGTTGATTCTCTCTCTACCTGTCTGTATTATGTGCTTATGGAAAAAAAAATCTCCTGATAAATGCTATTACATTTAGGGCTGTTTATTTCCTCCTGCTTTAGGAAAACACTCTGATGTTTTGACCAATTAGTTTCAAACCACTGACCAACTACAAATCTGGCCCTTTGTCAACTACCATGGCAAAGAAGGTTTACCAAAACCAGACTCTGAGAAAACAACTGGGACAGTGAGCAAAGGTAACCAAAGAAGCGGCACCTTCTTCGCATCTCGGGCAGTTTTCCTACTAGCGTCTGGGCATACATGGCAGTCTTAGGGTGGGTCACACGTGGAAATTTTGAGAAATTCTGTTCCATGGATAGAGCGCTAATTGTGTGCTGCTGATTTGTTTGTATTCCCTTTGTCACAATTAAAGAAAGAGACCACAATTTGATGTGGATATTTATTGAATACATTTTCTAACTGCGTTTTTCTAAGAGTCTAGTTGCCTTATGTATACTTACCACCCTGCTACTCAGCTGTTTTCTTGGTCACAGGCAGAGTCAGCCCACCAAATAGAGCCAAACCTCAGGACTGTAGGATACTCAGCCATTCTTTATGCTGTAAAATGTGTATTAGTAACAATAAGCCATCTCCAGGCATTTGAGGCAGCCAGTTCTGTTTGGCTTGGGACAACGTGGCAGAGAGCGGTATAATGATTGCATCTTGTGTGGAAGGATTTCTGGAGTAGCTTTAGCCCAATGGGGATAGGAAGTTTGGGAATGGTACCAGGATAAGAATTAAGACGAAATATGCAGGGAGGAAGGCAGATTTTAATAGATGGTTGGTTGTTCAGCAAAACACTGCATGCAATTTCTGAGCTAGAGCTTTGAGATCTTTAGGTCTATATCAAAGAAGCCCTGTTATTGATTTGCCACACAAACAATTCCTTCTGTAGCTTATTCATAGTGAACATTTAATCTCAGGCCGTCCCATTGCTATCAGATGAAAAGTGCTCAGGGAATGGAAATTAATTTCACTAGTTGCCTAAATAAAACCCAATTAAGAAGATAAATTTGCTCCCAGGAAAACATGTGTCATACCTTGCAGAACAATGCAGAAATTACTTACTTTGGATAGTTTGCCTTTATTTCTAAGTTGCCTTCTCCATATTACTGTTCCCTCATTAGGGAAACAGCCTAGAGGAGACTAAAGGGAGAATAGATTGTTCTTGCTAAGCTTTCAAAGGTCATTGCAGGCCTGTGCATTTAAGTCCATGGAGAGAGGAAAGTGATGGAGAGACCCTGAGCGTGGATGGGTTTTGTGGTTAGGTGTGATGCAACCAGGAATAAGTGTTAGAAGTTATGTTCTCCAGATGGCTTTGTGTCTCAGATCAGGCCAGAGATATTATTCAATTCCCTTGAGCTGCTTGTGTTAAATATGTCTGGGATAGAAAACACATCTAAGGAATCTGTGGAGGAAGAGCCAAATTCTGTGAAATTCCTTTCCATGCAGCTGGACCCAGTGCTTTGTAGGGGATTTCTCTGGGCTCCCTGGAACAGGACACCTGGGGAGTGAATGATCACACTTATAAAATAGAAGTCCTCCTTGGAACCTTGGAACCCTACTGGCAAAAGGAAGAGAAGGAACTTCACGTTTGTTAAGAACCTATAATGTATCATGAATTGGGTACACAGATGACTGAATGAGGTAATTAGAGTAGTTTGTTTATTTTTTATTTATTTATTTATTTATTTTTGAGATGGAGTCTCACTCTGTCGCCCAGGCTGGAGTGCAGTGGTGCAGTCTCGGTTCACTGCAAGCTCTGCCTCCCGGGTTCACGCCATTCTCTTGCCTCAGCCTCTCTGAGTAGCTGGGACTACAGGCGCCCGCCACCATGCCCGGCTATTTTTTTGTATTTTTAGTAGAGACGGGGTTTCACCGTGGTCTCGATCTCCTGACCTCGTGATCCGCCCGCCTTGGCCTCCCAAAGTACTGGGATTACAAGCGTGAGCCCCCGCGCCCGGCCTAGAGTAGTTTTTTTAATGCTCATTTTATGGAAAGGGGATACTGAGTCAAAGAACAGTTAAATAAATTGGCCAGGAAGTGAGTGATTAGAATTCCATGTTCTCTCTAACACTGCCCCATCATGATAACATTGTAATAACAATAATAGTGAATATATGTTTAGCACTTTTAACATTCAAAACTTTGCATGTTTACTTCCTCATCTAAGCAAGGTAGGTATAAATGGGATATGGTTGAGAGATTTACCATATGTACTTTGAGTGATTTGCCTTAAATCACACAGGTCGTTAAGATCAGAATTAGAACAAGGGCCTGGGAGCCTGGTGATAATCTCAGGAAATTGTCCTTCAGTTCTTACCTTACTTGGACAATATGAAGATTAGTCATCAAAGTGTTCAGAGTCCTGCATAGCAAGTTCTTGTCTCAGCTCTTACTCAGGCTATGAATGTGCTTGGTGAGTGTTTACTGGACCAATTAGTTCCTTTCCTTGCTAAAAAGGCTGTGTTTTTCTGGAGTGCCTTATTTATTTGTAGAGCTTCACCCTGGTCACTGTGTTACCTGAACAGAGGACAGAACTGCTGACCAAGGCTGTTGTATCCTGCTGTGTAGGCTGGGCACTGCGCACATAAACTACAATGAGTATGGGGCCTTTGGAGATGTGTAAAAGGGTGGCTGTGTCCGGTAGCTGACTCCTCACATTCTGACAGTGAGCAGCCCAGAAAGGGCAGTGATTTGAATGTTGGGAACACATTTTCCTTTGTGGAGCTCAGAACTTCTACCTAATCCGCTTGCCAATCCCTTTGATTCCAGGCTCCCATTAGATTCAGGGTTGTTCTGGGCCCTGTAGTGATGGGTGGAGAGTGATGCCCTTACCTTATTGAAGACCTGGCTAAGAGAATCTCTATTTCCTTGAATGGAAAAGGAATCTTCAGGCTCAATGTCCCACACTGGTTAAATAATAGTAATGATTATCTATCTATCTATCTATCTATCTATCTATCTATCTATCTATCTATCTTTTTATCATCTATCTAGAAAAAGGATCAGTTTGTGCTTAGCACTACTTGATATAACAACAGTTAGCCTTCCCTTTCACTAATCTTATTTTAACCCATAACTGCATTTGTTTATTTTCAACTCTTTTGAGTATACTGACAAGAGTTTTATGAGCTTGCCCACACTGATTTGTTAATATAAAAAGGTACAAAATTGTGAGAGACCTTTGAAATTCTCAAGGTCAATATTTGCATTTCCAGGAAATTGGAAAATGGGTGGGGCAAAGGAAGACAGGTTTGTGTCCAATTTCTCCTCTATACTTAGCTCATCTCTTATTTGATTTCTAAGCAATCCAGAAAGGATGGCTGGTGACTATGTGTGTTTAGATTTAAAACAATATCTCCATGCTAATAATCACTGGTGATTGATGTAGCAGATGAGGATACTTTATCATTAAGAATAAATCTGTGCAGACTTTAAAGTTAATGAAAGATAGAATTTCCTTTTCTAGAAAATATTAAGAATAAAACAGTCTGGGTTTCTAGGCTAAAAAGTTCTTAGCCTTGTCAGAAGTGAAAATTTATCTGTAATCAAAAGGCAATAATTGTTCCATATGTCAGTGGCCAAATTTGTGCCTTTATGAATAAGAAACAGGGATATTTAATTTATTAAAGCCTGAATGCAAGTAAATGCTCTCATATGATAGCTTTTACAGGGCTTGTCTGCTGCCAGTGATTCAGAAAGCTGAATGTAGTGCCATTTATTTGAAGTACACAGTAAGGATTCATCTTATATTCTTAAATCTGAACTGATTAAGAGAGAGACAGCCACAGAGAGAGAGAGAGAGAGAGAAAGAAAGAAAGAGAGAGAGAGAGAAGAAAGGAAGGAAGGAAGGAGAAAGAAAGGCAGAAAGGAAGGAAGGAGAGAGAAAGAAAGAGAAAAAGAACTACACCACTAGGGCATGTACTTGTTAGGTTTATCTCCCTTTGAGAGGTATATCAAATTTACATTGGAAAACGTGTAAACTAAGTTTGGGATTTTGCTGAGCAAAGTTTGTCCCAGAGCTTCCATGTCCTTTTCTGGAATTCTATCTCCTGTAATATCCTTGCTATGTATCTTAAGAGAGGCCCCTTTTTCCATGGGTCCTTTTCAAGGTTTGCTGTGACCCAGGAGGTGCAGGACAATTTCCGCAGTGTCTGGTTGGGGCAGTGAGACAAGACCAAAATAGTCCACTCCTAGGCTATGATTCCTGACCTCTTTTTGGAATTGCAAACAGCAGATCTTTTGACTTCACAGCACCCTCCCACTCCTCTTAAAAGTGCTGTGTGGCACTTTTAAAATTAAAGTGAATTAACACGGTTTCTTTTCAGAATTTGGGATGGTATAAAACTGGGGCTGGATTTCATTGCTTTAAAGATTCTGGGAAGGTATTTGCAGCTTAAGTTAATTGAATTCTTACCTGTGTGTTTGGTACCGGGCAAAGCAATTTATATTGTTCTGTCCTTCACAGCCCTATGAGCTGGGTCTTGTTAAGAGCACTGCTTTAGAGACGATGAAATCAAGGCAGAAAGAGGTAAGGCCCCTGGCCAAGGTTACCCAGGTAGTGATGGTGGAGGTTGAATCTGACCTTAAGAAGAATGAATCTGGTCCTATACTAGTCAGGGAGAGGAAATGCTTCTTGTATTTGAGGCCCATGAGAGAAGTCGTCTCCATGGTTTCTTGTGGTGGCTCTTTGGGAGGTCACCAGATAACAAGCTGTAGGTTATAGGTCTCACCTCATAATGGCATTAAGATGGCTGGGACCAAGTAAGTGACCAAAACAACACTGTTAGAAGGTATTGAAGAGTATTGGGCTTATCAAGAAAGTGCTCACCATTTTGCAGTTATGCTAGATACTGGAGCACAACCAAATGGAAGGCTGATTCTCTAAAGGTTCCCAGATAAGGTGGTAGTGAGGTAGTGACAGTATATTACAAGCCTGTAAACTCCCCTGATTTTCCAGCAGCTCTTGTTGGAAATTCATATTATTTGGTGCAATCATTCATGAGTTAATAACCAAGGCCTCCACCTTGATCACAGCTGGGCATTGTGTAGGCTATTCTCCTGGCTCAGAGCAGCATGAATGGAGACCATTCTGAGATCAAATGTCACAGAATTGTTCAACCCACTGCAACAGGAATTTCCTGAGTGCCTACTCTGAGCAAAGATGCAAGGCAGGGAATGCAAAGACATGTAAGACTTAATCCGTGTCCTGAAAGGAGGTTATGATCTAATCTGAGTTTGGAGCACTTGGACAGATAACTATTTGCAAGCACAGAAACATCACATTTTGATTATCATGCTTTTCCAGCATCTAAATAATCTTTCTCTGAATGTTGAATTCATAGCTGATTATTCTTTAGTTGTGGAGAAAGAGATGGTGCTTATATGGGTACATTCATTTTTAATCCAGTCATTTGTTTATTTAGTTGATGGTGGCTCTTTTCCTCAGAAGTTTGTAACAGATCAAAACATTAGGGTTGTCAGATGATCAAGCGCCTTGTGCTCTCTTTGCTGTTGTTGCTATTTCAGGCATTTGTTTTTCCAACCCCTTTGATCCTGTCACCCCCTGTGCAACGCCTTCAAGGTCTACCACTATTCCTAGGATAAAGTCCAAACATGACAGCGTAACCACCACCAACTTCTCCTTTTGCCCAGTATATTCACCTTCTTTGATTCAGCAAATACATATTAACTGCTGAATATGTGCCAGGCCCTGCTTGAGTAGTTTATATTAATTAACTCCTTTAACTCCTACAATAATCCTATAGGGTTGTTGCTATGATCTGAAAGTTTGTGTTCCCCCCAAATATGTTGAAACCTAATCACCAATGTGATGGTATTAGGAGGTGGGGCATTTGGGAGGTGATTAGGTCGTGAGGATGGAGGCCTCATGATTGAGATTAGTGTCCTTATAAAAGAGGTCCCAGGGAGCTAGTTAGCCCCTTCCACTGTGTGAGGACACAGAGAGAAGGAACTGCCTGAGAGCCAGGAAGCAGACCCTCACCAGACTTTGAATCTGCCTTGCTCTTGGACCTCCCAGCCACCAGAACTGCAAGAAACAAAGTTTTATTGTTTATAAGCCACCCAGTTAGAGGTATTTTGTTAGCACAGCCCCAAGGAACCAATACCGCTGTTACGTTTCTCATTCTTCCTTTGCACCGAGGCAACTGCAGCACAGATAAAATAACCTGCTTAAGGTCAGGCAGCTAGCTGGGGGCAGAACCAGGATTCCAAGCCAGCCAGCCTAGCTGTAGAGTCTACTTTCAGATGCTGCATTATACCATCTCTTCCAGGGCTTTGAGAGACCCTTATCATTTCAGGGACTTCACAAATACATTCGTTCTGCCCAGAAGTCAAGGCCCTGCCTACTCTGCCTCCATTTCTACTTCTTCCTCCTCTCAGCCTGTCTACCTCTTATATCATCCTTTTAATTTAAAGAGTACTTTTCCCTAACCATTTGAGTTACTGACCATATTACCCACTCCAAAAACACTGTATGTTTTTATCTTACTGCATGTAACCCATGGTAATTAAGTAATTATCTGAATAATAAAGATATAATTCACTTCCAGTAGACCATGTTATGACTTGAGGGTAGGGACCATGTCTATCTGTGCCCTCAGTGCCTGGCACAGTACCTAGCACCTTGTAGGTGCTAAATTAATGTGTATTGCATTTAAGAAGTTGAGCAAACTGCCAGACTGGGAACAGACACACAGGAAGACTGTGAAGTGGTGGAACGGATGCAGATGCCTGAAAGGCAGAAGGCCTGTCTGCTCATCCTGGCTGAAGAATATTGAACAAGCCCCTTACTCTCTAGAGCCCCCCTTTTCTCATTTGTAAAATAGGGTCCTAAACAGCTACACATTCACCCTAAAATGTATTGTGAGGACCAGATGAAAGGGGGAGCACTTATGACAGTGCTTAGTCCTACCTTTTTCTTGGTTGTTATGATTTTTTTCATGTGTTTATTAAAGTGGCCTGTTTGATTCCATTTGCTTTCTGAAGTTTGTTCATAAACAAATTCATTTTTAGAAAACCAAAGCAATCTGATCAGTCCTCTGCATCCAGCTTTCGATTTCCAGAAAATACCCAGGACAGGGGGACATGATGAACCGCACCATGAGCATCCAGTGAGAAAGATCCAGACTGTGGGAAATTCTTTGGCTCAAGTAACTTGGAGACTTCAGCAGACAAATTTTAAGGAAAAGAGAGTGGGGGCGATGGTGAAGGAGGGGAAGTGTACATTAAAGTGACTTAAAATATGTATTTTTTTTTTGAGACAGAGTCTCTCTCTGTCACCTAGGCTGGAGTTCAGTGGTGCGATCCTGGCTCACTGCACCCTCCGCCTCCCGAGTTTAAGTGATTCTCCTGCCTCAGCCTCCCGAGTAGCTGGGATTACAGGCATGTACCACCAAGCCTGACTAATTTTTGTATTTTTAGTAGAGACAAGTTTTCACCATATTGGCCAGGCTGGTCTCGAACTCCTGACCTCAAGTGATCCGTCTGCCTCTGCTGGGATTACAGGCAATGAGCCACCAGGCTCAGCCTCATTTTTTTAAATGAGCAAGATAAAATTAGTGTCCAGAGATGTATGCTTGGGTGATAAACCTATAAAAATGTAAGAAAACAATCACCATAAAAATTAAGATACTGTTTATGCACTTAGAGAGAGGGAGGTTTTTCTGATTGGGATGAGACATGTGGAAAGACATTAGGATGGCTGGCAATGTCTATTTCTTGACCTGGGTAATGGTATAAGAGTTTGTTTTGTAATAATTCATTACACTATACATGTGTTTGTGTAGTTTTGTGTATCTCTGCTTTATTTTTCAATGAAGTGGTTTTAAAATAAACAAACTGAAACGTGACAAATAAATAACCCAACCAATCAACAAATAATGACAATGCGGAGCTTAATTACAAAATAAAATAAATGATTTTAATAAGTACATACACTGGTGATAGTCTAAATCAGGAGTGGGCAAACTTTTTCTGAAAAATAGCAGATAATACGTGTATTTAGGCTTTGCAGGCTGTATGGTCTCCATCTCAGCTACTCAACTCTGCCATTGTAGGCAACAGCTGCCATCGACAACACATAAACAAATGGGCAGGGCTGTGTTCCAAACTTCATCCATAAAAACAGGCTGAGAAGTGGATTTGGCCTAAGGGTGCTGGTTTCCTGACCTTTAATCTAAATTTTTAAATCAGAACGCTGGCTGGCATGCCTTCCAGTGTCTGCTGGATGAAAAGCAGCCCAGGCTGTATCCAAAACTTCCTTCAAAGTAATCCCTAGAGAAGGCCACCCACTTATTCTAATGCTGCTTTATTTAAAATGCCTTGAAAATTTTTTTGGAATTGTCTTTGAAGATGAGGTAGCAGTGGTACCATTTCTCTGTCTTTTTAAGTTGAATTGGAGTTTTGGAAACATCTGTATTAGTCAGGCACAGCCAAACTTAATGAATAAGTTGGGTGATCGAACTGGTTGATAGAGTTTTTATTATAGTCAAAAACATTTTCAGAGAAAGTTCGTTGTAAACCAAAACCCCCTTATAGGCTACTGTTCATTCCCTTCCAAAGAGCAGACACTCAAATCCTTCAAGTATTTCCACACTAAATCTGATAGTCAATCTGGCTTTATGGATGAATTTTCCTCCAAATAATGCCATGGATATCGGAGAAACAAATTTAATATCATCTATATTTGTGACATGGAAGTATCTTTTTGACTGTTTTTTATTTCAAGGGGCTCATAGGGCTTCCTACTTGAGAATTTTGTGATTGGTTTTCTGGTCATGCTGGAAACTCAATGTTTCATTGCTGTCTATTACTTAAAATAGGGTGGTATTAATTTCCCCTGGTTGATAAAAACTATATGCCATTATCTCTGACTATTCCTACTAATAGGTGGTACAATCCTCACAGAAATTTGACTAATTTTCTCCCACATTAAACCTATTTTTTTCCTACTCTTACTTACTCTGATTCTAATGTTCAGCTCTTTATTTGAATGACCTCAAACCTCTTACGTTTTAGTCATTTTCCCTAAATCTTGTGGACAGAAGATAACTTAGATTAATATCATGTACTCCTCCCTTGCTTTTGTGCCTGTAAAAAATCTCTTCTTTTTTGATGTTACTTCATCTCCATGTTATTAAAAAATTAATTTCCACTCCAATTATACATTTTGAATTTATTTCCAATTTGAATGAATTTCCAATTTATTCAATTTCATCCCATATTTGACATTAATAGTTTTCATTTTAAAATGCACAATCATGCATGTGTATGTGCCAGAGCTGTTCTGCCAGGCAGCTATGTGTTACTTTGAGAGCATAATTCTAAGATGAAACAAGTCGCAACATATCCTTGCCATAATTTCTCCCTCTTTGTTTTCAGAACCCATATGAGATAAACATTCTCACTACAGCACAGTCCCATCTTACACATTGCATCATAAATGTTGGAAGGAACTTGACATAATTATTCTTAAAGGAAAACTCACATGAAATATGAGAGATGACTTCGAGCATTTGAAGAACTGGTCATGTGGAAAGCAATTAGATTTTGTTTCTATGAACCAGAATTCATGAGTAGAAGTTGCAGCAACAAAGTTCTTGTGTTCTGATAAAGTAGGGTCAATGCCTGCCTGATTTATCATTTGCAGTAGATTGATTACAAAAACGGCCCAGTTGTTCATGGCTTCCTGCACTCATGCCCTGCAGTGTAACTTTTCAGCTTTCTCTGTGGAGATGTGGATTCTATTATCTCATTTCTTACTTCTGAGCTTGAATTGTCTTTGCTTCAGCTAAAGAATTCAGTGGAAATGACAGTGTGCAACTTCTGATACTAGACCTTAAGAAGCATTGCATGCTTCCACTTGCTCCCCTGGTCCCCTGCAACTGTTTGTTGGAGAACAAAAGGTATATGGTCTAGTCATCCTATTGCTCTAGCCAACATTCAACCAACTGCCAGACGTGTGAATTAGGTTCCCATTCAAACTGCCAGCTGACCAGACACATGAGTGAGTGAGCCTGGCTCAGATCAGAGACTGACCCAGATGACCTGTGGACTTCAGATCAGTAATAAATGCTTATTGTTTTAAGTCCCCAAGTTTTAAAATGGCTCGTTATGGAGCAATAGCTCACTCATGCACCATTGTAATTCTAGGACCTAGCACAAATACGTACCTGTCACAGAATAACCACTTAATACCTATTTTTGAAGAAAAGCATATGTGAAAGAATGACTACAGATCACTAGCTGGAGTATCTGAGCTATCCAAAGATGGGTGAACCCCTTTTAAGAGGGAGTGTGTTTTCAACTTGGTCCATGTCCTGGCCTATAGGAATTTTATTTAATCATGATTCTATCATCCATCTTTCAATTATTCCCTCCGTGCTTCATGTCAAATCCAATTTTAGTGTGCAAGTGTCTATACACACAAACATTGCTTTAACATGATTCAGTCTCATCTCACTGATGTGTCCCCAGGGCCCTGTGATGGTGCTGAGCTACAGAAGTGTGAGCAGCTGGACTGGGCTGGTGGAAGGAGTAGGGAATGAGAATTAGGAGCCCTGGAATCTTGTCCTAGCTCCTATAATAACTGTCTGTGTGATATCCTGCAGACATTCTTACTATAACAATATTATACATTCTGAATTTTTCCTCCAGTCCCTCATAACTCTTATTTGTAAAATTGAAAGATAGTATTTTGCCTAGCATATCACATGAGAGACTTTTTTTGAAGATAAAGAGAAATAGCAGATGAAATATATTTTTATCAAAGCCAGTGTGCTTCTGTAACATTTATTTTATTTACATACCAGCTATTATTAGCCTGAGACCAATGTTGTCAAGCATATTGTTAATTTTAATTATAATTCCCACTTATGTGGAACACATTCCCTCAGGACCTTGTCTAACTTTTTTTTTCTTGGTCACAGGTCTTCACTAAAGCCACTTACATATCTCTATATAAGTTTCTGTTGCTTTCTATTTAACAGACAAGTATTAGTGCGAAAAGTAATAATCTGTTCTAGTGTACTTCGTTGTATCTTTTTCTAATCATGTATTGTTTTCTTAAAGTGCTCTTTAATACAATTAGACTTAAGTGCTTTAATAGAGTTTTTTTTGTATAAAAAGTATTTAGTGGAGAATTGGTCATCTCATTGTGAATTGCGGCTCCCATAATTCCCACGTGCTGTGGGAGGGACTGGTGGAGATAATTGAATAATGAGGGCGATTTCCTCCATACTGTTCTTGAGGTAGTGAATGAGTCTTATGAGATGTGATGATTTTATAAGGGGTTTCGCATTTCACTTGGCTCTCTCGTTCTCTCTTGTCGCTGCCACGTAACAAGTGCCTTTTGACTTCCGCCATGATTGTGAGGCCTCCTCAGCCACGTGGAACTGTGAGTCCCTTAAACCTCTTTTTCTTTATAAATTACCCATTCTCAGATATGTCTTTATCAGTAGTGTGAAAATGGGCTAATATATCCCTAGTGCCAGCAATGTGCCTCCCACCCCCCAAATCACTTCTTGTGTGCCAGACTCTAGAATCTCAATCCAAAAAGTGAAAATGGTGAACATCATAAGGCCTATGACCATGAATACTTCTGATATATCCAGGTTCCCTGAATGTACAGTTTATGTCTCAGAAATTGCCATTAGATTTATTTTGTCACAGCATTTAGAGAACCTTAGAAAAAAAACAAAAATTCCTTTAATATGTTCATGAGGTGATTTTTTTCATTGCTGTTAATTCTCAAAACTCTGTGTTTCAGGTGAGGTGGTGAGAGTGGCGGGGGCGGGCTTCAGGGCATCTGATGTGGTTTAACTAAGCTAATCATGTGCAAGAATAAACCTGGCTCCAACACTGAACTCTGACTGCTTTTCTCAACAATTCTGTTGCTAATGGTGGGCCTCAAATTAATACCTTTCTCCATATCTCACTGTTGTTTCATGTTCATTCTGAGGCCTCTGTTGTAATGAGCCACCCAAGCCCTCAGCGTGGTTCCCACAGACGCATCCTGGAAGCAATTTTATGGCAGTTTAGAACCTAGTCCTAGGGGAAGCAGGTATGTAATATTTCTTTGGATGTTCCATGATAATCCCCTTGTGACAACTGACTATTGCGGACAGGAGACCCAGAAGCAGCCTTTCTGTTACATGACATCATCCTTCTGGATCCTTCCGGAGCTTCCACAGTGCCAAGTTCCCTTCCCCTTCCAGAAGGATGACTCCTTTATTGCTTCCTAGGTCTGGAGTCAGGAGAGAAGAGAAAAAGCAAATGCAAAAAGCAGAGTCCACATTTTCTCTCCTGAGAGCCTAGGAAACTGTGATTTCAGTGATTCTATGAGAAAGGATTAAAATATAGATCAGTCATTCTCTGCTAAGTGGGCCAAAAAAGCATATATAGGATTATTTATTCATGGGTACAAAGAAGCCATCTAAATATTTCAAACACAAATTAAAATTTTAAAAATGCATGAAAAGAGATTACAGTGTTTAAACTAACCCTAACTCATATGTAGTGACAGGTATAAACCTGCTTTTGAGAATAAATGGTGCCATTATCTTTCTATAAGTTTGCCCTTCCTGGTGAAATTATAAATACAAAGGCAGTTTTGTGGATAGATGAGGTGTTTTATTTTACTTCACTATGAATTTCCATGTAATTTTGCTTTAGATTGTACATGCTGAGCATTTAAAAAAAAATACGTTGGTACAGTGATTGTTAGAACAATTCTCAAGAGTCCACAGTACCCAGACAGATGTAATCTGAAGGGGAGCTGTAAGACACTCATGGCCAGTATCCTCCCATCTGCCAATTTTGCTATGATACCTGGTGTGGCCTTGGTGGGCACATTTTTGGGGTAAGGAACCAAAGTTCCCAGCTGAAGTATAGATTTTTAACTGGGGAAAGAGACACTTTAAGTCTACCTTAGCATGACTAGCTCATTGTAGCAGAAGGAACTCAGTCCTTAGAATTAGGCTGTCTGGGGTTTGAATCTGGCTTTACCATTTACTAACCTTGTGATCATGGGCAGTTTATTCATCTTCCAGAGTCTAAATTTGACCATTATAAAATGGCCATATTTTTCTGAAACTGCAAGTCGGATGAGAACGTCACATGGAAAGTGCTCAATGAATGTTCCCTTTCCCTTTAAAGAGCAGGGTCCATGAGGAGTGAGCCTGAACATGTAAGTTGCCTTATGCACAGAGAGGGTCAGGGGATCAGGATGATGATGGCACTTCATCAGTGAAGCACCACTTGACTACGGGGTGACCAGGGCAGGAGCTCTGGTTACATGTGACCTGTTGCCCCAGACCAACCTGCTAGGTGAGGAGAAAGGATGTAGCCAGAGGGTGCCAGAGGCTCTGAAATACTTATCTCTTAATAGTGCTGCAGGTGGACTCCACTGACAGTCTGTGTTTCCTACAGATCCATATTCCCCAAACATAGGAATAATGCCAAAAGATTGCATCACCAAGTATCTCCTAAAATCCCAGTAACATAATAATAATAATGCAATTTGCAAGCTGTTAATTTGTACCTCTCTATCTCTGTGACTCTCCAAAGGTTTATGCCTTTTTAAAATGCCGGATTTTTTTTCTTTCTTATACTGCAACGTTCCTCTAAGTGCTAGAATATTCTGTCCCTTTGGCTTATTTCCAGTCTTTAGAGAGAGAGAGAACTCAGTCAACACTGGCCATTTCCTGTCTGCTTGCCAGCTACCTCTGAGAGGCAAAGATTCCAGAGCCAGGTGCTTTTTGTTTTCTTTGTCTTTCTCTATTCTATATATGTGTGTGGCTACATACACACACACACACACACACACACACACACACACTGTTCCAGACCCTAGGATGGATATTAGAGGTACAACAGAGATTAAGGTACAGTTCCTGCCCTTGAGCAGCTGGTGTAATTGGTGAGATATATATTTTTAAAAGCTGACAATTTCAGCAGCAGAATGCTTTGGGAGCCTTAGAAGAGGCATCCAAGTCAGTCTGGGTTTTTCTAGAAAAGCTTCCTGAGTGGGAGGACGCCTGAGTTGAATCCTCAAAGACCAGTGGGTGTTATCCAGGAAAAAAAGGAAACAGCCTGTGCAAAGACACAAAGAAATGAGAGCATTTTTAATTGTCTCTAAGAACTAATAATTGATAGGAAGTATAGTGTGATTGTGAGGAGGCACGAAATGAGATTTGAGGGATACTCAGCAGCCCCCTCACAATAGACCCTTTAAGTCTTGCTAACCTTTGGACTCTACCCTTAATGTTATAGGGCTGGTGTGATGGTGATTGTGGGATGCAGGACAGATTAATGAGGAAATGACATAATCAGATATGGGTAGAGTATAGATCAGGGCCTGAACTATGTCAGTGTGGTACAGGTTGAAATAGGAAAATGTTAATGTTCTTTGAAAAGATGTTTCACTGACAGAGATGAAGACTTGCAAACACAACAAGCATGTAGAAACACATCAGTGTGAGTCAGCTTAGCCCTCGTAGAGTAACGTCACTGTTATTATCAAGTAGGCAGTATTTGCCCAGAGGCTGAAGAAAGCCATTCCCCACTAGTTACAATAGAAATTCATTGGTTCATTCATTCATTCATTCATTCACTTAACAAATACTCATTGAGGAGCTACAACGTTTTAGGCTCTATAATAGGTTCTTCAAAGTTTAAAAAATTGCATATTTATAGTATTATTCTTCAGCTAAATTCTTTAAACCTTTTACTTGCCTGTGATATTCATATATCCAGTGCCTAGGTACTGTCTAGCATGGAATAGAGTTGTAACAAATGTTTGTTGAATGAATTGTTTATTGAACATAGCCCTCCTCCACCATGAAAAGGACAATGGAGAATCATCTAGGTAGTATAGGAGCAGGAGCCCCCATGCCACCTGCTATTTCCCCTCTCAGAAGCACAGAAGTCGACTTTTCCTTCCTCCTTCTAGCTACCCTTAAGGATGGGAATGGCAGGAAGACTCAATAGAGCTTCCAGAACATCTTCATCTGTAGATGTGTCCTATGATTGCAAATCTTAAAGGAAGTAATCAGTAACAATTAAATAACTGAAGAGTGGTCTGTGAAAGTGGCAAGGAAGTATGCATGGATCTGGAGAATTGATTTTTTGGGGTGGTGCACCAAATTTACACATTTCTCTTGTAGAAATAGAAGAAATGTGATTTTTAGGCTGGGTGTGGTGGCTCACACCTGTAATCCCAATACTCTGGGAGGCTGAGGCAGGAGGATCACTTGAGCTCAGGAGGTTGAGGTTGAAATGAGCCATGATTATACTACTGCATTTCAGGCTTGGTGACAGAGCAAGACCTTGTTTCCAAAAAAAGAAAAAAACAAAGAAATGAAATTTTTATGTCTTCAATGTTTTTTCTCCCCTCCCCTCTTCCTCCTTTCCTTCCTTCCTGCCTGCCTGCCTGCCTGCCTTCTTGCCTTCTAGCTGTGTCTTAATGTCTGTATAGCTTATCGTAGAGGATCAAACTAAAAGAATGAGATCTTCATCCTTGGGCATGAGAAATTATGTCAGCTTTCACTTTGTGGGTTTTGAGGATGGTCGTTCCTGTACTATGGTTGATCTCCTGCTTGGGTGTAAGATCAAAGGACATGAAGAAAGCTGCTCTGGAACGTGGCATCTTGAAAGGGCTGAAGAAACCCTTCCAGATGAGCAAGAAGTTTGATCCAAGAAAGACAGAATAAGGAAAAAATATTGGAGGATATAAGAGGGAATTAAAAGCAGGCAAGGTGTTGATGATTAGAAGAACATGACATGGAGAAGAAAGATGAAGGAGATGAAACCCTATATCCCTAGAGTTCTGAGGAGGAGCTAATTTACCACTGTGAGGGGAAGCTGGATTTGCTCTCCAAGGACTAGTGTGCTATGCTTCACAGAATAATGGAGAGGAATGATGATAAGTAGCAGGTTTTAGCACTCCCATTACTGGTCCAAAAGAGATATGGGGCATGCTACACGGAGGGCCTTCAATGGTTAACAGACAGCTTCACCATTTTCCATCACTTGCGTTGAACAAGTTAATGAGTGGAAGTATTTAAAATTGTTTGGCACATGGTGGGTCTTCAATGAGTGTCCAGTATTTTTATTATTATCATTCTTCCTTCTCAGCTATCTAGGATATATGTCTATAGGACACATAGGACAGAGCCTGAGAGACTCTAGAAACCCACTGTTTTTCTGCTGCTAGGATCTACCAGTGGTCCTTCTTGAACTTTTCCATCCAAAAGATTCTCCCTTACCTATAAAAATTGGGGTTAGGAGGCCAGGCACAGTGGCTCTCGCCTGTAATCCCAGCACTTTGGGAGTCCAAGGCAGGTGGATCACCTGAGATCAGGAGTTTGAAACCAGCCTGGCCAACATGGTGAAACCCTGTCTCTACTAAAACTACAAAAATTAGCCGGGCGTGGTGGCGGGTGCCTGCAGTCCTAGCTACTAGGGAGGCTGAGGCAGGATAATCGCTTGAACCTGGGAGGCAGAGGTTGGAGTGAGCCAACATCATGCCACTGCACTCCACCTGGGCAACAAGAGTGGAACTCCATCTCAACAACAACAAAAGCAACAACAACAAAATTGGGGTTAGGAATCTCAAGAACTCCTGGACACAGATGCCAGTTTCAATTCTCCTTCTAAGTTAATAATCATAATTTTGAAAGAGAAAAGAAAACTTGAAAAAGGAACTCTCTAGCTCCAGAGATAGTCAAAGCTTGAGTTTTCTCAAATATGGCTCATGAAAGCAAAATGACAAGAGGCAACGTGTGCACCAAAAACACTGGGAGGAGTAAAGAAAAAGGAAAGAAAGCAAGAGACTCATCAACCTAATTAAGAAAGCTTCAAACTGAAATTTGAGGGGGAGGAGAAAAAAGGCCTATAAAGTAGATATGATGAGAGACAGTTGGTATGGCACAGAAAGAACAGTGATGCGGGCGGTGCCCAGTAATTTACTGAAGAAAATAACAGGGAAGATGTTTGAGAACTATATTTATGATCTCAGGTTGTATACAGATTATAAGTAATAAATAAAGCTAACCTGGAGTTTTAACAGTAGGAGTTAAAATCCACTGTCGTAGAAAACACTGGGACCTTGTGGGCTAGCATTTAGAACAACATGCAAAGGTTCATCTTGTTCAAAGGAAACAAACTGATGAAATAGAAGTGATGAGCATGGGCCAAAGCCTCAGCTATTTATGGCCATCCACATAATTGAAGCATGAATGCATGATGGAGAACATTACTGAGTGTAAAAGGAGAGAAGACAGAAGTGACTGGTGTTACTGGGTGAGAGCATACTGTGTTACTTGGTCAGGTGCAAAATGCAAGTGCTGATGTGGTAACTGAAACAGAGTCCATACAGGGCAATGTCATGGTCAAATTCCATTATCCAGACACTGCTTGACCTTTCCATCTTCTAAAAGCTGAGCATTTGATAAACTGCCTCAGGGACAATATCATTTATTGAAAGTCATAAACTCTAGAAGTATGAACTCGATGCTGATCTCTTGTAAAAAAAATCAAGAAACTTCAATAAAAAAATTTTAAGTGCTTAATAAATTGAGCTAAGCATTAAGATAAGTAAGACAGACATGAAGCTTACCTTCCAGCAGGAGATACAGATGCCAAATAACTCATTCCACAATTGATTAAGTTGCAGTTGTGAAGTATATCACAAAAGAGAAGTGTAGGGTGATGTTAGATAAAATAGTGGGACCCACTGTAGTTGGAGGGGGTGCATAGGGAAGGTTTTTTTGGGAGGAAATGACATTTGTGCTACTATTGGAAGAAATTTACTTGGCAAGAAGGCCCTGAGAGAGAAAATGGTGGGAATGTTGGATCTGACAAAGGTTGGGACTAAGGAAGGGCGTGGGAAGGTAAAGCTCCATCATGGGTTTCCAAGCTTACACTATTCCATATCAATCTCTCTGAGGAAAGGATACAGAATTATGTCAACTTCAGAGGACATCACTAGGGGCATTCTACAAGCCTCTATCCTTGGGGTGGCACTTTCATGTGGAAAAGGAATAGTATAAGAATTATTTTGAGTGGCTCCAGAGGGCAGAGCTAAGGCTCAAATGCACATGTTACAGGGATGTGCAATGTGTGAAACATTCTTCTATAGCTAGAACTGCCCAGAGAGAAGAGAACTGCTTTACCTGAATGCAGGTGAAAGGCTCAAGTGGAAGCTCCTAATCACCTCTCACGGTTGTCTTATCAGAAGACAATTCTTGCATTTAGGAAGCTGAACAACACACAATAATGCCCATTTTTGAAGCATGCGCTTTGTAGCAGGCATTGTTTGTTTAGGTGTCAGGAACACAGACGTGAGCAAGAGCACACCCTCACTTCAAGCGTCAGAGAAAACAGGATGCAATGGGAAAAATGTTCCCTCACTTACTGTGCTTTTAACTTAACACAGTCTCTTACTCCAATGCCCTGTTCTGCCCCACCAAAAAACTCTTCACTGAGAGCTGCAGCTAACACCAACTAGACGAGGCTTCACCTGTGCAGCTGGTTATGGGTGCTGGTCATGGCCTTCCAGCTTCACCTGCCCATTGGTTCCCATTTGTTTCTCTTTTCTGCCTTGTATGGTTCTCCATTGATCTGCCCCTCCATCTCTGATTTCAATTCAGTTCTTAATCCCATGCCGATCCCTTGGAGTGATGCAGGTTTGGTTTTTCACTGTAGGCACTGTCTCTGGGCACAATTCATTTTTCTTCTTTGATTCCAAGTTTCTCTAACTGCTTCTGCCCAATCAGTTCTTAGCTTCCCTCCCGTGCCTGCTCCCTATCATCCGCCCCTGGGGTGGGACTCATAAATGCTGGAAGAATGGTAGGATTGCTTGATAGTGTCCAGGCCGCCTTGGGAGTTACTCAGAGGGAGAAGAGGGCTGGGAGGAAATTTCAGGCAGGGAGAACAACCCTAAGGCACTCTCATACATCCTACCTACCCAGGAATGAATTGCTCACACTTCAAGTGGCAAAGTAAAAAAGCGTGAACAAGCTGGGCATCAGAAAATCAAGACTTCTACTGCTCTCAGCTGCCTGACTCTCCCTACATCCCATATCCCAGTTTACTATCTGGGCATAAATATGCCTGCCACCCTGGCCCCAACAGGACAGAATTCAGAAAACAAGATGGGATGAGATTTGATTTTACCTTTTCATAAAAGAACTGTGTAGATAGACATTTTAGTCTAAATTATTCTATTAAGTAGCCATTAAATAGAGTTTTTATTGTGATCCATACTAGAGCTTTTCACTGTTGATTTATTTAAACAGGCTCAATTCTTGGTGGGAAAGCCATTTGGTAAGATAATTGTTTCTAAAGCTGGACACCACAATTGCTACAGGCTGCACCTTCCTTTGTATGGACAACCACGGAGAAAGTCGGCTTCTCCTTTCTGCCTCCCTGACCTGGGAAATTTTGGAGCATGGTACTTAATGGAGAATGTTTTCTGCTCAGCCTCCCAATCAGACACTGCCAACTAGGTCTAATTGAGAAGAGTAATATTCTCCGAGGTGAACCTATGTAATTATTCTCTTTGGAGTCTTTTACTCTACACTTATCTCTTTGGCAAATGTTTTCATATCTGAATTGTCAAACTGAAACGAGTGCAGAAAGGAAGTGCTGTTAAGGTGTCATTTACAACCAAGGATTCTAGAGTGAAAGTAGGCTCCTGGGACCATGCGTAAAACCCTGGCACTCGGAACATTCCTGCTACCCAGCCTGGTGTTGCTCAGCTTCACTGTAAAATGAGATACTTCAGAAGGCAAGTGGGGTAGGAGCACTTGTCTTGGAGCATGTGTGCACACCTTGCTGGATATTCCCACCTCTTTGGGAGTCCAAGATAGTGCAGAGCCCCAGGAGCACCCTTGGCACACTGGACACAGACAGAAGACCAGCAGCCCTAGGAGGCCTGAGAAGAGACTTGGGCTGTGGGCCAGGAGACTGCATTCTCTTCCTGCTGTCATAATCAGCCATGTGATGTCAGATAGGTCATTGACACTCATGCTAATCACCTATGAAATGTGGTGGTTGGACCTATCAGGGTCCAACTGCCAGGATATTCTAAAATTCTTTGTATGACTTGCTTCCAGATGTCTTATGGTAGCTTCGGGCTAAATCTGCTTCAGGGTTTCAACTTGGTGCAAAATGAAGTTCAAGACTTTATATATACTTACTTCCAAATAATCACTACCAGAATCAGGATTTGGCAGTAGGGTGGGTCAGAGAGGCTCTGTGTATTAGTCAGGGTATTCTAAAACTAATAGGATAGATGTCTACATAAAGGGGAGTTTATTAAGTAGTATTAACTCAAATGATCACAAGGTCCCACAAACGGCTGTCTGCAAGATGAGGAGCAAGGAAGCCAGTCTGAGTCCCAAAGATGAAGCACCTAGATTCTGATGTTCGAGAGCAGGAAGCATCCAGCATGGGAGAAAGATGTAGGCTGAGAGGCTAAGCCAGTATAATGTTTTTATATTCTTCTGCCTGCTTTTATTCTGGCTGAGCTGGCAGCTGATTAGATTGCATCCACCCAGATTAAGGATGGTTCTGCCTTTTCCAGCCCACTGACTCAAATGTTAGTCTCATTTGGCAACACCCTCACAGACACACCCAGGATCAAGACTTTGCATCATTCAATCTAATCAGGTTGACACTCAGTATTAACCATCACACAGGTACTTTTTTTTTTTTTGGTCTGGAATTGTTCAGTTGCCAGTATAGATAGCGGAATGTGATTTCATATTGATAAATGAAACAGAATATGCAAACACTAGAAAATATCTCTGAGAAGGTTCAGTAAGTTTTGTTTTGTTTTTTTTTTGTTTTTTTTCTGAAATTGAGATTATGAGAGGCAGTGTGGCCTAGTGGTTATATTATGGGTTGAACAGTGTTTCCCTAAAAAAGATCTGCTACAGTCCTAACCTATTTCCATATAAAGTGGAAACAGGATATTTGTAGATTTAATCAAGTTAAGATGAAGTCATTAAAGTGGGCCTTAATCCAGTATGACTAGTGTCCTTATAAGGAGAGGGAAGTTTGGACACAGACACACATGGGAGACACACATGGGAGAATGTTGTGTGAAGGTGAAGGCTCAGGTTGGAGGGATGTTGTCTACAAGCCAAGAAACACTGAGGGTTGCCTGCTGTCACCAGAAGTTAGAGAAAGACATGGAATAGATTCTTCCCTAGGGCCCTTAGAAGGGCCAAGACTTTGATTTCAAATTTCTAGCCTCCATAACCGTGACACAATACATTCCATTTTTTTCAAAGCCATCTAAATTTTGGTACTTTGTTACAGCAGCTCTAGGAGCCCAATGCAGGTTAGGAGTATAGACTCCACATCAGATGTCTGCAGTTAAAATTCTTTTTGACAAGTTAAAAATTGTCAAAAAGATATTGTATATTTAGAAAACCCCTTCGTCTCAGCCCAAAATCTCCTTAAACTGATAAGTAACTTTAGCAAAATCTCAGGATACAAAATCAATGTGCAAAAATCACAAGCATTCCTATACACCAATAATAGACAGAGAGCCAAATCATGAGTGAACTCCCATTCACAATTGCTACAAAGAGAATAAAATACCTAGGAATACAACTTACAAGGGATGTGAAGGACCTCTTGAAGGAGAACTACAAACCACTGCTCAAGGAAATAAGAGAGGACACAAACAAATGGAAAAACATTCCATGCTCATGGATAGGAAGAATCAATATCATGAAAATGGCCATACTGCCCAAAGTAATTTATAGAATCAATGCTATCCCCATCAAACTACTATTGACTTTTTTCACAGAATTAGAAAAAACTACTTTAAATTTCATATGGAACCAAAAAAGAGCCCGTATAGCCAAGATAATCCTAAGCAAAAAGAACAAAGCTGGAGGCATCACGCTCCCCGACTTCAAACTATACTACAAGCCTGCAGTAACCAAAACACCATGGTACTTGTACTAAAACAGATATATACACCAATGCAACAGAACAGAGACCTCAGAAATAATGCCACATATTTACAACCATCCAATCTTTGGCAAACCTGACAAAAACAAGCAAGAGGGAAAGGATTCCCTATTTAATAAATGGTGTTGGGAAAACTGGCTAGCTGTATGCAGAAAACTGAAACTGGACCCCTTCCTTACACCTTATACAAAAATTAACTCAAGGTAGATTAAAGACTTAAATGTAAGACCTAAAACCGTGAGAATCCTTGAAGAAAACCTAGGCAATACCATTCAGGACCTAGGCATGGGCAAAGACTTCATGACTAAAACACAAAAAGCAATTGAAACAAAAGCCAAAATTGACAAATGGAATCTAATTAAACTAAAGAGCTTATGCACAGCAAAAGAAATTATCATCAGAGTGAACAGGCAACCTACAGAATGGGAAAAAATTTTTTGCAATCTATTCATCTGACAAAGGGCTAATATCCAGAATCTATAAGGACCTTAAACAACTTTACAAGAATAAAACAACCCCATAAAAAGTGGGCAAAGGATATGAACAGACACTTCCCAAAAGAAGAAATTTATGTGGCCAACAAAATATGAAAAAAAGTTCATCATCACTGGTCATTAGAGAAATGCAAATCAAAACCACAATGAGATACCATCTCATGCCAGTTAGAATGGTGATCATTAAAAAGTCAGGAAACAACAGATACTGGAGAGGATGTGGAGAAATAGGAATGCTTTTACACTTTTGATAGGAATGTAAATTAGTTCAACCATTTTGGAAGACAGTGTGGCAGTTCCTCAAGGATCTAGAACCAGAAATACCATTTGACCCAGCAATCCCATTACTGGGTATATACCCAAAGGATTATAAATCATTCTACTATAAAGACACATGCACGTGTATGTTTATTGCAGCACTATTCACAATAGCAAAGACTTGGAACCAACCCAAATGCCCATCAATGATAGACTGGATAAAGAAAACGTGGCCCATATACACCATGGAATACTATGCAGCCATAAAAAAGGATGAGTTCATGTCCTTTGCAGGGACATGGACAAAGCTGGAAACCATGATTTTCAGCAAACTAACACAGGAACAGAAAACCAAACACCACATGTTCTCACTCATAAATAGGAGTTGAACAATGAGAACACATGGACACAGAGAGGGGAACATCACACACTGGGACCTGTTGGGTGTGGTGGGCTAGGGAAGGGATAGCATTAGGGGAAATACCTAATGTAGACGACGGGTTAATGGGTGAGCAAACCACCATGGCATGTGTATAACTGTGTAACAAACCTGCTTATTCCGTACATGTATTCCAGAACTTAAAGTATAAAAAAAAAAAAATTCCCGTCTTTTGATTTACCCACTGTGTAGAGGCTTCTCTAAGCCTGTTTCTTCATTTGTGAAATGGGGATATCATTACACCTACCTGACAGTAATGTTGTGAAGATTAAAGAAGGTAATCCTTGAAAAGCTGACTGGGCACAGTGGCTCATGCCTGTATTCCCAGCACTTTGGGAGGCAGATGTGGGTGGATTGCATGAGTCCAGGAATTCCAGATCAGCATGGGCAACATGGTGAAACCCCATCTCTAGTAAAAGAACACACACACACAAAAAAAAAAAATTAGCTGGGCGTGGTGGTGTGCACCTGTAATCTCAGCTACTTGGGAGGCTGAAGCAGAAAGATCTCTTGAACCCAGAAGGCAGAGTTTGCAGTGAGCCAAGATCACGGCACTGTGCTCCAGCCTGGGCAACAGAGCGAGACTCCATCTCAAAAAATAAAAATAAATAAAAATAAAAATAAAAAAAGAAAAGAGGCTAGCATTAGATTGTGATAAATTTTGGCTGTGATTATCTTCTTGTTTTTGCCTCTTAATCCGGAGCTACGTCCTAGGATCCCTCTTCAAAGGAAGGGATCATATACCCTCTCACCTAGCCTTGGGTGTTGCCTGCAGTAGCTGCTGAGTAAATATTTACAAGTGCTTGTAACATAAACACAAGATTACTTTCATTTTGTTGGAGCCCAGCTGAGCAAGAGTGAATGGCTGTATCTTCCTCTTAGGCTCTACTCTCTACCCTTTCTGGGTTTTTCTTTGTAGTACCCAGACATTGTCAAGAGGACAGTAGGAGAGAGCGTGAGCTGGAGCAAATCCTGCTTGTCTCTCACTGGTTTTGTGTCCTTGGAGAGGTTTTTCTTTTTTTTCACCTTTTTGAGCTTCGGCTTCCTCCTCTGTAAAACGGAGATGAGGATGGAGAGAGTTCTGATGAATGGACACTCTCAGCTGTCCACAGTGGTCTGCTTACTCCTTGAAGGGACTAACCAAGCCTGGTTCTTCCCACTCAAGTTCCACTCCCCACACTCTCGGTTGGGCCCCAGACACTCTCTAGGTAGCAGCATTGTTTTCAGTTAAGAATTAGCTGCATGGAGAATTTTCCTTAAGAAGAGTTACAACAAATATTCTTGCTGATTTACACACACACCCCAACATGTGCACAAAACAATCAAGAAAAATAACATCAAATGCCTGCTTGACCTTGGTGGTTTCAACTAATGTAGAAATTGTGGACTTGGCAGCTCTGAACTGTGGGAATCACTAGATTTGGGGGTCACATCTTATAAAATATATGCTTTGGCTGGAGACACTCCTGGGCAGTAGCTGTCATGGGCGAGACCAATTTCAAAGGCCCAGCTTCACTTTCAGTTGAGAAACATTTAAAGTCTGTTGGCTCAACATAGAGAACTGAGGAGGGAAAGCAGGGCTGAGAGCTCTCTGGGAGAGCAGGACTTGCAAGAGTGATAGATGAGGTGTGTTTAGTGAGGATTATACAAATTGTTTCCTTTTAACAAGATGGAAACCTCCTGAAAACATCATCTGTTTTTGGCTTGCTAATTATGCTTTTGCCTTTCCTCACTTAGCTGAAGCTTTGACGGCCCTAAATTTCCTAAAGGCCTTGTTAAGAAAAATAAAATTAGAATTTAATTATATGAGTATACTACATATATATTATCTCTTAGGCTCTAGGGAATAGCACACATTTATGTGGATTCATTCACTCATTCATCTACTTTTATTGGGCCCCCAGTCTGTCCCAGGCACACTGCTAGGTACCAGAGTTGTTATTTACATAGCAGCTGCAAGGAATTGAGACTTGTGGTGGCCATTTTTGATGCAGTTGTATCTCATTCAATCACCAGTATCTCTGTTCTAGCACTGGAGCTAACATGGAGAGCCTAGATTGAGACCAGTCTTGTTCTCAAAGAGCTTGCCATCTGGTTGGAAGGAGAAGAAAGATTGGCCTGCAAGCTTCACAGGTGCTGTAAGAATAATATCATGACCTGCACAGTAATCACACTAGTGGTAAGAATAATAAGAATAGATAACATTGATGTTTTTGTGATGTGCCAGGTTATTAGTGATCTAAATAGATTATAGTATTTAAAATTCTCATGAACCTAACAAAAGAGATGCCAATGTTATGTCCACTTTACAGATGAGAAAACAGGCACAGAAGTGAACTAGCCTGCTCGAGGACATATAAGTAGTGAGGAGCAGCACTGTTCTGTCTGGCTCCAGAACCTGCCCACATGAGCAATTCTCTGTGCTGCACACAGAAACTCCATTTGAAACAATGTCACCAACCGCAGCTTTATATACATAAAGCCATTCAATTTTATAGAAGGATTTTGTGAAATGTTTCTGTAAATAGCAAATGCTCTTGACACATTCAAAAGAAGGTTCAGTTGGCAAAAGATTGATTTATGCTTTTGTCTTCAGGAACGTATCTATTTTGTAGTGGAAATTTCACCTAGTCATGTGGATATAAAATTTTAATCAGCTTACATATATAGCAGAGGAAGGTAAAAGCAATACAGTAGATACCCTTTCCTTCTAGTCTACCCATGAAGACATTTTTGACAGGTTTTTTTTTAATACAGAAAAATAATACAGAAGAAAACCGAAATGTAAACTATGCCACAATTACAGATAATCCTTATTGACTTTGAACCTTAATCATATGGATCTATTACTTTTATTTTTTAAAAGGACAGAAAGGTATAAAATGAAAAATAAAATCTGTCTTTTCCACCTTAACCCCCTAATATGGATAAGAATTTCTGGAGTATCCTCGAGGAAACTGATGTGGAGTTGAATACCTTTTGAAGGGGCTAGAAGGAGTGAAAAGACACTTTCTTTGTGTGCTGAGTCCCCCCCAGAAGGTATGAGTCACAAAAATAAATATTACTTTATTTCCAGGCATTAAGTGTGGGGTGTCGGTAGGAAAGAAGATTGTCAAAGAGAGAATCGTTAACCATTGAGTCTCCTGTTTCTTTCTCAAGTGTCTCCACCTGCATCCCCTTTGGGCTCCTCATGAGTCTTCCATGACCCAGGCATGGCTCACTCACTTCCATCCGGACCAAACATGACTCATATGCTTTCAGTAGCCCCCCAACCCAGTTTCCTCATTTTTATCCTTACAACTCTGAGAAGATGATCTACACTAAAATCCAATGCAGACCCTCCTTTCTACTCATACTCCTTCCTGTTCTCTCTTCTTTCCTCTTTCTGTCCCTATTCTTCCGTTCCACTTTCTATCTGTCTCGGTCTCTTCCTCTATCTCTTTAAGCATCTCTGTGCATTTCCACTCAAGTTTAGACCCTTGCCATTGCCACTTTTTCTACCCACAAATGGGTGCATTTGATGGTACGTAGTGATGGTGTTTGACTGCATGTGTCTTTCTAAAATAGTCTATGGCTTGCCTGATTCTGTTTAAGTCCTTTACAGCATGTACAAATCCTTTGTGGGAGATATCTGGAGTCAAAGGAGTCCTCACTCTCATCCTACAGGCCATCGCTGAGTGCTTCTTTCATCAATACACCATTGCTAGGCGTGAAATGGGCTATTTCGGATTTTAAGAGCCAAATGTAAATGTGCTTAATGAGCCTTGAGGGAGCTGTGGCATGGCCAGGGAAAAAAGGCTTTTAGCAGCAGATGCAGACAAAAGTATTGGATTTCAGTCTCTGGGTCTCCTGGAAAGTCAAAGACAAAGAAAATGGAGATCCTGGCCGCTGATGGGGTAGGAGTCAGTCAAAACCTAAAACCCTTAGCAACTGGAGTCTCTTGACAGTTTTCTCTGGTAAAGAATTCAACAAACGGTGGGGGCACATATGGAGTGTAATTATTTGTTATAGCAGTGCAAAGCCCCTGGTACTGTTGGGTATTCCTTAAAAGAGCTCAAGGAAACCAGCGATGGGAAGGAAGTCTCTGCAGCAGTTTTAAGGTTCTGAGAAGTCATTTTTAACATTTTTTTAGATGTAACTTGAAAAACTCATCTGAGTATTCAAAATCTGCCTGAAATCTCCTTTTGGCTCTGTCAAAACAACATTCTTTGTCTCTTTACTAGTAAATATGAAGGCTAGTTCAGGCATCTCAGCGCATTAGAAATCTGTTGAATGTCTCAGATTTACTCTGCTGTAGCTTGGGGCTGGAGTCTGGGAGACTTCCTGCCTCTGACAACTGTTTGATGCCTACCCGACCGGGTTGGTCCAGCTCTTCTTTAGTGTGTTGAAAATGGCATGTTTCTCAATATAACAATGCTGATACTTGATCCTGGCAGAAAAAGAAGTGAAAAATAACTCACACACACACAATTTTTTTATGGCTTTAGGCAAGTCAGTAACTCTGGGCAATCCGTATGTTTTATATTCTGCAGCAGCTGAGCTTCCAGCATTCTCATCCCCTGGGAGGAGGAGGAAGGCGGGGTCACCCACACTGTCTGCTTGATACCCATGCTCCTACACTCTGGTTTGGAAACTTGAGACTGGCTGTGTCCACGCTCAGCCTACGCACCGCCACTCTCCACATTCCTCTTCCCCAGTTTCTATTCTCTTTCTTGATCTATTTGTAGTCCTATGTGTTCTCCATTGGCTGGAAAGCTCTGTGAAGACAGAGGTGGAGTCCTTTTCTTATCTCTCAGAGCACGGAACATGGAATTTTGTACATAGAAACCACTAGGTAGATATTTGCTACATAATCATAATTTTTAAAAAAGTAATGTATTTTTGTCTTTTTGGTAAGTCCCTGTTCTCTTGACAAGTATGGTTAATTTTATACTCTAGCTGCTACTATTAATATGATGATGTCTTGCTTACATTTTAGGTGCTCATGAGCCTAAATTCTATGTTTTATTTTTCATGTTCAATTAGAGGAATATCAGATTGTGTGCCTCTGAATAAATCACTTAAACTCTTGGTGTTTCAATTTTTGTGTTTTTTTAAATGGGTAGAGCTGTTATAAGGTATAGGAAAGTAAGATTGGGAATGATAGGGAATGATGATTGTGGTCCTGGCTTACTCTCTTTGTGATCTTGAGCTACTTACCCGAACTCTCTGAGTTTCAGTTACCTTCTCTGTAAGGGGATATGGCCTCATGTTCAGAGCAGTGGTAAAGATTGAATGACATTCTACAAGGTGATGTCTTCATGACTTTTGGAACCGTACTTGTACTTATCCAGTGCTCAGTAAACTCCATTGAAGAGGATCAACTTGCTGCTGGGATTGTCGTGGGGAAAGCAGGTCACTGGGTCCTGGAGAAGAGGCCATGGGGCTTTTTCTCTGACTGTATCCTGTGCTGAAAGCACAACCTCAGGGTAAATGGTCAGTGGCTGCCAGAGAGGTAGGTTTCAGGCCTGGGGTGCTGACCTAGCCCAACATTTCCAGGCCTCAAGTGCAAGTGCACCTCAGGGTACCAGAGTGGTAGATCTAGAGAGACTACGCAGGCTAGGACAGAGGATACCTCAGTCCCAACAACTCTGGGCAGATGGCCAGTGACCCCTAGGGACTCCATGGTGCCTTGGAACTTTAAAAGACCCAGAAAATCAGCCCAACATGAGGGCTCTCAGCATGCTTGAAGTTGCATTTCCCACCACCCAGACAAGAGGAGACTCAAAACTAAGTCAATTTATAGGAATTAAAGATGTGATATTTCTTCCATACTTACTATTTATAACATTAACACTATATTAAGTCTCCTACAGAATTTCACCTATGTGTTGAGTCTATTTGACAATATTTGAGGGCTTTGAGGAAGAATAAAGTTTTAAAAATAATATATTATTAAATACTTTCTGATTACAAATTTGGTCACTTTATTGTCTTTTTGATTTTTTAACAATAATTTTTGATAGCCTGGTGCCATGGACTGAATACTTGTGTCTCCTGAAAATCCTTATGTTGAAGACCTAACCTCCAATGCAATGGTGTTAGGATGTGAGGAGTTTGGGAGAGAATTAGGTTTAGATGAGGTCAGGAAGGTGGAGCCCCCATGAATGGAATTAGTACTGTTACAAAAAGAGACACAAGAGAGATGATCTCACTCTCCACCATATGAGGATATAATGGGAAAATGACCTGCAAATCAGGAAGAGGGCCCTCACCAGGAACCAAACCTTGGACTTTCCAACTTTCTCAGAACTGTGAGAATTAAATTTCTGTTGTTTAAGTTACCTAGTCTTTGGTACTGCATGATAGTAGCTGGAATTAAGATACCTGGAGTATGATTTTTACCCTACCGTATGGCATGGCCACCTCAAATCTTATGTAAAGTCAGACAGAATAACATATATACTGATATGAGTAAATAGACAATAGATTGTTGATGTAATAACCCATAATGTAACACCCTACATAGTGACAGATTTAGTAAATATTTGGGAAATGAGTGAATTAATGATCAGATTCTGACAAATCTTTAGAATTGTCAACAGACAAAAATTTTGTTCTCCTTAGCTTTAGTGTTAGAAAAATATTATTATATTCTAATCCTTGTAAAATTAGTCATTGGTGTATAGAATATATGGCAATTCTCCACTAATTAGAATATATGAGTAATCAAAATAAGTGTATCTTTCCCTGACCATACGGAATAGCTGAGAATTTATAGAACTTGGTGACACTCTTGGTAGGTATTTTAATATCTCATAAGCTGAAGGCAATATTGTCCTTAGATAATATTGAGAAGGTGGCCACCTTTGTTCTTCTTTAAAGAAATTATTACTATTAATATGATTTTTGATTGACAAATCATAATTGTATACATTTATGGAACACAATGTGACATTTTGATATATGTATACAATGTGAAATGATTAAAGCAAGTGAATTAACATATCCATCTCCTTGCTTACCTATTGGTTTTCATGGTGAGACATTTGAAATATACTTTTTTAGTTATTTTAAAATATGCAATATATTATCATTGACTACAGTCAACCTGCTGTGCAATAGATGTCAAAATCCATCCCTCCAGTTGAAACCTCTGTATTCTTTTTTTTTTTTGAGATTTCGCTCGTGTCACTCAGGCTGGAGTGCAATGGTGCGATCTCGGCTTACTGCAACCTTCGCCTCCCAGGTTCAGGCAATTCTTCTGCCTCAGCCTCCAAAGTAGCTGGGGTTACAGGCATGTGCCACCACGTCCAGCTAATTTTTGTATTTTTAGTAGAGACGGGGTTTCACCATGTTGGTCAGGCTGGTCTCGAACTCCTGACCTCAGGTGATCCACCTGCCTCGGCCTCCCAAAGTGCTGGGATTACAGGAGAGAGCCACCGCACCCAGCCTGAAACTGTGTATTCTTTGATCAACAACTCAGTTCTTCCTTCCCCAAGCTATGGTAAACATTCTATTCTCTACTTTTGAGCTCAACTTTTAAAGATTTCACATATAAGTGACATTTTGTGGTACTTGTCTATCTGTGCCTGGCTTATTTCGCTTGGCATAATGTCCTTCAGATTCAATCATGTTGTTGAAAGTGACAGGATTTTCCCATTTTAAAGGCTGAATAGTATTCCATTGTGCATATATACCACATTATCTTTATCCATTCATCTGTTAACACTTATGTTGATTTCATATCTTAGCTATTGTGAATAATGATGCAATGAACATATGAGTGCTGATATTTCTTTAATATATTAATTTCAGTTCCTTTGAATATATATTCAGAGGTAGAATTACTGGATAATATGGTAGTTCTGCTTTTAGTTTTTTGAGGAGGTTCCCTACTGTTCTTCATAATGACCATACTAATTTACATTCCTACCCACAATGTGAAAGAGTTTCCTTTTCTTTGCATCCTCACCAACACTTATCTTTCACGTTTTTGATAAAAGCCATCCTAATGTGTCCGGAATTGGTGGGTTCTTGGTCTCACTGACTTCAAGAATGAAGCCACGGACCCTTGCAGTGAGTGTTACAGTTCTTAAAGGCAGCGTGTCCGGAGTTTGTTCCTTCTGATGTTCGGAAGTGTTCAGAGTTTCTTCCTTCTGGTGGGTTCGTGGTCTCGCTGGCTTCAGTAGTGAAGCTGCAGACCTTCACGATGAGTGTTACAGCTCATAAAGGCAGTATGGACACAAACAGTGAGGAGCAGCAAGATTTATTGCAAAGAGCAAAAGAACAAAGCTTCCACAGTGTGGAAGGGCACCCCAGCGGGTTACCACTGCTGGCTGGGGGGCAGTGTGCTTTTATTCTCTTATCTGGCCCCACCCACATCCTGCTGATTGGTCCATTTTACAGAGAGCCAATTGGTCTGTTTTACAGAGAGCTGATTGGTCCATTTTGACAGTGTGCTGATTGGTGCGTTTACAATCCCTGAGCTAGACACAAAAGTTCTCCACATTTCTAGTAGATTAGCTAGATACAGAGTCCTGACTGGTGCATTTACAAACTCTGAGCTAGACACAGAGTGCTGATTGGTGCATTTACAAACCTTGAGCTAGATACAGAGTGCTGATTGGTGTATTCACAATCCCTTAGCTAGACATAAAGGTTCTCCAAGTCCCCACCAGATCCCCTAGATACAGAGTGCCGATTGGTGCATCCACAAACCCTGAGCTAGACACAGGGTGCTGATTGGTGTGTTTACAAACCTTGAGCTAGATACAGAGTGTTGATTGGTGTATTTACAATCCCTTAGCTAGACATAAAGGTTCTCCAAGTCCCCACTAGACTCAGGAGCCCAGCTGGCTTCACCCAGTGGATCCCGCACCACAGCTGCTGGTGGAGCTGCAGGTGGAGCTGCCTGCCAGTCCCAAACCGTGTGCCTGCACTCCTCAGCCCTTGGGCGGTCAATGAGACCTGGCGCCATGGAGCATGGGGCGGCGCTCGTTGGGAAGGCTGGGGCCGCACAGGAGCCCGCAGCGGGTTGCAGGGAGGCTCAGGCATGGAGGGCTGCAGCTCCTGAGCCCTGCCCCGCCAGGAGGCAGCTAAGGCCCAGCGAGAAATCGAGCGCAGTGCTGGTGGGCGGGCACTGCTGGGGGACCTGGTGCACTCTCCACAGCTGCTGGCCTGGGTGCTAAGCCCCTCACTACCCGGGCCCCGGCGGCTCAGAGTGCGGGCCCACCAAGCCCACGCCCACCCAGAACTTGGCTGGCCCGCAAGTGCCCGCGCAGCCCCAGTTCCTACCTGTGCCTCTCCCTCCACACCTCCCCACAAGCTGAGGGAGCCGGCTCTGGCCTCGGCCAGCCCGGAAAGGGGCTCCCACAGTGCAGCGGTGAGCTGAAGGGCTCCTCAAGTGCGGCCAGAGTGGGTGCCGAGGCCGAGGAGGCGCTGAGAGTGAGCGAGGGCTGCGAGGGCTGCAAAGGTTGTCAGCACGCTGTCACCTCTCACTAACAGGTGTGACATGATGTCTCATTATGGTTTTAATTTGCATTCCCTAATGATGACTGGTGCTGACATTTTTTGTGCACATGTTGGCCAATAGTGTATCTTCTTTTGAGAAATGTTCAATCAGGACATTTGCCCCTTTTTTAATTGGGCTGTTTGTTCTCTTGCTATTGAATTGTTTGAATTCTTTATGTATTTGGGATATTAATTCCTTATCAGATGTATGGTTTGCAAAAACTCTTATTCATCTTTTTTCTCTCTCTTGCCTCTTACTCTTAGGTGAGTTAAGTTCTCTTAGGTGAGAACTTAACTGCCTCTTACTCTTAGGTGAGAACTTAACTCCTCATACAGCCCCTGTCACTCAGGGGCTTTCCACTGTAGCAACTTGTCTCTGGCATTTTTCTCTGTTGCACTCTCTAATCGTTTTGCTACAAGATTTATGTACACAGATGCTCATTGCTGTTTTAGATATAATAGTGAAAAGCTGGAATTAAGGTAAATATCCAAACAAGTTGCGCTAGTCCCAAAATGGATATCATGGGGTCATTATCGATGGTGTTTTCAAAAATTATTTCATAACGTGAGAGAATGTTAGCATCAGTATATCAGATGAGAAATTAGGATGTAGTTTAGGTATATGGCTCTGTGGGAATATCGGGGTAGACTATGGAGTACATAGAGGAATCATTGTGCTGGCTCCCAAATATCCTTGGTTAATAATTTTTTTCTAAGTAGAGTTTTTAAAAAATATTGGGGGGTAGTGACTCTGAGCTCACAGTCTTTTTTACAAACACCTGGAATGCAGTCTTTCTATATTGCTGATGAAGCGTAGAATGTTATTTTTCTAGTTAGAGCCAATATGGGGTTGGTTGACATCCTCATCTGAAAACTAAGGAGCATTGGCCTGATGCATGCTTAAACAAAAGACCCTTTCACCTTGGCTTCAGTGTGTATCAAAAGTATCTATGGGCAAGGTCAAGAATCTCTTTAGAAGATAGTTTTGAATTTCTTTTAACCCAAAGAAGCGGATTACAAAAATGCTTAGCAGTAACCATGATTATCTCTTGATGTTGAAATTGTGGCTTGTTTAATTTTCTTGTTGGTACCTTTATTTTCTAATTTCTTGGCAATGGGCATGCATCAGTATTATAATCAGAAAAAATAACATTAAAGCCTTCTAATTTGCTTGTATGTCTGGCTCTCATTGGCCTGTTTGCCCAAAAGTAGGTCACATTTTCAGTAATAGGCATATTATTAATATCATGCCTTTACCCTCACCTGCCAATGAAAAAACTTAGGATCCTTAAACTGCTTTCCAGGTATTTACAAGAGCCTTCAGTTATGTCCTTCCAGGGTGTTGCTTTCTCCTATTCTGGCCTCTGCATCCAGCCATAGTGCCCAGGCAGGTTCTTTTACAGAGCTGGATAACTGACCTTTCCTGAGTGACATTGCTGACCTGCACAATGGCCCTGGCCAAGGAGGTGGATCACTTTGCTTCCTTTACCACTTTCCTCTGTGTGTTCTAAGACCCTTCCTCAAATTCCCTAGAAGCATAGCTGAGACTAAACTGAAAAATTTCGTAAGCATGGAACAATGGGAGGGAAATCCATTCTAGAAACTAACTTTTAGCTGTGACTACGTGGGGTTGCCCTCAAGGCCCACAGACCCAGGGCTACCCTCAGAATCTCCTTCCCAGTGCTTTGCTGCTTCCCTGCTCCTACATGCTGGAATGCTCTGGGCTACTTAGGCCTCAGAGTTCACATCTGTAGGCAACTCAAAGAGAACTGAGGGCTTCTTACAGACTAAGGCTCCCTCTGGGGCCTCATTTATGGTCTCTAATGGAAACTTCCGAAGACAATGACAGAAAATATCTTTTTCTTTGGAGAGAAACCTAAGTCCCTCCCCTCACTCCCCTCAAGGGAGTATCGTGAGGTTCTCCAGTGCCAACAGGAAAGTTACTATAAATTATCTAAAAATCAATATATGACATTAGTTCTTTCTTTCTGGGGTTTTTAGTCATCAGTTCTACATATGGTCCAGTGCAAATTTCTCAAAGATTTTTCAGTCTAGTTCTTTTTTTTGGTCTCTCATCTTCACCAGTCTGTGGTCAAGATCAGGCTGGTGTGACTGACCTTTCTCTTATCCTGTTCAACCCGTCTCCTCTGAGTGGTCAGGAAAATACACACACGCACCCAAACATGTACTCACACTCATATAGCTCCCCAAGAACAAGCAGTAGTTTGTCCCTGTCAAACAGTACAATGAAAGAAACATTTCCCTGAAAGAAACAAGTGTGAAGAATCCGGCTAAAACTCATACCCCATGGGTTTCTGTTGGTTTACATTACCAAACAGAACACTTATTTTCTCAGTAGAAAATGCCTGCACTCAGTTTACTTCACAGTCTTCCCCAAGAACAATAATGGGTGGGAACTTCCTTTCCATTTGTGTCACTAAAGAAGCCCACTTGAAGCAATGATGTCAAATCAAAAAGGAATAGTTTACCCCAAAGGTGAATTCTGTTCTCTACCTCTTTGGAGAGAAAACTGCTTTATTTTTGAAAATGCAGTTTTTCAGCCTCAGAGAGAGAGAGAGAGAGAATATTTTTCTTTTTAATTGCCACTTTATACTCAGTGTTAGTTATTTGTGCATGAAGCTTGGCTTTACGTTTACACATACCACGTTTCCTCAGGGCTCTTTCTGCTACTACTAACTCAAGAAACAAATGATCAGGAGTGCAGCATCAACTAATAATAGCATACTCTTAGTCTCTTCTCAGGTATCATTAATAATTGGAAGCTACCTTCGGTGCTCTAATCTGGAGGAGTGACTTGCATAGACACTCCCAGTCCAGGACTGGACCAGGACTAGGATGGCCTTTGGGGCACTGAGGTGGAGGTGGGACAGGGTCGGGGGCTGTGTTCATGTTGTCTTCGCTACCACTACCTCCAACCAAGCAGCTGGAAATGCAGCATCTGAGAGAGTCAGCGTTTCTTGGTCCTGCTCAAGTCTCCATGGGGCTTCCATGTTCCAGGAGAGGGAATGAAAAGGCCCAGTGTGGAGATGTCATATGTAAGAATGACTTTAGAGAAAGGAAAGCTGGGAGTATCTTCAAATGAGTTTCCACTATTACGACGTTGATTACAAACAGAGTTTATGATTGCAGATATATAGAGGTAGAACTAGAAAGAATGAACTTGTGTGACCCCAAGAATGATGTCAAAAAACTAGCAACCTCTCCTAATAATAAATGTGATTTGGCACAAGAGGATGTGGCACACTACTCACAGTCCTATCTCCGTCCCCCTGCACACACCTTGTGCCCCTTAATCAACTTTATCACTTATTTAAAAAAAAAATACTGTCCACCTTTGTCAGGATGATCACCTTATTACATATAGCATGTAACTGCATCCCGGTCCCACCACCCGTGCTTTCTTACAGATAATGCCTCTTCCAAGACCCATCTAAGAGTAATACCTCCCTCAAGGCCCAGCTTATACTTCCTTTTCCTACACAAGGCTGTTCTTGAATGTCTGCACTGAATCTCATAGAGCGTGCATTTTAGCACTTAATTATACACAGTGAACTCTCTTTCCTTTGCATGCCTGTGACCCTTTCCGTGGGTACAAGTCATTTGTCATCTGCAGCATTTCACTATTAGTTTCTGTTTTATGTCCATTCAGTCATCCAATAAACATTCACTGAATATCTGTTTGATTCCAGGCACTGTGCCTGACACCGGTAATGGAAGAAGAGCAAGGCATCGTGTCTGGTCTCAACAAGATGTTGTGTTAGTAGAGGAAACAGATGCTAATAGCATTCTCTGATTTAGTAAGTGCCTTAAGAGAGATATGAAGTGACTGCTGTAGGAATCTTAGAGGAGGGAATACCAAACTCCAACAGAAAAGGCTTTGATGGGACTAGGCTGGATTTTATATGATGAATTGAAATTTTCCAGGCAGAGGAGGAAGGCTATTCCAGGAAGAGGGAACAAGAGGTGTAGAGGCAAGATTATTGGAGGGCATGATGTCATTGGTGACTGGTGATCTGAGTTGTGAGGGTTAAGCATATGCTGCATAGATATGATTTGGATAGTAAAAGAAACGATCAAAATGATAGCTTGGGGTTGGCTTGCCAGGGTTCTTATCTGCTATATGGAGTTAAGAAGTGTGTACATTTTGCTTAAGAGTTCTAAAATTTGTAAGAGAAGTGACAGAGACTTATTTGATATGAAGAGAGTTATGGTACAGTTATGGATTAGGGACCAGAGTGGAGAGAGACTGGAGGCAGGGAAGTCAGTTAAGAGGGTAAATTGTAACTGCGAGATGCTGAGGAAAAGACCAGATTCTGGAAAATAGGGAGAGAGGACAAAAGCCTCCTGTAGCTATGATAGTAAGCTCAGTTAAATTGTACTTGCTAGAAGGAGATGTCCAGTAGGCACCCAGAAATAAGAACATTATCTTAGTAGGCAAGTCTCTGCCTTAGGTGGAGAACTGGGAGCCACTGGTCATTGAAGCTGTGGACATAGAGGGTAGATAAAATTATGTTAGGAAGAGTAAATAGCCAGAAGAGAAGGCTGAGTGGACAGATGAGCAATACAGGAAAGGGAGGGATAATTAGTAACAAGATCTCAGAACTGGAGGACATGGCCAGCAGTAACCAGATAAAAGGAGTTTCTCCAAATGAGATGGGCTGTATTTGAAGAAAGGTGAGAGTCTATGAGCTAGGGTACTAGGCCTAAGCAATTTGAAGGTAGGAACTATCCATTTTTATATTTTTACTCTTTATTGTTCCTACAACATTGCTTTATACATAATAGGTCCATAATAAATGTATGTTGATTTGTAACAGTTTACATTTTGTGTGTAAACTCTCCTGTTTTTCCTTCTTACGCTTCAACTGTTTCTTCACAGTGCTAATGCTTAGTAGGTTTATTCTATAACATTTACTTCATAAACAATTATTGTTAAATAGTTTCATGTTTTGGATTTCTTGGTTCCTGGGGGATGGGCTGCTAGAAACTTGCTCTTCAAAATGTGGCCCATAGAGTAGCAGCATGAGCATCCCATGGGAGCTGCCTTGGTGTGCAGAACGGTGGGCCCTACCCCAGGCCTGCAGAGCCAGAGTCTGTGTTATCACAGGATTCCTGAGTGGTCTGCATGTATCTTACAGTTTGGGAAGCACTGCTCTATAGTCATTTTTTGAAATTCTTTCCTTTTTGGAACTCTTTATTTTTGTATTCTTTACTTCTTCATCAGAACCTCATTCTGGCTCCTGCGGAGTCATGTTGGTACTTCCAGGACCTATTGCCCCTTGACAAAGTTTGATATATCTGATTTTGTAAAATAGCAAGTGCGGCTGAGTTCATTCTACTGAGATTCTTCATGTCAATATAAAAAAATAAAACATCTATAATATATTCATCTTATAATCACACAAAGAAACCAACGCTGATATTAAAAAAATATTATGTTGCATAGGACCCCAAGGGTTTGTGTTTGGTATAACTTAGAAATTCTCAGATGTGTGTCTTCTTTATTGCTAGTTTCTCTCCCACTGACATGTAATTTGCAAAACCACAAGTTCTACCTTTATGATGTGAAGAGTGTGTCAAAAGCAGGAGAGAAAGGAAAAGTTCCGCTGAAGAGTTGAGTTCCAAATAGAAGAGGATGCAGAAATATTGGGGGAGACAAATCTAGCAATGCATGCACCTTCTGTTCTCACTGCTTTTTATATAAGAGCATTTGGCTCCGTTTCCAGTGGGCACTAAGACTGCCAGGTTTTTGCTTATTCAATTGACTTTTATTGTTTTGATTCAAGCTTTTGGAATATTTGCAACCTAAGAAGAGCTTATGTAATTCTGGGTACTGATAGATGAGTGTAAAAGATCTTTGGAAAACAGTTTGTTAGAAATGATAGATTAAGTGTCTTACCCTCATTTTGATTATTTATTTTGGGACTTTGTTTTACTTTATCACTATATGAATAATAACTGCTGCACTTACTTTTAAGAAAATGGAGAAAATTGTATTTTTCCAAAATTGTTGCATATGATTCTAGGTCCTAACAGAAATCCAACTGTAGATGTATCTTGGCAATGTCCAACATGGCTGGCCTTTTTACTTTACTGGTATCATTTGCTCTCAAAAAAGAAGCAGAATTTCTTCTTATTGGATTAAAATTTGTCTTGAAAGTAAAAGCAAATTATGCTGAGCATAGAATTTCAAACCTGAGTGAAAAACATCTGAACGCTGGTTGTTCATCTTTCTAACAAGCTTACCAGATGGATGGGAAGTGGTGTTTGCTGTGTATTTCCTCAACATATCAATATGTGAGGATGTGGTACAAAATATGGTTTTCCTGCAAATGAGCAAAACCGTGCCAGAGGAGTATAAGCAATGTGTTTGTACTCTGAAAGAACTTTAGAAATTGGAAGGCCACTATTGACTTAAAACCTGCCCAGTGCTTTTTACTCGTCAAATTCTTAGAACTGATGTGATCGGGGTTGAAAAGATACAATTGTTTCTGCTATTCATCTAACTATTTCCAGAGCACTTAAAGAGTTCTTTCAGTCAAGAAACACAAGGACAACTGAAAAGCTATCTGCATGCATGGCCTTTGAATTAAAAAAAAAAAAAAAAAAAAGAAACTGTAAATTTAGGCCACCAAAAAAAGCAGTGCATGTCAAGAGATTTTTCCAGCATTTTAGTGTGTGTGTTTATGACCAATGAGCTTTCTTTGGCTGTCAGTCAGTTAAGAATTAGGCCACAGTCACGGATCAATGGTCAATTGGCATTATTTGAGAACAGTTATAGAATTAGTCATAGCAATGATGCAATGATTTCTGATCATTGGAGCTATTAGGAAGGGGGAAATGGCCAATCGGCTTCTAAGATCCTATGAACTGACTATTTCTTTTTTTAGGAAAATAAAACTGTCTTGGCTTTTGTCTTAAATTCTTAGTGCTAGTCCAAAACCTTTATTCTTTCTTTGTTAATTATTGTTTCTCAGTGGCTCTCGTTCTTATGGTATTGATCATGGGTTGCCTACATTTCCCGGAAAAATAATAAAAACTTCTCCAAGCCAGGTGAAAGTTGTCTTATCATCCCAAGGAGAATAATGAAGTGGCTGAAATGTTGAAAGATTCATGTTCTTACAGGTCAAAATTAGACATTTATAGTCACCATATTGCTACTAGTGACCTATAAAAGTTTAATCCATGCCTGGGGCTGAGAAAATCAGATACCTTGAATGCTCATTGTATTCTTGGTCATAAGTTTCCATCATCTTGCTGCCTCTAGGATGGAAGAGGAAATATTCTAAGCCACTTCCACTAGGAGAATTGTATCAGTTCCTGAGTTGAAGGTGACTCCTTCGAACTGAGAGGTGACATACGTGAAACTATGCCCAAGAGCTAGTGTTGGGCTTAAGCTGATTTGATGGGGAATTTGACCCTGCAGCTGAAAAGAGGGCCCCTTGCCCCTTGATTCCAGGCCCAGTGAGATCCCATTTTTCTAAACTGTAAATAGAATATCTTTGAATATATTAAAGAAATAGAATATTCTTTGATTTCTCAAAGAGAGTTCATAGAATCATGTTATGCTATTGAAGAGGATGAGGCAAAGGCATCTGGTCTTTGCATTTTTTTTAAATTTTTTATCTATTTTTTTTTTTTTTTTTTTTGAGATAGAGTTTCACTCTTGTTGCCCAGGCTGGAGTGCAATGGCGTGATCTCAGCTCACTGCAACCTCTGCCTCCCAGGTTCAAGCGATCCTCCTGCCTTAGGCTCCCAAGTAGCTGGGATTATAGAGCATGCACCACCGTGCCCAACTAATTTTGTATTTTTGGCAGAGACGGGGTTTTACTATGTTGATCAGGCTGGTCTTGAACTCCTGACCTCAAGTGATCCACCTGCCGTGGCCTCCCAAAGTGCTGGGATTACAGGTGTGAGCCACTGCACCCCACCTGCAGGGGCTTAAATATCTCCAAAAAACTTGTTTTGTGGCTTTCACTCTCTTCACTCTGTTAAACTGTTGTATATAAAACCATTGTTTTACAAAGGAATTTTACGAAGTAAATGTGAGGCTGTGTACTGTCATGGGTAGAAGACTGCATTACGTGTTAGAAGATCTGGGTTCTAGGCCCAGTTCTTTTCTTTGGCAGTTGTTCAGCTTAATAAGGTCACTTGACTGCTCTGACCCTCATTTTTTATGTTTGCATAATGGGGGTTCAATTGGTGGCTGTTATCTATGACCTTGCCCCTTGTTGTTTAAATAATGTAGCTTCTCTAACTTTGGTCTTGAGAAGTACAAAATAGCTAATTGTTGAGACTAATGCCTTTTTTCAGACAAAAGAATAAGAAGGACATTGTTAGTGCATTCTAAAATGTTTGGTATACAAAGCTGTATAATAAAACCCAGGGCAGGGAGAGGGTATCTGTGTCTTAAATGTGTTAAGAATAAAGTCATTATTTCACAAGAAATTGGGTCACAGTCATACAAATGGGAGAAGCAAAAATTTATTATGTGGACCAGACAGGTGGTCTTTGGAAAGAAATGAATCCGTGTGCTGGCAAGTTGTGTTGTTAGCTAGCTTAGAAGAAAACCAGCCATGACTAATGTAAAACCACCATGGTTTTCCCTGGATCAGAGCTCAAGGTGGAAATACTTTTTAATGAAGCCAGCAGAATGCAGACGAAAGCCATGGACATTTAGCAAAATATGTGAAGCTGTGCAATTTACAAGATGAGAAAACAAACCAGGAGACTGGAATAAATACAGCTATCCAAGCTGGAGAAATAGTAAAGCCAGTCAATTTCTCTGGAATTTCTTCTTTCCAGGGAGTACTAGAGGCACACCTTACATTGGCAGAAAGGAGGAGGCTAAGGGCTTGCCTTATACTAATTTTGTTGAAACTTCTAACTCCTCCAGTCCATGGGTCCCTGACATATCTCTTTCAGTGGGGACCATATTGTGAAGTGTAAAATACAAATGATATAATTTGGCCATATGGTAACAGCAGAAAGTAGCCAAGAGTTTCATGCTCTTTCATGACCTTAAAAATAAACCATTGAACTCTCTTCTTAAAAACATTAACAAGAAATTAATGCAATGGAGGCACTCACCTTATTTCTGATCCTCAGGGAAAAGTTGTGTAATGGTTTGATATTTATTCTTCACTTCTGACCCAGAACCACATTCAGGCAAAACAATCCTAGTTTCAATGTCATATCCTTAAAAGGAAAAGAGCAGGGAATGGAGTGGGGTCCAAGCTAGGGAAATGAGCATTGGGGATGGGGTGGAGGATCTACTTAAGTTTTAATTATGTTCCTTTTACTCTGCATGTCAGCATGTCCCTTATGTCAAAAGGGACAGCTTTGCTGTTATCATCATCCTGGTCCACTGTCTTTGTTTCTGATTTCTGCTAGGAGACACCACTTGACTGGGTGGTTCATTTGTATTTCCTTTTCTAGCTTTCTGGTCTACTTAACTCTTGGTTCTGGATGTATTCTTAATTTCATCAATTCTTACTGTTTTCTTATAGCCCTCAATGATTGCCCTAGCCAGTCTCTCAGGAAACAGGGATTTGGACATTGTCTATGTCATCACGTGGTTGCAAAGAGAGGTGAAATGGTGTATGAAAAAGTTGCTTTGGAATTAGATGGGTGAGTGTCCTCACAGTCAAGACAGCAGTGGGAGGTTGTACTACTGTTTCAGCAATCAAAAGACCTCTTTGGCAATGGCTGCTTCAGAATGACACAACTGATCAACCATGCTAGAATGACCACCAGCACAAAAACAACAGAAAAATAACCTTAAATTCAAAACTCACTGGTATCCCCTGCATATTAGAGTTCATGAAGATTAAATTAGGTTAGCACATAGTAAGACATTCAAAAATATGAGTTTCCTTCCTTTTCTCTAAAAGAGAAATACTTTAAAAATGCTTTTGAACTCTCAAATCATGAGTGTCACAAATAGAAGTCAAGTCCAGACAGCAAGACTTTCAGTGGCATTTACCTGGCTCAGGGTAGAAAAGGTTTTCGTTTTTGTTGTCAGAGAAGAAATCCTGATGGTGGATGCTATGAAATCCTAATATAATTATTTTAACAGTATTCTTCACATATGGCTTGTGATACTCATATTAAATATCTGTCAAGTAGTATAGTTACTGTCAGCACTGTTAGTATGGATTCATTAATATTAACCTTTAATCCAATTTTATAGCTAAGTGGCACTGTTAGATACTTATTTGTTTCTGCAAAGGCGGGAATTTCTATCAGCCCTTAGACAAGTATTAGTGGATGGAGCACAGGTCCAGGATTCCTGGCTCTGTCACATGTCAGAAGACCTAGTCAAGACTCTGGATGCTGATTTTTGCATCTAACGGTACTCCATGCTCTATGTAACTTTTGGAGTTTAGTGAGGATCAAGAGAGGTTGTCAAAATTAGAGTGCTGAGAAGGCAAAAAGCCTGATGGGGAAAAATCTGACAACTTTGTAATGACCTTTCTTTCAATATAGGTTCCATGCTTTGAATCAGTTTGTTCTTTCAAACTAACCTCTTTGTTTAAAATACAGATATACCTCAGATATATGGCAAGTTTGGTTTCAGACCACTGCAATAAAGCAAGTCACAAAAATTTCTTGCTTTCCCAGTGCATATAAAAGTTGTGTTCACACTATACTATAGTCTATTAAGTGTGCAATGCCATTTTGCCTAAAAAACAACATACATACATTAATTAAAAAGTACTTCATTGCTAAAAAAAGAAATGCCAATGATCCCCTGAGCCTTCAGTGAGTCATGATATCTTGCTGGTGGAGGGTGGAGGGTCTTACTTCAATGTTGCTGGCTGCTGACTAATCAGGGCAGTGGTTGCTAAAGGTTGGGTGGTTTGGCTGTGGCAATTTCTTTCTTTTTTCTTTTTTTTTCTGAGATGGAGTCTTGCTCTGTAGCCCAGGCTGGAGTGCAGTGTTGCACTCTCAGCTCATTACAACCACCGCCTCCCGGGTTCAGGTGATTCTCCTGCCTCAGCCTCCTGAGTAGCTGGGATTATAGGCACACACCACCACATGCAGCTAATTTTTGTATTTTTAGTAGAAACCGGTTTTCACCATGTTGGCCAAGCTGGTCTTGAACTCCTGACCTCAAGTGATTTGCCTGCCTCGGCCTCCCAAAGTGCTGGGATTACAGGTATGAGCCACCACGCCCGGCCTTGCTGTGGCAATTTCTTAAAATAAGACAACACAGTACTTGCTTTGGCGGCACATATACTAAAACTGGAAAAATACAGAGAAGATTAGTATAGTCCCTGCACAAAGATGACGTGCAAATTCATGAAGCGTTCCATAGTTTTTTTAAAAAAGACAACAATAAAGTTTACTGTATTGATTGACTCGTCCTTTCACAAAAGGAATGTAGCATACAATACTGCTTCATAGCATTTTACCCACAGTAGAACTTCTTTCAAAATTGGAGTTAATCCTCTCAAAGCCTGCTGCTGCTTTATTGACTAAGTTTGGGGAGTATTCTAAATCATTTGTTGTCATTTCAGCAATGTTCACAGCATCTTCACCAGGAGCAGATTCCATCCCAAGAAACCATAAGAGACATATGCTCATCTATAAGAGACAACCCCTCATCCATTAGAGTTTTGTCATAACATTGCAGCGATTCAGTCATATCTTCAGGTTCCACTTCTCTTGCTCCTTCTACCACATCTGTGGTTACTTTCTTTATTGAAGGCTTGAACTACTCAAAGTCATCCATGAGGGTTGGAATCAACTTCTTCCAAACTCCTGTTAATGTTGATATTTGCTCCCCTCCCATGAATCACAAATGTTCTTAATGGCATCTAGAATCCTTTCTAGGAGGTTTTCAGTATATTTTGCCCAGATCCATCAAAGGAATCACTATCTTTGGCAGCTAGAGCCTTATGAAATGTATTTCTTAATTAATAAAACTTGAATGTCAAAATTATTCCTCGATCCCTGAGCTGCAGAATAGTTGTGGTGTTAGCAGGCATGAAAACAACATTAATCTCCTTGTACATCTCCATGACACCTCTTGAGTGCCGGGGTACATTGTCAATGATTAGTAATGTTTTGAAATGTATCTTTTTTTTCTCAGCAGTAGGTCTAAACAGTCTGAGCAGTGGGCTGAAAATATTCAATAAACCATGCTATAAACAGATGTGTTGTCATGCGGGCTTTTTTGTTCCATTTGTAGAGCATGGGCTGAGTAGATTTGGCATAATTCGTAAGAGCCCTAAATGCAGCTGGTCACTTTAAGTTGAATCCAATGATCTTTTGGAATGGTAAAAGATCATTGGATTCAACTTAAAGTCACCAGCTGTATTTGACTCAAATATGCAGTCAGCCTGTCCTTTGAAGCTTTGAAGCCAGACATTGACTTCTCCTCTCTAACTATGAACGTCTTACATGGCATCTTCTAATTTAAAGCTGTTTCATCTACATTGAAAATCTGTTGTAACCACCCTTGTTAACGATCTTAGGAGATCTGAATAACTTGCTGCAGCTTCTCCATCGGTATTTGCTGCTTTACCCCTTACTTTTATGTTATGGAGATGGCTTTTTCCCTTCAACCTCGTGAACCAACCTCTGCTAGCCTCAGACTTTTCTTCTGCAGCTTCCTCAGCCTTCGTAGAATTGAAGAGTTAGGGCTTTGCTCTGATGTTGTGGCTGGTTTGATCTTCTATCTAGACAATTTAGACTTTCTCCATAACAGCAGCAAAACTGTTTTGCCTTCTTATCATTCATGTGTTCACTGGAGTAGCACTTTTAATTTCCTTAAAGAACTTTTCCTTTGCATTCCAATTTGGCTAATTGGTACAAGAAGCCTAGCTTTTGGCCTGTCTCAGCTTTTGATATGCCTTCCTCAAAAATCCAAAATCATTTCTAGCTTTTGATGAAAAGTGAGAGACCTGTGACTCTTTTTCACTTGAACACTTAGAGGTAATTGTAGTGTTACTAACTGAGCTAATTTTAATATTATTGTATCTCTGGTAAAAGGGAGGCCTTAAGAGAAGGAGAGAAGTGAAAGAAAATGATCAGTCCATGGAGAAGCCAGAACACACCCAACATCGATTGATTATGTTTGCCATCTTATGTGGGCACAGTTTGTGGTGCCCCCAAACAATTGCAAAAGTAACAGCCAAGATCACTGATCACAGATAGCCATAACAGATATAATAATAATCAATAAGTTTGAAATATTGCAAGAATTACCAAAATGTGACACAGAGACATGAAAGTGAGCACATACTGTTGGAAAAGTGGCACCGATAGACTTGGCTTGCGCAGGGTTGCCACAAATCAATTTGCAAAAAATGCTGCATCTGTGAAGTGCAGGAAAGAGAAATACAATAAAACAAGGTTTGCCTCTATTAATTAATTTCTTTATTCTTTTTTGTCATTATAAAAACCTATGTAATTGCTGGCCAGATATTCTGAGCACCCTGAGATGTAAATCATACATTTATTTTCTCTAAAGCAGGTTAACGAAACATTCAATCACAAATCACCATTTTAAAAGTTAATTCATTGCACTAAAATTGACCGTAATTTTGAAATATTACAAATCATTTGCTAAACCGTATTACTAGGTTTGTAGACTTTTTTTTGGCATGTGGGGATTGATAAGCATTAAGCCAAGGGTAGTGGTTTTCAGTGTCTATCTATCTATCTTTCTTTATTTATATATATACATATGTGCTCATATATTGCAAAGGTCTTTCTTAAAAGAAATCATAAAATGAAACCTGCATATGTGAAGTAGCCAAAATATTGCTAATAGTATTGAACTGCACTCTCCCTTTGCCTCCTACCATTGCCACTTAATGGGTCCTAAGGTGCTGCCCCAGAACTCTTGGGGTCTGAAGAATATAGTTGAGATCCATTGGGCCAGCAGACAAAAAATGAAGAAAAGCATTTAGATAACTCCTTGATACAGTAACCTCTGTCCTTCTCTCACATGTATTAATAGATAGGAAGTAACTGGGGTAGTAGTAAATGGGTTGAAAGGTAATCTGTCTTTGTTTAGCTGCTTGTGAATCATTCATATATTGCTCATGAACCAAAGAGATTTTGACTCTCTCTTCCCCATCCCATTTGTCTAGACATGTAGAGAACGGTGTTCTGTGATCATACTTGGTAGGACTAAATTAGATCATTGTATGGAGAAAACCAGAATACACTTGTGTACAGAGTTCTGTGCTTCATCGTCCTGTAGAATCAAAAGGAAAGATGGGAGACTAATATGGGCTCCCCAATATTTTATTTTGGCAAAAAAAGGATACGTCAAAGAGCAGTCATTAAAGGATCCTTCAAAAAGCTTTGATACTTCCTAAAGGAAAGGACACTATAACAGCAAAATTTTGGAATACCATAATCTCAGAGTTGTTCAAGAGTCAACATTGGTGGCTACTTGAACAGAAGGAAGAATATTTTCTTTTTGGAATGGGACTTCGGATTCAACCCCAGCTCCGCTGTTATTACCTATATAACACTGGCTAAGATAATTAATCTTTCAGAGCCTCATCTGCAAGATGAAAACATGTATCTCACATGGTTGTTAGAATGCCACCAATGAATAAATGCCACATTCCAATGGTATTTGGTACACAGTAGGCGCTCAATAAATATCCATTCTCTCCCTGTTGCACTGCATTCTTCCTTTCTCTTGTTACTTATGTTAGAGGATTGTTTTGATGTTCAAATAAGAAAATAATGAGAAAATGCTTGGTGAACCATAAAGCACTATTTAAATTTGAGGTTCATGGGACATACGGTGCTTTGCATTAAGCATATGCATTTTCCTTTTTATAAGATGGGTAGAAAACTGGCACAGTCACACTCAGGAAGCAAAATGTAATGACTTTGTCTTATTTCTTGAGGGCTCACCTGGTCTTTTGGGTGAAACTATACATAAAATATAGATGGCATTTTAGTAAGTACTGTCCATATAGTGCACATAGTGTTTCTTTTGCATGTTTTGAAAACAAAGAAACATTAACCAGTCAACTCACAGATCTTCCTGTATGACAAACTAAGGTGTAGTTATAAAGTCCATTGGAGCTGTAAAGTGTTTGGAGTTATATTGCATTAAGTGCTATTGCATTCAATCTCACCAAGCTGTTAAGGTGTTTTATAATGGGATGTAAATATTTATGGTCTGTTTGAGAATAACCAAAGAAAAGTGCTTTTCATTATTTTAGTTCATATGCTGTTAGCCAGGTATATGTTTTAGTCTTTCAACGCTTTCATGCCTTGGGAAAGTGATGTCAACTTTGGGGCAATATATGGTTGGGGAAAAAAATTAGTCTACTTTTGTTACTGTGTCAAATTGAGCGGTAGCTACTTCGTGAAGGGGTGCCTGGGGAGCACATACTACATTTTCTGTGGATTCTTTTGGTACCAAGTAGAGCCTTAATAATGCTTCTATAGATGTATAATGAATAATAGTTGTCCACAGCTAACAAAACACTGTAACATTCTGCAGGGAAACTGGTGAGTTTCACATTCTTAACCTGGTTTGATACCTCCCAGATAGTTTTAAGTTAAGAAAAAGTATTTCTGCTTTGAATTCCTTTCCTTTAAAAAAAACTTGAAAAACAATTGCATATGTTTATTCAAGAATCAAATTCTGTTTTTAGGACTCAATCTTGGTTCTGACATTTTTGTATGTGTATCTCTTAGGCTATTGCAGCCATCAGAGGTAGTTCACGCAAACGAATTTAAGCTATTGCTCATCACTAAAGTAAATAGGAAAGTCTGGAAGACATACTTTTTATTAAGGAAATAAGAAAAGGTGATACTATTTTCATGATCACATACTGTACTTTACAACATCTAGTTATAGAAAACAGGAAAGGTTAAAGATTAAAAAAATAACGATTTAAAACCACTTTGTTCTCAGATCTGTCACTGTGGTTTTTGTCAGATAAGTTTAAATCCTGGTAATTGGTTTATGCCAAAGGACAGAGGACAGTCATTTCAAAGCTTTCCTGTTCACAGACTATTAAATTGCCAGATATAACACTTACAACAAAGTGACACATAATTTAGAAAGAATGTAATGCATGCTTTTAATCAGAGCAACAATAACACACAAAAAAACTAATAACAAGTATGGGAATGGCAGAAAGCATTGAATTCAGTAATGGACACAAATAAAAAGCAACTGCTCAACAAAAGCAGCTGTGAATGGTCTATGTACCCCTCACATCCCCCCACCTTATAAAAAGGATATTCACATTTGGAAATATGGTTACAAATGTAAATCACTGATTTCTCGCAAGACCATGACGGCCCTGTAATACATATCAAATCAGTCCATTTTAGATCTGTAAAAGGATTCTTTCAGATGTGAAGACTTGGGAGCAACTGTGAAACTGTCTTTATTCAGATCCTTTGAAATATAAAGCAGCAATTTTAGACCACCATGGATTTTAAGGCATGCCAACTGATGTTTATAACAACTTAACCTTCAGTTTTTTCGTATTTGATTTTATTCAATGTCTGTCAATGCGTATATTTAACTTTGATGTTTCCAGCAGGAATTCATTGTCTTTAACTTTTATTCTATGTTTTAACAGGCAGGTAATGAAAAGAATGATTTGCATGTTGAATTTATACCTCAGGCTATCTCCACAAAGAAGAGAGGTCTGAAGTTACTGTTGTGGTGGGATTTCCCTCCTTAATAATAAATTCTATCGGAAAGGTAGAGATGTCATTAAGAATCAGGTTGGAAAGAAATTTTCAACATGACTTTGACAGATGAAAGCACTGATTATTATTTATAGAAGAGAATCTATTTAAAATATACGCTTTCTCAATTTAAAGAAGTTAAAAACTTAAAAACAGAAATACTATTTCATAATTTAGACATTAGGGACTATGTAGAGAAATCACTTCATTTCCAACCAAGCAGACAAAACCTGGAAAACCCCAAAGAAAATTTTAAGGAAAATTAAGAGACAGTAAAGCTGATTAAAAACAGGTAACACTTTAATTGGCTTAGAAATAGCAAACTACAAAAATTAACTCAATAAAGTTTCATTGAAAAAATTTATTGTTTTTAATTTACTGTCGACAGTTTTTTAGAGCTGAATTACTTAATTTGAACCTAATTAATTAATTCAATAAAAGTGGGATAAAAAAATTTTGTTTTTTTCAAACCATGAATCCAACTCTGAAATTAGGTGAGTCTCTTCTATCAATTTGGAAATAGGCCAGTTTCATTACGTGAACTCTCATCCTCTCTTTAAATACATTTACTACAAAGTTCCTAGCAATGTCTTGTCCAGGTCCAGGTGAAAAACAATTTCACTAACAATAACAACAAAAATTCAATAAGCAATTTTCATCATCATTTCTCTCACCTGTCACACGACTTTCTAAACCATTTTTCACTTCTGAAATGCTCTCAGTTTGGACCAGTCTATAATATAAACATTCTATTTTCTATTCAGTTTTGTAACAGCTGTAATGAGGTATAATTTACGTGCTATAAAATTCACTAGTATAATTCAGTGATTTTTAGTAAATTCACAGACCTGAGCAGCCATCAGCACAATCGAATTTTAAAACTCTATTTATGCTTACATTGTTTTAATGATTTTTTTTGTATGTTCATTACCTGCCATGGATGAGATAAGAAGAGTTTTCATAACTGGATAAAGGAATAGGGGGAAAATGTTATAGGCAAAAAAGTTAGTATTCATTTATTCATTCATTTGTTCATCCATCCATCCATCCATTCATCCATTCATCCATCCATTCATTCATTTAACAGATACTGTGTTCTTAGCAGAGGCCAGGTCTGGGGCTTAGTGCTTTTAATAGAAAGATTTTTCAGACATAATCTGGTGGGTGGACAAAAAATCTAGCCTTATTACTATATGAACATGACAGTGCTATCATAGGGTATTCACAGGGCAAGGTGGAATGCACAGGAGGTTAAGAGCCGGCTCCCTGGAAGAAGGGCTTTTGAAGAGTGGGTGAGCAGTAGCCAGTCAAAAAGAGCAAGGCTGTGTCAGTGCTTACGGTCTCACCACCCTGTACCTGTCTCTGAGCAGGTTTGACCTGGGGCATTCAGCAGGCATAGCAGAGCCTGGAATCCAAGCCTGGGGAGGTGAAGGGAGTGGTGAGGCTGGAGGAGAAAACAGGGACCAGACCTGATGGACCCTGAGCAGGCTCTCAAGAAGTCTTTGTTCACATGCAAGGAAATTCAAATTACTTATTAGATTTCCCTGGTCTTGAGGATTTGAGAAATTTTACCCTGTAAGATTTAGCCTCCTTCATGTTCATTGTATGAAAATATCTGAATGTAACTGCGATTTTATGTGAGAAATTAGGGTTCTCCTTTTATCTTTCAAGATCAACACATGATTATCTATTAACCTGGCTTCCATATCATTTACATGTATAATAGTTCAAAGTCTTTGATTCCAAAAGAGAGAGGAAAATATTAATAGAGAGAAAGACTGAGAAAGAGAGAAAGGAGAGAAACACTGACGGTGTATGCTAATAAATTTAATGTAGAGAGAATTTCTGGCAATGATTTTCAGTTTCAGTATGTAAGTTGATCCTAGTCATGATTCATTATTCCAGGATTCACTTCCAAAGTCAAGGGTCTGAGGAAGCTGAGGGAGGGTTTCTCAATGTGGATTCTAGGGCTACTAGACTAGCACTTTGCTTACTGTGGGACTAAATGTTCTTTGGATATTGACATTGTAGAGCTAATATCTGCTTGGACACATTGTGTGCTTCCCTGCATCTCTCATGGCCAAGAAGCCCACAGAAAAAGCCCCAGCATGTATGGCTTCAGCTGGCTGTGGATAATTAGGGTGTCTGCTTCATGTGTTGCCTCCCTGGGAAGACAGCTAGCTCAATCCATTGGTATGGATTGTTCTGCCAGTGTAACATGATCGTCAATTACTGCCCAGCCTGTTAAGCAGACTGTCCTCTCAAGATAACTGAAACACAACTGGAGTCCCTGACTAGTCCATCCTCTGCAAGAAATGTGAATGTCATCCCAGCCAGGTAAAACTCTTTAATCAGAAAAGATATTTTGTTCCTTGCAGTTGGCTAACCTCCTGGTCAAATAAAATGAATATTTCCAATTAAGGTCCAAGAATGGTTTCAATAATAATTTTTCTTTTCAGAGACAGCAAATTCTAGAAGTGGTTGGTTTTTTTTCATTCTCTGAATCTACATACCAGGAAACCCTGTGGATGAAGGTGGAAAGGCTGATCCCTCTTATCTAGTCTGACACTAATAAAGCTGTTAACAAGGTTCAACTGAAGCAACAATGGATAAGAAGAGCAGAGCCGAATTCCTCAGATCAGCCCTATTAAGTTAGACAGATGTCAAGTTTAATCAATCTGGTGACCTTAAGGACTTTGGCAAATGCCCTTTTTTATATCTTAATGCTGTTTTCAGCTGTTGCATTAACCTGTTTTGCATGGATGTAATTACCCTTCATAGATATTATGTAATCAGGGCAGTTTAAACTTATCTATCAGTTTTATTTATCTGTACCTTATAATAGAAAAGCTTCTAGCATATTAATTACTTTAAATTTAAGGGATTTAAATAAATTAATTTCAGGGCAGTTTTGATTTATTTGTTTTGTTTATCTGTACTTAATAATAGAAAAGCTTCTTGGTGTGTCAATTTCCTTAAATTTAAGAATGAACATACAGGCTAGTCACAGTGGCTTATACCTTTAATCTCAGCATTTCAGGAGGCCGAGGCAGGTGGATCACTTGAGCCCAGGAGTTCAAGACCAGCTTGAGCAACATAGCAGGTCCCTATTTCTACAAAGTATTTTTTAAAGTAGCCAGGTGTGGTGGTGTGTGTGTGTCTGTAGCCCCAGCTACTTGGAAGGCTGAGGTGGGAGGATCACTTGAAACAGGGAGATTGAGGTTGCAGTGAGTGGAGATCGCACCACTGTACTCCAGCCTGGGTGGCAGAGTGAGAGAGACCTTGCCTCAAAAAGAATAAAAGAAGAAGAAAAAAAAAGAGATACAGAATGAACATACACACAAGAATAAAAAAATAGAGCCTATAAAAATGCATATTTAAGATACCCAACTATAGTTGGATACTATATGTATTTATGGTTTGGGGAGAGTGACTTAAGGTATGCATGTGATAATAAATAGGCCTGTTTATGCATTTTGTTAATGAACTAGTACACTTCTTTCAACTATCATTTAAAGAATTCATTGACAGGCGACTCGAGTTGTGGTTTTCTCTAGTGGCCGATACCTAGAAATGTAACGTTTCACAGTTAGGGAGTTGTTTCTTTGATATGAGACTTTCCAGCACAAGTGATAATGACCTCAAAAAATTTACATATGAATGGTTGGATGTTTAATATAGCGTTTTTTTAAAGTAAATTCTTACAGATGGAAGAGAGGGCATGCCGGATAATAGTAAGAGTTGAGGTGGTGGAGTAGAAATGATAGGAAAAGATGGGCAAAGAAAGTCGAGTGGGGAACCTGGGGACTTTGAAAACTGACTTTACAATCTTTCCTGGGTTTTGAGCAGATCATTAATTCTATCAGTGAATATTCATTAAATACCTGCTCTGTACTCAGTAGTGTGTTGAAAATTATCTGTCATTTTCCTTTTGGTTGGACTTTGTAGATTGTGGAGTAAAAGGAATTCAGTGAAGAAGAATAATCTATAACAACTATTCTGCTTTTAGCTCCCTGGAGTGGGCCTTATAGTGGTAGATTTCTATCTTGTCTTTATAGAAATGAGAAGATAAACACTTTATTGTCACTTCTAGTTAAAAGCTAACTATATTCAAACTGAAGTTGGATACATGTAGGTTGTACTTCAGATCCTAGAGCACAAATGACATCCAAACTTTAGGCAGGGGGATTAAGCGTCAGTTCCTCATCTGCTTACTGTGGGGCTAAATATTCTTTGGATATTGACATTGCAGAGCTAATATCTGCTTGGACACATTGTGTGCTTCTCTACATCTCTCACGGCCAAGAAGCTCACAGAAAAAGCCCCAGTGTGTATGGTTTTAGCTGGCTGTGGATAATTAGGGTGTCTGCTTCATGTGCTGGCCCCCTGGGAGGACAGCTAGTTCAATCTATTGGTATGGATTGTTCTGCTAGATGACTGTAATACCTTCCTTATGGGTGGTTGTGAGAATGACAAAAATGTATTTAACATACTTGGAATGTATTTAAAGTGCCTTACAAAAATTAATTAAAGGCACAGTGCCTGGGACAAATGAGGAAGTCCCTGTCAATTGTAGGAGGAGAAACACAATGAGAGGAGATCCATGAGGAAGTGAGCACCTGATCTAGCCAAGGGGTGAAGAGGTCCTAGTTATAGTGAAAGCTGTGGAAATAGGATTAAGTTACTTTTTAAAAGAATTACTTATCGTACAAGCAATATTACAGCAACAATATGAGAAATCAAAGTCAAACAAAAATTACTCCAATACAAACATTTCTCAGATTCTAACAGTCCTTTAAAATTTGCTCATGTTCTTATCTACTCCTTATTTACATGCACACATATGATGCAACTATAATACAGGCACAATTTTACATTCTCTGCTTTTTTTCCCTTATGTAATTAAATTACTTGTTTACCTGATATTGGACACTAAGTTGTTTCTGGATCTTTTCACTATAATGAATCTTGTAGCAACAAAAATCTTTGTGCCAGTACTTTTGCTCATCTTTCAGGCTATTACCTTAGAAGACATTTCTTGGATAGGAATAACTGGTGAGAGGACATGAACATTTTATGTCTTTAAGGGTATTGCCAAATGGGTTTCCAAAAAGGTTGTTCTGGTTTGTACCAGCCTCGTTAGTGAATGGATAGATGCGCAGTCCACCTGACAACCTCATCAACAATGGTGAGGCAGTGTCATTATTTTTAATTTGTCCTGTAAAATAATAGATGTAAGGTGTCTTACAATCTGCATTTCTTGGATAGCAAGGAAGGTTGAATATCTCCTCATATTTGTTTCCTAATTGTATTCCCTCCAACATAACATTGTTTGTTCTGGCCTTTCCCCATTTTGGTGTTGGAGTACTTGAGGAGCAAAGAAGAGAAGAGAGCTCAGACCCTGCTCTTGGCACTTTAAATGCATCTTCTCACTTAATCTACATAGAACCTCAGACAGGTGGGTACTCCCACCTGCATCTTATAGATGAGGAGACTGGGTCTTGAAGAAATTAAATTTCATACCCAAAGTTGAATTGCTGATAAGTGGCAGTAGTTAGACATTTTTCTTATCATTTTATATGAGTTTTTATGTAATATAAATATTAACTCTTTGGGGAAAATATTTTCAGCAAATATGGATGACAATCTGTTGTTTGCTTTTTTCTGAAATTATGCTATTTTTGCTCTGCAGAAGCTTAAAATTTTCCCCTGAAATGATGGATTCTAGAGATACTGGAGTGGTGGATTGGGCCTCAGCTTCTGCCTTATTTCGGTACCAAGACCAGCTCAGGGAGGATCAGAAGAAGGCAAGAGACAGAGCTGTATGTGGATCACTTGCTAATGATTCTGCAATTGAAAACGTCTCCCAGTCTCTCTCATGACTTCACATGGGATGGGAAAGTGTACCAGGAGCCTGTTAGAGGCTCTCTGTGGATGAGCTGTGCTCCTAAGCTACTTGCTGGGTGGTCTCCAAGTGGTTGCTGTGTGGTCACTATATTACTACTTTATCCACTCCTGCCAAAGAATATAAAAAGCCCCATGACAGGCCACATATAAGACTGCTGGCCCTCCCAGTAGGACCATCAAGTATATATATGGCTGGTATCCAGTAAAGACAAAGTCATAAGCTGTTGAGTTTAGTGCTAGTTTTATTTAGAAGAAGGACAGAATCTCATTGAAATGGGTCTCCATTGTAGCTATGTTGTTAGGAGCATGAGTTGGAAGTTTCTCAATGGCCTGGCCTATAATGAATGGTTTGGATCAGAATAGGGATGGCAGTGCCAGAGGAAGTGTTTTGGAGCACAGGAATTGTAAAGGTCTCCTCTTATGGCAGAAGGGCTATGATATGTTACATGGCTATTTGAAATACCTTAACACATCACCCAAGCTGGTCTGCCCTGTCATGCAACTGACTCTAACCCAGCTGTGGGGGGCACAATAACATCCCCCAGGTGTGAGCCTGCTGGGATGGGAAGATCCAGCAAACTCCCTGTCTATGAGGCTCAATCCAAAAATAATTAAGAGAAGCCTTTTCAACAGGGGAAAAGTGAACTCTGGAAAGTCAGGCCAGCAGCCAAGATTGCCTAGGCTGTTAAATTCTGCCCAGCTCAGCTTTGCAGACACTGTGGCAAAGTCTGAAAAAGCACTTTTGGTTTTTGCCATCATCACAACACAAGATATTGTTCACATCCTGTAAGAAATGGTGGCTGTTCTTTCTCTCTCCCTGAAAAAGTGATGACTGCTCTCTTATCTGGGGCACAGAATTCCCAGAGTCCCAAACATTCCGTTTTTCAGGTACTTCAAGGACCAGGGGCTTTTGAACAAATGGCGTCTGAGGATGAATACATTTTAGAAATGTTCCTCTCCCTTGTGTTTATGTTAACTCTGATTGTACTGTCAGGCTGGGCTCTGATCACAGAAAACCACAAAAGTACAGGGATATAAAAATACAAGGACCTCATGCAGAAAGAGTTGGAAGAAGAAGTGTATGGGTGGTGGCTGATGATATCTTTCTACATTTGAGAGTACACTAAGCTAATTGAAATAGTGACTACATATTATAGGCAAATGATGGAGACCATTTGTAAAATATTTTTGTTAGTATTTTAAGGTTGAAACCTTGAGCTTGTAGATGAGGAAATTAGTAGGAAGCTGAATCAGCTGGAAGAGAATTCAGGAGGGATATTTGGGACACCCAGAAATCTGACACAGTTCCTGATATAAGCTGGTCTGTGAATCCTTGTGGTTAATTGGTGGGTGGCTGTCGATTATGACACTCCCTGGGCTCCCTGAAGGGATGAGAGCCTCCCCCAACAACACTGCTTAATCATGTACCAATTATAACTTTGTCTTCGCTTTCTGTCTCACAGAATGAATGTTCTCCATCATTTGCCCGTAATGTGTAGTCATTATTTCAATTAGCTCAGTGTATTCTGAACTGCCTCTTTTTTTATGTGCATGTCAAAGTTTGCGTTTTCTCTCTGAGATTCTTAGCTTCTTTGCAATATAAGCCTCATTTGCTTAGAGACTTTATTTAGTGCCCTACCATGCGACTTATACTTGGGGGCTGTCTTAACTACTTTTGATGATGGCAATAGTGACCACTGTTCCGCCGTCCCACTACCAAAAACCAGAACCCTCCATTCTTTGTGAGGCGAACATCTCAAGGCCTGTACGTCACACCATGGGCTGATTGTAATCTTGGGGCTAGTTAATCCCAAACACTGTTCACTGCAAACTGATGTCCCTTTCATCTTACGACTTCCTTGCTTCCTGCATTCCTGTTATTTATAGTATCCCAGGAACAAACCACTCCCAAATTTCTCAAGAGGATTTACAGTTGCTACTTGCAATTCCTCACCCAGCTCACGTCTCCATCCCTTGCAGCCTGTGTTCTGCTATAAACCCTCTGCTGCTCTCCCGCAGGTGGATAGTGACACCTTTGCTCAGTCCAAGGGCCTATTTCTCAGTCCTTGGTTTTTTGACCAACTTATTTCTGTTGCCCACATTTAACCTGACTCTGGGCTTCTGGAACAGTGCATTTTCCCTACCTCCTTCTCTGACTGCTCCTTCGTGGCTCTCTCTCTTTTTGTGCCACCAGAATGTGGGTGATCCTCAAGCACTTGCTTCTCTCTAAGCATGCTCTCTCTTGGCAACCTGATGCAGAGCGATGGCTATGATTATCACCTCCCTTTGGGCAATGGCCACACCTGTACCTCCAGCCCCAAATCCTTCAAGCTTCAGACTCACAAGCTCAACCTTTTGTTTGCTTTTTATCTGCATAATATGCTTAACACTTCAGACTCTACATGCGTATCCCTGAACTCCCCTTTTCCCCTGCCTGTGCTCCTCCTGACATTACCATTTCTGTTGATTCTGCACTAGCTCCCGGATACTTGAGAGGGGAAGTGTAAGGCAAGTCCTGTTTGAGCAAAGGCTCTTCAACCCTCATTTTTATTCCCATCGTTATCACCATATTTTACCTCCTTTTTACATCTTGCCTGAGTTTTTGCAACGGCTTTCTTCTTAGGCTTTTTCAACTTTTATTTTTTACCCCAACACTCTTGAGGCACACAGCACACTGTAACAATGGCTTGCAAAGGGAATTATTCTCAATTACCAGTAACGAAGGGTGTGGGAGGGGCATTTCCAATAGGAGCCATATCAAAATCTTTGGGATCAGGCAATGCAGTTTGAAAAAGCCCTACACGTGATTTGTATATGCCCCAAAGAAGACGCATACACCTCCCCCTCCCTGCTTCTACTACCTTGAACATTCTTCTAAAGGTTAGGTGGTCACTTTTCACTCTTTCCTATTTGCTGCTGGCAGATTAATTTTCTTGATTCTCAATAAAGATTAAGATATAATTCTTTCTTTCCTCCAAAGCCTTCCATGGTTCTCTACTGCCTGCTAAAAATCCCAAACTTCTTAACCTCGCTTCCTTGATGAATCTTATCATTGTGACCTCTCAACTCTCTTCTATGCCTACCCTATGTTATAGCGAAACAGGGATTTCTCTGTACACCCCAGGCTACTTCACCTTACCACACCACTCTCAGTTTGAAATGTTCCCGCCCTTCACCTCTGCCTAGTGAAATCCCTTGTAGGTCCAGTATCATTTCTACCAGGATATCTTCCTATTCCTGGGGTTTGAAGGACCCCTTTCTTGTGAACTCCCACAGGACATTGTTTGCAGCTCTTGTTCAGCACTTCTGTTATATTTATTTGTAAAGTCGTCGTTTCTCCCACATCAGAGTGTAAATTTCTGAAGAGCGGAGACTTATTGCCAATTTTCAGTACCAAGACTTTAATAAATGATATCTAGGCTACTTATAATATAGAGTCCTTGAATTTTGTTTCATTCTTTATTTATAATGTACTCTTCTATTCAAATAAAATATTTTGAAGTAGGTTGCCATACTGAACATAAACAAACCAACGCATTAAAATAAAGATTAAAAACCGGTATTAGAGATCATTTAGATGACGGGTCAGTAAACTACATCCTGTGGCCCGCTTCAACACACAACATGTTTTTACAAATAAAGGTTTATTGGAAAAAGGTTATATTCATTTGTTCACATATTGTCTATGCTTGCTTCCATGCTACCGTGGTCAACTTTAGTAGCTGTGGCAGAGACGATAAGACTTGCAAAGCCTAAAATATTTATTATCTTGCTCTTTACAGAAGTTTATCAACCCCTGATTTAGATCAATGATTCTGAACTCAAGTGAGGTGAGAAAGGGGACAAAGGAATGAGTGGAATACGGGTGCTCAGGATAATCTAGGGTAAGAACCCAGCTTTGAATCCTCACTTTCAAATTGAACCAGTTACTGATGAGAATCTATCCTCTGTTCTCGCAAGGTGACATCTTTGCTCAACACTAGGACCTTTTCTGGGGGGCCTTTTAGTCACTTCTTGGTCAGTGCCCTATGGTTATAGTGAATCAGTATTACTGATGAACCTGTACTGTATCCTACTACTGTGGTAGGGAAGAGAATTTGGAAAAATTGATTTCGAAAGAAGGGGAGCGTAATTATGCCAGGAGCTCTCAGTGAGCTAGTCATGGGAATTAAATAGTAAATTTAGTTCTTTGACTCCTAACTGCTAAAGAAAAAGCAAACATAACAAGTTATTAATATATAGCTCTCCTTGGCTAATATAAAAGTGTATCCATTTGCTTAAAAAGGACAAACTTGTCAATGCTTACATCAATGAGAAATTTGTTAAATTGTTTCTGAGAAACATAGTAGACAATATATCAGCTACAGTTTTGCAAACAATCTAGCCCATAGATTGAAATGGCAAATTTCCATTATATTAAATTGCAATTCAGTAAGTAGGTTAGTATAGTTCAGGGACATTGGATTTTGATACCCTAACTTGCCATGGGAATAGAGCCTAGAAAACCCAGAGAATTGGGTAGTTAATGTGTTCCTCCATTGGATCATTAATTGGCAGGCTTTGGCAGGCCCTGAATATGGGTCACTTAGGGGTAGAGATCCAATGGGTGCTGGACATGCAGGTTTTCTGGGTTGATGATTTATCCATAAGTAGGAGGCAGGCAGCAAAGCTGACATTTTGGTGTAACAACAGAGAAGTCTCATGCATTTTTGCTCGGCTGACTGACCAGCTCAGCTCTGCTTGCTGGTGGGTGGTAGAGATGGGCATAGAGCAGGTTTATATAACCCTGTGGGGGGAGTAAAATAACTGAATGAAGAGTAATCATGGCAGTAAGTAGATCATGAACCATCACATGAGTTTATATGGTTATCACAAGCTACAAAAGTCATCATTAAGAAGTTATTTTGGAGCTTAGAAAACTATGAATGATGTCACCCTAACTACCCACTCATTATGCATGTTTAATGAGATTATAGGTAGGTTTGATTTTAGAGAACTAACTTTTGGTACCTTTCTGTGAGGCCAGCAGAAAATAATGCAAATTATAATTATGCATGTGTATTATTTTTCTATGTAAATAATTTTGAAGATAAGAATATCAAAGCTTATATTACACAGAAAATACATATTTTGAAGTGGCAAGTATTTCCAGTGGTTTATGGAAGGTTTTTTAAAGTGAATATTAAATTTGTATTTCCTTTTCTTCTTTATACATAGTGTACTCCAAGGCAGCAAAAATATTTGTTGGGTATTGTATAAAATAATAATTCTATTTTTAATTTTCTAATCTTTCAAAAAATTCTGAAAAAGGTGATGCTGGTAATTTAGTATTGTTTTGGATCATTGCATGAAATACTGGAGTTACAGTCAGTAATAGGATTTATTAATAAAATAATTTTAGGAGTGATATTCATTTTAAAATATGATTAAGACATAATTTCTCAGCTGGGTGCGGTGGCTTATGCCTGTAATCCTAGCACTTTAGGAGGCTGAGGTGGGCAGATCATTTGAGGTCAGGAGTTCGAGACCAGCTTGACCTACACAGTGAAACCCTATCTCTACTAAAATACAAAAATTAGCTGGGTGTGGTGATGGGCACCTGTAATCCCAGCTACTTGGGAAGCTGAGGCAGGAGAATCACTTGAACCCAGGAGGCAGAGGTTGCAGTGAGCCGAGATTGTGCCACTGCATTCCAGCACTCCAACCTGGGCGACAGAACAAGACTTCCTTTCAACAACAACAACAACAACAAAACGTAATTTCTCAGTCTAGCAGACCTATGTTAATCTTATTCACTGATATGTATTCTCCCAAGCATGCTGAAGGCAGGGCTATCTCAGATTGCTTCTCTCTGGGATTTGCATGTTGTAACCTTTGGGACAAATTTACACACAGTGATAGCCAAAGACCAGGGTAGTTCTCTGCCCGTGGTACAGCTGTCCGTGGACATGAGGAAGAGGTGTTGCTGTTAAAGATGCTGGATTAGAGAGGATCTCAGGTCCTTCAGAAAGTATTCCAGAAGAAGGCATTGAAATCATGGGACATGAGAGCTCCATGCATGTTATTGCTGCTGAAGAACTTCCAGTGGGACAAGATGCAGAGGTGGAAGACAATAATATTGATAATCTTGACCCTGTGTAGGCCTAGCTTTAATGTGTGTGTTTGTCTTAGTTTTTAACAACAAAATTTAAAAGGTAAAAAAAAAAAAATTAATAGAAAAAAGCCTATAGGATAAAGATCTAAAAAAAGAAAATATTTTTGTACAGCTGTACAATGTTCTTGTGTTTTAAGCTAGGGATTATTCCAAAATAGTTTTAAAAATTTAAAGTTTATAACAGCTTAAAGTTTATAAAAAGTTATAGTGAGCTAAGGTTAATTTATTGCTGAAGAAAGAAAAAATTACAAAGATAAATTTAGTGTGGCATAATTATACAGTGTTTATAAAGTCTACTGTAGTGTACAGTAATGTCCTAGACCTTCACATTCACTCACCACTCACTCACTGACCCACCCAGAGCAACTTCCAGCCCTGCAAGCTCCATTTATGTTAAGTGCACCGTATGAGAGTACCATTTTTCAAATCTTTTATACCATATTTTTACTGTACCTTTTCTTTGTTTTGATATGCTTAGATACACAACAAGTACTTACCTTTGTATTACAATTGCCTACAGTATTCAGTACAGTAACTTGCTGTACAGGTTTGTAGCCTGGGAACAATAGGCTATACCATATAGTCTAGGTGTGTACTAGGCCATACCATCTAAGTTTGTGTAAGTACACTCTGTGATATTTGTGCAATGATGAAATCACCTAATGCACATTTCTTAGAACATATTCCCATCATTAAGTGACACATGACTGTATAATTTGTGTGTAATGATGTAAGAGTTGAATGACACTGTAGTCAACTAATACACATTATTGTGTTTTGTAGAAAGGTAATTGAGCACATTTCTCAATTACATGTATAATAAGAATAGTATTAATTACTATTCTTCTTAGTATAATAATACTATAAGTATTAATTACTATTCTTATTATAATACTTTTGAATCAATCATTTTTCTTCCAGGACTTCAACATTTTCTTAAATCTTTAGAAAGCAGCTGGAACTCAGGTATCCCACCTATAGGGTTAACTATATTTTAAGGGAAATATCCATGGGAAAATCAGCCTTGGTACATTTGGTGGTTCAGCAAATTCTTATGCAACACCGTCTGGTGTTCTGTACTGGCAGTGAAGAAACAGTGATGAGCACAGTGCAATTTCTGCCCATACAGAACAAAGAAGCAAGGGAAGAGAGACATAAATGAACATTTGCGCTAACACATGGTGGCAAACAGCGGTGCATGCTATGGAGGAGATGTGAAGGGTACAACAGAAAAATATAATGGGTGTTTTAATTTAGATTGCGGGCAGGCTCAGCGAAGCCTTCCCTATAGATGTGAATTTTGACTTGCAGCTTAAAGGATGAGTGGGAGTGAGCTGGATGAAATGCGTGTCAGGATTTAGAACACACATATGAATGTCCTGGATGGACAAGGGAAAGAAGATTAGAGTAATAGAGGATGAGAATGGCTTAAGATGAGGACAAAGAGGTGGGAATTACCAGAGTATATAGAACTTACTGCTGTGTGAAGGTTTTATTCTGAGTGCAATTAAGCGTGATCAGAGGAACGTTTAAAAGCATACATCCCCTGACTGGCACAATGGCAAGCACCTGTAGTCCTTGTTACTCAGGAGGCAAAGGCAAGAGGATCGCTTCAGCCCAGGAGTTTGAGGCTGGAGTGCACTATGATTGCACCTGTGAATAGCCACTGCACTCCAGCCTAGGCGACATAATGAGACACCATCTCTAAAACAATTTTTTTGTTTGTTTGTTTGTTCTAAAAAGCATGCATCCTTATGTATAGAAAGGATTGGAGATGAAAGTAAGAGATCAATTAGGATGTCATTATAGCTGGCCAGGTAAAGGATGCTAATAACTTAAACTTGATTGTTAGCAGTTGTTGAGAGAAATGAGCTATATTCTGGAGACATAGTCCACAGACTAGATGTGGGATCTCTCGAGTTAAGGTCAACTCTGAGGACACTGACATGGACAATAGGTTATATATGATATAACTTAAATGCTAAGATGGTGATATGGTTTGGCTCTGTGTCCTCACCCTAATCTTATCTTGAATCGTAGCTCCTACAATTCCCACATGTCATGGGGGGAACCTGGTGGGAGGTAATTGAATCATGGGGGTGGGTCTTTCCTGTGTTTTTCTTATGATAGAGAATAAGTCTCAAACTCTCATGATAGTGAATATGTCTCAAACTCTTTTTGCCCGCCACCATGTAAGACATCACTTTGCTCTTCCTTCATCTTCCACCATGAATGTGAGGCCTCTCCAGCCATGTGGAACTGTGAGTCCATTAAACCTCTTTCCTTTATAAATTACCCAGTCTTGGGTACGTCTTTATCAGCAGGGTGAAAACGGACTAATACAGATGGGGTCTGTTGAAAGACTGGCCAATACAAGGTTGTAAGGGATAGCAGAAGTTGACTTTGGGCTATTTTAAGATACCTGTAGAAAATCAAGGGGAAACATCAAGTATTAGTTGGGTATACAGTTCTGAAACCTTGAAGAAGAGGCTGGGCTGAACATAGAAATTTGGGAACCGTTTTGTGTATTTGGAATTTAAAGCGATAGGAGTAAGTAAAAATGCCAAAACTGGGGGCAGTGGCAGGGAGGTGCAGGGTACACTGCTAAGGGAGCCAAGATAAAGAAAAAAGCAAATGGTCACATGTGTTGGATGCTGCTGAAACACTGAGAATAGCAAAGGATGAAAAAAGTCCCATTCAATCAACTAATGTGAATGATTTTTATCAAGAGGATGGTTTTTAGTGTGGGCAGATGCCTGATTGGAGATAATTGCAGAGGGCATGAAAGGTCAAGAAGTTGAGGCCAAATGTCTAATTTTTGAGATTCTTGGCCATACAGGATCCTTGAGGGAAAGGACAATAGCTGAAGGATGACATGGGGTCCATATTTTCCCCAGACTCCCGTGTGAGAGATACTTAGTTAAGCATATTTGAGTGATGGTGAAGAGGAACTTGAAGATTGATGGTGCTGGAGAAAGATGGGCTTATTGACAGGGTTTCTGCAGGGTTGGAGAATTTGGGATCCTGGGTCTATGTGTAAGTTTTAGCCTTTGAAAGAAAAAGAGACATTTCTTCATTGTAATTAGAGAGAAGAGGGCAAATGGCTACAGATATAGAATTTGGTGTTTGGAGGATGTATTTAAATGCATGCTGTGCAATATTTATAAATAAATGCTCATGTTGTGATCAAGATTCATAAACCCCAATGAAAAACAGGAAGACTCATGATGTGTAAATTAGAAGTAATTCTGTGTAAACATCAGTTTGGATGTTCCCATTTTTGCATCTCCTCCAAACAGAAATGTCTTTAAATTAAAATAAATGCATCTTTTCTTGCATTTGTACTCCTGTTGAGTGGTTATTATATTGCTACTGGTTCTACTTTTCTCTTTTGGCTCTGATCTGCAATGCATCAGTTTTCTATAATCCTACCAAATGGGAGAAAAATTATTCTCTGTACACAGACTTTCAGTGCTCATAAAGATACTCATTTGTAATATTAGAGCTGTCACATGCCTTCCCCTTCATCTAGCCATGCAATCTACCTCTACCTGTAGTTGTAAAAGGGAACAAACTTAATTTTACTCCATACTTTTCTGACAGTTTTAAAGTTATATAAATGTAACTTTGCCTCCTCTGGCAGTTCCAAAATATTGTCAGGCAGCCAATCTTTCAAGAGTAATGAGATTGTCTTTGAAGTCAGTGATTTTGTTTCATTCATTTCTGTAACAGCAAAGCAGCTGCAAAGTATATCCTACATTTCAGATCCTATTGGGTACAGTCTTTCAAGATACTTCTTACTCCTCCTTCTCCTGTGCAGGTAGAGTGGGTCAGAGCTAAGTTACATTCTGGCATCCCGTTTCCTGCCTCACCAGCATCCCACATACGGCTGGATTATTTTCTGTGCCTAAGCCTGTATTTTGCTTGTCTCCAGTTGTCTTATATATCATAATAATGATAATTACTAAGATTTATTTGAATAGCATTTTATAGGTTTAGTTTTCAAGACCCTTTCTCATATGTTGCTCTTAACAGTCTTATGAGGGAGAACAACTAGTAATTACCAGTTATCCGTGTTTTCTGGGTGAAGCCACCAAGGCGCACAGAGAAATTAAAATGGTTTACCCAAAGCTACAGACTTGTAACTGCTAGAGCTGTGACTTGCATCCAAATATTCTGACTCTGGGTCCCCTGTTTTTCTAGTTAGCATGACAGAAAGCACAGAAGCTTTGAAGTCAAATAGATCTAGGTTGAAATTCTGACTTGTACTCTCTGAGCCTCAGTTTTTCTGACCACAAAACAGAAAAATAATACTGATTTACGTGATTTTTCCCAAGGAACAAGTGAGATAATGTACATAATGTCCCTGGTAAAATGCAGGCATATATAGTAAGGCAACAGAGTCTTTTATTGTCATTATTAATAATAATCAAATTTAGATCACTCAGGGCCTAAGAAATCAACACAGGCCTGTAAGCATTTTCATCCCAGTATATCTCCTGGGAGGATTCTGATTCTAACCTCCCTTTGTTTATAGGCAGCATTCTGAGTCAGTTTCCCTGTGTGAAAATCAGACGTAATTGGCAGTAATTATATGTATGCTTTGGCATTTAATCAGAGATGAAATGATTCTGACCATTTTAAGCAAATGGTGGATCTCCTTCCAAGGCAGCCTAACCTTCCTGCTTGTCTCATCCCTTCATTCCCTCACTGTCTCCCTACTCTATGCTATCATTCCAAGGAGAAATGGAATTGAAGAGTTGACATTTTGTTCTGATCTCAGTAGAGATGATTGATGCAGTAGACATTTGAGATTTTGACTTCCTATCATTCCCCCTTCATGATAGCACACAATTTCTTTTGAGATGATTAATCTCCTCCATGAGTGGTCTTGGTGGAAATGTTATTTCTGGTACCTGCTTTCTACCACAGAAGCTGAAGGTTCTGGACTTTTTCTCTCCCTATCTTCTAGGTACCTAGACTTGACCAATCTGTCACTTTGTGGGTAGATGGGGGTCTTTGAATGCTGAACATGTGGCACTAGGACTGTTCACCATAGCAGGGCTGGGCTGCTCATACTTGCTCTATGCCGAAGCCTGCAGAGTCCACCTCCCAGCCTTATGGAGTGTCTGTGCTTTCCTTCCATTCTCAAGCCCCCCATCATTTCTGCCAGCCCTATTCTAACTTTCTAAATGGTTTCCTTTTGCTAAAGCTATCCAGAGCTTATTTCTCTTATTTGTAACTGAGGATCATAATTATGCTTTTCATAATTCGTAGAGGTCATCTGATCACTTTATAGCAGTGTTGTGGTTTAATAAAAAGAAAAGAAAATAAAAAAGTGTTAGGAGTGGAAACTTATAGTCCTAATGTCTAGGATGTGGTAGTAGTCAGACAAGTTATTGGAATTGATTCTTTGATCCAGTCAGCATGATGTCTTGGAAAGAGTCAGGAGACTTGTACTTGAGTTCTTTTTATGCAATTAAGTAGCTGTGTAGCCCTGAGCAAAGCCCTTCGCATCCAAAGATCTTGATTTTCTTACCCACAAAATGAGAGACCAGGACTGGAAAAGCTCTAACTTTTCTTTTATTTAAAAGGCCTATGATTCTAAGCATTGCCTGAAGATAAACTCTGTACTGTGTGTGCAAGGCCACTGAGTTGGCTACTGAAGTCTTAAGGCCCCTGGGAACTTACAGTTTTAGTGTGAAGATATCATATAAATTATATAAAGCTGGTACATGATATTTCAAGGCGGAATATAAAAATATGTATTAGGCTGGTCCCAAGGTGAGGAGTTACCTCTATTGATTTTTCACAGTCGGTTATGGATCAAATTCCTTGTTTGACTTTCTCCCCTTCTCACTACTGCACTTGACTAGTCTTAAAAAATATCAAACTCTGTGGCGCTGGATGTGTGCATTGTAGACATTCTGAGCTGGAATCATTGAGAAGGGCCTGAGAGGAGAAGGTGGTCTTTGAATTATGACCAGAGGGACAAGTCATATATATGGCTGATATAAAGGAATAAAGCATCCCAATCTTGGAGGTATGTGGCTGTGAATCCAGAATGTTTCATGCTGAGATCAGCTCATTTTACTTTATTTTATTTTTTTGCCTTAGTGGCGATAATGTTGGGGCCATATTGTGAAGTTCTTGATGACAGAATGAGAAATTTGAGCTTTTTCTTATAGCCAGTAGGGAGCCAATGGCTTCCTCTTCTAAAGCCAGAAAACAGCATGGATGGGTTTGTATTTTTGGAAGATCAATTTAGCACTTCTGCTAAATGAATTGGATCTTGGAGAAACTAGGGGCAGAGATACCAGCTGGAAGTGTGTTGTGATGGCCCATGTACAAGGAAATGTAGCTCTAGGATGGGGCCGAAAACAGAAGCATGGCCATGTGAAGAAGAATCAATGGAATTTGTGAGCTGAAGATAAAGGATAAACATAGAAGACAATTATAATAGATATAAATTCCTATTGATTGGAACATCTCCTTAAAATATAAACAATCAGGTCACTCCTCTACTCAATACATCAATAGCTTCCCATAATATTAGAATTAAACCCAACTTCACAATGGCCCATAAGAAGTAACATGGGGCTCCTGGCTGCCTCTCTGACCTTGTTTCTAGCACCCAAGATCCCTGTGGCACCGTTACATAGGTAACATGGGAGCCTTCTTATCCAAGGACCTTTGCCCTTGTTTTCTGTGTGTTCCCTTTGCCTGAATTGCTCTTCTCCAGTTCATGTGGCATTGCTGTTTCACACACAGGCCTTACTTAGAAGTCATTTCTTCAGAGAGGAATTCCCTGATCAATCTCTGTTAACTGACAGCATCTGTCCCTGTCTATCCCCCTAGCCTGCTTGACATATGTATTCACAGCTGTACTTATGACAATGCAGGCCATATACATTTGCTTATCATCTCTTAAGCCAGTTCAGTGAGGAAGGCTTTGCTTATTTTCCAATACAGTCAGGTACTTTGTAGGTGCTCAGTAAATATGTGGGAATGAATTACTGATTTCTTAATTGCTAGGTGCCAATTAAGTTATCCAAGAAAACAAGAAAATTTGAGGACAGAAAATCCTAATGTTGGTTTTGGTCTTGTGACTGTGAAATGCGATTTTGGTGCCTAGCAGTATAAAGATTTTTCTGTTATTTTGAAAAGGACACTCTTCAACAAATTAACTCCCCACTTCAATAAATAAATAAATAAATCCCTTTAAACATATTTTGATGCTTACAGTAAAAAAAAAAAAAAGTACAATGATTTGATTCTAATCAGAATTAAGAACTTTCAAATAATTTGTTAAATTTACTTTTAGTGGTGCTCAGAGCCTTTAAACAAAGGATTAATTTGAACCAAAGGAGATAAAGGTGAGGCATGTTAATTGAATGTCATATCTGTCCATTTTAATATAAAAACCAATGTCTAAAGTATAGTTATAAAGAATGTGATTTGCCTAACTTACAGGCCAGACTGTGTTCCCCCATGCTGACACCACCTCCACCCCTTCAGTTTCTTGGCAGCCTTGTTCTCTGAAAGGGCCAATTCACTCATCTTTCTGGAGACATTTATGTCATCAAAACTCCCTCACTGTCATGGCAGCAAACAGCACATATATTTCCTTATCACTTAAAATACAAACATATAGAACATCCTCCTGTCAATTTGCAGCATTTAAGTAACAGTCATAGGTACTTGGCATCCCAAGAAGTAAGAGTGGATCTCTTGCTATATTAGTCCAACATAATCAAGTAAAAACAACCTGGCAATGGGTAAAACTCATGAAATTGTGTTGGGAAAGACAAGTTAGAGCAAAGCCCCTCAGGGTGAACAAGATGGTTTCCAGTCATTACAAGTTGTTTTAATCCCTCAGGCCAATGTTGGGCCTGGTGGAACCAGAGACGTGGCTTCTGTGTTTCCTTCACTATCTTGAAGCTGCCAAACACTGCATTTAGGAAAATTGGAAGTGAGGGCTGAGGCTGCATGGAAGAGTTGTGTGTTTGGGGTTTGGTGGGAATTAGAAACCCTAGTCATGTGTCAGGAAGATTCTCAATGAGTCAGATGGATTGCCTGTTTAGATCCCATTCAGAATCCCACAGATGCATAAACTGGGCTGAAAAAATGTAACTCTAGTCCAGTGGTAATATGAAAATAGAGCTGAGAGTCAAGTCCTTAATTTGGAGGGTTTCTATTTTCATTTGAAAAACTAAAGTTCATTATTTTAACATATTCTTAACATCTTCCAAATTAGCCTTCAGCGTACTCTGCCTGGTCTCAATGGAAAAGCTTTGCTGGAGCTTGAGAGAATGCATTCTCTGTGGGGTGCTGGGCAATTACATTCCAAATAACAGCAGGGTTCCTAGTAGGGAAGGCGATCCTATTATTGCTGCTGGAGGATGTGGCCAATCATGGCAGCAGGGGAGGAGGCAGTGGGGGAGAGATGGAGGGAGGAAAGAGAAGTTACTTTTACATCCCATCGAAATATAATGCCATGGGAGTATTTGAAAGATGAATTTCTTTTGAAGTATAAACAAATGTTTGTTAGACTGTAAGCATTTACCTTTAAATATATGACCCTAAAGTGGCACTATTGGAGGTATCAGACTGCAATGTGGAGTGGTAGGGAGATGTTTGCTTCTTCTAGACATTGATTTTATTCTGCAGTTGTTTATGGGCCACATTCATGTTGTCAGGTCCAGAGTTTATTAAAATTTTGTTATAGGAGATGGAGCTTCAGGCTGGGAAGCCATGGGTTCTTGTCGCAGAATTTCCATAAACAACTGCGTGGCATTGTGTAGCTGTCTTGACATCTCTGAGCCTTAGTTTGCCCATTTGCATTAAGCCGGGGCTGGCGGGGAGGGGAGATTTTCAACCTTTTATGAGTGACAGATCCTAATAAGAATGTGATAAAGTTGTGGATTCCTCTTCCTAATGTGTATGTTTATACGAGCTTAGGCAGACAGGTGAAAGGTGGTTCACAGGTCCCTAAAGCCTAGTAAGACCCTGAGGATCATTCTGCTGCCTTCCAAAATTACTGTGGCATCAAAAACAAATGACATACTTGAACCCAAAACAGTTTTATTAATTGTTTATTTGTAACCTGCTGTCTTACAATTGCACTCCCTACTAGATCTTCTTTTTATTATTAGTGAGACTGATTATTTGGTGAATCAGGCAGAAAGGAACGATTCTCAATTACCTGAGGGTCCCAGGGGGCTGATTTCTACAGAAGTTCATTACATATACAATAGGTATGTTACAAAAATAATTAAATGAAGGGCGGCATGCTGGTCTTTTGAGCTACAGTGTTGTGCTCTCTTCGACCTAACTATTGGCTAATATCTGCCTTAGCAGGAGTTGTCTTGTTTACACATTTTCCAACAAGTTAATTGTTTAGCAAAGCGTTTACACATTGATTATAGATTGATTAATGGCCATTGACAAACACATTGCTCTTGAATTTCACTCAATCAGCATTTTCATAGGCTTTACCCCCTGTGGTGAAAGGATGATTTACGTATAAAAGTAACCATTAACCCTAGAATTGGAACACAAACAAAAGATAATTGGAAATCTTGCCAATTTAACTCTTAGTATAAGAAATAAGATCCAGGGGTTAGGAGTCATGTGGGTTTGACTCCTAATCAAATTAGGCAAGTCTCAGCTCTGCCTCTTTCCAGATCTGTGACCTTGGGAACTCTCTAAGCCTGCTTTCTTCATCTGTAGAGTGGGATAACAACAGTATACAACTCAGAGCATTGTGGTGAGGATTAAATGAGGTAATGCATCAAAGGGCTTATCATAGTGCTTGTCAAATGCTAGTTACTATTACCTTTATTATTTTTATTATTATATCTGCAATAATAAAAAAACACATTGACACATCAAAATTATTCAGCAAACAATTAACTCACTACCTGCTACAGGTTTTGCTCCAAAGACACTGTGGATATTACACTATTTCTGCCCTTAAGGACACATACTGAACTGAAATGATTTGCTTGTATATGATCTCCTCTGCATGACAATGAGGCCCTTGAGGGCAGGCACTGTGTCTTATTTAGTTTTCACTTTTAGTTTAATGAGCAACTCTGAAACAAAGGGCTGCTCTTGCCAGTCACTGTAAGCTGCCTACAGAATAATGTCCAAGCTTCCACCCAGCCCTTCATGAGTGGTCTCTGCCTATCTCTCTGCCATCTCTGTTCTCCTTTGTATATTAAGCTCCCTCCAAACTACTCAGTTATAGACTCCTGAATCCAGTAATCTGTTCCGTATCTCCATGACTTGGTACCTATGGTTTCCTTGGTTTGTAATGTCAATAACTTTTCTCCCTTTATTAGTCAGTGAGTGGTTGAGTGGTCTGATATTTATTGTGCAACTACTGTGTGTTATGGGTTGAATTATGTCCACCAGAAAGATACGTTGAAGGGCTAACTTCTGTCACCTAAGAATGTAACCTCATTTGAAAATAGGGTCTTGACAGAGATAATCAACTTAAAATGAGGTCATTAGGGTGACCTCTAATCCACTATGACTGATGTCTTTATGAAAGGGGAAATTTGGACACAGAGACAGGAAGGCAGAGAGAGAAGATGATGTAAAGATTCAGGGAGAATGCCAGTGAAGATGACGGATTGGAGTGATGCTTCTACCAGCTGAGGAACACCTGAGGCACCCAGCAGCTGGGACGATACAAGGAATGATTCTCCAATAGGCTGGAGTCAGCATGACCCTGTCAGCACCTTGATTTTGAGCTTCTAGCCCCTAGAACTGTGAGACAATCAATTTCTTTCTTTTTTTCTTTTTCTTTCTTTCTTTCTTTCTTTCTTTCTTTCTTTCTTTCTTTCTTTCTTTCTTTCTTTCTTTCTTTCTTTCTCTTTCTTTTTTATTTCTTTTTTTTCTTTCTTTTTTTCTTTCTTTTTTTAACACACGGTCTCACTCTTTTGCCCAGGCTGGAGTACAGTGGCATGATCTCAGCTCACTGCAACCACTGCCCCCTGGGCTCAAGTGATCCTCCCACCTCAGTCTCCTGACTAGCTGAGACTATAGGCGCTTGCCAGCACACCCAGCTAATTTTTGTATTTTTTTTTTTGTAGAGACAGGGTTTTGCTATGTTGCCCAGGCTGGTCTTGAACTCCTGAGCTCAAGTGATCCACCTGCCTTTGGCCTCCAAACTACCGGGATTACAGACATGAGCCACCATGCCTGGCCAATTTCTGTTGTTTTAAGCCACTCAGTTTGTCATACTTTGTTATGGAAGCCCTAGGAAACTATTATATGCCATATACTAGAACCAGGTAAAAATGCAGAACCATACGCTTAAAATTATCCTCTAGATTTGTATTAGGTTAGTGCAAAAGTAATCACAGTTTTTGCTATTTTAATGGGAAAAAGCTCAATGACTTTTGCACCAACCCAATACCTCTCTTCTCTTATGTGTGAATGAGGGATGATGGCATACAACTTCTTTGCTTCTGTCAAGGGGCTGTGCATATATTGGGCACACAGCACATACTAATGTATGGAGAAGCAACATTGGGCTGTGAAACAAGCTCTGATTAGAAGCTACTAGTAGCTAAAAAGCTGAGTATTTCTAGTTCCCAGTTTTTAATCCATCAAAAAAAATGGCTGGGCCATATGGTTTCTTCCAGATTCCTTTTGAATAAAACATTCTATGATCCCATGTTCTGGGTCAAGCATTTTGAAGTAGTGTAGTTTTCTTTTTAACATTTTATGTTGAAGTAATTGTATATTCACATATAGTTGTAAGAAATGATACACAGAGATCCTGTGATCCCTTTACCCAGTTTCTCTAAATAGTAACATCTTTCAGAGTTGTAGTAATTGTGCAGTTTTTAATATAAGCTGTACTTCTTGGAATGAAATGCTGAAGACATTTTTGACAGGCAGTTACATTTACCTATGAGGCTTAAACAAGATATTCAAATCCGGCCTCTGATCATCTCTATGATAAAATTCTTGGCCTGTTTGCTTTTTATTGACCATTTCACCCATTGGCCTTTGTCCCACTTAATTTTGCTTAGATCAGGGTGATTTTAAGAAGGAAGGTATTTGTCACTTTTTTGCCACTTTCTAGAAAAATGTGCCTGACAACCAAGGTACGTATTCTCATGATGGTCTGCTGCCTTTATAATAATAACATAATGATAATATTAACAGAAAAAAAATTAGGATTTTTTTGAACTCATAGTATATGTCAGGCTAGCTTTGGGCTAAGTGCTTGAGAATAATTATCTTATTAATCCTTAAGATGGACACATGGCTCATGCCTATAGTCCCAGAACTTTGGGAGGTGGAGGCAGGAGGATTGCTTGAGCCCAGAGGCCTGAGGCTGCACAGTGAGGCATGTTCACACCACTACACTCCAACCTGGGTGACACAGTGAGACCATATCTCAAAAAAAAAAAAAAAAAAAAAAAATCAGTCTTGTAATGGATTTCACATCCATTTTACAGATGTGAAAACTGAGGCCAAGGGTTCTAATGAATGACTATAACTTGGATTAGAACATGGATCTATCTGGCTCCAGAATGTGACTTAAACTGCCATGCCACAGTGACAATGGGTAAAAGCTAACTCATTCACAATCATTATCATTTAATTAAGTTTTCAAGCTGAGTCCAAGACATTTCATTAAGTTCTGCCCTTTATAGACAACTTTTGCATTGTGATTGCACAGGCACAGTGGTACTTCTTTCCTGCCAATGCCCTCAGTGAGGAGCAGACAAAAGCCCCTCCTGGTTAGATACAAGACTTTGAACTCTGCAGTTAATCCTGGGGATGAGGGAAGGGGAGAAGGGAAGGGGTGAGTGAATAGTATTGGCAACGTCATTCCTTTCTTCACCTTGGACTTGGATCTGATCCACAGTGTTACTTCCCTTTTCAGAATGGGAAGAAAGTTTCCATCTGACTTCACTCTCGCTGGTATTCTATCTTGCCAAGCAAGGGGCCATTTCCTTCAGAGGTCATACAAAGGAACCCCAAAACATGTGCAGTAGGCTTGTGTCTAAATTATTTATTTGGTTTGTGCTATCTAGTGTTAATGACGTTGCTTGTTAAAAACACCATAAAATGACTCATAGGGTGGTGTGCTGTTAAGACTCGACTCATGCTAATTAGTTACTTTTATTTTATTTATCAACATGGTTCAGAACTGGGGCAAAAGTCAACCCACTTTAAAATGGTTGTGTTGTTTTTCCTCTTGACATTTACATTTTTAAACCTTTATTCATTTGCTCCAGGGTAATTCACAGACCTGTCCCTCTTCTTCGACCTTCTTGATAACTTTTATTTGGTCTTTTGTAATCATTTCTTATTATTTAGCCCGGTCATATTTATATACATTAGATACGTAACATTTCTGTGTATCTTATCCTCATGGCTCTAAAAGAAACTATAATGACCAGGTTCTGTTCCACAGTCCATGTCCAACATAGCTTTAATTTAAAACACAAATGATGAGATGTCAGAATGTGTCATCTGGGCCAACGTGGCATTACCAGTACCCTCTGCGGACTCTTTGGGGAGATCTCTACCGTGTCTTTTCCTGTGTTCCTCATTTCCATGGATGAAAGGAACCCCAAGATGGAAGAAGGTTATCTCTGAGGTCTAATGCATGAAGAATCAGCAGCCACTAACTCTGCAGTATGAACTGATTAATGATTAACTAGCATGGCCTAGCTGCCTTGGAGGAAGTGAGACACAGGGAGGTACCGCTTGGAGAAACAGAGAAAGGGAGTCAAAAGCCTCTCATATCACCTCTCCATCCTGCCAAGAGTGGGTGCTAGCCCCAACAGCCCAACGTGAACATCTTCTCAGCTACCTCTCAGCTTAATTTTTTCATCCTAAGTGACTCCATTACTATAATATTCTTGGAATTTGACACCTTGCTTCACAACGCATCTATGGGAAAAAAAAGTCTGTGTTAACAAAGGCGTATCTACTGCTTGGGTAGCTGAGACTGGGCCTGGAATTATTCAGAGCCAATCACTTCCTTATTCAACTGCAGAGTAAATGCAAGCCCGCCCTAGAAGTCTTGTTTTGTTTTGTACCTGCACCAGGTAAACAGGATGGTTGGTTTGAACTATATTTCTAAAGGTACAGAGGACTGTATTCGAAAACTCAGGTATCTCCTTAGGATTGTGCTGTAAGCATTCATTACAATTAACTCTTCTGTCAAACATATAAAATACTCATATTGCCTATGGAAAACATAAAATTCCTTTAATTTGTTAAAGTGTTAAAGTAAGACAGATGCTCCATTTGTAAATATTAAAGAAAAACCCCAGATCAGGTTTGGAGTTGAATCTACTTTTATTTGATAACCTACAGCTCTTATCTGGAGAATAGATTCAGCAAAGAAATAATTAGAAGATACCTTGCCCCCAAAATATCAGTACCACTTTCTTGATTATGACAGACACAAGATAATTTACACAGTGCAATGCATAAAGCTTACTAATGGTTATTTACTTAGATGTGCAAAATACAAAAGGCTCAGGTTAAAGCAATGGTGATGAATCATTTATGAGATATTATCTACTGAGATGGATTGGGTCCATCTGTCATAGCTGGAAAGTTTTTTGTTGTTTATATATAACTTCATTTAATTTTGTTTACAGTGTTCAGAATGAAAGAAGAATTAGGGCAGATAAGCAAGGGATTTTTCAACCCACAGATAGCTCACAGATGAGGAATTAGCAGTTTCCATTTAAAAGTCAAGTGCTATCCATGCATCCTGGAGAAAGCATAAAGTCATAAAGCTCTAAAGAGCAGTATCACACAGTGCAAATCCTGTTGTGGTCCGTTGATGTTCCAAGGGATGCAAAGTCTGTCTTCTTTCGTTTTTCCATTCATCCCATCTGGGAGTTGTTATTTTCTTCCCTTAGAGGAGACCCAGGGCTGTTGCATGGGATGCACTGTGGGAACTGGAAATTCTGAGAATCATGGAAGTAAAAACTTCCTGTGTCCAACGTTAAATCCACGAAATTAGACTACTGTTAGGGCTGCCCACCATCAGGTTCGAACTGACTTTTGGATTGAGGCTCAGAGCATCTGCTTAGAGAGCAAGCTGGTTACTGCAGGATATCCCTCTGATTTTCAGTGCAAGAGGGAATGTGCCTGAGAGAGTGGGAACCTGCTGGCACACATGGACTGGTACAGGTTGGTACTAGAGTCTGAAGGTACAAAAGGTTGAAGCATCATATGTTCTCATTTGAATCCCCTTAAACGTTCAGTATCTCTTCAAATAATTTGTCATTATTAAAGTCAGAGGCCTTCTCATATTTCTCTTTATTCTCTGTAGGTTTGGTTGGATATATAATAAATTCTCCGTCAATATTAGCCAGTTCTGTTTTTTAAAGTGGCAATTTAAATTAGCTTTTTCCTAAAAGTTTCATTGTAGAATGTCTGGAAGAAGTTATTTATTGGGTAGTTGATTAGCAAACAATGGGGCCGAGGCATGTCCAGTCTTCTCTCTGTATCTTGTCCACGGCTATTGCTGATTATATGGATGTGAAAGAGGGAGTATGACTAGCTTATAGCAAATGTATCTTGCAACTGGAAAAATAGCCTTCAGTGCGCGTTGAACTATTTCTTCTTCACATTTGGGAGATTAAACGATGGGTACCTGGTATGTGGATAGCCCTTAGGAACCATGTAGGGAATGATGAAGAGATCAGAAGATATGGGCACCACCTTTTACAGAAGGAAAACACAACAGACTGCTGTATGTTTCAAATTAATACAGAGGCACATGCAATTTTCCATCAGCAACTGAGGAGAAACAGACATGTGTCCTGAGAAATTGGGGAATGATAAGAGCTCAAGCCAGGGGTCCAAAAGGAATGACTACCTCACAGTGGTCTGAGTGCTAGTGCTGCTGGAGCCAAATGAGAGCAGTGAGAATGCTCTCGATCTCTGTCAAGAGGTAGGGATGTGATTTCATGATATTCCAGGTGGGAGGAAAGGCATGTAGTAAAGGTGTCAAGAAAGTAGGGGAGATGTATGACAGAGGATAAGAAGTTTGAGTCTGTAGGAGCAGAAATGAGGAAGAAAAGCGTATGGAGTCAGGGGATAAGTTTAACGAGGAGATGGGGCGATGAGACAGCTGGTTTGATGTGCAAAGGTCAGATGGCTTTATCATAACTCCAAAATTGCAGATTAGCAAAGGAATCTAAATCCGAAACCGCCTCACAACTCCTTTTGTTTTTGGAATGGGATTGTAAAACTTGAGCCCTTGAACAGTTGTATCTGTGTTTTAAATTTTTTAAGTAAGAGGGAAATTTGACCTCAGTATCAGGCCTAGGAATGATGAATATTTAAAACTTTGTCTCTCCATTTTCTGCTGGGTGGGCTGCACTCAGAGGTCTTGCCACATTCCCCTCCATGGTAGATATACACGAGGATGTAGGGGAGAAAATGATGCCTTGTGACGTTAAATAAAAAGTAAAAGGCTTTTTTTCTGAGTATTGATGGGTCTAAGCAGATTGAAAAGACACAGTCTTTACCACAAAAATCTTGTCCTGAGAAATACACAGGCATCAGTATAATTAGTGGTAGAAAGTGATCCACATTCCATGAAAAGTAGTGAGGGAATCCTGAAGTCGGGCAAATGCCTTGTAAGAAAATGAACCTAAAAAATGTATTTCTAAAACCAAGGTTCAAGTGCCCACTCGGATAGTTGAAAATCACTGTTTTGGGAGACCACTGGAAGAAATTTGGAATGGACACTTCACAATATTCTGAAACTCTCTATTCTTACAAGATCAACCACTTGGTAAGAAGATGGGTTTTATACGAGCCTCTCATGAAGGGAGACATCTATTATGGAAAGGGAGATTTCCAGTTTGGGCCACTTAAAAACTCAACAAAGAGTGAGGCATATTAATAAGAAATAATGAGGCATTTTGGGTTCTCTGGAACTATGAGTTTTTGAGGAATGAGTTATTTGTCTTTTGATGGTGGTGGTGTGGGCAGTGAGGTGTGTTCCATCCAGCTTTTACATAGGACTTGTTTGGGGGAATAAGGATTTAGAGATTTATTTTGGGGAAAATAGCATATGTATATCCTGTGAAGGTTAAAGAAGAAGGCTTTTTTTTTGGCTGCTGTGATATTAATTATTGTGATGATAACTTTCTGTAGCGGGGGTGTGTCTCCTTTTCCATCTTTTAAAAAGCCCTCAGCTGTGCTGACAGAAAGATGTACGGGGCCACCTGTGGTGGCCATTTAGGTGACGTCTTTACTCAAAAAATCCCTCCTCTGCCATAGTGCACCTGGGACCCACCATTAATGCCTTAGTCAATCTTTCGGATTGAGGCCTTGAAACCTATGTCAAATTACATGTGTTACCTGAAAGACTACATTAGTTAGGCTGTATCCAGCTATAAGAATTAAAACCTATCTAACTATGGCTTCAAGCAAATAATATTTATTGTTTATAAAGACTTGGAAGTTAGGCTACTTGATTCATGGTTTACCTGTTCAGAGTATCTATAAGGGCTTTCCCCGTGTTTCTGAATTATCATCCTCATGATATTGGCTTTTATCTTTATAACAGTCATCTCATGATTGCAAAATAGTGGTCATGGCTTCAAGCCTTATGTCTTCATATCATGTCAAAGCCAGGAAACCAAGCAGTGAGAGCCAAAGGGATTTCCTCTTGGGGGTGGAATTAGTCATACACAAGGGAGACTGGAAAGTTGAGTATATGAAAAAAGAAAATGACCCAGGACAATCACAATTCATTCCCCAAACTGGAATCCTGTCTTCAGGAAGAAGGGAGAATGGCTGTTGGATATGTCTCTATGAGAAGGATGTGTTCTCTGTCATTCATGGGCAGAATTAGGAAATGGATAGGTGAGAATTATGAAATTCTGCCGATGTTTCTGAAGGACCTGGGACATCATGCTACGGGAATGAGAGGACATTTGGACAGGGAAGAGAGAGAAGCAGGAACTGAGATTGAAGAGGTTGAATTCAGTGTTTTTAAAGGTCCCTTCTTGTTCTCACACTGTGGTTTGAAAAAGTGGAGAGGCACCAAATATTTATTTTCTACTTTCTCATTTAGTCAGTGCCTTGTTGTGGATATTAATCTGTGATCTCTACAGTTATTTAGGAATAATTGGTAGACGTTCCTTCTTGACAGCTCATTTTGGGCCCCTGTTTCCAGGAGCCATAAGGGTATATCCTGAGAAGAACATATTCCTCGTATTTTATTGATATCTTGGCAGTCATGAAAGCTAGGAAGTATATTTTCAGGCTGTCTATAGTAAAACATGGGGCTTCAGGTTTCACTGGGTCAGGGAGTCTAGGTTCCAGCCAGCAGCCATGCCCTGAAGACCTTCCCCTGTGGTAGGGAGACAGTCCGACTTCAGGGTGCCCATCCATTCTGCCTAATTTCTATTTACAACAACCAAATCTCATGCAAAGAAATGTAAGTCAAGGGCAGGTCATCTTCTCTGTTTGTTTCTTTATCTATTCAGTGGGAAATCTTGCTGTAATTACTTCAAAAGGTTGTTGTGAGAAGAAAATGAGATAATGTATGAGATGGTTCCTTTAGAAGCCGTATATGTATGGATGTGGATGGCATAATTATCATCTCGCTGCTGCTGACTCAGAGTCCACAGAACTAGACAGCGATGCGTCTGAGGTGCCACTGTCTACTAGCACAATTTAAATGCTCACCTCTGTTTTGTTTACTCTTAGCTTTCATTTCTTTTTTCCATTTTGGCCTCAAATGTTTCCCTCTGCCTCCAGGTTTTATGAGCACTGGAAAAAATTTGGACAATCTAGATTCATTTCTGATTTTTTTCAAAAGGACACTTTTTGTTGGCATCTATTAGCAATTTCATCTACAGCCATGGGAAAGAATCATTGATATTATCTCATGGGAAATCATGGTCAGGAAGGTTAAATAATTATAAGATGTCAAAGAGTATGATCTTGCAGGTGAAGGAGTAATATCCTAGCAAAGATAATTTTGTTATATAAAACATATGTAAATTTTAAAAATTGCCCCCTAGCAAAGCTAGCAGAGAGCTGGAAAGGAAATAAGCATATGTGTGATGGTATGTGTGAATGTATGCATTGGAAAGGGCATTGGAAAGGGCATTGGAAAAGGGCATGCCAAGTGTTCAATAATATGAGAGAAATTAAGCAAATTGTACCACATCCACTTAATAGAATATTATGCAGCTTTTAAAGGTGATATTTATAAAGATTATTTACCAAAATGGAAAATGCTTATTTTGTAATGTTAAATGAAAAAAGTAAGATATGAAATTTTATAAATGCTTTAATCACAACTATGTTAAGTATGCATCAGAAATACTGCAAAGCAATATATCAACATTCTAATAGTGTGATTGTATTATGGATACTTTTTGTTTCCTTTTTCGAAGCAAGTTTTATTACATTTATCATAAACGGTTTTTAGTTAATTTTACAGATTTTTTAAAAAAGAAAAGACAATGCTACTAAACAGCAGGTGTTTCATTCAGGGTTCCAGCAGAAAACAGATGGCATACTAAAACTGAGATCATTTGAAGAGGGTTTAATGAAGAGACTATGTTCAAAGGTAGAAGCAAGTTAGTGATGTGACGTGGGGCTGGAAACATGGGGGTCTGGAACTCTACAGGACAACCCCTGGAGAGTGCTGTCATGAGAGAAATTATGATACTTGGTTAAGGAATGAAGGTGGCAGAGAGAGGTGACACCACAAGGAGGAGCCAAGGGGATAAATTTTCCAACCTCTTTATCTTCTGTCTCTCTGTTGTCCTACCAGGTGACTCATTAGCCAAACCCAGTCAGCCAAAGGGTGGTCATGATGCTGTCCATGCAGGTCTCCCAGGACAGAGAGCTGGATGGAGAAAGGTGGAGTCTGTTTTAGGACAAGTAAACTGAAGCTATCTAGAATAGCAGGACACACAGGAGAATGGCTTGTCCTACTAGCCTGCTAACTGGTCATAGGGCTGGCCTCAAAATTCATTTGCTGACCGCATTCCCCTCAAACAGATGACCATAACAGGCTTCTGGGCTAGAATCTCTGGACTGGTATCCCATAGACAGAGCCATTTGTGGACCAGTTCTGGGACCTCTGATATCTATGAAGCACACTCAAGAATTGGACACATAAAGTAAGCGTGGCTTGGTTCCATTAGAAAAACAGGACAATTGCCTCCTAGAAGGCAGGAAAAGAAGTGGAATGGAATGCTGTAAAACCCAAGGGAAAAGAAAGTTTTGGGGAGGTGGATGTTCGATGGTCAGGAATGTTAAATGTGGTAAGGGCCAAGTGGGATGAGGGCTGAAAATAAGTCGCATATGACAATCTCCCCATCTGTTTTTAAATAGAGGATACAGGGTGAATAGGTCTAATATACTTTTTGGGTAGATTTGCTTTTTGTTTTTACCCTGAGCCTAGATTTTGAACTCCACAGATGCTAATTAAAATTTTATTATTTTTATTTTGGATATAGTCTTGAATTTCCATCACAACCTTGTTTTCTTTCAGCCTCCTTTGGCATTTTTGCCTTGAAAGGGTTGTCTTTGATTGAACTTGATAAGTTATATATTGGCTTTGTGAATGTGTCTATTGTTTAAGGTTATATATTTTGGTTTTTGTGTTTATAAGGGAATGAGACCCAAGCTGCTGAGAATCATTCCATTCACATATGTAGACAGGAAACAGCATGTATATTAACAAACTGATTGGAATAGGAGTTATATCTCATACTCTGAAACATTTGACTTGGGAGTTATCAGGCATTAAGCTGTTACCATATTAGAGAACAGTAAAAAGGCAAATTTAGGAAATTCCTAAAAAGATGATTTCTTCTGTGATCTGATGATGGTACAGTAAATTCTTAGTTTCAGAGTATAGATGCCATTTCAAGTTAAGTATATGCAATTTAAATTAAAGATGCTCAGATGTTAGCTGGCTGCCACAGCATATTGGCAACAGCATGTGTTTGAACTAGAGCAGATAATTCAAATGGCTTGTTATCCACTTACATTCTAATCATCTGTGAGGTGGCTTCTCTCTGGGCAGGCTCAGCATGCTCTCAGGGGAGATTTTACAGCTTCTGAACTTCTGACTGCTGTGACTCAGCCCATCCTACCCAGTTTCTGGACTGCTGTAGCTATCTCTCTTTATGGGCAAAGCCCAACTTTTCTTTGGGTTTTAATTCTCATGTTTGCAGGCAGTGGATCCTGAGCCCGTTTCCTGGCTGTTTCAGTTACTAGTGCTGCATAACAAATCACCCCAAAATTTAATGACCTAAGACAATAACAAGCATTTTATTGTCTGTCATTGTTCTGAGGGTTGATTGGATCCATTTAGATGGTTCTCTCTTACAGTGTCTCATATAATTGGAGTCAGAATGTGGCTGGAGCTGGAGTTATCCTGAAGGCTTCCTTGTTTGTATGGCTGGTAGTTGAAGCTAGCTGTCAGCTGAGACCTTGGCTAAGGATATGGGCCAGAACACCTATATGTGGCATCTCTATGTCCCTGCTTGGCTTCCTCAGCCTGGTTTCAAGTGTAAATGTCCTAGATACACCAGACAGAAGTAGTATCACCCTTATGACCTAGCCTTGGGAGTTACACAGTCTCACTTTTATTATAGTCTCAGGCCTGCCTAGATTTAAGGGGAGGAAACACAGGTTCACTTTTTGATGGGAAGAGCATCAGTGTCATATTATGAGAAGAACATGTGGAATGGGAGATTATATTGTACCATCTTGGAAAATACAATCTGCCTTACTGGAGATTTTTCTATAGACATATCCCTAGGTGAGTCTGTGAAGCTGCAAAGCCACTTATCCATTTTAGATGCCTCTTTGCTTTTAGCAAGCTTTTCCTCTTAACTTGTAGGTTTCCCTGGGGAGCCAAGATTTCATCTTGCCCTGAGCCTGCAACTTGGTACACTTAAGCAAGGATCTGTGATCAAGACCTTTCCTCTGGATATTGCCTCACCAAAACTTGCCTTTTCTTGGCATTCAGGGCCCAAGATCCACTCTGTCTTCCTTATAAATGGCCAAAATGTGGCTACCTATCCAAAGGAGCTATGAAGGCTTATATTAGGTGGGCCAGCTAGCCTTGTGTAGAGCATCCTGACCTATTTTTATAATCCAATAAACTTATATTATCATTAAGTTCTATTCCAAGCTTTCTGCTGGGTGCTGGAAATACATATATGATCAAGATATGGATTTTACTCTAAAGGTGCTCACATGAAAATCAGTGGCCAGAATGCCCATAGTAACTACTGCTTTGAGTTAAACATTAACAGCAGGTAGTTAAGTGGAAACCAGTGATATTTAGGAACTAACATGCTAAACCATTTTTAATTTGTTGACTTCTTGGTGTGAACCTGCTTATTCTATAAACCAGTAAACATCAAGACCCTGAGGAAATGGAATGTCAGATGTATAAACTTTGACAGAAGAAAAGGGAGGTAAGAAAATGTCCTAACTTGGTGGAGGGAAAAATTAAATGAGCTGCTGGGAGAGCCACTGATATACTTTCTCTACCATCTAGCTTTTTGGTACAGTTGAAAGACCGTAGACCTTAGTGGTTAACTTCGTGGACTCTGGGACCAGACTGCCTTGATTCGCATCTTTGCTCCACTGCTTACTAATTATATAGTCTTTGGTAAGTTTCTTATTTTTTTTATATGGCTCATTTTCATCATTTGTAAAGTGGGGATAATAAGAGTAAGTATCTCATAGATTTTCTCTGAACATTAGTCAAACAAAATACTGGCCAAATGCTTAGACCAGTGCCCAGCACACAGAAGACTGTCTTCTAGGCTTGTTAAATAAGCAAGTGGATTACTTTGTCTTAAATATTTTGTATTCTGTTGTCAAAGTAACTAGAGAATTGATATATCCCTGGATTGGTGATGTCAGGCAGTGTTTGTTTTTTGTTTTGTTTTGTTCTTTTTTTTTTTGTAGGATCACTTCCCTTCTCTCATCTGTTTACAGTACATCTTGGTATACCTCTTTATCACCTTGTGGTCATACATTTAGGGAATCTGATTCTTTTGTTTCTAGATTTCTCTTCTTGAATTTTCTTTAATATGATTGGGAAATAGTGAGGGGTGCAATAGGCTTTCTGTTCTGGGAACTCATCAATTTAATGTAATTCTATTTGACAGTTTTATATTCTTCTATTCTTCTACTCTCTGCCAGTTAACCTATCTGCAAGGTGAAATTCTTAAACAAATTGTCTACCCAAAGCACTGCTCTGTAAAATAGATGATGTACCTGAAGTGGATGTGAGCTATTGAGTCATATGAATGGTCAAGGTTGGAGAGGGCATTGGGTGTACCTATTTAAAAGGATAATATGAACGAAAACTGGACAAAATGTTTAGGTGATCTTCTTTGTAGTGATATCTCAGAACTGTTTAAAACACTTGTGCTGTGCCTTCGCTTGGAAATGTGGATGATATTTTTGCCATGAGAACTTAACCCTGCCCCTGCTTGGAACCTTGGAAAGATGGGAAGTCCATTTGCTTCTCATATTGTAGAAGATCTACTTCCTTGAGGCCAGGGGAGACCTGTGATTGTTAGCCCAGATAGGGCATCAGAATCACTAGTGGGGCTTTCAAATATTTCACAGTGCTCACTAGTCCCTGAAATTCTGATGGATTAGGACTGGGGTGGGTCTATTGCTTCTTATTCATGCATTTTTCTTCAAATGCCTATCTGGATGTTCAAAATCAGTGGAGTAGACATGTAAGGTAAAGAGCAATAATTAATCCATATTATATCGTATCAGTACAAACACTGGCATCTTGCACATATCTGATTACATGATTATCATGCTGTAGATTTTGCAAGCTCTTTGAAAACATGCCTTTAGGTCTCGGGTTATTGCCATTTTCAGGCTGGAGTTTATGAGGCTGGAGACCTTGGAGATGACCAATGGAGGGTCATCTCTTCAGTAGCTAAATCATTATGACTTAGATTAAGAATAGTAGAAGTATTTTTTAGCATCATTACTGACTTGCAAGTGGACTGAAAGAATTAAAGATGCACAGAAAAACATCTTTACCCCTTAATTAAAAAGAAGCCCTTTTGGATCCAAGGAAATAGGAAAATAAAACTAACATCCTGGAAAGTATAATGGGAGAATGTTAAATGATGTCTGCCAAAATCTCTCCTTGCGTTACTCCACTTGTGATGCCAAAGGCCAATTACAACTTGTTTTGTGGTAAGGGATGAGTCTGATTTAGACAATAGAAGATTATAGCAGAATGCTGAGAATTTTCACAATTAAAAAAAGCAATGTTTCCAGGTATTTGCAATGCAACAGAATTCTTCTCTCCAAAGGTTTAAACTTGTACACTTTATACAATGCCGTCTTTGTTTCTTTTCTTCTTCTCCTTTTCTCTCTGTGTCTTTCTCCTTGCCTCTCTGTCTCTGTCTCTCTCTCTTTTTAGTTCCCTGATTGGTTGCTAAATTCCTTTAAAGTTCTAAGCTATATATCATTAAGGACTGATAGGAAAAAACAACATTGAAAATGGTTTTGATTCTGGTTAGAAAAATAACCCTGGAGAAGATGTTTTACCAAATAATATTGCTGTTTTGCAGAAGATTCAGTTTTGTCTTTTGTCTGCTCAAGTTCTTGTGCACCTTTCCCAATGCAAAAGGAAATAAATACACTTCTCTTAAGTATCATTCCTCCAAGGAGATTATGTTGGTTTAAATGAAGGAGGCAACTGTGGCTGAATTATATTTCTCGGCATCATTTGTGTGATACAAAGATGTTCCCTCCCTTGTAGAGGATGTAAAGGAAGTGGCAGACTGTGTTTCCCTCTAGATCAGGCCAGCCAGGCTCTTACTGTATCCATGACAGTCTTCTTTCATGACTATACTAGGAATACCCCTTTCTTAGGATCCTGTCCTAATCCCTGTGGCCTACTAAGATAAGAACATACCAAGTTGTCCTTCTCCTATGTTCATTTCTGGGATTGAAGTTGGAATAGGGCTAAGAGTTATGTTTCTAAACTTTATCTAAATGGCTCTTGAGTGGTAGCCTGATTTTTCTTCCTAAACCACAAAATGAAATTACTTCTCAGTTGTTTTCTTCTTGTCTGCTGAACATAGTTCTAATGAAGTTCTCCAATAAACAATCAACAAAGAAGATTACAGTAGAATATAGTGTATATAGTGACCTCCTTCAAATGAATTACCCTCATTCTTCTTGCTCTTTACGTTTCTCCAATATTATCATCTCCTTGAGAACTGGGACTGTGTCTTGCTCATTTTTGTATAATATTCTATATAATGTTCAATAATATTTATTGTAATGGAAGTTTCACAAGGTTCCACAAGATCAGTTGCTTTTGGAATCCTGCTAATTCTGCCCTTCCTTCCTTCCTTCTTTCCTTCCTTCCTTCCTTCCTTCCTTCCTGTCTCTAAGGGTTTAACTGGCAGTTTACCTGGACCAGTGTAGTTTAGATTCACCTTGAGAGCAGATCACCATCTGTGCCCTCTGAGCAAAAACTAGACCCAGATGAGGAAAGAGTTGATTAAAGTTGTTACTGGACAGATAAAGCTTCAAATCATTTGCTAAGTCATTTCACAGCACATGAAAAATGTTTGCAGTTTTCTTTTCAACCTCCAGCCTGACACATGAGCGCACTTAAAGTCATTAGTGTATCACTGACACGCTCTTTTTCAAGCACTTTAAACTGTGATAATGTTCCAGTGGAAGAAGTGGGAATTTGACTCATGGCTCATTAGTTGTCTTATTACAACATGCATGTTATCATAATCTGCTTTTGCCAAGTGTGTTGTTTGACTTTTTGTCCAGGAATTCCTCTCATGTCCCACCATGTCACCAGTGGGATATGACAACTCTGCTGAATTTTGCTAAGAGGGTAAACAAACTTGCTCTCCCTACAGATGGGTCATGGGTCGGTACACAGGGTGCACAAAGCAGCCTAAGGTAGCTAGCTGAAGAATTTAGAAGAGGACGTAATTGAAAACAAAAACAACTGGCTTTTAGTGTTGTCTTGCTACTTTACTAATTACTTAACTGTTACAATTCCTCTATGACTTTTCTTCCACATCTTTACTTCTCACAGAAAAGACAATCAGAAAACTTTTTTTTTTTTAAAAAGATGGACTGTGACATGTAGCACGGGAATTGTTGAGAGTAGCATTTCCGCCTAGATTTCTTGAATGTAAACTTCCTTTTCCACTGATTGAAGAACTGTTGATTTTTTCTGCTGTGGGATGTAAGCAAGGAGCATATTGCCCTAAAGGGAGACTTAGGTGATGAGCTAACTCGTTTCCCAGAATTCCATAGACTATATCATCATATCCCACTCTAAAATTCTCTCATCGTCTTCTTCAGAGGGAGAGGCTGGGGAGAGATGACTCTAGCCTAGGATGTGGATTGAGTCCCTGAGATTTATAATAATCAAAATATTAATGAAGTAGTCAATACAAATGCTGTTTGTGTAGAATGCCTAAGTAACCGGTTGTGTAATATATCAGGAAGAGATCCAGAGATGAGCAGAGGCAGAGCATAATAAATCAGGTCATTTGTTTTGCAATAATGGAATGATAATTGTGATAATTTCAGAAGTCACTATCATCCTGCAGTGTGAAAGAATCTTTTTGCTGGCTTCCCATTGTTTAAATATTCATGTGATGTCTATGAGTGACTTCCTGCTGAGAAAAATCTTTGCATATCTCTGGCTGGCACAAGAACTAGAAATTGTGCTTTGCTTTAGCCTGGGAAGGTTTTGCAGGAACCTAAGCGCTCTCATGGTTTAGGGGGAATGTTCCTCAAACAACAATTCCTTCAGTGAAATAAAGGCCCATGTTACTGAATTATTTTCCAAATGCCTTCTCCTAGCCAGCAGCTGTGTGAATTTATAGGCACTCACCTCTGCCCTTTTGCACTGAATGATGAGGCAGAGGCAAAAATAACCATGCTAGCTTGTAACACAGTTATGCTATAGAAATATAAACATAGCTAATGACCCCAGAGAAGAAAATCCACAGTTGCTGTCACCTGCGCTTGCCTTCCCTCCTTCCCTCCCCCAGCTCTCCGCTTTCTGTTCTTGGTATGGATGAATGAGGCTGTTTTAATTGAGCTATCTAAATTTGGCAGGCCATACATCCCACTGTCTCATATCCCAGGACTTAGGTCCACCTGTTGCCATTATCCCCCCAACTCACACAGTGGGAGGTAGACAACACATGCTTGCAAATTCCTTTTCAGTATAAAACCCCAAAAGAATGGCAGTGAAGCTTTTAGAATTACTTGAGTAGCGCAATGAATATGGATGTGGGTTTTTGCAATGGGGGTCATTTTAGAATGAATAATATTGTATAATTGCTTTGAGTAAATTGTATCATCAGTATGTATATTAGTTTGTATATAGACAGTGTATATTAGAATGTACTAGGATTGGTATTCTGAAGGTGTTTAGAGTTTCCACATTAGGCAAAATTCTCAAGTGACTGACTGAGGGGAAAATAGTAACGATAAAGAGGCAACAGCCCTTTTCTAAGAACTCAAGTGCTATGTGTTCATTGTTTTGTTAATCCTCCTAATTCTTATCTAGCATTAGGAAAGAATCACAATTCTCTTTTAAGGAGAAAAAAAAAAAAAAAACAGGGGCAGATGGAAGAAAAGTGCAAGCCCAGGATTTTACAAGAATTAAAGGTAGAGCCAGCATCTCTTTATCTCTGATAGAATTCTGACTGCCAACTGAGTTTCCTTCCTTTAAGAGTTAATGGCCTCTAATGGCAGTTTGATTTGGAGGTGATTATGCATCTAAACTACCTGATTAAAAAATACGTTTCCAAATGTGGCTGATTACCTATTTACATATTGCTAGGGTTTAGGTGAAATTGTGAAGTTTAGTTGGGTGGTGATTTTCTGAGAAACTCTGCTATGTGCTGAAGTGAATTCTGTTTTTAGCTTCATGATTAGATTGGGCATCAGTTAATGTTTAAATTGATAGTCATTTTCCCACTAAGTTAAAGGAACCAGTCCTGCATATATTCTTTCAATCAAGATAAAAGCAATGACAGCCTTTTCTGGGTTGGGCGGAGGCTGGTTGGTTGGGGCTGCGTAGGGGGAGGGCTCTGGTAAAATCATCAAGACCAAGGTGAAATCCACAGCATTTGTTTAGCACAGATCTATAGATTACAGTGAGCTGTACAATGACATTTGGATCCACTTAATAGACTGCCCTCTGGTATTTTAGAGACTAGTGCCAGCCAATCACACCAGGGTGGGATAGTCCTAGAGAGGATCAAGACACTTAAAATGGCAAATAAATTGAATAACAATGCAGGAATGAAGTAACCTTACATATACAAAGAAGGGTTGCTAGGTAACAAGTGAGGGGGTGTCATGGCTTCAGATCAGAGAGGGCTGGTTAGAAAATAAAATGACATCCTCTCTTCTAATTAGTCCTCCTTCCCAATCACATGCATCAAGATAATCTTGTGGTTTGGGGCCTTAGCCTAGTTTGCAAAGCCCAGTGCTTTATTCTCTTTCTTTCACAGAGCCGTTTTCCTTTCTGTGCTTTAGGCTTGATTCATTGGCTGCTGTTTCATCCTGGCTGACTATAGCAAAGCCAGTTAGCTACAAGGCACCGTGTTTGGTGGTGTCAACTCACCAGACCCAGTTCTCTAAGCAAATGTTTGCAATTTGATGAAAGACAAAGAAGGCATATTTATCTGTATAGATAGAGAAGCAGAGCTAGCCATGCAGTTAAGTCCTTACAAAGAACTCGATGGATGAATTCTCTAAATTAGAGTTTTTTTAGCTGCACATAATTTTTAGAGGAAAAAAGAAGATAATTCAATATGCAAATGTTAGTAAAAACAAACACCTTTACGCTATATTAAAAGAATTCTTAAAGCAATGGACCTGGGAATCACCAGAGGAATTTTTCCAGACCATAAATATTCCAGAATCTTAAGTGGGGATGAACATTGTAGTTTGAAACAAACACCACCACCAAAAACAACAAAACAAAACCAACAACTCTTCTGAGTGATTTTTATACATTTACCCCTAAACGGTTTGAGATCCATCACCCTAAATTTTTGCTATATCTCTATCACTTACATTGTTATGGAATGTTCTATCTTGAATCCCTGAAAGTCCTGGTATTTTAAAAGGAAGAACTAATTATGTAAATAACATGTACTGACTACAATAGAAAAAATACTCGCCTTACAAAATTTATTATAAAAATAAAAACAAAATATGAGAGCATTGCTTTATAATAAAGCATAGAACAAGATTTGATTCTATTTAAATTAATCAGAAAAAGTGAATTAACTAGCTTTAAATAAGAATACATTTTGGTCTTCTGATCAGTTGAGAATTGATTATTTAAGGTTGAAAAAAAGCAAACATATACTAATTTCCAATTATCTTATTAGTTTATAAGCTACATATTCAGTGCATTTGTTTTAGAATTTTGCAACCAGAAAGACTATGGTGAAGGCACTGTTTTGTTTAGTGCACATTTTCATAACTTCAAAAAAACCTAATATATGTATAAAAAGTGGGACTCAGAAACATTTAAAAAAACCATTTCTCTGTAGGAAAAAATGGAAAAATAGTAAACAATGTTTGATGTAGTTGAAGGCTAGACAATTTCTTTTCTCTGGTTTATGGGCCTATGCATTTTTTTATTTTTATATTAAATGAGATTATTACATATTGATTTTATGTTTGTTCCTCATAACTAACATTACTATATATGCCTGTTCACTACAGATATTTTGAGTCAAGTCATGATTATGATGGAGTAAAGAAGAATTTTATGGGGACAGCTGCTTTTCATGACAAATGATTTATAGACATAAAAACAAGAGTAGAAAAAGAGAAACTAAAAAAGAGTCCCTTGACTATTACAAATAAAGGAAAAATGATGTGTTATGAAACAATATACATACATTTTATTTTATACCAGAATTAATGTGCCACTATTTTATACTGAAATTAATGTTTATTTTATACTGGAATTGATGTGTGACAATAAGAAGTTGTCTTAACTTCTAAGCCTCTTCAAAGTATGATGTTCATATGTTCACTCACATAACTTGACATGGAAAAATAGTGAAGACATTAACCCAGTGCTCCCTTCTCTGTTCAGATCTATCTTTGTCAAGTTCCTTTGATTTTCACAGAAATGTTTTGGAAATAACCTAACAGCCTCTTTCTAATTGAGGTTCCCTGTTGTCTATTCATCTGGATTGAAGAAAGACAGCATTTCTTTTCTTGGGTTTTCTTCTATTGGCCAGAACTTCACATTTAGGAGAAGATTTTTGCCAGATTAAAGAATGACAATTGTTAAACTTCTGCCAGAATGTTTCAGAACATAGAGATTGGGTGGAGGTTGAATTAGTGATTCTTATTGCATTAAAGATGCCAACAGCTAGATAAGGCTTTGTTCAGGAAAAATTAAATAACTTTTATTTATATCTACATTCTCCAATATGTAATTATTTTCTCCAGCTAAAAATGCTCATCTAAAAATACTTTCAGGTCAGTCTGTTATTTGTATAGATTCAACTTCATGGGATTATTAGTTTATAAGCCTGCTTTGAACTGGCTGAATTTTATCTGGTATTAGAAATCATTCAGAGTTTAGCTGCAGGGTATTGAGTTGATAAAATAATCATGGCAACAATAATTTTAGTTTGTTAGTATCTATTTCTGGCAAGTTTTCAGCTGTTCTATACTCATACAAATTATTCACTAATAGAAATCCCTGAAATATGCCTGTGATGAAGGCAAAAGTGTTTCTTGATTTTTTTCCAATCAACATTTTCTTTCAGAACCAGTATCCTATAAATACACAGAAAATTCTGTGTAGAAGAAACTGCCACTGGTGAACTCCATAACCAGCAGACAATCACAAAAACTCTTTGTGGACAGCACTCTTTGAAAAACCTATTTATTTAAATGTTAGAAATTTTGTGTTTTACCAAACTGCACTATATGCAACAGTATCTGACAGCCTTAAACTAATCATAATTGATAATATTAATAACAACATGACCGTCAGGATAGGCTAGGTTATGCTGCAATAAGAAGAACCCCCACCCCCCACACACACACCAAGTCTTAGTGGCTCAAAACAACAAAGTTTTGTTTCTTGCTCACAATACATGTCCACTATCATCAGTTGGGGGCTCTGCTCAAGGTTTTCTTAATCTGGAGCCAAGCTGATGGACTCTCCATTTTCTGAAGATTTGCTGATCATGATGGTAGGGAGAAGAAAGCCTCCAAAGCAATACACATTATTTTTGCTCACATTCCATTTAAGGCAGGAGAATAGATTCTGGAGGCAGAAAACCTAAGGTGGATTCATGCTGACTTCCTAGAACTAAATAGAAAGGAAAACCCCAACTTTCCACGCCCAAGTAACAACAGGAACAGAGGCTACTCCCTTTGCAAATCGCCCCCCACCGTACGTTTGCATAAAAGTGTAACCTTTGTAACTTCACTTCAGCCTCTGATTGGTTGCTTTCCACAACCAATTAGACTGATCGTGGGCCACCACTTCATTTGCATGGGGTGAAAACCAACCAGCCAATGGGAGACCTCTAGGGGGTATTTGGACCCCAGTGGATTCTGTAACCCGGCTCTTGAGCCCCTATGCTAGGCTGGCTCCCACCCTGTGAGGAGTGTACTTTTCATTTTCAATAAATTTGTGCTTTTGTTGCTTCATTCTTTCCTTGCTTTGTTTGTGTATTTTGTCCAATTCTTTTTTCAAAACACCAAGAACTTGGACACCCTTCACTGGTAACACAAAATCGCACGCCTCTGCCCAATTTCAAGGAGCAAGGAAATGCAGTCTCACTCTGGGCCTAATAGAAAATCTTGACAATTGGTGAACACAGTCAATATGAATATTCAAAAAACAATAACAAAAAAGTCAAAACATCATTTACTATTCTCTCACTAGGGGAATGAGAAAGGATATAGAGCAGAGCATATAGAGCAGAGGATATGAATGGAAAAATGAAAAAGTCTAAAAGTAAAAAGAGAATGTAATGGATAGACATATAAGAAAGCACTTCCTGGCTGGGCGCAGTGGCTCACGCCTGTAATCCCAACACTTTGGGAGGCTGAGGCGGGCGGATCAGGAACAGGAGTTCATGACCAGCCTGGCCAACATGGTGAAACCTCATCTCTACTAAAAATAAAAAATTAGCTGGGTGTGGTCATGGGTGCCTGTAATCCCAGTTACTCAGGAGGCTGAGGCAGGAGAACTGCTTGAACCTAGGAGGCGGAGGTTGCCATGAGCCAAGATCGTGCCATTGCACTCCAGCCTGAATGACAAGAGCTAAACTTCATCTCAAAAAAAAAAAAAAAAAAGCACTTCCTTTATCTTTCTCCTTTAAACAGCAAAAGGACCTGTTCTCTGCCTCACACTTCTGTCTCTTTCTCTCTGTTTCTCTTTTCTTTTGTGAATCTTCATGATCCTCTGCCTTGGGAAGAGTTCAGTGCGAATGATTTTCAGCTGAAGATGTTGCAGCTTCAGGCATTTGTCTTGTCCAGGTGCTAGCAGTCTGTCCAGGTATTCTCAGATACACAGACGGCAGGAGAAAAACTATATCACAATCCATCAGCTCTTTGGGAAGAGCATCCAAATGTGCATTTTAGAAGCATTTGTAAGTAATTCCATCTTTCCATAGAAAGGAGAGTGTAGGAGCAGATTGTTTGGAGAAAAGGCATACAAATTTATTTAATGTGTATACCCTGGAGCCTTTAGACTGAAGATCCAAAGATATAGGAGGAATTGTTCATTTTAATGCTTAGGCTCAACAAGCTATGGACAGGGTTGTGTAAAAATATGATTGGACAAAAATGGTGTGATCCAATGCTAATAGACTGAGTAGAAAACCCAGCAAGGCTTGTCTGTCTAGATTATTCTTGGCCTCTCTGAGCATGTATTCCTTTCTTCTGGGCCCTTTCTGGAATGGGGGTCTTTTGGCTTTCAGTCAAACAAGATAGGTCAGATAATTTCTTTATGGCCAGTTTTTACACAGAAAGGCAGAGGGAAAATTAGAGTGATGTATTTAGGTTTTATGTCTGGCTTTGGGGAAGCCAGATTGACCCACCTTGGGGAAGAGAGATTCTAGTTTCTATGGCTAGCCTTGAGGAAGAATGGGACTGAGACAGGAGGGCAGGAGAAGATCAAAGAAAAACTTGCTTCTTTGGCTGCTTCTGAGTCCATTATTTGGGGGTATTGTTTTCTGAGTCCTGATAAGAGCCAATTCTATTGATTGAGGATCTCTAGAAAACATAACTGGGCTCCTCAGTTGAAGTTACTAAGCTCCTACTATATGGCAGGAGTTTAGAATCCCATTTCCTTGGGAATCATTCTCCTCCCTTGGTACAAATTATAAAAAAGATTAATGAAGAAAAGCATGATATCCTGGAAGTTTCTCAGTAACTAAGGCACTGCGTGGACTCTCACCTCCCTCTCTGTTTCCTCTTGTCTTCCTAGCTACACCACCTGTGTGTCCTTGGTAAAGAATCATAGAGGAAAATGGATGAAGGAGAGGGGAGATACTAGCTCCGATGCTTAGTTTAAAGAATGAGGACTCTGAATCTCAGGAAGATTATGTGTCTTGCCCACTTTCCATAGAGTAACCAGGCCTCAAACTCAAGTCTTGCAGCAACAAGTTGGGTGTCTTTTTCCACCACACTGATATAACAGATGCCTAGGGACCTTGGTGTTCAGGTCATCCAAATATTTTAAGCAAAAGGTGACTGTTGAGAAATCAAGGCGTGGACAATCTTCCCAAAGCAAATTGGCTTATTTTGTGATATCAGGTGGATGTGGGTGTTTCCAAGGAAGAACATGCTACTTTGGGTCTCTTGATTTGGAAAAAAATCACAAAGTTGAAGTTACCTCTGAATTACCAAGCAAAATGAACTTGGTGTTGGGAGAGCTCAATGCTGGAAGGTCCTAATAGGGACTTTAAGGGAGAAATGGTAGCACCCAGAATAATCATTTTCTCAAATTGGGAAAACTAATTTTACATGTTTATTCTGATTAAAAAACCCTGCACTTTTGATACGTTCTACTGAAACTAGATTATTTTCTGAAACCATTGATGAAAAGAAAGGAAGAGATGATTGAAAAGTGAGTCTGAAACACTAGCAATTAACTATTGGTCACTCTTTGAAAACAGTCTCAAATTAAATGGCACTTAGCTATAAACTTTCACTAACAATACATGCAAATGTTGATTTTTCTTTAATGACAAAAGCCAAACCCTTTAAGAACATCTTCTCTTTTTTCTCTTAATAATTTCTTTTTTGGCAGCTTTTTTATTCTTTGTGGGAAACAAAGGAGCCTCAGTGACAGTATCTTCCTTTCTGTAAAATGTGGGCAGGCTAAAAACCCTGGCAGCAAATGCCATTGCCATGAATACCCTACCCTCTTGTATCAAAATGTGAATATCAGAGTATTCAATAGATGAATTCCAGACGAACCAAGGAGTCAGTTAATCCACAAGTCTTTATTGAGTGCTTTTTGTAACTTGGTATTTCCTGAAATAAGGAAGCCATTGCCCAGAGGTGGGCACCATGTTACCTAGAGTTAATATTGTGTTGTCAGTGTTGGCGTTAATGGTGTTGTCATAACTGCTTTTGGCTTGTAAAATGTTTCCTGTAGGCAGTGTACATATAGACTTGTTGATGATGGTACTTGAGTATCCTTGCCAAGGAGAGGAGAGGGCAGAACAAAGCCATTCCTCTTTGGTATGCCTGGTGTTCCATCAGCCAGAGACCCCCAGGAAAAATCCCGTGTACAATGGCAGGGCATCCTAGTTTCCTAGGAGGCAATAAATATGATAACTGTTGTTTTCCTGACAGAAACAGAAGCAATCCCTCTCTCAACACCAGTCAGTGATAGTGTTAAAATGGATACTCCACAGTGTTTTGAGCCTGGAAGCTGCATTAGGCAGCTGCTTGAGGTAATTAGGAACTGGAAGGCAACTTTCTAAAGGCATCCAACAAGAGAATGGAACATTCATAGGAGTGAATGGCTCTCAGGGATGACAGAAGAGTTGGCTGAAAGCAAGGCTAGGGTTCCCAAGGGAATTGCTGCTGGTGTGTAAAAATAGACACTTGTAGCTTATGTCTAACTGCCTATAGTTGGGTTACAAGTTGTCGGATGATTTTAACATCCACTCCAGACTCCAGCACATTGACAAGAGTTAGAAACACTGTGGCTAATGTCTAGGTTGCATTCTGAGGAAGCATTTCTCCAACTTGTTGTTTCCCTCAGCCCCTGCTACTTTAGCACCTGAGCTCTCTAAGTTATGCATTTCTTCCGTATTTGGTTTTTAAATATGTGCCAACACTCTGGATTCTGAAAAGTGCCTGAAGGAGCGTTGAATATTCTTTTGACTACTGTATTATTCCTTCCTGACAATCCTGATAAGATTATCTTGAATGCAGGGCAAAACAAAAGAAGTTATATTTTTCTTGTACAATCTGTAATTTAAAATGCTGGGGTGGTCTGTACATGGCTCAAGAATCATTTTTCACTGCCCTTCAATTGACACTTTGCAGTCATTAGGATGGTAAGATATGGAGAGGATTTTTGTGAGAGCCCCTTCCCTTGGGTGTAAAGGTGGGGTTCTTCTGTCACAGTGAAATGAAGCAGGAGCTGGGTTCAAGGCCTTTGCTGCTCAGACAGTCGACATGAGGCTTCCATGGAAAGTCTGTTAATATGGCTGTCTCCTGATCTGGAATACCCTTGCTGTTCAAGTCTCAGGCTCGCCTTATGTTGAGACTGTCAGTGGTAATAAATCCAGCTCTACTGTATGACATGAATAAATTCCCAGCAGAGACTCTAATTTCCCCATGCCCCAAATCTGATGGGCACCACGTCTCTAGAGGGAAGGTGCTAGATGATTAATTCATCTCTAGATGAATTAATTGAGCTGCCTCAACCCAAGTACAGTTAAAGCTGATCCATCTCACACATGTATTCAAACAAACCCACACTCCTAGAAAAAAATTACCAATTGTATATTACTGGGGGAAACACTTTCCTGGAAGGATACTTGGCCTCAAAAATCAGGGATTTCTGGGAAATGTGAGAAACATGTGCACCTTGAATTAACATTTATATCAAGTGCTGGGCTATCAACCTCTGCAGGTGCTGTTCCATTTCATTCTCACAATAGTCCCTGGGAGGTAGGTGCTACTGACATTGGCCTTCAGAGCTGAGGACCCCCAGGCTCTGTTGAAGCTGCCAGTGGCTTGCCTCAGGTTATTCAAATTGGTGGCTGAACTAGGTTTTGAACCAAGGTTCATCTTAATTTTGGTGCAGTCTGTTTTGACACTGCTCTGCACAGCCTCCCTTTATTTTTAGTATAGAAACAAGACAGAAGTTGGAGTGCCTGGATTCCCTCCTGCCTGGATAAAACAATTAGCCCTTAATCATTGGTCCATCTTCTCCCTCCCTTGCACCCAGATGGGAATCTCCTTGTGGAAGGGACTAATCTCATTTATCTTGTCTCTCTAATACCTAGTTCAGAGCCTGGTAGTTAAAACACACTCAGTAAGTAAATATTTGAGGAAATGAATGGGAGTTAAACATCTGAGCAGAATGCTTAGTAGGAAGAAAGAGGAAGAGGGAAGGGCTGAACATAATTCACCACCCTCCTGTGTAAATGAGAATGACCATTTAAAACAGCCTGTGTGAGCTAGCTCAGTCTGTGGACAAATGACATGAGACTTGCTGTGAGGAACGGGCCACTCATGGTGGGAAAAGAATCACACTAATAACAGTTCTGGGACCTTGAGGGAAGGAGAGGCAAAGGGAGACATCCATAGGTATCAATAGGTATGTGTTGTGGCTGCTGCTGTAAAAGTACTCTCTGTTAGGCTCCAGAGTAAGATTATAGAGGGCAGCCATCTTGTCATTATCAAAAGCAAGTGAAACTGGAGCTTAATGACATGAGTGTTCAAAGGGCAGTGGGAGAGGGAACAATGTCATTAGAACAGGTAAGAAGGGGGCCTGTGAAAGGGGTGCTTTTAAAGCTGATGGTGTAGTGAGACTAATAGATTTAATGGGCATGGTAAATAGGGTGAGACAAGGCCTATTGTGCAGTGCTCAGCCAACAGTGTCTCACAAAGAATGATGGATTAAGAAGAGCGGGGGAAAGAATGAAATTGGAGACCCAGGAAAACAAAGAGGATATGAGAAGCAGTGGTAAGGAAGAAGTGCAGCTGAAATTGCACGGAGAGTTCTTTAGTCAAGCCTATGAAGAAAGGGATTGACTAACCAGTGCAAGAATAATTCATGATGACAATAATCATTGATGAGTTGGGGGTGGAATGTGTCCTTAGGATATAGCATATCACAAACTAACAGGACTGGAGAACAGTTTGTCTATCCCTGCTGCAGGGCTGTGTTTAAGTATTGTCCCTTCCATTTTACATGTATGCAGCATATCTATCTATCTATCTATCTATCTATCTATCTATCTATCTATCTATCTGTCTGTCTGTCTGTCTGTCTGTCTATCTATCTATCTATATCATCATCTATTCCCACCTATCTCTATGTATGTATATGTATACATATGCATAGATATATGTATATATGTATGTGTAGGGGTGTGTGTGTGTGTGTGTGTATCTCCATTTTATATTTATAGGTTTGATAAGGAAAAAAACACAAAAAGTCTCTAGGGAAGGTTTTTATAATGTCTTTCTATGGCATGTTTTTATTCTTTTATTCCCACAAACTGTACTGTAGGGAATTTTGTTCCCAGATATAATCCTGTAACCTATCAATAGTGGAAGAGAACATCTGCTCAGGATAATCATCCAGCCACCCTGATGAATGGAGGCTGTTACTGTCAGTCTCTGCTTTTCTCTGATTTTTATTGAGCAGCTCTATGAAGCTCCTGTTCTTAGCTCTCTATGGCTGTGTCCACTCAGGCAAGTTTCTCTTTCTGATGCTCAACACAATCAAAGAGACACACCTAGTGGCTCATGGCCAGCTCATCTATCTCTACTCCAATCTTTACAGATGTGGCCAGTACTATGAAATCTTGATGGAAGCCAGTTGGGGATGATGCTTTATGTTTTTATATAGAGTGAGAGAAGGCACATTTCGGCGAAGACATTGCTTTTCAGAGGATGCATCAATTCTGGAGCAGTTTTTCTAGGATAGCAACAATGTTTGAAGTTCTACTGAACCGTTTTGGGGACATTTCTAGGCAGATTTAGAATGAGCAAATTGGTGGGGGCTACTAGCTAGACAAGGTTGGTGGAGTGAGTATGGGAAGGAACAGCACATATCTGGAAGACAGGATCAGAGAATTTCTCCCGGTTCCCCAGTTCCCCAGTTCCTCCACTTTCACTATACTGCTTTGCTGTTTCTCCTCCTCCCTTCCGTCATATGCCTTTGGTAGGAATCATAGAATCAAGGATGTTGGACTATCTGTGTTATCTTGGATTCCCTAGACTTAACCAAGACACAGATAATCAGCTTCAGATAACAGAAGACCCAACCCAAAATGGCTTAAGCAATGAGTAAATTAGTTACTTTACTACCAAGAAGTCTAGAGGGCTTCTTGTTAGGACATATTCTAGGTTCTTATTACCTTCAGTGGCTCATGAGGAAGTCATGCTCTCATCATCGTTTTGCTCAGCATATTGATTTATTCTTTTTTTTTTTTTTTTTTTTTTGACCAGGCTTTGCTCTGTTTCCCAGGCTGGAATGTAGTGGCCTGACCTGATCATGCAGCTTTGACCTTCTGGGTTCAGGTGATCCTTCCACCTCAGCCTCCAGGGTAGCTGGGACTACAGGCGCACACCACCATGCCTGATGAATTTTTTTGTAGTTTCCATAGAGTCGAGGTTTTGCCACACTGCCCAGGCTGGTCTTGAACTCCTGGACTCAAACCATGTACCTGCCTCAGCCTCTCCAAGTGTTGGGATTACAGGTGTGAGCCACTGTGCCCTGCTGATTTATCTTCTTACAGTGGTTATCTTTATGGTCTCAAGCTAGCCACTCGAGATAATTCCAAGTTCCACGTTTCTCCTTGAATGTTTATTTTTGAGAGGGAAATATACGTTTCCATTTTGAGAGGGAAATATACTTTTCCAAAGTCCTCCACTGACTTCTTATGTAGCTTCTTATCACAAGTCCATTGTTAAATCAATCACTGGCCAGGAGAAAGGGAATACCAGCACTAGCTTAGATCAATCATGATTTACTACCTAGGGCTAGTGGGGGTTTCCTCATCTCTTTGGGGCCTGTGGCTGTGGATACCCAGAATAAAATTTGGGATCTGTAAGTAAGGAAAAATAAAAGGAGGAGGCGCAGAGTGTAGGGGTTTGGTAAATCCTGTTGAGTAGGCAACACTAATGTCTTTTGCAGAAAATTTGGTTCAATAACCAGCCAGTTCACATATGTGATTTGGCTTATGCTTTTGGTGAGTGATGTGGTGTTTCAGGGTCAATGTAAGCCACTATTCTGGGTTATTTTGATTAGAAGGTTGAGGCCAAGGTTCACTTAGCATTCATTTAATCTTTTATATGTTTGTGTGTATATGTGTGTGTGTGTTTATAGTTGCTGACTAAACCAAGCCCTGATTAGTTATCTTTTTTAAGCACTTGATAGTCTCAAAATACATAGGTAAAAGAAGTTAAATGGTAATTGTGATTCTCCTAATCAATGAAAAGCTAGTACTAATATCTTTATTCTTAATGATGGAAATGTAGCTATATGACTTAAAAAGTTGTCACTTTATTAGTAAAGTCTTAGAGATTATAAAACAACAATCTATCAAATATAGTAATAGCTACTATTTAGTGATTACCTTCTATGGGCCAGGAACTACATGAAACATTTTACGTGTATTATCTCCGTTAGTTTTCTCCTGAATTTTGCAAGATAGATAGCATGTTTTTCATATTATTGATGAAGTAACTGAAGTCCAAAGAAGCTAAGTTGCCCAGAGTGTAAATCCAAGAAAGAAGAGTCTATTAATCCATTTTCACACTGGTATAAAGAACTACCAGAGACTGGGTAATTTATAAAGGAAAGAAGTTTAATTGACTTACAGTTCCACATGGCTGGGGAGGCCTCAGGAAACATACAATATGGTAGACGTCAAAGGGGAAGCAAGGCATGTCTTACATGGTGGCAGGAGAACACAAGGGGGGAGGTGTTACACCCATTTAAATGATCAGATATCATGAGAACTTACTCACTATCATGAGAACAGCAAGGGAAATATCCACCTGCATGATCCAATCACCTCTCACCAGACCCCTCCTCCAATCTCCATGAGATTTGGGTGGGGACACAAATCCAAACCATATCAAAAAGGTAATATGGCTTAAGGGTTAAGAGGTATTACACACATATAGAAGCAAATCCTGGCTCCCACTTACTGTGACCTTGGCCAAGTTACTAAACTCTGTCTCAGTTTTCTCCTCTATAAAATGACTTAACTCAATAATTATTAACTATTAATGATTACAACTAAGTGACAGAGCCAGGATTTGAATGCAGGGCTTGCCAGCTACAGATCCTGCATCCTTTCCCTATGACATGCTACCTCCAGGGCCTAGCAATACAAACAGTAAGCTAAATTACTACGTTAAGCTTTGTGTCATTGAATGACAGAAAGGCACACTTTTCCAAGAAACATTTTGGTTTAACAGTAAGAAGAAACATGGAAACATTCCACACCCAGAAACTCTTTCATTATTTTTGTTGCTTTTCATCCCTCCACTTTTACTATTGTGAGAAATTACACAACCCAGAGACAATTAGTTATTGTTAAATAAAAATGAATCACTCATACATGCTGAAGAAGGACTAAACTTTGAGCTGATTGAGACTCATGAGGACAGGGTTATCACAATTCCTAGGCATCGTATTTTAGCTCTACAATTCATTGCCCTGGTATTGCTAAATCTTTCTTCAAGATCTGACTATGAAAGTAGATATTTCTTTTTTTTTTGTCAATAAATACTATTTTAGTATAGGATTTAAGTTTTACTCTTATTTCATTTTGAACACTTTTTCCTGAGAAGCAACCAGTGAAGATTATACACATGATTACCTGGTACTGTTGTCCCTCCAGAGCAGGATCACTGAGAGCTGACAGTGTTATTGTGTCTAACTCCCAAGCCACCGAGGGGAGTTCTGGGGGCACAGGCTGCTACATGATTTATTCCCAAATCTCATTCCTGGCTTGGTGTCCAATTCCTGTACCCATTTTTCCCCTTGGAAAGTAGGAGATATCTCTATCATATGGGAAACAAATGCAGATGAAAGAAAGCTTTTATGGAGCCCTTGTCTGACACTGTGTGCCCGGTTTGGGAAAGACTGTATCTCTTCATTCTCAGTGCCACACAATTTACATCTTTCTCACCCTTGTTTAATCTCTCTGAGTTCCCTAGATAACATCTCTTAGATAACATCCCATTACATCCTTCTTCATCTTCTTTTCTTAGTTGTCTACTTTACTCTGCCCACATTTGCAGCCCCCACATCTATGACATCTTATTACAAGGCCCTGTTGTACTTCTTTGGGGTAAGTAGCCATGTTCTTCCTCACTGCTCTGCTCATAGGCCTCTATTTGATTCTGCTCAAGTTTGCCTGCGACATTCCTGGGATCCATCTAAGGGTCTCATGCATACTTGCCTTTCAACTGGGGTATAACCCTTAAGGTGAGGTTCAGTTACACCACTGGGCATCATGTTCCAATTGTCTTTTTATTCCAGTGCCTACCATGTAGTTGTAGTGGGTGTTCAACTCATGTTTTATAGTACAGATTCTTCTGCTTTCTTCCCCCTTTCTTATTGAAATGAAGGTGGACCAGAAACCTGCCCTAAATAATGAAATATAATCAAATGTGGAAAAGGATTCAAATTCCATCAAAGGAAAAAAGGGCCTCATAATTCATTGTAATTTACCACAATACCCTTCTCTGAACTCCATAATTATTTATGGCTTCACTAGCTTCACTGGTGATTTGGTTATGCTAGGGTTGTAATTATTTAGTCTGTTGTGTATGTGCCTTGGCTCTCTTATCAGATGGTCAATCACTGGAGGGAGGTCTCCAACAGTGTCCAACTCAGTTCCCAGCACATTCAGTGTGGTGAATGGTTGTGCCGATGATGAGCTGAGGGGATACCAGAGAAGGAAGGTGAGTTGAAGCTTGGTGGGAAATGGAACCCCTGTTGAGGCCCATTGGACCCCTCTAGGCCACCCCTGTGTTCTCAATGGGCATCTGCCTTCCGGTAGGAGCTCATTCCCTCATGGGTTGGGGGTGCGTATCATGGATCTTTGAACTAAATTACCTGTTCACTAACTTATCCCATACCATGAGTAGTGGTAGGAGTGGTGCTGCTTAGATCCCCAGGTCACTGTGGGGCTGGACCCAGTTCTCAGTTCCCACTGACTTCAAAGTGAATTCCCTCTAATCAGGTATGGAGAGAAACACCCACTCGTGCGATTTCAGCAGGGCCTCCAGGTGGCTGATTTGGCTTCTGATTACATTATTTAAACACTATTTCACAAAGGAGGTGATTTGGCGTCACACTAATACAAGCTTGAATTCACTGCCCATGATTTGAGTTTGCCAGTGTAAAGTAATTCTGCAGTAACGGTCTTTACCACATCAGCCTTTTTATGTTTAAATTTGATGTTAAATTTTTAAAATCTCAGGAGAATAAAAAAGAGAGCCTAACACATTTTAAGAAACCACAAAAACACCTTGTGAAAAGTCAACTTGTAAAATCCCAGCTGTTAAAGTGGTAAATTTAGCTCTTTGTACCTGCAGTAGGTATGGATGCATGGGCATGTGTGTGTACACACACGTGTTTTGGACTTATTTCTGTAGGGAAAAAAATGTCCAGGGACAATAGATCAGGGTCTGTATATATCACTTTTTCTTTTTGTGACCATCCCATGGCAATTAGATATTCTGGGAAAGCTGTTTCACTTTTTTTTTTTTTCCAAGTCTTAGTCTCTCATATCTAAAATATGAGGATGTGACTATATGCTTCCTAAGGCTCTTTCTAGCTCTCTCTTTATAATTAATTATCAGTAATATAGAAAAATTATGAAAAGCTTATTTTCAGAAGGTGTTGCCTGGATCAAAAATAAGGAATGATGACCAGTGGCTAAATTTTGACCTGATGGGGTAACAGAGGAGTGGATGCCAACTTATTGTTATGGACTGAATGTTTGTGTCCCCAAAATTCGTATGTTAGTACCTAATTCTTAATGTGGTGTTATTAGAATGTAGTGCCTTTGAGGGAGATGATTGGGTCATGAGGCCTCTACCCTCATAAATGGGATTAGTGGTCTTATAAATGAGACCCCACAGAGCTCTCTTATCCCTTCCACAACATGAGGACACAGCAAGAAGATGGCTGTCTACAAACCAGGAAGCAGGCCCTTACCAGACACCAATTCTGCCACTGCCTTGATCGTGGGCTTCCCTGCCTCCAGAACTGTGAGAAATAAATGTTGGTTATTTATAAGCCAACCGAGGCTGTGGCATTCTGTTACAGCAGCCTGAATGGACTGAGAAACTTAGTGACAGTGCTCTCTCATCTCTCATTCTGCCTCTGCAAATTGCTCCACAAATGTACTTATCATCCTCCCTCTTCCATTCTGAATTTCTAATTTCTGTCTCTCCATTTCTTATTTATTCGCTCATCCATTTGCAAATATTTTCAGCCATAACCTGCAGAAGAGACTTCCCTCTGCCCACTCTCAGTTTCCTTGCGTGAAGAATGATGGATTTGGTCTAGGTGGAGTCTCAGGTTTCTGGCAGCACTAACATTCTTTAACTCCATGGAGATCTTCCCTCCATAAGCCTGTCAGGATGAAGAGCCGATCCAATCCTTCACCCTCTGTGCATTTGTTCTGCCTACAGGTGCACTGTTTTTCCTGGTATGCTTTCTCAGATGGCAGCAGAGCAAAGAATGAGGTAACTGCTGAGGATTGGCTGCCAAAACCTTCTGTGGGAAAACAGAGTTTTCCAGAATTGATATTTCTAGGAATGATTAAAGAAAAAAAAAATAGATGCAGCTCAACTTGGCAAGGTTAACGGAATAGGCAGCAGGCTCTTGGGCTCAGCTGCCAGTGTGACCTCAAATAAACCAGCTTTGCCTGACAGGACACCTGGCAGGAATGCAGGCTGCAGAGTGGCCCACAGGCTGCAGGGATGACATGGAGGCAATGGAGAGCTGGAGAACTGTTGGTAGAAGATGCGACGGATGTCTTTAGTGGACTCCAAGTCAGTACTAGCCAGATATGACCACTAATGACACCAGAGATGAGGAAATGTGTCAGGACAGCTCCTCTGAGCACTGGGAGAGCATGGTAGATTGTTGACTCTTAACTCTGACTTCTTTCAAATCTCATTTTAAGTGTCTTCAAGAAGAGTTCTACTTCCTCTTTGTTTCCCTGGAGATTGATGTGCAATGGACTGAGCCACCTATCTGGGGAATTCTTCATCTTTTAGTATCTTGTTAATATTTTCTTTGGTATCATGTACTTCTGACTTTTAGCTGTGACATCTTAGTTGTAGTTTGTACAAATGGATTAGGTGGAGAATAGGAATGCAAGGAACCTGGTCCTTTTTTAACTCTAGTTGACCTCTGTTTGCTAAGCAAGTTCTCATCTAATGAGAACTCATTCAAAGGCCTGAGAACTAGAGAGATATTATTAAAGCTGGAAAGAACTTCAAGGATAACCTAACTTGGACCATCTCTTCATGGATGAGGGCAACACCCTGTGTCTGCCGAAGAGAGCCAGAACCAGAAGCCACAGCTTCTGAACTCCAGGTCACTTTTACTCCACCATCTATATCCTTTCAATAAGAAAAAAGTAAACATGCTATTTTTGAGTGTGTAGAATAATTAGATGGCCTTTTGGAGATGTGAGGAAAGAAGCAGGCTGAGTGAAGCAGGATGTATGTCAGAGAAGAGTTCCCCAAAGTGAAGTTGGAACTGGGTTTAGGAGAAGTTGAATTTTAAAAACTGCTTTGGGGTACATATAATCAGCACTAAAAGAGGCCTTACCAACCTTCCTTTTACAATTGGGGAAACTAAGGATCAAACAGATGAAGTGATTTTTGTACTCCCTGGAGAGGTAGCTTCATATACACAATATTTTAAATTCTGTCCCTATTTTTATGATTTGGCTTTTGAACCACACTTTCCCTTTCCCTGTATTGACTGAGACTTGACAATCCTTTTATTTATTTACTTATTTATTTATGTCGGAAGGGGACTCCTATCACCTTTGCTTATTTATCATTTACTGAATTTCTTCTACTTCTTTTTCTGCTTTTCTTGTCCCTTTTTAAAAGATGCAAACCCAACTATTGCACCTTAATCCAGATCCCATGGGTCCTTCGTAGAGAAAGCAAATGAAGTCCTTGCGTGTCTGTTGGACTCACATGGTTTGCAGCAAGAGCATTTTGGTGCTCTGTCATGCACACTTTCCTGTCCCATTGGCCACCCTTTCCAGCCTTCCTAGCAAAAGTGTATTTTCAGACCTTTTATCACTTTGCAATTTTTATTCCCCAGGTGTACTTGCCTGAACTATTTTTTCATGCCAAACTTCAGTGGATTTCCTCCCCTTGTTTTTAAGGCCCTTTGCCCTCTAGCTGTTGGAGACAAACACTATTGTGATCCCGATAGCAGGACTGATTTAACTGATAATTCACAAAACAATCTGGAGCCATCATCACCTTTCACTCATGACTTCTCTGTTCAACATTTTCTCCTCAGAGGCCATAGATTTGGCTAAAGTTTTCTTGTCCCAAAGTCTGTCAATATCTGGCTCCCAAGCCAGCACTGTGTGTATAATTATCTAAAGGCATTTCTGGGCCTTCACATTGTTTACCACTCTTCTGCTTTCACTTAAATATTGCTTCTCTTCTTAGACGTTCCCCTTGCCTCTCCTACTGGGTTGACGATGTGTGCCCCAGTTTGCTAGTATTTAAGATGCAAAAAGCTAACATGGTTTTAAGAGCAACAGAAAAGTCTATTCTACGTATCTACCTGCAGTATTGTTTGGGTGGGGGAACCTAACTGATGCAAGGAGGAATTACTCTAAATTTCAATGGCTTTTGATGAGTGTAGGTGGAGATTAAAATAACCCAGGCGGCTCCTTTCTCAGCACAGCTTCCTTGGGTTTAGGCACACTGGTCCTGTGAAATCCTCCGTACCTCTTCCACCTACCCACAGCCAAACCGGCAGAACCCTTTGCATTCCTCCCACCTGTGCCAGCTCTGTGGGATCCTCTACCCCTTTCCCATCCCTGGCTCCACTCAGCTGCCTGGGTATGTAGATGGCCTGAAGTGCCTATGTGGAGCAATGTGCATTTTTGTTTATTTATTTTAATTTATGAATTGCTTTTAAGTATGAATTTCTTTCTCTCTGTTCCAAACTACAAAAAGCCTAGATCAGATAAAGTAGTATCAGTCATCACCATTTTGCTCCATACAGAGGTATTGTGAAGTCTCTAAATCCTTCCATTTCTTTTCTTTTTTTGAAGTTAGATGACAGAGGACAAAGCACATCAGTAACATTTCTGTTCCGTGGAAGTCACTCTTATCTATTTCGAGTTATCCTTGAAACACAAATTATATTCTCAATAAGGTTCTCTGTTTACCAAAGGACTTATCTCAATGACTCTGCTTACAGGTCCTTCGTTTTTTTCCATAGTTAAAGATTTCATCCTGGGCTGAGTCATCAGGGTTTCTTATTGGAGAGGTTCTCCCTAGTTTGCCCAGGGCCATCGGTCCAATGAAAATGCTTTTCTAAAATTTATTGTCAAGACAAGGTATGAAACACATGAGCTCTGTCTACAAATTAATACTTATATTAAACTCACAGATATTAATATCAAAGTGCTATCACATTTGTCTTCCCAAGTATACTCTTCTTCCCATGAACAAAAAAACTCATTTCTTTTCATCTTTTTGCTTATGACATGATTTTCAAGACCCATTGCTAACCTGGTTTCTCTTCACTGTGACACAATGTATGTTGTCTACATCCTCCCCAAGCATCCCCATAAGTCATATTTAGTTTTACTTTTCCTCAAAAAGGAAAGCCATCAAGTAACAATATTATTTTAACTTCAACAAGAAATCAAATATTTCTCAACATTTTCATTTATTGTTGCCTGGAAAGAACTCTTCTAAGATGCATTTTTAAAAATTCCTAGAAGATAAATTGGGCCCAAATGTCCATCTGATCTGATCTTGATAGAACTTGAAATTCTTCCATAAGAAGAGAGGAAGCTAGAAGATAGAAGAGGATGAGAGAAATTTTGAGACCATTGACTTCCTGTCTGCCTGGCGCTAGTACATTAGCCCTTATCAAAGTTAGAAGAGCTGGTACAACACAGCCATTGTAGGTATTGGATCAATACCTGGCAAGCAGCCTGAAGGTCAGATAAAGTACTTAGGCAGGCAGTTTGCCAGGCTAAAGAGATGTCAAGAAAATCAATTAGACTCTAAAGAAAGAGTAGCAAGCTAACTAAAAAATCCCATCTTGAAAGGCTCGCTGTATTTCAAAGGTAGTTTATATGCATTCACAATATCTTTATCTTGTTCGTAAAAGTACATTTGCTAAGCAATTAAAACTATCCTTGGGTCACCTGAGGTCAACTCACAAAAGATTGTAAACACCTGCAGGATCCTAGATTAGAAATCGCTACAAAGGATGGAGATTTAATCAAGTTCTTTTCAGGGTATAAGATTACATAACTTTCGATTAATTTGTTCTTTTTCTATATTGATTACTTTATGTGCATTTGGAATGCCAAAGATGCCCTTGCTTTTTGAGTGGTGAGAGACACCATGGACTTTGAGTCACTTTGAGTGATGCCAGGTAGTTTACTTGGTAAGTTTCAGCCATCTCAAATCAAAAAATAGAAGGGGAAAAACAGGACTGATTGCTTTGGTAAATTTTTTTCATCAGCAAGCAAAAGAAAGAAGCATAATGTTTACTGTGTGAAAGGCAGAAGTATTCTTGCTATTTGTTTACCAGCGAAATCTTTTTGTTATTTATATAGTCCCTTCTCTGTCCCAGGGACCTTGTGGGCATATTTTGGTATAAATAACATGATGACACTCTATTTATCTCAGGTCTTATGATTTTCTTGGTATTGTTACATAAGACTGACAGATAATTTGTAGTACATATTTCTTGACTTCAGGGAAATTTTGTTCAGTCTGGTGGGAGAAATAATATTTAGACCATTTCAATGCTCTGCCAATATAAATTTATTCATAAAGGGTAATTATCAAGGGCAAATGTATTGAGCCAAGTACTGTGCTAAATGCTGGGTGGAGTTACTGCAGTGAACCCAGCAGATGGATCTCTGCTGTCATGGAGCTTACAGTCTAGTGAGGGACACAGGCAAGAATCAAGCAATCTAAAACAAGCAAAGAAACAACTAAACATTGCGATGTGTGCCCAAGGGAAAAATAAAATAAAATAAAATGTGGAAGATTTAAGCTTATTGTAAAAATTATAAAGATGGGGGCAGCAGTGAGCATTTCAAGGAAAGAAGACAGCCGGCACAAAGGGTCTCAGGGTGTGGGGAAGTCAGGGGGTGGATCACACAGGCTCTGGTAGGCCATACAACTCATCACCACACAAGACCACAAAGTTTCCTTTCTTTTTAAAAATCTTTGTATTTCTTATCCTTGGTTGATAAAGAACCACAGATGACTAATTAGAAGAATAATAAACAGCAATATTTGTTATTGTGGATTTTGAAGAGCTGAAGATTTATGTATTTGAAGGGTCTTTCTGGGTCCCTGTCTCTATAGGTCTTTAACTCCAGTAGGTGAACTTAACTGACCTAGACTTTTACCCTTGGGCGTGATGCAGACACAAGGCTGAAGAGCTACCCTTACTCACCCTGCTAAGCACTGAGTCAGTCCTGCTGTTCACTCAGGGAAGACATGGGGGATCTCAAATTTCTAGGGCTTAGTCCCTCCACCAGACACCCTGATGTTTTAGCCACGGGTCCCAATACCAGTTGCTTTCCCATTTGGTTGCCTACCAATTGTTCCCTGCCTGATTCTCCGCCTTGAGTCCCAACTCACACCTTGAGTTCACACCTTGAGTTCATACCTTGAGTCCCAACTCACACCTTGGACTTCTTTGACCTTGATTAATTGGACGCAAATCTAGTCTATCCTTTTGCCTTGGAACAATTACCCTGCCTGGGTTCTGTGTTGCATCCTGACACACCTGTAGAATCTTGCATTGGTGGCATCTTCTAGAGTCTAGATGCTTTACTCCAAGTTGCAACAGTCTCAGTTGCTAAGTCTTTTTCTTGCAAGACTAATAAGATCAGTGAAAATCACTTAAAACCCCTTTTTTTTTGTGGGAGGAGGTAGAAGTTTAATCTATTTACTTGTCCTGATCAGGTAGTTTATGATCGACTGATAATATTAACATGGTCATTAAAAGCATGAGCTTTGTAGCTAGATGGCCTGGGCTCCACTGCTTACTTGCTGTGTGTAAATCTGGGTGTTACATAATCACTCTGGGCCTCTGTTTCCTTCTCTGTAGAAGGGGAGAAAAATAGGACCTACCTCATGGAGTTGTTGTAAGGATTAAGTAAATGAATACATGTGAAACACCTGGAATGTTGCCTGGCACTTTGTAAACTCTTCTTAAATGCTCATGAGTAAGTGATGGAATTAGAATTTAAACTCAGACTAAGTCTAGAGCCTGTGTTTTGTTACATATTTCTCCCCAGCCTCTTAAGACAGGGGTCTTTAAATGGTCTACAAACTACCATCATTGGGCCAAATCCAATCAAGGAGTTAAGAACAGTTTTTACATTTTTAAAGGGTTGTAAAAACCAGCCTGCAAACCGCTGAAGAAATAAAGACAAATATGTGACAGAGACCTTGTGTGACTCACAAAGCCTAGACTATTTATTGAATCTTTGCAGAAAATTTGCTGATACTTGGCTTACATGTGTGATTTGGGGCAATATATGTAAACTCCAAGGCTCTGTTTTCTCATCTGCAAAAGGGAGATTATAATATCCTTGCTATAAGGTTGTATAAGGCTTAAACAAGATCTCATCCAGCAAAGTACTGAACATAATGTTCTGCCCATAGTAGGTGCTTGCTAAATGTTAGATTCCTTCTCTTCTTTCCCTTGTGAAGTTATGTTGGCTTCTCTTAACATACATTTAAACTATTTTTAATATTGTAAAAGTGTCCTCATATCACTCTAGATAAGCAGCTTGCTGAAGGGCTTCTGAATGATTTACCAAAGAGGACTGGAAATGTGGAAGGGGCTGGTAACATGAAGCAGCTGTAATTTGGCTACTTTGGAGGCCCAGGAAGGTCAATTCTGTAAATGAGCTGTGAAGGGGAGGTGACCTTACTGGGAAATGGTGAAAAAAAAAAACAATGTGTTATCTGCCATCTAAGTCAAGTGAGCATTTGGGTTTCATAATATGTGAAACAGCTTAGATTCCCCACTCTTAATTGCCACAGTAAGATATGAGTTAGGCAAACTAAAGACGTCAAAGAGAGAAAGGCCATTGTGGGGATGATTCCTCAGAATGCCCTGGAAAAAAAGGGTGATTGCATGACCAGGGCAGGACATTTAGAGCCAAAATAATATTTGGGGACTGGTGCCTTCCTTTCTCGAAGCTTACAGGCCAGGGAATGTCCTTCAAGTGTGGGGTAGTCTCTGAGCAGAAGTGGAACATTACTTATGATCAGAGGAAGTAAATAAGGAGCTACAGCCAGAAAAAAGACTAAGGGCAACATATAGGGAGGCATGAAAATGTCTTGAGTTCTGAAATCCCTGTCAATCTTGAAATAGACATTTATGTTCATACTGTTTGGAATGTAGAGCCTTGCTTAAAATTTTTCTCTCCCACATGTGACATTATATACTCTCAAAATTAGCTAACATTTCAAGCCTTTAGGGGCCTTAAAAACTTTTATTGAAGAATAATACATGTATAGAAAAGTAAGTCAATTAATTTTCACAAAAGTGCATGCATTTGATTAACCAACATCCCAATTAATAATGCATCTTAGATTAACTAGCATCTTAGAAGCTCTCTTTGTAACTCCTTCCTGTTTCTACTCTTCTTTAAGGGTAACAATTTTCCAGACTTCCCAAAGAAAAATATAATTTTGCCTGTTTTTGTTCTTTACATAAATAGATTCACATGATATGTACTCTTTTTTATCTAGCTTCTTTCACTCATCAGTAGGTTTGTGAGATCCATCCCTATTGTTACATGTAGTTATAGTTATTCATTGCCGTTGCAATAAAGCATTCCACTGTGTGATTACAGCACAATTGAGTCATTCTACTGTAGTTGGACATTTGGATAGTATCCACTTTTGGACATTACAAATGACACTACTATAAACATTCTGGTGCATCTCTTTGGGTGAACATATGTAGGCATTTCTGTTGCTGGGTTATAGGGCATGCATAAGTTAAGCTTTAGTAAATATTGTTTTTTCTAATGTGGTTATACCAAATTAAATTTCATATTGGTATATTTTGAGGAGGGTAAAGTGTGTTTCTAGGACTCTGTTAGAATAGAATATTATCTATCAAGACAATTCTAGGGGCCAGATATGCTTATGCTACTAGTAATGGGATCAGCCTTGGAGCCAAAGGAAATCAGAGAAACAAGCAGATGGAGAACCAATGCCCTGTCAAGTATAGAATTGGGATAAGCTATTGCTGTTGGTGCACTTTCATTCTGAGGACCTTTCAGAGTGACCTATTAGTATTGCAGGAACTAGCTTAAACATTGTGTTTGTTGGATGAATGACAGTAACAGGAATTGAACATAAAATTTCAGACATCATTTATTAATTATATGTACTACATTGATTTCCTGGATTGTTTCCTTTTCCTATTTAAATACATATTAAATATTAGCTACCTGCTTTTGACAGGAAACTATGATCACTGAACCATCTAAATAGATACTCAAGCTACTGCTAAAATTCTTGAGTGCTTTGCACTGTTATTAACTGTAGAATATTCTCCTCAAAAGTAAAAAAAAAAAAAAGTCCATGAGATGGGAAAATATGATGCATTTAAAAAAACTGGAACAAATATTGGCCCTTAAAATTATGGATGGATTATTATATTTTTGCAACCTGGAAACATAACCAGCAAGTCATCAGATAGTTGACTTCCTGAATTCAGAGTATCAGGAAGTTACCAGAATAGTTTGGGATGAGCTTGTATCAAGTCAGTTTGATGTCATTATTTGACTGAATGCCACGTAAAGAGGAAGCAGTAGACACTATCTGGACTTCTGAAATTTTAGATTTCTTCCTATGTGACATTTGTGTTAGTAAATCAGAAACATGAGGGAATGTTTGAAAAGCAGCATGTTCTGATACACGGACTTTGGAGTCATATAGACCTGCACTGGAAATCCAGTTCTGTTACTTATTAGCTGGAGGTATGTGACCTCAGATAAGTTGCCTACCCTATTACATTGCTGTTTCCTCATCTAGAAAGTTGGAATAATAACACATGCCCTACAGGATTGCCATGAGAATTAAAGGAGCTAATTGACGTATTTGTACAATTTCTCAGGCTTTTAGACTTTCCTTCTTATGTACCCTTCTCTTTGGAGGTCAGGTGGTACTGCAACATGGAGCCACAGCGTCTAGCTCCATAAGTCTGTCTGTGCCCAGTCCCCCTTTGTCTGGTTGCTGTCTACCTCTCCTATCATAGAACTTCACGTATAGGGTTTGTTTACTATTTATTGATATCTGTCTCTGATAGACTGTAATCTCTCAGGAAGCAGGAACTAGGTCTATTTTACCCTAAACAGCTAGCAGAGAGCCTCCTAAATAATTGAAAAAAAAAATTATCGAACTTTCCCCAACTCCCCTTATGCTTGATTATTTGAAAATTAGAAAAGAAAGTCCTCATTTTGGCAGTGTTATTGATACATGGAAGCCTGAAAAACAATTCAGTGAACTCAAAAATTTAGAGTGGCCAAGCTAAACAGGTTGAGATTATGGATAAAAACAAACCAAGCTGACACAAGACAGGGAATAATTATGTACATACAAAGGAAGTAGACATGACTGAATGTGAGTCAGCAGCCTAGTGCTGTTATTAAAAGTGCAAACATGATTCTAGGATGTATTAATAGATGCAAGACATGCAGAAGCCATGGAGTAATCTGCCTATTTTGACTTGGCATTGCCTGAGATCCTGTTGAAGACTGTGTATTTTTTGGTGCTCCATATTTATTAGAAGTTACTAAGAAATTGAGGAGGGTCTGGCTGATGGATACAAAAATGGTTAAAGACATCAAATATATCTGCTATGAGGAAAGTTTAAACCTGTTGTGATATTTTTGCTCTGGAGAAGAAACTTGAGAGTATTAAATAAGCATAGAGTGTACTGTGCTTTTCAGGACACTGTGCAAATATATGATGAATATAAGATAATGCCATTAACTCACAGAACCGAAGTATTCTTGAGAAAGTATATGATGCATGCACCTTCCTGCAGGAAGCTGAGTGCTTAAGGCTTTCAAAATAGACAGTTTTCAATCTCTCTTGGAAAGTTGCATAACCTTGCTAAGTAGTCATTCAGAGTTTTATCACTCAAGAAGTCAAACGATTCTTTTTCCTAAACCCAAATCTCTTCCTCTTTGATTTTGACAATGTTCTCTGATTTTGGTCCATCACTGATGGGGAGAACTTGGATATCCTTTATATTAACTTCTTAAAGTATCTCAAATCACTAGTCATCTCCTTGCTGTGATTTTGACATCTCTTTCCTAGCCTAAAATTCTCTAACTTCCCCTTCCTTAAGTACTCTTTGTAATTCTTTTCTGAACTTTCTCCCTGATATCCATACTCTGTGAGAGTGAGCTTGATGACTTAAATGGGGTATAATACTCTAAAGGTGTCTGACTTGTTAAAAAAAAAAAAAAAAAAGAAAGCCCAAAACAAACAAAAAAATTCATATACAACTTTGGTTAACTATACCTCTCATGTTTTCCTTTAAAAATTCCTTTTCACCTTTTTTTTTTCTCCTTAAGAAGCTGCCTATCGTTTATACCTAACACTTAATTTCCGTCTTTGTAGGAATAGTCTTCATCTAGTAAAGAAAATTTTGAATCTGATTTCCCTGTCATAGTATTAGCATACATTTTGTGAACAGAGCATTGCTGCCTTTGTTCAGGTGTGGGTTAGACAACCTACTAGGAAGAGTACCAGGGCTGAGTCTTAGGGAGCTTACTAAAGGCAGCACTCCAGACTGGTGCAGAGGCAGCAATAACTATCCTTCACTATAGTCTTCAAACCAGGCGTCCCTTCACTCAATAGTGATAAGGTAAATTGCAAGATGAATGGGATAGAGTGAAAATTTTTTTCATCATCACGCTAAACCATCTTTTATTTTTTTCTTGTCTATGTGGGCTACTAACTAACCTAGTTGCCAACCTAAAATTGAGTACTTAGTAAAACTATCTTAAAACTGTTTCTCAACAATAAAGGGAAATAGAAATGTTTTTATATTTAAAAAAGTGGCAGGGTTTCAGCAATGTAATTAAATGAGTGCGCCAATAAAAAGAAAGAACTGGTGGGCAGTAATGGGTAAACGTGTATCAACAGTCTCATGAAATAATGATAATAATAGCAACTGATTTGTAGAATAAAAGAAAAAAACATTTTACTTTTAAAATACTGGACAACAATAATATGTGGATCAAGAGTCTTTAAAATGGGTTTAAAGTCCTTGTATTGTTCAGGAAAAGGATTAAGATATTAATTTATGTTAGTTTATTAAGTATACATAATAAAATTTCATAGGTGAAAAATAAAATAATAATAACAGAGTACATAATTTTTAAACTGGTAATGGGAGCCAGGCACGGTGGTTCATACTTGTAATCCCAGCACTTTGGGAGGCCAAGGTGGGCAGATCACCTGAGGTCAGGAGTTTGAGACCAGCCTGGCCAACATGGCAAAACCCTGTCTCTACTACAAATACAAAAATTAGCTGGGTGTGGTGGCAGGCACCTGTAATCCCAGCTACTCCAGAGACTGAGGCAGGAGAATTGCTTGAACCCGGGGGGCAGAGGTTGCAGTGAGCCAAGATCACATCACTGCATTCCAGCCTGTGAAACGAGCGAGATTCCATCTCAATAAAAATAAAAATCAAAATAAATAAAATAAATAAATAAATAAACTAGGAATGGGAAAAACATTAAATTATAAACAAAAGGCCACAGATAATAGTAACAATAATAATAAAGGCAAGAGTAACTCAGGCATACAAGTCTATGAGAATTGAAGAGCTTTCACAGAGGAGGCGGTGTTTAAGCTGAATTTTGAAACAAATGAAGATAGGGCTGGGGAAAGTGCATTTTATGCAGAATGTACAAAAAAAGAGCGAAAGTATAGAGAGCAATAAGACTTTATGGGATTTGGGGAGCTGCAGGAAGTTCAGTGTGGCTGGAATTAGGTTTCAGTAGCCTAGTCTGGAAAACTAGGTGGAAACTAGACCATAAAGCAAGAGCCGTGCAGGCCATGGTTGGGACCTGGGACTTTATCCCATGGGTTCTCGAGAGAGCCTCTGAAAGAATCTAGACCCTTGTTACCTTTTCACTTGGACTGAAATAACAGCAGTGGGGCTAGAGCAAAGGACAATTATGTGTGGCATGTTATGGAAGTGAAATCAATGGGACTAAATGATGTGCAGATGAGAAGGAAAGGAAACTGACCAGGGAACAAGGTTTACAGCTTGGAAGATTGCATGCAGTTATGCCATTTATTGAGAGAGATGCTATAGTAGATCTTAGTTTGAGGAAAAAATTGTGAGAATAGTTTTAAAAGTTTGCATTGTAGATGCTTATAAGGACACCCAGATAGAAGTGTCTAGTTGAAAATATAGCTGTATTTAACATTAAAATTAAAATAGATGGTTGTCTACCATGAAATGTTGCGTCTACACAGATATACACTCAAGGGCAATGACTCTTTAAATATTAGAGAAATCAAGGTTTTAATACCTAAATATTCCTAAAGAGGAGCATGTTGCTTGAAAAACAGTTGTTTAATAAAAACCGGCCTAACATAGAGGACTTTCTCCAAATTTGTTTTACAGGTGCCTCTGGATGGATTCTACCAATATGTACTGCATGAATATTTTTCATGTCTCACATTGGCTAAAAGTTGAGCATTATTCTATTTCCTCTCATTTTCCTAAGATTTCACACCAGGTTGTATTCATGGTAACATGTTCTTTGCATGCCTATGTTTTATTTTTGTTAATTAAAGGGAGAAGAAATAGATAACAGGTCTTTTGAGATCATAGAAAATTCAGACATTTTTTGAGTTTGTTTTGGAAGGCAAAAAGTTGGCAATCACACACATCACACAAACACATACAGATGCACACACACACACACACACATGCACACATCTTGTGCCTTCTGTTCTAACAATGTATCTTGCCCAGCTCCATCCCACTGCCAGCAGCCTGGAACTTAGTGAGCTGGTGAGTGGAGTCAAGGACACTGTCTTTTAAGCAAGTCTACAAATTGGCTTCCTCAAATCTTTTTTTTTTTTTTTTTTAAACTTTTACCTACCCACCAGGTTGTTGTAAGGATCAAAGGATATAATGTTTGTGAAAGTTTAAAAAAAAAAAACTGTAAAGGACTATACAAATGTAAGAAGGTAAAGAAACATAGAGAACTATTCATTTCCATTTGCAATACAGAAATGTACCTGTTTGTACTTTTCTTTGTGCTGAAGATGTTTAGTCATAAGTGGGGCTGTGGGAAGACTTTTGATCATGCATAATTTCTCAGGCACACACTGCTTAAAGATACATTTATCTTTCTCTGACCTAATCCCTCTGTGTATTTCAATTCAATTCAAGTTTCTTGCAGGCTTGTGCTGTTTTCACTCATTTTTACCATCATACACTTTTTAGTTATTCCTACAGACTGCAATAATGTATCAGATAATTCTGGGACAAAAAAGCCCTGGGAATCTGCTTCAGGGAGAACTGTTTTTCAAGAATAGGTTCTAATCCCATTTCTCCAAGTATATTTATCTTATTGTTTACTTTCATGGTTTCTTTTGATCAGCTTTCTATCAAATGGCTTTGTAAAATCCCAGAACTCTAGGACTGTGACGTTACACACCATGCAGTCTCCAGTTGATGTTTGTGGGGAAGCCGCCAAATGGCCACAAGCATGTGTTCACAGCCTCCCTTATGGGAGTGCCTGGCCAAACCGTGGTCAGAAAAGCTCACCTAGGAGCCACCAACTCCCAGGTATCTGGCTGCCTACCCAGAAGAGATGGTGGCATGCACTGGCTGCTTTTTAGCCCTGGTGACTTTGGGAGGGAAACTGAGTGAGATACACAGATCCTAATAAATAGGCATCAAAGTGGTTATACCTGTTGAGCCAACTTAACAGAGAAGGGCAGATAGTAAATATTCTAAAATTAAATTCATGGTGACAAACAACTCTTTAACTTACAACTACTGTTAAGGTTGCTATACCTCATGCTTGTGTTTCTTCTCAATTAGATAATGAATGGTTTGGCTGTGTCTGCACCCAAATCTCATCTTGAATTGTAGCTCCCATAATTTCCATGTGTTGTGGGAGGGCCTTGGTGGGAAATAATTGAATCATGGGGGCAGTTTCCCCCATACTGTTCTCCTAGTAGTGAATAAGTCTCACCAGAGCTGATGGTTTTATAGGGGAAATCCCTTTCACTGATTCTCATTCTTTCTTGTCTGCAGCTATGTAAGATGTGCCTTTTGTCTTCTGCCATGATTGTGAGGCCTCCCCAGCCACGTGGATCTATGAGTCCATTAAACTTCTTTTTCTTTATAAATTACCCAGTTTTGGGTATGTCTTTATTGGCAGTGTGAAGACTGACTAATACAGCTAATGAATGTAGGTGCCATTGACCTTGAACCTGACTCTGATGGTCTAAGGAAATATCCATGCTGGTCTAGAGAAGAAGTCTTATTATGCCATCCCAACTAAAGTAATTGTTGTAAGAAAGCAGAGAGATGCAATGGCTTTGAATTACCATGAGAAAATATGTATCTGTATAACAATATCATTGGGCTGTACTTAGTTTTTATAGAAAAGGAGAAAGATACAGAATGTTACATCAAACAATGATATATCCTTTTTTTGTGTATTTGTAATGACCAGAGAATTGACACATAATGTGTTCATATATATGAGAATTACATTAACTCACTTTAATTTTTTTTAAAGTCAGGTCAATTTTGTGACTCCATTTCTGTGAGTCAGAGAATAATTCTGATAGACTCAATGCAACAAACACAGGAATTTGAAAATTGATTTAGCTTATAAAATTACTTCTTAACAAGATAGAAATAGTTCATAGGGAAAAATCAGTGGTGGAAGCACCCTTCAGTATGTTTAGATTATCAAAATGTTCCTAAATGGCTCAAAATATGGTTCTTATATATGATAAATATTTTCTATACTGAAACTATACGTTGACAAATGAACAACATGTACTGTTGGTGAAGAGGCTGTGAGTGTCAAATACTAATTACCATGATTATGATTTGAACTTGTCAGAACTAACATCTTGAAATCTTGAAGAGGATTTGCAGAAGGATGGGAACAGAGCATATTGCAAGTTTTTTTTTTGGTTTGGTTATTGAGAATATACAAGTAATGTACATAAAAGATGGTGCTGTGATGTAATTACATCCTTCTTAAAGACCATTCAACATAATACCATGTTGTATGTCATTACACATGAAATACTGGTCCACATTGTTCTTCTTCTGCACTTGCCTTGATAATTTTTTCACAGCTTTTTCTAGATTTCTTACGTGTTTTAATTTAAAGAGAAATGTAATATATCACCCAGTAGGAGGATTTTAATCATCTTTCCTTCTACTCAGATGAGACTGGTTTATCTTTAGGAAATTTATGGGAAGGTAAGTACACTTTAATACAGGGGATAGGATTAAGATATCTTTCCAGGTCTAAGATAAGGTAATTTGATTAGGCTTTTCACGCTTACCCAGAAGAAAATTGCCTTTTGTTTTTCCCCAGTCTTTCTCCCTTCTGATTAATTGCCTACCATAATTTGTACAATCTTTCTAAAATTTAGAGCCCACTATTTTAATCTCCAGCTCAAAATTCCTTGACTCCTGTTCTCCATAAGATCTTTCTGGAAGTTCCTCTCTACACTATAGGATTCTTACTCCTTCATCATGTTGCCCTCAGGTGGCTGTTAGGACACTCATAACACGTTATGGCACTCATTGGTCTGCACATTTACATATCCTGTGTTCTGCTGTATATTTCCTGAGCACAGGGACTGGGGATGTCATTTCTACATTCCCAGCACTGAGCACAGAGTTTGGCCAAAAAGAGTTCCTTAACAAATATTTCATGGCTGCACAAAACAGTATCACCTTTCGTTGCATTCAAGACCCCTCAAAAATCTGGCTCACTCTTTTTTTCCAGCCTCTTCTCCTTTCCCTTGTACTTAGCTTCCAGATGGCAGCCACTCAGGATCATTTAAACACTCAAGTTTTTGCCCTGTGCCCATGCTGGTCTCCATGTCTCTTCTTGTTGAGATCTTATTTACTTCTTTCAGCCTAATTTAAATACTCATGTGTATATCTGAATGTATGTGTACATGAGAAAACGTTGACCCTTCTCTAACCCCAGCTAGAATTAATTTTGTCTCCTGTGTGTGCTACTCTGTAATCTGTTTAATCCCAGTTGGCTTGCATTATAGCTAGCTGTGCATATCATGATTTCCCTTACTTGCTGGTGAGTTCCTTGAAGACAGGAGCTGTGTTGATATGTTATTTCATTCAAAATATGTATTGGACACTTTCTGTGTTCCAGGTATTGTCGTATGTTCTGAGCACAATGTGGTAATGATAATAAACAAAATCCTTGTGCTCAAAAATCTAACATTCTATTCAGGAGAGAAAGATAATAAAAATATAAACAATGCAAAATATGTCTGATGGTGATAAGTACTCTAGTGAGACATAAAGCCAGAAAAGAGGGATAAATGCTGATCACCAAAAGCCTCTTTGAGGAGATGACCTTTGTGTGGAGATCTGAAGGAAGAAGCATCTTTGTAGAGGAGCATTTTATGCAGAGGTACTAGCAAGTCCAAGGACCCCAAGGCAGGAGTGAGCTTGCAGTGATTAAGGAAGAGCAAGGAGGCCAGGGTGTGTGCGCCAGAGTGAGTTGGTGGAAAGTAGAGTGAAAGGCAGAGCTCCGGGAGTCCAGGTCAGTAAGTCCTGATATACCCTGGCAAACACTTGGGATTTTACTCTAAAGACATGGGAGTCTTTGATGGGTTTTCGGTAGAGGAGTGACATGGGCAGACTTATGTCTTAGTGGCATCACCCTGGTTACTGTGTCTGTGTAATTGTCTGTAGTGGGGCAGGTATGAAATTAATGAGATCAGCTAAGGATGCTGATGCAACTGTTTAAGCAAGAAATGGTTGTGCTTGGATGAAGTTTGTGGAAGCATTGAGAAGTGGTTGGATTTTGGACATATGCAAAGCACTGACACATTTGCTGAAGGATTTGTTAAGAAAAGAGGGAAACCAAAGATGACTTCAAGGACTTTGGGCTTAGTTAACAGCAGAATGGATGTGCTGATTACTAAAATAAGTTAATTACAGAATGGATAGGCTGGGAAGGGAAATAAGTTTGAGATACGATAAGTTTGAGATGCTTATTTGATAATTTGCTGGAGATGTTAAGTAGGTAAGTTTGTATTTAAATCAAGAGCTTAGGGCTATAGAAAATTTGAAAAATTTTTATCCTATGAATAGACAATATTGAAAACTCTGGGACTGAATAAGTATCAAACAAAGTTAATTATAGATTATAAAGAGATTTTTAAGAACTGAAACCTCCCCCATTTAGAGATCAAACAAATGAGGGGAACCAGCTAAAGAAACTAAGATGAAGCACGTTCGGAGGTACTTGGGAGGGGTAGTTGCTCAGTAAGGATTCTCTGAGTCATTTGCTGTTTCTAGTGTAGGGGCAATTCCTTTCATTTGCTTTTGATGGTTCTTGTGACTAGGGAGCGCTAAAGGAGAAGGGAGTGCTTCTACCATTTGACCCTAAAGACAGAGTTTTTCCTGCAGTTATCAACCCGGAAGTGTAGTTCTATCCCTGCCATCTGTGCTCTCCCTGGATTTCCACTTCATCCTCAAGGCAAGGGAGTAATCCTCTTTTCCTTTGTGTATACCTCTACTTAGAAGGTAGAATTTTGTGGTTTATCGCCTTCTCAAGATTGCTCTTGATATTTATTTTAATTGCTTTCATCTCTATTGGGAACATGTCATGATTTGGCTGGGGGCAATTGTATGATGACATGGTTGGTTCAGGGGCTACCTCATGACATTGAGGTACTTTTAGTGCAGAAGCCCTACTTGATCACCTTCATCGCTTGAAGCAACATCTTTAGTAAATCCTTCAGTCACTTAGTTTCCACACTCGGGGTGTGTTACTGTCAAATATTCCAAAGTGCAAATATTTTTGAGAATGTAAATGAAGCCTGACTCATTGTAAACCTGTGAACTCACCCTAGTCACTAGAGCAGATGGAATGTGAACAAAGGTCAAAATAGATTCATCTCAGTAGTATGTCTGCTGACACTGTAACAGGTACTTAACTTTCTCCATTCCTTACCCTACCCCACGACAAACTATGAAAACAACAATGTGGTTGTGAGCATGTTTAAAGCAACATCTCACTCCATGCCCAGTGGCGTTTCTTAGCTTTAAAGTGGGGGCTGCCATCTTGCTAAAACAGTGATCAATTAAGATTGGCAATGTGAAAGCCTGACAGAGAAAAATAGAATTTTATTTCCCATAAACTATCAACTTACTGCTTTAATGGAGATTGACAGAGAAAAAATATACATAAAAAGGATAAAATCCATGTAAATTTTGGTGCCTTTGGAGCATATTTTATGATTTTCTATAATATAGTTGTCTTTTGGGTGTGTGTTACCTCCTATAATAATAAACTTTGTTTACCTATTTTTAGTACCTAGCTAAAGTTAGATGGTAGATGAAAATAGGTTATGTTAAGAAATTTGTTGTCAATAATTTATAAAGTACTCAACACATGAGTGTGTATAATTGTGCAGAATATACTTTTAGTAGTTAATAATAAAAAGGGAGAAGCCCCTATGATGCTTAATCTATCTACCCATCCACACATATATACAGGTATATACATACACACATACATGTAGGCTAGAGATATATATGTGGCTAGATTAAGCATAATAGATGCATATATATGGCATATATATGTATATCCAGCTTACAGTAGGAATTTTCAGCTAACTCCTGTTATGGAAGTCATTAGAAATAGGTTAAAAAAATTTACTGGAGGAATCCAGGCAGTCCAAACGAGTGGGCTTCCACCCAGTGAAGCACACCCTCTCCACTAAGGGACAGTCAAAGTGCTTCATTGAATGGGTCCTGCTCCCTGTGCCACCCAACTGGCTGAAACCCTCCAACAGGGGTTGTCAGACACCCTACATAGAAGCATTCCTACTGGCATCAGATCAGTGCACCTCGAGATAAGAGATCCCAGAGGAAAGGGCAGGCACCTATCTTTGCTGTTCTGCAGCCTCCTCAAGTGACATCTCCAGGCACAGGAGCAAACCAGATGAATAGGGCCTGAAGTGAACCCCCAGCAAACCACAGCAGCCCCACAAAAGAGGAATCTGACCATTGAAAGAAAAACAAACAGACAGAAAGCAACAATAACAGCATCAACAAAAAGAGTTCCCAGAAAAAACCCCATCCAAGGGTCACCAGCCTCAAAGATCAAAACTAGACAAACTCACGGAGATGAGAAAGAATCAATGAAAAAACTCTGAAAGGCCAAAAGACCAGAGTGCCTCTTTTCCTCCAAATGATCACAACATCTCTTCAGCAAGGGCACATAACCAGATAGAGGATTAGATGGATGAATTGACAGAAGTAGGCTTCAGGAAGTGAGTAATAACAAACTGTGCTGAGCTAAAGGAGCATGTTCTAACTCACAATGGGATTGCTGGGTATATACCCAAAGGAATACAAATCATTCTACTGTAAAGACACATGCACAGGTATGTTTACTGCAGCACTATTTACAATATCAAAGACATGGAACCAACCCAAATGCCCATCAATGATAGACTGGATAAAGAAAATGTGGTACATGTACACCATGGAATCCTATGCAGCCATAAGAAGGAATGAGATCATGTCCTTTGCAGGGACATGGTTGAAGCTGGAAGCCATCATTCTCAACAAACTAATACAGGAACGGAAAACTAAACACTGCATGTTCTCACTTATAAGTGCGGCTTGAACAATGAGAACACATAGACACTGGGAGGGAAACAACACACACTGGGGCCAGTGAGGGGTTGGGGGATGAAGGAAGTGAGAGTATTAGGACAAATAGCTAAAGCATGCAGGGCTTAAAACCTAGATGATGGGTTGATAGGTGCAGCACACCACCATGGCATATGTATACCTATGTAACAAACATACACATTCTGCACTTGTATCCCAAAACTTACAGTTAAAAAAAAATGCTTTACCAACCACATACTGGCAATGTCATAAGTGACTTTTAAAAAACGGAAATGGTCACCTCCAGTGTAGGATTTAGAAAGGTCAATGGGCAATTTAAAATTTAAAAAACTAGTATATTTTTACAACTTGTCCATGGAGACAAACTTTTTTTACTCTGCTATGTAAGCTTCCATTGGACTCTTTTAGACACAACAGAATAGTATTTTTTAGTGATAATAGATCACATAGAATCAAAATAGTTGGGAAAAACTTTAATTAACAATGATGAACAATTACATAACACATTTAATTAATGCCATTTATTCATCATTGTAACCCATGAGGCAACCACTTTTACACAATGAAGATGATGAAGTAGTCAGTGAGTTAACTCCTAGTGATTCTACTACTGGCCATAAATTTGTGTTGGAAATGATGCAGTGAAAGCTCTCTCAGATACTTATTTTAACAGAGGAATTTTAGATAGAGAAAATCCTGGAAGGAGGAAACGGGCAGCTGCAAACTTTAAGGAAGGCATAGAACAAAAAAGGAAAAGGGCCTTTCAAGAAACTTGCATTGTGAAGTGTGAAGGTGTGTGTGCATGCATCTGTGTGTATGTTATTGATGGTGGTGATGGTGGTGGTGATGGTGGGACTCTATTGGACCACATTGCTACCTGCCTCTAGGCCACACTCTAGGGATGAACTCCCTGGAGCTTCAGGCCACTCTTCTGGCTGCCAGCCCCCAGACTCTCTTTTCCTCTCCAAATCTTATCAGCGATTGTAACATTTTGTTTTATAGTACAGTTTTTACGAAGTCAATTTCTCCTTTACATACTCACATCAAGTATTTGATAAAAACTGTTCAACTTGAGCACATTTTTCTTATTAAAAATAGTATTAAGATTATTTTTGCATGAATATGAGATGTTACTTGCTGAAAGAGATTATTACTCCTCAATCAGCATTTTAATAATAAGGTGCTAGCTGAAAGACAAAGCAGACATTTTGTAAGAAACTGTTCTTTTTCTATATTTCTTTTAAAAATAATGTTTAATATTTCTGATTAAAATATTAAAAAGTATGAAGAATAAAATGAAATATTACCTCTGATTCCAGCCTCCAGAGATAACTACTGTTAATATTTGGTGTATTTCTTTGTCTGGGTGTGAATATATGTGTATATTGACCTGCCCTATACTATATGTATAATTTTATATCCCACTTTCTTAATCCAGCAATATATGAATTTTTCAGGAATTCAATGCTATTTTAAAATGCTATTAATTCATTTTATATTTATTGCTTAAATATATCTCTGCCTAGAGATATGCATTTATCTATTGTTTGTTTTATACTATAAATAAAGCTATGATAAAAAGTCTTTGAATATAAACTTTAGTCAGCAAAAACTGTGGCTATTTTGGTCTGTTTTTGAATCTCATAAAAATGCTTCCAGTGCTGTATTTTCTCTTTTTTAGAAAAATACTCTTTCTTCTTTTTTCATTAAAAAAAATGGAATGTTTCACAAATTTGTATATCAACCTTGCACAGGGGACATGAGAATCTTCTCTGTATCATTCTAATTTTAGTATATATGCTGTCAAAATGAGCACAAGTGCATTATTTTCTTCAATTTGTTCTATAGAATACAATTTCGTTGGTTAATAGGTGTTTCACTATTTAAAAGATGAAATTGTGAAATAAGTTTGTGAAATGTTGAATTCAACAAAGATACAAATTTTTCTACAGGACTTCTCAGAACCTTTAATATGCAAATGTGTGCTGAAAATTATTAAAAGAGAGATCAGGTATGCAGGGCACCATTTTTCCGAAGATCACAGAGCAATCGTTCTATGTAATTTTAGTTTGGAAAATATTAAATGTGATTCTGTCTTTTGATTCAGAAGAGTTGTATCAGTTATATTAGTTGGGGGTAACACAAGGCTATGCTGCAATAACAAAAGCACTGTGAAATCTCTATGGTTTAATACAACGAAGGTTTGTCCCTTGCTCATGTCATAGTATGTAATAGTTTCTTCCCAAATAGTGTCCCAGGGGCCCAGCCTGCTTCCAAATTCTAACTCCACCAGCTCTTTTTTTCTTTCAACCACCTGCATGAGATTGCATGCGGAGAGAGCACACCTGTTCTTCTTTCTTCCAGTGTTTAATTGGTAAGAATTAGTCATATGCCTAGACCACTTAGATTCAAGGGACTGAGAAAGATTATGAAGCACATAAATGTTTGATGAATAGTAACAGTCTCTGCCATACCTTTTTTTTTTTTTAAAAAAAAATAAGTAATAGATGTTAGATTTTGTTGAATGCCTGTTTGGAAACTGCTGGGATAATAACATTTTAAAGGTTATTAATATTATGATCCTGCTTACTACATATCCTAATATCAAACTCTTCATAGTCATAAAATAAATCCTTTGCTAAGATGAGAAAGAATTACCTTAATGTTCTTTTGAATTAGATTTGATGGTATTTTAACCTAGGATTTTGTATTTATATTCATGAATGAATTTTCTTATTCATTGCTTTTTGTTAGAGATTGTTATCAGGGTTTATTATGGAAAGTTTTACATATATGTATTTTTTAAGTAAAATTTTTATTTTGAAATACTTGAACATTTACGTGCAATGAATCCATGCACTCATTTTTCAGTTTCTCTAATGTTAACATTTTGCAAAACTGTACTGCAATATAAAAACCAGTATATTGGCATTGTTACAGCCAAGATAAAGAACATCTCCAGTACCACAAAGATCCCTTGTGTTGCACTTTTATGGCCATACCCACTTCCCACCTGTTCTCACTTCCCTCTTGCCCCCACTTCCTTCTTAATCCCTAATAACAACTAATCCATTCTCCATTTCTATAACTTTGTCATTTTAAGAATGTTTTATAACTGGCATCATAGAGTATATAAACTTTTGATATTGACTTTTTCTTTTTAAAATTATTTTAAAATACCCATTTTATTTCTTTTTTTGTGTGCTGTTACATGGATGTATTAATTTGTTCACATACTGCTATAAAGAACTGCCCAAGACTGGGTAATTTATAAAGGAAAGAGGTTTAATTGCCTCACAGTTCCACATGGCTGGGGAGGCCTCAGGAAACTTACAATCATGGTGGAAGGCAAAAGGAGAGTAAGGATCTTCTTCACGTGGCTGCAGGAGAGAGAAGAGTGAGGAGTGAACGGGGAAGAGCACCTTATAAAACCACCAGATCTCATAAGAACTCACTATCATGAGAACAACATGGGGAAAAACCACCCTCATGATCCAATCACCTCCCACCAGGTCTCTCCCTAGGCACGTGGGGATAATGGGGATTACAATTGAAGATGAGATTTCGTGGGGACACAGCCAAATCATATCAATGGGTATATTGCATACTGGTGGAGATTGGGCTTCTAGTATACCTATCACCCCAATACTGAGCATTGTACCGAAAAGATAATTTTTCAACCTTTATCCCCTTTCCACCATCTCCCATTTTGGAAGCCCCAGTGTCTATTATTTTTATCTTTATGTTCATGCGCACCCATTGTTTAGCTCCCACTTATAAGTGAGAACATGTGATGTTTGATTTTATGTTTCTAAATTAGTTCACTTAGGATTATGGCCTCCAGCTCCATCTGTGTTGCTGCAAAGGACATGGTTTTGTTCTTTTTAATGTCTGCATAGTATTCTATGGTGTAAATGTACCACATTGTCTATGTCCAGGATTGGCTTTTTTACTCAGGATAATTCTCTGGAGATTCCTACAGGTTATTGTGTTTATCAATAATTTGTTCCTTTTTATTGCTTAATAGCAGTGTATGATAGGTGTGCATCAGTTCTTTTAATTATTATGCACCCAGTGAAAGGACATCTGAGTTGTTTCCAGGTTTTGGCTATTACAAACAAGCTACTGTGAACAGTTGTATAAAGGTTTTGGATGAACATAAGTTTTCATTTCTCTGTTATAAATGCATGTGGCTGAAATTGCTGGGTTGTGTAACAGTTGCATGTTTAGTTTTTGTAAAGAAACTGCCAAATTGTTTTGTAGAGAGTGACTACACCGTTTCATAACTCCACCAGCAGCATATGAGTGATCAAGCATCTCGTTATCTTTGCCAGTATTTACTGCTATCACTTTCTGTTTCAATGTCAGCCACTCTGATAGGCATGTAATAATGTCTTGTTGTTTTAATTTGCATGTCCCCTATAGCTAATTATATTGGACATAATTTCATATGCTTATTTGCTATCTATTTACTTTCTTTGATGAACTATTTGTTCACTCATTTGTGCCTATTTTCTAGTTGTATTGTTTGATTTAGCTTTTTTTGCTACTGAGTTTTGATAGTTCTTTATATATTATAGATACTAGTTCTTTGTCAGATATGTGGTTTACAAATACCTTCTTCCTGTATGTAGCTTGTCTTTTCACTCTCTTAATATAGTTTTTTCTCAGAGCAAAAGTTTTTAACTTTGATGGTCTAATTTATTAATATTTCCCTTTATATATATGCTTTGTTGTCAAGTCTAAAAACACTTTGCCAAGACCTGGAGCCCAAATATTTTCTTCTGTAATTTTTTCCCCCAAATTTTATGCTTGTACAATTTACCTTTAAGTCTGTGATGCATTTTGAGTTAATCTGTGTAAGGTGTAAGGTTACGCAAATTTGTGTAAGTGTGAGGTGTAAGGTTTATGACAAGATTACTATTATTTTTGCCTATGAATGTCCAGTTGCTCTGGCACCTTTTGTTGAAAAGACTCCATTGGTTGTTGCTTCTTTGTCAAAAATCAGTTGGACATATTTGTGTTGATCTCTTTATGGTTTCTCTCTTCCATTCTGTTGATCTGTGTGTGGATTGCTCCATTAGTATCACACAGTCTTGACTACTGCAGCCAGACAAAAAGTCTTAAAATCAGGTAGACTCATCACTCTTCCATTATTTTTCTTTTGCAATTTGTTTTTAACTATTCCACTTCTTTTGCCTTTTCATATTATTTTTTGAATAATATTGTCTATATCTATGAAAAATGAGTAGCAAGGATTTTAATAGGAATTGCATTACACTTACATATAAATTTGTGGAAAATAATATTTTTACTATGTAAAATCTTTTTATCCTTAAACACAGTATATCTCTCCTGTTCTTTAGATCATTGATTTCTTCCATCAGCATTGTTTTAAATATTTCATTGACATACATTTAGAACCATATCAGACAGTGTTATAATTTCGGTTCAGTTGTCAAACATGATTTGGGAAAATTTTAAAAAGGAAAGTATATTGCATTTATCCATATTTTTATTTACAAAGTTCTTCCTTCTTGTTTCAAGGATTCTACTTTTATCATTTATTTTCTGTTAAGAGAATTTTCTTTAGCCATTCTTTTAGGATAGGTCTGCTGAAGACAAATTCTCTTAGTTTTATTTCATCTGAGAATGTCTTGAGTTCCCCTTATTGCTGAAGGATATTTTCTCTGCATATATTATTCTTGGTTGATAGTTGTTTTCTTTCAGTATTCGAAAAACTGTGCCACTTCCTTCTGGCCTTCATAGTTTTTGATAAGAAATCCACTGTCTCTGATTTATTATTTTTTGATATAGGTAAGCTTTTGTCTCTATCTCATTACTTTTAGTATTTCTTTGTCTTTGTTTATAGAGTTTTGACTATGGTGTTTTGTACTGTGATTTCATAATATTTCTCCTGCTTTGGATTTGTTTAGCTTCTTAAATCTGTAGGCTAGGTCTCTTGCAAAATTTGGGAAATTTTCAGCTATTATTTCTTTGAGGTTGTCAGTTTCTTAGGTCCAACTCTGGAATATATGAGGCATAAAGAAAACCCAGGGAACTTATCACCATGTTGTTTCTTGAGTTCTGAAGGTCTTATTCAGTGTGCCTTCTTCTTTCCACTTTTTAATTCACTAATGTTTGTCTTACAGTCCAGAACTTTTAGTTGTACTTAGTGAGAGGAATAAGAAAATGTATTTTTATTCCGTATTCTCAGAATCTATATATATTTTCTAGTTGTATCTCTTGAATATTTATTGCACATAGGATTACCTGTTCCTTAATACTTTGCAAGAGTGTTCTAATGAAATTAGTTGGCTGATTAACAAAAAATAAATCCAAAAGAATTTATTTCTCAAAATGTTAAAGATAATTTATAATGAAGATTATATCTGAATTGGTCTTGAAAAACTGAAATTCACAGGATAAAAACAGGCTAAATCCTTTCAGGTGTAAAGAACAGTACAAGTCATCATACTAAAGAGCATCTTATAAAAGTTAAGGTAAGACAAGAGTAGATTGAAAATAAGATTTTAAATTCCCAAATCTTAAATGCTCATACACCATTGGTAGGAATAGACATTAGGTCAGCCACTGTAGAAAGCAAGTTGCAGATTTCTCAAATAACTTAAAACAGAACTACCATTCAATCTAGCAACCTCATTACTTAGTATATACCCAAAGGAAAATAAATTGTTCTACCAAAAAGACACATACAGTTGTATGTTCATCACAGCACTATTCACAATAGCAAATATATGGAGTCAATCTAGATGCCCATAAGTGAAGGACTGGATAAAGGAAATGTGGTATATACATATCATGTAATACTATTCAGCCATAAAACATGAAATTATGTCCTTTGCAGTAACAGGATGCACCTGGAGGCCATTATCCTAAGCAAATTCACACAGAAATAGAAACCCAAATACTGCCTAGTCTCACTTATAAGCAGGAGCCAAACACTGGGTACACATTGATATAAAGATAGGGACAATAAATACTGGGGACTACCAGAACAGAGAGGGAGGGAGAGGAGCAAGGGCTGAAAAACTACCTAGTGGGTACTATGCTTAGTACCTGGTGACAGGACCAGTCGTACCCCAAGCCTCAGTGTTATAGAATATACCCATGTAACAAATCTGCAATCTAAAACAAAAGCTTAAATTATCTTTAAAAATCCCAAATAATGTTATAGAAATAAACAAATCTTTATAATGAGAGAAGAATAGAGTTTTTTTTTTTTTTTTTTTCTGGCAGTATAGTAGATGAGCAATTTTCAGATGTTTTGTAGTGGGATAATTTTTTTACATAGCCATGTCTAAAATTGACAAAGAAAGAAGCAAAGATTTTTTTTTCCATTTCCCCCCTTTTTCATCAGGAAGGAAAATATTTTCCAGAAATGCTCCCTTTCAGCAGATTTTTATTTGTATTCTGTTGGTCAAAATTGGGTCAAAGGGCCATGTCCTTAAACCTATCACTGACAAAGACAATGCACTGAATATTTTATTAACTGTCTTCCCCTCCCTCCAGTTTTCTTTTTTTCTAATTTCTTTTTACTTAAAAATTTTATTTTACTTAAATTGCATAGAGAAAGGGTCTCACTATGTTGATCAGGCTGGTCTGTAACTCCTGGGCTCAAGTAATCCTCTTATCTCAGCCTCCCAAAGTGCTGGGATTACAGGTATGCGCTACTGTGCTTAGTCCCCAATTTTCACTGTATATTCTTCTATAGAAAAATATGTAATTCTTCAATTATAAAAATATTATATATTTTTATAGACTATTTGGTAAATATAAAAGAACATGGGAAAAAATAAAAATCAGCCATAATGCCATAACTAATAGATATTACTGATAATTTTTAGCTAACTTCAAATTGGATTTTATTTATTTGCCTTTAATATGTTATGTTTTCAATACTTTTGTAGGCAAATGCATATTTCACTGATCTCAGTCCTCACCACTGGTAATTTTACAGCACGTTGTTTTCATTTTTGAGCTCTTAATTTGATTGATATTTTGAGTGGCTGAAATATGCACCCATATACACACATACTCTTAAAGAATGACATATGGGTAATATATTTTCCAAGCTCTGGAATGTTTAAGAATATTTGTGTGTTTCATTCATTAATATGTTCATTCCTGTAACAATTATTTATTGAACATCCTCTATGTACCTGGCACACTGTTAAATATTAGACTTATAAGGGTTAATAGGACAGATATGGCCCATGCCCTCTTAGAGCTTATAATTTACTAGGTAGCAGATATTTAAAACATAAAGGATATGAAGACAAAAAGGAGAGATAAGGGTGATTATATGGGTATGTAATTCAGAAGGAACAACATAACAACCTAGTTTGAGGATCAGCGAATGTTTTTACTTTAAAAAAATTGCATTAGACTGAGACCTGAAATTTCAGCAGAAATGCAGAGTAGGAGGAAGAATATTCTGAGTAACAGAAACTCCATGAATGACGCATTGAGGTAGGAGCAGATGGCAAATTTGAGAGGCTGAAAGAGGACCAGTATACTTAAAACACTGAAAGTGAAGAGGAGTGGGACATATAAATCCTATAAAGAGTGGGTAAAAACTCAATTGTGGATGGTGGATGGCCATGTGAATCACCGTTGGAATTTGGTACATTGTTATAAGGGCAATGAAAATCCTTGAGAAGTTTTAATATGGAGATATGATTATGCATTTCAAATAGATTACTCTAGATATTAAATTTACTTTCAAAATTCTGTATGCATCTTCCTCGTCTTCTGCAATTTAATTTACAAAGTAGAAGTCTGAGGCTAACTTTAATTTTGTTCCTTTAAGTGTAGAATACATTTTTTCTAAATGTTTATAAGAAATTTATTTATTCTTGAAAAACACTGTCCAAGGATTCCTCTAGATATAGATTTTTTAACTTATTTTTTTCTGGAACATATTGAATTATTTATATGCATGTATTTAGGACATTTTTAAAAGCCTGGAATGTTTTCTTTAGTTATATCTTTACTTATTGCTCCAATTCTTTTTATTCTTTTTTTTCCCCTTGGGATCCTCTGTAAATTTTGAGACTAAATTTCTACTTTTTTTCCCTATGCCTACCTTCATTTTCATTTGACACACATATACACACACAAAATCTCTGACAAACACACAGATACTCATGGACATGCACATACATTTATATACATATTGATATAGAAACACACATATAGACACTTAACAATTTTCACGAAAATTTAGGAGAGGTTCTGTCACGTGTGTTAGCCCTTTTAGTCTGAAATTGCCATTCTCGTTTTGGAAACTTCCACCTGAAATCTACAGTGAAGATACAATCCATGCAGGAAAGGGGAAGATGGTACATAAAGAGGTTTGGAATTTGTTTGGTGGCATTGTGAATATTCCAAAAGCTGTCCTGAGTGAGTAAAAAAACAGTGTGACTTTGTTGTCTGCTGAATTAAGTTCTTACCCTATTCCAAAGACAGAATTGCCTTCATGAAATGATAGAGACCATTAATTAGTCTCTTTTTAGTAATTCACCAAGCATTCTAGTTCTGTAGCATTCTACTGTATTAAAAACCAACATCAGACAAAACAAAATACAAACATAACTTCTAGAAGAACAATTTTTATAAACCTTTTTGGGAACCCATTTTGGCAGACAGAAAGCTCTTCTAAAGTCTCATCCAACCTGAACAGACTTTTTTAGAAACGTATTTCCCTTTCCTCTCTCTGGAAAACAGAGAGAATAGTCTTTTTGAAAAATGTCCAAATTTCTTGATATATTGAGGAGATGAGCTTCCGAAGGAATTATTAATATCTATAAAATTTTGCTTTTAAGTCATGTATGACTTTTTCTTGCATGTTATACTTAGTTTGAAAGAAGTATAGTGTCCATGTGAAGAACATGAACTGTAGAATTAGAAGCGTGGGCTGGGCTCTTGACCACTGCTTACTAGCTGGATGAGCTTGGGCAAGTGACAGGGTTTCTGTGCTTCAGGTTTTCTATCTGAAAAAAATGGCCCCTTCATTTAAAGAGCTAATGTATTCAAGAACATGAAAGAGTACCTGAAACACATTGCTTTATATATATACTTGTTATTGTTATTTTTAAGGTAGTCAGCAATACAAGTCTGTCCTTTCAAGGTGATTTGACAATGCCTCCTGAAGAAAATAATTAAGTTCTTGGTAAACATCAAGACTCAATAATAAAATTTAAAACTTCACAAGTTATAAAGATTATTATTAAAAGAGACTAACTATTACTTTAAAATATTGATTAGCTTTTTTGAACTTATTTTATGTCTAAATACTCTTTATAAATCTTATATTCAGAAGAAATATGTCTTGAGGTCTTGAGTAGTCATCATCAAGAAAGATGACAACTTCTTGTAGAAATTTAACCCTTGGTACCCATGGAAATTAAACTTCTTCTTTAATTAATTACATTCCCAGGGATATTTGGGTCTCGTTTGTTTGTTTGTATTGTTTTGTTTTTCCAGTAAATGGCTTCTTAAGCTGTTATTATCCCCTCCAGTGTCCATTGATTCAGAGAAAATACCAACAAGTGGAATTTATTGCTCTGATTTTGAACTGAATCTTGTGGCTGTTTTTATTGTAATTCAAGGCACTGTTTAATCCCTTTGCTTAGAAGCCATTGGAGTGAAAATGTTCATGTTGCAGATTTACTTTGTGACAATGATGTATGGGAAGATTATTCTGCAAGAACCAGAAAATATGATACTTGTTGGAAGAAATTCAGTGTCGCAACCAGTTGAAATAAAGAACATCCAATCCCATGTGCTAACAAAGTGGGGATTCCTTTCCAAAGCTTTGTACTATGCAAAGGATACTTTTCTGGTGTGCCGAGAAGTTATCTCTGGGACTGTCACACTTGGAATTCCAGCAGATTACCCTATCATCAAGTCATCAGTATGCTGCTATTTGAATAAACACAGCTGTTGTTTTCCAAGAAATATGGCTAGGAGCAGCAAGGAAAAAAAGGGCAATTAGTGTTATTGAAATGAAGGGGTACTCAGGATGGCATATATATATTTATGAGCATTTTCGTTTCCGAATAGCCTATTTACCATGCTGTGACTTAACAGTGGGGGAGTAATGATCCCCTCTCCAAATCCTTGGTACTTTACTGCATTTCGCTATTTGCCTAATATTAATTACAAATAATTTTCATAATTAAAATAAATATATATATTTTAATTTCACATGACCTTGTGCTATCTTCTATCCACAAATCCTTGAAGTTTTGATGGCAGCGTGTTCCGAAGACCTACGTATAAGGATAGATGAATAGGATAACCTATTTTAAAATTTATACTAATGATTTCAATACATAGAGCAAAGATGTTATTGTCCTGGATCTGGGAATAAGGCTTGCTTTTAGAGGGTCAAGGAGAACCTTCAGCATGGTGTAATGCAGAGTGGTGGACCAGAAAGATGAGACCATTAACCAGCAGTGTGGCCACAGGCAAGGCATTCCCTCCCCTGGATCTTTATCTGTAAACTGTTGAGATTGGATGATATGACCTTTAATGTCTCTTCAAATTCCATGATGCTTTGAACTTAGGCCTTTATTATTCAGGTCTGACACTCAATGCTGAGCAACACATTTGTTACAGGGACCCATTGGAACCGGTTGTTGTCATCTTTATAAATAAACAAACATTCTGGCTGTTTCTGTGCTTTCAGTATAAATGAAGACAAATAATGGGATGAGTTGTTAATATCTCAGTGCTTTATTCACCTAAAGTAGTTTGTTTTGAATTTGTGGATTTTTTTTTTTTTTTTGAGATGGAGTCTCAGTCTGTCGCCCAGGCTGGAATGCAGTGGCGTGATCTCAGCTCACTGCAAGCTCTGTCTCCCGGGTTCACTCCATTCTGCTGCCTCAGCCTCCCAAGTAGCTGGGACTACAGGTGCCCGCCACCATGCCCAGCTAATTTTTTGTATATTTAGTAGAAACAGGGTTTCACCGTGTTAGCCAGGAGAGTCTTGATCTCCTGACCTCATGATCTGCCCGCCTCGGCCTCCCATTGAATTTGTATATTCTTAAATCTTTAGTTTATGGTTAAGAACTCTGGTTCAAGGATATTGGTTTGGCAAGTGTAAGGGGGACTGGGGGGAAGATTGGAGAAATATGTTAAGATTCTGTTATTTCTGGGGTAAAAAATAAGAAGATGCCAGGAAAAAGAAACTGAAGTTAGAGGCAATGCCTTTTGTTTAGAAGGTCAATGTTGTGGTGAATTTTAAAACCACCTCATTTAAAAAGTACAGAGAGTACACCAGCACCCACTAGCGTGGTGGCTGTGGCTGCTTTAGCATCTTGTCCAATAGCCACGTGACCAAGCTATGCATCTTCCTTTTATTTCCTCTCAAGAGGGAGTTGATCTCCAACTTGCAAGTTAGTCTTCGAAATTTAGTTCAATGAAGCCCAAGGATTTTAAAGTCATCTCATACACAAAATGAGACACGTCAAGGGTATGGGTATGTTGTTTTCCAGTGTTTCTAAGTAGGTGTGAAAGAAAACTCATTTAAACTCTACTCAGAAATCAACAAAAGCCTTAAAACAAGAATAATGAAGCAGGATGAGTAATGTTCAGGGTCTATACTGAGACAAGGATGACGAGGGCATTGGTTCTTCAGTCAGAACAGCAACTGTCTATGCAATGTCTGAGGTCTGACTGTGCGACCTTGGGCCCAGCCACGAAACACTGTCACCCAAACCCAACCCCTCCTCATTAACAGTAACAACACACAGCAGTTTAGTGCTTTATGGTTTCAGAGCTCTTTTGCATGTATTATCTCATCTCTGGTCCAATTTTAGGATGGTGTTAGCCTTACCTCATGCCCCAGCATTTCATCATGTCTTTGGAGACATTGCAGCTTAGCTGATAGGTCTGATTTTTCTCCTCATGCTTTGGGCAACCTCTGGAAGGGGTAAAGGTGATGTTTTGGCTTGTTGTTTAAACAAATAACAAAGTTGGACTGAAATGGAAAGTTTCTAGTGAGATCAAAGAATATGACATAAGGGATGAAATTAAGCAGGGTTTATGCAGTGGTGGCTTCACTCACTAGGGCTCTATGTCAGACAAACTGGGCCCACTCATTTTGCCACTTGACCCTCATGGGAAGCCCCTGGAGGTAGGAGCATTTATTATTATTCCTAGTGTACAGATGAGGAAACAAACACTTGGCCGTTTACATAGTTTATAGAAGTCACAGGGCCGGTGGCAGAGCCTAGTTCTTTTGCCTCTTAGGCCAATGCTCTTTCTTCCATACTCCAGTGCCTCCCTAGGCATGAGATAACTTATTAAGTTTAGACATTTTTCTTGTATACATGACTTTCCTCTCCAGAATTAACACTGAGAGGTAATAAATTTCAGAGGAGAGCTGGGACTAAAGCAGTCTTCACTCTGTCACTGGGTTCTTTTTCTTTTCCCATAAAGGAAGAGAATTCCTGTTTCTTTTGTACATTGAGGTCCATGCTACTTTTTGAGTCCTATAGACAGAGGAGTATTAGACACTCATAGAACTGTTTTTGCTATTGCTTCTCATTGTGTTGTTGAGGTTAATGTCTTGGTGTTCAGTATTATGAAACACACTGTCTTGAAACTTGTCCACTCAAAAGCCATCACCTACTGCTTCTTTGGTTGTGGGCTCCATGGATTTTACAAGATCATTGAATGATGGAAACAAGAAAGTTGGAGAATGAAGAGGTCTGTTAGGCAGTTTTCTACCTTCCACGTGCCTGTGGAGACGTTGGGTGAGTAATGTAAGAGAACAGGTGAATGGCACATGCAGCATGGGGGACCCTCCTCTTGGGGTGTCATTGTTACTTTTGTCTGTTTTCAACTTTGTTTTTTCTTTCATTCTTGAAAAGTAGGTCCAGTGTGCCAGGTGGGGCATGGCAACAGGAGTCTAGAATTCAGGAGAATGGAGAGGCTATGGTTGGGCCCAGTTAGTCTTTTCAAGATTGTGTCTTGACCACTGTCTGAAGTTAGTGGAATTGGGTCTGGACAGAATATCAAAATCCCAGCCAACAGGCTCAGGTATTACACGAAAAATCTGTGCATTTGCCTAAGGCTAGAAAACTTTTTCCATTTCTCACTGGCAGGCCAACTGATCTTCTTGATATACTTTAATCCAGTCTCAGGAACATGCATCAGTGACTCTGGCTAAAAGCTCTAGGTAAGCAATAGATAAACTTTTGGCTTTAATGTCATTATTGGTATTTGAGTCAGCGGTTAGTGGCATTTATTATTCTCAGCCCCAAATCCTTCATTTAGCTTTTATATGTTTTTTTAGTTTTACTTCCCTGGATTCTTTTCTTCTCTTCAATTGTCATAAATAAATAACAGTTGAACTACACTGTCAAAATACAGTATTTTTTTTTTAAATGAATGAAGCTATTTGTTAAGGAATGGTTCTTTCTCTAATGCAAATAATTACTTTCTAATTGTTCTGTAAGATTATACTTTATTGCATATATTTTTAAAGCAAACAGCATCTGCAAAGTAATCATCTTATTTACCATTTTTAAAATTAGGTAGCAAGTCTATAGGACAATTCCAATTAAATTAAAAAAATTCAATAATGGAAATAGAGTAAGGAAAATGGGGAACATATATTACACAAAGCAAAACTATTTTGAAACAGAGCATTTTATGTGGCCTCCCTTAGATTTTAGTGGCTTTTTGAAAAGATGGCTCCACACCTTGATTTGCTACTCATCCCAAAATTTAAATCCAAGGTTGTTCTTGGAACGATGCCTCTTCAAAGTGTTCTTATTAGGAGCTGAGAGCACCCAAAGAGAGTGGTGAACATTTAAAGAATACAGCATATAAAGTAGCTGCACTAATATGAAACAATCATTCTGTATTAGACTCCAGAGATTGAATTATACAATTCATATGTAAGAGAAAGATGAGCGCCATATTAAGTATATTTCCTTGTCTCTGAAAGCAGGCAGAAAACTTACAAATGCATCTCAACAATCTTCTCCAAAGAGCATTATTACTGGTCTGCAGCTATGGAGCACTCTGTTCTCTCTTGAATGTTCTCTCTTGATTATCAGTTCTTAAGCAGTTGAAAGGAGGCCTTGAATCTGAACCTATCCCACAATGCCCTTTATGTAGTGTGACTCTCAGAGGCCCGGGCTGCCCACACTTTGGCAAAGACTCATTTAACTTGACAGGCTTATGTATTCCACTCTTCTTTTCAACAGGAGTGGCTGGGGCAGAGTAGAGGTAGAAGAAGATTCTGGGTAATGGATCCAATTACAAAGACTTTTGGAGGGGTGCCAAGAAGAGGTCATATTTGGTGGGAGGAATAATCCTTTGGAATGTAATATGGCCTGATATCCGTCCCAGAAATAATCCTATCTATAGGAGACACTTCTACTTCATTTTAGAATTCAAAGAGATGGAATATTCATAAAAGATTTTACAATGAAAATTTAATCCCAGCCTGGGGCTTGAAGAGCTAATTTCATCCCAGGTCTCTTTGCTCTACCATTACTGCTTTCTCCTACTTTATCAGGAAAATTTTATAATCCCTTTGTGCAAATAAAAGACATTGAGTGGCAATTATTGGCTCATTCTACATACCAACTTAATGGCCAGAGATTCTTTGGTTTTAATATCTAGCAAGTTTTATATGAGGCCACAGAATAAACTCTTAACTCATTCAGTGGTAATAGTTCAGTACTATCTTGGTGGTGTGTATTATTTGTAGAGATCATAATTTTATTACTTGGGACTTGAGCAGGGCTTAGAAAAGTTGGTGGGGTTTCTGAGTAGTCAGTAGTCCCAAGAATTGACAGACACATGGGGAAAGGAAAAGAAGTTGTGGAAGACAATCATAGAAAGGAAGAAAAGACAGAAAAAACAGGGAACGAGAAAGGAGTGAATGGTGGGAGTGGTGGATGCCCCTAAATCATCTCGTACTGCTGTGCTGGAGCCAGTTTAGAAAGGATCACCAAAGCTGATTATAGTTTTCTTTTGAACTCTGTTCTGTGATTTTGTTTTTGGTAGCTTTGAATTGGCACAGTGGGAGCATTTACACCATAGATATTGGTGAATACTACAAATGAGGGCTTTTTTTTTTTTTTTTTTCCCTCCAGGGAGCTCGTTGTTCAATATTTACCAGCACACTACGACCTCAGATATTTGTTTGTGATACAAGAGGCCTAAATTATCAAATGTGTCACAGCAGAAGAGAGTTTGGGAGACACTAGGTTAGTTTGGCAGGGGCGAGTTCCAGGACTAGAAATAACAAACTGGAGTTCCTATTTCCATAGTTGCCTGAAATGAGAAGCAGGTCAAAGTATGGAGAGAAGAGGTCAAACCAATTGAGAAAGATGTATTCTAGGCATTTTGCCAAAAGCAGGAGCAGTCCTACCTAACACTCAACAACAGATGAGTAAATGGTGGTTGAGAGAGGTTAAATCTGCATAGCACACAAGTTAGAACCAATTAGAATTTATTTTACCAAAAGTCCTAATTTTTAACCCCTACACTATAGGGTTCCTCTGTAGACCCCTGCATTCAATGAGGCAGGTGGTGCTCCCCACAACTGTTGGGCTTAGCATCAACACTGTAATCTACATTGAGCTTTCTAATGATACCCTGTACACAGCTCTGCATGGCAACCCTGCCTGCGGGTCACCTCCCTCTGACTCTATAAATATGAAGAACATCCTCAGTCAAAACATCCCTGCTCCACTCCGGAGCAAAAATCAGTTTCCACTCCTCTTCTAAGTTTATAACTTTTTCTTTATTTCTACTGCCTTCTCATTCATTCATTTAGTCATTCAATAAGCATTTGTTAAAAGCCTGTGTGCATTGTGAAAGAAAGAGGGAATTCAACCTAGGGGGGCCTACTGGAGGGAACACATGTGTGTGTCTAATTTGGAAGCTGCAGAAGTTGAAGGAGTAAAGATGTGGGTTTGAGGACCACAGATGGGGGACTAGACTTTCTAGGTCATCATGGAGACTCCATCTGTTTTGACTATTTCTCTTCAATATGAGCAAAAGCCTTAGCCCGGCAACTTCCTCTTTTCTTCTAATTTTCTTTCATCTTTTATCTCTGGCCCTTATCCAGGACCAGGTGGATCTCACTGACTTAGATATTCTCCCTTTGGAGATCCTGGCGCCTTCTCTGTCCCTACCCCCAAGGTGAAATCACTTTAGATACAATAATGCTATACGATATTTTTGCTTATCTGAAAAGGCATAATTTAATTCTATTTATTGAAGTGGACTGATTCGTATTAAATGTACATAGTAAATCATTTTGAGTTATTGATTTGGTAAAAAGGCCTATGGTTTGAAACAATTTTACATTTTGATCATGTGACATTATCCACTGAATCGCTTCTGATTTACATTTATTTATTTTTAGTTGTACATTTATTAATGATAAACGGAATTCAACTATAAACGACTATGGTATTAAGTATTTTACCAGGGGATGAATTACCTAGAATTTCATGAAATATTTTAAGGAGGTGTTAGAGTTAGGAACGTGTGGGTGGGGAGCCATATATGAATAAAGATAGTTTCAGTCAGATGTGAGAATCACACTTTGAGAAAGTGTGGTCTCTGGACCAGAAACATCAATATTACCCAGGAATTTATTTCAAATGCACATTTTTGAGCCCCACCCCAGGCCCGAATCAGAAATTCTGCAAGTGGGGCCCAGCAGTAATCTGTATTTTGACAAGCCCTGCAGGCAACTCTGATGTTAGCTAAAGTACAAGAATCACTGATTAAAGTAATACTAACAAATAAAGTTAGCAACAATTAAAGGAAATTTTAAATGAAGAAGTACAGTTATGTCATTAACTCACTTTGGTCAGACCAATACTTATTTGGATCCTTAGGCGTATTTTCTACTTACTGTGTCCTTAAAAACCAAAAGTATTTCAGCATTTTCACTTCTTTTGCAAATAACCATTAGACAGATTTGTAAAAAGATTGATTGTACACTTTCATTTCCTCAAGCGGTCATTTATTCTTTCAGATAATACTCATTCTCCAGGCAGCAGATAAAAGACTTGGAGACATACATAGCTGAAGGAAATGAAAAGGCGACAAGGCTAAGAGAACAAAGATGAGCATTGCCATGGTCCGGAGGGTGGTGGTGGAGGAAGCCTTCTCTACGCTGGTGCCTCTATTGGAACTTTCAGGAAATGAACATGTGTGTTTTGTGTTTTTCCCTTTACACCTCAAGAAACTTGGAACAATGATTTTCTTTTATGGAGAAGCTTACATTTAAGCAGATTAAAAATTAGCCCCGAGAATAGAAATACAGAATCAAAGTCCACAAATTTAATTATTGTTTCCCCTGGTTAGCTGATCTTCAATTCTGATATCTTCCTCTCTCTGGTGTAGGGGAGTAAGGGTTATACCCATTTCTAAATTATTTGTTGTATTACGACTGACACAGGGAAAGTTTCTATGCATTCATTTATTCATCAATAGATATTTATTAGGACTCACTGTTTATGGAACTGCCCAAAATATTGTGGGAGATACAAGGCAGAAGACAACATCAACCCTGTTCTCAGAGTGTTTGAAGTCTACCAGGACTTCAAACGTGTCCATTGCACACATAAGCGTAATAAAAGCTAAAAGGAGGTGTGCCATAAAATGGATCAAAATCAAAGGCTTTAAGAAGAGGAAAGGCATTCCTTCTAGCTTTGGTCAGATTTGGTCCACAATCAAATCAAATTCTTATTAGGTTCATATTCTTTTACTGACAAACTAAACTGCTGCAAAAAATAATCCTCCCCCATGGGAGATCTTACAGACATACCCTAATTGCCCTAGCTAAGTTTAGAATGTAGCTCTGAAAAGAATGACAAAAGACCTTGAAGAGGCAAGCAAGAGATTTTGAAATATCTGGTCTATAAGGGTAAAAGACTGTATGATACCAAAGCCTCAGGGTACTCAGCTGGGGTCAATCTATATTAATTGCTAACACCTAGAGGTAATTAGCAGTAATTACCCAAAGGAGTGATGGGATGGCCAGACTGAGTTAAAGGCAGCAATTCCAGGAGCTCCTACCATGTTGGGAACCTAACAGCTTCTAGGTAACAAGAAATAAATTAGGTTTCCCTAGCAATTTATGTAGATAGTTTTAAGATTGCGTTACAAAGGACCCCCTGGGGCAAGCTTTTATAAATATATTACTAAAACTTCCCTTCCTACCCAGAGGTGAAGTTTATTTTCTCACCCTTTCAGTCTGAGCTGATCTTACCACTTGCTTTAACCGATGAATATGGGGAAAGAGAAATTGTGCAACTTCTTTTGCTAGTAAGTCTTACAAGACCTGCAGCTTCCACCTTCACCTTCTAGGAACATTGCCCTGAGATCATCTTGTGAGGCAGCCGGTCTAGCCTCCTGGAGGAGAAGCAGTTTTGTGGAGAAGATTCCAGGCATCCCTGCCAACAGCACCAACTCCAGATAGTGAGTGCATCTTAGATTCTCTGGCTAATAGTGCACTCAAGTGTTGGACACTCAGAGTAGATCATTTTAACACCACCTTTTTTCCTATGGCAAAATTATATTCGACTATAAAAAATTATAATTTTCTTGATGTTTCTTAGTTTTAAAGCAAACAATTGGCAAGTAAGATAACGAATGAATGTCAATTTCAAAGATATTCATATTGAGCAAAATATTTCATAGATGAAATAAAAATTTATTCAACAAAAAATATACTTCAGTTTTCACCTTGCCTCAGTTTAAAAAAATTTTTTGCACAGAAATTCCAAAGAGTAAGAATGATTGTAAACACGAGGAAACACAATTGGAGTTCCTTCTATTCTGTGATTTTATCACTGCTAATTTCAAATCTACTGATTAAACACAAGAATATGTAGTACCATGGAAACAGGGATGTAAACTGCTCACAAGGAAAGCTTGAACAATTCCTGGTCACTATGAAACTATTCTTAAACATATGTAACAGACACTGTGGGGGCTGGGGGTTGGGGGGCGACTGTGTAACTGTGAGTTCTCCAAATTAACTTCTCCTTAGAATACAATGTTTATTAAAAGATAAGTAATAAAGTGGGCTAATCTGAAGCTTCTGTAAATGTTATTAAAACTCAAGAGCTCCAATATTTGTTTAGAAATTAGGCCAACACATTTTTTTTCTTTTTTTCCAGGCAAGAGTAGTTTACAACTGACACTGTTTGGAATTGCTGTCACATGGTGATAATCAAAGGTAGGCTGACTTCTTGTCATTTAAATCGTTGCTTTAAAATTTACAGATGATGTACCCTATTTTTGCCTGTGCCTTATGTGGGCTGCTCCTGCTGACCCGTGCTGGATATGCCTCTGCTTTTGTTACCAGAGGAAGTTATCCACATGGGTCTGCAGCAATTTCAATTCTTGCCTCCTCAGAAAAAGGCAAGGGCATAAGGCAGAAGGAGAGACTGGGGCAAGTTTTGGAGCAGGAGTGAAAGTTTATTAAAAAGCTTTAGAGCAGTAATGAAAGGAAGAAAATTAAACTTGGAAGAGGGCCGAGTGGCTGACGTGAGAGGCCAAGTGCAAGGCTTGGCCTCTTGACTTGGGGTTTTATATGTTGGCATGCTTCCGGAGTCTTGTGTTACTTCTCCGCACTCCTGAGATCTTATTGAGAAGCTGCTGACCACCAGTCTCAGGTGTTTTCTATTAGAGACTGCCTTTCCCTGGCACCAGCTGTGACAAATTGTTACTTTAGAGAGACAGTTAACAACTGCCTGGTGGTCGCCCAATGCTCCTCGTGTGTGTGTCGGGGAGCCCTCTCCTGCCCTGCTCGTATCTAACTAGCTACCTACTGTACCACCTTTAGCATTTCACATCCCATTCGACTGCGACTAGGTGAGACCAGCAGGAACTGCTCAGTTGACCCAAAGAATCACCAGAAATAATAAATGGTTATTTCATGCCACCAAGTTTCAGGATAATTATGTAGCCATAGACAAGTGGCGCAGGAAATGATCACTTAGAGTAATTGAGCTAGATTTTTCTTCCTGAAGCTGTGACAATTGTAAGAGCTCTAAATATGTACTGGGTAGAAGGTAAAGATTTGGGGACTATTGTTGATGGTACGGGTTATTAAAGGAGGTGAAGTCATTTTAAATAAGGTGGGAGAGGTGATGCAAGAAGGAAATGGGGAGAGAAAAATGTTTCTGTGAAGATTGGAGATTTAAAATTATCACGAATAGATTGGTGACGGGGAGTGTTTTAAATAAAACAGTGTTTTAATTCCTGAAGCAAAATCATCTGTTGCATCTTGAGTATGAAACCAGACCTTTGGGAGTGGCGTCTAAATGTCGCTGAAACAATGAGGTATGCTTCTATGTACCAGCAAAGACATAAAGTTCTGTCCCAAAAACCAGGATGAAGGACACATTGTGGGGGTTATGTTTTCATGGTACAGAGCTTTAACATACTTAGTTGGTAGGCAATTTCTGAAGCAGTAGCAAGGATGCAATGGTAAAAAATTGGCAAAACTCCATCCCACTAATTACTAATAACTTTAAATTTATGTGGTAAATTATATAACCATAGATAAATGCCATTTCCATATCCAGTTCCTGAAATGTCTACAAATATGAAACTGAGTCACAGAAAACTGGAGTGTTATTTTAAACATTTCAGTCATTTCAGATTTTGTTTTTTATGACTTTGATTGATTTTCATGCTATCTCAAACATTTCTTTCTTGAAGAATGGATTTTTTTGGACCATGATTTGGCAAAGATGATGTGCGTACTATGAAAATTGGAGACTGTGGTTGTCAGGAGAGGTGATGTTCTGTTCAGTAAAATTATACTGAAACTTGTAGGGAGGAGAAATAAATTCCTGGAATAATGAAGAGCTGTACGTTCGAACTATTATGGAATACAACAGATGTCTGTAGGTAGAAGAACAATGACAGTGAATGTGCAAGTGATTAGGAAGATAGGGTTGAAAATTATGACCTCAGTTGGCCAGTGACAAACAAATTGAAAATTTAATTTGGAGCAAACTTTCATGTAATATTGAGACTTAATTGGTAGAAATTTAGGAATGTAATATAACAGTGGGAAGTATATCTGTCTTATTCAACATGTTGTACTCCATAACAGCATGGAATATAAGGGCATAGTAAGAAATCTATTTTTTAATACATTAAAGGTGTGATAAATGGTGGACAGATTTCTGGAAGGATATAAAGAGGGAGGAATAGACCTGGCATTATTGTGGAATGGATTACAGCATGCCTGGTCAGATGCAGAATATGAATGAAGTTTTCATGATGCAGATTACAAAACTAGTAAACAGGCAAGACATGGATACAAAAAGGTGGCAGATTTTTTATTTTTTTAACTTTTGGACATTACTAGAAGTCTCCTGTTAAAAACAGAGGTGTTGGTATATGGTTAATTTTCCTGGCTGACAATGAATTATAAGAAAACATTTTGAGAAACTGCTGGTCTGGATTTATTTAAACCAAAAAGAAAGACCTGTTGATAAAAGAACAGTGTTAGGGAATTTGGGACAAAGATGATCATGATACAATAGAAGTTTGTTATAGGTACAAAGGGAAAGGTGACTTGGTCAGACCTGATACCAGACTTCTCCAAAGAATACTTCAAAAAATTCAGAGAAAATCAAGTTGAAATTCCATGGCCAAGACTCAAAATAAACCAAAGCTAAAATGAGGTAGAAATTCTTAACAGCAGTAGCAGTGATAATTGAATTTTTACTATAAGCTAATTACTCTGCAAGACACTTTGAATACATTAGTTATAGAAAAACAGTTTTTCTCTCCTCTTGGGGTCATTCACCACTGACACCAAAAGGAGAAAAAGTGTATGTGTGGTGGGGTGTCAGAGGGATAATGTGATGGCTCACAGGTCTCCTCAGATATTTTTAAAGGTTGCATGTCAAAAATTAGTGAGGACATCCTAAATAAAAGGTAAACATAAATTTGTGGCAGAAAATTGTAGGAAAATTGTTATGAATATAGTGAGCTCAAAATATGCCGAGGCTTGGGAATGATGGCCACTTAGAACAGTTCTCAAAGGACGGACTTAAGGGCTGCTGTGGCACACCTGGTATAGCAGGGACAGCCTTGCTCAGTGTACTTGTCTGCCTAAAAAGAAGAAGCTTCTAACTGGAAAGGAAGAAGCTTCTAACTGGAAAGATAACAAATAGAGCTACACAGTGAAATGTATAATAGAAGACTAAATGGCAAAGAGGCTCTTGCTGTTTTAAATGTTGTTATCTCTGGATCTTGGCTCTTGGAAGGACTTTTCAAGAGCCATCCTGGGAATGCTGTTGTGATATTGTACACTCACAGAGGGTGGGTGAATAAGACAACGGCAAATACTCTAATTTAGAAAAGAATAAAAAGTCAGCTGTGGAAGCTAATAGAATTTTTTAGTTCCTTCAGGGTTTGTTTCCTCATCTGTGATCCCACTGAAATGACCTCATCATGACATCACAGCAACTTATGCATTTTGTCGTAATTACTTGCATATAAACTTTTATTATATCTGAATTGGGAGCTCCTCAAAGGCAGGGACTGTCTTATGTTCATCTTTGTTTTCTCAGAGGCTGTTGAACTACATGGAATCACAGGAAGGACTTTTGCTTATTGTCAATCTCTTGCTCCTTCTCACTCCTGCTCTCCTGTCCTCTCCCTTCCTTGTCTTCTTCCCATTCAGCACATTATGTTGAGCTTTAATGCAATTGAAAGCAAACTTCTTCCATAGTTTATGAAACTTTGGTTGTCTTTTCACCGCTTTGAAAAAGAATTTTTTTTTTTCTTCTTTCGAGTCAGAGTCTTGCTATATTGTTCAGGCTGGTCTCAGTCACCCAGGCTCAAGCAATCATCCTGTCTCAGCCTCCCAAGTAGCTGGGATTACAGGTGTGTGCCACCATGCCCAACCTGAAACTGTAATCATTTATCTACTGTTTTCATGTGGGAATTTCTTCCAGGCATTTGTCGGAAAATTAATGTATTTTCCCCAATCTTGAATTTTGGGAAAAATTAGTTGAGAAAATGAGAAAAAGCATTATAATTCTCTTGTAAGAATTAAAGCTTAGCAGTCAACGTAGGGAATCCACTGATGCCAAATTGAAACCATGAGCAGGAAGTGCTGATGTGCAAAGTTAAAGACTTGAAGGTTAAGGTCAACAGGTTCCAGAGCTGGCACAGGAGCAGGTCTGAGAGAAGCCGTCACAATCAGGAATCACATTTCCAGCTGTTGTTTGTCAGCAGCCCTATCTGCTGCAAACTGTCATTTCTGAAAGTAAATATTAATAAGCTTATATGCATAGTATATAGTATACAATCTTATGAAAGGTGTTCTAAGAAATGATGAGTTTAGAAACAAATCCTAAAAATGGCATTTCAATAAGTAATTCTGGGTAGTGCTGGTGACCTTTCCAGGAGATCAACTATTATGTTATTTGAATATTACCTAATAATGTTTGCTCGCATTTTTCAGTGTTTGAATATTTGCTACAGGCTAGGTTTCTTGTAATTACTATTAAACATGTTTTTTATTTATTAAACAATGCTTTATATATCTGTATGTCTTAGGGTTCTCCAGTAAAATAATATATATATATTTAAAAACATATATATAAAATCACATACATATATGATGGAAATTAGCTAATGGGATTATGGAGGCTGAGAAGTCCCAAGACCTGCCCTCTGCAAGTTGGAGAACCAGGAAAGCCAGTGGTGTGATTCAGTTTGAATCTAAAGATCTAAGAATAAGGAACATTGATTTTTCCCAGTAGGAGGAGATGGATGCCCCAGTTCAAAGAGTATATTTGCCATTCCTGCACCTTTTTGTTCTCTTTGGGCCCTCTGTGATTTGGATGCCTGTCCATACTGGTGAAGGCAATCTTCTTTCTACTGATTTAGTTGCTATTCTCTTCCAAAAACACCCTCACAGACACACTCAGAAATAATGTTTTACTAGTTATCTGGGCTTCTTTAACCCAGTCAAATTGACACAGAAAATTAGACATCACGCCGTAATAATGAGTAAAGAGTGTGAAGAATGTTGGAAGTATTTTAAGAATAACACAATTTCAGAAATTCTGAGAATTCTAATTTTTTTCCTAGCAGATACCTGAAGATTAGTATCTGTCAGCAATTTATAAATAATAACTGAATCATCCTGTGCTCAAATAAATTATAACAAATTAACTTGACTTTACTTTTGCTAGTGTGAGTAGAATATTTGTTCACTGGACTGTCTGAGATTTACTGCAATTGGATTTCAGTAAAACATTTCACAGCCTCTTGTTATATCTTAATGGAGAAGATGGAAACATCTGAGTTGAATAATAGGACATTAAGTTAATTTGTAGCTTGTTAAACAACCATTTCTAAAGTGTGATGATTAGTGAATCAATATTATCTTGAAGTTACCTTACTAGAAGTCAGCCCTATGACTATGTTCTTGGACAGGTTCTCACCAATGACTTGAAAAAAGCTAAAAAAATAAAAGTCACTTCTTGCATGCACATGATTATTAAACACACAGACACAATGTGTTGATAATATTTTGACTAATAAAAATAAATACTTATAAGTTTCCAGCAAGTAGGAAAGAGGTGCTAAGAACAACCAGTTGAAATTTAAGGCTGACAATTACAGTTTAAAAAAAAAAACACCCAAAAGTATATAATGCATGAGTCTTAGATTAATGATAGTTTATATAGAAAAATAATCCCAGAAGTTTTAATGGAGTGCAAGTCTAATATAAACCTATAATGAAACAGGGTTGCCAAGAAATCTAATGGAAACTTTGGTTTCACTAACATAAGTAACATATCTAGAACATGCAAGGTATTAGTCTCCTTGAATTCTGTATCAATCAGACTGTATCTAGAGTATTATATTCAGTTTTAGAATAAATATCGATAAATGGGCATAAATCCGGAGGAGGATGCCCAGAATAGAATTTTTTTTTTTTCCTAGAAATCATACTACAGAAGAACTAGAGATGTTTCACTGACTAGGAGAATGTTGATGGGGAAAGGACCATTGTTATCAAATATTTGAAGAACCCTGTTTTGCCTGTGCATATGAACTAGAGGTTAAACTTATTCAGATTCACTCTGGGTAACTAGGGCCAATTAATTTAGATTATAGGTAGGTAGAGTCCAATTCAAATTACAAAAAAGTAATGGGACAGGCTGTAAACTCCCCATCAGTGAAGATGTTTAAATAGAGGTTAGAGTATCTGGCACTTAACAAATCTACCTAGTTCGTTTTCCTGCATTTCTTGGAGATGGTAACAGGTGACATTTAATGTTCTTTCATCAGGAATGTTGTGTATGGTTCTATGCAATAATCAATAACCAGATGTCAAAATGAGAAAATGAGCACACCTGCCATATTATTGACTCTCATGTTTTATGGTCTACTTAGTCTGACCAACCATCCTGGTTTACCTGGGACTGTCCTGGTTTTAGTATTGCAAATTCCATGTTCCAGCAACTCTTTCAGTCTTAGATAAACAAGAAAAGTTGGTCACTGCGGTCAGACTCAGTCAATCACTTAAGGAACACATCTCAGCTCTTGAGTTGCGCTTGGAGTTGATCCATAGAATAGGATTTGCAAGAGGTTGGTTGATCTGTTTCTTCCATGGATATGATCAGTGAGTGGGAGGAAGCCCAAAAGTACTAATGCAGCTGAGCATGGGTCTGGATCTTATTATCCAGAAACTCCTTCAAGGATCTGGGGGCAAAGAGTTCATTCGTGTCATGATCTTGGGAAGCCTAGCTACGAGAGTCAGAGAACTGAAATGGGAGAGGGAAGAAGGCCCATATGGTGTGCTTTGAAGAACATGTTATCACTGTGAGCAACTGGTGCTTAATCCTAGGGAGGGCTTCTGGGAAACTTTGTGAAACACATCTCAGTGTTGTACCTCTCAAAAGCTCTATCTAGTGGTGTTAACTTTCTAGTATGTCTGGCCCATCCTGCTCACTCCTCCATCCAAAGAAAGCCCTCAAGTCTTTGATCAAAGGGGAATGGGTTGGGGTTATGTTAGGACACCAACAGAGGCTGCCACCTGCCTCTGATTTAGACTTTTGTTGTTACCTTTATCTCTAAATTACTCTATACATATGGTCACAGAAACACAGTAGATTGAAAGCAGCAGCATGCATTTGTGGCAGATTAAATAAATAGACTCACTACTTCCCTCCTTCCTGTATCTCTGCCTTTCATAGTGACTCTTCAGTTCTTCCCATTAAAGAGAGTGAGCTTTCCTGCCCCCGACTTTGAATCTGACCATGTATCTGTTTTGGTTAATGGAACATGGACAGAAGTGAGAAGGTTGCCAGGACAAGCCTGAGGGCTGAAGAGTGTTGTGTGTGTCTGCAGGTGCTCTGGGCCTCTGCCGTCACCATGAGAAAAACATACCCGAGCTAGCCCATGAGTCCACGGAGGGTGAGAGATACCTGGAACAGCTCCAGATCCAACTGCAGCTTGGAAGTGCCCAGCCTAGTCCTGCTGAGATTGGCAGAACCACCCTAGCTGACCTGTAGAAATACAACAAATACAGGCTATTGTACAGCCTAGACCACACTATCTGTAGTATACTATGAATAATTTTATAATTCTTAAAATTACTTTTTAGCAATCATAACTGTACTATATTGTTTTATTGCATAAAAGGACTAATTTATTAAATGTAAACATGACAGTATCACATTTGTTTGTGTGTCTCAGTCACCCCTTTATGTCTGGACCTATAAATCTTGCTCTCTCATGCTTTCTCTTGCTCTCTTTTTTTTTTTTTTTTTTTTTTTTTTTAACAACTATAGACTTCTTTTTTCAAGCAGTTTTATGTTCGCAACAAAACTGAGCAGAAAGTACAGAGCATTCCCATACGCCCACTCCCTCCACGTACAGCCTCCCCCAATATCAACATCCCACACCAGAGTGGTACATTTGTTACAACCAATGAGCCAACACTGACACTTTGTTACCACCCAAAGTCTACATAACCCGAAGTTACCACCCTAGTTTACATTAGGATTCACTCCTGGTGTCGTATTTTCTATGGGTTTTGACTATCACAACGATTGTCACACAGTTTTTCTGTCTCTATCACCCAATTTTTCTAACTCTAATACAATTTGAGATTTTAAAAAAATATACTAGGAATCTCACCAAATGCTAGGGGCCTAAGAGTCTTGACCCCTAAAAGAGTCTACTCTTGAAGGAGTTAACTTCTCCAAATCTCATTAGCAAAGTGGAGGATAATAACACTTACCTTGGACAGCTGCTTTTGAGGATTAGAGGTATGGTATAACAAATAACACTGTAATAGTGGAATTGCTATAGTGAGATTGCTGTGGAGGACCCAGTGGGATGGGAAGTAATTGATTTACAAAAAGAGAAGAAAACACGATAAAGCAAAGAATAAAATGGTATTGTCAGCAAAGCCGCCTTCTTCCCTTAGAGGGAACAGAGTGGGTTCCTATGGCACTTTTGCTTCATTTGGAAATGATGTAAAGGAAGAGACTCCATCTGCAGTAGCTATTCTCAAGCCTTGTCCATGGGAAGTAGGATGCTAAGAGATCACAGACTGACGTGCTCCTAAATATAGTCAGTAATGAAAGGTTGGACTTCGAGATAATTTTGGCTCAACAGGACTCTCTGTTGAAGGCCTAGGAAGGGCTGTATGGAAGAATATAAAAGCAACTGTACCCATGCATGCATTGGATGATGTCAGTGTTTTTCAGCAGGATGGATGTTTGGCGTGCTCACATCTCTCATGGAGCCTCAGTGTCTATTGCAATCTTCACATTGCTATTTCTTGTACATTATACAATATGATTTGTTACTTGCATGTTGTGTCAGAAGATATTTTTGTTTGCTCCTCCAAACCCCCTTTCTCTCCTTCTTCACACTGCCCTCTGTCCTGGAAATCTGGTCTGTATGGACTATATCGATAGGCCTCATTCATATCCAGATATCTTTTCATAACTCTGTGTCGGGTTCTACATTTAAGATACTTCTTGAAGTTCTGAGAGAGGTAGACAGTGAAATGTTTTATGTAGCAACTATCCCTAAAAATTCATGGATTGTGGGAAGTGATAAAAGACGATGTGAATTGTGCTACTATATGTACGAAACCTCAAACAAGGTCTGTTACATCAAATAGATGCTTAAATGATAGATGCAAAGATTATCACATGTTCTATTCTGAAAATAGGGCTTAAGAGCATTTTGATTTTCTTCAAAGAAGCATAAATTTTGCAAAACTGTACAAACTGGTTTGGGTTTCAGAAAAGGGGCAGTTGAACTAGGACAATCACCATTTTTACTCCTTTCTTTTTACTTTCCTTTCCTTTTCCACCCTTTCTTTCTTTTCTCCTTACCACTGCTTGAATAATGTAAGATGAGCACTGGTATAAAAGGTGGGTATCTGGAAGGCATAGATTTATCAGAAGAGACTGCCACCTAAGCAAAATGTGACACTAGCACTTGGAGTCTTCCTTCCATTTTAATCACCTTCAGAATATGATCTTTAGATAACTACAGATAGATAAATAGAAACAGGGGTAATAATCAAAACCGTGAATAGGTGAATTACATTTTATTGTTAAGCTCACATTTACAACATATGATATATGTGTGATATTTTACCAGGTTGGAAGTAACTTTTTTCTGATTTCTTCTCCATTATTCATGTTATTAATTTATTGTTATAATTAAGAGATGACAGGCTAGACACTTTGGCAAAAAGTTTCCCCCAAAATCCCACATCTATATTACTTGGTATCTAGAGAACAAGGGATGATTCGCTCCAAGGAATCATTGAAATGTTTACGTTCATTTCAGTTATCATTAATAGCAATTTTTAAGTAAAATATTTTACAAAATGCAGGGTAGGTAATAATATAGCCTTGTAAAATCTCTTGTTTGGCTTATTGCAATTTATACTTTTCTATAATTTTTATCACTTCTCTGCATGCCATAGCACAGCATGTTTTATATATTATGCTCATTTCTAAAAACATTTTGATGAATTATTAATGACTGAAAGGATTCCCATGTAAACAGCTGTGCATCTGTCCATCCATCGATCCATCCTCTATTCATCTACTCATTAATGTACTAGGAAATGTGCTAACATGTAGAAAAAGCTAGAAAAGCCTCAAAATGATTATTCTCATTGACTCACGAAACTAATGAAAGACATAGGCAAAAAAGTAAACAATTAGCTTGATGTGGTAAGGCTGCTAATTTAGTCTAGGTTTTGTGAAGATGAAGTGGTAGAAGTGTTAATAGAAAGGAGACATTGGGGGATAGTAAGTTGCAGCTGAGCTGTGTTTTGAAGTATAATTAGGAGTTATCAAAATGAAAGGCAGACAGGAGGATAGAAGCTGAAGCTTATATAATAGCACAAAGTTCTGAGAGAGCACGTGATATGTGGGGAGGTGTAATGTACATCATTTAATATATCTAGAACATAGTGTATAGGCGAGAGCTGTTAAATATGAGAGATACAAGCAGGCAGCAGATCATGAAAGCTCTCATGAGCTCAGAGAGTTTGCACTTTTCACAAAACTCATTGGAAAACCACTAATGGGTTTTGAGCAGAGTAGAGTGATCAAATATGTATTCTAGAAGGACTGCTCTCAGGGTTGTGGAGAATGGATAGATAGAGAAACCAAAACCTGCAGTGGAGACATTAGACTGTGACTGAATGAGAGCAGGCTGCTTTCAAGGTCCTGGAGATACCTTAAACAGTGTCTGGCATGTGTTAATTCCTCAATATGTATTTGTTGAATAGAGGAATAAATGCACAGATCATGCAATACATTTTTTAGGTAATTTCAGTAAGAAATGATGAAGGCCTGAACTAAGGTATTGGTAATGGAGAAGGATAAAAAGCAGATCATTTAGATCAGTGCTTTCCAAACTTTCCTAATCATGACCTATCTTAAGAAATAGACATACATGACTCCATATACAGAGCCCACATCAGAAACTAATGTTTTTACTAAATAATATTTACTTCTACTACTTGTGATGTACTCTAATTTCTATCCTGTATTATGCTATGCCATGCTACACTATTTGTATTGGTTTGCTAGAGCTGCTGAAACAAATACAGTAGACCTGGTGGCTTAAACAGAGGACATTTGTTTTCTCACAGTTCTGGAGATAGAAGTCCAAGATCGAGGTGCTGGCAGGATTGGTATCTTCTGTGAGTCATGAGAGAAAGATCTGTTCCAGGCCATTCTCCTTGTCTTATGATCATTTTTTCCTTGTATCTTATGATGATTTTTTTCCTGTGTATGTCTGTATTCCTAATTTCCTCTTCTTATAAGGACACCAGTCATAATAGGATTAGGACTTACCCATATGACTCATTTTCTCTTAATTACCTCTTTAAAGACCGTGTCTTCAAATATAGTTGCATTCTGAGGTACTGGGGGTTAGGAAACTCAATATATGAATTCTGTGATAACTCAATTCAGCCCATGATACACAATTTGTTTTTTTTTGACACAGGGTCTTTCTCTGTTGCCCAGGCTGGAGTGCAATGGCATCATCATAGCTCACTACAGCCTCGAACTTCTGGGTTCAAGTAATCCTTTTACCTCAGTCTCCTGAGTAACTGGGACTATAAGTGTGAGCCACCATGCCCAGCTCCTATTTTACATATATATATGTGTATGTATATATGTGTATATATATATATATATATTTTTTTTTTTTTGAGATGGAATCTCTGTCACCCAGGCTGGAGTGCAGTGGCGCGAACTCGGCTCACTGCAAGCTCCGCCTCTTGGGTTCACCCCATTCTCCTGCCTCAGCCTCCCGAGTAGCTGGGACTACAGGCACCCGCCATCACGCCCAGCTAATTTATTTTTTGTATTTTTAGTAGAGATGGGGTTTCACCGTGTTAGCCAGGATGGTCTCAATCTCCTGACCTCATGATCCACCTGCCTTGGCCTCCCAAGTGCTGGGATTACAGGTGTGAGCCACGGCGCCTGGCCGCCCAGCTCCTGTTATATATATTTTTAACCAACCAAAGTTTATAATGTACGTTGGGGTTCACTCTTTGTGGTGTACATTCTATAGGTTTTTAAAAAGTGGATAATTATATATACCTACTTTTATAGCATTATACAGAATGGTTTCACTGGTGTAAAAATCTCCTGTGTACTATTTATTCCTCCCTCTCTCCAAACCTCTGGCAACCACTGATCTTTTTACTGTCTCCATAGTTTTGCCTTTTCCAGAAGGCCATATAGTTGGAACCACATAGTATGCAGCCTTTTCAGATTAGCTTCATTCATTTAGTAATATTTTCTTTTTAAAATGCTATTCCTATCCTGTTAAATTGCTTTCATGACAAACTAAAGATTGCTTTCTGCTATTTGGAAAAACCTTTGTTTAATGGGATTGGAAAGAGGTAGAACTGGAAGCTCTTGGTGACTGTTAAACTGTGGGGAGGAAAAGAAGAGGGGTCTGGAACTCAGAAGACAGCATTCGGCTGGCACACAGGTGATAATTGGTGTCTGAGGTGTAGTTGAGTCCACCCAGAAAGTGAAGAGAAGGTGAAAATTGAAGAGTTGAGGAACCTAGAGAATGTCAATCCCATAGGTGTCAAACTTTGTTTTAGGTTTAATTTTGAGTTGAACACCTTTAGCTATGTTAGTTTGCAAATATTTTGTTTTTCTTGTGAACCATTTATATCTTGTGTAAACGTTTCTATTGGTTTGTTGATCTTCTCATAAATTTGTGAGAAACCTTTATGTCTTAAAGAAAATAGCTCATTGACAGATGTTTTCAAATATTTCTTCTTTGTATTTTGACTTTGTTTATGATATTAATTGCTATGAAGAATGTTTAAATTTATATGCAGTTTTATGTCTTTCAAATTTTATGATATGCATAGCAAAGCCTTCTCCACTTTAATATTATATAAAGAGCAATCTGGTTTTTTTTATTGTACTTTTATTCATTTATTTGTTTAAGCTTTATATTTGGAAATTTGATTATCTTGAAATGTTTGCAGGTGGGGTAAGATAGGGATACAATTTTCTTTCTGTGTGTATCACCTGGTAATTGTGCTAGCATTCTTTATTAAGTAAACTCTTTTTTATTCTCTGAGTTTTCAATGATATATTTATCACATACCTGTAGTAATACATGATATATATTATCTTCATCATTATTATCCCTCATCCATATATATTTTTATAGACATCTTGACTAATTTATTTTCTTTGAAAAATGTATTAGTGAATGATCTTTAAAATAAATTTTCAGATAGAATCTGCTATTTAAAAATCCACACCCTAAATGAATAAGTCCCCAAATGAATACCTCAGAAATTTGATTGGGACCACAATAAAATTAGAAATTGACTTAGAAAGGTTGCCTTCTTTAAACTACTGAGTCACCATATTCAAGATAAATTTATTGGCCATCCATGTAGTTTAGGGCCATGGTGGTGGCTGAGCTAACGTCTGCAAAAATCTCCTTCCTCAACCATAAGAAAAACATAAGCAAATTCTATGCAAGACCATGTCTTTAGCATAACTTGAAGACAGAGTATGAAAAAACTGCAGAATAACTATGTGTGAATAGCAAAAAATGAATGAATTTTCAAATACACACACGCACACGCACACACACACGCACACATACTTTACCTCATCCTATAACAGAAGTTTAATACAAATTGAAATAATTGCTGAGGGCCTTTGGGATCAAAGGCCATTGGCATCAGGTACAAGATTTCCATTGACACTAATGGAACTTTAGTGGGATTATCTCAGGAAATGAATCTGAAGGATGGCAAACTTTAAGTTTTTCAAAATTAATTTTGCTTGACAAAATTAAATTTTCTTCACATGGGAGAGGGACAGATTTATATAAATGTATGAGAGAGGCAAATGGTAAAGTTCTGAGCTTTAGTGTAGCATGCATCTTGATCATTCCCTTCCTCTCAAATTAATATTTTATTAAATTTATTTACACACTCATTCAAACTGAACTTGTGGTGACAATTAGTCACTTCTTAGGTAATGATTAAGCACGTATAATCTTTTTTTCATGTAATCATCCTATTTGGACAAGAAGGAGACTGGGAACAGAGAGGGGACGTATGGGCATAATGAAGTTATTAGCCATTGTTTTAGAGGTGAGAAATGCTTTTGAAAAAAAAGAAAAGTAGATACAGGTCTAGCTAATACATTTTGTTTTGAAAATCAAATATTCTATTATTGCCAGATAATTTTCTGCCTCTGGTGTAGGTGTGTAATTTCCCATTTTTGAGGTTGGTAAACATGCCATGAAGTGATATCTTTAACAAATGCCCACATTAATACTTATGTTTATTTTAGAATCGAGCGTGGTTTATTACCATGCAGAGTTCATTTTGCATTTTTGTTAGGAATGTTATTAAACATTTCATGTGCTATAAATTATTTATAATGCTACAGTCAGCAGCATCTTGAACTACTTGCTGATCTATCTAGAAATTCCATCTCTGATCATAGTCTGCATATTCAAGAAGGGAAAAAACCTAATTGTGGTCTTTAAAAAAACATATAAAGAACTGAATTTATGAAACAGAGGAATGATATCCTAATACAAGTGATTGATAGTCATAAAATCTAGAGAGATATTGTAACTTAAAGTGATGACAAATTCAAATGCAGAAGAAACACAGCAAAGTTACCCTGTTGTGAAACCCATCGGAAAACAGTCTTACCAGAGATTAGCCTTTAGTTGTTAACAAAGCCACAAAGAGAAAATATTTGGCACCTTGTGGTTTTAACAGAAGAAAAACATTGAACCAAGAGTGGAAATATTAAATATCTCTTATTATTAATATTTAAACATTAGAAAGGACATTGAATAATAAAATAATCTTTCATTATTTAGCTTCTTTATCTTTGGGTTTATTGACATTTTTGTATTTGCCACAACTTTCTTAAGCAAATTGCCCAGCACTTTCTTTAGCTGGACTAACTTGGTTTTAATTGATCCATTTTCTGGTTTTCCCAATTTATAATTAATAGCATGAAAAGAAAAACCCATTTGTACTGCCCATCCCTGAGTAGCCATGGCTATATAATGCAGAATAGTGGATAAATATATCTTTACATTTCCATCCAACAGTCCAGCAATAATGACTCAAATCTGCTGTCTGGCAGCACTCCTAAGTACTTATAAAGAGACCAAGATCTCTGAAAATGATAGGTCCTTTCCAACACACTGTGCTGAAAATCTTGTCAATTGTAAAATAATTGTTGGCCATTGTGGGGTTTGAGGCAACAGGGATTTACATGACTATAGAGGATCATTTTTTTTTTTATAACTGTGTAGGGTCTAGCCAACAGTTCTTGGCAGCATTTTAAACAGCATTAAGTTTCCTGGCAATGCCAGGGATCAGATCCAGGGAAGCTGACTTTGTCACTGTAATTATTTCCAAGCTTATTCTGTTCCCAAACAAAGCAACTTGAGGACAGGTCCATTGTAAATTTTCTGAGTGCTTCACATGCAAAGCCCTTGAGTGTCTCTTCCAGATACATGTGTTTGGACCAATTCAGATATGGTTTCTTTGATACTTGCTAATTAGCACTTTTGGTCAAAGTCTGGAATTTTAGATTTCATAGTCATAAGGAAACCATGACCTCAAATTTCCTGTTCCATTGTATGAGAGATGTTAATATGCGAGCCTGTCCAAAGAATGGTTAGCAACATCAGGGACAAGAATTGCTTCACACTGGCCCCAAATAGTTGCAAATGGTTTAATTTTTATGTGGGTTCAGGGGTGGAATGGGGGGAGTTTAGTCTTTACTGATCTTAACTTGTATGGGAAGAGTAACTATTCAATGCACTTTTACAATATGCTTAACAACTTAATGAGTTCTGGAACGAAAGGGAGCATATAAATCATTGTAAGTTCAATGTTTAAGCTCAGGGTTCTTATCAGTTGAAACTGCCCTGACCCTGAAACATCTCATTTTTTAGCAACGTGAACTGTAAGTTAATCACATATATCCAGTACACTACCTCTACATCCACTCTATGCCAAACAGGGATTTGAAAAAGGACTCAGAAGTTTGACAATAATACGTGGTGAAGACCTGTTCTCAAAACACATCTCAAGAGATTTTCAAGTTTTACACAAAAATGGATGTGACTCAGCTTCTATATGCCAGCCCAGGCCAAATTTATGCTTGTGTATTATACAATACCTCAGTTTGGTTTGTAAAATCTGATTTAGGCATAAGTCTTAAAAGGACTAGGAAAGCATTCATTGGGGACCAACTGCATCAGGGCTGGAAGCAACTTTTGACGTCACTTGGCCAATCTCTTTCTTTTTATAGGTAAATAAACCAAGGTGCAGAGAAATTATATGACTTGATTGGGTCATGGATTTGGTCAGAGTTGGACCTATAACACAGATCTTTAACTCTTGATGATGTTTCACTAGATTCACTAGATGTTTTCACTGGAAAGTCAACAGGGTTAGAAGTAGCATGAAAATAAAGATCCATGTTCTTGTACATAGGACATTTTTATACAGTGCTTTCTGCCTCTCAAGGTCATGGCAGAGGTCATCTTTTTATCGTTCTTCAACATTAGTTCCCTGTTAAGTCTCTGTCTCAGTAATTTGGGAAACATACAGTATTTTCAGTGAACTATATATATTTTTCACACTGATGGTTTCACTTTGTTTCTTTTTAGTACTTGATTATGGGAGGTCATCTTTTAAAACTTACTTTTTTAATACTAGTAGAAATAACTTTTATGATGTAGCTGACTCAGACTCTGAGACTTATTTTATTTTAAAGAGGTTGGTTCAGAATAGGATGTATACTGTCTCATGTACAGAAAATATTTTATCTATTTTGTTTTCCAAAAGTTCAAGGTCTTTTTGTATCTTTCTGTTAGCTGTATGTGTCTATTTAAATTAAAATTAAATCTAAATGAATATTTAAAAATTCATTTCCTCAGTCACACAGGCCACATTTTAAGTGCTTAGTAGCCACGTGAGGTTAGTGGCTACTATACTAGGCATCACAATCACAGAAAGTTTTATTGGACCTCTCTATTCTAGAAGATTTAATGTCCTCTCTCAAGATCCTTGCATTCAAAATGCCTACTATATCTGAAGAATCATGCATCAATTAGCAAATATAGCAAACACATGATTTTCTTCTTAAATATTTCTAAGAATCAGAAATAACGTTAGCATTTTTGTGCGATTTTGTTGAGCTTTTCCCTTTCTAGCTGTGCAAATCTTGAGAGATTTCTCCTTTTGTTTCAATTTCCACCTTTTAAAATAAAGATGATAATACTTGATAGGATTAATGTAAGAATAAAATGATAGAATTCTGGTAAAGTGCTCAGCACACTATCTGGAAGACATTGGGTACCTAAATAACCAGAAGGTCCTCAATTTAGTGTTCCCCTTGCCCCTAATACATACAAACACTTAGTAATTTGTTAATAAAAATATTTATATTATAAAACCTTTCCTAAGAAAATTCAGAAGTTAAAGCAATGAGAGATTCACAAGAACAGATAATGGTTAAAATCTACATATTAAGCATTCATCATCCCTATAGGACTTTAGAAATAGCTTGAAAGTTTGTTTCTGTGCTTGTATATTGTTTGGTTTTTGGACCTAATTATAGCTTATATTTGGGGAGTAGAGTATATGTGTGTGTGCAGGGAGTAAAAAATCAACTTTAATGTAGGTCGAGGTGTCTAAAAGTGATACATACAAACTAATTCCATGACAAGAGTGTAGGATTTTTGATGATTCATTCACATGTTCTCTCTCAAATAGCTCCTTTTTTCTCCTCAAGATAACTCTTTTTGAGAAGTCTGGTCCATACTAAGGTTTCAGTCAGTCTGCTATTCTGTAGAAGAACAAACCTTGCCGGACAGATATTGAACTCACAACTTTCTTCTACCATCACATTTTTTCTAAATGAAGATTTAAAAAGTCAGCATCTAGTTACTTTTTATTGCTTGTATTTTCCTATAGTGCTTTGACGTTCATTAAAATGATTTACATTCCGCATTTATTTGCCTTTATTCTGACATAGAATTTTAGGTTGTCAGTTAATTTTTTCCAGCTCTTTAAATTTGTCTTCCTATATTTGTGTCTCGTTGTTTTTATTGAAAGGTAATCTATCAGTCTAATTTTTGCTCCTTTGAAAGTAGTGTTTTCCCCACATGCCCCTCAACCTGACTGCTTTAAAGATTTTCTCTGTCTTTGGTTTATAGCAGTCTGACTATATTGTACCTAGGTGCAGTTGTCGGTCTGCGTGGTAGGTTCTGAGCTTCTTGAATTTGTAACTTACTGGCCTTGGTCAGTTTTGGAAAATTTGGCCATTGTCTCATTAACTAATATTTTTGTTTTATCCTCTTTCTCCTTTCCTTCCTTTCTGGGATTCCAAATACATATTTTTTAATTTAAATTTTAAAATTTTGAATTATGGATACATAATAGTTGTACATATTTATGGAGTACATGTGATATTTCAGTACAAACCTACAATGTCTGATAATCAAACCAGGGTAATTGGGGTGTTTATCACCTCAAGCATTTATCATTTCTTTGTGTGAGAAACATTTCAATTCCATTCTTTTAGTTATTTTGAAATATACAATAAATTATTGTTAGCTATGGTCTCCCTATTGTGCTACTGAACACTATATCTTATTCCTTCTATCCGACTGTATTTTTGTATGCATTAATCATTCCCTCTTTATCTCTCCTACCCTTCCCAGTCTCTGCTAATCATCATTCCAGGCTCTGTCTCCATGAGTTCTATTTTTCTTTCTTTTTTTTTTTTTTTTTAGCTGCTGCATATGAGGACATGCAATATTTGTCTTTTTGTGCCTGGCATATTTAACTTAATATAATGTCCTCCAGTTCCATCCATGTTGTTGAAAATGACAGGATTTCATTCCTTTTTATGGCTGAGTGATATTCCATTGTGTATATGTGCTACATTTTCTTTAGCTATTCTTCTGCTGATGGACACTCAGGTTGATTCCATACCTTGGCTATTGTGAATAGTGCTGCAGTAAACATGGGAGTGCAGATATTTCTTTCATACACTGCTTTTCTTTCTTTTGGATATATACCCAGCAGTGGGATTGCTGGATTATAGTTCTGTTTTTCGTTTGTGAGAAACCTCCATATTGTTCTCCATAGTGGCTGTACTGATATACATTCCACCAACAAGTATGAGGGATCCCCTTTCTCTGCATCCTTGCCAGTATTTGTTATTTCTTATCATTTAGATAAAAGCCATTTTAATTAAAGTGAGGTGATATCTCATTGTAGTTTTAAATTGCATTTCTGTGATGATCAGTAATGTTGAACATTTTTTCATATACCTGTTGCCCATTTGTATGTCTTCTTTTGAGAAATGCCTATTCAGATCTTTGCCCATTTTTTAATTGAGTTATTTGTTTTCTCCTATTAAATTGTTTGAGCTCCTTATATAGTCTGGTTGTTAATCCCTTGCCAAATGGGTAGTTTGAAAATAGTCTTTCCCATTCTGTGGGTTGTCTCTTCACTTTGTTGATTGTTTCTTTTTCCGTGCAGCAGTTTTTTAGCTTGACATGATCCAATTTTTGCTTTGGTTGTCTGTGATTTTTGAAGTCTGATTCAAGAAATCTTTGCCCAGACCAATGTCCTGGAGTATTTCCCCAATATTTTCTTCTAGTAGTTTCATAGTTTCAAGTTTCAAGGTCTTTAATGCATTTTGATTTGACTTTTGTATATGGCAAGTGGTAGGAGTACCATTTTATTATTCTACCGTATTTATTTTTCCAATCCATGAACATGGATTTTTTTTTTCATTTTTTATTTCCTCTTCACTTTCTTTGATCAGTGCTTTATAGTTTTCATTGTAAAAATCTTTGGCTTACTGAGTTTAGTCCTAGGCGTTTAATCTTATTTGTACCTATTAGAAATGGAATTGCTTTCTTGGTTTCTTTTCTTTTTTTTTTTTTTGAGACGGATTCTTACTCTGTCACCCAGGCTGGAGTGCAGTGGCACGATCTCGGCTCACTGCAAGCTCCACCTCCTGGGTTCATGCCATTCTCCTGCCTCAGCCTCTCGAGTAGCTGGGACTGCAGGCACCCGCCACCACGCCCAGCTAACTTTTGTGTTTTTAGTAGAGACGGGGTTTCACCATGTTAGCCAGAATGGTCTCTATCTCCTGCCCTCGTGATCCGCCTGCCTCGGCCTCCCAAAGTGCTGGGATTACAGGCGTGAGCCACCGAGCCCGGCCTCTTGCTTTCGGTTTTAGGTTGTTTGCTGTTGGCATTCAAATACATTTTTTAGATGTGATGTATATTCTTTTCTGTATTTTCTTCTTTAATTTTCTTTCCTGCTATAATCTGGATATTTTTAATAATTTTTATTTTAGTTTATTAATTCTCTTTCTTTGACCACTCTTCTATTAAACCTTCTTATTGAATTTTAAATTAATGTCATTTATTAATTTAATTAAATTAATTTCAGTTATTATATTTTTCCATTCCAGAATTTCCATTTGACTTAAATGCTGTTTCTCCTGTGAAATTCTCTATATTTTTATTATTTTCTTGGCTATATTAGTTGTAGTTATTTAAGAACTCTGTCTGATAATTGCAATAGTGAAATGTTCAATAAATTGATCTGATTATTTTTTCTTGTTTTTGATCATTTTGACCTGTTTTTGACATATTTAGTAATTTTGCATTGAATGTTAAACATTGTATATAAAATATTATAGAAGCCCTGGATGATGATATCTACTTCTTACACATCTTTTCTGGCAGGTAGATAAATTATAAACAGATCCTCTTCTTTCAGTCAATACTGGGCTTCAGGGTTTGATCTATTTTTGTTTTGTCCTTACTCGTAGGACTTTTTTTTTTTTTTTCCTAGGGCATAACCTTTCTGGGTTCTCATTAGAGATAATGGAGTGTTTACATGAACTCCTACCTACATCTCCATGTGACAGCTGAAATCTTTGCTCAGCCTTTTGGTCTCTCAGCTGTTGCCTTCCATTTGATTTCTTGGCGTCTCAATCTGAGCCATCCACAGTTTAGGATTTGGCAAATGTCTTAAGGAGAAATTGCACACAGAATTTTGGGCTTACTTCTCATGGATTTTGGTCCCTCAGTCTCAGTTGACTTGGAAGCCCTGAATTCCAACCTCTGTTTATCCAGCCCATTGAAATGGTTGCAAGCTTCAGGCCATTGCTTTCCACTCAGCCTCCTTCTGTTATCCATGTAATTAGCAAATTCCCTGAGTAAAGTGCAGAGACAAATATGTAGCTCACATCAGTATTTTCCCTCTCTCTGGAAACTTGGCCCCTCAAGTCCTGGCTGCCTTCATTGTTCACTAATGCCTTCAAAGAGTTATATTTTGCATTTTATTCAGATTGTGTAATTGTTCCCGATAAAATAGTTGTTCTGATACATGCTATTGCGTCATGGCCAGAAGTCCAGGATCCTCCATTTCATTTTATCTTCAACAAATTTGTGGAGTAAGCCTGGCATGATATTGAGTCTTAGGAAAGTTAGTTAACTTGCCATGGCACAAGCCAAATAAGATAAATAGGTGGTCTTAGAGTTCAGGTCAGATATTTCAATTCTCTTCTTACCATCAGTCAAAGCCTGAAATGTGTTTCATGTTCAGCTTTGGGTTCTGATAGTCATTGCATGATTTCTTTTTAATTCTATTGGCTTAAACATGCATTTCCTTTTCTTATTAATATGTTCTGGTAAAGGAAAATTCCGAGCACATCAAGATGATGTAATAACAAACTTATGCTTTTTAAACTGACACAGATTTGCATACATCCTGTACCTTTTTCCATTTTATGTTGGTTAGATAACATAGGAGCCTGCTGACTCATTTTCTATAGAAATATTAGACATGGGCTCCCTTCATAAATGAATGCTCAACAGTCATTAATCTAGAAGGCCAAACCCTACCCTGAGTCACACTCTTTCTGTCATCTGTAAACTTTTATAGTCACAATGCTGCAGATAGGAAGATTTTCAACCTATACATTTCTAAAGTGTTCTATGCTTCTAAAATCTGAAAGTCATCTTCCAGGAAGTCATTTTTAAAGATGCATAGAAGGAGAATGTGTGTAAGGCAGGAGGCTCAGGTAAATTGCATACTCTCTTTGAAAATGTATTAAATTTCAATATGAAGGCAGAAAGAGGCATAAGAGTTCAACTGTGAGAATTCCACACAATGAACTACATGGGTTAGCATGATGATGTAGACCCATGGTGTCCAGTGGGTGAGTTGATGATAATTCCACATTGCCAAACTTTTAAAGATCATTTCTACTGGATGATTTTATTCGCATACTCTTTCTTAGATAATATTTGCTGATCCCTTAAATGTTTTCACAATGCTTTCACATTCATCCCCCTGGATCCCCACAAATACTCCTCCAAGTAAGCTTAACAAGTCTTATTCTCTATCCTTTTGAGGCTGAGGCCTGATACATTATTACTTGTCCAAAACAACACTGCCAGGAACTGGGTAGAACTGGGAGTTGAACCCAGGTCTTCTGGCTTTCTACTCGCCAGACTTCTGTTAGACACAGTCTCTAGGGATAAGAAAGGGAATTGATCAAGGGTTCTTTGCAGGCAGCACTTTTGTCTAACTACTGAAGGACCAGCAGGAGAGATGATTTTGGCTATGGGGGCTTTTCCATGCCACTCAAATGGGAGCACACACCTGATAGTTTTCTGTTTCACTCTAGTTCCATTTTCTATTTCATTAATGGGGGCTCCTAGAAAACTTCCTGTGTGGTCAATGTGATAGGAAGTCTCTCAAAAACTTTTTATGTCAACAAGGTCTTTCCCTGAGAGAAATTCAGAACAATTGTCTGCCTTCTCGGGGCAAGTAGCAGTAAGATTCTTAAAAATTTTAGTTTTCCATGTGGCATATATACACCATGGAATACTATGCAGCCATCAAAAATGATGAGTTCCTGTCCTTTGTATGGACATGGATGAAGCTGGAAACTATCATTCTCAGCAAACTATCGCAAGGACAAAAAACCAAACACTGCATGTTCTCACTCATAGGTGGGAATTGAACAATGAGAACACACGGACACAAGAAGGGGAACGTCACACACTGGGGACTGTTGTGGGGTGGGGGGAGGGGGGAGGGATAGCATTAGGAGATATACCTAATGTTAAATGACGAGTTAGTGGGTGCAGCACACCAACATGGCACATGTATACATATGTAACTAACCTGCACATTGTGCACATGTACCCTAAAACTTAAAGTATAATAATAAAAAAAAAAATTTTAGTTTTCCTCAGGGAGGAGGCCTTGCAACTATCTTAAAGAAACGCAGTGTTCTGTGGGAGAATAATATTGAACAGGGTGAAGGAAGTGCAGCTTGTGACTCATAAATATTTACATTTCGTGGAGGCTTTGGGTAAGATTAAGAGGGCTGAACAGCACGACTTTATGTGAGGAGGCAGAGGCATAGTCTCTAAAATAGCCAAGGTGATACTGCTCAGGCCTCCAGCAATAATATAAATAAAGCCTCTGAAAGGTAAGTTCTCAGTTATCCAGGCCCCATGGATCCATTTAAACCTCTACTTTTTCTCCTTTGATTCTGCTTTTGTCACTTAAGGGCCAAGATTCAACCTACTCTCATCATTTGGGAAAGTTTTATCAAAGAATGCATAGCATCAAATGCATGAAAATTAGAAATATCAAGCAGAACATTCATCGTCTATTTTTGTTCAGCTTAACTGCTTAACTGCTTAAAAAATGACAACAAACACAAATCAGGGATGTACTGGAATTTGGTATCATTTAAGAATGCTTTTTGGGGGCTACTTTGTTTGATTAGTGTTCAATTAGAATTTTAATTTATCTTTGTTTTATTTGCATAACAAGGTTATGAATGATGAGGCAGCTAGTGCCAGACGTGTTGGCTCCAAGGTTTGCAATTTAAGTAGGGAGTATTTTGCAAGAGAGGGAGGGAAGGAGAATTCACTCTTCTTATAATATGCATAGCTTGCTGAAACCTGAGTTTCCCAGATTGTCTTCCTTGAGCTCCCATATCTGTAAGAATAAAGGAAAAGCAGGAGGCGGCACAGCAGACTTGGAGAGCAGATTAGCTTTCTTAAGTGCGATGAATACATCCCCAAAGCAGGAACATTCCCATGATGCCCAGCTGCTGGCGGCGTTTGCAGGCACTGCATGCTCCCTGCAGGAAAGAGATAGACTGACAAAAAGTAATACCGTAGGCTAATAGTTTCTAACACCTTATTCATTCACAAATGGATAATAGTTGGAAATTGAGCTCTTTTACCATGACTGTCACCTCAAAGATATAGACAAGTTTGTATAAAATAGGGAGGAGTTCTCCTAAGAATGCTTCTATTCCCCTTTGTCCCCACCTGTTCTAACAAGAGGTCTCTTGCATCTTCAACCCTGTCATGGTACCCTCTTGGCTGTCTTCCCAGACCTCTGACTTCCCAGAGTCAGAATATCTGGGACTTTGGAGGATGGAAATATATATTTTGAAAAGCCTTTTAAGTGATTTTGACATGTTCCTTTGCCTAAATTGACCCGAAACCCTAGATCTGAGTGACTAAATGTGTAATCCCAACATTTAACTTGTGCCTGGCTGCTGCTGAGAGCTGCATCTGCCTTAGTGGGTTGGATTCGCATTTGCTCTTTAATAGTGACCTTCGTAACTTTATTTCCAAAGAAATAGCCAGGAGTTTCAAGAACATAGGCAAACCATGAAGGGAGATATAATTGGGGTCATGGAGGTATTCTAAACATCACATACAGGTGACATTCTAAACATCACATATAGGTGATCATCTATTCTAACTAAGCATAAGATCATGCACATAAGCCTTGTAAAGCCTAGTGTATTGATAAAATTATTGAAAGAGCAGACGGAAATGTGATTGCCTTGGTTTAATCCAGCCCGAGGCAAGGAAATTGCCATTTGGCTTTCCAATCCATTTAAGGGCCTTTGAGATTTGCCCTTTGCTGCCAGTTTCACTTTCAATTTCACCTTGACACTTCTGTTAATTTTGTTTAGGAAACCCAGTTATCATGCTGCAGATGAGATGGAACTAGAAGTAGATATGTTCAAGCTCTACTGAACCTTAGAAAATGAAAAGCCATTGTTCACCAGGGACTCTCTAGGGAGAGACTAATCTGAGTTTTTCTGCCATTTCCTGATTGGCAACCACAGTGAGGAGTCCAGGTGGTTCTGAATTCTGCTCTCAGCATTGCCTCCTTCCCCTGTGCCTGAGGCAGGCCTCTTATAAAGCATCTCAGATACCAATCCGTGATAGCTCAGGTATCAGTAGAAAAGGGAAAAGAGAACAATTCCTCTGCGCTATCAAAATACTGTTTTCTTTTTCACCTTGGTGAGCATCTGAAAGACATGCCTAAGCTTTTGCTCTTGGGAAAAGCGATCCTCTCTGCTGATCTCACTTGAGATAAGGGAAGACACTCTCCCTACCCACCTGTACCCTCTTGTTTTCTGGGAATAGTTTTAGGGAAATAAGCATGGACTAAGATCCATGTTTACTAAAGTGTGGTATGGAAGCAACTGGTGGCATGCAAAATGGATTTAGGCAGCACAAAAACAAATTTATGCATTATCTTAAAAATATTCATTTCTATAGAAATCTCAAATTTCTGGCAAATAAAACTGATTTGTCAGCTTTTAATTATAATAGAAAATTATAATAGAAAATTGCCTTTTAAAATTAAGTTTAAAAAGATAATCGCTTTAAAGATAAGTATTAGAGGAATTATTAATAGTACAGCTGGTATGCTAGGAGTACAACATCCATGAGGCTTGGTATGTGAATGACATTTAGGAAGCATTGACTCATACGGGCCATGGCAGAGTGGACTTAGAGAAAAAATAATTGTGAACTTTTTAATTTTAAAATTTTGTTGTGAATCTATAGGCAGCAGATATTATGTGGAGATTATCAATTTGACTCATCATGGTCCCTGACAACTTTAGCTCCTAAAAAATATAATTATTAGAAGTAGTGTTATCAACTTAGAGCCCACAATATGAATTTCAAAAAGACCAAGAGGTCATACCTGACTGTGGGCTTTTAATGTTGGTTCTTGATTTGTCTGCTGAGTACTTGAAACTAATTCTAAAATATTGAGCTGTGAGAGCTCATTTGGTTTCCTGATTTACTGCCTCTAAATCCATTCATCTCTATGCCTAAAGCTAATATTGTTTTCCTACCCCAAATTCAACTGTGTAGTTCCCCGAGCATTTTTCTGAAGTCACAAATAATAAAGTGCAAGTACTGCTATTTATTAATTAGTAGAGAAGATTTATAGAGAAGAAAGTAGTAATGCAAGCTTTGCATTTCTTTATTCACTTAAATAGTTTTAAAATATTTTTATTTTGGGAGAGATACTCATATTGAACAAACATTAAGGATGATGCAGTGTAGCCACCACTTGCACTGTGGAGAGTATGTTATTAACAGGATATCAAATACATTATTACGGTTGGCTGGAAAAAGGGTGGACTTTGGAGTTGAAAAAATGTGGGTGTAATCCTTAGTGCTTCCTACTTCTTTTTTATTTTTTTTTGTTTTTTTTTAAATTTAATTTAATTTAATTTTATTATTATTATACTTTAAGTTTTAGGGTACATGTGCACAATGTGCAGGTTAGTTACATACGTATACATGTGCCATGCTGGTATGCTGCACCCATTAACTCGTCATTTAGTATTAGGTATATCTCCTAAAGCTATCCCTCCCCCCTCCCCCCACCCCACAACAGTCCCCAGAGTGTGATATTCCCCTTCCTGTGTCCATGTGTTCTCATTGTTCAATTCCCACCTATGAGTGAGAATATGCGGTATTTGGTTTCTTGTTCTTGCGATAGTTTACTGAGAATGATGATTTCCAACTTCATCCATGTCCCTACAAAGGACATGAACTCATCATTTTTTATGGCTGCATAGTATTCCATGGTGTATATGTGCCACATTTTCTTAATCCAGTCTATCATTGTTGGACATTTGGGTTGGTTCCAAGTCTTTGCTATTGCGAAGAGTGCCGCAATAAACATATGTGTGCATGTGTCTTTGTAGCAGCATGATTTATAGTCCTTTGGGTATATACCCAGTAATGGGATGGCTGGGTCAAATGGTATTTCTAGTTCTAGATCCCTGAGGAATCGCCACACTGACTTCCACAAGGGTTGAACTAGTTTACAGTCCCACCAACAGTGTAGAAGTGTTCCTATTTCTCCACACCCTCTCCAGCACCTGTTGTTTCCTGACTTTTTAATGATTGCCATTCTAACTGGTGTGAGATGGTATCTCATTGTGGTTTTGATTTGCATTTCTCTGATGGCCAGTGATGGTGAGCATTTTTTCCTGTGTTTTTTGGCTGCATAAATGTCTTCTTTTGAGAAGTGTCTGTGCATGTCCTTCGCCCACTTTTTGATGGGGTTGTTTGTTTTTTTCTTGTAAATTTATTTGAGTTCATTGTAGATTCTGGATATTAGCCCTTTGTCAGATGAGTAGGTTGCGAAAATTTTCTCCCATTTTGTAGGTTTCCTGTTCAGTCTGATGGTAGTTTCTTTTGCTGTGCAGAAGCTCTTTAGTTTAATGAGATCCCATTTGTCAATTTTGGCTTTTGTTGCCATTGCTTTTGGTGTGTTAGACATGAAGTCCTTGCCCATGCCTATGTCCTGAATAGTAATGCCTCGGTTTTCTTCTAGGGTTTTTATGGTTTTAGGTCTAAAGTTTAAGTCTTTAATCCATCTTGAATTAATTTTTGTATAAGGTGTAAGGAAGGGATCCAGTTTCAGCTTTCTACATATGGCTAGCCAGTTTTCCCAGTACCATTTATTAAATAGGGAATCCTTTCCCTATTTCTTGTTTTTGTCAGGTTTGTCAAAGATCAGATAGTTGTAGATATGCGGCATTATTTCTGAGGGCTCTGTTCTGTTCCATTGATCTATATCTCTGTTTTGGTACCAGTACCATGCTGTTTTGGTCACTGTAGCCTTGTAGTATAGTTTGAAGTCAGGTAGAGTGATGCCTCCAGTTTTGTTCTTTTGGCTTAGGATTGACTTGGCAATGCGGGCTCTTTTTTGGTTCCATATGAACTTTAAAGTAGTTTTTGCCAATTCTGTGAAGAAAGTCATTGGCAGCTTGATGGGGATGGCATTGAATCTGTAAATTACCTTGGGCAGTATGGCCATTTTCATGATATTGATTCTTCCTGCCCATGAGCATGGAATGTTCTTCCATTTGTTTGTATCCTCTTTAACTAGAATAACCAATACAGAGAAGTGCTTAAAAGAGCTGATGCAGCAGAAAGCCGAGGCTCAAGAACTACGTGAAGAATGCAGAAGCCTCAGGAGCCAATGAGATCAACTGGAAGAAAGGGTATCAGTGATGGAAGATGAAATGGATGAAATGAATGAAATGAAGCAAGAAGGGAAGTTTAGAGAAAAAAGAATAAAAAGAAATGAACAAAGCCTCCAGGAAATATGGGACTATGTGAAAAGACCAAATCTACGTCTGATTGGTGTACCTGAAAGTGATGGGGAGAATGGAACCAAGTTGGAAAACACTCTGCAGGATATTATCTAGGAGAACTTCCCCAATCTAGCAAGGCAGGCCGACATTCAGATTCAGGAAATAAAGAGAATGCCACAAAGATACCCCTAGAGAAGAGCAACTCCAAGACACATAATTGTCAGATTCATCAAAGTTGAAATGAAGGAAAAAATGTTAAGGGCAGCCAGAGAGAAAGGTTGGGTTACCCACAAAGGGAAGCCCATCAGACTAACAGCGGATCTCTCAGCAGAAACTCTACAAGCCAGAAGAGAATGGGGGCCAATATTCAACATTCTTAAAGAAAAGAATTTTCAACCCAGAATTTTTTTTTTTTTTAGATGGAGTCTTGCTCTGTCGCCAGGCTGGAGTGCTGTGGCACAATCTTGACCCACAGCAACCTCAGACTCCCTGGTTCAAGTGATTCTTCTGCCTCAGCCTCCCTAGTAGCTGGGATTACAGGCACGCGCCATCACTCCCAGCTAATTTTTGTATTTTTAGTAGAGACGAGGTTTCCCCATGTTGGCCATGATGGTCTCGATCTCCTGACCTCGTGATCCACCTGCCTCAGCCTCCCAAAGTGCTGGGATTACAGGCGTGAGCCACCGTGCCTGGCCAGTGTTTCCTACTTCTAGCTGATAGTGTGTATATCACCTCTAAGTCAAAATGAGAAAAATAACACTTGTTTTAAAAGGCTGTTGTAGGATCAACTTAGAAAAGGTAGCAAAAGTGGCTGGGATGTAAGTTGTGTGCTTTTCCCTTTTCCTTTCCCTAGATGTGGAATCACTCATTTTGGCAATTAATTTTGTGCTCATCTATTATTTTCTTTAATTGCTTCTCAGCTCTGCCTCTATAAATTCATTATGATGAGGATAATATCTTACTGTTCACATTATCTGCAGTGTTGGGCTCAGAATCAGTGCTCATTATCCACAGGTTGATTAGAGGAGGATAAGGTGGCCATGTTAGAAAGCAGTTGTCTTATAGTTTTGTGAACTAGAAGGGGCTTCTGAAATCTCTCAGAGCAGTCCTCTACTTCTGGCTACTTCTGGCATGCATCATGGCAGCTTGCAGTAAAACATTCTTAGGAAGATATCCTTGCAAGGCAAAGAAATTCACCAATATTTCTTGGTACAGTGCTGAAGAGTTTGGCTCCTCTATGGAGGAGAGGTCAACTACATATTTTTGGTAATGGCTGGAATAAAATCAGCATTCAAAACCATTCATCTTTTGACCATCACTTTGGTGGGGGAAAGGCAAGGTGACTGGGCTGTAGAAAGAGTTGATCTCTATTGTAATCTGAAGTTCTGAAGTCACCTGGTAGTTAAACTTCAATTCACCAGGATTTTAAGAATATGAAACATTTACTGAAATGACTTCAGAAGAGATTGTCTAGATTTACTAATTTCATGTGAACTTAAAGTCAGTTCTAGGGTCTAATGGTTCAGAATAGTCATGTAACTTGTTCCAGACCTACCACATTCTATTCTGTATTCATTTAGACAAATTATTTTATCCTGTTCACAGTGGTTCATCTACCAAATATATCTGCAACAAATAGAGCTGTTATAATTTCACAAATGAATGACCTAAGAACTTTTCTCGCATCTTGCAGGTTGGTGTGAACACTAAAATAAATGTTTATAAAAAATTACAAAATAAAATTCTATTGCCACAGAATTATGTGTCATAGTGTTTCCTAGTAGACCATTTCTCCATAAGGGTAGGAACTACATCTACTGTTTTAACTTTAGTGCCTTAACAATGCCCAGCACTTAGTAGGCACTGACTACTGTCAGGTGAATAAATAAAGGAATGAAGTAACAGATGCTGAAGCACCTGAAGTGAGTGGCTCTTGGTAGATATTTTCCTCTGGGAATTTGTTGGTTAGTATGTATTCAGAATTTGGAGCTGCTTATGTCTCAGGGATACAAGTTCATTTTGGGTCAGAGTGGTCAAATCAGAAGAAGTACCCAAAACTTAAGATTAATCAATTGTTTTCCATCTAGCAAATTTTCATGAATGAGTAGGACCTTTAGAAGGGATTAAGGAATTGACTGGACCGTTTAAATCAGCAGATCCAATAATGCATACTGTGTGTTGAACAGTGCCCCAGATATTAGCTGGCTAATAGATATGGACTGACTGGGACACCCTAGTCCTAGATAATTTGAAGGTACAGAGGAATGTACTTCCTGGGGCCCAGCTATTCTAACATAGCTTAATAGGAAAGATCTGGTTCAAATGGATCATGCCTCATATGGCATATTTAGATGCCACCTGGAAAAACTCCAACCGCCTGAATTCAAATTCTGGTTTTACTACTTTCTAGCTATGTGATCTTGGAAAATTTGCTATACTTTTGTGCCTCATGTCCCTTAGCTGAAAAGTTGTGACAAATTTTAATTTTTCTGCCTCCCTCATAGAGTTTTTATAAAGATAAAATGAAATAATCTATGTAAAACATTTATTAGTCTGCCTGGTGTATAATTATAGCTCAGTAAGTGTTAGAAGCTATTATTATTATTAATATTATTACTGCCTCATTGAGGTATAAAACCAAGTTGTTAAGGTATTTGGTGAGTATAAAATGAGTTTCAACTCTTTTTGGAAACCAAGGTATGTCATGTGGCTCCATAATCAATGGGTTTCTGGTTAGTCTCTTTCATTACAATATAGGTTTCTTACAAACTCATCTGCCAGATTTTAATTGCTTTTGACTTCCTCTCGTCCAGTATAGTGATTGTCACATGGTAGGTTTTCAATAAATATTTGGTGAATGAGAATGAGTGAAACTTACACAAAGCTGCAGAGTGTTTATGTACCATAAAAAATACCCACGGTCATATTTAGTGTTGGGTTTTGTTCTATGATAAGATTTCAGAAGTCTTTAGAAATTTTCTTTAAAATGTTTTTGTTTAAAAGTAAGATAAATTAAAATAAATCTCCCTAAAATATAATTGGCCATGTTTATTTTTAGAAAAGAAACTACTACTGTGTTTGGATAGGAACAATCTGTACTTCTCCATAAATATGTCACATTTTTGAACTACCAAGAAAAAAACAATAGAAAGAAAAATTCAATCTCCTGTTGTTTCAAATTCCATCCAATTTAGAGATTTTGTTTTTGTTTTTTTGTTTTTACCACTCCTGGTGTCAGCTGGGATGCAGTGCTGGGTGATACACGTGGATGAGGCCAGGTCTGGGTGTGAACCAATCTACAGTTAGTGTATAATATCACAATGCATTTACTCTTCATCCTCGCCCACTCTATTTGTGCCTGGTGGGTTAAATATAAAAAACTCTGGAACCCAACATAACCCAATTCTTCTGGGTTACCTGCTGTTATTAGCTAGTTTATATGTAGCTGCACATATTTTCTCTGAACCCTCGGAGATAATAATTTCAGACACTCCCTTAGTATGCATGTCTTAGATTTCCTTCACATTCTGTCACAGGAGGAGCCACCTGATTCTGAACCTTTTTTCAGGGTTTGGATAAGTTTGATGCCTCCCACTGTTCTTGCTGCTGCTCAGATGACTCCTTTCCTAATCTGTGTTCCCACAGCTGCCATCTTTTTGGGTTGCTTTCTTGGCTTTCACTCGTGCTCGGACCTTGACTTCAGGGTTGAGGAAGTTGTCACAGTGTAATCCCCAGACTCCCCTGACTGGCATGTGAGATTACCTTTCAACCTTTGTAATCCAGTAGGAAAATCACAAAGAACAGTTCCGTAAGCTGATAAAAGTCAAAACCAGTATAGGAAAAATGGTACGTTACATGCAAATAAACAGAAATCAAAAGAAAGAAAAAGAGAAAAGAAGAGGAAAATTCCATGGTTTTTGCTTCTCTTAAGTCTATAGCAGACTGTCCAGGTGTTACCATTTGTGGATCTAAAGACATTTGAGTGAAAGCTTTCATTCATCAAAGGAACATCAGGAATTGTGTGCCTACATACAGTTTAGGTAATATTAGCTCGCATGTTAGCATTAGGGAAACACTAATGTTAGGCTCAACTCCAAGGTTCCGGTGGCTAGCCCAATAGCAGTTTATTTCTTGTTCATTAATCCGTCCAATGTAGGTGTTACTGGTCATGGGACTTGAAGGCTAGGGGTCTACTGAAAATGTCAATCATCAAACCAGACTGACAGGTGCTGCCATCTTCCCCATAGGGTTTCCAGTAATTAGAGTACAGAGGAAGATATATGAAAGGTTTTTCTGGATCAAGTTTGAAAGTGGTGATCATCAGTCACTTTTACTCACACTTCTTGTGTGAAACTCACGTAAGCTAAAACATCAGCTAAAACGGAAACTGAGATGTTTAGGAAAAAGAAGAAACAATGAGCTATTTGCTTCCAAGTAAGTTCCAGGTGCCAGTAACCACTCCCAAAGTTCTTAGACAAAAATCTCAAATCTGATTTATTTCTTTATCACTTTAAGGTAAGCTAAGAAATAGAGGGAAAAGAGGAAACACATTTTGATAAACAGCTAGCAATTAGATTCTTTTTTTTTTTCTGTTCACAGGTCATACTCAGTCCTTCCTCAAAGGAGAAAATTAATAAAATTAATAAAAAATTCAGTTATTGTCTCCAGGTCGAAGTCTGTAATTTCTGAGTGATAAGCAATTTCCTCCATCAAGTACAGATAGGGTGGCATGGGTTCCAGCTACCTGTAACTAAAAAACAACAATAACAACAAAAAAAACATATACATACACAAAATCACACCCCTTCCCCCCACCAGCAGATATACAATACCAGATCAAGCGCAGGATAACAGAGAGACAAATTCCCCTTAGAAAACAAAAGGATAGGAGACCCAGTGTTTGCTGGTCCATTTCAAGGATGGAGTCTTGCTGCGTCCATACTGTAAGGCCACCCCTGCTCTGCAGGGAAGGAAGGTTTTGTGTAGATCCTGGATTTACTATCAGGACAAACTCCTTCTTTATTGTTTTCTGCAGCATCTGATCTGCCCTCAAAGTGTTCTTTTTTGACAAGAGGTTCTTAACTTTTCCTGTTCATATAAAGTGAGCCATTGGTAAATTTGCCCTCCTTGGGGACCATATAGCTTTTGCAATCTGCTCCTTGCTAGCACAAGTTTGGGTGCCAAGTCTTCTTCCTTAGTCATAGGCTATTTTTTTCTTTTATTCTTTTTTTAAAGCAAGTTCTGTTAATACAACTTCTTAAAAAGCTCACTTGGCTTCTGAACTATGTGCTTCTGAGCTAGCTTCATGTGCTAGTAACGACCCCCTGAACTTCTTTCTCAGATATAATTCTGAACTCTGATTTATTTCATTGCTTTCTCATCTTAATGCCTCTTTCTCTCAACTTAATGGAGGCTGTTTTGACGTCAGTTAAAACCATTTGAATTCTTTGTTTAATTGCTAAGAATTAATGGGACTTTTCCACTCAAAGCCTTTTTCCAGTTTATTTCATACTTTTTTGGAATTCAGAAGCTGTTAGGTTTTCCAACCCTATGAGACTTCAGATTTTTGGACTCTTCCTTTAATTCTGGAATTTTACTCAAAACATGTTAATTCTTGCCTGAACTGCAATCTTCTTCACAGTAACTTGCTATAAGCAGCATGGAGGAACTGACAAACATGAACATCTCTCTTCAACTACTTCCCCTAGAGCTCATCTCAGAAGACACCTGGTCTGCCTTCCAGATTGCTACAGGCAACCCTTTTCATGAACTATTTTGCCAAAACAAAACAGGACTCTTCAGCCTTCTAGCCATTGATCACCTGAGTACTAACCCAATGCCAAGTACTTGGGGTTTTGTTCTGGCAGTATCTGGGTTCAAATAGGATAATGTTAAGATTCAGGGTAATATAAGCTATCGTAAAACATTAGTCTGGAAATTTCATTGACTTATTACATTAAGAGCTTATTTCTCTTTTATATAAAACTCCAGGGTGGGTCGCTCAGGGATCCATGCTGATGGAGGCTTTGCTCTCACTTGTCTTCAGTGAGTGTTTTCCAAGTTTGCTTTGGCTATTGACTGCCAGCTAGCAGGAGGAGGAAGAGCATGAAGTTTTTCACAAAGAAAATTTAGGTGGTCAGTTCTGGAAGTAGGGCTTGCCCCTTTCATTATACTTGAATCCATAACCACATTTAACTGTAAAGGAGGCTGGGGAAAGTCACCTGGCTGTGTGTTCAGGAGGAAGAGAAAATGGCTTTCCATAAAAACACCAGCAGTCTCTGCTACCGTGCCTTAAGCAGATAGGAGGTTTTTTTCTTATGTGACATGAAGTCACAAAGGTAGGCTGTCCAAAGCTGGTGCACTAACTCTGATGACAATGAGGGGATAGTGTTTTTCTCCCCACACTCCACCCCTGCTTTGCCCAGGAAAACAGCACCCTCTCCTGAGATTTCTGACAACTTATTGGCCAGAATTGAGTTAAGTGACCATTGTTAGTGGTCAGGGAAGCTGAGAAATTGGCATTTTAACTAGGCACATTTCCCCTCTGTTAAAATCAATTCAGTTAATAAGAAAGAAGGATAGCTAATGAGCTGTGTCTGCCTCAAAAATGTCTATATTCTAAGAGGAACGTCTTTCCAGGTACAGATCTCTTTTTCTTTTGGAAAGTTGCATATAAAACTTTTTCTGTCTTCTAGAGACATTCAGAAATATTTATTCTAAGTAAGTTTTTCAGCAACTTGTACCGTGCCTAGAACATAGTAGGTACTAATAATTTTTTATTGAAATAGATTAATTAGCAAAGACATATGCCTATATGAATGGAAGAGTCAAAAGGAGACGTCCTTCTGCGAACTCTAACATATGTTTGAGTAGATGGAGAGAGTTATTGTCTAATATACAAATAATTTTTCCTAGATATTTGTTATTCGTGAAGTAGTTTATGCCTTCCAAGACCTCAAATATTTGCATTCCTAGAGAAAAATTAAGAAAAAACCAACAATCCCAAAAGAAAATCATAAATAGTGTTCCCCAAAAAAGTGAAGGAAAATATCTTGTAAAAGACTCAACTTCTAGAAGGTAGAAGACTATTTTTTTTTGGTATTGATTTAGAAACCAGAAAAATGAAAAGCTAACTGATTTTTGACTGAAATAAATTGATTATGCAAACATCTATTATTAATATGTCTGGAAATATAATCTGGTCAAAAATAGCAAATGCCTTGACTACATGTCCATGAGTCTCTCTTTTTAACTTGCTTTGTCTGGTGGTTAGAATAGGGAGGGACAGACACGTGGGAGATACATGTTATGTGTCAGTCATTGCTGCTGGTGCTGCCACGGTTGCAAATGATGAGGCCAAAGCCACTTCACAGTTCTGCTTCAGAAGCCAAAAAAGACTTCCTGTGATGTCAGGCAGCCTGCAATAACCCAAATGGTGGCCCCAAAATGCACATCTCTGACATAAGCTGCCATTATCAAGCAATAATTATTTCTTCTTTTGAGGAGTCAGCTTGCCAATCACGCTGACATGCTTTCAGTTTATTTCAATGGTACACGTTTTCCTTTTGCATTTCTACGAAAAGAGTCTTTGACAGACGAAGTTACTTTCAGTGCCAGTCACTGCCTTGCTGGAAGTCTGTCTGGATGTCCCTTACTGCAAAAGTAAGTCCCTGCTGCATCAAAGTGGGAATAAAAACATCTCGACAAGCTCATCTCTCTTGAGTCCCTCGGACAATGGACACTGGTGTGCTCTGAATCCAGGATCGTGCTGGGACAGCAGCAAGCTCACAGCTGTGGAATGTGCCCTTGGACATGGGATCACCTGGAGGTGGGGAATTTCAGCCAGGTGCTGGCATCGAAAGAGGTCTAACTAAGCACATTCTTCTTGGATTTGTGCACGGAGATATATTTTTCCTAAAATTAAAAACTCACATTGTGAAAATTCTTTTTTTTTTTGACTCACTCTGTCGCCTATGCTGGAGTGCAGTGGCGCGATCTCTGCTCACTGCAAGCTCCGCCTCTGGGGTTCAGGCCATTCTCCTGCCTCAGCCTCCCGAGTAGCTGCGACTACAGGCGCCTGCCACCACGCCCGGCTAATTTTTTGTATTTTTTAGTAGAGACGGTGTTTCACCGTGTTAGCCAGGATGGTCTCGATCTCCTGACCTCATGATCTGCCCGTCTCGGCCTCCCAAAGTGCTGGGATTACAGGCGTGAGCCACTGCGCCCGGCCACATTGTGAAAATTATTTTAAGAAAACAGGAAAACATTTTGACTCGCCTTGTCAGAAAATATACAACTTATTTCAGGTTATTTCTTCTTGAAGACTCATATTAAAAAAAAATACAACAGGAACCAAATTAAGACTGATTTTGCCACTTGTTGAATAGGAGAATGGAAATATGGTTTTGAGGATTGACCTCACTGGGGGTTCTATGTTTCTCCTGTATTCACAGCCCTGGCTCCACAATCTATCCCAGAAATAGATTCTGAAATATATATATATATATGTTTGAATATGTATGTGTGTATATACATATATTCAAAAGTTTGTTAGACTAAAATAGAAACTGGCATTTCTCTGTTACACTTTGTGATTTTGGGGTGACCTATATATCCTCCGTGGATATAACTTTTAATTCTCTGGCTCCTTTTTAGAATCACTATTAGAGTTGACACAGCCTGCCTTTGTTTTCCAGGGGATTCTATAGGTCTCATATTTCCTTTCTTTTGCCCAAGACTGCTGAGTTTTTGAAGAAAATACAATAAAAATGGTTGGTGATATATATTTCAGTATATTTCTGATTGTCTAGGACTTTGTTCAAAAGATCTACATTTTCCTGCTTTGTATGTGGGGGATTGCCATGGACCCACTACTTTGAACTTTCCCTCTAGCTTCCTGGGAAGATTACCTGTATGAAAAAAATGGTGCCTCCATGCATACCACAGACAACAACTGACAACTGGAAGGGACACTTCCCTCTCATTCACTCTCAAAATACACTCAATTGTTAAGACCTGTGCATTTTTACTTCCCAAATGTCATTTTTTTCCCCATTCTTGCCCCTATATTCTTGGTCCAATCTCTCACCTAAACTACTGCAATAACCTCCTGCCTACCAATCCATGTTTGCACTGGCTTCCCGAGTGCATTCTGTGCTTTCCAGCCAGAGTGGTCTTCTCTAAATGTAAATTGAGGATGTCATTTCCATACCTAAAACCTCTCAATGGCTTTGTCTAAAGACATGAAAATTCTTAACAAAGTCTAACAGTCCTGCATGACCTTATCTTATTCTTCTTCTGATTTTGTGTCTTTCTTGAAAACACTCTGCTCCTCCATGTCTCAGGATCTTCTTCCTTGCTATTTCATTTTTCTGGGTCTATCTTTTCCCTCTCGTTTCCTGAGCTGATTCTTATACATGCTTTAGAACACTGCTCATATCACTTCGTTAAGGAACTCTTCCCTGACTCACTTAACCAAGTCAAGTCCTCTGTTTTCTGTCCTCATAGTACCCACTATTCACATCATTCCTCCCCCCCTTTTTTTTTGCCTGTAGCCCTCACCACAACTGTAATTAGATAACTCATTTTATTTTCATGTGATTAATGTCTATATCAAGTGAATGTAAATTCTATAAGTTCAGGGCTTTTTTCAACTTTTAAGTTCAGGAGTACATGTGCGGGTTTGTTACATAAACTTGTGTCATAGAGGTTTATTGTGGAGATTATTTCATCTCCCAGGTATTGAGCCCATTAGTTGTTTTTCCTGATCTTCTCCCTACTCTTACCCTCCACCCTCTGATAAGCCTCAGTGTGTGTTGTTCTCCTCTATATTTCCACGTCTTCTCACCATTTAGCTCCCACTTATAAGTGACAATGTGCATTATTTGGTTGTCTGTTCCTGCATTACTTTGGTAGAGATAATGGCCTTCAGCTACATCCATGTCCCTGCAAAGAACATGATCTCATTTTTTAATGGCTGCATAGTATTCCAAGGTGTATATGTACCACATATTCTTTATCTAGTCTATCACACTGATGGACATTTAGGTTGATTCCATATCTTTGCTATTGTGAACAGTGCTCCAAGGTTTGTCTTCATCTTTCTCACCTCTGTATCCCTGATGCTGAGCATCCTACCTTGTGTATGATTTACCCAATCAATCTTTGCTGAAGAAATAAACTTTGAGGAAAGTTGTAGAAGGATGAATAGCTGACTGACTAAATCACCCAGTGATAATCAGAATGAATTTTGGAACACACAAACTTTCACCCAGAAGTATTGAGGAAGAGGATCTGATAAAGATTAGACTACTTGAAATCAAGCAGATGGGAACTGGAGACATTGTAACATTGACTTTAAGAAATTAATGTGATTCATACAATGGTTGTAGAGTTGTTGGCCTCTGGGTCTCTGGGTTTTAAATATCTCGAGGTCATTTGCTTTTCTTCTGCAGGGTTCTCTGCAACAAACTGGCAGGACAGTCCTTAGGATGATGAGTCAACAGAAGTTGCTTTGATGTCTTTCCTTAAATCTCACATGTTGTGCAAACCCCATCTCCCCTGGCCTAAGAAACTGGAGCTTGTTATTCCAGCTGATGATTTGTAATTGGAACAATCCAGCAAATGAGTCTCTGGAAGTGTCAGTTTGGGGACTGTGTAACGTGTCTACTGGAGCTGAGTTTGTTTACACTTTGCCAGTGTCATCATTTACAAACTTCAAAAAACACATTGACAAATTCCCTAGCTGTTTTGGCAGCGCTTCCATCAATCACCCAACTAATAGCACCAACATTTCTCCTGGGCTATTATAGTCACTTCAATCGCTGCTGCTGCAGCTTTGGGAGAAGATAAATCAGAAGGGGTTCTTTTAGATGGTCTCAAGTACAACACCATTTTTTATTAAGCAGTGCTTCCCTCCTCGTTCTTCTCTCTCTGCCCTTCCTCCCATCTCCTATAAACAATTCTTCTGCTTTGTACTGTCTTAGATAAAGTAATCTGGATCTATGGCTTTCCTTTGGCAGCCCCTTTGCAACGTCATTGGGCAATGCACCCATTTATTACTTTGGATTTTTGTGTGTCCTCTTTAGTTACTTCATGCAGCCCTCTCAAATCAATAAGTGTATTGTGTTTCTGTGGGCAACAGGTGCCTAGCTTCCCAGGCCCAACACACCCTCCAAGAGCGGCTCACGTGTCTAATGACCACAGCATGCAAACCTGAAACCATTTTGCCTTTCAGGCAGGTTCTTTGTGCTCCAGCGTCAGGCAGCAGCTGCATCTCTAAGACTGGGCAGCTAGAGTATCCCTGCTCTTGCACTTTCGTGATTTCCTTCTATTGCTAATGCCTCACACCCCTTTTCACAAGGAATAAATATTGCAAATACTCAGCCGCTTTGCCACTTATGCAGATTTGTTTTTCTTGTGGCAGCAATCCTTCCTTAATTTTTTTTTAATTCAAAGCTTGTCTTTTTTCCTCGCAAACTGACCTATCTTAAATAAGAGTGTATTAAAAATGACAACAACCTCTTTCAACTTCCTCACTGTCAAGACCACGTCTTCTCCATTAACAACACAGGCATTCAAAATCTGGATGAAGAAAGGGGAGCTCCTGCCCAAGTTGGCAGGTCAGGTGAGTAGAGCTAGCCAGGCTCTGCTGCCCAGCTGGAGTGTCACTGGCCATGGTGCCAACCAGAGGGCCAAACAAACCCCAGACTGCATTTCAAGTTGCTGTCTGAGTGGTGCCGTTAACTCCATCACTGAGGGCTCTATTCATCCTAAATGATCCATGGTCCTGGACAAAGCACCAACTGCAGCCCCTTGTACATCTTGGCTCTGTACCTGACTGATCTATTAATCAGAATTTTAACTGGGCCTTTCAAAGCATTTTTCTTTCATGTAAGTCAGAGAGCAGATCGCAGTGGAGACTTCATGTAAATGATGTCATCAACTTGATGCATGGAGCCATCCATGTCTGAATCTGTGGCCACAGGAAGTTATTATTTACCCTAAAAAAAGTACCCCTCCTCCTGGATGTCTTCACTCCTTGAGGCTGTCTTCACTATTAGCAGTATGATTGCCAGTTCTGTCTTGGTGCTGAGATGACCAAATGGCAGTCATCATTTTTATGTTTGAAAGGAATTTTTTTTTAGATGAAAGAGGAATACTCTTGATTTTCACATCTTTTAAAAACAACTTTTTAAAGGTGAATGTTTGTTTAAATTCTAAATGATAGCCTCAAAGCTGTTTTTAGTTGACTGACAGTAATTAACTACTTGTATAATTGAAAGCATTCATAAAGACAACTGGCTGATTAGAATTCACTGACCTCATAAGAAAGGAATATTTTTGAGCTCTGTTTTAGCCTCAGTAATATGAGAAATCCTTAGGCCAGAGAAAGAATCAGCGTTTGTTCCTTGTGTGTATTGATGATTTTATTTTTATGAGACCTAAATTGGAAATAATGAATGTAAATATTCCAATGCTTTTATAGTAGGCTGTTTTGAATTGATATTTTAAATAGTACAATGTTTGAGAAACTTGAGTATTGCATAAGTTTCGTTTAAAGGATGTAATTCTTGTGACTCTTCAATGTTGACTTAAATTTATTAAACTAGCAATAACCTTCTGATACATACAACTTATTGTACCACTGTAAAACCTAACAAAGAATTCAATCAAAAACAAAATCACAAAATCAATAAAGTGTATATTGACATTACTTAAATGTGAAAGAAAATGTTGATTATGGAACTAAGTGGGCCACTCACAGTGGAATCATGGTATTTACCTAGGCACTAATTTTGTAGAGTGTGGCATGCTGGTGTTAATGTGTTATGTGATCACTAGTGCACTGCAATGCTGTTTGGTCTCACTGGTGTGAATACATCATTTATTTTGTCTGCTTCTCTGTTTCTCATTGGCTCAGGACATAAGGGACTGGTTGGCCTCACCTTGATCATGAGACACGCAAAACTGATTCTCAAATCATGAGCAAAAATTGGTTATAAGGCAATCTTCTTAACATTCCAGATAACTCAGAATGTGTTTATGTTAATTTTTTTAGGTCACTGCCAAAATGAAGACAAAGCATTTTAAAATTCTCATAAAGAAATTTTTAATTTAGAATTAAAAAGTTCTAAAAGTTCTTTATGAGAATTTTAAAATGCTTTGTCTTCATTACACCAACATGGCACATGTATACATATGTAACAAACCTGCACGTTGTGCACATGTACCCTAGAACTTAAAGTGTAATTAAAAAAAAAGAACTTTTTAATTCTAAAAAGATATCCTTTGATTATAGTTTGGTAATCACTGATTTAACAGCAAGCATGTCTGAGAGTATTCCATTTCTAGTCTTTACTCTTTGACTAACCCACTAAGCAAAAGCCACTGGACTGTTCACTTAGTCTTCCCAGACTTTGTCACTTTTTCTAGCATAAGACTAATAAAAAATAACAATTCAGTTTGACCCTATGTATTAGGTGTGTACCGTGTGCCAGTCACTGGGTGAAAAATAGAATAGATCGGAGCAGGGAGAATGAAAATTTTGATAGAAGAATATGGCAATTCCAGTATTAGCCATACAAATACTCTCTGGAATTTGTGTGTGTGTGTGTGTGTGTGTGTGTGTGTGTGTGTGTGTGTGTGAGATGGAGTCTGGCTCTGTTGCCCAGGCTGGAGTATGATGGCCCAGTCTCGGCTCAGTGCAACCTCTGCCTCCTGGGTTCAAATGATTCTCCTGCCTCAGCCTCCCAAGTAGCTGGGACTACAGGCGTGCATCACCATGCTGCGCTAATTTTTGTATTTTTAGTAGAGATGGGGTTTCCCCATGTTGGCCAGACTGGTCTTGAACTCCTGACCTCAGATGAGCCACCCGCCTTGGCCTTCTACAGTGCTAGGATTACAGGTGTGAGCCACCACACCCAGCCCTTTCTGGAAATTTTGATAATTAATATTAAACTTGGTTAATCTTCGTCCTACATAAACTGATTTTTAGAACTTTACAGTTTTAATTTATATGAATATGACACTAATGATTTTAGCAAATAACTTCCCAGATGCTTCCTTTGAAATAATTAGAAAAAAAAACCGTATGTTTTTAAAAGCAATGCATTTTTTTTTTTTTTTTTTTTGCTAGAAGTGGATAGTAATTTCAAATTTTCATGTTAAAACCCATCTCCCCTAATTGGTCCTAATTATAGAAGTTTGACTTGCATCTTTTTTTGGATTCAGTGCCCTGTTCTTTCTTTTGTTCAATGTAACAGGCATGGTCAGACTGCATATAAATATGCATGTATTATGGCTTTTATTAGCAATGCATTGAAAATTGTAAACTGAATGACCAGTAGTTTACATGCTGGCTTCCAGGAACACAGTCAAATTAGCTAATATTGAAAGGCTTTCTTCTCACTGTAAAGTTATAGAGATGCTAATAACCAGCAGAATTTTTAGACATATTGAACATAAAGTAAATATCAGGATTCTTCCATAATCTGAGAAAGAAAGGGCTCTCATGAAGGAGTAAACCAAGTGAAGGCAAATTAATTTAGTCAGCATAGGACAGCTTAAGCTGGCTCACACCGCATGTCCAGCTGCTGCTGCCAGAGGCCTCTGTCACTGTTGTCACACAGGAACTCATGCTGACTCTGGCTCCAACTTGACCCACATAATTGTCAAGGCAAGAAACAAGGGGGTATGATGAATAAAATTCCGGTTTGTAAAACTTCTACAAGTAAATGTCACAAGTTAATTATCTTCACATTTTGCTGTTTAAAGAGAGTATCTGAGCACACCTAACTTCAGTGGGCACAGGGAAATATAATCATTATACCAGAAAGAGAACAGAACTGGAATAATTGTGGACAGCTCAATTAAACTCAGGCTTAAAAAATTATAATCCACACAGAAGAATTAAATTTTGGCAAGAGAGATTCATCAGATACGAAACAAACAAACAAACAAACAAAAACTCCCAGGAAAATGAGTATTTTAGTCACAATCCAAAATGTGTAAATATGTAGGCAAAAATATAGGATAAGTATGCTTACAATCATTAAAGAGAGAAAGAGGAAACTGAAACCATAATGAGAGAACAAGAAAATATAAAGCAAAAAGACAGATTTGAGCAAAGAACCAAATCAAACTGGTAGATCCGAGGAATCATCCAGAATGTATTATAGAGTGATAAACAGATGGAAGATAGGAGATAAACAGATGGGAGATATCAAGAGAGGTAAAAAAAAAATTATGGAAGCTCTAATGAAATGGTCCAACAGAAGTTTAACAGGAATTAAAAAAAAAAAAAAAAAAGAATAGAGAGAATCACGGACAGGCAATATTGGAAGAGATAATGACTGAAAATTCCAATAGTTGAAAGACACGAGTCCTTTGGTTAAAAAAAAACAAAAACAAAAGCAAAACCAAGAATACATGAGCAGGATAAATAGAACAAATCCTCATCTAATACTGTCATAGAATTAACTGTAGAATAGAGAAAATAGGAGAAACACATCACAGGAGGACAGTAGAATGACAACAGAGATTCTGTCGGCTCTAGTGGATATCCCAAGTGTAATCTCAGCCTCCAAAAACTCCTCTTATGGGCCAGCATCAAAATACTGCGATAAATTCACATGCAAGAATTGCAGACCGTTGGAAATTATGTCAATAGGAGCACAAACAAGTATTTCTGGGAAACACCTTGTTTTTCAGTGAGAAAAGTTATGTCACAAAAATGTTGTCTTGTATATTTTCAAGACACTGATAATTTAAAAAATTGCTTTTATATAAATCTTTGACACCATAGTCATAGTAGTTGCCTTCCACAGGCAAGGCAATAATTATAGTTCCACTTTATTTATTTATTTTTAGAGACAGAGTCTTTCTCTGTTCCCCAGGTTGGAATGCCGTGGCATGATCATAGCTCACTGCAGCCTCTAACTTCTGGACTCAACCAATCTTCCTGTCTCAGCCTCCCCAAGTAGTTGAGACTACAGGTGTGTGCCCTCATGCCTGGCTTTTTTTTTTTTTTTTTTTTTTTTTTTTTTTTTTTTTAAAAGCAGAGATGAGGTCTTGCTATGTTGTCCAAGCTATTTTCAAACTCCTGGCCTCAAGTGATTCTCTCACCATGGCCTTTCAAAGTGCTGAGATTACAGGTGTAAACCACTTTGCCCAGCCTATAGTCCATTTTAAAGATGGCAACACTGACAGACTTACAGGTTAAACATTTATAAGTCATAAAGCTGATAGGTGGAAGAGGATGGTTGAGAAACTCAGGTGCTATGGTCCTTGATTTATGTTTTAAATCAGGGCTTACACAAAGCAAATATTTGGTTTTTGTATTTGCAAATTATGCCCTACTTAAGCGGGGTCATTATTAAGACAGATTATTTGTCAGTTCCAAACACAGGTGCTTCAGAGAGTAACACTATAATTGCTACACTTAGTCTTTTCACAACAATCATATTTGGGTACAGATATTCTTTTAAGAATGCAATATATTTCTCTAAATATTCTGCAGATACTGATTTTTTAAAAATGTTTTTGCAAAGAATATGTTTGATCCAGACTTGCTCACATTAATGAGGACTCTGAAGATGGTAAGTTCTAGAGTTAACTTAGGATAGAAGCATGCACATTGTTTGGATTATTCTGTGAATAATCATATCTAAGCCAAGACAGTGATCAGATTGCATTGGAGGTCCTTGCCACAGATGATATGATTGTTTACACAGAAAACTGAAAGTAACTGATAGACAAATTATTAGAAATTAAAATAATTTCTGAAGGTTTTCTGATATAATACATTCAGCAAAAGCTGTTTTATTTCCATCATGTTTAAAGGATCAATTTTATCAATTTTAAAGAATCAAAAAAATTTAACAGTGTTAGTTTCCAAGTGTGGTCACCATCAATATGCATGTTACTCCTCACTTTAAAAACTGAAATCTATTTCCCATTCCTTTGAGTCTTGCCTGTCCTTGCAACAGAATGTGGTAGCAGTGATGGTGTGTGGATTCCAGGCCTGGCATTTAAGAGGACCGGCAGCTTGTTCTTTTTCACTCTTAGAAGCTGGCCACCATGTAAAAAGTCAAACGACTGTGACGACATCATGCTGTGAGGAAGCACAATCTACCCACATGGCGAGGGAGAGAGAGAGAGGATGCCTAGTGACATCCCCACTATTCCATCCATCCCTGCTAAGGTACAAGCTAAGGGAAGCAGCCATCTTGGACATTTGCTCTGGAAGAGAACTTATAAGGTGGAGGAACTGTCCAGCTCAGCCAAATCCAAATTAGAGAATCATTAAAAAATTATATGTCTGTGTTTTAAGCCACTACATTTTGGGGTAGTATGTTACGCAACAATAGATAACTGTAACGGAATGCGGTACCTACATGTAGGGTTTGGCTGTAACAGAAACCTAAAATGTGATACTGGCTTTGTTACTGAGCAGTGAGTGGAAGAAAGCATAAAAGGCAGTGAGGAAATTGTTACTGGAGGCTGGTGGAAAAGACAATCCATGTTAACATAGTGGTGGAATGCTGGCAGCACCATTGCCTACAACTACATGGAAGAAAGAAAGTGAATCTAATGGACTGTGGGTTTGGCTAAGATTTTTAGCAGAATATTGTGAACTGTCTATGATAGATGCACGAAGAGAGACAAAATAGTAAGAAGCTACTCAGTTTATACCAGATGTTAGGGAAAAAAATCTAATCTTCTTAGATTAGATTTGCTAGTTTTGAAAATTAAACTGTTTCTCATTACCAGCTTCTTCAGCTGACAAAATATCCCTAGAGTAAGAAATGGCCTCAAGGGAAAGATCAAGTGCAGGGAATTGTCAGTAAAATATTTACCGTAGTGTTAAAATCAAATCACGTGAATGGCTATGAGATCCTTTCTGAAAACATTTCCAAGATTGGAGTAAGTACCTCAAACACCTTCTAAGTCAGACAAAAAGGCTTCTAAGAACTTTAAGTGTGTTGCCCCACAGCACTCTGACTTGAAGGGAGCATTTTGCCTAGACAGTATCTCTGGGTGAAACTTTTGTCTAATGGAGCCAACTGAAATAAAATTCATAGGAAATCCACCAAGCTTTTAAGAAAATTGTATTGAGGACAGCATTGCAAGATAGAATAAAAAGAGAGAGATGATACTAAAATGAAAAGCAGTTTTATGGCTCCCAACCTTATGTAAGCAGTAGGCAGACTGGCAAATCTATTCAGCAGCAAACATGGAATATTTGCATGGGAAAGGAAGGATGACTCAGAGCGCAGAGCCCCAAGCCATAAATATCTCAAGAGAGCAGAACCAGGGCCAAGTCCAGAAACATTTCTTGTTCTTGGAGCAGAGAGAACTGGGAGTATATGATTGGTTATGTTTCAGAATTGTTCTGGAACAGTAAAATTGCTATATGTGTTTCTTTTTCTACTTTATGAGCAGAAAGGTCTAATGTATTTATTCTGTTTTTGCCTCACCATTATTTGTTGGGTGTTTAGGGAGCAGATAATATATATTTTTAGTTCACAGGTCTCTACTCCTGAAGACCTGGAGAATCATCTCCTCCCCCAAATAGTCCGTATTTAGATGACAACATATTGGATTTCAAATCTGCATCTGATACCATAAGGAGATAAAATATGGGGGTCACAAGTGAGGGTGAATCTAGTTAGCAATTGGCAGTGATGTGAGTTGTTGTGGCCCAAGGCCATCATCAATTCCTTCTCTTCTTATTTGCATATGTCACTCCTCCCATCAAGAAGTAGAGTCTATTTCTCTTTCCCTTGAAACTGGGATGTACTTATGACTGAATTTGTCCAACATATCAGGGCAATAGTTATGCTGTGCCAATTCCAGGATCCTTTAAGGGACTAGGGGGCTTCTACTTCCTTTCTCTTGGAAGCAGTCAACAAGTAAGAGGTCCAGCTATGCTGAGGCCATCATGCTGTGTGCAAACACAAGCATGCGACATGGGGAAGCTGCATAAGAGGGGGACACACTTATCCATCTCCGAGTTGTTGCTTCTATTCCTGCAGAGACAACAGTCATATGGGTGAAGAAGATGTCTTGTACCGTCTAGTCCTAGCAGATACCCTGTGTCTTTGTTAGTTTCTAGCAAAGAAGCCACCCAGCCCAGATGCTAGAATCAAGAGGAATAAAACATTGTTGTTTCTAAGCTACTGAGTTTTGACATGGGTTGTTTCTCAACAATAGGTCATTAATATATTAATTTAAAAGCATATTATTTACATTAGTAAAATAACAAAAAATAAGGTTTAAAATGACTTTTATGGGCAAGGTGTGGTGGCTCAGGCCTGTAATCCTAGTACTTTGGGAGGCTGAGATGGGCAGATTACTTGAAGACAGGAGTTCAAGACCAGCCTGGAAAATATAGCAAAACCCCGTCTCTACCAAAAATACGAAAAATTAGCTGGGTGTGGTGGCACGTGCCTGTGGTCCCAGCTACTTGGGAGGCTGAGGTAGGAGGATCCCTTGAACCCAGGAGGCAGAGGGTTGTAGGGAGCTGAGATCATGCTCCTATACTCCAGCTTGGGCAACAGAATGAGACCCTGTCTCAAAAAAATAAAATAAAATAAAATAAAATGATTTTTATGTAGAAAGTAATAAGATTAATTGTTACCGAAAATCATTAAAGAAGACCTGAGTAAAAATGACCTCAAGTGACAAAGTCATTCCTGAAGAAAAAGAATCTGAAGAGGAGTTGGTCTTTTACATATTGACTTATAATACAAATATAGTAATGAAGACAATAAGTATCTGTGTAATGATATATAAATTGAATGGCAAAAATAGTCAACTTTGAAACAGGATCACAAATACATGGTGGCTGTATTAGTGTCTTTTCACACTGCTATAAAGATACTACCTGAGACTGGGTAATTTATAAAGGAAAGAGGTTTAATTGACTCATAATTTCACATGATGGGGGAGGCCTCAGGAAACTTACAATCGTGGCGAAGGTGAAGGGGAAGACAGCTTAGACCTTCTCACATGGTGGCAGGAGAGAGTAGTGTGTAAGGGTGCAGGGAAAACTTCCATTTACGAAACCATCAGATCTCCTGATAATTCACTCACTATCATGAGAACAGCATGGGGGAAACAACTCCCATAAACCATTCTCTTCCCAGTAGATCTCTCCCTCAACACTTGGGGATTACAGTCCAAGATGAGATTTGGGTAGGGACACAAAGCCCAACCATGTCAGTGGCTTAATTTATGACAGAGCTAGCACTGGAGACCCATAGGGAAAGCGTGAAGAATTCAGTCAACACTGCCAGGAAAATTGATTATTCATTTTGAAAAAAAATATTTAAATGGATCTGTAGCTCATCTCTCTCTCTCTCTCTCTCTCTCTCTCTCTGTCTCTGACACACACACACACACACACACAATTCCAGATGAACTGAACTTTAATGTCAATGACAAAACTTTACAACTTTTAATTGATAATATAAGAGAATATCTTCATGACCTTGGATAGTGAAGGATTTCTTTAATAAGTCTCAAAAAGTATAATTGTATAGGGAAAATTAATAAATTCATCTAGATTAAAATTAAGAATTTGTTTATCAAAGACATCATAAAATAGTGACCAGGCAATTCATAAAGAAGATATGTAAGTATAATAAACTAACACAAAGTTAGTGCACTGAATATATACAGATCAACTATCAATCAGTAAGAAAAATAGTCCCTTTTAAAATACCTTTTAAAAAATGAGTAAAAGACCTGAATGACCATTTTACACAGGGACAAAATGATGGTCAACAGACATGAAAATACTCTTAAGCTTACACAATATAAAGGAGACACAATTGAAAACCACAGATATTTCATTTCATACTCCCTGTAATGGTAACAATTAAAGTGCTTGATAGTGTCACTTGCTACCAAGAATGTGGAGCAATGGGGGCACTCACATATTGTTACTGGGTTTAAAAATTGGAACAACACTTTTGGGAACATAGTGCACTTATCTTATAAAGATGACCGTGACTATACCCCTTTGATTATCAAAATAACTGATAACTATGCATATTATGCACACCGGAGAAACTTTTATACAGTAACCACTACCAGGAGATTTGCATATGTACAAGAATATCCAGACCCAGTTAAATGATTACATGATTTGCGCTGTCTTCCTACAGTAGCATTCTCTACTGCAGTGGAAATTAATGAACTGCAGCTGCACACATCAATCTGGATGAATCTCTAAAGCATGATTTTGAGAAAGAAATCTTAAAATTATACATATGGAATGATTGCATTATATGAATCCTAAAACAGCCAAAATCAAATAGTGGATTAAGAAAGCATATTTGTGTGTCAGTGTGCTTGCACACTCACATATGTGTATATGATAAAACTATAAAGAAAGGTAAGGAATGAAATCAAGTGGGAGCATATACTGGGTGGGTAATACAATAATATTTTGATAAAGATGTCCTGGCATGAAAATTCCAGAGGAGTTAACTAAAACACTAGTGGGAAACGGGTGAAAAGGGAAGAATATTTCCGTTTTCAAATTACTAGCTGTCAAAGAAAAAGTACGTTTCTGGACCAAAACAGGCAAACAACAAAATAAAATGAAACAACAATGACAACACACACCTAATGTTTAAAAATACAAGTCACAAATATAAAATAGCAGAAGTAAATCCAAAATTATGTCAGAATAACAATGTCAATTCAAATATAAAGAAAATAAAGTTAGGCCAGGTGCAGTGGCTCATGCCTGTAATCCCAGCACTTTGGGAGGCCGAGGTGGGTGGATCACCTGAGGTCGAGTTCGAGACCAGCCTGGCCAACACGGCAAAACCGCATCTCTACTAAAAATATAAAAATTAGGTGGGCATGGTGGCGGGTGCCTATAATTCCAGCTACTCGAGAGGCTGAGGCAGAATTGCTTGAACTCGGGAGGCAGAGGTTTCAATGAGCTGAGATTGCACCACTGCACTCCAGCAAGACTCTGTCTCTAAATAAATAAATAAATAAATAAGTTAAATAAAGTTGCCTAATTTAAGAAACAACAGGAAGAACGCAGACGACTAGATTTGTTAAAAACAAAACAAAGAAAAAAGTGAAACCCATCTCTACACAGAATGTAAGAGACCTACTTTTAAAAGTCACTTAGAAAGATGAAGGAAAAGGTGAGAATGTATGTTCATGTCAAATGAAATCAAAATTTCAGTGTTAGGAAAGATTATTTCATATAAATAAATGCAAAGCAAACAACATCACGTGCAAAAGAGAATGTTTAAGGAAACTGCCCACAATAGAGACATAATGGTCCTGATCTTTTAGTATAAACAACAGGATAATATAACGTTTTTCTGTATGGATATTGGAAAATCATCATACTAATGCAGTTTCTCAATTATGGTATCTCAAAAAATTATCAAAGGAGTTAACTTGTAGAATTACCTTATTGGGAGGCTTTATATTAGAGTGGCTTTTTCTGGATCAGCCAACTTTAAGATTTGTGATCTTAAAAAAATATAAATATTTTACTTTGTAACCTGGAAAATAAGGGACCAAATTTCAAATTAAATGCAGTCCTGTCCGCTGCTATTTTGATCATTTTCATAGCCAATCATTTTATTATTATTTTTTTTTGGTGGGGGGTGGCTCAGACTAGTTTTCACTGGGTTTCTATCACTTGCAATAAAAGGAATCCTAAGCAATGCATATAGCAGCTGGATATGGATATCTTGTTAATCAACTGGGTATGCACTTGCAATTGGTGTCGGGTGACTATAATTCCAGCTACTTGAGAGGCTGAGGCAGAATTGCTTGAACTCGGGAGGCGGAGGTTGCAATGAGCTGAGACTGCGCCACCGCACTCCAGCAAGACTCTGTCTCTAAATAAATAAATAAATAAATAAATAAATAAAGTTGCCTAATTTAAGAAACAACAGGAAGAAAACAGACGACTAGATTTGTTAAAAAGAAAACAAAGAAAAAAAGTGAAACCCATCTTTTGCATACCCAGATATTGCAATTGGGTATGCAATATCTACAGCAGTTCTTAACAAAGGCTCAATATCTGAAATACAATCTAGTAAGTAAATTCAGGCAGTAATATATCAATTATTGGTAAAGGTATATTTTCAATATAGTATTTGTGTACAAGTTATTTGTTTGTTTTTGTCAGAGTGGTTGAGGCTAATCATAGTGATTACCCAGTTAGTACTTCAGGAACTGGCTTGTGAATCATTTTATTTCCAAATAAGTCCCTTGTTTGAATAGAAGACAAGACAAACAATTCAAGGAAAGCAAAGTGCTTTTCAGAAAGAACTTAAAACAGTTCTTGGGATTTATACTATTAGAATAGCCAGTTAACAGAAATGTATAAAAATGTTATTAAAATGTTCACCAAAGAAGCAGAAGCATATGAAGGAGAGATAATATAATTGCAATTGGATTTGGTGATTTCAAAATCAACTAGGAATTTTTTAAATTTTGGTGGGCAGTGGATGAAGATGTTCTAAGATATTTAACGAAGCGAGATGTTTTTCATCCAGCCACTATACACAAATAGTATAGTCCATATACTATTTGTGCAGAAACTCACCTTTAATAGTAGGATAAGACATCACACAATGTGTTTGAAACACTTCTGCTGAATACATGGTAGGAATTTACAGTCAGTTCTCATCTCATAGCTTGTAAAACTTGACTTTGCTTATCATAATAGCTTATTACCCATAAATCCCGATGATGCACAGGCCATCATCATTCACTGAAGAACATTTTTAGTTAAGTGCTTTCATTCAGAACAGCACTTATTACCTGTTCCAGCCTTGCACAGGTGATGATTATTAAGTTCTTCTATATGCAGACATAACTCGGTGCATTCCCTCAGCTGACCTTAGCCACACATTGCAACCGGTTAGGTGTCAGTGTAGGGTTTGCATTTAGTTTTGCTGCCCTGAAACTGTTATCAAGTCACTCCTGATCATCAGTGTATTTAGTAAGCCAAATCCTTTTCTTACTAGCCCTATAATTTACCTACTTTCCATGGCTAGGCATCTGCAGGACTCTTCAGAATCCTTTGGCTGAGGCCCGGCCTATCTCCCTAGACCTTTTTCTCTGTGAGGGGAGACCAGGTCTTTATGGCTCCAACTAATTTTGGGTTACTATTTCAATTCAAATGAACTGACTCCCTTACTCTGGCAACAAGATAGTCATTCCTACCTGAGTATGCATTACTTTGTCAGAGTCTATTGTCATGTGCCAACCCATTAGCTTATACCCTTTACACATTTATACCCATCAAAATCAGAGCTGAAAGGGCCAGGTTGTCTGTGAATTGGGAAGCTGGATATTTACAGCCATTAGTTTGAAACCTAGCCTCAGCCTTTTCTTCCTACTGTTCTCCATTGAACTGTTGTTGAAATCTAGACATGCTTTGAGGCCAATTATGACATCTGATTCCACTGCTTTTGATGCCAAGTCTATGGCCTATATCTGTGATATTCTGACTATGAAATTAGCAGAAGGCAAATGGGGAAATACTTCAGAAATTTGATGTTCTTTTGACACATTAATACTTTATTTAGAAAAATCAAAGCAAACTTAGAATTTGCAATGTTATTTTTTAAAGATTGAATCGAATCAAAGAAGCTAGCTGCTAGCTTCCCTAAGATATAATTCATGTAATCTGTAATATACATTTATTAAAAAATAGATTAAGCGTTCTGGAAATATGCAATATTTATCATGTTTTGGCTTCACAAATGGCAGGTGATATTAATTCATTTTACCACCTCTTGAAGAAAAATCCTTCCCTGGATTTGGAAGTTAAACAGTGCTTGCCTTTGACCTTAGAAAAGTCTTCAGAGCTTTCAAAGCCTATGTTCCAATTTGTAGTGAATATGTTCCATTGTATCTTACTGCTGCTTGCTCTCTCAACTTTTTTGATTTGGCTTTGGTACAGTTAACCAAAAAGCCTCTGATTTCTTATTACTTACCAATAATTTATTATGGGGGGATAACCGATCATCAGGTACAAACTGATTAAGGAATTGGGTGCTATTAGAGGACTCAAAAATTCTGTAGTTTAACATTTACATTTTCTACGAATCACAAGCTGCTTTTGACATTGGAAAAATTAACCTCTACTTTTTTTTATTATGACTCCAAATACTGTAGCACTAAAGTTCTTTGCTCAATATTTATTAAATTCTTATCCACAAGGCTAGAAGAGTTATTTAAAGCTCTGGGACTCATTTCTTGTACATTTTAGTATCATTTCCACCTGAAAATTTTGATATTGAAAGAATTCCTTGATTTACTGCTTCATGATGAGCAAGTTGTACTATTAAAAGAATGGAGATCAATATTATCTAAGATCCTAAATTGGCTGTTGTGCCCATTAGAAATTCATTCTGCTGTAAGCAACCACCCAGCTTATAGTGTCTTAAAAGAATTGGCTCTTATATTTGTTATGTAACAGAAGCCAGGAAGTAGATGACTACTGTCTTTGATTTAGTGCCTTGATGGTGGAAGGGCAAGAATCTTTTGACTTTTTCTTTATATTTGCTACTTTTTGGTCCCAAAAAATGTCTTTCAGTCCAAACACCACATATGTATTCAAGATAGAAAGAAGGTAGAAGGGGAACATGTTAGAGCCTTCTTTTTTTTTTTTTTTTTCAGGAAAGGAAACATCTGCCAGTCACATCTCCATAAGTCTCATTTGCCAGCGATAGGTCACATGCCCAACACTAATTTCAAGGAAAACTGATAAATTGTTGACCAGATGGCTGTGATTGGCTTAGTCCAATCAGGATCTATCACCTTGAGCAGGTAGTAAGAAAAAAGAGGAGGAGGATATTGCAGAGGGTGGGCTAATGATGACTAACACAATTGAGAAACTATCTGAGGAATTTCATCTGCTGATGACTGAAGCAAAAATTATACCCTTTATAAAATAATCATTGAACAGTCATCAGTAGAAGGGGTGATCACCATTATCTAATCTAATCTTAGCTTTACTACATGTCATATATTTTAAAAATCTTGATTTTTCAAATCTTTTTTTTCAAATATATGACATGAAGTAAAGCTAAATGTATATCAGCTTGAAACGGTTTGATAGAAAAATAAATGGTACAGCTAAAAAATAAAGCATTATTTCTCAAACGAATCCATTTCCCTGGGAGAAGAGACCAGAACTATCTTGGTTGATAATGCATATTTACTTTGCAAGATAATTTCAGGGACTACATCTCAAAATGTCTCAAGTACTCTTAGTTGAGATATTCTGTTTCAAACATCTGCTGCTACATTTGCAATTCTGTTACACTTGCAACACAGACTTTGCTATTCACTATAAATTCTGATGGTGTGCCTTCCTCTCATTTCAGTTTAATGAATTTGTGAAAAGAAAGTATTTTTGCCTCCACAGATAGACACAGTCTTTCCCTCCTTACCTTTTGTACACCTTATCAGAATAATAGCTAATATTTATCCAACATTTATATGCTTGAAATGATATTAACTAATTTCTTGTTCACAATAAATCCATGTGGTAGACCCTTTTGATACCTACTTTATCATTAATGTAACTGAGGCGCAGAGACATTAGGTAACTTTCCTGATTTATAGATTTACGCAGGTGGTAAAAGATGGAGCTGGAATTCAAACCTGGCACTCTGGTTCTAAAGCCCAATTTTTTTAACCACCAGCTAAGAGATACTTTTAATCATATATTATTTTGTTTTATTCTGTTTCCTAGTCTGTAAGCTCCTTGAAGGTTATATACATTGTTTATGTAATGTTAGGGCCACTATTTTTAATGATTCCAATAGTCAACTTGCACCTAACTTTTAAAAGTGACTGACTTATACTTGGCAGGTTTATTTTATTTATTTATTGTAAAACCTTCTTTTCTGATATTATTTCAGACTTTGAAAAGTTTAGAAAAGCAGTACAACCCAGCCATCCCATTACTGGGTATATACTCAAAGGACTATAAATCATGCTGCTATAAAGACACATGCACACGTATGTTTATTGCGGCACTATTCACAATAGCTTGGAACCAACCCAAATGTCCAACAATGATAGACTGGATTAAGAAAATGTGGCACATATACACCATGGAATACTATGCAGCCATAAAAAATGATGAGTTCATGTCCTTTGTAGGGGCATGGATGATATTGGAAATCATCATTCTCAGTAAACTATCGCAAGAACAAAAAACCAAACACCGCATATTCTCACTCATAGGTGGGAATTGAACAATGAGAACACATGGACACAGGAAGGGGAACATCACACTCTGGAGACAGTTGTGGGGTGGGAGGAGGGGGGAGGGATAGCATTGGGAGATATACCTAATGCTAGATGACGAGTTAGTGGGTGCAGCACACCAGCATGGCTCATGTATACATATGTAACTAACCTGCACATTGTGCAAATGTACCCTAAAACTTAAAGTATGATAATAATTAAAAAAAAAAAAGAAAAGCAGTGCAAAGAATTCCCATATGCTCTTTACTCAAATTTCCAAATGTTAACATTTTACTGCAGTTGCTTTATCATTCTATCATCCATTTATCTATCTAATCTGTCTGTTTCTGTCTGTCTTTGTGTCTGTCTATCCATCCATCCATCCAATCATCCATCCCATTGGCTAGAACTTAGCCACATGGTTAAACCAGGGAGATTAGAAAATCCAGCTGTTTTCTGGATGACCATGTGCTCTGCTAAATTTTGGGTGTTCTATTACTAAAGGAAAGGAAGAAGGGGAGAATGACTATTTGGAATTCTCTGCCACAGTAATATCCCTTATACAATAGGTTTGTCTTTTGGATTAAGCAGATGATATGTTCTAGGCACTGTGGAATTACATACACTGCACTTTTTACTTATTATGTATCTAGTACATGTTAGCTTTTATTATTTTCTTAATAAAGTACTAGTTTATTGCAGGCTTTCTTGTTCTGCTTTGTCTTATTAGTGACCTCCACCTTCATTTTGGAGCATGATATTGATGTTTGAGGGCCACAGAAATGAAAGTTTCTATACCAGGATATCCACTACTACCTTCACATGGACCATAATTGAAAATACTTAAGAGTTTTGCATGTCTCTGAAGTTCAACAAGAGGCAGTTTTTAAAGCCTGTCAGAACAATGTGATCTTAAGTAAATGTTACAAATTCCTTGTCCATTTTTATTCATGTATTAGATCATACTTTGCAGAGGAGGAGAGACCTTTATTTAACTTGTACATTTTCATTCATAATGCAAATTGGCTTGAAGTAGCCCTTTTCCTCCAAACCTAGGACTTCTGGTTTTTGCAGTAGAGTTGGAGTACTGACCCTCAAATATGAAAGAGTGGCATGAGAAATTTTAAAAATTTGATGAACTGATAGATGCTACAATTTTGACCTTTTAAGGTTTATTATTATAGTAATCAGCTCCACGTGGGGAGGCAAAAAATAAAGAAGGTCAAGATATATGACTACTTGAAAGAAAGGACTCATGGTGTATAAATATGAAAAATTCATTCATGAATCTTCTGCGATACCTGTTGACATACAGTCTCCAAATTTCAACTAAACAGATTCTATCAGCTCATTTCTAATAAAATATTTCCAATTGTCATATTTCCACTGGTGTTCTTACAGATATAAGTTACAAAACTGTGAAGCAAGTTATTCATACACATATACACACAAAAACATATATATAATTTCTAATTTTAAATATTAGAAACAGTGACTAAAATATAAGTGTGTTTCATCTAATTAAGGACATGAATTCCTAGGGAATGTGAAACACTTTGGAGGGCTTTTGATGTGCTGAGAGTCTTTTACTGATAATTGCCTAAGGACATGGTTGCTTTATGAACATAGAAGAGATGAGGTGCTCTAGTTAAAAAAGAAATGGTGACTTTTATCATTAAATGCATATTTCTATTAAATGGCTGGGTTTTTTCCCCCTTGTAAATTTGAAAGAAGGTACAATGGTTATAGGAAGCTGCCTTTTCTAAAGAACTGGGGAGAAAGCAGTGATGGAGAAGAAAATATATAGACTTTGACCTTAAGTTGACTAAGACTTGATCTAGTGTGTGTGTGTGTGTGTGTGTGTGTGTGTGTGTGTGTGTGTGTGTGTGTAGCTCAGTTATTTACTAACTATAAGGCCTTGGGCAGTTTTTCTTACTTTCTCAGGGCCTCAGTTTTCTACTCTTTCTATAAAAGGTTGATGCGAGATCATTCCTTAATAGCTTGTTTTGAAGCTAGCAAAGAAATATATATATGTATATATATTCATATATGTTATGTATATATTATGTATAAATATATATGTTATATACTATGTTTTGAGGGCGAAACACACACATATCTGTTTTTGCTGTCTATTTTTATGTAAGAAACCATTCCAAAACTTAGTGGCTTAAAGAAACAGCAAAATTTACTTTGCTCATGAATTTGCAATTTGGGAAAGACTCAGTGAAGACAGCTTTCCTCTACTCCCCTCAGCATCAAAGGGTGGGCTAGAATCATCTGCATGCTCACTCATTCATGTGTCTGGAGGTGGATACTGTCTGTCAGCTGGGTTCTCAGCTATGGCTGTGGTTGGAACACCTGTTTGGCCTCTCCATGTGGCCTGAGTCAGATGTGTACTTGACTATAAACTCTGTGTATAGAGTTTGTTCTCAAAACAATGCATTTATTTCAAGGAGGAGAATTGCAAGAAAACTATCCATGTTCTTGTGTGTGCACACATACTCTCACACACACAGACACACACACTTGGGGGGTGGGGGGATGGGAAGGCATAGGCTGTGTTGTCTTGCACAATATAGCTTGGAAAGACACATTCTATTTGTTAGAAGAAGGTCACTAAGACCCACCCATTTTCTTTATATATATATATATATATTTTATTATACTTTAAGTTCTAGGGTACATGTGCACAACGTGCAGGTTAGTTACATATGTATACATGCACCATGTTGGTGTGCTGCATTCATTAACTCCTCATTTACATTAGGTATATCTCCTAATGCTATCCCTCCCCCCTCCCCCCACCCCACAACAGGCCCGGTGTGTGATGTTCCCCTTCCTGTGTCCAAGTGTTCTCATTGTTCAATTCCCACCTATGAGTGATAACATGCAGTGTTTAGTTTTTTGTCCTTGCGATAGTTTGCTGAGAATGATGGTTTCCAGCTTCATCCATGTCCCTACAAAGGACATGAACTCATCATTTTTTATGGCTGCATAGTATTCCATGGTGTATAAATGTCCAACAATGGTAGACTGGATTAAGACTCACCCATTTTCAAGGAGACAGGGAAGAGACTTTGTTTACCATTTGATTGGAGGAGTGTCAGAAACTTGTGGACATGTTTTAAAACAGCCACATGGCACATTGCAAATGCTCGTAGCTCCTTTCTTTCCCTACAAATCTTCTTGCCAATCTGTTTTTGCTTAGGATAACTCATTCAACCTATTACATAGTTTGAACTGCAAAGTAGTGGGTATTTATTGGTGAACGAGATAGACAAATTCTATATTCATTGAATTTATAGTCAAGTATGCATATGAATAAAACTACGTGCATTTATTCGGGTATTTCTAAACATTTCCTAAGCACCTAGTATGGGAAAAGCCCTCTGGTGTGGATCAAAAAGTGGGCAAAGGATATGAACAGACACTTCTCAAAAGAAGACATTTATGCAGCCAAAAGACACACGAAAAAATGCTCACCATCACTGGCCATCAGAGAAATGCAAATCAAAACCACAATGAGATACCATCTCACACCAGTTAGAATGGCAATCATTAAAAAGTCAGGAAACAACTGGTGCTGGAGAGGATGTGGAGAAATAGGAACACTTTTACACTGTTGGTGGGACCGTAAACTAGTTCAACCATTGTGGAAGTCAGTGTGGCGATTCCTCGGGGATCTAGAACTAGAAATACCATTTGACCCAGCCATCCCATTACTGGGTATATACCCAAAGGACTATAAATCATGCTGCTACAAAGACACATGCACACGTATGTTTATTGCGGCACTCTTCACAATAGCAAAGACTTGGAACCAACCCAAATGTCCAACAATGGTAGACTGGATTAAGAAAATGTGGCACATATACACCATGGAATACTATGCAGCCATAAAAAATGATGAGTTCATGTCCTTTGTAGGGACATGGATGAAATTGGAAATCATCATTCTCAGTAAACTATCACAAGGACAAAAAACCAAACACCGCATGTTCTCACTCATAGGTGGGAATTGAACAATGAGAACACATGGACACAGGAAGGGGAACATCACACTCTGGGGACTGTTGTGGGGTCGGGGGAGGGGGGAGGGATAGCATTAGGAGATATACCTAATGCTAAATGGCAAGTTAATGGGTGCAGCACACCAACATGGCACATGTATACATATGTAACTAACCTGCACATTGTGCACATGTACCTTAAAACTTAAAGTATAATAATAATAAAAAGAAAGAAAGAAAGAAAGAAAGAAAGATGTTGCCATGAGGTGCATGTCCTCAACTTTCCTCCAATCTAGGAGGGGGAATGAAACATGCATAGTAACAATTGAAGTAATGTAGATTGTGATAGATATTGTAAACAAAGATTAGCTAGGGGAGATCAGAGATGAAGAAATTATTAGGAACTGGGTGGTTCGGGGAAAACTTCATGGAAGAGGTAGCATGAGAGCTGTTATTAGAAAGATTTGAATGTGCACCATATGCGAAAAAGCTCTTCCAAACTTAGTTAACAGAGTTCTTTAACATTTGTAAATAGTTTTACAGTTCACGAAAAGCTTGTGTATAATTTATCTTACTTGATTTTCCAAGTAATCATGTAATGTTGCATGCTATCATTTTATTATCAGCAGCATTTTAGGTATTATATATATTATATATATGGAATTATGTATATAAAATATATATGTATATGTAAAATCAATGGATGATGAAATTGAGACTCATGGGAATAAAATTACTTTCTCAAGGATGCACAGTTAGTAAATGAAACATGACGGGAAATAGGAATTTACTTGATGTTTTGGTTTGGGCTAAATCTTAAACAGCCTTGAATGCCAAGACAAAGGTGCTCAGGTATTATTTAGTAACCAAAGCATGTTTATTGGGCAGCAGAGAGACATAAACAAGACTGTGTGTTGGTAAGCATATTCTGCAACTAGTGTCAAAAGTAGATTAGAATGAGAATTCTTAGAGGCATGAAGTGATGTTATAATAGCAATTTATGTCAGTGGTAATGAGCTGCTGATGTGGGATTTTCATGAGGCTAGAAAAAAGAGGTGCATTTAGAAATATCATGGGGGAGGAATTGATCACATTTCAGCAAGCAATGATAAATGTCAAAGCTGAAGACAAGATTTTAAGTCTAAATGATTATGACATTGACATTGATATTTGAGAATGTTATAGCACACACAGCCTAAAAGAAGAGAAGGAGGTTTGTGTTGTGTGTGTGCATGTGTAAACGTATAACCAGGGTGATGTAGTAGGTTTATTTTTATATGTTGGATTCTAAATTTTCAGAAAGATTAGCACATAAATGAGGAAATCTCCATATGTTGGGGGTTGGAGGATGAAACCATGAGTGAGAAGTGCATCTCAATATATGGGCAGAGAGAAAAATATTTCCATTGTAGATCTAAAAGGGTACAAGAAATTATCTGTGATGCTGGGGAGAACAGCCTCAGATTTATATGTTTTGGAAAATTTGAGAGTGTTGTGTGTAAATTCATTAAGTTGACTGGCCTATCTATCTCTTGGTTTAGAGGCACCATTGTATTATGAGAAAAGCATGGAGTCAAGATTTGAAGTCAAGATTTGAATTTAAATTCTGGCTCTTTTCTGTTTGAACTAAATTAATTTAGACAAGTTGCCTAAACTCTGAGCTTCAGGTTTCTCATCTACAGTATGAGGTTACTGATGCCTACCGTGTTGGAGTAAGAGAAAGAAATAAGAATATATACAGAGTACAAACTAAAGTGTTAGCAACAGTAAATGCTTAATAAGTTTTAATTCTAATGATTACATTGATAAGGCAAATATAAACTGAAAAAGTTTTTTATAATTATCTTGTCTCAGAGGCTAAGAATTAGAAGATCCAAGCTCTAGAGAGTGCTATGGAATTGAGCTTACTCCTTAAAGGACCCTAACACCTGGAAACCCAGGAAACCTACAAACTGCTACTTTATTTGGTGATTGAGTACTGGCAAGCACTGAGAAACTCGGAAGAATGAAAATAGTTATTGTATTTTGTCATTGCCATTATTGTAGTAGTGTTGCTTAACAATTATTTTCATTTTATCTTTTTAATTATATACTTATATATAGGTTCATGTGTGTGTGTGTGTGTATTCAGGAAATCAGGTAGGATATAGCAAAAGCACCAGATTTGGAAACCAAAATGCTGACATTCACATCCTGGCTCTTCTACTTACTAGCTGCATTACTTTACCTCTGAACTTTCTCATTTGTTAAATGAAACTAAAACTCATCCCTACTATATTTATGAACCTTGATTTAAGGTATCTGAAAGCCCTTTATAGACTATAAACTATAGATGAAATAGCGTGGTTTATTCATTCATAAAATAATTTGCATTTATGTCATGTCTGGCAGGATTTTACCTAGAGTGCCAATAACACATAGCCTGGAATTCTGCTTAGAGAATTCAAGGGCTGTCTGTATTTAGTAAAAAAAAAAAAAAAGTAGCATGATTGCTTAGCAATGCTTAATGTGGTGTGGGAGGAAGAAATATCACATATTTTCTAGTCTTAATTTGTAAGTTGGTGTTCTTGCTTTTTGCTTCTTTCGATTCCTATCAACTAAAATATAAGGACCCAGAGTGTTTTATACACTTTTCTTAGCAGAGTATGGAGATACATGACTCACATATTGAAGCTCCATCCTGCTGGTAGGACTCATCTGAGGCAGGCAAGGGGATGGTCATAGGAACAGCTCTTTGAGGAAAAAGCCTAAGACATTTTACCAGACTGAGATAACTAGATTTTTGGCCATGAACTGCTCCTCATCTGTGCCTTATGTATCCATGGTGTTGGAGAATATGCTAAAACAAAGCCTCGTCTCTTCTCATCCATTAACTGCTTATCAGTTACGAACTTTGATCTACAAAACATCATTGAAAAAAATCACATTGTTGATGAGTCCATTTTGACCAAAATTTAATTTCAGTTTGATCCCTAAGATCATTAGGACGACTATGAACTTAACCACATCTAAAGCCTCCGCTCCGTATCCCACCCTACCCCTCCCCTCTCCTCCCCTCCCTTTTTTGTCCCATGCCTCCCATCCCCTCTTTACCCTACCCTACCCCACCCCTCCTCTCTTCTTCTTACCTCACCTCACCCTACCCCTTCCCTCCTCTTCCCCTCCCCTCCCCTCTTCATCTTCACATCTGTAACATTAGTGAACTCTGTCCATGCATTGCTCTAAATTCTCCATTGGATGGCTTCAGATCCAGTTCCTTACATTATATGCCCTTTGGCATTCCCCTTATATCCTTTTTATTTTCAACCTCTTTAAATGTCAAATAAGCCATGGCATGAAAACCAGTGAATGATGATATAGGTCATCTTGATAGCCTTTTAAAAAATGTATGTAAATCCCACCAAAACCGTATATCTTTTAAGGCACATCTGTTAATTCAAAGATTATAATGATATTAATAGTGTCTCTTTTGGTTGTTTAAAGGAGCTTCTCATATTATTCAATATTTTGCCATGAATCAAACTTTTAAAGATGCTTAAGTATAATATAATTTAATTTTAGTAAGGTTAGACTTAGGTTAAGACTGGTTTAATATTTATAGTTAAATTATTGCAAGAAGAGATAGAACAACTTCCTTTTTCATTCATTTTCTTAATTTGAACCTGAACTCAATTAACTGAAATACATTGAACATCTGGCCTTTCAGACATGGAGTGGAAGTAAGTTTTTCTCAGATGAATACATATTCAATGACTTAAAAATTTTTAAAAAAGTGTAATAGATCAAGTTGATGAACTAAATGTGCGTGTCTTCCTCTACACGAATTTCATTGAAATCACTAAAAGATACGTATAGGCCTATAAAACAATTTGTATATCTATCTAATTCTAAATTATGATGGAAATCAAGGAAAGATATAACCATTTGGTATAATCAGAGATTTTGATGAATTGCCTAGAAGACAGAAAGCAGATGGGATCAGATTAATAGAAAATGCATCTCAAATCAGGCAGGAGAAAACTCCTACACAAGTAAAAGTATTTCCAGTGATGCTTCAAGGTCAGAGATAATAAACTAAAACACAGGTTGCATTGTCAGCAGGGCTGCATTTAGCTCTACACAGGTACAGCCATACTAGTACTTTCATAATTAAAATGTATTACATGAGTTGATAAATAGCCATTACCATGAACCCCAGGGAAAAAGGACCCTGGAACCTCCCTATAACTTAGCATCCAAGGGGTTAACACTCAGCACACAAGCGGCCTTCAGGACCTCTCTGTCCTGAGTATTAAGTGACCAGTTGCCTATGTTAAATATCATAACCGGTGTGGCAGAATGTCCAGGGACATTAAAAGAAGGCATTTGGGATGGCTGTCCTCCTCTTTTCTCTGGCCCACATCTTCAGAAAATGTCCTGAAGAACTTCTTTCTTCTGAGAGTGAATTGCCTGCCTGTGGACAGCTACTGACTTGGATATTGACCCTGAGAAAGAAGCAGAGTAGAGCTTGAAGTAGCTCTGGAGTCTTCTCAGAAGATATTGAAGAAGACAGATGAAAATGAGATTTCTCAGGAGGATAGAACAATACTTAGCAGTTTCTGAATATTTACTGTGTCCTAGACTCTGTTCTATAAGATTTTATGTGTAAATTTATTCATTCCTTTCAACAACTCTATGAGGAAGGTTCCTATTAGTACCCTCATTGCACGAATAAGGAAACTAAAGCTCAGGGAGGTATAGATTCTTAGCAGAGGTCACAGAGCTAGTCAGTGGCAAAGCTGGGCTTCCAGTCCCAGTCTAATGTGCTGCACAATCCTGCCTCTCAAGTTCATTGATGGGCTCCCTCCTAGATGAAGACATCCATACTTCAACAATGAGGAGGCCTAACTCCCTTGCTTCCTGATGACCACTAATATCTTTTCAACAGATTCCCTATTGGTGAAAGTAGACAGACTTGGTTTATGTTGCCTTTTACTTTTAATTGCATTTGTTATATAATAAAAAAAAATAAGTGAACTAAAATAATAATAATCTAGGGTAAGTAATGAACCTGGATAAAACAAGCAAACAGAAGAAATTAGGCAGTAATTAATAAAATAAAACTTTTTAATAACAAAATTATCAAGAATTAGTAAGCAGGAATTAATGCAATAAAAGCACTCAAGAGTAGATTTGATCAATAAAAGCAAAAGATGGTTCTCTCAATAGACCACCAACAACAAGAAGGTCTAACTAAAAATAAGTAACTACCTAGTATCAGAGACAAGTGAGAAAACATAATTATTGCTATGGAAAAGATTTTGAATATGTAAAAAAAAGTACTTTGGATGGCTGTATAAGAAACCATTTTACTGACTATGTATATTATTTATTTTATGGAATATATAAATGGTCAAAACTGACAAGAAGAGATAAAAAGCTGAATATATAAATAAACAGAAAAAATGGAAAAGGCAGTCAATGACTTACTTTTAAAACAGTTTTAGGTACAAATTATTGTAGCTGATTTTGACAAACTTATCAGAGAAAAAGAATACTTAAGTAATATTGTCTCAGTATTGAAATAGAAAGCATCTCAACTCATTCATAAATCTAGCATATCTGTTAGTAAATCAGTCAAGAATAATAAAAAAGATTAATTTTATTTATGAGTAAACAAAAAGCTACATAAAATATAACCCAATCAAAGTCAGTAACATCTTAAAAGAATCATACATCACGCTGAAGTTTTATTGAGCATATATATGACTAATAAAATACTCAGTAAATACTGGCTAGAAATGCCAGCATCACTCAACACTAGAAAATCCATGATGAAACTTATTAAAGATTTTAATGTCATTCTCACAGTTAACACTTACTTGGTAAAATTTAATACTCTTTTCTGACAAAAACTCTTAATGAAATAGAAATAAAAGAAAATATTCATTATTAATAAAAGGTATATCAGTCAGGACTCTGTTGAGGAAACAAAAGCTATTCTAAGTATTTTAAACAAGAATTTAATATAGGAAGTTGGTTACTTTCAAAACTGAAGTACACTTTGCTGTATCTAATCTCAATAAAATTTCAGAAACACGTTAGTTGGCAGGACAAGAGAAGTGAAGGCCTTGGAAAGTCTACCATTAGATTTTAGGTTTTCCAGAGTTTTCAGGAAATTAGGAAGTTGCCTCTAACACCCTGGTTAGGAACTGCAGGAAACCACAGCTTCTGGTAACAGCTGGCCGCTGTACTGAGTTGGTTGACTCAGGAGGAGATGACAGGCATTGCCTCAAAACCTCACTTCTACGAAAGTTCGAAAATCTGCCCACTACTGCTGGAGGAGAAATGATGATTTCTTTTTCCCTCCTGCCTTCCAGATCTCAAACAAGTACGTCTTAATGGTGGAATCTAAAACAGAAACTTGAGGGCAAAGGATTTAAGAAAATGTTACTCTCAGGCTTCCGGCCCCTGTCGTGCAGGGACAGCATCAAAGGAAACTGGAATTCTAATAGTTTAATATAAACTGAAAACCTGTCACAATGAGGATTTGCAAACTTCTAGATAAATCTTAACAATCAATGATCAATAATTTTTTAATTTATTTTTTAAAATTTTATTGTGTATATTTGAAGTTTACCACATGATGTTATGGGATGCAACTAGATACCTATAAATTGTACAATGATTGCTATAGTGAAACAGATCAACCTTTCTTTCATCTCAGATAGTTACTTCATTTTGCAACAAGAATAGCTAAAATATACTTATTTAACAAAAGTCCCTAATACAATACAATTTTACTAACTTTAGTCCTTATATTGTACATTAAATCTCTAGGTTTTTTCATCCCTCACATCTGCTATTTTGTATTCTTTGACCTACATCTCTCCATTTCCTCCCCCTCCTCACTCATGGTAACCACTGTTTCATTTTCTGTCTTTGTGTATTTGACTCTTTAAAATAATGTTCCACATACAGGTAAAATTATGCAACATTTTTCTTTCTGTGTCTGGCTTATTGTAGTTACCACAATATCCTCCAATTTCATTAATTTTGCGGCAAATGGCAGCATCTCTTTCTAAGGATATATATATATGTAGTTGACTTGACTCTTCAACAATGTGAGGGTTAGGGGTACGAACCCTGCACAATCGAAAATTTGCATATAACTTTTGACTTCCCTACAACTTAACTAATAATAGCCTATTGTTGATCAGAGCCTTACTGTTGATAACATTTGATGAACACATATTTTGTATTTATAGTGTATTCTTATAATAAAGTAAGCTGGAGAAAATAATGTTATTAAAAATCATTAAAAAGAGAAAATATATTTACTATTCATTACGTGGAAGTGGATCACAGGAAGGTCTTCATTCTCATCATCTTCATGTTGAGTAGGCTGAGGAGGAGGAAGAGGAGGGGTTGGTCTTGCTGTTTCAGGGATAGCAGAGGCAGAAGAGGTGGAGGAAGTGAAAAAGGAGGCAGGAGACAAAGGCACATTCTATGTAACATTATGGAAATAACATCATAATTTCTATCTGACTTTTTTGCTTTTTCATGTCTTAAAAATGTTTCTATATGGTATCAATTCTTCTTCTACTATTTGCTTTAGTTTCAGTGCCTTCATCGTAGAAGGGTCTCTGTTGTGAAAGAACACAAAAGCAATCTTGAATAATTGGAGCGTTTTTGCCAGATTGTCTAATGTCAATTTGTTTTATGGCACTGCTTCCCTATCTCCTCTTTGTCTGGCACTGCTTTGGAAGAATTCATCTCCATCACATCTTCTACTGTTAATGCCTCTGGTGTGATGTCTGTTAGCTCTTGAATTTCTCCAGCATTCATATCTTGAAACCTTTCACCCCAATTTTACTGCCAAATCTCCAATCTCTTTTATGTCCTTTATTGGCTCTGTTGTAAACCTTGTGAAGCCATGTACAACATCTGGACACAGATTTCTCTGGCAGGAATTTATTGTTTCAGGCTTGATGGCTTTCACTGCTTTTTCTATAACAATGATGGCATCTTTGATGGTGTCATCCTTCCAGACTTTCATCATGTTCTCTATAGAGAGTATCTTCCACAGCATTGACAATCCTTTGGTTAGAGTAGCATATATAATGAGACTTACAGGCCCTTATGACCCCCTGATCTAGAGGCTGAATTAAAGACTTGTTGAAGGCAAATAGACCACTTCAGTGCCTTTGGTGTTGAACTCATGGGGTTTTGAGTGGCCTGAGGCATTGTCCAATGTCAAAAAATCTTTAAAAGGCAGTTCATTACTGGCAAGGTGCTTCCTGACTTCAGGGACAAGGCATCAATGAAACTAATTCAGAAAAAGGGTTGTCCTTGCCCAGGCCTTTGTGTTGTACAACCAAAAGATTGTCAGCTGGTGTTATTTTTTTTCCTTCAAGGCTCAGAAGTTAGCAGCTTTATAGATAAGGGAAGTCTTGATCATTAAACCCAACCACATTTGCACGAAATGGTAGAGTTAGCCTATCCCTTTCTGCCTTAAGTCCTGGTGCTTATGTCTCTTTTTTACTAATACATGTCCTTTCTGGCATTTTTTCTTTCTAGAACAGGGCACTTTCATCTGCATTAGAAACGTGTTGGGCAGATATTCTTTTTCCTCAATGATTTTTTTTAAATGACATCTTGGAACTCATCTGCTGACTGTTGGTCAGCAGAAACTACTTCTCCTGTTATGTTGACATTTTAATAAGCCAAAGCTCTTTATGAAATTATCGAACCATTCTTTGCTGGCATTAAATTATCCAGGTTTAGATCCTTCCTTTTCCTTTTGCTTTAAGTTGTCATATAATGACTTCACTTTTTCTTGAATCATTTTAGAGTCTGTAAGAATGCCTTTCTTATATCAATCCTATACCCACATAAAAGCTGTGTTTTCAATATGAGATAAAAATATATTGCACAAAAAGTGCAAAGTTTTCATGTTTGCTTGCACAGTGGCACAAAAACCTCATAAATTTTATTTTTCTTTTCTTTTTTTTCACAATGGTTCTTATGCTGAATTCTTTTATCTTGAAGTGCTGGACAACTGCAGCTGTAGACCTCAATCTATGGTATCTATCAAGTAATTCAACTTTTTCTTGTAATGCCATGGCTTTTCTCTCCTTCTTGGGAGCACATCCAGCATCACTAGTGGCACTTTGTAGGGGTCACATGGTTTGATTCAAAGTTTACTTCATTGCACTAAACATGATGAGAAATACACAATAACCCAAGGTATCACTTTTCACTGTGATATGAAATTTACTGGAGACAAAATCCTCATCAGAAATGATTTGTGTCACATGGCTTTAAGTGGATACTCACAATACTTGGGATCACCACAGTAGTAACAGGAGGTGGCCACGAAGTTTTTACAGTGGTACAATATGCACTTAATTTTATGCAGTTATGATTTAATAATGCATTTTTACATTTGTTTACATTTCTCTTGACAGCAAACGGCTTCATATATGGTCTGTGCTTGTGTGCGTAAGTTTGGATAAATATTGGTTTTTTATGATAGGTTTGTGTATATTTTATCATTGCAATTGATAAAATAGTGTCTCCATATATTTTATGCATTCATAACATAGCTACGTTTTTTATTTTTTAAATATTTCTAGGTTATGTGGTTTGTCTGCAAGTTTTTTTTCAAATATTTGCAAATCTCTCCACAATTTTCAACATATTTGTTGAAAAAATTCTAATGTTAGAGGATCTGTGTGGTTCAAACTGTGTTGTTCAAGGGCCAACTTTATGAATATGTATATATACCATGTTTTCTTTATCCATTTGTACACCAATAGGCATTAAGTTGTTTTCATTTTTCATATCTTTGCTATTGTGAATAATGCTGCAATGAACATGGAAGTGCAGATATCTTTATGAGGTGGTGATTTCTTCTCCTTTGGGTGTATACCAGAAAAAGAATTGCTGGATTGTAGAGTAGTTCTTTTTTTTTTTTTTTTTTTTTTTTTCCGGTCAGATGGGTAATGTGCCAAGATCATAAAAAGGTTCAGAGGGTGGCACATCTCACACATTCATGAGAAAACCCAATCATTGTGCTCATGAACTACAAAAAGATGAGTAGTTCTATTTTTAATTTATTTAGAAACCTCCATACTGTCTTTCATAATGGCTGTACCAATCTAGAGTCCCACCAACTGAGTAGTAGGATTATCTTTTCTCCATACCCTTGTCAACATTTGTTATCGCTTGTCTTTTTGATAATAGCCAGGTGTGAGGTGATTCCTATGATTTTAATTTTTACTTCCCTGATGATTAGTAATGTTGGACACCTTTTCATATACTAGTTGTCCGTTTTTATGTCTTCTTTGAGGAAATATGTGTTTAGGTCCTTTATCTAGTTTTTAATCAGGTTATTTATTTTTCTGCTATTGAGTTGAAAGAGTTCTTTATAAATTTTGGATATTAACCCCCTATCAGATATGTGGTTTGCAATAATTTTTTCCTAGTCCATAGGCTGCCTATTCATTTGTTGATTGTTTCCTTTGTTGTACAGAAGCTTTTTAGCTTGATATAGTCCCATTTACTTATTTTTATTTTTGTAACCTGAGCTTTGAGTGTGATATTTGAAACATTGCCAAGGCCAATTCAAGGAGATTTTCTCCTATGCTTCTAGGAATTTATGACTTCAGGTCTTACACATAGGTTTTTAAAAAATCTATTTTGAGTAGACTTTTGTATATGGTATAAGATAAGGGCCTAATTTCATTCTTTTGCATGTGAAAATCCAGTTTTCCCAGCACCATTTATTGAAGAGACTGTTCTTTCTCCATTGTGTCTCAATGATGAAAATTAAAAATATACCTATTGAAGTTAGCAATAAAAGGAAGATGTCTACTGATATTACTACTTTCAAAATAAATTCCTAGGAAATAAAACTAGATAAGAAAAAGGATTAGAAGTGTTGTATTTCTAATATAACACTTATTAGGTGTTATAATACCTAATTAATGATATTGTATATAATATTTGAAATATATGCAATATTATCTGTTATATATGTAATATAATATAATTAATTTAATTATTTAATTAGCAAAGGGAACAATAAAGTAGTCACACTTTGTGGGAAATGGAAGAAGTCAGCTGAAAAATCCAAGAATTAGTAGTAAAAATATTTTAAGAATTTCTTCTAATTGATAAGAAAATACATCAAAACCTAAACAAGAAAATATAAAATATGAATTAGTAATTTATAGGAGAAATAAAAAGAATGAATGCAAATCTTGGTTATAACAGAGTTAAAATTTTAAACAAAAATGATTCTAATCTTTGCCCTTAAAAGTGACAAATATTAAATACATTGACCTTTGCCCAGGATTTATTATATGTAAGAAAACACATATTCTTACACATTGTGATAGTTTTATAGGTAAGCCTGGTCTTTTCTGAGAGTAATTTGACTCTGTCTATAAAAATGTATGTATATACTCAGCAATTCTAGCTCTAACCTAATGGAAATTCATTCATGCAAAAATATGCACATAAGAAAATGATAATTGAAGCAGTGTTCTTAAGCATAAGACTGGGTAATTTATGAAGAAAAGAGGTTTAATTGACTCACAGTTCCTCAGGCTGTACAGGAAGCATGGCTAGGAGGCCTCAGGAAACTCACAATCATGGCAGAAGGTGAAGGGGAAGCAAGCACGTCTTACCATGGCAGAGCAGGAGGTGGGAGAGGTGCCACACACTTTTAAATGATCAGATCTCATGAGAACTCACTTTACTATCACAAGAATAACAAGGGGGAAATCTGTCCCCATGATCCAGTCACCTCCTATCAGGTCCCTCCTCCAATTTGACACGAAGTTCGGGCAAAGACACAAACATAAACTATATCATTCCACCCCTGGCCCCTCCCAAATCTCATGTCCTTCTCACATGGCAAAATACAATGATCCCTTCTCAACAGTCTCCCAGTCTTAACTCATTTCAGCATTATCTCAGAAGTCTACAGTACAAAATCTTATCTGAGACAAGGTAAGTCCCTTTTGCCTCTAAGCCTGTAAAATCAAAAACAAGTTAGTTACTTCCAAGATAAAGTGAGGGTACAGGCATTGGGTAAATGCTTCAATTCCAAGTTGGAGAAATTGGCCAAAACAAAGGGGCTACATGCCCCATGCAAGTCGAGAACCCAGCAGGGCAGTCATTAAATCTTAAAGCTCTGAAATAATTTCCTTTGACTCCATGTCTCACACCCAGGGCATGCTGATGCAAGAGGTGGGCTCCCACAACCTTGGGCAGCTCTGCCCCTGTGGCTCTGCAGGGTACAGCACCCACAGTTGCTTTCACAGGCTGGCATTGAGTGCCTGTGGCTTTTCCAGGCGCATGATGCAAGCTGCTGTTATATCTACCATTCTGGAGTCTGGAGGATGGTGGCCCTTTTTTCACAGCTCCATTAGGCAGTGCTCCTGTGGGGACTCTTTCTGGGGGCTCCAACCCTACATTTCCCTTCCACACTGCCCTAGTGGAGGTTCTCCACGAGGGCTCCACCCCTAATGCAGCCTTTTGTCTGGACATCCAGGTGTTTCCATATGTCCTCTGAGATCTAGGTGGAGGTTTCCAAACCTTGGTTCTTGCCTCTGCACAACTGCAGGCCTGACACCCCATGGAAGCTGCCAAGGTTTGGGGCTTGCCCCCTCTGAAGGTATGGCCTAAGCTATACATTGGGCCCTTTTAGCCATGGATGGAGTTGGAGTGGCTGGGACACAGGGCCCAATGTCCTGAGGCTGCGTAGAGCAGCAGAGCCCTGGGCCTGGCCCATGAAGCCATTTTTCCCTCCTAGGCCTTCAGGCCTGTGATGGGAAGGGCTGCCGTGAAGATCTCTGAAATTCCCTGGAGACATTTTCCCCATTGTCTTGGGTATTAACATTTGTCTTCTCATTACTTATACAAATTTCTGCAGCCGGCTTGAATTTCTCCCCACAAAATCAGTTTTTCTTTTCTACCATATGGTCAGCCTGCAAATTTTCCAAACTTTTAGGCTCTGCTTTCCTTTTAAATATAAGTTCCAATTTCAGACCATCTATTTCTTCATGCATATGAACATACACTTTTAGAAATAGCCAGGTCACTTCTTGAATGCTTTGAGCTTGGAAACTTTTTCTACCAGATACCCTAAATCATATCTCTCAAGTTCAAAGATCCACAGATTTCTAGTGCGGGGGCAAAATGCCACGAGTCTCTTTGCTAAAGCATAGCAAGAGTGACCTTTACTCCATTTCCCAATAAGTTCCTCATCTCCATCTGAGGCCCCCTCAGCCTGGACTTTACTGTCCATATCATTATCAACATTTTGGTCAAAACCATTCAGCAAGTCTCTAGAAGTTTCCAAACTTTCCTGCATCTTCCTGTCTTCTTCTGAGACCTTCAAACTGTTCCAACCTCTACCCATTACCCAGTTCCAAAGTTGCTTCCACATTTCAGGTACCTTTATAGCAATGTCCCACTCTCCTGGTACCAGTTTTCTGTATTAGTCTGTTTTCACACAGCTATAAAGAACTACCTGAGACTGGGTAATTTATGAAAAAAGGTTGAATTGATTCACAGTTCTGCAGGCTTAACAGGAAGCATGACTGGGAGGCCTCAGGAAAGTTACAATCATGATGGAGGGCAAACAGGAAGCAAGCATGTCTCACCATGGCAGAGCAGGGGAAAGAGAGAGAAGGGGGAAGTGCCACATACTTTCAAACAATCAGCTCTCATGAGAACTCATAATCACAAGACCAAGAAGGGGGATGTCTGCTCTGATGATTCAATCACCTCCCACCCTCCCTCCCCTGACACATGGAGATTAAAGTTTGAGATGAAATTTGGGTGAGGACAGCCAAACCATATCTCACACCAAATGGAAATTCTCTAAATTTCTATTGTTAAGGTAATGTTTAAATTAATAGAGACTTTGTAAATTGTAAATGTACATCATGATAGATCCTAGGCCAAGATGGCTGATTAGAAGCAGCTGAGGTTCACAGCTCTCACAGAGAAGAAAGAAAACAGCAAGTGAATCCTACATCTTCAGCTGAGGTATCCAGGTTCTCACATTGGGACTGACTAGACAATAAAAGTGACCCTAAGACCAAGGAAAAACAGGGTAGGGCATGGAACCAGGAAAACTCCTATCTCCAGCCAAGTGAGGCAGGGTCACACAATTACTCATTGCTTTTCCTTGCTTTTCCCATGGATCTTTGCAACCCATGGGGCAGGAGATCTCCTCGTGAGCCCATGCCAGCAGGGCCTTGGGTCTGAAGCACAGAGGTGTGTGGTTTCTCAATGGCCACTCAGAGATGCCACTCAGGGAGACATGGGGGTTTTTGCATACTCTTGTCCCAGGAATTCTGGTGAGACAGAAGATCCTCCTTGCACTTCCCTGGAAAGGGAACAGAAGTTAGAGAGCCAAGTGGCATCATTCTGTAGACTCCACTCCCATAGCACCTCACAAGTTAAGACCCATTGGCTTGGAAACCCAGCTGCCAGCCTGTGGCAGCAAGCTGGAAACTGCCTGAAATGACTGGGTTCCTGGGGGGAGGGGTGACTGCCATTTCTGCAGCTAGAATCCGCCACTTTGGCCTGCTGGATCCAGGGAGTCTGGGCAGTCTGGACTGGGAGAAATTCCCCACAGCACAGCACAGCTGCTCTGGCAGATTGTAGCCAGACTGCTTCTTTAAGTGGGACCCTGATCCATCCGTCTGTGTTTAGAATTGGTTCCTTCCAGTGGGTTCTTGGTCTCACTGACTTCAAGAATGAAGCCACGGACCCTCATGGTGAGTGTTACAGTTCTTAAAGATAGCATGTCCAGAGTTTGTTCCTTCGGATGTTCAGATATGTCCAGAGTTTCTTCCTTCCGGTGGGTTCGTGGTCTTGCTGACTTCAGGAGTGAAGCCACAGACCTTCGCAGTGAGTGTTACAGCTCTTAAAGGTGGTGCATCCAGAGTTGTTTGTTCCTCCTAGTGGGTTTGTGGTCTCACTGACTTGAGGAGTGAAGCTGCAGACCCTCACAGTGAGTGTTACAGCTCATAAAGGTAGTGCAATCCCAAAGAATGAGCAGCAGCAAGATTTATTGGGAAAAGTAGAAGAACAAAGCTGCCACAGTGTGGAAGGGGACCCAGGCGGGTTGCCGCTGCTGGCTTGGTGGCCAGCTTTTATTCCCTTATTTGGCCCCACCACGTCCTGCTGATTAGTCCATTTTACACAGCACTGATTGGTGCGTTTTTACAGAGTGTTGATTGGTGTGTTTACAAACCTTTAGCTAGACAGAAAAGTTCTCCAAGTCCCCACTCGACCCAGGAAGTCCAGCTGGCTTCACCTCTCAATCCCCCATCTAAACAGGACACCCCAACTGCTGTTGGGAATTGGGCGATGACCACTGTAGCTACTTCCTGCTGGATAGGGGTGAAGAAGGGGCCCTGCAGTTGTAGTGTCCTCCAGAGGGGAACTCTTTAGGCCAGTGAAAGGGCCAGTGGGTCGCTCCAGGGGTCCTCGGTAGAAGTTGTTAGTTGAGCTCATTTGGGGTTCCATTTGTAAGATCATCTGTAGCTTGATGGCCTTGATCCTAGAGGAAACAAATTTGACAAGGAGGTTAAAAATACAGGGCCCGAAGGCAAATGATAGCAAGATGGCTGCCACAGGACCTAGAAAGGGGAGAAACAATGTTGCCCAACTCCAGTGGTTGGTATAAGAGTTTGAAAGGCATTGTCTGATTTCAGAAGCCTTTTCCTGTAAATGCCAAGCAGCATCTCTTACTATCCCTGACTGGTTAGTGTAAAAACAACACTCTTCTCCTAAGAAGGTGCAGAGTCCTCCTTTCTCAGCAGTGAGGAGGTCTAGGCCTTGGCAGTTTTGGAGAGTCACTGCTGCCAAAGAGTCTATTTGGGATTGTAGAGTAAGGATAGATTTTGTTATTTCTTGCAAACTGAGAAATCCTTTGAAAGTGTGTGGTAGTAGGATAGTGAAGTAGATAAACTGGCTATTCCAGTTCCTGTAGCAGTAGCCATTCCTAGCCCTATAAATAGGGGTATCAGTTGTATGGCTCTGCACTGATGGACTTGAGCTTTGAGGGATACAAATTGGGTCTGATTTTCTGGGGCAGTGTTAATGTTGGGACTTAGAGAGACTAAGATGCAGGTGCCTGTCCAGTTAGTGGGGAGGCAGATATAGGTTGACGTTCCACATAAGAAGGATATACCTTGGCTGGGTAGACAGAACTGGTTGTATATGTTAAAAAGGTGTGTGTTTGTTGTTTTCATTTTCCCATACTCCTAGAGTACTTGCTAAGGTAGCTCCGGTGAGTGGCTGGAAAGGGGTGTTGGGAGCAAACTGAGTGGCTCCCTGTGTTCTATTTTCCCATTGGAGAAGAAACCATTTTATATCTACTAGGAACCATTTGAGAAAGTGATTGAAAGAGGGGATGAGAAGGCATTCACTAGTGGTGGGGGTGCTGCTGCAGAGGGTCCAGGGGTGAATGGTCATCCAGGGAGTATGTTTGCTATTACAAAACCTGGACTGTTTGTTAAGCAGGGAGGAGGCAATGATTTTTGGAGGCCCTGAGAAGCAGACAAGCCATCTGAATGGAGCTGTTTGAGTGACTCAGAAGTTACTATGATCAGTTGGGGCTTGAAGTTGTAGGGTGTAATTACACTGATGGGATAGTAAGTGCCCCAGGGGCAGGCCTGATAGCAGATTGCATTGGATGCATAAAGGGGCTTGGAAAGTTAAGATGGTATTCATAGTTACAGGACTGTGTATGGGATTTTCATTACTTGTGTAATAGGTGAGGTTGAAAATGTAAGAACATAAAAGTTGGATTGCACGTCCTGTTAGACGTCCTATCAGAGATGGGGAAGTCGGCTAATGATTGCATATTTAGAAGTCAGAAAGGATCTTTTCCTTCATAATGAGGGTGGTAGGTTAAGTTGGTAAAGACCCAATTTTTTTGCGGGAACGGGAGTGGCAACATAAGAGAGATACAAAGCCAACAGTCATTTGCCAGGGAAGGATTGGTTTTAAGTATTTTCCACTGGCTGCCTTCAGGTATAAGTACCTTTCCTTCTTCTGTTGTTAATCACCCCGAAGGGAGAAAACTATGCCTCTGTGAAAGTGCCCATTCCATTTCAGTAGGGGAATACTGGGGCTTAATCTCTTGGAGGGGGTTGTTCCATACCAAGGGTCCTTCCATAGGTATTTCTAATGGGAGGTGCCACCTGGCAACAATTTTGGCCTCAGCATCTGTGTGATGGTTTCATTCTGCTTTTTCTTTTTCACCTTTCTAATGGCTTTGGCAGTGTAAGACTGCCACCTCTTTGGGTTTTTGCACTGCGTGCAATAACTCCATAATTTCCTTGTGGTATTTAATGGGGGTGCCCCCAGAGGTTAGGAACTCCCTTTCTTTCCATATTGCAGCATGGGCATGTAGGATTAGATAAGCATACTTGCTATCTGTATACACATTTATTCTTTTTCCTTTTCCCAGTTCTAAGGCTTGGGTAAGTGCCACTAGTTCTGCTAACTGGGTTCTAGTCCCTGGGGGAAGAGACTTACTTTCAAGTACAGTTACATCACTAACTATGGCATAACCTGCCATTTGTATCCCATTCTCTACAAATGAACTTCCATTGGTATATAGGTTAAAGTCAGGATTAGCTAAGGGGACTTCTAAGAGATCATCTTGGGCAGCGTAAGTCTGAACTATAATTTGTTGGCAGTCATGCTTGATTGGTTCTCCATCTTCTGGGATAAAAGTGGCAGGGTTGAGGGCTATGCACACATGTATTTGAAGCACCAGTCCCTCAAGGAGTAGTGCCTGGTATCTAAGTAGCCAGTTGTCTGATGGCCATAAACTGCCTTTGGCACCTAGGATGCCATTCACATCTTGAGTAGTCCAGACAGTGAAATCCTTTCCTTGTATTATTTTGATAGCCTCTGACACTAAGACGGCTACTGCCACAACTACCATTAAACAGTGAGGCCAGCCTTTTGCTACTGCATCAATTTCCTTACTTAGGTATGCCACTGGTTGTGGGGTTGTCCCGTGAGTCTGAGTAAGGACTCCAAGAGCTATCCCTGCTCTCTCTATGACATATAAAGAGAAGTTTTGTCCTGTGGGAAGGCTTAAAGCTGGAGCTTGTACTAGGGCCTGCTTTAAGGTTTCAGAAGCTGTTTCTGCCTCTGGTTCCCATTCTACTAGATGAGTATTTGCCCTCTCCATCTCCTTGATTAGAGTATAGAGGGGCTTGGCTATCTCACTGTATCTGGGGATCCATAGTTGGCAAAAGCCGGTGATTCCAAAGAACTCCCAGAAATTTTTTAATGTCTTAGGGTGAGGACAAGCCACTATAGGCTGTATTCGTTCCTTGCTGAGGGCCCTAGTCCTTCTGGCTAAGATTAGGCCTAGATATTTGACCTGCTGTAGGCAAAGCTGGGCCTTCGACCTAGACGCCTTGTACCCTTGATTAGCTAGAAATTTCAAGAGTTCTAGAGTAGCCTGCTGGCATGAGGCTTCTGAACTGGTAGCCAAAAGTAAATCATCCACATACTGAAGGACCAGAGTGCCTGGACTTGAGAAGTGGCCTAGATCTTGGGCCTGTGCCTGACCAAACAGATGAGGTCTATCTCTAAACCTTTGGGGCAAGACCGTCCATGTAAGTTGGGACATGTGGTCTGTGGGATCCTCAAAGGAAAAAAGAAACTGGGAGTCAGAGTGCAGGGGAATACAGAAGAAGGCATCCTTGAGGTCCAGAACAGTGAACCATTCTGCTTCCTCTGGTATTTGAGAGAGAAGGGTATAGGGGTTGGGTATAACTGGATATAGAGGAATTACTGCCTCATTGATGAGTCTAAGATCTTGCACTAGTCTCCACTGACTGTTCAGTTTTTGTACTCTTCGAATTCGGGTGTTGCAGGGACTGCTGCATTTTCTTACTGAGTCTTGAGTTTTTAAATGTTTAACAATATCCTGTAATCCTTTATGAGCTTCAGGCCTTAAGGGATATTGTCTTTGATAAGGAAAACTGGTGGGGTCTTTTAGTCTGGTTTGGACTGGATGGGCATTTTTTGCCCTTCCAAATTGTCCTTCCAATGCCCAGACTTCAGGGTTGATTCCCTCAAGTAGGGGACAACAAATGGGTAACTTGTTCCCCATATTCATGGCGATAATAGCTCCAGCTTTGGCTAATATATCCCTCCCTAATAAGGGTGTGGGACTTTCAGGCATAACAAGAAAGGCATGTGAAAAGAGCAAAGTCTCCCAATTACAACTGAGGAGGTGGGAGAAATACCTGGTTACAGGCTATCCCAGGATTCCTTGGATGGTAACGGACCTTGAGGACAGTCATCCAAGACAGGAGATTAACACTGAGAAGGCTGTGCCAGTGTCCAGGAGGAAGTCAATTTCCTGGCCTTCAATGATTAAACATACCCAGGGCTCAGTGAGGGGGTGATGACATGAGCAGGTGCTTGCCTCGGGCATCCTCAGTCCTGTCGTTGGATCATCTGGTTGGGGGCTTCTGGCCCAGAGAAGCTTTGCCCTCTGGGGTAGTGTGCCTTCCAGTGATTGCCTCCGTATAGCAGACATGGATGAGAGGGGGTGGCTTGTTTCTCATTGGACAATCTTTTTTAAGGTATCCTTGCAAACCACACTGGTAACAAGCCCCACCGGGTTATTGGCCTGCTCCATTTTCTCTCCTCTTTGAACCATCAAGGTTTGTCTAAGGGCCATGACTAAGGCCGTGGCCTTTCTCTGATCTCGCTTTTCCTTTTGGGCCTGTTCCTCTTGGTCCCTACTATAGAACACCAAGGTTGCCAGGCTTAATAATGCCTCCAGATTTTGTTCAGGGCCCAGGGCCCACTTTTGGAGCTTTCTTCTGATATCTGTGGTTGGTTGGGTAATAAACTTATCTTTTAGGATCAATTTACCCGCTAGTGAGTTGGGTGACAGGGGAGTATATTTTCTTAAGGCCTCTTGTAGCTGCTCGAGGAAGGCAGAAGGATTTTCTTCCTTTCCCTGAGTTATGGTGGACATCATTGAATAATTCATGGGCTTTTTCCTGATTCTCCTTAGTCCTTCTAGAACACAGGTCAACAGATGTTTACAACTCCAGTCCCCATGATCTGAGTCAAGGTCCCAGTGGGGATCCATACTGGGGACAGCTTGCTGACAGGTGGGGAATTTGTCCCTTTCTTCAGCTGTCATTCTTTAATTTACTTGACTAAGATACCAGGTATCTCCAAGCTCTCAGGCTGCAGCTAAAGCCGCATTCTTTTCATTAAAGGCCAGGTTCTGATCTAACAATAGCAGGACATCTCTCCAAGTGAGATAGAAGGTTTGCCCTAGACCCTGTAGGACATCTATGTACCTATCAGGATCATCTGAAAACTTCCTGAGGTCTGCCTTGATCTGCCTTAAATCAGAGAGGGAGAAGGGGACATGAACCTGGGTTGGGCCAAATTCCTCTCCCCCTACAGCTTGAAGGGGATATAACCGATAGCCTGGGAGTTTTTGTTGTCCCTTAAATATTTCTTTGCTTGTTTCCTTCTGGGCAGGGGATATTAGAGGAGGCTTATCATTAATAGGAATGGGAGCTATAGGGTGGCTAGGATATGGAGGTAAGCTGAGAGGTCCTCCTGTGCGATGTAAATTGCAAGCTTTGCATAGTTTTGGATACTCCTTCAATGAAAAGAAAGCTTGGACATAAGGTATTTCACTCCATTTGCCTTCCCTTTTACAGAAAAGGTCAAGATGCAGGATAGTATTGTAATTTATACTTCCCTCAGGTGGTCATTTTTCCCCATCAGAGAGAGAATACTGGGGCCAGGCCATAGTGCAGAAAAAAATGAGCCACCTCTTTTTCAGGGTTTGCAGGTCAAATTGGCCCCAATGGCTTGGGATGCATTTCAAGGGTGAGCCTGTTGATGCCTGAGTGTTTCCCATCTGAAAGACAAAACTGCCTGCGGTTTTGATTTGTTTGTTTCTCCCCCTGCCCAAGAACCCACAACAGTCCCTGGACCCTGCTGATCAGAATAGTTGTGCTCACTGATGCAGCAGTAGAAACACCTCTTGCCCAAGAACCTGCAACAGTCCCTGGACACTGCTGATTGGAATAGTTGTGCTCACCAACGCAGCAGCAGAAACACTAGTTTTCCTCCTAGACCACAAGGAGGACTGAGGAAGGTCAGATTTAGTGTCCCTTACTGATGCATTCTCGAAAACCTGTTAGAGTCCTAAGCATTCTCCTGTTAGTATTGGGACCTTAGCACTGTCTTATAAAGATGTTATGCCCCAAAAATGAAGTGGAGGACCATACCCTAAGGGAGGGTAGGGATCTCCAGAGTTGGACGAGTGATGCCTTTTGTCCTCACTTATATGAATAGGAAAGATACCATTTCTGAAGTGCCCCATATCCTGGCTTCAGGAATAGCTTTTGTTAGGCCTGCTAGTCTGAGGAGGGATCCTAAAATTCCAGATAGTCCCCCCACCGCTGACGGGGCTTTGGGCAAAAATTATGTCTTTCTGATTGGTGAGCCCGGGTGCCTAAAGAAGGGAATAGAGTCCTGGAGTTTATACTAGAAATCATTCTTATAGAAGAAACTAGAAAAGCACCAGAGACAGGGAGTGATTTTTAGAAGCAGGACTAGCCTTGGAGAAGAGAGGCGAGAGGAAGTTTGTCTGACAGGCATTAGGACCCAGGAGGCTAGGGTCATGATAGATAGGATAGATGGGTGAGTCTCGCTTGGGTGACATGACTTTGAGAGTTCTGCTCATGGCTGCAGGGTCAACCAACTTGTTGTTGGGACCCCGGAGCTGAATGGCTTTCCTCTCTGTCAACCTTCGGCTCAGTCCAGACGTACAGGAAAAGCGGAAGCTGGTTCCAGGCAAACCAACATTCCCAACTCCAAAGGGTCGGGGGTTGTAAGAGAGCCCTTTCCCAGAAAGCCTGACACTCATGTCTTTAGTCCAGTGGCTGCATTAGTTGCTTTTAACTGGCTGGCAGGTGCCTGGTATTTAGCCCCCAAATTCTAAGGAAAAATAGGACAGAATAGCTAGTGAAAGGGGTCCGGTGGTACTCACTGCTTGGTGATTGTCTGTTCGTGGTCGCCAAAATGTGTCCAGAATTGGTTCCTTCCGGTGGGTTCTTGGTCTTGCTGACTTCAAGAATGAAGCTGTGGATGCTTGCGGTGAGTGTTACATTTCTTAAAGATAGCATGTCCAGAGTTTCTTCCTTCAGATGTTCAGATGTGTCTGGAGTTTCTTCGTTCCAGTGGTTCATGGTCTTGCTGACTTCAGAAGTGAAGTCATAGACTTTTGCAGTGAGTGTTACAGCTCTTAAAGGTGGCGCGTCCAGAGTTGTTTGTTCCTCCCAGTGGGTTCATGGTCTTGCTGACTTCAAGAGTGAAGCCGCAGACCCTCGTGGTGAGTGTTAAAGCTCATAAAGGTAGTGCAGACCCAAAGAGTGAGCAGCAGCAAGATTTATTGTGAAGAGTGAAAGAACAAAGCTTCCACAGTGTGGAAGGGGACCTGAGCAGGTTGCCACTGCTGGCTCAGGTGGCCAGCTTTTATTCCCTTATTTGGCCCCACCGTGTCCTGCAGATTGGTCCATTTTACAGAGCACTGATTGGGGCGTTTTTACAGAGTGCTGATTGGTGCATTTACAAACCTTTAGCTAGACATAGAGCGCTAATTTGTGTGTTTTTAAAGAGTGCTGATTGGTGCATTTACAAACCTTTAGCTAGACAGAAAAATTCTCCAAGTCCCCACTTGACCCAGGAAGTCCAGCTGGCTTCATCTCTCACATCCTCACTGTGTGGGGCCTCCCTCTGGGAATTTCAACAACTCTAGCCAGGGTTTTACAAACAGACTCTGATCTCTCTCTGGGGTGGAGCCACCAGTGGGGGGGTGGCCGCTGTATCTGCAGCTTAGCTGACAGCCATTCCTGCCTGCTGGCTCTGGAAAGTCTGGGTGGTCTGGACGTGGGGGATTCCCCCCAAGTGCAGCATACTCACTCTGCCAAGAGGTAGCCTGACACTTCTTTAAGCAGGACTCTGATCCCATTCCTTCTGATTGGGTGAGACCTCTAATAGGGATTTCCAGACACTTCCTACAGAAGAGTTCTGACTGGCATCAAGTTGGTGCCCCCCACGATGGAACTCCCAGAGGAAGGAGCAGGCTGTCATATTTGCTGTTTTGCAGTGTATAGGGGTGGGGGATAAAATGGGACTTGCATTTCTTACTGCCCATATTTTTGATTTGTTTGAAGTTTCATAAGTGAGAATGTAATACTCATGCAGTCATTCAAAATAGAAAAAGACAAATTACATTTTCTCCACTATATTTACTTTCTGCCTATAGCTTTTTAACAACCTTTTGTTTTTATTTTATAAAAATTATTTATGTTTCTGTTAGACAATGTAATGTATGTTGTGAAATTGTTACTACAGTCAAGTTAATTGAAATACCCATCACTTCACATAGTTACCTTTTCTACGTGTGTGTGATGAGACTATTCAAGATCTAAAAGTTTTAGTTATGTAGAATGACTAAGTTCTAGAGACCTCATGTATGATGACTGTAGTGAATAATACTGTACTATATGCTTGTGGATTGATAAGTGATAATGCCTATCTCAGCACCAAAACCTGGCGCATAAAAGCCAGAGGCAGATGACTTTTTCTCCGTCTGCTGCAACTGCACTTGCCTACCAGGGTCCATCTTGGGTTTCTTACGCTCAAGTCCAGAACTTTTGGTTCTAGCACTCTATGAAGACTCTTCTCATTGCAATTTTGGACTCAGTTTCCCATTCTCTCTAAGATTTTGTTGAGATAAAGCAGTTATTTCATTGTAATGTCTATGCTTTTATTTGCCATATAATAAATATAATTATCAATCTTTTAAATTTGACCTGTCATCATCATAGAATCACCTTACAGAGAAAGAAACTGGGTCTCAGTGAGCTTGACTGACAAATGCATATGGCCCTATATGGCCTGTGTGATCTTGGAGCCTCTGTTTTCTCATCTATGAAATGAATAATTTGTAATTAATGATGTGCATGATCTTTTTCAACTTTATCGATTCATTGTACTTAACATAGATAAAAATCTATTACTTTCTATGGCATACATACCCTAGATATAGGTAGATATGTTTTATTGTTTATTTTTTGCCACGTGTTATTAGTCACATACCAATTACCATCACAGCTTGTGCTGGGTTATGGCAACACAAAAACCCAATTAAGCAAACCTCTGAAGCCTCAAGACAGAAATTAATATTTTCCCAGATAAAGCATGAATAAACACACACATGCACACACACATGCACCAAGTGGCTTAATAGACCAAACCAAAATGCTTTGTATTTGATTGCATTGTAAAATAATTTCATATTAACATTTAATGATTTCTTAATATTATGAAAACATGTTTGCACATAAAAGACCAATACAGTTGGTAAAATCTAAATTATGTAACCTTGAGGATCATGTTCATCTTACTTCACAAATTAGAATCTATTTCTTATGGATTTTGTAAAGCAAAATCAATGATTATATTCTCAAATGATAAACTATGCATTAGCTGAATGAACATCTTAGATACAGAATGTTGACAAGCTAAATATGTCAGAAAGAAGGAAGGAATATACCAAGAAAAGCAAAGAAAGACAAAAGCTAGTGAGTATTTTAGGCTGCTGGCCTGTAAAGAAATATTTTTCCCGTTAACATTATTATCTTCCTGAAATACAGGATTTATACTAGAAAAGATTTTTTAGGACAGATCCCTAAGTTTCAAATCCAAGTTTCTACCATGGAGCTTAAAAATTTGACCCAGCAATCTCATTACTGAGTATACACCCAAAGGATTATAAATCATTCTACTGTAAAGACACATGCACATGTATGTTTATTGCAGTACTATTCATAATAGCAAAGATTTGGAACCAACCCAAATGCCCATCAATAATCGACTGGATAAAGAAAATGTGGCCCATATACACCATGGAATACTATGCAGCCCTAAAAACGATGAGTCCATGTCCTTTGCAGGGACACGGATGAAGCTGGAAAGCATCACTGTCAGTGAACTAACACAGGAACAGAAAACCAAATGCTGCATGTTCTCATTCATAAGTGGGAGTTGAACAATGAGAACACATGGACACAGGGAGGGGAACATCACATACTAGGGCCTGTCAGGGGGTGGGGGGCTAGGGGAGAAATAGCATTAGGAGAAATACCTGATGTAGATGATGGGTTGATGGGTGCAGCAAACCACCATGGCACATGCATACCTATGTAACAAACCTGCATGTCCTACACATGTATCCCAGAACTTAAGATATAATTTAAAAAATGACTATCCAGTTTTGATTTATTTGGAAGTTCTTTACCGGATCAGGTCGAACTAAATATGCTGTGACTTCACCAGTTTGGGAACAAAGCCATCAAAGACAGTACCTTTTTTATTTCTATCAGGCTGATAAACATTTGTATTATCTAGCCATCTAAGTTATTCATAAATTTAATACAATTCCAAATATAAGATTGAGTGTGTGTGTCTATATATATATGTGTATCAATAAGGAGGACTTAATAATAATTCTCATATTTATGGGAAAAACTGGGAAGAAAAAATACCTGGAGATTTTTAAGAAGAGTGAGGAGTGGGAACTTATACTGCCAGATTCTGAAGCCAATTATAAAGTTAAAATAGTTGTAGTAGAACTGTAGTAGCTCCAAAATAGATGGAAAATTTTGAATGAACAGAAGTGAAAGCCAAGAAAGAGACCTAATACATCATAAGTTGTGTATGTTGTGTTAAATCAGTGGTAAAAGATGAAATAGTTGGTTAATGGGTGTAAAAATAGTAAGATATTTTAAAAGTTATTAAAAATAAGCTTCAGAAGAACTAAAACTGTTAAGAATAAAACATTAATTTAGAGAAACTAGGTAAATGTCTTTATGATGCTAGAATAAAAGGGCTTTGTAACATGAGATCAAAAGGAAAACCATAACTAAAAGAGAAAAAAAAGTTTGACTTCTTACAGGATGTAAAAGACTTCTGTATAGCAAAATGCAGCATAAACATTTAAAAGACAAGTAGCAAATTGAAAAATGTATTTACATCATATGCATTATCCTTAATAAAATAATAGTTATTTCTTGTTAGTTAAAACAACAAACAAACGTAACCAACCACTCTGTAGATATTAGGCAAAGGAAAAGAATAGTAAAATCTTAATGAAAAGGTAAAGGTAGCTAATAAATATTAAAAACTGTTTTATCTGTTGATTTTTAAAGATAAAAGAGAATGACGTAGCAAATGTTTTATTTACTTATTTATATTTTGCATTGCCCTAAGAAGTATTAAGATATTTACAGAAATGTTTCAAAATAAAAAATAGACATAAAAAGCTGAAAATTTTGGCAAATGCAAAAGCAAGTAAAAAACAGCAGCAGCAGCAACAACAAAATATACAAGAATAGACAGTGAAGTCAGAGACAAGATTACTATCTGTATTAGTCTGGGTTCTCCAGAGATACAGAACCAATAGGAAACATATGTATTTTATTGGAAATATGAGAAGAAAAATGTATGTATGACTTTCTATTTGCTCTGAAAAAATGGAGGTCCATAGTCATATTGAGTGACTTATAGTTAGGAAATTATACAACTGGGCAGTATGATGGTTAACTTTATGTGTCAACTTGACTGGGCTAGGAGGTTCCCAGATATTTGATTAAATATGATTTCTGGGTATGTCTGTGAGGGTGTTTCAGGATGAGGTTAACATTTGGATTGGTAGAATAAGTAAAGCAAATTGTCCTCCCCAGTGTGGATAGGCCTCATCCAATCTGTTGAAGGCCAGAATAGAATAAAAGGTTGAGTAAGAAAGAATTGTTTCTCATGCCTGACTGTCTTTAAACTGGGCCATTGGTCTTCTCCTGCCTTTGGATTTGAACTGGAATTTACCATCAGCTCACCTGGTTCTCAGGCCTTTGGCCTTGGACTAGAACTGTACCATTGGCTCAACTGCAGATCTTGGACTTCTTATAATCATGTGAGCCAATTCCTTATAGTAATCATATATGTATATATATACACAAACACAGACACATATATATACACACGTGTGTATATATATGTGTGTATATGTGTATATATATAATTTTCATATAATATTTTTAAAATGTAAAAATAACCTAAGTTTACAAGAGTCATGTAAGGAAGAAGTCATGTGTGGCTGCCTGTTACTGTGTATTGTTACATTGATCCTTAAAAGTAAGTTCAGGAAATACAAAAATAAATTCTAGAAGCTTAATGAGTTCATCTGTAACATTTTCTATGAAAATTATTCATAAAGCTAAGATATCGATTTCTTGGCTTTGGAAGATGAAGTACCTCTTCAGCTTATATTTGCCTTCGACTTATATAGCGAAGGCAATGCTGTGTGCACACTTGGTGCTCAAAAATTATTTTTGATGGTTATTTGCTTAATGCTTAAAACTTGTTTATGTTCTTCCATTTACAAACCTGAATTCATTTTAAGATGTCGATTGCTCTAGTTTTGACACCATTTAGGGTATATATTAATGTTTATTTTTAATATAATGTCTGCATTTAGACAAACATTGTAAGAAATTGCTTCTGGAAAAAAGTGCAAGAAAGTTAAATGTGTAATTTTATAACTGTGAAATGATGATTAATCTTAGCAATTTAAAATTAAGCTCCTCCATTCCTGTCACAACTGGTGTCACTCCTCCCTCTGCCTCCTCATGATGATCCAGAGATATTTAATGCCTTTAGTTGTGCTTGAATCTTTCTGTCACCCTCCTTGTCTTAAAGAATGAATTGGTTTTGATGTATGGGTCACAGAACAGAGATAGGACTGTCAGGAACTTTGTGTGCTGAGTTGTTAATTTAGGGAATCCACTTTGTACCTAAGTATTAGGAGCACTGACAATGACTTGGTCCATGAAATCACTGTTAGAAAGCATTTGGGGTTCCTGAATTACCAGGTCAGTTATTCACATATGTTTTTCCTAATGATTGAGCCACATTTACATTATTATGAGCCATTATTATTTTGTGTCAGTCTTCTTAGTCCAGAAAACAGCTATAGTATAATAGAATTCCTAGGCTGATCCAAAACTTGACTGGCTTTTTAGAGCATAGGTAAAAGAGTCACCATCATAGGCAATGTTAAAAATTATATTAGTGTTAACAATATACAGGGTCTGATTTCCCCAAACTTACCTTTAAAATGTTTGCTTTTTTGATAGCTAGCCATTCTCTCAGTCATCTGAGCCCTCTTTTGGAAATCTTACTCTTGCTTTGTTATAGATGGCCCCAGGCTGAGTCCTGATAACTTCTTGTAATTCCACAAATAGCAGCACATTGGTCAACCTGTGCTGGTAAACTCACTGTCTGGGGGAAAAAAGGCCTGATTTGTAGAGTTTGCTGATTTCTGTGGTATAAATATTTCCCACCATGGCCAATTTCAGCTACAAACAGTATATCAATCAGTTTACAATTTCCGGAATAACAATCAGCTCTCTGTAAGCAAATATTAGCTTGAGCACAACACTGTGTGTGTGTGTGTGTGTGTGTGTGTGTGTGTGTGTGTAAATGACAGTCCATTTGGAAAAAGGGTTGAATCTATTTAGGATTCTGAGAGCTGAAAAGAAAAGATAAAGAGAGGCTCAGAATTACCTGGGGACTTGTTGCAAATTTCTTGCAGGTTGTTAAAATTTATCCCTAATAATTACTCGGATTTTTAATGGAAAATTTAAAAGCTTTCCCGTGAAGCCTTGGCTGTGAAAATTCCATTTACATCCTTTTGGCCTCTGGAATACTTCTGCATTTAAATGTATCACTGGCTGCTCCTAGCTTTCTTTATATAAGAGTGTCTGTAAATAGTGTTGTCTTGATGCAAGTTCAGCCTGAATGATGGGTGACTTGACATAAATATCTTTCATAGCTCTAGCTGCAGATGAGCTGGGAGAAGAGAGGATAGGACTCTTTTTTCATTTTTTTCTTTTTTTCCTTGCTGCTTGAGGGTTGTTCCGTGCTTGGGTAACAGAGGTTAGTGTAATGGATAGGAAGCCTGGTTATTAACTATCATTGAGCATTCATGAATGTAGAAAAGCTGAGGTGAGGGTGTAAGGATGTGTACAAAGAGACAGAGTTTTACACACAAGGAAATTATAATATTGTTGGTCTGCAAGATAGATGCACATGTTTCTGGTTGCTAACTGGTAGTTGAAGTTTCCAACATTAGGGCTAAATGGTGGGATTTGGTAGAAATAAGGTTAGAACAAATGTTGACTGGTGTTAATTCTTAACTTCCATGAACCAATAGGGGCATTTTAAATTTCTGTATCAGACTGGCTTGAAGGGTTAGAGATAGAGTAGACCCCAGTAAATACTTTTATTTACTGACATCTATCACTTTTCAGTAATAGCCAAGAACAGTGACTAACACTTAATGAGTACTCACTGTGTCAGGCATGCTGTTAAACACTATACAGCGTTATTTCATATCATTCTCACAACAACTCCATGAAAAAGATATACTAGTATTGTTTTATAATTAGGAAAATGAGGGCTTATAGAAGTTGAATATTTGATTCAACTTAAAACTATGTATTTCTAAATCTATTTATCAATGTATAAATTTGTGTGTATTTTATTTGCAAGTTATGGAAAGAAAGTGATAAGGAAATTAACAATATTTAGCAGATATGTGTCCTAAGTTTAGAATGGCATGATTTAAACTGCCTGCCAGATTTTATGTGCATGAGGGGTTCCTTCATTAATTTGAGAGTACTGCCTGGTGGTCAGGTCGACAGCATGTGGCATTACCCTCGTCATAATGCACAGTGACTGCTTGGCCAGCACTCACAAAATCCTTTTAAGTTACTATGTATACCCTTCAAGTATCCTGAGATTATGCCTTATGGAGTCCTGTGTCCATCTCAAGTAAAAATCGTGACTAAAAAATACAATGTGAGCCAGAAGGCCCACAGAAAAAGAAATAGAAAAAGGCTGACACCAATGGAGTAAAAATCTAGGCTCTCAGATGCATTAAAAAAGGTGAATTAATGAGCATTATGGGTTTTATCTTTCACCTTGGTGTGCAACACTTTGTATGTGGTAATTCCCAATGGTTTCATGCCTTATGTTATTGTAGATCTATTGGACAGTCTCAGGGACTCTGTTTCTGTTCATGAATAAACATTTTTAATATGTTCACATATTTACATAAAATGTTTATTTGCAGTTCATATTGATGTGATACGGAAAAAAAAGGGGAGCATAAACTGTTTTTTTTAACCTACCAAAATATATCTCCTTTTTTATTATGTCAAATTTAAGTTTGATTTAAGTATTTTTGAATCACTTGCCACTTTCCAAGAAACTAACCAACATGTAAATTGAGAGATGTTAATATATATGTCACTGAATTGTTTTTAAAGAATCAAAGCCCCACAAAAGAAAAAGGAAACATACAAAATAGGAGGTCTTACCACTCAGAATCCGCAGAATCTAGGGCAACAAGTAAAATGTAGTTAGATAATTCTTATTACTCTTGGAAAGCAGTTCTGATTTTTGAGAAAAGGTGACATTTTCTCGGTTAATTCATATCACAACTGACCTTATAAAAGGAACATTGAACAATATAGTGTTTTTTATCTATAGCTGTTTTTTATCTATAGCTGTACCTCAAACAGATAGGTGGTTTTCAAATGAGTTTTTTTTTTTTATGTCTACCCTCAATAACAATCCCAGGACATAAATAAGTGAAGGTAATTCTGTTGGGAGTAGGTTGACCTAATGAGCATAAAAATGATAAAGTATTTGGCAATGCTGAAAATTCTGTGAGGTGGTGAACAATGAATTGTGGTTGGGCAGTTAATGAAAACTTAATAGAGGAGAGGCATGAAAATACCGATGATAGTGATGGTGGTGACAATGGTTATGCTGGTTACTAAATGTGAGCCAACAAAAAGCCTATGAAATAGATGCTATTACTATCTGCAACTGATTCACAGAAGATGAATAGTTTGGCAACAATCACAAAGCTAATAAAAAGTGAAATTGAGGTTTAGACTCCCATGTATCCCATTTCAAAGATTACAATCTAATTCTAAAAATAAGACATATATTTGAAATAAATGGGTAACAATACCAGACAGTACATAGGAACAAATGAGGGCTCTGAACCATGAGTATAAGAGAAGATCTAAAGGAGATAGAGTCTGTGCTGTGGAGGTTAGGCCAGGCTTCCCGGAGAGACAGCAAAGCAGTGTGCCTCCTATTCTTTACTCAGTCATAACCTCACATTGTGTGAGCTTTCCACAATTGTATGACCAACCTGAAGATCTCAGGGAATGCTCTCAACCAGCTCACAAGGGGAAAGAGGCATTTTCTCTATAAATAAATTGTCTGCCATGTTGGGTCAAATATTTCCACTCGCTTATATGAAAACAAAACTCATCTCTATTAAGAGCAAGTTATATCCTGCACTCTGTGATTTCCTACACAATCCTCTTCTCAAGAAAGATTAGGTTATTATTGAATCATCTCTAGTCTGAGGTACTATAGTGCACACTTACTGGAATGGATCATTTATTTTAGGAGTGGGAATGTAGAAACCAAAGGTCACAGGTATTTGGCTTCATTTATTTTCTGGACTTAGAATCTATTAATGACATATTCTAAATTCAAACAACTGCAGGAAAGAAATGCTTTCCACTTTCAGATTTTTAAAATGTGTTTTAGTAGATTATCTCATTTTCTGTTGTGGGAATAACATGTGTTTCGGAGTTGTAATTATGTATAATTTTGTCAATTTCCATGTTTTATGCAGTATTGTGCCCTAAATATCTAATACAAGTGTAATATGAATGATTAATTCATTAATGTTTCATACTAGCACAAGACAGCACTTTGCCGACGTCTTTGCCATGACAGTAGGTGAACCTTTATTGTAGATTTTAACAGGGGTCAAAACTACACCCTGCAAGCCTGATTGGGCCCACTGTCTGATTTTTCTAAAGTTTCCCAAGTTTTGTTGGAACACAGCCATGCTTATTCCATCACATATTTTCTGTGGCTGCTTTCACAGAATAATGGCAGATTTGAGTAGACCATATGGTCCACAAAGCCTAAAATATTTACTATCTGGTCCTCTACAGCAAAAGTTTGCCAAGCCCTAGATTATAACATCGTGACTCAGGAAATGCTGTATTTTAATCTTTCTTTGCCTATTCCCAAACCCAGGAAGGACTTGAAGTTTTCATAAGTAGAGTTGATAAAACTCTAGCAGTTGGTGCAAAATGATGAGAAAAGCACAGCCAGTGAAGACAGAAAGGCTTGTCTTGAGTCTTGGTTTAACTCTTCTTTACCTATGCTGCCTTGCACAAACTATTCATTCTTGCTAAGCATCAGCTTTCTTATTGGTGACACACATATATATATATATATATATGTGTGTCACCAATACATATGTATGAATATATATGTCATATATGTCACCATATATATGAATATATATTCACAAATAAGAGAGATTATTTTCAATAACATATTTAAAGTCAATACTATTATTTTTGTAGCTAAAATATTTCTTATTTCTATTCTAAGACATAATAGCTTATTTTAGAGTTGCCTTGGTTCAGATTAGTGACTGATTTTTCAATCATGTTTTGGTGACATCTTAAGTAATCTCTGGGAATCTCAAAGCTGGCTGTACAGTTTTCTTTACTAAGTAATTATAATTCAATTTGATAGTATCCTGTGTTACTATATGATCAGTTAAAGAAAGTATTTCCGGCCGAGTGGGCAGATCTCAAGGTCAGGAGATCGAGACCATCCTGGCTAACATGGTGAAACCCCGTCTCTACTAAAAATACAAAAAATTAGCCGGGCGTGGTGGCGGGCGCCTGTAGTCCCAGCTACTCGGGAGGCTGAGGCAGGAGAATGGCGTGCACCTGGGAGGTGGAGCTTGCAGTGAGCCGAGATCACGCCATTGCATTCCAGCCTGGGCGACAGAGCGAGACTCTGTCTCAAAAAAAACAAAGTATTTCCAAGAACACACTGAAAACAATAAAAATTTGTGGAAAGCATTATGTTAGACCCTGAGCATATAAAGATACATAAGATTTTGACGTAAAGAAGTTCTAAACTGGGAGGCAGAAGCTGAAAAAGGGACATATGATTAACACAAAATGAATTGGACAGCGGTACAAGGAAGACACTAATGAAATTCTTAGAGTAGAATGTACTGACAATATGGTAGGTATCAGATGTAATATGAAAAATCAAACGAAGAATTTATGGAAGTAAAGAAATTTGAGATGAGCTAAGAGAAGGCAAGGGAAAGCAGAACATTCCATGGAAAGGGGATACTAGGGAAGAAACCGAGAAATAGGGAGGAAGCACAGGGGTGTTCTGATAACAGGGAGGGGTGTTTTGACTGTGGCATACATACATGTATAATACTGGTAGGAGGTACTATCAGAAGAGAACACTAGGGCCAATGCACTTGAGAGTCATTAAGCCAGAACATATTGCAATTATCAGTGTGAGTTCCAATAAAGGCTTAAATTGTGTGATGACACTGGAAATGAGAAAAATCATTTTAAGAGTTGATGCAACTTTTTCTGAGTGCTTACAGATGCTTGTATATTCTCTCTTTCATCTGGTCCTCATAACCTTCCTGCAGTAAGTAGTAAATTATAATTCTATAATTTAGAATTATAAAGAAAAACTGGCTTAAGAGGAGAAGAGGATATATTGGAGTTAGATCTTGTGGCATTTGAAGGCGTGATGAGTGATCCAGTGGACCGTGCTTAGAAGAAAGTTGGAAATACAGCTGCGGGGTCAGATGGCCCATGCAGAAACCTTTCTCCTTCTCTACAAGACTAGTAAGCTTTATTGGCGTCCCTGTGCTGCCCCTTTTCTTCCCATGTCCTTCTGGGCTGTTTCAATTGCTTGATTGTCCTTCCACTGACTGAGGGGCCACAGAGCTTTAGAAAAAAGAGAAATAAGGAACAGAATGGTAATGACACCTTCTAGGGCCATAAGCTTCTATCTTCATCTCCCTTTTGGAGTTCGGGGAGAGTGTCTTGGATTTCATGTGAACCTGACTGTACTTTCCTTGGACAGCCTTGGACTTGGGATTGATGGGCAGGAGCCAAGTTCTGAATTCTGCAGTCTTGATGTTATCAGAGGTTTGTTAACTTTTTGGTTTCAAGACATACCAGAAGAACCTGGGGGTACCTGTGAAAATACTTGGGGAAGTAGAATTTAAGCACTGAACATATGGTAAGTAAATATAGACAATTTTTCTTAAAAATAAAATAAATGAATTGATCACACAGTAGAAAGCTTCCTGATTTATTCTACAATGTAAGGGTGGACACCTAATAGCCTAGCAGTCCTCTGAATATTTTGCTGAGCAAATCTTCTTGGACGAAGTATTTATTCCATGGAGAACATTTGATCAAAAGCTGAGAGATACAGGTTTATTTTCTAACCTGGCTCTAAGGCAAACTAGATGAGTATTTATTCATAAGTTCATTTTCTGTAAAATGTGACCAAGTACCCTGAGTTGCTAAAAAAAAAAAAAAAAAAAAAAGCAAATGTTATAATAAACACTAAAGTACACTCTGAAGAAGCTCTACAAAGGAGGAGCTTGTCTTCCCTTTGTTTTGACATCTCCTTACATTCTTTTAGTCTCCTAATCCCTTTCATTTCTGTTTCCCTTTTTTGGTCTCTCAAACCTCTGCCAGTTCTTCCAATCATGAGCCAAGAAGTAAACTTAGCAAAATATATTCTTCCATCATCACTGCCTCTCAACTGCCTGAAAGGGTCAAAAGTGATATGACAACAACGTGCTTTTGAACCTGCAAAGTTCTTTAAATAAAAGGCAAAATCCTAATATAATCCTATGGCATTGACATAGGAGAAAATTACTATAATTATGCAAATTAAAATAAGTCAACAAGTTTCAGAACACAATGCACGATAAGTAATGTTTTTAAAAATAACAGTAACTGAGCCTGGTCATTTGCACTTAATAATAGGCTCAGGAGGGAGCCTAGTGTCTGAGAAGAAACAGCTGTGGTAATAGATATATTGTGGCTTTGATAGGTTCTCTCTAGTAGTTTTATTTCTGTATTTGCTTTAGATTATAGAAAGCTCCCAGAGTGCCCTGCTATTGAAATTCCCATCATTCCCAGGGCTTTAATTAAGTCATTGGATTTGACAGAACTTGAATTGAGGAGGCCTACCACTATGTCAGTTTATGCCAGGGTGATATTATCAGGGCCCTGGCAACTGCATGCTCAGGCTTTAACTTATGTACGGAGCTGTCTCACTGTGAAACATAAGGCACACATGCCTCCATGTGATTTTAAAAGGCATTGAGTATGGTCTACTATGGCAGTAAGGTCTTCAAAAAATCCAGAAGACAGGATGATACAAAGTGGATATTTTGGCATCATGGAGCAATGAGCTTTGAAATCAGAAGTACCCAGGCTTAAATCTCATACCTGCCATTCATTAGTGGGTCATCTCAGGAAGTGATCCGAATTTTCAGAGCCGTGAATTTCTCTTTTCGAAAATGAGAATAATCCCAGCTATCATGGGAGTAATGTGAAAGCTAAATGTTAAAAGGTCAGTAAGCCCTGAGCCTAGCAGGTATGTGGTAGGAGTTTAATAAATATTATTTCCTTTTTATTCACCTAATTTGAAATTAATCATTGCTTGTAGGAGTAGTCTTCCATTTCTTTCCACCTGTGAATCTTTGAGATATAGGTGTCATTTCTTGGTTTTAGAACAAATTTGGCCCTGAGAGCCCAAGGTTGGCTAGGGTTGTAAACACTTTCATTTAATTTTGGAAACAAATAAAATGCCATTTGCAGCATGTTGGCATTGTGGCTTCCCTCTCGTGGCTCCATCAGTCCCACATATACCTCGCTGAATAACAGATCTCAATGTTTTATCCCAGCAAAGCTGGAAGCAGCTGTAACAACATGCTAGTGGAATGGCAAATGTTGATCATGTATAGTGATTTGCGGTTTTTCTCTTTCTTTATGAAGCCTCTTGATGCAAACCAGCACCCATTTCCGGAGAAACAGGAAACACACGCATTTCACAATGAGTAATAGAACTTACTTTAGTCCAAACCAAATCTAAGACTAAAGTTTGGGTATACAGAAAGTGTTTGATTTAGCACATGTTGTTCATAGCACAAGCACTTTAAGATCAAAAGTTTCATTTCTTTCATACGTGTTACTTTTTTCTATGCAAGCACAGGACTTTTCCATGTGTTTCATTATTGTTCAAGGAAAAAAAATTAACATGCTGGATCAATGAAAACATTTGTCTACTAATAAGAAAAATAGAAAAGGAGTGAGTAGGTCAGGCCTAGTTGGGCTATACACCCTCTACAAAGCCAGCAGACAAAGTTGCTCCCTTTCAGCCCATAAGAAGAGTGTCCAACCTTGTTGAACATTAAGCTTCTTCCTAGTATTTATTCATCTGGATAGAGGTACAATATCCTGACAGGTTAGAGCCAGTCCTGGCCAAAAAATTGGGATATAGAAAAGCTTGATCCTCTCAGGGTACTTTTCTCACATTGTGGCTTTCCTTCCTTTTTCCTGGCTACCCGGTCATGGAATTCTCTCCTTAGCAGGACCTGGACTCTTATTTTTCCTCTATCTTCCATTCTTATAAAAGTCTGATATCTGTCATCATCAATGTTAATGACTGCCAAACTTCTTCTAGAGACATTTTATATGAACAGAGATAATTCTTTGAACATATTTCCTAAAGTTGGATCTTAAGTAACAAATATATGTGAATAAAATGTTTTCGGGCAGAGACCCACCCTTTCTCCATTATTCAAATTATATCACATGAAATAATAAGATGCCACAGAAAAATGGGGACAGGAGCTAGTTCTTTTATGAACTTGCACTTAAATTGCATCATGTTAAACTATGATGTATGTTCAGTTAAAAGATCATTAAAGTAGATCCTAAAGTGCATGATGTATGAGCTTATGGTAGAACAACACTCCCACTGAGAACAACAGAAAAATGGGACAAAATATAAAAAGGATGTATTTGAAGAATTTGGTGAACAGTTGAGGTAACTTAGGGGCCAAGTTACTAGAAAAGAAGGTAATTATTGAGAGATGAGTTGATATTTTGTGAGCTGCTTTCCTTCCAGAGATATTTATCATTCTTGGCCGGTGGAGAGAGTCTAAAAATCCTAGAGTGGGTTACAGCTAAGAGGCAGAGAAGCCAGCAGAACTTCTGATAAATTCACAATGCAAAGAAAACAATTGAAGCTCAGGGTTATGAAGGCTCCTAGGACTTGAGGGACCAAGATGCCGGAGAGAGGGGAGATGCTGGAGGGGCCAAGATGCTAGAGATACCCAACCTTTACAGATCTTCCCTTGAGTTTTTGTGGGACTCTTAAGTTGGGCAGAGGAGGAAGTTAAGAAGCAAACCAGAAAGTCACACTCTGACAAGCAGAGTGGGGCATCTTTGGGTACTCTCATGGAGATAAAGAGACAAATAATTGAAGTCGTGACCTGTTAAGCAGAAAGAGCTTACCAGTCTCTCAGTAAGGACCCCTGGAGGGTTCACATCAGAGGGGTGAACCAGAGTTGGATGAAGGTTTACCAAAATGTAACCCAGCCATGATCTACTTAAGTCTCTACTGGATTGTGGTGATCTGTCCCCAGCTCCTAATGGGAATTTCAAAATGCATACAATCATTTCTTTATGGAAAAAAATTTACCAGTTGCTTTTGATTTTTAGTAAAACAAGAACGTTTGGCTTAAATGGTAAGAGAAATTATTTTTATTGGCATAAAGATGAATCTTTATATTTACAGGGTCTTAAAGCTTAACCTACACCCTTCAAGAGCCTTTTAGTGTTGGGGAAAGATGATGTGCTGGTCTGAGCTGGTCTGAAGGCAGTAGGATAAACTTGTTCATCTTTGAGTATCCAGAGTTTCATGACTTAATATAAATTATTGCCTATATCTAGGTAACCATATTCTCTCCTCCAAACCCTATTCTCAGTGCAATGTGAAAAGACATTTTAGATGTGGAGTCTAGAGATCACAAGGATTAACATAAACTTATTTGTGTTTCAGTTTCTCCTTCTATACTTTGGGTCTCATTCTCACCACAGGTAGGGGATAACTGCAAAACATGTGAGATAATACAAAGAGGGCTTTATGACACTCGGAAAATACCAGGAACTTAGTAAAGATCAAGAGTTCCTATCATTGTATTAGAGAGTAGAGCAAATTCTGACCCATTTTGCACACAACTTATACGCCACAGTGGATAGGCAAGGATCTCATTTGGGTGACTGAGCCAGAGATTTAATGTGTACCAAAAAGAAAAAAGCGCTGTAATTGTGGCCATTTGGTTAACTATATAAAACTAGAAACCTACCACTCAAGAGATATGGTCTAAGTAGAGCAGTGATACCTATGGGCATCAGATAGATACAAAATCTGGATGGAACAATTGTGTAGCTTATCTAGGCAATAAGATTGTCTTGTATTTTTAACACATGTGACAGTAATTTCTAAAATAAAATTAAAACCCAATTTTCAGTTAAAAATATTTAATGTACAATGTAGAAATCAGCTCTAAGCAAGACATTGGCTGTGGAATTTTCTTGAGAAGTCCAGAATTCAATGCATGAATCTGCAGTATAATAATCATCCCATAATTCTTCAGGGGCAGTTCAGTCTGGGACAGGTGTGTTTATCTGTATATTGTCCAGGCATATGGATAGGTTCCTTCCAAATAATAAAATTTGAAGATGAGATAAGTCATTGTGCATTGGCATGAGACACTTTAACGGGCATTAAGGTGAAAGCTCCTCCCACCCACTCATTCACTACTATGAAGAGAATGTTGCAATAAGAACAAAAAATCATGGGGCATACAATAACACTCTACCCAGGCCTCAAGATATACTGTTTGTTCCAAACTCTTTTAATTTAGTTCCTGCACATTATGTAAATGATGTAAGCAAGTGTTAATGATATTTTTAATATAATTGATTCAGAAGGATTATAAGCCAAATGGGATACTTTAGAAATGAGTCATGGCAATTTAATAGGTTCAGGTACTGGTCATTTATTTTCCAGAACTGTATTGCTCATTCCAATGGGAATAGTATCAGAGAATAACAGTCCATAAATCCTTTTATTTATTATCTTCCTCCTCCTAATTTTTTTTGTGTGTGTGTGTGTGAATGTTGTGAAGAGTAACAATTGTGACCTTGGAAATGAGCTCTTCTTGAAGACAGTCTTGTTTGTTTCAATAAATGGGGCTCATTAGAAGGGTTTTGGCTATATTATTATCCTGTGTCTGGGATGGTGTCTGGCATAGAGTTGATATTCACTGAGTATTTCCCTGTCTTTTATTGACTGACCAAATAAAAAACGGAAAGACTAACTGAATGCCAAGGACTTAGTCAAGGTAGCTAGTGCAAAACAGGGAGTGAAACCAGCTTCCAGATGGCAGGCCGAGAAGACAAGGATGCAAAATCCCAACACCTATAAGATGGCTTTGAGAAATTTTAAAATAGAAAACAGAGTTCCTTATATTCTCCCTGCCAAAGGGCAAAAGCAGTCTATGTTAAGGGAGATACTGAATGTAGTAATTGGGAGAATTAGGGACCTCACTGAGAGTGAGAGCAAGTGGAATGAAGGAGAGAGAAATGCCACCAAATAAAGCTGTGATGTGGTTTATAAGGTACTCCTACGTGAAAATTCAACCTAGACAGGGTTTTCCTGTTATAATTTTTTAAAGTTTTGAATCATTCTCCATCTAACAAAGAATTGCAAGTACAAAATGAAGAACAAATTTTTCTGCACCATTTGAGGGTAAGTTGCTGATCTCATGTCCCATCAACTCTGAATACTTTAGCGTGTATTTCCTACCATCATGACATTTCCCCACATAACCACAACACAATCATCAAAATCAGGAAATTGACATTGATACTTAACTACTGTATAATTCTCAGACCCTATTTAAGTCTTACAATTTTCTCAGTAATGTCTCTTTAGAGCAAAAATATCTTGTTCAGAATCATATCTTTCATTTTGTTGTTGCATTTTTTTGTCTCCTTCAATCTGAAACAGTTACTTCATCTTTCTTTGACTTTCATGAACTGGATACTTTTGAAAATTATAGGCTAGTTATTTTGTAGGTTGTCCCTCTATTTGGGTTGGTCTGATGTTTCCTAATGAGTAGAGTCAAGTCATGCATCTTTAGCAGAAATATCCCAGAAGCAACATTGTGTTCTCACTGTTTCCTATCAGGTGCATACAATTTTTATTTGTCCTGTTACAGATGCTATTACTTTGATTACTTGATAAATATGGTGTCTACCAGTCCTCACCACTGAAATGTTACTCTTTTCCCCTTTGTAATTTATAAGTATGATGGGAGGATATTTTGATACTATGTAAATATCCTATTCCTCATAAAACTGGTGTCATTCATTCATTCTTTTCCCCATCAAGCTTTCAACTTATTCATTCATTTATTTGTATCGGTAAGGATTTACGGTTTCCTAGTCAAGTGATTGTAATTTGTAATATTCATTATGTTTGAGTTATCCCTAATTTGTCCAGATTTTCTCCTTCAAGCCAGTTTCTGTGTCTTTTAGATGTGTCACTACTATTTTTTGAGCATTCCTTTGCTTTCTTATATTAAAAAGGCATTCCAGACTGATTGTACACTTTTTTGCCTTAGTCCCGAGATGAACCATGTCTCCAAGGGGCCTGGCTCCATTTAGTGGTACATGGTACTTAGAAAATAGTTTCTGTGTGCTCATGGCTGTTGAGGTGTCACTGTTCCCAGGCCCTCTCATTTTCATTTATTTCTCTCTATACATTTACATGTTTATATCTCTATATATCTATTTATTTATATCTCTGCCCCTGTCTATCTATATTTAAAAAATCATGAGCTCAGACCAGGCGTGGTGGCTCATGCCTCTAATCCCAGCACTTTGGGAGGCCAAGGTGGGTGGATCATGATGTCAGGAGATCGAGACCATTCTGGCCAACATGGTAAAACCCCGTCTCTACTAAAAATACAAAAATTAGCTGGGCATGCTGGCACTTGCCTGTAATTCCAGCTACTCGGGAGGCTGAGGCAGGAGAATTGCTTGAATCAGGGAGTTGGAGGTTGCAGTGAGCCCAGATCACGCCACCACACTCCAGTCTGGTGACAGAATGAGACTCTGTCAAAAAAAAAAAAAAAAAAAAAAAAATCATGAGCTCATACCAACATCCCGAATTTCTCTTCGGCTCTATACAGGGTTAATTCTGGCTTTCTCCCTTTCCATGTTTAGAGTTTCCTTCTTTAACAGTGAGATGCCTGGTTCCCATTATCCTTGATGTATTTACTTATTTAACCAATCTTCATCTTTGTAATCAATTTGCAAGTGATACCAACCCCCTAGTCTTCACAAATGTCTCCTCACTCTGCCTGGGCTTTGACACCCTTTTCTGCCACCCCACACATAGATAAACTTCTCATCCTACCCATCTCTGGTTCATAATTGCAAACCACTGCTGCCACTGGTTTGGGGTGTGGAGGTGGCAGGGCTGGTGGGAGGGCTTCTGACCCCACTCAGGAGTTTACACTACGTTCTGGGCCATTATCCTCCACTCTGGTGAGAACATTTACCTTACCTAATCCTCATCAGTGGTTTTAGAACTGAATTGTCCTAGAAGGGAATGAAAGAAAAGAGAAAAGAAAAAGGAAGAAAAGCTTTTTAGAAGTCCTAAAAATAAAAATGTTAGCTTTCCCATTATTGAAACATCTGATATATTTGATATTTTTGAACCAACATATATTTAAAAAACATATAGACCCTCCATGTTTCTAGGATTTGAGGGATGAGCATCTATTTGGGTCTTCACTTTGTAGATTTGGGGGCTTGGGTTTTGTTGATCGTTTCTGTGTTTGAGTGAGATCATGGTTTTCAAACTGTACTCCACAGTCCCACATTCTATGGACATCTCTCAAGGCTGCACTGAGAAAGTGTAGGGTGTGGGGATATTGCAGAGTCGTAGTAACTTGCCTTTGTTTCTCGCCCTGCTCCTATCAGAAAATTCTGTTTCTCTTTTATATATCAGATTTCCACATGAGATTTCAGCTGAAAATAAAAGGTTTCAAATGCTTGAAGTGTTTGAAAACCAGAGTTAGATATCTCTCTGAGAGCGCCAGCTGGGAGTTATAAGAATTAAGCTTTGAAATCCTTACTTAAGTGCACATTTTTTCTTCATGAGTATGAGCAATGATAATTTTCTGTCATTTAAAAATGTTTTTGGCATCCTGATATGATTATATATGTAATTATTTGAGATTATTTTCAAAATATGGAAGAATGGAAAACAATTACCTGTCCCCTTATTATACTGCCCCGACACATCTGACAAAACCACCCTCAAGATATCAAAGTGTTTCCTTCCAATATTTTTATTGTGCTTTATTATTTTCATAATAACTGTAAGCATAACTTATATATAATTACCCTCAACTATCAGCTTTCTAAATATATGTTTTCTGAGACCTCAATTTCAACAAAGTATGAAGCAGTAGTTTTCATTTATTAATTATTTTTTTCACTAAAATATGAAGCTCCTAGCCTGTCCTCATTGAAATGAATTCTGGTAGGAGAAGGGACTAATCTCAAGTGTGGGAAGCATTCAAGACGCAGAGTGCTGTGGGAGCATGTGATGGGCAGACTTTACTTGTTCTGGGGCAGGGGCAGGAGTAGGCAAGAATCAGTGAAGACTTTTTGGCGAAAAAACGTTTAAGGGGAGACATAAAGATTAGTTAGCTGCTGAAAGGTGAGGAGCTGGGAAGGAGAAATGATTTCCAAACACAGAATGCAGCCTTTGCAACATTCATATGGTAGGAAGGAGTAGGATGTGGTCAAGGAGCCAAAAGAAATCCAGCATGGTGGAAACATGGAAAACTAAGTGGTACAAGATGATGTGAGAGAGGTAGTCAGGGTGCAACTCAGCTATTCTAAAGATTTGGTCTTTATCGTAAGTGGAATGGGAATCACTAAAAGGATTGAAACAAGGAAGTCACATGATCAAATTTGAGTTTTATGAACAAATCTCTGGATGTTTTATAACGAATGAATGTGGATTGGTGAGAGAGGATGCATCTCTACTAGTTAGGAGGCTACTGACTAATCTATGTGATAGATGCCAATGATTTGGACTAGAGTACAGTCATTTGGGTAAGGGAGTAAGGAACAAATGTCTAAGACATAGACAATTCAGAATTGGGTGACTGATTTAATGTGGGAGTGAGGGCAAGTGGAATGTGCCAACCTCCCCAATAGGCCTTCACACAGGAGAATCTGCCGCCTAATGTTGACCAGTTGCCCCTTGTGGATAGGAGGTTGGAGTCACCCTGGGATACTGGGGAATCAGCACATCTCTTTCACCCCTATGGTCACAGTGATTACTACACAGATAGGCACACCTCTCTTTGGCCCATCACACCCAACAAGTTTCAATTCTGGGACTTTTGTTTATACTATCAAGGAAGTGGACTCATTCTTTTTCATGACTTTCAAAATTCAGAGGACTTAGGGACTAGAATTGTTGTCCAGACTTGTCACTTTTTGGTTGATACCAAAGGTAACAACTGAAATGAGATATACTGAATCTATGATATTATTTGAAACCTGAATCAAGCTATGTCCTTCCTCCACACATTTTATATGTAAAAGTCAAAAATACTGTTTCTTATAAGACCACTTTGGAATGAGTTTCCTGTAATTTGCAACTGAAAGTATCCTCCCTGATATGCAACTGAAAGTATCCTCCCTGATATGCAACTGAAAGTATCATCCCTGATATGCAACTGAAAGTATCCTCCCTGATATGCAACTGAAAGTATCCTCCCTGATATGCAACTGAAATGGAATCCTCCATTTAATGTAAACTCATATTAACAATTTAATTTTATTATAAGACTTTCTTCCAAAGATATATCTAAACAAAGTTGACATCATATTCCTATGTTGATTTGATACTCTATACTGCTTCCTTTGGGTCTTGGTTTGTGTTCTTCCAGAAATAAACCATAAGACAAGGATATAATTACAAATAATTTATTTGAAAAGTTGTCCCAAGAAACACCAGCAAGGAATTAAGATAAAGAAGAGAAGGAGGTCAAGAAAATGTGTGTTGTAAGAAAGCTACCATTTTAGGTACCTGGAACTTAATTCAGCTGGGAAGTGTCTGGGAGACAGTGTAGAACATACCTCAGTGTCATCATAACATAGGGGAGAAGAAGTTAATGAGTTTATCCATAATTTCTCTGCCAATCATAGGTTGAAAATTGCTTGGAGGGAATTAACTCTTTCATATGTTCCGTTTGCTGCACCTATAGGCCAACATAGTTCTTGTGTCAAAAAAAAAAATAGTGCTGGGGCAGTTGTAGGTATTTCCAGTAATCAGCCTTTGGTAAGTGGAGATGAGTGCAAAAGGAAGTGGGTGGAGTAACTAATAACATGTTATCCACTCCTCAGCCCCAATAGACTCAGATATTTTATCATTCAGTTCTTATTTTCAGTACCTTACATATCGTACTTTTCCTTTATAACCATACTTCTGATTATTTCTTACCAGCATGCAAATTTTCAGAAATCTCCTATCTAAAAGAAAGTTTTTACATTTCACTCCAGTTACTTTGTTATTTACCATCACTGTTTCACATCAAAACTTTTCAAAAAAGTTGTATATAGTTGCAGTGTCTACTTCCTGACACCTGTTTTCTCATTAACCCAATATAATAGGATTTCGATCCTTATCACCAAACTGAAACTGCTCTTACGAAACTCACTGGTAATCTTTATGATCCCAAAATAAATGATTGTTTCCTACCTTCATCTTACTCAACCTTTCAGCATAATTCAAGAAAGATGTGACTCTTACCTAAATAATGTTTCCTTCTTTTGATTTAGTAACCATATATTTTCCTACCTAATTGGAAGAAAACTTCTTAGTTTCCTTTAATAGCTCATGTTCTTGTGCCACCTGTGATTGTGCCAAAGTTCCATCCACCTATATATGCCCCCCAGCTTAACTCATTCAATAGTCTTGGCCACTTTACTGAGCTCTGGACAACATAGACAACCATTTGCTCTACTTGGCACTTGGCATATCTAGCAGGTATCTTAACATATCCACAACAAAACTTTTATTTTTCATAAAAACCTCTTCATTCACTAATCTTTTCCATTTTAGAAAATGTCTGTTACTTGCCTAGCTGCCCAAACAAAAATTTTTGAGCCATTCCTGATTTCATTTTTCTTTGCCTCCCACATCTGACTCCATGAGCAAGTTCTTGTTCTCAAAAGTAAGTCCCGAATGCGCCGGTTTCCCCATGTCCATCTCTACCATCCTAATACAAAGCATTATTATCTTTTCCCAACCTACTTGCAATAGCTTCCTAACTGGTCTATCTTTCCACTCCTATATCCTTATAATCCACTCTTTGCACAGCAAGCCAAGTGATATTTTAAAAATCATACATTATGTTACTTTCTTCTTAGAATCTTCTAATGGTTTCCCATAATACTTAACAATAACAGCAACATCAGCAGCAACACAGTCTGGCTCCTCCCTACCACCCTGATTCATTCATTTCCTACTGCTTTCTTCTCTGCCCTCTGTTTACTAGCCACACTTGTCTTCCTATTTTAGTGGTTCTTAACAGCGGCAATACCACACCCTGGAGGTGTTTTTGTAGTTTGTGGGTACATCTTTGCATGCTATGATGGTTGGTAGGATTACTGACAGTGTGTGGGTCAGTAATTCCACATTTCCTGCCATGTGTAGGGCAGACCTATGAGAGGAAGCACAGTTCTGTATCCTGCATGGCTTTAAAATATCCTGACAGGCATTCATGCAGGTAAAAAATTTACTTATAATTATTTGGACCTAAAACCTAATTCCACTTTACATACAAACAAAAAGTATTTTTGCATAATTTTAATATACGCCAACATTTCTAGGAATGCACGTACATTGTAAATTGAGGGAAGAGTATAATTTGTTTTGTTAGAAACTATCAAGAGTTGCTCACCGTTTCAGAAAATCACATCACCAATGGCAACGCCATTTGCAGTATTTGAGTTGCCAATGCAACACACCTGTACCCGACTCCATTTGTAGTTGTCACATTCATGCTGATTCTAAGTATAGACACAAACATCTGACTATTTCATATGGCTTCTTGTTATAATACCTGAACATTTTCATATAGAAATAGGTATCATTTTATTATAAATTATCGTCCTATTCTCTTTACTTTATAATGATGGCATTATGTTAATATTTTTGGAAATTATTTGTGTAAATATATTTGAGTTTAATTTCAGGGCAATAAAGGGGATCTTACAAACTGTCATTAAAAGAGGGTTCTGGGTCTTATAGGTTTAGCCTGCTGCTGTAACATTTTAAGCTTGATAGACCCAAAGTGGTCCAGGTGCCGGTTACATTCACCATAGTCCTGAACAATGGACAAATTCCTTCCATAGATATATAGCAGGAAGGTAGGATGATGTGCCAGTTTCTGAGAAAATTCTTTTATCTGTATGGAATTAATCTAGTACTGTACTGTCAGAGGCAGAGACTGTCAGCTGTTTAATAAAACATTTTTACTCTTTGTCATCAGCTAGACTGTATTCTCCAGCATCCTTTACCACCAGATGTGGCCAAATGACTGGGGAAATAGAAAAATTTTATTTGCAGCATGTACTATTTTCAGAGTTCTTTTTGTCTGTGTGTAACTCTTTACTTCTGGGGATCAGAATTTCAAAGGTATGATGTGCATTGACATTTTTGCCCTCCTTTCTTCCCAATTATTTCCTGTGAGTTGCTTTCATGGAAAGGATTTAGAAAGATTGTAGGGTACAAGGGTATGTTACACAAACAGCACTCTGATTACCCAAGAAAGGGGTGTAATAAAGAAGTGGTGGCACGCTTTTTTATTTTATTGTTTTATCTTTAGGTCTTTTACTGGGTCAAATGCAGAGAGTGGTGGCACTGGAAGTTAATGGTGTAGAACAATTTTAAGTCAAGATCAACTGTATTTCTTTAACATACCAGATAATAGCCTGTGCAGTCATCTCAGGCTTATGTTGATCCATAGAGAAATGCTAATGGATAGAAGAATGTAAGTCCTGTATTTTATGTAAAGGCTATAACGTATGAAGCATTTAGAGGGGATGAAAAGCCATATTGCCATTTGATGGAGGAAGTTTCAATGGACTTCAGGTTTCCACAATGATGACCCACTGCCAATGAGATCACTTGGCTGGAGTGAGAATATGAGCAAGTATTTTGAGAACTTCTCTTTGCCATTCTCATTGGGATTTTCTTTCCTTCTGCCTATTCTCGACTGCTCAGGACACTTGGAGTATTTGCATGCCTTCCAAATGCAGGCAACTTTTCAGGATATCTGTGAAATCGTATTGAGAGGGTAAAAAAGCCAATTCCCTGATGTCAGTTTCTCAGGGGCAGCCTTCCTTCTAGGAGGCTCAAAGTTTAGAGTTACACAGTCTGTTCTTAGGAAGTAAAACATCTTATTGTTGTGCAATGTTGTTATCAATCTTCAAGCTCAATTACCATGGTTATGTATTGAGTATTGGGGTTATGACTGATTCTCTGTTCTAGTAGTACTAACTAGTACTATAACTATTTGCCAAGAAGATGTAGGGCAATACCATAATGACAGCTGAGAGACTATTGGCTAGACCTTCATAAAACTTATTTTCAGAGGAGCCACCTATTAGAAAACATCATTGTCATGCTGGACACCATCAGATAGTACTCTAAGATCCAACTTAATTAACTTTATGCAGAAGTCAAGAAGCTATTTGCAACAAAGCATTAATTAGAACAGTTTATTCAAACGATAATATCTAGAGGTTGAGTATTCATTAGGAAAAGTTGGGTTTTAAAATGTGCTTCACAACAGGCTGGTCAAATTAAGTAACATTTCTTATTGCTTATGGGGGGCTTAATTCAAAGAAAATGTAGAACTAATACTGTCAATAAGCAAACACAATGCTAAAGAATATGGGAGCTACACATTCACAAGATCCTATTTTAATCACAAATTATATTTTAGGGCAAAATTAACACAGGACTAAATCAAATATTTGTTCTTCTGAGAAATTTTTATCCATCTACTTTGGTAGGTCCAGTCAATCCTTCCTCCAAAAGTAATTTGTTCATACTTTATAGTACTGATATTGAATTATTATTATTATTAACAGTAATAGCAGTTAGTTGGCAGGTCCCATCCTTTATTATCCTGTATATCCTCATGGTTCAGTTCAATGCTAAGCATATGGTAATTTCTCTTCAAATATTTGTTGTAATGAATTCCTGCATGCATCCATGTATTCATAAATCAATGCATGCCCCAGTTCCAGTGAAGACTGAATATGGTTTCTCCCACATCATGAGTGGAGTAGATCACTAGTCCTATTGAAATAGGAGAATCGTGACCTTCCCATGACAATGATTTTAGATTTTATTGGTGAAAGGAATGTAGCCTGATGTTATTTCATAGTATCCAGCTTTCTGAAAGAGGGATACAAACTAAAGATTAAATTTTAAAGTATCAGGAAAAAAGTGTTAAGGTAAGAAATTATAAAGTAGCATAAAATGTTAAATGGACATAAGCACAAAAATTCGATCTTCTTTTAGATGTAATTATTTAATTTAAAAAGCACAGCAAATTGAAGATTTTTTTCTTTTTCTCCCTCGGGGCTGTTGCTTTCTATGGGCAAAAGTCAGCTGTTGCATGGGAACTCCAAACTCTAAAGATCATCCAGTGGAGGGTCAGGATGTGTATTTACTTACCCTTACATTGCCAGTACTCAACACAGAAGTAAGAGTATATTAGGCTCTTAATAATATCTGTTGAATAAATGGATCAGTAAATGAAACATGTTAATTTGACTGTAGTTTTCTTATCAGCAGATTTATAGGCACGGAGCCAGTTTCTACTGAAAGTTAGTTATAATAACAACTTTCATAGTTTCACGCACAACCTTGGTTTTCCAATCTTATGTTTTCCTTAAAGACTTATTATTTAGAAATGTGAATTCTCTTGGCAAAGGTTTCTACCACAACAAATGGTTCTTGACTCCAGCTGCTTGGTGCTTAAGCTTAAAAGTTGTTTCAAGTGGTTCCCTAGCACTTTGTCCACAGCACTACTGTAGCACTTTTCACACATAATTGCATTTATAAAAAGCCCTTGGCAAATTCAGTTTCTCTTTCATGAAATTGTACATCTGTGAATTTACTTTTGTACACTTTTCCACAATCAGGAAAATCTTACTTTGATTAGATGCACACCTGTTGGGGATAATTTGAAAAAGAGGGAGTAAGGACTTGAGAATTTGAAAAGGCAAAAAAGAAGTAAAGCAGGTGGCAGAGCAGGAGAATGGTTTTTAAAATGCAGCTTTGGGAGAAATTAAGGTGGCTGAAGCAAAGTTAGAATTGCATCCTATTGGCTGGAGGAAGGAGAGGTGCATGTGTTCTAGCCCCATATTTTCTTAAGCAGAGCTAAAGTTCTTCCTTAGGGTATAAGGAAGCCCTAAGAGGTAACTTTTTGATATGTGTAGTAACTGACATAAAAGTTGCCTAAGGCTTTTTCCAACCAAGTTACTGTACTTCTTTAGGGTCACTGTGTGATCCAGGAGACAGGAGTCAAGGAGTCATTCACCTACCCAGAAAGCCTTGTAACTTATGTGGAGTATAATATGTATAGGGCAGGGCTGAGGCATATTGTCTACCATAAGGCATAATAAATACACAGGTATGTTGTTGAAAATGCTGGGGAGATGTTTTATTATGCTATTTTTTATTGTTTGGCTTTCAATAAAGAAAAAAAACTATACTTATAAAAACTTTCATAGGTTAATCCACAACCTTGATGGGCCAGTCTTAACTTTCTCTTAAAAGCTTATTTATTTATACTTTCTTTTTGGAAATGTGAATTCTCCTGACACAGGGATTTTTGGAGCTGAAACCTTTTATTGGAGAGAAAGAATGCATGTTTGTGTAGCAGTGTACAAATTGCGTGAGTCATGGAGATGCCAAAATATTCCTTTCTTTATGTTTCTGTAACTAGACAAATTTTTTTTATTTTACATTAAATTATAGGATACATGGGTACAATGTGCAGGTTTGTTACCTAGGTATACATGTGCCAGGGTAGTTTGCTGCACCTATCAACCCATCATCAAAGTTTTAAGCCCTGCACACATTAGGTATTTGTCCTAAAGCTTTCCCTTCCCTTGCCCCCAACCCCGCAACAGGCCCTGGTGTGTGTTGTTCCCCTCCTTGTGTCCATGTGTTCTCATTGTTCAACTCCCAGTTATGACTGAGAACATGCAGTGTTTGGTTTTCTGTTCCTGTGTTAGTGTGCTGAAGATGATGTCTTCCAGCTTCATCAATGTCCCTTCTAAAAACGTAATTTCATTCTTTTTCATGGCTGCCTAGTATTCCATGGTGTATATGTACCACATTTTCTTTATCTAGTCTATCACTGATGGGCATTTGGGTTGGTTCCATGTCTTTGCTATTGTAAATAGTGTTGCAGTAAACATATGTGTGCATGTGTCTTTATAGTAGAAGGATTTATATTCCTTTGGTTGTATACCCAGTAGTGGGATTGCTGGGTCAAATGGTATTTCTGGATCCAGATCATTGAGGAATCACCACATTGTCTTCCACAATGGTTCAACTAATTTACATTCCCACCAACAGTGTAAAAGCGTTCCTATTTCTCCACAGCCTCACCAGCATCTATTGTTTCCTGACTTTTTAATAAATGCCATTCTGATTGGTGTGGGATGGTATCTCATTGTGGTTTTGATTTTCATTTTTCTAATGATCAGTGATGATGAACTTTTTTCATGTATTTGTTGGCCACATAAATGCCTTCTTTTGAGAAGTGTCTGTTCATGTACTTTGCCCACTTTTTGATGGGGTTCGTTCTTTCTTGTAAATTTGTTTAAGTTCCCTGTAGATTCTGGATATTAGACCTTTGTCAGATGGGTAGATTGCAAAAATTTTCTCCCATTCTGTAGGGTGCCTGTTCATTCTGATGCCAGTTTATTTTGCTGTGCAGAAGCTCTTTAGTTGAATTAGATCTCACCTGGCAATTTTGGCTTTTGTTGCAATTCCTTTTCTTGTTTTCATCATGAAGTCTTTGCCCATGTCTATGTCCTGAGTGGTATTCCTTAGGTTTTCTTCTAGGGTTTTTAATAGTTTTGGGCTTGACATTTAAGTCTTTAATCCATCTTGAGTTAATTTTTGTATAAGGTGTAAGAAAGGGGCCCAGTTTCAGTTTTCCACATATGGCTAGCCAGTTTCCCCAGCACCATTTATTAAATAGGGAATCCATTCCCCCTTTGCTTGTTTTTGTCAGGTTTGTCCAAGATCAGATGGTTGTAAATGTGTGGTGTTATTTCTGAGGTCTCTGTTCTGTTCCTTTGTTCTATATGCCTCTTTTAGTACCAGTAACATGCTGTTTTGGTTACTGTAGCCTTGTTTTGGTTACTGTAGCCTTGTAGCATAGTTTGAAATCAGGTAGCATGATGCCTCCAGCTTTGTTCTTTTTGCTTAGGATTGTCTTGGCTATATGGGCTCTTTTTCGGTTCCATATGAAATTTAAAGTAGTTTTTTTCTAATTCTGTGAAGAAAGTCAATGGTAGTTTGATGGAATAGCATTGAATTTATAAATTATGTTGGGTGTATGGCCATTTTCATGATATTGATTCTTCCTATCCATGAGCATGGAATATTTTTCCATTTGTTTGTGTCCTCTCTTATTTCCTTGAGCAGTGGTTTGTAGTTCTTGAAGAGGTCCTTCATGTCTCTTGTAAGCTGTATTCCTAGGTATTTTATTTTCTTTGTCGCAATTGTGAATGAGGGTTCATTCATGATTTGGCTCTCTGCTTGTCTAGTGTTGGTGTATAGGAATGCTTGTGATTTTTGCATATTGATTTTGTATCCTGAGTTTCCTGAAGTTGCTTATCAGCTTAAGGAGTTTTTGGGCTGAGACGATAGGGTTTTCTAAATATACAACCATGTCTTCTGCAAACAAAGACAATTTGACTTCCTCTCTTCCTACTTGAATGCATTTATTTCTTTCTCTTGCCTGATTGCCCTGGCCAGAACTTCCAATACTATTTTGAATAGGAGTGGTGAGAGAGGTTATCCTTGTCTTGTGCCGGTTTTCAAAGGGACTATTTCCACTTTTTGCCCATTCAGTATGATTTTGGCTATGGGTTTGTCATAAATAGCTCTTATTACTTTGAGATATGTTCCATAAATACCTAGTTTATTGAGAGTTTTTAACATGAAGCGATGTTGAATTTTTTTGAAGGCCTTTTCTGCATCATTTGTCAATAGGTGCATCATGTAGTTTTTGTCATTGGTTCTGTTTATGTGATGGATTACGTTTATTGATTTGTGTATGTTGAACCAGCCTTGCATCCCAGGGATGAAGCCGACTTGATTGTGGTGGATAAGCTTTTTAATGTGCTGCTGGATTTGGCTTGCCAGTATTTTATTGAGAATTTTTGCATCATTGTTTATCAGGGATATTGGCCTGAAGTTTTTTTTGTTATGTCTCTTCCAGGTTGTGGTATCAGGATGATGCTGGCCTCATAGAATGAGTTAGGGAGGAGTCTCTCCTTTTCAATTGTTTGGAATAGTTTCAGAAAAAAATGGCACCGGCTCCTCTTTGTACCTCTGGTAGAATTCAGCTGTTAACTAGACAATTTTCATCTTGAGCCCCCTTTTCAGTCTGAAGCAGAAAACTTCATTTAGCTACTTACAGTTTTAGTGATTTCTCAGTGATGTTGATTTTAAATACAGTCAAATTGAAGACTTCTTCCCCTCTGATTTCTCTTGGGGCTAATGTAAATCATAAACGTACGCCAAGATGTAGCATTTTTGGAGACGGCATTCACTCCCCCATATTGATCTACTCTACGCTGACTCTGAGATCATAATCCTGTCAAACGCTTTTGTTGTCTGCATGTCTGGCATTTAAGAACACTCTAAACTGATTTTTTACAGAAGGAACCCCATCCCCTTTTCAGACTGAAATTTTATAATTTATACTGTAGCAACTTACTCTCCCTATGACCCACCAGAAACCTCCTTTCCTGTTGGCTTTGTATTATAACTACAAAATTCTTTGCCATATGAGAAAATATTGGATAGCCCCCGATTCTGACTGGATCCTTTTATGATTCTGCAGATAAAACCATTATGAATCCATCCATCCATCCATCCATCCATCCATCCATCCACCCACCCACCCACTCACCCATCCATCCATCAATCCATCCGGTGGGGCAGCTGACAAACATTTATTGAGTACCAGGTTCTTACTAGGCACTTGTAGTAGAAGGTTCCTTCCTGAAGGATTTCACTTTCTGGTAGTATATAAGAACCAAAATCAGTGGCCTGATGCTCCACAAAGCTTAGACACTGAAAACTAAGACCATTTACTCCTCACAACTTACTGTCTGTATTAACATAACTTACTTTTTCTATGAAACTCTTGCCCAGGCTGTTGGGTTTAACTTTTCATGGAAAGCATCAACATATAGTTTGCATCCTCAAATTCTTTGAATTCTTAATCTCAAAAATCCTTGCCTTGCTGTTTCATCATCTTCACCAAATCCTAACGAACCCCATCTTGCTTGTACTACTGTCCCCAACCTCCAAATTGAAAGACCTACCTTATCCCAAACTTCCAATTCCCAATAAATTGGGACACTGCCAAAGCACTTTTGTAGGGGAGGGGCATCCTTCCTTACGTTGTAAGCAATGAACTCAGCTTTGCCTAATCAACAGTTGTGTGGTAGTATTTGGGAAGCCAGCACTCAACAGTGGTGTCATAATTCAGTTGCAAGCCCTGCTTTTCAGAGGAAGATTAGTTAGTACATATAATTAGCCTCATTAGCTGTGAAAGATTATTTTAAATATATGTTTATGCATGATCAAAAGTCAGGCCTTTCATTGCTAATTCATGATATAGTTTGGATACCCAACAGAGATTTCTTCTCAATGGATATTTAAAATGTGATCTTTTATGGCCGGGCGCGGTGGCTCACGCCTGTAATGCCAGCACTTTGGGAGGCCAAGGCAGGCAGATTACCTGAGGTCAGGAGTTCGAGACCAGCCTGGCCAACATGGTGAAACCCTGCCTCTACTAAAAATGCAAAAATTGCCCGGGTGTGGTGGCACACACCTGTAATCCCATCTACTCAGGAGGCTGAGGCAGGAGAATTGCTTGAGCCTGGGAGACAGAGGTTACAGTGAGCCGAGATCATGCCACTACACTCTAGCCTGGCCAACAGAGCGAGACTCTGTATCTAAATAAATAAATAAATAAAAAAATAAAATGTGATTTTTCTTTCTTTCTTTTTTTCCCTGAGACAGAGTGTTGCTCCGTCGCCCAGGCTGGAGTGCAGTGGTGTGATGTTGGCTTACTGCAACCTCCGCCTCCCGGGTTTAAGTGATTCTTCTTGTGCCTCAGCATTAAGTAGCTGGGATTACTGGTGAGCACCACCATGTCCATCTAATTTTTTTTTTCATATTTTTTAGTAGAGACAGTGTTTCACCATGTTGGTCAGGCTGGTCTCAAACTCCTAGCTAGGCTCAAGTGATCCACCCGCCTCAGCCTCCCAAAGTGCTGGGATTACAGTCGTTAACCACCGTCCCCAGCCTAAAATGTGATCTTTTTAATCACTATATTAAGCTTTACATAATGCAGATATTAGTCATGCCTCAGGAATTGAGGTTAGGTCCTCCGGACAATGCTAGATGCTGAGAATTCTTCACCTGTGCTGCAGTCAGACTCCAGTCACCTGCTACTGTGACTGGGTTCCTAAAATATATGACACAGGAGACACTATTTAAATATACTCTTTATTTCTGACTAAGGCTTTAGCTAAGTCTTGTCCCTTCTGTCTGCTGGCCTTTCAAGGTGAAGTGGGCTCAACAATAAAAATAGTCTCTAAGACCTCTTTGCTAAGTATATGTATGAGCAACATTGGCCAGGTTCTTAGTTGTAGGCAACAGAATCTGACCTAACAAGTTTAGTTGGAAAGGGATTTATGATAGTTCACAAAATTATTGGGAAAGTTAAAAGTACAGACTCTAGGCTGAGCTTCTGGGAACAATGCCCAGAACCACACTGAAAAACTGGCTTGCTAAGGAAGTTGCTGCTGCCATTGGCCTCAGAACCCCAGTGCTTCTGCCACAATCAGAAGGATGTTGCATTGGGCAAGTGTTGTCACTGCTATTGGCCTCAGAAGAACCAAACACCCCTGCCACGATGCTGTTTGAGAGCAGTTTTCAAAGTGTGGTCCCTGAGCTAGCAGCATCAGCATCACCTGGTAACTTGTTAGAAATGCAAATTCTCTTACCGTGCTCTAGACCTATGTAATCAGACACTCTGGGCATGAGGCCTAATGATGTGTGTTTCTGATACAGGCTAAAGTTTGAAAACTACTGCTATGTGAGATTGTTCAGTTTATTTCTCCAAGTCTTGCACACATGCAGGTGTATCTGCTTGGCAGAACATAGGTCGTGCAACAAACTCTATGACAGGATACTGGGAAAAGAAGTCTGTAGCAGTACTTCTCAAAATTTAGTATGTATCTAAATCACCTGGGGATCTTGTTATAATGCAGATTCTGATTATTAGGTCTGTAGAACAATGCCAACAAGATCACAGGTGATAACAATACTCTTGATATGTGGACCACAATTTGTATATAGAGAGCCTGTAGAATAGAAACAATGCTGGAAGAGGGGTTGAGGGATTGCAACTCATCCAATATGCAATATCTTCTACCCAACTTGTCTTTTAATAAAAAACCTATAACCTCCAAAATTTGCAGGAGGAAGAGATCCTCCACGTGGTGAGGGGCCTGATGAATCGTCACATATTTCCCTGCCTTTACTTGAATTAGGAATCCATTATCTCCTTTCTTGGAAAACTTTGAGGCATCTGGGTACTGTATTTTAGAAAAGAGGTTGGATATTTTTAAAGCCTAAATTAAGCCAGACTTGGCACATAGTTCTCGACCTTTTTATCTGAATCTCTTTGGTCTTAGAAGACTGCATCTTAATCAAAAATAAGCCTTATACACTCAAAAACATGGTCTTGCCCAGGCTCCTGTTGTGACTGCCACTGTTGAGTTCCCACCTACCAAGAGAGCCTAAAGTCAAGTATTGATATGGGAGCAATTCCTGGAGGCTTCATCTGTCTACCTGGTAGCCAGTTGATTACATTTGATCTCTTCCTTCATGGCTAAAGGAGTGCTTTATTTTCTTAGGAATATTCTCAAATTTCAGGAACAGGTTTTTCTTTCTTGCCTGCAGGACTTCAGAGAGCATTACCACTTTTTGACTTACATTTCTGCCTTATCATGATATCCCACCCAACATTACCTCCAACCAGAGAACCTTTTACAGAAAAGAAGTGTAACTGGTCTTATGATATGCCCATTATCTGAAACTGTGGCTGTGCTCTAAAAAGGAATGTCAATGAGGGCAAAGAGAACTACACTTGGAGCCCAGAAAATTCACTAGGTCATCTCTAAGTATTTTCTTGCTCAATTATCCTCGTCAATGGAAAACCATGAAAACCCAATAAAGATCACAAAGGACTCATATTCCCCAGTAATGATGATTTGGGTCATCTCACTATCTAAAGAGCCCTATATAATTGAGGTGCTTACATAGGATAAGGGAATAGAGAATAGATAGTGGCAACTATGATTACTAGCACAGATCTTGTGACTGGCTGTAGAAGCAGCAACTGTAGCAATTCTGTTTTACGTTAGTGATATAGTTTGGCTCTGTGTCCCTACCCAAATCTCATGTCAAATTGTAATCCCCATGTGTCAGGGGAGGTGCCTAGTGGGGTGTGATTGAATAATAGGGGTGGGCTTCCTCCTTGCTGTTCTTGTGATGCAGTTCTCATGAGATGTGGTTGTTTGAAAGGTTGTAGTATTTTCCCCTTTACTGTCGCTCTCGCTCTCTCTCTCTCTTTCGCTCTCCTGCTCTGCCATGGTAAGATGTGCTTACTTTCCCTTTGACCTCTGCCATTATTGTAAATTTCTTGAGGCCTCCCAGCCATGCTTCATGTGCAGCCTGTGGAACTATCAGCCAATTAAACCTTTTTTCTTCATAAATTATCCATTCTCAGGTAATTCTTCACAGCAGTGTGAGAACAGACTAACACAGTTAATTGCTTCTTTCTCCCTTTCTTTACTACCTCCCCAACTACCTCCTGTGGAAAAAAAGACTGATAATGGCTTATAATTTAGGTTTCAGGTAGTAACATGGTCATGATAAGTAGCTTGTGGGACTTTGTTGGGGAGACCAACTTCTTGTCTGAATAAAGAATCAAAGTGGATGTAGGAGTGAACTAATTGCCTTTCCTGGGTATCTTTTCATTGCTTCTCCAGATGAACTCTCCTCACTTCTCCTTTCACCTCTGTGCCTAAGAAGACTGGCCAGAAAGAATTATGTCATCTTTCTTCTCTTCTAGTTTCTCACTCTGTTCATACAACGGGGAGCACTAGCATGAGTTCTAAAGAAAAGTAAAGTTGGGAGACTTATTTTCCTGATTCCCCATGGGTTTTCTGGGTAGTAGCTACTACCTAAGCCATAAGCATACTTTCATCAGCTACTTCCATAAGCCTGTCAGATGGCCACCCCACACCACTCTCTTGCCCCCGCAGGCCTGATGGGTAATGACACCCACTGCCCCTAGCTCTGGAATACTGCATGCTCCTTTATGTTTTCTTATACCTTTCCTACTCCAGGTGTAACTAACTCCTTTATTAAACTCTCCTTAAATCACCCGTTTCAAGAGTGGCATCTGTGTACTGCCAGGACCCTTTCTAATTCTGGGGTGAGGTTTGATAGTTCCCCGCTAAAATGACCAAGATTTGAATTCTACTGTCTCCTTTTGTGGCTGTAGAATAATTAAATTTTACTTTCAAGTTATTCCAGATAACATTTAGTCATGTAGAATATATTGTTTCAAATATTCTACCATTTTGGCCTGAGTAGGAGTTGTATGGAGCTAGTTTTCAGTAGAGTAAAACAAGTGACAATCTCTAACACAAATAGTACCATCAGCATATGCTATCACCATCCAGTGTGCATTGAGTGACTTTACGTGCTCACTAACCACTGGTTTCTAGCTTTATGTCAACATAGTCCATTTTCAGATTTCAATTGTAAGGGGAGAGAATATGTTTTCTATGTATTTTCTTGTTGGATCATATTTTCTTTCTTTTATGTTCTTAATTCCAAAATTTTAATTTGGTTGAACATTAAGTTGTAATAATGTGTATATTTGTGTGACTTGCTACAAAACTATACTTAGTTTCCTGACAGGATAGAAACCATATCTATTTTGCTTATTCTTAAATATCCACATTAGAAGACACAATAAATCTTTGGCAAATCAATCAAACCCATTTTTGCATAGAAAAAAAGATACAGAGGCTCTAATTTGGTTTATATTACTGAGAGAGTCTGTATCAATGATGTGGTTGTTTTTCAGACAACCTATGTTATTTTCACCACAAAACCAACATTTTCAGTAATATTATATATGCTTTTCTCTTGGTGTCACAATTGAAATTATAAAATTCATTTTTTTAATTGGGAGTAAAATGGCTCCTAAATCAGTCATTTGCATGGACCTGCTTGAAAGTAAATTAACAATGAATAAAAGAGCATATGAAAATGAATAAACAGATATTGGCCCTAAGATGAAAACACATAAGAGAGACAAGTTGCAGCAGTATTGTGGCCTGGGAAGTGTGGGGGAATGAAGGCATCAAATTCATCAGTCACAGTCTTTTAAGGTAAAGCATACAGAGGATGTTTCATTCATTTCACTTATCTACTCACTTTTATTTGTTGCTATCATTAGTAAATATTGTATATGAGGTCCTATGTGTCAGACATTTTTTAGGTACTGGGGATATATCAGATAGTGGAACAGGACACGGCCCTCCTTTCTTTTAGTGTCCAGTCAGAAGATATTCTTTAGACTTAAAACAGTACTTCCTATGCTACCTTTGTTTTGTCTGAACTTCAGATTGATTGATTATGGCTTCTGCTAAGACTTATAGAAGCAGGGCCTAGCAATTCTTTTGTTGGCATGAGAGAAAAAAGGAAAATAGTAGTTTGTGGGGAGGAGCTGGATCCTAAAGAGCAATTCTATACAATTGATTGAAAAGCATTGGTGAACTAAGGAAAAAAACTGAGCCCCTGAGCCAGCTGAAATGCCCTTGGCTTCCTGATGGGCAGGGTGTCATTATTTCTTGGTAAATGAAAGCAATGGGATTCTTTTGGTTAAATTGATACAGAATTTTTGAAGAGGAATTATAGTAATTACCCTTTATCTGTGGGGTATACATCTCAATACCCCCAGTGGGTGTCTGAAACTGCAGATAGCACTGAACCAAATATATGCTATGTATTTTTCTCTTTGATAACTGAGATGGCTATTAAGTGTCTAACAGGCAATTCAAGAGGCAGAGCCTAATCTCCCTCTCCCTGAGTGTGAATGGATTTAAGGCCTCACATCTAATAAGTTAAATAAAGTAGAAGTGATATTGTACAACTTCTGACTAGGGCACAAAAAGCACTGGGACTTCCTCATTACTTTTTTCTTTTTCTTGGATCTTCTGCTCTGAGGGAAGCTGGTTGCCATGTGGTGAGGACATTTTAGCAGGCTTATGAATGGTTCATGGAGGGAGTTGCCAAGGCCTGTTGTCAACCTGCAATAAACTAAGGCTCCATTCAATAGTTATGCCATTGAGGCTTCTTGGAAATGAAACCCTTAGCCCAGGCAAGTCCTCAGATGACTGCGCCCCCAGCTGCCATCTTGACTACCACCTCAGGAGAGCCCCTGACAGCTAAGATGCTCTTAGCATGATGATAGTATAAATCATCATGTAGTCATTCCCTGGATTTCAATGATCATCTCTCCCCAGATCACTTTCATGTACCTTTTTCTCCAATCACCTGACTGCTTACTGAAATGATTCAGTCTCACCAAGTGGCCAGAGAATCCTGAGTGTCTAGTTGGTACCTTAAATTCAACAAATACTAAATTAGTATAATATTTTCTTCTCAAACTAAGTATGTTATTCACCAGTTACTCAGGTTAAAGCCTTGATATTATCTTTGAATCAACTTTCCTCCTAGGTACATTGACCGACGGAATTCATTTCTGTAAGATGGAGTCCCCTACTACAACTCAGCCTCTTATTATTTTTACCTAGAGAGTTGGATTAAATGATTTACCCACCTTCAGCCACTCCTTATGTTAACCCAATTTAACACAAGTGTCAGACCAATTTATTTTATTTTAAAGCACTTCAGTTTATTTTAAAGCACAGCTTTACCTTGGCGACTCCTTATTACCTGTGGAATACAGTTTACATTCCTTAGCATGGTATTCAAGACCAACCTATCCCTCTAAGTTCCTAAACTTCTGCAAGCAGAACCAACTGCTTTCAAAAGTACATATTATAGTGTTCTTATCTGCATGTCTTATGTTCCATTTCCCTGGAATGCCCCATTTCCCAATTTCAAAGTGTTGTAGTTTTTTATCTATTGTTTGCCCTTTACAATTGCTACCTCTTTGAAGACATCTTCTTTGATATACCTTTTTAAAACTAATCCCTCTGCCTCCCATAATACCTTTTATTTCCCTTCTTTTATCTTACATAAATGTGTGTTTATTTTATCATCTGGTAGATTATAATTAGTTTAAATATTTAAATTACATCTTGTTATAACAATGTATTTTTAGAAATCATCTCAATACTGTGTTTTCAGTTTTATTTTGATATATAGGATTTGGGAGTCTGATCCTACCTCTACCACTGTTTTGCTTTGCATTGTTTATCTTCAGTTTCCTCATCTGTAGAAAGGAGGTAGCAATAGTGCACATTCCATAGTTTTGTTTTGGTGAGATTCAAATGAGACTCTAATGAAACTCTTAGAGAGTGCCTCATATACCAAAAGCTCAACAAATGTTGGCTATTTTTATACAATGGCTGAGATAAAGGGAGATTAATAATTAAATAGTTTGTACCCCAAACACATTTATGTCCTAGTCTACAGCCTTAATTACCTGGGATTCCTAAATAATCCTGATGAGGTAGTTGTTGCCTGTGAGCAACAACCTCATCAGGATTATAATCCAAGAAAGGCCAAGCAAACACAAATATGACTCCTCTTTGTACACAAAGTGTTTCCTCTCCTCCATGCCTTTCTGTGAATTACCTCACAGGATTCATTCACCTCCCAAAGATGACTCAGATACGATCCTGTCCTTTGAAGGTTTATAATCTAGTTGGAAGAGATAGTTCTATATACACATAACTGTCATACAAAGTAGACTGTAATTTCAAAGAGAAATGGCCTTAAAGGATGAGGATGATTTCAGTGAAGTAGAAGACATTGGAGAGGGTCATCTGTAATAAAAACTCCTAAGAACACAGCAAAGGCAGAGTGGTGGAAAAGTATACCCTGTCTTTGGAGATTATTGTTTGAATATTTTATTCCTCTTCTACTTACCTCTCAGATAAACTTAAAACTTCTAAGGTAGAGAAAATGAAGGAGTAAGCTATCCAGGAAGAAAACCACTCAGAGGAACTCTATATATAGTCAGAGTTCCACTTCTGTAATAGAAGAACCCAGTGAGGCAGCATCCTCCAATCATGTTCTCTGAATTCTGCTGTATGAAGTAGTTATGATGATGGCAAACTTGGATAGTACAAATAGAGAAAGGGCAATACTATGTGTTTATTATCAATAACATATGTTACTTACCATTAATGAAAAGAAAATGAGTCAATCACAGCAAGTATCAATATCTTCTCCAATAATTGGAAAAATGCATTATAAACAACCAATAATAAAGTTTCAGGTAAGGTTTAGGTATCTTTCTTTCAAATATATGTATTGCAAGTCTGTGCATTTACTGTAACCAATTTTGGATGTAATAAAATGATCATGACATTAATTTGTAAGCTATGTTCCCTTTCCTCTTAAAGTGCTTATAATATTTCATTCTCCTTCATTGACCCAATTTCTTAGAGAGAAGGGTCTAAAGAGGCCTTTTTTACAAAGCTTATAGAGAAAGTGGGCACTTTTCTTTTTAAAAATCATATTAAAAATAGGACAAAGTACTTTGCCAGCATGGGATATTAACATAAAACACGTGGAAAGTGCTGCTGTCACAAAATAGCTTAGACTTTTTTCCATGAATCCAATTTGTCATGGTGTTCTGAATTTTAGCATAACTTTTTCAGTAAAAATGACTCTTCACTCATCTATGTGAACAAATGGGACTTTAGGCATAGCATCACAAGAGGATTTCCTATGCTATGTTAAGACCCCAATATAGGGACATTCCATTGTGAATATAAATAACTCCAGTCCCTCTAAACATGCCTCTCCATATGCTTTTGCTTAACAATGCAGCAGATGCCATGGATGGAAACCACCTCTTTAGCTATAGGCAGGCCAGCAAGCTTCTGTCACTGTGTTCTCACTGGTAGGTCATTGGATGTGAATGCCAGTGGGGCAAGTCTCTTGGCAGTCAAACTTGCAGGCGGCTTGCAGGCTTGGGGATATTTTAGGGCTGCTCTACCTTGAAAGCCTGACAGGTTTGTTCTTTTGTCCTGTGAGGCCATGTCAATTTCTTTTCCAGGTCTGATGCTTCAGAGAAACCTCTTGGAACTGAAAAGGAAGAAAGACCTAGATGAAGACATAAATACAACATTGGCATTAATTTTTTCCACTATATTTCATAAAATGAGCATTGAGAATCTCTGAATTTTCTATGAATGTGCCCCAATTAACCCCACTCGTCATATGTTCCTAGAGGCTATGGAAATTGTTTCCTAGATGTTGAAAATTTATTATAAAAATTCTTAAGAGGCAGAGAGATTTCTGGATTTAAACAACCCCTAAAATTTAAACTCTTTTGGGAAAACCCCTGATGCCAGGAGCTAACTCTTAATGAGGTATTAGTGATGTTTGTTTACCATAACCTAGGCTATGAAGAGAGAGGATGCTGCCTTCTTCCTCAGCCTGTCTCTTTTACTCAAGGCTCTTAATGTAGGCATCTATTTCTGTTGATCCTTTTTCATGATTGCTTCCTGCTTCTTAACATACTGCCAAATCCTCTCTCCCTACACTCTAATAAAGACTTAAGAGCATGGATTTTAATATGCTTGTTTACTTGTTTTACTGAAAATAGAATTCCTGGTATTCAAAATCCTGTTGTTTTACTTATGTAACTGTGTCTTCTATTATCTTTTGTTGATTAGTTCTTGGGATTAGTTTAGATTATATGTGTACCTCTTTAAAAATTAAACATAAATTGTACAGAAATTAAAACTAAAATTAACCACCTTAAACTTCTGGTTTTAAAATGGCAGCATAGAAGCAAGCTGGCTTCACTTCTGCTCCCCACACAAAACCAAAAGCAAGTATACAGTCACCAAGATTTCATTGATAACTATGCAGAGCTCAAATGTGGCCTCAGGGATAGAACCTGGGGCCACAGAGAAGTGAAAAAGTTCGGAGCAGACAGTAGGAGAATTGGACTTCACATCTTCAATATCCCCCTGATATGGTTTGGCTGTGTCACCACCCAAATTTCATCTCGAATTGTAACTCCCACAATTGCCACATGTCATGGGAGGAACCTGGTTGGAGGTGATTGAATTATGGGGATGGGTCTTTCCTGTGCTGTTCTCATCATAGTGAATGAGTGTTATGAGATCTGATGGTTTTAAAAATGAGAGTTTCCCTGCATAAACTTTCTCTTTGCCTGCTGCCATCCACGTAAGACATGACTTGCTCCTCCTTGCCTTTGCCTTTCACCTTTTTCCGTGTTTGTGAGGCCTCCCCAGCCACATGGAACTGTAAGTCCAATCAACTTCTTTCTTTTGTAAATTTCCCAGTCTTAGGTATGTCTTTTTCAGCAGCATGAAGATGGACTAATGTAGTAAATTGGTACAAGGAGTGGGGTGTTGCTGAAAAGATACTCGAAAATGTGGAAGCCACTTTGGAACTGGGTAACAGGCAGAGTTAGAACAGTTTGGAGGGTCCAGAAAAAGACAGGAAAATGTGGAAAAGTTTGGAACTATCTAGAGACTTGTTGAATGGCTTTGACAAAAATGCTGATAGTGATATTAACAACAAGCTCCAGGCTGAGGTGGTCTCAGATGGAAATAAGGAACTTGTTGGGAACTGGAGCAAAGGTGACTCTTGTTATGTTTTAGCAAAAGATTGGTGGCATTTTGGCTCAGTTCTAGAGATTTGGGGAACTTTGAACTTGAGAGAGATGATTTAGGGTATCTGGTGGAAAAAATTTCTAAGCAGCAAAGCATTCAATAGAAGATATTCAGTTTTATAAGGGAAGCAGAGCAAAAACAATTGGAAAATTTGCAGCCTGACAATGTGATAGAAAAGAAAATCCTATTTTTCTGAGGAGAAATTCAAGCCAGTTGCAGAAATTTGCATAAATAATGAGGAGCTGGATGTTAATCCCCAAGACAATGGGGAAAATGTCTCCAGAGCAGGTCAGAGGTCTTCACAGCAGCCCCTCCCATCACAGGCCCAGAGTCCTAGGAGGAAAAAAATGGTTTCGTGGACCAGGCCCAGGGTCCCCATGCTGTGTACAGTCTAGGGACTTGATGCCTTCATTCCAGCTACCCTAGGCATGACTAAAAGGGGCCAAGGTACAGCTTGGACCATGGCTTCAGAGGATGCAATCCCCAGGCCTTGGCAGCTTCCACATGGTGTTGAGCCTGCAGGTGCACAGAAGTCAAGAATTGAGGTTTGGGTACCACTGCCTAGATTTCAGAGGATGTATGGAAACACCTGGATGTTCAGGCAGAAGTTTGCTGCAGAGGTGGGGCTCTTATGGAGAACCTTTGCTAGGGCAATATGGAAAGAAAATGTGGAGTCAGAGCCTCCACACAGAGTCCCTAATAGGGCACCACCTGGTGGACCTGTGAGAAGAAAGGCACCATCCTCAAGACTCCAGAATGGTAGATTCACTGACAGCTTGCACTGTGTGCCTGGAAAAGCCACAGACACTCAACACCAGCCTGTGAAAGCAGCCAGGAGGAAACCTGTACCCTGCAAAGCCACAGGGGTGGAGCTGCCCAAGACCATGGGAACCCACCTCTTGCATCAGCGTGACCCAGATGTGAGACATGGAGTCAAAGAAGATCATTTTGGAGCTTTAAGATTTGACTGCCCTGCTGGATTTCGGACTTCCATGGGGACTGTAGGCCCTTTGTTTTGGCCAATTTCTCCTATTTGAAATGGCCATGTTTAACCAATGCCTGTACCCTCATTGTATCTAGGAGGTAATTAACTTGCTTTTGATTTTGCAGGCTAATAGGCAGAAGGGACTTGCCTTGTCTCAGATGAAATGTTGGACTATGGCCTTTTGAGTTAATGCTGAAATGAGTTAAGACTTTGAGGGACTGTTAGGAAGGCATGATTGGTTTTGAAATATGAGGACATGAGATTTGGGAGGGGCCTGAGGGGTAATGATATGGTTTGGCTGTGTCCCTACCCAAATTTCAATCTTATTTTGTATTATAACTCCCATAATTCCCATGCGTCTGGGGAGGAACTTGGTTGGAGGTGATTGAATTATGGGAGTGGGTCTTTCCTGTGTTCTCAAGATAGTGAATGAGTCTCACAAGATCTGATGATTTTAAAAATGGGAGTTTCCTTGCACAAACTTTCTCTCTGTCTGCCACCATCCATGTAAGATGTGACTTGCTCCTCCTTGCCTTTCACCTTCCGCCATGATTGTGAGGCCTCCCATGCCACATGGAACTGTAAGTTCAATAAACCTCTTTTGTTTGTAAATTGCCCAGTCTCTGGTAGGTCTTTATCAGCAGTGTGAAAATGGACTAATATACCCCCCTTCCATTCTGCCTGGCAAGAAGCATGCAGAAAATCTTTCCCCAAATTATGGTTCCTATAGTAAAAATAGTGAGATTGAGGTGGTCAATCAATTTTCCCATAATGTTGAGTTCCCTGGCAGGAGATCTGTTCTTTCCTTAACCCAAAGGAAATATAATGACTACCTGAAGGGAGAAATATCCCTGAGGACAGGTAGAGACAAGGGGAGGTTGGGCTACCATCCCTAGTCCTATAAACTCTTTTTTGTAACTTGACCAAAGGAGACACAAAATCAAAGTGGCTATTCAGCAGCACCACACTGTAGGAGGTATATTTCATAGATCCCTTGGCAAGAACTCCTAGCCAGCTTTCCCACACTGCTGGGATAATTCTTTTGAGATTGCTGCCTTTTGGGAGAGTGGAACTCCAATCATTTACTGAAGCCAAGGTGAAACTGGGCTTAAGGTACCACCTATAGCCAAAAAGGAGGCAGCTACCTAACAGTAAAGATTTGCTAAGTAAATATAGCCAATAAAAAAACAAAACAAGCCAGGGAAAGAAAATGCAAATAAATAAATAACCCTTCAGTGCAAATACACACAAGCAACAATAGCAAACAGGGAACTATGATTTCCCCAAAAGGAAAAAGCAAGTTTCCAATGACTGACTTTAATGAGACAACAATTTATGAACTCTCTGACCAAGAATCCAAAATAGCAGTTTTAAGGAAACTCAGGGATATCCAAGACAATACAGAAAAGCAATTCATAAATTTATTAGAGAAAATTAAGAGATTGAAATAATTTTAAAAATCAAACGAAATTTTATAACTGAGAAGTACATTTGCTGACATCAAGAACTTATTAGGGGCTCTCACCAGCAGAATGAACCAAGCAGAGGAAAAAAATTAGTGAGCTTGAAGACCATATATTTATAAACACACATTCAGTGGCAAAAAAAAAGAATGAAAATAAATGAAGACCACCTCTGAGATATAGAAATTACCCCAAAAGACAAAATCTAAGAATTATTGTTTTTCAAGAGGGAGCTTGGTGACAGCAAGGGTTAGAAACCTTATTCAAAGAAATAATAGCAGAAAACTTTCCAAAACTTGAGAAAGATGTAAATATTCAGGTACAGAAACATCTGAGAACACCAAACAGATTCAACCCAAATTCTATCCAACACATATAATAATAAAACTCTTAAAAGTCAAGGACAAAGAGAGGATACTAAAAGCAGCAAGGGAAAATAAGCAAATCACATGTAGAGGATCTCCAATTTGTCTGGCGACAAAGTTCTCAACAGAAACTGTACAGTCCAGGAAGGAGTGGAATGACATTTTCAAAGTACTCAAAGAAAAAAACTGCCATTTGAGAATACTGTAACCAGCAAAATTATCCTTCAAAAATGAAGGAGAGATGAAGTCTTTCCCGGAAAAACAAAATTGAGAGAATTTACCACCACTAGACCCATCATCTTACAGAAATGCTAAAAAGAGTTCTTCAATCTGAAAGAAAAGAAACCACTAACATGCAAAAAGAAAACTTTTCAAGGTACAAAACCCAATGGTAAACTTAAGTACATGAATAAAGCCAGAATACTCTATTACTGTAACTGTGGTTTGCAATCTGCTTATAACTCTGGTATGAAGCCCAAAAGACAAGTCTATCAGAAACAATAATAGCTACAACAACTGTTAAGAGATAGGTAATATAAAAATATGTATATTGAGACAACTCAACATCGAAATGTGGGGGGAGATGGAGTTAAAGTGTGCATTTTTTGTTGTTGTTGCTTTTGTTTCTATTCTTTTCTTTGTGATCCAAGTTGTCATCTCTTTAGATTAACTTGTTATATCTATAAGATGTTTTTTGTAAGCTTCGTGGTAACCACAGCACAAAAACCTATAATAGATTCACTAAAAATAAAAAGCAACAAATTAAAACATACTACGAGAGAAAATTACTTAACCACAAAGGAATACAGTAAGAAAGGAAGAGAGGAGTCTCAGAGCAACCAGAAAACAGGCAACAAAATGGCTGTAGTGTGTCCTTACCTATCAAAAATAACACTGAATGTAAATGGCCTCAATTTGCTAATTAAAGGTCACAGAATGGCCAAATGGATAAAGAAACAGAACCTTCAAGAAACCCACTTCACCTATAAAAACACACATAAACTAAAAGTGAAGGGGTTTTGAAAATGATATTGCATGCAACTGGAAGCCAAAGGAGTAGCTATACTTATATCAGGCAAAACAGATTACAAATCTAAGATTGTAAAAAGAAATAAAGAAGGTCAGTATATAATGATAAAAGAGTCAATTCAGCAAGAGAATATAACAATTATAAATAGCTATGCACCCAACACTGGAGCTCCCAAGTATATAAAGCAAACATAGATAGATCTAAAGGGAGGATAGACTGGAGTACAATAATAGTTGGGGACTTTAACACCCCACTGTCAGTAATGGACAGATAACCTGGACAGAAAATCAACAAAGGAACAGTGGAGTTAAACTACACACTAGATCAAATAGGCCTAACTGACATTTACGGAATATTTCAACCAACTGCTGCAGTCAACATATGTTGCTCGGAGGTTGTGTTATACTCTGAGGTTGCCCCAACCGAAAATTTTAATGCAGGTCTGGTAGTTTAGAGCCTGTGGGTCTATTTGGTCTTATACACATTTTTTTCATCAGCACGTGAAACATTCTGCAGAATGTTCTATATCTTAGGGTACAAAATAAGTCTGAATAAAATTTTAAAAAATCATATCAAGTATCTTTTCTAACCACAATAAAATAAAACTAGAAATCAATAACAATAGTAACCTTGAAAAAAATACATAAACATGGAAATTAAACCACATGCCCCTGAATGCCCAACAGGTTAATGTACAAATCAAAAAGAAAATTAATAAATTTCTTGAAACAAATGAAAATGAAAATACAACATATCAAAATCAATCGGATATGGCAACAGCAGTACTAAGAGGGAAGTTTACAACAATAAATGTCTATATCAAAAAAGCAGAAAGACTTCAAGTAAACAACCTAACAATTTACCTCAAGGAACTAGAAGATTAAGAACAAGACAAACTCAAAATTTGTGGAAAGAAAGAAATAATAAAGATCACAGTAAAAATAGAATTGAGAGTAAAAAAATACAGAGGATCAATGAAACAGAAAGTTACTGTATTAAAAAGATAAACAAAATAAATAAAGCTTTAGCTAGATTAACTGAGAATAAAGAGAGAAGACCCAAATAAACAAAATCATATATGGCAAAGGAGACATAACAGCTGAGACCTCAGAGATACAAAGAATCATTAGAGACAATTACAAACAACTATACATCAATAAATTGGAAAACCTAGAGGAAATGGATAAATTCTGGAATACCTAAAACCCACCAAGATTAAATCATGCTGAAATTAAAAAAAAGAAAAAGAAAAAAAAAACCTCAACAAAACAAAAAAATCAACCAAGATCAAAGGCTTAATAAAAAGTCTCCCATCAAAAAAAGCCCAGGACCTGATTGCTTCACTGTAGAATTCTGCCAAACTTTTAAAGAATTAATATCAATCCTACTCAAACACTTCAAAATATTTTAAGAGGAGGAAATACTTGCAAACTTATTCTCTGAGGCCAGCATTATTCTGATATCAAAACCAGACAAAAACACAACAACAATAAAAAAAGAAAACTACAAGCCAGTATCTCTGATGAGCATAGATGCAAAAATCCTCAACACAATATTAGCAAGCTGAATTCAACAACACATTAAAAAGATCATATACATGATCAAGTGGAATTCATTCAGGAATTCAAAGATGGTTCAACATATAACAAATAAATAAACAGAATCCACCACATTAACAGATTCAAGAACATAAACATTATTCCAATAGATGCTGAAAATGCATTTGACAAAATTCAATATCACTTTTTAATAAAACTCCTTATCGAAATGGGTATAGACCCAGGTAACCAACCTGCACATGTACCTCCTCTATCTAAATAAAAGTTGAAATAAGAAATGGGTATAGAGGTAGCATACCTCAAAATAATAAACGCTATATGTGACAAACCCACAACTAACATCACACTGAACAGGGAAAAATTGAAAGCCTTTCCTCTAAGGACTGGAACAAGACAAGGATGGCCCACTTACACTGCTTTTATTTAACACTGAAAGTCCTGGACAGAGTAATTAATTAGGCAAGAAAAAAAAATAAAGGGCATCAAATTGGAAAGGAAGAAGTCAAATTAGCCTTGTGTACAGATGACATAATCTCATACCTAGAAAAACATAAAGGCTCCACCAAAAAACTCTTAGAACTGAACAAATTAGAACAAATTCAGTAAAGTTGCAGAATACAAAATTAATAACATTTATATATGCCAACAGCAAACAATCTGAAAAACAAATCAAAGCAATCTCATTTATAATAGCTACAAAAAATAGAAAATACCTAAGAATCTATCTAACAAGTAGTCAAAGATCTATACAAAGAAAACTATAAAATTCAGATGAAAGAAATTGAAGAGGACACAATAAAATAGAAAGATATTCCATGCTCATGGATTAGTGAATCAATATTATTAAAATGGCAATATTGCCCAAAGTAATTTACAGATTCAATGCAATCCCTATCAAAGTACCAATGACATTCTTCACAGTAAGAGAAAATACAATTCTCAGATTTATATGAAACCATAAAAGACCCCAAATAGCCCATGCAGTCCTGAGTGAAAAAATAATAAAGCTAGAGGCATGACACTACCTGTCTTCAAAATTTACTACAAAGCTACAGTAACCCAAACAGCATGGTATTGGTGTAAAAACAGACACATAAAACAATAGAGAATCCAGATATAAACCCCCATGTTTACAGCAAACTCATCTTTGACAAAGGTGCCAAGAACATACATGGGGGAAAGGACAATCCTTTCAATAAATGGTGCTGGGAAAACTGGATAACTTTACGAAGAAGAATGAAACTATACTCTTCACACTATATACAAGAATCAAGTGAGAATGGATTAAAGACTTAGATCTAAGACCTGAAGCAATGAAAACACCAGAAGAAAGCATTGAAGTAACACTCCAGGACAGTGGTCTGAACAAAGATTTTTGTGTGTATGACCCCAAGAGTACAGGCAACAAAAGCAAAAATAGACAAGTGGGATTATATCAAGCTAAAAAGCTACTGCACAGCAAAGGAAACAATCAGCAAAGCAAAGTGATAACACCCAGAATGGAAGAAAATATTTGCAAACCACTCATCTGACAAAGGATTAATAACAAGAATATGTAGGGAACTCAAATAACAGTAAAAAAAAAAAATAATCCCATTAAAAAGTGGGCAAATGATCTCAATACACATTTCTCAAAAAAAAAAAAAAAAAATACACACCAGAGACCACCAATCTACACTCTATTTTCATGAGATCCACTTTTTTGGAGTGGGGAGGGAGAAGATGAAGGAAGAACCAAAAGAATATAAATGTGTTTATTGCTACTGAAATGTACACTTAAAATGGTAAAGACGGTAAATTTTATATGCATCTTTTACATCAATAAAAAAAAGTAAATATTAGCCATCTTTCATGTTGTTGATAATTCTTTATAATCCAGTACTATTTGTAAGTTTAAGTTTCTTATTTGTCCCTAATTAAACTTATGATAAATGTTGGCAATATGTTACCAGTGCCCTATAGATGAGGAGGCTAAACTGAGAAAAATTAAGTGATATGTACAAGGTCACAAATCTGTAAAAAGTAAACAGGACATGAACACAGAGCTTCTGGCTCTTAGACAAGAATTATCAAACTTTTATGTGAATCAGAATCACCTGCAAGACTTCTTAAAACACAGATTGCTAGGCTCTACTCCAAGTTTCTTGGATTCAGTAGCTCTGAAATGAGACTTGAGAATTTGCATTTCTAACAGGTTTTCAGGGACTACCCTTTGAAAATTCCTATCCTAGACTAGTACCTTTCCAATTTGTATTTTTAATGTCCTTTTTTATCTCTATGTGTCTCTGTTGCATTAGTAAGTTTCATGGGATGTATATTTGAAAACATCTTGCATTATAAGCTTGAGATAGGTTTACTAACAGCTAGGATACTGTCAATGAGTGAAGGAGAAGTTGGCTACTTAGTGTGAATAGTGGGTTGTCTTAGTCTGTTTGTGCTGCTATAGAGGAATACCTGAGGTTGGATAATTTACAAAGAAAAGAGGTTTATTTGGCTTACTGTTCTGCAGGCTGCATGAGAAACATGGTGCCAGCATCTGGGTCTGATGAGGGCCTCAGGAAATTTCTACTTGTGGCAGAAGTTGAATGGAAGCAGAAGGGGAGCTGGCATGCAGAGATCACATAGCAAGAGTGCAGAAGCAAGAGGAAGGGGAGGGAGGTGCCAGGCTCTTTTTAACAGTCAGTTTTTGCAAGAACTAATAGAGTGAGAACTCACTTATTACTGCATTCATGAAGGATCCACCTCCACAACTCAAACACCTCCTACCAGGCCCCACCTCCAATATTGGAGATCAAATTTCAACATGAGACTTGGCAGGGTCAAACAAACCGTATCCAAACCATAGTATGGGTTAAAATCATAAAAATGTTGTATTCAGTTGAGGTAAAAATGATCAAGAAAGTTAGTCTGCCATCTAAAATGCATTTGCTACCTTTTTTTTTCCCCTAATCCTTGACTTTTTTGGGGGTGAGTGGGGAGGAGAGGGGAACTGAGTCTTGCTCTGTCACCCAGGCTGGAGTGCAGTGGTGCAATCTCGGCTCACTGCAACCTCCACCTCCCAGGTTCAAGCGATTCTCCTGCCTCAGACTCCTGAATAGCTGGGACTATAAGTGTGCACCACCACTGCCAGCTAATGTTTTTGTATTTTAGTAGAGACCAGGTTTCACCATGTTGGCCAGGATAGTCTCAATCTCCTGACCTCGTGATCCACCTGCCTCAGCCTCCCAAAGTGCTTGGATTACAGGCATGAGCCACCGTGCTCAGCCTATTATATTTGCTATTATAATTACATAGTTTATAGGCAGATATTGTATATTTGAACAGCTATCTGATAATATCCAATAACAATTCATAGGCTATAAGTCTCCTTCTGCATGTTACATTCTTCTCTCACCTTAGAGCAGACTTTCCCTAAATATGCTCCAATGAAAAACTATTACTGCTGAAATTACTTAGGGATGGATTGTGTAGTCATACTTGGGGAGGTCCTATGACATTGAATGGGGTACTTTATCTTCAGGACTTCTCAAAACTCTCAATATGTTAATGTACATTATGACTCTGCAAGAGAGGGAAAGTGATTTTTTTTGTTTCCAACTTTATATGGCCTTAGTGATTTCTTTTAAATGAAGGATATTGAATGACTAGTATTGCACAATATAGCACTGGGGAAACACTTGCATAAAATTTAAAAAATCCTTTCAGAGAATTAGTAGCTCTTTTAAATGTCTTTCTTCATCTGTAAGTCAATTCCCATATTTAGTGAGAATATTATTCTCTGATTACTCTTAGTCAATCAGACTAAAATATTTGAGTTAAAAATATTTTCTGTGTATTTCCCTTACATAAATGGAGCTGATCTCAATAATAGGAATTTATAGAAATACTTTTTTATAACTCAATTTTCCCATTATTTACCCCCATTTAATTGCCCCATTTAATTTCATAGGACTTCCCAATGTATGACTACTCTCTTCTTCATTAAAAAAGTCAGTCTTTTCCTTCAAAGGGATATATTTAACAGATGATGGTTTTGTAAGATAGCATGGCTCTAGCTTCTTGTTTGCCTTTACCTGCAACTTATATCAAACATGGAAATACAGAAACACTAATGGGTTTATCCAGTGAGTTTCTTAGAATATATTTTTACAAAGCCTGTGGTTCTAGTAGGAAAAAAAACCCACAACAATTTAAGAAAAACTTTATTGATGATTTAAATATTATTATCTATATTTTCCTGTTTCATTTAGAAAAATTTAAAGTGATTTCTCACATCTGAAGATGAATCTATCTGGTTCCACTTATTTTGTTTATCATATTTAACTCTAAAATCCAAGATTTGGACTTGAGATTCTTGGTCCTGGAGTCTATATACTTCGTTTCACTAGACATCCCCTGAGTTGCGAGGAAACCAAGGGAAACAGCAGTCACATTCTGCTGAAAGTATCTTGTTTCGAGTGGAAAACCTATGACATTTAGCTTAACTGCTACTATTTTGTCTTATTTAAATTGTCGGAAATATTTACCGGTTCTTGACAAAAATGATTAGTTTCTGCATACTTTAGCATCTTTAATAATATTGAGTGTCTTCTATGTGTCTGAATTGTGCTTGGTGTTTTACATTTACCATCTTTAATTTTTGCTACAAACTGAAAGATACACAACAAAATCTGAGATCCAGTGAGTTCACCTAACTTGAGCTGAATCCTAGAAAACAGCTAAATTGGGTTGAGAATATAGTTTCCTTTTTCTCTATAGTTCAAATCCTTTTCACTATACCTTGCTTTCTCTAAGCTGTTCATCTGTAGACTACATATGAGACTGTTTTACTATCTAGCTTTCTCTATTGGGTTTTATATTTTTTGGAAATGGAGAGTACTTTTTCTGTATAGAAGGCCTATGCCTAGTTTACTGTCACACTGTCAATGGCTAATAATTTATTGACTCTGGAATTAATAAAACATATTGTCCCACACCTACATTAACTTCAAGCCTTTCATATCAACCAGAAGAGTTCACTCTTCTGAGAACATGGGGAACCATGTTCACAGAATTGAGTTTCTGTCCTGATCTCCATTCCCAGGAATTTGGATGATGTTAGAAATACCCAAAGTCTAACTTGAACACTTGGACAAGACCCCTTACTATCCTATGAGGGTTCCCCAAGGAAGATCATAAAACAGAACTAAGGGATCAATGTATTATTAGGTGCAGCTTTGACATAATTACAGAAAACTGAGCTGGACTTTCAAGAGAATTCTTTTTACAGATTAAAAGCCTAAAGTGTGTGTTGCCCTGCACTCAACCCAAAATCTCTAGACTTACATGTTTATTAGACAAACAAAGGCTCAAATCTTTTGAAATCAACTAACCAAATAGAATGTTGACTCTCTAGGCATTTCCAAGGTTTAAAGTGAACTGACAATTTTATGCTTCTGAGAGAAATGACATACAAGAAGAGGCAAAGTAACCTTCTGTTCATGTACCTTTTGATGTATTCTAAGTTTTATTCTTCATTGAGCTTTTACCAGAAAGTTTATATAAAATTTTTAATTTTCTATTAGGCAAAAGGTTTGATACTTAATACGATTTGTTTCATATTATGTTCATATATATGTTCAGACTTTGAACATATGTATCCGCAACACCTAAGTCTTGGATTCACTTAGTGTAGTATATGGACATAAAACCATGAGTTAGGTTTAATTGTTATGTCCTCTGTTTTATTGAGCCTCAATATAAGAAGTAGTAATGGAAAGAATATTTGTTTCTTAATTCTTTGTAAAATAATCATCAACATTTTATCTATTGCCTTTTGATTGTACCTTAATTTGGTTTGAGAAAAAAGCTGTATCTCTTAAAGAACTAATGTTTTCTATGATAAATAGAAGTACGTAGATTTTTGTCATTTTTTTTTCTTTGCTTCCAGGAAACTCAAGACTCAAAACTAAAATTTAAAGCTTAAGCATGGAAATTGTTTTAAGGGGTTTATATTTTTCCTTCTTTATAATGGAAAAATTTCTTTTTATATTGATAGTTTTCTATTATAAGTCTAAAATACACATTAAGGGAGGATTAAATTAAAAACAACTAATAGAGATCCAAAATCAAAGCCTATATTTTTAAATGAGACTTTTCAAATCTATTTACCTATCTATTTACAAATCTATTTTCTATCTGTTTACCTATCTATGTTGTTCTTACCCCCATATTGTTTTTGTTTCAGATTTTGAAAGCTGAATTTATTGTTATAGCAAAAGTCTTAAGCATCACTCTTTCAAAGCTTGAATTGAATATTTATTTAAGGAAAAGCTTGCAACATTCTTTTAAAGGACAGAACTTACTAATTAGATTTTGGTTTAAAAATGATGAAATGCCAAGTCTTAGTTCACAGTTTATTTTAAATTTTATGAGAGTTTGCACTTGCCTTCTTTTCTCCTCCTGTCCTTCCCTGAAACATTCCAGTCATTATCACATCATATTTATAGCAATCTTTCCTCTGAAAATGTGTTCATGGAACACTGACCATGTTTCATATATAAAAATGAATCCAAAGTAAATTGATTGAAAATATGCATATTGTGTTTGAGTTAAGATGATGTCAAAGCAACTGGGTGACTTGGTTACCTTGGCACTTTAGATGTTCAACAAATAACATTATTTGGCCAAGTCTGTGCTAAAATGAGTCCAGGTAGTTACTTGGCATTTTGGAAAACACAAAAATTGACTAAAATTTGCATTTTTCAACTAGTTCTGTTGGTGCCCCCTAGGATAATTAGCTTCAGGTGTTTTCAACAGCATGGTCTTTTGGCTTGACACAATTTGCTTTTCTGATTACATAGGGAAAAGGGTATCTTATGCCCTAAATCCGAAAGATATGAACCAAACATTGCTAACTTTTACAGTTCTGTTCTTTTAATTAACCTGCATGCATTTACTAATATGCACATCTACCCTCTAATACTTGCACATACTTTGTGTATTTAATTGACTATACACATGAATACCATTTATTTATACTGACTTCATTTCCTTGTTGAGTTTCAGAAGACATTTTTCTGCGTTATCAGGGGTCTTAGAATAGATGCAGGAGAAAATGTTATTAAGCCTGTAACAAGATAACCTAATTTGTCAAATCTGAGACTATTGGAGCTGACAGATTGAATGTTAACTTTCAGGAAAAATGTTGAAAATGGCCCTGGAACAAAATCTTTGGAGAGAAGCTGTTAATAAATTGCCAAATTACTTGAATTATGATAAAACGGGAAGAAATATCATTTCTTCCTGTTTATGATTGAATAGCTCATAGATTTGAAAAAGAACAAAGAATAATTTATGTGTTCTAATTAAAGCTGAGTTCCAGGTTTGGTGATGCTTGTTCTGGATTTCACTTTTCCCAAGTGTATTGTGAGTAGCTGGATCAAGATGATTCCCTAACATATATATAACTCTTATGACTAAACGACTATATCTTTAGTATTCTGATGCTTAAAAGTGGCAGTATAAAATAAATATGTTCAGAATTGTGAAGTTTACTGGCTATGCCACCATTGCTATATTTATTAGCAGGTTATATTTATTAGCATAGATTATAAAGTGAAATGCGCATTTGGCAATTTTATGGTCTATTGATCAAGGTAGGCTGCATAGAAAGATAATTTAGGACATAAAGTGAACTGGTTAGCTGGACTGTAAGTATTGATCAAATATTCAGATAATTAAGAGCTCACACTTCACCTTCTTGCTGTCTACATAATCCCTGAATATATGACCAAGACAGATAAAATACTTACCCATCACTGGAATGTTATTTTATATGACACAAACCAATTTGACACAAGTCCTTCCTTCCCCCCTTTTTATATCTGAATTATGGGGCATGATGAAAAGTTTTCCACTCTGCCTCCATGGTGCCTCTAATGGCATCTTTAGCTGTGGACTCCCCTGAACTTCAGGAGCGAGGATGCCCCTTTGACCAGCTGCAGGGTGGCCTGCTCAGCTGAGTTCTGTATTGAGGGCAAGGAATCTCTTTTGTTTCACACTCTTGAAGGCTTTTCCTGGCCGGTGTTAATTTGGCAGGAGTGCACACTTAGGCTCTTGGGCTGCTGCCAGTCACTTGGTCCTGAAACTGGAGTTAGTAGTATCTTGCCAAAGATTAGACTGAGAAATCTGGATGCAGGCTGGCAATCCAAGCAAGCAGCCCCAGCCAAATTGGCACAGTTGGGAAAACCTTGGAAAATCACAATTATTTTAGACAAAATACAAAGTTTGTGAGCTTTCTAAACATTATGTAAATGAGCCTTGATTTCTAATTCACAGAAGCACAAAAGTCCATCACTTTTGGTGTATATGTAAATGTATTAGTGCCCTGATTCATGTCAAATTGAACTTCGCTTTGCAAAGAGAAAATTAAATTGTGCTGCTGTAAAGATGCTTCAATACCTGCAGCAGCAGACAGAAAACTTTGGTGCCTCAAAGCATTCCTCAGAATTCTGGTTCTCATCTCCCTTGTGCAGCAGGGGCTGCCCATCTGTGAGTGTGCATTTGTATTAAGGACCCTGATATGGAATATTAATAGTACCACTGATGGAGAACCTACTCTTCACGCCTCATATACTGTCTCGTTAAGTTAATCCTCACAATGGTCTTGTGAAGCAAGCACTGTTATTGTTCCTGTTTTCATCTCAGAGAGCTGCAATTCAAATCTGGTTTCCCAAGTGCCAAAGGTTGTAATTTTATCCTAATGGGTATTTTGTAGTACTTTACAGAGTTTGGTGTACCTAGAAATCCCCAGGGGAGATTTAAAAATGCTGATTCCTAGGTCCTGAGCATAGCAATTCTGATTTCATAGGTTGGGTCTGGGGTGGGACCCTAGATGTCCCATGTAACAAGTGGCACAGGTGATTCTGAGTCAGATAGTGGAAGGGCCAACCTTTGAGAAACACTGCTCTATAATCTCTTCATTGCACCCAGGTGTGTAAACTGGTGTTGAAGTAAGATATCTTTTTTTTTTTTTTTTTTGTGATGGAGTCTTGCTCTGTCACCAGGCTGGAGTGCAGTGGCATGAGTTTGGCTCACTTCAACCTCTGCCTCCTGGGTTCAAGCAATTGTGCTGCCTCAGCCTCCTGAGTAGCTGGGACTACAGGCATGTGCCATCATGCCCAGCTAATTTTTGTATTTTAGTAGAGACGGGTTTTCACCATGTTGGCTAGGATGGTGTCGATCTCCTGACCTTGTGATCCACCTGCCTTGGCCTCCCAAAGTTCTGGGATTTCAGGTGTGAGCCACACCATGCCTGGCCTGGATATCTTTTTCTCCCCAGATTACTTATAATGTGACACTCAGAATCCCCAGCTGCAATCCATTCTGTGGTGTTGCACTGACTTTACTTAGCAATACCCCAAACCCTTCTTTTTACTCTTCTACAGGCCCCTTCCTCCCTTGTTTACCCCAGAGTGCTTAGGTTGCTGCATTCAGAATATCACTGAAACATATCTACTTAGAAACCTCCAAAGTAATCTGAAGCATAAAAGTTTTATTTACATACAAACTTTATATACCAGACATGCTTACAAGTCCTGTTGCAAAACAAATAAATTCATTTCCTCCAATTACTTGTTTCAAAATTCTGGGTTCATAATGCTTTCCCTCTCTCAGAAGAAAATACTTCTCTTACTGCACCATACACAGTCTTTTGAGATCTTAAAAAACATAATTGCTTACATATCTTAAGCTACAGCTCTGAAAAATAGGAGCAATTTTTTTTGACAAATAATCAGGAAATCTGCAGAGTCCTTAATATATTGTAAAGCACACTTGTGTCTTTATTTATTTCATTGAACACATTTTGTTTCTTGTTTAGCAGAAAAAATGCCTTAGTAAAGTCCAGGACTCTTGCCTCAAAGCTGGGACAGAATTTGGTTGGAAATGTGAGAGTTTTAAAAATATAAACAGAAAATAAACAAATAAAAAGAAACATTTAATGAGCTTCAAGAATAGTTTCCTTAAGGCAAAAAGAAAATTTCCATATTTATTCTGTATTTTGCCCAAATACAGATTTATAGTAATATAAAGTTATACTCAAAAAGATAATTCAATTTTTAGAATTTTGTTGCTTATAAAAACAATTTAATGCTATGATGTCCATTTATGACTTTAAGATAAAAATGATTTCTTTTGAACCAGAGTCTCTTATTTTATAAGCAAAAATTTCCTATAAAAATTGGATGTACTTAAATTAATCAATGTAACTTATGGGTTTTCCATTTACATTTACTCTGAAATTGATTTCAGAGGATTTTAAATTTTATTTGATTTAGCGTCTAGCCTGAGTGGCTGTATTTCTTTAGTGAGTTGCTAGACAAAATATTTGTTGCAATTCTGATGATGACTTATGATTTGAAGAATAGGGAGATCTAAATGTCATCACTTGATGATTTTAATTGTGCTTGAGTGCTATTTTGCAATTTTTTTTTCTTAAGGTCTTTTCTACAAGCCCTGTTGTGGGATGATATTCCTAGAGTTTCAAGGTACAAGAAGCAGGAAAACAGTGTTTTAGCACCTCTGTGATACTTTAGGTTTATGGCTTTTTAATTTGTAATTTGATTAAATTAACTAATATTACCGAGCAGTATGTCGGTGCAGAGAGAAAATACACTTTTGCTGAGTCGCTATTGTTTACGGATGAGGGAATAAATGCATCCTAGCTCACCTTCACATCACATAAAATGTAGTATAGATCACACATACATGAAGGATGTGACTGAATTTGTGGCTTCACTGAACTTGTGGCATTACTGAATAAAGGCAAGTTGTAAATGGAGCTTTATCATGCTTATTCAAGTAACTTCTTTTAATACAATAATGTTAATAATGCTTCTTATAAAGTCAGAGGGCAGAGGTGATTATTTGGTAGTTTTAGATGGTGGCTTGTTATTTCTGAAGGGAGCAAAAGAAACAGAAGAACATTTGGAAGGTCTTGGGGGAAAGTGACAAGAGAAGTGAGTAGTTGGAGAAATAATGACACAAGAGAAAAGTAAACGAAGAGGTGAAGGACTGGATGGGTGGAATAGAGGAGAATAGAGAGCTCATTTCAACTGGGAAGACTAACACAAATGATGAGGTGGGAATCAACAAGTTATGTGCAGTATCAGATAAGTGTATTTGAAAAAGCCAGAACTCTATACTGAAGAGTAAAAATAAGTGAGGTTGAAGAATATGAGAGAGTCATTTGGTGGAGGGCTTGGAATTCTAGATTTTGGAATTCAGATTTTTTAATAGGTAATGTGGTTACCTGAAGTTGCTATAAAAGAATCTGGGACTTGAATATATAACTATGCAGAAAATAGTAAAACAAAGCCAAAGGCAACAAAAACCCACATTGCCTCATGAAAACAAATGGTCAGAGCTAAATAGCATCTGCCGCCATGAACTAGCTGGGCCCTCACCTAAAACTCCTTTTATCACTTATATTACCTACCTGACTCCTGTTGATATCTGAGTTTGCAACCCAGGTCTGAAGAGTTGTAGGGGAAAAAGGTAGAATTTGGGACTCACATCACTTATTTTTACAGATGACAGGTGACCCCCAAATGCTGTTAGTCCTCCTAACAGGTAGAAAAACCAGGTGGCTCAGTCACAATACATCTCTGTCAATGGGCCACAAATCACCCACTGACATAAGAAAATGTCAGTTAGTAAACTGCAGTGTTGTTTTGAATGATACACAACAACCACATAAAGTTTCCATGTTATTGACTGAACTTGACATTCATTGTGTTGGCCTTCCAGAGAAATAGCCTGATGCAGAAATATAATTCAAATCAGAAATTGGGCTCACTGGTTGGAAGAAGTTTCTCTGTGACTCCAGGCTTATGGAGCTTTTCAAGATAGTCATCAGAGCAGAAACATTGTCCTATAGTTAAAAGATCTGAACTGTATTTCTGGTTGAGCACCACCTTTGGAGATTTTGGTTTAATTGGTCCAGCGTGGGGGCTAGGTATCAATATTTTCTGAAATCTCTCCATGTGATTGTGTAGTGAGGTTTGAAAACTGTTGATCTAAGTCGTTGACTTATTGTATATTCCTCGATCATGTGTCTGATGTGAACAAAGTCAGATAGTTGCCCAAACATGTGATACTAGGGTAGAAGTTTCTTGGAACAGAGGCAGGAAAAGGAAATAAGTGTCTTAAAATAGCAAACTGCATTTAGATAATAAAAATTTATAATTCCTATTAAGAAAAACCAATCACGTAGCTAGGAAAAGCATCAAAGTGTGAAGTCTAAAAATTGATTTGTGGCAAAAAGGAAAGAAAGGAGTAAGCTGAGTAGCTAAGAGTGAGGCCAATGTATATTTGGGTATGAATAATATCTCTAAACGCACCACTTGGGGCTGAGTTCAGCCCTCAACTGTGAGTGGAGTCTCTTTCCCAGTGTTTCTTCTGCCTGTTGTGCAGACAACAAAGTTACAGCAGGTCAAATGCCACTAGAAATAGCTCCAACTTCAGAAGTCTGAAAGATCATCATGTTACTGCAGAGAGTATATAGAGCAAGAAATGCAGTTAAACTCATTGCTCTTAGAAAGGCATTTTAGAGCGCCTTTATCCCCTCTCCTCCACTAAAACAAAAAGTTCATATAGAATGCCAGAAATCAGTGTACCTATTTCATGAATAATCTGTTCTCACTCCTTCTCTTTTACCCTACCTCTTCCCCTTTCCTCCTCTCCCTCCTCTCCCCATTTACTTCTCCATCTCCCCTTTAAGTCCCTTATCCTAAAACAATATTTAAACAACTGTTTTCTTTCAGTTCATGTTAGGTTTTGCTTTTAACTTGATGCTTTAAAAACCTCTAGTACTACTAAGCCATCCTTTCTCCTTCTGGGGGATCAGCTGTAGTTTTGGAATCAGTCAAACTGAGTTCAAATCCTAGTCTCATTACTCTTCAATTGTATAACCTTGCTCAGGTTACTTAACCTCTCCAACCTTTGATGTTCTTATCTTTAAAATAGAGATATATCATCTGTCTCTTATGGTTCTTGTGATGATTGAAGGAATTACCTCATTCTATGCTTATATATAGCAGTTACTCAAAAACGCTCACCTTTGCTTTGGTTTGCTGGAGAGAGAAGATAAACAAAAATGCCCAGTGCTGCATGGGGACCTAAATCAAAGGGGAAAGAACTAATTCCTCTAGGAGATATGCATCAATAGCAGTCACTTTTGATTTAAGTATTTTCCTGTAAATCTTTACCTAGTTTGTGTGCTTTAGAGACTGAGTGGTTAAAGTTGGCATGGGGTGTGAGTCTGATGGATTACGCCCAATTTTGTTTCACAATCTTTACATCCACCAGTTGTGAGATGTAGATAGCATTTTACTCAGAGGAATGCAAAACTATGGGAAAATCACAGCCTTGACACTTTGCACGAACATAGACATTATTTCTTACTTTCATTTAAAATACCAATGCATGATTTTTTTTTACCTGAGGTTTTGAGATAGCTTAAAAATTTTCAAAAGGTATTAAATCAATTTTGCTTTTGAGGCAGAATAATGTAAAAGCTTTTTTTCCCCCCACTTTTGATTAATGAAATTGGCTGCCATTGACAATGAGTGTCAGAGTTGCTATGTTTTTAAAAGTGTGTCTATGGTTACTTTAATACATTTGTTTATGTTGAAAGTTTCCTTTTCATATTCGAAGATGCTGATGGTGTTCTTTATCTAGCCTAGGGTTCAGAATAGAGTAGAAACAATTTATTTTTCATTATTCATTTATACATCCAACAGATATTTATTGAAACTTTTTTTGTGAGGAGGACAGGCTTTGTGCTTCTACATGATGTAGGTCTTGAGCATAAAGACCCAGATACTGCTTTTAAGGGCTATGGGTCCAAAAAACAAACACCAATACCAAGCAAAACAATATTTATATAGAAGCAGCAATGTATACTAAAACGAACATGGCTTTAATGTCAAACAAATCTGGCTTAAATATTGTCTCTGCCATGTACCAGTTGTATGCTCTTGAGCAAAGAATAATCCTCCATAGTTAAAAATACCTCCCTTGCAGGGTGCAAATGAGGATGATCAGTAATGCATGTAAAGGGCTTCGCAAGAGCCTGACACATAGTGGGTACAGGCATAAGAAAATCACTATTACACTTAATACAATAATGTTATTGGTTAGTCACAACAGGCAATATTATGATTATTCACATTTTAAATGTAGTTGCCAAGATTCAAGATAGTTTAAAAAAAAAAAAAAACTTGTCTAAAGCTGCATAGTTTCCAAACAGCAGTGCCTAGATTCAAAGAAAGCCCTGTCTTCAGACTCAAAACCTGAACTTCATCCACTTTGACTCATCCCACATACTATGCCATGGGTTGTATTTTAAATGTTTCCTATTAGTGGCTTATATCAGTACATGTGATTTGGAGGACGTGATAGAAAATATTTCAGGAGTATTGAATATCTGCTATCCCAAATTTTTCCACAAAGTAAAAGAAATAAAACATAATGTAAGAAGGAGGGTCCTATACTTGATTTGAGATGATAATAAACATTTATGGCTAAGTTTGATGAATAACTACCTGATACATTATTGACAATTGATGATTGATGTATATTTATTGAATTAAATGGCAAGAATGACCACTAGAAGTCTATTTGGATGACCTCTGAATAGCTTCTCCAGAAAATTCATTCTGAAAGTAAAGAGATCTCTGGACTGAAATTAATTTGCAAAGAAAGACTTAGCTGTCTGGAATTGGGGAATTATCAATACACAGAGACTGTGAGACCTGGTAGAGTAGAATGAATGCTCAGCATAAATTTCATTGTTTGTGAGCATATGTTGCACAACTCCTGTGTATTCACGGGAATATTTGATGGGAAGACTTTGAAGGAGGGAGTTCAACTTGTGGGGAAAGAAATCAGTAAACTTGGGAATTACAAAAAATGTAATTCCATATGAATTTCCAGGTTATGTTGTCTGGGAATATTTGTATGATAGACATTGTTACAAAAAAATAGTCCATCTGGGCATATTGCCCATGCCATAGTATTTTGGGGCCTGATTGCAGTAGATTCAGTGCAGCAACTTATCTTGGACAGCAACTGAGCTACATTGTTGTTGATAACCACTCATTGTTTCCTCCGCTTGCAAGTTCTCGGACCGTAATATCTTCTCATGCGCCAGTAGTCACCTGTCCAAATCTTGTTCATTCCTCAAGGCCCAGAAGTAAATGCATTCTTTGCCATGACATTTTGATAATGTCCCAATCTGGAAAAGACAGCATGGTAGAGTGGAAAGAAAAGCCATGTTGGAGTCATTAAATCAGGATAGGGTTTGCATTTTAGTCATTACTTAAAAGTCCCTTTATCTCTCCAGTGTTTGTTTTTCTTTTTGAAAAGTAGAATGAGAAGGCCATCCTTCTTCACAGTGTTTTTATGAAAGTCAAATGAGATGGTTTTTGAGAAAGTGTTTATGGTTTTAAAATTACAGCATTATGGAAGCTTGACAGCTGATGGAAAGAGTATGAGATTTTGATGTCAGACAAAGACAGAATAGTTACAGGTTTTTAATTTACTTGTGATCTTAATTGACTTAACTATTTTTTATGAGTGGGAAGGGGGTGGGTCAACATTTTTGAATCTAAGTTTTTATGTAAAATAAAGAAAAACATGCTACCTACTTTTTAGAGTGGAGGCAGATTATAAATTAGATAATATATTTAAAATATATGCTTCATAGGGGATACTCAGTAAATGTTACTTTTGTCCTTTTTGGAAGGAATCTGTTTCTCTTTTTAATATCCTGCCTTTTAATCTCTTTTATGCCTTCTATTTTAATTATTCATGTATTTTTCTCACAACCTCTACAAGACTAAGATATCTGAGAACAAGGAGTATGACTTATTTATGTTTGCAGCCCTAGCATCCTAGAAAGGATTCTGAGCTTAATAAAACTCAATACATTTTTATTGAGTAACTAAATGCAATAATTAGTAGGAAAGTCATATTCCTTGCCTGAGATATCTTAAAAGAAGTGACGGCCATTAGAGTAGTTAGTTGAAGAGTTGGCATAAGAGGAGATATAGCAATTAAAGATAAAGTATGGAAGCACTGAAGTGGAAACCACATGCTAACTGTGAGACTCACACAGCTGCTTGGAGGAGCACATGCAGCACACAGAAAAGCCAAAGGCAAGGTATATCTTACACTTTGTGATTCAAAGATTAATTGCATGAGTACAGTCATGTAAAAGAACTTTGGGCTTTTTAGGGACTAAAATGTGTATATAACAGGAAAAAAAAAAAAACCTTCAAATAACCTAAATGTCAGTTTGCTTCCCCTTGTGGCCCACTTAAGTATATTTGAGAAAGAAGAGATCTACTGGACATGCACAGCTAATTTTTTCATGAGGGAGTTCATCCTCAGCATCATGTGCTTCTGCATGCTACTCCAGGTCTGGGTTGGACCAGAAGGTTAATCACCCAAAACATCTGGGCACAGTTCCCTCTGTGGAAAACTGGGTCTTAAGAATTGGCCTATGTCCTTGCGATAGTTTGCTCAGAATGATGGTTTCCAGCTTTATCCATATCCCTACAAAGGACATGGTGTATTCCATGGTGTATATGTGCCACATTTTCTTGATCCAGTCTATCACTGATGGGCATTTGGGTTGGTTCCAAGTCTTTGCTATTGTGAATGGTGCCACAGTAAGCATACATGTGCATGTGTCTTTATAGCAGCATGATTTATAATCCTTTGGGTATATACCCAGTAATAGGATGGCTGGGTCAAATGGTATTTCTAGATCTAGATCCTTGAGGAACCACCACACCATTCCCACTTATAGGTGGGAACTGAACAATGAGAACACTTGGACACAGGGTGGGGAACACCACACACCGGGATGTGGGGTTGGGGGAGGGGGGACGGATAGCATTAGGAGATATACCTAATGTAAATGACGAGTTAATGGGTGCAGCACACCAACATGGCACATGTATACATATGTAACAAACCTGCACGTTGTGCACATGTACCCTAGAACTTAAAATATATTAAAAAAAAAAAAAAAAAAAGAATTGGCCTCAGCAGAGGAGCAAGTGTGGGGCCAAATCCTCCTCTCTGTATTGACCTGTTCCCTTTATTTTCTACAATACCACCTGCTCCCCTCCAGGCTGCATGTACTTAGCTTATTGGCAACTACTAAAAGTTGGGATAATCAGAAAAAATTTCCACTTAGAAAACAAAACTGATAGAAATATGTTCAGTATAACTTTTCCCCATAATTCAGAGAAAAGAAAACTAAGAAATTAAATCTCCACAGGTTATACTCAGTTTCTAACCTTGATCCTCTTTCTTCACATTTAGACCTTTCTGAAATTCCCTCCTAATCTGTGCTATTCAAGATATCTATTACTGTGTATCAAACTACCCCAAAACGTAGTGACTTAAAATAATATTTACTTTGTTCACAATTTTGCAGGTCAGGAATTTAGGAAGGACTCAACTGTGAGGTTTGTCTCTGATCCATGCAGCATCAGCTGAGGATGGAGACCTCACTTCCAAGCTGAGTTCTTCATTCAACATCTGTAATCTTTATTTTCTCTCTCTCTCCACATGCATCTCATTTTCCAGGACCTGTCCACATGGCTTCCCTGGGCTTTCTTCATAGCATGGCAGTCTCAGGGAAGTCAGCTTCTTTCCCCAGAGCTAGTGTTCCAGGGGACAGGAATAAGAAGCTGCTAGCTCTTAAGATCTGGACTCAGAAACCTGTGTGCCATCACTTCTGCCATAACCTGCTAGTTATGTAAATCATAGAGGCATTCCAGAGCCAAGTCTTTGCTTAGACCCCGTCACTAGATGAAAGGAGGGTCAAAGAGTTGAGAGCCTTTTAAATCCACACATTTGCAGTTTTATCTTCTGGAAGTCCTAAACTGTTCCCACAAAGTCCCTAGGAGTCACATCTCCTTCCCTGCTTTCCTGGTGGTACATTTAGCAAAGTCTGAGTTATTCATTCAAGTCAGGTCATGAGTTATAAACTTGCCTTTTTATTCTCCTCATTATCCTACAGGTAAATATTGATATGGACACAGAGGTATGCCTTTCCAAGGCATACACTAATTCTCTAAAACAGTGCAATTTAAATCTATAAAAAGGAAGAAATATTCTCCTAAACTCCTCCCTCATTTACAAGGCTATTTTTTCATAGTGGAATTACTATTTCCCATTTTCATATTAAACAATCTTCATTACTTTTCTTAATCCTGTCTTCATTCTTTATCCCCAATTCGCCTGTACTTTCATATTATAATATCTCAGTCTGGGAATAAAAAATCAGACCTTTGATAAATCAAATATATCTTAATATCCAAGCCTTTAGAAAAAAAATAACAAAAAGGTAATGGACCAAATAAAGCCTTTGAAATTGCTGTCAAAAAGGTTTAATTAGATGAAGGGATAAAGACATCTTGTGCCTGCATTTTGAGAGGAAAAGGCATGATTGGTCCTTTTAGTTATATAAAGCATATTTTTATGTTACTAACATCTTGTGTCTGTAAAAGTGAAGTAATACATGCATCAGAACTCAAAAAGACCTTGGGAATATCTGGCTCAGTGTTTTTCAAACTTTTTTAAAATCAGCATAATTATTCCTCCCAAATGTGTATTTAAATGAAATAAAATTGGTTCCAAATGTGTAAAATATATAAAGGAAGGGCCACTACAGTTTAAGTTGAATATAGTTGAGGTGCTGGTGGGCCGGGCACGGTGGCTCACGCCTGTAATCCCAGCACTTTGGGAGGCCGAGGCGGGCGGATCACGAGGTCAGGAGATCGAGACCATCCTGGCTAACATGGTGAAACCCTGTCTCTACTAAAAATACAAAAAATTAGCCAGGCATGGTGGCAGACGCCTGTAGTCCCAGCTACTTGGGAGGCTGAGTCAGGAGAATGGCGTGAACCCAGGAGGTGGAGCTTGCAGTGAGCCCAGACGGCGCCATTGTATTCCAGCCTGGGCGACAGAGCGAGACTCCGTCTAAAAAAAAAAAAAAAAAAAACTTGAGGTGCTGGTACCCTAGCCATCATTCTACTTTTTCACCTTCCTTTTCTCCCCCAAGGTTGCCTCTGGGTAGTTTTTAAGAAAACTTAAAATTCAGTGTAACATAACCCAGTCCCTCATAATATGGAAGAATCTGAGGTCCATTTTGACTAGATGATTGGCCCATGGCTAGTTAATAGTAATAATAATAATAAGTACTCATGGCTAACATATATCAAGGAATGACCCAGGCCTAGGTGCTATTCTAAGCATTTGTCATGGTTCAAAGCATCTAACCTCCACATCAACTCTGTGGTGTGGACCCTCTAATTATCCTAATTTTATAGAAGAGGAAACTGAAGTCAGTGAGCTGAGGTAATTTGAAGCAAATCTCAGACTAGACCTGAGTCTCCTTAACCTCCAGGACACTGTTCTTGTCACCTACGTTTCTGCCTCTCACAGCAGACACCTTCAGAACCACTCTATAATGAAAACTGAATTTTAGCATTAACAGAAGCATACAATGCATTATTAGTCCTCTGTTTTCTTAGGTTCTTTCCAGGGATTTAACAAATCATTTAGAGGCCAGAGACGCTTACATCTTTGACATTCCACAAGCCCGCAGGACCTAACACAACCTTCAGTCTGCTGTCGGTCACACACTTCAGTACCTGAGAGGTTGCCTCAAACGTGGCCATTACTGGGAATCTGGGGATGTGAAAATCACCAAGATATGGAGGAAACGAAGGTGAAGAGAAGAACTGGAAAAGCCTTTCCAGTATCCATGTGCAGAATTAGATTTGTGTACCACCTGTGACAACTGGAAAAAATCTCATCTTTTCCTTTTTCTATTTCTCTAGGGTAGAGAGACTCTGTCTACAAATATATCTTGAGGTTCTTGTGAATTTGAGGACTTGCATACATATTTGTTGAATTAGTGGACAAATTGGCAGCATTATCTCTTTCTCTAATTAACCAAGTGACTGAGGCCAAACAGCTCTCCCGGTTCCTCCCTCCCCAGCCTGCTTTGCTTTTAATGACACAAGGGCCAGCTGCAGAGTGATGGGGAGAGTCATCTGCAAATTAGCAGTTGAGGGATAGAGGAGAGGCCCAGGACGTCTGAGTGACCTATCAATTGGATAATCCACTTGTGGTTAATTGAGAATGAGATTCAATTAACACATTTTGTATACTGTTCATCTGAAAATTTTAATAAATTTAAAATCATGAATAAATTATTCAGTTCTGATGCATGGTACATGAATATGTGTCTAGGTGAGTGAATTTGTTTAATTTGGGTTAGCATAAGTAAGAGGTATTAACTTTCTTATCTGAGATCCGATGGGTGGCTGGGAAGAAGATGATAATTGAAAGGCTAAGCTCAGTGAAGCCATGAAGAATACTCTAATTTAATTTAGAACAGAAGGTTCAGATCTTGTGAATTCTGACACATGCATGTATGGAAAGAAGGAAACACACTTTTAAAATACTACTATTTTAGGTGGCATGAAGTCTTTAGCTCAAACTTTTAGACCCAATTTAGTTAGATGTATAAATGATGATTCTATCTCCTAGGATGGCCTATAAAAGTGAATATTTGTTCAACATTTTAAGATCGTCAAATTGAAAGTGCTGTGTAAATACTGGGCCAGATTAGCTCGCCATGTGTCTCCCTGTGTGCACAGAACTTTCACTGACTTCAACGGGTGGAATGTGGTGGGAGAATCTGGCTCATTATTAGTTTTCATATTTTGATTTGATCAACTGTTGTCAATTGCAGACATTGGTAATTACCCACAGGAAAGGAGAGGAGGGGGAGAAAAACTTGCTATCATAATATTTATCTTATCAGTTATGGTATTTTCCTATATCAAAAAAAATATTGTGGTGAATTGTGTAACACAGCAAGTGCTGATTTTACAGCACCCTTGACTTGAGTGTATTTTTATACAGATTTTTTAAATTTCTCAAATAAAATCCACATGCTTATAAAGTAGTGCTGCTTCACTTATCGCTGTGCCCTGTTAATCTTCCTTTAACCCTTCTCCCAATTCAGATATGCCCCTCAGATTCTATCCCCCATTAATACCATAGTCTAGGCAATTGCTGTCTGAACAGTTTCTGTGACGAAGAAAGTGTTTTATATCTGCACTGTCCAATGCAGTATACAATAGCCACATGTGGCTACTGAGCACTTGGAATATGGTAAGTGTGACTATGAAACTGAATTCCTAATTTTATTTTAATAAATTTAAAATTAAATACTCACATGTAGCTGTTGGCTGCCATATTTCCAGCCAGTGCAAACTCATGCCTTAATTATTGTGACATCCTATTGACTACTCTTCTTACTGCAGGACATTTGTCTTCAATTTCTCTTATGTACCACCAAATTAATGATCTTTAAATTCTGCTTACATCATGAAATTCCCTACTTAGAAACCTATGGTGATGTCACATATTCTGTCTACTACAGTAACCTACAGAGCACAATGTGCCCCAAATCTGGCTGCCCATTAGGATCACTTGGGGACACAATGTAGAGTACATGATTCATTAGGTTCCTGATGGAGCCTGGGAAGCTGATTCTCAGCCAACTTTAAGAATACCACTCTAGTATCTCCACTTTTCTACATATTCATTGTTGCCACTCTAGTTAAATTAATAATCATGCCTTACCTGGAATCCCGTAATGTTCTTCTAACTTTTATCCCAATCTCTTTTCTTGCTATTCCTTCCTGCTCTCACCCACGATCATTCTCCAAATAACAGCTTAAGTGATCTTCCTAGTAGTTCAAATAGAATACATTATTCTGACAGTTCAAACTCTCTAAAGGCTTCTCATTACCTATAGAATAAAATGCATTTTCCCCCAATGCTCTTGGTCTACAACAGCCTACATAGTATTCTTTCCACCTGCCACTTAAACCTCATTATTTTTTTAAACTTGCTTTCTCTTGCTTACTGTTGGTATATTCCTTGTTTGAATACATCAAGATTTTTCCCATCTCAGTGTCTTTGACTTGCTGTTTTCTCTTCTTGGACCATCCTTCCTTGGGGACTTCGAAAGTTTAACACCTTCTTATTCTTAACATCTCAGCTCTGATAACACTCCAGAAAAATGATTCCTTTTCCACACTATCTGTTGTCTCCGTCCATCTCAGTTACCCTCTATACACTCTCTTTTTATGTCCATAAGTACTTAATAATTTTCAGTTATCAAAAATTATGTTTCATTAGTTTACATGTCTATTACCTCCTATGATTAGGAGATAGGTTCTACAAGAGCAAGGATTTTCTCTCTCTTGTCTTAATGCTGTTTTCTAAATCACAGTCATCTTCTTGGTTTATATTGGCCTTAACCCTTCCTTCAAACGCAGTAGTTTACAAAATGAAGTTTTAAGACCAGCAACATTAGCATTACATGGAAATATATCAAAATGCAGTTCTGTAGCTCTACCCCAGACTTTGTGAATCAGAAACTCTGGGGATGGGGCCTGGCAATCTGTACATTAGCAGGCCCCTTGAATGCTTTTGATGCGTGTTGAAGTTTGTGAATGGCTGCTTAAACACATACCATCTACTACCTTTTTCTTTCTTTTTTGAGACAGGGTCTCGCTTTGTCACCCAGGCCTTTTTCTATAACTCAATATAATAAGATAATAAATGTAAGAGTTTATGATCCGTTTCTCTGAACGTTCCCCTCATACTTCCTTTATCTTTCTATGTGTTACATTCTGGGAATATAGCACAACTATAAATCTTTCCACTCACTTATTTATTCTTCAGTTGTGCCTCTTCTGTCATTCTGTGGATGCGTCTTCATCTGTGGAGTCCTGATGAATGAAAAGTCCTGATCATTATTTCAAAACATTTGAATCTAGTGGTTAAGCCTACATAAACTCAGCAAAACCTAGATTCAGAGTCAGCTCAACTACAGATTAGGTTGACAAAACTCTCATTACTAATGCCTGACAGAAGAAGGGTATGCTCTTTACTGGGAGTAAATCTTATTTCTTTAATCTCTACTTGGCTTTATTTTTTAATCACAAAATGCCTGTATACAATGAAAAGTTATGAGACACACAAAGAAGCAGGAAAATGTGACCCATGAAAGAGAGAAAATAGTTCATAACAGCATGTCCAGAGATGGACCAGATAGTGTAATTAACTATCAGATGGAACGTTAATTAACTAATTAACTAATTAACAGATGGAAATATTAAGAAAGTATGAGTATATGCATTAAGATCTAGTGAAGAAGTTAGACATCGTATCAGAAGAAATAGGTAATTTCATGAGAGAAATAAAAATATAAAAATTGAAATACATACACACATCTGAAATGAATCACACCTTGATGGTCTTAACAGCAGACTGGGCACAATAGAGGAAAGAATTAGTGAATTTGAAGATAAGTCACTACAAAATTTTAAATGAACATAAAATAGAAAAAAATAAAAGGAATAAAGCATCCAAAATTTGTACCTGGAGTTTTAAAAGAAGAGAAGTTCAATAATGGCAGAAGAAATATTTTAAGATATAACAGCTGAGATTTTTCCATAATTAATAAAGATCAACCCACAGATTCAAGAAGTTTAATAAATCCCAAACATGAGAAATACAAAGGAAGTCATACATAGGCCCATTATAGTCAGACTCCTAAAAACCAAACATAAAAGGAAAAATTAAAGAGCAACTAGAGAAGAAAAAGCAAAATGATACCAGTGACAGCTGGCTTCTTATCACAAGCAATGGAGACCAGAAGAAAATGAAATAGAATCTTTAAAGTGTTAAAAAATAATTGTCAGCACAAAATTCTAGATTCAGTAAAAATATCCTTCAAAAATGAAGATGGGATAAGTAGATTTTTCAGACAGACAGAAGCTGAAAGAAAATTTTCAACAGATTTTCTCCACATGAAATGGTAAAGAAAGTTTTTCTAGCTACAGGGAAATGATGTAAGATGGAAGACTACACTTGCGGGAAGAAATAAAAAGCATAGAAATGGTAAATATGTGGTTATATATAAAATATCTTTTAATTGCTATTATTTTTTTATGTCGGCATACTTTTAATTTACTTAAATTATTTACTAATTAAGGCAAAAAATAATGTGTCTTAGAGACTATAGCATTGCTAAAACATATGACAAAACAAACAAATTTGGAAGGAAAAATAAATTCAGTTATAATGTTATAATGTTTTTATATTTCCTTAAGAATTATATTGCTTGAAGGAAGAATGTAAAAAGATAAAGTATATATCGTAATCTCTAAAGGAACACTGAAAAAGTAACACAGAGTATTACAGCTTTAAAGTCAATTGAGGACATAAAATGGAATGTTAAAAATGCTGATCCGCCTGTAATAAGGGGAGAAAAGAAGAACGACAGAATAAATACCAGATAAGACAAATAGAAAACACATATAATAATGAAAGGCATTAAGTTAGCAGTATTACATTAAGTATATGAGAATTAAACACCGCAAGTAAATAAGACAAACTGTTGAATTTTTGAAAACAAAAACAACTCTATGCTATGAATAAAAAATAATCTTTATATATAAAGATACCTCCACGTTAGAAGTAGAGGATTTGAAAAGTTATGCTATATACTCATTACAAATGAGGAAGCTTAAACAAAAGTAATCTTAAGATGAAGAGGCTTAGAAGTAAAGATTAGAATTTCATTAAAAGGTCAAATTATTAAGCAGACGTAACCATCTTTAATGTGTATGTACCTAGTAGTAACAGAGCTTTAACATTCAGGTAGCAGAACTTGATAAAACTCAAGCTACAGATAGAAAAAATCCACAAAAATAATTAGATATTTAGCACTGTCTATTACTAATTATTGAAATAAGCAGTTACAAAAAAGTTAGCTTATACCATATAAACTATTTCAATTGACTTGACTTAGTTTCTATTTTATAGAACACAGTACCCCCAAATTTCAGAGTACTTATTCATCAGTATGACATATGCAACATTCACTAAGATAGAATATATGCTGAGTAATAAAATGAGTTACAATATGTATCAAAGTCTTAAAATCATATGTAGTTATTCCTTGACCAGTATGAAATTAAGTTAGCAATCAATAAATGGTGAGTTATCTGGAAACTCAAATATTTTCAGTTTGGCAAAGATACATTCAAATAATCCACAGATTAAAGAAGAAATTATAAGGAAAATAAAAAATATTTAAAAATATTTAAAAATGAATTATAATGAAAAACAACACATAAAACTGTGTGGATGCTGCTACTGTTAAACCATTACTTAGAGAAATATTTATAGGTTTTGCATTTATAGGTTTAAATGTACATATTTTAAAAGAAGAAAGGTCTAAAATTAACAACATAAATGTTGACCTAGGTCTCTAGAAAATAAGAGGAAATTAAACCCAAAGTAAGTAGAAAAAAGAAAATATCAAAAATAAAAGCAGAAATGCATGAAATATAAATGGATGAGCACACTTCACTACTTCTATTTAACATTGAATTAGAAATCCTAGCCATTACTTGTCTTGTTCTTTATAGACATTAGTAAAATTGATAAACCTGTGGTAAGAATGACCAGAACAAAACAGAAAATACCCACATAAGAAAAAAGAGAGACATCACTACAGACTCTACAACTTATTACAACTGAATCAAGAAGAAGTAGAAAATCTGAAGAGTTTAATATGTATTAAAGAAATTGAATTAGTAACTCAAAATCTTCACACAAAGAAAACCCCAGGACCAGATATGTTTATGTTTTAATTCTATCAAATATTTAGGAAATATATAACCTAGGCTTTACAAAATTTTGTCAGAAAATAGACTAGGCAGCAGTACTTCCCACCTTAATTTATGAGGTTAGTACTACTGTAACACTAGAACCTGACAAAGCTATTATGAAAAAAGAAAATTTAAGTCTAGTATCTCTCATGATTATAGATGCAAAAATGTTTAACAAAATATTGGCAAACTGAATCCAGCAATATATAAATGGATGATACATTATGCCCAAGTAAGTGTTACTTGGAGAATGCAGAGTTGGTTTAACATTTTTTAAAAAGTCAATCAATGTAATTTGCCACATTATTGGAATAAATCAGGAACATTGTTTGATTATCTCAATAGATACAGAAAGAATTTGACCAAATTCAACACTCTTTCATAACATTAAGACTCAGCAAATGAAAAATAGAAGGAAACATCGTAAATTTGATAAAGAACATCTATTAAAAATCTTTCACATGGTTTTATTTTTAATAATGAAACAGTAAATTTTGTCCCCTAAATTGGGATCAAGACAAGAATATATGCTTTCACTGCTCCTGTTTAACATTAAATTAAAAAGTTCTAGCCACAACAACAAGGCAAGAAAAAGAAATAAAATGCCCCAAAATTAGAAAGAAAGAAGTAAACTGCTGTTATTTAGAGACAACATGATTGTTTACATAGAAAATCCAAAAGAACTAACCAAAAAAGTACTAATAACTGAATCTAACATGATTGCAATATAGAAGTTAATATAAGAAAAGTTTCTTTCTATATACAAGCAATGAAAAATTGGTAAGTTAAACTAAAATAACATTTATAATAGTAGCACAACACATTGAATACAGAGTAATAGGTAGAGTGAAAGGTGTGGGGCTTGGAAATTATGAAACATTGAATGGAGACATTAAAGAAAACAACAAATAAATAGAGATATATGCCATGCTTGTGGATTCAAAGATTTAATATTACTAAGATATCCGTTCTGTTCAAATTAAGCTTGAGATTCAAAGCAAGCTTACTTAAAATCCTGATAGGTTTTTCTCCCTAGAAACTAGCAATTAATTTCCAAATGTATACGGAAATGTAGAGAATCTAGACTACACAAAACAATCTTGGAAAAAAGATTACAATAGCAAACTTTACATTAACTGTTTTCTAGATTTACTCTATTTACTATAAAGCCACAGTCTTAAAGATTGTGATATTGCCTACTTGGATAAACAGGTAGAGTCCAGAAATGGACTTATGCACAGTTGATTGATTGTTGACCAAGGTACAAGGGCTCGTGTCTAGAATATACAAAAGATCTCTAAAAATTGACAATAAAAAGACAAACAATGCAATTAGTAAATGGAAATTACTCTTGGACATTTTACAAAAGAAGATATAAGAATCTCTGATAAGCTTATGAAAATGTGCTCAACACCATCGCTCATCATATAAATGCAAATTTAAGCCACACGATACCCACTAGAATGGTTAAAATAAAAATGACTGACAACACCAAATGTTCGTTAGGATGTAGGGCAAACAGAAATCTAATACATTGCTTGTTGGCGTGTCAAATGGTACAAACACTTTTGAGAACTGTTTGGCATTTTTTTACAGGGTTAAACTTTCATCTACCCTCTGTGATAGCAATTCCATTCTTACCAAAAACACTTGTACAAGAATGTTTATAGGTGCTTTATTCATAATAGGCTTGAACTGACAATAAGCCAAACATTCTTCAACAGGAGAATGGGTCAATAATATGTGTTATAATTATATGATGGAATACTATTTGTTAACTAAAAATGCACAAGCTAATTGTGTATACAACATAGACACAAATGTACTAGGTTGATTTAAAGAATATATACATTATTATTTCATTTATATAAAATGAAGAAAGACGAAATTATTCTGTGGTGATTGAGATCAGAAACTTGTTGCCTATGATAGAGAAATTGAGTGAATGGGCAAGAGAGAATTTTCTGGAGTGATATAAATGTTTTAAATTTTATTTTGGAGTGTTAGTCACACAAATGTACACAATTATCGACATTTATCAAACTAAACTGTTAATACCTAGACATTTATTTATGTAAGTTATACTTCAATTTAAAAAATATTATTTTGGGGTCTCCTGTTTGCTCTGTTGTTTCCTCAGTTATTTGTTCTCATTCTTAGTTCAGCCCTTTTATTTCATGGAGTTGGTTTTCTTAAAATGTTTCACAATTCTTGATCAGATGTCACCTTTGAATCAGTAAGTCCCAATGCATCTGTCTGTAGATGTGACTCCATTTACTGTAGACTACATAATTGTAGGACAATGGTAAACATGCTATTGGTGGATTATACTAGTTTATTTCCTAGACATTGACACTCCCTTTTCCTCATGACACTGGACATTCTGCACAGCCCCTTTGGGCCATATTCACACGCTTAATGCTGCAGCATTCCAAAGATCTCTGTTGTTGCTTCTGTGCATATGTGTGTGTGCGTGTGTGTGGTGTTGGGGGCAGGGAGCAATTGATTAATCTGCTAAATTTCTTCAAATGTTTCTAACATTACAGATCACTCTGATGGTTGCCTCAGTTTTCTGAGTGTGGAACAACTTTGAAGCCCCTTCTACCTTTTGTGGCAGTTCTTTTTCTGTGCATATTTATTCCAATTGCTTTCTATTTGGGAAAGATTTCTTAAAATTTTTGACATAAATTTAACTCTCTCATGGTTTCCAGTGCTATAATAAATTTACAATTTAGGAAAAGGGGTATGTTTTCTTCATTTGTGGACATTTGAGTTGGGACTTAGAGATAAATACATTGGCTATATTTGCTATCTTAATCCAATTTCCCAAGTCAGTTTTAATTAGCAGCTGTGCTTACAGCTTTACATACTGATACGTGTGGTAACTCTCATTATCACTTTCATGTGCCCCGTATAATAGTATATGGACCTGGCAGTGGCTTGGACTCTTGCTATTTGTAAAATAAATATTCACAAGTTCACAAAATTAAATATGGATTGATCTGTAACGTACAAGCAGTTTTGAAGAAGGAGAATATTCCTTCAACATGCTTGGGTTAGCAAGAAATGAGATTGATACTTTAGAATCTCCGGCTAAAGATTCAACTCTATAGACAGGGAGCCCCAAACTGACACTGTAGGAGAGCCCTACTCAACATTGCCTAAAATCTCCCTAAGCACCTAGCCCCTGACTGTTTATCATTGTAATGTTGACCTAACACTTTAGGAGGCTGTGTCTGTAAATGAAGGATGTGTTTGTGCACTAAAGTCAAGTGCTATTTGCTGAGGATAGTGTGACTTCCATTTGACTTTCTTTCTGGTAAAAGCAGATGGAAAAGGTTTTCTTTCGTTGTTTGCTTTCGCATTAAAAACAAATACTTACTGCCAAAAACAAGGATTGAAGTACTGCAGTTCCCCCTCACAGCTGTTGTTTAGAGGTGGTCCAAAACTCTTCAAAGAACATTAGGTAGTACAAATCCATAGGAGGCCAGTAGTGAAAATAGCATTTGCTGGCTTTTATTTTTTTGCCCACTGTTACAGGTCATTTGTAACACCTAGGGCAGATATGATATAGAATTTACAAATGCATGAAGAGGACAATTTTATTGACAAATTTTCCATGTTACAAAGCAGGAAACTCAGTGAAGCACAGAGTAATTAGGCGACTTAGATTTATTTTGAAAAGAATGTAGAAAAGATTTTATGAAAATCTGAGGTCTTTACAATGTTGTTTGAAGGAAGACTACACTTTTGTTATTATAATAAATTGGCAATAAATCAATCATTTTTACCAAATGGAATTTTGGTGCTGTAGTTACAATTTGCAAGAAGTACTTTAACCAAACAGACATGTCTGACATTATTATTAAAATAAATATTTATTGTAAAACAATTTAAAAATCCCTATTTCTACAATTCAGAGGTCAACATCATAAATATTTTAGAGTTTTCCTGTCTAGATTTACTGCTATATTGTAAAAATCATATACTTTTATCAAGAGATTTTATTTTTACTTAACAGTCTATCTTTAAAAATAGTTTTAATAGATAAGATGTGTATTAATAAGGGTGGAAGTTTATTCCATCTACTGGACAATTTTATTTTTTCTTTCTAATTACAAATTACAGTGTAATCAATACCTTTGCAAATAAATCTATGGGTGAATAATCTGGTTATTTCCTAGAAGTTGGTTCTGAGGAGAATGAACTGAATCAAAAAGAGGTTGTATCCAGAATCAAGCTGTAGCTTCCATCTCCCAAATTATTTCTAGTATTCTGCTGATCTGAGGAGCTGAGTCAATATTTCCTTATTCTCTCATTAATCTTAACAGCATTCCCCAGGAAGCTGAAGAGGATGACCATTCTTCCATGAGAAATATATGAATAGTTGTGCTTCCTTACCAAAAATGTCTAAATAAACTCCTAAAATCCATTGTGTGATTTGAATATTTTTTAAAGCTCCTAATAACTGTAATTAAGTTGTTTCTGGAAATCTGGCTCTAACTTATACTCCCACCAAAGTTATTGTAACCATTATTGAATATTATTTTTTCTTTAGAATTTCTGGCCATTTGACATCAAAAAATGGCATTTGAATTCTCATTTTCACTTGCATATATTTGTTTATAAAAAATTACCAGCCATTTGTATTTCCTCTTTTGTAAAATATACATCTGTGTGCTTTATCCATGTAGGCTTTAAATGGTTAATCTTTTATTTATATAGATAAATTAAAAGCATGTACAAATTGACATTAAGAGCATCACCATGTTTATTTAAAATGTTATAATTTGATGTATTTTACAATTTTCTTTGATATTGTTTTGTAAAATACAAATATTTATATATATATTTATGATGTATATTAATCTTTTTTTGATTCTTTCCAATCTTATACAGCATTTTGAATTATTATTATTATTTTTTATTATACTTTAAGTTCTAGGGTACATGTTCACAACATGCAGGTTTGTTACATATATATACATGTGCCATGTTGGTGTGCTGCACCCATTAACTCGTCATTTACATTAGGTATTTCTCCTAATGCTATCCCTCCCCCTTCCCCCCACCCCACAACAGGCCCCAGTGTGTGATGTTCTCCTTCCTGTGTCCAAGTGTTCTCATTGTTCAGTTCCCACCTGTGAGTGAGAACATGCAGTGTTTAGCATTTTGAATGATTCAACTTTAAATCTATTCTATTCTATAGATATGGCTGATGTCAGTTAAAGTTTTGTGCATTTTAGTAGGCCAAATACATTCAGATGCACAGATTTAATTTTGATTTCTAGCTGCTTCCTTCAAAGAGTGTCCCATTATATATTCTGTTATTTACAATTAACTATCTTCAAGTAAAATTGTAAAATATGCAATTATCATTAGGTAGTTATTAATGATCTACACGCAATTGTTAAAGACTTGTTAAGACTCCTTTTTCTTCCTCTAGTTTCAGCCCCAGAATTTTGTAACATCCAAAGATAGGCCAACCCCAGATCACTTTTATCTTAGGACTCTCAAAACATGAAGTTACTTAATTTGAAGTTACCAAGCTAAGTTCAGCAAACAGTTTTGAAGGACAGGTTCTGATGACTTGGAATTCTTGGTGCTGAGTTGTTTTTTGCCCAGAGTCAGTGCAATGCTATCCATTCTGCATTTCAAGTAAACGGTAGTCCAGTTGTGCTCATGGATCTGTCATCAAAGGCAGCTCAGATTTCAACTTTAACTTGTCTAAATATAGTCTTACTCTGAGTGACAAGATCCTGGTAAGTGGCATTCTCTGCCATCCTCTTTGATATTGTTTCTAGTAGGATGACTCATGGCTCTGCTTTGCCCTAGAAAATGTTTAATTACGCTAGGGGCTTTTCATTGAGTAAAAACATCATTGATGGATCAGCTGCCACCCTGACAAGTTGGATTGTTATTCTGCTGCCTGAAGGTCACACAACATTTACTTTTGTAATACTGACCATCTGAAGGGAATTTCAGCTGGATTTCTAGACAGTCTGATGCCGTCAGGTGGAAAGACCATAGAAAGTTCAGAAATATAGACACATTTGGGTGTCTTAGTGAGATTCCATAAAGCTTTGAATGTTAAAAAGCTTAGATTTTTTTTGTTATAAACTTTTCAGAGGGAATAAAAAATAATTCTACCTCTTTGGGTTTTATACTTTATTCTAACAAAAGCACACACATATATAGTTTTGATATGAAACTTACTTGATGATATGTTTAGCAATTTAATTACAACACTTTCAAACATAGGTCTTATTAAAGAAACAATTTCCTTTGGTTTCAGTGATGACTATTCCTGTGAATGACACATGCCACCAAACCACTAAAGTTGGGTACTTGGGGTCCCCATTTGAAAGGCTACCGGTGGCTAAAAATGGTCGTGAAATCTCCATTCTAGCCTTGGTGCAGGTGTCTGTTGTAAAGTGATCTTCCTGTGGCTTGAGTGACTATCACATCCTCATTTCTTACATGGAGCTCTGTGCATTCTGAGTGCACACTGGGCTGAAAAGTGATTCTGGTGAGGAGGATTATATCGGTCCTTAGTGTGTTTCCAGAGCAGTCAGAATGCTTTCTTCCCCACACACGGAGAACACAGAAGGCTTCTTGGTGATAGGCTTTTATTGATAGCCTTATGATTGATAAGGCTAATGCTGCCTCATTTTCTCCCGCTTATATTTTCATTGATGGGAACAGGTTCAGGGAATCAATTAAAAAAAAAAACATGTAAATCTTTCAGCAAGAAAACTTTCTTCTCCTTTAATCTTTCTTCATTGTTACTTCCCTATCTCACCTTCTGACCCATAATTCTTAGAAAATAACTCTTGTCACTTTTAAAATCCAGAGATGTGGGAGAAATCAAGTTCTAGATTTTACTATTAACTTTGACTCTTAGAAATCAGTTCAAGTGGGTAGAGAGACTTGTGAAGACCAGCATTTGGTCTGTAAACAAGACTAGTGGTTGGTGATTACACAGGCCTGTGTCTTGTCAGATTCATGAATTTAAATTGTTGTGCTCAGATACCCCTGAGGATATCTAGAATCTAGATCAAAGCCTTTGCTTCCTCAAGTACCGAATGGTTGGTGGTTTTGTACCACTCTATCTGTAGCCGATTCCAAGGTTGAAAAGGTGGAATTGAGAGTTTGCATACAAAAAGCTAGGATCCAGTGTGCTGGCGTAAGCCCCATGTTTCCTCATGGTCACTGAACCCCAGCCTTTTCTCTCTAACCTCTTCCTGGGCCACAAAGGACTTTTTCGGATCCTACACATTATTGCCTTTATGTGCTCCTTCTTTCATAAAAAATATTGAAAATTTTTCTTACAACTATATTTGTATAAAGATAAATACAATTCAGACTGGATTCTTTATGACATATTTGTTACTTTTATATGCATTTTTCATTCTAATTTAAAAAATAAAAATAAAAAAATTTATGGACTCCTAAAAGTATCATAGGTCCTAGGCACTGTCTGTAATAGATAAGTAGGGCCTGCCCTCATATGTGTGACCAAGTACATTGTTCTTTGTTCTGTCACTTAGATCAAAGGCCTTCCCTAGTTTAAGGCCCAGACCCTGCTCAAATCTTGCAAACCATTCCATGTAGGATTCTCCCATGACAATCAGCTGGCAAATGGTGATATATTTTAACTGGGAAAAACTACCTATTACCATGGTTCCATTACCTAACTCCAAATATTGCTGTTTGCTGAGAACCACCAATGCCTCACTCAACCTTTAAATTCAATCCTCTTGGATACTTACACAGGGCTGGAGTACACTTGGGTTATGGCAGCTCTGCTATTTGCACCACTAAGTTATTTGCCAAAGAGCCCAATCCTACAGACTGCCTGACTTCCTTTCCTCTATCATTTGTTAGCATTGCAATATGTCTTATGCAGTCTAATAGTTACTCACTGACTACTGGCAAGGCAATGGCAAGCAAAACAAGTACCCTATTATAAGCAAATTTTGTAACTTAAAAACAATTTTCTTCTTTGTGGCAACTTAGTTCCAAGTTAGAGTTCTTCGTCCCATTAGGCCTTTCATCCGACTTTTCCTTCACTATTCAGCTTCTCAAAGAGTTGTTTACTTCATCTGTGGCTACTTTTGTTCCTGAGATGAATTCAGCAAACACCTGTTGAAGCCCTCTCTTGTGCTAGGAGCTCTGCCATGTGTGCCCGTATGGCCCACAGACTCTAATAAGAGAATAGGCATCCTGAAATCATGGGATTGAAATGGCAGTTGAAGACCTTTTGTTGTTGGTGGTTTTGGTTTTTGGTTTTATGAAAATAATAATGCCTTTGGGCAAAAAAAGTATCCACTTAGTTAAGTATATGGATGCAAAGAATGAGCATTTAGTATTATCTCTATAATTCTAGAATTTACAATTCTCCAAAGATGATGGCCTTTAATTTTTTTGGTCTTTCATTTTTTCCTCTGTTGCTTTGAAAAGGTTGTATTTCTTCACTCTGACCCACCTTTCCTTCATCTTTTGTGATACTACTGTAACTGCCCAATGGGATCACTTGCTACTGTTTAGACAGAGCTGATTTATTGAGACAGGGGAATTGCAATGGAGAAAGAGTAATTCATGCAGAGCTGGCTGTGCAGGAGACCCGAGTTTATTATTACACAAATCGGTCTCCCAGAGCATGCAGGGATCAGAGTTTTTAAAGATAATTTGGCAGGTAGTGGCTCAGGAAGTGGAGAGTGCTGATTTGTCAGGTTGGAGATGGGATCATAAGGGGTCAAAGTGAGGTTTTCTTACTCTCTTCTGTCCCTGGGTGGGATGGCAGACTGGTTGAGCCAGATTACTACTCTGGGTGGTGTCAGCTGATCCGTCCATTGCAGGGTCTGCAAGTTATCTCCAGCACTGAACTTAGTTTTACAGTAGTTATGTTATCCCTAGGAACAATCTGGGGAGCTTCAGACTCCTGCAGCCAGAGGTGAAATGACCCCTAAACTGTAATTTTTAATCTTGTAGCTAATTTGTTAGTCCTACAAAGGCAGACTGGTCCCCAGGCAAGAAAGGTGTCTTTTTGAGAAAGGGTTATTACCAATTTTGTTTCAGAGTCAAACGATAAACTGAATTCCTTCTCAAGGATAGTTCAGCCTATGCCCAGGAATGAACAAGGACAGCTTAAAGGTCAGAAGCAAGATGGAGTCCACTAGGTGTGATCTCTTTCAGTTTTATAATTTCCTCAGTTACAATGTTTGCAAGGATGGTTTCAGGATGGGCTGCATGCTAGGAGCTGCGGCCTTTGACAGAAGGATAGGGCCAACCTACAGCACACAGATAGAGAGGGTGCTGGGGAATAGATACAACAAGTTCACATTCCTCCTCTCCAATCTCCTGGGTCTCCCTATTGGACAAACCCAACCAGAAGCTAGTAGACAAGAGAGTTCTATGCTGTAGTCCATGTGGATTAGCCTCTGGAGCAAGGACAGGATAGAGAAGGATGAAGGAAGGGTGCATCTACAGGGGCAAATGAAAGACACTAGCCCCTATTCTGTGTACAATGGAATGATTTCCCAAGTGCCAAATGAAAATTTCTCTGGAAATTCCATGGTACGGAGATGTAAAATATTTGAGGTATTTGAACACAAATTGATAAACACATATTTTAAAATGCACAGATATACCACAAGGGTCATAGAGACCTTAGATTTAGAAAATGGAGACATGCAAATGAATAAAAAGAAGTTCTTTCCAAGATATCAGAGGTAGCATATTTATAAGTATTCCCTCCGTGTCCTTAAACTGAAAGACACATAAGGAAGCAAATCGGAAGAGAAAAACCACAAAGAGAAATCTCAAAGAGAAACTTTTAGGGTCAGAAAAATTAATAGGAAAAACTCTTAGCAAGGAAAGTAGACAATCAAGAAAATGTGAAACTAGTGAAACCGCCTTTGCAAAAATTATAACTGAAGAAATTATAAAAGTGAAAGAGATCAGCCCTAACGGCCTCCATCTTGCTTCTGACCTTTAAGCTGTCCTTGTTCATTCCTGGGAATAGACTGAACTAACCTTGAGAAGGAATTCAGTTTATGGTTTGACTCTGAAACAAAATTGATAGCCTTTTCCTAAAAAGACACCCTTCTTGCCTGGGGACCAGTCTGCCTTTGCAGGACTAACAAATTAGCTACAAGATTAAAAATTACAGTTTAGGGGTCATTTCACCTCTGGCTGCAAGAGTCTGAAGCTCCCCAAATTGCTCCTGGGGATAACATCACTATTGTAAAACCTAAGATCAGTGCTTGAGATATTTTGCAGACCCTGCAATGGATGCATCAGCTGACACCACCTAGAGTGGTAATCTGGCTCAGCCAGTTCTACCATCCCACCCAGGAACAGAAGAGAGCAAGAAAACCTCACTTCGACCCCTATGATTTCACCAATCAACACTCTCCACTTCCCAAATTCCTGCCCACCAAATTATCTTTAAAAATTCTGATTCCTGAATGCCTGGGGAGACTGATTTGAGTAATAATAAAACTCCAGTCTCCTGCACAGCCGGCTCTGCATGAATTACTGTTTCTCCATTGCAATTCCTCTGTCCGGATAAATCAGCTCTGTCTAGGCAGCGGGCAAAGTGAACCCACTGGGTGGTTACAACACCTTGAAATTCTTTCTCCAAGTTCTAGTAATTGATTCCTACCATGCTGCCTCTGGCCTGGAGTTTGTGAGAGTGGATGTGAACCCTGAGATACTTCACTTCCCTTCTGGCTTTTTCTAACCTCTTTCTACGTTGTAATAAATAGCCCCTTTATTAAAATTTCCTCAATTATCTCATTTGAGTGTGCAATTTTTTTTTCCTTTCCAGGCCTTAATCAATACACCTAAAATTTATTCAAAGTATTTGGGGGATATTCCTTAGATTCTCTTTTCTCTAACAACATAGATTTTGCTTGGTCTTTGCTTATTTGTTTTAAATTCTCTATAATTGCTATCAGGGTCTTGCAGCTGAATCTGCCATAAATAGCATTTGATGGACTATGGTAATGGTGGTGATGGTGGTGACAAGAAGATTTCATTGTCTGTTTACTTCAGAACATTTTTTCCTTGCTGAAATCTGAGATTAAAATGGCTTTTCCATTACAAAACTCCAAAACATTTTCTGTATATTAGTTAGGATCCTCCAGAGAAACAGAACCAATATATATTATGTTTAATATGTTTATATGTAATATGTATTATGTTTTATACTATGAAATATAATATAATAGCCAGGATGTAACTGTTTAACTTCCTCACATCTAGGACAGACAGTTAAAACAACATCTCAACTAGGGAAGCCTACTGTGTCATGGGTGCTAAACATCTGCTCCCTGTTCACTTACTGTAATAAAAGCAATGTTCTCTTTCTCTCTCTTTTTTTTTTCCATATTATCTCCCCTCATTCAAGAGAAAAAATATGTTACATTTTGGATTTGTTAGTTAACAGTGGAGACAACTTCGCACATTAAAGTTTTCTAGCAAAAACTCTTTAATTTGTACAACATTGAAATTCTTCTTGGTTTTTAAAGTCACTTTTAGTTTTTTGCATTTTAAATCAGATTCAATTATAAAAACACCTTTTCCATTCTGTGAATATCAGCAACCTCTGCTGACTATTGTTTGAAGAGAAATTTGAAACAGATTCTATTTATATTATGTTTATATATTTTATATATTTATATTATATATTTACATATAATATGTTCTTAATATAGCCTTTTTATCCTTTTTAGTTATTGAGTCTTTAAAGTGTGTGTATTACTAGAATGTTCCACAGTTAGGTTTCTAGACGGAAGATTTGTGGCTGATAAAATTGTTCTTCTTATGTTCAGGAGACTTCCACATGTCCTTGCATCCCAAATAATGACTTCATGCATAAGTCAGATAACCTTTAGTTGATTAAAATATTTCATTAGTCAGAAAATACCTCTCCTTGGCCCTGTCAAATAATTGAGGTATTAATTTCCTTCCTTAGATCCTTCAATCACGGACAAGGGGATAGTCAATAAATTATGTGATTTGGAGGAATGCAGTGAAAGGAATTGTTAATGCTTTCTGGCACACAAAGCAGTGTTGTTTTTTCTAACTGCCATGGCCTTTTATCCCTATGACATTTAGCACTGAGCGTTAGGCAAAATAGAATATTGATATTTAGTGAGATGTAGTTCAAATCAGTGTTAATTCTTTAGATCCGTGGATAGTAAACTATGGCCCATGGGCCCAAATCCCGTCTGTTTTTGTATAACCTATAGCTAAGAATGATTTTTACGTTAAAGAAAAATAATACTTTATGACATGGAACATTATATAAAATTCAAATGCTAGTGTTCATCGGTATGGTTTTATTAGAACACAACCACATTCATCTGTTGCATGTATACAGGTGCTTTCACAGTACAATGGCAAATTGACTAGTTGCCACAGAGACTGTAAAGTCTAAAAAAATCTGGCTCTTACAGAAAAGTTTGCTGACCCCTGCTTTAAATAATCAAGTATAGCTTCTTCTTTACTTAAAATAATAACCTAATTGAAAAACTTAACTTTCTTGGTAGCTACTAAAACAATAATGATTGACTACTAGTTTTATAAGACAATAATAGGCATTCTAGTATTATTCCCAGTGACAAGGCCATTGCTGAGGAGATAATGGAATTATATAAAATTGTTTAGAATTTATCTCTTGTTGGTGATCAGATATTGGAATATGGTCTCAACTCATATTTGCCGGTGCTTCTGAATATCTTTAAAACCTTATTTAGGACCTTTTACTCTCTCAATAGATAGCAAGAGCAAGAAAGGAAGCCCAAATCATTGTTGGCTTCAGGTTAAATCAGTCTCACCATGTGTCTCATAAAATAATGTCTACTGAAGGCTGGGTGCGGTGGCTCATGCCTGTAATCCCAGCACTTTGGGAGGCCAAGGCGAGCGGATCACCTGAGGTCAGGAGTTTGAGACCAACCTGGCCAACATGGTGAAACCCCATCTCTACTAAAAATACAAACATTAGCTGGGTGTGGTGGCACGTGCCTGTAATCCCAGCTACTTGGGAGGCTGAGGCAGGAGAATCACTTAAATCCTGGAGGCGGAGGTTGCAGTGAGCCAAGATTGTGCCACTGCACTCCAGCCTGGGTGACAGAGTGAGACTCCATCTCAAAAAAAGAAATGAAGAAAAAAAAAAAGACTACTGTAATAGACAACTGCTTTCACTGATGCCCACTATAAAAGACAATAAAAAAAAATTTATGGATAATTTAGCACAAAACAAAACAACTGTTCTTCTATACCTATATTTCTGACACAAAATATATGGGTCTTTTTCCCACACCATTCAATTCTCTAACTCTCTGGACACCAACAGTGTGTCTTATAATTTGATTCTGTCACTAACTACTCAAAGCTAGTGTAGACCCTGCAGGTAAAGGGCATAGTGCCACAAGACTGCTCCCCACTTCAAATGCCAATCACAGGTCCCAGTTTGTCACCTGTACTTCTGACTTACTGGCTGCAAATTAAGAGTTCCCACAACTCCCAACTTGGGTTCAATAATTTGCTGTAACAGCTCACAAAACTTAGGGAAATATTTACTTATGTGTATTAGTTTATTATAAGGGATATTACAAAGGATGCAGGTGAACAGTGAACAGGTACATAGATGAAGTCTGAAAACATCCTTGACACTGGAGCTCTGTCTTTGTGGAGCTGAGGGTGTGCCACCCTCCTGGCACATAGATGTGTTCACTAACCCAGGAGCTCTTTAAACCCTATGCTTAGAGTTTTTGTGGAGGCTTCATGACATAGGCATGATTGATTAAATCATTGGATATTGATAATTAAGTCAATCTCTAGCTGCCCTTCTCTCCCTGGAAGTCAGAAGTGGGGCTGAACATTCCAATCCTTTAGTCATGCCTTGCTCTATCTGGTGACTAGCCCCATCCTAAAGGTATCTAGGAAATACAGCCACCAGTCATCTCATTAGCATGCAAAAAGACACATCACTACAGAGATTTGAAGGTTCTTAGAAGCTCTTGTACCAGGAACCAGGACTAAGACCAAATATTATAACAAAAGATACTATCAGTCAGGAAATTACAAGGATTTTAGAAGCTCTGTATCAGAAATGAGGACAGAGACCAAATATATATTTCTTATTCTGTCACAGATATAGTATGGATGTATTTTCTTCATCTTTGTACTCAAAATGGGCCCCAGCAAATATAAGAACAGGTGTTTCAATTATGGTCTCATCCATGACTCTTGATTCTTGATGAACAATTGCACATAATATCTTTGTTTTTTTTCCCCCCTTGCAATCTAGTTCTCAGCAGGAAATTTACTGAGCTGCCAACTTGTGATCATCTAATTGACTCAGAAAGAATCTGAATGAGTTTCTAAATATCCAACTGAAATCAATTGTGACTCTCTTTATTTTAGGCCCCAGGCAGATTGAAATTGAGACAATAAATGGAAGCACCTCATTCTGAAAGAATGAGAGTTGGCAGCTTTGCAGCAAACATCACATACATATACCCTCACACACACAGACACATATACACATACAGCACACTCACATGCACACTCATTTACGAAGTTTTATATTTGGAAAGAATACGTAATTGGATATATGTTTGGCATCTTAAAGTCCTAGCTTCCTACAATCCATGATTTCAGCAATCTAGAAAAAACATTTCATCCAATAAAATAAAATATTAGGACTATATTAGTCCATTTTGTGTTGCTTATAACAATACCTGAAACTGGGTAGTTTATAAAGAAACAAAATTTATTTCTGACAGTTATGAAGGCTGAGAAATCCTAGGTTAAGGGGCTGCATCTGGTGAGAGCCTTCTTGCTGGTGGTGACTGTGAAGTCTTGAGTCATTATGGGACATCACCTGGTGAGGGGGCTGAGTGTGCTAGCTCAGGTTTCCCTCCCTCTACTTCTGAAGCCACCAGTCTCACTCTCACAGTAACTCATTAATCCAGTAACTCATTAGTCCCTTAATTCATGAATGGATTAATCAATTCACCTCTTAAAGCCCTACCTCTCAATACTGCCAAAATGGGTTTTAAGTTTCAACGTAAATTTTATAGGGGACAAACACTCAAACCATAGCAAAGACTATTGCTGGTAGTGGAGAGCCACGACTAATACATAGCTTAATTACTTAAAGATGTCTGTACCCTTAGTTTCTCCGAAAGGTCTTGAGACTCTTTCTTTTCACTGTATTTTTCATTTTCCTCATGGAGAAGTTTTTCCCAAGGTTCTTCTATTTGTACACATTTTATATTTAAATGTTTTCATTAAATTCCAATTTGTGTGAAATAGAAACAACAAGAATTTCAAACAGTATTGTTATGGGTTTAGTAGCCCATCTGCTGTTCTATCTTCTTTTTCTAACAGTTAGAGAAGGAACAACTGTGAGAATAAACAAAGTATTTAACACCATGCCTCTATGTTAGAATTCTAAGTATCTCAACCTTCAGAAAGGAGGAACTGACTCTTCAATTTTCATTGTGGTATGCAATAATGATGAGCACTATTAGGAACTGTGATTAGAGGTGAAGCATTTGTAGCATTCTAGTGAGCATGAAGTGATTAAACAAACACACACCCTGAACTATTGTTTTCAGGAGAATATTTAATGGTGGGACTGCAAAGTGATCCGGCTGCAATGCAGTGAGAGAACTGTTTCAGTTCAGATCCTTACAAAGGAGGCTCTTTCCGACAATGGAGTTCCTCAAACCCTATTCCTATCTCTCCCAAAAGAAAAGAGCATGTGGTGGAGCCACAAGAAAAACACAACGAACCAGTTGTACACAGACAAAGGCCATTTCTGACCTGGCTAGGAGAGCAGAAGCAAGCACTTTGCAACCACATTGGAGGAAGGAACATTGGTAGGTAATAGTTGAAGACACAGCTTGGAAAAAACTTTGTTCCCAAGCCCAGTTTATGGCCTTAGACAGATAAAAGCCAAATAGAGTGTAGAACTGAAGTGGCATTGTTGTCTGGGTTAATACCTGAGGTTTGGTGCCACATACCAAGGAAATGAAGGACATGGACATTCACAAGGGGTGAGTTTGAGAGCAGAGGTTCAATAGGCAAAAGAAAGAGAAAAGAGAATAGTTCTCTCTCCTGCGGAGTGGGTGTCCTGAGTGGGTCTTCTGGCCCGCGGCAGAATGCATGGGTTTTATAGACTGGCTTGAGGTGGTGGTGTCTGATTTACATAGGGCCCAAAGATTGGTTGGACCAGCTGTGCCATTTACAAATTGCACAAAGAGGCCTGCCACCCCAAACTAATCTTTTATTATGTAGATGGGGGTCTCTTCCTGGCCTGGGCCATGTTGTCTGTTCCTTGCTGTAAATATGGTTGACAAAGAAAAGGGAAGAAGAAGCCTCCATGTTGAACATTCCTGGCCCCCAGGTAGCCTTCTCCTATTGGCAAAGTGGCTGGCATTCACCTGTGCAAGCTTCCAGCTTGCTTATCTATGTCAGCAGCTCAATTTTATGGGTTGCTCTTTCTGAAAAAAGAAATGATTTTGGGGCTGCTTGTCATTAAAAGGAAAACCTTACTGAGGACATTCTTACCCTATCTGCCTAAATAACTTTTTTTAATGCCTGTATGGGCTCCACCAAAGAGAATTAACAAAATTTGGACAGTGCATTGGAAAAGGGATGTGTTTGTCAGAGGCATTTGAACCAGAGTAGCACCATCTTGAATAGGAACTGGGTAAAATAAGACTGACACCTACTGGGCTGCATTCCCAGACTGTTAGGCATTCTAAGTCACAGATTGAGATAGGAGGTTGGCATAAGATACAGGTCACAAAGACCTTGCTGATAAAACAGCTTGCAGTAAAGAGGCCAGCCAAAATCCACCAAAATCAAGATGGCGACAAGAGTGACTGACCTCTGGTTGTCCTCACTGTTACACTCCCACCAGCGCCATGACAATTTACAAATGCCATGGCAACATCAGGAAGTTACCCTATGTGTTCTAAAAGAAATGGCATGAATAATACACCCCTTGTTTAGCATATATTCAAGAAATAACCATAAAAATTGGCAACTAGCAGCCCTCAGGGCTTCCGTGTCTATAGAATAGCCATTCTTTTATTCTTTTACTTGCTTAATAAACTTGTTTTCACTTTACTCTGTGAACTTGCCCTGAATTATTTATTGCGTGAGATCCAAGAACCCCTCTTGGGGTCTGGATCAGAATCCCTTTCTGGTAACATCTTTCTGGCAACCGTGGGAGGGACAATAGTGAGGAAACCCCCGACCCAAAGGCTAACTTTGGGTAAGTGGTGGGGTCTGATAACATCTTTCTGGTGAACCACAGAAGGGACAATACTGAAGAGACCCCCTGACCCAGAGGAAAATCATCTGCATGCACCAATTGGCTGACTTGGGTAAGTGGGGTGCATATACCTAGGTGAAGGATGAGGTTGGGTTAGAGACCCAACTTAGGGGAGTTAAGTCTCTCCTACAACAGAGTGGGTTAAAGGCCCCTCTTAATAAAAGGCAAGAACGCTTGACTGAATTTGGGTTCGAGGCCCAACTTAGGAAGGTTAGAGTCCTTCCTAAGATTTAGGGGGTTGGCGGCCCTTCTGGGTAAAGATCCTCTCAGCTAAGAATGGATTTGGCATTATGAGATGTTAACTGCTATTCTCTTTGGATTAACCTACCTTGCACTCTCTGCTGATGGCTGTGGGTGACAGAATTAGGCATGTATGGGATTATGGGACATGGGGAGCTTTTTTCTCTCCTTAAAGTTGGAAACCCGGAAGCTGATGGGACTGCTGTAAAAGATCCCTTCACAACTGACAAATGACCTTCTGGACTTTTCAGTGTCACTGCAATGGGTGGATTTTTCTCTGGCCTCCCTGAGCTGCTCACCTTCTCCACCCTGCCGCAGGCAATGTTTTTGTCTCTCTACTTTCCCTTTCCTATCTTTTCTATTACTCAGAGCTGCCATCTTGCCCAGAGACCACATGTTGAAACTCCTGGTGGGAGGTTGGATTAATGATGATGGGGCCCAACTAGGGGCATGTTTGAGCCTTGCCAGTTTGATGGTGGGTGCTAAGCAGAGGGACTAAACTCTATGTTTTGTCACATGTATTTTACTCTGTCCAGAACAGAAAAAGATAATTTTCCTTTTTGTTACGGCTTGGCCCCAGGGCTGTTGTGCAGGCAACTGGGTCACTAGGGCTGCTCAGGGAGAGGGAACCCAGAATCCTGGCATACTGGCAAAAGGGTAAGAATTGTTTATTCCTTTGTTTTTTTTTTTTTGAGACGGAGTCTTGCTCTGTCACCCAGGCTGGAGTGCAGTGGCACAATCTCGGCACACTGCAAGCTCTGCCTCCTGGATTCACGCCATTCTCCTGCCTCAGCCTCCCCAGTAGCTGGGATTACAGGCACCCATCACCATGCCTGGCTAACTTTTTTGTATTTTTTTGTAGAGACGGGGTTTCATCGTGTTAGCCAGGATGGTATCGATCTCCTGACCTCGTGATCCGCCCGTCTTGGCCTTCCAAAATGCTGGGATTACAGGTGTGAGCCACCGTGCCTGGCCAAGAGTAAGAATTTTTTTTTATCAGTCAGACTACTGGTCTGTTTCTCTCTGTCTGTGCAAACCATTTGAATGAATGGTAAAAATCACTGTTTATCTCCTCTGTAAAGTTGTGATTAATGGGAAAAAGTATTTGTGAGGCTAGTCTTCAACTGTAGTGAATTTAGTTTGCTTTGTGTGTCTTTCTGTATTGTTTTGTCACAAAGACGGGTACCTTAGGATAGAATGAGGGCCTAGGACCCTATTAGCCTGCAGTTCAAGATGGCCCAGCAAACTGGTCCGTTACAAACTTTTCTTCAGGCCCCTGAAAAAAACAAATGGATAAATTTCCTTCTAATCTTGTTTCATGTCCTTGGGAGCTTGACTTTGTAACCATGTGGCAGTACATTCTCTTGGTTTCTGCCATCACAGTGGTAGCCTGGGTTCAGAGTTCAATTCCTGGCTGGTTTATCTTCTGTTTATTTATATGTATTATGGGTGTGATGCTTATATATGAAAGAACTTTAATTAATTGGTTTAATAATAATAAGAGCCTAAATTTTATCAGAAAAGTAAAAAGTATAATGCCTCTTAGTTTACATGACTTTAGTAACCTTTGGGAAATAAAAAACAGTTTTACATGCAAGTTGTATAAGAAAAGCGAAATGTGTTTTAGTAAAAGATTATAAGAAGTCATGGGAATATGGATTTTTCTTCCTGGATTAAAGTGTCAAAGGATTGTTTTAAGTTAGATAGGGTAAAGCTGAAGGTTTGAGCAACTTGTGGAAGGTCTATAAAAAATTAATCATATAAAAAATTATGTGTGTGAACATATTAGCTAAAGTTAAAGGGGCATTCAGTTTTTCCATAAATTGAACATTGGAATAAAAGCACAACAGAACTTAGAGCACTGATTTGCTCTTTAACAAAAAATTGTAAAGGGTTATAAAAGGTATGAAAATCTTACCTTATGATCATACTAATTAAATTGGATAGATTTGTCTATAAGATTTTATTAAGAGTTGGGTTTAACATTAATAGTACACTAATACAAAGGTGACATTTGTCTTCTTTGGTATAAAACTCATACAGGAAGCATTGTCAAATATGAAATGGTGTTTGGCTTTCTTTGGGCTGTGTTTGTATAAATTTGTTATTGGTGTATGTTTCAAAATTATGGGAAACTCCTATAATCATAATATGACTTAGTATATCTTTTTAATAGTTATAATTGTTAAGTAAAATATTTTTGAGTTCTTACTTAAAATGTTTCTGATTCTTTGTTTTGTTTTTCAGAGTCAAGGAAATTTTTCTTGAGAGCTATTTACAGCTTTTAACAATTGAGTAAAGTATACTCCTGTGAACACAATTTGTAGCATATTTGTTTCTCTCTACCTGATTTCTCCAAAATTTGGAAACTACTTGTGAACATTCTTAACTTATGCAATATAGTTATTTGCATAAGTGATATAAGAAGCTGTTTTCTTTTGCAACAAAACACAATTGGAGAAACTGGTTATTTTAGTTAGGCTTTGACTGGAATGGCATGCTTTCCTTTAAGGAATCAAACTTGACTTATAGAGCCAATAAAAGCCCCTTGGAAAACTGGCCTCATACCTTGTCTACACAGTCCCTGTGTACAGTTCCTGACCTGTGGTAAGTAAAGAATGTCACTTTGTGACAGTCCCATGAGCCCCAAGTTATCCTGGGACCTTAAGAGGAGAGACATTTACCCAAATCATAGGAATTTGAGGGTACAAACCCATGGCAGGTCTCAGCCCTAAAAAAGTCTTATCTGAGATTCTCTCTGTGGAACAGAGTTCCATCAAAGCCAATTTAATAACAGCATGTGTGAAAAATAATTATTCTTGCTATACTTTATGCAAATAATCAAGCCAAGTATAATAAAGCAAATCAGTCTTACCATGATTTGTTTTTAGTAAAAATGGGAAACTGTAGAGAGAAAAAAAAGAAAAATTATGTTTTAAGAACTATGGTACCCCTGTTATTCTAGTCTCAGTTGTTTTTCAGTTTTATTTTTCCTGCAATTTAGACTAAACCTGCTTATTTCTGTGAACCAGCCAGTGATCTCTGACTACAGCTCAGAATAAACAAGAAGGATGAGTGATGTCAAAACCTGGGTCAATATTCTAATTCTGGACACATTGGAATCAGCTAGTAACCCCGTATCAGCTTGGTTCCAACAGTTGCCAATTCATGGAAAACTTTCTAATTTAGTATACTTGGGACAATTTTGCTTATTTTGCTTTAGTGTTATGGAATATATTGCTATTGCACTCTTTGTGTAGGAATGCAGGATAAGCTTACCGAATGTTTTCTTAAACTGAACAGTTATTAATCTTCCAGATATCACCTTTTGTCAGAACTCAGAGTTTTGAATAGCCCTTGACATACTGACTCTTTCTGAGTTCCTCTCTACCCCAAATACAAGAGATCCTAATAGTTAGGCAGGAATATCATCACCCCTATTCAGCATGAAGAAGTTACAGAAGATGGATCTTTGTCCCTCTGCAACCCTTAGGATTCAGGGTTCTATTGTAAAAGGGAGGGCAGATATGTTGGAGACATTTGAACAAAAGTAACACCATCTTGAATGGGGGCTGGGCAAAATAAGGCTGAGACCTACTGGGCTGCATTCTCAGACTGTTAGGCATTCTAAGTCACAGGTTGAGATAGGAGGTTGGCACAAGATACAGGTCACAAAGAGATTGCTGATAAAACACCTTGCAGTAAAGAAGCCAGCTAAAACCCACCAAAACCAAGATGGCGACAAGAGTGACCTCTGGTTGTCCTCATTGTTACACTCCCACCAGCACCATTACAGTTTACAAATGCCATGGCAACATCAGGAAGTTACCCTATGTGTTCTAAAAGAAATGGCATGAATAATACACCCCTTGTTTAGCATATAATCAAGAAATAACCATAAAAATGGGCAACCAGCAACCCTTGGGGCTGTATGTCTATGAAGTAGCCATTCTTTTGTTCCTTTACTTTCTTAATAAACTTGCTTTCACTTTATAGGCTCACCCTAAATTACTTCTTGCGTGAGATCCAAGAACCATCTCTTGAGGTCTGGATCAGGACCTCTTTTTGATAACATGTTCATACATAGGAGAGAACACACTGTTTAAAGTTAATTTCCAGTTGCTCGTCACTGGATGTTGATAGCATAGTATTTATAGCTGTGTATAACTATGCTCAGCAAAAATCCTCAAAACTAAGAATTATTCTTTTTAAGAATATAGGGAGGTTATTAAGTATCAATAATAATAATAACAAGAATTAAAAACATTGTCAATGTTAGAATTGTTAATGTTTGTTCTTAGAACAAGTATTAAAAACATTATCTCATCTTCAGAATATGAGAATATTCTCAATAGTCCTTCCCATTGTCTTTGCACTAAGGAATCTGCCCCCAGTCCCACAGTAGATATTTTAGGTGGTAAACAAAACACAACAAAACAAAAACACAACTATTTAAAGGCGGGTACTGGTAATCTAAATATCTCTTGTTATGTAAGCAGTACCCTATGAGAAGGCCACATTGTCAGCAGAGGGGTAGCTGTCTCCTGTAGTCAGACAGAGCTGGGTTCCAAAGCTTGCTCTTTCAATATCCATGCAAGGCACTTAGCCTCTCTAGATATCATTTTCCTATTTGTTTCAGGGATATGTTGACTACCTATGGCTGCTGTAACAAAGTACCACAAACTGAGTGGCTGAGAAAAACAGACATTTATTTTCCCACAGTTCTAGAAGCTAGATGTCTGAAATCAAGGTGTCAACGGAGGTGGTTCCTTTTAAGGAGTCTAAGGGAAACTCTGTCCTATGCTGCTTTCCTCACTTCTGATGACTGCTGGCATTCCTGGGTAATCCTTGGTTTGTAGATGAATCGCTCCAATCTCTGCCTCTGTCTTCTCATAGCATTCATCCTGTGTGTATCCAAATTCTCTCTTTTTATAAGGGCACTGGTCAAACTAGATTAAGATCTGGCTTCTCTTAACTTGAATACATATTTGCAAATACCCTATTTGCAAATATGATCACATTCACTGGTGGCAGAGATTAGGACTTCTATGTATGTTTTGGGGGAACACAATTCAACCACTAACAGGGATAATAATCAAATACCTTCTTCAGAGCACTGCAAGAGGGATTAATTAACTCAGTAATGCAATTCGCTGAGAGTAGGTTTGTGCCCATGGCAAAACATTTTTTGGCTTCCCCAATATGCAGTATGTGTGGCTTTGTAATATAGGCAAGCTCTGTGCCCGCTCCACACCACTGGCTCTACTACCATCTACTCTACTTGTTATCTTGGCAAATTATTATTATCATTATCACAAATATTACTGTAATGTTGCCCTCACATTGCTGCTTCTCTGTGAGTGTGCTAAATCCTGTGCAAAGCTTGATGCTGTCCATGAACTTGCTCTCTGTTCTAACTGTTCCAAGTTCTGCTTGGAAGTGGCATCGAGCTGGTATGAACTGGAAATCTGAATGGCTGTATGAACACAAAGACAGATGGCAGGATCCCCATTGGAATGTGTGGCCAGCACATGGCTGCTATTTGTTTTCACTCTCGAGTAGTCAGCAGACACACTGTGACTGTACTGCAGCTGCAGTGAGATTTACTTCCAGAACTTTTCAGGACTGTGGGGCAGTGCATGGCAAGGGTTACTTGGACAGGTGAAGTCCTAAGAAGGAAGCAAAGAATCTTTTCATTCTTTGGGAACTCATAGGAGGCAAGTTTCCTATTAAATGAGTAGACGTATTCTAGTTTTCAAGAGAGGCTTGGAAGCCAAATTTCTGCTTCCTATGTAATTCTAACTTTAACCAGAAGTTAACCAGGCTAATAATCAACTTTCTTTGCATCCCTTGCAGTGTAGTTCAAAATTGGCCCCTAAGTGTTTTCAGATACATCTTGCTATTTCTTGACTCTCATGTTACCAAATTTCTTGCACTCCTGACACATGCACAATTTTCCTGGAATGAAATTTCAGTTTACTTCGCCTGGATAATTTCCACCTTCTTAAAACTTCAGCTCAGGCTTCTGTCTTTCCCAGGGAGCCTCCTTCATACCCTGCCTCTTCCCTGCTTCCTGGGATCCTGGGCATCTATCTTATTATTTACCAAGTTAAATTAAACTTTTTCACTTTTAGTCTGGACAATATTTTTTTCATTTTGAGTCTTAGGGTTGATGATATAGTTAGTGTTCAATAACTGTTAGTTGGATTAAATTAGACTGAATTTCTGAAGAATGATTTTTAAAAATACCTCTCTCTGTCTGTCTGTCTCTCTCTGCTTCTCTGTTTCTCTACCTCTTTCTCTCTTGGGAGAAAAATAACCAAAGACGTGAAATCCTATTTAGTCCTCTTTCAAGGAGTGAATATTTTTCTTTAAGTAGGGTGGACATAAAAAATTTCTAGAGAGCAAGAGGTAGACTAAACTATATCTAAAAGGCATACATTCATTCGACAAATATTTACTCAGTAACTTCCACTGTATCTTCAATGTAGGCATTGTAGGCATTGAAGATACAAGATGTAAAGCTTTGTTCCTAATCATAAGAAGCTGTTAATCAAAGGGTGAAACATGTAAAGAGATAATTTTGGTATGGTAGATGAGAAAACCAAGAAGTTACCCCTGTGATGAAATAATCAAAGGTTCAAAGGGTTCCAAAACATGGGAAGGAAGTCTTCTTCTAATAGCACCTAAATAAATTTCTGTTTCTAATTTCTCACCATCCATACACTTTATAACTGTATAATTTTGTTTACACCCCTACTGTTCCACTTAAATGGCTTTGTTAAAGTCAATAATGACCTCCATGTTGTAAAATCCATTGATATTTTTCATTTTATATTATTTAACTTATTAGCAAAATTTAACATAGTTTCTCATGCCCTTTTATAAATACCCCCTTCTCTTGGGTTTCTAAGATACCCCGCTTTCTGGATTTTTCTTCAATGCCCCTGATGACTCTCTTCCCCATTCGCCTTTATAGATTCCTGACCCAGAGGCAGGTTGGCTGTGAAGTTGATAAAAGTAGAAGGTTTAGGACCCCTCCATTGCATGGACCTCTTCCAAAACCCCAAGAAAGGGCTAACATGGTCATATGTTTTAGCAAAATTTGCAAAAGTAAAATATTTTAACCACAACTGTTTAAAGCAACAGTCATTTTTTCACCTCAACTTCCCCATCCGTCTTGCCACAATGTTCAGTGGTATTAGATTGTCTGTAGGCATTTTGGGAATCCAGTTACAGGGAGTTTGGGTGGAGGATATGTTTCCTTTGGATTTAGTGGGTTACATGTGTGTGATACATACAATCATGTCACGTTAATGAGGCTTTTGCCAAACATCCCATTGGGCAACTCACCTGTTGCTAGGACATGAGGGTACAGGGCCAAAGGTAGCACCATGACATGAATGTGTCTATGGCCCCAACACTGGGTAAAATATTGGTAGTATAGAGGAGAAAAATGCTAGAAGAAAGACCAGATTACTTTTCTGTTCTCCCAGTGGAAAATAATATTATAAAATCTTTGTTGTATGAAAAATAATTGGAATATGCAGGAAAAAATAGGGGGAAAACTATTTGAAAGTGGATCAGGCAGTTAAGACTTACAAATATTAATCAATTTTCCTGCATTATGTGATGTTGGTGGTATTTATCCTCATTTTTACATCTGTAATTTATTGCAATTAATTTATCATTTTAATGTATCCAATTTTGTGTTATAAATTTTTATTATTTTCCTTGAAGAAGGCCCTCTAAATTACATAAGCCCATAAAATCTAAGTTCATTACTGAGTTGCCCATACCTACCCTCTTAGCCCACTAATGCTTACATCCTTTCCTAGGTAATATTGTTCCCATGGTTTTAAAAGCCATTTATATGCATATACATCTTTGTTGGTTGATTTGGATCTGGCTTTGATCACAAAAGAACTGGAACCTGGAATATTTTTAAATACCTTCTTTATTTTTATTAAATTTTTTAAAATTGAAAGACTAACAAAACAGGCTATGAACTCTGGTTCCAACTCAGTATGACCCTTGGAAAATGGGCCAACCCCTTTAATTCCCCTCATGTCCTCTTCTGCAAAATTTTATATCACACAGGCAGATCCTGAAGAACACAATTAAATACTTTGTTTCAGGGCTTATGATGATTGATAAATAAACAGTTCTTTTGTTTTTATATGTTGAACTAAATTAAATTAGTACAACCTGCCAACCACTTTAGCATTTGAATTTTAAGGAAAGGAAGCAATTCTAGGGGAAAGAGTGTTTTCAAAAGAGAAACACTCTTGTAGAGACATGGAAGTGGGCTGGGATTGACTGAAAGAAGACAGATTTATTGGCAGGTTTGTGAGAGTCTGGGAATGCTTGGAAGAGGTTACTGATATTCTTGAGATAGAAGAGGGAGTCCAATAAGTAACATAGATACACTTTGAATTCATTCCAGTGGGTTATTGTACTGATTCTGAATCATCAATTAATTTATTATGTATCTATGTATTATTTATTGTAGTTAACTGTGGTATCAATTCTTTTAGAACTGTGGTTCTTGTACACACCCTATCTTTGAAGCATTTTCTCTCTCATCTGTTAAAGCCCAGAGAACAGCAATAATTTTAGGTCAGTACTCAGACTTTCCTATTCATTGTGCTGTCCATAATTGGACTGGTACCCTCCATAGGTACTGAACTGGCCTCGTTTATAGATAGGAGGAATGCATGAAAAGGAAGTTTGAGGAGGCTATATTATGAATGGGATATGGTTGGAGTCACTCCAGGATAAAATCCTAATAAATAAGAAGCAAAAGTGAGAAGAAATCAGAGTATGTGACCAGATAATTGATATTTTGCAGAGTAAAAGGAGGGCTGCTGCAAAAGTGTGCATCACTGCCCATCTGAATGTGTTCTGCCTCTTGCATGCTCATGTGTTTGTGTCTTCCTGTCTATGAATCATTATGTGTCTCTGGTGTTTTTACATACCTATATGAAGAATAAGTGGGTCGATCAGAGTGAGCTCTGAGGCCTCTATTGTGTCTGGAATTCTATAACTCTGTCATTTTGTGTTTTTATCAGTGTTCACATATATATTATTGTATATGCTCTCATAAATGTATCCTGGGTATTTTTTGCTCTGTACCTGCAGTTATAATGGAAGTTAGTGGGAGGAAGTCTTTCCTCCAACCTTATGACTTAATTAGAGTTAGATAGATGAATGGAAAAACTTCTCTCTTGTTTTCTTGCTTCCTGGCCAGTCTTGGAACTGTCAAAACTTCGGAATTTTTACAGAATGAATCAAAGGTGATTTCACTTGTGATTGTTAATTTTGTATCAACTTGACTGAGCTATGAGGTACCCAGATATTTTGTCAAGCATTATTTTGGGTGTGTCTGTGAGGATGCTTTTTGGGTAAAATTAACACAGGATGCTTTTTGGGTAAAATTAACACTGGAATCATCAGTTTCAGTAAAGGAGATTACCCTCCCTGATGTGGATTGGCCACACGCAGTCAGTTGAAAGCCTGAATAGAATAAAAAGGCTGAACCTTCTGTGAGTAAAAGGGAACTTTTCCTGACTTACTGCCTTGAGCTGGAATATCAGTCTTTCCTTTTCTTCGGCTCAAATGGAAACATTGGCTCTTCTTAGGGCTTGATTTCGCCAACTTTTGAACTGAAACTTATACCACCAGCTCTTCTGGGTCTCCAATCTGTTGGTTGCACATCTTGGGATTTCTCAGCCTCCATAATCACATTAGTCAATTCCTTATAATAAATATCTTTACACACACAGACACACACACACACACACACACACATGTCCTCTTGTTGGTTTTGTTTGCCTGGAGAACCCTGACTAATATAACACCTAAGAAGTCTGTGAGAATGAATGGGGTGGGTTTCTGAAGGCCTGCTTAGAAATGGGGCTTTGGGAATAACTCTGAGGAATTATAGACAGAGAAAGAGAGGGCCTAAATGATTCACAGTTGCCTCCCACCTGGCTTAATTTCAAGGAGGGAGGTGATTCTGATCATGATTATAGTAGTTTAGATTTTTCCTGAAATACGTCTGTGGGAAATTTCAAAACCTATGTGAGGAGACTGCCCCTAAATTTTGTGTAGCTAAACATGGCCCATACAGGAATGAAATTCTAAACCCTTGAAATTTAACTTCAGATTTCCTTCCTTATTTTTTGGTGAGAGCTAAATTAGTAGAGTGTAGTGGAAAATTTGCTAGACTGAAATGTAGACCGTGTGCTCCAGCTCTGCCTGTTTCAGCCAAGTAGAGGCTGTTTTGGCTCCTTGGGATTCACTCAGTTCTCATCTTTGATGTTGACATAACACATGCAGGTCACAGTGTTGCTGTGCAAATTGGGCAGACTAAGGAATTAGAAGCTGATTTCTGAACTGGGATGGACTGTTGATGTGAGCATTCACACCCAAGGATTCTTCAGGAATAGTAAGCAGGTGTTATCATGGAGTTGAAGAAGTCCTGGCAAAGTGAAAACTGAAGTGTTGATGCTGCCTTATCATAAATTGGAATCTGATATGCAACCTTTTAAATCTGTATCAGGGATAAGTACGGGGTCAGTGACTTGTTTCAACTTCCTTAACCTCTTTAAATCTCAGTGCCTTCTGTATAATGACCATGGTGATATCTCCCAGCCTGCCTCTGGGATTCACAAAAGGACTGATAGAAATGTTGGGGGTCAAAGTTGGTGAAAGTGTAAGTTAAAAGATGATAGATAACATAGTAATAAATGTACATAAACTCTTTGATCCAGCAATTTCCTCAGATCTATCATTCAGAAATATTCAACACATACCTTCAAATATATACACACACATATGTTCATTACAGCATTCTTTACTGGAGCAGAGAAACGTCCTAAACAGTCATCAATCATAACTGTTTAAGTTAATAAGGGTTTGTAAGTCAAAAGAAAATATGCTGAAACTTTAAGAACAACACAGTAGATCTATGTGTACCGACATGAAAACATATCAAATAATATATTCAGATACAAACACACACGTATCTGCCTGGAGAGAGAGTGTGTGTGAGAGAGAAAGTACCAAAAGAAAATCACAAAACTCTAACATATAGCAGAATCCTCTTTATTATTTTAAAAGTTCTTGTGTAAGTATATGGACACATAAGAAAGGAAATGCATAGAAAGTCTAGAAGGATACCTCAAGCTCTTAATGATGGTTACTTCTCTGGGTGGGTATTGGGATTTGGACAGAAATATAGAAAAGATTTTTCACTTTACCCATATATTCTTCAGTATAATTATATATCCATGTAAGCAAAATGTAAAGAAAAAATATATATAATATTAGTGTCATTTAAAATAGATAACATATGCAAGTGTAAGGTACCAATAACACTTGTATAAAACTATAAGAGTGAAGATTACAACCTATTTCCTTTTCACATCACCTAAATGAATATATTTCCAATGATTTATTCCAATAATCTCACTTGTGTTTTAGCTTTTATCTGTTTTAAAAATAAGAATAGACTACAGTGAAAATACCTCTTTATTGAGTTTGTGCATTTTTTCCTTTCTATGTCTTATTCTCCTCTCATGTCCCCTAACACACTGCTTCTCCAATTTCCATGCATAAAAATCAACTGGGGGGCTTGTTGTCAGGCCCCCAACAACAAAGACTCTGATACATTAGGTCTGAGTGAGCTCTGAGAACTTACATCCTTAACAAAGTCCTAGGTGATGAGGATGCTGTTGATCTGAGGATTCCACTGTGAATAGATCTGCCCTAAAACCCCACCCAGAAAGCTCATATTAATATCTTACTTTATTCTGCTAACATTTATTAAGCACTAAAGTGTGGTAGGCTCAGTGCTAGGTTCTGAAAATCTAAAGTTGAAATAAAAACTCTATCACCAAGTATTTGGTTGGTGCAAAAGTAACGGTGCAAAATTGTAATTGCTGTTTCCCCCCTTGAAAGTAATGGCAAAAACCACAATTACTTTTGCACCGACCTGATAGTACACAGCTTCATGGAGGATAGGGGAAGCAGACAAGTAAGAGGATAATTCTGTTACAGTATAAGTGCTACATTAAACATGTGATGAGATCACAGAGCATGGACCTTTCATGGAGGTACAGTTGGTAAGAAGTAGAGGATGGAGTTGGGGGAAGAAATGCTGACATGGTTTTATACCGCAGGACACCTGATAATAATGCCTGCTAGACAGCTGAGTACATACCTGGCTAACATGAGACAAAATCAGGAAATAAGCATAACATAATATTGCTTTTAATAAATCTCTAGGCCTCCGTCTTTTTACTTGTAAAATGAAGGATGAACAAGTGCTCTTGCCATAGCACTCTATGCATGTGAGATTTTCTGTCTTTTCTCTTTCCATCAACCAACCCTCATTTTGCTGAGTTCTAACCATCTGAGGTGCAGTGCTCCCATGCAGCCAAGTCCAAGCTGACCCAGCATCACCTAAATGCTAGGCCTTCCCCACTGTGGTGCCACATTCCTACCGTTGCTTGCTCCTATGCTCATCATCTTTCTACATTCCTCCATCTAGCCCAATGCTCCCACTATGCTAAATAATTTGAAGTTCTCAGAATGGTCATGCTCTCTCTTATCTAAGATTTGCACATTTTGCTCACCTTGCCTGGAAGGACTCTATCCCCATCATCTCTTCTGGCTGACTCCTACTAATCCCTGATGACTCAGTTTTGTGTTCATGTGTCCTAGGTCCTGTCCTCTAAAACAGTATCTTTCTCCATCTGGGCTAGAGGCCGCTTCAGCATGTTCCCAGAACACCCTGTTCTTTTACCTACTAGATTGTGCTTACATGCCTGTCTCCCACAGTGATAGCAAGTACCTCGAACACCATGGACTGGATCTAATTCATATTTGGGCCTGGATCTGAATAAGTACCCAATAAATGTTTATTCAAGGAATGAGTTCTTGAGCCTCCTTGAGGCTTGCCTCTTACTAAGAAACTGCAATTTGTCCTATATTGCATTTATCTTAAGGTCTTCCCCTCCTCTAGGAATTGCTAACTAATAATCTGGCAGAGTATGAATGTCTACTGGTAGATTGTTTCCTCCAGAAAAGATATAGAAATATATGTAATTTTAGAGCTGTAAGTATCTACAAATCACCTAGTTTAATCTCATTTTATGATATGTTTAGGCTGTGTCCCTACCCATATCTCATCTTGAATTCCCACATGTTGTGGGAGGTACTGGTGGGAGGTAGTTCAATCATGGGGCAAGTCTTTTTTGAGCTGTTCTCGCGATAGTGAATAAGTCTCATAAGATCTTATGGTTTTAAAAAGAGGAGTTTCCCTGCACAAGCTCTTTTTGCCTGCTGCCGTCCATGTAAGATATGACTTGCTCTTCCTTGCCTTTTGCCATGATTGTGAGGCTTCTCTAGCCACATGGTACTGTAAGTCCAATAAATATCTTTCTTTTGTAGATTGCCCAGTCTCAGATATGTCTTTTTCAGCAGCATGAAAATGGACTAATACAGTAAATTGGTACCAGTAGAGGTGGGTGTTGCTGAAAAGATACCCAAAAATGTGGAAGCAACTTTGGAACTGAGTAACAGGCAGAGGTTGCGACAGTTTGGAGGGTTCAGAAGAAGACAGAAAAATGTGGGAAAGTTTGGAACTTCCTAGAGACTTGTTGAATGGGTTTGACAAAAATGCTGATAATGATATGAACAATAAGGTCCAGGCTGAGGTGGTCTCAGTTGGAGATGAGGAACTTTTTGGGAACTGGAGCAAAGGTAACTCTTGTTAAGTTTTAGCAAAGAGACTGGAGGCATTTTGTCCCTGCCCTAGAGATTTGTGGAACTTTGAACTTGAGAGAAATGATTTAGGGTATCTGGTGGAAGAAATTTCTGAGCAGCAAACCATTCAAGAGGTGACTTGGGTGCTGTTAAAGGCATTCAGTTTTATAAGAAAAGCAAAGCATAAAAGTTTGGAAAATTTGCAGCCTGAAAATGTGATAGAAAAGAAATCCCATTTTCTGAGGAGAAATTTAGGCTGGCTGCAGAAATTTGCATAAGTAACAAGAAGCCAAGTGTTAATCCCCAAGACAATGGGGAAAATGTCTCCATGACATGTCAAAGGTCTTCACAGCAGCCCCTCCCATCACAAGCCCAGAAGCCTAGGAAAAAAAATGGTTTCATGGGTTGGGCCCAGGGTCCTTGTGCTGTGTGTAGCCTACAGACTTGGTGCTTTGTGTCCCAGCCACTCCAGCCATGGCTAAAATGGGCCAAGGTACAGCTTAGGCTATTGCTTCAGAGAGTGGAAGTCCCAAGCCTTGGCAGCTTCCATGTGGTGTTGTGCCTATGGGTGCACAGAAGTCAAGAATTGAGATTTGGGAACCCCCATCTAGATTTCAGAGGATGTATGGAAATACCTGGATGTCTGGGCAGATGTTTGCTGCAGGGAGGGCTTCTCATGGAGATCCTCTGATAGGGCAGTGCAGAAGGAAAATGTCAGGTCAGAGTACACAAACAGAATCCCTACTGGGCCACCGCTTGGTGGAGCTGTGAGAAGACGGCCACCATCCTCCAGACCCCAGAATGGTAGATCCACTGACAGCTTGCACGGAAAAGCTGCAGACACTCAACACCAGCCCATGAAAACAGCTGGGAGGAAGGCTGTACTCTGCAAAGCCACAGACGTGGAGCTGCTCAAGACCATTGGAACCCACCTCTTACATCAGCGTGACCTGGTGTGAGACACAGAGTCAAAGGAGAACGTTTTGGAGCTCTAAGACTTGACTGCCACCACTGGATTTCAGACTTGTATGGGGACTGCAGCCTCTTTGTTTGCACCAATTTCTCCCATTTGGAATGACTGTATTTACCCAATGCCTGTACCCTACCCCCCTCCCACTGTATCTAGGAAGTAACTAACCTGCTTTTGATTTTTAGGCTCATAAGTGAAAGGGACTTCCTTTGTCTCAGGTGAGACTTTGGATTGTGGACTTTTGAGTTAATGCTAAACTGAGTTAAGACTTTGGGGGACTGTTGGGAAGGGATGATTGGTTTTTAAATGTGAGGATGCGAGATTTGGGAGGGCCAGTGGTGGAATGATATGGTTGGCTGTGTCCTCACCCATATCTCGTCTTGAATTCCCATACGTTGTCAGAGGTACCCAGTGGGAGGTAATTGACTCATGGGAGCAAGTTTTTCCCATGCTGTTCTTGTGATAGTGAATAAGTCTCAGGAAATCTGATGGTTTTAAGCAGAGTTCCCATGCACAAGCTCTCTCTCTTTGCCTGCTGCCATCCATGTAAGACATGACTTGCTCTTCCTTGCCTTCCACCATGATTGTGAGGCTTCTCCTGTCATGTGGAACTGTAAGTCCAATTAAACCTCTTTCTTTTGTAAACTGCCCAGTCTTGGGTATGCCTTTATCTGCAGCGTGAAAACAGACCAGTACACTTTAGAAATGAGAAACAGACCCAGAGAGATTATATAACATATCCAAGGTCACAGAGTTTCAGACAAATTAAAATGAGTACACATTAGTTAAGGTTTTATCCCCCAACTTCTTTTGAAAGAAGCCTTCTGCACACTTTACTTTAACCAATCAGTGTGACGGTATTCACAGCATTTTTCATTACTGCAGTTCTTGTGAAAGTTAATTTAGTGTTCAGGGCTTTTTTATGCCTTTCAAAACATACCATAAAGCAGAATTTTTATTTTAGTTATACGTTGGATTGGGCTACCATACTAGTAAATGCTTCCCTGTTAAATGAATCCTTTTATAATATTTTCACAAAATTTATGACTTTTCTCAATTCTATCTTCTCCTATTCAGGAACCATCTCCTTGTCCCTGTCTTTCAACATTTTTTAATTTAGAAAATTATTTCCTCTGGATAGTCTCTTCTCTTTCTATTTACTCCCACCTTCACCCTGAAACTTAATTGTGTGTTAAATCTCTCATAGCCTTGACATTCCTAAATAATTTAAATGTAAAATAATTGGAAATGGGAATACATTAAGGTATTTTTTAAAAGCTTTTATAGAAAGTATTTTTTGGGGGGTCAATTTCTAATGCACCTTTGACTTGGGCATGTTCCAGGGTAGATTTTTCAATTTCATAACATAGTATTGGTAAAAATAAAATGTTATGTTCCAGTCTTTCTACCTTCTCCCCTACAATATAGTATTCTGATATTCCAACTGCACAGAAGAATCTGAAACTAAAAGTTATGACCCAATTTTCAAGGAAACTTGATCCCCTACCAGGGCTCAGTGACACATTTCTAGACTATTTTGTGGCCAGGGATTCTTTGGCATTGTAAGAAACCATATAGCACTTGTAGAAAAGAACCTGGAATCTGACTACAGAAGGTAGTTAAACTTCATTCAACTCTCAACACCTTTAAGCTTGAGATAGAATTCCTTGGAAGCCCCTTGTTTGACCACTTGGCCTAGATCTAGACCAGCATGCATTCTTCAAGGATGCCTTTCTCATTTAAAAATGATCCCTTGGCCTCCAGACAGGAGACAGGATCTTCTAATGCCCTGCATATTTTATAGGTTTATATTTGTTGGTTTAAATTTTTCATGCCTTATTTTAAAAAGGCTTCTCCGCCCCTGCACCACTCTCTGGACTTCATCCACCAGATGTGTGTTGTTGAAAACAGATAGATCCCTGCGTACTGTACTGGATGTAAATAGAGGGTCCATAAAATCAAATGCCAAACAGGATCCAGTACATAATGTAAATGGGTGTGGCAGCTCTGATGATGACTGAAGTGCGCTGTAGAGCCCATGTTCTGTCAAAAGAGAGGAGGGAAAACATGAATGTCTGTGTGAAATGTCCCAGTTCAAAATGGAGTTTGCTAAATCAAACTTCTTTTAAGAAATGTGAACCAAATCTTATAAACTGGATTTGGCTTATGGTCCTCTAGTGTGTGACTTATGTTTACAGATTAGCTTTTCTTTTATAGATTATGTAAAGTGAGTGAAACAATGATGACGATTATGTGAATGTACAGTAATAGAAATTACTATTAAAGGAATGCACTGTTTTTCTCAAAATAATTTTTCTTTACTTTCCTTTGCTTTCTTTTCTTCTATCTCACTTTATTCTTGCTTTCCTAAAATAATACACACGACTTTCTCTAATGCCAATCAGCCATGTATATGTATATATGTATACATATATGATCATGTATTATACAATATTATATATGTTAAATGACTATGAAATGCATACACATGTGTATATAATGTCATGTTACATTTGCGTATATCATAGAACTATCATATATAATAATCATACATTCATGAATGATTTGAAATATACTATTATTTGCACTCACACATCTTCCATCTTTTATTTGGAAATAAGATATTTGGCAATGCAAGCATTTAGAATACAATTGTAAACTTAGAAATAAATGTTAAAAAGTCTTCATAAAACCTCTGTATTTTCTTTGCAAAGGAAGATGATGGTTTTTCTTCTAGACAATCATGTATAACATAAGGCAGCACATTGGAAGCAGCACGTTGGACAGGTGTGGTGACGAAGATGACTCCTTAGCAGCCTGCGCATCCCACTTTCCAAAAGGAGGTGGGCATGCTTTCAAGCAGAGTCTTAAACTGTCGGCTTGCGGGCCCAGTTACAATGCTCTTAAATGATTTGAATGTAATGCCTTTCCAGTTTCATGGCCCTCACCACTCCAATAGGAGGCCCAGCTTTCCTTATGGACATTACATGCCTAGTCTTTGAAGTCATTTGCATTTGCAACCCTTGTGTTAAGAGCATTACAAAAGACACAGCAAAGGTCGTGTGTCATCAGAAAAATGGAAGAGGCTTTGAAAAAGCCACCTCTGCAGTGCTGACTCCAAGAAGTATTTTGCAGAAGGAGTAAATATCAACTTACATTTTCATTTGCAGAAATCTTTGGCACCTCTTGTTGAGCACCAACATTTCAGGGTTAGACAAGAGCATGTCTCATTATACGTTTCTTTCTTTCTTTCCATATGAATCTTTCCTTTCTTTTCTATGGCAGTGGCCCCTAACCCCTTTTCTTTTGGTTACTTTCACTCACTCCAAGCCTGGGTGAGGAGTAAGAGTCTTTTGACTGACCTTGTCCTGCTGTTCCTCTGAATGCAGGTATTGTCATTTTTTAGACATGGTGTGTATGTGTGTGTGTGTGTGTGTGTGTGTACATGCACACGTACACTCATTTCTAATTCCTAAGACAAAGCTTAAGAGGGATAATGACAAAAATAGCCAAAATAGAAGTTACACTACTTGAACAAATTAAAATTTTATTTTAATTCTAGCCAGCCTTTTCAGAATGCCCTTCCTACATAGTACTGAAAACTTTTAATAACATAGCTAGAATTTTATTTTAGATGTGCTAGCATAAGCTACATAGACTTTAACTCAAAGTAGAATCAGAATAGAACTGCTACTAAGCCCAGTGAAATACTCTATCCCTAATAAAAACCCATTTACTTACCTTGCTCCTGAGCTTGAGCCCTTGTGGTTGTTCCCTCAAGGCTCTTGAAGTGCAGAAATCACTTTCTACCTGCCTGTGTGCTGAAGGCTTGTGCCTGAGGGTTCCAAGCTATTCCATAATCATTTCTGTAGACATCCCTTCCAACCCTCAGTGAATGCTCAGGGTAAAAAGGCTGTTTTCTCTCTGGTCTAAAGGTTCCTCCTCTGGACTTCTGACTACCCTATGGTCACATTTCTGGAAACTCAACCAGTGATCTCCCTTGGAAGTCATGGGGTCTCGAGGTCATGCTGTGTCTCACAATGACTAGAGTCATGCTGTGTCTCACAATGACTAGAGTGTTTCATTAAATGTGTCAATTACTGCTTTTAGAACCCAGTTCTCTGATGAACCGTGCCTGATGTTTCTAGTTCTACTCCAAAGGAATAGTGGTCTATTTAACCTAGACAAATATAGCTGGACATCAATGATTTAACCCAGCATTTTCTAAGACATGTTTTGTAAAACCCTACTAATATTCCACAGTTAAATACATCTAGGAAATCTTGAATACTATCACCCTTTTGGGAAAGTCACCATTTGCATAACATATTAAGGCCTCTGAAATCTTCTTTAGTAAAGATACCTGATCAGTTTTTTGATGCCAAGTATTTTCCAACTTAATTGGCCATGGAATCATCCCCCACCCACCCCCAGCTTCCTGCCTATAGAGTGACTTTTTAACATCACTTAATATCTTAAAGACCACTGGTGCAGAAATGTAGACACTTTCTGGTGTCATCTTACAATATTACTTTTTTTTCCAATCAATGCCTTCTTTGACTTTCCTAAGTGACTATTTCACCCCATCATCTCTCTCCTCAACTTCCAATAGCCCTTCCACTCTCTTTATTCTGGACTGATGACTTGATTCTCACTTCAGTCACTGAGAAAATAGAAGCAATCAGAAGAAAACTTCTCTATCCACTCATTACCAAATTTTGCACATTTCTTGCACCTGTGCTATAGATTAAGCCTCCTCTTCTGTTATAGTGAATCAATTGCCTGCACTCCGATGTGAGGTTAGCACTGCAGGTGTCATGATGAAGCTCATTCCTTTTTAGCTACTTGAGAACTTTGCTCCTCCAGGGATGCCATTTCTCTCCTGCATCATTAAATTCCTCCCCCACTTCATTATTTCCCAACATGCAAACATATTATACTGTCTCTTATATTAAAACAAAACAACAATACAAAACCCCTCTCTTGATTCCCATATACCTTTCCAGTGAGTACCCATTTCCTCTGCTCTGGTTTACAGGAAAATTCTTGAGGGAATTTGCTATACTCAATATCTCTCTTATCTCTTTTCATCTTCTCTGTAATTTTGCCCTCAGGAACAGTTCTTATTTGGCGTGACCCTCGATGTTGATAAATCAAACAGCCAATTCTCAGTCCTCATTTACTCATACTCTGGCTTTGAACCAGTTAATCATTCCCTCCTTCTTGAAATTCCTTTTTTCCCATGAGTTGAAATAGATCTAGATGGTTTATTATTTCTGGCACAGCAGGCAGCATGACTTTCTTCTTTGCATTGGTTGCTCTGTCTCCCAAGTTCCATGAAGGTGTTGCAAAGGCAGCCTAAGTAGATGTTGTACACACCTTGCTGGTGTTCCAGCTTTTGAGCTTTGAGTTTAGAAATCTCCAATCTTTTAAAGTCCTTACAACAAACCTGCCTGACCTTTGACCCACAGAAAGAGATGATCATTTATTACCTTGGTCAAGAAACAAATCTGCCCTTTAACCCAGAGGGAGATACTGTTTTAGCTTTCAAAGCTGTTTGGTATACAAACATCTTTAAAAAGGTCCTTCCAACAAAGTTCTCACATGTAGAAACATCACAGAGAATTGTTTCCCAACCAAAACTCCTGCCTGGAGTTATCCTCTCATATTTATATGAATTTCTCCTCCCACTTTTCATTCAGATCACTTTCAACTGTCACAGGCCTTCTTTGACCACCTCCCCTTTTCTTCTTTGTTTTTCTTTGTAGCACTCAGCTCTATCTGAAATGATATTGCATATGAATTTAATGCTAAGTTGGCTATCTGTCCTATTCAAATGCAAATTCCAGGTGCCTAGAACTTTGTTTTGTTCACTGTTGAATCCCAGCTCCTGGAAGAGTATTTGACAGGGTAGGTGATCACTAAATTGTTGTTAAATGAGTATATGGATAATTCTGTTCAGTAACCCTGTCTACCTCCTCAGATTCTTAGAATGAATCACTCAGATGTCCCGTCCGCATGCAAAGAAGTAAGACTTATAAAATTGTATTCTTTCAATATAAAAAAAAATAGCTTAACCACAAAGGGAACATTATTGCACACAATTTGCACAAAAGGAAGAAGAGAATAATTTGTTAATGTAGCCCTCTGTGAACCGTGAGTGTTCTCTGAACGTTGAATAACAATAAAGAGACAGGTATATTTTAAAATTATTTCCAAGGAAAGTGGTTAAATATTTTAGAAAACCTTAAATCTTTAAGACAAAGGCTTCAGTTATCAGGAAAATTTACTAACATGGAATATGTGTGATTATCTTAATTAATGAACTATGCTCTATTGCATTATCTGGTTCAGTCATTGACAGAATATACTAAAAATAAACAGAATGCCTTTGCTGTAATCTAGCCTTGTAGTTAGATTAAAAACAACAATGACAACAACGCACAATTGATTCAAGTAATTTTCACTGAATCTTGTCATATATGACAGCCATGTGTCCTACCCACACAAGCCTTAGCAAGTATTTTTTTTATTTTTTAAAGTGTGTGTTCTTTTGCCTGATTTATTTTAAGATCCAGGTTCTAATTGTATTCAGATACTTAGCCAGGTGACCTCTGTTGGTTTATCTCATTTCTCTGTCCATTGGGCAGTGACTTTAGTCTTGAGTACAGATCAGAAGAAAACTTCTCTTCCTTCAGTTCTCGAGCCTATTAAGGTTTTGTTGTTGTTCTCGTTCCAGTAGCATTAGCGAGGTGTGAAGTTGATGAGCTCCCACCCTCTGTACGCTAGTTCTTCAATGGATTAGAAGCTCAAGAATAGGAAGATAACATTTCAGCAGCAGCAAACCCAGGAAGCGGAGCATCGTGGTCTCCGCCTGAATCACTGATTGAATCATCTGTGTGCCTGGGACAGTAGGCAGGCCGATTTCAGGCCACCATATGTGTGTGAGGCCTGGCTGTGTTCTTCTCCTGGACTTTCCTCTGGGTGCTAATTGCTTTAGTGAGAGAAACTGTGCAAGGCAATTAAACAGCCCCCTTCTCTCACAGTCCTAGCTCTCAAAAGCTAGGGGCTGGGACAGGGCTCCTGCTCTCCCAGTGGGTTGCAAATTGCTCAGAATGAATAAATACATTTGTTCACTTTTCAAACTGTGACCAGCCACCTGGTCTCTTGTGTTGCTCTCAGAGCAAAGAAGGCAGATGACGGGCTCCTCATTGCTGAACTCCAGCCCATAAAAATGCTTCACCGCACTCTGAGCTATTTTTGCAAGGACATCTGTTGCCAAAAAAGAATTTTAATTAAGCAAAAACACATCTCTGTTTTGTCCGTGGCAAGGAGGCTTGTGAAAGCTTTCTTGTCTCAGATGCATGCTAAATCTGGAGAAATGGAAGCCTTAAGGTATTTTGTGAGGGACATTTTGCTGCTCAATTTGAGGGACACAACAGATTTTCCATGGGAAGGAAATTATTGGAAGTGCATGTTTGAGCCTTTCAAAATAAGGCCCAGACTGCATTAATAATTAATTGTACGTAATATAATCTGACATGTTACTCCATGGTTTGATAAAGTCGAAAGCTATTTCCACAGGGCAACTTGCCAGTTCTTTTGCTCTCTTCCAATCTTCTTCCCAGGTGATGTTCATCATTTTAACATCAAGCTTCCAGAACACCACATTAACACATAAATTAGAGGACCTGGTGCTGCACTGGCTGTTATAACTAGTCTAGATGTAATTGTCCAATCAGAAAGGAAAAAAAAAAAGTAAAGTGATAAACGAAGTCAGAAAGCAGGTTGTAGACATTAATACTGCATAAATTGCTTAAGATTGGGTTGGAGAGTGGGGAAGCAGCCTATCTCTAGTTTTCATAAATGCAAGTATATTGAGTGCTTTTTTCACTCTTCAAACACTGACATGATAGCAGATACAAATTCTTCATATATGAAACTGATTCTGTAACCATATACCCTTCAAATCCCTTAAGTGCCTTTCGGGGCACTCTCTTTGGCAGCACAAGCATATCAGACAAGCGGACTACAAGAGGGGCACTTTCAAGTAGCAGGCCCCGAGGGGCATTGCTGGGCAGCATGGCAGGATGAATTACCTGATAATATTAAGGTTGTTTCTGACCACTTCTATTAGGGGTTGGGATCACTCATTTGCCCTCTCAGAGGGTGGACAGAGAAGATCATCTAAGCTGAAGCTGAAGGAGCTCGGATTTCTACACGATAGGATCTTTGTAGACAGGAATCTAGCTGTTACATCAAGGACTGGAATACAGAATCTTGTATTATACGTGAAACTTACAGTGTTTCTTTCGACTCTGAAATCTTTCTGACAATTCAATGCCCTCTTTTTGAGATTTACTCATCATTAGGAGTAGCAGGGGGAAACAAAGTGTTTTTTTTTCTTTTTTTTTGTTTTTTTTTATGTTTTTTAGTTTTTCCTTTCTAAGGATGGTGGCCATTTTGTTAGTGATTGCCAAGATACTCACTATCCCCCTGCCCCCACCAATTCTTAACAAGATTAGTTTTGTTCTACCTAATGCATAATATAAAGAGCATGAATCTCCCAGGTCCCAGTCCCCTCACCTAAATAAATATTTATGGAATTAAAATGCATATCACTAATCCTTTCAACACTTGCCAGTTTAATAATGGTTCTTCTGAGGGCAGTGATGATAACTGCTTGTGCAAATTTAATTTAAAGTTTGCTTTCAACTTTGTTTTCTTTAGACTTGCTATTTGCAAGTTAAGAAGAAAAGAAAAATATATTAGCTAACAAAACTGCCAAGTCCCAGGTTAAAAGCTTCAGAAACCACTAAATCCAAGGCTTCAATCAATGTCATCAGAACTCAGCCCGTTCTTCTATGTGCTTTCCTCTATGATGACATTTTCTCAGGCAGGCCTTTCTACTTGATGGTGTCAAGCAGCTCCTGCCTCAACTTATCCTTGCAGCACTTCCTTCCTGTTGATTCTAGCAAAGAACTAGACTCTAAGTACCCTGGTGAGAGACTGGTGTTGACTGCCTGGGTTTGCATTCTGACTCTACCATTCACTAGCTATTTGATCTCTTCCAGGAAATTTATACTCTGTGTCTCAGTTTCCTTATCTGCATATTAAAGGTAATAGTAATTCCTACTCTGTAGGCTTGTTGGAAGTATTAAATAAGTTTAATGCATGTGCCAAGCATATAAGATTTACTATTTTATATACCATCCATGAAAATTAATACTGTGGTTGGGGTATAGAATGCATTGATTGGACATACCTGAGTCAAGTATCTTCTCTGGAAACTGGGATGTGATCTTCTCACACTTTAATCACAAGGGTGAAGAATAAAAAGGGAGTCATTCCCTAAAATAAATCTGGGAATCTCTTATAAGGCCAGATAACTGATGCCAACAACCTTAGTAATTTATTACAACTAGCCAAGGGATTCTACAGTATTGGGATTGCTTAGAATCTAATCAAACAAAATAGCGGAGGTGAAAATGTTTTTTAAATAACAAAACACAGTAAGATCTCAATGTGATTGGGTCATTGACTTGCTCTAGACACTCAGTAAAAGTACAACACTGTTCTAAATCCTAAAAGTGGATACACAGCAGATCTGGCCTTTTTTTTATCACAGACTTCACCATATTATTGAGAACACAGACACTGAGGCACAGCAAATAACTGACTTGTGTTCAACAAGAAACAAGGGCAAAAGAGTCATATAAATAAACAATGGTGAGGTCGACAATTATGAAGACATCAGAGTAGCTAGTTCTAATCATAAAAGATTTATTAAAGGAAATCATTTGCTAATGGAAATTTGAAACCACAGAATAAGGCAATATTGAATTATTAACCCCCGAAAATAACTTTTCCACACCCCTATAATATTGAACTTGAGAGATCTGTTCCATTGAATCTAGATTAAAGGAACAATTCAACCACTTCCCCAATCATCAAAACCTTTTACCTGGCTGAGGCACTGTGGGCAGTTGTCTCAGCTAAGTTGTGGAATATAGTCACATTATTCTCTTAGATTAATCATAAAACCATACTGATTCTTTGGTGGATCATCGGAATCTTTTGGAATGATGGAAAAAGGCATGAAAAAAAGCCTTTGTATCTAACTTCAGCGTTAGTTATCACTCCCTTATCTTGCTTAATTTTTTCATGTATGAAAAAATTATCTTGCTTGTTTTTTCATGTATGACAAGTGACCCACTCTTTCATTTTCTGCATAATAGGCAAAAGGAAAAGTTAATTTTTTTAACTGATTGACCATGATTACTCATGCAGGTCCTTTGTAAGGCAGACTGCTCAGCTAATTAACATAGTGACATCAATCAATATGATATTTAGGAAACTGTGTGCTAAGACATCTGTCTACTGACTTGTAAAGGTAAGTTAGCACGTAGGAGATGGGTCGTGGGACAATTGTTTTTTCTCAGAAGCAATCTACATAAAAAGCACAACATGGTCTTCAGTTAGCCCCTGCCCTTTGTAACAGAGAATGTTTAGTCTCAGATGTCACACTTAGTGGGAGCTGCTAAAGTCATTACATAATTATAGTCACCAGCTACACTTTATTTTGTGTAGATTAATAATTTTAAAATAGCATATGCTCCCTCCTTCTTCCTTACAGTATTAAGGTAAGGAAAAGGGAAGCAGCTGCTGTGCTTAAGGGTTAGGGATCCTCAATGGCCCTCATACAGAGACTCTCAATAAACTGGCATTCTCAATAAAACAGTGCATTTGCAAAGCAGATAAAGTCTCTAGTCAAAGCTCCTCCCCAAGTCACCACAAATAGACATGCAATCTAAATAAATAGCATTGTCTTACATATGAAAAGATGATTTCAAGGCAGATTCCATAGTTCTCCAGATCCAACCAGTAACTTCTCCACTGCCCCTCTAAATAGAAATTGTGGGGCTGCTATTGGAAAGAAGCAAATATCACAATGATCATTTTACCATTGCAGAATCCGAGACTGACTTGTGCAAACTCAAATAGATCTTCCCTGTTCTGTCTATTCAACTGTGCTACACGTGTCAGTGCTTAGAACACTATACTGTAGTCTTAATTTAAGGAATACCATCAAGAGCAGGATATATAGGGCATTACTTAGCTACTTGTGGAATTAAGCTATGAATGGGATTTTTGAGCCAAATTACCAAAGAATGTGATCTTTTAAGATTCAAGTTGGGGAGGTCAGACATCTAGAATGGTGAGGTAAACACCTCCAAACATTCACTTCTCTATAAAAGCAAAACGAACATGGCAAAATTGTCAAAATCAACATTTTTGTAGCTTTTGAAATTAACCGAAGGCTTAAGACAATCTACAGAGAGTTTATTTGAGAAAACTAGATAAATCTTGATAAAAACACTGAGTTTGGTAGAGATTTATTTAGTTACTTATTTGTTAAATTGTGGTTAAAACACATAAAATAAAATTTACCATTTTAGCTATGTACAATACAGTAGTGCTAACTATGTTACATTGTTGTGGAATACATCTCCTGCAAAACTGAAAATCTGTACCCATTAAACAACTACTTCCTCTCTCTCCTGACCCTGAAAACTGCCATTCTACTTTCTGTCTTTATAAAATTAACTACTTTAGATAACTCATTTAAGTCAGTCATATAGTTTTTGAATTTTGTGACTGATTTATTTCATTTTGCATAGTGTCCTCAAGGTTTATCCATGTTGTACAATGTGGCAATATTTACTTCTTTTTTATATACCACGTTAGGTATATAAAACTTTTTCTTTATTCATTCATGGACATCTGGGTTGTTTTTGTGTCTTAGCTATCGTGAATAGTGCTGCAAATACCTCTTCAGGATCCTACTTTCAATTCTTTTGGTTATATACCTAGAAGTGGGATTGCTGTATCATATGGTGACTTGTTTTTAAATTTTTGAGGATCTGCTATATTGTTTCTTATTGCGGGTATACTATTCCCACCAACAGTTCACAAATTATCCATTTTTTCCATATTATTACCAAAGTTTTCTTTTAATGATTACAAAATAGTTGTTCTTTTCCTTTGTTTTTGTTTATTTGATAGTGCCATCCTTATGTGTATGAAGTGATACTTCACATAGTTTTGATTTCCATTTTTTTAATGATTAGTGATGTTGAGCATCTTTTCATATGTTCATTGATCATTTGTATATCTTCTTTGAAGAAATGTGCATTCAGGTTCTTTGCCCATTTTAAAATCACGTTTTTTCATTGTTGTTGAGTTGTAGAAGTTTTTATGTATTCTAGATATTAACTTCTTATGAGATACATGTTCAGAAACATTTTCTCCCACTCCATGGCTGCCTTTTTATTCCACTGATTGTTGCCTCTGATGCAAAAATGTTTTTAAATTTAATGTAGTCCTATTTCTCTGAATTTGCTTTTATTCCCTGTGATTTTGATGTCATATTCAAACAAAATCATTCCAAATCCAATGTCATGAAGTTTTTCCCTTGGAGTTTTTATAAGAGTTTTATGGTTTTACGTCTTTGTTTAGGCTTTTAATTCATCTTGAGTTAATTTTTATGTATAGTGCAAGATAAGGGTCCAGCTGCATTTTTTTGCATGCAGATACTCAGTTTTTTCAGCATCATTTGTTAAAGAGACTGTCCTTCACCCATTGTATCATCTTTGTACTCTTTCAAAGGTCATTTAACCGTATGCATGGGAGTTTATTTCTGGACTCTCTATTTTGTTTCATTGGTCTGTATGTCTGCCTTTATGCCAGGACCATGCTACTTCAATTACTGCAGCTTTATAATAAGTTTTGAAATTAGAGAGTGTGAAGCCTCCAATTTTATTCTTTGGAAGATTGTTTTGTCTATTTAGGGTTCCTTTAGACTCCATATGAATTTTAGTATTTCTTATTTTTTTCTGCAAAAAACACATTACAATTTTGATAGGCATTGCATTGGATCTGTAAATCACTTTGAGTTGAATAAGTAGTTTAACAATATTAATTATTCCACTTCATAAGCACAGATGTCTTTCTATTTATTTGTTTCTTCTTTAATTTCTTTCGGGGTATTTTGTAGTTTTCAGTGTACAATCTTTTGTCTCCCTGGTTAAGGTTATTTCCTAAGTATTTTATTATTTTTGATGCTATTGTAAATGGGTTGCTTTCTTCATTTTCCTTTCAGATTGTTCATTGTTAATGCATAAAAGGCAGCTGAATTTTGCATGTAAATTTTGTAGCCTGCAACTTTATTGAATTTAATTATTAATTCTAACAGTCTTTTTGTAGAATCTTTCAGGTTTTTTATAAGAAGTTATGTCATCTAAGAACACATCATTTTATTCCCTTCTTTCCAATTTGGATAACTTTTATTTTGTTTTCTTACCTAATTGCTGTGAGTAGGACTTCCAGTATTATGATAAATAGAAATGATGACAATGGGCATCATTGCATTGTTTCTGATCTTAGAGAAAAAGCTTTCAGTTTTTTACTATTGAGTATGATGTCAGCTGTAGGGTTTTAATATATGGCCTTCATTATATTGAGGTGATTTCTTTCTACTCCTAGTTTGTTGGGTATTTTATAATAACAGATTATTGAATTTTGTCAAATGCGTTTTTTCTGTATAAATTGTGATAATCTCATGATTTATTTTTTCCTTTCATTCTGTTGATTTTCATCTGTCAAACTACCTTTGCATTCCAGAAATAAATCCTACTTGGTCATGATATTTAATCCTACTTGGTCATAATATATAATCCTACTTGGTCATAATATACAATCATTTTAATTTGTAATTTGGTTTGCTGGTATTTTGTTGAGGATTTTCACATCAATATTCATCAGAAATATTGGTGTGCAGTTTTCTTTTCTTGTAGTATTTTTTGTGGCTTTAGTAACAGGATGATGCTGATTTTACAAAATGAGCTTATAAGTGTTCCTTCCTGCTCAATTTTTGTTTGAAGAGCTTGAGAAAGATAATGTTTAATTCTTCCTTAAGTGTGTGGAAGAATTCCTCAGTGAAATCATCTGGCCTGGGCTTTTTTGTCATTTGTGGGAGGTTTTTGATTACTGACTCAATCTCCTACTGATAATTGATTGATTCTGATTTTCTATTTCTTCATGATTCAGTCTTGGTAGATTATGTGTTTCTAATTTGTTGGCATATAATTGTTCATAGCAATATCTTATAATCCTCTTTACTTCTTTGGCACCAGTTGTAATATCTCCTTTTTTTATTTCTGATTATAGTTATTTGAGTATTCTTTCTTCTTAGTTAATCTAGGTAAAGATTTGTCAACTTTGTTCATCTTCTCAAGAAACCAATTCTTAGTTTCATTGACTTTTTATTTTTATTTTTTGAAATTCTTAATTTCAATTGTTTCTGCTCTAATCATTTTTATTTCCTTCCTTCTGCTCACTTTGGGATTCATTTTTTTCTTTTTCTAGTTTCTTGAGCTGTAAAGTTAGGTTGTTTGTTTGATATATTTCTTCGTTTCTTAATATAAATATTTGTTGCTATAAACCTTTCTCTTACTACCATTTTTGCTACATCTCATAAGTTTTGATATGTTTTATTTTTGTTTTCATTTGCCTCATGATACTTTCTAATTTTTCTTGTGATTTCTTCTTTGACCCATTGGTTGTTCAAAAGTGTGTTAAGTCCTACATATTTGTAAATTTTCTAGATTTCCTTCTGCTATGATTTCTATTTCCATTCCATTGTGGTGAGAAAGAATACTTGGTGTAATTTCAGTCTTCTTAAGTTTGTTAAGTCTTCTATTCTGGTGTAACGTGGTATTTCTAGAACAGTTTCACATGTCCCTGAGAAGAATGTATTCTGCTGTTGTTGGATGGAATGTTTGCTATATGTCTGTAAGCTCCAACTGGCCTATAATGTTGTTCAAGTTCTGTGTGTCCCAACTAAGCTTCTGCTTGTTGTTCTATCTGCTATTGAAAGTGTCTGTTGAAGTCTCCTATTATTATTGTATTATTGTCCATTTCTCTCTTCAGTTCTGTCAAGGTTTGCTTCATATATTTGGGAATTCTGATGTTAGGGGCATATATGTTTATAATTGTTATATCTTCCTAATGAGCTGACCCTTTTATCATTATATATATATAATGATATATTATTATATATTATATATATTATTATTATATATATCATTATATATGTCATTCTTTTTCTCTTTTTACAGTTTTTGACTTAAAGCCTGTTGTGTCTGATACAAGTATGTCCACTCCTGCTACCTTTTGGTTAAGATTTGCATGGGATACCTTTTTCTTTTTACTTTCAGCCTAGGTGTGTCCTTAGATTTAAGTCATCTTGCATACAACATATAGATGAATCTTGTTTTTAAATCCTTTAGCTAATCTGTGTCTTTTCATGGAGGCATTTCTTCATTTATATTTAAAATAATTACTGATAGGGAATAATTTATTATGGTCATTTGTTAATTGAATTCTGTGTGTATTGTTTGTATTTTGGCCATTTTTTTCCTCTTCTGCTACGTTTTTTCATGTTTTGTTGATTTTTTACTGTTTTGTAGTGACATGCATTGACTTCTTTCTCATTTCCTTCTGTATATCTTTTACAGGTATTTTCTGTGTGATTATTATGGGGATTACATAAAAAAAATCTTAAACATACAACAATCTATTTTAAACTAGTATTGACTTAACTTGAATTGCATGTAAACACTCTATTTGTTTACATCTCTGCCCCCCAGACATTTTATGTTATTGATTTTGCAAATTATATCTTGTTATTCTGTGTATCCATTGAAATAAATTTGTAGTTTTAATTTCTCTTTTAAATACTATACCAGAATTAGAAGTAATTTATGCATCAACATTACAAAACTACAGGATTCTCTTTGTCTATATTACACATGTACCAGAGCACTTTGTATTTTCATATGCTTTTATGTGGCTATCTAGTATCCTTTTCTTTCAACTTGAGGAGCTTTCATTAGCATTTTTTGGAATGCAGGTCCAGTGGTAATGAACTCCCAAGGCTTCTGTTTATCTGGGAAAGTCTAAATTTCTCTGTCATTTTTGAAGGAGTTTTGTCTGATATAGCATTTCTTGTTGGCTTTTTTTTTTCTTTCAGCATTTTGAATATATCATCTCACTCTATTCTGGACTGTAATGTTTCTGCTGAGAAACCTTCTGATAATCATATGGGATTATCATGAAATATGACAAGCTGCTTTTCTGTTGCTGCTTTCAAGATTCATTTTTTGTGATTTTGACAGCTGGATTACAATGTGTCTTAATACAAGCTTCTTTGAGTTTAGTTTGAGTTCATTAAGCTTCTTAAATGTGAAGGTTCATTTTATTCACCAAATTTGGGAAGTATTTGGCCATTATTTCTTTACTGGCCTCTTTGTCCTTTTAGCTCTTGCTTGTCCTTCTGAAATTTTCATAATGCATATGTTGGTGTGCTTAATTGTATCCCACAAATCCCTTAGGCTTTCTTTACTTTTGTTCATTTTTTTTCTATTTGCTCCTCTGACTCAATTATTTCAAATGATCTGTCTTCCAGTTCTCTGTTTCCTTTTTCTGCTTGATCAAATCTGCTGTTGGACCCCTACATTAAAATTCTCAATTCACCTATATTCTTAAGCTCTAGAATTTGTTTTTTAAAATACTTTCTTTTTGTTATTTTCATTTTGTTCTTGAAGCACTTTTCTGATTTTGTTTAGTTTTGTGTGTTCTTTTTAGCTCACTGAACATCTTTATGACTGTTATTTAAGATTTTTCTTTTAGGAAGCACATAGATCTCCATTTCTTTGGGTTTTGTTTCTGTGGTTTTATTTTGTTCCTTTAATTGAACCATGTTTCTCTGTTTCTGTGTATAGTTTAAAATCATTTGTTAAAATTTGGACATTTGAAAAAAGTCACCTCTTCCAGTCTTTACTATCTTTTTACAGGGGAAAACCATCACCAATCAGCCTAGCTGGATATGCTGGGGTCATCTTTTCTGGGGATGTATCTTTTCTGGGCTTGAGCATGTAATTCCCAACTAAAAGGTTTTGTTCCTATTTATTTTTAAGAAATATAAAATCTCATGCTCCTTTTGTTGTCTTTGTGCAGTAACATAGTCTCTCTAAGGCTGCAACAAGTTGCTGCACTGGCCATTACTCTCAGTAGCCTCCAGACATTCAAACTATGCTGGTTCCTGTCAGTGCTCTCAGTCAGGCGAGACAGAAACTATTCCTTTGTCCATCCCCTGAAAACTAAAATTTTTGGTACACAATTTTTTCTTCTCTTTCCTTCCCAAGGTAGAAGCCGTGAGTTGGGAGTTTTCTCCTAATAGTAGTATGCTCCACTTGCTAGGGACGGGGCTATAACAAGTAAATGTAATGAACATTTTACTTTTCTTTTTATATGCTCCTTTTTTTATTATTATACTTTAAGTTCTGGGATACATGTGCCGAACGTGCAGGTTTGTTACATGGTATACATGTGTCATGGTAGTTTGCTGCACCCATCAAACCATCATCTACATTAGGTATTTCTCCTAATGCTATCCCTCCCCTTGCCCCCTACCCCACGACAGGCCCCAGTGTGTGATATTCCCCTCCCTGTGCCGATATGTTCTCATTGTTTAACTCCCACTATTGAGAGAGAATATGTGGTGTTTGGTTTTCTGTTCCTGTGTTAGTTTGCTGAGAGTGATGGCTTTCAGCATCATCCATGTCCCTGCAAAGGACATGAACTCATCTTTTTTACGGTTGTATAGTGTTCCATGGTGTATATGTGCCACATTTTCTTTACTCAGTCTATCATTGATAGGCATTTGGGTTGGTTCCAAGTCTTTGCTATTGTGGACAGTGCTGCAATAAACATACGTGTGCATGTGTCTTTATAGTAGAGTGATTTATAATCCTTTGGTTATACACCCAGTAATGGGATTGGTGGGTCAAATGGTATTGCTAGCTCTAGATCCTTGAGGCATCACCACACTGTCTTCCACAATAGTTGAACTGATTTATGCTCCCACCAACAGTGTAAAACGTTCCTATTTCTCCACATCCTATCCAGCATCTGTTGTTTCCTGACTTTTTAATGATCACCATTCTAACTGGCATGAGATGGTATCTCATTGTGGTTTTGATTTGCATTTCTCTAATGACCAGTGATGATGAGCTTTTCTTCATATGTTTCTTGGCCACATAAATGTCTTCTTTTGAGAAGTGTCTGTTCATATACTTTGCCCACTTTTTGATGGTTTTTTTTTCTTATAAATTTGTTAAGTTCCTTGTAGATTCTGGATAGTAGACCTTGGTCAGTTGGATAGATTGCAAAAATTTTCTCCCATTCTGTAGATTGCCTGTTCACTCTGATGATAATTTCTTTGCTATGCAGAGGCTCTTTAGTATAATTAGATCCCATTTGTCAATTGTGGCTTTTGTTGCCATTGCTTTTGGTGTTTTAGTCATGAAGTCTTTGCTCATGCCTATGTCCTGAATGGTATTGCCTAGGTTTTCTTCTAGGGTTTTTATGGTTTTAGGTCTTACATTTAAATCTTTAATCCATCTTGAGTTAATTTTTGTATAAGTTGTATGGAAGGGGTCCAGTTTCAGTTTTCTGCATATGGCTAGCCAGTTTTCCCAACACCATTTATTAAATAGGGAATCCTTTCCCCATTGCTTGTTTTTGTCAGGTTTGTCAAAGATCAAGTGGTTTTGGGTGTGTGGTATTATTTCTGAGGGCTCTGTTCTGTTCCATTGGTCTAGATATCTGTTTTGGTACCAGTACCATACTGTTTTGGTTACTGTAGCCTTGTAGTATAGTTCGAAGTCAGAAAGCATGATGTCTCCAGCTTTGTTCTTTTTGCTTAGGATTGCCTTGGCTATACAGACTGTTTTTTGGTTACATATGAAATTTAAAGTAGTTTTTTCTAGTTCTGTGAAGAAAGTCAATGGTAGCTTGATGGGAATAGCACTGAATCTATAAATTACTTTGGGCAGTATGGCCATTTTCACAATATTGATTCTTCCTATCCATGAGCATGGAATGTTTTTCTGTTTGTTTGTGTCCTCTCTTATTTGTTTGAGCAGTGGTTTGTAGTTCTCCTTGAAAAGATCCTTCACATCCCTTGTAAGTTGCATTCCTAGGTATTTTATTCACTTTGTAGCAATTGTGAATGGGAGTTCACTCATGATATGGCTCTCTGTCTATTATTGGTGTATAGGAAAGCTTGTGACTTTTGCACATTGATTTTGTATCCTGAGACTGCTGAAGTTGCTTATCAGCTTAGGGAGTTTTGGGGCTGAGATGATGGGGGTTTCTAAATATACAATCATATCATGTGCAAACAGAGACAATTTGACTTCCTCTCTTCCTATGTGAATGCCCTTTATTTCTTTCTCTTGCCTGATTTCCCTGGCCTGAACTTCCAATACTATGTTGAATAGGAGTGGTGAGAGAGGGCATCCTTTTCTTGTGCCAGTTTTCAAAGGGAACGCTTCCAGCTCTTGCCCATTCAGTGTGATATTGGCTGTGGGTTTGTCATAAATACTTTTTATTATTTTGAGATACATTCCATCAATACGTAGTTTATTGAGTGTTTTTAGTATGAAGGGGTGTTGAATTTTGTTGAAGGCCTTTTCTGTGTCTATTGAGATAATCAGGTGGTTTTTGTCATTGGTTCTGTTTATGTAATGGATTACATTTATTGATTTGCATATGTTGAACCAGCCTTGCATCCCAGGGGTGAAGCTGACTTGATCATGTTTGACAAGCTTTTTAATGTGCTGCTGGATTCGGTTTGCCAGTATTTTATTGAGGATTTTTGCATTGATGTTCATCAGGGATATTGACCTGAAATTTTCTTTCTTTGTTGTGTCTCTGTAGGTTGTGGTATCAGGATGATACTGGCCTCATAAAGTGAGTTAGGGAGGAGTCCTTCATTTTCTGTTGTTTGGAATAGTTTTAGAAGGAATGGTGCCATCTCCTCTTTGTACCTCTGGTAGAATTCAGCTATAAATCCACCTGGTCCTGGGCTGTTTTTTGGTTGGTAGGCTATTAATTACTTCCTCAATTTCAGAACTTGTTATTGGTCTATTCAGGGATTTGACTTCTTCCTGGTTTAGTCTTGGGAGGGTGTATGTGTCCCGGAATTTATCCATTTCTTCTAGATTTTCTAGTTTATTTGCTTAGAGATGTTTATAATATTCTCTGATGGTAGTTTGTATTTCTGTGGGATCAGCGGTGATATCCCCTTTATCATTTTTTATTATGTCTATTTGATTCTTCTCTTTTTTCTTCTTTATTAGTCTGGCTAGTGGTCTATCTATTTTGTTAATCTTTTCAAAAACCAACTCCTAGATTTACTGATTTTTTTTTAAGGGTTTTTTGTGTCTCTAACTCCTACAGTTTTGCTCTGATCTTATTTATTCTTCTGCTAGCTTTTGAATTTGTCTGCTTTTGCTTCTCTAGTTCTTTTAATTGTGTTGTTAGGGTGTCAATTTTAGATGTTTCTCACTTTCTCCTGTGAGCATTTACTGCTATAAATTTTCCTCTGAACACTGCTTTAGCTGTGTCACAGAGATTCTGGTACATTGTGTCTTTGTTCTCATTGGTTTCAAAGAACTTCTTTATTCCTGCCTTCATTTTGTTACATATCTAGTAATCATTCAGGAGCAGGTTGTTCAGTTTCCAAGTAGTTGTGTGGTTTTGAGTGAGTTTCTTAATCCTGAGTTCTAATTTGATTGCCCTGTGGTCTGTGAGACTGTTTGTTATAATTTCCATTCTTTTCCATTTGCTGAGTGGTGTTTTACTTCCAATTATGTGGTCAATTTTAGAATAAGTCCTATGTGGTGTTGCTGAGAAGAACGTATATTCTCTTGATTTGGGGTGCAGAGTTCTGAAAATGTCTATTAGGTCCACTTAGTCCAGAATTGAGTTCAAGTCTCGAATATCATTGTTAAATTTCTGTCTCGTTGATCTGTCTAATATTGACAGTGGGGTGTTAAAGTCTCTCACTATTATTGTGTGAGAGTCTAAGTCTCTTTGTGGGTCTCTAAGAACTTGCTTCATGAATCTGGGTGCTCCTGTATTGGGTGTATATATATTTAGGATAGTTAGCTCTTTTTCTTGATCCCTTTACCATTACGTAATGCCCTTCTTTATCTTTTTTGATCTTTGTTGGCTTAAAGTCTGTTTTATCAGAGACTAGGATTGCAACCCCTGCTTTTTTTGCTTTCCATTTGCTTGTTAAATCTTCCTCCATCCCTTTATTTTGAGCCTATGTACGTCTTTGCACGTAAGATGGGTCTCCTGAATACAGCACACTGATGGGTCTTGACTCTTTATCCAGTTTGCCAATCTGTGTCTTTTAATTGGGGGCATTTAGCCCATTTACATTTAAGGTTAATGTTGTCATGTGTGAATTTGATCCTGTCATTATGATGCTAGCTGGTTATTTTGCCCATTAGTTGATGCAGTTTCTTCATAGTGTCATTGGTCTTTACATTTTGGTATGTTTTTGCAGTGGCTAGTACCAGTTTTTCCTTTCCATATTTAGTGCTTCCTTCAGGAGTTCTTGCAAGGCAGGCCTGGTGGTGACCAAATCTCTTAGCATGTGCTTGTCTGTAAGGGATTTTATTTCTCCTTTGCTTAGTTTGGCTGGATATGAAATTCTGGGTTGAAAATTCTTTTCTTTAAGAACATTGAATATTGGCCCCTACTGTCTTCTGGCTTGTAGGGTTTCTGCAGAGAGATCCTCTGTTAGTCTGATGGGCTTTCCTTTGTGGATAACCCGGCCTTTCTCTCTGGCTGCCCTTAACATTTTTTCCTTCATTTGAACCTTGGTGAATCTGACGGTTATGTGCTTGGGGTTGCTCTTCTTGAGGAGTATCTTTGCGGTGTTCTCTGTATTTCTTGAATTTGAATGTTGGCCTGTCTTGCTGGGCTGGGGAAGTTCTCCTGGATAATATCCTGAAGCATATTTTCCACCTTAGTTCCGTTCTCCCCATCACTTTCGGGTACACCAATCAAACATAGGTTTGGTCTTTTCACGTAGTTCCAAATTTCTTGGTAGCTTTGTTCATTCCTTTTCATTCTGTTTTCTCTAATGTTGTCTTCACCCTTTATTTCCTTAAGTTGATCTTCAATCTCTGATAGCCTTTCTTCTGCTTGATTGATTTGGGCTATTGATTCTTGTGTATGCTTCATGAGGTTCTCTTGCTGTGTTTTTCAATTCCATCAGGTCATTTATGTTCTTCTCTAAACTGGTTATTCTAGTTAGCAGTTCCTGTAACCTTTTATCAAGGTTCTTAGCTTCCTTGCCTTGGGTTAGAACATGGTCCTTTAGCTTGGAGGAGTTTGTTATTACCCACCTTCTGAAGCTACTTCTGTCAATTCATCAAACTCATTCTCCTTCCAGTTTTGTTCCCTTGCTGGCGAGGAGTTGTGATCCTTTGGAGGAGAAGAGGCATTCTGGTTTTGGGAATTTTCAGCCTTTTTGCTCTGTTTTTTCCTCATCTTCATGGATTTCTCTACCTTTGGTCTTTGCTATTGGTGACCTTCGGATGGGGTTTTTGTGTGGTCATCCTTTTTTTTTGATGTTGATGCTATTGGTTTCTGTTTGTTAGTTTTCCTTCTAACAGTCAGGCCCCTCTTCTGCAGGTCTGCTGGAGTTTGCTGGAGGTCTACTCCACACCCTCTTTGCCTGGGTATCACTAGCAGAGGCTACAGAACAGAAAAGATTGCTGCCTGCTCCTTCCTCTGGAAGCTTCATCCCGGAGGGACACCCACCAGATGCCAGCTGGAGCTCTCCTGCATGAGGCGTCTGTTAACTCAGAGGTGGCAGGCAGAAATGTTTAAGTCTGCAGAAGCTGCCCCCAGAGTCACCCCTTCCCCCAGGTGCTCTGTCCCAGGGAGATGGGAGTTTTATCTATAAGCCCCTGACTGGGGCTGCTGCCTTTCTTTCAAAGATGCCCTGCCCGGAGAGGAGGAATCTAGAGAGGCAGTCTGGCTACAGTGGCTTTGCAATACTGTGGTGGATTCTGCCTGGTCCAAACTTCCCAGCAGCTTTGTTTACACTGTGAGGGGAAAACTGCCTACTCAAGCCTCAGTAATGGTGTACACCCTTCCCCCCACCAACCTCAGGCATCCCAGGTTGGCTTCAGACTGTTGAGCTGGCAGTGAGAATTTCAAGATGGTGGATCTTAACTTGTTGGGCTCCGTTGGGATGGGATCAGCTCAGCAAGACCACTTGGCTCCCTGGCTTCAGCCCTCTTTCCAGGGGAGTGAATGGTTCTGTCTTGCTGGCATTCCAGGCACCACTGGGGTGCAAAAAAAATTCCTGCAGCTAAGCTCACTGTCTGCTCAAATGGCCACCCTGTTTTGTGCCTGAAACCCAGGGCCCTGGTGGTATAGGCACCTGAGGGAATTTCCTGGTCTGTGGGTTGCCAAGAAAAGCATAGTATCTGGGCCAGAGTGCACCATTCCTCATGGCACAGTCCCTCACGGCTTCCCTTGGCTAGGGGAGGGAGTTCCCTGACCTCTTGCACTTCCTGGGTGTGGCAATGCCTCACCCTGCTTCTGCTTGCCCTCTGTGGGCTGCACCCACTGTCTAACCAGTCCCAATGAGATGAACCGGGTACCTAGGTTGGAAATGCAGAAATCACCCGCCTTTTGCATTGGTCTTGCTGGGAGCTGCAGACCAGAGCTCTTCCTATTTGGCCGTCTTGCCTGGGAATCCTTTTTACCTGTTTTAATGCAGTTCTATTAGCTTAGTGCTAGCCTGGACTGCTGCAACCTCTTATCTGGTTTCTTGTTTTCTCACAAAGGCAATTTGGTCTACTGAGAACAATATACTTATTATTGTTAAGTCAGTGTTTTCAGGGGAAAAGGGGGCCGAGGGCCTCCTATTCTTCTATCTTGTTGACATTGGTTTTCCTAAGTTTTGTGGTTTTAATCTTCCCTAGTCCATTAGCTCTCTCCTCAGTATCATGGTAATCTTAAAAACCAACGGCCTTGCAATCACTGTAGTCATGAAAAACAGCAACCTAACAGTCAAGGGAAAGGACAGAATGAGTCTGGGCTACCTAAAGTTTTCATTCCCAGAGAATTTTCATTATTTGACATGTAGGGTAGTTCCCTGGAAACCACCACTTGCAGAATTTGTCTTTATTTGCATTGCTTCAGGGCTTACTCAATCAGACAGCTTTTCCTCAGGAGCATTTTTTCAATAAAATCAATGTCAATTGTTTAACATGTAAGCTGCAGAAGGCAGCAATAATAGTTGGGACAAACAGGAAGCAGATCAAAAAACATAAAAGAAAAGGCTGGGGAATGAGATGCCCATAGGAGGCTTTGAAAAACTAGAACACGTTTCTGAGAACTTAGAAGGAAACATGCAGGTGTAGGCTTGTGCACATGTCCAGGAAAGCCCCTATTCTCTTACATCTGGTTGATGTTGAGGCTTTGTATAAATAGGAAGCGAAGACTAAGGAAGATGTATAAACTATCTGCTGGAACACTGAAGTTGCCTCAACACAAACACGAAGAGCTCCTCAGTAAAGATTGGGAGACTTACTGGTTTAAGTAATTTAAGAATCTTTCTATTCAATCATAGCAGATCATTAAGCTATGAAAGAGACTTCAGTGGCCACATACAATAAAGGTTAAAGACTTTAAGTAATTAGTTCAATAATGTCATTTAGCAAACAAACATCAGCAATAGCAGCAGAAAAAAACAGTAATTGCAGCAACAACAAACTGTATCAATAAAAAATTCCTGGATGACTTGGCTGAATTTCCAAAGCTGGTATGTTATTACTGAGATAGCCAAATATAAAGGGGTCCCCGGAGACCCTCCAGCCAGCCTGTGCTCTGGGAGGAGTGCAGACTGGGGTGGAGTCTCAGCAAGTTTGCACCATTTGCAGGGAGGAGAAGCCTAGCCCCTCCTGTTTCTCGATGGTAACCTGGGATTCAAACTGTGAGATGAGGACCTGGTAAAAGGAACCTCTCTCACTTTGCTGACTTTTTTTTTCCTTTCTCCCCGATAAGTTCCATTTTTCTCACCCTTCTATGTGTCTATGAGCCTGGTCATGTGACAAGGAACCCGTTTTTAGCTGAACTAAGGAGGAACTTCTACAACATTACTATTTATAATGTCCAATTTTCAAAAAAAAAATCTGAAACATATAAAGAAGACAAAAGCATGGCCCACAAACAGAAGAAACAGTCAATAGAAAATTCCCTTGAGGAAGCTTAAACATTGGACTAAGTAGAAAAATAATTTAAAGTAACTATTTAAATATGTTCAAAGAACTAAAGAAAACCATTGCTAAATAGCTAAAGGAAAGTATAAGATAGTGTCTTATCAAGTAGAGAATATCATTTAAAAAGTAGAAATTATTTTAAAAACAGCAATTCTGAGTAAAATAGTAATATGATAAGTGAAAGAAAAGTAAAGCCATTGGAAGGGCTCAACAGTGATTAGAACTGGAAAATTTCCAAAATTTGATGAAAAAAACAATCTACACATCCAAGGAGCTCAACAAACTCTAAGTAGGATAGCTCAAAGAATCTACACTAAGACACATTATAATCAAACTGTCAAAAGACAGAGACAAACAGGGACTCCTGAAAGCAGCAAGAGAGAAGTGGCTTATCGCATACAAGGGACTCTCAATGATGATGGAGAATTTCTCATGAGAAATTGTAAAAACCAGGAGGCAGTAGAATGATATATCTAGGATGCTAAAAGAAAAAAGAGTGGTGGCCAGCAAAACTATCCAGCAAATTTTATATGCAGCAAATTTATAAGTTAAAAAACTATAAAAAAAATTTGACCAGGCGTGGTAGCTCTTGCCTGTAATTAATCCCAGCACTTTGGGAGGGCTAAGCAGGCAGATCACAAGGTCAGGAGATTGAGATCATCCTGGCTAACATGGTGAAACCCCATCTCTATTAAAAATACAAAAAATCAGCTGGATGTGGTGGCACACACCTGTAGTCCCAGCTACTCAGGAGACTGAGGCAGGAAAAAACCATTGAACCCGGGAGGCAGAGGTTGCAGTGAGCCAAGATCATACCACTGCATTCCAGCCTGGGTGACAGGGCAAGACTCTGTCTCAAAAAAAAAAAAAAAAAAAAAAAAAAAAAAAAAAAAAAAAAAAAAAAAAAATTAACATCTTCCAGGTAAGCAAAAACTAAAGGAATTACTCCCTCGCAGACCTGACCTATAAGAAATACTAAGGGGAATCTTTTAGGCTAAAATGAAAGGATATAAAGCAGTAGCTCAAATTCACATGAAGAAACAAAGAACACTGGTCAAAGTACATATGGTACATATAAAAGACAATGTAAATGTATTTTTGTCTATAATCTCTTTCTCCAACCTAATTTAAAAAAAAAGACTATTACATAAAGCAATAAAATTCTGTTGATGAGCTCATAATAAACACAGATTGAATATGTATAATAATAGCACAAAGAAGGAGGGAAATTGAAGCTATATAGTCATAAAGATTTTACATTTGAAATTATATTTTATATATTTTAATTATATATATGTTCTTTGAAATTAAGTTGGTATTAATCTGAACTAGGTTGTTATAAATTAAGATGTTAGTGATAATCCTCAGGGCAACCACTAGGAAAATAACTCAAAAATATAGTAAAAGAAGTGACATAAAAGTTAAACTTGTACACTAGAAAACACCTATTTAGCATAAAAGAAGGCAATAATAGAGAAATGGAATAAAAAAGAGAAAACACAGAAAAATGGTAAGTGCCAATCCTAGCTTGTTAGCAATTATATTAAATGTAAATGAAATTTAAACAGTGCAATCAGAAGTCAAAGATTAGTAGAAGCAATAAAAACACATTATCTAACTAAATACCATCTACAAGAGATACACTTTAAAGATACAAATAGGTTGAATGTAAAAGGATGGAAAAAAGATATACCATGCAAAGATGTGGCGTGGCTTACCAATATCAGACAAAATAAAATTTATGACAAAAAGTTACTTGAGATAAGAAAGGACATTTAAAAGTGTCTATTCACTTGAAAAAAATAGGAATTACAAACATCTACGCACCTAAGAAGAGAGCCTCAAAATACATGAAGGAAAACCTGACAGAATAGGAGAAAAAAAAAAAGATCACTCTACAATAATTGCTGGAGACTTTTATTTTTAAATGTCACTTTCAGTAATGGCAAAAACAACTAGACAGAAAATCAAATGAAATGATGGTCAATATCATTAGTCATAAAAGAGATGCAAATCAAAATCACATTGAGATACCAATGTATACCTACTAGGATGGCTAAAATTAAGAAGACAGATAACCACTAGTGTTGGTGAAGATATGGAGTAATTGGAATCTGCATACATTATTGATAGAATTATAAAATGGTGTGATCACATTTTAAAATACTTTGGCAGTCCCTTGAAATGTTAAACTTAGTTCTGGTTATCAGATCAAGAAAACTGAAAACATATGTCCATATAAAACCTTTGCATGAATGTTAATAGCAGCATTATTCATAACAGCAAAACAATAAAAACAATTCAAATGTTCATCAACTGATAAAAGAATAAACAAAGTGTGGTATATCTATACAATGGAATATTACTCAGCCAAAAATTGGATGAATTACTAATATATGGCAAGGATACACCTTGAAAGCATTTTGCTATGTGAAATAAGCTAGGCATAGAAGTCCATATATTGTATAATTCCATGTATATCAAATGTCTGGAATAAGAAAAATAGATAATAGATTAATGGTTGTAATGGGATTGGGGGAAGAGGTATGGAGACTCTTTGTAGTGATGAGATAGTCTAAATCACTTAGTGGCGATTGTTGCACTACTCTGAATATACTACAAGTGCTTAATTTTACACTCTAAAGGTGTGAATTTTATGGTATGTGATTTACACCTCAAAAAAGCTGTTACTTAGAAAAGTTTTACATGGGACCGAGAGTTTCACTGTTAGCTTGTGTACTAGAAAACTTTGGTTGATCAAGCAAGCAAATGATTCTAGTGGCTCAGTAAATAGTCTCAGTAAACAGTGGTATTTATTTTCTACTAGGGAAATGGCTATAATTATAATGATTACAATTTGAATAGATTACTTACATAAGTATTACAATAGTTTCTCTCTTTTGCCCCTAGATGTGTTTCACTCTTATTGACTCTTATTGCTTAAGTGGGTAGATTTACATAAATTACACAATGTAAACCCTTTCAACCACATTTGGAACAAGGCTTGTCAAGGGCAGAAAGGAGGGCATAGGCTTATCTTGGTGGATCACAGAAATGAGCTAGCTACACCTCCTGTTTGATAACTATTTCTTACACACCCATTTCTCAACAGGCATTCTCAAAGAGTTGAGAGATATAATTGTATGAGTCAGACCCAATAAGGAGAACCAGGCCAAGTTCATGTTGCCCAGAGGAAGTATCTTAAATTTTCTTTCTTTTTTTCTGGCACCTTCATATGATTCCTATCTTGGGAGTATAAAGCTATGTGTGCCAACTTTTAACAACTTTTATGTTCTTGAGAACTTAAAAAAAGGTTTTGGCAAGAAAATCTGCAAGTATAATGATGGACCCTGAAAGAAGCTGGGGTGGGGTTCAGTGAGGGAAAGGAAAATCGAGAACTAAATGTAAGACTCCTTGCCACAAAACTATAAGTGGAACACATACTTTTCTAGCTTTTTGCCTTGATGATACTCTACTTCCCAGGAAGAGTCAGCATGCACTTCAGCAGCATGAATATACAAGATGGTTTGAAAGCTGGACACTATTTTGATGTTGTGGTTTTGTTACATATGTATGTCTGTTATTCAAGTTTCTAAATTTTTTCTTAAACATTTCTGAGTCTACTCTTCAGATAAAAAGTTGAATTCATGGTGAAGTTTTGTAGATTTTTGTTATTAATTTGATTTTAAGACATTGCTAGTAATATGTCATTTTTACATAGATAGTTTAATATAGATATATATCAACAATATAATATGAATATATAAATAATATATAAGATAATACTTAAGTATATTATATGTAATAATTAAATACTACATATATGTATAAATTATGTAAACTATATATACATATAAATATACACATTACATATGTAAATTATATATACACATATACATATACACACATATTTGTGTGTATATGTACTTATGTGTATGTGTGTATATATGTCTGTGTATGTATATACACACATTATTTGTGTGTAGGTATACATGTTACTCAAGAGATGACTATCAATTCAAAAATTATTATTGTGGTCAGTAGGATTAAAAAAGAGTTTGTGTTTTTGATATGGAAATGAGCTAAAGACACAGCAAAAGTATCTTTGAAAATATGAAATTGGCATTCAAGTTCAGAGGGCTGATTAGAGTCCCATTACTCTGGAGGTTGAATGTACTGATTCACCACTGTGATCAAATTTCTCCTTTCTCATTGGTTTTCCTGTGAGATTATCAGCAACTTCTAGGGAACCCACATAAGGAACTAGAACCTAGGGAAATAATTATAGCCAGAGTTGAAAAAAATTAAGCCATAGACTTTCACTTTCAGAGTTGCTATTACTGGGGATCCTGAAGGTCTTGAAGACTAACATCAGCAGGCTAACAGGAGCAAGTAAGGAGGCAGTCAGAACAGAAGCACAAGTGAATGGATGTTGGTAAGGAAGGTGTCAGAGGAGGAATGACTGAAACGGAATCAGATATGGTTTAAGTTAAGGTCAGTGATCCAGGAAAAGAAAGGGCTCAGGATAGAACTCTGAATCAACTAATAGAAATCCAGAATGAACCCTATGCAGTGCTGATGGGGAATAGGATTAAGGCTGAGAAATTGAGGTGATGAAGCAAAGTATAATCAGGATTTAGCCTTTGTTCAGGGCTAGATTAGAATCTAGAAGTGGATGTTATGGGTTAGCAAAATCTGGAATTAGATACTGAGAAGGTGGATAGAATTCATAAAATGGAAGGGGAATAGCTACTGATATTTATCTCTGCTTTTCTGGGGATCTTGGAGAACTGTGAGATTGTGTGTGAAAAGGTTATCATCACCACCATCATCATCATCATCATAGCCTCAACCATTTAATTAATATTTATGTTCCAGAAGCCAAAAACTTACAAAAAATGTTTAATTTAATCCTGTACTTTAAATTTTATCTCAATTTTATATTTAAAAAACCCAGATATCACTGATGGTTTGAGGAGTTAGATAATTTGTTCACAGACATGTAGGCAGTAAATAATAAACCAAAACTCAAACCTAACTATATTATCTGTGTTCTTAATAATGGGACACTCTGCTTCAATAGCATCTCTCCTCCATTAGTATGCAAGAGGATAAAATGCAGTGGAAGCTGCATGAAACTTAAGATAAGCTTAGCTTAGCACTTGTCTCAGGTAGTCACTGTAGTTTAAAGATGAGAGGGTAGGAAGATGTGAGAAAGGGATTGATGCGCTATAGAGAAAACACAAGCAGAGCTTGTCCTGCTCATTAGATATTATACCCATTTTAAAATGCTACCTATATACCTGTATCCTGATTTTGTGTATGTGGGGATAAGAAAGCATAACCTATGTCACATGTCTTTGTCTCATAAGCTCAAACGCAGAGCTGGAAGGGTTCTCTCAGATTCCGCAATCCAGCTGTCTTACTCTATTAGATGACTTCCAAACTCAAGCTGAACAGAAACCTCCTCTACTAAACCCTTCCCAACTCCAAGGCCCCAGAGCAGAAGTAGTTTCTCTTCCTTTGGGGCTCCACATTTTTGCCTTTGGCTGTGAGAGTACTGGCTGTGAGAGTATTTTGTTACGCTTTGTTGTTCACATTGCTGCCCCATTGTTATTGATATTGCAAACTATTTAAAGGCAGAAATTCTGTCCTAACCTTTTTCTTCTCAGTACCTATTACCTAACACAGAGGGACATGTAGTTATCAAAATGTACTGAACTGAATTTTATGACCAATCTAAGTGCCAAGATGTTAAGCAATTTGCTCAAGTCACATGTAGATATATAGCCAAGACCAGGAAAGATTTCTCCTACTGGGAGTTTATGTCAGGTGTGTATTTGTCTCTGTCTCTTTGTATCAAGTATGTGAGGGTGGGGAGGGGCTGCAAGTGTTACTTTCTAGTCATGTTCCTTTGAGCATAGCGCTATCACTCCCAGGTTATTGCTCAGTACAATTTTTTTAAATTTATTATTATTATTTTTTGCTGTGTTGGCATCTATAGGACAAGGATAGAGTTTTTAAAATTTACTTAGCATAGTACCAAGGACAAGTCTACTTTATTGCCTCTTGTCTTTGATAAAAAGATGGGAACCCTAATTTAGGAAGGGCTAAATTTATTTCCGTGCAATCTCATGGGGAACTAGTGATAATTTGGAATTAGAATCTAGTTTTTTTTGAGCCCTTGCAGCATTAAACCATTCCTGAATAGCCTCAGAAAGCACTCTGAACAAATACATTATAACTATAAATGCTTAGAAAAAACCAGTGTCCACAAACAAACCAAAAAAGACCTTATATGTTTGTATATAACTGTGTATGCATATGTTGTTATGAGTTTGGAGAAAGGTGCAGAGGTCACTCTATATTGGCTTTTTTGAGAGAAAGTGGTGGTAATCAGAGGAAATTTCACTTGGAGGTTATTGACTTTTAAAATTCATATTTGTGTGGTTTCACAGAAAAATTAATACATTTTTGCTTTAAATTCTGACTGACTGAGTTTGACATCTGGACATGTTCTTTTCATTTAGGCCTACCTAGCAAGCTCCTTCATTATAAGGAGCAGAGACAACTCAGGCTAGCACAAGTAAAGGAAACTGGCTGAGACTAATGATGAGGGAGCCACATGACTTCATGAGGACCCAGAGATAGGACCAGCGGGACAACCTGGCTTCATAGAAACTTAAGCCTGGGGTTGAGACTCTGGGTTCAAGAACACTTTCAGGATTTCAGAAAAGCCATGTAGGACTCATTCTTGCTCTCGCTATTAATAGCTACACTCTCTTGCGGTGGTTTCCATTCCTGCCCCACTACCAAGTAACAAATTATTCCCAGTTTCTCAGTTAAGTTTCCTAACAGGGAGAGAGTATTGGCTTAGCTTATATAATATCTTGAGGAGGAGGGCTGTCATATCTTTTAAAACATTATTTTCCTTTCTAACCTAAGTATGGGCTACAAAGTTGTCTTTCTGTCAGGTGCACCCCTTGGTACAACCTGTTGTCTGGGAAGTGGACTCGTGTTGTAAATCTCATGGGTGTCAGGAGAGAGAGGAAGGCTGACTAGCTCTTGCATTTGGCAAACCCACCCAGTGTTTATATTTCTTGTGTACTTTAGCCCCTAGAGAACGGAATAATCTATACATGTGTCTCACTTGCTGTTTCTGGGTCCACAGTTATTTGTTAGCTGTAGTTTTCTTTGCTTAACTCTCATTGCATTCTGGTGAGGTTGCCTCTATATAAGTTTGCTACCATCACTAGACTGCAAGCTCTCTAAGAAATAGGAATGTGATTGCTTAATGTGGTACCCCAGGCATGTAGTATTGGGCCCAGCTCATGGAGATCTTCAGCAAATATTTGTTGAATGAGTGGATGGCCTGTAGGACAACTGTGATCATTCCTATTTGTTGAAACACAATGTTGTTCAATTTCCAAGAGCCCGAGTTCCTTCTCCTGTTAACCTGTAACTGATATTTGTCCTTCGTTAATGATTCTTCAAAGCAATGTCGGGTCTATCAGGTCTTCAGGGTACTGACAGGATTATGAGTATCTTGGAAAATGGTTATGGAAAGATGGCAGTGGCCAGCAAGGCAGGGCTGGGTAGGCCTGCATGAGGTGGGAGGCTGAGTAACTTGTTGGGGTTGGTTGTGTAACGTGAAAGGCAATCCACCCATTTGGAAATGTAATGCGAAAAGGAGGCTATGAAGATAATATCTGTTTCTATCTCTGATTTAGAAAGCTCAGAAACAGCTGTCAAACTCTGCTTGGGACACATTCACATCCTGCCCTGCCCGTGATATGAATCTTAAGGGGGTGATAGCCACACAATCACGGCATTGTTCCAAGCTGCACAATAAGCTTGTCATAGCCTTGGGCTCTCTCGCATGTTCTGACGGCTACATGGAGACACCGGAACAGTCTGAGAGGCCATTTTCTTTCTACAGAGTTTTCAGGACATTTCTCAATGCCACCTATCAAAGCTTAGTTTCTTCCCACGGTACCTTGCCTGGGAAAGTGTTATTCGGGGTGCACTTGGGTGGCAGTCATGACGTCAGTATAAAGTCACAGACTGCCTAAAGGTCAAAGACTTCCCTTTGCCCCAAGCTGTGGTTATGCTAGACCAGTCAATCTGCCTGTTCTCTAGCCTCTTAGAAAACATGTCAATGGCATGAGAGAACACAGAGCCTACATCTGTTTTAGCCAGGGTCGCATAAAGGCAGCTCACAGTAGCTTAAGTCAATGACATTTCAGGAAGCATTTTTAATTCTGTAAATCCTTCTCAGGGTCTGCCTACCCTACGTGGCATATATTACAGATGGGAGAGTAAAGGGAATGGAATGGAGATTAAAATAATTGATTATTTTTAAAGATTGTACACAGATACTGCCAAGTGGTCGTGAAAGGAGACAATGATATGGATATTGTAAAAGAGAAATTCTTAACCTCCTTTGCCTCAGCATTCTAGACAAATAAGGCAAAGAATTGTACATAATTATCAATGGTTATTTATTTCTCAATAGCTTTGTGGTTAAGAGCATGAGCTTTACTGTCATAAAAACTGGGTTTGGATCCAAACTTCAACACTTACTAACTGTGGAGTCTTGGCTGAGTAAGTCCCTTAAGAGCCTGAATTTCCTCACATGTAATAGGGTTAATCAAATCTCCCTTGCATGTTTCTTGTAGGATTAAATACATTGAAGTAAAGCACTGAGGACAGTAGATAGTATGGTGATTGCTCAATAAGTAGAAGTTTGTGATATAATTTCACTTGAGGAGTACTGTCTTATCTCGGGCTTATCTGCCTTTTTTCTTACCATTACCCAGGTTTCTATAGTGCTTTTGATTGATAGGAACTTTCAGAGAAACACTGAGCCAGGGCTTGGTCCCCAGTGAATATTAGACACCACCACTGGCAAACGATCTAGGGAAACAGCAAAGCCTTATTGATGCATTGCTTTTGAATCCCATAATGGCTGATGCCAGTGCCTCCTTGTAAAATGTGGATTTACCCACTCTCTTTACCTCAATTTGGTTTGAAAGATTTAACAGATATACCCACAGATGTCTGTCACACTTGGACCTACATGTTACCATATGCCCTGTGTACCACAATAAAGAATTTTCTTGCCATTTGAATTTGTCATAAGTTGCTTTAAGTGTTTATTGATACTGATGTCATTACTTTACTCATCAGCTTTGTGAAGTTCTGGCTACTGATTTTTAGTGTCCCAACTATGAAATGTAATTATTCAGTTTTGAGCATCAATTCTAGCCATTTCGAACCCTGAATTAATTAATTGGCTCTCAATCCATAAATTTCTTGACATATAAGACCAAACACTTTAGTTGTCAAATGATGTATTTTACTAATTACCTTATTTTTATGAGGCTGTGTATGGCACAGTATAGTGGTTAAGAGCACAAATGCTAAGGTGGATCTTTCAGGTTCTAATTCTAGAAACATCACTCTTTACTATATATGTGACCTAAGAAATGTACTTAACCCCTCTGGACCTCAATTTCCTCATCTCCATAGAGTGCTTATATGGGTTAAATGAGTTCATACATGTAAAGCACCAAAACATAGTAAGTGCTAAGGAAGTGTTAGTTATTATTATTATTGTTATGCATATAAAACAGGCTGGCCACTCCTCTTCTGGGTAAGAGCACTAATCAAATTGTAATCACTGTCTTGGTAGTATTTAGTTCTGGAACCCCAAAGGGAACTGTCTGATGAATGCCCCTGGTGACAAGTAGGACTAGGGTTTAGACTGGTATCTGCAGAGCTGAGGTTGGGAAAGAAACTTCTTATACCCAGAGCTGTAGGTTTGCTGGATACAAGACAATGTGACATGCAGAAAGTCATTGGGGTATTCGAGAAGAGGAATCACACAAGTCACAAAAACAAATTTGGGGCATAATATATAAAACTGGTGTAGAGAAGGGGATGAGGGTGAAGAAAGAGTCATGGACATTGCAACAGAGGGTCATGGGCTGACTGCAGGAGCTAGTCTCAGGATAATTCTTACTGTTGCATGGGTGGGTTGACTACATTCAAAAGAGAAAGAGCAGCCATGATTATCCAACAATTATTTTCTCTATTAGGTGAGGTTTGACATTTCCCTTAATTCCCTTAATTCATGGAAATCCTTGGCATGTTGTAATGTATTCTTGAGACGAAAAAAAAAGTTTCTCTTGGCAATTCCTATGGTCCAGTAAATCAGGTTCTAAGCTGCTCATGGTGCCCCACAGGAGACCAGGGTTTCTTCAGTAACTTAGTGGTTGTGAATATAGAGAACTTTGAATCATATTCTTTGTCTTTGTTTGTTTTGGCTGCTATAACAAAATACCATAAATTGGGTAGCTTATAAACAATAGAAATTTATTTCTGAAAGTTTTGGAGACTGGAAAGTCCAAGATCAAGTCACTGGCATATTTGGTATTTGGTGATGGCTCACTTCCTGGTTCAAAGCAGGAAACTTCTTGCTGTGTTCTCACATGGCAGAAGGGAATAACTAGCTCTTTGGGGTTTCTTTTATAAAGACACTCATCTCAATCACAATGGCTCCACCCTCATGATTTAATCACATCCCAAAGGCCCCATATCCTAATATGGTCACCTTGACGGTTACAGTTTCAACATACATACATATATATATATATATATATATATATATATATGGGGGATAAATGTTAAGACAATAGCATTCTCCAATATCTGGAAAATAACAAATAGCTTCTAATTCATGGAGACAACAGGTTACATAAATGACATAAAAATTAATCTCCTACATGTGCTACTATAATTAAGTATATACTATGTGCTAAGTGTGATCATTGTTTTTATCATCTCATTGATTCCTTAGATAAATTCAATGAGTCAGATATTATTAAATTCATTTTTATATAACTGATGTGCTCCTCAGATAGATTATATTATTTGCTTCAAGATACCAAGAAATGATTTAGGTGAAGAAGGATCACTCTGGGGTAAGCTGGGGGCAAGAACAAAATCAGCAAGGCCAATTAGATGACTACAGCAGCAGCCTACATGTGAAATGGTGATGATGTAGACCTAGGAGGAAACAGTGGAGATGGTAAGAAATTGTCAGATACTGGGCCGGGCGCGGTTGCTCATGCCTGTAATCCCAGTACTTTGGGAGGCTGAGGCAGGTGGATCAGGAGATCGAGACCATCCTGGCTAACATGGTGAAACCCCGCCTCTACTAAAAATACCAAAACAAAATTAGCCAGGAGTGGTGGTGGACGCCTGTAGTCCTAGCTACTCGGGAGGCTGAGGCAGGAGAATGGTGTGAACCTGGGAGGCGGAGCTTGCAGTGAGCCGAGATCGTGCCACTGCCCTCCAGCCTGGGCAACAGAGCAAGACTGTCTCAAAAAAAGAAAAAAGAAAAGAAATGAAATTGTCAGATACTGGATACACTTTGAAGGTAGAACTAGCAGGAGTTCCTGACAGAATAAAAGTGGATAAGGAGAGAAAGTAAGGAATCAAGATGACTTTAAGTCTTTAAGTTTGTTGGCCTGAGTAAGTAAAATAACAAAATTACCACACCTGAGATGAGAAAGGCTTAGGGGAAGCAGATTTAGAGGAGAAGGACAGGAATTCCACTTGGGGCGTATTAAGTTTGAGATGTATATCAAATACCCAAGTACACATGTCAAATAGGCACTCTGAAATTCAGGAGAGAAATTTTGAATGAAGATAAAAAATTAGGACTCTTTGGAACATAGATAATCTTAAAAGCACAAGACCCTGGGTAGAAAATCACCCTGGGAGTATACATAGAAAAGAGAAAAGAACCAAAGCAGATCCTTGGGCCACATCTCTTAGAAACTGGGGAAAAAGGGAGGAGACAGCAGAAGAGAATGGGAAGGAGTAGCTACTGGAATAAGATGGGGGAAAAAAAAGATTCTGGCAGCCTGGAAGCCAAATGCAAAAAGTATATTAAAGAGATGAGTGGGATCAACTGGGTTAAAATACTGCTACTGATCTATATGAAGACTGAGAGTTGACCATTAGACTTCACAACATAGAATTCATTGGCGATCTTGAAAGGAAATGTCTGATAACATGGGTGGAAATCTTTGTGGAAATGGATGTGGAAATCTTTGAAAGAACAAAGAGCTGATTGGAGTAGATTTAAGAGAGAATGAGAGAAGATTTGGAGGTATCATGGGGGGGGGTGACACAGATTTAATTACTGATGTATAAAGTTGTATACATCCACAGAAACTGGGGAAGATGTATTTGAGAGCAGGATTTTGACCTTGATCTCTCGTCCAGTTCATTATGGCACATTTTTGAAGAAGCTTTTGTTAATTAGACCTATATATTTAGTTTTTTCACCCTTCTAACCGCCACCAAGGAAGTCACATTTTAATTGTGCATTCTGTCATAATTTCACCCTAAGTGGAGATATTGTGTTGGGAGTTGGCCATATTATGGTGATGGGTGTGCGTGTGTGTGACTGTAGACCCTGCTCTGACAGAAAGGCAACAACACACAGTCCACTCTCAGGTTTCCTCTGGTTGGCTTGCAGAGTGAAAATAAATTTTCCAAGAAATACAGTCTAAAATGGTCATCAAAATAAGGTTGAGGGTTGTTCTGTAGCCTATGAGACTAATATCAGAAGCAGGAGTTTCCAGTCAGGAAATTGAAGAATCAAGAGAATAAGGGTTTGGCATAGCTTTCTTTTGAGTCTGTTTGTGAAAGGAAAATCTGAGAAAAAAAATAGGCATCCAAGGCTGTTACTTATGACTGTGCTTCCAAAAGTAATGAGTAAAGAGCTATGTGTACAGATGCTTCTCAGCTTACAGTGGAGTTATGCCCCAAATAAATCCATTGTAAATTGAAAATATCATAATTCAAAAATGCATTTAATACACCTAACCTGCCAAACATCATAGTTTTGCCTCACCTACCTTACACATGCTCAGAACCCTTATATCAGCCTACAGTTGGGCAAAATTATCTAACATAGAGTTTATTTTATAATAAAGTGTTAAATATCTCATATCACTTATTGGATACTATTCTGAAGGTGAAAAATAGGATAGTTGTATCAGTACTCAAAAATAGTTTTTACTGAATGTGTTTTGTTTTTTCACTGTTATAAAGTTGAAATATTGTAAGTTGAACTGCCATAAGTCGGGGACCATCTGTATATGCTAAAGGATGAGTAGACATAGTCTAGGAAGGCCCTTGTTATTGGGTTTGGGAACTTGACTATATTGTCATCAATATGGTAAGTGATTCTTACAAACAATTGACGGACCATTTCACTAATTTCAGCATTACAATCACTCTTTGCTTATTAAACTGATTTAAATGTAGGGAAGGGGCTGCCTTATATATTTATAGGGTCTCTATCAGATTATAAATCAATTAGGACAAACAACAGAGTTCTTTATTAGTTTCAAATTCACCACAATTCTGAATTTATTGTGCTTCCAGTCAACATTTTTAATAAGCCCTCTTAATAAGTGAGGAACAATAGGAGATGGGGCAGGTGGATAAAAATCTGTGGCAACTGGGCTGGTAATTGGGAGTAGTCAGGCAAAAATCTTTCTTTGGCTGTTGTCTTAACAACTGTCAGAGAGTGCTGTAGGTAATTCTTAAGATTTCATTTTATTTTTAAAAATTTCCTCTTGAAGATTAATCATTGTTTGCCAAGTTTTTACCTGAAGAAATTAGTTTCTCATGGAAACTTAAAGAAAAATCCTGTGTCTTATGTATGCTACTCTGTGGTCAAGTTCATATCTTTATGCCTGCTTATCAAATTAGCATTTATGAACCAACTAGGGTTCACAGTATTTATACTAAAGCCTCACACCAACTATTACATAAGTAATAAACTAATAAAGTACTACCTTTGTTTAAAAGCTGTGATTTTCACCTTCCATTTCCTGGATTTTATTAAGTAATCAACAAATATTGAAATATAGAAAGAAATGCACAAACTCTTAATAGTTGTCTACATTTTACATAGTATGAATGTATCATTCTTTGCATTTTAAAGTATATTTTCTAGTAATAAACATTTAGGTTGTTTCCAGTTTTTACTACCACAATGCTATAATGATTAACACTGTTAATGTATCTTTTTAATTTGTAGGTATTCTTTATGTTTTATTGCTGTTAATCCTTTGTTATATATCTTACAAATATTTTCTTTTAGACTTTTTTCCTCATTCTTACCTTTGCTTGTCTTGTTAGATCTTGTTGATAGCATAGACCAATCTCTGATACAAACAACATTATAACTATTCATGCAGGGACTAACACTAAAATTTACAAAACAGCTAGCTAAGTAATACACATTCAGAACTAATGATCAACTAATGCATAGCTCTACCTCTTTGTCTTTATACTAGGTGTCTTGCCTAACATTGTTTATTACTTAATGGCATAATTGAGGGTCTCATCTAATTTGTATAAAATAACTTTAGGAAAAGCCCAGAGTCTATTAATCTTGGGAGAGCATGGCTATGTCTCAGAGATGGTGTGAAAAATTATTTGTAACACAATGAGAGTTTTAAGCTCTTAGAAAATAATGTTTTGGAAACAATAATGGTTGATACTGATTTAAACATTAATATGATTATTTTAATATGTTAAAACTTTTAATGTTTAATTCATCGTTTATCATGTCACTATTCTACATTATGTTTAATCTTTCCATTTGTATTTTAAATCTCAGAAGACTAAAGGCTGCTGGACTGAAAACCTGTCAGAGGTGGTCATTAGTATTGTAAATTACACTCTTATCTTCCCATCATTATGCAATGGCTTCATTTCTCTATATACGAACTTCAGAGATGTCATCAGGATGGCTGACTCAACGAGTCTAGCACTTGTCTTCTCAATAAAGAAGGACCAAAACAGAAAGTAGATTACCATACGTAGAATAAAGCATCAAGGGAAAATGCTGGAATCCAAAGCAGAGTAGTGACAGGGACTCTCTAAGGCATGAACGCTTGATTTGATTTGACTTTTTTCTATTATTCTCTACTGTTTTTATCTTGTTTCCAGTAGAGCTGAAAGTCATGGACACTAGAGATGGCAGCATAGAGAGTGAAGTGACACAGCTGGCAGAATAGGCTCAGAACCAGCAGGGACTAAAGACTCCCTACTGCAGGGAATAAGTAAGTAAGAGATGCCCAGAAATCTATATTCTCATCATGGACATCTGCATTCCTAACTACAGGAAATCTCCTCTGCCCTCATAGGCCCTTAGCCTATTGTGGGGAGCTGCCTGGAGTCCATGAGACTGCATTGTTCCAGAGAGGGAATTCATGCTGGGTCCATCCCATAGAACCCAAGCTGCTGACGCACGGAACCATTTTGAGAGTGGAACCAACACTGTACCACATCCTACCCGACAGTTCATTATCTTCTGTATCCCCATATCCCAGGGCCCCATCAAAGTCTCCCACATTCACCCAGAGGACTGCAGCATTGTGGTTCCTGCTGGATCTGAGGATGTGGCTATGTTGCTGGCACCCAAGCCCATACAGTGCCTTATATACTGGGAATCAGATAGTCCATCACATCAGGGAGGTGGCCTCCACAACATAGGAAAACAAAGTATGAACTTACCAGCACCTAAAAGCAGCATGCCTGGGGCCACCACCACACACATTGACTCTGCTCCCCTCCAGCAACTGGGACATCATGTATTCCTATGCCTCACCCACCTTGGAGCTGGCCTGTCCACCTTGTATAAACAACACCAGCACTCAATTATCCCACCCCCCAACCCCCTCCATGGACACTGCCGACACATATGTGCACCACCCAGGGGCCCAGGGAATGGTCTGACTAGCCTGCTGCTGATATTGCTGGTGCCCACATGCCTGCCTAGGTGTTCGAGGACTGACTCACCATCATCACTGCTAATGTCCGGTGTCCCACCTGGGGACCCAAGGAGCAGACCACCTGTCCCACCAGTGCCCATGCACCCCACCTGGAAACCTAATGGCCAGCTGGCCTGGAGCCCAGTGTTGCCATTGCTGACACTCACATGTGCCACCTGGAAACCTGAGGGCCTATCCACCCAGCCCACTACCCCCACTGCTGGGTTCTTTGCATCCTGCCTGGAATAGACCATAATAAAATAATGGTCAAGAATTTCAGCACCCCACTTTCAGCATTAGACAGATTATCTAGATGGGAAATTAACAAAGAAACATTGGGCTTAAACTGCATTATAGACCAAATGGACTTAAAAGTCACAAAACATTTTATCCAACAGCTTCAGAACATACATTCTTCTCATCAGCCCGTGAAATATTCACCAGGAAAGACTACATGTAAGGCCACAAAACAAGTTTCCAAAAAATATCTAAGAATCAAAATAATATCAAGTATCTTCTCAGACCACAGGGATAAAACTAGAAATCAATAACAAGAGGAACTTTGGAAAATCATACAAATACATGGAAATTAAACAACGCTCTCCTGAACAACCATAGGTCAATGAAGAAATTAAGATGAAAATAAAGGGATGTCTTGAAATCAATGAAAATGAAAACACAACATACCAAAATCTCTAATATACTAGAAAACCAATATAAGAGAGACGTGTATAGCCTTCTTATAGACATTATAAATGCCTATATCACAAAAGTAGAAATACTTCAAATAAACAACCTAATGACGTATCTCAGGGAACTAGAAAAGCAAGAACAAACAATAGTGAAAATTAGTAGAAGGAAAAAAATAATAAAGATGAGAGCAGAACTAAATGAAAGAGTGACCAAATAAATACAAAAGATCAGCAAAATGAAAAGTTAACTGTTTGAAAGGATAAAGAAAATTGACAAACTGTTAGCTAGACTACTCAAAAGAAAGAAAAAAGATCCAACTTCATAAAATAAAAAACTAAAAAGAAGACATTACAACTGATGCCACAGATATACAAAGAATCATCAGAGACTGTTATGAAAAACTATATGCCAACAATTTGAAAAACTTGGAGAAAATGGACACAGTCCTGGACATATGTAGTCTGTTAAGATTGAACCAGAAATTTTTTTTAAATGAACAGACCAATGATCAGTAATAAAATTAAATCAGCAATAAAAATCTCCAAATAAAGAAAAGCCTAGAACTAGGTGGCTTTACGAATGAATTCTACCAAACATTTAAAGAACTAACATCACTTTTTTCTAATTATTTCAAAAAATTGACTAGGAGGAAATTGTTCTTAACTCACTCTATAGGCAGGCATTATTCTGATACCAAAACCAGACAAGGGTGCAACAAAAATGAAAACTACAGGCTGATATTCCTGATGAACATAAATGCAAAAATCTTCAATAAAATACTAGCAAGCCAAATTCCACAACACACCAAAAAGAAAATACACCAGAATCAAGTGGGATTTGGGTCATTACCCCAATAGGCATAATACTCAATACCGTAATACTGAGTGTTAAAATCCCAAAAGATCAAAATCCCAAAAATATAATTCTGCAAGAAATAATTTTAAAAAGTATTTCTAAAACATTTATTTACATTTTTATATAGGAATATATTTTAAAAACATAAAAACACGACAGAACACTTCATAGGTCACTTTACCCAATAAAATAAGGAATAACATACATATTTTATCAAACATAAACACTCAGGTATAGTGATGACAGTTGCACAGGTTTAACAGTTATGAGCAGGTGAACTGTATTCATAAACAGATCAAAAGAAAAAATGTATAAATATATATCATGATGGTAGTAATTGTGCGCACTCAGTTTTGTAAAACTATGATGGACACTCTAAGTCTTTTGATACAATCAGTGAAAAACTGAGATGAGTAACCACCACATATGCAGTTGCCCTAAGAGCCAAGATCTTGAGAAATTTTATCTTTTACAAATGCGGATGTACAAAGAAGACATCTCTTCATTTATTGAGAAAGTTTCAACATTTTTATGTACACACAATGCTTACAAACAAAGTCAACCTTGTGATAATGTACCTTTGTGGAGCCGAATTTGCAGAAAATGCACAAGCAAATTAGAACCTTCTAAAATTCCTCATGCAATTTACACTTCCAGTATTGAAAATGATGTAAAAACGAAATACATAGCATAGCAGATTGTAAAATATAATGCTGACAACTTAAGATAGTGGGGAAAAACTAAAATACAAAAATCAGCATCCCCCCAAAAAAATGTAAAAGAAAATTCAAGGACAAATTATGGGAAATTGCACAGAAATAGTTGATAAGAGCTGGTGGACATTCATGATCACTAACCATTTTTGAGGTCTTGCATTTAAATAAATAGCTACTTTTTTTCTTTTATGGTATGGCTCTCCTTGGTTGGTGAATATGGTCACATTGATTTTTTATGTGACACAGCCCTTTCTGAAAATTTTCTATGATTTGAGGTCAACTGATCAAGGATTCTGTATTACATTTTCCCATATTCTGTGCTTGCTGTGCATCTATGTTGTTTTGAGTATTCAGAAATCCATTCCACATACATTCATATAGAGACCACAAATTTGGTGGAAATAATACCAGTGATCTAATGGCAGTGCTGTTGCATAAGTGTCTTCTTATTTTCCTTTGCACATAATTGTTTTCAAGCCAGTTAGTAACTTCACTGCCTTATTCAGGCAAATGAAGCTTTAATTCATTAAAATCTGGAATTTTATCAGCTGAAAGGCATGTCAATGTAGACAAATGATGTATTTTTTAACTGGAGTTTTTGTTATGTTCATATCACATGGCCAATCCACTCGTGAAATTTCTACCAGTTGCAAATAAAGACAGTAACAGAGTAATATTTCTACTTAACATGATGCAACTAACATGATGCAACTATCCTGTGTACAACCAAAACACATTAATCATGTCCTAAGAATTTGGCTTTAGAGTTTTTAAAATTCAGGATTTAACACTGGGATTGTGATTTTCTGGATTTTCGGTGTTATGGATTTGAGACTTTCAGGATTTCAACATTTAGGGATTTTTATCTTTTTGAATTTCAACATTTAGAATTATGGTAGGTGGGATTGTGTCTTTCAAGATTATAATTGGCACTGGGTCAAGTGGGATTTATCCTAGGAATACAAGGATAGTTCAACATATACAAATCAAAAAGTGTTATATACCACATCAACAAACTGAAGGACAAAAACCATATGATCACCTCATGAGATACAGAAAAAGCATTTGATAAAATCCAACATTCCATCATGATAAATAAGAAACTGGGTATAGAGGAAACATATTTTAAAACAATAAATACTATATATGAAAAAGCCCATGGCTAACATCACTCTGAAGAGTAAAAATTTAAAAGCTTTCTAAGTTCTGGAACAAGATAAACATTCTCATTTTTACCACTTTCGTTAACATAGTACTGGAAATTTTAACCAGAGTAATTAGGCAAGAGGAAGAAATAAAGGGAATCCAAATGGGAAAGGAAAAAAAAAAAGTCCTTGTTTGCACATGCCATGTTCTTGTATTTAGAAAAACCCAAAGACTACACCAACAAACAAAAATACAAACAAAGTTAGACCTGATGAACAAATTCACTATAGTGGCAGATCAGAAAATCGACATACAAATATCAGTAGCATTGCTGTATGCCAACAGAAACAATCTGAAAAGAAATCAAGAAATCAATTCCATTTACAATAGTTACAAAAAAATAACTAGGAATACATTTAACCAAAGAAGTGAAGTAACTCTACAATATAAACTTTAGGACAGTTATGAATGAAATTGAAGAGAACACAAAAAAATGGAAAGAAATCTTATGTTCATGGATTGTAAAAATTAATATTGTTAAAATGTACCCAAAGTAGCCTACAAATTTAATGATATTCTTATCAAAATACCAATGACATTCCTCATAGAAATAGAAAAAACAATCCTAAAATTTGTGTGAAGGCACAAAAGACTCTGAAGAGCCAAAGCAATTCTGATCAAAAAGAACAAAGCTGGAGGCTTCATACTCTTTGACTTCAAATATACTACATAGCCATAGGAACCAAAGTTACATGATACTGGCCTAGAAACAGATACATTAACCAATGGAACAGAATAATGAACCCAGAAAATAAATCCCCGCAATTAGTGCCAATTCATTTTTTTTTTTTTTTTTTTTTTTTGCCAAAAGTACCAAGAGTATATTTTAGGGAAAGAACAGTCTCTTTAATAAATGATGCTGGGAAAACTGGATATCCATATGCAGAACAATGAAACTAGACCCATATCTCTCACCATATAAAAAATAGTGCAAAATGGGTTAAATACTTACATGTAAGATCTGAAATTATGAAACTACCCGAAAAAGTACTGGAGAAATTCAGGACATTTGTCTGGACAAAGATGTTCTGTGGTAAGACCTCAGAAGCACAGGCAATAAAAGTAAAATTAGACAAATGAGATTACATAAAGCAAAAAGCTTCTGCACAGCAAAGGAAACAATCAACAGGGTCAAGAAAACCCATAAAATGAGAGGAAATAGTTGCAAACAGTCCATCTGACAAGGGATTAATAACCAGAATATGTAAAGAAACCAAACAACAGGAAAAGTATAAAATAATAAAAAGTGAGCAAATGATCTAAATAGATGTTTTTCAAAAAAGGACATATAAATGGCCAACAAGTATATGAAAAAAAGCTCAACACCACCAATCAACAAGGAAGTGCAAATCGAAACCACTATAAGAGATTACCTTACCCCAGTTAAAAAGGCTATTATCAAGAAAACAAAAAAATAACAGATGCTGGTGAGGATGTGGAGAAAGGGTAACTCTTGTACACTGTTGATGGGAATGTAAATTAGTACAGCCAGCATGCAGAACAGTATGAAGGTTCCTCATAAAATTAAAAATAGAATTACCAATTTCACTACTGTGTATATATCCAAAACAAAGGAAATCAATATATCTGCACTTCCATGTTTATTGTAGCACTATTTGCAGTAACCAAAATATGGAGTCAACCTAAGTTGATTCCATCCATTCAACCGATGAATGGATGAAGAAAATGCAATATAGATGCACAATGATATATTAGCCATAAGAATAATAATAATCCTTCATTTGCAGCTACATGGATGAGACTAAAGGACATTATGTTAAATTAAGTAAGACACACAGAAAAAGACAAATATCTCAAGTACTGTCTCATATGTGGGAGCTAAAAGAATGGATCTCAAGGAGGAAGAGAGTAAAATGATTGCCAGAGGCTAGGAAGGATAGGGGAAAGGGAGGATGCGGAGAGCTACATATATACAGTTATATAGAAGGAATGAGTTCTAGGGTTCAACAGCACAGTAGGGTGACCATTGTTATCAATAACTTATAAATTCCAAAATATCTAGTAGAGAGGATTTAGAATGTTCTCAACACAAAGAAATTCTAAATATTTGAGATGATGGATATCTTAATTACCCTGATTTGGTCACTAAACATTGTATGCATGTATAAATATATTATATATGCAATTATTATGTATCAATAAAAATGTTTAAAATTTAGAAATACAATATAAACAGGTAGTAAAAAATCCAAGAAAACCCTTGGTAAAACAGAAAAATAAATATATGAACTTCAATAGGATCAGATATTAATCAAATTCTGTCAGAAGGCAAGGTATGTGTCAGTAATTTGGTCTGTGCTGCTCATACAGAGAATCCTTGGGTTACTGAATGATGAGTTAAGAAGAGCAGAATCCTTGCAGAGTTAACAGCAAACATCCTATCTTTTCTTTTTACTTAATCCCAAAACCATTAAAGCCAGGAACAGGATTTGAGTTGTTGTAGGAAACATGCTTCCCAGAATGAAACTTAACTGGGGGCTGAGAAAGAGATCAGGGACAATTGGATGATGACTATTCCTCCTCCTACTCCCAAGAGGGTGCAACCCCAGGGACTTTTAAATTTGATTCAAGAATTAAGAGAGCCTCACATCTACAAACCTCTTCTTAACTGGAAGCATAGATTATGTAAATTCTTCTTCAGTAGGGCTATAAGCCTGAATATAAAAGGACTATGGTAAAGCACAAAATTAAGCCTTTCCACATCCTGAACAGACAGTCTCACTGCCACCATGCCCCTTCTGTTAGGCCCAGTGATATCCATCAAAGGATGCTGCACTGATATTCCTCATCTTTTCTTGCTCTTTGGTCTCCTCATTTGCACCAAATATTGGAACCTTTGCTAAATAAATCAAGAGTCTACTGTATGAATGATCTCCCCTTTTTTTTTTTTTTACTCTTTTTTTTTTCTTTTATTATTATTATTATTATTATTATTATACTTTAGGTTTTATGGTACATGTGCGCAATGTGCAGGTTAGTTACATATGTGTACATGTGCCATGCTGGTGCGCTGCACCCACCAACTCGTCATCTAGCATTAGGTATATCTCCCAATGCTATCCCTCCCCCCTCCCCCCACCCCACAACAGTCCCCGAAGTGTGATGTTCCCCTTCCTGTGTCCATGTGTTCTCATTGTTCAATTCCCACCTATGAGTGAGAATATGCGGTGTTTGGTTTTTTGTTCTTGCGATAGTTTACTGAGAATGATGATTTCCAATTTCATCCATGTCCCTACAAAGGACATGAACTCATCATTTTTTATGGCCCTTTTTTTGGAAGCCAAAACACACCTGAAATGCTGAGTTGATGCTTAAGTAAAGTTGCTTTGCTCCACCTAAGACCAGTTATGAACCTGATTTTTTAAAGCCTTTGGATCAAGTACTTTCCAAAGTAGTAGTAGTGACTTTCATCCTTACTAAGCAAACCATAATGTATCTTGGTATGCCAATGAAGCCTTTTAGACTAAGCCTCCCAGCCCACCTTGTAGGAAGGGGTAGCTATATAACAAAGACTGATCGTTACAATTAAAAAGGAAAATTATTTGGTAGGCTTCCAGGAAGTAAAAAGGGGGCAGAAAACAAGGGCAAGCTTTTGCATACATACCAGCTGCAACTGATTCCTGTAGCCTAGAAGTGGCTATGATGAATGTAGCTCTAACAACTATCCTAGACTTGCAATGAGATTGGAAGTCACATACTAAAGATGGTTGGACAGAAGAATAGAGTGGCCTGTGTCTCTGTGGACCACAGAGCTGTTAATTAGTCTTGGACTGTCTAGCTCTAGAGTTCTTTTGAGGAAGAGATAAACCAACACCTTGTGTAAGCTATTTTTAGGTTTTCTTTTACGTGCAACTTTTGTTTTTTCATTGCAAAAGAGAAACACAGTAGCCAAAAGATGGAAATGTGTATTCATTTAGTCCAGGAGACGCAGCAGTTCTCCCTTTAGCTGTTCATATATAAAACATTCTCAGTTGAATATACTTGCTGTTGCCATACTAAGGCAACTAATTTGATGCTGTAACACCAAATATGAAAGAAAGGCAATTTTTGATTTGAGGTTGTGACTCTACTTTTTTGGATTCCTGGCCATGTTATATTTTGATTACCTTTGGAATATCTAGGACAACCGAGAACAAAAACTACTTTCTACATTAATCTTCTCCCATTTCTCTTATCTAATTTCCATGGGCAATGCTGTCCAAAAGTACATCTGCAGCCAGTAATTGGTTTGTTATTCAGTTTTGATACTGGCCAGGTCACCAGCCATTAATCAACTTAATAATCCCCCACCTCCTAGAAATTATAAAACACAGCTACACAAAAACTTTGGGGTTGTCGGTTGTATTGCTGGGGACAGTGGCATACGCCCACCCACCAGCCGTCAGAGGCACAGCATTCTCTGCATCCTTTGGCTGTGTTGCATTGAGAGGTGCATAAGCAAGCATGCGCGGGGTCTAGGGTCCGGCCATTGCACACAGCCAGGCACTCTGACTGCTGCAGCAGTGGGGACAGCTCCAGGCATCAGCACAAGCACTGCCTCCATGCAAGCCCATGGCTTGATCAGGTGCAGTGCAAGCAGCTTCTGACCTGGGCAACCACATCTGGATGAGGGCAATGCAGTAGTTCTCAGAAGCTTGGGGACATCAGAAACCACAGAGCCCCAAAGAGGGTGTCACAGCCCTGGATCGGTAAGCCTCTAGGTCTGGGTTCCCCAAAGGACTACAGCTCTTTCTTCTTCTCATCACCTGCAACATGGTGAGGGGTGGGGCGTGTTTCAGCCCTCTTTGTGTTACAGCTCTTTCTGTCCCACTATTTGGTGGGTCCCCAGTTCTCTTCCTGTGTCCAGGAAGAATGAGTTATCCAGACAACTGGAGGGTGAGCAAGGCAGAAAGGAGCTTCATTGAGCAACAGAACAGCTTTCAGGAGACCTGAAGTGGGTAGCTCTGTTCCTTAGGCAGGGGTGCTGAGGAGTGTCCACCTCTCAGCAGAGAGGAGATCTGCAGTCAATAGCTCCTTCCCGCAACTGGTAGTCTTGACATCTGAGTCTGGCTGGATCTGGGGGTTTTATGGGCTCAGAAGGGAGGAAGTGCATGCTGATTGGTCCATGGACAGCCATGGGCATGCCCAAAAAAAGCACTGTGAGTTCTCCCTCCAGAGTGTAGACTCCATTTGGAACAGGCAGCCTGGCTTGAAGGTGGGGTTTCACCTGGGACCCACCCCTTTCTGCCCAGGAGTCTGTCTGCCAACTGCTGCCATCAACATGCTGTCCATGGCACTCAGGCTGTTCGTGCCAAGGGGTGCCTGCAGGCCTATGCCAAACCACCCTCAGACCCCCCTTGGCCTCCCTCCCGTGCTTGTCAGTGCCCAATGTCCGGAAGGGGCTGGGGCAGTAGGGTGCTGGTATGTCAGCACTGCCCTGAGCACACACATGCAACTGGGTTACGACAGTGTCTGACACACCCAGCTCAGCCACAACTTTCTTCCACCCCGGAGCCAGTGCCAGGAATGGGGAGAGGACAGGCAGCAGGAGCAGGCACTTCTGAGCCTGTGGGGGATGGGGGGCTTCCTGGGCCCCCAAGAGCGCAGGGATGCCTTGTCGGCAGCTACGGCTAGGTGGCTTAAGTTGAGGGGGGAGCATGCTCCCTGACTCGGTGGGGGATGGGGCTCCTGCCTGTTCCTAGCCCCCACCGGCTCTGCGGAACACATATTCCAGGCTGCTCCTCCCCGCTGCAGCCGGCATTTTTGCAGCGGCTGCTACAGACAGGTCGTGGCTGCCGTCATTACCAGTTGATGCTACGTGGGGGGTTGGATGAATCGCTGTTGGATGCACAATGAACATCTGGAAATACCACAGGGCAATTACCTCAGCAATTTCTTATCTCTATTACTGTGTTATTTTAGTTAATTTAAACAAATTCTGCTGCTTTTTGCATTTTCTTTCACGTTGGCAACATGAAGTTAAAAAAATGTTTCATAGTGTTTAGCATGGAAAATAAAAGTAAAACAAAAAGTAGTACTGAACTTTCTGGTACCTCTGAATTGGGGGAAGAAAAAATCGACCTTCTTCTGGAAATGACTGGTAGGCTGTTAAATTACTCTGTGTAGATGGCATGTATGCACATGCATGTGTGAGTGTGAGTGTGTGTGTGTGAGTGTGTGTGTGTGAGTGTGAGTGTGTGTGTGTGAGTGTGAGTGTGTGTATGAGTGTTCATTTTATCGTTGAATTTCCATTTATACCTGAAGGTGTCTTTTTCAATGTTCTCTTCTGTGTATGCGTTGCTTTTTTCTGTTTTTCTCTCTAGCTATCTTTCTCCTTGTGAATTTTAGAGTTTCTTAATATTTATGAATTATTATTTCTAAGTTCTTTCCTCTAAATCCCATTCTCTTCCCTTGTGTTAACAATAGTTCTCTAATTTTGTGCTATCTTTCCCTATCCCTCTGTCATAATCTTTTTGTTCTATCTTCTGAATATAAGGTTAGGATAGTGAAGTACAAAATATGTTGTATTTTCTCTATTAAAAAAGATGTACAGTTTGAAGTAGCTGTCTTAACACATTAGCTCTTGTCTCTCTCCAAATTTTAAACAATGACACGTATAAATATAAAATAATATTCTTATAACATCATGTAAAAGCAGATGGGCTATCCTTATACCAAAAAAATTGAGTCATTCCTGTAATATACCAGCAAATGAAATCAGCTCCAAAGTATACAAACTTTAAGTCTTTAGTTGAGTAGAATTCTAAAGTAATCTAAGGTGAGAGAATGTGGAGGCTGGGAAAAGGAGAAGGCCATAGAGAGTTGGACAGTAGAATAGTTCTATTAGTACCTTCCTCTTGCATTAGCTGGCTCCACTATTTGTTGGGTGTCAACTGGGGTACCAGACACCTTTGACGGTTCTGATGCAAGAGATTCCTGGAATGGGTACTTTGGGCTATCAAACTAGGGTAGTTCTCCATCCCACTTATACCAGCTGGGAGGAAAAAGAAACTGATACCTATATGTCAAATGACCAATACCTGGTAAGAAAATCTGCTAAATTTATGTACTCCCTTTTACCTTCCAGATATTTGCATAGCCCAGTTTCTTGCAATCAGAACCTTCATTTACTGCTAATAAAAGAAATATTTTTCACTTGGACTTAGGACATACATAGCATTTTCTAGGATAAGTCAATCTAGGCCTTCACTGTAACCTTGATTATGAATCAATCAAATAAAATCAGGCAACAACAAAAAGGAAATAAAAATATTAATATTAATATAAAAATATTAAGGAAAACTATTGATAATGGGAACAATTAGTTAAAATAACAAATATAATTATTACTGCTACATAAATTTTTGGAGACATGAGGAAATATATTAAGCTTACTAAAAAACCAACAAGAAAACTAATAACAATAACAACAAATTGCTCTAATAAGGAAGTTCTCAAAATTCATGAAACAATCTTAAAGATACAATAATTGATTTAAAACAACATGTAGAAGGTAAGCTGAATACCAGAATGAACAGAGCCAAAGTATGAATTCATGAAATGAAAACAGAATGAAGGAATTCTTCTAGAATGCCACAAAAAGGTCAAAGAGATAAAAGATACAAAGGAAACATTAGGATATATAAAAATAGATATGTTAGTTTCATAATCGGTGTAAAGAGAGTTTCAGAAGAGACAGAGGAGAAGCAATACTTAAAACATAATGAAAGAACACATTCCTTAGCTGGGAAAACTGGCTAGCCATATGCAGAAAACTGAAACTGGACCCCTTCCTTAAACCTTAAACCTTATACAAAAATTAACTCAAGATGGATTAAAGACTTAAACTTAAGACCTAAAACTGTAAAAACCCTAGAAGAAAACCTAGGCAATACTATTCAGGACATAGGCATGGACAAAGACTTCATGACTAAAACACCAAAAGCAATGGCAATAAAAGCCAAAATTGACAAAAGGGATTTAATTAAACTAAAGAGCTTCTGCACAGCAAAAGAAATTATCATCAGAGTGAAAAGGCAACCTACAGAATGGGAGAAATTTTTTGCAATCTATTCATCTGACAAAGGGCTAATATCCAGAATCCACAAGGAACTTAAACAAATTTACAAGAAAAAAACAACTCCATCAAAAAGTGGGCAAAGGATATGAACAGACATTTCTCAAAAGAAGACATTTAGGCGGCCAACAATCATATGAAAAAAAGCTCATCATCACTGATCATTAGAGAAATGCAAATCAAAACCACAATAAGATACCATCTTACACCAGTTAGAATGGTGATCATTAAAAAGTCAGGAAACAACAGATGCTGGAGAGGATGTGGAGAAATAGGAAAGCTTTTACACTGTTGGTGGGAGTGTAAATTAGTTCAACCATTGTGGAAGACAGTGTGGCGATTCCTCAAGGATCTAGAACTAGAAATACCATTTGACCCACCAATCTCCTTATTGGGTATATACCCAAAGGATTATAAATCATTCAACTATGAAGACATATGACACATGTATGTTTATTGCAGCACTGTTCACAATAGCAGACTTGGAACCAACCCAAATGCCCATCAGTGATAGACTGGATAAAGAATATGTGGCACATTTACACCACGGAACACTATGCAGCCATAAAAAAGATGAGTTCATGTCCTTTGCAGGGATGTGGATGAAGCTGGAAACCATCATTCTCAGCAAACTAACACAAGAACAGAAAACCAAACCCTGCATGTTCTCACTTATAAGTGGGAGTTAAACAATGGGAAAACATGGTCACAGGGAGGGGAACATTACACACTCGTGCCTGTCAGGGGTTGGGGGGCCAGAAGAAGGGTAGCATTAAGAGAAATATCTAATATAGATGGCGCATTGATGGGTGCAGCAAACCACCATGGCATCTGTATACCTGTGTAACACACCTGCACCTTCTGCACATGTATGCCAGAATTTATAATAATAAAAAAAGATAAAAAACAATTTGGAGGAATATCTGAGTGTCAACAAGGAAAACAAAACTAAATTTCAGAAGGTCTATGATAGAAAATCCTAAACCTTCAGAGAAGAAAATTCTAGTTTGCCATATAGAATAATCCTCGGACTGGCATCAGACTTCTCATCTGCAGCACAGGCATTAGAAAGGAAAAGAAGGCCAGGTGCTGTGGCTCACGCCTGTAATCCCAGCACTTTGGGAGGCCGAGGCAGACGGATCACGAGATCAGGAGATCAAGATCATCCTGGCTAACATGGTAAAACCCCGTCTTTACTAAAAATACAAAAAAAAATTAGCCAGGCGTGGTGGCGGGCACCTGTAGTCCCAGCTACTCGGGAGGCTGAGGCAGGAGAATGGCGTGAACCCGGGAGGCGGAGCTTGCAGTGAGTTGAGATCACGCCACTGCACTCCAGCCTGGGTGACAGAGTAAGACTCCGTCTCAAACAAAAAAAAAAAAAAAAAAAGGAAAAATATTTTCTTCAAAGCACTTGGGAAACATAATTTAGAATGTAGATTTTTTTTCATATTGTTAAAATACCATTTAAGAATGGAGGCCAAGCAAAAGATGCTCAACGTTATAAGATTTCAGAGATCACCAACAAAACAATTTTAAATGAATTACTGAGCATATACTCTAGCCACATTTGGAAATAAAGTTCCAAATCTTTTTCTAAATAAAGATGTTGGCTTGGTGAACATGAGAAATTAAAGCATGCTAAAAATTTTATTTTGTTTAGGATGAAGATTAAATAATATTAATAGTAATTAGAAATACACTAAATATGCTTTAATAGTGAAAATCCTAGTAACCGAAGGAAATAAATTAGTTCTATAATTCATTGGTATGAAAAAGAAAAAAGAAAAATACAAAACAGTAAATTGTACCAAGTCAATCCACAGTAAAGTCAGGGATAAGACAGTAATGCCTATCAGTGTTATTGTTCCAATTTGTTCTATAGAACCTAACTAATATGAGTTTACAGAACATATATATTAGAAGAAAGAAAACAAAACTGTCAATATTTGCTATGTTATGATTGTTTACATGGAAAATTCTGACAAAATAATTGAAAAACATTAAGACTGTGATGAAGAAGTTCAGCAAAATTCCCACTTACTGGTTCCATGAAAAAGAAAAAATAGCTTGACTATAAATGAGCAATTACCAATTAGGAACTGATAGAAAAATATAATTTTTGGTTCCATATGAACTTTAAAGTAGTTTTTTCCAATTCTATGAAGAAATTCATTGGTAGCTTGATGGGGATGGCATCATTGCCAAGTCAATCCTAAGCCAAAAGAAGAAAGCTGGAGGCATCATGCTACCTGACTTCAAACTATACTACAAGGCTGCAGTAACCAAAACAGCATGGTACTGGTACCAAAACAGAGATATAGACCAATGGAACAGAACAGAGCCCTCAAAAATAACGTCACATATCTACAACTATCTGATCTTTGACAAACCTGAGAAAAACAAGCAATGGGGAAAGGATTCCCTATTTAATAAATGGTGCTGGGAAAACTGGCTAGCCATATGTAGAAAGCTGAAACTGGATCCCTTCGTTACACGTTATACAAAAATTAATTCAAGTTGGATTAAAGACTTACATGTTAGACCTAAAACCATAAAAACCCTGGAAGAAAACCTAGGCAATACCATTCAGGACATAGGCATGGGCAAGGACTTCATGTCTAAAACACCAAAAGCAATGGCAACAAAAGCCAAAATTGACAAACGAGATCTCATTAAACTAAAGAGCTTCTGCACAGCAAAAGAAACTACCAACAGAGTGAACAGGCAACCTACAAAATGGGAGAAAACTTTTGCAACCTACTCATCCGACAAAGGGCTAATATCCAGAATCTACAATGAACTCAAACAAATTTACAAGAAAAAATCAAACAACCCCATCAAAAAGTGGGTGAAGGATATGAACAGACACTTCTCAAAAGAAGACATTTATGCAGCCATAAAACACATGAAAAAATGCTCACCATCACTGGCCATCAGGGAAATGCAAATCAAAACCACAATGAGATACCATCTCACACCAGTTAGAATGGCAATCATTAAAAAGTCAGGAAACAACAGGTGCTGGAGAGGATGTGGAGAAATAGGAACACTTTTACACTGTTGGTGGGACTGTAAACTAGTTCAACCATTGTGGAAGTCAGTGTGGCGATTCCTCAGGGATCTAGAATCAGAAACACCATTTGACCCAGCCATCCCATTACTGGGTATATACCCAAAGGATTATAAATCATGCTGCTATAAAGACACATGCACACATATGTTTATTGCAGCACTATTCACAATAGCAAAGACTTGGAACCAACCCAAATGTCCAACAGTGACAGACTGGATTAAGAAAATGTGGCACATTTACACCATGGAATACTATGCAGCCATAAAAAATGATGAGTTCATGTCCTTTGTAGGGACATGGATGAAGCTGGAAACCATCATTCTCAGCAAACTATCGCAAGGACAAAAAACCAAACACTGCATATTCTCACTCATAGGTGGGAACTGAACAATGAGAACACATGGACACAGGAAGGGGAACATCACACGCCGTGGACTGTTGTGGGGTCGGGGGAGCAGGGAGGGATAGCATTAGGAGATATACCTAATGCTAAATGACGAGTTAATGGGTGCAGCACACCAATATGGCGCATGTATACATATGTAACAAACCTGCACGTTGTGCACATGTACCCTAAAACTTAAAGTATAATAATAATAAAAAGAGAAAAATATAATTTTAATGAGTAATAAAATTATAAGATACATAAGAAGGAACTTAATAAAAATTGTATATTAAAGGTATCGATAAAAGTTTATTAAAAGATAAAACAGAAACCTGAGTAAATGGACAAAAACATGATATCTGGATGTAAGATTGACTGTCATAAAACTATCAGTTTTCAAATTAATCTGTAGTTTTAACTTAGCTTCAATCAACATCCTTCTGGCGGTGTTTTCTTTTTTAGTTTAATTGAGATCATTTCAAGTTTATAGAAGTGTTTACAAAAATAGTACAAAATCCCCATATACCTTTCAGTCAGCTTCTTTTTAATGTCTTACAGAACCTTAAAACATTTATCAAAACTGAGAAATTAACCTTGGTAAATACTATTATGTAAAGAACTTCTTAAGTTTCACTGATTTTTCTCTTTTAGAATTCAATCCAGAATATCACACTGTGTTGTATCTCCTTAGTCTTTCAATCGGTGAGTGACACTCATTCTCTTCTCTTCAATACTTTGGCACTTTTGAGGAGTACTGATCATGTTTTGCATACTGTCCCTCAGTCTAGGTCTGTCTGAAGTTTTCTCTTCATTAGATGGCAGGTTATGCATTATTGGGATGGATCCCACAGAGGTGATATGCTGGAGTGCATCATCTTAGGCTATTCATGAGGTTGGTTTGTTAAATGTGATCACTTGATTAAAGTGGTATCTGCCAGGATTCTGCACTCTAAGATAACTCTTTACTCCTTCGTAATTACAAATACAATATCAAAACAGTGTTTGAGTGTTTTTTTCTTAAGCTTTACAGTATCTACTAAAAACAGTGTTTTTAAAAATTATCTAATAAACTCCTCAAAATTATTAAATTATGATCATATGATTCATTTGTTTCACCCTCAAAACATTTAGTTTGTTTCTGCTTAAACTTTAAACCACTAATTTTAGTAGCCATTGGTACATCTTGCTGGCAGTGATTCTTACTGTTCTGTTCTAGCAGTGATTTTCTGCTTCCTTCATTCTTTTTACATTTATTAATTGGTATTCTTCTGTAAGAAATAATTGCCACATTATTTATTTGTTTATTCTCATTTATATCTGTATAGTATAGAGTCATGGATATTTATATTCTTTGGATTATAATACAATATTACTATTATTTATTTTGTTGCTAAAGGTACATCATTGACCATTAGGAGCTTTCAGGTTGACTTTTATAATTTTTTTATAAGTTTCTATCCTTTTTTAATAATTCTTTCATAAGTGTCTATCCCTTTTTTTTGACCAATTCTTATTTCTTCATTTTAAAAACATTTTTATTTTTAATTTGTGGGTACATGGTGTTTGTATTTATGGGGTACATGTGATGTTTTGGTACATGCATGCAATGCATAATAACCACATCATGAAAGATGGAGTATCTGTATAGTCAAGCATTTATCCTTTGTGTTATAAACAATCCAATTACACTCTTTTGGTTATTTTTAAATGTGCAATTAAGTTATCATTGACTATAGTCACCCTGTTTGCTATAAAATGCTAGGTCTTATTCATTCTTTCTAAGGGGCACTTCCATACTTTCTGGCACCACAAGATGCTTCAGGTTCACCTTGTATTTTATGTGCCTTGGCTTTTAAATAAACCAGTTCTCCAATGGGCCCTGGTGCCCTTTCTTAGAGAATAGTGTTTAGAAACCACGATCTGGGTATTAGGTATGCTAATTGCCACTGAGGTGTCACTGCTTTGAGTTCCTGTCACTAGATAGAGATAGGACACATACACACAAACACACTGGTGTATATAGCCTTATTTATGTTTATTTTCCTATCTATGTATCATCTATCTACCTGTCTTTTGTAACCACATGTCTGTATTGATACCTCTGCCATTTCTCTAGCCCCACAGGATTCATTCTAGTCTTCTTCATTTCCATAATTGTAGCTACTTGCTCTAGGTCTCCTTATGCACAGCCCATTTACTTATTTGTTCAAGTCAAGTGTAAAAACAAAGTAGAATCAAAATTTCTACCCTATATCCCTGTGAGAAACAATTTCCCAACTACAGCATAGTGTTTGAGTATGGACTTTCCATCTTTAGCTTTATGGTATCCAAAGTACTGTTCCAAAGTTGCTTAATCATCTTGTTTCTTCCCATTCTCTTTAATATGATAATGTGATTTATTTATAATATAGATTCATTTGTCATAATTCACATTTCATCTTTCTTCCTCCCACACATACATGTTGGCTGATTTAACTTTTTAAAAATTCATATGCATTAAAGAAGACACAAATAAATGGAAAGATATTTAATGTTTATAGACCAGAAGAATTAATATTCTTAAAATGTCTATGCTGCTGAAAGCAATATACAGATTTAACATAATCCCTATCAAAATTTCAATGGCCTTCTTCACAGAAATAGAAAAAAGAATTCTAAAGTTTGTAGGGAACCACATACAACTTTGAATCACAAAAGCAATACTGAGAAAGAAAAACAAAGTTGGAGGCATTATACTTCCTAATGTAAAATTTTATTACAAAATTATATTAATCAAAGCAGTATAGTACTGTTATAAAAACAGAAACATAGACCAATGAAACAGAATAGAGAGCCAAGAAATAAATTTAAACACATTCAGTCAACAAATTTTTGACAAGGGCACTAAGAAGACACAATGGGGAAAGGATTGTCTCTTCAATAAATGGTACTGGGAAAACTAGGTTTCCACATGCAAAAGAATGAAACCGAATCCTTATCTTGTACCAGACCAGAAAAAAAAAAATTCAACTGAAAGTAGATAAAAAATCTAAACATAAGACCTGAAATCAACTCCTAGAAGAGAACACAGAGGAAATGCTTCTTGAAACTGGATGTCGGTAATAATTTTGTGAATATCACACCAAATAGCCAGGCTACAAAAGCAAAAATTAGTAAATGGGGTAACTCCAAACCAAAAAGCTCCTGTACAGCAAAAGAAACAACCAACAAAATGAAAAGGCAACCTATGAACTGGGAAAAAATATTTGCAAACCACAGATCTGACAAGGGTTTCATGCTCAAAAGTTATAAAGAACTCTTACAATTTCATAGCAGAAAACAACCCAATTGAAAAATGGGCAAGAAACCCAAACAAACATTTCTTCAAAGAAAACATTAAAAAGGCCAATAGGTATATGAAAAGTGTAAAATACTACTAATTATCTAGAAAATGCAGATTAAAACGACTATGAGATATCACCCATTAGTATGGCTATTATCAAAAGACAAGATACAATAAATGTCGGCAAAGGTATGGAGAAAAGGGAACTGAACCCAATACACTGCTGGTAGGAATGTAGATTGGAACAGCCATTATGGAAAACAATATGCGGGTTCCTAAAGAAATTAAAAATAGAACTACCATATGATCCAGCAGTCTCTCTTCTGAGCATACACCCTAAGGTGATAAAATCATTACCTTGTAAAGCTATCTGCATTTCTCTGTTCATTGCAGTATTATTCACAATAGCCAAGTTATAAAAACAACCTAAGTGTCCATAGATGGATGAATGGAAAAGGAAAATGTGTATATATACATATTCCATTATATAATGGAATATATATATTAATATATAATGGAATGTATATATACACATTTTTAAATTTATTTATATATCATGGAATATGTACATACATAATATTCATATATATGAATATATAGGAATATAATGGAATTATATATATATATGAATATACAGGAATATAGAAATATAATGGAATATTGTTCAGGCTTGAAAAAGGAATGAGATCCTGCCATTTGCCACAATATGGGTGGACCTGGAAGACATTATGCAAAATGAAATAAGCCAGACACAGAAAAAAAATTGCGTAACCTTGCTTATACATGGAAGCTTTGAAAAAAGGTCAAATGTGCAGAGATAGAGAATAAAACAGTGATTACCAGGGGCCGGGGAGGAGAGAGGAAATGGGGAGATGTAGGTCAAAGGATACAAAGTAGCAGATAGGTAGGATGAACAAGTCTAGAGATCTAATGTATATCCTCTAATGAGGACTATCATTAATAACATTATACTGGGGATTTTAACAAAAATCCCCAAATTTTGTTAAAATATCTGTTATTTTGTGAATAAGATTCTAGCTTTTTTGGTCACACACAAAAAGTAACTATGTGAGATGATGCATATGTTAATTTCCATCACTATAGTAACCATTTTACTATCCATATGTATCCCATAATATGTTGTAAACCTCAAATATACACAAAAAATTTATTTAAACAATTTTATATGCAATATGTTTCACCCTTTGTGTGGTATATAGTTTCATAGGTTTTAAGAAATGTCAGAATCTACCACCATATTTACCCTTAAATTCCCTTATGTAGACAACATCTCTTCCAAACCCCCGAGGCTGGCAAGCCACTGATTCGTTTTCTATCCCTTATAATTTTGCCTTTTCTGGCATGCCATATAAATGGAATCATGCACTATGTGACATTTGGTTCAGACTTCTTCCACTTAGTAAAATGTATTTATGATTCATGTATGTTGTGTGAATCAATGGTTTGTTATTTTTTATTGCTAAATTATATTCCGTTGTATGGCTATTTCATAGTTTTTGTATTCAGTAGTTGAAAGAGATCTATTTTTTTCCCAATTTTTAGTGTTTATGAATAAAGTTTCTGTAAACATTTCTGTATAGTTTTTTTGGATCTGTGGGTTAGATGCATATTTAATTTCATAAGAAATTGCCATACTTCTGTTTTTGAAGTGGCTGTAGCATTTGAAATTCTCACCAGCAACTTATGAAAATTCTAGTTCCTCCACGTTCTTGTCAGTGCTTAATAACACCAGTTTTACTTTTGGAGGCGCGGAGGCAGTCTAATAAGTGTGTTCTGGTATCATCTTGTGGTTTTAATTTGTATTTCCCTAGTTATTAATGATGTTGAATAACTTTTTAGAAATTTTTTTTTGACTTTTAAGTTCAGGAGTACATGTGCAGGTTTGTTATGTAAGTAAACTTGTGTCATGGGGGTTTGTCGTACAGATTATTTCATCACCCAGTTATTAGGCAGAATACCCATTAGTTATTTTTCCTGATTCTCTCCCTCATCCCACCCTCTGCCCTCCAATAAGCCCGAGTGTGTGTTGTTCCCCTCTGTGTTCATGTGCTCTCATCATTTAGCTTCCACTTATGAATGAAAACATGCAGTGTTTAGTTTTCTGTTTCATTGTTAGTTTGCTAAGATAATGGCCTTTAGCCATTATCCATCCTTGTCCCTGCAAAGGACATTATCTCATTCTTTTTATGGCTGCATAGTATTTCGTGGTGTATATGTACATTTTCTTTATCCAGTCTATCATTGATGGGCATTTAAGTTGATTCCATGTCTTTGCTATTGTGAGTAGTGCTTCAATAAACACATGCATGCATGGGTCTTTATAATAGAATGATTTATATTCCTTTGGGTAGATACCCTGTAATGAGATGCTGGCTTGAATGGTACTTCTGTCTTTAGTGTTTGAGAATTGCCACACTGTCTTCCACAATGGTTGAACTGATTTACGCTCCCACCAACAGTGTATAAGGGTTCCCTTTTCTTCACAACCTCTCCAACATCTGTTATTTTTTGAATTTTTAGTAATAGTCATTCTGATTGGTATGAGATGGTATCTCATTGTGGCGCTTAGTTGTCATCTAGTAATCATCTTTACTGAATTGTTTTTTCAGATATTCTGCCCATTTTTTTATTAAAATGTTCCAGCTTTTATTATTGCACTTTTAGAGATTTTATATATTCTGGACATTAAGTCTTTTCTGAGAAATGTAATTTGCATATGTATATATATTCTTAGCCCATGGCTTGTCATTTCATTCTTTTTACAAGATCCTTCAGGTATAAAAGGTTTTTCATTTTTAGAAAGTCCACATTTATCATGTATTTTCTTTCGTGAATTATATTTTTGGTCTCATATCAAAAACCTCTGCCTAACCCAATGCCATGTGGGTTTTTTCCTATGGTTTTTAATAAAGGCTTGTATTCCTCAGTGGAGACAGGGGAGGGGATCAGGCAGTATTTCTTGCTCCTCTTGCACAGCTGTTATCCCCACACTTCCTCAGCTCTTTCCAATCATTTCTGTCAGTGCACCATATGGGGTTCATGAAGCGATAGCCTGCAAGACCTGTGGCCCTCAATGGGTTTCATTTTGGCCTGCCAGCCCACACTCAGCTTTTACTATTTTTTTCAGCTATTCTAGCTTAACTTTGCCCACCATGTTTGCTGTCTACTCCAGGTGAGTGAATGCTCGCATTTCCTTTCTTCCTGCAAATCTCATCTTTCCTGAGATGTTTGGGACTATTTGTTGTGTCTCACCTCCCTAATGGGTTCAAGAAAAAGCACAAATTTGAAGTCTGGCTCTTTTTCATTGCAAGGGTAAAAGTGATCTCCTTTTCTATGGTTCTGGGAAGAAGCTAGAATTATATCTTTGGGATTTTTAAGAAACTAGAATAGCTGATTTCTAGTAAATGGAGAAGAGTAGCCAAGAAATGTTTAAAAAGAAAAATAAAGCAAGATTTGTATTTCAAACATTGTATTACAAAGTTACCTTATTATATTTTCAATAATATTATTTTATGTGATACAGCTACCTTAATTGAAACAGTATGATTTTGGTACAGAAATAAGCACAACAGATCAATAGAATAGGATTGATTTTTCAGAAACAGGCCCTATAAATATGATAATGTGATATATGATAAATGAGATAATTCAAATCACAAGAGACACAAATTATTTACTAAAAGATTTAGAAACAATTGACTATCCATTAAAATAAATCATATTTTCTATATTATGATATTCATAATATATTCCAAATATACTAAAGATCTAATTATAAAGAAAACTAAGAATAAAGGTATTATATGTATGAAATTATAAGACAATGCTTATGTAATTTTAGCATAGGGACAACCTTTCTAAAGAAGGAACAAAACCTAGACACTACAAAGAAAAGGACTGAGCATTTGAACCAACCAATAATCCAAATCTTAAAACCTCTATATAACACAAAACACCATAAATAGAGTTTTAAAACAGTGACAGGACAAGAGAAAATATTTGCCTTGTCTATATGACTCCACAAGTTAATACAAACATTACTAAATAGCCAAATAAAATTATTGACCAAAGATATAAATTAGCAGCTTACAAAAGAACTGAAATGACTAATAAACAGAGGAAAAGATACCCAGCCTCCTCCTAATCAGAAAAAATAAAGTAAAAAACTGATGAGGTTTTGGTTTTTACTCATAAGGAGGCCAATTTTTAAGCAAATTTATAAATAATTCTTATTGATGAGAGTATGAGGAACTGAGCACTTATATATACTGTTGATGAGAAAGCATGTTTAAAGCTTTTAACTCCTTAAAAGCATGTTTGTTTTTTTAGGAGTTCAATTGAATGGTATTAATCACAGTTTAACTGATTCACTGCCTGGATTCCTTTGGTTATAAGAAAAACATCCTATGTGAGTTTTCTTATGCAATTCAAGGAAATTATTGACTCAACTGAAAAATTCCATTGAAAGAAATTCAGAAAAGACACATTAGCTTCAAGTGAGTCTTGATAAGCAAGCACCCAGTTTCCTGCTGATTCTCTGTTCTCCCTGTTATCCTATGCTTGCCTCCACCTGTGATCTGGAGACGATGCTATGAGCTGAGTTATGTCCCCTTCAAAAGTCATATATTGAAGTCCTAACACCTAGGACCTCAGAACATAACTGTATTTGGAGATAGGGTCTTTAAAGAGGACATTAAATTAAAATGAGGTCCTTAAGGTGGGACTTAATCCAATATGACTTGTTACCTTATAAGGATAATTAATAAATGTGGAAATTCGGACACAGATGCACACGGAGGGAAGCACACAGAGGGATACACACAGAGGGAAGACGATGTGAAGATGCAGGGAGAACATAGTCATCTTTAAGATAAGGAATGAGGGCTGGCATAGGTCCTCCCCTCATGCCCCTTAGTTGAAACTAACTCTGCTGACACCTTGGTTTCTAGCCTCTGGAACTGTGAGAAAATAAATTTATGTTGCTTAAGCCACCCAGTTTGTGGTTCTTTGTTAATGGCAGCCCTAGCAAACCGATACAGATGGTATTTGACATCTCCCAGGGCCACATTATTCCTATATATGTGCAAAAAAGAGTAAGTATCTCGGAATTCTCATCAAAATTCCTGAGTTTCATTTGATTAGAACAGTTTTAAGGTGTGTACCACCTTCTAAATCCATCAGTCTTATAAGAGATATTAAATGGGCTCATTGCCTTAATTCACAAGCTCTGCCTCTGTTAGAATCTGATTCCCAGATGAAAAGAAGTTGAGTGGAATATGAGGGTTATTGCAAATGGGAAGCAAAGAAGGGATACCAGGTGAATGTCTTCTCTGTTCTTTGACCTGCAACCACTCTTCTCACTAACTGAAGGAAATGCCGACATATGTGTCCAAAGGACCCATGTGAGCTTTTTATTACGCTATTCTTTGTTACTGTGTAAAACTGGAATCAACCTCAATGACCGCCAGTAAAATAATGACTGGCTAATCTATGATAAAACCACGGAATGGATTAGCATGCCTTCTATGCAAATGTTAAAAATAATAAATTATACTAACATGGTTTGAAATGGAAAGATCTGCATGACCAAAATGAAAATGTGAGTTCTATACAATACCTACATTATGGTGATAATTACAAAAAAGCAAACTTACTGTGTTTTTGCATGTGCATGTAAGTATTTATGTGCATTTAAACATGTCTAGAAGGATATCCACCTAACTGACAACAATGGTCACGTCAGAGGAGAATTACGATAATTGATTATGGGAGCTTTTGCTTTATTTGTGGTTTTTGTCTAGTTATGAAAATACACTTGGGTAATATTTGTGAAACTAAAAAATAATAAAGTGCTTAGTACTGTGTCTGTAATATGAGTACTTACTAACTTTTAGCTATTATTATTAAGGATAGGTAGGCATGTCTCAAATCACATTTCTGCCAATGTATATATATTAGAGAAGGGAAAACGGTGCCCGACAACTAGATTACATATGTGTGATATGTTTACGTGTGGGTGTAAATGCACAGTATAGATATAGAAAGTCCCTCATCAAGTTGGTAACCGGATTGCCGTTGTGTGGGAGCATACAGAGTAGGGAGGGGAGAAAGGTGGCCTCTGTTTTTGTTCCGCCTGTTGAATTTTAACTTTTCACGAATATGCATTGTTTTGGTACCATTTGAGATACTCAAACCTACTTATGTAATCCTTGGTTTGCTTCTATAATCTATATTCTCATTTACTTAAAAAAGAATCTCAGCAAGGAAGAGCAATGTGCAAAAGCATTAATTTGAGCCCTGTTTGTGTTCCTGTATTTCAGTCTATTAAAGGAGAATGAGGATTGTTTGTCAAAGCAGGACCAGCTGGGATTCTTTGGCTGACTCCCAGATGCGACTGTGAAGAAGCGGATATTGGGTGCTCTCCCACCTCGTCAGGAGCAGCGTTCTCCTGCCTGCTCTTGGCACCCCCTAGCATCCTGTGCCCTGCTAAGGTGTTAACTGACAACTGACAGATTTTACTAAGAGCCTACTCTTCCCAGTAGTATTTTCACTTCAAAAGTTGACTTAAAAACTTAAAAAAAAAAGTCCTCTGAGAGTCAAGGCATAAAGTTTTTCCACTACAGCTCATAAATAGGATCACAGCTCCGCCATCTTCAAGGCAAGTAAACAAATGCTCCCTCGACCCTGGAGATGCCATTAGCTACCATCCCATGTTTATCAATTTTCAAGCAAAATTTTCAGTAGGAAATTTCATTGTCTCTTCTACTAACTGTCTAATCATTACAGCGCTAATGAAATCGAGCTTTCATCTTCTCCCTTCAAATTGCGCTCTTTAAGATCACCATTGTTAAGATCTAATTGCCAATCCAAGGGACTTTTCTTCAATGTAATTCAGTACTCTTTGGGAGAGTTGTGTTGCAGCATTATAGTTTTAAATTTGTCTGTCTGTCTCTCTCCCTATCTTGGCGGTGTAGTTCTTTATGTCTGAGTCTCTGCCTCAACCATCTTCATAATACTGTTGTCTTACATAAGGCTTAGCCCGTGTTATTGCTTACAATATATTTGCTACCTGATATCTGTTGAAAGACTAAATGATTTGGGAGGACCAGTGCTGGTCACATAGTTGAATTGAATAAAATTTGTGCAAAGGCCTGACAGGCAGTGGAAATGTTAGACTGAGGAAGGGATTTTTGAGCAGGTTAATTCATCTATCAGCCCTTCAAAAATTCTACCCATCCACTCTTAAGATTGGCTCTGATTGCACAAATTAGGAAAATACAAAGGTTTACCCTGGCTGGAGCAGGAACCAGAATTCATTGAGGTTTGATTGAAAGAAAAGAGTGGCATCTACAGTATAACACTGAGTAAAGCATGGAGGTCAGAGAGGAGGAGAGAGTTATTCTGATAGCAGAGCAAGAAAGTGATTCTAATGCCCAAGGTTTTAATCAGACATTATATTAGGTAGGTACAAAAGTAATTGCTTTTTTTGCCATTCCTTTTAAGATGGCAGAAACCACAATTACATTTGTACCTACCTAATACTTATTCCTACGTTCCTTTTAATGGCAGAAACCGCAATACATTCCTACCTAATACGTTCCTTTTAATGGCAAAAACCGCAATTACTTTTGCACCAACCTAATATTTCTACACCCCAAAGACACAGGACAAACCTTTTCAATAACGTAAATATGCATAAATTTCTAAAGCAGTGGAAGTGAAGATGGCCTTTAGTCACTTTTAATGGCATCTCTAAGCAAGTCCTGAGTCCTGCTGAAGAGATAGGTATAGCATCTCAGCTTTGCACATCCTGAGCTCTGCTGAAGAGACAGGTACAGGATTTCAACTTTACATATTAGTTCTCAAAACACTGTAGTAAAAAATCCTGCTTCTGAACATTCCCCCACCTCTCATACATCTCCTCTACTTTTTGACCCAGCGACCTCTTGTTTTTGTCTTACTATAGTTCAAATCCTGTTTTGGGGGTGCTGGGAAAGGACAGTGCATAGGGGAGAAGGGGGCACACCACCCAAGGGATAAATTTGCTAAGCTGAACTACAAGTAACTTTCCTTCCATTGAACACCTCCAAAATTAGACAGCATAATTTTACATAGAGCCTGCCCTGAGTGTAACAGAAATAGAGCCATTGTAATAGAAACGTGTCATAAGATCAATGTCTCCCACTTCTAAAACAAACATCTTGGCTGTGCCTCTGTGTTTGTTTTGGCTTCAGAAGCTGAGTCCTTTATCAAACAGTAGGAGACTATTATCTGGTGATAATGTATTTTGATTCTATTGTTATCTTAAAACTGGTTTCTTCTGGGCCCATCCTTCTGGTATGTTTGTTTAATGACATGTTTAAAAATCTTTGTAAGAGCTGTATTAAAATGACAGATATTTTATGTTGCCAACATAAACCACAATCTCCAAGGCTGGTGATAAACTCCAGTCCTGGCCTCAGCTACTGTAGGCTTTGAAGCTCTTAGCTGCTTTTCAAATGTTGGCATCGTTGTCAATCATTCTGTATCAACCTTATAGTTTGTACGAGGAAGCCATTTGTTAAATTGCAGCCTCCTAGACTCAAAGAACATTTACCAAATGCTTTCAGATAAAATGCCATCTTATTCTGTAAAATACTGGGAAGCTCGCAAAGGGAAGAAATACTTGAGGGAAATAGCAAATTGCAGGAGAGAAAAGTGACATAACACTTTACTCTATTCTCCATTGCACTTTTGATAAGAACTGAGAATAGCACTTAATTCCCCTCTCTTCTATGTGTGTTTGTGTTATTCATTTGACTAGATAAAGCTTTTTGGGGCAGGGTACAGATACCATACTGGTGGTCTCAAAATTATAAAGGAATGGCCATCCTACCACGGTAACTCTGTGTGGTGACTCCTGAGCCAAAGGAGCATCTCTCTGGATTTTCCTCATATTCTATAATCCTTTCCTCTGCTTTTGAGTGACCCTACTCTTCTCTAAGACTAGAAGGTCTTCTAAATTATGGGAAAATGTATGGCAGAGATGGTGAAAGGTCAGTAAATATTCCTTTTTCCCCCCCCCCAACACTATCACCAGTCTCCTGCTCCAAGGTTGCCTAGTAGCTGGTCCCATAGTCCTATTATATTTTCATAAATCCTTTTTCTATTTACCCCTCTCATCCTGTTATTTTAGTCAAATATGCAAAAGATGCAGATTGAGGATTCCCTCTGAAGTGCCAACTCAAATGTCTACCATTGTCACCTGCATTTTCACTTACAGGATCTAAGCTAGTGGTTCTCAACCAGGGAATAGCACAAGTGCACAAAGTGGTGAGTGAAACCTGAATAATACATCTGTCAATACACAGTACATTATGTTTGTTTACATATAATATGATATAAAATTATTTCCTCATATATCCTTTTCAAATGTATGTTTGCAGTAGGTGAAACAATGTATTATCAGTTAATCACTTCTATACACAGAAATGGAAATTGCAAATCATCTTGCAGCAGAGTTCTCTCATTATAGGAGGATTTACTTGAGTAATTCTTCTTAGTTAAGCAGTTGCTAGGCAAGAAAGTGCCATTGTGCTGGGGGAATCTTATAATAGAAGCAATTTTGGTCCCTGGCCTCTTGGTTTTCAGAGTTAGTCTTTGGGGAGAAGGATGAAGAAAAGCCACGATATTGTTTATGAAGGATGGGGGTAAGATTCTAACCTCTTATCTCTGAGATTAGGAGTAAGGGAAACCTACTTGGGTGGACAAAGCTAGTTGGTGCTAAAGGATGCCAGAAGTCCTTGAGAGGCTCTGACTATAAATTAAATGGCTGGCAACCTCATCTCAGTATAGATTCTGGTGCTTTTATAGATGAGAGCTAGTGTGGCATGTGTCTGAGCCAAGATGTACCTGCAGGTCCTGCCACCCTTTGGAGAAGAATGACTGAAGGTACTAGGAGTCTTGTTTGAGGAACTATGGAGGTGCTGACAGGAAACAGAATGACAAAGGCATCACTGCACACTACATTCATGTTCCTTGTGCCACAGGGTATTATTGTTCAGCAGTGGTCATTAACTGGTAGGATTTTACAGTTCTTTCTCCACTTGGTGTTTAGAAGGACATGGTATATTTTTTCCAAGTAAGCCCCGATATTATTTAATAGGATTCATGGAAATTTTGCTAATAGAAGCCTACGGAAATTTGATGATAAGTTGAAAAAGAGTTATTACTATATTTGTATCCCAAGCTTATAAAGTGGGTAACACTACCTGAATATGCATACTACCATGATTTGAAATATTCAACATTATTTAAGCACACTATTGAATACATAATAGTCTTTTGGAATTTTGTATTTTATTAATCAGCAGATACCCCATGCGAATTTGAAAGTTTATCAGTATAAATAAGGGATTCCCGTCATCACAAGGAATTACTGAATTAAGAGGAGTAGCAAGCAAACAACCTTAAACTTAATATGAGTTTTCCATATTGTTTCTACTGCTCAAAACTCTTAATAAACACATTTTTAAAAGGCTGTACATGATCCAGGGGCATCATTAAGGAAAGATCTGGAGTGCATTTTGCTTCTGGGGGAAGGGAGAAATTCTATTTGAAACAACCAGTGGGAACTTGTTAGTCTTTAGAGCCCTTAGAAGAAAAGCAAGAGGTGACAGGTAGCTAGATGTATTAGTTTGCTAGGACTGCCATAGGAAAAAAACCACAGATTGGGAGGCTTAAACAACAGAAATTTATTTTCTTTAAATTCTGGAAACTAGAAGTTCCAGATCAAGATGTTGGCAGGTTTGGTTTCTCCTGAAGCCTCTTTTCTTCACTTGAAGATGGATCCCTTCTTTCTGTGTCCTTACATGATGGTCCCTTGGTCTGTATGTGTCTCTGTCCTCATTCCTCTTCTTATAGAGACAACACTCTCCTCTATAAGGAGGCCCCACCCATATGACCTCCTTTTGCCTTAATTATCTCACTAAAGACCCTATCTCCAAATCTAATCACATTCTGAGGTACTAGGGATTAGGACTTCAACATAAGAATTTTGGGGAGGGACACGACTCAGCCCATACCACCAAGTGAGACTTTTGAGACGGGCCCCCAAGTATGATAACAGCAAGGTTCCAGGATCCATAGTTTTTCCTTCTTGGGACTTGATGCCATGTTCTGAGCTCCCAATAGCCCTCAAATCTCTGAAATCTCAGCCTTTGCTGTGTTGAGGCAGGGCTGTTCAGCTCCTGTTGGAAGGTGAAGGAAGAAGGAGACATAAGGAAGACACTGGCTCAGGCATACCAACATGGAACTGGAAACCAATTTTAATGTGGAAATAGTTTTCTATGCCATGATCAGTTTCTTTTAGATTATCAATTTCTTTTCAGATATGTAATTGGATAAAATGGCTTTCTAGAGTTGGCTGATTGTTTGCCACAATAACATTGTATATATGCTTGCTAACTCACAAAAGGTCAAACAACTATTATTGATAACCTAGTCACAGATGGAGTCTGCTTGTACATCCTTTACTTTTCCCTTTGAGGTCGATTATAATGCTTCTTAAATATGTTTTGATTGATTACTTTTTGGCTCACAGAGTTTTTGTAAAACATCTTCAGGCTGCCTCAGGCTGTGAGCAATTGTGGAGGATGGTCAAGTTATACAAGAGGGAGAACTGACTTTACATATTTTTTTAAAATTCTGGTAGTCATGACTCTGGTCAACTAGATTGAGCAGAGACAAAATCAACATCAGATTCATGAATTCATGCAAGAATCCTTACAAGAAAAATGATTACACTTTTTCTCTTAACAGAAACAGCTGGTGTCAGTGATGTGGATGGCTGAAGTTTTATTTGTATGACAGCGGTTGGTATAACAGCCCTTCTGCTTCTTACATTTAAAATACCCCATAGAGAAGCTTGCTACTGAGAGAATGGCAAGACAGGGGCCTTAAACTCCAGAAGAGGCAGAAATCCTGGGAAAGCTCCTCTTCTTGGATTGAACGAGGGAAGGCTGTTTTTTTTTTTTTTTTTTTCCCTTAATTGAATCCTCCCATGACTTAACCATTTCGAAGAGGACCTGTAAGATTTTGATAAACATAATTCCTTTTCATTTTTACTGAAGAAACAATAAGAGAAAATGGGCAAAAAAAAAAAAAAACTGAAATGAAGGTTGCGTTAGTCTTACTGAAGACTAAGATATTGAATGCTTTTAATTTGGTTGTAGTTGAAAAAGTTTTCTTCTTAACTTTCTTGGGGAAATTTACTTTTAGAAGGGATTAAGTAACTCTACAGCTGAAATAAGAATTTAGGGTATTAAAAAATAAAGCACCTTGCCTTCTGCATCCTTTATGGACCTCTCCATAAAGAAGAATTAATAATGATGATACAATTAGTAGCTATTTGCAATCTGCTAGGTATTGGGCATACATTATCTAACTTAATTCTTACAATTCTCTACAAGGTCTATTCTTAGCTCTCTTTTTATATTAAGAAAACAAAGGATCAAGGAAGTTAAATAACTTCCCCATGGTCACAGAGTTAATGTGATAAAACCTGAATTTGAACCCAGAATATCTGGCTCTAAAACTGGTGCTTTTAATTATGCCCTTAACTATTGCACTATCATGTCATAGCTTGCCCCTAAATGTTTCCTTCTCTCTTTTGATCTAACTCTTCTCAGCCCTGACTACTTAAGAAATAGAAAATAATGTAAATTTACCCTCCTCTGCCTACCTTTTTTCACATTGTTTTGCTCCATATTCTATATAACTCACCAGTTCTTGCTTCATACCTTACAATTTTGAGGAAACCAAGCAAAGAAATAAGGCTTTTTAATACCTGTTCAAAATCCAGTGTGTTTCATCATTCATTCACATCTTCATTTGATATATATATGACCACTCATCAGTCACATTTAGAGCAGCTAATTTGCATAGTTTTAAAGTACAAATATCGATTCTTTTAAGTAGCTGTTCCCTTCTTCTTTTTTTAAATTATATTATCTCTTCAAGTAGATATTTCACAGAAGAAAAAGTGAATATATCCACATCTATCTTCATTTGAAATGTGACAAATGGATGTATCATGGAAGCTCCTCTATTTTTTCAGTTAGTTTTCATGATGGTGTGACTGGAAATAGCACTAGATTACAATTGGATTACAAGAGAGTAAGATTAGAATTTAGCAATTGGTTTTTAATTCTTTTGCTACTTTGGATGTATAAGAAAAAAGACAAGGCCATGAAAACTTCTGACTCAAAGATAGAGGCTGTACATTCAATATTATTTACAAATAGTAACATTTTAATAAACTAGACGACTTGAGGGATGGAGAAAGTGCTTGTTAATGGACTCTCCTGGCAACTTCAAGATTATCCATTATGTTCTTTATTTCAATCTTATGATGTTACCATGAAACTTTTTGACTATTCTCTTTTATGATTGATATCTTGGAGTATACCAGACTCATTGTCTGAATAGCAAAGAGAATATAGAATTTAAAAATGTAAATAATATCAATCCCCAACAGAATCATATAAAATGGAACTTGCACAGTGCAACTGCACTTTAAATTTATCCCTTTCCTGCAAGTGTCTGCTCCATTCAGTTGAAACGAGTAGTCAGTGGCCAAAGAAGTAAGGTGGTTGTAGCAGTACAATATCTGGTTGTGGTATTAATAGTACTTCATATTAGCTTTGAGTGACAGTATTTATGGAGTTATCCTTTTTTAGCATATGTATGTTTTTAGTTGAAGCTTGACCCTAGAAAGAAAAGCTATCCCCAGAATCTTTAAAATTGCAGCAGCAACTATATAATATACTTTCTACATTCAGCTTGCCATGACTTATTTCTACCATCACACTTGAAATACTTTCTTTTGATGAAGAATTGGGAGAAAAGAGTAACATCCTTCAATTTTATGCAATAATGAGCGCTATGACAAACTGTGAATTGCTAATATTTTTTGTAGCTATTGTAAAAGGGATTGAATTCTTGATTTTATTCTCAGCTTGGTCGTTGTTGGTGTTTAGCACTGCTATTGATTTGTGTACATTGATTTTGTATACTGAGACTTTACTAAATTTATTTATCAGATCTAGGAACTATTTGGATGTGTCTTTAGGGTTTTCTAGGTAGGTGATCATATCATTGGTGAACAGCAACAGTTTGACTTTCTCTTGTCCAATTTGGATGCTCTTTATTTCTTTCTCTTATCTGATTGCTCTAGCTAGGGCTTCCAGTACTATGTTGAATAGAAGTGGCAAAAGTGGGCATCTTTATCTTTTTCTGCTTGTCAGGGGGAATGCTTTAAACATTTCCCAATTCAATATAATGTTGGCTGTGGGCTTGTCAAATATGGCCTTTATTACTTTGAGATAAGTGTCTTCTATGCTTATTTTGTTGAGGGTTTTTTTTTTTATCATAAAGGGATGCTGTGTTTTATAAAATGCTTTTTCTGTGTCTATCTTTTTTACAATATCTGCAAAAAATATAAAATAGGAATATGTTTAGCCAAAGAGATGAAAGATCTCTGCAAGGAAAACTACAAAACACTGCCGAACGAAATCATAGATGATACAAATGAAAACACATTCCATGCTCATGGATGGGGAAAATCAATATTGTGAAAAAGACCATACTGTCTAAAGCAATCTACAGATTTAATGGAATTGTTATCAAAATACCATCATCATTCTTCACAGAATGAGATAAAAACAATTCCAAAATTCATATGGAAGCAAAAAGGAGCCCACATATCAAAAGCAATACTAAGCAAAAATAACAAATCTGGAGACATCACATTACTTGACTTCAAATTATATTACAAGGCTATAGTTACCAAAATAGCATGGTATAAAAATAGGCATGTAGACCAATGGAACAGAATCCAAAACCCAGAAAAAAAGCCAAATACTTACAGCAAACTGATCTTTGATAAAGCATATGAAACATAAATTGGGGAAAGGATACCTTATTTAATAAATGGTGCTAGGAGAACTGGCAAGTCACAAGTAGAATGAAACTGGATCCCCATTTCTCACTTTATATAAAAATCAACTCAAGATGGATCAAACACTTTAAATCTAAGACCTGAAACCATAAAAATTCTAGGAGACAATATTGGAAAATCCCTTGTGGACATTGGCTTAGGTAAAGAAATTAATAACTAAGACCCTGTATTAGATCATTCTCATACTGCTATAAAGAACTACCTGCAACTAGGTAATTTATAAAGAAAATAAGTTTAATTGACTCACAGTTATACAGGCTGTACAGGAGGCATGTCTGGGGAGGCCTCAGGGAACTTACAATCATGGCAGAAAGACTAATGAGAAGCAAGTACTTCTTCACATGACAGCAGGAGAGAGAGCAAAGGGGGAAGTGCTACACACTTTTAAACAACCAGATCTCATAAGCACTTACTATCACGAGAAGAGAAAGGGGGAAATATTGCCCTATGATCCACTCACCTCCCACCATGTGTCTCCCCCAACATAAGGAATTACAATTCAACATGAGATTTGGGTGGGGACACAGAGCCAAAACATATCATTCTGCCCCGTCGCCTCCCAAATCTCATGTTTTTCACATTCAAAACACAATCTTGCTTTCCCAACAGTCTGCCAAAGTCTTAACTCATTCCAGCATTAACTCAAAAGTTCAAGTCCAAAATCTCATCTGAGATAAGGCAAGTTCCTTCCAGCTATGAGTCTGTAAGATCAAAAACAATTTAGATACTTCCAAGATACAATAGAGGTACAGACATTAGGTAAATAGACGTGTTCCAAGAGGGAGAAATCAGCCAAAACAAAGTGGCTACAGGCCCCATGTATGTTCAAAACCCATCAGGGCAATCAATAAGTCTTAAATTTCCAAAATAACCTCTTTGACTCCATGTGTCACATTCAGGTCACACTGGTGCAAGGAGTGGGCTCCCAAGGCCTTGGGCAGCTCCACCCTGGTGACTCTGCAGGATATAGTCCTCACCGCTGCTTTTACAGGCTGGAATCAAGTGCCTGCAGTTTTTCCAGGCTCATGGTACAAGGAATTGGTGGTTCTACCATTCTGGGGTCTGGAGGATGGTGGCCCTCTTCTTACAGCTCCACTAGGCAGTGCCACAGTGGGGACTCTGTGTGGGGGCTCCAACCACACATTTCCCCTCCACACTGCCCTAGTAGAGGTTTTCCATGAAAGCTATGCCCTGTCAGCAAACTTCTGCCTGGACACCTGGGCATTCCCATGCATCCTCTGAAATCTAGGTGGAGACTCCCAAGCCTTAACTCTTGTCTTCTGCATACCCACAGGCCCAACACCACATGGAAGCTGTCAAGGCTTGGGGTTTACACCCTATGAAGCAATGGCCCAAGCTGTACCTTGGCCCCTTTTAGCCATGGCTGGAGCTGAAGGCAGTGTGACACAAAGCGCCATGTTCTGAGGCTACACAGAGCAGCAGGACCCTAGGCCTGGCCCACAGAACCATTATTTTTCCCTCCTAGGTCTCTGGGCCTGTCATGGTAGGGGCTGTTAGAAAGTCTCTGAAATGCCCTGGAGGCATTTTCTCCATTGTCTTGGCTATTAACATTAGGCTTCTCTTTGCTTATGCAAATTCCTGCAGCCCTGAATTCCTCCTCAGAAAATGGGTTTTTCTTTTTTAACACATTGGTTGAGCTGCAAATTTTCCACACCTTTATGCTCTGCATCCCATTTAAATATAAGCTCCAGTTTCTAGTCGTTTCTTTGTTTGGGAAAATGAATATAGGCTTTTAGAAGCATCCAGGTCACTTCTTGAATGCTTTGCTGCTTAGAAATTTCTTTTGCCAGATACCCTGAATCATCTCAAGTTCAAAGTTTCACGTATCTCTAGAACAGAGGCACAATGCCCCTATTCTCTTTGCTAAAGCATAGCAAGGTGACCTTTGCTCCAGTTCCCGATAAGTTCCTCATCTCCATTTGAGACCACCTCAGCCTGTACTTCACCTTCCATATCACTATTAGCATTTTGGTTACAACCATTCAACAAGTCTCTAGGAAGTTCCAAACATTTCCTCATCTTCCTATCTTCTTCTGATTCCTACAAACTATTCCAACCTCTGGCCATTACCCAGTTCCAAAGTCACTTCCACATTTTTAGGTATCTTTATAGCAATGCCCCACTTCTCTGGTAACAATTTTTGTATTAGCCTGTTCTCATACTGCTATAAAGAACTACCTGAGACTGGGGAATTTATAAAGAAAAGAAAAGAGGTTTAATTGGTTCATAGTTCCATAGGCTGTATAGGTGACATGGCTGCAGAAGCCTCAGGAAACTTATAATCATGGCAGAAGGACAAACGGGAAGCAAGCACCTCTTAACATGACAGCAGGAGAGAGAGAGAGCAAAGGGGGAATGTATTCACTTTTAAACAAGATATCATGAGAACTCACTATCAAAAGAACAGCAAAAGAAAAATCTGCCCCTACGATCCAATTACCTCCTACCAAGTTTCTCCCCGAGTATTGGAATTTACAATTCAACATGCGATTTGGGTGGTGATATGGTTTGGCTCCGAGTCCCCACCCAAATCTCATCTTGAATTGTAATGCCCACATGTTGAGGGAGGGACCTAGTGGGAGGTCATTGGATCATGGGGGTGGTTTCCTCCATGTTGTTCTATGATAGTGAGTGAATTCTTATGAGATATGATGTTTTAAAAGTGTGGCACTTCCCCCATTTCTCTCCTTCTCTACTCCTGCCACCATGTAAGACTTGCCTCGCTTCCCCTTCACCTTCTGCTATGATTGTAAGTTTCCTCAGGCCTCCCCAGCCCTGCAGAACTGTGAGTCAATTAAACCTCTTTTCTTTATAAGTTACCCAGTCTCAGGTAGATATGTATAGCAGTGTGAGAACAGACTAATACAGGTAGGGACACAGCCAAACCATATCTGACCCCAAAAGCAAATGCAATAGAAACAAAAATAAAATAAATGGGACCTGATTAAACTAAAAAGCTTCCACACTGCAAAAGAAATAATCAGCAGAGTAAACAGACAGCCCACAGAGTGGGAGAAAATATTTGCAAACCATGCATCTGACAAGGGACTAGAGTCCAGAATCTACAAGGAACCCAAACATATCAGCAAGAAAAAAAAAAAAGCCCATCAAAAAGTGGGCAAAAGACATGAATGGACATTTCTGAAAAGGAGATATACAAGCAGCTAACAAACCTATGAAAAAAATGCTCAGCATCACTAATCATCAGGGAAATGCAGATCAAAGCCACAATGAGATACCACCTAACTCCTGCAAGAATGGCCATAGTTAAAAAGTCTAAAAACAATACATATTGGCAGGGATGTAGTAAAAAGGGAATACTGCAGATCCTGGCATGATCCTTTGTGCTGATCTCCGTATTAAGGCTTTTTCAGTAGGACTGAGCTGTGGCTAAGGCTTTTGATTATCCTCCTTCAGGAACAGTTCATCAATGAAGTCTGACAGTATATTATGTGACTTTATTATTTAGCTTAAATAAACCAATTATTCAAGTTGTCATCATATCTCTAAATCCAGGAATCCATTTCTTCTTTTACATAACTTTGCCTATTTTTACTCTAAATTAATTTCAAAATTTAGTCCTCTTAAATTGTCTGACTTCTCTTTTCTCTGAATTCGTGGTTTCATTTATGACGATACCTACCCCACACATAATTATGAGAGCTAATTTATTATGAAGGCAACTGAAAGCATATAGTACAGCTCCCAGCACCTTTCAGACATTCAATAAATTATGTTTGTGCTTTGAATATGAGTATCTTCTTTGAAGTACTTTACCATTTTATTTTATATTTTTGATGGTTATGGGTACCGTACCATACTCGAGTTTCTGAATAATTTCATCCCAATTTCAAACAATTGTTCTCATTTTCAAATACTCATTTGCACTTTCTTCTAAGCCAACAGACTATCCTAAAAATTCAATCTTTCAGCATCTAAACTACATCTCCCAGATGCTTTTACATCTCTGAGACAAAAAGCATTTTTCAGACTATGTTATCTGATTTCTAGTTACAGAAAATATCCATTAGGACTTAAAGTATGTACAAAACAACTCTTCATTGTAAAATTGGAAGTGATGTTTGTCATAATGTTACATTATAAGTTGTATTACAGTGAGATATAGTTACTTTAAGTATTGCAGGTGGCGCCCACTACTTTTCTTTTTGTATTACAGTTACTTGTCAATGGAGATATTATATTTTTCATATTAGCCTCTAGGTTCCATATGAAAATGGGCAATGTCTTACTCATCTTTGTATTCCCTAGGTACTTGGTAAATATGCATAGAAAAATGCCCAAGGAAGTAGTCAGGTTCTAACACGAAGAGGATGAACTTGATTTCAGAATGCTTCTTTTTTTCATCATCAATTGAAAAAAAAAAAGTCACATCAATCAAGGTATTAGCATAAAAGATGCACTGTTATTCCAGAAATGTGTTCAGTAGGAGCATCCTTCTCCCAGCTATTTCTTGGCTATATTTCTGATAGAGATGTATGTTAGTGGATTAGTAAAGCAAGCTATCCAAAATCACTGAAACATCTGTCATTGTTTGTCTCTTTTCTCAGTTGGTTATGTTAATTCTGGTAGTTTCTATGACAGTGGATAAAAGTTCTTCTTATGTCATCTTGTAACTGACTTAATTAGGGTCCTATATGGGCTTCAGAGAAGACAGTGGGATCTCCTAGGTGCTGTAGAATTCTAGTCAGACATATTTTGAGGACAATCTACATAGACTAAATCACAGACATTTTGTTGGAAACCTTTATAATTCCATAATTGTTTCCTTTATCCTTATATAACCATATTATCATTGAAGCTCTGAGTTATAAATAATGTTTTGCTAATGAATGAACCTCTGTAGGTAATTTTATCTATATTTTGCATGAACACTTTTAATGATAGAAAACCTGCTCCAACAAAAAGCAGCTTTATGGAGCCCAGATTTGTCTCTCTCTAATCTCCACACCTTGGTTTCCTCTCTGTAGTCATGCAAGTGTAACATACATTTTCTTACTTCCTTCTGAAAATGTCTTAAAATATTATGTGACTTGCTACAGTAAGGATGGCAGTGAATCAAGCGATAACCCTTTTCCTGGTCTCTGAAATTTCATGAAATATCATCACCCTGTTTGGATCTTCTTTATATACAGCAATATGAAATGACATTTTCTTGTGTTTTCACATTTTTAGGTCAGTGACATTCTATCTCTTAATTAGTGTTCTGTTGCAGTTGTATGAATATAGATGTGCTCCCTTGGCATTTTATTGGAGATTAACTAAGAAGTTCTTCCTAAGACTATTAAAACATTCCAGTTTTCTTCTTCATCTTCTTGTTTTTTAATTTTATTAAAATTTACAGAATTTAAAAATGTAACATTACTAAAAATATGATATATCCACATAGTCATTAAGGAGAAAGGGACTGCAGAGGTTTCAAAACACATCTGCAAATTCTTTCATGCCATTCCCATCAGCGGTGAAGTCTAATTCCTTTACCTTTGAATGAAAATGGAATGCAGTAGAAGTGCTGCTCTGTGAATTCTGAGATGAGGGTCTAAAAAGTAGTGGCTCAACCTGACTCCCTCTTGGGACACTTGCTCGTGAAAACCTGACACCATACTTCAAAGACAAAATCTTTGAACACATGAAGAGGAGTCAGGTAGATATTCTAAGATACAGCTGCTAGCTGAAGTCCCAGGCAGCAACCAGCATTAACCACCAGGCATTTGAGGAAGCCTTTGAGATAGCTTCTGCCCCAGACACTATCTGACTGCAACCTATGAGAGACCCCTGTGAGAAATAACTAGCTGAGACCCGGCACCCCTCAGAACCCTAAAAGATAACACCAATAGATGACTGTTGCTTACATATGAGGCTAAGTTTGGAGTAGATTGCTATGACACTATAGATAACCAGAAAATATTTTAGTGCCACATAGGAAAATGCCATAACTAGACCAAAAACATGGGGTATTAACTTTGGAAATAAGACACAAGCAATAGTTGGAAGAGGCTAAAGTTTGTTGGTATAGTTTAAAGGTCTTGAGGAATTTGTCAGTGAGAATTTAAATACAAGTGAGTAAACAGTTATTAGTAGCTGGAGGAAAGTCTAAGTCCTTTTCCTTTGAATAGTAATAGAATGCGGTGGAAGTGATGCTCCATAAATTCTGAGATGAAGTCCTAAATGGCAGTGCTGCTTCAGCCTGGCTCTCTCTCCACATACTTACTCTTGGAACCCTTGTTCCAAGATGGAAAAGAGACCCTTGTTATGTAGTGGTGGGAAGTTTAGCAACACTATCACCCATTATAATTTGGAAAATAAATGTAGTTAATGAACTGGATGATCTGTTTAAGCAGATTTCTAGGCATAGTGTTGAAGATTCTCCTGATTTCTTCTAGCTGCCTATAATAAAATGAGTAAAGAACCAAAGAAATAAGAGCTTAAAAATAAACTGTTAAATATAAAGAAGCCAGGACTTGGGTTTCGAAATAAAACAGTTTCTCATTCCCAACCTCTCCAGATGGTAAACTATTCTCAAATTAGGAAATAGCTTTCAGGCAAAGATCAAATCCAGGGCACTGTCAGGAAAACACGATCTAAAAATGACTTTAAAACACTTTCTAAGACTTCAGAAAGATTTAAGGTGGTGCCTCGTTTACCTTTTCAGACAGATAAAAAGGCTATCTAAGAATTTTAAGACCATGCACTACAGTTTCTTTCTTTTCATTAAAAATTAAGGCTTCTAATAATTCTAGGACATTGTCCCCTAAAAACGTTACCAGGAGCTCAAAGTAGAGAAAAGTTACATCAAAACTATTTGTACAAATGGTTTTTGCTAAATGGAGTGAACCCTAAAAGGGATTCATAGAAAATCCATAAAAATTTTAAGATAATAGTACTAACCAAAACACTGCCAGCATGGACTAAAAGGAAAAGTAACAATGAGAAATGAAAAGAGATCTCGGTGCCCCCAAACTTCTTGGGAAGGAAACAAGTGAAGAAGAATATTCAGCTGTAATAATAAGTTACGTTTTAGGTGAAAGGGAGACAATTCAAAGGGTGGAACCAAGACCCAGAAGATGGAACAAGAAGCCGTGGAGAATCATTACAAGGCACTAGGAATAAGCCCTGGTCAAGGAGCTGGGAATATGTGCTTGGCTGGATTTCAAAATTACAATTGATCGTGACTGTTGTGCATTTCCCATTTTCCTTTTTCTTTCTATTTTTCTTTTTCTTTTTCTTTCTTTCTTTCTTTTTTTTTTTTTTTTTTTTTGATACAGGAGCATATATCTTATGTCTCTCCTACCACTGTATTTTTGGTGTGTGAGAGGTATACGGTTTATTTCTTAGTTCACATGTATTCGGATCCAGCACCTGAGAAAACATACTTAAGGTTACCTGAATCCAGTTTAGATGACATCCTAGATATTACTCTTGAGACTGAAGGCCTGATAGATTAGATTTTACAAGAAGCAAGTGAATTTTACATGTGGGATAATGTAAATAATCTTGGTCCGGAAGATGGACCTAATTTTCTTTTCCTTAAAAATGGCTAGGCTTAATGATTCATTTGTAACAAATAGAAAGTTGCAGGGTGAGTTGCAAGATTTTCAAGGCTAGGTCACTCCTTTGTCCCAAGTCTCTCTTGAGATACTTGCTCTTGGAATCCAACTCGTGCCATGTTGTAAGGAAATTCAGGCCATTCGGAGAAGTCATTTGTAGATATTCTAGCTGATCACTCCAGCTTAACTTTCAGTTAACAACTAATATGGCCCACCAGGCAAGTGAGTAAGAAAACATTCAGGATGACTCTAGTCATAGTTACCATCTGAGAGAGACATAAGAGGCCTCAAGAAAGAACCATCTAGTTGAGTCCTGTCAATCTCTGGAACTGAAAGAGATAAAAATAATTAGTGTTGTTCTTTGATGCCATTAAGTTGGGGATAACTTTTTTTACAGCTGTAGGTAACTAACAGGGGCTGATATATATGAACTGGTCCAGAGCAGTCTTCAACATATAGTATTAAAATAAAAGAAGGCACAGAGGTGAGTGCATAGTATGCAACTGTTATTATTTTGTTGTGTTTTTAAAGTATGTCACTTGAGACTTTTCCTCTTGCCTCAAAATTGGTAACTAGGATGTAAAGCTGAGAATGAAGGGCCTTTAATTATTCCACATTCAGAATAGAGCTGAAAACAATTTGGATTATATCCTTCTGAGGGCTTATCTACTGAAAGCTGAATGACTCTGCTATGCTAGCCAACTTCCCCTTATATGGCAATGATTGGGAAGGTTTGGGCAGGCATAAAAAAAATTGACAGCCTTGAATCATAAAGTTAGAAGTAAAATATTGGACCTTTTTTCTTCTTTCCTATGGGAGAAAGAAGAGGATCGCTTCTCAAATCCCAAATCCCTTTCCCATTCCAAATGAGAAGGACTCAAAAAGATTTGCTTTTAAACATTGAGTGGCAAGCAAGAAGGATGATTGGCATGTTTTCTTGAACTGGGCAATGTGCTTATGCAAAGGAGTTTCTGACCTGCCCTCTGTACTCATGTAAGTGAGAGCAGAAGAGTTTTGGAGAGAGGCAGACAACTAGGGAGAGAGAATGGCAGTGAGATAGTCAGTTCTCTGGTGTTTATCCTGGAAAGGATGGGTAACGTGGACATGTGGAATGTTGAACTATCTTGCTAGTGCACCATCACTGAAAAAGAGGTCTCCAACAGTGAGATAATATGAGATATATTGTGGGTTGTTGGTAAAGAAGATGTGGAAGAATTCTGATTGAGGCCATATCCACACTGAAAGAAGGGAAGAGATATTGCCACTTCTTGCTGTAAAACCTGGAACTCCCTACCACATGCACACACAAATAAAAAATGTACCCCTTAAAAATACCACTGGTAGATGCATTTGCTATACCCAGAACTTAGCCAGCCAGTGAAGCTAGAGAAACAGAAACAGCTAAAAATATTTACTATCTGGCTCTTTGTAGAAAGTCATTGTTAATCTCTGGTTGGAAAAAATTGACATGGCATACTAATGAAAAGAAAATTGGAGTATCTATATTAATATCAGACAAAATATGTCTCAGGGCAAAAAATATTTCCAGGAATAAGATAGGTCATTTAATAATTATAAATGGGTCGATTTATCAAGAGGACAAATTCTAATATTTTGTATATCTAATAATAACACAGTTACAAAATATTTGGTAGAATATTTAGTAGAACTGCAAAGAGAAATAAACATATCTACAATTATAGTTGAAAAGTTTCAAACCCTCTTAATAATTGTTAAAATGCAAGTAGACAGAAAATTAGTAAAGATATTGAGAACACAAACAGCATTATCAACCAACTTGACCTAATTGACATTTATAGACCATTCTACCCAATAGCAGCAGAATATACATCTTTTCCAAATGCATACAAAACTTTTTTCAAGATATACCATATTCTGGACCATTAAGACATGACTCAGTAAATTTAAAAAAAAAAAACCTTTTAAGTAGAACAAAGTATACTCTCTAATCACAATGGCATTGTTATAAATCAAGAAGAGTATGATACCAGAAAAATTCCCCAAGTATTTATTTGTAAAATAAACAACACACTTCTAAATACCTACAGAATTAAGAGCAAAATGAAAGGAAAATTAGAACCTATTTTTAACTGAACAGAAATGAAAGTATGATATATGAAAATTTGTGAGATGCAACTAAAACTTAGAGAAAACTTTTCTAGCATTATATGCCTATGTCACAAAAGAAGAAAGGTCTTAATTTGAAGATCTAAGCTTGTTCCACAAGAAACTAGGAAAAAAGAACAAATTACAAATTAAACCCAAAGTAAGCACAAAAAAGGAAATTAGAAAAAATAAGAGCATAAATCAACAAACTAGAAAACAAACAGAAGACAGACAAAAACAATGATATCCCAAGTTACTCTTTATAGGATCAATAAGATTGATAAACCCTCTAGCCAGAATGATCAGGAAAGAAAAAAAAGATATAAAAATTGCCAAGATCAAAAATGAGAACATGGTAGTTTCTACACACCTTATAGAATCAGAAGACAATAAAGAAATACCACACAAACTTTATGTTCATGCATTTAATAACTTAGAAGAAGCAAACACATATCTTGAAGGGCACGTATTAACCAAAGCTCACTCACAAAAGAAGTAGGTAACCTGAATAGTCCTAAATCCATTAAAGAAGGTGAATTTTTAAGTAAAAATATGCACGCAAATAACACTCCAAGTCTTTATGGTTTCAGTAGTGAATTATACAGAATAATTAATAAAGGAATATTACTAAATCCATAAACTCTTTCAAGAAACTGGAGGGGTAAAAATCTTTCCCAATTTATTTTACGAAGCCAGCACTATCTTCATAAAAACAAACAAAAGACAGAAAAAGATGTAACAAGGAAAGAATTACAGACCGCTATCTCTCATAGACACAGATGACTGCATTCTTAACAAACTTTTACTATATCAAATTCAACAATACATAAAAATAATAATACATCATGACCAAATAGTATTTATTCTAGGGATGCAAGTTTGGCTAAACATTTGAAAATCAATCAGTGTAATTCATCATAGTAATGGACTAAAAAAGAAATGCTGTATGGTCATCTAAGTAGGTGTAGAAAAGTATTCCACAATATACAATCTTTTTTTAATTCTGAAAAGTGCAAATAGAAATTCCCTCAAGCTGATGAAAAGCCTCTATGAAAAACCCAATAGTCGATATCATTTTAGTGGTGGAAAACTGAATGTTTCCCCCTAAGACTAGGACCAAAGCAAGGATGTCCACTCCCATAATTTCTATTCAGCACTGTACAGGAGGGTCTATCAAGTATAATAAAGCAATAAAAAGGATTTAAAGGCATCCTGATTGAAAAAGAAAAAGAAAAGCATTATTTACTTGTAATGGCCTAATTGTGTATAAGGAAAATCTTATGGAATGTATCAGAAATGCAACTAGAATGAATAGAGTTAGCAGAATCACAGGATACTAGGCCATTATAGAAAATATATTATTTTTCTGTATACTGATAACAAGCAATCAGGTATTTAAATTTTGAAAATACCATTGATAGTAGCATCAAAAATAGGAAGTTCTAGGTTTAAATCTGGCAAAAATGTTAATGAACTCTACACTAAGAAGTACAAAATACTACTGAGAGAATTAAGGATGAACTAACTGAATTAGTTAAAGATATATACCTTGTTAATCAATGAGTAGACTCAATAATGTTAACATGACAACTTTATCCGTATTCGTCTGTAGCTTTAATACGATCCCAGTCAAAACTATTCAAGCTATTTTTTTGTAGAAATCACAAAATGATTTTAAAATTTATGTAAAAATACAAAAGACCTAGAATAGCTAAAACAACTTTGAAAAAGAAGAATAAAGTTGAGTAACTTAAACACTATTTGATTTCAAGACTTGTTAGAAAACTACAGTACGCAAGTATGGATCATTAGAACCGGATAAAATACTCAAAATAGGATCACACATACAGTCAATTGACTTTTTACAAAGGAACAAAAGCAATTTAATTGGGGGGAAATTATCATTCTCTTCAACAATTAGAACAACTTGACAGATGTAGAAAAACAAAAAACAAAAATAACCCTCCCCTACAAAACCACCTTGGACCTTACTTCACACCACACACCATAGCATAATTAACTTGAATTGGATCATATACCAAAATGTAAGAGCTACATATACAATTACTGGAATGAAACATTGGAAAATATCTTAAAGATCTTGGGTTTGGCAAAAATTTCTTAAATATAATGCAAAGAGCATGAACTATTAAATAATCAATAAATTTATCTTAAGCTGTTTAAAACTTTTGCTCTTTTAAAGCCCCTGTTATGAAAAATGAAACAGCAGGCAACAGACTGGGACAAAATACTTGCAAATCATATATCTGACAAAGGACTTGTTTCTAGAATATGCAAAGAACTCAGAAGTTGATAATAAAAACACAAATAACTCATTTAAAAATGGACAACATATTTAAACAGACCCTTCACCAAATATACAGATGGCAAATAAGAACATGAATATGTGTTCAACATCAATTGTCATTAGAAAATGCAAATTAAGTCCTACTGAGATATTCCTTCATACTCATTAGAAAGGCTAAAACTGTAAAAAGATTGACCATATTGAATGTTGGCATGGCTGTGGAGCAACTGGAACTTGTATACACCAGTTCTAGGAATATGAAATGGCATAACTACTTTGGAAAACAGGTTGCCTTTTTTCTAAAGTTAAAATATGCCATATAACCCAGCCATTCTATTCCTAGATGTTAACCATCATGAATGAGAACATATGTCCACAAAGACTTGTTCATGAATGTTCATAGTCAGAAACTGAAAACAACCTAAATGTCCATCAACAGGTGAATGATTAAACAAATTGTAGTGTATCCATAATGTGGAATACTACTCAGCCATAATAGTGAAAGAACAATTTTTACATGCATTAACATGGATGAATCTCAAAGTAATTGTGATAGGTGACAGAAGCCAAACATAAAGGAGTACATACTCTACTGTTCCATTTGTATAATATTCTAGAAAATATAAACTATTATGAGAGGAAGCACATCAGTATTTGCCTGTGGATGTGGGTAACAGGAGGGAAGGATGGTTTACAAAGAACTACCAGGAAACTTTTGGGAGTGATGGATGGGTTTATTATTTTGATTGTACTTATGGCTTCATTAGTGTTAAAATATATCAAAGTTTATCAAATTGTACATTTTTTATGTGCAGATTATTGTATCTCAATAAGTTTGTTATTTGCAATGACTACATTTTGTTTATCAAAGGACAAAATTCAGTTAAAAGGTAAGCTACAGACTGAATGAAGATGTTTGCTACACATATAGTTTACCATGAGCTTATGAGTAGAATATATAATGTGTTCCTATAAATAAATAAGAAAACATACAGGGGACCCCTTTTTTGATTGGACAAATATTTATATAGGTACTCCACGAAAGAAGATACTCAAATATTTAACAAATACAAAAAGCTGCTCAGCACTATTTATTACCTGGGAAATACAAATTAAAACTACAAAGAGATACCCATCAAGACAGCTAAAATTAAAAGAACTAACAACACCAAGTCTTGGCAAGGATGTGGGACAATTGGAGCCTTTATCTAGTGCTGGTTTGATGTTTATTGTTATAATCACTTTGGAAAATTGTTAGGCAATATCTACTAAGTTGAACAAACATATACCCCACAACCTGTAATTTCAGTTCTGGGTATTAACCAACAGAAATGATTGTTGATGTCTACCCAGAGACTTGTAAATAATGTCTATAGTAGTTTTATTCATCACAGCACTAGTCTATAAATAATCAAAAGCTCAATTGCTTTTAGGAGAAGCTTGTAATAAAAATTTACATGCTAACAGAAAAGAATAAACCACTATTCACACAAGGGCATGAATAAATTTTATAGACATGTTGAATAAAAAAAGATAGAGATAAAAATGTGCATACTAGGTTATGCTGTTGTGTTAGTCCATTCTTGCATTGTTATAAATATCTGAAACTAGGTAATTTATAAGAAAAGAGGTTTAATTGGCTTATGATTCTGCAGATTGTATAGGAAGCCTAGCACCAGCATCTTCTCAGCTTCTGGTAAGGGTCTCAGGAAGCTTACAATCATGGTGGAAGGCAAAGGGGGAGCAGGCATCTCACATGGCAGGAGCAGGAGCAAGAGAGAGAGAGCAGGAGTGAGAGCCAGGTGGCAAACTTTACAACAACCAGATTTCAGGAGAACGCCCTGATTACTGTGAGGTTAGCACCAAGCCATGAGGGATCCACCCCCATGACCCCAGCACCTCCTACCAGGCCCCACCTCCAACACTGGAAATTACAATTTAACATGAGATTTGGCAGAGACATTTATTTAAACAATGTCAGCCATTCATATGGAGTTTTTGAGAACTATTGATTAAAAGAGGCAAAAGGAAACTTTATGAGACTTGGAAATAATCTAGTTGCATGACTGTGTATTATGTAAAACATCATCAAATGGTACTTTTAAGGTGTTTTGATGCTTTTTATTTTATGTAAGTTATTTCGTTTAAAAAAAGAACTAATATGTATAAATCCCTACAGGTGTCAACTCCTCAAAAAACTGAATTTAAATAAATATATACACACATACATACATATAGGAACACATAAACTTACAGATAAAAAAGCAGATACTTGCAGGTGTGCAAATAGAATATTTCTGAAAGGATACACAAACCATTGATCACAGTAAAAATGGAAACTGTTCTTGCTTTTCAAGTCATACTCTTTTGCATCTTTTGAAATTTCTATCCTGCACATGTATTTCCTGTTCTAAACAAGAAATAAAGGGGAGCAGCAGGAAGAAAATATTCACAAAATAGTACACCTATCCCCTAGTGTCTGCTTACCTTGTATTAATCTCTTGCTTCTATAATCTAGTGATTGACATAATTCAGAAAATGTTTAAATGACCTAATTTTACATGTAGAAAATTTTGTAGAATTTTCTGATGTGTGGAATAGATTTTTACCATAAATGCTTATAAATATAAGAACACAATCAAGGTTTGCTGATAGAATTGTTTCCCAGTACATTCATAATACCATTGAGAGTCCCTTCTTCTTCATCCTAAAATGTCAAGTAAGGGAAAAGAAGATTTTGGCGTATTGGTCTCATTATTCAAGGAAATGCTGCAGCGTGCTTCTCCTCTCATTATTAGGAGGCTGAGTTTTGCAGTGAATGTCAGATGAGCTTTTCTGTTTTCTCTACCAATTCTTTGAGCCTTCTTCACTTTTTGCGGAGGCATAATTTGGGACTTCATTTGGCCAAAAACTTAATTAGTAGTAAGAATCCCAGGGCTCAAGATGGCCTAAATATCTGTTAAAGGCAAATTCAAAGAATTGAAATCATTGATGGATGTTGGGAAATTGCTGTACATTGACCTTAGATGTATTCTCCAGATAAGTTCAGATCAAATTGAAGAAAATCATGTGAGTTTCCTTGCACTGGCTCCAGCTAAGAGAATCGTATGCCTGTATGGCCTTTCCAGGGATGTTAGGAGCCAATGTTGAAACTGTACTTTAAAGAGCACCAAAGTTAAAATTCACAAGCTAGGGAACAACTTGTTTTCACAGCAATGAGAGCTGGCATTGCAAACACTTCTCTGTGGTGACTTACATACTTATTCAGTGATTTAGACTGCTTCTCTGGCACGGGTCAAATGGCATATTAACATGGGATATAATCCTTTCTCACTCTGTAGGCAATGGTTCAGTGTGATATTGGCACCATATTAAGCTTCATTAACCCTACAACACGTTGCCTTCTTACTCTTGGCACTCTCCTGCAGGCTGCAGGCAGTAACCCATGAGTAATCTGATTACCTACAACCGACTGTAGCCGCATGGAATGGAGGCTGACTACAGAGTGGAACACAATTATAGTCTTTTGAGATTCAATTAGAAAGCTGTTGGTAAAGCTTCATTCAGAATTCTGAAACTGGCTCCAATAAGCCCTCGTGAACTGCATGTTTCTTTAAGAGCCCATAGTAAATAATGAACTTAAACAGCTTTACCTGTTCCTCATATGTCTTTTAGCATTTGTCCTCCTCCAGTATGTAATAAACCAGGTTTGCAGTTAGAAATAACAAGAATTGTTTCCACAGATTCTACCTGGGCTATTTCTTGCCTTCTCCAAAAGGAGAAATGTTATTTATCTCCTCCACAGAGTTATTCTGCTCTTAGGCTTCTTTATGAATGGACATTAAAAAGAAACACTACTTAGCATGGAGCAGAACATTATCAAAGGATAATTGTCCTTTAAATAAAACCTGAGGTTAAGAAAGATTAAACTTCACATTTAAAAAACCAAAATCAAGACAAAGATGTTCTAGACTGGATTATGTCATTCTGTGACATATCATAAGCATCAATTATGCTAGATATCATATCCATAAGATGTCATTCTTTGCTTGCTGGTGGTCTGAATTTCTAATTGTGCATTTAAAATGAAGTAGTTAAAAAATGCGTATTGGAAGAAGTGGCACTTAATAAGAAGACGTTTCAAGTAAATTAAAATGTATTTAATAATAAAGTGTTTGTTTACTGTATTATTTTTGTCCCCAAACTTGATTCATCTTGTTTATTCAATGTGAGATTTGCTTTTTTCTTCTTCTGGGAATTATACAATGAATATGAGTTTTGGAGACAGATTTGAGCTTGAATCCTGGCTTTGCCACAGTCTAATAATTAAATTAACTCCTTGGGAGTTATTTAATTTTTTTGAACCTCAGTTTTTTCTCTTCTGAAAAAGGGAATAAAAATACCTTCTGTCAGTGTTGTAACGATTAACCAATAGCACATGTTGAGGGGGATGGCACAGGGTAGGAGACGGAGTAAACACTCAACACAGTGCTTTTCTTTTTCACCAATTTTTCTAGATCCCACTGGAAGCTTCACAGGCTTGCTCTGAATTCATATCTCTGTTTTTGTCACTATGTATCCAATATCAGGCATTATTACATAAATATCCATTTTATGTCATGAAACTGGAGGAATCATCACTAATTATTGAAGTGCATTGCTTTAAGGCATTTACTTGAGTTCCTGAATTTCAGTATGTGGTATCTGACTTTAAGTGAATGTGAGATTTTTTTTTTATGCTCACTTTCCTTTCTTCATAGGAAATGTGAATATACAATCAGTAAATTAAATTCAATCAAGTTCCAAAAAACTCAAGCTAACATTTCTGAGTAATGCCAGTTCCTTGGCCTCTGTGAGGTGAATTCATAAAAAGTCTGAGAAATGTAGACATTTCAAATCTGAAAGTTGAATACTTACAAATGCTCAGAATATGTGAAAATCTCTCCACTTGACTCTGCAAGTGTACAGCTAGAAAACTACTGAATGCTAAATGCATTCTTGAGAATATTGAAAGGCATGACTAAGGAACTCCTTTCCTCCCTTGACTGCACATTACCCTGTTTCTGGTGAATCCCCACTGGTACTGGCTCCAATAGCAGAACTAGTAAACATTTGATAACTAGCGATGTTGGATACCATGTCACCCATTAGTGTCCATGAGTCAGATGGCTTAGTTAGGTCGAGCTATCACTTACAATAATTTAATTAGACTTGCATGTATCATTTTGTGTTCCAATGTGATACATTTCATTTTATCATTATCCACAGTGAGTCACTCTGTGTCAAAGGAACTGGCCAAGCACAGCATTCATTATTGATCGCCAAGGTTTTAGAGACAATTTTCCAAAGTTTTGCCAACACATTTTGCTAGATTTCTATTAACATAATTAACTACAGCTGGGTTATTAATACAGGAAAGCCAAATGGAGCCCTGAGGTTCCAAAGTGTCTTAAATTGACCTGCTTTTCCAAGAATAATCCTAAAAACAGCACTGGATACACCCCCAGGCATGGGCATGGCTGGATAGAGGAGGAAGCTGGTGTGCATTATTTTTAATTCTTGTTTTTCATTTGACCCTTAGGCACATTCACATCACCAGTGGGAAATCTAGATCAATAACAGTTCAAAGGAGGGGAATGGAAGGTCTTATGGGGTTGGTTTAAACTTTTCAACCATCTGATAAAATAGGCTCTCAGAGAAAGTGCAGAAACGCAGTTTGTAGATTGTTTAGTCAATACTGTTCATGACTCTCATGAAAGTATTGTCATTCTTTTCTTTTTTCTTTTATTTTTATTTTTATTTTTTTGTCTCTGTTTCTGCAGTAATATAATCAGCAGGACAAAACTTGGCAACAAATTGGTACTCTCACTTGCTTTCACATTTTTTTTTTCCCATTTCTATCTCTTCTTTCCTCTATAGCTAAGACCCTATTGCCACTACCTGGACTAACAGATTTAAGACTCCTCTATGCCTCCACAGATAGGGCCTTTGTAGCCAACTGGGTTACTCCTGTCAATGCATTTGTCTCCTTCTCATGTAGATCTCCTTTAAAACACCACCAGCAGCCTCCAGGAGTCTGTTCTTATTCTTGGGTCAGTTTCAGTGCATTCTTGTGTTTCCATTACAACATAACCTGCCTCTTAAAATATTGATAAATAAGAATGATTTAACTGAAGCTTTGTTTCATGAAGATAGTGTCAAGTTCTATTGGATCTACATAGTTAAACTGCCTCCACAAGCGCTTGAAGCATCTCCGCTCTTCTCCCAAATTTCCTTTTCCAAGGCACTGCTTCACCCTTTCTTATTCTTATTTAGAGAACTTTCTTGTCTTTTCTCCATTGCATTCTCACTTCATTTTCTAGTTCAGCAAAACAGAGCATCTGCCTCAGCATCCATGCTTGGTGGGGATGGGTGGTAGGAGTGGCGGTACGAACAACAAATCATTTTATTGTGAGTCACATGTACATTATTTCTTTTTAACCTTCTCAACACGCCAATAAGCAAATGAAGTCTTAGAGAGGTTTAGTACCCAAGGTCAAAATTACAGGGCAGAGCTGGGATAGAAACCAGGTGAGGCTTGCTCTGAAGTCCTTCTCCTTCCCAGTAAACTAGTATGTGAGATTACTTCAGGTGATGGTTAAGCTGACTTTCAAAAATTTTAGTAATTATTTATTTACTGTAATACATATTTTAAAATATAGTACAGCAAATGTGATTTTATAGACACTATTTCTTAATTTAACAAAAATAAGTGAGTTGATTCAAAGTTGTTTTCAAATACCCTGTTATTGAAATGGTAGTACAGGTGGCCCATGGATATGAAAGAATATTTTGAGGATGCATTCAAATAAAGTTGAGGAAATGCCATCTTTGAGCACACCGGATTATAGTTCTGCCAACTGCTCTCAGAGTCTCCATACTATATTTAATTGAACAGTCTTTGTGCTTCTGTGCTACCTTTTCCATCCAAACTGTTCACCTTGCTCCATTTCTTGCTGAAATCCTGTTTAGTGGTACCCCCTTCATAAAACCTTTCCCAGTTGGCCCTCTTCTTAATATCTTCATTCTTACACTGATATGGCACTGAATAGTTACTCTTTTAGAGGATATTCGTTGATATATATTTTCCCTTCTATTCACCTTTTGATCAAACACTTCTTCCTTTACATTTCTTTAGCTTCCTTTCTCATAGTACTTTCCATAAAATAGAAAGGGACCTAGTAGAAAGGTGATACAGGGAAGTGTGATGGTTAATTTTATGTGTCAACTTGACTGGTCTAAGGGACGCTCAGATAGTATAATCATGGGTGTGTCTGTGGGGGTGTTTCTGGAAGAGATTAGCACGTGAATCAGTATACTTAGTATAGATGGCTCTCCCCAGTGTGGGGCATTATCTAATCAGTTGAGAACCTCGATAGAACAGAAAGGCAGAGAAAGGGCAAATTTGCTGTCTTTGAGCTGGGAAATCCAACTTCTGTTCTCTTCTGCCTTCAGACATTGGCACTTCTGATTCTTGGGCTTTTGGACTGGGGCTTACATCATTGGCTCTCCTGGTTCTCAGGTCTTTGAGTCTGGACAGGAACTACACCACTGGCTTTCCTGGGCCTCCAGCTTGTGCAAGGCGTATTGTGGAATTTCTCAGGCTCCATAATTGCATGAGCAAATTCCTCATAATAAATCTTTTTCTGTATATCTACACATATTCTATTGGATCTCTTTCTATGGAGAACCCTGACTAATACAGGAAGGAAGTCAGGGATACTTGGGTTTAAATGCCAACCCCTTCAAATTATTGATTAGCTGTGGGACCCTGGACAAACAGAATTTGAGTCTCTGTGAGGATTAGGTAGCTTAATATATGAATATAACATGAACATTACATCTTATCAGAAAGTCAATACATAGTAGTATGTTTTGGTTTCACTATCAATAAATATCTTCTGAATAAACAAAAAATGTACAAAAAAGATTGACATAAAAATTATATTAATTTATTGAAACTACATTCTTAATTATTACATGCCCTTGCTATAATTTGGGTATTACTCAGATAAACAATATTTAATAAAAGTATCCATTTGCCCAAATGCTCATAAATTTTTATTAGTCAGAACTTTTTTGGATGCACATGACTGAATACCAACTCAAACTCATATTTAAAAATTTTTAAAAGGAGAGAGAAAGGGAGATTTCATTTAGACATAGCTAGATCTAGGATCACAGGTAATGTCTCCAGGGTTCTGCCTGTATGTCTCTCTCTCTCTCTCTCTCTCTCTCTCTCCCTTCTTTCCCTCCATGGTGGTTTTATTTGTAGGTAGTTTGTCTCTAAGTGCAGACAGTAAGGCCATCAGCAGCACTGGGCTTATCTAACCCTTTCAATATTCTCAGGTGGAAGCCTCTCTACCAGCATATGCATCAGTTCTATTCAAGGTTCATTTCCTTTAACTATAGCCTTACTAATCTCATTAATCCAAGTGTCTTTCAATATCATCTCTCTTTGGTGACTGTCCAATTAGCTCTTCACTCCAGAGCTTTCTCATGAGCTGCAGACTGAATTTATACAACTGCTTAATACAAAATCTCCATTTGGATGTCTAATAGACAGCTCCAACTTAATGACCCACAAATTACCATTCTTCCTCATGAAACTTGTTCTCCCTATAGCCTTTATCATCTCAGTCCATAGCAACTCATCTTGTGCTCAGTCCAAAAACCTTGGAATCATTCTTACATTTTCTTTCCTCTTATAGCCACACATTCAATCCAATGTGAAATCCTCTTGGCTCTATACTCAATATGTATACAGACCAATTCTTACCATTTTCATTGCTACCATCCAGGCCCAAGCCATCATCACCCACCTGGATATTGCATTAGCCTTTCACTGGTTTTCAGTTTTTACCCTTGTACACTGAGACTATTGATAATCTTTTTATAACCTGGTAAGCGATGTTACTCCTTGTTCAAAACCTTGCAATGGCCCCTCCATTTCTTTTAAAGTAAAAATAAAAGATTTGGAGTTGCCTACAAGGCCCATGTAATTTAGCCCTTGGCCTCCTGTCCCTCTCCTTCTGCTCTTCCCTTGACTAGCCTGCTTCAGATCACAGTCGCTTGATCTTCCTAGAGCCTGACCAGCCTGACTAGCATTCTGGTCTAGTTTAAGACCTTCACACATACTATTTGTTCTGCCTTTCATGTTCTTACTCCAAGGATTTGTTTCACTCAGTTTCTTAGCTCCTTTAGTTCTTCATTCAAGTACCACTTTCTCAACAAGGCCCTGAGCACCTATTTAACCCATGGCGATCTGCATCATGTCAAACAAAATGGCATTCTGATTTCCTCTTTTTGACATTTTTCAACCTTCCTCTACATTTTAGTTTTCCCTGGATTTCCACTTATGTATATTGCTCTTGAAGTTTCCTTCTTTCATAGCACTCATCAACTTCTAACATACTCTATCATGTATAGTAGGCCCTTCATATCTGTGGGTTCTGCATACTTGGATTCAAATAACTATGGGAAAAAAATTGCACCTGTACTAACATGTACAGACTTTTTTCTTGTTGTTATTCCTCAATACATATCATAACTATTTACATTACATATACATTGTATTAGGTATTATAAGTAATCTAGATATGATTTAACATATACAGGAACATTTGCATAGGTTGTATGCAAATACTGCACCACTTTATATAAAGGACTTGAGCATCACAGATTTTAGTGTCTTCAGGAGGTCCTAAAATCAATCCCTCATATTTGCTGAGGGACAGTTGTACTTTTTTTTCTTTTTTGAGATGGGGTCTCACTCTGTCACCCAAGCTGGAGTGCAGTGGTGCAATCACAGCTCACTGCAGTCTTGACCTCTTGGGCCCAAGCTATTCTCCCATGTCAGCCTCACAAGTAGCTGGGACTGCAGGCACATGCCATTTGCCTGGCTAACTTTTGATTTTTTGTAGAGATGGGGTCTCACTTTGTTTTCCAGTCTGCTCTCCAACTCTTGGGCTTAAGCAGTCTTCCTGCCTTAGCCTCCCAAAGTGTGGAATTACAGTTGTGAGTCAGCACATCCAGCCTGTAATTTTCGACACAATTATTGTTCACTATCTATCTTTACTTGATGGAATATAAGCTATATGCTGTTAGAGATCTCTCTCCATTTTATTCCCTGATGCTCCCTATGTTAGTTCTCTATTGCCGAATAGCAAATTATCTACAAATTTAGTAGCTTAAAACAGCACACACTTATTGGTTCACAGTTCTCCATGTGTCAGAAATCTGACATGGTTCAGCTGGGGTGTCTGCATAGGTTCTGACAAGGTTGACATCAAGGTTTTGGCTAGGCTGGGCTCTTACTTGAAGACCCTAGGGAAGAATCCACTTCTAAGCTCATCACATGTTGATAGAATTCAGTTCCTCCCTCCTTGCAGTTGTAGGGCTGAGGTCTCTGTTCCTTGCTGGCTGTCAAACAGAATCCTCTCTCTCAGCTCTCCAAAGTCTCCTGCATTCATTCTCACAAGGGGCTCCTCCATCTTCTAGCCTGCAATGCTACACTGAATCCTTCTTAAACTTTGAGACCTTTTAACTTCCAATTCTTCCCCAACTTCTGTTTTTCAGGGCTCATGTGATTACATTGAGTCCACCTGAATAATATAAAATAATCTCCCTATTTTAAGGTCAATTGGCTAGTGACCTTAATTGCATCTGCAAAGTGCCTTTTGCCATGTCATATAACGTGTGCACAGGAGTAACATCAGGAAGAGCAGGTCATGGCCCCACATTCTTTCTACAACACTTCCCAAGCACCAAGAACAATTCCTTCCTGGCACATGGTAGATATAAGTGAACACGCAACAGTGAACACCTGAGCTAGAAGTTTTACTTGAAGAAACTTGGATGTTTGCTTGTTGCATTTGGAAGAAAAGTTTCTGAATCCTTTCAATTTGATTATATGGTAATATAAAGAAGTGCTTGTGATTCGTTTTCATTTTCGAAGGGGAAAGAATCAGGAAGTAAGAGAGGAAGGAGACAAGAAAAGAGGGAGAGCCAGGGAGAGATCATGGTTTGGCGAGAGTAAGAGAATGCCCAAAGCCATCTGCATGGGAGCCTCTGACTTTTTCTTTCACAAAAACTGAAAATAGAAATTTTTCCACCTTTGTTACTATTGCCAGTACCAGACTCTCACACTTGGGTGCCAGATGTGGTTTTCCAGGCTCTTGGAGCTGTCATTGCTTAACAAACCAGATACCCTCAGAGGTTTGCTTGTACCTACAGTCACATATTTGTGCCTGTAGTAGGAGTTCTAGTAGATGTGGCATGTTCACAGGGGCAGCTGGGAACAATGAGGCTTGGGATGGAATCCATGAATTTTTTTCTTTCTTAGCAATAACATTATCATTTTATCTTTATTACATTTAAACAAAAGATATTTAAACTTAAATATGAGAAATTACTTCATTTCCTACATGAATGCCTAAACTCCATAGGGAAATTGATTTGGTAATTATGATAATGTTTGACTATGAGAAAACTTTAGATTAATTGAAAATGATAAATTAGTCTTTTTTCAGCCTTGTGTTTGGCTTCACTCAACCATGGATATGTTGCCAGTTTAGAACTATTCTCTTCTTCTCCAGAGTGAACTTTCAGAGTTCACATTCAAAGTACAGGGGTCCAGCTGGCCAAACATCTGTCCCTGTCTGGCTGTTTCTAGTGGTTGAACATAAAAACCTTTCCCCTGACTGACTCAACAGCTTTGGGTGCCCTCCAGAATTATTGCTCTGCATGGCCTTTTCACCTTCTGATGAAATTATACAGAAAAAAAGAACTTGACTTGGGAATCCATAGGATTACTTAAGAAAAAAATCATGAATTTTTTCTCTGTCTTCTCTTTCTAATTTTGTTACTTCTTCCACTAGTTCTTATTCATCAAGTCATTTAACAAACCTGGGTTGAATGTTCTCCTAGATGACAGACATGAGCTATACATTTGAGAGAGAGATTTGGGAATAGGTTTGGTACAGTTTGGGTGATTTGAACCCTCCAAATCTCATGTTAAAATGTGGCCTCCAATGTTGGAGGTGGGCCTGATGGGAGGTGTTTTGGTCATGGGGGCAGATCCCTCATGAATGGCTTGGTGCTGTCCTCACTGTCATGAGTGAGTTCTCACTCTATAAGATTATGTGAGATCTGGTTGTTTAAAAGAGCCTGGCACCTCCTTCCTCTCTTTCTTTCTCCCTGTTACCATGTCATATACTGGTTTCCCTTTGTCTTCCGCCATGACTGTAAGCTTCCTGAGGCTTCACGAGAAGCCTACAGATGCTGGTGCCATGCTTATACAGCCTGTAGAACCATGAGCCAAATAAAACTTTTATTTACAGATTACCCAACCCCATGTATTCCTTTATAGCAATGCAAATGGACTAACACAAGGTTCAAATAGTTTCAATTTGTTGACTGAAACACGGTGAAGAGAGTTGGCTAGGGATGAGGGAAGAGAAAATGGTTTTGGGGAGACAGGGGGAGAACTCTTGGACCTATAGCAGGAGTGGCCAAACTATAGCCTCTATATGACTTGCAAGTTAAGAATGTTTTGCATTTTTAAATAATTAGAAAAAAAAGCAATAATAAAAATTTTGTGACACATGAAAATTTTATGAAATTCAAATTTCGGTGTCCATATATAAAGTTGTTTTGGAACACAATAATGCTCATTTATTGTATTGTCTCTGTCCACACTGGTAGAGTTGAGTAGTAGTAACACAGGTAGTTGGGGCCTGCAAAGTGTAAAATATTTTTTATCTTGCCCTTTACAGAAAAAGTTATCCAACCCCTGGCCTCTGAAAAAGGATTAAGAAAGAGGATTGAACTCTGCATTCATCCTTTAGAAACTGAAACAAAATAGCAACTGTAGAGCAGCAGCCTGTAGTGGATGACAGAGAGCTAAGGCTCACGGGTTTGTAGATTGGATTCATAGCTGGTCAGAAGAAAGGAAAGGGAAATGACACATCTGGCCATGAAAGGAGAGGGGTGAAGCATTCTGGGGCTCAGTCCTGGCAATGCATGGATGCTACTTCCTCAAGTGACAGGCAGTCTGTGTTTTATGCTAAAATGGTAATAGAAGTTATTGGAATTCTTTAGTGACAAGTGATAGAAATCCTACTCTAAACCACAAGAAAATGAATTGTCTCATATGTCAGGTTTCAAGGGCTAGAGCTCATTCTCCAGGTCTTCCTGGTCTGTGTAACTTCATTTTGCAAGCATGCTGTTTCCATGTGGCAGGTAAGATGGTTGCCAGCCTCAGGCTCATAGCTGTTTTGTTTAGAATACTCTTAGTGAGGGCTTGGCATGGTTCACATACTCATTCCTGAATCACTTCTTGAGGATGAAATGAGAATAGAGAATTCTGTTTAGCAAATCTAGGTGGCCACAGGGAGAGCATTCTGAGCTGGAAAAAGGGTTTCTGTTACCAGAAGAGTGGCTAAGGTTCTGGACAAAGACAATAGATGTCTGCTTCAGTGAGATGGTGGTGGAGAAGTAGCACTGGTGCTGCTAGCAGAAGGACGGATGTGGCATCTTGGCCAGCGTCACCAGCACTAAAAATGCAACATCATTTGGCATGGTTGGGCAGTACCTCAGTAGGTGGGTGGGCCAAGAACTCAAATATAAAATAGAGACTGGCTGCATGCTGTGAGCTGTTTTTGAGATCATGCACATACACTAAAACTAGGAAAGGAGCCTTGGACAAAGCCTGAAGTCACAGGGAAGTCTAGCGACAATTTCAGATTTGTGATTACGAAATCCTTGCATATAGCCTCAGGCTAAAGTAGTTTGGAGAAATACCTGTGACACAGAGATGAATGTGGCTGGGGCTCTCACAAAGTGCAATCTGTTTCACTTAGTCTAATGGGTAGAAACACAGATAAATAGCTATAATTCAATCAAGTTTAAGTGCCATAATGGAGTTATATGGTGAGATCTTAGAAGGTATAACAGAGAAGATAGTGTTTGGGTTGGGTCTTCTGGAACAGTTACCTAGAAGGTGAATCAGGAAAAGTCCTTAGGCAGATAAAACAGTATGTGCAAAGGGATGTGAATTTCAGAGAGCAAGTAGCAAGTAGCTCAGTGTGGCTAAAGAGGAAAAGGTTGAGCTATTCCGCAATTACTTTTGCACCAACCTAATAACATTGAAATACACACTGTCCAGACACTACTCTAGGTGCTTTAAGCCTCTGTCTTGTTTTATATATACCGTAACCCTGGCTATGGTAAAGCCAGAAGCTGAGGTTAGACATTCAAAAGAGGGGTGCAGGATGATTAAGGCTTCTTGTTGGGGAAAGTGGTTGGAGAATAATATTTTTAATGGGAGCAGAGATTAAAAGAATAGGCATCTGATTATTAGGGAAGGTAGTAAGTTCAGATTTGGAAAATTCTAGTTTGTGATGCCTCTGTGATTATCAAGTGGCAGTGTTTAATTGGCAGCTAGAAATATGGATCTAGCTGTTAGAGAAGTATTTCAGAAACTTTCCATCAACTTTTCTTTTGCTTATCCCTGGGAGCTCAAAAAAACCACTGTAATTGCTCATTATAAAGCTTGAGAATTTCTCTAGACCTATTTCCTCTGACTATTTACAGCATACATTTTTTATTCATTAGCCGTCCTGACTACTCATGCACCTTTAATTTAGTATGGAAATATCTGTATGATAATCTCTCATCCTGGATCTGAACAACAGCTTTTGCGTTAGCCACTCAGTGTTATGTTACAATTCTTTGCTTATTCCTTGGATTTAGCAACCTAGCCTTTTTCTGGTCTCCTGGATTGGACCTTGGTCTTCTTTAGATTCTATTTTTAAAATCTGATCAATGGCCAAAATCATCACAAAGATGACTATTATTCTACCTTTTTTACCATCCATTATTTTTCCTAGGCTTCCATGGGTAAGAGAACAATAGCTAATATTATATATTGAGAATAATAATTGAAGTCCCATGAGTGTTTCTAGTGTGATACATGGGTCACCTACTGCATCAGAACCAACAGAAGAGCTTGTTAAGAAAGAAAAAAGAAAGAAAGAAAGAAGGAAGGAAGGAAGGAAAGAGAGAGAGGGAAGGGGAGGGGAGGGAAGAAGGGAGGGAGACAGAGTGGAAAAGAAAGAAAGAAGGGAAGAAAGAGAAAGAAAGAAAGAAAGATCTAAAGAATATGGAATCTCTGGGGGGCGAAGTCCAGAGTCTGCTGTTTTATTTTTTTCCTAGCACCATGATGATTCTAATGCACAATCTTAAATTTGTGAACAGATTTAAAGCAAGAAGAAAATAAACCTAGAGTGGAAACTGGACTATTTAAAAAATGAGAGGTTGAGAAAGTTAAAAATGATATTTTCTTTATAACATGTTTTGCTGAAAAAAAGATTAATGCAGATTGATTAGCCAATACTTAAAAATAATGAAAGATTTATAAATATAAAATCAAGGCCACTCATAATTCCACATATAAAGAGACTGTTAAAATTAACATTTTGGTAAATGTTCTTTTATTTTTTTTCTAGAGTTTCTCTATTATGTACATGTATATAGATAATGGACTTGAACTTCATCTCTAGTTTGTAGTGTTTTCTCACTCAACATGTCACATGTATTTTTGAATTTGATTTGAATTCCTCAAAAGTATTTTTTGAATATATATATATATATGCACAACTTCTATCTTACAGACATATTCTTCTAATATTGACTACTATTATTCTTCTAATATTGACTACATATTCTTCTAATATTGACTACTATTCTCTAGCTTTGTGTTTTTGAGGATGAAGCAGGCCTGAGATTCTACTTGAGTTTAAACAAGTGATGATATCATCAAGAGCAATTTTGGCAACACCATAATGGGAACAGAAACTGGATTTAAAAAAGAAAAATGGTTGAGGTGATGGATATTCCAAATGCCCTGATTTGATCATTATATATTGCATACAGGTATCAAAATATCACATGTACCCCCCCAATATGTACAACTATTATATATGAATAAAAAATAAATAGAAATAAAACTCAGATTGGGAAAAAAGTAACCAGGTTGAGAAATGAATGAAAACTAATGAAGCTGTGGCTGAGAATATAAATTATTTTTTCAAACAATACAGGTAAAGGAAAATAAGAAAAGACTGTGACAGCTCAAAGGGAAACAAAAATGAAGACATTGTTTTGGAGGTTGGAGATACTTGAATATGTTTGTTGGTTGGAAAGAATGAGTGGTTAAAGAGAGAAAGATTCAAACGACAAAAAGAAGTTCTTGAAGATCAAGTTTTTAGACCATAGAGAAGGATAGAAAGCTTGAGTGTAGATGGAAGTGTCAGCCTTGGAAAGCAGAAGAGACAAGGCTTCCCCTGAGCTGGAAGAGATAAATATATGGGCAAATGCAGTGGGGTGAACAGGAGGGACTTTGATGTACTCTTGCATAACAATACAACCTTGGCATCAGAAGCAAGGCTTCTGCCAAGCATGAGGAGGTGAGACTGTGGAAGGGAAGGGAGATTGCCAGGAGTGGTGATGGGCATGCAATGTGGTAATGGGAAAGTGAGGGACTAAGTGAAAGGAAAGGGGCCATAGAGGATGAGAAGCATATAATTTTACTATTCCAAACAGGATAACCTTGTCATTTTCTTCAGAGATGCCAGGCAGGCAAAAGAAAAAAAAAGGAAGGGGGTTTCCAAAAGCAGATTGATACAGGGTTAATTGGGTAGAGGCACTGAAAGATGGCACTATTCTTTTTCCCTCTCACCTAGATTATTCTAGTGACAGAATCTAACTCATGGGCTATGACCCTGTCTTTCCAATTGCACAGTTCTCTTACACCAGTTTAGTTATTCAATCATCTACACACCCACTTATAGATAGCCAGGCACTGACTCTCCCCACAGTTGTGAAACTCTTGTGTTGTTTTTTAACTCTACCCCAACCCCTGCAATGCACATTCACTCACAACTGAGGATGTATGTGTGGCCTATGATCTTGGTATGCCTCATGCTGTACCATTTCTCACTTTCTTCGTCATATCTTCTGACGCTTCTATTGAAACCAGCCTGTTTATAAAATAGTACTGGGTTGAGGAGCCAGTTACTCTGAAAAAAAAAGGAGAGGACATGAGGAAGAGTTTAGAGAATAGGGTTGCCTAAGAAATATACAATGAGACTAGAACCTATGGAAGGACAAGATCAGGAAGAATTTCCTCATGTAAAATCAAAACAGTGATGTTATATGTTGAGTTGTTTAGCTTTCTGTGCTATAAAATGATTCATATAATCATCAGTACTAATTATTAGACACACACACAAAGAATGAGTGGAAGATGGGAGGATGATTACAGTTTTTTCATTTATTAACCGGTTGCTTTACTTGGGCACATTAGATTCTGTTTCAGCTTCCGCATTTGTGAATAGGTATAATAACATTTACCTTGTAAGGCTGTTGTAGGCCCCTCAAAAGATATTACTATTCTTGCTCCCAAGTTCTTGGCATATGATAGATTAACCGTGATGGGTAATCTAAACTGTAAGCAGGTATTGGCAAATGTATTCATGGTAATGATTATTTATATCAATTTTCCTGCTGGGAAATCTTTTCAACTTTATTAGGGGTCTCAAGTGCTTGAGTTTGAAAAACTTCTTACCTATTATGACAGAGTTTTGTTTGTTTTGTCTGTTTTTGTTTTGCAGTGCATGTCATATCTTGTAGGCAGGGCATGGCTAACTGGTAAGGTGGAAGGAGAAACTGCAGGGTCTAAGACCTGAAACTTGACTTACCTGAAGGAGTGAAGCAGGTTATGGGGATAAACTTACTTTTAGGTACGGGGACAGAATCCAGTCTAGAAGGTAGAACAATATTTGAGGTGTGCAGCAAAAGACTCTTGTTCTTCAGCCCAGGTCATGGAGGCCCAATAGGAATTGCAACATTACCTTGGTGGATGGAACGTGGTAGTGATCTGTAGCAGAAATCCCAGAGGGCAGTGTTTAGCATTTAATCAGATGGCTCAGTGGCTATTTTCAGGATAGTTTATCAGCAGAAGACAAGCTTTTGGATCCAAGTGGCTGATAAGCCTTAAGAAAGAACTCAAAATTCTTATAAGTTCTAAGGTGCAAACTCTACGAAGTCAGGACAAAAACTTGTCTATGAGAAATCAGATTAGAGGGAGAGGGGGATAGGATCTTATCACAAGATACAGTTGAAGCTGAGGGTCAGAGCTGATTTTGTAACAAGAATGACAAGATGCTGAGAATTGTGTTGGAGCTCTTGAAAGCCCATCCTCCTTCCCACATTCCCTTGATTCCAAACATGAATACAAACCTAAGGTCATTACTGGTCCTAGCATATTTTCTCTTAGCACATAGGAACCCTGCAAATAGAAGGCAGGTAATTGAATGCAGAGGCAAGAAAGCTCCGGAGGTTGGGAGTCACGCTAGGCCTAAAATACTTCTACCTTCCACATGTGGCAATGGGAAGCCAGACCTGGGAATGAGCCATTAACAGTACCAAATCTGTAGATGCTTGCTCCATGCAATCAACAGACATTTATGCTGTCACCTGTCCCTTTGTATCCAAATTCCTCAGCATGACATGAAAAGTCCTTCACAGCTCAACCTTTCCATTCCCATCTCCTGTCTCTTTCCTCCCTGCTGTCTGGGAAATGCCTATTCATCCTTCAAGACCCAGCTAAAATGTCACCTTCTCTGTGGAACTCACCTAACTCCCCCAGGCAGCATGAATCACTCCTCCTCCATGCTCAGCAATTGGAGTTCATAGCGCCCCTTGTAATCCATCACACTATATCATCTTCATCTCTTTACACCTCCATCTCTCCCACTAAACACTGAACTCCTCCAGGGCAAAGATTGCTTTATTCATTCTTGCTTTCTAGTACCCCATTTTATTCTTGCTGCAATTTTATGTGGCTGCTCAATTAGTATACTTTATCCCAGAGTGTGAAAATGCCCAAAGATATCCAGCTAGTTTGGAGCAGAGCTGAGATTAGAAATCCAGGTCACCTGGTTTCTAATTCAATACTTTTCCTACCACATTGTTCTACCTCCCCTCTAATGATCATAGTGATTTTCTAAATTTCATAGCATCTTTAGAAACATTAAGACATTGATTCACTTATTTGATGTTTACACCATTAATCTGAAGTTCATAGAGGGGACCCCATTGCCTCCTTTTAAAGATTCCTGAATTGAGGTGGTTAAGTGAATTTTTCCAAGTCTCAAAGCCAGTCATTGTAAGATGCTGTAACTTGTGCTTATGCTTTTACTACCAGACCACCCTGTCATTTAGTAGACATTGTGAGCTATTTGACATGGTTATCAAAACAACAGGCAAAAACCTGTAAGGGTATGCTGATCACTGCTTGAATTGTTATTTACTCTTTCCGCAGTTGTAGAAAAAAGTTAGAGCTCTCCCTAGAGGGATTCTACTAATGTGAGTGACTTATCAATGTTCTTTTTTTTGCATAAATGTCGTAGGAGTTAAAAGTCAGGAAGCTCTATGCTTAATAATAATAATAATAATAAAAATAAAAAAATCAAAAAAAAAAAAAAAAAGAAAAGTTTCATTAAAAAAAAAAAAAAAAAAGTCAGGAAGCTGGAAACGGGACCACCTAAGGCATTGTGAATTCTTTCTCAATCGGAGTCTTTGTCTAACTGGCATAGCTATTTGCTTGACATAAGAAAGCTTTTTACTATAGTATATTTTAAAGAAAGGCGTTTTCTGTTAGCCCTCATTTCCCTAAAGGAACTTTTTATTGGGAATCTGGGATGAAACACTATTCTTAAGGTATATACCCAGTGTGGATAAGTCACATTTCATTCTTGTTTACAAGGACAGGGTTCTGCATAAGCCCATATGGCACCATGTGGACATGTTAAAGGCAACATTTGTTTCATAAGTTACTCTTTAATGTACTAAATAGGAGCCCCAGTGACTTGAAAGGTTATGTCTCTCAATTTCAGTATAAGTGGTATACTCTATTCTTAGTCCCTGTAAAAGGTTTTCTTCTTTAGGGAGGACATGTTTGCTAGCAACAAAAGATGCTCTCTCAAAACCATCTAGATCTCAAATATTTATATAGTTAAGAAAATATCTGGAATAAAATATTTCCAGCCCATTGCCCTGATGTACTGCGTTAAAAATATCATGCTAAGTCTAATTAGTTACACATGTAGAAATAAATGTGGGACTCAGTAATTTAAGATTTTTGTGCACTTTTTATAATGAGAATAGGGGATAGAATTTCTCAATAGGGAACAGGAGTAGGGGTCTGTAAGCCTGCAATTATATAGAATAGCCCTGGAGTTTATGAGCAGATGCAGTTATATGGTTAGTCCCAAGACTCACTGAAAGTCAAGACAGATTAGGTATTACTACCTTTAGTTAGAGGAGGATGTATATATACATATCTTATAGAAAGAATGTTTTTATTTTCCCTCCATGAAGATTTTGTTGCTATTAGCTTCAAAAACAAATGAGCAAGGCACAGACAGACATGTATTTGTAAGTAAGATGCAAAAATCTTACTTGGTCGAACTTCATGAGGTTTTGAAATTTATTTATGTTAGGAAAAGAGAAAATTGGGCTAGCATTGTGTACCAAACATGAGCCACTGGCAAATGTATGGCATTTTTTTCTTTAGTCATGATGAATTATTTGTTTGAATTAAATTTTTTTTTACCTCATTTGATGTAGTAAAGGAAAATGTGTTTGAATTGCTTCAAGAATGTCAGAAGATTAGTATGGCAGATTGACTGCAAAAAATGATTACAGTTATTCCCTCACTCCCATATATTCACTTCTTGCAAAGTGACTTTGCAGTTCCTTTCATCAGAACATGATTTCTTTCTTCACCCTTAAAATGAGATGGCCTCATGGTTTGCTTTGGCCAACAGAATATGGCAGAAATGATGATGTGCTGATTCTGACCTTAAACCTCAAGAATCTTTGTGTGCCTCTGCTCTTCTTCTTGGACATTTATATCCACCATGAGAATAAGCCCAGGCCTGTCTGCTGGAGGGCAAGAGACCAAATGGAACAGAGTTAGTCAACCCAACTGAGGCCTTCCTTAACTGGCCAACTCCTAGCCAACCTGTACCTGATCACAGACACATGCATAAGCTCAGTCCACATCAGCCAATTTAGAACCACCCAGCCAGCCCACAGACTCCTGAGCAAAACTGAATGTTGTAGGTGTCCCTGAGGTTTGTGTTTGCTTATTACATAACATTGTTGTGGCAAAGATAAATGATAAAGTAAATATTTTCATGTGTTGACACTTTCAATCATGATATAGAAGCCCATCTTGTTATGAAACTTTCACTTAAAAATGTACATAGATAAATGAAATGCTGCGTTCCAAAGAAAAAATGTGTCAACTTTGCTTTCCACCAACAGATAGTGTACTATGCCCAGCGTGTTGTAGCTTATTGAACCTACCAACACGTAAACTTATAGGTAGCCTTTCAGAGGACAATCTGTTTGTGTGGTCCCTCTTAAGTTAGCCAAGATTTCCTCTTTTCTTTTCTTTTTTTTTTTTTTTTGAGATGGAGTCTTGCCCTGTCTCCAGGCTTGAGTGCAGTGGTGTGATCTTGGCTCACTGCAACCTCTGCCTCCCGTGTTCAAGTGATTCTCCTGCCTCAGCCTCCCGAGTGAGTAGCTGGGACTACAGGCACCCACCACCATGCCCAGCTAATTTTTGTATTTTTAGTACAAATGGGGTTTCACCATGTTGGCCAGGATGGTCTTGATCTCTTGACCTTGTGATCTGCCCGCCTCGGCCTCCCAAAGTGCTGGGATTACAGGCATGAGCCACCACACCCGGCCATAGATTTCCTTTCTTCATAGTAGAAATATAAACCCAAATTATTTTATAAATTAGCTAATATTTCTTTCCTACTAAGACATGAACTTCTCTCCAGGTTTTTTGGTACTCATTGTTTTTTCCTCTCTTCCTACTGCTGAAATCATGATAAAATGTTGCTCTAAGGAAGAATTTATCCTTCGGAAGGAGGTATTTTATACAACTGATAAACTATAAGGTTCCTTCTAGTACAAAGCCAGATGAGCAAGTAAGCCATTTTTACAGGAGAATTTACTTTTTAGAGCAGAATGTGGGCTGATTTAACAGTCTAGAAGACAAAAAAATGAAACTAGCTGAACAGGGTTAAACAATGGTTTAGCTGGATAAAGTAGAAGCCAAGGGAATTTGGAGGAGTATATGAAACCCAGAAGACATTCAAATACTATGAATTCCTAATGAGGAAGTGGCTTCTCCTGTTTTCTTACTAATTTTTTTTTGAAGAACCTTAGAACTCATAATTCAGTGATTTTGTCTTTTATTTCAAAAAGATGCTAAACCAATGATTGATCCAATTACATTAATTGATAATAATTGGTAATAAAAAGTGTGATCTCTATTTCTGTGCATTTTGTGGGTTCAGTTGGAAAGATGGAAAACACTGGCATAGGGCAACATAAGGAACTTTACCAAATAATTCAGCAACACAAGCAAGTAAGAACTGGAAAAATCAAATCCATGGCATTCCAGAATAAAGGAGTTAACAGGGAGGTATGGGATTGTACACGAAATGTAACTTAGCTAGAAAAGGTAAGCTCTAGTGTGTGTATTTGCAGGGGGAGGAAGAGGGGGCTTAAGAAAGTGAATGTCAGTCTTTTTCAGTAGTTAGAAGTACCTCAAATCCCTCGAATTATACTTAGTAAGTGAAAGAAGCACTTTGCAATTTACACTCAGTCTCTTAGCCTCTGGAAGGAGTTTATGCAGCTTTCAAAGGTAAATAATTTAGACCCAAGGGAAAGCTTACACATTGAGAGGATCTGCTCCAATGTTTGAGATGCTTCTGGGAACATCACTTTCTTAGACAGTAGAATACTAACAAGCCAATAGTGGGAAAGTGAAAATTAACTTACAAGCGACACTGGAATTGCCAACTACTTTGCCTCTTTTAATTTTTTTTGTCTTCCTGAAAAAGATGAATTTGGTACATGGTAATTAGCCGCTCTGCTTTGCTTCCTCTTGGCAACCTGATGGGCCCTACCTTATGGAACAATTGATGTTCTGCACTGTAGACATTTCTTGACAAATGGTGAAAGCCTGTGCTCACCCTGATGGATAAAAACACCACCAGTAATGACAGGAAGCAATGTTAGAGGACAGGATTGCTGTGAATGTGCTGTTCCGCCAGTTAAGTTGTTGGGAAGCTTATTCTTTCTTTTTCAAATCTTTTGGGAAGGTGGATACAGCAGCTCAAGAAAAGAGATGCCACGATTCTGACAAGTTAATTTAGCTTTCACTTCTGAGTATTATATGTATAGCAAAGAAGAAAAACCTTAATTTTCTTTGTACTGTCTGACAAAAAAGAAACACAAGATAAATGCAGGCAGATTCTTTCAAAGGTGTCCTTATTACTGATTCCGAGGTTGCAGAACAGAGGTTTTATAAGCCTAAATCAGAACAAATGAAAAGTCTCAGCATATTTTATCTTTCTGTAATTTACATATGTACGTACGTATATCAGTAGATATAAGAATGTTATTTACCAAAATGTGAAAGCTGAAAAACGCACATTTGGGTTCCTCCCTATGATAGGCTTCCTCTATTTCTACTTGATTTCACTAGTGTGAAAAATAAGATTTATCCATTGTGGGGGGGCAGAATTTTGGCCCCCATGGTCTTCACTCCTTGGTGTTATACCTGTGGTCATGTAACTTGGCAAGTTTGCAAGTCTGCAGATGTAATTATGCTTACTAAAGAGTGAATCTTAAAACAGGGAGTATCCTGGATTATGCATGTGGACCCAATATAATCACATGAACCTCAAAAACAGAGAAGGAAATCACAGAGATTCAATGTATAGAAAAGATTCAATGTCCATTTAAGATTAGTTTCAATATTAGTTTCAAAATGAAGGGGGCCATATGTCAGGAAAATGAGGACCTTGGTCCTACAACAACAAGGAACTAAATTCTGTCAATAACCAATGGGCTTGGAAGAGGATCCTAAGCTCTGGATACAATCCACAGCCCCTGATACCTTAATTGTATGTCACTGAGATTCTAAATGAGAATCCAGCTATACAGGCTAGAATTCTGACCTGTGATCTAATAAGCGGGTGTTGTTTTAAGCTGCTAATATTGTGGTGATTTGTTATGGCAGCAACAAAAACTGATACATCCATATTTTATACAAATTAATATCTTACATTTAAAGTGGCCTTGTTTTATTGTCCTTTTGTTGTAAAAGCTATATACTACTGTTTTGATAAACCCATCGTGATGGTTAATATTAGATGTCAACTTTATTGAATTGAAGGATACCTAGATAGCTGGTAAAGTACTGTTGCTGAGTTTGTCTGTGAGGGTGTTATTATAAGAGATTAACATTTGAGTTAATGAACTGGGAGAGGAAGACACACTCTCAATGTGGATGGGCACCATCTAATCGGCTGTCAGTGCAACTAGAACAAAGCAGGTGGAAGAAGGTGGGATAAGCTGGCTTGCTGGGTCTTCTGGCTCTCATTTTTCTCCCATGCTGGACGATTTCTTCTATTCCTCCTGCCTTTGGACATCAGACCCCAGGTTCCTCAGCTTTTGGACTCTTGGATTTACACCAGTGGTTTGCAGGGGTGCTCTTGGGCCTTCCACTATAGACTGAAGGCTGCACTCTGGGCTTCCCCACTTTTGAGGCTTTGGAACTCAAACTGAGCCACTACTAGCTTCTTTCTTCCTCAGCTTGCAGACAGCCTATGGTGGACTTTCACCTTGTGATCATGTGAGCCAATTCTCTTTAATAAACTCCCTTTCATATGTACATATATCCTATTCATTCTGTCCCTGTAGAAAACCCTCAGTAATACACCCACCTAATTATAGATACTGTGTATATAGATAGATATAGATATATGCATATATGCATATGTGTGTATATATGTGTGTGTATATACATATATATATGTATATATATATATATGTATATACACACACATATGCATATATAGACAAACAAGTTTCCAAAAGAATTCATCCCCCTGCCCGCTCAAGTGGGCCTTCAAGTGAGTTCTGAGTTATTTCTTAATTAAATCGATTCGGGTGAATCGAGAGGCTAACTGAATTTAAGGCTTCTTGAAATGGGATTCTAGCTGGATAACTGGGGTCAAGGATTGGGGATCTAGAAAGAGAGTCTACAATGGACATCCTTGGCTTGCTGCCCAACACTGTCTCTCCTTCTTCCTAATACAGAATCTTTATTTGTTTTAGCAACACCTACCTTCTATAGACCCCATGTACAGATTTTACCCTTAGTCATATGGTTTGGGTGGGACTGAATCCACCCCTACTTCCAGGGATGGACCTTGATTGTATTAGGCCAATCTGAAAACTACTTACTTATGACCACAGTGATTGGTTTAGGAGTGGGTCCATAACTCAGTCCCCTGTCAATCAGCTCATCATATTATATTGCCCTGAATTGGTCCAAGGATATTGGTTCATGTTCTACATCAGTCCAGTTAGAGTGAACCTAGAGGATTTTGCTGACAGTGTTGGAGTATAGACTCCTCTGTTACCTACTTATGACCACAGTGAATGGTTTAAGAGTGGGTCCATAACTCAGGCCCCTGTCAATCAGCACATCATATTACATTGTCCTGAATTGGTCCAAGGGTATTTGTCCATGTTCCAAATTAGTCGAGTTGGAGTGAACCTAGAGGATTTTGCTGAGATTCTGGAACATAGACTCCTCTCTTCTTTGCAAATACAAACAAAGAAGCATGCAGTCCCATTGTTGCCAGCAGTCATTTTAGGACCACAGAGTGAGAACCTGCTTGCGATTAGGGCCAGCATCAAGCATCAAGGATGTGGAGGGGAGACAACAAAAATGCAGAAACAGCATCCTGAGCACTGTTTGGCCTCTGAATGAAGTCTGTTGTGCCCCTGGACTCCAGTAAATGAATCAGTAAGTTTTTTATTCTTTGTAAAATTAAATTTGTCTGGGTTGGGTTTTTTGTTGCTTGCAACTAACATCTCTAAATTGCAGAAGGCCAAGAGAAAGATCAGAGTAGAAAATACACATCTCTTACTGCTCCATGTTGCCCAGGACTAGCTAGGACTGTGTGCCCCTTTTAACATTTTGCTTCATCTAGTATCAGAATCCAAGTTGTAATTCCCTCCCGAGAGCAACTTTTCTCTGAGTAAACAATGCTGTGAGATAGTGAGAATCTCACATATTTATTTTGCTCATTCTTTTTAGTACTTGCTTTCTTCTTTGATCATGAATTTTGTTTGTAAGTGACATACTTTTTTCTTTACACAATGATTCTCAAGTGATTATTCAGAGAAAGTTGATGAGAAATGATGAACTACTGAGGAGAATAAACTGTTTGGTTCTCATTTGGGGGGCTGCATTTCTAGCTAGTCTTTTTCTCTTTTTTGAGACAGGGTCTCACTCTATCATGGCTCACTGCAGCCTCAACCTCCTGGGCTCAGGTGATCCCCCCACCTCAGCCTCCCAAGTACCTAGGACTACAGGCGTGTGCCACCACGCCCAGCTAATTTTTGTATTTATTGTAGAGATGGGGTCTTGTCATGTTGCCCAGGCTGGTCTCGAACTCCTGGGCTCAAGAAATCCTCCCGCCTAGCCCTCCCAAAGTGCTGGGATTACAGGCATGAACTGCCATGCCCACCTTCTATGTGGGCTTTTATGTTTTGAGCTATTCAATTCATCCTCTGTCCTTGCATTTGTCCTGCATCCATCTTTCTACCTGATATATTTCTCCTTCTCACTTCCACAGCAGATTTTGCAAAATGGTGAATGAAAAATCTCAAATGTGCTAGTACTAGCTGAAAATAAAAACAAAAGATAATCTTGATCTCCTGTTGCACATCCACCTGACAATTTGCCCTGAAGTAATCCAGAGAGGTGAATTGAGAAATCTGTGTCACTCATACACATGTTTGAACAAGCTGCCAAAGCTTGTCTAGGCAAGTTTTCTCACTAGGTAAAAATCTATTTATGACAGAACCTTGTTCATTTACTGTCAATGTCACTTCATAAGAGTATGTACCTTTACACATGTGAACTGTACACATTCCATACAAAAAATTTCTTATTTATGGCATAAGTCCATTTCTTTTAAATTATGAATTATAAGAAATAAGATATGACTTAACTTTATATTAAAAGGAAATTATAAAATAAAAATAAATTAGATTGATAGTAGGCCCATATGTGTTCTTTCTACTTCAAAATGCTTTTTTATGAGGGAGAGAAATATTTAGTTTACAATAACTGATAAAATACTTAAAGTACACATACCTATGAAGAAGGTAACACAAACACAGACCTCTTTAAAGTAAGGTTTAATGGCAGTTAAAATTCCTTTCCTTTAAAGAAAGCTTAATAATGGGTGTGATGATGAAGACCCACAGAAAAAAGTACAAAAATATGGAAAAGGGAGTCTTCCAGAAGTTTGAAACAAATTTCAGTTCTGATAGTAAAATTATTTTTTATACTTTATCTTATGACAACATATTGAACTGTGACTATTTTTTTCCAACGTAAATCATTTGTCAAGGACTGAGAAGACAGTCAAATCCATTTCCCGTATTTTGTGGTGGTTGCTATATGCTCTCCTAAGTATTGCCTAATACAGGATTAGAACTGATGGAGGGAAAGTAGATTTGTCCTTAGAACTTGCTTACAATTTTTAAATTGAAAACTATTCTTTAGATAATTAACTTTTAACATTTTAACCTTGTCAACTTCCTCCTTAATGCCTCAAGCCAGTGTTACTCGAATATCATGTTGGATATTAGTTGGCCAATTCAGTCTGGAGGCATTCCGTTAACCAGAGTTCTTTGCAGTAGCTTTTCTTAGGATCTTTACTATGTGAATGTACATTGTGAATCTCAGAATCTCATAGAGGGATATGGTGTATCTAGAGATTTCTAAACAGATAATCTTTTTATTTCTTCCAGAACACCCAGTTATAACATATATGACATAAGTGTTTCTCAAAAAATAATTGGAGATATTTTCTTTAATAGCAAAAGGAAAACTGTGCTATTGTCACTACTTTACTCTTCTCCAAAAAGTTGAGCATCTGTCTGGCTCTTTTCCACCTTTTCACCACAGTTCACAAATGAGATCAGAGGTGATGGTGCTTCCTAGCAGTCCAAACCTATCTCCAGTACTAAGCAAGACAATTCATAGCAAAACCCCAACCCAAATGGGGTTGGTAACAATACCCTTCTTATCCAAGAGATTTCCTTCCACCAACCAAGAGAAAGATTAGTTTTTCTCCCAAATTTCTCCCTCCACAATTAGTTTTTCAACCCAGAATGAAAAAAGAGCAGAATCTACCAAATAATTTAGAGTGAGAGATAAAGAGCAATACCTGGTTTTGTTGATCCAATCAAATCCATTTTTTTTCAGATTTAAATAGAAAATAATAACAAATTGACTAAATGTGAAAATTAGATTGCTTGGTTTCCATAACAAAGTAATCGTTTATTTTCAAACTTTGCATTACTTATGTTGATACTCCTGCCTTTTTGCTTCTTGCTCATTTCCTTGGAAATCAGTATTTTTATTTTTTGATATATTGTTTTGTTTTGTTGGATTGGTATGAGTGCTGTTGTCATATCCAGTTCGCAGCTTTTATTACCTAGAAGTGAACACATGCTATTCAGATAGCATGTGGTCAAAAGTATTCAATCACGATGATCAAGTATTATTAAAATAAAAAATCAAAAGGTCAAAGAATTTTAGAAAGATGAGCCCAGAATATCCATGCTGTGCAAGAGAAGTGAGTTCTCAGTATAGGTGTGTGTGTGTGTGCACGCACACATGCACATGTACTCACATGCTATGAATCTGAAGGAAGGATAATGGAAACAAAATTGCTGATAGCTTCCTAAAGGACAGAAAAGCCACCATGCTGTGTACCTGTTCTTCAGCTGTATATTAGACTGTAAACAGAATCAATAAAAGAAGGCTTCAGTGAGACTAATTTTAATGCAATGTAAGTAAGAATAAGAACTGAACCTAGATCTCCTGATGCCCTGTCCAGTGCTCAGGAAGAATGTTAATAGTCTTCTTTCTCCTAGTCTTATTTCTTTAATGTTATATTTTCAGTTCCTCTAAACTGATAGGCTATGTTAATTGTGCTCAGTAAAATCTGCTTTTGTCATTGTCATAAGAGAGTTCTAATATCCACAGGCTTACACAAATTAAAGTTATGTTATAACTGTCTCATGGAGTTTGCTCCTTCTGTTTTCCCAATTCCAGTGAGCTACCTCTCAGCTAAGTTTGCAGTCCCCTTATTTCTAATTGTTCTGTATCCAAGACATGCTCTGGAACAATGACTCATTGTTCACTGCACTATTTTTTCATGATGTTTTACCTTGAGTCCTTAATTCACCTTAGAATAACTTCATTTCTTTTGAAAGGGGACTGCATAGTGTATAAACAAGAACTTCGTATTCTTTATCACTGATAAGCTACCTTAAAAGAGATGGAAATGACTCAGAGTTAAATGTAGCCCCTCTGCCTCCATTTTTTTCTTATGATTTCCTTTTTGTTTCCTGCACTCAGTTCTCCATGAAGAGATGGTTGAAGCAGTCTAGTTTTTAGCACTGTCACCAGGGCTGTGTGTTAAGTTCAAGTTGTGGTTTTCCAAGAAGGGCCCAACTTTGAAGCATTAACATTTAGACTACTGTATAGAAAAGAATAATAGAAATGAACCGCTTGGGAAAGCAATTGGGTTAATTACTGACATTAGACAATATGGGCAATTTATAAATATCATGCACTTCTACTATCAGCTCAACAGAATTTAGTTCAAGTGTGCTGAGCTCTGTGCTCTGGTAGCAAATTTTCTTCCTGTTTATGTAAAACATTGGCTTGCATTTTGGCCAGTGCATGAAGTCTTGTGGGACTCCCAAGTCTTTCAACACATGGAAAGTGAAGAATTAAGAATATCCAAGCCAGGTCAACACACATCTTAATGGTTCTGTCTCAAATTCGTTCTCCACCTATGGACCAAAACCAAATGCAGGGCTCTGTTGATTTTTTTTAAGTTCCAATGAAATTAATGTGGGACACTTTCCCCTAGAATCTAAAACAACAACAACAATGCCAAAAGTCCTTCAAACCCTGAAGCTGTGAAAAACACAAATGAGTATGTGTAATGGTCAGAATGGTTGGCACCTGAATTAAGAGAAGAACATAGATATGACTAGGTTTAGATGTATTCAAGATATTGAAAACTATTTTCCATCTTAAATTATCAAAAGGATAAAGTGTTAGTGGGAGTAAAAAGCCTCAGAAGGCAGTTGGACAAAAATGACTAGTAATGGACTGACAGCAAACTGGTAATTATACAAAACTGGAAAGTTTTAAGAAATATTTGGTTCGTATATCCTGAGCGTTAGCTTCGAATCTGGCTCACTGTTGTGTAAGTGTCCTCCCCCAATATCTTTTGCAATACTTGGTCTAACTATTTATTTTGCTCAAGTTTGGAAAGGAATAGGGTAAAAACCACAAAACAGAATTCAGTTATGAAAGAAATAGTCTCCTTATTAGTACATTTAGGAAAAATGGTTCATAAGTTATAAAATAACTCCTCCCTGGAAATACTTTAAATTAGATTCCTTCTACAAAGATGTGCATGGTGGAGCTGAAATTGCTGATGTTTACACCATAGTTGACATGCAGAACTCTGAAGGGCTTGTTTGTTTGGTACCTCAAAAATCTTCTGTGCCATCTAATGGAAACAATGCAAACTGCAGCTTGCTTTGGAGGACAAGAGCTTCAAATTCTTCAGCACAGATCAATGCAGAATAGATGAAAACTATAGAATGTAGTAGATCAGATACCAGCCTCTAAATGTAATGGCTTGGGGGAATTGGCTCTCAGTTGTATTGTGTACAGAATTCAAACATGCCTAGGGTATTATGATTTCACCATGCAAATATATTAAAATACAATGTATCCATTCATAGTGCATTTAGTAACAGACAATGGAGTGAACTCATATGATTTGCCAAACCAAGATCCAGAATATTCCAGGTTTTATTTTTTTAAATAAGTATTCATTTCCAAGTTTGTGCTGTATTTCTTTGTCACGTCTATGCTACAAGTACAATGTAATTTAATTTTCAACGTGTTTACCACATTCAAAAACTGTAAATGTCATGAATTTTATGTCAGAATCTACACCTTGAATTGTAGACTCAAATGCAAACATGGGTACAGAGGTAATTTAAGTTAAAAGGGAAGACAACGTGGTGGAGTAAGTAGGCTGTCTTGGCAAAGTGGAAATCATACTCCCTGGGTTCAATGAGTGATAATCAGCAACAGCTGGTTGTTGTCGAGCAATAATGCCCAACAAAAGTCCAAAATCTGTACTCTTCTGTATATTTCCTTATTTTGTAAATGGTTGTTCAGACCCATAAATATATCCATGGTCCAGATATGACCTAGGTCTAAGAGCCACCATTTGTGATTGTAGGTTTCTCATAATCCAAGGCAACACAATGAGAATACAGCAGTAAATCCCACAGTTACTGGAATCATTTGAACACAAATCCTTTGAGAAATAAGTGCTTTCATACTTTAATTAATATGCATAGATTGTTTTAGCTGTACATGGCAATGGAGTGTATTAAATCACAGATATTGTCCAATCTTTCTATTATTTCTGGCCAAGTAGTTCTAAGGCTAAAATTCACTGAATCCATAGCCAAATCATTGCCTGTACAGCCCTGAGATAAAGGCAGCTGTCCAATTTTGTCAAACCGCAGTTTCCAATATTCCAAGCCCTTGAGTTGGAGACAAGCTCACACCAATGACAAGGGGCTTCAGAGGGACAGTGTTTGAAAGGTGTTTTCACGTGATTATCAAGACACGTTTATGTTTCTTGGGCAAATAAAAGGAACAGCTAGCACTTCGTTAGAATTCAAACCTGAAGAAAACATAAGGAATAATGAAAGACATAAGAGATGTTGGCTATGAATGAACCCAATTAAAATGTGTTTTTTTTCTCCTAAAGATATTTTAGATTTGAAGTTGTTGTTGTTTTCATACTTTTCCTCTACTCGTCAGAGTCTGTTGCTCTCTACCCCACTATTTTGAATGATTTCTATAGATGTAGTTCATCTAAGTAATATGGGTTTGCCAGTTTGCCCCCCCCCCCCCGCTTTTTTTTTTTTTGAGTCGGAGTCTCATTCTGTCACCTAGGCTGGAGTGCAGTGGGGCAATCTCGGCTCACTGCAACCTCTGTCTCCCAGGTTCAAGCGATTCTCCTGCCTCAGGCTCCCGAGTAGCTGGGATTACAGGTGTCCACCACCATACCTGGCTAATTTTGTGTTTTTAGTAGAGACAGAGTTTCATTATGTTGGCCAGACTGGTCTTGAACTCCTGACCTACCTCAGGTGATCTGCCTGCCTCCGCCTCCCAAAGTGCTCGGATTACAGTCATGAGCCCCTGTGCCTGGTTTGCCCCTTTCATAGGCTCACAGAGCCTGGGAGAACACCATTCCCTAGCCTTGAGGCAGATGAATGCCTGATCCGACACTTTCTAACGATGCCTTTCATGACTTATTAGCATCTTGCAGATCAAAATGTCCCATCTTAATAGCCAATGTTGACTTACCCCTTAGTCAATGTTTCTTTCATAGAACTGGATCCTCAGTTCAGGAAACAGTTACTTGTCCAAAGCCCAATACATATTGAGAACTTAGTACAGTATTGGGCACGTGGTGTCTTCGATAAATATAGGTAATTATTATTCTCATTTAAGGACTGCCAGAAGAGCAACTCTTCTGCACTTTATAAGAAGCAGTTTGGGACTCTACAGTGCCGCAGGAGCTAGCAAAGGTCAGATCTACCTCCTTATACGTGGTGTTCCCTGGTGTTTTTTGGGGGTGGACACCCATGCTTCATCAGGCATTGAAGAAGGAGAAAACAACAGTGTTGAGCCATTCTAGCTAAAGGGACTGGTCTAACCATTATTATTATCATTATTAAAATATTTCAGCCAGGCATGGTGGCTCTCACCTGCAATCCCAGCACTTTGAGAGGCTGAGGTGGATGGATCACTTGAGCCCAGGAGTTCAAGACCAGCGTGGGCTACATAGCCCTTCCCTACAAAAAATACAAAAATTAGCTGAGCCTAGTGGCACATGCCTATATTCTCAGCTAATTGGGAGGCTGAGGTGAGAGAATCACTTGAGTCCAGGAGGTCAAGGCTGCAGTGAGCCATGATCACACCAGTGTGCTCCAGCCTGGGTGACAGAGTGAGACCCTGTCTCAAATATGTATATAGTTACATCTATATATTTTATATTCATTTCTTGCCCATTAAATGTGATCTTAAAGGCAAGAACTATGTCTTTTTCCTTTACAATGTTCTGCTGGATCCCATGTCAAGTTATATATATGTAAAAGGTTTTCAGAAAATGAGTGGCAAATGAATAAATGAATATGATGCCACTTATTTCAGTTTTATTATAAATGTTAGCTTTGGCACCTCAGATGATTAGTACATGTATTGCACATCATATTCTATTTGTTGTAAATTGATATTCTTCTATATAGAGGTTAGGGTTCACTGATGGCAAAGCATTACATTCTTAGTAAAATATAGAAATCAATGAGCTAATGTTTACCAAATAAATGAATTCTATGCTTGTGTTGACCATTATATGAGATTTAGTATTGCTTACTTAGTAGCATATTGAAATAGTTAGCATGTAGCCTAGCTAAGTTTAAATTATTAATCTTTTTCTTTAATACTTAAATGGGACAATTGGATAGTATTTTTTGTTTGGTTTTGCTATAGAGTCTTGCTGTGTCACTCAGGCTGGAGTGCAGTGACACGATCTTGGTTCACTGCAACTTCCACCTCCTGGTGGAATCAAGTGATTCTCCTGCCTCAGCCTCCTGCGTAGCTGGGATTACAGGTGCCCACCACCATGCCTGACCAATTTTCGTATTTTTAGTAGAGATGGAGTTTCGCCATGTTGGCCAGGCAGGTTTCGAACTCTTGACCTCAGGTCATCTACCCACCTCAGACTCCCAAAGTGCTGGGATTACAGGTGTGAGCCACCACACCTGGCCCAATTGGGTAGATTTTAAAGCATATTCAGTTGACCCTTGAACAACATGGGTTTGAACTGCAGAGGTCCACTTATATGCAGATATTTTTCAGTACAAGTTAAACCAAGCGTGCCTGCCTGTCTTGCTGCCCCTTCCATCTTCTCCACCTCTGTCACCTCTGCCAATTCTGAGACAGCAAGACCAACAACCCCTCCTCTTCTGCCTCCTCCTCAGCCTTCTCAATGTGATGACAATGAGGATGAAGACCTTTATGATGATGCATTTTCACTTAGTGAATTATAAATATATTTTCTCTTCTCTATGATTTTCTTAATAACATTTCCTTTTCTCTAGCTTACTTTATTGTTAGAATACAATATATAGTACAGATAACATACAAAACATTGGTTAACCCACAGTATATGTTATTGATAAGACTTTGGTCAACAGTAAGTAGTTAAGTAGTTAAAAGTTGACTACTAATAGTAGTCAAAATTTACACATGGACTTTTTACCACACAGGGATTTGGTCCCCCTAACCCACACATTGCCCAAGGGTCAACTATAATTAGAAATGAGTATCTCAAGGTCTAAGCTAGTCAGGAATTTTTTTAGTACTTGTCTTTCAGATTTATGCGTTTATTTATTTTTATTGATGTATAATAGTTGTACATATATTGGGGGAACATGTGATATTTTGATACCTGTATACAATGTGTTATGAATATGATCAAATCAAAGTAACTGGAATATAAATCACCTGACATGGTTATTATCTCTTTGTTTTGGGAACATTACAATTCTTCTAGTTACTTTGAAATATATAATAAATTATTAGCTATACTTTGCCTACTATACTATCAAATACTAGAACTTTTTCCTTTTTATCTAACTGTATTTTTATACCCCTTAACCAACTTCATTTTCCCTCTCCACTTATTTTCTCTGCCTTTGGTAACCAACATTCTATTGTCTACATCCATGAAATTCACTTTTTCAGCTCTCACATGTGAGTGGAGACATGCAATATTTGTCTTTCTTTCCTGGCTTATTTCCTTAACATAACCTCCCGTTCCATCCATGTTGCTGCAAATGACAAGACTTTGTTCTGTTTTATGGCTGAGTAATATTCCATTGTGTATATATACCATATTTGCATTATCCATTCATCTGTTGATGGACATTTAGATTGATTCCAAATATTTGTTATTGTACATAATGCTGTAATAAACATGAGAGTGTAGATATCTCTTCTATATACTGATTTCCTTTATTTTGGCTATTTACCCAGTAATTGGATTGCTGGATCAAATGGTAGTTCTATTTTTAGGTTTTTGAGGAACTTCCATACTGTTTTCCATAATTGCTGTTCTACTTCACATTCCCACCAACAGTGTAAGATCATCCTTGCCAACATTTGTTAGTTTTTTTCTTTTTGATAATAACCACATTAACTGAGGTGAGATGATATCTCACTGTGGTTTTGATTTGCATTTCTCCAGTGATGGAGGATGTTGAACATTTTTTATACACCTGTTGGCCATTTGTTTGTCTTCTTCTGAGAAATGTCCATTTAGGTCTTTTGCCCATTTTTAAATCAGATTTTTATTTTTTTCTATTGAATTGTTTGAGTTCCTTATATATACTGATTATTAATCCCTTACGAGTTGAATAGTCTGAAAATATTTTCTCCCATTCTGTAGGTTATCTCTTCACTCTGTTGATTGTTTCCTTTGCCATACAGAAACTTTTCAGCTTGATGTAATCCCATTTGTCTAATTTTGCTTCTGTTGCCTGTGCTTTTGAGGTCTTACCCAAAAAGTCTTTGCCCACATCAATATCCTGTAGCATTTCTTCAATGTTTTCTTTTATTGGTTTTATAGTTTCAAGTCTTACATTTAAGTCATTAATCCATTTTTGAGTTGATTTTTGTGTATGGTTATAGATCGGGATCTAGTATTCTTCTGCATATGGCTATCCAGTTTTCCAAGCACCATTTATTAAAGAGACTGTCCTTTTCCCAATGTATGTCCATGACGCCATTGTTGAAAATGAGCTGGCTGTAAGGGTATGGATGTATTTCTGTGTTCTCTAGTTTGTTCCATTGGTCTTCGTGTCTGTTTTCATGCCATTACCATTCTTTTTGATTATTGTACTCAGGATTTTCTAAATGGTTCTTGTAGTACACCTTGCACCACTCTGACCCTTTAATTTTTTCTGACTTATCATTTTTGCTATCTCATAAATGAGGCCCAACACGCCAGATGTTATTTCGAATTATGACTGAGTAATGACTCTTCACTAGCACTATTCCCTGTAGGAAATATTTTTGCGTTAATCTCAACTTCACCTTGTTCTGGATTCTTAGATATACTTTCCTTCAAGTCAGGTTTGATCTTTGGTCTTTTCTGGCATTGATATTAAGTTCTCTGATATTTGAAACTGAAATATTAGTTTTCTCCACACAAAACTCAGGCACAGGTTCTTCCATTCTGTTCTAACTGTTCCCAGTTTTTAAAGACATATTCTAACATCCTCACAACCTTCAACCTTGTGCAAACCCAGTTCCCATTCCAGATCTAAGAAAGAGTCACACAAAAACAGCTTCTCTGTTCTAACCTTGTTAGTAGAATGAAAACATATTTTATGAGGTTTGAAAAACTGACATCTTATTTTTGCAAGGTACCCTAGAAAGTTCCCCGTTGGGAGTTCAGTAAATTTGAAATTTACAAAATCCATTCATTCAAAATATGTCTTATGCCAAAATATTATGAGAAGATGGTTCCCAAGAGTGATTGATCTGATTTGAAGACTCAAGTGGCGAAGGTTTCTGGGAAGAGAGTAGGGAAAGGCCATTTCTCTCAGCTGAATCATGGACACTAGGGATTGGCTGAGAACATTTGAGTAGAGTGAGGCAATTCCTATGGAATGAGCCTTGGCCAGAAAACACACTGGTATTGGACAGAGGGAGTACAATATCCGTGCCTTCAACTTTGTTGGAGCAAAATCTTAATTAGCCTGATTCTCTCTCTTTGGTTTCACTGTCTTCTAGATTTGCAAGGAAAGGCATTGTAATATGAACACCTGAAAGCCGCCTTTCTCCTTAGGGTTGAGGGCACCTTCTGTTGTACAGCAGAAACTATTAATTCACACTTATTCTCATAAAAGCACTGTATTTTTCTAGTTTAAAAAATAATACATACCCATTCTAGAAGTTGGGAACTTCAAAAGTATAAAGAAGAAAATTACAATACCCAAAGTCGATAAAATAATTATTAAATCTTGGTATATTTCTTTTCGATCATTTCTTTATGTATCTTTTCACCTATTTATAATCATGCTATTCTGCTTTTTATTACTTAAAATGCAACACAAATGTTTTTGATTCATTTTTAAATGCTTTTAAAGTATATTGTGGATATATTGCATGTCTTTATTATTTTGCTTATATAAATAAACCACAATTTACTTAATCATCTCCCTGTGTTACCCACAGTGGTTGTGATTGTTTGCAATTATGTTTTATTTTGTCTCCCTTATATAATAGAAACTAAGTGTAACTTCAAAAACTAAAGGTAGATTCTCCCATCCTGTGAGGTCATTAACTTGGAGTGAAAATTATACAGGAAGGACTGAGACAACAAAAGTTTGCCTGTCCATGATAAAGTTCAAAGTTGGGCAATGATCTGCTTAGCTATTAAATCAAGCATCTGTTGTCAAGCTCAATTGTAAACAAATCACATAGAAAATTATCTTTCTTTAAATGTTTTGCCGAGAGGATATTTGGAAATTGGAGTGGTTTAGTATCTGAAGGTAACTCTAATTTTCATTTTTAGTCTCTATGTTGAATGCTGTGTAATGTTTCTTATGAAATTTCATTAGATGGGAACTCTGATACTCTTCATTTATGCGTATTCATGTTTTTATTTAAAATACTCTTAACAAATGATTCTTTTATTTTTACGATATAAATCCCATCCAATATTTATAGAGTAAAAAAAGTGGGCATTTGTGTATTTTGTGTTCAACATATTGTTCATATTGAATTCTCCATAGACAGCAATAAGAAAACAATACCAACCCATCAATATTAAATACTGCATCTTAATTACAAATGAGTTGTAATTGGATTCAATTGCAAATGGGTTTTTTTGGTCACAGCACAATTAAAACTTACAGATTTTTTCATTAGAAAATAAAATCAGCTGCTTAGTTCTAAAAATGTATGATGACAAGAGCAAGGACATTTTTTTTTCTGCTAGTTTTGCTTATTGGAGGCCATAATACTCTGGCTTTCAGTACTCAATGCAAGATATCATAAAAGAACAGCATTATAAACTACTTTAGACATTAGTTGCCAAAGAACCCAAGATGTCTTCATTTTGAATATTTCCCGGACCCATAAACATTTAGATTAAATCTAGAACAGATTTTTGTGGTGGTTCATGCTGGCCTCAGGCCACTCTTCCCACTGGGCTTCTTGTTTTGCTGGGGACAGGAAATATTAAACCAGTTTACTGCCTTTATATTCACTTTCACAAAACAAAACAAAAAAACAAACAAGACTTCAAAATCAAACTGGAATCCGCTTCTCAAAAATTCTGGTTGAAGCCTAACTTGAAAGACATACAACAGGGAGAGAGACTAGAGTTTGGCAAAGGTGAGGCAGAAATTTCTTTGCTTCTGGTAAGAAAAAGCCTCATTTCACTCTCTGGAGAGGTCTTGTCTAGACACTGATAATACTGTCCTGATTGATGAACTAGTTAGAAATATTTCTGGGAGGCATTTTGCCAGGTCGTGGATGACCAAGATATTTGGCTAAGCTAAGGGACTAAAATTAAGGCTATCATTTTCATTCAAAGCACTATAGTTACATGTATATCTCTAGGCTAGTGTTTATTAATTTAGCTTTCTGTAGTTTTGTGTCTCCTTTCTTGTCCTTTAAATTCTGTCTTCTAGTTGGTACCAATCTTACTGAAACTGTTCTGGAAAATTGAGGAGGAGGGAATCCTCCTTTACTCACTCTATGAAGCCAGTATCACCCTGATATCAAAGCTAGGCAAAGACATAACAAAAAAGAAAACTACAGGCCAATATCCTGGATAAACATAGATGCAGAAATTCTCAAGAAAAAAAATACTACCAGACTGAATTCAACAGCACATCAAAAAGATAATATACCATGATAAAGTGGATTTTATTCCAGGGATGCAAGAATGGTTCACCATATGCAAGTCAATAAATGTTATTCATCACATAAGCAGAATTAAACACAAAATCCATATGGTCATTTTAAAAGACACACAAAAAAGCATTAAATAAAATTCAGCATTCCTTTATGATAAAAACCCTCAACAAACTGAGCATACAAACAACATGCTTCAACATAATAAAAGTCATATATGATAGGCCCACAGCAAACATTGTACTGAATGGAGAAGAGTTCAAAGCATTCCCTTTAAGAATTGGAACAAAATGAAGATATTCATTTTCACCACTCCTATTCAACATAGTACTGGAAGTCCTACTTAGAGCAATCAGGCAAGAGAAAGAAATAAAAGGCCTCCACACTGGAAAAGAGTAAGTCAAATTATCTCTGCTCACTAGTGATATGATCTTATACATGGAAAGCCCTAAAGTGTCCTAGATTTGACAAATGACTTCAGTAAAATTTCAGAATACAAAATCAATGTACAAAAATTGATAGCATTTCTATATACTAATAACAATCAAGCAAAACCCAAATCAAGAACTCAATCCCATTTACAATAGCTACAAATATAAAATAAAATAACTAGAAACACATTTAACTAAGGAGGTGAAAGATCTCTACAAGGAAAACTATAAAACACTGCTGAAAGAAATCATAGATGATGAACACAAATGAAAAAACATCCCATGCTAATGAATTGAAGAATGAATATTGTTAAAATGACCATACTGCCAAAGCAATCTAGAGATTCAGTGAAAGTCCTATCAAATTACCAATGTCAGTCTCCACAGAATTAGAAAAAAAACAATTCTGATGTTCATACGGAACCAAAAAAGAGCCCGAATAGCCAAAGTAATTCTAAGCAAAAAGAAAAAGCTAGAGGCATCACATTACCTGACTTCATATTATACTACAAGGCTACAGTAACCAAAACAGCATGGTACTGGTGTGAAAACTGACACACAGATCAATGAACACAATAGAGAACCCACAAATAAAGCCATGTATCTACAGCCAAGTGATCTTTAATGAAGTTAACAAAAACATACACTGGGGAAAGGACACCCTCTGTAGTAAATGGTGTGGGAAAATTGGATAGCCATATGCAGAAGAATTAAACTGGACCCCTGTCTCTCACTATATACAAAAGTTAACTAAAGATTAATTAAAAACTTAGAGGGAAGACCTGAAATTAAAAAAAAATCCTAGAAGAAAACCTAGAAAAAACTCTTCTGGGCATTGGTCTAGGCAAAGAATTTATGACTAAGTTCTCAAAAACAATTACAACAAAAACAAAAATAGATAAATAGGATTTAATTAAAAAGATTCTGCACAGCAAAATAAACAATCAACAGAGTAAATAGAAAACCTACACATGGGAGAAAATATTTGTGAACTATGCATCTGACAAGAGCTAATATCCAGAACTTATAAGGAACTCAATTAGCTTAACAATAACAACAACAACCAAATAATCCAATTAAAAAGCGGACAAAAAGCATGAATAGACATTTTTCAAAAGAAGGCATATAAGCGGCCAACAAAAATATGAAAACATGCTCAAAATCAGAGAAATGCAAATTAAAACTACAATGAGGTACCATCTTACACCAGTCAGAGTGTCTGTTATAAAAAAGTCGAAAAACAACAGATGTTAGCAAGGATGTGGAGAGAAGGGAATGCTTATATGTTGTTGGTGGGAATGTAAATTAGTACAACCTCTATGGAAAACAGTATGGAGATTTCTCAAAGAACTAAAAATAGAATCACTATTTGATCCAGCAATCCCACTACTGGGATTCTTTTGGATCCCAAAAAGAAATCATTATGTTGGCGAGGCACGGTGGCTCATGCCTGTAATCTCAGCACTTTGGGAGACCGTGGCAGGCAAATTACTTGAGGTCAGGAGTTCAAGATCAGCCTGGTCAACATGATGAAACCCTATCTGTACTAAAAATACAAAAGTTTGCCAGGTGTGGTGGCGGGAGCCTGTAATTCCAGCTACTCAGGAGGCTGAGGCAGGATAATTGCTTGAACCTGGAAGGCAGAGGTTGCAGTCAGCCGAGATCATGCCACTGAACTCCAGCCTGGGTGACAGAGCGAGACTCCATCTCAAAAAAAAAAAAAAAAAGAAAAAAAAGGAAATCATTATATAGAAAAGTACCTGCACTTTTATGTTTATCACAGCACTATTCACAATAGCAAAGTCATATTTATATATATACACTCAGCCATAGAAAAGTATATACATATATACGTATATATAAGTATACATATATACGTATATATAAGTATACATATATACGTATATATGTATATATATATACACACTCTCTGTCTATCTATCTATCTATCTATCTATCTATCTATCTATCTATCTATAGCACTCCACCATAGAAAAGGATAAAATCATATCCTTTACAGCAACAGAACTGGAGGCGATTATTTTAGGTGAAATAACCCAGAAACAGACAGCCAAATAATATATGTTGTCACTTATAAGTAGGAGCTAAATAATGGGTGCACATAAACATACAAGGGGGAGAAATTAGACACTGAAGACTCCAAAAGGTGGGAAGATGAGAGAGAGACAAGAATTAAAAAATTACATCTTGGGTACAATGTTTGCTGTTAAGAGGATGGATACACTAAAAGCCCAGACTTCACCACTAACCAATATACATGTGTGAGAAAATTGCACTTGTACTCCCTAAATCTATTTTTTTAAAAAAAGCATTCTTATGTTCTCCTCAGTAGAATTCAAACACTGAGAAGAGATACCTCTTGAGCTATGTAAAATGTTAAATAAACTTCCTTAGACCATGAGTGTCAAGGACTCAAAAGGAAAATGTTTGTGTGTGTGTGTACATATGTACACCCATGTGTAGATTCTCTGCCTGATTCCTTTTTAAGGAAGAATGAAAATGACAAAAGGGGGAACTCTGCCGCTGTTTCAACTATTTTTTTCCCACTATTTTAACTGTAAAATCAGCATTTTATTAAATCTTGCTTAAATGGAAATGATGAGATTCTAATATTGAATGTGAAATGAGATGAAGATCTGCTCTGGGAGTTGAGTATTATAAAAAGTGAATTTTCAGGACTCTAGGCCAAGTTTTTGTTCTGCTTTTAAAAAAATAATCTTCAAATAAAAAACTTTTCTTAGTTTTAAAAATAGCATTATGATATTTAAGAATACTTAGTTCTTCAGTGGTGTGTTTGAAGCAAGGTCTCAAAAGCTTTAGAAGAAACTGGTGGATATCTTATTGAACTCTGAAAAGAGGAAATATTATAATCTTTTAAAAAGAAGAGAATTTTTTTTAATCCTTTACCAAAGAAAGATGATATTCTCAGTTGTAAATGAGTATAGATTTTATTTCTAAGTAGAATACTCCTCTCCTCCCATTCCTTTCTTTTCCCCTTGCCTTTCCCAGGCCTACCTTCCAACTGAACCCATTAATGAAAGAAAGGCCAAGGCTTGGGGTTGTCTAAAAAAAATTATCAGGGGCATCATTCATTCACTCTCAATACTCTGTTACAAGTCTTGAAACTCTTGTGCCTGGTTACCAGCAAAAATCCCATTCCCGCTGGAGAGAAATCTGTCCTGTTGCATCTATGAGAGCAGTGTTTTTTAGACCAAGTTTGAATGCATTCTAATTAAGTGATTTTTAGTAACTGTGGACTTTAAAATAAAAGTGACCATTGACATTATACTTGGTGGTCAAGTCATATGGTTTCCTGTAGCTGGAGAAAATCTAATTCTGGGCACTAAATACATCTACAACTCTTTTGCACATAGAACTGTCATTGGCTTACCATCTCTAGGGAAAGCATTTAGGGATTTTATATTTTCAAGCAAAGAATTAATTTATACTGATTTCAGCCCAGTTTTGGTTGGTTCTCTTTGGCCAGCAACTATTGGTATACGGTTTGTGATGGTAGGTTAGAGACCCAAAAGCAGTTTGTTGCTATGGAACTTAAGGAAATATCATAGCTGGTTTAGATGATGAACAACTTAGCAAGACACAATGTATCATATTGGTATAGGAGAGATCTGGTTAAAGTTCGTAACGCAGCTAGACAAGAGGAGATTCTAGCTATGGCTGAGCCACATTGCTTTGATTATTATTGAAGAGACAGACTAGAAAATTTGGGGTCTGATGTTAATGATATTTGATTTAGATGTGTAATAGGTGCCGATTTCAAAAATGGACACATCTAATAACTTTCTTTGTCTCTTGGTCCATCCAAAATGGATGAATGTAATAATAAAATCATTGCAGGGGAGAAAAACTAAGTGATTAAAATAATCTAAGGAGAATCAATAAAATAATTTACATTAATCCCAATTTAAATTGCATTAATCTTCCTCTTAGCCATTCCATCTTATGATAAGAAGACACTACCTTTTGAAAAGGACATGAGCTAATGAGCTGGAATGGCCCCTTGGTGAATACATCTACTGAAACTTATTCTCTACACTCATCTGCCACATGGTATCTGTTGCTACACTGGCAATAAATCCCCGGGGCTAGAGGATGAAAAACTCAGGGGGGTCTGGCAAAGTCTGGAATCAGAAATAGACCATCTGCCTCATGGAGAAATTGACAGGAATCTCAGAACAGATGCATGCACCTCTTCACCATGAGGCAGATGGATAAGGAGAGCAAATAGGACCCAAAGCTGATTCTGGGAGACAAATAAGTAAAAGGCATGGGAGAAGCCTGGTTCTGAGGATCAAGCACAAATTCATCAGTCCAAGCTTCAAAGCCTTTCATAGGATGGCTCCACTCTGGCTTTTTACTCCTATCCTTCACTACTCTCCCCAAACATCATTCCAGCCAGAATTACTGATTTAGCATCATCCAGACATGACTTTTATATCCATGACATCTCTGCCTCTTTTTTGGCAATGCATATCCTACCCGTCCTTAAAGGCTCTTTTCTCTGTGAAATCTTCCCTTACACAGCTCATATGGTCTCTTTCCTTCATTAATGTTCAGCATATATTGTGTATGCCTCTCATTTTACAATGACATTGAATTGTGCTTGGGATAAAAGTTTAGTTTTTTTTTTTTTTTTAACTGTTGAACTGTAAGATGTTATCTAACTAAACCCTATTTCTCTAATTCATCCTGAGTAAAACCACATGGCCATACACCAGCTACATTTGGTTTCTAGAGGTATGGAACATGTTATGTTTCTTTCCACCTCATAACTTTGGCACAAGACTCTACTTGAGTATCAAGGAGACAAAAGATCATTAGAATAATGTGATGGAGGAGACAGAAAGAGGTCAGGGAAAGCTGCATCTCAGGCAAAGCTCATAGCAACAGTGACTTAGGGATAAAGAAGATGTGGGAAGAGTACTTTTGGGGGCAATAAGCAGAAGACATGGTGGAGAGCCAAGAGTTTCCAGGTGCTAAAGGGAGAGCAGTTAGTTAAGGTTTTGCTAATTGATAATTGACTTCCTTAATCCTGATGATCAGGCGTAGCATTTGCTTGAAGACAAACAGCTGGAAGCAACAAGGTAGAAAGGGAGAGGGAACCATATTGATTGTGATGGGCCTGGGATACGTTTTGTTTCCTGGTATTCAAAATGAAGGTGCGCAGGTTTCCTTCAGTGTCTATTTTCTCGAGTTATTGTATTCTGTAGCTGAGGAATATACCTAATATAAGTGGAAAAACACAATCATACCCAAGAAAGGTTAAGAAAGCCAGAATTAAAACCTGGGGCTTTCCCAGCTTTGGCAACATAATGAAATCCTGTCTCTATCAAAAAAAAAAAAAAATTAGCTGGGTATGGTGGGGCGTGCCTATAGTCCCAGCTACTTGGGAGGCTGAAGTGGGAGTATTACCTGAGCCCTGGAGTTCAAGGCTGCAGTGAGCCATGATCATGCCACTGCACTCCAACCTGGACAACGGGTCAAGACTCTGTCTCTAAAAAGAAAATAAATAAATTAAATAAAATAATAATAAAAAAACCTAATAAAAAAATTCTATGTATTTTATTCAGAGACTCAATATCATTCAGTAGAAGCTTAACTAGAAACAAGATTAGTATATGCCAAGTGGTTAGACCCTAGTTTCTCATTTTAAAATGAGTATCTCCTAGAATTGACAGCATGTGTGTATATATATATACACACACACACAGACACACACACATATATCTTGAACACATTAATTATTAACTTCTCAAGTAATATTTGTTGACTGTATGTATAACCATATGCTATCAGGTTTCACCAGCCTGTGGATAGGAATAAGATTGCATTGGGATTTATACTACCTTGCACTGGAATTTTAGTCAGTGTCTCAACATTATTCTGTTGCTTTTGTGAGATCATGGCACTCTCCACATTTCCCCCAACTCCACAAGTTTCTGTGGTCCCAGAGGTGTTTCACTTATGTTTCTATATGAGGAAAAGCCTGCTGGGCATGGCTGCTCTAGTCAGATGTGAGCTGAACCCCTCTGACACCTGCTGTCATGTTCTCTAGAGTTCTGTGTCCTCAGTTTGGAAAAATAACCTGGAGAAATTATAAAATAACATGAAGAAATAGAAGCCTAAGGTGTCCTCAAGTCAGCTGCCTAATCTCAGGTTAACCTTAATTCATACTCCTGTTCTATATGTTTACCATTAGATTTCAAAGAAATAAAAAATTTGAATAGAGAACAAAACTTTCTTGGAACACCCAATTTGAAATTTTTGTGTGTGACACACCTCAGAAAGTATGTCCACCGCCTTTGCAGCTCTGTTTTGAGCATTTCTAGTCATCCAAAGCCTCCATTAATAGGACATATGTTCCATGAAAAATTATATGTAAACTTCAGAATAACAGAATTATGGGGTCCATCCCATTCTTCACCACTGATTTTGTAACATTACTGTTACAAAGATTACATCATATGTTAATAACATCTTAAAATATGAACAAAGTAAGAGTAATAGGAATCTAAACAATGTATCTGACTCTATTATTTCTGATCAAGTGATCTGTAAGAGTAAGGATATTTCTGTCACTTCTGTCAATGAAAAGAGAAAGCTCTTGGTTATGTGCCATACTCTTGCATCATCTCAATTCCCCAGAATGGACTAAATCAATTGAAAGATAAACTCACTGTAGTCAGGCATATGCTGACATGTTGGCCCCTTCACAAAAGCTCATGGACAGATTTCCTCTAGACCCAAACAAACTATGTAAAGAGTCTGTTTTGATTCTTGTTAGCTTTGCACTCTCTCAGCAAGCTGCTAAGAAAATTCAAATATGGCTACTCTTTTGGAAAGAAATGGCATTCCAGGATCTTTCAGGGTTTTTTTTTTTTTTAATATAAGACAAAGTTATTTTTACAGAACAGTGCTACTCTACAAAGCATTCTTGGAGCAGCATAACAGTTCTAGTATATCAGTTAACTTGGAATTTGGGTTTAATGTATAGTTTGAGAGCCTTACATGAATGAAAGATTTATGTATACCTTGTGCCTTGCTGTCATGATGATGCTTGGCTCACTATCTGTTTCTGAGGAGCCATATCCAATCACCAATAATGTCGCCCATGCGGCTTGAGCCTCACAATATTCCCAAAACCTAAAATTCTCCCCGGCGATTAAAAATTAGAAATGCGCTGTTAATGCCTATTTGTTCAATGAAATAATTAAACAAAATATGCGTGTTTTGAAAAGCTAAAGGACAAATTAAATAATTTCAAGCCTCCCATTGTTCATTTGAAAACATATTTACATATTCCAGCCTTGGCAAAGGGAACTATCTGATAGAACTGCATATGACTATTTTATGAAATACTTTAAAAAAAATTTTTTTTTAAATTTAATCTCAGTAAACCTTACATAGGTTTAATGAGATAATGTAATACCTACATATGTAGGTATTAGCTTCCCCATCAGTACAACTGGGACAATAAGACTTAGGGTAAATAATGTTTTAAAAAATATATGATAGGTAAGCTGCAGAACAAAGAATCAGCATGTTTCCTATATTTGAGTTTGCTTCCCCAAAATTCTATAACTTTTTCTAGGTGAAGGCACTGAGGTTAAGGAAAGTGGAAGGTTATATACTCTGGGCCCTCATATAAGGGTTTAGACATATACTCTGCTCTACTTTAGTGAAAGTGTTGGCTACAGATACTCTTGCCTTAATGAGCCTGTAAGGTCAGAACATAGCCATTGGCAGAAGACTTTGTGCCAGGCATAATAATATAAAAAATCAAGGCCTGAATTTTGTCTGGACCCATTTCACATTTCAAGTTGTGAAACTGTGAAATAATCCAGAATCTTTAGAGAGTGTACAGAAACATCATTCATTATTACTCTCACTCTCTGGGGGCTTTTACTTAACAAACATGTTTCAAAGTGACTTTTTTTAACTTTAAGAAGTAGGAAAAAAGAAATACCCAACAACAACCTTGCACTTATTATGATACCTGCTTAGAAAGATCTCAGTTTTAGAACAAATTAATAAGCTTGTATACTATCTTAGTTTTCCCATCATGATTCCAGCATAGAAAAATAATGCAATAGCAGAGAAACTCCAATTGTAGAATATACGTAAATCTGAGGACTATAAATTATTCTAGTACTGACTAGAACAAATATATTTCTGGAAAAGAGTGGTGGTTTTCTTAAAACAGACAGACAAACAAAAGAAAAAAAGCACCAAAAAAGATGGAGATAATTTTTCTGAGGCTGAGCAGCAAACTACCTATAGAACTATTGAGTTCTGAGTACTGGACTTTGACTTCCTCAGTGGGCAATATTCCCTTGATGATCATCCTGAAAGATATTATGGTTGATATGTGGAGTACTTTTGGAATAAAATGTTCTATTTCTTCTTCAAGATACTTTTTTAAAAAAGTAATAGAGGCAGGGTCTCACTATGTTGCCCAGTGTGGTCTCCAGCTCCAAGGTAAAGCAGTCCCCCAATCTCTGCCTCCCAAAGTGCTGAGATTACAGGCATGAGGCACAGTGTCTGATCTCCACGATACTTTTTAATTGTAGTAGTCTGTTCTCACAATGCTATAAAGAACTGCCCGAGACTGGGTAATTTATAAAGGAAAGAGGTTTAATTGACTCACAGCTCCACAGGGCTGGGGAGGCCTCAGGAAACTTACAATCATGGCAAAGGGGAAGCAAACATGTCCTTCTTCACATGGAAGCAGGAGAGAGAAGTGCCAAGCAAAGGGGGAAAAGCCCCTTATAAAACCATCAGATCTTGTGAGAACTCACTCACTCACTATCATGAGAGCAGCATGTGGGTAACCACACCCATGATTCAATTACCTCCCACCAGGTCTCTCCCATGACACGTGGGGATTATGGGAACTACAATTCAAGATGAGATTTGGGTGGGGACACAGCCAAATCACATGATTCCACCCTGGGCCCTCCCAAATCTCACTTCCTCACATTTCAAAATACAATCATGCCTTTCCAACAGTTCCCAAAAGTCTTGGCTTATTCCAGCATTAACCCAAAAGTCCAAGTTCAAAGTCTCATCTGAGACAAGGCAAGTCCCTTCCACCTATGAGCATGTAAATCAAAAGCAAGTTAGTTACTTCCTGGTTACAATGGGGGCACAGGCACTGAGTAAATATACTCATTCCAAATGTGAGAAATTGGTAGAAACAAAGGGGATACAGGCTCCATGAAAGTCCGAAATCCAATAGGGCAGTCATTAAACCTTAAAGTTTCAAAATAATCTCCTTTGACTACATGTCTCAATTGCAGGTCATGCTGATGCAAAAGGTGGGCTCCTATGGCCTTGGGCAGCTCCACTCCTGTGGCTTTGCAGGGTATAGCCCTCACCTCCTGGCTACTTTCACAGGCTGGCATTGCGTGTCTGTGGCTTTACCAGGCTCATGGTGCAAGCTGCCGGTGGATCTACCATTCTGGGGTCTGGAGAATGGTGACCCTCTTCTCACAGCTCCACTAGGCTCTGTGTGGGGGCTTCAAACACATGTCTTCTCTCCTCACTGCCCTAACAGAGGTTCTCCTTGAGGACCCTACCCCTGCCTGAACATCCAAGCATTTCCATACATCCTCTGAAATCTAGGCGGAGGTTCCCAAACTTCAATTCTTGTCTTCTGCACACCTGCAGGAGCAACACCACATGAAAGCTGCCAAGGCTGTGGGCTTGCACCTTCTGAAGCAATGGTCTAAACTGTACCTTGGCCCATTTTAGTCATGGCTGGAGTGGCTGGGGTGCAAGGCACCAAGTCCTGAGGTTGCACACAGCAGGGGGGTCCTGGGCCGGGTCCACTAAAGCATTTTTCCCTTCTAGGCCTCCATGCCTGTGATGGGAGGGGCTGCTGTGAAGGTCTTTGACATGTCCTGGAGGCATGTTCCTCCTTGTCTTGGTGATTAATATTTGGCTCCTCATTACTTATGCAAATTCCTGCAGCCGCTTGAATTTCTTCCCAGAAAATGGGTTTTTCTTTTCCATTGCATTGTCAGTCTACAAATTTTTCAAACTCCTATGCTCTGCTTCCTCTTGAACACTTTGACACTTAGAAATTTCTTCTGCCAAACACCCTAAGTCATCTCCCTCAAGTTCAAACTTCCACAGATCTCTCAGGCAGGGACAAAATGCTGCCAGGGTCTTTGCTAAAGCATTGCAAGAGTCACCTTTATTCCAGTTACCAGTAAGTTTCTTATCTCCATCTGCACTCACCTCAACCTGGACTTCATTGTCCATATCACTATCAGCCTTTTTGTCAAAACCATTCATCAAGTCTCTAGGAAGTTCCAAACTTTCCCACATCTTCCTGTCTTCTGAGCCCTCCAAGTTTCTAGGAAGTTCCAAAGTTTCCCACAGTTTACTGTCTTCTTCTGAGCCCTCCAGACTGTTCCAGCCTCTGCCTGTTATCCAGTTCCAAAGTTGCTTCTAATTTTTGGGTATCTTTATAGTAGCGCCCCACACCCTTGATACAAAATCACTGTATTAGTTCATTCTCACACTGCTATAAAGAATTCCCCGAGATTGGGTAATTTATAAAGGAAAGAAGTTTAATTGATTGACAGTTCCGCAGGGCTGGGGGAGGAGGGTGGCTCAAAACATTTACAATTATGGTGGAAAGGGAAGCAAACATGTCCTTTTTCACATGGTGGCAGGAGAGAGAAGTGCCAAACAAAGAGGGAAAAGCCCCTTATGAAACCATTAGCTCTCATGAAAACTCACTCATAATCATAAGAACAACATGGGGGCAGCCACCCCCCCGATTCAATTACCTCCAACTGAATCCCTCCCAGGACATGTTGGGATTATGGGAACTACAATTCAGGATGATATTTGTGAGGGGACACAGCCAAACCATATCATCAATCATATAGATGACTGTCATTACATGCACCAATGGAGGAAATTCAAAGAATAGAATGGATAATTTAAGGCTGTCAATAATTTAGATGTAACTTCTCCTTAGCATTGGAGTCTAAATTAACACTTTTAATTTGAATCATGGAATTTATAATATTTCAAGCAAAATTCTAAAGCTTTATAAGTACCAGCATTGGTAACTTTCCAATTATGGCATACTACCCAAAACTGTTTGGAAATCAACTTCCCAGAAAATAAATCTCTGTTCCTTATTCCTTCTTACATCAGTTCAACAAGGATGTGCTGGATGTCCACTCTACACTATCATCTCTCCCACACACTGAGAGAATTTTATGACCATAACAAGCTTTAATTTCAAGGAGTCAAATGTTAGCTCATAATTAAAGCACCCTGATTTAATACACATCTGTTTTCCCCTCCATCCTGAATAATCTTGCTTTACAAACTGGATTTGAGGCTAAACTTTCTCATCCAGTATTCTCTGCTTCAAATTCATCCTTCTAGTGAGGAAGTCTGCCTGGCACTCTCTTCTTACCTTTACCCAGATAACTCCTAATTATCCTATAGCTCTCCAACTAACTTCTAATTATCCTATAGCTCTGCGGCTAACTCTTAATTATACTACAGCTCTTGATTTATATAAACTTCTTCCAGGAAGCCTTTCTTGATGCCCCAAGGCAGGGTTAGGAACACCTCTTAGGGGTTTACATAATTGCCTTTTTACTGGATATAACTTAGATTATCTTGCCTCCAGAGTCCAAATCTTGTTGACGTTTATGCTTACATTGTGCCTAAAGATGTTTAATAAGTGTTTGCTAAATGAAAGGATAAATAATTAATGGACACCCAATTATTAAGTAAAATAGCACAGTCAGCAATACAAATCTCTAAGGGGAAAAGGATCCTGTGAAATAGTAACTCAGTCAAATAGTTTTCGTGAAGAAGAAAACAGAGAGAAAATATATCTGGCTCCATAGTTAGAAGGACACTGTGCTTGACTTCAACATTTGCTCTATGGGATGTCAATCCAGGCCACCTGGAATGTGTAGCGTTTTCTGGTTTTATTCCTGCCTATGAGATGGTGATTATTACACAATTGATTTTTAAAAATATTTATGGATTCTATTCCAGGAGTCTAGGAGATATCTTTGCAGCATTCTAGAGTTTCAAGGCAAACTGTAGATATGATTACTTGAGATGCTATGAACATTTTTCCAAATCATTTTGTCTTGAATAAAATTAATCTTTTGCTCAACAGTCAATTAGAAAAAATCAAAGACTCAAAAAAAATCTCAATCTTGGTGTGAGGGCTTCTTCACCTGTTTCTCTCCTCCCACAACCCCAGAAGAGATGTCATCTTCAGCTTTGTTTTTAAAGGTTTATGTGCATGAAAATAGGTTGGGGACAAATGCATCGTCATCTGGTAATGACCTGATGTTTCTTCACTCCCATAAGGTAGTTAGGCATCTGCCTGCTTGGCTCCTTTTCTTCCTCTACTCTCCCAAGAGAAGTTTTTCTTTTTCAGCCTTGTACCTAATCTTAGAATACGGAATCAAACAAACATAAAGAGAAAAACAAGGCTGAACAGATTGAAGGAAAAAACGGATTCTTAAGAGCTAAGTCAACATTGCTGGGCTCTCCTTTGTTGTGGAGAATCCAGGTGAAGTGTCAACTCCAGAGGAGTGTGAATAATAAGCCAGAGAAAGTTCCTGCTGTGTGAGAAGGGTGAGGGTGGGGTGAAAGAGGCAGGAAAGCTGGGGAGGCTGGATGCCAGGAAGATGTTTGGAGGACTCCAATGAGAGATGGTAGGTATGAAAGAGATATTGGAGGAGAAATGTCAAAGGGGATTATAAATGGGGATACCCTAAAGTTATGTACACATGTGCCTTTTTCTAGGGAGAATATCTGTATCTTTCATAACCTTTTAAAAGGCTCTAATGATCCAAAAAATATAAAAAGGTATTGATGTATATTGAGTCATATGATTAAATATTCTGGTCTCAAAGATCTATTAATAGGAGCTGTAGCCTGTCCCTAGAAACATTGCAACAAATGGAGAAAGGTTCAGCATATATATGTATATAAAAACACCCATTTGAATAATATAGGATTCGTATGTCTGAACTGTATCATTCACTCTTTTGACCTTCCTTGTAGTAGGGAAGTGGGACAAATTAGAAAACCAGATTAGTGATTACCTACCATGTAATAAGCCTTAAAGAAAGTATGTATAAATAAGCCCACATTTACATGTATGTTGAAATAATGATGGTCCAAAATCCTCATTGCTTTACAAATTTGATCTCCAGTTCTTTCTGGAATTTTTCTCCTCCAATTTTTTCAAAACCTCCAGGGCTTGAGATTGGTGCCTACATAATAATTCTCTGCATTTTCTCTACAGCCAAAGTAGAAGCTGAACTGTAGTCAAAGACTGAGCTGCAACAACACTGACCTTTCTGAAAGCCACATGGAGGTGCCAGAACCTTAAGTGGCCAAAACCTGTTAACCCTGGTTGTAGCATCGAAATCCTCTCTTCTTCTGCTGGCAAGACCCAATGCTGCCTTTTACTGACAGCTCTGTGGAGTGGTTCTTGCGTCTTGGGTTATTTCCTGCCATTGCCATTGCAATGCAAATTTATAAGAGATATTCCAATACTTTCCTCATTCAGTTTTGACAAAATAAAAGGCTGTTTGTTGCTTCTGTTTTTTCATTAAGATGTGTCCCACAGTGAACCTGTCTAGAGTGCAGACAGCTATAGTTTTTTAGTGACACTGCTCTCCAGATCATGCATGTGTGCACACACACACCTTTTTTTCCAAAGGCACATCTGATACTCCAGGGTGACAGAATTACGGGGTTCTCTTTAAGCCACATGATTGGCTCACAGCCTATACTCCTCTACCTCCCTCATCCTGGAGGGCTATTTTTAATTCATTGGTCCCTACTCCTTACCCCATAATGTGTGCTCCTTCTTAGGAGCCCATTACTATTTTCCTGAAATCTCACTTCCATCCAACAACTATTCCATTGGACATGTATTTCTACACATGTGTATCTCCATGGAGTCTTGAGCCATGGCCTGACTCCTGGAGGAATGAGAAGAGAGTATTAAAAACCGCTTCACTTCCAGGTCTTCTGTGTAAATCAGTGGTTGAAAATCAATATTTAACAGAATTAGCTAAAGATCTAAGCTACGATACAAATGGATGTTAGGGAGGGGAGTAGTCTAACTTTACTGTCCAACAGTACTGAAGCCTCAGGCTCTTGATTAAGCAATTTTACAAAAGAAAACCTTCCAAATATGATACCATTTGTTCTTTTGCATTAACAAAAGTATTAGATGTAATTTCATTTTTGGCTTCTCAGTCTGTTTGATTAATTGTCTTTATACTGTTATCATTTTTTATATTTGGCAAATACACCCTTCTCATAATTTTATCTGGATTAATTAAAAATTAATTGAAAATACATTGTTAAATATAATTCTTATTGTCTAATAATTTCAACCAAGGTCTAAATTATTTTTTCTTTAAATAAATTATTTCTATTTTTAGGGAAAAACCTTCAAAACCTTTATTCCTTTTAATACAGAGGACAAAGGGAAAATATAAACAAATCTGTAAGAATTACAAGGTGCTCTAATATCTAATATTTTAATAAACTACTACCAGAAACCTCTATCTCAGAAAAGATATCTTACTAACATGCAAAAACCATTATAATGAATGTCTATTATGGGTTGCTTAGAGGGAGGATGCATTTGAATACTTAAAATATTCAGCGGACTCATAGTAACTGATGTTTTAGGGTTCCACTAAGTGAGTCTGAAATGTTTCAGAGCTCAGTGAAAGTAGCTTTACCTCTCAGGTTTCAGCTTTGTAAAGAATAAGGACTTGTGTAGGCTCCATACACTATTGTTTTGTAGAGGGTCAACTGTGTCCTGGTAGAATTTTCTGAGGCTAATGCATGTGAATCAGCTTCATCTGATCTTCCACGGTAGTTTCAGGGTCTGTGGAGGGTTCACATGATGGATGGACCACTCCATACCTTTAGGAAACCATCCTTACAGGGTTGACAAGAATTGCATGCCAGATATTGGTCAGAAATATAGTTATAATTAAAGATTAATTAGGCTGCACTTTGGCCCACTTTCTTGTTGCTAAAAGTCAGGCAGCACTAGATACTGACCATTTGCATCTCCATTGTTTCTATTGATAGGATTTCTGACATTAGGATTTTAAGGCTGTTTAAGAATTGATTTGCATACCCATGGTTCCTATAGACAGGATCTGTGACATTTTGTTTAAGAGTTGCATGAGATGTTTTTCAGACCCTGAATTCTAACAACCAATTTGAAGACCTTCACAGAGGAACAGGATCAGCATGAAAATACAGCTTCATTTTCCTGTCTTCAGGAAAATGACTTCACCTTGCGCTCTGTGACCAGTCAAGGGTCTCCACACTTTAGCCCACTCCAAAACCCTTAAAAACCCTACCCCTAAACTCCTCAGGGACATGGATTTGAGGTTTTCTCTTATCTCCTCCTTCAGCGACCCTATGATTAAACATTTTTCTCTGCTGCAACCTGGTGTCTCGGCTTTGTGACTTGCTGTGTGCATCAGGCAACGAACCTAATATGCTTACATTTATTCAACTAATATAAGGAAGGCGGCATGGGGAAAATGTTTGTTGGCTTGGTCATCTGCCTTTGTTATTATCTGCACCAGAATTAAGAGACATAGTTTTATGGGAGACAGTGAGTTCTGAAACCGGTTGGGCCCTAGCATCTCTGTTGCTGTTTCTGGGCATGAAACTGAGCCTGGGCTCTGGGAACTCTTAGAGAAGGAAATGGAGGGTGAAGAAGCCCCCTGTGATCCAGGAAGTTGCGAACAGCACATGCTTGTCTTCTAATTTCTTCCTTTCCCTTTTACCCTTTAAGCATTTTTAAAACCTTTGCTTTGTTGTTGTCATTGTTACTGACTAATCAGATATTGAAAAGAGTGTTAGCATAAAAATCATTGATACAATGTGTTATCCTTCCAGAGGCATATGCATTTTAAAAGAAAGTTGGCAGAGAAAGGAAACATGCTTAACACAAAGCAATGCCTTTCAGTCCTCAGTCAGAGAGATATTTTAGTCAGTAGAAAATACTAATGCCCTGCCTACCAAAATAATGCCCTAGACTTGCTTTAAAAAGACAATATTCATAATGTACAGATTACAAAGAAACAAACATCCTCTAACAATATCACTAAGCTCTTATGGTAAATTTCTTTCCTTGAGCTGCCATTTACTAGCTGTGTGTTGTTGAAGAAGACACTTAGTCACCCTGAGCCCCAGTTTCCTGATCTTCAAATGAGAATCATTTTTACCGTACACAGTTATTCTGAGGGTCAAATGAAATTCTGGCTTACAAAGTTTTACATTGCCAAGCAAGGCTTGGTTGTGAGGAATACGAGCATTCGGCAAATGGAAAGGTTGCTATAGGGATTGAGCCATGAAAATTAACATTCTGGGAACAGCAGGACTACTGTACTCTATATTGAGTTTATAACTTATCATTCACAAACTGCCACAATGTGAATTAATTATAGAATTCAGTTGTGTGTTCTTATTTTGGAGATCTGAGTTATGGATTTCTACAGAGTCAATGTGACTATGGTAATTTCCCAAGACAGTCTTCACTGGAGCATGTCATGAATGATGCTGAGAAAGTAGCAGGATTAACCTTGGGCCTGTATCAGTCTCCATCTCTCTAGATCTGTGTAGATTTCAATCATACAGGGGAGCTTGGGACTATCCCCATACACAGATACAATATGGAAGAGTCTGGTAAGGTATTGACTGAGCTACCAGTGATGAGCCTAAATGAGTCACTGGGCCACCGAGGGAAGGGGTGCCTGTGCTTTCCACATCAATATCATTGGTATAGACTTCTTGGATACATATGTTAGATAGTCTCTATTTCTTTAGTTTCAGTGGGATGTTTGGCAGGGCTCTAAGGTGCCCACTTCCTTTCCACCATGTAGACCCTGGATGACCTTTGTTCAAATAGTGCTTTGGGACACATGATTCGGTCTTCACCTATTACCCCAAATATTTCTCAGTGAAAGTTTTATTTTTATATCTCCCCAGTATCATTTTTGCCACGGATGTCCATTCTGGTATATAATAATCATGGTTTTTGTTGCAAGCAACAGAAACCAATTTTGGCTAAGGGATTTTTTGGAAGGATGTCAGTGGGAAGGGTATAGAGCCAGGACTGCCTGGACCCAAAAGTGGCAGATACAGGCAAACACCTGCCACAAAACTGGTGTATTTGAGGATGCCACTGGGAGTTTTATTGCGCTTGGAAAATGAATTAATTTGAAACCATTGTGAGTAATCTCTAATCCCATCCATTTTTGTCTGTCTTTGAAGATGTGAAGTCCTGGCAGGGCATCTGACTGGCTGCACAAAGGCCATATGCTATATGCTAGCAGGACAAGGAAGGGCGGGGGTTTTGGGGTCAGATGAACTAACCTTTAAAATCTGGTCGCACCACTTCCAAGCTTTGTGATGTTGAGCAAGCCCTTAATCTCACAAAATCTCAATTCCCAATCCCATTCAATTATTGTCAGAATTTAATGAGAAAAATCAATTAAAGCTCCTAGTACAAAGCCTAACACATAGTAGGCACTCCATATGTGGAGTTATCACTGTTAGTTCAAAAAGTGAGGTGTTTTCCAGAGACCCACAAGAGTTCCCAAATCCTCATATCAAGAATATTCCCACAGAGACTTGTTTTTCTCCAAATTTTTCTATTAATACCTATCATTAAAATTTTATCTCTTATTGGATGATTGCTTCTCATAATAAAATTAATTACTTTGATCAAAATGGTGAAAAGAAAGCAATGTTGACTTAAAGAGATTTGGCTGGTTATGCAGCATTCACTCACTTGGGCCCATAGACTTTGTGTTTGAAACACAAAGGCCCCAGCCAAATTCCAAATTATTTTACATTAATTACCTTTGGCTTGGAATAAATTATTAATAACCATGTCACTTAAATATGTGAGTCCCGTGAGTATAGTCTGCATTGGGTATAGAAATGTATAAGACAACTTCAAACACTCTAACCTACAGCTACACTGGACAATGACTCTGTCATTTTAAACTCCTTTTAAATTCCGGACTCAGAATTTTTTATGGCTTACCCCTGAATACATTTGAATATTTCTAAATCAAGCTGAATATTCCAAAATATCATGGCAAAAATATGCTGTTTTTTTATTTGATATATGTATATATTGTAAAATTATTACCACAATCAAGTTAGTTAACATACCTATCACCTCACATAGTTAACTTTTGTGTGTGTGTTTGTGGTGAGAATATTTAAGATCTACTCTGTTAGCAAATTTCAAGTAGACAATACAGTGTTGTTTGCTACTACTGTACATTAGAACAGAAATAAGCTATTCTGTTCTATTTCCCCAGAACAGAAATAAGCTATTCTGCTTATACATACATATATATATACATACATATATACACATACATATATACACACACACATACACACACACACACACTATATATATGTAATATATATATATATATATTTTTTTTTTAACCAACAAGGTATAGCTAGTTTGACTGAGTGCTGGAATATTGGATTTCTCAGTAATTCTAAGATAAGAAAATCAAAGCCCATGGGATCAAGGAAAACACACTCTGAGGCTCACAGTTGATACCACTGCTCATCAAATTTGACTTTTTCATTAGTTTTATCCATGACACTTTACAATCCCATGAGATGTCCATCTACTGACATAGCCCCCACTTTTGATGACAAATTTTCTCTTTCCGGGACACTTGTATGAATGGATGATACCAAAAACTGAATTGGGGGTAAATGAGGTAGTATGAAGATAGACTTTAAGAGTATACCATAGTATATAACAGTGGTTTCATTTGCTTTGTTTAACCATTACCTGACTAATCACTCAAAAATAATTTATAGATTATTTACTTTGGGTCAGACAGTGCTTGTTCCACGTAGTAGAAAAAGGTTGTAGTATACAAAGGTTTTGGTCATGCACCTCTATCAGCAAAAATGATTTTTGCCTTCACCCCTAATATATGCTATTTATTTATATATTATAAAAAGTACTATAGTAGCATTATATATATATATATATATATTTCAGTATTGGCAAAAGACAATAAAAAGTAAGGTAAAAATAGATGTTAATGTCAGTTGTTATATTTCTTTTCACATCTGGCCCAATAGGTCATCTTGGCCATCCACTGTGATGCTTGCACTTTATTTTGAAGACTACTGGTCCAAAGAGGTTGGATGGCTCTTGACAAGTAATAAAGGTAGACTTTGGACAATAGCCAGCTTTTCCAAGGGAGGTTATGATCTCAAACAAGGAACAGTCTTAATCTGTGAATGTCTAAACCACATCTGGGTAAGCTTGAAGCAAAGCCAATTTTCCACCCCCAGACTCTCACCAAGTGTTTACACACTGGCTCCACATTGTGCTGAGTGTGAAAGATGGTGGAGTGAGGAGGGGTTTGGTGTAAACATGGACGTGAATACAGAGGTATTAAGGGGAGTTTGGAAGGTAGAACTCCATTTCAAACAAATAAATGGCCACTCTGGTTCAATATTACAACAGGTAGGAGTCATGCTACAAGAGTGCAAAATGACAGAATCCATCATAAATGTTAAAGTCTCTCATGCAATTCAGAGCAAGGAGGATTGGAAGCATGGGTAGGATGTTGAGAAAGGGCCACTGAAATGGGAGAGTTCCCTGGTTGCCCTTGTAGTATGTGCAACAGGGTTGTGGCTTGCCTATTCGGTTGCCGCCACTGCTCAAAGCCCTGATGGGAGGGGGAGCATGCAGGTGGGCAGGTGCAGGAGCCAGGGCAAGCACTTTTAGGCTCCGGCCCCACAGCAGTATCTAGGGGTGGGTGTCTGCAACTCCCAGAACCCAAGTGGGCGCATGTTACAGTGTGCTCTTTTAGCCTTGCCATCGCAGACGGCTTAAGTGTTAACCAGCTCAGTGGACCCTCTGCCTTTTCACAAGGGCAGAGGGCCAGTATGACAGCTTTCTGTATCCCAAGTTCTTACCCAGTGTCCGAGAAGAATCAGGTCACACACGGACTTGAAGGGTGAATGCAGGGTTTTAGTGAGTGGTGGAAGTGGCTCTCAGCAGGACGAATGGGGAACTGGAAGTGGGATGGAGTGGAAACATGATCTTCTTCTGGAGTTTTGGCTGTCCAGTGCCTGAACTCCTCTCTGACTGCCCCCAGCCTGACTCCTCTCGGCGTTCAGACGTTCCTCCTCTTGTCTCTTTCTCTGCTGTGCCATTCTGCCATTTGTCTCCTCGTCTGCTCATCTGCTCTTGTCTCCTTCTGGAGCCTGGGGTTCAGGGTTTATATAGGTACAGGATAGGGGATGTGGCAGGCCAAAAGGCAACTTCCTGGGTGCAAAAACAGGAATGCCTATTCTCACTTAGGACCGTGGGTATCCACGCTTGAGGGTGGGGTCTTTGCCAGGGAACCACTCTCTTCCATCAGGTATTTCCCTGTCTCCCGTCTGTATCACCATGGAGAAAAGCAGGTCTCAGATGCATGCCTGGAGAGGAAGACAGGGCTCCCCTCAATTCCACATGTTAAAGTATCAGGCACAGATGTGGCCACAAGAGGTTCCAAGTTTGAACTGGTTATAAGAGAAGAGATGTATGACAGATTCCCTCCTTCCTCTATCCAAGCTCTGGTCCCCTGACTTCATCATCCGTGTTTCATTAAGAGGCCTTCAACAGGCAAAATAGCTATTTTTGCCTTCAACACAGGGGAGGAGCTGATCTATAAAGTTCCTGACAGTTTCTTGAGTCTTTCCTGGAGCAATATTTCTGTATTTGGGGTTGGGGATATGCCTGTAAATGACCAGATGATGTTTATTGGAAATAGGTGCCATGACATTTGGAAAAGAGGCAAGGATGGACACAGAGCTCTGGGGACTGATCAGCATCTTGCTCCCAGGAAGAAAAAAAATGAGAAAAGTACCACTTTGATTTTGTTTGCCTTATTCTTTTGGTGCATGTTTTCTGTTTCTGATCTACATGTGGACCTCTGTTTTATTATCTACATGACCCCTCCATTTTGATTAATTCAGAGGTCACTGCAGACTGCTTTACTGTATTCAGCTCCCCAAACAGGATTCCATTTGATCAAATCCCAAAACTAAAAGTTGTCCAAACTGATGTTAATCTTTCATTGATATTTGAACTGCCAGATCATAATACCAATTGGTAGAGTCACATTTAAGTTAAAAGAGTAAAATATGTCATAAAATATCCCTGTGGTAATCCTGTTTGTTAGAAAAACTGAATCACCATAGCTAATAGATTAACCATATTAAAACATAGGGTATTTGTTTCACCTGGAAAAAAGAGGGACATAATTAGATATTACATATAATTAAATTATATAATAAATATCAACGCATTAGTGGCCAAATGACATATTGAAAGACGATAGGAGAGAAAGTCAAGAGACCCAAATTTCTGATCTTGTTCTTTATTAAGCTATAAAATGTTTAGTCATTTATAATACAGTTTTCTTGCCTATAAAATTAGATACATGAACTAATACAATTTTCTTGCCTATAAAATCAGATACATGAACTAGAGTGTGAGAAGCTTTTTCAAGCATTAGTATTCTATAATTCTATATTGTAATGGTGTAGCTTATATAGTCTTGATATAAAATATTGTAATTCCCAATTTTCCAGGGGGAGGAAAAACAAATGAGCTGTGGCTCAGCTGAATATTAGTATTCACAAAAGCAGAAATATCTGAAAGCAAGCTCCAATAGTTCCCCCACCACCCCACCCCTGGAATAATAGCAGCTTTCTTTTCCTTGCATCTAGTCTGCTAAACCACCAATTCTATAGTAAGGGTAATTAGAAGGAGATATGTTTGCAAGAGAGTGCTGGGAAACATCCAGAATATGTTTATTCCAAGGAAAAACAGAAACTCATGCAAATTAACAAGACTGTTGACTTTGAAAATAGCATGTTATTAATTCAGAGAGTACGTACTTAGCTTATAATAACTTAATAGTTTCAGAAAAGGGAAGGATGTTGCTTGCTAAGATATATCATTATTTCGGGAGGTATGTTTTCAGAAATGCTCACATTTCAGAAATGCTCACAAGGACGAGTTGAAACGAGTTTACCCATTTGTTTCAGCCCAGAGGGCTGTTTGGCTAAATTCAGAATTCAACAGGTTCTTACATGTTAGCTTAAAAACATTTGTTTGGGTAGGTTTGAAATAACTCTTAAAAGGCCACAGTTTGGGCACCTTATTTTTTTTCTTTCCGGTTAAAGTCAATTGCAGAAGTTCTCTTTTACTCCATTCTCTTGTCCTTTGGTTTTAGACTGCACTTCAAATGGTTATTGGCTCTATGAAAAACCATTAAGTTTTTGGCTTATTCTCAAACATACGAGCCCCAGGTTGGAAATAACTCCTTTGTTTCAGAAAAGTAGATGCTATTGTTTCTAAATGATCCTTTTTCACTAAAGAACAGACTATAAAGAATGTCTTTCTTTTTCCACTGGTAAGTTATATGGAAATACAATCCTAAATTCAGCATTTTAAAAATATGATTTTCAAAGAATTACACATGACATTTTAAGGCCAGCAACAAGTTTAACCTTTAGAACAAATAAAACAACATGGACAATAAGCATGTAATTTCAGAATGGAACACATTGCTTTCTGGCAGCCCTGCTAACAATTGGCTACTGTAGGTTGTGCAATCCTTCCAGTAATATGATTTCTATATATGTTGGGTCTGTTACAGTTAAAGGCTATAATCCGGGAATGTTAGACATTTCTGGTAATTTCTCACTATTATCCATCTTTTTTGGTAACAAAATAAACAATTACTTTAAAAATGCGTATCAATATTTTACAAGTAATCTAGTAGCCTATACCAATGGATTAATATATTTGGAATGATTCAAAAAGAAATGGACAATTTCTTAGGAAAAGCAAGTTAAGAAAAGCAATTTCCTAAGTCATTAACCTTTAAAGAGGAACTAGAATGTGGCACAGGAGGGAGATTGTGAAATCCACAGGTTAACTTAGTTTGGAAATTGTATGCAGACTCCTTAGAGAATGTGTAGGTGGCACTTTGAGAGGCCAAGGCGGGCAGATTGCTTGAGCTCAGGAGTTTAAGACCAGCTTGGGCAAAATGGCAAAACTCCATCTCTACTAAAAATACAAAAAATTAGCTGGGCATGGTAACGTGCACCTGTAGTCCCAGCTACTTGGGGTGTGGGTTGGGGGTGGTACTGAGGCGGGAAGATTGCTTCAGGCAGGGAGTTTGAGACTGCAGTGAACTCTGATCATGCCACTACATTCCAACCTGGGTGATGAAGGGAGACCCTGTCTCAAAAAAATAAACTAATAAATAAAATAAAAATTTCACTTTTGGTGAATTTTTTTTTCACAATTGGAGTACACCGGACCAAGGATAAAATATATTGACATTTTACATTGTAGTGAAAGAAACACCTGATCTGAGCCAAGGTTGAAACAAATCTAAGGTATTACAATGTTCTTTATACATTACAAGTTAATAATACAAAAATTAAATACTTATTATAGGCTATGAACTGTTTACATTATTTACATATTAACATATTTAATACAATACACCCATAAGGTGAGTACTATTAGTACCATATGTTAAAGACACTGGACATGGAGGGGAAGTGACTTGCCCAAGGTCACACAGCTGGACGTGATACTTTTGGATTTGAGCCCAGGCAGGGCTGAGCTCAGGGTCCCAGTACTCAACACAGCCTCTCTTGAGTCACAGAACCTGAAAGGCAAATTAAAACTCATCAAGTCCAGCCATCTACTTTTATAGATGAAGAAACTGAGGCTCAGAGAGCTGAAAAAATGTCCATAAACCATAGCAAGTTAGCCCCAAGCCAGGAAGTAAATCTTGATTTCAAGGATCCCACTTGAGAACTCTCAACTTTGTTTATTTTCTTGGAAAAGCAAAGAAGCTCATAAGGCCTTTAAACATTTATAATTACATTATTCCTTCTCTTCTTCTGTCTAAACAGTCAGTTGAAGAAAAACTAACTGGAATTGTCATTGCCCACTTAGAGAGAGATGGAGTATGTGCCATTAACCAACTGACCCAGGAAGCAGCTGAAGCTCAGCCAAAAAGAAAACTCACACATTTTAAGCAAAGCTCTCCTTTTCTCTAAATTCATTTTCCTTCTAGACTGCATTTCCTGTAAGAAGTTTGCCTTCAACTATTTGTTTTGGACTAAACAGCACAACTTTGTTTTACCCTTTCTCTCTCTACGTTGCTTTGGGAAAATGGAAAAGGACCAGATTACTGAGCTCCTGGAATAGTGTCTTCCTCATGGTGCTGTCATAACCTTTTTTTTTCTTGCTTGAGGAAATCGTTTCCATCAAGAGGGGGCAAAGGTAGGAAGAAAAAGTAAAACATCTTTTATGCTTTCATGAAAGCCTTGAAATAGAATGTTAAAACTACTGGGTAACAGCAAAGTACTAACATGCTTCACGCTTTTGGATTCTGTGATAAGCGGGAAGGCTGATGTTCATGTGCACAGTATACTCCCCTGAAATTCACAAGCATTTTATGGAAAATTGAAATATCATGAATAAATTGCAATCACCACAAGTATGAAAAGTTGTTTATTACAGGCTACAGCACAGATAAAATGAGCTTTGATATTGTGTGTGCCCCATTTCTGTAGATGTAACCTCCTTGCTTCCCTCCCACTGAAGTGAACATATTGAAATGCAAATGCTTGAGAGTCATGTTATTATAGAGTGACCATGCTGACATGCTGACCTCAAACTTCCAGCCTCCAGAGCTGACAGAAAGGAGTAGCTCTCATTTAAGCTACCCAGCCCTACAGTAATTTTTATAGCAGCCTGAACTAATACAGAGATACCAACATTGAAGGAATTGTTAATGGACAAGGGGGTTAATTAAGAGCCTAGCCCTCTTGCCTCAAGGTGGGGAAGTATTAAAGGTCTGTCTAGTTCCAGAACTCAATTTAGAATCATCTGGAGTTTTATTGTGCAGCTCCACTCTTCTCTGCCCAATGGTACTGTCTTAACCTCCCTACAGGTATTTATTCTAAGGGTACTTCCCAACAAACTTTATTGGGGTTCAGAACACAATACCCCAAAGTACAGCACTTGCCTGCTGAGTACTTTGGACTGAAGGAGCCTGGAAGGGCTTCAGAAAAAAAGAAGTTCTCCCTGACTTTCTCCCACTCTCCTTTCTCCTTTTCCCATTTCTTCCCCATAGCAGGTCGCAGAAACCAGAACTCCTCTCCCCCCAAGCAAGCAATAAAACCTAGAAAGGACTCTAAGCCAAGAGATCGTTCTATCTATGATTTGTCTAACAACCATGTTGTATATCACAGTGAGAATTCTAAAATAGACTCCTTCCCTTAGTTGTTTGACTCTATTACTCATTCATTACGGATTACATCAAATCACAGTTTGTCATTTCCATACCCATGGATGTACTCAGTAGAATCATTTTCATATTTGATATAGAGACAGTATGTGTTGTGTACAAAAAAGCACCATTAATGTTCTTTCTGAGAGAATTGTTTAAAGGAGCTCAGAGGCACCCACTTTGAAATAAATGATGGGTAAGATTGGAATATTTTATGGAATACTGCCAGTCCTCATTTCATAGCTTTTTATTTAGATTGATAGAATGTGGCCAAAGTGGCCTCCACCATAGGAGATTCATAAGCAAGACATCTCCATAGCAGGTCTTACAAACTGGACACCATTATGCTCCACAAAGCCTCTTCTCAGTCCTTGACATAATACCTTTGAGATTGCAGTTTAAGTAGCTAATATCACACACATGCAAATCATATTAGACATTTGGCATATTTAAGGGGAAATGAATACTGAAAATATTAATTTTGGCACAACTGTGGTCCCTGGCAGATAATGTTCCCGAGTTTTTAGGTGCCTGGAGTTCTCCTGGAATCCTCCTAACTATCTTGTTTTTGCCACCTGTTTTCTACATCAAATTTGATGTTCTTGTGTAAAAGACATGGGTTACTTCTGGTAGGAATAAAGTGACATAAATATTTTACAAAAATACTATGTAAATTCTATATCCTACCTCCTATATTGTTGATTACACTGTCATCAAACACACCCACTTTACCAGAGAAAGAATTCACAGGGCAAAAAAGGGGAGATGGTCTTTTCAGTACAGAAAATCCAGAAATTTCAGTTAATTCAAAGCTTTACAAACACATTTATGGATTGTCAAATATTCTATCTTTGGCTCTTGCTCTTGAAAATAAAGGTTCCTTTGAAATACTGTAGAAATGAGAATCCTGTACAGCTTCAGTTACCTTCAAGTTCTATATTTCCAACTTGTAAATAATTTTTGGATGATATCTGTGGCCATTGGCTGGATGTGTCTCTTCATGAGTTCACGTGAATAAGCCTAATAACTGAGAGCTAGACGTTTAACTTCTGTATACATCAGTTTCCCTGATTGTAAAAGATTTAAGCTAATATGTAATAATAAATGTGAAAATACTTTGGAAAGTATATACAGCAGGCCACAAAGGTAAAAGATTCTATTCTGTGTTCAATTAAATTGTCCCTGATATTCTCAAAGAAAAGTGTCAATGACACGGTGCTCCTTGAGCTTATTTTAGTAAAGCTGAAGGGGGTGGAGTGAGGAAAAAAGATGTTTCTGTTTGGTTCTTAACAAAGCCATTAATGCATGGCTGTAGCTTTTTAATGGATTTTGATCTGGAATTTGGGGTCCATTTCTTTACCTTTGCTTGTTCTATTAGGGCTGTAATAATTTATTGAGTTTTTTGGGGGTCCTACTACTTCATGTAGAAACAATTTTTTGGACACTAGTGAAAACAAAGACAAGAAAATGGAACCCTTCATTTAATATATAAAACACATGTCATTTGAGTTCAAAGTACTGTTGTGGATATGGGAAGAAGTCTTCAGATGAAAGCATTCGATCAGAAAGACAGTGTCCTATTTTTGTTCAAAGCACCTCAGGCGGTCTTACCTGTCAAAATGATAAACTTATTTACTGCCTTCTAAGGAAACAAATTCGAGTAAGCTCAAATTGTTCCTTCAAGTACTCCTATTACAGTTGTAGTTTTGTTAGTAATATTAAATTCAGCCAGAAGTTTTTTTCCCCCACAGGGGAATACATACTTATTTGAGCTTTTAAAAGTTACATTTTTTTATTCTTGACTGAGGAACATGCTAGAAGGGTTAAATACTTTTTATTTCCAAAGTGCTATACGACCGTTATCCTGGACTCATAATATCTATACAGACAGGCTTGCATTTCTTGTCAGCACCACCTTTAGGTCTCAAAGGACCAAAAGGAGTTAAGTGATTGTAAAGTGAGTTGCAGAGTTGCCTGTCATCCTGCATTTAACCCAATGCTCCATGGTCGATTTTGTCTTTTTTCATGCAGACACACCTGCGCATTTGCTTCAGAGACATTCCAGGGGCTTCACTTCTCTAGGCAGGCAGGCTCGTGACCTGGTTCAAATGAACATATTGCTTTTACTGGATGGGAGAAGGCTCAGCATTCCATTTACTCTGAAATCATTTGAAAAGTTACCCTTTCATATGTCAGGTGATAAATTTTGCATAATTAATATATTTAAGAACCATTTAGAGAGGACTTTAAGCATAATTATAAGAAGAGTCATTTTATGAAATGAAAATTGTCACCAATCTGAACAGCAATTATAAATACTTAAAATATGTCCCAGGAACAATAGAGGGAAAGAGGGTGTGATGACCATTCTTCCCATGAGCCCCATGAAAAGACTGTGCTTTGATTTTTGTTTGGTTTGTTAGGGAATATAGCAAAGGATAAAAAACTATGGCCAGCATTTATTAAGCGCCTATACCATTCAGGGCATTTTACAAAGTGCTTTATGTAAGTTAATTATATAAATTATTCTTTATAACTCTTTGACATTTTGATTAGTTTTAAGATAGGGTAACTGACTCGGAGAGGTTATGCAACAGTGAGAATTGCTTTGCAATTCGACATACTTTGATTTGAATCCTATCTCTGGGCCCCCAATCTAGAGGCAACACTGCCTTTGGAATCAATAGGCAGAAACAGCAAGGGAGAGAAAAAGAGCTAAATTCTGTCCAAGGATGAAGAGTAAAATAGGAATATTCTCAATCTATCTAATGCAAGCCTATTGTACTAGTGCAAGCCTAGTTCCCAAACAAAATTGTAGGTGCCAGAAAAAGGGTTAAAATTAAGCCAACTTCAAAATCTAGCCCAAAGCTGATAAGCAGGAGGATTTGATTTGTGAGCGTGGCTGGGTAAGACTGGGCATGGCTGTCGTCTCTACATTAGGTCTCTGATCCACTATATATGTGTAAATTATATGATCTACTCTTGTACTGGGGATTACATGGTTCCTTGGGCACATAGATAAGAGCAGAAAAGGCAAGGACAGGAGTTTTGTGTTTGAGCCTAGAAGGCATCCTTTATAGCTCTGTTTATCAGCATTTTAGATGGGACTCCTCAGCTCCTGACATTTGAACCAATGAAGATCATTGGGTTTCTTGTTCTGGATTCTACCCCGTAGAGCAATCTTTTGGAGGTGTTTGTTTCTTTAGATGTTTATTTCTCTCTTGGTACCTAAACCTGCCACAGAACTCAGCTTTGGCCTGTGCCTCCATGACTGCTTTCAGCTCTCAGTTTCTGGAGTGATGTCTTTCCTCATTGGTTCCCTTTTATTGACTGTGTTTGGACTCACCTCCATTCGGTGTTTTCCCTGACTTACGCTGTATCACATCCACCTCTGCTTGGGTCCACCACCTTCCTCTTTCCAGTCCAAAGGCCCCTGGAGTGGGCCTTTGTGTTTTGTTTTGTCTTCATGAGCAGCTCCTTGCTGCCCCCTCCTGGCTCAAATTGTAATCAAGCCTTCGTTTTGCAAACCAAAGTTGAGAGCCAAACCTTGCCATTAGATAAACTGAACTCTGTTTCAGTCCCACAGTTTTGCTGCTTGGGGGAGAGAAAAGATAATACTTCTCCCTCTCTCTCTGTCTCTCTCTCTTTGTTATACACTTTCTTCTTAGATCAATAACAATAAGAGCTTTTTCTTTGGCTTATTTTTTTTTAACATAAAATCTGTTGTCTTTATTAATATAGTATACAAGCCTAATATTGAAAATTTGGAAAACACTGAAAGGCATAGAGAGAGCAAACATCATCTGTAATTCAGCTGTAATAGATAATCACCATTTACATGATGACCTTTCCTGTCTATTTTTTGGGTTTTTTTTTTTTTTTTTTTTTTGGCAGAGTCTTGCTGTGTTGTCCAGGCTGGAGTGCAGTGGCGCAATCTCGGCTCTGCAACCTCCACTTCCCGGGTTCAAGCGATTCTCCTGCCTCAGCCTCCCAAGTAGCTGGAATTAAAGGCGCCCACCACCATGCCTGGCTAATTTTTGTATTTTTAGTAGAGATGGGGTTTCACCATGTTGGCCAGGATGATCTCAGTCTCTTGACCTCGTGACCTGCCTGCCTCGGCCTCCCGAAGTGCTGGCATTACAGGCGTGAGCCACCGCGCCCGGTCCTGTATATGTTTTTTATGTGACTCTTTATGCATGGTTTCATAGTCTGCTCTTCCTCTTAGCAAGATATCATTAGCTATTTTAGTCCTTTTAAATACTCAGAGCCTCTTTTTGCAGGCATTCATACTTATCACTTTTTGGGGGGCTCAAATTACATTATATAAGATTATATAAACTTTTATTCAATTATTTAAGATTTAAGCTTCTGCAAGCTGGATTTTGGACATATGAACAGAAGATTCTTCTGTATTCTCCCCATACTATGCAATATTGGGCTCTTATGCTGTGACACTCAATAAATGTGGCTGACTTGCTGTTCCAAGTTCATGATGTGTTTTCCAAAATGGCAATAAAAATGGTAATGAAATGTTAAGTTATTCTCAGCTACTAAATTCCTAGTACCAGGGACATCATAAATTATCATTTTGATGATCAAAACTATTTAACCATAAATTTCAACTAAGTCACAATAACATGTGAATCTCTTCAGCCCCCTTTTCCCCATATGTTTCCAAAGTATATGCATCGTGATTGAATTACCTCACAACTAATTGGAGCTTAAGAGAAAAATACAATATATGTGAAGGGAGTTTGGGGAAGTAACTAAATATAGGAGAATTATTCTAATATGAAGGGCATTTGGGGGAGCATTTACCCTCTGATACCTTTATTGCCAATAATTTGTCTGTCCATCTTGTTTGCTCTCTGGTCATAGTGAAGATAATTTATAGGTATACTTTTCTGTCAGCTAGAAAGCCTTAAATAGGTTCAAAATCAATGCTGCATACCAAAGGAATGCTCAGAATTACCAGCACTGATACTATGTATATTTCTTGCTAATGCTTCTAATTTTTAGAAGCTGATGAGGTCCAATAATCCCTCAAAGCTTGAAGGAGAATCTCTGGACAGTTCTGTTCTCAGCTAATGCAGGGCTCTGGCTTGATGTGGGAGGGGCCTCTCTATCTCCTTCCCTTGGTTAAATACAAGAAACAAAATGTTAAATCAGTAATGACCGAATGAAGAAAACACTGAATTTATGTTAACTTTTTTATATCTAAATACTTACATGAACTTGTTCACATTTAAAGAGCAGAGTACATAAACATGCTTTTTTTTCTAATCGGCAAACTTCATTGTTTAAAGCAGTTTTAGGTCTGCAGCAAAATTGAGTGGAAAGTACAGATTTCTAACATACTCCCCATCCCCACACACACAGAACCTCCCTTGCTATCAATATTCTGCACCAAAAGTAATACACTTAGTGCAATCCATGAACCTACATTGGCACATCATCACCTGGAGTCCGTAGTTTACATTAAAGTTTGCTCTTGGTGTTGTACATTCTAGGGTTTTGATGAATATATAATGACATATATCCATCCTGTAATATACAGAATAGTTTCACTGCCCTAAAATCCTGTGCACTGCCTATTTACCCCTCCCTCCCCATAATCTCAGGCAACCATTAATCTTTTTACTGTTTCCACAGGTTTGCCTTTTCCAGGTGTCATATAGTGCAATCATACAGTGTGTAGCCTTTTTAGACTCACTTATTTCACTTAGCTATATGCATTTAAGATTCTTCCATGTCTTTTCATGGCATGCTAGCTCATTTCTTTTTAGCACAGAATAATATTCTATTGTCTGGATGTACCATGGCTTATTTATTCACTACTACTGAAGGACATCTTGGTTGCTTCCAAGTTTTGGCTATTATAAGTAAAACATTTGGCTATACACATTTGTTTGCATGTTTTTGTATGGACATAAGTTTTCAATTAATTTGCGTAAAAACCAGGGAGTACAATAGTTAGATCACGTGGTAAGAGTAGGTTTAGTTTTGTAAAAACTGCCAAACTGTCTTCCAAAGTGGTTGTACCATTTTGCATTTCCACCAGAAATGAGTGAGCATTCCTATTTCTCCACATCCTCAGCAGCATATGGTGTTTTAGATCTTGGCCATTCTAATGTGTCATGCTATCTCCTTGTTGTTTTAACTTAAAATTCCCCAGTGACATCTGACCTTGAACATCTCATATGCTTACTGGCTATCTGTATATCTTTTTGGTGAGGTACCTGTTTAGGGTTTTCTGTCCATTTAAAAAATTGGGTTGTTCATTTTCTTATTGTTGAGTTTGTTTTCATATTTTCAGTTGTTTTTATATTTTGTACAACAGTCCTGAGTCAGATGTGTCTTTGGCAAATATTTTCTCCTGGTCTGTGGCTTGTCTTCTCATTTTCTTGAGGAGCATGCTTTTAAAATACAGTTTTCTTTTAACTTTTTGCCCTACAGATGACCAATGCAGAAAGTTCCTCTTAACATAGTTAGAAAATAGCTGTTTAATCAGAGAAATGGAATAAATTACATTTTCCTAACTATTCATGCTTCTAAATCAAGAAATTTAAAATGCACTATGGTCTATGGGCACGTAATATCTAGCTGTGCCTTCCTTAAATGTTAAGTGGCTGTGACCTTGCAAGAAAGAATACAGCAAAGAGACTTCTGTTTCTCTAACCTTATGCCTTATGCCTCTGAATGCACTGCTTTTCTGAGCACTATTTCCTGTTCAGGAATATTCCTGTCCAAGAAGACAAAGGGCTTTTTTTTTGTTTGTTTAATCCTAAAGAGGACTACCATGACACAGCCTAAGAAACTGAGATTAAAGATGAAAAAATATGGTATTATATTTCTATTCTCTATCCAACATTCTCAAATATCTTACAAACGTTGGTAAAAATAATTTTGTGTGATATTCTCTATAGGGCAAAACATTAAAAAAGAAATGTTCACTCTGTTCATTCTCTCTACCATGTAAAATATTCTCAAAAAAGAAATAGCTTCACAAATTTCTTTAAAAGTGCTGTTTGTGTTATTTTTCTTTTTCTCCTTTTCACATTTTCTTAGGTATTTTTTGAGTGTAGCTGAAAGTTATGTTCAGCGTTTGAATTCCATGTAATTCTTTGTGTCTTCTCTGCCTGGTCATGATAGAGAATAGAGAGGATAATAAGATTCAAATTTTATAAAAGCTGTATGTGAAAGTTAATTATAGATATTGAGTGCATTGTGCTGTTATGTAATTTCCCCTTTCTACTGTATTTTGTATAGGTATAGTCATAATTTCAGAAGTATTCAGACAATTTTAGATGAAATCAATCAGGTACTTAGGCAATCAGATCATTCCAGTAATAAGTACACACACACGGGTACACATACAATATCCTTTTTGATTGCTCAGTGCTATAGAAGTGTTTTATTATTATGCACATAGGCATAGTCTCTCTCTCTCTCTTCCCACCCCCTTCCTTCTCTTCTCCTGATTTCCCTGTCCCTTGAAATGCAAAGGAAGACACAGAACTCTATGATAAAAAATTTTAGAGAACTATGACCTCGCTTGGCAAACACAACTCTCAACAAGAGAGTTGTCTCTTTTTTCCATTTCATCTTTTTTTATGATAAACATAACAATCTTTACTCTCTCAGTAGAGAGAGATATTATAGGAGTTAACAAGCTCGTAATGGAAGTAGACTTTGTGCTTCTCTTAAGGGAAAGATTAGATAGGTTCAGAACCCTGCATGATTACAATAATTTGAGAAGAGCTGTTCTTGTTAACTACTTTATTTAAGGGCGTGTTAGAACTAGAACTCCAAGCTCCTCAACCTGTCAATAATTAGACGTGCTAGAAAATACCTCTATACTCCTAGTGCCTTCAGTATGTTTAAATTGGGTGAAGTCACAGTTATCAACATGATAGGCAGTGACATCATTGGCTCCTTAGGCTACATTTCTCCCTAAACATGGCTGCACAGGAGAATGATTTTGGATTGTTGCATCAGATATTGCTGCATTTTGTGGATCTGGATAACATAGAAGCTTCCTCTTCCTCTTCTTTATTGAGCTTGGTGTTTCAACCCTGAAATAAATTCTCAGAAATCATTAATAAAGTAATTAAAAAATGTTCTTGCCATTTCTGTGATCTCAGATTACAGCAGTTATAGTAATTGCTGTTAGTGATATGCACTCTACCCAGAGCCTATTAAGGAGACTTTTATGGGCCTCTTTTTTTTTTTTTTTGCCATCTTTGCACCTAAAAGGCTGTAAAGGAAAGAGGGTGCTAAGGATATTAAGCCTCAGCACTTGCTATCACCTTGCTTTATATGGTGTTTATAAGAATGCTTAGAAACTTTAGTCTTAGCTCATTTACACAGCTCCCTCCCAGGTCACTGAGGCAATTGCCACCTATAGGCAGTTTCTGTGTTCTAATTAGGCTTCCCTTAAAATTTACTTAGAGAGCAAACTACTATTGCTACAGTGGGTAGGACAATTTTAAGGACTCATCATTTGCCTTCTGTGCTGGCTGACAATAGGCCAGTTGAAAATTATCTTTTTGGGATATCCATAGCCGTTATACCTGAGTCTCTTAGAAGCTCTTTCCTGTAAGGCCCTTCTATGGAAGTAGTATCTGGCTTTGGTCTTTCTGCTTCCTATTTGAATGAAGCCAAGAAGCAGGATTATCTCTCATGGAGAACTTTATGCATAAGGATCCAGTTTGGGCTCTGTAAAGAGCCTGAGTCTGGCTCTAAAAACAGGTTGGATTTTTTATTTCAATTTACTGTGTAGTTAGCCATTTTTTCACGCTGTCTTGGTAGGTGTACATTTTCTTTTTTTCCCTTCTTTCCTTTCTTCCTTCCTTTATTCTTCTATTATATGTATTTATGTGTAGTTCTTTTCTGGCCAGGAGCCTAGCTTGGCTTACAGGCTGGAGTGCAGTGGCATGATCTCGGCTCACTGCAACCTCTGCCTCCCGGGTTCAAGTGATTCTCCTGCCTCAGTCTCTGGAGTAGCTGAGAATACAGGCACATGCCACCATGCCCGGCTAACTTTTGTATTTTTAGTAGACACAGGGTACCATGTTGACCAGGCTGGTCTCAAACTCCTGACCTCAGGTAATCCGCCTGCCTTGGCCTCGCAAAGTGCTGGGATTACAAGCGTGAGCCACCATGCCCAGTCGTTTTTTAAATCACGTACGGCCTCACTGTCTTTTTGAAGGTGGACATTGTTTCAGTGATGACTAAACCTTCTGTGGGTCTTTAGATATCAACATAGAGAGATCACTGGAGTCTTAAGAAAGCAGAGTATGAGATGACCACTATAAAAAACAGGCTTACAATTAAGTTTTAATTGCCCAAGGAAAGGCTAGGTTCTTTCTTCAGTAGACAGAAGCTTGGATTTTTGGAATTAGTCTCAAGGCCAGGGTAGAGATGGTATTTGTTGGAGCACAAGGAGAAGGAAAGAGTAAATAGTCTTCTTTTCAAGTCAGTTTGTCGTCTGTTTGCTTATAGAGAAGCAAATGGAAGAGACAGCTGAGAGACGATCTCATTTAGTTTGGAAATCTATGAACAAACAAGTTGAATTATTTTCATCTCATAGACACCTTTAGCAGTGTCAGAGTAGTATTAAACAAAAGGGGAAAATGTTGCCTTTTTTGAATTGTTAAAGTTACCTGGAATTCCCTTTAGAATAAAATTTTTCCATGTATGAGAGAGGGTACAGTCTAGTGATTAAGAGCTTGGCTTAGAAGCTAGATTATGTATATTCAAATTTTGCCTTTGTATAATGACGTTGGGCAAGCTTCTCTATCTATAGTTCAATTTCCTAATGTTATAATGGGGTTAAAAATACCATCCACCTCATAAGGTTGTTATGTGAATTAAAAAAGCAAATATTTGTAAGACAACTAGAATGCTGCCTGCCATATACCAAGCACCTTAAAAATGTTTTCTTAGTAAATGAAATGTTCAACCCTCTCTAATAAGATGGAAATTTTAATCTTAGCAGGGAAAGGAGGAGTGGCAGTGAAAGTAGCTTATACAGCATTATGCCATCGTAAGATGACATTGCTTATGATTTACATTCCATGAAAAGAGTTTAGATATACATTTTGTGGGTGGTCTATAAATTTTATTGAATGATTAAGCACTCTGCTTAGTATTTGGTCCGCATTGCTATTTTTCTTATAGATTCTATTTTACTAAACCTTTTCATTAGATTTGAACAAATTATGGTCACAGTGACTCCCAGGATCTTTTACCATAGAGTCTTAATATAGGAAGCACTTAGATAAAGGCATTAAATTATCATTTATTGATAAGAAGCTAATCTTGGTGAATTAATTTTTTATTTATACATTAACCTTTAATAGTCATTTAACTTCAGAAATAATCATAGGCCTATGGTCTTTCAATCTTCCAGTTAAGATATTCTAAAATCAATCTTTTCATTTCCAGAAATAAATCCAGTGTGATCATGTCATTTCCCTGATTAGAGCTATTTAGGATCTCTCCATCCACACAAAATAAAATAAAGTGTGTTAGTTGGCCCACAAGGCCTTTAATGATGAGGTCCTATCCTTTTTGGCCTAATCTTTTAGCATTTTTCCTCTGTCTCTTCACTTTAGTTCTAGAAATGCCAAACTTACCAGGAGTTTATACTTTCATCTTTGCATCTGACAAAAGCTGTTCCCAGTACCTGTAATATTTTTTCCAACTCCTTGCTCTCTACTTTCTACCTCTCCTCTTAGCCCATGTGTCACATCTTTACACTTTAGCTCTCTTTAACAAAACTCCTAAGGATACTTAAGCTCCTCATCCATGTTACCGTTCTAATAAAAATAAGCTAACCGTCTACAGTGCCTACTATGTATGAGGCTCTATTCCCATTGGTTTATGTATATTAATTCATTTAATCTTCATAATAATCTTGTGAGGTTGATATTTACCCATTTCACAGACAAGGAAACTGAATCACCATATGGTTAAGTAAATTGCTCAAAGTCTTCCTGCTGGTTGGTTACAGAACCCAAATTCGAGGTGTACTGCACTACACTAAAATGGATACATTTTTATATTTTTCTACTTATCACATATTTGTGTGCATATATATATATATGTATATATACACATACATTCTTTGTTCTAATAAATGTGTTCACAACCTACCAACATTCTCAATATTGGAGATACTCAATGTTGGTAAGATGATTGTTCATTCCTTAAAAATATTTAAAAATTAGTAAGTGCATTAAATCCAAAGAAACTCATGTGATTTCTCAAATCTCCATTTTTCTTGTTCATCTTCTGTGATTTTAGATTAATAAAAAACATAGCAATTATATTGCTCACTGTTTTCTTTTCAGTATATGTGAACCTTTGCAGTTGAACTAGAGACTGGGCTTCCTGTATCCTCTTTTAACTTGACGTTATCAACCACTCCCTTCTTTAGTCATCTTTTTATTCTGACCACAATAGTCTCAACCACTGCTGAGCTTGCATGTGATTATAAACACATATTTCCTCTACCTTGAAGACAGAACTAGCTCTGCTTTTTAAGCTTCTAGCCAAATGGGGAAGAATTGAGATGAGAATGAAACCTAGGGCTGGGCGCGGTGGCTCATGCCTGTAATCCCAGCCCTTTGGGAGGCCGAGGCGGGCGGCTTGCCTCAGCTCAGGAGTTCCAGACCAGCCTGGGCAACATGGTGAAACCCCGCCTCTACTAAAATAAAAAAAGTTAGCCAGGTGGGGCGGTGTGTGCCTGTAGTCCCAGCTACTCGGGAGGCTGAGGCAGGAGAATTGCTTGAACCCGGGAGGCGGAGGTTGCAGTGAGCCGAGATCGCGCCACTGCACTCCAGCCTGGGCAACAGAGTGAAGTCTGTCTCAATTTAAAAAAAAAAAAAAAGAGAGGATGAAACCTAGAATTTTGCTACTCTCAAAAAAGTCTTTCAGTAACATAGTACTATGATGTTTTAATTTTGAAGTAACATTTTCCAGTAGAGAAAGTCATGTATAAGATGACAGTAAACATCAGCACAATGTAGGTGACTTGATTACTTTGCTCTATCATTAATTCCTACATTTCTATATGTATTGCATTTTCCTTTATATCTGATTGATTTTCTTTCAGGTGTTAAATAGTGATATGGTTAGGCTCTGTGTCCCCACCCAAATCTCATCTTGAATTGTAATCCCTAGGTGCTGAGGGAGAGACCTGGTGGGAGGTGATAGGATCATGGGGGCAGTTTCCCTATGCTGTTTTCATGATAGTGAGTTCTCATGAGATCTGATGGTTTTATATGTGTCTGGCATTTCTCCTGCTTGCACTTCTTTCTCTCTTGCTGCCTTGTGAAGAAGGTGCCTGCTTCCCCTTCCACCATGATTGTAAGTTTCCTGAGGCCTCCCCAGCCATGCAGAACTGTGAGTACCTCTTTTCTTTATAAATTGCCCAGTCTTGGATAGTATCTTTATAGCAGTGTGAAAACAAACTAATACAAATAGTTTACTCCATGGTCCTTTGCATGGCAGTAGAAATGCCATAAGCCTTACCTTACCACATCATCTTTAATACTTTGTAACACTCTAGATGGGATCACATGGAAAACATGAGCGTACCTTTGTCACTATAAAAAATATCAATGGCCATCTCCACATTGTCAGAAAATTGAGTCAACTCACTTTAAATGTGAATCAAACTCATTGGTTACGGACAAGAGACCATTTAAATTCATTTATTTACTGTATTTTTTACAGTAAATAAATAAACAACAACAGCTGTTTTGGCTCCAAGGAGATACAACTTTGGGGCAACTGGATGAACTGGACATGGCCAAATTTCAATATGTTTCAAGTGTTTCTATTCTCTCTGTGATAGACATAAAAAACAAAACAAAACAAACAAGCAAACAAACAAAAAAAAAACTCGAGAATTTACCCTGAGAGTCTGAGTTAGATTCTTTCTTTCTTTTCCTTCCTACTTCCCTTCTTTCTTTCTTTCTTTCTCTTTCTTTTCTTTCTTTCCTTTCTTCCTTCTTTCCTTCCTTCTTTTTTTTTTGAGATGGAGTTTTGCTCTTGTCACCCAGGCTGGAGTGCAGTGGCAAGATCTCAGCTCACTGCAACCTCCACCTCTTGGGTTCAATCGATTCTCCTGCCTCAGCCTCCCGAGTAGCTGGGATCACAAGCACCCACCACCACACCTGGCTAATTTTTTGTATTTTTAGTAGAGACATGGTTTTACCATGTTGGGCAGGCTGGTCTCGAACTCCTGACCTCAGGCAATCTGCCTGGCTTGGCCTCCAAAAGTGCTGGGATTACAGGAGTGAGCCACCACGCCTGGCCAAGAGTCTGAGTTTCTTAAATGACAATGGGAGAATCTTCTTTTCTTACTGAACTTGACTGTATGTGCTACATGTGTGGGTGCGGAATGTATTGCTAGAATGACCTTGTGTTTTTCCTCATCAGTCTGGAGTTTGGTATCCATCCCCCTACCCCCAATCTGCTTCTCTAGAAAGCCTTTCTATATAATTTCCTATTATATCAATGCAAATTTTCCCATTCTGAGTTTTGGTGATTCTCACAGATCCAGCTCTGAAGAAATAAAACTTCATATTTCTTATAAAACTATTTTCTGTCATATTTATTATTCTTTGCTCTCCTAAGAATAAAATATGGAAAACTAAGAATGTCTCTAATAGGCAAATGCAAATCTATAAAACAAGACTATGAGCTTAAAAAAAATGCTACTTTTGCTTATAATTCCTGTCAGCTGAATCAACCTGTAAATTTTATCTAAATGGCAACCAGTAGGAAACAGAATAAAGTAGCCAATATCCTGTGAATACAAGCAAAGTAAATCATATTGTTCATTTTGTCACATTTTCTTCAGTGTGCTGCTTAGTGTGGTAGAATTCTTTTCGAAATTTTGAGTATGATAAAATAAGTATCATAATATCCATTTCCAGCATGGTCAGAGTGAATTCCAATTGATAGGCTCGATTTTTGTCTGCATGTTGTAAACTAGGTTTCTGAACACTAACAAGGCCTCCCCATTCCCTTCTAAACTTACTTCCCATCAAAACCCAAACAGTGTTAATTTGCTGTTTTGAACTTTTGTTTGTTCTTTTCTTAGGTGCCTACCTGTGTATTACAACCCTGCACCTAAGAAATACCCTGATTTGGTTGGTTTTGTTGATTTGTCTCTGAACACATCTGAGTGGGTTATTTCTTTCTTCTCCTCTTCCAACTGCAGCTCTCCCTTCCTGCCTTTGAGACCTGCATGGACTGTATGTCAAATGAGAGATTCATGAAGATCTTAGATGATTGTTGTCTATCCATCCTACTAAAAAGAATCTTAAAATACATTTTCCTGCAGTTATATTAGCATTCATAAAAACAATATCTTGTTTTCACATGTATGTACATACTTATGTTCAAATAGTGTTTGATGCTACCTTACGTTCATTTTTCTCTTTGGGTAATCACAGTATCCCCATATATTCCAAAGAACAATGTGATTCCTATAATTCTACAAACTTAAATGTTGTGACTTGCCTTAGTCCACATGTTGGGAGAGTAAGAGAAGAATAAAAATATCTTAAGCTGCTTCATCCTTAATATTTTCATTTTTCTCATAGTTAGGTGATGATTTAAGCAAATAGTTGGCTTCTTAATGGAAGAGATTCTGGTTAGGCATGATCTCTGATACCAAATATCCTTCTCCCTTCTGGTCAATGGGTAGGGCTGGTAGAGAGAGCAAGGTCTCAGGGCCATGAGACACACCAAGTTCATTGGATATTTTTCAGCAACTTTGCCCAGGGTGGCCCTTGCCCTACACAGTCTAATCCTCTTTCCCTTGGAGTACAATTTGAATCAAAATTCCTTACATGTTGAAGACTCCAAGAAGTTATGTGAACACTTAATCTTTTTATAGATCAAAATGTGTGAAGTTTTTATCTGCATACTTCTAAAATCCAGAAATTATTTCCTGCTTTATGGCAATTTTATATTAGATAGGTGGCCCCAGCTTGATATATTAAGTATGTTAAATTGATTTTCCTAAGGTCCTCAATGCAAATAAGAAAATCTAGAAGAGCTACAGAAGCTTCCTATGGAACTATAAAACCATTGTGATGATTCATCAACAGAAAATGTGGGCAAAAGTTCAGACAGATTATGTTGTAGGAATCTTGAATCCCAGGCCTTGGGAAAGACCCCAAGATGTATTTGTTGATTTTGATGACTGATTTAGAAGTAGAGCTAAAGGATTTGTGAAGAAATGTCAGAATGGCAGTGGTGAATGAGACCACTGGACTTGTTTGAAGAAAATTATTAAACAGGCCCAGAAGCTGTGCTAAGAAAGAAAGTCATTAATTAGATATACAGAGAAAGAAACAGTGCAAAGCACTTTATCAACAGTAACAGCGTGAAGAATTAAGAGGATGCATATAGGAAAATCCTGTTTGAATGAAAAGGCAACATGGGGAACTTAAATGATTAACAAATCAAGGAGGTGATGAAAAAATCCCACAAACATTTAGCATTAAGAAAACCTTCTAAGAGAGGCAAGGCACTAAGGAAAATTATGTTGGTAGACAGACGAGAAGGTATTCAGCCACATGCTGTGTCTGGCCAGCACCTTCAACTAGAATGATTCCAACCCAAATTATGTAATGATTATGTATTTATGTAGCAATTGGACCTAATTTGAACTTTACAAAAATCAGTAGAATCAGACAAAAGATGAGCTGCTAAGCTCAGGTCAGTATGAAGATGAAGACAAGATTTTGAACATAGTGTTACTACTCTGGAATGAGGAAGAGCTAAGCATTTGTGTTATTTAAGGAGCACATTGAACTCTATTCGCCATGAGGAGAGCAGATAGCATCTCCAATGATGCAGCCCAATACAACATGTTCTTTTAGTAACTGAGAGGAGTTTAATTTATCCAGTGCCCAGGTAAACTACATTTTTAACTATTTGATCTAGTCTTTAAGTTATAGTCACAATTTTCTGATGCACTACAAAAATACTTCTCTGGACCCAAAAGTGGTCTGGGATGGCAAGGATTTCAAAGACCTTGCTCAGCGGGCAGCAGTAGATCTAGGGTGGGGGACTATGCCAAGGATGGGCAAATGTGACTTTCTGTGTTCAATTTTAAGTTCCTATAGACAGAGGCAGCCATGAAGGATTCACAGTCACTTCCTGGGGCAGAAAGTTGTGCCATGTAAGTGGAATGGACTTTCTTAATTTCAGATAAGTTTGTTTACCCATCCTGCGATAACATCATCTTAGGTACTTCCTTGCTAACCCTGTTATCAGGGTTGCTCATTCGAGCAGTTATTTGTTATTTGTCCATTCATTCAAGAAATATGCTTGGAGTACTTTGACCCATTCAAGTTAATCCGCACTAATAAATTATTTGCCTAGAATGTGTCTGGTTACCACAAATATAAACTGTTTGGGGCACAGATAAACTTATAATTTTTTTTATATTCCCCCACTTTCCTAAATCAGTTCCTGACTTGTAGTATGCAATTAATGCCTACCTAATTAATTTAATTTAATTGAAATAACATTCAGAAGATGTATGGCTTTCAACTGGATAAACGCAGGTATTAGAATGACTCATTTCTACAATAACTTGTCAAAGACTAGGATTCTGAATAAATGAGACCAGGGATATGAAAGATTGAATTCCAAAGGAAGGAACAGAGAGACATCAACAGTTGCTACATCAATATTATGCTTGCAAGAAATGGTTTATTTTGAGAAGCAGAGCTTGGCTACAAAGGGAAGCTCTCAGAAGTCTTTCTTGGGTGTTCTTAAAACAATAATCCAGGGAAGAAGCTAAAGCTGACTAATAAAGAACTCAGTTAAGTGTCAGGTTTCAGGAACCTGAGTTCACTCTCAGGGCAATTGTAAAACTTTGACAGCCTTCCTAAGTTGGCTCTTTCAGTACACTGCCCATGTTTAATTACATGTGGCAAATTTTACCCAAATACAGTTGTATGTTTCCCAGATGACCTGGGATCTCTGAGTACTTTACAGTTAGGTTAGAGAAGTAGTAGTGCTATGTCAGGCTCAGAGAAGATGGGATGGTGGTAAAAATTGTTGGAAAAGCAGAATTGACTGACTTTGCTGAGGGCTAGCCCTGCCTTTGTGCATCTGAGCCTGGTATTTAGAAACAACGTGAACACTTCATTTGTGATATCATCTCTCAGAGGTGTGTGTTCTCCACTACATGACTTGAGTTCCTGCCAATAAGAAGATAAGGTCCTTGCTACTGTTATGACATATTTGTAGCACTCAGATGAAATTGAAGGCTTTGAAACAGGGAATCCCCACATCAACCTGCCACCTCCTGCAACATTTCTTTATCTTTTAGTGTGAATTTGACATTAGTTATAGAAAGCAGCTCTTGCTGGTGTTTCTGGATGAAGGAACCGTAGAAAAGGAAGTTTTCTTCAGTTGCTGTAGTGTGCAGCCTTCTTATTTATCAAGACCCAGTTATCCATTTGCCTCCTCAGTATGTGAATTACCTCACTCCTCCCTGAAGCTCCTGAAGAACCTTTTCACTATAATCTGCATCTGTTGGCAGCTCTTCTTAGAGAAATGCTGGCATGGGTTTTCCCCTCTTAAAGGATAAACTCTTCCACCTCCAACAGATATTTGCTAGGCATCAACAATTGATTATGTTTTTTTCTTAACTTATATAATGTTCTGATCCATGACACAGGACGTTTTCTTCATAATCCCTTTTTTAGAATTTAATTTTGTTAGTATTTAAATTTTAAAATGCATTCAACTAGATGAAATCAGGTTAAAATTAAAGATCTAGGGCTAACCCCAAGAAAAAAAATTATAAGCTTTTAAAAGGTCATCCAAAAAGATGTGCAGTGAAGACAAACCATTTAGTCTTGGTGTTGGCAAGGAAGGATATGGATTGATTCTTGCACAATTTCAAATTTTATGAATAGGTTGTATGGCTTGTATTCTAAAACTGTTTGTCTGGATTTGGAAAGTGTTCTTTCCTAGAGACAGTGTATTGACTGGGGATTAGGGTGTCAGGCTAACCAACAAAAGCTTACTCAATTCATGAAGTAGAACTGCAGTGTGTGCTGTCAGACCACCTGGGAATAGGAGTCAAGCAGCCTTCAGAGTTAAATGGGAGAATGGGTTTTCTGGTTTCCTAGAGATGGCCTTAAGCAAAAATGTAAAATCTGTGAGATTGGCACCTGGGTGTCCTTCTGCAACCCTCCCTGCTTTCTCTTCCTTCACTCTGTGACTCTCCCCATGCCAAAACACATTTATTCTTCCCTAAGGCATTCGTCCCCAGGCACCTCATCCACCATGCTATTTTTAAGGATCTACGCTCTTTCGTCCCTCAATTTTCAATTTTCTCAGCACATTTGCTAAGACCAAATCAATCACAACCAACTAAATCTCACTATGGTGTAGAAAACCAACAATTTCTTCATAACTACTTTTTTTTTTTTTACTAAAAAGGGACTTGTTGACCCAAGTGTATAAGTTTAGGTAAATGATGCAATGATGCCAGCTGGACGTGTTGGTATGTGGAAGTGTGGGCAGCACCAGAGAAGCAGGTCAACTTCCAACTCCCACCATATAGCTTGTGGAGCCTCACATCCTGAACTTTCTGAATTTATGCTACATATTCGTATGCTTCAGCCCTTGGCTCTGGCTCCAACAGCTCCAGAAAACATGTAATTAGTTTTCAAAGTGTTTTGTTTTAAAGTAATTAACATTACCTACTGAAACAAATGATGCTAAAATCTCAGTGGAAGTACAAGATACAAGTTTATTTCTGTTCACACAAGGTCCCGTGAAAGTTGGAAAGCTCTTCTACAACAGGGGAAACAGGTTGCACTGTCATCTCAGAGTCCTTCAATTCCAGCTGTTAAAGAAATACCACAGAAGAGGGACAGACTGGACAAGTGACATAGCACTTCTCAGCCTATTTTACATTGGCCAGAGCTCCATTACAGGTCTGAACCAACTGCAAGGACATCCAGACGTGTAGAGGAGCACATGAATAGCGTGAATATTAATACTTTCTGCCCCACTGTTACTAGTGGGCATTTGTTCCTGGGCTAAGCTGTTCATCTTTTTCATGTTTTTTTCCCACCTGAAACCAGAACTTATTTGAAGTTCCAAGGCTTCTTCTCTTCAGCCCCAATACAGTGGCATCTATGATGTGTGTGTGTGTGTGTGTTTGTGTGTGTGTGTGTGTGTGTGTGTGTACATGCATGCGCTTTAACCTGGTTAATGTGTGATGTAATTTATGGCAGTGAAATGACAAGGAAGGAAGGTGGAAGAGACTAGTGGGGTATTTTGAAAGTGGGAATGAGCAATACAGGTAGAAGCAGGAAAAGCCTGGCGGGGTTGTGTGTCTTAGTTCATAAGTCAGGGCCTCTCTCTAGTCCTCATCTGTTTGTTTTAATAGCAGCTTGTTAAAATCACTTATTTGTTTCTCGCTAGATACTTCTTCATCTGATTGTTCAAATACAAATAGTAAGACTAAAAGCTCAGAGTTCAAGATGATTATCTCCAACCCTTTAAATTTTAGGGTGACTATACTGACCAACCCCAAATATTCAGACAACTGTTCACACAGCACAAGATATGTACATCCTTGAGAATTATGAAGAAGGAAGCCACTCCACTTAACTTCCCTTATGTGCTGGTGTAGACTTCCTGGAAGTTTCTATGAATGTCATTTACTTGAGAAATGGAAAGTGAATAGTATCTGATACATTAGTGGGTTTACACAGTAGGTTCTGAGTTTAGTTTTACAAATCAGGAAACACTAAGATTTCTGCTTGGAATCTTTAAGATTTCATGACTGCCCTGCTGGGTTTAAGACTTACATGGGGCCTGTAGCCTCTTAGTTTTGGCCAATTTCTCCCTTTTGGAATGGGAGCATTTACCCAATGCCTGTATCCCCATTGTATCTTTGAAGTAACTAACTTGTTTTTGATTTTATAGGCTGATAGAAGGGATTTGCCTTGTCTCAGTTAAGACCATAACTTGGATTTTTGAGTTAATGCTGGAAGGAGTTAAAGCTTTGGGAGGCTGTTGGGAAGGCATGATTGTGTTCTGAAATGTGAGATGGACATGAGATTTGAGAGGGGCCAGGGACAGAATAATATAGTTTGGCTCTGTGTCCCCACTCAAGTTTCATGTCAAATTGTAATCCCCAGGTGTTGGAGGAAGGGCTTGGTGGGAGGTGTTTGAATCAAGGGGGCGGACTTCCCCCTTGCTGTTCTCATGATAGTGAGTTGAGTTCTCATGAGATCTGGTTGTTTAAAAGTGCATAGCACTTCCCCCTTTTCTCTCTCTCCTGCTGCCATGTGAAGATGCACTTGGTTTCCCTTTGCCTTTCTGCCATGATTGTAAGTTTCCTGAGGCTTCCCAGCCATGTTTCCTGTACAGCCTGCAGAACTGTGAGCCAATTGAACCTCATTTCTTCATGAATTACCCAGTCTCTGGTAGTCTCAAGTATGCTAATACACTGAGCGTTCCTCTAAACTATTTATTGTGTCTTCAGTGTGGATTTATGTAGCCCCAATGTTCTTTGAATGTTGAGGCTGCAATTCCTCAAATTGTTTTAAAACTCCTAGATTCACTTTTAAAGCTTGAACACATTATGCCTTTTGTTTATTTTATCTTCTTTTTCATTGCAATTGTATTTATTTTTGGGTTTCCAACCATATTTTCCATATAAGCAAAAACAGCTGCATGGTACAAAGAAAACGAAGACAGCAGAGCTGATATTAGAAGACAGCAATTGGCCTGGCTTGGGAAAGGAGAGAAAGTTACAATGTGCATAGGGAAACATTAGCATGTCTTTTTTTTTCTGTAGGTAAAAGGAAAATCTCTCAGCTTCTAGACAAGTCTTAATCAGAGATGTATTAACACTGAGCTTATAAAGTATATGTAACAAGACTTAACTGCACTGCCAACGTTACATAGACATACTAAACCTGGAAAGATAGAATTTTTATTATGCATTGCAGGTATGCTTCAGTTTAGAATTTTTAGGATACATTCATTTACTTTATTTCACTTGTTCTTTACAACAGTCTCATTAGTAGGCAGGGCATGAATTTTTATGTCCATTTAATATTTAAAGCAAATAAAACCAGCGGGCTTAGGCATCTTGCTGGCATCACACTCTCCTTAAATGGTTGAATCAGAAATGGAATCCACTTCTTCTGACACTTAGTCAAATTTTCCTTGTTTTGTAACAGCTTGGAGTTTTCTTCTCACCAAGCTAATAACTCACTACCGGGAAAACCACTCACTTACTGTTTTTTTTTTGTAGAGATAAAAGTTTGCTCATCTCTAGGGAAAGGCTTTCTCTCGTATCTCATTCCCTTTTCCTGGAAGGGAAAATACTAATTTTTACTCCTCATTGGTGAGTAACTATCATGGAGGGTACTCCATAATAGTGAAAGAGGAACCTTGTCATCCTTGACTCACATCTTATATGCAATCCTCAAGCAAATCTCATGGCCATATATCCAGTCTATTCTAAATGTAACCATTTATCACCACTCCTGCCACTACACCATTCTGGTTTACATTCTTGTGGTCCCCTGACTGATCTTCCAGAGTCCTTTACTGCTGTAACCCCTCCCAAGTCTGAACTCTCCACAGCCAGCAGACCATGCCCCTCCCCTACTCAAAGCCTTCACAGGCTCTGACCTTCCTCAAAATAAAATGTTCCACAATGTCCTATAAAATATGCCCCTAAGAGCCTTTTTAGTACTTTTTTTTTAAACCATTCCGTCCTTAGCTTATATCTTCAGCCCTAGTTGCCTCCTTTCACTCCTAGCTTTCCTTGCAAGAAATTTGCTACTGCCTGGGATTCTTTCCTTGCAAATGTGCCTGGCTGCCTTCCTACCTTCAGTTGGTCCAGTCTCATTGCAAAGACACCTCTGCAAAGAGGCATTTGGGACCATTCTATCTCACTAAGAAGCATTCCAACACACATAATCACTTTTTATCCCTCATCATTGTTTATTACATTATAAATATTTCAGTCACTCATTTTCTTTTTCACCAGAATGTAAGCTCTGTGAGTATAGAAACTTTGTTTGACAGTCATCATGTTCCCAATGCCTAGAACAGTGTCTGGCGTATAATAAGGGTTTCATAAATATTTACTCAGTGGGAAAAATGTTTTAGAAAATGAATGACTCATGGGGTGAGACCACTTGGATCTTAATATAGCTTGACTATTTCTTGGTTAAATAACATTGGGTCCCCTATTTAGGTACTCTTGGCCTCAGTTTTCACATCTGTAAAATGACAATTATAATGGTCTTTGCCTCATTATTAGTTTACTGTGAACATTAAGTATGATTATTCACATACATTGCTTCATAGATGCCTGACTTATAATGGGCTCTCAAAACATCTTGAGAACTCTTGACTCTGCTACCCATGGATAAAATGCGTAGTTACAACACGATTGTGCTGTTCTCAATGGAAATGTGCCCATCCATTTAAGACATGCAATCAATGAAACAAGTGACTCAGCTCTTCATTAAATCTGTCCAGAATCTTGTATTTCAGTTTTTAGACATTGCACAATTGCCCTTCAATAGGAAATGTGACAAAAACATGTTCAGGTTTTATAGAATGCCTTTGCTTTCACTGCCATTGCCAGTAATGTGGTTTTCTTTTTGGAGATCTGGCTAGAGGCTGCTGAACCTTTCATTTCACCTAATTTAATAGTTGGTGCCAGAAGGGCCATGTGTGAGATATTTGGGGAAGAGGTTTTGTGGAAGTGAAATTACACCCATTCGCTTGAGAGGAGGGCTGATCCTGGGCATTAAGCTAGGCATGCTGGGAACAATGGTCCAATTTGCTTCCCTCAGCTCCTGGCTTTATGGGCTTTCTTAGAAAAGTCCAGGATCTCTCCACACTTCTATAGCCTAGGTATGGCCCTGGGCTGCCCTCTGCTCACTCTGGTGATCCTGCAGACTCATTCTGAGGCTGGGGCTGGATGGCACCTAACCTTTCTTTGCCTAGGCTTTCTCTCTGCTGGAAACACTCACACCATGGCAGTCTCATGTATTTAAGGGGCTGGGGCTGCGCCTAGGGAAATTCTCTAAGTGCAAGCTTCATGGTAGAGAGACTTAACAGAGGATATCCTTCCTCAGAAACCTCATCACAATAATGTTTGTGGGGAATCAACACAGATGTGTGAGAGAGGACCAGAGCTTGAGGGGTTTATAATCCATTGAGGAAATAGAGTATGACTTTTAAAAGATAATCTACAGATCAAGGTAAAAATTATAAGAATCTGATAAATGATACGATAGAAATCTTGCTTCAGGAGACCCAAGGATAGAGGATTCCTGAAAGAAAGGTCTAAGCCACAAGAGGTCTTGTTTGACTTACTTCCACTTAAAGCTAGGGTTTTTTACAGCTGTGGATCAACGATGAGGACGATTCTTGTCAAGACCCCAGAGTTCATCAAAACCCCTTCAGGGGCTTGCAAAACAGACAGATTTCAAGTCCCCACCCTCAGAATTTCTCATTTATTAGATCTGCAGTGCAGGACAAACAACTACTATAACCTTCTTCCTCTTCTTCCTCCTCTCCCTCTTCCTCCTTCTCCTTTACATATTATATTGACATATAATTAACATATATAATATGTACATGTTTTTGGGATTTAGTTCATTGAGTTTTAACAATTTCATGCATACAAAACAAGATATAGAATATTTCCATTACTACAGGGAGTTCCCTTGTCCCCCTTTCAAAAAAATTTTATTTCCTCTAACCTCTACTGCCCTTCCCCTCCAATTTCTGATTTCCAGCCACAGTCTCTTCTTGGATTTTATACAAATGGAGTTATATACTATATACAGTTTTGCATTTCTGGCTTTTGTTCAACATAATATATTTTTTCATATTTATCCATTTTGTTGTGTGCTTTAGTAATTAATTCTCTTTTTAGTGCTGTCTAATATCTCACTGTTGGGACAAACCACACTTGTTTGTTATTTTCGTTTTAATGGGCATTTGGACTGTGATATGGTTTGGCTGTGTCCCCAGCCATATCTCATCTTGAATTGTAATCCTTATATTCCCCATGAGTCGATGGAAGGAAATGTGGGGTTGGAGTCCCCACATGGAGTCCCTTACTGGGATACTGCCTAGTGGAGCTGTGAGAAGAGGGCCACCCTCCTCCAGACCTCAGAATGGGAGATACACTGACAGCTTGCACTGTACACCTGGCAAAGCTTCAGGCACTAAACACCTGCCTGTGAAGAAGCTACCCAAGGCTGTGGGAGCCCACTCCTTGTATCAGCATGTCCCAGATGTGAGACATAGAGTCAAAGGGAATCATTTTGGAGCTTTAAGGTTTAATGACTGTCGTGCTGGATTTCACACTTGCATGGGGCCTGTAACCCCTTTGTTTCAGCTAATTTCTCCGTTTTGGAATGGGAGCACTTATCCAATGCCTGTATCCCCATTGTATCTTGGAAGTAACTAACTTGCTTTTGATTTTACTGGCTCATAGGCAGAAGGGACCTGTCTTGTCTCTGATGAGACTTTGGACTTGGACTTATGCGTTAATGCTAGAATTGTTGCAGGAAGTCAGGGACCCCGAATGGAGGGACCAGCTGGAGCCATGGCAAAGGAACATAAATTGTGAAGATTTCATTTTAATATGGACATTTATCAGTTCCCAAATAATACTTTTATAATTTCTTACGCCTGTCTTTACTTTAATCTCTGAACATAAATTGTGAAAATTTCATTTTAATATGGACATTTATCAGTTCCCAAATAATACTCTTATAATTTCTTATGCCTGTCTTACTTTTAATGTCTTAATCCTGTTATCTTCTTAAGCTGAGGATGTACGTCACCTCAGGACCACTATGATATTTGTGTTAACTGTACAAATTGATTGTAAAAGGTGTGTTTGCACAATATGAAATCAGTGCACCTTGAAAAAGAACAGAATAATAGTGATTTTCAGGGAACAATGGAAGACAACTGTAAGGTCTGACTGCCTGTGGGGTCAGGCGAAATAGAGCCATGTTTTTCTTCTGGCAGAGAGCCTATAAATGGACGTGCAAGTAGGGAAGATATCACTAAATTCTTTTCCCAGCAAGGAATATTAATAATTAATACCCTGAGGAACAAATGCATTCCTGGGGGGAGGTCTATAAATGGCCCTTCTGGGAGTGTCTGTCTTATGCAGTTGAGATAAGGACTGAAATACGCCCTGGTCTCCTGCAGTACCCTCAGGCTTACTAGGATTGGGAAACTCCACCCTCAAATTGGTAAACTTGAGGTCAGACTGGTTCTCTGCTCTCGAGCCCTGTTTTCTGTTGTTTAAGATGTTTATCAAGACATATGTGCACCGCTGAACATAGACCCTTATCAGTAATTCTGCTTTTGCCCTTTGCCTTGTGATCTTTGTTGGACCCTTATCAGGAGTTTGTGATTTTGCCCTTGTCCTGTTTCCTCAGAAGCATGTAATCTTTGTTCTCCTTTTTGGCCTTTGAAGCATGTGATCTTGTGACCTACTACCTGTTCTTGCACCCCCTTGCCTTTTGAAATCCTTAATAAAACTTGCTGGTTTTGCGGCTCAGGTGGGCATCATGGTCCTACCGATATGTGATGTCACCCCTGGAGGCCCAGCTATAAAATTCCTCTTTGTGCTCTTTCTCTTTATTTCTCAGCCGGCTGACATTTATGGAAAATAGAAATAACCCATGTTGAAATATTGGGGGCAGGTTCCCCCGATATGGAATGAGTTAAGGACTTTGGGGGACTGTTAGGAAGGCATGATTTTGTTTTGAAATATGAGGACATGAAATTTGTGAGAGGCCAGTGTTGGAATGATGTGGTTTGGCAGTATCCCCACTGAAATCTCATCTCAAATTGTAATCCTCATGTGTTGAGGGAGGGACCTCATGGGAGGTGATTGGGTGGAGTTTCCCCCATGCTGTTCTCTTTCCTGACACCATGTGAAGATGGATGTGTTTGCTTCCCCTTCCACCATGATTGTAAGTTTCCTGAGGCCTCCCCATCCCTGTGGAACTGTCAGTCAATTAAACCTCTTTCCTTTATAAATTACCCAGTCTCAGGTATGTCTTTGTAGCAGTGTGAAAATGGACTAAAGTAGATTGTTTTCAGTTTTTGACTATTGTATATAATTCTGCTATAAACATTCTTATACATTTCTTTTTGTGAACATAAGTTTTTATTTCTCTTGGGTAAATATCTAGGAGAGAAATTGCTAGCTTGAAAGATAGACGTATGTTTAACTTTTTAAGAAACCACCAAACATTTCTCCAAAATGCGTGCATTTTGCACTTGCAATAGCAATGCAGGAGAATTGCTTTTCCATGTCCTCACAAACTTTGGTGTTGTTAAATTTTTTAAAAAATAATTAAAAATGTGGAGCTCCTCTTCATGTATCTATTGATGATTTGTAATGTTTTCTTTAATGATAGGTCTATTGGATGATTTGAATATTTAAAATTTTTTTTGCCTTTTTATCATTCACTTGTATGAGTCCTTTGCATTTTTTGAATACTCATTTTTGTCAGATATATGTGTCCAGAATATTTTTCCCAGCCTGTAGCTTGTCATTTAAAAAATTATTTGTGTTTTCATTGAAGCAGAAAATTTTATTTTCTTTTATGGTTGGTGCTTGTTTGGTCTGTTTCAATCTTTCCTTCCACAAAATTGCAAAGATATTCTCCTATATTATTTTCTAGAAGCTTTATAGTTCTGGCATTTATGTTTAGGTATCTTATCAATTTGAGTGTGTACATGTATTTATGTGTGTGTAATGAGGCAGGGAGTTGAGAGTCATTTTTGTTTTATACAGATATTTAGTTGTTCTAGTAGCACTTAAGAATTGAATTAACCTAACACCTTGGTTTTATGCATTTTTAATAAGCGCTTTATATGATTCTGATGCAGAGCATTCAAGGATTATTTACTATGTACTGCTGTGGTGGAAAGGTGAGTGGGTGTTTATTTTGATTTCCAATTGGAGAAAATTACTAGAAGTTGAGTAATAATATTATCAATAATTACTATGAAAAACTAAACTTTATTGAGCTTTTGCTGCTTCATCTTGATTATAATAAATACTTTGTATCTAATTTAATATTTACCCAAATCCTATGGATAGATATTATTTTCTGTATATAAGATCACAGAGGCTCAGAGAGCTTAATTCGTTGTCCAAAGACTCTCTTTAGCATATATAGAAGCCAAAATCCAAACTTTGGTTTTCTGACATCAGAGACACTCTTGTAACTACCAGTTCTCTGCCTTCTTCAATGGGGTACTGATTTTTTTTTTCACTGCTCACAACTGAATGTAATGATTCTTTAATGCAATTGTTCTCAGACATTTGTCTCAGGTAAACTTTATGCCCTTACAATTATTGAAGACCTCAAAGAGAGTTTCTGTTATTAGGTTGGTGCAAAAGAAGTTGCAGCTTTTACCATTGAACATAATGGCAAAAATTGCAATTACCTTTGTACCAATCTAATATATAGGTAATATCTAGTTGTATTGTATTCAAAATTAAAACAGAAACTTTTGAAAAATGTATCAACTTATTTTTAAAAATACCAGTAATGACTCCATTGCATGTTAACATAAATAATATATTTTAATAAAAAATAACTATTTTTCAGAAAAATAGTGAGAATAGTGACATTGTTTTACATTTTTGTAACTCTTTATTATCTGACTTAATATAAGATACCTGTATGCTCATTCTGCTCTTATTCAATCTGTTGGGACATGGTCTTTTTGTTGAAATACAGTATATGAAGAAAATCTGGCCTCACACATATGTATAGTTTTAAAAGAAGGAGTATTTTAATAGCCTTTTCAAATGATTATGGCTATTCTTTGATACTACATCAAACCCAACAACTGGTGGTTTCTTAAATACTACTTAAATATTAGTGTCAGTGTGGAATCAGAAACTATAGTTAATACGAATAACTTTGAAAAACTCAGTTTTAGTGAATATTTTATTCACACATGACTGTATAACAATATGCATTGCTCCTTTGGAAAATATAGTCTGAGTTATACCGATTATGGTGGGTAAGAAAATGCACCATTTAGATCTTCTCCGCAGGGAATATGATTGACTGACAGCACCTGCGACTGTCCTTCTGGAACCACCATCATGTTTGTACGGAGGTCACGCTTCCCATGGCTGCTCCCAGCCAAGGGCTGCACATAACAGAAGTACTAAGGCAATCCCACCCCACTGAGATGCAGACCTCCTTAAACTGGTGAGTTTGACTCCAGTACTTGGCATTGGTCTAGTTGAAACATTCCAGGGACTGCTGCAGTCTAGAATTCTTCTTACCCCATGCACTTTCCTTCTTCCCTCCTTCTTTGGTGTCAGACCTGCATTGCGGTTCAAAGGCTGTCTCTGCCTTCTCTGGCTCTCTCCCTTTATCCTTCACAGGTATTCCCATCAGCAGCTTTCTTGAATGTCTACTCTGATCTTAGCACCTGCTTTTCAGAGGACTCGAACAAATACACAGATCTCCAAAGGTTGACACATTTCATTGTGAAATACCAAAAGCTCACTTTTGTAAATATCACCACTGATCCCATTGGAAAAGTTGTAAGTACTGTGAAGTTGTCAGGCAAAAAGTAGAGGATATACATTTTCCAGAATTCTAATTTTCATTCAAAAACTTAAATTGCATCATTAGCAACATAATTGCCAGTTGTTTTCCTTGAAATGGCAGGCTTACTCCTCTCAATGATGTAAAAATCTCTACCAAACTGCCAGTCTGAATAACCATAGCTAACCAGTCAGTGGCTCTTTCAAGTAAAAGTAGCACTCTAAACAAATAGCAGCTAGTTCAGCTCGCAACTCAGATAATCAGACAAGGAATTTTTCTTGAGAAACTCATTGTACTGCAGAATGCAGTAGAAGTGCCTTTCATCCAACTGGTCCATTTCATCATGCAGAATATTTAAAAGACTTGTACTCAGTGGTTAAGATCTAAAAAACTCTTACGTTTTTACTGCTTCCTAAAGGACATTTGTAAGTGGAATGGGCGCTATGTTTCCTGCAAGTGCATGGCAGTGAAAAATACAATGACTGCTAGTGGTGTTTATTGCCATTGACATGATTCATGCTCTGACCCCAGTCATTTCACCCACCGTTGGTTTTGCTCCATCGGTGCAAATGCCAACACAGTGGGAAAGCCAAATGACTCCCTAATATTAATATAAAACTAGTTTTGGCCTCGCAGACCCTCTGAAAATTCTTAGGAACACCCAGGGGTTCACATGCCATATTTTGAGAACCATTTCATGAAGAAATCAAACATTGATTGAACGCTCCATAAGTACAGTACGTCTTTGTAGGCCCTGAGGATGACTATCACAAAGTGCCTACCCTTAAAGAGCCCTGGCTTTTCTAAAGGAGAGACAGGTTATTAAATAGTTGGATTAGAGTTAGTGGACTGTGCTACGGGGGCAGACAGAAAGGACATCATGGTTCTGTCTGTAAGGCTCAGAGGTGACCACAGCAGGGAGGTGATTCTTGAGGCAAGATTTGAAGACTGAGAAAGGGCTTGACCCCAAATAGAGGAGGTAGATATTCTTGGAGGAATGAACAAATAACTATAAAAATATGGCAGTGCGCGGTGTGCTTATACTACTATCTATCTAAAAAACAGTAAAAATATCATGTAACTATGCCAAAGTTTCCAAAAGGTTTTGGTTATTCTTTTTAGAAGTTTGATGTCCACGCTATTACCCAATGTAAGGAGACCATCGGATGGCACTGCACCTCCGTGTCAGCTGCACCACAGACACAGCCTTTCACTGTGGCCCGTACATTTTTCCTCCTGGTGGCCACATCTTTATCATTTCTTGGAACATCATTTTTGTTTTATTTCCTCTTGTTTCTGTTTCAGTGTTTTCATAGGACCAAAAAATAAGACAAGTCTGAATATTTCCCTGGGTATAACAGAACTGTGGGTGATGTCATCATCAATTGAGAATTATATTGCCTTTACATTTATGAAGCTCAAATGCCGGCATTCTTTTGAAACTCAGACCTGGTGTATTTAATATGTGTAAAACTGTGAGTCTTGACATCCAGGCGGTTGTATTTCCAAACATGCTTATGATTCACTAAGTCATAAAGAAACTGGATACTGCAGATCAGAAGCCTGCAGTGCAAATAAATGTATTGGTGTGGCATATATTGAATGTTTATTTATGTAAACCCGAGATGGCTAGGGAGGGGCACTCTCTTAGTTCATCCAACAAATCACTATGATTCAGATGTTTCCTAACAACCACCTGGGGGAGGAGCGCAGTCTTCTCATTTAATCTTAATCACTGGCAATCAGAGACATTTCACGACTGGGAAATATCACACACATTATTAGAAGAGCAATCAGAAAATATAATAAAGGATAGAAATAAACATAGTCTTTCCTGTGTCAGGGATTTACGCACACTCAGAGTGTTTAAAGATGTTTTCATGTCACCCTCCCAGGCCATCAAATTTAAATCCAAATTCTTTTTAGCTAAAGGCTGTATGGAACCATAGGCTCTTACAGTCCAAGTTTTTACACAAACAAAACGAACGGATTTTAACTCTGGGCTCAAGCTCATTTTGTACATCTCTTCAATATTTGCTGCCTAGGTGGAAGTTTTAGCTTTGCATATTCTCCTTATAAACCTGTCCATATTTCTAGGCCAAGGAGTTCCCAAGTGTTGTGTTACCCTAGCTTTTTTGTAAGAGCAGGTCAGACATGATAACTAGAAGGATTTATTTCTTGAGCTCATCCTTGAATTTCTGGGGCCTAGGATGTTCTCTTTGTTCCTCTCCATGGTATAAGTATTTTTATACAAATTATATTAAGATCAACAACAACCATAGGCAATACTTGGGGAGGAGAAGTGAAGGCAGTCTAAGAGTATAGGAAAAAGTATATGAAAAGGAGAAAAAGTGTAGAGAAACACAGTGCTGTAACAAGAGCTCCCCAAGTCTCAGTGGTTTAATGCTATGGTCAGAATGTTTGTGTTCCCCAAAATTCAAACATTGAAACCTAATCATCAATGTGATTTTATTAGGATGTGGGGCATTTGAGAGGTGAATAGATCAGGCGATGGGATTAGTGCCCTTATAAAAGAGGCCCCAGAGAAGTGCCTTGCCCCTTTCACCATGTGGGGACAAAGCTAGAAGGTGTGATCTGTGAACCAGAAAGCAGCCTTTGCCAGACACAAAATCTGCTTGATATTGGCCTTCCCAGTATCCAGAACTGTGAGAAATAAATATCTGTTGCTTATGAGTTGCTTGATTTATGGTATTCTGTTACCGTAGTCCACATGGACTAAAACGCTTAATAAATTAAAAGTTTGTTTCCCTCACATGCCATTGTGAGTTGGTGGCAATGATGGTGGTGGTGGTAGTGGTGGTGTCCTGCTCCATGTACTCAGGGACCCACAATCCCTCTACCAAGTGGCTTCACCATATCCCAGGGCTCTGGAATCTACCACTGGATTCTGTGGCTTCAGAAGTCAAGAGAAGGAAGAGTTGGAGAATTGCTTGCAAGGTTTGGGGGTCCAGGCCCCAATATGGTATAGCTCATTTTTTTCATATTCTATTGGGCAGATCTAGGTTGCATGAACCACAAGTTAACTGCAGGAAAGGTTAAGAAATATGGTCTGGTTGTATGCCCTGGGGGAAACAGAACCAGAATTTGGTGAACACATTGCATTTTGCTGGCCATCTACATCAATTTATTCTTAGTGATAGTTGTCAGCATTATGGGTACTTTGAATGTAGACAAAATTCAAATCTGTCCTAGTAGGCATGTATTTATCATTTTGTTTATTCATTCAACAAATATTATTGAACCTCCACTATGAGCAGGACTTTGGGCAAGGCACTCAGTATATAACACTGAGCAGAGAACAGAACACAGAAATAACACGGTTCCTGCCTTCAGGAGCTTACAGTGTCCTACTAGCTGACATATCTATTGTCTTTCTCATCAGCTTTCTTAATTCATCCCTAAGCTGCTGACAGTATGGGAATAAGAAAGGAGAGAAAGGCAAGCAATTATCCTAATTTCGTAGCCCAGAGGTGGCTCCAGCATAAGCATGTATATCAATTTATCCACTATAGCAGTCTTAGAGACAAAAACTGAGGAATATGTAATTTATATCTTATAGTGCTTTATATTTTTAAGAGTTTTTATCCATACTGGTGAAGAGGAGTTAAAATTAGCTTTGTGACTTTGAGCAAATGACTTGAACACTCAAGGTTAATTTCTGATCTAACAAAATGGAAATAATACTAGAATCTACCTCTTAGAGTGATTGCAAGGATCAAATAAAATTAAATGAATAAACTGCTGAGCAGAATGCTTAATTTACAATAATTTTAAAAAGTGATATTAACTAGTGCTGTCATTACTATTTGACTTTAAAAATGAAAGGTAGCAGAATACACCACCCCAAAATATAACCTACCTTGTCATAAGGGTTATTTTGAGTTGAAGGCAATTGAGAAGAAGCAGATATCAGAAAAGTTCTTTGCCCTTTTCCTATTTGCATAAAAACAGGACATAAATTTGCAAAGTTGTTTGTCCAAACCAGCTCCGTCAGAAAGGACAAAGTTTGTTCATTATCAATGATAACTTTAGACCCTGATCAGCCTAGAGACTGCACCAGAGGAATCTACATCACAAAGTTTTCTAACTGGCCTTTATCTATTAATAGTTTCCCATATACTGTAGACCCTTGAACAATGTGGGGGTTAGGGGCACTGCCCGCCTCCTTCCACTCCAGTTGAAAATCCATGTGTAACTTTTTCTTTCTCTCTTTCTCTCTTTTTCTCTTTCCTTTCTTTCTTTCTCCCCTCCCTCCCTCCTTCCCTCCCTTCCTCCCTCCCTCCTTCCCTTCTTTTCTTTTCTTTCTTTCTTTTCTTCCTTTCTTCCTTTCTTTTTGTGGAGACAGAGTTTCTCTCTGTTGCCCAGGCTGGAGTGCAGTGATGTTAACACGGCTCACTGCAGCTTCAACCTCCTGGGCTCAAGTGATCCTCCCACCTCAGCATTTCCAGTAGCTGGAACTATATGTGCACACCACCACACCCAGCTAATTTCTGTATTTTTTTTTTTTTCAGAGATGGGGTTTTGTCATGTTATATAGACTGGCCTTAAACTCCTGGGCTCAAGTGATCCACCCACCTTGGCTTCCCAAAGTGCTGGGATTACAGGTGTGAGCCACTGCACCTGGCCTTTGTATAACTTGACTCTCCAAAAACTTAACTACTATTAACCTACTGTTGAAAGCCTTACCAATAACACAGTCAATTAACACATATTCTGTATGTAATATGTATTATATACTGTATTTTTACAATAAGTAAGCTAAAGATATAAAATATGAAGAAAATCATAAGGAAGAGAAAATATATTTACTATTATTAATTGGAAGTAGATCATCACAAAGGTTTTCTTTCTCATCGTCTTCACATTGAGCAGGTTGAGGAGGAGGTGGAGGAAGAGGTGGGGTTGGTCTTGCTTTCTCAGGGGTGGCAGACACAGAAGAAAATCCATGTATAAGTAGAACCACAAAATTCAGACTGTGTTGTTCAAGGGTCAACTGTATTCACTTTCCTACATTTCCTGCCCCTAGAGATTCAAGGTCCTTTTCCTTTGTCTTGTCACTTCTCAAAAAATGTGTTGATTTTTGGTGAAGATGGCATGTAAGCTGGAATTCTAAGCTACCTCTTTGAGAAATATTTTTTATCTGAATATTCTCCCCCACATATATATAAAACTCACATGTTAGTAAACGTCTTTGGTTTTTTTTCTTGTTAATATGTTCTATGTTATAGAGATCTAAGCTAGGAACTCAGAAGGTTACAGGGAAAATTATTTTTTCCTTCCCCACATAAACAATCCTGTGACATAGGTTTCTATTTTACTGTATTAGCTATTTAGAATGTTACTATCCAGGCTTTTTTTTTTTTTTTTGCCAATGAGAAAAACTATAGTTCAGAGAATGAAGTTTCTAGGAAGAAGCTGTACAGCTTAGAAATGACAGTGTCAGGGTTGGTTACTGTGGTTGTGTCCTTCCATTGCAGCGCCTACAAGGTACAGAATACTTTTGAGAACCATTTGTTTTCTTCTATTAAAAATAAACTGGGCTAATGAAATGGAAAGACAAGTAGTACTTCCTCTGGGTAACCAGCCATGACAGTTTTTAAAAGCATGACATTTTTCAGTTCAGGCAGCACATAAAGCATCTACACATTGCTGTCTTTCCACAGAGGTTGCCATAGTTTGTGGATGGTGTGGGAAGAGAAGAATGGGTGTAAGATTTGGGGTGCCTGAGTTCTAATATTTGTTCTACAGGTGGTCAGCTGTATGACTTGAAATATATCACTTCACCTTTCAGAAATTTGTTTTTTTTTTAATCTAGAAAATAGATATCTGGAACATTGTGTAATTACTAAGTACTCCATCAATGTAGCATAAGCAGAGTAGCTGATGAGTAAGAAGACATAGAAAACAGCTTTTGGAAATTAGAAGTGAAATGTAAGTCATCTTTAGATCTAGTCTTCTGAGCCTAAGTCCTCTGATCCTAAGACACTCTGCTGTTTGAGGAGTTTAAAGCCTTCAGTGTCCCTAGAAAGTAAGTAGAGTCTAAATAGTCTCTGTTGCCATGGTAGAGAAAATTCTGAAGATAAAAATTGTGTCTATATTGAGGGCTAATTATGAACAAAGATTCATATTCTACAGTGTTCTCTGTGCTGCCACAGAAACAGACATGGTGTTAGCAAGTCCTTGAATAAACTTTTATAACCAATTAATTTGTTATTCTCTAACAATGTCTCTGTGGTCATCATAAAGGATTTTACTTGATTTAGTATAAAGACCAGGGAATAGCGTTTTTTAAAAATTCCCAAACCTTTATTAATGTGTATGTTCATACATGTACATTCTGAGACAGGATCTTGCTCTGTCACCCAGGCTGGAGTGCAGTGGTGTGATCATGGCTCACTACAGCCTCAATCTCCTGGGCTCAAGCTATCCTCTCATCTCAGCTTCCAAAGTAGCTAGGACCACAGGGATGCACCACTATGCCTGGCTAATTTTTTAAATGTTTTGTAGAGACAGGATATCTCTATGTTGCCTAGGCTAGTCTTGAACTCCTGGCCTCAAGTGATCCTCCCACTTCGGCCTCCAAAATTCTGGGATTATAGGAGTGAGCCACCATGCCCGACCTATTAATGTATATTTTTAAAAGAAAGAATATTACTGATTCTAAGAATATAGTGGAAATTACATGTTGTCTTATTGAAATGATATAGTTGCATTTTAGTTAGAATGCTACAATTCAATTTGAGTTTATAGTATCTTTTATTCTGCAAAATCAAGTTGGCAAAAAATTGCTGATTAGTCTAGAGACCTTATGTATAAAAATAAATGATAACAATTCAACTATTAGATTTTTCTAGAAAATTAAAAGTCAGATGTTTATCTCATTATTAATCTTTCAACCAGTTTATTTTTACCTGTGAAGAAACATAGGCATAGCCAAGTCTATGACTAATTGATCACAGGGAGGAGGGCAAAGGACTGACTAGGTTGGCCTCATACCTGAACTACACTCTTTCCACCAACTGCATTTGGTACATTCATCTTGATTTTGCTTTGGTTTGAAAAAACTTCTGTGGAGGATTTTATTGTCAGAGTATCAACAGAGAGACAGTGAATGTTATTGGGATAAATATAAACTAATATCAGCTACATAACTGACTTCATCTCTGAATCTCAGTTTCCTATTTTGTAAAATATCTAAGACAGAAATCCTTACCTTTAGAAGAGTCATGGGACTTAAATGAGACAGGAGCCATGAAGTGCTTGGGATTTAGTTGGCTTCAATAATCATCAGTTCCTTTCCTCCCTAATGATATTAGCTTCCATTAGTTGTACACATTCTGTGTCATAATTTGTGCTTAAACTCTTAACATGAATCGTCTCATTAATTGCTCAAAACACGAGGAAGCTGAAGCTTTGGGAAATTAAATTAAGTTCCAGGTCACCAGGTTGGTAAGTGTCAGAGTTTTCTAATTTAGATGTCCCTGACACTGAAGACCATGTTCTTGATCATCATGTGTATTTACTTTCCGTTGTGTCTTTAACAAATTACCATAGACTTAGTGGCTTCAATGGCACAAATGTATTCTCTCATGGTTTTGGAGGTCAGCAACCCAAAATAAGTTTCAGTGAGTTAAAATCAAGGTGTTGGCAGAGATGATTCCTTCTGGAGGCTGCAGGATAGACTCCATTTCTTGCCTCATCCTGTTTTTGGAGGCCACCTGCATCCTTCTCTCCTGGCCCTCTCCTCCATCTTCAGACAGTGGTGCACCTTGCTTCCATTGTCACATTGCCTTCTTCTTCTGTGATCAAATCTTCTGCCTCCCTCTTTCAGCACACTTGTGACTATATTTGCTATATCCATTCTTATATTGTTACCACCATTGTTACTACCTGTATGCTATTGCTGTCTGCTATTTACAGACTATATATGACCGTATTTCTCTAGGTAACTTCCTAGGAGTAAAATCTTGAACTTACTCTTGTCCAACTCTTTGTAGAAGCTCAGCTGCAAAAGCAGTATTTTTGAAAAAATTTCAGAAAGACATTCAATTCCTACATTTCTCAAGTTACTTTAAAATCAATCCCCAGATTAAGCAGATTAGTAGAAGGGGTTGCATAAATGGACTTGATCCTTTGCCCCTCTGCAGAATTGCTTAACTGTGTTGTGCTTTAATATTACATCATTGGCCTACATTGAAGGACAGTGTAATAAACAGCCCAGGTAACGTAGCCTAGGCCAAGAGTTGGTTATCAGAATTTAGTTGATAACCAACTCTTTCTTTGTACTTAGGGCATATACTCTTTCTTTGTACTTAGGGCTTGGGGTTAATCAGGGACCCGGATTCATGTTTTTCCCTACTTTGAGGACTCAGCTCTCTACTTTGAAGGTACTGCCTTTCAAGAGCTCTATTTGCCATGGAATGACAAAATCCTACTTTTCCTCCCCAGAACAGAGCAGCATGTGTTCTTACAGGTGGCCACAGCATATTCATCACATTTGCAATCTTCACATCGGCTCTCTGTTATGTTGCCAGCATTGATTCTTGAATTCCTTTTTCTGATTTCTTTAAGGCTCTTGGCATCATCTTGGTCCATTTGGCTTAGTTGGTTTTGCCCCCACCACATCTGCTGGTATGATCACGTTCATTCGCTTAGCATCAAATAGGCTCAGTACCTGGAGATCATGCTCAATTTTGTCTATAATTTTGTATCATTTGATTCAAGAGGCTGTTGGCATTTTCTGGAACTTAAATTTTTTCATCAATATTTCTTTTTTTCCTGAGAGTTTATGTTGTTTCTTTGAGGAGGAAAAAAAATGCCTGTGAATCAGAGTGTGGAGATTCAATCTGTAGCTTACTGATTTTTAAGGGTGATTTTGGGAATCTCCTTATCTTCCTATTGCTTCTTACCTGTGTAACTAACTCATGGCTGTTATAAGGACTTGTGGTTGTATAGTATTTTCTAGATTTCAGGGCTTTGGCAGGGAGGCATGATATTAATAGTGACATAAATATTTGTATAGAGATGGTAAGTTGACCTATCAAAAAAAAAAAAAAGCTACAAAGTCTGAAGTAGTGTTGGCTGGAAAAAACATTCATGAGAGATGCCCAGGGGTTGAGGATTACCCATTTCTGAGAATAGTTACACATTATGGCCCAACTCCCTTGAGAAGAAGACAAGATGGAAGTGATCCAGGGACAGATTGCATCCAACTAAGTTGTCTGAGTCCCAAGTTATGTTTGAGAGAGGTCATTTTGAATCTATATATTTATTATAGGCTTGATTCCTACCAGTCTAGGAGCAATAGATGCATCTGAAGAACAGAGAATGTTCTGTGTTGATTCCCAAATCTATCAAGTGCTATGCTCTTACTACATTTATGATAGAAATATATTTCAGCTTGATGTTTTTAAAGCTATGAATAATAATGGCATGATTATATGATAAGGGATACTCTTTGAATCCCTTGAGGTATGTTTGTTTGAACAAAGTTCATTCACATTCAGTATCATGATACTGAAATAATGACAGAATAAAGAGCATTCATCTAGCTGTGCATTTAGATTTAATGGCAGTTTTAGTGTAGCTAAATTTTCCAGGAGGTATTTCTCATCCTTTGTTCAATTTCTTAATGAGCTGTGAAACATTTGAGCTTTTGTCTCCTTTTGGGGTAAAAAGAGGCAGTGGAAAGATGACTAGAAAAAAAGGAAATGTCTGAATAATATGGATCAACAAGATGCTGGTTTACAATTTTTTACTTCAATAAAACTATTAACTACTTTATAAAAATTATTTTTTTATTTTTACTAATAAAAATAATCTGAAAGTTTCTGTCAATAGTGGCTAACAACTTAGATATATAGTTTTAGAAGATGATCTTAAAAAGAAGCAAATTTGGCTGGGCGAGGTGGCTCACACCTGTAATCCCAGCACTTTGGGAGGCCGAGGCGGGCAGATCAGGAGTTTGAGACCAGCCTGGCCAATATGGTGAAACTGGTCTCTATTAAAAATACAAAAATTATTCGGGCATGGTGGTGTGCACCTGTAATCCCAGCTACTCAGGAGGCCGAGGCAGAAGAATTGCTTGAACCCGGGAGGCAGAGGTTGCAGTGAGTCAAGATCGCGCCACTACATTCCAGCCTGGGTGCCAGAGGGAGACTCTGTCTCAAAAAAAAAACAAAAACAAAAAAACAAGTAAACTTGAGGAAAACAAATCATTAAAAATGTTAAAGGGACTGGGGTAAGTTTGTTTGGTGAAGACCAGCTTGAAAGAGCTGCTATTAGAAGAGAAAAAAGTTTTGGAGTATTGAAGAAGGAGGATTTAGGAGGAGGGAGTAGGAGTATGTGCAGTATGATTGATAAAGGGCTTTACATTCAATGTTCAAGAATAACTAAAAGACCTTAAGTTATCCTGAGAGGGAGGGGTTCCTTAAAAGGGTGAAGTGTAATTATTGAAGTAACGACTGATTTTTTTTTCCCTCTTATTGAATATGTTCCAACACAGTCTTGATTTCCCAACTGTCTGCTAATAAACTGTGATCCAGCTGTAGGCCATGAAATGGGCGAGGTGGTACTTCTGAATTTCCAGACAATGGTAATCAGGAACAGAACCTTAGGGGTTAGACAGCCCTGCTTCTTCCATTTACCTTAGACAATTTCTCTCTGAAACAGTTTCTTCATCTGTAACATCAATTTAATAATACCTGTCTCACAGTGTGTGTTAAAGGAAGGTTCTCAGGATTAAGTGACAGAAGGTGTGTAAGTTGCCTAACGTATAATAAGTACTCAAATTATTTTAGTTCCTACTGTGTTTGTTACTGTTGTTTCTAAGCATCTAAGTAAAATCATTGTTCTGTAGAATATCTTAGTGGTATGTGGTGAGATGAAATATTGAAGGTATTAAATAAATGTTAAATAATGATTAAAAGTGCAGTGTATGAACAAAAGGTCCATAGGAAAAGTGTGACTCAAAGGCAAACCTTTCAAGAATGCTGACCAGACACAAGCACATTTTTGGCTGCAGCAAGCAGAGCAAATATGCCCCAAGATCAGAGCCCATCAGTGGGTTCTTGGAGCCAAAGTTCTGGAAACCAACCACCTCCAGCCCAGGTCAGCTAAATCATCCCAGATTTGTGAGGTGCCAGCAGTGAGGGCAGGTGCTTTCCAAGTCAGGAAATGTGAATCAGAAAAAGGATGTGATCCTGGCAGAGAACACCCTCATTCTGATGATCACTGGTAGTGTTTATTTTGAACAAGAATAATCCTGGTACCTGCTCATACATGATAATACACAACCTGACGCTATGAGAGAATAGTTCTGGACAGGTAGGCAGGAGCCCCATCTAGCTTAATTTTGCTCCTGATGTGCTAGAAAAGTATGGCAAGATAAACACACTCATAAACTCTTGGAGCCTCAGTTCCTTCTACTAAGAAAAAGGATTGAACCAGAGGACCTTGAGGTTTCTTCAGCTTATTATTTTTCTCTGTGACAGCACATTTGTGATTCGTGCATTTTTATTAGAGATTTATACCTTTTTAATGATTTTAAAAAGCATAATTCATTTTTCCCCTTTTTCATTGGTTGACCCAGATGAGCATCAGAGGTATGAATAGGGGATTCACCATACAGGTTTCCAAATTAAGTGAATATTGGCTAGTGAGTAAACAGAGTTCAAAAAATGAGTATGCGGGATTCAAATTTATAATTTCATTCACATTTATATAGGGAATATTTTCCAAAAAGGTAGACATATATGGTTAGTGAATATGGTCTGGCTGAGTGAAAATATCTACATATGGCTAGCTCGGAAAAGCTGAGGAAAACTACAAATTTTAAAAACCAGAGGTGACAATGATATATTAATTTGTCCCAGGTTGTTTACTGAGGATATAAGATCTTTTCTCTTTAACAGAGAAAAGTTTTTTTTTTATTTTCATTAAAAACTGAGTAAATATTTCAGGTGAAAATTCGAGTGTACTGTCAGATGACTTGATCTCAAACAAAATATAGGATGAAAAGCAGGCATTGATATTGTTTAGGGGAGTGTCCCAAGGTTGATCTTAGCTACATTTTCCCTCCCCCACAGATGGAATTGCTAAAAAATATCATGGAATACGTTACATTTCTGCAATGCCTTTTGCTAGCTTTGGAGAATGTCTCAAAGGGAAATATGTTCAGTACTTTATATTTCATTTATTTCTTCTTGTAAGAATCACAGGTTTCTGAGAACTTGTGAGAGTTGCCTTCCATATATTCCTCAGCATTGCATGTAATTCTTGATGTTTCTCTTATTTTCAAATGGGGGATATGATGCTTACATGCACACTACTTTGGGTCATTAAAGTGGCATAATGGTAACCAAGGGTCCTTCTAGATTAGTATGAAGCATTCAGGCCGAAAAAGATATTGTTTTTTATATATCTCATAGATAATTCACTCTATCTTAAGAAATAGAACACAATGATTGGGCTAATCTCTTGTTTAGATTTTCTTTGGTCATGTATTATCTAGAATTAAGAAAATAAAGACCTATGCTCACCACCCCCTTATCTCCCCAACATCCCCAGACTGTGGAATGCTGGGATTCATACTGTGAATGCTCTGAAAATCAATTATTGTCAGATTTTGTTTTCAGGGCTGCCAGACAATATTTTGGCTCAACTTCAGTCCATTTGGAACACAGCTGTTAAGTTGTTGACAAAAACTAAGGAAATATGAACATGTTCCACCCTTTCAAAAAAATTGCATTTGCTGGCAACCAACTCAGATGGATCTGAAATTTTCTTATTGGAGAGCAAGTCAGTATCACTCTCTGGCATCCTCTTGGGCTGATCTGGTCATTCCTGTGTTCCAACACATATGGCACCCTTCACTCACCACTTGGGATTTCAGAATTTACTTTTGATCATGAACTTGAGCTTTAAGTTACTGTGTTAATAACTGTCCAAAACTTTATGTTTCCCTGGGATTTAGTGTCTCATTGATTTCTCCACATCTCCAGGTTCATTTTTAAAAAAGGCTTTAATGGTGAGTCAGCACTGATTTATTTCTAAAGAATTAGTGGTTATATTATACTGCATTTTTTTCTTTGCAAGTAATAGAAAAATACTATTCAATTAAATAATAAATAGTATCCTGCCCTTTATCTAAGAAAATTGGGAATTATATATATGTATGTAAGTATATATATATTTGTTCACATTAAGAATAAAACCAATAGAAAGATAAAGCACAGAAATGTTAAAACTTGGTCTATCAGGGGAAGGAGAGAACAGGGTAGAAGGAACAGGAATAGAAACTAGACTTCTTCGAGTATATATTGTTTCTTGATTTGTCTTTGGAATTATGTAGGTTTTCACCTAATAGCAAAACAGAATAAAATACATACAAAAAGAATTTCTAAAAATGTTTTAAAAGGAAAGAAAACAAACTTAACCATGTACCCAATAGAACTTTATGTGATGGTGAAAATGTGCTATATCTCCACCATTTAATAGTAGCCTCTAGCTACATATGGCTAGTGGACACTTACAATGCAGCTGGTATGCTGAGAAACTTAATTTTAAGTTATAGTTAAGTCACTGAAATTATATTTTTACTAGCCATTTACTAGGCTAATGGCTACCATACTGGACAGCACAGAAACAGAATAGTCACATAGGAAGGAACTACTCCAGGTGATTTTAAAATTCAGGAATTTGATTGTATATCCCTCGGACAAAAAGAACTTAAAAATAATATTAAATGGTTTTAAGTTATAATACGTTTGAAAGTCATATTGTTATTGTTATTCTGAATCTGTTAGGTCTATACTGTGAGATATTTAATAAATCAAATGAGTAATTATTAATGTCCATGTCCTTGAGAATTCAGATTTTTGGCATGATTGGAAGATACAGATTGAAGGTTGATAAGGCTCATTTTTTTTGTTTTTTGTAGAGACTGTGTTGCCCAGGTTTGTCTCAAACCCCTGGACTCAAGCAACCTTCCCACTTCAGCCTCCCAAAGTTCTGAAATTACAGGCCTGAGCCACTCTACCTGGCCAACAATTTTTGAGGCTTCTGTATGAATTTGTTATATATGTATTCTTAAGAAAATAATTTCCAACTCTGTTCAATGAATAGCCCTAGAAACAATGACTAACCCATTAGCAAGTACAACCCTAATGCTCAGACTATGGTCTCTAAATGCCTTTTGTCAGTAAAAGGAACCAGGACTCATTGGAGAAATGGATAATTCAGCGTCTGGGGCAGATAATTTATAAGATAAATCTGAAACATCTTGCCATAATTTAAAATAGGGATGCTTTCAAAGACTAGTAGGATTGTGCCAAAAAGAATCAGACACAATTTGGAAAAACTTCTACTGAACAAAGATGGAAAAAATGTGTGTGCCATATGAATAACAAGGATAATTGATTAAAAAACTTCAAATACTTTATATCATAGGTTTATACTGATCCTTTAAAAGTTTAGATATCTTTTAAGGATGCTAGAGAACAAACTCATTATGATAAGCTAAATCATCAAGCAATTATTCTGTCTTTCCTGTATGAACTCTACCGCAGGGTGACCAAAGATAATTTCTCTTTGTAACACTGTTCTATCTAATAAATAAAGAAGTAATAATGAAATAAGAATATTACTATCTTCCAGCTCTTGAGATATTATTAATAGATCTGAGCAATGATGATTAATGAATAATGAATAATATTAATGAATAAATACATCTCAAAAATGTGACAGAAGTACCCTATGATGAATATGCACTGCTTCTTTGTTGGTTTTCTTATTTTGTTTTGTTTGCTGTAATAACCCCCTAATGAAAATTTTATATTTTTTATATATATATATAAAAACACACATTTTTTCATATATTTTTATTTTATGAGACAACTTATATACATACATGTATACATATATACATATTTTATGTATACAAAATATGTATATATGTATACATGTATGTATATAAGTATGTAATATACATACTTATATACATACTTATATACATATGTAAATGTATATACATATGTAAAATATACATATGTAAAATATGTAATAATATACATATTTTATGTATTCAAAATATGTATATATGTATACATGTATGTATATAAGTTGTCTCATAAAATAAAATCAAAATAAAAATATATGAACAAGAAAACAAAATCAAACCTACATCTGATCAAGCCTTTAGATTTAACTACCAATTTACAGAAACTAGAAGGAACAGAAGACCTGATAAAGGATTCCATAGGTGGGTAATTAATGAAATCTGACTGTGGCATTCCATAGGAAGGATCAGCAACTATGACCTGTGGGCCAGATTCGGTTCCTCACCTATTTTTGTTAATGCTGTTTTATTGTAACACAACCTTGCTTATTTGTTTACATATTGTTTATGCTGTTTTATGATTGAACAGCAAAGTTCAATAGTTGAAACAGAGCTCATATGACTCTCAAAACGTAAAATATTTACTATTTGGCCCTATATAGAAAAAGTTTGCTAACCTCTACTTAACATGACAAAATTACCTGATTTTATCAATAATAATAACAACAAAATACTTCAAGAAAAAAAACTGGAGAAATATGTACAGAATGATGATGGGGAAACCTATAGACCTAGTGCCACTTAAAGAGTCTTGCCAACCAATCACAATATATGGACATTATTTGGATCTTGATTTAAACAAATATATTTTAAAGCAACTTTTAAGAAAATCAGAAAAATCTAAATATTGCTTGGACATTGAAGACTTTAAGAAATTATAGGTGTTTTTTAAAGCTATGATATTAAAGTTTTATTTTTAAGAGCTCTTATCTCTTAGGTGTTTATTCTGAAGTGTTTACAGAAGAAATGATATGATTGATGTTCAGGATTTACTTTAAAATAGTCCAGGGTATAGGGAGTGGGTAGAAATAGAGATGAAACAAGAATGACCATATATTGGTATTTTTGAAAGTGGTAACGGATAAATTGGATTAATTATACTGTTTCTCTACTTTCACATATGTTTGGATATTTCCATAGTAAGAAAAAAATTTAAATGTCTTTTTGCATGGAACTTACATTTTAATAGAAGAGAATGAAGTAATAAAGTAACTAAATGTAGAGTTTACAGAGTTTGAGGAAGAAAGGATACCAGGTGTTGACAGGAGATGTTGAAACTTTTGAGAGTGACATGGACTGTGTGGTATCTAAGCCATACACAGGACCTCTGGGTCTGGAGTTGAAGCCGGCTTCCTGAAGAGCACATGGGAAAACTGAGCAGCCTGCACTCAAGAGCCTGACTCCCTGGGTCAAAATCCTAACTCTGCCACTTATTAGTTGTATTACTCGGGTTAGTTACTTAGCCTCTCTATGCTTCAGTTTCCTCATGGTGTATAAGCATTTGATAAATACTAAAAATATATATATATATATATCAATATGGGGATTGATGCTGAAAGTCTTTTAAAAATTAACAGCTTTCTTATCAGTCCAGTGAGTTTTCAATATTCTACAACAGTGGTTCTCAAATTTTAATGCACATCAGAGTCACTTAGCAGACTTGTTATAATACATGTTTCTGGGCCTACCTGACTCTTCAACCTAGATTTCTTAATTCAGTAGGTCTAGTGTAGAGCCTGACTTTGTCTACAAAACATTCCCAAGTGATGATGATAATGCTGGTCTGGGGACCTGTAACTGTTTCATAAATAATTCCCTTATTCTGTTGCTGTCCATTTCAAAGGCAAAATAAATGCGCTTGACTGTTTTTTGTTTTTTAAAGAAATCATTTGCTAATCCAATATTCATACCACAGAGGAAATGACTTTCTTAGGTTTGTCCCAAATTGAGAGAGTTTGCGTTTTCTCTTCTTGCCTTTTATGACTGAATGGAAAGAAAACTGTGCTTATGAGGTAAAAATGACATACCAGCTGCAGATTATTTTTCCCATTCTTTTTTTAATTAAAAGAATTCAACATAGCCAGACAATTTCTCACCTACTCATCTCCATCTAAAACAAGACACCATCTGTTATGTATCCACTTAATCAGAACCATGACAAATTGGAGCACACTCAGGTCTCTGATACCATATACCACTCCCCAGGAGTTTCTGACTAGACCTTTGAAAGGTCCTGATCAGAGGCTGAGAGGACAGCTGGCCATTAGACTGCAGCTGGATTCAATCAGAGAAGATGCCCCCAAGGACTCCCACCAAATAAGCAGGGTCAAACAGCCTGGCCAGGATGAAGTTGGAAAATGAGTTACCTGGTGTCTGGGATGATTCTGAGTTTGATTTACTTTTCAAGAAGGTTAAGTTGTCTTTCAAAGCCAATCTTTTTTCTCTTTGTGTCCATCAAATATGAAGCAGGGATGTTGAAAGTTTTCAGCATGTCCCCAGTCTGTGCCTGCGCTATCACTGGGGTGCTGCCTTGCAGACAAAATGCCTCCATACATGGAATGGAGGGTCTAATTTCTTTTCCTGCCAGTCTGAGGTGACCTGTAGACTGGAGCCAGATGATCCACACCACTTCAGAACTTCTCTCCAGCAGCTAGAAAGGTCTCTCATCTCTTTGCTGCTAACGATCCATTCGAGTTCAAGAGCCGAGAAAGCAGGTGGTCATTTGAAAGGAGAAGAAAAAAAAAAATCAGAGAAAAGGAAACAGATAAAAAGCAATGTTGTAAGAAAAAGTGTAGTTGGAATTTGGAGACTGCAGTCAGGGGCAATGGGGTTAGTAACTGAAGTTTTAAGAAATATTTTAGGTGATTATTTTAATGTAGGGTAGAGGGAATGAAGAATGAATATAAAGCTACAGAAAAGAAAAGCTATGCAGATAATAACTGAAGCCTTAAAAGGAATTTTCAGGGTTAATGATCTGCTTCATGTCACCACATACTTATCCATTAAAAAGTAAAAATTGTGTATATACTTTGAAACAGCTACATGAAAGGGGTTTCCACATTTTTCTTAGTAATCCATAAGTAATGTTGGGAAAAAAGGAATGTATGCTTAGTTTTGTAATGAATACAGTACATAGAACAAAATAAGCCTATAGGAATATATTTCTAGAATTCCAAAGAGAAATTGTTTATTTAAGGAGTAAGTAGGAGATAAGAAGTATTCAAAATGTTCTTAGCTCTTTACTTTTTTCTTTTATTCATTCATTTGGCAATTATTTATAAGAACTGCTGTGTGCCAGGCACTTCAAAAAACCAGATATTTAGCAATGAATAGGAGAGAAATATTCTTCCTATCAACTTTTAGTAAGCCAAAGAATACCTAAAAAATTTTGTCGAAATGTAGATTTCTGGGTCCAAACCCAAGATTCTGACCCAGTATATTTGTGAAAAGGCCTGGAAATATGTACTTTTAAATATTAACTTTGGTGATTCTGATACAGGAAAATAGTCCTTGTAGGTGATCTCATGAATTCTTTTAATGAAAAGAAAGTTTATACATATGGCACTTCACTCCATTTGCCTTCTTTTCTACAGAAGAGGTCTAGCCGTAAGATGGTGTTATTAGTTTATACTTTCCTCAGGAAGCCAGGTTTCTCCCCCTTGAAGAGGATATTGTAGCCAGACAGTACTGTGGAAGAATATAAGTCATTTCTTTCTTAGCGTCTGAGGGTCAAATTGCTCCCAGTTCTCCAGAATACATCTTAGGGGCATTTTTGCCTTGGGGGGAAAGTTTCCTATCTGAAAAAAGACCATAGGGATGCCAGCACCCCTAGTTATTTTCCGATGAGCATTAGTCGTAGAGCATCCTCTATGGTCCTAATGCTTATTCCTTTCCAGAGTGCGTCACCACCCATGGACCTCTGCTTATCAGATTAGTTACGCTCACCGATGTAGCAGTCCTGCATCCCTTTTCCTGCCTTTCTTGACCACAAAGAAAAGGGTCCGGGCTACTGGATTTTAGTGGTCCTTTACCAGCATGCCCAACATTGCCTTTGTACTCAGGGGTGAGTCCTAGAGCTAGGCTGGGTTCCTGGGTATTTCATAACAACCCAGCTGCCCCATCAAGATGCATTCCCATGAACAACAGTTCTTATGCAAATTCATTTAGAGAGGGTGTAGGTAACCTTTTGAGTCAGGATTGAGATCGTCTTTTTGATTCTGTAAGTACTTTAAGGCTTGGCTGAGTGCAGTTAGAACGTTTGAGTAGACCAATTATTAGGCAATTCTCCTAACTCTGCTTCCACAAGAGTCTCCCTGTCAATTACTGAATACCCGTTGTAGTTTTTTTTTTTTTCTTCTCAGTCACCTAGGAGGAACCATCTATCATCCTGTCCTGAAGGGAGTTCCCTCCTAGGTCTGGTCGGACCTTTGTATGGTAATTAAGATTTAAATTCCCTGTTAGAAAATCTGCTGGGTTAAGGGAATTATCAGTGGTTAGTGTTAAATTACCTTTTTCTAACAGAATAGCCCCATACTTTAAGATTTTTGCTTTAGTAAGCTACTTTTTTGCTTTTTTGACTTAGAATAATTCTGAACTGGTGAGGTGTGCTCACAATGAGGTTTCCTCTAAAAATTACTTTTCTACTTTCTTCTGTTATCAAAGCAGTTGCCGCTACAGATTGAATGCATTTGGGCCATCTGTGGGTCACTGGGTTAAGGATTTTTGATAGGAAGGCTACGGGTTGTCAGTGGTCTCAGTGTTTTCAGATGCTCTTGTTTACACTGACAACAAGGTAGTATTGGAGTATTATAAGGTCACAGAGAAGAGCTTCAATTATCAATCATAGGTTTTAAATTTATCCTGGCTTTTAAAGTAATAGGGCACACTAGTTTTTTTGGTTTTGTTGTTGTTGTTGTTGTTTTTACTATTTCTATCTTTCTTTCTCTCTTTGACTCCCTCTTTGCCTCTCTGCCTCTTTCTCCTCTCTGTCTCTCTCCTCTCTGTCTCTCTCCTCCCTGTCTCGCTGTCTGTCTCTCTGTCTCTCTATCTCTCTTAGCCATTTACAAACTTGGGGCCCTGGCAAGGGTGATGGGGAACAGGTCCCACATAACTGCCCATGTCGAGAGCTATATACCTAAATCGGTAGGGACACCAGGGACGAGACTCCCTGGATTTATATCTAGATGTCTAAGGATGCAGCACAGAGCTTCCTTAGATCCCTTTGGAGATACAACTTGCTAGAGGAAATGAAAGTCTGAACCGTTACTACCTAGGAGGCAGGGATCAGAGGAAGTAGATTCAGAGGTAAGGAGAATTTTGGGGCTACACTTTCAAGAAAGTCGTGGTCAGGACCCAGGTGGTATGGGTCAGAAGGAAAGGTAGGGTGCACGCTTGGGCGACTGTTGAATAGAGACTTCTGGCTGCGCAATGATCTCAACCGACTACTGCCGGGAGTTTGGGATGACAGCTTTCTGCCTCTAGTAGGCCCTCGGCTTCCCCAGGAAAATTGAAAGTGGAAGCTGGTTCTAGGCAGACAAATGCTCCCAACGCAGAAGGGTTGTTAGAAAGCCTTTCCCCAGGCAGCCTCACACCTGAGTCTTAAGTCCGGCAGCCACGGTAATCATTTTTAACTGGCCGACAGGTGCCTGGTATTTTCCTCCAATTCTAAGGAAGGATAGGACAGAATAGCAAGCGAAAGTGATCCAATATTACTCACTGCTTTGGAGTTCCCATCTGGGTCACCAAAATGTTACCAGGGGGTCCTTGCTCCCACAGCTCCCAAAGATGGTGGTGGGTCACTTCCAAGATGGCGGCAAGCCTCGTGTTCTCTGACCTGGGGTTCTTGGCCTCACAGATTCCAAGGAATGGAATCTTGGGCCATGTGGTGAGAGTTATAGCTCTATTAGAAGTCGTGGGTCACGGAAGAGAACCATGGAACCCAGTGACTAGTGTTCAGCTTGATTAGGACAAACCCGGGCACTTATCTGTGCAGGAACAATGGCAAGCCTTTAGCCCGATCGGGAGCAGCAACGGGCGCCTCTCTGGATCAGGAGCACAGCGGACACGCTGCCGGATCCAGAGGGATGGAAGTCAAGAGGTGTAACTGAAAGTTTTCTGACATATGGATTTTTTGTATTCCATATTTTGCTCCAAAAGCTATTTTTATTTGTCTTGTCATACTAAATCTGAATCAAAAGTAAAACATGGTGCTCCCTTTAGCTAATGATAGTCCATACCTCTACCTTTAACAATTAAGGCCCATCTTGACTTCTTTAGGAAATCTTTGGTCAAAGCATGGTAGATCTTAGATTTTTGGTTCTTGGCCAGAAAAAAACTCTTGAAGCACCACAGCTTCCTCCTTGCATATAAATTTTGATTTACAGTGGTTTCAGGTGTTCTTTGTATCCAAGGAAAGAAATTTATTACAAGCCATATTTTGTAATAGTAGAGCAATGACTCAGATTTATTAGTCTTATCTAAACTATTTTCACAACATCTGGATTAGATGACTGTTTTATAGGTGAAGGATTAGAGGAACAGAGACTCCAAGTGCCCGAGTGGGTCGAATATTGCTCTTCACATTTCAGATATTATTGTTTAGTCCTTATTGAGCCTCATTATAAATGTCAGGTCCTGTGACTAGCTCAAGGAATGCAGGGGTGAATCCACCACTGATCTTGTTCACAAAGTGGTGGGGAGACAGTAATATGTTGTTAATTTGTTGCCATGATTTATTTTTTAAACAAGGGAGTCATTACTTATTCAGCACCCTGATGTACTTGGAACTGTTCTTCAATAGGTAGGGATAGGTTCATATTTTTCCATCTGCATTCAACCAAGCTTCCATGAGACAAATTTGGGCTATTTGGCAGATGATAACACCTCTTGTATTTCTGAAGCGCTTTATATTTACAGTGCTTTTTGCCATGCATAATTATACTTATTTGATGCCTGGCAGTTTTATGAGAATAGGTGGAATTTACTGGCCAGTAAATGCTAGCACACTCTTTTGTGTGCCTTTGTAAGGATCACTTTCTAACAAACTTGGTGAATGACACCCTGATACTCTCTGATCAAATAGATTTCCAGAACAGTGTATGGAAAAATATTTAAAAGAGAAAAAAGTGTAGATGATTTTCCTGTGCTCCCCTCCTAATACACACTACTTTGTTGTGCCTGAAAGATAATAATGAGAAAAACAAAGCTTTACCTTCAGGTAAAAATGTCTTTGAATGAATCTTTTGGTGATTCCGGATGCTTAAATGCACATTTAGAACAGTAGTTTAAAAAATGTTTTCAGATAGAACTGTTTGCCTCTGATTTATTCCTCAAAATAATTGTCATGCTAAAAAAAATAAATCCTGACAATTACCCGAATAACAAGAGAAATCTGCCTGTGGTTAATTGTCAGTTGAAAGAAATATAATGGTGTAAATAGCACTTTTAAAAGATATTTGTCTTTTCTGTACCTTAAGGTGCAAAATTATGTCTCCTGATTTTTGAAGCACCAATCTTGAGTTATTTAAATTCAAGGACCTCATCCGTACAGAGCTGGGAATTGCCAAGATATTAATACCTGCATTTTATGACACATTCTAAAGTCAATAGGAAAGAGGTTTCTGAATAAAAGCCTTAAAATTACCTTATGAATTATTAATTACAGGGCATATCACCTTTGAATTATAAAAGCCCAGAAAAATGGAAAGGAGAATTGAAAAACATCAATCTCAGGTTCTTTAAAAATGTAATACCAATCATTTGAGCAGTGTACAAATCTTTTATTAAAGATAAAAAAGAGGTGATACGATTTTTATTAACTGGAGGATATGTTCAATCCACATGATTAAAAATCTCATTACTAACTCAAGTCAGGAAAGTGATTTATTACTGAAACAGAATGGGAGGCATTCAGTTGTCCACAGCAGCGTTTATCAGAAGTAGAACTATCAGTTTGTATCTATTTTAGCATGCTTAATATTTTTTAAAGGTGGCCTTGCCATCTGTTTGAAGAATTGAAGATATTTTTCTAAAGTTGGCAAACTACCTTACAGCAAAAACATTAGCTGTTTTTCATTTAGCTTAAAGTTTTAAGTTTTACAAATAAAGATTATGTCTGTGCTCTAATGAAGGTAAGGGTTTCCACTGTAAAGGAAAAAAAAAAAATAAAGAAATAAAGGCTAGAGTTCCTGTCCTCAATATATAAGTTCCTGTCCTCAATGTATTTTTTAAAAAAGATTCTATTCATAAACATTTTTTATAAGAAGACAACTCTTTTTTTTTTTTTTTTTTTTTTTTTTTTTGAGACAGAGTCTCGCTCTGTCGCCCAGGCTGGAGTGCAGTGGCATGATCTCGGCTCACTGCAAGCTCCACCTCCCGGGTTCACACCATTCTCCTGTCTTTGCCTCCCAAGTAGCTGGGACTGCAGGTGCCTGCCACCACGCCTGGCTAATTTTTTTTGGTATTTTTAGTAGAGGTGGGGTTTCACCGTGTTATCCAGGATGGTCTCGATCTCTTGACCTCATGATCCGCCCGCTTCAGCCTCCCAAAGTACTGGGATTACAGGCGTGAGCCACCGTGCCCGGCCAACAACTCTTTTTTTTTGTAAAAGGAGAGACAATGTCATGTATATTTGAAATGGCAGAGAGATTATTATTATCTTTTAGATACATTGGTTCCTGTGATTGTTGCCATTTTGTTTTTAAGAGTAATTGTTATCTTTAGTTTCTGAATGATTTCAGACTCTTAGGTCTTAATTGAATATCTAAGGTACTATATTTAGTAAAAAGTTCCTTATTAATAACTAATTTTTTAGTATTAATGCTTATTTGTTCTTATCTTTAGTAAAATAATCTCCCAGATGTTAGAGAAATCAGTGAAGGCTATTGATGTCAGGCTATCCCTCAGGGACCTTAAGGGGAACTTGGAAGCTGAGTATGATTTGGCTGGATGCAAGGTGAACGACATTTAGTATAAAGAAAATGGTGCTGTCTTCTTAACATCCTCAGCTAAGGTTGAGCTTGGTGTGTTGAGAAGGTAGATAGAAAGTGGCTTGGGAAAGATGGGGAGGAAACATCCTTGGTTGTTCGTCAAAAGCTTAAAGAGAAAATTTTGGATTAGCTAAGACGGAGCCCAGTTATAGAAGATTTATTTAGTACATGAGAATGAAGTTATAGGAAGCCAATCAAAGTTTTTAGAACAAAAGAGTGGTGGGAAGAGAAAATGAGCCATTCAGTTGACTGGGGAGGGAAACATTTAAGCCAGGGAGAGCAGTCAGAATGCCGTCATAATGATTCCATGGGCAGTAGGTTATGGAACTAAGCAAAAAAGTGATATTTGTCAAAAACATCTTGAGAGAAGAATTTACTAGATAAGAAGGCAAGAATTTACAAGATAAAGTTCTTTGTCACTTCTAAAAGGATATTCCTGATTTCAGGTGGTTATGCCAGTGCCACAGATCTTAGGAAGCACTTAAGAGGTTTTTCTAGAGCCTTTCTCTTCATGTATTTCTTCATGCAGAATCAGACACCAAACTCTTTTAAGAACTCTGTTCTCCCAATAGAGATCATTTGACTCTTCCCATTCAACTGGAGACAGCTGAAATTGCATCTGTGTGTTAATTTACAAATGGTGTCTTCGGGGATTGCTTATTTTAACTATCACTAGGAGCACCATGCTTCTAAGGCTGCTTTGGAATTTGGGCTTCTAACTATAAATATTAAGCAATAACCACCATGTTATAGGTGGCTGGTATCACAATGGATGTGAAAGATTGAAAACTTAGAAACATTTTTCTCTCTCATTTTAAAAAATAAAATTTAACTTAAGAATGGTTGCCATGGATATGGTCACATTGTCTAGTTTTTTTGGCACAGTTATGTGTGTATATTTTCTCTGATTTATATAGTGCATTCTGAAAAAGAAAGGCCTGTAGAGTCTCATGTCCATCTACCTATATTTATATATGTTTGAATGTGTATATGTACTTAAAAAACAACTGTGCTTCAAATGCAAAATGCCTGTAACAAAGCATCACATTTCTTCAAGCTGTTTTCTCCCCTTTGAGTATTTGAGTTTAGACAAATGCCTTTTCCCTGTTCCTTTTTTTTTTTTTTTAAGCTGGCACATTCTTGTTCAATGAAAACAAGGGAGCAAGGGATTATTCTAGCCATTGAAATAGAAATGGTGTGTGAATCTGACAGCTGGAGCTTGGGTGTGAGATATTGCAATTTTTGCTGTAGGGAAAGGAGATAAAATGAGGGTTTGAATTTCATAGCATAAGGGGTTACCTAAATAGCAGCTGTTAGATATGAAATCCCTGCCGAAGATTAGAAAATGGTGGGGGTTAGGTCTTCCAAAGCCCAAAGAGTTGGAGGTGGGAGTGGAGGAGTCACGTTGCTTTATTTGAAGTGGATTTTTTTTTTCCTTTTCTAACTCATGGCAATTGCTTTCTGGGTATAGAACGGCACATTCATAAATTCTCTTCACTTGCCTAGATTAAAAAAAAATACCTGTAGCCTTAGAGTTTTCATTTTGAAGGAGATAAATAATATCCATAGATTACATGAGGGAGTGCATATTTTGAAATTGTTAAGATTGTTAATAACATTTCAGTGGGCTTGGTTTTGCATTTCAAGAGGGAATGTTGTAGTGAGTTTGATTTCCAGATGACAATAAAGTGATTCCTCTCTGAGTAGCACTTAGTTGATCACTTTTTAATGCAATTGTTATTCCCTTGTATTACAGATATTAGAATAATAGTGTCCTATCTGTCCTACAAGATAGATACTTTCAGCACACCCATTTCCTCTCTCCCACCATCGTGCACCCTTCTGATGCTCCACTCATAATGTATTCCGTTCGATTTCTCAAACACAACTTATTATGTTTCATTTCTGGGACTTCAGAGCCATACAAAAATGTAGAAAATGATTAAGCTCCTTTTCCTACTACCTCTCTGTCTTTCCTCCAAAGGAGCCATTGTAAACAGTTGCTTGTGTGATATGGAGTAATAGGTATTGTGGTGGACTCCCAAACATATCTCCCAAATTATTAGTCTAAATCAGTGGTTCTCAAACCTTTTGGTAAGAGAAACCTCTTTAAAATTTTTGAAAACTCTTAAAGAGCTTTTATTTATTTGATTATATCAATCAATATTTACCATAGTAAAAATTAAAACTGAAAATAATTTTATGTTTATATATTCATTTAAAACTAATAGTAATATTTCCATTACATATCAACATTAATAACATATATTATAGCAAGTAAATATTCTAAGGCAAAAAATTTTGCCTCAATTTGTAATTCTTCATCTCAATTGGTAATTCTTCATATTTCCTCCTCTTATTATAAATTATATGATTCTAATCCTTTTAATTTGTTTGAGGCTTGTTTTATGGCCTGGCATATGGTTTATATTGGAGAATGTTCCATGTACACTTCAAAGAATATGTACTCTGTTGCTGTTGGGTAAAATGTCTCTATTATGCTATAGGTATCTGTTAGGTCTAGCTGGTTTATAGTGTTGTTGGAGACTTATTTTCTTGTTGATTTTCTCCCATAGTTTATATTCATTATTAAAAGTAGGGTAATGAACCTTGTTAAACTGTCTATTTTTCCCTTCAGTATAGTCCACTTTGCTTCATGTATTTTAGAGCTCTGTTTTTAGGTGCATATATTTTAAAAATTGTTCTGCCTTCCTGATGGATTGATCCTTTTATTGTTATAAAATGACCTTCTCTTTCTCTAGTAACTTTTTTTCTTGAAGTCTATTTCATATGATATTAGCATAACAACTCCAGCTCTCTTTCGAGTACTATTTGCATGGTATACTGTTTTATAACTTTTTACTTTTGATATATTTTTGTCTTCAATCTAAAGCTTATCTGTTGTAGACAGCCTGGAATTATCTTTTGTCAGATAGCCTGTGACCTATTCCCTCAGGTCATTAGGACCGCTTGGCAAATGTCACTTCCTCATCCATGCCATTTCTGGTGCCTGGGACAGTGACTAATACAACTCAGTGACTCAATATGTATTTGTTGAATAAATAAAATTTAATGTGATCTATCTAGAAAAAAATAAATTTTATGATTTAATGTTAAACAGAGTACAAAAAAATCTACTACTACAGTTTCAGAAATCACATGCAGCTAATTATTAACGACCTTCCACTTGTCAAGTTTTAGTGAGTTTTAAGGAAGCACTGACCCAAAAGCAATTTCCAGAATTGCAAAATATAGACTTCCAACAAACTATTATTTTATAAAAGCAATGAGAACACTAGCACAAGTTGTCAAAATCAACTTTTTTTCAGAACTCTGAAAGTTAACCAAAACCATGCAACAATCTAAGGATGATTCACTCAAGAAAAATGGCTGAATCTTGGTAAGGGCAGAAAACTTTATGATATTTCAACTTGACTTATTCCAATTTCCCTCTCCCCAGGTCCACAGTAGCATTGAAAACCAAAGGAAAGGCCCTGCGTGGCCTGTTTAGAGCACAGCAAGAAAGCTTGCATTAAGGGAGTGAAGTAAGTGAGAGGAAGATACCAATGAGACTAGAGTTGATGCTAGAAGCCAATTTGTGTAGAATCTGTGGGTCCTGGTAAATTTACATTCTATTCTAAGGGTGATGGGAAGCTATTAGAAGCTGTTGAGTAAGCAAGTACCATGATCTGACTCATGTGTTAATGGTGTTAATGGAATTACTTTAATCTGTGCTCCTTTTTGAGTGGTTCACAATCTTCAGCTTTATCATTTCCTCATCTCCCTCCCACAGCCCCTCACCGCTGCTCCCCCGCCCCCGAGAAAGTTTCTTTGGTATGTTAAAATGCTAAGATGCTAAGAGCTGCCAGCTATTAATCTAACCTAAGTAGCTAGGAACCCTATATCCATATAGTAGATGAAAGAGTTTTAGGTTAAGACTTCGCTGTGTTTTTGTTTTTCATATTCATTTATGAAATCCTCTTTTAAAAACATTTGTAAAGCAAGCCATAATAAGACTATCTTACAGCACAGAAATAATTATTTACCAAATACATTTATTTATAGAGGAGAGGAAAGAGAAGATTAATTTTCTCCCCTTTTGTGTTTCCATTTATAATAAAAGGAAAGAACCAGTCCTGAAACATTTTATTGGCAATCAGAAAGTAAAGTTCATGCCATGGCTTTTTTGCTATAATAGTAACAGTAACAGCAATGACAATTACCTATTTTTTTGTTAAAATGCAAATGAGAAAAATTCTTTCTTTTTTAAAGTCTTCTATGCTAGAGCAAACACACTTGAAGAACTAGAGTAAACACGGCTATGCAGAACTTGGCAAACAAGCTCCCTAATATTAATTCTTAATGAGTTGTATCGAGTATTCCATCTACTTATTCCAATCTGGGATTATTTTATTAGCAGTTTTTTGACTGTTTCTAATCAATTTCTGGAAATATCCAACTTTTATCTAATCTATAACTATTATCTGTTTTTAGTACAGAGTTTTGGAGTGATGCCATTGCTATCTCTCGTAAGCCTATCTCTCGTGATAGCCCTGGATGTCATATTTGAATATAATAATATTAGAGAGCACAGATTAATTTGTTTTACATATTCAGAGATAGGTTTTTGGGGAAAGTGTTATGCAAATTTATGTAAATTGGAATACATGTTTATGTAAAACAACATGTGATTATGCATCCCTAAATTTACGAGAAAAATTCTGCTAGTCTTCTCTTAAAGTAGGGAAAATACAAATATACTCACAATCCCAGTTTGGACTAGAAATCTTGCTAGAATGGTTTGTCTGGCATGTGGAAAGGCTCTCGTGTGCCATGGCATTGGTTGAGGATTCTGTGTTTCCTTTGCTGAAACATGGTTTTCAGCTTGAATTTCAGAGAATGTTGCCAATTTTATCTCTCCTTCTCTGCTTTCTTTTATTTCTGTGATGAAAGATCTTGATTTCCACTAAGTAATTCAAAATGGATTTGTGAGTTCTTACTCAATTTTATAAATAAACATACATTGGTTGAGGTCATTGCATTTGCCTTTTTGTAATGAACTGTCAAAAAGATATTGGCATGTCTCCAGCTTTCTGACACACTTCCTGTGTTTTTTTTTTCTTTTTGAAATGCATATAAATAAGATTGCTTCATCCTCTATGGCTAGGGCGACCACAGATGTATTTTGTCCAAACAAGTATTCCTTTGAAAGTGATTGGATTATATCACTTTTAAGGGTTAAACCAGGACAGTTCCAGCAAAATTGACATGTGATTGCCCTAACTATGGTGAATTCTCAGTCTTTTTTTCCCCTTTCGCAAGTTTATGTGACTGGTCCATTTCATGATTCATTCTAATTTTTTTTAAAATCTCAAAGCCCCACAATTTTTATCAATCAGATGTTCTCTAGAATTCTCATACAAGAATGTTATCTTCATGTATCATGTTTTAACTGTTAGTGGTCAAATTCCTTTTCCTCAGTCATACTTTTATACTGTTGTTGGACTTAAGGTATTAAGAAACAGAAATTTTTTGTTTGGTTTTATGTTTCTGCTTCTTGTGGCAGCGGGGAGAGAGAGATGGGGAGAGAGAGAGAGAGAGAGAGAGAGAAATTAAGATATGTTTTCCCATCCTGAAGCAACTTCAGGCATCATTTCTTTTCCTCACAAATTCTGTCAGTTGCTTTCTTTTCTCATGTCTACATATTGCCAATCTGAGAAAAATCTTACCTTCCAGGAAGGGCTTAAGGCTGTGATAAGCAAAAAGCACTGCATGTTGTAATAACTAAATGGTGAGCTATTTTACTTGCTGGAGATGATTCTATTCTCCCAAGTCTGATGGCAGGAGTCGAATGAGACATCTTGAAAAGAGAGGAGGTCGTGTGAAATTTATGAGAAGGTTCTTGGAAGGGGGCAGTGTCCTAGCAACCTAGGGGCTTAGGTGACAGAAAATTGAACACATTTCCAGTGTCTTTTATTCAATGATCTTAAACTCTTTTCCACTGTTGATCAAGTATAATAGGATTTTTTTTTTTTTTAAATAAAGAGATCTCACATAGGAGAGAGCAGAGGTGAGACAGTTCCTATACCTTTGAGAGCACAGGACAGAGCAATGAAAAGAAAGCTAGATTGGCAGTCAGGAGAGTGTGATTCTACAATTTACTGTATTTTTAAGGCTTGTTTTTACTAATATTAAAAGGTGTGTGTGTGTGTGTGTGATAATTTTCTACAAATGACCTACTCAAAATTTGGAGGAGCAAATGAGACATTAATCATTGAAATACATCAGGCATCATATTAATGTAAGTAATACCACTATAAAGCCAGGTGTCTACATAGCAGGAATGAAATAGAAGTTAATTAAATTATTATTGAATGATCAAGTGAGAGTATTAATGTGAACTTCCAATTTCTTTACCCTATTCTAGCAGATAAACTTTCAAAAAATCCCTGATCTTCTAAAACATACTTAAAAAAAGAGAGAGAGAAAGGCAAATTAATTAATCTCAGGACAAGCAACTTCCTCTCAGATAGTTAGTCATGATATTCTGTTGCCTCATATCCTTTTTGGAATAAGGCAACGTATGAATATATGAATATATAAAAATTCATGGGTCTTGAAGTGTGTGTGTGTGTGTGTGTGTAAAAAACCAACAACCCTAACTTTCTATTTCTTTAAATTTCTTTTTTTTTTTGAGATGGGGTCTCACTATGTTGCCCAGGCTGGTCTCCAACTTTTGGGCTCAAGCGAGCCTCCTACTTCGGCCTCCCAAAGTGCTGGGATTATAGACATGAGCTACTGCACCCACCCACTCGCATTCTATTTGTTGTGAACTTCAACTTTAATCTGTATTATCACATTTTGGAGAACTTACTAAGATATCCTTATCCTTGTTAAGAGATCAAGGTGAACTTTATTCTAACCCCACTATTTATCCCTTCAATATAAGTAATACTACTATAAAGCCATGTATCTACATAGCAGGAATAACATAAAAGTTAATTGAATTTTTTATTAAATGATCAAGTGAAAGTATTGATGTGAAATTCCAGTTTTTTTTCCCAGGATATTGTATAAAGGAAATGCATGATTAAAGGGCAATAGTTACATGGAAAACACATTACTGCTTCAGTAATGGCTAAGGAAGCACGTTACACACACTGCTTACCCTAACCCTCCCTTTCCTCACCTCCCCCTCCATCTGGTCTGAGGGCAAAGCTTTCTGGTAGATACATAGGAGTATAGCTTGGGTTTGGAATCCAAATGGAGACTCTTTCTTTCCCCAAATTTTGAAACTCTTATTTTTGAGAACACTGAGAGAGAGAGAGAGAGAAGGGAGAGGAGAGAGACCTGTTATTGGGCCTTCTTAAGTGCATTTACCACCAGCTGCATGATGGACAGGAGAGAAGGAAACAATTTTCCTGCTCCTATGACTGCCAACCTGTTTGTGGCTATGAGACAGACAACAGGAAGAGCATGGTTTATTGCCACTAGGCCACAATAGTCTTACGCACTAGTAAAATATAGCCCAATTAATACCTCTGGTGCCTACCAGTCAGAATATCAGGTCTTCCTTTTTGGAGAAGGAGCTACTGATAGATGTGGGCAGTAAGACAGAAGATCTCTCGACTTCCATAGAGGAAAAGGAGATGTTAGCTCTCTCTGCTTTACTTATCATTTGTCTTGCAATAATTACAGGTTTCAGAAATAATCTTTGTCTATGATTTCTTGTTCTTCAAGGTAACTAAGAGTCTTTGAAAATTCTATTGTAATGTATAAGCAGTGTTAGATGTGGGCTCTTTCCAGTGTGATGAGCTTAAATTCTACATCCTACAAGTAAAATAGTCAATAAAATCCACCCCTCTGTTTACAGTCTCAAAAGAAGATATGTCCAGAGAAGAGCAGCTGCTCTGTTTTCTCACTTCCCTTGGCTAATCACTGTCTCCCCACCAATCTCGTTTGTATCTTCTTTTAGTACAAGGAACCAACTAAATTGTATATATTGAGTCATTAAATATATTAGGCATTTAAGCCATTGCTAATTGCCAAACATATTGCAGGATTGTAGCAAGACATCAAATCTTAATGATGAGTGTGCTTCTTTATATGCCTCCCTTGACTTTATCTCCTGAGCACATGTGTGCACACAAACACACACATGAAAGCTTCCATGCACACATACACATGTTCACATGGCAAAGAAAATGCTTTCTCTACAGGGCTGTTTTTCTTTTATGTAGAATGAATTGCATATGCCAGAGATACAGTCCTATCTCTGGCATTGTCCAAGCTCAGAAAAATTCGCTATCTGCTTCCCAATAAACACAGCCAAGAAGAAAGTTAGTAACTTACACTAAACTAGAGAGTTAATAGAGATTGATATTGGATAACTATCCCAGGTTGTTCTGTATATTTTTATTGTTAACGTATTACCTAATTTAACATATCGAAAGTCTGAAACCAAGTAGAGTTATAATCTTGATTGAGCCATTGTTAAAGCTAACATTTGAGTACTTACTAGTTTTCAGTTCGTTGCTAAACATTTTGAAAGCCGTACTTCATTGAATTCTCACTCTAGCCCTCAGATGAAGCTCCTAGTACATCCCCATTTTATATCTAAAAAGAGTAAAGAAGTTAAAGTCTTATTTGTGCATGACAGAGGTACCTGTAAATCCAAAGCCTAGACTCTTAGCAATTTATTATTCTGTTTCTTTTTCATCATTTTTTGTCTTCTTATATTGCTTTTGTTATGTACACTCATCACAGCAGATATAAACCTGGTTATTCCGATGCATGGTTATCTATTTATGGGTTGGACAGGTGATTGGATCTAAAAAGTGGCATTCATTTGTTTTATATGCCTATGAATATGTATGTGTGTACAAATATATATACACACATACACACATACATTTATGTTCTTAATATACTTACACAATTTCTTAAGATTTGTTTTTGAGACAATGCAGAGTACTGAATGAAACAAACATTGCATTGTTAGATTCCAAGAAAGAACATAATGTTTAACAGTTGCTAGGCACAATGGTACAGTCTTATTCCCTCCCAGTTTATTAAATTAATGCCATTTATTGTTTAACTCTGCCAACTATTTCAGATGGCTTTGAATACTGACTCAGTAAATGCTTTACTGAAACAGTCATTAAGTTCTCCCACTCTTGGGGCAACCAAATTTTTATCTCTCAAGATGAAATAAAAGTGATCTGAATGTTGCCCAAATCAGCATCTGAGAGGGAGGAGAAAGGTCACTCATGAATGGAATCATGTTCTGACTACTTTGCAAAAAAGGAAGCAAGTCAAATTGTAAGTCATGCACTGCTGATTTAACGTGTGGGAACAAGAAAGACAGGAAGACGCTTAGAATGCTGGAGAAAGTTATGTGCCTGCCAGTGTCATAAAATTCTCTTTGTAATCCAAGAAAAAAATGTTATACTGTTGGAAATGATCCGAATTTGGCTGCAATCATTTCCTATTCGTATATCTTAGACAGTTATCTGTGGCTCTTTTGTGATGTGAATGATTTTGTAGCAACAATTTTCCATTAGGAATTATAAATTAATCACCACCTGAACCAGTGCAATTAGCCTAACTCTTCAGTCTGGGACTCTTCAGCTTTCCAGGGAGGGAAGCTAGAGTGTGAGGGTGATCTGGCCTGGAAGGAAGAAGCAAGGATGTTGCCAAGGCAGTTGTCCTTGGAGCTTCCCCCTCCTATTTCCTTAGCCACAAAAGCAATACCCTGTCACTTACCCCTTGATACTTGAGACATCACCTTTCTCTGCTTCTTTCCTCTTTTGCTGTCCAGTGCTAAACTAATTTTAAAATTGATTTCATAAATGCATGATGATAAAGGTAGATCAAAATCCCCACAGAGGTGAGAGCTTCTTAGTGTCCTTAGACAAGACCTTGGTGTCAGACAATTGTTCTCATAAAATAATGCTTGAAATAGACAAAGTACCTATCATGAGAGTATAAATTTGGGTCCTCCTAAGGAACTGATGTGTGATACCCATTACCATGATGAGCACTCACTCTAATTCCACAGCCTCATCCCTTGCTTTGTGCCTATTAGTTCTGTGACTCTGAATAACCCAAGACTTTAAGTTCCTGATTTGTTCAAACTGTGACTTCTCTTGGCAGTTAAGTGTCTCACTCTAGCCACGACCCTTCACCCACTTACTCTAGAAACTAGTACTGTTAACCTGTTCTTAGCCTTCAACAGTTTGATCCCTATTCTATCCCTATTTTGGGTTTCTTAGTTATCTTTTAGTGTAGAAAGCTTCTGCCTGTGCTATCTCATCACACAGCTATGATACAGCATGATTATACTTCTAGAATCCCTAGAGAATAGTTTGTACCTTAATTTTTTCGATAGATTAAAATGAAAGGCTTTAAAAATGAAGAATAACTGAGTGCTTATTTTAAAATTAGGTAATACTGAAAGGATTTTGTTTCCTTTTTAAATTTTGTCATGCAGCAACTGTTAAGCAGAAAGAAATGTGCTTTCGTTCATTCTGTTTATTCAGACATACCTTTATTGATCATCTACTGTATTTATGTTTCAGGCACTATGTTTAAATGTTATTTTTAATGTTTGTTTTAAATAAGAAATAATTTCATAACTTTCAGTGTGATAAAACAAGAATTGAAGTGAAAAGAAACAGTGTCTAAATTATGGGAACTTTCAAGAAAAGATGGTGAACAAGAAACAAATTAGAAGTCTAGTTCAATATATTTTGGCACAACTATATTTTGGAATGTAATGTATTCTCATTACATTCACAGAGCAGGATTCCACAGGGATTAAGAGAAAGCAGCTTTGTCCCTTTCCTCTGGATAAGATATTAGGTTGGTACAAAAGTAATTGTGGTTTTTTACCATTACTTTTAATGCCGTTACTTTTAATGGCAAAAACCGCGGCTACTTTTGCATCAACCTAACAGTTTTCTCCCATTCCTTGGATGAAGTCCAGGGGAGGTCCATGATTTTTCTGGTCATATTTTGATAATAAAAAGGCCCGTAATTACTTTTAGCTGCCATCTAATTTTAATAATTAAAATGACCATTTCCACAGTGAAAACTCTGAACTACATGTAGAATTGAAGATATTTATTTTCCTCTGCTGAGTCTAGAGACTTCTGGTGGGAACCAGGGGTGGTCAGCCTTCTCCTTCCCTGGCATTCTCTTTCTCTTCTCCTCCCACCTCCTTAGCCAAGACTTCTTAAACCCTCTTAATAAGGCTGGAAAAGGAGAAGTGAAAGGCAGGGAAGTTGTTACTTTACAGACATTTTTATAACTTGGCATTGGCACACTTTGGTATCTAGATAGGTGGGTATCTAGAATAGTCCCTTCCTGGAAACTGTTGGTGTTCTCTGGATGTTCACTGTGGGGTTGTTTAGGTGGTATAGGTCTCTAACATGGCACAGCACTGTCCCCCTAGCTCCTGCCCCTGATGGTACATCCCACAGCTGCTTATTGCTGAGATGCCTTCAAGGCATCTCCATCCCAGTTTCCTCTAGTAGGATCCACTTGGGCCTCAGGGGAGTTCGTGTGCTCTTGACATACTAAACAGAGGAGTAGTTCCCACTGTCATCCTCATTTTCTCCTGTCACAGACTTGCATTTAGTCATCTCAATTCTTGGTGAATTTCAAGCACCAGTCCCTGTATGCTCTCACATCTCAGAAAATACTTATCAATTACCACCAGGTCCTTTTAAAGCCTTCTCACTTCTTGAGATAGAAGGGAAATACTTCGGGCTGGGCATGGTGGCTTATGCCTGTAATCCCAGCACTTTTGGAGATGGAGGCAGGAGGATCACCTGAGGTCAGGAGTTCGAGACCAGCCTGGCCAACATAGTGAAATGCTGTCTCTACCAAAAATACAAAAAATTAGCCGGGCGTGGTGGCAGGGGCCTGTAATCCTAGCTATTTGGGAGGCTAAGGCAGAAGAATCACTTGAACTTGGGAGGCGGAGGCTGCAGTGAGCCCAGATTATGCCGCTGTACTTCAGCCTGGGCAATGGAGCGAGACTCCTTCTCAAAAAAAAAAAAAAAAAAAAAAAGAAAGAAAGAAAAAAAGAAAAAGAAGGGAAATACTTCTTTTCCTTTTCCCTGACAGGGTAGTAATCTGAACTCAGCAACTGTTTTCAGTGAAATATTCTCTTCTGGTCCTTTTTTTTTTTTAACTTCCTTGTATAAAGTGCAATTTTTTTACACCCTTGTATAAAGTGCATACTCATCTCTCAGTGTAGAGTTTACAGATAATTTTTATTTTTATTCCCTGTGCTTTTTTATATTTTCCAAGTTTTCTGGAATGAAATGTCTATTTTTAAATATTCTCAAAATAAAGATTGATTAACATGGGTGCTGCATATTTTAAGCACTCACCTGCACAAAGGCAGAAAATAGTAGTTTCTTATTACATGACATGTAATAACATTACCTGTTTATCCAACACAATTATATGAGTTTTGCAGTGCTGTTGTTTTGAAAGTTGTAACGTGATCTCAACTTGGCATTTTATTTGATCAATGACATGTAGAGAAGTGCTAATATTAGTAGTGAGAAACAGAATGGAATTTCTCCTTCATCCATTTTATGACAGAGTGAAAAGCCTTCTAGTACAAATTTTTGCCAGAAACTGCTGTCACCAAAGGTTAAAACGTTTGGCCTCCCTAATTCTACTTTCCTTTGGTGGAGGGAGGGAGGAACCTCATGAGTTCTGAGGATCATGTTTATGAGGTATAATATTATGAATACTGGAATTAAAAAGTATGTAAATAGCCAAGGCAACATAGCAAGACCCCATCACTACAAAAAATTTTAAAAACTAGCTGGACATGGTGGTACACTGTGTCTGCAGTCCTCGCTTCTCAGGAGGCTGAAGTGAGGATTGTGTGAGCTTGGGAAGATCACTTGTGCTCAGAAGGTTGAGGCTTCAGTTGAGTCATGATTGCACCACTGCACTCCAGCCTGGGCAACAGGGCAAGACCTTGTCTCAAAAAAAAAATTATGTTTAAAACATCAAGAAGGAATTCAAGTGATAATTAAAATAACTGTGGTGTACAATTGTCTGTGGTGTACAGTTTCAGAGTGGCGATGGGGTGTGCAAAGATGAGTAACTGATTGCCCAATTGCCCTCAGTCTCTTTCCCTTTTAGGGGCCTGTGTTGTCTTAAGAGTATTATAGCTGACAGCTAGGATGAAAACAGGGCACCATTTCCAAATGATTTCACAATCATCCATGTAACCAGAATTCTTTATAAAGGAAAAAAAGAGCTTATGTCGGCAAATTCAAATAGAACACAAGGAGAAATTTGAAAATAAATTAATCACCTTACAGAGGGTACCTTAAAGAACAATATGAAGAAGTATCCAGTGATTTTCCTGTGAACTTGTGTACACAGAGGTAAGATTATCCAAATGACAATAATTTAATTTCAGTTAACAATACAAACTTAAATGTAATATGTGGTTTATGTTAGTAAGTTACTAAGCTATGCAAAACTTATCATGGTTGATATTGCAATTTGAACATACCAAGTATAATACCACTAAATTCTTCACTCTTAACCCTTTTTGCTTGTGTAGTCAACCAATTTTTCTCTAAGTATAGACCTAGGCCCAGCAGCATCATTACCTGGGAACTTGTTAGAATTGTAAATTATGGGAACCCACCCCAGACCTACTGAATTAAAATCTCTAGGAACAGGACCCAGCAATCTGTGTTTTAATAAGCTTTCCAGGTGATTCTGATGCATACTAAACTTGAGAACCTTTGAACTAGAAGAAACAATTTAAAGTTCCTACAGTAATTCAGTCTGATCTGGTTAGAAGGCTATGACTGATGATTAGTGAATTGTGTTTTAATTGTATTTTGGTGAATTAACTCAGGAAGTAAATATTCTTGCCATGGAGATAAAAGAACTTTATGACAGATAAAAACAAATATGCATCAGAACAGAGATTAGTAGATTCTTACATTATTTAATCCAGAGTTCTAAGAAAATGCCTGAACTACAACTCTCTCCAGTATCCATCTATCATAATGGACACTGACATCCACTTCAAAGAGAAACTTTTGTGAGGGATTTATTTGATGGAGATAGGTATATTTTAATTACATTAAGCCATTTTTGGATGAGTTTTTTTTTTTGGTTTTTTTGTTTGTTTGTTTGTTTTTTTTGAGATGGAGTCTTGCTCTGTCACCCAGTCTGGAGTGCAGTGGCGTGATCTCGGCTCACTGAAAGCTCCGCCTCCCGGGTTCACGCCATTCTCCTGCCTCAGCCTCCCAAGTAGCTGGAACCACAGGCGCCTGCCACCATGCCCGGCTCATTCTTTGTATTTTTAGTAGAGACGGGGTTTCGCCATGTCAGCCAGGATGGTCTCGATCTCCTGACCTCGTGATCTGCCTGCCTCAGCCTCCCAAAGTGCTGGGATTACAGGCTTGAACCACCACGCCCAGCCCGAGAATATGTTTTAGCAAATGAGTTGATACACCGAGCTGGTGATCACAATGTGAGAACAGGATGCCTCTATTTCTATTTCTAGAAAGAGGCATCAATCTGGCCCATGGGTGGCTTAGTACTGAGGCATAGAGAGACACAAAGAGAAAGATTATTCCATAATGCATGATCCTTACCTTATAATGTGTCTCACAACATAAGTTCAAAGCATAGCATTAAACATCAGGAAAGGGGAAAAGGAGAACTGAAATGACATCAAATAGAAAATGTAAAAGAAAACAAAGTTCATTAGGTAAAGTGTGAAATATTCTAGTTGTTCTGTAGCGGTACAGAAATCATGGAGAAATCCCACCAGGACAGTCCAGATTTCTCTACCATAGTTTCTCTACCATAATTTTTTTTTTTACCCTGCCCCATGACTTCTGGTGTTCTGATGTTCAAAATTGTGTCAATGTGAAATGTGTAGCTCCTGATGGAGGCATGTAGCACATTACCTACAGCTGAGATGTAGATTGAGCTGCTTGAGAGGATGGAGGTGCTTGAGGTCCCCGGGAAGGAATGAGGTTATCTCTGGGTCTTTGGCCCTTCTAGGAGATATATGTTTCAAGACTGCTCTGTTGAGCTCTTTCCACCTTCCTATGGCCCTTAGTGGGGCTATTTGGCAGGGTAGAATAGTGCAAAATGGTTTGATTCGTTCAAATTGGAATGGGTTTCTTAATGGCTTCCCCAGTTCTCCAGTGATATATTAGTTTATTCTCACACTGCTAATAGAGACATACCTGAGACTGGGTAATTTATAAAGGAAGGAGGTTTAACTGACTCACAGTACCAAATGGCTGGAGAGGCCTCAGGAAACTTACAATCATGGCAGAAGGGGAAGCAAACACTTCCTTCTTCACATGGCAGCAGGAGAGAGAAAAGTAAGTGCTCAGCGAAGGGGGAAGATAAAACCATCAGATCTCATGAGAACTAACTCACTATCATGAGAATAGGATGGGGAAAACCACCCCCATGATTCAATTATCTCCACCTGGTCCCTCCCATGACACATGGAGATTATGGGAACTACAATTCAAGATGAGATTTGAGTGGGGACACAGCCAAACCATATCAGATACCAATGGTGAAGGAGCACACATAGGACAAGAAATACTGAGAATTTTGTAGGATTCTCAATGGTTAGGGTTGTGCTTGGGAAAAATAGTTCTTGTCCGCAGGGCTGTGCCACCATTTGTCAGACCTTCTCCAGTTGATTTGTTCAATTGTAGAAGTTCTTGGCCTGCAGAGGACACCATATTGTTGGCAGTGAAAAAGGAAGCAACGACAATGCTGTATACAAGATGATTTGGAGCATGCAGGGACACTATAATGTTTATTTGCAAGCAGTAGATTCAGGAAAAGATGTCAGAAGCAGCGTTGGAGGGTTTAATGAGGACTGATACCTCTTAGTCCATGGGAAAATGGCAGAAGCTTGGCAAGAAAATAATAATTTTTTAAAATGTAGAGTGAGCCAAATTCAGGAATTTGTCCCTATATAACTTGGTGAATTTTGCCACCTGTACAAGTAGTGGATTTTCCTCAATGTGTATTAAAATTGCTGCTTGGCACAGTTATTCTGCAGAGCCAAGGGGAAAAAAAACAACAGAAAACAAAAAACAAAACTCTTTTCTTATTATTATTTTTGCTTTCCCACATAGAATCAACTTGTGGATTGCATAAACCACAGGATATAATTCCACCATTTCAGCCAGAAACTTTCCCGTCTGACCAAAGACAATTGCAAATATGCTAAACTTGCTTTAATGAAAAGTCATTCTTTACATAGCTTACATCTACATAAGATGACAAGTCACTCAACAGATAAAGGATTCTTTGTCTGAATCAAACAATAAGCCAGCTTTTCCACACACACAAAAAAAATGCCATTCTATTCTGAACTGAATGCACTTTCAACTAATGCTGTATTCAGGACCAAAACCAAAGGAGGCCCATCTGCTAGGAAGGCCAAAAGCCTATTGTGTGGCACATCAGTCCAGTCTGTTATGGAAATGGTCACTCTAAAACTGTTTACAATTTAAAACTGCATACTGAGAATTATGTTAACCTCTATTGACTGACTTCTGTTAAATGTGCTATTAAGAATCCAATTTACCCTGGCTTTCTCTAAAATGTGCTCAGGCCAGTCAGATAGGTACATTATGACGGTCAATTGTCATAGGGTAAAAGTCGGTACCTCATTAGCTCAAACACACCAAGCATTTGTTTCCGGTTTTAACAGGGGCTCCCTTGCCCCGGGATTATGGGAGCACTGACGGAATATAGCCTTATGTGATGATGATTTGAGGTCCAGGGATAAATGCTGATTGAACAAGGCTGAAAGGCCATAAAGGGTGAACTATGACATCACTCTGCAAATCTGGCTGTGCATCTTCTGCTTAGAGTGAATATTTACAGATGTTATAACCTCAGTATCAAGTCAAAATAAGATGACGAATTAGATCAATTACTACATGGTAGACATGCCAGTCATGCTAATGCTTAGTAAATATAGTACACTTTTAATTATGATTAGCAACACTCACATTTATTTTCTTTTGTCATTTAAATTATCAAGATTGTTAATACATTTATCCATTCACCAGTAAACTGCAATTTAATTTTCTTTCTTTATAAATGTTTCTTTAACATATTATTAAAAAATAACCTAAAAGCACCTTTGTCTGATATTTTCATATCCTTTCTCTAACATTGTCTTTTAAATGATTACAGCAATAAAATGAAATTGCACCTCTTAATATTGTTCATCAGGCCAATTAACTTGAAACAAAAGTGACACACACACACAAATTCTTTCAGTGTATAGGTCTACATCAGACAAAATAGCTTATGGTAACTTACCACTTTCTGTGAATTCAAATTTTCAGTTGAACTACTGAATTCAACCTGAAGTGAAAATCAGATCCATCTTCCTCGTGAGTAGCTAAAACCACTGCTAAAACACTTGTCCCAATTTTCTTGCTTTTTATCCAAACCAAAATTGGAAAAATGTTGATCATAACCTTGGGCTAACCTTCCTGTACTTGAGTACTTACAGGAAATTGTAATTTACTTTGCATTTTCTAAAATACCCTATTTTGAAAATATTTTGACTTTTTGACTTCTTTATTAGGTATCATACTAATTTGAGAGCTAACAAGGATCTTACAAAAAGTACTAATTTTAAAATACACAACTTTGGTTGGAATTTCAACTCTTACTCTTATTAGCTTTGTCACATTAGCTGCGTCTCTGGCTTACTTTTGGAAAAATAATAGTGTTGTTCCAATGTGAAAATACCTTGTACCTAATAACGAACAATACAATTAGTGGTTACTGAGCACTCAATATTTGGCAAAGCCTGGAGCAAGGCCAGCAAATAAACCTAATGGGAAGGCCTATAGCCATGCAAATATGGAGGCTGAATTCTGTCATGGCAATGCACACTAGGTGGCTTAGCCTTCTGCAAGAACACTAATCGGCAAAGTCCTAACTAAGCAAAAAGGAGAAAGACAAGCTCTGGAAAAAAAAAGTACCTTATGAATTTCTTTTTTTTTTTTCTTTGAGGCAGAGCCTTGCTCTGTTGACCAGGCTGGAGTGTAGTGGCGTGATCTCGGCTCACTGCAACCTCTGCCTCCTGGGTTCAAGTGATTCCCCTGTCACAGCCTCCTGAATAGCTGAGATTATAGGCACACATCACCATGTCTGGTTATTTTTTTGTATTTTTAGTAGAGACGGGATTTCACCATGCTGGCCAGGCTGGTCTTGAACTCCTGACCTCAGGTGATCCACCTGCTTTGACCTCCCAAAGTGCTGGGATTACAGGCGTGAGCCACTGCACCCGGGCTATATATTTAATTTTTACATAGATTATAAAATCATTCCAGGCTGGGTGCGTTGGCTCACACCTGTAATCCCAGCACTTTGGGAGGCCAAGGGGGGCAGATCATGAGGTCAGGAATTTGAGACCAGCCTGGCCACCTTGGTGAAACCCCATCTGCACTAAAAATACAAAAAATTATCCGGGCATAGTGGCACACGCCTGTAATCCCAGCTACTCGGGAAGCTGAGGCAGGAGAATTGCTTGAACCCAGAAGGCGGAGGTTGCAGTGAGCCAAGATCACACCACTGCACTCCAGCCTGGGTGACAGAGCGAGACTCCATCTCAAATAATAATAATAATAATTCCTGGTTTTGGTGTTAAAGCATAGCAGGGTAAAATCTGATTAGGTCAGGAAAACAAATATACCAGGTTTCAATTTATTGTCTCTGTGTCCCAAATCTACCCTTCTTTGCCTGCTATGTGATAATGGAAGCAGACTTTATAAATATTTCTCTTTTGCCAGCTAGAATGATAGTCTTGCCTATTGAAAAGGCCAGGGGGACACTGGAGGAGAAAGGGGTGCTTTTCTTCTTGGTTCTATTCTTCCTTCAGGTCAGCTTCCTGCAGCATGCAACTTTATCCATCATTTGGCTCCTACAGAGTGTAGTTTCTCTAGTGCTAGGGTCCTGCCCACCAGTTTCTCTGGGTTCTCAAGCATATATGCCATGCAAAGCACTGCTTCTACAGATCTTGGTTCCTGCAACAGGAACCAGTGGCCAGCAGCTTTCCCCAGTACCTCTTTCAGTGCCTTCATGACAGAGTATTGCTGGTGAGGTACCTCCCTTTGAATGACCTCTCTTGGCATTTCTTATGTGACTTTCACAGAAAGTTCTGAGGGGCAGTACCTTCCTGAGGATAGATTCCCCTGCAGAGGAAAATCTGCAGAGGGCAGATTTTCAGCAGGTTCCACCAGCAGGGCTCCTCAGCCATTTATCCACCTTCAAGAGAGGTCTAGTTGTGCCCTTTCCAAGGAGGTCTCAATCTTAGTCTGGTTGGGCAGAAGTGTCATGGTTGACTCTTCCTTGGGCACTCTATCTCAGCTGTAGTTGCTCTATCTCAGCTGTAGTGTAGTGGCCATCTCCTCTTCCTACTACTCCTCTAATGCTTATACTTCTCTTTAACTCTTCCTAGCCAATTTTTTATTACTCTAATCTTCTGTTGATAATTCTTGATATTAAATTTTCCCTATTCAAAATACTGTGTGATTTCTAGATACTAATTGGACATGGACTGATATGATCAAATTTCTACTTTTCCCTATCTTTTATTGAAACCATTGCTGAGCATCAGTAGGCCTCTTGAAATCTTAAGAGGATAGTGAAATATGAGTAAGAATTCCATCAAATTTTAAGTATTTGTTTACTTATTGATAATTATTAAAAGAATTGAGAACTAATTTGGATGACCTTTCAGAAAAGTCATCCAAATCTTAAAAGGTAATGTAACCATTAAGGTTGTTATTTTCCAGAGCTCTTATATTGCTGTACACACCCTCTTTGAATGTGGTTAATGCCATTAAATAAGTGAATCTGTTATTGTTTTATGGGTCAAAGTTTATATACAACCTTAAATCACTATTAAAATTGAAGAAAGGACCGGGCACAGTGGCTCACACCTGTAATTCCAGCACTTTAGGAGGCCGAGGCGGGTGGATCACAAGGTCAGGAGATCGAAACCATCCTGGCTAGCACAGTGAAACCCTGTCTCTACTAAAAATACAAAAAATTAGCTGGGTGTGGTGGTGGGTGCCTATAGTCCCAGCTACTCAGCAGCCTGTATCTAAAAACCACCTGTATCTAAAAAACTACTGAAAAAAGAAGACTTCATTTATGCACATATTAGCATTGTCAATTAAAACTTACAAATCACAATAAATAAAACAATATGCTTAACATACAAAAAAAAAGTCCTGAAAAGAGGACCTGGATTAATCATTAAAAAGCGTATTTACTATTGTATTTTAATCAATAGCAACTGTAATGTATCCATCAATTTCTTATGATTTTAGGTAGCATGAATCAGTTCCCAAAATTTGACCAACTCTAGGTATATTCACCAAATTTTGTTTCTGACCTGTGAAACTTACACCCAAGTCCAAGGCAGGAGAATGATGTGAATCCAGGAGGCAGATTGCAGCTTGCAGTGGGCCGAGATTGCGCCACTGCACTCTAGCCTGTGTGGCAGAGTAAGACTCCATCTCAAAAATAAAAATAAAAAATAAAAAATAAAATAAAAATTTAAAAATGGTTATATGGATTCAAAAATTTGTGTTTTGTCTTATGTGAGCTCCAAAGTATGAGGTGTGTTTAGTAAATAAAATGCATCATAAAATGTCTGACTAAATATATAAAATATTTCTCCTCCTATTTTTCAAAAGTCCGTGTTTAATCCACACTTTTAACAAAGTAATTTTAGTTTATCATTGCGTAGCTCTATAAATATTCTCGTTATATTCAATCACCTTTTTTAACTTTTTTTTTTTTTTTGAGATAGGGTTTTGCTATGTCGCCCAGGCTGGCCTTTAACTCCTGGGCTAAAGTGATCCTTCTGCCTCCACCTCCCAAGTAGCTGTGATTGTAGGCATGAGACTGTTTGCACCAAGATGAATTTAATCACTCTAAGATTTGTCTTCATCTTTGCTATTTGTGTATTTACTATTTACTTTTTGGTTATGGGCAATCTCTTTGACTTAATTATACTTCAGTTTGTCTCTCTTTGAAATATGAGTAACAGTTTGCCAAATTGAAAGCATATGGTGATCTTATAAAGAATATTTGAGAGTGAATATAAAAAATCTTTAAATGACAATGAAAAGAAGTAAATATTGATCTAAGATGATATAAATAGTAACACAATCCTTGTTGGAGTTCAATAACCTCCAACTTAATAATTGATGAATACAATGAAGTTACTGAACTAGTGAAAGTTTTGATAATTTGACTTTTTTCAATATATGTTTAGTATTTGCATTTATTTTAATTCTTTCATCATTAAAGATGAGCAAATATAGTATACATAGTGTGTACTAGACATTTGTTCAAACATTATTTTTTCTCACCCACTATCTTCCATAGCATTTTATTCTGTAAACAACTAACTTGATCTTGTGCAATAAGTAAGATATTTTAAAATAAATCTTTGGTCTTTTAAAAAAGCTCTCATGTGTTATTATCTTGTGATATAAAAAATAAAAAGGACATGGTAGAGCTACATTTTCTGCTTAAACCGCTAAATAGAATTTCTGTTACAGCACAAATGAAAATACCAGCTAAAGCAATATAAAACTTAGGTCTCTGGCTATCTTATCTCTACTATCTTCCTATAAAAGATTTTTCATTAACATAAAAGTGAGAGACAAATGTGAATATCCCTACAGTTTTTGAGGGGGAAAAGCCCTTGGCCATTAACATAGTAAGACAATGAGGCTTTCCTCTCACTGCTACATTCTTCCTAATGTCACTCACTGTACTATAAGACTTTTATCTACTTTTTCTAATAAAGTTTTTGGGAGACATATCACACAGAAACACTTTGTCCAAGCTGTTGGAAAGTTTGGGCTTTATTATTTTTCTGCCCCATTTTTTCTCTCTCTCTCTCTGTGTTTTAAGATTCCAGTGACCTTTATGTCAAGCCCTTGAAGTTGTCCCATAGATTCTTAGGTTCTGTTCATTAAAATAATTTTTTTGTTGTTGTTCTTCAGGTCGGTTATCTACTAATGTGCATTCAAGTTAACACTTCATTATTTCCAATATATACTGAAGTCTGTTTACTGCATTTCAAAATTTCAGATATTATAGTTTTCATCTCTAAATTTTTCATTTATATTTTTTATGTGTTATAGTTCTTTGATGACATATCTTATGTTTTTACTCATTACAAGCATGTTTTTCTTTACCACATTGTGCATTTATTATAGTTTCTTTAAAGTCTTTTTGGAATAATTTCAACACATGGGTCATCTTGGAGTTAACTCAGCTGTTCTGTTCTTTAGGGAGCCTTTCTTAAGCTTCCTGGTTAGGTTCTTCTCTGGACTCTAAGAGTTCGGGGTATACCTCTTTCTCATTACCTATTAGATTAAATTAAAATAATCTGTTTATTTTACTGTGTTCTCAACTAGATTGAAATGCAAACTTCTCAAAGGAAAGAACCATGTCTTTTTAAAAAATCTGTGTTGCTTCCTGTACCCAGCATACTAACTGGAAAATATATTCAATAGATGTTTGATTACTTAATCAAACTCAGAGAGACAGGCTTGTTCATCTTTCAGGTAAGATTATGCTTACTGGAAAGCAAGATTTGGACTTGGGTGTAAGTTTTACAGGCCAGAAACAAAATTTGGTGAATATACCTAGAGTTGGTCAAATTTTGGGAACTGATTCATCCTATCTAAAATCATAAGAAATTGATGCATACATTACAGTTACTATTGATTAAAATACAATAGTAAATACTATTTTTTAATGATTAATGCAGGTCCTCTTTTCAGGCCTTTTTTTTAATATGTTAAGCATATTGTTTTATTTATTGTGATTTGTAAGTTTTAATTGACAATGCTAATATGTGCATAAACAAAGACTTCTTTTTTCAATAGTTCTTTAGATACAGGTGGTTTTTGGCTACATAGATAAGTTCTTTAGTGGTGATTTCTAAAATTTTAGTGTACCCATCACCTGAGCATTATACACTGTACACAATACGTAGTTTTTCATACCGCAGCCCCCTCCCAACCTTTCCCCAACTGAATCCTCAAAGTCTATTATATCATTCTTATGCATTTGTGTTAGGACATACTATTTCTGGTGCTGTGGGTTTGGGGAAGGAAATAAACTTAGTAATCAAAATGTTGTTTAGTACAGTAAAATAAAAGTGGCTATATTAAAGGATAGTTCATTTAAGTTGCAAAGGCTTATAAACCATTTCTGTTCCTTGATAAGGTATGATCAGAACACAAGTCTTCTCTCTACACGCTCTCCTTTGAAGAGTGCTGGACAAGTGCAGATATCCTTCTGATAAGGTTTGGATTTGTGTCCCTGCCCAAATCTCATGTTGAATTATAATCTCCATTGTTGGAGGAGGGATGTAGTGGGAGGTGATTGAATCATGGGGGCAGATTTTCCTCCTTGCTGTTCTTGTGATCGTGAGTGAGCTCTCACAAGATCTGGTTGTTAAAAAAAATCTGGTTGCATATTTTCCCCTTGCTGTTCTTGTGATAGTGAGTTAGTTCTCACAAGATCTGGTTGTTAGAAAGTGGGTAGCACACAGTAACCAAAACAGCATGGTACTGGTACCAAAACAAACATAGACCAGTGGAACAGAACAGAGGCCTCAGAAATAACACCACACATTTACAACCATCTGATCTTTGAAAAACCTGACAAAAACAAGCAATGGGGAAAGGATCTCCTATTCAATAAATGGTGCTCCTATTCAATAAATGGCTAGCCATATACAGAAAACTGAAACTGGACTCCCTCCTTACACCTTATACAAAAATTAACTAAAGATGGACTAAAGACTTAAAAGTAAAACCAAACCATAAAAACTCTAGAAGAAAACCTAAGCAATACCATTCAGGCCATAGGCATGGGCAAGGACTTCATGACGAAAATGCCGAAAGCAATAGCAACAAAAGCCAAAATTGACAAATGGGATCTAATGAGACTAAAGAGCTTCTGCACAACAGAAAAAAATTATCATCAGAGTGAACAGGCAACCTACAGAATGGGAGGATATTTTTGCAATCTACCCATCTGACAGAGGTCTAATATCCAGAATCTGCAAAGAACTTAAACAAATTTACAAGAAAAAACAAACAACCCCGTCAAAAAGTGGACAAAGGACATGGACAGACAATTCTCAAAAGAAGACATTTACATGGCCAACAGACATATGAAAATAAGCTCAACATCACTGATCATTAGAGAAATGCAAATCAAAACCACAATGAGATACCATCTCATGCCAGTCAGAATAGCGATTATTAGAAAGTTAAGAAAAAATAGATGCTGGCTAGGCCGTGGAGTGATAGGAATGCTCTTACACTGTTGTTGGGGATGTAAATTAGTTCAACCATTGTAGAAGACAGTATGATGTTTCCTCAAAGATCTAGAACCAGAAATACCATCTGACCCAGCAATTCCATTACTGGGTATATACCCAAAAGAATATAAGTCATTCTACAGTAAAGACACATGCACACATATGTTTATTACAGCACTATTTACAATAGCAAAGACATGGAACCAACCCAAATGCCCATCAATGATAGACTGGATAAAAAAAAATGTGGTACATATATAACATGGAATACTATGCAGCCATAAAAAGGAATGGGATTATGTCCTTTGTAGGGACATGGATGAAGCTGGATGCCATCATCCTCAGCAAACTAACACAGGAACAGAAAACAAAACACCTCATGTCATCACTCATAATTGGGAGTTGAACAATGAGAACACATGGACACAGGGAGAGGAACAACACACACCAGGGCCTATTGGGTGGTAGTGGGTGAGGGGAGGGAACTTAGAGGATGGATCAATAGGTGCAGCAAACTACCATGGCACACATAACAAACCTGCATGTCCTGCACATGTATCCCAGAACTAAAGTAAAATAATAATAGTAATAGAAGAAAGTGTGTAGCACTTCTCCCTTCACCCTCTTCCTCCTGTTCTGGCCATGTAAAATGTGCCTGCTTCCCTACCGTCTTCCACTGTTGTGGGAAGTCAGGGACCCCAAACAGAGGGACTGGCTGAAACTGCAGCAGCAGAACATAAATTGTGAAAATTTCATGGATATTTATTAGTTCCCCAAATTAATACTTTTATAATTTCTTACGCCTGTCTTTACTACAATCTCTGAACATAAATTGTGAAGATTTCATGGACATTTATCACTTCCCCAGTCAATACTCTTATAATTTCCTATGCCTGTCTTTACTTTAATCTCTTAATCCCATCATCGTCGTAAGCTGGGGATGTATGTCACCTCAGGACCCTGTGATGATTGCGTTATCTGTACAAATTGTTTGTAAAACATGTGTGTTTGAACAATATGAAATCTAGGCACCCTGAAAAAGAACAGGATAACAGCAATTTTCAGGGAACAAGAGAGGTAACCATAAGGTCTGACTGCCTGCAGAGCCAGGCAGAACAGAGTCATATTTTACTTCTCGCAGAAAGCAAATAGGAGAAGTATCACTGAATTCTTTTCCCAGCAAGGAATAACCCTGGGAAAGGAATGCATTCCCAGGGGTAGGCCTATGGACAGCTGCTATGGGAGTGTGTATTATGAGGTTAAAGATAAGGGATGAAATATGTCCTGGTCTCCTGCAGTACTCTCAGGCTTACCAGGATTGGTAAATTCCAGCATGGTGAATTCTAGTCAGACCAGTTGTCTGCTCTTGAACCCTGTTTCCTGTGAAGATGTTTATCAAGACAATGTGTGCCCAGTGGGACATGGAACCTCATCAGTAATTCTAATTTTGCCCTGGCCTTGTGATCTTGCTCTGCCCTTCTGCCATTGTGATCTTTTATTGCCCTTTGAAGCATGTGATCTTTGTGACTTACTCCCTGTTCGTACCCCCCTCCCCTTTTGAAATCCCTAATAAAAACTTGCTGGTTTTGTGGCTCAAGGGGCATCACAGAACCTACAAATATGTGATGTCACCCCCGGAGTCCCAGCTGTAAAATTTCTCTCTTTGTCCTCTTTCTCTTTATTTCTCAGACCGGCCGACACTTAGGGAAAATAGAAAAGAACCTACATTGAAATATTGGGGGCTGGTTCCCCCAATATTCCGCCATGATTGAAAGTTTCCTGAGGCCTCCCGAGTCATGCTTCCTGTACATTCTGTGGAATTATGAGTCAATTAAACCTCTTTTCTTTATAAATGACCTGGTCTCAGATAGTCCTTCGTAGCAATTTGAGAATAGACTAATATACCTTCTTTTAAATTCACTCATTTTATTTTCCTCTAAAATGTTTGGCAACCATTTTTTTAACTTAGATTATTTTTTCTCTCAGATAGTTTACAGGTTCAAAAAAAATCTACATTGCATTCATGATGTCTCTCTATGTTTATACCCTAGTCATTTTGTTATACAGGGTTCCCTTTCCCTAAGTTAATTTGAAGACAGTTACCCTCATTTATATTTAATTAATTGTAAATAGTTTAAACCTAAAGCTGACACTATCTCATAGTTCTGGGAACATTTTTTTCTTTACCCTTAAATAACTAAATATAGGTTCTTAGCTAAGTGATAACCGACTTAATGGTGTGTATTCATCCATCCATTCATCCATCCATCTGTCCATGTCCAAAACACGTCATTTACTGAGAGCCAGGCAATTTTCAAGGCGAATGGAGAGGTACAGCCCCTACTATCATAGCGTTTACAGTCTACTAGAGAAAGCTGTTATTAAATAAATAGGAAAGCAGAAGTCTCATGGTGTTATTACAGAAAAGGTCAGAGAGCTTTGAAAACATGTAGTAGACAAAGGGAGCTTTGAAAACATATAGTAGACAGATTTCTGATTTCTAAACCAGAAATCATGGAAGGTATCTCTGAGAAAGTGGTGTTAAGTTGAAAGCTGGAGGATAAGTTGTGGTTAGCTGAAAAAGGGATTGGTGGGAGGAGATAGAGGCATATTTTAGGAACTAAAAGGAGTTCAATTTTGTTGGAGCAGAATACAAGAAAGAGAGTGGTGAGAGATGAAATCAGAGAACACCAAATAGAGGCCTCTCTTTGGAAGATTTCTAAATATTTTTTAGAACTTTATCCTCATTGCGTTTAAATAGTAGTTATTAATTTTTAATGCAGATAATTTTAAAAGCAAATAAAGGGATATAATCCAACTATCCAAATAACTTCTGTTGATACTAAAACAAATGAACAAAGCTACATGTGAAAAATAAAAATGTTCACATAATGCAGAAAAGAATAAAGTAAAAATGAAAGCTTCTATCTGTCAGCCTAATCAAACTCCCTATATTTAACTGTCATTTAAAGTTTTGTTGAGTTCTTTCCAAGATGGGATATAGGAATATTTATCAATCTAATTAATTGTCTACCTATCTATCAGTCTTTATTTCTGTGTATTATTCTGCTCTATTTCTATACATCATAGTATAGTTTGAATATTGCTTATATGAACACACAGCATTATCTAATTTTTTGACAGCTATGTATTACTCAATTATGTGGATATGCCAGTAATTAAGTTATTTTTTCTTGGTTTCAAACCTAGTCTTCTAAAACTCCTTACGATGCGGTAGCTGGAACTCTGTAAACTACGTTTTCCTTCCCTTGTGCTGCCTACCACTCTTCCTCTTTATTAATCTCTGCCAGTAAAGGGTAGTAGAAGAATGAGAGGCTGGAGGATGGAGAATGTCCTTTCTGATTTCTGTCTATTTCCTTCCGTCTTTATTCCTATTTGATGTCTGTCCTGTCTCTCATCCCAGTATCACTTCTTTCTCCCAAAAGTATCGGTTAATTCAGCAGCAGCGGCTGATTGAAATACCCGGAATGCACTCCTTTGCATCCTCTCAGAGACACGAGTACTGACCATGGAAGCCACTCATCAGAAGGCTGTGCAGGGCCACATTATGACTTTCACAGGCCTTTGGCACTTATGCTTTCGTGGGCTCCATCTTTCACAAAAAAAACATTCAAATCTATGTTTTACAACTCCATTAATACAAAACAAGTATATAAGTGTTACATCTCAAAATAATTTCTTTGACTTAAAAGTTCATTTTTCTTCTGATTTTAAAACAAGTCACAACATTCCCATGGGCTCCTAAAAGTATTTTGGGCTTCACCACTGTGCCTACATCGCCTTATGGATAAGTTGGACCTAGGTCTCAGACTCAGACCCATTGGCTTTTCATCCTAGCTCAGAAGGACCAGTATCAGCCAAGAAGTGCCTCCTTCCCAAAGCTCTGAGACCCAGTTCCATGGGTGCCCTTCCTCTAATTTGTTTTAATCATCCCAGTTTTGTTGGCAGGTTTGATTTCTTCTGTGGCCTCTGTCCTGGGCTTGCAGATCACCACATTCTTGCAGTGTCCTACATGGTCATCCTGCTGTTTGTGTTGTCTGTGTTCAGTCATATTGGATTGGGGTCCACTCTAATGACCCCATTTTAACTTAATCACCTCTTTAAAGATTCTGTCTCCAAATAGAGTTATATTCTGTGATACTGGGGGGTTACACCCTCAACATGGGTGAACATGGGGAGATACAATTCCACAATTCAGCCCACAAAGAGTAGATTTGCCAATACTTATTTAACCAGAATCATACGAGTGGGCATTATTTTCAGCTCGAGCTATTACAAACATGTATTGAGAGACATCTTGAATATATGTCTCAATTCATATATTCAAATGCAGGTATTTATAGCACTAATTTCTTAGGAGGAGACTAAAGAGTACCTTCATTTTAGTTAATACTTTTCATTACTATTGCCTTTTTGTACCCCTGAAATCATCATATTCTCCCTCAAAATATGTGAGCATGGTGGCATTATCATCAAACTATTATATTTTGCTGATATGAAGAGTGAAATATATCCCGTTTCGCTTTGTATTTCTTGAATTATGAGTCAGGATAAGCATTTCATTTATATGTTTATTGTCTATGTTTCTTTTTGGCTACATATTTTACTAGCTTTTTGTTGAATGGTTGCTGTTTCTAACCGATTTTTAAGTGGCAGCTATCACCTCTGCTTTCTTTAAGTGTCCTTATATTTTCACATTAACTAGTTAACTTGTCATTATCTTCAGGTCTTGCTTTCAAAATGACCTGCAACATTCTAGACTCTTTTCCACCAAAAGACAGGATTAGGAGTATCTCCTAGATATTGGGCTTATTTTGTTCACATCTAACACTTACCATATCTCATCATACAGAATTAACATTGCTTTCTACCTTCTTGTCTTCCCTACTAGATTATAATCTTGAGAGCAAGGTCCTTGGTTTGTTTCTTGAAGAAGCCCAGGAAATTAAGAGTGCCTGACTTTATAAGATTCTTTCTCTCTCTCTGTCTCCACATACATATGTGTGTATATATATCTATATATGTGTGTGTGTGTGTTCATAATATAGAGAGAATAACACTATATAGTTATTCAAAGTAAATACTAGTTACTGGATTTCAACCACATGATCAACACAATGTTTTTGTATTAATGGAGTTATAAAACATAGCTTTTAATATGTAGTGGGACTATCACTCACTCCATAAATATTCCTAGCTAAAACAGATGTATGATTTCTTCTGTCTTGTAGGATGCCCCTGATATTCATTTTAATATTTTTTATTTAAAATAATTAAATAATTAAAATAATATATAGGCTGGCTAATGGATAGAAAGAGTAAAGGTTTATGTTGAGCCATATCTCTTAGGGTTTTGAGTTTGAAAACCATTGATTCAAAAGTATTTGAAGATGTAGTCAGTCAGCATCCTTCATTTGTATATCTCCAAGTCCTGAATTTAGCCAACAAAGTAAATATACTGGTTGTGAACAGCATGTGGTACTTTCCATAAGAGCAAAGAGAGTTTTATTCTCAGTTTTAAAAAGTGTTTCAATTATATATAGGTGGAGGCCATCTATGTTGCTCAGGGGTAGTTCATAATAGAGACTTGTTTGTCTTTTTTTAGTAGAGGCAACCTGTGTAGCAGTTCAGGACTTGGGCTCGGGAGCTCTCAAGTTTGAATCTTAGCTCTACCACTTCTAGTTTTGTCACTTTCTCCATGCCACTTAAATGGTCTGATCTCTAGTCTCACCATCTGTAAAATAAAGATGATGATAATATTATCTACCACAAAAAATTGTTGGGAGGATTATAAGAGATAAGGTCTACTAAACATTTAGCACAGTGCAATTAGGACACTAAGCTACCATCGTACTTAATATCATCTTCTTTCTTAGGTGGTTGGAGCTTCTTTCAAGTTTGGTGAGTTGGGAAGATTTCCACTGGCCTCTGACTTTTCAAGGATGAGGAGGTGATATATTAGTTATTAGATTGCTGTGGAAATTAAGCTCACATTGACTACAATAGGCAGTCATTGCATGAAAAAGAGACCAGTCTGTCAGCCTGTGATGAAACAGCATTTAAACTGCATATGTATATGTGTATGTGTTTCTGCACTTTTATATCTGCATGTATTCTTACATGTGTACATGATACACTCAGCCTATAAACCTTCTCATTAGGAAACCATGGCAATGGGACTATCACTCACTCCACAAATATTCCTAACTACTTTAAAACAAATGTGTGATTTCTTCTGCCTTGTAGGGTGTCCCTGATACTCATTTTAATATTCTTTAATTATAAAAAAAGATCTGTGAAGTCTGATATACATGGAACTGTGCCTTGGGCCTCCATGGGGTTGATTCTGGCCAAAGATAAAAATGAAAGTAGAATTCTTAATTGGTTTTCATGATGCCTAATTATTCTGGGGCCTGTCTGAAATGGAATGCATTTTGTTTTGTGGTGAGTTTTGTGGCTGAAAAAAGAGGCAGCTGCCTGAATGGTGAGATTTCAGAAGGTCCCCAAAGTACTCTGGTTTTCATTATCTCCTCATCATACCTGAAATTAGAGGAACATTTCAACTGAAAAAAATCTTTGCATTTTTCACAAGTGACTTCAGGAAATTCAAACACTGTGGAAAGAAAAAGCCATTCTTATTTGTTACCTTTTTGAAGGACTTGTTTCCTGATTATTTTCTAATATAAAGACTAATAAAGATGAACCTGTCAAACAAATAGGTAAAGACCAGGGATTTTTCAGAAGCCTGTGTTCGATGTTATTGTGGAAAAGCTGAAGAAACTGGTTTTAAAATATATATACACACACACCTTTTTGATCCGTAAATATATATACTTGTATGTGTATTTATATATACATGTATATTTGTATGTGTGTGTAGATATTCACACATATGTATTTGTATGTACATATGTACATACGTATCTATTTGAGTGTCTGATAAAAGATTAATTTAACCTAATGCTTTGATTTTGAACAAACTAATTTTACTCCTCCTACCTTGAAAGAAAAGCATCTCTCACAGTGTGTGTCAATGCCTACTTTTTCAAGTCTAAAGTGTATTTTATTTCGTTTATGTCTGTTAATGTAGTTATCTCTGGGTCATATAATTATGATTTTAAATTTTTATTATACTGTGTAAATTTTTAAAGAAAAATAACTATGTGTTTGTTTAACTAGAAGTAAGAAAAATAAGAAAATGTCCATTAGGTTTCCACCCACTCAGGGAATTGACTTGTAGCTACCTAATCCCCTTGATCAATCATGAAGCAACCTGTGCCTTAGAGAAATTGGAATGGAACACTATATAGTTATTCAAAGTCAATACTAGTGACTGGATTTCAACTGCAGCATCAATACAATCAGAAGGAGAATTGATAAAATGTAAAGTTGATGTTACTTCTGATGGATTTTAGCTTAGCAAAATAAACCCTAAAAAAAATCAAATCATTTTCTAAACTTCAATTTTGAGGAGAGGAAAATCAAAAGCTTTTACCAAACTTTATACAGAAATGAGTCAGAAAGCTTCAATTCAGTTCAGTAAACACTTATTCAGTGTCTACTGTGTGCCTACCAGATACCACAACATGCTCAAGATACGTACAAGAAATCAACGATTATGGAGAAAGTGTTTTAAATAAACAAGGAAAATGTCTGGAAGGATGTAAGACAAAATTACCAGAGGCTTATTCTGCATAGTAAGATTATGGATGATGATTCTTCTCATTTTGCTTCTTTGCCTATACTTAAGTTTATACTCATCTCTCTCTCTCTCTCTCTCTCTCTCTCTCTCTCTGTGTGTGTGTGTGTGTGTGTGTGTGTGTATGCACATATGTCTACCTCCTATGACTTTACTATCTGCATTTGATGTGGATGCTCCTTTGTGATTTTTATTTCTGCTTCCTCAATCCAAAATTCTGCCCTACTGGGTAATAACATATTAGTGGAAAGAGAGTATTTTATACAGCAAGTTTTTAACTCGCCTTTCTATACTTACCTGGATGCCATGCTATTGTCAATCTAAATGCCACCTACTTCAAGAATTCCCACCTTCTCTGTGACACTTTCTCTGACCATTAATTTTAAACACTTGTCTCTTTCAGTGATGAACATTTGGTGATAAGATACCTTGTACTGCTATTTATCTTAATACCTTACCCTACATAGTATGCATATTTTACATTTCAAAGCAATTTCACATAAATTACCTCTTTTTTATTCTGTGAGATAGTCAGGGTGGATATAATCTCTATTTTTGTTATGTGGGAAGACAAAAGATTAAGTAATTTGCCTAAATTTCTAAAGAGCCAAGACCAATAGCATAGACTTTCTGACTCTTTATATGATTTTATTTTCAGCATATGAGGCTACACTTAGTTTATTTTTATTTGGAAACCATTTTTTCTCTCTGACTATACTGTAAATAAACTCTGTGAGCTCAGGGACCCACTAGCACTTAAGACTATAGTATATAAAATAGGTCCCCTATCAAATTGTTCACTGTTTAATATTTTGACAATGTCTTTGAGGCAAATTAACTTATAAATCAAAGCAAATTTTCCAAGCTCATCTTTAAAAGGATAAACCTCACAATACTAATTCTGCAGCTCTATCCTTCTTCAAGCTTTTATTTTAATATTTCATTTTAAGATATACGTGCTTGTTTATTTTAAGATGTAAGCAGGAAATTTAGAAAAAAATATCCACATTTAGAAAGAGAAGACTTGACACTTCCTTTCAACTGAAAGGGAAAATTAAGAGAGGAATGACTTATTGAGGAGAGTTGAGTGTAACTGACAAAAGCTCTCGCTGGAGTAGGAGAAAAGAACATCATAGGGGGAAGAGAGAAGCATAATGAAATGTAATGTAGGGGTTCTTTCCAGATTGTATATATTGCTGACAAGAGCGGGGATAGGAGGCTTTCACAGGTATAAGGCAAGATTCAACAAGGTTTGCGGTATACTGATGAGCTGAGATTTTCAACCACCAGTGGTGTCCAAAGTAGATAAAGTCCTAGCAAGTCAATCTAGCTAGAATGGCAAAATTTTATGGTAAGCATTGATGCTTCTGGATGAGTTGGTTGGATTAAGGAGCAAGGTAAATCACTCAAAAGCTGAAGGTAGGAAATGAATACCTAAGGGAGAAAATAATTTTTCTATTTACAGCAAAAGTAAAATCTAGTTAGGCAAACAATGATACCAATGAACTGGGGTACTAACACATACTCTATAGTTCTTCCAATCTTTGTATATATCATTCAAACTTAAAATAATGTTTATGTTATAGTGATTAATGAAATCAATATAATACATGTTTTGTACAAAAATAATGGTGGGTAGAAGCATGTGCTCGTCTCTCTCCTTTCTTGGATAATTTCTATGGAAGATACTTTCATTCATTCAACACTTATTTTATCAATCACCATATAAGGTAGGCCCAATACTAGGCACTGGGGTTATAATGGTGATGTAAGCAGACCTGAGCTCTGGCTTCACAAAGTTTCAGTCTGGTTGGGGGATGGAGATTCACAAATAAATGTAAAATTAAAAACTGTGGTAGAAGCTTTAAAGGAAAATCTTGGGTTGCTATGGAAACATATGGCAGAAAGATGAAACAAAGTCTGGATGATACAGAATTCTCACTTGAGGAAGGGACATTTGACCTGAGGTTAGAAAGAATTAACTGCATCATTGTAGGTTGGGGAAATAGTGTACAAAAATGAGTATACAAGGCAGAGAGACCACAGGGACTTTAGCATTCAGGCTAGGAATATCATGGCTGTGGAAGAGCCAGTGTAGAACTGTACATACTGTAACATCTACGTGGGCACCTGCCCAAACAGCAGGCCTTGTGTCTAGGGAGATCTTGTCAACCCAGAGAACATCCTCTGCAGAGTCAGTGTTGTATGATGACACACAAGTTTTTCTAATAAAGATTTTAGGAAGAGGCATAATAATGTAACAGTAATTATTTAAAAAATGATGAATATGGTAATTTAATAAACACCTATTTTGATGGTCATGCACTTGCAGGCTGTTGTTTGACTCACTGCTATCATCTGAATTGTGTTCCCTTCTCCACCCTCCACCATCAAATTCTTGGGGAGGAATTAGGTTTAGATGAGGTCATAAGGATGGAGCCCCCATGGTGGATTAGTGCCTTTATAATAAAAGGCACCAGGGAACTTGTTGTCTCTGTCTCTCTGCAATGTGAGGACACAGCAAGAAGATGGCTGTCTGCAAACTAGGAAGAGAGCCCTCACCAGAATCCATGATCTCAGATTTCCAGACTGTGAGAAGTAAATACCTAAGTAATTTTGTTGTGAAAGTCTGAGCTGACTAATACACTCACAAATTGTTGTTTAATTTTTTTTTAATTGTCAACATTTAAAAATGGGCAATGGCAGGGTGTGGTGGCTCATGCCTGTAATCTCAGCACTTTAGGAGGCTGAGGCAGGCAGATCACTTGAGGTCAGGAATTTGAGACCAGCCTGGCCAACATGGTGAAAGCTCATCTCTACTAAAAATACAACAACAACAACAACAACAAAAAAAAAAATTCGCCAGGCATTGTGGTGCATGCCTGTAGTCCCAGCTACTTGGGAGGCTAAGGCACAAGAATTACTTGAACCTGGGAGGCAGAGGTTATAGTGATCAGAGATCCTGCCATTGTACTCCAACCTGAGCGACAGAGCAAGATCTGGGAGCAGTGTATCCACTCTCCCACAAGATATCAATCTGGCAGGAGCTGGGTAGTGTTTGCTCCCTTTAAACAAAATTCATGTCCCAGTTCACAATCCCCACTTCACTTTTTAAAAATCTTATCCATTATCTGGCTTTTAGCTTTTACTGGTGTGGTTCCTTTGGGCATTCAGATTTGTGACCCTTTCACTAAGTTAATCAGACCTAGAAAAATAGTGATGGAAATGTAAACTAGAAAATAACATATACTATATTCGGAAGATAATTTTTTTTTTTTTGAGATAGAGTCTCACTCTGTTGCCCAGGCTGGAGTGCAGTGGCACGATCTCAGCTCACTGCAACCTCTGCCTCCTGAGTTCAAGCAATTCTCCTGCCTCAGCCCCGCAAGTAGCTGGGATTACAGGCATCTGCCACCATGCCCAGCTAATTTTGTATTTTTAGTAGAGATGGAGTTTTACCATGTTGACCAGGCTGGTCTTGAACTCCTGACCTCAGGTGATCTGCCCACCTCAGCCTCCTAAAGTGCTGGGATTACAGGCGTGAACTGCTGTGCCAGACAGTAAATGATTTTTAAATCTCATATCAAAACTGTAATAAAAGGTAGGAAGCAGAAAGCTTCAGAAATCCTTGAATGTGGCAGGTAAATAAGTAATAACATCAGTTGTTAGTTTGACAATTCCTTTACTAACTACCTCTTTACTTTCTCTTATTCTAGTAATTATCCCCACTCCTACATCACCACACAGAAAATAGACTCTTTGATAAAGAAAATGATGACATGACAGAGTTGATTAAAAAAAAATTGTAATTAAAAGAGAAAAGAAAAATCGTATTTTCATATATCAAAATTACTGGGATTTTCAAAAATCATTAAACTCTTGGTTGAATTATCCCAAGAGTCCTTTCCTAGTCTCACAGACTTGTTAGTCTCATTTATCTTATTCACAAAATAAGAAAGAAGAATTTGCTATTTGTTCAATGAAAACACATACATATCTTAGGGGACAGAAAGAAATCTTAGAAATTAGTCTTCGATTATAGTCCAGAAAGGATCTTGAGAAAATCAGCCAAATAGATGGAAAGAAAGAGTAATATAGCACTCTAGGTTATTTTCTCTATTTCTTTTTTTACTGAGAATTTACGTGTGTGGGTTTAGTATCTCCCCCAGCCCCCACCCCATCTTGGTTTTCCTTGATTTTCTGCCCATCGTTTATTTTGTTTGTTTTGTTTTGTTTTGTTTCTGCTGGGAGTGGGGGCAGAGTCTCGCTGTGTTACCCAGGCTGGAGTGCAGTGGCACAGTCTTGGCTCACTGCAGCCTCAACCTCGTGGGCTCAAACAATACTCCCACTTCAGCTTTCCAAGTAGCTAGGACTATAGGAGGCACTTGCCACCAGGCCTAGTTAATTAGATTTTTTTGTAGAGATGAAGAGATGAGGTCTCACTATGTTGCACAGGCTGGTCTTGAACTCCTCGACTTAGGTGATCCTCCTGCCTTGGCCTTGCAAAGTGCTGGGATTGCAGGCACCATCCACCATGCCCAACCCTTCCCACTAATTTTTATTTTTCTGTTGTACTCTTTTCATTTCAGCAAATGACCCAGTATTGTTCAGGTTTCTCAAGATGGAGATTTGTGTGAAGACATTTTATTGGGCTGTGCTTTTGAGCACAAGAGTACAACACCTGTAAAGGAATGAACAGTCAGAAAGCAGGAGTAGGCAGAGGGAAAAGCACAATGCAGTTGCAAGATGAATCTCTGCTTGTTTTATAGTTTTTGTAATTATTGTTTGCCAGAAACTCTCAAAATATTTTACTAACCAGTCTATTCCCTTGCACCAGTATTCCATAAGTTCACACACTGTGAAGGTTTTAATAATTGCACTGCTACAGTATGACAGAAGCTAGCAGTGTTCCTTATACCATCAGGGGTAGGGTTCTCATGATATTGGGTCCTTTCTACCAATGCATTCTGTATCACTTTGATAATAGGATATTCCTATAGGCTCTATCACAGAATAAAGTCAGCGGAGGTTGTCCCAGTATGTAGTATGTCCACTCAAGCATACTACTTCCCCAAGTCTTTGAGTTCCTTCTTCCACCATCTTATGTGGCAGTTCTAGCATTTCACTCCATGTAAATGATTACTTTTTCTAACTTTCCCAGCTTCTAATCTAGGGTGTTGGTGGTACCTTTTGTTTGCTTGTTTGTTTATTTATAACAAACAGCTTTATTGAGATATAATTCATATACCACACATTTTACCCATTAAAGGTGTTCAATTTAATGGTTTTTGGAATACTCACAGAATTGTTCAACCATCACCAAAACTAATTTTAGAGTATTTTTGTCACCTTAGAAATAAACCCAGTACTCTTTAGATATCACTCCCCATTCTCCCTTTCTAAGCAAACACTAATCTGCTTTTTGTCCTGTAGATTTGCCTGCTATATTTTTTAGATACTTTATATATATTGAGTCATATAACATGCGGCCTTTTATGAATGACTTCTTTTACTTAGTATAATGTTTGCAAGGTTCATATATGTCATAGCACATATTATGCAATGTTCCTTTTTTATTGCTGTTTATGTTTCATTGTATGTATATACCTCATTTTGTTTATCTACTTATCTGTTGGACTTTTTAGTTTTCAGTTTTTACTATTATGAATATTGCTTCTCTGAACATTCATATACAGGCGTTTTTATGGACATATGTTTTCAGTTAGTCTGCATATACGCCTAGGAGTAGAATTTCTGGATCCTATAGCAATTCGATATTTAACCTTTCGAGAAATTGCCAGACTGTTTTCCAAAGTAGTTGTCCTATTTTACACTCCTACCAGCAGTGTATGAGGGTTTCAGTTTCTCCATATCCTCTTTAAAACTTGTTATTTATTTGTTTTTATTATAGTCATCCTAGTGGGATATGAGGTGGTTTCACATCGTGGTTCTTATTTGCATTTCACTCATGACTAATGATGTTGAGAATGTCTTCATGTGCTTATTGACACATAAAATGAGACTGGAGAAATGCCTGTTTTAATTTAGTTTCAAATTGAGCTTTTTTTTTTTTTTTGATACAGAGTCTCACTCTGTCACCTAGGCTGGGGTGCAGTGGTGCCATCTCGGCTCACTGCAAGCTCCACCTCCTGGGTTCAAGCCATTCTCCTGCCTCAGCCTCTCGAGTAGCTGGGACTACAGGCACCTGCCACCACGCCCAGCTAATTTTTTGTATTTTTAGTAGAGATGGGGTTTCACCGTGTTAGCCAGGATGATCTTGATCTCCCAACCTCATGATCCACCCGCCTCAGTCTCCCAGAGTGCTGGGATTACAGGCGTGAGCCACCATGCCCGGCTGAGCTATTTGTTTTTAAAGTTTCAAGAGATCTTTACATATTCCTGATATAAGTTCCTTATGAGATATGTGATTTGCACATTTTTTCACTCATTCTGTAGGTTGTCTTTTAATTTTTTGATGATGTCATTTGAAGTATAATAGTTGTTAATTTTAATGAAGTCAAATTTATCTAATTTTTTACTTGTTTTTTTGTGCTGTTTGTGTAATATCCAAGAAAACATAGGCTATGGCTTTTTTAGTGTGACAACTTGGCTATGCTAAAGTCCCCAGTTTTTTTTTTGTTTTGTTTTGTTTTTTTTTTTGAGACAGAGTCTCTCTCTGTCACCCAGGCTGGAGTGCAGTGGCGCGATCTCGGCTCACTGCAAACTCCGCCTCCCAGGTTCATGCCATTCTCCTGCCTCAGCCTCCTGAGTAGCTGGGACTACAGGTGCCCGCCACCATGCCCTGCTAATTTTTTGTATTTTTAGTAGAGATGGGGTTTCACCGTGTTAGCCAGGATGGTCTTGATCTCCTGACCTCATGATCCACCTGCCTTGGCCTCCCAAAGAGCTGCAGTTTTTTAATCAATACTAATTTAGGTGTTACTGTGAAGGAATTTTGCTGATATAATTAAAGTTCTTAATCAGTTGATTTCATATAAGTGGCACTATCCATCTGGGAGACTCTAAGTGCAGCGGTGAGGCTTCTCTAAAAGACAGAAATAATTGTGGATTACAACTTTGGTCTGTGTTTGTGAATTGTCATCTCGCTGTTGATCTTTCCTTATTGACTGCCTTCTCCATGAATTAGAACACACTTAGCCAGCCCCAATAAGTGTGTAAGCCAATTTCTTTGTAAAAAAATTATGTGTGTATACATGTACATATATATGTGTATACATGTGTGTGCATGGTATACACACAGGCACAATTTCCTGTTGGTTCTGCTTCTTTGGGTGAGCTCTGAGTTCAGTGATATAGAGTTAAATCTAGTGTTGTCAAAGGATGGTGTTTCCCTATCAATAAATTTATCTCAATGAATACATTAACATGATTTTTAAAAAATAAATGATCCCTTTTCCAGCTTTATATTCTGCCCTCCTCCTCTTGCCCCATAGTCTCAGAATCCAAGTCCATGCTTACCTCTCCACCTCTGTTGGAATATGCTGGATGTATCCTGAAGCTCCTTTAGTGTATATTACCTTGGGTCTCTCAACAGACCCAACAGTCTTGCAGCTGGATTATGTCATATTTTTATAATTATTGCTCTAGAGCCCATTTAGGAAGGTAGGGAGAAATGTTCTCCTGCAAGGCAGATCCTCGATATGGTCATTAGACAATAGTGGAGAACACCTATACCTTTAACCAGGAGAACAGGCCACTTCTTCAGGGAAGTCAGTTCAGGGAAACCTAGTGACTCAACTTTTTTTGTTGTTCATCCACTCAAATAGCCCCCTCCTACCTCTGAGGATCTCACTTCTTCTCAATCAGAACCTCGACCATAGTTATAAGATGTTCTGGTGGTTGGGAATTTGATCTTCTCTGGGCTCTGCTAATCTTCTGCCTTAGTTCTGAGTTTAATAAACACCTTGTGCGCACTGCAGCTATGGTAGGTGAATATATCTTTACATTCTGCCAAAAACATCCACTGCTTTTCTTGTTTTATTTTTTCAAGTTGGTGATCATTCAACCTCAGACTATCATTAACTTGTTTAGTTCATTGACAGTTTCCAGAAAGCCATGCAAAGCCATAGTCTTGAACCACTCAATCACATGACCTAATACACTAACCAGTGCTTCCCTTTCTATCAGTATTTCATTCCATTTCATTAATTGTGACAATTGTAACAATGGACCCATTATAGCATGCTAAAATACTATCCATGTCTATCAGGGAAGGGGTCCTCATGGCTGGCCTGCCAGCAGGTGATGATCTAGTTCCAACATCACATTTTTAGGTTCTGCTTGTAGAGCCTCAACTAACACAAATCCTCTTAGGTTGGATACCCTGGAAACAGATTCTGAAGCAGAGATCTGCGTAAAGGAAATGATTGGGAGGGTTTTCTGGAACCACACCATCTGAGGGAGTGGGAAGCAAGACTGGACGGAGAAACAAGCAGAACTGCATTCCACAACAAAGGCCTCAAATGCACCTATGGAAATCTCTGAGCTGGGGTGGCACTTTAGAATTGTTCTGAATTTTGCCCCACATTTTAATGGGCCAAGCCTTTTTAGCCCATTATCTACCAGTCTTTCTCTAGAGGCTGTCTCTGGGAAGGATGTTCAACTTTGGGCAAGGCAGCAACTTTCAGCTGAGAGCAGTTTCCAGGGAGGGACTTGGCTATGAGCAGTCAGCAGTCAACACTCCCAGAGGCTGGGGAATGAGTGCCTTTTTCCTGAACGTGGGAAGGAAGGATTTGGGCAGCACACCACAGCATCTGCTACATCACTCCACCATCCCACAACTGCTCCGGCTCAAAACCTGGATCCTTCTTCTTCTCACATCCCACATCCAAGCCATCAGAGTCCACTTGATGAGACCTCCAAAATATTGCCTGAATTTGTTCACCTGTCACCATTTCTACTGCAAAAATTCATATCCAAACAACCGTTTTCCTCTACCTGGATGACAGTCTCCCAATGATTTTCCCTGCATTAGCCTATTACCATTCATCCATTTTCTTCACAACAGAATAATCTTCTGAAACCATAAAGTGTATTTCATATTTTAGAACCTTCTAGTTGTTTCTTATGGCAGGTAGCATAAAATTGATGTTCATTATCATGGTCTACTCTCATCGTAACAGTTGCCCTTTTTGAGTCCAGAACCTGCTAAGTACATTGCATTCATTATCTCATATAATCCTCACAGTAGCCCTTTCAAGACGCTATTAATGTCACTATTTTACAGATAAAGAAACTGTGTCTTAGTGAGGTTAAGTATCCAGCATGACTACAGCTGCAAAGCAGTGGAGCCTGGCTTTGAACTTAGTCCTGTCTGATCCCAACGCCTTACACAATTCTACCATCCCTGTTGTTAATATGTGTACGTATATTCAAATTCCAAACTTTTGCCCTCGTTTTAGACAAACATTGTTTTGGCTTCTCAGACAACCTCTCACCTATGAAAGCATCACCACTATTAGCAACTCATATTTTTTTCTAAGAACATAGAGTATTTAATAAATATAATTTAATTTTGTATTTTGTCTTCATGAGTATTTGGAAAATGGTGGAGTCAAGAAATAATTTCGGATGGGGAAAGTAAGCCGTAAGGTGGTCAAAAGAACTGTCAAGGTAACCAAGTTAGCCGATCCTGGAAAGAGGAATAGAAATACATTGCCAGCCTCTGAGCAATGCCTTTTCCTACTATGGCCTCCTGTCAGCCTGTGGGAGTTTCTTCAAGAGAATACTACCTCTATTTCTTTCTTTCTTTCTTTCTTTTTTTGAGATGGAATCTTGCTGTTGTCACCCTGGCTGGAGTGCAATGGCGCGATCTTGGCTCACTACAACCTCCGCCTCCCGGGTTCCAGCAATTCTGCTGCCTCAGCCTCCTGAGTAGCTGAGATTACAGGTGCCCACCACCATGTCTGGCTAATTTTTGTACTTTTAGTAGAGACGGGGTTTCACCATGTTGACCAGGCTAGTCTTGAGCTCCTGACCTCAGGTGATCCACCGCTTCAGCCTCCCAAAGTGCTGGGATTACAGGCGTGAGCCTTTGCGCCTGGCCACTACCTCTATTTCTTAAGCTGCACACCACTACTACTCTCGATATCAGTGTTTTCAGACAAGAATGGAGACTCACACTCTAGGAGAAGCAGTCTGGGGTCATCATTGACTAATTAGAAGGATGGCCAATAGGCTGGAGGGCTTGTGAGTTCTTAAGCCTCACGCAGCTTGAAAGGCTGGCAGTCTTCATGCACTTGAGAACATTAAAACCTGATCCCTCCTTGTGAAGGTTTCTTCTGGGAGTGACAATTCATCCACATCTTTTGAAGCTTCAGGTTTAAACCTGGGTCACTGCAGTTTCTCCAAGAATTGAGAGGGAGGAATTGATATCTTTTAGTGTTTTTTTTATTTTTTATTTTTTTGTTGTTGTTGTTCAGCAAAATTATCTCAACATTACATGCAAATAATTAAAAATAAAACAAAAAGTCAGAAGAGCTGCTAGTTACTATTTAATGACCAGCTCCATGGCAGCAGTGCACATTCCAAAGATTTCCCAACAGGTTGTGTTTATACTGCTAAACCTCCAGCGGGTCCAGCATTTTCCCCCAGCCTAGAGCACACTCCAAGAGCTAATATTTGCCCTACCTGAGAACTTTAAAAATGACCTTAAAAAAAAAAAAAATAGCCGGGAATGTAGTGGCTCATTGTTGATGTTGTTGTTAGCCTAGAGAAGTTAGCAGCAAAAACTATCTTCTTGTTTATTACTGAATAGACGATGAGAATACTCGTTCTTTGTCAACTTTATCAGAGAAATTACCATATATTAACAGAAAGCAAGTCGTTTCAAAACTTGGTATGCAACCTATTTGTTTCTGGAAAATCAGGATATAAACTTGAGCTTAAAAGCAATGAGAAAGCTCAAAAGGAAAGATTTGTAAATTGTAAAATTCTGACTTAATATTTTTGTTAAAAATACAGATACTGAGATCTGTTAAATAAATAATAACCAATATTTTTGTAGGCCTGTGTGTAAAGACTACTTTGCACATGCTATTGCATTTGGCTGTGTTAAGTTTTTCAGGATTCGTGAAATATTATAGTAACAAGAAGTACCACTCTGAATATGTCAGGAAGTGTGAAGTGTTGGTGCTTGTAGCAATAAAACCACTGAATCTTTTCCTGAGGAATTTCTTTGTATTGCATTTTATAACAGCTGAGTTGGCTAAAGGATCCTTCCTTTTAGCTTTATTGAATAGTTCTCGGTCAGAGTTATCTGTTTCTAAATGAATATACTATCTGCACACAAAACATGCAGTGTATAGATCAAACCTTTAATTAGTAGTTAGCATATGGAAATCTATAAGAAAGTGATGTGGTTTATGGGAAAAATGTAGGGTCACAAATTAAGAGATGAGAGTGCTGTTGAGAGTAACAATAATAGCAGCCAATATTTATTTAGTTTTTAGTTTGTGCCCAAAACTGTTTTAAGCTTTTTCTCTATAGCTCATTTAATCCTTGTAACTATTCTATGGATTAGTCCTTGTTGCTATTTCTGACATACAGATGAGGACACTGATGGTTAGAGGAGTTAAGAAACTTACTGAAGGCCCTGAATATTTAGGTGGAAGAGCTGGGATTCAAAACCTAGAAATGTTAACTGTAGAGCCCATGCTATTAATGGCTTTACTGAATTGGCTTCTGATTAGTGGCTCTTCCCTTGTTCAGTGAACATGGCCAATGTCCTTTCATTTTTATTCAATCTATTGCAATGATCTGATACTTACCATCACTATTCCCATGAAGTTGTTTCCAGGATTAACTGAAATAATATTTTTAAAAGCACTTTAAAAGATAACGTGCTCTTCAAATGCAAGGTGATATTATTACATTGTATACAATGGTTAGCTACTCGGAGCAATGGTCCATTAAATGGTCAGCAATGAGTGTATTTGGTATTCTAATAAACGGAACCACAGCAACAGGCTTCTACTACGTGTACACTCATTAGTTCTTCCTAGAATTCATGAGCAAGTCAAGGCTCAAACTGCCTCTAAACACAGTTATTTGGAGATACATAGGCATATTTCTGGAAACAGGGAGGAACTGCTGTTAATTGTTTGCACATGCAGACATTGTCTCAAATATGATTTTGCTATTTCAGAGATTCCCTTGTCATAACTATCAAAATGACACAAGCGGTACTTTGTTGTAATCTCCAGATTTGACGCATGAAAGAAGACTTAATTCCTGTTTGAATAAACAACATAATAAGGTTATTGAGATTAGAGACCATTACTATATAAAATTATGTCTAAGTGGCAGATATAATTAACATTGGATTGTAATTACACTAATTACAAGTCACATTAAGACACTCCAGTAATGACAAAGTGAGAACCCTATAATTGAATGGAATAAGTAGGGAAACATGCTGCTCACACTAATTACCTAAATGAGCTAATATGTCTTCAGAGTGACAGTCATGCTCAATGTTATTACGCAGACAAAGCAGTTGAATGAGATATTTTTAAATTTATTTTTATTTATTTATTTTGCTAATTTTCTTTCTTTATTCTCTCCAGGACCTATTTCAAGTCATCACCTGCTTCAGAATTTCACTCTTGAGCCGAAGAAAACAAAAACTACATTAGAGATTTCTCTAACCTTGTTAAAGGAGACTATGCACAGCAATCCATAAACTCAGGTAAGATTCCAATCTTAGTGTGTGTGGAATGTACTGAACACCAGTTGGTTTCTCAGACTGGCGATGCTCTCAAATTTCTCCTCTGTTCAGCCTTCCAAAGCAAGCAGCTCCAGCTCACTGTGTAGTTTGCAGCATAACAATCATCATATTGTGGGTGCTGAAGAAACAAATATGGCTTCCAGCAACCCCACTTCAGAGAGGCCCTGGAAAGTGATAAAACCTGAATTATTCAGGACAATTAGTGCAAGCATTGCACTGGAACTCACATTTCGGCCTAAGCTGTTACGTGAGACTGTAAACTAATAGTGGAATATGAATTCATGGCACTGTGAATATTGTTTTTTTTTTGAGTTGTTATTTCTTTCCCCGCTTCATATTACTTTTCCTTTATATGCCCCCAATTGTCTTGGGGCACTGCTTGGGTGAGAAAAGAAAATAAAGGGAACAGACTGAAGCTATTTAAAATCTTTCTTCCAAAAAAAGAGATTTTTTGTTTTTAAGGCAGGGAAATCACAATATGTGGAAAACAGAATTGATGCACTTGAATTGATAAACAATGCTGAGCATAGCTTTTCTTTCTCTTGTGTTGGTGAGGAAAGAAAATTGTGTCAGGCATGCTTTTGTTAGCAGAGCTTTGGAGCAGTTTCTGTGCATTCCACTTTTTACTGTAGCCATGTAAATGGGTTTTTCTTATCTTCATCCAGAAACTACAATTTTGCCTCTAAGAAACCAGGCCTATGGGTTTCTAATACAAAGCAGTAAACCAAATATACAAGGTTTATTTTATTTATTTATTTTTGAGATGGAGTTTTGCTCTTGTTGCCCAGGCTGGAGTGCAATGGCATGATCTTGGCTCACTGCAACCTCCGCCTCCCGGGTTCAAGTGATTCTCCTGCCTCAGCTTCCCGAGTAGCTGGGATTACAAGGATGCGCCACATCGCCCAGCTAATTTTGTATTTTTAGTAGAGACGGGGTTTCTCCATGTTGGTCAGGCTGGTCTCGAACTCCCAGTCTCAGGTGATCTGCCTGCCTCAGCCTCCCAAAGTGCTGGGATTATAGGCATGAGCCACCACACCTGGCCCTACAAGGTTTACTAATAAGTGGGTGCTATATTAGTTCAAAGGTGACAATTTGACCCTCCCACCCTATTAATATTTGGCATGTAGCTAAGAAATAATGACCTTGTTCTTTTGAAGCACTCCACTTCCAGGGTTATATAATTCTTGCAATTAATTATATTTTAGTTCAAAATTGACTTAATTTTGAATTTGAATTAGGGTTATACTCCATTAATTCTGTAGTTGTACGAATTCATATAATCAAGCATTAGGATTTTACATAAGAAGATGTTTATTGAAATAAATAGTATTGGAGGCCAGGCTTCCACTAGTGACCATGCAAATCAGAGGCAAATGGAGCTTGGCATGTTTAATCTGAGATAAGGAGTGGGGTGACTTAGATCGTATCCTTAGCACTATCCTGTTCTCACTGATGATTTTGCAAGTTATTCATTATTTCTGTTTTGATATGATGGCGATTTCACTGGTTACTTGCAACTTATTTAGTCCTTGAGGCTTAAAGCAGCTCAGAAACTTATTTCATTTTATGTCACTACCTCCTGGTAAATGAGTTAGCCAAGTTGGCAGAGCAGTAAGATATCCCGGACCAGGGTTGGCAAACTTTTTCTGTAAAGAGCCAGATAGTAAATACTTAAGTTTTTCCGGATCACATATGGTCTCTGTCACATATATTTTTTTTACAACCCTTAAAAAATGTAAAAACCAGTCTTAGATTGCTGTATACTAACTGTGTATATTGTGTGTATATTATCTATATACAATTAGTATACAGGGCTGTATACTATCAGGCCATAGGCAGAATTTGGCCCACGATCTGCTTGCCAGCCCCTGTATTAGACAAATACAGGGTGTCACAGGGAAGATTGTTCTTTATTAGAAACTAAATAGAAAACTACTCAAATCAACTTTTCCTAAATACTGAAAAATGAAATGTAGACCATAGATACTCAAAGATATGGACATTTTAATTGTATTTATACTTGAATAAATTACTATACTTGGACTATCTGAGTTGGAGATGGGATAGGGGCTTCCACACAGGCCATGGGGAGCAACCTGGCCTGGGGCTGGGGGTCAGAGCCTAGGTGAAGCGAGGAGGGCATCTGTGCAAACCTGGAGATGGACTGGTGACATAACAGGGTGATAGGGTTTGCCTGTGTCCCCACCCAAATCTCACCTTGAATTGTAGCTCTCATAATCCCCACATGTCTTGGGAGGGACCCTATGGGAGGTAGTTGAATCATGGGGTGGGGGTGTTTCCCATGCTGTTCTCATGATAGTAAATAAGTCTCATGAGATCTGATGGTTTTATAAAGCACAGTTCCCCTGCACGTGCTCTCTTATCTGCTGCCACGTAAGACATCCCTTTGCTCTTCCTTTGCCTTCTGCCATGATTGTGAGGCCTCCCCAGCCATGTGGAACTGTGAGTCTATTAAACCTCTCTTTTTTTTTTTTTAAAGAAATTACCCAGTCTTGGGTATGTCTTTGTTAGCAGCATGAGAACAGACTAATACACAGGGGTTTGATCAAATAAGTAATTCATTCTGCTAAAGGCATGGTGATCCAGGTATCAGAAGAGAGTTATAAATATGGAAATGAATAAAACTAGAATGATTTCTGAAGTTTTCAATACATATGGATTCATAAATAAATATAGATGTAAGTTGTGGTATACATACACACACACACACTCACATATAGTCATGTACTACTTAGTGATATTTTGGTCAAGGACAGACTACATAAATGACAGTGGTCTCATAAGATTATAATACTGTATTTTTACTGTACATTTTCTATGTTTGGATATGCAAATACTTACCATTGTGTTACAGTTGCCTACAGTGTTCAATACCGTAACAAGCTGTACAGGTTTGTAGCTTAGGAGCAATAGGCTGTGCCATATAACCTAGGTGAGTAGTAAGCCATACCATCTAGGTTTGTGTAAGTACACTCTGTGATGTTCCCGTGATGACAAAATCGTGTAATGATGCATTTCTCAGAATGTATCCCCACTGTTAAGTGATGCATGACTATATACCTTTCCTACCTCTGTCTACTGCAAGGGTCTGGGAGCAGCAAAATCTTAAAAAGAATGAACAGTCTTAGTGCCCAGATCATGACTTCTCAATATCGTTCTCCGTTAAATGCAACCAAGGCTCCTCGGAGAAATGATTGATTCCAGAACTAAGGCAGGAAACATAAAACATACGAGCCTAGAACTTTTTTTTTTTCTGTCCTGGAAACAAACAAAAAGATCACAGAGTAACTGGGTTGTGTCAAAAAACCCAGAAATCAGTTTGAAGGGCCCCTCATCGGGAGAGTCAGGAATAATTTCAGGATGGCTGACTTGGGTAGGCTGCTGTATCAAAGGGCTTGGATAACCATAATCCCTCATGGGAAAAGGAGTAGCAGACAAGAAGGTGTTGGTGGAACAACGATATGGAGGGGAAACATTCTCATTGTCAAAGGTGGTTTAATACCTGGGAAAGAATCCTTGATATTGCCATTTTGCTTCCATGAACACTGTAGAAAAACACTTGGTTCCACTCCTGGTCCTCCAGGCCCCATTCCAGCACACCCAGATGTGTAATTCTTGCACCCCCTGTCAAGCACACCCACTTCCTTATCCCTAGTAACTGGCTCTATCTTTAGAGTACTGTATATATAAGAAAACCAAATCAATACTAAAACCCATTGAGTATCTTGGTGCCACCATGATAGGTCAGTGCAGGATTCTCCCTATCACTGCTCTAACAAATTTTCTGCTATAATTCTAATATCGACATTCTCAAACCTTAAGACATATTTCTGTGCCTGAGAACTTCTTATCTAGAGTAGAAACTAACACTGATTGTCTGACATTCCTTTTTTTTATTAATCACTTTTATTTTAGGTTTGGGGGTACATGTGAAAGTTTGTTACATAGGTGAACTTATGTCATGGGGTTTGTTGTACAGATTATTTCAACACCCAGGTATTAAGCCCAGTACCCAATAGTTATCTTTTCTCCTCCTCTCCCTCCTCCTTCTCTCCACCATCCAGTAGACCACAGTGTGTGTTGTTTCCTTCTTTGTGTTCCTGAGTTCTTCTCATTTAGCTCCCACTTATATGTGAGAATATGCAGTATTTGGTTTTCTGTTCCTGTGTGAGTTTGCTAAGCATAATGGCCTCCAGCTCCATCCATGTTCCCACAAAAGACATGATCTCACTCTTTTTTATAGCTGAATAGTATTCTATGGTGTACACGTACCACATTTCCTTTATCCAATCTGTCATTGATAGGCATTTAGATTGATTCCATGTCTTTACTATTGTGAATAATGTTGTGATGAACATTCACTTGCATCACATGCCTTTCTTAACCTCTGGGGTTCAGTATGTTATGCTGTAAAAAATGGACCTTCAGCTAATGTTATTATCTTAGGCTTTAACAGACCTTCCCAGATACTATCTGTCTACTCAGTACTAGATCAATTGTGACTGTAGAGTTCATGTCCCTGCTTGAAAGTTCATTTGTAGGTATCTCCACCTATGCTGAATAAACAGAGGTCCAATTTAGGCCCCATTTTCCCTACCTTTATTTTCTGCAACACCTCTGGATGTACTCGGTGATGTTTTCAGATGTAAATGCAATCTCCTGCCTAAAGCAACCTTGGCTAAGTCAGAAAATATACCAAATGCCTTAGTCCCTCCATCTGATGGGGCTTAGAATTAGAGCCCCCCAGAGAAACAACTAATCTGGTTATGACTGCTGGGCTCTTTGTTGCTCCCCCAATGCCTTTGCTACCAAGAAACCTATGTATGGCCAAAGCCCCAGGAGTGTTCTTTCCCTGCGAGGCTGTGCATCTTTGCTTTCCTTTTCTTCTCTTTCCTGTCCGCACTGTGGCTCTGTTCAAAGGCTTGAATTTTTGCCGTGGTTCCTGCTCCTTAGTTCTGCCTAAACCACGATCTCATGGTTTCAGCACTGTCATTTTCTCTTTAGTGGCAGTCCTTTTCACCTAAGATTCTTGACCTGTATATAATCCAGCTTGGTAGCTAGGGCACTGCAACATCTGGACAAATCTTTTCAATTAAAATTTCTTCCCCATCATAATATGTAAAATATGTTTAAAATGTGGTCTGAATTAGGTTCCTTCACTGGTATTTGGTGCATATATGTACTCCTTTGAGACCCCTTGTAGTAGACTCCTCTTACCATCCCTTAATCCACTGGGTTTCACCTTCCTTACCCTTCTTGCTTTCCTGCCATCCCTTGAGCTCAGTCTTGCTTGAGTGAAGGCAGTTGTAGGCAAATCAGTACTCTCAGTGTCACTCAGGCATGGTTCTTGATTTTAAGGCACATCCTGGCACCACGTAATATTCCGTCTGCCAAGTGCTACTTTGAATGGATAGCCTTGCACCTGAGATGCAACCTAATGAAATTGACTAACGTGCTATTCTACATTTATCTTTTTTGTAGTGCTCTAACCATAGTTAAGAGCAGAGTTTTGGAGTTAAAGCCTCACCTTGACTCTAATTCTGGGCAAGTTATTGAACCTCTCTGGGCATGGTGGCACACCATGAGGATAATGTATAAATAAAATGTGGATAACAATTCATACATTAATCATGAGGTCATTAAGAAATGATAACAATAGCTATTTATCCAGAGATATGTGAGAGGGTGCTGTGCTAAGTGCTTTACATATATTATTTCTAATTCTTAGAATTACATTACATAGAGTATTGTATTCTCATTTTATAGAGGAGGAAATTGAGGTTTAATGTGGTTCAGTAATTTACTGAGCTCACCACAGTAAGCAAGATGCAGAACTAGAATCCAATTCCAAGGTTTGGCTAACTCTTAAACTCTAGCATATTTTACTTTGTTCTGCTGGATGCCACTGATGGGAAGGTTTTTCTCCAAAAAAACAAAGAGACACATTTCTCTGTGGCATTTCCTGTTTTCCTTTTTCAAACATCTTTTTAGTTATAGAAGAGTTGCCAGAATCAAAGACATAATTCATGTGTTGAACTGCTTCAGGCTGGGAAGAAAAATGCATTTTTAATCATTTAACTCGTTCACTGCAGGTATTTAAGTGCTTCAGGTGAGGTAGAAATAGACGTATTTTAATGAGAAGTTGCATTGACTGGACGTTGGTGGGGATGAAGGACATGTGAGACAGGAATGGCAAGATTCTAAGGATCCTAGCCTGCAACATATTAGGTGCTTTTGAAAATGGTAAGAAGGTGAATTTAATTCTTTGGGATCCTGGGGAAACCGAGTCTCCACAATGTGCTGGAGATTTCCTCAGGGTAGTGTTTCCTGATCTCTTTAAAGATGGTCCCCTAAGTATTCTTTAACCCAACCTACTCTTTGATTCCTCAATCACATTTTTTATATTTGTAATTATTATATTTGTCTGTTTTCCTTATTTTTTCCCTGGAATGTAGTCTTTAAAGACTGGGAAAATGAAATAGTGATTGACACATAGTAAGTGCCCAATAAATACTTGTTGAATGAATATGACAAAAGTCCAAAGAAGATCCCCTACCTAGTGTGGAGATTGAGTTCAGGAACTGCCATACTAACATCTACATACCTGTTCAGGGATAGCCAGGCAAGATAATAACATGTATAAATGCATTTTCATTAACATTTCCTCTGTACACTTTTAATTCTAGAAACAGGCTTAGAAATAAGATATGGTATCTCTTACCCACAAACACATGCAGGGAGGAAAGCAGGATTAGATGGGATTGAAGAAATGGGGCTGTGGAAGTTGACGCTCTGACACAGGTGGCCAGACAGTCTAAGAGGCAGTGCAAAGATGTGGACAATTCAGCAAATGTTTCTTTTTCCAGTAGGTGCAATTTCATAGGTCTGAAGGAGGTGTAGGGTGCATGACACCCAAAGTCAGATACACAGTGGTGTCATCGTGGTGGCTCAACCCAGCAAAGAGCCAAGAGTGTTCCAGTGTTCAAAAGAGAAGACAGGTAAGAACTAGACAACATCAGTTTGCCTTTGAGTTCCTATGGGTCAACAGCACCTTTAGATGGCATATCATACACTAGACTTAACTTTGTAGCCTTTAAATCATGTTATAGAATTTGAGGGACTAGAAAAATATTCACAACAATTCACTGAATGATATAAGGCTTATACAAGCATATGTACCGTTTGAGGCAAAACATCCCTCTATATTTTTATCTACAACTATATATGCAGAGAAAAAAAACAGATTGGGAAGAAATATATGAAAATGTTATTAGTTATTATCTCCAGGTGGTTAAATCTCAGGTGGTATATGGTTTCATCTGCATGTTTTCCAAGTCTTCTCTAGTTAACATGAATTACTTACAGAATAGAAAAAGCAAATATTAGAAAAAAAAAAAAAAGAGGAAGACTCCACTAGGCAAGATAAATCAAAATAAATCAGACTGTGCTGGTAGTTCTTCTTATGTCTTTTTTTCTTGTCTACTGGAGTGAACTTTTTTGCTCTCTCTCTGAACTACAGACTGTAGTACATCCTGGGTTGGTTCTTGGCATCTTCCAATAAACCCCTGCTCAGTCAAGATCCTGCTTTGACAAGGTCTAACCTCTTGCTGTTCACAACATGTGACATTTAGTTGTGGTGGACATAGAGACCTGGACTTCATTAGAAGAATTTCAGGCAGGAAAATTGAGGCAAGTATCACATATGGAGATATCCTGATATGTTTTCAGATATCTCTGATACACCAGGTATCAGAGATCTTAAAGTAGAAATCTTTTACCTAACATCCTTCATGACAACTCCACAGACTTCTACATGTGTGATAGAGAAGATGCTGAGATTTGGTAAAAATGTAAGAAACAAAATACTGAATGTATTGGTTTATTTCTAAGATTATAATGGCTGGTTTAGAATTATGGATGAGACTAGAGCTGAAATTTTTTGTGGAGCTGGAAAAGACAAAGACAGAGTAACCCATATCTAATTCTTCCCATTGTCGGCCTCTGGTTGTCCTTCACTCTTATTTTCCCAATTATATCTACCCTTTCTACCTCACAAGAAAGTCTATTTGTCACATTTTCCCTTCAATCATAATATACAAGTTCTTTATTTTATTCTTTGCCAGGTAACTGATTAGGCTCTTTTTTTTACATGAATCCAAGTTGAGGTGTTGATAGCTGATAAAGACTAGATGTGTGAGATGTGTTAAAATGTGTGCTGATAACATTGACATTTGCTCAGTGACCTTCAGAATCTTAAATCTAGTGGGAATTTAAGACACCATGAGGTGCTGTAAGATAAAAAGTGTAAGAGCAAAAGGGTCTTTCATAACCCCAGATAATATAGACAACTGTCTAATTGAGCTTAACATTTGGCCAGTTCTTATTTTCAGAGCAAATTGTCTGGAATCAATCATGTTTACCTCTGATTTCTGTGCAATACCTAATATTTAAAACTTAGATTTAAAAAATTGTAACTACTTATTTCAGAAAACTTTTGATGTTGGATTTCAAAGATAGTCTGATCTTTTTTTATATAGTTCCATTAAGATGATTGTTATGTACTCTCTCCATCAAAAGAATGGAACATCAATGGTAGCTGTAATGTGGTATATTTGTATATTTAATTCTGTATCCTTTTGCAAGTTAGTCAAGGGTAGAGAAGTTAAGTTGCTTGAAAAAAAATACTATAAAACTCAGTGACAAAAACTGATTATTTCTAAAAGGTCAATTGAAATGGACTGATTATACTTTGTCATTAAGTGGCCCTTAACCTATACTGTGCTGCTCTTAATTTCCTTGGTGTGGCCTTGTGTTTGTGAAATTGACATTTAGAGTTCTGATTAGTTTTTTTTTTTTTTTTTGTATTAAGAAGAGAGAAAGACAACCACTTTTTCCTTCCAATCATTTGTGCATTTTTTTCTTTTTTCCTGCTTTGCCTTTAGTTGAACTGTTTGCCTATGTCATTTTATTTTAATGCATATATCAACTTTCGCTTTATTGTCCTCTTAAGATACATGGCAAGTAGGAGATTTTTTTTTATTTGGCTATCTGATTGTAATTCAGAGGTGTGTGTGTGTGTGCGTTTGAAGTTTAAGAAAGTTTAAAAACAACTTACACCATGAGATCAGTTGTAAGACACTGTGGAAAATCACTTAATTTCTGTATCTGCCTTCTCATCTAAAAATTAAGAATAACGGTGTGTTTTTGTATTTTGAAAAGTAATTGTAAAGTTCACAATGAAATAGTTAAAAGAGGTTTTAAAAATATAAAGTACTGCTTAAATATAAGAAAAATGCTACTTATATTGCTTTGATTTTTTGTATTTCTGCTTTATAAATTGCATATTTTAAAGATAAGTATATTACTCAAATTTCCTGTTTTTCTTTATTTTTATTGAGATAATATCTAAAGATAAAATATCTACATAAAAATATCATAATGATATACACACAGACATACAAATATTTTTCCTTATTTTTTTATTTAGTGTAAGATTTCCATTTTGACTCTCAGTGAGTAATAATCTTAAATTTGGCAATTTGATTAACATACGTACATTTTGTATTTATAAAATTATGGTGAAGGACTTAAGTTTTGCTCATTAACATGAAATAATACAAGCTATGATTAGACGGTGACAATTCTGTTTTGCCATATGGTTAAGAGACAACAGAACTTATACTTTGAGAAGCTAAATAAGTAAAACAGATTGTTCTGCCATTGGACAAAAGTCTCTACAAAAATTTGACCATTGTGCAAACTGAAAAAAATATTCATCATGATTTTACAGTCAACAATTTTAAGATTTTTTTTCTTGTGATGCTATGCTTCAACTCGTATATTATGCTGATCAGGTTAGCATCAATCTTTTTAAGTAAGACATTCTGTGCTGGATAATCCCTGTACAGTTTTTGAGGTCATTTAAAATGAGTAAATAAGTAAAGAATTTGTGAACTATGGGATTGTAGAAACAATTTTGAGCAATTTTGTGCTACAAATATTAGAAGAATGTATATTGGTAAATACTATAGTAATGTAAGCGCACCAGCATGGCACATGTATACATATGTAACTTACCTGCACGTTGTGCACATGTACCATAGAGCCTAAAGTATAATAATAATAATAATAATAATAATAATAATAATAATAATAAAATAAATTAAAAAAAAAAAAGTACTCACATTTTGCAAGAGACTTAAAATAATTAAACGAGCTCTTTGGCTAATGCTAACCCCTGTAATAAATCTGTCATTTTTTTCCTGGAACCTTGCAGTTACATGGAATTTCTACAGTCTCTGCAAATGCGACCTCATTTGGGCAGATATTTTTAAATGTTTGCCAGAAAGTAAACAGGAAGCAAATCTGAAAGTAATTTGGAAAAGTCAGAAAGATACTCTCCTTCCAAGAATCTAACTCGGTTACCACCGCTCTCCTTGCTTCTATTTAATACTCAGATAGCTTTTTGTTTAAAGAACCGGGTGACAACTGTAAATTAAGTGGATTTCAGCACCTTCCGGACACCTCAAAATAAATCATCCAGATTCTTCTCTCCCTCCTGCAGCACCCCCTCCTCCCATTTAATGAAGAGTTGTATATGCTGCAAGAGACTATTTGATCATTGAAGAGAGACAAAATGTTCTGCTTTTCAGCACATTTTAATCCACAGCTGGTGCACAGATTGGCAGAGAGTATATGTTAGTTTTAGCTGTGAATTTTTTCAAGTTGAGGTTGCCTATATTTAGATCGCTGGAGTTTTAGGATTGCTGAAAGTAAATGTTTGAATGAGAAAAATATTGACTGGAGGAAAATACTGTTTAATAGAGGTGTTGAATTTGACCAGCCCAAAATATGCTCATGTTGGATGAACATTTGTAATAGGAGAAATAAAATTGTGGGTATTACTGGGAAGGCACATTTATTCAATTACCATGTACCAAAGATAAACTAAGGTGTTTAATTTGGTGTCTAAAGGGTACTTGACTCCTTTGGAGAAAAAAAATGCTTTTGTATGTTCATTTTAGAAAGCAAAGTATTGAACTTTAGAGATAGAGAAGCCAACAAACAACCTAATTCACACTTTTAAAGTTAATTTTTCAAATCATCGAAATCCTAAAGTAATTACTATTGATTGTTGGACTACGTTGCAAAACAGGCTGTTCGTCCACAGGAGAGAATGTAATGTTGATATATGTTATTTCTTCCTGAACTGACTGAATTCATTCAACAAATATTTATTAAGCACCCATGAAGTGCCAGGCAATGTGCCAAGCACTGAGGATTTTTTAATCTAACTTTGATTGTTACTGCTCTGTGAGATGTAAATAAACACAATAGATTGTTTTAAACCCTGATTCTATTCTATTATATGCTTTTTAAAATAACGTGGGTGAATTTATTTCTTAAGATTTGAGTGCTTTTTTAGCCAGAATGTTATTTCAATAGTTTTAATAGTAGATTTACCTAGTAGCTCAAATAATTCAGAATGTGTAGGTTTTACTCAAACCTTACCTTTGTTCAGTATGAGATCCATAGAATATGGACTCAAAGTAACAGAAACTATAGCATTATATGACTTTTTCTTTCCAAATCTCTCTCACACATAAAGTAAGCTGAACAAAATTAGTTCTAGTAATAAAAAGGATAACTGTTTTAAATAAGAATTATTGTTTCAAAATGAGTGTAGAGGAATGAATTGGGTTGTTGGGTGTTGGAGACCTCTACTTTAATTTAAACAAGATAAATCATTTTTAGTTCATTTATTTGTATTTTATCACCAGATCAGGAATTATGCTCTAAGTTAAACTGCATAGAGAGGGGGAAATTGGCAGTATACATTCAAAACATTTACCATGTACATTATCTGTGAATTAAAAAAACACCAACTACGACTTTGTCTTAGGGAAGTGATTGAAGATATAACACTATATGTACAAGGAGAGTCATAATTATGTCATTTGTACTACTGAAAAATGGATATAAACTATATATTATAAAATATTTCTTAAATAAATTACAGTACAACATAAAGGCTGGGTGTGGTGGCTCACACCTGTAATCCCAGCACTTTGGGAGGCTGAGGCAGGTGGATCAGGAGGTCAAGAGATCAAGACCATCCTGGACAACATGGTGAAACCTCATCTCTACTAAAAATATAAAAATCAGCTGGGCATGGTGGTGCACCCCTGTAGTCCCAGCTACTTGGGAGGCTGAGGCAGGAGAATTGCTTGAACCCAGGAGGCAGAGGTTGCAGTGAGCCAAGATTGCACCACTGCACTCCAGCCTGGAGACAGAGCGAGACTCCATCTCAAAAAGAAATAAATAAAATAAAGTAAAATAAATTATAGTACAACATAGACTGAACATGATGGCATGCTAAGTGACCATAAAAATGGTTTTCTTAATAATGTATCATGGCCAGGTGCAGTGGCTCACACCTGTGATCCCAGCACTTTGGGAGGCTGAGGAGGGCGGATCACGAGGTTAGGAGATCGAGACTATCCTGGCTAACACGGTGAAACCCTGTCTCTACTAAAAATACAAAAAATGAGCCGTGTGTGGTGGCAGGCAACTGTAGTCCCAGCTACTCAGGAGGCTGAGGCAGGAGAATGGCATGAACCAGGGAGGCGGAGGTTGCAGTGAGCGGAGATTGTGCCACTGCACTCCAGCCTGGGCGACAGAGCAAGACTCCGTCTCAAAAAAGAAAAAAATATAAATAAAAATAAATAATGTATCATGAATATGTTTCTATTGAGTGCCACTGAAACTGCTTTTATTAAGATCACCAGTAAGCTTCACAGAGCAAACTGGAGGGGCCTTGCTTTTCTGCACTCATCTCACTTGACTTTTCTGCAGGAATCTTGTCTCTAGCTGACCACACTGTCCCCTTTGAAACACCTTGTTGAACTTGTGACAACACACTTTCTTAGTTCTTTCTCCTCTGCACTAAATGCTGAAATGCTCCAGGGATCTCCATTTTTCATCCACACTTTTTACCTAAGTAACTGCATACATCTGATAATGCTACATACTAGTTATAGATCAGCGCTTCACACGTATGTATTCACAAACTTGACTTTATATTCAACAACCTATTAGATAGCTCTATGTAGATATCTGAAAGAAATTTAAAACACAACTCTGCTAAACTAAAACCTTGATTTTTTTACCTCTCCAACTCTATTATCTCCAATTTATAAAAGTTAGTATATTCCATTATTATTCACAATTTTTTTCAAGTAAAAAACTAAAGATTATCTTTGACTTTTTTTCTTTCTATCCAATCCCTCATCACACCCACTCCATCAGCAGGCTTGCTTACCTAATACCATATAATATCACAAACAGAGAATAGACAGTCTAGCCGGGCGCGGTGGCTCACGCCTGTAATCTCGCACTTTGGGAGGCCAAGGCAGGCGGATTGCCTGAGGTCAGGAGTTCGAGACCCACATGGCCAAAATGGCGAAACCCTGTCTCTACTAAAAATACAAAAATTAGCCGGGTGTGGTGGTGCACACCTGTAATCCCAGCTTCTCTGGAGGCTGAGGCAGGAGAATCACTTGAACTTGGGAGGCGGAGGTTGCAGTGGGACAAGATTGTGCCACTGCACTCCAGCTTAGGCTACAGAGCGAAACTGTGTCTCAAAAAAAAAAAAAAAAAAGTCTGCACATCCATCCATCCATCCATCCATCCATCCATCCATCCATTTAGCCAGCTAGCCGGCATGTGTTTTTAGGACTTTGATAAAATCTACACTGTCTCTATTCTCTTTTCTAGTCCTTCTTAACAGATTCTTTTAAATGCAATAAAATTAAAATTTCCAAGAGACAAGTATCAGTATGTTTTTTTTTACCATCATCTTATTCTCTTCACACTGCACTAATGAATGTATTTGTATCTTGCTTATAATACAATGGTTTTCAGTTCTTTGCTAGTGAGTTGTCTTTTCCCAAAATATTCCAGTATTCTGAATTTTTCAAGATGAAATGTGAAAAATAAAGTCATCTAATTCTTATTGAAGACACTTGGTTGGGGGAGACATTTTCCTTTCATTTCTAATAGATGCATTTAGAAAATAAGCATATTTTTTAGATACAGGTGTTTTCATAAGAATTTTGTGAACTAATTACATCCTGGTCCTCTCTCTCTCTCTCTCTCTCTCTCCATATATATATATATGTGTGTGTGTGTGTGTGTGTGTGTGTGTGTTGGGGGAGACTTTGGACATAAAGGGTGATAAATGGAGAGCACTATGGCTTACGTTCCCACTTTTCTCAAAGGTCTGTATTTAATACCCTAAAAAAGAGGAAGAACAATTAGAAGCCAACTGGGCTTATTGGATCAAGGGAACTCTGAGTCTAGAGGGACATATGGAACTCTTTTGGGGCCACAAAACAATATCCTGGCAGAGATGAGCCATTGACAATTTCCTTAACTCTACCTCAGATCAGTGGGCACTTCTGATAAATTGAAGGCTCAAGAAAGCCACTAGTGGAAGATTTCAGTGACTGGCAGAGTGACAGAGTATGCTATAGCCAAAGAAAGCAGAATGGAAGAATACAAACAAACTTGGCTTAAATGCATGTGAAACAATCCTAGAAATCACTGAAGAAAATTTGAAGACTAGATCTTTTGCATAGAGAAGACAAGGGTATCAAAATTCAAATATTGACCATATAACTACAATTGTGCCTAAATGGTTTTTGCATGGAAAACCGTGGATAACCATCATTTTAGATGCTTCTGCATTTTCCAAGTTTTTTATTGATTTTATGATTAGATTTAAGATTTTTGATTGTGTTTTCTGTGAAATCATCTGGTCTTGGTTACAATCCCATTCCATTTTGGGCAATTTATTTAACATCTTTATTCTTCCTTTAAACATCATCCAAACTGGGACAACGGTGAAGTGTAAAATAGTTAAGTATCTATAAAGCACTTAGGACAGTGTCTGACATCTAGTTAGTGCTACATAGATAATTACCATTATTATATTAATACTTATTCCAGCTCATAATCTTTACATTGAAAAACAAGCAATGAAACACCCAGGAGAGACTATGGGTCAAATATTTTCTGATAAATCTTTGTAAATGACATTTTTTTTCAATTTATAGGTGACATCCTTTGTTTCCCTAAGACAATTAAATTTCAACTACAAATAATAGCAATTCCTCCTTTTATTTCTTCTTCAGTCATCAGAAGTCCTAGAAAAATGTAATCATGTTAATGGTAGATATACTTAACTTTAATGAAATGCTTTTCATGTTTGTTCATTAGGTATAAAATTTGCTTTTGACTTCATGTATGTCTTTTATCATTTCAACGATGTATATTTTTATTTATTTACTTAATTTTTTAGGAAACAGTTTTCCAGACCCAGGGCATTAGACAATGCAGAGCAGTGACTCTGAAAAAAAATGAGTTGAAACCCATAATTGTCCCAGCTTACTTCTTTGAAAGAGTCTCTAAGCAGTGGTGGTGTGAGGAGGAAACTAAAAGGAGCTTATCAAACTCCTGGAGTTCAGAATTTTAGGTGAAAGTCCTAAGAGACCAAGAAAGCTACAGTTTGCACAGTGAAGTATTTCAAAAGAGAGATATGCTCAGATAAAGAACCCAGTGATCTGTACAATGTCCCTCTTGATTATTCAGCAGAATACGTTTTAATGCACTGATGTGAAAAAATTCCCCAAGGCCAGGGAAAGAACCATAAAAAAGAATTAAAGGTAACAATGGCCAGTGCTTACAGAGACCAAGAGGGTCTTGTTACCCACAGGCTGGTCTGGAAAACCTTACAACTCATGGGCATTGGTGAGAGTATATAGTAAACAAGTCTTGCTTCACTCGTGGAAATAATTAGCCCCAGGATAAACCCCTCCCTGGTCTTGCCTATCAAATCTTATAAAGTAAGATCCAAAAGAATCAAAATGATTTTAAGTAACTTAAGTATGTCTCAGAACAAAGTTCAAGGATATTTTTAGGAATACAAAATGCCCAGTACCCAATAAGATGTGTACCAGGAACACAAAGCTACAGAAATATAAGACCCCCTAATAAGGAGAATAAATACATCCAAATGAATCCAGAAATGATGCAGATATTACAATAGCCAGACAAGGACACTAAACATTTGTTTTAATTGTACTCCATATGTTAAAAATGTTAGCTAGAAATATAGAATGCATGAAAAAAGATTTAAATCACACATATAGAAATGAAAAAATACCATGTGTGAGATGAAAAATACACTGGATGGGATTAAAGCAAATGAGTAGACATTGTGGAAGAAAAGATGAGAGGACTTGAAGTCATAGCAATAGAAACTATCCTCAAATTAACACATAGACGAAATAAAAGAGTACAACAGCAAATACATGAGGGAGCATCAGTGAACTGTGGACAATGTCAAGTGGCCTAATATACATGTAATCAGACTATGAAGGAGGCAGAGAAAATATCTGAACATGTAATGGCTATTTTAAAATCTAGTTTGATGAAAACTATAAATCTACACATCCTAGAAGCTCAATAAACTTCAAAGGCAAGGGGTACTTAAATTAAGCTTTTGTAATATTTAATATTAATACATATGGTTTTTAATTGTTGAATTATAGTTTGATTTTTCACCACTTCTGCCAGTCATATATTTCACAGTTTTTCACATGCACTAAGTCTAATTCAAATGGATACATTTCGTAGTCTCATTATTTTTTAATTTAAAATATGTAATTGACAAATAAATATTGAATATATTCAAAGTATACAGTGTAACAATATATGTATACATTGTGTAATATTTACCACAATCAGATTAACACACCCATTACCACCCATGCTGTACATTAGATACACAGAACTTGTTAATCTTATGACTGAAAAGATCGTACCTTTTGACCAACATCTCCCCATTCTCCTACCCACCAGCCCCTGCCAACCACCGTTCTCTCTGCTTCTATGAGTTTAACCTTTTTCAATTCCACATATAAGTGAGATCATAAAGTATTTGTCTTTCTGTGTCTGGTTTATTACACTCAGCGTAAGATCCTCCAGGATAATCCATGCTGTCACAAATGTCAGGATTTCCCAGTTTTTTTAGCTGAATAATATTTCATTGTATATATGTACAGCATTTTAAAATTCATTCTTCTGTTGTTAGATACTTAGGTTGTTTCCATAGCTGGGCTTTCGTGAATAATGCTTCAGTAAACATGGGGGTGCAGATATCTTTTTGGAGATATTGATTTAATATCCTTTGGATATATACCTAGAGGTAAGATTACTGGATTTTATGGAAGGTTCTATTTTTAATTGCAGGAGGAACCTTCCTACTGTTTTCCATAATAACCGTACCAATTTACGTTCCTACCAACAATGTACAAGGGTTTCCTTTTCTGCACACGCTTGCCAACACTTCTTATCTCTTGTTTATTACGTACTAGCTATCTTAACAGGTATGAGGTGATATTCCATGGTGATTTTGATTTGCATTTCTCTGATGACTAGTGATGTTGAGAATCTTTTCATTTGCCTCTTGGCCATTCACGTGTATCCTTTGGAAAAAATGTCTATTCAGGTCCTTTGCCCATTTTAAAATCAGGGTTTTGTTTTTGCTATTGACTTACGTTAGTTTCTTATATATTGTAGATGTTAACCCCTTATCAAATATATGGTTTGCAAATATTTCTTCCCATTCTGTGTGTTGCCTTTTCATTTTGTTGATCGTTCCTTTGCTAGGAAGAAGCCTTTTAATTTGATGTAGTCTTGTTTATTTTTTTCTTTAGTCGCCTGTTCTTTTGGTATTATATCAAAAAATAATTGCTAAGGCCAGTGTCTAAAAGCTTTTTCCCTATGTCTTCTTCTGGAAGTTTTATGATTTCAGAATTTACATTTAAATTTTTAATTCATTTTGAGTTATTTTTGTGTGTGGTGTTAAGACAAGGGTCCAACGTTATACTTTGGTGTGTAGATATTCAGTTTTTCTAACACCATTGTGTATTCTTGGTATCCTTATCAAAGATTAGATGGTTGTATTATTTCTGGTCTCTCTAATTTGTTGCACTGATCTATGTGAGTGTTTCTATGTCATTACATACTGCTTTGATTACTATAGCTTTATAATATAGTTTGAAATTAAGAGTGTGCTGCCTGTAGCTTTGTTCTTCTTTCTCAAAGTTGCTTTTATTGTTTCATGTTTATAAACATAATGGATGACTGATAAGTATGTCCTCATGAAGACTACACACTTAGCCCGTTGGTTACTGGATAACAGAAAGTCATGCAGATATATATATATATATATATGTGTGTGTGTGTATATATATGTGTGTATATATGTATATATGTATATATATGTGTATATATGTATATATATGTATATATGTATATATGTGTATATATGTATGTATATGTATATATATGTGTATATATATATATGCTCCTCCTTAAGCCTCTTATTAGCTAGAAAATATAAGTTTAGCCAAACCATATAAAAGTTAAAAAGTAAAAGTTAAAAAGTAAAGTTAAAAAGTAAGAAGTTAAAAAGTAAGTAGAAAGTTAAAAGTTAAAAAGTAAGTAGAAAGTTAAAAAGTTAAAAAGTATAAGTTAAAAAGCTAAAGGTTAAAAAGTAGCTTAGCATCTGCTATATAATAGGATGTAAATAAAAGTTGAATTTAAAAAATCCACCTAATAACAAATACTATTTTAAATTATAAAAAGTAGAACCTCTACCTTTTTCAGTATGGTAATCTCCAGTGCCATCAGCTTATTGTGAACAGGTACTTTGTAATGAACACATAAAAAGGATTGATTATGGGAAGTCATATTTAAGATTTCTGAAATTGATAAATCTGTTTTTTAACCTATTTTTTAAACCCTGGCTCTTTCATTAGAGAAACTCCAACATTGTTGCCATTGTTATTTAAACTCTGTGTCTTATTGGAAACATTAATTTTTAAAAACCATGTGACTGTATTTGAATAGAATTAAAAAATCACTAAAAGTAATTGGTGACTAATTCATGGACTACTTTAAATAAAGCTTTTATAATATTTAATGTTAATATACATGGTCTTTAATTGTTGAATTATAGTTTGATTTTTCACCCCTTCTGCCAGTCATATATTTCACATTTTATTCAAATGGATACCTTTAGTAGTTTCATTATTTTTAAAAAATATTTAATAGCTTTTTGTGGTTCTTATGTATTATTATTCTTTAAAAATCAAACCAAAACTCATATCCTTCTCACCCAAAAAGTATATGTGAGGGAGCTTCAAGCTAAGAGTAAAACTCAAATTGGTATTTTTCTAGATTCCTGGGGGAAAACAACAACAGTATATAGAGACCTATGGTTGCTAGGTTATACAACTTTATGATTCACTTTTCTCTTTTGACTCTCAAACTTTTATAACTTATTCTTATTCAGGCTTTAATTCACCTGGTGAATCTTTTTTTTTATTTTTTATTTTTTGGGACGGGGTTTTGTTCTCTTGCCCAACCTGGGGTGCAGTGATACTCAAACGGAAAAGTTCCCTTGTCCCCCTTGCAGGGCTCGTGATGTGGGTGGGGCTTGCTTCTTCAGTGCTCTGCTGCTCAAACCTCTAGGGGAAGCATACAGACAAGCAGGCTGTGGAGCTCCAACCCCGTGACAGTGTCTAGGGGTGAATGTTTACAGCTCCTGAAGCCCCAGTGGGCATGTGTTACAGGGTGCTCTTTTAGTTTTGTCGTCTATAGGTGGCTTGTCTTAACCAGCTCAATTAGACCCTCCACCTTATTACAAGGACAGAGGGCTTTCTGTATTCCAGGTTCTTGCCTTGATGTACCAGAGGAATCGAATCACATTTGGGCTTGGAGAGTGAGTGCAAGGTTTTATTGAGTGGAGGTGGCTCTCAGCAGATGGGGGAAGTCAGAAGGAGATGGAGTGGGAAGGTTTCCCTCTGGAGTTGAGCCTCCCAGCAGCCTAGGCTCTCCTCTGACTGCCCCAGCCAAACTCCACATTCTTCTGCTTCTGCTGGTTGGTGGCCTGCCAGTGTGCTGGTGCCTGTCGGTTAGTTCCTCTCCATGTCCAGCCAACTGAGTGTTCCTCTGCTGATGTGCTCCTCTCCATGTCCAGCTGCTTGTGTGTCTGCCTGCTAGGGTCTTGGGTGTTTTTATAGGCAAAGGATGGGGGCGTGGCAGGCCAGAGTGGTCTTGGGAAATGCAACATTTGGATAGGAAATGCCTGTCCTCACCTAGGTCGGTGGGGGTGGAGCCCTAGCCAGGGACCACACCCTCCTCTACCCAGCATTTCCCTTCCCCACCTCTATATCATTTGAAGGGACCACACTCTTCCCTTCCCAGCACTTCTCTTCTGTATCAGTACCCTCACAGATCACTGCAGCCTCGACCTCCCAGGACAAAGTGATCCTCTAACCTCAGTCTCCCAAGTACCTGGGACCATAGGCACACGCTATGATGTCTGGCTAATTAAAAAAAAAAAAAAAAGTAGAAATGAGGTCTCCTTATGTTGCCCACGCTGGTCTTGAACTCCTGGGTTCAAGTGATCCTCCCACCTTGGCCTCCCAAAATGCTGGGATTATGGGCATGAGCCACTGCATCCAGCCTACCTGGTGAGTCTTGATTCTTTTTTCAAGACTCAAAATTAGCTCCTCAGTGAAGATTATCCTTTAAACTCAGAGTTAAGAGATACCTCTTGTGTATTGCACAGCACTGTGTACTCTGCAGCTTCCATTATGATTCCTATGTGTTATGCTAAACTATGATGTCTTTGAGGGAGGGTCATAAGCTGGGTCTCTTATACGATAATTGATACAGTCCCTGGCATAAGGGTAAATACTTTGTAAATGCTTTTTGAATAGTCATTTTTAAAGAAATTGACATGGAAAGATCACAACATTTATTATCATGTAGTTTTAAAAGAAGCTAAATCTGTTATTTTGCTTAATTCTTTACTCAATTGCTATCATTGTTTTCATTATGCCAATGACGGTGCAGGAAAGCAGACAACGTGTTTCTTTCTAAAACTGTTTTATAAATAGACTAAAAGTATTAGATATTTACCAGTACTTTTTACACTGGTTGAAATGACCCAATTTTTTTCATCTTTCCTCAAAATACATATATTTTAACAATTCAAATAATATTTGTAGATAAAAATTAATTTCTATATTGTAAATAAAGTGTTTTAAATCATAGAATGCTATTCAGAGATGAGAGAGTAATAGGAATACTTCAGATATAATTTTCATTCTTTACATAACTTTTAAATATGAGTTCTACATGGTAAATTTTATAAACATGATATCATATTTGGCTTCTATATACCAGTTTTTAAAAGGCTTGCTGCCAAAAAAAGAAAAAGAAAACAACTGAATATCATTAGAAGGTTATCAGAAATAGGAAAGAGTAACAAAAAAACATGGTCCTCTGAATAAAGATATACAAAGATGGAGAAGACAAGTATGGTCCATAATGGATTTTAATAAATCCTAGGAAAGAGGTAGGAATGGGTCAGTGAGAAATTCAAAGAAAGAACTTGGAGTCAGGAAAACTTATCCTCTGGGTCTCACTTCAAACAAGCATCGAATAAGACACCAAAAACATAAAAGCACTAGGACCAAAGGAATAGTAATTTTCACATCAAGTTTTTTTTAAATTAGATATTTCTTTTTCAGATTATACCATATACCCCCCCTTTTTTTGCTAAAATACAGTTACTTTGCAACAAATTTACTCTGAATGAGTTTTCAAATAGTCTTTCAAGTGTGTTAAATTATAATTACAGTGAGTATGACCTGCCCAGTCATTCTTGCATGTAATTTGCTCATATACTCTGGGAGTAGGAAATGATTGAGGGTATGAAATACTAACAGGCCTTATTATGAGAGGGTAGCGTTTATGTTTGGATTTCTTAAAACTGCAGTGTGGAAGTCCACTATTGTTTATTTATTCTCATGTTCAGCATTTCAATTTTGCCACTAACTTTAGGAAACTCATGTATGTCTTAGTCATCAACCAGCAAGAATAATTGTCAATTTGTAAGTCTTAATTATATTTCTATCATAAATGATATGCTTTTGTAGCCTGAATTGTGAACTTAAACTCTAACATAGTTGCAGTGTGAAGAGCTTATTTCTGTTTTGTAGTGTCATGAGGTTGTTAGGAAGATTGAGGAAGATATGGCATGTGAAAGTGCTTTGCAATTTTTAGGAAATGATCCGAATGTAAAATATTAATTGCATTTATTAGAGTACCTAGTGTGTGTTGGGCACTGATAAACCTTATAGTCAGCATGATTTAAATTGACACTAGGAATTTCCAAATGGCATTATGGGTTTTTTATTTTAACCATTCAACCATGATTACGCACTTTAGGAATGGAAGAGCTGTTTTTATTTACTGATGGAAATTTATTAATTTAGTGAAGGAAAAACAATTTAAATCCATATTTTATTATTTGCTTTTACCCAATTGAGGTATTAGTCTCTCTTTGGTCTTTAGACACAGTGTATTTTCAATGTTATATTTCATCTAGCTCATGTGGATTGTGGAAATAAGTAATAATAATAAAATTTTGTATTGATAAATAGACTATGAGTCATTTTAACATCAATAGTGAATGTGTATAGTTTATTTTTATGGCCTGGCTCCATGTCATTACACAGAGATTCACACAAATACATTTCTCTATTGGTATCTTTCTTTGTTACTGTCTTTTTTTGTTTGTTTGTTTGTTTTTGCTTCTGCCTCCCTTTGTTATCACCTTTCTTTGTTAGTCCTTCCTTTGGCAAGTTCATTGGATAATTATGTGATAGTGTCAATATGCGACATGTTAGAAAGACTTGATTGAGTACTTTCTAACCAAAAGATAGTGTACCATTCATGGTTCTACTTGCCTGGTTTCCAAAATGGATTTATTCTCTGATTCCAGTAGCCAAAACTATCTTCAACCATGTACTGCAATTTTTATATCTAAAGAAACAGCACAATAGAAAGCAGTGAGAAATTTGGTTAATCTGAGTTCTCTCTCGTGCATGTTCTATCCCTTCCTCTCTCTCTTTTCAAATGCCAGTCAGTTAGAAATTGTTGTCTTTTCACACAACCCCAAACAGCCTCAGTCCAATGCAATATTTGCCGATAGAGGGCAACTACATAGACCAAGAGGAGGGAAATTGTTTGTGTAAGGGCTTTTGTTCCCAGGAATCTCTGATATTAAAAGAGAAATTTTTTCCATGTGAATTTTTATAGATGTGAATTTGAGGGGCAGGTCCTAATTAAAGCAGGTCCTACTGGAGTTGATGGTTTTGCAACCCTGGTACTGTCCTTTTGGCTCAGACAATGCTCCCAGGGCCAATGCCTGGGAGCTGAGCCCTTTCAGCTCACAATGATGCTGACTGCTTTCAAGTCGGCCTGTGTCTCCCCCTTCTGGCTCTGGACTGGGTGGTCATTTCACAGTCTTTGCCCAGAGTCACCTTGTCAACTCTGCAAATAACTTCTTTGATTACTTACAAATCCTTAAGCCAGGATTTGTGTTCTGTCTATGTCACATAGGAACTGGGGGCAGCTGGGAAGAGCCACACTTCAGGAACTTCCTGGTCTCATTGTGCTGTCCAGCACATAATGATGTATCTGTGCTCAGGTTGTTACAGAACAGCCCGACTTCCCAGAGGGAGAAGGGAGAACTGGATGGAGTAAGAGCCTCCACTGTCCTTGGTGTTAACCTTACTTATGTAACTTATCTCCTTTGCTCTAGACCAAAGCCTGGAATGGGGAATATTAACATAAGAGCACAATCCTTTTGAGCTCCTTTTCAAGCTCTTGATTTCCTTTTCTTAATTGGAGACTGTGGCTTATTTTTCCCATCCTTCATTATTATGCCTTTCTTCTTCCTGACTCCATCAAAACCTTAATGACAGAAAGAAGTGACTTTTATTATTTCAGGTGAACTCTATCAACTTATTTCTCCAAGCTAAATTGTCAAATTGCTGAAGGGTTGGAGAGCTTGCAGTAGGAATTTAAAAACAAAACAGAACAAAACAAAAACATGAAATGACGCTCAAGACAACCAGTAGAGCTTGAAGGTATATTTATTTGGGGGTGTGGAGGGTAAACCAGTAGGGGTCTCATATTCAAAAAAGCAAAAGAGAAAATAAAAATAATCTTAAAATTAATTTTGAAGGTATTGTTTTTATCCCCTGCTAGAATGTTATATGAAAATATCATAATAGCGAATATTTTTTTATAGTGGCTGCTCATAAAAAAATGCTCAGAAAGTATTTATTTTGTGAATGAATGATATGTAATATATATTAAAATTTTAACACCACTATTAATTTTTAGATTTATTACACTGTGTTAAGAGAACATGAACTGTATTATTCTTCTTTTTAAAATATTTGGATGTCTTCTTTATGCTTAAGTATAAGAAAATACTTATGATTATTCCATGATGCTAGCAAAAAGACACATTCTCTGTGAAGTCTCCGATCATTCAACCTTATTAATTTTTTTTCTTTTTTCTGTTATTTATCTCTTTCTGCCTGTTTGTGTGAAGATTGAAATATATTGGACTCCCATTATTACAGTATTTTTTCTACTGCTTTTAATTCTTCCTCTGCTTTTCTTTTTCCTTCTTGCTTCTTTCTTTTCCTTCTTTCCCCCTTTTTTTCCTTTTTATTTCCTCTATCTTCCTTGTTCTTCTCTTTGTTTTCCTTTTTATTCTATTTACCCCTTTTATCATTATCATTTTGTATGCTATCACAGTCTGTTCTGTGGTATTTGGTACATGGTATTTGATTTTGGTTATAAACTTTATTAACAAAACAATCATATTTGTATATTTACTTCTTTGTTCTAACTGAATTGTAATTTTACAGGGTAAAATTTTTTCCTTTTCTTTTTATTGCATGTGCATTATATATTATATATATATTTGACTTCTTGAAATAATATGAACTATTTATTTCTAGATGTATCACATGTAGATAGACTTCAGTTGCATTTTTAAAAGTCAGTGTGAATCTTTGTCTTTTATTGAGGGAAATGAATGCACTTATAATTACTGTCTGTATCAGACACATATTTTATTTGTTTTCTTGGCTTATGCTTTCTTTTTTTAATAACAAATAAAAAACTATATATTTATGATGTACATTATGTTTTCATATATGTAAACATTGTGGAATGGCTAAATCAAGCTAATCAACATATGCATTACCTCATTTATTATTGTGGTGAGAATATTTAAAATCTAATCTCTTAGCAATTTTCGATTATACAATATATTGTTATTAACTATAGTCACTGCAATGTACAATAGATCTATTGGATGTATTTCTCTTGTATAGTCGAAATTTTGTATTCTTTGACCGACATCTCCCTAATCCCCCAATCCCCGGCCTTTATTCTCTAGTGCCCTTTATTTTCTTCTCTGTTTCTATGAATTTGACTATTTTAGATTGAATAGATGAGATTATGTGGCATTTGCCTTTCCATTTCTAGTTCATGTCGCTTAACCTAAGTTGCATTGTTTATATACCTCCTTTAGCATTTCTTATAGTACAGGACTTCTGTAATGAATTCTTTCAGGTTTTTTATATCTTAAAGTCCTTATTTCACATTAAAAAAAAATTTCTGGGTATAGAATTCACCCAGACAGGTTTCAGTTTTCTTTCTGTATTACATGTGCTGCTCCAGGTCTTCTCACTCGCATTCTTTCTGACAAATCTGCGTCACCTTTAACTTTGTTCTTCCATATAATGTGTATTTTCTTCCTCCAACTGCTTTTAAGATGTTCTTTTTGTTACCATTTTAGAGCAATGTGATTATTATATACATAGGTGTGGTTATTTTCATGTATCTTATCTGTGGATTTTTGAGCTTTTTGGATTTGTGGGTTTATAATTTGTATCATATTTAGAAATATGAGGACCATTTTTTCAAATATTTTTTTCTGTCCCCTTTGTTTCTTTGTTAAAGACTTGGATTACAGATCTATGAAGCCATCTAAACTTGTGTAGCTCACTGATGCTCTGCTAATTTTTTTAAAAATTAATTTTTCCCTGTATTTTATATTGGATAGTTTCTGTTTTTGTCTTCTTTACGTTAACTAGCTTTTCCTTCTGTAATATCATAATGTTGTTAGTTCCATCTACTGTATTTTTGATTCTTCATACTGTATTGTAGTTTTCATCTCTAAAATTTCCTTTTTGGCACATATATACATCTTCTAGGTCTCTACTTTTTGAACAAATGGACTGTGGTTATAACTTTAAAAATATCCTTGTTTGCTAATTTGAACACCTGTGTCATTTCTGGTTTATTCTCGATTGGTTTTTGTTTTTCATTATGAGGTGTATTTTCTTGCTTGCTTTCATGACAAAATCTTGTTTGGGTAGTAGACATGTAAATTTCACCTTGTTGGGTAGCTTATATTTTTGTATTCCTGTAAATATTCTTGAGCTCTGTTCTTAAGCACAGTTAAATTACCTAAAAAGATTTTAATCTTTTTAGATCTTGCTTTTAATCTTTTTTAGGTAGGACCAGAGCAATGTTATCCTAGGGCTAATCCTCACCTCTGAGACCTTTCTAAGTACACTATCAAATATCCTGTAAATCTGAACTTTTCCTGATTGACTGGTAAGAGACTGAATTCCTGGCCAGTTACTGTTGCCTGCTAATTATTTCAGGTAGTTCTTCTCCAGTCTTTGTTTTTGTTTTTTTTTTTTCTCTTGTTTATGCTGATCAGTGCTCAGTTCAGTACTTGAGAGGAACACATCACAGGATCCCAGAGTTGTCTCCGTATGTGGAGTTCTCTTTTTCAGTACTTTATCTTGTGACCTTGACCTGCTTTGGTTTCCTGGGACTCTCAGTTCTGTCTCCCCAATGTAGGGAATCTGCTGGACTCTGCTTAGGTTCCCCCTTGTTGGGCTGTAGTCTGAGAACTTTCTTAGGACACTAAGCTGAGCGATGGTAGTACTCATCTTTCAGATGGTAGTACCCCGTCTTTCAGAGGTCACTCCCCTTCATTCCTAATGTGATGGGGTTTGCAAACCATTGTGTATGTACTGTTTGGCTTTTTATTATTGTTGTAATTCCATGTGGAAAGGTAAATTGGGTTCCTTTTGCTTCATGTTAGCCAGAAGCCTCCTTCATTTTTCTTATTTTTTTTTTAATTTGGGCTTTATATTGTCTTTGCATTTTGTAAAATTAAATTTGATTGTATATAGTTCTGTTACAATTTTATGTATGCTTCTGCTTGATTTTAGTGTTTGAAATTCTATTTTAAATATTAGCTTCCCTTTTCATTTACTTAGATTTTAAAATTAATTTTATATTTCAGTTTTCATATGTTCTGCTGTTCAGTTACTTCTTTATCAATATACTTGTATGTTGTCTTCACTAGTTGTGTCATATAATCTGTATGTTCTCAAAAATTTTCAAGACCACAATTCAGTTTTGAAATTATTCAAGACTTCTAATATTTATGACACATCTTTTCTGGTGTGGGGGCAAATGGTGAAGTTTACTTTTTTTTTTTTTGGTTTACCTCCATTTTCCAATTTTTTTTTTCACTGAATTTACACTTTTATTACATAAGAGTTTATTTTGCAAGAAAAATGCTTTTCTGTTCTGTCTGGATTATTCATTTTTAAAGAAGACCTTATTGCTATGCTGCTGTATTTCTGTTTACTTCTCCTTGTCCTTGAAAGGCAAGAGATTTATTGAAGTCAAATATACCCTCCCTTCAAATGAGAGGTGTGCAATGTTCTTGGATCCTCCCTCTCCCCTTCTAAATGGTATTCTAAAACAAAAATCTTCCTTTTTTATGTTAAACTGGAGAGCTTTTTGGTATAAATTTGTGTTATCATTAAAAAATCAAAAAGCCTTGGATCCACAAGAGAGGAACAAGGTCCTGTTGGAGGAACTTTATTCCTTCATCCCATAATGTGTGTGTGGAGATACCTCTTCTCCTAGGGATCAGGTTTCTAAATCCAGTCGTCTTACTCTCACCTCAGTTTGCTTGCATGAACAGCTCTTTTGATACTGTGGCCCAACTGCCTCAGTGCAACCTCCACCGCACCAGGGAGAAGTCCCCTGGGACTGCCATCTTTCCACTTAGTACACATATATTTTTAAATGCTTCAGTAAACATCTTTATCTTTCCCTTTGTATTGATTTCCAGGAGCATTATTACTTCCTGAGAGTGGTAGGCACATTTAACAAATATTTTCAAATTGGCCAGGCGTGGTGGCTCACGTCTGTAATCCCAGCACTTTGGGAGGCCGAGGCGGGTGTATCACCTGAGGTCAGGATTCGAGACAGCCTGGCCAACGTGGGGAAACCCTGTTTTTACTGAAATTACAGAATTAGTCAGGCGTGGTGGCGCGCGCCTGTAATCCCAGCTACTCGGGAGGCTGAGGCACAAGAATCTCTCAGAACCTGGGAGGCGGAGCTTGCAGTGAGCCGAGATCGCGCCACTGCACTCCAGCCTGGGTGACAGAGCGAGACTCTGTCTCAAAAAAAAGAAAAAAGCCGGGCGCGGTGGCTCAAGCCTGTAATCCCAGCACTTTGGGAGGCCGAGGCGGGCGGATCATGAGGTAAGGAGATCGAGACCATCCTGCCTAACATGGTGAAACCCCGTCTCTACTAAAAATACAAAAAAATTAGCCGGGCGTGGTGATGGGCGCCTGTAATCCCAGCTACTCAGGAGGCTGAGGCAGCAAAATGGCGTGAACCGGTGAGGCGGAGCTTGCAGTGAGCCGAGATCGCGCCACTGCACTCCAGCCTGGGCGACAGAGCGACCGTCTCAAAAAAAAAAAAAAAAAAAAAAAAAAGAAAGAGGAAAAAGAAATGTTTTCAAATTACTTGCTTTCTAAAAAAAAAAAAAAAAAAGCTGGGCTCCTTTTGCTCTTTGCTCTTGCCATTTTAATGTGGGGAAAAGCTATGCCATCACTATACCAGTTTCTTGGGTAAACATTTTTCTTATTACTTTAATTTGCCTTATTTTGTTTACTAGTAAGGATAAATTTTCTTTGTGTGTGTGTGTGCTTGTGCCATTTGGAGTAAATTACATATTCAGATCCTTCAGCCATTTTTCTCTAGGATTTTTAATTATTCTGTGAAAATTTCTATGTTGCCCCTTACACATTAAGGTTATTAACCTTTTTATACACTTTACAGACTTTTCTTTATTGTTTACAAGTACACTAAGTTTTATTATTTTTTCTCTCTTGTTACACACACACACACACAAACACACAGACCATTATACTATAACATTTTTAATCAAATTAATAAATATTTCACTTTTTAATTTCTTCCTTTTATTTTATTGGAAAACTCTTCTTCATGGAGAAATAGGATAACTAAATATAAAGAAATCTGTCTTCTTGCTTCACTTAGTTGAATATTTGTTAACTGAATGAACAGGTAAATACAGATAAAATTATAGTTTCCCTCCTCCTATCCACCCACCCTGCATTGCTTTAACCACTTCCAAGGTCTCATGTTGTTGACATTAATATTTTATACCTCAAGAAGCAATGCTCACTCTTTTTAACAGCCAACATTACACCATTTTGTAGATCTGTTCAACTCCATTTCTGCTATCTCTGTAGATGGAGAAGGGTTAGTAAGACTGATTGACCGGGAGAAAGTGAAATGTAAGGTTACCCAAACTGAGGTAGGCAATACATTATCTCAAAACTTAGTGTTGTGAACCATCCATTTATTATGCCTTTTGATTCTGTGGGTAAGGAATATTGACAGGACACAACAGGGAAGCTATGCCTTTGTTCTGCCATGTTTGGAGCCTAGTTGGACTCAAAGCCTAGAGCCATAGTTATCTGAAGGTATGCCCACACACATGGCAGGTGATTGAGGCTGATTGTCAGCAGAGTCCTAAACTGAAGATGTCAGCTGGAACACTTATCTGCTGGCTCTTCTTGTTGCCTGGGCTTCCCTTGCTATCATGGTGGGATCCAATAATAAATGTCCTGAAAGAAAACTGCGTTTCTTGTCATGAGCTACCCTTGGGAGACACATATCATCATTTCTGCCACATTCTATTTGTTAAAAATTAGTCATTAAATTTGGCCCATATCCAAAGAGAGGGAACAACGACCTATGCTTCTCAGTGGAAGAATGTCAATGTCACTGAAAATCTATTTCCAGTTTCTTTTCCTGTTAAACTTTCTGTCCCACTTGCTTCTCACTTTCAGTGGCTCCTCTTTTCTTCATGCCAATGAAGATGTAAAATGTTGATCCTTTCCTTTGATTTTCCTAAAAGAAACTCCCACAAGATATTTATATATGCAGTAGATTTTACTGGGGGTTTGGTGTCTGTGTAGAAGGGGACATCGTTGGTAGCAGTAGAGGGAATAATATAATAGCCACTATGAAGGAAATCATTAAAATTTGAATATAAACAACTCTGCTATTAAAGACCCCTTGGAATATTCCTGTCACCAAGAACGTCTGACTGATCTATATTTCTTTATTGGCATTCACCTCTGTCATGTGACATGATTTTCCTCTAATCTATCACTTCTCTTCTTCTCTTTTTCTGCTTTTTTACATGCCCATTTTCTACTGGTGCCATTACTATCGATATTTAGTTATTTTGTCACCAGCTTCCAGCAAGGGGAAGCGTATGTGGCACCTGAGCTCCAGGTCAATTATGGGCAATCCTACAAGGGCAGAAGCTGCATTCATTTGTAATTTTAAAAACAAATTTGCCTCGCCAAAAAAACTATCACATGAGTAAACAAGTAAGCACATAATTTTTTTTCAAACATGTTGATAATATTCTTTTTAGCATCAAAAATACCCTTTATTGCAAAGACACTACATTTGTGATAGTTTGAGGCTGGGTGCAGAGGCCCACGCCTATAATCCCAGCACTTTGGAAGGCCAAGGCGGGTGGATCACTTAAGGTCAGGAGTTTGAGACCAGCCTGGCCAAAACAGCAAAACCCCGTTTCTACTAAAAATACAAAAAAAAAAAAAATTAGCTGGGCATGGTGACACGTGCCTATAGTCCCAGCTACTCAGGAGGCTGAGGCAGGAGAATCACTTGAACTCAGGAGGCAGAGGTTGCAGTGAGCAGAGACCATACCACTGCACTCCAGCATGGGTGACAGAGCAAGACTCTGTCGCAAAAAATAAAATAAAAATAAAATATCTGATAGTTTGGGAGAAGAGCTTGATCTTGACTTTCTTGTTATTTTTCTCCTTTCTTCTTCTGGGTCTTGACAATTTTCCCCTAAAAATGTGTCAACCCAAGATGAGTGCTTAAGATTTGTGAAAGTTTTACATTTTCACATGAAGTGTGAATTAATTGTTTTATGTGTAAAGGGGATTCATAAGAGTTGAGATTGAATGTTTAAAACAGCTGTTCTCAAAGTGATATACTCCAAAGGAAATATTTATTTAGCATTCAGGGCACCTCAATTCACTCTAGAACAATAAGGGAAAACATGATTGAGTCCTTTCTAAATTTTCAGTGTTCTGTGACTTGAATCCAGGATAACATTTTGCATTTTTAGTCTTCATAAACATGAGAAGTTGTAATGCGCCTGAAAGGTATTGAGTTGGGAAGATTATATTTAACATAAAATATTCTACACCATCAACACACAAGAAGTTTTCTTTCAGTTGAGAAATTAGTTTTAAAACCCATCGACTTGGTAGTAAAGGCCACCTTTGTAAGAGTGGGGTATAATAAGAAAAGTCATGCCTTCAATTTCTTCTCACTGGGAAGACAGTGCTTGAATCAGTGATGAACAATCTAAGGCAATTTCCAATGCTTACAAATGGTAAATTGTGTGGTACACATTATAAGTACTATGGGTTTTGAGAAGAGGAAGTCAATGAAAAATAATGAGTAAGGCTAAGCTTCATGGAACACATAGGAGAATCCTATAGGTAGAATTTGGATGGAATCTTTCTAACTAACTAATAATATGTCATAAGGGTTTCTGGTCATTTAGGAGTAGCAGTAGATATACTGTTAAGTAAAGGAGGTGAAAACATCAGGGCTTCACTTGTCTTAGCCCTCTGAGTGCAAGAATTTATGCAGTATTCCAGGTGGGGAGGAGAAGCAAGGTAAGCATGCCGAAAGCTTATCTATATAAGTGCTTCTGGTAGGTTACCTAAAGAGATATCAAAAGCCTCCAGTTGTTTACTATTATTTATTTTTTCATTCAAAGTAAATATTCATTTTCATATCTATTTCTATATCTGTTATTTTATGCTCTTTTCCTTAAAAGAGTCCTCAATTTATATAACTCAGACACCATAAAACCTAGGTCCACCCTTGTTTGAAGATAATCATGGAATCTGCAAGCTAGAGGTTAATTTAGTGCAGTTCTCTTTGATCACAAAGAGGCAGCTGATTCATAGCTTGTTAGTAGCAGAACTAAGAACAAAACTGGGAAGCTCTGTCCTTTACACAGCAGGTCTAGTATAGGAATCACATTTAATGACTCTTCATTTGGCTCCCCAAAGTTATCCAGATCTGATCTAATAAAATATGTCAACGAATTATGTCACTGATAAAGTTAAATGCTTAAAATCTGCTGTATAAAATGGCTCTGGCAGCATCTACCTTTCTTCTGTGGATATTATAGTTTCTTAATTACTACACAGCTGAAATGCCTAGAGTTTAGAAATTGGAATGAGTTCATATAAGCACTTACATTATCAGGAAATATAAATAGCTCATTTATTCATGGTAGCATTACTGTGTTCCTAATATAGTTTTTATTGATGGACACTTGAACTGTATCAATCCACTTAAAATTCAGAATGGTTCTTTTGTGCATGGCTTTATGGCAAAAGCAGTATAATTTAATTTAATATAATCTTTTAAAAACAATGATGTTTGTTTCATAAATGAATATTTTATATGTTGTGTTTAATTAAAATAAAACTATGCTACTGATCTAGAAAACACAAAACAGACTTGAGTTCATATTTATGAAGTGTAGCAATATTGGCAAGGCACAACTTATCTTGTTTATGAGACATGCTTGCTATTACTTGTACAGATTGCAGTCATTTTATTGCTGAGCTTTACATGGTTTACAACCCAACAAATGCAATGAAACTATCATGAGGAAAATAAGCCTATAAAATTTTTTTTTAAAAAGAAGGTGGCACTCACAGATTAAAATGCAGTTTTTGCTGAAACACTGGTAGGTTTTGAACTGTTACATCCTTTAAGGCAGTGGGTTTCTGGATGTATCTCTAAATGAAAGGGAAAAGGACGAGATAAGACACTAGGCTATTTTTAGTGCCTCTGCTTTGAGCATAATTCCCTGGAGACCTTCTTGCTTTTGCTTCTACTCTATTGATAGGTTCCAGAATTCCAGGTAGACATAGAAATGTTTTTGACAAAGAAACTATTTGAAAACGAGGAAATGGCTTTACATGAGAAAGGAAAGGGATGTGGATGAAAACATTTCTGTCTCCTAATTTAAAGTGAGCAAAGTACATATTGACTTGGTTTATATTTCTGTAAATTGTTGACATGGAGCAGGAGTGAGAAATTGTTGTAAGGTATCTGCAGGTGGTCTAGGTATAGCTCACATCCCATCTGTTATCATGTACAGACTCATTTCATGGGTTTTTGTCTCCTCTAATCCCCTTTGCCAGGGATTATGGATGCCGCCTACCTCTGGACTCAGGCCCACTGCAATTTTTCCTGTTTTTCTGGTTGCTTATTGCTCAACCAACCAATACTTAAAATGTTCTTTCTTTGTGAGATAATCACAGTAGGAAGCCAGCAATGCGGTCTCACTGCCATTAAAAGTCATGCCTCGTGAACCTGGGTGTTTACATAGCAGAACCTACCCACTTCAACAAGCCTGAGTACCCCAGCACCCTGTTAGGTTAATGCCAGGCCAGGATGTCACGGTGCTTGACTCTGGGACTCTACCATACTGCCTTGCTACTTAAAAAACTGGCCCTTTTCTTATTACTGTTTCATTCCCATACCTGTTCTACTTCCCCTACTCATTCACTGCCTGCTAGAGGCTGGTGTCTTGCCTTGAATGGATGATTTTTTCCTGGACTGTGCTAATAACTATCGCCTTCCAGACTTTAAATATCTCCTATTTCAGTGTCCCATCTATTACATTTTTTTTGGTCCCTCCTTTCCCACTTCATCCCTGACTTCCATATAGAATCAATGATACATTAAGCTATACTTGAAATTGTATAGTGTATCATGCTGGAAATTGACTGTTACACCACCAAGCTGTGCTCAGAGGGGTAAGCCCTATGCCTAGATTTGTTTCTCCGTACCCATAACCAATAGTCAACTTCAGCTGCATATCTGCAGCATTTGTAAGTTTGAGGCCTCAGCAGTTCTCTTATTAAAATGGCCTGAATTGAAATTGGTCATGACTTCACCTGATGGTTTTCTTTTCCTGTGTACACTAAAAGAAGTCCACATAGGCACTCTGCAGGCAAAATACAATTTTAGTTATTTTGTTAATAGATAATACATGTATGCGGTACAACATTCAAAATTTCCACAATAGAAATTAGTGGCTTTTATCTGTGACACCTCCCACCTCACTTCCACTCATTCAGTTTACTCACTAGATATAACCATGGTTAATAGTACTTTACCATCCTTTCTGAGATAACATATGCATATGTAGTATATACAAACATATGTGCATATGGTGAGTGTATGTGTCTATTTATATGTGTATTATATATATAAAATTACATACACATGCACACATATTTTACTCAAATGGAAGCATACTAGTAGACTATTCTATACTTCTCTTTTTTTAACATTACACCTTGAAAGTCATTCTATGTTATATATAAAGAGCTGTCTCATTCTTTTAATAGCCTCACAATATTCCGTTGTAGGACTGTTTTCTATTGATAGATATTTAGAATTTTTCCAATATTTTATAATACAACCAAAGCTACAATGAGTATTTTTCATTTTGGAATATGCTGGGATATATGTATTAATATGAAAATTATGTGAAAGTGCTGGGTTGATGGTTCTATGCACTTATAATTTTGATAGATATTGCTAATTTTCCTCAACTGAAGTTGTACTATTTTACAGCTAGAAATTCTTGAGAATGTCAGTGTATCCTAAGGAGCATGGCAGAAAACAGATGCATGAATTGGGTAATATGAAGAAGACTAAGTAAAGGAATTATTTACAAAGTATGGGCAGGATACAGAAACCCCAAGGCTTTCCATGGAATATATATAGAGGTGGGGGTGAGGGGCTGAAGTTACCACTAGGGGACCTGAGGGTGCAAGAGGAGGAAACACTCACTGGAGCCTGCAGGCAGAGAGGGTTGTGTTCAGAGGGCCACCTGAAAGGGGCTTTGAATTGGGGACATGGAAGCAGCCAGCCAGAAGCAAATCCTCAGAAAGGAAGCCTAGGGAGTAAATAATTTCGACCACACTCTCCTTCCTCCCTCTGATGGCTTGCTGATACCATCCATTGCCCAAACTTGACAGATGGCCAGAGATTAAACCAGACCCTTAATATAATCCCCACAGGTCAGCCGCCTGAAGTACAGAGCAGGGTAGAGAAATGGGGCTAGAAGTACAAGCAGGACATCTCCAGCTCAGTTGACCTCTTCACACCATCACCGACACACTGGTCTACACTATTATTTATACTATGTATCTGAGAGGTGAGATATTATGTATACATTTCTCTTAATATGAGTGGGCAGTGAATCTCGTGAAATAAGTAAGAGATAATTTCATATCTTTTTTCTTTTTCTGGGTAGTATCTATTTCTAACCTTCCTCTTTTACATATATATGTATTTTACTTTTTATTTTTGAAATGATTTTAAACTTCAGAAGTTACAAAACCAGTATGAAAAATAGTCAGAGTTCCTGTGTAGCTTTCATCCATATATGCAAATTGTTAACATTTTAGCATACTCGCCTTATTTCCATTTTCTTTCTCTCTCTCTCTTCTTATATATATGTGTAATTATATGTCAATTCATCAATCTAGTATATGTGTACATATATACAAACATACATATCACTATATGTGGTGAACCGCTTAAGAATGGTTGCAAACATGATACCCTTTAAGTGAGTATTTTCTGAAACAAGGCATTTTTTTCCCACTTAGCTGTGAGTGCAAAAATCAGGAAATCAATATTGTTCCATCATTACCATCTATTAAAAATTTGTCCTGTTGTCCACATAGAGTCATTCTTGTATTTGAATGTGGTTTCTCTTTAGTGTCCTTTAATCTAGTATAGTTCTTCAGTCTTTTCTTCTTTCATGATTGTATTAGTCAGGGTTCTCTAGAGAAACAGAACCAGTAGGATACTTATAGAGGTGCTTCTCTGACATTGCAAGTTTGGTTCCAGACCACCACAATAAAGTGAATATTGCAATAAAGCGAGTCACCCTTTTTTTTTTTTTTGGTTTTTCAGTGCACATAAAAGTTATATTTACACTATGCTGTGGTGTATTAAGTGTACAATAGCATTAGGTCTACAAAAACAATGTGCATACCTCAATTAAAACATGCTTTATTACTAAAAAATGTCAGCAATAATCGAGCCTTCAGTCAGTTGTAATCTTTTGCTTGTGGAGGGTCTTGCCTCAATGCTGATGACTGCTGAGTGATCAGAGTGGTTGTTGCTGAAGGTTAGACGGTTGTGGTAGTTTCTTAAAATAGGACAACAATGAGTTTGTAGCACCAATTGACTCTTTCTTACATGAGAGATTTCTCTGTAGCATGTAATACTCTTTGATAGCATTTTACCCACAGTAAAACTTTCAAAATAGGAGCCAATCCTCTCAAACCCTGCTGTTGCTTTATCAAGTAAGTTTATGTAATATTCTAAAACCTTTGTCGTCATTTCAACGATATTCACAGCATCTTCACCAAAAGTAGATTTCATCTCAAGAAACCATTTTGTTTGCTCATCTATAAGAAATAACTCCTCATCCATTCAAGTTTTATTATGAGATTGCAGCAATTCGGTCACATCTTTAGTCTCCACTTTTAATTCTACATCTCTTGCACTTTCCACCACAACTGTATACTACCTCTACTGAAGTCTTGAACCCCTCAAAGTCATCCATGAGTTTTGGAAGCAACTTCTCTCAAACTCCTGTTCATGTCGATATTTTGACCTCTTCCAATAAATCATGAATGTTCTTACTGGCATTTAAAATGGTGACTCATTTCCAGAAGGTTTTCAATTAACTTTGCCCAGATCCATCAAAGGAATCACTACCTGGGGCAGCTATAGCCTTATGAAATGTATTTCCTAAATAATAGACTTGAAAGTCAAAATTACTCCTTGATCTATGGGCTGCATAATGGGTATTGTGTTAACAGGTATGAAAACAATATTAATTTCCTTGTACATCTCCATCAGAGCTCTTGGGTGACTAGGTACATTGTCAATGAGCAGTAATCTTTAGAAAGAAAGCTTAATTTCTAACCAGTAGGTCTCAATAGTGGGCTCAAAATATTCCTGTAAACCATGTGCTGTAAAACAGATGTGTTGTCATTCATGCTTTGTTGTTCCATTTATGGAGCACAAGCAGAGTATATTTAGCATCACTCTTAAGGGCCTAGGATTTTTGGAGTGGCAAATGAGAAATGGCTTTAACTTAAAGTCACCAGCTACCTTAGCTTCTAACAAGAGTGTTAGCCTGTTTTTTTTTTTTGTTTTGTGTTTTTGTTTTTTTGGGTTTTTTTTTGTGAAGCTTTGATGCCAGGCATTGATTTCTCTAGCTATGAAAGTCCCATATAAAGGATTTCTTTCAATAGAAGGATGTTCTATCTACGTTGAAAATCTGTTGTATATTGAAGCCTCCTTCACCAATGATCTTGGCTAGATCTTCTGGGTCACTTGCTGCTGCTTTTACTTCAGCACTTGCTATTTTACCTTGCACTTTTATGTTATAAAGACAGTTTATTTCCTTAAACCTCCGGAACAAACCTTTTCTAGCTGCAGCCTTTTCTTCTGCAACTTCATCACCTCTCTCAGCTTTCATAAAATTGATAGGAGTTAGGGCCTTTCTCTGGATCAGGCTTTGGCTTAAGAGAATGTTGTGGCTGCTTTGATCTTCTATCTAGACCACTAAAACTTTCTCCTTATCAGCAAGCAGTAAGTTGTTTTGCTTTCTTATCACTTGAGCGTTCACTGGAGAAGCACTTTTAATTTCTTTCAAGCACTTTTCCTTTGCATTCACAACTTGGCTAACCATTTGGCACAAGAGGCCTAGCTTTCTGCCTATCTCAGATTTTGACATACCTTCCTCACTGAGCTTAATTATTTTTAGCTTTTGATTTAATGTAAGAGAAATATGATTATTCCTTTCACTTGAACACTTAGAGGTCATTGTAGGGTTATTACTTGGCCTTATTTCAATATTGTTGTGTCTTAGGAAATAGGGAGGCCTGAGGAGAGGGAGAGAGATGGAGGAAAATAACCAGTTGTTGGAGTAGTCAGAACACACACAACATTTATTGATTAAACTCGCCATATTATTATGGGCATGGTTCATGACACCCCCCCATCCAATTACAAAAGTAACATCAAAGATCACTGATCGCAGATCACCATAACAGATATAACAGTAATGACAAGGTTTGAACTATTCCAAGAGTTGACAAAATGTGACCCAGAGACACAAAGTGAGCACATGCTGTTGGAAAAATGGCACCAATAGGCTTGCTTGATGCAATGTTGCCATAGACCTTTAATTTGTTATACACACACACACACACACACGCACACACATCTATGGAGTGTAATAAAGCAAAGTGCAATAAAACAAGGTATACCTGGCTGGGCGCGGTGGCTCACGCCTGTAATCCCAGCACTTTGGAAGGTCAAGACAGCCAGATCAAAAGGTCAGGAGTTCAAGACCAGCCTGGCTAATATGGTGAAACCCCGTCTCTACTAAAAATACAGAAATCAGCCAGGCGTGGTGGTGGGTGCCTCTAGTCCCAGCTATTTGGGAGGCTGAAGCAGAAGAATCGCTTAAACCTGGGAGGCAGAGGTTGCATGAGCCAAGATCACGCCACTGCACTCCAGCCTGGGCGACAGAGCGAGACTCCGTCTCAAAAAAAAAAAAAAAAAGAAAAGAAAATAAAACAAACAAAAACAAAAACAAACAAACAAACAAAACAAGGTATACCTGAAAGGTGTGCCTGCTGAAACCTTACTTTCAGCAGGTTTACCTCAAAAACGATGCTGTGTTTATTTCATTATATCACATCAGGTTGTATGCAACATTGGTAATGTTACTACTACTGGTAATGTTAAATTGTATTACTTGAATGATACAGCTTCTGCTAGGCTTCTTCACTGTAGAGCTAATTAATAAAAAATTGTGCTCATTAATTAATGAATAATTAAGTATCTTGTGGGAATATGCTTTGAGATTTTCACTGAACAGTACAGTCCTTCCTTCCTTCCTTCCTTCTCTTCCTTCCTCCCTGTTTTCCTTCCTTATCCCCTTCTTTTCTTCCTCCTTTCCTTCTTTCCTCTCTTCCCTACTTCCTTTCCTCCCTCCCTCCATCCTTTCTTTATCCTTCCTTCATCCTTCCTTTTGTCCTATCTTCATGTATTTGTGCTAATCAGGTTTTACGCAGAGAAGCAAGACACTAGGAGATATATATATAAATATAAATATATATATAATAAAGGATTTATTATAAGAATATGACCAAATGCAATAGTGGAAACTGGTTGCACAGTCTTGTGAGCCTTTTGATTCTGTGTCTGGAGCTGGATTCTGAATCCTACGGGATAGACAATCAGGAAAGGCCAATGGACATAAAGTGGGGGAAGCAAGGATAAGCTAGAATCTATAGGGATAGAATGGAGTCCCTTGGTCTCTCATCACCTCCAAGCCTCCAATTAGATTTTGGGATATTCTGTGGGAAAGGTCAGTGCCCTTGACCATGGGGCTAATCATGTACCTCTCCAGGCACCAGAGAGATGGAGGGAGGCCAAAGATCTCATAGGAGTCGGTGACCTGCAGACCTGGTTGCACCCTTCTGACACAAGGTGAGCCAATAATGTGAGTGAGCTGTAACAGCATCTTGTTCCTTGCACCAACCTTCTAAGCATAAAGGAATACTTCTGTTCATATACCTTTGTATTCCGAATCTTATGCAAATGATCACTTCTGGCCCATGCTAATTCAGAATTACGCAGGGAAGGGAATTCTGGGAAATGTAGTTACAGATTGACCAAGTTGACACAATACAAACCCACCATGGTATTTATAACAGTATGAATTGATGAATTCCTATTTTACTCAAAGGATTACTATCTATTACAGCTATTATTTATTTTGATGCTCAAATCATTTCAGACTTGCCCAGTGGAAGCCTTTCATACTAACTCCCATATTCTTTTGACATTTTTTCCCATTATTATTGTAGTATTTCTTTACTTTCTGGCACCAAAAGATGTTCCAGGCTTGTACCATTTGACCCAGCAATCCCATTACTGGGTATATACCCAGAGGATTATAAATCATTCTACTATAAAGACACATGCACACGTAGGTTTATTGCAGCACTGTTCACAATAGTAAAGACTTGGAACCAACCCAAATGCCCATCAATGATAGACTGGATAAAGAAAATGTGGACATATACACCATGGAATACTATGCAGCCATAAAAAGGGATGAGTTCATGTCCTTTGCTGGGACATGAATGAAGCTGGAAACCATCATTCTCAGCAAACTAACCCAGGAACAGAAAACCAAACATTGCCTATTCTCACTTATAAGTGGGAGTTGAACAATGAGAACACATAGACACAGGGAGGGGAACATCACATACTGGGGCCTGTTGGGGGCTGGGGGACTAGGGGAGGGATAACATTAGGAGAAATGCCTAATGTAGATGACAGTTGATGGGTGCAGCAAACCACCATGGCATGTATATACCTATGTAACAAACCTGCATGTTCTGTACATGTATCCCAGAACTTAAAGTATAATAAATAAATATGTATATATATATTTCATTCCAGTGATTATATAGAAAGCACATGACATCTAAAAGTGATTAAAGGAGGGAATCTAATATATCAAATATATCAAAAATATATTTTTTCATGTAAAGTTTATATATTTTTGTTTATATATCTCATAAATATATATATAAACTTTGTATTAAAATATTTTAATATAAATTTTGTGGCTTTTGTGCCTCAGAATTTAGGGTGGAAAAAGGAGAGAGTGAATATCATATTTGAGAATAGTTTGAAAACTAAAATCAGAAGCCACAGAAAGTTACATGTGGAGTAGGTAGGAGCTGCTTTGAGCCCAGTTCTTCATTCTGTTATAGTTCTCCTAATATTTCCTCCCAGGGCTTCCTCTGTATCATAAGACTGGGAACTACTCCCCTGTTGAGACTCAAAGCCTCTCCTTCTGGAGGAAGTCTGTGTAAATCCTATCACTAGCCAATTATGAATAATAATTCTCTACATTATACTCAGCTCTGCCTTGTATTTCTATAATATCATCTCTATAAGAATATATTTCATTTATGAGTTTTCATGTCGTAGCCTCTACAAGACTAATTTACCATAGGACAGGAATTATATCTTATTTCTCTTTGTGTTTCCAGTGTCAAGTTCAGGGCCTGGCAAATGGTAAGTGCTCAATAAATGTTTGTAAGATGAATGAATGAAAGAATTTGCTGGTTTCCCTTCAATATTATTGGCTTTTGGGTAGTGAAAAGGGAGCACGTTTCCAGTCTAACCGTTTAATCTATATTAATCTCCCCATCCCAACTATTAATGCAGTGGTAAACCTGACCATCTTGGTTTTGTTTATCTAGTTCATTTTTTGGCATGGAAAGGATGGAGAGATGAGTTTCAGATGCTGGTTCTATGCCATCCGTCAGACATGTCCTGTCCCATGCCATGTACAGACACATTCTGTTCACCAGCTGCTGATTTCTGTTCGTTCTCAGCACATTGTTTCCTGGGCCAATGGTGGTGGTGCTGCTGCTGCTGCTACTGGCCTCTTTTCTGCTACAGTGTCCCCTAATCACATCACACAGATATAAAATGTGTTATCTATCATCCCTTCTGTCCTCCGCCTTTTTTTCCCCGTCTGAGAAATAATAGGGAAAAAGGAATATGCCTGCCAGTGTATGTTTTGTAAACTTTCCCTGTCCTCGTGATTTAACCCCTAGTTTCTCTTTGAAGAGGATTAGGCACTCCTTAGAGACACCACCAGAATTTGGAATTGGAGCTAGTGCTTGGAGCAGATTTTAAAAATCACTCTGGGGATTTAAATTTGCATAAATTTAAATATTGGGGTCACAAGGTTTTAGCACTAAGCCTGTAAGGGTGAATGCACTACAATTAATTAATTATTGCAGCTACAATGTTCACATTATAATTTGCTGATAAGGAAAGGAAAAAATGGTATAAAACTTACAAATTTAATCTGTCGTCTTTGTCACAACCTGGCTTATGAGGGGCGGCCTCATGAGATTCTCTTAATATTACTTTTCTCCCCTTGAGCTATTAAGATGCTTGCCTCCCAAAATCTACCTGTAATTTCTAGTACTTCAACCAGTATAAACTTTGAGTAGACATGGCCTCTCCCAGCATCTTAAGTCCTCCCGACCTTCCAGGCAGTGAAGAAAGAATACCTTTGGGAATTCTTCATTCAAATACTAGTATAGTCTTGAGGGGGTAGAGTGGTGAGGAAGACACTTAGATTTCATGTCTACTTTTTGCCTCTATTTTTAAGGCCAAAGCATGGTTGGCATATGCTCTCTGACCATCATTAATTCATTTTTTAAAAGTTTAGTACTGTTATTAAGAACTTAGCAGTCAGTAGGCACCGAGGCTATGCAGAGACAGGGCATGGTGCCTGCCTGTCCTGAATTGCTGCAGTCTGGAAGGAAAGGTGTATATGCAAACCAGTTTTTGATTGCCCTCCACAAAGATCAAATTTTAATGTGCCCTCTACAGAGCAAGCGCTGCAGGAACAATGGGCAGCTTCTTTCACTGTAAAGTCATCAATGAGGTCTTCCTCAAGGGAGTAGCTCATAGGCTAATGAGTTAGTGTCAAAATGTCAAATGAGTCAAAATGAGTTAGTAAGGCAGAGAACAGATAAATGTTTAGATATATGTATGGTGTTCAGATATGGATTGTTCAACAATTGTAGATCTTGTATGTCTATTGGGTAGGGGTCATAGCAATAACTGAGATTTATTAAATACTTAATAGTAGATCCTTTATTATGTTATCTTTACTTCTCTCCCAAAACATTGATGGCAGGTATTTTTTATCATAATCTACCCATTTTAAAACATAAGGAAATTGATTTCAGAGTGGTTCAGCAACTTGACAAAAGCTGAGTATATAGAAGAATCAGGGTTTGAATCTAGAACTCTCTTTTTAACCATTAATGTTTTAGTATTACAAATATATGTTAGGGAGAAGAATTTAAGAGGGGGTTGGAGATGTAGAGAGATGAAGTGAAAGAAGAAGAAAGTAGCATATCATGAAGCGTTTTGTGGGCCAAATTAGGAATCTTGGCTTCTATCCTGAGAGTAACAAAGTGCCTCTAGAGAGCTTTCAGCTAGTCAATGTCATGATCTGAATTTAGAAAGATATCTCTGGCTACAGGTTTAAGAGGGCCAAGATCATAGGCAAGGAGACCTGTTATTGAATTGATTCAGTTGAGGTATGACAGATGAGTTTGCACAGCTCATTAGTAGCAGATAAGCCACACCAAAAAGTCATCTGCTTTTATAATCATCTTGATCTTACTTCCTATACAGGTCTTTGGTATCAGCTGGTTCCTCTTATTCCGCTCCAAGCCATTCCTTCCAGTTTTTAATTGATTTCCTTCCAACCTGCTGAAGAGCTCTTTCTTCTGGAGCCTTGCATTGGACTGCCTGTTAATTTGGCATTGCCAAACCAGCAGTTGTCATTTTGATAATTTAATATTTACCTCACTGAAGTAACCTGAGATTTGTGATCTAACTTGAATTTATTACTTTTAATTTAAATGCATATCAATCATAGATTTGAAAAGTGTGCTTGCATGATTCTTTTTACTTTGTAAAAATATATAATGCTTATCTCTATATGCAGTTGCACCTACTGCCTGTGCAGCACAAAGAATGTTAAGACTCTACCAGCTCAATTCTTTTCAAGAGAATGGCAGTAAACTACCATTTTAAACATGGGAAAAAGGAAGCTGTTACGTAGCGTAGCTGGCCAAGAATAAGATCTAGAAATCTAAGTGGTAGGAGCATGGCAGTATGTGGTAAGTCAGGCTGGATCCAGAGTTAGGGGTCTGCGAAGGACTTGGTGGCTGTGGGTGATAAGGCAAGCCATGAATTCAACCCAAGAATTACATGAAGGTTGGAAGGTTCAGAAAGACTTTGGGAGATCAAAGCATCAGTTAGGGAAGCTGTTAGAAGTAGACCTAGAACTTTAAATGTGGGGAGGATGGTTTACTTTGTTTCCTTTTCTGTGTTGGCTTTTAGGTATGAGCTGCTCAGAGTCCACAGCTGTGGCTGTGGTCAGAGGACAAGTTAGCGTTCTTAGTGTATAGCTTGATCCTCATGGAGTGAGACCAGAGCTCTTGGGGGCTGGTCAGGGGCCTCTCACTGAGAAGACAACTGAACTTCTCACAGCAGTGCCAAGATGATTGGTCTATTCCGAAAATGCAAGTCACAACCGGACAGCCCAAATAAGTGTATGACAAGTCCTAAAGATCTTTATATAGAGCTCTGCAGTTTATAAAACTCTTTCCATAGACAGTATGTCATTTGATCCTTATATCACATTCGTGAAAATTTGTCTTTAATAGTAATGCCATTATATTAATAGAAGGGCTTCGACCAGATCCTCTAACAACAAATCCTGTCTCTCATTGAAAGACTCTGGTGGGAGGGGTAGTGTGGGAATGCTGAGTGGTTTTCCTGGATCATTGGAATTATTATTCGGGAATGCACACCATTTTATTCTGTCAGCTTTTACACCTTTCTGACTATCCCATATCTTACAGAAGAACTGTCTCAAGTATTAACTGCTTTATATCCCCTGAAACATTTCTAATCAGAAGTGATGGCTCTCCTCTTTGGCCTTCCATAGCACACTTCCTTTGTATCTTTCTGTGGCAGTTATATTTTCTTGCCATGTGTCATTGATTTTGTATATGCCCATAAGCAAAGTTTATACATTCTTCCCAAAGCCAGATATAGTAACATGCTTAACACCATGAATATATACCACTTATATTCAACAAATATGTGAACATGTCAGAAAATTCCCACTGTATTTGATTCTTCTAGTGTTGAATGCTGGGATTGAAATGCCAAAAAGCATAAAAAGAAAAGTAAAAAAAAAAAAAAAGACTAAGATAGAGATGTATTGATAAAAATGTCTACCTTGTTTTTCATTCTCGTACTTGAGGAGTTTAATACATTGCCTATTAGAATTGAATATGTTTATTTAACACTAGCACATGCAGACTCATTTACACACACGAAGATTTGACTTAAATGCTCATGGTGTTCAATAATACCATAACTTTCTTTAAGTTGGCAGAAAGGTGGCCAAAGGAGATGGAGATATAAAGGGAGACAAAGCTAGAAGTTAGTTACAGGTGGGAGAGAGGTCCTGATATAAAGAATTTTTACCAGGCTGGGCGTGGTGGCTCACACCTGTAATCCCAGCACTTTGGGAGGCCGAGGCGGGTAGATCACGAGGTCAGGAGTTCAAGACCAGCCTGACCAACATGGTGAAACCCCATCTCTACTGAAAATGCAAAGAGTAGCTGGGTGTGGTAGTGTGTGTCTGTAATCTCAGCTACTCAGTCAGGAGGCTGAGGCAGGAGAATCTCTTGAACCTGGGAGGCAGAGGTTGCAGTGAGCCAAGATTGTGCCACTGCACTCCAGCTTGGGCAACAGAGTGAGACTCCATCTCAAAAAAAAAAAAAAAAAAAAAGAATTTTTGCCTAAGGGATCACAGGAGAAACTAACACTGGGAAGGGGACCTGAAGGATGTGGGAGGACAGCCCTGCCTAAAAAGCTCAGAAAGGCCTTTGGATGTGGTCTTCACATCTAGCAACCCTGTGCTATGTGTAGAGAATGAACCTGTGGATTAAGATTTAGTAAAAACAGCAGATTGCCATCTCCAGGTGCAGGTCATTGAAGTCACCAGCTTCACTGGGAAATCAGGGATTTTTTTGTTTTGTTTTTGTGTTTTTTTTTGTTTTTTTTTTTTTTTTGAGATGGAATCTCACTCTGTAGCCCAGGCTGGAGTGTAGTGGCGTGATCTTGGCTCACTGAAACCTCTGCCTCCTGGGTTCAAGTGATTCTCCTTCTTCAGCCTCCCAAGTAGCTGGGATTATAGGCACCCACCACAACGCCCAGCTAATTTTTGTATTTTTAGTAGACACGGGGTTTTGCCATGTTGGCCAGGCTAGTCTCGAACTTCTGACCTCAGGTTATCCACCTGCCTCAGCCTCCCAAAGTGCTGGGATTACAGGCGTGAGTCACCACGCCTGGCTCAGGTAGGGATTTCTATCTTCTCTCTGGTGGTTTGATAGTATTTAGCTGTAATTCTTTTAACTCTGGTTTCAGGACCAACAGCTTCAGCATCAGCTGGAACCTGTTAGCAAAGTAAATGCTCAGATCCCACACTAGACTTACTGAATCAAAAACTTAGGCTAGGGCCCAATAAGGTGTGTTTAATAAGCCTTCATGGTGATTCTTATGCTCACTAAAGTTTGAAAGCTAGTGAACTAGAAGAAAGTTTAAAAAGTGGGTTGGGGTAAGGCTGGGGAAGGGGATAAGTGTTTAATTAGAGATTCTTAGGAAACGAGTTTAAAGAAAATTAGACTGAATGAGTTAATTCCAAGCAGAAGGCCATGCCACTTAAAGCTCTTGGTTAATTTGATGATGAGAAAATCAGAATTAGATGCTTTCATATATTGCCTATCCCTGCTTCTTTAGCCAGGAATCTTGAGGTCTCTGGGTGAAGCCAATATGGAAAGTCCAGTTAGATTAATTTTCTAACTCTTGGTCCTTGTGTTTCATAAGACAGCATTTCATTTGGCATCCCCTCTGAGGCTCTGGCCACTCACTGATTTAATTAAAATCTAAATTTGGATGAGGCAACTTTTCCATAAAATACTATAATACTGATACATGTAGAATGCATTCTTCTTGGTATTGACTTCTCAGGATTGGATCTGTCCATTTACTGGATTAGGCTTTGGTAGGGGAGTGGCCTGCCCTGGGTACCAAGGAAAAGCTTGACATGAAGAAAAATCTTCTCTCTTCTCATTTGGAAATAGGACGATGACAACAAAAATGTTGAAAATATTTTTAAAATTTAGTTTGATGGAATGTCAAGCAGAGATGCATAGGTTCAGAAATATTTACATTTGAGAACCAGAAAATAATTGGAACAGAAATGCCTCTGCCCCCTCCCACCTTTTCTGTCAGCTGCTCAGTCATTTCCAAACGGTCTGAAGTTTCTGTACAATCATCTTGCTAATGACTGTAATTCATCACAAGAGGTGTTTAGTTTTGAAAATGAAATATGACTATATATTTTGGAGATTGATAGTGAGTGCTTATTTATTGATTATACTCCTAGTGTAAAAAAATAAAACAAACATTGCAGAGAAAAATGTGTTTTTCAAGGTCCATCACAATAGCTGATGTAAGTTGATGTGTGAGACTACCTGTGACTTTACTTAAAAGAAAACTGATTTTGGCTGTCGTTATGCACCCTTTTTTCAAAAACAATTTTGAGAAAACTTACATATAGGTCAAAGATTAGTAACAAGAATTAAATAAAGGAAACAAATCAATATTCTGACCATGAAGTTTCATACATTTGCTATCAATGAGCATTAGTTTGCCTCTGAGTTTCCTAATAACTGTGGCCAAATATGTATATTATATATATAAGAAGTCTCAAAATTGTCAATGAAGAACTGATTTTAAAAACAAATTTATTATCTGGAATTTTATGTAGAAGGTGCAGAGTAATATAATGAATATTGCTCTTTACAGTAGTTTTAAAATAAATGCAGAAATGACTGTCGTGGCTTTTTTTTTTTTTTTTTAAAAAAAGGAGATGGGGTAAATTTAAGGTCAGAGAATTTAAGGGTATAATTCAGAGAAGGGGAATTATTACATGGGAAGTTAAATGAATGAAGTTCAAATGTGGAGGCTCCCTGTGATTCTTATGAGATATAAGATCAGAACTGAGAATACATGTATTCATTAGAATCTCTTCTCTATTGCTTCTCTCCAGAAGGCTTTAGTTAGAAGTTAAGGTGGTATCAGTTTAAAGTCATTCTAATTTCTGATATGCAGATATGATATGATACTGGCTTAATATAATTTCATATAATACAATTTCATAGACTTTTTAGACCAGAAGGACATTACGTAGGGTTGTTATTCTGTTAATGAAATGAGAAGGTGAAGGGTATTCTTGCCCAGGAGAAAAAGATTCTACCATTAAGAGAGAGGGAACTATGGGGACAGCACAAATTTTCCTCAGGAAAACATCTTCAGTTTTTTTTTTTTTTTTTTTTTTTTAAATAGCACTTGCAAAAGCACTTTATGGAGTACAGCAGAGAAAAGTTTGACCAACATATTATCTTTTTTTTTTCTTTTTTTTTGAGAGGGAGTAGTCCTACTATGTCACCGAGGCTGGAGAGTGCAGTGCCATGATCTTGGGTCACTGCAACCTCTGCCTCCCAGGTTCAAGTGATTCTCTTGCCTCAGCCTCCCAAGTAGCTGGGATTACAGGCTCGCACCACCATGCTTGGCTCTTTTTTGTACTTTTTTTAGAGACAGGATTTCTCCATGTTGGCCAGGCTGGTCTCAGTTCCTCCTGACCTCAGGTGATCTGCCCACTTAGGCCTCCCAAAGTGTTGGGATTACAGGCGTGAACCACCACACCTGGCCCAACCAACATAATTCTTTAAGCAGCGCCTCTCTCCCTTCTCAGTAGAAAAACCAAGAGTTTATTTCCACATAAATGACACTAAGACCTTATTTAAAGTTGTCATTAATCAAAAGTTAGTTTTATTCACTTGAGATAGTGATAAGTTTTCATTCACACCAGGAGCGGTGGCTTACTCCTGTAATCCCAAAACTTTGGGAGGCCGAGGCAGGCAGATCACCTGAGGTCAGAAGTTCGAGACCAACCTGGCCAACATGGCGAAACCCCGTCTCTACAAAAATACAAAAAATTAGCTGGGTGTGATGGTGTGTGCCTGTATTCCCAGCAACTCAGGAGGCTGAGGCAGGAGAATCTCTTGAACCTGGGAGGTGGAGGTCACAGTGAACCGAGATCCTGCCACTGTACTTCAGCCTGGGTGACAGAACGAGACTCTGTCTCAAAAAAGAAAAAAAATATTCATTCATCTGGGACAGTGGGATAAATAAACAAATAAGAATGCATTAATGGGGGACTTTCAGAGAAATCTGAATCTTTGGTTAAACTAAGCCAGTCCAACTCTTGTTTCTTTCTCTCTTTTTTTTTTTGAGATGGAGTCTCGCTCTGTCACCCAGGCTGGAGTGCAGCAGCACGATCTCGGCTCACTGCGAGCTCCGCCTCCCGGTTTCACACCATTCTGCTGCCTCAGCCTCCCAAGTAGCTGGGACTACAGGTGCCTGCCACCACGCCCAGCTAATTTTTTGTATTTTTAGTAGAGACGGGGTTTCACCGTGTTAGCCAGGATGGTCTCGATCTTCTGACCTTGTGATCCACCCGCCTCGGCCTCCCAAAGTGCTGGGATTACAGGTGTGAGCCACCGTGCCTGGCCTTTTTTGTCTTTTTAATCCCTTAAGAATTCCACATTCTTCAAATAAAAGCAACTTCCTCCCAAGTGAACTTTCTTTTCCATATGCATTGAAAATCATCCAGTCTTAGAGAGCGTTTCAGGAAATTTAAGGAATTGTCAGCAGTATGCTTAACTTACTAATTAATCATACAAAAAAAATTCTAACTATTTGTCCTGATGATTGGAATGTTCACATTTAATTTGCCAAACAAAAGTTTAAAAACTGTATCGTTAGAAATGCTGCAGGCTTTGTAGTGTGGTTTTCCACTGGCTGAATGTTATAGCAAAACCAAATGTTTATTAATTCTGTCACACTGCTAATAGAACTGTTCTTTTGATTCAACAAACAGAAGCCTGTGTTCTTTGGATGGTTATTTTATTTCCCATGGAGTCTGCATGCTGTTGGCTGACAATCACAATGGCTATGTATCTATTTGGCTCTACTGGAAAATAAAAAAGCAATTTTTAAAATTTGTTTTTGCATTAGTTCTGAAAATACATATTCAAAAATTCTTGAGAAAGTTTCTGGAAATTACTTTTTTTCCTGAGACACATTTTTTTTTAAATTGTAGAACTGCTAAAATAAAGACCAATGACGGACAGATGAAGTCTCGAGTGTTTTTCCAGTTGCGTTTGAGATACCCTTTTGAATCAATCATTGTCTTCTTTAATATATTGTTTTAACTATTTTATATATATATATATATATATATAGAGAGAGAGAGAGAGAGAGAGACAGAGAGAGAGAGACAGAGAGAAACATTAACTTACCTACCACCCCGCACCCATATACACACCACACTCCATGGTTACTGCCTTACTCAAGAGGATGGGAATAATAAATAATAAAGCTGCCGTGACAAGACAGGTATAGAGAGTAGTCAAGCACATAGAGTGGAGCACAACTCTAGGTTCAAATGTCCTCTCTGCCCTTTTGGCCATGTGATTTTGAACAAATTACTTAATCTGTCCATGCTTTATTTTCCTCATCTATGAAGTGAGCATAAAGATAACATAACCGTGACTCTGTAAACCCAAAGTTTTGGGATTACAGGAGTAAGCCACTGCTTCTGGTGTGAATGAAAACTTATCTCACTATCTCAAGTGAATAAAACTAACTTTTGATTAATGACAGCTTTAAATAATGTCTTAGTGTCATTTATGTGGACTCTTCTGCAAGTGTGATATGAGGATTAACAAGTTAGTTCATGGAAGAGCACCAGCAGCCGGTATTGTAATTTATCGTCCTAGCCCTTGATGCCTTAATGCAATGCATTTGTGTCCTATAGTTTAACTTTGCTTGGATGCACCTTTTCCTAGGAGCATTCCAATGTAAGTGTAGTAAAGTTTTTCACCTCTTAAATTCTTCTGTTTACTTTTTTTTTTTTTTTGAGACAGGGTCTCAATCTGTCACCTAGGCTGGGGTGGTATAGTGGTGCAATCTCGGCTCACTGCAACCTCCAACTCCTGGGTTCAAGCAATTCTCCTACCTCAGTCTCCCAAGTATCTGGGACTACAGGTACACACCACCATGTCCAGCTAATTTTTGTACTGTTTGGTAGAGATGAGGTTTCACCATGTTGGCCAGGCTGGTCTCAAACTCCTGACCTCAAGTGATCCACCCAGTTCAGCCTCCCAAAGTGCTAGTATTACAGGCATGAGCCACCATGCCTGGCCACTTCTGTTTGCGTCTTATCATTGTTTTTGCTCTACTTTTAAACCATTAGCTTTCATTTTTTATTTCCTTTATTAGTTGCTCATCCTGCAATTTTCTGATTTTAATCTGTTGCAAATTGAGAAATCACATTATCAACCCAGTTAAAATTTGAAATAAATTGGGAGTAATTTGATTTAGAGTAAGAACTTGGAGGCCTCCCTCTGAGTAAAGCAAATCCTCTTGACCGCATAAATTTTGTACTTGGTGTTATCTATTTCACTTTCTAGGAACTTTTTTGCTTTAAAATGTAAAGGTGTTGCTGTTGAAATGAAATATGGAAATGTTTTAAAAAGTGAAGGTGTTAGATAAGTCACTTTGAAGAAAATGAAGTGTAATATTAAAATGAATTTCCTTCTGAATTTACTTTTGTTCATAGAAAGCCTGGCTACAGAGTAAAAAATGAGCTAGAGGAGGTGGTAAGGCACATGTAACAATATTTGCTACAGGAGTGTATGAGGAACCTAACGAATGAATTTAAATATCACCTTGACTGCATTTGAAATCCTGTGTGGCAATAGGTTCACTATCTCCCACTTTGCTTCCAGAAAATAGAATTGGTCACTAGGGATCACTACAAAAATTCTCAGATTGTCTTCCCAGACCAGGAGTGGCTAAATTTTGGAAATGCAAAAATTTTCTGCCTCATCTTAGACCTGTTGACTCAGAAACTCAGGGTGGGTCCAGCAATCTGTATTGTAACAGTCCTTCCAGGTAATTCTGATGCAGGCTAAAGTTTAAGACTCAATGGCCAAGGCTGGCAGTGATCAAGCCTGATTACATATTAGAATCACCTGAGGAACTCACCGCCCCGTGAATTCAATTATTTTAAGATAACAACCAAAGACCTCAGGTGATTTCACTGTAAACAAAGTCAACGTCTCTAGACCATGCTTACAAGCACTGAGCAAAATAAGTCACTGTTGCTTAAAAGCCATACTTTAAAAAGGCTCTGCAATAGATTGAAAGTTTGTATTTCTCAAAATTCATGTGTTGAAATCCTCACCCAAGTGTTGGTAATAGGTTGGGCCTTTGGGAAGCGATTAGGTCATGAGGGTGGAGCCCTCATGAAGGGCTTAAAAAGCCCCCTTGCAAAAGAGACCTCAGAAAGCTCACTAGCTCCCTTTCACCATTTGAGGACACAGCAAAAAGACAGCACCTATGAACCAGGAAGTGGGCATTCATCAGACACAGAACCTACCAGTGCCTTGATTTTGAACTTCTCATCCTCTACAACTGTAAGACATAAAATTATGTTGTTTATAAGCCACTTAGTCTATGGTAATCTTTGGTCCCTGAACTTTTTATACTAATATTTTACTATGTTTGCTTCAGCATGGAAGATATCTATTAAAATGCAAATGTTATCTGTGAGAGCTGATATCCAGAATTAATATACATTAATATCTTTTCTCCTACTAATCTAGCAGTTCTGTAGCCGTGTTTCTCAAATATTAGAGTGCATCAGAATCATGTGGAGGTGAGGTTAAACAAAGCTTGCTATGCCCCACCTTCAGAGTTTCTGATTTGGAAGGTCTGCAGAGAGACTCAATCATTTGCATTTCTAATAAGTTCTGGGTGAGATAGTGATGCTGGTCCTGGGAGCATAAAAACTATTGCTCCTTGTAAATTTGTTTAAGTTCCTTGTAGATTCTGGATATTAGACCTCTGTCAGACGAATGGATAGATTGCAAAAATTTTCTCCTATTCTGTAGGTTGTCTGTTCACTCTGATGATAGTTTCTTTTGCTGTGCAGAAGCTCTTTAGTCTAATTGGGTCCCATTTGTCAATTTTTGCTTCTGTTGCAATTGCCTTTCATGTTTTTGTCATGAAATCTTTGCCCGTGCCTCTGTTCTGAATGGTATTGCCTAGATTTTCTTCTAGGGTTTATATATTTTTGGGTTTTACATTTGTCTTTAATCCACCTTGAGTTAATTTTTGTATGAAGTGTTAAGAAAGAGGTCCAGTTTCAACTTTCTGTATATGGCTAACTAGTTTTCCCAGCACCATTTATTAAATAGAGAATTCTTTCCCCATTGCTTGTTTTTGGCAGGTTTGTCGAAGATCAGATGGTTGTAGATGTGTGGTCTTATTTCTGAGATCTCTATTCTGTTCCATTGGTCTATGTGTCTCTTTTGGTATTAGTACAATGCTGTTTTGATTACTGTAGCCTTGTAGTATAGTTTAAAGTCAGGAAGTGTGATGCCTCCAGCTTTGTTCTTTCTCCTTAGGATTGTCTTGGCTATATGGGCTCTTATTTGGGTCCATATGAATTTGAAAGTAGTTTTTTCTAGTTCTGCAAATAATGTCAATGGTAGTTTCATGGGACTAGCACTGAATCTATAAATTACTTTGGTCAGTTTGGCCATTTTCATGGTATCGATTCTTCCTATCCATGAGCATGGAATGTTTTTCCATTTGTTTTTGTCCTCTCTGATTTACTTGAGCAGTGCTTTGAAGTTGTCCTTGAAGAGGTCCTTCAAAAAGTGGGCAAAGGACATGAATAGACCCTTCTCAAAAGAAGACATTTATGCAGCCAACAAACACGGAAAAAAAGCTCAACATCACTGATCATTAGAGAAATGCAAATCAAAACCACAGTGAGATAGCATTTATGCCAGTCAGAATGGCAATTATTCAGAAGTCAAGAAACAACAGATTCTGGTGAGGCTGTGGAGAAATAGGAACGCTTTTATGCTGTGGGTGGGAATGTAAATTAGTTCAACCACTGTGGAAGACAGTGTGGCAATTCCTCAAGGTTCTAGAACCAGAAATATCATTTGACTCAGCAATCCCATTACTGGGTATATAACCAAAGGAATATAAATCATTCAGGAATATAATCATAAAGATACAGGCATGCATATGTTAATTGCAGCACTATTCACAAGAGCAAAGACCTGGAATAAACCCAAATGCCCATCAATGATAGACTGGATAAAGAAAATGTGGTACATATACACTATGAAATACTGTGAACTCATAGAAAGGAATGAGATCATATCCTTTGCAAGTACATGATTGGAGAGGCAAGTCATTATCCTCAGCAAACTAACACAGGAACAGAAATCAAACACTGCATGTTCTTACTTATAAGTGGGAGCTGAACACTGAGAGCACATGAACACAGGGAGGGGAACAACACACACTGGGGCCTGTTGGGGCCAGGGTAGGAGGGAGAGCATCAGGCTAAATAGCTCATGCATGTTGGGCTTAATACCTAGGTGATGGGTTGATAGGTGTAGCAAACCACCATGGCACACGTTTACCTATGTAACAAACCTGCACATCCTGCACATGTATCCCAGAACTTAAAATAAAATTAGAAAACAAAACAAAAAAGCATTGCTCCTAGGAAACACAGGCTTTGACAAATGGGATTCAGAACAAGCTTTTCTGAGAGGGAAAGGAAGATTTCATGATGCTGTCCTCCAAATAGGAGACCTAGGCAACAGGGAGGTCACCCTGGTGCAAAGAAATAGAAGAGTGGCTATAAAACAGCCCACTTTAATAGAAAACCGTAAAATATTGATGTACCTTATAAGTTTTCAACCATTTAGAAATTTAAAAATCATTTTTGCCCAATAACTGTACAAAAATTGGTAGTGGGCCAGATTTGGTCTGGGGGATATGGTTTGCCTACTTTTGAATTAAAATATTCTGCCAGTGTTGACATTTCAACCTTTTTTTTTTTTTTTTTTTTTTTTTTTGAGACGGAGTCTCGCTCTGTCACCCAGGCTGGAGTGCAGTGGCGCGATCTCGGCTCACTGCAAGCTCCGCCTTCAACCTTTTTTTTCTTTAATTTTTAAGTTTTGTTTTCATTTTACTTAGTTATATTACTAGTAAATCTCTAACAGGGAACCTATACTGATTCTAGTCACTCAATGGGTATTATCTATTTCTAAAAAGCTAATTTAAATAATATCCATTTGATATGCATGGATTTCTGAGAGGGAAAGGAAGATATCATGATGCTCTTAGGTGGATTTTAAAAAGTCTGTTTTTTTTTTTTTTTTTTTGGAATTATATGCTCTCATCCTTGTATTTGATAAACTTTCCTATTGTTCCTAAAAAAGAAAGTTACATGATTATGATTAAAATAGTTGAGCTAATAGCACTAATTTCTGATTTCCAAATTTTTATCCAATATTTTCCAGAATGTATAGTGTAGCAAAATGGAAATAGAAGCATGCTTAAAAATGCAGACACCTGGGCCTCAGTTTTGTAAATTTTTTTTAGTAAACCTGGGATAAAGCCCAGAAATGAGCAATCCAGGTGATTTTGCTGAAAATGGTCTTTTATTTATTTATTTTTTTGGTGTTGTTTAAAAAAATTTTTTTTTTGCTTTATATATTTAAGTGCTCTGATGTCAGATGTATGTATTTATAATTGCTAGGTCCTCCTGGTGAGGGTGGAACTTCTTATTCAGGAGAACTCATGGCCTTTCTTACTAAATGTCTCTGAAGTTTTAGAAGTAAAATAGAAATATTTTTCTTTCTGAAAGTCAAGTATACATTTGCTTTGTTCACAGGATGATCTTTTGTGACCTCGTCAGAAAAATAAAAATTGTTTAATTTTCTGCTTTAAGATCTTAAGATCAAATTCTTTTAAATTGAACACTTTTTTAAAAAGATATAATGTACAGGTTTATCTAAATTCAGGAGAGATGAGAAACTTTTTGATAGGTCCACTACTCCCAGCTGTAGAAATCAATTTAGTTGGCAAAGAGTACATGGGAACAGTGCACTGAGCTTCATTCTAGCGATTCTCATGACTGTTGAGCTTTCCATGGGATGATAGCTATCATATTCCTGCAATACTAATGGAAATGTCTACTGATAGTGGTACTGTCATGCTGTTGACAGACTATTGTGATCAGAAAACATATAGCACTTCTAAAAAAAAAAAAAAAAAGAAACTATCATCAGGAGTTGTTAGCTTACTTTTAATTTTCTTGTTCCTTTTGTAAACTCCAGTTTAGGACCCAACATACACTTTTATGCCAAGGTAGTAGCAAGTTTATAATGAGCCTTGAGTCTCCCTACATAGGAACAAAGATTGCTTTCCCAGGTGTCTTCAAATAAGACTGGTCACTTAATTCAAAGGTTACACATGCTGAGGAGTTGGGGTGGGGGTGGTTCCCTTAAGAGACACAGCTGTCATATTTAAACAGTTATGCAAATTAGGAAAGCTCTTGTAGAATCTACTCACTGGGAAGGAAGAAAGGAGTCCAGTTCTCAGAATCTTTTGCTTTATTAAAAACAAGTTTAGCAAATATGTCTATTATGAAAGAATACTACCAGAGGAAGCCCTACTTTCTAGAAATCTATGCCCATCAACTCATAAAAGGTCTCAATTGAGGATATTTAGACAAGATTATAAAGAAATGTTTGATGTTTTAAAAATGTGTTTACCTATTAACTCAAAATTTTCACCTACATAAAATATTGTGCTTCATGAAAGCCTAGTGATATGCCTACAGAATAGCCCATCATGTTCTGGGAGATGTTCTGGGAGAGTTTCCTCCAAAAACCTCTCTTCATTCATTTAATCTGTCTGTGAATTGTACTAAAAGTTGGTGTACAACTGAAATGAGCATGTCATAGGTTGGCTGTAAGGGACGCTGTGTTGGAGTTGCTCCTTAAACTACACATCAGTTTGAACGGGCTGCCTCTTGTCTTATTTGGCTTTGGGAACATTCTTTTTTTAATAGTCATGTTTACTCAGACATTCAACCTTGTCCTCATATTTGGTTCCTGTTTTCAGCATAGAAAAAGATAGAAGTAGCTGCTTATCAGAGACAGTTTGCCAAGTTCCAGGGTCCCCAGGGAAATGTCTTGAGTAGAACACTCCAGAATATTTCCTAATTTTGATGCTGTAAAACAGTTAGTATTCAGCTCAGGCTGATAGGCAATTCTTGTATTCACGCCATACTAGGTGTTATACTATAGAAGGCATAAAAACACGTTTCAAGCAGTATGTTTTCCTTCCTGGCATTTAGGAAAAACTAAACTCGAGAAGTTTTAAATGTCACTTTGGATTTGCTTGTTTTCTATAGCAGAGGGTTATTTGTTAAGATCATAAAGATACTTTTGTGAATGGTACCTTATCAAAAAAAGAATATTACTACCTCTCATTTTGCCACTGTGTCCCTTTTTCAGCAATAATATACTTCTGATCTTGGTGTAAATGTCATATTGTGTGAATATGCAAACATCACATCCGCCTACATATGTTCTGTTGCTTAGTAATTCTTGGCACTGGAGCACAGTGAATTCTGTGCCTAATAAATGAGATATCCATCAGAATGAAAAATGAACTATGTTGGTCTCTTGAATAAGATATCTCTATTTCAGATTTTAGTTTTGAAAGTAGGCTGCATTGTTGTGTATGGTAGTAAAGAAATTCAGAAGGGAATTGAATTCAAGGCTAACATTTGTTTACTTATTCATGAAAAAATGCCCACCATTTCTTAAGACATTAGCCAATATTTCATTTAAAGATACTTAGATTTTTAGATAGATGAGGTTTTATTTGAAAAATGTAAAATTTACTTTAATCTGTAAAAGTCTTTCACAGTAAAATACTTATATAATTATTATTGTCACCCTTTTCAACTCTAAGCCCCCATCTCTTTTTTGTAACATTCATTCATAAATCTCTGTAATATGAGGTTTTCACTAGGGATCCATCAGCAACTTCAAATCATTGAATTAAAAGATATCTATTAACACAATTTATTATTTCTCTGAATTGGAGAGACACTACCTCTGCCCAATTAAATATACCTTTCTCTAATTGGGACTTTGAATCTACCAAACAGGGTACCAGATTTCATATTTTAAAATGTCACCCTCTCCCCCGAGATGACTTAAACATCCCTGTTTTCTCAGTCCTCACCTTGTGCTAAAGACTGGTGACACAAAGGTGAAAAGATACCACCTCTCTCATTCAGAATCTCATGCTCTTGTGAAAAAGACAGATGTGTACTTTGTTACAGTAGACATTTTGACCAAGCCACGAAGAAACAAGAGAGATCTTACAACAAAACAGATACAGAATCGTTTTAAAAAAGAAAAGAATCAGATGACTCATGAAGCCCTTGTTCATGTTGAGAAATGTTAAATAAGTAAATAAATAAAATATAAAAAAATTAAATATTGGAGAGGAAATTGAGGGAAAACAGTTCGGAGAGAGTTGTTAGTTAATAATACTTTAAGTCATAACCTCTCCCAAGGTGGAAGAAGTATAGGATGTTCTGCACTCTACCACAAATCAAGAGCAGGGCCTTTAAAAGGACTACTAAGAATTTGAGACATGAATTCTTCAGTTTTTGGAATGGGTGCAGAGTATACTGCTGGGAAAATTGAAACAGAGGTTCACCTCAACTTCCTGAGTTTGCTAGGTCTTCAGTAGATCAGCTGTTTACCATATCATAGGATAAAGCCAACAACAACCTTAACTAAATACATATTTTATATCCCTTACCTCAAGTGAACATAGAGTAAAACTATGAATGATCTTTTATAGCCAAGTTATTTTTATTTCAGCTGAAGTACTGTGCTTCTGTGCCCTGGCCTGACTTCTGAATGCTGAAAATCCTGCTCTTTCTCTTCACACATTGTCTATTGGGTACTTTACCCCTTCTCATAGTTCCAGCTACCTACTATGTGAAGATGTTTTTCAATTCTTTATCAATATACTCTTGACTCATATCTAATGATATATGTGACTGTTAGAACTGGCTGTCCCATGGGTACTTCAGATTTCCATTTATACAAGCCTGAACTAATAATTTTAAAATAATTCTTCAATTTGTTCCTCCTTTTATGTTCTATCTCACATAGATAACACAATTATCCACCCAGCTGTCACCAAATCTAGAAGAGTAAGAGCCAAATTTAATACATAGGTACTTCTTCACCTTTCAGTTCCTATAAATTACTACCTAATGTTAGGTTTCCCATTCCTTTTTCCTCTCTTATCTTCATCACAACTAGCATAGTCTAACTTGTCATCACTTGTCTAGACACTCACTTAACAACTTTCCTGACTCCATTCCTGTTCCACTAAAATTTATCTTTAATAATATTTCTAGAACGAGGATTGTTTTAAAAACAAAAATCTGAACATGGAATTCCCCTGATTAAAATGTATTCAGTAATTTGTTAAAATTCAAGCTTTGGAATATGATAAACATTGCTTCCTTGAGCTTGCTCCTTCTTGTACTCTAGCCAGATCTCCTATTACCCTCTGCCTTTTACTTTATGCTCATGCAACCTATACACCGTCTGTAGTTCCCACTTACATCATGCTATGTTCCTCCTGTGTTCCTGTTCTCATGCCATTTTCTTTGCCTGAAATGCCCTCTCCACTGACACTCACGTTAATGCTATGAAGCTCTCACTAAATGTCTTGTGTGCAATGGTAAAATTTACTCTGAACACTTTTATTTTTATCTTTGCACTGTCTTAATTTTTGTATTTATTTGTTTGGGTCCCTGCCAGATAGTGTTGCTTTTGAATAACCAATGCATAACTAAGAACTTGGTATATTAGAAGTGTTAGATGATTGAATGAGTTAATACATAAATGTCTACTAGTCCTGCTTGGTCTTTTATGCTCTACAGGTATAATTCCTGTGAAGGTATAGAGAGGTAATATTTGAACTAGTAGGCCAAAAAGATATTCTAGATAGTTGATCAGATAGAATACACCAGTGCCATGATGGAAGTGATACTGAAAGAATTGTAATTTTGAAATTATCTGTGATATGGGTAAAAAGAAAGAAATATGAATCAAGAACAACAGTCAGGAGATTTTGGCAGTTGTCCAAGATAAGTATATTTAAAGGGGGATTGGAAAAGGAAATAAAAGTGTATTTGAGATACTGTCAAGAAATATTCAGCCAGAAAAATTGAATATATCAGCTATAAGTGTTAGTGAAGAAAAGTCTTCAGTGTTAAGAAGGCTTAACCATATGATTTGTGACTTCTTAAACATGGGTGAGTAATTGAGAAAAGATGTTTAATCTCCCTGGACTTGGAAAGATTCTAATTTATATAGAATTAACACTATTAAACACATTGACATTTGTAGTTTTTCTATTTCTGTCATGATGGAGTAACTGGTATTAATCCTGCCCTATTGCTGTAGATGATTAGAAAAATAGACCAAATATAAAACAACTGATTTCAGATATTGGAGAAAAGATGACATAGAACTGTTAACCCTAAGAGAAAAGAAATAAGTGAAGTGAGCTCTATAACATCCCTGGCTTTCTTCATGGAGTCACTTTCTGAATCATAGCATGGGGGATGGAGGGATTCAGGAGAGAAAGAAAACATAATTTGGGAAATGGGGTTGGGATGAGGCAGCTTGAATTTGCATGATGGAATACCAAAGAGCAAGAAACTAGAAGGAAAGGGCTTCTGAAATATTCACAAGAGTTGCCTTCAATCTGTCGCTGAATAATAATGTATGCATGTGCAGAGAGAAACTTTATGAAACAAACTATGATCAATTATCAAAGAGCTGTAAGTTGAACAATTCCCAGAGCTCACACAATGCTGGGAGTTTCCATTATACAGAATGGAAAGACCTCATTGGGTAACTGAGGCCTTAGGTAGTATCCCAGAAAGGTAGAGCCAGACTACACTTGAGTAAAGCCTACTCTAAATCAATTTTAAAAACATGTTATGAATATATCAGGCTGGTCCATGAGTAATAAAGTAAAAGATACAAAGATAAAATAGATAATACTTCAGGTGAATATTAGATGAAAACTCCCTAAAATGCAAACTGACCCAAGGGGGGAAAAAAAGAAAAAAAATGAACAAAAGGCAAAAAATAGCAAAATTAGCACAAAATTATAAAAATTAAAAATCAAAATGTTAAATTGTTTAATAAAAATTTTAATAAAATTTAAATTAAGTATTTAAAAAATTTAAAAGTAAAAAATAGCAAAAAGGAAAAGGAAAAACTGACTCAAGAAAAAAAAGCATTTAAAAATAGATGGCTTTATATCCAATAATGAAATTGAATTTGTAATTAAAAATGTTTTCACAAAAGAATTCCAGTCTTAGGTGGCAACACCGATGAATTCTATCAAAGGTAAAGAAAAAAATATACCAATTCTATAAGTTCATTTTTCTAGTAATAGAATATAAGTGAATACTTTCCAACTCATCTAATGAGGGCAGTATCAACCTTAAACTAAAACTAGGCAAAAACATTACAAGAAAACAATATTAGAGTTTGATATCCCTATGAACTGAAATTAGATGCAAAAATCTTTAAATATTAGGAAATCAAGCCCAGCAATATATCAAAAAGATAATAAATCACGATCAATTGGAATTTGCGCCGGAAATACAAAATTGGATTAACCATTGAAGATCTATTAATGTAATTTACCTTGTTAATAAGATAAATAAGAAAAAAGTAATAATTCTAGAACAGAGGTCAGCTTACAGGCCAGTCACCTATTTTTGTAAATAAAATTTTGCTATAACCCAGTCATACCAGTTTAAGTGTTTATGGTTTTGTGTTACAATGGTATAGTTGAATATCTGCAACAGAGAGCATACAACTTGTTAGCCTAAAATATTTACTATTGGGCCCTTTAAGAACAAATTTGCCGGCTGGCGTGGTGGCTCCCGCCTGTAATCCCAGCACTTTGGGAAGCCAAGGCGGGCAGATCACGAGGTTAGGAGATCGAGACCATCCTGGCTAACACAGTGAAACCCTGTCTCTACTAAAAATACGAAAAAAAATTAGCCAGGCGTGGTAGCGGGTGCCTGTAGTCCCAACTACTCGGGAAGCTGAGGCAGGAGAATGGCGTGAACCTGGGAGGCGGAGCTTGCAGTGAGCCGAGATCGCGCCACTGCACTCCAGCCTGGTTGACAAAGGGAGACTCTATCTCAAAACCAACAACAACAACGAACAAATTTGCCAACTCCTGCAGTAAATAGTAGGACAGAAAGAGAGGAAAATATTATACAGAGATTGGAAAGGAAGAAGTAAATTGTCTTTATTTCAGACAACATAATTATATAATCATGTACAAAGAAAATCCTACCTATTCTATAAAAACACTCCTAGAAATAGTCAGTGAAAGTCACAGGAAACATGGTCCAATTTTAAAACTCAGTCTCTTTATAATATTTTAGCCACAAATGCTTTAACTTTAAACACTTAACAAATTGTATCATTTTATGATATCACTGAAAAACCCAAAAAACTTAGATATACATAACCTAACAAAATATTTACAAGACCTGTAGAGTAAAAAGAACCATACAATGTTAACAGAAATAAACTAAATATAAAAATAAAAATAAATAGACATACCATGCTCATGGATTGGAAGGCTCAGAACTGTTAAAGCTGGCAGTTTTTTCCAACTAATTTATGGATCCAGTGCAATACCAATGAAGTGAATAGTATGAGCAAGTTTTAAAATTATTTTTATTTTTTGGTGAAAATTTATAAACTGAATCTAAATTCTAAAGAAAAGCAGAATTGGAAAACTAATACTATCTAGTTTTAAGACTTACCAAAAAATTACATTAATGGAGTGAGTAGTGTTATTTGGTGTAAAAATCAATGAAGTAGACTAGAAAATTCAGAAACAGACCTTTTTTGACAGGAAGAGTTACATCCTTGGAGTTCAAGTTACAGACAGAAACTCTGCAGATATTACATTACCTGCACGATACCATAAATATCTGTCTGGCAATGGCACATATGTTTAACATATATGTTAAACATAACAATATGCTGGGAATTTATAGTACCCCTCCTTACTTAATTTATTTGAATTTGTTATAATTTTAACCAGACACTGAATCTGTAATTTGATTACATGATAGTAGATGAACATCATTCTTTTGGGTAAATATCTAAGATTTGCCCAACCAACAAGTCAGATTGTACATTCTTACAAAAAAGTATATTGTTATATTGACAATTTAAATATAGCACACAAAAATCCTGTGATTTTCATGTATATTATTTAAGTTATTTTTGAAATATGTATTCAACATAAATGTGGAAGCCATAATTAATAAAACTTTTACAAATATTTCTGATTTTTTTTGTATTTACTCGTAAGTTGCAAGAACAATTTACTTAACATATTACCAAATGTAAATTAAAAAAACAGATTATCTTGAAAGCAACAAGAGAACGATACTTTATATAGAGAGAAAAGGCAATTTGAATTGTGGCTGACAGCTTTTCAGAGACAATGGAGGTCAGAAGACAAACTAAATGTTTAAAGTGTGAAAAGAAAATAAGTAAATCGGCATTCTGTATTCAGTGAAAATATCTTGCCAAACATGTAAGTTCAAGTTTTAACTTTTGACCTTGTTTCTGCTACTTGTTTAATAATCAAAAAAAGAGGTTTAAAAGGGGTTTTTTTTTTCTTTTTTCTTTTTTTTTAAATCACCTAGGCTGGAGTTCAGTGGTGCAATCTCAACTCACTGCAACCTCCACCTCCCAGGTTCAAACTATTCTCCTGCCTTAGCCTCCACAGTAGCTGGGATTACAGGCATGTGCCATCATGCCCGGCTAATTTTTGTATTTTTAGTAGAGACGGGATTTCACTATGTTGCCCAGGCTAGTCTCCAACTTCTGACCTCAGGTGATCCTCCTGCCTAGGCCTCCCAAAGTGCCAGGATTACAGGTGCAAGCTACCTACCGCGCCCAGCCAATAATCAGTAAAAAGAGTATTATTAGCAATCATGAAAATAAGTCCTGATTTTCCAGACTGGGCAGGAGCCTAAAATATATACATACACTCTACAGGCTGGATCTAAGCAAGATCCCCTTAACACTGAGTTTATTTGTAAAATCAAGCATGGTAGATAAGATTAATACTAGGCAAAAAATAGATAAATAAACAAAATGTCTGCTCACTAAGCAGAATCTGGAAATAAATAGTGTGTTAGGCTTTCAGTATCTGAACATTAAGCATCTGATACACTCAAACAACTCTGCATGCTCTGAACCCCTGCTCACAAAGCAGTTGTCAGATAATTAAGTGGTTTTCCATGTATATCTGCCAAGAAGAAAAATGTAACAGATATGCTCACACAAATCTTACATCTCATTTAGCAGTATCAATTTTTGTTGTTGTTAATTAATAAACTGGCATTCTACTTGATATATCAGTTTCTTAGAAGCTTGGTTAACACAAATTGGCCTTCTTGAACATTGTTATAATTGTATCCCTGAATGATCAATTTTCTGTATCTTTAAGACTTCTCTGAAACCAGGTTTCCCCATCCAAGAAATCCGTAAAAGATGAATAAAACCCTACACTCCTGAGTTTTTATTATTTTTCACTTTTTATTTTATATAATTTTAAACTTACAAAAGAGTTGGCAGAAGAATCCAAGGGACTCTTACTATACTGTTTCCCCAAATTTAGAAATTGTACATTTTTTTTGCCATTTGTTTTATCATTTTTCTCTGTATACAACATACAGGTCTACGTACACATATGTGCATACCAAGCATTGTTTCTAATAATGCATTAGAAATGTTGAGTTCCCTTTCTCTTAAATATTTGTGTATATTTCTTAGGAAAACGGGTATTCTTTCATATAACAGTCTGATTAGAAAAATCAAATTATCTATTATCTAATCCATAGTCTATGTTCAAATTGTTAATCATTACAATTATGTTCTTTATAGCCCCTTGTCCCATCCCCCTGTCCAGTGTCAATCCATTTAGTAGTAATATCTTCTTTAATTTTTTTATATCTAACAGTTTTTCATGCATTTTTTTCCTTTTTAAGTTTGACATTTTTGCAGCATGCAAAATGTACAGTGTAATATCTCTTAAAGATTGCTTGATATCTCCTTATGCATTTTTAGTAATAAACCACAGAAGTGATGTACCATCCTTAAACAAAAGGCATTATGATATAATGTTGTCTCAATTACAGTTATATAAATTTTGATCACTTCTTAAGGTGGTGTCTGACAGATTTCCTTTTTGTGAAGTTACTGTTTTAACCTTTGAAATTATCAAACCACTACATCTCCAATGGCAATACGCTGTCCTTTAACATCATAGATTGGTTTTGTAGATTTCTTATCTTTATATCAATCATACAGTATGTATTCCCCTTGCATGCATTCTTTCATTTTACATTTTTTGTGAGATTCATCCACGTAGCTATGCCATTGCTATTTGATTATTCTTATTGCTATATAGTATTTCTTTGGTGTGATATACCGTTTGTTTAATCACATTACTATATAGATTATATTATTGTGCTATATAGGATTTCATTGTTGTGATATGTATGCATTCATGAGCAACTGGTAAATTTCCAGGCTTCATTATTAAAAATGTGCTCTGCAAACATTCTTACAGATGTCATTTGAAGAATCCATGTACACATTTCTGTTGGGTATATATATCTAGAAATGAATTGCTGAGTTGTACAGTATCCATATATTTAGCATTGGTAGATAATTTCAAAGAATATTCTGAAGGGCTTGCATTAAAATTACATGAGAGTTTCAGGATGTCTGAAATAATACCATTTTTATTTCTTTTCAATTTTGTCTTTTCTTTCTTGCCTTATTGTACTTGCTAGGACCTCCAAAAAATGTTAAGTAGCACATTTATCATGAATGAGATTTGAATTTTGATTAAAGGCATTTTCTTTATCTATTGAAATGACAATATGCTTTTTCACCTTTTTTATCTTAATGCATTATATTATATGATTTGATTTTCAAGTGTTAAGCCAACCTAGAATTACTAGATTGAAACTACTAAAAATAATGAATTATCCTTTTTATATACATCTAGATTTCATTTGTTACTATTTTATTAAAGATTTTTGTATCTTTGTTCAGGAGAGAGATTGCCTTCTAATTTTTTTCCCTATAATGTCAGATTTTGGTATCAAAGTTATGCTGTTTTCATAGAAAGTTATGAAAGGGTTCTCTCTTTTTCTGTTTTCAGAAGTGTGTATGTCATATGGGGGAATTTTTTAAAATTTGAAAAAACTCAATGTTAAAACTATTTGGACTCTGGGTATTATATATGTTTCCAATAATTGATTCAATTTATTTGTTTGCGATAAGAATATTCAAATTTGTAATTTCACTTTCTGCAAATTTTGGTAAATTATATTATGTAATAACATTTACAGGTCAATGAAATTGTTATTTTTTGCATAAATTTTATTATAATATTTTTCTAAAAAATTGTCCTAGGGTCTCTAGTGATTTCTACTTTTTATTTCTGATATTGATAATTTGCGTTGTAACCCTTTTTTTCTTTATAATTCATGCTAATTGGTATTCAGTTTTATTAGTATATTCAAAGAGCCAACTTTGGTTTTTCCCTATTGCAACTTTATTTTGTACTGTTAATTTCAAATGTATTTTCTTCTTTTATATATTTTATTTGCATTTTTTAAAGATTCTATTCATTTATATTTCTTTTTGGTGCTTTCACTTAAGACTATACATTTCTCTTTGTTTAACTGTATTCACAAGGTTTAGTGTGTCATATGTAATTCTTAGTTTTCATTTGATTTAAAATATATTTTAACCATTAACGTGACTTATGCACAGACAAATAGAAGTTTGGAAGCATATTGTTTAATTTCTAGTTTTAATTTCCACTTTCTGTGATTATGGAAACTTTCTGTATCTGAACTGTCAACTATAGTAATTGTTACCCATTTATGGCTACTGAACTCTTGATACATGACTGGTGCAACTGAAAAGCTGAATTTTTAATTTTCTTCTAAATTTTTAAAAATTAATTTAAATATAAATAGTTACATGTAGTTAATGGCTTCTGTATTTGTCAACATAGCTAGGGCTTTCAGCAATCTAATTTCTACACTGACATACTGATGAGTGTGTTTACTAGATTTAGAAAAAAAGAAGGCAAAAAACTAAGATGATTGGTGTTTTAAAATCTCTTGATCTGGGGGACAATGCCAAGTATACTGTGGAGGCCAGATACAATTCTAATTTTGGAGTTAGAATGGGAATTAAGAGATCCCTGGCTAAGCCTTGGCTACTCTCCTATGGAGTTGCTGATTTTGTGCTCAATAATGATATAGTAAAATAATATCCATTGTGTTAGACAGCTCTGGTTACATGATTTATAAACCTTAAGTATGATAATTTGATAAATGGAAGAATGAGAATTAAGTCTAGTATGACCTAAGAATACACTGACAAATACTTCAAAGCCTTCTTTCAATTTTTGTATGTATTTTTTCCCTACCTTTCAAATTCAGCTTTTAGAAGAGAAATCTTATTTCTCCTTGCTTCAGGTTGTAAATTTTCCTAGAGTAATATCTAGGAAAAAAAATGAGAGAGGAACAGGAAGGACAAAGAAGAAAGGTTGAATTCAGTAAATAACTGGGTTTGCAATGAGAAACTATGACATATGGGCTGCATATAAATTAGAATTCAATTATCTTATTGAGGAAAACATGATTACAATCCTCCTACCTTATAATTATCATTGTACTCTTCTTTATTATTGGTTAAATATTTCAGTGACTTATTATATCAGAGCTTCTGTAATGTTGAGTAAATAAATGATTTGCACTGATGTGGACCTTCAGTAGCTGAGAAAATATTATCTTTCACTGAATTGAAGGTGATTATAATTATTTCCAAGGAAAACTCATAAAATTATCACCTTCTTGAAAAGGAACTCTAGCAAGTCCTGAGTTTCAGAGAATAAAATCAGATCTTCCAGTTATAAAAATAAAAAGAAAAAAATCCTCAGGGGCCCTGTGAACAATACTTTCCAAAAATAAGGCTCTTGTCTTTTGGTAACACATCAAAATTTCACCATAGAGTTGGTAACAGCACAGAGAAAAGGATGAAATAACTTTAAGAATACTTTAGAGCTTGGGGATAAAAAGTCCTTTCAGGATAAAAGTCCTTTAGGATATTGTCACATTGGTAGAATACCAACATTACCGTTCCTTTATGAAATGTCACCGTCAGAGAGATTAACTTTAGAAGTATAGGATCACAGAAATGTTTCTATTGATGTTGGCTACTTTGTTGAACTCCAAAAATGTGTCAAGAGTAACAAATCTATCTGACGTGTCCAGTCAAGGATCTGTTTTAAGCAGAAACCATGGCTTGCAGGACATTGTTACATTTTAATTTTGTTTTCCAGCCACAAAAAGGAGTCTTTGTTTGCAGTCAGGATGAACACCTGTGTAATCCTTAAACGTTTACAGACATGTCTTTAAAAACTCTATGGTACAGTTAAGATTTAATCTATCAAAGTGGTATAAATAATGCAGACATAGCCTTGGGTGCCAATTCTTCCCACAGTAGATAGAAAAACATCACAGTAAGAACTTCTTTGCTGATTTTCCTATAGCTCAAACAACACTGCCAAGAAGGGCAGAGGAGAGCAGTGTAATTCTAGAGATATAGCCTTGACGTTACTAATAATGTGCTAAAGTCTAGAAATTGAAAATATGGTCTGCAAAGCTAAAATTATGCAGAAGAAATAAGATTCAGATGGTTTCATGCTCAAAACCTTGGATCTCATTTTGAAATTTTTATAATTGAAAAGAAGTGGTTTTAAGAATGGTCAAGTTGTTTTACACCTAAGTACTGACCTTTCATATTCTTTTCATGTAATCAGAGGGTATTTCAATGCTTATCCAAGCTATAAAAACCCTTCTGTTCTCATGAATGTGGAGATACAACCTAAATTTCAAACCAACCATTAATTAAATATGAAATCGGATGTGCAAAGCACCGTGTTGGCTACTATAATGGATAGTGAGAAGTGTAAAATGATTATGAGAGGTGAAGCCAGCTGGACTTCCTGGGTCCGGTGGGGACTTGGAGAACTTTTCTGTCTAGCTAGAGGATTGTAAATGCACTAATCAGCACTCTGGGTCTAGCTAAAGGATTGTAAACGCACCAATCAGCACTCTGTAAAAACGCACTCATCAGTGCTCTGGGTCTAGATAAAGGATTGTAAACGCACCAATCAGCGCTCTGTAAAAACGCACTAATCAGTGCTCTGTGTCTAGCTAAAGGTTTGTAAATGCACCAATCAGCGCTCTGTAAAAATGTGCCAATCAGCGCTCTGTGTCTAGCTAAAGGATTGTAAACGCACCAATCAGCGCTCTGTAAAAACTCACTAATCAGTGCTCTGTGTCTAGCTAAAGGTTTGTAAATGCACCAGTCAGCACTCTGTAAAAATGCATTAATCAGTGCTCTGTGTCTAGCTAAAGGTTTGTAAATGCACCAATCAGCGCTCTGTAAAAACGCACCAATCAGCGCTCTGTGTCTAGCTAAAGGATTGTAAACGCACCAATCAGCGCTCTGTAAAAACTCACTAATCAGTGCTCTGTGTCTAGCTAAAGGATTGCAAATGCACCAATCAGCACTCTGTGTCTAGCTAAAGCTTTGTAAAGGCACCAGTCAGCACTCTGTAAAATGGACCAATCAGCACTCTGTAAAATGGACCAATCAGCAGGAAGTGGGTGGGGCCAAATAAGGGAATAAAAGCTGGCCACCCGAGCCAGCAGCAGCAACCCGCTCCGGTCCCTTTCCACGCTGTGGAAGCTTTTCTCTTTCACTCTTCACAATAAATCTTGCTGCTGCTCACTGTTTGGGTCCTCACTACCTTTATGAGCTGTAACACTCACCATGAGGGTCTGTGGCTTCACTCCTGAAGTCAGCAAGAACACGAACCCACTGGAAGGAAGGAACTCCAGGCACATCTGAACACCTGGAAGGAACAAACTTGGGACACACCGTCTTTAAGAGCCATTAACACTCACCACGAGGGTCCGCGGCTTCATTCTTGAAGTCAGTGAGACCAAGAACCCACTGGAAGGAAGCAATTCTGGACACAATTAAACTTATGCTTTAGGTTTTAATCGTAAAGATGATTAATATCTAGGAAGAAAGATAAGGAGAAAGTATTTGAACAGTAAGATTCATGGCTGTAGATTTGAAAGGGAAAGAAAACAATTATTCTGGGTTGGGATGTTCTAGAAAAATCTCCTTGGTGAAAGAAAACGTGAGATTTGATAAAGACAAGCCTTGGTGCTTTCACAGTCATGTGTCTCATAATGACGTTTTGGTTAACAACAGACCACCTATATGACAGTGGTCTGTAGAATTCTAATACTGGGTTTCTACTGTGCTTTTTCTGTGTTGAGATACACAAATACTTATTGTGTTAAAATTGCCTGCAGTATTCAGTACAGCAACATGTTGTACAGGTTTGTAGCTTAGAAACAATAGGCTGCATCACATAGCCTAGGTGTGTAGTAGACTACACCATCTAGGTTTGTATAAGTGATGTTCATGTAATGATGACATTGCCTAACAATATGCCTCAGAACATATCCCCGTTGTTAAGTGATAGATTATTGTAGATGAGATGGCAGAGGCGTTCTTGACAGGAGCACTGATGCAGAGTTGGAGAAACTGAGCAACAGAAGATAAGCAATTTTAGCTAGAGGAATGGATTTATTAGAGCAAGAGAGAAATTTCTTTGGAGCTAGTCCCCCCTCCCCCAACCCTGCCCAAAAGAGTGTAGAAGGGCTGTGTAGTAAATTTAAGAAATTTAAAGGCCAGACGCAGTGACTCACGCCTGTAATCCCAGCACTTTAGGAGGCCGAGGCAGGCAGATCATGAGGTCAGGAGATTGAGATCATCTTGTCTAACATGGTGAAACCCCATCTCTATTAAAAATACAAACCATTAGCCAGGCATGGTGGTATGCATCTGTAGTCCCAGCTACTCAGGAGGCTGAGACAGGTGAATTGCTTGAATCCGGGAGGCACGGGTTGCAGTGAGCCAAGGTCGTGCCACTGCACTCCAGCCTGGGCAACAGAGTGAGACATTGTCTCTAAATAAATAAATTAATTAATTAATTAAATAAGTCTTTGAAATAATCACCTTTTTATGTAGAAGCTAACACAATGTAGTTGTTCAATAAATATTTATTGAATAAATGGAGAGATTATTACTGGATATTTATTATCAGTCTTATCGTAAAGGTCCATATGGAAACAAAAATAGGCTAATCTATAGCAGATACATTTAGAGTAGAATTAGATTCAAGATGAGGTGCTAAAAGAAAATGCAACTGCTCCTTCTGTGGCTACACATGCAAGAGATGGAAATAGGTAGCAGTCCAATTATCTTCTTATAGAATGAAAAACCCTAAGTTTTCTTGAACTTTCTCTTTTACCTAGTGCCTCCAAATTCCTGTTGCTTAGCACATGTTCTTCCCTTCTGAAGAAAACCTTCTTTCTTCTCTCTGGAGGACAGATATCTATGTTGCAGGTCACCTTCTGAAAAACCATCTCTTGATCCCTCTCAGGTAATGTTAATTACCTCTTTTGCACAAAGAAAGTAGGCGCTGCTCTTGTTATATTGTACTTTCCGAAGTGCAACTCATTCTTTCAAATGTTTATGTCCCATGCTTGAGTCTTTCTAAAAATTAATATCTCTATTCTTGGCACAATATATACTTGCTGAATATTTATTGAATTAAAAGCTTTCCAGTAACATAATGCCAATAGCATAGAGGAAACTTACAAAACAAGCTATCCCTAGAAAATGAAAATTTAAAAAATGGCCAAAGGATTACTGGCCCTTTAATAATGGTTCCTTAGTATCTGCACAGAATAAAGAGGGAAGTGACAATTACAGCTTTACTTGGGAATTCTAGATTCAGCCATTTACTAAAATACTTTCATTTTATACATCTGTATTTTATAATACGTAATATATAATGTAGATATATATCTATATTTCATATATCTATGTATACACATGCATATATGTTCATATGTATACATTATGTGTATATATGCATGTATGTGTATTATATGTATAGTATCAGTGATCTCTCTTTTTCTATACATATGCATTTTTAGTTGATGGGATATCTGTAAAAATGCTGTGCTTCTGCCAGCATGGCTCTCCAAACAGGTTCCATAGAAACAAATGAAATAATCAAAACAACTCCTGTTCCTCCTTCAGCCACACTATTAGTTACCTGTTGAGTAATTTATTTTGCTGAAGATTTTGGAATCCTAAGATTTAGAAATGAACAATAAATAGATAATCTATAAAACAAATCATACAATAAAGTTAATAATTTAAAAGAAGAAAAGTACCCAGAATATTTCTACTTAAAGGTAAGCTTTTCATATCTTAGGACATTTTACTTTGTTTTGTTTCACTCTGAAGATCCACAGCTAGCCTTCAAAAGCTTGTGGGCCCCATTGAAATCATATGCTACATTTTGCAATATGTACATTTTTCTTAGGAAAGGTTTCTGGCCTTTTTTTTTCTTTTGTAAAATTAAGCTTTCAAGATCTACACCCTTCAAAATATTCTATTTTGTCCATTTAATGTGTTAGACAGTAGGATAAATATTTGATAATGACAGTAAATATAGTAATACTTTACATATAGATAATAATTTCAAATTATTCACATCTTCATATCTTTTTGACAACTCTAAGTAGGATATTTTTAATATTCATTTTGATAATGAAGAAATTGAAATTCAGATATCAAGCATCTTGCATAAGTAAAGTGAGTTTTTACATGATAGACAACGAAACCATTTCTCCCATCTTCAAATCTGCAACTCATCTCAGTAGGCTTGTTCTTTGCCCCACCAGTCTTGTGCTCTTCAGGAATTTCTCTTCCTCCATCTGTTTTCCTATACACATGAGCATGATCAGTTCTTGAACAGCTTGTCCAAATGCTCCCTGTCCCACTTCCTACCATGGTTCCAGGTCTTCTGAGCGTAGAAGAAAAAACAGATCAACAGAATTGATATTTTGAGCTGGCAATCTGGAAGTCAGAATGGTCACACTTCATTGTTGGGTCACAGTGGTGGCACAGAGGAGTGCAAACATAATTATCAGAAAGAGCTTTGTACTGGAAATTTGGAGGCAGAGGTACAAGAAAAGGAGTGAACTTAGAATAAAGCAGGCAGGAGAAAGGCAAAGAGAGATATGTCAGCTGGTGTCATGGACCTAGGCTCAAATAGAAAAGATTCCTTTTCAGCACTAGAATTGTAAAACCTTACTAATGCTGGGAGAGCCTGTTCCCAGTAGCTTTGAGTGACTCTGTCTCTATCAGTAAGTACTCTTTAAATCATCCTCCCTAGACAAAAGAAATGTATCAAAGGAAGGAGTAAAGAAGTTGAGGCCAAAACCGTCCATCTGACCCAACTCCCTAGGGAAATCTAAAGCATCTTAACTCTGCAGTGCCACCTTTATACTGCATGGATTCTAGTCCATTGAATCTTTGCAAGCCAAAACCATCTTTATTATTTTTCTCACGCAAACCTGACATCCTTTATCAGAATGGGAACATGAGTGTTTCTTCCTTCCTCCTTCTTCATCCTCTTCCTGGAAGCTTTCACCTGCCAAAACTAACAAAAGCTTTTGCGATGTAATTTAAGCCTGAGAAGAGACAATACTGTGTTATGGTTCCTGAGGGCCTGAGATACATCTTTCATTCTTATTGTTTACATTAAGAAATTGAGGTCCAGAAATATCATATCACCTAATTGGAGGTAGGTGCCTTGGGCCTTTGGATCCCTGGCTCCTACCTACCCCCTCTGTACTGTGAAATGTTCAGTACATACATTGTCAATAATATTGCTTAACTGACTGACAGAAAAGGAAGTTAGTCACTGCTACTTATTCTTGGTATTAAGTTCAATATATGTATTCTATTTATCTAGAAACTTATTGACATATAAATTCAGAACCCCTTGGTACTTATTTTTCATATCAGTGCATGCATGCACCAGATTAATCAGGTCAATATTTATTCCTACTTCAGACCATTTAGTTTTCTATCTTACCAAGACAAGCATTGTGATTGGGCATATCCTAGGATATAAGAAATTTCCACAAATCTATAGATATTCCCCACCACTAAGGGAACAATACACTTGTAAACAAATGCTGTTTGTATCCATGAGGACATGCAAAGCACTACAATGTACCTCATCAGGGTATCTCAACACTCTTGCCTGCTTAGTCTCAGAGTCCTAGGCATTGGTGGTGAAGAAAGGGTGGAGACAGGAGAAAGAATGGACAATGTTAAGTGATACCTGAATTGACCTGTAAAGTCAGAGCAGATTTCAAAGAAAAATTGCAAAGCTAGTGAAGTTTTTCCTTGGAATTTTTTTTCATTTCCAGATGTCTATTTTAATCAATAAGAAAACTTCTTGTCTGCTGAACTACTGGGGTGCTGATCCCAAATGGGTTTCTGGCTGACCTAAACCTCACTTTCTCTAGCATATAGCATTGAGAAGAGAGCAAAGGTTTTGCAGTTTTCTCTTTGCTCTGCTAAGATAACCAGCACTGTTCCATTTGGGAACCGTTGGGAACAGCATTTGTCCAGCACTGGGAGAGATGGCCTTCCCAATCTCAATTTCTCAATGATAGACATGGAACATAATTTGTAACTCTAAGCCACTGAAATTTTGTATCTGTGTGTTACAAAATCCTGAGCATAAATTAGCCTTTCCTAACTAATACATTCCTCCCCACTTTTTCCCCTCCTAGTAAAAAATTAATGGACCTCTGTTTTTGGAACAGGAGATTAGAAAGTTACTCATTGTCTTGGTCAGCTCAGGACACTATAGCAAAATACCATATCCTGGGTGGTTTAAACAACAGACATTTATTTCTCACAGTTCTAGAGACTGGAAGCCCAAGATCAAGATGCCAGCATATCTGGTTCCCGGTGAGAGTCTTTTTCCTGGCTTGTAGACAGCTTCAGGGCTGAGGTGAAGATCTTGTGTTTCTTCATTTCCTTATAATGGCAGTAATCCCATCATGAGGGTCCCACTTTCAGGACCTAATCTAAACTCAATTACCTCCCAAGAGCCCTACTTCCAAATACTATCACATTGGGAGACAGAGCTTCTATATAGGAATTTTCTGGACACATTCAGTCCATAACACCCACATATTACAACTAGTAATACAGGCAGAATGAACAGTGGCATTCTAACACCAATTTAGTTGAAGGTAAAGCAGTGCATCCTATTAAAAGCAAACCTGGTGAAATGAGAGGGAAGAATGAGTGAGTGGTTCTTCCATTTAGAGGTGGCTGAGGGGCACAGTGCATAAGATAAATGATGTTATGTGACATTTCCTAGGTTGGCATTTCATCCCAATCTCTACTAGATGAGCAACCCTGAAAAATTTTCTTAACTTCCCTGAGCCTCAGTTTCCTCATCTGTTAAAAATATATATATCTTTCTCATATTGTTGTTATGAGGATTAAATGAGATAACATATATAAAATACCTAGCATAATGCTTGGAGATTAGCAATACATTTAATAAATAGAACAATTATTTTTATATTTTTATTCTAACAGTTTTTTCATCTCCTCTCAATTCCTGTCTGATTACAGCCATGCATGCTTCAGCAATGTAAAAATAATTATTTTCATTCATCTGAATGACTTACCAGTTTGCCTAATGATGTGTAGCACAATAGCTGTTATACATATCATTAAATATGTGTCTGATTAATTTTATCATAATTTTAATTGCAACATGAAATTCCTCTCATGCATACTCAGCCATCAAAGGCTGTTCTTCATGAAACATGGCTGGCTACTGTCAACCTGAAAGAATTACAGGGAACATTGATCACATATACTATATATCATAGACCTGAGAACAGCCTCACACAAAGGAAAGGAAACAAATTTAGAAGTCATGTACACCAAGAACTGAAAACTTTACCCAATCACTGTAATTTACTCAACCTTCTTCTAAGAGTTTTTCTCTGAAAAAATGTGGCTAGTGATACCCACCATGTAGGATCTTGTGAGGAATCGAGATATTTTATGTAAGGTGATCAACAAAGACCTTGGAACACAATAGACAGTTAATTATATTAGATATTACTACTTTCATACTTTTGGACTTTAACTTGGAAGGGACTTCCAGAAGCCCATAGTATTAACCACCTTTGCTTCAAAGGCAAGATGTTGTTACCTCCCTCACTCTCATTTTCTACAAACACAGGGTATAAGACACCAGCATGATTTGCCCAAGGTTAGGTAGCTTGCAAGTGAAGGAGGTAGAAGCTGAGCCAGCATTGGGTGCCCCACCTCTTCCTTTACTTCCTTCTTTCACTCAGCTCATGCCTGTGGTTGGCAAAACAACCCAAAGCACACATTCTTCTGGTGTTGAGTCAGTGGCATCCTGTGCCTTCCCAAAGAGAGGAAGCACATTTGAGTCAGGAGGAAATGGAATTGCCAAGTAGGAAAAGAAATCTGAGAACAGAGGACAGCTGACCTGTTCTGTGCTATAAATGTGGCAAAAAGCCACATTAAAATTGTTCTGTAGACTCAGTAATCTTGAGAAAATTAAAATCTGTCAGTATCTGAATCTACATTCCTCCTTCAGGAAGGAAACTAGAATGACTTCTTGTTAATAAGAACCTGTCTTCATAAGGCCTAAACCCCAAGTTTCTCAGGAGACCTGGCCCTCCCTTTGGCTGTCATCCCTGAATACTTTCTTTCTCATTTAGGTCTCCTTCACCTGAGTCTGACTCAGTGTACAGTTGGAGCAAGGAATCTGAGCTGTCCCAGATGCTGGCTGCACACTGTCATTGTAGTGGTGGCTGCTCATTCAAGGACCCCATCTAACATGTGCAGTCCCATCTCAGAATGGGTAGCTGCTTTCTCAGAAGGTTTAGTGCTGGTGCATAAACCTTGACTCAGAGCCCTATGAGGCTGATAGAAAAGTCAGACTTGACTACTCGATTTCTTTCCTTTCCATTATCATTGTAACCTAGTCTTCTCCCCGAAGCCATGGGGACAGTGTGTTATGGTGGTTTGAACCTTGGCATAGTATCTCACTGGGAGGTGAGTCACTTTTCTTCTCAGGTGTTCCAATGAAACGGTCATTGCAAGGATGAGATAAAAGACTATGGCTGAATAGACTAGATATACATTAGGTATGAGGAAAATGATACTGTGCCTTTATTTGCTGCAAAATGAAAGCTAAGTTTAGAGAAAGAGCTATAATAAATATAAATATTTCTGATAATTTCAAACTGATAGGGTTAAAGATAGAGGAGAGTGCTATTTCCTCATCATGTTGAATATCTCATTTTCTATAACTATTATTTAAAATTTATGATGAATTTATGAAAAATTTAAAATAGTTTATATGGAGAAGCAGTGTGCCTTTAGAGAGTAATATATATATATTATATTAGGTATTAATTCATTTCCATTTTAATTGAAATGACTTTTCATACATCAGGAAAACCTTTAATAAAGGAAGCAAAACTAGACGTTTGACATGACACTTTGTTGATGAATTCGGAGTATTGAAGCAATTTGAGGGTAAATATTTTTCTGGTTATGATAGAATCAAGTTATGATTTTTCTGGTTATGAACTTGTGGTTTGGAAGATTAAGAGCATTGTTTCCAGAGGAGTTGTTTTTCATCAGCTTGGGCAGTTTTGTTGGGTTCTTCAGTAAGGTCCTGGCAAAAGCCAGTCTCATGATTAAAGCTGAGAATCCCATGATGCTCCATGAATTTTTTAAACCTAAATATATTCATAATAATAAACACATTGTATCTCAATGTCCTTCATAACAATTTTGGAGAAGTGGGGAAGCAGTTCTTTTTTTTCTGCATTAAGTGTCAATGAAGGAGAAAATGGGCTTTTATGTAGGTTCTATAAGCTGGAAGTTCTGAAACATTTTCTAGGAGTCATATCATCTATACTACTAAGAGTTCAATATGTTATGTGTACAATTTGTTTATATCAATATACTCACTTATAACACCATTGATGCCACGAAGAGTTTGAAAAAGTAACACTGTGGAAATGTTGGTGTGAGCCAGTATTGCCTGTTTGTATGGCTTGACGATTTCAAGCCTACCTGGCACATAAGCCATATGGGGCTATTCCTGGAATGTGATTTCCATTTGGGCTCAGTCCTATGACTAACTGATAAGGGCTGCAGAAATGTATATGAGAGGAAATTTGTAGCTGTCATACCCTCATCTAGATAATCAAATTGAGGCACCTGTAGATGAATAGCTACAAGTTCTGTCTACCTTGCAAACTACTGAGGAAGATGAAATGTCAGTAAGTGGACCCATACAGTTCAAACCTGTGTTGTTCAAGGGTCAACTGTATAGTACTTGCAGTTTTCTGGAAAGTGTGTTAAGTTTCATGTTGAAAAAGTATGGTTGCTGCATAACCATTCAGGTACAATTCTTACCATGTTCTCTTGTTTCTTTAAATTAAATAAAAACTTTCACAAACTCCTTCCCTTATCTCATAGCCCAATTTTCAGGAAGTCTAGAATTGTGCTCTTGTCTCATTTGCCCTCATTTTACCAATGAGGAGACCATTTCATAGCATGAGAGGGATAACTGCTGAGTTAGCTTAGCAAAAATTAAGCCCATAAGAGAAAGCCCTTGGGAACACTGACAGGATTGTTACTTAGTCCTTCTTTTCTTGGGTCATTATGAACTTGAAAAGGAAATCTATGTTCCATCTCTCTTGTTTGTGTTCTTAAGAGTGAAGCAAGGAGATTTAATAATTAAAAAAAAAAATGCCGGAACAGGGCATACCTACTGTATGTCAGGCACTGAACTTGTTGTTAAGGATACAGCTGTGAAAAAGAGAAACATAATTTACATTCTCAAATGCCACTGTGAAAAGATAAGCGAACAAATAAGTGTTGAATACGTTGGGGACTAGTTCTTCCATGGCAAAATTACTACTGTAGGAACTTATAGCAAAACAGCTAAAGTACAGTAAGGTTATCTTTTATAAAATTAACCCAAAATAACTATAGAATTTTGGAGTTGTAGGCCGGGCGCCGTGGCTCAAGCCTGTAATCCAAGCACTTTGGGAGGCCGAGGCAGGCGGATCACCTGAGGTCAGGAGTTCGACACCAGCCTGGCCAACATGATGAAACCCCGACTCCACTAAAAATACAAAAGTTAGCCGAGCATGGTGGTGCACACTGTAATCCCAGCTACTCGGGGAGGCTGAGGCAGGAGAATCACTTGAACCTGGGAGGCAGAGGTTTTAATGAGCCAAGATCATGCCATTGTACTCTAGCCTGTGCAATAAGAGTGAGACTCCATCTCAAAAAGAAAAAGAAGAAGAAGAAGAAGAAATTTGGAGTTGTAGACACCCTTTGTGAGAAGCTTTGGACAGATATAGAATCTCCAGCCTGTTTAGGAAAAGAAGGGACATCAGTTTCCTACTACTTAACAAATGACTACAAACTTAATGGTTTCAAACATATTATCTTTGAGCTCTACAAGTTAGGAGTCTTATAGGAATAAAAGTATCAGCAGAGCTATGTTCCCTCTGGAAGGTCTGGAGAGATTCTGTCCTTGCCTTTTCCAGCTTCTAGAGCAAGCTTGTCCAACCCACAGGGCACACGTGGTGCAGGATGGCTTTGAATGCAGCCCAACACAAATGTGTAAACTTTCTTAAAACATTGTGAGTTTTTTTTTGCGATTTTTTTTTTAAAGCTCTTCAGCTATCATTAGTGTTAGTATATTTTATGTGCGGGCCAAAACAATCCTTCTTCTAATATGGTCCAGGGAAGCCAAAAAATTGGACACCCCTGTTCTAAAGGCTTCTGACCATCCTTGGCTCATGGCCACGTCACTCAACTTCTGCACATCTTCTTTGCCTCTAACTCTCTTGCATCCTTCTTTCACCTGTAAGGACCTGTATGATTACAATGAGCCTGCCTACATAATCCAGGATACTCATCTCAGCATTCTTAACCACATCTGTAAAGTAATTCTTTGCCATGTAAAGTAATAACGACTCATAAATTCTGGGGATTAGGAGGTAAATATCTTTAGGGAGGGAATTCTTTCACCTAGCACAGAACATAGAGAATTAAAAATGTTTCAATTTAACGTCTGTTGGGGGTGGAATGTTTCTGTAGCCCCCAAATTAATATGTTGAAATCCTAACCCTCAATATAATGGTGTTAAAAGGTGGGGTTTTTAGGAGGTAATTAGGTCCTGAGGGGAGAGCCCTTATGAATGGGTTCAGCACCCTTATAAAGGGGTTCACAGAGAACTCTCTCATCCTCTTCTCACCATGTGAAGATAAATGGGAAGACAGCCACCTGCAGCTCAAAAGAGAGCCCTCACTGCAACCCATCCATGCTGGTGCTCTGGTCTTGCACTTTCAGCCTCTAGAGCTGTGAAAAATAAATTTCTGTTTTTTATTAGCTACCCAGTCTATGGTGCTTTGTTATAACATCTCAATCTAAGACAATAATTAATTCAGGTCTTAATTATTTGAAATAGATAAATATAGATGGAGAGACATTTTAGGTTGAGTTGTGAGGAAATTATCTTCAAACTCATTACTGTCAGTTTTGCATCAGGCTCTTTTACAGTCTGCATCTGAAACACAGATGCTTTCTGGATCTTTAATGTTTAGACCTTATTTTTCTTACAGAATAATCATGAGTCCTAGTGATTGCCCTTCAGATACCTTCAAAGGGCAGTTTAAACTAACTATAAATTGGAACCACTCTTCTTTTGGAATAAATCAATAAAAATAGTGGGATCTCCTAATAATAGGTCACTAATTGCTGAAAGAATAGACCAAAAAATATTTAATATATTTCAGCCCTGTGCCAGTTATGAGAGCAAGTAAAAAGAGTATATACTCCAAAGCTATTGGCCAAAACATGATAAAGAAAATAAATGTTTACATGGGTCTTCCAAATTAAAAGCTAATGTAAAGGTTGGATATTAGATTTTATACTGTACATTATATTGTACATACCAGAGAAACAGAATCAATAGGTGATATATATTAGGGATACATATATACACATATATACATACACAGATATATATATATATATTTATATATATATATATATGAGATTTAGAGAGAGACTTATTTTAAGGAATTGGCTTATTCTAAGGAGTTGGGGAGGCTGACAAATCTGAAATTCTTTGGCCAGGCTAGCAGGCTGAAAATTCAAATAAGAGTGAGGTTGCAATCTTGAATCCAAAATCAGCAGGGCAGGCCAGCAGACTTGAAATTCAGGTAGGATTCCCATGTTGCAGTCTTGTGGCAGAAATCCTTCTTTGAGAAACCTCAGTCTTTGCTCTTATGGCCTTCAACTGATTGGATGAGGCCCACTCAAATTATGGAGGATAATTTGCCTTACTTAAAGTTAACTGACTGTAAATGTTAACTTACATCCACAAATACCTTCACTGTAATACCTAGACTAGTGTTTAACCAAATAACTGAGCAGCATAGAACTGAGGCATGCTGATACATAAAATTACCATCACAATGCCTAAGGCTGAGAGCAGGATTCTTATTTCTTTGGTTGCGGCAGTGGGGATTTTTTTGAGCAGAATAGTCTTGAGAATTAGCAGTAATTCTTACTACTACCACTTACATTATACAGGCTGGCATTTAAATAAAATAAAAGAAGACAAAGATTTTTTAGAACTGAAAATTGGGGAAATATGAGATTTTGTTACTTATCATTGTACATAATTTCTTAGTAATGATTACTACTAGAACTACTTTATTGCACAGCCATCAGTTCATGTAGAAGGACATGGGCATAAATCCCTGTGTTGATTAATTATTTTGGGAGCCTGGAATCACCTTGAAGTAATCAGCCAGATTACTTTAGAATATAATATATGACACTAATTTTATGATACTGTGACAACTATGGAGAAACCAGCTGATTTGAAAATGGACCACCCATCACATTGATAAACAGAAACTGCCCAAATGCAGAGGAAATGTTGACTTAGAGAAATTTACACATATTGGTGTTAATAAAAAAGTTCCTTAATATTAAATATAACCAGATAATTTTTAAAAACTTGAAAGGATTAGGAGCTTAAATAAGTAAAGCTGAGGTTAATGCAGAGAGATGTTTTACTAGTTGCCTTTTGAACTACATTTTTAACTGAAAGAAAAAATAAAGACTTTTAAAAGTTACCAACATAATTATTTTAAAGATAACAACTGATGCTCATCTTTGTACCTGTTCAGGTACTATCTACTGGCATCACGCAGGAATGCTGGGCCACAGAATCAGGATTTCTATGTAGAACCATATGCACATATATATCTTATACAAGAGGATATTGGTGATAGAAAACATTTGATTTCAAGGTAATTGAGCCTGACTTTGTATTCTGTATGGGTGTATGTGTGACAGAGAGAGAGATTTGTCTTAAGGAATTGTCTCACGTGCCTGGAGGTCTGGTAAATTCCAAATCTTCAGAGTAGACTGGCAGCCTGGAGATCCAGGGAGCAGTTGACTTTTGAGTTTAAAAGTAGTCTGCTGTCAGGGCAGTCTGCATTCTCATAAGGCCTCCAACTGATTGGAAGAGGCCCATTTACTTTATGGAGGGCAGTCTGCTCCATTCAAAGGCCACAGAGTTAAATGTTAATCTCATCCAAAAAAACACCCTCACACAAACATCTAGAAGAATGTTTGACCAAATATCTGAGAAATGTCTCCAGCCAAACTAACACATAAAATTAACCATTACAGATTCTTAACTGATTTAAGCTATGAGTTGGAATCACATGTGTAATGGGAATACAAGTAAGAATAGAAGAAATGAGTGGATAATATGAAGTTCTTCTAGATTGGATAGTCATGTTTTATTTCCCAAGATCTCTTTAGACCTCATAAATGCAAGTACAACTCTAATATTAACTGTAATAAAAATGACTATATAAAGAGAACATAATGGTGGAGTAGCAAGAAAAGGATGTCAGCTCAGGAGGAGACAAAAGGTGAGTCTTTTTAGCAAGTAAAACAGCCCTATTCATTTCCTCCCTTATGGGTGCCTCCTGTCCCTCCTCTGCACCACTGAGTGCAGCTGCTCAGTAGCATGCAATGCTCAGCTCTCAACTTCTCTGCATGCCCCTTGTGCTCTTGACAGCAAAAGGGAAGGCTTTTGGAGAGATATTGCCAGCAAGATGCATTTCTAGGTTGGGAGTAGCTCACTACAGCAGAGGCAGTGCTGAGCTCACCATCTGCAACGCCTACCTGTATTCCAGTCAGATTTGTCCACCGAGTCTTCCTCACTCCCCACTGTGCCATCAAGCTGGCTGCGGTAAGAGATAAAGATACTTGTGTTTTTTCTACCACTGACCTATAATCAAGAACCGTAACAATGAAGCATACTAATTCTAATCAGCAAAGGCCACTTATTTACTCATTCGCCTTTTGCCTTTGTGATGTTCAACATGCATCTCCAATCAGTCAGAGAGATGGAATGTGGATTTGATTAGGAAGGACTCCAGGCTCCTATGCATTCTGAACAGAGGCACCATACCCCACTCCTAAGCTGTTCTATGACTATTACAACTCTAAACCTCTACAGAATGCTCCTACCACCAGCCAGTCCTAGTACCCACAGCGTATCCAGATGAAAGCAAAAATAAAAAAAACTTTCAGATTATTCTTAATTACCTTCCAAAATTCAAGGAAGATTTCCATAAAGAGAAATGAAGCCATTGATTCTATCAATTTATATCTGATGCATCTTGGAAAAGGTGGAACTAGATGTCATATGAAAGCCAATGGCATTGAAGTCCTTTATAGACCTTTTTTTTTCTCATCTGAAAAGATGATTTAGTTACATTTGAACCGGAGGATGAATTAAATGTTTTAAAATAATTTCTAGGTATAGTCCTTTAAAATTCTCTCATAAGGAACTTAGGGATAAACAAACAAAAAAAAATACACACAATAAACATGCCTTCTATACTATTCAAAATTAATTAACCAACTAAAGTTCTCAATAAAAAGTAGTTAATTTAACTATCAGATTCTTTCTTAACTAATATGGCAAAGCAGTCTTGTTTAATGTGCTTACATTTATTCTTCTATTCCCTAGGCCAATAGTGTTTTTAATCTCCCTTTTATCTTGCCAAAATCTATTAATGAGTATATGTAAGTACGCAAACATTAGGTTAGGAAAAATATTAACACATATAGTAGCTATTCACAATTATCCAGCCATAGCTTAGCCTTCTTTCCACCATTTGTATACTAAATGGCTCCTTTTATTAACTTACAGATTTTTTTCAAAGTAAGCATTAGAATTTTTTCCCAACAGGCTTTGTGTTGCTACAGGGTTTTCATTCACAAATAGTATTTGTGGGTTTGTGTGTGTGTAATGTTACTAATTTGCAGGTGGACATTGCAGTTGAATCCCTGGGGACGCCGACTCTGAAACAATGGTTGGCTGGTTTTAGCTAAATATATCCAAATTTATCAAAATCTTAATTTTGTGTTATGTATAGGTCTTTGAAAATATTTCCCTAGATTTAATAACAAGTTTATAGTTTCTTCTAAAATTGTAGAGTTTTTCACAAAAATTTAAGTGTTTAAACCATCTGGAATTAATTAAAAGGTTTATCATGTCCTATTGTTCTACTTGAGTAGTCAATTTCTGAATATTGAATGTAGTTTTCAAATATTTAATATTATACATATACGTAACTTATTTCAAATTGTGAAAATTCAATATTTATCAGTGATCAGTTTGTTGCCACTCAGCCCCTAAATCATACTTGAAAATCTCCTCTGTTATAATGCACTGGAATCTTCAACATTTCTTCTTTTTCTTAAAATTTATTTATTATTTTTTTTTCCGTGAGTTATTGAGGTACAGGTAGTACTTGGTTACATGAGTAAGTTCTTTAGTGGTGATTTGTAGATTTTGGTGCACCCATCACCCTAGCAGTATAGGCTGCACCATATTGTAGTCTTTTATCCCTTGCCTGCCTCCCACTCTTCCCCCAAGTCCCAAAAGTCCATTGTATCATTCTTATACCTTTGCATCCTCATAGCTTAGCTCCCACATATCATATCAGTGAGAGCATATGATGTTTGGTTTTCCATTCCTGAGTTACTTCACTTAGAATAATAGTCTCCAATCTCATCCAGGTAACTGCAAATGCTGTTAATTCATTCCTTTTTATGGCTGCATAGTATTCCGTCATATATATATATATATATATATATATATATATATATATATACACACACACACACAATATATATATATACACACACACACACTATATATATATACACACACACAATATACACACACACACACACACACACACACACACACACACCACAGTTTCTTTATCCACGCATTGATTGATGGGCATTTGGGTTGGTTCCACAATTTTGCTATGGCGAATTGTGCCACTATAAACATGCATGTGCAAGTATCTTTTTTAAATAATGACTTCTTTTCCTCTTGGTAGATACCCAGTAGTGGCATTGCTGGATCAAATGGTAGTTCTACTTTTAGTTCTTTTTTTTTTTTATTTTTTATTATACTTTCAGTTTTAGGGTACATGTGCACAACGTGCAGGTTTGTTACATACGTATACATGTGCCATGTTGGTGTGCTGCACCCATTAACTCGTCATTTAACATTAGGTGTATCTCCTAATGCTATCCCTCCCCCCTCCCCCTACCCCACAACAGGCCCCGGTGTGTGATGTTCCCCTTCCTGTGTCCATGTGTTCTCATTGTTCAATTCCCACCTATGAGTGAGAACATGTGGTGTTTGGTCCTTGCGATAGTTTGCTGAGAATGATGGTTTCCTGCTTCATCCATGTCCCTACAAATGACATGAACTCATCATTTTTTATGGCTGCATAGTATTCCATGGTGTATATGAGCCACATTTCCTTTTTTTTCATTTATTTTTATTTATTTATTTTTTATTTTATTATTATTATTATTATACTTTAAGTTTTAGGGTACATGTGCACAAAATGCAGGTTAGTTACATATGTATACATGTGCCATGCTGGTGTGCTGCACCCATTAACTCGTCATTTAGCATTAGGTATATCTCCTAATGCTATCCCTCCCCCCTCCCCCCACCCCACAACAGTCCCCAGAGTGTGATGTTCCCCTTCCTGTGTCCATGTGTTCTCACTGTTCAATTCCCATCTATGAGTGAGAACATGCAGTGTTTGGTTTTTTGTCCTTGTGACAGTTTACTGAGAATGATGATTTCCAATTTCATCCATGTCCCTACAAAGGACATGAACTCATCATTTTTTATGGCTGCATAGTATTCCATGGTGTATATGTGCCACATTTTCTTAATCCAGTCTATCATTGTTGCACATTTGGGTTTGTTCCAAGTCTTTGCTATTGTGAATAATGCCGCAATAAACATACATGTGCATGTGTCTTTATAGCAGCATGATTTATAATCCTTTGGGTATATACCCAGTAATGGCATGGCTGGGTCAAATGGTATTTCTAGTTCTAGATCCTTGAGGAATCGCCACACTGACTTCCACAAGGGTTGAACTAGTTTACAGTCCCACCAACAGTGTAAAAGTGTTCCTATTTCTCCACATCCTCTCCAGCACCTGTTGTTTCCTGACTTTTTAATGATTGCCATTCTAACTGGTGTGAGATGGTATCTCATTGTGGTTTTGATTTGCATTTCTCTGATGGCCAGTGATGATGAGCATTTTTTCATGTGTCTTTTGGCTACATAAATGTCTTCTTTTGAGAAGTGTCTGTTCATATCCTTCGCCCACTTTTTGATGGGGTTGTTTGTTTTTTTCTTGTAAATTTGTTTGAGTTCATTGTAGATTCTGGATATTAGCCGTTTGTCAGATGAGCAGGTTGCGAAAATTTTCTCCCATTTTGTAGGTTGCCTGTTCACTCTGAGGGTAGTTTATTTTGCTGTGCAGAAGCTCTTTAGTTTAATTAGATCCCATTTGTCAATTTTGGCTTTTGTTGCCATTGCTTTTGGTGTTTCAGACATGGAGTCGTTGCCCATGCCTATGTCCTGAATGGTAATGCCTCAGTTTTCTTCTAGAGTTTTTATGGTTTTGGGTCTAATGTTGAAGTCTTTAATCCATCTTGAATTAATTTTTGTATAAGGCGTAAGGAAGGGATCCAGTTTCAGCTTTCTACATATGGCTAGCCAGTTTTCCCAGCACCATTTATTAAATAGGGAATCCTTTCCCCATTGCTTGTTTTTCTCAGGTTTGTCAAAGATCGGATAGCTGTAGATATGCGGCGTTATTTCTGAGGGTTCTGTTCTGTTCCATTGATCTATATATCTGTTTTGGTACCAGTACCATGCTGTTTTTGTTACTTTAGCCTTGTAGTATAGTTTGAAGTCAGGTAGCGTGATGCCTCCAGCTTTGTTCTTTTGGCTTAGGATTGACTTGGCGATGTGGGCTCTTTTTTGATTCCATATGAACTTTAAAGTAGTTTTTTCCAGTTCTGTGAAGAAAGTCATTGGTAGCTTGATGGGGATGGCATTGAATCTATAAATTACCTTGGGCAGTATGGCCATTTTCACGATATTGATTCTTCCTACCCATGAGCATGGAAAGTTCTTCCATTTGTTTGTATCCTCTTTTATTTCATTGAGCAATGGTTTGTAGTTCTTGAAGAGGTCCTTCACTTCCCTTGTAAGTTGGATTCCTAAGTATTTTATTCTCTTTGAAGCAATTGTGAATAGGAGTTCACTCATGATTTCAGTCTCTGTTTGTCTGTTATTGGTGTATAAGAATGCTTGTGATTTTTGTACATTGATTTTGTATCCTGAGACTTTGCTGAAGTTGCTTATCAGCTTAAGGAGATTTTGGGCTGAGACAGTGGTGTTTTCTAGATATACAGTCATGTCATCTGCAAACAGGGACAATTTGACTTCCTCTTTTCCTAATTGAATACCCTTTATTTCCTTCTCCTGCCTAATTGCCCTGGCCAGAACTTCCAACACTATGTTGAACAGGAGTGGTGAGAGAGGGCATCCCTGTCTTGTGCCAGTTTTCAAAGGGAATGCTTCCAGTTTTTGCCCATTCAGTATGATATTGGCTGTGGGTTTGTCATAGATAGCTCTTGTTATTTTGAGATACATCCCATCAATACCTAATTTATTGAGAGTTTTTAGCATGAAGGGGTGTTGAATTTTGTCAAAGGCCTTTTCTGCATCTATTGAGATAATCATGTGGTTTTTGTTGTTGGTTCTGCTCAAACTAGAACTCAGGATTAAGAAACTTACTTTTAGTTCTTTAAGGAATCTCTACACTGTTCTCCATAGTGGCTATACTAGTTTACATGCCCACCAGCAATGTAGTGGTGTTCCCTGTTCACCTCACCCATGCCAATATCTACTGTTTTTTTTAATTTTTTTGATTATGGCCATTCTTGCAGGAGTAGGGTGGTATCGCATTGTGGTTTTGATTTGCTTTTACCTGATAATTAGTGATGTTGAGCATTTCTTCATATGTTTGTTGGCCATTTGTATATCTTCTTTTGAGAATTATCTATTCATGTACTTAGCCCACTTTTTGATGGGATTGTTTTTTTCTTACTGATTTGTTTGACTTCATTGTAGTTTCTGGATATTAGTGCTTTGTCAGATGCATAGATTGTGAAGACTTTCTCCCACTCTGTGCTGTGTATTGTCTGTTTACTCTGCTGACTGTTCATTTTGCAAAAGCGCTTTAGTTTAATTAAGTCCCAGCCATTTATCTTTGTTTTTATTGCATTTGCTTTTGGGTTCTTGGTCACGAAATCTTTGCCAAAGCCAATTTCTAGAAGGGTTTCTGCAATGTTATCTTCTAGAATTTTTATAGTTTCAGGTCTTAGGTTTAAGTCCTTAATCCTTCTTGAGTTGATTTTTATGTAACGTGAGAGATGAGGATCCAGTTTCATTCTCTTAGATGTGTCTGGCCAATTATCCCAAGACACTTTGTTGAAAAGGGTGTCCTTTTCCCACTTTCTATTTTTGTTTGCTTTGTTAAAGATCAGTTGATTGTAAGTATTTGGGTTTATTTCTGAGTTCTCTATTCTGTTCCATTGGTCTGTATGCCTATTTCTATTCCAGTCAGTACCATGCTGTTTTGGTGACTATGGCTTTGTAGTATAGTTTGAAATCAGGTAGTCTGAAGCCTCCAAATTTGTTCTTTTTGCTTAGTCTTGCTTTGGCTATGTGGGCTGTTTTTTGGTTCCATATGAATTTGAGAATTGTTTTTTCTAATTCTGTGAAGAATGATGGCAGTATTTTGATGGGGATTGTGTTGAATTTCTTTCTAATGGGCACTGTGTTAAGCTTTGTTAGGAGAGGGTGTCTGAGGAACATTCCAGTAAGATGGGGACTTCTCTTCTGGGTTCTAGTGTGTTTCCGTCTGCCACTTCTTGCTCCTGCTGTGTGGTTGTTCAGTAATGTGGGTCACCCAGAGTGCTCAGGCTCTCAGCAACTGCTCAGCTCTGGCTTGGGCCCAGTGGCCATCTTTCCAGAACCATTTAGATGGAGGTAATGCATATGCCAGGCCTGTTCTGGCCCTGGTGACCCAGAGGCTTCTTTGACATGGGGAGGCTGCAGCCACACCTTTCAGCTCCAGCCTTTTGGGAGAAGAACTCACATTCCTTGTTTGCCCTTCCTTGGATACCCTTCCTCAGCTCCAGGGTACTCTGTAGGGATTGTTTTACATTTTTATAGTCATTCTTCTATCAAAACAATAAGTATATCAAATTTCCCAGGTTTCAATTTTTGTGTATTTTCTGGTTCCTAATTGAATCCAGCCTAATGCAAACAGCACTCGGTTTCCAATGGATCTGTAATGCTATTGCTGTCATATATTCACTGTTACGGTTGTGGGGTGGGTGGTTGCTAACTTCCCTTTTTGTATTTTTTTTTCCCAGTGTGAAGTCTTAATTATTCAATTGCTTCTCAGTGCCATTTTTAAACCATTTAGTTACTAAAAAAGTCAAATTTACTGTTTATATATATAAGCTATATATATTTAATATATATATAGAAATATATGTACTAAAAAATTCAATTAAATTTACTGTTTATATATAAACTATGTATCTAATAAACTAAAGAGTAAACATAAACATTTAATTAAATCTAAAATGTGACATATTTAATTATATTTAATTTAAAATATACACATATATTTTGATTATCTATATACAGAGGCTTAATATGATATCCATTGTGTTTTCCTTTTATTATTATTCTTTGAACTCATCTTGATTTCTACTTGCCCATTATTCTTCATGTTAATTTTAGAATCAACTTTTCAAATTCTTCAAAAAATTTTCTGTGGCTGATCAATTGGTATTTAACTGAATTTAAATTCATTTAGGGAGAATGACCAGATTTACAATACTGACTCTTCCCATTCATGAACATAGTATTTTTCTCCAGACACTTATTTTGTTTATCCAGGTCTTGTTTGTCTTTTAATTTAAAAATTATTATTTTTCTCCAAAAACTTACTTTGTTTAATCTATTTTTAGGTAATTATACATTTTTTATATTCTAATGAACAGTTACCTTTTAATAATATATTTCCTGATGAATAAGAAAAGTTTTCATGTGTTTATATGTATCTTGTACCTAGGAAACTCACTGAATTCTCTCATTAGATCTAAATTTTGTTTGGAGATTCTTTTGAATTTTCTAAGTACACCTTCATATTATCTGCTAATAGTGGCAATTTTCCCTTACTGTTTTCATTTTTTTAATTTCTCAATCTTTTTTAACTTGGTTACTTAATGTAGTCAATACAATGTTTAATAGAAGTGGCAATAAGCATGCTTTCTCTGTTCCTGATTTAAAAGGAATAGATCTAAAATTTTACCACAGTATACTATTTACTAGAAGTTTTGGTCATATATCTAGGGAAACTCACTAGTATTACTAGTTTGCTATCAATTTTGAAACAAAATTAAGAGTTGAATTTTATAAAATGCTTTTCTCTGTGGAGATAATTATATGATCATTAAAGCAGAAGATTAAATTAATAGATTTTCTAAAATTAAAACCTCCTTTATTACTGACTATACTCAATCATAAAAGATGTTTCATGATTTGATTCCTTTGATTCTTTTAATTAGTGCTTTTGGATATGGTCTTATAAGTTTAATTACCCAATAACTTTGCTTTCTGATTCTGTCATTGTCCAGTTTTAATACAAAAATGTTTGTAGTATTATAAAATGAGTTGTAATTTTATATTTTTCTCCATAATTTAAAACAAGTTATATAAGAAAAAATATTTATTAATTGAGGGTGCTTTTTCATGAGCATGGATTCAGGACCATGGGAATGAAAATCAACTATAGGTTTCTTGAAACCACTGAGATTATAATTTGTTATCACAGCTTGGCCTAGTCTATTCTTACTGATTTTATAGCCAAATTCCAATTATCTTCTATTGTTTTTAATTTGAGACTCTGTCCTTCAATTAATGGTTTGAATATAATAAAATTTGCTATGGTTTTTGTTATACTTGGTCTTACTTATTCAATATTGGGCTTTCTTCATACAATATGTTTTTCTTGCCTGTTGTTTCCACCTCTTTCCTTCTATTGAATTGTTAATGATTAATTTATTTCACTTTTTCCACAGTTTTCTTGTTTGGAGCTTATTCAATTTTCATTATATTAGTAGTTGGCCTTAAAATTTTAACATGCCCAATTGTCTTAATAATGTCTACATTTGACCAGTTTATCCCCACTTAGTCTAAAAAATTCAACAGAACTTAAATTTTTACTGCAATTGATTACTCTCAAATTGTCTCAAATTTTAGTTGTAATTTTAATTCCCCTCTAAATTGGTAATTGTGATTTAAAAAAGTATTTAGACAATTTACCTAAAAGTTTTATTTTATCAAAAAGACAGCCTATTTAAATACCTAAGTTCATAAATTCTTCTAAAATTCTAAACAATTTATCTAGAATTTTATAAGCAATTTCTTTCCTTATTCCTTCTTGTAGGTTTGTTTTTGATTTATTTTTTATCAAGAACGTCTATTAATTGACCTTTCAATCAGAATCCGAGTGGTAAATTATCTGTCTCTCTTAAACGCCTTCATTTGTATTAATATTTGAAACTGTTTCACTGGAACTTTAGAATTTTAGGCTGTTATTTTTATCTCAGCTTTTTGAAGATATTATTTTATTGTCTTCTTACATTTTTGCCAAGAAGTAAACTGTTAACAATTTTGATTCCTTTGTAAATAACCAAGTCTTTTTACTCTTTAAAAATTTATCATTTGTAAAACTTTTCTCTTTTTTTTAGATCCTGCATTTTCTCCATAATAAATGCAGGTTTGGATCTATATTTATTTATTGAGTTCATATTTATTTTGCTTTTTTAATCCAAGAATTTATGCCTTTCACTAATTCTGGAAAAATTTCACCTATTATTTCTTTGATTTTTTTTCTATCCCCAATTAACTCTTTTCTCTTTTATCAACCATTGTTGAACTTGAGTCAGATCCTCTCATTTTAGCCTAGGTGGTTGTTCCGTTGTGTTGTCTACATTCATGTCTCTCTTTTGCTTCCTCAATAATGTAGCCATACCCAGCTTCCAGCTTATATGTTCCTTCTGAGTCCAGCTTTATTTGATGTTAAATTGTTAAAAAAACTTAGTGGTATTAATAATCATATCTCTAATGCCTTTAAGTGTATTTGCTATTCTTTTTCTTGGTGTCTTTTAGCTTGTAGGATTCTATTCCTTCTTTTGCACCTTAAATAATTATTTAAAAACCTATTTTTCACAGACTTTAGATTGCTTTATTTCACAAGTTTTTTTTGTTACAAGTTCTTCTGTTTGTTGTATCTCCTCTCTTCATCATGGAAATGTTTTTTAGGAGTTTCTTTAATTTTTGTTGTTCTCTTTTCTCTGCATGTGTTCTATGAGTGCGAGATTATGAAAATGGGATTTCAGAGTAATTTTGGTTTACAACTGCTGGTGCCTTCAGAGGCTTAATTGGTCTGGTATCAGTCCTTATGTAAATTTTTTGAGATCTCTGCACCATTAGTACAGTGTAAATTTGAAATGTATATATGCAGAGGACAGTCTTGGGATTTCAGTTTCTACAAAGAGACTTTAAAAGAAATACAGAATCCTAGTCAGAGACAGAAACATAATTGTTTCTTGGGACTTTTCTGGGCCTGAGGGTACAACTTCTCTAAGTCAATTTTCACCAAGTAGGAAGATTTCCCAGGGTTCAAATATCATTCAGGGATTCCAGTTCCAACCGTGAACTTGTCCTCTGCCCCTGCCTGTGAAATACTATCCTGATCTTGACATGTTTGGCTCATTTTAGATCTCATATTTCCCTCATCTCTCATTTTAGATCTCATTCTGAAGTGTTGCTTAAGGTATTTTATTCTTGTGACTTCAAGTTCCTGAGACTTGGTCATTTTCGTCTGTCTTTCGAGGTTGGCTAAGTATTTTCTTTACTTTTGTTTAATTGTCATATCTTAGCATTTGTAAGTGTTTGGAATGAGGTGGAAGTCTGCATCATTTCAGTCCACCATGTTTTGAACTTGAATTCAGTCATTTTTAAATATGTGCTTTCTTATTTTAATTTTTTGCATAATTATATTTACATAGACTGTGAATTTTTACTGCCTATTTTCTATTATTAAGGTTCTTGCCAAATATGAAATAAATATCTTTCTGAAGTATTTGTATTATCTTAGGATTCTTGCATCATTGTCTAAATAATGTAGAGTTGTTGTTTTATCACTAGCGTTTAGTATTGGGTAATATATTGATTTATTTTTGCTAAATTGAGAGGTAATCTAGAACCCAGATTTCCTATACCTATATCTATATATATTATAGTGGCAGTTTGTTAATAAACTAATTAATTGTATAATGTTTGAATTGTATTGGAAAATCAAAAGAATAGCATTTAAAAAGGTTTTGGTGTCAAAAAAAAGAGGTCAGATACTTAGAATATTTTAGAAGCAGTGTTTAAATGAAGGTATCATAGCTCAGAGTCTGACTTCATGGCTTATAAACCCCCTCTACCTTTTGATGTTGTAGTGTTGATCTAATTTAGGTCCTGACTCTTGCAGTCACAGCTCACAGGGGCTGAAATAGAAATTCAAAACATTAGATTGTCAACTCCCAATGAGAGATGTGTCAGGCAGAATAAATGAATTCTCATGTTAGCCTGATGATTACATTTTCTCTGTATAGATGAATATATAAACATAAAAATGATTATATAGTTGTTAGGTTATTTTGGAATCAGAACAAGAAGGGGTGTTAACAACTTTTTGAATATTTAATATCATCAGGGCTCAAAACTTGATATGTGAATTCCTTTCATAGAAATGTATTCACTCAATGGACCTATACTCACATTCATCTGACACTAGATCTTCATTCATAGAGCTCAGATGATCTTTGCTTATGTGTTCTCAATGGCTCCTCTGTATCTATGCTTCTATTGCTAAATAATCTTACTTGGGGTTGCCATCTGCCATTTTGAATCATATCCCTATTTTCAATCAGGTTTTGGCTAAGTTTTGTTAACCTTGCAGTCATTTTCTCCCCTGAAAGCAACTGACTTTGAAGTACTGCTGCTGCCTTTTTCCACCATGATTATTCCTATAATTAGCTGCTGAGATTTACCAAACTTTTCCTATGGAGGCATGTGCTATACTTTTTGATACTCATTCTCTCATTTAAACTTAGAAAACAAATATGAAATAGAAAATGTTATACCTATTTTGCTGATCTATAGAGTTCTAAATGACTTGTCTAACTGTCTAGTAAGAAACTAGCAAAGATTCAGAGTTTATATTTACTCTAAAGCACTTCTACCCACTTTCACAATAACTGGCTCTTGGAACCACACTTCTTTTTGACACTAAATCTTAGTATATTAGATCAGGACTGTGGTGATTATTCTCATTTTATATGTGAAGAAACAGATCTAGAAGTCTGTATTTATCTAAGACCAAAATCCAATTAATTACTAGCCAAGCTGGGACTGGAACCATGACCTTTAGACTATTAGTCCTGGGAATTTTCCGAAGTTATTCTCTCTTCCTTATTTTCCTTCGACAGCTGTGTTCCTTCATATGTGAACCATTTAATTTGCAAAGTTGCCTGAAGAGATGAGTCATGAAATTGTTAAGTTTTATATTGACTAATGGTATTTACTTATCTATATAGACACATGTTATACACATGTGAAGAAATGACTACTTCCATCATTACTAGGACACAGATACTAAGTTTTTTGGATGTGAGGATGGGCTTTCTTTTCTTTTCTTTTCTTTTTTTTGAAATGGAGTCTTGCTCTGTTGCCCAGGCTGGAGTGTGGTGGCGTGATCTCAGCTCACTGCAACCTCTGCTTCCCGGGTTCAAGAGATTCTCATGCCTCAGACTCCCAAGTAGCTGGGGCTACAGGCACACACCACCACAGCTGGCTAATTTTTTTTTTATATTTAGTAGAGATGGGGTTTCAGCATTTTGGCCAGGATGGTCTCAATCTCCTGACCCCGTGATCCGCCCACCTCAGCCTCCCAAAGTGCTGGCATTACAGGCATGAGTCACCGCGCCCAGCTGAGTTTTCTTTTTTTCTTCTTTTTCTCTAAGCTACCCATCCTTTTTAACCCAGTGAGCAAGTTTGAACATTTTGCACACAGTCTGAAAAATTAGGATTACAAATTCTGTTTCAAATAAAGCCTTAAACAGACAAACAAAGTAAGTGTAAAAACTACTAGCTAGTATTCAGCTGTCTATAACTAGCTAAATATCTCACTAGGAGTATTCACTTTTTCTTATATCCTGAATGGAAAGTTTGTGGCTTTGCACAGCATGGATACTTTCTAGTTAAAATTCAGAAGCATTATCATTGTCCAGCTGAGCTGCTATGTGGGTCAACCATTCCAAGACTTCATCTTTTTTATTTTTAAAATGACTGAAATAGTATTTTAAAGAATTCAGTCCTTTGAGGCTAGCAATATATAGAAATTATATGACTGTAATCCCAGATGGAAGAGTTTTTTGGTTTTGTATTTAAATTTTGAGGGAACATTATGCCTGTGCAAGATGTCAGCTTGGCAGGTTTGAAGATCAAAGTTCTTTGTTCATGTACAGCATATATGCCAAAGCTAAGACATCTCTCCTACCCCATTGTGCTACTAACTCTTAATAATAGCTGCCAATTCCAGCAAGGGAGAAAGCAGTTAAATGCCCATGCGCATCCCTCCTTCATTGAGTCTGACAGGCAAGGTGACATTGTGATGATGCATTACCGATGATGGAGTCACAAGGAATTGAACAAATGAAGCATTAGTATCCTGAGTAGTAGCCAAACAACATTTCCTCAAAAAAGTCATCTCATCAGGTCCCCTCAAAGACTGAGAACGCTGTAACTTCAAGGATAGGTTTTCAAACTTTAGAATTGACTAACCAATATAAAATCTAAAATATGAGAGTAGTATTTTTTGAGAAAACGAATGAAGTCTCTCTCCCCTTTTTTTTGCTTTTCATTTTTAGGGAGGATAGGCCAGCTTTGTGATAAATTTGTTTTTTTTACAATACTTAAAATATAAATTTCCATTAAAATTTGATATAGTCGGCTCAGTTATTTAAAACTTAGCAGCTGACAAAGTTTGGTTTCATCATTTAAAAAACTGAGAGGTTGTTTTTCCTAACATAAACAACCACTATTTTAAAATTTGGGCTGAAATAAAAATTATTGACGAAAGATTATTGTAGAACAGTTTGGCAAAATGAGAAGGTCCATTCTTTAACAATCTCAACTTGTATAAGGAAAATTTTCACGTGGCTAACTAACAAATGTTTATTCAGTACTCACCCATGTGCTAGTTTCTATTAGGTGCTGAGGTTATAAAAGTGGTTTCTGAGGCTGGGTGCAATGGCTCATGCCTGTAATCCCAACATTTTGGGAGGCTGAGGTGGGCAGATCACAAGGTCAGGAGATCGAGACCATCCTGACTAACATGGTGAAAAGTCACCTGTATTTAAAAAAAAAAAAAGAAATACAAACAAAATTAGCTGGACGTGGTGGCACGCACCTCTAGTCCCAGCTACTTGGGAGGTTGAGGCAGGAGAATGGCTTGAACCCAGGAGGTGGAGGTTACAGTGAGCCAAGATCCCACCACTGCACTCCAGCCTGGGTGACAGAGCGAGACTCCATCTCAAAAAAACAAAAACAAAAGTGGTTTCTGCTTCTTATGAATTTACTGTATGGTGGGAGAGGAGAGACATATTAATAAAGACAATAGTAACAAACCAGAGACAGTACAATTAGAAAAGGTAACACAACCCTACCTGGAAGAGGCATCAGGTAATACCATCTACCAGAGGTAACAGTGGAGCTTATCTTACTGGATAAGACTGAAGTTGGCTGTGCAAAAGGGAGGGGATTCCAATCCTAAAACGTAGTACCACGAGAGCAAGCACTACTAGAAATCATCTCATCTAAGCAAAACCATTTCACCAAACTCCCTTTTAGAACTGCAGTGTGACTTGGGAAAGTTTAGGTTTTCTACTAATTAAAAGCCCAAACTGGGGGATGCTTGTTAATTTGCGTTGCAGTGATCATATTCTTTGTGTTTTCTTTGCTTTTTGGTATTGTCTTATTTGACAAGGAAGAAGCTAATTTTGTTTCATTCAACTTTTACTAGGCCCCTAGTGTGTATTATGCCTAACTCAATCATCTTTTTTTTTTCTTTGTACTGATCTGAATACAAGGATTTTTCTATTAATTTTGACAGTTCATTGAATCTTAAAAGTTTGCTTTGAGGTTGAATTAACTATATATTTAGATGTAGAATTTCCTAATGTCAAAAATAATGTTCCATTCTAATTATTGTTAAGAAAGTTGTATACGTATTTCCAATGGAAGGAACTTACTTTATTGAGATTTTGCTGTCACAATGCAAATAATTTTAGATAAGGTAGCTCTTGGTGACTTGTGTTTGTAAGTAAAAGGGACCATTGACTTTTTCTAGTTTTGTCTGAGTTTTCACATTTCAGTTAAACAAATACTTACCTTCAATACAAAATGCAGTTGCTTTTATCATTTACAAAGCATAGAGTACAAAATATTCTTCCCTATTCACCGATTAGTTTGGAAAATAATAGAAGTTGGTAAAACTTCAGGTCCTTGAAAACATTAAAACTTAAAGGGTTTCAAAGCCTCTAAATGCTAAAGCTTTGAAATTTTTCATATGCAAATTTCAGTGGTGCATCACATAGAACTTTAAGAAATCAGATGGCTTTTTTTTTTTCCTTAAACACAGCAGCATTTTAGGATAATGTGTGCTAGCTTCTCTGTTTGTGTAACAGTTTCTGAAATGGATCTTTTCAAGCATAGTAACGGGTTTGAATTGTGTTTGCCTAAAGGCTGTGAAAACCAGAAACTGTGAAATGGAGTTCAAGCACAGCCCTTTCATAGCTGGCAGAAGTTCAGCTGTAGTTTTGGGTAGTTTGGTCAGTGGTTTCAACAAATACTTTGAAAACTTTATCTATATATAAGCATTCTTTTACTGAGCTGTTGTAAGTGAGTATTGAAGAGTAAATTCTTTATTTTTCCATCCATTATGCACTTTCTACATTTGTAGTAATAGAGACCACTCATTGAATACATTGCTGGGTTCACTGCCAATTGGAATGTATGAATAATTGATACACACTGGATTTACTATCTTTCATTGCAAATCCCTTTACACATTATACCAGGATTATGGCTTAGGAAATGAGGTGGGTGTGAACCACACTTCAGAAGTCCAATCTTATTATTCATTGCTTCAAATACCTCTGCTTTATGTATTTTTTTCTGAAAGTTTAATTCAACTATAGAAATAAGATGAAAAAGCAAAAAAGATCTATCCAAACTGTGATCCCACGCTATGTTTCTTCTAGTCTTCTGATTTTTTGTTTTGAAATGAAAGTTCATTATCAAATCTAGTGGGCCAAAAGATGTCATGATTAAAACTATGGTAAAATCCCACTGGACGCTCTTTCATTCAACAAACCTTTATTGAAGCCCTGCTTTTGACCCAAAGCCATTAGAATGTATGAAATCACTCAAGGAAACTGTCAAGCAAGTTCTGGGGCCAAGGATTCTTCATGATCTCTTATTTGAAGGGGGTTCCAAAGTTCTTCATATCCTAATGCTGTATTATAAGGTTTTAAATTTCTATTGGGATTTATGATTTGTAAGCCTTCTCACATGGAAAATATCCATTTCATAAGGAAAGAGTTATAATAAGTATGTGGATTCCAATTCTGAGCCTTCTGCTTGCTGGGAGGGTAACTGAATTGCTCCCGTTTCAACTTCAGCAGCACCTTCAGCAGTGGCTGCATGTTCTGGTGGCCTCAGCTCTCCCTGAATGGATACCTCAGGTCACCTCCACAGGATGACCCTGGCTTTGGGTTTAGCCACCTCCATGGCTAGGAAGGCTAGGGGTAGTTTTCTGCTTTTGCTAATACTTGGGCTCCCTCAGATACCCCTTAGCTATTTCTGCTTTTCCATTTCCTGTGTGGGCATTTCTTGAGTTTAAATTCTCTCCGTTTGAAATACCTAGAGTGGTATTTGTTTTCCTGATTTATATACCTCTTTACACCTCCCTTCCCCAACCCCTTGAAAATGAAGACAAAAAAACAACTTCAGAGGGCTGTTTTGAGGATTACAGTAGTGAAATACCTGAAGGATGAAGTCAGAGGATGGAATAACAGACAAACCAGCTGTGGGGGAAGGGTGTCATGGTGGGAGAGCAGCTAGAAAAGGTTGATAGAAAGAAAAGAGCATTTACTGAGGGCTTCCTTTCTCCTAAGCACCCTAATTTGGTTAATAATCTTTATTTTCATTTTTAGGATGAGAAAAATGAGGCTTGTAGATTTGAAGCAGAATACCATTTATTCTATGGAAGTAGAACCCCAATCTGTTCAGACTCTAAATTAATATATTTTTCCTGCCCACCTTGATGACTGCTTTTGGGAAGTAAACGATGTTGAATTAGGCAGGCTCCATTTTTAGGTATGGGATTTATAGTCATTGACAAAATGCAGAACAAAATTTTTTAAGTGAACTTTCCTCTTTGTTTACATGAGTTAAAAAATACTATTTAATTAGAACACACACATGCTTTTTAGAAAAAGGAGAGTAGTTTTACATAGGTTTATGGGGTATTAACTATTCCCTAGCATTCTGGTCTAGAAAACCTCTTAGGTCATGTCAAATCTCCAGTTGTTTACATTTTTTAGCCCTTTGCCAAGATGATTAAGATAAGTCATGAATCAGAAGTGTTTTGCTTTTAATTGCCCATATTGTCCATGTAAATGCCACCTTAAATTACCACCTATTTCCCTTTTAACTGTAAGATGTTTTATGTGCAGTGTCCAGTAACTCATTTTCTACCATCAAAAATAAGTCAGATAACATGTTCACAAATTATTTGTGGAAAATACAAATCTCTGATTTGAAAAAAAGAATACCTTAAGTAAATATGCCAGGTGTGGAAGTGAGATACAGTAGCAGGTGCAAATTCTCACCTTAATTTTTAAGTTGGTAAACCTTAGAAGGATGTGGAGAAGTGTCTATGTGATAAAATTAAGGATCATTAAAATTTGTTAAAGACATTCCTTTGAGGTTTTGGCAGTTTTACAGGCCAAACAATATAGTTTATGTAAGGAAAATTACATGGAAAAAATGATTTAATAGCATGACAGGATACATGAAGAGAACTTCAAAAGCTATTGACAGCTGTGGAGGGTGAGCTCATATTTTGTGGAATGGAGCAGAGAGGACAGGTGGGCACAGACCTCAAATTTCCCATATGTGAGATACCTGGGAGGTCTACCAACTGCTGGGAGAAGTGATGATTTAAGGGAGGGAAACCAACTAGACACACGTAAATGAGGGAACCAATATTGATAAAAAGGAATCTCAAGGAATGTGGACATTGTTTCCAAGAATTTTGTTCATGTTCACTTAACTGATTTTTACTTTGTTTCCCATTAGATATTTTGTTTTTGCATTCATTTGCCTAGGGCCATACCACCCTGGATGCTCTCTTTATGTTTACAGACTGAGCAAAGCTTAGTCAGATGTTAGGTTGGGAGGGAAAAAAAGACCACCTAGGAGAGTTGTTCATGGTATCACTTAATGCCAAAGTTGCTGATGCAATAAGAAAACCATGAATATAATATGGATTCTAAAGTTAGAACCTAAAAAAAAAATCTGGCATTGAGATAAAGTTAGAAAACAATTGTATGACCTTTGATTACTGTACTTGAATTATTCTGTTTAATCTTCATTTGTTGCTTATATTATAGGATACTATTTGAGGAAATTAATACATAGCATTTGATAACTACTTGATCCCCAGCACTGGACCAAGTAGTTCACATGACTGTCTCATTTAATCTCACAGTAACTCTCTGAAAGATGCACTGTAATTACTCCTGCGTTGCACATGCGGAAACTGAGGCTCAGCATCTTCAATCTATTAGTAGAATTAGAGACAGCCCAATGAGGACAAGAAGAGACAATGGATGGGATTGGTGGATAAGACTTAGCCTGTGAAACAGTGCCAAAGTTTTAACATTTTTCAGAGTTTAATAACTTCTTAAAATTTTTAAAGTTAACTTTGAGGCTACAGGAGTAAGCAAAATATGCTGCCACAAAGAAGTCATCTTTTGGGCAAAATGTGCCTCAAAAAACCTTTGGTACTACCTGAAGAAATAAAGAGGTTTTTTAATCATAAAGGGATAGAGACCTCAGGATTCATGCCAATCTCCAATTTATTTAAAATTCTTCCCACAATTTCAACATCCTGCCAGCACTGACTGTGAATGAACGTGGCTAGGAGAATACATAAATTGTGGCTGTGCCATTAATCAGGTGCGATCTTTGAAAGTATCATAAATTTCAGTGATCAATGCCAAGTCTCATTGTGATGACTTGGGGACTAAACCCATGGATCAGCCTGACAGAGACAAATAAGAAGCTAAATAGGGATGTGGTAGTCTGTTAGGGGTGGGGAGATACTTGTTATATTTTCAGACATATCATTTATTAAAAAAAATACTGGATAACTTGAAACTCTTCATGTCTCTCATCTATGATTCCTTATGCTTATAAGTAGAATTTTGTGTCATTTCTTGCAGATTTTATTTCTTTTGATTTGAAATAGAAAATATTAACGTTCAAGTAGTTATTTTTCAAAGCATATATTATTTCTGGCAGAGTTTCAAATGAACTAGAATTAAAAACAGTACAAAATTTGTATTACACAGTTCTTTCTTGTGAGTTTATACTTTTACTTGAAGAGTCAATGAAAACTTTTAGGATTTTTTTAAATTATTTTTTTCTTACGATGCAATAGTATTAATGGCTGCATTTTGAAAATTTAATAACAATAGGAACAGAAATAGATATTTGCCTTTTCATTATTATATTACTAGTAAGTCTTCTTAAAGATAGTCAAATAAAATTTTTTAAATCTATTTTTTTGAAAACCAACAAAATGTAATCTGTGGTTAATGTTGAGTGACTTCCCTATGATATTCCTTCTTACTCAAGGTTCAGTCAGTGCTTGGTTTAAAAAAAAATAGAAGCTGCTCTAAGTGTCTATGGTAATACATGGAATGAGAGGCATTCACAGTTGTGGGAAACCAGGGGAATGAAAGGCGAGAAGCTGTCACTAACTCTCAGCCTGCAGAATGGAAGTGGTGGATCTCAAGAGCTTGCTTGGGAGCTGCCACAGAACTCAAGTGCTTCTAGGAAGTTCCAAATGACTACTGTAGCCAGCTGCACTGAGATGAGTGGTTCCCAAGAAGCCGTATCAGCTAAAGCTGCCTATAGCACCTAAGTAAATATTTTGCAGAAGTTCACCCTGAAGTTCCTTGAAACTTCACATCTGATATGTACTCATGTGTCTGGGTGAATCTGCCTCCAGTGAATATCGTCATTTTCTTCCCTTTTACTTTCTGAAGTTCACAGAAGTGACCGTCAGTGATGGAACTAACTGTACAGGAAACCACACAGGGAAAAGGATTCTGGGGAATGTGGTTCTAGTCTTCTCTTCCGCAATGCAGAGAAGACCACCAATGGGAGTGGCAATGATGTTAACCTGACAACAGTTAATCCAGGACAGTCTACTCATATTTCATCTCAGCATCCCTTGACACTCTTTTATCCACATTTAAACTTCTGCCTACTTCTACCACCAACAAATCAGGATTTTAATATGACACATATATACACATATCCCTCATATGACCAGAGCCGTGCTCACCTTCTCTGGAACATGGGAGGCTTCAAAGGCCCATATGTCACCATTTCCATCTCTAAATCATGTTCATTTCTTTCTTAGCCCAGTCAAATCTCTCTCTCTCTCATATCCTGTAACATAAACACCAGATTAAAAGGTTAAGGTTATGAATACAATATAGAAAATAAGGTAGAAGACTTGCCTTTTTACTTCACAGTGATCAAAATGAGCTATATTTGGACTTGATAAAGCAACATCAGGCATCATGTAGAGATCTTGGACATTGAGTTTGAAACTTTGACCACTTGGGTTGTTTCCTTTGGGGAGGATGAGTGTATTTGCCTGCATTAAGAAGAGTAAACCCAATATTTGGTAGCCAAAAACCAGGTATTTTGTCATTAGAGTTTGTTATCAAATATTTCTGGTCCACTTGAACAAATGGTGGGATTGCATTCCTTCCATGTTTGTAAGTAGGTGTGGCCATGTGACTTGTTTTAAACAATGGAATGTGAGTGGAGATGATGTGTGCCATATCTGTCTGTGAGCTCCAAAAACCAGTGCAAGATTTGCCATTCTTTTTCTTTCTGTCTCATAGATTCTGGCAATGCTATAGATACAAGCTGTTCTATGAACCTGGGTTTTAGAATGGGGATGATGAGTAACAGAGCCTGACTTAGGCTCTGATGAGCATACAATGTACAGAAAGAAAAACATATTTTACTATATTAGGCAACTGAGATTTGGGTGTTGCTTATGATTGCAGCTTAATATATCCCATTCTGAATAATATAGTCAATATTAACTATGAAAATAAATATAGTTACCAAGTTTAAAGTCCAAAGCTTTTAAATACTTGAAGAGTAAAAGTTAGAAAATTATCTTCACATTTAATGCAGCTTAGGAAAGGGAAGGACATAGAATTGGTTTAATATATTTCTGATTGTATCAAGGTTTTATTAGATAGCATAGTTATTTTTCATAAGGTTCTATCACAGTCCAGATTATGGGTCATGAAGGGTTAAAAATCACCATGGTCGTGATCTACCTATAAAGTATTTGGAAGTACTGCTTACCGGCAATTTTCTGTCCTGAGGCTCATGGCGGTGACCTGAACCAATCAATTTGTAAGCATAGGCCTAGCACTGTTCCAGGTGCATGTGGACATAGAGAAGTAGAAGTCTTATTCTTCTTGTAAAATTTGTCCAAAATCAGGGTATAACTAGGATTGTCACCAACTTCCCTGGGAGAGGTATATCATAGCAAAATAAAAAAGGAGACAGATGAAAGGGTCAGTCTGAGTTTTTAATATGGTGTTATTTAAGTTTTGAATTCTAATTTCAGCTTATGAAGAGTGGGGATATAATGACTATAAGTTTGTTGTGAAGCTTAATCAATATGTCAGACACAGTAGTTGCTCAATAAATATGTTGGATTTTTTAATATTCATCTTTGTTAATTTTATTCTGAATATGCCTATGGGGTGTTTGGGATCAGGGATGGATGGCTTAGTAATTACTTAATAGTAAATAACAAGTATATAAGCCTCCTTGCCCCACTGCTTGTCCTCAGGGCAATGTAATGAGAATCAATGGGATTTTTTTCCCACCTGAGTAGCCAGAAAGTGCATATGCAATAAATGAGAAAAAAAATGACTTTTCTCTGCTTATAAAAGGAAACGAGGAAGCTGTCTCCCTCCACTCCTAAAAGCATCTTTTCGGAAATGTAATGGGCCTCAATCCTAACTTTCATTTGATGTTGTTATTGACTGAATGCTTTAATATATCTATAGACATATATTTACATCAATTATATATGTTAATTTTTCAGCAAAAAAGGGTGGTTAACTTTCCCAGTGTTTTTCAATAATGGGTAGAAAGCCTCCAATCACCCAAGTCCCATGGAACAACCTTTTTCTTCTTAAAATCCTATTAACTCAACTGTTTGGCAGAATTAAAAATAAGAGTTTTAGCAACTGACCATGTCTAGAAGGCAGTGATGTGTGGCCATGGCAATAGGGCAGTAGCTGCAAGATGTTTTCTTTTGAATCTGACTAGAAAGTCATGGATCATGAGAAACTCTTTTCTAGACAATGTGAAATTGAACAGGAAAATACACTCCAATTACTGGCCTACATAAATATCCAAAGGGAACACAGAGCATCAGTCAGGAGGCTATTGTCTTCCTAATTATGTTTCAAATTGGAAATGGCAGCTTGTTTTCTTCCTCACATAATAGTTCTCTAAATAAATTGTCTTCTCCCTCTGTCTGCTGTTCTCTTGAGGATTTGGTTGTATAGGGATAAAGAACTTGTGGTTGTGAAAAGCATGGGTTATGAGCCAGCTAGCTTCCTATGCCAAGAGAGAAAGCGGGAATGAACACTGAGGTTATGACATGTTGTAAACCTGATATGTTTAACAATTCCATTTGTTGTGATTTGGGTGCTACAGAAGACTTTTGTAAATTTTATATCTTCTCTGATGGTTAGAATATTGACATAGTATACTGCAATGAGTTGCTTTGCTTCCTGAAAATCACATATGGAATATTTGATAATACCCCTATCTTAAATTACCTTGCTATTTCTTCAAAATAAGAATGTATCTAATGGAGATTTAAGAGAAGAATGTTCATTAGTATTAGTTAATTCATACCATCAATTTGCTTTGTCTTTATCCATCATTTTTTACAAAAAAAAGTATTAACTTTAAAATTTGATACTGAAATATTTTTTCTGTTTTGCTTAATGACTTTCTTTAATTATGAATTTCTTCCATTTTTGTGAATATTACTTCGTTTAAGCTTTGCCAGTGAAATACCATCTCAATTGTAAGGTAAAAAATTTAGATAATTGCCATCAAATATCTAGGGTTGGATTTTGCATGACTAATCTCTCCCAAGCTTGTTTGTTTATTTTTAGTATTTTAGTTCCATATTCACAGAATTTGCTTTTATTCTTTAAAGTGGCAATCAACTGTTATTTTCTATGATTATGGTTATAATATTAATCATTATTTTGGTTGTCGCTAATTTCTGTTCAACTAAGCACCTTTCTAAATTGTTTTTAATTTCCTAGGAATGTAATTAATATTTGTTGATGTATGGATATGTCCTTAGGAAGGTTTGTTTTTGTGGTCTAAATGGTCTTATAAGTCTTTTATATCAAAAGCGAATGGTAGATGATCCTTGGTAGATTTTTATCTTCAAAATACCCTGTCTTTCAGTATGAATAATGACAAATATAATGTTTTGACAAAGTGAAATTACAAAAACTAAAGACATATCATAAAATACTAAGAAGCAGAAGCTTGAGACACCTTTAAATAAAAGTTATAGAAGCTTAATTCTCAAGAAAGTTGACTCTATCAATGTCATTTTCCTGAGAGGTAACTGTAGCATGGAATATATTGTGATAAATGAAGTCATTGATCTAACATGGTACTGTCAAAATGGAATACAAATAGTAAGTATGTTATTAGTTGAAACTCTTTTCTAATTATTTTGATATTTTTTAAAACTTTTTTTTTTTTTTTTTTTTAAGTATAGCTAACTTTCACTCTCTGTTGATCACAAGGACACTTGCCTGGGCTCCATTCATGTTGAAACAGGCTTCCATGTAAAAGTATAAATGCACCTAATACATCTTTATGCTGGAATATAGAAGTCTATGTGTTAGAAACACTTTTTCCCTGCATGTATACAACCTGAGAAGAAGACAAAAGCTGCTACTGGTTTAGCAGTGTGATTCTTTTCAATGGCTTTGACAGTGGTGTCTGCAGAAAGGAACTAAATTGAGAATAATAATGTTAGTCTTTAGCAATCTTGTTATCTTTCCTCATTTAAATTTTAGCCAGATTAGAGTGAAGACTTCCCAGGGAAATAGAGCATCAGCTATAGTTTTTGCACAAATAGACTACACCTACAGAGAAGAAAAGGGAGCTCATCAAATGTTAGACATGAATTTGGTTTAGAATTTTGACTACTCTAAAGAGAAAATGATCTAATCAATAACCTCAGGGTTATTAAGAATTAGCAAAATCTTTCCTTTTTTCCCCCCTCTTTCCCACTTGTGGTTATATCTTAGAATCTGGACTCGCTTCCTCAAACTTAGGCATTTCTTTTCTTGATGGACCATGTCTAACATGGTGCCCATATATCTTCAAATTCAGAGTGAAGATTTGGGTTTCTGGGCAATCTGTGCACTTTTTTGAAAAATTTCTTTTTTATTATACTTTAAGTTCTGGGGTAAATAGGCAGAACGTGCAGGTTCGTTACATAGGTATACATGTGCCATGGTGGTTTGCTGCACCCATCAACCCGTCATCTACATTAGGTATTTCTCCTAATGCTATCCCTCCCCCAGCCCCCCAGCCCCTGACAGGCCCCGGTATGTGATGTTCTCCTCTGTGATACTTTTTATAAGGTAAAATTCTCTAGATTCAATTAATGATTCATGAAACACATAACTTGTTAAAGATTGATGACAAGAATGACTATTGGTTTTGAATTTGGCATGATAAAACTGCAACTGATCAGGTAGAAAGTAAAGATCAGTGTGAAGGCACACCATTTTTGCTCATAGGTGTTCCTACTGTTCTAGAACAGGCCATAAGACATTCACAAATGGGGTGGAATACATGAGAACACCTGATTGGTTAGTGATGGGCGGTAGAGATGAAGTTCTCTTTCCATACATTAAACCCCAGCTGGGGTAAACAGAATATTCCCTGTTGCCCAGTAAGTATGTAAGCGTATGTGATGACTAATGTAGATAAGGCATGACATTTTCATCTGAGATTTTTGATCATCTTCATAACTGGCTAAATCTTCTCAGCTATCATGTCAGGTTCACCTACAACAATAACAAAACAAATGAGCACACTCTTTCTTTGTTAAATCAAGTGTAATGAAACTCATTTGCCTAAGAGTTGGAATAGGGCTGTGTTAGGAACTAGAGTAATATCTAAATTTTAATAACAATGGATAAAATATAAACAGGCCTAATATCATCTCTGTTAGTTGTTGGCAACTAATTAATGCCTCTTGAATTTTCCTGTAGCCTGATCTAATTCAGATAGGCTAATATATAAATTTTCTTCTGTCTTGTATGTATAAATAAGGCCAAATACTCAAGAAAGCAATTAGAAAACTAATGATGGTGTTTAAATAATGCCATATAAGCCCCATAATGCCCCATAAAGGGAAATGCGCCTTGAGGGTCTCAGTAAATAACTATTGTATTTAGTACAGTTGAAACAAGTTTTTAACCTTCATAAAAAACAGGTCCAGTGAATTAATGCTAGATTTAGCTCTAATAGAGAATAGACAAATTCACAAAAATGGATCAGACAGTGTTCAACTCTTTATTAAAATATTCTTTTGTAGCATTTGAAAACATCAAGGCAAACTCATGTGGCACGTTTTTCTGATTTTCTTTACGATGTATTAGTGAGATAGATACGAGAACTTCAGATAAAAATGCATGAATCGTAAAACTTTTTGCTCACTAACCCTGACTATCCATTGTCCAGTTATTCCGGAGTCACAAGCCTTGACTGTGCTGGAGATTTTCTTTCAGATGTGCTTTGAGACGAATAATGTTTTGTGTGATGAATCTGCTGTTTGTATTTTGAAAATGTTTATCTGGGCAAAGGGTTTTTTGATGGAAAGCAGTGGTGATGAATCCAGATAAACTGAAAGCTGCTAAGCTTTTTTGCAACTGACAGAGTGGTTTTTGATCTTTAGCTTTGTATAAAATGGATCTTTTCCCAGAGATATTCCTTAATAAAATTAGCTAAGTATATGTATACCTGTGTGTAGATGTGAGTGTGTGTGTGCATATGAGAGAGGCAGACATGAAGAGTGTTATACTCTCAATAGTGAGTTATGGAATAAATGTCAAATTTGCTTCATGTTCAGAATATAAAAAATCACGGGAGAGATCAGACTGTGGCTTACACAGGGTCACATGTGCTACATGTTAGTGATTAACTGTTAGTCACTAACTGAGTTTGAAAACTGAAGCAATAGTTTGTGTACTTGATGTTATGTTGGACAGATCCTTAAATTCTTATGGATGCGTTCACAAGCTTCAGATGCACATTTTATTTCAGAAGAGAGCTTTTTTTTTTTTTTTAATCAAATCAACCCAGATTTGCAAGGAGTTTGTGTAGAACATAGTCTGTAGTTTAACTGGAAAATACATTCCAGTTTTTTAAATAAGTTATAAATTAATCAAGATTTGAAGAATCTCTATTAGTTTGCATTTTTATAAAGTACACTGGGAAATGATATATAGTGTTTGAAGCATGTTCTGCATCAGTTGTGATATAAAACTAATAAGATGGAAAATTACTTTGAGAAGAAAGCGAGTTCCGTATTAGGTAATTGGCCTTTTTATTGAAAATTATTCAATAAGTGAATGACAATTGGGAAATTCAGCATTTATGATGTTGAAATAATATCTCTTTATACAGAAATTTTTAATTTAAAGGTTTTTTTTACTAAGTGGAATATGTTATATGGAAGCAAAAATCATAAACTTATCTCAGAATTTCTTAAAGTAAGCTTTAAGAAATTATCTCAGAATTTCTTAAAGTAAGCACCTCATACACTGAATTCACATTTTAACTTTTCTTATCATTATTTTTCTTCTTGGGTTTATGGAAAATAAGATTTTCTTCCCTTTAATTTTCTCCAACACTAATTTTATCCTGAAATGTTAACAAGTTTCAGAAAGACAGAAGTTTTGAAATGTTTAGACAAATGTGATATTATTTTGGAAAATGTGGTGTTCATTGATGTATTAATTTTGTACCATCCTAAAACAATTAAGTTAAATTGCTAATTTATGAATTCTACATACGTTATATGCATATCCATATGGAATTTTTATTCAACCCAATTTCTGCACAGTAAGTTGTCAATAAATTTTCATGAAGAATGGTTTGCACTAAGATTATAATAGAATCTACTACCTAGAAAATTTGGTCACAAGCATGAAAAGCCCTCTTCTCTTTTTACTTTCTTTCACTCCAATCTGGTCTTGCTGGTTAGTTGGTGACAACTTTCTGATGATGCTGCTATTAATGTCTTCTTGCTTTTGTTAGCTGAAGTTTGTTTTTCCTGGCCAGCCTACTTATTTTGTATTTCATTTCTCCCCCCAAATATCCTTAGATCTCTGCTAATTATTTTCCTTCATTTCTCTTCTACCCCACATCTTCTTCAGAATTGACCTCAGTTTAGCTTAACCTGAAATACAAATGTGTAAACCAGTATTTTCTGCCTCGTTTTCTTTCATCTGAAATATATTTATCAGTCAATACATATTCCAGTTATTCAGCTCTGAGTATAAAGAACTTCCACTGTCCCTCCCAGATGCTGTGAGTATAGGAATTCACAAATACCTGTGGGTACTAGAATCCTAATAATGGTAATAATAAAACAGTTAATATATATTGAGTACTTACATGCCAAATCTGTACTAAGTGACTTATATGGATTTGCCATATGATTCTTCCAACCATATCATAAAATAACTGCTATGTTTATCTCCAATTTATAGTCTAGGAAACTGAAACTTAACATGATCCACCCAGCTAAGAATTGGCAGAGGCAGGGTTTCTGTTCTCTAGAAACCACATACCTCTGTAGGAAGGACCCATGTCCCACAGAGAGGCAGGATATCTGACTAGTTTAAAAAATAATAAATATGGCCTTCAGACTTATTTCCTGTAGGGATCCTTACTCAATGACCACATCCAAATTCATACTTTATTAAGTGAATATTTTATTATTTATTTAATAAATATGTCTTAAGTACTATTGAAGGTATTGAGGTGAGTCATGAACAAAATTGATAGTCATCAATATCATGCAGCTTTCATTCTAATGGACAGGACAGATGGTAACTGCAAATATAATATATGTGTTATGCCTGGCAGAAATAAGTTCTATTAATACAAATTAAGCCGGATAAAGGGAAATAGAATTGTGCAGGGGACTTAACATTCTCCCAATTTATTCTCTGATACAGTGCCATTTGAATAGAGAACAAAATAAACTGTGGGGGTGAGCCATGAAAATATCAAGGGGAAGAGACTACCAGGTAGAAAGAGTGGTAGGTATAAAGACCTTGATACATAAGCACACTCTGCCTGGTGCTTAGGATAAGTAAGGAGGACCTTGAGGCTGCATTAAAATGAGCCAGAGGAAGTATAACAGAAGAGGTCAGAGGAAGAGAGGGGAGCTAGATCATATAGAGTCTTGTGGGTCATAGCAAGCTTATTAGAATTTACCTGGAAAGAGCTGAGAAGCCCCATGAGGCTTTTGACCAGATTTATTAAGTATCTGACTGCTGTGTGGAGAATTAACTCTAAGAAGGCAAGAATCTGCAGAAAGCCATTGTAATAATTCAAGTGAAAGATACATGTGGCTTAGAATAAAGTAGTGGTGGGCCAGGTGCGGTGGCTCACACTTGTATTCCCAGCCCTTTGGGAGGCCAAGGCAGACGGATCATGAGGTCAAGAGATTCAGACCATCCTGGCCAACATGGTGAAACCCTGTCTCTGCTAGAAATACAAAAATTAGCTGGATGTGGTGGCATACGCCTGTAGTCCCAGCTACTTGGGAGGCTGAGGCTGTAGAATTGCTTGAACCTGGGAGACAGGGGTTGCAGTGAGCCGAAATTGCGCCACTGCACTCCAGCCTGGTGACAGAGCAAGACTTCGTCTCAAAAAAAAAAAAAAAAGAATAAAGTAGTGGTGCAGGTGGTTAATACATGTACACAATACAGACACATTTGCATACATATATAAATATAAATTTTGTGTTGAAATGAAATGCATGTATACAAACCACACATCATAGGCATAAATTTGGATGAATTTTTTTTCTGCTGGGAATACTAGTGTAACTAGCTCTCACATTAAGAAGGAAAACATTATAGCCCTAGAAACTCCCACATGCTAAATTGTAGTCATTACATAGCCCACCTTTGGCAAAGATAAGCAGTGTTCTTACTTGTTATGACAAGTTCTTTAGTAAAAGGACCAGAGAGTAAATTTTTAGGCTTTACGGACCACATGTGGCTTCTGTCACAGTACTCTTTTCAGTTATTTTGATAGTTTTTCTATGTGTACAATTATATGTTAGAAATCACTTATGCCATCAGGAATTTGAGAACCTTGCTCTTCACTCTTCTACCTTCCAGAAAAATAGACAATTTTGAGCCCAAAATCTTTCATTTCCAAATTGTGAGCCCTAATTTGAGGCAGCTTTTGATCCAGAGACTTTAGATTTTTTTTCCAAAAAGAAAAGTTATCTGCCCCATTCTCCTTCCAAGACATATATGGACTCTGTGACTCAGTTTTGTCTTCATTGAATTATCCTAGCTATCAAAAATGAATTGATCAAAACAGTGAAGGATAAAGTCTTTACAATCCAAATGCTATTCAAATACTGCTCTTATTTTAGAGAATAAAGCAATAGCTTCACTCAGTTCGGATTGCTCAGAGTCTGTAGCACTCACTTGGAGAATCAGATGTTGGAAATGCCAGAAGCCCGTCCAACCCCATGATAGTCTTGATCTAATCCAGAAGTATACTTTCCTCAGAATCAATATTTTAAAATATTGTATTACCTGAGATAAAGGAATACCTGACTACCAAGACTGTTTTAGATACTTAGAGGGGTTCCCTAGGATGCTGATTACCACTTCACCAGGGATATAGTAACCATATCTAGACAATAATAAACTTGCTGCAATTCCCATCAAAATACCACCGTCATTCTTCACAGAACTAGAAAAAATCCTAAAATTCATATGGAACCAAAAAAGAGCCTGCATACCCAAAGCAAGACTAAGCAAAAAGAACCAATCTGGAGGCATTATGTTACCTGACTTCAAACTATACTATAAAGCCATAGTCACCAAAACAGCATGGGACTGGTATAAAAATAGGCATATAGACCAATGGAACAGAATAGAGAACCCAGAAATAAAGCCAAATACTTACAGTCAACTGATCTTCAACAAAGCAAACAAAAACATAAAGTTGGGAAAGGACACCCTATTCAATAAACGGTGCTGGAATAATTGGCAAGCCACATGTAAAAGAATGAACCTGGATTATCATCTCTTACCCTATACAAAAATCCACTCAAGATAGATCCAAGACTTAAATCTCAGACCTGAAACCATAAAAATTCTAGAAGATAACATTGGAAAAACCCTTCTAGACATTGGCTTAGGCGAAGACTTCATGACTAGGAAACTAAAAGCAAATGCAACAAAAACAAAGATAGATGGGAATTAATTAAACTAAAAAGCTTCTGCACAGCAGAATTATTACTGAGTTTCAAGAATGTGTGAGGCCAATACCCTTGTTGAAAGGGATCCCTAAGTTAACCCTCAGGTTCACTGATTTGCTAGAACTCAAAGAACACAGAAAATCTGTTTTACTAATGGTTATGGCTGATTATAGTGAAAGAGCACAGACTAAAATCAGCAAAGGTGAAAGGCTGATAGAGCAGAATCTAGGAAAGGCTAAGTTCAACCTTCTATTAATAGTTGTCCTCTCCTAGTAGAGTCCCACAGACATCAATCACCTAATTCTTCCAGCAACAATCTGTAACAACACAAATGGGGTGTTGTCAACAAGGTAAGCTCATCTGAGACTTGGTGTCCAGGATTTTATTGGAGGTTGGTCAAATAGGCATGGCATGCACATGAGGCTGACCTTAGTTTCTCAGCCTTCAGCCCCTCCAGAGGTCAAACAGATAACATGTGGCCCAAGGCCCCTACCATAACTTACATTGTTAGCATAAACTGCCTCACATGGCCCAAGGCTCCAGGTAAACAAAGACACTCTTATGAGGTACCATATTGTAAAGGCTTAGAGGCTCCTAGGAGCCATTCAGGGTCCCATCCTTTCTTTGGAATGGGCAAGGTTTAGACTCCTCAGACCTGCTGAGTCAACCTGTCTCTGCACAAGCATATTCTATCACTCAAATTTAGGAGACGTAATCTTTATAGAAGATCTCTTTCCATAAATTTCCCAAGCAGAATAACTCCAATTTGAGGCCACAATTTTATCCCACATATGAAAGAGCTATCTTTCCCTCTTCTGGTTGAAATTCACCTATCTCCTGTCTACCTCCACCGGATTATAGCATGTTTTATTCTATGAAATGTTTTGCTTTTGCTATATTATTCAACATTCGAAGGCTCTAAAGAGCTGAATCAGTCAGATATTGCTATGTAACACACAGCCACAAATATCTATGTGGCAAACAATACTAAGAATTTCTGTCTCACCCTGGCACCTGTGAAGTGGCTATAATTATTTTGCATCTGTGAGAAGCAGCTCCGTTCCATTTGTCTCATTTAGAGTTTCCAACTGGAGGGTTAGCAGCTACCTGGGGTTCGTTTTTCTCATGGCTTTAATAGAAGCACAAGATGACAAGCATAAGTGCTTAACCATATTTCAAGCCTCTACTCATGTCACACCTGTTAATATCCCATTGGCTAAAGCTAGTCATATTGCCAATGCCAAAGTCTAGGGACAGAGAAGTACATGTCACCAACCATGTAAGGCCATGGCAAAGGAATGGATGAATAATAATTCTATAGGTAAGTGAAGAATTGAGAATATGATTTTCTGTACCTCTGAGGACATACTGCAATGGAAAAATTTAGGAAGTTTTTCAAACCCTGGTTTAGCTACTTGTTTATATACATAGATGCAGTTACTCAACATTTTCATTACTTGGTTTTCTCATCTGCAAAAAGGAAATAAAACAATTATTCAGAATTTTGTTGTGAGGATTACAGGTGTTATATATGAAGTGCCTAGCTAGCACGGAGTCTAGATAATAGGTACACAATTAATGATAACGTAATTATATTGAAGATGTCTCAGAGCTTCCTCCTCAGCACTAATGAGGATAATAACAGCTGATATTTATAGAGTATCTACTATATACTCATTATTATCCTAAGAACATAACAGGTAGAAACTCTTTCATATGATTTGTGTGTGTGTGTGTGTGTGTGAACAAAAGAAGGTGAGAAAAGCTAAGAAACATGCCTAAATTTAGCTTTCATTGTATCTCGAACTATCTCAAAACCAAGTGGCTTAAAATAACAATTGTTTATTTTGTTTATGATTTTATGGGCCAGCAATGAGAGCTGGACTCACCTAGGTTGCTTTTCTGGACTCATCTGGATGCAGGCATGTATCTGCAGTCAGCAGCCTGGTAGGCTAAAGCTACCTATTCTAGAATGGCCTCAGCTGTTATGGCTCATCAGTGTTCCAGTGACCTTGCATCGTCCAGCACAAGAGCCTGGGCTTATTTACCTGGTAGCTGGGAAGGGTTCCAAGAGAACAAGTGGGAAAGCTTGCTTGAGGCCTGGGCTTCTGATGTGTCATCACGTTTACCTCTTTCTATTAACCAGAACAAGTTACAAGACCAGTCCAGACAGAAAGCAATGGAGAACAGAATCCATCTCTTAATGAGACAAGTGGCAAAGTCACATTGCAAACAGCATGGAGGCAAGAAAGAATAAAGGATTATGAACCAATTTTGTAATTTACCACAATCTGCCTCTGGCCACAATTTTCACCTTTCTGCCCATGTACAACATCCTCTTCCTTCTTATAAAATTCTCATGGAACTATGACATCAGGCTTGAATTCTAGAATTCAGTTATCCAGTTAAAGTTGAGAGGAAGCCTATCAAATGTAAATTTTTTGATCCAGAGAGTCATGAAATTTAAAAAAAATATGTCCCATAAACATCCAACCTACAATATTAACACAGGGATAGAGTAACTGACAAATACGGCCATTCTGAAAGAAAAAAAAATGGGAGGTACATAGCAGTTACTGGTCCATCAGAAATTTAAAATATATGTAGAAAAATGTTAGGCGCCCCTACCTGGGTGTAGTAACTATTCGTTAAGGCAAGGTTATGTTTTTTGGGGGTGGTTTCCCAGTTCTTTGTTCTTCATGTTTATTGGATCTTGACTCTGCTCTCTAGAACATTCTCTCTTTTTAATTTCCTTCCTTAGCCTTTTGAAAAATGTTCTCAGTCGACTTCTGGATCATAGAAAGTTGGAGCCACAGAGACCTTTTTGCAATTTAAGTAAAATCGTTCTTTCAAAATTCAGGTTGATGGCATTTTTATAAATTCAGTTTCTTCCAAATCATGGTGGACTTACTATGAGTTTAATTTATGTGCACATCATTTGTTAGAAAGCCATACCTGATTGTTTTCAAGACATGCCTTTCTGTATAGACTTATTTACTCTGGGATTGGGCTGCTGTGAGACCATACTCTTACGAAGCTGAGGAGCTGTATTTTTTAGTTTGAGAGAGAACTAGACAACATATAAATTCTTTCAGATTTCTTAACAAAGGATTGCAGAGCTACGCACTTGAATTGATTTTTTTTCTTTTTGATGCCTCATTTTACTTTGAGAATTTTTACTGGATGGAAAGACAGAAGATACGAAACAATTATATTTTCCCACCCAGAAAATTCTGTCCCCTCTGTGTTCCCTCAAAATTCTCCTTGCAAGCTGGCCATGTCTTTATTTAGACCATTTCTTTCTTCTTGTACCTATATGTAGCTAGGACCAACCATCTGACATTTCAACATTCTGTGGAGGTCTCTTTAGCCAAAATCAAAAGTTCATTATATACACTGGCCATCTTTCAAGTTTCTATAGGCAACACTTTTGACAATTATTTTATTCTCAAAAATACAGATCACCATTTTTTTTCCTAACCTCCAATAACAATTTGATTTTTTTTCCTCCGCATTTGCTAAGAGTTTGTTTGCCATTTTTCCATCCTCTGCTCAGTGCTTACTGCCAATGGCACTTATTTTAGATTTTTGTTATGGCAGCACCTCAATTCTAGGAACCAATTATTTCTGCATCAGTTAGCTTTTGCCATGTTAAAAAAAAATCACACAACTTTGCAGCTTAAAACAACCATTTCTTTTATTTTTTAGCACATAATCCTGCTGGTCATTAATATGGACTGGGCTCAGCTGAGCTTGTGTTTTCAGTCAGCTGCCAGGTCAGCTGGGGACTACAGGTCTAGAATGGCCTCAGCTGGAGCTGCTCACCTTTGTTCTGTGTTTTCTCATCATCCTGCAGGATAGCCTGGGCTTGTTCTCATGGTGACTGGTCAGAGTTTCACGAGAATGAAGAGAGGCCAGCTAAGGTTTTTGGGGCCTAGACTTGGAACTAGCACATCGTCACTTATGCTGCATTTTATTGACCAGAACAAGTTACAAGGCCAGCCAAAACATACGAGAATGGCAAATGGACTCTAGGTCTTACAATGTAAAAGATATAGATATTCAGAGTACAGAAGAATTAGGGATCTTCTTCCAATATACCATACCTCTCACTATTAGTAAATTTTGTTACCATTACTGTTTTCTCAAAAACACTATTAAATTTTTATTATTCCATGGAAAATCATGACTGTGGCTTCACCAAAACTTTTCTGCTTCCTTGAGCATAGACACTAATTTTCTGACCACACAACCTTCCCATGTATGTATTAGTATCCTACTCCAGATCCTTCTTACTGGTCTACTTGTTTCAGTAGGCAGCTCCTAATCTGACTTTTGCCTACCTACCTGCCTCCATCTTTGTACAGCTCTAACTGGTTGAATCCAGACCTGTAGACTTGCTTGTCTTTGGGTGGCTTCTGATCTTCACCCACCTTATAAGCAACAGCAGCACCAATCAGCCTGTTGTTGGGAGGAAGGCCCAGCTACGTAACTTCTGCACGCCACACCTCAGTGGTGATCATGTTCCACAGTCCCCTCTTCATTATGCACCTTCTTCTGATCAGCTCCACTACTAAAAGTAGGAAAAATTTGTTGAAAATATGAAGTTCTTCAAAAACTAGCTGTGCAGAGAAGAGAAATACAGCTCCTACCAGTTCAGTGGTGTTAACTCCATTGAGTTAGGCCCAAAGACCTTTTTTTCAAGCCCAGAAATTGTTGTAAACTAGATGTGAGGCTTTGGTTACTTCTTTGACTTTCAAGTCTCCAGTCTTTATTATGTCTGATTTTTGTCCTTTCATTTGTGTTTTTATGGACAGTTCTACAAAGGAAATAAGAAACCTACTTGAGAACATTCAAAGAAAATGGTGAAGATACAGAATTACACCAAAAGGCCACATGTTCATTAGGATGGAGAATAAAATCACAATGTGTCTCAAGATCTATTTAAAACTCCATTCTATATTTACTTATGAATACTTGCTTTTTCTCTGATTTTTTTCTGAGAGCATAAAATAATTTTGAGATGATTCTGAATGTTTTAAGTTAAAGAATTAAGAGCACAAGAATCCTTTATAGTTCACATAAGCACGCACACACACATACACACATACACACATACTAACACATATTTATTCCTCTTTCTAATCCACATTTGTTGGTCAATAGTATAGATGATGAAAAGAATATCCTCCCTCATTATATCAAATAGCTCCACCAGCTTGGCTATGAATTTTACCCTGAAATAAGCAACACACACACACACACGTACACATGCATACATCCTTCTTTCTTTAAGTAGAAAACAGCCCTAATTTTGATTCGATTCAATAAAATATACTGTTACAAAATTAAGAAATAATTGAGCAGTAGTTTTGAGAGTTAATAATGCAAAATCAATATATTATACTTTTCTTACTGCCCTTGATGTAATATTTAGCAAACCAGTATTTATTATTGGACTAATGGTAACACAATTGACAACCCTCTGGGATAAATGGATATGTTTAGTTATATAAGTTATGGGAGTTTCCTGTCATACTAGTACACCCACTTCAATTTGAGCTCTACTGGAAAAATCAATGCTTAGAAAATGCAAACAGGAAACAATGACTACAACAATTTTTTAAATGTCTAAGATATTACATCATTATTTTTTTGTAAGCAAAACTGAATAAGGATAGCTTTATTTCCTAGAAAAAGCTAGATATACTCCTAAAATAAGGTTGCATATGATTTAAAAGTAGATTCTCATTCATCTGTGTTCTCTGGCCTTTATTAACATTAAGTAAAATATGTAATAATTTGAAAGTAAAAGTTGAAGAGTTCAACTTTAAAATGAAAATACCTCAAAATAAAATCCTTTATCCCCATGAAACATTTGTTTTGCTCCATGCATGTTAGTTCATAGGCTTTCCCCCTTGAGTCCCCAGTGTAACATTAAAGAGAATTTAAACATTTCTTTCTCAGCACGGAAGCTTATGAGCTGAATAAGATGGTAACATAAGCAGAGACTCATAAGGTAGTCCTCTGTTCCCACCTCAGACCAACTTGCAGATTGGCATTCTCCTATATCAGACCTCAGCATGATATCTAGTCAAAATCTTTACTTGTCCAAGAAATTGTATTATCCAAAAAATAAACATACTCTCTAATCTCTTTGCTGTAAAGTAAATGAGCTTTCAGAACAATTTTGATTATACAGAGTTAAACTGAAATGCCTTAAAGTGTATAACAAAGTTAGTTTAGAGATAGTGCCAGAGGTTGATATGTGAAAGTCAATATGGCTCTTGTCCTTTGGTGAAGACATGGAACACAAGGTTTCAGGAACAGAATTAAGCTTCCATTTTTGGACATATGATGGAAGCTGTGTCTTATTCATGGAGTTCATAAGCTCAGGAAACAAAAATCAATAATTTTTGGAATTCCCTGAGCCATGAAGCAATACACTTCTGACCAAGAAGAATCACCTGCTGCGGAGATTTGGTCTGGACCTTATATGTTTGCACTGAAGTCTTCTCTACTCAGATCAAGAAAAAAAATGTTTGAATGGGGTGATTCAATTCAGAGGGAAACACAGTGAAGCAGTTTGAGAATTCTCTCATTTTGGCCTGCTATACATGATATATAATTTTGGGGTTTTTTAATTTTTTTATTTTATTTTATTTATTTTTAATTTTATTATTATACTTTAAGTTTTAGGGTACATGTGCACAACGTGCAGGTTTGTTACATATGTATACATGTGCCATGTTGGTGTGCTGCACCCATTAACTCGTCATTTAGCATTAGGTATATCTCCTAATGCTATCCCTCCTCCTCCCCCACCCCACAACAGTACCCGGTGTGCGATGTTCCCCTTCCTGTGTCCATGTGTTCTCATTGTTCAATTCCCACCTATGAGTGAGAACATGCATTTGGGTTTTTAAGATTCTGTTTAGGAAAGATATATAGAATGTAGCATGCTATAAAAATAACTGGATTAATTGGTACATTTTGTTATTCCACTTCTTGAGAAAATGGAATCCAGATTCTAATTTTATTGACAGTTATGGCATTCCAGTAAAATTTTATAGTTGATTGATATACCTACGTAGATTTATGTAACAAATATTTGCCCTAATTTTATGATACACAGTGGATTCTATGTGAGAAAAAAAAAATCTACCTTAAAACTGCTCTTTGTAGCTTACTAAGAGATCTATTTTCTCCCAAATTTACATAATCACAGAGAAGGAAACTATTCTAGTGTGACTAATTGTAACAGTAATCTGTCCTGCTTTTGGAGCATGCTTTTGTTTGTCAGATGTACCATACAATATTACAGCTAGCCATCTCCCCCAACTCTTCACTCGCTGGAACAAGCAGCAGGTTACAAATAAATTCGACCTGAATAAGAATTCAAATATAAAAAAGGAATATTACCAATTTATAAAGTGCAAGTTTATTGTAACAGTGATATTTTGATAAACTTCTTGTATCAAGAAGAATTATGGGCTGGGCATGGTGGCTCATGCCTGTAATCCCAGCACTTTGGGAGGCCAAGGAAGGTAGATTGCTTGAGCTCATGAGTTTGAGGCCAGCTTGGGCAACATGGTGAAACCCTGTTTCTACAAAAAAAATACAAAAATTAGCTGGGCATGGTGGTGTGTGCCTGTCAGCCCAGCTGCTTGAGAGATTGAGATGAGAGGATGGTTTGAGCCTGGGAGCCAGAGGTTGTAGTGAGCCCAGATTGGGCCACTGAACTGCAGCCTGGGTGACAGAGTCAGAACTTGTCTCAGAAAAAATACCAAAAAACCAAAAAACAGAAGAATTATGAACTTTACTTAGTCATATTTCTTTAATTATTTTTAGTCTTAAACCAGGAATGTTTTATGAATAGATTTAAAACACTTGAAAATGCATCGGTTGGTATTTTAGAATGTGTCTTTACTAGTGTGTTAGTGGTTGATAAAGTGCACATAGGCAACAGTTTGTTTTTCGTGTAGCTAAACATGATTACTACAAATGAGGAAAAAATCTCTTCAGTTCTTTCACTGGACTTCATGATTCATTGAGTAGCATACAATGAATAGCACCAATTTTTATTGGCAATATCTTTCTAATATCTTTATATAGTGAAACAAGTAGCTCTGACAAAAAGAGGTTTTTTTTAATAATATATGTGACTATAGACATCTCTAGTTCCTATTTTAATAAACTTAGAGCAGATATTTACAACTGCTCTATTATGAATGTTGGTTGATATAGAGAAATTTGCATAAAATAGTATATTCTTTAGATCTGTTAAATTTTGTTTTTTAAAAAAATATACCACTTTGTCTTTATAGTAATTTGATGCTGTTGAAATAAAAACAAATCCTGTTGAAATAAAAAAAACGGTTGGATTTGTCCACCTCAACATTAAGAAAATGCAGAGTGAATAAATCTCATAATATGTCTAACTTTTGCATGCTTCCAACAAGAACATATAAATTAAATAAAATATTCTTAGATTTTATAGGAAAAAAAAATCCTAATTTCTTACTAGAAAGGATATGTAGAGAGAGGCAAATCTGTGAACCAGAAGGAAACAGGGCTTGTTGTCAGTCTTGATTATTGCCTTGATTCCATGTTGAAATTTATTTAATATGGGTTATTATATTTAATTATTAATGCTTAGTATGTGCTTACTATGGATCAATCACTTTATAAAAATTTACCTCTCATAATAAACCTCAAACCTATACAATTAAAAGTGTATTGAAGTGAAACTTCCTTTATTTTCCTTTTGGCTTATTAGATAAGATTAGCATTTATCTAATATAATAGATAAGTACCCACCATTGCAAAGTGAAATTGAAGCACCAGATGACCTTGGGAGGACAATCCAAAAAAGTGACTTTGTATGTTTAGCAGTTCTCAAGCATCACCCACCTTTACGCTATAGAAATGGAGACTAAGGATTGCACCAGAGGGTTTAGACATTAAAGGCATGAATTCTTTGAAGAGAATATTCATGACTATGCATTTCCTCCTTTTTCCTCCTGGAGATATTTGTTGGGAGTTTTCACTCTGATCTGAAGCCAAGTAAAAGGAGTCTTAGGGAGATTACTAAGAGTTTGACATGCATTCTTTAATTAGGAGGCTACATAATGGACCAGTGTTTTAGAAATGTCAAGGCTGACTGGGGCTCTCTGACTGGGTGAAGAGGATGTGAGGATGCCACATAGCAAGCAACCACCTTTCCCTGATAGCCGGACAAAGCTTCTATGAATTCAGGTAGGCCATACGTATTAGTTTTTTATGCTGCATATGAAATTTCCACAAACATAGAGGTTTAAAACAACATCATTTATTATCTCCAAGTTCTGTAGGTCAGAAGTCCAGCTGGTTTTTGTTGCTTTTCTGCTCTGTGTCTTACATAGCTGAAATCAAAGTATGGGCCACAGGTTCTGATCTGCAGTTTCTGGGAAAGATCCTACTCCCAAGCTTGTCTAGGTTATTGGCAAAATTCATTTTCTTGTTTTTATAGCACTAGGGTCCCCATTTCTTGCTGGTTATCCCAGAGACCATTTTCAGCTCTTACAGGCTACTCTCAGGTCCTTGCCCTATAGGTACCCACATCTCAGCAACAGAGAACTTCTTTCACATGGAATTCCTCTCTTGCTTCAAATTTCTGACTACTGCTTCTCTTATCAGCCAGGATAAACTCTGTTTCTAAATGGCTCATGTGATTAGAATGGGTCTACCTGGAAAATCTCTCTTTTAAGTAATTCAAAGTCAACTGATTAGTAATCTTAATTACATCTATAGAATCCCCCATCTATAAAATCCCCTGTTCATGTAATATAATATACTCATGGATATGATATCTGATGATATTCACAGCCCAGAGATTAGGGGAAGAAATCTTGGGCCATTTCAGAATTCTGCCTACCATGCAATGTGGGAGGAAGCTGGTCAGGGATGAGGCAACCCCAGGCAGAAGAGGCTACAGCTTTAACAATGGGTGTTCTAGATAATTAATGAATATACCTATTTGCTTGATAAAATAATATGCGTATATTCTCTAGTTCCTGGAGTTGGAATAAACAGTTGCGTATATACTGATCATTTTTGTAGATTATGCTTGAGTCATTTATATGCTTTGATATACACTGTTAAATTGCTAGTAGAAGCATGTCTTAATCAGGATAAGCTTAGTTATGCTGTGAAAACTAATAACCCCACAATCTTAGGTACTTACAACTGGAAAGGTATATTTCTTGATTACACTGCAAGATCCTTCTCAGAGCAACAGGGGAGGTGGACTCCTTCATGTTGTTCTCATTAAATGACGAAGATCACAGAGCAGGCACTATTGGAACATTGTCTTTCACTGAGGTGGGGGGTAGGCAAGTTGTAATAGAATATGTAGCATGTTATTTCTAACATTTTGTTGGTTAAAGTAAGTCACATGGCCATGCCTAATTTCAGTGAGGAAGGAAAGTGCAATCCATCCAGAACCATAGTCTTGCTAAAAGCTCTAATGACTGTCTCAAAGACAATTTGGAAAAATCACTCAAAAATTAAGTATGTATAGCTCTTGACCTAGTGATTTCTAAATGAAATGAAATCACTAGTTCAAATTGTATTTGTATTATGGTACAAGCATGTTTCTGTATTATCTGTAATAGCAAAAAGTAAGAAAATACTCAAGTTGTAGAAAGTTACTAGATCCATTCAGTGGGATACCTTGCAGCCTTTCCAAAGTAAGATGTATCTGGATTAATATGAAACTATTCCAAGACCATACTAATGAATAATAATCAAAGTCTATATGTGTGAGATGGTGGTGATAATTATGATGGGTGTGTGGTGGGGCCAGGGATAATATATACAAAGCACTTACAATTGCGCATGGCAAAAATAATAGTAGTTAACACTCATATGCAATTTACTGTGTGTAAAGTCCTCTTCTAAATGTTGTACATTCTTTAAGTCATTTGATACTCATAACAGTCATTTGAGGTGGTATTATTCTCAATTTTCAAATGAGGAAATTCACGTAAGAATATATTCATGAATAATTTCTAGAATAATATTTAAGAGAATGTTTGCAAAGAAAATGTATCTCTGGGGAGTGGGACTGAGAGATATAATGGGGCTATTTTATGATTTACTGTGTTGCTTTCTGTTGCTTTTAGAGTTTTTATCATGATCACATGTTACTTTCATAGTAAAACTCTGGTAGCAAAAATATGATGACAATGAGCCAATGGGAGCTGTTCCACTCTTGCTAGAGTGTATTTGTGCCTTTGTGCCCTGACAAGGGAGAATTTTTTCCTGTGGAGAGAGAATATGTAAGCCATAAACACTCAACTCCAAATCTTCCCTTTTTCCTAAAGAAGGAAGGTCTGAGTTTGTCACTCTTTAGTCCAGATTGTCTATTTGGGTGTGATGATCCATGGTAGGTTCTGTTACTGTCCAATATCTCCCCCTCTTGTAGGGTGCTACATCACTTGTCTATGACAGCAGGCTTGGCTAAGTGCTGGCTTTGGAAGTGACGTGTACTGCTTTCAAACAGAGGCTTTAAGAGTCACTGTGAGGCTCTACTCCTGCTCTTTTCTGTTTGCCATAGGAAGAGCAATATAGAGACAGGGGCTACTTCTTTAGCCAGGATCTTGGAGAGACAAGAACATAAGTGCAGTTGTAGGAATATGTAACACGGAAGAGAAATTACAGATGAACTTTTCTTGTAGAAAGCCACTGATGCTGAGCCATTTGCTACCATAATATAAACCAGTGAAAACTAATATAAGATCTCATAGAAATAATAGGTATGCAGAAGTAGAGAAAATATACCTTCTGGACATCTTCTGCAATGGGGGCTCTGGGACATTTCAGCATTTTGTGCTTTTTATTATTTTTGTGTTATAGCATTTTGCTCCTGGATCTTCAATACCTGACAATCTCTATTTTATTCTTCTGAAAGAAAAATGTGTATTGTCCTACTGCTTTAATATTCGCAGGCTAGTAGTGGAAGACTTGTTACACAATTTCAATTTGATTTCTCTTTCTAATTGTGGAAGATTTACTTGTTCTACACAATTTGATTTCTCTTTCTAATTGTGGAAGATTTGCTTGTTCTACATGTCCTGTTATTGAAAAAAGTGGCAATATTATAGCAGTATAAATAGTTGTAGTTGTATTTCCTTTTCAATAGTTCATTTCTCTAAGCTTCTCACTTAATTGCAAAATGTTGCAATCACTTTAACTTTATCTTATTATCTAAATTAAATCATGAGGTAAAATTATCAAGGTTTTTCCCTAGACATTCTATTATTTCATTTCACACAAAATACTTTATATAAATAAGAACTTGCAAGTTTGTAGTTTGATGTTAACTCTAAAGAATGTCCTGCTTTAATGATTGAATTATAAGCTAATACCCAGAGTCATAAGTTAATTTTTCCACTAAGCATAATTTTCAACTAATATAAAAAAATTTCTCAGTTTTTTAGACTTTCAAGAACAATTTTATTTTCTCTTAATGGAGTTAAATTAATTGTTTATATCTTATCAAAATAAAGAGAATAATCTGTTTTATGTCTCTATTCCAAAGGTCCATTTAGACACCAATTTTTTAGCTTAAAGGGATACACTGATTTCTGTTGGTTTGTTTATTTCTGTAGTTATACTATCCATTGCAGCACTATTAAAAACACTTCTGGGATGAAGAGTATTTGGGGGATTGTCCTTGTCCCTAATCATACTGTACACACTTTAGTAAGACTGTTGACTGAAAAGGAGGCAACTCTGCTCCAGTATTTAAAAAAAAAAAATCCAAGCTATCTGGAGGAAATATCCTTTATTACAATCAATCAGTAATTAAGTCCCTACCCCACTGTACAACCTGTTAAGAAGGCTGCCCTTCTCTCTTCCACATTATATACAGGCTCTAAGCCCTTCTGTGGCAACTGTTTAAAGACTAATCCTTTTATCCTGATTTCCAAATATAGTTTCAGTAGGAGGGCTGCCTGAGAATACCATGTGCTCTGGTTTGAATATGGTGTGTCCCTGTCAAAATACACATTGGAACCCTAACCCCAGTATGGCAATTTTGGGAAGCAGAGCCTTTAAGAGGTGAGGCCTCTTGGGAGGTGTTTGGGTTATAGGGTGGATCCCTTGTGAATGGCTTGGTGCTGAGTGAGTTCTCACTTTGGGAGACTGGATTAGTTCTTGCTGGAATGGATTAGCTCCTTTGTGAGTGGCTTGTTTATAAAGCCAGCCTCTCAGGTTTTGCACCTTCACACATGTCTGCTTTCCATTTGACTTTCTACCTTGTTGTGAAGCAGCACCAGAAGCTGAACAGTTACTGGTGCAATATCCCTTGAATTTTCCAGCCCGAAGGACTGCAAGCTAAATAAATCTCTCTTCTTTATGAATTATCCAGTCTCAGATATTCTGTTACAGGAACAAAATGGACTAAGATATCATGTGATTTATGCTATGCTTTACAAAGTCTAGGAGGTATTCTAATGGCCACACATCAAACTGCATTGGAGGACCTAGGAGGCTTCAAGGATAATCCTATCTCCCCTCTTTTGCCTTCCAAAGCCAGTAATAAAGAATTCAATAGCATTCTAGGGAAGCTCTGTGGGCTCTCTAAAGGTAACAGGGAGTTAGGTGGCCTATAGGAGTGGTTTTTGTTGTTGTTGTTGTTTTAACAAATAATTTATGCCCACAACTTCAATTTCAATCTAAAGTATATGTGTTTTAGTTAATATCAAACATATATTATAGAGGAAAAATAAGATCTTTGGTGGTTAGTATATAACATGAGTTATTCCACTTTGCACATTTAAGAAATATTTTTAGGATATACATATGAAAACAGAAAAGAGTTTCTATGATGAAGATACACATTAATTTAAAACATTTTTAATCTCAATGACTGGAATAATTATGTTTTAAGGAATGGGGCATTCGATTATGAATTTGTTATTGCTTAATGTGATTCTGAATGTGGTATTCCTGGATTACTTTTTGTAAATTTTATGTTAATAATTTTAATTTGTACAACACTTTGACATGAGAATCATTCAATTTATGGTCGTAATTCATAAATTTATTAGTAATATATTTAATGTCAGGTAGATTTCATGCCAAAGACACACGAACAGACTTGAATGAAATAGTATCTTGGGGGATGGCTTTTGAGTCTAAGTCCTCAGGGAAAATCTGAGTAAGAAAAGAGATGTAGTCACTGAAAGAGCTGTAGGAATCTGTTTTCTGACATAAATTTTCTGAAAGAATGTATAAATTCAGGAAAAATAATATAGGAAAAATAAAATATTAAAATATTCTATTTGGTTATAACATGTTCTTAACTATTTTGGGGCCTGTAGCAAGCAAATTCTCTCATGGCCTCTAATAGTTTCCAACTCCTGGTATTCTTTTTTTTTTTTTTTGAGATGGAGTCTCACTCTGTCACCCAGGCTGGAGTGCAGTGGCGCCATGTTGGCTCACTACAAGCTCCGCCTCCCAGGTTCATGCCATTCTCCTGCCTCAGCCTCCCAAGTAGCTGGGACTACAGGCGTCCACCACCATGCCCAGCTAATTTTTTGTATTTTTAGTAGAGAAGGAGTTTCACCATGTTAGCCAGGATGGTCTCAATCTCCTGACCTCATGATCCACCCACCTCAGCCTCCCAAAGTGCTGGGATTACAGGCGTGAACCACCGTGCCTGGCCCTCCTAGTATTCTTACTCTTGTGTAATCCCCTCCCCTCAAGTGTGGGCTAGCTCAATGACTTGCTTCTAACCAATAGAAAACAGTGAGATGGGATAGAATAGAATGGGATTTCTCTTCTGTGATTAGAAGAAACTAACCTTCATCTTGATAGCTATCATCTATGGTTAATAGCTTGATAGTCTATAAAAGATTCTTCTTTATCCTGGCTGTCATATTTACCAAAAAGGGTAAATATCTTGCCATGTGGCAAGAAAATGAGGCTTCTGGCCAATAGCCTCCTAGGAACTGAGGCCCTTGGTCCCAGAGCCCTTGAGGAACTGAAGTTTTGCAGACTTCTTGTAAGTAAGCACAAAGTGGATATTTACCCAGTTGAGCCTTCAGATGAGCCCCAGCCCTGGCTGATACTCTGATTGCAGCCTTGTGAGAGACCTTGAAACAAAGGACCCAGGTGCTTTTTTTTTTTTTGAGACAGAGTTTCGCTATTGTTGCCTAGGTTGGTGTGCAGTGGTGTGATCCTGGCTCACTGTAACCTCCACCTCCTGGGTTCAAGTGATTCTCCTGCCTCAGCCTCCCAAGTAGGTGGGATTACAGGCATGTGCCACCACACCCAGCTAATTTTGTATTTTTACTAGAGATAGGGTTTCACCATGTTGGTCAGGCAGGTCTCAAACTCCTGACCAGCTGATTTTTGCACAAATTCCTGATCCACAGAAACTGTTCGACCAGCTGATTTTTGCACAAATTCCTGATCCACAGAAACTGTGGAATAAATGTTTTAAGCTGCTAAGTTTGTGCTAATTTATTACACAAAAATAGATAACTGATATAGGTCTTTTAATTTTATTCATCTTGTAATTAATTTCAGTATGGCATGGTTCAAAAAATGTATATTGTGTACTGTATATTTAAGCAAAATTCAGTGTAGAAGAAGAGGAATTGAGATAGAGCAGTAGTTCTCAACATTTCATGTGCCATCAGCATCGCTTGAAAGGCTTGTTAAAAATAGTTTTCTGCTCCTTTCCTCTAGGTTTTTGATTCATCAAGTCTTGAGTAGTTCCTGGGAATTCATAGTTCTAAAAAGTTCACAGATGTATTAGTTTCCTATTGCTCCCCTGACAAATTACCAAAAATTAGGTGACTGAAACAACACAAACTTATTATCATATGATTCTGGAGATCAGAAGTCAGAAACAGGTCTGCCTGGACCAAAATCAAGGTGTTCTCTTTCTGGGTGCTCTGGGGGAGACTTTGTCTCTGTATTAGTCCATTTTCATGCTGCTGATAAAGACATACCCAAGACTGGGCAAATTACAAAAGAAAGAGGTTTAATTGGACTTACAGTTCCACATGGCTGAAGAAGCCTCACAATCATGAGCGAAGGCAAGAAAAAGCAAGTAATCTCTTACATGAATGGCAGCAGGCAAAGAGAGAGCTTGTACAAGGGAACTTCTCTTTTTAAAACCATCAGATCTTATGAAACCTATGTACCATCTCAAGAACAGCATGAGAAAGACTTGCTCCCGTGATTCATTTACCTCCCACCAGGTCCCTTCTACAACACATGGGAATTCCAGAAGAGATTTGGGTGTGGACACAGCCATACTATATCAGTCTCCATGCCTCTTCCAGCTTCTAGACACTGTCTGCATTCTTTGGCTCATGCTTCCTTCTACTGTCTTCAAAGTGTCTTCATCAAAGTAGCATCTTCAAATATTAATATCTTTCTGACTTTGACCGCTGACTCTCCTTCCTCTGTCTTTCACTTACAACGACTCTTGTGCTTACAATGGACTCATCTGGATAGTTCAAGATGCTCTTTCCCTCTCAAGACCCTTAATTTAATCACATCTGCAAAGTCCTGTTTGCCATGTAAAGGTAACATATTCACAAGTTTCCAGGAATCAATTGTGGATATTTTTGTGTAGCCATTATTCTGCCTGCCACACCAGGCAATGTTAATGCTATTGGCCCAGAGACCACCCTGTGCCTATCACCAATTATAGATCACTGTAAGAACCAAGCTCCCTCTGCCTTGGATTCTGTTTGCCTCAGCATGCCTTCCCCTTAGCCTTATCATCCAAAGATTCTACAGAAGTGATTCTCTTTGTGTGGACTGGAAGTTCCTTGGTACTCATGTATATCCCACAAGGAGTTTCACTTGACTATAGGAAATTTTGTGCTGTGTTGATGGCAGCTGAAATGCTAATCTACCAGACCACTTGTTATGGTTTTTAATTTTATCTATGTTTTACCACAGCAAAAATCTTTTCTTTGATTATATGATATTTTGCTTTCTTCTGAGTTAGGCAAATTCCAAAATAGGTTTTGAAGCTCTCTAAAGTGTTTCCAGGATTAAATGAGTTTCAAAGATCATACCACTTAAAGCAGGAATGATAATATGCTAGAATTATCTACTATAAACACTTTCCTCACATTTTTATCTTTTATTTTCCTAAAAGACTTTGATTATTTTTTCTTCTAGTGTGTACATGTGAATGTGGGTATTTATTCTGGCATTTAAATATGCCTTGACTGTAAAAAATCATTACTTTCCTATTAATGATTCTAAGAGAGGTATAATTGTTGTTAGTTAAGCTGATTAACACTGAAGGTTTAAAAATAAATATATTATCTGCCCTGATATGTCACCTTATGTAATAGCACAGTTTCAGACTCTATGGTATATGTGTGTCTGTGTCCATATCACAACATATCCCCTATCTGAAAGGGCAGGAAATATGTTTTTAAATTTAATGTCTACCTATTTTCCCTCCTAGCATGCTCAGAGGCTATTGTGGTTTTAACCTCTATTAGGAATTCTTTCTCAATTGACTCACACATGGTATTGTTAAAAATTTCAGGGAGTTTGCCACATTTTGTCTGGGAGAATTAGGGATGTTAAGGGTTAAAAAGGACTCTAGAATCTTAATATGTGCCATAATGTATTACTGTTTTATGATCAGCTATTACATGTAGTTATGGAGTTAAAGTTCCACACTTTGTTAAGTGAGCCCTTTGGTAATCTTCTATCAGTCTTTATAGTCCAGAATATTTATAATCTCTTCGGGTATAAACACTTTATTCATTTCTTCCTCTGAGTCATGCTCCCATACCAATACAGCAGCAGATGTCCTGGACAATGTGGTCTCATTTGCACCCCTGTGTTCAACACTGGTAGTGGTTGCTATCTGGGAGGAAAAAAAAAAAAGCCACATTTTACTCTCAACTTGTATCAGTAATTTGGGTTTTCATGAGTTTGGTGTGTTGGTTCTTTATGCATGGCATAAAAATAAAAAGTACAAGTTCTTTCTATTTTTTCCAAATGAAAGATAAATTTGATTTAGAAGCTCATGCCTGACTAAATGCTTTTGTCCACAGACCTGCTCACAATGGAAAATACCTAAGAATGGAAGGGAAATAAAAGTAAATGGACCTCATTAAAACTTCTAAGGGATACCTGTGGCTATTTGACTTCCTCCCATACAGAGGGGTAAAGTTCAAAAAGTACAGAAAGTCCCAGGCTGTTGTCAACAAAACTATCACAAGACATTTTTGGAGGATTTTAGGTTTGTCATGTCTAAATTAACTTTTGAATGAAAAATAAATTTTTGTTAATTTTATTTTAACAGAAGATTGTATAATAAACCTGCAAAACCAACCATTCACAGTATAAGACTCTTCAGAGGAGAGGGGGTTATGGGTGTGTATAAAATCTGTCTTCTGATTTTTTAACAAATACTTTTGCGAAATTTAGCTGTGTTGCTCTGTGAATTCATTGATTCTATTGCTATTTTTCAAATGAGTCAGTATACGTGATTTTAGATTTTTTTTCAATTTTTAAAAAAATACATTTTAGGGAAGTTTCCCAGCTTGTGAAGTTGTAGATGTTACTGTGAAATAGTTGTCATTTTTCATTGCTAAAACTAATATCAATACGTTTACTTTAAAAATCAATGCTTTTATGAAATACCAGAATTATAGATGTGCTTATATATTGAAACACTAGTAAAAGAGACTCAGTAATGTACATTTATTACCCTCTTTCTATTACATTCAAAGCAGATATTTTCTGAATATTTTTTAGATTTAAAGACACTTGCTCCTCCTGAATTATTTTAGTCCATCTCCAGGGAGTTCTTCTGTTGCCGACTTATCGGATGTGAGACAATTTACATGCTATAAAAATAAGTGAAAGTAATGTGATGTGTCAGATTTCTAGTGGCGTATGAGTCATCATCCTGTTGGCATGGCATGAAGTTTCACAGAAAAACAATCTTTTATTATATTATTGCTGAAAATTAATTAAAATTAAAGCCTTTTTTATAAAAGAAAAAACACGATAGGTTTAATTCCTAACTAAAAATGAAAAGCTTCTTTTGTCTCTTATTATGCATTTATATGAAAATTGTTCTTCCTCTCTCTATTACTTATTAGTTAATATATATTTATTAAGCATTTGCTAAGGATAAGATTGGGCACTTGGTAATGAAATTGCAGGAGTGATAGATAACCAAGAATCTGGCCAGGAGCAGTGGCTCACGCCTGTAATCCCAGCACTTTAGGCGGGCGGATCACAAGGTCAGGAGGTTGAGGCCATCCTGGCCAACACGGTGAAAACCCATGTCTACTAAAAATACCAAAAAAAAAAAAAAAAAAGAGCCGGGCTTGGTGGCAAGCGCTTTTAGTCCCACCTACTAGGGAGGATGAGGCAGGAGAATGGCATGAACCCAGAAGGCAGAGCTTGCAGTGAGCTGAGATCGTGCCACTGCACTCTAGCCTGGGCGACAGAGCAAGACTCTGTCTCAAAAAAAAAAAAAAAAAAATAGATAACCAAGAATCTATAGATTGTAACTGATCACTGACTAAAGAAATGATACACATATCAAGAATGCTAAAAAAGTTGAAGGAAAAAGAGATAATATCCAACTAGGGTTTAGATGGAAAGCTTAAAAAGATTCCAGCAAAGAAATCACCACTTGAATGTAATATAATAATACAAAAACAGGCAGAGAACAAAAAAATGCACAGCTAATATTTACCCTACTTCTGCTATGGGCATTAAGCCACATTAGGAGACTAAAGAAAATGTTATCTATTTATATTGACACATTTTCTTCCAAAAAGTTAAAATTATCAATAAGTCCACTTAAATAATGGATTCATATTTAATATTGTTAATGATTACCCTTTCTTTAACTGTAAATTATGCTTTTTGCTTTGAATTAATGATAATATGAGGATATCGGTAAGACAAATTTTTAAATTTAATCTTTATCTCAATTTTCCAAATGTATATTGTAGTGTGTCATTTGAAATATTTATGTATAAATTATGTATAGATTATAATGATGAGCATAAATACTTAGAAATAAGTAAATATGCATATATTAGCATGTGTGTGCTAAAAAATATTTTACTGATAAATGGAGAATGATCATAATAATTTGGTTCTTTTTCCAAAGCAAAAGACATACTTCTTTTCCCAACATTAGTCAAACCTCTCTTAACATTCAGCTGTTTCAGAAAGTTCAAACTTCTTAATCCCTTGCTAGATTACAAGTGAATTGATTGCTGTCTATCACCATTTCCTAGGATATATGAGGTGTTCTTTAAGCCATGGCTCCTAAAGCCCTTCTCCCTAAAATATTCATGACTTTAATTGGCCTACAGATAATTTATATTTTATATTATATTAACTATTTATTCGTGCTGTCTTATATCCTCCAAAAGTCTGTCCACAGACCTACCAATTCAGTCTGTAAAATGTTAGAGATGAAGAGCTGTCACTGGAGCTTTGTGGACAGTTATAGTTAATAATGAGAATTCACAAACACATGTACATTTTAATACCTATGATGCTCTATAGTAGTTTGTTTCCTGCACAAGTCATTGCTTTCTCTTGTACAAATGCACAACTTTTCAGTTAGGGGGCATAATTACAGAGGGAAGGGATCAACATGTGATGCATGTGACAGAAACCACAGCGCTATCATTTCCTGAACATCTATTTTATGTAACATACTTAATGATGACAGCAAAATGGCAAAACATCCCTTTTTACTATGTGCAAGGATGGAACTTCGTATCCATGTATTGTGTATGTTTAAAAGGACATGTGGTTGTCCGGGCACGGTGGCTCATGCCTGTAATCCCAGCACTTTGGGAGGCCCAGGCGGATCATGAGGTCAGGAGATCGAGACCATCCTGGCTAACACGGTGAAACCCCGTCTCTACTAAAAATACAAAAAATTAGTCAGGCATGGTGGCGGGTGCCTGTAGTCCCAGCTACTTGGGAGGCTGAGGCAGGAGAATGGTGTGAACCCAGAAGGCGGAGCTTGCAGTGAGCTGAGATCGCACCACTCACTGCCCTCCAGCCTGGGCGACAGAGGGAGACTCTGTCTCAAAAAAAAACAAAAAAACAAAAAAACAAAAAAAAAGGACATGTGAACAGTGTTTCCAGGAGACTGAGGCAGAAGCTGCACCAGGGTAGTAGATCCCTCAGCTTGACCTGGGAAATGTAAAAATCTCAGGCACCACATGACATTTCCTGAAACAGAACCTCAAGCAGCAGGTCCCAGGAATCTGCATTTCAACAAGCTCTCAGATGATTCTTATGTACACTAAAGTTTGGGAAGCACTTCTGGAAAAGAAATAGTGATTTAGGTTGCCACTTCAGAATAGATATGAAATTTTTCAAAATTCTCCAGGAAACTATGTCAAAGGGTTCTTATGAGCCTCCATGACTCACTGATGCATTTTAAAGCTGAAAATGAGTTATTCACATACTATTTCACAGCATTGAAGAATGACACTGTGATTTCTCAAATTGGTGGCAGATAAATCCAAATCAAACTGTATTTTGTGGAAATATATTTGATGAACAAATAAAATACAAAAATGGTTAAGTGTGAACCATGAAGAGAAGCAGATTAGTCTGTATTAATTACCACAGCTATGATAAAATAATGGGCTGGATAGTGATGCTTAACTAAAGCCACTTATGCTTTTGTTTTTCTCTCAAAGAAGAAAACCATACCTCTTCTGAGAAAGGTGAGTCTAGATACCAGATTTATAGGAGGGACAAGAAGGCCTTAGTAATGAGATGTCTAAAAATTAAATCAATAGGAGTTAAATATTTTCAAAACCAATTTTGTCAGTACTTTTCATAAAAATACAGGCCCAAGCTTGTTTACGTGTGAATCAGGTTTAGCTTGTTAATTGGTATTTGGCATTTCTTTGTTCTTGAAACAGTATGATGCCTAGACGAGGCTGTGTGAGAGAGAGCAAGAGACAGAGGAGAGAAACAGCAGTGCTTAACAGCTTACTAACACTGATCCTATTTATTATGTGTCAGTTTGTCATCCTTGGTTGAACAAGGAAAATATGCCATATAGAAACTGATAGCCTCTTTGCCTGAATTAAGCATATTTGTGTACAATCATTTATATTTTCAGCAGGGAATGGCAAAATTTATGCCACTTCTTATCTATTGTATCTAATTCAGACTCTAGCAATCTAAGGGCTGTTTATAGTTTCATGAAAATAAATATTGCCCAATGTGAGAAATAAGATTAGCTATCCTCTCATAGCATAGCTGTCCTAGTTGACCATTCAGCTTACTGTAGTAGATGGAAATCAGGAAACCTTGGTTCTACCCCTAGCTGTACCTTTAACTTCTCACTTAACCTCTCAGAGTTTTATTTTTTCCAATATTTAAAACTAAGATATTAAATGATTGCTAAAAATGCTATGATTCTATAAACACTGACAGTGATCACTTTTGGGTCATAATTCCAGGGAGGCCTGGCCAGGAAGGATCTAATTTGAATCTAAGTCCAAGAGAAATTCAAAATCCAAAATTTAACCACTTATCAAATGAAAAGTATTCAGGAACATAATGCTAAATTATGCTTTTAAAATTTCTCCTAAATCATACTTAACAGTGGAAAATTGAAAGTTTTCCCTCTTAGATTTGGAATAAGAAAAGGATGCCCACTGTTGCCACTGCTATTCAACATAGTACTGCAAGTCAAAGACACAGCAATGAGGTAAGAGAAAGAAATCAAAGGCATCCAAATTGGAAAGTAAGAAGTTAAATTTTCCCTGTTTGCAGGTAGCATAATTCGATAGGTAGAAAACTCCAAAGACTCCACTAAAATACTGTTAGAACTGATAAACAAATTCAGTAAAAGTACAGAATACAAAATCAACATACAAAAATCAGTAGCCTTTCTACAAACTCACTATCCAAAAAGGAAATTAAGAAAACAATTCCATTCATGATAGCTACAAAACTATTAGGAATAAATCTAACCAAGGAGGTGAAAGACTTATATGGTGAAAACTGTGAAATAGTGAAAATTAAAATGACATAAATGGAACAATATCCTGTGTTCATTGATTGGAAAATTTAATATTGTCAAAATATCCATACTACCCAAAGTACTCTACAGATTCAATGCAATCCTTGTCAGAATTTTAAAGATGTTTATTACAGAAATAGAAAAAACAATCCCAACATTAATATGGAACCAAAAAACACCCCAAATAACCAAACCAATCTTGAGCAAAAAGAACAAAGCTGGAGTTGTCATACTCTCTGACTTTAAAATATACTACAAAACTATTCAATTAATTTTTTACAAAGGTCCCCCAAACACAATGCAGGAAGAACAGTCTCTTCAATAAATGATGTTGGAAAAACTGGCTATTCATATGGAAAAGAATAAAATTAGAACCTTATCTCACACTGCATACAAAAATCAACTTAAAATGGATTCAAAACTTAAATGTAAGTCCTAAACCTATAAAATTACTAGAAGAAAACATAGTAGAAAGGCTCCATGACATTGGCCTAGGCAATAACTTTTTTTAATATGTCCCCAAAAGCCCAAAATAGACATGATTGTTGCCCAAAAGGCAACAAAAGCAAAACTAGACAAAAGGGATTACATCAAACTAAAAACACTTCTACACAGCAAAGAAAACAACACAGTGAAGAGAAAACCTATAGAGTGGGAGAACATATTTGCAAACCTATAGAGTGGGAGAACAAAGATGCAAACACATACATCTTATCAGGGGTAAGTTAATATCCAAAATATGTAAGGAATTCAAGCAACTTAATAACAAGAAAAAACCCAATTTAGAAATGAACAAAGGACCTGAATAGACATTTCCCAAGAAAAGACTTACAAATGGTCAGCAGATATATTTTAAAAATGCTCATTACTAGTAAAGAAATGCAAACTAAAACCACAATGAGATATCATCTCACATCTCTTAGAATGGCTAGCATCAAAAAGATAAAATGTAAGTTTTGGCAAGGATGTGGGGAAAAGGAAATCTTTGTATACATCAGGTGAGAATATAAATTAGTACAACCATGATGAAAAAGAGTATAGAGACCTTCAAAAAATTAGAACTACCATATGATCCAGAAATCTCACTGTTGAGTATGTATCCAAAGGATATAAAATCAGTATGTCAAAGAGATGTCTGCACTCACTTGTTCATTCCAGCATTATTCATATTAGCCAAGATATGAAATCACCCTAAGTGTTTATCAATAAATGAGTGGATAACAATATTTGGTATATATCCAGCCATTAAAGAAGAAGAAAATCCTGTCATTTGAGACAACCTGGATGAACATCGGGATCAATATGCTAAGTAAAATAAGCCAAGCACAAAAAGACAAATACCCAAAGTCTCACTTATACATGAGATCTAAAAAAGTTGAACTCATAGTAGAGAATAGAATGGTGGTTACCAGAGGCTGGTGGTAGAGATAGAAGGTTGAGGAGATGTTGGTCAAAGGATACAAAATTTTAGTTAGATAGAAGGAATAAATTCAACAAACCTGTTGTACAACATGGTGACTCACCTTTTACTTATTTCTTAGCTATTCCTCCTCCAGGTTATCAGACTTAGTCACAGAATTCTGGTGTTTGAGTTCCGAAGCCAAGTGCATCTACTGTCCCTCCTGCACACTGACTGGAGAATCCCAGATTTTAGATGGGGGTGGAGTAGAAAAGAGCAGCAGTCCTCATGATTTTCCTGAATTTCTTTGTCTTTTGCCACTTAAGCTCAGCTATTTCCTTTCAAGGCAATTTTTCTATTAATATAATAGTATACTTTCATTTTAATTCCCTTTGTAAACTCATCTAAATCTTACACAGTAATATTAAAAAAATTTTTTTAAAAACGTAACTGGTATTTTATTGAAAGTCAATTCACCCTGTATATGTGGGTTTATTTTTGGACTACATTCAGTCATTCCTGTTTTATAAACCTCCAATTTTTATTTATTTTTTTCTAAAAACAAACAAAAAAAGGGATACATGTGGAGAACGTGCAGGTTTGTTACATAGGTATACGTGTGCCATGGTGATTTGCTGCACCTATTGACCCATCCTCTAAGTTCTCTCTCCTCAACCCCACCACCCAACAGGCCCTGGCGTTTTGTTCCCCTCTCTGTGTCCATGTGTTCTCAATGTTTGACTCCCACTTATGAGTGAGAACATGAGGTGTTTGAATTTCTGTTCCTGTGTTAGTTTACTGAAAATGATGGCTTCCAGCTTCATCCATGTCCCTGCAAAGGACACGATCTCATTCCTTTTTATGACTGCATAGTATTCTTTGGTATATATGTACCAAATTTTCTTTATCCAGTCTATCATTGATGGGGATTTGGGTTGGTTCCATGTCTTTGCTATTGTAAATAGTGCTATAATAAACATACATGTGCATGTGTCTTCATAGTAGAATGATTTATATTCTTTGGGTATATACCCAGTAATGGAATTGCTGGGTCAAATGGCATTTCTGGCTTAGATCCTTGAAGAATTGCCATACTGTCTTCCACTATGGTTAAACTAATTTACATTCCTACCAACAGTGTAAAAGCATTCCTATTTCTCCACAGCCTCACCATCATCTATTGTTTACTGACTTTTTAATAATCACCATTCTGACTGGCGTGAGATGGTATCTCATTGTGGTTTTGATTTGCATTTCTCTGATGATCAGTGATGTTGAGCTTTTTTTCTATGTTTGTTGGCCATGTAAATGTCTTCCTTTTGTAGCAGGACAAGCCACAGACAAAACCCCTCAGACATGGAGTTAAAGAAGGAAGGGGTTTATTCGGCTGGGAGCATTGGCAAGACTCCTGTCTCAAGAGCTGAGCTCTCCGAGAGAGCAATTCCTGTCCCTTTTAAGGGCTCACAACTTTAAGGGGTCAGCTTGAGAGAGTCGTGATCGATTGGGCAAGCAGGGGATATGTGACTGAGGGCTGCATGCACCGGTAATTACAACGGAACAGAATAGGACAGGGATTTTCACAGTGCTTTTCTATATAATGTCTGTAATCTATAGATAACATAACGGATTAGGTCAGGGGTCGATCTTTAACTACCAGGCCCAGGGAGTGGTGCCAGGCTGTCTGCTGGTGGATTTCGTTTCTGCCTTTTAGTTTTTACTTCTTTCTTTGAAGGCAGAAATTGGGCATAAGACAATATGAGGGGTGGTCTCCTCCCTTACTTTGAGAAATGTCTGTTCATATCCTTTGCCCACTTTTTGATGGGGTTGTTTTTTTCTTGTAAATATGTTTAGGTTCCTTATAAATTCTGGATATTAGACCTTTGTCAGATGGGTAGCTTGCAAAAATTTTCTCCCATTCCATCAGTTGCTTGTTCAGTCTGATAGTTTCTTTTGTTGTGCAGATGCTCTTTAGTTTAATTAGATCCCATTTGTCGATTTTGGCTTTTTTTTTTTTTATTTTAGACAGTCTCACTCTGTCACTCAGGCTAGAGTGCAGTGCCATGATCACTGCAACCTCTGCCTCGTGGGTTCACGCAGTTCTCCCATCTCAGCCTCCCTAATAGCTAGGACTACAGGTGCACACAACCACGCCCAGCTAATTTTTGTATTTTTAGTAGAGACAGGGTTTCACTGTATTGGTCAAGCTGATCTCAAACTGCTGACCTCAAATGATCCACCTACCTTGGCCTCCCAAAGTGCTGGGATTACAGGTATGAGTCACTGCACCCGACCCAATTTTGTCTTTTGTTGCAATTGCTTTTGGCATTTTTGTCATGAGATCTTTGCCCATGCTTATACCCTGAATGGTATTGCCTAGGATTTCTTATAGGGTTTTTATGGTTTGGGGTTTCACATTTAAGTCTTTAATCCATCTCAAGTTAATTTTTGTATAAGGTGTAAGGAAGGGGTCCAATTTCAGTTTTCTGCATATGGCTAGCCAGTGTTCCCAGCACCGTTTACTGAATAGGAGATCCTTTCTCCATTGCTTGTTTCTGTCAGGTTTGTTGAAGATCAGATGGTTGTAGATGTGTGGTCTTATTTCTGAGGTCACTGTTCTGCTCTATTGGTCTATATGTCTATTTTGGTACCAATACCATGCTGTTTTGGTTACTGTAGCCCTGTAGTATAGTTTGAAGTTAGGTAGCATGATGCCTCCAGCTTTGTTCTTTTGGCTTAGGATTTTCTTGGCTATATGGGGTCTTCTTTGATTCCGTATTAAATTTAAAATAGTTTTTTCTAATTGTGTGAAGAATCTCAATGGTAGTTTCATGGGAATAGCTTTGAATTTATAAATTACTTTGGACAGTATGGCCATTTTCATGATACTGATTCTTCCTATCCATGAAGATAGAATGTTTTTTCATTTGTTTGTGTCCTCTCTTATTTCCTTAAGCAGTGGTTTGTAGTTCTCCTTGAAGAGGTCGTTCATATCCCTTGTTAGCTGTATTCCTAGGTATTTTATTCTCTTTGTAGTGATTGTGAATAGAGGTTAATTCATGATTTGGCTCTTTGCTAGCCTGTTGTTGGTGTAATGGAATGCTTGTGATTTTTGCACGTTGATTTTGTATCCTGAGACTTTGCTGAAGTTGCTTATCAGTTCAAGAAGTTTTGGGGCTGAGATGATGGGTTTTTTTAAATATAAAATCATGTCATCTGCAAACAGAAACAACTTGACTTCCTCTCTTCCTATTTGAATACTCTTTATTTCTTTCTCTTGCCTGATTGCCCTGGCCTGAATTTCCAATACTATGTTGAATAAGGAGTGGTGAAAGAGGGCATCCTTGTCTTCTACTGGTTTCCAGAGGGAATGTTTCCAGCTCTTGCCCATTCAATATGATATTAGCTGTGGGTTTGTCATAAACAGCTCTTGTTATTTTTAGGTATGTTCTATCAATATCTAGTTTATTGAGGGTTTTTAGCATGAAGGGGTGTTGAATTTTATCAAAGGCCTTTTCTGCATCTATTGAGATAATCATGTGGTTTTTGTCTTTGATTCTGTTTATGTGATGGATTACGTTTATTGATTTGCATATGTTGAACCAGCCTTGCATCCCAGAGATGAAACCGACTTGATTATGGTGGGTAAGTTTTTTGATGTGCTGCTGGATTCAGTTTGCCAGTATTTTATTAAGGATTTTTGCATCGATGTTCGTCGGGGATATTGGCCTGAAGTTTTTGTTTTTTGTTGCATCTCTTCCCAGTTTTGGTATCAGGATGATGCTGGCCTCATAAAATGAGTTAGGGAGGGGATCCTCATTTTCAATTGTTTGAAATAGTTTCAGAAGGAATGGTACCAGCTCCTCTTTTTATTTCAGGTAGAATTCAGCTGTGAATCTGTCTGGTCCTGGGCTTTTTTTGGTTGGTAGGCTATTAATTACTGCCTGAATTTCAGAGCTTATTATTGGTCTATTCAGGGATTCAAATTCTTTCTGGTTTAGTCTTGGTAGGGTGTATGCATCCAGGAATTTATCCATTTCTTCTAGATTTTCTAGTTTATTTGCATAGAGGTGTTTATAGTATTAACTGATGGTAGTTTGTATTTTCATGAGGTCACAGTGGTGATATCCCATTTATCATTTTTTATTGTGTCTATTTGATTCTTCTTTCTCTTCTTTTTTATTAGTTTAGCTAGTGGTCTATCTATTTTGTTAATTTTTTCAAAAAACCAGCTCCTGGATTCACTGATTTTTTTGGAGGGTTTTTTGTGTATCTCCTTCAATTCTTCTCTGATCTTAGTTATTTCTTGTCTTCTGCTAGCTTTTGGATTAGTTTGCTCTTGCCTCTCTAGCTCTTTTAATTGTGATGTTAGGGTATCAATTTGAGATCTTTTTAGCTTTCTGATGTAGGCATTTAGTGCTGTAAATTTCCCTCTTAACAGTGCTTTAGCTGTGTCCCAGAGATTCTGGTACATTGTCTCTTTGTTCTCATTGGTTTCAAAGAACTTCTTGATTTCTGCCTTAATTTTATTATTTACCTGGGAGTCATTCAGGAGCAGGTTGTTCAATTTCCATGAAATTATATGGTTTTGAGTGAGCTTCTTAATCTTGAGTTCTAATTTGATTTCACTGTAGTCTGAGAGACTGTTTGTTATTATTTCAGTAATTTTGCATTCTCTGAGGAGTGTTTTACTTCCAATGATGTGGTCGATTTTAGAATAAGTGCCATGTGGCACTGAGAAGAATGTATATTCTGTTGATTTGGGGTAGAGAGTTCTATAGATGTCTACTAGGTCCACTTGATCCAGAGCAGAGCTCAAGTTCTGAATGTCCTTGTTAATTTTCTGCCTTGTTGATCTAATACTGACAGTGGTAAGTCTCCCACTATTATTATGTGGGAGGCTAAGTCTCTTTGTAGGTCTGTAAGAACTTGTTTTATGCATCTGGGTACTCCTGTATTAGAGGTATATATATTTAGAATAGTTTGCTCTTCTTGTTCAATTGTTCCCTTAACCATTATGTAATGCCTTTCTTTGTCTTTTTTGATTTTTGTTGGTTTAAAATCTGTTTTGTCAGAGACTAGGATTGCAAACCCTGCTTTTTTTTTTTTCTTTACATTTGCTTGGCAAATTTTCCCCCATCCCTTTATTTTGAGCCTATGTGTGTCTTTGCATGTGAGATGGGTCTCCTGAATACAGCACACTGATGGGTCTTGACTCCTTATCCAATTTGCCAGTCTGTATCTTCTGATTGGGGCATTTAACTCTTTTACATTTAAGGTTAGTATTGTTATGTGTAAATTTGAGCCTGTCATCATGATGCTGTTTGGTTATTTTGCACACTAGTTGATGCAGTTTCTTCGTAGTGTCATTGGTCTTTATATTTTGGTGTGTTTTTGAAGTGGCTGGTACTGGTTTTTCCTTTCCATATTTAGTGCTTCTTTCAGGATCTCTTGCAGGGCAGGCCTGGTGGTAACAAAATCTCTCAGCATTTGCTTGTCTGGAAAGGATTTTATTTCTCCACTTATGAAGCTTAGTTTGGCTGGATATGAAATTCTTGGTTGAAAATTCTTTTCTTTAAGAATGTCACATATTGGCTCCCAATTTCTTCTGGCTTGTAGAGTTTCTCCTGAGAGGTCTGCTGTTAGTCTGATGGGCTTCACTTCGTAGGTGACCTGGCCTTTCTCTCTGGCTGCCCTTAACAGTTTTTCCTCTATTTTGACCTTGGAGAAACTGATGATTATGTGTCTTGGGGTTGAGCTTCTCATGGAGTATCTTAATGGTGTTCTCTGTATTTCCTGAATTTGCATGTTGGCCTGTCTTACTAGGTTGGGGAAGTTCTCCTGGATAATATCCTGAAGCATGCTTTCCAGCCTTGTTTCCATTCTCCCCATCTCCTTCTGGTACTCCAGTCAATCATAGGTTCAGTCTTTTTATGAAGTCCCATATTTCTTGGAGGCTTTGTTCATTCCTTTTCATTATTTTTTCTCTATTCTCGTCTGCATATCTTATTTCAGCAAGGTGGTCTTCAAATTCTGATATCCTTTCTTTGCTTGGTCAATTCAGCTTTTGATACTTGTGTATGTTTCATGAAGTTCTCATGCTGTGTTTTTCAGCTCCATCAGGTTGTTTATGTTCCTCTCTAAACTGGTTATTCTAGTTAGCAATTCGTCTAACCTTTTATCAAGGTTCTTAGCTTCTTTGCATTGCATTGGGTTAGAACATGCTCCTTTTGCTTATCATAGTATTTTATTACCCATTTTCTTAAGCCTGCTTCTGTCAATTGTCCATCTGATCCTCCATCCAATTCTGCACCCTTGATAGAGAGACGTTGTGATCATTTGGAGAAGAGGCACTCTGGTCTTTTGGGTTTTTGGATTTTTTCATTGATTCTTTCTCCTCTTCATGAGTGTCTCTAGTTTCGGTCTTCAAGGCTGCTGACCCTTGGATGGGGTTTTTGTGGGGGCCTTTTTGTTGTTGTTGTTGATGTTGTTGTCATCACTTTCTGCTTGTTTGTTTTTCTTTCAATAGTCAGGTCCCTCTTTTGTAGGGCTGCTGCAGTTTGCTGGGGGTTCACTCAGGCCCTATTCATCTGATTTGCTCCCATGCCTGGAGATGTCACTCAAGGAGGCTGGAGAGCAGCAGAGATGGGTGCCTGCTCCTTCTTCTGGGATCTCTGACCTCGAAGGGGCTAGAAACTGATGCCAGTAGGATCACTCCTATATAGGGTGTCTGACAGCCCCTGTTGAAGCATCTCACCTAGTTGGGTGGCACAGGGAGCAGGACCCACTTAAGGAAGCACTTTATCCCTTGATGGAGAGGGTGTGTTTCACTGCGGGGAAACCATCTCATCCGGGCTGCCTGTATTCCTTAGAACTACCAGGAGGAGAGGATAAGTCTGCTGATCCTCAGAGACTGTGGCCACCCCTCCTGCTAGGGGCTCAGGCCCAGGGAGATCCAAATTCTGTCCCTGAGCCTCTGGCTGGAGTTATTGGACTTCCTGCAGGGAAGCACCCCCCACCCCCACCCCCACCCCCGCAATGAGGAAGGATGGGTCAGGGTCATGCCTGAAGAGACACTGGCTGCAAACTACCACAGCCGGGGTGTGTTGGGCTGTGGAGAGGAGTCTTGGGACCCTGCCGTCTAGCCTCCCTGGCTCCAGCAGGTGAAAAGCACAGCCTGGAGCTGTAGAAATGAGTGCGGCCCTTCTCCCGCTCAGGGAGCTCAGCGTGTTAGGCAGTTGCCAGTCCCATTGCTGGCTGTTGCCCCTCCCCCAAGAAGCTCCAACAGCTTAGACAGCAGACAGCTGCAGCTGTGGTGCTCACAGTCGCCCCTCCCCCAAGGAGTTTGGTAGGCTTAAGCAGATTCCAGAGCTGAGCATTGGGACGCTAGGCTCTGGTGGCGTGGGTTTGAGAACGGAATCTTCCGATCCGTCGGTCGGTTGCACAGTTCCATGGAAACAGCACAGTTTCCCCAGCTGGGTAGCATGCTCACTCACACCTCCCTTAGCTAGGGTAGGGTGTTCTCCTGCCCTGCGTGGCTCTCAGCTGGGCCGCCGCACCACACTGCTCTTCCTTCTCTCCGTGGGCCACACCAGCCTTCTAGTCAATTTTAATAAGAGAACATGGCTACCTTGGTTGCTGGTGAAGGATTCATACACTTATTATGGATTTTTTTCCATGGGAGGCTCTAAATGCCGCTGCTTCTAGTCGACTGTTTTAGCCCCACCCCTACCTTTTTTTTTTTTTTTTTTAACTTTGTAATAACATAGTTTAGGACAAAAGGCAAAGTCTTTGATGTCAGACAGACTTAAGTTTTAATTACTAATCGAGGTTATTTGGACAAGTTTCACACTCTGAGACTCAATTTTCTCATCTGTAAATTGGGGTGGTTATTATTATTGGGTTGCTAAATATATGGCAGGCTGTGACTTGGTGAAAAACATGCAAGGATTTAACTGTGGTACCACCAACATTTCCTTGAGAGAGATATATAGATCCTTGACCATTTCTGGCCTCTGCTATGAACTGAATGTTTGTGTCTTCTCAAAATGAATATGTTGAAGTCCCAACCCACAATGTGACTGTGTTTAGGGACAGGCTCTGCGAGAAGGTGATGAAGGCTAAATGAGGTCATAAGGGTGAGGTCCTAATTTGATAGGACTGGTGTTCTTAAAAGGATGAAACACCAGAGTGCTGTTGCCATCATGTGAGCACCAAGTGAAAAGGCAGCCATCTGCAAGCCAAGAAGAAGGCCCTCACAGGGAATTGAACCATACCTTGATCTTCGGCTCCTTAGCCTCCAGAACTGGGAGAAATCAAAGTTCTGTTGTTTAAGCCACCTGGTCTACGATATGTTGTTATAGCAGCCCAAGGTGACTTAGTTAGCCTCTCCACCAGCTTATGGTATAAAAGGCAATGCGGCCAAGTGTCTGAGCTGGTAAACTTCTCACTATGCACTGGTTGCAGCAGCTACTGAATTTTGACCATACTCCAGGAGAAGGAGGAGTCACTGAGGACAGTATCCACTCCTTTTTATCTTGTGTATTTTTTTTTTTTTGGCACTAATTGTTGGTTTGATAGTGGAAACACTTTAAGCCAAGTCCCAGTCATCATTCTTCCCATTTTTTGAACATAAATCAGCCCTTTGTGAACTAGCCTAGTCAAATGTCTTAGGGGAGATAATTTTTTTTTGATTCAAATTTAGGTGTAGAAAAATATTGTATGACCTCTTTTTACCTAGAATCAAATGAAATAGGATTCTGGGCTTCCATCACACCAGGTGTTTAGGTAGTTTAGTCATTGGAATTATTGCTTCTCCCCCTCTTTCTGCCCTGGAACAGTTCCCAGGATCTTAAACAGAACATTACACTAAGGTAAGGCCTCCCAATTTCCATATGCACTAGTCACTACTAATATTTTCATTATCTGAACATGCAGGGTCCTTCAAGTTGATAATTCTGCTTTGACATCAAGTGTAGTGAATGGAATCTTTGATGAGTCCTGGGAGCACAGACCAGCCTTGTAACTTGCTGTAAGTCCTGATACTCTCTTAAGGTATCCAAAGGGTATGAGGTTCAGAGTCATAATTTTTATTCCCTTTCAGCTCCCAGGAGGACTCTCCTCTTTTTCCCTGACCTCAAGGACATCCTCAGGGTACCCAACTCTTTCCCTACTCCTTTGGATATGATTTAGTGGGATCCCCATAATGTAGACCTTGAAAAGCAAAATCTAGAAAAAGAATGCAGTTGGCTTTCCATATCTTTGGGTTCAGCATCCATGGATTCAACCAATTGAAGATCAAAAATATTTGGAAAAATAATTATATCTGTACTGGACATCTATAGACTTTTTTCTTGTTATTATTCCCTAAACAGTATAGTACAACTATTTACGTAGTATTTACATTGTCATAGGAACTATAAGTAATCTAGAGATGATTTTAAGTATAAGGATGTGCATAGGTTACATGCAAATATGCCATTTTGTATCAAGGACTTGAGCATCCTTGGATTTTGGTATCTGCAAGAGGTCCAGAACCAATCCCTCATGGATACAGAAGTTTCCAGACAACTCTGCTTTGGAACTTTCTTTACAAATCCCTCCCTTGACAAAGTCTTGGCTATTACTTAGTGGAGAAAGAAGAACAGAAAAATTCAGAACAAAACACAAACATCTCCATAAACTTCTCAATATATATATATCATAGCAATTGGAATATATTACAAGCTCAGAAAATGTTATTTTCTTTCTTCCCATTCTTTATTTTTTCCCATTTTTCCCAAAAATGGTACATTGATTAGCTTGAAGGCAAAAAAAAAAAAAAAAAAAAAAAAGGTGGGGGTGGTGGTGCTAATCTTAGCTGGCAAAAAAAAAGGGGGGGTGTGTGTGTTAATCTTAGCTGGCAAGAAAAAAAGGAGGGGAGGCCTAATCTTAGTTTAACTAATACTGACCAGGTTAAATAACACTTTAATATACTAAGGTAATATTAAAAGAAGGCTCTTGTCTGTCTTTATTGACTCTTTTCCCATCAGATTTCCAGAACTTGCTACATGCAAAACCCAGTGGAATGAGGAGTCTGAAGCCTCATTTTTGATGTTCACTCCTGTCAGCTTTTAATTTTCACTTTTCACTCTTCCGTTCGCCACTTTTCCGTTTGCCACTTTTCCCTCTTCCCTTTTCCATATCTAGGTGAGCTGATAAGAAAGCCTGGTGCTTCCTCTTTTGGCATCTGTGAGAGAGCCAAACCTTGTAAACCTCTGCTCACCCACAGGAGCTCTCACCCGAGCCCCACCCACTAGCCACAAAACAAAACAAAACTAAAAACACAGTTTATTCTCGTTCCTCTCCCTCTCAAGTCATTTTGGACATGTTTAAGAGATTTGCCCTAATCTCCCCCAGAGACCTCAAACATGTAAGTGATACAACTTTTCATACCCTCTTGGTGTATGTGGTATCATCAGTCTTGATGTTGGAACCACATTTTGGGTGAGGGTATGTCTGCCTCTGTAGGTAACCATAACATTCATAAGAAGATGCAACTCAGAGACGGGGTGGGAGGAGAAAGAAAGAGAATGCCAAATTATGTAATTTAAATTACAAAATAAGTTATTGAAATTTAAAGCACACAATAGTTTTGAATCCAAAACAAGCTTGATATGCATGTCCTATGCTATTTGATTGTAAGAATCCAGAACCTGGCAACTTAGAAATTAAAATTTATACCTTGGCCTCTAGACTATGAAAAAGCACTAGATACTATAAAATCCTTTTTTCTACCCCAATCAAAATTCCAATCGGCAGATGGAATGAAGAATTTTAGGAATGAAAGGCACACTACTTGTTCAGCCCCAGGGGATTTAATCCCAGAGGGTTGTGATAGAATCACCCATTGAGATTAAGGGGCTTCTGCCTCAGTTTTTAGGAGGTAGCCCAAGGAAACTGTCTCTAAGTGAAGTCTCACCTAACATGGCACTAGAAAAGCGTGCACCTGCCACTGCCACCCTTGTGTAGCATAGAGATAGCAGCTGGCAGAGAAGCAAAGATGAAAGGTAAGTAGGCAAGGAAGGGCTGGGAAATTTGAAAGGTCAGAGAGATCTGGGATGAGGCCAATTAAGATTCATTGTAAGCATTAACCCCTAAATACTGGTGACTTACAACAATAAATACTTATTTCTCACTCAAGGATCTTCAGGTCAACTGTGGTGGGTCTGTTCTAGGCTGTTAATCAAGTTCAGGTTTACTTGGCATGTTTTCTCCATGCAAAGGCTAGTGACATAGTTTGGATATTTGTCCCTGCCCAAATCTCATGTTGAAATGTAATCCTCAATGTTGGAGGTGGAGCCTGGTGGGAGGTGTTTGGATCATGGGTGTGGATCCGTCGTGCCTTGATGCTGTCTTCATGGTAGTGAGTTCTCACAAGATCTGGTCATTTAAAAGTCTGTGGCACCTCTCCCCCAAAATCCCCTGGCCCACACCAATTTTTTATCTCTTGCTCCTACTTTTACCATGTGATACGAGCTCTTGCTTCACCTTCCACCACAAGTAAAAGCTCCCTGAGGCCCCCAGAAGCCAAGCAATATTGGTGCTATGATTCCTATACAGCTTGCAGAACTGTGAAGCAATTTAACCTCTTTTCTTTATAAATTACCCACCTAGTCTCAGGTATTTATTTATAGCAATGCAAGAACACCCTAACATAGGCTGAAGGGACAGCTGCTAACTTGGACATGCTGTCCTTCTGATGAAGGGTGAGTGCAAGCAAGATCAAGAAACTCGCAAATCTTCCATGTGGATCTGACACATGGTCACTTCTCTCCATGTTCCATTGGACAAAAATAGAATGAAAAGGTTTCCAGAAAATCCAATGATATAATAATTAGAAAATTGGTCACATACCAGAAAAAAATCACATAAATAATCCACTGATGATACTTAGATATATTTCCTGAGACATTTTCTGTGCATTTGTATAGTAGTTGAGATTATATTATGCATGTAGTTTTGCTTTTTTCCTTTTGTCCATAGTAAATATGAACTATACTTTTCCTAATTACTTTGTCCATGGGGACAAGCAATTGCTTCTAATTGCTTCTAATTTTTAAATTATATCTTGCTGCATAAACATCTTTTTTTTTTCTCTTTTTCTTTTTTTTTTCTCTTTTTCTTTTTTTTTTTTTTGAGACAGGGTCTCACTCTGTCACCCAGGCTGGCTGAAGTGCAGTGGTGTGATCTCGGCTCACTGCAGCTTCAACCTCCTGGATTCAAGCCATCCTCCCACCTCAGCCTCCCAAGTAGCTGGGACTACAGATGTGTGCCATCACACCTGGCTAATCTTTGTATTTTTAGTAGAAACAGGATTTCACCACATTGCCCAGGCTGGTCTGCAACTCCTGAGCTCAAGCGATCTGCCTGCCTTGGCCTCCCAAAGTGCTGGGAATACAGGCATGAGCCACTATACTCAGCCTTGCATAAACATCTTTATGCGTGAAGCTACAAATCATGAATCTGAAGTAAAATTAAATAATCGGTTTCAACTTCCAAGGCAGTTGAAAGTCCATCTATTAGGTTGAACTGTATGAAATTACTGATACTTGACAATTGACCTTCAAAAACAGCAATTTCATATATTTCAGGCAAAATAAATGTACCTTCTTGTGCTACATAATGACATTTCAGTCAACAATGGACTGCATATACAACAATGGTCCCATATGATTATAATGGAGTGAAAAATTCCTGTTGAAATCATCCCTATACATTTTATGAAATTAATCAGGGAAGAAAGGAAGGGTCGAAATGAAAATAAACCAAGCTGCAGCACATTCAGCATTAACCATCAGGTCAGACTGCTCTCTGACCCACTTCCTCAGTCATTTGCTTCCTATTGCCCCAGAGTTACATGGACCCCGTCTCAAGATTATTGTCCCCCTTAACTGCTCTATAGATAACGACTTAAGCATTGTGAAGCATTAAGTTTTCCATTCAAGATATTCTTTCAGGTCCTGCCTACTGGCAAAACTGATGTTAAAGAATACAATTTCCACATTCTATTGATTTCATCCTCCTTGCCTCAGTTAATCAATGACCCTAAATTTTCCAGCCCCTTGCTCTCCATGACCACCTTAAAAACTCCAGCCCAAAACTCCTTGAGAAGACAGGTTTGTGGGTTCCTCGCATCTCCTTGCTCAGCTGCCCTGTGACTATTAAACTTCCTCTGCTGCAAATCCTACTGACTCAATGTATTGGGATGTTACTGTGCAATGGGCATGCAAACCTGTGGTCCTATAACACTATTACCTAGTGCCCTGTAAACATCATAATGTGCAATGTGTTACTCACATGTTTGTGGTGATGCTGGTGTAAAGAAACTTCCTGCACTGCCAGTCATATAAAAGTATAGCACAATTATATGCAGTACATAACACTTGACAATTATAGTAAATTGCTCTGTTACTGGTTTATGTATTTATTATACTTTTACTCTTATTTTAGAGTGTACCCTTTCTACTTATTAAAAACAATTTACTGTATAATAGTATGCTGTGTTACCCCATCGACAGCCTCATTCATCTCAATGTTTACCTGGTCTCTTGATTACATCATTTTCTCTTATATTTGGTTTAAGTATTATTATAAAACAGTCAAAAATTTAAAAAATAATTAAAGAGTTTATAAAGTAAAAATATTATGGTAAGCTAAGATTAATTTATTATTGAAGAAAGATTTTTTTGTAAATTCAGGGTAGCCTATGTGTAGTATTTATGAAATCTACAGAAATGTAATGTACTAGTTAGTCCATCCCATTCACTCACCACTCATTCATTGACTCACCAAGAGCAACTTCCAGTCCTGCAAGCTCCATTCATGGTAAGTTCTCTATACAGTTGTATCATTTTTTATACCTTTCATATAATATTTTTACTGTATTTTCTATGTTTACCTATATTTAGATACGTAAATATTTACCATTGTGCTATCATATTCAGTACAGTAACAGGCTGTACAGATTTGTAGCCTATGAACAAAAGGCTATATGATATTGCCTAGGTGTGCGGTGGGCTATACCATCTAGGTTTGTGTAAGTATACCCTAAAATGTTCAGACAACAATGAAATCACCAATGACATATTTCTCAGAACATATCCCAATTATTAAGGGATTTGTGAGTATATTTTAGAATTTTCTTATGCCTTAATTTCATCTCATGATTATCTCTCTTTAATTAAATCTGTTTTCTTAAGCATGAATATTATAAATTAAAGTCAACTAATTTGTTTTCTTTTCTGTTTCCTTTGACTTATATTTAACCACAGATTTTGTTTAATCAAGTTTTACTATACATAAACTTAATAAATATCATCTACAGTGTTTTGCCAGGGGTTGGCAGAAGTCAATGACGTTTGAGATATAACCAATTTGTTACATGGAGGAAAATTGACACTTAAAATATTGATAAAATGAGGCTATTTTTTGAACATTAAGACACTACAAGAAGCAAATTTGCCCACACATGTTTTACTTATGGATTATTACTAGGTTTGTTGGTAACAGATAAATGTAGCTTACTCTACTGAACTAGAAGGGAATCTAAAGTAGGAAAAGTTATCAAGGCTTTATAAATGTCTACAGGCTAGAAAAGTAGGATAAATACAAATATTGCTTACATTGACCTCTGTGGCAATATTTTTAAGGGAGACTCTTTAACAAAGGGTAAACATATAAAGAGGCTTTGAATAGTTTTGTAGTCAGACATATAATGCTGTGGTGTTCTGACATCACCATTACCAATATTTGTGTAGTACTTTTAGCTTTAAAATAGTGCATCATTCAATTTTTTTATATGATCCCAGAAATGCTGTGTTTTCCACACTCAGAGAATCAAAGTTTTAGGATAAGAAGAGGCCTCAGATATTCTTTAATCCAATAGCCTAATTTCACACCTGAGGAAATTGAGTCTCAAAACATTGACACCATTTGTCCTTATCATTGTTGAAAGATTAAATTTACTGATAAATCTCAGCTGATTTCTACAGCTTATCTCAACAATGAGACCATGCAATATAAAAACAGAAGTGCTAGCACAGTTGCAAGACAACATACAGGACACCAGTTAAATTTGAATTTCAGATAAACAATAATTTTTTTTAACATACATACTTTCTATACAATATTTGATATATACTAAAAAATTATTCTTTGCTTATCTAATTCAAAATTAACTGGGTATCCTGAGCTTTTTTCTGCTAAATCTGGTGACCCTAGAACAAGGGTTGTTGTAAAATAGCCTATATTAAATCAAAACAATAAAATGCTTTTGTTTCAAAGCTTCAGACAAAAGTCTGTTGAAATCCAGTATTCCATCCATTAGATGAATCAGCTTCTTTTTTTCTAAGCTCATTTTCAGAAAAATAACCTGTTAATTTTGAAGTGGCACCATTGCTGTTCAAAGGAATAATAAAAAGACACAATTTGATATATTTTTGATAACACATACAAACTGGCTAATTAGAAATAACATAAAAAAGAAAGCACAAAAGTGTTAATCTTGCCCATTGGTAGCTCTGATGCAATTTTGATGGGAAATTACATTTTATTCAGTGTTTACTATGTCCCAGTCACAAAATCTCTTTGAGAAAAGCATTATTATTCTAATTGCAGAGATGAGAAAGCAGAGCTGCCTGGAAATGAAATAACTTGACATTTATTCCACTGAGGGGTAGAATTAGGTCTCCAAAATCAATCTGTTTGGAGTCAAAAGCTAATGGTCTTTCTCCTGAATTAGACCATTTGATGAAAAAGGAAATTGGAAACATTATTTGTTGCCTTCTCAACATTATCCACTCACTCCTCCATATTCTCATTGTCCGATATCTTCTTTGCCAACTGAATACTGATTTTTTTCAATTCCTCAGGAAAAGCCCTTATCCTCAACTCTGGCTGTATATTCTGATAGTTTAAATCATCATAGTAATCTTTCCTTTGTTAGTGATTGGATTAGGGTAGTTAGTGGTTTGCAAACTTCAATGTATATCAAAATTACTTGGAGGGCTTGTTAAAATACGGATTGTTGAACCCCACCCTGACCTTCTGATTCTGGAGGTGTCTTATGAGGTTGGAGATTTTGCATTCCTAACAAGTTCTTAGTGAAGGTGACAATGCTGGTAGGGACCATGATTTGAGAATCACTATTTTAGGGGTAGCTCTGTGACCAGTTGTGGCCAATGAGATGAGAGAAGTCTTCTGGGAATTGTTTCCTCATGATTCAAAGACAATACATTTTCTTATTACTTGAAATTTTTTGTACCATATTCTTCTAAAGTAATCCTACTTGATGCAAGAGAATTAGAAGTTATTATCCAAGTTATTACTTGTAAGTCTTAGCTGCTCATGATATGATTGATTTGCTAATCTATATTTCATCATAGATTAGCAAATCCTGTGGCATATATGTTTACAAAATATTTGGCTTCTTTGTTAGAGGTAGCTATCACATTAAAAGGCTATTATAAAAGGTCTATCATAGGTAGCCAAAATAAATAGAATATATTACTTCGTCACAAAAGTCGTATTGTTAGGCTGTGCAGTATATTGGACACATGCTCTGAAATGTGCATCTCTAGACATCCAGCTTGTTTTGTGGGCTGTTAAAGGGTTTCGGCACTAGATGGTGAACATATTTTATTTAGTAGCTAAGTGTTGCCGACCAAGGATTTCCAGGCAATCTGAAGGCATTTGAAAACATATATACTCAATATAGTTATTTTGAGGTTATTTTAATGAAAATATTGTAATCACATGGTTCACATGATCTATTCTTAAAATACATTAAGTATAGTAGTTGTATTTGAAACGAGAATCAAGGCAAACCTAAACTCATCCAGGAATGCTCATCATTTTAGCTGAATGAATACATGGCTTCAGATGCTGTTTAGTTTCTATGCAAGAAGTGCTGACCAGTGCTGCTCTTCCTGACTCTGCTAACACCAGTGTCAAGGTTTGCCTTGTACTTAGCTAAAATGTCACAATTTATATTTTTAGTAACTAGCTATTTCATTTTAGAGTGTCTGTTCTTCACCTGTACTGAGTGGATGCAATGGAACATTTTTGTGTTATACCATTCAACCTCTAAAACAAACTCTACTCAAACTAAACTCAAAGGAGAAGTGCATGGCATCCTTTTAGGCTACTTGTACCATGATTATTTTCTGCTCAATTAAATTTACCTCTGTTACCTTGGTAACCAAACTATTAGCTTGCTGCCAACATATTTTTATTCCTCCTTGTATTATTTTGGATATCTGCATTTTGTAGCTTCCCCATAAGGTTCTCAAGCCAAGTTTTTTATAAACTCAGGTCCTTCCTTGTCTATTGAACTTACATTATGTATCTCCTGTCTTCCACTTAGAAAAGGAAATGGTAAATCTCTTTTGAATAATTTAAGCAACACTTTATTTAAAAAAATATTTTTCATATTACTAAAATGGTCTCACTTTCCTGGTTTGTTTCCTTCATAACTATCATTTTGCAATTACTATTTGTCAGACACTATTTAAACACTTTTCAAATATTAACTAATTTAATTCTCATAACAAGCCTATGAGGTAATACTAGTATCCTTAATTTATCCATGAGGGAAATCAGAAACAAACATTATTTGAGTTGCCCAATTCAAACAGCTAGTAAGTGATAGAGGCAAGATTTGAACCCAAACATTAGTTTTAAACATCTGAGTTTATCAGTCTTACATAAATAGCAATTAGAAGTCCTCAAATAAATCAGTATTGTTAAGATGACAATTTACTAATTACATTTAGGTAAGTCTTTGACTAATGCTAATCATAAAGGCCAATATTAGACATGAATATAATCTGCTCCTGAAAAAGCACTGAATCTTATATTTTTTAAATGTGAAAATGTGAAAGTAATTTATTCCTAGTCCACCTCATAATCTTAAGCAATTCTCCAAATATCACTAAGATATACTCAGATACATTTATAACATCTACCAAGGATTAATGCAGAATATAAAGCATGAAAAACACCAATTACCTAATTATATGACATTCAATGAACTCATATTTGGGCTTTGCGATATGCAGCATTACTGAACAATAATAGATGTGAATTCTTTTTCTTCTGGAAATTCACGGAAATGAATAAAGTGTGATGTAAAACATGAATATGTTAGAGCTACATAATGAATGCAAATAACTCTTAGCAATAAAAAAAAAGTAATAATGCAATTAACATTGGAACTTCCTAGTAGAATTGCCTCAGTGGCATTTGGCAGCAAGAGAAAAGGCATACTTATCATAATATGGAGTAAAGATGATAACACATCCTAATATATAGTTTATTTAAACAAGACAAGCACAAGATGTGATCCTATCAGAATACCTGAGATATGACTATCTGCTACTAAACATTTTCTGTCTTGGTCTCCTGTGTGACTTAAATGTTTCCCTGGTGTATGCATAAACATTCACGGTAATAGGCTTTCAATCAGAGTAGTAAATTTTGGAGATTACTTTTTTTGTAAGCCATCAAAATACATATTTGGATGATGGAATTTCAGATAAGCTTTGGATTATTTTATTAGCTTCAACTTGTTGGAACATGAGTTATAAGTGCATTCCCTGGTTTAGAAAAGAAGACACTAAATCTTGACATAAAGCTTTTGATTAATAGAGCAAATTGTTGGTACATTGGCTTTTGAGTGATTTTCCTAGATTTTCAAATGGAGAATGCCAGTTCCTTTTTTTTTTTTTTTGTATTTAGAAGACAAATACTTTTAAATAAAGTTAATTTGTAAATTGAAAGATAATGTGTTATTCCAGTCATCAAACTGATGTTAAATCAAGTGGAGGAATAGGAGTTTTGTGGTAAATTGGATTGATTGCATTACAAGTCCAAAATTTTTGTTGGTAATGAGTAACACTTCTCAGTTTGGCTTAGATTTGTATATAGTTTCTATAAAATGTAATAGAAGTACAATGTAATAGACTCTACTTTATTTAAAGGAAATCTCTCATGACCTACCTCTGTCTTAATGTCCAGTATAAGGAAGGGATTTTGCTGACTCTCCCCTACTGCCTTGGTTGAACTCCCATTTAACCATTCATGGAATTATTCCCTGAAAACAGTGAAGCTATTAGACAGTCTTAGGAATGGGCTATAACTTCAATTATTATAAACTTAGGTTCTTTAATGTTATTGTTTAGATGAAATGTAGTCATTTGTTATGGGTTTAGGATTAATAAATCCCTAGTATATTTTTAAATTTTATTTAAATTTAAATATGTTTTCTAAAATTACCGAATTTAAATTTAGAAATTCTATAAAGTAGATATATTAGTTCAATTTTACAAATAATAAAACTAGGACTGAAAGGGTTTTAAGCCCAATGTCACTTAGCCAATATGTGGGTGAATCATACTGATTCAATTATCTGACTCCAGGGGATTTCAGGTGCATTTTCAAACCCTGAAATATGTAGGGTACAGTCAATTTTACCCTAAAATTTTTCTGTAGGAATCCAATGAGTTTCCTGTAGTTCAGCTATATGTCTTAGAGAAGCAAGAACAAGTATAGTCTTAGAGGATATGTCCTAATCCACTCTTACTACACAAGTGCAATCATAAAATAAACGTAGAATAAAAATAAATCATTTAAATAGCAATGATGATGCATGTTAGAGTTCTCTAAAGAAGTAGAACACATAGAATATAGTTGAATAGAAAGATATAGATATAGATAGATCTCTATATAAGAGGATATTTATTTGGGGCATTGGTTCACACAATTATGGAAGCCAAGATGTCCCATGGTATGCTGTCTGTAAACTGGAGAATCAAGAAAGCCAGTGAGGTAATTCAGTCTGGGTCAGGTCTGAGAAATATGTGGGCTGATGATGTAACTTCCAGTTCAAGACCAAAGACCTGAGAACCAAGGGACCACTGATGTAAATCCTGCTGTCTAAAAGCTTGAACCAGGAACTCCAATGTCCGATGCAAAAGAAGATGGATGTCCCAGTCCATGAAGAGAGAGGATTCAGTCTTCCTCTGACCTTTTGTTCTATTCGGGCCCTTGGCAGATTGGATGGTGCTCACCCACACGGGTGGGGATGGATCTTCTTAATTCACTCTGTTAATTTAAATGTTAATCCCTACTGAAAACAATCTCATGGATGCACCCAGAAATAATGTTTTATCAGCTATCTGTGCATCTGTTAGCCCACTCAAGTTGATGCATAAAATTAACCATGACATGGTGGTAAGAAAGAAAAAAAGGGAATTTATATATTTATATATGGAAGAGTATGATCTATAATAGAAATATTATACATAATATGTATTATCTATAATAGAATATTTTATCTATATCTATATAGATATAGAAGAGTGACAGCAAAAACTTATGGAATGGTAGGATGATCCTACATTTGAAATTCTCAAGTCTTTCGTTAGTTGCTGTGCTGCCTCCTTGACCCTCTTCTAAGATTTTAACAGCACAAGATGTGCAATGGTGAATTAAACATGCATAATCTGCTGTTTTATTAAAGTCATGGATTTAAATGTGATTTTAAACTTTAACTGGAACAGATTCAACACAACCCTCTCAATTTCTATATGAAGACTAAAGCTCAGAATGGTGACATGATTTAATTTAGGTCACACTTATAAGTAGCTGCAAACTAGGACTAGACTCCCAGCCTGCTAACTCTCAATCAAGTCACCTTTCCCACTGAAGAGGGCCTTTTTAAAGTCTTTTTATTCAATATGCATACACTTTACTAAGGGTTCATAGAAACCCGTCACAACAGACTCTGTACATTTTCCTTTCTTTTTTTTTTTTTTTAATTATACTTTAAGTTTAGGGTACATGTGCACAACGTGCAGGTTTGTTACATATGTATACATGTGCCATGTTGGTGTGCTGCACCCATTAACTCATCATTTAGCATTAGGTATATCTCCTAATGCTATCCCTCCCCCCTCCCGCCACCCCACAACAGTTCCCAGTGTGTGATGTTCCCCTTCCTGTGTCCATGTGTTCTCACTGTTCAATTCCCACCTATGAGTGAGAACATGTGTTTGGTTTTTTGTCCTTGCGATAGTTTGCTGAGAATGATGGTTTCCTGCCTCATCCATGTCCCTACAAAGGATATGAACTCATCCTTTTTTATGACTGCATAGTATTCCATGGTGTATATGTGCCACATTTTCTTAATCCAGTCTATCGTTGTTGGACATTTGGGTTGGTTCCAAGTCTTTGCTATCGTGAATAGTGCCGCAATAAACATACGTGTGCATGTGTCTTTATGGCAGCATGATTTATAATCCTTTGGGTATATACCCAGTAATGGCATGGCTGGGTCAAATGGTATTTCTAGTTCTAGATCCCTGAGGAATTGCCACAATGACTTTCACAATGGTTGAACGAGTTTACAGTTCCACTAACAGTGTAAAAGTGTTCCTATTTCTCCACATCCTCTCCAGCACCTGTTGTTTCCTGACTTTTTAATGATCGCCATTCTAACTGGTGTGAGATGGTATCTCATTGTGGTTTTGATTTGCATTTCTCTGATGGCCAGTGATGATGAGCATTTTTTCATGTGCCTTTGGCTGCATAAATGTCTTCTTTTGAGAAGCGTCTGTTCATATCCTTCACCCACTTTTTGATGGGGTTGTTTGTTTTTTTCTTGTAAATTTGTTTGAGTTCATTGTAGATTCTGGATATTAGCCCTTTGTCAGATGAGCAGGTTGTGAACATTTTCTCCCATTTTGTAGGTTGCGTGTTCACTCTGATGGTGGTTTATTTTGCTGTGCAGAAGCTCTTTAGTTTAATGAGATCCCATTTGTCAATTTTGGCTTTTGTTGCCATTGCTTTTGGTGTTTTAGACATGAAGTCCTTGCCCATGCCTATGTCCTGAATGGTATTGCCTAGGTTTTCTTCTAGGGTTTTTATGGTTTTGGGTCTAATATTTAAGTCTTTAATCCATCTTGAATTAATTTTTATGTAAGATGTAAGGAAGGGATCCAGTTTCAGCTTTCTCCATATGGCTAGCCAGTTTTCCCAGCACCATTTATTTAATAGGGAATCCTTTCCCCATTTCTTGTTTTTCTCAGGTTTGTCAAAGATCAGATAGTTGTAGATATGCGGCATTATTTCTGAGGGCTCTGTTCTGTTCCATTGGTCTATATCTCTGTTTTGGTACCAGTACCATGCTGTTTTGGTACTGTAGCCTTGTAGTATATTTTGAAGTCAGGTAGTGTGCTGCCTCCAGCTTTGTTCTTTTGGCTTAGGATTGTCTTGGCAATGTGGGCTCTTTTTTGGTTCCATATGAACTCTCAAGTAGTTTTTTCCAGTTCTGTGAAGAAAGTCATTGGTAGCTTGATGGGGTTGGCATTGACTCTATAAATTACCTTGGGCAGTATGGCCATTTTCACAATATTGATTCTTCCTACCCATGAGCATGGAATGTTCTTCCATTTGTTTGTATCCTCTTTTATTTCATTGAGCAGTGGTTTGTAGTTCTCCTTGAAGAGGTCCTTCACATCTAAGTTGGATTCCTAGGTATTTTATTCTCTTTGAAGCAGTTGTGAATGGGAGTTCCCTCATGATTTGGCTCTCTGTTTGTCTGTTATTGGTGTATAAGAATGCTTGTGATTTTTGCACATTGATTTTGTATCCTGAGACTTTGCTGAAGTTGCTTATCAGCTTAAGGAGATTTTGGGCTGAGACAATGGGGTTTTCTAGATATATAATCATGTCATCTGCAAACAGGGAAAATTTGCCTTCCTCTTTTCCTAATTGAATACCCTTTATTTCCTTCTCCTGCCTAATTGCCCTGGCCAGAACTTCCAACACTATGTTGAATAAGAGTGGTGAGAGAGGGCATCCCTGTCTTGTGCCAGTTTTCAAAGGGAATGCTTCCAGTTTTTGCCCATTCAGTATGATATTGGCTGTGGGTTTGTCATAGATAGCTCTTGTTATTTTGAGATACATCCCATCAATACCTAATTTATTGAGAGTTTTTAGCATGAAGGGTTGCTGAATTTTGTCAAAGGCCTTTTCTGCATCTATTGAGATAATCATGTGGTTTTTGTCTTTGGTTCTGTTTATATGCTGGATTACATTTATTGATTTTTGTATGTTGAACCAGCCTTGCATCCCAGGGATGAAGCCCACTTGATCATGGTGGATAAGCTTTTTGATGTGCTGCTGGATTCGGTTTGCCAGTATTTTATTGAGGATTTTTGCATCAATGTTCATCAGGGATACTGGTCTAAAATTCTCTTTTTTTGTTGTGTCTCTGCCCGGCTTTGGTATCAGGATGATGCTGGTCTCATAAAAAGCAGGTGGATTCCCTCTTTTTCTGTTGATTGGAATAGTTTCAGAAGGAATGGTACCAGCTCCTCCTTGTACCTCTGGTAGAATTTGGCTGTGAATCCATCTGGTCCTGGACTTTTTTTGCTTGGTAAGCTATTAATTATTGCCTCAATTTCAGAGCCTGTTATTGGTCTATTCAGAGATTCAGCTTCTTCCTGGTTTGGTCTTGGGAGAGTGTATGAGTCGAGGAATTTATCCATTTCTTCTAGATTTTCTAGTTTATTTGTATAGAGATGTTTATGGTATTCTCTGATGGTAGTTTGTATTTCTGTGGGATCGGTGGTGATGTGCCCTTTATCATTTTTTTTGCATCTGTTTGATTCTTCTCTCTTTTCTTCTTTATTAGTCTTGCTAGTGGTCTATCAGTTTTGTTGATCTTTTCAAAAAACCAGCTCCTGGATTCATTGATTTTTTGAAGGGTTTTTTATGTCTCTATTTCCTTCAGTTCTGCTCTGATCTTAGTTATTTCTTGCCTTCTGCTAGCTTTTGAATGTGTTTGCTCTTGCCTCTCTAGTTCTTTTAATTGTGATGTTAGGGTGTCAATTTTAGATTTTTCCTGCTTTCTCTTTTGGGCATTTAGTGCTATAAATTTCCCTCTACACACTGCTTTGAATGTGTCCCAGAGATTCTGATATGTTTTGTCTCTGTTCTCATTGATTTCAAAGAATATCTTCATTTCTGCCTTCATTTTGTTATGTACCCCGTAGTCATTCAGGAGCAGGTTGTTCAGTTTCCATGTAGTTGAGCAGTTTTGTGTGAGTTTCTTAATCCTGAGTTCTAGTTTGATTGCACTGTGGTCTGAGAGACAGTTTGTTATAATTTCTGTTCTTTTACATTTGCTGAGGAGTGCTTTACTTCCAACTATGTGGTCAATTTTGGAATAGGTGTGGTGTGGTGCTGAAAAGAATGTATATTCTGTTGTATATTAGGTCCGCTTGGTGCAGAGCTGCGTTCAATTCCTGGATATCCTTGTTAACTTTCTGTCTCATTGATCTGTCTAATGTTGACAGTGGGGTGTTAAAGTCTCCCATTATTGTTGTGTGGGAGTCTAAGTCTCTTTGTAGGTCTCTAAGGACTTGCTTTATGAATCTGGGTGCTCCTGTATTGGGTGCATATATATTTAGCACAGTTAGCTCTTCTTGTTGAATTGATCCCTTTACCATTATGTAATGGCCTTCTTTGTCTCTTTAGATCTTTGTTCATTTAAAGTCTGTTTTATCAGAGACTAGGTTTACAACCACTTCTTTTTTTTGCTTTGCATTTGCTTGGTAAATATTTCTCCATCCCTTTATTTTGAGCCTAGTGTGTCTCTGTACTTGGAATGGGTTTCCTGAATACAGCACACTGATGGGTCTTGACTCTTTATCCGATTTGCCAGTCTGTGTCTTTTAATTGGAGCATTTAACCCATTTACATTTAAGGTTAATATTGTTATGTGTGAATTTGGTTCATGTCATTATGATGTTAGCTGGTTATTTTGCTCGTTAGTTGATGCAGTTTCTTCCTAGCCTTGATGCTCTTTACAATTTGGCATGTTTTTGCAGTGGCTGGTACCGGTTGTTGTTTCCATGTTTAGTGCTTCCTTCAGGAGCTCTTTTAGGGCAGGCCTGGTGGTGACAAAATCTCTCAGCATTTGCTTGTCTGTAAAGTATTTTATTTCTCCTTCACTTATGAAGCTTTGTTTGGCTGGATATGAAATTCTGGGTTGAAAATTCTTTTCTTTAAGAATGTTGAATATTGGCCCCCACTCTCTTCTGGCTTGTAGAGTTTCTGCCGAGAGATCAGCTGTTAGTCTGATGGGCTTCCCCTTGTGGGTAATCCGACCTTTCTTTCTGGCTGTCCTTAACATTTTTTCAACTTTGGTGAATCTGACAATTATGTGTCTTGGAGTTGCTCTTCTTGAGGAGTATCTTTGTGGCATTCTCTGTATTTCCTGAATTTGAATGTTGGCCTGCCTTGCTAGATTGGAGAAGTTCTCCTGGATAATATCCTGCAGAATGTTTTCCACCTTGGTTCCATTCTCCCCATCACTTTCAGGTACACCAATCAGACGTACATTTGTTCTTTTCACATAGTCCCATATTTCTTGGAGGCTTTGTTCATTTCTTTTTATTCTTTTTTCCCTAAACTTCTCTTCTTGCTTCATTTCATTCATTTGATCTTCCATCACTGATACACTTTCTTCCAGTTGATTGAATCAGCTACTGAGGCTTGTGCATTCATCACGTAGTTCTCGTGCCATGGTTTTTAGCTCCATCAGGTCCTTTAAGGACTTCTCTGCATTGGTTATTCTAGTTAGCTATTCATCTAATCTTTTTTCAAGATTTTTAACTTCTTTGCCATGGGTTCGAACTTCCTCCTTTAGCTCGGAGTAGTTTGATCGTCTGAAGCCTTCTTCTCTCAACTCGTCAAAGTCATTCTCTGTTCAGCTTTGTTCCATTGCTGGTGAGGAGCTACATTCCTTTGGAGGAGGAGAGGCACTCTGATTTTTAGAGTTTCCAATTTTTCTGCTCTGTTTTTTCCCCAACTTTGTGGTTTTTTCTACCTTTGATCTTTGATGATGGCGACGTACAGATGGGGTTTTGGTGTGGATGTCCTTTCTGTTTGTTAGTTTTCCTTCTAACAGTCAGGACCCTCAGCTGCAGGTCTGTTGGAGTTCGCTGGAGGTCCACTCCAGACCCTGTTTGCCTGGGTATCAGCCTCAGAGGCTGCAGAACAGTGGATGTTGGTGAACAGCAAATGTTGCTGCCTGATTTTTCCTCTGGAAATTTTGTCTCAGAGGAGTACCCAGCCGTGTGAGGTGTCAGAATGCCCCTACTGGGGGGTGCCTCCCAGTTAGGCTACTCGGGGGTCAGGGACCCACTTGAGGAGGCAGTCTCTCCGTTCTCAGATCTCAAGCTGCATGCTGGGAGAACCACTACTCTCTTCAAAGCTGTCAGACAGGGACATTTAAGTCTGCAGAGGGTTCTACTACCTTTTGTTTGGCTATGCCCTGCCCCCAGAGGTGGAGTCTACGGAGGCAGGCAGGCCTCCTTGAGCTGCGTTGGGCTCCACCCAGTTCGAGCTTCCTGGCCACTTTGTTTACCTACTCAAGCCTTGGCAATGGTGGGCGTCCCTCCCCCAGCCTTGCTGCCACTTTGCAGTTTGATCTCAGACTGCTGTGCTAGCAATGAGTGAGGCTCCATGGGCATAAGACACTCCAAGCCAGGCGCGGGATATAATCTCCTGGTGTGCCGTTTGCTAAGACCATTGGAAAAGTGCAGTATTAGGGTGGGAGTCACTCGATTTTCCAGGTGCCGTCTGTCACCCCTTTCTTTGACTAGGAAAGGGAATACCCTGACCCCTTGTGCTTCCTGGGTGAGGCGATGCCTCACTCTGCTTCGGCTCACGCTCAGTGCACTGCACCCACTGTCCTGCACCCACTGTCCAACACTCCCCAGTGAGATGAACCTGGTACCTCAGTTGGAAATGCAGAAATCACCCATCTTCTGCGTTGCTCATGCTGGGAGCTGTAGACTGGAGCTGTTCCTATTCAGCCATCTTGGCTCCACCACAGCTACTCAATTCCCATACATTTTCTTTTTAAACCACCTTTCTTCAAATGAGCCTTAGCCCTTAATCCAATAAAAATCCCTTTTTACTGCTAGGTGAACACAAATACTACACAAAGACTACCACCCTTTACAATTATTTCAGTTTTTTTTTTATTATTCTGCATTTGATTTATCTTGCAGGTTACCCTAAATTTCTATCAAGGCACTTCATTGAATTCCTTAGATTTTTTGGTACTTATTAAACATTTTTCTATATTTAAAATAAGTGACAAAAGTATATTTGGCCAAAAGAAGACAAATTTTGTGAAATTTTTCTGTGAAAATAGGCTTACACCTGCAATGAATGCCCATGCGCAGGCAGCTTTTTGAGGGAATCTCTCTTTGTGGAAGCTGAGGAGATTTACACATGTCGTGTGCCTTGTGAGGGCTGGTGCTCACTTAGTTTATTTATGGCATTTTATTGTATTGATCAGAGAACATGATCTAGCTGCTTTGCCCTGTGGTACTTTCCATATTGGTGTAAACTCTTTATTTTTCTTCTGATTTCTCTTGCCATCATCCATCATTTCTCACTTTTGAGGCAGGCACAGCACTTCTGTGGTTTGATCTCTTGCCCATGCTTTTTAGTTTAGACACATTACCCTGGGCTAGGAATGTTTCATCTTTTTAATGATCTTCCTTATCTTCATTAGAGTGAAATAACATATTCTTAAATGCTTTTTTACCAGAACGCCAGAACAGCAATGTGTTCTGATGAAGAGCCTGGGAGAGTCACAGCAAAAAGGTTCTGTCTATTGCCATCATGGATTACAATAAGTTGATTTCATGCAGTTTGTTATGAGCTGTGGTGGAAATTTAATTGGTCATGCTCTTCAGTTAAGGAGGTTCCAGAGACTTGCCATACTTTTCCTTAGAATTTATCACAAGAAGTTTTTTGCCTGCAAAAACATCAAAGAGTGTTTTGATTAAAAAAAAAAAAATTCCTGTGGCGTTTATATGTCCATTGCACAGGGCAATAACTATCCACTTTGTTGCTATATCTATCATTGTTTCGTATCTATCAGTGCTTGAAATAGAAGATTTAGAGATTCTGATGCCTTAGATGTGATTCTCTCCTTCCCTTGTCAGTTTTTTCTTTTTAATTTTTTTTCCTTTCCTTACTTCCTCTACTTTTATTCTTACTTCGTGCCCATCACCTTTCAGCTTTATGGTTTGAGGTTTCAGCAGGTGTTAGTGAAATTTCTGTTAAACATGTTATCCTCTGAAAGTCATAATAAGCTTACACAGTAGAAAAGATTTTTAAGAGGCAGTTCAGTGACTGCTTCTAAGACAACCATTATAGGCACCTGGGATGCCATTTGTCTAAGGAGCTCTGGCAAGGATTTTCTGCAAACCATTGTAGTATCATCTGCAGACCTTGGACAACTCTCAGTGCCATTCACTTGCTAATTACTTATAGAGCAGAGATGATGCCCTTTGTCTAACAGAAGTCTTCTCTGGCTAATTTAAACACATTTTTTTTTTCCTTTTTAGTTTTCAGTGAAGATGGAGTACAGGTGATCAAGGACCTTGTGATAGATAATACTTCAAATATTTGTAAGAGTTAGCAAACTTTCATAGGACTTCACTCTATTCTAAATAGTCTTAAATTTCTTTCATACTTTCCTCACGGGTTTGCACTTTTTCATTTATTTTATGTCTTCTCAGTCTTATTCTGGCTATTTCCCCAGATTTCTGTGGTTTGATGATTTTCAGAGCTTCTACAATAAAGATTGAGGTGGATTAGACAAGGGCAACTTTGCTATCTTAGTTGAGAAAGAACTTACGTTTTAAGGAGATAAAGACAAAGTATTTTATCCAGTCACATGTAGGAGTGAACAGGGAAAGGATTTGTTAGGATCGGATTATCAGCACTGGCTTATGATTTATCAAGAGGTGTTAGTGTGAATGTTAGCATTTTGGCCTACTGTTCTCTCACAGGAGATAAAATGATGTATTTACCAAAGATCATGGTTTCTTAATGACAATAAAAAAACTGTAATTCAGGAGCTAATAATCAATGAGTAGCCAGTGACTTAATAGTGAAATGGTTAGCTTTTTGTTTTTCTTCCAAAAGAAAAATATAGGTTTTAACTGTGCCTTTTCATATCCCACTTAAAGTAGAGAATCTATTGGAAGTTTCCTAGTGAAGAAAAAGTCAGCTCTCCTCAATAAGCTAATCTGGGAGAAGGATATTGGCAACAATAGCATAATATATTTCTGAACATTTATGACTTAAGCACCAAAATTTATTGAGTTATTTGACACATTCTTTGCTTAAGAAGAACATTACTGCCTTTGATTCATATGATTTTTTTTTTTCCCTAAGAGGTGAGGAGAGGGAGAGAAAATACTATAAACTTGGTAGAAATAAAAATTGTATGTCTAGTCTGAACCAAAATACTTTGTTTTATAATCACAAATTACCAGGTCATTATGACTGGCAACTTTTATATTCAACTCCAGACTCATTACAACTACAAAATAAGTAGAAAATTATGGCTAAATTCATAAAGGTGATATAAAGCTACTTAGGATTTTATTATGACTTGAATATTGAAACAATTTTTGAGGCAAGAGCACAGGGATTCCTTAGCATTCCAGCCTCTCATTTCCAAGAACCCTGAAACTCCATATAGTTAAGAGGATTCTAAAAAATATAGTTTCCAATCAGAACTCTGGAATAGCCTTGATATCAGAGGCAGCATGTGCAAAAGTAGAAGTGAGCAATGGGAAAGACTGAGGGAGAATTAAAGGGATGCAGGAAGGCTATGTGTTTCCCTTCTTAGTTATAGCTGTGGTGGTTACCGGAAGTTCAGCTCAATAAATAAGGAGAATGAGATTCTGTGGAAATTGCCATCCATGCATTATAGCTGGAGAAAAGGAGTGGATACTGTTGCAAGATGTTTCTTGGGACTAGGAGCCACTAAAACTTTTACAATCAAACTTGTTTCTAAGGTCTGGACAACAGGGATTTCCATGTGGATTAAATCAATCCAGGCCAGCTGTCAGTAATAGTTAGCCTAGACCACTGGTTCTCAGCTCTCTATGCATATTCGGATCACTTGGAAAGAATTTAAAAATATGGATGCCTGGACCTCACTTGCAGATATTCTGATTTAATTGGTTTGGAGTGAAGCCCAAGCATTGGTATTTTTAAAAAGCTTTCCAAATAACAGAGAGAGGACTGGTTGTTGTCATGGCAGAGTAACAGACTAAACCTCCTGCCAATAACAATTATTAAAGCTGGACAAAATATAAAAGACAAGTATTTGAAGGCAACTAAAATAGGGAGATATAAACTAGAAAGGATGTGATCCTTAAAAGAAGGGAAACATATTAGGTGAGTTCAATGTATACCAAGATTTTTCCCTGAGGACAGCCCTTAGATCCTCAGGATGCAGGCAAACCCTTCAATAAGCAGCAATCTTTCTGGACTGAGAAAACAGATTAGAGTGGTAGTTTGAAAGGGAAGCTGAAAATTGAGAAGAAAAACGTCAGAGGAAGTCACTAAGAGTGTAGTCCCAACATCTGCATAAAATTCCTTTTCAATAGTTAGCTGGCTTCCAAACTGTGCATACCCAGGGTTGTACTCTACAGACCTCAGCATAAAGAAATAGCTTGGGGGATGAAGAGCTATGCAAAGACTAGAAGCTGCCAGGAGTAGGGAGATGCAGTTTGGAGTTTTTGTCCTGACAAATCGGAGGGGCTTGGTAAAAATGTTCAGCTTTCCTTTGAAATCTCAGAAGTACTATGACTTAAGGCAATGGGAACAAATAAAGTAGGCCAACCCTAATGAAGCTTAAATCTCAAACTCTATATTGTCAAAATGATATGCTGCTACTCTTTCTTCCTGCTAAAGGAGAGTTTATATTTGGAGGAATATAACTTCATCTAGAAGCTCTACATATTTTCACCTACAAAGTCCAGCACCCAATGAAAAAAGCAAGGAGAAAATTTGACTGGTCAAAATTGGAGTAAAATGGAATTGGAATAAAGTTGGAGTAAAACGGAATTGGAATAAAGTTAGAGTAAAACGAAATGAGATTTACCTCGTCAGCCGAAACAATACAAACATCTGGAATATATATAAGAAGCAACAATATTCAGGACATTGCACATCAGTCAAAGGAGGAGGGCATTGCCTGAGAAAGAGGAAACAAAAGAGGTAAACCCTTTGCTGGAATCAGTTTACCATCTTAATAATGTTTCTAAGCCACGGCACAGAAAAGAAAGACCTCAGCATAGTGAAGGGGACTTCTTAAGTTGAGGAGCCTTTGCTGTGATTCCAAAAAAGGCAAAGCAGCAAGAGTTTATAGAGAAAAATATGAGACAGAAGAGAGCTGCAAATAGAGAACTCCAGAGATTTTTTTGATGGTTTCATATAATACGTAATAAGAGTGCTGATTGGTGCATTGTCTAGGGGTACTACTTGTGGCTAGGAAAAATACCGTAAAGAATTAGAAGGAGCAATGGCTGAAAACAGTGGGTCAGAAAGAGTGGCTATTTCCAATAGACACATTGGGAAACTTCATAAGGCACAAAGAACTGGTTACAGCACTCAGTCCTGGGGAAAATTAGCCCAAAATTAAATGCTAGCCTGGTCCTGCCTAAGTAAGCTTAAAAACAACACACACATATATCAAACAGTTTCTAAGTAACTTCATTATTTCCCAAAACAAACTCCAAAAATATTTATGACCATTAAAAAACCCAGCACCTATAATGTAAAAGTGCACAATTTCTGATATCCAATCAAAATCATTAGCATGCAAAGAAATAAAATATAAGCCATGGTGGAAGGACACCCTGTTCAACAAATGGTGCTGGGATAATTGTAGAGCCACATGTAGAATAAAACTGGATCCTCATCTCTCACCTTATACAAAAATCAACTCAAGATGGATCAAGGACTTAAATCTACGACCTGAAACTGTAAAAACTCTAGAAGATAACACTGGAGAAACACTTCTAGGCATTGGTTTAGGTAAAGACTTCATGACGAAGAACCCAAAAGCAAATGCAACAAAAACAAATATAAATAGATGGGACTTAATTAAACTAAAAAGCATCTACACAGCAAAAGAAACAATCAGTAGAGTAAATTGAAAACCCATAGAGTGGGAGAAAATATTCACAATCTATACATCTGACGTAGGACTAACATCCAGAATCTACAAGGAACTCAGACAAATCAGTAAGAAAAAAACAAACAGTTCCATCAAAAAGTGAGCTAAGGAAATTAATAGACAATTCTCAAAAAAAATATACAAATGGCCAACAAATATATGAAATAATGCTCGACATCACTAATAATCAGGGAAATGTAAATCAAAACCCATAGTGAGAATAAAGATAGTCAATTGAAACTAACCCAGAAATGACACAAAGACTGTGTTAATAGACAAGTGTATTGAAAGATTTACTATGACTGGGTTCCACATGTTTAAGAAGATAGGGGAAAGGTTAAATATATAAAGTATGCAGGATATTTAAGAAAAGACCCAATTAAACATCTACAGGTGAAAACTGCAGTGTCTGAGATGAGAAATGCAGTGGATGAAATTAATAGCAGATTTTGCATCAGAAAAGAAAAGATTATTGAACTTGGGAGATATAGAAATTATACAAAATAAACATGGAGAGAAAATGACTGAAATAAATAGAGCATTAGGAGACTTTGGGGAATCTTGTGTGGCTCAGCACAATTAAGTCCTCGAAGGAGAAGAATGAGAACATAAATATATTTAAGGAAATAATGGCAGAAATTTTTCCAAACTTGATTAAAAACATAAACCTATTACTATCAGGTTTCTAGGGCTGCCATAACAAACTATTGAAACCTTAATGGCTTAGAAACAAAAGAAATTTATTCTGTCACATTTCTGGGAGCCAGAAGTCCTAAATCAAAGAATTAGGACTGGAAGCTCTTAGGGTGGATCCTTCCCTGCCTCTTCCAGTTTCTAGTGGCTCCAGGCACTGCTTTCCTTATGATACATAACTTCAATCTCTGCCACTATCTTTACGTGTCCTTCTCTGTGTGTCTCCAATCTCCCTCTGAGTTTCTCTTATAAGGACACTTGCCATCAGATGTAGAGCCCACCCAAATAATTCAGGGTCATCTTGCCTTAAGATCCTTATCTTAATTGATCTGCAAAGATCCTTTATCCAGATAAAGTCACATTCACAGGTTCTGGGTGGTTGACATAACTTTTGGAGAGCCAGCATTCAACTCACTACACCCACAGATCCAAAAAGCTCAACAAATTCTCCTGCACAAAACAGGAGGAAAACTACACCAAGGAACATCATAGTCAGATTTATTTAAATCAGTGATAAAGAGAAAATGTTATAAATATCCAGATTAAAAAAAAAAAGCACATGATATACATAGAAACAAAGTTGACAGCAGATTTCTTGAAAAAAAAAAAAAAAAAAAAAGTACAAGCCGGGAAATAGTGGAGCAACCTCTTTAAACTATAGAGGGGAAAAAATCTGTTTACCTATAATTATTTACCAGTGAAAAGATTTTTCAAAAGTGAAGATAAAGACTTTCTTAGACTTAAAAAAAATAGTGAAAGAACTAATCACTAGCCAGCCCAAACTACAAAAAATATCGAGAAAATTTTCAAGAGGACTTTGATACCCAATGAAAACTTGAACTTTAAAGCAATAAAGAACACTGGAAATGGTAACTACGTGGGTGTATACACACACACACACGCACACACACCCCGTTATAATATGTATAATAAACACATATATAATATACATATAAAAATTTTTATTTATTTATTTATTTATTTATTTATGAAACTGGTCTTGGTATGTTGCCCAGGCTGGTCTCAAACTCCCAGCCATAAGCGATCCTCCCACCTTAGCCTCCCAAATAGCATGGATTACAAGAAGGAGCCACCATACCCAGATACATTATATATTTTTAATTTTTTTTTTAAACTGCAGAGCAATTTGTGGTGTGAGTCATTCCAATGTGAATGCCATGAGTACAGGAGTGTACTAGTCAGTGTTCTCTAGAGGAGCAGAACTAATAGGATAGATGTATATATGAAGAGGAGTTTATTAAGGAGTATGGACTCTCAACGATCACAAGGTGAAGTCCCACAATAGGCCGTGTGCAAGCTGAGGATCAAGGAAGCCAGTCCCAGTCCCAAAACCTCAAAGGTAGGTAAGTCAACAATGCAGCCTTCAATCTGTGGCCAAAGGCCCAAAAGCCCCTGGCAAATCACTGGTGTAAGTCCAAGAGTCCAAAAGCTGAAGAACTTGGAATCTGATGTTGGAGGGCAGCAAGCATCCAGCTTGGGAGAAAGATGAAGACCAGAAGTCTCAGTGAGTCTACTCATTCCACTTTCTACTGCCTGCTGTATTCTAGCCATGCTGACAGCTGATTAGATGGTGCCCACCCAGAATAAGTGTGGGTCTGCCTCTCCCACTCCACTGACTCAAATGTTAATCTCCTTTGGCAACACCCTCACAGACACACCTAGGAACAATACTTTGCATTCTTCAATCCAATCAAGTTGACACTCAATATTAACCATCACATGTCCACCGCTCATCAACTTAAACCCATACACATCTCCTGAAATTATGCATAATCTACAAATAAAAACAATGATAAGGTCATAATTATGCCTAATGTGATACAGCTATCCTTCATACAACCAGAAGCACACTAAGCCTTAACTTAAATGTTATTACAAAAATTTAACAACACTTAAATGCTGATATGAAGTTAATAAATCTTATATCACATGACAAAGGAAAAGAAAAATGAAGATACTTTCTTAGTACAAATGTATACAGGTACAAACATATTCTTAAGAAAATAAGGTGGAAACATTTATGACAATTACAATCCTTGTTTCTGCGCCCAGTCACATGGTCATAGCTAGTATTGATGACTACCTTCTTCTATTCATTCTGTACTCCCTTTGCCTTCATCAAGCACCTCAGCGGGTTGTGTTTTTTTGCCAGGTAGAATGACCCAAACCTTCATTCCTGAAGGGTCTGGGCCATTTGTAGTACTGCCTGGATTGGGTTGTTGTAGTTTGCCATTGACCTTAATCACAAGGCATGGTAATACTAAGAGACACCCTAAGGGATCTTCTCTATTTCACAAATACTTTTCCTTACCTCCATTGTGGAGTAGTAGTCTGATTTCATCTTGATAGTCCAGGTCAATCACCCCAGACAACACTGTAACTCACTTAGCCTGTTGACTCAGAGGTAGGAGAAGCTCAAAGTGGCCAGGTGGCCATCTTAACTTCCAATTTAATGAAATCATTGTGTGTATACTGGTGGCAGCATTCCTCCCTCTTGAACTAAGACCTCAAGGCCAGCAGAACATAATGTGGGAACAGGAAGCAAAAATTTTGCTAGTGTGTCACTAGGGGTAATGGTGAGTGGTGCCACTTCCACCCTTTGATTTGTGGACCCATCAATCCTGGATATGGGGGAAACAGTGGCATATAGTGGATGCTGATTCACAGCATACCTGGCCTTCTGGAGAACTTTGCTCCAGCCTTGTAAAGTATTGTCACCTAACTGGCATTGGAATTGTAACTTCAAAAGGCCGTTCCACCATTCTATCAATCCAGCTGCTTCGGGATAATGGGGAACATGGTAAGACCAGTGAATTCCATGAGCATGAGCCTACTGCCTCACTTCTTTAGCCATAAAGTAAGTGCCTTGGTCAGAGGCAATGATATGTGGAATACCAGGAGGGTGGTTAAGGCATTCCGTGAGTCCACATATGGTAGTCTTGGCAGATGCATTGTGTGCAGGATAGGCAAACCCATATCTGGAGTAAGTGTCTATTTGGGTGAGGACAAACCACTTCCCTTTCCATGATGGAAGAGGTACAATATAATCAACCTGCCACCGAGTAGCTGGCTGATCACCCTGGGGAATGGTACCATATCTAGGGCTCAGTGTTGGTCTCTGCTGCTGGCAAACTGGGCTCTCAGCGGTGGCCATAGCCAGGTCAGCCTTGGAGTAGAAGTCCATGTTGCTGAGCCCATGCATAGCCTCCATCCCTGCCACCATGGCCACTTTGTTCTTGGACCCTTTGGGTGATGACAGTGGTGGCTGTGAAAAGAGGCTGAGTGGTGTCCACAGAATGAGTCATTCTATCCATTTGATTTTAAAATCCTCCTTTGCTGACGTCAGTCTTGGGTGAGCATTCGCATGTGATATAAATATCTTCATGGTTTTCGACCACTCAGAGAGCTCTATCCACATACCTTTTCCCAAGATTTCTTTATCACCAATTTTCCAATTATGCTGCTTCCAAGTCCCTGAACATCCAGCCAAACCATTGTCTACAGCCCGTGAATCAGTATATAATCACACATCTAGCCATTACTCCGTCTATGCAAAGTGCACAACCAGGTGCACTGCTCAAAGTTCTGCCCACTGGGAAGATTTCCCTTCACCACTGTCCTTCAGGAATGTCCTAGAAAGGGGCTGTAGTGTTATAGCTGTCCACTTCCGGGTGGTGCCTGCATATTGTGCAGAACTATCTGTAAATCAGACCTTAGTCTTCTCTTCCTTTGTTGACTGATCATAGGGAACTCCCCATGAGGCCATTGGTACAGGCTGGGGGACAGAAGCTAGGGTGGCAGGGGTGGAAACCATGGGCATTTGAGCCACTTCCTCATGTAGCTTGTGCTTTCAGGACCTGCTTTAGCCTGATCATGTACATACCACTTCCATTTGATGACTGAATGCTGCTGTGCATACCCAACTTTATAGCTAGATGGGTCAGAAAGCACACAGTTCATGATAGGCAGTTCAGGACACATGGTGACTTGATGATGCATAGTCAAATGTTCAGTTTCTACCAAAGCCCAGTAATAGGCCGAGAGCTGTCTTTCAAAAGGAGAGTAGTTATCTGCAGAAGATGGCAGGGACTTGCTTCAAAATCCTAGAGGCCTCTGCTGTGATTCACCTATGGGTGCCTACCAGAGGCTCCAAACAACATCCCTACCTGCCACTGACACATCAAGCACCATTGGATCTGCTGGGCCATATGACCCAAGTGGCAGAGCAGCTTACATAGCAGCCTGGACCATTGCAGAGCCTCCTACTGTTCTGGACACCACTCAAAACTGGCAACCTTCGGGTCACTTGAGAAATTGGCCAGAGTAACACACCTAAATGAGGAATGTGTTGCTTCCAAAATCCAAATAGGCCCACTAAACATTGTGCCTCTTTCTTGGTTGTAGAAAGTGCCAAACACAGCAACTTATCCTGCACCTTAGAAGGGATATCTCGACAGGCCCCACACCATTGGACCTCTAGAAGTGTTATTCAGGTAAAAGCTCTCTGAATTTTCATTGGTTTTATTTCCCATCCCATGGAATGCAAATATCTCATCAATAAGTCCACTATATTTGCTGCTTCTTGCTCGCTGGATCCAATCAGTATAATGTCATCAATGTAATGGGCCATTGTGATATCTTGTAGAAGAGAAAAGTGATCAAGATATCTGCGAACAAGATTAAAACACACAGCTGGAGAGTTGATATACCTCTGAGGTAGGACAGCGAAGGTATATTGCTGACCTTGCCAGCTGAAGGCAAATTGCTTCTAGTGGGCCTTGGGAATGGATAAAAAGGTATGCTCAATGACTACATACTCGGTAGCAGATGTGTTAATTTGCTCAAGCAATGAAACCACATCTGGTACAACAACTGCAATTGGAGTCACCACTTGGTTAAGCTTACAGTAATCCACTGTCATTCTCTAAGATCCACCTGTCTTCTTCACAGGCCAAATAGAAGAGTTGAATGGGGATGTGGTAGGAATCACCACCCCTGCATCTTTTGAGTCCTAGATGGTGGCGCTAATCTCTACAATCACTCCAGGGATGTGATTTTTTTTATTTACTATTTTTCTAGGTAGAGACAGCTCTAATGGCTTGCATTTGGCCTTTCCCACCATAATAACCCTCACCCTATGAGTCAGGGAGCCAATGTGGGGATTCTGCCAGCTGCTAAGTATCTTTATGCCAATTATGCACTCTGGCACTGGGGAAATGAACACAGGGTGAGTCCAGGGATCCACTGGACCCACTGTAAGTCAGACATGAGCTAAAACTCCATTAATTACCTGACCTCCATTAGCCCCTACTTTAACCAGAAGACCACAATGATATTTTGGGTGCTCTAGAATCAGTGTCAGCTCAGAGCCAATGTCCGGTAGTCCCTGAAAAGTCTGATTATTCCCCTTTCCCCAATGCACACTTACTCTGGTAAAAGGCCAAAGGTCTTCTTGGGGAAAGATGAGAGAAAGATTAACAGCATAAATTGTTGGTAGTGTAGTGAGGTTCTTCCTCAAAGGGACTCGGCCTCCCCGTCATTCAAGGGGCTTGGAGTCTGTAAACTGGTTCAAGTCTGGAAATTGATTGAGGGGCCATGATTTTCTATTTTTATAATTCAAATTATTCTTTTGTCCACAAAACCTGGAAGTTTTCTGCTTATACAAATTAAGTAAGAATGCAATATGCTTCCTATCAGTTTCACTTCTAGGAACACTGTTATTAATTAACCAATGCCACAGCTCTACACGAGTTGACTATTCTGATTGCTGCTTTGCCTCTGCTGTCCATTGCGGTAACTACGCCTACCTCAACTTTGATGGTTGAATGCCACCAATTTGGCCCCTGCCACCTCTGGATTCAATTATTCCCATTGCATTTAAACTTTTTAATTAATGAGTAACTGTTGTTCCCACTTGTAAGATCTGGCATACAGAGAAGAGCAATCACAGAGCTCTTCAAGGTTGCAGGTGCTCCCCTCACAAATCTATTTTGCAAAGTATTGGTGAAGGGTATGTCTTCTGGACCCTCTCGGTTCGGATGAATACATCTATAGTGACTAATCCAATCTAGCATTCTCATGTCCCTTAGCCTTTGCAGCCCTTCCTCTACATTAAACCAAAGGAGATCAGGCATTTCCAGCTCACTCACAGTGGGCCATCTTTTGATCCATAGTTCAGCTAATCAAGCAAGTAAACTATTAGAACTTTTTTTTAACTCCCCGAGCTACAACATTAAATGCAGGATAACTGCTTAGTTGGTCCATATCAATAAATTCAGCCTGATCCAACTTAACGTCCCTTCCACCATTATCCCACACCCTTGATATTCCCATGCCTGTTCTCCAGATTTCTGCTTATATAAATTAGAAAACTCAAGCAGTTATTTTGGAGTGTAGCACACCTCCTTGTGCATCACACTCTGAACCTCACCTCTAGGGACCTGCTGGGACTTGAGTCTAGTTATAGGTATAGAAGCAAACAGGGGTGTTGGGGGTGGGTCCTGAGGAGAATCAGCATTGTCTTGCCTGGCAACTCCCTCAGGGGAGGCCATCACTGTTGCCTCAGGCAGTGCATGCGTAATCTCCTTAGACAAATGTGGAAAGGCTAATGGCAGCATGGTTGGGGGAGGGGATGTTGCCACCACTGGGGGTGAGCAGGCTGTTTCCTCTGGCCAAAAAGCCTCATCAGAGTTTACAAGCTCAGTGTCTCCAGCTTCATCAGGTTCCTCCCACAGATCCCCATTCCAAGTTGCAGGGTCCTATTCTTCTTCAGTCAATGCCCTCACTTTAACAGTAGACCCCTGGTGAGACTGAGTGTTCACCTTTCTTTGCAGGTCAGCCTCTCTCATGATAAGTGCTTGTGTCTGATTTTCTGCAATTTCAGCCCTTTGTCTACAGGAGATAAGATTCTCACTCAGGGCAATCTTAGAAGACTTGAGGCTCAGTATGTGCTTCTGAAGCTGGGAGTGAGAATCCCTGTGCTCATCCTTTTCTTTCGTCACTTTGTCCAGTGAGCTTAAAAGCAACCAGCCAACTTTATTTTCCTTGGTTCTCCACATATGGTCAAAGGTATTATGTATAGAGTCACTAAACTCCTTGCTGCTCACAAGTGGCGAATCAGGAGTATCAAATGCATTTATTGTACATAACTCTCTAAACAATTAACGCCAAGGACTATCAGTGTTTTCTATACTATTAGAAGTAGAGTCCTTAGCATTTTGGGGTCTAATCGTATTAAGCAGCCAACTCCAGAAACCCCAAAACCAACTAAAATCCATTCTTAAAATTCCATTCCTCTAGAACCACTCTTGGTATCAAAATCTGTATTAGGGTTCTCTAGAGGGACAGAACTAATAGGATAGATGTATATATGAAGAGGAGTTTATTAAGGATAATTGACTCACACAATCACAAGGTGAAGTCCCACAATAGGCCTCCCGCAATAGGCCGTGTGCAAGCTGAGGATCAAGGAAGCCAGTCCCAGTCTCAAAATCTCAAAGGTAGGGAAGCTGACAGTGTAGCCTCAGTCTGTGGCCCAAGGCCCCTGGCAAATCACTGGTATAAGTCCAGAAGTTCAAAAGCTGATGAACTTGGATTCTGATGTTGGAGGGCAGCAAGCATCCAGCACGGAAAGAAAGATGAAGGCTGGAAGACTCAGCGACTATGCTCATTCCACTTTCTTCTGCCTGCTTTATTCTAGCCACACTGGCAGCTGATTAGATGGTGCCCACCCAGAATGAGGGTGGGTCTGCCTTTTCCAGTCCACTGACTCAAATGTTAATCTCTTTCGGCAACATCCTCACAGACACACCCAGGAACAATATTTTGCATCCTTCAATCAAGTTGATGCTCACTATTAACCATCACAAAGGGGCATTCTCTCTGTGTTCACCACTGAATATCCAATTTCTAGAACAGTGACCAACAAAATATTCTCTCAATAACCATGTATTAACTGCATGTTTGTGAAAACAAGAAGAAAGTGCAAAAACAATTCTACGTTCTTCTCAAGTTCCCTATCCTCTATTGTATTTGAAAATGGGGGGAGTTCATTGCCTCTAATTTCTAAATTAGATTTTTTAGCAAGATGTCCCAACATACATGTCTCACCATAAAAACTGGCATTATGGATGCAAATGTAGAAAAGTGTCCCTAGAAAATAGATGGGTGCTTTCCTCTACTCAAAAGACAGAGGGCTCATAGAAAATTCTGCTGCTCCAACCTTTAGGAAAGGGCCTCTCTGTTGAAGGCATGCTTGGAATTTTCCAACCAAGAAAAAGTAAGTAAGCTGCAATTGTTTTGAAGTTCTGGGGTCTCTTGGCAGCAGTCAATCTCTGCTGTCCAGAAAAAGTGGAAATAAACAGCCACTGGTGTTCAACGGTTAAAAATTTAGAAGTTGCCCAAAGAGTGCAAACTACTAAGGAGAAAATATATAATTAAGTCATTTATTCTTTAAATGTATGACCCTGTTATCTGTAACAAAGCTTCACTGTCCAAGAAATACGAAAGGGAGAGATCTTTGGTACCAAAGCTCATAAAGTAATGATAGTGGAAGTTGGTGGAACAAAGTAAAGGAAAGAGTCCTGGCTCTTGCTTTTAGAAAAACTGACATTCTAGGATATGTCTGAAGTCCGCGAGGCTCTGAGAAATAGGGAGATAGCAGAGCATTAACCAAACAGGAGAACTCATCAAAGCACCTGGCTCTGGTCAGGACCATGGCACGGGGAATTCAGTTATACTGCAAATATGCCACCCACCAAACTTCTGGTCATTGCAGGCTTCTGAGGCTTTACCCTCTAGACCAGAAAACAATTCCACATGATAGTACCCACCATTCCTCATGGTTATGCAAAAATCACACCTCTGAAATTTCCCTGGTTGCTGTGTTTGCTTGTTGAGTATTCTTTAAAATACTTGAGGCTGGACTGTGTGATGTGGTTAGTAGCATGTGAAATATCCTAATTAAGAATCCACATTCTGGAAGTAGCTAAGGCAGAACCTGCAAATAACACTATCTGAGTCTGTGCTGGAGATATCCATAGTTAACAACAGGAATATTTGATAAGACTTTTTGAATTGTAGGATTAGTGTTGTTCAAAGTAAGGTGAGTTAACTAGATGTGGTGTACCAGCATCTAATTCTTTCTTATACAAATCTGGTTAAGTAGGGATCTTCAGACAGACGTCCAAGGTCAAAAATGTGTTCTGTCCTGTTCTGTCCACTTAATAGAGGATTCTGTCTCCTAATAGAATTTGAAGGTTAGCTTATCCTGTCTCTAGTATGTTATTAAATCATAATTGCTTTTGAGCAATTATTTTAGAAGTGTTGCTTACCGGAAACCTTAAAGAGATAGGAGGTGGGGGCTACATTTAGCTTTGATGCAAATTGCATATTTTTTGTTCCTGTAGGACACAAAAAAATGTGTACATGTACGCAAAAATTGGAACTGAGACTTGCTTTCATTCTAATATTCTGGCTGATAGTAGCTTGTGGAGAAGGGGCACCTACTCTCAGCTACCTGTAACCACTGGGGGCTGCCTGCCTCCTGCACAAGGAGCCCAACCAGCCAAGGAAAGCTAAATTTCACAGGTTGTTTTTAACAGTATACATGAGCTCCTGATTCTGGAGAGAGGCTTGACACATTGGTTTAACCTGAACAGGTGAGGAAATAGAGAAAATAACTCTACTTCTGGGCTTAAAAAAAGAGTTAAAAAAATAGCCCAAATTGTGATTATTCATGGGGGATGAAGGGAAGAAGAAGCAGGCTAGGTTTCACTTTAGATACTTAAATAGTTTTTATACAGCAAATATATTTATTTCAGAATATTTGTGTATGTGAGTGTGTGTGTGTGAGAGAGAGAGAGAAAGAAAAAGGGTGAGAGAGAAAGTGATGTATATAGAGAGAAATATATGTGTATATGTATTTATATGCCTGTAAATCTATGGACAAATTCACAGCGTATTAATTTTAGTTTAGTGTGATTTTTTTTTCATTTAATTGGGATTGGAGTGAACACCAGATTTACCTACTTGATTTATTACTTGTCTTCAGGTGTGAATTATTGTTAAAAAAGGAAGAAGTCAGCTTTCCTCTGTCAACTACTGTGCCAGTGAATTCTTTTTCAAGTTTAATCTAAATCAAGCAATTCCTTTAAAGAAAAGGTGATACAAAGCCATGCATTGTACAATATCTGCCTGCTTATTTGACACTGAGTACATAGTTAATATTTTGATTTAGTTTTTCTTATTAAGACCTGAATAAAAACAATTTGCATTAACAATTTAGAAGTTATCTGTAGTTATAAAGTGACATTAAAATTCTGTTTCCTAAATCAGAAAATATTTTCTGCATGTCTAATATATGCCACATACTGTGTACTAAGAAACGACGTGATGCTTTGCAGTACAAGCTTAACAAACAACCTTTCCTTGTGACAAAATCTGAAGATGGACACAAAAATTGATTTTCCCCCAATAAAAGGACACACTTAGTTTAATGTATGTTGATCTTTATCTTCCCTATTAGTACCTTCCTTTTAGATAGAAGACCCACAATTTTCTGGTGCTTCAGGTTATCTTTATTCATCTTATATTCATGACCAGGGAGAGTTCTATTGCAATAAAGGTGATGTCATTTCCCTATGTGGCCTTGGGCAAATTACCTAATTTCTTTAAGACCCTGTTATGGTTTGGCCGTGTCCCCACCCAACTCTCATCTTGAATTGTAGCTCCCATAATTCCCACTTGTAGTGGGAGGGACCAGGGGAGAGGTAATTTAATCACGAGGGTGGGTCTTTCTTGTGCTGCTCTCCTGACAGTGAATCAGTCTCACAAGATCTGATGGTTTTATAAATGGGAGTTCTCCTGCACAAGCTCTCTTGCCTGCTGCCACATAAAACATGACTTTGCTTCTCTTGCTTTCTGCCATAATTCTGAGGCCTCCCCAGCCATGTGGAACTGTGAGTCCATTAAACTTCTTTCCTTTATAAATTACCCAGTGTTGGATATGTCTCTATTAGCAGTGTGAGAACAGACTAATACAGACCCATTGGTCTCTGTTGGAAATAGATAATAACATCTACTTCTTATTTTTATTCGAACATATTTGAGGAAACCATGCATATAAACCTCTTAGTATAGAACATCCTAGCTCTCAATAAATATTAAGTGCTTTTCCTGTTGAGATATGTGTGTGTGTGTGTGTGTGTTCATTGTCACTACCAATATCATCATCATACATCTTAACTTAAAAGAAGATACTTCATTTTTAAGGTTATTTTTGTTACTTGGACATCGCATTGAAATAATACTCATATAAAATGATGTTTGTTTGCCTATAATTGCTTTAGTTTTAAAACAGAACCACTACATATACACAGTAAAAAACTTTTTCAAATCAATAGGAAAATGACAAATATTCCAGAAGAAAAGCAGTTAGGACTTAACTAACAAGCACTTCACAAGACAGAGTATCCAAATGTCTGACAAACATATGAAATTGGATTCAAACTGATTAGAAATTAGGAAAATACAAAATGAAATTACAATTAGATTTCAATTCATATCCTCCATAAGGACTGAAATAAAAATTACAATTCCAAGTGTTGTCAAAACTGTGGGAAAACTGAAATTTTCATACGTAGCCTTGGGAGTGTAAGTTGGTAAACTTACATTGGAAAACTTTAGGCATTTTCTATTCAACCTGACCATTTATGTATCTTAGGACCCTCAGTTATATATCTAACAGAAATACATGCACTTATGCACTAAAAAATATGTATAAGAATGTTCACAGGAGCACCATTTATAATTGTCAAAACTTGGAAACTACCCAAATGTTTATCAATAAGTAGAATGAGGAAATAATTTGTGGTATGTTCTTAAAATTGAATAGTATACAGCAGTGAAAATAAACACATTTTGCTACAAGTAACATCATGGATTAATGTCACAATCATAATCACAATAATATGGTGAGTAAGAGAAGCCAGATACAAAAAGAGTATATGGAATGTGAATCTATTCTATAAATTACAAACCCAACAAAACTAATCAATGGTGATGGGAATCAGAATAGTACTTATTTTGGGAAAAGAAGTACGAAACAGGAGGGAGCATACTGGGTACTTATGGAATGCTGACAATATTCTATTTCTTGTTCTGAGCAAAAGTAATATGTATATGTTCACATTCATAAAATTTGTAGAGTTGTATGATTATTTTGGTGTATAATTAAATGTTATTATGTATTATTTAGGTACTTTTCTGTATTTGTTATATTTTTATTTTAAAAGTATAGAAACAATGAAATAATGGATCTACCTCACACGCAATGAGGTAATTCACTTCAGCTGTGGAAAGAAATCTGTTTATGATTTTTGTTTTTTGTTTTTTGTTTTTTTTTTTTAGATATGGGGAGGAGAGTTTGAGAGGGTGATGGACTGGAGGTGTTAGCATTAACTTGGTAAAAAGAAAATGGAGGAAATGGTAGCTATCATATAAAATATTTTTCAAGTTTCTAGACTCAATATGCATAGACTTTTCTGATGTTAACAGTCATTTGTCAGATGGAGGCTTGCCTTATGCTTGTTGGTATAACTTGAAAATTCACTTGGAGATTTTAGAAGATCAGAAGAGATCAACTCTGCCATAATCCTTATTTTTACACACTGGCTCTTGATCTCTGAGGAGGCAGACTTGTAAGCTGAGCTGTCTTCTGAGTGCTGTGTAATAAAGAGCTACCTCCCGAGGCAGATTCCTAAGTGTGGATCTCTGGCCTGTGATACTCAGGTGCCCCTCTACTCCAGCATTTTCTGGATTGAACATTCTTGTGTAAAGGAGGTTAGAAAAGAGCTACCTATTATCTTCTCTGAATAAAATATGTGATGAATAATTATAATTTCTAACATTTATTCAGCTTTACCATATGTCAGGTCTTAAGATGATCCTGTTTCTCTTGACTCTTATTTCGCTTAATGTGTTCTTTCTCTGTTTTGAATCATTAGCAATTTTGTGGAGTCTATCTCCAAAACATGGCCTGAGTCAGTTACCCCTCACTGCTGCTAGCACCCTGGTCTAAGGCATCTTTGTCTTGTACTTGACCTGCTGCACGAACTTTGGTGCTGGTTTCTCTGTCTCTAATCAATCCCTTATACGAAGTTCAAGTTCTCACAGCTCACCCTTGTGGCACACATGACCCAGGGTGGGAAGCTCCTGCTCTATGCATGGAGTCCAGGGCCAGCTCTGTGCCATGCACAGACCAGTCAGGTCCTTCTGTGGACCGTATTGTATCAAGTCTGATGCACTGCTGAGTCTTTGGGTGCCCTCTTTATTTCTAGCATTTTCAGATTCCTCTTAATTAGCTTGTCTGTGTATATATTTAAATCATATTTTCTCCCTTGTTTCTAAATTTAAAATAGGAAGGGGAATATCTCTATTCCTCAGTGTGACATCTTGACTGAAAGTCTCTACATATTTACATTGACAAAGGCACAAGACTAAGTCATAATTCACTGAAAACATTCGAGGTCCCACTGCGTTTTCTCATGTATTCTTATTTCGCATATATTTACATTTAATATTATAGACCATCTTAGATAATATGGTTCCTAATTTTTCCTGTAGATAATTTTTTAAGATAAAAAGATGAGCCTGAATAGTTTGACTCACTTAAGATTAAATGCTTTTAAAAAATAGTGATTTTATTTATGCTAACATGCCCTTCACAGGAAAACCATAGCAATAGAGAAGGTAAAAGAAGATGGTAAAGAAAATCACCCAGGGCTGGATGCGGTGACTCACGCCTGTAATCCCAGCATTTTAGGAGGCTGAGGCAGGAGGAGCACTTGAGTCCAGAGTTGGAGGCCAGCCTGGGCAACATAGGGAGAACCTGTCTCTACAAAAACAAACTAACAAAAAAGGACTAGCTGGGCATGGTGGCACACACATGTAGACCTGACTACTCAGGAGGTTGAGGTGGGAGGATCACTTGAAGCCTGGGAGTTTGAGGCTGCAGTGAGCTATGATCCTGCTACTTCACTCCTGCTTGGGCAACTCAGTAAGACCCTGTCAGAAAAAAAAAAAGAAAAAAGAAAAGAAAAAGATTGTCCTAAATTCCAACCTTTAGAAGTAAATGTTACCAATTTAGATGGATGTCATTTCAGGCTTCACTCATAGATTAATATATTTTCACTCACACTTTACACATAGATAACAAGAGAGAGGAATAATAAAAAGACTGAGATTTTGACACTTTATTCTGCATTTTATTTTCTAAAAATAGTATTAAACTTATTTTAACATATACAATAATTAGATATTAAAATTTAAGAATTACTTAATATAAAATACCTAAATTTTTCCCTAAATTAAAAAGATAAACACAGAAATTAGTTTTTAAAGTAAAATACAGTTTACCTTGAATGTGGTATATTTAAACTCTCATTGTTGATAAAATGAAGGCATTTTCAGTTACACATATTTCTATTTTCATTATACCATTTATTGATTTTGAAGTTATTTAAAACTTGTCAAGATTAAACATATTAACTTTCCAAGGCATTATTTTTATCTTTACAGCCCTAATTTTTTTACAACACCTTCTCTCATTTTAAACTTTACTTTGATTCTTCTCTAAGTTGTTTGGTTTTATTTTAGAGAGTTTTTTACTTAAAGTATTCAGTAATAAATATATGACAAGGCTTTTGTGGTGATGTCTGTTGTTTTATATTTAATGGATAGTTTAGCATATTAATCAATAGAGGTAGACTTTACCACAGTAATAAAATGTTTTCTATTTGTCTCATCTATTCTTTGTTTTCTTTGCCTACTTTTCTGCATCTTTTGCATTATTTTATCATGATTCCATTTTATAGAAACTTTTGGCTTTTAGGCTAATTTTTTGTTGTGATATTTAAGTAGCTATTTTAGGGTTTATAGTATAGTAGTCTTCCCCTATCCAGGGAATGTGTTTCAAGACCCCCAGTGGATGCCTGAAACCACAGATAGTATCATACCCTATACACACACTATTTTTTCGATCTGATAACCAACATGGCCACTAAGTGACCAGTGGGCAGGTAGCATCTACCACATGGATATACTAGACAAAGGGAAGATTCACATCCTGGGGGAGGTGGGGAAGGAGCAGGATAGGGTGAGACTTTATCACACTACTTAGAGTGGCATGTAATTTAAAACTAATAAATTGTTAATTTCCAAAATTTTCCATGTAATATTTTTGGTTGACAATGAGTAACCAAAACATGCATGGAAAGAGAAACAGCAAATAAAGGAAAGCTACTGTATACACATTTAAATGATCATAGCTTACTTCAAGTAATAGTATAGTATTAGACTTTAGGTATAATATTAGACATTAACAGCAGCATGTTTCAGTTCCTCCACTCCAGCTTTTTCTAATGCAATTTAAAAACATTTTGCCCTGAAATGTCTAAAAATGCATCTGAAATAGGTCTCATTAAGCTAAAATCATGCTATCAGCAGGATTGTGCTCCTTCTGGAAGGCCTAGGAGTGAATCTGTTTTGCCTTTTCCAGATTACACATGTGACCTACATTCCTTGGCTCCTGGTGCCCTTCCATCTTCAAAGCCAGCAATGGCTGGTCAATGTTTTTTTACTGTCTCACGCTGACATTCCCCATCTTCCACCTCTCTCTTTCACTTACAAGGATTCTAATAATCACAATGTGTCCACCTGTGTAATCAAGGATACTCACCCCATTGCAAGGTCAACTGATTAAGAAACTTAATTCCATCTGCAATCTTAATTCTCCTTTCCAGTGTAACCTAACATATCCACAGGTTCTGGGGATTAGAATGTGCACATCTCTGTGATGAGGGTATCTTACACTGTGTACAACATGATTTTTGTGTTAGATAATCAAATATCACTTAAAGATATTTAAATAAGAAAAATATATTCTTTACATAATTTTCTTCATTCTTTTGTTTAGATTTAGATCCAGATCTGTACATGGTATCATCTTCTTTCTGCCTGATGTTCTTTTTCTTCTCATACAGTTTGCTGGTGATGAATTCTTTCAGCTTTTGCATTTCTAATAATGCCTTTATTTCACTTTTGGTATTGGAGGATTTTTTTTGCTCAGTAAAGAATTCTAGATTGACTGTTGTTTACTTCTGTATTTTAAAGATGGTTCTCTTCTGTCTTCCAGGTTAGATTGTTTTTGATGAGATGTCAGCTTTTATTCTTACCTTTGTTTCTCTGCACATGTGTATCTTCTTTTCTTTGGTCTGACTGTTGTTAAAATTTTTTCAAAATCATTGGTTTAAAGGTATTTGATTATGATGTACCTTTTAAAAAAATTTAGATACAGGGAGTACATGTGCAGATTTGTTACATGAATATATTGTGTGATGATGAAGTTTGGACTTCATTGAATCCATCACCCAAATAGTAAACATAGTACCCAATAGGTTATTTTTCAACCCTCGCTGTCCTCCCTCCCTTCCCCAGTTTGAAGTCTCCATTGTCTGTTTTTCCTATCTTTATGTCATATATGCCCAATGTTTATTTCCCACTTGTAAGCAAGAACATGCAGTATTTGGCTTTCTGTTTCTGCGATAATTCACTTAGAATAAAGACCTCCAGCTCCATCCATGTTGCTGCGAAAGACATGCTTTTGTTCCTTTTTATGGCTGCATCATATTCCATGGAATGTATGTACCACATTTTCTTTATCCAATCCACCATTGATGGAAATCTAGGTTGATTCCGTATCTTTACTATTGTGAATAGCACTGCAATAAACATAGAAATGCAGGTGTCTTTTGGTAGAATAATTTTTCTTTTTCTTTTTTTTTTTTTTTTTGAGACAGTCTGGCTCTGTCACCCAAAGTGGAGTGCAGTGGTGCAATCTTGGCTCACTGCAACCTCCACCTCCTGGGCTCAAGCGTTCCTCCCACCTCAGCCTCCTGAGTAGCTGGGACTACAGGTGCACACCACCATGCCCAGCTATTTTTTTTTTTTTTTTTTGTAGAGACAGGGTTTCTTCATGTTTCCCAAACTGGTCTTGAACCCCTGAGCTCAAGCTATCTGCCCGCCTTGGCCTCCCAAAGTGCTGCAATTACAGGTGTGGGCCACTGTGCCCAGCCTGCTACTTACTTTTCTTTTAATGTATTTCCAGTGATGGGATTGCTGGGCCAAATGGTAATTCTATTTTTAGTTCTTTGAGAAATATAATGAACGTACCTTTCTGTAATTTTCTTCCAGTTTATTTAGCTTGAGGTCTGTTGAACTTTTTTTTTTTTTTTTTTTTTTTAAGATGGAGTCACGCTCTGTTTTCCAGGCTGGAGTGCAATGGCGCAATCTCGGCTCACTGCAACCTCCATCTTCTGGGTTCAAGCAATTCTCCCTGCCTCAGCCTCCCGAGTAGTTGGTATTACAAGGGCCCACTACCACATCTGGCTAGTTTTTGTTTTCTTTTAGTAGAGATGTGGTTTCGCCATGTTGGCCAGGCTGGTCTTAAACTCCTGACCTCAGGTGATCCATTCCCCTCGGCCTCCCAAAGTGCTGGGATTACAGGCGTAAGCTACCGTGCCTGGCAAGTTGAACTTTTTTGATTTGTGTATTTATTATTTTCATCAAGTTTGAGACATATTTGACCATTTTTTTCTTGAAATATGTTAATATCTCTCTTCATTCTCCTGTCTTTAAGGGTCTCTTATCACATGCATATTAGGCCACCTGATGGTGTCCAACAGAATTGATTTTTTTCATTTTTTTTAATTTTATTTTGTATATATTTCAAGAATATGTTTCAAGTACACAAATCTTTCTTCTGCAATGTATAATTGGCTCTCATTCTAGTGTCTTTTTCATCTCAGAAATCATAGTTTTCTCTTCTAAAATTTTGATACGGTTCATTTTTTACCGTCCACATCTATATTTATCATGACGTGATAAATCCTTCTTCTAACTTCTTGAATATATCAAATATATTTATAATGACTGCTTTAATGTCTTTGTATACTAATTCTGTCATCTGTGTCATTTCATTATTTTAATTGACACTTATTTTCTTCATTTTTAATCATAGATAACTGGTTCTTTGGCTATCTTATCATTGCTATTAGATGCTAGATCGCATCAATTTTACATTACTGGGTTCTACTCTTGCAATCCTAGAAATATTCTTGAGCTTTTTTGCGGACATAGTTAAACTACTTGGAATCAGTTTGAATCTTAAAGTATTTTTTTAAGGTGGTTACAGAATATTACTTAGTGTTAATAGTATTTAGTGTTAATTTTATCTTTCTACTAAGGCAAAGGTCTTCTGAGCATGAATTATGATGTTTTCTACTCAACCATTTGAAGGCTTGACTTAAGCTAAAATATTTACTTTCTTACTTATGTTGCTGTGGGCAGGAGGCTTCCATTCCTTGCTGACTTTTGGCCAGGGGCCTCAGTCTGTCAGTATATAGGAACCCTCACAAGGCTGACAGAGTGTCCTCACTTCATGGCAGATAAATTTCCTTAAGTGAAAATCTGAGAGAGAGCAAGGTGAAAGCCACAAACCTTCTTTGGTCTACACTGGGAAGTCGTACTCCATCATTTCTGCCAGAGTCAATTTATTAAAAGCAAGCCACTAAGTATAATCCATACTCAAGAGGCTGGAAATTAGGCCCTAACAGAAAAAGATAGTTCATGTACATAATTTAGAACCACCATAGTCAGCCTTCTGGCCTCCAGTTACAAACATTCTTATCACGTGCATTTTAAATGCATTTACCTACTCCAAGACCCCCATATTTTCATCCTTTACATGCTCACCTCAAAATCCAGGATCCTAGCTTCTAAACTAGGTGCAGGCATGGATGGGGCCTCATGGATGTAATTGCTTAAATAAAGCATTTCAGGTATAGCTTCTTTTAGATCTGTGAATTAACAAGACCAATTACCTGTCTCCAACTCACACAACAGTTAATGATGGGATAGGCACAGGACAACTGTTCAAAGAGAAGGGAATGAAGCTCCATCAAAGTCAGAAATATCCAAAAATTTGTGGACATATTTTTAAACTACTACACCCCTGAAGATAATTAACTTTTGACATTTATGATCATTTTATGTTCACTGTCTTATTTTTCTTGCAGTTATTAATGATATAAAAATGACAAGCCCTTTGGACCTCCCCTTCATCTAATGAAATGTTGTGTTTATAAGTAGATAATTTTACTCTTGAGATTATTCTTCAGGTTCCAGAGATAATTTCTTGAGGCTTCTTTCTTACTCTTATTTTATCTCAAAATTGCGGTCAGTAAGAATACTCAAGATTTCAGCAATTCATCTTCTTTTCCCACCACTGTTACTGTGAGTAGGAGTGAGCATAGTTAATTCTGCCTCACTCCACAAGCATTTATATGTTTTTTTCCTTTTGGGCACCATCAAAGAATATGTCAGGGGGTTGTGCTTTCTTCTTTCACAGGGCTGTCAGTGAGTTTTGTCTAGATCTAACTTGATTTTTCTATTTTGTTTCATTTTGGAGGAGGGAGAGTCTGTGACATGATGTGATTTGACTTGTTGTCTTTCCTAAGGAAGGATCTCATGAATTTTAAGTGAGAGGACATGGGCCTGGATCAGGATCTGCACTTTTTTGTGTGACCCTATTTTAGTGCTCCCACTCCTGCTGACAGCATGCTCCTGAAGAATGAAATTCTTTTATTCAAGAACGTATTCATAAAATGGAAAAATCATAGTTTCCAAAGCTGTAAAGTGCAGTATGAAACTTCACTCACTTATATATTGGTTTCAGTATGCAGTATCCCAAGCTTTCTGCTTTAATGTTTATTTTAGTTGTACTTGAATGAGAATAAATTGCAGTTGCTACGTATATCATTTATTTTAAAATACTTCTAACTTTAGCTTACCTAGGAAGCATTAAGCATGTTTGGGCAGGAGTCAAAGACACACCTGAATTTTTCTCATATTTTCAGCACTCAAAGCTGTTAATACAGTGCTACCTTCAGATTCTACTTTTTTGAAGTACATAGCATTCAAGCCTTTTTATTCTGAAATACAACATATTTTAATTTCTCTGTTTCTAAAGATTATATAATTTGTATGTTATTCTCACATCCATGATATAGATACGATACACAGTGGATAAAAATTAGAATTACTACTGGAACTTCAAATTGTAGTCTACGGTGTTAAGAATCTATGTTGACTTTGTTTTTCTTTATAATATTTATAGTAGTTTTTAAAAATTCAATCTCTTATTTGACAATAACAAACAGACATTTTCTTTTTTATAAATAGAATCACTAAGATTTATAGAAGTTTTAATGTATTCAATGCCAAACTGCTCAAAGTAGTGTTAGGTCAGGATCTGAGATTTTATCACTTTTAGGATAGCTTCTTCTCTCCAAATCTCGTCACATCTTTGATTCATTTACTTTAGTCTATATAGCTGTAGCTATAGCTATAGATATAGGTAGATTACAATTAGCCATTTTAATATATGCATGTTTTTCTAAGAAGCCAAGATGAATTCATAATTTTTCTTAATTATGCAATCCCTTGGTTTTGAGAATTGGTGACATTAACTGAGAACAGAGAGGTCTGTACTTCTTACTGTTTACTGACTTTAAAGACGTTTTGATGAGGGCTTCATATCTGTTTTTACTAATATCAGATAGAAATAGAATAGAAGACTAACGGGGAAATATTTTTCATTCAGTGGCATATCAATGACATGAATGATGTAATAATAACTTTTCCCTTATTTCAGTCAATTATCTAGAAACAATGAAAAAGCTTATATTTTTAGATAGCTTTTACCTACACTGATGCCTGAAATGCAGAGAGGATAATATGGCTTGGAAACGGAATATGAATACTAGATTTAAACACATACAAGACATAAAAAAATTACATTTTTTTTTGCATCAGGCTACCACCTGGTAATATCATGGAATCATTCTTATAATAAATAATTTAAAAAATTATACAATGATGGGAATATGGCATTTTATATAAATTTGGTTTTAAAACAAAATATTTTTAAAATACTTTAAAAAGTCAGATTAAAGTTTGGCTTTGGAAGAGAGATAAAATGAAGGTAATGTCTTTTTTTTTTTTTTTTTTTTTTTTGAGATGGAGTCTTGCTTTTTTGCCCAGGCTGGAGTGTAGTGGTGCGATCTTGGCTAATGTAACCTCCACCTCCTGGGTTCAAGCGATTCTCCTGCCTCAGCCTCCTGAATGAGTAGCTGGGATTACAGACACGCACCACCTCACACAGCTAATTTTTGTATTTTCAGTAGAGATGGGGTTTCACCATGTTGGTCAGGCTGGTCTCAAATTCCTGACCTCAGGTGATCTGCCTCCCTCAGTCTCCCAAAATGCTGGGATTACAGGGGTGAGCTGCCATGCCCAGCTGGAAATATCTTTTTTAATAGAAGACATTAAAAGTATGTAATGAGAGTAATTGACACTTCTGCTTTGTTTCAAGATGAGGTAACAAATATTGGAGTTATAATGGCTTTCATATATTGAACATTAGGCAACATGGAACTGTGAATCCCAAGAGAAGGGACATAAGATGCATAAATTCTGACTGGAGGCAGTTTCCATGTCTCATTGAAGGGAGTCAGGGCTCAGTCAGAAATCAGCAGTCTCAAAGACTTCAAGAGAAAGTTATGGTATCTGCAGAAGTAAAAGCTCCTAAAGAGTTATACCAACAAAACATATTTCAGAGTTTAAAACAATACCCTTCCAAAGATTCTAAGCCTAGATGCAAAAAAAAAAAAAAAAAAGTAGAAGTACAACTGTCTTATTTGCAGATTACAGAATTATCTAAAATTTTAAGGAATCTACACAAATAATCTCAGAAGACCATAAATGAGTTTAAGGTCAATATGTAAGAATCTATTGTACTTCTATAAACTAGCAATAAACAAATTGCTATTAGAAAATAGTTTGGTAGTTTCTTAAATGTTTTAAATGTTAACCTACTATATCATCCAGAAATTAAACCATTAGTTATTTACCCAAGAGAAAATAAACATTTTACACAAATATTTGCATGTAGATGTTCATATATATAGTTTTATTTCTAATAGTACAAACCAGAAGAAATTCACATGTGCTAGATAAACAAATTATGGTATAGTATACAGTAGTATATTACTTAGCAGTTGAAAGAATGAGCTATTGGTGCATGCTATACAATTAATGAATCTCAAAATAATTCTGCTGAGAGGAAGAAAGCAAGATGAAAAAGGAGAAGAAAAAGGAGAAGAAAAAATACTGTATTCTTCTGTTAATATAAAATTCTAGGAAATGCAAACTAACATTATGACAGAAAGCATGGAGATAGGGTAGGGAAAAAAGCAAGAAGGGGCAATAGTGAGGAATTACAAAAAGGCACAAAAAATGTTTGGGGGTGATGGATAAGTTAATTTTTATTGTAATGCAGCAGGCCAACACAGTAAACATTAAATAAAAAATTATTAGTAGAAGAAAGGGGACATTTCATAATGAATAAGATATCATTACAATGGAATGATAATAGAGCAATAAAGTCATAAATGTGTATGCATTCAATAACATAGCTTTACAATCTATAAAGCAGACCTATAGAACTAAAAGGAGAAATTGACAAATGCATAATCATAGCGAGAAACATTGACTCATCTCTTTCAAAAGCTAATATAACAAGCAGACAAAACCTAAGGATGTGTTAGGTTTAGAATATCAGAAGACTACATGAGGAAAGCATGTCATATGCAATTGACAATGATAGAATATTGCATCTAACAATATAAGAATTTACATTGCCTTCAAATGTCCATTTAACAAAACTGACCATATGCTGTTCCAAAAAAGTAGCTTCAGCACACTTCCAAAGATATGTATTATTTAATGAATATTCTCTGATCTAAAGGAATTAAACTAGAAATCAATACTGAACTGTTAAACAGAAAAAACTGAATGAACTAGAAATCAAACAATACACTTAAAAACTCAAAAATATAACTTAGATACATTTATAACCTGGTAACTTGTGGACTGCATCAAAAACACTACTTATACTAAAATATGTAGCCTTAAATGCATATGTGGAAAAAACAGGCTGAAAAATCACTGACACAAGCTTCCATCTTAGGAACCAAAAAGAAATGAACAAGAACAATAACAAACAGCAAAGCAAACCTAAGGAAAGTAGAAGAAAACAAATAATACAAAGATAAGAGTGCTATTAAATGAAGTGGAAAAATTCAAGAGTTATATAAAAAGATTGATAAAAAGCATAAACTTCAACAAGAATTATCTAAAAAGAGAGAAATCATACATTACCAGTATCAATGATTTTTAAAAAGAGAGATATACAGATCCTACTGATATCAAAAAGATAAGAGGGGATTACCAGAAAAAAAAAAGTCAATTGAAAGGAATTTGGAATAATTGGGCAAATTTCTTGGAGAGAGACTTATCAAAACTGACACAAGAAGAAATTAAATATCCAGAGGGTCTGTTATGTGTTTAAAGAAATTGAGTCCCTTCCTTAGTTCAATTTCATAAAGAAAACTGCAGCTACTGAAGCCTTTACCAGTGTCTTATTTCAAAAATTTAATGAAGAAACATTCCTTGAAAATAAAGAACACTTTCTGACCCTGTATAAGGTCAGCAAAATCTGCTTCAAAAATCTGCCAAAGAAATTACAAAATAAAATCGAATACTTTGAAATAATATATTTCATAAATATTGATATAAAAATCCTTAGCATAATGTCAAATCATCACCAAGCAGGGTTTATTTAAGGTATATAAAGATAGTTATATTTTTGATGTTTAATAAATGGAATTTACTAGTCATTAGGAAAAATAATTATTTCAACAGAAGCAGAAAAACTACAAAATTCAACACCCACTTGTGATTAGGAATAAAAAGTAACTTCATTAAATTGATCAATTGTAGTTACAAAAAAAAAATACAGCAATCAAACTCCGTAGCGAAAATTGGAACCATTCCTTCTGCTAATGAGAATGATCCAAAAAAGAAAGAAAGAAAAGAAAGTTGTAATTATTAACAAATAATATGGTTGTGTCTGTTGAAAATGAAAAATACCTTATATATGAATAACTTTAAAATGTAAATTTAGCAGTTTTGCTGGACACATGTCAGTATACAAATTTAATTATATTTTTATCTACTGTCAATAATGAATCAAATAATATTAAAAATACTACATATAAAACATAAAATATCTATGGATAGATTTAATACAAAATTTACACAGAGAACCAAAAAATAATTTTGGAAGATATTTAACATGCTAGGGCATGCCACTTTTTATTATGTATGTTTTATGGATCAAAAGACTCAATATTGGAGTGATGTCAATTCCCACAAATTCAGTGACATACCAATCACAGTTGTCAAAGTATTTTGTGAAAAATTAACAGGCTTATTACAAAATTTTTATGGAAATAAAAATTGCAAAACATCTTTAAGAGATATTGAAGAAAAAGGCAAAATTGGAAGATTTTATTAGACATCAGAGTATTTTATAAATTAGATAGTGGGGTATTGGTATAGGAAATAAAGTTCTAGAAATAGATTCACACATATAGTCATTAAATTGATGATAATGATTTCATTGCAGAACAATGGGGAAAGGATTGTGTTTTTAATAAACGATGCCAGATCAATTGGATGGCCATATGGAAAAAGAAAATCTTTATCTCTACCTTGTATTACACAGAGAAATAAATTCCAAATGAATTGCAGAGCTAATTATGAGAGGTAAAACAATAAAGTTCATTAGATATTGAATCTGTTGAAAACAGTACAAGATCTCACTTTAGAAAAAAATCACCTTCTCCTGTTCTTTTTATTCCTCTACCTAACACCTATAATTTATTAGCTCTTACTATGTTCCATGTACTGTTCTGAGAGCTTTACACAGATTAACTTATTTAATTATCGGAATAACCCTATGAAATAAATATACAGTCCTCATTATATACCCAGATGGGGAAATGGAGACAAAGACTGATTAATGAAATTAACTAACTCATTCACTTATTTCTCTTTGCTTCTCAAATGTTTTAAAATAGAATTTTAGCAAAGGAATCAGAAATCCTGAATCCCAAGCCTGGACTGACTTGTTTTTTCTCTGGGAGACCAGGTTTGAGTTGTACAATCTGTTTAAGTCATACAATCTGTTTAAACCTCAGTGTCTTCACACACACACAAAAGTGTAATATGCAGGGCTGTTATTATTTCTTGAAATTGTGAAGATCAAATGAGACAAACTTACATGAGAGCTCTATGAACTATAAATTACCATTTAAAATGTGTTAACGATGAAAGATACCCAAGAAAGAAAGGCAATGCAGTTTAGGAAGCACCAAACTTTAGGAGTGAAACAGATCAGCATTTGAATCTCATCTTCTCTGTCTAATGATATGATCGTGGCAAGTTACCTGATGTTTCTCAACCATTTCCTCATATATATTGGAGGTAATAGCATGCTATTAATACATGCTGGCTATTATTATGCGCCAGGTACTCTTCTAAGTGCTTTACATGTATTAACTCATGTAATCCTCACAATAGTCCCATTGAGTAGGTACATGACTCTGATTTTCAGATGACAAACTTGAAGCATAGAGAGGTTAAGCTGTGTTCAAGGTTACACAGCTAATAAGTGGTAGAATCGTTATTTGACCCAGAGTTAGTTTGCTATTGTTGTGTAAGTTGATTGTGAAAATTGAACAAGGTGATATATAGAAAAATAAGTACTGTATGCAACACAGTATAAACACTCAAAATGGTAATTATTACTGTTTTAATAAACTAAGAATTTATACCTCAAGGATAAAAAGAAGAGAACTATTGGAATAATAGAAAACAGAAACTAGAACAGAAGCTTGCTTAAGTGTTTGGCAAGGAAAAGGGGATACTTTGGATGACGGAGGAAGAGGACAGAGATGTGAAAAACTGAATAAATAGCAGCAAGGATGATGTAACTCACAAATAGGAACTATCTGCCCTAGTGACAACGAAGGCATAGTGGGTGTCTAGTGGGTTGCATAAATATCACTGAGGTTGTTGTAAGTTGGCAACTTGTTGCCATGGTATCTTTAAACTCTCTTAGAGTATGTCCTGATAAAAGTCCTTAAATTAGCTTATCTTTTCAGCTTTGTGTACCACATAAAAGTTATGTGATTCTAGAGAGTGCTTATAAATAAGAATCTGTACATCATGAACCAACACAATCCTAAAATCCTCATGTGTAGCTTTATAGATTGACTCTTTTGAATGAAACAGAGCAATCTGTCACTTGACTTTTCTATGACATTCAAGATATAGAAGTTTATAAGAAAAGATTGATTTAGACACAAGTTTAATGAAATTAAAAATGTGTGATTAATGACATCTGTTTTTTAGGCATGATATCTGAAGTAAAATTAATTAATGCCTTATATAAATTACACATTGCACTGTAATTTGCCTAGAAAGAAGGTTAAATTTGTGAAATTTCTCTTAACCTATTTGATTTTAATGCCTAGTACATATTCGATCATATAATTGCATTGGTCTTTATTTTTATCTCACTATTCCCTCCTGAATTTCAGCATTGTTTAAATATTGTGATTCCAATTTTCATCACTATGAGTTATCTGAGAAGCCAGATAATATTCAATTTTATTAGTTAGCTTATTTTAAAAAGTTTAATATGAGCTTTAGCTAGTTTGGCCTCTAAGGCATTATACTCTGCAATAAACTAGGGTAAATATTTTTTTTTCTTTATCTTTTTCATATGTTAGAATAAAAAAGAAGAAGAAGGGAAGGATATATTTCCCTGGTAAATGTTGTTATACCATGTACACAAAATGTATACACTTACACACTCCAGAAAACATTAAGAATCTTTTAAAACAAGCTTCATTGAAAATCTACATGAAAACTAAACCTAAAAATATAGATATGTAACCTGAATCAATAGAAAGCTATAGCCTCATTTTATTACTGCAGTAATAAATTTCCAATTCCTGTGGATATACATAGTTTTATGTTGTTAAGTACATTAGTATTCAGATATATTGAGAACACCTGGAACATTATAGAATTGTGTCTTTCTTGAATTCAGACTGAGTAGTTTGAGTGTTAATATCCATGGTCCTTTATACTGAGGATTGTAATTTGGTCATATCCCTGTAGCAACCAATAAGAAATGTCAACAAATCCTCTGGGTGCTGTTTACTGCTCTAAACAGTACTTAGTAAGCCTGGGGCTATCTACAAGAGCTTATACATATAATCTGGCATGACCATTCAGAAAGGATATCTGAATTGTAGACATACACTTTCAATAAGATTAAAAATAATATCAGTCCTTTTCTATCTCAATGCACTGTACTTACATGCAGTGAATAGGCAGAATTTTATGTTTTTTTTTTTTTAACAGCAGCCACTAAATTATACCAACTTTGGAATTTCTCTGTAGTAGCCCATTTAATTGAACAAATTGCTTTTGTGTGAAATTAGAGGTTAAAATGAGTGAACTAAATGATTGATTAACAATATGCTGTGGATATTACCTTAACCAGGAATTCTTCATCTTTATGCTACACTCTCCAGTATCATTTATTATTTATGAGTCACATAGAACAAAGCGATTGCCTAGGAGTTTTCTAATAACTAAATCAAGTAGTTTGAATTAAACATATACTCTGAGAATCGTGGCCCACAATAGAAAGTAAAGTGAAGGAAAAGATTGTTTCTATTAGTTTCCAAATAGAGAGTCAAATAAATAAAAAGTAATGGCATGACAAGGAATATCTAAAAAATCCCACAACAGGAAATTCTTGAAAGTTATGACACCCATTAGTTCTCTTTTTCCTAAATGCTGGACTCAAGCTCCTGTGGCTTGTGATGAATGAAGGCATCACGGATAGAAAAGGTTTTGGTTTGATTAATTTTAAAGATAGTCTTTCAGCATCTTTCTGTAACTTTGAGGCTTGTATACTCATCATCAGGATATTCTCTCAACTAGCGAGCACTTACTATATGCTATGATTTAAGATTATCCCCTTCTTATCAAAGTCAGACATCATTATGTTGTCCCTCTCACCCTTAACTCCCCCCACAAAATAAAAAACAACATCGCTATGCTGAAATTACATATGACCTCTTTTCTGGAATGTGAATTATTTGTGAGGGAGGGAGACTTCTCTGCTCAAAAATATTTGCTGACTTCTCACTATTAAAAGATAAGTTTGGGCTGGGCGCAGTGGCTCATGCCTATAATCCCAGCACTTTGGGAGGCTGAGGCGGGTGGATCACTTGAGGCCAGGAGTTCAAGAGCAGCCTGAGCAACATGGCAAAACACTGTCTCTACTAAAATTACAAAAATTAGCCAGGCATCGTGGCGGATGCCCGTAATCCCTGCTACTTGGGGGGCTGAGGCACTAGAATTGTTTAAACCTGGGAGGCAGAGGTTGCAGTGAGCCAAGATCACACTACTGCGCTCCAGCCTGGGTGACATGGCAAGACTCTGTCTCAAAAAAAAAAAAAAAGATAAATTTGAAATCCTTAGATTGGCATTTGCCAACTTCTATCATTTGAACTTCTTTTCTCCCACTATTTCTCTATGCAACCTCCAAATGTCAGTCAAATTCCCCATCCTTTCAGGATCCCCTTGAGGAGTATCATAATAATAGTTTCAATGAATCATTGCCTTCCTGCATCTATACCACTTTGCAATATGGCCTTGCCTCTCCTTCCTCCCAAAGATGGAATCTCAGGAACCAGGACTGGCCTGGGAATTGCCTTGGTCATTCAGATGTGACAGAGGTGATCTGAAGCCTATATTTCAAGAGACCTTGAAGTTTCCACCTTTGCCCTCTTGGAATCCTAAGAACAGCATGCTATGAAGAAGTTGGTTTATCCTATTAGAATATGAGGGTCATGTAGAGGAGAGTCAAAGTGTCCCAGAAAACAACTAACACTAATTTCTTCATCATTCTGGGTCAATCAGTCCTCCATCAGAAATCAGTCTCATCTACAAGCTCAGGTAAAACAAGCAGAGGAACTGCACAGTCAATGCACAGAATCATGAGAATGAGTAAATCATTGTTTCAAGCTTCTGAGTTTTGGGATGGTGTATTAGACAACAATAAATAACAATAATATAAAGCAATAGATGATTGTCATATGGTCCACTCTATAATAATTTCCTTTTATATCCATCAGCATTACACTTTCCCCTTAGGAAATTTGTAGCACTGTATATCAGCTAATGCTATCTTGTACGTTTCATATTTTAAGAAACTTCTATGTTCCAATCATAATGAAAATTCTTTTATTATAGAATGGCATATTTTAAAGAGAGATAGCTCCTTATTCTTTAAATGGTACTTAGTGTCCTTGAAGCCCTTTAGTCATCTGTTCAGATTAAATAAACCTGATTGGTTTTGCATTCTATTACACAGATTGTTCTCAAACTTTTAGAGATAAAACATAGGAAAAGGGAAGTAGGAAATACATGAGAATATTTAAGTGTAATAGGTTTTATTCAATGTAGTTATTGATAATATGCAATATGAAAGACAATAGAAGTTCTGCAATATACATAAAAGGTCAAAATTTAACATCTATATTCAAAAAGTTTTTCATTTAGACATAATTTGGTTAACTATGGCCAGTTGGCCAGCTGCCTGCTCCTGTAAATAAAGTTTTACTGGCTGGGCGCAGTGGCTAATGCCTGTAATTGCAGCACTTTGGGAGGCCGAGGCAGGTGGATCACAAGGTCAGGAAATTGAGACCATCCTGGCTAACACAGTGAAACCCCATCTCTACTAAAAGTACAAAAATTAGCTGGGTGTGGTGGCACAGGCCTGTAGTCCCAGCTACTTGGGAGGCTGAGGCAGGAGAATCGCTTGAACCCAGGAGGCAGAGATTGCAGTGAGCCAAGATCATGCCACTGCACTCCAGCCTGGGTGACAGAGCGAGACTCCATCTCAAACAAATAATAATGATAATAAGGTATTAAAGACACATACACAGGCCCTTTCATCTGTGTATTGCCTATGCCTGCGTTTGTGTTACAACAGCAGAGCTACTAGTTGGCTAAACTACTGTGTGATTTTCAAAGCCCAAAATATTTACTATCTGTCCCTTTAGGAAAAAGTATGCTGACCCATGTTTTAGTATAAGTAATAAATATAAGTATAATCAGAGAAAAATATAAAATTCAAATGGTGGCAGAGAGACAAAAAAATAAAATATTTTACAAGTATGAAAGAGAATATGATCATTTTTGGCTAGAATATTTAGGAAAGGCTACATGAGTAAGAAATAATTTGATATGGGTAGTGAAATAAGGGTAATATTCTAGAAAGTAGTTAATTTAAGGGGGATAAGTTTGAGATGAGGAAAAATAAAGACAGAAGACAGCTCGGGAGTGAAGAGGAAGAGAATAAAAGACAGTTGAGAGTTAGGGAGAGAATTGAGATGTTATTATGACTTTGGAAAACAATGGAGAAGAGAGTTATAAAGCAAGATGGTCCCCAGTATAGACAGCTGCAGAGGGTATTATTTTAGTTCCATAGAGCTGCTGTAACAAAGTACCAAGCACTGAATGGCTTAAAACAACAGAAATGTATTGCTTCACAGATCTGGAGGCTTGAGGTCCAAAAGCAAGTTTTCTACAGGCACATATTCTCTCTGACAACTCCAGGGAAGGATTCTTCCAAGAAATACCAGCAATTTTTGGCATTTCTTGGCTTGTAGATGCACCACTCTAGCTATGTGGCAGTCTTTTCCCTGTATGTCTTTACATCTTCCCTCTGTGAAAGTCTGTCTCTGTATCCAAATTTATCCTTTTTATGAGGATACTTGTCTTATTAGGACTCACCCTAATGGCCTTATTTTAACTTGATCACTTCTGTCAATAATTTATTTGCAATCATGTCACATTCTGAGGTACTGAAGATTATGATTTCAACATATCTTCCTTGAGGAACACAATTCAACTCCAAAGAGGTATAGACCAGAAAAGCTGGAGGGGTCAGGGGATGCACAGATTAGGTTATCACTGGTGAATTTTGAAAAATTAAATTAAATTAGATTGGTGAGTTTTGGAACCACCTGGTTACTAGAAGCTGTTATGGTAGAATAATTTGTGAATAAATTCAAAACAATGAAAATAAAGATAAAGAGCAGAGTAGTTTTACAAAATCAGCATTAACATTCATTTTAGCAGAGTCAATACCTTCACATAGAAAAAAAGAAATGGAAGAAATGCAAGAGAATAAAACAACAGATTGAGCAAGTTTTAGATTTAAAGAAAGGAGAGAAACAATCAATATGACAGGCAGAGGAGAAAACTTGGTAAGAAAGAAGAGTGTATTTTTCCTCAAAGACCGAATAAAGAAAAGAGAAGTCTCAAAAAGTCATGGAGATAGTTCCCATTAGATTCAAAATTTCTCTTCTTTTTTTCTTTTTCTTTTTCTTTCTTTTTTTTTTTTTTTTTTTTTTTTTTTTGAGATGGAGTTTTGCTCTTGTTGCCCAGGCAGGAGTGCAATGGCACAATCTCGGCTCACTGCAACCTCCGCCTCCCGGGTTCAAGTGATTCTCCTTCATCAGCCTCCCAAGTAGCTGTGATTACAGGTGCAAGCCACCAAGCCCAGCTAATTTTTTTGTATTTTTAGTAGAGACAGAGTTTCACTATGTTGGCCAGGCTGGTCTCGAACTCTTGACCTCAGGCGATCCACCCACCTCGGCCTCCCAAAGTGCTGGGATTACAGGCGTGAGCCACCACACCCAGCCAGATTCAAAATTTCTAAGGAAAGTAGGATATGACATCATGTGCTTACAATAAAACAATAAAGAGTGTATATTGGGCCTAGAGTCAGTGAAAAAGTGTAGGAAAAAAGCCAGCATTATCAATTTGCTTTATTTGCTTTGGTACCAACAGAAGATGAAATATATATATATATATGCTGAGTACACCTCAAACTGAAGTTAGGGAGCATGGATTTGTAGTAAATCTTAGCATAGTTATGTGATTTTTCTGCTATTGCTCAGCAGCCCCAGAGACAAAACAGAGGATGCAGACTATAGGGATGATTGAGACCTGGGGACCAGTAAGGAGTATTGGAAAAAGCAATACTCTGCAGTAGAAGTGAATGCACAACATTTTTTACTTCAATGCCAGAGTTTGTTAAAAAGTCAGGGAAGGTGATAAAATATGGGATGAAATTGCGGATGAGAAAAAGGGAAACATCTAGAGTTTGTGATGAGAACCGAGCCCAAATTTAGTAGAAGTGATTGAAAGAGGTGATAAGGAGATTTTACAGTTTGATGTCTTAGAGACAGAGAATTGTTGAGTACTGGTGAGGAGAAATGTGTGAGTAGGCAGGCGGGTTGTTGCCATCAAGAGACTTTTGGGAAAAACAGGATTTTAAAACCCACCTTGATTTAAATCGTGAACACAACTTCAAAAAACGGACAAAATGAAAAAGTGGACAAAATAGACAAAAACCTAAAAGCCAAACTCCTTTTATATGTTTTTTTGAATGTGAGAATCTGAATGAAGTGAATAAAACATTTTCACCAGAAAAAGATCATTTTTCGTATGACTGTGATAGCTGATAGAAGATTTTAAGTCAACGAAAATGTACATGCATGTTAATATAAGACTTTTTTTTTTTTTGCTTTGCAAAACGAGGGTGGGTGGAGGAATTATTACAGAATGTTTAATTGTTAACGGGAAATTGTGTAGGCAGCTTGTTTTATTGCTAGGCAAATGTTAATGAATAAATGCCTGAGATTAATGGGTTTTTATAAAGGATTTAAGTTGAAGTTATCTTTTCTCTTACTTTTCATATCATGAACTGTGAAGAATTGTCTAGGGAGGATATGTTATCCTTGACCTTGGAGACACGAGTTACATAACATTTCTACATGGCAAGTTGGTCAGAATGAACTCAAAGCAAGTATAAGCAGGAAAACGTCTTCATTTTTCTCTTCACTACACTTTTAATCAAGATCTGTCAAATCTTTCCTGCCTGCCTTAGACAGAATCTCAAATAGGTCTCATAACTTTCCTGTCTCATTTGACTGTAAAAATAGCCTTATGTCCAACTGTTAAAATGTTCAGTCTATGTTGTTTTGTTTTGTTTTGTTTTGTTTTTTGACATGGAGTTTAACTCTTGTCACTTAGGCTGGAATGCAGTGGCGTGATATCGGTTCATTGCAACTTCTGCCTCCTGGGTTCAAGTGATTCTCCTGCCTCAGCATCCTGAGTAGCTGAGACTACAGGTGCTCGCCACCAGGCCCAGCTAATTTTTGTACTTTTAGTAGAGATGGGTTTCACCATGTTGTCCAGGCTGGTCTAGAACTCCTGACCTCAGGTGATCCTCCTGCCTCGGCCTCCCAAAGTGCTGGGATTACAGACATGAGCCACAACACCCAGTCTAGTTTTTAAATTAAAATTTCCATCCCACATACAATTAAAACATTTTCCTCCTTATTAGCTTAGGCATGATGTGTCTGACTTTTTAAAACCACCAGTAAGCAACATGGTAGGGAGTGGGTGGTCTATTTGTTCATCACTTTTTTTAACCTACTCTTCCCTTCCCACCTCCATCCTCTCTCTTCTAGGATTAGGGCAGGAGGTGATGAGGAAAGATTAGAAAAAGAGGCACAATCGTTTGTACTTCATTGATGCCACCTGTTGGTTGACATTTTCTGTCTTTAATCACTGCGATGTGACAGGCATTTGAAAACTGAAATAAGCTTGCAGAATTTGGGGAGACTCCCCTGAGGTCTTGTTATACCCCTGGTGGTACACTCTTCCCCCTGGCAGATCTTTCTGTTTGACAGAGTTCCTTAAAACTCCTCATGTCTGCTACTTTCTGCATATACTTACTTTGCCCAGTGGATTCTCATGTATCCTTGTCTCACCAAACTGAAGGAGACAGTTTTCCTAACTTCTGACTCCTCCTTTCTCCTCCTGCCATGCAGGCAGTCCAAGCCAGCTCCTGCTTTTAGACCTTTCTGTATAAATAGCAGGTACCTCTCTCTATGTTTTTGTTTTCCCCTGAAGTCAGGTTTTCTTTGGAGCTTTCTCATCTTACCTCATCTAAATGATAGGCAAAATATGGGCTCTAACAAGTCTGCTGTGGAATGAGATGCCTCTTCCCTTCTTATAAGCACCGTAATCCTGTAAGCAGTTCTTTTGGGGTGTCCATCACTTAACTTCAGTGGGAAAGGAGGGCTACATATCCGCTTCTCTCGACAAGAAGACAAGAGTTAAATTATTCTGTGTTTCTAGGAATTTTCTTGAAACACTTTACTTAAACATTTCGAGTCTTTCCTTATAAAGACTCTTAGGGATCATGATACCCTGACTGGTTTTGCTCCATTTTGGTTAATGTCACATGGATAGTTTTATTACCACTCTTTAGAACTTTAGGGGTACACCTTTCGTATTGTTCTCAGCTTTCAAGTTTTAGCTGAAAATCCAAGACCTCAGAGACAGTCCCATACTTTCTCTACAGACTAATTTTGAATGCTATTCATGTTAAGCATGGGACTGAGTTTACACATGGAGAGCTGTAACGTACAGCAAACAACACAGTAAGAAGGAGGATGATATGGTTAGCCTTCGCGTCCCCACCCAAATCTCATCTTGAATTGTAATCTCCATAATCCCCATAATCCCCACATGTCAAGGGAGAGACCAGGTGGAAGTAATTGACTCATAGGGACAGTTTTTCCCATGCTGTTCTTACAATAATGAGTGAGTTCTCACAAGATCTGATGATTTTATAAGAGGTTCTTCCCTCACTTTACTCAGCACTCCTCCTTCCTGCCATCATGCCAAGAAGGTGCCTTGCTTCCCCTTTGCCTTCTGCCATGATTGTAAGTTTCCCGAAGCCTACTCAGCCATGCTGAACTGGGAGTTGATTAAATCTTTTTCCTTTATAAATTACTCAGTCTTGGGCAGTTCTTTAACAGCAGTGTGAAAATGGACTAATACAGAGGCTATCTAAGTTTGTCATCACCTTCTCCTAAGATTACTGCTGAAAATGAGAACAACTCACAACATTTACAAAAAACTTTTGGTTATGTTTTTATGGCTACAGATTGAGATTTCTATTGGTTGGTACTGACTACTTCTTTCATTCGAGTTGGTATGTGGTCATATTTATATATTTAATATTCATTAAAAACTTCAGAGCAAATGAGTGCTTACATAGTTGGCACTTAATTCATGATGAAGAAATATGATGTGTGATTTTCATAATTTTACAAGAGGAATTTAAGTCCTTCCTTTATTGTTTATATAATGTTTATTTAATAAACACTTAAATAGCATTTACTATGTGTCAGACACTGTTCTAAATGCTTTATAATGCATTTAATTCTCATAACGACTCTATGAGGTGGTTACTCTTATCATTTTTATTTTACCAGAATAAACTGAAGCACAGGAATCTTGAGTTTGTGCAAGGTCATACCACACAAAGTGGTGAAGCCTGGGTTTGTGCAGAGGCAGTCTGACTTCAAAATGTGTGTTCTCACCATTATGCAATGTGGCCAGTTACTTCTAAAGATATTTAAATTAGATTAAAATAAAAGACACACAAAAATACCACTAAAATAAAAATTGGAAAATCCAAAGTCATGAAGTTAATGAAGGGAGAAATTACTGTACTAAAGAGCTAAGTGCTAAATTTAGCTCAGAGTTTTCTAACAGGTAAATCGTAAAGGAAAATAAGATGAATTACATAGCTCCTATAGTCTCATTCTCATATCAAAGGGAACTTTAGAATTTATGTGGATGAAGAAAGTGTCTCTAGCTTTCAATAAGAAGAGGTTTATACCAGGAAGATCTTTTCATAAAAGAAATCTCCCATAAACTTTTTACAGATTATATAGAAATTCTATTTCTATTGCATCTTATAACAAGAAATAAGCTGAAGATAATAATGAAAACATTAAAAATTTGTGAAGGAAGTTATAAAAGAAACTAATGTTTATTAACATATCTGGCAAGCCTCTATTCTCTTTTAATTTAATGATATACTGTAGATAGTATAGAGGAGCTATTTTTATAAATTTTGCTCATCTACTTTCTGAAAGAATTCTCAAAAATAATTTATCCCCTTGTACATTTTAAATTGGCATCTTATTTATCTTATACTAAGTTTAAATAGTTGTAATGAATGTAATTTCTGAAATATTATAATTATTAATATTTAAAATAAAACTGTCAAATCATTCTTTTAGTGTGTCCAATAGAATCTTATTACTTTAGTAATTTGATATCTACCAAAATCAATTTTAAGATTTACGAACCAGACAAAAATTTTACATTCTGCTTCAGATGTCCATTCTATTATACATATAGAATATTTACATTTTGATTGTTGAAAGTCTTTTCTTGATCAAGTTTTCTTATGTCTCTGCAACAGCAACTTCTCTCTATATAGATATATTTATCTACATTTTTAATTTAAATTTAAATTCTAAACATTTAAATTAAACAATTTTTAAAATTTTCTGTACCATTGGAATCTAAGTTTTAAGAATTCTTTTTGGATCAACTATCATTGTGAGCATTATTTATATTATCAGAACAAATACATAACAGATTTTGATAAATATTAAATACAGAAAATAAAATTATATTGGCAATGACTCAGTGACCGTTTTCCATTAATTTATAAACTTTTGGATTAATGTTAGTTATTGATAGAACGTTACAAGTTTCAGTAGAAAGTAATTGCAAGAAGAACAGTTTTTGGGCCAGTAAGTGCAAGACTTACAAAAATTCATTAATGATTTTTGTGGGTCTACTTTTAGAGTAGGTCCTGTTAAATATTCTCTAAGGATATTTTCTTCTAAGTAGATGGTGGGGATGAAAAAATTTTCAAAATTCCATGTAAGTGAAAATAAACATAGGTTTTCAGGTATCAATAAGAAGTCTATAAAAATTCATAAAAATGATTTTTGTGAGCCTGAATAAGTGTTTGAGGAAATATGCAGCACTATCTTGCCTTCAGTATATGGTCATTTAATTCAAAGATGTAATGTTGGTCTGTTGTAAATAAATGCAGAATATATATTATTATATTTTGTTTGAAATCATGGCAAAAATATGTCACTAATACAGACACTGGTCAATGAGAGTCCCTTCCCCAAACTCTTTCTCATTATTGAGAATGATAAAATTGTAGAGAAAGTATACTTTGTAGCAGATTAATATTTGTATTAGTCCATTTTCACACTGCTGATCAAGACATCCCAAGACTGGGAAGAAAAAGAGGTTTAATTGGACTTACAGTTCCACAGGGCTGGGGAGGCTTCAGAATCACGGCAGGAGGTGAAAGGCACTTCTTACATAGTGGTGGTGAGAAAAAATACGGAAGAAGCAAAAGCAGAAACCCCTGATAAACCCATCAGATCTCGTGGGACTTATTCACTATCATGGGAATAGCACGGGAAAGACCAGCCCTGCCATGATTCAATTACCTCCACCTGGGTCCCTCCCAAAACACGTGGGAATTCTGGGAGATACGATTCAAGTTGCAATTTGATGGGGACGCAGCCAAACTATATCAATATTTAAGACATAATATTCAAATTTTAAATTTCTAAATATTTAGGTTGTTAAACAGATAAGCCTCACATTAGTGTCTCACTTGGATGAAATACATTTCCACTAACCTCAATGTTTTTGTTTTTACCTCATGTGATACTCCCTCAAAGCAACAGATTCCTTAATGATAGTCAAGGGATATAACAGATTAAATTATTAAACAAAAGTTATCAGCACTACCATATCACTATAAAATATATCTAATTCACAGCACCCAAAGTACATTTGTGAGATTCAACCACGTTCATTTTTTTGGTATTGTATTCCATACTAGTGTCATTTTCATCCTTAACAAAAATACATAAAAGCCATAATTGCATGGTGACTTAATTAAAGGAATATTCTCTGATAGCAATATTTGAATTCCCCTCTACCCCCATTTATTGGTGCCTTATAGATTTTGGCATTGTAAGGCATTGTGTAATTGTGAGATTTGAAATGTTTGGGGAGTATGATTCTCTTTGGTAAAATATGAGATGGGAGAGTGTGTATGAAGAACTGAAAGCAGAAAGGCTGCATGATGTTTTTATTGCTCCTACTTTCTCAGTCAGGTCAGTTTTCAGGAGGAGTGTGTATTTCTATTGAAGATCTAGAAACTGACTTTATGAAACTTTGAGCCCCATGGAAAGTTTCTCTGTACCATTAGGGATATATACAAATCCATAGATACCTATACCATACTAGACTATTGGTCAGATTGTTTAATATAGTATGTCAGCTTGACTTTGGAAAGCTCTAGATGTTGAGTCAGAATTTCTCTGATGAATATTTAACTGTACAAATTTTGTACATTGGTTATATACCCCTCTCTTAACCACTACCTTGACTTTAACATCACAGATTAGTTTTGTCTATTTTTTAAATTTTATATACAGCATGTAGCATTTTTTTGAGTGAGGGTAAGACTTCTTTTTGTCAAATTAATTCTCGGGAAGTTCTTTTGTAGTGTATATGACTATAGTTTATTTTACTTTGTATTGCATTTCATTTTATGAATATACCACAATTGTCCATTTTATAGTGGATGCCAACTTCAGGATGCTTTGCATTTCAAACATTTGTGAATGAGGCTACTATAAATTTTCTGAAGTTCCTTGGTCTAGTGATGATCATTATCATTACCAGCCAATGTAGAACACTTTGGTTCCTCCTCTTATCCCCCCTAGTGGTAGAGCTGGGTAAATTCCTTGTTACGGAAAGAAATGCTCATGAAGAATGCTAAGTAGACTACAAAACATGAAGCTACTGCATCCAATTATGACTGAAGAAAACAAATTTTATTTTACCAAAGCATGCTCACCAGTTAAAGCTGTTTCTCTACAAAATTCACATTTGAAAAATGTGATCAAAATTTGCAGCCATTTATTTACCTCATTTTAGCTACGAGAATCTAGATATTTTATTGAAAAGGCAAATCATATGAAAAATTTCTAGAAATAGAATTATTGGATGAAAAAGCAGATATATTTTAAGACTTCTGATAAAGGAACAGTGACAATTTACACCCTATCACCAGTGTACTGGAATGCCAATCTCCCCTTGCTAATGCCACATGTTATTGATCATTGCCAATTTAATTGGCTGAGAATGGGATCTCTGTGTTGTTTTTATTTGCATTGCTTTGATTGCTAGTGATGTTGAACAGTATATCTAATAGTGAGACAGAACTTGAGTAAAAAGAGAAGGAGGGGGAAGAGATAATTAAGCTTGTGTGTGGTTGCTATTTTTAATGTTCACATTCTAATTTCTGTTATTTAAGTGTGTGAAAATGATTTTGGATAAAGTGCCCCCCTTCATCATCTGCTTATCGCTTCTTCAACTCTTTTTACATTGAATTATCTCCCCATTTTTCTAAATTTCAGGTTTCTCGATGAAGCTGGAGGCAAGAGACACGGAGAGACATCTAGGAGATGTGGTTAGATGGGACCAGATGTCACATTTGCCTTTCCTCATCATCTTTCCTCCCTAAACTTATGATTCAGGGAAACATATACTGTGATAACTATTCCACGATGCTGGAAAAATTACAACACCCCCTAAATATTAAAATACATTTTGTTCTGTTGCCTTGGGAGTAATAAAACATAAAGGAACCACCCTTGGACAACAAAAAATTAATTGAAATCATTTTTCTTCATGTTTCATCTCCTTGTAAACAGTAGACCTTTTAAAAGTGTTGAAAGAGTAAATATAAGTAAATGAATGAGAAAGTGAATGAATGAAGGTTCTAAGTAACATTTACTTGAGATAAAGGAATGCCAGCAGAAAAAAACCCATTCATAATCGAGTAGATAAATCTAAGCTGATTTAAATTTCTTCTATGTCCACTGTTTACTGAAAATCATTGAAATTTCATTTATTAGGTAATCAGTGAGTAAAAAGTTAATCTAAAAAGGAAATAATGAATTTCATAGGGTCAATTATTATGTGTCAGTTTATGTGCCAATATGGTTTTTTAAAAGTAAATCCAAGAATTTGATGGGAAATTGCTGTTGAATATACAGTTACTCTGACTTAGCTGGTAATTAAACATTCTATGGCAAGAAAAAAACTATTCACAATATTATCAGTGAAAAATCCACTTTGATAAATATGCATGATTTCAGAGATTAACCAGTGTTGTTACAACTAAACATCCAATCCTGAAATTTATAATAATAAATGTAGATGAAATATTAGAATCACGATCATAACAGTAATAATAGAGTATCCATTACAAAGAAGTCAGTTCACAAAATAGTAAGCATTTTGTTTCCATAAGGGATTGAGAAATGTGGAATTGGAGGGGGAAATTCAAGAAGGATAGAGAGGGACAAAGAATAGAGACCCACTCAGGTTAGCTTAAGTGATTGAAAATGTTTATAAAATAGACGCAGAATATAAAAAATGAAACTAACCTCTCTTAGCAGGCCTATGGAATATTGGCACACAATTTTAAACAAATTTTATGTGAGAAGTAAAATACCAAAATGCAAAGCAGCTCAGGGAACTACTTCCATTGAGCGCAGAAATGGAAGTAGTTCTCTCCTCTAATGCTCTCCATTATGAAGACTCAAATTATTTCCAGCTTCAACTTCAACAGCTCTTGCCCTTGCAAACTGATTGATTCCTCCCTTCTTTTTTTTTCCTGAGCCACAACATGTCTTTATGATTTCTGATTACTTATGGCTTATGTAGGCTTTGGTTGCCTCATAGGGTCTGCTTTTTGGCTTCTCTTTTTGTATGTATCCAAATTTGCTCAACATATCACCTATTTCTATTTTGTGTGTCATAGATTCCAAATTCAGTGAGAGTATCCGATTAGATGAAAGAGTCACAAATATGATGTATCTTTGGTGGAATTCATGTCAGGAAAACTCAAGAGCCATTTCAAAAGAATCACCACTAGTACTTACTTGGTATTAAGTGTTTTGGAGTCTATCTTGAGAGTCAAAGGCCAAAAAAAATGCTGTCTTGGGGTCAAAATCCTTCACTAGTCCAATCATTTTGGTGGAGTTCTGAGATTATGTACCTATAATGACATTTTTAGAGAAAGGTTGTAGGTAAGACCAGTGCACTGGAATTTTCCTGAAGGAGATTGTGGAACTGGTAGATACCTTCCATGCTGTTCCCTTCAACCTACGTTAATGGTGACACTAAACATGTTGAAGACTCAGCAAAGATTAAGGAGCTGAAACTTCAGTATAGTTTTCTTTTTAACAGAAAATCATTTAATAAATTGCATTGCTATTTATCATCAATTATTTTGCCAAGAAGTTGTGGTTATAATGAATAACACCTGAATCAAAGGAAGATGGTCTTATTATGGTGATACGTTAATAGTTTTTATGTGGTCAGGCTATCTGAGTAAAGTGCAGTGCTAAAACAAACGTTGACTCAACCCTCAATTTCCTTAGTAGAATTACACGTAAACTACATTAAAATAATAAATCAAGCAAAAGACCACAAACATCAAAAAAGGCTACTTTGTATAAAAGTTGAAATGACTTATTTAGAGGGATCCTTGCCTTTTATAGTAGAGATCCTTAGTTTAAAAATAAACTTTAAATTTGGAAGGCAAAGGAATTGGTGATTTATGGGAGATTTGACAGTAGTAATTATTTTTTAAAGTAAACATAATAGTTTACCTTGAAAATATTCAGTCACCAAAGCCATAGTATTATTCTGTTTCTAGAACTTGAGACTCTCCCTTTCTTAATAATCAAGAAGATAAGTTTTCAGAGAAGGAGAAATGTGAGTTTCTCTGTGAGTTTTCTGTGAGTTTTATTGTGTGCTCTTATGCACTGGTGAAATGTTTTCCTATTTAAGGTGATGTATTAAGTAGAGTGACATGTGGCTGCACCATTCTTACACCTCCTTGTTAATGACATACACTTCCATATACTGAATAATAAGTGAGCAATTTGAATTAAGTGTGGGTGTTAGCATTTGCAGAATTTTCCACATTTTGCTCTTGGCTCTTGCAGTTAGACTTTTAACCATTGAAAAACTGAAGCTGTAGACATTTAAATTATGCCATTCCTGATTTCTTCACAATGCCAATATACAGCCAGCTTTTGCCATAAAATGAATAAACAATTCAGTTGTGAGAGGAATTTCAGGATGGCGGTACCAAATCTAGGGTAGGGGATTATGCCCATTATTGCAAATAAATCCCATTAATTTGATTAAATTAGGAACAAATGAAATACGAAACCCCTTGGCTTATGTGCAGTCTGTGTGCTACATCATTTTGTTCTTATTGATATGCTTCTTGATGCTTTCATGTGGGATTTTCTCTCAAAATCTCAAACTCATAGAGGTTGGAGACCATGTTTTATATTTCTCAACACTCCTCCTTAGTGCCTGGTACAGTGCCGTGAACATAGTTGCTTTAATGAATAATTGTTTTCTAGGTAATTATGGGATTATGCTTAAGAGAGCTCATGCATGAGGTGAGTTATTAAGCCGGTGAAGTCATATATGCCTTTAGTTTACTTTTAACTCTTTCTCTGTCCATTTAAATTTGTTTGCTGATAATGTTCTTTAAGAATACCTACAAGTGCTCAGGTATTTCTGCCTTGTGCATTGTAAAAAAATAACTACTCCATCATTTTTCTGGGAAGAAACTAAAATTGAATTATGAGGTGACCCTGGAACTTGGAGATAAAGAAATTGCAAGCTTCAAATTGTCACGACTACTGACTCTCTGAGCTTTAGTAGGTGTTGGAGAAATTTATCAGCATTGAGAACTTTTACACATTTTTACATTTTATTGAGTATTTTGAACAGTTTGTACATGATACTAACCAGAAACTGTTGTTAAGTGATGAAGCAGAAGCCTTCTGAAATAAAGCTGTGATGCTGTAGAGAATCTTAGATTAGCTAATCTTAGTAGTAGTAGTGTCAAGAAAACCTGGAAAGGAGCACATGGTCACAATGAGCACATATACCCACACTGTACCTGTTAGGGAAGTATAAAGATAGCTTAAGCAATGTATCACAAACAGGCAACTTCTAGACATGTCTTACTTGACATGTGCAATACTTACTAATATTTGCAATTGTTGCATCGTTGACACTTAAACGATGGGAAATTTTACTTAAAAATTAGAAAGTCTAGCAATTTTGGTTTTGCATCTTAGGATGACTACAACTGGCAGGATTGGCTGGCCCTTTTTGTTGAGGTAGATACCTTTACAGAATGGTTATATATAATTCTAGTCCCCACAGTACCCACTGATCTTCTTTACTCATTTATGTAATCTGTCTATGACCTTTAGCTGCTGGCTTTGTAGATCATGTCGTAAGCTCACAAAGATCCCTGTCCTTAGAAATTTCCAGAACTAACCTATGGGACATATCGAACTACATTCAGAGCTAGAATAAGATAGTTAAAATCCCTGCTGTTCAGTGTGGTAGCCACTAAATGGGCTACTTAAATTCATTAAAATTAAATAAAAATTTAATTCTGGAGTTGCATTAGCTGCATATCTAGTTGCATGTCACATGCACATGGAGAACATTTTCGTAATTCCAAAAAGTTGTACTGAACAAACTTGTATAGTTAGTAAAATCTTTACAAGTGACAATTACAAAAGAAAAGTGCTAAAATGATAGACTTCAAATGGAAAATTCTAAAGCACAAACAAACAACTGGCACTCACTGGCTGAAGCACAGAAAGGATGAAGTATTTAAACAGATCATTTAAATCTTCTGAAATCAATTTAGGAGCACTGGCCCAAACGAATTGCATTCCAAAGAAATGGAACTATTTATACATGGAAGAGGAAAAACTATCACTGACAACAGTTGAGATGAGTTTCCAGAAGGAAAAACTAAAATAAAAAAGAAAAATTCAGCTGGGTGTGGTGGCTCATGCCTGTAATCCCAGCACTTTGGGAGGCCAAGGCAGGGCTTGAGGACAGCCTGGCCAACATGGTGAAACCCTGTCCCTACTAAAAATACAAAAAGTAGTTGGGCGTGGTGGTGCGCACCTGTAATCCCAACTACTCGGGAGGCTGAGGCAGGAGAATCCCTTGAACCTGCAAGGCAGAGGTTGCAGTGAGCTGAGATTGTGCTGCTGCACTCTAGCCTGGGAGACAGAGGAGACTCCATGTCAAAAAAAAATTATTATTTTAGATTCAGAGGGTGCTGGTGCAGGTTTGTTGCCTGGGTAAAATAAAAGGTGAAATTATAAGAATAAAGTAAAATAAATAATGTGCAAAAACAAAAGAAAAATTATAATAACTAGAGATGAGGACACTTACTAATCTCTGGGTAGGCATTATTATATGATGGCTCCAAAAACCAATAGCTTAGGAACACTTCAGAAAACAATTGCATAATGGGCCAGTTTATGAGAAAACAAATAATGGCAAAATATCTATTAATTAGACCACGATATCAAAAAATGTGTTGAAGACGTTCAGGGTATGTTATTATCTATTATCTTCCCTGATGGAGATTTGCCTCAGTGATCTTCAAGGGCTCTTTTCTTTCTCTCTCTCTCTTTTTTTTCTTTGAGACGGAGTCTTGCTCTGTCACCAGGCTGGAGTGCAGTGGCGCGATCTTGGCTCACTGCAACCTTTGCCTCGTGAGCTCAAGTGATTCTCCTGCCTCAGCCTCCCGAGTAGCTGGGACTACAGGCGCGTGCCACCATACCCAACTAATGTTTGTATTTTTAGTAGAGACAAGGTTTCACCATATTGGCCAGGATGGTCTTGATTTCTTGACCTCATGATCCGCCTGCCTTGGCCTCCCCAAGTGCTGGGATTACAAGCTTGAGCTACCACGCCTGGTCATTCAAGGCCTCTTAGAGGTAAAAAATTGACATTTAGACTTTTACTGCTGAAAGAGGAATAGCCTTGAATGCAACATTTAGAACAATTAGGTGGATGTATACCTAAGTAAATAACTTTACTTAAAATATATTCACTAAATAGATGGTAAGTTACAGCGTTCTATAAAATCAGATTATATGTTGAGCTGTGTCATGTTTTATATTTTTCTCAATGACTTGAATGAATGAATTCATAGAAGGCAAGCTTATCAAATTATCAGGTGACACAAAGCTGGGAGAAAAAGTTAATATATGCACTGTCAAAGTTAAAATTTGAACAGATTTGATGTAAAAAAAACTAACAAGATATGAGTTAAGAGGATTTTTTTAATTTTAAAGATGATGCTTAATGGAGAATTTTCTTAAAAAAAAAAAAGAACAAGAACTTGTATTCCTTGAAAAGTTGTGAATTGCAGACTCAAGATTCAAACTAACTTGACAGCCTAGAATTCTGGGTAGAATTGAACAAGATGATTAACAGTAATCCGTGCTATTCAGCCTGAAATAAAACCAGCTTTGATAGTACATCTCCTCCTTGAAATGTGTTCTTCACTTGCCTTCAGGAAATAGCACTCTCCTGATTTTCCTCCTGCTCTACAGACCATTTCTCAGCCTCTGTTACTAGTTAGTTCACCCTCATCTCCTGTACCTCTGAAAATTGGAGAGCCTCAGTTTCTGTACCTCCATTTTCATCTCCACTCCTTCCTTTTGTGAGTGAGTTCTGATTCATAGCATTGGTTCCTTTATGTATGGGAACTTCTCCATTTTAAAATCTCAAGCCTACACCTGTCTCTGAACTCCAGGTTAATACATTCAGCAGCCTACTGGGATATGAATTCTCCACTTGAATTTCCACTAGATTTCTCATACTTAACCTGACTGAATTCCTAAATTTCTCTTCAAAACTTAACTAACTTTAGTTTTCTCACCTCAGTTAATGGTACTTCCATTCTTCCTGCAGTTCAGGACAAAAAAAATTGGAGTCATCCTTGATTCCTCACGTTTTCTAACACCTCAAATCTAATTAGTCAAAAAACTACCTGAAGATTTCTGATTCCTAGGTTTTCAACATCCCCAATACTGGCACTCTGATCAGCTCTAACCTCATCTCTCACCTGGATATTGCAGTAGCCTCGCAACTGTTTTCCTGTGTCCACCCTTGCAGCATTCAATGTACTTTGAATGCTATAGTTCAATAATCTATCTTACATTTAAATAGATATTACCTCTCAGCCCACAATCTTCTAATGGTGTACCTTCTCACTCAGGATGTGCTCCTATCGTCTCTTTACAATATTCTTCAAGTTGCTACTACTGCATTCCATTTCTGACCTAATGTAATTTCTATGGCCACAGTGACCCCTTCTATTCCAGGCCTGTTCCAGACCTGATCTTGCCTCAGCCATCTGCATCTTGCCTATAATGCTTTTCTCTGAGATCTCTTTGTGGCTCACTCCTTTATATCCTTCAATTTTTTATTGAGATATGATTCTCTCAGTGAAATGGTCTCAGTTCCTTTATTTAAAATTTCTATTCCACCTAATGAAAACTTGCTTCCATACTTAACTTTTCTCCATGACATATATTACCTTCTGAACTAAAATATAATTTATATATTTTATTATCTTTATTTCCCCGGACATAAATTCCATAATGACAAGGACTTCTTCCTGTTTTGTTCACTGTTCTGTCCCTCACTCTGAGAATAGTGTTGGCATATAGTAGGTGTGCAGTAATTATTTCTGAATAAAAGCATCTTTATGGGAACAAATTAAAGGATGAGTAAATAAAGGTACTGTGAAACGGATATAGAGCATAACATAACCAGGTAAAATGTTCATCAGTGTGAGGCCTCTAAAAAAGAAAAACATCCAAGTTTATAGGAATGGGGTCCAGAATAAGAAATATAAAAACCTTCTGTTTTCTGCACCAGCACAAACTTTTTATTTTGCATTCACACCTTTGAAGAGGACACTTGAAAAACATCTGTGTATCAAGATTCTGAAGAGAATGTTTAAAAGTTTTCAAAAATAATTTAGAGATCATAGATATAATAGAGTAGGAAATTGGAAAAATTGAATTAAATTAATATACTTCACATGTTTGACATGTTAAAAGAAAAATGAATTAATCTTTTAATGAGAAGATTCAGAAAGAATAGCTAGTAACAATAGGTGAAAAATGCTGATGCAGGTTCAACATTTGAAGAGTTGTCTTCAATATTCTATACAATTAATATTTTTAACTGTATGGTCTATAATAGTAGGAAGCTTCCTTTTCCAGGGAGAGCTGAAGTAGATGGCAGTTGGTTAACTGTGTAGAAAATTATCAAATGAGATGTGCATTGGATGGGAGGTGAGGCTTGTACATCCCACTTGAAGTCTTATGTTGCACATTTGTTTTCTATTAATAGGCATATATCTATGTACAAATAAGGCTAAATGAACAGCTATATGTCTAAGTATATATGAGATTAGATTTATGTGTATCTACATATATATGCATGTATATGCCAGTTTTATTTATATGGACATTAAATGGACGCTGGAGACCACTTCATTGCATACAAAACTCATCTTGTAATATCAACCTTTGCCTAAGCTCAGAGTTCAGCTACTACAACCTGTTCTCTTCCATTATTTTCTCTATTGTAGGGAAATAAAATTTCATCCACAAAAGTCTTTGGATAATAAGCATAACTTTGGGCTTTTAAGATCAAATCTAAGTATGCTGTTAAATATTTTTACCGGACATTACTTACTGCTAAACCTGTTTTAAATTTTCTCCAGTATAAATCATTTTCTACAGAATACACAATTATAATTACAGTTCTATTTTACAGGACATATTTCTATTGTATAAGTTCTTAAACTTTTCCAAATTCATGCAATTTTCTGGAAATGACAAAGCATCAAGTGTGAAGTTTACTTGTTGAAACATGGGGTTATCTTTTGTTTACTGAACTAGGTCAAAGGGAAAGTGATAACAAAAAGTCAATGAGCTGGCAAGATAAGTAAAATTCTCTATTGTCTCAGAGAGCAGATGTTACATTTATTATCTCCGCAAAACATGTAAGAATGTTAGGTGAGAATTTTCAGTTGTACTTTAGAAAAGATTCCTTTATGATTGAACTGCTTGCAAAAGTTGATGACATGGTTGTCAAAGAATCACCTAGTTTATTGGGTTTAAACATTCACATGGGTCAATGTTTACAAGAATAACAATTTTAAAATGACTCTGTACCAGTGCTTCTTAAACGTTAAAACACATGAGAGTTACCTGAGGAGCAACATAAAAATGAAGATTTCTGGGGCTGACCTGTAGATATTCTGATTTTGTAGGTCAGAGTAAGGCACAGAGGTATGCTTATTTAATGAGTGCGAACCTCTACTACTACAGTATAGGTCGTCCATGGACCACGCTTTGCCTAACACTATAAACCTTCATGTAGATCCATATTTTTAAATCAAAGGTATCTTTTGTATGCCTGATTCATACTATATAGTTATAGAAAGAGTATTAGTCCTTTGGTGTTAAGGCTGAGACTTTTAATTTATTTATTTTTTTCCTACAGAATGTGTTTATTCTAACAAATCCTTTCTTGTCTTCCAAAATGTATACGCAAAAAAAATAGCAAAACAATCTTTCCTAGCGGTGATCGGCTCACTTTACAGATAACATTTTTGGGGAGATAGCACCCTCATGTGGTAATATGATGCTACAAATATTCTGCTGTTTTATTGTATGTGTTGAGCAACCACAAGCTAACAGTTGCTGGTAACTTGTACCACCAACCCATTGCATCATATTTCTAAAGAGCTTTTAGAGCAACTTTTTATTAAACCTCAAGAAGATATTCAGGTGCAAAAATTAATACATTCCCACTGTATATTTTCATATTCCAATAACTGTGGCTTCCTTTATTGAGTCAAGAAACCTATATCAATATTTCTGTTAAGTTATAATAAATGACTGCACCAAATTAAGCTTCTGGGGACACAGAGCTCATCAGCACACAAACACAGCATTCTATTATTAGTCTAGTGGTTTTCCTGGACCATGGAATAATTTAATTCTGTTCCAAAGTCATAAATATCAAGAATATTCTAAGATTTAGGGAAATTTTGAATAAACACTAAGTGATTCAAAACAACAATAAAAATAATTTTTCACATAAATGAAACTGCCCTGAACTTGAGCATGAAGTCCTATGAATGAAAAACATTTCTGTAGAAGGCAGATATCCTGCCTACTTTACTGCTGTTTGGGGAATACCAGACCTTCTAAAAAACAGAAGCAATAACTCCAGCTGAAAGAATAACAGTAACCCTACTAGACAAAAGAATATTGGAGTTAAATATGCACTCTTGATTAAAATGTACAATAATGTAAGGGAATAATTGTGAATGCTTACAGTGAAATTGATAAATCATTTAAAATAAAATGCCATTTCAGTGTCATAATTGGCCATGACTGTTACATAAGGAGGGGAGTTCACTTAACATATACCTCCCTTCTCCCAGTGTATCCAGAAGTTAATCTGATTACACAATGACTTCTCAAAAATTGTATCCTTCTTGGAAAAGTGTTATTTTGCTGTGGTTTTAAAAGCATTTGCGTTTGTTTTTTTCTATTGGATATTTTCCTTCTTTGACAAATGTCACTTACCCCATAGCTAAAGGTATTTTTTATAGTTATAATATAGATTTGCTTTTTATTAATACTATTTCAATATAAGCAAGAAGCATGTGCTTATTATAAATAATATAGTAACAATTAAAAAAAGAGAGAGAAAAGTATGTCACCTGTTAGAATCTCTCCTTCCCACACGTCCTTGGGATAATGGACAAGTGTCTGTGTTTGATGTAATGGACAAGTGTCTGTGTTTGGTGTGTTTGAATTCAGTATTTTCATTCATGTGAAGAATATCTTTACAAATAATTACAATGTATATAGAGAAATATATATGTATATATATACACGTTTATACTTGTGATCATGTTGTAGATATATATTTATATCTTTTGACATTGTACCAGGAAAATTTTTCTGTTAATCAAATGTTCAAAACTCTAGTATATGAATATATATAACAGTTGCTGGTATCTTGTACCAGCAACCCATTGGATCAAATTTCTTAAAAGCTTATATATACTCTAAAGAGTATATATATACTCATGTATATATGTACTCATGTAAACGTATAATACATATGAAACTCATAATAATATATACACCCTATTAATAGTATATATATATATGCTCATGTAAGGATTAACATTTCTTTAGCTATGTTTTTAAAAATTTGGAGGTGCTTTCAGTGTTTTAATAGTAATAAATAGTTTCATAGTATTTATCACATGAATTATAATATTGATTATTGTCATTATATCATGATTATCATCATAATCAGTGCTATAAATAACAAATCAAGAAAATAAGAAAGCCTAAGAAAACTATAATACGATAGTCATAGAGAAGATTCATTAAGAATTTGAATAAGATAAAAGTTTATTGAGGATTTGAATCCAACAATACAAATGATTGATATCACCATGTATGAGAAAAAAACATTGATAATGACCAAGAACAAGAAAATCTACAGTTGATGGTGTAAACTGAGAGTTCTTTAGCTACACAGTGTGTAATTGACCTAAGGCAAGGCAATGACATTTTCAAATATATGAGGCTCAGGAGTTATACAATCCAGACATTCTTCTAAAATTTTTACTTGACATAACTCAGCCAAAAGCAAAAAAATAAATAAATAAATAAATAAAATTATTGAATTAATCAGTTTAATATGTGAGTTTATTTTATTTATTTATTATCTTTCCATTCAGCTTGCATTTTCCTGATGGCCTAAAATTAGTATTCACCAAATTCTAAAATTAACTTATAATTCAATTTAAATAATTTTCTAAAAGTTTATTTTGTAAATATCAGAACACATAATAGAAACAGAGAATGAAAGTTATATGGCATAATGTACTAGAAGGAACACTAAATTTTAGCAATCAGAAGGCCCTAGCCTTAGTTTATAAGAAACTTAATTTATTCAAGTCTATAAATATTCCTAAATGCTGGTATTTTAGATATGAACTGGTTTTTAAGATAACCTCTATTTTGCTGATTTTGCTGCTCTTTAAAATAGTTTCTTGATTACTTATTCATAACATGAGTTAATGTTATTAATCATATGTATCACTGAAGGATAATACTTCAAAGATGAATGAAGTAACACTTTTTAATATAGGCATTAGCGTCTGCCTAGCTTATTACCTTTCTAATGAGAATGAGAACCAGTATATTACAAACAACAATATTATCAGTGTAGCCCAAGACTATCTGTGGACCTGCAGGAAGCCGGGATCCAGCCCCCTTATTCACCTTTCCATTGCCAATATCCCATCCAAATGCTTACTCCACACTTGCTATTTCATAAACTATTGTGGAATTAATCAATTGATTAGCTAGTTAGTTAAAAAGGAAACTTAAAAAACTTTTCTAATAGTGGAAAGGTCTTAGGATTTGCTAAAGGAAAGAGGATTTGTTGAGAAAAGCCAATTCTACTCATTAAAATTAATTATGTTAATATTATGAAATATTAACTTAGATATAAGTATATTTGAAAAATTAAAAATAATCAGATATAGCTACAATGTGGGTCTGTAGTTAGCAACTCAACTTTTTTCACAAAAAAAGACAGTCTGGCTAGCTGTTCACCAATTTCCCTTCCTTCTCACATAAACAGGCTATAATATTCTATACCACACAACACAATAGTTCATATTAGTATGGCTCTATCTTTGCATCTGAATTTATTTATAAATTTCAAAGTTTTGAGTCATTGTGCATGCAGCTACTGAAAGAACAGCATTTAAACTGATCTTAATCAATGGTATTTCTATGGCTCTTGCTTTTACTTTCCATTTGTGATTTATATAAACTGTAAGGAAGTAGAGGACAGTCACACACAGCATTTGGGAAACTTCTTTAGCATCCTACAACATGCACATTATGTTTTTTTTTTTTCCCATTTACTCAGTTATTATTTATATTAGTATGGATTCATGTATATTTATTTTATTATTTGGTTATAATCCCATGCTATCATTACTTTGTCGCACAAGTTGTTCAACTTTGGCAATTGGTAACTTTTCCTGGGTGGCTCTTATCTGTTTTAATATGCTCTCATCTTTTTTTTTTTTTTCTTTTTATTATTATTATTATTATTATTATTATACTTTAGGCTCTATGGTACATGTGCGCAACATGCAGGTAAGTTACATATGTATACATGTGCCATGCTGGTGCGCTGCACCCACCAACTCGTCATCTAGCATTAGGTATATCTCCCAATGCTATCCCTCCCCCCTCCCCCCACCCCACAACAGTCCCCGAATTGTGATGTTCCTCTTCCTGTGTCCATGTGTTCTCATTGTTCAATTCCCACCTATGAGTGAGAATATGCGGTGTTTGGTTTTTTGTTCTTGCGATAGTTTACTGAGAATGATGATTTCCAATTTCATCCATGTCCCTACAAAGGACATGAACTCATCATTTTTTATGGCTGCATAGTATTCCATGGTGTATATGTGCCACATTTTCTTAATCCAGTCTATCATTGTTGGACATTTGGGTTGGTTCCAAGTCTTTGCTATTGTGAATAGTGCCGCAATAAACATACGTGTGCATGTGTCTTTATAGCAGCATGATTTATAGTCCTTTGGGTATATACCCAGTAATGGGATGGCTGGGTCAAATGGAATTTCTAGTTCTAGATCCCTGAGGAATCGCCACACTGACTTCCACAAGGGTTGAACTAGTTTACAGTCCCACCAACAGTGTCAAAGTGTTCCTATTTCTCCACATCCTCTCCAGCACCTGTTGTTTCCTGACTTTTTAATGATTGCCATTCTAACTGGTGTGAGATGGTATCTCATTGTGGTTTTGATTTGCATTTCTCTGATGGCCACTGATGGTGAGCATTTTTTCATGTGTTTTTTGGCTGCATAAATGTCTTCTTTTGAGAAGTGTCTGTTCATGTCCTTCGCCCACTTTTTGATGGGGTTGTTTGTTTTTTTCTTGTAAATTTGTTGGAGTTCATTGTAGATTCTGGATATTAGCCCTTTGTCAGCTGAGTAGGTTGCGAAAATTTTCTCCCATTTTGTAGGCTGCCTGTTCACTCTGATGGTGGTTTCCTTTGCTGTGCAGAAGCTCTTTAGTTTAATGAGATCCCATTTGTCAATTTTGGCTTTTGTTGCCATTGCTTTTGGTGTTTTAGACATGAAGTCCTTGCCCATGCCTATGTCCTGAATGGTAATGCCTAGGTTTTCTTCTAGGGTTTTTATGGTTTTAGGTCTAACATTTAAGTCTTTAATCCATCTTGAATTGATTTTTATATAAGGTGTAAGGAAGGGATCCAGTTTCAGCTTTCTCCATATGGCTAGCCAGTTTTCCCAGCACCATTTATTAAATAGGGAATCCTTTCCCCATTTCTTGTTTTTGTCAGGTTTGTCAAAGATCAGATAGTTGTAGATATGTGGCATTATTTCTGACGGCTCTGTTCTGTTCCATTGATCTATATCTCTGTTTTGATACCAGTACCATGCTGTTTTGGTTACTGTAGCCTTGTAGTATAGTTTGAAGTCAGGTAGCGTGCTGCCTCCAGCTTTGTTCTTTTGGCTTAGGATTGACTTGGCGATGCGGGCTCTTTTTTGGTTCCATATGAACTTTAAAGTAGTTTTTTCCAATTCTGTGAAGAAAGTCATTGGTAACTTGATGGGGATGGCATTGAACCTGTAAATTACCTTGGGAAGGATGGCCATTTTCATGATATTGATTCTTCCTACCCATGAGTAGGGAATGTTCTTCCATTTGTTTGTATCCTCTTTTATTTCCTTGAGCAGTGGTTTGTAGTTCTCCTTGAAGAGGTCCTTCACATCCCTTGTAAGTTGGATTCCTAGGTATTTTATTCTCTTTGAAGCAATTGTGAATGGGAGTTCACTCATGATTTGGCTCTCTGTTTGTCTGTTATTGATGTATAAGAATGCTTGTGATTTTTGTACATTGATTTTGTATCCTGAGACTTTGCTGAAGTTGCTTATCAGCTTAAGGAGATTTTGGGCTGAGACAATGGGGTTTTCTAGATATACTATCATGTCATCTGCAAACAGGGACAATTTGACTTCCTCTTTTCCTAATTGAATACCCTTGATTTCCTTCTCTTGCCTAATTGCCCTGGCCAGAACTTCCAACACTATGTTGAATAGAAGTGGTGAGAGAGGGCATCCCTGTCTTGTGCCAGTTTTCAAAGGGAATGCTTCCAGTTTTTGCCCATTCAGTATGATATTGGCTGTGGGTTTGTCATAAATAGCTCTTATTATTTTGAGATACGACCCATCAATACCTAATTTATTGAGAGTTTTTAGCATGAAGGGTTGTTGAATTTTGTCAAAGGACTTTTCTGCATCTATTGAGATAATCATGTGGTTTTTGTCTTTGGTTCTGTTTATATGCTGGATTACATTTATTGATTTGCGTATATTGAACCAGCCTTGCATCCCAGGGATGAAGCCCACTTGATCATGGTGGATAAGCTTTTTGATGTGCGCACATTATGTTTTTGTTCAATTTCTTTTTCCCTAGCTTTGAGCACTGAATCTAAGAGTCAGACTGTTTACTGCATTCATGAAAATTTGGAGAAAAGTAATGGGTTTTGTAAGTTATAGCAATTCTATTATATTTGATTTTTTAAATCTGAATCTAAGTCTTCCTTTATATTACCGATAACTAAAGAAAGGGGACCCTTAATTGAATTTGTGCACAATATCTGTTTTCTACTTTCTCTGATTCACTAGCTTTTTGACTTGGACAACACTTCCCGCTCCCCGCCCACCCCCCCACAGTTTCATGATCTGTGAAAGAAGAGAATTAAATAAATACCCTCAAATGTCTGTTTTGTCTCTAAAATACAAATCTGAAAAAAAGTTAAATTAAAACATATGAAAATGCCATTTTCTAGGTCAATTGTTGAGTATTGACATTTTATATGATTTGATCTGGTAATTGAATATTTTGTAGGCCTAAAAGTATCATATTTGTCTTTGTTCCATGAGGTGGCATTGCTAGTAGACACCTTTGAGATTATGCCCTCTTTTTCTTTCTTTGTTAGTCTGGAATTCTGAGCTCTATTACAGCAGGGACTCTGTTTATTTATGTTTTATGCCCCAGTGCCTGGAACAGTGCCTGACAAATACTAGACTCAGAGTAAATGTTTTCTGAAGGAATAGTGTTGTGACTTAAAATGATCAAATTTTACAGAATTGTAATTATTAATAATGATGATAATCAGACATGTTAAAATACTAGAGTAGGTAATACCAAAGGTGAAATTTTTGACAGCTCTGTTAATGGGAAGGTGACAAGTTAATGTTAGCTAAAATAATCAAAGGTGTGGCACATCAGACAAAGATGTAAAAGCTGTGTCAGCTTAGTTCAGGGCTTACACGTGGTTTTATGAATATTTATTTTACAATTATATGGATTTTTATGATTACAAATATTTTTTCGTATTAGAAAATATAAACATATAGACATGGTTAAAGGAAAAATTATAGTATTATTACCCAGAGAAAATTATAAAATCAGACCCATATATATAGCTGCTCATGCCATGGTAATTTTCCCATATGATTAAATATTCTTTGAAACATTTTTTCATATTTTACTTGGACATTTTCACACATAAATAAAACTAGAGAAATAATTCAATAAACCCACATATACTCATCCTCCAGATTCAGCATGTATAAAGGTTTGCCTTGCTGCATCTATCTTTTTTGCCTTTTTATTTTCATATTTTAAAAGTAAACCTAAAATTCAGTCATTGAATCTCTATATACTTTAGTATGTGTTTCTAAAAGTAATATGGCTTTTACACAGCCACGATGCCAACAAAATTTTTAAATAAATATTTAAGGTCACCTAATACTCACTACATGATTGAATTGCTCCAGTGATCTCAAAAACATCTTTGTACAGCTAGTTTCTTTGAGTCACAAATCAAAGAAGATCTATACATTACATTTGGTTGTTCATTCTCCTTAATCTCTTAATCTTCAACAATCACCCTTTCCTTTTTTATTTTTTCCTGCTATTGACTGTTACAGAGGAGGAGTTGATTCTTCTGTGAAATATTTGACATTCTGGATTTGTCTGTTTATTTCCTTGGTGTCATTTAACTTTTTTGTTGTTGTTATACTGGTATACTCTGGAAATTAAAGTTAGCTCCAGATACTGGATGAGCTTCAGTTCAACTACTTAAGGCCGATTTTCCTATTGTAAAATTCTCCATCAACTTTTTATCTAATGTTTCAACGGCTGATAATCATTGCCTTAATTATGTTATTAGGCTTGCAAAATAATGATTTTGTAATACTATAATTTCTCCCACATATATTAGTTAGAATTCTTTGGTTAAAAACTTTCTCCTTTCAGCTGGGCGCTGTGGCTCATACCAGTAATCCCAGTACTTTGGGAGTCAAAGGCAGGCGGATCACTTGAGGTTAGGAATTAGAGATTAGCCTGGCCAACATGGCAAAACTCCATCTCTACTAAAAACACAAAAAATTAGCTGGGCTTGGTGGTACACGCCTGTAATCCCAGCTACTTGGGAGGCTGAGGTATGAGACTCACTTGAACCCTGGAGGCGAAGGTTGCAGTGAGCTGAGATTGCGCCATTGCACTCCAGCCTGGGCAACAGAGGGTGACTCTGTCTCAAAAAAACAAACAAACAACAACAACAACAACAACAAAAACCTTTCCCTTTTCAACAAAGTGTTGTTATGTTGAAATAGAGTTTGTAAAACAAGAGTTAAATACTTAATAATTTATTTTATTTGCCATTTTCAATCAGGTGTTGATACTTTAGATACCTCCAATTCTTATTTCCACTATTTTACAGTAGTATAAATTAGTTTCAAAATAATAATAATGGTTATAAATAGACTATTATAGATAGTTATAGGGGGGCAAACTACGATTTTTTTTTATAGCTTAATTTTTGCTTAGGACCCATGTTCCTCTAAGCATGTAAAATCAAAATTCTGTGCTATAAAGTCACTTGAAATAATTCCTCTTTCTGATGCAGTGAAATTCATTTATTTCCATTTGTTTCTAATTTTTAGGGTTTTTTTTTTCCTTCACCATATATGTTTAATATAATTCTTGAGTTAGGATTAACTCTGCCATCTTTGTATTTATTTTCTCTTTTTTTCCATATATTTTTCTTAATCTGTTCCCTTTGGATTAATCAACTACTTTTGATTAAGTAGCAGTATTTTTCCTCTTATAATTGTTTATCTATGGTATTTTTATTATGTTTTAGTGATTACACTGGAGATTTTAAACAGAGATATTCTTAACTTGTCTACTTTAATACAGGACATTTGCCACTTCCCAAACAATGTAAAGCTTCATAACAGTTAAACTCTTTTAACCACCTCTGATATATTATGTTATTGAGATTTACTTAGTTTTACATATGTTATAACTTCCACAGAGCTTTATTTTTACTTTTATTTTAAACAGTATTTACTTTGATTTCAAAGCAGCATTTCTTATACTCTTCATTCCTTTCTACAGTTCCATGCTTCCATGTGAGATAACTGTCTATAGCTTGAAGAACTCTTATCAGTATTTCTTATAGTTCAAGCCTACTGGTGATGTGTGTGTGTGTGTGTGTGTGTGTGTGTGTGTGTGAAAACATCCTTTTTGACCTTCCTCTGTAAAGAATATTTTTATTCCATATCAACCTCTAAGTTGGCAGAATGTATTCTTTTCTTAATCTTTAAAAATAGTCCATTGCATTCTGACTTCTGTAGTTACTGTTGAAAAGTCATCCAACTTCTTATTGATGTTTATATAGATAATAACTTTTTATATTCTCTGGCTGCTTTAACATTTTCCTTTTATTTTAAACATTTAGCAGATTAACCCTAATGAGACCAAGTGGGTTTTTTTGTGTTTATTTTCTTGGAGTTTTCTGAATTTATCTAGTTTATCTTTGGGTAGATAACTCATCAGATTTAGAAAATCATTGACCACTCATTCTCCAAATATTGCTGTGATTTCTTTTTCTCTCTTTGTTTTCCTTCCAGGACTTAAATTACATGTATGTTAGAACTTTTGACTGCATCACATATCTCTCCTAATGACCTTTCCCTGAGTTCCCAAGTCCTACCCTCAGCTATTTTCAGCCTCCCATTCAACCCATTCAATGAGTCCTTACATTTCAGATGTTTTTAAGTTCCAAAGTGTCCTTTGATTTTACAGTAGATTCTACATCATGTTAAATTATTCTATTCTTTCATATTTCTATCTTTTCCTTCTTCCTTAACATACTAATTACAGCTGTTTGTCTACTTGCCAAAGATAATACGTAAATCTTCTCTGTGTCTGATTTTATTAATGTCTTATTATTTGAGAGTTAGTTGCATTTTCCTATTTCTTTATAGATCAGATTTTATTTTCCTGTAAGTAGAATATGGTATTTCCAGTATTTAGGCTCTTGTTTTTACAATATTCCTCACAAGTATTGTGTTATTTTACAATGCAGTTAAATTACCCCAAACCACCTTCATTTTTAAAAATTAATAGAATTTATATTTAAAGAAGTTTTAGGTTTATAGAAAATTGAACAAATAGTACAGAGAGTTCCCATATCACTCCCTAACCTCCAGCTCAGAGATTCAGTTTTCCCTGTTAACATATTTAATTAGTGTGGTAGTTTATCAAAATTGATGAACCAATATTGATAAATTATTATTAACTAAAGTCCATATATTAGGTTTCACTCTTTCTGTTGTTACAATTCTATGAGATCTGACCAATACGTAATGACAAGCATCCAACATTACACTATCATACAGAATAATTTCACTGCCCTAAAAACTCCTGTTCTCCACCTTTTCATTCCTCCCTCATTCCCCCTGCTTAACTCCTGACAACCACTGATCATTTTACTGTCTCTGTTTTTTTTGTTTGTTTGTTTGCTTGTTTTGCCTTTTCCAGAATGTCATACAGCTAATATCATGTAGTGGTTAGCCCTATCCAGCTGGCTTCTTTTGCTTAGTAACATTCTTTCGTGCAAGTTTCCTCCACATAATCTTATGGCTAAACAGTTTTTTGTTGTTGTTGTTGTTTTTTGTTTGTTTGTTTGTTTGTTTTTGAGATGGAGTCTCGCTCTGTTGCCCAGGCTGGAGTGCAGTGGCATGATCTCGGCTCACTGCAAGCTCTGCCTCCCAGATTCACGCCATTCTCCTGCCTCAGCCTCCCGTGTAGCTGGGACTACAGGCGCCCCCCACCACGCCTGGCTAATTTTTTGTATTTTCAGTAGAGACAGGGTTTCACCATGTTAGCCAGAATGTTCTCAATCTCCTGACCTCGTGATCCGCCCACCTTGGACTCCCAAAGTGCTGGGATTACAGGCGTGAAACAGTTCATTTTTATCACTGAATAGTGTTCTCTTGTATGACGTACTACAGTTTGCTTATCTATTCACTTTTTGAGGGACGTATTAGTTGCTTTTAGTTTTTGGCAGTTATGAATAAAGCTGCTATAAACATTGAGTGGAAGTGTTTTTGTGTGGAAATACATGTTTTCTCCATTTGGGTGAATACTTAGGGTCATGATTACCAGATTGTTTGGTAGGACCATTTAGCTTTGTAAGAAATTGTCGATCTGTCTTCCAAAGTGACTGTACCATTTTGCATTCCCACCATAAATTAATGAGAATTTCTATCGCTTCACATCTTTACTAGTATTTGGTTTTGTCAATGTTTTGAATTAAGCATGTAAGAGTATCTCATTATGTTTTAATTGGAAATTCCCTAATGATCATGACATTGACCATCTTTTCATATGCTTTTTTTTTTTACCACCTGTATATCTTTTTTGTTGAGATACCTGTTTAGATTTATTGTCCATTGGTTAATTAGGTTGCTTATTTGCTATTGTTTCATTTTAAGCGTTCTTTTATTTAAGAAAAAAGCACTTTATCAGGTATACGCTTTGCAAAGATTTTCTCCCAGTCTGTAGCTTGTCTTTTTTAGAGCAGTGTCTTCATAGTGTCTTTCACAGAGCAGAACTTTTTAATTTTAACAAAGTCCAACTTATCAATGTTTTCTTTCATTGTTAATGCTTTTGATGCTGTATCTAAAATGCCATTACAAAATTGAAGGTCACCTAGATTTTCTCCTGTTATCTTACAGAAGTTTTATAGTTTTGCATTTTACATTTACAACTGCTATCCAGTTACCTTTTGTGAAAGATGTATGGTATATACTTAGATCTTTTTTTTTTTTAATGTAGATGCCCAATTGTTCTAGTAGCACTGTTGAAAAAAATCATCCCTTCACTATTAAATTATCCTTGCTGCTTTCTAAAAGGTAGTTGATTATGTTTGTGTGTGTCTGTTTCTGGGCTCTCTCTTCTGTTACACTGATGTATTATATTTGTCTATTCTTTCACAAATACCATTCTTCCTTGATTACTATAGTTCTATATAAGCCTTGAAGTTTAGTATTTTTCAGTTCTAATATTTCAGTAGTTGAAGTTGTGTATTGAACTTGAATATTGATTATTCTGGGCCTTTGCTTTTCTATATGGAATTTTGAATCAATTTGTGGTTTTAACTGGGATTACATTGAATTTATAGATCAAGTTGGGAAGAACTGATATCTTGACAACAATCAATCTTCCGATTTAAGTGTATGGAATATCTCTCAATTTATTTAGATCTCCTTTTATTTCTTTCATCACAGTTTTATAGTTTTCTTGATACTGAACTTCATGTTTTGTGGACTTATTATGAAGTATTTCACTATTTTTATGTGCTGCTAATGTATATGATATTGTGTTTTTAATTTCAAATTATAATTGTTCATTCAGTATATAGGAACACAATTGACTATGGTATATTAACCTGTTATTGTGCAACCTGGCTATAATCACTGATTAGTTCCAGGAGGTTTTTTGTTGACTTTCTAGGATTTTCTATGTAAGTAATCCTGTGATTTTCAAACAAATATGGTTTTATTTCTTCCTTCCTTATCTTTACATCTTTTATTTCCTTTGCCTGTATTATTCCTTTCCTAGGACTTTTGATATGAGGTTGAGGAGGAGTGGTGAGAGGCAACATTCTTCCTTTGTATGAGATTATAGGGAGGAACTATCTAGTTTCTCAACATTAAATAGGATATTAACTGTAGGTTTTCTTGTAAACTTTTAAAATCAAATTCTGGAGGTTATTTCATTCCTATTTGCTGAGAGTTTTTTTTTTTTCATTAAGTAGTATTGGATACTTTTTCTGAATCTAGTAATATAACCGTATGATTTATCTTCTTTAGCCTATCGATGTGATGGATTAACTTAATTGATTTTTGAATGTTTAACCAGCCTTGTTTACCTGTATAATCCATCTTATGTAGGGTATAACTCTTTTCCTACATTTTTGGATTTGACTTACTAATATTTTGTTGATTGTTTTACCTTTGTTAATGGCACATATTTGTCTGTAGTTTTCTTTTCTTGTAATGTCTTTATCATATTTTGGTATCAAGGAAATGTTGGCCTCATGCTGGCCTCATAGAATGAGCTAGGAAGCGTTTTATCTGCTTCTATTTTCTGGAAGAGATACTAAAAAATGGTATCGTTCTTTCTTAAATGTTTGATAGAATTCACTAAAATTCAGTAAAACCATCTGGTCTAGTTCTTTCTTTTTTGGTAGATTATTAATTATTGATTCAATTTACTTTATCTGATAGATGTAGGCTTATTTAGATGATCCTTTTCTCCTTTTCTGGATTTTGGTAGATTGTGTCTTTCAATAAATTGGTCCATTTCAATTAAATTATCAAATTTGTAGGCATAAAGTGTTAATATTTCTTTATTGTGATTTTATTGTTCATGTGTCAGTAGTCTTGGGCCCTCTTTTAATTCTGCTATTAGCAATTCGTGTCTTCTCTGTTTTCTTTGGTTAGTCTAGTCAGAGTTTTATAATTATATAGAAGTTTTTTTTAAAGAATCAGCTTTTGATTTCACTGATTTTCTCAATTGTTTTCCTCTTTTCAATTTCGTTAATTTCTGCACTATTTATTATTTCTTTTTATCTACTAACTTCAGGATTATAGTGTTCTTTTTTCTCTAGTTTCCTATGGTGGAAGCTTAGATGATTAATTTTACATCTTTCTTCTTATCTAAGATAGTCATTCAATGCTATATGTTCCCTCTAATCATTGCTTTTGCTGCATCTCACAAACTGATGTGCTTTCATTTCACTCAAAATATTTTTTAGATTATCTTCAGACTTTCTTGACCAATGTGTTATTTGGAAATGTTTGGTGTAATGTTATTTCTCCAGTGACTTCTGCTCTTGGTCAGCTGTGACTCTGTATCTGCTTATCTCTTCAGTTTTGCCCTCCACCCCTCAGGGTATCAGTTTGGCCTGTGACCTTAGTTTTCTGATGGACCTAGGGAGAATTGTTGGCTTTTTACCTTATTTGGATGTTTTCTTTTTTTTTTTTTTGAGATGGAGTCTCTCTCTGTTGCCCAGGCTGGAGTGCAATGGCACGATCTCGGCTCACTGAAACCTCCGCCTCCCAGGTTCAAGCGATCCTCCTGCCTCAGTCCCCCTAGTAACTGGGATTGCAGGCACACGCCACCATGCCTAGCTAACTTTTGTATTTTTAGTAGAGACTGGGTTTTGCCATGTTGTCCAGGCTGGTCTTGAACTTCTGACCTCAGGTCATCCACCCGCCTCGGCCTCCCAAAGTGCTGGAATTACAGGTGTGAGCCACCATGCCTGGCTTTGGCTGTTTTCTTATTGTGAGGGTGGGAGTGATAGTTTCCAAGCTCTTTACATGTCAGGGATTAGATATGACTTTCATAATTTTCAGGTTTGACTTTAGCCTTAGTATAGGTGTTCTTCAAATTTGCCAATATTCTTAGGATGTGGTCTTACTTCAAGGTCTTCACCTTTGTGAGATTTCAACTGAAAACCCAAGGTATTCTCCAAAAACTTTCTACTCTGGCAGGAATCTAATTCCAATTTCTCCTTTGGACTGTGTGTATCTGAAATCTGCTCATCTCTTCAGCCTATTATCATTGATCTGTATAACAGACTCCATTAATAATACTCTGTGAAGTGGAATTGTTACATAAATAGCCATTTTGCTACCTTGGACCCTGATTTTTACTCCCACACCCAGTGAAACTGTTACTGAAACACCAGGGGTTTGGTATAGGTCCTGCTGCTCACCACACAGAAAGCCAATCACTGAGATGGTGAGTGTTGTCAAGGAAGAAGGCTTTAATTGGGTGCTGCAGCTGAGAAGATGGGAGATCAGTCTCAAATGCAGCTTCCTGACTGACTAAAACCAGGGGTTTATATAGCAGGCAAGAAATGTAGCAAGGTGTTAGAAAGCAAAAACTTGGGAGGGGCAAGGAAGCAATCATGGTGAATGAGGGGTCTGGCATCTGGTGCAGTCATCTGGTTTCAGTTCTTTGACACTTTTTGTGAGAGGCCTAAAGGTTGTTCCCGGAAGAAGGAACTCAGATACAACAAATAAAAGTTCCAAGCTTTTTAAGACCAGAAGAGTCCTTTTTATGTTTATCCAAAAACAACTGTCTGTGGGACTTTTGGGCTGGTTTCAAAACTATGACTTTTTGCATGGGCTCATCTTCCTTGCAGGATAGTGTCACAGGGTCCTTAGAGTGTTACTTCACCAGCTGGAAACCTCTGTGGCCCATGTCGCCTTCTGCTTGAGTATAGTATTACTTGTGCCTGCTGGGCTCCTTCCACCCGCTTGGCCTGGCAGGTTGCACTCGGCTCACATTACCAGCCCGAATCTCATGCCTGCCAAGGGCAAGCCAGGTACGGAGCAGTGACAGGCATGTGAGCAAGCAACCATGGGGTGTGGCCACTGTACACAGCCCAGCACACTGGCTACTGTGGCGGTTCAGGCAACTACAGGTGCTGGCACAGACGCCAGCTCCATGCAAAGTTGCAGCTGGACCAGACATACCTCAAGCAGCTTCCGCTGGGGGCACCACTACCTGGATGAGGGGAACGCAGTGGCGCCTGAAAACTCAGAGACACCAGGAACTACAGAGGCCCAGCAATGGTGTTAGAGAATGTCACAGCCCTGGCTTGGGGAGACCTGAGGTCTGGACTCCCAGAAAGGCTGCAGCTCTTCTCTCCTTCTTGCCGCCTGCAGCATGGTGAGTAAGGGGGCAAGTTTCTTGGGGGCGTGTTTCAGTCCATTTGTGTTACACCTCTTTCAGTCCTGCTGCCCCACACTGGGCCACAGATCCTGGGCTGGGCCGGTCCCGCTGCTGCTTTCCCTCACATAGGGTGGCCACCCAGTGCCAGCAGAGGACTATAGTGTTACAGCAGCTCTGGTTCAGGGTATCCGAAGGTCTGGGCCCCCATAGGGTCAACATCCTTCACTCCTGCAGTCCGGGAGTGTGTCACTGCCCACAGCTCAGTGAGCCAGACAGAAATGTGTTACAGCTCCTTGTGCTCCTGGGTCCTGAGTTCTTGTCCCATGTCAGGGAAGAATGAGGTTACGTGAACAACTGGAGGGTGAGCAAGGCAGAGAGAAACTTTATTGAGCGACAGAACAGCTCTCAGGTGACCCAAAGTGGATCGTTCCTTTCTGCAGGCAGGTAGTCCCAGTGAGTGTCTGAGTCTGGCTGAGTCTGGGAGTTTTCTGTGCTCAAAATGAAGGAAGTGTGTGCTGATTGGTCCATGGGTGGCCAGGCAGGTCTGGAAAAGCACCATCTGGTTGGCTGAAAGGCATCAATGAAGATTTTACTCCAGGTGGCAGACTTCACCTGGAGCTGGCAGCCCAGCCCCCAGGCTTCTGGCAGTCCTTGGCTTGAAGGTGGGGTTTCACCAGGGACTCAGCCCTTCCCACCTAAGAAAGTGTCTGCCTCCTGCCACCATCTACATGCTGTCCATGGCACCCAGGCTGCCTGTGCTGACGGGTGCCTGCAGGCCCGCGCTAAACCACTCTCAGCTAAACATCCTCCCTCCCATGCTCGTCAGCACCCAAAATCTGGAAGGGGCCAAGGTGGCAGGGGCCTGATGTGTCAATGCTGCCCCAAGCACATACATACCCAGCCAGGTTGCAACAGTTTCTAGGCTTGGCTACAACTTTGCTCCACACTGGAGCAGGCGCTGGGAATGGGGAGAGGCCAGGGAGTAGGAGCAGGCACTTCTGAGCTGGGGGGACAGGGGGCTTCTCAGGTCCCTGAGAGCACAGGGATGCCCAGGTCCAGAGACATGGCTGGGCAGCTGCAGCTGCACCCAGGAGTGCAGGCTCTCAACCCACCAACTCAGTAGGGCGAGGGGCTGCTGCTGGGATCACCTGTTCCTGATTCCTGCTGGCTCCAGGGAGCACACAGCCCTGACCATGCCTCCCCAGCTCCACTGTCATCCTCACAGCGGCCACTCCAGATGGGCAGACACTGCCATCAATAGTTTCTAAAAAATTTTCAGAGAGAAAACCAAGATGTCACCTCCTGTACATTTTTTTGTCCAAAGAATGTAGCACTGTGTTGGTTCCTTTCTGATGCATGCAATCAGTTATTTTATATATCTTATAAACTTTTATTTATTTTTAATGGTGATGGTAGGCAGACAGGGGTTAAGTCCAATATCATGTACTCTGTCATGGCTAGCATTCTTACTCCTCATAGTTTGCCTAAATATAGAATCTGGAAGTGATAGTTTATTCCTTTTCCACTTTGAAGCTATTACTCCAAGTACATTTAGATTATGAAGGCTAAACTAACCATAGTTAGATAATTTATGAAACTAATGAACTAAGAATTACCATTTTAGTAACTTTTACAAGGTTTTTTTTTTAACTTTTTAATCTACACCATGGATATACAAACACTTGACCTTTTCGCCTTCTAGGATTATCGTAAAGAAGCAGTATTGGATAAATTACTTTAAAATGCATCAAAACCATTAATATCTCTACTAATATATAATACCATAATTCAAAATATTCATTTTCCTCTCTTTAAAAGCTTTCCTTTAAGCTTCACATTTCTGGAAATTTAAGTTAACATGATTTCACATTCTTTGGCATTTTCAAAATTCAAAGTTATAGCAAAGGTCTTTATCTTAGCAATAGCAGTTATTTAATGAAGGCTTGCTCTGTATAAATTGAAGCAGTAATGTAACTAATTTATAAAAGTTCAATTATATCTGTGCTATAAGTTTAATTGTGTTTCCCCCAAATTTATATGCTGAAGTCCTTAATTACAGTATCTCAGAGCGTGACTATTATTGGAGATAGTGTCTTGAAAGAGGTAAGTCAGTTAAAATGAAGTATTTGGGTGGACCCTAATATGATAAGACTGATGTCCTTATAAGAAAAGGAAATTTGGACACAGACAAGTACAGAGGAAAAGCAACGTGAAGAGATAGGGAGAAGGCAGCCATCTACAAGCCACAGAGAGAGGCTTGGAATAGATTCTTCCCTCCTAGTCTTCTGAAGGAACCCACTTTGCTTCCATCTTCCAGAATTATAAATTTCTGTTGTTTAATCACCGTGATTATGACACTTTGTTACAGCAACCCTAGCAAACTAATGCAACCTGCTTAGTGATAACTAAAAAATTAAAATTAAAAAAAAATAAGAAGAGATATAATTTTACATAGTGGGAATGTGATAAAATCACATTTTGCATTTTAATATACAGGGTTATATATGCAAAATTATGGATATTGTGATTTATAAAAGTTTTTCTCTTTTAAAGGCAATGTTTACTATATATTATTTTTGTCCCTGCAATCTGACTTATGGCTATAGGTGCCAAATAAAATACAAGTTCATTTTATCATCATAATAAGCCTGTAGAGTGCATATCATCATTCCCGTTTTGTAAAGGAGAAAACTGAGATCCAGCGAAGTTAATTTATTGTCCACGGTCACAGAATGAGTAATTGGAAAAAACTAAAATTTGACCCAAATCTTTTCTACTCCAAGTCTAAAGCTCTCGACTGCTGCACTTCACTGAATTCTGGCTCCTTTTTATTGCTTCCACAGCCAAATTCTTTAGAAATTACCTCTTACTTTTACCTCCATCCCCACAACTATTCTCTTTATAATCTATAATCTAAAAATTGTTCTACCATCTGTTTATGCTTTTTTTTTTTCATCAGGATGCTCCATCCTGCTTTTTGCTGCAGTGCCTTCGCCTGCTCTGCCATTCACCACTGTCGGTTTAAATCCACATTGCTTTCAAATTCAGGACTTACTCTCTACAAAGAAATGTAACCCTCCAGCAGATTTTTTGTTTTTCTCTCAGTTAAGAATTCAGTCAGGCCGGGCGCAGTGCCTCACGCCTGTAATCCCAGCACTTTGGGAGGCCGAGGCAGGCGGATCACAAGGTCAGGAGATCGAGACCATCCTGGCTAACATGGTGAAACCCCGTCTCTACTAAAAATACAAAAAAAAATTAGCCGGGCGTGGTGGCAGGCACCTGTAGTCCCAGCTACTCGGGAGGCTGAGGCAGGAGGATGGCGTGAACCCGGGAGGCGGAGCTTACAGTGAGCCAAGATCGTGCCACTGCTCTCCAGCCTGGGTGACAGAGTGAGACTCTGTATCAAAAAAAAAAAAAAAAAAAATTCAGTCAATATCAGGAGTTATTTACCTAGAATTGTTTTAGTTGTGCATGTCTGATTTTCCAGATTAAAAGTTCTCAGAAGATACAGATTGCATCTTGTTCTTGATTGTGGCTCCACTGCTTCAGAGCTCAGCAACTGGTTTAAGACCAATGCACGTCCTAAATTAATATCCCTGTTCACCTTCAGTTTCTCGAGTGATATAAAATACATGCATCACAGTTTTCTCATTTCAAAATAGAGGAGATAGTCTTAATATTTTCACATTTTAAGCCACCAGTAATCTTGCTGAAAATAGTTACTATTAGTCCTTAAAAGCTGCCTAACCCCTTAATGTTTAATGTTGGCTCAAGCAAGTGTCTAAAACCTCTTAAACAGTACAAAATTAATTCTTTTAATCCTAGGAATAAAAATGATGATTCCCAGTCAAATGGAGAGGGTGAAAAGGTAGAGAGTATCTGATCATGAGGATGTTATGATTACTCTCTTTATTTTTGAACCCCATCTTCATGTTTCTGTTCTGTGACTTTTAAAGCTTCCTCCAAAATCACATTCCTCCACCTATATTCATAGGTATAACTGTATATCCTTATACAGGAATGAGAATCAAGGCCAATGAAACACTCATGGTGTTGCAAGTGTGAAGTAAAGCTCAAGTAAGCAGCTAACACCAGTCTCTGGCTTCCTCATTACGTGACATTCTCCTGTGTGCCTAAATGTGTTCACCTGCTGACTTCTTATAAGAACATCAGCCATGTCTGATTAGGACTCAGCCTACTCCAGTATGACCTCATCTTAACTATGTCTTCAATAACTCTATTTTCAAATAAGATCACTTTCTGAGATACTTACTGAGGGGTTAGAACTTCAATGTTTTTTGGACTGATTGTTTTTTTGCAGGGGAGGAACACAATTCAGATGATAACAATATTTTGTTCTTTTTAGAATGATGGTTATTAATGTCTGTTTATAAAAGACTATAGTATTTTGATTTTACTTTTTTCTATTTTTCCAAGAAACTATTAAACAAGAATAAAAAAATGAGTTATGAGTTGGCATAACATTTATGGGTAGAAAACATTAGTTTTAAAAATCCATGCAAGTAAGATAGTAAGATATAAAATGCTGATTCAGCTTTTGGAGTTACAATAAATCAAATCAAAAGCAGTTTAAAGTACAATATGACAAATCAAAAGCAGTTTAAAGTACGACAGTGGAGAAATAGACAAATAGTATATAGTATATTTGAGCTTTCTTACTTTTATTTAAATATTAATAAGAGAATATGATATTCAAATTTTTGGACACTTTCTCACTTAATGTACCTTATTTGTTTGTTTGCTTATTAGTGGATAAAGCAATGCTGCTTCCTTTAACATGAAAAATAAATTGCACTTTAAAATATTCATTTAGAAAATAAACATTCTAGAAACCACTTTTATAGCTCATTTTTGTTGCAAAAAAGTTTACTTCACTAATATAACTTCCTATTGAAAACCTATGTAATAACACTTAGAAAAAAAACAAAGAATAAAGTATTTGTACTATAGGATATAAATTAATTTATGTGGATTAATCTGACATCCGCAGAGACTATAACCTCCCTAAAAAAAGAGACCTTGTCATTCACATCTTTGGAAATCTACAAGATACTTAGCACAACATTGAAATTGAAATATGTGCTCAGGAAAACAATAATTTGTTGTTAGTTTTTTAAATTGCCATTACAATATCATTTAAAATTTGATTGGAATTTAAAATTTGATTGGAAATCTCATTTAAAATTTGATTGGAAAAAAAGTAAAACATCTCACTTAAATGTTTATTAGTGCTTAAAACATATAACATGAGAAATGAGCTGACCACCCAGTCATGGTCTCAATCCCATATTATAATTTCTGTCTTCATCAGTTGAGAATAGAGCTGAAAACAAATAATTATGTTCATTATTGCTATTTAACTGAGTCAACACACTGTTTCTAGGTTGGCTCCATTTTAGCTTTTAGCCTTTGAAATAAACACAATGTCTTTGTCTAACCCTTTCTAAGAGGACAGTCTTATCAGTATTTAATTTGACCAGCCAGAGAAAGCATTAACATAGCATAAAACAATTTATGAGATTGGCTTAGTCTTGGATTTTCTCATTAAATGTAGTTAAAATTGATCAACAAAAGCATTATGTGTACATGTTTGTTATCTTAATAATTCCAATTAACTTTTGGTAATTGCTGAGAATCTGCAACTATCTATTTTTCATTGTTATAGTTCTCAACAACCAGCAGAGAAATGAGTAAAATAAGCCTATGATGAGTAAAATTTAGTGTAGGTAAACTAAGTTTTTATTCTCAGTGGAGAATATATAATTCATCAACAAATCAAATCTGTATTTTTACAAATATTTGGAAAGAACCCAAAATATCAGTAAAGCTCTACAAAAAACATGAAAATCCTTTAGAATATTACATACACACACATCTGTGCAGACACAGGTATGTATGTTTTTTCAGACATATTCCTTGTGTATTACTCACTGATATGTGTAACTCCAAGGATAGTAATTTTCCTGATAACAGGTCTACTCTTTCTGGTGCTTACTTTATATCACTTTCACAATGGACATAAATTGTGAAGATGAATACACTGAACTGAGCTACATAAATACCTCAGATTAATTTCAACTTCAGTCAGTCTCGCAGCACAATATGGTGCTACTCAGTTACCAATTGTTTATGTCACAAAACAATTAGTTTATAATAATAGTTGTAATGGCAGGTTTTAAAAATAGGTATTTTCTGCAGACAAAATCTATGATCTGTTTGCTACATGTAATCATATGAAATATAAATAGTGAAGAAAAGAAAAATAATGAAAAAACCAACAAGGTATTACCTGTATGATTCAACCAAAAAACCAAATATGTAGCTGACCCTAGAAAAATGAGTGATTATAAATTGTTAATTTAAATTAGAAACATACTAAGTATTTACATATTATGTTATTTATAGATAATGGATAACTTATCAATTTGTTAAACAAAATAAATAATAAATTTTGAAGAGCTACTGCCCTACATTATTCTGTAAGGTAGAGAAGTAGTTTAAATTGACCAACTCTATAGCTAAAAATTGGTTCAAATTTCAAGTCTGTTATTTATTAATCAACTTCATTAACATCTTGGAGACTGTTTCCAAATCTGAAAGTTGATTTTAATAAATTTTACCTTATAAGATTCTTATCATGATTAAAAAGGACATACTATGGAAAGAATTTGGGACAGGGAGTGACTAATAGATCATGGTAATGTCGGTTAGCTGTGTTTTTCTTCCATCCTCAAGGTTCACAACTACTAAGATATGTTTTATCGTGCTTAAAGAAGGAGAGAAAACAAAATCTTGGCCTTTGAAAAATAGGGAGATTGAAAACAAACTGCTTTATAAATCTGAGGTGTTCAAAGGAAAGTATCAAATTATAAATATTCTGGTTTCTAGGTAGAAAAAAATTAAAATCTATCCTGAATATATGTAAATATGTAACCAATAGCCTGCACAATATGTAGGTTCTATTTACCAGATATTTACTGTATGTATTTGGTGCATGAATTTTCCAAGATAAGGTAATAATATAAAAAATGATCTCATGCTGGTGATATCTTTGGGTCATTTGACATAATTAAACACAAAACGAATATGAGAAATAACACTGCAAATACCTGTAGCATTTCAAGAGATAAACAACCCATATAAGAAAGACTTAAAAAAAAAAACAACTTTTAACTTCAGGGGCACACATGCAGTTTTATTATATAGGTAAACTTGTGCCATGGGTGTTTGTTGTACAGATTATTTTGTCACCCAGGTATTAAGCCTAGTACCCATTAGTTATATTTATTGATCCTCTCCCTCCTCTCACTGTCCACCCCACAGTTTGCATTCCCTATGTTCGCATCATTTAGCTCCCACTAATAAATGAGAACATGTGGTATTTGATCTTCTATTTCTGTTTTAGTTTGCTAAAGATAATGGCCTCCAGCTCCATCCATGTTTCTGCAAAGGATGTGATCTTTTTATTTTTTAAGGCTGCGTATTATTCCATGATGTATGTGTACACATTTTCTTTATTGATGGGCATTTAAATTGATTCAATGTCTTTGCTATTGTAATGGTGCTGCAATGAACATATGTGTTCATGTGTCTTTATGATAGAATGATGAATGATTTATATTCCTTTGGGCATATGCTCAGTAATGAGATTGCTAGGTTGAATGATAGTTTTGTTTTTTGGTCTTTGAGGAAACACAACACTGATTTCCACAATGTTGAACTAATTTACACTCCTACCAACTGTGTATAAGTGTTCCCTTTTTTTCCACAACCTCACCAGCATCTGTTATTTTTTGACTTTCTAATAATAGCCATTCTGACTGGTGTAAGATGGTATCTCATTGCAGTTTTGATTTACATTTATCTAATGATTAGTGATGTTAAGCTTTTTATCATATGCTCATTGGCTATGTGTAAGTCTTCTTTTGAAAACAGAAAAATGAACAAGGAAAAGCTTGGAATGTAGAAAATATGAAAAATGGAGTTGTAAATAAATCTATAATACAAGAAATCACAATAAATATAGATGTATTAAAAACTTTTGTTTAGATTCACAGAATATCTAGTTGAATGATCAAAGTTCAAGCATATGTTTAAAAAATAAAATTTAAAATATCTAACATACGAAAACATACATAGTCAAATATTGGATGAAATAAGGTATCACAGGCAAATGCTACTCTGGTAGCTAAATTAATCAAAGTCTATTTTAAGGTAAAAATCATTATTAGGATTATACTACACATTAAAAAGAGTGTTCAGGGTATAATAATGATTCATTGGTTACATGCACATAATAACAGCTTCTAAGTACATAAAGTGAATATTGACATGTGAAACAAAACAAGAAGTTTAACATGTAGGACACAAAACAAATATAAATAAATATCCCATTTTATTTATTGTGTAGATGTTATTTTTCCAACCACAATTCAAAAAAATTATAAATAAAACACACCAAAAATTTAAAGACTTGTGTGTTGAAAAATGTTAAATCATACTTTTCAATAATTTATTAATCAAAGAATATATTAAAATTAATATCAAATATTTAGAACTGAATGGTTAAAAAATCAAAATTTTAGCTTTCATAAAGCAATATCTTAGTTGTTATAGTGTGATTCAAATACATTTCATTAAAAATGATTGAAAATCTTAGAATCCTATCCATGAAAAAAAAAAAAGCATTACACTTTTGTTTCTAATACTGTTCTCCAGTAAAAGAAGCCAGAATACCTCGGAAAATGGCTGAACTGGGGGCTGGGACAGGGAATATACAATATGAGCCTGTAGCATCTTGTAATAACAGAAAATAAGAACATGCTTAAAACCAAAATATCTCTTGTACTCCATAAATTTATACACCTACTATATACCCACAGAAATTAAAAGTAAAAAAAAAAAAGATAAAAAAGAAAGAAAACCAAAATAATAAGTACATGTTAAAGAGACACATGACCCAACTGAAAAAGCTCTCAATGGTCAAAGTTGTAACAATTTAAGCACAAAATAGATAAAATATTATTAAATTACAGCCTAAAATATAGAAAAAGTATCCATGTGTGCTTACAGACATAAATAAATGATTGAGTAAATAAACTAATGGGGGAATAATGAATTAGTTTTCCATATTGAAAGAGTCCACATAGCTTTGTTGATACTTCTCCTTTAGGAAAGTGGAGCATGATTTTCCAACCCTTGAATATGGGATGCACACAGTGACTTTCATCCATTCAATACAATGGATGTATTGAATAAGGAGAACTTTTCAGTGGAGAAACCTGACAAACACTACCTCAGTCAGGTCATCGAGATTAATGTCATCAGTAATAAGTCATATTGATATTATATACCCCTAATATGACATAATGAGAGTGACACCCTAGCCTAACCATGAAAAAAATGTGGGATAAGCTCAAATACAGTAACATTCTTCCTTTATTTAATACCTCAAATATATTCATATTTGGGGAATACCTCATAAGTACTCAAAAAATGCCAGCACCATAAAGTCAAGGAGCTACAGACAGAATGGTGTTCCCCAAAATTCATACGTTGGAGCCCTAATCCCAATGTGATGGTATTTGGAGATGAAGCCTTTGGGAGGTAATTAGATTTAGATAAGGTCAAGAGGAAAGGGCCTTTATGATGGGATTAGATTAATTATTTATATAAAAAGACCAGAGAACTTCTTTCTTTCTGTGTCATGTGATGAACACAGCAAGAAGATGATTATCTGCAAGCTAGGAAAAACGATCTCACCGGAAACCAAATTGGCTTGGCTTGATCTTGGACTTCCCAGCCTTCAGAACTGTGAAAAATAAATGTCTGTTGTTTAAGCTGCCTGGTTTATGGCATTTTCTTATAGCAGCTAAACCAAACTAAGACGCACAAAAACTGAGTAGTGGTCACAGAATAGAGGAGCCTAAGACATGATGACTAAATGCAACCTGATATCCTGAATGGGATTCTGCAACAACAACAAAAGAACATTAGGTAAAAACTAAGGACATCTAGATAAAGTATGAATTTTAGCTTATTATAATTCAGCAAAATTAGTTCTTTAGTTGTGACAAGTGTACCAATGTAATATAATATATTAACAATAGGGGAATAGAGTGTTGTACTTTCTGTACTACATTTAAAAATTTTCAAACATCTTAAAACTAAATTCTGAAAACTTTGTAAAGGTATATTAAACAAACTCAAAGATATTGTAAGCCCAAATAAGTCTATCAGGAAATAATAAAAATTAAAAACATAAATATGTAATTTTTATCATATAACAATGAAAGATATGGCATATTGAAATTTGTTTGAAAAAGTCAATAAAACAGAAATACATCTCCCCAAATGGATCTTGAAAAAAGAGAGAAAGCATAAATAAATATAGAAGGAATTAAATGGAAGACATAAATATAATTATAGCATTTTTTGTAATCAGAATAAAATATCACACATAATATTATAGTATTTGAAGTATCTAAATATTTAGGCCAAATATATATTTTTTTAATTTTTTTAAACTTGAAAATTTAGACCAAAGAAAAATTTTCAAGAAAAAGTATAATTTAGTAAAACATTACTCTGAAGAAGCTGAAAGTATGAATATATATTTATCAGTTAAAGAATAAAAATTATTAGATTGTAATCTACAATCTGCCACTCTCAGGCACACATTAAAACACCAAGTCTAGATACTTTAAAAGTTAAATATCATTAAGACTGCAGGAAATAGTTTTTTTTTCTATGTCAACTGTCATGACAAGAGAAAAAAAGAAATTACTCAAAATATTTACAAGAGGCTATAGTCTTAATATTATTATAGTAAATAAAGTTATAGGCCATAATGATTTCTGAACATGAAGACAAAACTATTTAATAAAATGCTAGAAAACCAAATCCAACAATGATGTAAAAATATACTATGACAAAGTATACTTTTTTCTCAGAAAATTAAAGATGTTTTAACATAAGAAATATCTCTGAAAATTACAACAATTAAAAACTAATGGAGAAAATATATATTATTCTAGAAATAAAAAGCGATGCAATTCAACATTTATGCATTTTTTTAAAAAAATTCTTAATATTTCAGGAATAAGCAGAAAATTCCTTTCCCTGATAAAGCTGTATACCAAAAATCTGTATTTTCTTTGACTAAAATGAAGCAATTATGATACAATGAAGAATAAAAATGCTTAAAATCATAATTATGTAGTTAATATATTGGAGAGTTAATAGCTATCTAAGAGAAGAAAAAAATAACAATGTATGAGACTTGAAAAGGAAGAAACTGCCTAAATAGAAAATCTGCAAAACTGCTGAAAAACATTCATATATATGAGAAAGGAGCATTTCTAGATATCAGAAAAATGATTAGGATAAATCTTTTTACAAAAATAATGATTTATATAGTTAGCCAAAATTATATAACACCAAATAATATACCTAACAAAAAGTGTAAGATATTTGTAAATTGTAGTGTTGTATTTAAATATATGAAAATGACAAAAATAAATGGAGAGATTAGCAATTATGGTTGGAAAGATTCACTATCATGAAAATAGCACCATCTATAAAGCAATGAGATGATGATTAAATCCTAATAAAGTTTGTGTTTACAGAATTTAGCAAAAATCTTAAAATTGATATGAAAGGGAATGAGGCATTAAAAATAAGAAATATTCTTGTAAACAGGGTTTCACTTGGTCTGCTTTTTATTGATCCTGGTATTGCTGCCTTTTAAGTGGAGTATTTTGTACATTAGCATTTAATACAAGTTTAAATATTGCTGGTATTAGGTTTAGCATTTATTATTTGTTTCTATTTATTTCCTCTGTTTTGTTTCTCTATTTTTCTCTTCTTCATTTTCTTCTTCTTAAGACTAAAAAAGGTCTAAAATGTTACCCCATTTGCAAACTAACATATTAGCTTGCTGTAATTTCATAGATTCTGGCAGAAGACATGAGACTCCAAGTCAGAGATAGGGGCCTATTCTTTACTGACAGCAATAATAGTAGCCATTGTACCAGCAATAACTTTCCTGGTTTCCTGAGACTCGATTTTCACAGGGAAACATGAAGAATGCCAGGTGACACCTGCAAACATGGTAAATTACATTATAGAAGAAACGTCCTAAGCTCAGGGGACATGATTATTTTATAATACGCTGTAAACTTACCTGACCTTTGCTTTGGAGCCTCGACTGTGAATATGTCTGCCCATTGGTCAGAAGGAAAACACAATATCTCTACCTCAATTTTTTAAGGAAATTGGTCCTCTGCTCCAGAGGAAGACATTATCTCTGTCTTCAGAGCTTACTTGCTCCATTAACATCCTTGCAAAGATAGTCTAGAGTAAAGACATATAGCACCTCTGCTTAAAAGATGTGCAGAAATGCCAGGTACTTAATGCAAGAGAATTGTCCTTCAACAATATAAACTCTTTGTGCCTACACATGGAAATATTTTATCTTGAATACATAACAACATTGGCTACTCTGATTAATCCTACAGAGTCTGGAACAAAATTCACTCATTTTGACTCATGTAGCATTTAATTCTACTTACTATCAAGCTATAGGATGAGTCCTATTTGCAACACTGACCTTGACCATGCCCACAGAAAGCTGGACAAAGCTCTTAAACTATCCAGGTCTACAACAGAAAGCTAGATGGCTTTCTTCTTCAGTTTCTGTATTGACTTTTTCACTTAACTGAAGGCATTAATCCAGCAGATATATTACTGATTGCATAGACTAGACCCTAGCCTATAAAGAAGAGCTTCAGTGCTATTCTAGTGCATAACAACTTTGGCCAATATATTGAGTCTCACGTGAAATACTTCCAAAGCCAAGGTTGTGCCCTTGGTTCCTTAATGTCAGTGACAAATTCTGTACCACCTTTTTTAAGTTGGATGACTTCCATTATAAGAATAGTTGTCCTCAGAGTGTACACCAATAATGAGTTAGTTATTCCTATGGAAATCTTTTCTGGAAGAGTAGCCTCATTCTGGAAACATCTCCACAGTCATTTGAAGATCACAAGATATACTAGGCATGTTTTCTTAAACACTTGAAAATCTCTTATGACCTCTTCTACAATACAAATGACTTTTTTTTATATATATATAATCAACTTGAAGCCTGGCTCCCCTAGAAGTAATACTGTCCTAGGTTTGCACATGGTGTTATAATGTTTGAAACCCCACAATGTATAAGCTACATGTTTTCACTCTGTAAGGAGGCACACGATGATATTGACTCCAATATGGCTTCCCAGCCAGTTAATAGAACTTATGGGTTCACAGTTTCTTTTCAGTGACTATGACTAATGCTTTTTTCATGGTGGGGAGGGGGACGAGGTAGGGGTACTGAGTGATAATCTAACTTGTATATTTGTTTAGAAATGATCTAGAAAGCAGCAGAATGTGTGACTAAATTTAGTTTCAAATTTAGCCAGAATCAACTGATGGGACTGGAACAGCAACATCATAACCTAAGAAAATGTCAACAATGGTAAGACAACAAAAACCCTGAGAAAGTGTTAAAAATCTGATGTAGTTAGTCTATCAGAAGCAGGCAGGGGCAAAACTTCATGAAGGGTAAACATGCAATATGACTTCCCTCATTATAACACAAAATCTCGACTTTTAGTAGGAGTGACAAATTTCGCATGCAATGATAGCCTCTGTAATCCTTTTTAATGTGTACCCTATGATAGTGAGTGTGCTGCCATGTCTGATACCATAATGGATTCTGGCAGCAAGATAGCAATCTAGGTGAAGCAGAATCAATCAACAGTTTGATTCTGTTTTGTCTTTTTAGAGAATGAGCATCTATACAAGTGACCCAGAGAGGCTGATCAGCAAATGTAATTTGTTTACACAGCTGGTGGCCTCAGTTTCTTTTTTCTTTTTTCTTTTTTTTCTAAATTTTTTAATTTTTTAAAATTTTTGTGGGTACATGTTGTATATATTTATGGAGTACATGATATGTTTTGATACAGGCATGCAGTGTGAAATAAATACATTGTGGAGAATGGGGTATCCATCCCCTCAAGCATTTATCCCTTGAGTTACAAACAATCCAATTACATTCTTTATTTTAAAGTATACAATTAAGTTGTATACTTAGTAATAGGGTTACTATAGTAACCCTATTGTGCTATCAAATAGTAGGTCTTATTCTATTTTTTTTAACTCATTAACCATCACCACTTTCCCCCAAGCCTCAAGGACCCTTCCTAATCTCTGTTGGGAACTACCCTTCCAAACCATCCTTCTACCCTCTATGTCCATGAGTTCAGTTGGTTTGATTTTTATATCCCACAAATAAGTGAGAACATGTGAAGTTTGTCTTTCTATGCCTGGCTTATTTCACCTAACATAATGATATCCAGTTCCATTCTTGTTGCAAGTGACTGGATCTCATTTTTTTATGTCTGAATAGTCTCCACGGTATACATGTACCACATTTTCTTTATCCATTTATCTGTTGATGGAGACTTAGATTGCTTCCAAATCCTAGGTATTATAAGCAGTGCTGCAATACACATAGGAATTCAGATATCTTTTAAATATACTGATTTCCTTTCTTTTGGGTATATACCCAGCAGTAAGATTGCTGGATCATATGATAGCTCTTGTTTTAGTTTTCTGAGGAACCTCTAAACTGTTCTCCGTGGTGATTGTGCTAATTTACATTCCCATCCACAGTGTACAAGGGTTCCCTTTTCTCTACATCTTCACTAGCATTTTTTATTGCCTGTCTTTTGGATATAAGCTATTTTAACGGTGATAAAATGATATCTCATTGTAGTTTTGATTTGCATTTCTCTGATGATCTATGATGTTGAGAGCTTTTTTATATGTTTGCCACCTGTATGTCTTCTTTTGAGAAATATCTATTCAAATCTCTTGTCCTTTTTTAAATTGGATTATTGGATTTTTTCCTGTAGAGTTGTTTGAGCTTCTTATACATTCTGGTTTTTAATCTCTTGTCAGAGGTGTAGTTTGCAAATACTTCCTCCCGTTCTATGGGTTGTCTCTTCACTTTGTTGATTGTATCCTTTGCTATGCAGAAGCTTTTTAACTTGATGTGATCCCATTTGCCTTAGTTGCCTGTGCTTGTTGGATATTGCTCAAGAAATCTTTGCTCAGAATGATGTCCTAAAGATTTTCTCCAATGTTTTCTTGTAGTAGTTTTAGAGTTTGAGGTCTTAGAGTTAAATCTTTAATCCATTTTGATTTGATTTTTGTATATGGTGAGAGTATAGGGGTCTAGTTTCATTCTTTTGCATGTGGATATCCAGTTTTCCCAGTACCATTTGTTGAAGAGGCAGTGCATGTTCTTGGAACTTTTATCAAACACCAGTTCACTCTAGGTATGTAGATTTGTTTCTGGGTTCTCTATTCTGTTCCATTGCTCTATGTGTCTGTTTTTATGCCAGTAGCATGCAATTTTGGTTACTACAGCTATATATATTATTTGAAGTCAAGTAATGTGAATCCTCCAGTTTTGTTCTTTTTGCTTAGGGTCTGGGTCTTTGGTGGTCCTGGGTAGTTTGTGGTTCCATATATATTTTATGACTTTTTTTTCTATTTCTGTGAAGAATATCATTGGTATTTTGATAGGGACTGTATTGAATTTGTAAATTGCTTTGGGTAATATGGACATTTTAATAATATTGATTCTTCCAATCCATGAACATGGAATATTTTTCCATTTTGTGATGTCCTCTTCAAATTCTTTCATCAATGTTTTAAAGTCTTCATTATAGAAATCTATCACTTCTTTGATTAATTTCTAGGTATCTAATTTTATGTGTGGCTATTGTAAATGTGATTACTTTTTATTTCTTTTTCACATTGTTCTTCACTGTTTGCGTATAGAAATGCTACTGATTTTTGTATGTTGATTTTGTATCCTGCAACTTTAATAAATTTGTTTATCATTTCTAATAGTTTTCTTGTAGGGTGCTTAGAGTTTTTCTAAATATAAGATTATATCATCAGCAAACAAGGATAATTTGACTTCTTCCTTTCCAATTTGGATGCCTTTTATATCTTTCTCTTGTCTAATTGCTCTAGCTAGGACTTCCAGTACCATGTTGGATAATAGTGGTGACAGTGGGCATCCTTTTAATGTTCCAGATCTCACTGGAAAGACTTTCAGTTTTTCCTATTCAGTATGATACCAGTTGTGCGTCTGTCATATGTGGCATTTATTATGTTAAGGTATGCTCCTTCTATATGCAGTTTCTTAAGGCTTTTTATTATGAAGGAATGTTGAATTTTATCAAATGCTTTTTCAGCATTAATCGAAATAATCATATGGTTTTTATCCTTCATTCTGTTGATATGATGTATCATGTTCATTGATTTGCATATGTTGAACCATCCTTGCATCCCAGGGATAAATCCTGCTTGGTAATGATGAATGATCTTTTTAATGTACTGTTGAATTCAGTTTGTTAGTGTTTTGTTGAAGATTTTTGCATCAATATTTGTCAGAGATATTGGCCTGTAGTTTTCTTATTTTGATGTGTCTTTGTCTGGTTTTCGTATCAGGGTAATTCTGGCTTCATAGAATACATTGAAAGTATTCCTTCCTCCTTTATTTTTCATAATAGTTTGAGTAGGATTAGCACTTTTTTTTTTAGTTTGGTAGAATTCAGTAGTGAAGTCATCAGGTCCAGGCTTTTTTTTTTTTTTTTTTTTTGAGACCAAGTCTTGCTCTGTCACCCAGGCTGGAGTGTAGTGGCGTGATCTTGGCTTACTGCAGCCTCCGTCTCTTGGATTCAAGCAATTCTCCTGCCTCAGCTCCTGAGTAACTGGGATTACAGGCATTCACCACTACACCTGGCTAATTTTTGTATTTTTAGTACAGACAGGGTTTCACCATGTTGGCCAGGCTCATCTTGAACTCTTGGCCTCAAGTGATCCTCCTGTCTCGGCCTCCTGAGGTGTTGGGATTAGATTATAGGCATGAGCCACTGTGCCCAGCCAACTGGAAGACTTTTTATTATGGGTTTCATCTCAGCACTTGTGATTGGTCTGTTCAGGTTTTGGATTTCTTTCTGGTTCAATCTTGGAAGGTGTATGTGTCTAGGAATTTGTCCATTTCTTCTAGATTTTCCAATTTATTGGCATATAGTTGCTCATAGTAGCCACTAATGATCTTTTGAATTTCTGCCATATCAGTTGTAATGTCTCCTTTTTCATTTCTGATTTTTATTTGGATCTTTTTTTTCTCAGTATGGTTAAGGGTTTGTCAATTGTTTTTAACTTTTCAAAAAACCAACTTTGTGTTTCATTGATCTTTTACATTTTTTTATTTATATTTCATTTATTTCTGCTCTAATATTTATTATCTATTTTGTTCTACTAATTTTGGGTTCGGTTTGCTCTAGCTTTTCTAGTTCTTTAAGATACATTGTTAGATTGTTTATTTGAAGTTGCTAACTCTTTTTTGATGTTGGTGCTTATAGTTATACACTTCCCTTTTAGTACTGCTTTTGCTGTATCCCAGAGGTTTTGGTAGTTGTGTTTCCATTATCATTATTTCAAGAAATTTCTCAATTTTTTTCTTAATTTCTTCATTGCCCCACTGGTCATTCAGGAGCACATTGTTTAATTTCCATGTATTTGTATAGTTTTCAAAATTCCTCTTGTTATTAATTTCTAGTTTTATTCCATTGTAGTCAGAGAAGATGTTTGATATTATTTCAGTTGTTTTGAATGTTTTAATATTTGTTTTGTGACATAACATATGATCTATCCTTGAGAATGATACATGTGCTGAGGAAACGAATATGTATTCTGCAACTCTTGCATAAAATGTTCTGTAAATATCTGTTAGATCTATTTGATCTATAGTGCAGATTAAGTCTGATGTTTCTTTGCTGGTGTTCTGTCTGGAAGATCTGTTCAATGCTGAAAGTGGGGTGTTGAAGTCTCCAACTATTATTTGATTGGGGCCTATCTCTCTTTCTCGTTCTAATAATATTCGCTTTAAATATCTGGGTGCTCTTATGTTGGGTGCATATTTATTTAAAATTGTTATATCCTCTTTCTGAATTGACCCCTTGATCATTACACAGTGACTTTTGCCTCTTGTTGCCATTTTTGTCTTGAAATCTATTTTGTCTGATATAAGTATAGTGACTCTTGCTTTTTTTTTTTTTTTGGTTTCCATTGGCATGGGATATCTTTTCCCATACCTTTATTACAGTCTATGTATATCTTTATAGACGAAGTGTGTTTCTTGTAGGCAACAGATAAATGGGTGTGTTTCTTGTAGTCAACAAACATTCAGCCAGTCTGTGTCTTTTGATTAAAGAGTTTAGTTCATTTACATTTAATGTTATTGTTGATAAGTAAGAACTTACCCCTGCCATTTCATTATTTGTTTTCTGGTTGTTTTTAGTCTTCTCTTTTTTTCTTTCTTTAATTCCTGTCTTCCTCTAGTGAAGATGATTTTCTCTGATGATGTGATTTTGTTTCTTGCTTTGTATTTTTTTGTGTATCCATTGTATGTTTTTTGGTTTGAGGTTACCATGAGGCTTGTAAATCCTATCTTATAACCCATTACTCTAACCTGATAGCCGCTTAACATTATTTGCATAAACAAGCAAAAAGAAGATTAATATTCACGTTGACTTCCCCTTACTTTTCAACTTTTTATTGTTTCTATTTATATCTTATTGTACTATGTCATGAAAAGTTGTTGTAGTTTTTTTGATTGATTTTTTTGTTTAGTCTTTCTACTTAGGATAAGAGTAGTTTACACACCACAGTTACAGTGTTATAATATTCTGTGTTTTTCTGTGTACCTACTATTACCAGTAAGTTTTATATTTTCAGGTGATTATTTATTGCTTATTAATGTCCATTTCTTTCTGATTGAAGTATTCTCTTTAGCATTTATTGTAGGACAGATCTGATACTGATGAAATCCCACAGCTTTTGTTTGTCTGGGAAAGTCTTTATTTCTCCTTCATCTTTGAAGGCTATTTTCACCAGATATACTATTCTAGGGTAAAAGTTTTGTTCCTTCAGCACTTTAAATATGTCATGCCACTCTCTCCTAGCCTGTAATATTTCCACTGAGTAGCCTGCTGCCTATTGGCTCTATTGTGTAGAGCAAATACAATCCAATAGAGCTATTGGGGCTCTATTGTATGTTATTTGCTTCTTTTCTCTTGCTGCTTTTAAGATCCTTTCTTTGTCCTTGACATTTGGGAGTTTGATTATTAAATGCTTTGAGGTAGTCTTCTTTGGGTTAAATCTGCTTGGTGTTCTATAACCTTCTTGTACTTGGATATAGATATCTTTCTCTAGGTTTGAGAAGTTCTCTGTTATTATCCCTTTGAATAAACTTTCTACCCCTTTCTCTTTCTCTTAGATTTGCCCTTCTGAGGCTATTTTCTAGATCCCGTAGTCATGCTTTTTGTTTTTTATTCTTTTTTTCTTTTGTCTCCCTGACTATATTTGCAAATAGCCTGTCTTCAAACTCACTTTTTTTTTTTCTGCTTGATGAATTCTGCTATTAAAGGACTCTGATGCATTCTTAGTATGCCAATTTTAATTTTCAGCTCCAGAATTTCTTCTTGATTCCTCTTAATTATTTCAATCTCTTTGTTAAATTTATCTAATAGAATTTTGAATTCCTTCTCTGTGCTATCTCGAATTTCTTCGAGTTCTCTCAACACAGCTATTTTGAATTCTCTGTCTGAAAGGTCATATATCTCTCTTTCTCTAGAATTGGTCCCTGGTGCCTTATTTAGTTCATTTGTTGAGGTCATGTCTTCCTGGATGGTGTTAATGCTAGTAGATGTTTTTCAGTGTCTGAACATTGAAGAGTTAGGTATTTATTGTAGTCTTTATTGTCTGAGCTTATTTGCAGCTGTTCTTGGGAAGGCTTCCCAGATATTTGAAAGGACTTGGGTATTGTGATCTTAGCTGTTTCTCCTGTAGGGGGCACCCCAAGTCCAGTAAGTCTGTGGATACTTGCAGACTCACAGAGGTACCTACCAGCTTGATGGTCTTGGACAAGATCTGAGAGAATTCTCTGGGTTACCAGGCAGAGACTCCTGTTCTTTTTCCTTACTTTCTCCCAAGCACACAGAGTTCTCTCTCTGTTTTGAGCCACCTGAATCTAGGGGTGGAGTGACACAAGCACCCAGTGGCCACCACTACTATGACTGCTCCGGGTCTGACCTGAAGCCAGCTTAGCACTGGGTCTTGCCCAAGGCCTGCAGTAACCACTCCTTGGCTACTGCCTAGGTTTGTTCAAGGCTATAGGGCTCTACAATCGTCAGTTGGCAAAGCTAGCCAGGCCTGTGTCCTTCCCTTCAAGACAGCGAGGCCCCCAGGCCTCAGGTGGGTCCACAAGTACCATCCAGGAGTCAAAGACTAGAGTCAAAAACCATAGAAGTCTACCTGGTATTTTATTATATTGTGGCTGAGCTGGCACTCAGACCACAAGATGCAGTTCTTCCCACTTTTCCTTCCCCTTTCCGAAGGCAGAGGAACCTCACCCTGTAGCCACTGCCACTCGTGACCATGAGGAATACTCAGACTACCACCAATGTTCCCTTAAGGCCCAAGGTTTCTTAAGTTAGCTTGTGGTGAATGTTGCCTAGCTGGGGACTCACCATTCAGGGCAGTGGTCTCACCTCTGGCCCAGGACAAGTTCAGAACTGCCACCTAAGAATTAACCTGAAATAGGGGATCCCAAGAGCCCTCTTGGTGCTCTCCTCCCCTGTGGCAGGGTTGGTACCTAAGGTGCAAGACAAAGTCCCCTTTATTTTTCCCTTTGCTTTCTCAAACAGAAGTTTTGCCCTGTAGCCACCCCACCTGGTAATGTGCCAAGTCTCTCCTGAAGCCAGCAAGTCTCAGTGGCTCATCAAGGTCCTTGACATATACCTGGGTATCATTGCTGGTTATTCAGGGCCCAAGGGCTCTTCAGTTAGCAAGTGATGAATGCTGGCAGGACTAGAGCCTTTCCTTCAAGGCATCTGGTTCCCTTCTGGGAGCTAGGGCCTGGAATGGGGGCCTCATGCCTCTGACTTATGCCCTACACTGCTGTAGCTGAGCTGGCATCCAAGATGCAAGACAAAGACCTCCACACTCGTCCTTCTCCTTTTCTCAAGTAGAAGGAAGGAGTCTCTCTTGGAACTATGAGCAATGCAGCCTGGGGTTAGGGAAGGGGTGATGCCAGCACTTTCTTGGCTTCCTCAGCCAGTGTCTCAGTAGGTCACATGTCCCCTGGTCCACTCTCTCTGGGTCTAGTTTAGCCCTAGAACATGCCTGTGAATTGCAGTCCTTATTGCTTAGACTGCCTTTCAAGTTTACTTAGAGATCTGAGAGCACTGTAGCTCTCAGTGGTGAGGTTTACGAGAGCACTGAAGTTTAGCTCTCTGGGATGAGCGAGTCCCCTCTGGCTAGAGCTGGTTTAAAGGCCCACTCTGTGGGTGGGTGTCAGCTAAGTTTGGTTTGCTTTTCCTTTCTGCTGTAACAGAACAGCACTGAGTTCAATGCCTCACAATTGCTGTGTTCTGTGTTCTCCCGCCTCCAGTCCTCAGAGATGCTTTCTGTGCCTGTACCACACAGCTGCTGCCAGGGATGGGGGAAGGGTGGCATCAGCAATTCAAGACTGTTTTTTCTATCTCTTCAGTGCCTCTTTCAGCGATATGAAGTTAAAACCAGGTACCACGAGTGCTCACCTGAATTTTGGTTCTTATGAAGGTGTTTTCTCTATGTAGATGGTAAGTTGGTGTCCTTGAGGAGGCATTGGAGGAGCTTTCTATTCACCATTTTGCTCTGCTTCCTCAAGAAGTTTCTTTAATCTCCTAGTTTATTATTTCCCAAGTGGCCGACCAAAAAGCTAAGGCATTGGCAACATCCCAAGGGTCAGTAAAAATGTGACTTTTTCATCAAGCGAACGGTGACATGAGAGCAGTCTTGAGTTCTGACCACTGAGAGCAATCACACCTGCTTTCTATTCTGTATAGCTGGTGATGAGGAGGTTGAATAGCTGCAGTTGCTCAGTTGACATCATAGGGTTTCAACTTAACTAAATCACCAATGCAAATTAGTAATTAGGATTTAGGAGAACCTCATCAAATGAAGGGTACTATTGAATCAGCAACTTTGTTTCAGGTAGAATAGAGAGTAGAGCGTAAAACTTCTTCCAAAGGATAGTTGCCACTTTTTCATGTAAAGCCAAGATGATGTTGGCAGCCAGGCTGGTTCTGTTCTTTTTTTTTTTGAGATGGAGTCTCACTCTGTCCCCCAGGCTGGAGTGCAGTGGTGCGATCTCGGCTCACTATAACCTCTGCCTCCCAGTTCAAGCGATTATCCTGCTTTAGCCTCCTGAGTAGCTGGGACAACAGGCACCTGCCACCACGCCCAGCTAATTTTTGTATTTTTAGTAGAGACGGGTTTTCACCATATTGGCCAGGATGGTCTTGATCTCCTGACCTTGTGATCCACCTATCTTGGCCTCCCAAAGTACTGGGATTACAAGCATGAGCCACCGCACCTGGCAGGTTCTGTTCTTAAATATATTATTTCCATTTGACAAGCTAGACTATTTGTGCCCTTCCTATCCTGTTAGTTGTTGAGTTAAAGTTGAATATCCCAAAAAAGGAAATCAGGCTAGAGAATCACAAAACCTCCATGGATGAAACATTCAGTTTCTACAAGAGCCTCGTAGCAAACTAATAGCTGAGTTATATCAGAGGGATAATGAATTCAAAACCAAATTGTTGCCTCTGGATCTAGACTCTCCCTCTTTTCCAGATGTTTTAACTGGCAAAATTATCAGTGGTAGAGATTTGTGGTTCAAAGAGTTTATTATGGTTGAGGTGTTCCAAAGGTACTAGCTCTAACCTACACGTGGCCCTTGCAATCTGGATAGTCCCTTCTGCCACTTAATGAGCATGTACAGTTCAGACATGTAAAATATCAATAGCATTTATATATTTAGTAGTTGAAGACACAAAGATCTCATCCACAAGTTTACATTAGCTTCTCTTCCCTACTGTGAACTCTTCCTAAGCCCCATTAGCTGATTCTTGGTATCTGCTACCCTATAGACTAGATAAGGTGTTGACCAAATATAAGATGGGAACTTGTATCCAACTGAGCTATAAAGATTTGAGTCCCTTTTCTTCCTTATAGCTTCCCAGTATACTCTTATATGTGTGTATGACCTTTGGTCTTCTTTGGAGGCAGAAGACCTTAGTAATAGTACTGATGATTTGTCCCCTTAAAACAGTCAAGGTCAAGAGTGGAAGTTCTGCAAGGTATCAGAGGGTGTGGAGGTAGAAATCAGCTCCACACCAGCATATAAGTCACATTTGCCTTTGATATTGAGTGGCCAGCTGCTCACAGCTAGAATTGTACTATTTTCTGATGTTTTCTATTCACCGAAGCCCCTTTATCCTTATTGCTGACAGCCCCCGCCTGTCCCCAACCTGCCGCCTTTTTTCTAATTGCTCTGGGTGTTTCTAGACTGAGAAGCAGGGCTAGAACTAGAATGAAGGAATGTGATACTCACTTGGGACATAAAATTTTTAAAGCATGCCAAAAAATTGAATAATTAATGTTTTAAAGCAATATTTTAAAAATAAAAAATTCATGCAAAATCTCCATGATGAACAAAGTATCAATATTTCAAAGATGCCATCTGAAGCTACACTTGCATGATTCATCTCATTTGCTCCGCTCTAATCCTGACCTGTCTGATTCTGTTTTGTGGATACTATCAGAGATGATGAGAGAGGAGAAAGAAAGAAATCAGTCAGGCAGGCAGTTAAGGTGGATTCTCAGTTGAATTCTTTCAAACAAAAGAACAGCCTGAAAAATCAAGCTACAGGCATAGATAAGGGACCTTGCACAGGGGGGCTGGCCTAAGACATGCTCACAGCCACACAGAAAATAAAGGCTAAACAGGTGACTTGCCCAGACATGCCCACAATGGAAAATTTCATCCCCTGATACATGCGCAGTAAGGGGAGCAAAGCAATATGAAGTAACTCAAGCTAAGGGTCCACATGTGCATTAGGAGGATGGGGTGGAGCTACCAGAAATTCATGCATTATGCAAACGAGATGCCCAGTCCTCACCTGTTTCCTATAAATGCTTTTGGATTCAACTGTAAAAATGGCAACATTCTTTTGGGTCCCCTCTCCACTATGTAGAGCTTTCTTCTTTCACTTATTAAACTTTCACTCCGACCTCACCCTTGGTGTCCATGCTCCTTAATTTTTGTTAGACAAAGAACTCCTGGTGATATCTCAAATAATGAGAGACTGCTACATTGGGGTACATTGGTGAGACTGTAACATTGAGACTGCTGGTTGTGAAGAAAAGCATTTTCGCCCTGCCCCGCCCCGCCCCTTTCTCTCTCTGCCCTGCCATGCCTTCTTTCCTTTCTCTCTCTTTCTCTCTCTCTCAGGTTCTTGCTCTGCCCTGCCCTGCCCTGCCTTCTTTCCTTTCTCTCTCTGCCCTGCCGTGCCTTCTTTCCTTTCTCCCTCTTTCTCTCTCTCTCAGGATCTTGCTCTGTTGCTCCATGCTGGAGTGCAGTGGCATGATCCTAGGTCACTGTAACCTTGAATTCCTAGGCTCAACTGATCCTACTGCCTTGGCCTTCCTAAGTGCTGGGATTACGGTGAGCTGCTATGCCCAGTCTTTTAAAAAAATATCATGGCACAGCAAGAAGCATGAGCTTTATGTTTATGAGAGTTCATCTTCATCCTGTATTTCATGACGGCAGTGTGGAGGGGTGCAGGGACGTGCTGCATATCCAGAGGGTTTTTGTCATGCCTGAGGAACTTTGAGCTTAAGGAATCTGATCTTTCAGAGTGGACAGAAAATTTGTCTGAAAGACACATGACTTTTATTATACTGGACATGAAACAAACGTGCCCTTTGTTCCAGAGGTGGTCATTCTATCTTCAGAGCCTGTTTGCTGTGCAAACATCCTTAAAAAGATAGGGAAAAGGCAAGCAATGCCTTTGTTTGCAAGACATATAGAAATGCAAGTAAATCATAAGGAGGTTTGTCCTAAAATATCCTCTAAAATATTCAAATTGAAGTGAATAACTTCTAAATCAGTAGGTTAAAAAGGGGGCATAAAGAAATTGAGACTATGTATTCAATCTAATAGAAGAAAAGAAAGAAGGGGGGGAAAAGCATTACAGAAAAAACTGTGACCAATAGGAAACAAAAAATTTATAGAAAGAATTCCACATATATAAGTAATCACAAAAAAGTGTACCTGATTAAATTTACTTGTGAAAGAGATATCTCAAATGGGTGAAATAAAACATAGCTAAAGCTATCTTATTCCTTCCTTATGGTTTCTATTCCCTATTTTTATTTATTTAATGAACACATAGCACTTATTATTTCCCTGGCACAGTTCAGGCTGCTTTACAAATAAACTACTTTAATTCTCATGAAAACCAAAAGAGGTTGATTACAACCACTACTATATTACTCTAATATTATGATTCTAATATTAGAGTAATATATTACCCTAATACTACTATTACCCACTTGACTGCTGAGGAAAATGAGACATAAAGAGGATAAATAAATTTCCCAAGGCCACCTGTTACTAAGTGGTCAAGATAAGATTTGAACCCTGGTATTCTGACTAAGGGTCTGCCCTCTTATCACATCTGCTTCCTTTTTAGCTCTTTTAAGCATATTGTTTTCCCTGTCCTATCCTGTTTCTCTTTTCACCCTGCCCCAGCCATCCCTAGTTTTCCCAAAATCATCCTCTAGCTCAAAAAATGCAATTGCTAATGCCAGGAGAATATCTAAAAATCACAGAATTGTTAGAGTTATACCTGGGAGTATTAATCACAAAGAACCTAGAGTAGCTATGTTCATAACAGATAAAATAGACTTGAGTGAACTTTACCAAAGAAAATTTAGAATAATAGTGGATGCACTATGAAAGCTTACCTTACATAAAATTCTTCATGCCCGGGTGCTGTGGCTCATGCCTGTAATCCCAGCACTTTGGGAGGCTGAAGTGGGCAGATCACGAGGTCAGGAGATCGAGACCATCCCAGCCAATATGGTGAAACCCTGTCTCTACTAAAATACAAAAAATTAGCTAGGTGTGCACCTGTAGTCCCAGCTACGTGGGAGGCTGAGGGAGGGGAATTTCTTGAACCTGGGAGGTGGAAGTTGCAGCGAGTCGAGATCACACCACTGCACTCCAGCCCAGTGACAGAGCAAGACTCCATCTCAAAAAAAAAAATTATAATAAAAATAAAAATAAATTCTTCATTTATGGGGCACATTAGAAAAAGAAACCTCAAAATCAGAATCCCAAATGCCTCAAAAATAAGGGGGCTTGTCTTTTATAGGCATGCAGAGGCTTCCAAGAGACTAAAAGATTTAGAAATAGCCTCTCCAAAAGAGTCCTTATAAAAGGCAAATAAAAACTTTAATTGATCATGAAAGAAAAAGAAAATGTACGTTGACCGACTTACCTTCAACTGCTCAGTTCTGTACCCTTTATGCTTAGTTTTCTTTTCTCTGCAAAAGTAAAAAAAAAAAAAAAAAAGAAAAAAATTAACAACAACAACAAAACACTACACAAATGCCTTATAAATTTAGGCCTTCATATCAACCAGGCTTTCTTTAAACATCTTTATACCTTGGTCAAAACCTGAGCTTGGCCAGGCACTGTGGCTCATGTCTGTAATCTCAGCCCTTTGGGAGGCTGAGTGAGGAGGATTACTTGAGGCCAGGCATTCAAGACCAGCCTGGGCAACACAGTGAGACTTCATTTCTACAAAAAAACAAAATTAAAAAAAAAAATTGTCTGGGCATGGTAATGCACAACTTTAGTCCCAGCTACTCAGGAGGCTATAGTGGGAAGATAACTTGAGGCCAAGACTTCTAGTTTGCAATGAGCTGTTCATGCCACTACACTCTAGCCTGGGCAACAGAGGAAAACCCCATCTCTAACAAAACAAAACACCTGAGCTCAGAGAAATAGTTAAAGACTTCCCTGTCCTCCCTATCCCAAAGACAAAACCCATAAATTTATTGAGGAATTTAGAATTTTCATTGGAGCATATAATCCAAGATGCTCTGATCCTTATCAGTTTATTCATATAATATTGGGACCTGGAGAAGTCCATAAATAGATGGCTGAAACCAAATGGGAAGTTCATGGGAAAGATATCAAAGATCTAACCACTCAATTTTCCAGGGATGGACCAAAAACGGCTAGAAAAATAGTGACTGCCAGGCATAAAAAATGCAAGCCCGATTCATCAATCATCTCTTCCCTAAACTCAGTAATCGAGTTGAAAAACAATGGCTGATTTGGGAAGTTACCAATCTGACAGAATTAGTCCCCCAAATATGCTTCCCTAACATTATTCTGAGCTGGTTATTTTGAGACCCTTTGTAAGAGAAATTTTCATCTATAAAGGAGATCTCCATGTGTAAGGGTGACTTCACTCTGTAAAAGAAAGAGAAGGAGGAGTAAAACACTAGAGAATGAAGAAGGCATTGACTCAAAACTACACTGCAAACCTTGCCTTAAGGTAATTTTCTTAGCCATCTAGTCTTAACTCGACTTTTACCCACACCCTTTTTTATTTGGGTAAATATCCTTTTTTGGCATTTAGGCCTGGTGTCTAAACTCTGTGTCTTTGAGATGTAAATTTTCTATAATTTCTCCTCTAGAATCCTAGGCTTATCTCTTTAATATGCAAATTTTAGGGACCTGCCTCATCAGAAAAAAAGATATTTGAAAATTGGGCAAATGAATAATCTTAAAAGTCTTTTTCACAAATATTAGTAAAAATCTTTAGCCATCTGTATGAATAATCCTAACTCGTTTCATCAGCCAAGACCACAATTCAGATCCAGAAATATTCTTTTATAAACTAGTGTATTTTGTATTACTGTACCTGGCACATTGCTAAAACTTTAGAATGAAAGCTATAAGATCTGTTTCTGTCTGTATATTTATGTATGTCTATATGTATGTTATGTATGTGTGATACTTTTTCTACTTCAAATGAGTTTGCCAAAATTAAATTTGCAAAAGAGCCCTATTTACTTGGCTTATTTTACTTGATAAAGAAAAATAAGTGCTTATATAAATTATTTCCATAACTCTCAGAAATATAGAAACTAACCCAAATGTTTTTCAAGTGCACATGATCTCGGATAATCTTTGGCAAATAAAAACCAGTTTAAGTTTGTTGGTTTAATTAAAACAGATATGTCTTCAGAGTTGCCAATATTAAATATGATGCAGACATACAACTTTATTTCTACCTGGGTTTATGAGTCAAATAAATTTATGTTATCTCAACAAGGTGGTTAAGATGATAAAACTATGAGTTCAACCTAAGAAGAAATGTGAAAATGTGGAATACATTATTTCATGTGTATTAAGCACAGCAGCAAAACAAAACAAAAAGAACGATTTATTTAAATTTATTAAGGTTGCTTTCTTGATGATGGTCTATCATGCACACACTGTAAAAATAGTTAATAGGAAAATAACTTGAGACAGTGGCTTTCTTTGTCTAAATCTCATAAAATATTCATGGATTCAAATATAATTGTTAAGAACAAGTGAATTAAACAGATGTAAGAAACAAAATTTTATACATAAACCTTTCAAACATAATTATGTTTTATATATATCTATTTAAAAATAGCTTCTCCAATCTCCTTGTTAGCCTCCCCCATTGGAATTTTGCTAATTTAACTTAAATTATGGATAGTCATTGAATATATAGATTTTAAAATAAGATATCCAAATATTAACTACTGAACATAGGTTTAAACTGATCTACTTTTGCCTCTTTATTACAGAAGAACTAAAGGTATTTGAGTCTGTTAGAAAACTTGTTCTGTGCCATAGTGAAAAATTGTACTATGAGGAATCATATGCTTCTCGACATTATGAAATTATGCAGTCATAGATTTGCCAATTTACAGAATACTAATATGATAGACAGCTATTTTATAGTTTTTGCTAAAAATTAAAGGTACTAAATTTAAAACTTCTAATATAGGTTAATTAAAACAAGTAATAAGTGAAGCAACTTTGTATACAAAGAAAGGAAGACTTTTTTGGTAAAAGCTATAAAGTACGAGATTTATATTTGTTTGTTCATTTATTGTTTTAAGGGACAAATAGAGTAATTTTTGGCCTAAAGTAGAATGACTGGTTGTTCTACAATGAGAAAGAGAAAGAAATATAAGACAAAATCTAAATAAATATAAGTAAGTTGTAGAAGTTTTGTGGCAAGGGAATCTTGGAAAAGGAATTTTATGTGTGGTTAAGATGGCTAAGATTAGAATGGGTTTATTTTTATGTGTTCTTCATAATTGAGCTTTACTAGCAAAAGTACATTAATCCAAAACTAGAATTTAGTCTTCTCTGTTAAAATGACAAAGTTTTCTTAATATATAGGTCTGCTCTTGGTAAGAAAGTGTGAAATATTTTTCTTTACCTTTTGAGTAATTTTCTTAGAAAATGAAGATTCAGTGCCTTAAAACAATTTTCTGTGCTTCATGTTATCCTTTTCTGGTAATCAGAAAACTGAGATTTCTCACTATTAAAAGAGCTTATTTTTTTCAATTATGTGATTTAAAATCTTTTCATTTTCATTTTGGTATTGTTTCACAGCGACCTATGATCATAGTTAATTGAGTCTCTTAAACCATTTGATATTTTTGATAAACTTCCAAAAATAAAATTCAAAATTAAGTCTTTTTTGACCTTAAACTTACTTTGGAATTTTCCAGATGGGTCCCTGAAATATCTCAGGTGAATTTGTTTTCTCTTCTTTCAAAAAGGGAGCTATTAAACTAAGTAGACTTATTTGATATGTTAAATTTGCATGGGAAGCCTTGTTAAAGGAATGATGTTTGACCTTCTTGAAGTTATATTTATATGGATATATGTTACTAATATAAATGTTACAGAATTTGTCTAAAATTCCTAGAACTCTTACGTGTCCTAATATAATGTTATTAATCACAATTCTAGTTACTATGTTAGAAATGTGATATGTTACAGGAATAAAAATTTCTTGCTAATTTTATTACAATAAACACGTAGTCATCAGATCTTTAACTACGGCCACTTTAAGTCTTGTCACCCACAAGGCAGCTCTTTGCAAATGGCTATAATCCTTAAGTGTTTTGTCTTCAAGGGGATTCATGGAAAAGACTGATAAGTACAGGTTCTGATAACTTTATTAACATATCATCAAACAGGATAATAATTTCTACAACTCTAATGGAAAAACTGGATTCATAAAACTGGTAACCTAAGATGAAGCAGAATAAGAATTAATCACATAGGACTGAATAAACTGATTATTGCAATTTTTTTGGAGACATTGCTAAATCTTTAAAGTTTTGTTTTTCATACTTAAGGAAATATTTTCTCTTTTCTCTAAAGATACCTGTAAATTTCAGCAATTTGGTACCTTCGTAATTACCTCAAAATTAAAACAATACAATGTAATATAAAAATTTGTCTTCTCTTCTTCTAAAAACAGATCTATTAAACTAAGTAGACTTATTTGATACGTTAAATTTGCATGGAAAGCCTTGTTAAAGAAATGTTTGACTTCTTGAAGTTATATTTGTATGGATATATGTTACTAATATCACTTGAGATATTTCAGGGACCCATCTGGAAAATTCCAAAATAAGTTCAAGGTCAAAAAAGACTTAATTTTGAAATTTATTTTTGGAGGTTTATCAAAAATATCAAATAGTTTATAGACTCAATTAACAATGATCATAGATCACTGTGAAACAATACCAAAATGAAATATAAAGTGTACCTTTGTAAACCAAAATTAAAACAATTTCTTTTTCTCCCTACCTGATTACTCCAGAATTTGGAAACTATCAGTGAGTATTCGTGTTCTTAACCAAATATGGTTATTTGTACAAGTTTTATAAGAATCTGTTCTTGAAACAGGATACAATTGGAAACTTTGGTTATATTGCAATGACTTTGATTGATATCATATTTGAGAATGTACATAGAATTAGATATGACCAAACAGTTTTAGGGAACTAAGGTTGACTTTATGGAGCCAATAAAGCCCTCGCAGTGGGGAGCGGCAGGGGGTCCTAGACTTACAGGTTGAGAGGTTGTTTTCCTGGAAGGTCCAGGAAACTTATGAATATTTGGGGGAACTTGAGAAGAGAGAAATTCACCCAAATCTGTAGTTATTGCAATTGAAGTCTGATGGCAAGTCCTTGGCTTGGTTTCCTCACCTCAAGAGAATTGTAAATGTCTAATCTGGGATTTTTTGTTGTTGTTGTTAAAAGTTCCAGTAAAGCAGACCTAAAAGGAGCTCATATAATCAATCACTATTCTTGCTGCACTTTTGCAAGTAATCAGGCCAAGATCAATGAGACTAGAATCTTATTGTAATTATCTTTAGTGGAAATGGGGGTGACTATATAGAGAAAAGCTCTTTTTCAGTGGAAAACTATAGTCCATCCATTATTAGATTCTAGCCCTGTTCATTGTCTTTGGAGTTTTGTTATTTACAAACAACAATCAGATGGTGGATTGGACTGGATCCTGATTTTTTTTTCATTTCCTCCAATATCTGGCTAAAACTCTCCAAGCTAATGTTTGCAGTTTTCTGCCCCCCTTTTTACTTAGATTCACTAATAACAAAAGTTGACTTTCTTCTGAAGCCCCACAAGCTGAAACTGGATAATTTCATACAAAGTTCAGAGGCCAACTTTTATGCCTGCTGCTGTGTAGGCCACTCAGGGAGTTCACTGAGATAATTGAGACATTAACATTGCAAACCAGAAATATTGTCAGATTGCAACTGCCATACTCATTCCACCATCTAAATGTGCTCCAAGCTCAAATCTAGAAATCTTCTTGACTAACTGCCCTATCAACTCAAAGACTAAATTAATATTTTGTTCTAGCCATTAACGCTTGCTTTTTTTTTTTCTTTTCTTTCTTTGTTCATAGACATTCCCATCTCATTCATCATTTGATTTACTTGATTTTAGCCGATTTGGCTTTTAGAGACCTTGGCTAAGGAGTATGTTCTAGTCTCTTTGTATTATCCTCCTGATAGTCATCATTGTAATCTTCCTGGTGTGCTATGTTCCCTCAAGAGTCTTAAATGCATGCTTGCATCCATCAACAGTATGCCAGATGGTCTCACTGCTATTAGAATGACAAAACAAGAACCTGACATCCTAACTTACAAGTTCCACAATGACCCAAAGGCAAACCAGGCACGATGGTGACACAGAGCAGTAGTTACGCCAGAGTTTCAGTCAATCCCTCATAAATGAGAAGCCAACCCAAAGAGGGGATTATTAAAATAATTAACTTAGAGGCTATTAGACTGAGGCAGCTCTAGTGCCTTAAGCAAACTGAAGTTCCCACAGAAGCAATTTAAAACCTAATTCATTGTAAAGGGTCATATCCTAGGAAAACAAAACTTAAGCTTAGCCAATCAGAAATTGCCACCTAACCTTTAAATGGGGACTTTGAAGCTACTGCTCCACTTTAACCAATCAAAAATTTTCTTTTTTTTTCTCTTTTTTTTTTTTTTTGAGACAGTCTTGCTCTGTTGCCCAGGCTGGAGTGCAGTGGTGCGGTCTCAGCTCAATGCAACCTCCGCCTCTTGGGTTCATGCCATTCTCCTGCCTCAGCCTCCTGAGTAGCTGGGACTACAGGTGCCCGCCACCACACCCAGCTAATTTTCTGTATTTTTAGAGACAGGGTTTCACCGTGTTAGCCAGGATGGTCTCAATCTCATGACCTCATGATTCGCCCACCTCGGCCTCCCAAAGTGCTGGGATTACAGGCATGAGCCACCATGCCCGGCCCAAAATTTTCTTTGCTTTACTTCTTAGTATACATTATAAAAGTTTGCCCCTTACACCCCATCAGTGAAGCCCTGAACCTCTTGCAGTCTGAAACGGTCTGATTCATGAATTCTTATTGCTTGAATAAACTCTTTAAATTTTTAATGTGCCTAAGTTTATCTTTTAACAGAATATTTTATAATTTATGAAAATATATTTGGGCACATGCACAAATACAAGCAGTATATTTGTAAAGAAGGTAAATATTTAGACTGAAGTTTGCCAATAACTGCACTCAACATGAAAAGAGGGAGATTACCCTTTCATTTTCATTTTTAGTTCGATTTATTAAGAAGAGTTTTAACTGGGAGGGTAGTGCATGTCTGTAGCCCTAGTTACTTGGGAGGCTGAGATGGAAGGATGGCTTGAGGCAAGGAGGTTGAGGGTGCAGTGATCTACGATCGTGCCACTGCACTCCAGCCTGGGCAACAAAGCAAGACCTTCTCTCTTAAAAAAAAAAAATCTTTTGGAGTCATGCAGAGTGGAATATTGTTTAGAGCTCAGATAGTGATAATTGAGCCTAATATGCTATAATAGGGAAAATCTAAATGTAGATGTTAAATCAAGACTTAGCACAAATATTGTCATAAAGGTGACACTTTTTCCAATTCGTGACTGTCTCTAAAGTCTGCAAAGAAAGATATGTAATTGGCAATAGCATTTTGAGTGACTTCTAGTTAGTACGTTATCCCCTTAGAGATTACTCCTAGAGACCAAATGTCTTCTGGTTTAAAAAGTGTGTTGACTTAAATGTGAGAGCTTTGTTGAGCAACGTAAGAATTGTCATTGCTATTTGAGGGTTTCCTCAACGACTTTGCTTTAAATACTCCCTTTTCTTTGTCCGGGGAATAAAGAGCTAATCTGAAAAGCAAAAGCTTAGTCTTTGTTTACGTGGAGGTGACATGAAGTGATTTCTGTTTTCTTAGGTGCTACATTGATAATACCTACATCGCAACTCAGAAAGTACATGTTGTGCTATATCTGTTGATCTTGTCTACACATTCTACATTTCTGGAAAACACAATTATTGTTTTTGTTTGTTGGTATTTTTTTAAAATAATCTATTTACATACATTTATATGGAATGTAGAATGCATCTACAGAATGGAATTTGGAAGAAAACAACTGTTCTTTCCAGATGCTTTAGATTTTACTTTTCTTTAATATACTTAGATTGCATGATAAACTTTAGGTTGCAGATAAAAATACAAAATAAATTTGTTTGTTCTTAGGATCTAAATCTACTTGTCTTAACAATGTATCACATGCCAATAGTTTGCAACACAAGAAGATTATAAACTGATGGTTAGATGTTGATAATGGTAACACAAAACATTAAGGCAAGTGACATTTACATAAGTATCTTGATCTTAATACATGTAATTTACATATGAAAATTTAATCACCATAGAGATAAACAGCTGCAATGTTTAATTAAACTCTCCACACAAAATCAGCCTGCAAGAAGTAGTTTGTCATTGCTAATTCATCACAATTCTCTTAAGTATTCTTTAAAATAAAAATGCAAAATAAATGACTCTTATTGATAATTTAACTTCTGGTTACTTTGTATTTTAATTGTATCATCAAAGCCTGTTGAGAATACGATGAAGATTCTGGATTCATTTTCACTCTGTTTAGGAGGCAAAGAATAAATATATAGAAAACAAATGTATTTGTTTACAAACTTATAAGGGTCACTAGTACAATAACACTAAAGAATAAGAATTTTAATGTAAAAATAAGTCATGGGTAATGAAGGGATGTGAGAGTCTTTCTCAATGGAGCTTTTAAAGAATGAGGGCATTATACACAGAAATTCATGCCAACATTAGCAAGAGAAAAAAATTGCCAGTTTAGAATAGATAAAACTAAAAATCTGCATTGAATTTTAAGATAGCAAAAACATGAACAAACAGAAAAGAGAATGGTTAATACATAAATGCTGTAAGAAGTCATCTTTGAGAAATAGGACATAAAAGATGAAAGGTTTTGTTTCTATATGTCTTATTTGTATAAGAAAATTATTCATTCATTCATTTAAAAAGATAAGTACCTACTGTATGCCAAACATAATGGTATATTCTAACATAAAAGAGGGACCTAGTCAGACAATGTGGCTTTCACTATGAAACTTATATTTGTTGCAGCCTTTTCTTTATAGATATAGATTCAAAATGTAGAAATAGCAGACAATTTGATATATTCATGGCAAAGTAAAGGGCTTCTGGTATTCAGGACTATGCTTCCCATCTCTAATGGTTTGCGGGTAAGTTCAGACTGTTGGACAACATTATAAATAAAATTCACATCACTCATTGAAGTGAAGGTAAAATCAAATTGGAATTTGAAAGTGACATTGTTCATGAGCTGTTTCCTAGGATATGCTTTTAATGTTGAGAGCATCCAAGTTCTCTCCCAAAATGTTTTTCCAAATTAGTAAGTCTAAAAGACTTGTCTAGAAGAAATAAAAGCTATCATTTCCAAATATACCAATAATACACTATTAATTATATGAAAAATTTCAATAATTTTAGCTTCTCTTAAACTGAACATTTGCATCTGTAAATTAAAAGCACATCAGGTATTTTATAGTCTCTTATATATAAAGAAATTAAGCCAAGACTAAAAAAAATTGTAAGAATAAATCATGTCATAGAGTGAATCAGAGGCCAGAGCATCTCAATGACCCATTATCGGAGAAAATTATTATATGTATTTATATTTATTTCTATGTTTTATATAAAGCAATTCATCTTGGATTTGGGGTTGCTCAGTTTCCTCTTTTCAAAATGAATAGTTTGGCTTAGACAATCTAAAATCTTATGCACTAAGTCTCCAGCATTACATGATTTTATTTCACATATTTAAATATTCAGAGCTATTTTGGGAAAAAATAATATATTGAGACAAATATACAGTATACTGTTCCTCTAAATTAGCTTGGCAAATAAATATATTTTATCATGAAGGCTTAAAAAATAATGCTTAACTTAACACTTTACAGTTTTGTGTGTGTGTGTGTGTTTGTGTGTGGAGAGAGAGAGAAAAAAATCTATATCTTTGCTGTTTATCTAATTATCTACTTGTCTCTCTCATTTATTTATTTTGAATTCTTCTTACCCAAAGATACTAGAATCTGAAAATGATTGGTTAGCTAAACTATCAGGAAGCATAAAAAATGATACCTAATACCTTAAATATTTAATTTTAGTTCCAATTATGAACATTTATTCAGCATTCTTTTGATATAAGGTCTAAGTCTTTCCTTAAAGTATAAGCCTGCTGATTGGAATTTGAAATGGACTTTCTTACATAAATAAATGCCATATTAAATGTTCTATAGTTTCAAGCTTAAAGGAGGCACAAATTGAAATATACTTGTACTATGAGCAGAAAAACTCTCTCGATATTTGCCAAACTTTTACACTTGTTTCTTGCATGGAATTCGATACTTTTACACCAGATTTTATCAGTTTGCTTTGTACCAACTTATTACATTATCCATGGAAAAATAGGCACATCTGGCAGAAGCTGATTTGTGGATGACCACAACCAAAGGTAAACATATAATTCAAGTGTGCAAGCAAAAGTGTACAAGTGTTCTAGAGCTTCATCAGAGATAGGTCAGTTCAGTGGAAATTGTTACAATTTCTTTTATTTTATTTAATCTTCAAAACAATTCCAGAGAGATTACGTGATTCACATGAGACTATGAAATTATTTTGATCTTCATAAAAATATCAAGGTTATTAGGTGATTCCCATGAGGCTACAAAAAGTGGCAAAGTCTGAACTCAAACTCAAAGAACACTGTTACATCTATTATTTTATGATATACATCCATAATAAAATCAATAACTTGGATTTTCAAATGAGTTGAAGTGAAAATGAGTATAGAATAAATTTTTTTTTTTTTTTTGAGATGGAGTCTCGCTCTGTCGCCCAGGCTGGAGTGCAGTAGCACGATCTCGGCTCACTGCAAGCTCCGCCTCCCAGGTTCATGCCATTCTCCTGCCTCAGTCTCCTGAGTAGCTGGGACTACAGGCGCCCACCACCACGCCTGGATAATTTTTTGTATTTTTAGTAGAGACGCGGTTTCACTGTGTTAGCCAGGATGCTCTTGATCTCCTGACCTCGTGATCCACCCGCCTCAGCCTCCCAAAGTGCTGGGATTACAGGCATGAGCTACACACCTGGCCGAGTATAGAATAATTTTTTTAACTATTCTGCAACTATATTGAATGAAGAAATCACTGCCTAGTTATAGATGTTGCAAAATGTGGTACCTAATTTTAAAAAGATATCCCATCTATATATCTTTTTAGTAATTCTGTGATACTTTAGCAGCCTACTCTTTTCCTAGAATACTATAAAGAAATTGCCAAAAACTAAGATATAGGTTATTCTATTAGTATTAATATGTTAGTGGATTGTTACTAAACCAGCATTCTCTCACAACAGAAGATATAGCCTTGGGTTTAAATGTTTTCTTGCTGCATTTTTAGTTTTTTTAACCTTAAAAATTAAGTGCTTGACATGGTTTGGATCTGTGTCCCCACCCAAATCTTATGTCAAATTGTGATCCCTACTTGTCGGATGGCAGACCTGGTAGGAGGTGATTGAATCAAGGGGATGGTTTCTAATGTTTTAGCACCAACCCCCTAGTGATGTCTTAGATGTCATCCCCCTAGTGATAGAGTTCTCATGAGATCTGGTTGTTTTAAAGTGTGTAGCACATCACCCTTTGCTCTTTTTCTCTGTCCTGCCACCATGTGAAGATGTGCCTGTTCCCCCTTTGCCTTCCACCATGATTATGAGTTTCCTGAGACCTCCCCAGCCATGCTACCTGTACAGACTGTGGGACTGTGAGTCAATTAAACCTCTTCTCTTTGTAAATTACTCAGTCTCCGGTAGTTCTTTATAGCAGTGTAAGAACAAACTAATACAGCACTGATATCCTCATTTAAATTTTAATTTTTATAATTTTTCTCTCTTATGGTCTCAATTTCTTTTCTTTTTATGCTTCTTAGTTTTCCTTATTCTCATATGTTGATATTTTATTCTGAGAGCACATGATTCATTTCAGCTTTCACTTTTTTTTAGTTTCTATCACCTAACTGCTGTAAAGCATAAGGTCAAGTCTTTAGGGAATATATTTTAAATAAGAGGGGTTGGATTGGATTAAATGTAAAGGTGTGTCTTTCCTATCAGGTGACAGCCTCTCATAGTCTCACTCTTCTCTTCCTTCCCTCCATGGTGACTGGGGACAAGATTGCTGAGTTAAATGAAAGGAACAAGAGTCTCAAATCAGAAACAGTATCTGAAGAGTTTAGAAATGTAAAATAATTTGTAGACATCGGAAGTTGTACATTAAACATGTTAAAAACATGAAGTATCATTGCATATTTATTTGTGTATTTTGCCAGGACTATTGGGTCACAAATGGTCCAAGCAATGTTTTGACAAAAGAAACCCATTTTAAATGTAAGTTTTATATAAGCTATGAAATAAATAAAATTTAAATTACAAACTCTCCTCTTTCTTAGGTAAACATGCACTTCCCATTTCTTTTGGATTTGGTAGAGTTCATTAAAACATTCTATTATATATCTTAGATGGCTGCTTATTGGGAATGGACAAATTATTTGCCATTTTATTATATTACAAACTGTAGCAATTGAAGCAATAATGAATACTTTATTCTGTGTTTTTTCCCCCATTGAGATGAATATGATTCATGGAGAGAAATCCTCTGTAAGGAAAGAAACATAATTTAGCTTACCTTTTCTTTTCTGGATTAGTGAGCCAAGCATTACAGCTGCCCATGTTGTCAAAATGCCATGGGAGAATTTAGTAGAAGAGAAGCCAATAATGTAGTCAGTTTCTGACATTTAAATAAATGTTTTTGCTGTTCTGTCAAAATTAATCATTAACTTCAGCATTAGAAGCATGTATTTCAATAGTAGAAGGGAATTTTCTCACCATCATTTCATAGCAAAAGTAACCCTGCGGCGTTGTAAATATATATTTCAGACTTAGAGAAAAGATGGATCCCACAGGATATCTCTTCCCTCCATCCACTGATGATGTCAGTGAGTCTCTGATTAGCTGCTGACATTTGAAATTATGGTGGGTCAGCAAGGTTAATGAAAGCCTTCTTTATATAGCCATGTCCCCATTGCCTCTGTGCCTTCCTGGGCTTTTGGCTTGTTTGCTGACCTCAAAAAGCAAGGCAAAAATAAGAATACACATCAAGAGAAGTACAGTTTGAGCACTCATCTATTGATGATTTCTAATGCTGCTATTTAATAAGAAAGAAAAAGGTTAATGAATAGTGACAACTTATTTAGGAATGGTTGAGTACAAAGGGTCTAGTTAATAACCTTAGTGAACTTATTGAAGATAAACTCTGTTTAGATGAAAACATTTCAGTAGAATTGGCTAGACTACAATTTTTCTGCCTTTAAGTGACAGAGTTACATAAATTTCCTATTTTATAATATTAAGTCATCCTCTGTTGAGGCAAGCAAAAGGTATAAAACTGAATTAGGTATCCTAACTCATCGATCATAGTGTCTTAGAGCTAGAGAGGGCCCTTGAGAACCTGGTTTAGTGTTTTTCAAATTGTGTTCTGTGGCACTTCTAGGTTCCCTGGAGTGACCTTGCAAGCTACTTTAGTGGAGGGAAGGAGCATCTTGGGCCCTCATCCCCATTCACTTTTATCATGCCACCTATGTTTTCATGGAAGAAAGGCTTTGCTGAAAAAATAAACTTTGGAAACCACTGATCTACAACTAACACCCTCATTTTACAGTTGAGTAAATTGAGGTTTACAAAATAATATTAAATATCCTTTGACTTCTAATCTAGAGTTATTTTCACCAAAATCTTTTCAGTATATTTTTAATTGCAGAGAAAAGGGTGCCATAGCAAAAATTATGTTTTATATTCATCTTTCCAGTTGGCCTGAATCCTGACACAAGGTGGAGGATTCTGCCTTGTGGAGTATGGGGCTGAATCCTCCCAAGCTATTTTCTGATCATTTTATCTCTGCAAGTAGAGAGCTGGTTTGCAGTATCTGTACATTTACTTTCCTCTACATATCAGTTGAGGGCATGAACATTGATTCTGGAACTGTAAAACCTCTAAGGTCTCCGGAAAAGATCATCCAGTTCTAGTCTAGATATATTCACGTCATCAACAACAGATATTAGCAACATTTCTACCTCCCATGGCGGGACAGGTGAAGGCAGAATTAAACTCCAACACAGGTGCTCAAAATGCTAGGGAACTGCAGGATGAACCACTAAAATAGCAATATTTATTTTCATCTAAAATAAGAAAGAAATTATGCATTTCTGTATGGCTTGACCCTGGACAGTGTGTCAGAAATCTGTATTTAGAGCTGGGGTGCAGGAATAGGAAGAAATCTTGATGACGGCTCCTTTCATTTGGGATTTGCTGTCACCTTATTGCAGCCAATGGCAGTTTTCACATGCCAGGTGTAGTGGATTTGGGATTACATGAGTTGTTGTTGTTGTTGTTGTTTTTAGACAGGCGGCTCTCTCTCTGTCGCCCAGGCTGAAGTACAGTGGCGCGATCACGGCTCACTGCAGCTGTGACCTCCCAGGCTCAGGTGATCCTCCTGCCTCAGCCTCCCAAGTGGCAGGGAATACAGATGTGCACCACCACCCTAGCTAATTTTTGTCTTTTTTGTAGAGACGAGGTTTCACCATGTTGCCCAAGCTGGTCTCAAACTCCTGGGCTCAAGCGATCCACCCCTCTTGCACCCCCCTGCAAAGTGTTGGGATTAAAAGCATGAGCCATTGTGCCCAGATGGGATTATGTTTTTGATCAAATCTTTATGTTACTATGTGAAGATATTGAGAGTGATCATGGAAATCTTTATTTCATGTAGACACTGTTTATTATTTTGTTACCAAATGTGTAAAAGTGTTCTCTAAGTTAATAATTTTTATCCAGAAAAAGTGTTCCCTATTTGCTGCAATTTTCTAGGATGATAAATGGCTTTTTGTACTATGATATATAGCAGATATTTTTAAACACATAAACACTCACACACATGTGCACAAACCCACACCCACTCTCTTACACTTCACTGTGTCTTCCAGTTAAGATACATGGCTGAGAAAGTGACAACTTTTCAAAAAAACTGATCACATGAAGAGTTATTAGAAGGTGTTGGGAAAAATGCTCTGTCACCTATAAAATCTGTTACATGTTCGTCCATGTGTAACTAGAGATAAGAAATGACACCTATTTTATAGCATTGCTATGAAGACTAAATGGAGTTACAGTAGAAAACTTAGGAGACTGCTTGACTTGTAGGAAGTTTGTAATTACTGTTTGTTAAGATGACAATTATTATTAAAAACTTGGAAATTCATAACATTTTAAAATCTGCCAAGTGAAGAATTTTAATGAGCATTGAACTCATTTGTTATAATATAAAAATGCTACAATTTCCAATTAGTTTGTAAAAAAAAAATGAGTGACATCAGGGAGTGTGGAAATTTACTAGATAAATTTAAACAAATAGCCTTTGTGGAAATTGTGGATAATATTGAAAAATGGTTATAATTCATTAGAAGGTAAAAATACTGATGCACTTCTCTTACATCTATCTACATATTCTTACAAAGTATGTTTTTAAGCTGCGACATACATTAAGACCAATGGTTGAAATAAACTGAATCAAGAATTTCTATGTAATTTAAGTGTTAAAAATATTTTTAAAAATAATATAGTGAATTTATTCACATTACTGTCACTAAAATAAGATTAAGTTTTTTTTTTGTTTTTTTTTTTTTTTTTTTGAGACAGAGTCTCACTCACTCCGTCACCCAGGCTGGAGTGCAATGGCACAATTTTGGCTCACTGCAAACTCTGCCTTCCAGATTCAAGCAATTTGTCTGCCTCAGCCTCCCAAATAGCTGGGATTAAAGGTGTGTACCACCATGCCTGGCTAATTTTTGTATATTTAGGGTTTCACCATTGTTGACCAGGCTGGTCTTGAACTCCTGACCTCAAGTGATCTCCCTGCCTTGGCCTCCCAAAGTGCTGATAGTGACAGGAGGCAGAGATATTCTAGGCAGAAAAGAGTGGGTCACTGGCAAAGCCCCACCCTCCAGCCAAAAAGCCTGAGACCACAGCCCAAAGTGAGAACTTATATTTCTCTTTTCCTTCTGGAATGTTGCCTTTTCCAAAACCACACGTGGCCTGCCCCATTCCCCCATCCTGTGCCCATAAAAACCCCAGACTCAGCCGGCTGAAAAGGGAGAAGCAGCTGGATGTCAGAGACTATGGTTGGAGGTCGGAGAAGCGGCTTGCGGGCATAACTTTGGAGAAGAATCCAGCTGGAGACAGACAGACTGCAGGGGAAGTTTATCTTCCCACCCTGTCCCCTTTATAGCTCCCCTTCCTTCTGAGAGCCACTTTCATGGGCAATGCACTCTCCTGCATTTATCATCCTTCTATTCTTTTGTGCAACCTCATTTCTCCTGACTGCTGGACAAGAGCTCGGGAGCCACAAGTGCAGATACAAAAGGCTATCACAGTGACCCTTTGCCCTCGCTGGTGGAAGGCAGCTGCCTCCTGTGAAAAGGAACAGGGCCCACTGAGCTGTTAACACTTAAGCTGTTGGTGGCCCATGGAGCTAAAAGAGCACTGTTACACTCTCTTTGGGGCTTCAGGGGTTGTGGGTACACTCCCTAGATGCTGCCACAGAGCGTGCATGGAGTTCTTTCATGCCGGTACCCAAAAGTGCTCACCCTGGCTCCTGCACCTGCTTACCTGCACGCTCCCTTCTGCAAAGGGTGGAGCACAGTGGGTCCTAGTGAGTGGAGTTTGCTTCTGCCAGTGCTGAAGCAGCCAACTGGTTCCAGCATTTGTGCACTCCAGTTCCTGCCTCATTTGCTCGCATGCTCTCTCTCATGAAGAGTTGAAAGCTGCAGGCTGGGTAAGCAAGGCATCCCTGTTGCAAGTCCCACAAAGGGGTCAGGGAAATATCCTGCTTTCCTGGGATTATGTGAGCCACCACATCTGGAAAGGTTAATATTATTTTTTAAGAAGGACACAAAGATGTTGTATAGCACTAACAGAAACTTAAAAATCATTTAAAACATTGTTACTGTGTCACCATCTCATTAAAAAATATCTGGCAGGGTGTGGTGGCTCATGCCTGTAATCCCAGCACTTTGGGAGGCCGAGGCAGGCGGATCACTTGAGGTCAGGAGTTCGAGACCAGCCTGGCCAACATGGTTAAACCCCATCTTTACTAAAAAAAAAAAAATACAAAAATTAGCCAGGCATGGTGGCTGGCGCCTGTAATCCCAGCTACTCAGGAGACTGAGGCAGGAGAATCATTTGAACCCGGGAGGCGGAGGTTGCAGTGAGCCGAGATTGTGCCATTGCACTCTAGCCTGGGGGACAAGAGTGAGACTTCATCTCAGAAAAAACAAAACAAAACAAAACTGTGTTTTATATATATTTTATAAAGTACAAATCATTATTAGGGTCATAATTTATAAATAGGTTATTAATTTATAAATCAGCAGACATTCACAAGTAGCGATGTCCATTTCAAAAAGTTTAAAGAAATCAGATGTGAGCCTTTTAAGGTGTGATAAAAATAGAAGTGATAACTAGGAGGAAATGTGATGCTGGTTCTAGGAAATGAGAAAGTGAAGAAACAAGGGCCTTCATCCTGAGTTTCAGAAAGATTGATGTATAGGCTGAGAGAACACAGTCAGAATGTTCTCACTGGGCTTTGCTGGCCTCTGAAGTAGAAATGTCCAGGACAAAGCCAAGGCCACTGCCTGTAGAGGGTGCAGTGGAGAAGCCTACTGATACACATGGGACATCTATTTATTAAGAAGAACTAAGCAGTTCTCCCATACATTTTCCAAATCCCAAACTCTCTGGTTTGTCTATATTGACAATGTACCTATTCTCATGTCTTATTTACTATAAAGATGGATTAACATTGTTAGATCCAGATTACAGGGGTCTTTTATCTTGATAATTGATAGTTATTTTAATGTTGTATTGGTTTAAAATTGTGTAATATCTTTATAAGAAGAAGATGTTCTCATGGCTATGTTTTCTCTCCATCTTTAGAATATGGGATGTCATATCTCATAGGGGCTCCATTTGATGACGGGTTGACTGCATGCATGCCTGGAAGCTCTTTGATAGAAGTAAAAGAAAAATTAGTAAAGGACAAATCAACAAGCCTACTAGAAATAAAATATACAAAATATTTCAGAGACAATATGAGGTAGTAAAAACTATACTGGAGTAGGCATCTGGAGTCAACTTTCTACTTAATTGTATGACATTCCTAAAAGCCCTGAGCTACTTTATTTCTGTTTCTTAAGATGGTTTTACAACTTAAAACACTTGATGAAATACCCTGTAAATCTTCTATCTCTAAAATTTTTTGATAAAAAAGATGGAATTGCACTTCTTGCCTAATCATTTACAATTGTTAGATTTTTCAAGAATTTTAAAAATGTATATTGTCCACTCTGATCTTCCTCCCAATTCAATGTGATTAAAGTTTGAAGGAAAAGGTGGAAAAACGGGAGATTGCTGCTAGACTAAATACTGAGGCTCATAATCAATATCACCACCACTCCCTCAATCAGTTAATTGTCCTATAGGATACCACCACTCCTTCAATCAGTTAACTGTCCTATAGGATACCACCACTCCCTCAATCAGTTAACTGTCCTATAGGATACCACCACTCCCTCAATCAGTTAACTGTCCTATAGGATACACCCAGGATTTGCCAATTTTCATCAGTGCTGTTTTCAGTCAGGATAGGAAAATGTGTCTACCTTTTTATGGGGAGAAAAAGAATTAAGACACTGTAGATGATGTGCTCCATTCTTGCTAGAGAATTATCAACCTTAAATAAACAACTTCTCAGAAAATTGATCAGTTCTATATAATTATTTTGTATAAAACTAACCCTGCACCATATGAAAGTAGTATAATTCTTGGAAAGAGGATAGTGAGTCTGATAACACTGGGGCAGAGTTTATTTAAGATAAAAACCATTCTCAACTTGATTTTTCATTCAAAATATGTAGAAATTTTAACAATTATGAAATGAACTTTGAGATGTTTTTCTTTGGATTCCTACGGGGAATAGATTTTGTGTGTGTGTGTTTCCATATTTTTCTGTTTTATAAAACAGTGGCTTCGAAAATACTTAAGATTTTGTATCCCACATAGAATATCCGAATTATAAGCAAAGTCCTCCCTTTACTGCAGTTACAAGTGAACGATTTGTAGAATTCAGCTTCTTAGATTTTTTTCTGCTTCCCTTTAATGTACATTTCCTTGTTCCTTGGAAAATAAAGCCAGCAGATTGATTAATTGGGAATTACACCTTTTTCATATAAAGGGAAAATATTGTAAAGAAGACCTAAAAAAATGCTTTTTTTTTTTTTAAAAAAAAAAAAAGCTCAACATGTTAGCAAACATGAAAGAAACCACTTACGTGAATGAGAAGCGGAGTTCTGTGAGAGCTACAGCTGAGTCCTCTGCCCAGCACAAACTGCTGGATAGTTAATTGTGACAGATGATAACTTTGAAAAAAAGAGAGTCACAACAGAATAAAATACATGTGTTATTTTTTTTTCTTCTGCATCTGGGGCTTGTATAACAATATCTTTGCCAGAAATAGCTAAGTTGATATGATATTTTTACGTTCTTAGGAAATTTGTATGTGATATAATTTAACTCAATCAAATATGGAAAATACGTTTCATCTTACAATCTAACTCTAGATGTTGCTGCATGAAGAGTTTTTTAAAAATGATTCTAATACACTATAGCAGCTTGTTGGGAAAGACCAATACAATCAATTAACAATATTTGCTTTGGTCATTTTTAGTCAAATGATGACATTCATTTTACATCCTACTATGAGACTATTTATTAACTAGAACCATTTATAACATCTAATTTTTTAAAACTCATTTACAATGTCCATATATAATTGTGTGTTTCTGTGTATGTATGTGTTTTGGTAGTGGTGCTTGCGGATTTTGTTTTGGTTTGGTTTGGTTTTGGTTGAAAAAGGTTAAGGTAGTTCAGGAAGAATTAAGACATAGGGAATTAGCTATTCATTATATATAGAACTTATAATATTTTTGTGTCAGAGTCTTTCTGACTTATTCCACCCAGATTTTATTGTTCATATTTGAATTATTATATTCAGACATGAAATGCCATTTTGAAATGATTCTTAAGGAATTCTCCTAGATTTTAGTTATTTATCAAATACTATCTGTGATGATTTGAGAGAAGCCAAATAGTGCTAAGGTAGAAAGAATATTCAGACTGTAGAAATATTTAGGAACAGACTATACTGCAGCGAAATAAGTTTGATGTGAGGCTGGCTGTCCATAAGGAAGTATGAGGAGAAGGTAGAAAGGATAATGGAGGTTCTCACTGTACAGGACCATAATATGATGATCCAAATTAGAGAGTGTCTTGGTGGGGAAAGCTCTGTTTCCCTTGAACCTAATTTTGAATAAGATGGAATTTAATTACAATTTATGTAGTATTGGACATCTTGTGTAGTTAGTGTTATATTGTTCAAACTATTGGCGAGGGAGGAAGAAGAGCATGACTACCTATCCCTATAAATAAGTTCCATCAAACACCAATTCTGTGAAATAACCTCAGTTTTATCATCAGTAAAATGGAGATATTCATAGGGTGGTTTAGAGGATTGAATTGGTTAATACAAATAAGGCATGTAGAAGGTCAAAAAGTGAATCTGTTTTTAGTATTATCGTATATACAGTTGGGATTTGTCCCAGTAAAAGAGAATTTAATTCCTGAGGCTGCTGACTCAGGGAGAAAGAAAAAGACCATGAAGTAATTATAAAATATCATGAGGAACTCGAAGAAGACAGTGTGGAATGATGTTTGCTGAAGCTCAGTTAGAGAAAGTGCAATGGAAATTTGGTTGTCAATATTTTAATCTGCTTGTGGTGTGCTCTATGACCTTTGAGATGTGGCGGAAACAAAGAACTGGGTAGACTGGTAAGTAGAGAGTCAGGAAAGACTAACTGCTTGTGTGTTTCTTTCCCATCAAGCCACTGTAGAATATCGGGCCCTCAGAAACTCTCATGCAGTAATATTTGGAGATAGAATGTAAGCTGAATGTCCCTCACAGCTTTGGTTTAAGTTCCATTATACACAAACTTCCTAAGAAAGGAAGAATAATATTTGGAATTCTTGAGACTTGCAGTAGCCTGAACATGCTATGAGTCTTCAGGGAACAGCACATAGAGTTTTTTATTTTTATTTTTTAATGCCCCCAGTTTGCCAGCACTGTTATTTTTGTTATGATGATGTGGGCATCTGCACCCTAATGGTTAAGATTCTCTTCTCACCAGATGTGGTCTTTTGGAAAAGAGTTCAAGCTACTTGGCAGGTCAGTGGAGGGGAAGTGAGCTTTTTCACTGCAAGTGCTCTCTTGATTTTGTGAATAAATGGATGACTTTACTTTCCAAGATTGTCAGTCTCTCACAAGAACTTATATTTAAATCATAATAATGATGCCATTTAAACTTCAGTTCATTCTGCCAGTGTTTGATTAGCAAGCTGGCTGAGCATAGAGATAGAGAGGATGGCAGATCTTCATTTCATCTAGGGTATTATTATAGCTTACACTGGCTCTCACATTACCATTATTATTATTGTTAATTGTTATTTGTGGGGCTGATAGAATTTCTACCATTATTCTAAGTGGGGAAGATGACACAGTCCCTTTCTGAAGTCTTCATGATCAAAGTTAAATAGATATTATCTCACTTCAGAAAGAAATGAGGGAGTTTCAATTCTGAGATTTTTGTGTAGAAAGTTATAATTTAGATACATTTACCTGTGGAGAATTAAACCCAAAGGCATTAATACTGTACATTTTTGCATGCATAAGCTTGCATTTGTGCTTGAATGTATATGTGTATTTTTGCACCTGGGCATATCTCACGCTCATATTTGTGCTGTTATACTTTTAATAGTAGGAGCTCCAAATAAAACTCTTCTGCAACATGCACCACCAAATGCAGGCAAACATCACTTACACACATTTTCTTGTCATAAATGTGATTACTATCTGCCTTTAGTGCTCGCTGTGCATAAGATTTTAGTTTTTGTTTTTAACCATGGTAGGTGGAACAGCTTAAGAGTTAAGGCTTTGGGGATTCATTGAATGAAGAAGAATCACAAATTTATCTCTTCATCTTCCACTCTGAACAGTTACATGAACATATTATGGGCTGGTTAAATCAGAGGCTAGTAATCCTCCCCTTTACTAATTTTGTAAAAACAAGCTTCACAGAAAATTGAAGGGACATTTTGCTATATGTTTTTCCAACATGGTTGTATTTTTTAAAGATACTTTTTAATTTCAGGTTTTACTTTAAAGAAAAATTGATCAGAAAATACAGAGTTCCCAAGTATCTCTTCATGCACCAAACTCCCACTCCCAGCAGTTTCCCCTTTATTAACATCTTACATTAGTGTGGCTCATTTGTCATAATTGGTCAACAATATTGATACATTATTAATTACTAAAGGCCATAGTGTTCATTAGAGCTCACTGCCTGTGTTGCACATTCTATACGTTTTAACAAAGAGATTATGACACATATCCAACACTGAAATATCACACAGAATAATTTCAGTGCTCTGGAAATCCCCTAGACTCTACCTGTTCATTCCTCCCTCCCCCTGAAACTCTTAGCAGCCACTGATTTTTTTTAATGCCTCCAATTTTTGCTTTTTCCAGAATTACATAGTACTGGAATTATGTAGTAGCCTTTTAAGATTGGCTTCTTTCACCTAGTAATATGTATTTAAGGGTCTTCTATGGCTTTTTTTGTGGCTTGATAGCTTACTTCTTTTTCTTGCTAATTAATTTCAATTTTTTTGGTTGTTCCACAGTTTGTTTATCCATTCACCTTTTGAAGGTTACCTTGGTTGCTTCCCCGTTTTGGCAATTATGAATAAAACTGCATGTGCAGGCGTTTGTGTGGACATAAGTTTTCAATTCCTTTGGGTAAATACCAAGAAGCACAATTGCTGGATCATATGGTAAGAGTATGTTTAGTTTTGTAAGAAACTGCCAAACTGCCTTCCAAAGTGGCTGTACCATTTTGCATTCCCACCAGCAATGAATGAATGTTCCTGTTGCTTCACGTCCTCACTATCATTTGATTTCGTCAGGATTCCAGATTTTGGTTATTTTAATAGGTTTTCAATGGTATCTCATTGTTGTTTTAACTGGCTTTTTCTAATGACATGCAATGTTGAGCATCTTTTCATATGTTTATTTGCCAGTAGTATATCTTCTTTGATGAAGTATCTGTTCAGATATTTTGCCCATTTTCAAATTGAGTTGTTTATTCTCTTATTGTTGAGTTTTAAGTATTCTTTGTATATTTTTGGATACCAGTCCTTTATTGGATAGATGTTTTGCAAAGATTTTTCTTTCAGTTTATGGCTTGCCTTTTCTTTCTTGTAATAGTGTCCTTCACATAGTAAAATATTTTTATTTTAATGAAGTACAATTTATCAATTTTTTCTTTCACAGTTTGTGCTTTTGGTATTATATCTAAAAAGTCTTCACCAAATCCAAGGTCTCCTAGATTTTCTCCTCTGTTATTCTATAGAAGATTTATAGTTTTGCATTTTACCTTTAGGTCCGTGATTAACTTTTTATTCCACATAATTTTTGTACATAGATATTAATATTGTATTTCAGTCCCTCATTCTTAAAGACATCTAAAGCTGTCACAAGGGATGTCTACTTTGCCTAAGACAATTTAGAGAATACAGAATAGAATTCTAATTCCAAATGGGTAACTTAAGAGCAAATTGACTTTCTTAGCCTCAGTTTTATCCTATGTGAAATAGGGATAATATCATGTGTCCACCTTCCTCACTTGTATTTTCGCAAAGATCAAATCACATGCTGTTTATGGGAGCATCTTAAAAATCCTAAAGAACAAGCCGCAAAATTAAGAGGGTTCCTTAGTGGAATTCCTAGACTCCCTTTCTCAGCTAAACACAGAAATACTAAAATTGAATTCAGAGCATGTAACTGACAACAAGGAACCCAAAATAAGAAGTAGTGTGCTAAAGCAGCCTAAGTCACATCTGAAATATGTTGATAACTAAACTTAATACCACAAAGGTCTTAAGTCTATGGCTATTACTGAAGATGAAGATAAATTGGTTGTAAGTAATTATGACTTCATCATCTTCTTTAGGCTACGGTCATATCTACTTGTTATTGAATGACCAGATTATACAGATATAATAACTGGAATAAAAATGAATGTAACTGATTAAACTTACAAAATCAACTGACTTTCTTATACTAGATCAGGTGCCTCCTTAACCTATAAGAGAGGTAGAAAGTTCCAACTTTCCTTTTGAAATATAAAAAGGTTCTACTGTATTTACACAACAGGTCCATATATTTAATGTGGTCTTAGTGATTGCATTGGAATTCAAATGCATTAACAAAATTGAAAATTCTTGTTGCCAATCAGTAGTTGGAAAAAAGGAATTTTCAACCTTCTAAAAGGTGAAACAATGTGATTAAAAAACTCAAGTATAGACAAAATCACTGAGACTGATATGAGCTATGAAATATGCTAGAGATGGCATTGTACACATCGAAAGATAATCCTTGGCTTTTATACTCAGTGAATTTTCAGGCATAACTAAAATACATAAATTACTCCTTGTGAAAGTAATGCCAAAAGTACTTTCTCTTCCTTTTCTTTTTTTTTCTTCTTCTCTTCCTCTTTATTCTTACTTTTCCTTTCCCCTTTTCCTCTTTCTTATCCAATGGTAATTCATTCTCTGTCTCTCCTTATCCCCACACATAACAACAATATAAAACTGGAATCGAATAATTTTATCCAGTAAGTTAAAATATAATCTGGTTCAAATAATCTATAAATATAAATTCATGAATACGCCACATGACCCAATGTTCCATCTTGTTTTAAATATATGTTTTATTTATTTATTAATTATGTGGGGGTTATGGGGCAAGAAAAAGGATATAATTACAGTCTTGTCCACATTTGTTAGAGTAGTGCATGCGATATAAAAAAAAACATAGTCTTGCCTTTGAATGCATCTAAGACCTTCTTGAATTGGATTACATTTTTGGTTTATCTGACATATTTTCAAGGTGTTCTAAAGAGTTATTTGAATAATGTTGCTGTTGGGAATTTAGCTTAACATTGACAATTGGGCCAATGATAATACAAAAGTGTGCAGGATTGCAAAATGCATCTATCACATTGAAGAAAACTGTGTATCTCAGAATATCAATGCACTACTTAGGCTGCTGAAGGACCACATAACTCTCACGCTGCTGGTGTGGATGTGGAGTGTTAGTGTCAGAGTTGAATAAGGCAGTTGTTAAGTTTTGGAGGCCATGACTGACTCATATCTACGTGTTCTCCTAAATTGAAGTTGTCTTGAGCCTGTTACCTCATCTTTGTTCTGTTAGGTTGGTGTAAAAGTAATTGTGGTTTTGCCATTACTTTTAATAGCAAAACCTGCCGTTACATTTGCATCAACCTAATAGAACAAGTTAGGTTTGTGCAAAATGCAGGCACACTTATCAAATAATTGTGCCTTCATTCACAAGCACAGCTCACCTATATTACTACTGTGTGTGCCTGTAGTATGCACAGAGGAGAGGCAGCACAGGATAGAGAGTAATGAAAGAGCCACAGCTGTCCTTTTTTTTCAGTGTAATTTAGGCAAAGTCAAATAAGTTTCTGAGGAAGAGTTGTTTTCATTCTGCAAAAGTCCTATGCACAATCATGTTTTAACAAGATTCCCAATTTGCAATAGGAAAAGCTGGCTGACTTTCCTACATAAGGCTATTTACTGCACTTGCCCTTTTGGTAACATTACTATGTGTTTGCATTGAAGCCTATTATTAAATGAATAAATAGCAGGAAAATGCAATATTAGGTAAAAGAAAATGTTGGGCTTTCAAATAGCAAACAAATGTGTTGAAAAGTCTTGTTCGTTAAATGTGGTTCTGTGGGCCTCTGAAAGATTATAAAAGATGTCAGAGAAAACTTGTAAATAATAAATAAGAACTTTTATTATGTGACTGCATGGGCCTCACCAAAGAGAAACAATTTGTGGAAATATGGAACAAGTTTTCTCTATCAGGTATAAAATTACTCCCAACATTTTATGTATTTCCATATACAAGAGAAGATGTTACTGGGGGTTCAGCACAGAAGACTTTCCGGAAAAGAATTTCCAATGTTTCTATTGCTCTCTTGTCTCTCAATGAGTATAAGGCTTTCAGTCCTCAAGCCCTTCCTAATAAGCCACATCCACAGTAATCCACAAACTGTAAACTTTTCTATAAAATTAGCAGTGGACTGCTGGGTGATTTAGCAAATGACAAAAGGAAGGATGCTAAAGATTTTCCTCGGAGTCTTTTTGGCTCTTTGCCATTCTCTGGATGGTGGCTGATACAAAATCAGGGCCCAATTTTATGCCGATTTTGTGCCCCAGTTAGCAGTGCTAATTGGGGCACACAAGTAAATTGCACTCTGCCCTGTGGAAATTTTCAGTTAGTCAACTAAATCAGAAAATCATTGAGAGTACTAATCCATCACTCAGTCACTACCTAATTAGGTGCAAAATCTATGCTCCCTCCAGGAAGGACAAAGTTGAGACCTGGGATCTCAATGATCAGTTGTTTGAAATTGGATCTTTTATCTTTTGTTACAAACTCATTTAAAAATATATGTGTCTGCTTTTGAGGAGTGGGGCCACTAGGATATTTTAGTAAAAATTAACAGTCCAAGTATTATTAAAGTAGACAGGAGTAAAGGTCATTTGGTTTCCCTCACATTTGAAAGACATAGATTTTCTGAGGGAAAAAATATTTTTACACACACAGAGCATAAACGCACTGACAAATTTAACAGCAAATGTTCCATATTTCAAAGGGTCAAGTTATAATTTGGGTTCAACCTCATTGTCTTGTACGGCAACCGTGTCTAATGAGAGGGCAGGAATTTTTGTCTATTTTAGTCACTGATGCATCCCAAGTGTGCAATCAATATTTTCGAATGAATGAGTGAATGGACAGATGATGCTTAGGCGAGAATTAATCTAAAAATATTGTATTTACATGCTATTTTAAGTTATAAAATAATATCTGTGATGTGTCTGGTACCATGTCCACAGTACTGAAGAATATTATATATTTGGTAAAATGTTTCAGTAACTCTGAGAACAACATGGCCTTCAAAATATCTTTACTTTTCTAGAATACAAGAAGGTGATTTGAAAAATTTTGCTCTAAGTTTCCCCCAGATTTTTGTTTTAGAGAAGATATAAATTAGGTAAAAGAGAAATACTGTTCTAAAATTAGAATTGTAGCTTAGAATCACTGTCTTTTTTTAAAAAAAAGTTAATTTTCTCCCTTGATAGAATGCATGGATTTCTTTTTCTTTTTCTTTCTCTTTATTTATTTATTTATTTTTGAGAAAGGGTCTTATTCTGTCACCCAGGCTGGAGTGCAGTGGTGCAATCATGGCTCATTGCAGCCTCTGCCTTCCAGGCTCAGGCAATCCTCCCACCTCAGCCTCCAGAGTAACTGGGAACACAGGCATGTGCAACCATGACCAGCTATTTTTTTAAAAAATTATTTATAGGAATAGGGTCTCCTTATGTTGCTTAGGCTGGTCTCAAACTCATGGGCTCGAGTGATCCTCCTGCCTCAGCCTCCCAAAGTCCTGGGATTACAGGCGTGAGCCACTGCGCCCAGCCATAGATGTTTTTATTGTAACATGCAAATCACTTTTAGCTCCAGAAAAGCTAGAATCTTAAGGAAACTAATTTTGGCAAAAATTATTGCTAAAATAAACCCACTTTTTAAAAATTTTTATATTTTTTAAACTGATGTATTTACTTGTAGATTTTAGTAAAAGATAACAGACAGTTTTAGAGAAAATTTTAAATTCTGAACATGAAGAGCTAATTAAAATGTTGCCTGAAGTAATGCCATTTTAATAAGTTGAATCAGAAAGCTCTCCTACTGGTATTATTTTAGTTCTCTTCCTACCTCTCTGAACTTCATATATTTTTGCTGGCTCTTTTTACCTTCTCTAGTTTTTTTGTTTTGTTTTGTTTTACCTGGATCCTTCTATTGTCTTTCCCTTAAAGGAATCACACACTGTAATCCATGATCTCCCTTCTGCATTCCAGATCTGAAATTCCAAATTCCTAAAGAACATTTCCAAATAAAAGTCCGAACAGCATCTCTAGATCAAGAAATATTACTCTATCCCTATTCATTTTTCCTTCAAACCTTGCTTTTACTTCAGGCATTACAATATCTGTTAATTTTTCATTACTTCCTGCAGTTCATCCTTGGCTTAAACCCTTTTGCCCCTTTTTCTTTACCTCACACTTTCAGGAAGAGTTTTCAATCCCGTTAATTTCTTTTTGTTTTCCACAGATCGTGCATCCATCATTTTTATCCATAAAGCTTTCCCTTGTTCTCAGTTATTAACTTCTTAGGCCAGGCTTAGACAATTGATTTTAACAAATTTCACTGCGTCTGATGGCATACCTTTCTGCAATAACTTTACACCAAGTTAATTTTCCAGATTCTATTGGAAAAATATATCTGAGATCATGTCACACTCTTGTTGAGTTACTAACCATTGCCTATAGATACATTTTCAAAATTCCTTTTCTAGTTTCTCATATTCCACATTCTGGCTATACCCTATATTTCCTGTCTTATGACTCACACATTTTCTTCAAGCAAGCAAATAAAACAAAGCCTCAATATGATGTAATGGACATTCCCTGAAACAATGAGCTTTGAAACCTTCATAGCTTTGTTCACTCCATCTTACTGCCTCCTGTCTATCAAAATCTTATTCTTTCTTTAGGATTTATGAAAACATCACCTTTTCCCAATTCCTCCTTCACTAGATGTTTTGGGAATCGAGGGATGGGGTGGTGTGAGGAGAGGAACTCTTCAGGCCTCACATTATTCCAATAGCTCTTAGTAGAAAACACTTTAGAGTGTCAAGACATAGAGATCATTAACAAGGGCTTAACAAATTCCTAATTTTAGCTCAAGTTAACCTAAAGTTATAATCAGATATTGCCCATTCTATGATTTCACCCTTCTGATAGTTATTTCTCTCTGAGCAGTTTTAAAAGTCTCAGCAAAACTGGTTGGTTCCTATTCTCAATATGCCTTTCACTCAGCAACCTGTTTCCAGTTTGATATCCAAGATGACTGATAAGCACAGCATCTGCTTGCAACTTTTCTTATCTCACTTGGGGCCCGGAGTAAAATTTTCTGTGAGTTACTAATAGGAAGATTACCAAATAGCAAAACTCTCATGAAGGTAAATAAACTATAGAACATTTTTTCACTTATCTGTTAGCCATTCGTATGTCTTCTTTTGAGAAATGTCTCTTCAGCTCCTTTGCCCATTTCTTAATTGAATTATTTGTTTTCTTTCTATAGAGTTGCTTGAGTCCCTTATGTCGTTCGCATATTAATCTCTAATCCCTTATCAGATATAGTCAAAGAGGTGTCTGCACACCCATGTTAATTGTAACACTATTCACAACAGCCAAGTTATGGAATCAACCTAAGTGCCCATCAGTGGATGAATGGATTAAAAAATTGTGGTATATATACACAATAGAATACTAGTCAGCCTTAAAAAGCCATGTTGTCATTTGTGACAACACGGATGAAACTGAACATCAGGCTAAACCAAATAAGCCAAACACAGCAAGATAAACGCCACATTGTCTCACTTATACGTGGAATCTAAAACGATTGAACTCATAGAACCAGAGAGTAAAGTGGTGTTTAACAGAGGCGGGGGGTAGGGGTGGAAGAAATGGGGAGATAATCATGAAAGACTGCAAAGCCTCAGTTAGGAGAAATAAGTTTGATTTTTTCTGAGGTCTGTTGCACAGTAGGATGAATACAGGCACAAACTGCCATTATGGTTTTTTAATACAATGTGGAAGGATTAGATTCAGCTAACTAACCTATGCATCACTTCAAACATTTGACATTTTTTGCTGTGAGAGCATTTCAGATTTACTTTCTTAGTGATATTGAGATGTATAGTACTCAATTATTAGCTATACTGTATAACTATAATTTGTCAGTGTATAATTTTAAAAACTTTAGAACATACTGTGTTTTGTTCTATCTTCCATTTGTGTTAGACTAATTATTATAGGATTACAACAGTCCAGGTCTTGCTGTATAGCATTCTTTTAGCAAAAGTATAAGGAGTCTAAATGTTCACAAGTGAAGGTAATGCTAACATAGAAAATGGCTGAGAGTCCTTGGGTGGGCTGAAGCAAGATTGTACAAGGGTTTTCTGCCACATTTGCTTTATGCAAGATACTCTGCTCCCTCACAATTAGGTCACACTCACATGGGATTTGTCATATGCTGCCTTATATCACAGGTATTTGTATATATAGCTTTTTCCAAAGTTGTATTATGAAGTGGTGGAGAACAGAGACCAGATCTTATATATCAAAGCATTTAGAATGGTGATTGAACATGGGAGCTGTTTAATAAATACTTGATGAAAGAATAAATGAAGAAATTGTCCTATGAAATTAAAACACCCTAGTGTCTTTGCTTTCCCCACTCATGGCAGTTCTGTTACAGCCAGATGAGACCTGGACTTGGAGTTATAATTTGGGTTTGAATCTCATCCCTGCTCCTTTCCAGCCTTGAGAGCTTTGGTAAGTTTAGGAATCTCTCAGAACTTAATTTATCCATTCATGTAACATAGATTTCATTTCCTTTATCTGTAAAACAGTAATGGAAATAATTTTACCTATATCATAAGTGGATCAATAAGGTTCTATAGATGCCCATGTAACAACTTCCCTGGCTTTGTGAACATTGTAAAGCCAAGTTCTCTTACCCAAGGATCAATGGTATTTTCATTAATGCCTTTTACCTTATACCCAAACATCTCAGTTTTAGGAACTCAAACCTCATCGCCAACAAATCTACAATGAGATTTGTTCTGCTTCATCTCTGTAGTTACATTACCTAAATTGGAATACCGACTATCAATTACCAGCTTGACGACTTTGGACAAGTTTTAAAATCCTTCAACACCTCATTTTTTTTCCCATTTATACATAAGAAAAATAATACCTACAAAATAGAATTACTGTACATGTTGAAAGTGTTAATTTGTTTAAGCTCTTAAAAAGGTGCCTAGCATATGATGAATATCCAGTAAATATTAACTCCTACTGTATATATAATAATTTGTTTAATATACATTCTCCTGCTGGACTACATCATAAGGGGGAGTAAACACATCTTTGTGTGTGTGTGTATGTGTCTTCTATATGTTCAGTACCTAAAACACAGAGACACTCAATAGATATTAATTTGATGAATGGACATATTGTGGGTGGAGAACTGTGTGGTCCTAGATTCGATGGTGACAAGAAGAGTAGTGAATGCAATAGTGATGAACATTTTTTGCTTATATATTAAATTTTGGAGTAAAAAATGTTTAAATGATTGATATTGTCTATCTGGTTATTGTTACCTATTACAAAGATTACAACTCTGCCATCAACAGCATTAATAGCATATAGTTATTGAATACCGTATGTGTGTAGGGCTTTCTGCTTGTGTGCTGGGAATACACAGTTCTGTCACCTCACATTTAATGTCAAAAGGATTTAAATCTAATTGGGGAAATAGACTAAAGAGAGAAAAAAAGAGCCAACAATGTATGTTCCTCATATGCATGATGAGTCCTACAGATCTCAAGTTTATGTAAGCACAATGAAAAGGTCACTAAATGAGTGTGATTTTTAAGAAAAGGTATCTTAGACTATACAGGGGAGAGAAAGGAGCTTTCCAATGAGAATGACGTGACCAAATGCATGACAAGAAAATGAATTGATTGTATGTGGAAGAGTATGTGGTCTCACTTGTGCAGAATGAAATATGTTTAAGGTAGCATTTTCTTAGAATGTGGTGTTCAAACCAGGTTTTCTTTTTTTTCTCTCTCTCTTTTTTACTTTTTTTTTTTTCACCGCAACCTCTGCCTTCTGGGTTCAAGTGATTCTCCTGCCTCAGCCTCCCGAGTAGCTGGGATTACAGGCATTCACCAACACGCCTGGCTAATTTTGTATTTTTAGTAGAGACAGGGTTTCTCTATGTTGATCAGGCTGGTCTCGAATTCCTGATCTCAGGTGATCTGCCCGCCTCGGCCTCCCAAAGTGCTGGGATTACAGGCATGAGCCACCGTGCCTGACCTTCAAACCAGGTTTTAAGTGTAGAGAATTAAATTTGATTCTAAATAGAAGAATAATGTTCAAATGATGGAAACTTTAAATAATATTGGAAAAGTGAATTTTTTAGGTCAGAGCATGGTTCTATACAAATTGAATTTGAAACAATAAGCTAGATGGACAAATATTTGTGCCCCTAAGGCAGAGAGAAAAAAAATGTTGTTGAGTGTTCAAAACCAGTAACTCTATATTTGTATATTGCTTGGATAGAGATGATAGCTGGTTACATAAGCAAGAAAAGTCAAGGGTCATAGAAACTGGGCTTATTTACATTTAAAGAGCAGTGGAGGAAACTGAGGAAGGCAAAAAGGAGGTTCTAAAAAGCATATTTTCCTATTTTCTTTTATAGAAACTGGGGAAAAAAGGAGTTTTTAAAATTCAGCAATTTTCAAAATATCATATACATTTTTAAAAGTCAGGAATAATTAGATTTTAAGGAAATTATTAGATTTAGTATGGAGGAGTTGATTGATAGCACGAGAAAAATGATTTCATTAGAATGGTGTATAGATACTTAAGTAAATTATGGTAGAAATTGGATTAGGTCTCTGACTATATTAGACTGGATTCAATTCTTTGCGTTGAAAATGAAGAAACTGTTTATGTTGAGCCAAGTTTGAATATATAGGTTTTTGTAAGTATGCGCCAAGGGTTATATGTAATGATGAGTAGTGTTGATTACTCATAGACTGTGGTTCCCTGGTTTCCATGTAATCTCAATATCAGGTACCTTTGAAAGAAAGGTTGTAAAGTGATTTTTCTATAGTGAATGTAAAATCAGTTACTATTTATAACATATCTTTTAAATCATTAACAAGGTTTTAACAATTGTGTGTGTTAAAATCTTATTTTTTTTGAAACAAGATAAAGGAATTCTATATTTTTAACCTTTCATTATATTATTTTCATTAGCTATATCTATTTCTGTTGTATTGCTGAATCATCTGTGGTCAAAATTATGTGTTCAAAAGGGAACACTGTCAATTTACACTTCTGAAGGTGACTTTGGTGTTTTCCCATTTTTAGAACAATTTTTAAGAAAAAAAATATGTATGTTGTTGTTTCCTCATTCTTAAGAAAAGATGCCAAATGAAAATTTTTTTAAAAAATTGTAGCATATAACTAGGTGTCTTCTTCAGTGTAGGCGCCTTGACCCTGCCCTCACAGGAAAATTCTGGAAAGTTTAACATGTTTAATGGTCAGAATCCCATTCCCTGAATCTTTGTTTTTCCTTAGTTGTCACTTGCTCTCACAAAAGAAGCCCACTAGATGGTGGTAAAAGCACAAGCTACCTACTCTGATTTTATTAAAAAAAAAAAAAAAAAAAGTCTTCAAAAGGGAATGCTTACAAGGTTTCAGAGGTTGTATTTTGCCCATTTTTTATTAGATAGAGAAGAAGCAAGAAAAATAAAGTAAAATAGTATTTTCCATGCAACTTAATTGTAGTTATGAAGTGGAATACCTTTTGGCCCTAAATTATTTTCCAGTGAACTGCTTTCAAAATTAAGTTGTTTTGTCAAAATAAATATCAAGTAAAATGATTATGAATCATTGTGGCAAGTTTTAATGCAGATCAGAAAGTAAATTAATCCAAATCTGTCTGACTCATCATGCCTTTTTCTTCAGATACAAATGAAGAGTAAACAATGTTTTGGCAATTTTTAGGTTAATCATGTAGAACTGATTACTCTAGAAGAATGCTATTAACATTTAGTCAATTTATACCCTACAATAAGACAAATTAAAATTAATGTTGCTGTTTTTAAGATATCAAATGGGTCATGATTTTAAGAAAAATGAGAACTACTATAGAAAATGATAATGTTGTCTCTGGGCCCAGTGAATCTAGTGACTTCTAAAAAACCCACTTAAATCTCTCTAAGAAAACAAGACAAATAATCAAGTAAATATAACTCCAAATGAGGGAGAGTGTCTATCTTTAGTTTAAGCAGGTTGTCTTTTAAAGTGTAATGAGGAGTAATAATCCATTGTCAACCATTCTCTGTGGAATAGCAACAATTACATCTTGCAAATAGCTTAATAACAAAAGAAAGATCTTTTTAGATAGAATGAAGTATCCTAATGAAGCTCTATTGCATAATTTTGCAATGTTTATAATAATTTCTTCCCCTTAGTATACATTTAATTAGTTTATTTAATACACTTTCTTGATGATACAAGTACGTAAATATATCTTTTAAATAATTCACTTTGTTTATAAAGTAAAAGATGTAAATAAAATATGTAACTATTAACTTTTGATCAGGTCAAAAGTCCTGACAAACTACACATTATGACAAATTATTGGACAGGAAACTTTTTATTTTGCTTATTTAATATCTTCATAATTGTTCACCTGCCATCTTTCCACATATAAGAATATCGAGTGCTTACAAGCTCCCACTGGACCCCTACCTTTAAAGTGCATTTAATAATAATAGTGAGCATCATCTAAGGGTCTTAAGGTGACAGCCATTGACCTTTCTACAGTCAATAATGTCACAGATCTTGGCTGAAAAGTCATTTTAAAAATATACTTCTTTTCATACTGGCATACATGTGACATCAATTTCAGCATTATCCATATCTGGCCATGATCAGTGGTGAATTCATCTATCTCTGGTGGCATGACTGTTGCCACACGGCTTGATCTACTGAGGCAATTTTAAAGCCCTTTGGCTTTCTATGTTTTTTTTCTTGAATATTGCAGAAAGAAAACTAGGAAACCTCTTTCTGATTTGAAGGATGGTTAAAGTGCTTCCAGTAAAGGCCCTGTTGAAAGGCTTACTAACCCTGGACATATTTTCTCTGAAAGCTGACTAATTCTGCTCAAGCTCCACTAGTTCTGAATAGGTTAGAACACCTCAGTCAAATCTAGAAATTAGGCCATTCTGGTTTCTCCTAAAGGAGTACAACCCCTCTCTCTTGGTCAAGGGGACCCCAGAAAAAAACTTAAGAATTGAATTCCCAGCCATGATGGGAAGGGAAGTCCAACATACCTCATTATATCCCTTCCCTTTTGGAGTTTAGGCACAACTGACGAGCATTAATGTTAAACTAGAGATCATAAGACTAACAAAACAAACTCTTTGTGACAATAAGGTACCAAATTATAAACAAGACCTAAAGCTGTGCAAGGCAAGGATTAAGTCACATCTGCAGGCCATCAATGTTACTACATAGCATCCTTAACTTAAAACATTTCTTTCTGCTAACTCCAAATTTTAGACAGAGCTTTACTTCTTTAACCAGTTGCAAATTAAAGAATCTCTGAATTCACCCATAGCCTTTAAGCCCCTACCTCCACTTCAAGATAGCCTATCTTTTTGAGCAAAACCAATGTATACCTTCCGTGTACTGATTTAAGTCTTTGCCTATAATTCTTGCTTCCCTAAAATGTATAAAACCAAACTAATCTGACTGCCACAGGTCAGAACCTCTTGAGATTCTGTATCCCTGAGCTACAGTCACTCATATTGGCTCACAATAGACATCTTTAAAATACTTAACAGTTTTGTTTTCCCTTTAAGATTGCTCTGACTCAACATATGGATATGCAGCAATGAGATGTCATTGATCACTTATTCAAACGCCATCCCACCCCTGACTTTTTAAAAAATGGCTTTATTGCAATTTTAAAACACACACTCTACCCTTTAAAAGTGTGCAATTCAATGTTGTTTACCATATTCAGAACATTTTCATCACCTCAAAAAGAAATTCCATACCTATTAGCAGTAACTTCCTGTTCACATTTCTCCCTTACCCTCCAGACTTGGGCAACCTCTAATCTACTTTCTGTCTGTATAAAGTTACCTATTCTAGATGTTTTGTAAACATAGAATCATACAATATGTGGTTCTTTGTGATCAGCTTCTTTCACTTAATGTTTTCAAGGCATATTGCAATATGTATCAGTACTTCATACCTTGCTATTGCCAAATAATATTCCATTTTATGGCTAGATCATGTTTTATTCATCCATTCAGAAGTTGATAGACATTTGGATTGTTTATACTTCTGGCTATTATGAAAAATACTGCGATGAACATTTGTGCACCAGTGTTTGTGTCAAAATAAGATTTTATGTTTTCATTTCTTGGTTATATACTGAAGGGTGGAATTGCTGGATCATATGCTAACTCCATGTTCAATGTTTTCAGAAAAATTATTTTTCTAAGCAGCTGCAACACTTTACATTTTTACCAGCAACGTATGAGAGTTCTAATTTCTCCACATACTAACCAACACCTGTTATTATCTGTCTTTTTTATTGTAGCCATCCTAGTGGGTACAGAGTGGTATATCATTGTGATTTTCATTTGCATTTCCCTAATGGCTAATTATATTCAGCACATTTTCATGTATTTATTGTCCATTTGTTTGTCTTTGGAGAAATGTCTATTCAAATCATTTGCCTATTTTTCATTTGCGTTTTCTTTTTTTATTGTTCTTTTAAAGTGCTTTATGTATTCCTGAAGCAAGTCTATTATGAAATACAGCATTTGCAGATATTTTCTTTCATTCTGTGGATCTTTTTACTTTGAAATGATGTCCTTTTAAGCACAAAAGTTTTTAATTTTGATGAAGTTTAATTAGTCTGTATTTGTTTTTGTTCTATTGGTTCCTTATTTAAGAAGAAATTTCTTGATGTTAGGTCATGAAAATTTATTCCTGTGCATTCTTCTTACAGTTATACACTTTCAGCTCTTAAATTAAGGTCTATGATTTATTTGTGTACAGTTTTGTGTCTACCCCTTGCTTTTATTCTAACTTCCTTTCTTTAGAAGGTAAAGGGTTGTCCTTGACTAAAGGACGATATGTTTTGATTAATTGGTCAGTGGAAATAAGAATTTTAAACAGGTAAAATCTGTATTCCTTTCTTCTCTTTTTAGGCAGTGACTTTATAATTGTCTAACATCATTCATTTTTTAAAGAATCTGTAGATTGATACAACCAGCAGAAATCCCTTTTAATATTGGTTAGAGAGATCTGGGATATGGATATAATACAATTTTATTGTTTCTTATTTTTAAGGACACTAAATTTGGGTGGGCATAACTGAAGTCAGCTCAAGACTTTTCCAGGGCTAACAAAGAAGTGTAAGTGACAAGATGCCAGGGTTCCATAGAAAGATAATATAATCATCTGATAAATATGCATAAGGATAAGTAAATTGAAGTTATAGGAAAAGCTGAGCCTGAAGACTTGTTCCTCTCAAATCTCTTTGTAAACTCCTATTTATAATGGAATATTGTTTATTATAATAATTGGTAGATGGGCTGAAATGCAAAATAATTTTGAAATATGGTGAGAGGCATAACTTCTTCCAATGTACTGTTTTGAATAGGATTTGAAATGCAGTACTGCTAACTCCTATGATACTGGCAGGCATCATTAGGTCACAAGTGATGTCCAAGATTCTGAAAACAGTCCCTTGTCTTATTCAGGCTGCTATAAGAAAATACTATTAGCTGGGTGGCTTATAAACAACAAAATTTGTTGCTTACAGTTCTAGAGGTTAGAATGTCTAAGATCAAGACACCAGAAGATTTAGTATCTGGTGAGAGCCTGCTTTCTGTTTCATGGATGGCCTTCTTCTTGCTGCATCTTCACAGGCTGGAAGGTGGTAAGGGAGCTCTCTGCAGTCTCTTTTATAAGGGCACTAATCCCATTTATGTGGGATCCACCCTTATGACTGAACTACCTCCTGAAGATTCTACCTGTCAATATCTCACATTGTTGATTAGGTTTTCAATTTATGGATTGTGAGTTAGGTTATTATGTTGTCAACATATGACACAAATATTAGTTTATAGCATTCCAATCATTTCCAAATTATACTAGAAACTCACACGGACTTAACAATAGGCAAAGATCCTGCCATGATCATACATAGCTTATTCATTCCCAGATGCCACTAAAACTTGCTTGCTACTTATTTTATTACCAAAGGACTCTAACAGCCACCATAAAAATCAAGAAAATTGCCTTTTCTCAAAAATAAATTTAAGTGTTAAATATTTTTCTGATTAGAGTATGTCAATGCCTTTATCACATTTTATAAATTATAGCATCTACACATTTGAAGTCATTGAGTAAAGAAGCCATACCTTATTATACATTTATGTGTCAAGGTGGGAAAAAGCAAATTTCATAATCTCATAAGGGTAAGTAACAGGCTTTTTAGGGAAATATAATTCAAGGCTCAGCAAAAGGGAGGTAAGAGGGTCCTGTTGCCTCTTAATCCAGAAGAAAGACAAACTGGGACTATGGCATTGGTGGATACACAGTGGAATAAGAGTCAGGGGAAGAAATCCTATCCTCTGCTCTTCAACATTCGTGATACAAGAGTGAGAAAAACTTTGTACTTTAGTTCCCCCCTTATCTATGGGGGTTACATTTCAAGACCCCCAGTGGATGCCTGAAACCACAGATAGTACCAAACCCTATATACACTATTATTTTCTTATACAGTAGTAGATAGGTGGTATAAATGGCATGAATACACGGGACAAAGTGATGATTCTTGTCTGGGGCAGAACAAAGAGGGACAGTGCAATATCTCATCACACTGCTCAGAACAGCATGCCATTTAAAAAGTAAAATTTATATGTTGCGGGAAGTCAGGGACCCCAAACAGAGGGACCAGCTGGAGCCATGGCAGAAGAACGTGGATTGTGAAGATTTCATGGACATTTATTAATTCCCCAAATTAATACTTCTATAATTTCTTATGCCTGTCTTTACTGCAGTCTCTGAACATAAATTGTGAAGATTTCATGGAAACTTATCACTTCCCCAATCAATACCCTTGTGATTTCCTATGCCTGTCTTTACTTTAATCTCGTAATCCTATCAGCTGAGGAGGATGTATGTCACCTCAGGACCCTGTGATAATTGCGTTAACTGCACAAATTGTAGAGCATGTGTGTTTGAACAATATGAAATCTGGGCACCTTGAAAAAAGAACAGGATAACAGCAATTGTTCAGGGAATAAGAGAGATAACCTTAAACCTGACCGCCAGTGAGCCAGGCAGAACAGAGCCTATTTCTCTTCTTTCAAAAGCAAATGGGAGAAATATTGCTGAATTCTTTTTCTCAGCAAGGAACATCCCTGAGAAAGAGAATGCACGCCTAAGGGTGGGTCTTTGAACTGGCCCCCTTGGGTGTGGCTGTCTTCTATGGTCGAAACTGTAGGGATGAAATAAGTCCCAGTCTCCCATAGAGCTCCCAGGCTTATTAGGAAGAGGAAATTCCTGCCTAATAAATTTTGGTCAGACCGGTTGATCTCAAAACCCTGTCTCCTGATAAGATGTTATCAATGACAATGGTGCCTGAAACTTCATTAGCAATTTTAATTTCGCCCCGGCCCTGTGGTCCTGTGATCTTGCCCTGCCTCCCTATTTGTACACTCCCTTCCCTTTTGAAAGTCCCTAATAAAAACTTGCTGGTTTTGTGGCTTGTGGGGCATCACGGAACCCACTGACATGTGATGTCTCCCTTGGACGCCCAGCTTTAAAATTTCTCTCTTTTGTACTCTGTCCCTTTATTTCTCAAACTGGCTGATGCGTAGGGAAAATAGAAAAGAACCTACATGACTATTGGGGCAGGTTCCCTGACACTTATATATTTCCAGACCTTTCCATTTAATATTTCTGGTTGATTATGGGTAAACTGCAACAACCGAAACCATGAATAAGGGGGGAACTACTGTAATGTGTAAAAGAGAGTACTTAGGCAGCAGAGTGAGAATTCTAATTCTTTGTGAGAATTCCAGCTGTAAAGGAAATTTTCTAAGGCTGCAGGTGGCTAGCACCTGGTAATTCTGAGATAAGTTTGAGGCTTTTAGGGAAAGGAGGTCATTGCTTCAATCAACCTGAGCTATTGGGATTTTTACTAGACAACTCAACTTGTATTTTTGTATACTTTGTATTGTGCCCCAATCTAAAACTCAGTGCCTTCAAAAATAGTTTATTAGTTAATACTTGATGAATAAAATATGCAGTATCAACATATATAAAATAAAACAGAACCATTTTAGTTTCTGTCTGGGACTATGGCATTGCTGGATACACAGTAGAATGACTCGGGCGAAGAAATCCACCCAAATATAAAACTTAGAACTCTCATTTTTTGTCACTTTTTTTAATTTTTTCTGGTTATGGGGGAGAGGGTCTCACTCTGTTGCCCAGGCTGGAGTGCAGTAGGGCAATCACAGCTCACTGCAGCCTTGACCTCCCAGGCTTAATTGATCCTCCCACCTCAGCTCCAGAGTAGCTGGGGCTACAGGCACACACCACCAGGCCTGGATAATTTTTGTATTTTTGGTAGAGATGGGTTTTCACCATGTTGTTCAGGCTGGTCTCAAACTCCTGAGCTCAAGCTATTTGCACAACTCAGCCTCCCAAAGTGTTGGGACTACAGGTGTGAGCCACCATGTCTGGCCATGTTTTTACATAACAATTAATTTGCTGTACTATACTTCATAATAACATCATTTAGCTCTTATTGTCCCCATTTCCTGAGGTTCAGTGATTAAATTGTCCAATTTTATATGGATTAATTAGAAGCTCTGTAATTTTAACCCAGATTTATCTGATTCCAAAGCCCATACTCTCATTTTGATTTATCAAGCATTAATTTCATAAAACTCTATGAAACTGTACTCAGTTGTACCTCTTTTGATGCATTTAAATTTTTTTGAACAGGTGGATTCTTTATTTTTGTTCTACCAAATCTCCACTGTGTCACATGAATATAGCTTTTCTCATACGCTGTTACCAAACTCAGGGTTACAGAATTGGTAGAGTGGCAAGAAGAGCTGCCAAATGAGAAGAAATGATGAGATTTTTTATTTCAATCCATATAGAGCAAGTTTGGAATCTGAATATAGATAGATTTGAGGAGTGAAGTACAAGATACTGTGTGTTACATCTTTTAATTTTTGAAAAATGTTTTCAGGAAACTATAAGCAGGAGTATAGGGAGAAGTTGATGTGAAATTCACAGCCATGGAAGGGAGGGAGTTGTTTCAGTAACTTCACAGTGACCTGTAAACTGTGAAAGATAAAAGGGATGTACAGTCTGATAGTTATTGGACTCTTTGTTTAGCCAAGAATCTCTTGGTTCACACGATATACCGCTTAGATACATAACTGAGTAATGCATAAAAAGAACTGCTCCTGGTTTTGTTCCCTTATTGTTTGGTTGAGAAGTGTAATCAACATCCCATTTTCATGATTTCTGCTCGCTCAGATGTCTTAAATCAATGATTTTGTATATCTCCATTTAATGCTTAAGATTTGTAGTAATGTTTTTAAATTAAATTTTATGACCCTTGAAATCGAAGGCTACATTTTGACTATGGCTTTTTCAGTGTCCAAGAAACACATCATGTATGTAATAACTACCCATAGTATTGGTCAAAAGCTACTGAATGGCTATCTGCTAAAAGGAGAAAAGTGTACAATAACCCGCATGTCTTATTTCTGGATCTGACTTCAATATCTGCCCTTAATAGGTAGTTGGCTTATTTATTATTGTATCCACAGTACCTGCTTTGGTACCTGAAAGCAGAACACACAGAAAAAATGTGTGTTCTGCAAATGTGTGTTCTGTGCACATTCTGCACAGAAAAAATGGATGAAAGGACCTCTCAGTTTTCAACTACAGATTGGCTTCAATTAAATTTTGAAGCAGATTTTTATGGCATTTGGTAAAATTCAGCAACATCCATGTAAAGTGCTTGACCCTGAGTCTGGTAACCAGTAAGCTCTTCCTGAAGCCAGACCAAAACGAAATTCTGGCTTTGCTGCCTACTAGAAGGCTGACTTCTCTGTGCTTCAATTGCTGCACGTGTATACTAGAGAAAATAACAGTACTTATTTCATAGTGTTCTTATGATAATGTAATAAGCTAAAAAATAATAAAGCATTTAGTACAGTGTTTGACTCACAATATGCTCTCAATTTTATTTTTATTAGCTTCATAAAGACAGATTTTATTAATGTCTAGAGAGGTTAGAACTTCCCTTCAGGCAGATAATATGTAAATTAATCTTTTTTAAACAAAGGTGTTTGAGTTTCTCCAGAGAATAGAGGTACAATTGAAATGTAGAATTTTCTAAGAAACAGAAAAAGAAATGTAAGTCATAGGGAAATAAATCAACTAAGACTAAAGAATATTTTACCAGCAAAGAAGAATTCATGTGAGAATATGCAGGCTTTTCTTTTTCCTCGATACTGGATGATGCAGTGTGCAAAATAAACTTATGTGACCTCTGAGGCCTGGGCCTGATCTTCTGCAATGGCAAGAAGAGTGAAGAGTTGTGGTCATTCATGCACTGATCATAAAAGCCAGCCCTTGCTGAGCACTGACCACATGGCAGGACTTACTTAGACCATGAATCTAAGTGCTTTACATTTTTAACTTATTGAATCATCACAACAAACCTACAAAGTTAGGTACATTAATAGGATTATTTTACGAATGAGGAAACTGAGAAAAAGATAAAGGTTTTGTGTCCAAGTCACATAGTAGTGAGGATCAGAACCCAAGAGACCTGACCGCAGAGTATATTTTCTAAACAAAACACATTTTGCAAAATAATTTTTTTAAATATTTTATTCTTTTAGAGTTGTTTTAGGCTCATAGAAAAATTGAGAGGAAAGTACAGAGATTTTCCATATATCCTCCCAACCTATGTATGGCCTCCTTCATTATCAATATCCCCACCAGAAGGGTACATTTGTTGGAATTTAGGAACCTACATTAATACCTCATGGTCACCCAAAGTCCATAGTTTATATTAGGTTCACTCTTGGTTTTGTATATTTTATGAGTTTGGACAAATAAATAGTAACACATATCCATCATTACAGTATCATGCAAGAGTATTTCCATGGCCCTAAAAATCCTCTGTGCTCTGCCTTCTCACCCCTTTTCCCACTCCCAGCCCATGAAAACCACTGATCTTTTTATTATTTCGTAATTTTGCTTTCTGCAGAATGTCATATAGTTGGATTCAGGCAGTATGTATGATTGACTTCTTTAACTTAGCAAAGTGCATTTAAGTTTCCTCCATGTCTTTTGTGGCTTAATAACCCATTTTCTTTTTAGTACTGAATAATTTTCCATTGTCTGGATGTATCACAGTTTATTTATCCATTCATCTTCTAAAGGACATCTTGGTTGTTTCCAAGTTTTGGCAATTATGAGTAAACATGAATAAACATTCATGTGAAAGTTTTTGTGTGGAAATAAGTTTTCAGCATCTTTGGGTAAATACATGGAGCTCGATTGGTGAATCATATGGTACGAATATGTTGAGTTCTGTAAGAAACTGCCAAACTGTTATCTAAAATGACTGTACAATTTTGCATTCCCACCAGCAATGAATGAGAGTTTCTGTTGCTTCACATTCTTGTCAGCATTTGGTGTTGTCAGTATTCCAGATTTTGACCATTCTAATAGGTGAGAAGTGGTATCACATTTTAATACATTTTAATCTTACATTTTTTGATTCTTCAGAGTAGAGTAGGTAATTTTTAACTTCTGGATAAGGAACAGTCTCTACCATGTTTGGAAACTCATAAAGTTTTTGATATGGCCAAGTATCTTTTCCATTTCAGGACCTCTTTGAGGCTATCTATGCCTCCAGTGGACTGACTTGCTTCTTGTTACTGACAGAATGCTTTAACTTCACGTCTGAAATATGTGTATTTCCTAATCTTGCTCACATATCTGAGCCTCCAAGGACTTATGTGTAGCTTTTTATTTTTAAATTTTCCTTGACCATTATACTTTCTATAGGCTATCCAAATGCTCAGTAATTATCAATATCTACCTGTCTACCTATCATCTATTTGTATGTCTATTGTCTCTCCATCCATCCACCCCTCCATTCGTAAGTTGTAGAATAAATGTCACCTCATCCTTTTCCTAGACTCTGTACAACATAGTCATTTATGGATCCAGTAGTATGCACTGAGAAGATATGACTCCTGGTATAGTTATCTATGTCTATTTTGGGCTAATACGTTTTAGCCTCTAGCTGCTAAATGACATAGGAGACTTAAAAAAGTAAGATAACTTACATTTCTTATAAAGAAAGTAATATAATACAGAGAAAAAAATGCATGTTAAACAATTTTTGACTATTTTAAAATAATAAGATTTCACATTTGAATAGTTTCCAGTATGCGATTTCACAAAATTTTTAATTTATTTCTGACTACAGCCCAGTTAATAATGTGAATATTGTCATTAATAATTAGGAATAATGATGGAGTATCTCTGAAGGACCTGGAAATAAGAGAAATATTATTTTTCTGCAAGTATTAATTTTTTAAATCAACATTTATTAGATAAGAAAAGAGATAAGCAGAGACACTTAGAAGACTCAACTTGAACTTGATAGTGTATAGCCTTTTATTTAAAGAAATATTGCAAAATGGGGATTGACAAGTGATGAATATAAAGATGATATGATTACAGAGGATAATGTTGGAAATAAATACTATTTCAAGCACTGTCCAAAAAAGAGAGGCTTAAAAAATGGACTTGGACTATTATTACAACTTCATTGGCAAGATTAAGACATGCTATTACGACATTAAAATGTAAAGCTATGTGACTCTGATCTATTAACACTTTAATTTAGCTCTTTTTGTGTAGCTTCCACATTTGCGAAATAAGCTACTTATGCTATGGCCTCCGCTGTCAATCTGACAAGAGAGAAAGGACTGATTTTGCAGCTTTAGGGGTACTGGGTTATGGGATAGTTATTATATTAGTTGAATATTTTGGGTTGCAAGTAACAGCAGCCTCCTTGTGCTAACTTAAGCCAAAAATACTAAATGTGAATACGTGAGTTAATAACAAAGATGTGTTCAGTAGATAGTGTGTCCTGGAATTGTGAGGCTGCATGCAAACCGGTCTTGGAAGTGGGTAAGGATGAGAACTTAGAAGCCCACAGAGAACCCATAAAATCCCTTCTCTCCAGCTCTCATTTATCTTCTCTTTGGGGAAGCTTCGTTTTTCTCTCTCTATAAACAATTACTAGGGTTTCCCTAACTACAAGGGAATTACAAGATTACTACTTTGTATTTCTCTAGCAAACATAGTTTAGAATTAGCCATAAAAATAGAAACTTTTCTATTTTCCTCATTTTTTATTATTGAAGTATACAACATGAAACGAACTGTGCCTGAAGTATATCGTTTGAAAAGGCTTAATGTGTAAACTCATTATTTCTTCACCACAACCAAGATAATGAACATATTTAACAACCCCCAAAGTGTCTTTTTCCTTTTTTAATTCCTCCCTCTCTGTCCTACCACACTCTGTCTCTAGGTAACTACTGACTTTTTTATCAGTATACATTGATGTGCATTTTTAAAAGTTTTTTATACATGGAAAAATACTGTATGATTATTTTTTTCTTGTGTTTTGGTTTGGCTTCTTTTACTCTGTATAATTATTTTGATATTCATCCTGTTTTTGACTGTATCAATGGTTTATTTCTTCTTATTGCTTACTAATATTCCATTTTATGTACATATTACAATTTTCTAATTTGTACACCAGTGGATGATATTTGTGTTTTTACCAGATTTGCTTTTAAAGTATAAGCTGCAATACCTATCAGTGTGCAAGTCTCTATATAGATGCATGTTTTCATTTCCCTCATCTAAGAGTAAGATGGATGAGTCATATGGTAGATATATGTGTAACTTTATAAGAAACTGTCTTCCAAAGTAGTTGTATATTTTTCATTTCCACCAGTAGTGCATAAGAGTTCCAGTTCCTCTGTAGCCTCATCAAATCTTGTATAATGTATATAAGCAAATATTTTTAACTGTAGCCATTCAAGTAAGTGCATAGTGGTATCACATTGTGTTTAATATTAACTTGCTTAATAGTTGATGGTGTGCATCATTTCATGTGTTTATTTGATGTATGCATTTTCCTTGATTAAGTGCCCTTTCATATTCTTTTCCCCTCTTTTAGCAGATTGTTTCCTTGTTGTTGATTTTTAAGAGTCTTTATCTCTTCTGGATATAAGTTCTTTATTACAAATATAATTTGCAAACATTTTCTCACAGTCTGTGGCTTGTCTTTTCTTTCTCCTAAAAATCTTTCAAAGAATAAAAGTTTTTAATATAGAAGGAATCAAATTTGTCAGTTTTATTTTATAGATCATGCTTTTTGTGTCATATTTAAGAAAGCCTTGCCTAACCCAAGGTCAAAAAGATTTTTTTCATATTTTCATCTATACATTTTACAGTCTTAAATATTACATTTAATAGTAAGATCTACTTTGTGTTAATTTTGCATGTAGCATGCGGTATGAATCAAAGTTCGTTTTTTTAAACGTGCATATCCAGTTGTTTGCATACCATTTATTGAAAAACTATTCTTTCTCTACAGAATTGCTTTTGCATCTTTGTCTAAAATCAGTTGTCTATGTACACAAGCCTATTTTAGAACTCTCTTCTGTTGCATTGATTTATTCATCTATCATGATGCCAATACCACACATTTTGCTTATTCTTGCTTTCTAATATGTTTTAATATCAATTAATGTTAGCCCTCCAATTTTGTTCTCTTTTTTCCACAGTTGTTTTTGCTATTGTAGGTAGTTTAATTTTTTATATAAATTTTAACTTCAGTTTGTCAATTACTACAAAGAAAGTCTTTCTGAATGTTTATTGGGGCTACTTTGAAGCCACAGATGGATTCAGGGAGAATTACAATCATAAAAATTTTGAGTTTTTAATATATAGAACTTGCATATGTTCAGCCACATTTATTCTTTCATATGTTATAGTTTTGAATCTATGGTATTTGCTATTCCAACTTTCTTTTTTCTTTTTTATTTTTTATTATTATACTTTAAGTTCTAGGGTACATGTGCACAACCTGTAGGTTTGTTACATACGTATACATGTGCCATGTTGATTGGGTGCACCCATCAACTCGTCATTTACATTAGTTAATTCTCCTAATGCTATCCCTCCCCCAGGCCCCCACCTCCCGACAGGCCCCGGTGTGTGATGTTCCCCGCCCTGTGTCCAAGTGTTCTCATTGTTCAATTCCCACCTATGAGTGAGAACATGCGGTGTTTGGTTTTCTGTCCTTGTGATAGTTTGCTGAGAATGATGGTTTCCAGCTTCATCTATGTCCCTTGCAAACGACATGAACTCATCCTTTTTTATAACTGCATAGTGTTCCATGGTGTATATGTGCCAAATTTTCTTAATCCAGTCTATCACTGATGGACATTTGGGTTGGTTCCAAGTCTTTGCTATTGTGAATAGTGCCACAATAACCATACGTGTGCATGTGTCTTTATAGTAGCATGATTTATAATCCTTTGGGTATATACCCAGTAATGGGATCGCTGGGTCAAATGGTATCTCTAGTTCTAGATTGTTGAGGAATCACCACACTGTCTTCCACAATGGTTGAACTAATTTACACTCCCACCAACAGTGTAAAAGCATTCCTATTTTTCTGCATCCTCTCCAGCATCTGTTGTTTCCTGACATTTTAATGATCACCATTCTAACTGGCAGGAGATGGTATCTCATTGTGGTTTTGATTTGCATTTCTCTGATGACCAGTGATGATGAGCATTTTGTCATGTGTCTATTGGCTGCATAAATGTCTTCTTTTGAGAAGTGTCTGTTCACATCCTATGCCCACTTTTCGATGGAGTTGTTTGTATTTTTCTTGTAAATTTGTTTAAGTTATTTGTAGATTCTGGATATTAGCCCTCTGTCAGATGGGTAGATTGCAAAAATTTTCTCCCATTCTTTAGGTTGCTTTTTCACTCTGATGATAGTTTCTTTTGCTGTGCAAAAGCTCTTTAGTTTAATTAGATTCCATTTGTCTATTTTGGCTTTTGTTGTCATTGCTTTTGGTGTTTTAGTCATGAAGTCCTTGTACATGCCTATGTCCTGAATGGTATTGCCTAGGTTTTCTTCTAGGGTTTTTATGGTTTTAGGTCAAACATTGAAATCTTTAATCCATCTTCAATTAATTTTTGCATAAGGAGTAAGGAAAGGATTCAGTTACAGCTTTCTGCATATGGCTAGCCAGTTTTCCCAGCATCATTTATCAAATAGGGAATCCTTCCCCTATTTCTATTTTTTTGTGAGGTTTGTCAAAGATCAGATGGTTGTAGATGTGTGATGTTATTTCTGAGGCCTCTGCTCTGTTCCATTGGTCTATATATCTGTTTTGGTACCAGTACCATGCTGTTTTGGTTACTGTAGCCTTGTAGTATAGTTTGAAGTCAGGTAGCGTGATGCCTCCAGCTTTGTTGTTTTTGCTTAGGATTGTTTTGGCTATGCGGGCTCCTTTTTGGTTCCATATGAACTTTAAAGTATTTTTTTCCAATTCTGTGAAGAAAATCTTTGGTAGCTTGATGGGGATGGCATTGAATCTATAAATTACCTTGGGCAGTATGACCATTTTCACGATATTGATTCTTCCTATCCATGAGCATGGAAAGTTCTTCCATTTGTTTCTGTCCTCTTTTATTTTGTTGAGCAGTGGTTTGTAGTTCTCCTTGAAGAGCTCCTTCACATCCCTTGTAAGTTGGATTCCTAGGTATTTTATTCTCTTTGAAGCAATTGTGAATGGAAGTTCACCCATGATTTGGCTCTCTGTTTGTCTGTTATTGCTGTATAGGAATGCTTGTGATTTTTGCACATTGATTTTGTATCCTGAGACTTTGCTGAAGTTGCCTATCAGCTTAAGGAGATTTTAGGCTGAGATGATGGGGTTTTCCAAATATACAATCATGTTATCTGCAAACAGGGACAATTTGACTTTCTCTTTTCCTAACTGAATACCCTTTATTTCTTTCTCTTGCCTGGTTGCCCTCGTCAGAACTTCCAACACCATGTAGAATAGGAGTGGTGAGAGAGGACATCCCTGTCTTGTGCCAGTTTTCAAAGGGAATGCTTCCAGTTTTTGCCCATTCAGTATGATACTGGCTATGGGTTTGTCATAAATAGCTCTTATTATTTTGAGATACATTCCATCAATACCTAATTTATTGAGAGTTTTTAGTATGAAGGGGTGTTGAATTTTGTCAAAGGCCTTTTCTGCATCTATTGAGATAATCATGTGGTTTTTGTCATTGGTTCTGTTTATCTGATGGATTATGTTTATTGATTTTTGTATGTTGAACCAGCCTTGCATCCCAGGGATGAAGCCTACTTGATTGTGGTGGATAAGCTTTTTGATGTGCTGCTGGATTCAATTTGCCAGTATTTTATTGAGGATTTTCACATTGATATTCATCAGGGATATTGTTCAAAAATTCTCTTTTTTTTTGATGTGTCTCTGCCAGGTTTTGGTATCAGGATGATGCTGGCCTCATAAAATGAGTTAGGGAGGATTCCCTCTTTTTCTATTGATTGGAATAGTTTCAGAAGGAATGGTACCAGCTCCTCTTTCTACCTCTGGTAGAATTCGGCTGTGAATCCGTCTGGTCCTCTACTTTTTTTGATTGGTAGGCTATTAATTATTGCCTCAATTTCAGAGCCTGTTATTGGTCTGCTCAGAGATTCAACTTCTTCCTGGTTTAGTCTTGGGCAGGTGTATGTGTCCAGGAATTTATCCATTTCTTCTAGATTTTCTAGTTTATTTGTGTAGAGGTGTTTATAGTGGTCTCTGATGGTAGTTTGTATTTCTGTGGGATCGGTGCTGATATCCCCTTTAACGTTTTTTATTGCGTCTATTTGATTCTTCTCTCTTTTCTTCTTTATTAGTCTTGCTAGCAGTTTATCAATTTTGTTGATCTTTTCAAAAAACCAGCCCCTGGATTCACTGTTTTTTTCAAAAGGGTGTTTTTTTTTTTTCTTTTGTCTCTATCTCCTTCAGTTCTGCTCTGATCTTAGTTATTTCTTGCCTTCTGCTAGCTTTTGAATGTGTTTGCTCTGGCTTCTTTTGTTCTTTCAATTGTGATGTTAAGGTGTTGATTTTAGATCTTTCCTGCTTTCTCTTGTGGGCATTTAGTGCTATAAATTTCCCTCTACCCACTGCTTTAGTTGTGTCCCAGAGATTCTGGTATGTTGTGTCTTTGTTCTCACTGGTTTTAAAGAACATCTTTATTTCTGCCTCCATTTCGTTATTTACCCAGAAGTCATTCAGGAGCAGGTTGTTCAGTTTCCATGTAGTTGTACAGTTTTGAAGGAATTTCTTATCCTGAGTTCTAATCTGATTGCACTGTGGTCTGAGAGACAGTTTGTTGTGATTTCTGTTCTTTTACATTTGCTGAGGAGTGCTTTACATTCAATTATGTGGTCAATTTTAGAATAAGTGTGATGTAGTGCTGATAAGATTGTATATTCTGTTGATGTGGGGTGGAGAGTTCTGTAGATGTCTATTAGGTCTGCTTGGTGCAGAGCTGAGTTCAAGTCCTGGATATCCTTGATAACCTTCTGTCTCTTTGATCTGTCTCATATTGACAGTGGGGTGTTAAAGTCTCCCATTATTATTGTTTCAGAGTCTAAGTCTCTTTGTAGGTCTCTAAGGACTTGCTTTATGATTCTGGGTACTCCTGTATTGGGTGCATATATATTTAGTATAATTAGCTCTTCTTGTTGAATTGATCCCTTTACCATTATGTAATGGCCTTCTTTGTCTCTTTTGATCTTTGTTCATTTAAAGTCTGTTTTATCAGAGACTAGGTTTGCAACCACTTCTTTTTTTTTTGCTTTCCATTTGCTTGGTAAATATTCCTCCACCCCTTTATTTTGAGCCTATGTGTGTCTCTGCACAGGAGATGGGTTTCCTGAATATAGCACATTGATGGGTCTTGACTCTTTATCCAATTTGCCAGTCTGTGTCTTTTAATTGGAGCTTTTAGCCCATTTACATTTAAGGTTAATATTGTTTTGTGTGAATTTGATCCTGTCATTACGATGTTAGCTGATTATTTTGCCCATTAATTGATGCAGTTTCTTAATAGCATCAATGGTCTTTACAATTTGGCATGTTTTTGCAGTGGCTGGTACCGATTGTTCCTTTCCATGTTTAGTGCTTCCTTCAGGAACTCTTGTAAGGCAGGCCTGATGATGACAAAATATCTCAGCATTTGCTTCTCTGTAAAGGATTTTATTTCTCCTTCACTTATGAAGCTTAGTTTGGCTGGATATGAAATTCTGGGCTGAAAATTCTTTACTTTAAGAATGTTGAATATTGGCCCCCACTCTCTTCTGCTTGTAAGGTTTCTGCCAAGAGATCTACTGTTAGTCTGATGGGCTTCCCTTTGTGGGTGACCCTACCTTTCTCTCTGGCTGCCCTTAACATTTTTTCCTTCATTTCAACTTTGGTAAATCTGACAATTATGTGCTTTGGATTACTCTTCTCAAGGAGTATCTTTGTGGTATTCTCTGTAGTTCCTAAATTTGTATGTTGGCCTGCCTTGCTAGGTTGGGGAAGTTCTCCTGGATAATATCCTGCAGAGTGTTTTCCAACTTGGTTCCATTATCCCCATCACTCTCAGGTACACCAATCAAACGTAGATTTAGTCCTTTCACATCATCCATACTTCTTCTAGGCTTTGTTCGTTTCTTTTTACTCTAAACTTGTCTTCTTTATTTCATTAATTTGATCTTCAATCACTAATATCCTTTCTTCTGCTTGATCAAATCGGCTATCGAAGCTTGTGCATGCATCACAAAGTTCTAGTGCCATGGTTTTCAGCTCCATCAGGTCATTTAAGGTCTTCTCTACACTGTTTATTCAGTTAGCTATTCGTCTGACCTTTTTTCAAGGTTTTTAGCTTCCTCACAATGGGTTAGAACATGCTCCTTTAGCTTGGAGAAGTTTGTTATTACCAACGTTCTGAAGCCTATCTCTGTGAACTTGTCAAAGTCATGCTCCTTCCAGCTTTGTTCCATTGTTGCTGAGGAGCTGTGATCCTTTGGAGGAGAAGAGACACTCTGGTTTTTAGAATTTTCAGCTTTTCTGCTCTGGTTTCTCCCCATCTTTGTGGTTTTATCTACCTTTGGTCTTTGATTTTGGTCACCTACAGATGGGGTTTTGGTGTGGATGTCCTTTTTGTTGATGTTGATTCTATTCCTTTCTATTTGTTAGCTGTCCTTGTAACAGTCAGGTCCCTCAGCTGCAGGTCTGTTGGAGTTTGCTGGAGGTCCACTCCAGACCCTGTTTTCCTGGGTATCACCAGCGGAGGCTGCAGAATAGCAAATATTGCAGAACAGCAAATATTGCTGCCTGATCCTTCCTCTGGAAGCTTCGTCCCAGAGGGGCACCCACCTGTATGAGGTGTCTGTCAGCCCCTACTGGGAGTTGTCTCCCAGTTAGTCTACACGGAGGTCAGGGACCCACTTGAGGAGGCAGTCTGTCCATTCTCAGAGCTCAAACACCATGCTGGGAGAACCACTGGTCTCTTCAGAGAGGTCTCTTCAGAGAGCTGTCAGGCAGGTTCATGTAAGTCTGCAGAAGTTTCTGCTGCCTTTTGTTCAGCTCTGCCCTGCCCACAGAGGTGGAGTCTATTAGAGGTAGAAGGCCTTTCTGAGCTGCGGGGGGGTCCTCCCAGTTTGAGCTTCCTGGCTGCTTTGTTTACCTACTGAAGCCTCAGCAGTGGTGGAAGGCCCCCCCCCCCCACCAGACTGCTGCCTCGCAGGTCTATCTCAGACTGCTGTGCTAGCAGTGAGCAAGGCTCTGTGGGTGTGGGACCCACTGAGGCAGGCATGGGAGAGAATCTCCTGGCCTGCCGGTTGCTAAGATCTTGGGAAAAGCGCAGTATTTGGGCGAGAGTGTCCTGTTTTTTCCAGGTACAGTTTGTCATGGTTTCCCTTCTCTAGGAAAGGGAAATCCCCCAATCCCTTATACTTCCTGGATGAGGTGACGCCCCACCGTGCTTTGGCTCACCCTCTGTGGGCTGGACCCACTGTCCAACCAGTCCCAATAATATGAACCAAGTACCTCAGCTGGAAATGCAAAAATCACCCGTCTTCTGCATTGATCATGCTGGGAGCTGCAGACCAGAGCTATTCCTATTCAGCCATCTTGGAACAGATCCTGTTATTCCAACTTTCAGTTGTGTGTTGCTGGTATATACAAATTCATTTAAGTGTTGTACATTGATCTTTTATATTGTGATATTGCTAAACTTACTCAATAGCTATAATAGCTTTTGGGTGGATCCCTCTACATTTTCTTTATATTATCTGTAAATTATATTATCTGTAAATTAAATTATCTATAAATCATATTATATGTAAATATGTATTTCAGATTTAATTCTGTCTTTCATAGCTGAATACCTCTTATATCCTTTATGTTCCTTACTGCATTGGCTAGAAATTCCACTATGGACATCCTTTTCTTCTTCTTGATTGTAGGAGGGAAGCATTCAGTCTTTTAATGTTAAGTGTGCTGTTAGTTGTAGGTTTCTGTGTAGATGCCTTTTGTCAGGATTAGGAAGTCTTTTTTTTCCCTACTTTTCTTGGAGGTTTTATTAGGAATGAATGGTAAGTTTTGTCAAATGATTTTTCTAGTGAGATAATAACATTGTTTTGGAAATCCAGGTTTCCTTGCAATTCCATTTTAATTTTAGAATCAGCTTTTCCATTTCAGTAAAAGAGGTCATTTGGATTTTGATAGGGATTCTATTGTATGTGTAGATCACTTTGGGTAGTATTGCCATCTTAACATTAGTCTTCCAGGTGAACATGGATGTCATTCCATTTATTTAGGTCCTTTTAATTTCTTTCAGCAATATTTTATAGTTTTCTGTGTACAAATCTTTTACTTCTTTATTTAATTTGTTCATTCTTTTGGATACTGATATAGTTCGGCTATTTGTTCCCTTCAAATTTTATGTTGAAATTTGATCCTTAGTATTGGACTTAGGGCCCCATAGGAGATGTTTGGGTCATGGGGGCCGATCTCTCATGAATGGCTTGGTGCTGTTCCTGCGGTAGTGAGTGAGTTTTTGTTCTGTCTGTTCCCACGAGAACTGATTGTTAAAAAGAGCCTGTCACCTCCCTGCCTTCTTTTGCTTCCTTCCTCTTGTTATGTGATAACTGCTACTCCTTCACCTTCCACCCTGAACAGAAGCAGGTATTGTTGCCACTCTTCTTGTGTAGCCTACAGATATGTGAGGCAAATAAACCTCTTTTCTCTATATAAATTACCCAGCCTCAGATATTTCTTTATGGCAACATGAATGGACTAACTCAGATGTTATTGTTTTGTCAAATGCATTTTCTATACTAATTGAGATGATCATGTGGTTTTTTCTTTCTTCATTTATGTGGTATATCACATTGATTGATTTTCATGTTTAACCACTCTTGAAATCCTGAGATAAATCCCACTTGATCATTGTATATGTTCCTTTTAGTATGCTGTTGTGTTGAGGTTGCTAGCATTTTGTTGAGATTTTTTTTCATCTATATGAATAACAGATATTGGTGTGTAATTCTCTTTTCTTGTGATGTCTTTATCTGACTTTCAGGTTTAAGTAGTGATGGCCTCATAAGATGAGTTAGGGAATATTCCCTTTTATTTTCTGGAAGAGTTTGAAAATGATTGGTATTAATTCAAAGCATAATATTGGGTATATTTGGCGGAATTTGCCATTGAAACCTTCAGGCCCTGGGCTTTTCTTTGATAGGAGGATTCTTGTTACTGTTCAATTTCTTTCTTTCTGATAGGTCTATCTAGATTTTCTGTTTCTTCTTGAGTGCATTTTGGCCGTTTTTGTGTTTCTAAGAATTTGTGCATTTCACCTAGGTTATCTCACTTATTGCCATACAATTGTTCATAGTATTTGCTTATCATCTTTTTCATTTCTGTAAAGTCAGTAGTAATGGGCCCACTTTCACTAAAATCATCTGATTTTAGTTATTTGCATCTCCTGTCATTTTTTTTTTTTTTTTGAGATGGAATCTCACTCTGTCACCCAGGCTGGAGTGCAGTGGCATGATCTCGGCTCAATGCAGCCTCCACCTCCCAGATTCAAGCGATTCTCCTGCCTCAGCCTCCTGAGTAGCTAGGATTACAGGTGCGTGCCATCATGCCCACCTAATTTTTGTATTTTAGTAGAGACAGGGTTTCACCATTTTGGTCAGGCTGGTCTTGAACTCCTGACCTCTTGATCCACCTGCCTCTGCCTCCCAAAGTGCTGGAATTACAGACATGTGCCACTGTGCCTGGCTTTGTCATTTTTTTCTTAATTAGTCTAGCATATTTTTTGGTAAATTTGTTTGTATCTGTGCTTATGTAATAAGTATTTAACTTAAGAATAAACAGTTTCATTGATTTTTCCTATTGGTTTCCTATTCTCTGTATTATGTCTGCTTTAAAATACAGAATGTTCCTGTTTTCTATATTATGTCTGCTTTAATTCTTCCTTCTGTTAGCTTTGGGTTTAGTTTGCTCTTCTTTTTTCTAGTTCCTATAGTTTTAAAATTACACTGTGGATTTGAGATCTTCTTTTTTTTTTTTTTTCCTTTAAGAGACGGAGTCTTGCTCTGTCGCTGGAGTGCAGTGGCGTGATAATTTCAGCTCTCTGCAACCTCTGCCTCCTGGGTTCAAGCAATTCTCCTGCCTCAGCCTCCTGAGTAACTGGGACTACAGGCGCATGCCACCATGTCTAGTTAATTTCTTTTGTATTTTAGTAGAGATGTGGTTTCACCATGTTGCCCAGGCTGGTCTCGAACTCCTGAGCTCAGGCAATCCACCCCCCTCGGCCTCCCAAAGTGCTAGGATTACAGGCATGAGCCAACACGCCCAGCTGAGATCTTCTTTTTACATGGAGGCGTTTATAGCTATAATTTTCTCTATATGCACTGTTTTCTATGCCTCTCACAAAGTTTGGTATATTGTATCTTCATATTCATTTATCTCAAAGTACTTTTTAATTTTCCATATATTTTTTCTTTGACACATTGTTTGTTTAAAATGTGTTGTTTAATTTTCACATATTTGTAAATATTCTAGTTTTCTGTCAGTTATTGATTTCTAGTTTCATTTTATTATGATTGGAGAAGATACTTATATAATTTCAATCTTTTTACGTGATTGAAAAGATTTATGTGGAGACTTGTTTTGTGGCTTAACATATGGTTTATCTTAGACAATGTCTTTTGTGCACTTGAGGAAAATGTAAAGTTTTCTAGTGTAAGAGTGTTGTATAATAATTATGAATGTTAGGTCTAGTTGGTTTATAGTATGGTTCAAGTCACCTATTTCCTTAATGATCTTCTACCTCTATGTTTTATTCTGTATTAAAAGTGGATTAATACTGAAGTATCCAACTATTATTGTAGAACTGCCTACTTCTTTGAATTCTGCCAGTTTTTGCATTTTGCTGTATCATTTACTGAGAGAGGGGTATTGAAGTACCCAACTACAATTGTGTATTTGTCTGCTTCTTTTTTTTTAGTGTTTTGTTTATGTATTTTGAAATTGTACATAAAGGTGCTTGAATATTTAGATTTATTATTTATTCTTAGATAACTGACTTGTTATCATATGATGTTTCTCTTTCTTTGATAATATTCCTTGTTCTAAATTCTACTTTGCCCAATATTAGTATAAGTCTTTCAGCTACTTGGCCCAATATTAGTATTAATCTTTCAGCTTTGTTTTCATTCACGTTTGCATGGTATGAATTGGTATGTATTTTTTCATTCTTTTCCTGGTAATGTATGTTTTTAAGAAGGTAGGTACTTATGTCTTAGTTTTTATCTCATTTAATCTCTATATTTACCTGATATATTTAGACTGTTTACATTTAACATAATTATAAATGTGGCTGAATTAAAATTTACCATCTTGTTAATTGTTTTCTCTTTATTACCTCTTTTTTGTTTCTTTTTTCTCTCTTTTTATGACTTTTTTATTTTTGATGTATTTATTTTTTATTACAACAGCAAGCTCATCCTTAATTTCTGACTTATTTTTGTTAATTTTGTATCTTTAGGATTCCTTTTTATCTTCACTGTTGCCTTGCTATTCGTGCCAGGTTTAAAAAATTTTTCGGTGGTTGCCTCATACTTTATAATATTTATTTTTAACTAATGAGATTATATCTTTAAATACTAGCATATTGCCTCAGATGTTGTGTAAGGAACTTAACAGCAGTATTCTATTTCCTCTTTCCGTCTTTAACAATATTTTGTTATGCATTTTACTTTTACTTACTTGAAATATACACATACAATACCCTTGCTACTATTTTTATTTCATACATCCAGTTTTTTAAAGCAATTAAAAATAAGGGGAAAAGTCATATTTATTTTTATTTATTTATTTTCCTGTACTTTTCATTTTTTTTAATGTAGATCCAAATTTATACCTGGTATCATACTCCTCAAAAATTTATTTCAACGTTTCTTATAGTACATGTCTGCTGACAATAGATTTCTCAATTTTTTTACATGAGAAAGTACATCTTCTTCAGTTTTAAAGATTTTTTGCTGGGTATAGACTCTTGGTTTAGTAGTTTTATTTCTTTCAGCACTTTGATGGCATCACTCCATTGTCTTTTGGCTTGCATGGTTTCTTCAATGAACAATATATTACTTTATTTTTAGTAATAGTAGTAAATAATAATGAGGATAATTCACTTTAAGTACAATTCTAAAAGCATCCAAATATTACTTATTTTGTATATTTAAGTTTTGGTTTTTAACTCATATAATTCTTGAAGGAGTGTATATACATACATACATATATACACACATTTTAAAAAGAAAAGAGAGATAAATGTCAATACAGTAAAAAGATCTTCTGTAAACATTATACATTGTTCCATTATTTAAAAAAATAAGAGATTGTTGATGTTCTCAGTAAAAGTATTTTTTGTAAAATCTTTATGGGGATGAAATCAAACTACAGTAAAATGCAAATTTAAAGAGAACTGAAGAAAAATAGAGTGATATAAAGTTTGCCTTTTAAAAAAATTTTATGGGGAAATGGAAGAGTGTGGAAAATGGTAATGAGAATAATTTTAAAACTGATTATGATAATATTATGAACATGGAATACCAACTTCAAGCATTTGTTATTTGCTTACTGTGCTGAGAACTTTACAATATTATTTCAGTTAAGTTATTTCAGTCTTTATAACAATATTGTGAGGGAGACTGTATTAATCTAAATGTCCATAAATTAGAGACTGCTTAAACTATGTTAGAATATTCATACTATAAAATATTCTGCCATAGTTAAAAAGAACAAAATACAACTACATGGAAAGTTATTTAATTTATACTGTTGGTAAAGACAGCAAGGTACAGAGGGAACATAACACTTATGTGAAACACATAACACATATACCCCAAATAATATATTTTTTCTGTGGAAATATAAAAGTGAAAAATTATCTGATACATTGCACACTAATCTAATTTGTAAATGAAGTTAAAATAGTATTTTAAATTCAAACTCATATAAGTTAACCAGGAAGAGGAAGATGTTATTAATAGGCCTGTTCTATGCCAGTTATTGGGCTAGGAGTCTCCTTGATATTATTTTATATATTTCTCACAATATTCTATGAAGCATATATTATTACCATGCTTTTATAGAAGAGAAACTAGAGTATTTAATCAGTGGAGTAGAAATTCATCATAGTTGGCCAACTATATAATTTTCCCTCGAGAGCCTAATTGCTCTCTACTTAGTATACGTGAGCCCTTTTAGAGGTCGATACTGCTTTTGTAATGTACATTTGATTATGTGATTTACTAAACCCACCTAGCCTTAGTTTTCTCATGTGCAATACCACATGAGAACTATATAACTATGAGAATCATATAACTAGTTACGTTATATGATTACTATAACTCTGAAATTCTGAAGCAAATTGTGGTATAATCAAACTAAACAGATATAACATATTGATCTCAGGTTATTTGTTGCTTCTTTTATTTCAATTGATATTTCTATTGCATCAATCTCTGGGCACATTCAATTCAAAGATATTCAGAGTTATTTTCATTTTTCTTTGAGGATTACAGAGAATGATGCAGAAATGCTTTTATTCTCAAAAGTGTTGACTACTTGTATAAAGCTTGTTTTATTTATTGATACCAACTCCGCAGGTATGTATGACAGGTCATTTAGCATAGTGCAAGCAGAGTTTGAATATGGCTTAGTTGAAACTACATTACCATTGTGAGGAAACTGGACCTTCCTATATGATGGCCCTATCACAACTGATATACACACACACACAAATTCTAAACCTTGTTCCTACCACATGGCTATGCTTGGGTTCCATGAGAAGTGGCCATGTCATATGTGGCATCCACATTTTGGCTTAAGTTTGTACCAGTTTAATTTCTTTCATTGTAAACCAAATATTTCTGAGAACCAAGATCTATACTGGGCCTATGTTAGTAGAACAAAGAGTAAAGGAAATAAGAAAGTTTTGAGTAGAAGGTACTAGAAGAACAAAATGCCAGTGATGTGTATAAGTATGAAGTAGTCAAGAAACAGTCAGAAGTCAAGTTGGTAGGTTACAAGTATGTGCTCATGTGTGTATATTATGCATGTTGCACGCATGTGCACACATACAGACAAATACGAAACCAAGGAATATGAAGGGGAGTGAGGAGGGAAATTAGCAGCTAGTGATGAGATTATCTCTTAGGCCAGGGACCAGGTAATGTAAGCCTAAGGCATTAACTTTGTTATATTCATATGATGTGTTGGTTCTCTTTAATTCTCAACTGCACTTTTCTTAAATGGATACAATTTAAATTATCATGAGTGTTCAGGTACTGCAGTTTATCATCTTATGTCAATGCTATCCATCTTATGTGTATAGTGCTGTGCTTTGTCACTTGGCCATTATCCTACCCATTAGTTTCCTTGAACATATTCTTTTCTATAATAATGAGTCAGTGTCAAGACATCTTGTGGTAAGATCTTGATATATTTTTAACTGGAGCACTCTGTTAAAAAATGAGTCAATGATGAAGGATTATCTTGTACTAAAGAAAAAAAAAAGCAGAAATATAATGAATCTGGACTTTGACATGTCATATATCTTATGCAGGGACACCCAAGAATTGTTGCAGAATGTTGGAAGTATGCCAGAAATCATCGTGGTGGGATGGTGGCCAGGTTGACGAAGATGCATTGTCATTGTACTTTTGGAAAATCCTGCGAGGCTCGCTATGGAGTTTGGCAATAGCAATTACAATTACTGGGCTTCATTTTATTCACTTGGGCAAAATAATGTCATTCCACTTAAAACATACAAAATTACGAACTAATAATAAAGCTCTCTTAACAGCCCTTAGAGTGAGGAGTTAACCTTGATAATAAAGTGATGTAAGGCTTAATAAACCTTGTTTCTGGCCAAATCCCAGGGAGAATGAATTTCATGTGACTCAGCTCTATGGAATCAATAATAACTGACTCCTGTTTGGCACTAGTTGAATATGAGGTGCAGACAAGCACTCGTTCAGGTATTTGGATTACCCAGGCTTTCCCTGCTACCCTCACAATACTTACTTTTGGTTTTTCCTGGCATCAGATGACTCTCCTTTCGGAGGTGAGCCTTGACTGCTCTGATGTGTGAATATACCTCCTTAACAAGGACAGTCTCACTTATAGATATAAACTAAGCACAATGAAATATTTTAGATATTTATATGCCAAACAGCAATAAATCTTGGGCTAATATTTATAAACAGCCAATAACAAGCTTTTTAGTAAGTTCTCCACCGGCATTGTATTTAGAGATCTTTTATAAAAGAAAATTGTGGAGCAGCTCTGCTTAAGGCTATCACTTAAAACATCTCATGCCTGTAATCCCAGCACTTTGGGAGGCCGAGGTGGGTGGATCATGAGGTCAGGAGTTCAATACCAGCCTGGGCAACATGGTGAAACCCCGTCTCCACTAAAAATACAAAAATTAGCCGGGCTTGGTGGCGGGCACCTGTGATCTCAGCTACTTGGGAGGCTGAGGCAGAGCTTGAACCCAGGAGGTGGAGGTTGCAGTGAGCTGAGATTGTACCTCTGTACTCCAGCCTGGGCAACAGGGTGAGACTCTGTCTCAAAAAAAACCAAAAAACAGAAAACAAAACAAAATAAAACAAAAAATCATGTAAAAAGCCTTTACATTAGTAGGATATTATAGACCTGGAAAATTCATATTGTAGAATTTTGAGGAAAGAACATTGAGACAAAGATTCCACAGAAGAAAGCAGTTGCCTAACTAAATTCACCACTTTTTTCAGTCTTATGAACCCGGTGGTGGCAGGAGGGCAGGTACTTTCTTGTGAGTATCCTGGCATAAACCAGAACTGAGAATATGAACTTATGTAAATAAAACTCTTTAGAGGATGATGTATAAAATTATGCTGATATATTCATGTACAATAAAATGTATGAGAGTTCACCAGTATATTTCCTGTATCATTTGGGAAGCTAGCTTGCCAGAGGGTTATTTAAGTAAGTCTAAAATAAGCATACAGATAATTAGTTACATGATCCAAATGTGTAATGGCCTCATGCTGTAATATTTGAAGCAGATGAGATTCTTGATTTAGCTTGACAGGTATGCATTCCTCTGGCCAGTGCTGGGCAACTCCTTCACTTTGGAGGCTGACCTGTTGGCACTCTCATTGCCCACTGATTCTTTGGTTGATCAATGTGGTACATTATTTTATTAGATATGTTAGTTCTGTTTTACATAAATAAGTATATTTACTACATAAATAATGACAACTGTTGCAATGTAATATAATCTAAGAACCAGTTTAACTGCTTACAATTTATAAATATTTCTAGTGCTGGTGGGCACATAGTGAGAGTCTCCAAAGGGGGGCCCTATGTTCAGTGTTCTAGGCTGAACTCCAGGAATATGATAAAACTAGGTAATTCTGCAGATTGTGAGAATAGAAGGGTCATGTGATCTACTTCCTATATGAAACACTGTAAAACAGTAAACAAGGGACTTTTTCATTACCCATAACTGGGGAATAATATAATATTTACAGAATGTGAGAAAGCATGTGAGTGAGCTGGTCAGGGCCCTAGAAAGTATCAGGTTGGACTGTTTAATTGAAGGTTCATTGCTATGGTCTTAATGTTTGTGTCCCCTCAAATTCCTAGGTTAAAATTCCAACCCCCAAGGTGATAGTGTTAGGAGGTGGGGCTTTTGGAAAGCGACCAGGAATGGATTAGTGTCCTTGTAAAAGAGGCCAGAGAGAGAGACCCTTTGCCCCTTCCAACATGTGAGAACACAGTGAGAAGGTCCCATCTATGAACCAAAAAGTGGGCCCTCACCAGACACTGAATCTGCCAGTACCTTCATCTTGGACTGCCTAGCCACCAGAACTGTGAGAAATAAGTTCCTGTTACTTATCAGCTACCCAGTCTATGTTATATTGGTAAAACATTCATAATGAACTAAGACACTGCTTGATATTATCAGTGTGGAGGAGCTAAGAAGTAGAGATGTGTTTACAACCCAAAAAGGCTGTCATGAACAGAAACCAATTCCTTCTCTTGAGGTCATGGTTAATTAAAGCCTGGATACCTAAACTGTCCAGCCCATGGAGAAGGCAGGGAAAAGAAAGAAATCTTATTTGGCTGAGTTCGGACTTGAAATGGCTAAGAAAAATACTAGAGTATCCAGTTTACCTGATGTTAACTAGATTGCTTTTTCTGCCATTAGTCAGAAAAGAATCTCAAAGTAAAGATGAAATTATTTTAAAAATCAAGTTATATTTTTGCCATTCAGAATTTATGGCTTGAAAATCAACATTTGCTTTTTGTTTGCATATACATAGTTTTGGAGTTTATACTGGGATATGTTTATACTGAGATATGCTTTTAGAACATTATTAAAATATGGATTATTGAGGGTTTTTGTGGCATAGAAACTTGAGTATCTATAATTCAAATTTATAAAAGAACTATTCACAAATATTTCAATATTATTGGCTTAATAAAATATATACTGTCTTGATACAATTTTATGATGAGATTTACAATCGAGAATTAATGTTATCAACTTTGTTGTTAGGTTTTTTTAAAAATTCTGTTTATTAAGTGTGTAACGTTTTAATGATACAATGTGGAGAAGAGGAATTGGGACATTCCTGACCAAAATTTGAGCTATAGTGGCCTCAAGATAGCTTTAACTTCTTTATTTCTCTTATACTGCAATTTATACTAATTACAGCAATTCATTTTAGCTAACACATGTGGAAACAAATAAAAATGTGGAACCATACATAATGAAATCTAAACTGATCATAAAATTTTAAAATAAATTTTAACATGAAAGGTTCCATGCAGCTGCATATTTAGAATTTACTTCTTCTTATTTAGTGCTCCAAATATTTCTATAGGTTTTTTTATTCCATGAACAATGTGAATGCCACAGCCCAAACAATTCTAAGCAATAAATAAAATAGGAAAATTCATTATCATATAAACTTCTTAGAAACAATATTGAGTTTCAAATCATTGGAAATAGTAATAACCAAATTAGACATTATCAAGACTTTGCTAATACAAAATGTATGTTTCAGCATTCTATTACTTGAATATTTGAGCAATTAGATGCCACCGGCAATGTTAGATTTGATTAGGGGTTTTCGGCGTACTGCTTAACAAGCTTAGCTATGAATATTAGCTAACTATCTTTTAGATCTAGTAAAAAAAAAAAGTCAGAGTGTTACAAATGGGTTGGATTCCTTTTTATCGTATTTGATTTTAAGAGACCAGAAATCACAAGACAATGAAAGTGCAAATAGTGCCAGAAATGGACAATTTAGCTTAATCCGATAAGTAAGTGAAATATACGCTTATTTGCTTCCTACCTTTCGTCAGGTACCATTCTGAGAAAATACAATTATCAAGGCATTATTGGCTCTCACAATTAATTAACAGTCTGTTTGGAAGGCAAACATAAGAAAAATAATACAGCCTGCAATTTAATACACTACGTACTATGAAAGAGGTGAAGTAAAAGGAGCAGTAAGGCAGAGAGGCCTAGCTGACCACTCATACAGAGTTATTGGTGAAGATGTGTTCCCAGAAAAGGACCATATCTTCCAGACCTTGTTATATCAATGCGCCTTCCCAACTCTTTCCCCTTCCCCTGCCCCAACAAGGAAAGTGACACCTCAAGATAGAAGGAGTTTGGGTTCCTAAATCATTACTGATCAGGAATATTATAATTGGACTGATGTGTCCATATATCAGCCCACTGACATTTGGGGATAATTTATTGCAGCAGCAAATGCTCCTGTAACTAATCTACCAATCTACCAATCTGCCCAAAGAAAATAGGAAATGCTTAAAATGGACTCCTTAATTGTATGTATGAGTTTTTTTTTTCAGGTGGTATATATAGAAGAGATGGGGGCGGGGTTTGGTGGATCAATTACACATAGGAAATAACAAGAGCAAAGGCATAGAGAAATGAAAAACTGTTTATATGCAATGTTTCCTATCATTCAGTATTTTTGTCATGTCTGGTAAGTGGAGGAGAGAGGTATGGAGAGGAGTGGGGAAGTAAGTATACAGAGCCATATTATAGAAGTCCTTATACTCCCATGCATAGACTTAGGACTTAATCCTTACGCTGCTCATTTCTAATATACCTTTCACAGGGCCAGAGGGCTGTCTTAAACACGCTGACTGTCATTTTATCAAGGAAGAAGAAGAAATAAAGAATATTCAGATTGATTATGGATCTTGAAAGGAATATTGCCCATTAATAATAGTCAATGAGGAAAGTGGTAAAATGTATGACCAGTGACCAGAACCAGTATTCTAAAGGGACTCTGAGTTTTAACTAAGATTGTGAATCAAAATGTTGTTATAATACCTATATGTAGTTTTATTAAACTGGACTAAACATGGCATGGGAATAGAAATGCTGAAAAAGAAAACTAATTAAAATTGTTATGATATAGAATAACTTCACCTAATATAGAACAAGTTTAGAACAGACGGTATCCTGTGGTACTATACCTCATATATAAATATATATATAGTATATTCTATATTATAAAATGCAGAAAAATTATATCAAATAAAAACTAAATTTTTGCTCGCATGTCTAACACAAATTGGGTGGTGTTACAGGTTGTATTGTGTCTTCCAAAAAATAGATATTGAAGTCCTAACACCTAGTACCTCAGAATATGACCTTACTTAGAAACAGCGTCTGTGCAGATCCAGGCATGTTAAGATGGGATCATTAGCATGGGCCCTAATACAATATGATAGGTGTTCTTATAAAAAGGGATAAATTTGGACATAGAAACAGATACACACAGAGCAAAGACCATGTGAAGAGACACAGGGAGAAGATGGCTATTTGCAAGGCAAGGAATGCCTACAGCTACCAGAACCTGCGAGAGAGACTTGGAACAAATTCTTCCCTAGAGTCTTCAGAGAGATCAGGGTTCTGCTGACATCTCGATTTTAGAGTTTTGGCCTCCATAATTGTGAGGTAATAAATTTTTGTTGTTTAGGTCACCTAGTTTATGGTGCTTTTTTACAGGAGCCCTAGGAAAATAGTAACACAAGAGGACATTCTCCTTTTTGTAATTTTACCATCTGGAAGATGCCTCTAAAGAAGGCTTAACAGAAAGAAGCATCGAGATTGTACACTGTTTCTTATCCATCTTGGTGGGAAGTGACACATATTACTTCCATTTAAAGTTCATTAACTAGAAATAGACACATGGCCTCAATATAATAGCAAAATAGCCTGAGACAGGTAGAAAAGTGTTTATAATATTTGGTGTACAAGCACTGTTTTCATCACAACTGCCACTGAAGTACACACATCTAGCCTCTTAATTCAGTTTCTGCCTTTTAATAACAGTGGGAAAATTGTTCATATCTCAAATCTTAATTTCTAGATACATTAAATAAGGGTAATCATGCCTAATGGATATGAAGCACTTAGTAGAATATCTGACACGGAGAAAATGTTCAATAAACTATTACTGTTTTGTGAATTAGTAGTATGTAGAGTGAACTCTGCAGAAGAACATGGAGACTAATACATGGGTCCTAATGATACTTCATTTTAACGTGTTGAATATTTTTTGAAATGTTTCAGATCTTGCACATTACCAAAACATTTCAGAGTTTCATAAGAATTGAACAATTTTGGGAGCACCTACCTGAGCACTCTACCCCTTTCCTTTCCTTAACTCTTTTCACCATCCATTTATGAAATGATGTAATATTACATAGGACAACTTGCTAATAATTAATCACCAACAAGAACAAATTTGGACAGAAACTTAAGCATATGGAGAGAACATATAGGCAAATAATGATTTAGCTTGGATAAAAGACATTTTACTTGACATCTTTAGATTGAAGGCTTCTTATATTGTCCAGACGTATTTTTGAGATAAAGATAAAATAAGTTTTCAGATTCTATTTATCTACTCATTATAAATAATATTTTAAGTACACTTTGTACTTAAAGCCAGTGCTCAATTAATTTATGGCACTGAAAAGGAGACACTGTTCTACAAGCTCTGTTCATTTGCCGTATATTCATTGATATATTTAAATAATTTTAAATATAAGAATGGTGGCAGAAAGCAGCTATAATGGGTAGCATTTGGTATTTTTTAACTCATTCTCAATTACCCCTGTCTTAATAAAATTTACACATAATAAACTGAGTGGTGTGACCTATACTAATGAAGCCAAATAAATAAGATGTTAATCAGTATGGAAAGAACACGACAAAAGGGATTCCATTTGCAAAGTATTATAATTTGCAAAAGATTCTAAGACTAGATGAAAATTTAGTATGAATAACTTCAAAAGAGAGTGAAAAAGACAGAAAATTAAAAGTGTGCATGATTGTTTGGCAGTTAAAAAACACAGTCACAACAATAGTGATATCTTAAAATTACAATAGAAGTAGGGTTTTTTTTTGTTAAATTAAGGAAAAGTTTCATCCCCGATGCTGTCATTGAAAGTGGACAGGACACATGTCTTTGCCACTCCAGTCTTTGCCATCTGTTCATACAGATGTTCTCTGTATGAACATCACAGAGAATAGTAATGGAAATAAAATGATTAAGGATAATGACCTATTAAAGAATACAGCAAATGAATATTTGATATTACAGTGTAATTAATTAATGTAACTTCAGAAAGTCCTTGATTCTACACCATACTACCTATTATGAGTTGATAAAGGAAGATCAGTGGTAGGTATGTCAAACTATGGTCTAATTCATCTGTTGTCTTAGTCCATTTTTTGTTTCCGTAACTGAATACCACAGACTGGGTAATTTATTTTTTTTAAAAAAAAGGAGAGAGAGAAATTTATTTCTTACAGTTCTAGAGGCTGGAATGTCGAATATCAAGGGGCTGGATCTCATGAAGGCCTTCTTATTGCTTCGTAACATGGTGGAAAGCACCACAGGATGAGAATGGCACATGAGAGAAAGCCAAACTGGCTTTTATAACAGACCCACTATACCCGCTAGTTCTATAACTAACCTACTCCTGTGATAACTCATTAACCCATTAATTAGGAATGGATTAATGAATTAATGAGGGCTCTGCCCTCAGGCCCAATCATCTGTTAAAGGCCTGATTTCTTAGTACTCTTACACTGGGGATGAAGTTCCAACATGATTTTCAGAGTGGACAAACATTTAAACCATAACACATGTAGACTGTAATTTATTACACTGTAGCTACAGTAAGTCTTCTCTGCTTATGAGCCTCTCCAGTTGTCTCCTACCATTGCAGAAAACAGCTTGTAACTCAGTTCACCTTCTATGGCTCAGTTTTGACAGTTAGAGCTTTCTACTCCCTCTGAGAATATTCAGTGGTGTTGTTCATTCCCGCTCCTCTCCATAACAGACACAGACTTCAAGTAGAAGATAGCAGAAGTCGTAATTCATGAGACTGCAATTTGACTATTTCCTACATGCCTGGAGTTTTGCCCTAAAAGAAGATTAACAGCAACAGGCCACAGAAAAGGTCACATCGTAAAGCCATGATCATGTTGCCCTAACAGAGGCCAGCGTTTCAGAATAACCAGATATATCAGAGAAAGTTAAAACATAAGTAATTACTAGATTAAGACTGGAGCATTGTGCCTTTTAAGTGATATGTAGTAGTGATCTGAATCATGAAGTCATGCCAGTTTTGTTTTGTTTCATTTGTTTTTGTAAATCAGGAATTTGACAAGCTTAATTAAAGAATGGTAATTATTTCCTTTTTAATTTTCATGTATTCTCAACTATACAGCAAGAGTAAAACATGATTTTCAAATGGACCTTTTTGAAGCTTTAAAACGTTATATAAGGCATAATATTGGAACTACCCAAGTTACTTCAAGTCACTATCCTTTCCAAGTCATTTTTACTTCCGCAAAAATATTCTGCAACCTTGGGTAAAAGAGTATTGCTAATAGCTAGTATTTATAGGGTGCTTACTACATGCTAAATGCTGATCTAAGCCTTTTACATCTATTAACTAATTGATTTTCTCAGTAATGCTATGAAAGTAAGTACTGTTCTTATCCCCATTTTATCAATGTGAAAACTGAGGCAAAGAATAGTAAATAAATTCCCCTGGGTCATACAGATAGTGCGCTAGAAACTTAGACACATTTTAAGCAGGGTGGCTCCAGAGTCATCCTCTCAATAACTACCTTATGCTGGCCAACTGTAGAAGTGTCCTACTGCCATATCTACCTTGGAACTTTTCACAGGTAAGAAATAACAAAATAGAGGGAGCCTTATACAGTCAGTGCTTCCTAAATTTTGTATACATCAGGATTATCTAGAGACTTGCTAAAATTGTTTCCTGAGGCCCACCCCCAGAGATTCAGATTTAGCAGGTTGGGATCTACGCAATTGTATTATAACAGGTTCCCAGGTAATACTGGAGCTGCTGGTCTATAAATTACACTTTGAGTGCCACTGCATTAGGCTATATTTAATTAAGCTATCATCTATTTCCTATTTACAAAACATCCTAATTGTATATCTTTAAGAACCTAAAGATATGGCTGTTTGTTTGTTTGTTTGTTTGCTTGCTTTTACCGGTTCTAAAGTTAGTAAGGGCCTAAAAGCAGGGCCCTGTATGGAAATCAAAGTTTGTTCACTTACACCCAGTGATGGTACTTTAGAATTTTTTTTAGTTGTGGGGAAATCATTCCTATGAATATGTGGCAGCAAGAAATATTTAGGTTACAGTTCAGTAGAAGGTTTTTAAGAAAAAATTTTCATGACATGAGTAGAAATTATGAGAGAAATTAAAGTTGATTCACTTTTTGGCCCACACATGCTGAACCTTCCATTTAGCTTAATCCAATGTTTGGATTAAGAATAAACTTGAATCAATTTTTTGTTGAATCATTTCTCTGTTTGCTTTCTGATGTGTGTGGTTCATTATGCAAAAATTATCAGCCACCTGAGCTAGTAATGGAAGCCAACAAGAAGATTGGCGAAACATCTGCCAGAAGAGAGTAGAGTAGTGCTTTAAGAGGAATTATTGTTTCTTATTTTAATATTGTCATTTTCTCCATAGCATTTTTGCCCAATACATTGCTTTTTAAATATTCTCTTAAAGTATCAGGTTAGCAATGAACCAGTTAAAGAAAAAAAAAATACTTTCACTGTCTCACTCCACTCAGGCCTAAATAATATTTTTCCCCCCTTTAGAAAGAGACATTTTAATATGTCACATTTCAGTTCCACCTCAATAAACAACCATTTATTTACAATTTTAGAGCAATCTTCAGCCTAGTCAGGTAAGAATTATTTCAAAGGAATAAAAACATTTTCATTTCCCATCACTGCCAAAAAAGAAAAGAACATGAGTTATGAGTCTTGCTATGTTGTCTTAAGTTGATTACTATGGAATGATTAAAAAACTAGCTGTGCTGTCAGTGCAGAGGAGTACATTATAAGTGTAATAACAGCTTAGGGATACAATCCATCAATGCCGCACTTGGAAGAAGAAAAAAAGTTGATCTATTTCTTTGGTCATCATTTTCAGCATATTAGATGACAAATAATTGTACATTCATCAATAACAATAGATTAAAGTTGAAATGATTTATTGCTATTACACTGCTGTTATGATGGAGCACCGGGTCAGTCAAGCATCAGCAGGGTCTGTATTTAATTTTCACGGGTCTCTTAACAGAAATAATAGACAGAGAGTAAACCACCTGAAACAAGGTAGATCAAAGTTGTTGACAAGTGATTTGTAGGTTGGTTCTTCATGAGTGGTGGAAGAGAGGCAATAGGACCTCTTTGGCGGGCTTGTTGAACCACTAAATCAAGGAGACCTTGCTGGCACTCAGGCTGACATCCAGCCAGGCAGCACATGGAAATATGAAAGCTATGCAAGTATGAAGTTAGTTTAATATTACCCGAAGGTAATGGAACATGGTACACATTCCTGGGACCAAACTGTGTGATTTCAATCTTCTGCAAATCTCCAGTAGGCTAATAAGAGTCTGCTTTTCAGCAAGTAGTAGTTTAATTGTTCTCACATCCACTGACTGTCAATAGATTGGTATGATCCATGGAAAAATATGTAATATGTTTATCTTAATATATTATATTTCTTCCTGCTTAAGCAAGGTGAGAATTATTTATAGTCAACTTGTTTGAACATTTAAATTTCAATTCAACAATAATTGATTAAGTACTAAATTGACTAGGTTTTCTGAAAGTTCTCTCTGTGGACTGTCTATATCAGATTTTTTTAACCGGGATTTTTGCAGAAACATATGTAACTTGTTTGGCCCATCCAAGATGTGTTGAGATTTCTTGGGGCTTTTTGAAGCTAGAAATTTGCATTTCTACAAAACTTCTTGGGTGATTCTGATGAAATCTAAACTTTAAGAATCCATGTATTAGGCTCAGATACGATGGGAAACAAAAACAACTACACTGTGTCAGCGAGTTTCAGGAATGTCTAACCATCTTGAGGTTCAGCTACTTTCCTAACAAATGTAGTTTACAAGATTCAAATGTACAAGGAGCTTCATTAAGGCTTACCTTGGGCTTCTGAGGCTTTTTAAAAATTATTTTACATTTTAAAGAGTTTAGATTTCCCACATGAAACACAATAACATTAATCACCTAAACACTTTTATAATAGGTATGTATTTTGTTACAGCCTCCTCTCAAAGTATTCTGGTTAGTCTATAAAATAATATTGTGCATTATGTCATCCAAAATGCGTTATTGTATTGATTTATATTTACTAATTTATGTGAGTTTTAAAATATATTATTAATGTTTTATTTTAGCATACTATTAAATATATCATTTATAATAATTATAAAGTTGTTTAACAAAAACCAATAAATAGCATAATTCATTAAAGGGAAATGTTTGATGATTTGAACTTTGAAATAACTGTCTCTAATTAGGGTATCCAGCTATTTTTAAAATAATAGATGCCAGTTTTGGAATTCAAGAATAAGTGATTTTTCCTCAATTAAAAGTAATGGGAAATTTGTCCTTCTGGTAAATTACCCTCTAAGGAATATTTTCAGTAAAAACTTGTCCATAAAAAGCAAGAGATGCTTGTTTGTAAGGTATCTACCTAATTTATAAGTATAGTAGCTTGACTTTGCCAAACTAAACAAAGAGTCTCAAAATAATTTGGTCTTGTAATTAATTATACAGAAATGACTGTGACAGAGTGGGAGGAAATAAAATAATAAATCAATATTCGGTCTATTGCTGCTTGAGTAGAGGTCAGATTATAATATTGCCAATACCTACTGCTGCATTGACAGAGAATTCTCATCTTGTAGGCAGCTATGGTGATTGGTAATACCTGCCTAGAATTCTGTGTTGAGGAGTTGCCACAGAAGTAGACCCAGAAACAAATAGCGTATTTGGCAGATGAAGTAGGAAAGGGAAGGGAGGTAAGCAAATAAGGGCTCAGTTAATGTGAAGTTATTGCTCTGGGCAATTGGGGCTCAATCCCACTAGAGACCCCTTAAAACATTGTAAGGAATACAACTCAGACAAGTTGCTGTGAGAGGTGTAGAGTCTGGATAGTAATACCAGCCCTCGTCACTCTGTGTGGAAGGGTGGTCTCTCTGGCATGCTCTTGGGATTGTCACACCTTGGCACTATGGCCTACTCTGTGCCCTGGTCAAACAATCTTCTTAGAAACAGTTGCTTGACACAGAAACCTCTGACAAATACTGGAACTGACCACAGAAGTGCCATCTGACCTCTGAAATGGGCCAGGGAAATATGGGCAAGGCACAAACACTATGCAGTGCTCCAAAAAGATAAGTAAGTCAAATCTGGACTTAATGAGTGAAAGTCTGTCAACAGATATTGTAGGTGTGTTTGGCAGCATTTGCCATTCCTTAGTTTATTATAAACCCCACGAATATAATTTAGGAAAACTAAACCTTTTCAGATTTTTGTGGTATATTTGTTTCCCCTGCATGGTTGATAGACGTAAAAAGAAGTGCAGAAGCGCCATTGCATTACCATAGTGTCTTTAATTAGCAGTATCACTGGAAACATACAGAGATGACTTGCACAGTAGAGAAATAAAGCCATGATGTTCCAATTGTTTGATGATGCTATTTGGGATGGTGAAGGCTGAGTTCTCAGATTTAATTTGGTAAACATAATTTTGTCTAAGGTGGTTATCACAATACTGCATATATTAGAAATCTTGTCATTACATTCCCTAAATTAGGCCTGTTTAAAAAGACGTATTTAATACTCTTAGCTGTGAAGGCAACAATGTCTAACAAGAAATCTGTCTACTGATGTTTGTAATTTGTAACAGTATCCCCGTACAGAGCAGTGTACTAACAATCCCAGTTAGTATTAATTACTCCTTTCAGTTTAAGAAGAAAATGAGAAGTGCTTAATAATCAATCTCAAGTTTATTAGGAGCTAAATTCCATTGGAGGTGAGAGGCAGTTTTGCAGTAAGAATGCCAGAGGAACACATTCAGTGGCACAGAGCATTGCTGAAATTAAAATCATTAGATAACAAGCAACGTATGTGTACTTAGCCAACTAGATGACTAACTGGCTGAAATTAGCTTAAAAAAAAAAAAAAATTCCACAACTGTCAATAGCCATCACCACTGAAATAGTACATATAGTGAAGAAAAAAGCTTTAACTTTCTGTCCAGTCAAATCTAAGTGTATCACACTCAATTTTCCTTCCTTAGTAATCTAAATAATTTCCCACCTTGCTCATGATTAATGTCTTGCCAGCTCCTACTCAGTTCCTCCACTTTACACGACCTAATTAAAGAAAACATTTCATGATTGCCTATTTTTTCTCATGCATGACAACCTATTATTTTTCCTACCACCTGATTAGGGCTTTATTATCCTTGGATTTAGATTGATTTGCTGAGCACTTTAATAAAACACTACTTAGTTTGATTTAAAGGACTACAGGTTTCCTTCATTCATACAATTATTTTTATAACCATGGTACATTCTAAATACTCTACAGTCCATCCGAAAAGCAGTTTTAGATTGCCACCAAACAAGGTTATAAAATAAGAATCACAGGTGACATTCCTGTTGAATATGGGAATATGAGTTCCATTGTGGGCAGTCATGAGAGGACATTTTGCAATATAATTTGTCAAGAGTGATAAATCTATTTCATCATATCTGTCAGGGATGGCTCCTGTGTATTAAAACTACCATAAAGTTTGCTCAAGATAAACTAAAAGTTTCATATGATTAAATAATCATAAATTTATGATGACAAATTACATTTACTGTGTTATCTACAACCCGAGCCAAAATTAGATAGAGTTCAAATGGATGATGATGCATTTTGATTTCGTATCTAGTGAATTTTTATTAAATAAATGAGATGTGCAACATTTATAAAACTGTCTTTTATTTTGGACCTTTTACTAGAAAGTTGTATCTTGTCAAAAATAAAGGGGCACACATATACACATTGAATTACTAATTAAATGAGCTGCCAGTAGAAAAGTAAAGAAAGTTATTTAAATATTAACTGGAGAACACGTGGTGCTTGGTAGACGCTGAACCATCACAGATGAGAAGAAATTCCAGTCCTAAGAAAGAAGCCTAAGTCTCATCCTTCAGTGGTGAGAGACAGGTGGTGTTCAGTGGTAGATAGCCCAGTGAGCCCCACTGGAGTCCAGGGATTAAAGAAATATTGACAGAAGTTTCAGTTATGCATAATCTAATCAGACATTCAATCCATTATTTATTTATTTATTAAGTGCATGCTATGTGCAAGGTTTAGAACAAAATTCTTTCAATGATTTTAAAGAATCTCAAGAGATTTGAAAGCTCGCTGGGGTGACTGAGTTCATCTGTTAAAAAGAATTTAAAGGGTCCAAGCTTGGAATATGCCTATTGGTTTTCAGGCACCTTAATAATACCAACTCTTTGACTTCAGGATTCTTATCTGAGGGAAATCAAAGAATGTGGATGTAAAGTGGCATTTGGTCAAATGGGAATTTCTGTGACTTTCAACATCACTCACAAACACACACACATGTTGTTCATAATCTTGTTAGAATTGAGAGTTGTTCCAATGTGGTAGCATTTGTTCATCACATCAGGACATTTCTTAAAGTTTACTTATTTTGATTGACAAAAATGGTGTATATATTTATGAAATAAAACGTGTTTTGAAATATGTATAGAAATGGCTTACATCAAACTAATTAACATATGCATTATCTCACATACGTCATTTTTTTGTGGTGAGAGCAAAATGTCCTCAGTGATTTTCAAGACTAAATATATTATAATTAACTAACATCTCTTGAATTTTATTCCTCCTATTGAACTGAAATTTTGTATATGTTAACCAGTGTCCCCTGACACACCATCAGTCCCTGGAAACCACTACTCTACTCTATGCTTCTATCAGTTGGACTTTTTTAGATTCTACATGTAAGTGAGATAATGGGATATGTATCATTCTGTGACTGGCTTAATTCACTTAACGTAATGTCCTCCAGGTTCATTTATGCTGTCACAAATGACAAGATTTCCTTCATTTTAAGGCTGACTAGTATTCCATTGTGGATATACGCCACATTTTCTTTATTCATTTATCCATTGATAGCCACTTAGGTTGATTGCATATCTTGGCTATTATAAATAACACTGCAATGAATGTGGGAGTGCAGATATCTCTTTGACATTGTGATTTCATATTCTTTGGTTATGTGATTGCAGTGGGATTGCTGGGTCATTAGGCAGCGCTATTTTTAATTTTATGAGGAACCTCCACATTGTTTCCATAATGGCTGTACTAATTTACATTCCTGCCAGTAGTGTACATCCTTGCCAACACTTGTTAGCTTTCATCTTTTATATTTTTATTTTTATTTCTTTTTTTTAATTTTACTTCAAGTTCTGGAATACATGTTTAGAACGTGCAGGTTTGTTACATAGGTATACACGTGCCATGATGGTTTGTTGCACCCATCAACCCATCATCTACATTAGGTATTTCTACTAATACTATCCCTCACCTAGCCCCTTACTCCCTGACGGGCCCCAGTGTGTGATGTTCCCTTCTCTGTGTTCATGTGTTCTCATTGTTCAACTCCAACTTATGAGTGAGAACATGAGGTGTTTGGTTTTCTGCTCCTGTGTTAGTTTGCTGAGAATGATGGCTTCCAGCTTCATCTATGTCCCTGCAAAGGACATGAACTCATCCTTTTTTATGGCTGCATAGTATTCCATGGTGTACATGTGCCACGTTTTCTTTATCCAGTCTATCATTGATAGGCATTTGGGTTGGTTCCAAGTCTTTGCTATTGAGAACACTGCTGCAATAAACATATGTGTGCATGTGTCTTTATGGCAAAATGATTTATAATTCTCTGGGTATATACCCTGTAATTGGATTGCTGGGTCAAATGGTATTTCTCGTTCTAGATCCTTGAGGAATCACCACACTGTCTTCCAAAATGGTTGAACTAATTTATACTCCCACCAAAAGTGTAAAAGCATTACCATTTCTCCACATCCTCTCCAGCATCTGTTGTTTCCTGGCTTTTTAATGATAGCCATTCTAACTGGCATGAGATGGTATCTCATTGTGGTTTTGATTTGCATTTCTCTAGTGACTAGTGATGATGAGCTTCTTTTCATATGTTTGCTGGTGCATAAATGTCTTTTTTTGAGAAGTGTCTGTTCATATCCTTCGCCCACTTTTGGATGGGGTTGTTTGTATTTTTCTTGTAAATTTGTTTAAGTTCTTTGTACATTCTGGATATTAGCTCTTTGTCAGCTGGATAAATTGCAAAACTTTCTCCCATTCTGTAGGTTGCCTTTTCACTGTGATGATAGTTTCTTTTGATGTGCAGAAGTGCTTTAGTTTAATTAGATCCTATTTGTCAATTTTGGCTATTGTTGTCATTGCTTTTCGTGTTTTAGTTATGAAGACTTTGCCTATGCCTATGTCCTGAATGGTATTGCCTAGGTTTTCTTCTAGGGTTTTTATGGTTTTAGGTCTTAGTTTAAGTCTTTAATCCATCTTGAGTTAATTTTTGTATACGGTGTAAGGAAGGGGTCAAGTTTCTGTTTTCTGCATATGGCTAGCCAATTTTCCCAACACCATTTATTAAATAGGGAGTCCTTTCCCCATTGCTTGTTTTTGTCAGGTTTGTCAAAGATCAGATTGTTGTAGATGTCTGGCATTATTTCTGAGGCCTCTGTTCTGTTCCATTGGTCTAGATATCTGTTTTGGTACCAGTATCAAGCTGTTTTGGTTACTGTAGCCTTGTAGTATAGTTTGAAGTCAGGTAGCATGATGCCTCCAGCTTTGTTCTTTTTGCTTAGGATTGTCTTGGCTATACAGGCTCTTCTTTGGTTCCATATGAAATTTAAAGTAGTTTTTCCTAATTCTGTGAAGAGTCAATGGTAGCTTCATGGGGATAGCATTGAATCTGCAAATAACTTTGGGCAATATTGCCATTTTCATGATATTCATTCTCCCTATACATGAGCATGGAATGTTTTTCCATTTGTGTCCTCTCTATTTCTTTGAGCACTGGTTTATAGTTCTCCTTGAAGAGGTCCTTCACATCCCTTGTAAGTTGCATTCCTAGGTATTTTATTCTCTTTGTAGCAATTGTGAATGGGAGTTCACTCATGATTTCACTCTCTATTTGTCTGTTACTGGTGTATAGGAATGCTTCTGATATTTGCACATTGATTTTGAATCCTGAGATTGTTGAAGTTGCTTATCAGCTTCAGGAGATTTGGGGCTGAGACGATGAGGTTTTCTAAATATACAATCTTGTCATCACAAGCAGAGACAATTTGACTTCCTCTCTTCCTGTTTGAATACACTTTATTTCTTTCTCTTGCCTGAATGCCCTGAACTTCCAATAATGTGTGGAATAGGAGTGGTGAAAGAGGGCATCCTTGTTTTGTGCTGGTTTTCAAAGACAATGCTTCCAGCTTTTGCCCATTTTGTATGATACTGGCTGTGTGTTTGTCATATGTAGCTCTTATTATTTTGAGATACGGTCCACCAATACCTAGTTTATTGAGAGGTTTTAACATGGAGGGCTGTTGAATTTTGTTGAAGGCCTTTTCTGCATCTGTTGAGATAATCATGTGGTTTTTGTCGTTGTTTCTGTTTATGTGATGGATTATGTTTCTTGATTTGCATATGTTGAACCAGCCTTACATCCCAGGGATGAAGCTGACTTGATCGTGGTGGTTAAGCTTTTTGATGTGCTGCTGGATTCTGTTTGCCAGTATTTTATTGAGGATTTTTGGATTGATGTTCATAAGGGATATTGACCTGAAATTTTCTTTTTTGTTGTGTGTCTGCCAGGTTTTGGTATCAGGATGATGCTGGCCTCATAAAATGAGTTAGGGAGGAGTTCGTCTTTTTCTGTCATTTGTAATAGTTTAAGAAGGGATGGTACCAGCTCCTCTTTATACCTCTTGAAGAATTCAGCTATGAATCTATCTGCTCCTAGGCTGTTTTTGGTTTGTAGGCTATCAATTACTGCCTCAATTTCAGAACTTGTTATTGGTCTATTCAGGGATTTGACTTCTTCCTGGTTTAGTCTTGGCAGGGTGTATGTGTCTAGGAATTTATCCATTTCTTCTAGATTTTCTAGTTTATTTGCATAGAGGTGTTTATAGTATTCTCTGATGGCAGTTTGTGTTTCTGTGGGATCAGTGGTGATATCCCCTTTATCGTTTTTAATTGTGTCTATTTGATTCTTCTTTCTTTTCTTCTTTATTAGTCTTACTAGTGGTTTATCTGTTTTGTTAATTTTTTCTAAAACCAGCTCTTGGATTCACTAATTTTTTGAAGGGTTTTTCGTGTGTCTATCTCCTTCAGTTTCACTCTGATCTTAGTTATTTCTTGTCTTCTGCTGGTTTTTGGATTTGTTTGCTCTTGCTTCTCTAATTCTTTTAATTGTGATGTTAGGGTGTCGTTTTTAGATCTTTCCTACTTTCTCCTGTGGGTATTTAGTGCTATAAATTTCCTTCTAAACACTGCTTTAGCTGTGTCCCAGAGATTCTGGTACATTTTGTCTTTGTTCTCTTTGGTTTTAAAGAACTAATTTATTTCTACCTTCATTTCGTTATTTACCCGGTAGTCATTCAGGAGCAGGTTGTTCAGTTTCCATGTAGTTGTGCGGTTTTGAGCGACTTTCTTAATCCTAAATTCTAATTTGATTGCACTGTGGTCTGAGAGACTGTTTGCTATGATTTCCATTCTTTTGCATTTGCTGAGGAGTGTTTTACTTCCAATTATGTGGTCAATTTTAGAATAAGTGCGATGTGGTACCATAAAGAATATATATTCTATTGATTTGAAGTGGAGAGTTATGTAGATGTTTATTAGGTCCACTCGGTCCAGAGCTGAATTTAAGTCCTGAATATCCTTGTTAATTTTCTGTCTCGTTGTTCTCATATTGACAGTGGGGTGTTAAATTCTCCCACTATTACTGTGTGGGAGTCTAAGTCTCTTTGTAGGTCTCTAAGAACTTGCTTTATGATTCTGGGTTCTCCTATATTGGGTACATATACATTTAGTATAGTTAGCTCTTCTTGTTGCATTAATCCCTTTACCGTTATGTAATGGCCTTTTCTTTTTTGATCTTTGTTGGTTTAAAGTCTGTTTTATCAGAGACTAGAATTGCAACCCTTTCTTTTGTTTTGCTTTCCATTTGCTTGGTAAATCTTCCTGCATCCCTTTATTTTGAGCCTATGTGTGTCTTTGCATGTGACATGGGTCTCCTGAATACAGCACATTGATGGGTCTTGACTCTATCCAATTTGCCAGTCTGTGTCTTTTAATTGGGGCATTTAGCCCATTTACATTTAAGGTTAATATTGCTATGTGTGAATTTGATCCTGTCATTATGATGCTAGCTGGTTATTTTGCCCATTAGTTGATGCAGCTTCTTCATAGTGTCAATGGTCTTTACATTTTGGTATGTTTTTGCAGTGGCTGGTACTGGTTTTTCCCTTCCATGTTTAGTGCTTCCTTCAGGAGCTGTTGTAAGGCAGGCCTGGTGATGACAAAATCTCTCAGCATTTGCTTGTCTGTAAAGGATTTTATTTCTCCTTCACCTTTGCAGCTTAGTTTGGCTGGATATGAAATTCTAGGTTGAAAATTCTTTTCTTTAAGAATGCTGAATATTGGCCCCCACTGTCTTCTGCCTGTGGGGTTTCTGCTGAGAGATCTGCTATTAGTCTGATGGGCTTCACTCTGTGGGTAACCCTACCTTTCTTTTCGGCTGCCCTTAACATTTTTTCCTTCATTTCAACCTTGGTGATTCTGAAGATTACGTGTCTTTGGGTTGCTCTTCTCGAGGAGTATCTTTGCAGTGTTTTCTGTATTTCCTGAATTTGAATGTTGGCTTGTCTTGCTAGGTTGGGGAAGTTCTCCTGAATAATATCCTGAAGAGTGTTTTCCAACTTGGTTCCAGTCTCCCCGTCACTTTCAGGTACACCAATCAAACATAGGTTTGGACTTTTCACATAGTCCCATATTTCTTGGAGGCTGTGTTCATTCCTTTTCGTTGTTTCTTCTCTAATCTTGTCTTCATGCTTTATTTCATTAAGTTGATCTTCAATATCTGATAGCCTTTCTTCCGCTTGATTGATTTGGCTATTGATACTTGCGCATGCTTCACAAAGTTCTCCTGCTGTGTTTTTCACCTCTATCAGGTCATTTATGTTCTTCTCTAAAGTGCTTATTCTAGTTAGACATTCGTCTCACCTTTGTTCAAGGTTCTTAGCTTCTTTGCATTGGGTTAGAACATGCTCCTTTAGCTTGGAAGAGTTTGTTATTACCCACCTTCGGAAGCCTACTTCTGTTAATTCATCAAACTCATTCTCCGTCCAGTTTTGTTCCCTTGCTGGTGCAGAGTTGTGATCCTTTGGAGGAGAAGAAGCGTTCTGGTTTTTGGAATTTTCAGCCTTCTTGCCCTGGTTTTTTCCTCATCTTCATGGATTTATCTACCTTTGGTCTTTGATATTGGTGAACTTCAGATGGAGTTTATGCGTGGACATTCTTTTTGTTCATGTTAATGCTATTCCTTTCTGTTTGTTACTTTTCCTTCAAACAGTCAGGCCCCTCTGCTTCAGGTCTGCTAGAGTTTGCTGGAGGTCCACTCCAGACCCTGTTTACCTGGGTATCAGCAGCATAGGCTGCAGAACAGCAAAGATTTCTGTCTGTTCCTTCCTTTGGATGCTTCATCCCAGAGGGGCACCTACCAGATGCCAGCCAGAGCTCTTCTGTATGAGGTGTCTGTTGGCCCCTACTGGAGAAGTGTCTCCCAGCCAGGAGGCACGGGGGTCAGGGACTCACTTGAGGAGGCAGTCTGTCCCTTAGCAGAGCTTGAATGCTGTGCTGGGTGATCTGCTGCTTTCTTCAGAGCCACCAGGAAGGAACGTTTAAGTCTGCTGAAGCTGCACCCACAGCCACCCCTTCCCCAGGTGCTCTGTCCCAGGGAGATGGGAGTTTTATCTATAAGCCCCTGACTGGGGCTACTGCTTTTCTTTCAGAGACACCCTGCCCAGAGAGGAGGAGTGTAGAGAGGCAGTCTGATTACAGTGGCTTTGCTGAGCTGCGATGGGCTCCGCCCAGTTTGAACTTCCAGGTAGCTTTGTTTACACTGTGAAGGGAAAACTGCCTACTCAAGCCTCAGTAATGGTGGATGCCTTTCCCACGACCAAGCTCAAGTGTCGTGGGACTTCAGGTCGACTTCAGACTGCTGTGCTGGCAGCGAGAATTTTAAGCCAATGGATCTTAGCTTGCTGGGCTCTGTGGGGATGGGATCTGCTGAGCTAGACCACTTGGCTCCCTGGCTTCAGCCCCCTTTCCAGGGTAGTGAATGGTTTTTTCTTGCTGGCGTTCCAGGTGCCACTGGGGTATGAAAAATGAACTCCTGCAGCTACCTTGGTATCTGCTCAAATGGCCGTCCAGTTTTGTGCTTGAAACCCAGGGCCCTGGTGATGGAGGCACCTGAGGGAATCTCCTGGTCTGCAGGTTGTGAAGACCATGGGAAAAGCATAGTTTCTGGGCCAGAGTGCACCATTCCTCATGGCACAGTCCCTCACGGCTTCCCTTGGCTAAGGGAGGGATGTCCCCGACCGCTTGTGCTTCCCAGGGGAGGCAACGCCCCACCCTGCTTTGGCTTGCCCTCCATGGGCTGCACCCACTGTCTAACCAGTCCCAATAAGATGAGCTGGGTACCTCAGTTGGAAATGCAGAAATCATGTGCCTTCTGCATTGGTCTCGCTGGGAGCTACAGACCAGAGCTGTTCCTATTCTGCCATCTTGCCAACCACCAGCTTTCGTCTTTTTCACAACAGCCATTGTAAGAGGTGTGGGGTGGTATCTCACAGTGCTCACAGTGTTTTTTTGTTTGTTTGTTTGTTTGTTTGTTTGTTTTCATTTCTCTAATGACTAGTGACATTGAACATTTTTTAATGTACCTGTTTATTACTTATGTCTTCTGTTAAGAAATGTCTTTTTAAGTCTTTTGCCCATCTTTTAATCACATTATTTGTTGCTACTGAGTTATTTGAATTTCTTATATATTTTAGATAGTAACCCTTTATCAGATGTATACTTTGCACAAATTTTCTCTAATTCTCTGTGTTGTCTCTCCACTCTATTGATTATTTTCCTTGCTGGGCAGAAGCTTTTTAGTTTGGTGTAATTCCATTTGTCATGACACTTTTACATACATGTCTTTTCCAACCCCTGCTTCAGATATGCTCAATTGAGGTTTATCTCCTGGAGATTCATATGCAACTGCCAGTCCCATACTAATCAGTATATGGAAATCCAGGTGTCACTGGACAATTGGTTTTTAATTTGGTCAGTAAGATAATTCTATGCAAACATTTACCTGTCTGAATAAGAGAAAGAAGAATGTTGTGAAGAGTTTGATTTCCATAGATAGGTTCCTGAGAATGGTGGTAATAAGAGCTATTTCTACTTCCAATCCTTTGCTCCTTGACCTGTGTGCTGTAGTCACTGATGTTGGCTATTGGTTAAGTGCATATACCTTATTTAGTAGATGGCCACTCAACCTTGAAGGTGTTGTTATTGAGCTGGTACCTTAGCTCACCTCTCAACAAGCAATTTCCTCATTATATCAGGGCAGCTGTGTACACAGAACAATAAATTTCATGATTATTATGTTATAATATGCTTTTGTGGTTATAGGAGTCCCACAGTGATATATGTGACATCATGACAATGGATTGGGCCCTTGAATGGTGCTGGCAGAGACATTTGAGCAAGGAAGATTGAACCTTAAACAGGCCACTCTGTATTCTATTACTGTCTGTTCTATCAGGCATCTGCTTCTGGTTATGAAATACATACACAGGAGCGAGGGAAATAACTACAGGGTGTGTCTGAGAACCCTATAAATCAGTAAGATATGAACTCCATCCAACACTCATGTAGACTGCCATAACAGGAAGACTCTAACAGTGTTTCAGTCCCTCTTGTATTAATTTCATCTCAGACCCCATATCTGACAGTCCTTAAAAGACTAGATACACCCTTTTCTATAGCATATGGCTACACTTGTAAATAGGCCCAGATTCCTTGGGAAAGCATCAAAGTGCTGTACTTACCCTATATCTGGCATTTGCTTTGCAGAATCACCTCAGTGGGAATCCCAACTTCTTTTTAATTAGTGAGCTCAGAATCTGAGACCTGTCTTAAATTTGGAAACTTGATAAAGTGAGACTTCTCTTTATCAGCTCTTCTATCGTTATTATTAAGCAAATTCTGGTTAACTGTCCATCTATCTTTCCCTTCATAACACAATGATATATTACTAATTATCATAGATCTCTGTAGGTCAAACTCTGCTGATTGCTTTACGCAATTGTTGTCTTCTAAGATTTTTTATCTACCTCTGATTGTTTTTTAAAATTTTCCATCTGATCTCCACTCCTCTGAAATTCTATATTCCAATTTGATGGTGACATTTTCTGCTATCATCTCTGGACTGGGGATAAATGATAGCCATCATCAAATTTCTCAAACATGTCAGTGTTCCTCCTCATACATACAATTTTTTGGTGCCCAAAAGAAGGTAGTGTTCTCTGGATCCCTGGAGAGAAATAGTAAGGTTGTGAATTATCAGGGCCTTACCTAATAAGTGTCTTCTCATCTTTCACCTCTTGGCTCACAAATTGCATATTTGCTGCCTCACAGCAGTCTTCTCTGACAAACTCTATATGAAGAATGCTTTTCTATTGCTTCTTTATTATATTGACCTATTTATTCTTTCAACATGGCTAATGAGACTCTGGAAATTATATTTAGTTGATTATTTGAATATTTAGCCACTAGATTGTGAACACTTCTGTGACAGGAACAGTTCCTATCTTCTATTCTGCCACATCTTTGGCTCTTAGAAACTCAAAAAAATACTTATTGCAGAAAAAATATTTTGTTTTTTCATTTAATGGTCTCTAGAAAGCTGTTACACCTTCTTATGTGTAGCAAGTGCTTTGATAGTAGTAGGTATCAAAATGTCTGGGAGGGGCTTAGTAAATGATACCAATTCTTCTGAATCACAGATTATTACCCAACAAAACATCACATTTATGTATATTAATAAAAGGTATTTTTAAGAGTGGAGAAATTCTACAAGAATTTTGGAAACATTTAACAAAGCAAAATATATATTTTCGGTGTACCAGAAGGAGCAGAGAAAGATAAATGGGCACAAATAAATATTTTTTAAATAAAGAATGGCAGAAAACTTTTCATCTCTGGAGAGAGGGAAATGAACATTCAGATCCATAAAGAAAAAAAACCCCAAGTTAATTAAATATAAAGAGATCTTTATCAAAACATATTATAATCAAATTCTCAAAATTCAACAGAGAATTTTGTAATAACAATGGAAAAGCAACTTGTTACATACAAAGAAATTTTTATAAGACTATCAGTAAATTTCTCAGCAGAAACCTTGTAGGCCAGGAGAGAGTAGGATAATATGTTCAAAGTACTGAAAGAAAAAAAAAACTGCCAACCAAGAATATTATACCTGGCAAGGTTGTCCTACAGAAACTAAGAAAAGATAAGGGCTTCCCCAGACATACAACAGCTGTGGGAGTTCATTGCCACTAGTCCTGCTGTACAAGAAATGCTAAAGAAATTTCTTCAATTGAAATAAAAAGATGCTAAGAACATGAAAACCTGACCCAAAGTATAAAATTCAGCGTACAGGTAAAAATATGGAGAAATTCAGAATATTCTAATTTTGAATTCTAACAAGACAGTTAAAAGGTAAAAGTATATTAATAAAGTAAAGCTACATGATTTGGTAATGAACACTCAAGATTTGGTAATGGATGTAAGTTGTGGCATTAGTAACATAAAATGTGGGGAGAAGGGAAGTTGAAATGTAGTTTTTTAAAATTTGGTTGAAGTTAAGTTGTTATCAGCTAAAAAATAGACTGTTATAATTATAGGATACTCTATGTAAGCCTCACAGTAACCACAAAGAAAAAATCTGTAATAGATACACAAAAGATAAAGAAAAAGGAATTAAAGCATATGACTACAAAAATTATCAAAACACAAAGGAAGAAAACAAGACAGGAAGAGTTAAAGGACATATAAAACAGGTAACAACAAAATAACTGTAGTAAGTCCTTATCTATCAATAATTACTTTAAATGTAAATAAATTATATCCTCCAATCAAACAACACAGAGTGGCTGAATAGATAAAGAAGCAATTTCTAACTATATGCTGCCACAAGGAACTTTCTTTAGCTTTAAGCACACACATAGGCAGAATGTGAATTGTGATGATTGGAAAAGATACTTGATATAATTTCAATCTTCTTAGATTTGCTAAGACTTGTTTTGTAGCCTAACATATAATCTATTCTGAAGAATGTGGTTGAGAAAAAAGTATATTCTGTTGCTGTTTGATGGAATATTCTAGATCCTTTTAGTGTATAGCATTGTTCAAATGACAAATATGTGGATATACACAACGTGCTGTTGAAAATCCAATGTGTCAAAGAAAAAATCAAAAAAGAAATTTTAAAAAATAGTGTCAGTTAAACAAAAATGGAAATACAGCATACCAAAATTTATGGAATGCAGCAAAAGCAGTTCTAGAAAAGAAGTTTATATCAACAAATGCCTATCAAAAAAGAAGAAAGATCTTAAATAACTTAATGTTATACCACAATGAACTAGAAAAGTAACAAACTAAGTCTATTGTTAATAGAAGAAAGAAATTAATAAATATCAGAGCAGAGACAATGAAATAGAGACAGGAAAACCAAGAGAAAATAGCAACAAAATAAAGAATTGTGTTTTTTTGAAAAGATAAACAAAATCAACAAACTTTAGCTAGACTAAGAAAAACAGAGAAGACTCAAAGAAATAAAATAAGGAATAAAAAGGGGAAACATTACAACCGATACCACAGAAATACGAATAATTATATAAGACTACTATAAATAATTTTTTACCAACAAATTGGATAACCTAAAAGAAATGAATAAATTCCTAGAAACATAAAACTTACCAAGACCAAATTATGAAGAAATAAAAAATCTGGACAGGCCAATAATGAGTAAGGAGATTGCATCAGTTTAAAACAGTTTCTTATTAAAGAAAAGCCCAGATCTATGACTTCACTGCTGTATTCCTACAAACATTTAAGGGAACAAATAAATATTAATCCTTTAAAAAGTTTTTTTTTTAAATATTGAAGAGGAGAGCATACTTCCAAATCCATTTAATGTGGATAGTATTACCCTGATACCAAAGCCAAACAAGAAAACTACGAGAAAAGAACATCACAAGCCAATATCCCTGAAAAACATAGATGTAAAAATCTTCAGCAAAATACTAACAAATAAAATTCAACAGCACATGAAAAGGACCATTCAACATCATGAAGTGGAATTTAGTCCTGGTATGCAATGATAGTTCAATGTATGCAAATTAATAAATGTGATACACCATGTTAAAGAATGAAAAACAAAAACCATGTGCTCATCTCAACAGATGCAGAAAAAGCATTGGGCAAAATTAAACATCGTTTAATGATAAAAACTCTCAGCAAATTAGGTATAGAAGAAATGTAGTTCAACACCATAAAGCCATATATAGCAATCCTTCAGCTAACTTGACACTCAATAAAACACATGGAAAGCTTTTACTCTAAGATCAGGAACAAGACAAGTTTGTCTACTTTCACAACTTCTATTAAATATAGTACTAGACGTCTTAGCCAGAACAATTAGGCAAAAAAAAAAAGAAATAAATAAAAGGCATTTAAATTGGAAAAGAAGAAGTTAAATTATTCCTGTTTGCAAAGAAATAATTTTATATGTAGAAAACCCAAAAGACTCCACCAAAAAAAAAAAAAAAAAAAAAAAACTATTAGAACTAATAAATTCAGTAAAGGTTCAGAATACAAAACTAACATACAAAAATCAGTAGCATTCTTATACACTAACCATGACAAATCTGAAAAGGAAATTAAAAAAAATAACTCATTTACAATTGCTATTTAAAAAGCAGACAGAAAACTTAGGAATCAATTTAACAAAAGGGGTGAAAGATCTGTACACTGAAATTTATAAAATATTGATAAAAGAAATTGAAGGCAAAAATAAATGGAAAGATATCCTGTGTTCATGAATTTTAAAAATCAATATTGTTAAAATGTCCGTACTACCCAAGTGATCTACAGATTCAATGTAATCCCTATCAAAATGCCAATGACATTTTTCACCGAAATAGAAAAATAAAATCCTGCAATTTGCATGGTACTACGAAAGAATTCAAATAGCCAAAGCAATACTGGGGTATGGGGGATGGTCATGGAAACAAAGCTAGAGGTATCACACTATCTAACTTCAAAATCTACTACAAAGTGATTGTAATCACACACCATAGTAGTGGACTAAAAACAGGCACATAAACCAATGGAACAGAATGGAGAGCCTGAAATATATCCATATTTATGGTCAATTGATTTTTCACAAGGCTGCCAAGGGCACACAATGGGGAAAAGAGTTTCTTCAGTAAATGTGTTGGAAATACTGGATGTCCATATACAGAAAAATGAAATTAGACTTTTATTTCATACCAAATAAAAATATCACCTCAATATGGATTAAAGATTTAAACATAAGACCTGAACTATAAAAGTACTAGAAGAAAACATAAGGGAAAAGCCCCATGACATGGATCTGGGAAATTACTTTTTGAATATGACCTCAAAAGCACAGACAACAAAAGCAAAAATAGGCAAATAGAAATATAACAAACTCTAAAGCTTCTGCACAGCAAAGGAAATCATCAGCAGAGCGAAGAGACAGTCTATTAAATGTGGAAAAATATTTGTAAACAATGCATCTGATAAGAGGTTAATATCCTATATATATATTAAACAACACGATAGCAAGGAAACAAATAATCCTATTGAAAAACGAGCAAAGGACCGGAATAGACATACAAAATGGCCAACAGGTATATGAAAAAATGTGCATATTACTAATCGTCAGGGAAATGCAAATAAAAACCACAATGAAATATCACTTTATAACTTTTAAAATGGTTATTATAAAAAAGACAAAAGCTAATAATTTTCGGTGAGGATGTGGAGAAAAGGGAACTCATGCCCATGTTGGCAAGAATGTAAACTAGCATAGCCATTATGGAAAACAATATATAAGTTCCTCAAAAAATTAAAAATAAAGCTGTCATATGATCCAGCAGTCCCACTACTGGGTATATATCCACAGTATATGAAATCACTATGTCAAAGAGATAACTACACTCCTATGTTCATTGAAACATTATTCACCATAGCCCTGATATACAAGCAACCTAATTGTCCAACAGTAGATGAATGAATAAAGAAAACGTGGTATATATACACAATGGAATACTAAAAATGATCTCATGGCCCACATGAGATCTTTCTACTCATATACTTAGGTAGATTAATCAGAAATTTTTATTGCTTTGTTAAATTCCAGAAACCATAAACAAACAAATTCTACAAAAGCCAAGTTTTTAGCCCTGAACAAGATAAGGAGTTATAGTATTTATAGTATCACAGCAGAAAGTTCTGTTAGTATGGAACTTACACATTATTATTTTTAATCATAGTTCACTTGTTAACACTAGAGATTAAGCAAAATAAATGGTTTTAAAAAAATAAGCCTACAGAATTTTTTTTGTAATTCAATCTCATATTTGTTTAATTCTTGGGAAAGTTGCTTTGTATAGATCTATGTTACTGCACTCAGCAGAACCTTTGACACAATGGAATACTAAAAATGAAGCCTTAAAATGAAGGAAATCTTGTCATTTGGGTGAACCTAGAGGTCATTATGTTAAGTAAAATAAGCCAGGCACAGAAAGATAAATATTGCCTTATCTCATGTATGTGGGGTATCTAAAAAATCCATCTGAGAGAAGCCGAGTAGAATGGTGGTTGCCAGGACACAGGGTAGAGGAAAGTGAGGGAATTGGGGAAATGTTGGCTAAAGGGTACAAGGTTTTAGTTAGGATGAATACATTCTGGAAATCTATTGAACTCCATTGTCACTATTGTTAATAATATTGTATTATTATTGATTAAAGATTAAATCTCAAATGTTCTTACCACAAAAAATGTCATGTGTGTGACGTGCTGAATATGTTAATTAGCCCAATTTAATCCTTTCACATGAATATTTATATCAAAACATCACCTTGAGCATTACATATATACAATGTTATTTGTCAATTATACCTTAATACAGCTGAAAAAAAATGTTTAAAATGTTCTATCTTCAAACATTATAGAAATGCTTGCAAAGTTACAGATAAATAAAATTTATTTATCTAATAAAATCAATTTTATTTCTCATTTATATTTGAGTTTTTATTATTACTAAATTGAACACATTTTATGGTGTTAAAAAGCAGGGGCTGAATTGACTATCTTTTATTCTAAATACTTCTATGGTACATGTCATGGTATACAATTAAAGAAAACATCCACATCTAAATTTTGTAAAGGAATCAAATAGCAATATTTGATGACATCAAGTATTTTATGTGTTGGCCTTAGACAGCATTAAAAATTTGTGTTTCTTTTAAAATTTGTTTATAGACTATATGGTTTCTTTTTTGTTGATTGCTTTAATCCTTTCAGATGAATATTTCATATCATACTTATATTATGATACATATATATCATATACGCAAACATTTATATAATGTTTGCAAGATAGAAGATTAAAGAAAACTTTTTCCAGCTTTATTAAGGTATAATTGACAAATAAAATTGTATATATGTAATGCTCAAAGTGACGTTTTGACAAATATTCATGTAAAAGGATTAAATAGTCTTTTCTTAATTCAAACTTACAAAAAATGTATGCTCTTAAAGGGGGATGAGGAAAGAAGAAGAGATCATAACCCAATAAAAGTTCTGAGGTGAGAATTCTGAAATTGTGTGCTATTCAGAAAACTCGTATTGATCCACTTGAGACACTCAAGTTCATCCTAGAAATTCAATTCTTACACAAGAAAGCCCATTGTCTAGGAGACATCCCAATGGAATAGGAACTTTTAGAAAAGATTTAACAAAATGCTTTCTTTTCCTATAGCAGAAATAAAGAACAATCTCCCTAGAGGAATAAGCTTGTTGTAATTTAGAACTATTTTAAAATCTTATCCAATATTCAAATAGTTTTCATCTTTCCCCCTCCCTGCCTAGGAATTCCATTGCTAAGAAGGTGAGTCAATACATATATATATTCCTCACCTTGAATGGAAAATGTTAAATTACTAATTTTCAATAAATATTTTATGTTTTATAATCCTTTGATGAACACTTTCCCCCTTTACCATATGAAGGCATGCTTTGTGAAAGGTAAGTGAATTACAACATAAACTTCTATTTAAGTTAGCTTCAAAATGAAGAATCTGGAAATTCACAGCATGTTTTAAACTGGCCCACATGAGATCTTTCTACTCATATACTTAGGTAGATTAATCAGAAATTTTTATTGCTTTGTTAAATTCCAGAAACCATAAACAAACAAATTCTACAAAAGCCAAGTTTTATAGCCCTGAACAAGATAAGGAGTTATAGTATTTATAGTATCACAGCAGAAAGTTCTGTTAGTATGGAACTTACACTTATTATTATTTTTAATCATAGTTCACTTGTTAACACTAGAGATTAAGCAAAATAAATGGTTTTAAAAAAATAAGCCTACAGAATTTTTTTTCGCAATTCAATCTCATATTTGTTTAATTCTTGGGAAAGTTGCTTTGTATAGATCTATGTTACTGCACTCAGCAGAACCTTTGACATATGTGTTATTATAAAAAAGATGTATATTATTTTTACTTTGGATATTCTAGAACTGGGATACAGCAAGATTTCATATATTCATTTTACTTTCAAGGTATTAGATGAGGTGTATTACAACAGATGAGTAGGAGATCACTGGGCAATAGGCAGTCAATAGAAGAGCCTCGGGTAGCTCGTAAAGTAGGCACAAGGGCTTTGTTGCTGAATGGCATGACTTCGGTGTGTTTAAATTAATCCAATTGCCACAGTTTGTAAATTTAATTTCCACACTCTGGAAACCTTGTTTACAGTTTTTGTTAATAGAAGATGCTTACTGTGAACTTCCAGAACTCAAAGAATAGAGTGATCTTGCAGGGCATGGTGGCTCACACCTGTAATCCCAGCACTTCAGGAGGCCGAGGTAGGAGGATCACTTGAGGCTAGGAATGTGAGACCAGGCTGGTCAACATTGCGAGACATTCTCTCTACCAAAAAAATAAATAATGATAATAATAAATTAATTAATTTAATTTAAACATTTTTTTAAAAAAGAAGAGTGTTAAAACCCCATCGTCTCAGCCCAAAAACACCTTAAGCTGATAAACAACTTCAGCAAAGACTCAGGATGAAAAATCAACAGACAAAAATCACAAGCATTCCTATACACCAATAATAGAGAGCAGAGAGCCAAATCATGAGTGAATTCTCATTCACAATTGCTACAAATAAAATAAAATAGCTAGTAATAAAACTTACAAGGGACATGAAAGACCTCTTCAATGAGAACTACAAACCACTGCTCAAGGAAATAAAAGAGAACACAAACAAATGGAAAAAAATTCCATGCTCATGGATACAAAGAATCAATATTGTAAAAATGGCCATACTGCCCAAAGTAATTTATATATTCAATGCTATTCCCATCAAGCTGTGATTGCCTTTCTTCACAGAACTAGAAAAAAAGACTTTAAATTTCATATGAAACTAAAAAAGAGCCTGTATAGCCAAGACAATCCTAAGCAAAAACAACAAAGCTGGAGGCATCATGCTACCTGACTTCAAACTATACTACAAGGCTACAGTAACCAAAACAGCATAGTACAGGTACCAAAACAGATATATAGACAAATGGAACAGAACAAGGGCATCAGAAATAACACCACACATTTACAACTATCTGATCTTCAACAAACCTGACAAAAGCAAGCAATAGGGAAAGGATTCCCTATTTAATAAATGTTGCTGGGGAAACTGGCTAGCCATATGCAGAAAACAGAAACTGGACCCCTTCCTTACACCTTATACAAAAATTAATTCAAGATGGATTAAAGACTTAAACGTAAAATCTAAAACCATAAAAACTTCGAAGAAAACCTAGGCAATACCGTTCAGGACATAGGCATGAGCAAAGACTTCATGACCAAAACATCAAAAGCAATAGCATCAAAAGCCAAAATTGACCAATGGGATCTAATTAAACTAAAGAGCTGCTCAGCAAAAGAAAGTATCACCAAATTAAACAGGCAACCTACAGAATGGAAGAAAATTTTTGCAATCTACCCATCTGACAAAGATCTCGTATCCAGAATCTACAAGGAACTTAAACAAATTTACAAGAAAAATACAACCCCATCAAAAAGTGGGCAAAGAATATGAACAGACACTTTGCAAAAGAAGACATTTATGCAGGCAACAAACATGGAAAAAAAAGCTCGTCATCACTGGTCATTAGAGAAATGCAAATAAAAACTACAATGAGATACCATCTCATGCCAATTAGAATGGTGATCATTAAAAAGTGTGGAAACAACAGATGCTGAAGAGGATGTGGAGAAATAGGAACGCTTTTACACTGTTGGTGGAGTGTAAATTAGTTAAACCATTGTGGAAGATAGTGTGGCAATTCCTCAAGGATCTAGAACCAGAAATACCATTTGACCCAGCAATCCCATTACTGAGTGTATATCCAAAGGATTATAAATCATTCTACTATAAAGACACATGTACATGTATGTTTATTGCAGCACTATTTACAACAGCAAAGACTTGGAATCAACCTAAATGCCCATCGATGATAGACTGGATAAAGAAAATGTGGCACATATACACTATGCACTACTCTGCAGCCATAAAAAAGGATGAGTTCATGTACTTTACAGGGACATGGATGAAGCTGGAAACCATCATCCTCAGCAAACTAACACAGGAACAGAAATCCAAACACCACATGTTCTCACTCATAAGTGGGAGTTGAACAATGAGAATACATGGACACAGGAAGGGGAACATCACACACCAGGGCTTGTTGGGGGATCCGGAGAAAGCAGAGGAACAGCATTAGGACAAATACCTAATGCATGTGGGGCTTAAAACCTAGATGACTGGGTTGATGGGTGCAGCAAAGCACCATGGCACATGCATACCTATGTAACAAATCTGCATGTCCAGCACTTGTATCCCAGAACTTAAAGTAAAATAAAAAATAAATAAAATAAATAAACAGTGATCTGAAATCAGGGTAGAGGGAAGGAGGAGTGGTAAGGGCAAGGAATATGTTTCAGGCTGTGTTCCTCTCCCCATATAAATAGGAATCAGTGGGGGTAGCGGGATCTACCTACCTTAAAAATCTACCATACTGAAGGTCTCCAAGGTTGTCAGACCCACTGGATGAAGAAAACTAATTTACAAACATAAACTCTAAAATAAAGACAAAGGAAACATACAATAAAATAATAGATTCAGTGGCACAAGAAGCAACCAGAGTTTCTTTTTTTAAAATCTATTTTAGCTTATCTTAGTTTATTTTAATTTATCTATTTATTGATAACTCTACCTTCTAATAAGGTTGTTCTCTGCATGGCACTGTGGTGCAGACAATTCAGTCCTCAGAAGGGAGCAGGGACAATTTCACACATGTTGAATGCTCAAGTACAGCATATAAATAAGTGGATATTGTTATTCATTGCAATATTATTTTAGTAGCAGTAAATGGTTCTTATTTTATGAAATAAATAAATCCGTGAGCATTAGACAAAAGTTGAGTATCTTAGTAAACAATATGTACAAAAATTTTACTGATTTTTTTATTCCTAATGAATTGTGCTCAACAAAACTTTTATGGATAAATGACAATAAGTAGTGCTATTGTCCACTGCATTTCAATTTCCAACATAATATTTGGAAGTATATAAGTTTGATGGCAAAAGAAACTTTCAAGGAAGAACTGTTCAGTAATGAGACTGTAGTTTTTCATCATTCTGTTTATGACTTAAGGGGATATTTACTTGGATACTACCCCAGTTTGTGATATATTCATCAAGAATAATAAAGAAACCGACATGAGGGAATTTAAGTTTTCAACACCCTGACATATTTTAAAGCTTAATAGATGAGGTTATTCAAATGCAAAACAACTACATTCAAGTCAGTACATAAAAACATGCTGAAATTTTCCTTTTATCAAAATATGAGGCAACGCTTGCCCAAATTCAAAACAATTACTATTTTTGGGAGATAAACAGCAAAATAATTTTCTGCTTTTGTTGGTGTTAGAATTAGGTGCTATATCAGTGTAATAGCCGAGAGTGATATGGTCTAGTAGTATTTTGATGAATTACATGATTATAGTAAAAATGAGCAATTTCATCATGCTTGAATTAATAATGGTACTATGATTTGGCAAGTACTCTTGCAACATTCTCTAACTCATCACTTCAGAAGACAGACTTATATAGTCCATCCATTGTTTTAGAAAATACAGGCTGTAATCGAGTTTAAAAAGCAGAAGGGCCCGGAGAAACATGTCAGCTTTAGAAAGTAATGCATGTACCGGTTCTCATAACATTATTGCTTGATTATATTACCTCTTACTGGCTATTTTAATCTCTTGCACAACTAACAGTAAATCAGAAAATAGAAATAAATTTTGGAACATTAAAATGTTTACCAAATTTAATTAAAAGTGCTACACACCCCACGGTACTCCTGAGACATAGATATTGTACATGTATGTGTGTTATTTTACCTTTAGATTTAAGATAATTAAGAAGGATAATATATAATCAATGCAGCATTCATTTGGGTATCAATCAAGTAAAACACACATACAGAACTGAACATTACATAATTTCAGTCATAAAGAGTACAAATTATGAATTGATTTAATATATTCATAACTAAGTACTCTTCTTTAATGTAACTCACAGTTTGTTTCACAAAATTATTCTGTTCTTTTTCTTTAAAATCTTACATGCCTGGATACATTTCTTAAAAGATACACATTAAGGCACTCTTTTAAGGATTTATACTTAAAGCCTACATTGTAGATCAGAAGTAGTCAAAATTAACAGTTTAACATCTTATTTACAGAGATATTTTAACATAAAGCTAAATTACAGATTATCCTTCCTTCTTGAAACAACTTGTAAATATTTTAATAAATACCACTAATGTAAGTATAAAATGAGCATTGAAAACCAATCTAAGTAAATTATGTGTTTCTTGCAAATTTTAAACTGATGTCTTATCTGATATATAGGTTTTATTTCTTTTTGAACTTTTAAATAGCATAAAATTGTGTATCCATTATTTTAATGCTACTTTTTTTTTAGCAATCTCAAAATGTACACTCATTCTGTAATATTTTATCTATAATTGTTTGGGTGATATCAATAAGACAAAACCTCTTATACTTACTAGAGCAGATTATTTCAAAACAGGTATATCTTATTAAAATTTGTATTACCTTTTTATCTTTGTGAATGGTCTTTAAAATATGGATGTTTTGAACTTGAGTTGTAAAATAAAACTGAAAAATATTTATGTTTCATTTTTATCAAAGACATTCACAAATGAAGGCTGTATTTTTATGCCATCCTATGCAAAACTAGGCAATGGTTCTGGTCTCCATCATTATAAGGTTATTCAGACATGGTGAAAAGAGAAGTAAGGTTTGATACGAACTTAGCTTATTTGATTACCTTAAGCAAATCATATGCTTCAAACTTTGTAATTATATGCAGTGTCCTAGAATGCAGTAGTTGACAATCACTAGAGCCTAGCTTCCCAAAATAGAATAAAACTATTTTGAAGATAGAGAAAAAAACAAAACAGCTTCATGTTTTTCTGAATCATTTGTTTTAATCAAAAGAAAAACATATTTGTGTTCTTAAAAGTTGTTTTTATCCATAAAGATAAGCAAATGTTATCAACTGAGTTCTTTTCTATGAAGCCAATCTTGTGTAATTCATGAGCTAAGAGAACAAGCCATAATTAAGGTCAATGAATGACTGAAAATGGTGTGTGTGTGTTTGTGTGTGTGTGTGTGTGTGTGTCTTTAGAGCTTGATGGTGTAAACAAGGCATTCCCATTTCTAGCCATGCAGTATTACCTTGCCAGGAAGGATAGTGTTTGTATTAGTGTCTCGCAGACGGTGCACATTCGTAAGTCCTCAGAGGCCTGCAGAGTTAGCTTTCTAAAAAAAAATCGCTTGTTTGATTTTTTTTTTTTTTAATAGTTCATCACAAAAAGCCAAATGACTTTCACCACTTAGGTCAAATTCCTCCAGATGTTTTGTTTATAACCCCTGGATTGTTCTTAGCTGTGTTTCCTCCACTTTGAAATACTTGTAAAGTATATGTCCTTAACATTCTGTATGGAGACTTCCTCTTCTTAAAATTGCAAATTAGAAAATAACTGAGTAACCTTCTCATTGAGAAAACTAGAAATTAGGAGGTGGGAGCAGTTACTCAAAATAGCTGCTTGAAGGCATCAGAAAGCTAAAAGTTATGAAATGTTTCTAGCTCAATTTCCAAGAGAAGATTGAAATCCACAGAGGTGAGTCACCTTTGGGACCTCTGCAGATTCTCAGAGAGATGGCTGAAAGACTGAATAGCTCTTCTGAAATTCTTTCATGGCTTGCAGTCACAATTTAGAGTAAAGGGTTCACAAGGACAGTAACCCTGGTATAATCCCCTTATCTCTGAATTGGGACAGAAGGTGAAGTGGACACAAATCAGTCCTCATACAGACCAAACCATAGTCCAGCCTCTAGTCATTTGAATGGCCCTGGAAATATTTGTTGCTTAAATTTCTTTAGGGTATTCTGGAAAACTACTTCTCCCAGGTGCCACACCAGTGGAAAACAATATCCTAAACTTCAAACTGTATCTACAAATAAATTATCGGTTATCATGTCAAGCATCAAATTATACACAACCAAGGAGACAAAAAATATATAAATCAGAATAAATTGGAAAAAAGGGAAACTGAAAGACATCCACTGGGGCTCCTGATATTGGAAATATAAAATGCAGACTTTCAATAAAAACAATGCTTACTACAATTCAGGTCATTTTAAAGACAAGAATAACAATCTGGAAAAATAATTTGAAATGAGAAAATATTAGAAGACAAACATGACTTCTAGAACTGGAAATTGTAAGAAACAAGATAAAAAAGTTTATGAATAGTTTTAATGCAGAATAGATGTGAATAAAAGAGAATTAGAGAGGTATGAGAGAGACCAGTAGAAGATACCACGAATGGATCATGAGAGACAGCAAGATTTTAAAAACTTTTGGAAGAAAGGATAAGAAACAGAGTGTACAGATATTAGATCTAGTGAACTTTTATTTGGAGTGCATATTTCAAGTGATGCCTTCTCTGTAGTATATAAGAATATCCCAGGACCGGTCTGGACCTTCAGTCCTGATGAAATGTTACCTCCTTATGGAAGACTCCCTTGAACCCACATTTTAAAACTTCATTTATTTACCTTTATAGGACTTTATATTCTATCCTTACATTATTATAATCTACTTTACACAGATCAATTTATTTATTCAGTAAGTCCCAAAATTGTTTGTTTTGCAAAGACATTTATGTGCTCAGGAGAAAAAAGAAAAAAAGTGAATGTCATAGATCTTGCATAAAAGTTTGGGTCATCTTACTTACTAAACTCTCTATTCTCTTTGATTCATATTACACAGAGCTGTTTAAATAAAGATTGCTATCTTTTTTTGTGAGCAGAAAACTCATGTCTTTCTGTTTGCTTTATTTCAGATATAATACAGGTCCTGTAGTTTCAACCATGGATCAACTGTGTGAACCATTTGTGGATACCTTATGTCAGTGTACCTAAATTAAAAGACCAAGTTATGAGACCTTAATTAATCTCTTGAAAGTAATGTTTGTAGTTTTTTATATTCAAACTAATTGAAAACAACTTATTCTTGTTAATGGTAGAGGCATGATGAAAAGCCAAATCTTCCATACCGATTCTTTTAACAAATGAATAAAAACAATCTGCAAACTATATTAACTACTGAGTTATAAACTGCTTAGTCTCATAATCTTCAGGCATATTTCTTAAATTTATAGGTTAATTTTTCCACTATCTGAGGTAAATAATTGTGACTAGATTACCCATTGCTTTAATTCTACATGCTTATTTAATTTTTTTTTCAGAATACTAATAAATGTTCACAGTGGAGATAAATAGAAAATATTCTAAAGCAAATGGAGGTTAATTTAAAAGTACTGGTTATCCCACCAAATCAGAGATAAATTTAATATTTTTCCTATAAATATATGTGTGACTGTATTTATGAAAATGGGATTATATTGTAATGGAGGTAATACCTTGTAGGGCTGCCAGTAAGATAAAATGAGAGCATGTTGCAGAGTGCCTGGTATGCCACAAGTGCTCAATAATCTAGCTATTAAAAGATAGTATTTACAGTTTTAAAACCTACTTTTATCACTAGACTGCATATAATGAACATTTGTTGTGGGTACATATTCATTTACAATTCCTGTTTCTCTAAAATTATAGAACCATATTTGGTTGTGTGGATAAATCGAATTTTTTTCCTATTGCTAGAAAAAATATTTCTAATTCTTCATAATAATGAGAAAAAGCAAGACAGATATCCTTGCTGATGATCTTTTTTTAAAAAAATCTTTTTAGTGAGATCTCTTTGGTTACTTTTTAGTATGATATACATCTATATGTTGAAACTACTTTATTTTTTATGTCCCAAACACATTGATTTATTGTTTACCCTCCTTTCACTCTTTGTGCTAGTATAGTCACATATTTTACAATTACACATGTTATATATCCTACAAGATATTATGTTAAACACCAGTTATAAGTTTATTGCCTCTCAGCTGTGATCTGCCCTACATTACCTGCTCATGATACTAGAATTGCACCCCATAATCCAGGGGTGTCCAAGCTTTTGGTTTCCCTGGGCCACATTGGAAGAATTGTCTTGGGCCACACATAAAATACGCTAACAGCAATGATAGCTGATAAGCTGAAAAAAAAAAAAAAGCTCCGTGCATAAATCTCATAATGTTTTAAGAAATTTCACGAATTTGTGTTGGGCTGCATTCAAAATCGTCTGAGTAGCTCATGGACCGCGGGCTGGACAAGCTTGCTGCAATCAGTTCTCCTTCATCAGTTGGCTCAATAGTAAGCTTTGCGGTGGGGCGGGGGAGGGGGGGGAGGGTGGTGGGTACTGTTGGGACACTGCAGGGCAAAGCAAGGGAAGAAGCTTGTCTTCTGGGTTCTGCTGGCCTTTCTTTCTGCTTCCTATGGCAGTGCTTCCAGCAGCACATGAAACAATGTTCAGTGGCTCTCAAGTTTCAGATTTTCACCAGAAATCAAGCAACTTCCTGCTCACCATTCCCAGTCTACTGGCTGTGGAACAGCTCTGTGCCATGGCACCCAGTGAGTGTCTTCACTCTCCAGTAGGCCACGGACTTATCCTCTTTAGCAAGAACTGAATCTCAGGCTAGTAGTAGTGTTGGGAAGCAAGGGGTCACCCAGGTTTATTTCATCGTTAGGTGCTCTTCCTTAGCCTTGGAGATAGAAGGCTATTTGCTATTCCTGTATTACTTAGCATTTTCTTATATTCTTTTGTTATATTTGTTAACCACCTTTTACTAAATAATTCTTTTTTTTTTTTTTTTTTTTTTTGGAGTATTGCTCTGTAACCCAGGCTGGAATGCAATGGCATGATCTTGGCTCCCTGCAACCTCCACCTCCTGGGGTTCAAGTGATTCTCCTGCCTCAGCCTCAGAGTAGATGGGATTACAGGCCCCCGCTACCATGTCAGGCTAATTTTTGTATTTTTAGTAGAGACAGGGTTTCACCACATTGGCCGGGCTGGTCTCAAACTCCTGACCTTGGGTGATTCACCCACCTCAGCCTCCCAAAGTGCTGGGATTATAGGTGTGAGCCACCAAGCCCAGCCTATTTAATAATTCTTTTATATTAATATTTTTCTGCTCAAATTATTACTGTGCTTTCTGTTTCTTGGTCAGAACCTGGTTTTTTAACAACTTTAAGTCATTAATATTCATTTTCATTTACTTATACATTTATCGTTTCTGGTCATTTCATTCCAACTTGAAGCTTTGAGTTTGCATCTGAGATCATGTTTCTTCATGGTGATGAAATCTGTTCAGTAATTTTTGAAGTGCAAGTGTGAGGAATGCAAGGAGTCAGGGTTTTTGTTTATTTTGATCTGAAACCTTTATTTCACCTTCATCTTAAAAGCACATATTCAGTGGATATACACTTTAGTAGCTTTTTTATTCTTTTCAGTACTTTAAATATTTCAATCTATTGCTTTCTAGCTCCCCAAATTTGGTTGACATGTATGTCATCAGTGTATGGCTCCCGTGAATGTAATATCAGATCTTGCTTTGGCTGCTTGTGGAATTTTATCTTTGTATTTGATTTTTAGCAATTTGACAATGATTGCCTATGATTAGTTTTCTATGTATGTATCCTATGGGATTTACTGAGATTCTTTCTTCTGTGGGTTGATATTGTTCTTTGGATTATTACTTCGAAAAATTTTTTTTGCATCATTCTCTTACCCCTTGCATTCTAGGAGTCTAACTAAAGCTTATTTGACCTTTCGGTTGAGTCCCACCTATTCTTCTCATATATTCTGACTTTTTTTTTTAGAATTCATTTTTCTGTCTGTACTTCAGTTTGAATATTTTCTATTGACATATTTTCTGAGTTCACTCATCTGGTTCTCTGCTATGTTCAGTATGTTAAGCCCATCCAGTGAGACATCTACCACCAAACTAGTAAGGGGTTTTTAGTATTTTTTTTATTATCAAGATAGAATCTACATAGGTGTATATATGGTGTTTGTCAATTACTATCAACAAATGTTTATATCTAAGTACAAAAACCATAGACAACATATAAATCATTCATTCTCATCATCTTAGAAATTTTCTTCATATCCATTTGTAGTCAATTCACAGACCTTATAAGTACGTATTCTTCACATTTCTGTAACCATAGATGAGCCCTTCCTATTCTTGAACTTCATATAAATGAAATCACACAGTATGTACTCTTTTGTATCCACATACTTTTATTTAACATCATGTTCTTGAGATTTACTGATGTAGTTGCAGGGACTGGTAAGTTATTATTACTATTATTCTTATTACAACTACTACTATATACACATATACATATATACATGTATGTGTATTCTACATGTATTCTTATTACAACTACTATATACACTTACATGTATATATGTATATGTGATATTACATTCACGGGAGCCATATACTGATGACATACACTTCAACCAAATATACACATAGATGTATATATGTATATGTGTATATAGTAGTTGTAATAAGAACAATAGTAATAATAAATGAATTTTTATTTATCTAGGAAGTTCCTAGGAATGGAATATTGGACCATATGATAAGTTTAAGTGTATAAGAAACTTTTGGTTTTCCAAAGTGGTTGAGCCATTTTATACTTCGACAGCAATTAATGGGAGTTCCAGTGGCTCTGCAGTTTCATCAACATTTGGTGTTGCAGTAATTTTCTTTTTTGTTGTTTTTTTTTTTTTTTCTAACCAGTCTAGGGGTGTATAGTAGTGTCTTCTTGTCATTTGAACTATATTTCGCTGATGACTGAGATGTTGAGCAATTTTTTTATGTGCTTATTAGCTAATCATATATCTTCCTTTTAGAAGTTCCTAAAGGAATTTGCCCATTTTTGCTGTATTTTTTATTTTTACTTATCATTAAAAGTTGCTTATGTAGTCTAAATATAAGTCCTTCTTCAGTTATGTGTATTGCAAATATTTCCTCTCAGTGTGTGATCTGCTTTATTTTCTTAACAGTATTGGTTAAGAGAAGTCTCTAATTTTGATAGAGTCCAGTTTATTCGTATTTTTTCTTTTATGGAATCTATATTTTTATATTTCTTCCAAAACACTTTATAGCTTTTGGTTTTATATTTAGGTCTATGATCTATTTCAAATTAAATTTTTTGGTATGGAGTGGGGTATGTGTCAAAGTTTTTTTCTTGTTTTGATTTTCTTTTACATTTATCTAGTTTTTCTGGAACCATGTTTTTCAAAATTTTTTTTCTCCATTTATTGCCTTGGCCCTTTGTTGAAAACCAATTGATAATATGTGTCTATTTCTGCAATCTATTCTGATGCTTCAATCTATTTATCTATCACTACACATGAGATTTTGATCTGGATTACAGCATTTAGGGAAAGTGATCATCTTAATATTGGGTCTTCTAATTCACATAGTCTATCTACTCTCTTAAGATGTGGCTTAGGTGTTATTATATCTTAGAGGAATTCCAGGTCCTGTATCTCTCTCCATGTTGGCTTAGGGGATCTTCATTTGTGCCCTCATATGTGAAAATTACATATTTATACAGTTTATCAATTTATGCAAGTAAGTTATACTTAGTCATGGACCATACATTATTTGTTTATTTACTTTGTAGCAGAAAAAAAAGGGACCAAAGAAAGTATTCTTTATATAATTATAGTAATAATTCATCTAAGATGCTGGTTTATGAGGACATTTAGTTAATTATACATCTATTTTAAATACTAAGGGCCAGTCATTATTTTTTGGATGGAAAACATAAATACATGAACCCTATCATCAAAAAAATGTTATAGGTAGCATTGCTAACCCTGTTTTGTTTGTTTGTTTGTTTTTTTGAAACAGAGTCCCACTCTGTTGCCCAGGCTGGAGAGCAGTGATACAATCTCAGCTCATTGCAACCTCCACCTCGAGTTCAAACAATTCTCCTGCTTCAGCCTCCCAAGTAGCTGGGACTACAGGTGTGCACCACCATGCCTATCTAATTTTTGTATTTTTAGTAGAGACTGCATTTCACCATGTTGGCCAGGCTGGTCTCTAACTCCTGACCTCAAGTGATCCGCCCACCTCAGCCTCCCAGAGTGCTAGGATTACAGGTGTGAGCCACTGCACCTGGCCACTAACTCTGTTTAAATAGATTTTGCACACTTTTAAACACTGAGTTGTAAGTGTGTCACCGCATACAAATTTGCTTCCATTTTTCATTGGTTTCCTTGATTCTTATAAATCAGTCATAACTATTATTATAAATATATATTCATATTCACATATTTTTCCTTTTTTACATTTTGGCTATGGATTACAGATATTATATTTTGAGTATTTTAGATATTTATCAGTTTTTTCTGAAGAATTCATAGTAAAATTGAGTCCAGCTATTGTTCCTCAGAATATAATTTAGATAATAAGAAAATGATTAAATGTGGGTGAGAGTATTTATTTCAAATTTTGACCTTTTATATACAGGAAATTTTGCTGGGGAAATTACTATTCCATTTGATTCTGAATGATTTTGATGTTTGTTAGTTGTCCCTTGTATAAATTGTTCATCAATGTTTCTATTCATTTTCCCATTAAGTTTCAGCAATTTTCCTAGTTGATTTGCAAAAGTACTTGAATTGTAAGCATTAATTCTTTGTCTGCTTTTGTCTCTGAATACATTACTCACATATTAACCTTATCTGCAGTATCTACTGTTCAACACAGATGTTCCTATGGCATTCAACTTTATCTATTGTTTGTAATTTTGGGGTCTTACTCAGAAGTCCTTCTTTACCTAACTTTGACATTTTAGCTATCGTAATTCACCATTGTGTACAGTGTAACTGTGATATATCTTAATTGTATCCAAATAGTAAACCATTTTCTCAACATTTTCTATCTAAGTTGTGCACACTTCTTCTGCTGGTTTATTGTGCCACTTCTCTCATATGCCAAGCGCCCATGTATGTATGTGTGTCCCTTACCTTTCCATTCTATTCTAATTTAAATGTTTATTACTGAACCAATTTTACACTTTTTAATTCTATAAATTTGGAGTATGTGTTCATATGTGGAAATATGAGTTTTACAGTTAGCTGTTGTTTTTTAAATAGACTTAGCCAATTATAGTATTCTAATAAAAACGGAGCCACTGTATCGCACAGCTCCAGAAGGTGCCCTTTACATAAACTACGAAGTGAAGGATGGTCCCTGTTATTACAATATATTCCATGTGAATGGTGCTCACTAGAGTTCAATGACACAGCAGTTCTGGAGTTCTGAATTTTCACTCTGAATTGCATTATGTATGTGTTTGTGTGTGTGTATAAGTGTGTGTATGTGTATTGTTTGTAGCAAGTATGAATGCAAGCTCTGGAGCTAAACTACTGGGTTCAAATCCAGGCATTTTTATTTCCTACGTGTGTGAAATTTATTTGCTTCAATTTTGTATTTCATAAAATAAAGATAATGACAAGACCAACTTCAGGGGATTTATATGTTTGATATTATTTATTATTTATCATAGTTTTTAATACTCTCTTTTCTGCTGATAGAAACCACCTAAATATATTTATCTTTTTATACCCAATGTTACTATCAAAGAGGTTCTTCGTGTAATGAAACTTATCAAGAAATGTGCTTGAGAATATCTTTATTGGGCTTTGCTCATTTAAACGGTAGTTTATATATATGACTATATGGTTTGAATTTCTTTTTCTTTATGATGCTGAAAATATTACTGCTCTGCTACTTATTACATTATCTGTAGATGTTCAGAAGCAAGACTATCTGTTTCTAGGTTTATTATAGAAGATCTATTTTTTTTTCTCCTTGGTGGCCTTTAAAATTGTCTTTATGTTTTTGTAATTCTTAGATTTCACTGCATTTCTAGGTATCAGTCATTTTTATTATTTGTACTGCTTGACTTGCCATAAATCCTTTGTATCTGAGTTCTCATAATTTTATTTCATTGTTAAACTCCACATCAGTAATTCATTAAATTTTTCCAGTCACTTCTTTTTTAATCTGTTTGAATTTTTTGGATATGTAAATTAACCCTTCCCCTTCATTCTGCATTCCTTTATTAGCATTCTCCCTTTGTAATCCTTCTCAATAAACTACGTCATCTTATTTTCCATTTCTCTTACTAATTCTTCAGCTGTGTGTATGTGAACCATATACTGAGTTCTCTTTTCTGTGATGTTTTCACACCCAGAACTACTAGTTGTCATTGTTGCTATATTTTACTATTGTTTGTTTCAATAAACAAAGTGTACGATACTTTCTTTTGCTTATTTGAAGATATTTAGCATACTCATTTTAAAGTTAATTTGTAGGTTTGCAGTTTGTTGTCTTCAGCCGATAGGTTTGCAGATTGGTATCTTTGTCTTATATTTGTCTTTTTATTTTCCCTTGTGAGTTTGTGTTGTCTTTGGGAGTTAGTCACCTTTACTGGGTTGTATATTTGGGGATGGGATGATAATTTTTGCCCTGGCCTTTGTCTTTCTTGGTGACTTTAGGGGGCAGGAGACATGCCATAGCATAAAGAGCTTTTGTGAGATAATCTGTACATTTACTCAGACACTGTCTTTTAAAGAGATATTTCTTTTCTCCCCATCTCCTAGGCCAACTATTCCTGCAAGGGTACAAAATTGAGAAAGGAAAAGGCACATTTCCACCAAAATGTATGACTACCTAAATTGACATGACCTAGACTGTTTCTACTCCAGGTTCTTCTGCCTTGCATTCCTTCCACCTCGACCTCCACCTCCCAACACTCTCCCGTTCACATACAGCCCTAAACATCTTCTTTTGCCCCCGCACATCCACGAACATTTCTATGATATCTGCTGGCTGAGAAATTCATCAACATCTCTTTCTGAAATATCTTCATGTTTGGGTTAGAAGAAGGAGCCAAAATAGCATATTATTACACCAACTTCTCAGGAACTAAAACTTGGAAAAGTTCCTCAAAATATAAATATACAGGCATATAAATTATTCACACCTTAAATTATTCTCACCACTATAGAATCTCAGAAGCTAAATAGCATCCCAAAATTAGATAAGTAAACCTATTTGCAGAGAACTTTGAGGATGGGTAATGCCATATAGCCTTTTCTTGTATTTCCCTATATCAGAATTTTGCACTGAGTAGGGCATCTATAAAACATTACTAAGTTACCAGTGTTTAAATTTCCATGTTACATTGTTGCTAAATCTGTGAGATATTATGACCAAACTGATTGTAATACCTAGAAAAAGCAAAACAAAACAACAGTATCTTAAGGCTTAATTCCAGAATAACTCAAGTCAATGAGAAGTTGTTAATATACAATCAGCCTATGACTATCTACATTATACATCTTTCACTGATGCATTTAGCATATAAGACTTTAATATGTATTACCACACACACAAACACATTTTAGTGTTTCTAAAATACTGATATTTGTATTAATTAATCTGATCTGATTCTTTAAGTCCTTTGAAATTGATACTAAACAAATATGTAAGAAGGAAGAGAGGTGAGGATTTCCATAAACTTGGTCAACAGTTTCAAAAAGAAATACAATCCGATCAGGATTTTATTTGATTTCCTCCAGTTCTATAAGGTGAAAAAAAAGATTCAATGAGAGGAGATGGCATTCACCCATCCATTTAAAGTCAGTGCTGTATTTCCAAGGGCTAAAACAGTTACAGTTTCACTGTTCATTATTTTGGAAGTGTCACATTTTCTAATATGACAAGATGTATTATGGATGGGGAGTTTTATAGATGTGGAGAAATCTCTCTCAAAGTTGTTTATTTGATTTTCTCCCCTTCTGCCTCTTTGTACTTCAGTGGCCAACCTTGGGATAATGGGATTACTTTATGCCTTCCACATCAGGCTCTGGATGAGTGCACAGAGGCCAGTGGCAAGAGAAATAAGATGGTTGTGAAAATGCAAACGTTGGAAGTTAAAAAAGGTGCACCCAATAACTTGCCCTTAAATTTAAAAGGAACTAAATGAGGAACTTCTGGACAATATATCTTACTGTTTACTGATAACAAGTCACTTTGTTTTTATGTGCTCAGTCTAGTATTCCATAATTTATTTGAAAGAAGATGAGGAATAATGTAGATAAATGATGAAGTGTCAGGGTCTGACACTCTTAAATGAAGCTATTATGGTCAAAGAGAAAACGTAAAACCTGCGGCTCATTATGAGAGTGTTCTACTTGTCAGTTAAGTGAAAAGGCCTGGAATGATTTCCAGTTTATTTGTCATTGCAGTTATTAAAGCTGTCTTTTTGGTGCCATGAAAATGAATTGAAGACTTTATTCGAAGTAAATTTGTACTAAAGCTTTCAGATGTATCTTATGTGAGCTCAGTGAGGCAAGGAAGCAGCTTAAAAGCTGAAATATTACAAGGAGACAACTACCAAAGTCTTTGAAACACACAGAATACATATGTGCTGATAAATGAAGCACTTTTTTGACTAGGAAACAAACTTTTGACTGTCATAATGGAATAAGATTGGTAATGGGATATAATACCTACTAATTGTTGGAAGATATTTTATCCCTATGAGGAATTAATTGCCTACATATTTTAGTAACAGTCCTACCAGCCTATCTTTCCAAATAATGATTTCCAAGAAAGGTTAAAGAATGCATCATTTTTGATAATGCATACTTAATACTTAGTAAAAATTAATAGAATAAATACATCATAGAAACCAAAAAGTTTAGTATTTTTTGAGTAATAATAACTGCTAGGCTAGAACAATAACCTCTTCAAAACTTGGGAAGAATTTCAAAAAACCAGACTAGCATATTCCATTTTCCTAATTGAATTATTGGACTGCAAAAGGCTGCATCTTACTACAAAAAATAAATATATTATTGACATTTTTATCTTACAGGACTCGTCTTCAAATACCTTACATCCTTACCGAGGTGTGAGAATAACCTGTACTTTAGCTTAAGTTAGAAGAAAATCAAATCAGATGGACTACTGACAGATGGATTCTTTTTAAGCATTGAAAAAATTAACCCATTTGTTTCCTTCTTTCATGGCTGAGATGTCTTTGCTGTTCCCTTGTGCTACTCTGGCAATCACAAATATTTTTTGCATTGTTTAGTTATGCTTTTTGAAAGTTTAGAAGTGACATTAATAGAGATACCTAAAGAAAAATGGATAGACTATATCAGTTTTTCACCTCACCACATTAAATAAAAAGAATCACTAAAATGAATATTTTATTACAGGCCCAAGAAATCTCCCAGTCATGCCGTTGACTCTTTATTGTGGATATTACAAATTTGACACATCTTCAGGGTCAGTTTACAGAGAAAACGGATTCTGCATCCTCCTCAAAGGTAATTTTTCAGTGTTTCCATCATATTTTATAGCCATTTTCAGTGATATTGTCAGAGTAAACAGTCTACCAGGCTCTTTATTATATGCCTTATTTTCAGGCATTTAAATGTGTAAAACCTCCCTTTGAAATCAAATTTGTTTTTATATTTGGAATATTTGAAATAGTCCTATAGCTTTGATATTCTAATAGCTACAAATCCCAATGATGTAAAAATAAATGCTTTACAAAATCATAGCTGTGATGTGACAGTGAAGAAAGCTATACAACACAGCACTTGCTAGATAAAGGTGTAGAGAGTTTAGATTTAACCTGTTTGAGAGTTAGATTGTGTTTATATTCCTATTAAGGTTTGAAAAAAAATGGTTGAATAGGTTAAATAAGCAATTACTTTGGAAAAAATTAGACTAATTGTTTGATTCACATATTAGTATTAACGCATACACATCTCTTTTTTTGTTGTTTGTTTGTTTCTGAGATGGAGTCTCACACTGTTGCCCAGGCTGGAGTGCAATGGCGTGATCTCAGCTCACTGCAACCTCTGCCTCCCGGGTAGCTGGCTCAGCCTCCCGAACAGCTGGGATTACAGGCACCTGCAACCACGCCCGGCTAATTTTTTGTATTTTTAGTAGAGATGGGGTTTCACTATGTTGGCCAGGCTGGTCTTGAACTCCTCACCTCGTGATCCGCCCACCTCAGCCTCTCAAAGTGACGGAATTACAGGCATGAGCCACCGCACCCAGCCACATCCTCCTTTGATGTGTACATACACTGCATAATCACCTTATGTTTTTGAGCCTATTCAGGTTTTTTTTAACCATTTAAAGAATTTTTATTAAACCAAGAATTTCATAATCCAAGTTATATTTCCTTGTTTAGTTATCAATTCTGTTATTTAAAACATAACTGACATTCTGAGCTTTTCCACAGTTAAGAGTTAAAAAATTAAAGGAATGCTTTAAATTTTCATACTTTGCTGAAAATTCTTTTTCCCAGGATCTATAAAACGTTAATTTGTTTTTAATTTTTTTTTTTTTTTTTGAGATGGAGTTTTTTTGCTCTTGTTGCCCAGGCTGGAGTGCAATGGTGCAATCTTGGCTCACTACCACCTCCACCTCCCGGGTTCAAGCAATTCTCCTGCCTCAGCCTCCCTAGTAGCTGGGATTACAGGCGCCTGCCACCACACCCAGCTAATTTTTTGCATTTTTAGTACAGATGAGGTTTCACTACGTTGGCCAGGCTGGTCTCGAACTCCTGACCTCAGGCGATCCACCCCAGCCTCCCAAAGTACTGGGATTACATGTGTGAGCCACCACGCCTGGCTTGTTTTTAAATTTTCCTATTTTTTTTGTTTTCTCTTTTTTGTTATTTTCAAATCAATAAGTAATCTAGGACTAGTAAGTTTGCGAAACTTGGAATTTCCTCAGTACATAAGGTTCAAAGTTTGCTTTCCTTTTTTGTTTATATTTTGCAATTTTTTCCGAAATATTTTAGGTTTCTGATGTTTAGATATTTTTCTTTGTTGAAACACAAGTTTTTTTTTTTTTTTTTTTTTTTTTCGGTGGTCCCTGTTCAATTTTAAGCAGTTGGTACATCAGTAGCACTGTTAACTGCTTTCTGGAGGCTCTTTCGCATGGTAGGCTTGTAGTACAACTACAGCTTCAGAGACTCAAGCATATGAAGAAGTTTTAAATTATCAAGCTCCAATAACATGCCAGTGATTTTACCAGCAAGGGTAGGGTGCGTGGCTTGAATAAGAGGAAAGAGTCGTTCACCCAATATCTGCTTCTGCTGCTGAAGAGGGGCAGATGCCAACATGGAAGCAGTCAAAAGTTTTTGACCTTGGACATGAACAGCAAGTTGCTTCCTGGTAACCTGTGGATGTGCATTGAGATGTTGCTGAGGAATGAGAATTCCTGAAGCATATTTGTACTGTGGAATGATGTGGACCGCAGGAGTGGAGCCAGCAGCAGCAGCTACAGGACATGCACTAATTGTCTGTATTGATGAGTTAGCAACACACTGTGTGGACATGTGTGTTGGACACACTGGTGGAACCTGTGAAGAAGCTGGTCTCGGAGTGGTGGTTACGAGCCGCTGAGCGGATAGCACAGGTCATATTTGGAATGGATAAGGTCTGACACTCTGAGCAGCCCAGGGAGGACTTGGTTTTAGTTGTGCAATTTGGCCAGGAGGATAGTATGCAGCACGGTTCTGGGTCTGTGGGATAGCTGCCATGAAGTAACATGTAGAAGGTGCTGGCTGGTACGGGTTGATTACAGGGTGGGGCACAGCTCGTACACTTGCCATCTTCTGCATATATTGGTTAGTGAGGTGAGCCAGGCGCCCTTCTTTGCACTGAGCTAAAGCTACATACAATGGCTTGCTGGCCACAATTTTACCGTTCATTGCTATAACTGCTTTAGCTACCTCTTCTGGGGAGAAGAAACATACAAAGCCAAACCTTTTGCTGCAACCACCCTCCATCATAACATTTGCACTATTGATTATACCAAATGGAGAAAATTCTTTCTGGAGACATTCATCATCAATACTCTCATCAAGATTTTTCACATAAACGTTAGCACCCTGGTATCTGGTGATTCTATCTTGCTTCATCTGTTCAAATTTGCACTTAAGTTCTGTCTGCCCTTCCACTTTTTTCCGAGCTAGACAAATGTACATTTGATTTCCACTGAACTCCTTTCCATTCATCTCATCCATAGCTGTCTGTGGATCTTCATGCCTTTCAAAGCTTACAAATCCAAATCCTTTGGATTTTCCACCTTCATCAGTTATTACTTTTACACTTGAGGCAGGTCCAACTTTGGACTCTTTTGCCCTAGCTCCAAGTTCTGCTTCTCGTTCTTTAGGAGACCAAAACTGTCCAACAAATACATTGAGACCATTCAGGAGCATCCCATCCATTTTTTCAATAGCTCCTTCAGCTGCTTCCTGTGTCTCAAAGTGTACAGATCCACAGCCCTTAGAACCATTTTCATCACAAACTACCTTACACGAAAGGAAGTTACCAAAAGCAGAAAATGCATCACACAGTGCTTTCTCAACGGATTTGTCCTGGTTTTTAACGAATACTTTGCCCACTCCACTTTTGCGCAGTGATAGATCGCGCTGAGACCACAGGACTCATACAGGCTTGCCCTTTATAACATCAAAGTTCATGGTGGCCAGAGTACGCTCCGCGTCGGCCGGCTACAGGAAGTTCACAGACACGTAGCCCACGAAGCGGTGGGTGAGCCGGTCCCTAAAGACCCGGATGGTGAGGGTGGACCTGTCGAGCTAAACTTCTGTTGGAACATCGCTTCAGTCACGTCGGGGTGCAGGTCCCCCGCGTACAGCGAGGCCATGTGGTAGCTGGGGGCGCTGGGGTTCATCGCGGCACGGCTGCTCACAGGGCCACAGGCCGCGACCCTTTCGTGACAGGAGGAGAGCGAGTGCCGAGCCTGGGGTCTCGGAGCCGGGGGCGGGGAGCAAGGGCACGCGCCAAGGGACAAAAATCATCCGAATCAGAAACAACTCACTGGCCACAAAGCGAGGTCGCTTGTCCGCCGCTGTCTGCCGGCCGGGAGCCACGGTGCCGGTGTCCGGTTCGGACGGCGGGAAGGCCTCGGTCTCGTGGTTCCTCCTTACGGCTGCTGCAGGGCCGCGGGCGGGATCGGTCTTCGCTGCTGACCGGGTTATTTAATAAAAGAGGAAGAAAAAATACTGTAGTAACTCTCTGGTGGAGTAGATGCCGATTTGGGGGGAAATTTTGGGGGGTATTTTTAAAAGTTTTTTTAGACTTTTCTTGAATTTTTAATAAATGCATGTTCTCCTCAGCCCCAGCACTGACCGTCAGGGAGAAAGGCCGTATTCAAGTTTTTATGTCAAGCTAATTAGTTCCTCTGATCAAATATATTTTATCCCGGTTTATTTACTTAGTATGTAGATGTCAAACACTAAATTAGTTGGATGATAAACATTGCAGTTTCTCTTTTTATTGAGCTCATGGAATAAAGAAGGAGGCAGAATCGTAAAACATATGAAATACATGTTAAGTGCAATTAAAGGACGGCGTAGGAGCTCAGAGGCATCTAATTTAGCTAATGTTTGTAGGCAAGGAAGACTTCCCAATGGAAAAAGATTCCTGATCTTGAATATTGAAGAAACAGAAGAACTGACCCAGTAAGACTATATCAAAAGGATCCTACCTGCATTTAGGTTTCCATAAACCAACAATCCACCTAGCTAGTTCCTTTCCTTCCACGACACTAGGCCCAATTTCTTTGGGAGAAAAACCATTGAGCTTCTTTCTTCCCCCACAAAACACTTAGAGTCAATGTGGGACTCTAGCTGTATTAGTAATAGGGAGTTCAAAGCCCATTAGGTTGGAGATGATTTGCTTTATTATAAATAGCCATAGATTAAAATCATACTAATTTCTCTTCTTTCTCTTTATAAATATGTATTCACAATGCCTACATACAGAATTAACATGTGGTTATTAAACAACGGGAAACAAGAAATTTAGAAATGTACCTATTCTTTTACTATATAAGTTTACATAAACATAGAAATAACAGAAAATTTTTTTTGATGGTCCGGGTGCTTCTCAAAGTTTTAATTTTCCATTTTTCCCTAAAAGCATGACAAATAATTTTAAAATTAAACTATAAATCATTTGGTATTATACTCTCTATTAATGATTCAATTTCCAGATTAGATTGTTTATTATAATATGCCAACCTAAGATATTAATCAATGAATATGTGTTTATTGGTTATGCTTAAGAATTATTTTCAGGAGGGTAAAGCTGTGCCTCTGAGGCGAATATTAAATAGACATGTGTCAAAGATTTTATTTAACCTGTTAATTAATGAATGGACCAGGAAAGTTAAAATCAGTTCAAAGAACATTTGATGAGGTAGGTATAGAGGTAATTTTAAGAAAACATATTAGGGTGAGATTCTTGGGTTAGATATAAAACTAGTTAATGTCTTTCTGGGCAATAAATTGTAACTTTCACAGTTATCTCTTAATTGGAGAGAAATGATTTGTGTATTTACCTGAGAAAAATCTGTGCATTAGGTTGTGTTCCTAAAGAGTTCTAAATTTTGAAAAGTGAATAGAAAAGTAATAAAAGAGCACCTAGTAATCTATTGCTTGTTTCCAAACTTCAGGTGATTTTTCTAATAGTTATATGTAGGCACTTCTTCAAAGACATTATTCTAAAATTCTGTCACTACACTAGCATCTAAGTGTGGTTTGATTAAATCGGTGAGTCACTTCAATACTATACCAAAGTAGACAGTGTTCTTGGTTTTTATGCTAAATTGGCTGCTTACAATTTTTGGTTTGGTCAAGATCTTATTTGATATTTGAAATTTTTTAAAATACGCTTCCTAAAAATGGTCTGATAAATCTAGGTGCATTATTCTCATTAAAAGAGAAGCTAAAACTTAAGTCATAGTAATAACTATTTTAAAGAGATGGATGAATAAGGAAGGAGTCTCTTTATAATAAGGAAATGCATTAAAAATTGTTTAGTTATCGCATGCTGGATATAAACTGAATTGTGTCCTCCTAAAATTCATGTGTTGAAACCCTAACCCTCAATGTGACTGTATGTGGAGACAGAATCTTTAGAGAGGTAATTAAGGATAAATGAGGTCCTAAGAGTGGAGCCCTAATCCAATATACCTGGTGTCCTTATAAAAAGAGGCAGAGACACCAGGAATGGGCCCACACAGAGAGGAAAGGCCATGGGAGGACATAACAACAAGGTGACCTTGAGTACACAAAGGAGACTGATCTCAAGAAAAACCAACCTTGCTGGCCTCTTGATCTTGGAATCCCAGGCTCCATGACTGTGAGAAAATAAATTTCTGTTGTTTAAGCCATGCAGTCTGTGGCATTTTGTTATGATTTTCCTAGCAGACTAATACAATCTTTATTTACTAGAATATGTTTTTGGTGAGAATTAAAGCTTATAATTTACAAGGTATATAAAGGCACATTAGTCATAATTATTAAATAAATTGGTTACATTAACTAAATTGGCTATTAGACACATTAGTCATAATCACTTTATTCCTAAAAGTGCATAGGTTAGAAAAAACTGAAAAACCAAAGAAAACTACATAATGAAATCCACCAAAATATTTCTTATAAAATGTCTTAAATTATCAGCTCATTCCTTTGCCCTTACCAGCATGTCTCTTCCATTTTTTTTAAAGCTAATTCATCCTATTTTCTCACTTCTCCAAATGCATATTCTCCATTCTCTGAGCTGAAATAACGATAAATATCTTGTTTATTTCAATTACTTCTAAGAGAAAATGCCACTAGTTTCATAGAACCTGACTCCATTGGACAGCTGGTCATGTTTCTTAATCCCAGTCTACATTGCTCCTGGCTAGTTCTACTCACCAGAAGGTGTTGAATGAAAAGGACAATTTGAATCACAGTCCTGCCTTGCTAAGGCTTTGTTCAGCAATATGTGTTTTTATTTTTACATAGACTTAGAACTATGTAATAGACTAAATGTGACAAGCATGCGACCATTTTCCAAGGTCGAATACTCTTCAGAAAGCCAGATTTGGGGTTTTATTCAGTGATATTTTATTTTTCCTTTAAGAATCATAGACAAATGTTGAGGAAAAACAATACGATCAAAAAGTTACTCGTTTTTTCCTATTTGTACTCCAAGAAAAAAAATTTAATTAAAAAAGTCTGAATCCCTGATAGTTTTGACATGCTACGTAGTACTGGAAACCCTATTACTTCCTCTTGGCTTTGCTTTCTTTATCTATATTCTTCCTTATTTTCCTTTCTAATTTTCCATAGTCTTTTTTAAAAGGTAAGATCATTTTTTTTCTTCTACTCATTGATAGTTTGAGATTTCAGACCTCTTCTGGCAGCTTTACCAAATGATAAAAACATGAAGCCTGGTTGTTTAAATCTCTTATGCAAATAGTATGAACTCCTTTTTGTGGTCCAGAAAAAAAGAGTCAGCCACCACCATAGTGAGTGCTGGTTACATGAAATAAAACATGGGCACATTCCTATTCACTTGGCTTGTTTCTTTGAGCCCCGCTTTCAAGCATTAAGAGCAAACGCCATGTAAAATGAATTATATATTCCAAGAGAAAGGAATGGCAATTTCTTTGGTATGTTTGCCTTTTCTTTTGAAAAGATAAAATCAGCCTTCAGTTTTAGTAGATGTTCCTTTTCGAATTGAATCACTGAGTTAGTGAATAATACAGAGTTTGCATGGCCATATGTTGGATGCAAACACCGAGCCTAGGGTAATTGAAATGACTTCCTCAAGATCACCCAAGAGCCACTGGAGGAGTGTTGCTCCCAGAACAATAATTTTTTTTTTTTTTTTTTTTTTTTTTTTTTTGTCACATGGCTATGAGAAACCTATACCTGATCTCCAGGATATTTCTCTAAATAAAAAGTAATCAGTGGTCAGACATGTGGCGAATATATTAGACTGCTGCTCTTACCCTGGTGTGCTATTATTTGGGGCTTATGAATAGAAAATGTGAAGTAATCTCAGAAGGAATTTTATTCTAATGTTCTTTCAAATAATAAAACCTTTTGTTTGAAAGGAATTAGGATGACAAAAACCTGAGATTATGAGAAACCTGGCAGCAGATCTTTCCTTTGCAAGATTAGAGTGAGTTACAACCAGTCAGTGGTAAACAAGGTTCATTCATTTTCCATTTCTAAGTTGAACTTCAGAGGAACGGTTGCCAAAGGCACTGTGGCCGATCATTTAGTCAGAATGCATTGTTTTGAAGACATATGGTACCGTTTTAACCTATCCATCTAGTATTCTACAGCCAGTCCTACTACCCAGACTGAACATTAGGTGTTCTGATTGTTAAAATTTTAACATAGCCACATGTTGATAGGGGAATTTAAGGCATTTTGTTTTCATCACTACACTGGATGGTAAGTTGTTTTCCAGGAAACTACGAGGCATTAAAATGCCTCTTCTATTTATATCATCAACATTCTAAATATATTATGTAACTTATACATACACATCAAGTGTTTTCTTCCAGAGTGATAACCTTAGTGACTGTGTATGAAATATTTTTTTATTTCTTAATACCAATTTCAGTAACTTGATTTAAGAAACAAAAACAAGCATTCAAGAAATAGATTTACAAATAAATGGTTTCCACCTTTGGGCTTCCTTATGAGTCAATAATTTTTCTACTAAGTAGATTCTGTGTGCCTCTGAAAAAAAGGAACAGTCTTTGTCATGAAAATGGTCTCTCAAAGTGTCTTTGTCCCCCAAATCCCAAAATCATATGACTTCTTAATGATTGCTTTATTTTTTTTCTCACTATTGGAAAAATTGTCTTTACTTTTTAAGATATTATGGAGGTGTATATAATGTCTTATGGGATGTTGACTCTTCCTAATCACAAATACATTTCATGATATAGAGAATGCAATGAAGAATTTAGGAACGATAAATTATTTTCAAAAGACAGCTTTATTTTGATGTTGATTTGAGAGTTCTACTTAGGAACAAACAAGCAACAACAGCAAAAAACAACAAAAAAATACTTACATACCTACCTCAAGGTAAATGAAGCTTGGCACAAGTGTAAATGGGATTCTTCAAATGTATTTTAATCAGATTGAATATTTTAATTAAATGCATGTAATAAAATTTGCCACAACTCATAGAGATGTTTTATTAATAATGGGTTTGCTCATAGGATACATACATAGAGAGGCAGGTATTTTTATTCATTTATCAAAGGGGTCTGATAAGGAATCAGCACTTTTTCTCTTAAAATTTGTTGTAGAGACTATATTTCTTTTTTTTTTTTTTTTTTTTTGAGACAGTTTTACTCTGTCACCCAGGCTGAAGTGCAGTGGCACAATCTTGGCTCACTGCAACCTCCACCTCCTAGGTTCAAATGATTCTCCTGCCTCAGCCTCCTGAGTAGCTGGGACTACAGGCGTGTGCTGCCACACTTGGCTAATTTTTTATATTTTTAGTAGAGATGGGGTTTCACCATATTGGCCAGGCTGGTCTCAAACTCCTGACCTCATGATCTGCCCGCCTCGGCCTCCCAAAGTGCTGGGATTACAGGTGTGAGCCACCACGACCAGCATAAAGACTATATTTCTTTGAAACTCCTTCATGATGCTAATTCTAGTGAATATGTATTTATTAGCTAAGTTTCCTAGAATTATAACTGAAAACACAACTGAAAAGAAAGGGAAAGCAACTCCAGCCACCTTCCCAAAAGGAAAAATTACGGAATTATATTGAGCCATGGTGAGGAATCGAAGAAGCAGATAAACAACCAAGAATGAAAATCTAGGAGTCTCACAGACTTTTTATCTAAAATACTGTAGTTAAACTGACTTAGTTCTAAAGATTTTCAGAAATCAACTCCTTGGTTACAAATGTCCAACTTCTGAGGGCAAAATATCTGATTTTTCTAGCTTAAGTGCCCACCTGAGTATGAGAGACAGGTTTCTGCATTACAGTTGTGTGCACTAGTGGAAGTGAGGGGCAGATTTTAACAAGTGAAATTTCCAGATAACAAGGGTCAATGTAAGGTTGGAAGACCTTCCCAAAGTGGGGTAAATCAAATGCAGACAAGTCGTATTGGGAATTGTAGTGGATACCAAGCTGTATGAGGTCATATGAGCTTGAGAACATGTCCTTGAAGAGTTTACAATCCAGTTTGGCAACATAATAATAAGACTGATGGAAAGATAAATACAAACAAATAATTCAAATAACAGTTGAAGGAAATAAAACCATAGATATCCCAAAGCACAGTGTGCTTATTGATCTATACATTGTGCAGAGAATAGCAGGTAGCAGGCCAGAAAGATCACTTAAAAGTAGAATGGCTAATGTAGGTTTTGTCCTTCATAAACATTTCTTTTTTAAAACGAAGTTTTTCTAGTGTTTGCTCAGAAAGCATTTTAGGTGAAGAAATTCACTGGCAGATGAGGTATAGTTCCTTTTCTTTGATTAAAATAATAAAATTCTGGAAAGAAGCTATCAGGCCGAGACTTTGTACTACACCCACTTATGAATAGCTGCACAGATTTTATTGTGTATGATCTTCCAAGTGGGATAAAGCTGTGTATGTGTTTGATTTATGAAACCATAATATTAAAAAATTGATTCAGGAAAATTGTTTTATTGCCTTAAGATTTGGGAAAGAAATGTCTTCTAGGTTTTATTTATGAGATATTTCTTTATGGACAAAATAAAATGGAGATCGAATGTTGATGATAGGAATTTGATCATTTTTTTAAATGCTGGTTTAATTTTGTTTAAATTATGTTTATTTTGTTGTATAGATTTTTTTCTTAACTTTTGACAGTTGCCTAAGTATCTGCATGATGCTTTCTTGTTTTGTATATTTGCGTGTATTTTTCTGTATATTGGGAGTTTCTTCAAATTTGAATGTTGTTGCCTGTTGATGCGTGGTTATATCCTGAAATATTAATTTACAAATAAGATGATAAAAGAAGCAGCTAACATTTTGCCAGGCAATGCCATCGTGCTTAGACAAGGGCCAGTAATTCTTCGCTGGTAAAACAGCAGCTTGATCTGTGTCAGTCACTGTTCTAAGCTGGCACCCACAAAGCCATAAAGCTTTCATGTGATTCTGAAATTACATATATACGTAGAAACACATTGCTAATGGAAGAAAATATTATGTGCTCCTTGATAAAATGTTTTAACTACTCTGACAAGGACCTTATGAGACTCAAATCAATTATGAATATTAAAGGTATAAAGTCATCTTCATAAACAAATGATAATAAACTCATGAAGTGTTTTAGAAACTTGTATTTCATTCTAAAATTTAGAAAACAGTATCTATTTTAACAATTTTTAGGCATGTCCTACTAAAGGGCTTATGAAAACTATTTTTTATAGAACAAAGCCTATTGAATTATCAAGGAAGTATTTGATAACATGTTTACACTTTGTGAAATTTTTGGTATGATAGGAATTCCAACTAGTTACAAATGCTTGTGGAATGGGCATATTTCCAAGTCTAGCTAGCATAGCTGGTAAATGGTAGAGACAACCCATGAAGGGTGGGACAAATGAACACTATATGGTAGCATTCTAGAATTTTTGCAGATTTTATCAATCAAGTAAACAGACACCTTGATGGAAAGGTGATAACCTTTTCCATCCTAACAAAAAAGTTCTTATTCTGCATATTAGCTGGCCATTTAAAGAGCTTACAAAAAGATTATTTAATATATCTAAATATACTTTCATAGCTATAAATTCCTCCCTTTGGGAAAAAATATTTGAAAATTGTTTATTGTGATAAGAGTAAGTGAATGACAGTTCTGCTTCATCCCCTGAGAAACACTCTCTACTTTCATCAGGTTTGTATCATCAGGTTTCATCAGTCTTGCCACTAAGATATTCTCTATGAAGTCCAATGTACAGTCTCTTCCTGGCAATGAGTCACCAAATACTTAAACTATTGAGTTACTGCGTGATCTTTCTTCCCCAGAATAAATTACTTAGGTTCTTGATCATGTTTCAAAAGCAACTCAGGCCCTGAGCACAGTTCTAAGCTAGGCAAGGTTTACCCTGTCACTCAGCCTTCTGATACTGTAACCTTCTTCACTTTGAGACTCTTCTTTCCGTCTATAATCACACCAGTGTCCTCCTGGCACCCTTTATGGATACTATTATCAAGGAAGACTCAAAATCTATTTCCAGGGACAGTAAAGGACTGTTAGCAGTTTTAAATATTGCCTTCCTGACAATGCATATATTTCCACTAAAAATGAGATCAAAGACTTGAATTTAAACTTGAGTCTTAACACCTTTGAAAATATAATGTAAAAATGTAATCAGGTTGGCCGGGCCGGTGGCTCACGCCTGTAATCCCAGCACTCTGGGAGGCCAAGGTAGGCAGATCACCTGAGGCCAGGAGTTCAAGACCAGCCTGGCCAACATGGTGAAACCCCACTCTACTAAAAATACAAAAATTAGCCAGGCACAGTGCATGCCTGTAATCCCAGCTACTTGGGAGGCTGAGACAGGAGAATCGCTTGAACTCAGAAGGCGGAGATTGCGGTGAGCTGAGATTATGCCACTGCACTCCAGCCTGGGTGATAGAGCAAGACTTCGTCTCAGAAAAATAAATAAATAAATAAATAAAATAAAAAAATATATATAATCAGGCATTTCTCCAGAAGAAAAAAGTACACACAAGTTTCCACAAAATCTTAGGGAAAGATAATATCTGGGAAAGCTATCCAAGGAATATGTGTTTTAAAATCACTGTAAAATGAGCTGCGCACGGTGGCTCACGCCCGTAATCCCAGCAGTTTAGGAGGCTGAGGTGGGCAGATCATTTGAGGTCAGGAGTTCGAGACCAGCCTGGTCAACATGGTGAAACCCCGTCTCTACTAAAAATACAAAATTAGCCGGGCGTGGTGGTGCAGGTCTGTAATTCTAGCTACTCAGGAGGCTGAGTAAGGAGAACTGCTTGAACCCAGGAGACGGAGGCTGCAGTGAGCCGAGATCAAGCCATTGCACTCCAGCCTGGGAGACAAGAGCTAGATTCCGTCTCAAGAAAGAAAAAAATAAATAAAATAAAAATAAAATAAAATCACTGTAAAATGAATAAACATGTTAGGATATAATTTTGAAAATCAATGAAAAAATTTTCTTAAGTCTAGAGTTTTCCCTTCATCCATCTGCATACTGGTAGCTTGGTATAAAGAATAATATTTTTCCAAATATTCAATATTTTAAAAAAATTAAAACTTTTTTTCATTTTCTTATAATCTCTTGTTAAAGGCAGTATTTTATAGTGGTTGCAACACTCTAGAAAGTGTTAGCTGATCCACAGCCGGGCACGGTGGCTCACACCTGTAATCCCAGCACTTTGGGAGGCCGAGGCGGGCAGATCACAAGGTCAGGAGTTTGAGACCAGCCTGGACAATATGGTGAAACCCTGTCTCTACTAAAAATACAAAAAATTAGCTGAGCGTGGTGGTGGGCGCCTGTAGTCCCAGCTACTCGGGAGGCTGAGGCAGGAGAATTTCTTGAACCCGGGAGGCAGAGGATGCAGTGAGCCAAGTGGTTGGAGTGCCGCTGCACTCCAACCTAGGTGACAGAGCGAGACACTGTTACAAAAAAAAAAAAAAAAAAAAAGAGTGTTAACTGATCCAAATTAGAATGCTGTAAAACAATTCCTCTCGGTTTTTCTATGCTGTATTCTTTCTAAATACAAACTTAGGTAAATTCAATAGAAAGCTTAGATAAATAAAGTGTTGCACATATCCTACAAACTTTCATGCAAAAGTGGCTTTTTATTATTTAAGCAACAAAAGTAAATGTGTCTGTCTAATTAGGTGGCATACATTAATTAGCAGTATTTGGGAAGTTACATGTAGAAACTGATGTTATATCTTGATAGCCAGTTATTGAACTATAACATTTACAAATCAATGGATAAAGCTAAAACCCAAGCTTTGCATTTTTATTTCTTAATCACTTTGTATCAAGATTATTTCAGCATATTTACTAGTATGTCAACAGTAAGATTTTAAGATATTTCTATGTATAGTTAATAATACAATCAGTAAAAATTATTTTACAGGAAAACTCATAGTCGTGAAATTACATATGAATTAAAGGTAAAATCTGTGACATCTTACTACTATTTTTTCCAGTGTGATCTATCTATAATTCATATTGCCTAACCAATCTTAAATATAGATACTAGAGTTAGGGTATTTGCAAAGTACCAAGCTGACAAATAGAATGTTGGCTATTATTTCTGTTTGGAAGTCGGAGTTTTGAGGTATTCATTTTGTAGTCTGACAGTCATCACTACAATTCCTTGAATTCCCAAAGCTTTTCATATGGCTGCCTCAAGGACGGCTATCGTGTCTTAGCCACTGCAATGACAGATGGGATATAACGTGTCATGTGATTGATAACTCTGGAGCCATAGTACTTAATCCTTCTAATACTAATAGCTGCATTATCATAGAGATTTATGAGAATGTCAGTTTCAAGTTCCCAGTTCCATTCATGGGTTTTTAAAACTTCAGCTGCAAAAAACATGCATCCATCCCATTAATTCTAATTATCATGGTTCATCTTCTCAGCAGTTTTGCACTCCGGAACCTTTCAGTGCAAATTAACGTACCAAAAAAGTGTATTAATTAATATTTGTAGCTTTTAATTTCTGCAAGAGTGTTGTCTGGAAGCAGCTGGCAGTACAGGGCCGCTGCTATTGAATCTTTGCCAAACAAGTGCAGATGTAATTTTGTTATCTCTTGCTTAGTCATTTACGCAAATTAATTTGAACAATTAGCCTTTTACTGGTCCTTCATGAATCATGCAAAAGGGATCTGCCAAAAATTGCTAGTTGACAGAAAAGAATTGGTTAATGCTGTGCATTTTGTGGGAAGGTAATGCAGAGGGAAACTCAACATTATTTTAGACTGTAGACAATTGCCTAAATATTCTATTGTAAGATCTACTTAGCACTCATAAACAAACTTGAGAATTCCCCTTAATAAAGAATAAACCTGCATTCTAGAGAAGGTGCAGTTCATAGGAGGACTCAAATCTTTCATGTAACAGCCAACTTGAATATGTCTTAATCAAGTCTATATGCAAAGTAGGAAAAAAAGTGTTCATTAAAAAGAGAAATTAATGAATTAATATTGGCTGCTTTTCAGGTCACACTCCTCACTTTTATTTACTTAGTATTTATATATATATGTGTTTGTGTAATTATTTATCTATTATGTAAGGTAGCTATACTACACATTTGTAGCCTCATTTGATAGCTTCTAGTAACCTGAGAAATTAGTGATGGAGAGTACTTTGAAACGTTAAATATATAGTTATTATATTTAGATGACCTGAGTAAAAAACACCGTAAGTGAAATACATGTAATTAAATCACCTCAGAAAGAGTAGAGATCTATTTTTTGTTTTTATAGTAAGTTACCACTATCATAAAGGACGCAAAAAGATAGTAGTTATAAAATTTGCAATTCTTTTTTTTTGGAATCAGTACAAACTACCTGTGATTTTATGTTTTTACTTTAATTCCACTTACTTGGCACTTTCAATTACTGAAGCTAAGATTTTCTCTAATTTTATGTAGAGGTGATTGTACACTATTAAAATATCAAATCAAAGCTCACAGAAAAGTCTTTCTTTACTTTGTATAAAATTAGTTTAGAAAGTCCTCAAAAACTTTTTCATGGTGTATGCTAAAGTATATTGACACATGTTTACGTGTTTTAAAGACATGTGTGTATGTTCACATATATTATAATTGGTTAAAATGTGTCATTCCGCCTTCTTCTTACCATCTGATTTTGTAGAAAATTGTTAATCTCATACCATAGCTATCAGAAAAGAGAATTGAAAAAGAAATGGCTTTTTTATTTATCTATTTATCTAATTATGCTGGGAGAGGTGCCCCTCCCAGCATAAACAGATCTTAAAAGTAAGTGCATTTGAAATAGGGTTAATGAATCATCTAATGTGGAATATTTTTAAAATCCAAGTTACTGATTATTACATAAATAATATAAATCATTTTAATCATCAAGAATGGCTAAAACTGCAAAGTGATTGTTTTCAATCAATTTTTGGCTACATAATGAAACTTAAACTTTCCCAAATATACTTTCTGCAAATCTAGTATTAATGAAAAAATTAAATCAAATGTTTGAAATCTTTTAAATTCTCATTTATAGAAAATCTTATTTTATCTCTCTGATGGTATTAGTCATCTTCAAAGTAATTTGTTTTGGATAACCTCAGGTGAATAGTGTCAAATCAAGCTCAAGCTACGTCAAGAGACTGTTTAGGTAACACGAAAAGTTTTAAAACATAATTAGTTTTATCTTTTTCTGTTTAAAGAAGTGACATTTGCTCAGTGTTGAAAGTCTGAAAACTATAAGAAAGAAGAAACATTAAAACAAAAAATAACAATTCCAATATTTTTGCAAGATAACTACCATTAACATTTTGGTACATTTCATTTTCATCTTTAATCTTCATATTTTTTGAAAAACATCACCATGACAAAGTAGTAAAGCACTACATAAGATAAAAAATTCTCTTGCTATTAAAACAACTTTATTATTTTAATAAATTTATAGTTTTTAAATTTAATTGCCTATTTTGATATTGCTGCATGTTAAGTTGTGTCAATTATTTTTAGTTGAACTCTTCGTCTATTTTAGTTAAGTTCTTTAGACCTAAGTCTCAGAAAGGGGATTATTTGGTTCAATGATATGAATATTTTGAAAATTGATACTTATTGCTTCATTTCTTTTCAAAATGACTGTACTTTTTCATAGAAATAGGAGAAAACTTAGGAGACTACATCTCTAACAACAGTAAATATTATCATCAAAATAATAAAAAATAATCTTTAATAATACTATAAATTAAAATTTAAAATAACAGATGCTTGCTTATTTACCTCTAATCATTAGCAAAGTTGAACATTTTTATATGCTATCTGATACAGAATTTTCTCATCTGCAAATAATGATTAAAATATAAAATTCAGTGATTTTTTTTGAGATTTAGTTGTAATCATTGTTTTTAAAGTGTTTTGTAAAATGCTATATAAATATGAGCTACTATCACTAACATACTAGTGAATAATTGCTATGTATAAAAACTTGATTTTACAATTATGTTACTGTTATTTCAAATGATCATAAAAACAGTAATAAGCCCACATGCCTCCAGAATTAGGAGCTATACATTTAGTTAGCTAAAACCCTCTTCAGAAAATTTATTTTTCTTCCACACTGCATGAATATTTAATCAGAAAATGTAATTTACATTATAGCAATACATAAGGTAATATATAATTAACAATTTCTAATTCAATCTACATAATTTCAATTTTTAAATTTCATCTTATCTTGCTAACACTAACAAATGCTATCATATAGTCACTTATTGTTTAGAATCATCCTATATTTACCCTTAGATATATAGTAAAATTCCTGGTCCTTAATTATATTAAAAAATTATCTTATATAAAACATTAAAAATAGAGTAAAAAATAAATCAACAAAATTATTTTTATTTTGTACTGAATTGTCCAAAGTAATTTAGTGATTATCTTTTTATCATCCACTAAGCTGCATGCATAGTCTACATTTTTGTTGCAGACATCAATAATATAATAGCATTCCAGATATTGTTTTTAAAGAATTATGTGACTTGGTATAGTAGTCATTATGGTATTAAATAAATATTGAGGGGGAGAGAAAAGGACAAAATACTTCGGTTTTTCCTTGGCTATATAGATGTCTTCTTATGTGTGAAATGAGATGCATTTACGTCATTTATCTGATTACAAAGCAATATATTTTTCATGATGAAAATGCAAATTTAAAAAATCAGAATTAAGGAAGTAAAAATAATCCCTAATCAGCAAAAGATAAGCATTGCTTATATGTAGGTGATTATATTTACAGTGTCACTTATCACTTGCATATATTTAACAAAATAAACCAGCTATTTTCCACTTAGGTACTTTCCATATTAGTAAAAAGTATTATAAACCTATTTTTATATTATTCAGTCTTTTGAAGGAATGATTCATAATTTATATAGTGAACTTTCTATTTTGATGTAAATATTATGCAATGTAAGTATGTCTATATCCTATATTTGATATAAATATAATATAAATATTATATATTTTTGTAAATATATGATATGGACAGCACTGAAACTGCTGATATATATTCATCACTATTTTCTTGAAATACATTTCTTAGTTGATTTTTATATCATAAAGCCTGTTTTAGCATGTGTCTTAATGAGTACACTGCAGGTTTAATAATACTAATAACTAATTCCTGGTAATGAACACCAAGGCTTTCAGATTTTAATCATCTTACAAGTGATTAATAGTTCAAAACGTCTTAGTTTGTTAGCAAATCCACAACTAATGTCTTAGTTATGTGTATCTAAACCAAGTCTGTGGTTTATTTCATTGCTGGGTAACTGACTAATCAGAAAACAATATCTCATACATACATACTGAGAGAGATGAAGCTAGTCTCTCTGTAATTGAAAGTATCAGTGGTAAACTTGGCTGGAGCTTGATTAATAGTATATTAAAATCAGAGTCTTCTTGGTAAGTGCTAGATAAGGAGTTTTGGGCAAATTACTTGGTTACCGGGAAGCCTTTAAATTTTAATCATGGAAGTACTTCAGTGTCATTAGAAACCGAAAGGACAATGGGGTCTGCTGGCAAGTTCTGTGAATTGTTGTGCTTTTCAGGCTCTCCTTCTGCCGTGCTATTGAGAGCCAAGCGTGGGCTGCAATCGAAAATCCTTTTGCTCCCCATGACTTTGATTGCTATTATTGTAATTTAATATTACACACTGTTTTCGGATAAAATAGTCCATGGAAATTAGAAGAAATAATGTGGAGGGTTGGGGTGGGGGTGGGACAACTGAAACAGAACTCAAAATTAGTCCTGAGTTTTAAGATATATCTCTTTCCTCAACTCACTGCAGTTGCAGTGAGAAAAACAAGGTTATCAAAGACGTTTAACTTAAAATAAGCAACAGGCCTAAAAGAAAGAAAACTTCGTTCTATGTTGAACCCATGGAAATTATATTATTTTATTAGTTGCAAGGTAAGTAAGTTTTGACATTTCACAGGTAGTATTTATATATAACATGAGATACACATCGTTTATCTTAATGAAAATCCTAATGGTGATTATTAAAATTTTATATTAAGTCATGCCATGAGATATTTGACTCCCAAAAGGCAAAAGAATATTTTCTCCTGTGTATATTAATTCCAGTTAATGTGAGCCTTGATTACTTCAGAGTTTTGAAAAGGTAAACAAAGGATAGAACCACAAACATTAAAGTAGGAATAATCTTAAAAATCATTTAATCCAGTAACCATATTTTGCCAATTAGTAAAAGGAATAATAGAGCAGAAACATTACCTGATCAGTATCTTACTAAAACAACCTCCTCTTAAGAAAATTTTCAGCATAGTTTACAAGCTGGGAGATTCTTTTGTTATGTTTGACTTCTTTTTAAAAAAATTTATAATAATTTATGCAGTGTTTCTTTTTCCAGAAAATGGCACAGAGAGCTTGTGAGCCTTAGAAATAATTTTCTGAATAATTCTAAGAAACCAATGCCATGACTCTATTCATTGGCGGAATGCATTATGTTCTGGGTGCTATACTGAGTTGCTTCTGGTTTCTCTAGCTGCTTTAAAATATATCTAAACTTTTCTCTTTTGTATAAAAAAAGACAAACCAAGATAGATTACTTACAACTCAGTTATGAACAAAACATGATCTCTTCAAAAACAGATATGAGCTTTTCTAAGCACTGGGGCCATGAATGTAGACTATAAAGGAGATTATAGGAGAGAGATTTAAAGTGTTTTCCAATGCAATATGGTAAACAAATTTGTAGAGAAACAGATGAGATTAAGGATGGCTAGAAAACCCATATACCACATTTGATTATTTTCTATTCATTTCTCTACACAATTTTAATTAATTAATTAATTTTGATTTAGAAATAAGCATAAACTTACAGAAAACTTGCCAGTATGGTACAAATAACATTGTTTCCTGTACCTATGGAGTATATCTCAGTGTCCTCATGTCCCTTCACTCCTGAAATGCTTTAGTTTTTATTTCCTACACAACCACCATACAACCATCAAAATCAGGAAATTAACATTTATATAGCAGTTCCTTTTAATCCTCCAAGGATCTGACCAGAGTCAAGTAGTGTATTAAATTATTGCATCTCCATAGTCTCCTTCAGCCTAGAACAGTTGCTCAACCTTTGACTTTCACGGTTTTGATGCTTTTGAAGTTTAAAGGTCCGTTATTTTTCAGATGTTATTAAATGTGGATTGGTGCTCCTGATTAGATTCCGATTATTCATCATTAAGAAGAGTATCAATGAATTGATGCTGTATTTTTCTCACTATGTCCCATCAAGAAGCTCATGATTTTTTTTGTTTGCCCGATTACTTATGATGCCCATGTTCACTGCTTGATCAGAGTGATCTTTGCCAGGGTTCCCAAGCCAGGCACACATGCATCATGTGGACCACTAACGGTTTTGCACAATTACTCAGAAGCTTCTTGGCAAATTTTGCAAATCTTCTGAACCATTTTTAAACCTTAGAATAAGTATTCTATACACTTTTAAACTATGTAATAGTCTTCTCATTATATTTATAAGCTTATTTATTTATATCTAGATGGACTCATGGTTTTTTATTATATTCAACAGCTTCTAATCCATTCCTATCATTTATTTTGATGGTCATGTTATCCCGATTTGTCCAGTGGGAGCACTTCAAGCTAGTTTCTATCTCTTTTTGACTTGTGCCCGTCATTCTTTGAGCATCTCTTTTTCTTTTTTTCTTTTTTTTTTGATAAATCAAGACTTTTTGGCTCATCCTGCTCTGGTCCTACAACTATCTCTCAAATGGGCTCTGTTTTTCATTTTGTTTTGTTTTGTTTTAGTAGTGGGTAGTATTTAGAAGCCACAGTCTGATTTCTCTGTATTTTCTTATTGTTACTGTGATACCATTGCTCTTAGCACCTATCAGTGTGTCAATGTGTGTGTGTGTGGACATATATACATTATACTGATGTCTATCATTGATGCATATCTAATGTATATCTATTGAATTTACATCTATGTATTTTCTACATTTAACTCCATATATGTGCATATATGTGTGTGTTCACCTGTGTATGTGCATCTTCACCACTAATTTCAGTTCCAATCTATTTCCACAGAGTTTTCTTGTAGTTTTTTTTACTTTTCCATATTGGTAAATTTCTTCTCCATTGAGAAACCTGCCTCCCAATATTCTCATTATACTTATTTGATTAAATCCCTATATGTATACAAACTACTGTTTCCACTGCTATTCCATCTGTGCTGTTACAGATTGGTCTCCAATATCCAAAGGTGGGCTTTCATTATGCAAGCCTGCCCTCGCTTTCCTGCTTGGTATCTAACATCTCTAACAGGGTTGCGCCTCTGCGCGGATGCCTTCTTTACCTTGCTTAGGCTCTCGTAACCTGTTCTGCTCCCTGTCACCTCACCCCAGGGGCCTCCATCCCTTAATCCATAAGTCATTGTGCTGTACCTAATGGCTTTAGGTCTGACTACTTTAAAGGGGAAAGGGACTAAGGAAGAAAGGGAAGAGAAGAGAGCAAAATGGAAAGAAAGAGGAAGAGGAAGAGCTGTACATGTTCATCACCTCACCTATTTATTTGTGCTATTTATGACCATTTTAGTGCACTGTTCAATAATTTTGTTCACACTAAGAGTTGTTAGGAGAAGTTGACTGAATGTCTATAAAAATGTGCTCTTACAAAAATATGGGGTATACTGTTTTAAAAGAAAATCCTATCAAGTAGATTAGGATAAGTCACTGGAGGAAAAAAGAGCAGGTAAAGTCAGAAGTACATTAGCGATTGTCAGCTTGGGAAACAGTATATGCTAATAAAAGAGCTGAGAAAGAACATCGTTTGAATGAAGAACAGAATGTGGTCTGTATTTTTTATAGTAGCAGAGGAGGATTGTCCTCTAAATAATAGCAGCCAATGATTCCGGTCCCTTTCCAGACTTTTGATTAGTTATGATAGTAGTGCATAATGATCCCCCAGCTGTCCAATCTAACAGTTTCTTCAACCCTACATATTCTAAGTATCCATTAGCTCAATTAGTCAGGATGTTTTGGGCAGAATTTATTGACCCAAGAGATAGGATGGCGAGTTCCTGTTTGCCTAGCCAAGGGACTGCCAAAATTGTCCTGGGTTAATATATGGCTATGTACAAAAGACAGCTTGAACAGAGAACTAAGTAATCTTTAGAACACACAAAGTTACTAGTGACTTGGAGAGAACCCCTCCTGAGTTCTTGCTTCCACAAGTTCAAAATTCCATTTGCGTGGATGGTCAGATTTTAAGTCATCCTTGTTGAATAAGCATATTGAGACAGCAATAGCCACCTTTCACCTATATTTAAATATCCCGCGTAAGGAAGAAAATAGATTTTCCCATTAAATTATAACAAAGGCAGTTACATTAAAGATGTAAATGCAGTTTATACCAGTCTTAATACACAAGCTGACAGACAGCACTATTAGATTGTGATAATAAACAGGCATATTGAACAAGTCTTTGATTTAGAAAGATATCTCTAGAGAAATTGCTCATAGAGAAGCAATCATCTCAATCCAAATTTTCTATGAATGAAGCTTTGCCTGAACTAATACATTGCTGACATTCTAGTACAGTATAATTATAAGTTTGGTTAATGTAGAAAGTTCTCTGTAGGACGGTAAATTTAAGAATATGAAACCTCTCAACAGTAATTTGTACTGTCTGATTCCTGCTGCTGGAGCCATTGGTCAACCATCTCACAGAATTTTCACTTTTTGTTGGCTCTGGGAATATAACTGGAGCAACAATTTAATTTTCATTTTTACCCTTTTTGCTTTTTATTTTACCTTTCCTTTCTTTTGAAATGGACATATTGGTATAGAGGAACTTTCAAGGATAAGTTTGTGTGTGCTTTTCTTTGAGGAAGTTTGGATCTTTTCCTTGCAAACATGCCCCCCTTGCAGTTTACCACCCAATATTTTATTCATGTTTGTGCTGTGCTCTGCATCCTCTCTCTTTATTTGTTTCTTATTATATGATGCTCCTCATGACTCAACAGGACCATAAGAAAAGGTGTCAAATGATGCTGTAATATAACCTGATTACTGGATATATATGTATGAGCATGCCAGTTGAGTGTGATTGTCAAATACAAAAATTGATTTTAATAACCCTCAAGTTTTGAGATTGAGAAAAGTAGGGGAAAAAGAGACAGTAAGGTCAGCAAAGTTAAGATAAAACTTAGGGAGTTCAGTGTATATTCAGGTGGTTACAGGACATCATTTTGGAAGTGTCCCACATGTCAATACAAGATGGAAACTCTAGAAAAAATTCAGAAAACAGTCCTTTTAAGATACTTTACACTTAATGACATATAGTCCTTGGAGTTTTCACATGTTGGGGGAAAAAAAAGCATCATCTTATTCTGTACCCATAATGTGTCTAGATGAATTTGGAGGTTGAGTCCCTTGGAATGTTAACTTTACTTATGGATTTCACTGGGCAATATGAAAGTGATTATCACTTCTTTTGAAGTTGATAAAGTTATACTTGGAAGTTTTAAAGTTTCAGACTTAATTAACCATAGGCACTTACAAACTTATTCCAATCAGTTCAGTTAAGGAATGAAATATAGACCATATTTAAAACAAAATCAGGAAACAGTTCTGATCAGGATGAAATATCCATCACAAATTAAGAAATAAAAGTGTAATGCTGGTACTTCATGTTAGAGCAGGCCATTAAAAAAATCATGAAGTGAAACATAAGAAGGCTAGAAAAGTTTGGAGTAGGCTAGATAAATTATTTGGAAGGCTCTGTGCTAATCTGCCAAAAGTGTAAGAATCAATTTGGCTGATAGGCAATGAATAACTTGTGTTTGATATCTGAATTTTTCAATTAGCATTTTCTGAACATGGTTTCTCATTATGATAATAAATAAAGAATTAGTTATCACCATGATAGCATTGATAATGGCGCTTTGAACTGTTCTTGTCTCCATATGACACAGACTATTACTTGATTTTAAATTTTAAGAAATATATGTGCACTTGGAAGCATTTGATTCACTTTGGTGAAAGTGATACAATTAAGTTATTGGAGTTAAATGATGGGGAGACAACATTTTAAAAACACTACTTTCACATTGGTCATCCTTTTACAGTTTTAATTGACCAGTTAAAGTAGAGAATAATTAACAGTATCAGTGCAAATGCTTATGTCAAATGGATAGTTCAATTAGAAGATTTGCTAGTTTCTTCTAAAAATCTCTACTGTAGCAGATAGAATGTTGTAAGAAATAATATTGCTAATTACCTTTCCAAAACAATATCCTTCACTAGCTCAAGTGCAACAGATTAGATGTAAGGCATTTAATGAGAATGGCACAGCATACTGGATTTTAATTTTAGATTATTGGATACATGCATGGTAGGCAATGATATAATTGAGAAATGACTATGTTACTAATTGAAGACTAATGGAAGCAAAATATAGATTTTTTGGTATCATCATTTTTATAGGGACTAGAAACAACATTTATTAAAATAAATTATGTAAATGATTATGTGTTATTTGTTTTTCTTCTGGAGTGCTCCATATTTGCCATAATAAGAAAGGCTGCTGAGTTAAAAGAATAAAAGTTCTGAAATACGGAGTACATATGTTATTCCTACCTGCCATTCTTTGATTTACACAGTGTACTCTATGGGCAACATGATTAAGATAACCACCAGACAGTTCTAAGTAAATACCACTTCTGAATCGGCCTCTTCTTACTTAGGTAAGCCCTAGAGTAAGTTGTTTTAAACCCTCTGTAGTTTCAGTTCTTTATCTGTTTATATAGTTTATTTTAATGAAGTAGTTTTCAAACTTTTCTAACTTAGTCCAATAGTAAGAAATACATTTTATTGTATGCACCAATATATTTTCATATATACATAAAACAGAAAAAGTTTCACAAAATATTTTTCTTACTACACACACTGCACACTGATATTTTCTTTAAAAAAATTGTCTATTTTATATATTTTTTAAAAAAATACTCATTATAACTATTAACTGGTGGATCATGGCTTGCAGTTAGAAAAACTCTGGTATTGAGGTTCTTGACATTAGCTGAACATGATCGAGAGATCAGAAGGAAGACATGAGTCAGGGGTTAGATGAAATAATTTTCTACATACAGTGCATAGCATAATAATATAAGTAAATGAGAACTAAGTAGCAGGATTTTTAGAATATTTTAATGAAATAGAAGTATATTTTACTGTCAAAAATATTTTAAATTAGTAAAGAACCAAGGTGGGAAAAACGTCAGTAGTAATTGTGATACAAATATAATTTCAACATCTAACCTGAGTTTTTGGTAATTTTTCATGTATGTATGTATACGGTTTCTTAATAAAATTTAATAATATTAATATACTTTGTAAAAGACCACTTTTTCTCAAATATTATTTTACAATATAATTTTTAATAGCTGCAAATCATAACAAACCATTATTGAAAAAAGTTAAATTTTAATACTGATTTTAATTATTTTAATTACATGTGGGAAAAAAAAAACTGTGAGATACAAAGCTGTCACCAACAAAATAAATTTGATTGTGTGGTTGCCCTAACAGAGACTGGCTACTTCCTGGCTACAGCAGGAATCTATGGCATTCTTTTCTAAATCATTAATGAATCAGTCGTTAAGATCTAGTTTCTGGTTTTCTATGTTAAAGGTAGTAGATGAAAATTCCTAAAGTACATGAAACACCTGGATATAAAATAAAGTGATTTGACAGTATATAAATATAATAAAAGGCTGGAGCAAGAGGAGACATTCCTGAACATCAAGTTAAGCGTTTGACTTTTTGGGGGAAAGGAAGATTAAATAATCTCAGATTATGACTCCTTTTCTGCACTGGAAACTTTCAGAAATAGTTGTATTGCAAATGGCCTTGGTCTCAGGATGCATTAATATTAACTGTTTATGAAAGGTTCCAATGCATAAAAGGAGTCATGATCAGAGATCATTTAATCTTCCTTTCCCTCAAAAAGTAAAAGGCTTAACTTTTCTATAACTCAATAGCGAATCCACTAATGTGTGTCCTTAATATAATTATTTTAAGTGACATAATTAAGTCATATCTTGTATATACCTAATACTAGTGTTCAATTAACAGGTAATGACTCTATTAGTAAATCAAAGTTAAATGCTTATTGAAGACACTAAGTTTAACATGTTGCTCTCCAAACTTTTCATTATTTACACATTTATATATCACTAGTGAATAGTGTATAAGTCCTGGAATCATGACAAATTTTGCCATTAAGAAACAACTCAGAGGTTTAACAAGGTAAGAAATAGACTTAGCTAGTTTGGTGAACTTACATATTCATTTTAAGCCCAAGAATTTTTCTCTGCCAGGTCAAATCCCAGCTGGCTCTGTTGGTCATCTGAGGGAGCATCCTGGACATAATCTTTCTTTGTTGGATTTTTGAGGAGAGTTTTGTCCTCCTGAATTACACATTTAGATGTTTCACTTAATATTCAAATTTTTACTGCCAGAAGAGTTTTCAAGTTCTAAAGGAATCCATGGACTATCTATACTATATATCATTCTTTAATAGGGTTGTTTTTATACTGCTCTGAAATTGTTCTCTTCTTATCTCCAGTATGTATAAATGTGGTTAAATCTGCAGGTATGGCATCTCAGCTTGGTTTTAAACGTGAAGGGATGGATTGATCCTTTGTTTGCATTTGAGGGACAGCAACATACAATGGCTAAAGGTGTCAGTTTTAGAAAAGACTTTGCCAGTGTCACAACTTACTGTCTATGTGGCTTGGGCACAGGAACGTCACCACTTTGTGTCTCATTTCCTGAACTGCAAAAAAAAAAAAAAAAAAAAAAAAAAAAAAGAAAGATAAATTAGTACCTGTCTTATTGATATCTGTGAGAACTCGGTGGCTAATTCATGTGACACACATTCACAGTAACATTTAGTAAATGTTACCTATCTCTGTATCTGTCCTCAGTATCTTATAGCATATAAAAGATGGACATAATTGAATAAATATAATTGGATGGATGAATACATATTATAGCCAAAATTGCTCCCAGATATCTTGTTTGCCCTATTACTTTATGTAATTCTCAAAGATAAAAACAGCCTATTTTACATTCCCTAAAATATCTAGCGTTTGATGCCACAAATGATATTTAATGAATGGGATGTGAGGAATAAAATTAGCAATAACTGTTACAAGACAAAGCACACTCTATCCTAGAATGAAAATTATTTATAATGATTGAATATGTGTAAGTTGCAGGAAAAATGTATTCTGCAACCATCAAAATCATGTCTTTTTCAGAAGTGATTTTAAACGTATATTGAATTGTATATGTGTATACTTATTTATTTATTTATTTATTTAAACACATATGCATATTTAATTTTACATTTATATTTTTGAGAAATAAATTAAAAATATGTGACTCCAATGGACTTCAGGGCAGTTCACATAACTGCAATGCTATTCAAATATCTTTGAGACGTTGTTCCCAGAATAAATTCATTTTGGCAATGAATTGGAATCCAGAATTAAGACCTTTATATTCAAAGTAATTAGTAGTACTTAGTAGTATTAGCAGCTTGACCCTGAATTTTGTGGTCTCTTCTCTAGACTATGTATAGATATTTGTGTCAAACAGTGTCTAACCAGTGTACAATAGATATTAAATTATAGGGAACACATAATAGAGGCCGTGGAGCAGCTTGGGAAGTGGAATGTGCATCTGGAAGTTGATGAGGGTGGGTGGAAGCTAAGAGGATACTGAACTTGACTCACATACTTATTATAATGTAGCAAGTTGTAAATTGTTTCAGGTTTTCTTAGAAATTTTAGAAATGAAATAAAATACATCCCACATTGTTTTTTAAATATACATAGCAGGGAGACATGCCTCAGAGTGTAGTTAAAAAATATATATATGAGAAATTGAAGTCTACATTTGTGGTTTGAACCTGGGTTGTTTTTCTGTAACTGCTGATTCATTTCAACTCAAAAAGAAAAGAATTTCATTTATGTCACAGACCTCAGAAACAATTATTTCCATAAAAATATAGAATCCATAATTAACACTTGAGACAAAAATATATTCTTAAATAAATATTTTAAAAATGTAATTGGAAGAGACAGCCAGATCCCAAGATATACATGTTTTAAAATGATAGGCTCAATAGATGATAGCATAGGGAGAAAGAATCTTAGAAGGCAGAGGTATGGAGACATGACATTACTTTGTCTATTCCTAGTGCAAGCATAATTTTTGAGAAAATAAGTTAGAGTATTTCAAAATGATATTAGCAAATTTGAATTGTATTATTTTTGAATATTATAAACATGTTGCTTCCCTTACATGCTGCCTCCAGAAGTAATGTTATGTTAAAAATGTATAAAACTTTACCAAACCCCTTTTCTACCTTATTCCATTAGTCAAATTACTGTGGATTTGACTAATTCGGAGCTAGAAGACAATGGGAGACTATTCATTGAAATATATTTAATTGAACTTCTGATTCAACAGCTATATTTCATTTCCATACACTTTCCTCTCTTCATTTTCCTTTCTTCCTCATGGCTATATTTCATCATTGTCCTTCTAGCCATAATTTATTCATCCCACCACTTCTTCTTTCTATTCCTTCTTTTTTCTCTTTTCACTTTCCCTTTCTTCTTCTCTTCTCTCTTCAACAAGCCTGAATTTCCGTGGCCTATCCTCTGCATCTGTTTTTTCTGCCCAGGAATGTACGCAAGGTCTTAGAAAAAGAGAGGTGAACAAAGATCAAATAACCATATTGTTGGTTGCTCTTTGCATAGTCCACTAATTAGCAGTAATCTGGCCATTTATCTGGGTGTCTAAACCCCAATTTATTTAAATTTGCCTGGAGTTGCCTATGAACTAAGGAAACACCAGGAGGCCCACCTCCAGAGCTGAATGTCTCTGTCCTCTTTCAGACCTCTCTGCCCTAGAGAAGGATGCTGGTTATCACTTTCAATTTGAATTTTCACTAATCTGCAATTTTTATGAAACCTCAAAATACATATATTAAATATTGCTGTAAACATTTTAAAGACAATGTTGGTAGAATAATTTTATCTGCAGTGTTAGCAAAATGCTTTTTAATAAAGAGCCAGTATTACTTCATCTTAAATAGATTTCTTCTCTCTTAAAAAAAAAAATATTCTGGCTTTAAAAGAAAATATCAAGGCAGGGCGTGGTGGCTCACTCCTGTAATCCCAACACTTTGGGAGGCTGAAGCGGGAGGATTGCCTAAGCTCACGAGTTGGAGACCAGCCTGGGCAAAACGGTGAAACCCCGTCTCTACTAAAATACAAAAAATTAGCCAGGCATGGCAGCGTGAGCCTGTAATCCCATCTACTGCGGAGGCTGAGACAGGAGAATCACTTGAACCTGGGAGACAGAGGTTGCAGTGAGCTGAGATCATGCCACTGCAGTTCAGTCTAGGTGACAGAGCAAGACTCCATCTAAAAAAAAAAAAAACAAAAAGATCAAAACAATGAATCTTTGAACATGTTAAATGCAATATGGTAAAATTTTTTTGGTAAAGATTTCTAAGTGGAAAATTATAAACCAGAGGGCTCTTCAATTGAAAAACAGCCATATCTTTCAAAAAGCATCCTTCCTATATGTAAAACAAAGTGTCTTCTGTTTGCCTTTGGATCACTCATACTAACAAAGCATTCTGTATTGGTGACATCCTTTGATGACTGACACTTTTCTGTTATGTTTCTAAAGGCCTTTTCCTTCACACAATATTTTGCAAAACTCATTAATATACTTATAAAGTTTTTAAAAAATTATTATAAACAACTCTGGAATTTGTAAATAAGGTAAAAGAATTAAATGCTCACTAGGAAGCCTATTAAAAAAATTTTTTTTAATTTAGTTTGAATAACAATCTTATTCCCATAGTGGCTGGAATCCTTCCTTGAATTTTTTTATCTTGTCACTGCTTCTTCTCTATCTCTTATAATTCTGTATCTCATAATTCCCTGATTTTTGTGTTTCTTCCTTCTACTGTTTCTATTTCTAATCAAAATAATTTAAATGTTCATGTAAGGGACTTTACGGCTGAGGGCGGTGGCTCACGTCTGTAATCCCACCACTTTGGGAGGCTGAGGCAGGCGATCACCTCAGGTCAGGAGTTCGAAACCAGCCTGGCCAACATGGTGAAACCCCATATTAATACAAATATTAGCCTGGTGTACTGGCATGAGCCTGTAATCCCAGCTACTTGGGAGGCTGAGGCAGCAGAATCGCTTGAACCCGGGAGGCAGAGTTTGCAGTAAGCTGAGATCGCGTCACTGCACTCCAGCCTGGGAGACAGAACAAGACTCCAACACACACACAAAAAAAGGGACTTCACTTATATTGCTATAGGCTCCTTATAAAGAGTCTAGTAATAAGGTTTTCTGAATCAAGATGAATGTATTTTATTTGAAAGCCACTCTCACCCACTTCTAGTTCAATGATTTTGCACAGGGTTGATAAAAAATGTGACAGTGCAGAGGTATCCTATCTGAAGTCTCTGTTCTCATTTGTCACTTTATGGAAGTAGAAGCTGGCTGCAAAGTATTCACCAAGCCACAGCTATTGTTGTCTTACTTAATCGATTCTTCCTCATCAACATAAGTAATTGAGAAACTATCAGGGAAATATTGCAACCTATGTTTCTTGGATAAATTCTTTTCCCTTTTTGTACTCTAGACGCATTGGCCTTCAGTTACTTCATGTCCTTTCCAAGCTCAGGGCCTTTGCATATGGTGTTCTTTCTAGAATTCCTACTTAATTTTTATTGTGTCAATTGTTGCTAATTTCACAAATCTCAGTTTAAATGTGAGCTTCTTTTGAATGCCTCTTCTAACTACCCAGAATTGGTAGGTTTTCCAAATAAACCTTACCAGAAAGAATGCATTTTTTTTCGTAGCACTTACTACAATTCCAAGAATTCCAATTACAGAATTCTTTCTGTAAATCTTTCTATCATGTCTGCTTTTGCTGCTAACCTGAGAAATCCATCATGGCAAAGACTGTGTCTGACATGGTCATTGCTATACCCCTGGTACCTAGAGGAATGCTTGGAACATTGGAGTTGTACCATAATTATTTACTGGGAGAAAGAAGACTCAGGGGAAAGGGTGGGAGGGAGATGAGAGATAAAAGACTACAAACTGGGTTCTGTGTATAATGCTCAGGTGATGGGTGCACTAAAATCTCACAAATCACCACTAAAGAACTTACTTATGTAACCAAAAACCACCTGTTCCCCCAAAACCTATGGAAATAAAAAATTTTAAAAAAAGATAAAGTTATGAGAAAACTAATTATTTTTCAATTAACTTTATAAAAAAACTGGTACATCGAAATTATTTTGAAAATATCCAAGAACTAATCTTTTTTCATGAAGTCATAATTAGATAGTCTCTGAAGGAGTTGATGGAGCAATGAGATTATGGGAAAAGATAAGAGCCTTATATATACCATATTGGTATATATAACAATGAAGAAGTAACTAACTCTCCTGGAAACAAGGTTTCAGACAAATGAAACATCACAGAGGCAATGATCAATATATATATTTGAAGTAAAATTTTGAGTTTGGTAGGCCTTTTGTTCATCCAACAAGTAATGAAATCACTGGGGAAAATCCTGCAGATTTAGAGAACTGAAGAAAATGTACCTCAACTGTCTGCAATCTAAGGGACAAAACAGAATAAGGAAGGAATAAAATGGCAGAATGAACTATTAAATAAGTACAACACTGAAGATCCAGTCAGAGTTCGTGAGATTCTAGGTGGAATATGAAAGAAGAGAAGAAGTAAATTTGTGGTGGTATGAATATACATGCACACACAGGTAATGGAAAGAAGGTCAGACTGTGAATGTGTGCTAAGGAATTATGAAATACACAACTTGTGTTTGTTTTATTTTTGTTTACATTTGTTTTTCTGTAGGTAACTTTGAAGTCAATGAGGCAAATGGATGAAAGAGAGGAGGGAATGAGACCATGGTAACAGTCAAGAGCCTACTGAAACAATTCAGGCAAGAGATGACCAAACTATGCCTTGTGGTATTAGTTAGTAGATAAAATAAACAGAACAGGAAATATCCCCTAGATAATTGAAATGAATACTTTCAAATAGTTATTGCAGAATGACATGAAAATTTTACTATAAGCAGTGTTTTAGATCTATAAAAATTAAAGTTATTAAACACCAATAAAGTGAAGGAATCTGAAACCTTCACATTTCATTATGTGTCTGATATAAAATGAAAATATCCTTCCACTTTCATTTTATCAGCAAAACAGAGATGTACAGAGGAATGGTTATAGCACAAACATATTTCTCTATTGTCTTTTTCCCCCCAAGGACAGTAAAGACACAGTGCTGTGCCCACATCCTTTTGTGTGATTACATATCCTCAATTTATACTTAGGACTTTAAACACCAATGTGCTCATGGGGTGAAAAAGAACAAGTAGTGAAGCTATCACTCTGAATTCCCAGAATTTTTACTCTGAAATATCAATTAGCAGTCACTTGGCGTGAATTCTCACTCTAAACCACCAGTTAGTAATCACTTGGCTTGAATTCAATATATATCTTCTATTATGTGTTGTGAAAAACTACAGATAGGATTGATGACTTTTGGTACTAGAGTCATAAAAAAGTACTCAGTAATTTATATTATAAACCCCCTTATTAATGGAAGGTTAGGAGAATGTTGTTTTGACAGTACATAAAAGGTATTTTAGTGTGCATTTATGTTGCTCAGTTGGCCAATATTTGCTCATTTGGACTTTTAAAATAAGGATGAAGAACATTTTAAAAGTTAATGATGTTCATATTTACTAGAAAGATTGGGAAATATAGCAACTATAAAGAATAAAATATCATTTATAATCCCTCCATGCAAATATATCCTCAATTAATATTTACATTATAGCATATTTACTTTTAGTCACATATACATGAATACTTAATATGCTTGCAATCACACTGTCTATAATATTGTCTCTATTTTGCTTTTATCATATTGTGAGAACATTTCAAAATTATAAAAATCTATTTGATTCTCATTTAATAGCCAATTAACATTCAAAATTATGACATATGAGATTTGGATATATTAATTTGTAGCTAAGCCTGGAGATGTTTCCAAATACTTTTGGTAATGTAAAATAGTTCTTTGAGGTTCATTTTTGTATGTACAATTCTCTTCTCAAATCTCAGATTATGTCTTTAAAATTGAAATTCTGACATAAAATTAAGTGTACTCTTAAAAATTTCTTGGTATTTACTCCCAACAGGCATTCTAGAAAGTCTGTAACAACATATAGTCTAACCAAGAGCTTAGTTAATTGAAATTATTATCTTTTCCTTTTTATAATTATTTGACTCTTAATACATTAATCATTTATTCTATGAATTGTTAGTTAATATCTCCTTAAGTAATATTATCTAAATGTGCTAATGCTTTAATGATAGGTTGAACCCCATTTTTACATTAGAAGTATTATCACCTTTTTATAGATAAAATTTCATATTGTTTTAACTTCTAAAAAAGATAGAAGTGGCTGGGCACAGTGGCTCACACCTGTAATCCCAGCACTTTGGGAGGCTGAGGTGGGCGGATCACGAGGTCAGGAGATCCGGACCATCCTGGCCAACATGGTGAAACTTCGTCTCTACTAAAAATACAAAAAAAAAAAAAAATTAGCTGAGCGTGGTGGTGGGTGCCTGTCATCTCAGCTACTCGGGAGGCTGAGGCAGGAGAATCACTTGAACCTGGGAGGCAGAGGTTGCAGTGAGCTGAAATTGCACCACTGCACTGCAGTGAGCTGAGATCATTCCACTGCACTCCAGCCTGGGGGCAGAGGAAGACTCTGTCTCAAAAGAAAAAAAAAAGACAGAAGTAGTTTTTTTCCCTGAAACTTTTGTTCCAAATGATAATACAGTATATTTGTTTCATAGAGAAGTTTGTGATATCTGCTTTGTATTTAAGTTTTAGTAAATATATCAAAATCTGTTTCTCTATGTCTGGCCCTGAGTGTAAATGATGGATAGAAATTAAATCTAGGTTAGAATCAAACTCTATGTAAAAATCCAATATAGTTGAATTGCTAGAAATCATGAGATTTTTGATTACTTATAAAGGCTTTCAAATTGATAAATGGTCTTTTTATAAAAAGGGTTCATAGTGTCCCACTTTATTTTGCTTTCTATGTGATAATTGGCAAAGCACTTTTTCCTCTATCTCAAGCTGAGTTTTGGGATCCAGAATCCAATCACAATATGCAAATGAATTTCAATTACCTACAAGTCTCGGCTACGCAGAGTGGTTTGAAACGGTCAGAAATTTGGGTTCAGAGAATCAAATGTCTCCACATTTGACATTGACACTTGGGAAGAATACCTTGCCATGGGAAGCATTGTTGGGCTTGAATGAAATGAGTTCAATCAGTAATGCCTTCTACTGATGACCCTTGAGGAAGGAGTCTCCATGCAGTAAGTAATTTATTTCTCCCTTTTGTTTAAGGCCCTCCCCCACCCCCTACTTTGATGCCTCTCCAATTTCTGTATTTCCAACTAAATAACCCAATAGCAATATAATCATTTACTTCTGAGTAGAAACTGTTTCTTTTAGAAGAGGCATGCATGAGCTCTTTTATTTGCCAGGTTGTGACAGATATTCCCTATTTGCTTCCCTACATTCACTTTCCGTCCTTCTCTACCTGGGAAGTGTATCTGCATGAATGACATCAACAAAGCTTCCATTCTTTTGATTTCCATTTGCTTTCAGCCAATGGAGAAGTAAAAAGCAAAGAAGAGTGGTTAGGATATTTATTTTCCTGGATGAACCCCGTGTGAAATCACCAGCCTTAACTGAAGATTGCCTCATCTCAAATGGTGGCTTGTTCTATGTGATTCTTGCTCCTTCCTGTTTTCAGTAAACTTTTCCTCCCCTAATCTCTTCAGTCCTCCATGTTCTAGCACTGCTACTGCTGCTAGTCCGAGGTTCACTGCATACTCCTTACCAATTAGCCATTATTTAATAATTACTGTTTTCTATTAATACTTAGTTTTTTTCCTTTTTTGTAGATAAACCATATTAGTTATCTATTACTATGTAACAAATTACCTTAAAACTTCTGAGTTCAAAACAGGTGAACAATTATCTCACAATTTTCTGTGGGTCAGGAATTTAGGAGTGGCTTAGCTGTGTAAGGTTGAGAGAGGACTCTCCATGAATCCCTCACATTTCTACATGTATTGAGAACTGAGACACTGATGGCCTTTATTCAAGGCTATCTTTTCAAAGATATTTGTATAGTGATCTGCCTTGGAAGATAGCTATAAGATCTCTTACCTGAACCAAGGATAGCCATCTTTACTGTCCAGTATAAAATATTTAGGTTTCCTAGGCTCAAGATTCCTCTCTTATAATGCAATTCATTGTACGAGGTGTCACTTGGTCCTCTGCGGTGCCTGTGGGAAGTAGGATTTGAAAATGTGTGAGAACATGCTAACTCTCTGGCTATTGTTAATGCTGTGAATAAAAACTTATTTGGCTCTGACCCAGGAATCTTGTGTCTTCTGCTATAATCCATAAATATAGGGCAGGCTAACATGTTAGCTGGCAATTAGGGTAAAATCATAGACCCTCCAGAGTTCTTGACAGGTAGTCCTGGCTCAGGGTCTCTCATGAGGTGGCAGTCAAGATGTTGGCAGCAACTGTAGTCATCTGAAGACTTGATTAGAGCTGGAGGATCTGCTTGCAGATTGGCTCACTCACACAGCCAGCAAGTTCATGCTGCCTGTTGTTGGGAGGGCTTAGCCCTTGCCACATGGAACTTTCCATAGGCTAGTCTGAGTATTCTTACAACATGGCAGTTGGTTTCCCCAAAGTGAGTGTTCTAAGAGAGGGCAAGATAGAAGACATGATGTCATTTATGATCTAGCATCAAAAGTTACAGTGTCATATCCACACAATCCTATTGGCTTCACTGGACAACCCTGGTCAATATAGGAGGTGAATATACAAGGACATGAATACCACCAGGTAAAGATCATTAAGGGCCACCTCAGAGGATGGCTACTACATGAACTCTTTCTCAAAATATCCCAATTTGTGTCTAACATCTCTTTCCTTACTGCTACTCTGACTCAAACTTCTTTAAATGTACTGGTCACTGCTTAGCCCCTATAGGTATGTTTGTATTTGAATTTGCTCCCTGTGCTCTCTTACATTATCCATAAAGTAAGACACTCTGGGGGTCAATAATTCCATTTACAGAGGAAATGTGAAATTTAAAAGTTTAAATAATTTGGCCAAAATCTTGCACCCAGTATGAGACTAAAGAGACCCCAAATCTAGAACTCTTTTGAATATTCAAAACAGCTATTTGGGTAACAAATATACAAATGAATTAAGAATGACAATCTTGGAATCTTCAGTAAACTGGATTAATATGTAGAAAACGTATAGGAATACGCCTACCAAAGAATTTTTTCTACTTCCTTACCAGAAGTTTTCTAAAATGTCCATTGTAAAAGTTATGTTGGAGGACCATTCAAGAAATTCTACATTTTGTCTTAATTAAGACATTTTATCAGAAAGACAATGTATTACCCAAGTCTTATGATAATATTTTTAGAAATTGTTATTTAATAATAAATTTATTTATAATTGAGTGTAATGTCTAAACAAATATAGTCACCTGGAAGAAAGCTTGCACACACACACAAACGCACCTAAGTTTCATTTTATTGAAGGAGTTTGAGAAAGTCTAGAGATCTCTATGATTTTCTGCAGTGAGGTTCTTGGATGATTTGGTGCTATATTTGGAGGTGTCTAAAACATTGACAGTGACCATAAGAAATTTTATCCTGTTCACAAATTCGACTTGAATTGACCCTAATAGCAGAATGCACTGGTAATTCACTTTTTAATGAAAGAACAATGAACAGTTTTATCATTACTGCATAAACAAACTTGGAGAGCTTTGAATTATTTCTTTTCTCTTACTGAAAGAAAAGTATTAGTCTACTGTAACAGTGTTATATTGTGGTTAGGAGTATTCCAAGGCTAGAAATCTTATTAAAAAAATCTTCCCTTACAGTCTTTCAGTGAAAGTATATTTAGTCTTTACCGGTGTTTCGAGCTGAAAAAGTTCATTTACATTTATCTTAACTTTTTTCACTCTTTTCTTTTAACTCATTCCTATAACAATTCTCTTTTCTGTAGCTTCCCTGACAGAAAAAGCTAAGAAGTTTTCAAATTCAATAAGCAAGATGGGAAGGAAGATATCTCTCAACTAAACCTCTATCAGGGAACTTCAGGTTTTTAGTGTTTGGGAGGTCTTTAGAGCCATCAATCTGCTAAAGCAACTGACAACTTGGAGTGTTTTGATTGTTTGTGTGATGTCCTGGATGTGGGCTAGTTTTTTTTAGTGTAAAACAATTCTACTTTCTGGAGATTCCTCAGCCTTTTCTGGAAGTATCAAAATTCAAAATATCAGTACACTCTTTCTTTCAAGGTTTCCAAGAAGAGAGAGAGAAATAAACACATTGATATATTGCATACTTGCATCTCTTGGGTATGACATTAAAACACATTCTTTTGAACAACATTCAACATACTGTCAAAAAAAGCCCCCTACCTAAGACAAACAAACAAACAAACAAAACATGTTAATCCAGACTCTGCTGCCAGAGCTGCTGTTCAGGTTCAGTGTTCAGCCTCTGAATACTTACTTTGGCAGTTGAGTGTGGATTATGCTATCAGATCACCAGACAGGGGGTTGTGGGACAAACTTTGGTAGAGTTGGAATCATGGATGCACTCACAGAATGTTCCTTTCCTCTCCTCTGCTAGCTGACTTTTGGTCTTCTCTTGGCAATTGTTGATGGTTCTGTGATTGGGCCAATGAGGACTTATTTTCCAGGATTATAGACTGGCTCTATCCCTCTTTCCTGGCTCTCTGTCTCTCCTCAATTTCCTTCCCGCACCTCCCCGCTGCTCCCCTTTCCTTTCCAACCCTCTCCTCTCTTGGTAGAGCTGAGCAAGAGAAGCCACAGTTCTCTTTGTCAGCCATCTTTAGAACACCAGAAGAAACAGCCATAGATTGATGGAACAGAGAGATGAGAGAATTAAGCCCTGTGATGTCATCTTCAAGCCATTCTTCCTTCTCTGCTTTGACTTGCTCTAACTCTAAGGTGGGAACAGTTTGCTCATTACTGAAGCCACCCTGAGTAGGGTTTACTTTCATTGTAGCTAAAGCATCTACTCCAACACAGAGAGCACATGGGAACTAGAGAGGTAAGCAGAAGCACTAGTGGCCTGGTGGGGTATCCTCTGCAATGGATGTAGAGGTGAGAAAGCTGGGATAATACATAATCCATTGCAAGATACTATGTATTCAAGACTATGTTTTAGAAAGATCAGTTTGTCAGCAGCGACTGAAAGAAAAGAATATGTTGGGAAAATAATTTTGGGCGGAAAAATGTGTCTGTCCCATGTTTTGGTGAATCTGCAACAGTAGATTTAATATTGTACTCTAGAAAGGCACAGCAGGGCCAGCCATTTGGTCCAGCTCCACTCAGGGGGGTCTTCTCTTATAAGTTTAATATATTTATATTATGTTTCTGAATGAGACTTTTCTTCAGGAAAATTTTCTCAAGGAAAATCTTGAGGTTTACATTCAAGTATATGCTTGAAAAGTACTGTTTAGCAATAAGCATTTATTCTGTCACTGTTTTACAGTGAGCTCAATGAGTGCCCAAGAAATCACATATCTTATGTCACTCATTTCTGTCTACACCTAAGTTCTGGCAAAACCATCATTGCTTCTTGTCCCCATCTAACCTATCATCACCACCCTTTCTGTGGGCAGATGAGGAAAAAGATATTGCCATTCTTCCATCTCTTTGTCTTCATTCTTCTCTCCAATGCCACTGAGAAAATGGGATACAACTTTGTTAACACGCTACACAGCTTTTCAGCCTACATGTATAGTCAAGCTATGTTTGTTTGTTTTTTTTTCCAGGGATAAATTTGACTTTAAGATTTCAAATAGCTATTATCAGCTATTTGTCTTTCTTTTTTTCTCATTTTGAGTCCAAGAAGTTTATTTATTTGTTTACATTTTGTTGTTGTTGTTGTTATGAGAATAGGTGAATAGCAGCTGTTCACTGTATCCAATCAAAATAGACTATTTTCTCTGTTTCAATTAGCAAACTATCTGCCTAAATATAAAATAGTAATTGCAGCAGAAGCACCGATAGCAGCCTTGAGAATAAAACTAACAAAATATCTGCCCTTAACCCAGGATTTATATATATATAACTCATTTGCTTTGGTAAAATAACTACTGGCAAACCTAAATAGCATTTCAGATGCATCCTAAACAGCTTGCCTGAAGACTGTAGCACACTGTGCTTATATACTTTCTGAAATCTATATTTTATTTTGTTTTGAAAAAGATTCAAGAATAGAATTATATTAGAACTGGTGGAGGCATGATCCATGCCCCCTTGATTATATTGAAACATTAAAATGTCATCAGCATGTTAATTTTGTCATCTCAACTGCATGAGATTTATTCAGCACTTCTATCTATTACATTACTCTGGAAACACAATTTATTCTGATTGTGGAAATGTCATAGGCAGCGACTAAAAACATCTGGAATTCTTAGTTTAGAAAGAATGTCTGGTTTCAAAAATGCTATTTCTAAATTAATTTTATCTATAAAGAAGGCAAGACTCAAAGATTTTTAAATTACTCAAATTGCAATATTCATTTGGCCTACCAATTTTAACATAGGAGGTCAAAAACCAAAAAAAGAAAAACAAAATTAGTGCATAAGTAATTATTTTAATGATTGGGAAAATAAAAGAGTCTCCAATGAAGGTTTAATTTCTGGAAAATAGAGTGACCTGGCTTTTCGTTTGTTTTTTCTCTTCATTAAAGCAAGAAAAGCTTGACTAAGCCTGTGACACATGTAGGAAGCTGAAACAAGGGTGGGAGATGGGTAATTAATCCCAAGAAGACAGAAGACACAGAATTGTCAAAATGGGACAAAGAAATGTGATTTTAGCTTTTATGTTTTACTTTTTCCTTTATTAAACTTGTAAACAGAGTACATTTGTCTGCTACTTCTGAGGTAAAAGCAATTCCCCTGCTGAGGACTTGTCTACAGGGCAGTGGGGGAGAAAGGAAAGCAAACTTCGACTGCAGATAATTCAAAGATATTTTCAGTATGCATATTCACATTCTGTTATCTGGGATTTCTAAGTCCTGAAGACACTTAAGACTGAAATGAATGCCCTATTGGGGCTCAGAAAACATACCCCAAAATGAAGGGCTCAGCAGCAGCCTCAGAATAAAATGTTTTTCTCTGACCTTTTCCTCCCCTCCTGTCTCTCAGGCCCATTTTCTCCCAAGTCCAGCCATATAAACTCGAAACCCTCTTCCCAAAAGTGTATCATAAAAACCAGAACCACTTTTCCCCAAAGCCAGCCAAAAAACCTAAAAGTATTGCTCTAACTTTCCCTCTTCCCTATCTGTGTAAAAACTGGCCTTAAAGAAACTATCTGACCTACCTTGTTTGACTGTAGGTTATAAGACTCCCATTCCAGAGAAGATCTTGTTCCATATACAGAAGGAAGAAATATATGCTCAGAGAGGCCAAGAAGAATCTAGACAGATAGGCTTGCGGGTTTCCTCACTTGGTCTTTAAATATTAGATCATACTCGTTTCCTCCAACATTGTTTCTACATGGCTGTCCATACGTTGTAGAATTTAAGCATAAAAATGGAGAATTTTCCGTGTTTTCTTTGGTCTTCATTCTGAAGGTTCCCATGTATACATGTTAAATACATTTCTATGCCTTTACTCCTATTAATCTGCCTCATGTCAGTGATTTTTCAGTGAACCTTCAGAGGGCCCTTAGCCCCTACAGCCCATTGGGTGGCAAAACTGGATCTGACCAAATGTGAGACTATTTATATTCTCCAGTTCATTTCTTGAAATATTCTCGATTTCACTGCAGACTTAACATAATGTGATTATTACAAAGTGCTGTCCCAAACCTCATTTAGTATGTTTTGTGAGGTTTTTTTTTTTCCCCTAAGATTTGAAAATTTCTGAGTTCCAAAACATATCTGGTCCCAAAAGTTTCAGATAAAGGATTGTGGATTCAGATAAAGGATTAGTAAATTTTAGAGGTCCCCAAAGAAGGATGTTGTGATGGTTAATACTGAGTGTCAACTCAATTGGATTGAAGGATACAAAGTATTGATCTTGGGCTTGTCTATTAGGGTGTTGCCAAAAGAGATTAACATTTGAGTCAGTAGGCTGGGGAAGGCAGATACACACTTAATCTGGTGGGCACAATCTAATCAGCGAATATAAAGAAGGCAGAAAAACGTGGAAAGTCCAGACTGGCCTAGTCTCCCAGCCTACATCTTTCTCCCGTGCTGGATACTTCCTGCCCTCGAACATTGGACTCCAAGTTTTTCAGTTTTGGGACTCGAACTGGCTCTCCTTGCTCATTAGCTTGCAAACAGCCTATTGTGGGACCTCATGACCATGTAAGTTAATATTTAAAAAACTCCTATATATATATCCTATTAGTTCTGTCCCTCTAGAGAACCCTGACTAATACAGATTTTCATACCAGGAGTGGTTCTAGAGGAATAGAATATTAAGGATGGAATTCTTTCGCTGGTCTTGGGGTTTCTGGAGTTGGCTGCTTAATATGATTAGATCCAACAATGCTAAGGACTCTACTTCTAATAGTATGAAGAACACTGATCGTCCTTGGCATGAACTATTTAGAGAGTTATGAAAAATAAATGCATTTGACATTCCTGACTCACTGCTCATGAGAGGCAAGGAGTTTAGTGACTCTCTACATAATACTTTTGGCCATATGTGGAAAACATAATGAACCTGGTTGGTTGTTCCTAAGTTCAGTGGACAAACTGATGAAAGAAAATGATGAACTCAGGGATTCTGTCTCCCTGCTTCAGAAGCAGATACTGAGCCTCAAATCTGCTAAGATTGCCCTGAGTGAGAGTCTTATTTCCTGTAGAGAAAGAGCTGAAATTGTGGAAAAACAGACACAAGCTCTGCGAGTGGCTGATCTGCAGTGAAAGACGCATGCACAGCCTCAACAGGTGCCTACTGTTAAAATGAGGGCATTGATTGAAAAAGAATGAGACCCTGAAACTTGGAATGGGGACATGTGGGAGGGCCCTGATGAAACTGGGGACACTGACTTTGTAAACTCTGATGAAACTTTTTTGCCAGAAGGAGCAGCTTTCCCATCTCTAGTGGAGACAACATCCCCTCCCTATCCTATGCTGCCATCAGCCTTTCCACCTTTGTCTGAGGAGATAAACCCTGCACTGCCTGAGGCAGCAGTGATGGCCTCCCCTGAGGCAGTTGCCAGACAAAATAATGTTGATTCTTCTCAGGAGAAACCCCCAACACCCCTGTTTGCTTCTACAACTATAACTAGACTAAAGTCCTGGCTGGTCCCTGGAGATGAGATTGAGACTGTGACCCATGAGGAAGTGCGCTACACTCAAAAAGAACTATTTGAGTTATCTAATTTATATAAACAGAAATCTGGAGAACAGGCATGGGAATGAATATTAAGGGTATGGGATAATGGTGGAAGGAACATAGAGTTGGATCAGGCTGAATTTATTGATTTGGACCCACTAAGTAGGGACTCTGCTTTTAATATTGCAGCTCAAGGAGTTAAAAAAGGTTCTAATAGTTTATTTGCTGGTTAGCTGAAATGTGGATTAAAAGATCGCCCACTGTGAGTGAGCTAGAAATGCCTGGTCTCCCTTGGTTTAATGGCTTAGGGAGATTGGGAAGGTGGAGTGGATTAGTTACTGTAGACCTACTCATCCCAGCTGGGAGGGTCCAGAAGATATACCCTTGACCAATGCCTTGCAAAATAGATTTGTGAGGGCAGCACCTGTATCTTTGAAGAGTCTTGTAATTGCTCTTCTCTGTATGTCAGATCTAACATTGGGAACTGCAGTCACTCAACTACAAAAGTTAAATACAATGGGAATAATTGGATCCCGAGGTGGCAGGGGCCAAGTGGCGGCACTGAACTGTCAAAGGCAAGGTGGGCATAGCTAACATAATAGACAGCAGAGGCAAAACAGCAATCAGAACAGTCTGACTCATGTAGAGCTCTGGCATTGGTGAATTAATCATGGACTCCTTAGAAGTGAAATTGATAGGAAGCCTACTGCATTCCTAGTTAATTTATACAAGCAGAAAACCTCTAGGTCGAATGGACAAAAGACTAATTTAAATTATAAAAACTGAGGATCGTGGCACCTCAATCAATTTCCAGACTTGAGCCAGTTTACAGACCCAGAACCCCTTGAATAAAGGGGAGCCTGGGTCCCCTTGAGGAACAACCGCACTACATTACCGACAACTTATGCAGTGAATCTTTCTCCCATCCTTCTGCAAGGAGACTTCCAGCCTTTTACCAGGGTAACTGTGCATTGGGGAAAGGGAAATGAGACATTTCCGGTACTGCTGGACACTGGCTGTGAGCTCATGTTGATTCCGGGGGACCGAAAACGTCATTGTCGTCCTCCAGTTAAAGTAGGGGCTTATGAAGGTCAAGTAATTAATAGAGTTTTAGCTCAGGTCCAACTTACAGTGGGTCCAGTGGGTCCCTGAACTCATCCTGTGGTCATTTCCCCGGTGCCAGAATGTATAATTGGCATAGACATACTTAGCAGCTGATGAAACCCCCACATTGGCTCCCTGACTGGTGACGGCTTTTATGGTGGGAAAGGCCAAATGGAAGCCATTACAGCAGTCTCTACCTAGAAAAATGGTAAATCTAAAACAATATTGCATCCCTGGAGGGATTGCGAAGATTAGTGCAACCATCAAGGACTTGAAAGACATATGGGTGGTGATTCCCACCACGTCCCTGTTAAACTCTCCCATTTGTCCTGTGCAGAAGACAGATGGATCTTGGAGAATGACAGTGGATTATCATAAGGTTAACCAAGGGGTAACTCCAATTGCAGCTGCTGTATCAGATGTGGTTTCATTGCTTAAGCAAATTAACATATCTCCTGGTACCTGGTATGCAGCCATTGAATTGGAAAATGTCTTTTTCTCCATTCCTGTCCACAAGGCCCACCAGAAACAATTTGCTTTCAGCTGGCAAGGCCAGGAATATACATTTACTGTCCTATTTCAGGGGTATATCAACTCTCTGGCTTTCTGTCATAATTTTATTTGGAGAGACCTTGATCGCTTTTTGCTTCTGCAAGATATCACACTGGTCCTTTACATTGATGACATTATGCTGATTGGATCCAGTGAGCAAGAAGTAGCAAACACATTATACTTACTGGTGAGATATTTGCGTGCCAGAGGATGGAAAATAAATCTGACTAAAATTCAGGGAACTTCTACCTCAGTAAAACTTCTAGGGGTCCAGTGGTGTGGGGCCTGTTGAGACATTCCTTCTAAGGTGAAGGATAAGTTGCTACATTTGGCCCCTCCTACAACCAAGAAAGAGGCACAACACCTAGTGGGCCTATTTCAATTTTAGAGGCAACACATTTCTCATTTGGGTGTGTTACTTCGGCCCATTTATTGAGTGACCTGAAAGGCTGCCAGTTTAGAGTGGGGTCCAGAACAGGAGGAACCTCGGCAACAGGTCCAGGCTTCTGTGCTTTTCCAATAGTGCTTGCTATGTCAGTGGCAGATAGCGATGCTGTTTGGAGCCTTTGGCAGGCCCTCACAGTTGAATCACAGCAGAGGCCTCTAGGATTTTGAAGCAAGTCCCTGGCATCTTCTGCAGATAACTACTCTCCTTTTGAGAGACAACTCTTGGCCTGTTACTGGGGTTTGGTAGAAACTGAACGTTTGACTATCGGTCACAAAGTCACCATGGCACCTGAATTGCCTATCATAAACCGGGTGCTTTCTCACCCATCTAGCCATAAAGTGGGTTATGCACAGCAGCATTCCATCATCAAATGGAAATGGTATATATGTGATAGGGCTTGAGCAGGTCCTGAAGGCACAAGTAACTTACATGAGGAAGTGGCTCAAATGCCCCTTGTCTCCACTGTTGCCACCTTGCCTTCTCTCCCCCAGCCTGCACTGATGGCCTCATGGGGAGTTCCCTATGATCAGTCAACAGGAAGAGAAGACTAGGGCCTGGTTCACAGATGGCTGGTTCTGCACAATATGCAGCCACCACCCAAAAGTGGACAGCTGCAGCACTGCAGCCCCTTCCTAGGACATCCCTGAAGGAAAGCGTTGAAGGGAAATCTTCCCAGTGGGCAGAACTTTGAGCAGTGCACCTGGTTATGCACTTGGCATGGAAAGAGAAATGGCCAGATATGCGATTATATACTGATTCATGAGCTATAGCCAATGGTTTGGCTGGATGGTCAGGGACTTGGAAGAAGGATAATTGGAAAATTGGTGACAAAGAAATTTAGGGAAAAGGTATGTGGATGGACCTCTCTGAGTGGTCAAAAACCGTGAAGATATTTGTATCCCATGTGGATGCTCACCAATGGGTGACATCAGCAGAGGAGGATATCAAGTGGATAGGATGACCCATTCTGTGGACACCACTCAGCCTCTTTCCCCAGCTACCCTGTCATCATCCAATGGGATCATGAACAAAGTGGCCATGGAGGCAGGAATGGAGGTTGCACATGGGCTCAGCAACATGGACTTCCACTCACTAAGGCTGACCTGGCTATTGCTGCTGCTGAGTGCCCAATTTGCCAGCAGCAGAGACCAACACTGAGCCCTCAATATGGCACAATTCCTCGGGGTGATTAGCCAGCTACCTAGTGGCAGGTTGATTATATTGGACTTCTTTCATCATGGAAAGGGCAGAGGTTTGTCCTCAATGGAATAGACAATTACTCTGGATATGGGTTAGCCTATCCTTCACACAGTGCCTCTGCCAAGACTACCATCCATGGGCTCATGGAATGCCTCATCCACGGTCATGGTATTCCACGCAGCGTTGCCTCTGACCAAGGCATTCACTTTACAGCTAAAGAAGTGCGACAATGGGCTCATGCTCATGGAATTTACTGGTCTTACCACGTTCCCCATCATCCTGAAGCAGCTGGATTGATAGAATGGTGGAATGGCCTTTTGAAGCCACAATTACAACACTGACTAGGTGACAATACTTTGCAGGGTGAGGCAAAGTTCTCCAGAAGGCTGTGTATGCTCTGAGTCAGCATCCAATGTATGCTACTATTTGTCCCATAACCAGGATTCACAGGTCCAAAAATCAAGGAGTGGAAGTGGAAGTAGCACCATTCACCACTCACCATCACCCCCAGTGATCCACTAGCAAAATTTTTTGCTTCCTGTTCCCACAATGTTACATTCTGCTGGCCTAGAGGTCTTAGTTCCAGAGGGAGGGATGCTGCCACCAGGAGACACAATGATTCCATTAAACTGGAAATTATGATTGCCATCTGGACACTTTGGGCTCCTCCTACCTTTAAGTCAACAGGCTAAGAAGGGAGTTACAGTGTTGGCTGGGGTGATTGACCCAGACTATCAGGATGAAATCAGTCTACTACTCCACAATGGAAGTAAGGAAGAGTATACATGGAATACAGGAGATCCACTAAGGCGTCTCTTAGTATTACCATGCCTTGTGATTAAGGTCAATGGGAAACTACAATAGCCCAATCCAGGCAGGGCTACAAATGGGCCAGACCTCTCAGGAATGAGGATTTCTGTCATTTCACCAGGAAAAAATCCATGACCTCCTAAGTTGCTTGCAAAGGGAATACAGAATGGGTAGTAGAAGAAGGTAGTCATCAATACCAGCTACGACCACGTGACCAGCCGCAGAAATGAGGACTATAATTGTCATGAGTATTTCCTCCTTCTTTTGCTAAAAACATGTTTGTGCATGTATACACTTGTACTAAGAAAATATCTTTATTTCCTCTATCATGTGACATAAGATTTATTGAATTCATACCAGTATTGAAGTATTGTTAACCTTATGTAATAGTATTTGAGTAGGGGATTGGTGCATTTCCAGTTGTACAAAGGATAGTTGTATTATGTTAGGTGTAATTATGATCTTATTATTGTCTTTATTTGAAGATTATGTATGATCTCAGAAGATGTGTATGAGTTCAAGTTGACAAGGGGTGGACTTGTGATGGTTAATACTGAGTGTCAATTTGATTGGATTTAAGGACACAAAGTATTGATCCTGGGTGTGTCTGTGAGGATGTTGCCAAAGAGATTAATGTAAGATACAGTGAATTTCTCTGAGTTTCTCTTCAAAGATTTAGCCTGCTAACTTCCTTGTCTTTTGTTCTTAAACTCAACTTTCCTGTTCCTCCTTGCACCTAGTTACTGTGAAACAGCCTAACCCCTTCCCGTTAGCTCTAATCAATAACTCACATCTGTTCACTTGGTTACCTGCACCTATTGATCGCCAAGAAACTGCACATCTCACAAGCTTCACCAGTGTACCTCACGTCCCCCTTCCATATTTAGAAAAATATTTGCAAGTAGCCAATTGGGTCAGCTCAGAATGTGTGGTCCGACCCCAGCCCACTGGGGAGTGACACAGAGGTAAAAGCTTGCTGATCTCCTTTGTTCCCTGTGCTCTTGCTATCTTGATTGATGCAGGTAGCACCCTTTTGCAGAAGCAAATTGCCTTAATTAGAGAATTAAACTTTGGCCTGAGTGCTGGTTTCACTTTGTAGCACCGAGCATTTATTCCTAGAGCACTTTCTATCCAACATTAACATTTGAGTCAGTGGGTTGGGGAAGGCAGATCCACCCTTAATCTGGTGGACACCATCTAATAAGCTGCCAGTGAATATAAAACAGGCAGAAAAATGTGAAAAGGCAACACTGGCCTAGTCTCCCAGCCTACATTTTTCTCCTGTGCTGGATGCTTCCTGCCCTCGAGCATCATACTCCAAGTTCTTCAGTTTTGGGACTCAGACTGGCTCTCCTTGCTCTTCAGCTTGCAGACAGCCTATAGTGGGACCTTGTGATCATGTAAATTGATACTTAATAAATTTCCCTATGTGTGTGTATATATATATACATAGGGTATATATATTTATGTGTGACATGTATATGATATATAGACACACGCATAGGATATACATATATATACACATAGGATATATATATATATATATATATATGTATATATCTCCTATTAGTTCTGTCCCTCTAGAGGACTTTTACTAATACAGATGTCTACAATGCATCTAGGCCTGATTAAAAGTCTACTGGCTGTTAGGCATTATTTTAAACACCTATGGTCTTGTCTTAGCTAAAATTCAGCTTCAGGTTTCATGCCCAGAAAAAAATAATTTTCACAAATGGTGTAGAAAAGAAACATATTATTATGCTTATTAGACATAGGCTGTGGCTTTCCTGCTTTTTATTTTTAATAAACTTTGGACTTGGGACTATTTTTAGATTTACAGAAAAGTTGCAAGGAAAGCACAAAGGATTCCCTCATATACTCATATTATTTCCTCTGTGAAAGGAAAATAAATCTTGGGACCCCAAAATTACTAAGCCAAAGGGAAAAGTCAAGCTTGGAACTTCACCAGTATACTACCTCCCATTTTATTACTAAATAAGATAGCTACAAAGATTTTTTTTTTTCTTATTTCTTTTCTTTCTTTTTTTTTTTTTTTTTTAAAGCTACATACCTCTCACAATTCACCCACAAGGAAATTCATTATGGGTCTCAAGGTTTTTACCCTAAAACAGTTCTGTTGAATTTCACCTTGGGCAATGTAAATCGATAGCTTATCTTCACAGATGCGGAGGCGGGGAAGGACAGAAGTCATTCCTCTGCTCACCTGAGACAAATGCATATCTGATTGCTTCCTCTGTCCTACTGTTTATGTAAAAATGCAGATTCACTGAGTCAGACTAAGGCATAAGTGACTATTTGTCTACCCCCCTCTCACATGTAAATTGTATATTTAGTGAGAGGCTGATCAAAGACTCGAAAGAATGCAACTGTTTATTCCTTATCTACCTGTGACTTGGAAGCCTTTCCAGACACAACCGGTGTACATCTCCCACATATTGGTTGATGTCTCATGTCTTTCTAAAATGTCTAAAACCAAGCTGTGCCCTAACCACCTTGGGCACATGTCATCAGGGCCTCCTGAGGCTGTGTCACAAATGCATCCTTAGCTTTGGCAAAATAAACTTTCTGGATTGAGACCTGTCTCAAATACTTTTGTGTTCAAACCCCAATTCCCTAATACACTCACCTTATTTCCCCTACCATTTCCCTGCTAATTTTACAAAGCTGATATCACATATAGTAGGGTACTCAAATATCTCTTGACTGATCAAGTTGCTCCCATATAATATTTTCCTTACTAGGCTCCAAACATTACTTAAACTGTTTTTGTGTGTGTGTATGTTTTCTTTTTTTTTTTTTTTTTTGAGACAGAGTCTCACTCAGTTGCCTAGGCTGGAGTGCAGTGACCTGATCTCGGCTCACTGAAACCTCTGCCTCACGGGTTCAAGTGATTCTCCTTCCTCAGCCTCCCAAGTAGCTAGGGCTACAGGCGCGTGCCACCACGCCTGGCTAATTTTTTTGTATTTTTAGTAGAGACGGGCTTTCACCCTGTTAGCCAGGATCTTGATCTCCTGACCTTGTGATCCGCCCAACTTGGCCTCCCAAAGTGCTGGGATTGCAGGTGTGAGCAACCCACCACGCCCGGCCAACTATTATCTTTAATTTTCATAACAAGCCTGTGATGTTGATACTTTCCCCCCTCCCCCGCCCCACAGTTTAGGTAGGAAAAACCGAGATTCCAGGAAAGGAAATAGCTTATCTGAGGCAAACAGCTCTTAAACAATAGAACAAGGTGTCTAACTCAGGTCTGAGTGACTCCAAAACATGTTATTTTCAAAGCACCCCAGGTCTTCAGTACTTGCTTTGTTAAACAGTGCCTAGTCATCAGAATTTCTCACCCTCCCTTAAAGCTCACAAATGGTCTGTCTTATTGATACTGGCTTGCCAAGCTCTACCATCCCTCACCTTCCTCAGGGCTGATCTCTCAGAAGATTGTGGGAGGCTGGGAGGAGAGTGCTGTAGAGTTTGGCAAGTTAAGAAGAAGCAGAGGTAAAAACTTCTTTTGCCACTTCTGGGATTAAGAAACAAGGCCTTTCACTGCTTCTTCCTCTGTTTATGCAAAAGTTCTCATTAGCATTTACATGCATTCTTTGTCTTCTAAGTGAAAAGAGAAAGGATAGGGCTTTAGAGGCTGCTTTTAAAAAATGTTCTCTTCTTTTATCTGGAGGAACAAGCTGTAAAATACTCTTAGAAAACCACTTAAGAGGCTAAAAGGAAGAATGGTTGTGAGACTATTGCATTTTTTTCTCCCCAAAACACAGTGGCTTTGTTTGTGTCACTCAAAGACATGTTGAAAGCAGGAGGAGGAGAAACTACTAAGAAGGTGCTAGAGTGGAACTGAGGTACATAAGTCTCTCCTCAGGGTTTCTACCTCTCTGAACTCCCCCTTCTACACTCAAAACTCAGCTCCCACCCTGTTTTATAGAGATACCTAGTTTCATGCGCAACCATGTGAAGAGACCACCAAACAGGCTTTGTGTGAGCAATAAAAGCTTTTAATCACCTGGGTGCAGGCGGGCTGAGTCCAAAAAGAGAGTCAGCAAAGGGAGATAGGGGTGGGGCCGTTTTATAGGGTTTGGGTAGGTAAAGGAAAAAGGGGGGTTGTTCTCTGGCAGGCAGGAGTGGGGGTCACAAGGTGCTCAGTAGGGGAGCTTTTGAGCCAGGATGAGCCAGGAGAAGGAATTTCACAAGATAATGCCATCAGTTAAGGCAGGAACAGGCAATTTTCATTTCTTTTGTGGTGGAATGTCATCAGTTAAGGCAGGAACCAGCCATCTGGATGTGTACGTGCAGGTCACAGGGGATATGATGGCTTAGCTTGGGCTCAGAGGCCTGACACCTAGAGAGCAAGGATTGTGTTCAGAAGATATGTTTGGGCATTTTGAGTTAAAAATCTGTAAGTATTTGCCTGTATATTTAATCATTATACTTGGTTAAACTGCTCATGGTCGTTACTACAGCTACTCTCTTTGGAACCCCGAAAATATTTCATATGAAATCATGCAGCAATTCCCTGATTAGCTGGGTGGCATTATGAGAGCGCACATGCCATAAGCTGACTTAGCATTTATATTATAGAAATTGAAAAGTATTCTTATAACATTTGCAGAAAATACTCCACTTGAAATATCTAAAATATGTTCTGTTTCTCCCTCTATTATTACGGCAATAGTCAAAGCAGGTGATTTTGATTTGCAAGTGGCTATGCTTCTCCTTCCGTCATGTGGCTCTGCATCTTCAACACATGGTTTCCAAGGTCACCACAGAAGGTCAAATAAGTGGGGATCACATTCAGGAGGTTACTACAGCCCATTCTTGAACGTGGTTTATTTCAATTCTTCCTATGCTTCATAAGCCAGATAGGAATTATTTGGGCTCTGAATATGATACCTGAAAGCATGACACTTTGACATGCTGACGATTTTGAGCTGAATAAGATTGGGAAGGCCTCAGAAACAAGACGGTTTCATAGACCCGCTCCAGCCTTCCCTTCTCCAGTCCCATTTTCTTCCCCCCAACTGGGTCATAGAAACTAGAATTCCTCTCCACCGAAGCAAGCCATAAAAGCTAGGAAGGTCACGCTCTGATCTTTTCCCTTCTCCCATGAAGATCCTCATGTGACAAGTGTCTTGCCCCATAACTGGGGAGGAATATCAGCCTGAGACACAGAAAAGACGAAACAAACAGGCCTTCCTGAGTTTCCCCCAGTTCATTACCATTAGGTCATATTCCTTTTTGTTGAGACATGTTTCTTCTCCACAGTTATCCTCTTCTTTCATCAGACTTAACATAAAGATTCAGTTTTCCCTGTGTCTTTAGGCCTTCATTTATGAGTGCTCCCATGCCATGTAAAACTTTGGTTAAATAAAATTGTTATGCATTTCTCTTGTTAATCTGTCTTTTGTTTATAGGGGCCTTGGCCATGAACCTTGTGATGGGGGAGGAGAAAACTACTTTTTCTTCCCTACAGAGTGGTGGTTTATCCAGATATCCAGAGGGAAAAGGAAACTGGTGTGGTGAAGAGCTCCCTCAGTCTCTGCCATACTTAGCAAGTTAAAATACATTCCCAATATATTTAAAACTTCTTGTCTCTTAATTCCATTAAATAGAATCTATCATTTTTTTCCTTCATCCTCTAACCAAATTTTCCCCTTTGTCCTCTCTTTCACCTTTTCACACCTTTGCCCCATTCACAAGATTTATTGCTTTCTTCACTTCAGTTTTCTTCTTTATTGCAGCCAGGACATCGGATTAGCCAGGCAGCCTTTTCCACCACCCACAGTAACCTTACCTCCTGCTGCTGCCACAGCTGCCCTGCCAGTCAGCCAGACCTGGCCAATCCAATCATCTACTTCCTCCACTTTTGTTGCACATGGAAAACACCCACCATCACTATCACCACCAAAAGACACTCATTAGTCATTACAAACCTCTTTCCAACCTAGCTCTAATAATCCTGTTGGACCACCATTGATTTGTGCTTAGTTCATTTTTTCATTCCCCAAAGCAAATATTTCAAACCTTTATAATTTACTTTAAGCCATCTATTTATCCCTACCTCCCTTGATAACAGAAGATTGGCTTGACACAGGAAAAAGAAACAATAAATCACGTTAATTTCTTCACATTCTACGTCTGACCATGCATATGTTTTCTGTCCTGCTTTGTTCCGGCGGGCTCTTTTACTCAGGCTGCTCCTTGCCCTTGTTTTGTTCTTGATCTCTTCTTCACTCTCCATCTACTCCTTCTCCCCATTCACTTATTTCTGTTCCCATGTGTTTTGTCTTCGTAAGACAGCTTTGATTCGTCTTTGAAAATGCACCTGAAATATCATTGTATTTGTCTGCTCTGGCTGTTATAACAAATTAACAGACTAGATGGCTTGAACAAGAGGAATGAATTTTTTGACAATTCTGGAGGCTGTGAAGTCTTAGATCAAGGTGCCAGCTGCGTAGGTTTTATTCTGAGGCTCTACTCTTGCTTGCAGGCAGCCACCATATTCTTTGATATAGCCACATAACCTATTCTTTGAGTACACACATAGAGGGAGAGAAAGCGGGTGCGCTCAGTGATGTCTCTTTCTTTCTTCTTTCTTTCTTTCTTTCTTTCTTTCTTTCTTTCTTTCTTTCTTTCTTTCTTTCTTTCTCTCTTTCTTTCTTTCTTTATTTCCTTCCTTCCTTCTTTCCTTCCTTCCTTCCTTTTCTTCCTCTCTCTTCTCTTTCTTCTTTCCTTTCTTTTCTTTCTTTTAGATGGGAGTCTCACTCTGTCGCCCAGGCACAAGCTCCGCCTCCTGGGTTCATGCCATTCTCCTGCCTCAGCCTCCCGAATAGCCGGGACTACAAGCACGTGCCACCACACCTGGCTTCTTTTTTGTATTTTTAGTAGAGACGGGGTTTCACCATGTGAGCCAGGATGGTCTGGATCTCCTGACCTTGTGATCCGCCCACCTCGGCCTCCCAAAGCGCTAGGATTACAGGTATAAGCCACCGCACCCGGGCTATCTCTTCTCATAGTGACCCTAATCTTGTTGGATCAAGCCTTATTTTACCTTAATTACTTCTGTAGAGTTCCCGTTTCTGAATACAGCCAAACTGGTAGTTAAGGCTTCAGCACATAGATTTTTGGGGGACAAAAACCTACAGACTGTGACGGCCATCTTCACCATCCCCTTCACAGTGAAGACTTTGAAATAACCCAGGCAGAGTCTGTGCCCATATCTATTGGAATAGTGTGTTCTACCATTATGATATTTTTAAAAGTGAATTTCTTAAATATCCTCCCTGGACTAAGAGCTAGACAGAGATAAAAGCCACAGTAATTTTTGTATCAGATCCAATACTTGGCACAGAGTATATGACACAATAGGTACTCAATAGCTGTTTTTGATTGAGCCATGAGATCCTGAAAGGTCAACTAAATGATCAGAGAGATAATAAACTATGGTGCATATAGTTTAATAGCAAGAGTGTTGTATTTAATTTAAATTATCTTGAAGTTTATTCCCTGTATATGACATGCATTCATTCTTCAAGAGACTATTTAATTCGACCCAATTCTATGAACACCTGGACAAAATTCCATTTGCGTATGTCATTGATATGCTTTGGATGTTTGTCCTTTCCAAATCTCATGTTGTAATGTGATTTCCAATGTTGGAGATGGGACCTGGTAGGAGGTGATTGGACCTTGGGGATGGATTCCTCTTGAATGGTTTAGCACCATCCCCATGGTGATGAGCTCTCACTCAGCTAGTTCACGTGAGATCTGGTTGTTTAAAAGAGTTAGGGACCTCCTCCTCTCTCTCTTGCTCCCACTCTCTACATGAGACATGCTGGTTCCTGTCGTCTTCTGCCATGATTGTGAGCTTCCTGAGGCCTCACCAGAAGCAGATGCCAGCACCCTGCTTCCTGTACAGCCTGCAGAACTGTGAGCCAATTAAATCTCTTCTCTTTAGAAATGACCCAGTCTCAGATACTCCTTTATGGCAATGCAAGAACAGACTAACACGGACATCTGAAGTAATGTATAAATTCCTTAAGAATAGAAAGGAATGGAAAGATTCAAAGATTTTTATTCCATTGAGCTTGCGTATCTCAAAAAGGCTACTAGTGTAAAACTACTGTTAGAATTGAACATTTGTTATGAATTTAGTACAGTATCTAGTTACGACTATTTCTTTCAAGAGATCTGGGTAGTTCACACACACGTGTGTTAAGGCCTTAATGCTGTATTCCTTCTTTGTCATCATTTTAGTCATGGCCTGATGTAAACTTCTTTTTTCTTTACCAATTACAACCAGGAATTGTAGATTGCTTTTTTTTAAGCTTGCTGTTTGTGATTATTTTTACTAGTTCGTCAACTCCATAGTTGTCATAAACGCATTTTTGCATGAAATTTAATTTCTGCAATGAAGGTTAAAAAATTATCTTGACTCATCAATGAGGAACACTACCACATTTCCTGTCCCCCACCCCCCATTTTCTGTCAGAGCAAAATAATCTCTTGAATTATCTGTATAAAATATTTCACATTGTTCTGGCAATGATCTGGCTCTATCCCTTGATAGGAAATTGGGCATGTGTGGCTAGGCATCCAGAGGAATATGTTTACCAATGAATTATCTTCCAAGGTTTTGACACCACCATCAGTTATGCCAGATGCAAATCATTTACTCTCTGTCAGTTCAAATACGCAGTCTTGTTTGGATGGCTTAAATCTATGCTGGCACCAAAATACAGCAAGCAATATTGCTCAACTTTTGAGTTGAAAGCATAGACAAATGTATATAGCGCCAAAACATGGAAATAACACAATGTAGGCTGAATTTTGCTGAATGTTACTTGATGTTAGCATAGCATTAGACTTTCAAAGGAATAGTAATATTTCCTACTGAGAAAAATGAATGTGCTCTCACAATGGTAGACCTGTCTTCAACATGGGGTTTAAAGATGACTATCTTATTCTGTATGTCCTACAAGCCTTCCAGAACTCAGAAAGTCAGAAATTAAGCCCCTAGTGAATACTTCATAGAAATGCTAAATCAAATTCTGGAATTTGGGGGATTAAATACTGACGACTTTTAGTGCTACAATATTTTATATGGTTTAGAATCATGTCTATACACCATGAACTGATGAATTAGTGGCCTCAAGAGGAAAAAAGATTTGACTGATTTTTTTTTAATTTTTCCTACTTATGAGTTAAGGGAGATCATTATATGAAAATTAAGATCATAAAGTCATTTATTTCTCAGCTTTTGGCTTATAGACAGCTGAGGCAAACAGAACTGAGTAACATTTTCATCTACTGAATAGATATAATTTATACTTTGTAAAAAAAATGCAGAATTTAATAAAATATCCTAGCTGAGAACAGTGGGTTAAGATCACAAATCATTGCGTTAGAAAACCTAGACTTGACTGTTAGTTCTGTCACCTAATGGTAGTATTGACATTTCTAAGCCTCAGTTTTCTAATCTATAGAATAGGAATAACTCTTCCTAACTTATGAAAATGATGTATTAATTTAAAAGATGTAAAACATAGGTATATATGTATATATGGTTATGACAACTGGAAGCTGTTGTCTTAGACATCCATGAGGTCATGAGAACCTTAACTAATTGAGCTGAGTAATCATGATAATCAATTGGCTATTAAAAAACAACAACATAGAAAAATATCTTACCATATCTAATAATTTCCCGGCTTTTTTGACTTTGACCTTTTCTTTCCAGTTAGATTAAAATTGGGTTAAGAATTATTCCTAGTCAAATTTTTTCTCAGAGGCAGGACTTAGAAAGCACCTTCAGATCCAACAATAGAAAAAAGACACATGACTGCCAAAAAATATTTGTGTTACTTAAATTTTTTCACATGCTTTGGTATAGATACATAAAATAAATAAATAACCATGGAATTATTTCAAAATCTACGTATTTATGACTTTAGAGCATTCTACTTTTTCTTGGTCAAACAATGTTTTCACTAGTTGCTTATACTGTCAGACAGTGGTTCTCAACAAGGGGTGATTTTGCCCTCCAGAGGACATTTGGCAACATCTAGAGACATGTTTTGTTTTCTTGCCTGGGAGTGGGGGTGAGTTCTACCAGGACCTAATAGGTGCAGACCAAGGATGCCACTAAACATCCTGGAATATACAAGATAACCTCACCACAAAGAATGATCCAACCCAAAATGTCAATAGTGCTGCTCTTTAGAAACACACCTCCACTAGGTTTATATCATAGAGAAGTGACTTTTCTCATTCCAGATCTAGTAGAGACTGATCTAAAGATGCCAGAACATGTTTGAACACATTTTCAGCATCATGTACAGGTGACACCTTTTAGGAGAAAATCACACACAAATTATCACTTTCTACAGACAATGAACACACAACATGAGAAGTTAACAAATTTAAATTTGGGTCCATGGGGGTATAATATTTTGTAACATAATTATTCCTAGTAGAAGAGAAACTTTTATACTTGTTGATAGATTATTTTTTGCAACCAATTAAAACAATTTTCTTTCGTTATCCCAAAGTAGGTTTCGCTTTTTAATGCACATTTTTGTTTGAACTGATAGAGCAAATATTTTTTAAATTCAACTTTGAATCACATTGTTAGAGTAAGCTAAAACTAGAAATGGTCAAAAAAATCGATCTATGGCTTCATTTTACAAATGAGAACACTGGGAGACAAAAAAGCTGAGCAACATTCCCAAGGTTCTATGGTTTGTTGTGTGCAGAGTCCAGTAAATAATTGTCAAATTTTAATTCTAATGCTGTCATTTATTTGAAGTATAATTTATTCAAGTTCCTTGCATATTTGTTTTTCAAAGAATTCTTTCCTCCCATTCACAACTCAAAGGTACATCATTTTTTTGCACATTTTTTTCCTTCTAATTTCTCTCAGGTCAGTGGAGCCGACAGTATGAAACCTTTAATTTGATACCTTGCCCAAAAGCCATTCCATAGGCTTTTATGCCAAATCAGACTCCCACAGATTTAGGAGGTGTGGAAAAGCTAGATTAAGCTGTCTCAGGCTGGCTAGTCTTCTGTTTAGTCAGAGTGTGAAGTGGTCTGTGCTCAGAGTTCCTCCATCACCAGAGGAAAAGCTCTTCTCAATTATGCTGGCTTAACTTACAGGGATTTTGGTGATCCACAAAACAAGTGAAATTTAAGATACACATCTTAAGCTCAGTTTGTTAGGCCTGTGCTTTCAGTAACAAAACTCACAGTGACAGTGATGTATGGATTTCTTTATGAGACCTGAAAACTGATGGATATGTGATCTTATAAATGCTTAGACAAACTAATGCACATAATTATATTTTCCATTTGAAGTCTATTGCTAGGCATTCTAATACAATATCATTAGTTGAAATGGCCACGATGATACAGCTTGGGCAGTTTGTCACGGTAATTACAGGGTGATTATTTTTGACTGGAATAAAGATTTCAGTTTTAGTATGGTGGAAAGCATTATCACAAATTACAAATGGTCTTGGAAAATAATAATAAAAACTTTAAGATTCTAATGCATTTTACAGCATTATTCTAAAATAATTTCTCATTAAGGAAAGCATCCATAAAATGGCTAAATAAATTATTTTTAAAGTGATTAAAATATGGCTTTGCCAAAAGGATCCCACTTATCTCATTAATGGTTCCTATGTGTAAATATGTCAACATTAGATAAAATTTGCATGTGGTAAATAAGGCTTATGTCATAATTAACAACCTTTAAAGAAAGGATTTTTTTTTCTTAGCAGATACAAAAGTGTGGCATTTATCTTCACTATTTTCAGAATGGTTGATTAAAGTAGACAGTGTCCTAACATCTGTATTGAAAACTATATTAATCAATTGATTAATCATGCAACATTAATCAAAAGCCTCCCTAAGTGTTTTAGTATCTGAGCAGCTCTTAGTATTTTCTATCAGATCCCTTTTAAGGTGTCCATTAAAAAGATTAAATTTGGGTGGTAAATATTGAGGGGTTGTGGAACTTGTGGCTTCTCACTGGAAGGTCATAGCCGCTGCTCATTAGTGCTACTTTTAATGGGATAAGAAGCGAAAGTTTTGAATATGTGACTAAATCAATCAGTCCTGCAGTTGACTCATTCCAGTAAGCATTTTAATATTTTCTAAATTAGCACCATGGCCAACTGGCTGAATTGTCCTCAGTGATTTGGCTTAACCAAAGAATACTTTTTACTTAAGAGTTTAAATTGAAAGCTAATAAACTGATACAGCAACTGCTATTCAGTATGTTGGTTTTCTAGAAACTAGTTAAAAGTGGCCTTTATTATTAAGAATGTATTTAAATGATCAAAGTTACCATGAACAATGAGTGTAAAACTTCCTGTTACTGGAATGAATGGTCCAAAATCAAATGAATTATTTTAGTGTTTAGTGAGACTCATTTGGACTTCATAGTACATTTTTAGGCTTACTAATCAACTGTAAATTTCAAGATTGCTGACTGATACTTGGTTAGTTCTTAGATTTCTAAACTCCTTTGTATGTAAGATCAGTCAGGAAAATTTGTGCAGAAAATGTGGAGAATGTTAGTATCCAAAAACAAACAGAAAATTACTCTAAACTATTACTATAGTTTAGAGAATGGCATTACAATAAACAACTATTGGGGAATGAACACAATTATTTGTCACTTTCAGAAGGCATTGCTGTATTATCTTTTATGTCCTCTATCTTTCTAATTCTAAAGCAACACTGTTCAATGTATTCATTTGATCATTTACAATGTGAAGAGTGGTATGCTCTGCAAACTGCTTTGATCTGACAATTCTTTTACACTTATGGACGAAGATCAGTTAAGATTTCCTTTCTACTATTGCACAAATAATCATAATGACATTCAATGAAATTAAATTTTATCAATTTTTTTCCTGGATATAATTTTGCCAGCTTTTCTAACAGAATCTAAACCTATAGGCATTTTAAAACATGATATGACCCATCTGTTTATCCCTGCTGTTGCTTAAGGAAAGATTCTGTAGACAAGACAGTTTCCAGAGTTTGTGCAAAGCACTTTATGATTTGTGCAATGTCTAACTATTGCTGTTTTTCAGCAAAATGATTAGGTGGTAGTTTTAAAATTTGCAAATATGTCCTGAAGCTTCAGCAATAGAAACACACATCTAAATAACTAAATTTAAATATATGCTAAAAATCTTCACTTTTAAAGGATGCTTCTGTTTCTCTTTGCCAGTTGCTCAGAGTGCAAAAAGATATTATATATGATTCAGTGATGCTTATCTATAAAAGGATGATGATACACCATCTCTGCCTTCTTCATTTGAATAAAGTTGTCTACAGAAGAAAGGCATCCTAGGTTTACACACACAACTACAAAAACCAGTTACCTTTATCATGAATTGTTCAACAATACAAATTCTCTGGAAATAATTTTAAAGTCGATTTTTATTTAGCCTTTAGTACTACAGAAAGAGAAAACTTAGATAATTCATTCTAATTTCCAAAATCAATCAGCCAATTGCACAAGTTTCTTACTCTCCAATTCTTTGCTATCAGCAGAATAGTGAGTGCTTTAAGAAAAGTTACAGAATAAATCTAATTATGATAAGGTATTGTAAGAAATTGGTTTCTGTTAGCATGCACATCTACATTATAATTCTGAATGAGTGTTTTGGTATGAGGTATCTGAATAATATTCCTAGTTGGTTAACACAGAGCTATTCAGGTACCCACCAAATGCTATAACCTTTATTTTAGCTCTTTGTTGCCAAATAATTACATGAAAAGGAAACCTGTGTAAAAATAATCAGAAACATATTTGGTTATGTCTCTGTGTATATATTGTTTTGTATTTGAGTTATATTTTCATTTTGCTATGAGGTGAAGCTCGGTTGCCTTCAGCAGGGAAGGAAATGTAATCTGCATAATTCCCATTAGTTCTTCATTGGGCAAATGCATTTTGATATTTTATAGTAGGTTAGTTTGTGGCTAATCATTTTTGTATTTAGCAGCAGGTGTTGCTGCTATATTGAAAAAATATTACACATTTTAGAAATTATGGTTATAATTTAGCCATAAAACACCTAAGTTTCAATATCCATCAGTTCATTAGTTCAGCTTACTGAAAACACAGGAAACACAATTAGTTGGCAATAACATCATTGTTTCATTACGTGGGTTAACCTTTAATACTATCCAGAAACCCTTTTAGAAGAGTATTTTTGCTGTTGCTCTTGTGGCATTGTAGAACTACATGGCATCACAGACTCAGAAGGAACTTTATTTTCTACATCTTGGTTTGGGGAAACTTTAAAGAAAGGGCACTATTATGAACAGGTGAAAGCATAAGATGTTGGAAACATTTTGTCTTATGGGTTTTGGCTAAGATTTTTTTAAAAATTAAATTAAAAAATTTTTATTTTACAGGTTCATTTAAAAGTACATTACTCTGGATTTCAAAGTGATAACCCCTTAATAAAATTTAAAATTGGACAATTTTATATTTACAAGCATGAACTATTAGTGTTTATGAGTAAAAATGCCTAGTTTTTTTTTTTTAATCCTGTTCCTCAGACCTTCAGGGATATGATCTAGGAAAGTCACAGAACAACTTCTGTTTTCTCATTTTCAAGAAAAGAGAAAATGATAGACCTATCTGCCTAACAGATTTGTGAGGTTTGAGTGAGATAAAGGAATTAATATTGCTTTGAAAAAGTGTCAATTTGCCAGATAAATATAAATTTCTATGATTATTGTGTTATTAATCTAGACCTTTTTGTCATGTTTGGGACAATAGTCATTCAGCTAAAGGCTCAGTTTCCGGAGGCTAATTGCCTAGTTCCTTCACATCCTTGTTCTCCTTACGGACAGAGTAGACTTTACCAAGTGACTTTACTTTTCTGTACCTCATTAGATAATGATACCTGAATCATAAGGTTATTGGGAGAACTAAATGAAGTAATATATATATTTTTAAAGCCCTGAGAACATAAGACTAAAAAGCTGTTTTATTGTTTTTGTTGTTACTGTTGTTATTATTAGCCCATGATGCAGCCATAATAATAGTTGAACATATTCTTTTTTGTTCCACTCAAATTCTTGTGATGTAAAACTTCAGCCAGCGACAAAAGAAAAGCTGTTAAAATTGGCTTTCCAAATAGGGTTTAAAAACATACTTCTTATTTGTCTGCATAGTACTGAACTCCTTTTCAACAATAGATGCCTCAACAGAAAAATGGAAATTTGAAGTAAAATTCATTATGGCTGTTCCAGAAAATACACATTTCTTCCTCCAAATGTTTAGTGAATGAATTATTTGTTTCCTGGGAAGTAACTTTATAATTAGGGCAATTCTAACCTTGTGGCCTATATCTATAAATGAATGTGAAGTTAATTTGTTCTTTGCAAGGTTCTAATTTTAGCCAAAACTGTACCATCTAGGAAAGGTAGGTGAATCAAGAAAACTGAAACTTGGTTAAGGAGTAATTTTGATGAAATGTAGCCACCTCATTAGCTGTTGTCCTTTAGTCTATTGATAGGTAGATAAGGATTATCTGACTTTCTGCTGAGACAGGAAATCTACCAATGTAGATTTCTCTTATGTTAAATATGTATTTTTTTCCCAAATCAACTTTTTTTTCCTAGAAATTTGCGCCTCCTCCATGTACTTGAGAATGGAAAGGGCTGACATCTTGGGAATTATTTAAATTTTTCAAGAGTATAGAAAATCACATTTCAACTTTCCACTGGAAAAAAATCTAACTTGTATTTTCAGTTCTAAATAAAGGAAGATTTTTTTAAGATGTACATTTAATTTCATTGTTGATAGCCCTGCAAATCTATCCAGTCGTAAAAGAGGGCACATTTAGAATAGTGGACAAGGGTAATTGATGATCAACAAAGTTATGGTCACAGGTAAATAAGATGAGAAAGTAACAACCTAATTGAAAATTATAGAGGCCAACTCTCTAGTTTCCAACAAGTAAGAAGAAAAACATTATCTTTTTGGTGACTTACAAGTGTTTCTTTCATTGAATCAAAGGAGGGGAGGAAAGATGAAATTCTTAAATATTAATCATGCAATTGTGTTGTAATATTTAATTACTAGGCTTTATCTGTTAAGATTTAGAAATAAAAATAAAAGGCTACAATTATAATAGCATAGGTTTATTTAAATATTTCTAAAATGCTCTTAAGTTTGTAAAGTCACAGAAAATTTTAGATACTTACACAGGTATACCTCAGAGATACCAAGGGTTTGGTTCTATACTGAATGTAATAACAAAAATAAGTTATAGAATTTTTTTTTGTTTTCACAGTGCATATAAAAGTTGTGTATATACTATACTGTAGTCTATTACATGTGCAATAAGGTTATGTCCAAAAAATAGACATATCATATTTTAAAAAGTACTTTAGTGCTAAAAAATGCTAATAAACTTCTGAGCCTTCAGTGAGTGATAATCACCTTTTTGCTGGTGGAGGGTCTTGCCTCAGTGTTGATGGCTGCTGACTGATCAGCGTGGTGATAGCTTGAAGGTTGCAGTGGCTATGGCAATTTCTTAAAACACCATAACAACAAAGTTTGCTGGATTGATGGACTCTTTCTTTCATGAAAGATTTATCTCTGATATGTGATGCTGTTTGATAGCATTTTACCCACTGTAGAAATTCTTTCAAAACTAGAGTCATTGCTTTATCAACTAAGTTTATGGAATATCCTAAATTCTTTGTCTAAATAATGACCTAAACAGTGTTCACAGCATCTTTGTCAGGAGTAGATTCCATTCCACGAAACCACATTCTTTGCTCATTCATAAAAAGCGAATTCTCATCCATTAAAGTTTTTCATGAGAATGCAGCAATCCAGTCACATCTTTAGGCTTCACTTCTAATTCTAGCTCTCTTGCTAATTCCTCCATATCTGCAGTTACTTTCTCCACTGAAATCTTGAACCCCTTAAAGTCATCCATGAGGGTTGAAATCAGCTTCTTTCAAACTCGTGTTAATATTGATTATATTTTGACCTCTTCCCATGAATCAGGAATGTTATTAATGGCATCTAGAATGGTGAATCCTTACTAGAAAGTTTTTAATTTACTTTGCCCAGATCCATCAGAGGAGTCATTATCTATGGCAGCTAGAGCCTTATAAAAAGTATTACTTAAATAATTAGGCTTAAAGTTGACATTGTTCTTTGATCTATGGGCTATGAAATGGATGTTGTGTTAGCAGGCATACAAACGACATTAATCTCCTAGTGCATCTGCATCAGAGCTCTTGAATAACTAGGTACATTGTCCACGAGCAGTGATACTCTCAAAGAAATATTTTCTGAGTAGTAGTTCTCAACTGTGGGCTTAAAATATTCAGTAAACCATGCTGTAAACAGATATTTTGTAATCCAAGCTTTGTTGTTCCATTTATAAGGCGCAGGCAGAGTAGATTTAGCACAATTCTTAAGGCTCCTAGGATTTCTGCAATGGTAAATTGAGCCTTGGCTTCAACTCAAAGTCACCAGCTGCATTAGCCCCTAACAAGACAGTCAACCTGTGTTTTGAAGCTTTGAAGCTAGGCACTGACTTCTCCTTCCTAGTTGCAAAAGCCCTAGATGGCATCTTCTTCCAGTGTAGATGTAAAGTTGTTTCATCTACATTGAAAATCAGTTGTTAGTGTAGCCACCTTCATCGATGATCTTAACTAGGTCTTCTGGATAACTTGCTGCAGCTTCTCCATCAGCACTGCCTACTTTACCTTACACTTTTATGTTACTGAGATGGTGTTTTTCCTTAAACTTCATGAACCAAGTTTTGCTAGCTTCTAACTTTTTTTCTGCAGCTTCTTCACATCTATCAGACTTCATGGAATTGAAGAGAGTTAGAATCTTGCTCTGGATTAGGCTTTGGTTTTTAAGGGAATGCTGAGACTGGTTTGATCTACTCAAACTACTAAAAGTTTTCTCCACATCATCAATAAGGCTATTTTGCTTTTTTATTATTAATGTGTTCACTGGGTAGCACTTTTAATTTCCTTCAAGAACTTTTCCTTTGCATTTACAACTTGACTGACACATAAGTCTTAGTTTTTGATCTGTCTCAGCTTTTATCATGCCTTCCTCACTAAGCTTAATCATGTCTACCTTTTATTTAGAGTGAGAGATATACAACCCTTTCACTTGAATACTTGGAGGCCATTGCAGTGTTTTTAATTGGCCCGATTTTAATATTGTTGTATCTTAGGGAACAGGGATGTCTAAGGAAAGGGAGAGAGATAGAGGAATGGGCAGTCAGTGGATTGGTCAGAACACACACAATATTTATCTATTAAGTTTTCTGTCTTACGTGGTTATGGTTTGTGATGCCCCAAAGTAATTACAATAGTAACATCAAAGATCACTGATCACAGATTATCATAACAGATAAAATGATAATGAAAACATTTGAAATACTATGAGAATTACCAAAATGTGACACAGAGGCACAAAGGGAGCTCATGTTGTTTGAAAAATGGCACCCAAGGAATTGCTAGTCACAAGGCTGCTATAATTCCTTTAATTTGTTAAAAAAAGTAATATCTGTGAAGTAAAATTTAAACAAAAATGAAGCACAGTAAAATGAGATATGCTTGTGTATACTTTTCAGAATATTGTTTGTGGCATCTCTGCATTCGGCATAGAGAAAAGACAGCTTATAATATTTATTAATTTTTTTGCACAAAAATGTCATCTATTATTCCTTTTTTTGAGATAAATTATTTCATTAATCCAGCTACCACAGTGTTTCAGAGGTCAAGCAGATATGTCAAGAATAGGATAGGTGAAAATGTAGTCACTGAAGGAACTTCAGTGGCTGGAGAAAGAAGGAGAGCTCTCTCTACGAGCATTGCAGGTAAGTTGTCTTATTAACATCTATCACAATAAAATTAACCCATTGTATTAGTACAAAGCATTTTCCAAAGCTTCTCCCTGCATGTGGCTTATTTATTTATTTTTATTAGAACAACTCTGTAAGGCAATTACCCATAATGCTGCACAAGAAGAAAGGTACTTGTCCAACCTTGCCCAATGGAAATTGCAAATAGAAGGAATTAGAAGGAGTAGGAGCCAATACAGGGGCCAAGACTCTTGCCTTCCATATAGAATTAATGTCCAATCATTCAAATTGAATCAGGGTCATTATGACACAAATAAATAGAAGTAGGCGGGGCGCGGTGGCTCACCCCTGTAATCCCAGCACTTTGGGAGGCCAAGGCAGGTGGATCACCTGAGGTCAGGAGTTCGAGACTAGTCTGGCCAACATTGGGAAACCCCACCTGTACTAAAAATACAAAAAATTAGCTGGGCATGATGGCAGGTGCCTGTAATCCCAGCTACTCGGGAGGCTGAGGCAGGAAAATCGCTTGAACTTGGGAGGCAAGAGTTGCAGTGAGCAAGATTGCACCATTGCACTCCAGCCTGAGCAACAAGAGCAAGACTCCATCTCAATAATAATACCCTCTAATAATAAACAGAAGTAAAAATCTCATGTATTATTCTAGAAAAGATTTCTTCTTTTTTTTGGGACAAAAATGTTTATTGAAATAAAAATAAGTTAATTTTTAAAAGTACTAATTCTCAGCACTAAGGGATAATGTTTACCTTACCAACAATCACAAGTACAATTCAATTATATGTTTTTATTCTATAAACATTTAAAAATTACTAACACACCAGAAAAAAGTTATTAACTATCATTTTTCAGCTGTGTGTTTCACATACACATTTTCTTTAATTTTCATAAGAGCCTTATTAATTGGAAGCAATATCTATATTTTACAGACTAACCATAGTTCTGTTAATCAAATACATATCATTTGATTCCTAAATTCACGCTCTTATCCCTCTTAGCCTTTAGACTATATTACAAAATAAAAGAGCGATGAATATACAAACTGTTGTGGAAAGTTGTGTTCCTAGAAAATCCACTAGTTTTATTACAGTTTTTCATTGAAAGAGATTCTATTTTTGACTACTCTCCTCTTCCTCCTTGTTATCTTTCTTTAAATGCACTCAATACAGAACAATTTACCTAATAAAAGTAATTATGTTACCTTTACTTAGAAATAAAAGTCTTCAATTATATGCTTCAGCCTAAGAGAAATCCCCAGGAAACATACGTTAATAAGTCATTTTATTAAGTTAGACGTTTTTATTTTAATTTTTTAAAAAAATTATATGTTCTGCCTGCTCTGTTTTCTTCTACAGTTGAAAATTAAATTTTATTCTCTATACCTTGATAGAAACTTTGATGTGTCTTTCTTCTTGGATTTTAAATTTGTTTGTTCAAAGAAAAATCAATACAAACCACAAATTAAGTGAGATTGTTATAGCTAAATTCACATGTACAAAAATATTCAATGGCAAGCCTTAATTTCTTTTATCAACATTCTTTTACACTCTATTGGTTTATTTGTGTTTAGTTGAAACATATGAAATAAAATTTGCAAAGAAATACTGTTATTGTAACTGTAGTCACAAGCCTACCTATGACAGTGTCATCCGTGAATCTTGCTTGGCTCTGATCTCAAACTCAACCTATAAAACCCTTGAAAGTTTACTTAATTATTGCCAAGTAAAATTTTAATTTGCTTCAAAATTGCATGGTGAATAGTTATTACAATTAAGTTTATATTAGAAATTGGCACTAGAGGGAGCTAAGTAATTGTATCATTTATGTGTTTAGGGGAAAATTGAACATTCATTTAAAAACTTGTATTTTTTTTCAGAACCTGCTGATTTTACAAATATGGCAGCTATGCCTCAGCAAATTATAAGCAATAATGAATTAGTTAATTTTCTTCAGTGAAAACTGCTATGGTAAGATTATTAAATTACTGTATTTCTACTTAGTGAAAGTAGCTACCAGTCAGTAAATTAGGATTTCTAAGACTCTTTGGGGAAAGAGATTATTACTATTATCCATGTTTATCATTATTTTGGCCCTAACAGAATTAAAATGTTTATAGTACCTGTTAAATACGATATTTTGTTCTCAAATGTATAGTTTGATAAGAAAATGGCCTTATTGAATAGGATCTCAGTGAAGACTAGAAAACAATTTTACTCTTATGGAATATTCTAGGAATTTAGTTGGTTTGATTACTTTGAAGGACTGATTCAATTGAACAACAGTATTATTTTCCAGCAAGCAGAACCTACTATAAGTTGAATGAAATTATGTTATTTTCCACTTTTACAGTTGTATCTAAAATGAACAAAAGCTAAACGCTGCAGGACATTTTTATTTACAAAAACTAAAGAATTGAAGAGCAAATATACAATCTCATGCATTGTGCATGTTTAGTCCCAGGAAAGGTTCACAGTTAAGAAGAGCCTGTATGAAGTCAATGCTGGTGCCTGTGACGGGTGTGGGAATGGGAAATTTTACTCTCCCCGTTGCCTCATTACTTAGGCAGTCACAGCCAAAAAGGGACACGTTTTACATCAGCTTATAGGTGAGCATGTCCCTATTACAAATAATGCATGCAGGAACTTCTTTTTTTTTTCACAGACACTTTGAAAGAAAAAGATATGATTTAGATGTTAAAATGAAGTTTAATTCACATTCCATTCTACTTTGAAAATAAAATGATGTTGAAAATATTTAAATAATACTCATTGTCTTCTGTGGTAAAATCCTCTTAGCTGATTTTCAGTTATTTGAATTTATGTACCAATGTCCAAAAGAAAGTTTCTTGCTTTTCTGCTAATAATTTGAGTGAGGAACCCATCTGCCGTTAACTACATGTGACTAGGTTAAGATTTAATATAGAAGTGAATTTCAGGGAAAATAAAGTACAAAGTAGAAAAAAATTACAGTCAGGCAATACATTATTTGTTAAACCACAAAACTGATTTCTACCTGTTTGCCTCATTTATTTTTCCATAAAAATGAAACATTCCTTAACTTTTATACTAATATTTTATTTTTACTGTTTGAATAATTAGCATATTTTCTCTCAAAGGAGTGCTGTAATCCAGGTTAGCCTTGCAAAAGATGTTAGCAAGTGATATTTCAAAGACAGAACTTGGGGAAAAAGAGAGGGTTTTTAATACTGAGTATAACTAGAACAACTTTCAGGTCTCCAAATTAGTGTTTAACGAACTTTAATGTACATGCTAATCACCTGAGGGTTTGTTAAAATACAGATTCTAACTCAGAAGATGCAGGATTATTTTGCATTTCTAACAAGCTCCCAGGTAATGCTGTTGTTGCTGTCTGTGGACCACACTTTGAATAGCAAGACTCGTCATTTTCTTTAATGCTGCTAAGGTTCTCTGGTTTGAAATTAGAATTGAAAGCAAAAGAAAAGAGTTTAGAGTAAAGTAATGGTTTCAATCTTGGAAACCTGAGATGCCAACTATATTTGTTCTTGCCCATCCTGAGCTGTGTTAGATGCTCAACACTGACCCTGTACAGAAACAGTGTGATTCATTCTGCAGGCAGGGCCAGAATTTAATGTCCTGAGCCTCAGTTTCATTATCTGTAAAATGAAAATATAATACCTATCTCCTAGGTTTGTAGTTTGCTTAATTTTTATCATTTCTCATTTGCTTGGCATTGATCACTGAGCTCCTAGAATTTTGATATACCTTATTTAGCATCAGGATGTTTGCATATGGCATACTCTAGTGAGTACCAGCTGTCATTACTACAATTATTACCAGCAAGTTGGGATATTGGGCCATCAGTAGTTGAGTGTAGATGGAATAAATTGTTTGTGAGATGATAAGATGAGCGAGAAAGCTAGAAAGAAAGACAGGGAATACTTCCAGCAACACTGTTCGCAACAGCGAAGACATGGAATCAACCTAAATGCCAATTAATGATAGAATGGATAAAGAAAATGTGGTACATATATACCATGGAATACTATGCAGCCATTAAAAAGAAGGTTAGCTTCAGTATGTGTTGTTCCCATCTATGTGTCCATGTGATCTCATTATTTAGTTCCCACTTATAAGTAAGAACATGTGGTATTTGGTTTTCTGTTCCCGTATTAGTTTGCTAAGGATAATGGCCTCTAGTTCCATCCATGTCCCCGCAAAGGAAACAATCTTCTTCTTTTTAAGAAGAAGGTTGGGAGGAGTGAGAGGATCAGGAAAAATAACTAATGAGTAATAGGCTTAATACTAGGATGATGAAATAATCTGTACAACAAACCCCCATGACACATGGTCACCTCTAACCAACCTATACATTCACCCCTGAATTAAAAATGTTTAAAAAAAGGGGAGGCCAGGTGCTGTGGCTCATGCCTGTAATCTCCAAACTTTGAGAGGCTAACGTTATGGATCTCTTGTGCCCAGGAGCAAGAGTTTGAGATAAGCCTGGACAGCAAGGCAAAATCCCGTATCTACCAAAAGTACAAAAAATTAGTCCGGTGTGGTGGTGTGTGCCTGTAGTCCCAGCTACTCTGGAGGCTGAGGTGGGGGGATCCCTTAAGCCTGGGAGGTGGAGGTTGCAGTGAGCCAAGATTGCACCACTGTACTCCAGCCTGGGTGACAGAGAGAGACCTTGTCCAAAAAAAAAAAAAAAAAAAAAAACCAACAAGATAAGATAACAAAAGGGTTTCAATCTATGCTAGGAATTTGAAATTTATTATTTAAAAAATGATGAACTATTAGAAGACTGCAAATTGAGGAGTAGTAGGAACAAAATACTATGTCTCTTTTGAATTGGAAAATGGTTTAGATGGGACTCAACAATTTCTTCTGTGGTCCTGGTTAAGAGATCACGAGAGCTTGGGCCAAAATAGGGGAAGCAGAAAGGGATAAATGGAACAATTATTTGCAAATCATATTTGCAAGGATAAGTGACCATTTGAACATGGGTCTACAAGTTAGGATATCTTCAGTCAACTCTGCAGACTTTAGGAAATTTATTCTATTTCACATAACAAGAAGTGCAACAGAGAGTGATGCTAGTTTTTCTGTGATTCTTTTGGTTTAGTTTGCAGATAGCTGTACATCCAGACATAAACATCCCCAGAGACAGCATAAAAAATGATCTCTTCCTGTGTCTCCTTTCCAAAGTAGGAGAGCACTTCCTAGAAACTCCCCAGCCAACTTTTTAGGTCTTGCCTAGAATTGTATCCTAAGCTTAGTCATAAACCAATCACTGGCAAAGAGACCACTAGAGATGACTGTGTCTCTAAGAACCCTCCTCCTGGTATACCAAATAGAGACAGGATTTCCCACAGTATATGACCACTTGGAAAAGAGTGGATTGTTCTTTAGAGTTCTTTAAGAACGTCTGGGGCTATGTTTGAAGGTGTGGTGAAAGAGGGGTGTGTGCGTGTGTGTGTGTGTGTTTCTGTGTGAGAGAGAGAGAGAGAGAGGGAGAGAATGTTGAAAAGGTAACCAAGGGTGCCTGCTATTGGTGGAGGAAAGTTATATGCTAATAATTATCTACTTATTGATAAGTCAGTATATATTTAATGTCTCTTTCTAGAATAGACTATAACATATGAGAACTAGGAACATATAAAACCCTGTATATCTTAAAATTAATTATTCTGTCATTTAGAACAGTTTCAAACGGATGGTTTTCCAGAAAATTGTATCTGACAAACTATTCCTGATGCTCATATGGCTTCCGTATACATAATAAATTGGCTTCTCTTAGCAATATTTCTTTCTCCATGCTCAAGTATTTCTAGAACCAAAAAAAGTTCTTCTAATACCTAGTTACTTCTTGTTTTTTAGTTTTAATTTTATATGTTCCTTCTATTATTAAACAGAATAACAGATAACAGGATAACAATTCTGTTATCGAAATTATTTTTATTTTAGTACCTTTCATATCCCCTGGTATAATTTTAATAATTAGTAAATAGAAATAGTATGTATAGATGTAGCAAAATGTAGATATCTGTGTGCTCTTCATGAGGACAGTTTATGTCTCTATTTTCTTTACCAGTGTACCTGCAGATCTCAGTAGAGTGCATTGCATGTACCTATGGTCTATCAATATTTGCTCAGGGAAGAGTGTGGCTGGAGGTCTTTATTTCTAGATCAAGTGACTTAGAGAATGTTAACTAATTTAGAAATTTTAGAAAAAGTGGCATTTTAAATGGAAGCTAATGAAACACTAAATTCGGATACTAGTGAGAATAAAGCAGGACACATTCTAGAGTTTAAAAATTTGGGTCTCTAGCACAAGAGAGAGAAAATGATAATGGAATGATCTGGCTAACAGAATCTATGCCTTCATAGAACTAAATTATTTGAGCAAAACATAAGTTGGTATGGTCTTGCAATCAAGAGTATTTTGTGAGCCTTATGCTGTATTTGTATATAGTGTTTATTTATTTGAATATCTGAGTTTCTGGAAATTTTAAGTCTGTGAACTTTATGAGGAGTTCACATGTTTTTTTAGGTGATGTTGAAAATGAGAAGGAACCACAGATTTTGACTTTGGTGGCATTGTAATAAGGATGTACAGGTGTTAAGGAATGATTTTCAAAAAGTTAAAAGGCTTGGCTGTTCTGCAAATATAAAATGAGCACATGGCAAGGATTTTATCCAACTATTAATTAATGAGATGAGGCAGTAAGCTGTTGAAACAGTTCAAAGCTTTTTTAGAAACTAGATAAAAAGCAATACTATGATACATTTGCAGATTACATATAAAACTGGCTAATGTCTTCCAGGGGATTCTAACTTTGAGGTTTTCTATTCCACCAGGTAGGGGATTATTTGCATCTCTACTGGACAACAATCTACAAGTTGACTGCTGCCCCTAAAGTGTATAAAATTGATGATCAATAGCAAGTTAAGCCTAGCGTGGCACTGAGTGAATAGGGTGTGTGTGTGTGTGTGTGTGTGTGTGTGTTTCCAGTGTTTGAATAATTTTTCTGACAGACTAAGGAGAATAACAGATTTCATTAAAGAAAATAATCCTCTGTGCATGTGTGTGTCTGTGAGAAAGAGAGAAGTTAATAATGACTTTTGCTGCTAACACACACAATTCGCAATCGGAAAAATATGGAACCAGCCCAAATGTCCATCAATCAATGAGTGCAAAAAGAAATATGGTATGTATATAACATGGGATACTACTCAGCCATAAAAAGGAATGAAATAATGATATTTGCAGCAACCTGGATGGAATTAGAGACCATTATTCTAAGTGAAGTAACTCAGGAATGGAAAAACATCATATGTTCTCACTCATAAGTGGGAGCTAAGCTATGAGGTTGCAAAGACATAAGAATAACACATTGGACTTTGGGGACTTGGGGGAAAGGGTAGGGGGCAGGTGAGGTACAAAAGACTACACATTGGGTACAGTGTACACTGCTCAGGTGATGGGTGCACAAAAATCTCAGAAATTAAAAAAAAAACCTCTCAGACATTGAATCTTAAAATTCCAAAAAAAATTTTGCTGCTAATGAATAACTATCCCTATCATATGTCCTACAATGTAGATTTTTGGAATTAGCTACAACATTTTTATAATTTTAAGAAAATAAGAAAACTAGACATAAGTGGCCAAAGTATTTTTAAAAAGGCTTTGGTGGCAAATAAAATTATAGATTTAAATGACAGATATTATCTACATATCATAGATTCTTTTCCAAGATAAATCTAAGATTGAGTGTTTATGAAGAAATGTAGTTGAATCTATGTAGATGCTCCAGCATACCCTTATTTAACTTTCGGGGGAATGAAATAAATTTCAAAACTGGAGCCACCTACATTAAAACACTGTTAATGACCCAGTGTTCTTTTCGTTATTATATCATTCACTGCCCTTAAGGCTGTTGGACTGGATTGTTTCTTTGATGAGAAATTGGTGACGCTCTACCAGGGTAATGTGGCATCGATACCTAACATAGTCTTTCCAGAATAATAGATGATATGTGGTGAGTTCTTATTGACACAGTGACACAGTTCTGATATAATATATGTCATTTAGCCCATGCAATAAGAAATTTGAAGTAGATACTATTTTATGGATAAGAAATCAAGGTTTAGGGGGATTAAATAATTTGCAGAAGGTCCCATAACCATTAGACAGTGGGATCTATATCTATCCCAATCTAATTGAAGCTGCAGTCCAGTCTTTAATCGTGATTTTCTTTTATCCTTAAAATAATTGCTTTACTATGAATACTTTTTTTCAGGGATCCCTAAGACCCAGAAGTTTATTCCTTCCCTAGCTATATTATTTTTATAGGAATTTAGTTATAGTAGTAACATTAGTATAGCTAATACTTATTAAGCATCTACTCCCCTCTAATATTTTTATATAATTTATAACAGTAATGTCCTATGGTAAGTTTTGTTATTCTAAGTTTATATTTTGGCAAATTAAAGTTAAACAAATGTACAAAATTGCCCATTAAGTGGCCAGATATTTCTGACCTTCCTGCTTATCTCCATCTCTACTGTGATCATGTTCCTGACCCTGGGGCGGGACCTCAGAGATTGTTAGTGACTTCCTTACAACACTCCTGCTTTCTTCATTTAAGTCACCTTCATGGCTTCTCAGGGTGAGCTAACCATGTTTCTAGATATGGATGCTACTCTTTATATAGGAGGGGAACTTATACTCTCCAGCATTTGTCCATTAGCCTTCTTGTGCTGTTGTATATAGAAATCCTATATTTATAGCTCCAATTTAAACTATCCATATGCCTGTATCCCCTTCTATCCAAAACAACATCTTCTAAGGTTGGATCAGAAAACATGTGAGTGGTGCACCCAAGTGTGCTATTCAAAATCCTACCTCTAGAAAAGAAGGATTAATAGGGGGATATATATGTGGTAAAACAAATGTCACAAAATGTTCAATAAAGAATCTATATATTAGATGTATGTTAGGCATATGGGCAAAATGGAAAAAAATATTTCACTTTTCTACATTTGAACACTCTTGTAGTGAAAGGCCATGTCTACCTCCTATGAACTTGCAGCTTATTTGTTGTGTGTTGGCTTGCACTCTTTGATAAAAATAGAAGTTCCAAGACCTGAATTCTGCATCTCTTCTGTTCAGAAATGTGTCCCAAATGCCTATAAACAGTGCCTGGCACATAATGGGCCCCTAATCAATGTTCACTTAATTAAAGAGTTTACTGAGAAAAAAAAAATGCAATGAAGACTTAAAAATTATTGCTTGTAGTAAGATGCTCACACAGTGGGATTAAAAGTTCCAAACAAGAAGGCAGGGCAGGGGATAAAAGGACAAACCCATCCCCTAAATTTTGAGCTGAGAATTTATCATCAAATAACAAACAAACAAACAAAAACAAACAAATGTACTATTCTGGGACACTACATGATATCCTGGGAAAACAAAAAACAAAAACAGAGTAAGGGGAATCCAAAATGTTACGATCCTTCAAATAGATCTCCTGTGCGTGTGGATCAAACAGGAATCTGAGGCTCAATCTTACACTTCATTTCATTTTCCCTTTCCCAAAGGGGAAATGTACAGAGCAGAACCCAGTGTGGACCCACTTATTCACAGATGCCCATGGAGTTCAGAAAACGTCAGTACTCCTCTGCAGTGTAGAAGACATCTTCCATATCAGGAAGAAGCATATATTTGGGTTTCCAGTGAATGCAAATCTTAGAGAGATAGCTGGTAGGGGCAGTGACTGGTTCGTTTTACTCCTCCAATAAGTTATTACAATTCTGAGAAGAAATAGCATTCCAGCCACAGGAAGATGCAGCCTGAAAGTTAAGAATTGCTGAGAAGGGAACAAACACCTTTTCTACTTCTGCAGAATGTGCTGGGGAGCAGCTCTTCTGGCTCTCCAGGCCACCCTTCTGACAACAACCAGGGAGAGAGAGACAAGGTCACATGGGTCACTTCCTTCTGGAAGTGGCAGATAAGTGGGGAATGAAGTCTTGTATGAACATGTGAGGGGATGGTGGCGTATGTCTCTTTCCTCAATGTTGCTTTCTTGAGGCATGTCAGCAGATTTTCCAGATGCATCTACAGTCTAGGTTCCCCCTAGTACCTTCATTACTATGACATTGTTGATGTCTATATTGCCTCTTGACTAGACTGCAAACTGGACTCATTTTTAAACATGTTATTCTGGAAATTTTGAGACAAACACAAAAACAGAGGGATTGGTATAAAAAAATCTCATGGAATAAAATTATTATCCAATGTACAAGCCACTAAATGAAATCTGTAATGTTCACTTTATTAAGTAAAACCATCCACCTGTTCCTAGCACCTTTTTCTCATCTTAAACTGACCTACTGCTATTTTTGCAGTCATTAAATTCTATTTCTTTAATCTACATGTTTACTACCCTGTGCTAACTTAAACTTTACATGCTGGAATCTGATCTTATAATCTGGCCAATTTCATTGTCCTCAGATACTATCTTCTACTGTTGAATCTGAACCACTGGAATGTAAATTAGTTCAGCCACTGTGGAGAGCAGTTTGGAGATTTCTGAAAGAGCTTAAAACAGAACTACCATTTGATCCATCAAACCTATTACTGGGTATATAAGCAAAGGAAAATAAACTGTCCTACCAAAAAGATACATGCACTCCTGTGTTCATCACAGCACCATTCACAATAGCAAGTACATGAAATCAACCTAGATTCCATCAACAGCGAATTGGATAAATAAAACGTGGTACATATGCAGCATGGAATACTACTCAGCTATAAACAAGAACAAAATCATGTCCTTTGCAGAAACATGGAAGGAGATGGAGGCCATTATCCTAAGCAAACTAAGACAGGAACAGAAAACCAAATACCAAATATTCTCACTTATAAGTGGGAGCTAAACGTTGAGTACACATGGACATGAAGATAGTAACAGCAGACACTGAGAACTACTAGAGAGGGGAGGATAAGAGAGGGACGAGGGTGGAAAAACTAACTATTGGGTACTATGCTCACTACTTGGGTGATGGGACCATTCATACACCAAACCTCAGCAACATGCAATTTACCCATATAACAAACCTGCATATGTACCCCCTGAGCCTAAAATAAAAGTTGAAAAAAAAATCTAAATAACTGTCTGAATTCTAAGGTTCCCTCATGTATCAAATAAGATTTTTTTTCTTCGACCAGATTGACTTCCTTCCTACCTTATTAACATATTAATAGCCATTTCTGCTCAGAAACTTTTAGCCATGCTATTGCTCCAACACAAAAGCTTCTCCCATTCCCACTTCCATGTCCACATCTGAACTTTTCTACAAAATCCCGTCCCACTTCCATCTAGTCCAAGCAGGCATTCTTGATCATACCTGACCTTAGTCTGAGTTCCTAAGCACTGAACTATACCAAATGTGATTATATAATTAGATATCATAGCTTATATTTGTCCTAATGTTTTGATATGTGTTCAGTTTGCATTTTCTTGAGTAGCATCATGTCAACGAAGTCAAGAAATATGTCTTATATTTATTTGGAAGCTCCTATGACTGTCAGTCTCAATTCTAGCTGCATATCAGACTTACATGGGATCTTTATACAAAACAAGACAAAACAAAAATTTTAGATATGCCATGTAAGATTTACTCAAGATGGAGTCTGAGAAATTATATATTTCCTGATTTTTCAGGAAATTCATTTATATCTATTCCAGTGTTAATTCATGGACACACATTTGGGATCCTCAGTTAATGAAAATATTATCAGAACTGTGCTTATAAAACACACCTAATTCATACATATTTGTTTACTAACTTAACAGGCTTTGCAGTCTAACATTAGTCATTTTTATGATATCAGCTTAATGTGCATATAAGGACTATAAAATAAAACTGATTTTTTCAATGACTGCAAAACAAAGATTGTAATCTATACTGAATTATCTCATATTAGTAATCTTTCTTTGATGATGCCCCAGAATGAGCCAATTATGCTACAGTTATTTTACATCCTTCTTTTTAGTGTACTTTGTTTACTAGAAATCTGTAGAACATACTGTTATTTATTCACCACATACTTTTTGAGCATCATCTATAATCTAGGTCTAAAATTAAATTTGTAAATTATAGTTCTCTTTGGCATGTACAATGTTTATTTTCACTTCGAATAAATTTGTAATATTTATAAATTATAGACATTTTACATAAAATATTTAGATTTATAGATTATACTAGAAATGAGAAGATCTGGAAATACCCAACACATATTCTTACGTGACTGTGATTGACCAACACTGAGTAATGTGTGTCCTCTTTGAATATTGCAGAAAATGGCCAATGTACTCCAGACCCTATTATTCTCTGTTTTTTTAATACACTTAAGACTTGCCTGGTCATTTCAACATTCACCTCTCTGCTCTATCTCTGATAAAGTATACAAGTAATTTATAATAATAAAAGTTGAATTAATAATAGCTTCATTCAATTTCCAAAATTGACTAGAATGTGAGGAGGAAATCACAATGTATTATTCTTTATAATTTTGTTATCTAGCAAAATACAAGTTAAGGCATATTTGTAAATAAATATGTCTCTTTAAAGCAGTAAGGAAGAGAAAGAGAATTCTATCCCTTCACCCATGCCAATCTCACGAGGAGAGAGAGTCAATATGATTGGTGACATTGCAAATTATTCATTAGACTACAGTAACGAGTGGGTGGGATTCATGTATTTCAATAGACTACACCCTTACATTCTGTCCTCTTCTCTTTTTCTTACTTCCTTCATGCAACTGGTTACATAAATTGAGTGAGGGACACTTGTTTGGATTGGAGGGCAGTAGGCAAGTCATGGCCATTAGGCCTCGGCCAGGCTAAAACATCTCTGCCATTTCGCTATCATTTTTTTTAAAGTGTATATCCTTGGAAGCAACCTCTATGATGAAGGATTAATTGACAGAACAATATATGAGCCTTCTTGTATCATCTATCCAAAGGTCATCCTAACCTCATGTCCTCATGATAGGCTCTTATTCATGAGAGGATTCAGTAAGAGGCACTTACCTATCTTATTCACCCATTCTTGGCATCAGAATCTTGACATAATAATCAAAAGGCTCCTTTAGAGAAGACCGTATCTATAACATGAAACTTTATCAGGTTGACAAATCATGTATTGAGGAAAAATGAACCCTAAACTCTTCAATGAGATGTATTTATTTTTATTCTGTTATAAATTTCCACTTACTCATTACTAAAGATCTGATGATAATTCATCTAAGAAAGAAAGCGTATGTCAAGGTACAATCTACATTATTTTTTGTCTTATGCCTTTCTGTGCAAAGCTGGCTTCTTACTTTAAGGACCTCATTACTAATTGCAGAACATGTCTTAGGCTCTGCTTGTTATTCATTTGCTCAAAGAGTGATCTTTCATTGCTAGGTTTTGAATGGATTGATTTCTATGCTACGTTTGCTTTCTTTTAATATTCTCTGCAAAATTGTGTCTTCCTCTTTTCCTAATGAAAGAAAACTGAGGCGAGCTGTTTTGGCTCTCTCTCTCTCTCTTTTTCTCCCAGGACATGCCACTGTTTTATTTGCTACTATATTCTTTTTGCCATTTATCAGAATTCTTTTCTTAGCTGTGGCATAGGGAGGGTCATTTAAAAACTATTCTTTGGGAAGAATGAACTGCTGCTTGGGCACTGTCAGGACACTGTCTGTAAAATATTATAAATCTCCTCATGGGCAATCATTTAAGAGAGCTCATGGATATTATCATACCCAATGTTGTGAAGGGTAACAGTGCTCAGTAAACGCTTATTAAATGAATCAATGAATACATGAATCTGGTTCCTTGAAGTGACACTCAGAATTTTGTTTGCATATCTAAAATAAGATGTGAGCAATAAGAAAACATTGAGGCTGAAAATTGCTATATATTTAAAACAATGCCTTAATTAAAAAAAAATTCCACATACAGACTTGTTTAGTGGTTCTAGAATACTTCTTAGTATGACTAGAATTTTAGTGTTTGTTTCATTCCTTATTCGAAATTTGATCCCAGGGCAATGAAGAAAAAAGTCTATGCAAAGTTGTTTGCTACTACCATTGTTGTGCATTAATTTAAAAAATATATATAGAATAATAAAATAATTTTAAGAAATATGGCTTAAATTAGAAAAATTTAAATTGTATTCTATTTGGCTTATAATGTAAACCATATTGTTAATGACACTGCTCTAACCAGTCCCCAAACTTGAGACTAATTTTAGTAGTCAAGGCTGAATTATTTTTTAATTGGTATTTAAAGCTCAGGGGAAATAAAAACTATTTTATAACTTTACCCATTGATAATCTCTGATAACATTTGGAATATATTCTTCTAGAAATTTCCTTTTTCCAATTGAAGCCATACTTTAATATTTCTGCCTCTTGTTTCACATATTTGCATTATGTGAATGAGCAATTTAATAAGGGGTCAAGTCTCTGCTGCTTGTTGATGCCTTAGCCTTCCTCAGTTTTGTATGGTTGCAGTCTTATAATTTTTGAGCTCTATTCAATGATAAATTTGGGGATATATTCCACTAAGAATCACACAATGTAAGAATAAGAGGAGACTTTAGAAGGCACTTCCACCAACATTGCATTTTACATAAAAGGTAAATGAGGATCAGAGAAGTTAAATGACTTATGCAACATGACATAACTAGTTGGTTGCAGAGTTGAGAATAGACTACATCATAAGTGATTTTGATCTTATGATTATCTTGATACCTAGAGTTGGATTATAAATAATAATTATAAAATCACTTGTGTTTAATTTTTATCTGGTAAAAATTTGTTGTTTATTGCAACATCAATAAAAATTCTGTGAATATACAGAGCCAAAAGATGAATAAATCTAATAAATTTTTTTCCTATGTAGTACAATTGAATATTATACTAAAGAAAGATTACTGTTGTTAGCTAATTTTGCAACTATATAGGCCAAAGAAATCTATAACGACAGAACTTTGAAGCATGAGTGATGTGGAAGAGTTATGGATATTAATTCAGTCTTTCATGTGGTGTTCAGTGAAATATTAAGCTTTAGAGTCTGTGTGGGAGTGTATCTAAATATACTTGTTGTTTTGCATTTTTATTCTGCAGTTTCTCAGACACGTTCATGGCAGGGAAGAAAAAAAATATCCACTGCAAAGACGTGATTCTCAATGGATGCTGTGAAGTCATATCTTCACAGCCAAACCACGGCTTAGCCAGAAGCAAAAACTATGCTTGGTTCTTTTCTTATTTGGTCTTCCTAATTCTCCCTTCTTCCTTGACATGATCTGGGTGGCTCCAAATGTATATTTTTCTAGAGATGACAGCTGCCATAAAAAATTCTTGCATAGACTGTAATTGATTAGTTTGACTTAAGATTATGATTGATCCATTCTCTGACTGCCCTGTCAACAATCTGGGGTGCTGGTGGGTTGATGGAGGTCAATGTTTAAAAGCTCTTGATTGGAAATTCGAAACCTTTGAGCCAAGAATTCAAATTTGACCCAAGAATATATTTGGTTTGGCAGGCACACTATTTTAACGCTTTAGATTTTTTAATGTTTTTAGGCAGATCTATGTATTCTTTAGTTTATCATTCCCCCTTGTTTTTCATAACACAGTTTTACACATTGATTTTATTTGCCTGATATTGAATCCTGGTTTTTCAACCTCTGCTTACATGGCCATGCCATCCCAAGTTGTACATAATTGAATCATAGAATTATAGGAAGAACTTGAGGTCATCCAAACTAAGCCCTTGGTTTTTCAGATAAAGAAATGGGTCCAGAGAGGTGAAGCAATTTGTACAAGATGAGACACAAGTCAGAGAAAAAATAGCGAGTAACATTTGTAATAAACCTGAAATATATCAGGGAGGGAGCTAGGCACTTTGCTCCCATTCTCACAATTAATTCTAATATTTATAGATGAAAAAATAATGCTTATGAAGTCACATTGTTAAAGGGAATGAAAATCAGACTTGGGAGTCAAATACTAGTCAGCTTAACTCAGAAGCACAGTCTTCTACACAGAAACAATCTTCTGGTTCTCGTCTCAGTGAACTTTCAATTATATCAGGTTGCCAATCAATTAGACAAGTTATTTTGAATACATAATTATGCTTACAGTTTAAAAAAGGCACCCATGTGGTAAACTTGCTACATGTTTGCCTAGCTACATTTTTGCTTAACATTCAGGAACATTTCAGAAGGAATCCCAAAATGAAATCCATTTGACCCCCCGGTAGTTATCCTCTCTTCCCATATGTCATCAAAAAGTTAGTGAAACATAAAAATAAAAACATAGATATATCATTTTCATGTGGATTAGATTTCTTTCTGCCATTTATTAGCTTCTGGATTCAGTAGAATATTACAGGGTTCCACTGCTTGAAGGGCACATAGGACATTTCTTATTTTCCAGTCGTCCTGATCATCTTGGAACATCTGTTTTCCTGGTGTACATAAGGTACTATGGACCTAAGATTAGCTTGAGGAACACCAAGTCACTTGTTAACTCTCATCAGCAAGTTATGCTTTTGTAAGCATTATCAGCATTCATATAGAACCATGGCAATTCCTGAGAATTTTTTCCTAGGCCTCACATCATTTGATGATACACAGCTGAACACTTAGAAAGAGGAAAGCAAACTTAAAGGACTTCTTTTTTTTTTTATGTGTGTGTCAGAAGATTATCAGGCGGTATGCAGAGCTGATGATTTGTTAAACTTAAGACAAAAATGAAAGTCTGCAGGCGAGTCTTGCTAGTCACCTTCTGAATAGATGTTAGACTTGAATTTCTCCTAGAAGATATGTCTAGAGGGTTCATCAGAATCACTTATGAACCACATTTATTATTTAATACAATAGTAGAAAGACTTATTATCTGTTGAGTCTTGGAATATAACCAGTCAAAAGTGATGCTAGTTGGACTCAACTTATGAAATGAACTATTAATGGGAGATAAGTTGGTCAGTAGACACACACATATAAGGTGCATTATGAGGGCCTCAGGAGACAAATCAACCTGTCACGGTACTCAAATATGTAGAGAATTTTTTAAAAATAAAAAGCATTGGAAAGCCTGTTGGCTTAAATAAAAAAACAAAACTCTTGCCTGCAACTACTGAACATTCATAAATTCATTTTTGAAAGATATCCTCACATTGTTCTTTTCAGCTACACAGACAGAGATGAGGGATATTAGTTTCACACATGTACCCAATTATTATGACATGTCATTGATCTTTTACTTCATGTAAGACATATATATTATATATATTGAACTAATCACAAAATTGCTGTTGATGCCTCTCATTAAAAGTCTTCATTTACAAGCATGTTAAACCAGTTAAGTGTGTGTGGGGGGGGTTGCGTGTGTGTGTGTGTGTATGCACACATGGTGTGTGTGTGTGTATATATGTATATAGACAGATTAGATAAATTTAACTTATCTACCTATCTACATATTTTTTAATTATGCATAAGCTAAATCGTGATTTTAATGAAAGAGTTCTAGAGTACTTATATTTGTAATATAAATGTTCCTGTGTGCGTACAAACACAGAAGCGCACACACACAACACACTCCTAACTGATCTAACCTGCATTGTAAATGAAGACTTTAAATGAGCGGCATTGGCATCAACCTCATGAGTAGGTAAGTATGGTTGTCTATGTATTGCCACTCTGGCCCATACTTTTGTCTTATCCTGGGATTTATCTGATATCTCCTTGTCATAAGCATTATGGTTAACACTGGTATTTTCCCCTTGGAATCTGTGTCAGGTTTGGTGGAAGGCTGCTACTTGCCTGTATTCTGGAGAGTAAGGAGAAGATCTAAGAGGTGAGCTTGAGGAAAAGTCAAATTAATATCTAGGTAGACTGTCAGGGTGATTTCTTCTTATGATGGAATTGGCAGAAAAAGATAATTTTGGTGAAATCCAATGAGTTAGAACCGGGTAAATAGGATGACTAGAAGTGAAAGGTGAAAGAGAGAGTCTAGAGAAATTTTTGAATTCATAAAGGAAGAGCTATGCAGCTTTTTGAGAAATATATCCATCTTCAGAGTAGCATGGAGAAAGCTGTTAAAGCCACTGGCCTAGTAAGATAATTTATTCACAGCAGGGCAGGTCATTAGAAAGGGGAAGCATGCCACTAGATCAAGGATGGCAAACAGCTTTCATCTTGGCTGCCAAGTCTAGTTGATTTGTAGTGGCTGCTTGGAAAGATGTGAACAAAAGGACTCTAAGATCTTATCTAAACCCAACAGTTTAGTGTCTTGTGATTGATTAGTGATGTCTGCATGGGCACACAAATGTGAGTTATTGACACGGATCATGTAATTTTTGTTTTTCATTCCTGAATTAAATGTCCTTGTATAATTGGATAGTTATAAGGGTCTACATCTGACTAATGGAAGTTTAGCTCATCTGTTAAGCACCTTCATCAGTGCTTAACCAAACTAAAGAATCTTTACAACCCCAGCAACTAGTTGGTCCAAAAGGTTGAAATTTATTCTATGGGGTTTCCTAATAGGTTCTTGCACAGGATTTGGGAATACAGGTTTGTGGTACTCAAGAGCACTAGGCAGGCTGACGGTTAACATTTTTCTTTAGTTTGTTCACAAAAACCAAGTTTGAAAACATGGCACTAGAATTCATTATCAAAATTCAGAAATACTAGCATGAGGCAGGGTTTTATTCTTTGAAAAGTGTTTATCAGTCATGAGAAAATGAATGTCTCATGGGTACTGGTCCTATGAACTGGACTTTGGCACTTAGGCACAGATAGTCTTCTTTATCAGAATTTCAAAAGGCATGTGAGTGTGGTGTGTCAATTTAAGGCATTACAAGCACAGAAAACGTCTGCAGAAGAGCGTCACAACAAGGGTCAACCGAACAGGGAGGAGAGCAAAACAACAAGCCTTTCTATATTGGAGGTTAAGTATGGACTTTGAGGCCACTTTAAATAGTAGTACTCAAGGTAGTATTCAAATGGTATTTTACCCACTGTTATTAACAAGAGTACATCATTAGATGTATATTGGCCCAATAATTGAGATATAGATGAACCATCAAAAGAACTCAGAAGACCTAGCTACGGGAATACTTTGTAAAGTCACGAGAGGGAAATAAAGAGAATGCTTGGCCTGCTGGATTTTCTAATGCATGAAATTATATAATTGAAGTTTTGGTGTTTATCCATAAATCAGACTTTCCCTCTTCAAATTCAAATTGTAAGATTTAAAATTCTGGCAAAAGTGTTAATTAAGTATTAGCAGACATTTAGACTTTACCATGAATGAGTCTATGAGATGCTTTCCTAAATATATACTTTTTTGTAAATGTCAAGAAGCTAGGAGGGAGGACAGAAGAGGAGTAAGCCAGGCAAAATGAAGATGGAGGCCCTGAAAAAAGGGAGATAGATTTCACACCAATGATTTCTTGAACAAAGAACTTATTGCTGGAAACAGAAAAGAGAAAAACCCTCAATAATACTCAATAGAAATAGTGGTTGATCAAAATTATTCATGACATAATTCTTAATGAGCGTTATTGGGCATCCCAGAAGCTGCCCTTGGGAAGTGTATAAAATTACCAAATAGTCCCAAATTGTCTATGACTTTCCTGATTTTAGTAGGGAAATTCCCTGTTCCAGGATTGCCCCCACTCCCAGGCAAAATAGGATGGTTAGTTACTCTCAAACAGAAAAGTGAAATGCAGCCGTTTTCTAGGGAGGGGCAAGCAGGGCTTTCAGAAAACATTTCACTATCTGAAGCTGATCTTTGCTTGAAAGGGACTTTAGCAGGCTACAGGGTCTTTTTTTTCCCAAATCTGTGAAAGAATCTGAGAATGAGACTCTGACCCATTCTGTTCCATGTATTAGAAGGGACGCTTGGGTGTATGTGGGTGTGGGTGTGGGTGTGCGTGTGTGTGCGTGTGTTTGTGTGTAGGAGTTGTTTCCATTTTTAAGGCTTCTTTCTCTAGGGAAGCTAATAGGACAACCTCTTCTTTGTTAGGAACAACCAAAGTTAATTTTTGCAAGACCATTTTACCTCCCTTATTCAAGGAGTTTCATGATTAAATTTGATTAATATTCTAATATATGTGTTAGGGCTATTGTTTTTCACTTGAGGGGTAAGGAATCATCCTTATTATAATCTTTGTGTAAATCTTGAACTGGATTTTTGGGTTTTATTATAATTGCATTTTGCCATTTTGTACCATTAAAATTGTTTCTCTATGTAAAACAAGAATCACACTGGCCACCTTATATTTGACTTTTTTCTTTATTCTTTATTTTTAATAGACAAATAAAAATTATATATCATTATAGTGTATAACATGATGGTTTGATATGTGAATACTTTGTGGTATCGCTAAATCAAGCTTTTTAACATTTGCATTACTCACATACTGATCAAAATTCTATGTATTTTTACAGATTGAAGTAAAACATCATTCCTCTGAAATTTCCCTGATCACATCACATCTGAAAATTTCCTTCTCTGACTATCCTGCAGCATTTTTAGGTCTTTTCTAGCATGTCTTCCTCTTGATTTGCATTTGTATAGTTTACTTAATCTCACTTAGAAAATTGTAAGCTACTTAAAGTGTTAAAATAAAATAAAATTTTTTCTCTGTTTAATTTTATCTTCTGCATTACATTTTTCTTTGTATTGATAACAGCTCTCTGACCTTAACTCTTACACTTCCATGGGCATTATAACATGAGAAGATGAGTAAATCATATTTTACCCTCTGTTATGAACAACAATACATCATTAGAAAGTGCTATGAAACTTACTCTACAGGAATTTTTTTAACAAGTAATAAATACAGATATTACTATACATTTCAGTTTAAGTGTTTAGATTTGGACCTGGGATATTTGATAAATATTTGATGAATACATGTAAATTTACATATTAAAAATAATCCTTATTATTGAATGAACTAATTAATGACAAAAATCTAGGGAGCCAATCTTTTTTGTCCCTTTAGTAGAGAGCTGAACCTGCTTGCTTCTACTATAATTGCTACTACTACTGCTACTAATAATAATAATTTCGAAACATGAAAACAAATTTTTCATAAAATGTTACTATTTGTTGTGCCTATTGTCACATAATAAACGATTTTATATTTTATTCTACATTATGAATATACAGCTGCATGCTAGAAACAAAGCATCACAATACATGTTATCAGTAGAAACACTGAATATATGTAATTTTCCCACAGCTATCTCCTCCTTGTCATAGTGAAACATTCAGCTTGACTCTAATCTAACTATTTCTGTGATCTCTCTTCATTAATGGGTTCTGTTCGTGTGCCGATTGTTAAAGGGAGTGTGATTGCATTTCAAGAAAACAATGATGCTTCCCCAACAGAAGTATGATATTGTTAGGGTTTCAGAAGGTAAAAAGCGGTTACTTTTTTCAGCTTCTACATTAGCTGTTCTCTGCTCTTAAAAAGTTTTGCAGGAAGTGAATTAATGTAATAGTTTTTACAGTCTGTATAGTATAAAATAGACTCAGATTAAGCTACCAGACTTGTTATTTGACAGTTTATAAAATATTTTAGTATCTTTTTGGCAGTAGCAGTTTGAATGTTGGCAAATGTACACATTGCTTGCAGTTTCAAAACCTTGTAATGAGTATTTTCCACTGTAATAGCAGAGAGCTGAGATTTGGATAAACCACTTAGACTTGTGAACTCTGACATGCACGGTAACAATGTCTTTGTAAAAGAATTTTGTCAAGTATTGGAGCTCCTACTAATAGCACATCCATCTTTCTGCACACCATAAATCTTAAGAAAATTTCTATTACTCTGCAATTTGTCTGGCTTATGCTATTTATTAGCCATTTTATTCTGCTGCTTTAAGAAGTAATGTGATGTTCATTTTATTGCTGGTTCAATAAATTGTTAATTATAATGCAGTGATTGCAGCTGACGTGATTTAAAAGCCGCATTAGCACTATAGCATTAAGTTTTAACTATTTTACCCTTCAATTCCCTGTTTATACAATAGTAAAAGGAAAATAGCCTTGGACTAATTTAAAAAATGAAGGTACTTATATCTATTGATCACATGACACATTAGAAACTTTTTAAATAAAGGTCACACTTTTATCTTAAGAAAGATGGAAAACATGGGTGAATAATACATAAAGGAACACTTATGAGAAAAGCATGTTATTCTAAGGTAGAATGCAAGTGAAGTTAGCCATATCTATGTATTTAATATTATAGTTCTTGTATGATACTTCCTATAATACTTCTTATTAAATACTTCCTATTAAATAGGAAGGCATAGAAGTCATGCTAATTTTGTAAATATTTTTCTTCCAGAATTAAAAAAAATGTTACTAGAAACTATGATAGGAGTGACTTTTGAAGAACATTTTTAAATTTTATACCCAAATGGTCAAACCTGAAGCAACATAAACACTCCTCCTCTTCTGTTTCTTTCCAGGCTCAAACTAACCTAGAACTATCTCACTTACCTAAAATGTGTGCATACCAGTCTCATAGTGTATATTCTTAGAGATCTATTAAATCACACTCTTCTGAACAAGAAAAGTGTGGTGCTTACAATAGCATCTATGTAAGCAGTTAATTATGTACTGCTCGATATAATTTCAAATGCAAATTCTATTTTCTCATAAAAATTCTGCCTTTTGTCCATTGACTTCAGTTCATCGAAATCAAGGATTTTGTACCAAGCTTGTTGCCCTCTCTCTAAGAATTTTGCAAAACTTTGGACATAGTGTAAACTCTTCAAATAAATGTTGGCTGCTTCCAGAACATTCTTCTAATGCTGAATTTGAACATTTTGAATGTTGGATGATCTATGATATACAGCTTCTGTTACACTGGTGAGTGAGTGGCTGGTGAACATGTAAAATAAGCCTGACTTTCTATAAATTTTGGAATTCAGCTGACAAAACAAGGAAAAAAGCATGTAGTCAATGATTTGGATTGCTTTATGCTCCCATTCTCTTGCCCTGAGCCACTCTTTGAATTTGGGCAAATCAATAAATTGTTCTGTAATTTGGTTTTAACATTTGTGATATTTTACTCTACAGACACACATTGAGAATTTTTCATGTACCAGGCATTTTAGTACAAAGCAGGGGTAAATTGTAGATGCCTTTGCAGAGTTTACTTTTTAGTGTGGGATAGGCAACATTCCTTTGATTTTTTTCTCCTGTAATTAAGCATTAATCAAACAATTTATAAATTATTATTGTGTGGTTTCTCTAGCATTGAAGTTTCTTCCTTCCTTCTCATTTAAAAAAATATGTAATGTGGATGCGATTCATAAATGCTTGTTTAAATGGAGAATTTTATAATTAAATATTTTATAGTACCATAGGATATTAGAGACAAAAAGACATTTAAGGCCACTTAGTAATTCTACTACATCAAAAAATTTGAGATTTCAAATCATACAGATCATTTGGCCCCACTTCCAAAATTCTCATTTAATAGCTTAGGTGGGGCCCTGGAATCTGTACAGATCAGTGGATATAAGATTAAAAGTTTGCTTTTATCACTAATAAGGCCACAATGCCTTTATTTGCAATTTATAATTGTTTTCCACAGTTGGCTATTTTAAAAGTTGTTTTGTCCAAAGTGTTCATTTTTTAGTTGATATATTGTAAAGTGTTCATTTTTTAGTTGAGAAATTGTGCCCAAGGCTACAGAATCTAAATGTCTTGCCTAAGGACATGTATAATTAGAGGCTTAATTAGGAACAAGAATTATTTTATCTGTTAATCTAGTGGTCTCTTTCCTACATAACTCAGCCTGTATTTTAAATAATTATGTTGTTTTACTGACTTATTTAGGTTATTTCCTCCAATCTCTTTTTATTTTTGAATATAAGGCAATTGCTTTTGTTCACAGAGAGGAAATGTCTGGTAACACTCTCTGTTTAAGCATTTCGTTAAATACATGACTACTAAAGAAAAAAATCTTGTCTACTTTTGAATTTCTAACATATCCCTTGTCTCCGGGCCTGCATATATATAAACTAATGGGTGCTCATTCCTATCTCTTTCTTCGAAAGAAGAAACTTTCATGCCTCTCAAAGGGAAGGTGTGTTTCATTTGCAGTGGGGCGTTACTCTTTATAAAGAATCAGTCTCTGAAGATTCTGTATTATAACAATGTAGATTCAATCTTAAAATTTCTTTTCTTAAAATTTCTTTTCTAATAGATACTTTGAAAACTCAGCCATCCATCTGATAATTTGAATCTTTACATTGATTTAGAAAACCCTAAATCAAAGACTTTTAGACAGTCTTTTAGTTGTATATTTAATATGCAATCAGACTTCATTTGTGTTTTTCTACCTCTACTCAGGCTTTTCTTTTCACAACATGAGAATTGGTCAAATTATAATATTTTCAATGTATTGCCTATGTAGCCTTGGGAAAAGGAGACCAGAAGAATGAATGAAAGAAAAGAACCTCCTCTCCTCCATCCCTTGCTCACAACACAAATCTGAGTTTTAGAATCAGTTTATTCACTTATGGTCCCATTTAACGTGGCCAGTACATAACCAGATCACACAATTGGCACAACATTGAAAGAAATGCCCAGGGTTAACGTGTGTTAAGATTATAGACATTTAATTCTAAAACAAATTGTACACAATGCTGCCAAGCAAGAACACTTCAGAATTTTAAAATACATCATTTCTAGTAAAATGTTTATCTTATATCAAGACTCAAATGTCTGAAATTCTCAGAAATATGCATAGATTTCTTTTCTTTCATTAGTCCATTTCAGAAGTTTTTAACCACCGAGGCACATCTCAGACTGATTTACTCAGATCCTGTATAGGTGTGTTACTGTACCAAACAGAGGGTCGGGCTGCTGTTTCTTGTGGCCCAATAATGAGATGCAGATGAACTAGGGAGGAAGAGAGTTTTTATTTCTGTAGCTGGTTACAGGGAGAAGGCCTGGAAATTATCACGAGACCAACTCAAAATTACAAAGTTTTCCAGAGCTTATATACCTTCTAAGCTATGTGTCTACATGTAAGTATGCATTCACCTGAAGACATAAGTGATTAACTTCTTTTAATCTATAACTAAAGTCTAAGCCCTGAAGACCTTCCTCTGGAGTCTCAGTAAATTTACTTAATCTAAATGGGTCCAGGTGCTGGAGTGATTACCCTTATCTTGTCTTCTGCTAAATCATGGAGGTTTGGGGAGTTCCTTTAGACCCCCAATAAAATTGTTTGTAGAAGCCTGAGGAGTTTCTTCAGACCCACAATAAAACTTGTTTAATCCTAAATGAATCCTGTTAAGAATTCCTTTGTTATTTTGTCATGATTTAAGGCCCAGGAAAGGCCTAGGCAAAACTCCTGATGGCTTTTGTTACATTCCCACCTTTGTATAAGTTTACTGGCTTTTAATATGTAGCTAAACCACTCAATTGGTACTGAAACAGTTGTTATGGAGGCCTGCGTTAGTGAGACCTGACCTGCCACAGGTGGATCCCAAGTGATCATAATTATTTAAAGTTTCCAGTTTATATCAATAGTCTATTAGACTAGAAAACCACTAACCTACTAATTATTTTAGGACATCATCCAACAGCTTCACCAGATTAGAATCTCCTTTTTTCTCTTGTACAGAAAGTTAGATAACAGAGAATTTTAGAAGAATTGTGACACATGAAGGTCCTGAGTGTTGTAAAATACTAAAGGAGCTATTTATCAAGAACTGATCATCTTTAATATCACAAATAGAAGTTCCATGCACTACTTAAACCCTATTCAAAATATGTCCCATTGAGATGGGCTTTAGGAAAATGATGGGTAATGTATGTTTCTGAATTACTATAAACAGTCTTAAAAAATTGACTAGCTCTCCTTAGCTCCACTAAAGGCCATGCTTGCTGGGGAGAAGGGTGCCTCAAATCTATAATAGCCAATGTCTTATTGCTATTCAGTTGGTCTGTACATAGGATTCACTCTGATTTCTATTTCTGGATTTTAACTTTATTTTTCTGTTTATGATTTCCTCTCCTCTCCTAGGTGTGACATGCATTATTTCACTGTTTCTGATCTCCAAATTTCCACCTTGAATGTAATACACCATTCCTCTTTCAAAACTGCATGCACTGTTTTCAGCTACTTAAGATAAATACCTCATATATTCTTATCTAAGGCCTCAGAATTCTAAGCCTTGGTGGAAACTTCTTGTTATTGACAGCATTATCATGTTCTCATAGGAACTATGACCATATCGGGGAATATTGACACTAAATACATTATTCGACTTATATATTATCTAATGGAAGCATTGCTTTTTAGAATGATCATTTTTTTCTTCTCCTATGTTATGTCTGTTTTGCTTGCTAGACTTAAAAATATTCAGCATCTTAAAAATATTCAGCAGGCATTAATTTTCATTACTCAATTAGAAGGTTTATTTTCCAAATAGAATTTGAGCCCCAAATTTTGGTTATGTTGATAATTACTATATATTACTTTGATCATTACCCTTTCTCCCTGAATCTGCCTGTCAACTATGCACATGCTCAAAATCTTATCAGAACATTATTAGTTCACCTGTTCATTTGATAATAGGATTGTATTAGGAAGCCATAGAAATCAAAGAAAGGATTATTCATTCATTCATTATTATGATATTTCACCTCGATGTCTCAAAGCATCTCAACTTTAATGTGTTCCACCTTGAATCTGTGATTTATAACCTTCCCTTCCTGAAATCTTTTCTTCTGTCTCAACCTCCGTAAATGGCATCAACATTTTCCCAGTTGCTCCTATAAGAAATACAGTAGTTATTCTTTATTCTCTCACACCTCATAGTCAATCCATCAGACAATCCTATATATTTTACATCCCAATTACATCTAATTTCAACTACTTTCTTCATTTTCACACCCATAATTTTTTCTTTGATATTGTCATATCTTACCTTTATCTAACCCCACTTAATTTCTTGTCCTCTCTTCATTCATAATCCATTCTTTTTGTAGAAACAAGAATGATGTTTTAAGATAATAAGTAAGACTCATCTTTATTATTATTTATTTATGTGTACTACAATATTGTACACAAACTAGTCCTCCTTTCGTTGCTTACTTTATGTTGAGTCATCCCTCACCACCCCTCACTGCATGCCAACGATATTGTCTTCTGTTCTGAAAACTCATTGAGGTCTTTGCCAATTTAGCGCCCTAGCAAATGCTGTTTCTTTTGCTTGAAATGTTTTTCCCCTTTACTCTTTGTAGCCAGCTGTTTCCATTCGTTTAGATAATTTCGACTTATGTGCATAGAATGGATCAGAGGAAGGACAAACTGCAGGAGAAGAAATGATGGTTTTTCCTGTTACGGATGTTATTAGCAGAACTAAACAGATTAAGAATATATTCTAAAGCTAGACTTAATAGGACTTGATAAGAATTGAAGTTGTGAAAAAGAGAAAGAAAAGTATAAGGCATAATTTCAGATTTTTTGGATGGAGTACATTGTAACAGTCACTGAAACCAGAAAGCCTAAAGGAAAAGATTCAGGTCATGTTAGTGAGCACGGAGAGGCAGTAAGGATTTTTTCCAAACTCATTGTGAGGAAAACCAACATTCAATTTTGACATATTGGATGTGGGAGGTGTAGGTGATGGAGAATTCAAAGATGACTGCCATGTCTGGCTTCAGTGAGATGCCATGTTGTGAGGAAAATATTGAGCTTGGAGACACTGAAGGAGAAGCAGTTCTGAGGAAATGATAAATCAGCCAGCTATGAAAACTTGGAGTTACAAAGAGAAGTTAGGGTTAGCAATAGAGCCATAAATTTGAGAGTTGTCAGTTTACAGATAATAACTGAAGCCAAGGAAATAGGAAATATTATTTAGAATGTAAAGAAGCTTAGGATAAAAGCAGAGAAGCATCCAGCAAACAAGATTAAGTTATTACTCCAGAAATACTAGGATAGTGTCCCAAGGAGGTGGTATAAAAGGAAAACAAAAAAGAAGAAAAAGTGCGGGCTTCCCTTGAAGCGATTACACCCTAGATAGGTCTTGAGAATTCACCACATAAGAGATTTGATGAAAGTGCTTTCTTTCTTATAATATGTGACAGATAACATTACTTTTTATGGGCCACAGTCTTGATAAGCTTAGTTTGCTCTAAGTGGAAATGCCCTACAAATTCTGAATTCTGGTGACCATATGGAGGCAAGGTATGATGAGCCTTAGTAGCTCATAAAAATGTTTATAAAAAGAACTGGCTGCTTAAATGAAATACCTTAAATAAAAAGACAGATTTTTGGGCCAGCTTTGTGCTAGATACCGGGCTTAAATAATAAGTAACTCAAACTTTCTATTTTTCAAGAGTCTAGTTTAATGAGAAGGGTTAGCAGATAACATCTATAAGCAATGAACTAAAAATACAATGTAATAACTTTTGTAATAAAGTTTTGAACAAACAGCTATTCAAATATATATGCTTCATTCTGCCTATGAGAGGGAAAAGCAAATTTTATAGTAGAGATAATATATTGGCTGGCATTCTGTGTAGTGACATATTCTCTTCTTTTGTGTTAAAGTGTTGCTTAACCTACAGAGATATTTCTTAATCTTTGGGGGTAGCACACTCTTTTAAAATCTGTTTAAATAAAATCCCTCTCTATAGAAAGTAGACATATGCACCAATTCACAATATTTCAAATATTCAATAACTTCTTGGACAAATATAATATTTCAAAACTGAAAGTAAATATGATATTACAAAAACCAATGTGTGGTTCTAATTATTAACTAATTCTAGACTTTAAGGTCTAGAATATTACATAAGAATGACATATGAAAAGATACAATTTGCACTGTTGTTTTCTACATTTCTGAAATTGCTTCCCTTTTATAATTTACACATCTCTTCAGGTTAATTTTCCAGGTTAAGACCACTTGGAGTATATCATGACATTTTCCTGTTAGATGGAGATATATCTCCATTATTACATGAAGTCCAAACTTCTACGTCTTGCTTTTATACCTCACTATAATTTTCCCCTTTCCTATAATTCAAAGATTATTAAATTATGCTTGTACCAATTCATTATCACTTTCATTGTAATTCATCAAACTGTTATTGAGCATCTATTCCATGCCAGGCATTATGCTGTTATTAGAAATTCAGTACAGAATAAAGCAGAAATTGTTCCTGGGCTCAGGAAATACATTTCTAATGAAAGATACACAAAGAGTATGTCCCTGAGATAATCTAGGCAAATTGTTCTTTACATTTTCTTGATTCTATGGTGTCACTCTGTGGGGGAAGTGAGTCCTAACATGGGCTGTCCCCATGTCCTTCCTTATATGTTTTCAAATTCTGAGCCATTCAAGTTTCTTCTCAATGTTTTAGGAAGTCTTCTTTGATTATCCCAAGGATCAAGGGCTTCTCTACATCCTAGAGCCTACACTGCTAGATGTTACTTATACCAATAACTACAGGACAAGTCCATATATTATAATTTTTCCAAAATTTATAATATTATAATATATAATTATAATATTTAAGGAGTGATATGGTTTGGCTGTTTTTCCACCCAAATCTTGAATTGTAATCTCCACAATTCCCACATGTTGAGGGAGGATCCTGGTGGGAGGCAATTGGATCATGGGGGCAGTTTCCCTAATGCTGTTCTCATGATAGTGAGTAAGTCCTCATGAGATCTGATGGCTTTATAAATGTCTGGCATTTCCCCTGCTTGCTCTTCTCTCCCCTACTGCCATGCGAAGAAGGTGCCTGCTTCTCCTTCTGCCATGATTGTAAGCCTCCAGAGGCCTTGTCCCAGCAAGTGGAACTATGAGTCAATTAAACCTCTTTCCTTTACAAATTACCCAGTCTTAGGTATTTCTTTATATCAGGATGAGAACCAACTAATATAGTTAATTGGTACCACAGAGAGTGGGGTACTGCTATAAAGATACCTGAAAATGTGGAATTGACTTTGGAACAGGGTAACAGGCAGAGGTTGGGACAGTTTGGGGAGCTCAGAAGAATACAAGAAGATATGGGAAAGTTTGGAACTTCCTAGAGATTTGTTGAATGATTTTGACCAAAATGCTGATAATAATGTGGACAATGAAGTGCAGGCTGAGGTGGTCTCAGATGGAAATGAGGAACTTATTGGGAACTGGAGTAAAGGTAACTTTTGCTGTGCTCTAGCAAAGAGACTGGCAGCATTTTGCCCCTGCCCTAGAAATCTGTGGAACCTTGAACTTGAGAGAGATGACCTGAAATTGGAACTTACATTTAAAAGGGAAGCAGAGCCTAAAAGTTTGGAAAATTTGCAGCCTGACAATGTGATAGAAAAGAAGAACCCATTTTCTGGGGAGAAATTCAAGCTGGCTATAGAAATTTGCATAAATAATCAGGAGCCAAATGTTAATCACCAAGACAACAGGGAAAAGTCTCCAGGGCATGTCAAAGACCTTGGCAGCTGCCCCTCCTATCACAGGCCTGGACGTCTAAGAGGAAAAAGTTGTTTCATGGGCCAGGCCCAGGGCCCACTGCTCTGTGCAGCCTCAGGACTTGGTGCACTGTGTCCCAGGTGCTCCAGCTCCAGCGATGGCAAAAAGGGGCCAAGGTACAACTTGGGCAGTTGCTTCAGAGGGTGCAAGCCCCAAGCCTTGGTGGTTTCCATGAGGTGTTGGGTCTGTGGGTGCACAGAAGTCAATAATTGATGTTTGAGAACCTCTGCCTAGATTTCAGAGGATGTACAGAAACATCTGGATGTCTAGGCAGAAGTTTCCTGCAGTGGTGAAGCCCTCATGGAGAACCTCTGCTAGGACAGTGCAAAGGAGAAATGTGGGGTTGAACCCCCTACAGAGTCCCCAGTGGGGCACTGTTTGGTGGACCTGTCAGAAGAGGGCTGTCATCTTCCAGACCCCAGAATAGTAGATCCACCAACAGCTTGCACTGCGCTCCTGGAAAAGCCACAAACACTCAATGCCAGCCATGGGCCAGGGGGCTGTACCCTGCAAAGCCATGACAGTATAGCTGCCCAAGGCTGTGGGAGGCCACCCTTTGCATCAGTGTGCCCTGGATGTGAGACATGGAGTCAGTGAAGATTATTTTGAAGCTTTAAGATTTAATGACTGCCCCGCTGGATTTCAAATTTGCATGAGGGCCATAGCCCCTTTGTTTTGGCTAATTTCTCCTATTTGGAGTGAGAGTATTTATCCAATGCCCACACCCCATTGTATCTTGGAATGAACTAACTTGCTTTTGATTTTACAGGCTCCTATGTGGAAGGGACTTGCTTTATCTCAGATGAGACTTTGTATGTGAACTTTTTGGTTAATGGTGGAATCAGTTCAGTTAAGACTTTGGGGGGTTGTTGGGAAGACATGATTGTGTTTTGAAATGTGAGGACATGAGATTTGAAAGGGGCTGAGGCAGAAATATATGGTTTGGCTGTGCTCCTACCTTAATCTCATCTTGAATTGTAATTCCCATAATCCCCACATGTTGAGGGAGGATCCTGGTAGGAGGTGATTGGATCATGGGGGCAGTTTCCCCCAAGCTGTTCTCATGACAGTGAGTGAGTCCTCATGAGATCTGATGGTTTTATAAGCATCTGGCATGTCCTCTGCTTGCTCTTTTATCTCTTGCCACAATATGAAGAAAGTCCCTGCTTCACCTTCCACCGTGAGGATGAGGCTTCTCCCGCTATGTGGAACTGTGAGTCAATGAAACCTCTTTCCTCCAGTCTTGGGCATTTCTTTATAGCAGTGAGAGAAAGGACTAATACAAGGGGTAAAATAGCGTTTTGCACTCCTGCACAATAACTATCCTAGGGCTTCAGACCAAAATGTAAATAAATGAATTTGTGAAAGTGGGACAGTTACAGCTACGTTATGTTCAAAATCATGATCCAGAAACATTTCCATCAGAAAGTGAGTTATTTGAGGAGAGACAGCATGACATCCATTTCTATTTTACCCATATAACCTGGTACAGATACAAAAATATTGAATAAATGAATACATTAATTAATGTGTGAATGAATACTTCACTCTTTAAAAGATTATTCTAGGCTATAAGTTTCTGCTTAACAAGATTCCACCTGATCCTTCTGTGAAAATAGACATTTTCCCTTTAGGAACTTCTTGTTCTACTCATGAAAAGTCTTTGGTGTTTTTAAAATAATCCTTCTAAATATAATCCTTCCTTCTTCTGTCCTTGGTTTATGAAGATCAGAGGAGTGCAATGGGTAGAAACTGTTTGTCTTCTGGCTGTAGTTTAAGCCCACGGCAAAAATTCTCTTGGGCCAGCTGCAATCTAATCTGGTCCCTCTAATATTTGTAACAAGATATTCACCACAAAGTAGTTTATTTTATGGAAAAAGTTAGCTGTGTATCTACTCCCCTGGATCTTTATATGGCCCTCTCTTTTGTTCTCTACATTATATAGAATGAGATATGGAGTGCGAAGAAAGAATCCAGCTATCTCATGAGATCACTAATGTGGTTTCTGTAGAAAACATCTATCATTATTATAATTCACTTTTTAAATATATTTGCAAAGCAAGGAATTGCTGTTTTCTTGATACATCCTCTCCTTCCTTGGAGAGGGAGATTGTGTGTGTGTGTGTGTGTGTGTGTGTGTGTTTATGCTTCTCTGTCGATACTTTGGGTGACTTTGCATTTTTTTCAATGGAAAATTGATGTGGAGAAACAAGTGGGAATATATATGGTTATCCAAATTGCTTTAGTGTACAAAATGAGGATGGGAAGTTTTTAAGGATGAACTGTTGTAAGATTCCTGACCCTCTCTTTTTTCTGTGCTGAAATGAAAAAGCACAAGATGTGAAGTTCGGCCCTGCCAAAGTTGTCATTGTTCATTGGATAAACTATTTCTTCCAAAAGTGGGGTAAAATAATATTGATCCAGAAAAATCTGTAAATTGGACTCTAGCTCTTAATCAAGGAACCTGTTTTTGAGAATTAAGGAGCATTGCTCCTTTTCATGTATTTTCTTCTGCCCAAAAGTGGAAACTAGGTACAAATGAAGAGTTGAGAAGGAAATGAAACAAAAATAAAGTTTACTAAATACAGATAAGAATGATATACAGCAAAGGATGATAAAAAGTTACAGAAGTGTATTTGTTCAATAAATAATTATTAGGGAGGCAGTACTGGGTAGAAGCTAAGAGTGAAGTCTCTACACTCACGGTTCAAATTCTGACTTTACTGGTTACTAGATCATTGTGGACACATTACTTCACCTGTCTCTGTCTTAATTTCTTTGGTGAAGGGCAATGCCACTATCTAACTCATAAGTTTGTACTGAGGACTAAATGAGAAACTCTTTGAAAAGTCCATAAGGGTCAATGTGTTGAAGGACAGCAAAAGTTGCCATTATTATTTTATTTTAAGTAGAATAAGGAGCACACAGAACAAAATGTGAATAGTGTGATATATGAAAAATTTAAAAATACTTATCACAATGCCTAACATATATGGTTTTGAGAAACTAAGGCACAATCTAAATGCTAGTAATAGCAATAAATATTATTCTTACCTACACAGTGTGTGCCAGGCAATGTACTAGGTGTCATGGGTATGTAATGATTAGTAGTAAGACAAATGCAATTCCTACTTTCATAGAGTTTGTAGTTTAGCAAGGAAGACATAATTTAAAAAGCCACAGCATAAAATATACTGTTTTCTGGTATGAAAGCTATTAAGATAAATAGGATCTGATCTGCCTGGTTATAAAATAATGTGACTTCTAATTCCATATTGCTCTATCCTTTGGATATATTTAAGGCAAAATTTTGTTATGAGCAAAACTTACAGCAATTTTGGAGCAATAAAAATATTTTACTTCAACCTATTTGTTTTACAAAACTAAGGAGATAAGAACTAACTGACTTACCCAATATCACACAGTTGACAGAGGCATAACATTATTCCTTCCATAGTAACATATAGCAGAAGTAAACTACCACTTTTTACAACCAATATTCACAAGCATTTATAATTGAAGCTTTTGTAAACTTGACACTTCCCTGGATTAAAGGCAGAAAGTTAAAAAGATTTCCCAACTTTCTAGAAACAAATTGTCCTGTAAGGTAAACAAAGATGACAGATGAAGAACTATTTAAAGCTATGCATGAGTTAAATTGGTCATGGAATAGACACATGCATAATTTGATTTCTATGAATTAAAAGTGATACCTTAAAAAATGTTGTACCTTTATGAAAATGCCTTAAGGATAGAGTTGATAGAATTGACATGCTACTCATAATAATATGTGAAACATTAGTAGGGACAGCAGTTAACATTCTGACTTTAAGAAAGAAAGAGAGAGAGAGAGAGGACTTAAGTATTGTCATAGACATTATAAATAGTAGGATAGATGATATTACTAAGTTCTTATGTATTAAAATGATTGTGTATAGGAGCAATTTCTAAATTATTTCTTCCTGTGGTTGCTAGTAAATTATGCACCTCATTGGCCCCCCAAAAATACAGAAACAATAAGCAGATTAAATTCCTTGCAGACAGATCAATGGGAGAAATTAAACATGTTTCAGCCACTTTGCTGTGATTTGAAGCGGATTTTGTGAAGAACAATTCTGAGCTTTTATAGTTTAGACGTGTTGTATCTTTCTCTGCATTTAGTGCCTTTCCCACTTCTAACAATGCTATGATTTTATCTAATGCACAGTCCCTTCTTCCACTCTCATTCTGTTCTCTAGGAGGATTTCACTGGTGGGCATGGGATTCAGGCAATGTCAGGCAAAATATCCAATCCGTCAGCCACAATAATTGATTTGCAGAGGGATGGGGACTCTACAACAGCAATCCACTTTGTTGCTAGCTTTTTCCTTACATTGATATTTAATCTAGATATGCTTAAATGAATGGATTTTAAATATGCAGTTTGATAAGTTTTGACCATTGCATATACCATTTAATTAACATTCTTATCAAAATACAGAATATCTTTATCATCCAAAAAAATGCCTTTTGTTCTTTCAGTGAATCCAAGTTCCTCAAAGAGGCACCAGTTTTACAATTTAATCAACTGTTAAATTTTGGCCTGTTGTAGTTTTTTTTGTTTTGTTTTACAACTTCTAGATCATCTAGATCATCACATAATAAACTATCTATTTCTCAGTCATCACATAAATGAATCCATACTGTAAATACTCTTTTGCCTGGCATCTGTAACTCAATATAGTGTTTTTGAGTTTCATCTATGGTGTCACGTGTTTCACTAATTCATTCCTTTTTCTTGCTGAGTATATATCACAAGTTGTTTATTTCTTCTGTTGATGGACACATGTTTGTTTGGGGATTTTATTTTAAAAAAGCTGTTATTCTGCACACTCTTTATTATCATTTTTGTGGACATATGTTTTCCTTTACCTTAAATTGACTCAGAAGTGGGATTGCTAAGTTATAGAGTAGGTACACAATTTATAAGAAATTGCCAGAAAAAAATTTCCAAAGACATTGCATCATTTTATGCTCTCACAAGCGATGCATGAGTGTTGTGAGTGACCCTCATCCTCACCAGCATTTGCTGTTGTCATTGTCAAATTTGAGCCGTGTTAGTTTGAATGTGGTTTTTAATTTGCACATCTCTGATGACTAATGATATTATTCAGCACTCATTCATGTGCTTACTGGCCAATTCTGTATACTCTTGTGTGAAGACTTTCTTCAATTAAAAACTCTTACAACCATTTTCTTCCATTTCTCACCTTTCATTTTTTGTTCTACCATTATGCATTCTACTGCTAGATATGTTATTAACTTCACAAGGCACTGTTATTTTTGCTGTCGACTATCAATTAGCTTTGAAAACTGGAAACTCGATGAAGAAAAATTTATCTTTCAACTTAGTTAATATTTTAGCTTTCCAGTGCTTTTCCTTTCTTTGTGTCATGCCAAGCTTCTATTGGTGTTATTTTTCTTCTATCTGAACGACTACTTTTCTCATTTTTGTTGTTTTCACTGGCTGGTGACACACTATCTTAGCTTCTGTTGGTCTAGATAAGTCTTCTTGGAAGTATTTTTCTTTTTGTTAAATTTAGAAATTTAGAGTTTTTTTTTTCTTTTAGCACTTTAAAGTTGCCATTCCATTACTATCATTTTGCAATGGTTCTGATAAGAAATTTTTTTAAAAATTGTTCTCTTATATGTGACATATCTTTTATTTTGTCTGCTTTTAAGAGGTTTTTATTTTTCATTGTTCAAACTTTTAATTATGACATTTTTGTTTCTGTTTTCTGATTATCCCTGTTGCACTTATGAGGATTTCTGGGTCTGTAGTTTGTAATTTCTGAGTCTGGGTTTATAATTTTTTATCAAATTTAGGATATTTTCAACTATTATTTCTTTAAACATTTTTTTTTCTTCTGTAACTTTTCCCCCTCATTTTGGTACTTCAATTATATGGATTTCTAGTTGTTTTGTATTACCAATTTTTCTCAGCCTTTTTGTTTTCTCTTGTTAAATTTGGATAGCTCCTTTTTTCTTGTTTTCAAATACACTCACGTTTTATTAGTGAGTAATTTACCAAACTTGGCATTAATGATCCAGTGACGTTTTCATTATAGATATTGTGAATTAAATTTTGGGATATCTGTTTTGTTCTTTTTTATAGTTTGTTGATAAACTTACTGATATACTATTAATATTTGCTATTTTTCTTTATTATATTAATGTTTAAGTCCTTGAATATATTCATGACAACTATTTAAATTGTTTCATATTCTAATTCCATCATCTTTGACATTTCCAGTTTGATTTTTATTGATTGCTTTCTTTTCTTCTGGTTATTTGTCCTATTTTTCTATTGATTTATTTAATATCTAGTAGCTTTTGAATTCATATTAGACATTATAGAGCTTATATTATTATGTGTCTAGATTGTTCTCTATTCATTAATAGAGAATTTAATTTTATCACAGCATGTAGTTAATTTACTTGTAAATCAGCTTGTTTCCTTTAATAGTTCTTTTTACCTTATTAGAGTTTATATAGAGTAGCCTTTCTCCTTGGGTGTTACTACCCCAGCTTTTAAGATATGGCATTTCTGAGATCTCTACTGAATGTCCAGAGCATGTAAGAAAATCTTGCCCTTTGGCTGTTGGAACTAAATGTTTCCAAGGCTGTGTGAACTCCACTAGTTATTCAGCTCACGCTACCCTACCAGTTCTCCATTCTCCAGTCACACTTCTTTCCCCAATTGTTCTTCTGTCCCGGCCCTGTGGAATTTCACTCTAAGCATGTAAGATTTAGTATGTAGCCAAAGTTGTAAAGGCAGCCCTGTATAGATTTCTGGAGCTACTTCTCTCCTGAGCTCTCTGCTCTGGAGCATGCGACCCCACAAAACCCAATCCCTTCAGTAGCACCAAACTCTGATCTCTGTTTTCTCATGTCATTGATATTGATGGGCTGTGCTTGTTCTTCCACCCTCTGTGTCATGGTCCAGAAAGTGTCACCAAGAAAAAATCTAGGGATTGTGGGTTTCCCCTGTTTGTTTCCCTTTTCTAAAAAATCAGAATCCTACACAGTTTCTAATATTATATATAATATTAGAGGGCTATTCCTTCATAACTGGGAGGGCTATTCCTTCATAACTGAGAGTAGAAAATAAAATAGGTTTTAATTCAAATGGATTTGCTTTGACTCTTGGAAAAAAAATACATGCTTTCTTTTCCTTCTTTTCTTCCTTCCTTCCTTTTCTCCCTGCCTCTCTCCCTTTTTCCTTCCCTCCTTTTCTCACTCCCTCTTTTCCTCCCTTCTTTTCTTTTTTTCTTTTCTTTCCTGTTCCTTCTTTTTTTTGGTTCAATTTGAACCTGGAAGAATACAAGCCTAGAGGCGCTTGTATCAATCTGCCTACCACATGAAGTTTAAGAGTAAAACAACATGGCAGATAACAGAGACAAAAGATAAAAGGAGACTATAACCTGGCTTTTAGATTTCATTGAACCTAGCTCTACTTGACCTGGATTATGTGAGATAATAAATTGTTGCATTTTTTCAGGCACACCTTATTCAGTGTATTTTTGGCTTACTTGCAACCCAAAGAATTCTGACACATCTTTCAAAAGGCAATATTTTCTACCAGTGCCCTATGCAAAGTGTTATTTTAATTAATATCAATTGACTGGGTACCATAGATTAGATGCTGTGATCATTGTTAGCATTAGTTACTAGGTTAAACAGATCATTTTATTCGATAAAATGTGATAATTTGTATCATCTTTGGCTTTATAATAATAAAAGTATTCAACTATCAACAAATGAGCTTAATTTTCTAAAATTGATGGTTGCAAAATAATTAGGAAAACAAAGAAATTGCAAGTTAATATTAAATATCTGTTTGGCACTATTTCTAATATACTTTCTCAATCAAATTAAAAATCTTAAAATACTGTTTTAGCTTAGATTAGCATCAGTGAAGGAAACAAACTATTACATTGAGACATAAACATCAACACTTATACCATCTATTATTTTTTATTATTGATAACTTTAGCTTGAGATATATATATATATGTAATGTAACATTATATGTTTAGATAGAATTTCCATGCCACTTTTCAGAAGTTTCTTGTTTAGTGGATATATAAGAGTTTCAAAAGCAGATATTTCAAGTAGAAAACAAGAGTCAACAAGATTTTTGGAATAACATGTCTTTGTCTTTCTATAAATGTAGTTTGGAAGGATACACTTAAAATTATAGTTAATATTCAGAGTCAATCAATTTAGAACATGGATCTGATCTAGGAATAAAAATAAGCAATGAACATTTTTGTGGTAAATATAATCCCAGTGGATAAATGCAGGAAATGTGTTTACTGGTTTTAGGATTCTGGTTCCTGGAATGTTTGAAAGGAAAGAGTCAGGCCGAAGACAAGAATAGATCAGGCTTCACTAGAAATGAAAAATATCTTATTCAGTGGAAACATATTCAATATATTTTCTGTGTAAAGCACAAGAGGCAGAAATAGGTTATTGAAATACATATGAATATAAATTGTATATTATATTATATTTTGGTAGTTAGAAAGCTACCAAAAATTGTTTATGTGGTGAATACTTTGTTACTCTTCGATTTTCTGTTCCCTGTTTAGTTATTTATTTCTTACAATTTCTCACTAAGGTGCTTTCTTGGGCACCCACAAGATGACATATGCCATTATCTGACTCTAAATTTTAAAATTGAATTAACTTTGTTCTCCTTTATTAAAAGAATCTAGAAGAGAACTTATGGTTTTTGTCCTTTCTTCAAAGCCAATAATTAATTGCTCTTTTCCCTTGAAATTATAATGTAAGAAAGAAAGCAATGCATTACAACAGATGTGCAGATTTCTACTATTAAAAATCCAAAAGGCATAGAGAATAATAAAAGGTTTATTTTCAAATCAGCTCCTTGATAAGACTGGCATGGGAAATAATCAAGAAAGCTTAATTACTATAACTTGTCCATTATAGAAAATGCAGCATCTTATATTTCCATTGTTATCAAACATCTTGTTTTTTCATTGTTATCAAAGAATGAGGATAAAAACTTTTGGGAGATAATCAAAAAGTTTTATGACTTATGAGATGGTTTTCTTTAGCAGGTGTGACCCCAAATACTGTTTCTTCACTTTAAAACTAAAAGTCTTTAATTTATTTGGTCAGTAAATATCTGAATGCATACTATGAGCCAGATGCTAGTTATACCTTTATGAACAAAGCAACATAGTTCCTCCCCTGATGAAAACTTAGTCTAATGAGAGAGATGTATGCTTAAAAATATAAACAAAGAGACAACTAATAATTACAATCCATGGAAAGTGCTATTATAAAAACCAATAGAATCTTTGATAATTAGGTGATTCAGGGAGGTCTCAACAATTAGGTGATGCTGGATGAGACTTGAAAGATAAGAAGTTACGAGAAGGTCAAATATTGAGGGGAAGAATGACCTAGCAGTGGAAACACCATGGGCAAAGGCCTAAGGTAGAAATAGCTGGGTTTGTGTGTGAATCTGTGGTCCCTATAAGCTAACCTTGAGATGAGAGCTTACGTGCAAGTGATTTATGAAGGAAATGCTCCTAGCAGATCTCAGTATAGGAATGCCAGGAGAGGAAAGGGATGAGAAAAAGCCAAGAAAGGATGCAATTTCAGCCCCAGCTTCGGCCTCAGCCTGATCTAGCTGTGGAGCCCTGGAGTATAAATTATAGCTCGGAGCAATTTCTACATAAGGCTATGGAGCTGGCTTTCAACCTCGTTGCACCAGCCAGTCATTGGTTAAGAACCTGTCTGGGAGGATACTAACTCCAAGTCTTCGGATGTCCAGGAAAATAACTCCAGTAGGTGACCAAAAGTATTATTCCCCAAAGAGCTGCATATATGGGAGGTTAGAAGCACAAGCACACAGAAGCTAGAGGAGGGGTGCGGAGTATGGTAAAAGGGACTTTAAAAATCTCTGTGGAGCCCCAACAGTGTCCGCTACAGGTTGTTAGAGATAAACCAAAAGGAGACTAGAGTGGCTCTGTCATAGTAAGAGAGACAGAGACGGGTCCAACCAGAGCATGTAGAGAGAAAAAGACAGGTCCTGGAGGGTTTAAAAGGCTATTGTATAGAGTTGACATTTTATTCTACCAACAAATGGAAACCAATGCAGAAAAATGACACAAACCAATTTGTATTCAGAAAAACATCTTTAATTATTACACAGACACTTGAGGGAGACAAGTAAGGGAGCCAGGGTTATTTTATTTATTTTTTGTAGTACTTTGTTAATTTTTTAAAAAATTATTATTTGCACACATTTATGGGGTACATGTGGAATTTTGTTACATGCATATAAAATGTGGTGATCAAGTCAGGATATTTAAATGAGTCCATTACTTGAATATAATACATTTTTGTTAGCTATAGTCACCCTGCTGTACTATCTAACACTGAATTTATTCATTCTGTCTAACTATATGCTTGCACTCTTTAACCTACTTCTCTTCATCCTTCTCCCTTCTCCCTACTCATTCTTCCCAGTCTCTGTTATCTATCTTTCTACTCTCTACCTCCATGTGATCAAATTTTTTAGCTCTCACATATAAGTGAGAACATGTCAAATTTGTCTCTTTGTGCCTGGCTTATTTAACTTAAAATAATGTCCTCCAGTTCCATCCATGTTGCTGCAAATGACATGGTTTTATTCTTTTCTTATGACTGAATAGTATCCCAATGTGTATATAGACCATATTTTCTTTACCCACTCATTCACTGATGGACACTTAGGTTGATTCCATATCTTTACTATTGTGAATAGTGGGGAAATAAACATGTGAGCACAGGTATTTCTTTACCTGCGGGTAAATTTAGAAATCATTATATCAAAGTGATATCTGTACTCTCATGTGTTATTTTAGTAGATCTGGAAAGAAATGATGGCACCCTGGATTAGAGTGGTTGTAATGAAGAAAGATAGAAGTGAACACACTTAAGAAATATTTAGGAGTGGAAAATTATTGGACTTAATAATGGATAGGATATGGAGACCATATAGAAAAGGAGTTCCTGTGAGAGTTTTTAGAGACACAATAATAATAATAACACCTAACAGTAAGAAAATACCCTCTGACAAGAGAAAAATGACTACCAAAATAAGGTAAGTTGACCTTAACCCTAACCCTGAGAAAGTCAAACCTTCATCGTTACTTCTATGGTTTTCAGGATACTAAAGAGGATAGATCAATTCTATCCATGTACAAAGTCCCAGACATCTGGTTTTTTATATACATGTGAATTTTAACATGTGTCTTAATCATGAGCCATGTGTCAAAGTTTAGGAGTACAAAAGAGAACAAAGTATGACATGTTTCCTCAAACATGTAAATAACAGACACGAACATACGAAATTTTGTAAAAATTCAAGAAACTTAAGATTGAAACAGTGTCTCTTAGAACACATGGCATCCTTTCTTTCTTCATAACTCAGGCAGAATTATACCAATAGTATACATACAGTACATATTTTACAATCAATTTCACAATTGGTGAATTAAAATACTCATACACACAATTGTTGTGTTTTCTCTAAGAAAAGAGACATACTAGGGACCCAAAGGTATGGGAGATAGAGTCTATGAAGTAAAATAATTCTTAGATATGAGAGGCAAAGGAGTTGGGGGTATTGAAGAAGTCTCATTTCCTGAATGGGATAGTTATTTTTATTGATTAAGCTGGAGAATTCACTGAATGGACTTCTAGAATGTTGGGAGAAAGAAAATGCCCTTTTTTTTTGAATATATTGATTTTAAAAGGCAATGTTTGTAAAGATAAAGTATAAATGCCCTATAGTTTGTTGAATACACAGGGCTAATTTCAGAAAAGAAAAGGCTGGATAGAGAGAGATTATTACATCATCAGTGTAAATGATGTAAGTGAAGTTATAAGCAAAGATAAGATAGGCTAGCAGGGGAAAGTATGTAAGAGAAGAAAAGAGGGCTTAGAAAAGCATACCAATGTATAGAGTTCAAAATTAGAAGGCTATAACAATTGAGTAGAAGACGGAAACAGGAAGAAAAGCAAAGGCAATGTACTCATGGGGACTACATGAGGAATAGTATCTAGATGGAACAGGTAGTTATCAGGATTAAATATTGTGGACAGGTTAGCTAAGATTAAAAGCAAAACACACACACATGCAAGTACACAGTCTGTAGCTATAGATTACTGGAAAATATGTTGAGAAAGTTTTGCAAAAAAATGTTTAGAGGAAAGTAGAATTTTGGTGTGTTTGAAAGTATTATAAAGATAGGTTTCTCTTTCATTTGTTTGCCTGAAATACAGAAGATAAAGCATGACCAGAATGAAACATAATATTAAAGGGGGCTTTATTTTTTAATAGATATTTTTAACAAGTTAGATATATATACTTCTTCATGTATTGAATGGAAAGTATTACTAAAGAACACACTTAAGTATTTGAAGTGAAAGGGACTAGTTAATACATTGATTTCCTTGACAATGTGGGGAGTATATTATCCAGAAAATAGGTAGAAAAATTACCCTGGGACAGTAAATGAAATGCCTGCCCACTGAAACGGAAGAAATGGAGAGAAAAATGGGATTTTATCTAGAAACGTGTATGGTTGGAGGGCAGCAAGTTAAAAGGTTTTTCACCTAATGGCCTCTAAATTATCTCTTAAGAGGGAAGAGCCTGGGATAGTGGTGGTCCTAGAGAAGAGCCATAGCTCCGAACTTACACCAGTGGAGAATGGGTGAAGAAACTGACCAAAGAAAAATAAAATATTTGCAGGTAACGCTGGGGGTCAGCTCAATCTGAGACTACACATTCACAGTGAACTGATTTCTCTTGCTGAGAGTCCTCCCAATGATTTACACTTCTCTTATGTGCACAGGATGCCTCCCAATCATGTGCATGCCACTCTCCTTTCAGTTTTCTCTATTTGGAACTTTCTTGTTCAATATGACCCCATTAGAAGCAGGTTTGGTTTTCTAAGCCTCCCAAAGTAAAAATAAACCGAATAAACAATCTGTGTTAGGAGGTCAAAGAAAGAGGGATAGAAGGATTATTTGTTTTCCGAAGGATGGCTGAGGATAATAGATTACATTTTTCTTTTTGTACCTACTTTTCAAATTTAACACAGAGTTTTGCAACTTAGAGAAAAAAGTGACAAGCAGGTGGGCATCTTGTCTGATATATGATGACATGCTTCAAATGACAATAGTGAAGGGCCACCGGCTCCACTTCTGTCCAGTGGCTATAAAGCTGAATCCCAAGGAGCCTAATGTTACAGATTATCTTGCTTCAGTAATTCAATTAAATTGATAAAATCAGAATGTTTTCTACTTAGAATGATTTAGCATACTAGGAAATTAAAATAAACAGCAAGAAAAGTCTTTAAAAAACCATTAACTATGGTTCTTAATGCACATGGTGTCCTTTTCATTTTCTTGCACAAGACATTCTTTTGCTATTCCTTGACACGTCAGAGAAGGCCAGTAGTCAGCAATTACTTGTCTACTTTACAGCTGCCTAAGTTTAAAACACCTCCAAACTAAAACATTAAGGGAAAAGATACAGTGGTTTAGATGGTGATAACATTTTTTATTTTCAGGCAGTGTTAATACTTATTCTCTGGTGAGTTGGAGTTTCTGGTCTGTGTGTAGGAAATGGCAAATGCAGAGAAGTACAACACTTTACACTTGGTACCTACTCTCCTTTAATTGTCTAATGACAGAAACCATTCTGGAAAAAGTTTACTTTTTTTTTCAAATCATCATGAGAATTCACAAGTATACAGTGAGCAAGTTAGCCATTTGCAGCTCTGAGGGACGTGCTGGGCACCTACAGGATGCCAGTCATCAGAGGCAAACTTTTATATGAATGGCATGTGTGAGCTGGATATTTTGGAAACATCATGCCAAATATCTGGATATTTGCAAGTCTCCCACTCATTCCCTGACTTTTTAGTGTTCATGGAAATACTGTGTTTTCAGTAGATATAGTCACAAACAGTACTCTTGAAAGTAATGTCATGATTTTTATTTTCCATAAAATTTGAAACTATGCAGCATAGACAATGCCATTAGATTAATATTTCTCAAACTTTAAACATGCATTTGAAATCAACTGGAGAGCTTGCAAATAAGTGTTCTGATTCAAGGCACCCTGATTCTGCATTTCTAACAGGGTCCCTGGTGATGGTGGTGCCGCCGGTCTCCAGATCACACTTTGAGTGGGAAGGCTCTAGACCTGCACTGTCCAACACTTACGACATGTGGCTGTTTCAATTTAAATGGTTTGAAATAATAAGAGTGAAAACCCAGTTTCTCAGTTTTATTTGGCACATTTCAAGTGCTCAGTTGCCAAATATGGAATATTTCCTTGCAGACATCCTATTGGACAATGTTGCTCTGGATGAATTATCTCATTATTTTTTCCATTCACAAAAACTTGTAAAAATTATTTACATTTTGCTTGTAATTATATCCTGTTTAAAATCACAGAAGAATTCCTACAAAGATGGCATTCACAGTTGAATACAATACCAGAGATCACAGTTTTGAGGTCTACAACTTTATGTTGAAAATGTTTTGAGCAGCTACGGACACTAAAATTGCCTGAATTAAAATAGATATTTTGAAAATGACTACCTGTTGCATTAAATTCAACTAATGTATGAAATATAATTTATTTGTCCTTATAGCTCATGATAGTACAAACTCTGATATACCTATTGTCGTTTATGTGTTTTACTTTTTCATTGTTTTACATTTCTCCTCCATTATTATTATTGCTATTCGTGTTTCTTTTAGGTATTGGTACATATATCTCTATCAGTATTACTCTTCTTAGACTTCCCAGCATCAATAGGGTCCCAAATAAATAAAGAAGTCATTAATGCATATTCATGCAATGAGATACTTGATTGAGGTATCTAGATTTTAAGCATAATTCCAGGTTATGTGTCCTTTGTCTGACTTATTTTTGTTTGCAACTTTGAGTAAATCACAAGGGCTTTTCACAGCTCAGTTTCCTCATCTGTAAAGGATATCTGATTCATAAAGATCAACTAATTAATGTAAATATTTCTTTAATACCAAATAAGCACTGTGCAAATACATTATTAGCAGCAAATGATTTTTTATGGCAATTTATAATGGCAATACCCAAATGTTTTAGTATTAGGTTAAAATTTAAGGTAATTGGGAAGATAACTATTACTAAAATATTTCATACTATGTAGTCCTATCAACAACATAGTCAACTCAAAAATGTAAGATTTAATTTATAGACCTCAACTTTGAGAGGTCTATAATTTCTATGATTTATATAAAATATCTTTAATTTATGGGCATCAATTTTGAGATTTTAATTACCAGTTACAAACTTCTTTTTATGCTAGAACCATTTATAGATAGTTATTAATATTAGCCAAATCCAGGCAGAAAAGTTTGATTTACATATACACATTTATTCTATTTAACATCTACAAATATAAACAATTATCTCAGTTTGTAAATTCATGAAGGTTAGAGCAACTGATAATGCCATTTTTTGCTGCTAGTTTTATCAAAACAAATTATGACAAAATTGTTACTTTGTTTCTCTCTTCTCTCTTCTTTGTTTCTCTCTTCTATTACTCCCTGTCTTCATAGTTGTTTTGTAGTTTTAGTGCAGCTTCTCTCCAAGGTTAGCTTTCTTGTTAAGTGCTCAGTTGCTCTAAAATTTGTTTATAATTATATGCAACCTAAAATCACAGAAGAATCCCTGCAGAGGGGAATTTCAAGGTTTTGTAAAATATAGAAGATCACAATTTTGAGGTCTAGCACAAATTAAATGGCAACATAGATTTACCATTTATCTGATATACACTGATGTTCTCTGAAATAGAGTTCCTCATGAACATAATTTTCAAAGTAAAGTAGGCCATGGAGGATAATTAGTTGCACAATTTACATTGTCCTAAAATTTTCTTTCAGTACTAACTAGAGGTTTGTCATGAACCATGAATAAATTTGACACATTGTTTATTCTTCAGATTCAAACCAGTTTCAGCCAAAATGTTGAAAGACTTCTGCTTAAGAAGTCATGACCTAGCTGGGCATGGTGGCACACCTGTAATCCCAGCTACTCAGGACGCTGAGGCAGGAGAATGGCTTGAACACAGGAGGTGGAGGTTGCAGTGAGCTGAGATGGCACTACTGCAGTCAGCCTGGGTGACAGAGTGAGTGAGACTCTGTCTAAAAGAATAAAAAAAAGTCATGACTTTTTCTCCTTTTTCTTCCAATTTTGATTTTGTGTGGTATTTAGCTGCACATTGATCTTTACATCAAACCCTTTACAAATCACAGACACCAATTATCTAAAACTATTACAGGGATTTAAAATAGATTTGTTTATCCATCTCTGATGGCTTCGTGTGAAGCCCTTTTAGAGTCCTTCATTCTCCTTCTCTGCCTGCCTGGACTTTGATCTGGTGAGTGTGAACATCATCCTATTTTATTCTCTTAATCAACATCTGGTGAAACCTGGAATGTCCAGCAAAACATGTTTTAAAACAACCCACAGAATGGGGTTGTAGAGATGTCTACAAAACCTGGAACTTCCACAAGGATATCTAATCTTTAGGATTCAAGCAGTCAGCATTGAAATTAAGCTTCCAGGAGGCAGATTGATCATTTGAATCCAATAGCTCAATATCTCAAGTTAAAATTCAAGCTTGAGACTGGTGCCTGCATTGGTTCCCACGTAACTAAGTGTGGTCCCCGGTGCGGGAAGCTGGTGATATATTAGAGTCAAGTAAGATTCATAGTCCTCCAAATAAAAGGTTTAGCCTATAGATTGTTGAGTAGAATTTAAGACCTACTGTAGGCCACAAAATAGACTCTCTATATGCAGGAAGACCAGGTGGATTAGGAGCCTGAAAGCAAGACAACGGAAGATGGGCTGCAGATGAACTCTGGTTCCCTGATGCTGACAATGTTTGGGACTGAAGTCTAGAAAGAGGAGTGAACGAGTCCCAGCTTTCATTCTCTGAGCTAACTTTATGTTTCAGAGTAATTATCTCAGCAGATATCACCTTGTTTTGATCTTCGTTCTGTTGATGCTGCTGTGGTTGGAGTAACTTGAAACCACACCTACACATTGAACTTTAGAACTTGATTTTCAGTGCTACTTTTCACTACATGATGATACCTATTAATAGATCCAGCGTTGGCAAACAGTGTTTCCAGCATGCTTAGTTGCATGTAAGTGAACGTGTTGCTTTCCTGTGCTGTTTCTCAAGAACGGAGGAGTAATGGTCAGATGCAGGCTTTTTATTAAGATGAGACATCATGCTAACAATTAAAGAAGCAAAGTCAGCTCAAATAGGGGAACTGAGGCATAAGGTCTTGCTTTACAGGAGGTAGAAAATTAGAATCACAACAATCTCATAATGACACTTCCCTGAATTTCCAAGAAGAAAGGGTACACATTTGTAGTGCAAGTTTATTTTCTTATTAATTTTGAGGTATGGAGGCTGAATAACTGCAATATATTTCCAGTTTTCAGAAATTTGGGTTTGTAGCAGCTGCAGCAGAGTTCCTTCCTTCCTCTGGCTGCTTTTACACTTTTAATAAATTGAGTTTCAGTAGTTGAAAAGGGTGAGTAAAAACGTAAGGTTAAAAAAATGCTAGTATTTTTTCATGTAATCTAATATTAAAATTCTATAAATTCTCAAGAAAAATTATAGCAACTGTAGAAATTTAGGCAGCCACCTATTAGTGAAAAATGAAGAACTGAATACAATGTAATGTGGTTAATAATTTACACATTTTGAATTAGGGTCTGGCAGAAAACCTAATGGAATTATATAAATGATGGCTTCATTTGTTTTAAATAAAAGTATTTTTAGATTTATGTTTTGACATTTTATTGACATTACATTTTCATCCCAGTTGTTGACATTAGAAAGTTTTCCTAATCCTTCCAAAAAAGGATAAGAGTAGAGAATTTGTCATCAAGCATATCTTTTGGAGACCATAATAAACCCTTTAAAAGTTATACAATTATTCCTTTATAAAAAACACATTTTGAATGACATTCATGCTCTCTACTTAAGGAATGGCTTTGAAAAGCAGAAAACAGAATTATTTAGATACGAATGCACTTCTCCACGCTTCTCACTTACATTTGTTAATTTAGGATTAAGGTGACCATGAAACTCATTGTTCAAACTTGAACACTTTTGAGAGTGATATAGGATGCGTTGCTGGGACAAATGGCATAAATTGGGCAACCAGAACATATGGGCACCCTCTCCAGAAGATTATTTTTGAATACATATCAACAGACTGTGAATACATTTGTATTTTACCTTCTCTGCTGCTCACTCCAGGAGTAAGGAACAAACAGAAAAACTTGCAGAAAGACAAAAAGCATTAAAAAAGGAAGTAGGCTGATTTCTAAAGGATTGGTTGGCAGCTAAAATTATGCTTTTTGACTCACAGATCTTTGTAACAAAGATCTGGGGCAGGTAGTCTTTCTCTTTATTTCTTTATTAGAATGACAAAGGGCTCCCATTAAAAATTCATATTTATGCCATGCTTTAGAACCAGCATATCAGAATGACTGAGATTTGGGGCTAAGATTCTGCATTTTTACATACTTCCCAAGTGGTTCTCATGCACAATTTTTTTTTTTTTTTTTTTTTTTTTTTTTTTTTTTTTTTTTTTGGAGATGGAGTCTTACTCTGTCGCCCAGACTGGAGTGCAGTGGCAAGATCTCAGCTCACTGCAACCTCCGCCTCCCTGGTTCACTCCATTCTCCTGCCTCAGCCTCCTGAGTAGCTGGGAGTACAGGCGCCCACCACCACTCCCGGCTAATTTTTCTATTTTTAGTAGAGACAGGGTTTCACCATCTTGTCCAGGCTGGCCTCGAACTCCGGACCTCACGATCTGCCCGCCTTGGCCTCCCAGAGTGCTGGGATTACAGGTACATTTTTATTTATTTATTTATTTATCTATTTAAGACAAGGTCTCCTGTCACCCAGGCTGGAGTAGAGTACAATGATCATGGTTCACTGCAGCTTCAAACTCCTAGATTCAAAGCATCCTCCTGCCTCAGCTTCCTGAGTAGCTAGGACTATAGTCATGTACCACCATGCCCACTTAATTTTTAAAATTTTTTTGTAGAGACAGGGTCTTGCTATGTTCACAAGGCTGATCTTGAACCCCTGTCATCAAGAGATCCTTCCACCTCGGCCTCCCCGGAGGTTTGAGACTACAGGCGTGAGCCACCAAACCTGGCCACCACGTACATTTAAATGTTGGCTTAAGTAGAGGAGAGGATTTGTTCTACATAGAATGTCTCTAAAATCAGAATCTTACTCTTTTCGTCACATGGTCAACCAAGTTAAAAATTGTACTGCTTTTACTAAACTGTACCTAGATGTGAACAATGAAAATAAAATGATTTAATGTAAAAATTTTAGACATATTAAATTTTTACTTCTGGATGATGGCATTAGTAAGCCTGTTCATTTTCTTACTCCCACCAAATGGAAGAGGTAAATTGAATGAGGGCTTGCTATGAGGAAGGACAGGCTTCATTCCGGGTCTCTTGCTATCTCTTCACCTGCATCTGGTCCTTGAGCAAGGCTGGCTCATTCCGAGTCTACCTGCCTGTGCTCTCTGTAGAAAAGCATAACATCTACTGGGATTCAAGGCAAATTGCCAAGGATTTCCCTTGATTTTTTTTTCCCCAATCTGGTTTCAAGAATGATGTTATTTTATGAAACAACAGTGAATGCCAAAGACTGATGCCAAAGCATATGGGGAATGCCCAGGGTTGCAAGCTTTCACTTGGAGATGGTTTAGAATATAGGCAGGTTACTAACAGGGATGCAAGGATTACACTTAACCCTGAATGCTTCCACAGTTGCAAACTAAATTAATAGCTGTGTTAACCCTTCACGACATTCTTGTAGTTTCCCAAAAAAACTTACATGAAGAGTGAGATTGTTAGTACCGTGGAGCATACCTGGGCAAAATAGAGAGCCATGAAAACCCATCTTCTTTTCTGTAGCCTCCCAGTCCCAGGCATGTAGTCTCTCTAGCTGTCCTTTATGACACTCAGCTCTCTCCTTCTTGTCTCTATGGGACACAAATTATACTATATGCTGATAGAAAAGCAAGGAATCACATGCTGTGTCTGCTCTCATGAAGGATTTCATAATTTGCTTTATGTTCTAATCTTAAATACACAGAAGCATATGTGGTCATACACATGCAAATAGCCCTACCTAGCACTAAGATCAAGAAAATCAGTATCAAGAAAATTGTCTAGATAGGAATTCACTTTGGGTTTCTAGGGCTGCTAAGATTTAGACAGATAAAGTGGAATTTAATTAGGGTGTATTTTTCCTTTTAAAAGGATTATGTCCTCAAAGAAAAAGGTTTGAACTTAGTAGACTATCAAGAATTTACCACTAAGAGATAATTTGAGAGATTGCTCAGCCTTTCCTGTCTCCCAGTAGTCTCCCTAGGTGTGTATTTTCTTGGATATAGAGTTAGCACTATTTGGATTTTGAGATCCAGAGCCTCTTATGGTGTGTACTCCTGTCTATGTTTCTGCTATGCATTGCGTGGCATCTTCCCTGTAGTTCAAAAATGTTTATAATCAGAATAAATCTACAGTGGTCTACTATGAAACAATTTCTTAAATGTTAAGGTGCAAATGGGCCTCCTGGGGAGCCTATAAAAATGCAGATTCTTATACAGCAAGTATGGGGTGGGGCCTACAGGTCTGCATGTGTAACAAGCTACCAGATGAAGTAGATGCTGCTAGGCCAGGAACCACACATAGTTCAAAACACCACCTCTTCATAGTGTCATCCTATATTTTTATTCCATTTTTCAGTTACATAGTTCCCTGCTCTCCAGTTAGCATCTGTATTAGTTCGTTCTCACATTGCTATAAAGAGCTACCTAAAACTGGGCAAATTTATAAAGAAAAGTGGAAAGTGAAGGGGAAGCAAGCACGTCTCTACCATGGTAAAACAGGAGAAAGCCAAGGGGAAAAAACTACAAACTTATCAAACAACCAGATCTTGTGAGAATTCCATCACAAGAACAGCAAGGGGGAAGTCTGCCCCATGACTCAATCACCTCCCACCAGGCCCTTCTTCTGACATGTGGGGATTACAATTCAAGATGAGATTTGGTTAGGGACACAGAGCCAAACCATATCACTGACCCTGCCCCTTCCAAATCTTATTTCTTTTTAACATTTCAAAACCAATCATGCCTTCCCAACAGTCCTCCAAAGTCTTAACTCATTCCAGCATTAACTTAAAAGTCCAAGTCCAAAGTCTCATCTGAGACAAGGCAAGTCCCTTCTGCCTATGAGCCTGTAATATCAGAAGCAAGCTAGTTACTTCTAGGATACAATGGGGGTACAAGCATTGAGTAAATGTTCCCATTTCACAAGGGAGAAATTGGCCAACACCAAAGGGCTACAGGCGCCATGCAAGTCTGAAACTGAACAGGGAAGTCATTAAATGTTAAAACTCCAAAATAATCTCCTTTGACTCCATGTCTCACATCCAGGGCATGCCGACGCAAGGGGTGGGCTCCCACGGCCTCTGGCAGCATCTAAGTTATTTTATGAAAGAGCCCATTGATTATATTTGTCTCCTTTTCTCCAAAAAAAAAAAAATAATAATAATAATTTGGTGTTGAGCACATATAAAAATACCTCACTAGTATGAGATACTACCTATCTAAAAAGCAAAATAATATTTTCAAATTTAATAATAATAATTTCCAAAGAGTAACTAAGAGAACAAGTTGCACGGATCAACCAGTTACCAGACCTGAGTGCTTCTTTAAATTTCAATAGATTTTTAAGTTATAGTTCTATTTCATGTATTTCCAAATAATAATCTCTCTATTTTTATCAAGACAAGAAAAATTAGTAATGCATCACACACATACAAAAACACACCCACACACCCAAAATGATTGGCTTAAAGCAATTTCACTATCTTTATGCTTTTTTACAGAAAAAACCCTAGAATTCTTACTCAGGTCTATATACTTAGTTTTTACTTAATTCTAATGAGACTGGTTTCTGCTTTCCAAGGTCACATTAATTTATAATGAAATCCCAAGTAGAGGAAATGCTTTTATCCGTTACAGAAATGGCATTAGAAACTAAAATCTTTTGATATAACAGAAAGAAAGAGATGGAAAAATAAGGTAAGAAAAGCACGCCCATGATTTAAAGCTTTAAACAGTATTATTTTCTATAGAGGTAAATGGCCCTTCATAGTTCCACAGGCCCTAAGGTTTTATTTTTAATATAGCTCACTTAAATAATTGGTATTATTAATTATGAACCTAGATTTCAAAAAAGATTGAAATATATTTAATATTTTTCAGAGAAAATAGATTTGTGTTGAAAAAAATCTTAGTGTTTAACTCGTTTAAATTGCCAGTAAGACTATCAGTGAGTTTTATATTATAGTATAATTTTAATTTTGAATGCTTGATTTTTGTTTTTAATGCTTATAAGATATACATTTCATTATCCAGAATTTTTCATTATGAAAGACAGTGCAGGCTTTGTTAAAATAGTATTTGCTAAAGGATTTAAAGCTATTTCTAATTTATTTTTACTTTGAGCTGGCCCTGCTTAAGAGCAAATATGTTTGATCTGTTAGAAAGGATTTGTTAATAATTTAATCAAAGTACCACATACTTTATAGAACTTAATTTGATACCATGTGTATACCAAAATGGTATATATACGATGTATCATATAGTCAAGGAATGTTTCAATAAACATGAAATTAAGCATTAACAAAATAGAAAATATAGGTGAAGTGGCTTAAACATCCTATTATTTCATATTCATCCCTATAATAATATCAAATTAAAGCACAATTACTCTAATTTTGCATTAGGTAAACACATTTTCTCATAGACCTTACTTTAGTTCTATGACCTGTTCTTAGTTTAAAACTTAATTTACTCAAAATACATAATTTCTATATGCCATTTAAGGATCTATTTCATAAAGCAGGCTACATCTATATTTCAAAGAAAATTAAGTACTGTAATACTTAAAGTGCAAGGGTAACTAAACAGATACTTAAACATAATTTGGGGTTATAACAGAGCTTGAAAACAATTTTATGACTTTTGTACAACAGTAATTTTTACAGAAAATCTTGACAGCACAAGGTGAAGAGTCCAACTTTCTTTTAATACATTTTCCATATTATCATCAACCCATTTCTCTTCAATTTGTACTTTGGTTCTTCTCAGTGTGCTGTGCATTCCAAGTCCCAGCCCTGCTCTCTGCGGGTGTGCAACACACATCTGATGATGACGATACTTACAGTGATTGCCTTGTGGGGGAAAAGTGTTAATTTCTTCTGACATCCCCAGATTTGAATCTAATGAAATGAAAATGTAAACTACAGTGGGTTAAGCTCTCTGGTGCTTTTCCTTCTTAGAACGAGGGTAGTTTCCTTTTGCATGATTGAAATCACGCCTATATCATCCTCTTAACGTCCATAGTACAGTGCTTAATGGCTTCGTCAGGATATATCACTTTCTTTAGCACAGAGCTGCCAGTGGAACACAAATCATTTAGAGAGAGAAATTGTTCAGGAAGAATAGGGTGTAGCAGCTGAAGAACCAGAGTTAAAAGTAAGGAACATGAAGAAAAAGCCTAAAATGTTTGGAAAATAAAACAGCAAGAAAAATTCACTGAAAGCTTATTAAATGTTTTAGGTTAAAGATGGGAAATATAAAAAATTTTTAGTATTGTATTGATATCAATTTATAAGTACCACTTATTACTAACAAGAAAATCTCTGCATTTTACTTGCTTATCTCAATTATTGTCTGTTAGCACTGCTGAAATATAAGCTCTGTGTGGCTAGAGATTTTGTTTGTTCACTTTATACCTCTAGGTATAAGAACAGTGCCTAAATCAGAGCAAGCATTATTTGTTGAAAAAAGAATAAAGAGAATTCTGAAATCTATATAAAAATTATGAAATATTGCAGTATTAACCCATGAAATAAAAATTCATATCCAAAGAGAATATTTTAAACATTCTCTCTCTCCCAGAGCTGCAGATAACTTGTAATAGATAATTTTCCATTTTTTTCTGAATACTTTCAATGTTCCTCTGTCCTTGATAATACACAAATTATTCTCCCTGTTTGTCATGTCCTCATAGCATCTGCCCAAATTTGAGATAAAATCAAGGTCATGAATAAAAGCCATGTTAGCATTTTTGAAATAACAAAAATAAAATTTTCCAGGACATGTTCTAATGCATTTATGGGTGTCGGCAGGCCACTCATCTTCTCATAAACAAACTAGATTAATATAGATTCTAATTGAAGGTTTTGGACAGCCACTTGGCACAAGAGGGGATATAAATTTGAAGATGTAATATCACAGAGAAAAACTTTGCATAAAAAAATAGTAGAGATGCAAATTTAACTGATGACCAAATCAGTTCTACTCAAAACACCTACCTTGCTCACCCAATTTCTTGGTTCTGAAATCATTGAGCATCTGCTATGGATAGTGGTCTCTTAGAACAGAGCGTTGCAACACTATTCATCCTGTTTTGAGAGTGGTGCTTTTTGAGGCTCCTTTTGGAAAGCCAGCAGATGGGGAGAAGCTGGGCTGCAGAAAGGGGGATTAAGCATTTGGAGCTCTGTAGCAGCTTGGGATTTTTCTGTTTTACTTAATATAAGATTCCATAGTTAGGCTTTGCTTGAATACAGTGTTTGATTTGAAAAACAAAGGTATATAAAAATCCACAAGGAAAACGATTTTCTGTCACATTTTGAGGGATTTCTTCAAAGGAAAATTGCTTAAAATATATTGGTTATTTTGGAAATATTTTGTAAAATGCAGTTCTGAGAAATATGCCAGATTGGGGACGATAAATTATTTATTGATAATACAAACTGCTAACTTATTTTTAGTTTTTAAATACATATTAAAAAATAAGTGGAAATTGGTACCTGGAACATAAAATTCTGTAGACCATAACAAGCAATTAACTTTCTTAATATTATCTCATTTTATTTAAAGTCAAGAAAAATTTATTTTGTATCTCTGCATGTCAGGCTGAGAGGATGACACAAAACTCATTTATGAACATCATTTATTGAGCCCTTCTTATTTTTCCAAGGTATAGTTTACAGAGGTGACTTAAAGTGAATAAAATCCAAGGCTTTATCTTTAAGGATCTGCCCAAGTAGTGAGAAAATATAGGAATATATCATTTATATAAACCCATAAACAAATATGTACAATAGGCAAAGGGCAATAATCTAAATTTTTCAAAACTACTATTGGGGAACAAAGGAGAACAAAACTAACTTTGCATGTAAGATGCCATCAAGGCTTCCCACAACAGAAAATCATATTTATTTCAGCTAATCTTGGAAGGATGAGAGGGGCTTATCACTTTCAGAGAAAAGGAAATGATTCGTTTAGTAAAACAGAAGAGCAAACATGGCATCTGCGTGAAGAACATCCTCAAAGTGAAGATGGGTGATGAGCCACATTGGGGTCATTTATATTTCAATTTCATTCTGTAGATTATGGAGAGATATTGTTAACATAATAAAAATATGGCTTTTATAATAAATGGCTCAGTGGGAGTGTAGAATGGATGAGGGAGGGCCTAAACTGTGGAATTGGAAATAGTGATGTAGATGAGAGACAGGAACAAACAACCTCTCAGAGATGGGATTGAGGCAAACTGATAACGTTGTGAAGGGGACACAAAAAGGAGAGTGTTTCTGAATTGTTTTGCTGACAGAGAAATGGCGCTACTGACAACAGAGATGTAGACTAGTGAGAGAAGAGTGAGTTTGGTGAGTGATAATTTGATCATTATTATGTGTTAGAATATGATCATTTTGAGGTGGCTTCTGACATTCAGAAATATTAGCTAAAAGTAAGGAGAAATAAAGTCAGAAGAGATATAATGTCGAGAAAAATAAGATGAAACTTTGACCTTTACTAATAATGGAAATTATGGAAATAAATGAGATTTCCTGAAAGAAAATACAGATTGACAAAAGAAGTGGCTTAAGTCAAAATTCTATGAAGTATTAACATTAAAGAACTGGAGATTCTAGGAAAGGATTCATAGAAGAAAACAAAAATTAAAACTTCTTTTATTTGTATACCATTACATACAAGAGAAGCAATGATGAAAAACCTTTTGAAAACCTAAACAGATTTCTCTATTTGAGTCATGTGTCAGTTCTGAAACAACTAAAAATATAGCATTCATTTTTCAGTAGTTTTTTTTCACTTATCTGTCTTTAGATTTAGATCCATCTAGATATTTGTCTAGATATATTATCAGAACAAATATGAGATTTTATTAGAAACACATTGGAAAGAAACAGAGTAATAGGGCTTGTAAATCTTCCTAAGACAATCATTTCTTCGAACAAAATGGTAACAGCAATATTACCTAATGGTGTTTAATACATAATTTATGATGCTTTTGCTTTTACTATAAATGATTAATAGCTGACAATGAAAATCACCTTATATCTTCTAAAGGTATGGCTTACACACAGTCCTACTTTATATTTCAACTCTTCTCATAAAGTTCTGATGAGTTTGACTTGCTAACACTCTTATCATAGTTCTTATCATAGTATTAGAGGTTGAAATTTTTCTTTGCTTGTCAAGATTTGTTGAAATTGCATAAATGAAACTATGTGCAAAAGAATTTGTTATCAACTTTTTTCTTGGAAATTTCCATTTATATCCAAATTATTTTAATAGCTTGCTTTCTTGCTTGCTAGTAAAGTAAGAGAGAATAATTTTTTTCCAGAGTTACTTTGGGACTCTCTTATCCTGTTTTGCTATTAAAAAAAATGGAAGTTTCTTATAACCCAAGTGCTTATTATGACGTCAGTTTCTGCATCTTTACAAGGATTATTGAGGAAAATAAAGATGCTATACAACTTGAATTTATGAGTGATCGTTAGGATGTCAACAGGTGCTTTACAAATGCAGAGTAGACTAGGAATAGAATTGAAGGTTGGTAAAACACAATTGGCATCATTCTACAATTCTTCACGATGTATGAAGTTACAGTCATTCCAATTTCAAATGGCCCTGATTTCTGACACAAAAGATGATGTCAAGAGACAAGTAAGTAGCAGGACAGATGAAATCTTAACAACTAAAGAGGCTACTGTGATGCAAATCATTTTTCTAATGGACGGTAAATATTTCTGAAGTTAACAATAGAAACAAAAATACACTGTCAATAAAAGGCAGATAAAATAAACACAGAAATCATATACAGCCTAAGAGAATTGTTTTTGAGTAAAATGCTTTTTAAGGTTTTCACAAAGTTGTCAGCATCTCTTTTAAAATCAAGTCAATGCATTTGGAGCAATTGTTCATGAGATACAACTGGTTGGTAAATGATTCCGTAACTCCATCCAGCTGTTAATTTTACATAGCTATTCCCAAACTGTGCAAGTTTTACAACAAATAATACTTCCAAAACACTGTAACATGATAGGTGTTTAAATAAAGCCCTATGGTTCTCTGCATATTAATATAGTTGCCCCTTAACTTTTATGTTTCACTTATGATGCATTTTTTTCAGTTCATCAATTGGCATTATCACATAAAGTTTGCTGCCTATTGCTAGTGAATAATAGAGTGTTTATTAATAAAAAAGAGCTGTAATTAAAATTTTGGCAGGCCACTGCCTTGATTGAGAGTTCTTCTTCAGTTTGTTTTTTTTTTTAAACCCTGCTTTTAAATAGAGCATTGAAATTTGATTAGGGACATCCACCAGATAATCTTACAATAGACTAATTTTGGATTCTAGAAAATTCAGAAGTTAGGGTAAAATGGTGAATAAGACAGGCATGTCTCTGCCTTTGTGGAGCCTAATTTCTGTTAGAGGAGACATGCCAAAATTAAATAACTAAAAATAAGGTGGATTAAAAATTATAGATATGAGAAACAGATAAGCTGTTGCCAAGAGTTAGGGATGGTGTGGTAAGTGGCAAGGAAGGGAGGTATCATGAAGGAGATGCTTGTGGTGATGGACTAGTTCTCTATCTTGATAAAAATGGTGGTTGCATGAATCTCTACATGTAATAAAATGGCATAGAACTCTACAAAATATAGCAAAATATTAACAATGCAAAGTGCCTTTAAGTTATAATAAATGCTATAAAGGGAACAAGGACTGAGAGAATAATAGAGGAACCCTGTTGAAGTAGAATATTCAATGAAAACTTCTTTGAATAAATGACCTCAAGGTAAAGATGGAGCTAGTGATGCAACAGTCTAGTCCATTCTAGATCCTGGGACAAGCATGTCCAAAGTACTTCAGGGAGGAAAGAAGTATCAGTTTCCAGCAATGATAAAAATGCTGACATGGGAGGATGGAGCCAAGATGCCAGACTGGAAGCAATTTATCTTCTCAGGTCTCATGGGGAGGAAAGGAGAGGGCTAGTGAACATTGACCCTGTAGACCAATCATCTGAGAAACCACAATGAGATCCATCAAGGCAGCAGGAGAACACAGGTAGTATAGAGAAGGCAAGTTGAGCACAGCCTGTCTGGTCTCAGTGCGGAGCCAGTAGAACCCTTCCAAAATGGGAAAGGATGAGTGAGTGAAAGCCCCCAGGGGTTTTCACATTCTCCACAGGGAACTGTGCAAGACTCCGAATGGGAGAATCCCACTGCCCACCCCTGCTTCCGCATTCTCCCACCATTTTTCTAGACTGAGTCAGAGAGCCACCTGGATGTTTTACGGAGGTAATTCCCAAGTCTAAGGGGACCGGTACAAGCACGGGGCTCCAGATCCCAGACCAGGACTTAGCGCCATAGCCCCAACACAGGCCACAGTTGCAGTGCCTGGGAACATTAACACTGCTCCATGCCCACAAGCACAGGGCTCCAGACCAGACCAGCACTTCGTGCCATAGTCCCAACACAGGCCACAGTTGCAGTGCCTGGGAGCAGTAAGATTCCTCCATGCCCCTTTCCTGGATGGAGCTTGGCACCAGCTTCCATCCCAGCAGTCCTGCTTTGGCCCAAACTCAGCCAGCTACTCCACCCCCCCCCCATCACCAGTAGCCAGTCAGGCAATGCCTGCCAGAGCTTCCCACCCAGCGGCTCCACTTTTGTGTGAACTTACCTGGAGGACATAGCTTTCTGTTGTCCTGGGAAACAGGACAGCAGGACACATGAGCCCACCCACCACTGTTACCAAAAGCCAGGTGGGCAACACATGCTGGAGCTTCTGGCCCAGTAGTCCTAATTCTGCCTGAATTTGCTGAGGGGCACAGCCTATTGTTGCCTTTTAAACACCCAGATGGCAGGGCCGCAAGTCCATCCATCCCTACCTCCCTTAGCCAGACAGGCCACACCCACTAGAGCTTCCATCCCAGAGGTCTCATTTCTGCCTGAACTTTGCAAGCGGGTGCAACCCTGTTTTCCCCAGGATACACACAAACAGCAGAATAGGGCTGACCTGGTAAGGATACAGCTTGTCTGACAACTGCTGCCTCTGCCTGAGGGATCCATGTGGACTGCAACACCCAACAAAAGAAAGGTAGGCATGGAGAGGGTAACTGGAGGGGACTCCTTTGAGACCCAGGAGTGGATGAGAATAGAAGCCAGTCAACTGAATTCACCATATACCGTAATGAAACCACCAAGGGCATCCACACACACATACACACAAAAAGGCAAAAAAATCCATCCAAAGGACAGCAGCTTCAAAGATTGAAGGAACATCAGCTCACACAAATGAGAAAGAAGCACTGCAAGAATTCTCAGAACTCAAAAAATCAGAGCACCTTCTTTTCTCTAAATTACTGTACTAATTTCCAAGCAAGAGTTATTGACTGGGTTGAAATGGATGAAATTATAGAAATGGAATTCAGAATATGGATAGGAACAAAGATCCTTGAGATGCAGAAAAACATCAAAACCCAATCCAATGAAGCTAAGGGTCATGATATAACAAGACAGGAGGTGATAGGCAAAATAGCCATTATAAAAAGGAACCAAACTGATCAATAGAGCTGAAAAACATATTTCAAGAACTGCATAATGCAATCCCAAGTATTAACTGAAGAATACACCAAGTTGAGGAAAGAATCTCAGAGCTTGAAGACGGGCTCTTTGAAATAACTCAGTCAGACAAAAATAAAGAAAAAAGAATAAAACAGAATGAAGACAAGCTCTGAGAAATATGGGATTATGTGAAGAGATCAAATCTATGACTCATTGGTGTCCCTGAAAGAGGTGGCGAGAAAGCAAGCAATTTGGCAAACATCTTTCAGTATATAGTACCTGAAAATGTCCCCAACCTCACTGGAGAGGCCAACATTCAAATCCAGGAAATTCAGAGAACCCCTGTGAGATATTACACAAGAAGACTATCCCAAGACACATAATCATCAGATTCTGTAATGTGAAAATGAAAGAAAAAATATTAAAGGCAGCTAGAGAGAAGCAGCAGGTCAAGTACAAAGGTAGCTCCATCAGGCTAACAGTGGATCTAACAGCAGAAACCCTACAAGCCAGATTGGGAACTTATATTTAGTATTATTACAAAAAATTTTTTCACCCAAGAATCTTGTATCTAGCCAAATTTCATAAGTGAACAAGAAATAAAAGCCTTTTCTCACACCTGTAATCCCAGCACTTTGGGAGGCCAAGGTGGGTGGATCACGAGGTCAGGAGATCGAGACCATCCTGGCTAACATGGTGAAACCCCATCTCTACTGAAAATACAAAAAGAAATCAGCTGGGCGTGGTGGCAGATGCCTATAGTCCCAGCTGCTCGGGAGGCCGAGGCAGAAGAATGGTGTGAACCCGGGAGGCAAAGGTTGCAGTGAGCCAAGATTGTGCCACTGCACTCCAACCTGGGTGACAGAGCAAGACTCCATCTCAAAAAAAAAAAAAAAAAAAGAAATAAGAGCCTTTTCAAATAAGCAAATGCTGAGGGAATTTGTTACCAACAGACCTGCCTTAGAAGAGGTCCTGAAAGGAGCACTAAATATAGAAAGGAAAGACCATTATGAGCCACCACAAAAAAACACGCTTAAGCACACAGGCCAGTGACACTATAAACCAATCGTATAAACAAGTCTGCATAATTACCCCCTAACAACACAATGACAATATCAAATCCACACATATCAATACTAGTATTGAATGTAAATGGGCTAAATGCTCCACTTCAAAGGCACAGAGTAACAAGCTGAATAAAAAAGAGATCTAATGGTATGATGTTTTCAAGAGACCCATCTCACATGCAATGACATGCATAGGCTCAAAATAAAGGGATAAAGAAATATCTACCAAGCAAATAGAAAACACAAAAAAGCAGGATTTGTAATTCTAATTTCAGATAAAACAGACTTTAAACCAATAAAGATAAAAAAAGATAAGAAGGGCATTACATAATGGTAAAGTGTTCAACAAGAAGTCCTACCTATTCTAAATATATATGCAGCCAATACAGGAGCATCCAGATTTATAAAGCAAGTTCTTAGAAACCTGTGAAGAGACTCAGATTCCCACACAATAATTGTCAGAGACTTCAACACTCTACTGACAGTATTAGATGGATCATTGAGGCAGAAAATTAACAAAGCTATTCAGGACCTGATCTCAACACTTGATCAAATGGACTTAATAGACATCAACAGAACTACTCACCACAAAACAACAGAATAAACATTCTTGTCATTGCCACATGGCACATATTCCAAAACCAACCACAAATCAGACACAAAAAAATACTAGCAAATTAAAAAAAAACAAACAAAACAAATCATGCCAACCACACTCTGGGACCACAGTGCAATAAAAATAGAAATGAATACTAAGAAAATCAATCAAAACCATACAATGAAAATTTCTGTTACATGAAAATTAAACAACTTGCTCCTAAATTACTTTTGGGTAAATAATGAAATCAAGGCATAAATCAAAAAATTCTTTGAAACTGATAAGAACAAAGATACAACATAGCAGAATCTCTGGGACACAGCTAATGCAGTGTTAGAGGAAAGTTTATAGCACTTAATACCCACATCAAAAAGTTAGAAAGCTATCAAATTAACAACATATCAACACAACTAGAAGAACCAGAGAAGCAAGAGTAAACAACCCTAAAGCTAGCAGGAGACAAGAAATAACCAAAATTAGAGCTGAACTAAAGGAAACTGAGACACACACATACCAAAAATGCAAAAGATCAATGATTTCAGGAGTTGATTATTTGATAACATAAATACAATAGATAGACCTCTAGCTAGACTAATGAAGCAAAAAAGAGAGAAGATCCAAATAAACACAGTTAGACATGACAAGGGTATGTTACCACTGACCCCACAGAAATACAAACAAAAACAAAAACACAAGAGACCACTATGAACATTTCTATGCACACCAACTAGACAATCTAGAAAAAAAGATGGATAAATTTTTGGACACATACAACTTCCTAAGACTAAACTAGAAACAAATTGAATTCCTGAATAGACCAATAATGAGTTCTAAAATTGAATCAGTAATAAAAAGCCTACCTACCAAAAAAAAAAAGTGCAGGACCAGAGAGATTCACAGCTGAATTTTACCAGATGTATAACGAAGAGCTAGTATCACTCCTACTGAAACAATTCCATAACATTGAGGAGGTACTCCTTTCCAACTCATGCGATGAGGCCAGCACCATTCTGGTATCAAAACCTGCAGGCACACAACAAAGAAAGAAAACTTCAGGCCAATATCCTTGATGAACATAGATTCAAAAATTCTTAACAAAACTGAATCCAGCAGCATAACAAAAAGTTAATCTGCCATGATCAAGTAGGCTTTATCCATAGGATGCAAGGTTGGTTCAAAATACACAAATCAATAAAAGGGATTCGCCACGTAAACAAAAGTAAAAACAAAAACTACATGATTATCTCAATAGATGCAAAAAAGTCTTTTGATAAAATCCAGCGTCCCTTTATATTAAAAACCCCTAATAAAGTAGACTTTGAAGGAATGTACTTGAAAATAATAAGTGCCATCTGTGACAAACCCACAGCCAACATCATCCTGAATGGGGAAAATCCGAAAGCATTCCTTTTGAAAACCAGTTTAAGAAAAGAATGCCCTCTCTCACCACTCTTATTCAACATAGTATTGAGAGTCCTGGCCAGAGCAATCAGGCAAGAGAAAGAAATAAAAGGCACTGAATAGAGGAAGTGAAACTATCCCTGTTTGCAGAAAACATGATTCTATATTTTTAAAAACCCCATAGTCTTGGCCCAAAAGCCCCTTGAGTTGATAAACAACTTCAGCTAAGTTTCAGGTTACAAAATCAATGTACAAAAATCAGTAGCATTCCTATACACCAGCAACTTCCAAGGCAAGAGCCAAATCAGAAACACAATCCCATTCACAATTGCCCCTAAAACAGTAAAATATCTAGAAATACAGCTAACCAAGGAGATGAAAGATCTCTATGAGAACTACAAAACACTGTTCAAAGAAATGAGAGAGAACACAAACAATTGGGAAGCCATTCCATGCTCCTAGATAGGAGGAAGAATCAATATCATTAAAATGGCCATACTGCTTAAAGCAATTTATAGATTCAATGCTATTCCTATCACACTACCAATGACATTCTTCACAGAACTAGAAAAGACGATTTTAAAATTCACATGAACCAAAAAAGAGCCCAAATAGCCAAGGCAATCCTAAGCCAAAGTAACAAAGCTGGAGGCATCACATTACCTGACTTCAAACTATACTACAGGGCTACACTAACCAAACAGCATGGTACTGATACAAAAATAGACACAAAAACCAGTGGAACAGAATAGAGATCCCAGAAATAAAGCTGCACACCTACAACCTTCTGATCTTTGGCAAAGCTGACAAAAAAACAATGGGGGAAAGGACCATCCATTCAATAAATGATGCTGGGATAATTGGCCAATCATATGCAGAAGATTGAAATTGGATCCCTAACTGACACTACATGTAAAAAAGTCAACTCAGGATGGATGAAAGACATAAATACAAAACCTAAATAAATAAAAACCCTGGAAGATAACCTAGGAAATACCATTCTGGACATAGGACTTGGCAAAGATTTTATGATCAAGATGCTAAAAGCAGTTGCAACAAAATCAAAAATTGACAAATGAGATCTAATTAAACTAAAGAGCTTCTGCACAGCAAAAGAAACTCAACAGAGTACATAGGCAACCTAAAGAATGAGAGAAAATTTTTCCAAACTATGGATTCAACAAAAGTCTAATATTCAGAATCTATAGGAAACTTAAACAAATTTACAAGCAAAAAATAAATAGCCCCATTAAAAACTGGGCAAAGGGTATGAACAGACACTTTTCAAAAGAAAACATTCATGTGGCCAACAAGCATGTGAAAAAGTGCTCAACATCACTGAAATGGTTTGGCTCTGTGTCTTCACCCAAATCTCATCTCAAATTGTGATTCCTATGTTTCCAGGGAGGGATGTGGTGGGAGGCGATTGGATCACGGAGGCAGTTTCCTCCATGCTGTTTTTGTAATAGAGAGTGAGTCTCATGGGATCTGATGGTTTTAAAAGTGGTAGTTTTTTCCTGTGTTCACTCAACCCCTCATGCAGCCTTATGAAGAAGGTGTCTGCTTCACCTTCCACCATGATTGTAAGATTTCTGGGGCCTCCCCAGCCATGTGAAACTGTGAATCAATTAAACCTGTTTCCTTTATAAATTACCTAGACTCAGGTATTTCTTTATAGCAGTGCAAAAATGGACTAGTACAGTTAATTGGTACCAAGGTAGTGGAGCACTGCTATAAAGACACCAAAAAATGTGCAAGTAACTTTGGGACTGGGTAACAGGCAGAGGTTGGAACAGTTTGGAGGGCTCAGAAGAAAACAAGAAGATGTAGGAAAGTTTGGAACTTCCTAGAGACTTGTTGAATGGTTTGGCTCAAATGCTGATAGTGATATGGACAATGAAGACCAGGCTGAGGTGTTCTCAGATGGGGATGAGGCACTCATTGGGAATTAGAGCAAAGGTTACTCTTGCTATGCTTTAGCTAAGAGATTGACAGCATTTTTCCTCTGCCCTAGGGATCAGTGAAACTTTAAACTTGAGAGAGATTATTTAAGGTATCTAGCAGAAGAAATTTCTAAGCAAAAAAGCATTTGAGAGGTGACAGAGCATAAAAATTTGGAAAATTTGCAGCATAACCATGAGATAGAAAAGAAAAATCAGTTTTCTGTGTAGAAATTTAAGCTGGCTGCAGAAATTTAAGCTGGCTGCAGAAATTTGCATAAGTAATGAGAAGCTGGATGATAATAACCAAGACAATGGGGAAAATGTCTCCAGGGCATGTCAGAGACTTTTATGTCAGCCCCTCCCATCACAGGCTCAGAGACCTAGGAGTGAAAAATGGTTTCCTGGGCTGGGCCCAGTGCCCCCAACCACTGTGTGCAGCCTTGGGACTTGGTACCCTGTGTCCCAGCTGCTCCAGCCCTGGGTAAAAGGGGCTAATGTGCAGTTCTGGTCATTGCTTCAGAGGGTGAAAGCCCCAGGGCTTGGCATCTTCCTTGTGGTGTTGGGCCTACAGGTGCACAGAAGTCAAGAACTGACGTTTGTGAACATCTGCCTAGATTTCAGAGGATGTATGGAAACGCCTTGATGCCCAGGCAGAAGTTTGCTTCAAGGGTGGAGCCCTCATGGAGAACCTCTGCTAGGGCAGTGCGGAGGGGAATGTGGGGCCACAGTCCTCACACAGAGTCTCCACTGGTGAACTGCCTAGTGGAGCTGTGTGAAGAGGACCACCATCTTCCAGACCCCAGAATAGTGGATCTGCTGACAGCTTGTACTGTGCATCTAGAAAAGCTGCAGACACTCAACACCAGCCCATGAAAGCAGCCAGGAGGGGGAACTGTACCCTGAAGAACCACATAGGTGGAGCTGCCCAAGGCTCTGGAAGCCTACCTCTTGCATCAGCCTGACCTGGATGTAAGACATGGAGTCTAAGAAGATTATTTAGCAGCTTTAAGATTTAATGACTGCCTTGCTGGATTTCAGACTTGCATGGTGCCTGTAGCCCTTTTGTTTTGACCAATTTCTCCCATTTTGAATGGAAGCATTTATTCAATGCCTGTACCTCCATGGTATCTTGGAAGGAACTAACTTGTTTTTGATTTTACAGGCTCATAGGTGGGTTGGTTATAGACTTTTGATTTAATGCTAGAGTGAGTTAAGACTTTAGGGGACTGTTGGGAAGGCATGATTGGTTTTGAAATGTAAAAAGGACATAAGATTTGGGAGGGGTCAAAGGTGAAATGATATGGTTTGGCTCTGTGCCTCTACCCAAATCTTATCTAGAATTGTAATCCCCATGTGTGGAGGGAGGGATCAAGTGGGAGGTGATTGGATCATGGGGGCAGTTTCCCCTGTGCTGTTCTTGTGAGAATGAGTCTCATGAGATCTGATGGTTTTAAAAGTGGTAGTTTTTTCCTGTGCTCACTGAGTCCCTGCTGCTGCCTTGTGAAGAAAGTGCCTGCTTTGCCTTCTACCATGATTGTAAGTTTCCTGAGGCCTCCCCAGCCATGTGGGACTGTGAGTCATTAAACCGGTTTCCTTTATAAATTACCCAATCTCATGTATTTCTTTCTTTTTTTTTTTTTTGAAATGGAGTCTCCTTCTGTCACCCAGGCTGGAGTTCAGTGGCGCAATCTTGGCTCACTGCATACTCCGACTCCTGGGTTCACACTATTCTCCTGCCTCAGCCTCCTGAGTAGCTGGGACTACAGGTGCCTGCCACCATGATCGGCTAATTTTTTAATATTTTTAGTAGAGAAGGGTTTTCACCGTGTTAGCCAGGATGATCTCGATCTCCTGACCTCGTGATCCACCCACCTTGGCCTCCCAAAATGCTGGGATTATAGGCATGAGCCATGGCACTCGGCCTCTCAGGTATTTCCTTATAGCAGTGCAAAAGCAGACTAATACAATCATTAACCATTAGAGAAATGCAAAGCAAAACCACAATGAGATACCATCTCACATCAGTCAGAATGGCTATTACTAAAAATTCAAATAATAGCAGATGTTGGCGAGGTTGTGAGAAAAAAGGAACTCTTGTACATTGCTGATGGGAGTGTAAATTTGTTCAGCTATTGTGGAAAGCACAGTGGTGATTCCTCAACTAACTTAAAACAGATTTATTATTTGACCCAGCAATCCCATTATTGGGTATATACCCAAAGGAATATAAATCATTCTATCATAAAGGTACATACACAAGTATGTTTATTGCAGCATTATTTACAATAGTGAAGACATGGCATCAATCTAAATGCCCATCAGTGGTAGACTGGATAAGGAAAATGTGGTATATATATATCATGGAATACTATGCATCTATTAAAAAGAACAAGATCATATCCTTTGCAGCAACATGGATAGAGCTGGAGGCCATTATCCTAAACACACTAACACAGGAATTGAAAACCAAATGCTGTATGTTCTCATCTGTAAGTAAGAGCTAAATAATGAGAACCCATAGGCACAAAAGAGGCAAAATAGATACTAAGGCCTACTAGATGATGAAGAGTGGAAGGAGGGAGAGGATCAGAAAAATACTTATTGGGTGCTCTGCTTATTACCTGAGTGATGAAATTATCTGTACAGCAACCCCCTGTGACACATGCAGTTTACCTGTATTACAAACCTGCACATGTTTTTCTGAACCTAAAATAAAGGTTAAAAAATGCTAACATGGTTAGAACTTAGTGAATGAGGGACAGAATTGAAAGATAGGCAGGTGCTTGATAATATAGAACAAGAACAAATAAACATTTTCTGTAAAGGGCCACATAGTAAATATTTTAAACTTTGTGAGACATATGGTCTCACAACTACCCAACTTTGCCTGTGTCGTATAAAAACAGATAATACATAAATAAATGACCACATCTTTGTTCCAATAAAACTTTATTTACGAATGAAGCAGCAAACTGTATTTGTTCAGAATGCCATAGTTTCATGACTTTTGATATAGAATCTTATAAAATAAGGCATTTGAATTTTATTTTGAGACCCAGGAGAAGTACTTAAGTAGTTTTAAGCAGGAGAATTAAGGTCACCTTTGATACTTTGTGTGAAAAATAGGAAGAAGGTGAGACACAAAATATGAAATAGTAATTTAGGTGATAAAGAAATGTGGCTTAGGGGAATTCACTTGGAAAATGTTTTAGAAAATTGCCAAGTATTTTTCTTAAGTGCTCACAAGTCTATTATTAATATTATATGTGCTCCAAAATATGTATATCATAATATCCAGTAACAACGTTGGTGGGATCTGAAAGAAGATTACCTGTGCTTAGGAGCCAGGGTAGGTCTTAGACCATCTGTGCCACCACACAGTTCATTGACCTCTCTGTACCAATCCATACTATCCAAAAATCAAGAAACATTTGTTGTTCTTTAGTAGTTGTAATTTCTTTTCTAATAAGCTTATCCTTCAAGCAGGGAATCTGTCAGATATTTCCAGGATTTGCATAATATTTGTCTATCTATATAACAAAATTTTGGCTTTTGGCTTTTCCCGACAATACTATTTAATTACTTCACTATCTGTGTGTACTGTGAACATTGATATTTTATTCTTTCATATTTTTTGTAAATTTTCTACATCAACAATTGTTTTCACACTCCTTGAACAAGCTTTGCAGGAATTCATTGAATCTGTTGATGGTTGTGACCTGAGTTTTGGGTAAGAGCATCTGTGCTTGATCCAATTGATGATGCTTGATCCATCATGGCCCAGTTTTCTACTGTCACTCCCTTATAGCAAGGACTAAAATTGAATTCTTCATACTGTCACATTGAGGGAAATGATGAGTGAGCAGTGATGTGATTGTTTGTTAAGAGGACACAAGGGGTTGTAGGAATAATTTCAACAGAGAATCTACAATTTAAAATATGACTTGGTAACTAAGCTTTTTTCAGGATTACATGAAAAGAAACATATAAATCATATAACATTTACATATATACATACATATATGTTACACCTAACTATATATCAATTACATACTAATTATTTTTAATCAATATATACATATATTTGCATATGTGTGTCACTAATATATAGTAATATATAATGATTATTTATATAGAACTAATATATATTATATGTGTTACATCTAACATACATTGTTGTATGGTAAATATGTTACTAAATATCTATATGTTTAACAATATACATTTAATAAGTATATATTATTAAAATACTTAAATTATTATATATTTGATATATTAAATATTAAATAAATAATTTACTATTTAAATTATTAAATATACTATATAACACATATTTAATATATTAACTATTAAATGTGTTTATTAATTTAATTACCATATTAAATATTTTATTAAATATATAATATACATGTAATTACATATTAAATATATATTTTATACATTTAATAACAAAATTATGTTATTAAATAGTAAACATATGCTCTTAAATTGTATATGTTCTATATAACAATATATTGTATGTATTACATATAATATAAAGTATATATTATTATATATATTATACATATATGAAGTATACAATATAAAGTATATATGCATATAATGTAAAGTATATATATAACTTTATATATAAATACTTTATATTATATGCATATATACTTTATATTGTATACTTTATATATGTATAATATATAATATATATTTTATATAACATATAATATATAATATGTATGTATAATATATATTATATATAACATATAATACATAATATGTATTATATATGACATATAATACATAATATATTATATATGACATATAATACATAATATATATTATATATGACATATAATATATAATATATATTATATATAACAAATAATATATAATATATATTATATATAACAAATAATATATAATATATAATATATAACATATAATATATAATATATATTATATATAACATATAATATATAATATATAACATATAATATATAACATATAATATATAACATATAATATATAATATATATTATATATAACATATAATATATAATATATAACATATAATATATATTATATATAACATATAATATATAATATATAACATATAATATATAATATATAACATATAACATAGAATATGTATTATATATAACATAGAATATATAATATATAACATATAACATATAATATATATTATATATAACATATAATATATAATATATAACATATAACATATTATATATTATATATAACATATAATATATAATATATAACATATATAATATATAACATATAATATATAACATATATAATATATAACATAATATAATATATATAATATATAACATATAATATATAATATATAATATGAAATATATAATATAACATATAATATAGAATATATGTAATATATAATATATAATATGTAATATATAATATATATTATATTATATATAATATATATTATATATAATATAATATATATTATATATTACATATTATATATTACATATTATATATATATGAGAGCCATGGGTATTGATAGAATGTCCACGATTTGAATGACAGTGATTGGATCTGAGAGTGATAGAAGCTAAATAAGTTACCCAACAGGTAGCAAGGGCAAAGTCATAACATATATATATAATATAATAATATAAAGTAATATATATATATAAAGTATATATATTAAAGTATAGATATAAAGCATATATATATAATATATATAAAGCATATATATAATGTATATAAATCATATATTATATAATAATATAAAGTAATATATAAAGCAAATATTAAATTTATTAATGACATACACTGTATGTTATATAATAACATATATAATATAATAATATAAAGTAATATATATAAAGTAAATATTAAATATATCATTAAATTATATACACTATATGTTATATAATAACATATATAATATATTTATATATAAAATATGTCTTACACTTAACATATATGTTAGTATATACACTATATATTTGTGTTATATATAGTTGGATGTAACACATATATCTTTATATATGTTATGTGTAACACATATATTATATATAAATTGCTTATATATAATGTATAATGTATATACATAATGTGTAGCGTATATATAATAATATATTTTAGGTATAACACATATACTGATATATATGTTGGGTATAACACATACATATTAATATATAAACATATGTTAACATATTCATTGATATATATTAATTATATTTAAACAATTATTATACAATTAATACATAAGTTAGATGTGTCACATATACAATATATTTATATATGCTATGTGTTACACATATAGTTACATATATCAATATATAGTTTATGTTATGTATAGATATATGTAAATATGTATGTTATGAGTAACATATATAATATATTAATATATATTATGTGTTACACATATATAATATATTAATATATATTATGTGTTACACATATATAATATATTAATATATATAAATAATGCATTATATGGGAAAGCCTTTAGTGTATTTATTGATAGAATCCCAAATGCATGATCAACCATTCTTTCATTATGTTAGCTACAATAGATCGAGTTTAGATCTGTTCTCATTTCTTTTTGGTTTGTCATTGTTACTACAGATGTTTGGAAGGTAAATCTTATAACTCCTTCAGGTACAATCTGGATATAATTTAGATCCTTCCAATCAATGCACTCTCATGAGATTTTATTTTGTAACTGAATAAAGTGAGAACATCTATTTGCTTGGCTCATATGTTGACTCTGGAAACAACAGTGTCATTAGTGACTTTATGATCTGCAGCTCACAGCTTAGATATTGTGCTCTAAAGCCAAGAGTTACTTCTGAAAACGTTTAATTCCCCAGCTTCTGCACTGTGGTGAAAGTATCTGCTTTCCTTGAGAATCAGTTCAGCAGTGGCATTGTGAGGGTCATAGCTGCAGGCCTAATTTATAGCTTGCTCTTCTGTCCCTTACAATGATTTGGTAAATACCTAACTGGCTATATCTTAAAATTATTTTGATTAAATAGCTATTGTAGGCTATATGAAAACTGCAACTAAACTGTGCTTTCTACAATATTTGGGACACAAGTGGTTGTAGATACAAGATTTTCAAGGATCAGAATCTCAAATTGATTAATTGATGTGGCTGGATTTGAAGGCATTAGAGGGTGAGATACTAATAGTTTACCTGGAGGCAAACAATAGTTAAATTTACATGTATAGTTACCTATTAAAATTATAGTTTTAGAGGAACAAGTGACAGATGCAAAAACAATATGATGGGGAGAAGGACTGTAAGAACTGTGCGGTTGGTAGCCCATGTCTAACTGCACCATCAAGAGTAAAAAACAAAAATGCCATATTCATAACTTTAAGTTTAAATTATTGGTGTCATAGAATGTTAGAAAACCTAGGTTTTCTGAGACTTTTCTAAAAGAACTTCTTGTATTTTGTATTCCCAGCATTGAAGTAGCAAAAAATCAGACACAAAATTTGTTTCTACGGGTTACTGAATTAATGTAGATCAAATTCATTCACTACATGAAAAGTAAAGATAGTACTTGGAAGAGGGGCATCCCAAGAATTAGAGTGACAGCTGTTGGGAGAATTGCAACTAAACATATGCTGAAGCTAAATCTTGCCTGGTGTTTCTGTGTCAGCAAAGTTATTCTATTCTCCTCTGTCTAATGAAGCTGGTGCACTGTACACAAATACCTGGTTCTGATTTCACTTGAATACCTTATAGCAAGATACTAATTCTTTGTATGCTCTACCCATACCACCCCATTACCCATAGATCTACAATTCCAGCCAGCTATCTGCATATCATAGGGCCCAATACTAAGTCCAACTTCATAACAGAAGGCTTATTCATCAAAAGATTACAAAACTGTGTATATTTATATCAGAACAAAACAAGTGAATATGTAAAAGAAATTGCCAGCAAAGGACAAATGTACTTTCAGATTGGGCTTGGTTTACTGCTGTGAATTCAGTATGCTAGCTAGCTCATGTGGAAATTGATACTTGAAGGTGACTATAATTAAAGTTGAGATGCCAAAAATTTCATGGTATATTGTGGATGGAATTATGTGAATAACATTGAGTAAATTTTGTGTGTGTGTTCATCTTACAACACCCTAACTATGTGCCCTTATGGGGCACACCTAGAGGACATTCCTTTTACGAAAATCCTAAGTGAGTAAAACACTAACATTCTTGAAAAGTGCTTGACCTTTGTAGAGTAAACATGAAAGTGGGAACCGTGGGTATTGATAGAATGTCCATGATTTCAATGACAGTGATTGGATCTGAGAGTGATAGAAGCTAAATAAGTTACCCAACAGGTAGCAAGGGCAAAGTCGTAACAGAATTGCCTGACTCATATGCATCATTTTAATGGCTGTGATTATGAAGCCCCTAATGAAGAATTAAAGAGTCAACTACTTAAGGCAAAACTAGAGTCATAACAGAAGAACTCTAAATAATGCGACTGGTAACCACACACATGATTTAATTCACAATAGCAAACCACATTGAATTTCCAATTTTTAGATCTCACTGGTTTTATAAAGTAAGAACCTACATGTTAAATAGAGATCAGTTTTCTCTGAGAATGACTCTAATAACTTTGGGGCCACTTACTACTATGACTGTGCACTAAGGACAGAAAAGCACCCTTACCATTCAAAGATTATTAGGCACTGCCTTTGAACTGATGCTAATCCTTGAGATCCATAGTGTTACTACTGTCCAGCAGTCACAATGGAGATCTGTAGGAATAAATAAACGTAATATAATAAATAGCCCTGGGCTTAAGTTTGTCTCATATAATCCTTTGAGTCATCAAACCCACTCATCCTTACTCTAGTTCTTGTGTTATATGATGAAAATATTTTCAGCAACTGGCAGAATCCTGACATTGGTTTCAGAAGTAAAGACTATAATGATTGGAATAGTCAACTTGAAGACCTAGAGTCGTTGTTAAAGTATCATGTTCCCAGGAAAATTAAAGTATCATGTTTCTAGGGGAATCCTCAAGTCAGTGCCACCAACTGATTCTTGAAAGACAAAGTGGCGTAATCTCCATCATATCTTCCTTTAATTGGACTGCTTGTCCCACATAGGAGACAAATGAATCTTAGAGATTAGGGTGGATTATACATTCACCAAGTTGTAACCAGAAGTATACTGAAGTTTTAGATATAATTTCATTGTTAGAGCAAATCAATACAGCTTCTGGCACTGAGTATCTAGTTACTGATGAGAAAAATATATTTTCTTTTTCCTAATCCAATATACATAGAAGAGCAAGAAAGAATTTGCTTCCTCCTGGTAGAGATAGCAGTACACTTTCATTATCTTGCCTCAAAGTTTTACATACTGTATATCTGGACCATGATTTAATTCAAGGAGACTTTGACAATCTTAACATCAAGGGCATCATGCTAATCCTCTATATGGTATCATGTTGATAAGACCTGGGAAGCAGAAAATTGCATATGACTTTGATGTCTTAGTGAGACACTTCTGTGTTACAGAGTGGGAAAGATAACCCATGAAAATTAAGAAGCATGATATTTTTGTGAAATTTTTGGCAGCCAGTGGTCTTGGTGATATTGGAATATCTGCTACAAAGAAAAAAAAGCAGCTGAAACTCGCACATCCTACCACTACAAAAGAAGTACAGTGTTTGGTGGATTTGCAGGAGATATTTTGACAGCTTTAAAGCTGTCATCTTGAAATAGATCACTGACTAGAAGAAGGTTATCTGGCTAACTTAGGCTGCAGTTAAAGTAGCTCTGCCATTTAGCCATAATGACCTATCAAAATCAGTATTCCATGAAGTGTTTGTAGAATATTGGAATGCTACGCTGAATCTGTAGCAAGCCTGGATGTGAAAAAGAAAAAATTATTTTCAAGGTCCTAAAGTTTGGAGAACCATGCCTTCTTTGTAAAATAACTATCCTCACCTTCAGAAACGTTTATTGCTTCTGCTCAGTAAGATTTAACTTGGCCATAAGACACCAGATAACCCTGTGACCTTTGGTTATTATAATTCACAGTCTATAAAGTTACGTATGTTGATCATCTAGTGAAAATGATTCACGACTAGAAAGACTACACATTTCAATTTGTCTAGGAGAGTCTTAGGTTTTGCTTATTGTCTAAGCATTTCATCCAGTTTACCATTTCAGCATTCAAAAGGGTTATGGTTTAGATGATAGGTTATATACTCATCGATCAAAAGGGTTATGGTTTAGGTGATAGGTTATATTCTCATCTATCCTAAAGCTAGTTGTAACTTGTATGAGTAAGCAAATCATTTCCTAATGTACCTATTCTTACTCCTCTGCTTCCTTTGCCTCCACCCAGATTCCTGGCTTATGGAATGAGTAAACTGAGAAATAAAAATTAAGGCTGGTTTACAGAATGCTCTGCACACTGTAATGGCACATGCCAGACGTAGGTTATTATAACTTTTAAACCCAACTGAAACATTTTTCTCTTATGTACTAATATCTCTAAATCAACAGAGATCATTCTTATGGCTTTGGAAATCAGAAAATGGTAGGTGTAATAATAATTTTAGCCATTCTCATTTCTGCCTCTTCATTGATCACTGGTTACTGATTTCCATGGGCCACATCAAAGGGCTCCCTTGCTCTGTGCCTTTTGGTTAGGTTTAACCAGTGGGGAACACAAGCAGGAAATCTGGGAAAGAAAGGAAAATGAAGTCAAGGCATTTCCAATCTCTCTTCCTGCATACTTGCTTTAGGTTGGGTGCATCATTCTGTGGAAGATTCCTCCTTTATTCAGTATTCTAGTAACAGTTCCTTCTCTTTGTCCCTTCTGGGATAAAGGGGAGAGGGGAGCTTACCTCCTGGTTCTATTGCTGTATTTTCCCTTGTGGTTTCCCTACACTTTTGCTATACATTTGTACATAGACAATTTATTGAACACTTCTCAAATTATGCAATTTGAGTTTATTTCTCCTCCTGGTGCCCTGTTACACCATGTGAAAGAAGGATAAAAAGCCTAGTTCCACAAGTACAAGATATTGCCCACAGAAGGGAGGCATGCGTGCTGACCAAGTCAGAAGACTATCAAGCAAACTTAGTCACAGCAGGTGAAAAGGTGAGAAGAGTAGCAAATTTAAGCAAGATGGCTAACAGCTTTCTTCCTGTTTGTAGTTTGCCTTTTCATCACCTTCATAGAGCCTTTCAAAGAGAAACAGTTTTAAATTTTGATGAGATCCAACTTATCAATTTCTTTTTTTATGGATTGTGCTTTCGTGTCAAGTCTAAAAACTCTTTACCTGACTCTAGGTTCTGAAGATTTTATCCTATCCTTTTCCTAAAATTTTTGTAGTGTTATTTATACTTAAGCCTCTATCTATTTTGGATTTATATTTAAATAAGATGTGAGGTTTAGGTTGAGGATCTTTTTTCTTGCCTAGAATGTCCAATTGCTTCTGCCATTTGTGTAGAAAAGTTTACCCTTCCTTCACTATGATTTTTTTTAAATTTTTTAATTTTTTCAATGAGGGCAATGTTTATTAGGAACAGCACATAAGGTAGAAAAGAAGGTTGGTTTCTAATCTTGGTTCATCTCCCCCACTGATCTCAAGTTTTTTTTTTTTTATTATTATTATACTTTAAGCTTTAGGGTACATGTGCACAACATGCAGGTTTGTTAAGTATGTATACATGTGCCATGTTGGTGTGCTGCACCCAAATCTTTGTCAAAACCAGGCATCAATGCATGTAGTAGAAAAAATAGATCTAAAATCAATAATCTAAATTTCTACTTTAGGAAATGATTTCAAAAAGGGCAAGTTAAATTTAAAGTAAGTACAAAAAGAGAAATAATACAAATTAAGGCAGAAATCAGTAAAATTGAAAATACGAAATCTAAAAAAACTAATTCTTTGAAAAAAATCAATAAAATTGATAAGTCTCAAGTCACACTAAAAATAGAGAGATAACAAATTACTAATATCAGAAATGAAAGAGGGGGCATTGCTACAGATCCCATAGAGTTTAAAAGGACAAACAAGGAATACTACAAACAACTCTATAACCACAAATTTGATAACCTAGATGAAATGGATCAATTTTTTGAAAGACACAAGCTGCCAAAACTCACACAAGAAGAAATAGACAATATTAATAAACTTTTATCGATCAATAAAATTGAATCAATAATTAGGGAAGAAGATTTATAATCAATAATCAAAATTTCAGGAATCTAAAATTCAAGAATCAAAATAGAAAGTTTTAGGTCCATATAGGTTCACTGCTAAATTCCACTAAATATTTAAAAAGAAATTATATAAATTCTCTAGGTTTGGGTATTGAAATGTTTAAAGGAAATCTATCTAACCTAAAGGCAAAAAACACTTATGCTTGACACTGACTTAACATTTCAAAAGTGTTATTTTTGGTCCCGAGATCTAATCCTGTCTCAGAACCTGTGCCCTGTTGTGGCAGCAAGTGGCATTCAAGTTGACTAGATCACAGTGACCTGGGCTGTACCCCAAGCACACTAACTCTTCAATGCACTTTTAAGTCTAACTTATTTGGGGAAACACATGACAAAGGGTACCATAAACAGAATCCAAATTATGTGTTGGGCCAAAAATGTTGCCAGAATTGAGACACTTTGTGATGGAGTTGCAAGAGAATAGCTTGAGATTGGCTCAGTCTGATTTATTCTAGTTAAGCCAAAGCTTAATCAATACAGTGTGGCATTGGTGAAAAAGTAGAAAAATAAATTAATGGAACAAAATATAGAGCCAAAAACAGACCCATAAACACATACACAAAACTGATTTTGACAAAGGAGTAAAGGTAGTACAATCAAACACATAGTTTTTAAAGCAAATACTGCTGGAACAACTAGACATTCACGTGTAAAACCATGAATCTACACACAGACCTTACAATGATCATGCAAATGAAGTCACAATGAATCATAGACCTAAATGTAAAATGCAAAACAATAAAACTAGAAGATAACATAGGAGAAAACCTAGATGACCTTGGATATGGTGATGACTTTAGATGCAACGCCAAAGTCAAGATCCATGAAAGAAATAATAGGTAAGCTTGACCTCACTAAAATTAAATACTTCTACTCTTTCAAAATGCCAAGAGAATGTGAAGAGGAGCCACATACTGGGAGAAAACACTTGCAAAAGACACATCTGACAAAAGACTGTTATTTGAATTATACAAAAAATCCAAAGTTCGACATAAGAAAATAAACAATCTGATTAAAAAATGGGCCAAAGACTGTAACAGACACTTCACCAAAGAAGATATACAGTTGTCCAGCAAGCACAGGAAAAGTTGCTTCACATCATATGTAATCAGGGAAATGCAAACTAAAATAACAATGAGATACCACTAACACATTTATTAGAATGGCCAAAATCTGGAACTCTGAAAACACCAGATGCTGGTAAAGATATAGAACAACAGGATCTGTTATTCATTGCTGGTGGAAATGCAAAATGCTATAACCACTTTGGAAGACAGTCTGGCAGTTCCCTACAAACATAAACATACTCTTACTGTCTGATTTAGCAGTCTTGCTTCTTGATATATACCAGGGGACTTGAAAATGTTAAACCTGCTTATGGATGTTTATAGCAATTTTAGATATGATTGTCAAAATATGAAAACAACCAAGATGCCCCTCAAGAGGTGAATAAATAAACTGTGGCACATCTAAACAATGGAATGCTATTCCGCACTTAAAAATAAAAATAGCTCTTAAGCCATGAAGTGACATAAAGAAACCTTAAATGCATATTACTAAGTAAAAGAAGCCAGTCGGAAAAGGCTACAAACTTGATATGGTTTGGCTGTGTCCCCACCCAAATCTCACCTTGAATTGTAATAATCCCCACAAGTCATGGGAGGGACCCAGTGGGAGGTAATTGAATTATGGGGGCAAGTTTTTCCTGTGCTGCTCTTGTGATAGTGAATAAGTCTCACAAAATCTGATGGTTTTATAAAGGGGAGTTCCCCTGCACACGCTCTCTTGCCTGCCACCATGTAAGATGTGCATTTGCTCTTCCTTTGCCTTCTACCATCATTGTGAGGATTCCCCAGCCATGTGGAACTGTGAGTCCATTAAACTCTTTTTCTTTCTAAATTACCCAGTCTTGGGTATGTCTTTATTAGCAGCATGAGAATGGACTATACAATATTGCATGACATTCCAGAAAAGGCAAAATCATGGAGACAGTATCAGTGGTTGCCAGGGGTTGAGGTAGGGAGAGGGATGACAGGCAAAGCATAGAGAAATTTTAGGGCAGTGAAAATGCTCTGATACCACAATAATGAATACATGTCAGTATATTTGTCCAAACTCATAGAATATACAACTGTAATAGTGAACCCTGGTATAAACTATGGACTTTGGGTGATTATGATGTGTCAGTGTAGGTTCATCAACTGACAAATATACCACTCTGGTGGGGAGTACTGATAATGAAGGAGGCTACTATGCATGACTTGGGAAAAGGGGTGTATAGGAAATCTCTGCACCTTCCTCTCAATTTTGCTGTGAACCTAAACTACTCTAAAAAATAAAGTTATACTACAAAGAAATGATAAATGTTTAAAATGACGGATAAGGTAATTACCCTGGTTTGATCATTACACAATGTATACATGCATTGTAACATCAGACTACATACCATAAATATGTATAATTATGTGTCAATTATAAATTTAAAATATAAATAATTATTAAAAATGGCCTGGATGCAGTTGCTCACGCCATAATCCCAGCACTTTGGGAGTCGAGGGAGAAGGATTACTTGGGCCCAGGAGGTCAAGATCAGCCTGGGCAGCATAGTGAGATACTATTTCTACAAAAATTAAAAAAAAAAATTAGCCAGGCGTAGTGGTTTGTGTCTACAGTCCCAGCTACTTGGGAGGCTGAGGTGGGAAGATCATTTCAACCTAGGAGGTCAAGTCTGCAGTGAGCCATGATTGTGTCGCTGCACACCAGCCAAGGTGACACAGCAAGATCCTATCTCAAACAACCATAATAAAAATAAATAATAAAGTCTTAAAAAAAGAGTTGGGGATAATTTTGAGGATGGGAGCTTTGTAAACATCACCAGTTGGGCCCTGCCATATAGTAATAGAATTAGAATCCATGGATGTGACTCTGAATGTATATAAATTTTAGAAAGCTCTTCATGCGATTCCAACATGTAGTCAAATTTGAGAACAATTGTGCCAATCCAATCCAGCTACTCACTTTCTCTAAACCAAAAACAATTACTTTCTATTTCTTTTTATTTGTCCATTTTCTTCTAAAGTTGCCATATAAAATAAAAGGCGTTCAGTTAAATCTGAATGTTAGATAAACAATGAGTAATTTTTTCTCCTTTTGTGAGAGTCCTTTTCTGCATTTGCAATGGTCAGCTTATTACTCATCCTTTAAATTTTAGTCCAAATAACTGGATGACTTTCCCCTTACCTAGAGAGCTGGTGATTTCTCTGTTATCCAAGTTTTCATAGATTCTTTTTGCTCCCTCTCCTGGAGCAATGATCTAATCCCATTCTATAGTTGTGTTATGTGTAGATGGTCTCAGGTTTTATGTCAATACTACTTTAAGTTATCTCAACTCCAGGAATCCTCCACAACACTTTGTACTAAGAAACCTCAAACTAGAGTGATCAGTGATCCTTGTCTGCCCAATACTATCCCAGTTTTAGTGCTGAAAGTCTGGCATTTTGGGCAGTACTTCAGCATTAAGCATACTAAGGTGGCTGGCCTTATTTCACACCCATTAGAGCCTTAAAAGAGGTTTAGAAAGTAGGTGTAAAATGCATGGCTTCAAATATATTGGAATAAAAAATGAGAAATGCAGCAGTAGCTGCTTTTAAATGTCCAGATTAATATATATTCATCTGCCTACCCCATTATAGTAATCCTGATGCTACCCAAAACATGCTGGAAGCCTACCTGTAGAACATTCCCTATATGTATATAGAAGACAAGATTATTTAATCATATAAGGCGAACACCACCCCCATAATTTATTGTAGAATCCAACTTTATTGCACATACCCTTCTTTTATATTAGCGTGAACCTTATCCAGATTCCAAAACACAAGATGGATAAAAAAATGCACATGTTACAAACTTATTATTCTTAAATTGAGAAATAAATACATTTCTCACAGAAAACTTTGTCCATTCTTTTTAAAAGAAATGCTACACTGAAGACTCTGGTTATTTTGAATTGCATGTCACAGTTTTCTTCTACTTACAAAAATAAATTTATTACTCTGTTCTAATCTATTTAATTATCCAGGTATTTTACTTTCAAATATTGTGCAATCCCATGTTCAATTCTGAGCTGGCATTACTTTAGATCTTGTAACAAATATTACCAAAATGTGCACTAATAAATGGTGCTGGAAATCTCATTCACATGTTACAAGCTGCTTGTTTCTCAGTTGCCTGGCTTTATCACTTTTTAATGATTTGTCATGTGTCCTAAAATACCATGTAATTAATCTTATGTAGGTTCACTAAATTAGCCTGTAAATAATGTAACAAATCATTAAATTGAAGAGCAAACTAAAAGCATTTAAAAATAAATCTATCATATTGCATTAAACACCCTAAAGTGTGAATGGCAGAAAACTAAGTAAAGCACGAATTGAAGGCATTTTCTAGTTTAAACAGAGGAAAAAAAAAAAGCAGTCAGTACATGGACTCCCTAAGATTAAGCAGGAATAATTTTGTTGTTGGTTAAAGTTTGAGCCTTAACATTGTCTTAAAGAATAAGTCACTTTGATAGTTGCTTAGCAAGTAAAAACTCACCGTTTCCCAGACTTAGACCATACGAACTTCATTCTCACTTTCTCCCTGGTTTTGATATAAAGTATTTTTTATTTACACTTTGTTTGCACACTGATATATGCGGGACGTTCTATTTCTTTGATGCACTTTTCCCCTAGGCACCTTAATCTCTTTGGGGAAAAGTTTTTGTAAAAGTAAATATTTAAATTCCCAATATTCTTTGTGTAGGTAGGGCAGAATTTATCTGCCCTGGCACTAAGGACATTTTGGGCCAGGTAATTTTTGGTTGTGGGAGCTGTCTTTGGCATTGTCAGATGTTTAGCAGCATCTCTACCTTCTACTCGCTAAAGGCTGGTAGCACTTCCAAATTGTGACAACCAAAAATGTAGACATTGCCATATATCTTCAGGTGGAAGGAATGGGAAAATTGTACTTGTTTAGGAACCACTGGATTAGATTACTGGCAAAGTCTTAATATTACTAAAAATATATGAGAGAATCAGTTTGATTTATTTTTCTCCATATTTAAAAATTATAGTAGAGCTGTCAGTGGGAAATTGTTATATAGAAACTCAAATATAGCCATCTGGTCTTTTCAATTTATTTAGAAATATTAGAAATGGTATTCATACAAGTTTCATTATTGATCTAGTATCTAGTTTTTATGACCAAACTGGTAAAATATGGTGTTCAGATGTGATGGAATACATGAGACTTGTTATTTATTGTTTACCCTGACTGGAATGGTGTTTCTAGCAAGAAATACTTCATCTCATTAAAGGCAAAATTGTGTGGGTTTCCCAAAGATCTCTAGATTCCCTTAGACTGCTGTGAAGTGATCATCCATGAGTTTGTTTTCAGCTTACATTTTAAGGATTATATTTTTCCCATTAGCAACATCTTATAAACTTTTAAGAGCGAGCTTATTTTTCCAGCCAGTTGCTTTTCACAGTGTTTTAAAACCAAGGATTTTACCGCTCAAAAGTTTTAATGGCCTGACTTATTGAATACTGAACTGACTGTTAAAAATATTATGAGTGTTATGAAACTGAAAGAAAAGATCATAGCTTCATTCAGACCGCCCCATAAATATTTAATCTTACATTTCTTCATATTTAAATTGGTACCCCTATGTATGGTGGAAAAGTTAACAGAAATAAAATGTTAGTTACTTAGTATAATATTTTTATAAACCCTTGAATAACAAGATAGCTCTAAAGAGAATTGCAAGCTGGGTAAATCTTTTCCAAAGATTTCATTTTGTTCCTGTTCTGATCTCAAGAAACAAGGTATCTTTAATCTCTGCATTATCAATGAGTATAAACAAAATAAGAAAATAATCGATACATAACAAGTGGCCTCAGGTAAGGGAACAACTTATTTGCTCTACCTTTTTTTTTTTTTAAAGATATTGTGAGGCTGGATCTGGTCTTTTGAGAACTTCAGGAATACATCATATAGAGTAAAGTTAATGGAATTTCCTTGCGTTCAGTATCTTGACTCCATAAGTAAAGCAAAGCAATCATATCTTTCAGAAGTAAACTTCATGTCTTCGCATTTAAAATCAGGGTTTTAAATCAGAGTCAGATAATTATGCAAAAAAATTGGTTACTTAACATAAAAGTTGTTAAAATAAACATTTCTAAATCAAACATTGCCAGTAATTGACACAATTTTATTGACTGAAAAGCACTAAGATTTATAGTGCTTTGAAGTGTATTGCTAATTACCTGTCATATCAGAGTGATTGGGAAACATTTACATATCCAAGATTATTGGCAGAAAAGCCAGTCAACAATGAATACATGAATTTTCACAATGAGAAAAAAATATGCACACATGCAGACATACACACATGTATAAACATAATGTATATCTATGTATGTGTTTACATGTATAATACATATATAGTTTTGTATACCTAGATAGCTATACATTGTGTGTGTGTATATATATATAAAAAATATACGTATCTATCACTCTATGTCTATAGGACCTATATCAAGGGATAGGGAAAAAGACTGTTTCAAAATATTAAAGCATTCTGGAAAAGAATTCACCAAGGGTTTCCCTTAGTGTTAGTTCTTAGAGATCCTCAGAGTAAAAGTTTTCTTAATCATTTTAAGTTGAGAAGGACCACATATTAAATCAATTTCTTGGCCATAATCAGTGCATATTAGATATCAAATATTCTGAGATGTCCTGCAGAAAAGAGTGTTTACTTTAATAAGTTATACAGATATAGATATCCATGAATCTTTCCCCCCATAAATGATGCCTTTTAGCATCATGGAGAACTGGTTTTTTGCCATACAAACTTGGGGAAACTGACTGCTTTCATCCATATTAGATTGGAACATCATCATATTTTTATTAGTTTGTGTGGATTAACATAGCCTTGAATTTGAAATAGGAGGACCTGGGTTTTAGTTCTCTGTATTCAAGGAAATAGATTTTCTGAGAGTTGGATTTTTGGGAGGATGCCCAGGAAATTAGATACTGTTTGTGAAAGCCCTTTATAATCTTTAAAGTGCTCTACTAGTGTTAATTCTTCTCATTAGCTATTATCAAGTTTAACCTAAGAGGCTCTAAAATGTTATCTATATCACTCAGATTTCTTAAACTATGTAATGGCATATTGCTTAATTCCCTTCTCTTAATGCTTTGGCCTCCATCTTGCAAAATAGCAAGAAACAGTTAAATGTTCCAATTCCTATGAAGTTGAGCACTTCTACAAACAACAGTCAGAATAGGGAAAAAAGAAAATTAACGGTTTTCTGCTAATGACTCATATTAGGCCTCTTTGGTGGTCTAAAGCAATGGATTACATCTTTTTATCATTTCTTCCATCTGCCTGTCATAGGGCTACTAGGGTGATTGCTAGTTTTGTTGTTAAAAATGTCACCCCACCTTTTTTTTAAGATTCTTTAAAAGTAAACACAGGAAAAGTGGTGTATACCTGTCATTTAGATCAAATAAAACAAAGGTCGATGGAAATACATTTCTCTTTTGAAGAGGCTCCCCTGCTGATTTTGTTTATCAGAAAATGGCAAGTTTTTGTTCCTAATGGACTGAAATTTAAATAAAATCTGACCCTGGAAATAAAAGCAGCCATTATGACAAAATAAAATTATATACTTTGGAGGAGAAATTGAATTAGAATGCTGGCTTTCTTTGGTTAAATTCTTTTACATAAGGAAATGAGCAAGAGAGAGAAAACTGTTGGACAAAGTGAGCTTTTTAAAAATCAATAATTGCTTCCAATTTACTTTCAAAAACTTTGTTACAAACTTCATAGAGTATCATAAATTATACTAAAATTTGTATATTTCCTTATACAAGAGTTTAATGAAAGTGAAAAGGGCAAACTTAATTGCATTTTGGTATTTCTTTTTAGCAAACACAATTTTCAAAACAATCAAAATTTTGATAACAAGTCTAACTATTCTTTACAAACTGGAATCATATAAAAATAAAACAGCATTGGCAATAACATGCTTGAAAAATGAGGAAGATATTACAGCCCTTATAAGATTACATTTGATTTTAACTAAAATTTATCTAAGAACAAAAGAGGCTCTGACATTCATGTAATTTCACTAAGGTTTGCATGTTTGATGGTGAGCCTCAGAATCACCACTCCTTTTGTAAGTCTGCTTGTTTTGGCAAAAGTATGGCTTTATTTTCATCACTTTTAGGGGAAGAGTTATGAATTAATAAACTTTGATATAAAAAGGTCACTTTTATATTAAAGCTCTTACTTTAAATTTAATTAATTTCGAAAACTCAAGGCGTGTATTTGCCGTTTGAATAGGAATATCTGCCCCTTAGAAATGTAAAATATTTATGATAGTTGTCATGGAGAAAAGTGGAATAATAAAGTCGTGGATTTCTACTTCCACAACAGTGGAGAATTTAAAAATACATCTAGTCCAAAGCCTTCCTTTTTGGGGGTAAATAACTAATATTTGGCCATATTATATTATTTATCTAGAGCTACTCTCACAATCATGACACAGATAGGGACACAATCAACAGTATGCTCACGGAAAGTGTCTGTAGTAGGGCAGGTCTGAGAGCAAAACCCAGCTCCCTCACTTATTAGTTATGTTAATTTGTACAAAATATTCAAATTATAGAAATCTCGGTCTTCTTTTACAGTATTTTCCCATGAAATTGTTTTGAGGATTAGATGGGCTAATGCTTGAAAAATTACCCAGTATTTAATAGATCCCCAATGGGGTCATTGAACAAACACCCATAGGAATAATGTGTATCAGGCTTTGCTTTAGGAGATGTGGTTATTATAAAGAAAAAAAAAATAAAGATTTCATTTCCACTGTCCTGGAAATCACCTTCTTGTGGTTTGAGTGAGCAAGATACATACCAAAAAACAGATCATCTTAGAGCCAGAAAATTACTAGGAAGGCCACGGAACTAAATATAGTGTTAATCAGTAAGGGTTCAGGCGCAAGGTGGCTACTTTCCATATGGTGTTCAGGGAAGATAGTCCTCAAGCAGAGACACATAAATGGGGCATGAATGTTAAAAAGTATTGATTACATCTGAGAGGAGCATGGACTGGAAGAAGAAGTCATGGTAGCCATTCATAGACTTTCTATCTCTACATTCCCAGAACAGTGTTCCTTCAATTATTTCTTTATGCCCTTATAAGAGAGTACTAAAGTAGTGTATATGAATTGCAATACTTGTTTTAGGTTTTTTTTTTTTTGGAGGTAAGTTAGGCAGTAATTGAATTTAGGAAGACAGCATTGCGATGATCTTGAAGTTTGTTATTTTTTAATTAGTGTAACTAGGTGAATAAAATTTGTTGATGGGGACTATAAATTTCTGCTGGGTTCTCATCTGGAAAGACGTATCTTTGGCCTCTGGGAGGAAGGCTACAATAAATGTTTACATAAAGTCACTACAGAAAGCCATTTATATGATACACAGAGGATTCCAAAGGAAAGGAGTATTAAAACACCACTCAGTTTCTCCCTTTCCATTTTAAATGATTTAATCAATAGAATGTGTCCATGGCTTGCTTATGAAACTCTAAATCCATTGATCTAAGCTCCAAAATGATATTTGAAGAGTCTAAAATAAACTCCCCACGGTGGAATTTCAGGGTGTTTAAAACCAGATATTTTTTTGACACCAGCTCACATCATGTTTGGAGTTCATGCCCTCAACCTATGTTTTACTGTTATATCCTAAGGCATTTACTAATTCACAATTACTGGTATATTTCCAAGGGTTATATATGACTCTGCAAGAATCTTCAAATTATTATTTTTGCACAGCAGAGAGAGAGAAAGCTGCTCAATAGAGCTATCCAGAGCTGAGGAAATATCCCATTGCTTCCTGTTGAAGGGAAATTACACAATTCTGGGAGAACAGGCAATCATCTGTAATCTACCACTATGAAGGATTCAAAGTTATGATTTGTTTTCTCCCAGGATTTTTGTTTACAAATGCAGGAGAAAAAAAAACATGCTCCAGACTTCATGGAATATATTTCATCTGCTTTAGATGAGGCAGGAGACTGAATATACTTATAGTCTAGTCCACAGGACTAAATGTTTACTAGCACAATAAAAGAAGCTCCTCACCTCTGTGACCAGAGTTGTTCGATGATTTTAATCTATAGCTAATAAATTCCTTAGTATCGACAGAAAACACCACAGCTAATCCAATTAGCAATGCCTGAAATGCTTTCCCTGTGGATTCTGCTGGTTTCCAAAGTACTTTCTCAAAACCCAGTATTTCCTCTCCTTGTGCATCAATCAATCAATTCTCCTTGTTTGCATCCAAACTGAATATGCTCAGATCACTTCAAAATGGACCATCTTTCTCTCCCCAGTCTGACTCACATGACCCATTCCTAATGATTAGATTCTTATGGCCAACATTTTAAAGGGCTACCCTTCTGTGTGTGCAGTTAACACATTTTCAAATGCCAATTGGCATGTGTGTCTTCCTGTGGGGTAATTAGGCATGCAAATGTAGTAATTGCACATGCAAATTTCTCAGACCAAAAAGATGGAAGGTTTCAAAACTTGGTCCCAGCATGATCTCTCTCTACATTTCACTGGAAACTCCCTTCATTTGAAGCCAAGACTCAGGATGGGGTTCCAAGTAATGTTTATCTTTGGCTACTTCAGTGGTTTTTGTATTTATTATATTTCAGAATTTTAATTTTTTTTGTCAATTTTTAAATGTTTAATTTTCCTTATCCTCTGTGTTGAACTTCTCAGTATAAGCCATGTAGAGCTAGAACATTGCTATGGGGCAGTTTACTTAGCGATCAGGAATTGCGTGAGGTCTGTACTGTTAAGCTCTAAAGAATTGTGTGTTTAGGGAAAGTAACTCTGCAATGAGTACCAAGTGACCATAGGTTACATCCCAGCTCTGTCACTAGTTGTGTGACCTTGAACAACCCTCTCTAATCTCTCTGAGTTATAGTTTTCTTATTAGAATAGAGATAAATTTGTGATGGTCTTTTTTGTTTTGTTTTATGCTACTTTGTGGTTTTCTTATAATTAAAAAATTCTATAAACTATAAAAATTAAGGTCATGTTTTTTGTTCATTTTTCTTTAGACACAGAGGGCTGAGATTCCTTCGTCTTAGGAATCCATAGTCTTTTTTCTTATTTAGTCAAGAATCACTTCCTGACCCCCAGAGTTTATCCATGTTCTGTTCTTTGGGGATTTACTGGTTTGGTTCATAATGGTTATCTTTGAATAAAAACTTTCATATAAGATTTTGGTGAGTTTGTAAATGTGCTTGGGTGTCCCATAGATATCTGTTCTGGGCAGGACCTTATGAAGATTGTTATTTTGCAGAAATGTTAACAAAAGCTCAGTTAACAAGTTAATTTAATTATTTTTCTCTTTTTTGCTCAACTTGTTTTTATCTCGGAAGGGAATTACCTCTAAGAATCATATTTCTTTTTGGCGGGGTTTTGAGTTTTCCTAACATTTATTTTAATTGTTTCAGTCTATATACAGGCTTTCAGCCATTTTGTCCCATAGTGCCTCCTTCATCATCATTATCTCCAAAAGGTTAGTTTGTACTATATCAAAGCTGCCTACATATATCCTCTGCCAAGATGATAGCCTGGATCATTTATTTGTTTGTAATATTAATGCAGAAATTGTGTCATTTTAATGTATATAAATTTGGTTGCATTAAACACTCGTGTTTCTCATGTTAATAGCCCTAGAAATTAACTTTGAAAAATACTTTTTTAATATTATTTTTAAATGTATTCAATATATTAATATCCACCTTAATGTTATTCTACAGTTTTATCTTGTTATAGATACTGTTCTGGTATATGCTTTCTGAGTATGAAAAACTCACATTATACTAGCCGTTTTTATTATGTTTGTTTAAGACTAATAGCATCTATTCCAGGTCTTCTTGTTGCTAAACCTTCTCTAGCCAACTCCAGGGAATAAAAAGCTATTAGTAGAATAGTGGGTAATCTGAAATATCCAAGTTGTGAAAAATGTGACCAAGACTCACAGTAGCTTCCCCACTCTGGGGTTGCAATTTCTCAGCCTCTTTCAGCATGTTAATTTCATTCTCTTCTCTCCCAAATAGTTTTTCTCTTCTGCCTCTTACTTTTGACATATATGAGAAATATTTTGTAATGATTTTTGCACACAATATCATACGCTATCTATTCTATTTTCTCTCTGCCTCATCACTGCTGTTTTCCTACCTGCCTCCTCTACTCCTTTTACCCTGGCCTCTTAGCTGAAGTCCCCAGAACAGGCCAGGCTGGACGCTCACTATTGGGAGTTCCCTCTACCTGGGGCTTTTTTTCATAATATGTTCTCTTGGATAAATCTTTCTTATATCTTTTAAATCTTTTCTTATATCTTCATGTCCTGTGACTCCTCTCCTCCCCACCCCAAGAGTCTTGGCTTTGCTTATCCAGTTTGTTTTTCCTTTGTTTCATAGGTTTTATCACCTTCTAATATATTGTATCATGTCTTATTTATTAAGTTTATGGTTTATTATCTATTTCTCTCCCACTAGATTGTAAGTTCCCAAGGGTATGAATCTTTATCTCTTTTATTTGCCAATGTGTCCCAATTGCTCAGAAGAGTGCCTAGCACATAGCAAGCTCTCAATAAAATGTTTTCTGAATTAATGAATAAATGATGCTATCTTTCTGTTCAACTCCACAGGACGTTAGAAGTGCAGAGCACCACAAATTTTCATCTCAATTTATCAACTGAAAAAAATATAATTTACCCTGCCCAGCCAATATTTTTTTTTCTTTAATTATCCACCTGTGGTCAAATCTGCATCTGTTGAGGACAAAATAGCTAGATTTTTTAACCTAGGTCCCATATAGAAGGCTCAAGGAGCAGGGGCATATTCTCTAGGAAGTAAGTTGTGAGGGAGAGCGAGATTTCCATCAAATCTCTCTTGTGTTCCAGTTTATTTCCTATAGAACTAAGATATTAAAATAGAAATGAGGACTGGTCAAATTAATGTTTTGTTTAATGACAGAAAAAATATAGTAAATGAAAGAACCTGAAATGATTTGGTGGCAGTAGTGTGTACATTGGATTGTATTAATATCTAAGAATGTTCTAGATACCTTAAAAGATACTCACTTGGAAATCAAGAGCTACCAGTCTTAACCCTTTTTTCACCACACTTTGTGTCCTTGGATGTGTCCCATTGCTTTTCTGGCCCTCAGTTTCTTCAGATATAAAATGCAAAGATTACCCTAGATGATCTTATCATTCTATATATGATTCTGTGATTTATATTATTTCTACAAAACAGGAAATAATTAGTTCGGGCAATTTTATGAGCAAAAGAAATGAACAAAATAATTTGTTTGTTGACCTGTGACTTGTTAGATATCTGTTTCCAGAATGAGAGTTGTCATCTATCATCCTCATTTTGCCACATGCTAAAATAAATCATAGCAATGGTGGTATTTGGAGAACTAGTTAAATGCTAATTTCATAAATGGTATCCTTGCTATGCTGATGTTTCTGCAGTTGACATTGATACAGCTGACATTGAACACAATTAACTGAACAAATGCATGTAGAAGAAAATGGAAAAAGGAAAGAGCATATAGAAAAGTGATACATGTATTCTTAATGCCAACTTAAGTAAGGTCTTATCTAACTGGTTTTTTTGTTTTTTTGTTTTTTATTTTTTTTGAGACGGAGTCTCGCTCTGTTGCCCAGGCTGGAGTGCAGTAGCGCGATCTCAGCTCACTGCAAGCTCCGCCTCCTGGGTTCACACCATTCTCCTGCCTCAGCCTCCCGAGTAGCTTGGACTACAGGCGCCCTTCACCATGCCCAGCTAATTTTTTGTATTTTTAGTAGAGACGGAGTTTCACCATGTTAGCCAGAATGGTCTCGATCTCCTGACCTGGTGATCCACCCGCCTCGGCCTCCCAAAGTGCTGGAACTACGGGTGTGAGCCACTGCACCCGGCCTAACTGGCTTCTTAATATAAATATCAGGAAGTATATGTTGTCTCTCCTGCTAAATTTTTTAATGTCTTAGACTTCTGGCTTTGACCTAGAACACCTCCCTCAAGTGTGTCATATCCAGAAGACGTTTATAAGAATTTTATAATTTAGTCCTAATAGAATAGCATTCCATGAGGTAATCATAACTCCCAAAGTGCATATACAATGTGCTTGTTCTTTTCTTGAATTATTAGTTACTATCTAATAGGTTATTTTTGTATTTTTTATATTTTTAGTCAGTTATCCAATAAATATGCATCGAAGCCTAAGTGCTAAGCCTTAGGAGAAAACTACATGAATAACATAACATTTTTACCTTCATGGAATTTGTATTCTAGCAGGTAAGTCTGAATTGTAAACAAATATTAACATTAGATATACATTAAACAATTGGGGGGAACACTGAAGGGGAAATGGATGATGAACCTTTTTTTCAACCATATTCCAAACAGGAGATGGCACTTTCTTGGAGTTAACTCTATAGGTGAAAGGAGCAAGAACTTGCTAATTCCAGGCAGAGGGAAACGGCTGTTTGGAGGCTTTGACAGTGAGCAGGTCCAGTGCTCAACATTTCAATGTATGGAATTCACATATATGCATTTCAGTGCATGAGTTTACATATGTGCATTTCAATGCATGGAATTCAAATGTGTGCATTTCAGCACATGGAGTTTTTATGTGTGCACTGCGAGTTCAAGGGATGGTCCCCGCTGACAAGAGAGGAATAAGCACAGAGTTCATAATAATCTTGCAGAAGAAGGGAAATTCTAATCAGTGAATCAGCTTCTTCAGTATTACATTTAAAAAATATCATTTTAGCAGTGAGTCAAGATGCCCAGTTAGAGTATTCAGAGACCAGTTAAAGCCATTGCTGTCTTCCAGTTTGTTCACTAAAACACTATTTCAAACCAGCATGCTTTTTGTTAAAAATTAGAGAAAGTGGCCGGGCGCGGTGGCTCATGCTTGTAATCCTAGCACTTTGGGAGGCCGAGGCGGGTAGATTGCCTGGGTTCCAGAGTTTGAGACCAGCCTGGGCAACATGGTGAAACCTCGTCTCTACTAAAACACAAAAAATTAGCCAGGTGTGGTGGTGTGCATCTGTAGTCCCAGCTACTCAGGAGGCTGAGGCAGGAGAATCTCTTGAACCCAGGAGGCGGAGATTGCAGTGAGCTGAGATCACACCATTGCACTCCAGCCTGGATGACAGAGCAAGACTCCATCTCAAAAAAAAAAAAAAAAAAAAGAAATTTGAGAAAGCAGCAGTGTTGAACAATCCTGTCTCCATCCAGCTGCCATCCCTATGCATTCACACTTTATGCTTAAGTGTTTAAACTGATCTTGTTAAACCTTTTTTTATTTTTAAGACTAATAAATTATTATCACTGTAATTATTAATAGAATTTAGTAACTACTTACAAAGCCTTCAAGTATAAAGCTATACCATATTAATCATAATATCTATGATAGCTCATAATAGAAAACTAAACGATTTTAAAAATCTCTCTATTATTTTATTATTAGAGCCCTACTTCTGATCCTCTTACCTGCTGGCATTCATAGAAGAGTGATCACTTTTTACTTTATGTGACTAAAATTAAGTGGCAGGACAGAGGTGAGAAAGAGGCAAGCCTACTACCCACCTGAACAAGAGCTCCAAAGAAGTTCTGGACACCAGTCAGGGAAAGTAAGAGAAATAACTCAGTAAGTTTGCATTTAGCTATAGTTATCACACTTGAATAAATTCAAAATCCAATACTTCTTTACCTTTCTGGTCATTTCCTCAGTATGGCCATGAAAAAAAAAACAGGCTAGATTAGTCATTTATTAGATATTGCTTTAAACTTCCCGTACGTGAGTGTAATGTGTAGATAAGTTTGAGATCCACTAATGCAGTTCAATGTGGCTCCATCTCTCAACTAAAAGGAATATGCAAGCAAACTCAATCACATTTTTACACCAAAACATTTTTGTTTGACTTAGTAACTTTCAGGAATTGCTAGTGATGATGATGATGGTGATGGTGATGATATTGTTCTTGGTGGTGATAATAGTGATAATGGCAATTATAAAGATGGTGTTTACATCCTAATGGCAAAAATTGACCTTTTTGCTTTTCGGGGTACATATGTTTTTTTCAAAATCCAATTTGGTGCACCTCCATGAGCATATATAAACCATTGTACAACCTGTTATAAAAATGTTTTGCTTTCAATCACAATCCTAGCTTGGACAATATATAGGTAATATTAAGATACCGATTTAATGTTTCCATTTTCAAAACCATAGTACATTATTGCAGGTTACTATTTGTTGATGATTTGTTAATTTTTACCTGCCATAAGTGGGATTCTCAGACTCAGTTTTATCTCCTTCAAGGCTAAATATTTCCCATTGAGTGTGTTTACCACCCAGGTTATGTGTATATGTGTCCGTGTGTGCACTCACATGTTGGTTTTAGTTTGGTGATTCTTTTATATCATTATTTTCCTCCTACTACAGAAGATACTTACTGGAATGAAGCCCTCTTAACAGACAAAAGACCCCCAAGAAGCCTGGAGTGGTTTGGCCCAAAAAAAAAAAAAAAAAGTCTCAAGCTTGCTGCTCGGTGGGGCTTTGCCAAACCAACACAGCTCTAATTGCATCTTTCCACCCCCTTCTCTCCCTGCCTCTCCCTTCTTCCCAATCGTCCTTTGTGTGTACTGAAAAAAAAAAGTTTTTATAATACATACTGCATGTACAATGAGTTTCGGAGCATTTAGTAGCCAAAAAAATGTAGATTTTTTTATTAGTAGTAGCTCTCCAATGGAGATAATATTTATAGAATGGGCCTGCATGTTTGTATTTTCAAAGATAAATAAAATGAATAATATCCAAACATGATAATCAACATGTCAGTTTTCAAGTACATTGGCATTTAGCATGAATGCTTGCTACATACTTATTCTGTAAAGGATAGGCATTAGTACCAACTTCCTGGGGAATGGTATTTTCAGCATTATTTCAATATGAACAATCTTCTTTTGTTATAGCAGGTATAATATAACCATAGGAGGAAAATGAAAAATTACAAATGTATGCAAAGTTTTCATCAAGCCCTTTTAGCATGAAAATAGCTTTATACATTTTTCTGCTGTTATTTCATTCTCTAAGTAATAGAATGTATTTGAAGATGAGTTCTTCAGTGTATTAGGCCGCTCTTGAATTTCTATAAAAAAAATACCCGAGACTGGATAATTTAAAAGAAAAGAGGTTTAATTGGCTCATGGTCCTGCAGGCTGTACAGGAAACATACTGTCAGCATCGGCTTCTGGGGAGGCCTCAAGAAGCTTTTGCTCAAAGAGGGAGCAGGCACTTCACATGACGAAAGCAGGAGCAAGAGAGAGTGGGGAGGTAGTGCCACATACTTTCAAACAACCAGATCTCATGAGAACTGACTCACTGTTGTGAAAACAGCACCAAGCAATGAGGGGTCCATTCCCATGATCCAATCACCTCCCACGAGGCCCCACTTCCAACATTATGGATTACAATTTGACATGAGATTTAGGTGGGGACAAATATTCAAATTGTATCATTCAGCATTTCCATTGCATTCTCTGGTAGCATTCTGCATTCTCTGGGAGCTTTTTCTATGTGTTTGTTACATCATCTACTTTGTTTTTTCCTGAGAAGGCCACATGATGTCTGCCCCCTCTTGATTTTTTAGATGCATCTATGTGTGTTTGTCCAGATTATCTGAGATAAAATGAGAATTTTAGGTTGCTAATTTTCTAAGTTTGGGACTTTGACTAGAGTCAGCAACCCTGAAGTTCTGCGTGGCATGGTGGGAAAGAGTTCATTATCAAGAAGTCTGCTCTGGTTGAGGATTCAGGCATTGCTACCTTTTAGCCAGATACCCTTCAATATATTAGTATATTATAAATCTTTGTATACTTCAATTAATGCATTTGCAAAATGGAATTACTCCTCCTTTATGGTGAGGTTTCACAGAGCTGACATGAGTGGAGTACAGTTCACAAAGCAAGCTCTCTAGACCCCTCTATTCATCCACCTTTCATACACATTTGCTGGGGAGAGAGCTCAGGTGGCATATTGATGATGCCAGTGTTATTATCAAAGGCAATGCTTAAGGTTTTTTGGTATTTTGTCTCAGGTAAGTCATTGTACAAAGCATATATGCCATGATGCATTGGTAAGTCTTTAATAAATGGCTTTGTGGAAGAGAGTTGGTGGGGGTTCTGCTTTGCAATGTTTGCTGATATCTGAGGTGTAAATACACCCACCATGGTCTATTTCAAACTATTAATGTGACAACACTGAAGGTCCAGCTGGTAAGAAATGCATCATGATACAGTATTTCTAGTATACAGATAAAAATATGTAAATAACTTCAAGGGCATAGATAATAGTGGAATGTAGTAAAATTTTAGGAAGTGGTGAGTTGTATTTAATATGCTCATTTTTAATATAACGTGTTTAACTGAATATATAATTTAATTGCTAATAATGATGGTGTTTAAAAACTGGCTCACCAAATTCCTAAAAATTTAAGTTTCTTCTCTTGCAAGTCAGCACCAGCAGGCTCCTTCATACCTCCGCATATTTATCAGCAAGTCCCTGGTCCTTTGAAGTTAGCAATGTGAAATAGAATTAAAGCCAAATAGCCCTCTAAGGACAGAGTGCACTGACACAAAGGATAAGTAAGTCATTAACAACATGTGCAAACAGTCAAGTAAATGTAAGTGGCATGGTGCTAAGTAGTGAGAGTTTGTGTGTAAATACAATGAGACCTGAGGGAAATCACTACTTCTCAACTAATTAGTGGAGGACAGATCCCAGTGGTCAGAATGCATCCCCAGAGAACTGGCCTTCTTGCTAAGACCCTTATGGAATATTCTGACCACTCTGCTCTGGAGGAGTTTAGGGCAGCATACATAGCCCATTTATTTAAATTGCTGTGTCCCCCAAGGGGGTGCGTTTCAGGGTAGTGGCTTTTTAAGATGGTGTTTTAATTTGCTGCTTTAATGAATTTAATTTTTCACGTTCTTTGTGGCTCCTAAAATTGTTTTGCTTGTTTGTCTGTTTGTTTTGTCTTGAACTCGTGTTTGCAAGTATATTTGTCAAAAATAATACACCTGTTTATATAGCAATAAATACAACCCAAATAAGCAAATTATTATTATTATTATTTTAAATTTTGGGAAAAAATTACATATCAACATAAATAAATATTGTTTGGGTGTCCAAGAAATAATTCCAGGTTTGGGGCATTTAAGCAATCCCATTTCTCAGAGAATGGAATGTTGATTTTCACCTTTAATCCTTTGGAGACATTTTCCTAGGGTGTGTACGACAGACGCTCAAGCCACCTGTCTTCCATGATGATGGTGCTTAATCCCACAGAAAGGTAATTTATCTTTTTCTGGGTGTACGTTTCACCTCCCAGGGTTTCAAACTATATCCAGGCCAAGATAATTGATGACCTTATTACAACTATTTGAGCTCTGCTGGTGGCATGCTGAGACCCATTTCCTTGAGGCAGAAACCTAATGACCCACCCCTTCTATCCTAAACTCCAGTGGAGATTTCAATCTCTTTGTAAATCATAATGAAAAAGAAATAGTCACAAAATGATTTTTGACCAAAAAAAAATATACATTTTCATATGCCCATTTGCTTGACTGGTAAACTGTGGCAGAGACCACTTGAATAGAATTCCAAAGCTTTATTTTTATACTCTGCTCCAAATATTTATGAAACAGTGTTTTTTGGTCTGTTTAAAAGAGAACATATTCCCCAATTCTCACATTTCTAAGCTTGATTTGGCTCAATAGCAAGTAAGAATACTTTTCAGTTATATTCTTTGTCTCACTGTGAGACAAAAACAAACTGCATTTTCTTTTTACATATTCTGAATTTATTTAAAGTGTGCAGATCGTCTTTCAATTGAACTTAAAGAACACCTACACCAAATTCCAATTATTTTACTGAATCATTCTGGTCACAACTATGATGATATTTTTACTAAATACGTCTACCAGGTTAGAGATTCAGGCTATTTTATATATAGAAGACAGCTTGTTTTTCTAATCTCAAGAAATCTTTGAGATTATCTAGTTTCTTGTTTTCAATGTGTGCAGGGTCCACAAATATTAATTGGTTGATATATCTCATCCTTATGCCATTCATTCACATTGCTTTTTACCACTGGCTTCCTTTACATTTTTCAAGCCTTCAAATGCATTCCCTTTATGAGACCTTCACAGGCTTGTTTCTTCTGACTGGAATTCTCCCTCCAAAACTCCTTTTCACACTCACATCTTATCTGCAGGACCCTGCTCCATTATTCTACATTCTGTGATTGGTATTTTTCCTTCATAATGCTTCTTGTCATTTTCAGTTCCTTTTCTTTTGCATTTGCTTGCTTAGCTTTCCGTTGTCTCACCATGCCCACTCTAAGTTTCCTGTCAGTTAAGCCAGTGCCTGGCTAGTTCATATCCTTATATCCAAAATCTTGCACGGTGCAATAAATGTTACTGCACAATATGGTGACTATAGTTAATAACAATGTATTATATTCTTGAAAGTTGTTAAAAAGAAAAAAAAAAGAAAATTGTTGACAGTATATTTTTATTCTCACTCCAGAAATCCTAAGTATATGAGTTAATGCATACGTTAATTAGCTCAATTTAGACATTCTACAACGTATACATCATTCAAAACGTGCGATACATAATATGTACAATGTTTGTCAATTAAAAAATAAATTTAAAATATAATTGCTAAAATGAAGGACTGAATAAATGAATGAGTAAATAAATATCAACTTTGCCATCAAACTACTGGATAAGAATTAATCGAATATACTCCAATAGAAATAGAAGATGCCTAAGGAAGAGTTTGTTAAATGATTATTTTCAAACTTTCTGACATCAGTTATGTAATTGGCTACACTAAAGATGGTAATACCTGGCAAAGGGGTTGCCTCTTTTCTCTTTACACACCAAGGGCAAACATTCCTAAGCTATTCATAAGCAATTTTGTTACTAAACTTAGATTTCAATTAGAGCCCATGTCAAAGCAGAACACTAGGCAGTCTCTTTCAATGAGTCTGAGAAACCTACTTGCCACATTTGTTCTATTGGTTATTACTTCATATTTATGCTTAAAAAAAAATTAGTATGATGCTCAACTGTAATGTAGACATGAAGATCTGGTGATCTTTTCATCTGAATGTTTTTGATAATAGTACAAATGAAGTATATTCAGATATTTATTTATTTTAATTGTTTTTTGAGACACAGTTTTGCTGTTGTCACCTAGGCTGGAGGGCAATGGCACGATGTTGGGTTACTACAACCTCCGTTTCCTGAGTTCAAGCGATTCTCCTGCCTCATCCTCCCGAATAGCTGAGATTACAGGCACATGCCACCACGCCTGGCTAATTTTTGTATTTTTAGTGGAGATGGGGTTTCACCACGTGGGCCAGACTGGTCTCAAACTCCTGACCTCAGGTGATCTGCCCGCCTTGACCTTCCAAAGTACTGGGATTATAGGCGTGAGCTACTGCACCCGGCATCGGATATTTATTGAATGAGTAACAGTGAGTTTCAGAAACACGTAAATTCCTAGCTATTTATTTATTCTATTCATGTGTACTTTCTGTTTTGGGGTGGAAGGACAGTAAATGCGGGCAATTTTAAACTAATTTTAGAATGTTAAAAATTACAGTAACCTGAATCTGCTTATGAAACACATATGGAAATACACAATCAGACTAAATTATAAATCTATGGTTCTTCACTCTTAGACCACTAATTTTCTGGATAAGCAAAAAATATTGAGGAGATATTTTCCTTTAGGGCCCTTCCTTTTTTAAACAACCAAATATAGTAAGATTTGTGCTTCCTCCTCCTTCTTCCAGATTTCTAGTAGAATCTGAGGGAAAAACTTTCTAGACTCCAGGTTTCTGAGAGTAGTACTGCATTTGCCATGCCATGTTTCCCATTAAAACATTTTCTTCAGGAGTACTGCACTCTTTTCCTGACAGTTTATTGCTTCTTTAAATAATGCTCTTTGGCAGTGTGATCCAATCCTAGTAGATTATTTAATCGTTTTTTAAGTTTTCTATTTCTATATATTATTTCGTTTCTCACTTAAATATAGCCTATGTACAAAAGATTGTATATAACATTACCCTGCAGTATTTAATATTAATAATAAATATGCAATAATAAGAAAATAAATTAGTTCTCACATATTCGGTACTCAGATTCATAAACACAAAATTACTAAACTTTTGAAAACCCCTATGGATTCCTGCCTCAATTCCAGTTACCACTATTCCATATTTATACTCATTGATGCCCTGCATCCTTTATAATTTTACCACATTTGGTTTCCTAAAACAACATAATCAACTTAATCAAGGTACAATTTACAAATAAGAAAAGGATATCAGTTCAATTTTATACTTTGTTGAGTTTTTATTAATACATTATGTATATTGCTATATAACTATCAGGAAAACGCAGATGTAGAATTTATCCATAACCAGTTCCCTGGAGTCACATCTAGACTACCATATGCATGGACTAATTTGGTATAGTATCTTCCATGTCTGGCTTCATTTGCTTAACAGGGCACTTCTGAGATTCATCCATATTTTGTTTGTCAGTAGCTAATTTTTTCAATTGCTCACTAGAATTCCATTGTATGGATATACTACAATTCATTTTTCCATTTTTCCATTGATAAGTTGATAGATACTTTATTTGTTTCAAGTGTTAGCTAGCATGAATAAAGATGCTATAAACATTTGCATACTTTTTTGTGTGGACATATATTTTTCTCCCTCTTGGGTAAATATCTATGGATTTGCTGAATAATTTGGTAACTATATGATTAAATTCATTGAGAATGGCCAAATTGTTTTCCAAAGTGACTGTATCACTGGCATTCTCACTGTATGAGTGTTTCAGTTTCCCCAAATTCTTGCCAACACTTAGTACAGGCTGAGGAGGTGTTTTTTTCATTTGTTTTTTACCATTCTAGTGAGTTTGTGTTGATTTGTGGTGGTATCTAATTTTAATTCCTATTTTACCAACTGGTAACGCTGTTGAGCATTTTTAATAATAATATTTAGGTAGAATTCATATATTTATTTTTTTAATTTCAGATCTTTTGCACATTTTATTGTTAGTCATTTTGTTTGCTTTTTTATTACTGATATTTAAGAGTTCTTTATATACTCTAGAAACAAGTTTTTATCAGCTATGCGTTCTGTAAATATTTCTCCTGAGTCTTTTTGTATTTAAAATAATACCTTACAGAAAGCAGAAGTTTTTACTCTCAAGAAAGACTTATTACCTTTTAAAATCTTTTATGGTTAGCGTAGTTTAGCAATATTTGCTTTATTCAAAGTAAAAAGTCCAAATTCCAAAGATATTAGTTTTATCTTTTTAGAATTCACTGGTATACCCCTCTTAGCCTGGTGAGATTTTGGTGGTGGTTGTTGTTTGTGTGTGTTTGTAGGTGTGTGTGTTGTAGAAAGATTTATAACAAGAAGTTCGTCTCATTAATGGATTTCATATGTTATCAAGTTGAATGTACAATTTTGTAATATTATTTTCTTAATAATTTTAAAATTTTTGTTGAAGTTGTAGTGATGTCTCGCCTTTCATTCCTGATAGTTTGTTTTCTTTTTTTCTTCCTCTATCAGTCTGGCTAGAGGTTTATCAATTTCACTGAACCTCCAACATATTCAGCCTTTCGTTTCATTGATTTTTTTGTCCTGTTTTCTGTTTTCAGTTGTGTCAATTTCTGTACTTCATTATTCTCTTTCTTCTGCTTACTTTGGTTTTAATATGCTCTAGTTTGATATTTTCCTAGTTTCTTACAGTGGAAGCCTCCACTGTTGCTTTTAGACAGCTCTCCTTTTTAAATAAAAGCATTGTGTTTTGTGCTGAATTGTGTCTGCCTCCTCCCAAAATTCATAGGTTAAAGTCCTAACCCCCAGTATTTCAGAATGTGACTGTATTTGGAGACAGAGCTTTTTAATTGGAAATTAAGGGAAAACGAGGTAATACAGATGAGCCCTAATCTCCTGTGACTGGTGTACTAATAAGAAGAAGAAATTAGGACACAGACATGCACAGAGGGAAAATCAAGTGAAAATGAAGGTGGCCATCTACAAGCAAAGGCAAGAGACCTGAGAACAACCCAGCTCCACAGAAAACCTTAATCTCAGATTTTTGGCCTCCAGAACTGTAAGAAAATATCTGTGATTTAAGCCACCCAGTATGTTGTAGTTGTTATGGCAGCCCTAGCAAAGTAGTTTTCACTACATTGTTTTCACTGCCTCTGCCACATTTTCTTCAACTTTTAAGTTTATTTTAAGTTCAGGGGTACATGTGCAGGATATGCAGATTTGTTACATAGGTAAACGTGTGCCATGGTGGTATGCTGCACAGATCATCCCATCACCCAGGTATTAAATTGCTCACTAGATCCTCTCCCTCCTCCCACCCACAACCCTCCAACAGGCCTCAGTGTGACTTGTTTCCTGCAATGTGTCCATGTGTTCTCATCATTTAGCTCCCACTTACAAGTACTTACAGAACATGTGGTATTCGGTTTTCTGTTCCTGCATTACTTTGCTAAGGATGATGGCCTCTAGCTCCATCCATGTCCCTGCAAAGGACATTATCCCGTCTCCTTTTAATGGCTGCATAGTATTCCATGGTGTATATGTACCACATTTTCTTTATCCAGTCTATCACTGATGGGCATTTAGGTTGATTCTATGTCTTTACTATTGTGAATAGTGCTGCAATGAACATATGTGCACATGTGTCTTTATAATAGAACAGTCCATATTCCTTTGGGTATATACCCATTAATGGTACTTCTGGGTCAAATGGTATAATATCTCTGTTTCCAGGTCTTTGAGGAATTGCCACACTGTCTTCTACGATGGTTGAATTAATTTATATTCCCACCAACAGTGTAAAAGCATTCATTTTTCTCCACAACCTCTCCAGCATCTGTTATTTTTTGACTTTTTAATAATAGCCATTCAGACTGGTGTGAGATGGTATCTCATTGTGGTTTTGATGTGCATTTCTCTAATGATCAGTGAGGTTGAGCTTTTCTTCATAGGTTTTTTGGCTACATGATGTCTTTGTTTGAGAAGTGTCTGTTCATATCCTTTGCCCCCCCCCTTTTTTTTTTTTTAGATGGAGTCTTGCTCTGCTGCCCATGCTGGAGTGCAGTGGCATGATCTTGGCTCACTTCAAACTCTGCTTCCCAGGTTCAAACGATTCTCCTGCCTCAGCCTCCCTCGCAGCTGGGACTACAGGCATATACCACCACACCCAGTTAGTTTTTATATTTTTGGTAGAGATGGAGTTTCAGCTCTACTTGGCCAGGCTGGTCTTGAACTCCTGACCTGGTGATTCACCCGCTTCAGCCTCCCAAAGTGCTGGGATTACAGGTGTGAGCCACCGAGCCTGGCTTTTTTTTTGTTTTTCTTGAGACGGAGTCTTGCTCCGTCATCCAGGCTGGAGTCAATGGCGCGATCTCAGCTCATTGTAACCTCCACCTCCTGGGTTTCAGCGATTCTCCCACCTCAACCTCCCAAGTAGCTGGGACTACAGATGTGTACCACCATGCCTGGCTAATTTTTGTATTTTTAGTAGAGATGGGTTTCACCATATTGGCCAGGCTGGTCTCCAACTCCTGACCTCGTGATCCGCCCTCCTTGCCCTCCCAAAGTGCTTGGATTATAGGCCTGAGCCACTGCATCTGGTCCCTTTACTCACTTTTTAATGGGGTTGTTTTCTTTTCATAAATTTAAGTTTCTTATAGATACTGGATATTAGACCTTTGTCAGATGCATAGATTACAAACCTTTTCTCCCATTCTGTAGGTTGTCTGTTTACTCTGTTGATAGTTTCTTTTGCTGTGCAGAAGTCCTTTATTTTAATTAGATCCCATTTGTCAATTTTTGCTTTCTCTGCAACATTTTGATGTGTTGTGTTTTTATTTAAGGTTTTTTTCTCTTGTAATTAATTATATTATACATGGTTTCTTGGATTGTTTAATTTTTATAGATTATCATATCTTTCTTCCATTTAAACTTTTTGGCTTTTTGCTTTGTTTTAATTTTAGTTGTTTGTTTACTTTTGGTGTGATTAAGAAAGACATTTTGGCCGGGCGCCGTGGCTCACGCCTGTAATCCCAGCACTTTGGGAGGCCAAGGTGGGCGGAGCACCTGAGGTCAGGAGTTAGAGACCAGCCCAGCCAACATAGTGAAACCCCATCTCTACTAAAAATACAAAAGTTAGCCAGGCGTGGTGACCCGTGCCTGTAATCCCAACTACTCAGGAGGCTGAGGCAGGAGAATCACTTGAACCCGGGAGGCGGAGGTTGCAGTGAGCAGAGATCACACCACTGCACTCCAGCCTTAGCCACAAGAGTGAAATTCTGTTAAAAAAAAAAAAAAAGAAAGAAAAACATCTTATGCCTTGCTTTTTAGTTCAAAATATGATTTATCTTTGTCAATATTTAATGTTTACTTGACATGCTGTGTATTCTGCTATTGATAGGTCAAGCGTTCTAAACTGTCAATTATGTCAAATTGACTAATACTTTATGCAAGCTTTGTCTATCATTACTTAATTGGTGACTACATGTTTTACCATCACTGGGAAAAAAGAATTGAAATCTCAGAGTGTAATTGTTAGTGTATTTCTTTTATTAGTTATTTCAATTTGTTTCACGATTTTTATTCTGATATTAGGTGCATACAACTGTGAGACAGTTATGACTTTTTGATGAATTGACCTCATTTTCATTTTAATAAGTCCTGCTTTACTTTTATTAATTTTTATTTTTGCTTGAATCTCACTTCTCTGATATTACTATAGCATTTTCAGCTTTCTTTTGATTTCTTGTTTTGTAGTGTATCTTTTCTAGTCTTTTACTTTTAATAAATATTGCCTTTATATTTAAAGCATGTCTTTGTATAAACTTTTATATAGTTTTGTGTCCGGAATTGGTGGGTTCTTGGTCTCACTGACTGCAAGAATGAAGCCACAGACCCTCACAGTGAGTGTTACAGTTCTCAAAGGCGGTGTGTCTGGAGTTTGTTCCTTCTGATGTTCGAACGTGTTTGGAGTTTATTCCTTCCGGTGGGTTAGTGGTCTCGCTGGCTCAGGAGTGAAGCTGCAGACCTTCGCGGTGAGTTTCGCAGCTCTTAGGGCAGCGCGTCTGGAGTTGTTCGTTCCTCCCGGTGGGTTTGTGGTCTCACTGGCTTCAGGAGCGAAGCTGCAGACCTTCGCGGTGAGTGTTACAGCTCATAAAGGCAGTGTGGACCCAAAGAGTGAGTAGCAGCAAGATCTGTTGCAAAGAGCAAAAGAACAATCTTCCACAGTGTGGAAGGCGACCCTTAGCAGGTTGCCACTGCTGGCCCGGCCAGCCTGCTTTTATTCTCTTATCTGGCCCCACCCACATCCTGCTAATTGGTCCCTTTTACAGAGAGCCGATTGGTCTGTTTTACAGAGAGCTGATTGGTGCGTTTTGACAGGGTGCTGATTGGTGAGTTTACAATCCCTGAGCTAGACACAAAAGTTCTCCACGTCCCTACTAGATTAGCTAGATACAGAGTGTCAATTGGTGTATTTACAAACCCTGAGCTAGATACAGGGTGCTGATTGGTGTGTTTACAAACCTTGAGCTAGATACAGAGTGCTGATTGGTGTATTTACAATCCCTCAGCTAGACATAAAGGTTCTCCAAGTCCCCACCAGATTAACTAGATACAGAATGTTGATTGGTGCATTCACAAACCCTGAGCTAGACACAGGGTGCTGATTGGTGTGTTTACAAAACTTGAGCTAGATACAGAGTGCTGATTGGTGTATTTACAATCCCTTAGCTATACATAAAGATTCTCCAAGTCCCCACCAGACTCAGGAGCCCAGCTGGCTTCACTCAGTGGATCCCCCACCAGGGCCACAGGAGGAGCTGCTTGCCAGTCTGTGCCATGTGCCAGCACTCCTCAGCCCTTGGGCAGTGGATGGGACTGGGCACCGTGGAGCAGAGAATGGCAATCGTTGGGGAGGCTTGGGCTGCTCAGGAGCCCATGGTGCAGGGGGCAGGCTCAGGCATGGCAGGCTGCAGGTCTGGAGCCCTGCCCCGCGGGGAGGCAGCTAAGGCCCCATGAGAAATTGAGCACAGCAGCTGCTGGCCCAGGTGCTAAGGCCCTCACTGCCCAGGGCTTGCAGGCTGGCCGGCCGCTCCGAGTGTGGGGCCCTTTGAGCCCATGCCCACCCGGAACTTGCGCTGGCCCACAAGCGCCGCATGCAGCCCCAGTTCCTGCAGGCACCTGTCCCTCCACACCTCCCCATAAGCTGAGGGAGCCGGCTCCAGCCTTGGCCAGCCCAGAAAGGGGCTCCCACAGTGCAGCGGTGGGCTGAAGGGCTCCTCAAACGCAACCAGAGTGGGCGCCAAGGCCTAGGAGGCACCGAGAGCGAGTGAGGGCTGCGAGGGCTGACAGCACATGTCACCTCTCAGTTTAGTCTTACTTTTTCATCCAATGTAAAACTTTCTGTCTTTTATTTGGAATATCTAGATCATTTGCACTTAATGCAATTCTTGATGTGGTTGTTTTAAAATCTACCATTGTGTTATTTCCTATTTTTATAATTTTTATTTCTACCTTTTCCCTCTTTTTCTTCTTTCTTTTGGCTCATCTGTTTTTATCCTTACACTTTATCTCCATTATTCCTTTATTAACTATACTTCCTTTTATAATTTTAGTCATTGCTTTAGGTTTAACAAGATAAAGTTGTTGCTTATGGTTTATCTTAACCATCATCATACTCCTTCACATAAAATGTAAGCACTTTCAACAATCTACTTGCATCTCTCCTATTCTTTGTGCTTTTTTGTTATATAATTTGCTTCTACATGTTATAAAACCCAAAATACATCATTGGCATTTTTTATTTAAACAGTTAAATATATTTCATAGAGATTAAAATAAAAGATTTGTGTTGTGTGTGTGTGTATCAAATGTGTTTCCAATCTATTTATCATTAGTGGTCCACTTCATTTATTTCTGTAGATTCAAATTTTAATCTGGTATTATTTTCCTTTGTCTGAAGAATTTCCTTTAACATTTCTTGTGGTTTAATTATCTGGTGATGAATTCTCAATTTATATTTTCTGAAAAAGACTTCATTATGTTGTTACTTTTGAAAGATAGTTTGCAAAGAAGATGAAATTCTAGTCTGACAGTTGTCAACTTCCACCCTTCCCAGAATATTAAAAGATGTTACTCCCTTATCTTTAAGCAAACATGGTTTCTGGCAACAAGTTTTTTCTGTTTATCTATCTGATTGTTTTGTTTTGTTTTCATATGTGTCTCTTTTCTTTGGATGGTCTTAAGATTTTTCTCTTTATAATTGGTATGTAGGAATTTGATTTTGATATGCCTTTAGATGATTCTATTTTTTCTTATTCTGCTATAATTTTTATGAGATTCTTGGGTCTGTGGTTTTATAATTTTTATCAAATTTGGAGTAATTTTGGTTATAATTTCTTCAAATATTTTTGCTGTCTCCCATTCCTCCTCCTGGGACTCTAGTTATATATTCACACACACACACACACACACACACCCACTTTAGTTTTGTCCCCATGGTGCTCAGAATAATGCCTCCCCATCCCAAGAACACATCTTAGTGCCCAGAACCTGCGACTGACTATCGTATTTTACATGGTATAAGGGACTTTACAAATATAATTGTAAGGTATGACATCAACTCACTGTTGTTGGCTTAAAAATAGAAGAAAGAAGCCATGTGCCAAAGAAAGGGGATAGCCTCTAGAAACTGGAAAAGGCAGAGATTGTACCCTAGAGCCTTCAGAAGGAATGTAGCCTGCCTGAACATTGACCATAGCCCAGTGAGTTCTATGCAGACCTTCTAACCACGGAACTGTAAAATAATAAATTTGTGTTGGTTAATTCACATCTCTGGTAGGTAATTTTTACAATGGCAGTAGAAAACTACTACAGTCCCACAGATTACTGATACTCTATTATTTTATAGTGTTTACTTTTCTCTTTGCTTCATTTTGGATACTTTCTATTCCTATGTTAATTTCAAATTTGCTTTTTTTCCTTCTGACTTATCAAATCACCTGTTAATCCTATTGAATATATTTTCCATGTTGTATATTTATTTTTATCTCTACAAGTTTCAGCTGAGTGTTTTGTATCTTCATTCTTTGTCTTCGTTACATCCATGTGGTCCTTTTTATCCTATTCTAAACTTTATGAAAGTTGTTTTAAGATTTTTGTCTTCTAATTCTGTCTTCTCCCTAATCTCCATAGCTATTTCTATTAATTATTTTTTCCTACTGATTTGTATGTCTGGGATACTTTGCATGCCAGGCATTCTGAAATTTATGTTGCTGAGTGCTGAATTTTGTAATATTAAAGAATGTTAGGCTAGGCCGGACGCGGTGACTCACGCCTGTAATCCCAGCACTTTGGGAGGCCGAGGTGGGCAGATCACGAGGTCAGGAGATAGAGACCATCCTGGCTAACACCGTGAAACCCCGTCCCTACTAAAGAAATACAAAAAATTAGCTGGGCTTGGTGGTGGGCACCTGTAGTCTCAGCTACTTGGGAGGCTGAGGCAGGAGAATGATGTGAACCCAGGAGGCGGAGATTGCAGAGAGCCGAGATTGCGCCACTGCACCCCAGCCTGGGCAACAGAGTGAGACTCCGTCTGAAAAAAAAAAAAAGAAAAAGAAAAAGAAGAAGAAAAAAAGGAAAAGAATGTTAGGCTATTCTGGCATGCAGGTAAGTAACTAGGTAGACCAATTTGATTTTTTTGAGGCTTATTTTTTAAACTTTTTTAGGGAAAGAGCAATGTAGCATTTATTCTGATGCTAATTTAGCCACTAATAAAAATCCCTTCTGAGAATTCTAACCAAAGTTTTTATTATTACTATTTCAGAGGCAAGGTCTTGCTGTGTCACCCAGGCTGTAGTGCAGTGGTGCAATCATAGCTCACTGTAACCTCAGTAACATCAAATCCTGTGCTCAAGTGATCCTTTTGCCTCAGCCTCTTGAGTAGCTGGGACTACAAACACATGCCACCGTTCGTGGATAATTTTTTTAATTTTTATTTTTTGTACAGATGGGATCTTGTTGCATTGCCCAAGCTGGTCCTGAACTCCTGGCTTCAGGCGTTTCTCCCACCTTGGCCTCCCAACGTGCCGGAAGTAGATAAACGAGCCATTTTGCCTGGACTGAATATTTATTTATTTATGTTATGAGGTTGCTCTGGTAGCGATAACTTCAACTACTCCTAGCTTTTCATTGATGCTAGGAATCATTATTTCTACCCTCTTCTTGTGGAGTTTGTCTATGCATGACTCCATATTAGTAACATGGCCAAAGGCACTCAGTGGGACCCTTCTGAAGATCTTGGGAGTTTTGCTTCTCTTTGGTACCATCATTTTCAATATTCTTCTCTACAACTGTCTCAGCTTTCCTGAACTCCTACAAGTTTTCTCACCTCAGTGTAACCTCCAGGCTCTGTTTCATTTTTTTCTCCCTGGGATGTGGCCTAGAAACTGAATCCTGGTAGTAAACTGGGCAACTGTATGGCTCATCTTGTTTGCTTTCTTTCTCGTAGGAATCACAGTTCTGTGCAGCATGTTGTCAAATATCTGTAAACAGTTCCATCTATTTTATGCTGTTTTCACTGTTTTTCTTTATGATGGAATGGAAATTGCTATTGCAGATAATAATTCATGGACAGAAGTAGAAATCTATTTATATTTTGTCTTTTATTTTGAACTTTAAGTAAATAGAATCATATGTGTTCTGTTATTTCTTTTTGCTCAATATTATATTTAGAGATTCACACATGTTCCTGTATATAACTATTCTTCATTTACTTCTCTACTCTACAGTATTCAACTGTATGAATATATCAACAGTTATTCACTATTCTATTGGTGGGATTTTACCCCCCCATATTTTGCTGTTTCAAAAATGCTGCTATGGACATTCTGAAACATTTCTCCTAGCACTCTAAGTAAGAGTTTCTATATGCATTGTATTAATTATTAATTCATTCTCGCATTACTACAAAGACATACCCGAGACTAGGTAATTTATAAAGAAAAGGATGTTTAATTAGCTCATAGTTCTGCAAGCTGTATAGGAAGCATGATGCTGGCATCTGCTTAGAGGAGGCCTCAGGAAACTTACAATCATGGCACAAGGCAAAATGGGAGCACACATGTCATACAGACAGAGTAGGAGCAAGAGAGCAAGGGCGGAGCTGCTAGGCATTTTTAAATGACCAGATCTCAGAGAGCTCATTCACTCTCAAAGGGGCAGTACCAAGAGGGATGGTGCTAAACTGTCGTGAGAACCTGTCCCTATGATCCAATCACCTCCTACCAGGCCCCACCTCCAATGTTACATGTGTGTGTCTCTATACATATATGCCAACAGCCAGTAGGAGGGAGGCCAAGTTCAAGAAAGAGAAACTCCTTTCTTTCACATCACTGCTCAAAAGCTACACAGACACTTCTGATTATATCTTACAATATTTAAAAAAAAACTTGGCTAAGGGTGGCTGGGAAATATTATTTTAATACAGAAAGCCACACGACTTAACTAAAAATTATGCATTCTATTACTAAAGAAGGAAGGGACAATAGTAGAAAGCCAACAGTTTCTGCCCCTTTATTATTTATTTAGTTAAATTACCTAAATGTCGGAGAACTATTACACTTTAGAAATAGCAACAGGCCAGTAACTGCTGGAAACAGGTCTGTAAATGCAAGCTTCCCTTGCTCCATGTCTAGGTAACTGGGCAGCCAGTGAAATCTGCACCAACCCCCCGAGCTCCTCAGCAAAATTAAACAACTTTCTTGATAATACATACTTGAGTGACTGCCTTCTCTTCCCTGTATCGCTTTTTTTCTCTCCTACCTGTGTTTCCTGGGACCATCTCCCAAATAAACTGTTCTCTGTCTCTTTAAATATATATATATATCTATGTGTGTACGTGTGTGTTTGTGTGTGTGTGTAGGTACATATGCATCAGCTATTTAGAATATATATATTCAGAGAGACAGAGAATGGCATATATATTTATATTTATACATATAATTTCTATAAGATACATACAAATTAAATATATATTATAAAAATCATATATATGATTTTTATGGAAAAATAATCTTTAAAACTTAATTTTATAAAAATGAAGAGCAAAGTTTCAGGATCACTAGTAAGTATTCTACATCATATAGCAGACTTAAAGAAACCCTCTTTCTGTACTTTCAGTTCATATCTTTTCAGACAGATTCATTATTATTTTTACATAGGTCAGCTATAGACCCATCTCAGTGGATTCCTAGTGGATAATTAATTTCTTAGTAAAGTACTCAAAACAAAAGGACATTGACATCCAGAGAGTATTTCAGTAATTATGGCCAGAGTGATGCTGGTGTTTTATAGCAAAGAACATTCTGCTCATTAATGTACTCGTAGCAAAAAACAACCATCTTGTAACATGGGCATGTTTTGTAGCTCGCTGGCTTCTCCTGTGGCTTTGTTAAACACAGGAATCTAAAATGGGCTTATTGACTTTTTCCAATCCACATCAGCATACCTCTCTTCTAAATAGCTGGTAGTAGAGGCTGCTGTATTCCATTGTTAGCAACACTTACTAAAATCAGTAATAGAACAGTGGGAATAAAATCACAGAGGGGTATAAAAGCTAGCACACTAAAATATTAAAGTCCAACTGTGAAAGCTTTCCATGATATTTTTTCCATATCAAAATGTGTTTTAAACACTTTTTGAGTATTATTATAATTAACTATAGTAGCTTTGTAAGCAGTTCCTTTTGTAAGAGAAAAACCTACCATCACTTAGAGGTTACTAGTTTTTGACATTGAGCTCTTAAGTGGGTAATTATATTTATTGAGAGGTGATGCTCACTTGACCACTTGGTGTTTTGTTTTGGGCCAAGGGGAAACAAGGCAGGTGAAGTGTTTTTATTTACAATGTAACAGATATTGCTATTGTGACTCCATTTCTCAGGCATAGTTGGTTAACTGAATGTTTTTTTTCCAGAAACTGAAATGTTCCTCTCTTTCTTGTTCTTGGGAAATTAAAAGCTTCTACCTTAAAGAAATGAGTGATACATTATCCACTCGCTCTAAATTGAACCCATTTGGAGCTATTTGCATCTTGTAGAAACCTACAGCTGAGTGCTCTGCTTAGAGGTGTAATGAGTGGTTGTCACAACACACTGGAGGTGGCCCCATAACAAAATGATCCCCTGTCAATCCCCTCACAGGAAATGCTTTGGCAACCTGTAATTCCGCCTCAGTATTAACATCCTGCCTGGGTTTTGTTAAATGGCACTTTCTAGGAAGTAGATCTGGGGAACTTATGTTTAATAATGTTTTAAGAGGAATATGTGATGGAAGTTTTAGAAAGCATCACATGGGGTTAACAGTGATTTGTCATTTGTTTCTAATTAAAGGACCTAATCTCTTATCATTGAAGCAGTCTTTTTTTATATACTAAAGGCACAGATGTGAATGGAAACATATTAATGAGATGTCATACTACATAGTCATTTAGTGTTTTGTTTAACTTAAACATAGCAGAAAATGTGTGTCTAAGTAGACACATGTAATGACATCCTGATAGAGTTATAATTTCCTGCATTTGCATAATCTTCAGTAAAATTCACACTAGGTTCACCTTGCATTGCTAATTTCATTTCCCAAATCTGCATTTTTAGAAAATTAAAGAAAAGTCAGACCCAAAGTATTATGGGAAGAGAAAGGATTTATTGTTAGTTCCTTCACATTAAAGCTGGAATTGTAATTTAAATATTTGAGTGCCAGGTGTTCTAAAAAGTGACAGGAAGTGTTCAAACCAACAGAAAGCTTTGCATTTTCTGAAGCTATTTAAAATACTCCAGGCTAAATCATCTTAAGAGCTTGGCAGATCTTTGGTTCGAGATAGAGCAGAACTGTGGCTTGTGGGCCTGAAAAATCATGTTTGATCAGGTGCCCTGGTGTGCCCAGTTCTAGGATTCCATGAGCTATGACTTGCAAGAGTCAGTCAGGTAATCGGGCAATGAGGGAAGCAGCAGGAGCAACCCTATTTAACTACCCCCTGACGTGTGCCACATGACTCTCCATTAGCCCAGCAAGACAGCTCTGGATGCAGGTTAAAACCAGGTGATCTCCAAATAGCTGGAGGGTGTGGAAAGACATGAAATTAAACATCTACCTCAGATTATTAGTGTGGTTGTGAATAATTAGGAAAGCCTAATTATTCCAAGGACTTTTTAAAAGGTATTTCAAAAAATATTTTCCAAGCTCTGTCTATGGAATATTGTGTTTCCAAGATCTCATTCATTTAATTTAAAAAAATTTTTTTGAACATTACAATGAGCTAGACATTGCTAGGGAGAAACTTATGAGTGTTCCTGCTCTCACACATGACAAAAACACATTTTTTTACATGGATAAGTTATTTTGTACTAATACAAATGTTCACAAATCCTGTTGTTCCTTGAATTGCCCTTAAGCTCACACCTAAGGCCTAAACATCACAGCAGCTTTAATGGTCTCACCCGGTTACACACTGGCACTACTTACCCATGCCTAGTTAGACACAAAATAAACTGCTAGATTAAAGGGGGATGGATTTTACAATTTTACAATGCAAGCTATAAAGTGTTGATTACAGTTGGTTGATTTCATAAACTGTGATAGCCAACAAGGATAATTCAAGTATTCAAATAAACAGTTCTCAAGTTTCTTTGTACAGCAATAATACATATTAATAGAACATTTATGTCAATGTTTAAACCTTTGGGCCACATCATAAGAGATCTCAATTCAAAAGTTTTGAATTCTGGCTGGAATTCAGCATTTTTCAGTCACCAAAGAGTATTAGGAGTTAGCATGAGATCAACCTTGAAATACTCTGGTTTGGTTGTCAACTTCTGTATTAAGATTCTTTGATGTAGACTCACTGTAAAGTGTATTAATTATTATCAACAAAGATGGCTTATTTATATAGGCTCAAAATTTTGAGCCAGAATATTATTTTTTATGTATTTAATAATTCATTAAGGATCACATTTATATCTGTAATTTCCAGAAGGCAAACAACTTTTTGGTGATTTTCTTAGGCATTTGACCATTTTATTTCCTAGTAAGCAAGCCTAGCACACATGCTATTGATATGGGAGGGGGGGAAGGGGAGTGCTTGGAGGAGAAGGGCGGGTCCCTAGCTAGCACTCCACCCCCAGGCCTGTGCCCACTGACCTAGGTGAGGACTCGAATGTTGCATTTTCCAAGACCACCCTGGCCTGCCACGCCCCCATCCTGTGCCTATAAAAACCCAGGGACCCTAGCAGGCAGAAACACAGGCCGCTGGATGTCAAGAGGAACACACCAGCGGAAGAACACACAAGCGTCTGGATGTTGAGAGGCACACACCGCGGAAGGACACACGGGCAGACACCAGCAGACACCACCAGGCCATCCACCGATGGTACAACATGGAGTTCCGCCGAGGGTGGACCAAGGAGACCCCAGCTGCTGAGTGGCCTGACTCCAGGTAAAACCACCTTCCCACTCTATCCGTCTTCTGGCTTGGCCCATCCATCTGCTGAGCGTTGCTTCCACTCAAAACCTTGCATTCATTCTCCAAGCCCACGTGTGATCCGATTTTTCTGGTACAGTAAGGCAGGAACCCAGGATACAGGAAAGCCCTCTGTCCTTGCAATAAGTCAGAGGGTCTAATTGAGCTGGTTAACACAAGCCGCCAATGGATGGGTAAACCGAAAAAGCACACTGTAACACACGCCCATTGGGGCGTCAGCTGTGAACATTCACCCCTAGTTGCTGCTGTTTGGTTGGAGTCCCACAGCCTGCGTCTCCGCATGCGCCCCCTAGAGGTCTGAGCAGCAGGGACAGCGAAGCACACCACTTCCCCATCGCAGCCCTGCAAGGGGAATAAGGAACTTTGCCCGTTTCACTATCTCTATGGGACAAAGGTGCTTTTCAGAAAAGAATTAACTTGAAAAGCAAAAGCAATGTTTTGTGGCTGACAAATGTAGATTTTCTTGATCCCTATGAATTTATTTGGTCTTTAAATTTTTAATAAAAGCCAATGATATCTTAGGTACACTTGTGGGAACATTATATTTTTAAATTTATTTTTATTATAATTTTTTATTTAAAACTGTTATTGAGATAATTCACAGACAGTGGTACAAAATTACACAGAGTTTCTGAATATACTTTATCCAATTTCCCCCAGTGGTAACATCTTACGAAATCATATTAATACAGGGCAACCAGGATATCGGTGTTGGTATAACCCACTGGTTTTATTCCGATTTCCCCAGTTTCACCTGTATTCATTCTTTTGTGTGTCATCGTGTTTTTTTTATCAGCATCCTATTGTTTTTGTTTTGTTTTTTGCTTTTGATCTTTTCCTACTTTTCTCCCTTCTTTATTAAAATTAGAGAAGAGTATATAAACTTAGCAGAACACATGAGTACCCACTACACAGATCTAATAACAAGATGAAATTCCTTTCCCCTCAGAAGTATGTAGCATTTCATATTCAACATTTTTAATACTTCATTACATATACAGTTAGAAATAAGAAATATTTGTTAAGATTTTACTGGTATCAAATTCTAAATAAATGGTATCATAAAGTATATTCACTTTGCACTTTCCTTTCCACTCAACTTTATGTTTGATATTTATCAATTTCAATATCTATAACTTTAAATCATACTTTGTAGCTGCTCTCTAATATTCTGTAGGTAAGCATAACTTACTGTATTTGCCTTGGGTTGAACATTGAGGTTATTTCCATGATTACAACTGAGTCTTCAATGGATATTCTTAATGTGAGAGAGTTGCTTTGGGATGTATAACTAGATGTGTACTTGTCAGATAATAAGATAGGTACATCTACAACTTCCCTAAATATTGGCAAATAGTTCTCTGTATGGTGTGCATTTACACTCGATAGAAATGTGCTGGAGTTACTATTTGTCCTCATTATTTGCATTGTCTGATTTTTAAATCCTTTGCCAACCTGGTGGGTTCAGTACTTATGTATTAGAAAATGACAATTCCCATATTTATAAAATGAAGAGAATAATAATACCCACCTCACAAGTTGTGGTTAGATTTAAATGTGATAATCCATATGAAAGCACTTAGCATACTACCTGGCACTCAGTAGAAATTCAAGTGTTTCACCACAAAATGTGAAAAGTGCAGTGTCCTGATTTTAAATGGGATTGATCAGGATGTCTTCTTAGGTGAAATCATTGATGGTGCTTGATTACAGCTCCTGTCATTTGGGGTAGATGGTTTAGCATGACAGCAGGCTCATGAAATATGACACTGCCTGTGTTCTCTGATCCTAAGAAAACAGTATTCCTCCTAGCCCCAGTAAATACTATGACTGAGTCCTGTGACCTAGTCCTACCTTGGAAGGCATAAGACATTCAGGATAATGAAAGTGCAAAGACCCTGGGAGCAACTGGAAGGGAGGTGGTGCTCTAATAGGATACAGTAGGCAGATGGTTGGAAAGACCAGTTAAGATGTTATCATGAGATTCCAGAATTTCCCTATTTCCTACGAACAGGCCTAGGACTCAATTTCTGAGGGTACATTAGATTTTACCTACAGCCACATGTATGGCTATACAGAATTGGCTTTATCATCCTTAGCAGAGTGGATGTCCATTGAAGAGAGAAACTAACTTTTAGCAGAATGACTGACTGTGAACGTGAGATTGGTGAACAGGGTGTGACTATTTAATTGTGGCTCAAACTATCCAAATGATTAGAAGTCTAGTGTATGTTTTGCTAAAAAAATTAGATGACTTTCTCAGCAAAGGTTTACCTGGAAGTAATGAGCAAAAATATATGCAGGTGGGTCTGATACCATTGCCGTTAAGAGAAAGGCTTTTAGAATCAGAAGGGCTTGCCAGCTACAACTATGTGATCTTGGAAGAGTTATATAATCTCCTTTTTCAGTTTTTTCACCCTTAAAAGTATAACATGAGTTCATTATGAGGACTAAAACATCTTATCAAAGCAAAAGAGTATACACAACAAATTTTGACATATCTGCTAAAAAATTATCTCTGAAAGAGAATGTTTACACTGTACCAGAATTTGGATGAAAAAGTGGTAAATCTATGTTGACTTGAAAATGACAAAAATCAGGAGAGAAACCAACTAAACCATAAGAGAGTTCAGACAAATTTGATTACATTTGAGAGGCAAGGTATGGCAGAATTGATGAAGTGGAATTTTATGAATTCAGAATTGAAAGACCTCAGAAAAGAATGAGATAGAGGCAGTGTCCGGCCAACTCTCTGCATATCCCCAGGTACACACATCAAGAGGTGATCTGTTGTGTTTCTGGAAGGAAACCAAAAGCACACACCTCTGGGATTCTAAATACATTTTACAAAAGGAGATATTTGTGGAGGTGTGAGTACAGTTGAAGGAATCCACAAGAGGGAACATAAACTGAGGGAGTACTGAAAGACGGAAACCATTACCATTACTAAGTTGGAAACGGCAAAGGAGGGACTAGTGTTTTAAGAGCTTGGGAAGAGCTAGAGCATCGGCCAGGAAAGTCCGACAGAAGTTGTAGCCGAATAACTGTTCCTCCAAATTTCATGTGTATGAAAATCACATTGGGGTATTGTTAAATGGAAGATTCTGATTCTGTTGCTTTGTGGCGGGACCCACATTCTGCAGTTCTAACAAGCCCTCAGGTAATTCCAAAGCCATCTCTCTTTGGACCACCCTGTTAGAAGAAAGGTCATAAAGACAATCACGACCAGGTCTAGGACACACAAGCAGAGACGCTTCTAGGAAAGAAATACCCGATAGTTTCCTTGTAAAGTGGATTCAGAATAGGTGAGATTCAAAGTCCCATTCCTTTATATACTGCTATATCTTAAGACTTATCAAATCAAAACTAAACTTTTATTTAGGGAAATAAACAGAACATAAACAAAAACATGATTTCAAACACGGTCTTAAGAAACATTGTTGATACACAAGTCTCTCGTCTTCAAGTCTCAGTACAATTAGGCTTAGAGCACTTTGGGAGGCCGAGGTGGGCAGATCACCAGGTCAGGAGATAGAGACCATCCTGGCTAACACGGTGAAAACCCGTCTCTACTAAAAACACAAAAAATTAGCCGGGCATGGTGGTGGGCGCCTGTAGTCCCAGCTACTCGGGAGGCTGAGGCAGGAGGATGGCATGAACCTGGGAGGCGGAGCTTGCAGCAAGCTGAGATCACGCCACTGCACTCCAGCCTGGGCGACAGAGTGAGACTCCGTCTCAAAAAAAAAAAAAAAAAAAAGAATGGAAAATGTGCTCACCAAAATACTGTAGTACCTATTTCTGGATAATAGAACACATGTGATTTTTATTTTCTTCTTATATCTATTTTTTTATTGTTTTTATAATCAATGTATAACAAAAACAATAAAAATGCAAAAATGGACAAATACAAAGTATTTGATCATATTTAAATTCCAATGTAGCATTCTGTATATAGTTCTGTAAATCAATAGATATCTCTAATATTTCAAGGAAATATTTAAAAACATAAATCATTATACCACCCACATGAGAAAAGCCTTCGAAGTGTCACAGTAAAATAAACTTTTGTATCATAAATAAATCATCAAGTTTGAGACTGAAAGCTTCTATATTGCTTCCTAGCGCTGTTGATAAAACAATGCAAAAAAAATGAGTACTTTGGAGAAAATGAGCTGCTGGAGAAACAAACATAATGTGTCAGTAATTACAGGTGATTCTTTACTTTGTCAGGCAAACGTGGCTATTATATTCATAGGAGGGAGGGGAAAAAATATCATCAACTGTTAAAACAGGCACAAAGAAATAGCCCTTGTCTCCCCAGCTGTGGAATTGTCCTGAGATTCCTCATTTGGCTCTCTACTCTTTCCATTCTTTCACTCAAATAAGTCAGCACTTTTTATTGCTTACAGCTGATTTCCAGAACTCCAGCTTCTGCTTTAGCATCACTTCTACGTTGCCTTACACTTACAGGAACTTTGATACGGCTCTCTTGTTATGCCTACTGTTGAAAAGTAAAGCAGGGAGGGGCAAGGATAATTTTTCATATCCTCAAAGAACGGTGCAAATATGCCTATTGATTTCCCAGATTTTATATGGGGAAATAAGCATGAGATGAAATCTGAATAAATGAGCAAAGATCAGAATGGCATCAGCCTTCTCAATGGAAATATCTTCCAAGTCCAGAGGGAAAAAAGATTTTAAACTTAGGATCTTATATACAGTCAAACTAGCATTAAATGACAGGGCAAGAGAGAGACATTTCCAGAAATGCAATGGTTTAGAAAACTTGTCTATTCACGCTGTACCAGAAATAAATTCTAAAGGTGATATTCCAGCAACTTTTTTAATTCAAAAAAGAAGATATAGAGAAAAAGAGAAAAGTTAAGACAAAACAAAAGAGTAAATACATAGCTATGACTAATTTTTTTGATGCACAATGATAAAGTAATAATTTTTTTAAAAGTAAAATGCTTTTGAATTAAAAATAAGTGATAGAAAATGGGGGAAGACAAATGAAAATATCCTAATGAGATTCTTAAATTTGAGGAGGAAGAGAAATGAAGAAAAGACAGTGAATAATCTGAATGTTACTCAGTCCTTTGTTACTTCTCTTGAGCACTAGTTTGGAAGTTCAATTTATGACAATATTAAGAAGAAAAATCAGGACAAGAAAAAGGCAAAGAAAAACGGCACCACCACATTTCTAAGTGATATGATGATTTTGCTAAATAATCTGAGGTAATTAACAGAAAAACAACTAGAAGAAATAAGGAAGTCCAAGAAGATAACTGATATGAGATAATATAAAAATTGATAGCTTTCTTATACATCAAGAATGTATAACATAGAAAATGTTTAAGAAAAACATGGGTCCATATACAAAGAAATAACAAACCCCAATAGCTAAATGTATAAAATATGCAAATTCTGTATCAAAATAACTACAAAATATCTTTAAAAATGTAAAAGAAGACTAGAATAAATGAGGAAAATACATTATGTTCCTAGGTAAGAAAATTCAGCAGTTTTGTATGTTAATTCTCACTAATCTTACTAATCTAAAAAATGTATATAATATTCCAATTGAAATAGTCACAGAATTTTTTGTAGTCTAAAACTGTGACTGAAGTTTCTATAGAAAATACAAAACAATAATAATGACAAAACTATAAATGTGTTTACTAAACACATATATGATATGTATTATGTGCCTGGTCTTATTCCAAGTAATTTATATATGCTAACCCTTTTAATCCTAATAATAGAATTATGAAGTAATTATTTCCCACTATCTTAGGCATTATAGACACATAGAGGCACATATATGTGAAAACTTTATGACATATTGTAAGAAAAACAATCAAATTCCAATAACATCTATTTTTAAAAAATAATGCCTCCCTGTTTATATATGCCCAATATTTGAAAACATAAGCTATATTTGCAAGTTAACAAACACATATATGCATATTATCTTATATCCACTACATTTGTAATACAAATATAAACACTGAAGACACACACCTGTATACACACTTTTTTTGAGATGGAGTTTCGCTGTTGTTGCCCAGGCTGGAGTGCAATGGTGAGTGATTTTGGCTCACCTCAACCTCTGCCTCCTGGGTTCAAGCGATTCTCCTGCCTCAGTCTCCTGAGTAGGTGAGATTACAGGCATGTACCACCATGCCTGGCTAATTTTGTATTTTTAGTAGAGACGCGGTTTCTCCATGTTGGTCAGGCTGGTCACGATCTCCCGACCTCAGGTGACCCACCCGCCTCAGCCTTCCAAGGTGCTGGGAATACAGGTGTGAGCCACCGCTCCCGACCCACACTTCTTTTTATATAAGGTTGGTGCAAAAGTAATTGCGGGTTTTGCCATTCATTACTTGTGCACCAACCTAATACAGGAATGATAGAAAGAGGGAAATTTTGATAGCAAAACTTAAAAATATAAAAATGCTATCTTCCATTGGACAAAATATTTTGTTTAAATTAAAAATTAGTTTACATCTCTACATTGGGAAGATTGAGAGTCAATGAATGCATATCCGTTAAGCAAGAATTGAAAGTATATATACCTTCCCAGAGTCTTAAACTACGAACATAGGTTTTCAATGAAAACCAAAACCAAAATATGTCTCTATCCTCAATTTAAACAATCCTAAAATCAAATGTATTTTTCTGTCACTTTTCTGTTTCTATCTTATTGGGATCATAGAAAAAAAATGCTACTTGTTTCAAGTAATGCTTGTCCAGGAGATAGTAATGTGAACCAACTAAACAGCTTGCTTTTCAAGATCAACAGTTTGCTCATCAAAACCCATCTCTTAGTGCCTACAATCCAAAGCCCTTAGGTCCATCCTACACAAGCCCTGTCTTCAAGACCTACCTTAATTCATCCAGACTAGGAACTACAACCGTTTAAATACACTTCCTTTGTGTCAAAGTAGCATTCTTTCCTACTGCTCTAGATCTACTAAACTTTGTTTGATCAGCAGGTGTTTCTGGTGGTCTTTGGCAAGTTGATGGTAGGCACCTAGTCATTGCATCTCCAGGAGGCCCTTGATATGAGTTAATGCCTAGTTGGATTTTATTAGTTAAAGAACAGAGCTAATCTATCATTATTATTTCAATAACAACTGATCTTTTCCCAGATGTGGACATTTCATATGTCTCTACCTCAATTGTCTGTTCACTATAATACATTAATAAATAGCATGGTGACACTGCAATTGGTGTTTCTTAAACCAAATTTATCAGTTGACAATGAATTTAGTTTCTCTTATTGAGTTCTATATTTTTTTACGTTTTATCCCCAAATCTCCAGGATCTCAGATGTTTGATGATTGGTTTCCAATTTGTGCTATTTCTAATAACTTCTTCAGAGGAAGGTAGCATTTCTATTGATTATTAGTCAAGAAGAAATTGCAGGCTATGACAACGTGGTGTCATAAAAATATGCTTTTTTTTCTTTTCTTTTAATAAGAAAAAGCTTACCATTCGTACCTATGGGTATTCCAACTTGAAGTAATAATATGATGAGAGTTGGAGCCAACCATTGTGTTTCTCTGCCTTTCTCCCCTCCATCCAGTATATAGGAACTCTAGAAGTTCTAATTACCTCTAAATTAATTGGTTGACTTTCCACAGGGACCTTGTATGTACATGCTCTAGGAATTAGCTTTTTCTGCTAGCAAGTGGAATGTAATATTTTTGTCTTTTTTCCTCTTCGGACTCATTGTGATATTGCCCCACTAATTGTCAATAACTAAAGAGATTTCACCAATCCCGACAACGGTTTCTACTTAGGCCTGAAGAAGCCAAATGAAGGTTGCTGTTACTTAAGGCCAGAATTGTGCCAATGGTACACATTTTCTCTAGCCCATGCCCTGGAGAGATCATTGCAATCAAAAGCATGGCTGCAGCAGGCAATGATACTATTGCCATCACCTCTGTCTCAGTCATTTGCCATTGCCAAGATTGCTTTAGCCTCTGTCACTTCCACCCGTGCTGAGATACTGATTAAGTGTCCTCAGTGTCTATGAAAATTATAGAGGAAAAAGTTTCATTCATTTATTGTACCCTCTCCCTCAAGAACCAGGCCTGAGTTCACAAGAGATGGGCCAGCAGAGATATGTGTGACCCACATCATTGTTCTGCTGTGAATCACTCTTCACTGACAGAGCCATTGTTTTTGAGCTAGCCCTATTCTCTTTCCCTTAAGATGTCCTCTGTCTCCACACTCACATCTCAGCTTATCCAAATTCACTTTTAATGAGCGCGTTTGACCTGGGCTTCAGATAAACGTAGATATCCTTGAATTCTAAAATTATTATGTTGTAGTCAAGCTGAATCCTCCACTGAAAACAGGGAGAAAAAAAGAAATTATCAAAATGACTTGTGTTCTCTTATATTTCAGAAACTTATCTCAAAATAAGTCCTAACAAAAAAAGAAACGCATATACACATACCAGTATCATGCTGGAAGTTTTTTTTAAAAAATGATAATTGTACATACTCCAAGTTTATAGCAAAATTTGCAAAATGGCAAGAAGAAAGGAGCAAGGTTTTCTGACAGCAGCATCACAGTGCTGATGTCTGCAGTGCCAGTGGCTCTGTGTAGCAGATACTTGGGAAAGAGAATGGTGGGGTCTAATGTTAGCTGCGGTTGGAGCAGCCCCCTGGGGAAGGCCTATAAGGATAACACAATAATAACTGCAGGGTGTACACCAGAGGTTATGTAGCTGTTAGCTGCATTTGAAAAATCAATTAGATAGGCCACAGTGAAGTTTAAACTGGAAAAAGAGTTGTTTGATATTTTAGTAGATAAACTCACTAGGAAACATGAAGTTGAGGACTTCAAGGAAAATTGCTAGTAAGGATTCTGTGGAGGAACCAAGGCAGATGTTGAGAGAAAGATATTTATTGTTTATGTAAGAAGGGCTTTAAGGAATACTGCTTTAAAAAATAGTAAAAATTATGGACTAGGGATTAGATGAAGACATGGAAAGAAACAGTTTTCTTTCTCTGAGGGCATTCTCTGGTTTTCAGATGCCCAGTTCTAGAATGATAATTTCTCTCATGTGGGTCTTGAGAGAGGTCGAAGAAGTGCTTTTGAGGATAGTTGCCAAACAGTAGCCTTCCTTCTGAAAAGCATGCCCATCGATGACATTGGAGTCAGGAAATGAGGAATTGACTTATAGCTCTTGTTACTTTGAGTTTCTATTCTTCATCTATAATGAAATGATCATTTAACTTTCAGGTTTGTTTTGATACTAAACAAGGCACCTAAAACTATATGAAATTGCCTAGCACTGATTTTTATTTGAAAACAACCATGCACTAAACACATAATGGATTTTTAATTTTTAATAATTTTGTTTTCCCAAGTTATTATTCAAGAAAAATGAAACCCTCAGGGAAGTTGAAAGAATGGTACAACAGACATATGTAAACTCTTCAGCAAATTTATTTGTTACCATGTTGCCATATCAACCTCCCCTTCAGTCTCTTGCATCATCCTAAAATACCTGAACATGTATTGCCTAAGAACAAGAATATTCGTCTATATAACAACATACACTAAACTATTCAGGAAATTTAACATTGATCCAATTCTGCTATCTCATGTGCATTCCACTCTCAGTTTCCCCCCATTACTGTAATAATGTCCTCTGTAACTTGTTTTGTTGTTTCTTTGTGTTTTCATTTTGCTTTTTTTCAGGATGCAACCAAGGGTCGCATGTTGCATGTATTGGTTCTCCAGTATTTTAAAATTAATAAACTGCTATTTTAAGGCCCCAAGATCTCTCGATTTGGATTCATTAGATTGTTTCCTCATGTTTAGAGTCTAGTTAAACATTTTTGGCTGAACTACTAGTTAGATGATGTATTCTCAGTCCATCAATGAAGGAAATCAATGTCAGTTGGTCCCACTATTGGGGAGGTTGAATGACCATTTAATTAAGATGGTATCTGCCTAATTTCCCAATTACAAAGATACCTTTTTACTTTTGTGAATAATAAGCAATCCATGGTGGTGCTAACATGCTGTTTTATAAAAGGTTATCACAGAATTCTTTAAAAGACCATTTTTGAAGGCTTGGGATCTCAGATACCTATGTGCAGTTTTTTTTTCTTAACTCTGTAGACATAGGGTTCTTAAAATACTCCAAACAAGAAGCATGCCAGTTTAAATATAATATCTCTTATGTTCATTGCCATTCCCCTAATGCTATAAACTCAGCCCTCTAAACCCAAACTGTGTGCTTTGGTTTCATTTTGTTTTGTTTCTCTTGACGTGTGTAGGGAACACTCTAGAAATGCCAAAGAAGCCTCATGCATGGAGGTATTAGAAACTGGAATGAAAGTATCTTCTGCATATGGGGTAAAATTTTCAAGATTTCTCTTTCTAAAAAAAATACATTTGTGAGTTCTTGAATATTTATTTTCAATGATGATTCAAAGTGCTTGTGCTGGAGATGAAGGAAGCTGGCAGCTGCAGTCCTATGTCAAGTTCCTTTGAGACAGGTAATGCTGTGCTTATGACAGAAACACAACTTTCCCAGCTTCACCTTCTTCAATTACATGAAACTGGAGCCTGTTTTATATCTCTGCGACTGACTAAAGGTTCTACCAATGACAACACTATATCCTCTCAGACACTCACACAGACACACACACACACACACACACACATACACACATAATTTATTCGAAAATAATAAAGCAATCACATCCTTCCTACATTCTGGTAAACATTTTTTTTTCTGGTCAATGTCAGCAACCTGCAACTCTGCCTCAATCCTTGTTCAAAAACTCATCTGCAACAAATGCTGCCTGTCGTTAGTGATTTGCCAAATGCTTCCATCTCTCTTTCCTTCTTGTCACTACTCTATCAAGCAAACTAACAGTGACTCAAAAGTACATCCAAAAGAAAATTTTATGTTAATTTTATATTTGAAATGACAGAATATTTGTTATTCATCAGTGAATTAATGAATAGATAAGTCTTTGCTCTAGAAAATATCTCTCAAATTGATCCAATTCTCTGCAGCTCCAAGGCCAACACTTTTTTTTCAAGCTTCCGTAATATCTCACTTGAACTACAGCAGTCTGCTTCTACAGTCTCTTCTCCAATTCATTCCCCATAATGCACAAGACTATCTTTTTGAAATCACATCTAAGTGTCTAAAATCCATTTCCCTTTACCCACCTTAAAGCACTTTAATGGAATTCCATTTCTTTTGAGATAAAAATAGAAATGAAACTCTTCAATATGGCCTGAAATTCCCAGCATGCTAGAATCCTGTCTACCCTCCCTAGTCTTATCTCATACTACCTGTCCCATGTACCTGCCCTTCTGTCAGTTTCTTTAGTAGGTCTTGCTGTCTCTACTATGGGGGTTTTACACATGTTGTTTCTTCTGGAATGCATCTCATTCCCTCCTGCCTCCTACTGTTGTCTGAGCAAATGATCTCTAAAGTAGTTTATTTTTTAATCACTGCGTATCCAAGATTTTAACTAATTAATCCAAGAGAGAATTAGTAAGATTTTATAACTGATTAAAAAGAAATTTCAAAGAAGGCATTAAATACATACAAAGATATATACATACAAATACAATACAAAGGATTCAAAGAATGCATTATATGCATGTATACATGTGTGTATTACATGTGGAGAGAGAGAGGAAGAATAAGTACCAATGAGGAATGCTGAAATAAATTTACAAATAGATTTGAAACTGATCAATATCCACAGGGTATTGATGAGGTATCTACAGAGCAACAATCAATTGCATTCCACTAGACAAAATCTGTTTGCATTTTTATGTTCAAGAATCATTTGTATTGTTATTTGTTTTCTACAATTCACTAAATTGTAAAATGATTCAGACACAATGGAAGGTCAGATGGTCTAGAGTGGTGCATTCATCATGACATCCAGTGATCTTTTGTGCCTATTTCAAAGTATTTCACAATTTTAACTGACCAGCTCCCCCTTCATGTTCATAAAAATATCAAAGATTAACCCATGAGGTAATAAACTTAAGGTACTGAAATTACTACAGCCATACATTCTCTCTGGAAGTTTTCAAAATGGTTCTCAGATTAGACTTTTAAAAGAACTCATTCTCCCAGCACAAAGAAATGAAGCCCAGGAAACTACAGGATTTAACCAGCCATAGCTGTAGATGCTCCTTAGGATCCTTAAAAAGTTTTAAGAATTTTGGTCCAGAGACCAAAAAAAACGACAACCATGTCTTTAGGACAAGACTACTCTTTTTACTTGGATAAACAAATAAACAAACAAAAACCTAGCACACACCCATTAAGACTTCCCAGCTCCTGTTTTTCCCAGGAAGGACAACCCCCCCACCCAATCCCGAATCCCCCAGAGGCACATCCTGGGAGGGGCCACAGAGACCCTAGGACGCCCTCCAAATGAGACTCCTGAAATTTCCCAATCCATTTCCACAAGGTGTACTTTCCTTTAAAATAACTCTAAAAAATTTTGATATATTAATTACATAAATAACACACACCATATTACATATCCCGTATGTCAATATTTACACATGCATTATGTAAATAGATTTATGCCATATATTTATATAGATATAAGCATGTATATGCGATGGAAATGTACACATGACATAATATAAATATTTGATTCCTCATGTAGTTTGGAAGAATTGCATGTTACTAAAAATGGGACCATAACCGGATCCAGAAAAGTATTTTAACACTTGGAGCTCTTTAGACACAAGAATTACGTTGCTATTTAAATTTCAAACATGTTTTTTGTTGTGGGGAATGTAATCTGGCAATTAGTAAATACTTCCAAGCGTTGAGTACTCACTCCATGGAGAAACGGGGTGCAGTGAACTGTGAATTGGAGTAGAAAGGATGCCGTGGTTTTCCTGCTGTACTTTTAAGTGTGGTTTTCCTGCTGTACAGCACTTCTCACACTTAAAGTGCTGTACTTTAAGTGTGAGAAGGGAGTGGCTGTGGTCTGGGGTGGATGGTGAGAAAGGAGTGGCTGTGGTGTTGGCATTACTGGAGACACTGAGGACGAGGCAGTTTCTAAAATATCAATGTTTATAATACATGGAGAATTACATTTCTGCAACCATGTCCTTACATTTTAAATGAAAGTACTTGATGTGAACAAGTGAGGAGATAAGCATGAGGGAGTGGAGAGTTCATGGAAATGGTTTAAAGCCCACCAGCATGGAGGTGGTGGGGGCGCCTCCAAGCACAGGTGGCAAATCCTGCAAGACAGGAGCAGCAGTTAAGGGGGTCGCGGGTGAACTTGGGGGGCGGCTGATTGTGGGGGAGCTTGTGGTGGGTGGGAGCCCGCCCTAGCCCAGACCCAGGGTCTCGAGAGGGTGAAGGACAGCAGATGGGGGGGGGTGGGGCCGGTCCCGCAGGTCTGGACAGATTCAGGCTGCCAGGGCTGAGTTAGCCAAGGCTGCCGGGCCCCCTGTGTTTCTGAAACCAAAGATGATTCTACCTCTGCAAGGAAGTTTCCTTTTCTTAGTCACTATTGCTGTTAGAATACTTCAGCCACTTATAATTATTTTTAGTCAAAGGAACCAGCTTCGATTCCTTTTTTTTTTTTTTTTTTTTTTTGAGATGATGTTTCACTCTTGTTGCCCAGGCTGGCATGCAATGGCATGTTCTTGGCTCACCGCCACCTCTGCCTCCTGGGTTCAAGCAATTCTCCTGCCTCAGCCTCCCGAGTAGGTGGGATTACAGGCATGTGCCACCACGCCCAGCTAATTTTGTATTTTTAGTAGAGATGGGGTTTCTCCATGTTGGTCAGGCTGGCCTCGATCTCCCAACCTCAGGTGATTCGCCTGCCTTGACCTCCCAAAGTGCTGAGATTATAGACGTGAGCCACCGTGCCCAGCACTAACTTCGATTTCACAGAGTAATTAGGGCTTGGACACTCAAGAACTGCCTAGTAACTATAGCATGTGAGCAGCCTAGCAGAACTCATGGGTACACACATCATGCCTTTCTGCAGCTGTACACATCTGGCTCTCACCTTCTTAATGTGTCAAATATGAACAGTTTTATTATCATGACCAAAAACTGTAGCCTCTTTATAGCATATAAAATACAAAGCAAAAAAGCATATACACTTAAAATATGCTTAGAGATCAATGTTTCCATACTCTATCTTACTTGGAAATTATTTGAGTATTTAGGTAATTTAGTTAAAAAATAGACTCAGTAAATCTATTTAACTAGATATAAACAGAAGTATTTACAATGCACTGAAAGCAAAGCGATGAAATTATCTCTGTTAACTTTATTATGTGTGCAAATGCCATAAACTGAGTCAGAATACCTGATGCAACCTTAAAGCTAATGTCGTTGGTTAGATCTTGGTCAAGTTTGACCTCTAGAGAAAAATTGCTTAGGATCATATTCTTGTTTTACCACTTAGCTTAGAGGAAATGCTACCTAGGTTTTCTAATCTATAGTTGGCATTATTAAACTAGTTAATTTTGTAAAATTACTTAGAATAATATTTGACCCATAGTAAATGACAGAGTGTGGCTTACTTGGTTGGGTAAGGTAAATTTGGAAAGAATATTTTCAAGGTAGCTTTTTCTAAAAAATAAAAATTCTATATAACGCACATTATCATTGAAAAATATTTGTAAAATGCAATAGTTATATAAAGAAGAAAGTAAAGATAATCTTATCTATAATCTAAGAGTGGCGTAACAACTCTTAATATTCCAGTATTTCTTTTCTTCTAGTCTATGCCATTATCATTGATATAGACAGGCAGGGAAATACTGGATAGAAGAGGGCGAGGGCCCTGTAAGGGCTCCACCCTCAAGCCTGGACCCATGGCCCAAAGTGAGTACAATCCCTGTTTTCTCACCCAAATCTTACCTTTTGGCCAACCCCACCCCTATCCTGTGCCCATAATAACCCCAAACCCCAGACTCAGTAGACACACACATAGAAGACAAAAGCATCTGAACATCAAGAGGAGAAGAAGCAGCTGGACCTTGGGGACTATGGTCCGAGAGGTCAGTTGGGCAGCCAGACTCCAGGAGAAGATTATTCTACCACTTTACTCCCTTTTCTGCTCCCCTTCCTACTGAGAGCCACTTCCACTGCTCAATAAAGTCCTCCACATTCACCCACTCTTCATTCATTTAACCTGATTCTTCCTAGATGCTAGACAAGAACTCGGATTCCAAGAGGGAAGGGTGTAAAAGGCTGTCATCCTGATCCTCCGCTGAGCTGGTTAACACCTAACTGTCCACAGATGGCAAATGCTAAAAAGAGCACTGATTGTTAACACATGCCCTCTGGGGCTCCAAGGGTCTCAGGCAACTCCTAGATGCTGCCACAGAGCCGTGCAGAGTTCTAATCCTGCACGTGCCCCGAAGCACTTGTTCCGGCCTCTGCAACCGCTCACCTGCATGCTTCCCCTTCTGCAAGGGGTTTGAGAGCTGCTGGCTGAATAAGCGAGCCACCCCTTCATGAGTCCCACAAAGGGGTCAAGGGAACTATTCCGTCTCATTATTATTATTATTTTGTTCTTTTATGAAACCGTTGTTAGAGAATTCGATTTATTTAATAAAGCAAAGAGTTGGGTATAAGTACTTAGTTTTCAGTTAATGCTTAATTCTCAGTATTTTCATTAGAGTTTCCAATATTTCCATTGTGAAAAGCTAACTTTGCCTCTTTAGCATTCTTTAGGACTTAAAGGCAAACAATCTGTCCTTTGATTTTTGATTTGTTACTTCACTGTTATAATTACCTTAGCTGTATAGGGTACATACCTCTTTACACTGAACCAAATGCCCAACATACATACACACATTTTACTTGCTTCCTTATGTATTTTAGAATTATTTTGTCAATATCTACAAAATAGGCCAATTAAGATTTTATTTTTTGTGATATTGAACTTATAAATCTCAAGAAGAATTGTGATTTTTTTTACACATTTAATTTTTTAAGGTTTAGGAAAATCTGGATTCTATGTTCTATGGTATCTACTAAAATATACCTAGTATTTTAGAGAAATTTTTAAAAATTACATTGGCCCTTTACAAACACTTTTAGAGTTATTCTTAGAATAATTTTGTTTATTTGAAAATAATTTCTATGGTGGCCACAATTTTTTCCTGCTATTACTACTTCAGTAGTTATTGTTGACATGTAGAAAAATTTTTGAAAAAAAATACATTTTGATCATTCTTTCCAGCATTTTTACTTCTTATTTATATCGCATGATGTTTTCCTGTGACAGAATTCCTAAAGCAATGTTTAGAAACTGTATTGATATAATAAACCCATTTAATTTTGCTTTTAGAGTTTCACCAATAAATATGGTATTGACTGTGGATTTCAGACAAAAACACATTAACCTAGTATTTCATAGTGTTGTTTTTTTTTAAACAAGAATGAGTGTTGAAGTTTATCATATTTTAAGCATATATTAATATATTTTCTTTTCTGTGTCTGTTCATGAAGCATGTAATCAGTGATCAATTACTTATTGAAATCTTGTTGTTCTTACTTTACACTCACCTTGGTTGTGATGGATGATGAGAAATAAATGCTAGAACGGAGGAATCCTTGATTGAGAGTTTCATGAGTTAACACTTTTTTGGGGGGGAGGAAAGCATATCTTTTTAATCTAATTGCACAGAAGTAGAATTCTATGCTGGGAGTCTTATTTTCTAATGGCCAGATTCTCTGACTCTTGGGACATAGCCAAATGTGGAAGCCTAATTGCCATAACCACAAAACCCACGAAAATAGATTTTTGGCCAGATAGTGAAGGCTTTGGTGTATGAAGTCAAAGCAAAACATTTATCACTACTTTTTTCATAGAATGCTCTGGAAGCCAAAAATATCAGTAGTTGTGACCCAGGAGCAACAAATACATAATTAGTTGCACGAAAAGTTTAAAATACATTTTAAGCTCTTGTTTTTTCTTTATTTCTGTATGTGTAATTTTGCAGAAAGGTAGGCTATCAAAATGAAGGATTTAAAAAATGAAGATAATTCATATCAATCTTTTTCATTTGCCTTTTTAGTCATACCTATATTTATCTATTTGATCTAATGCACTTTAATTCATATTATTTCTCAATCACTGACAACACTAGAAACAGATTATGTAGTAACTCAGGCAGAATTACAGTGAGGGTATTCTAATTAGATTTGGTGGGGAGCAGAATGTTCTAATCTTAATAAATATAGTTTGGGTTATGAAAGTCCTATTACTTTTTTCTTTTGTTCCCCTACTTTGTTCTCCCCAAAGCAAGAACAATATTCCCTACTTTATGCCTAAAAATATGTTTAAAACATACTTTTATAATAACCTACTTCTGTGTTTTAATAAGAGTAATACTTTAAATTTTATAGCAGGAATTGTTTATGCAGCTTAAAGCATGTAGTATTTTTATATCTACAAGTGGGTTTTCAAAAGACATGCATATGTCTATTTAAGCAGTTTTATAATTTAAGAAATATCTTCGATGAATTTAGAGCCAAAAAGTATTATAGATTTTATTCTGCCCAAATTTATCTGTGTTCCCACAGCAGACACACAATCCAAAGTGAGGTTTCCTGCTCTGTGTTTAGGCCTTGTAACCATCTCGTTGATCTGTTTTCTGCCAAGTTCTGATGTAGTCCTACTGACAATGAATAAGATGATATTATAGACTTGAATTCATTTGATAGTGTCTGAGGCACTATGCAAAGCTGCATGATCACTGGTGATGACCTTTATCATCTAACAATTTTCAGGCCTGTCTCTTCTAGGTATTTGAGGAAACACTCTCCTTTACTTCATCAGTACTAAGATGTACCATTTGATTTTGGGAATTGGCACAGTAATGTAGGAGGAGTAGATACACTGCCACATTGTGGCATCAACTTGATGATGTGTTTTAATTTCTGAAAACTTTGAGTGTGGTAAAAAACCAGTATGTTGGAGCTTTTCTACTGTTTGGAGGATACCTTCGGACTTAATCAACTCATGACCTACATTATACTAGTTTCAACCTTCTTATCTAGATGTGTATTTTGCAATTAACCCCATTTTTAAAAAGTTGTGAGGATTATATGACCTAATAGATATAAAATGCTAGCTCAAAGAAGGCATTCAATAAAACATAGTTTTTTCCAATGTTCTTTCTAGTTTTATTAGTATTTTCACATGGAGTACTAAGTTTTTGATAATATTTCCTCCTTTTTCAGCTGAAGAAGGAACAAGAAAAGCTTCTAGGTTTTCCTTTCATATAAAATTTAAAAATCAAGGTAGATTTGCTATTTCATCCAATTATCCAAGGGGTTAGGGCATCTCTTAAGTGTCATGTTTGAAATGTTCAGTTAATAAGAACTTTTCTGAAGACATAGGGAAGTGAATGTAATATCAGATCTTCAGATATCATAATAGAAATGTTTTCATTATTTGGTAAGCTTAATAAAGTATGCCACTGAGAAAGAAACAGTCCCTTTGGTTGAGTTCAACCTGCCAGTTCTTCGCAATTCATTATGCCTCTAACTTTAGAACCTTAATTTAAAAAGGCTTCTTTTCCTTCCTTCTCCCACTATGCTTTGTAACATTCAAAGTGAAGATGAGCATGTTTGTATCTATGGTTTACTACAGGTGTAGAACTAGTCCAACTGTATTGTAAACAATTGCTAAGATTTCATAAAAAGTATTCAAACTTTCTGGAATAAACTGTATATTTGAATATTCCAGACAGCTGCAAATTATATTAATTTTTCTCTGATTATTATATAGTATGAAGTCATATTTTAGTTTAAAATTTAGCTATGTTTTTATTCATGACTAGAGATAGGAAAGAAGGAAAGAGCTTGAAATATTATGATTACTGTTCTCCCTTTTCCATCTGAAACACATGGTGTTAGTTGCCTCAGAATTATTTTTCCAAGTAGAAGTGGTCTATGATTAAAAAGATCTGCATTTCAATTTTTTAAATCAATAAGCATTTATTTATACAAGATTTTTCAAATTTCTCATCACTTCTCCCTTTCTCTTAAAATTAAAAAATTACTAGTAACTGGAAATCAGGCACAGATATCCAGGAAATGTAGTTTGGCAATAAATGCTGTTTTGAAATACACTGCATGGTTTGTGGATAAATATTTCTTTAATGTGTGTAATTACTGGATCAGCAGAATAAATGTGGTCATGTCCTTGTAATTAATACATTGTCAAAAGTTCATTTAAGTATAATAATTTTACTGGGAAAATGCTGTCTATGTGTTTCCCGCAATAATTTGTTAAATTAAGTGCAATAAATATAAAATTACCCTTAGGAATATATTTATTTTTTTCAAGTTCTTTTTCACGAGGTGTCAGATAATGCTTTTAAGAAACCCCTGTACATATCGCCTTTACCCTAGCCCTTACCTCTTCAATTAAAACTCCTCAAGAAAGTATATGGGTAGAGACTAAATACCACAATAGACTTTTCTAGACATTTAATTTTAGTTTTAGATAACTATAACCTAGCATATATTACAGCTTAGGTTGACAAATATTTAGCCAGGAATTATGCAAACTGTCAAGTGTTCTTGCCCTTAATATCAGATAATAGTAAAGCATGGCTCTTTTCTCTGCACTCAGCTGAACATTTTTCTGTGGAGGATGGAGTCCTAGCAGCACAGAATTCAAGGCTGGAAGGGATCTTAGAGATCACCCCATGCAACCCCTTGATTTAGTTTTGTCAAATTGCTCCAAGCTCTCCACAGAAGGATGCTGGGCTCTCCTAAGTGAAACAGCTGTGGGCACTCAAGGAGGACATGATAAATTAAAGGTGCTTTCTTTATAATGTTATGGCCAAAGGGCTGCAGGGAAATATGGTTTACATTGCCTGACATTTTACCTGTGTTGGGAATGTAGCTAGATGGTCTATAAATAAAGGGCAGCAAGGAAACAAGAGTTTCTCAACAGTGTTGGGAATAAAATGCAGTGTGTGGTAGACATGGCTCGAAGTGATATGAGCTAGGACAGACCTTTTTCTCCCAGCTTTGCCCAAGTAATTGATAGATAAGGGATAAAATACAAAAATAAATCAGTGTGCTAGAAGGTAAAGCAGGTGAAAGGACGGACAGATGTAAGTCAGCAAGCATAGATTGCTAACTGTTGTCCACTTTGAGAGTATCTGCATGTTCTTTTCACTTTCAGTTCCCTTTTTATAAAAAGAAAGATATTCAAAACCAATGGCTCCAGATCAGCATTTCATATATTATACAGCCTCAACCAATTTTCCCATGCATTTCTGTGGTCCCTTGGGCCAAATTACCGACCAAAATCTAGCCTGTTTTAAGGAAGGTAGCTACATTGCAACTAAATCCAGATCTTCCCATTTTACTGCTCCGTCTTGCCTCATAATAGACTGCCTATCCTCTAATTCTTCCAAAGTACAACTAGATCAAATTTGTTGTGTGCAATAGATGTTGACTGAAGACCGCTGAATTAGAAAAGAATTATCAGAACTTACTAGTGTGAAACAGATCCTTAAAATTCAATATTAGGCACTGCCATACTTAAAAGTGAAGAAGATCTACTATCCAACACCTTGGAAAAACATATAACTGACCATATTTTTCTGCAGAACTCTGGCCTCTTTCTGTGAAACTTGGGCTGTCCCTTCTCATTCAGACCTTTAAGACATCTTCTGCTTCCTGCCCTCTTACACTGTGTCCTGGGCTGCTTGTAGAAACATTCTTTTCCTATGATTACGCAGAATTATTTGTCCTTCTATTTGTAGTGCCTTCTTCCCTAACATCATATGCAGATGGGCTTATTTTAAACATCTAAAGAGACACTCAGGAAGTTTCCTAAACAAAAAAGTCATATTACCTCATGTAAATTATACTACTGTCTAATTATTCAAAAGGAACACCAATACATTATTGTACTAAATATTTTTGTTCCCTTCCTGCCACTTAGGTCCTATTTGGATAACTCCAAGAAGCATATCAGGAGGGGGCAAAGCCTTCACAATGCATTGGAGGGATTTAAAACCTACTTGTGAAAAAAATATAGTATATACATAGATATACATGTGGATACCTAGTTGGGAATCAAAAAATCACCAAGTTTTTAATTACAATCAAATAAGCATGAGCTAATGTAGTACAATCTTATTATATGAATGATCAGAGAGGAAATAATTTAGAATTCAGAAGTTGTGCTGATAGAACTTTTGGGGAAGTTTTGGTGCATGATCAGTATTTTGACATAGGCCAATATGCTGTGGTCTTTTATAGATCCAGTGAAGTAGGCAGACTAACTTCAAGGCTGATCAGGCTAAGCTTTCGGGTTCTTCACTTGCATGGGTCCCTGATACTGGTAGTGGCCCTGGCAATGTGTTTGTGTAGTCCCTATTTTTGCATACATGGTCATAAAGTTGCAAAAGTGAAATATTTTAACTATAATTAACTGAAACTCCTGCCTATTTCCCCTTTGATTTCCTCTGTATTGCCCTTATCTGGTCAAGCAGTGTAGAGTATCCAGATCCCATTTGGGGATTTTGCTCTGAGGAAATTTGGTTGGTGATACCTTAAATTCAGTTTAGTGGCTTATATTAAATACTTACGTGTTTCACAGATGCTTCTGTATGGTTGACAGATAAAATTCAGGACATCAGTTAAATCTGAATTTTGGATGAACAATGGATAATTTTTAAGTGTAAGTGTATCCAGAAAATATTGTTTGTTGTTCATCTGAAATTCAGATTTAACTGGGTATCCTGTATTTTTATTTGCTAAATCTTACCACCATATACTCCTGTGTTTGGTTTCTGCTAGGCGACCTAATGAAGGATGGCCACCAGGTGTGCTTCGCCACCCTCTGTACCTACTCTCCATGCAGCCAGACCCACCCAAAGGTGTATTCTCAGAGATCACGCTGCAAAATGATCATGGGCTATGGTGCCCTGGCACTGGAAGAATACAGGTAGTAGAAAAGGAACAGGGTTCAGAATTTTCTAAATCAAAAGCTGGTCTGAAGGAAGTTTTCCTCAAATTTACACCATTTATATATATACATATACATGTATATACATATGTATACATATATGTATACATATGTATACATATTCGTGTGTGTATATGTATATATATGCACACACATATGTAACAAATATATGCAACATATATGTGTATGTATGTATATATATGTGTGCATGTATGTATATGTGTATTTGTATATACGTGTGTGTGCTATAATTTTTTTTTAAAAAAAGGACTTTGAAAGACGTTTCCTCACATTTAAAACAATCCTAAAAGTTCTCATGCTCTTACTAACAGTGAGCTGTGAGCCTGACAGTAACTTTCCTAAAGTATCTATTAAAAAAAAAAAGAACTAAATATACTAGAGGAAAATTCTAATTACTTCTACATTGTATAGAAAATGAGAATTATGTAATTATATGGAGAGATGAACAAAGAAAGTGTAAAGAAATAAAAAAAAGTAAGGAAAAAAGATACAGTCTAGTGCCCCATAATGACATTACGATCAATGATGGACCACATGTAGGATCCTGGTCCCATATGATTATAATGGAGCTGATAAATTTCTACCACTTAATGACTTTGTACCGTAGTACTGTAGCAGTGCAACACATTATCTTTTCTATGTTTAGATAAGCTTAGATACACAAATGCCATTGTGTTACAATTGCCTACAGTATTCAGTACAGTAACATGCTGTACAGGATTGTAGCCTAGGTGCAATAGGTTGTACCATATAGCCTAAGTGTGTGGAAGGCTACACAATCTAGGTTTGTCTAAGTACGCTCTATGATGGTCCCACAATGACCAATTTACCTAAGGAAGCATGTCTCAGAACATATCCCCATCATTAAGTGACACATTACTCTATTATTTTTCAGGATTTTGTGTTGGCTACCATCTTCAACTGCTTTTTATGAAAATGGCATTTGGATGTACTTTTTCACTCTAAATATATATTTACATATTCACAATTTTGTGTTCTTTCTTTAAAGATGAATGTCAAAATTGTAAAAGCAAAACTGTGGGATGATGGCATGAGAGCCATCCTTAGACTCATAGGGCTATGTTTGTACTGTGTTTGGTTTGTGTTCTAGGTCTTGATTCTTTTCAGTTTGAAGAAAAAAAGCAGCTGTGATTTTGAGTCAATTATCAACTACTGTGGCATGATGGTTAGAATTACCTGTGGTGTCAGATTGCCTGTGTTCAATGCAGGCCCCATTCTCTTTTCACCACTATAACCTGAGACAAATTGCTCAGCTGCCTCAGTGAAGTGAATAAGATGATTGTTAGGACTAAGTGAGATAATAATGTAACAAACTTCACAGAATAATTGACACAGTGAAAAGGCTTTGTCGGTTTTGAATAATATTATTACTGTTATTATCAGTCCAACAATTCACCTAATATAATTCAATTAAAACGAATGGTATAAATGAAAGTGTGTTACAATCACAATCTCATGAATCAATTAAAAGTTATTTTGTAGAAGTGTCTACGTTAAGATAGTTAGGTTTTAATAATGTGGCTCAAAGAAAAATGTGTGACCTCCTGTTTCTCTGCAGCATCAAATGAAAACCATCCAGTATTTGGTCTGTCTTCTGAATCTTAGGTTCTTTTTAATTTTAGAAAAAAGAGTTGCTGTGATCTTGGTCCATTACCAGCTACTTGAGGTCAGCAGACAGAAATTCTGTAAAGGAGTTTTTTTTTTTTTCAATTTAAAGGAGAAAAATAAATCATAGCTTATGATTCCCTCCTTTAGAATGTCAAAACAATTCAAAAACCTCATACCATTTACAGACACATTTGCTTAGGTTCCACTAAACAGTACCGCTACAGATGAGCCAGAATCAAATTGCTACTCATCACCACAGGAAAACAATTTGGATAGCTATCAGTTTGGATGATCTTGGGGCAGGTGTGCCTGACTCAATGGGAAATAAAATGTTAACTAAACCTAAAAACTGCTTGCAAACTTCTCTGACATCCATTAATTTGACAAATATATATGGTGATAAGCATTCAGCATAGTTTCAAGTGCATACTTAAAGGGTGGAAAAAGTAATCATTTTGTGTATAATGAAATCATCACTGAAAAACATGTGATAGGTTTGTCTGAGATAAGATATGTGTTATGGACTGAATGTTTTTATCCATCCCAAACTGCTATGTTGAAGCCCTAGCTCTCAATATGATGGTATCTCGAGGTAAGGCCTATGGGAGACCATTAGGTGTAGATGAAGTTATGAGAGCGAAGTCCCCATAATGAGATTAGCATTCTTACAGAAACAGGAGAGACCAAAGCTCAATGTGTCTCAACCATGTGAGAACACAGTGACAAGGCACCATTTGTAAGCCACGAAGCAAGCCCTCAATGGGAAACAAATTGGTCAGCATCTTGATCTTGGTCTTTCCAATCCTCAGAACTATGATAAATACATGTCTGTTGTTTAATTCACCCAGACTATTGTATTTTGTTGTGTCAGCCAAGCTAACTAAGTTAGTATGCATTGGAATTTATCCTTCAATTATTTTAGGAGAACTTATAGTTGGCTCCATTATACTATTTAATATGACATAATGTCATTCTTTGTGGTTGTGACCTATGCTCTGTTTCCCTTCAATGTGCTCACTCCCATCATGTTTCTCCCAATGTGCTATTTTCCATAGAATAGCATTTATAAAAGTCACCTGTAATTATGGATTCTGTTTCCCACTGGGTTCTAAGCTCTTTCACAACTCCCTTTCTCTGAACCCCTACTTCCTGCTACTGTATCTTATACAAAGTCACACTTTAAATAATGTTTAAGGGAAAGAATGAAAAGGAGATACATATGTTGTATTTTTTAAAAATGTCAATAAGCCACTTTCATATCTACTGACTACCAATAATAATTATATAAGAATTACAGGAATAATTACATTAGACCCTTCCACTGTATTCTAAAACCTTCAGTCACATTTTGAATAAGAACCCCATGCTATGGGTTTTGCAGAATGCATATCTAATACGTAAGTACGTTCAATAAAAGCCACAAGACATATGAGACACAACTAAGAAGCAAACATAGAATAGAACAATAAAACATTGATCTTCACGTTTCTGAATATAATTCCAAAGCTCCCAGTAGAGTTGTGGAGAGTGGAAAGTCACCACAAGAACATATTTCCTCCCAGAGTCTGTGTTTTCTTTTTCCAAGTGTTTAATGCCCTGGTCTACCACTGTTCTCAAATATTAAAGAAGCACAGAGTTCTTTACGGACTTCAAAACATCATCAGCACAAGGACAGATGCTTAGCTAAGGCTCACATATATCATTCTCGTTGGTACATATGGTAATTTTCTGTAAATTGGCTGGTTTTCTAAGGCTACTGTATCATCCTGAGATATTAAGTTTTTAAATTGGCTCTTCTCACCTCTTTTAAAGTTAGATGGCTGATTGCCATGACATAATTTAATGATCTAGTCCAATCTATACAATGACTGTGTAACATGGGCAAGATAATTGTAGAGGAATTGCATGCCATTAATCAGTTGGCTTTTTGTTCTTACATGTTCCATTGCTTATCATTCAAGGAAGAAAATTGTCTTTTGACAGGGGTCCCATTGCAGCCTTTTTACTGTCCAATAACATCAAGGCTGAGATTTCACAAGATAAATGAGAATGGTATATATAGGGTGACACTTAGTTAAAGGCCTATTTTCGTATGAACTATTTTTGAAAAAAATTAGAAATGTGTCTGTATTGTTGGGGAATGGGTTGCAGAAGATGTGTATTTTAAAACATGGAAATAGTTTGAGTAAAATAGAGGGTCTCATTAGAGATTCACCAATTTATGCAAAAGACTACTACTCTTCATGGTAAAAAGGATAACACCAAAATTCTAACTCTTGATGAGCATCATCACTTCTTCCACCTTCAATAAACAATGACTGCATTGACAAAGGAATTTTTTTCTCAAGGGATAGCCTAGGCACTCTACTCATGGCCATTATTCTTCATTCCCTCACAGGTGGGAAGCATGCCTTTTTAATCTTTGTATTTTCATAGCCTAACTCAGTATTTAACATTTATTAGATGCTCAATTAATGTTTCTTAAACCAAACCAAACCATTCTTGACCTGGTAAAGCTAACTCTGCAAATAAGGAGTTATTACCAGGGAAATACATTAATGTATGACTTCTGGAGGAAGAGACAACACAGTGAAGAAAATGGTGACCTTTCCAATTGCATGGGAGAAGCGATTAGTAGTTTGAATGCAATGTCTTAACATGCATGGTGGAGTTTTTTGTTTTATTTTATTATATTTAATTTTTAAGGATAACAACAAAATTGAGATTGGAAAGTGCTCTTTTATTAAACATTGTATTTATGTAATTATATTTACATACATACGTACATACATATACCCATAAGTGTAAGTATGTATGTTTTATTTTTTCACCTGGTAACTTTATCTTAAGCTTTATGGGTTAGATTTCTGACTGAACCACTTCTATTAAAAGTAATGCCCAAAAGTGCAATTACTTTTACACTGACCTAATAGTAAATTATTTCTTGAATGTATCTCAGTGCAGGGACAAAAAAAAGGAGAAGGACTTTCCTTATATCATAGACAGATCTTCTTGATACTATACCAGATGTTCTTGAATTTATTCTTAGTTCTTCCCTCTCTCTCTCTCTTTTAATGTTTCCACTTGTATCCTCTGGGGTAAAAATGTTTCTATGGGAATGATAGTCAGCAAAGTTTGTTTTTGATAACTTAAAGGCAAACTTACTGTTGTGAATAGGGTGATGGGTGCATTTAATAATCGTGGAAGCAAAGTTAAAAATCTAGAGGAAAACATGATTATGAGGTTATTTCAGCATTAAAATTAAGTAGTATTTCTCTTCAACAGAAAATATTTGAACGAACAGTATCTTACAAGCAGCATTTGTTCTTTTAAAGTACAATAGTTTTAGGTAGAAACAACAACAAAAAAGATAAAACTATTTCTCTCACTCTCTGCTAGCTGCATCTTCACCTATGCAAGTCTGTGCCTATTCATAACTTCTACTGCTTTCTCTCAAAACCTTCATTCTAGTAGAAGCTATAAGATGGCGCCCCTTGATGAAAAGCAGATGTTTTTATTGTTTGCTTTTTCCTTTCAACCCTGTTTGGATTTTTTAAGTATAATGCATAATGTTAACTCTCTTTAATAAGCAAGAACATAGCCATGGCACTTAAGTGAAAACAGGGCAGAGAGGCTGGCACAGTCATATAAGGAGAGGTTCATCAAACACCAGGACATACGAATGTGTAAGAATGAATGATCAGATGTGGGCTTTAAATCAATTTTATCTTCACTGTTTTAACATCAAGAAGAGTTGTTAGTTGTAAACCAATTGTTATGCAACTTAATGAACTAATTAGGAAAATCAGTTGCAATAATAGTATTGGTACAAACTGATCTGAATATAAAAAGTAGAATTAGAATTCTAATACCAAACTTTTCCAAATAGAAAGACTGCATAATAATGCTATTATAAGATCTGTGCTTTGTAGAAATTAATCATAGATTGTTCTTCATTACTGCATTTGATTTCTATAATCCATTCTTTTGTAATTGTGCTACACTACACTGTTTTACTTGTGATATTTCTGTTGTGTGCATATACGTTTTGAGGTCTGCCAGGATGAGCTAGATAATTTCTCAAATAGTATTGCATAAACTGGTTCTAGCATCATTTTTTTCCTATTCTTTTGCTTTGTTCAATGAATGAATGTCTGTCATCCAGAGATATAAAATATGAAGACCTCTGCTCGAAGACCACACTTGGGCTGGCAAGAGTAGTACAACTGCCTGGTTGAGTCACAGACAGAGCTGGGATATACTAGAACTAATTCACAAATAATAGAGAAAAGCTGAGTATCACTTAGACCATTTTTAATGTGGAATTCTCCAAAGACGGAATCATAAACTCCAGAAGATGTATGTCAGTTGTCACTCCTATCTTTTGTTCCCTAAGTTGTGCATTTTTAATATGAATGAAATATTTTCCTCAGCGGTGACTGGGTAATTGTTTTGATAGTTACATAATTTTATATCCTAGTGATGAAATATTTATGCATGCAATTCAAGTTATCTGTTATAAAGGGAAACTATTTAACCATAGTGGACTAATGGTACATAGGAAAAATTGGTGTCAAAATGAAATTTATTATATCTTCCAAGTACTGCTTTCTGTGATAAAATACAATTTGTATGATTGTGAAGTAGCATTGTTTATTTTTCCAGTCAAAAAGTCACTGTCAAAAGTATGTTTGGGGAGGGAAAAATAGCCTTAAAACAAATGTATCACAGAGACTATCTAGGTTGTTAAAAAAAAAACCTAGGGCAGCATGTTAAAAATGAACATTTCCAATACAATTTGTCACCCATGCATAAATCTTGCTGACATTTTCAGTCACTTTAATAGCCTGCCCATTTTATAAATCAGTATGAACTTGCACAGTTGCAAAAAGTGTGTATTTTGAACATCTCATTTGCATACTTTACCAAAAGCCAATGAGGCAGTGGGAACAGCACTGGTGATCATAATACGTGTTTGGGGAAAGGCAGAGAGATCACTAATGGCTTTGCCTTTAGGGATTTCTGTACTCCATAGGGGACGAAAATGAGAAATATTTTTCAAACAGCAGGGGTAAAGGTTTTAAAACTAGAAACACATGGAGTGATAAAGATGTTAGTGCCACAGGGCGCATAGCAGGAAAAATTTACAATGTAAAAACTGTAATTTCAGCATTAGGAAGTAATAATCGTGTTTCATCATTGTTATTAAAGCATGACCCTTAAAGTCACATAAATTAGATATAAGTTTCAAAAGAAGTTTATTAATCTTTAGCAGGAAAATATTAGGAAGTTTATTATCAGATAAGATTTTCAGGGAGAGACACATTCTTTTGATTGCACAGATATGTGTGTATGGGTGTGTGTGCGTGTGTATGTGTTCCTAAGAAAGTCTGTCATTTCAAAGGGTAAATAAAACTTTACTCACTATTAGACACTGGGTATAAATAGTGCCTGCAAATACTTCTTATTCTTTTAAATTAGCAATTTGAAGACAGAATGTTGTACACAGAGAACAGGGGCTGACCCATATATCTTGAATAATATATTTTTTCCAAATAGAATAGCAGATAGAAACTAAAGTTTAGCTTTGTTACAGAATTTTGCTCAGATGACAGTCATGGCAAACCAGTGTTGCTAAAATAACCATTAAATTAATAGCAGGTTTGGGGCTTCTTGGACTATTTCAAGATATATAACTAAAAGATAAGGTTTTATTAGTAATATTAGTAGCTCTGTAGCAACATCAGTGAAAAATTATAGTTTAGAGAAAGGCAAGAGCCAGTAATTATCAGTGAGCATTAATGATAAAGAATAATTTACATAAAGAAGGTAATCTTTTTGGTGGTGACTATGTTGACTTGAAGTCGAACATCAAGTTTATGGGAGAAATATTATTTTTATCAATTAATAATTCTCTCAAAAGTCTGGCTTCAGAATTTCTGAAATCATCCTATGTTGTTGCATAATTATTTAGGTAGAACTCAATCTCGGTAAGTTTAGGTAGGAAAATCTTTGTTTCTAGAGTAATGGCTCAATTTTATTCTAATAATTTATTTTAACATTTAAGAATGGAATGACTGGTATAAAAAATTATAAAAAATAATTTTATGAGAGCAAACACTCCACAAATACATTATAAACTGAGACAAAGAAATTTGTATTAGTTCAAAGTCAGAGATATACGTTTTCTTATGCAAGTAAAAGCTGTTTGTCAGAGAAAAATACAAGAAAATATAAATAAGCATAAAAATAACTTTAGTTTCTGTAACAGCAACATAGCCATTTTTAATATTGTTATATTCATTATTCTTCCCAGGGATATATGTATATCTATACATACAAAAAACATCTTAAAATTTTTATTCTATTCATACTGTTATAGAAATATACTTTCAAAAAATGTATGGCAATATTATGTTGTGACACATACAACCAATGAGCTGTAGATCACCAAAGCGTGGCCAAGTAGAAAACATACAGAATCTGATAGAATGAAAATTCAGGATCATTTAAAATTAGATTAATTAAATTCAAAGGACTTCCAATAAGATATTAAGCTTGTGTAATAGACCTCATCTTGATAGTGTTTGCTACTGATTTATGTAATAACTCTCATTCATAGATATTGCTTATATTGTTCTGAGTAATTATTTTAAACATTTTGTGATATACTCAAAATCTTTCAGATAGACTAAAGTGATATTTATCCTCTTTAAAAAAGCAATAGTCATCCATAGCAGTAAGTTTATTGACAGTCATGTTCCATTGCACAATTAGGAAATAAATACTTTTCATTGGATTTGTTAATTTGCTGCAAGGAAAACAAAAAGACCCAGCGATAGGAAATTCATAAGAGATACAATGGAGAAACTACGAATACTGAGAAAAGAAGCATTCTTAGTGTGCTCAAATCCTTTTTAACTAGAAATAATATAGACATAGAAACTAAATTGTAGGGAAAAGAAATAGAGTGAGACAAAAGTGTTAAGTGTTGGCAGAAGAAAAGGTCTTAGTGAAGTCGGTATTATACATACACAGAATGAGAAAGAGAAGAATCGTGAGGGAGTGAGAAAGTCACTGAATTGATACAACTATAATGCTTCAATGCCAAGTCATTGGAAAAATAAATCATAATTAAATCTTCATATATGAAGAACACTGAGAGGCTGTAAATAGCAAGGGTAGAGTAAGTTCAGACTTTTCCCTATCTTTAAGGCACATAGAACTGGAAAATAAACATAAATAATTGAAAGTGCATTCTATGCTTCAAAGAAGAGTGGAAAGAATTGCTTTTTGTTGAAAAAATCTTTTGTTTTATTGTTCTTTCATTGGCTATAGCCTTTAATGCATATCAGAATTAAGCTGTTTCAATGAAATGTTCATTCTGTTTAACAAAGAATGATATCTTAAGACTTGCTTTTTTATGTCCATGGAGAAATTTACACTGCAGAATTTAATATGAAGAAAGCCCCCCTTTAGAATGAGACCTGTTTTAATGTGTTAGTCAGCTTTTGCTAGATTATGCTGCAGTAACAAATAAGCATCAAATTAAACATTTATTTCTCACCATATTACATGTCTGCAGTTGTACATTTTCTGTGGCTCTAGCTTAAATTCATTTTGGTTTGGGGCTGAAAAATCACAAAGAAACAATATAGTGACTCTTAAACCATTCTGTCAAATCTTTTCACCTTCATTAGCCAGAGAAAGTCTTATGAAAAGTTTGATCTCTATGTGACAAAGAACCCTTTTCCCACAAGGAGCCTCTGCAAATCACTGCAAAATGCATTGCAAGGTATAGTCTTTTTATAGGAAATAGGGAATAATTGGAGGTAATAATACAATTTTGTATGTATGTATATACAGTAATAGAATTTGCCACATTGCTAAGCTTTCAAATAATAGTATCTAATTGCAAGGGTGTTTGTTTGTTGTTTCTGTTTTTAATTAGATTTTTCTCAACAGTTGTAGTCTAATCATGAGGTGGGAGTGGGTGGGAGACACAGTAGAGGCAGGGAGATCAGAGCAGTGTTGATAATGCCATTAACAAAACAATTGGAAAGGGGAAATCAAAAAACATCACCAAGAGGGGAGGGAGGTTTTTCAGGCTGTTTGTTCTCTAATGGGAATCTTTGCCATAAAGACAGGAGATATTCAAAAAGCTAATCTACCACAATCAAGTAGGCTTCATTCCCGGGATGCAAAGTTGGTTTAACATATGCAAATCAATAAATGTGATTCATCACATAAACAGAACTAAAGACAAAAACCACATGAATATCTCAATAGATGCAGAAAAGGCTTTCAATAAAATCCAACATCTATTCATGTTAAAAACTCTCAATAAACTAGATTCTGAAGGAATATACCTCACCTATGACAAACCCACAGCCAACATCATACTAAATGGGGAAAAGCTGAAAGCATTTTCTTTGAAAACCTGCACAAGATGAAGATGTCTGCTCTTACCACTCCTATTCAACATAGTATTGGAAGTCCTGGCCAGAACAACAAGGTAAGAGAAAAAAAATAAAGGACATAGAAATAGGAAGAGAGGAAGTTAAACTATTCCTGTTTGCAGACAACATAATTTTACATCTGGAAAACCCTGTAGTCTCAGCCCAAAAGCTCCTTCAACTGATAAACAATTTCAGCAAAGTTTCAGGATACAAAATTGATGTACAAAAATTACTATTATAGTGTTCCTAAACACCAACAGTAGCCAAGATGAGAGCCAAAATAGGAACACAATTCTATTAACAATTGCCACAAAAAGAATAAAATACCTCACCATAGAGCTAGCCAAGAATGTGAAAGATTCTACAATGAGAATTATAAAATAATGCTCAAATAAATCAGAAATGACACAAACAAATGAAGAAACATTCCATGCTAATGGATAGGAAGAATCAGTATTATTAAAATGGCCATACTGCTCAAAGCAATTTACATATTCAACACTATTCCTGTGTAACTACAAATGACATTCTTCACAGAATTAGAAAATACTATTTTAAAATTCATATAGAACCAAAAAAAGGGCCCAAATAGCCAAGGAAATCTAAGCAAAAAGGACAAAGCTGGAGGCAATATACTACCTGATTTCAAACTACACTACAGGGCTACAATAACCAAAACAGCATGGTACTGGTACCAAAACAGCATGGTACTGGTACAAAAACAGACACATAGACTAATGGAACAGAATAGAGCCCAAAAATGAGGCCTCACAACTACAACCATCTGAACTTCCACAAAGCTGATAAAAACAAGCAATGAGGAAAGGACTTTCTATTCAATAAATGGTGCTGAGAGAACTGGCTAGCCGTATATAGAAGATTGAAACTGGACCCCTTCCTTACACTATATATAAAGATCAACTCAAGATGGATTAAAGACTATATGAAACCTAAAACTATAAAAACACTGAAAGATAACCTAGAAAATATATTCTGGACATAGGAATGAGCAAAGATTTTTGACAAATATGCCAAAAGCAATTGCAATGAAAGCAAAAATTGACAAATGGGATCTAATTAAACTTAAGAGCATCTGCACAGCAAAATAAACTATCAACAGAGTAAACAGACAACCTACAGAATGGGAGAAAATTATTACAAACTATGCATCTGACAAAGGTCTAATATTAATTCAGCATCTATAAGGAACTTAAACAAATTTACAGGAAAAAAAAACAACCCCATTAAAAAATGGGCAAAGACATGAACGGACACTTTTCAGAAGACATACATGAGTCCTGCAAGCATATGCAAAAAGCTCAATATCAGTTATCATTAGAGAAATGCAAGTCAAAACCATAATGAGATACTATCTCACACCAGTAACAATGGCTATTATCAGAAAGTCAGAAAATAACAGATGCTGGCAAGGTTGCAGAGAAAACGGAACACTTATACACTGTTTGTGGGAGTGTAAACTAGTTCGACTATTATGAAAAGCAGTGTGACAATTCCTCAAAGAGCTAATAACAGAATTACCACTACACCCAAAAATCCCATTTCTGAGTATATACCCAGAGGAGTATAAATCATTCTACCATAAAGACATATACACACAAATATTCATTATAGCACTATTCATAAGAGTGGAATCATAAGATTCCACTCATCTATTACAGAAGAGATAAAGAAAATGTGGTACATACACACCATGGAATACTATGCAGCCATGAAAAAGAATGAGGTCATGTCTTTTGCAGGAAAATGGATGGAACTAGAGGCCATTATCCTTAGCAAACTAATGCAGGAACAGAAAACCAAATACTGTATGTTCTCACTTATAAGTAGGAGCTAAATGATGAGAACTCAGGGACACAAAAGGGAATAACATACACTGGGACCTACTTGAGGGTGAAGGGTGGGATGAGGAGAAGCAGCAGAAAAAATGACTATTGGATACTAGACTTAGTACCTGGATGATGAAATAATCTGTACAATATACCCCCATGACACAAGTTTACCTATATAACAAGTCTGCACATGTACTCCTGAAATAAAAGTTTTTAAAAAAAGAGAGATAGAGGAGACATTAGAATCTGTGATGCAGCCTGCTAGTTGTCCAGGATAATCTGTGATCTTTTTCTACCACGGCAATTGAGTTGTATCTGAGATGTAACTGCCCAGCCAGACAGCTCAATTTTGGAAATTAACTGCCTCCTCTTCAGTTAAATCTGGCTACATGACTAAGCTCTCTTTTCAATGGAATGTGTGTGGATATGATATTTGCCACATTCCTATTTCCATAAAAATTTCCATGTGTATTCCTTCTTGCTCCTCCCCTGCCCCAAGCCCTTCCCATGAGGTAGAAAGTGATGATTATTCTGCCACTGAAAGCCAAATATTGATGATGGAAAAGCCGCTATCAGCCTGTGTCTCTGAATGTGGCAGAGCCACCCCCACTTCCCAGTTTTCTCAGGAACACCTTCCCTGCACTGTAACATGAAAGGGAGAGAAAATACCATAGTGTTTGAGGCACTCTATTATAGAATATGTTATTACAGAGGCTTACTGATCCCAACACTCTTCTTCCAATAAATTTTCTTTTAGTCATCAGAGAGATATTTTCTACAAAACATGCCTTTTCTAGCTCAAATAAGATTTAAACTATTTAGTGCACCTTTTAAAGCCCATGTTGAATATTCTACATTCTTGCCTCTTCCCTGCTACATGCTCTATAAAGAACAAATACTTGCTTCTTTTCTCTCATACTATGCATTTTTCAGCTTCTATGACTTTGATTTTTCCATTGTTCATTCCAATAAATCACCTTTTTTTGAAAACTATTGATTCTTGAACTCTGCCATGTGCTGCATAATTTGTTCTCACAATCCAAACACTAAGAATTATTTGCAGCAACAATAGAATTTTTTAAGAAACACTAAAGATGTATGCGAACAAATGTACATATAAGTTTTTCTGCACTAGGCCACCACTCTCCAAAAATAGAGACTGTTTTTTCTTCAACTGAGTGTTCTCAGCAGAATATCTGGCTTTCAACAAGTAATTGTAACTTTTAGTTGTTTGTAAAGACTGTCTTGAAAGGTGACCAGGAAGTTGATAAAAATTGATTGGTGCATTTTAGATAATCTATCAGTGATACTTTGGTCTTAGAGGTTCAGCTAAAGCTCCAAGTCATATAATTAAACAGAATTAATTCATGTTATATATAAACTTTGGTAAGTAAAGATGGCATTTTATATCGTATGATGAATTAGAGTACCATCTTGAATTTTTAAAGACTATGTTTTGCTGGAATGAGGTATTGGAGGCATTGCTTTTGGACAATTAAAGATCTTTTGTTGTCAAGAATTTCCTTCAGTTTTCAAGCTACCGTGTTTGGAGGCAAAAGGTAGTATGTCAATACTGAGATTGGAGGATTATATAAATTAAAGGCAGAATATATGTGTTAAATATTGGTCTCGGCCAGGGGCGGTGGCTCACGCCTGTAATCCCAGCACTTTGGGAGGCCAAGCCAAATGGATCGAGAGGTCAAGAGATCAAGACCATCCTAGCAAACATGATGAAATCCTGTCTGTACTAAAAATACAAAAATTAGTTGGGTGTCGTTGCGTGCACCTGCAGTCCCAGCTACTCAGGAGGCTGAGGCAGGAGAATCACTTGAACCTGGGAGGTGGAGTTTGCAGTGAACTGAGTGCGTGCCACTGCACTTCAGCCTGGTGACAGATCGAGACTCCATCTCAAAAAAAAAAAAAAAAATTTGGTCTCTATGCTGCCATGTAAATTTCACTTTTCTCAGCTCAAGTCAAATATGTCAATGCTCAATTACTCTGTCAGTTCATCTGTGGTCATGAAAGATTTGGACCAAATAATTTATCTAGGATTTTTTTCAAAGTGATCCAAACCATCTTATAATTAGTTAAGAATGTTAAATTTCTTTGTGAAATAATTCAAGGAATTATTTTATAATCTCTTTGGGCTTTTAGTATCTCACTTTCACTTGCAGATATTTTTAAGGTATTCAAAATTTTACCTTTAATGAAGGATAAAGGAGACAATGAAATATTTTAGAAGCGATGGCATCATTGATTTTTTTTTCTATATACGTTTGTGTCTCATGGTTATAGAGAGCTGTGACAAAAGAATGAGATGAAACTCAACCAGACACCATTGCCACAAGTCTACCAAGGTGGATGGTGTTAAACCATGAAAAATCACCCCCATAATCCGATCACCCCCCACTAGGCCCCACCTCCAACACTGAGGATTACAATCCACATGAGATGGGTAGGGACACAGATCCAAACCATATCAGGCCTGAATTTTGTCGATCATCCAAGAATTCGTAAGTGATCCTCTTGAGGTCAAGTACATTCATTGGCTATCTACAGGTGATTATTTTTAGGAGGAAAAGCTATATTGTGGATTCATGATTAGCACATACCCTATACTTGTTTTTATGGAAACATTATATAATTCAATTCAGGATTAATTGATTGATTAATGATCACAGAGACAAGAGCAATACAGTGTTATCAATATCAAGATGTCAGTAGGTGTCCCAGCCTATGGCCCTGGTTTTCCTTTGTTCCTCTAAAGTTGCAGGAACAGGAGCCCCTAGTTCTTTTTATCTTTGAATTGGTTTAGAATTGCCCTATGCCCATGTAAAAATTATGAGACAGTGTCACAGGAACATCACCATAAATGACGTAGGTATTTATTTATTTATTAATTATTATTATTATTATTATTATTATTGAGACAGAGTTTTGCTCTTGTTGCCCAGGCTGGAGTGCAGTGGCACGATCTCAGTTCACTGCAACCTCTACCTCCAGGGTTCAAGCAATTCTCCTGCCTCAGCCTCCTGAGTAGCTGGGATAACTGTTGCGCGCCACCATGCCCAGCTAATTTTTGTATTTTTAGTAGTGATGGGGTTTCACCATGTTGGCCAGGCTGGTCTGGAACTCCTGACCTCAGATGATCCACCCACCTCGGCCTCCCAAAGTGGTGGGATTACAGGCATGAGCCACCGTGCCTGGCCTGCAGGTATTTATTTAAAGATGTGTGTTGTCATGAAATGCTACACAGCCATAAAAAAAGAACAAAATTATGCTATTTGCAGCAACATGCATACAGCCAGAGGCCATTATCCAAAGTGAATTAGTGAATAAACAAAAAACCAAATACTGCATGTTCTCACTTATAAGTGGTAACTGAACATTAGGTACATGTGGACATAAAGATGGAAAAACAGACACTAAGAACTGTAAGAATGGGAAGGTGGTGTGTGGTAAGGTTTGAAAAACTACCTATTTGGTACTGTGCTCACTACCTGGGTGATGGGTTCAATCACACCCCAAACCTCAATATCATCTAATATACCCTATAACAAATCTGCACATGTACCCCCTGCATCTAAAATAAAACTTGCAAATAAAAAAATAAAAAATAAGATATTGGTTGCAACAGCAAGTCAGACTTCTTGGTCTCATTCCTTTTCTTTCTATAGTGTTTATTCAGAAACCGTTTTTTCCTTTGTCATGTGGGGAGAATTAGTTGAGGCCACATTTTAACTTTGGGATCTTCAGAGTACTGTTATTTTTATTATGATTTTTGTTTTTGAAGATCCGGGTAGTGTGAACACTATCTCTATTTGTCATACTTCTGCTTCCAATCTTCTAAATCTGGAATTGCCATAAAAATACAAACTTTGTCAGATGGCAAAGTTTAAAATGATCAAAAAGTACTTGGAAAAGATGAAGCCTGATTTTTCCTCTCAGCCCTGCTTATGTGAAAATATTCTATAAAACTTCAGTGTCAGCATCCAGCATCCAAACATTATAAAGGATGCCATCGTGCATTCATAAAACCCCTTACATTATACTATGGGATCATTTTCAATTGTTGCCACTGTGCTACAAAGGACAGCTTAATAACTCTGGTCTAAACTCCATGATTACATACACTTGGATGCTAATTTGATATAATTAGGTGTGCTCTTTTGTTGGATTCTACATTCAATTTATGTTCAGGACTGTGAAGACTATATTTAGTAGTGGTTATCAAGGGTAGAATAAGCCCCACAGGTGCTCCCAACAGAATCATGCTTCTAAGTCACCTTTTCCATTAGCTGCTAACATTGTTAATGGCTCAGGCAGCTGGTGCAGGAATGAGAGAATTCTGCAGTCCCTTTACTAGAAACAAGATTCATTTAATCCAGATCCGAATGTTCTTCTATTTCTATGAAACATCTGTTGGGTGGCACAGTGTATGCACTTTTTAATATCTAAAACACTTTCATTTTTGTAAGATTATCTGTAACAAGGTATCTGATTAATGCTTAGCCTACTATATGTATTATTTAATTTCCAAATCCTCACAGATAAAAGATTCAGATATAATTTGTCACCAAATCTGGACAGTTTGGGTTTTTAATTTTATGCTAATTATGGATGCTTCTATATTTTTTCTTTGTTTTGAGAGTTACACCATCTTAACTACACATTTGTCTTCAATTTTACTATCCTAACATGAAGTAGCAATAAAACTGAAGATATTATAAGTACTATAATTATGCATAAGACCCTGAACTTCAGTCTAATGTCATGATCGATTGAGACTTTTTGAGGTGTCTTATTTGGGGAAAGATGTGTTTACAATGTGTACAGGTAGAAAGCAAATGTACTTAAGTGACCAAGAGGGTAAGATATGATAAATTTGTATTATTGTTTTTAGTCATTCACTTCCATTCAGTAGTTGAATTATATGTATCTTCTGTATTAGTCAGAGTTCTCCATGGAAACATAATATATATATTTAAAAATAGATTTATTATGAGAATTGTCTTGCATGATTACAGAGGCCAGAGAAATTCCCCTCTCTGCTGCTGGCAAGCAGAAAATGAGGAAAGCTGAATAATTCAACTGTAATGTAACTAAGGTGTAGGAAGGGACAGAACCATAGAAATTCAGTCAGAGTCTGAAGGCCTATGAACTGGGAAGCCACTGGTATAAATCCCAGAGTTCAAAGCCCCCAGATCCAGGAGCTGTGATGTCCCAAAGCAGGAGAAGATGGGTATCCCAGCTCAAGAAGAAAGAGAGATAATGTGCCCTTCCTTCAGTTTTTGTTCCATTCAGACCCACAGTGGATTGTATCATGCCTGCCCACCTTGATGAAGGTGACCTTCCCTACTCAATCTACCAACTCAAAGGCTAATTTCTTCTAAAACACCCTTACAAGCACACCCGGAAATAATGTTTTACCAGCTATCTGGGCATCCCTTAGCCCAGTCAAGTTGATGCATTAAATTAATCATCACATCTTCCTATTGCTGGGTGAGTGAAGGTGACTCCCTCTGGGTGGCATTAACTTATGCAGCCCATTTCTATGAGGCATACCCATGAAATCTAATATGTCCTAAAAAGGAGCTGCTCCTTCAGCCTGGATCCTGTCATGAAGAAGACATGAGAAACAAAGAAGAGCAACACCTGACACACCAGAGGTAAGGAGTAAACCTTGATTACTAAAAGATACTGAGCTTTGAAAGGACCATCTAGGAAAAAACTATTACAGGAATATTTAATTTAAACTCTTTTTTCCTTTTTTTTTTTTTACCTTTCTTTAGTAAGGATATAAAAGGATAGCAAATACATTTCCCAGTGAAATGTAAGGCCAAACAGGCATTACCTATGGTAGTTTAGATGCGCAACAGACCAACTAATGAAAAAAAGAGAAGTCAAAATAAAGATTTGGCCTATGGTTTCTTAATTTCAAGTGTTAAGACACATGGGAGGTTGTGTATGTGAAGCCTTAAAATGAAGGTTTCATTCTTTCAACTGCTACGTCACTCACTGCCATCAGCATTGATGAAAATACCTATTAGTATATTGGATTGCAACCACTTTTCTAAATAATATGAGGTATTACTTCACTTTTCATCTGCTGTCTTCAAAACAGCCTTAGCTCATGTTAAAATTCCCTTGTTTTATTAGTTGTCCACCAAGTTTATCTGTGGCATTTCAATAGCTCATGCATTTTGCAAGGTGGCCTTCTAACTATTCCCACCTTTTGATAGTGTGGTTTGTAATGAGGTTAGTTCATCCTCCATACCACTCTTGACCCAAAGAAAACTGGGATAAAATATGGGTCTTCAAAACTAAAGATCCAAGTTGTGCTATTGCAACATTACCCAAGAATGTACATTAGGAAAAACTGTCAGAGGCTTTTAAGGTGTCAGAAAGGGCAGGATCTGCATGGATAAATTATGAGAATTTCCTTTTTCTTTTTCTTCTGTTATGCCTCACAGCATAACCACTAGTCTGCATTCTGCATTGTTGAGCCTGAGGCTTTGAAATAAGAAATCCTAAAACTTTCTGAATATTTATCTATTTATATTGGTTTTACTTTTATATTTCCTTCATTTTTGTTTCTCAATTTGTCTTAATTTATTCAAGTTTCCATCTCAGGTATCAATATGTTATCATGCCAGATGTGTGCTTGACTAATTATTCTTCATGTACATTTATAACATTTTAACTGAAATTTAATTTCAATATAAATAGCATTATGTCTTTGCAATGAGATTTGTTAAGAGAAATACTGAAAATTATGATAACATTATTCAGAAGCATTAGTTATCAGTAGTTAGTAGTTTTAATGTTTATAGGAAAATAATTTTCAAAATATATTACCAAAATTTGAGGACAGGGGTTGTATGGAGGAGTAATCATTAAGATGTCAGTGTTAATACATGATTTATTATTTCTACCTGAAATAGTAATATCAAGTATTTTTTGTAACCTTTACTATACGCCAGGTATAATTCTTTTTATATATGATAATCATTTAACCTTAGAAAGATCCCAAGAAGTTGCTACTATTAATATAGCATTAGTATGTCTAATTTAAAAATGAGCAAACTTAGGCCCAGATATATTAAGAAACTTGCCCATGCATATACAGCTAATAAGTGGTGCGTTTGTCAAACCCAGGTAATCTGATCCAAAGTCCCTTTTAAATTAGAAGATTCGAAAATATCAGTGTTAGAATTTTGATTACTTACTATGCAGATATTCTCAGCCTTCTACTAATGCACTGGCAACCACAAAGCTTTAGAGTTTTTATAGGGAAAAGATTGATAGTTGGATTTAGTATCTAATCTAAGCTCTATCACATTTGATAGAGATGTCCACAAAAATTCATGTTTACTTTCCATACAATACAGTTGTATTTGCTATCATAAGTTATTTTAAGTTACTAGGGTATCTTTTTTTATGGCTGTTACTCCCTAAGTGAGAAAACTCTAAAAGGCAGGGAGGGTGATTCATTTATCTTGCTGACTCTACATCATCAGTGTCTTCTTTGCAGTCTCTTGTAAGTAAAAGACACTGACACATTACTTATGTAGGCTCATTTTTCTCTAATTTCTGAGTCAGCCTTAGCATCTGGCATAATGGGATGGGTTTTTGTGTGTGTATCTGTGTGTGTTTCCGTAAATGGGCCAATCATACAGAATCACAATGCAATCATTGAGTATCTCAGGGGAATCCCTTCTGAAACATTCAAACTCTTACCATTCAAACAAAATATATATAGGAATTACTACTTCCTCAGACCCAGTCTCACTCATCCAGTTCCTCTCTTTTGTTCCGGAAAAAAACTCCTTAGACTTGTGAAAAACACAAAGCACTATATATTCTATTTTCCTGCATCACCCCTACAACTATTTTATTTATCGTCCACTCAATGTCTTCTTTACCCATGCCCTACTTTTCAGATTTCTTTTGCCTAAGTACTGATGGAATCTGCAGAGGTCTCAGAACGCTTCACACATAGAATGCTGTGTACAAGTATTAATGCAGGCATGCAAAAAGCATTCAAAACACGTTTGTAGAATTGAGTTGAGATGTTCAACCAAGATTATCCTATGAAGAAATGCACTTATCTAAACTCATCTGAAAGGGGTAGGGTTAGATTAATTGTAGAATTAGCCAAGCCCGGGGGCTCACACCTGTAATCCCAGCATTTTAAGAGGCCGAGGCAGGCAGATCATCTGAGGTCAGGAGTTCGAGACCAACCTGGCCAACATGGAGAAACCCCATCTCTACTAAAAATACAAAAATTAGGCAAGCATGGTGGTGTATGCCTGTAATCCGAGCTACTTGGGAGGTTGAAGCATGAGAATCGCTTGAACTCAAGAGGCGGAGGTTGCAGTGAGCCAAGATGGCGCCACTGCACCCCAGTCCGGGGGATAGAGCAAGACTCTGTCTCAAAAAAAAAAAAAGATTAATTGGATTAATTTTAGAATGATATGAGTTAAATAAAATTGTTTAGCAAGTTTAGCAAGAGAGTAATGTTCAATGTTTTATTATCAATGGGTTAAAGAATTTGAGTGATATGTTTTAAATATTCATGGGTGTAAAAATATATTTCATTACAAAATAATTTGACCAAATTATCTTGAAATAGAAACAAACATTTTAAAATAGGGTGTATATATTTTCTTTGCCTGCAAGAAATGAACATTTTTAGTAGACTGAAAGAATGAGATTCATGTAAATAAATTATTTTAAAATACAGCATCATGTGGTTAATTTTATTGATGATCGTACTAGTCAGGATTCTCTAGAGAGAAAGGACTAATAGGATAGATGTATATATGAAAGGGAGTTTATTGAGGAATATTGACTCACACTGTAACTAGGTGAAGGTCCACAATAGGCCATCTGCAAAATGAGGAGCAAGGAAGCCAGTCCGAGTCTTAACAACTCAAAAGTAGGGAAGCTGACAGTGCAGACTTCAGTCTGTGGCTGAAGACCTGAAAGCCTCTGGCAAACCATTGGTGTAGGTCCAAGAGTCCAAAAGCTGAAAACTTAGAGTCCAATGTTTGGGAGTAAGAAATATCCAACAGGGGAGAATGATGGAGGCCAGAAGACTTAGGCAGTCTAGTACTATCATGTTCTTCTGCCTGCTTTTATTCTAGCCACATTGGCAGCTGATTAGATAGTGCTCACCCAGACTGCGAGTGGGTCTACCTTTCCCAGTCCACTGACTCAAATGTTAATCTCCTTTGGCAACACCTTTCCAGACACAGCTAAGAACAATACTTTGTATCTTTCAATCCAATCAAGTTGACAATAGTAACCGTCACAGTGATCAAAGAAGTATCAATTTTCATGTAAGTTCTTGAATTCCAAACCAGTGCCAACAATAAATAGACTTTTGTTGCAGTGATTAATAAAGTGATTAATGCATGTAAAATAATTAGCAATGATGTGATTTACAACCAATTCTCGGCAATTTAAGAAAATAGAATTTAAAAAACACAAAAACACAGAAGAGAGGTACAAAGTAGATTGTCATTGTCTAGCCCATGGAATAGATGTTTAAGCTAGTTACAGAAGGATGAGCATGAGAAGGGTCTCATAGGGCCAGAGCCTGGAGTTCTTTTCCAGATTTTATATACAGATAGTGTGGGTAAGTCTATGGTGTAGGCAGTGTTTGGAAATATATTACTATATTCTAGGATTGCTGTTAATTTCAGGAAGAATGATAACTTTAGTTCCTGATAGAGAAGGAAAGTAAGGCAAAGGGAAATCATAAGAAAGGTAGTACTTGAAGTTCAGGCTTGTTTTCTGGGCTCTCTGCAAAGTAATGAGGCTCTAATTTAGCATTATGATTCAAGTGCAGGAATTCAGACTCTAAAAGGGAAACATACATGGAAATAACTGAGGTATGCACCTAGCAGGTCATGAACAATTATTCTTAATATTGCTGCCTATTAGAATCACCTGGCAGGACTTAAAAATACCTAGATGTCAGTACCTACCCCCAGACCAATTATATGGGACTGGAACATTATAAATATTTTTGCTGTTTTTTGTTGTTTGTTTTATGGTTTAAGTTTCTAGTAATTCTAGTGGACAATCAGGATTTACAGCCCCTATTCTACAGCGGTTGCAGGGCACCCAGGAATTTTATGGAAATGCATACAGTAGGCCCCCTGTGCATCTGTGGGTTCTACGTCTATGGATTCAACCAATTCATGACCAAAAACATTTGGAAAAAAATTGCATCTATACTGATGATGTACAAACTTTTTTTCTTTTTTGTAATTCCCTAAACAAGACAGTATAACAACTATTTACATAGCATTCACATTGTATTAGATATTATAAGTAATCTGGAGATGATATAAAGTATTCAGGAGGATGTGTGTAGGTTACGTGCAAATACAGTGATCCTTAAACTACATGAGTTTGAACTCTGCAGGTCCACTTATACGTGGATTTTCTTCTGCCTCTGCCACCATTGAGACAGCAAGACCAACCCCTCCTTTTTCCTCTTCCCCTCAGCCTACTTAAGTTGAAGACAATAAAGATGAATACCTTTATGATGATCCATTTTCACTTAACTAATATTAAATATATTTTCTCTTTTTTAAGATTTTCTTAATAACATTTCCTTTCTCTAGCTTACTTTATTAAAAGAATACAGTAGATAATGCATATAACATACAAAATATATTTGAATGGACTGTTTGCATTATCAGTAAGGCTTTTGGTCAATGGTAGGCTATTAGTAGTTAAGTTTTGAGGGAGTCAAAAGTTATAGGTAAATTTTTGACTATATAGGAGATTGGTTTCCCTAACCTCTTGTTAGAAAATCAACTCTATTGTACCATTTCATATAAAGGACATGAACACCTGTGGATTTCAGTATTCATGAGAGGTCCTGGAGACAATGCCCCGTGGATACCTAGGAACTGCTATATTTTGATTCAGTAGGGTGAAGGCAGGGCACAAGATTCTTTATTTCTACCAAGCTTCCCAGTACTGTAGGTTCACATACCATACTGTGGGTCATAAAGTTCTACCTTACTTATTTAGGCACAGGGGAAGAAGGACCCCTTTATCAGAACCAGAAAAGTCATTTTGATAAGCTCACTTTTCAGAATTAAGATAACAAAGAGGAAGGTTATATGGCTTCCTCTTAGATTATCAGTCTGCTCTGTCCTAGAGAAAGTTGTAATGTCCAGCTTCAAATTAGTGTTTGTCATTCTTTTAAAAAATTCTGATCCTCATGCAGTATGCCATTTGCTCACTCCTGCATAGTCTCAACAAACAGGAGTATTTTGTCAAGCTTTATTCTCTGAAGTGTGTATTATGAATTTATAATTTCTTTAAAAACTATACATATTTTCTTGGAAATGCTAATATTCTACCTTTTGCCTCATATCCTGCCCCTTATGCTTTGTACTATTAGAATATAATTTGTTTCCCATCTTTTTAAAAAATACATGAAGATATTCTGACTATATTTTACTACACTTCATGTTGGAATTGTGAATTAAGTGATTTTATCATTGACAGCTACTAGATGTATTTTGAAAGAATCACACTATCCATCTAACTTTCTTATTTTTAGAAATCACATTAAGTAAGAATTAATCATCACAAAAATATAATACAGCTGATGACTTCTAGAGAAACTTCATAATAAAAATTAGAGAGTGAGATGTCAAAAAAGTAGTTTGCTTTTTGCACATTGCTGCAATGGTTCTAGGGAATCCTTTAGGGGCATAAGATGTCAATTAATTGTGTAATACAATCACTATTTTCACAGACACTTTTAAAAATATACTACAGTAAGCAATGACCTTCTTCTAACTTATGATATTTTAATGAACATTCATTTTAATATGTAAATTAAGTGCTCATAAGCATGCTGGAAAGCTATATCAATAATCTCAGTCCACCTAGTTACCTGTTAAGGCTAATTGAGCAAAATAATTCTTATTAAATGTTCTATGTGTGTCAAATCTATTTTCATGAATTTCTATCATGTATTTTATATATACACTATTGGGATTTGAGGATATATGAATGTATTTTAAAATAGATTTGATCTCATCCAAGGTTGTTGCTAGGGTTCCTTCGCTTGAAGTTGTAGGATGGAAGCTCTCAGCTCCAAGGAGCTGCACACTATTCTCTGTTTTGTGACTGTCTCTGAAACATGGCTATTTGCTTCTTCAAGGCCAAGAAGAGAGCATCTCTGCTGCTTGGAATCTCTCTGACTTCTTTTGAGTGTGACCATTTGTCTTAGTCCAATTGGGCTGCTGTATCAAAAGACCCTAAGATGAGTGATTTTTATAAACAATGGAAATGTATTTCTCATAGTTCTGAGGGCTGGGAAGTCCAAGATCAAGGTCCAAGCAGATTTGGTGCCTGCTGAGGACACACTTCTTGATCTATAGATGACTGTCTTCTCACTCTAACTTCACATGGCAAAAGGAACCAGTGGGCTCTCCAGAGTCTCTTTCACAAGAGCACTAATCCCAATCATAAGGGCTCCACCCTCTTGACCTAATCACTTCCCAAAAGCCCCACCTCCTAATACCATCACCTTGGGGGTTAGAATTTCAACATATGAATTTAAGGCAAGCGTACATAGTCAGACCATAGTACCACTACACCTTATTTTAAAGGGCTGTTCTGATTAGATCAGGCCCAGACATCATGATCTCACTTTTTATGAACTTAAACTGGAGATCTTAATTATGTCTAAAAAGTTTCCTCACTTTTGCCGCATAACATAATCTAATCTAATCACAGAAATGATATCCCATCAGAGTCACAAAACCACAGAGGGCCCCTGTTTAGGGCTCTGGAGGCCAAGCTGCCACCCCAGTGAGTCTAGAAGGTGGAGAAACTAACCATAGAGGATTATTCTCAAGCCTTAAGATGTAATGAAATTTGTCTTACTGGGTTTTGCACTTGCTTGCAACCTGTTACTTCTTTCTTTCTTATTTCTCCTGGTTGAAATGGGAATGTCTATCCTATGCTTGTTCCACCACTGTATTTTGCAACATATAACTTGTCTGGTTTCAGAGGTTCATAGCTGAAGAGAAATTTTGTCTCACGATAAGTCATAACTGAAGTCTCATTCATATCTGATTTAGGTCATATTTAGATAAGACTTTCAACTTCGTACATTAGAGTTTATGCTGGAATTAGAATTTTTGGGCCTGTTGGAATGGAATACATGTATTTTTCACGTGAGAAGGACATGTATTTCAGAAGGCCACAAGTGGAATGTTATGAACCAAATATTATGCCCCAAATTCGTATGCTGAAGCTTTAAACTTCAGGGTGGCTATAGTTGGCTATTTGGAGTTGGGGCTTCTAAGGATGTAAGTAAGGTTAAATGAGGTCATAAAGGTAGGACCCTGATCTGCTAGAATTAGTGTGATTATAAGAAAAAAAATAACAGAGGTTGTTCTTTCTTTCTTAAAGTGCATGCTCCCAGGAAAGGTCAAGTGAACACACAGCCAAGAAAACATCCATCTGCAACTCAACGGGAGAACCTTCATTGCAGATCACCCTGCTGGCACTGTGATCTTGAACTTCGAGTCTTCAGAACTTTGAGGAGATACATTTCTGTTGTTAGGCCACCCAATCTACGTTATTTTGTGAGGGCAGACCAAGACAACCTAATGTCGTATTTCATACAGTGTATATGGCTAGCTGAAATAGATAATGTCAAACTGTTAACACAAATTCTACTAATAAATGTTTCTACCAGTGGTTAATCAGATTTTTCACATGGCCTACATCCTTGCCAACACTTTGTGTTTTCTGACTGTTTAATTTTAGTCATGCCAGCAGGTAAGTAGTGGTCCATTACTATGGTTTCATTTTGCATTTCCACAATAGCTAATGAAATTGAACACATTTTCTTACTTTTACTGGCTATGTGGATATTTCTTCTTAAGTATTCAAAGTGTTCAAGTCTGTAGAAAACTTTTTAAATGGGCTGTTTTATTATTTTTGGCTACTAATATTTTATATATTCTGTACATAATTTACTCATCTATTGTCAGAAGAAGGTTTTGCAAATATATTCTCTAAATCTATGTACTATCTTTTACCCACTAATATTTTTATTAAAAAAACATTATTAATTATTTTCCAACTGTTTAGTATATGGTTAGCACTTTTGAGTCCTGAAGGTGTTCTATGTTTTCTTAAAACATAATTGCTTTACATTCACATTAAGATTAGCAATCTATATGTACTATCTTTGTATGTTTGCTGTAAGGAAGGGTTTTAAATTTATTTTTTTCCAGCTGGGTGTGGTGGTGGGCGCCTGTAGTCCCAGCTACTCGGGAGGCTGAGGCAGGAGAACGGCATGAACCCAGGAGGCAGAGCTTGCAGTGAGCCGAGACTGTGCCACTGCACTCCAGCTTGGGTGACACAGCAAGACTCCGTCTCAAAAAAAAAAAAAAAGAAAAAATCATTTTTTTCTATATGGATAACTAATTGTCTCAGCTCCATTTACTGAAAACATTATGCTTGCTCCACTAAGCTGTATGTCATCATTGTTATAAATTGTATGATGAGACATGTACTCCTCTGTTACTCAGCTTCTCATTCTGTTCCATTGGCCAGTTTTTTGTTTTTGTGCCAAACTGTTTTTTAATTAGTATTAGTTACTACAGCTTTATATTAATATTAAGACGTGATAGCTGGTGGGTGTTATTCATCTTCTGTATTATTGCCTTTTTAACTTGGCCTTTTTAATTTTCATATAAATTTTATAATCATCTTGTGAATTTACACAAAAATACTCAATTATATTTTAATTGCAATTGGGTTGAAACCATAGATTAATTTGACCAAAATGAGGACATTTTAACATACTGAGTCTTCCATTCCAGTCTATATTCATAATATAGTGCTCCGTTTAACTCGATTTCTTTAAAAAATTATCTAAATAATATTTTGTAGCTTTAAGTGTGGAGAAATGGAACACAATTTTAGTAGGATGTGATGATTTGATGCTAATGTAATTGCTGTCTTTTCACAGAGTTTCATTTTCCATTTGCTTCTTGGTACATGAAAGTGCAATTTATTTTATTTATTGGTCTTGTGTCCAGAAACCTTATGAAATTCACACATTTATTCTAAAGAGTTTTCTGTAAATTCTTTTAAATTCTGAGGTATAAAACCATTTTATCCCTGTTACGAGTTTTTATTTCTTCCTTTCCAATTATTATGTTCTCTTTTCTTCTTTTTCTTTCTTTCTCTCTCTCTCTCTCTGCCTCTCTGTGTGTGTGTGTGTGTGTGTGTGCCATTTTTCACTAGCTAAGACATGCAGTAAAATATTTATTAGAAGGGGTGATAACAGATATGCTTTTTGTAGTCACCCCATGGAAGTAGATGGACACTTTATCCAATATTTGGTTTGGATGTTGAGACTAATGGCACCACATGCACATCCTAAGTATGAAAAGGTTTATTATTGGCTTTCTAGAGAAAGAAGGGCAGGCTTCAAAGCAGGGCTGAACATGGCTTGAGAGAAAGCTGGGAGAGGTGACTAGTTTAAGATTTTATATTGGTTTGGGGGTGGTACTAGGGTGAGCCTCTGCTTATGCAGGCTGATTCTGGGGTCATTTGAACACCCCATCAGAAAGAGAGAGAAAGAGAGAAACAGGATTTCTTATCAGCTTGACCAAATATGATGCAGAAGGTGAAGGAGGAGCAAGCAGTGGGGCTTGAAATCTCTCAGCAGTCAAACATCACATATCAAAAATGGAGATTAGATTCTTTATTACTTTGTTTTATTCTCAAGCTTTGAGGTAAAATTTCAGATATTTTGCCAGTGAATTTAAGATTTATTTCCTTAGATTAACTAAATTTTATATCCAAATCTGGTATATTACTTCCACAATATTTGAAAATTTCTTTATCTGAAAGTGGAGGGTTAAACTCTCCCATTATTGTAGATTTGTCTGTTTCTCATTTTACTTCTGTAAATTTTCGCTTTATAAGTTTTGACTCTGTTTTTGAGTGCATACAAATTTAGGATCACTAAATAATGAATTAACTCTTTTATAATGAAATAACCATGTTTTACTTCTAGTAATGCCTTTGGCCTAAGGGCTATTTGTCTAATATTAATATAGCTATTCAAATGTTCCATTAGTCAGTGTTGGTACTCTCATTAATCTTGTATTTTCAAACTTCCTGTCTTCTCACATATTATGAGCAGATTACATGTAAGTGTGTATTCTAAATATTTTTGAAAATTTCAGATGTTTATTTGGGTAATTAGTCTATTTACATTTAAATTAATTCTGATATAGTTGTATATTTATTTACAACCATACTATTAATTTTCTATTTGGCCACTTTTTATTTTACTTTATTGTTCTCCTGCCATCTTTTTGATTGACCAACTTTTTTCTTATTCCATATTTTCTTCCATTGTATCATTTTAGTTATTTAATTATTCTTGTAGTGATTACTGTAGAAGACAGCATTTATTATTTCACTTTTTATTAAAAATTGTTACTTTTACTGTTTCTGACATATTACCAGAAGGTCAGACCATTTACATTCTACCTCCCGCAAATTCCTAAGATTTTACATTATGTTCATACATTTTAGTTTTATTTGTAACTTAAATCACATAAAGCTACACAATTATTGTTTTGTATAATCACTATATGCTTATATTTTATGATATATTCATCCTTTTGTTATTTTTTTTCATTCTCTGATTTTCTTGTTTTCGTCTGGAACAGTTTTTCTTTTGCCTGAAGAATTTGATTTTGCTTTTCTTTTAGTGAAGACCTGGTGATCATAAATTTTCTCAGTTTGTTGCCCACCTTTCCTTTCGGAAAGATATTTTGCTAGCTGTCTAGGTTAGCAGTTATCTCCTGTCAGCAGGAAGATGTCAGTTCTCTTGTTTTATGCCTTTTGTAATTTCTGTTGATAAATCATCTTTATGTCTTTTTGTTGTACCTTTAAAGATCACGTGTCCACTTTTCTCTAACTGCTTTTAAGATTTTCTTTTTTAAAATGTCTTTTTGCAGCTGTCTTGGTGTGGTTTTCTTAATATTTATCGTTAGATTTTTCTGAGCTTCATAAATCTGTGAATTGACATCTTTCAAAAGGTTTAGAAATGTATTTCCATTATTTCTGCAAATTTTATGTCCTAGTCTCTTTCTCCTATTCCTATTTGATGCTCATTACAGATATTTTGAACATTTTTAAACATGTTGTACATTATTGCTATATTTTTTCTTTTCTCTTTTTCTCCTTGCTCCCTTTCAGTTTTTATATTTTCTATGGAATTATCTTCCAGTTCACAAATCTTATGTTTTTCTGTTTGCAGTCTTCTTTTGAACCCATCCATTGAATTCTAAAATTCAGATGTCTTATTTTTCAGTTCTAGGATGTTTTGTTTGTTTTTATATCTTCTGATATTCGGTTGAAATCATCTCCCTTTCACCTACGTTTTTCATATTTGTTCTCTATTTTCTTGAAGGTAGTAATCATGGATAATTGATGTTTTTGCTTGCTAACACCAATGTCGGTGTGATATGTTGGTAAATTTCTTTTGCGTGTATTTTTTCTTGATTTGTGTGCATAACTCCCTGTCTCTAATTAGATCTAGAATATAATATTTTTTATTACATGTCAAATATTATGTAAAAAGGAAACAGAAGTTTACAGTATTATTATTATTCTCCACCTGAGAGTGTTCGTCTTCCCTCAGACAGAAAGACCAAGGGGTGAAATGTCTATAAAATTATGCTTGACTTGTTGCAGGACTTAGATGGTTTCACTAAGGTTTCTTGTATCTTTTGTTGGCCTTGTTTCCTGGGCATCACTCTTGAGACTTTTATTGGAAGCCTGGTTGTTCTCTGACTCTATCTTTTTGAGATTAGAGGAAACTGAGTTTAGCTTCTAGAGTTTCCCAACTCAGCTTTCAAACTTTTAAACCAATGCAGCATTAAAGTATGGCAAATGTCTTGAAGGAGAAACCAGACCGGTGTTTGAACCAATCTCTTCCTCTACCAGGTCTTTGTTTCCCAATGTCCACAACATTCTGCTAGGTTTTGTGCTGTCTTTTGGAAACTTTCACATTAACTCTGAATCCTTCTGCACAGTCTTGAAGTTCTATAATATTCTTTAGGAAACACTAGCATAATGATGAGGTTTTCTCAAATTCCCAGACTGTAACTCCTGTACTGCTAGAACATTAAACATTTAGCTGGTTTATCTCATCAAACTATGTAAACTTAGATAATTTGAACACCAACCTAGAACTGAAAAATGACTTTACTTTGGCAAATTCTCCTAGAGGGAAAAATATCTGGGAGACATGAAGTTTCCTCGGAAAAGTTTTCTCTGGAATGTCGTTCATATGATCTTTGCTTCATTTAAAAAAAAAAAAAATTCATGTCGGCTGGGCGCAGAGGCTCACGCCTGTAATCCTACCACTTTGGGAGGCCAAGGCAGGTGGATCACGAGGTCAGGAGATTGAGAGCATCCTGGCTAACACGGTGAAACCCCGTCTCTACTAAAAATACAAAAAAATTAGCCGGGCATGGTGGCAAGTGCCTGTAGTCCCAGCTACTTGGGAGGCTGAGGCAGGAGAATTGTTTGAATCTGGAAGGTGGAGGTTGCAGTGAGCCGAGATCACACCGCTGCACTCCAGACTGAGCGACAGAGTGAGACGCTCTCTTAAAAAAAAAGAAAAAAAAAAGTTCATGTCTATAAAAATGATTTTTGAAATATATTCAGCTTTTTCTAATTGTTGCAGTGACACCTATTGCACTCTTCTCATAGTGGGAGTTCTCAGTGTAGTTTTGTTTGTTTAAGTCAGGTATATTGGATGTACAAATTAAATGCAGTAAAATTTACTCTTAAATTAAGTATATCATTCAATAAACTTAGACAAATGTATACATCCATATAATCACCACCACATTCATAATATAGTGTATTTTCATTATCTTCAAACTTTCTCTGTGTACCTTTCCGTCAATGAATTTTTTCCGCTGCTAGCCCAGGGAAGCGATTGATTTTTCTTCCTATAGTTTTGACTAATCCAAAATCAAAATACAATATAAATGGGTTCATGTAGTATGTAATCTGTTGTGTCTTTTTTCACTTAGCATAAGACTTGTAGATTCATCCTTATTATTGCATATATCAGTAGTTTATTCATTAATATTGCTGAATATTATTTTATTGGCCACGAGTTGTTGGATATTTGTGATTCTAGGTTTGGTATTATGAATAAAGTTCATATATGAGGCATACATTTTTATACCTTTAGGATTGGGTTAAAGGACATTGGGGTTATGTCCAGCTGTTAGCTATTATAAATAAAGCTGCTATAAATATTTGCATACAGGTATTTGGATGGGTCTGTTTTAGTTCCCAGGAATAAATAACTAGGAATAGAAATAGTGAATTGTATATTTTACTCCATAAGAAACTGATGAACTATTTTCCAGTAGGATGGTGTTACATTGTTTCCCATACTAGCAACGTATGCGAGTTCCACTTTTTCCACATCTTCACTAACACTCAATATTTTCAGTCTTTAATTTTAACCATTCTAGTTGTCATATAGTGCTTTTAATTATCATTCCATAATGTGTAACAATGTTGAGAATAATTTCATGTGCTCATTTGCCATCCATGTCTTTTTCAGTGAAGTGGCTATTCAACTTTTGCCCCTCTATTTTTCACTGGGTTTCTTTTTTTTTTCATTGTGGAAATACTTTCTATGTTCTGAAGTTCTGAATATATGCTCTTTATCAGATATATACATTGTAAAGATCTTCTGTCTACTATAACATGTCTTTGCCTTTTCTTAAGAATGTCCTTTAAGTATTAAAGCTTGTAACTATGATAAAGTTTAATATATATATGTGTGTGTGTTTGAGTGTGTGTAATATATATGTACATATTACTATATATATTATATTTATATATTACACACTAACGTATAGATATAGAAACATAAATGCAAATATATGTAACTAAGCTACTTTTGCCTCCCAAAGGGACATTAAGATTTTCTACTGTGTTTTCTTCTGAAATTGCTACAATTTTATTGATTGCATTTACGTTGATGATTTACCTCAAGCTAATTGTTATATATGGTACAAGACAAAGACGAGAGTAGGCATTTTTTTTTCTATTAATATATTAATGGCCATTTTTAGCAGTTATCCTGTTCCTGTCCCACCATTATATATGAAGTATTTGAGGGCAGATAACTTTTATCATCAATTTTACAGATATAGTGTTTGAGTGGAACTACAGTCTAGGAGCTCCCCTTAAGAATCTGTACCTGGACAGATTCTGGACCTGGACCTGAGAGAAATAATGGGATTCCATACTTTAAGCTACTACTGCAAGGGGATAAGACTTACAAATTTGGGGAAAGGGTGAATGTATGGTGTACATAAAGGGACATGAAACATTGGGACAAGAGGGCAGACTGCGGTAGGCTGGTTCTAAAATGTCTCCAATAATCTCTGTTTTCTGGTTGTTTTGTAGGCTGGACCTAGTAACTTTTTGCTAATGAATAAAAATCAATACAAGGGATAGGATGTCACTTCTATGATTAGGATATAAAGGACCATAACTTCCTTTTTTCTTTCTCCATCTCACTCTATGTTGTGAGCTTCCTTAATGAAGAAGTCCCAGATAAAATGGAACTGTGCAACAGCCCATGAGGAACTAAATTCTGTCCAAAGCCATGAAAGTCAGTTTGAAAAAAAATCCTTTCCCATTGGGTCCTTGAAATAACAACAGCCACAGCTGACACCTTGTTCACAGTGTATGAGAGACCTCAAATCAGAGGAACTCACCTAAATTTAACAATGATTCCTAATCCATAGAAATAGTGAGATACTATTATTTTAAAAGCCATTATGTTTGGGGTAATTTGTTATGCAGCAGTTAATAATTAGCATGCCAATTATACCACGAACATTTGTTGAAAAGATTATTATTTTCACAATTGTGTTACCTCAACATCTTGGGTGAAAGTCAATCATCCATAAATGTGTGGGTATCTTTGTGAACTCTCTTTATTTCATTAATCTATATGTCTTTCCTTTCACTAATGCCATGATATTTTGATAACTGTAGCTTTACAGTAATTCCTGAAGATCAGTTAGATTACTTTGATTTAGCTGGATCCACTGAAGACTTGCTTTTTAAGGTTTGCTATGGCTGCTCTAGAGCAAACTTTAAATTAGGACTAACTTAACCCCACTATTAAAGGGTTGCCTTTTGGAATTTTTATCTGATATCCCATGTATTGCACGGTTTTTAAAAAATATTGGCTATTAAGGCTGAGGATTATTTTTTAGTCCTGCACAAGCTCCAGAATTTTTTCTGTCATTCCTTTATTCTGTTGCTCTTCCTATCCCCAGCCTTAAGTATTTTTTTCTCTCACACACATGCAGAATGTCAGCACTCAGTCAAAGACGTTAGAGTACCCTATTTGCAGATTTCTAGATTTCTCTCCCCATGCACCACTTTCCTCTCTCCTACTCTGCTTTAAAAATTTCTAGTTTTCTAAGCCTCCCAAAAGACTAATTGCTCTCTCTTCAACTCAGATGACGAAGATTTCTGAGCTTCATTTGGATTCCACCTCTGTACACTTGGCCTGGAAAGAGCCTTCAGGCAATAAACTTGGGCAATTGTGGGGCTAACCTTATTTATTTCCTTCTTTCAAGAATCAGAGTCCTATGTTGCACATTGTCCAATGTCTGAAAAGAAAATCTTTTAAAAAAATCATATTTTTTCTATTGGCTTAAGATGGGATGATAAGTATTGTTTCTGTTACTCCATTTTGCCTAAAATTAGAAGACTCAAATGGTAAAGTTTTGCTCTCCATTTTATTTGTTCATATAAATTTTGCATGATTGTCGGGTTTTTATTTTTTTGTAAACTTGTGTCAAAGATTTTTGCAGTAACAATACTAGGAAAATCTGTAGACATTATAAAGGTTTAGGAACTTAGTATTCCTTCTCAAGAGAACATTCTACTCTGCTCTAGAATTTCCCATACTCACCTAGGAATTCTGTCATTCCTGTTCCTCTTGCCACTTTGTCTCAGAAGGAGGCATAGCTAAGGATCTCTTTCAGGAATCAATAGCAATAACTCACTCTTTTTCTTTCCCCCCCTCTCTATTTCAGCATCCCTCATTCATATAGCCAGTGGTCTTTCTTTCATTTCCAAAGGTGGAAGAGGGATAAGTTGGGCAAATATTATTTCAGAGCTATTGTCTTTTTTTATAGATTTACCAAGATTACATTAGAATAGTAATTCTCAAACTTGAACATGCATCAGAGTCACCTGGAATGCTTTTTAAAGCACAGATTTGTGGGTCTCATCTCAGAGTTCCTGATTTACTGTGTCTGGGGTAGGACCAGTACATTTGCATTCCTACCATGTTCCTATATGCTGTTGATGCTGCTGTTCCATACTTTATACTTTGAGAGTCACTGCTTTAAATAATAAAGTCTAGGTGTATTTATTGCTATTTGCTACCTTACTCAGATTTCCCCAATAGGCATAAGTTTCTGCAGCTAACTACTAATATTCATGAGCTTCTCAAAAGACTTCATCTAGTTTAGTGAGAACCTAGCTCACAGAGGGTATGTAGAATGTTACATGACCTTTCCAAATGCTCCAATGGGAACTCATATGAGCCACAAACACCTGAGATCCCTTTGACCCAATGTGGGACAACCATCAGGAGAACCTTATCACTATGGTAAGAGCCCAAGGCTTAATTAACTTCACCACAGACTACATCCTTGCCTGGACTGCTCCCTGTTCTCTTCTTTATGTTACACTTCTCTCTTCCTTACAGATTTTTTCCTGATAAACACACCCTCAATGCATTGTGTACAATTAAATTCCTATCTGAAGCTCTGCATTTAGGAAACCCAACTGAAGACAAGAATTTCAGTCATGCACATTTAATTCATTCTTAAGGTACTTTTGTCCAAATAGTGGAGGAAGAATAATACATTCATAAACATTTTGTAGCACAGAAGTCATAGAATACTATCTCCAAACTTTATCCAGCAAGATCCAATTCACTGTAAGTTCTGTGTTCAGGTAAAATTTAAGAAATAGATTAAGTAAATGGTGATTCTCATGAAAAAATGAAAAAAAAAACTTATTTGCCATATTGATTTCCTCAAACCCAATTAACTAAACATGTTAATGGAGACGTTGTAGATTTTGAATTATGGCCTAGTTTGAGAGGCCATAGAAATAATCATTCCCTCCATAACCACTTTCACTTTCGAAATTTGGTTGGAAGACTCAAAATTTAACTTTCTAATCTTTGTTGGATGCTTGCATATGCATCCTTCAACAAAAGTAAAAAAAAAACACATTAAATGTCAAGGTGGTTAGGAATGTTTTAATGGGAAGACAAGTTATCCAGATAATTTATCAATTGTTTTGGAAGTTCATCTGTGGACATCACATAAGACAGAGATTTCACTGGATTAGCTGTGAAGTGGTTGATTGAATATCTGTCACAGTTGAAAATCCCATACCTCTAAGCCATCAGATTAGCTCTCATACTGAGATACCAACTGTGGAAAATAATAACCATCATTCAAAAAACAGCACTGAACCAGGGCAAAAAAACTAAGCATGATTAAAACATGGCACTTTTTTTTTTTTTTTTTACTTATTTTATTTTTATTAGTTTTTTTCTTTTTATTATTATTATTATAATTATTATTATTATTATACTTTAGGCTCTATGGTACATGTGCGCAACGTGCAAGTAAGTTACATATGTATACATGTGCCATGCTGGTGCGCTGCACCCACCAACTCGTCATCTAGCATTAGGTATATCTCCCAATGCTATCCCTCCCCCCTCCCCCGACCCCACAACAGTCCCCGAAGTGTGATGTTCCCCTTCCTGTGTCCATGTGTTCTCATTGTTCAATTCCCACCTATGAGTGAGAATATGTGGTGTTTGGTTTTTTGTTCTTGCGATAGTTTACTGAGAATGATGATTTCCAATTTCATCCATGTCCCTACAAAGGACATGAACTCATCATTTTTTATGGCTGCATAGTATTCCATGGTGTATATGTGCCACATTTTCTTAATCCAGTCTATCATTGTTGGACATTTGGGTTGGTTCCAAGTCTTTGCTATTGTGAATAATGCTGCAATAAACATACGTGTGCATGTGTCTTTATAGCAGCATGATTTATAGTCCTTTGGGTATATACCCAGTAATGGGATGGCTGGGTCAAATGGAATTTCTAGTTCTAGATCCCTGAGGAATCGCCACACTGACTTCCACAAGGGTTGAACTAGTTTACAGTCCCACCAACAGTGTAAAAGTGTTCCTATTCCTCCACATCCTCTCCAGCACCTGTTGTTTCCTGACTTTTTAATGATTGCCATTCTAACTGGTGTGAGATGGTATCTCATTGTGGTTTTGATTTGCATTTCTCTGATGGCCAGTGATGGTGAGCATTTTTTCATGTGTTTTTTGGCTGCATAAATGTCTTCTTTTGAGAAGTGTCTGTTCATGTCCTTCGCCCACTTTTTGATGGGGTTGTTTGTTTTTTTCTTGTAAATTTGTTGGAGTTCATTGTAGATTCTGGATATTAGCCCTTTGCCAGATGAGTAGGTTGCGAAAATTTTCTCCCATTTTGTAGGTTGCCTGTTCACTCTGATGGTAGTTTCCTTTGCTGTGCAGAAGCTCTTTAGTTTAATGAGATCCCATTTGTCAATTTTGGCTTTTGTCGCCATTGCTTTTGGTGTTTTAGACATGAAGTCCTTGCCCATGCGTATGTCCTGAATGGTAATGCCTAGGTTTTCTTCTAGGGTTTTTATGGTTTTAGGTCTAACATTTAAGTCTTTAATCCATCTTGAATTGATTTTTGTATAAGGTGTAAGGAAGGGATCCAGTTTCAGCTTTCTACATATGGCTAGCCAGATTTCCCAGCACCATTTATTAAATAGGGAATCCTTTCCCCATTTCTTGTTTTTCTCAGGTTTGTCAAAGATCAGATAGTTGTAGATATGTGGCATTATTTCTGAGGGCTCTGTTCTGTTCCATTGATCTATATCTCTGTTTTGGTACCAGTACCATGCTGTTTTGGTTACTGTAGCCTTGTATTATAGTTTGAAGTCAGGTAGTGTGATGCCTCCAGCTTTGTTCTTTTGGCTTAGGATTGACTTGGCGATGCGGGCTCTTTTTTGGTTCCATATGAACTTTAAAGTAGTTTTTTCCAATTCTGTGAAGAAAGTCATTGGTAACTTGATGGGGATGGCATTGAATCTGTAAATTACCTTGGGAAGGATGGCCATTTTCATGATATTGATTCTTCCTACCCATGAGCATGGAATGTTCTTCCATTTGTTTGTATCCTCTTTTATTTCCTTGAGCAGTGGTTTGTAGTTCTCCTTGAAGAGGTCCTTCACATCCCTTGTAAGTTGGATTCCTAGGTATTTTATTCTCTTTGAAGCAATTGTGAATGGGAGTTCACTCATGATTTGGCTCTCTGTTTGTCTGTTATTGATGTATAAGAATGCTTGTGATTTTTGTACATTGATTTTGTATCCTGAGACTTTGCTGAAGTTGCTTATCAGCTTAAGGAGATTTTGGGCTGAGACAATGGGGTTTTCTAGATATACTATCATGTCATTTGCAAACAGGGACAATTTGACTTCCTCTTTTCCTAATTGAATACCCTTGATTTCCTTCTCCTGCCTAATTGCCCTGGCCAGAACTTCCAACACTATGTTGAATAGAAGTGATGAGAGAGGGCATCCCTGTCTTGTGCCAGTTTTCAAAGGGAATGCTTCCAGTTTTTTCCCATTCAGTATGATATTGGCTGTGGGTTTGTCATAAATAGCTCTTATTATTTTGAGATACGTCCCATCAATACCTAATTTCTTGAGAGTTTTTAGCATGAAGGGTTGTTGAATTTTGTCAAAGGCCTTTTCTGCATCTATTGAGATAATCATGTGGTTTTTGTCTTTGGTTCTGTTTATATGCTGGATTACATTTATTGATTTGCGTATATTGAACCAGCCTTGCATCCCAGGGATGAAGCCCACTTGATCATGGTGGATAAGCTTTTTGATGTGCTGCTGGATTCGGTTTGCCAGTATTTTATTGAGGATTTTTGCATCAATGTTCATCAAGGATATTGGTCTTAAATTCTCTTTTTTTGTTGTGTCTCTGCCAGGCTTTGGTACCAGGATGATGCTGGCCTCATAAAATGAGTTAGGGAGGATTCCCTCTTTTTCTATTGATTGGAATAGTTTCAGAAGGAATGGTACCAGCTCCTCCTTGTACCTCTGGTAGAATTCGGCTGTGAACCCATCTGGTCCTGGACTTTTTTTGGTTGGTAAGCTATTGATTATTGCCACAATTTCAGCTCCTGTTATTGGTCTATTCAGAGATTCAACTTCTTCCTGGTTTAGTCTTGTGAGGGTGTATGTGTTGAGGAATTTATCCATTTCTTCTAGATTTTCTAGTTTATTTGCGTAGAGGTGTTTGTAATATTCTCTGATGGTAGTTTGTATTTCTGTGGGATCGGTGGTGATAGCCCCTTTATCATTTTTTATTGCATCTATTTGATTCTTCTCTCTTTTTTTCTTTATTAATCTTGCTAGCGGTCTATCAATTTTGTTGATCCTTTCAAAAAACCAGCTCCTGGATTCATTGATTTTTTGAAGGGTTTTTTGTGTCTCTATTTCCTTCAGTTCTGCTCTGATTTTAGTTATTTCTTGCCTTCTGCTAGCTTTTGAATATGTTTGCTCTTGCTTTTCTAGTTCTTTTAATGGTGATGTTAGGGTGTCAATTTTGGATCTTTCCTGCTTTCTCTTGTGGCCATTTAGTGCTATAAATTTCCCTCTACACACTGCTTTGAATGCATCCCAGAGATTCTGGTATGTTGTGTCTTGGTTCTCGTTGGTTTCAAAGAACATCTTTATTTCTGCCTTCATTTCGTTATGTACCCAGTAGTCATTCAGGAGCACGTTGTTCAGTTTCCACGTAGTTGAGCGGTTTTGAGTGAGATTCTTAATCCTGAGTTCTAGCTTGATTGCACTGTGATCTGAGAGATAGTTTGTTATAATTTCTGTTCTTTTACATTTATTGAGGAGAGCTTTACTTCCAAGTATATGGTCAATTTTGGAATAGGTGTGGTGTGGTGCTGAAAAAAATGTATATTCTGTTGATTTGGGGTGGAGAGTTCTGTAGATGTCTATTAGGTCTGCTTGGTGCAGAGCTGAGTTCAATTCCTGGGTATCCTTGTTAACTTTCTGTCTCGTTGATCTGTCTAATGTTGACAGTGGGGTGTTAAAGTCTCCCATTATTAATGTGTGGGAGTCTAAGTCTCTTTATAGGTCACTCGGGACTTGCTTTATGAATCTGGGTGCTCCTGTATTGGGTGCATATATATTTAGGATAGTTAGCTCTTCTTGTTGAATTAATCCCTTTACCATTATGTAATGGCCTTCTTTGTCTCTTTTGATCTTTGTTGGTTTAAAGTCTGTTTTATCAGAGACTAGGATTGCAACCCCTGCCTTTTTTTGTTTTCCATTTGCTTGGTAGATCTTCCTCCATCCTTTTATTCTGAGCCTATGTGTGTCTCTGCACATGAGATGGGTTTCCTGAATACAGCACACTGATGGGTCTTGAGTCTTTATCCAATTTGCCAGTCTGTGTCTTTTAATTGGAGCATTTAGTCCATTTACATTTAAAGTTAATATTGTTTTGTGTGAATCTGATCCTGTCATTATGATGTTAGCTGGTTATTTTGCTCGTTAGTTGATGCAGTCTCTTCCTAGTCTCGATGGTCTTTACATTTCGGTATGATTTTGCAGTGGCTGGTACCGGTTGTGCCTTTCCATGTTTAGCGCTTCCTTCAGGAGCTCTTTTAGGGCAGGCCTGGTGGTGACAAAATCTCTCAGCATTTGCTTGTCTGTAAAGTATTTTATTTCTTCTTCACTTATGAAGCTTAGTTTGGCAGGATATGAAATTCTGGGTTGAAAATTCTTTTCTTTAAGAATGTTGAATATTGGCCCCCACTCTCTTCTGGCTTGTAGGGTTTCTGCCGAGAGATCCGCTGTTAGTCTGATGGGCTTCCCTTTGATGGTAACCCGACCTTTCTCTCTGGCTGCCCTTAACATTTTTTCCTTCATTTCAACTTTGGTGAATCTGACAATTATGTGTCTTGGAGTTGCTCTTCTCGAGGAGTATCTTTGTGGCGTTCTCTGTATTTCCTGAATCTGAATGTTGGCCTGCCTTGCTAGATTGGGGAAGTTCTCCTGGATAATACCCTGCAGAGTGTTTTCCAACTTGTTTCCGTTCTCCCCGTCACTTTCAGGTACACCAATCAGACGTGGATTTGGTCTTTTCACATAGTCCCACATTTCTTGGAGGCTTTGCTTGTTTCTTTTTATTCTTTTTTCTCTAAACTTCCCTTCTCGCTTCATTTCATTCATTTCATCTTCCAGGGCTGATACCCTTTCTTCCATTTGATCGCATCGGCTCCTGAGGCTTCTGCATTCTTCACATAGTTCTCGAGCCTTGGTTTTCAGCTTCATCAGCTCCTTTAAGCACTTCTCTGTATTGGTTATTCTAGTTATACATTCTTCTAAATTTTTTTCAAAGTTTTCAACTTCTTTGCCTTTGGTTTGAATATCCTCCCGTAGCTCAGAGTAATTTGATCGTCTGAAGCCTTCTTCTCTCAGGTCGTCAAAGTCATTCTCCGTCCAGCTTTGTTCCGTTGCTGGTGAGGAACTGCGTTCCTTTGGAGGAGGAGAGGTACTCCGCTTTTTAGAGTTTCCAGTTTTTCTGCTCTGTTTTTTCCCCATCTTTGTGGTTTTATCTACTTTTGGTCTTTGATGATGGTGATGTACAGATGGGTTTTTGGTGTGGATGTCCTTTCTGTTAGTTTTCCTTCTAACAGACAGAACCCTCAGCTGCAGGTCTGTTGGAGTACCTGGCCGGCCGTGTGAGGTGTCAGTCTGCCCCTGCTGGGGGGTGCCTCCCAGTTAGGCTGCTCGGGGGTCAGGGGTCAGGGACCCACTTGAGGAGGCAGTCAGCCCGTTCTCAGATCTCCAGCTGCGTGCTGGGAGAACCACTGCTCTCCTCAAAGCTGTCAGACAGGGACATTTAAGTCTGCAGAGGTTACTGCTCTCTTTTTGTTTGTCTGTGCCCTGCCCCCAGAGGTGGAGCCTACAGAGCCAGGCAGGCCTCCTTGAGCTGTGGTGGGCTCCACCCAGTTCAAGCTTCCAGGCTGCTTTGTTTACCTAAGCGAGCCTGGGCAATGGCGGGCGCCCCTCCCCCAGCCTCGCTGCCGACTTGCTGTTTGATCTCAGACTGCTGTGCTAGCAATCAGCGAGACTCCGTGGGCGTAGGACCCTCTGAGCCAGGTGCGGGCTATACTCTCCTGGGGCACCGTTTCCTAAGCCCGTCGGAAAAGCACAGTATTCGGGTGGGAGTGGCCCGATTTTCCAGGTGCCATCTGTCACCCCTGGAAAGGGAACTCCCTGACCCCTTGCGCTTCCCGAGTGAGGCAATGCCTCGCCCCTGCTTCGGCTGGCGCACGGTGCACTCACCCACTGACCTGCGCCCACTGTCTGGCACTGCCTAGTGAGATGAACACGGTACCTCAGATGGAAATGCAGAAATCACCCGTCTTCTGCGTCGCTCGCGCTGGGAGCTGTAGACCGGAGCTGTTCCTATTCGGCCATCTTGGCTCCTCCCCCACTTTTTTATGGCTAAATATATTCTTTGATTTACAAGCCAAAGAATTTTCTAGTAAAATTCATGAAAAGTCGGTGTTTAGACTGTTCCATAAGGTGTATTTAAAGAAATGTTTTGCTAAAATGCAAACAATACATTAAGATAATTGCAATATTCTAATTAGTCTTTCTCTTAAAAATGGCTTGTCTACTAGAGAATTAATAAAGAATTTTAAAGGGGTTGTAGAGAAAGTGTTACAGTAATCATAGATTGAAAAAGTGCTGAAGGTATCACAGAGCCTCAAAATTAAACTGAAACTTATGGCTCAACTAAATTTAAGCATCATCATGTATGAAAGAAACATCAGTGAGAACCAAGAGACTAATAAAAAGAAGTGCTAGTGATGTTAATAGGCAAAGTTAAGAGATAATATAGATTGGACCAATCATTGAAGATAGAGTCAGGAAAAATGTCAATATTGTTAGAAATTAGAATTGAATCCTTTTCCTAATAAGCTGATGATATTCTTGACATAGAAGGGCTATCCACTGCTTCAGATATACCAATTCATGTTTAAATCAAACACCATAAATTGTTTTGGTTTGGAAGGATGGGAGATTTGAGGCTACAAAAAATCATGCATATATATATATTATATATATATGTATGTATGTGTATATATATTATATATGTATGTATGTGTGTATATATGTGTGTGTGTGTATATGTGTATGTATATATATGTATGTATATATGTACTTTGGTAAAAGGAAAGCAGGTGACATCTATGACAACCAGGCCATTCATCATCTGATTCACTATTGTAAAATTCATATATAAAACGACTAAGTTGATCCAAAGGAGGGCCATTTTAACATTCAGTATTCATAAAATAAAAAAAAAATTAGGAAACATATTAGATTAAATATTTACTTTAAAAAAAGAGATTATGATATAATTATAAACTTTCTCATTTAAAGAGCTAACAGCATGCAAAAAAGAAACTTATAATTTATCCCAAATATATATATTTACATTTAACTACAAACGTAACTATATTTTGTCATACATATATATCCCACATATATAATTATGTAATGTATATATATATCTTCTATTTTTATCTATTTTCTATATGTATATCTAATCTTATCTATCAATGTATATCAGTGGTTACAAGATTTCCAGATAAGAAAGTTTGATACCTCTAGATTTTGATTGCCTCATGTCCAAAATATGTCCTACATGATTTTCAAAGTATTTTTTTCTCTTTAAAACTCTTTAACTCTGACATTATCTATCAGGCAGTTTCTATTGCAACAACTTTTCATTGTAGTGTAGTTCTTACACGTGAATTATATTTGCTCATAGGAAGGAATTATATTGCTTAAACAAAGTGTTTTTGGACATAGTCAATCAACACCCATTTTATCATCTTGTTTTAATCACTACCCAGCACCTTGTTTTTGGCATAACATGTTATAAAATTAGATCAACATCATGAAAATGCACCTCTTGTCTGAATTTCTAATTTTTCATGTAACATATAGTAATTTCAAGATGTGCAGTCATTTCTGCCTCTGTACTGAAATATTTTTCTCAATACTTCTTCTGTCTTGGATACTGCTTGTGTATGTGTGTGAGACATCCCACCTAAGTTTTCCACCTTTCTCATACTGCTGCTAATACAACACTCCCTGTTGAGTAAACTGGAGTCAGAATGCCCCAGCCTCTGGCTCTGCTCTTTTCTTCCTACACAAGGGAATCCTTCTTTTTGCTTCATTCCTCTTGTAGGCTCTCTATTCCTCCTCACAATGACAGATGTCTTCATCTTTTTGGAGAGCCTCCTTCTGTTACAGACATTTGTGCTAATTTACTGCTATAAAAATCGAGAGAGGTACTAGAAAGAATATAATAAAGTAAACAAAATGTACAAATTTGATTTGAAGAAGGAATGTTAGTTAAATATCAGAATTATCATCCTAGAAAGGTTCTAAGTCTGATGTAATGAGCATTTACCCCGATCAATTGGTCACATATTATATTATAATTATAGCAATGCTTGATTGTATTTAGCTTTCTGCTTCTTCATGCTTTCAATTTTCCTTCATTTTCTCTTTTCCTGTATCTCTCCCTCACTTCCAACTTCATTTCTTCTTTCTTTTAATTTCCTGTAAACCTGACATAAATTCGAAGAATTAATGTTATAATGGACTCTAGAGAAGTAATATATCGTATCACTTCAAATTTACTACATTTGACAATACATTCACATTATGTGTAGTGTATGATAAATTTTCCTCAGCACATGTCTGCTTTTATTTTACTTCTAACCTGAATAGACTTATAGTTTTAGATATAAGTTAGCTCAGCAAATTTTGTATTGTTTTGTCAGTTATCCATCTTATGGCTGAAGTTTATTTGGGTAGAAAAATATGGCTTCCTACAACTGATAATGAATTATAAATACATGCAGTTGGAAATGTATTTGTATCTCATGACTAAAGTTAAATCTTAGTTAGTTTTGGCTTCAATCTCATATTCCACTTTGATTAAGTAGCCTAGAAGATACTCTTTTTTTGGATAAAAGAAACATTTTAGAACACCAAAGGCCAGTCATGGTTTTTGGTTTTGAGAATGGCATAGATTTAGATTTTTATTCTAACAATATTATTGCTACTGATCAGAAAGGACATCCAAGTCTTGGGACCTACGCATCATGTTAACTCTCACTGCTTACAGTTGCAGATTTCTTCATGAGTTTGCCTTGTTTTTCATCTTAAAAATCTCAAAATATTTTACTGAGGTGCAATGAAAAGTAAAAATAACTAAAATTATGAAAATAAAATAAATTAACAAAAAGTCTTTCAAAAGGCAAGGTTGAGGTTGAAGGGCACCACACGGCTCTGAAGTGGTCTGGAAATAGAAGGGAGAGATGGAGGGTCATGCTTATTTTATCATGTTGGGATTGCATTGAAAATATACAGAGCACAGTTCTCACATATTCACAATGAAAACTAATATTGTTTTATGCTAAAATCTTTCAGATTTTGCCAAAGACAAACGTCAACATTTCAAAATATGCTGGCAATATACTAAGGTGCTATTTTTTATTCTAGGTATATTAGAAATATATGTTATATATACATGTTATTTTTCTACATAAATTTCAAGAATATTAACACCTAAGTGCCTAAAAGTTAGTTGTATTACAAATAAATTATATACATTATAAATTATACAAATAAATATTACACATACAATTTGTAAAATATTTTAAAATAATTTGTCATTATGTTATGCTAAAGGAAATACATGATATTAAGGTTATTTGGAATTCTAATTTTTTGTATATTTATATTTTTTCTCAAAAGTAGAAGATTTAAATTAACTGAAAATTTTGAAAGATCAACTTATATTAATTTTCAAAATAAGTTCCCCAAAATATAATACTCTTCAAATACATTCTTTCACTTTCAGGAAGAAGTGACTTACTTTTTATTTCTCTACTGTTGATATCATTAAAATATACATACAGTAATGCTGAGAGCTCATAATAAAGAATGTACTACCAATAGTAAGAATCATCTCTTAGATATTTTTATAAAACATTTTTTCCTTATTACAATCTGATTTTTTAAATATCTAGCTTTTTTTGGTCAATCCCACCAATGTTCATGTGAAATATTATGGATATTTTAATTTAGATATCTTGTTAAAGGTTTTAGCACTGATTTATTTGAAGCTATTAATACATCTATTTGGATAATCAATACAGTCTCCCCTTTCCTCCCTTTTATAACTCCTCTCCATCAGAAGATGAAATTTTATCAATATTAAAACATCATTTATCTTATTTATCTAAGGGAAATGTGATAGGGGAAGCATCCACAGCAAATGTAAAACAGTTTGCCAGAATAAGTGATTTTCTTATTCCATGCTGTATCTTACAGACTTAATATGTTTGATAAGCTTTCATAAATTGATGACATTTTAATGATAGGTAGATGGATTATAATTTTAATTTTTCAAATCAAAAAAATTCAGGCATGGTTATTTTTAATAAAGATCTGATCAATTTGATTAAATTAACAAACTATAAGCATTGGCTTATAATGTCATTTTTTTTGTTACTAAGATCTTACCTGAGCCCTAAAAATACTCGCGGTATAAAAAAATAAGAACACTGTTTTTCCTGTGTCAATTGCCCTACTAATTTCTCAGCTGTATGGTGGGAAACATGTTGAGAGAAAGTATTAAAATATATTAAAGCCACATGGCATTATTAAAAACTGGAATGAATCCTCTAAATATTTGAGACAATTCTTCATCAGTTGCTTTTTTAAAAAAAGAAAAAAATACCTCTATACTTTACTGGAAACCTATAATTCACAGCTGTTGGTTCAAGCAGTGTTCCTGGAGAATGGTCAGAGGAATATACTGGAACATTGGAAGGGGAAGAAATTGGCCAAATTCATCATTTCCTTTTAATTTTGCATTTTCATTCAATTAATTCGCCTTACTTGTCTAGCAAGACTGAACTCATCTTAAAAGTCTTAATTCCTTTTGGCTCAAAGTAAATGATGATGCCTGAGAGTCTTTCCCAGGACTATGAATAATGGGGCCTATTTGGGGGAGCTGCTAACTATTATTTTTGGATGGGAACAATAAAAGCGTTCATGAAGTCAAAGAAAAGGTAGTGAGTGTTGAAAATAATCAATGATTTGTCTTTTATTTGCTCTAAACGACAAGCTTAACTATTGTCACAGAACTCACCAAGTGGATTGTGGAAATCTCATTCTGTTATAAAGTCCTGACTATGGCAACATCTGTCTAAGGCTGGACAGAGCCCCAGTGACCCTGTGCTAACATTGGATCCCTGGTGGTCAGAAAGCAAGCAAGAAAGGTAAAAGCAAAAGAACATGTAAACGACTTAAATGACAGAAAAGTACTCTCAGAAGGAAGCCTTTGTTCTTTCTTTCTTTTTGTTCATAGCAGTCAGAAGTAGTTCTCTGGATATATCTTCACTTTCATCAAGCAGAAATCAAAACAGAATTTATATATTATACAAATAAAATTAGTGATAAACTCAACTTGTTAAAAACATTTTACCCCATGTTTTTTTGTTTTGTATTTGTTACTATTCTTCCCAGTGGTCCCCCAACTGTGATATGTGGCACAATTTATTTTCTGTTTTATTGAGTTTACACTATAGATTTGACAACATTATAACAGAAGAAAAATATTAACATATTGTTGAGGAAATCCGAGAATAAAGAGTGGACATTTTTCTTGCCTCATTTAAAGCCAATGCTAAGAGATTTTATTTTCCCTCAGTGCCATATGGGGTTGGTGTTGATGTGTCACCAGGTTCTTTCATATCAAAGAAAGTGCCATCTCACCCAGCTCAGAAATATAAATCCCTGCCATCATACATCCTTCTCAGGAACAGTATTAAATATACAGATGTACTGGATTTGTCTGATTTATTTTCTATAAAATATACATGGATAGATAACAGATACACAGATAGATCATACATAAATATTAATGGAGAGATAGCTTTTTTTTCTTCCTTGAACATTGAAGTCTCATATTGCAGTACAGCTATTTCAATGAAACAAGACATTAGGAAAGAGAATGCAGAAAAAGTGTTACTTTCTCTACTTTAAGTTTTCAAGTTGTACATTATCTATTCTCGTTTATCTCTGGAAGAATGAAGATACCTTTGTCAGAGTGGGGACAGTAGGATAATAAGTAAGTTGTAAAGCCCAGTACACTTCTCTTGGCACTCAAGCAAATCAGTCCCCTGAAGTACACTGAAGACAATGGATGATCATTTTCAGACAGGATTTAAACGCATTAAAACGTGAAAAACAATTTTTTTTGCAAAACTATGGGAAATGTACTTTACAAATGCAAATCAATTTGTGTAACGTATTTACAAATTCTCAGACATCTAATTTTTTAGCTTCACAAATATTAGAATGAGCAAAAATCTCTTATAAGCCTTTACTATCCTTTGAATGCTTTTTTCAATCTGCCTAAAAATATTTGGGAAAGTTCAAAAAACTTACATATGCAAGTTTTTAGTTCTACCCCTTCTGCCTCAAGTGCACAAAAACAAAGCAGTAATCTATCTAGTTTATTTCTTCTTAAAGTACATCTTGCAGATAGATTATCTATCCCTCACAGCAAAGCTTCACAATGGGAGTCTAATAATTGCTCCTTTTCTAATTTCACTAAATGAGTTATAATTATTTTATGTCTGTTTTATGGTTACTGAATAGTATTAACCTAAACTCTAATTATAATATAGCTTTCAAAGAAATGTATGGACACCAAATTGATGAACAGCCAGCTTATGTAGGAACATCCCATAAAGCAGATACACAGCTAATAGTTTTAGGAATAGCATGTTAAAATTCAGGAGCACAATTCATTTGTGAATGAAGCAGGGTATAAATTCATTGAGTTTATATCTTCTAAGATTAGATAGACAGGAATATGTGATTGCGATTAATACAAATCAAATAAATTTACAGTTAAGCACAAAATTGCCATTTTCCAATGTGTTTGTAACCAATGATAGATACTTCAGTTCTATAATATCCTTAAAATGGGAATATATAGTGCCCATGGAGTCTCTTGGTCTTATAGAAATCTTCCCAAGGCAGATACTATATAATTAAAGCAGACTGTATTGTGAAGACGATTTGCCTAGAATGTTTCAATAGCTACTTTTTATTTTTAAATTCTCTGCTAATATTTTAATGAAAGAAAATTGATTAATCAATGAATTTATCATAAAGAGGGGAGAGCAGTGTTTGCTTTCAATTAAAAAAAATTCTTTAAATCTAATTGCTGAAAATGCATTTTTGAATATTCTCATAAGTTGTACATTAGAGAATATTCACACACAGATTAAGTGGATTCCTTATAAAAAAGTGCTTATTAATCAGAAATTATTTTTAAATTAAAATAAATGGCAATTGAAAACAATCATCCTTTACCAGTGAAGTTCTTCTTGTTTGCCTTATAAATATAGACTCAGATGAACATGCTTAATCCAATATATGCTTCATCTTATTTCTCTAAATTTTGACTGGAAAGTATTCACACCTTTAGAATCTATTTTCAATACTGAGAATAGTATATAAAGTTTTTCAAATGTTAAAATGTTCAAAATTTCCAAAACATCCAAGTAAAGTTATTGAAGAAGCTAAACAAGTACTGGACACTTTATATTTGCAGGAAGAGGAGGTATATATACACTCTGAAAGAAACAAACTGGGAGACTATCCCTGAAAGTAAAACTTTTAATAAAATGTTACAAGATACATTATAGTTATATTTATTTTGATTAAACATGTTAAAATGACTTCATTAGCCATCTTGAATGTTTGCCTGGTACTATCTGTAGATTCCTAATTTTACTTATCTTACTACAACCTGTGGAAAACTTACCACCAATTTTACCAACAATGATAATATTTACAAGAGTGGCTATTATAATAGGAGTTTACATTGATTCAGTTAAAGGCATTTTAATGATTATATTATAAGGAACGTAGTATGCTAATATTACCAATATCAATTATATGAATGAAAAACCTGGGGCTCAGAGAGGTTAAATAGCTTTGATATAATAGCTTAAGTGTTGGTGCTTAATATGAATTCTAGTGTATTGTCTCCACTGTCGGCAGTTGAAATGTTTTCAGACAGATGACTACAAATTCACATCAGCTTTAATGTCTTCCTAATACTTTCAGCACTTAATATACCATTAATTGTTTCCCAAAAGACTATTCAGAACTTAAATACAGTCTGTCAAATATTTATCAAAGGCCTGGACTATGCCAAGATAAGACATAATTCCTTACCCTCACAAAGTTGTTGGGCTAGTTCTAATGACTGACATAAACATTTAATTTTCACACAATGTAAAAGTGCTGTGAAGAAGGTTTATAAAATGTGAACATATAGCACAATCTGTGGAGTCCGGAAAATATTATCTATAAGATACAATGTCTGAACTAAAATAAAGGTTTTAGTTCTTAATGATTGAAGAAGACTTGTTCAAATTAAGAAAGATAAGAGGGTGGTTACAGGCAGAAGGAATTTTAGGATAAAACCTCAGAATCTCTAGCTTGTCAAAGGTGAATAGAGATAAAGAATGGTGGCTTCTTTGTTTTGGCCTGTGTTTTTCTCCATTGGTTGGGAAAAGAAAACTAAGAAGTAGGCAGGCGAAGTATGAGAAGCCTAGACAGCCAATGATCTGATTCCTTCACATTTGCAACCCTTTGCAACCTTGAAAATAGGCTCTCAATTTCCAGACTATACAAATTTCCAGATTCTTTGTTGAATCAATTAATTTATTATAATAACTGTGATGTCTGAATGATTGCTAAAACATAATGTATGGCTATGGTAGCTGCCAACCTCATATCTAACAGCATAGCCAGACATGCCTGGTGTTATTGCTGATGTACAAGTTGAATTTTAACTCATTTTCTCTATTTCTTAAAGGCTAGACAAACTGATTTAGTCTGTGACCTGTGAACCTCTTCTGTGGATTTCAATAAGAGAAACAAATGCAGTTAAGTAGCACTATAAATGTTGGGTACTGGTTTGAAGACATAATTTGTTTTTGGCATAACCTTTTGACCTTTTTCAAGTTCACAAGGATTATCAAAGTGAGCTTATTTGAATGGCAAATAATTTGCTTACCTAATAAATGCCCATTTCACCCATCATATATTTTGTTAATAAGTAACTCATTTATATATAGTTAGGTTACTAAACAGCCTATTATTTTATAGAGAAATAATTTGATGAAGAATTTTATAATATCAGCTCTTTACACTTCTTGCTTTTTTTCTAACTTACAAAATAAGCTGGTTTATTTTCTCTTCACTAAATTGGCTATAAAACAACATCTGGGTCTCTTGAGTTTATCATTTTTGCTCACTTTACACCAGTTGGGCATCTTCATAAATTCAAAATGGGCTTCTATCTGCTAAAAGCTTTTTAACGTGTTTATTTTTTATTTTTACTCTGAATTCCAGTCCGTAATGCACTCTTTTTTATTATTGTTGTTTTAACAAAGCTGGATATACAGTATGAGAAACCATACTGTAGTTAAGCATTTGCTCAGCTGTAGTTCAAGAGATAAGCACTGTTGTCAAATGCTCTGTGACCTCTCAAAGAGAGGAGGTGTCATCCAACTGTGTCCTTGTTTCATCTACAGCAATGCATTGGGACAGAATTTATTTTTTTGGCTCCATGTCCTAAAATTTGACAGGGCAAAAATATTATATGACTATTTGGTGTTTAATACTGCAGTTACACGGAGGACTACAAGGAAGAGAAATCACATGAACCTGAAATGAGGATGTGGATATGCCACTATCTCATTATAAAACATTCTGCTATATAAATTTCCCTTTCATTCTCTAAATATGGTCTTCATGTTTTGGTATTTTCATGAGGAGAATCAACAACTTTGTACAACATTGCCATCTAAAAATGGCAAACATGAACCAGAAACATTATCTAAAATACAAATTTACCTAGAAAATAGAATTATAAGGAGCAATTCTAAAAGGAGGCAGACATTTTCTGAATGGGAATTATATCCCATTCCAACTCAAGACTCCTACCAAATGGAGCTATCCATGCATCCTGTGACAACACTGACTGACCTCTTTTCCCAAGATTAATATCCTTCTATAGCCAAGGAGATAGAAATTTCCCACCTGTAGATGACATAGTTTGCTCATGTATTTTAGAATGCAGCCTGAGTTTAAACCTAGTGTTGAATAAGGTATAGTATTCACTCAATTACCCAAAGATCCTACAATTAGCCCAAGAACATGAGTAGAGGCAGACATGTTTTTTACTACTGCTTAAGAATCTGAAATCACCTCATATTTATTTAGGGGATCAAGTTTTCAGTCTACAAAAAAAATAAAAAAACTAGAAGAGGAAACATGGTTTAATAAACTGAGCAGAACTTCAGGTATCTAAGATGTACTGCTTAGCTTAGCCTGGTGCTGCTCAATCTTTATTAATCAATTATGAATATTTTTCAATATAAAAAATAGATAATTCTTTCTGTTTTTCTTCATATATTAAAGCTCGTAAGGAAGTTTAAAGGATATAGTTGTTAATCATTTGAAGATTCAACTCAGTCACACTTGTGGAATCTTATAATCATATAAGAGGGAGTCTATTTATATAAACCACACATAATCTGCATGTTCACATAGTTACTAAAATTGATGGTCACTTTTTGCCAATTTACATATCCCAATTTTTTAGAGAAGGTTTATCTTAATATTTGTTCATATATTTCTTTTCTTTAAAGGCTCTGTTTTCTTCCTACTACTGAGTATAGAACAATCTGTTTGTTTAAGTATAATTATGTTCGGGATGATGTAATGGTTAAGCTGAAAGCAATCTTAAGCCAACCCCACCTCTCCCATTGAGTCTGTCTGTGAGTGTGGAGAAATTAAACCATAATTTCTCACCAATAAAGTTAGAGGGATACTATTTCATAGCACACATGATTGTTGCGGGCATTGAATAAGGTAACAGATGTCTGGATCATTGTGCTTAGTATATAGTAGGTGCTCATTAGGTATTAACTAAAATTATTATCATAATTGCCCAGAGGCTTCTAAACACTTGTTTCTTTAAATCTTGAATCACATCCTATGTAGTTGAGGAAACTACCTCTATCAATCATTGTGAGATCAGTAGTATCTTGAAACAATAGATTTTAGTTGAGCTCTGAATTATTGTTTTTGGTGGTCCTTGTAAAAACCTAATACCTGAGTTTTTAAATGTCTTCATTCTCACCATTTCACCTGGTATAACTTTTCTGTCTATATCATTTTCTGTCTATTCTCACCAATATTAGGGTCTTAGGACACTAAATGAATATTCATAATTATGAGCTCTACTCTTCCTTGTGCTAGTAATTAACTCATAAGAATTTATTATGTTTCTCTAGGCCTTAGGATTCAACTCCATTATGGCAGGAATCTTTATTCATTTTGTTCACTGACATGCTTTAAGCCCCTAGTTCAGTGCATGATCGTAGTAGCCACTCCAAAATAAAAATTTGTTCAATAAATAAATGAAGAAATGAATGAGTTATTCCAATATTGAATGATTAGGCAGCATCTGAAGTCTCCCTAATTCTAAAATTCTGAAGAATTCTTACTCCTTGAAATCCCAGTGATTTCTACCTTTATAGCTTGATCAATGACTCATTTATAGAATTGTATTTTGGTCTGTTCACCATATTAATGTCATTACTCCTTTCTGCTGTCAGCCTGATACTTTGGTTATTGATTTATATCTCAGACTCACTTCTCTTACTTCTATTAATGGGTTATTGGTGGTGTCCCTTGTTTGTGTTTTGTTTTGTTTTTGTTTTTTGATATGCCTACGGCTTTACAATTTAGCTTTACCTAGAGTCCATCACTTAATTCAAGATGTTATAAATCAGCCCTGTTCTTTCACTTACTGGGTTCCAGGGTTGGTCAATCATTGCCAAAAAACAATTCTCTACTTTTTTACAGTCCTCTTGTCTTCTTCAAAATACATATCTTTTAATTTATACTTTCCTCTTCCTTTACATATCTCTTAGATGTTTGAATGCAGTTATTTCATCTTCAACTTATCTAATCCCATATTACTCAAAGTTGAATACTTTGACAACCTCATTTATTATAGACTGGGTACACTGGTTTAAAAATACACTTTGAAGGACTCTTCTTGAAAACTATTTACTCCGTAGCTTGTGGGAGAGAGTATCAAAAATCTTGACTCCCCACACACCCAGATGATCTTCAGCCCTACTCAAGTATAAGCAACATTACTTTACATTAGTCACATTAATTCACCAATTACAATTTTTGATGGCAATCCTTTACCTGAATTTCTGTGTGCTTTATTTTTTAAAATAAAGCCCAATTTCAGCAGACTAAGCATTTCTCACACAATTCAATATATATAAATATATACTAGTGGGGACAAGCATGATGGCTTACACCTGTAATGCCAACACTTTGACAGGCCAAGGTGGATGGATCACTTGAGGTCAGGAGTTTGAGACCAGCCTGGCAAACATGGCAAAACCCTGTCTCTACTAATAATACAAAATAGCCATGCTTCGTGGTGCGCTACTGTCATCTCAGCTACTCAGGAGGCCAAGGCATGAGAATCGCTTGAAACTGGGGGGCGGAGTTTGCAGTGAGCTGAGATCGTGCCACTGAACTCCAGCCTGGGTGACAGAGTGAAATTGTATCTCAAAAAGAAAAATACTAATGGGAAGATGACTCCAGAATGGTAGTGTGAAAAGCTCTGTGGACTCTCTCTCTAATGAAATTGTGAAAATTAGTTTAAAAACCAAACTAACCATTTAAAGTTTCTGGAAATGGTACTGAAAACATAAAACAAATGAAGAAATATTTAATCAAGAAAATCTACTCAATCTCTGAAAGAACAGTAAAAGCTTATAGCAGTCACACTACCAATAGCTCCGTCCCTCTCTCTTCTCAGTTCAGCATGATGGAAACTCTATTCTAGGCAGGTACATCCAAGAACATAAAGTACCCTCTCCTCCAAGTTTCCAATCAAGAGCTACAGTATAGCTCTGGGAGGGAGGAAACCAGCATTTCTTATCCTTCCAGCTCCATGTGGCAGAAAGTTTTTACAAGCCAAGAACAGCTGAGAGGTTCGGGGTTTCTTTCTCCACCAGCAACAACTTAAAGACAGAAACTCTACCCTAGGTGTAACAGGCTGAAAATACTATGGCTGTAATTGCCTTTACTCCAGCTTGCTTGCGGAGCAGAGTTTTCATGCTGGGAGAAGAAAGTTAAGAAGAGAATTAAGGCTATTTCCTTGTCCCAACCCCAGGACAGTGTCCTGTGCATGTAGCCAGGGTGTTACTCCAACTGAAGTGGGTCACTTTCCATGACTCCAACTCTAGAGTATTGGTGCAGATGTTTTGTGCAGGGGAAGAGGTAAGGAAAGAAAAGAGAGCTTTGAATCTCTACCCAAAACAACCGACTATTTTGAGCAGAGTGTGGAAAAGTTCAAGCTTACATATGCTGTTGAAAATAATGGCAAATATGGAAATTAAGGAAAATTAATTCCCTGAATCCCTTAGGAAATTAAGGGAAGGCTGTTAGTTTCATCAGAATAACAAGGCAAACCATAAACCAGTTAAAAGTTTACCAGAGACAACCAGGGGAAAAGATAACTAAGAGTCTTTTGGGGATTGGAATTCACTAGAAAGCCTGGTCTCAAAGATAATCTCTGTAAAAGGGCCCAAATTTAAATGGATCAGACTGTAAAACAATTATGTCTTAGGGCAGTATTGAAAACAATGCAGCAATTAATTAGCTAAGGCTAACACCTAAGTGTAGAACTAAAAGGAGTCAAACAACTTAAAAGAGAGACAGGGAACAAGGCAGTCTAAGAAAGTCCTGTAAAACCGCTGTTATGGTAGGTGACTATGCACATGCCCAAGGCTTCACCCTCTGAAGAAAACTTTAGAGGCTGCACATTGAGGTGGGAAATACACTTCACTAAAATAGTCTAGCCAAGTCACTAAACAAATAAAGAAGCAAACAACATTAAAGGCTGGTTGTGGGGGTAGGGAATCAGTATCCAGAGTTGCTGAAACAGGTTATCTAAATTGCTCACTTTTCAACAAAAATTACAAAACATGTAAAGAAACAGGAAAGTGTAACACCTTCGCAGAAAAAATAGCAGGCATCAGAAACTGTCTTTGAAAAGCTACAAATGTCATACTTAGAGGACAAAAATTCCAAAGCCATTATCCTAAGCAAATTAATGCTGGAACAGAAAACCAAATACTACATGTTCTCACTAATATGTGGAAGCTAAACACTGAATATGCATGAGCATAAAGATGTGAACAATAGACACTGGGGTCTACTGGGGGAAAAGGTGGGTTGAAAAACTACCTATTGGTTACTTTGCTCATACAACAAACCTCATCAACATGCAATTTATCCATGTAACAAACCTGCATATATTGCCCCCTGAAACTAAAATAAAGTTTTAAAAAATTTAAATGAACTATTTAAAATATGTTAAAAAAAACACTAAAGGAAACTATGCTCAAAGAAGTAAAGGAAAGCATGATCACAATATCATAATATCTCATCAAATAGAGATTACTAGCAATAACAAGACAAAATATTCAGAAGAAGAAGACAAAATATTAAAAAGAAGAAGGAGGAGGAGGAAGAAGAAGAAGGAGAAGAAGGTAGAGGAGGAGGTGGAAGAGGAGGAGGAAGAAGAGGAGGAGGAGGAAGAGGAGGAGGAGGAGGAGGAGGAGGAGAAGGAGGAGGAGGAGGAGAAAATGCCAAAGCTTAGTAGTACAAGAACCAAAATGAAAGATTCACCAAAAAGCTCAACAACAGATATAATCTAACATAAGAAAAAAAAATCAGCAACTTTGAAGATAAATTGATATAGATGAATAGGGGGAAAAAGAATGAAGGAAAATAATCAAAGCCCCAGAGAAGTGTGGGACACCAGTAATACACTAACATATGCATAATGTAGAACTGGAAGGAGAGGAAAAAATGAAAAGAACAGATAAATATTTGAAGAAGTAATGGCTGAAAACTTTAAAAATAAGATAAAAACATTAATTTACACATCCCCAAACTCAACAAACTCTATGTAGGAAAAATGCAAAAGACCACACTATAGAACATCCTAGTAAGAGTGTTTAAAGATAACGGCAAATAGTTGTAGATGTGTGGTATTATTTATGAGGGCTCCGTTCTGTTCCGTTTTGTTCTTCTGGCTTAGGTTTGACTTGGCAATGCGGGCTCTTTTTTGGTTCCATATGAACTTTAGTTTTTTCCAATTCTGTGGAGAAAGTCACTGGTAGCTTGATGGGGAGGGCATTGAATCTATAAATTACCTTGGGCAGTATGGCCATTTTCACGATATTGATTCTTCCTATCCATGAGCATTGAATGTTCTTCCATTTGTCTGATCTTTGACAAACCTGACAAAAACAAGAAATGGGGAAAGGATTCCCTATTTAACAATTGGTGCTGGGAAAACTGGCTAGCCATATGGAGAAAGCTGAAACTGGATCTCTTCCTTACACCTTATACAAAAATTAATTCAAGATGGATTAAAGACTTAAATGTTAGACCTAAAACCATAAAATCCCTAGAAGAAAACCTAGGCAATACCATTCAGGACATAGGCATGGGCAAGGACTTCATGTCTAAAACACCAAAAGCAATGGCAACAAAAACCAAAATTGACAAATGGGATCTATCTAAACTAAAGAGTACAGCAAAAGAAACTACCATTAGAGTGAACAGGCAACCTACAGAATGGGAGAAAATTTTTGCAATCTACTCATCTGACAAAGGTCTAATATCCAGAATCTACAATGAACTCAAACAAATTTAGAAGAAAAAAACAAACAACCCCATCAAAAAGTGGGCAAAGGATATGAACAGGCACTTCTCAAAAGAAGACATTTATGCAGCCAACAGACACATGAAAAAATGCTCATCATCACTGGCCATCAGAGAAATGCAAATCAAAACCACAATGAGATATCATCTCACACCAGTTAGAATGGTGATCATTAAAAAGTCAGGAAACAACAGGTGCTGGAGAGGATGTGGAGAAATAGGAACACTTTTACACTGTTAGTGGGACTGTAAACTAGTTCAACCATTGTTGAAGACAGTGTGGTGATTCCTCAGGGATCTAGAACTAGAAATACCATTTGACCCAGCCATCCCATTACTGGGTATATACCCAAAGGAATATATATCATGCTGCTATAAAGACACATGCACACATATGTTTATTGTGGCACTACTCACAATAGCAAAGACTTGGAACCAATCCAAATGTCCAACAATGATAGACTAGATTAAGAAAATGTGGCACATATACACCATGGAATACTGTGCAGCCATAAAAAATGATGAGTTCATGTCGTTTGTAGGGACATGGATGAAGCTGGAAACCATCATTCTGAGCAACCTATCACAAGGACAGAAAACCAAACACCGCAAGGACAGAAAACCAAACACCGCATGTTCTCACTCATAGATGGGAATTGAACAATGAGAACACATGGACACAGGAAGGGGAACATCACACACCGGGGCCTGTTGTGGGGTGGGGGGAAGGGGGAGGGATAGTATTAGGAGGTATACCTAATGTAAATGACGAGTTAATGGGTGCAGCACACCAACATGGAACATGTATATATATATATAACAAACCTGCACATTGTGCACATGTACCCTAAAACTTAAAGTAAAAATACATAAATAAATAAATAAAGGTAAAATAAAACCATTCCCAAATAAACAAAAATGGAGAGAGTTTGTTGCTAGCTGACTTGTCTTACCAGAAAGACTAAAATAAGTTCTTCAAGCAGAAAGCAAGTAACCCCAGATAGTTGTCCGAATGCATGCACATACCCCCAAAACAGGATAAAACAACAAGAAAGAGAGGTAGAGAGAAGGAGAACCAAAAAGGTAATATGTAATTGTAAAAGAGAATATAATTTACATGTCCTCTTTTGTTTTCTTAATTAATTTAAAAGCATCTGTAGAAAGCAATATGTATAGAATTGTATTTTTTATTTCACTGGGTAGAGAAATTTTTTATATTTGATAAAATACAACAAAGCAGACTTGGGGGCAAAGCTATACTGGAATACAGCAATAAAGCTAAATGGCAAATTGACTTCACAGGAACAAAGGAAAAATAGTAATTGGATACCTCAATACTACACTTCCAATATAGATCCTACAACAAGCCAGAAGTTAGACAAGGAAATAAAAGACTTCAACACAAGTCTTAAAAATTAATAAACCTTAATTAATATTTGTAGAACATTTCATCCAATGACAGCAGAGTACATATTTTTTTTCAAGGGCGTATGAAACTATTCCAAGAAAGACCATATTTCTAGGCCATAAAACAAACAATGAGGCTTGGTTTTAAAATGACTGAAAGTTAAAAAGAGTGCATAATTAAAAGAATTAAAATTATGAAAAGTATGTTTTTTGTGTATAATGAAAAAATAGAATTCAATCAATAATAGAAAAAAATGTGGAAATTGACAAATGTGAGAAAATTAAGCAACATACTCCTAAATAATAATTGAGTCAAAGAAGACATCACAAGAGAAATTAAAGGAGATGAGTAACATTGAAGACACAATGTATAAAAACTTAAGGAATGCAACTAAATTGTTGCTTAGAAGGAAATTTATAGCTGTAAATGTCTATATTAAAAAGTAAAGTAAAAAGAAGATGATGAACTGAAGTTGATACTCTAATTTGTCATTTTAATACAATGGAAAAAAATAAAGCAAAAGGAATGAAATATTGAAATAATGGATCTTTGAAAACATCCATAAAGTTGGCAAATATTTAGTTAGATGGACCAGAGAGAAAGAAAAATAGAATTTAAATTACTGAGACTCATATTACTAAAATCAGGAAAGAGAAAGGAGGTATCACTTATGTTAACTTAAAAGGATAGATTTATAGAAAGACAAACTGCTGAAACAGGCTGCAGAATAAATAAAAAACCACAATAGGCCTATAACCAGTGAAGACAATGAATTAGTAACTTAAACACTTCAGACAATGAAAATCCTAGTTAAAGATGCCTTTACTGGTGAATTCTACCCAATATTTAAAGAATAATTAATATCATTTATTATTTTATTCGTCTTGCTTTCTTTAGTTTTTTTCCCTTTCTCCATTGTATTAAAATGACAGATTAGATTATTGACCAGTTCCTTCATCATCTTCTTTTTACAAGGATGTTGTTTGTTCTATTGACACTTATTTAATATTGTACTAGTGGTTCTAGAATTAGGCAGTGAAATAAAATTAAAATATCCAGATTGAAAAAAGGAAGTAAAAATATTTGCAAATGATGGAAACTTTGTATATAGAAAATCCTCAGGAATCCACTAAAAATTATTAGAGCTAATAAACATGTTTGGCCAAGGTTGCAGAGTACAAGATGAACAAGATGAACATATACAATTTAATTACATAAACTCATAAAGGACAATCCAAAAATTAAATTAAGGGAACAATCTGACTTGTAATAGTATCAAAAAGAAAAAAAATAGAAATAATTTTAACCAAAGAAGTGCAAAATTTATACTTCTAAAAGTATAAAATATCATTAAGGAAAGTCAAATAGTAAATAAATTGAAACACATCCCATGTTCATGGATTTGAATAGTTAATATTGATAAGATGGCAATATATCCCAAATCAATCAAAAGACTCATGCAACTCCTATCTAAGTTCCAGCTGTTTTATTTCTTTGCAAAATTGGTGAGCTGATCTTAAAATTCATGTGAACATTCAGTGCATCCAGCAAAGTCAAAGTAATCTTGAAAAATAGAAACAATGTTGAAGGATTCACATTTCAAAACTTGCTACAATTTATAGTAATAATCTGGTGGTGGCATAAGGATATACCAAAAAAAAAAACCCAACAGCAATGGAACTGATAATAATCCATAAAATATCCCTTCTATTTATAGTCAAACAATTTTCAAAAATGATTTCAAGACAATTCAATGTAAGGCTGGGGGTAAGGGTGGGGATAATATTATCAACACGTGATGCTGGGACAACCAGATATTAACATGCAAAAGAATGATGTTGAAATCTTTTGCTCGTATCATACAAAAATAGCCCCCAATAGATCAAAGACCTAAAAGTAAGAGCTGAAACTATAAAACTCTTAGAAGTGAACAGGTGTATATCTTTTTGACCTTGGATTGGCAATGGTTTCTTCAAAATGAAGCACGTTGTGCTTCAGAAGCACAATGAAAGAGAAAAGAGATAAACTGTTCCTCTGCAAAATTGAAAACTCTTGTTCATCAAAGGACACTATTAGAAAGTGAAAAGGCAACCCATAGAATGGAAGAAAATATCTGTAAATCATATATCTAATAGATGTCCAGTATCCAGAACATATAAACTCAAGAATATAAAGAAAAAAATCTAAATGAGCAAAATATTTCAATAGACATTGTTTGAAAGAAAATATATAAATGGCCATTAAGCACATGAAAAGTTGTTAAATGTCATTAGTAATTAAGGAAATGCAAATCAAAACCACAGTGAAATACTACTTCACACTCACTAGAATGCTTATTACAAAAAAAATTAAAAAATGAGTGTTGACAAGGAGAAATTTGAATCTTCATACACTGCTCATGAGAATGTAAAATTGTGTAAATGCTGTGAAAATAATTTGGCAATGTCCTAAAATGTTAAACATAGATTTGTCTTATGACCCAAGAACTCCATCCCTACGTACATGTGCAAGAAAAATGAAAACACATGTTCACACAAAAGTGTACATTTGAATGTTCAAATAAGTATCTTTTTAATAGCCAAAAGTAGAAAAAACCCAAACATTAATTAATTGATGAATAGATAAGCAAAATGTAATATATTAATATAATGGAATATTGCTCAACAATAAAAAGGAATGTAGGATTGATAAAATGCTACAGCATGGATGAACCTTGAAAATATCTGCTAAATGAAAGAAGCAAATCCCTCCTAAATAGCACATATTGTGTGATTCTGTTTATATGAAATGCACATAATTGTCAAATCTGTCATGATAGACTGTCGATTGGTAATTGCCTAAAACTAGGGGAAGATGGATTTGGGAAAAATAGAAGTGAAGCTAATGAGTAGAAGGTTTCTTTTGGGGATGATGAAAGTGTTCTAAAATTAGTTTGTACTGATGGTTATCCAAGTCTTTCTGTGAATAAACTAAAAAGCACTGGATTGTAAAATTTAAGTGACAGCTCATTTAGTTTGAGATTATTTATTGTGTTTCAAAAAGGTTGATTAAGAATCTTAAAGGAAGAAAATTTTGGCCATAACTGAATACTGAGTTTCTATCCTGAATAAATAAAATCCTGGCTAGCTGTTGGGCTATAATTACCATCACCATCAATATTTACCTATGCTTTCGAGTTTTTCCTTTCTATTCTGGCCATATTTTCTTCCCTTTTTGTGATCATAGTGTTAATTATATGGATATCTTCTCCCCATGTCTTGAGTGAGACTTTTCACCAAATCTTATCCATACTGAATGATTTTGTTGTAGAGAAATACAGCTGGCTTTCATTTTACCTTCTCTTTCGCTTGTGCCAAAAGTCTTCATTTCCTATAGATATAGTTTTTAGTCTTAAGCATTTGACTAATAACAGTAGTAGTGACAGTGACAATAAATAATGGCTGACATTTATTAAATGCTTACTATGTGCCAGTCACTTTCTATGTACTACAAATGAATTAATCATCCAGAAAGGATAATAGTATCTTTATATGAGCAAAAGATACTTGCCACTTTTCCATATCCGTTTAATTTGGAAGTACAAATTTCATTGTTTTCACTGTAGTTAAATGTGCTACTCATTTCTATCGCGTAATGCATCCTCCAAAGTAAACAAACTCCACACTAATGTAGTTCAGTCGTTAACTGAACCTTGATATTTCTTTGTCATCAGAATCATGCATAAATATCTTTGGTTGACATGGGTGTATGTGTTTAAAGGTGGGGTCAACATGTTGTGGTACATCATTTTATTTCCATAATTGAAGGATAAAGACCAAGAATGAAGGTTCACCCACTTTTATGCCCTAAGCTATTTAATTTCAAAAATTTTCCATCATCTTCTCCTTATTTTTCACTGAGTTTGCATGTCTCAGTCTTCATGTTTTAACTTTGAATTTTTCCTCATTGAATAGTTGAGGATCCTTGCGTATCTGTTCTGAAATCGTCCTCTGCTCAGTAAGTCCAATCCTCTAGTCCCCTGTCTATATATTTGTTTCAAAAGTGACTGCTTGCAGTTTTTCTCTAATAGCCTTGAACCCCACTCTGTCCATATGCTGGCTGCTAGCCATCAAAAACATAGCTAGAGGTGGGGGAAGACTGAGCTGCCGTGTTAAATCGCCTCTTTCCCTCCCTCTGGGAAAGGACCTTAACCTCAAGCACTTTCAGTCAATCACAGTCCAAGAGAGAACCTTGAAAACGTTCTGCAAAACTGATTGGTTCCATAAAATATGCTGGCTGTATGCAGAAGTTGAGTTTCTTTTAGCTTATTTCATAATAAAGGGCAATGCATGTGCTGTATTCATAGTAATTCAAATCTGACACAAATAATACAGCAAATAATTACAGTGACCTTTAACTCACCTCAAATTTAAACAAAGGTTAAGCTGCCCTTTACTAAAGTAAATATTTTCTGTAGTCAAATAAATGCAGACACCTTTTGAGAGTAGAATGCATTGCCAAACTAAAAGAATCTGAAAGTGGTTACAACAGAATAATTTCAAAACATAAAGAATGCAGTACTCTTCAGCATAAACAACATCCAGACATGCTGGCATCTGCCATTATTAATTTACCTTACAATATTTCCAATGGGCTTCCCCATATGTTTGCTGGGAACTGTTGCTTGAAATTTCTGTCCAGAAGGGCAGATTTCAAAAAGAAATATTAAAAGTAAGAGAATTTAGATCTCCTATCCATACCCTGATTCAGTAAACAATTTATATTTTATTCCATAAAGCTTAAAAAAGCCTTAAGTGTCTAAGTGATTACCATGCATACCCTACATCTTAAAAAATAAACTCAGAAGACAATGCTAACTGAGCAAAGCAAGCAGCTGATAAGTTTGTGTAGTTTTTATACCAAGGTTTAGCTGTTGGTTAGATAAGGACCAGGTGTGTTTTTGCACATTTAATTTGTTTAGTCTATGTCTATTTCAAATAGCACTTAAAGAAAAAAGAAAGAAAGAAAGAAACCTATGGGTAGACTATGTTTTGTGTACCTAGTCTTTAATTGTAAAAGTTTATTTAAAAAAATACTCTCTTTCTGGGGTCCCAATGCTAATGATATGTTGACTGTGAAAAACAAGTCATCAGCTTGTTACTGCAATTGGTATTGCCTCCAAATTCTCCCTTCATTAAAATAAGGCCACCTGATTTAATTAGAAGTATTCAGCATGCCTATAATATTTTTGGTCACAATTTAAATTACATGTCTCAAATAGGGATTAAATTTACATTTAATAAGACAATAATTGTATGTTAAAAGAAAAACTAAGTTTATTTCTTATTGTTTCTCTCACAGCAGCTTTGCCAACTCTGTTATTAAGACCAAAGATGTTCTTAGAGACTTAAATTAATGGGTTTATTTTTAACCATTAAAAAAAAAATGCAAACCCCAGGTCAATAAAACCCTCCTCCATGTCTCTCCTAACTCTCTGAATCAGCAATTTTTTTTCTATTCCTCACCCTCTTTTTGAAACTATTGGAGCAACAGCACCAAGATATCTACTTCCTCACCAACAGGGTGCAAATTTAGGATCTGAGGCTGATCTATTAACAGACACAGGGAGTAGCTGTTTGTTATCTCAATGACTTTAGTTCTTCCTGGGTTCTTCCTGTATACTGAAATAGCTGGCATTGCCCTTGACAGAAATAAATTATTTTGAAATTGGAGTGAAAATGAAGTACTAGCAAAAGCAAATTAGCTGTGGAAGTATATTGGTCTCTTTTCTGTTGCTTGAATTTCTTCACATTCTGTACTCTTTTACGTTCAACCCTTGGCAAAGAATCTTCTTCCTCTATACTTTAAAGGTCATATAATCTCCTGCAGTTCCTATCTCTTTGAATCTCCTTTTTCTAATCCCTTCTTTTGATGAAGGAGAAATTGCTGTTTGTCCTCCTGATGTTTATGAGAACCTTCCTCCTCTTTGGCACCATTCTTCTTGGAAACTTTTTTCAGGGGAAAGTTATATAGTGCTCTAAGGCATAGCCAGAAACAATGTATAAGGAATGAAAATCTAAGTCAAGAGATGCAAAATTTTATAACTTAAATGTGTACTGTCCTTTACTCAACTATGGTGCTTCTATGTCAACTTGTGGATTTAGGGAAAGATACTGCTGTGAAGTGTTGGCCCCTCACTCTGTCTGAATTAAGGCACACCAGTTCATCAGAGGTAATGTCTCTTCCTGTCTAAAAACACCTACCTGTGAGATTCTCTGCATCTTATTAAAAGCAGAACTCATAACCAATTTAGAGTGCAAACCATGTTGGCTCCTCAAAGTGGGAGGTTTACGACTGAATTTGTGTCTTTAGAACTGTCTTTTTATTTTCTTCTCAACATTTATGATCTTTCTTAGACATTGAATTTAATTATCTTTCTGGTCTTCTAATATTTTGTTGCTTTTCTTTTCTGATTCCTTTGTCCCTCCTTGAATTTCAATATATATAAAAGAGAATCTGACATTTGTAGATAACCACAGAAGTATCTCTGATGCTCTTTTGCTAAATCTGTTTTCCTTGTCTTAGGATGTAGAGTTAAAATGCATTTGAGTTCTATACTTTAAGTATCTTGTCTTTCTAATCAAGAGTGTTTTATTTCATTAGCAGAATTTCTACCGTAGAGGTAAGAGGTAAGAATGGGAAGACCAGGTATATTAAAGCAATAGATAGAATACATCAGTATTCTCTTGGAAAACGATAGTTGTTTGGTTAAACAGCTGTAATACTCTGAGAAATTGATGCAATGTTTCCTCAATAGAAGTTAGATCTATCACACTGGGCAAAGTGAGAGGATTTTCAAAGAAGTAATGGGATTTGTCATGAAGTTATGGGCAAAGAGAGGTTGTTTAGACATAGAGAAGGAATGGAAGAATTAATAAGAAAAAAATAATACCCAAAGACTAAAGATGTAGGAAGAGAGCTAACTATGGACAGTGAGTCTGATTAAAGCAGCCAGCATATCTGAATAATGAGGCACCAGTGAATCAATGTTTACAAGCATTCTTAGTTCCATAGGTATTGTGCAAGTTCCAGGGTAAGTGTGGCTGCCACATATGCCACGTAACTTAAAGTCATAAAGGATAGAGTAGGGAAACCAGAATAGAAAATACCAATTTTCTTGGAGCTATGTATATGTCAGAGGGATGATAGCTAATTGGAATGAATAGAATTCTGCCATGTGGGCAGTAGGAGTGAGTTATATGGAGGCAAGGGAAATAATAAAAGGGAGCCATCAGAATTGTTTAATGGAGTGATGTGAACATAATTAAGAATGAGATGGATGCTACCAAGAGGGATTGATAGAAAGTATTTTTTCATTTATTGATAAGTCCCTTATCTTTCTCAAAAGACACCTGCAAACTTCTAATCATCATTTAATATAAGTTCCTGAGTATCCTGTATATTCTCTTGGGAGCTTTTTCCTATCTCTCTAAGAGAGAAATAATCATGCTCTTCTCTCTGTTACCTCTGTGCTTTGTATACATTTTAAAGGTGACCTAGCATACCATCTTATAATTATTTGAGAACCTATTTGTTTCCTTTACTAGAAAGGAAGCTCATTAAAAGCAGGTTACTTTTTTTCTTCTTTACTTCTCCTTGTAAATTACCAAGCACTTGACACCATACTTGACATTTTGTAGGTGTTAAATGAATATTAAATGGAATTTAATTTTGACAACTGTCCTGGTTTTAATTAAAGTTCTGGCCACAAAGTTTACTGAGAGTAGGGATGGGTGAATCCATGGTGGGGGCAGGAGAAGTTTCCCTTTTTAGGTATCTGGGCAGGAAGGAGAAAATAATATTATTTGACAAAGGCTCCTGAAAATAGTGTGTAAATATTGTGCTTCTAGTATAGGCGGTGATTTCACTGACCTCAGTTACTAGAGATAAGACTACCAGATCATTCCTATGGGAGAAAAGTTATTCTATTGCTGAAAAAAAAAATGGACCTTTAGCATAAGTCCTTCTATGACCTTAGTGCTTTGCAAAGCTATGTTTCTCCTGATTACCTAGTGTGTTTTACCTCACACATGATGTAAATAAATCTTATAACAGATTTTTTTCCACTTTTTGCTTTGGCTGCTGTGAAGCTCAGTGAAGTGCTATCATCTCATCTTCAGTAACTTTATTGCACTTTATGTCTTTTATTTCTTTATATTACCTCTCCCCAGGACTCTAATTATGATTTTAATCCTTTTTCCCTTCACCTCAATACTCTATTATATTAGTGTATGATTTTTTAATAAACTATCTCAAATACATCTGGGAACAAGGCAGGATATAAAGTAATTAATAAGTAAAATAAATCCAGGCACGTTAGCTCTGCATACTACCTGCCTGCCAATACCACATAATACAAACCACATTGCACTGTTTAGAATGAATGAAAGCAAAAGGTCTGGAGTTGGTGGCTAACAGGCAGAATCCTGCCCACTGACATGTTTTGTTTGGCCCACACAGTGTGTTTAAAGTATGAATTACTTGCTAACCTTTAAGAATGAGAAAATTTTACACAAAATCCCAGTTTTTCTTAAAGGAGCCTCCATTCCATGATAGCAACACTTGAGCAGTAGCTGCTCTTTTCAAGTTCATTCAGTCCATGACGCTTGATTTTATTTCTGCTATATTTTACTTGGCTCCATTGCATTCATTTATATGACCTGCTAGACACTATAAGGATTTTGCTTGGGGCTCCTGCATTAATGAGATGACCGATATACATTAACTTACTTAAAATTATTTTAATTACAATTAACTTATTTACAGTCAATTTAATTACACACATTTGCTGGATTTTTTTTCTATTAGTAGAATAATGAAATACTTTTTTTGTTGTTGCTTTTGCTTCTTTCTAGCATAAATGAACTAGCTGATATTTTATAGTGTAAACCAGAAAAATAATATTTGTGATACTTACATCCTTATATTGTAATTTCATGTATCTGGGGATTATTAGCTTAGCCACCTCAACCCTTCAAATCCCAATTCTGAATCTGGAAATAAAGCCTTACAATAGTTATCAGAAACCTGTCTTAGAATCTTTTGACCTCAGTGAGGGTTCTAGTAACTCTTACTTAACATAGTATTCTAACAAGCTTGATTATCTTTTCATCAGCCCAGAGCAGAGTAGATATATTGTTAAATGCAACACAATTATAAATGACAGGGTTACAAGACACATTTTGATGCTTGAAGACCTCTAAGCCAAAAAAAAAAAAAAAGCTAAAAGTTTAGAATGACTGCTTGATGAAATTAAGCATTTTCCTAAAGGTTCAATTACCTTTGTATCTTTTATGTAAGAAAGTGGTGAGCCGACTACCATGTTTCCCAACACCAGTAGTGTGCAGGAGCTAGTCATACTGGTTCATGACAGCCCGTGTTGTGTATCTTTTCCAAACTCTGCACTCACTTACGTCATGTTGCTGTTTTTGTTTATTTCCAGAGAGCCAGTTGTTAAATATTTACCAACACATCACTGCATCACTTCCAACCGAAGCCTGCCATGCTTTTTCTCCATGGCTTTGTACCTTAGCATGTGCTGTCATCTGTGTTGCCACCCTGAAACACTTGCCTTCTGCTTCCTCCATTTGGAGAACTCTTAATTTTCCATTAAAGCCCTTTTTGTGTGTAAGCTCCTCTGTGAATTTTTCTCCAATTTTAGACAGGAATAATTATTAATTATTTATACCAAAATCCCTCCCATCATTTGGGACTTATCTTTTTACACTTTGCCTCTTCTTCTATAGAGTGATTTATTTCCAGGAGGGTGAGAACACAACATTTTCCTTCTCCTGATTATTTAGCCTTATATGATTCTTTTCATCCAGGGCCATGGCAGTTATCCACTCTGGTTGGAATGTAAGTGCTGCTGAGCCTAAATTCAGTTGGTTTCCTGGTAAATGAATGAAGTGGACAATTTTTCATTCTTGGCTCTGTACTAACATTTAATGAAAGGCAATGAAAATGCAAAGGCATAAGATAGGAACATAAAGGAACAGGTTCTCCAGTCCATCAGAGGGAAAAGGCACTTTTATTAAAGACTGAAAGTGTGTTATCTTTCCCTGTCTTTGTAAGGGCAACCTGGCAAGATCTGGGCAAGTATATGAAAATGTCTAATATATGAGAGTTATTTTAAGGAAAAAAATCGTTAGATAAGTTGATTCTTAGGAGCATTGAATGCTTATCCATGTTCTCTTACTTTTGCATAGAAATTTCTCAAAATATAACAACTTCAACTTTCTGTGCACTCCATACAAATTGTGTGTGACAGGTCAGTTATTTAATATTAACTAATAGTCACCATGTCTTACAATCAATTTCATTTAAGTCCTCCAATGTCAGTGACTAAAAACTAAATTTGCATCCAAATCATTTTTTCCCCAAAAGTTAAATGTGATTCTGGCAAAAACATAGCTCTTATATTATTTGGTGCTTTTATTATTAAATAATTATGCTCAATGTAGCTTCATTGCTTGTTATAAGCTTTGGATGTGAGGAAAATTCCACAGCAAAGACTGCAACAGTTTGTGAACATTTCTGTGTCATCGCAAGTTGTTTTTTACTTTGAATGTTCTTTGATTCTCCCTCCGAAGAAAGAAAGGCCATTCAGTAGCATCAAAGTGTGGATGTTGTCCATAGCAATCTGGATGGGAATCAGTAGCAGGGGGCTTGCCTCACTGTCTATGGTTCAAGGGAGGATGTCACTCTTCAGAGACAGTGTGAGCAATAGGGAAGCAGGGGAAGTTTCTGAATGACCTCACAGCATGAGACGAGCGGTCAGTACTGTAATAATGGTTTACATTGGCAGGACTCCACTTCTGGGGTGGTCTGCAGTGACATTGTCAAGAATCTCTTTCATAGTACTGTGAATACTACAGGGACACATTGGTTGAAAGGTGAAAAGTTGGAAACACTGCTGTTTTTCATGGCTGGGGATAAGGAGAGTCCATTTAGGAGCTTATAAGAAGCTGTTTTCGAAAGAAAACAAAACGCCACTACAATTTTTCATGAGTTCTCAAATGCAATGTGGTGCAGTCTCTCTTGATTAACAAACTGCTCTCTCTGTCCTGTTGGAAATGTGGCTTCCTTTCGGTAGTGTGGTTTTTGCTAGGAAACCTCGATTTGCTAAGGTTGAGAGGTTAATGGTTTAGGCTACAGGTAGCAGCAATTATCTAAACTGGAGAGCAGATAGTATAAAATAACTAATGTGCATTTTATGAAGTCTCTATTGATTAAGGTTTGTGTTTTGTCTATGTATAGAAGAGAAGATTTTTTTTTTATATAATGTAACTACCAGTGAAAACCTGGTATATTACTCACACTCTTCCTTTTAACCCCTTCAACGTGTCAACAACATGGTGATCTAGATTTAATAACTTATTTGTTGCAAGTGTACATTTTACTGTTTTACATATATTAGATTTAGAGAAAATATAGGAATAATTGAGAAGTTGAACAAGCATGATCTAGAGCAATTTAAAACTACTAGAGCATTTCACATTTTAGGAGTAATTTATATTCAATGTGAAGTCAGTTCTACCAAGTCTTGAAAAAGAAAGATCTAAAATTATCTGCCTCTTATATCCATAAGCACATCTTTCCAAATATGATTGACTGAGATTTTACTAGTGCAAAATTTAATGGTATGGGATAGTTAAAAGTAATATAGAGGGTGAGCAGGGTGGCTTATGCCTGTAATCCCAGCATGTTGGGAGACCAAGGTGGACGGATCACTTGAGGTCAAGAGTTTGAGACCAGCCTGGCCAACATGATGAAACCTCGTCTCTACTAAAAAAAAAAAAAAAAAAAAAAAATACAAAAATTAGCCAGGCATAGTGGTGGGCACGTTTAGTCCCAGCTACTCGGGAGGCTGAGGCAGGACAATTGCTTGAACTGGGAGGTGGAGGATGCAGTGAGCTGAGATCACGCCACTGCACTGTAGTCTGGGTGATAGAGCCAGACTCTGTCACAAAAATAAATAAATAAATAAAAGTAATGTATAACAATATCACAAATAAAATCTTCATTTTATCTTAGCATTACATTTAAGGTATTAATGAATATGTGGTTTATTATTTAATTTTTTTACTTTTGCATTTCATCTGAAGTTAGATTTTAATTCATAAATCCATTTGGCTTGTTTATAGAAAATTTCATTTTAATTAAAATTTGTATTTTTGCAATTATGAAATAATATGGTTATGTTAAATAGTTTGAAAAATAATGAAAAACAATAAGATACACATGGACATCTTCTGTAACATTTTATTGTTCTATATTTTCAGGTTTATGGCTATGAGCTTTAATTTTTCTACCCATAAATATGTATTTTTATTAAAAAATAGATACTTAGCAAACAATTCAAATATTACAGTAACTTATGCTAAAATATAAATATTTCTCAACATTTGATTCATATAATTAATAAATTTCAATAGCTTGTATAGTTTGCAGGTTTTTCTTATGAATTAAAAACATATAATGAGATTTAAAATGTAATAGCAAGTTATATTTAAGTATTTTTAAAGAAGTGGGTTTATTTTATGCATACTCTTTTGAAATATTTTTTTTCCTCAAAGACAAATAAAAATATAGACTTCTAGGTGAGCATATTTTATGTATATTTTTGATATATAGAATTATGGTTAGTTATTATTTTGTGTATATTTTTATCATGATAAACATAATAATTTCTCATTATATAGTATTTTATAATCTTTAAAAAAACTTTATAACAGACCATTGTACTATTTAGAAATAAACATTTCCATAATTTTGATGTCAGTTTAATCAATGCTTTGTCCTGTAAGTAAGGAATAAATATCTGTGCCTTTTTCTGTGTTGTTGTCCTTCTTCATGTTGAATCTTATTAATGGGAAATATTTAACCAAAAAATATACAAATTTTCAGGTTCATGTTTTCTATTGAATAATTACACAACGCAATCCATGTTTATACCTACAGTTAAAGAGAGTACTTGTTACCCTGAAATTTTCTACTTCAGTGGTCCCACTGATAAGCTCAGTTTTTATATTTTGTGCTAAATGATAGAAAAAATATTCTTACTAGCATTCTCATATTATTGAGTGATTTAGTATGGAGAAAAAGCATGGCAGCTAGAAAAATGAATGGAGAGATATTATTCCCAGATTAGTACTTCAGTTACTGAGAATTTAATTATATGAAGTTAAAATTATAACAATTACATGAAGAAATTTAGAATGTTTGTTAAAATAATTGCTGCAGTGTAAAAAATGTGAATGGCAGCATTACAACTAACACTATGTCAAAACGTAACCAGAGGTGGCTCTCGGGAGGTAATGCTCTGAAAGGAAAACCTATGAAGGATGCTGTGAAACGGATTCTCTAATGATCTGGAAGTTGGCTCAGATCATGTCTTTGATTTAGTAAGGTACTCCACGGGGTTACTTCAGGTAGATGTAGAATTGAGGAAGGGAGAATCTTTATCCTCATTGTCATGTCAAAATTATCTGAATATTGCTGATGACAGAAAAATTCCATGATCTTTAAATTGTCATGATATTAAAGATAAAAAATCTGTGATAAATGGAACAAAATATGAATCTAAGGCCAAACATATACCTCAGAATTCCTGGTAGTGCATGGTTTTTTGGGAAAAGAAAGTGAGTTCTCACTTTCACTAAGTATTCCTCTGCATTTCTTTTGGATGTAGATTTTATAGTAGACTGAACCCAGAAAATCTGTTCAATTTTGTAGATACTACATGAGGACATGCTACATGGCAAACTCCTGGAAGATGGGAGCCATGGATGATTCATCATTATATACCATCACACATATAGTTGGCACTCACAACATGCTTGCTTAAAACAACAAGTAAACGAGTGTGTGGACTAAAAGAATAAATGAATGCTATTAGCTAAGGCCAGATCTAGAGTGTGGAGCTGTTCTGAGTTTTCTCTATTGGTCTAATACCTTCTGGAAGTTCCTGACCAGATCATCTCATCAGTATGTTAAAAACCAAGGGATTTGCGGGAGGCATTGTGCAATTATATCACTTTCCTTTGCAATAACTGAATACTGCTGTGAGGTAGTCATTGGGTCAGCCTTAGTCAAAGTTATAAAGAAGAAATCAAGGTTTACTTTTGTACTTCCTGTACTGTATCCTATTGTTCTGCTTCTCATGTTTTGAATTTTGGTGTCCAGTTTCCTCATGCTGTCTCCCTCCCATTCAAACTTGCTCTGAAGAAAGAATCTTGAAATTTTATTTTCATGAAAGTGTAAATGACTGATATGACTAAAGTTCTGCCCCTCCCACAGCCGTTTTTTACATTATTAGATAAAAAAAGCCCTCTCCTCCTTTCTTGTTTGTCTTTTGCCAGAAAAATAAGATCCTATGTAAAAATATAGGTATCTATGCCTCAGAAGTGAAGCTCTGCTGGGGTTCAGAGATTCGAGCAATGTAATTGTCTGATTGCTCTTGGTTTGGATCTGGTTTAGATCTTATATCTCTCTCAGGTGCAGTGGGGAGATTAACTCTGCCCCATGCTACTTTGGTCATGCACTCCATCCTCTTTGGACTTTCTCAAATCATATCACTGCTGTGGGATTTTGTCACTCCTAAAAAGCATGACAATTTCCCTGATTTTATTTTCACTTCCATGAGATTTCATGGAGGGCTGGTGCTCTACATTTTATTATTAATATTAATGTTACCTAAAAATGAATTTTTATGTGAGTATAAGGCAGACCTAAGGTGAAGGCTTACTATGAGTTTCTAGACTTTGTTGGTATGAAACTTACTATTTTGCAGGAAGTATCTGAGATGTATAGGTGTAAGAATCTTTTGAAATCATAGAACTTTAGGAATGATCTTAGAAATTATCTTGTCATTATTATTATTTATTCTAAAGGTGATCAACAGTATAAATAAACAAAACATTGAGGCACAGTGGACTGTATCAGACACTAAGTGTAAGAACAGAAATGTTGAGTGATTCTTCTGGCCATGCTTAAATATGTTATGGTGGAGGAGTTACAACTTTTATGAAATAACTAGTGAAAATAACTCCATCCTATTTATAAATGTTGGCTGAATTCGTGATTTTTTTTTCTATTTTTTTTCTTTCCTCTTGAATATAAAACATACTGAGAAACACATAGAAGACAATCATTATTAAGAGTATTATAAAGCCCAATATATATTTTCCAGGTTTTATAATCAAAGGTGAAATATACCTGTAATCCTTCAGTAGAATTACATTGTTAGATTCACAGGGTGTCATGTGTTAACATGATTGATGTGCTTGTATTGCTACAGTTTTTCTTTTCTTTCATTGATTCTGTAAGTATACAGATTATAGAGTAATATTTGTTCTGTCATGCTAGTGCACTTATCTTATAAAATACATAAATTTAAAGAGAAGACCTTATGCATCGTCCAGAAAACAAAGATGCCGAGACAAATATAACTCAGCTGGCTGCTGAGTTTGGACTTCCTGTTTTGTTCCATGTACATCAAAGACAATCCATGTCACTACTATTTTCTAGGTGATTAGTGAGTTTTCCACAACAATGTTCTTTTTTTTCATTGAGGTACTATCTCAAATATTTCTCCTTCAGAAATGTCTGTGATATAAATATATATAAATACCAAATATAGTGTATATATATATCACACTGTATATATATCACTGGATTTGGGTTTCCGGCATTTCAGAAGGAGCTGTTTGATAGCTTGATATTTGTTAATGCAAATTATGATACAATTAGCACTTTCTGGACACTAAAAGACAATCTAATTCTAAAAAAAAAAAAAAATGAAAGAAAGAAGAAGAAAGAAAGAAAAGAAAGAAAGAAAGAAAAAGAAAGAAAGGAAAGAGAAGAAAAAGAGAAAGAAAGAATTGATTGAGTTGTCCTCTTTAGTTTGTGTGACAGCATTCCATGAGTCTCTGGTCCCCAACCAAGGTAAACTGAAATAAGGATTAACTGACTATTGCAAAGCCTAATTTACGGAAACCGCATGAGTAGTTCCTGAGCACAGCCGAGATAACAAAAATATTATCCACATTGTTTACAGTGGAGTTAGTCAGTTTATTAGTTGGAGTGCTTCATTATGTATAAAAGATGCCAATGATAGTCTTCTAGTCAAAATAAACAGGCATAAAGTGTTCCGCATATACAATTTGTGGGGAATAGTTACTTTGCTATTTATTTAATAATTGACCATAAATGGAGTCAAAGTGCAAAGGGAAAAACTAAAAAAGCAGCCCACTAAGGGCTTTTTGAAAGATTGATAAATAATGTGGAATCTCAATTAGGCTGTAGAAGGAATGCAGATATTAAAAATTTGGTCAAGAATCTAATTAGCTGGAGGTAATTAAACAGTCTCACACGGGGTCATTAATCTTTTCCACAGACCTTTGATGTTTTGCACACTGTCTTCTAGTCATTAATAAAATTCATAACACTCCACTTTGTGCTGTTTTATCATCATGTTTTTTCTCTGTAAGAGCATAGAGCAAGTGTCATTGTATCACAAGGGCCTTACTTTAGTTAATTTCTTTTCCTTCCCCCCATGCTTGTTAGGATTAACCATTTAACAATCCAAATGAAAAGCAGAAGGCACATTTAAATTTGTCCTTAGCTTTAGGAAATAATACAATTTTACGACTTTGTCATCCTTTTTTTAAAAAAATGAGGTCTGTATTGTTACCATGAAAATGTTTCTGGAAATGGTAAATAACAGTGGAACTACATTTAGTTATCTGAAGATTTACACAGTCACATATTAAAGTTGTAATTTCTCAAAGAGAAGAATAATTATTTAATTTAGGAAAAGAGGCTAAATGGAAATTATTGAACACAAACTGTACATTGAGCAACAAAGGAGCAGAATGCCATTGCAACAGTGCATTATTTTGATAAGTTTCAAAGTAACGCCATGCTCAGAACTGGCTGGGTTATAAAAGGCAAAGAAAATGCAAAGACTGCATTTAGAAAATATGATTTCTGTGATTGAGAGAAAATATTTTATTCATTTTCATAAAGGCAATGTTTGTGTATGTATTATTTTATTTTAGCCTTTTAACCAAATACATTTCTGAAAAAAATGAAACCTGTTGTTTCACAGAATTGATTGTATTTGTAATAGAGCCTGCTACTCCAAAAGCCATTCTACCTGTCCCCTGGTAGACTATATTGAATTAGCAGAGATTGCTAAAAAAGGTCCAGTAGTTCTGAACATTTGACTTCAGGAATAATGCTCTCACAATTATGGCATAAGAGAATGTATAGGAAATGGGTTATTCATCTGAAAACACCTGAAAGACTTCAAAAGCATTCATTAAAGTAATACATCGAAATGACTTCTGCAGAATATAAAACACAGAGAATGTTATTTTATATTGATTGATTGTTTCTGAAAGAAGAATTGTTAAACCAAGAAAAAAAGTAAACTCATAAGCACATTTAATTAAATGAATCTTACTGAAAAAATTACTTGCTTTTTGAATTTTTGGGACTGTTAGATATTATCATCTTAGATTCTGATATGGTATTTTATGTAGGTAAAATCACAGCATATTTTCTTTTCACTTAATTTTATCTTCCAAATAATTAGCATTACTCTTTTAAAATAAATAATAACATTTTCCCCTTAAAGTAACCCCATATATTTGCATGAAACCAAATTCTGTTTGTTAAAATACTGTTCTAACAAACTGTCACATTTTAATATCTATAAACATCTTTATTTATTTAAACAGTAAGAGAAATAAATTCAGCAGAGAAAAATATGTCATTAATGTCATGAAAAGAAAGGTCATATTAAAGAAAAATGTCTTTGACTATTCACTAATAGTGCATTATATGAGATTGAGATGGAATCCATTAGGCATAATATGAAGAGAGGAAACATATCAACTTCATGTACAAAAAGGAGTCTCTCAGACAATCTATGTGGATTCCCCAATCAAAAATAGAAACACCCACTCACATTGATTAAAATTTAATAGTGATTTAACTAATCAGGATGTTTATTCTAAGCAATTACATAGTAAGGCTAATTGTTAAATTTGTACAGCTTTGTTACTCTCGATCCTCCAGTGACATAAATTTAAAATGGGTTGAAGTTAATGACTAAGGGAATATAAACAAAATAGTTAAGTATTTTAAAATATTAAAAGGCTTAATAACGTGCTGGAGTAACACAAAAAGGTTTATTTCACACTGTGAAAATCGGACTTCCTGTGATGGATTTTGCACTTTCTGTTTGTTTTGTAGAGCTATAAATTGTCTTAGAAAGGTCCTGAATTGGAGTTCTATTTTTAAAGATATAAAGTAAGTTTAAACAAAAGAAAAAGTATAAATGGAATTATTAACATTGTATTTGAGTAAAATTTTAAATGAAGTAGTTTGGATTTTATGCTTATATATTCTTGGGCTTATGTGTTTGTGTGAGTTTTAGGCATGTTGTTTTTAATTGAGTATTTTTCACCCAGGAGATATTGTCTATTTTAGAAAAAAAGTGAACAATGGACCAGATATTAATGTAATTTATCATTATATGGCATATAAAAACACATCTTAAAAAGCAGTTTTAAAACATAGTGATTTAACTGTGAATAAAAAGACTACACTTTTAATAATAAATAGCATCAAAGTTTTATTTCCATGAGAAAATAGTTAAACTCCATAAATATTAAAGCATTAGACTTTTTAATTTTAATATTTAGGTGGTTTATATGCTATGTTTGTGTTAGCTAACTGGATATTAATGTATGCTTTAAATAGTCTGCTCAAAAATCTAGAAATATATATAAATTATAAGAAGAATAAATATTTACTCAGCTAAATTTATTTTTATCTCTTTCAGTTCCAGAGTTGGAATCTATTTCTTTACATGAAGAGGACCTAGGGATGAAAAAGTGAGTTCAGTTGTGTAAGTATTTGTGATTCAATACCTCCTCCCAATTTCCTGGTTAACTGTAAGGTCATTCCCCAAACAGCAGGGCATAGGGGAAATATACAATTTTGGAATCATTATGTCATTTCCTGTCCTATTTCCTGTCAACTGTTTCTGTCAGAAATGGCTAATCATGACCTATTTTCATCAAGCAAGAAAAGAAGCTAAGTCAGAATTATACCGTTGAATTAGATCTTTTTCCTAAATGTAGTTATAAAATCTGGACTAAAGAGGGCAGGAGATACTCTGTAAAAAAACTACAGAAGCCCAAGAAGAAATCTCTGTGAGAAAATCATCCCCACATTTGAGCATATGATAAAGTGATTTATTTTCAATAAACTCTGTATAAATGCTTTAGTTACTTTGATGCAGTGATTAATGGGAGTTTCAATGATATTTGTAGGTGTGAGATTCCCTCTACACTCAATGTTCAGCCTACTTCATTGCGTTTGTATTGGCTATGAATGTTTCTTAAGCATTCTTTTAAATTTCCAGCAGTTTCCTTCTCAATACAGGAGCAAGGAAGTTAATAGTGGCCTGTCACTACAAAACATGTCATTCATTTAGTGTAAAATATGAGGTCTTTCTAATCTTTACTCCACCCTCAAACTGATTTTTAAAAACACTTGACAACATATGTCATAAATGGATCTTTCTCTAAATCAAAGTGGATTTCTATGTATATACCAGCTGAAGGTACGTTTAATCTCTTCAGTAAAAGTCCATGACCTCCTTTTCCCTTTTTTGAAAACTTTTATAAATATATAGAGCAAAACTGAGAATCTGAAACCAGACTGCATGCTGGGAAATAAATGAATGATCATGATCATCATGTGGAGGCAGTATTCAAGGAAAATTGCTGAATAGAGACCAGGCACTACAACTTCTTCCTTCTTTACTTTCCAGTGGCACAATTTTATTTTAGTCTATAGATTTATAGTTAATCTGACATCTTCATAAACATTTGTAGATATGAGGTACTTAAGTAGAAAGAAGAAATAGTTTTGAAAAGAATTATATATTTCATGTAGATATTATGTTTTAATTAAATTAAAATACCACATTATTTTTTCTTTGTATGTATTTAGTCAAGTTTTTACAATTATTATATCTTAATTATCCTAATTTAGTTTACTTCAAAATAAAATTTAACTTCTAACTGAGAAGGAGGTTATATGAAATAATTATTATACTTATTACAATGGATCTGTATGTTATTTCATTGACTGAGTAAATTTACACTTGAGCAGGCAAAAATAAATGTCAAAGTGCTTAACCTTTATTAATAGGATGAAATTTCAGGTAGCTGAAGATAGTCATATATAAAGAGTTTAATACTGAGTATAAATGTCTGGAAAATTTAAATTGCTTTTATTTGGGCAGGTTTTATAATTTCTCACCTCTCAGCACATCAGAAGTAACTATTGGCCCTGCACACAGTGGATGCTTCTGTCAGGCTGAGACTAAGGTAAATAGTGGCTGATTTTCAGAGGCTAACCTTCAGCTGTTAGATGAATGAGAGACATTGTCACCCACAAAATCACAACTACATGGGCTCTAGGCTATTTTTGTTAATGGCTGTAAATGCCTCTTTTTCTTAAATTGAAGTCAAAGAATCTAAGGCACCTCCCTAATGTCTGTCATTTGTTTTATTTTTCTGTCTTACAGAGATCAAACTTTTGATTATTTGGAGAATTGGAGAAAAAGAGGCCCTTTCTGTTATAATGGAAAATAACTTACTGGAAACAGCAATAATCTCAACGATTTTATGACTTCATGTACATAGGTAAATATCACTTTGCATCCTATATAATACATTTCACATTTCCAACAGTGAAAAGGATTTTTAATGAAAAGTTTTTTCCCAGCTGTCTTTGGACTGAACATGAAGCCCAGGAAATTTCCAAAATGAGGTATTCTGAACATTTTATATAGTTAAGTAAAAATATTCCATGACCTTTGTAGATCATAAAGTCTTAGGAATCTATGACTCTTAGATTCTTGATAGCATCTGGGTTGTTCTGGGTTTGCTGATGTTCAAGTTGTGTCTGAATTACATGGTGTGCTGAGAATGACACCCTCTTGGATTGAACTTGGAAAATTAGTAGCAAACTTAACTGTTATCCTCATATCTAGATGAAGGTTCTGCAATAGTTACAGTGATTGCTTTAAGGCTACATAAGGTACTTCATTATATGCAGTGGCCTTGTGAAATTTACAGGATTTTTTCACTTGCTGAAACATATCATGTTGAAGTTTAATTCCCTTCAGGCCAGTAAATATTTCTTAAGGGCCCACTCAGAATATTTGAAGATGGTAAACCAATCTGTCAGAATATGTAAACATATATTCCTGTAACTGAGTTTTTTTCTGAAATACATCAATATAATCTTATAATCGTTTTATAAGACAGAGGGAGAAGAGAGAAGGGGATGATATGGAAAACTGCTATTTAAAAAAATTTTTTAAATCAGAAATTTAGATGATGCTCTCAGAATTGCTTTCATGATAGTCTAAGGCTTATGGTGAGCAGAGACACTATTGGAAATTGTCCACAGAAATTAGTTAATAATGCTATTTAAAAATTAGACTTGTTTTGTTCTTGAATAAAAAATACTGACCTATGCAACCAGCCTGGGCAATGTAGTGTGACCTCCATCTCAAAAAAAAAGGAAATTAAAAATAATAATCAAAAAATATATGTATACACATACATGCACACACACACACACACACACATATATACACACACATACGTATATATGAACCTAAATTTTAAACACATTGTTTACTGTGTGTGGAGAAAATAGTAATGCTGTTTGGTTTTGAGGATTTTATTTTGTTTTGAAATTACGGGGGTTTGTTACCTTTCATTTGCAGATACAGTAAAAGTGTATGATTCCTGTCAAGTTGATCCTTGAATAAGTGTGACTATAAAGAAGCGATACTGATTTTTTAAAGATAAACAAACTGCACAAAATTAAAACAGGATTGACCTTTAATATAGTTATTTCAAGTACAGTGAGTACAATCGTGGGTTACAAAAAAATACTTACAACTTCATTTGGAAATACCTTCTGATGTCATTTATAACCTTTTCTCTTGCTCTTTCTCTCTGTCATAGAGTTCAGTGTTGTCTCCAGTGTTTACTCAGTCTTATAGAGTGAAAAAATCAGAGGTTTTAACCTCTGGGTGTCTCAGTTTCTTTATCTGAAAAAAAAATAATACCCATTATGATAATCATTTAGACTGCAGTTTCTGGCATTAATTCTGTCTCAGGTATAAGTCAATTCCTTAAGAAGGTACTGGCATATTTGATCAATAGCAAAGTGATTGGAAAGAAATGAGATGCATAACCTCACTTTTTAAGAAGGCAACATACATGTGGATGTGTAAATCTGAATTATTATTTAAAATCAGACTCAATGATTCAGAGCCATACCTCTAAGGTCTCTAATGTCCTTTGTTCTGAATGTTGGCCTTCCCCCCAGAATCATATGTTGGAACCTAATACCCAATGTGACATGGGACTTGGGGAGGTGATTTGGCCTTCATGAATTGGATCAGAGTCCTTACAAAAGAGGCATGAGGGAGCTTTTTTTAATTTTTTAATTTTTTATTTTTTTATTATACTTTGAGTTTTAGGGTACATGTGCACAATGTGCAGGTTTGTTACATATGTATACATGTGCCATGTTGGTGTGCTGCACCCATTAACTCCTCATTTAACATTAGGTATATCTCCTAATGCTATCCCTCCCCCCTCCCCCCACCCCACAACAGGCCCCTGTGTGTGATGTTCCCCTTCCTGTGTACATGTGTTCTCATTGTTCAATTCCCACCCATGAGTGAGAACATGTGGTGTTTGGTTTTTTGTCCTTGCGATAGGTTGCTCAGAATGATGGTTTCCAGCTTCATCCATGTCCCTACAAAGGACATGAACTCATTTTTCATGGCTGCATAGTATTCCATGGTGTATGTGTGCCGCATTTTCTTAATCCAGTCTATCATTGTTGGACATTTGGGTTGGTTCCAAGTCTTTGCTATTGTGAATAGTGCTGCAATAAACATATGTGTGCATGTGTATTTATAGCAGCATGATTTATAATCCTTTGGGTACATATGCAGTAATGGGATGGCTGGGTCAAATGGTATTTCTAGTTCTAGATCCCTGAGGTATCGCCACACTGCATTCCACAATGGCTGAACTTGTTCACAGTCCCACCAACAGTGTAAAAGTGTTCCTGTTTCTTCATATCCTCTCCAGCACCTGTTGTTTCCTGACTTTTTAATGATCACCATTCTAACTGGTGTGAGATGATATCTCATTATGGTTTTGATTTGCATTTCTCTGATGGCCAGTGATGATGAGCATTTTTTCATGTGTCTGTTGGGTGCAAAAATGTCTTCTTTTGAGAATTGTCTGTTCATATCCTTCGCCCACTTTTTGATGGGGTTGTTTGTTTTTTTCTTGTAAATTTGTTTGAGTTCATTGTAGATTCTGGATATTAGACCTTTGTCAGATGAGTAGATTGCAAAAATTTTCTCCCATTCTATAAGTTGCCTGTTCACTCTGATGGTAGTTTCTTTTGCTGTGCAGAAGCTCTTTAGTTTAATTAGATCCCATTTGTCAATTTTGGCTTTTGTTGCCATTGCTTTTGGTGTTTTAGACATGAAGTCCTTGCCCATGCCTATGACCTGAATGGTATTGCCTAGGTTTTCTTCTAGAGTTTTTATGGTTTTAGGTCTAACATTTAAGTTTTTAATCCATCTTGAATTAATTTTTGTATAAGGTGTAAGGAAGGGATCCAGTTTCAGCTTTCTCCATATGGCTAGCCAGTTTTCCCAGCACCATTTATTAAATAGGGAATCCTTTCCCCATTTCTTGTTTTTGTCAGGTTTGTCAAAGATCAGATAGTTGTAGATATGTGGCATTATTTCTGAGGGCTCTGTTCTGTTCCGTTGGTCTATATCTCTGTTTTGGTACCAGTACCATGCTGTTTTGGTTACTGTAGCCTTGTAGTATAGTTTGAAGTCAGATAGCATGATGCCTCCAGCTTTGTTCTTTTGGCTTAGGATTGACTTGGCAATGTGGGCTCTTTTTTGGTTCCACATGAACTTTAAAGTAGTATTTTCCAATTCTGTGAAGAAAGTCATTGGTAGCTTGATGGGGATGGCATTTCGTTCCTTCTCTCACCTGAGTTTGCAGCAACAAGGCACCATTCATGAAGCAGTGAGTAGGCACTTATCAGACATCAAATTTGCTAGTGCCTTCATCTTGGATTTCCTAGCCTCCAGAACTATGAGAATCAAATGTCTGTTGTTTATAAATTATCCAGTATAAAGTACATTTTACAGCAGCCTGAACTGACTAAGACATCCTGACTGTACACAAGTTGGGACAAGTGAACTCCAACACAAGGTTGCATTCAGCACTCGGGGCATGGTCTTTTGCTCTTTCCTTGGGTAATCAAGATTTACCATTAATATACAGCCAAGAAGAGGAACTGGTGTCAACTCAGAAGAAAAACCAATAAAATTATTTCTAGTTAAGAAGCATAAAGTTGTGCATATACCTAATTTTACAATTTAAAATGTAACTTATAAGTTTACATTTTCCAAAATCTGTGTATTTTTCTATGGAGAAAATACTTAAACAAAAATTATAGTGCTTGATTTTCATTCTATATATTTTTTTAAACTAAAAAAGTGGTCAGTTCATTCCCCGATTGAATAAACTGATAAAATTACGTTTAAAGTGTTAATAGGAAGAGGTGACTGTTCATGTGACTAAACCACACCATTACCAAACATGAGAAGGTAATTGAATGAAAATAATAGCTTTTGAAATTTGTTGAAGCAACTTCCATCAATATGCTTGCCATGGGGAACAGTGGTAAATTACCTTCTCGTTTTCTTTTGTTTTTGTAGGTTTTTGACCCAGTTCTAAGTGAGTGCAATATATTTCAGAACATCCTTTCCTTTTAGAGTTTTCTATTTTGTCTTCCCCTATTCATCCTTCTGTTGGTGGCTTTTTAATTTTTCCCAGACTTTGTTCCTTTTCTGAACTTTTACCCCACCATTTACACTTCAACTATCTAAGAAGATTCCTTAACTTTATAATTGGCATATGAATACAAGAAATGTTGGTTTTAAGGATTTGTTCTAATTTGTTTTAACCTCTTCAAGACATTGTGCTTGAAATACGTCTGGTTAACCATTAAAAGTGGAATGTAGTTGCTCACAGCATTTTTATTTATCATAGAACTTTGAGGGAAGAATTATGTATATTGGAGATACCTTTAGCACTTGAGGAAAACATGAATTCAGACTTTGATAAGACGTTTCTGGGTTTTAGTAGATTTGTTTCTACAGGATGAGCTGGTTTTACTTCATTTATTGACAGTTGTTAAAAGAAATGTTAAGTGAGGTCCTTTTAGAGAACAGTTGGATTTAAAGCAGTTCATTGTAATGGCATTTTAAATGGTTGCACAAATATAATAGAAAAGCTTACATTTTTGCCATCATTCCTAATGAAAAATTAGTTTATAAACTCTCTTTTGTAGGCATGGATTCATGTTCAACAAATCAATTTTCTGCTCCTCTTTTATTATCAAGTAACAGATTCAATAAGTAAAAATATTCAGTAAATTTAAGATCATTTCCTATTATACATGCACACAGTTTTAAAGTACCTTCTTTCGGCAGGGCACAGTGGCTCACACCTGTAATCCCAGCACTATGGGACGCTGAGGTGGGCAGATCACAAGGTCAGGAAGACGAGACCAGCCTGGACAACATGGTGAAACCCCGTCTGTACTAAAAATACAAAAAAAATTTAGCTGGTCATTGTGGTGGACGCCTGTAATCCCAGCTACTTGGGAGGCTGAGGCAGGAGAATTGCTTGAACCCAGGAGGCGGAGGTTGCAGTGAGCCAAGATTGCGCCACGGGGGAACAAGAGCAAGACTCTGTCTCAAAAAAAAAACCTTGTTTCTCTACACATTTTAGCCAGAATGCTTAAGACAGTGTCGTATTTGTCAGTAGTAGAAGGATCGGACCAGGAAAAGGTGAATACACACACACACACACACACACACACACAGACGTATGTACATATATAAACAAACGAAACAAAAAAATCCAATAAGATTACACCTGTCATATCATGCTGTAGAACAAATGGACTTCATAGATGGGGAGCCCACATAAGATACGCTTTGCGAGATTGTAAATTTAGCATTAAAAAACAAGCATCCTTTGCCCTCAAATTCCATCTTATGCTTGAGGGTTGGTAACTTAGATGACTGGATATTCATTTGGTCTAAAAGAGCCAACTTGAAGGTAGTTAAAGAGTTTACTTTAAATCAGCATGCTTAACCAGTTCTGAGGCAGGTGTAGAAACATCAGCAATGTTGTGAAACTTTAATTTGAAAGGTTTACTCATCCTGAAGTTTTAAATGTTATTTTCTTTGTTAGGTCTTACAATTTTGGAATCAAGTCAGTTCTTAGTTCATTTTACATACATTTCTTCCTCTTCTCATACAAATATGTTGTGCTTTGAGAAGTCCTCTTAAACTGCAATTACTTTGGGGTATTTTCTTTTTAATTCAAGAAATAGAAGCAGAAAATCAGACTTGGATTCCTGGCTCCATACCAACAACTCACAGTTCTCTTCAGCTCTTTTCTGTTCTGCTTCTGTAACTGGATAGATGATGGTTACTTTTAATGGCTGCTTTGGGGCTTCAGGGGGGTGGTGAGGAATTTTATACATACACACTCACAGGAAAAGAAAGCTATTATGGACAGGAGATTGTTGAAAGCTTTACTGACTTTCATGCTGTGAAAAGAAGACACGGAGATACCTTATGCTTTTGATGCCTGAGGGCCACTAACCAAAAAGGGAAGAAGAAAAGCACATTTACGTGTTGTGGCTCTGATTCAAAATTCTTTTCCTTTTTTCCATCTATGGGTGCCCAAATGGGGGCAGAAAGTCAGCACCTCAATTTTTTGTTGTTGTTGAAAGGGTAACAAATGTCTCAACTTTCGTCACATATTCCCAGCGAAGTGAAAACTAAGTAAATTGAGCTTCAAGTCACTAATGTTTTCGTCCTGTTACAACCATAGCCTCATGGTGAACTTTAGAAAAAGGTTTGAATTTTTCATAATAATTTTCCCTTGACATAAGTGCTTGATAATTAAACAAAATTCTTCCCCTTGAGTCAGATTTTTTTCTTCAGAGGGCTAAGTCAGATAGGTTTGAAATCTGATCCAAAGTTCAATCAAATGTTATCTCTTCTTTAAGAAAAATGGTATCCAAGTCAGTCATTATATGTATTGCTTACATTTAGGAGAAACTATGAGCTCATGTTATGACCAATGCTATCGTCCTGTGAAATCTCAAGTGTGCCTTGATTTTTTTTTTTTTTAATTTTAAGAAAGTGAAAACAATTATCTCAATGCACCTCATGAAACCTTTCTTTCACATCACTCTTAAAAATCTGGGATGAAATGGGACTGGGATAAGTCAGAATAGCTACTAATGGAGAATTGCCAAATATCAAATCAAGTCATACAAAATATGTAAAGTCTGTACACTCTAACTTGGATTTGTAAGAATAATTTGTCTTTTAGATGGGAAAAAGCAAACACACACACCACACACACAAGTCTCGTGGGATAGATTTAGATTTTAAGTCTTGTTGGGATTAAATACAATGGCAACAATTATAAGTAGAGAAAAAATTTAATTAATTATTTACATAACATTGGGGTACAGGTGGTATTTGGTTACATGAGTAAGTTCTTTAGTGGTGATTTGTGAGATTTTGGTGCACCCATAACCCGAGCAGTATACACTGCACCATATTTGTTGTCTTTTATCCATTGGTCCCTCCCACTCTTCCCTCCAAGTCCCCAAAGTCCATTGTATCATTGATATATGTATATATATGATATATATCTCACAGTTTTGTATCATATATGTGATATATATTTGTATCATATCTATATATGATATATATACACACATATCTCAGTTTCTTTATCCACTCATCGATTGATGGGCATTTGGGTTGGTTCCACAATTTTGCTATTGTGAATTGTGCCAGTATAAACAAGTGTGTGCAAGTATCTTTTCCGAATAATGACTTCTTTTCCTCTGGGTAGATACCCAGTAGTGGCATTGCTGGATCAAATGGTAGTTCTACTTTTAGTTCTTTAAGGAATCTCCACACTGTTTTCCATAGTGGCTGTATGAGTTTACATTCCCACCAGCAGTGTAGAAGTATTCCCTGTTCACCACATCCATGCCAACATCTACCATTTTTTGATTTTTTGATTATGGCCATTCTTGCAGGAGTAAGGTGGTATGGCATTGTGGTTTTGATTTGCATTTCTCTGATCATTAGTGATGTTGAGTGTTTTTTCATATGTTTGTTGGCCATTTGTATGTCTTCTTTTGAGAATTGTCTATTCATGTCCTTAGCCCACTTTTTGATGGGAGTGTTTGTTTTTTCCTTACTGATTTGTTTGAGTTTGTTGTAGATTCTGGATATTTGTTGTCTGTTTACTCTGCTGACTGTTCCTTTTACCGTGCAAAAGCTCTTTAGTTTAATTAGGTCTCAGCTATTTATCTCTGTGTTTATTGCATTTGCTTTGGGGCTCTTCATCATGAAATCTTTGCCTAAGCCAATGTCTAGAAGGGCTTTTCCAATGTTATCTTCTAGAAATTTTATAGTTTCAGGTATTAAGTCCTTAATCCATCTTGAGTTGATTTTTGTATAAGGCGAGAGATGAGGACCCAGTTTCATTCTCCTACATGTGGCTAGCCAATTATCCCAGCGTGATTTGTTGAAAAGGGTGCCCTTTCCCCACTTTATAGTTTTTGTTTGCTTTGTTGAAGATCAGTAGGCTGCAAGTATTTAGGTTTATTTCTGAGTTCTCTATTCTGTTCCATTGGTCTATATGCCTATTTCTACACAAGTACCATGCTGTTTTGGTTACTATGCCCTCATAGTATAGATTGAAATCAGGTTTTGTGATGCCTCCAGATTTGTTCTGTTTGCTTAGTCTTGCTTTGACTATACAGGCTCTTTTTTGGTTCCATATGAATTTTAAATTGTTTTTTTCTAACTCTGTGAAGAATGATTGTGGTATTTTGATAGGGATTGCATTGAATTTGTAGATAGCTTTTGGCAGTATGGTCATTTTCACAATGTTGATTCTACCTATCCATGAGCATGGGATGTGTTTCCATTTGTTTGTGTCATCTATGGTTTCTTTCAGCAATGTTTTGTTGTTTTCCCTGTAGAGGTCTTTTGACTCCTTGGTTAGGTATATTCTTAAGTATTTTACTTTATTCTTAAGTATTTTACTTTTTTTGCAGCTATTTTAAAAGGAATTGATTTCTTGATTTGATTCTCTGCTTGGTCGCTGTTTGTGCATAGAAGAGCTAACTAATTTGTCTACATTAATCTTGCATCTGGAAACTTTGCTGAATTCTTTTATCAGTTCTAGGAGCTTTCTAGAGGAGTCCTTAGGGTTTTCAAGGTAAATGATCATATCATCATCAAACAGTGACAGTTTGACTTCCTCTTTACCAATTTTCATGCCCTTTATTTATTTATCTTGTCTGATTGCTTTGGCTAGGACTTCTAGTACAGTGTTGAAGAGGAGTGGTGAAGGTGGGCATCGTTGTCTTGTTCCAGTTCTCAGAGGTAATGCTTTCAACTTTTCTCTATTCAGTATTCTGTTGGCTGTGGGTTTGTCATAGATGGCTTTTATTACATTAAGGTGTGTCCCTTAAATCTTGATTTTCCTGAGAGTTTTAATCATGAAGCAATGCTGGATTTTGTCAAATGCTTTTTCTGCATCTACTGAGATGATCATGTGATTTGGGTTTTTAATTCTCTTTATGTGGTGTACCACATTTATTGACTTGCATATGTTAAACCTTCCCTGCATCCCGGGTATGAAACCCACTTGATCATGATGGATTGTCTTTTTGATTATTGTTGGATTATGTTAGCTAATATTTTGTTAACGATTTTAGCATCAGTGTTCATCAAGGATATTGGTCTGTAATTTACTTTTTTGGTTACATCCTTTCCTGGTTTTGATTTCAGGATGATGCTGGCTTCATAAAATGAATTAGGGGGGTTCCTTCTTTCTCCATCTTGTCGAATAGTTTTGAAAGGATTGGTACCAATTCTTCTTTGAATGTCTGATAGAATTCTACTGTGAATCTCTCTGGTCCTGGACTTTTTCTGTTGGAAATTTTTAAATTACCATTTCAATGGTCTGTTCAGGATATCTAATTCTTCCTGATTTAAGGTAGGAGGCTTATATTTTTCCTGGAATTTATCCAACTCTTCTAGGTTTTCTAATTTATGTGTTTTGTAAAGGTGTTCATAGTAGCCATGAGTGATCTTTTGTATTTCAGTGTTGTCAGTTGTAGTATCTCCTGTTTCATTTCTGGTGAGGTTGTTTGGATTTTCTCTCTTCTTTTCTTGGTTTATCTTGCTAATGATCTATCAATTTTATTTGTGTTTTTAAAGAACCAGCTTTTGGTTTCATTTATCTTTTGTATTTTTCAATTTCATTTAGTTCTGCTCTGATCTTGGTAATTTCCTTTCTTCTCTTAAGTTTGGGTTTGGTTTGTTCTTGTTTCTCTAGCTACTTAAGGTGTGACCTCAGAATGTCAGTTTGTGCACTTTCAGTATTTTTGATGTATGTACTTAGGGCTATGAACTTTCCTCTTAGCACCGCCTTTGCTTTATCCCAGAGGTTTTGATAGGTTTTTTTCATTATTGCCATTCAGTTTGAATAATTTTCTAATTTCCATCTTGATTTTGTTTTTGGCCCAGTGCTCATTCAGGAGCAGGTTATTTAATTTCCATATATTTGCATGGTTCCAAAGGTTACTTTAGAAGTTGATTTCCAGTTTTATTCCACTGTGGTCTGAGAGAGTGCTTGATATAATTTCAATTTTCTTATATTTATTGAGGCTCATTTTATGGCCTATCATGTGGCCTATCTTGGAGAAAGTTCCATGCACTGTTGAATAGAATGTTTACTCTGCTGTTGTTGAATGAAATGTTCTGTATATACCTGTTAAGTTCATTTGTTTCAACATATAGTTTAAATTCATTGTTTGTTGACTTTCTGTCTTGACAGCCTGTCTAGTGTTGTCAGTGGCATATTGAAGTCCCCCGCTATTATTGGGTTGCTGTCTATTTCATTTCATAGGTCTATTAGTAATTGTTTTACAAATTTGGGAGCTCCAGTGTTAGGTTCGTGTGTGTTTAGGATTGTGATATTTTCATGTTGGACAAGACCTTTTATCATTATATAACATCCCTCTTTGTCGCTTTTAACTGCTAATGCCTTAAAATTTGTTTTGTCTTATATAAGAATACCTACCCCTGCTAGCTTTTGGTATTCATTTGCATGAGATGCCTTTTTCCACCCCTTTACTTTAAATTTATGTGTGTCCTTATGTGTTAGGTAAGTCTCCTGAAGGCAGCAAATAATTGGTTGGTGAGTTCTTATCCATTCTGCAGTTTTGTATCTTTTAAGTGGAGCATTTAGCCATTTACATTCAATGTTAGTATTGAAATGTGAGGTATGGTTGCATTCATCATGCTTTTTGTTGCCTGTATACTTTGGTTTTTTGTTTTTGCTTTTCAACAAATATTTTTGTTTTATAGGTCCTGTGTGACTTATGCTTTAAAGATGTACTGTTTTGATTTGTTTCCAGGATTTGTTTCAAGATTTAGAGCTCCTTTTAGCAGTTCTTGTGGTGGTGGCTCAGTAATGGCGAATTCCCTCAGCATTTGTTTGTCTAAGAACAACTGTATTTTTCCTTCACTTATGATACTTAGTTTCACTGGATACAAAATTCTTGGCTGTTAACTGTTTTGTTTGAAGAGGCTGAATATAGGGACCCATTCCCTTCTAGCCTGTAGGGTTTCTGCTGAGAAATCTGCTGTTAATCTGATAGGTTTTCCTTTATAGGTGAGTTGGTGCTTCTGTCTCACATCTCTTAAGGTTCTTTTCTTCATCTTAACTTTGGATAACCTGATGACAATGTGCCTAGGTGAAGATCTTTTTGCAATTAATTTTCCAGGCGTTCTTTGTGCTTCTTGTATTTGGATGTCAAGGTCTCTAGCAAGGTCAGGGAAGTTTTCCTCAATTATTCCCCTGAAAATGTTTTCCAAGCTTTTAGAATTCTCTTCTTCCTCAGGAGCAACACCGATTATTCTTAAGTTTGGTCATTAAACATAATCCCAGACTTCTTGTAGACTTTGTTCATATTTTCTTATTTTTTTCTTTGTCTTTGTTGGATTGGGTTAATTCAAAGACCTTACCTTTGAGCTCTGAATTCCTTTCTTCTACTTGTTCAGTTCTATTTCTGAGACTTTCCAGGGCATTTTGCATTTCTAAAAGTGTGTCCAAAGTTTCCTGAATTTTTAATTGTTTTTTTTCTTTAAGCTATCTATTTCCTTGAATATTTCTCCCTTCACTTCTTGTATCATTTTTTTTGGATTTCCTTGCAGTGGGCTTCGCCTTTCTCTGGTCCCTCCGTGATCAGCTTAATAACTAAACTTCTGAGTTCTTTTTCAAGTAAATCAGGGATTTATTCTTGGTTTGGATCCATTGCCGGTGAACTAGTGTGATACTTTGGGGATGTTGAAGAGCCTTGATTTTTCATATTACCAGGATTGGTTTTCTCATTCCTTCTCATTTGGGCAGGCTCTGTCAGAGGGAAGGTTTAGTGCCAAAGGCTGTTGTTCAGATTCTTTTGTCCCACAGGGTGTTCCCTTGATGTAGTATTCTCCCCCTTTCTCTATGTATGAGGCTTCCTTAAGCTGAACTGCAGTGATTGTTGTCTCTCTTCTGGGTCTAGCTACTCAGCAAGTCTACCCAGCTGTGGGCTGGTACTGGGGGCTGTCTGCACAGAGTCCTGTGATATGAACCATCTATGAATCTCTCAGCCATGGATATCTGTGCCTGTTCCAGTGGACGTGGCAGAGGGTGCAATGGACTCTGTGACGGTTCTTAGCTTTGGTGGTTTAATGCTCTATTTTTGTGCTGGTTGGCCTCCTGCCAGGAGGTGGTGCTTTCCAGAAAGCATCAGCTGTAGTAGTATGGAGAGGGACCAGTGGTGGGTAAGCCCTAGAACTCCCAAGATTATATGCCCTTTGTCTTCTGCTACCATGGTGAATAGGGAAGAATCATCAGGTGGGGGTGAGGCTAGGTGTATCTGAGCTCAGACTGTCTTTGGGCAGGTCTTGCTGCAGCTGCTATTGGTGATGGGGGTGAGATTCCCAGGTCACTGGAGTTGTGTACCTAGGAGGATTATGTCTGCCTCTGCTGAGTCATGCAGTTTGTCAGGGAAGTGGAGGAAAGCCAGCAGTCACAGGCCTCACCCAGCTCCATGCAAACCAAAGGGCTGGTCTCACTCCCACCATGCCCCACCAACAGTCCCGAGTCTGTTTTTAGGTAGAGAGCATGATGGGCTTTAAAAATTGTCCCAGGCTACCCACCTCCCAGCTGTGAGAGAAAAGGGCTTGGTTCTTTCCCTGTCTGTGGAGTCTGTGCACCAGATTTGCACCCTCCCCTGAGTTCTGGCCAGGAGGCTACTCACCCCATTCAAATTGCTAAAAATTTCAGCTAGAGATTTCCTTCTCCCAGTGAAGTTTTACTACCTTTCCCTCTGGTCCCCCACCTGATGGATCCCTGTGGTGCCAGGCAGGAATGGCCTGCTAGGGGACACAGAGAGTTCCCAGGGCCTCTCTGCTGCTTCCTCTAACCCTGCATTTTGCTTGGCTCTCTAAATTGGCTCAGCTCCAGTTTCTCCAGTGTAGGTGTGTGTTTGGGAGAGGAGGGTCTCTCTTTTCCACTTCTGCAGTTGGGGCACTCAGAGCATTTGGGGTGTCTCCCAGGTCCTGCAGAAACAGTCTTCTTCTTTCAGAAGGTCTGTGGGTGCTCTTGGGACTGCTGGTTTGTTCTTGCATTAGATCTGGAGCTAACATTCACAATGCGAGCTTCTGCAAGCTGCTTTGTGCAGAGCTGCAATCTAGTCCTGCCTCCCATCCACCATGATGATCCTCTTCTCAAGGTAGAGAAATTATTACAAATTTTTATTAAATAGTAGGTTGTCCTTGGTTAAAATTTGGGAAATACACATTCATGTTGCTTCTAAAGTTACATCTATCATTGAGTCCATACAATCAAAATTTTCCTGATATTCAAAAATATATATTTGAATAATATTTTAACATTTCCTCCTACGGAACATTACAGTTCCATATACATGATTGTATGACCCATGGCTGATATTTATTATGGACCTGTTTATGCATCATTCTGCCATTCAACTGAAAAAGACGTAAATTTATTTCACAAAAAATTACAATCATGATGTCCAAAATGAAAGCCAAAAAAAGCAACAGCACTACCAACAAAATCCAAAATTTCTAGGTTATTTTGCTCTTTGTGTGTGTGTGTGTGTGTGTGTGTGTGTGTGTTTTAAATTTTTTCCACAGCTCTGTTTCCTTTGGACTGAGAAACATGTTATTATGTGTTTATCTCACCACTGAAAAATGATAGGTCTCTAATTTCTCTCAAGTTAGTGCTCCTCTAACCAGGTATTCAGTTTTCTAAAAGAAAGCAAACACCTGATTACTGAAATATATTAACTATATAATAGCATACTTTTTCCAAGCAGCTTTTGTATGTTGTTTTGTTTTATCCTTCTTTTATTACAGAGATATGTGGAAAATGCTATGCTCAGCTTGAAAGAAAGAAACTGAAGCACATAAGAAGGAAGTGAGTTTACTAAAATCACAGAACTAATTGATAATTAATTCTTATTTTCATTCCATACAAAGTAAAATATTAAGGAGAGTAATTGCCCTGGTTATTTCATCCCTATTTCAGGGTTGGTTCTATCTTTACTTTACAGTTGAGGAAACTGAAGTCTAGAATTAATTAACTTGCCCATTTTTATGCAACTAGTAAGTGATAATCTGAGGTTCTAATCTTGCTAGGGCTGACTTTAAAGGCCAGTCTTTTCAAATTGTATAGCTTCTTAGATTGGTCTAGTTTTGTATTCTAAATGATACTTCACAAGTCATACCTTCCCTTATAACTTTTTTTGGTGGAGATCAGGACTGCCAATTAATTGAACAAAATTTACTTCACTCAGAATAAGTATTTGTAGAGAAATAGCAATTGTGTAATTCTTTCGCAGATGGTTAAAATATACTGTTATTTTTATATTCTACTGTCAAGTTGAAAAAAATCTGAGTGGTCTTGGTAAGAATACTGTGTCTGTTCATAATACATGTTTATTATTGCTGAAAGAAGGAATAAAACTAATCAGAATAAAATTTCAAACTAAGTTAGCAGTTTTTATCTTATTAAATATAAACTATGTGTGCATAATATTCACAAAAAATGGACACAAAAACATAGTATACAATAGCACTCTTTTAACAACTAATCTGCTTAGGAAATTACATATTACGCATATTATTGATATTTCTGGGTTTCTTGCTGAAATTTATTCTCTGCCTTCTTTCTGCAAATGTAAGCTACAATCTTGTATGTACTGTTAATACTTCTCAATATATATGGCTATATACTTCAAAATATATGTATGTTTCAATATATAATATTTAGTTTTATATTGTATATTTCAAATATAAAACCACACTTTTGAGGCATGAACACATAAGACTGAATCTGAACCAGGACAACATATAAAATCTCTGCTCCTGCCCATCAGCTGAGTAACCATCTAGTAACAAGCAAGAGCAGCAGAGCACTAGAGGAGGGGCAAGCAAGAGGAGAGAAACCACATCTGTAACAAAGGCATGTATGTAAGGTTGAAAGCTGAGGATGGGGCAAGAAAAAGGAGAAAATCCTTTTGACTCTGCAGCCCCTACTCTAAGCTTAGGCAATAGATTTTCACTGCTGAAAAGACTTGAAGACTGTTGTGTCTTGAACATACTCTTAGCAAAACGTAACAAGGAACCAGCCAATACCTCATACTAAGAGCCTGACAAATTGATTGTTTTCAGGCATGTTACTCTTTCTCTTAGTCACTACTGCTTTATACATTGTGACCAACATTTAATCAAAATTATAAGAAAAAAATAAAAACAACCATAATAAAGAAAGAAAGTTATGAAAAATACAGACACATATATAAAATCTGGATTTTTAAAGGTTGGATTAAATTTTAAAATAACTCTAATAGGTTAAAAGATTTCATAGAAAAGATATACAACATGAAGGACAAATAGGGCATTTCAGCAGAGATGAAAACTAGAACAAAGATTTAAATTAAAATATTAGAGAGGAAAAGGTAATAGCAGTGAAAAATTTACTTAAATGGCCAACCCACAAAACAGCTAAGGAAAGGTAAACAAAATGGAAAATTTGACAATAAAATTATTTAAATATAATCACAAAAAAGAAAAAGAAGAAAACAAAGGTTCCAAAAGCTGTAATGAAATAAAAACAGAAAGCATCTACAGCTGTAATACAACACCAAATATTCTATTGTACATGTAATTAGAACCCCTCAAGGAAAACAGAGGAAGAATATGGCAGAAGAAAAGTTTAAGAGAGAATAGCTAAGAAATTTCCAACAATAATAAAAGATATGAAAACACAGAGCCAAGAAGCTTGGGTTTCTTTTAGGAAAGCACACACATGCATGTGCATGTACAAATAGACACAAACACACACTCCTAGATATAATATTCACATTCCTAAAAACAAAACAGAAAATAAAGGGAACATCTTGTAAGAAGCCAGAAAGAAAGGGAAATGATATACACATGAAGAAATATAAGAAATACTGCTTATTTCTTCTCCTGAGAAACTACAAACCTGAAGACAATGGTTTTCTTTACCGTACCAAAATTTAAAAAAGCCAATTGAAAATCCCTTACTTAGTAAAGATATTATCCAAAATAAAGGCCAAATATAAAGTAGTATGTACATGTTATTTTGCTTTACATTTTTCATGTTGCTTATATATAGGGACTAAGTGCTATGTTTTCGAGGGTTCTCTGTTGATGTACATAACTAGTTCATCTAGTTTATTGATTATATGGTATTTTATTGTATCTGTAACATCAATTTTAAAATCCATTTCTTGCTGATAGATTTTTCTCTATGGTATAAGATTTGGTGCATAATTTTCAGTTAAAGAGTATGTATTATAAGTGTTTAATAGATATTGACATATAGCTTTGCAAAGTGTTTAAAAAATTTACACTTGGCCAGGTGCGGTTGCTCATGCCTGTAATCCCAGCACCCCAGGATTACACCATGTGACCATCATGGCTAATACAGTGAAACTCCGTCTGTACTAAAAATACAAAAAAATTAGCTGGGTATGGTTGCATACACCTGTAGTCCCAGCTACTTGGAAGGCTGTGGCAGGAGAATCACTTGAACCCAGGAGGTGGAAGTTGCAGTGAGCCAAGATTGCACCACTGCACTCCAGCCTAGGTGAGAGAGCGAGACTCCATCTCAAAAAAAAAAAAAAAACAACAACAACAACAAACAAAAACAAACAAACAAAAACAGAAAAAAGAAAATTACAGTCCTACTAGGAGTATATAATAATGTTAGTTATAGTTATCCTGTATTCTTCCTATAATATCAAGATTTTTAACTTTTTGACAAACTTACTGAAATATAATTGGAATCTTACTGTGATTTTTAAATTACAGCTTTTTATTACTAGTAAGATTGAGAATCATTTCTATATCTATTGGACATTTAATTTCTATAATGAATCAGCTATTTTCATATTTCATCAGTTTCAGTAATAAGTATAATGAGTTGTCTTTCTGTTATCAATTAGGAAGGAGTTGCTATATGCTACATATATTAATTCTCTGCATTGTAAATAGTTTTTTGCAGTCTTTTTTCACATTTTTTTGAAGTCTTTTCATGTATGGGTTATTTTAGTTTCAATCTAACTAAATTTTTCAATCCCTCACTTTTATGGTTTCATTTTCAGGTCCTATTTAAAAATTGCTCTCTACTTTACATTTCTAAAGATATCTTCTTGATGTTTCAAATTTTATACTTCAAACTTGGTATATATTTTTGTATGAAATGTAAAGTATTCTTTATTTGCCTATAGCAAGATGTCCCCACATCATCAGATTGTCACTTTTTTCTCCACTGATTTTTAAGTTTTAAAATTTATCAATAAAATATAATAAAATGTGCATAAATTGTATAAAGGGACAAGTTTTTACATATTATTACATATGTATTAATAAAATCATAATTAAAATCAAGAAAATAAACTTATCAGTTATCCCCAAATTCTTTATTTCCTTTTGTAAAGAACAATTTCCCATTCTCTGCCCACTCTACTCTGCCCACTCTGCCCATATGCAAACACTTTATATATATATATATTTATATTTATATAGATGCAAACACATTTATAAATGCAAAAACATATATAAATGCAAAAATAAAATGTCTGCCCATATGCAAACACTTTATATATATATATATTTATATTTATATAGATGCAAACATTTATAAATGCAAAAACATATATAAATGCAAAAATAAAATGTCTGCCCATATGCAAATACTTTATATATATATATATTTATATTTATATAGATGCAAACACATTTATAAATGCAAAAACATATATAAATGCAAAAATAAAATGTCTGCCCATATGCAAACACTTTATATATATATATATATATACACACATTCTCCTTCAGGGAAGCCAATATCCTGTATATTATGCTGCTTGAAATTTCCACACAGCCCACTGATGATCTGTTCACTTACTTTTAGTATTTATTTTGTGTGTTTTATTTTGGATGCTTATTATTGCTGTGTCTTCAGGTTCACCAGTCTTTCAGCTCACAAGTCTAATCTGTTGTTAATCTCAATCTGTGTGTGTTTTATTTATCCCAGTTAGCTTATTTTTCATTTCTAGAAACTTGTTTCAGTATATTTTCTGTATCTTTCATGTCTATATAAAACATGATCCATATACCTTCTTGAACATTTGGAATATATGTTTTATATAATTTGTTTTTGTATCCTTCAATACTAATTAATTTCTGTGAATAATTTTCCTTATTACTATGGATCATGCTTTTCTGCTTTTTTGCATACCTGGAAATTTTTATGTGGTGCCAGACACTATGAATTTTACTTTGAGTGGTGGATACTTTCGTATTTCTGCAAATAAGTTTAAGCTTATTATTGGTGTGCACATTAGTGGCTTGAAAACAGTTTATTCCTTTCAAGTTCTGCATTTAAATTTGCTGTAAGGATCAGGATCAGAGCAGTCTTTAGTCTAGAATTAAATTTGACTCACTGTTAAGGCAGACACTTCTAAGCATACTCCCTGAATTTTCATGAATTAGAAACTTTGGGCCAGACATGGGGCTCATGCCTATAATCCCAGCACTTTGGGAGGCCGAGGCTGGTGGATCACTTGAGGTCAGGAGTTCAAGAACTGCCTGGCCAACATGGTGAAACCCCATTTCTACTAATCATACAAAAAATTAGCCAGGTGTGGTGTTGGATTCCTGTAATCCCAGCTACTCAGGAGGCTGAGACAGGAGAATCGCTTTAACCTGGAAGGCAGAGGTTGCAGTGAGCTGAGATGGCACCACTGCCCTCCAGCCTCGGTGACAGAGCGAGACTCCATCTCAAAAAAAGGAAAATTAATTACAAGCTTTCTCCAGTCTGGTTGATGGAAACACAAACTGCTCGTGGTTCCTTGTCAACTTCAGGAATTATTTTCTCTAATTTTCTCAGGTGAATGTTTCCTGAGCCTCAGGAAATTTCTGACTAAGTGAGGACAAAAGCTCAGAACTCTGCCTTTTTGTAGTTTTTGTCATTTTCTCCTTATTGGTCCTCTGATCTGTGAATTCTAGCTATTTACCCTCCCAACTCACTTCCTGGACTCACAACTTTATCTCTTCACCTCAAGGAGACTGCTAGATTCTACCAGGTCCTCCCCTTCCCTGCTTTTTTCAAGGCTTAGATATATTTTTCTGGGCACTAATCTTGTGCAATCACAAGCTCCCTTTGTTTGTTTCCCTTCTCTCAGGGATGACCGTCCTGCACTGCTTAATATTTGATGACTGAAAATGATTTTCTCACATATTTTTCAGTTTTTCAGTGGTGTTAGGCTCAGAGGGCAAATATAGTCCTTGTTACTATTTTTTCACTAGAAGTGAAAGATCTTTTGTCTTTTTTTTTTTGATGGAGTCTCACTTTGTTGCCAGGCTGGACTGCAGTGGCACGATCTCGGCTCACTGTAACCTCCGCCTCCCAGGTTCAAGCTATTCTCCTGCCTCAGCCTCCCAAGTAGCTGGGATTATAGGCGTGCACCACCACACCCGGCTAATTTTTGTATTTTTTAGTAGTGACGGGGTTTCACCATGTTGGCCAGGATGGTATCCATCTCTTGACCTCGTGATCCGCCCGCCTTGGTCTCGCAAAGTGCTGGGATTATAGGCATGAGCCATCCCACCCGGCTGATCTTCTGTCATTTTTTAAATTTCCATATGTGTGGCTTTCTGTTCTGAACTATTCATCTACTTTATCTGTCTCTATACAAATTCTACAGTCTGTTCATTCTATAGACTTATAAATACATTTTATGTTTTAATAGAGCAATTGCATTTTCAAGTTTATTCTTCTTTAAAAGTTGTTTTATTGATTCATAACCCTATTTTTAATATAAAATTTAAAGTTAGCTTGCTTAAATTGTTAAAAAAATTCTGTTGTGATTTTGATTGAAATTACATTGAATTTAGAAATTAACTTGAGGAACTTAAAAATATTTAACATTCCCATTCATGAGCATAATTTTCCTCTCCATTTTTTAAAGTAGTCTTATAAGAATTTATAAATGTTTAAAATAAATTTCTTAAGTATTTTTTCTAATATTTATTTTATTTTTATTTTTAATTACTTTGAAATTTTATGCATTTCAATTGCAATTTCTGACTAGTTTTAATTACAGGAACAAATTTAATTTTTGATTATGTCTAATAAATATTGTTAAATTTTCTTATTATTTCAATAGTCTATTCAGACAGTTTTATCCTCTATGAATAATGGCATAATGGTCATTCCTTTCCATACTTAGGTGGATATATATGGAATTATACACATTCATTTATTTTTCTAGTCTTACAATATTTTTTATGCTAAGCAATAATGCTAGGAATATTGTCCTTGTTTCTTTAATTATTAATTTAATTAGATATGTTAATAGAGTATATATAATTGAATAGCTGCATACATCCATAAAACCCAACCTGATCAATTTTTAAAATAAATAGCTAAACTTGAGTTGATACCTTATACTGTGTGTCTGCCGTGAGACTGCCTGTAGACCTCCAACCACCATGGAGTAGTTGAACTCCAGAATCCATTGCTTCATCTGCAGTAAGGCCGTGCTTCCCAAGGCCACAGCTTTCTAACAGCAAATGATTAAGCATACCAGAGATATAATAATAACATGAAACTAATCCTGGAAAGAGTAGACTCCTCTGCTGGTAGACTTTGGCTCAAACTCTCTCTGAAAGTCTTTTTTACAGCATTCTTAAACTTCAAGACATTATTTGATGCTTCTACTAAGTCTTCATTCCCCCTTTTCTTCACTCAGGACCAGAATTACATTCTGGTATACTGGATCTCCCAGCCTTTTCTTGCTTCTTCTCCATTTTCTCTCACAGGTATGTCCCCTAATACAATTCTTGTATGACTCATCTAATGTTGATATCTGCTTCTTGGAAGAACTGGACTAACACAAGTGATACCACAACTAGAGTAGTCTGAGTAAACAGCTTACAAGGCTAGAATTTGGAACTGACTCACTCACTGGCCAACAAACAGGATGGCATCTTGGTTGGTATATAGGGCATATATATCACCTAACACAATGTGTTGGCTTCATAGCTGTACATTTTACCAATAGTAACCTGGGAAAAGGTTTTCTTAGAGGAAATTCTATGACAGGTATACAGGTGTGAACATTTGAAAAATATGAGAGTAGCAATGCCTACAAAGACAGTAGGGTTGGCTGGTTACTGCTACATTGTATTGAAACTCTGCAGAGAATAATGAGACTGAGCACTATTAATAGGAAGTTAATGGTGAAATTTATATATCATGTAAGGCCAGAAGACCCATCAAAGGATTATATTCAATGGGAAAACCAAGTGGATGCAACATTTATTAAGGCCATGTAAACCATAAATAAAATTCTAAGCCCCCCAATCACCCAAATGTACCTCTTCTCTCAACAAGGGCATTCCAAAGTTAACCTGAAAAACCAGTTCAGGCCATGGTGGGAATGGGGGCAGCAAACATGCCCCACTATAACCTCCTCCCTGTTGGAATTACTGATAAAACAGACCTTTTACGTCTGACAAGAAACATCTACAATCTATTCTCTCTGAAGCCTTCTACCTGGAGACTTCAACTGCAAGATAAAACCTTGGTCATCATAACCCCTTACTGTAACCTAGACATTCCTTTATTTAGATAATAACTGTTTCCTATGGCCATATCACCCTGGATGCACCTGATCTCATCTGATAATAACTCTTTTAACCATTGCCAATCAGAAAATCTTTAAATTTACTTATGACGTAGAAGCCCCCACTTCAAGTTTTTCCATCTTTCCAGATCAATCCAATATACATCTTAAATATATTTATTGATGCCTCATGTCTCCATAAAATTTATAAAAGCAAGCTGTACCTTGATCACCTTGGGCACATGTCATCAGGACCTTCTGAAACTGAGTCACAGATGCATCCTTAACCTTGGAAAAATAAACTTTCTAAATTAATTCAGACCGTTTCACATACCTTTGGTTTATAGCCATAAGAAATATTATAAGAGAGGCACCAGTATCACTAAGTATGTTGATGGTTCTCTTCTGCAGGGGAAGATGGCTGGGGAGGCAATACCAACACTGTGCTTGTTACCATTCTTAGGGATATTGATGGTACCCCTAAAATAATAGAGAGGAAATGATTGTGCTTAGCTACTAAGGGCCAGGAGAATTCAATTATTATCATGACTGGGAAGGTTGCAGAGGTACCATGGAGGCTTGACCCACAGAGAGTTAAATAAGTAGATTACAGGACAACTAGGAGAAAAAAATTAACAGATGGCCAACAAAGATACTGCTGAACATCTATAACCAAAATTTAAAAAAAAATCAAGAATGAAAGATAAGGAGAGTGATATCAATATTCTAATAGAACTCACAATTCTTGCCAGGCATGGTGACTCACTCCTGTAATCCCAGCACTTTGGGAGGCTGAGGCAGGCAGATTACTTGAGGTCAGGAGTTCGAGGCCAACATGGTGAAACCCTGTCTCTATTAAAAATATAAAAAAATTATCCAGCCGTGGTGGTGCATGCATGTAATCCCAGCTACTTGGGAGGCTGAGGCAGGAGAATCACTTGAACCTGGGAGGTGGAGGTTGCAGCCACATCACTCCAGCCTGGGTGACAGAGTGAGATGCCATCTCAAAAAAAAAAATCATAATTCTTTGCTGAGTTTCTAAAGATGAACCAATTTCTATTGACTTAACAATGTCTCTAGAAATAAGAACATTGAACATTATGGCAGGTATATATTGTGCTAATTACCTCACATCTTTCCCCAAAGGACCCTACAGCTATTTACTTGGGTGACTATATATAGGAAAAAATGGGAATATCCAGACTATTCAAAGATTATTCAGTATAGGTTCTGAATTAACAGTGATATCTGAAGATTCAAAAAATTATCACAGAGTGGGGGTCTTTGGTAGCCAGGTAACAATGGAGTCCTGATTTCTAGTAATCACACTGGATTGCTTTAAGTCTTGCTTCCATTAAACCCAAAGAATCCACTGATCCATGCAGTGGTATTTCTCAAATCCTTGAGTGCTTAATTAGAATTGATATACTTTGCAGTATTTGTAATTCTATATTGGCCATTCATCTATTGAGAAGTAGTTATTATAGTGGGGAAAGCCAAATAGAAACCTCTGAAACTGTCCAGATCCCTCCTTTTCCCAAGAATGCAAATTTTAAAAAAATCAATGTGGTGAATAAATAAAGACACAGAATATAGCAGAACAGAGAACTCAAAGAATTGGTCCCTCCACTAAAGCAACCATAAACTGGCAGAGACAAACAGAATCAAATTTGTGAAACTCTGTAATTTAATCTAAAATGTGTAATAATAAGAGGAATGCTTAATAAGAAAATGGCACTTCATTTTTAGTAACAGCTTTGAGGCATTTTTGCTCACCTACTTACCATCTCTCATCCCCAGAAGTATTTTAGCAGTCTTGATGACAACTCACATTCCTGATACAGCTTGCTGTTTCCAAGGGGCTACCATGAGCTTTGTTCTTAAAATATTGTGGTTGTGAGTTTTGTTTCATTGGGTAATCATTGGGAAACCAGTGCAGAATATTTGTTTACCTCCACCTACACTTAAGTGGATTTCTGGATAGCAAAGTCTGTCCAAAGATTTAAAGGCATATACCTCTTCTGCCTACCTGAGGTAGGGGCTGTCAGATGAGGCCAGATAATGACAGACCCAAAAGCCCCTGGAATAAGGAGGCAGAGGAGAAAGTATTTAAGCTGAGTGGAGAATAAGAGCTTAGACATCTATTATATATAGCAGGAGGAAGACTAAAACATTCATCCGAATACCAGACATTTCATGCTCAAAGGAGTATGAGAAGACTCTAGGCTTGAAACTGGCTGATTTGCAGGCTCCATGTAAGCAGGGGATAAAAGATAAAGAGTGTCCTAGCTCAGATTTATCCTACAAAGACTTGAAGAATATTTTCTTTCTCTGTTTTTCCCTTCAAGCCTTTTAGGAGATATCTGCCTGGTCCCTGGCTGACCACTAAATGAAGAAATAGAGGGTTCAGTGACCACATACTGCAATAAATATATTCTTTGAAAAATTCTATGGAAAAGTCACAAAACAAAAGACAACTACCACTTTAAACAATCCACAACAGTAAACTCTGGGGAAGAAGGAGAATCTCATTCCAGAGTTACCACATTGTAATTTAGTTTCCACCAAAAGAAAATATAAAGCATTCAAAAAAAGAGAGAAAACTACAGAAAATTGAAAGGAAAACTAATTGACAGGAACAGACCCTAAGAACCGCAGACATTGGAGTCACTAGATGTAGCTTTAAGTCTACTGTCTTAAATGTGCTCAAAGAATTATGGGAAATCATAGACGAAGAACTAAAGGAGACCAGGAAAACAATGTGTGCCCAAAATGAGAATATCAACAAAAGGATAGAAATGATAAAATAGAATATAATAAAAATTCTGGACCTGAGAAGTGTAATAACTAAAATAAAAAACCCACTAGAGGGATTTAACATCAGATGTCAATAGACAGAAGAAAGAATTCATGAACATAAACATAAGACAATTGAAATTATTCAATCTGCAGAGAAGAAAGTAAAAAAAAAAGTATGAAGAAAAGAACGAAGAAAAGTAACAAAAAGTAATGAGGAAAGTAAAAAAAAGTATGAAGAAAAAAAGCCTAAAGGGACTCTGCAACATCATAAAGTATATCTTATACACATTGAAAGTCACTGAATGAAAGAGAGAAAGAAGAAAAATATTGGATAAAATATTGGCAGATAATTTGCCAAGTTTGATGAAAAACATGAATCTACACATACATGAAGCTCATTAAACTCTCAGTAGAATAAAGTCAAAGAGTTTTACATTAAAACACATTATAATCCAATTGTCAAAAGCAAATGACAAAAAGAAAATCTGAAAAGTGGCAAGAAACAAATGACTTGTCATAAACAGTCCTTGATAATATTAACAGCCAATTTTTCATAAAAAACCATGGTAGCCAAAAGGGAGTGAGATGATCTTTAATGTGCTGGAAGACAAAAAAATGCCAACCAATTTTTTTATTTGGCAAAATTTTCAAAATGCAGAAGAAAACTTCAAAAATGAAGAAATTAAGAAATTCCTAGATTAACAAACACTGAAGGTGTTCATTGCTAATCTGCACTACTAAATATACTAAAGGGCATCCTTCAAGCTGAAACAAAAGGATCCTAGACAGCAACTCAAAGCCATATGAATAAATAATAAATATCTCCAGTAAAATAACTATATATGTAACACAAAAGCCAGGAGTACTGTATTTTTGGTTTAAAACTTCTTTTTCTATTTCTTCTATGATTTAGAAGACAAATGCTCAACAGAAAGTCTATGTTAATGAGATCACAATGTACTAATATGTAATTGTTGCAACGGTAAAATAAGGGGGACATGAACTGATCTGTGTAGGACTAGAGTTTTCACAAGCTATGAAATCTAGGTTGAGAACAAATTAAATTAGATTGTTATAAATTTCAGATATCACTCATTATTCCCTTGTTGACAACCAAAAAAAATCTTAAAATACATTTATAGAAGAAAATTACATGGGAGTCAAAGTAGTACACTAAAAGCAAAATTAATTAAACACAAACAAAAGCAGTAATGGAAGAAATGAGAAAACAGAAAAGGTAACAGACATACAAAAACAAACAGAAAAATAGCAGAAGTAAATTGTTCCTTATCAGTAATTACTTTAAATATAAAAGGATTAAATTCACCAATCAGAGAGGGGCACAATGCCCATTGGTATATTTGTATATTTTTATAACCCATTGGTATAAAACTCATTGGTATACCTTTATATTTTTATAACCCATTGGTAAAAGAACAGATAACCCAGTCACAAATGGGCAAAGGATCGAAACAGGTATTTTCCAAAGAAGATATATAAATGGCAGATAAAGTCAGTAGCCATGGCAAAATGCTAATCGACACCACAGTGAGATACTACTTCACACCAACTAGATTGGCTATTATCAAAAAGATAGCAAATATTCCTGAGGATGTAGAGAAATTGTAATTCTTACACATTATTAATGGAAATGTAAAATTGGAAAGCTGTTTTGGAAAACAGTTTGGTTCTTCAAAATGTTCAATATGAAGTTGACATATGACTCAGTAATTTCATAGATAGATATTAATAGATGATAGCTAGATAGATAGATAGATAATTTAGGTTGAGCATCCCTAATCCAAAATTCCAAAATCCAAGGTTCTCCAAAATCTAAAACTTTTTAAGCTCCAATATGATGCCACAAATGGAAAATTTCACATAAGTACTTAACACAAACTTTATTTTATGCACAAAATTATTAAAATATATTGTATAAAAATACAAGAAATGTGATGTTTCTGAGGACAATTTCAGCGTCAAACCTATAGTCGAACACACCCATATTGTCACATACAATCCTTCCTCAAAGTTTGCATGAGTGGACATACACACACACACGCACACACACAGAGGAAGCTCCATTAGTATTCTGCTTGCTCTATCAAGGATAATTTGTTGGAAATGTTTGTATAACTCATCCTTATAGTATATTGAAACAGTAATCCTTTCTTGTAGCCTGGAGGGTAAAAACACGCTGCTGGTGTTAGATTTGGTGTTCTCTGAAGGTGGCATTGTTCTTTCATTCAGAAATCTGGAAAGGATGGTTCTTATACTTGAAACACATGTGTCAGGTAAGAAGGAGAAAAAACTCAGTTTTAGCATCAGGACCTTGAGTTCTTTTCAGATATATAAAGGAATTATAGTTTAGTGTAGGTTCAAGATGGTACTTGCTCAGTGATGGCTGACCAAGAATTTCCTGGTATAGGGCTATATTGAACCTATATTCGCTTTTCTAAATTCTAGACCACGTTGTTTCGTGCTATCCCTTCTTAACTGTTTTAACATCTACCCTTTATGCAGGTTTTCTCTGGGTGCCCTAGCCTGGTGTCAGATGGACTGTATGCCTGCTTCTAGACTATAAGGTTAAAAGAAAACCAATGTATCCAACTCTAACAACATACAGTGATAATCTTGATTAGAGAGAAATTTCTCAGAGACATCTTGTTAACCAAGTATGGGGGCTGGTGTTGTAGCTACTTCTCTTTATACAAAGATTTTTCGGACATGGTTAGCAGTGAGGATCCGCGAGGAAGGCTACATGCATATCCTAAGGTACGCATGTGACTCTCTTAGTATAAGAGTGACTCTCTTAGTATAAGAAAACACACACAAAAAGATAGTGACTTCCTCAAGGTCACCTACATAACTAACAGCAGAGCTGTGATCTAACCCAGGTGAACTCAAACTCCCTAAAACATGACACTGTATTTTCAGCTCTTTTTATGTTGTACTAAAATATTTCATGCGTCACACACACTGGCTCCAGTTATAGCCTATGTATCTAGACCATGTTAGTCTCATTCACAGGTTATTTGAGATATCTTCAACCACTTTAAAAGGACGTGGAAGTCAGTGTGGTGATTCCTCAGGGATCTAGAACTAGAAATTCCATGCGACCCAGCCATCCCGTTACTGGGTATATACCCAAAGGACTATAAATCATGCTGCTATAAAGACACATGCACACGTATATTTATTGCGGCATTATTCACAATAGCAAAGACTTGGAACCAACCCAAATGTCCAACAATGATAGACTGGATTAAGAAAATGTGGCACATATACACCATGGAATACTATGCAGCCATAAAAAATGATGAGTTCATGTCCTTTGTAGGGACATGGATGAAATTGGAAATCATCATTCTCGGTAAACTATCGCAAGAACAAAAAACCAAACACCGCATATTCTCACTCATAGGTGGGAATTGAACAATGAGAACACATGGACACAGGAAGGGGAACATCACACTTCGGGGACTGTTGCGGGGTGGGGGGAGGGGGGAGGGATAGCATTGGGAGATATACCTAATGCTAGATGACGAGTTAGTGGGTGCAGTGCACCAGCATGGCACATGTATACATATGTAACTTACCTGCACATTGCGCACCTGTACCATAAAACCTGAAGTATAATAATAATAATAATAATAAAAGGATTATTATTATTTATGCATTTGTTTAGTCCAACTAGATGTTTTGAGTTTCTTCAACAATTTCACACATATTTTTAAAGGACATTAACTTTATTTTTATATTTGTTTTCTATTTTCTTCTCTTTTTCATATGTGTGCGTGTGTGTGTGTATATATATATATACACACATATATGTATATGTATATATATTTCGAGATGGGGCCTCACTATGTTGCCCAGGCTGGTCTTGAACTCTGGGCTCAAGCAATCCTCCCACTTCGGCCTCCTAAATTGCTGGGATTACAGACAGGAGCCAGCACACCCATCCAAAACATTTCACTTTAAATGTACTCTACTGGCATTATTTCTATTAAAGTATGGTACTCCAAAGGTTCCAGGTGTGTATTCCAATGTGTCCTGATAACTACAATACTATTCATTTTAAGTATTCACTTAAGTCCTCTATCTTTAGCATAGTGACACGGCCTGATATACCCAACACAGTCTTGGATTCTATCTGTTGTCCCGGTGTAATAGAGCCATCCCCTTTCACTTTGAAAAGGGACTGGTTGTAAAATACATCACATAGTTATTCCAGCTATAACCTCATGTGCTTAATTTTGTGTGTGTCAATTGTAACTCCTTCCTATTCTCATAAATGGGGATATCTTCTAAATCATAAAAACCTTTTTGAGCGCCCTCACCTTATTTTTCTTGTATTTCTGTTTTTATCCTCTTTCTTTCGCCTGCTCTATTTCTCATTCACACAGACCATTTCTTATTATATGATAATCCCTAAAACACTATTTTATATGCTAGTAGAGAGTTTCTATGCTATTCTCAAGTAAACAGGTTGATAAAGCATTGTTTGGGAGCATTTAGATGTGTTTCAAGCTAAGGGTTTTGAGTACTCTCCTTGTCCAGAACTGATGTTTTGAGTACCTTCAATATTTGAGTCTTTTCGGAGACTGGAATACTAGGTTACAAGAAGCACTGATAATTGTGAGATACTAGCATTTGAGCAATTGTCCATCAGTGCAAAAAGATTTGACTTTGTTTCTGATTAGCATCCCATAGCTTAATTTTCTTATCTGTTCTTTTAACTGTGCATCCCATCTCCAAGTATCTATGTTAGGTTAAATGGTTAAAGGCTGCCCTGTAATACAGTACATCTCATATAAGTCTAATGTCCTAACACATCTTCATATAAGAAACAAAAGACTGTAGGTACTTGGGCTAAGCAAAATTACCCAGGAACTAATGAATAAATAATGTTATTTCATGAATAATTCAAGATTAACGTTGGATGCCTCAAACAATCTTGATCTGCAAAACAATAAAGTCTGTTAATGTGACCATGTGATGTGGAGTACAAATAGGAATGGGGTTAATTGTATCCTCCTCAGAAGCACGTACTGTACTCTCACATTCTGCCTCTGCATGAGGATTTAATGCACAGGTGGGGCCTTAGAATAATGAGAATTTAACACCTTGCTTGTAAGAGAGTTTAAAACAGAGAGACTCTCGCATCATGCTTGCCATAATTACAGCAAACATATTTCTAGATAAAGAAGAGTCAATAGCAAAATAAAGAAAAGAAGTGTGGGGTAACAAAATGTCACAGTTTTATCACTTGCTAACTGAGATTTGGACCAATCTCTTGACCTGCTAGATCTCAAGCTATTCAGCTAAAAATGTATTACTACATTGAACTAGAGCGTCCCATGTTTTCTTTGACCTAGAAAATTAGTATAGATTGTTAGAATAGTGTTTATGAAGAGAAAGAGAATTTCATACTATGATTTCCTTAGGATATCAGATAACATATCAGCATATGAGTTTTAAGAAATGATTGTAGCATATACAGGAATTAAAAAAATAAAAATGAAACAAAACTAACGAAGAAGCCAAATAAAACAATGTGAAAGTTCAGTTAGGAGACTTGTAAAACTCCACAGAGCTTAAGTAGTCTGTCTCATTTATCTTGCGTGTATTCATTCACACCTACCATCCTGTTCTCTAGACACTTGGACAATTCTGAAATACCAGAGTTACAACATGTATGAACTGAGTGACTTTACTTCCTATGTCGAAATGTCCATATCTATTTTAGAAAGCTGAAACAGTGCTGTCTTCATAGGGATGTTTAAGGATTAAGTGAGTTAATATATTCAAAACACTATGAATATTAACTATCATTATTGTTTTCTGGTTAACACTTATCATCCACCCATATGAATCATCTTAGACAAAATATAACTCAGAGTAAAAATAATATAGTAACCCAAGAAATATTATAAACATAGCAAAGTGCAATTTATTTTCCATATTACATTAGCAAAGAAAAGTTTAAGTAATTTCCAGTGCTGGTGAAGATACTATGAAATTGGGATTTCAATACTCTGCTGGTGAATCATATATAAGTTTTTTTTAACAAGGTGGTGATTTATATAATGTTCACAACCTTTGAACCTAATAATTCCACTTCTGCAAATATGTCAAATGGAAAAACCAGTAAAGATGGAAAAAGCTACAGATGTATCTATCCATGGCAATATTTTTTGAAAAAGATAAATAAATGAATTTAATATCTACCAGTAGCACAATAAAAATAAAATAATATGCATTTACTTAAATAATAATAAAAATGTTGTAACAACATGAAAAACTTGAAAAAAAATTACTCTGGCAGGGTATGGTGGCTCACGCCTGTAATCTCAGCACCTTGGGAGGCCAAAGTGGGAAGATCACTTGAGCCCAGGAGTTCAAGACCAGACTGGGCAGCATAGTGAGACCCCCATCTCTATTATTTTTTTTTAAAAAAGAAAAATAATACTGTACAATCACTTCAATTCTGGAACTAGCCATATGAAAGCATACTGGCAGTCAAATAATAAGCATGCTACTGTTGTTATCCCAACAAGGTTATGAATAATATCTCTTTTCCTGCACAGGTTGAAGTAAGGAGAGAGTTGTGAGCATCACTCAGTTGGCACTGTGGCATATCTCAGTATCTATGCTTAAAGAAGACACATTTTGAAAATTTCACCCTAGCCCAGCTTCCTAATCTTATGTATTAAAAACTGGGGCCCAGAGAGTTTAATAACTTGCCAAAGTTCATACCAAATTCAATTTCCATTTGAGACCTATGAAAATATTTCTTGAGACATATTACTGTTAAATTATGGCACAATCATAGAGTCAAAAGTACCTTAAACAGGAGTCTATCATACTATATTTAAGCAAATCAAGCTAAACCTTACACTTCTTCCTCACATCAAGATTCTCTCCCATTTTTGAAGAGCTCAAAAGAATCACCTCTCTTTGCTGACGTCAAGATATAACCAACTTTATTATTAGTGCTTTCGTGTAACTGCCAAAGCCCTCATGGTATTGCATTAACATGTTCTATTTTGGTATATCATCATAAAATTACATGCCTTATATATGGTATTAGAAAACAGCTGGTTATCATTCTTCATGAAAGTCCTTGCTCTACTTGCAAAGTATAGTTATTAAATCACTCCTGAAAGATTTTGTTCAAACATAAAATCAGTATAACTTTTTTGTTTGTTTGTTTGTTTGTTTGTTGAGACAAGAGTCTCGCTCTGTCACCCAAGCTGGAGTGCACTGGCGCCATCTCGGCTCACTACAAGCTCTGCCTCCCAGGTTCACGTCATTCTCCTGCCTTAGCCTCGCGAGTAACTGAGACTACAGGCGCCCACCACCACGCCTGGATATTTTTTTGTATTTTTTAGTAGAGACGGGGGTTTCACCGTGTTATCCAGGATGGTCTCCATCTCCTGACCTCGTGATCCGCCCGCCTTGGCCTCCCAAAGTGCTCGGATTACAGGCGTGAGCCACCGTGCCCAGCCATCAATCATCAATATAACATTTATATGTTAACTAATTATAATCTTTTTTATAATCTTTTTTTTTTTTTTTTTTTTTTTGAGACACGGTTTCAGTCTGTCACCCAGGCTGAAGTGCAGTGGCGTGATCTCGGTTCATTGCCACCTCTGCCTCCCAGGTTCAAGTGTTTCTCCTGCCTCAGCTGACCAAGTAGCTGGGATTACAGGCCTGTGCCACTTTGCCTGGCTAATTTTTGTATTTTTAGTAGAGACTGGGTTTCTGCATTTTGGCCAGGCTGGTACTTGACTCCAGACCTCAAGTGATCTACCTGCTTCGGCCTCCCAAAGTGCTGGGATTACAGACCTGAGCCACCATGCCCAGCCTAATTATAATCTTTATAGTCTTCTGATAAATTTCTGACTTTTCAAACTAACTCATTCTTGTTGTATGACTTCAAGCTCTGTGCCTCTCGTGAAAGAGCTGACTATTGCTCAGTCCAATAGATGATTTAATTGTTTTGTCAGTCAGAACACGCATTGCTATTTCTGTAACATGGTAGAACCTACAGCACTAAGGATTTAAGTTTCCTGCTTGGGTATTTTTTATCAGTTAAGTCTCATAGTTACACTAGTTTCTGTTAATTATGTCTAATATATTTAGCTAATTTTTTATTCTTAACAATATTAAAAACCTGTATTGGTTTCTGTAGAAACAATTTCTTTTTTCCCAAATTCTTTCAGAATTATTCTAAATATCTTTGCACATAGGAATCTATTGAGTATGAAGTGTAATAGGAAAATTGAGTCACAAGAGAAGAATAGGGATGTGGGTCTAAATTAATCTTCAGAAAGTTGACTTCTAATCTCAACCCCGCCACTGATTCCACGTACGATCTTGGACAATCACTCAACTTTTACAAGCTTCAGAATCCTTGGACTTAAGATTAGTGGTTTCAGCAAGATACTTTGTATATTTTCTCTAAACGTCAACCTTTTATACATGTATCACTGAATAATTTTATCTTCCAAGTTATAAATCATACTTGATAGAATGCCTGTTCTATGTATTCCTCCACACAAAGAGATTTATATATTAATTTCCTATTTTTTTGAATCATTTGAAACAGTGAGTATAGACATTTTTCACAAAGGTGTGGACACAGAATACATGCTCAATGTTATCATAGAGCCTGGAGAGAAGAAGTAAGGAAATTATAAATAAAGTTCATATGTATTTCATATAAATACACAATAGAATGTATATAAATTGACTGTGGGCACATACATTGTTCTCTCATAGACTGTCCTAAAACTCATATTCCCAGAATCAGAATATGACAGCAATTTAGTTATACATAGAAATCAACAATGCAGGAAAAGAAAGAAATAATCTCCAATCAAACTCTAATTCAGTGTTAGCACATAAAACAAAGTGGGCTGGTCAGTAGGATTTTTTTTTTTTTGCCAATTTTACTACAAAGTGGGTAAAAAGCAAAGGCTACTTATTACTAGATCAGTTTTTCTCATTTCACATTAAGGTATAAAATTTTTACAGTAAAAATTTATTTGTATCATGTAAGCTAGAACAATGTAAGTTAAACTATACTGGAATTATTTTAGGTTAAGTATATAGTTTTAAAAATAGCTTTCTATGGGAACAAATGAAGTCAAAGGCAGAGTTGATGTGACAACCTATTTTTACAGCTAATTTTTTACATGGCATAGAAGAAACAGGGATTGAGAAACCATGCATGAGAATTTTATAAAAGTTATAGCAGAAAATACAAAGTAGAACAAATTTCCACTTACTCATTTTCAAATAGCGTTTTCATATTTGTCCAGAAGCCTTGAGAACTAAGGCTAATATGTCAAGTATGGGAAAAGAAAAATAAAATATTTGGAGACCAGGAACAAGCCTTTTGTTAGTTGCATCCTCGTGGTATTTTAGTATTATGTGTAGTGATCACCGAAATTCACTGCTTGTATTTGCAATAATTAATTTATCATTTAGCTTGTGCTTTTTATAGTAGATATCTTAAATAACAATTAAAAAATTAAAGTCATATACAGTATTTAAATAGTCAAAAAGTTGTCTTCTGTGGTTAGAAGTTATGGTTAACTTTATGTGTCAACTTGGCTAGGCCATGGGACCCAGAAATCTGGTCAAATACCCATCTAGATGCACTTGGGAAAATATTTTGTGGATGAGATTAACACTTAAATCAGTAGACTCTGAGTAAAGCAGGTCACCCTCCGTAATGTATGTGGGCCTCATTCAATCAGTTGAAAGCCTTAAGAAAAAAAAGTTTGAGTCCCAATGAAAAAGGTAATTCTGCCTCCAGACTGTCTTCTGACTTGAGCTGCAACATCCGTTCTTCCCTGGGTCTCTAGTCTGAGGACCTGCTCAGCAGAGTTTTGACTTGTCAGCCTCCAGAATTACATGAGCCAGTTCCTTAAAATAAATCCCTATCCTCCCTGCACATATACACTCACATTCATTCAGCTTCTCTGAGAGACTAAAGCTTGCCCAAGTGAGGGACTTCTACAGGAAGGGTCTGTTATGGGAGACATCCTGTCTAACTTCCTAAGGATGAACCTTGGGAACTGCCAGAAGCACAGATCATCATCATTTTCCCAATGAGTACAGGGAGGAGCACAACCTCAAAAACAGTTAGGACTCAGTTATTTAGGGATTTATGAGCCACAGTTTTACACTTTGAACTTTATCTAAAGTAAAACAGGCAATTATTAAGGAATGTAGAGCTTTAGTATAACCCAAATCATTGAGAAATTACTCAGCCATTCCATTTCCTGCCTTTGACTTTTGGGTGGTCTTCATGGATAGGTCCCAAGGGGAATGGCTTGCAATAAACCAAAGTAGAGCCAAAATGGTTTCCAGAACCAGGAAATAAAAAGATCATGTGTTCTGTATAGTAAAGTATAAACAAATAGATTATAAACAAACACCTAAAGACTAAAAGTGATATTAGTTGAACATCATTTTCTCTGTCACACTTCATCTTCTTTCATGTGACTAAAATGTTAAAACTTTCAGCATTTTGAAAAAATAATTCTAAAAATTATTATTTTACCTCTGAATCCTAGTTGGTCAATGTTGCACATTATCTACATGGAGGATGAGGAGGTGAAATGAAATACATTACTTTACACTTTCATTTCTTCCATTCTTCAAATTGGGTCGGTTATGTTACAATTTCTACTTCTTCTAGTAACTATATCTGCATTTTAGGTCATAAATCAAACCTCTATTGTTTTGATTTTCTATTTCACTCTCATCTATATTGATCTATATTCTCCTTTTCATCCCCAGACACATTTTAGTGATATAGATTATCTTACACTGTCAGATTTTATGCCATTTATATTCTGTTTTGTTACTCATAACTTCCCATAGACATTGAAAAACCAATATACATTATTTATAATATTATTGTTCCACATATTATTTAGTGCAGAATAAAAAAATATAAGATACTAATGTTAAAAATTATTATATTTTCATCTCATTCATATTTGCTTCATCTTGGTCAACTCTATTTTACCTGAAATTTTAATCACTTTCTTTCTCTGTAATTTTTAAGACAAGCCTTTCTTATATGACTAAGAATTTATAGATTCTTAATCATACTTTAAAAAAAATTTCCTCTTTCTTCCAGAAAATATTCAACTAAGAGACCCCTGTCTTCCTGTTCTCATTTGTATTGATTACAGTTCATGCCTGTGGCCCAAATCAGTTTGGGATTTCTTTTTCTTTTACACTTCTGGGTGAGTTCCATTTCTTCATGGACCTTATGATATTGACCTCCATAGATTCCTTATTTAATTTGCTGGAGGGCATCAAATACGTTTTTATTTGCAAAAATGTGTTAGATAACAAAAACATGTAGATAACTGCATGTTTAAAACTCACTATTATAATTTCATGCTTGATTGAAGATGTGGTACCTTCTCAGTTGCCTTTTTGAGATCCTCTGCAACTGTGTTTCTTCAATGACATAATCAAAGCCTTCAGTTCATTAACTATTTTCCTTTGTTTAAATTCATCTTTCCTCATCTTCTCTTTTTATTACTCCATGTCTTATCCATTTCAGATCTCAAGATTTATTATTTTAAGAACATTCTTGCCAGTAATCAATTTCCATCTTCTGCCTTTTCATCACGCTTACTCAGTGAAATCTCAAAGCTGGATAAATACTGCAATCTTTATTCTCTGCCCCATGCCCAAGTATCTCAGCTTAAGTGGAGGAATTCATGCAAAAAAATCCCGTAACATCTTAACACAAACCTCAAGTAGTTTTTTTTCTTTTTGCATTTTGGTTATTTGGGTATAATCTCATGGCTGGATCCCTCTCATCAATAATTAAACATTCCCAAATGTCTCTCATCTTAAAAGATGAAGTCAATATGCCTCTTGAGCACATATTTCTTTCCTTCCAGCTGTCACATTCCCATCTTTGCTACAGTCTTCTCTTGTGTGGATTTAACTTTCAACTCTGGCATATTCTACAGTAATATGTGGTTTAATTTTAGTTTTTAGAAAATTAACCGAAGTCTTTGGTCCATTTAGGATTTTCAATTCTATTCTTGATATAATGGATTTGATTCATTTTTACATTTCTCTTAGTAGGCTATATATAGAGATTAAAAAGTAAATTCATGTTTTCAGGTGACAATTTTGTATTTAAAAAGTGCATAAAGTTTATAGCAATATAGAATTTTATTTCAAAGGTAGGATAAGAGACACTTTAGGCCATTAGTTTGTTTTTTAAATAAGGTAACTTTTGTCAAAACAAATGTGAAAAAGTATGATTCAGTCCAAGTACTTATATTAGGGTTACTTTCAACCAGAACTAAGTACAGCTAAAGAAGAATGAAAATGGAGATTATCATGATAAAACATTTTTATTTTTGAAAAAATTTCAACTGAGAGTAAAAAAATGACAACGGTGGAAGTACTTTTTATCTTTAGCATATTGTAGAAATGAATTTCTATTCTATCCTCCCTAATACCCTTGTTTTTTCTTTAAACTTTAAACTCATCACATAGAAAGTTCTAATACAACTTGCAGACACAAGAAAAAAGGGTTTTCATGCTTTCTGTCTGATTGTAGCAGCTGAGATTGAGTAGAGGAATACATGGGAAAAACAGAAAGAATTTTCGAAACTCTGGGATAACTTTGTAAACAGTGAAGAGCCTATTTTACTCCAAAGAAGAACCTAAAATTTAAGTTTGCACAAGAAGTTTTGGTGGATATTCCCTACCACATTTGCCTTGCTGCTTACACTTGTAAAAGTATAGAGGTTAAAACTGATTAAAAGCAAGCCAATGGCGAGACAAAAAGTTCTAGTCCAAACAAAGGTAGTTTTGCTTTCCAATAATTACTTTTCTGTTTAATTCCTGGTAATTTCTTTATTCAAAATAAGCTCTATAAAGTATTTAATTTGAGTATTATGGCAAAACTTTGATCAGACAATTATAATATTTAGTAAAATAGGTGTTATTAAATATTCCAGTACTGATATTTACATGAGACAATAAAATGACAACAATACCTAGTTTATAATTTATATGTAAAATGAAAATAGTGCTCCAGGCAGAAAAATTTACTAAAGAACAGATAATTCGATATGGTACCACTTTGGTTAAAATACACTTTTTACAGCTCCTCACATGCCGTGGCCATTTTCTGTAACATTCTTAGTCTGCTTTTTCCTGAGGCTTTTTGTGATTTTGTTTTAACAGATAAATTATTTTAAAATCACTAACCATAACCAAGGACTGTGAAGTATTGATCAGATTGTCATGTGTCCCCGTCAGAATTTAAAATAAAAAAATACATATGATTTCAAGATTATGGGAATAAGTAAATTTATTAAGAATATGTAGATACGTGAGGCTGCATTCAAATTATTGTGCTATATTTTATTTTGTTTTCTGAAAATCATATTCCTGAATAATTTTGGAGTACTAGTTATGCGATAGTAATACTTTAAGAAATCATGCCCTGAAATATTTTTTCATTTTATACTAAAAGCTGCTTTGAGTATCGTGCTTAAAGAAACAATATATAGATACGTTTATTAAATAACTTAATTTTTTCTGACGTAATTTCTTGATGTTATTCAATAACATTATTTTCTAAGAAATCTGCTGATTTTTCTGGTGTATTGTAAATTGCTTGTCCAGTCAGTACTATGTATAATGGATTCATTACTACTGAATTGATATTACAACTTAATACCCTGGAAACCTTCTTAAATGACTGATGAGACACTAAAAAATATGAGAAAATGTTTGTTACCTGGGTCACTAAAGCACTATGGATAGGGTCCAAGTCTTACCAAATCCCACACTATAGTTAATGGTTCCATTGAGATTCCCTTTAATCAACTTTCCTTGGCATATCCAAAATCAAACTATGAAAATTCGTTGTCATAACTTGACAGTGAAAAAGAAGTGCTTTCATTGCCTAGAACAATTACTGGTGGATATTTCTCTTTCTATGGTTATTTCTTGTCTGTCTCTGGCAACCCTGTGAGTTCTTGATCCTACATGCCTGGCCTACAGTAATTCATGAAGGTTTGAGAAAAAAACGATCACTCCAAAAGCAACCAGTAGTCACCCAGCATTTTGTAGTGTTCTTTTTTTTTTTTCTATTAATGAGCTACTGCAATATATTAATCCGAAAGTGTAACTGTAGGTAGAAACTGCAGTATTAAATTATAGTGCTTATCACGCTATGACATTGAACCTCACAGAAAGTGTTTTCATGCTTTCTGACAAGTTTTTGCTCTCATCAATGGTGTTTATCCCCCTGAACTTTAAATACTTTATGTTTTGCTTTCAGGTCTTAGATTTAAGTCTTTTATCCATCTTGAGTTGATTTTTGTGTAGGGTAAGAGATAAGGATCCAGTTTCATTCTTCTACATGTGGTTAGCCAATTATCCTAGCACCATTTGTTGAATAGGGTGTCCTTTCCCCACTTTATGTTTTTGTTTGCTTTGTTGAAGATCAGTTGACTGTATTTGGCTTTATCTCTGGGTTCTCTATTCTGTTCCATTGGTCTGTATGCCTACTTTTATACCAATACCATGCTGTTCTGGTGACTATTGACTTATGGTATAGTTTGAAGTCAGGTAATGTGATATCTCCACATTTGTTATTTTTACTTAGTCTTGCTTTGGCTATGTGGGCTCTTCTTTGGTTCCATATGAATTTTAGGGTTGTTTTTCTAGTTCTGTGAAGAATGTTGGCGGTATTTTGATGGGAATTGCATTGAATTTGTAGATTGCTTTTGGTGGTGTGGTCATTTTCACAATATTGATTCTACCCATCCATAAGCATGGGATATATTTTCTTCTGTTTGTGTCATCTTTGATTTCTTTCAGCAGTGTTTTGTAGCTTTCCTTGTATAGGTCTTGCATGTCCTTGGTTAAGTTTATTCCTAAGTATTTTATTTTATTTTTTGCAGCTATTTTAAAAAGGGTTGAGTTCTTGATTTGATTCTCATCTTGGTTGCTGTTGGTGTATAGCAGAGCTACTGATTTGGGTACATTAATTTTGTATCCTGAGACTTTGCTGAATTCATTTACCAGTTCTAGGAGCTTTTTGGATGACTCTTTAGGATTTTCTAAGTATACGATTATGTCATCAGCAAACAGCAACAGTTTGACTTCCTCATTACCAATTGGCATGTTTTTTAATTTTTCTCTTGTCTGATTGCTCTGTCTAGAACTTTCAGTACTATGCTGAATAGAAGCGATCAAAGTGAGCATGCTTGTCTTGTTCCAGTTCTCAGGGGGAATGCTTTCAACTTTTCCCTGAACATTGGAAAACTTTCTAGACATTGGCTTAGGTGGACTTATGACCAAGCACCCAAAAGCAAATGCAACAAAAACAAAGATAAATGGATGGGACTTCATTAAACTGAAAAGCTTCTGCACAGTAAAAGAAATAATCAGCAGAGTAAACAGACAACCCACAGAGTGGAATAAAATCTTCACAGTCTATATACCTGACAAAAGACTAATATATCCAGAATCTACAAGGAACTCAAACAAATCAGCAATAAAAGAACAAACAGTCTCATCAAAATGTGGGTTAAGAACGTGAATAGACAATTCGCAAAAGAAGATTTACAAGTGGCCAACAACAACAACAAAAAAACAAAAACAAATGCTCAACATCACTAATTATCAAGGAAATGCAAATCCAAAACCACAATGTGATAACACCTCACTTCTGCAAGAATGGCCATGAAAAAAAAAATAGATGTAGTGAAAAGGGAACACTTTTACACTGTTGGTAGGAATGTAAACTATAGTCAAGGAATGAAACAAAGGATTGTTTTAGACATTTTAACATAGAAATTCAGTCTAGGATATGCCATACAGTCATTATAGTTACTATAAACATATACTTTCAGTAGTTTTTTTTCCAATTTGTGTGAGATTAATGATTATTTTATTTCCTTCCAATGTTACTTTTAAGCATTTAAAATATGGATTTATAATAGAAATACTGTGGTATTTTATTCTGAATCACCCTCAACCAAATGTAATATTTTCTTAAGTCAGCATTGAGAGCATTATAAGTATTTTCTGATGTAATATGTTTGACATATTTTCCCATGACTCATTCTTTGATTAACTTTAATAAAAATTGTGAGAAAGTATTTTATATTACATATTGTGTTACTATTTGTATTAGTATTTCTGTTATATATAAGTTAAGACATTCTTGATTTTTCTTTTTATTATTTTAGGTTACAAAAAGTTACTTCATCCTTAGACTTAGGACAAGTATTGGTAATCTTTTCAAAATAATGTGCCAATTTTCTTTTTTTTCTTTGCTCATCTTAATCTTGGAGATTTGGTTATGAACAGAGGTGATAGAAGGTTAAATATTGTGAGGCAGATAAACATAGTAGTGGTAACAGGTTTACATGTCACTGATGATTAACCTCCATATTTATACTTGATTTATACTCTCTATGATCTAAACAGTATGGGTCTATTGTCTAAGAGTTTGAAGGACATCATTTACACTCATGTAAGTCTATCACATAAAAGTGAATATTGAATGAGCATTTCACCTAGTTAGAAAATGGTGGCACCCAGATATGCATTAGTGTACTGTTTATCCAAGGTCAGTAAGTGACTCATGTAGGAAGAAGGACAGTGATGAAAAAATTCCTATAAACTCTAAATTATCGTTAAAAATATCTAGAATATGAGAAAAGTATTTTATACTGGTCAAACATGTACTTATAACTCCAAGGAAGGAAATAAGATATTTATAGATTATTTAGAGCTGGCAGATTTCTGTTCCTAGAACATAACTTACTGAAAAATATTTAAACTGAATAAAGTTGAAATAATAATGTTGTCTTAGTTTACAAAATGCAGCAACAAGAAACTGAATGATTGTATAAATTGCTATGAAATGTATATCCTATGTTGGCTTTTCCCCTGACCTTTGAATGTAATGGAATAGTGCAGGAACTTCCAAACTTGCTTTTATTATTGCTCCTCTAAGAAGCCTTTAGACTTTTTTTTTGTCTAATCCCTTCATGCATTTTAGTGTATGTACTGTATGTCTGTTTTTATACTGTCTAATTTTCTTTGTCTAATACCTTCATGCATTTTTTGTCTAATCCATTAATGCATTTTAGTGTATGTACTATATACTGTAGGTATATCTGTGTTTCATACACAAAAAGAGAAATTTTTCTTTCACCTCCAAAAGAATGAATGATTGCCCCCTTCAGGGCAGTATCACACCCTGTGAGAATCCATGAAATAATAATTAATGTGACAGTTAAATTTCATTTTGTGGAGTATCAAAACTATGGGTGTTTATCCCCCCCCACCCAAAAAAATAAAGATGAGAAACCCAAATGACACAATTAGTACTTAAAAAATTAAATACTAGGCCTAACAAATAATTAGGATTGTTAGGCCTAACAAATCCTATATAGGATTTTCACAAACAAATTTCTATAACATCTGATTCTATTCTGAATTACATGCAGAAGGGCCAAAACATGTCACTTTGAAAATGAAAGCTTTTATTTTGCTATTAAAATTTTCCAAATAAGATTTCGTTCCACATTGACTCTATGAATGGATGCCGGGTAGTTCTGATTTGAGATTTGCATGGGCTTAGTCCTTGGCTTCCACGTTGTCTTTTACCAGTGGTATTTGTTTGACTCTATACCCACAAGAAAGAAAAGGAGAGTTTGGTGGAATTTTAAAACCAAAAGAAAGTTATCGTCAGTGCTGGTTGAAATGAATGCATCATATGATATAGGCAAGGAAGTTAGAAATTATTTTATATTGCAAATATCATATTTCCGTAGGTCCAGAAGTCTAAGACAGGCAGACTGTGGTTGTATCATTTACTGGAAACTCCTTTAGAGTGGAGTCAGGAGTCATCTCTCACTGTGGCTTGTGCAACATGATGATCACTAGAGATGTCTAACATAACACTTAATGAACAAAACGATCATTTGAAAAGTTAAGTGGTCAGTCTCTATCATACGTGCAGATCCACTTTTCCTACAACCTCAGATTTTTTGTTGATATGTTCAAGTGTTCTTCCAAAAAGTAACGAGATTTTAAATATCAAAGAAAAAAAAGTCAAAATTATGTCTTAGTTTATAGAACTTTGTATATTTCATAAAGATAGTTTCAGAAACTCTCAGTAATTTCCAATTTTATTAAAATATTTGGCTGAGAGATGTTTCATAGGTTTAAATATATAGTAAAATTGAGTCATGCTTAATGCCGAATTAAACTTCCAATGTTTAATAATTAAAAGCATTTTTTTCTGACTAGATACATGATAGAATTTAATGGGAATGAATAAAATCAGGATTGCCCAAGTCACCCACCATAATCCCAGCCTTCAATTCTTAACTCTCTTTTATATTGAGTCAATTAGCACGTTAATTGAGCAGCTGTATGGTAGCAGCACAACAACTCAACTTTTCATCTCACCTTTGATCATCTATAGTTTTCTGCAGAAGGATTAGAAGGATCCTTTTCCCCTCCACCACCTTTGACAGCTATGAGAGAGAAACCATAGCAGTGCTTTGCAGGGGGCAGGATAGAACTGGGACCAATGAAAACAAAAAGGAAAATTAAGTACCATTCTTATGACTATTTCTGCATATTTCTCACCTGTTTTCTGATCATCTTTTATGTCTGCCTACATCCTTTAGGGAGAAGTGTTTTAAAAGAGTTCTACCGTTAGAAAAATTTTATGATAGAAGTACTTCATTTATGACAGGAATTAGTCAAGAGAGAGCATGATTTAAATTGACACAACTTAAATTGAAATATATTTTCATTAAAATAACTGTTATGGTACAGATTAAGTATATAATCCTTTGATATATTAATTGTCCATTATATACAGAAATGATTTCTAAATCACTCAAATTCACATTGCAACATTAGCTAGTTAATAAATGGAGACAAGGCTTGAAAAAGAGAACCTTTGCCTCGTTTATTTTTTAGGATGTTCAGACTATTGAGCACTATAATTGGAGAAAACATTAATAGTGAAAAAAAGGAAGAAAGCAAAACCCAAAAATCCTTGAATAAGAACATCTGCATTTAAAATTACGCTTTTATTTTTAATAATTATGTGACCTTTTATAAATTACTTACCATACCTAAGCCTCAGTTTCCTCACCAGTAAAAACAAAACAAATAGGATAATAAAATTTTCATCACTGAATTTTTATAAGAAAAATAATTTATAGATATAAGACAGCAGAAATTGATATATAGCCAGGACAGCAGGAAAGAGCTTTATTATACAGTCTGGACCAGTCTGAGAGCCACACTCCCCACCAGCAGCCAGGGTTAATTATATTTAACTGGTATGTTAGATAAATAAAAAGTTTAACTCCTGGTAACTGCTTATATTTATTTAATCTCTTATCCATTCACCCATCTAACTCACAACTATTTGGAGAGTATTGTGTATGTGACGCTGGAGAAGTTCCTATATTATTCAGGATAAGATAAAGCTGTGTTTTAGAGGTAGCAACTGCAATAGCTCACTAGAGTAATACAATAAATGCTCATTTCTAGTTCATGTCATAGTCATGCAGATCTGTCCTTGGTTGTTCTCCAAGCTATGAGGTTGGGTTTGAGACCTGGGTTCAAGTCCTGTCTCTGAGGTGTGATTGAGAAATTACTTAATCTTTTAAATTACCAGTCTCATCATTTGTAATTAAGGACAAAAATAAGAGCTACCTAGAGAGAAAATTAAATGAGATAATGTTTATAAAGCACTTTTCACCAAAATGGCACACAGCATGAGGTCAATTAATGTGAGTCATTATTTTTTTCTGGGAAAAGTCAGGGTGTATGGTAATAATAAACTCATGCAAGATGCCTCAAAACTCTCCCTCACTTCTAATCTTTATGGGAACAAAACTGCATCCATGTTTCCTGAGCACCTCTCACCCTCCTTCACCCCCCACAACCCACCTTCCTCATCCTGCTTTCACCAAGACTGCAGCTTCTGGTGTCTGAGAGTCAAAGTGAAAAACTGCATTCTTTACAGCTGTACTGTACTCTGGACATGCTGTTAGTGATTCTGTCTTTCTGTGCCAGATATTTCTGGGACTGGCCAAACCAAACCCAGGATGTTTTGGCTTCAGTGTTCTTTCTTCCTTCAGAGTGAATTTCCTTATTTTTTTTTTTTCTCTGCATCTGACTGGGGGTTTTAACCTCTCAGGCTCTGTCTCCTGATCAGACTACATCTTATGTCCTGGCATTATTTTGGAGTATCCTTACTGTAGGCTCCTGCCACCTCCTGAATAAGGAAATAGAGAAGGAGACCGGCCCTGTCCTTTCCATTTTCCTATTGGGAGCTATGTTGGGACTCTCACATTTGTTTCCAGTCCTCAAAATGGACCACACTTGGGTGTCTATGGGGATACTTGTTCCTGTTTGACTCTTTTTATGCAAAGATCAGAAGTCAAAACAGAGAAAACTAAAAGAAACACGAAACAACAATTTAAAAAGAAACAAAAAGTCCATGGTAGGAAGTCAACGAATATGGCAACACTTTCCAGAAAGTGAGCAAGTGGCAAATAGATACCACAGATGGTAACACCCTCAGACAGCCTGTGGAACTTTCCTAATGTTATATTGGATTACTGTCATTGTTGAGAAAGTAGGAAACTACTGAAACCCTATACCAGACTGTACAGACCAGAGAGGATTGCTGCCCTGTCTTCTTCTCTATGTATCCCGCGTGCCTTTCTTAATGGGACACATAGTTGGTGCTTGATATATGTACATGTTGAACAAACATTCAACAAACATTAACTACTTATTTGTTGCATACCAGATGCTGTTGTGAATTAACTGGGCATATAAGGAACAATATAGTGGCTACATATATAATAATCTTTTCAAAAGGAGTATTTCCACTTTGGAGATTGGATTGCCAAAAATATTTTATGATATAGGGGAAAAATTAACCTTCAAGCATGGAGGATAGGAAAGAATAGTAAAATGTAACCCAAAACCTTAAGGACAAGTAGATTGGCCAACAAATAAATATACATAGACTTTAAAATTAATGTTTTAATCAAAATATGGTGGAATATTCTTTATGTAGCTTAATTTTAAAATTGAAGAATTAATTCATCCATTCAATTTCTCTGAGATATTTTCCCAAATCTGTATTTCAATTTACAGCTTGCTAATAGAATAGTGAAAAAGCCCAATCCTAAGATGACAGAATAACAGAAAATAAATAATCGTGCACAGCAGTACATTTTGGCCAGAGATTGTTCAATAAAAGGAAATGAATATATACGAAAAATGTTCAGAGATAATTATGCTAGTTTTTCAGCCTAAATACCTTGGAATTTGCAAAGACAGCTCATAGACAAAAGGGATACCGCTAAAATTCAGTGCAATAGATTTCTCCATTGGAAGTGACAGGAAAATCTCTTTCAATATTGCTTGGCTAATGAAGGGATAGATCTGCTGTGAAGTTCCTAGGAGGCTCATTTTCTTGAGTACAGTAGTAAAAGTTTGCTGATGAATGACCTAAACTGCTTAATGTTTCTCCTTATAACTTCTGAGCAGCAAGGCGTATCCAGGCAAGTACTGAAGAAGTTATCCTCCGGAGGCCCTGGTGTCCTTGCAGGTTGTCAGAGGCAATGAGCCAGGTTTATTTCAAATGGCTCCTTAAATGAACATTTATTTTGTGCCAGTAACACGTTTTTGATTAACAGCTCCTTTTGACTAATTTGCTTCCCAAAACAGCCCAATAAAGGACTCGCTTAAAACATAATTAAAAGCATGTTATTGCTAGTAGTTAATACTGATTAAAACAGGCATTAAGACAATTACCATTGAAGGAAAGTAAGCACCGGTAGTTAGTATAGAATCCATTCTTAGTGTCTGTATGCGTCACATACAAAAATGGCTGCATGACAAGCTAGAGCAAAGTCTCATTCTTTATGGAATCATATCAAATATGTTCGTATTTGGTTTGTTTGTTTTAGTGAATGGAAAGGCTTTTAAATAGTGGGCTCTTGATTTATTTTTTCCTTATAAGAAACATTCATGTATTCAGTAAGGTAAACTTTACTTCCAATCAATCCAGAATGATTTCAACTGTATGAGGGTAAAACTCAGCTATTCTTTTATATTAATAAGATATAGGCCCTCGCTGTCTCTATGTGCTCTCAATACATAAAATGCTCTCTTACACTATAGATTGAATACAATGAGTGTTTTTATTACTATTATTAGGCACTTTTGATATATTGGTTTTTCTTGTTGAAGTCATACTGTGTTGTGGTGTGAAAAAATCGAGACTTTAAATAATTTCTGCTATTTTTTTTAAAAAAGCACCTTTTAAAAAGAGCAACTTTAGGAGTTAATATTATGTGACATAAGTTTATTAAGGTGTTTTTGTAACCATTGCATTTAGCATCAAATTGTGAATTTTCAGGAATTGTATAGGTAAGATAAGAAGAACATATGTTTTGCATGAATGATTATTTCATTGAAAAGGAAAATACAGAATATTGCCTCCATTTCATACGAGAAATTTATTTCTAAAAATATTTTTGCTATGATCAATTTTATAATTAAGAATAACTGCGGCCGGGCACGGTGGCTCACGCCTGTAATCTCAGCACTTTGGGAGGCCAAGGCGGGCGGATCAAGAGGTCAGGAGATCGAGACCATCCTGGCTAACATGGTGAAACCCCATCTTTACTAAAAATACAAAAAATTAGCCTGGCGTGGTGGTGGGCGCCTGTAGTCCCAGCTACTCGGGAGGCTGAGGCAGGAGAATGGCGTGAACCCGGGAGGTGGAGCTCGCAGTGAGCCAAGATCGTGGAGACCATACCACTGCATTCCTGCCTGGGCGACAGAGTGAGGCTTTTCGTCTCAAAAAAAAAAAAAAAAAAAAAAAAAAAAGAATAACTGCTTATTTTGAGACTATTCAAGAAGGTACTTGGTGGAAATAACAGAAATTCAATTTTGGTATACTTAACTAGGATGAAACTACCTTTAGAGAGTGCACTTATAATAAATGATCTTAAAAATTTAACATAAAATATTGCAGAGATGAAACTATGCTAATACATTTAATCATTTGTTTTAGACATCCATTTCGCTGTGATAGCCCCTGGATAGTCTCACAAATACACAGCAGTCACCAACTGCCAGGGCCAAGTGCATTCATCAAAAGACAATTTATCATTTTCTTCATAGATCCAAGAAGGGTCAGGGGTCACTGTAGTGTCCACAGGCCAGTTTCCACACTTTGTAAGACTTGTGGAGATTTAAAAACAACAATAACAACAGCAACCTTATGAGGCAGTAGGTGGTCCAAAGTATGGCTGGAAGTGGGCAAAAGTGCTAAAAGAAAAAAAGAAAAACTTTTGTCATATTTAATATAAATAATTAATCTCTTTTCATTCTACTACAGGCTTTTCTGGAGGATTCCAAGAGCTTTCTCCAATGTCTCCCCTTTCTACTTTGGTTAATCCTTCACATTGCCATCTAAGTTATGGTTTTAAAATGCAAATATGATCACATCCTGTCCCTACTTAAAATCTCTCCGTGATTCAGATCATTTCTTCTTGACAGACTAAATGGTCTTTAATCATCTAACCTCAATCTGTGTTTTCAGTAAAATTTTTCTGATCTACCTTCTTTTGGACACCATGAAATCACCTCATGCTTCTCTCTTCTCCAAATAAGCATTTCAATATATACCTACATTTTTATGCATGAGGGTTTTCTCTCATTCATTCTGTTTGGAATGTCTTTCCACACATTCTCCAAGGGTCACACATCTCTTTATTCCAGGGTTGCCAGATTTAGCAGATAAAAATAAAGGCAATCTGGGTAAATTTGAATTTCTAATAAACAATGAATAATTTGTTAGTATATGTCTCATGCAATGATTTTATATACCCCATAAATAAAGCTTGCTATCTTCCCCATAAGTAAGCCTTTGAACTCTATATGTGTTCAGTTTTTTAATTAGCTAGTGGAAACTCTGGTACATAAAAGATAATCAATAATTTTGGTTGAATAAACATATATTGCCTTTTATGTATTGTAATATTGTTTTAATTTACCGAAGTATTTCTAATAGTAAATAAAAATGCAGACAGTATTTTGAGCTGTCAGGTCCACTCAGATTTCTGAAATAATCAAAAGGACTTTGCTACAATTACACAGCAGGGACTGGATTTATTATGTAACAGGTAAGAATTCTGGCTAGACAGCCTAGCTGTGAAATCTAATTTAACCACCTAGTTCCTCAGTTTCTTCGTCTGTGAAATGAGGATAATAAAACCAGATCACTGGGATAGATTTTACGGGTTAATAGATGTAAAGTTCTTAGGAGAGTATGTAGCAAGCTTTATGTAAAAGTAAGTCTTTATATCAACCTCAAATATAGACACCAAAAGAAGCAATCCCATCAGTGATCCTAATATATCCAAGAATATAAATATCTGTGCATCTAATCAGCTTTTTATGTCTTCTTTCCTTCTCCTGATACAAACTCTTCTTCCCTCTGCTCTAAGGTCCAGGACAATGATTCATACAGAATCACTCATCACACTTCATCAGGTCCACTGACCTCTGGCTTAAGGTGGGGTAGTTGGTGGAGAGAACTGGCAGGAGACTAGAGGAGGAGAGTTTGCTCAGGCAATATACGGCCCTGGCACCTGAGCCCTGGGGTCATCTCCTCAGCTGGCTGAGTTCCAGGATCTGAGGTCAGCAGCTCTTGGCAGGCGCCCTCTCCACCTGGCATTCTGTGTTCTGTGACTCTGGGTTCTAGCATCCCCCTTCCCCTTCATCATTCAGGCCTAATGCTGTTGTCATCTCATTCCTATCAGCCCCAGGTTTCTACTGTTCTGATAGTTGCGTTACACATTGCCTATATCTTTGAAGATAGTTCATTCATTATACTTTTCTCAAATGTTCCCATCCATTCCCCACAAGGACCCTGATCAAAACAGTACTTATAAAACATAATTTGATTTCAGAATCTTATTATAACTTATTTTGCTTAAATATTTGCAGATCTTCAAAGATATTCAAACACCTCATTTGCCAAAATAGTTTTATTATGTTTATCATGGTCATTACAACTGGCTATTTAAACTGCATTTCCTCAAGAATATTGTTTTCACTTCATGACAGTCAATGTTTGTTTGTTTGTTTTAATTTGACAAATTGAGAAAGTCAATTGTTTGTGGTGGCATTGAAAACAAAGCAGCCTTCTCCAGATATTAGATTAGGTCCATAATATGGAGATTAACTAAATAGTAATGTATTGGTCTGCCTGGAAGTGTAGCTTTTAAAGCAGTCACTTGGATTCTGGCAGAACTTATTTAAAATATAATCTGTTCTATTTACAGAAATGTTTTGACAACTCATTTAAAACAATAAAATTGTCTTTCCAAGTGGCAACTGTTTTAATTCGACATTGCAAACAATGGTAGGCAGGCTGGGGAATGCATGGATAAAAGTAACGGCAAATGGGGAGGAACTGGAAAATAGGATTTATCTTCTTTGCATTTGCCCAAGATGTTTTTCCCATAGCAGTCACTTTCAAATGCAGTTATAGAAATAACAGAAAAAGAGAGGAGAATGGGAGGTGGGGACTGAGGGGAGGAAAAGAGAAAGAATGAGAGAAGGATTGAAAACTAGAAAAATTTGACAACTGAAGTTTTTTGACTCATGAGAAATTTGGTTGTATTTAAAAATATATTGTACTTAAAAATTATACTTAAAAATCTATTCTACTTAAAAATCTATTGTTCTGGTCAATACATTATATTGATTTATATTTTTTCACCAGTAAAATGGAGAATACATACATTTATTTCAAGTAGAACATTAAAAGATGTATTATTGTTGCTGGGCGCGGTGGCTCACGCCTGTAATCCCAGCACTTTGGGAGGCCGAGCTGGGCAGATCACAAGGTCAGGAGATCCAGACCATCCTGGCTAACATGGTGAAACCCGACCTCTACTAAAAACACAAAATATTAGCTGGGCGTGGTGGCGGGCGCCTGTAGTCCTAGCTACTCCAGAGGCTGAGGCAGGAGAATTGCTTGAACCCGGAAGGCGGAGCTTGCAGTGAGCCTTGATCACGCCACTGCACTCCAGCCTGGGTGGCAGAGCAAGACTACGTCTCAAAAAAAAAAAAAAAAATATATATATATAAAATATATATATATAATTGTTATAATTAATAAAGCAATATTATTGAATATTACATATCATAAAGACATTTTGTAAGTTGAGGATTAAACTTGCAGTTATAACAGACATGTAAATATAAAAATATTTTTGATAAAATTATAATTATATCTAAAATAAACTCATAGAGATTCTTACCTCACATACATTCTATTGTTAAATCTGGGAATTCATAAATTGTATTTCTACTTAGTATTCTGCTGACACTAGTTTTGCTGCTAGGTACAAGAAAACAAATCTTGGAAAAATTTTTAAAAACTTGTTAAATATAAATGCAGCTTCACAAGGTGATGGATAATAATACAGTTTGCAGTTTCTTCTAGAACTAACTAGTCTTAGAAAAAATCTATGCAAATTACATTCACATATATTCCTCACTTCAGAAATGTCGTCCAATTTTTACATTCAAAGTATATTTTAATTCCTGAGGCCTTACAGCGTAAGACTGTGTGTGTGTGTGTGTGTGTGTGTGTGTGTGTGTGATCATCCTAAAATTCACTTCCTTTTATGAAATCCAAACAATGGATGCAAACCCAAATGAATTTTCCATTCTCAGAGGAATTCTTCCCAGAGCCATGAAGCCCAAGTAGGCAGTCACTCACTGCCCTTTGAAAACAGGCAGACGATGTCTAGTTTGAAGTAACAGACTTTTGGCAATAGTAAAAATTTAAAGGACCCGTGTCTGGTTTGCAGGAAGCAAAAAGTGATGGAACTAAAATGAATCGAAATGATTCAGATGTCAAATGGGAATCTCTTCCAAAATTAAGATTCATTGAAACAATAATGTCTCTGCCAATGCACTGTATTGGTGGGACATAGAAATTTTATGTTTTGGAGAAATAGCCAGAGGAAAACCAGCTGAAACTGCAGACAGTGTATCTCATTCATAACTCCACATTTTCTGGTTTTCTCTTGATGTCCTGTCCTAAGTAGTGCTAGGAGACACATCTTCTTCCGTTTTACCACCAATTAATTGGAAAAAAGTGCATTCTGTACTATGTGATTCTTCTGTTTACCTTTTTCCTAAGGGAGGAGGATCTTACAGGAATGTATCTGGTCTAAATATAAAGAAGAAGCTGGGGCAAAAGGTTTATTTTACTCACATTTCAACTTATAGGCAAAACTGAAATAGATCCTCTAAGGCAGTTGTGGTTCATACGTAAAATAACTGATCCAATATTTTTAAAAAAATTGGCTTTTAGTGGGTACAAGGCTGTGGAGCCATGGAAAATAATCATTCACAGAACTCCTGACAGTTTTAATCACAGGATTCTCTGCAATGACTGGAAGAAATTGCAGGGTCACTTGTTCAGGGACAATTCAGAAACTGATGCGGCCTCACAGGATGACTTATATGGAACTGGATCACAACAAATAGATCATCATTGAACTGACTTATTTGTCCTAAAGTGGCATATGTGCATGCATCTACAAAAAATTGCGTATTGTGGGATGAATCAAGTTTCTTCACTTTCTTCAAACATCTTACTAGTTTACCTATTAAACATGAAATTTCCATAGTAGAATAAACCTGATATTGTTTTTCATCTAAGAGTTTGTGAAACTGAAGTTGAATTTAGACCATATATATTATAAGACAAAGAGATCAATCATTTCATACTAATCCATATGTAACTCTAAACCCAAATCGCTGCAAAATAAATTGGCAACTACCATATACTTTCTAATATGCTGCCCGTTATGGAGCTAAGATAAACTAAACCAGGGATTTAATTACAAATGAAAGTCAGAGGAATCTGAAAGAACTAAGAGACAGGATAAGAATTTATTGTAATAATACACTGAAAGCCTCTATCTTTTTTATTTCTTCTTTCATAAACTCTCACATTTAGATACTAGTTTCTAAAAATTTACCTCAAAATCCCAAAATGCCACTGAGGGAATTAATAGACAATATCTTCTCAGATTATTTAAAACATTCCTTATGAATGCAAACAAAAAACAGGAAGTATTTTCATGCTCTAGTTTCATCTATGCCCCAGCCATTCAGTGATTATAAAGATAGTTGTCTCTCTTGCTTGCAAAATACCTGTCTTCTCTAGCCCAGGTGGTACCTATGTGCACAAGAAAAAGAGCAGATTTTCCACAAGACACTTAATAAAAATGACCACACATATTAATGACCGTCTTTTAGAACTGTGCAGTGCTCAACCTCGAAAACAATATATGCATACAGCTGTTTTATACTTTAATTTTCTATACCTCAGGTTTTCCATGAAGAGCTTGCATATCTCTCCCTACTATCTTAACAGTAAAGAAACACACACTCACATCTAGAAATGCATCCTGGAAATGAAACTCCCTTAAAAAGTGATGGCTCATCAGGACATCCACCACACTTCTCACTGGTTACAGTGTTTAAAACCAGATTTTGTTCCACTGTCATTGGAAAGCATCACACTAATTTGGTAAATTAGTGTGATATGTGTAGTGATCAATATACTACATTTCATTTTAAGATGATAATCTAATAATACATTTAGAGATGTTTTTATATGCATGCCACATTCTCAGATTCCTATGGAGAAGCAATTCCTGTCAATTCTCAATATAGACTAATGCCAAGTAACATATAAGAAACAGACTCAGAATATTTTCCTGGCAAAATAAGTCTAAAAAACTAAGAACTTTGTGTTCTAGGACTTTTAGAATAATTCCACAGCAAGATCTGCTGTTACAATGAATTTGTGAAAACTAGAGCAACTTACACATATTTTGCTATATTGAAATATCTAGAAACAGATATGCATTTCATATGTATAAAAGCATAGATTGCTCTATGCGTTAATCATGACCATTTGTGTGCATTTTTTATTTTTATTACCTAGGCTCGGAGCAAACTTTGCAAAACAGACTCATAACAAACATGTAAAAGTGGAATAAAAAGCACATTCCCCATAAAGTGCTTGCACAGCACAGAAATGTAAAATTTTGGCATCCAGTCAGTTTTGTGTGGTATAAAAAACTTCTTATATTTAAATCCTCTGTATTTTACCAGTCTTTTTATGTAAAACTTTAAGTAGAATTGACTGTTTATCCCGGGTGATTAGGCCACGTGAAACCTTCCAGGTTGGGGAGCTCTCACTTCACTCTGTTTTCTATCAGCACTCCTAGACTACTGGCATGTGGGGCCAATTTGTTCCTTCTGCAGAGAAAGAAGAAGGGGTTTGGATTTAATTTTAAGCCTTGACATAAGGTTTAATTTGCTAAAAAGGGGACGTATGCCATTGTAAATCTTGGAGGAGACACTAAGGTTGTGAGAATTGTCAGCCCAATCTGTTTTAAGCATTGTTTGAGGTGTTTGTGAAAGAAACTGTATTTCTTTCCAGACTCCACTCACCTAATTGAATGGATGCTTGGTTGCAAATACAATTCTATTCCTTATTTTGATCAACTATTTTTTTGAGAGAAGTATGACAAATTATAGAAAGTTTTCATATAAAATATGTGTTTATAGTAGACATGCAGATTAGATAATGTGCTATGAGTATGAAATTCATGCCAGGGCAATACTCACCTTATGTTTTAACATCTCAATACAAATAGAGGAAAAAGAAATACAATTAGCTGAATGGGATAACTCAATAAAGAAATATAGGAGATTCTTAACCGAGAAGATTATTTAACATTGAGTGGCGTTCATATGGAAAGCTAGACAATCTTTTTTTATGTATATAATTTTTAATTAAGATAGACTCACATTGACCTATAAGGTTTTGTTTATTTGTTTGTTCGTCTCGCTCTGAAGCCCAGGCTGGAGTGCAGTGGTGGGATCTCAGCTCCCCAAAACCTCCACCTCCAGGGTTCAAGAGATTCTCCTACCTCAGCCTCCTGAGTAACTGGGATTACAGGTGCGTGCCACAGCACCCAGCTAATTTTTTGTGTTTTTAATAGAGACGGGGTTTCACCATGTTGGCCAGGCTGGTCTTGAACTCCTGACCTCAAGTAATCTGCCCACCTCAGCCTCCCAAAGTTCTAGGATTACAGGCGTGAGCCACCGCGCCCAGCTGACCTGTAAGTTTTACTTGGGAAGATTATTGATAAGAAATGAAGGAATGGGGCTAATTTTACCCTTGTTGCTGCACTGCATTCTCCATCCCAGAGGCATTTGTAAGTGTAAGGGGCTTTTGGATCTTATGATGACTGAAGGGGATGCTGCATCACATAGTGAATGGGCACCATGAATAGAAAGTTCTGCAATGTACAGGACATATCTGTACTGTGTTGTACCATTTCTGACATTCCTAATATGCCAATAACTCAGTTAGAAAAAATACATAAATATCTCTTTTATTTACTCCTAGAATGGTATTAATATGTGTGCATATGTGTGTGAGATGTGTTGTACATGTGTTTAATATTAGAGAAACAACATCATCTGACATTGGAGATCACTAATTTTAGAGATATCCTAAGCTTGTAATCGACCAATTTGAATGTTCATCTCATCTGGAAATGCCTTCACAGACACATCCAGAAATAATATTTTACCAGTTATCTGTGTATCCCTTGCCCAGTCAAGCTGATACATAAAATTAACCATCCAAAGGTGGTTCTAAAGAACATTGCTGCAAAACAAAGCAAAATGAAATATAATAATACATAATAACAAATATGTATTTTTGATTTATGGTTTAAATGTTAGCAAGTATTATTAACTACCGTTTCTTGTGTGACTTTAGACCAACTTTCTACAAGAAACTATTTCTATAATGTAATTATATTACAATTCTATAATTTTTCTTGTAAATGAGCACTGATTAGGAAGAAATATTTTTAAGAATATCAATAGAGTCATATGGATGCTACTAAATTTCTGAGAATCCTTTAATTTAATTGCAAGCATTGAAAGTGTGTATAAAACTTCCCTATCCTCAAATATGTGCTAGATATCTTGAGGGTACTTGTGAAGCACATGGCATCAGACCAGTCTTTGAGAAGCTTGGGTTTTAATCAGGAAGAAGGCAAGACTGACACATGTACTGTTGTTCATCAGGCAAATACTGTAGGCATCTCCACTGCTCTGCAGGATGGAATGTTGCAGTAAACAAAACAGACTGAACAAGCCATGATGCTGGTGTTCTAAGGGTTTGAGAGAGTGAAGAATAAAATTAAATATTTAAATATTTAATACCAGATGGGATAAAGGTTATAGAGAAAACAAACCTATGCAGGTTGCTAGACAGACATGGGCAGAGAGTGTTCCAATTTTAAATAAGATGATCAGAATTTTACATTTCAACACAGACCTGATGGAGGCAAGGAAGTCAACAGCAAGTAAAAGATTCCAGGTAGAATAGAAAATAGCACCAAGAAGCCCAAGAGCTAGAACTAGGCAGGTAAATTCAAGGAAAAGCAAGGAAGCCAATATAGCTAGAAGTGAGTGAGTGGAGGGAAACGGGTCGGAGATGAGTCAGACATAAAAGACCTAGATCACATGGGCTATTTGGACATTTAAGGACTTTGGCTTTTACTGAGTGAATTAGGACACCACTGGAGGGTGCTGGAAAGAGGAGTGATCTGATGATGTGATATGACTTCACAGTTGTATAAGGATAACATGGCCTGTTGTGTTGAGCACAACCTTCCCTCCCTACCACCCCTCACTAAGCACCCCAAGACTTTAGGAAACACAGAGATCAATATGGAGATGAAGATGATGGTAGCTGTGGCCATAGAGAGACATGGTGAAATTCTGGATATATTATTATGCACGAGCCAACAGGATTTGCTCCTGGATTTATTGTTGAACATAAAAGTGAAGTCAAAGATGATCACAATCTTGTTAGGTCTGAGCAACTGGGAAGAGAATTTATAATCGACTGAGATGGGAAAATCTCAAGGAGCAGCTTTTCAGAGGAATAGCATTAAGAATTTGAACCTGGGCATGTTAAGTTTTAACTGCATATTTGGCATCAAAGTGAAGATGTCAAGTAGACAAGTGCATGTATTCCAGTAGACTGGAATTTAAATCAAAACTAGTCTGCATGGCTGTGTGGCTTTTTTCTAGTGATGTTAATCCACATGGGTGCAAGGTGTTTTGTTTATCTATTGGTACTTAACAAACTGCTTCAATACCTAATGCCTAAAAACTACAATAATAATTTATTTTGTTCATGGACCTGAAATTTTGAGCAGGGCTCATAAACTATTATTCATCTCTGCTTCATAAAACATCACATTTATCTATATATACACACATCTATATATATACACGTACATACACACACATCTATCTATCTATCTATCTATCTATCTATCTATCTATCTCTATATATATATTTAGAGAGAGAGAGAGAGAAAGAGAGAGAGACGTACAGTGTTGCCACTACTTATTTTATTTTATGGGACATACCTTCTTGTAGAAGAAAAAGAAAGGGGCTGTGAGAGTAATCAGAGGAGAAAAAGAGCACTTGAAGAATCTTATAACAGGAAAGAACATAGCACATTGGAGGAACTAAAGGCAGACCAGGGGCTGAAAGCAGGAGGCATTGGAAACCATGTTTCTAAAAGAAGCCTGAGCGATTTGTAGGGTACAGATTCTGCAGGGTCTTATAGAGTATATTAAGTATTTAGTTTATATCTTTAGAGCAATGGGAAGGAATTGAAGTGTTTTAATTAATGGGTTGATAGGATAATACATGTACTCAGTTAATATTTGTGGAAAAAATAATGTAATAAAGAAAAAAAGAAAATAAAAACATAAGAATAGTGATGTTAATTGAGAATAGAAAAGTTCAGCAATAAAATGGTATCTCTATGTAAGTATTAGTTATACGCTACTAATTATATCTTATAGATGGACATTTACCAACAGTGTGTAAAGTTGAAATTTGCCATTTCTCTAGAATTTTGAATATGTCACTCTCTGTGTAACACTGGGGCACCAAGGTATCCAGCATCAATAAAAATAGTTATTTGTGTCAGTTTTTGAAAATTTTGCAGAAAAAAAATGCCTGGACAGACAAATATGTGGATAATATATAGGCATGGCATACTTTTGGAATTTCTAAGCATTTTTCTCTACATATTAGGACAAAGTTGTTGGGACCAAAGCAAAACAAATTCATTGACCACTATCACTAAAAATAAAATAAAATAATAAATAAATAAACACAAACAAAAAAACCCACACAAAGATGGAGTACACCTTTTCGTGCATATTGGGTTGAGAATATTTGGCCTGGGTATACATAAAATTAGAATTTAACATTTATTGAGTGCTTACTCTGTGCCAGGTAGAGAGCTACAACTTCTCATGGATTTGGTTATGTAATTCTCCCAGCAACCCTAGGAGGTAGGAATTATTACATTCTCTTTTCTTTGCATATGAAAAAACTGAGACCCAGAAATGTTAACTTTGTTTCCCCAGTCACACAGTTAATAGTAAATCCTTCATTCAGGAATTGAACCAGGATAGGCTAACTGTCCAGTGCCACTTTGTAATTACAGATGAGCCATCTAACACTCATTCATACAATGTAGATTTACTGCCCATCTACCTTTTTCCAGCCCTAGCATGGGAACTACAGCTTTCTAGAGGACAAAACACCTTTGCTTAAGAATCTTACCATGCTTCTTCATCTTGATTCCTGTAGACATCAGTAATTTACCTTTAGTTGTTTTACCATGGGCTATGAATTATGGCAACACTGTGATTTTAATTTAAGTAGCATATTTTAGTGTCTTAAAAGATATTTACAAATATATTCTGCTTGGTAATGCAATTGACTGAGAAAGGTTGTGGTGTTTTGTCTCAGCTGTTAGACTGCTTAAATATACATCCTTTACTTTTCCAGACTCTAGAGAAACATCAAATTAGTTTAAAGTGTGTTTCATTTTGTTCAGTTGCTCTGAAACTCTCTCTTTGCTGTTAATAATAATAATCATTCTTTCTTAGCTGTCTGATCAGATAGTAAATTTCACCAGTTGATCAAATTGGCCCAATGGGATAAAACAGAAATCTTAGTTACATTTATATTACTTAAAGTCCTACTATAAAGCAGGGCTTCTTTTCACTCTTTTACTTTATGCTGTGTGTGAAATTATGTCCTCCATGCACCATTGTTATGGAATACATCAGAAAAAATGAGAAGCCACAGCCCCAGTCACCTTATCTTGCATGCTAATATTGTTTTCATAGGCTTTCAATGTATTTCCAATATTTTAAACATTGAAAACATTTCAGTGCAAAGAAGAATTACATGGAATACAATTTCATGTTATAGAAGCATGTTCTATGAAATCTTCAATATTAAATGTAAAATATAATAAACTCTAAGAAAAATGTGAGAAACAGGAAGGGAACTGACATGGATTTAATATTAGGCTGATAGTGAGCTAAATCTTTCCCCTAGTATTATAAAGAACTAAAATTTATTTTTACATAGACATGTAAAAATCAAGTTGCTGATTATCATATCCAGAATGCACAGAGATAGACATGGATTTAGAATAAATGTTCTGCCTTTATTGCAACAATGATGCTCCTGAGGCTCCTGTTGTATTCTTTTGTTGGAGTTAGTCTTTGGGTGTTTCTTTCCAAGAGATGTGATACATCCTGCTGACCATTCCTCTTTCTCCCAAGCATTTCCACATGGAATCAATGTCTGGTTTGGTTTATCGCTGCTGACCATGTCTATTCAATTGCAAAACAATTATTTTCTACCCAAGTGGTAAAGTAAGACTTAAAATTCTTTATTCGCTCAAGAAACATTTATTAAGCACGAGCTACGTATCAGGCATTGACAGCCCCATGTGCTCACAATCTATCGATGAACAAAACAGAGGCATTCCCTTTCCTTATGGAGTTTACATTCGAGTAAAAACAAAACAAATAAACAAACAAAAAACTACTTCGAAAGAGCTAGAAGCAGAAGGATAGCATTTTCTCTTTCTCCCTTCCCTTCCCTTCCCTTCCCTTCCCTTCCCTTCCCTTCCCTTCCTTCCCTCCCCTCCCGTCCCCTCCCCTCCCCTCCCGTCCCCTCCCCTCCCCTCCCGTCCCCTCCCCTCCCCTCCCGTCCCCTCCCCTCCCCTCCCGTCCCCTCCCCTCCCCTCCCCCTCCCGTCTCCCTCCCCTCCCCTCCCCCTATACCTCCCCTTCCCTTTCCCCTTCCCCTTCCGCTTCCTTCCCTTCCCCTTCCTTCCCTTCTTTCTTTTCTCCTTATTTAGAAACAGGGTTTCACTATGTCACCCAAGCTGGTCTCAAACTCTTGGGCTCAAGCAATCCTCCGGCCTCAGTCTCCCAAAATGCTAGGATTACAGGCAGAAGCCACCATGCCCAACCAGAAGAGTAAATTTTATATGCTTATTTTTATGAAGGCATCTCTGATATGGTAACGTTTAGGAGATTTGAATGAAGTATATCATATGAATGTGGTAAGAAAGATTTTTCAAGCAAAGGAAATGAATACAGTCAGAGTCTATACTTTTTTGTAGCAAAAACATAACATTTATTCAGTATTTTTATGTCAGACACATGAAAAACATTTTCTAATTATATGAGTAAAAATTTTTAAAAAATATCTTTAGTGATAAAATTCTGGATTTGGTATATTTGGCAGTAGAGATAGCATAAGAAGGAGATACTGTGTACTCTGTAGCCAGGAGGCTTCAGTTCAAATTCTGTTTCAGACACTTATTAGTTGTGTATGTCCTCAGGTAAGTCACTTACAAGCTTCTGACTCATTTTCCTTCTGTGAGAAATATTCAAACTATACAAACCTCAGGAGTTTGCAGTGAGGTTTAAATGAAATAAAGCATGCAAAATGCATGGTACCATCTTTGACAAATGGAAGGCTGTTAACCGTTAACTATTTTTGTAACCCTGGTTCAGAGGCCCCAGTCCTTGATGACAGACTACTCAAAACTGTGAGTGGCAGCTATATACTGGAAATTCCATCTATTTAATATGAGGGACTACATCAGCAAATAAAGGCATCTCTGGATTTCTAAACTGAAATTTCAATTATAAAATATGACTTCTATTTGTATAGTATTGCATCTGGATTCCAATAAAAAAGACTCCATACTTGAAAATCCGTTATGTTTGAAACAGTCCACTGACATCTTCCTATCAGCTCAATTATTGAATTATCCAAAACAATTTAATTTCATAGAAGGCAGGTAAATTCACCTTTTTAAATGTTTCTACTTCTGTAAATATACCATTGGATTACAACTTTTCTAAATTATTCTTCAAGTATTACAAAATTGCACTGAACAGCTCAGCGCTGGAGAACACTAGATTTTCGTAGCTAGAATCTACTTTGTAAGTTTACAAGACTTACATATATAGATTTGATATATAAGATTGCAGCAGATTAATAGGATCTTATTAAATATAGAATAGAACCATATATATAGCATAGAATGGTCCATATATTATATATATAAAATATACAATGTTCCATTTTTTTAAAATATATGGTCCTATTATATATTGATCCTAATCGTGTGTGTGTGTGTGTATGGTCCAATTTTCAACATATATACTAACCAGATTTCTCTTCTAGCCATTGGTGAAATCAGGAGAGACTAGAGATAAATTGGTAACACTCATTGTATGCTATACAAAAGCAGTAAGTTTCACCAAACGTCATAATTAGTATGATTCTCAGAATCATTAATATGGATCCAGCTCAGATTGCTACTTGGCCTGAAGTAGTTAATAATATTTCAATGCTATAGGTCACTGGTTGACCTTTGCTGACTGTCTAAGAACAACTATGGTGCCAGGCATGGTGACTGATGTTTGTAATACTGGCACTTTGGGAGGCTGAGGCAGGCGGAACACTTGAGGCCAGGAGTTCAAGACCAGCCTGAGCAACATAGTGAGACCCCATCTCAACAAAAAAGTTAGCCAGACATGGCAGTCTTTGCCTATAGTCTCAAGTACTCAAGAGGTTGAGATCAGAGGATTGCTTGAGCCCAGGAGTTCAAGGCTACAGTAAGCTACACTTGCACCAATGTACTCCAGGATGGGTGACAGAGCGAGACCCAGTCTCTTAAAGCAAAACGAAACTTATGGCACAATATTTGCTCTATTGACACTGTATTACTGATTCAAAAACCAAGTAACAGGGGGTATACTCAATGTGAAAAATGCTTATATTTACTCAATTTCATATGTAGCAGCTTTTAAAGGAGTGCATTTTTTAACCTGTTAGACCACGTTGAGACTCACAAATCCTCTTTAATTCACACATTAGAGATATTGGAAATCATCACAAATCTCTGAGATCCATTACAGCCTTCTATCTTAATCTAGAAACAAAATTTGTCCAGTGAAATAATTCCAAATAATAAAATATTGAGTTTTCTGAAAAAGTTACAGGTATGCAAGCAGATGTTGAAAAAAAAAAATTAATCGCTTTGATCATGCTCCCAAACATTCAAACAAATTACATTAGGTTGAACTCATAGCTAATTTGGGTGCTCCTAAAGGCTCTTTCACATTCTGAAGTAAGTTTCTAGTGGAAATAGTATATATGTTACAGTTCAGAGTAGTAAGTGGTTTCACAAAGAAATTTTTAAAATTGGTATAGTATTTTTTAGTATTAAAAATGTGGTTTTTAAGTTTCAGTCATTTAAAACTGGGTGGAAATGTTCTAAAAGAATTTAAATTTATTTTTATTTTGAAATTTTGTCAAGGTTATATGTGTGTTATAGCAAAGAGAATAGTACAAAAAGGCTTCTAATGAAAAGCAGAGTCACCCAATTCATTTTTTTCTGCTCCTAGTCCCAATCTCCAGGAAAAATTTTCTCTGATCATTTCTGTTTTCATTTTTCTGTAGGTTATCGTTTTAACTCTAGGTATGTTTGTATCTGTTTTTCTTAATTTTCCAACTGGAGACAATGTCTGTTCACTTTCTTAAGAATATATGATTTATGGCTGCATGCGGTGGCTCACGCCTGTAGTCCCAGCACTTTGGAAGGCCGGGTTGGGCGGATCATGAGGTTAGGAGTTTGAGACCAGCCTGGCCAACATGGTGAAATCCCATCTCTACTAAAAATACAAAAGTTAGCTGGGCATGGTGGTGGGCGCCTGTAGTCCCAGCTGCTCGGGAGGCTGAGGCAGGAGAATCGCTTGAGCCTGGGAGGCAGAGGTTGCAGTAGGCCGCGATCACGCCATTGCACTCTAGCCTGGGTGACAGTGCAAGACTCCGTCTCAAAAAAAAAGAAAGAAAAAAAAGTATATATATATGGTTTATTCATTCTATATCATCTTCTCTCCTGCTCCCTCCTTTCAATATTTGACAATTTTATCATTACTTTCAGTTTTTCCATACATTATGTTTATGACTTTGAATAGGATGCATACTCTTCTATGTATAAACCATCAGCTCTAGCCAGTATTTCACACTACCCTTCCCTCCACCTTTCATCTGCCTCATTCTTCCTTTATTCTTTTGATTTATTTTAACTTATCAAACTGGTACTCTTTTCATCTTTTGTCCACAGATTGATTTTTGAAGTTGGAAACCAATTTGCAGTGTTTGCATTGTTGTGACCCTGTAAACATTGTTCACTGCCACAGCAAATGGGATTAAATTTTCTTTCCTGAAAGTCTGGTGTCGTGATGTCTGGGACACTTAAAGAAAAACATTTCCAGGATTGAGGACAACTGGATTCTCATTTCTTATACTTCATCCAAGTGCTAAGAAGCATTTTGTTTGATCTTTTATTTGGAGCATATTATTTTGTGCATCTTTTTATTTTCTTGAAAATTTTAATTCTGCTCTCTTTGTGAATTCATCAAAATCTCAAGACTTCCATCCTCTCACACATGCTATCTTATGTCCTATTTCCAACCTCTCTAACACCCTCTTTCTACCTGAAATCCTCCCCTTCTAGTCCTTCTACCTGTGTGCTTCAATTTTGACCAGCTCATTTTTAAACCCGATGTACAGCCATCAGCCCACACTTGCCTTTAAGGATTGCCTGGGCTATATCCACCTTTCTTTAGATCCAATATTTGCCTCTTTTTCTTTTGCAGGTTTTTTTTTTTTTTTTTTGAAACACATATTCAAAGAACTTTCTAGAAAATTATATGCAGAAGGTACATTTTAAAAGATCATGTCTGTTTGAAAATGTCCTTATTTGGGCCGCACATTTGAGTGATATTTTGGAATGACATGGAGTTTGAAATAAAAATCATGTGTTTTTTTTTGTTTTGTTTTGTTTTTTCTGCAGTGCTTTATTCTACAATCTGGTATTTCTGGGGAGAATGCCTATGCTAGTCTCAGTTTTATTTGTATGTTAGCCGTTTTACTTCTTTAGAAGTTTACAGTATCTCTATCCTTGGTGTTCTGAAATTTTCACAAGAATAGTTTAGAAATATATATTTCATTAGGTATTGAGCACTCATTGAATCTTTAGACCTAGACTCCTGTCTTAAGTCCGTGGAGTTCTCCCCTGTTATTCTTCTGATAATTAGATAATTTCCTTCCAGCTTTGCTTTCAATTTTATTTTTTAAGAAATATTTTTAGTAGAATGTTACTGTTTCATCTTGACTAATATTTTTTCTCTCACACTTTTTGTCTTTCTGTTCTACATATTGGGACAAACTTCTTCCTCCTCTTGCTTCCCCTCTTGTTTCTCTTTATATCATATTTACATCTCTAATTATCCAAGCATACTAATTTCACTCTCTGATTTTTTCTTTCTTCCATATAACATCATGTTTTTGTTATATTGACATAATATCACCTCTGATTTCTGTTTATACAAGAGAGGCTTTTGTTGTTTATACCTTTTTATTTGCTTACAGAAGTACCTGCTCTCTTTCCTTCTTCTGCGATCAATGTTTCTGTTTATTTTGGCATTTCTTTTTCATGCTGTTGCTTTTTTCACACATCTGATGATCCTTATTTGCCTGTCCATAGTTAAGAATGCAGAGTTGGTCAGCAGATGTGGGTTTCTCTGGCAAATTTGAGAATAGTTCTATTTGTGCTCCTCCCTTGAATAGGCAGTCAGCCTCTTGCATATGAGAGGGGCAGGACTACTGTCATACTTTATTACAGGATTAGCAACAAGGTGCTGGGTGTGTGGCTACAGTTCAAATGTCAGAATGGTCAGAATTGTATTTAGAAGTCCAATATCCACACTTGTCTTCTGACTGTTTCCTCCCCAGATAGTTCATTTAAGTTCTTTAGTAAATAATTCCTATTGTTTTGTCCCCACAGAGACAAATGCTGGACTGCCTAGGCTTTGCTTAGGGGCTGACTGTGCTGCCTGACACAACCATCACCAATACTGATCCTTAAGTCATCATTATGACTACTTCTCCCTCTCTTGCTGCATGCACTCTTCTCCTCTGAGCCCAATCCACTTTAGTGTCTGACGAGAAGACTTGATTCTCATCTCCCAGAGCAGCCTTTTTGTAGCAAATTCTGCAGTGCTCATTGATTCACACACTTGTGTCCACTTTCCATCTTCCAAAACCTCATTGAAGTATCTATTATGATGTTGATAACTACCCAGTCATCTTATGTTCTCTGTGCCTATTAAATATGTGTGTCATATTTTTCATCTAGGTCTCAGGAGGAAAAGGAAACGAACCCATTTTCTCAGCACGCCATCTAGAATTGAAAGCCAAGAAGAGATATGCAAATGTTCAGGTTTCTAATAGCTTATCATCTGGAAACAACTAAATATTAATGACACACATTTAAGATTAACAACAGCAGAGCACTTACCTCTTTCTCCTTAGAGAATTATAACAAGTTATTTTAATGCTCTTACAAACAAAATGATGAATTTTAAGAGAGAGCTAACAAACAGAAATTCCCTTTTAAGGAATTTTTTTTTCATTTCAAGACTAGTGCATGTCTGTAACCACCACTGAATAAATGTGATATAAGAAGCATGAGTCATATTTCAGCATTAGAATTTCAGAATCATAAAAATGAGCTCTGTCTCTCTCTCTCTCTCTCTCTCTCTCTGTGTGTCTGTGTGTGTTTCTCTTTTCTTTTGGAAACTGGTGATACTGTCTATGTTACATTGCATAGGCCTATCCAGGATTATGAGATTTATGAAAAAGGGTATTTTATTGTTTTACAGAAAGCTTTTTATCTGACCCATCAGTACATGGCTTGCTACTTATCAGTTCTGTAATACTAGGATCTTTTTCCTCCAGAATTTATAATAGGATAACTCTTATTCCTAAAGGGATATGAAAAGTGCAGCTTGGTGTGGTGCTTCTGTGCCACTGAATGGTATTTGGAATTCCATTTTTACATTGCAGTGAAATGGGCCATTAACTCTTTGTTGCACACTCATTTGGTACACAGGTATTAATTTAATTGTTTCTTTATAGGAAGCATAGTTGAATTACAATTAAAAAGCTACTGATTTGACCTGTTCTTGGTAGTTGCCTGTAACTGATATTTTATTATTATCATAAATGAATTATGAATGATATAATGCATTATATCATTTTATAATTAAGCTATAAAGTCATTCTTATTTTAGTAATGATAATATGATAAATAAGTTACTGTTGAATGTCATGGTCAGTAATAAAAGCTACATATTTTTCTTTCAAAGAACACACATATATCCCAACTTTATGGTAATTCTCCAATTTTAACTAGTTAAATGTTTAGGGAAAATCATCAGCCTCTCTGTTCCTCGAGAAGGCTCAGAATTGCAATACCACAAAGTAATGTACAAAATGACTTTTAAATAAAGGCAATTAAAATGTCAAAGGAAATATATTCCTTATATTTATACAGGTTTATTTTCTTTGGATATCATACTTGTAAACAATCTGCATTATTGAAGGAGTCAGCAATTTGAGGCTTTCTTTTGCAGAAGTACAGTGGGGATGCAAACCTAAAACTTGTACATTCATAAGACATACTCTAACCTAAGCTGGAGAGAAAATCTGTGACTCCAAATTGGGTGTATATATTTAGTTATTGTAGATATGTGGTCATTATACTCCTTTATAGCAATAACTTAAGGTTTCACCAGCTTTTCCAATTGCATTTCACTTAGAATTTATGTCAAAAGTCAAAGGTCGTGATTTGTAGCTATTAATCTTTCCTCTCTGGAAAAACAATTCAACTGTGTTTAGCTGGCAGGGGGAGCTTCAAGCTGTTGACTGTACAGTACTGAAATTTAGAATGCTGTAGTTTATGTAACCAGTCTCTCTTATTTAAATTCCAATGACAGATCTTTTCATTTTGTTTACCACCAAATAACAATGCAAACATGTCATGATGCAGCCCTAGACACGCTGTGTGGTCATTGGAAGTGACATTGGCTAAATTGATTTTTTGGTCTAAGTCTCTTAAAACTTATTAAAAGCGTTTTATTGTTATGTGCAGCTATTAGAGAACAAAAATAAGTTTTTTATTTACATAAGGATGAAAGTAAGTCACTCTGTCTTCTTGATTATTGGTTGTTTGGTTAATCAGAAAAGCTGTGTTATTACAGTATTTTTGTAGACAGCAGTTTAGGAGGAAAAACTGCAAATGGTGTGATGGTGAAATGTTTTACTGGAAATTGGAATTTCAATTTTAAAATTAGACAGACATTTTATGTGTCATATTAGAATAATTAGGTTTCTCCTGCAGATTAGAATGTAAACTTTTAGCAAAAGTACACTCATGCTATATTTTGGTAACACAAATGTTATTACAAAAGCACTGAAGGGTTTTGGACTTTTCTGGATAATTATGAGTAAATGATCATTTTATAATGAAATCATCCTCAGCTTGTGACTCTCAACTGATTTTTCCATCTGGTGTTTGTCATGCAAAGATGCCCAGTCAGCAGTATTAAGCAGCTTGAAAAATACCCACCAAACTTCTGTATTTACAGAGGCTTTTCCTTCGATATGGTGTTTCCAGATTTCTCTCTCTCTCTCTTTGTTATGCATTTTTTTTTCCTGAGGAGGGCATAAAAGCATTAGGTTTTTTATTCCTAATTTTCCTTAAAAAAGCTAAACTAGTGTAGTAATTTTCTTACCACTTCTTACTTATTTACACAGAAAATATAAAGATCAAATTAAACAGATTTGTTACTTGGGTAATGTTGAGATCTGTAAAAAGCAGAAGAGATTAAACCTTAAGACTTTTCTTTCTTTTTCTTTTTTTTTTTTGAGACGAAGTCTTGCCCTTTGCCCAAGCTGGAGTGCAGTGGTGTGATCTTGGCTTACTGCAATCTCTGCCTCCTGGGTTCAAGCAATTCTCCTGCCTCAGCCTCTTGAGCTGGGATTATAGGCACCCGTCATCACACCCAGCTAATTTTTGTATTTTTAGTAGAGATGGGGTTTTATCATGTTGGCCAGGCTAGTCTCAAACTCCTGACATCAGGTGATCCACCCACCTTGGCCTCCCAAAGTGCTGGGATTACAGGTGTGAGCCACCTTTCCCGGCCAATACCTTTTTTTCTTAATATCAATTTGTAGATTATCCTCTGATAATAATCATCATTGAAGAAAAATGTAATTGAATTTAACGTTCAAACTGTCGTGTCAAAAGTGTTGCCATGTTAGGTGTTGTCAGTTGCCGAGCCTCCTTGCCTTCAGATGCATCCACCCTGCCCCTTTGACCAAATGTTTTGTTTGCCTCTGGCCCGTTTCCCACAAGAAGAGCGGGGTGACTTTGGCTTAGGTTTCACCAGTGGGAGGTGCTGCTGAGAGGTTGGACAGTATGTGAAGGGAAAGCAGAATGATTTCCCTTTTTTGACCCACAGCAGTATCTCCAGCAGTAGCTCAATTTCTTCTGTGGCTCAGTTTCTGCTGAAGGAGCCCAGTAAGGTTCCAGTTCTTCCATGCGAACATGGCCTTGGGCTCCAATAACTTACCTGGCCCATTGTCCCTCAAATGTACGGATGATGGACACTTTCTGTTGTTGCTGATCTCTGGATTGCCTCCTCGTACCCAGTTTTCCTTTGCTGCCTCTTCTAAATCTTGGTGTAATCAGTGATTCTGTCTTAAATTCCTTTTGTTTTATATACTCAGAATGGTCTGTGCTCTTTGGTTGTATCCTGACAAATACAGGAGTACAGTTGTTGTATTTCCACATAATGTCAACGAAAGGCAGGATGAGAAGGTTCTTCTGTGTGCTGAATCTTGTCCTGTATGCTGTAAGATTGCATGCCTTTCATTTTAGTAAACGAGCTGGAAGTAAATAGGATAAATAAGTAAAATATGTAGTATGTTGGATAGTAATATGTGCAAGGGAGAAAAATCAAAGCAAGGAAAGTGAATAGGAAGTGGATTTTTGTTTAATGATCATGGTAAAATTAAATTAAACAAGAGTCTGTCTCATAAGATTATGTCTCTTTAGCTGTGTCTCTCCAGCACTTCAGTGCTATCTAGCACAAAGAAATTCTCAAGACCTATCAACTGAAATATGAATGTAGAGAATAGAATAATGTATATGGACTGAAGTAGTTGACAGTGGTTTTATGGGAGAAATGTGATTTCATTTACTTCTGAAGACATGGAGAGATTTGGAAAACATTAATTCTATGTAAGCACTCCTACTTAAATGAATACTCTTCTCTATTTTATATCTTATAGAATGTTGGGAGATATAACATTAGCAATGGGCTACATGCCTCATCTGATTAGACTATCACTTAGAAGTTAATGATTTATTTGCAAGTTGTCTATATGTGCGTATGTATAATGCAAATGTAAAGGGGAAATAAAAAATCCCTATTAACATATTAATTTCCCTAAATTCAATTCTGCCGTTCCAATTACATTTACTCCATTTTTAGTTTTGCTTTAGAGAAATGTGTCTGTTAGATGTCAGTCTGTTACAGTAAACTCCAAGGTACTTTCTAATTCACTGGGTTGTATTGGAATTTTATTTTTATTTATTCATTCAGCAAATACCTGTCAAGTGCTGCAGTGGGCTAAAGACTACAATAGATTCCAAAGATATAACAACAAGACAAGAATGTCTTCCTTTATAGGCTTATATTCTAGCAGAAAAGACAGAAAAAAATCAGAATAAATATGTCAAACATCAGACATGCTCAATATTAAAAGGGATATAGGAAATAAAAAAATCAGAGAAGGTAGATGGAAGTGCTTGTATCAATGTTGCAGTTTTAAATTGGCCAAAGGGAGCCTCACATAGAAGGGAACTTTTAAGTGAAAATGTGATAGAGCAAAAGTGATAAGCCGTGCGTGTATCTGAGTGAAGAGCATTTCAGGTAGAAGAAACAGCGACTACAAAAGCTTGGTGGCAGGAAACACTGCCTAAGTGAGTTACTGCTTGGGATTACTACTTTGCTGCAGTAAGGAGTTGAGTTTGGTGTTGCTGCTCTTGTTCTCTATCATTCATTTGGTATCATAAAATGATCTATATCCTAAAAAGCAAATACACTCATGAAATTTTCAAAACAAACCTTTTCTCCAATGTGTTTGACATTCCCTATCTTGATATTTTTCAATAAATTATTTTGGTTTCTGAGAAACGTTGGGCAAAGCAGATAAGAACTTTGCTCTATTATAATTTTGAATGTTTATTCTAATGAGAAAAAGCAAGAAATATACATTAATGTATATGGATATATGAACTAAAAAAAACAACCCCAAGGCTTCTATATATTTGTATGTAAGTCTCTTAGTTTTGTACTTAGGTGAGATACATAGGATATATACATAGGAGATATCTATCTATCTATCTATCTATCTTTAATCTAAATATTATACATAGGAGATAGATATCTATCTCCTATGTATAATATTTAGATTAAAGATACGATGGCCTAAGAGATATGAGAAAAAAAAAAAAAAACTCAGTCAAATTAAATTAAATAGAGTTGGATTGACCAAAGGATGATCTGAGAATCAGGCCATCCCCAAACCAGAATAGGTTCAGAGAGACTCCAGAGCTGCCACATGGGCAAAGAAGATTTATGGTCAAAAAAATGAAAATGACATGCAGAAAACAGAAGTGAGTTGTGGAAACAGCTGGATTGCTTACAGCTTGGCATTTGCTTTATTTGAGCACGGTTTGAACAGTTGGTCTCCTTTGATTGGCTAAAACTCAGTGATTGGTACAAGAGTAGGCTACAGTCTGTTTACACATCCAGTTAGGACAGAGTTCACTATGTACAGAGAAACCTTTAGGCTGAACTTAAAATATATAAGGAGGCAGCTTTAGGCTAAACTTAATTTAACAGGTAGCATACAAGGTCAAATGCCAAAGAAAGCATGAGAAAGAGAATTAGTTCAGCTTTCTAATATTAATAGAAAAACAGTCTCAGATTTATCACGAGAGTCAAACTTGGAGTTGGTATGTTCCACAAGAATGAAAATATTGTTGTAGATAGAGACTGGGAATCAGGATAAAGATGGAGCTGAAACACGTGATATACTCATTTTACCCAAGATACCATCTCCAGAGAGCAATTAAGCAATCCTTATACCTCCTCTTCAGACTTTCCAGCTGGTGCATATCCCTACTAATCAATGAGTTCTGAAAAGAAGAATTAAATAAATCAAACTCTAAAAAAAACTGATTACTCAGAGTGAGAGTGAAATGCCTATGTGGAAAATATTTCAAACCAAACCCTCAGAAAACAAAACCTCTGAATTTCCAAGAAATGCTATGAATGTTGGCAATGCAAACACAGGCACACCCCACATCTCTGAACTAACGTATATGAGGTGTTAATGACCCACAGATTAGCAGCCACACCCGCCTTCAGCATAAAGAGTGATTCAAAAGCCAGCAGGTTCCAAATACTTTAGCCAATCAGGAAGCTGAAGGATTATCACTGAATGACACAAATGTAAGAGAATCAATCTGATACACTTTTGGAAGAAAGTGCCTCCAAAGAACTTCATAAGTATTCAGGTTTCATTTAATTTTCTTTCTGAAATTTAGCAAGTGCTTATAAAGAAACTACTTTTGATTCTATGCCTATATTGAAGCATATTTGGTAAAGTTGCAAGAAGTATTTTCATTAAAAGCTTTTGCTTCCCTCTCATAAAATGTTAGGCCTAGAAAGTTCCATGTCTGGTTTCATTCTTAATGGAAACTCCCTGGAAAAATGTGAAAAATTAATAGCTCCAATAAATGTTTGGAGAATTTGGGGTGGGGGCATGAGGGTCTGCTTCTGCTGTCTTAAAGAAATATAAATGTGATTTCTATATTCATTGTTGCTGAAAGACAATATAATGAACCACTTCCAGGTTCCCACCAGGTTAGACCTTCAGGGAGAAAGGGATGTAACAGCAATGCAATCCAACAGTATGAGAAGAGTATTGGTTTAGTTAGCATACAAAAAAGCTTCATGTTAAGCAGCAGGAGGTGATGGTGTCTCAACATGACAGAATTGAGTCTAAGCAGGGTTATCTGTCTTCCATTTTTGTCACCTCAGAACACAAAGCCAAATTGGAGTGACTTCATAGACGAGCAACAAAATGACTAGGGGACCAGAGGCTTGATTTATGTGGAGAGATTAAGACAGCACAAAGTAATGTATATTTTGGCTAAGTGATTGCTAAGAGGAGCATGATAACAGTCTACAAATATGTGAAAGATTTAAATGCCTCAGGAGAGGAAGAATCTTTTGGCAGACTGCAAATGGACAGCACAAAGGGCAAGGAAAGAATTTGAGTTGAACATGAGAAGAGAGAGGGAAAAAGGCTCACCGTGAGAACTGATCACATCCTTAGAAAAACAGTGAGCGTCCTCATTCTTGGACATTTGAAACATCTTAAATAAAACCCCAGGAGGCTTACTAAAGGAACAATTCTTTGCTAGTATGCTACTATGAAATCAGTGTTCCCTTGGGTCAAAGGAAAAAAAGGCAGCACAGATGTGACAGATGTGTGCGTGTGTGTGTGTGTGTGTATACTCACTCTCATGGTACATAGGGTTGGGGAAAGATGGGAGAGTAGGGATGATTGTACTTTGGTTAAAAAAAAAACACAAAGAAAAAAATAAGAGAGAGTAAGAAAACTATTTTCCAGCTGAATTGAAATGAGAAAACTAAACAGAGCAAAACAAAAACAACTTATGAGTAACTGAGAGGGAAAAAAATCTCATATTGGATTTTGGATATTGACCAAAATATGAAAGTCAACCCCTAAGATCATCTTGCCCTTATGTGACATCATTCAGAGGATGTAGGTAATTATATCTCAGCTCAGCCGCCCACACATCCTAACCTCAAGGCTGTGTGTGTGTGTGTGTGTGTGTGTGTGTGTGGTTGGTGGAGGTTATAGCATATGCCACTTTAGGAACATGTTGAAATTTTTTATTTAAACGCCTGTCATCCAACCATTATATAAAATATTTCTTGAAGCAGTTGAAGTCTATAACAGCCTGGAGTGGTGTTGCATCAACCTTTGTAATTGTAGAGTAAACAATATTGATTTGGAGAAATGAAGAAAAGAGGTGTTTTAGTTCTCATGCAACCCTCCCCTGACCTCCTGGACACTTCAACACACGCAGATGCCAAGACATGTGTTAGTTTCTGAAAACGCAGCATTTACAGCCATTGTCCCTGGGAAGAAATGGAGATAATCTTCTACAAAATTAATAAAAGATGGAGGTACAGAGGGTAAGAAGGGGAGAATTTTATCTTCCTCTGCCCTTCCTCCCTCCTCATTTTTGCTGCTAACCAACAGGAAGGCTTTTTACCTCTAGCAGAGGGGTCAAGTGCACAGGATCCTGCACAGCCAGTGCTTTGTGGAGTGACCAAGTGCTCCAGCCGCCATCCTCCGAGACTGAGCACATCTGCTCCGAGATGTTTTCAGCCTTCCCTGACCTGGGGCATGGGAACCTCAGAACATTTCCTAACCCAGGTCTCATTAGCTTGATACAATTAGATTACTGAAGAATGCAGTTGACGAAAGGCACATATTATTTATAATTTCCATTAGCAGTAAAAATTGCTCCAGACTGAAATTTCATAAGGCCATCTCATGTCATTTGTCACACAATTAATCTCACCAAAGGGGTGGGGGGATGGCATAAGAGAGTCATAGGAAATATTTGCATGCTGTAGAATAGATATTTTTTATTTTAAGTTTTCTTGCTTTTAGACAGGAATTATTACTACCCTTGGTTTAGTAGAGACAGAGAGAAAGAGAGAGTGTGTAGGTGTGTGGGCATGAAAGAGAGAGAGAGTCTGCGATGTGTTTTGGTTACTGCTGTGTGTTATTTTTGGCAAGTCAATATAATTAAAGTTTGGAAAATATTATTTTCAACTTGTGAGTATTTACTAGAATGAATTCAGGAATAAGTGAGTACTAGATTGAGATGTACAGAGTTTGAGATCTAAATTGTCATTTAAAATACTTTAAAATCACACACTGATTGAAGTGGGAGGGAATTTGTGGGTACTGGAAGCCCTGGACTGGGTTTGAGGAGGTAGTTTCCAGTGGCATGTCTGTCAGGTACTTGGGTTCAGTTTCCACGAAAGACACAAAAAATTCTCTGTGTGATTGAGTTTCCCCACTTATAAATTAGGCAATTGTATCAAATGAATGCTAAGAATCTGGGTAGATATAAAAGTCATTTAATTAATTGGCTAATGATTAGATGAGATAGGGTATAATTGTTTTCCTCAAAATTTTATATATACACACACACATGCATATATACATATACATTCATATACATACACATACATATACATACATACATACATACATACATACATAGGAGTGATAGTCTACTATTTTACAAAGTGGGATCTTAGATTCTTTTTAAGGAAAATAGAGGTAAGTAAAGTGATTATTCTCAATATGTGCAACATATAAGAAAATTAAATAAAAAAATGAACTTTCTTTCAAATAGCTGCTTTGTGGCCTTCTTTATCTTTACTATAGATTTATAAGAGGTTTCCTATTAAAGGATTCTTAGCAGTGTAAGAAGTGGAAAAAAGGAATAATCATTTTGGTTGGAATGATCCAAGAGGGTCCTTTTATTAGTCATGCTGTTATTCAACGTTTTTAAGGAGTAAATCCTAGCTAGTTTAGACTATAGTAGAACGTGGATATAAACAATTCAAAGATCACAGGATAATTCATTCTCAGTTTTATTATTCTCACTAATGGAGGGCTCAGATCCATGCATTTTCTGTTTATAGACATCTGTATCGTAATTGCTAAGACAATGTCTATAGTAAGCATATGGACTATTCTTTGATGAACTGATTATAGAAAAAGAACATTAAATTTGTTTTTTCTTCTCTTTTATACTTTAATAATTCTTTAATAAAATAAGGACATTCCACTATGTAAAAAGTATTGTTGTGGTGGTTTGTAAGTTTTAAAGTAATTTTTAAATATTTACAGACAATTATTCACACCATGGATACAAACATATCAGAGTATTCATTCATTTACTCAATCATTTATGCACTAATTTAATAGGCATGTATTAGTATGTACAATATGATAGACACTCTGATCAGCATAGAGGATACAACAGTTATGTAGTTAAATAGTGAATGCTGAGATAACAGATATATTGGGGAATTCAAAATAAAACCACCTGACATTTTTAAGATTAAGAAGAGCTTCCAATAGGAGGTTGCATTTGACCTCAGAATTTAAGTATTCTCACGATGTACACATACACATCAGTGAGAGGTGAGGAATATGTTAATTAGCTTGGTTAATAAACATTTCACAATATATACCTATATCAAAACAGCACATTGTGCTCCTTAAACATATACAATTTTAATTTGTTACTTATACCTCAATAAAGTTAGAATTAAAAAAAATAAAGACTGAGATTTAACCAATTTGGAAAAACAGGTGGGGTAGAGAATGAAGTGGTGGTGATACGGGGAAATGATACACAGAGAAAGACCTCAAGAAAAACATGTTAGCTAGGAATTGCTAGGTTGAAGGACTTCAACATTTTACATTTGATACGTGACAAATTACCCCCTAGAAAGGCTGTATCAATTTATATTCCCACTGATAGTGCACAAGCAGGTCCATATTCCCACATGTTTCACTAGGGCTAGAAATCTTAAGATTTATTAACTAACCGCTAGCTGAGTGTCTTTTGCTCAGCAATATGGAGATTGTGGTCTACACAGGATTAACATGGATAAGACACAACCTTGTTCCCAAGATGCTTACCACCTATTTGAAACAAGAACTAGGAAGCAGAGAATAATAGCAAATTGTCTGAATGAAAGGCATAATTGTGTACTGCACACAAAAAGTGGTGAGGTATCATCTAAGTAGTGGGGGCAATTAGCAAAGATTACCAAAGCCTATGGCACAATAATCCACTCACTTGTTCAAATAGTCGGAGAGGACACACAGTGTCTCTGCATTTCTGATAACTTTTCCTCATAATATGCTTGTTTCAATCAAATTATAAAGACAATAGCTTTTGCCATAAATGATCATTTTCAAGCTAAAATGTATGGAAGGGGCTCTATGCCTGGCAATTGTGAGCTGTAACAATCTTTTCATCAGGTTTTCCTGCCGAAATCCATTGACAATAAACATGATTAGAAGATAAGCACTGACTCATTTGCTAAATAATACTATACACAAATTCTGGACCTCTATTCATTTAATTTCATAAACTCAAGGAAATATAAATCCTAAATACCTGTATTTGAAAACAAGCACCTACATATTGGATATTTAATTTATGGCAGCATTTGTCTGCCAAGTATCCTATGTATGGAAGTTTAACAAATGTTTTTTTGATGATGAGAAGTCGCTTTTCAGCAGTCCAAACTCCCCTCTTTTATATATACTTTTCCTTGCCCCAGTTGGAACTGCATAGCTACACCCTGTCTTCCTAAGATGGTTTTTATATTGCAGTAGAGGCCAGCCTTTATCCTATTGCAGTCTGTAATGTTTATTTAATGCCACTTAGGGGAATACCCAGAAAAAGAAATGGTAGAAACTGAAAGAGAAATGAAACACCAAGCATAAGTTCACTTTTTATTTACAATCCCCTTTTAACCTTGTCTTCTAGTGTTTCTATTCTATGTTAACAGAAAACACAACACGACAAAACAAAAACAGCATAGCTCTATAATACTTCATTGATTCCTTCTACAGAAAGCTGTGATATAAAAAATATATTTGTGTGGCATTCCCAAAGGGTATAGAATGCTCATATTGTTAAAATTCTGCTGGATTACTTTTTCCTACCTCTCTGGTAGGCAAATTGCCATTATACTAAACCCTAAATAATCATAATGACCACCCATTTACTGAATGCTTACTGATCTGAAGACGTTTCATACCTGTTGTCTCTCACCTTTTTGACAACACTGAAAAGTAAACATTATTATCTTCATTTTACAGACAAGTAAACTGAGGCTCCAGGGATTATGTAATGTTTCAATGTGGTAGGAGTAAATAAATGGAGAAGTTAGAATTATAGAAGAGGTCTTTCTGGCTCCAGAGCACAAATATTTTAAAATCCTATAGATTTACTTGCCCTAAAAAATAAAATAAAACTAGAATTTGTGAAAACAGCATATCTAGTCTTCTTTTATCGTTGATATTTAAATTGATAACAAGACAAAAGTCAGATTAGCGATTGAAGAACATTTTTTTCCTTGTCAATTCTGAAAGAAATGGATATAAAAGTAAATATAAATCTTCAACTTCTGCCTTGTCAAGTTGTTTGATTATAGTTTTAATTCTATATTTTAATGGATAGTAAACCTCAGGATAAAAAATTCTAAGTTTCTAAATTGCTAGAGAAAATGTACTGAGTCTGTTTTGAAAAGTAGACTTAAGAATGAACAGTTACAAGTGAACATCAGAAAAGCAGAGCAGCTCCTTTTGCAAAATACTTTCTTCTGGTTGTTACCATATTCTTAACATCAACCTCAGACATTTCTACTTTCTGTAGTTAAGCCATACCTTACAGTTTGGATGCCTAGAAGAAGCAAATAGAGAAAGAGAGAGAGAGAGTGTGCGCAGGCAAACTGACTCAGTGACTGTGATTACTATGCCGAATATTTGATTCTCTAATTGGGAATTTACGTAATAGGGAATCCATTCTGTTGTATTCACTGTTTCACATTTATGAAGTCATAAAGAACATCTTGCTTATATATTCAATAGTCATTTACAATGAATAAAATATATTAGAATTAGAATAAAGACAGGGCATAACTTTCCAGAGCCACAGACATCAAATTGCCAAAGTTAGTGTAGCCTTATTGAACATACACAAGGTTTAGAACAGCCAGACTCACATTTGAATGGTCCGATTCTGCAGTGCATAGCATTGGTTACCAAGGCTAATTTACTTATTTGAAGCTTTATTTTTGAACCATGAAAACTGGAGATGATAACAACTCTTTCGTATGTTGTGGATAAATTTGTTGATAGTGTCTCCCACAATGCTGGGTACATTGTAAGCATTCAGAGAATAAAAGTTATAATTTTACAGAAGGTCTTAAGAGTTGAATTAAACATTTTGGAAGCTAGTAATTATTATACTAGAGTAAAAAGTAAAAGATTACTGCATAAAATAACATAGTACCAAAGCTATTTTTAATTTCTTCAAGATATAATTTGTGTTGTTTAATTTGGACAAATAATTTAAACTGAAACCTTTAAGTTTTAGGTCATAAAGGAAGGGCATCTCCGCATCTCCACATTAATTCTAACTGGAAATTAACTTAAATCTAAACAGGCCAAGTCAAACTAAACATGAAATCTCTAAGTATCTATCACTGCCTCTTGAAACTGGAATTGCATGCCTCTTCTTTCTTAAAAAGTTAAATATTTTACTTAATAATATCTTTTTTATGTTTGTCAAGTACAATTTCATCATCCATAAAACTATTGATAAATCAACACATTTCCCGTTGATTTGGGGAAACAGGGATTCAAGTGTTAGTCGATTTTTACTTTTCTACCTGCTTATTCCATTGGTAGATGCAGAAGTAGTAATATTTTTTCTTGGTAAATTCAAATGATTGAATTCAGAACTGCTATCATTCTAAGAAAGAAGAAATTCTGTGAAATAAGAAGTATTTAATAACTATCAATGGGTTCCAATAAACGTGTCTTAATAAATACAGCCAACAGCGAAGAAGAATATGAAATTTATGTAACATAGACCTTACTGTTATACACTGACACACAATGTTCACTACATTCTAAAAACAATTTTGCTCACATGATTTGTTCCATAGAGATAACCAGTATTTTCATGTTTGTGCTTTGTTTTCTTCACTGATCCTGTTTTCTATATGAAAAATGAAATCTGGCATCTATTTTTAAAACTTCCTCTCAAATTTAAGGCCACATCATCCCAATATAAGATAATCAGATATGTTAGAAATTAATTTATCAGTTTTCTGTATAGCCAGTCAAAATTTCTGATTTAGTAGGTCAGTTTTCACTTTAAATATCAGCAGAGGAGAACAATTCAAAGTTGTAGACATGGGATCTCAGGATTCAACAAGGATGTGGTAGTGGGGAGATTTTGTACAAAACTTTGAGATAATTTACCAGTGAAAGATTCGTCTACAAATTATTTAAGACATTTAAAAAAATTAAATACAAATACTCTTGGTAAGGATTTTTATATGCCAGACATATCTTATTTTGAATGAATAAAGTAATATTTTTCTTTTTTAGTCTTTGTTAAATTAACCTCTGTACAACTGTGGAGCTGATAAAGTGTGAGGAATGATTTTTGAGTTGGACGTCCTGGGTCATGCATGGTGTCTGAATGCCTGAATATGAAGTTTATTTATTTTATTTTATTGTCTTTGAGACAAAGTATCTCTCTGTCGCCCAGGCTGGAGTGCAGTGATGCGATCTCAGCTCACTGCAACCTCCGCCTCCCAGGTTCAAGAGATACTCCTGCCTCAGCCGCCTGAGGAGCTGGAATTACAGGTGCCTGCCACCATGCCCAACTAATTTTTGTATTTTTAGTAGAGACAGGGTTTCTCCATGTTGGCCAGGTTGGTCTAGAGCTCCTGACCTCAAGTGAGTCACCTGCCTTGGCCTCCCAAAGTGCTGAGATTACAGGCGTGAACCGCTGTGCCAGGCCTGTGATGTTTAGATAGTACAGATCCAGAATTAGCATCTGAGCACATCTCCCGGGTGAAGACAAGCCAGGAAGCCAATGGTTATGCTAAGAAGTGGCACAAGAGCCATAAGATGGACATGTTTGGTACACAGTAGGTGCCCAATAAATGTTTATTGAATGAATACTGTGAAAGTTTGTTTACAGGTTTGGTAAACACAAATTTAAAAATAAAAATAAGGCAAGAGCTTTTATGTTTATTTTACCTAAAGATAGATGTAAGAATATTTTAAAATGGTAGAGAATAGATGGGAAAGAGTAAAGAAAGCATGAGAGAAACAGAGTGAACTCACTTTCCAGCAGAAGCCCTTTCCGAGATTCATTTCTCTATCAAAGTGAGTACTTGGCTGCCTCTCTTCATTCTCTTCTCTCCTTCTTCCTTGTTGTCAAGGAAGAAAACCCTACTCATTAAATTTAAAGCTATTGATCTATTCTTGCTGAGGCATTACTCTTTAGGACCTCATCCTTACTGTTTGATCAGCAAGATAAATAGAGCCAAACAACATATGTTTATGATCTCACTTTATTTTATTACAAGGCATATAGATAACAAAGAAGATGGAATAGGAAACGATAGCTTGAGACATAACACTTACTCATATAGACTAAGCTGAAAATCACTGAAAAATTCATTTATCTTTTGTACAGTTGTTTGCCTTCTAGCATTCAGAACAGTGGTTTGTAACCTCTGGAACTGAATCAATTAGGAAATGTAGGCAGGAAAACTTAGGAAATTATTCTGTTTCCCTGGATAGTGTCTCAGCTTTGCAGTGGATAAGGGGTCAGATGTGTACATTGGGTTGGTCTATCTTGCTGAAATTTGTGGAATATCTTCCTGGCTTTATATTTGCTTTCCCCATGTAAACACCGTTACAGCCTCCTTAGTAACAAACTTTTTCTTGAATTAATCAAATTACAACTTCAGCAATTCACTTAACAAGACTTTAGGAGCTTTCGCCATTTTATTTTCCCTTTCAGATTATTACTTTCAAAATCTTCTCTTTGCAGATACCACTTAAGCAAATGCTATGCAATAATAAAAAAAGGAAACAGTAGATCATAATAATTATGAAAATAGAATAAAATTCCTGGGATAAAGGTTCCAGTTTTACTTGAGAAGACAAATCTGACCCAGATAGGTTCGCAACCCTTTCTTCATGGAGATAGGTTGAACTCTGGTACATTAGAGTTTGTTTTTATGCTGTTGCGATATGGGGAAAGTTGCAAAAGGTTCAGAAGGGTTGATGGCATATTTCCTCTATCCTCCTGACATGGAAGGAAAGACACTCTGAAGCATAAATTTGTGTCTGCCATTACTGTTTGTAAATGTTTATATCCCACCTGGATAAGAGTTTGGAAGGTTGTAGGAAATGCTTAAACCTGGACACAGACAGCCCTGTTCGCTGATCCCAAGAGTAAATAGCCAAGGCACTTTGATCAAGTGTTTTTTTTTTTTTTTTTTTAGATCTCTAAGCATTCTCTGAAAAATAAGAATGTCCATTAGAAAGGTTATCAAGTCCCCTAAATATCTCACATTCTGACATACACTGTCGTGTGGTTACATCTTTTTCTTACATATTGAAATGTAGCTGAAGTTCCGTGATCAGATATTTCTTAAGCTAAAGCATGTAAGAGTATATATACAGATGCAATTTTTCATACACAGGTAATGTAACTTGTCCTTGAAAACACTGTACAGATCGATAGACTCTGAAGATATTACTTTATGGACACCATTCTAATGTGTATTCTTCCAAAGGATCACTATTAATGATTAAGTCTCAAAAATGTAGTCACATTGTTATATTCCTAATGAGATTTGATGATTCTGGCAAATCCAGTGATTTAAATCCTCCACTATGTTAATAATATGTATATCTATATATATATAAAAAATTCTTTTTTGTGGCTCAATAAATCAAGTAATTGTAATCTTTTAACATCATTTAACATTAGGAACATTTTGATAATCTCACCCTGCAACAGAGACTGAGGATTTAAAATTAAGCATCATAAAATGCAGAATAAAATTAGAAGGACCTTCTTGTAATACAAAATTTATGGAGACAAAACTCTAATTTCCTGATGGATATATTATATTAATGTAATGGATACCTCAGTGTAGTTAAATTGCATTAAATGGTTATTAATGCTTGAATAAACTTCAAGGAAGTGGGCACTGGTTGAAATGGGATAATATTTTGTTCTGCTAAATTATACGTTAATTGGTATTTCCTCTCTTGTAAAAGGACCTAAAGGGTTTAATAAAATATGTGGTAGAAACATTTTTTTTTTTCCTTCTTGAGATATTAAGTCAAGAGTGTAACTGGAAGTGTTTTAAACCTTTCCCAGAAAATTCTTCAGTATTTGTAATGACATGGGTTTCAGGGACTCCCAAAAGTAAATAATTAAAGCTTTTAGTCATCCAAATAATGATAGACTGCATCATGGGAAAAAATGTTACAAATTATGCAGTTGAGATTTGTTTTCTTGTTGCATGTTCCACAGTGGAGAGCGAGAAAGGGAGAGAGAGAGGGAATAATGAAGAGAGAGGAAAGAAGAGAGGGGGAGAGAGAACAAGAAAAAGAGAGATCCTATAGATGTGTGCAGGCTTACAGGCCATCTTTGGTATTCTCAAATTACTTCAAAAGGTTTTGTTTTTTTTTCTAATACAGGAAACAAGACCTTGCAGTTTATTTTTATTTTTTCAGATTATGAAAAATACCAAGTTTTACCTAAGGGATGGGGTTCTCCTATGTATGAGGCAAACAGATGTAACCGAGTACTTGAAACTGCCAGCCTAGAGTCTTGTGTTGAGTTATAATGTTTAAAGTAGAGCCAGCTCTGTGATAAAATTAGGTTCGTGCACCCGGATGCTTAAAGGGAACAGAGTAAAGATAGTATAGTTTGCAGGACTCAACACAAGTGAAACTGGCATATGGGGGATGTAAAGAAAATTAAGTTTGGGAACTTAGAAAGTGTGCGTAGATTTACAGTCTAGAGTTAGTGCATTGACTTCTATTTAAACGTTATTTAGAAGTTTCAGTGTTCAGTTCTTGTCTTGTGGGAGGCACATCTCATTTTCTTTAGGGTCAGCAGTCATACAATGTTACTTAAGTGCCATACAAAAAAGGGAACACAGGCTACTCAATCTAAAATAATAGACAATGTGGTCCAGTCACAGGGACTACATAACCAGATGAAATATTTGCAGCACTGTAAAAGCTAAACCCATGGGGCTGGCAATTCCAAGTAACTAAGACCAACAGGAAGTGACCCCAACTCCGTGGTGACACTCTGCTTTCGAATTGAAACATATTTATCAACAGGAAAGTTTAGAAAAGAGAAACTACAGAAAAGAAGCGAAGAGTCATTAATCAAGGCAACAAAGGGGAAAATGGTATGTGCACTTCAGGATAAACGGGGACATTGTAAGGTCAATGTAAATTCATGGCCATTTAAATCTATCGTTGAAAGCTGTGTACACCCTCAGGCCCTGTAAGCCAACCCATATACTTTATTTCTCTATTCATGTATTCATTTAGAGAGAAGACTGGGACAAAATTAAAAAGATAAAACCTCAGCTGAACATTTACAATTGAGATGCATATATGCAATCACATAGGGTAGGGATAAAATAAGGTATCCTCAACTTTTAACATATATGGTTCAGGATTTCAAACTTGCTATTAGAGTCTATCATTTTTGAACTTCCTCTTTTGGACATAATTCTTTTCTGAAGCTACTACATTTGTTATTTTTAAAGACTTTTATTGAGACATGACAGAATTTTTTTTTTTAATTTTACTTTAAGTTCTGGGATACATTTGCTGAATGTGCTGGTTTGTTACATAGGTATACTTGTTCACTAATTTAAACCTGGGAAGTACCTGGCTTATAGTAATTCCAGTTGTGTGTCATCTAGTTTACACAGATGGAAACTATTTTTGTTTCTATTGTGCATGGATGGTTCAAACTGAAAAATCCTGTATCATTATGTCTTCTCTGGAGAAAACATAAAAAAAATTTATATTGGTCTCCAAAGATAGTGCACCTAATAACACAGTGCATGGGAAAGTATCTTCCTGTCTCCTAACACTTCCAAGACAATACAAAGGAAATAAAAGATCTCGTTCCATGCCAGCACCAAAGGAAGTATGTTGTTTCATTATAAGATTCTAATCTAAAGTTATGTAAAATATTTTTATCATCTAGTAAAGACCAAACCAAACAAACAAAAAGCAATCTGTAGATATTTAAATCACCCTAAAATGTGGTTGCATTAGCTCAATGAAAAGCTCTGGTGATGGGATAGACCTGCTAGCATTTAATTCTCATCCCTAACTCCTTCCCAGTTCTGTGACCTTAAAAGGGGTACCTAACATCACCATGCTTAATTTTTCTTTCTCTGTAAAATGAGACAACACAAACCTCATAAAGTTGTGGTGAGTCTTTCAAAGCACATGTGTAAGTACTTTATGATAGTCCCTGTCTACATCTGGCACCAACCTTCCTGACACAAAGTGAAAGATGCTCCTTTCCCTGTTGTCACTCTACTCAAGGGCTGGAAATTCTTGGCACAGGAAGGAGTGTGGTAATGACTGCCACCCGTATTCATTCTGAAAGTTTATAATCTTTCCTTTTTTTATTTTTATTTTTTGAGACAGGATCTTGCTCTGTCGCTCAGGCCTGAGGGCAATAGTGCGATAATCATAGCTCACTGCAGCCTTGACCTTGCATGCTCAAGCAATCCTCCCATCTCAGTCTTCCAGTAATCCGTGTAGCTGGGACTACAGGCATGCACCACCACACCCATTTAATTTTTTTTATTTTTCATTTTTTGTTGATACTGGGTCTGGCTATGTTGATCAGGCTGGTCTTCAACCCCTGCCCTCAAATGATCCTCCAGCCTTAGCCCCTAAAAGTGCTGAGGTTACAGGAATGTACCACGGTTTATAATCTTTCTCTATCTTTTCCCATTCATAGCCTCATCTCAAAGTTCTAGTAGGTCTTATGGATGCACAGTCTGGACAACAGCATTGAACCATGAATATCTGTTCAGCATACATTTTGTCTGTAGGTTTTATGCCTATCCCTTCAACCTTTTACTTTCCATTTTATCAGTCCTTGGGGACTGATTTTTATATATGACTCATGTAAATGACGAGGCAGCCTGGGAAATATGTAGAAGGGACATTTTCAGGTGCAAAAGTGTAAGCTTGGTCTACAACTGTGATGCAATATTAATGACTGAGAAGTGAAGGAAAAACTGAGAGACAGTGAACTCTTGCTGATACAGGAAATGGTCAATAGATTAAAAGAAGGAATAAAACGGTTAGCATAGGCAAGTACCATTTGTTAAATGCATTTCTGAGCAAGAACAAGAGAGCAGCCATATGATTTTTTTAAACGACAAAAATGATAATCCCATGCTGGAACTTTATTCAGATACCTAGAATAAAAGGAAATTCTATAGGTTAATTTTAAAATACAGATAACAGTTTCCCTTTCGGCTGATTAAATGAAATAGTTAAAATTTAAAGAATAAATAAAAACTTCACAGTGGAATCAGTCTCAAGATGAGAATCCCTAGAAACCTCTGAGAAGGGTAGAAAAAAATCTGAAAGAAGCAGCATTTAGAAATGTGCATTTCACCAGTTAGTATAACTTGACCATTTAAGTAAAAGGCAAGTATATAGTCAACACTCTCTTCTGGCTGAAAAGGAAAATGTCTGCTTCAAGTAAACTGTGCATATAGAGACGGTGAGCCTATGGACTTTCAGTGATGGACACTGTCATAACAGTCAGCCTGGTCATTTATTATTTCCAACTGTTAAGCTCAGGGGCCATCAATTCATAGCCTTTTCATAGCGTTCAGGTTTATTGCTTCTGCTAGAGTCAGAAAGGGGAAAGTAATCTTTCTAATGTGTTCAATGGCTTTTGAGTGAAATTCTAGCTATGCAGCATAAAATCTAACAGAAGATTCAACAAGCTGATGGGCATAGGTTCTCAGAACACAGACTGCTGCATAGCATGGTGGCGAGCCCTATAACTCTCAGAACAAGTGTTCAGAGTACCTTTTTATATAGCGGCTGGAAGCAGAAGACAAATATTAGGTCAACAAGGAGGTTAATATAAATATGCAGAAGCAATGGAGTGGAGTGGTAACAGATGTCTGACATGCTGTTCTGTCAAGGGAAATTTGTGACTATGAAATGTCAATTATTAGTGGCCTAATAGTGGTAACATTGATGATTTGGATCACATTGTAGATGGTGATAATTATGGAAGGGCATAATCTCTACATTGTGTATTTGGCTTTTACCATGTTGCTTCTCATTAAAAAAATGTTATTGAAGTTATTATGTTATTACTACTTTCTAGGACAAAATGAGTGAATATATTTTCTGTGAATGGCAGATGATCACTGAATCATCATACACTTGGACAAAATAGTAACACATACCAACTCAGTTAGTGCTCCTTGACAGATGATTTTTTGCAATTCTCTTGGATTATGTATCTGCTATTTCTGACTAAATTATTAAAAATGTCTAAACTATTATAAATAGAGAATTGAATTTGGTATTTTCTACTTAGAATTGGCCACTAAAAGGAAATTAGCAAAAATGTTTTGAACAACAACTATTATATCAAATGTATCATGTTAGTTCATCTGAGGGTAGGATGGGGGAAAGATGGGCAGTATACAAAAATACATATCACACCCCTCACAGTCTAGTTATAGACAGAATGCATATGCATGGAAAGCCGGGTAAAATACCAACATCAGATATTCATTCAACAGCACGAGAGGACATGGAGCAATTCAGGATAATGTTTCTTCAGGAAGAACTAGGATATGAAATCCCATGAGTGCAGGGCAGCAGAGAGGGCTATGTCCTGGACTGGACTGGAAACCCTTCTCTAAAGACTGAGGCTACCATTGACATTAATGACAGATGAAACTGAGAGGGGTGGAAGAGCTTGGACAACACGAGCAAAAGCTCAGGCAAAGGAGTTCAGGATGTGCTTCCTAATAGATGTCATATTAACAAATGACAAGGCGTCAAAGTGGGGTATATAACATTTTTCAAGTCAAATTTAAGGCTGGTTAGGCTAGTAGTGGAGAATGGCTCAGCCCACCCTGAAAACTCAAATAATCAGAACTAAAAATTATAACAAAATATTAAGGAAAGAGTTCAAGGAAATAAATCCCTCAAATCTACAGTAGATATGTATTAGGATAGAATGAGCAAAACTATTCCTTTCCCACAATAACACAATTGCTATGAGATTACATGCAAACCTTAAGTCTTACAATTTTAGGCATTTGTAGTGTATTTGATTTATGAAAAACAATTCAAAAATTCTTATTGGCAGTGTCAAAAAATTATTTTCTTAAGATAAAATCTGAATGAGGGTACAGCAGCCTGGATTGAGATGAAAGGTATTAGTGTACATCTGTCCCAATTACACTTATTGTCACTGCCAAGGAAACACTCATACTTACACCTCAGCCCTGGCTGTGTAAAGGGGCGGCTGCCTGTCTAAGTACAACCCTGCACTTGGAAAGCACGGGGCTGCCAGGTTAAGGAAAACAGATACTCCATTGGACTTTTTAATGGTGTAACACTTGTGTAATGCATTGTGTTATGGAATGGCTTTTATAAAAAAGGTAAAACCAGGAAAACTCTTTAGTGGCCTAGGTCACTGGACTTCATAATGGTTGTTTGCTGTGATACTACTTCGGAAATTTATAGGACTTTTCCCTTCAAACGCTTCAAAAACTTTCTCTTGGGCAATGCTTTTTGAAATAATGCTGTTTTGCTAGTATGTGTCTATAACATACCCATATTTTACAATTCTCAACTCTGGCCATTGGCATCAAAATATTTTTGTTTTTGCATTTAACCAGTAATTTTAGTTTTGTATTTGTTTTCTCTTAGAGAGCTTTCTCAAGGTCAGTAGGCTTCCTCCCCCATTTTCTCTGTACAAGCTCAATTTTAAGGATAAATTATCTATCTTCTCACACTCTGTAGTGGCTTCTCAATTGTTTATCCTTTGTGGAAGTAAAAATCATGCTTTTCAGCTTTATGAAATTTCTAGAGTACACCAAGAATAGCTCCTAATTCTGCTTAATTCAGTAAACAGAATAAAATACTATAGGTTTACCCTACTATTTTATGATCTTCTCAAGTTTTCTCAAAGAACTGCTACTTGCCCACCTCTTACACTAAACTTGTAGGGAATTTGAAAAATCCCTGCTTGGAAACTCCTTAATGTTCCAAATATAGGTCTCTACACACTGATTTTAATTAATTACCAAAGATAACATAACTTATATTGGAGGTCCAGTTGCTAATCCTCCTAGTCTGCTTTCATCTACAGACATGGACAATTCATTCATGGTAAAATTTAATTTTAGCTATAATTACAAAAGTTTGAAATTAAATCTCACTAGTGCTATGCTCCCATTAATATGAACAAAAAAACCCTTGATCTAGTTAGTATTAATGTGGGGGACAAAAGTAAGATTTCATTTTTAGCTTTCATAATTAATTTGGAAAAAATGTGATAAAGGATTTTGTTTCAAAGAGAGAGAGAGAAAGTTTCTGAGTTTCCAGGAAGATGCCTCAGCAGTCCCTCCTTTTATGCCCTTAAAGAATCCTGTGTAAGGTAATAGTAAATTATATCCCAAACTGCTCCTCAAAGTGACAATAATATGTAACAGCTATCAAACTTGAGGGCAAGTTGAAACTTGAACTTATAGTATATTTCTTTCCAACAATTAAAGAAAAAGCATATATGGTGCAGAATTCTGACTTTTTATATGCTACAGAATAATTACGTAAGTCAATTATATTAGTAATCAGAATAATCATAAAGAATACAATGCTCTGACACAAAAGAGGCACCAGATATTCAATTATCTTACAACATTCAACATTTCTTCATGTTACTAATATTCTCACTGGTATATGAACTTCAAGTTATTAAGGTCCAGAAAATTATAAGAAACTGACAAGCATATTAAGAACCAGATTCTCAGACATATTCAAAAAAATCGAAACACTTGTTTTTTTGGTTTCCATTTATTCTACTTAATGACAATTGTGGTTTGTGGAATGAAATATTCTCAAGTTTCAAAAATTTTCAACTTATGCTACAAAAGGAGTAATTAATGGACAGAAAGATTTGTGATATGCTCTTACCACATAGCTCTGGGAGTATATGGAGAAGAGTGTCTTTTAGTAACACTAATGTGAATTACTCCAATGGAAAATCATGATGAGTAATTGAGTATAAATGACGTTCATTATTGAGTTAAGGGAACAGAGATGTTGTACAGGAGTTGATCATTATTAAAAAAATGTACTTTAACTACAACTTCCTTTTGTCTCAGGCATACTGGTGATTGGATTTTCTTTTTTTTTTTTTTTTTTTTTGCTTTCTTATTGCTTGTGTTTGCCTATTGTCTTCACTGTGCTGAGAGCTTATGGAGTAAACACAAAATACAATGTGGTGATACAAGGTTTGGATATGTTGAGGAAGGGGAAAAGAAAATACATTCAGTTCGATGGGTGCATACCATGTGGTTTCAGTAACCACAAAAAGAGAACAGATAATATTTATTTATATAAAGACAAACTCCAGTTTGATAGTCCATATGCTTCTTATGTTAATGAATATGTTTATATTTTAAGAAATTTGAACATTGATATTCCATTGGATCAGTGATATATTTGGTGGTTGCATTGCTGAATAAATTTCAAATAGCCACAAAAAGAATGAGGAAATGTTAACAAAAATTGGATTTGGGAGCAAAAAATCATTTCAAACAATGAAACCTAATGATAAAACAAATAAATGAAGCATAAACTTCTTTCATTGGATGAAAACGGTGTGCTGTTTCCATGCCATAAAGTGTCGAGAAATCCAAAATGATTTACTGATGATTTTTATTTATCTCCTTAAAATGCACCATCTCTCATATTTAAAACAGCCAAGAGTTACTGAACTTCACTTCTACATGTCAATGATCTATTAATTGGCACAGAAAGAAGGTTGTTGAAATTAATTAAAGATGGAATGTAAACCCAAAGACCAAAAAAATAGATTACTGACAAAGTCCAGATGACTTTATTTGGTGGAAAAAAACACACATTAGACTTTCCCATGAACATTTGTTCGAATTTCTTATAGTTTGTCTCCAAAAATGTGAAATTGATAGTTTTTTATCAGGATTATATCAGACTGAAATTGTGAGAGGGTAAATAATATAGATGAGACAATTATCTTAATAAGAGCCAATTCCAAAGTTTTTTTTTTTTTTTAATATTTCTGTCCCCACCTTTGGACACTAATAAGTTCTGAACTCTTCAATGTCAGATTAAAATATAATAAATTTCTAATCAGTTTAAAGTCCAAATTATATTGGAGTCAAGGGGTTCAGATAAATGAACAATTAAAGTAAGTCTTATTCAGTGTTGTCTAAAGGAAGAAGAAATCAGATATATTTTCTCCTGAATGACATTAGACATTAACATTAGTTATTAGAAACCTTATTTCTAATCAAACTACTGGTGGGCCAACTCAAAGACACACTGGTGTTCATCAATTAAGATAATTGTGTAATATATACAACTTTAGTGTTATGTGTTTGTCAAAACAACTGAGATAAAAAGCTAGCATATGTGCTAGTTTAATTATTTTGGAGAACTTTTGACTGTTTAGGTTATGAGATGAAATATTTCTGAATTAAGAAAAAAATACATTTTCTGGGAAATTTAGGAGGTAATCTTAAAAATATTCACAAACAATGCAGAGTACACACCAACATATACTTACAATTTGAACACTTTCACAAAATTCATGTCATGAGGTAAGAACAAAAAGAAGCAGAAGTTACCTGTTACCTTAGCACCACATCAATAGATACTCATTCTTCCCTGACATCTAGGTCAGCTTCTTGGACAGTGAGGCACTCAGACACAATCCAGTCACTTCAGGTCACTTATGTTCTTTTCTAGCCTCTTTAAATGACTTATCAAAACCACAAATTTTACTGTTGATTTTATAGTTTCCATTTGTTTAGCAGTAATTATTCTAATCCATTTTTGCACATGTATGAGAAAATATAGTGTATAGAAATGCATGCATTATGTACAAAGCTTAAGAGGTTGGTTTCTTTTTCTTTTCTTTTTTTTTTTTTTTTTTCCTTTCTTTTTGGCGACGGAGTCTTGCTCTGTTGCCAGGCTGGAGTGCAGTTGCGCTATCTCAGCTCACGGCAACTTCTGCCTCCCGGGTTCAAGCGGTTCTCCTGCCTCAGCCTCTCGGGCAGCTGGGACTACAGGCATGCGCCATCAAGCTCAGCTAATTTTTGTATTTTTAGTAGAGGCGGGGTTTCACCATGTTGACCAGGATGGTCTAGACTTCCTGACCTCGTGATCTACCTGCCTCGGCCTCCCAAAGTGCTGGGGTTACAGGAGTGAGCCACAGTGCCTGGCCAAGAGTTTGGTTTCTTTCTTTTTTTCTTTTTTTTTTTTTTTTAAGACGGAGTCTCTCTCTGTCGTCCAGGCTGAGTGCAGTGGCGCAGTCTCGGCTCACTGCAAGCTCCGCCTCCCGAGTTCACGCCATTGTCCTGCCTCAGCCTCCCGAGTAGCTGGGACTACAGGCTCCCGCCACCATGCCCGGCTAATTTTTGTATTTTTAGTAGAGACAGGGTTTCACTGTGTTAGACAGGATGGTCTCGATCTCCTGACCTCGTGATCTGCCCACCTCGGCTCCCAAAGTGCTGGGATTACAGGCGGTAGCCATTGCACCCGGCCAAGAGTTTGATTGCTAAGGTCATGTTGGCTGGGTTCAAATCCCCTGATCCAACAAGTATTAGGTTTGTGACTTGGGTTAAGTTTTTCAGACTTTCAACCCTAGTTTCTCATCTGTGAAATGAACATAAGAATGATAATACCTAACTCATATTGTGTTTCCTAGAATAGTAACATTAAAGGATCTAAGAATGGCTAGCACATATTAGGCACAGAAAAGTTTACCATTATTAATTGAATTATTTTTAAATTTACTTACAGTAAAATAAACTCCTTTAGGGTGTAGGGTACTATAATTTTTGACTGATGCATGAAGTTATACACCAACCAAATTAGGACTTAGAATAGTTTTGTCACCTCTCAAAAGAAACCCTCATGCTACATTTGCAGTCAAAATCTCCCTCGATCCATGACGTTGGAAATCATTCATCCATTAGCCATTTCTACAGTTTTGTATTTTCTAGAATGCCATATAAATGGAATACAATATCCTGACTTTTGATACTGGCTTCTATGATGTTGTATAATGCATTTAGGAATTGATATATTTGCATACATCAAGTTTCTCTCCATTTTTGTTAGTTTATTCCCTATTTCAGGGGTATCTGGGTTTTCAGGTTTTAGTTACTACAAATGGAAGCTGCGATAGACACTATGTGTAGGTTTTTGTTTTGTTTTGACATAAATGCATTATTGTCATATAATTCACATAAGATACATTGTGCATTTAAAATATACAATTAACTGTTGTTCTGGGTATTAGATGCATTCAGTAGATTTTTTTCTGAGACTTTTACAGTTTTACTTCTGAAGTTTAAATACATGATTCATTTGAGTTAATTTTTGTGTAGAGTGAGAGGGGTCCAGCTTCCTTTTTTTTGCAAGTGGATATTCAGTTTTCCCAACAAAATTTTTTGAAAACTTAACTTTCCTCATTGAATTGTCTTGGTACCCTTATCAAAATCAATTGACCATATATGCAAAGGTTAATTTCTGGCTCTCAAATTCATTTCATTGATTTATATGTCTACCCTATATGCTAGTACCACATTATCTTGATTACTGTAGCTTTCTACTAAAGTTTAAAATTCTAAAGTATAAGTTGTCCAACTTTGGTCTTCCTTTTCAAGATTTTGACTTTTCTAGGTGACTTGGTTTTTCATAAGAATTTTAAGATCAACTTGTGAAGTTCTATGAAGAAAGCTGGGGTTTTGATAGGAATTACATTAAATCTGTTGATCAACTTGGTTAGTACTGCCATCTTAACAAAATTGAGTTTTCTGATTCATGAATATGGAATGTTTACAAATATTTAGATCTTTTAAAATTTCTTCTAAGAATGATTTTTAAGCTTGTGTGTAACATGCTTGTATTCATCTTTTATATCTTTAGCATTAATAGTGATAGCTCCTTTTTAATATTATGAATTTGAGTCTTCTTTTTTCTTGTCAGTTTCAATAGTACTTTACATATTTTCCTGATATTTACCAAGATAATACCATTTCTTCTATTAAATGTTTTCTATTTTGTTTTTACATCATTATTTTTGTTCTTACTTTTATTCTTTTCATTTTTTGGCTTACTTTGGGTTTAATTTGCTTTTCTTTTTCCAGTTTCTCAAGGTGGATCCTCCTATTTTTTATTTAAGACCTATAATATTTTGGTATAAACATTTACTACTATAAATGTCTGTCTTAATACTGCTTTAGCTTCATTTGATATACTGTAATTAAAAATGTTTTAATTTTTCTTTGAGACATACTCATATCCATTGACTATACATGTGTGTTGTTTAATTTTAACATATTTGGGGATTTTTCAGGTATATTTTGGTTAATCTGATTTCTATATTTATGCTGATATTATCATGGAACATATTATATTTGGTTTTAATTCTACTAATTTTTTAAGGTTTGTTATATGGTTAAGAATATGGTCCATTGTAATGACTAGTCAATGAGTACTTGAGAGAATGTTGTGTTTTTTTTTTTTTTTTACATTTTTCAGCGGTGGTTAAGTGGCATGTTCTATAAATGTCAATTAAGCTCTCATTCAGAGATTGGAAAACTTTTTATTAAGCAGTAAATATTTTAGGCTTTGCAGACCAAGAGGCAAAATTGAGGACATTATGTAGATACTTATAGAACTGTTTAAAATCCATCTATTTAAAAGTATGAAAAACATTCTTATCTTGTAGACCATACCAAAAATGTAGTGGTCTGGATTTGATTGATAAGCCATAGTTTGCCAACTTCTGTTCTAATTTGTTTATGGTATTGTTATAATTTTTTATATCCTTGCAAATATTCTCTACTTGTTCTATCAACTATCTATCAATTATACGAACAAGAGTGTTTAAACCTGTGGATTTTTCTATTTCCCCTATTAATTTTATCTGTTTTTAACATTTCTTATATTTTGGAGCTCTCTGTGTACAAATACTTTTAAGAGAATTGTAGTTGGAATTTGTTGAGCTTCTTGCATATCTATCTATCTGTCTATATCTGTCTATCTATCTATCATCTATCTATCTATCTATCTATCTATCTGTCTGTCTATGTAAAAATATATGCCTTTTGCCAAGTTTGGGATGCTTTCAACCACAGTTTCATTAAGTACACTTTGTGCAAAAAATCTTTATCCACTATTTCAGGAAATCCAATGTCAAAAATGTTAGATATCTAAATATTATTCCACTGGTTTCTAAGGCTGTGTTCATTGTATTTTCTATATTTTTTCATTATGCTGTTCAGGTTAGATAATTTCTATTGTTTAATTTTACTGCTTTTTTCCTCTGTCATCTTCATTCTGCTCTTCATCCCTTCCAATGATTTATTATTTATTTTTAAAGTTTTCTTTATTTTTAATTGACAAATAATAATTATATATATATTGAGGCAAACAAAATGTGATGCTTCAATCAAATGAAAAAATCAGATTTTTACCATATTCATCAGCTCAAATACTTGCCATTTCTTTATGATGAGAACATTTAAAATCCATTTTTAGCTATTTTGAAGTATACAATATATTTTTACTAACTGTAGTCACCATGCTATGCAATCAATCAGCGGAACCTATTTCTCCTATTCCACTGAAACTTTGAACTTTTGACAAACATTACCCTTTTTCTGTCCACTCCTCCATCTCACCACATCCCAGGCTCTGGTAACCACCACTCTGTTTTCTACTTCTATTAGTTCTTTTTTTAGATTTCACACATAAGTAAGATTACACAGTATTTTTCTCTCTGTGCCTGGCTTATTTCACCAAGCATAAGATACTCTGGGTTCATCCATGTTGTCACTAATGACAGAATTTCCTGCTTTTTACAAGCTAAATAGTATTCCAATGTATAATTTTATTTTACACATTGGAAAATGAGCAAATTTCTCTGTCTTAAAATTTTCATTTGCTTCTGTTTTATGGTTTCTCTTTCTCCAACTTTCTGTTCATTTGAATTGCTCATGTTCATTTTGTAAAATATGGTTATAATACTTCTTTAAAGTCTTTGGTAATTCCAACATCTGGTTCATCTCAGGATTATCATCTATTGATTGTCTATCTCTTGATTGTTGGTCATATTTCCCTGGTTCTTGATAGTTTGAGTTACTTTGGATTGTATCTTGGACATATGGAAAACTATGTTGTGAGAAACTGGGTCTTCTTAAAATTCAGTGGACGCTATTGAGTTTTGTTTATTAGTTTTAGCAGACAATCAACTTATGTACAGAATACAAGTCAAACTGCCTTTTGTAGGTGATGAATCTAAAGTAAGTTCAATTTTTAAAGTGCCTACTATATTTTTTGCATCTGCCTCTCATCTGAGCAACTCAGAGGATGAGCTAGAACTTGGGCACAGGTTTAATATAGTAACTCACTTTCCAAATCTTCTGCTTTGCTTTTAGGGTATGTTCTGTACATGGACAGCTTAGGATGAGCTTAGAACTTGTGTTGGTTCATATACAAATTTAGGTATCTTTCTTCAGCTCACTCTTCTCTGGGATCTCTCCCACACACTCCAGTATCTATGAGCTAGTTTGTTCTGGTTCGTCTAGACAAAATCATGAGATTCTTTCAGTGTTTTAGCCTCCCAAGCTGGTGTGCAGTTCCATATAACTGGGCCTACCTTTCGGGGCAAGCAAAGAAAGACAATATAGAGAAAAAATTGGAAATCTTCTGCAAGGGGACCCCATTCTCCGTTTCTGAATCTAGAATGATGACTTTTTTTTTCTTATGTCATTAGGTACTTGTGTCACTGCTACACTGCTGCATTGCAGTTCTGTGACAGGACTGGATTTGGTGTGGGACTTAGAAGGTTAAAAACAAACAAACAAACAACAGGAGAAGAAAAACAATTCTCTTTACTCTCTTCAGCTCATAGAGGGCTTTTTTATCCCCCCGGTCTGCTAGCCAGAAAGAGATTACTAAGAGATTTTGATTTATTTGTCTTGCAATGGGGAGCTAAAGAAGAAGAAAAAAAACTACATGAAACCAAACATGACCATATTGGTTGTTCCTCAAGTTTTCATGTCTTTCCCAGTTCTACTGTTGTCATCTACTTTTCACATTCTTCAGGTGGTTGCTTTTTGTGTTTTGTCAGTTTTTAAGCAGTAATCAACCTTAATGTGCTTCCATCAAGTGGAATTTTCACCTCCTTTCTTTTTAAATTCTGAGGCAATATGCACACATACACTGAGAAGTCCTAAAAAAAAAAAAAGAATGAGTACTTTGTACTTCTTCATAGCAAATGTTCTAATTTACTTAGTGGTAAAAGTTACAGTGTTTTTTTTTGTTAGCATCAGATAAGTTTGGGCATTTGGGAATAGAGCTCACATTTATGAATAAATGGTCTCAGTGATAAATGAGAATTGCTATTTCTAGAGAAAGTTATTTCTTTCTTCAGAATCTTGATTTCCTTAAGATGCTTTATAGAACTGCAAAGACAAATGATCACATTTGATTAGTTATACTGTGATACCTGAATAAATTAAATAATATTTAAACATTAATGTTATATCAGATCTGCAATTAGTTTTTATCCTAAAAAGATAAACTGGTCAAATCATTCTCAAGTGGTCATACAATATTGCCAAAGGACATTACAAGGAAATATCTTTTCATGGATTTAAAAATAATCTGATACCCTCTAATTAAAATAAATGATGTACATGTCACAATTGAAATTTATGATTATTAAATGGTACTGTAAAGACATTGAACTTATTTAAGCATATGTTTTAAATATTTTTATTAACAGTTATTTCTACAAGTGTCTCACAATGTATTATTTAACATTTAAAATTAAAATTAAAATTAGTGAGATTCCAAACACTCAAGACATTAAAAATCAACTCTTGTGCCATGGAGTAATTGGGGCTAAGATAAAAGTTACAGTCCACAAAAGGCTAAATATTGATCTGTTCAGTTTGCATCCATTATTGCTGATCTTTCAGGATTTAAATATCGATTGGGCACTGTAGTTACGATAAGCTAGAGCAAAGCCTCATCCATATTGCAATGTTGGGCAAAAGAAAAAGAGTTTTAACCTCAATAAGCTTATGGCCTAGTTAGAAAATGCCATCTTCCTTCTAAATCTTTAGCCTGCCTATGAAAAAATTAATAATTTATTGAAACATATTTTATGTCAGGGCTTTCCCTTCTGTCTCTCTGGCATGTGTCCAGTGTACACTATGAAGTAACAGTTGGAAAATGACCTCCACTTCTTCAAATGTGTTGTTTCTTTAGTTTTTTAATATTAATCATTTATTTGAAAAAAAATACTAGAGATGCTTCTCAGAATGGCTAAACTTTCATGCTCATTGTGGCTCTTTGCCAGAGTCTAATATGACATCAGAGTGATGTTACTTTGGCTGTGCCAGCCATACTAGAATTATAATGCATTGCTCTGATGATATATTAAACATTGACTTGGAACCCGAATACATAATTGTTAATGACAAAGGGAAGCATGATTTAATATCTACTATGCCGCCCTCCTCTTCAGCTGCCCCCACTCCCCGAGTTGCTTAGGGCCATGCCTTCTCAATGCATTGTCATTATTTCAAATAGTACATAGCACACATTTGTAAGTTCCTACCAAAATTTGCTTGTTGGAAATATTTTATGTAGAATATAGCACTCCAAGGATTTTCCCATTGTTTTATGTTTTAATAAAGCAAAGTTAAAGTCTCAATTTTATCCCTGTTTCCCAATAAAGAGTACAATTGCTAGTTAAACATTAAATACCCGATTGTTGATAGATCAAAAAAGCATTAAAAATGCCTTGAAATGTCTCACACTGAAGCTCGTTTGTTTTCAATCTGTCCAGAAGCCATATTTATAAACTCTCAGCCAACGTTTCAAAGGAAAAATATCCTTCACATTTTTACCAACCTAGCAGAATCAACTTCTGCCATGTTGTCTCATTGACATTTATTTCTTATAATAATCAGCAAAAAAGTGTTATTGTGAAGAAAATCACAAGGCAATAAGTTCATGATGCCCTTGAGTCACTAATTTATATTTGTCTTTCTCTGTTTTCCAGAGATATTTTTCATTTAGTTTCTCTTTCAAGTATCATCTTAGCTGTCAGATATTTTCCTAAAAACCTTACAATGAGATTTCAGAAATGCCTTAAATTTATTATCTTGAGAAGAATCTATAGACACTGATTTCCCATTTATCTTCATTTTTGTGTTTCTAACGTCTGACATTATTTGGCCTGTAAGTTGCAAGAAAAGATATAGCTCACAGTTTAATGATGATTTCCTCTACTCTGCCTTTTTCAAGTTTCAAATAATTAGATATTTTAAAAACACTTGCTATTAAACCAGTAAAAAGTTTTCAGCTTCAGCTGTTTCTTCACATTTTTTGTTAGGAATAATAGACAAATTTGGGGCCATAAACTCTATCGAATTTCTTCATAAACTGTTCACAGTGAAGAAAGATTTTAGACAATTGTTTTGTCCTACAATTAGCAAAATACATCATAGGATCACACCTTCTCAGTTCTTAGACCAGCATCCATCTTGACTTGTGATATACATTTTTGAATAAATAAAAGTTTCTCCAGAATTTTATATTTATGATATTAACATTTTATTTGGGAAATGGGGAGTGTTCTGTGGACTGCTTTCATTTCCATTCCCATTTCTCTAACAATTATAAATTTGCTTGGAATAAAACTAATAGCATGCAGATTTTAGTTACTGACACTTTTCAAGATAGCTCTTTCTAATGTATAGTCTTAGATTAAGGTTCAATATACTGAAAGAGAAGTTAGGGGATAGTGAGGAATGGCAAGAAAACATTTTGAATACATCATATCTGGATGTCAAAATTGCATTTTAATGATAGAGTTGGGTTGATAGAAGAAAAAAAATGTTTCATGAAAATACCTTAGGCTGGCATGTTTTGCAGTTTTCGGGAACATTTTTATTTAAATTATTTTCCCTGTCATATGTAGCCAGAAGGGTCTATGGACTGTTACGGCACAGGAAAGTGACAGTGTTTACCCTCTTGCTGGATAGCCACTGACAGAGAGATTCAGAGGCATAGAGGATACACTTTGTACAGTTACTTTATAGTAATCACTATACATGACACATAGTAAAATCATCCTCCATTCTCAGGGTAAGAATGTCTACTGTCCCATTAGCTGGATCATGTTTTTCATATAGCTATTACTAAAAATGTCTTAAAATTCTCACTATTTGCCAGAATTCATTGAACTACATTCATGTTTCTCAAGTTGTATGGGATACCATAATATTTACATAGGGTATTTGCGAAAATTTTGGATCCTGGATCCTTGGGGACAGATATGTTGAATCCGATTATCTAGAAAATTTAATTCTGTTTTTGGTCTTTCACATTCCTGGAACAGTATATGTGTACTGATCATTTAAGGAAGGATTCTTTATGATCTGTCTGCTCCAACACAAGTAGGTATTGTAATCCCAGCATCAATAAATTGATATTATTTTTCAGAATTGTCTTTTCTAAACCATGTTTGATAAACCCATACACATATTGAGAATTACATGGTTTCACAGACTAAGGCATGCAAGATATTGTTGCTTTTTTAGCTGAGTTTGGATAAATTTGTAATAGTTTACTCAGTTTGGACTAAAACTCCATTTTAGCAGTATATGAATATACAATTATAAACATTTTTTTAAGACCAGCATAGTACCATCTCTGAAAAACTGACAAAGAATGAAAGAATGAGCTAATTAGGTCTGAATTCATTATCAGCCATATGACCTTGAGCAAGATACTGATTTCTGCCTATTTAAGTTTCATGAACAATAAAATGGGATAATAGTACCTATCCCATAGTACTATCATGAGAATAAAACCACATAATCAGCATGAAGTATTTATCAGAGTGCCTACCATATATAAAATCAATGAATATTTGTTATTGCAATTGTTAAAACTATTTTAAAATATATACTTTCTTTTTTATTATACTTTAAGTTCTAGAGTACATGTGCACAATGTGCAGGTTTGTTACATATGTATACATATGCCATGTTGGTTTGCTGCATCCATTAATTCATCATTTACATTATGTATTTCTCCTAATGCTATCCCTCCCCCATCCCCCCACCCCATGACAGGCCCCAGTGTGTGATGTTCCCCGCCCTGTGTCCAAGTGTTCTCATTGTTCAATTCCCACCTATGAGTGAGAACATGCAGTGTTTGGCTTTCTGTCCTTGCGATGGTTTGCTCAGAATAAAGGTTTCCAGCTTCATCCATATCCCTACAAAGGACATGAACTCATCCTTTTTATGGCTGCATAGTATTCCATCATGTTTATATGCCACATTTTCTTAATCCAGTCTACCACTGATGGACGTTTGGGTTGGTTCCAAGTCTTTGCTATTGTGAATAGTGCCTCATTTGAACTCTTGCCCAGGATCTTTAGTATTAGAGGGATACCTCCATTTGCAAGTAAAAGCCTGGTTATCTCCCCAGAGCTTTCAAGGCCCCACTCTGTTCTCACACTCTCCTCATGTTTCAGATTTATCTTCTACTACTCCCTCGAAATTGACTGTGTATCAGTCATGCTGTTCTCCATGCATCCCCCATGTACACTCTGTTCTTCTTGATCTATGTGACTGAATGGAATCTCCATCCTTTACCAGCTATTGAAATCCAACAACCCTTGGTCCAAGCTCCTGGAAACTTTTCTGGTCTACAGAAGCATCTCTGATCTCAATCATCAAGATCTGTTCTACTCAGAGTTTGGTCTACTCATCAGTGACAAGCCAGCCACTGAGATCTTGCAGACATGCAGAATCTCAGACTCCATATCAGGTTTATGGAACCTGCATTTCAACAGGTTTCCCAGGTGATTTTTATGCACATTCAATTTTGAGAAGTGCTGACCTGAAACACTTAGAGCAGTGGTCATCAATTTAAGCTGTGCACTAGAATTACCTGTGATCCTCTAAAAAATGACTCCTGTCTTCCATTTCCAGATACTCTAATTCCATTGGCTCAGCTTTTATCCCAGAAATTTTGTTTTCCAAATTCCCGATGAGCTCAATATGCAGCCAAGTTTGACAACTCCCAACTTAGAGTCCAGTTAGCGCCATTATATATGATGTGTCTCCTCCAATTTTTTACAGAATCCAATCGACTTCAAATGCGATATAGATAGATATGTACATATGTATATATATATACACAAACATGCACACACACATACATACACACAAACAAATGATTTCTCTGAAAAAGTGATAAAGTAAAAATGTCCATACTAACTTTAAAAACAGCTGTAATTTTTCTTGCTACCACTGTCCAGGTGTAGATACTTACAGCAGAAAGGAAATATATAAAAGTTATTATAGCTTGCTAAGTTCCAAAATTCCATGAAATTGAGTTTCATTATCTTCACATTTTTGATAAGAAAACTGAAACTTTAGAAAGATTAAGTAACTCGTACAAGGTTACACATCTAATAAGCAGCAGCATCAATATATTGACCTCAGTCAACTCCTATGCCATTTGCCTTTCTACATTAACAGACAAATAACGGTACAGAGCAATAGTGAAATCATCACTCTCAGTTCCTCTGTTGAACTAATTATTGAATCTAACTCCTTTTCATTCTCACTCTAACTGCCAGGTTCTACATCTTTGTGTGAATTTTTGCAATAATTTCCCAGTTGCTCTTTCTGAGTCCAGTTTCTCAGTTTTTCATTTCATATTGTTTCCAAAGACAGCCCTGTAAATCATAAATTGCATCATGTCCCTTTCTGCTCTACCCACATGATGGGACCTTCCAGTATTACAGCCTGCCATAATTTGACACCTACCTGATGCCATTGACTATTCCCTTTTCTCAACTCGCGATGTCTTTCCTCATCTAAAATGCCTGATGTTCTTGTTATTCCTGAGGGTTCATGTCAACTAGCTTCTAAAGCCTGTTAAAATATGGTCTGTGCTTCTAAAATCATTGTAAATATTTAAATTATGAAAACTATTGTAAAACTTTTTTCCATTCACTGTCATGTTATATTATTTTTAATATTTGCTAGTGTGTGGCACAGTGCCAGGATGCGCTTTTGGAGAAATAGTCTTTTGAGGCCTGGAGACAATGTAGAAAACCCTATGTCAGGAGTGGTCCATTCTTTAAACACATTTTATATCCAAGACTCATCATGGGACCCAAAGTAATAAATGCTTTCTGCCCAGATTTAAACATGCTTTAAATAAATTTTAAAGAGGTGTAGTGAGGCAAGGAGTTAGCAAAGTTTGTATTCCAAGACTTTTCTCCTATAATGAATTTTTGACATCTGCAACACTGTTCTTATGCACTAATAGATCTAGGCTGTGTTGGACCTCTGGGTTAGCCATAGATGGGACCCCTCCACTTTGTCTACCATTAAATATTAGAGGAGAAATAAAGGGAAATATCCTACAGAAAATAAAATTAAGGAATATCAGGGACTGGCCTTGTGCAAACTGACAATGGCTTGTCACATGTTTAAACCTACAGGGAATTTGGATAAAAAGTAAAAATATAGACACTATATCTGACCATCATTTCTTACATGGAAAGGAAGTGGCTTCATTTCCTATTGAAGGGTCTCCTTAACAATATGTCCTCCCTTTTTGCATAGACATGATATCCTATTATGTGTCATAATCCCACACCTAGCATACTCCTTATATTCTTGATGCTCAACAAATATAGGTTTAATAAATGAATATTTATTCTCTTAAAATATATCTTGACTATTTTGAAGAAACAAGAATGTTTTACAATTACCATATATGAAAGTTGTTTTCACCATCTCAAAATCCATCCCATTATGTAACCACCACATATTCACATATTAAATATGACTTTTAATAAATCAAGAGAATACTACCATATGTATCTGTTTTAGATTCAAATTTAGAGATAAAGTCAATTATTAATTATTCAAACACAACTGCTTAAACCATGTTAATTCTCAAAAACAGTTAATTTTGCATTTATGTATACAAAAAAAATACATAACCACAAACACAGAAATTTTACCACAGTCATTTGACTGAATTGATTGATTAACCTGAACATAGTGGTTCAATCATTTGATTGAGACAGATACTACCTTACAGAACTTTAATCCATTGGCTAACATATCCCATTTATCTGAATGTTACATATACTTCTGGTTTGCATTTAACACAATTTGGCTGCATTTATTAGAGTGATTAAAGTGACTAAATAAGTTCCAAGACAAGTCTTAGAATTGTACAGCATGGATGTTGACAATACATTTTCAAATGCCAGGAATATTTTTGGCACTATCGTAGAAAATAATTTCAAGACCTGATACAAATTTGCTTGCCAGCCTTCCTCTTTATTTTTCAGTATATTTTAGTGAGGGACTCCTGTGAGAAATTAGCGAGGTCTCTAACACAGAATTTAAATTCTTACTGGCCAATGGAATTCTGCAATTCCATTAACACAAGAGCCTGCATAACCAAGATTTATATTGCCAGAAACTCTTGTTTGATTTATAATCTGGTAATCCTTTTATCCTCCATTTATATGCAGTATTACTTGATGTAAGTGCAAGAATGCCTCTGCTAATAGAATTCACGAATAGTGGACCAAGACATTTTTTTTAGATCATAAAGCCTCTATGAAAAGAGGCAGAAAGGGAAAGGCTGAGCCTGGCTATGATGGGATAATGGGATCTGGCTTTAGCATAGTCTCATAAATGAAACTCATGTTAAAACTACTGATTTTAGAACAATAGATTGGCATAAAGTTCTCTTTAGATGGGTCTGCTCCCTCAACTTAGCCCACAAAACTATTTTACCAGTCCTTGAGTCACAAGAGAGTTTAGATACTTGTAATTTTTTTTACAGTTTATATTAAAAAGTTACGTGGACTTAAGAAGTATATGTACATGGAGAGAAGCAAAGAAAGTGGAGTCAAGAGGGAGAGAAAATCCTAAACATCATTTCTGGGATATAAAGAAAGCTGGATATAAATGAATAGTCACCAAGTCCACTTTATCTATAGCATGCCATCTTTTAATCAGGCACCAATCAAAACAAACAAAAATAATAATAGTAAACTAAGTGTCCAAGGTTTCTATCAGTTGCGACCTTCTCTGTACTATTCAGCCTCCACTTCCTTTCCCTCACCATTACATCCTATTTGTTTACTATACTTTGAACTTGGTTTGAGAAATAATTTCTGTCACTGTTTGCCACTCAATAATAAAATGTTGTTTCTGTCTCTTACCGTTCATCCAAATGCTGATTTTGAACAGACATTATTTCATTTTCATGATTTCTCTGTACACGTTGCAAAATTCTTATTTGAAAACCTCTTAGATGTGTAAAAAGTATCTTAGCCCACAGCCACACATAATATATGCATGGAAAAATCTAGTAGAATGGTGCTCATCATTTTGGGGGAGTATAGTGGGATTTCGAGTGATTTGGGGGTGTTTGCCTTTGTACCTTATGTGTTTTTTAAATTTTCTACTTGAATACGTATTATTCCAGAGTTTCAAAAAATTCAAAAGCCTTCTTGTGAAGAAGTAAACTTTGAAAGTGCCTAGATTAATTAAACAAGGATATGGTGGAGCATAATGATCAGGTCATAGGAAGGCAGTGCTTTACTTAAGAGGTCATCCGAAATAGTCTGCTATTCAAAGTGTTTCAACCATCTTTGAATTTTCTGTGATTTAATACCACTCTCTTATCTACAATATGTCTTTGATACTTTTGTCATTTGATATCTTAAAACTTACATGATATGGCATCACGATACTTGATAAACTGGGGTTAAATGTGGTTTAAGGTCAATTTAACTACCTAAACAATATTAAAATAAATTGCACAAGTAAAGCAGGATAAAAAATTGTGTATCTGTAAGTTTAATGGCTTCAGACACAGGATAGTAAATGTGAATACTTAATTCTCCTGAATTAATAGTTAAATTATATTTTAATGATTTGAGAGGCAGAGAAAAAATGGGATAGAAATCAAGGGAGGGAGAAATGGAAAGGCAGAAGTAGAGTTGGATGAAGAGAAAGGAAGAAAGAGAGAAAGATGTATTAGTAATATTCGGCAAGATCCTATGCCCAGATTGAAATCTTGACACATTTTTCCCTTAGTTGATGAGAATGTGAGTCAGCTTCAAAATGTCTCTGTCTTTAAAAGAAAGATTACTATCTGTAGGACCCCACACCACGAACACTCTGCCTTGCAGTTTGTGCTGAATACAAAGCTTGGCATCATAAAAGTTGTACAACTAACTCTTCTTCTATTAAAATGCATATATTTATTATTAATTATTATTAAATTTCTTAATTTTAGACTATTGGGGGCAATGTAGGAATTTTGTTGACTCATTAGAAAAATCTAATGTGATATTCCAAACAATGCAACACTGTATTAAAAGTCTGTATTTATAGCATTAATTTTAAGTCCTCATTTGAACTGTTATATTAAAGAAGAATACAAAAAAAGGTAAATCTCAAAGTTAAGCTGGGAGCTTTGCCTATTTAGTTTTCCAATTTGCTGAACACACAAATAATCTCATACTACCCCGCAAATTAACTTGACACCTTCTTTCTTTTTTATCTATCTCCCTCTCTTTGGCCCTCTTTCCATTTTTTTTCTCTCTCCTCCTTATTCCTTCTTGAAAATGTTCTTCCACCCCAGTGCTGTACAAATAGAACTTTGCATGTTTCTACGTCAGTTCTGAATTCCATTCATTTATTCACAATGATGAGTAAAGACAAATTATTAAATTCACTTCTAAAGCAATTAACTTTTTCAGAATCTTCATGTGTTACAGCAGTTCATGATTCAGTCAAAATGAATCAAATAAAATATTGGCTATGTTTTATATTCTTCTTCCCTGTGTCTTGCAATCTAGTTGTACTGAAATAAAATTAGGAAGTTGCTTGGAATTAATTTAAGCATTATACTGCATTATACTAAAAGTAATCATATGTGTAGTGCATTACTGTAATGCATTATTTCTTATTTTCTAGATAATGATTACATCTGTGATACTATAAAATAATACCGTAACTAGAGTCAATTTTTCAGCAAAATACACTTAATTCTGGTAATCATTTAAAAATCAGTGCATTACAATGTCTATAAGATTGTACTATTATGAACAAGAAGAATGCAGTATTTATAGCTTTTTTAATATCTCTATATGAAAAAAGTCAGTGACTGATTGCAAGTATTATATCATCTTGAATTACAATAGGCAAAATAAGGACCAGGGGAAAAATTTGGCATTCCAATATTAGCTTAAATCCTTGTTAGCATGTTTTTTAAGCAATGTGCATGTGTGCGTAGTGTATATGTGCTTAAGTAAAAAATTAATGCTGAATAGAAAAGACTGTGTTCCATGTGTAACGAAAAACAATATAAAATAGTTTATAAAACATTTTCTTGGAAAACTCATTTTTTTAAGTTAGTAACAATAGATTGTCTCCAGAGGCAGAGAAATGAATTAATGCATCTCTAAATATCATTTCAGGTTGTTTAATCTGTGAAAAATTTTAAAACTAATTTGGTAGAAGTTGAAGAGTTAGAAATATATAGGTTTAATTACTCTTAAAAATCTCAGAATTTGTTGGAAAAGTTAATTCTTTGATTCTCAGTTTTTTCCTTAGAATGAGGACAGCATTTCTCAATGTTATTATGTAGATAAAATGATATAACAAAAGTTAAACCAACTAGCATAAATAAGTATGCTTTCTCCCTTTCTTGCTCTCTTTTCTTTAGATATGAGTTTGTCCTTATTTTTAGGGATTTTATATGTATGAGGATAATTATTTTCCTATACTTCTTAAAATAAGAATATTAATATGACTGCCCTTGGTCTTACTGAATTATCTCTTCATTTTAAGAAACTAGTGAAGGCTTATAATAAAATAACATCAATTAAATATATTATCTCTAAAGTTTGTGTTTAACTTGCTGGATTTTCTCTCTTTTTTGAGAGCAGTAATATAAACCACGTGATGAAAATATTTTTTTCTTCCCTTTTTATTGATATATCCCCAGTGTCTAGAAAATACCTCAGACATATTTTGCACCCAACAAGCATTTGTTGAACTGAAAGTATAATCAAGTTTGATTTGCAGCACATTCTTCTGAGTCTGCTTTAATTGAATATAGTTTTGGCTTGGCTTGGTTTTATTAAAAATGGACAATTAAATATTTTGCATAATTGAAAATTATTTTTATTATTTACAAAAAGGAGAAAATGATGCACATAATAGGAAGTCAATAAGTGGACTGGGGAAACAAAAATATTTGAATGAGTCTACTCATTTTTATAAATAAATTAAGAACCCACAGTTCATTCCAATTATTTGGAAAAAAGAATATTAGTTTACTACCATGGCTGACATGAAAAGAAAACTTACATGAAGTTAACAAATATACTCGTTGTCTTAGGGAATTATTTTTGATGGCAGTATGAAAAATTGAGTGTTCTGTTAAGTCCTCTGATTCAAAATTGGTAGGAAAGAACTGTGGAATCTGAACTCATTTAAATATTCCATCTATTGGAATTTACAAGAGTACTTGAAATTTATGATATATGCTACTGTGCTTTTATTCTTTAGCTCATTTTCTTAAAACAATTTTGTTTTACTTTTGATCTTTCATAATAATAAAAGCTTTGTAGAAGAGGAGGAAGACAAGAGCTACCATCTGGAGAGCAGAAAGTTTTGGGAAGCCATCAAAGGCAAAGAACCTAAGAATCCAGGAAGATCTTGAACTATTACCCTTTACTTTAATTTTTAATCATGGAAATATTTGCTTGGAAAAGAGACTGTGTCTACAATGGCAACCATTTTTATATTCAGAATTTGCCGTGTAAAATAATTGAATGTCAGATGAAGAACCGCCTGTCATATTTTGCTATTAAAATAATATATTTTTATGCATAACCTGACCTGCCTTTGTGAGTTACTGTAGCCTGTGGTCTGTCTGCAAGATTTTCCAATGGGATTTTTAATAATATTCTGATGTTTGCCATCTTAAGCAGTGCAAGCTGTTAAACTCAATTTGTGAAAAAAAAAATCAGGTATAAAACCAGATAATCTGTATCCCTTTGGAATCAAAAGTCACTTTGCCAAAATATTTTAACACGCAAAATTGCTTCTTGAGAGATGTTTGTCATGATAAAATGACAGAAAACTACATTTCCATTATAATTATAACTGACTCGTGGTGCTAAGTTTTTATAATTTAAAGGTATTCTCAACTCTGACAGCCCTTCCATGTTGAATTATGCATCTCAGGCTCTTAAATAGTTCTGCTGGCACGAGACAGCTGAGATGAAGTTGTCTTTCTAAAATAATTGCTCCATGGAGCATCCATTATACCTTCAGAAAAAATGTATTACTTGACTTCTACAAATTATAGACTAGCCTATAATGGGTATTTTTGACAGCTATTAGCTTAAAAAAAAATCTGAACAGTAAAATGAGTATTGATATCACAATGGTGTACTGTGCATGTTAATACCAACCTTCTCTGTACTTTCCTCCTAAAGCATTATGTAATCATTAATTATAATAATATTGATATAACTGCACTCATGTTAAAAATATAGTATTGGCAAAGTATGTCATTTTTTCACCTATGAGATAAAAAGCATTAAATGAATATTTACAGTGATTTTGAAGACACTGTCCAAGCTTGAAGGATAAAAAGTGAATTCATTTTTGGCAATATTTTTCTTAATCATGAGATTATTAAGTGTATTTTTAAAACATGAATGAGACAATAATCAATGAATAATAGAGGTAATAATTTTCTTCCTCAGATTCTTCTTCAAAATGTTGAACACTGGTAAAAACATATCAATACATTTAAAAATGTTTTCTATTTCTTATCAAGAATTTTATGCATCATTTAGTTCTTAAACCAGTTATAATTCTTTAAATAAAAACACTTGAAAACATTCTTGCAGGAACATTGCATCCCACAGAACAACAATAATCCAATTATTAAAATCTAGAATGGAAACAATATTGATAGTCAGAAATAAAAGTAAAGGGTCATTTTCTTTACTGTTTCCATTTGTACCAATTAATTCCAGTTCTATGAAATAAAATATTTGTGGTTAAATTTAGGGAAACTCTATGCAAATTTAAAGTTTTCTGTGATAAACAAATATGAGGTAAATATTTTCCTAGTATATTGCATTGCCAGGGCTTTTTTTTTTTTTTAATGTGACTACAGAGAAAGAAATGGCTTAATTTCTACGTCTCCCCTGAATAAACAGTTCACAGACCCAGACACATATGGACACATACCTCCTACCTGAAAAATAAAAAAGTTACGATATATCATTAACTTAACATTAATTAACACATCAATCCATGGTGTAGCAACTGCCTAGTCTGTGCTACTTTGCCAAGTACTGATCAGACAGTTCTTACTCACAATTATTCCTTATTAACCGTATCCTAGAGGTTCATTCTTCTACCTGTGGCCAGAGCCAAAATTACCCAGATACGTGGTCTTTACAAATTCCCTTGGATTTAAATTCATCCTCCCCTCTCAGGCTAACAGTAGAGAGACAATTCCTGGGCTAAGTCCCTGCACTCGTTTTCTTTTGTGTTAGGGGTTTGGTTGGATGATGAGGATGGGTGGGAAGTTAGAGGGAAACATGATACAGTTTTAGTGCATCTTTCCAATTCTCATGTCTTACTTTTATGTTTCTTATTCAAATGAAGTTAGAAGACTATAAAACTAGTTTAAGAGATAGAGAAATATTTAGAAATAAATATTTAACCATTGTCTTAAAAGAACAAGAGTAGGAGGGAAGGAAGTAGAAAGAAACAGGTGACAGAGACTTTATACTTCACTATGCATTAGTCACACCCTTTATACTGGGTCCAATGGGTACAATCCAAACTAGAGAAAAATGCCCTAGTGTTGGGATTAATAGTTTATGTTAAGGTTATCACAATTGTTTATGACAATCTAAGTTAAAAAAATCTCTTTTATATATTCCGTGCAGCTGATATTATAATATTAAACATTAACACACTTCTTTTTACTGGGTAAGAAATTTTGATAGCACGAGATTTTGATTTTTTAAATATTTATTGTACTCACAAATTATTAAATTATGAACTAAAATTATTTATCTATTTACACAGTTGAGGCATTATAGATGGAGTTATCAAACAAGTATCTCCCCAAAGCAAAACCACTTATAGTAACATAAGGATGATTTTTATTTCAAGGGACTTAAATAATGTATTTCTACATCCTTAAAACTCATTGAAAATTGGGTTTATGGGTTTTTAATTGGAAAGACTACCAAGTGGTGAGTACTATCCGCTGGGAAGAACCTGTGTCTATAATATTCTTTCAAAAACCCATGTCATTCCTGTGTTTACCATGAATACAATTCAACATGTATATTATCTGTTTGTGTGGTATTTATATAAGATATGAAAATTATACACAAAATCACCTGTGAAAATGCAATGGAATTTTGCATGATTTTAGTTACTGCTTTTGATTTTTCTATAGCCTTCACATTTTACACAATACAAATAAGTTTTTATTTACTTTTTGTAAGCAATACAAAAATCTCTTCTTGTTGCAAAGTTTTTCAACAAAAATACAGCATAAAATGTCGAAGTACTTTTTCTTGATGTCTTGACCTTTCCTATCCCCTTTCAGCTCTCGAACCCTAACAACCCAGTGTTTTCCCAGATGCAACTGATGTTGTTAGTAAGAAGTGTCCAGACCTTTATTTTCCTCTAATTTTATTGTGTACTATGTATGGGAAGGCTGCAGGTTACCTAGTTGTTATTCAATGTCTCAGAATAGAGAAACAAAATCTCCCCCACAGCTTCCTTGCAGAAAGGGGTGTGAAGTCCTTCTGGCCAATAAATATAAGCAGAAGTCATTATGTTAGGGTTTGGAGAAACTTTTTTTTTTTTTTTTTTTTTGAGATGGAGTCTCGCTCTGTCGCCCAGGCTGGAGTGCAGCGGCACGATCTTGGGTCACTGCAACCTCCACCTCCAGGGTTCATGCCATTCTCCTGCCTCAGCCTCCTCAGTAGCTGGGACTACAGGTGCCCACCACCACACCCAGCTAATTTTTTGTATTTTCACCGTGTTAGCCAGGAAGATCTTGATCTCCTGACCTTGTGATCTGCCCGCCTCAGCCTCCCAGAGTGCTGGGATTACAGGCGTGAGCCACTGTGCCCGCCCACCTTTTTTTAAGATTTAAAATGCTGGTTCTTATCCAGCAGCTACCTAATAAGAAGTCTCACCCTTACTTCTATTCTTCCATCTCTTAGCATATGCTTTTAAATTCAGCCCTACCAGCACTTAAGGAACATTTTCAATACAAAGCTTTTGGTTGTCTAGTAAGTGCATTCTTCTATCGAGATTTTCTTGAGGTTTTTATTTCCTAGTAACTCTCTTGCTTTCTTAATGTTCTGTCTTCATAGCAGCCTGTTCTTATTTGAAAAGAAATGTCCCCTCAAACATTCTAAAGATGCCAGCTATTATTTTGCTTTTAATTATTGCCTACTTTCTTTTGCACATATCTACTATTCTATATTCTCATTTTGATCCTTTCTTTCAAGAGATTTGTTTCCAACATATTTATAGTTATGCATGATGAAGTCAATTAATTATCATGAGTAGTGGTGTTGATTTCTTCAGGAGTTCATCGAAGTGTTTCCAAAATAGACTGTTCCAAAAGCAAGGCCAACAGGCGCCTTATAAAGAGAGCAGTGGGGAGTTGTAGGTTTTGTGTTATGCTGTTTAGATGTGAAGATAGCCACCAATTTCTGTCCTTCCCTAGATTCTAAAGTGAGGATGGCTTTATTTGGCTATTGGAAATCAAGTATTTATCCCCTCCACAGACCTTTCTTTTCTTTGTTTTTCTTTAGACCTATTATGAAATATGTAACTATCCAAGCTTCTCTCTCAGTCATGCAAGTGACCACCTGGGAAGCAATTTACACTTTCCACACAGGTCTCAGGATCAGTGCCTCTGTGGGCGAGTTCTTTTGCGGGTAATAAGATGGGGATTGGAGAAGCAGTGCTGCTCTTCTGAATACATAACTGAAAGTGACTCATCTATTCCCAGGCCCATCTTTTTCTATGCATGTGTTGATTTCACATGTTTAGTTTCTCTGGATATATTCTATCCTTCCCCAAAGTTTTTCAAGATCTGTAATTTCTCTCTGTTCTTTCTACAGGATCCCTTTTAATTTTCCGTCTTTAATAGCTCATCATAATTTCTAGGAGAGTCTTTGGCACACTGCTTGTTTCCCTAGACTGTTAATGATATTTACAAAAACAAAAACAAAACAAAAAAACATGTTTTCTAGTGATAATCTTAAGACATTTGAGAGGAAGGGGACATGGGTGGTGTATTAGTCTGTTTTCATGCTGCTGATAGACATACCCAAGACTGGGCAATTTACAAAAGAAAGAGGTTTATAATGGACTTATAGTTCCACGTGGCTGAGAAGGCCTCACAATCATGGTGGAAAGCAAGGATGAGTAAGTCACATCTTACATGGATGGTGGCAGGCAAAGAGAAAGAACTTGTGCAGTGGAACTTCTCTTTATAAAACCACCAGATCTCATGAGACTTATTCACTATCATGAAAATAGCATGAGAAAGACTTGTCCTCAGGATTCAGTTACCTCCCATGGGGTCCCTCCCACAACACATTGGAATTCAAGATGAGATTTGGGTGGGGACACAGCCAAACGACATCATCCCACCTCCGGCCACTCCCAAATCTCATGCCTTCACTTTTCAAAACAAATCATGCCTTCCCGACAGTCCCCCAAAGTCCTAACTCATTTCAGCATTAACTCGAAAGTTCACAGTCCAATGTCTCATCTGAGGCAAGGCAAGTCCCTTCTGCCTACGAACCTGAAAATCAAAAGCAAGTTAGTTACTTCCTACATACAATGGGGGTATAGGCATTGGGTAAATACAGCCAATCCAAATGGGAGAAATTGGTCAAAACAAAGGCACCTCCAGCCCCATGCGACTCCATAATCCAGTGGGGCAGTCAAATCTTAAAGCTCCAAAATGATCTCCTTTGACTCCATGTCTCACATCTGGGTCATGGTGATGCAAGAGGTGGGTTCTCATGGTCTTGGGCAGCTCCACCCCTGGGGCTTTGCAAGGCACAGCCTCCTTCCCAGCTGCCTTGATGGGCTGGTGTTGAATGTCTACTACTTTTCCAGGTATATGGCACAAGCTGTCATTGGATCTATCATTCTGGGGTCTGGAGGATGGTGGCCCTCTTCTCACAGCTCCACTAGGCAGTGCCCCAGTAGGGACTCTGTGTGAGGGCTCCGACCCCACCTTTCTGTTCTGCACTGCCCTAGCAGAGGTTCCCCATAAGGACCCCACCCCTGCAGCAAACTTCTGTCTAGACATCCAGGTGTTTCTATACATCCTCTGAAATCTAGGTGAAGGTTCCCAAATCTCAATTCTTGACTTCTGTGCACCCACAGACTCAACACCACATGGAAGTTGCCAAGGCTTGGGACTTGCACCCTCTGAAGCCACAGCCTGAACTATACCTTGACTCCTTTTTGTCATGGCTGGAGTGGCTGAGATGCAGGGCACCAAGTCCCTAGGCTGCATGCAGCACAGGGGCCCTGGGCCTGGCCCACGAAACCATTTTATTTCCTCCTAGCCCTCCAGGCCTGTGACGGGAGAGACTGCCGTGAAGACCTCTGACATGCCCTGGAGACGTTTTCCCCATTGTCTTGGGGGTTAACATTCAGCTCCTCATTACTTATGCAAATTTCTGCAGCCACCTTGAATTTCTCCTCAGAAAGTGGCATTTTCTATTCTATCACACTGTCAGGCTGCAAATTCTGAACTTTTATGCTCTGCTTCCTTTATAAAACTGAATACCTTTAACAGTACCCAAGTCACCTCTTGAACACTTTGCTGCTTAAAAATTTCTTCCACCAGATACCTTAAATCATCTCTCTCAAGTTCAAAGTTCCACAAATCTCTAGAGCAGGAGCAAAATGCCACCAATCTCTTTGCTAAAACCTAACAAGGGTCACATTTTCTCCAGTTCCCAACAAGTTCCTCATCTCCATTTGAGACCACTTCAGCCTGGACTTTATTATTCATATTGCTATCAGCATTTTTTTCAAAGCCATTTAACAAGTCCCTAGGAAATTCCAAACTTTCCTACATTTTCCTGTCTTTTTCTGAGCCTTCCAAACTGTTCCAACCTCTGCCTGTTACCTGGTTCTAAAGTTTCTTCCACATTTTCAGGTATCTTTTCAGCAGCACCCCACTCTCCTGGTACCAATTTACTGTTTTAGTCTGTTTTCACGCTACTGATAAAGACATACCCAAGACTGGGCAATTTACAAAAGGAAGAGGCTTATAATGGACTTGCGGTTCCACACGTGTGGGGAAGCTTTACAATCATGGTGGAAAACAAGGAGGAGTAAGCCGCGTCTTATATGGATGGTGGCAGACAAATAGAAAGAACTTGTGCAGGGGAGCTCCTCTTTATAAAACCACCAGATCCCGTAAGACTTATTAACTATCATAAGAACAGCAGGGGAAAGACTTGCCCCCATGGTTCAGTTATCTCCCACAGGGTCCCTTCCATAACATGTGGAAATTCAAGATGAGATTTGGGTGGGGGGACACAGCTAAACCGTATCAGGTTGAGTGGGAGTAGATGGTCATTCACATTTCATAATTTTAACCAAGTCTTTTTTGAGCTGTACTTATTTATTCCAGAAAAAAATGGCATATGCCTGTTTGTATGTGCATGTAAACAATAAGATTAAAGTATTGACCCTACCTGTGTATGGGAAAAAACTAAGGAAAATTGTATAATCTTTGTGATTGTATTTTTTCATGTTTTCAGTTATAAGTATGTATTGGTTTTATAATAAAATAATAATTAAAAATAAGTTCTATAGAAATGCATTAAACTATAGTATGCCTACTTTAATCTTTGTAAAATGAAAATGACAAACTACTATATAACTATTTTATGTGCCAGGCACTCCTCTAAGTAATTACTTTATGTATATTAAGTTAATCCTCACAGAAGCTCTTGGACATGGATACTATTATTGCTCCCTTTTTATAGAATTGGGAACTGAGGCACAAATAGGTTAAAGAACTTTGCCCAAGGCTGCATGGCCGACATGAACAGGAAGTGGATTTCAATTCAAGTAGTTTTGCTCAATTCACTAATGAAATGTGTGTGTTTTGCCCAGACTGGGGATAAGGGAAGAGACAGTAAGTAAAGGTGCAGGAGACAAAGAATAATTAGATATAGTCTGAGGATTGCTGCTCTATTTTAATGCACCAGAATCTGAATAAAAATTAGAAGTAGTTTTTCCTCTGGATTGCAAGACATTGTATGTGACAAATATTCATGTTATAACCCTGCCAGAAATTTAAAACCAATAATTTTAATGAGATTCTTCTGAAAATATTAACAAGATTTCTTTGTGTGGTGGATTTTATGGAATGTGGCAAAAACCACTGTACACCAAGACATCTCATGGTTACTAACTTTTATTGTTAGAAAATAATTTCTTTAAATTTTCTGTCTTCAAATGTTCTAGATAAAATTTCAAAAATGTACATACACGAGAGAAGAACCTTTTTAATGAACATTTTAATGGCATATTCAAGCTGGCTTCTAACTAAAAACTCATGGCTGAGAAACTGTGACACCAAATAAACAACAGAGGAAAAGACTGAAATGTCAACATTTAGTAAAAAAGATGAGAGGAGACATATCAAATTTATTCACTATCTCCTCAGTGAAGTTGGCCTGGAGGCATATCATTATACACAAGACTTGAAATAATCACTCAATTTTACAATCCATACATTAAAGAAACTTGAGTTAAATAAGGGAAATATATTGAGATTATAGCTCAGAGTGGTAAATCTTTTCAGAATTCTTACAAATGATTTACTAGAAAACTTCTCATCTGACAGACAAACTTACAGCCTGAGACTTGGAGAGGGGCAGGTAGGTAACTTAAGTGACCCCAAGTGTAGATATTGTCCTATGGAACATCATAGTACATGCAGAACACTATGGTATCTACAAGTTACCAAACTCCTTAATAAATACTTCTTCGTTTAAAGTGGTTCCTATGGCCTTTTGTTGATTCAATCAAAAACGTATTTTATTATTTTGAATCCTGACATTGAGAAAGCTACTCAATTTCTCTAAACGAAGTTTTCTCATTCAGAAAATATAAAAATTTTAATGATATGTACTCCTAAGATTGTTATAAGGATGAGGTAACTCAATATTTGCAATGTGCTTAGAACAATGCTGGCACACTGTTTTGCTGCATGTGTATGAGCAATACTCACAGGAACACATTCATTTTCTGGCATCCTATTGACTTCACCATTGTCTTTCTTAATATATTTCCCTTCTCATTCTATTTCGCCAGAATAAATGAGAATCTCTTTTTTTTTTTTTGGTCAAATTGCTGAGTTAATTTTCAAGTTTCTTGTGCATACCGAGAATCTAAATTCTTGCATGTTGTTGACCTTCATTATAGGATATTAATATTGAGATTTCCTTCGTGTAAATGGCTTGGTGTATATTGTAAGTAAACTAAAATAGGTGTTTGAGAAAAAAAAATTTAAAGTTATCACAAATTATTGAAATGGTCTCTAAAACCTCCATGGGATTATTACAATGAATTTAAAACAAATCATTCCATGGCTGGGTGTGGTGACTCACACCTGTAATCCCATCACTTTGGGAGGCCAATGTGGATGGATCACTTAAGTCCAGGAGTTCGAGAGCAGCCTGGGCAACATGGCAAGACCCCTTCTCTACAAAAAGAAAAAAAGAAAAAAAAATTAGCTGGGCATGGTGACATGCATCTTCAATCTCAGCTACTTGGGAGGCTGAGGTGGGAAGATCACCTGAGCCCGGGAGGTGAAGGCTGCAATGAGCCATAATCACACTGCTGCACTCCAGGGTGACAGAGTAAGATCCCGTCAAAAAAAAAAAATCCATAACATGCATAATAATACCTAAATCATTTATAAATGGGTGCTGTTATGTATTTTTATCTTTATAAAAACAGCGCAATTCTATTATGTAGATTTTTAGAAATAAAGAGAAGCATAGAAAACATAAGTTCCCCTCTCCTACAAACATTGTTAAATTTTGATTATACCTTACTAATGGTTTTTAATTAATCTTATTTTTTAACAAAATTAGAAACACGTTGTGTTCATTGTCTTGTAATCTGATTTGTTCATTTTACACTATAATAATACCTGTTTTGTTTTTAAACTCCTCTGATTGTAAGGTTAATATATGTTGAAAAGGTTAAAAAATGCAGCAATGTAAATGAAGAAATATACTGAATACTTTCCTCAGGGAACATTTTTATTTTAGCTTTCTGTATATTTCTATGAAATATTTTCTTTACATATACAACCATATAGATGATATAATATAGTTATCTATACTGTTAGTGTGGTGTTTTTACTTTATAATATATCTTGGCCATCTTTCCAAATCAGTACATTGAGGTCTGTTTCATTTCTTTTAAAAGCTGCATTTTATTATAGGAATATACCACACTCATTAAGCTAATACTTTATTGCTGGACATTTGGGTTGTTTCCAGTGATTTTTTTTTTCACTTTTAGTTGCATTTATTTTATGCTGAATGTATTCCCGTGCCATAAGTTTTTGTTCCTTCATTTTCTTCGGAGATACCTTTTTCTTCTGTGCAACTTTCTCTTCCGGTTTAGGAACAATTTGTTTCTTTTCAGTAAGGATCATTTCAATGCGGCGAGGAGGGCTTCTTTATGTATGAGTTAATCTGACCATCAGCTCCGTAAGTCTAAAGGCATATCTTGGGTGCTTCATTCACCTGAATATGCTCGATGGCCAGAGAATCTGCATGTAAACCCTTAAGTTCAGCATGACTCTCTGCATGTTTAAGCATGTGCAGCAAAAATTCAAGCCACCGATCCTGTGTCCAGCTCCACTGTTTGGCCTGGGCACGCCTACCAACTCCACCATTGTAATGTTGGAATGGTACACGCTGTTTCTGTAAAGTGACATCTTTCACGTCACTTAATGGCTTTTCATACATGCATATCCTTGATGGCCTGGGCAGTTTCACGAGTCTTCTTAAATGAATACGATTTGAATCTCTTGATTTGCATGACTTTGTGGGGTTTTCTGTGTCAATCGAATAGTGAACCATTTTCAAAGATCACCTCAGGCCACTTAGGGGAAGAGGTAGAGCAGTGGCTCCCCAGTTTCTGATATTACCAACAATGTCCTAGTGAATCTGCTTATGTTCTTATTTTATGCACTGGTAACAGAATTTCTGTAGAATAAATTCCCAGAAACAGAATTCCTGAGTCAAGGGACAGGCACATTTATAATCACATTTAGCTTCGATAAATTTCCCTATAATGTGGTTGTAGCACTGTATATGTCCTCAGAGTAGGAGAGAAACTGTTCTCTACACATTGTATACTTTTAATGTTTTGCCTAAAAAGCAAAAATAAATAATTTTTTCAATACTACAAATAGTCATTTTATTTTAGACTGTTGGATCTTTGAGAATTTTTCATGAGTGTCCAATATTTTTGTTATTTTAGTGGGAGGTTATTGCTTGAACATGATTGGGGATTTGAACGGAGTTCTTCAACATGTCAATGTGCTTACATGGCATATATGTATATGCAGAGAGAGACAGAGAGAGAAATCAAATATGACAACATAAGCAAGGCATACTTTCTGAATCAAGCTTGCATAGGCTAGAAACAAAATAAGTTTCTAGAAACTAAAGATATTGTATTATGTCAGTTTAGAGGAGTAAAGAAAGGCTCATAAAGAGGCAAAGCTTTTTGAACATTCCCATGAAATAAATTGAATTACAATTAAACATAGCCATTGAAAATTAAAAGTTTTGTTTAAAAACTATTAGTTTAATATCCAGTTATTAAACAGTCAATTAATTAAAATAATTAAACTCTGAGTTTGTGTGTAAACCTATTAGGTGCATTCCCCCAACACTTTATTAATTGTGATCAGCCAATCTCCTTTGGTTGCTGCTTTGAAGGAGTTCCTGAGAACTCAACGAGTGAGACTACAGATGCATTAGCAGCACTGAATAAGTGAGGAGAGGGCCTGGAAGTTCTGTCATCCATGATGAGCCTGCTATCTTGGGGAAATGTGAATAAGCATTGAAAGAGATATCACAAAACTGGATCCGAGTTTTTTTATTTTTATTTTTTTGGCAGAGTATCACTCTCTGTCACGAGGCTGGAATATGGTGGCACCATCTCAGCTCACTGCAAGCTCTGCCTCCTAGGTTCAAGCAATTCTCCTGCCTCAGCCTCCCAAATAGCTGGGACTACAGGTGCGTGCCACCACGCCCAGCTAATTTTTTGTATTTTTAGTTGAGATGGAGTTTCACCGTGTTGGCCAAGATGGTCTTGATCTCCCGACCTTGTGATCCGCCCACCTCGGCCTCACAAAGTGCTGGGATTACAGGCATGAGCCACTGTGTGCCCAGCCCCCGAGTCCTTCTTTGAAACAATCTGGTGGAAATTTTAAAATCATGTCATCCCAAATATCAGATTAATTGTTAATAAAATTACTACTGTGAATGACAGGTTGTCTTCAGCTGACACTGAATTGGGACTCTACACTGTTTTAACGATCTCTTACTTCTGCTACCTTCCATGCTCTCCCTTCCTAGGTCAGAATTGCCTTCTGAAAATTACATTAAGTTTACTTTCACTTCACATTCCTTTTATTTTTTATAGTTTCTAATAAATAGTCCTTTTCGTTAGTATCTACCTCTCTTTCTCTTTTAGGGTTTGTCACTGCCTGCCTCCAGCACCCTTGCCACAGTAGCTTCGAGGCCATGCTCTCCCTCCCACTTTAGAAACTGAAAGGGGAAATCTTCTTGCTGTCCCCTCTTGGTAGCCAGTGCACTAAACCCTGTTCTAGGATCAGCTGAATGACCCTAGCTAGGTCTTTTATCTCAAGGGACTCAACAGAAAAGAGTTGAATAATTAATGGAAGGCTCTGTTCTTATCTGTCCATTCCAATGGAGTGTTGATAGCTGAGCCTCCCACTTCACAGCCTTCAGAGTTATGTTTTTCCTAACCATTGTCCACTACTGTTTCTCCAGTCTTCCTACAACCTTGAGAACCCCAAATATCCTTCAAATAAATACATTTACTGTATATTACTTACCATCCAAGGATTCCTAGGCATTATATCTAGCCTTGCCACTGAGTCATTATTTCTTAGGAAGTTTACTCTTGTTAACACAGGAGTAATTATTAAAAATAAGAAAGGCTTCTATTGAAAAAGAGTGAAAATGAAGAGTGAAAAATGCTGGGAAAATGAAACCCTATGTTGCAAGACTACATCATTGTCAGCTTTTGTTAATTGGATGAAAGTGCATATAATTAGAAATAATTGATGGAAATCCACTTATTTAAGTGGTTAATATATGAGGGACAACAATCATGACATCCTAATTGTAAAAGACCCTGTATTTGCACCAGTGTGCCAGGTACTACAATGCTCTCTAACTGCACTGCCTGATGTATTCATTTTCAACAAATTATGACTTTTAGTATAACCACCTCTTTCTCTTTTTCTCTCTCTATAGATGTTGTACATTAACATTAGACTATTCTTAGAGTAAAAAATACAGCTAGTCTGCCTCTGTTTTTTATCTTGTTCCCATCTTTTGGAGATGGGAGGAGACATAGAAATGAAAATCAATGAGGATGAAGCTTAGCCAATAAATATTTTCTATGCTACTTTTTCTTATTCTTCTGTATGAAAATGTTTGGGATTGTGGAACCAAAGGAGTGCTGTGATTCTAAGGGTGTGGGTTTCAGGGGACCAGGAGGAACTGTCCAGAGTTGCCTGCATGAAGGAGAGTAGTGTTTATTGCAGGCTCTGGCTCAGAGAAGAAACTCAATAAATATGAGTAGAAGGAAGGAGAGAGAAATACAGAATAAAGGATAGGAGAAGGCAGGGAGGAATAAACAATGCATGTAAGGTGGATTTTTGAATAACACAATGTGAAGGAATTTGTTCTTTATTCTTTGATGAATTGTAAAGTTTGCATAGATTCTAGCAAAAAAAATTGCTACTAAAGAAAGTGAGAAAGAGAATAAACGAATATTTATAAAATAATTTCTCAATGGCAAAGCACTATATAAATAAGGATACTATTACATATCAAGTTATCATAAACCCAACAAAACCCACTGTAAGATCTATGGGTCTGATATTCAAATCTAATACTGTCACTATTTCACCACTCAGTCTCATGGTCCTTCACCTGTTCAACTGGCAAAATAGGAATATCATTTCAGTGTAGTATCATAGGAATGTTGTAGTATATACATCCTTAAGGCTTAAAGTTGTTATAAAGTAACTCTACCAAATTGATACCATTTGAAAGACCAAACAAGAACTTCTTGGGCAGCCAGGAAAGTCAGTTAACTTCTTTTACAGTTGCTTTTTCACATCTGCTTGTCCTTGTTTCCCTCTTTCCTTCCTTCTTTCCTTCCTTCCTTCCTTCCTTCATTCCTTCCTTCCTTCCTTCCTCCCTTCCTTTCCTCCTTCCTTCCCTCCTCTTTGTTTTTTCTTTTTTCTTTTTTTGTTTTTTTTAACAATTTCCAGAAACTGGTCTTTATAGAGGTCTTTAAAAACTAGGCCATAATTGAAATCATTTACCAGTGATGACCTCATACACACCTTGCCATAGAATACCAAGAATTACAAGTATAATTACTTGTGGAAGGCCATGGGTGTGCAGCATGAACTTCAGAAACACAAGAAGAATCAGATCATAAATGAACTTGAGTGAGATAAGAAATCTGAGAAGAGATCCAGGAGAACAACTTACTCTTTATTCATGCATCTAACAAATACTTCTTCAGCTACTATATTGTGCCAAGAAAATGAGCTAGACTATGGAGACCTGTAAACCTCATGAAGCAATCACGCCAAAGACCAGCTACTTCGTTAACCTGTAGTGGATCTTTTAATCCCAGCATTTCCTAATGTGTAATTTCTAATTTGTAATCAACTTCCCATTGGAACTTGAATTTTTAAATAAATCTCGCTAGACCTCAATGACTTCTATAATAAAATAGAAACGATAAACCTAAATTTCCTGGAGGCCATAGTTTGGACCACCTAAATGTTCCCAATAAACACAGCACTGAATTGAGTCACTATGTTACTGAGGACAAGGTTACAGTGTATAGGTCCTGACATCTAATTCATCCTTTCCTTAGCCCTCATTGGTCCCAGTCAACCCATCATCTTTTCCAAACTGTAGCATGCAGGGTAATAGTGCAATAGCAGCATAAGAAATTAGTTTTTATTTCTACAATAAACCAACTTTTCCATTTGACTTGGTTTAAATAGAGGAAGATAAAGCAGTTGTTAAAATAAGAGGCCTATGTAAGAGTTCATTATGAAGATCACACCCCCACAAAATAAATATGCCATATTTTCTGAATAATATATATCTATATATATAATATGTTAATGTTTTATAACATACTCTTATCAGGAGATAAATCTTATTAAGGCACAAAGAAGTTATTGTATTTGTTAAAATGGGTGAATCAATGTAAGCTTTCTTATGGTTTGTCAAATTTGTAAAATATTATATTTCTCTTCAGATAGAGTTACATACTGTGTAGCTCAAAGATAATCCCTATGGTCCTGGCATATGTTACTTAATTGTCTCAGAAGGAAATGCCATAAATAGCATGCTGTCATTCCCCACAGGCATGGGCTCATCTGTCACAGTGGGGGCTCCAGACAGGGTGAGGTGCTCTAAGACATTTCTTAGTCTATGTAAATCACAGCCATTACTTCTTACCACTTCCCAACTGGTCAATTATGTATAAACATGTGTTAATAAAAATTTGCCTCTCTGCCTCTAAGGTACACACCCATAAAGCTACGTGAGTATGATAAAGTATAAATGGCATACATTATTATCTGATTCAACCTACCTCATAAATTATGATCCAAAGTGCTTCTATAGAAACAAAACTCCAGAAAAGCCTGTAAAGACAAATGCTGGAAAAGAAAGACAGAATAGAAAACAGTATTTTTTTCACATTTGCAACTTTAGTGAAAAAAACACTCAGGTTTGTCTTATAAGAAGAAAGAACCTAAAAAATATATTATACTTTATAAATATTTTTATAAGCATTTGACTCTTAATTGTCATAGATAGTGGGGCCATGAAAAATAAAATCCCCTATTGTTAGTAATAAATATGCAACATGTAATCAACAAAAATCTATCTATAAATGCATGGGTTCTAGAAATTTTCAAGAAAAATGGACCACACAGACTTTGACTGGAGGATGCCAGATCAAATAGTATAAGGAATAGTTTGTTCTAAGACTATGAAGTTTATGAGAGAAATACGATAAGCATATTTTAGTGAAAGGTGTAATGGGTTTCAAATCATAAGGCCTGTCTTAATTAGGTATGTATGATTTTGGACACATTATGTAAATCTTTTGAATATCTGTTACCTCAGAAAAATATAGAAACTTTTGGTGACACCAGCCAAACTCGCAGAGTTGCTGTGAGAAACAAATGAGATTAGTAAGTTCTGAAAAACAGTTTACAAACGTGTAAGTGTTTTCACAGGAATCATTATTATGTGTTTTAATGGCAATTCCTATTTTAAAAAAATATTGAAAGGTATTTAAGACTAATGATTATAAATTTATGGTTATATTTCTTGGAATTGCAATAAATTAAAAATGTTATTTTAAAGGTATATATACTAGTGTTTCTTAAATTATTGAACAGAATAGTATAAGATAATGGTAAATTATGTGTGAACTGAATCAAAATTGGAATGGTAGTAATTGAGTGCTTATCAAACACAAGGCATTGCACTAGGAATTGTATCTGCGCTCAATATGCCTTTTATTCACTTATTTATTCATTCATTCCTTAACAGCTTTGTTGAAGTATAGTGGATATACAAAAAACTGCTTATGTTTAATGTGTTCAACTTGATGAGTTAGGACATATGCAAACACCCGTGTTGCCATCATCACAGTCAAGATAATAGACATATCCAACATCTCTTAAAATTTTCTTGTTTTCATTTTGTTTTTTTTTCTTTGTTTATTGTGTTAAGAACATTTAACATGAGATCTACCCTCTTAAGAAAGTGCACAATACCCTATTGTTAACTATAGGCACGATGCTGTACAGAACTCTAGAATTTTTTCATCCAGCATACCTGAAACTTTATACCCACTGAATAAAAACTCTCTACTTCTCCCATTCCCTAACCTCTAACAACCACTCCAATACTCTCTGCTTCTATAAGTTTGACTATTTCAGATACCTCATATAAGTGAAATTATACAATATTGTCCTTCTATGACTGGTTTATGTAATTTATCATAATATCCTCCAGGTCTCTCTTTGTTGCCACAAATGGTAGATTTTTTAAAGGCTGAATAATACTCCATTTATATATGTACCACATTTTATTTACCCATTCATCAGTCCTTGGACACGGGTTGTTTTCCTATCTTGGCCATTGTGAGTAATGTTGCAATGAATATGGGCATACAGGTATCTCTTGAAAATCCTGATTTCAATTCTTACATATGATTTAGAATAAGAGCTAAAACTATAGACTCCAAAGGAACACTAGTATTGTTTTTTTCATGCCTCTTTTGATATAGGCTTTAAAGATCCAGAATTTCTTAGCCCACTGACAACTTTCATTTATCTTTAAAGTAAGGTGGGTCCCAGCTGTATGAATAGACCTGTCAACTCATAGATTCAAGAAAAACCAAAGGTTAATACTAATGACAAAACAAGACACACCCCAACATATAATCAGCAGAATCGACCAGGACTTAATAGATAAGGTTTTATCACCATCCAAAATGTGTTAAATTGATTTTTGACAGTGATGGAATGGTGAAATTCTATTTTAGTTTGACAGACATGAATTAAATGCGTTGTTAATACTGTCTGATATTTTTGTGAGTTCACATCACCCTGTCCACTTGTACGTGGTTTGTAGACATCAGTTCCTAAAAGATATGCCACAGGAAATCTAGTAAAACACAAATGCATGAAACAATTATTGTAGGATCTCCAGAATATCTTTGAAATTTTAAAATCATACATTAAATTCAGATTATATTTATTATTAAACTAAGTAGAGGTAATCCTAACTGGGCTATATCCTAACCAATGGTCTTTTTTATTAGCAAATTTATAAACTATTATTTATTAGCTGTGGGTATAATCAATAATTAAGGCAAGTAAAGGGATAATAATGATGGGTTATGAATTCACTCAAAAAACCTGACATTTTACTGCTTTTCCTACAATACATCATCATTCCATGTAGATTTAGTACACTAAACAGATAACATAGTACATTTTAATGAGACTATTTTGAAATCTTACTCAAATTTGCATTTATTAAAACTTTACCTTACTTCTAACTAACGTGATTCAGAGGTAGGTCCAAAGGGGTATATGCACCATCATTCAATAAAACTAATGAATGCACAATAAAGATGTCATTATACTATCTATTCACTTTTAACTCTTATATCTGAGCAACTACCTTGAAAATACAGTGTTACGGTATTACACATTTTACTAGGTAATCTATATATTGTATGAAATAAGGGTTTTTATTTGAGGAATTTGAACATTCTTTCTTCCTACCCTCTCTCCCTTTTCCCTTCCTTCCTTTCTTCCTTGCTTTTTTCTCTCCTCCCTCTCTTGCCCCTTTCCTTCCTTCTTTTCTTACCTCCTTTATTCATTTATATTCATTCAAAACCCATTTATTCATAAAAATGACTCCTATGAAACAGGCATTATATTACATTCTGTGGATATAAAAATTAATAAAATAGTCCACATTTAAAGAACTTTCATATGACACAAACATAGAATTTCATACTTCTTTGTAATGGATTAGTTGGTTGAAATTTGAATGCCTTGCCAGAAGGAGATATATGACACCCTTTCACCGTAGACTATGATAATAGACTAAAGTTAATAAGCATATAATAATAGAGCAACTAATAGAAGAAGCTGCTACCACAATAATAGAAACAGTGCAGGTCATAATCACCGTTGTAAATTCTTAGGGTATCATACTCTATATGTGTGGTGTGTGTGTGTATGTATGTGCGTATACATACATTTGTATATATGCTATTATATGTTATATAGATATGCTATTGAGAATATATACATAGAAGAGTTAAAAGTAAAATTATTTAAATTGTACAATACAAATATGGCCCCTCCAAACTTTGATGTAATCATATTAATATCACTTAAAATAGTCTTTAAGAAAAAAGCATTATGATGGATAGAGAGGCTCACTATATAATTATTAAAGATATTCACAGAGAAAACAAATGAATTTAAACTTGAATATTGTCTTCATAAAGTCAAGTATGAATTAATTGATTTAACTACAAGAAGAAATTGTGAAAATTTCATAGTTTGAGGTTACAGGAGATCTTTTTCAATCATTGATAGGCTAGGCAAAAAAAAAAAAAATAGAGCCATAGACTAATATTTGAATAATATATTTAATGACCTAGAGTGGATTAACATAAACACAACTGTAAACATATGTATATGAGTATACATATTATGTATGCATAAGTAGTGTATTTAATCCAGTTCATTAAATGTATTCAATTATATTTCATGATGAAATATTAAGATATGTCTATCATCTATCTGTATCTACTTACCAATCTATCTATATTAGTAGTGAACACTTGGAAAATAAAATAGAAAAATACCACTGTTGTGTGCAACAGTTAGAGATCATACATTCTTCTCAAGTATGTTTGGAATATGTATAAAGAATAGCCATTTATCCATCCTCAACAATGAAGAAAACCCACACAAAGCTAGAGCACAAAAAAATATAAAGTTTAAAATACCCATATATTTGGAAATGTAAATAAATCCTTCCAAATAACTTATAATACAAAATAAGGTCAAAAAAGAAATAAAAACTATGTAGATACAAATATATGAGATCAATGAACAAAAATCAACTGCTTTTGTATACACTAACCATGAATAATTGGAAAATGAAATAGAAAATTACATCATTTTCAATAGCATCACAGCAAGAAATACTTAGGTATACACTTAACAAAAATGCTTAGTGATAAATTATTATGATATTGCTATATGTTATAACTTGGAGGATTTAGCAAAAGGGATATTAAATGGAAATTTATAGCATTAAATATGGATTTGAAGATAAGTAAACCTGAAAACTAAGTGTGCCAACATAATGCTAGAGAAGTGAGGAAACTAGAAACACTGCAAAATAAAGTTAAATTAACGACAAGTAAGACAAAGTAAAGATAACACTTGAAAATTTAAAAAGAAAACAAAAAAAAACCACATAGAAAATTAAAAAAGCATAAGTTTGTGCTCAGAAGAGTCTAATAAAATAGGCAAACGCTACAAAACTAATGAATAAAAACGTGAAGGAAGAAATAAACAATTGTAGGATCACAAAATGGGAACCTAAGTTGTACAATGCAGTGAAAAGCAGTATTAGTAAATGTATTCCAGTTAATCTGAACACTTAGATAAAATGAGCAAATACATTGAAAAGTAAAAATTACCAAAACCAAATTAAAAAAACAAACAAAAAAAGCCCACATCAATGTTTTTACAACTAGTTAAGAAATAGGAGAAGTAATTTAAAAGACCTGGTTGGAAAAACCCAGGTCTAGATGGTTTTACAGGCAAATTCCGCACAATTTCAACAAACAGATAATTCCTACTATATGCAATAAACAAGAGAGAATACTTCACAATCATTTCTGTTAAACCAATATAATCTTTATTCCAGACAATGCTAGCATGAGAAAACCAATTTACAGGCCAATCTTGCTGTGAATATAGATCAAAAGTCTTTATACTCGCAAGCCAAATCCTACAGTGCATAAAAATGATTATCCATCATGAGCAAGTTGAATTTATTCCAGGATTTAAAGGTTGGATTAACATTAGAAAATACATAATGTTAATTTACCACATAAAAAGATTAAAGGAGGAGAAATGTATGATAATTACCATATGATAAATCCAAAAGAAGCAGAAAAATGTATGTGATAATATTCAACACCTATTTATCATCAATCTTCTAGCAAAGTAACCTATTGAGGTATCTACCAAAAGACTCTCAGTAAACACTACTCTAAATCAAAAATATTCAAAGCATTTTCCCTAAAATAAAAAATAAAGGTGCCCATTATCACTACCTTTTTTCAATTGTATACTAAATGCCCTAGACAACACAGGAAAAAGAAAATAAGGAAAAACACAAATAAGTACAGGCAAAGTATTAAGAGAAAACCCACACACACAGATGCTATGATTGTTTATATACACAAGCCAAGTGAATTTACAGTGAAATTATTAGTAGTAATATATTCTAGATATTTTAAGATTAACATACAAAAATCTACATTTTTATTCAACAGCAATAAACAAAAAAAAAATTAAAAGAAGAATACAATTTGAAATAGTAACAAAACCCAATGCATTTCTAGGAATAAATCTAATGAAAGATACACTAAAATTTGTATGAAGAATTTTATAAAATATGTTGCAAAGCACTAAAGAAGACAAATACATAGAAAGACATATCAAGGTAATGGAATAGAATATCTCAATATTATAAAAATTTCAACTTTCACCATGCTAATATATATTCACTTATAAATTGAAAACTAATTACAGATGAGTTAAAGATATATTTTAAAATTTAAGTGGAATGCATAGATGAATTTTTCTATTATTTCAGGCTATAAAATAATCTTTTAAACACCACACCTAAATATATAATAAGCATAAAAAGAAATATTGACAAGTTTGACATTTTTAAATTTAAGAGCTTTTGTTCAATTGAAGTCAGGAATAAAGTGAAAACACAAGCAATAAAGGGGTAATCATATTTATAACACATATAACTGAAAATAATTAATATAAAAATACGAAAAGAACTGCAAATATGAATAAGAGAAACAACAAATTTTAAACCTGATGAAAGATATGAACAGATATTTCTCAGAAGAGGAAACACAAATGGCCAATAAACGTAGGTAAATGTACCAAATTTCAGTAGCATTCAGGCAATTGCCAATTTTAACTACCGTAAGAGATGATTATAAATAAATTAGTTAGAAAATTACGAAATCTAACAATATCAAACATGACTTAGAAGATGTCTACAATATCTGCCATATAAATAATATGTATAGATAAATGTTTGCCTAACAAATACAATGCAAATTACAATCACAGTGAGCAAAATTAACAATGCCAAATTAGATTTTTTTTTCCTATGGAAATGAGTAGTTGGGAGAATGATGTTAACACTGGCAAAAATAGGCAAGCCAGTGGTGAAGCCAAATTTGTAGATAATTGTCATGTTAGACATTTTAAGTTTGGGCTGATATCATGACATATAAGAAAATATAAAGCAAAGGTCTTTGGAGATGCAGGTCTGACACTGGTAGAGTGACCTATTTTAATGTCCTCAGTTGGTTGCCATAGGTCCCATTCTTCTGCAGGATAGTTACAGTCACCCAGTGTCCTTTCTGGATAGCATTCTCTTTTGCTTTCAAAAGTGCCCCTTTTTGGATGAAAATTTATACTGCCACCCTATGTATGTTAAGTCTCTTTCAATCTTACCATGCCACACTTTGATAAATGTTCATGGATCTTGAGGATTGATACATGTGATCCTCAAATTATTTGACAGAATATCTGAAATTGATCATGAAGAAAATATAATGCCAGACAATTTTGAAATGAAATGCTCGAGGTATACTCAAAATGAGTACTCACCATGTTACTAGTTGTTATCTGTGAGTCTTTTTTCCCTTGGCTAATAATTTATAATCACTTTTATAATTAGTTAATAACAAATAGACAGTAGAAAGTTCTACCTTTTTCATCAAGAGCAAAGTATTGATGGAGTTCTATTACCAGAATAGATGAATATTTCAGAATCCCAAGAGCATGTGCTACACATTTCGTTTGTAAGAAACATAGCTACAATATGCACTCCAACATGCCATGGAATTTTGCTAAAACCTCCAGATCCATTAACTATAGATTATTGTGTTGTAACATATGATCCCATATTTGCTGGTATGCACTATAAAGACTTTTATATTAAGCGGTCCCATTGATTAACATGGACAGGAGGAGAAGGGAATATTCTGACTGGACAGATTTCATCTTTTGAAGCCATGTGTATTTGGTCCAATTTTCAATGTCAAACATAGACTATAATTTATTCAGACTTGGCTTTTGTTCTTTCCCACTCCCAACCTTAAAAACTACAGAGTAATATTATTTATTAGCATTCATCAAAGAGTATTTTTGGCAGCATTTAATCACAAAGACTGATATTGGTGTATATAAAACAATACATGTGCAAGCCTGCAAAGAAAGGAAATTTGAAGAGAATGTCCGTTATATAACTTAAGCTGTTTTTCCCTGGATCAAATAAAATTATAGAGGCGCCAAGAACAGTACTGTTGCTGAAGGCCATCATAAACCCTGGTGTTCATGAGGTTGTATAGTCTTTTCACCATGAAAAATAATTCCTTCTGTATTTAACTTGCCAAAGTACTGAGGCAGCCTGGGAAAGGGAGAGGCTCTTTTTTTTTTTTCTTTTTTTGTTAAAATAAGAGTATCTACAAAACAAGGCATGTAAAGGTAGATGAGGTAAGAATGTAACACCTCTGTGACCTTATTCTGAAACCAGGTGTTTTCTTTCCTCTTATAGTAAGTATGCGTCATATGAGTATAGCTGACTCTCTTGGTGTGTTTTAAAAACAAAGAGACATACCTGTTACATCAATTTATTTTTCAAGTATCTTTATAAAAGTTAATATGTAAATGGTGTGGGATGATTAGACAAATTGGCAAGCATCATGTCACTCATCCATTGCTTATGATTCAAAAAACACACATTTCTACCCTTTTATGTAAGAGAAAACTAATTTCAAAAATCACATAACTTGCTAACTTCATTATATAGAGACATTTTAAAAAATAAGAATCCAGGAAAACTGAAAATTTGAGTCACACCTGGATTGATTTCCCATATAGAACATCCACATATTCAGAAATATCTAAATGTTTTACTAAAACTATCAGTCAAGGAGTCAGATATTTAACTAGTAAAGTGGTCTTATTTCTCTTTTTAATTGTGAATTAGACTCCATACACGTGCCATCATAACAAAATGAGCATGATAAATTAAATCAGCTGGTTGTTCCATCTCTGATAAATTTCTTGGGCTGTTATGTTACTGTCAGTTGCAAAATAGATTATAATTCTTTCTTCATCCTGCTATTAAATTGATGTGGTGTCCTTCCCAGTATCACATCAGAGGGCATAGGATATCAGTTTGTTCCATTATCTGTGATGCTAAGTTTGATATTTTTGTTTATGTAGTCCATGAAATCTTCAATCCTTTTTTCTTTGTATGTTAATATGTACTTTTTGGGGTGATCATTGAATCTGAGTATATGGTTCTCAGATAGTCTTTTAGCAACCATAGACAATTTTTACATGAAGGAATCCTATCCGTATTTGTGGCAAGGGAATGACTTTCCATTACTCTTTCAATTTTTCCTTCTCCATTTATTAGCAGATAGTTTGTTAGATAAAGTACCCCACCTGCTCCTGTTTTAATAATTTGTTTTTTAGAATGCATAAGGACATATGGATCTGTCACTTGACCAATGTTTTATAATCCAATTCTGTCAATATTTATTTCATAGCAAGTTGTCTATAATTTGACCAATAAAAGAAGGTCTCTTCTATTTCCTATGTCCTTTTAACGTGGCCTAACAGGATTTTGAGCACTCCTTTAGTTTCTTTCTTTTTTTTTTTTGAGACGGATTTACATTCTTGTTGACCAGGCTGGAGTGCAATGGTGCGATCTCTGCTCACCACAACCTTCGCCTCCTGGGTTCAAGCGATTCTCCTGCCTCAGCCTCCCGAGTAGCTGGGATTACAGGCATGTACCACTGCACACCAGCTAATTTTGTATTTTTAATAGAGATGGGGTTTCTCCATGTTGGTCAGGCTGGTCTCGAACTCCTGACCTCAGGTGATCTGCCCGTTTCAGCCTCCCAAAGTGCTGGGATTACAGGCATGAGCCACCGTGCCTAGCCCACTCCTTTAGTTTCTAACATAAAAGACATGACAACTAAGTTTTACAAAATGAGCCTTGATTGAATCCTTGACTGAAGAACAAAGCAAAAGACAGCTACAAAAAGCTTTATTGAGATGATTGGGAAAATTTAAATATTTACTGTATATTAGATATTAGATGTTAACTTTCCTTACTGTGAAAGTTTTACTGCATTCATACAGGATAATGCTATTGTCTTAGGAGTTACATACTTAAATATTGAGAGTAAAATATCACCGCACCTTTAATTAACTCTCACATGTATCAACAAATGTTATAAAAAGTTAACAATTGGTAAACCTGAGTGTATTTTCTGGAGTCAGAAATATTTCAAAGTTAAAGTTGGGGTAAAAAATGTAAACATTAGGACATGGTAGCACATACCTGTAATCCTGGCTACCTGACAGACTGAGGTGGAAGGATCACTTGAGCCCAGGAGTTCAGCCTGGACAACATAGTCAGACCTTGCCTCATTAAAACAATTAAAAATAAATAAATAAATAAAAATTATACTTAGATAATGTTCAATGAGGATAATGCATACGTTTATCAAGCAAATGGAAAACTGTGGATGAATTTCAAATTTTTTTCACTACTGAGAACAAATAAAGACTTTGAGTTATAGGAAGTCCAGTTGCTTACTTTAGTTAGCAAAGATAATGACAGAGATTCAATTCTAATGCAGCTGAAATCACATGCTTTATTGTGCAATTTAAGACCAAGAAATAAGCTGATAATCAGATGGAAGAAAAAAAGGTGTAAATAGTTGAATTTTCTGGTAGCAAATCTGTGTATTAAAATTTACCTTTTTATTGTATATATAATCCCTGCCATTGTATTATGTGTATATTTCCCTAACATATAAACTATATATGCTAAATGTAGTTCAAGTTTTTAAATGATCAGTATAAGACACGAAGAAGATATGGGTGGTTTACTTGAATATGTGTATTATAAAAGAGGCTATGATATTTTATATAATATTATGTTTCTTTCTTATAACAACATTAGAAGGGAAGGGCATAAAATTTCCTTTAATGCAGATTTTGGTTAACTGGATTACAGTCAATTAAGGTCTTACTCAATAATTTCACCCATATTCTGAAGGACTCCTATGAAGGAAAAAAAAAACATTTTATTATAGTTTATCAAAATATTAATACTTCACTCTTTGTGAAAAGAAAAAATGGAAACTGAATTGACTTTTTCTGAGGTCATTACTGAGTTTTCTGTCTGATTGAAGTTTCTGCAAAGAAAATGTTAAATAAATTATATAGTCACAGGTAGAAATTTGGAAAATTTAGATAGATAACTACACACACACACACACACTTATTTAATCCTCAAAAAACCCTAATTATGATGGATTATTATTATTATTTAGCAAATGAAAAGATTTGAACATGGGAAGCAATTCAAATACGCTATTTTTAAAAGGTAAATTCATACAAATTTCAAGTCATGTATGGTGTCCTTTTAAAAAGATTTTTTAATTTGTTCGTAATAGAGGATATACTGTTTATCTAGATGACTAATCTACCTTCATCTGGCCAAATGTGAGTAGGATAACACATTCATTGAACAGGAAGAGCAAGTGCTATAAAATACATTACATTGTTGGAAATACATGAAGTAGGAACAATAAATTTATGAGCACTCTTTATTAAAAATATTCACCACTTTATAAGTGGCCCCAGAAAATTATTTCTGGAATTTTAAGTCTTCCATTTCAGAAGCATTCATTAAATTAAGTTATTTAAATTAATTATTGTAAAGATTGACTTTTTTAATTACAAAGGTTTATAATTAAGGAGGTAAAGACAACAGGTTAGCAGTGCATATTGGATGTGCTGGAAATGAGAATGCATATGAAAATGAAAAAATCTGACTAAACTGTGCATGTCAATAAGTGGCATATTATTAGCACTTTGAAAGCTTTCCTTTTAAAAATCCAGCTAACTATATTTAGACTTCTAAAGAAGGACACTTCCTCCTAGAATATTGCTGTTTTCATTGTTTAGCTTTACTTTTCATTTCTTTTTTTGTTCCACTGGATGATTCTTTTGTAAAGGGCACATCAATGTTGTTAACTAGTTTTTTATTTGTTTAAGATTTCACAAAATATCTAAGGTCTTTACCTATGCATGTTTTAATATGACCATCAGACATCATTTCTAAAATACACGATCCAGTAAATAATGAGTGGCAGTAAAGATCAGGTACAAAGGAGTTAGTAATATAAATTCATGTTTTGACATATAGTGCAAAATGGGTTACTCACTGAGTCATAAAAATGAATTGGACATTTAAGCATTTGATTTTTATGTCATCCCATCATACATTATAGGAATGCACATAGGGTCTGGATACCATGGAGGCATAAGTTATGCAGAATGTTTCACTCTTGTTATTACATATATAGAATATATATAATTATGTATTATATCATATATCTAGTATATATTGGATTGATGTTTGTAAAACTTACACATTATTAGTCAATTGTTAGAAATATGAGTTATATGAGTTTCCTAAAATATGAAAAATATAATCCAAGAAAAACAATAATATAATAATAACATACATTGTAAACACACTAAGAACTATAACAATTTATTGATTTTTAAAATAAGAGTACCAAAATACTAATTTAATCCAAAGGAGAAATTAAATCTCTTCAAAATAAGTTCAATGAAATTAGGTAATTATTTAAATAATTACCTAATTATCACCTATTCCCTTGGTAATAGGGATATAGATATAGATATTTTTCACAGTATCACTAGCATATATATGTCATGGTATATATTTTATTGTATATGTTATTATATATCTATATATACATAGACTAGATATATTGGCATTTCTGGTAAATAATAATTCATCTTAAAATGTGATAAAGTCAATAATATACATTTTTAAATAATTTAAGTATTTTACAACAGTTAATTAGCTAAAATGATAATATCCTGAGCTAACATTATCACAAATAAACTAAAAGAAGTATCAATACATGTCAGATGACTTAATGTATATGCAAAACTAAAGTCGTAACTAAACAGAAGCTTCAAGGACTTACAGAAGGTCCTACTGCTCCTAGAGGTGAAAAGAAACTGTGAAACTGCCAAGTATTCTTTGAGAAATATTTTCCAAATGTTCTTTGTCTTTCCACTAAGTTCTTAGTTTTTTGATTTCTAATTGCCAAAATGTCAGGAGGAAATGAAATGTTGCTTCTTTACTATCATACTAACTCAGCTGTTTACTATCCAGTTCTTAGGAGTATGTATAAGGCACCATAGCAATGAACTAGTATATATGCTTTTTGAGAAAAGAGGCTAAGAGATTAGGAACAACGATTGATAAAGCAGTGTGAGAACTTGAAAGATGGATTGATGGCTTTTGGTGTTGGGACCTATGTATTTCAATGTACTTGCTAATGATGAGGAGAACATGAACAGGGAAGTGGTGAAATATTCTGACAACACTAAACTATTTTGGTTAGTTAAAAACTAATGAGGTTTGGGAGATGCTCCAGATGGCTCTAATCATACTGGAGAATTAAGCAGTCCAGTGGCAGATGAAATTCATTTTTGATAAATGTACAGGAAGGAATATTGAAAAATTATAATCTAAACTCTCCATGTATACCATGAGGTTTTGAACTTGCAAATTCTCTGAGGGGTAAGACATTTACTACTAACATTGCTGGTTCAATGAAGGTGTCCCCCAATGCACATCTTTTTGGAAACGGCTGAGTAGATGCTTGGATGTGTTCAGAAAAAGGTTTAAAAATGCAAATAATAGGGAAAGCTGTTTTAAGATAGATAAAGAACATTTTACCCATTGCAGCGGGATAGATTTCTTCTGGGTAACAAGTGAGAAGTAACAGAAACAAGAAAGTCACAGAAGCTTGTGGTAAGAGTGACTTATTCCTGAAGTAAGATTGAAAGACAGGCTAACAAATGGAGAACACATTTACATATGCTCAAACCTGTTTGTACTATAAAGCTTTTCAATTTTAAGCAAGGTTAGAACCATGGAGAATTTGATCTCATTAACAGGGCAGCAACTGTGGGGCCCTGACGATTAATACATGAGTTCGAATATTTGGCACTTGAAAGTTAAAAATTCAGGGCTTAGCTTGGTTCAGGTACTGGGTTGTAGGTGATAAATCGTGAATGTGTATAGTCACTCTTTGTGATTTTCATACTCTAAGAAAAAAAGTGATTATATTAGCATATCAAAAGACCATGCTTCCAATTCACCAATGCTTGGGTAAGTAATAGGCAGAAATTGCAGTGAAAATTTTAGATGAATACACAGAGATTGCCTTAAATTAAAGAATGTCAGTAATAAATTGATCTCTCTCTCTATATATATGTGTGTGTATACACACACACACACATAGTGTGAGCTATATACATATATACATAAAAATTAGTTGTAAATGAGTAATTGAAGAAAATGTCTCACACAACTTGTTTTTGGCTCATACTAAATTGAATTGAGGGAAAACATTTTATAAATTCAAGGTTCATTGATAAAACTGACAGCTTTTTTGAAACTAAATGAAACCACTTACGTTGTTTGTGGGAGATAACATGAAAATGTACATTATTTTCTCAAGGAATTGCAACAACAGTCTTTTGGTCTATTAAAAATAAGTGAAAACTATTAGGATAAATATTTTGTACAATTTAAGAATTCATGAGGAACTAGTCAAAAAGGCATGTTTTGCATAAGATAGAAATAAGGTTAGACCTAAGAATTATAAATCAGGAGGTATTTTAAACTGTACTATATATTTCATGGCTACTTAATATGATTCAATAATCTGCCCTTAAATATGACAAATCTAAAAACAATTATATATTTACACTAATATATATTAGTAGGTGTATTTATGTAGTATAATTACATAACTATGAGTATATAACTACACTACAGTGTGTGTGTTGCATCACTGTATGTGTCACTAGTTTTCATTCATAGTAGACTTTGCTCTGAGTCTTCTTTCTGATACATGATTCATGAATGAAGAATCCAATTAACTATAATTTTTGCTCTCCACTGGAGCAATATTTGAAAGATAGTGTCTTGGTGCTGAAATAGTTCTCTTCTGGGAAGGGCCTTTATTTGGGGAAGCAGAATTTAAAAGGCCTGCTTTCTAACATCTTTTCATAATGGATGTACATCATGCCATCTATGATGATTCATGAAAGACTTTCTGTTTATTTTTATTTTTTTAATGAAAATGTGTATAAGCTTACAATCTGAACATTAGGGTGCAGACATACTAAACAGTTCTTGGCATTATTTTAAAATATCTACTTGACACGTTAGGGAAATTGCCTAAGAATTTGTCTGTATCTACATAAGAGCATAACTACCTGAATGTGGATTTAGAGATCTATGAATGTTTCCAGAATGCTAGCAAGTTGAAAACTGGCTGGTCAGTGGAAGGAGACCATGTGAACCTGCAGTTGCTAAGACAGAAGCAATGAGAAAAGAATGAAATGGATGAAGCAGCAAGGAGGAAAGGGTCTACTAAATAACATTTTTTATCATAAGTGTGCCCCTAATGCCACATGTTCTCTCAAGATGTTGAATAGATATCTACTTTGAGGAGGCCCTAAAAGCGTACTAGAAGAAGGCACCTGGAACTGTGATTGACTCCTTCTGCATATATCTGCATTGCCCTCTGGCCTTTGGCATTCCTAGAACTCAACTCTTCCTAGTAATAAATCTCTTCCAGTATGATACACTGAAAATGTGCTGTTCAAAACATGCTGTTTCTCTTTTAGTGAAGAGTTTGTTTAAGTAAAAGTGAATAATATTGGTCAGTGGAGCTACAAACAAAAGTGGTTCCATGTGTGCTTAGAGGCAATTCTCTGTTTCTGTGAAGGACTGCAACAGGGAAGACCTTGCAGCATCATTCAATAGCTCTTAAGTTCTTTAAGAAAGCTAAGCTTATTCCAGATTCTCTTGATTACTCCAAATTCCACTGATTATTGGGATAGTGTTAATTTGGAGTTGTAATTTATAAAAATAAAATCAAAAACAACAACCAAAAAAAAACCCTTGCAAAATAATGTTTCTAAGGAAGAGATATGCAAACCAGTGAGTAAAATAACCGCAATGGCATTTGTTTGAGAAGACTTACTTGTATCTCTTTCACATTATGTTTATCTGTAGATTCATAGACACACTTTCAGTAGCATGCTTTGTGTTTTAAGTGTTTTACTCTTTTTTTTTTTAATAACTTTCCTCTCAAAAGCCCTGGGTTCAGGAATATGAATAACGAAATGGCTGCTTGATCCACTCAATGAATCTTATTACCAGGGGAATAACCTCGTTCTCTTATCTTGCCTGCCATAAAAGTGGGCAGAGAATACTAGTTCAAGGGCACTTTAGCGAATTGTAGCCTGTTGCCTGAGAATGCATGGATAAATAAAATTTCTACTGTCCCCATAAATTTAAGCCATAGCTAAATAAATAGACTTAGCAGAATCAGAGAAAAAAATTTAAAAGCCTATTGAGATCGATTTTAGTCTCTCACAGCAAAAGAGAATAAGAAATATAGTAACATCTTCAAAAATTATTGCTTCTTTGGTTTAGATCTCCAGTAACATTTTTATGTTGTTAGATTATAAATTCTTAATTATGAAAAAGAACTAATCTATCCTCCATGAAGTCAGGGATTTTGTCTTTATTTTTCTTGACTCTACGGTCTCTAGCATATACATTGGCAGAAAGTATATCTTTAATTAATGAATAAATGTATGTGTGATGAATGAATTATTTTATTGAAGAAAATGTACAGAGAGTCTTTGATATCTGTGAAATGAAGTGGAAAATATCATAGGAAGTCAGAAGTGTGAAAACGTAGATATGGTACAACTGCATCTTTCAAAAATGCAACATTTCACAAAGTCTATGTTATAGTATCCCATCAACTTATATATTTTTTTCAGTGTCATCAGCCTCCATGTTTTTATGAAAGAGAATATTGAAGTTCCCTTATAATTTCTGGTTCCTAGAGATAAGTATATAGCCTGGAATACATTTGGTGCTGTCTTATTTTTTGAAATTAAACTGTCTCATCTCTTAATTTTCCTCATATTGTCTTTCTTCATTCTCCACCAAATTACATGACCATGCATGTGACTCTTCTACCTCCCAATGAAAAGAGACCTTTGCCAAAGCTAAGTCCATGTCTATATTCCGCCTTTCTTATCAGAGAATGGCTTTACTAACCGTTAAAAATTATTCTATAACTTATTAAAAGATGATAAGGAAGATTTTATTCAAGGAACTACTGCAGTGACGTTTTGTAATAAGGGAGAGTGATCGGGCTCAACTCCAAATACAAGAACAAATGGAGACTTATAGCCAAGGAACAGAGTGGAAGTCAGTGGATAGAAATGTACTCAGAGGAATATATTCCTAATGGAAGAAATCCCAAATTCATTATGCTCAAAATCAAGATTTATTCCTGTTTTTGCTTCACATTCCAGCTTTTATTTCTCTCAGCCATATTTTTTCTCTCATCTTTTCATCAATTATCGAAACATTGGATCTGCCATTGAATGGATGTAGGGATGATCCAATCAATTCTACATCCCTAATAACCACTATCCGTCATAGCTTTTACTTCTACTCTGCCCAATTTATCTGGCCATCAGAAACTTTTACCTCATTATCATTAGTCAACATTCTGCCCTTTTAAATCACATTTTATATTGCTGCCAGATATATGTCTATAATTACCCTGGTTCTTTGTAGTGAGATGCCAATGCATATTATTCTCCCACCTAAGCATGAATCCTTCCCTATTAACTTTATAAAATTAATCAGGGAAGAAGGGAGAGGGAGAAAAGAAACTGAACCAAGCTTACAGTATGCTCAGCATTAATCATTAGGTCAGCTTGCTCTGTGACAGCTTCCTCATAGTTGTTTGCCTCTTGTATTGGAATAATGTATACCCTAGATTATCGTTCCTCTTAACTGCTCTGTAGGTAACAACTTGAACAGTATGAAACATTAAGTTTTCCATCTGAGAAATTCTTTCAGGTCCTGTATACAAGTGAAACTACTGACATCAGCTGGTCTGAAGGACCCCACAGGAGGTGACTCACCAAATAATGCAATTTTCATATCCTAATGACTTCAGCCCCTTTATCCCAACCAATTAATGACTCCAATTTTCCATCTCCTCATTTTTCATGATTCCCTTAAAAGCCCCAGCTTAGAACTCCTCCAGGAGATAGATTTGAGGGTCTCCTCCCATCTCCTTCCTTGACACCCTAAGATCATTAAACTCTTTCTCTATGGCAAACCTTGCTGTCTTGGTGTATTGGACTGTTGCTGCAGTGGGTTGTCTTGTAATAACAACCTTCAATTATTTGCCCAAATCTAGAGACTTCAATGTAAACTTTACCTCCCAGCATCCAAATGGTAGGATACTCATATTTATCTTCTATGTATGTTATTTCTATAAGTAAGTGCAGAAAAAACAGAAATTTGAGAATCAGGGACATATAAATTAGAAATTTAACCCTTCATGTACTAGTAGCCTTGGAAGATACAACCCCTCTTAGCCTATTTTCTTATTGTAGAATGAAGATGTAATGCTAACTCTAAAACATTAGAGTAACAAAGTAAAATAAAGTATGCAAACACATAGCATATATTAGGGTCATGCCTGTTGGTGAGCTTCCCCAAGTAAACTCTCCTTTTGCACTGTTACCTTACTTAAGAACAAATAATTAATTATAATAGCAAGAAGAAGCTGGATTTTGCATTCAGAGGACAGAATGTCTGAACCTGTCACTCACAAGCTTTGTGGAGAACTTCAGTTCATTTATTGGAATGGCAGTTTTCTCACCTATAAAACAATCAATGGTGTGGTGAGGATTAAAATAAATACTCTATGTAGAAACACAAATGTGAGGCCTCTCCTGTAAAGAACTAAGTAAATTGTTTTCAACTTTTTCCAAGTGTTGAGTATAATAAAGAGATGGTGGGTTCTTGTAGAGATTTTTGAATTAGTGATTGTTATTTTTATTGTGTTACTCCATTATTAAATGCAATTTTTAGATCTATATATTGTCCGGGTTTAGGAATGAAAAGAACTATCAAAACTGGAATAATTTATTATTTTATGGTTTTATTTTCTACGTTATAGTTTTGGAAATTCTTAAAAGCACCTTACCCTTTCTATTTCAAAAATATTAAATAAAGGTTAATGACTTCAATGTTAGTCTCTGATTTCCATTTCTCAGGGCAATTAAGTGTTAATGGATATGTTTTTGTGAGTAAAATTACTAAAAAAAAATCCATCACCATAAAAAGTATATTTTAGATCTAGTTTCCAAACTTATCATAACATATATGATAAGTGAATAAAATATTCAAATACGGCATTTCACTTCAGCCACTGACATTGTAGATAGGCAGGGTGGATAGGTTTAATAAATTGTGCTAAAATACTAAAAAAGAGAAAAAAAGAAGCTTAATCATTATTCACATTTAGTTTTTAATATATTTAATTTGTCATAGATTAGTAAAATGGCTTTATTACAGGCATTTAGAGTAGATTAGTAAATTCATTAATGTTGATTGCTTCTACATAGATTTGTGATATTTGGCACCTTTCATCTCCATGTGTTTTGAGATTGAGGCATGAGAGGCTTTCTGTGCCAGAGCTGTCTTCGTGCTGTAATCACATGGGCTTATTCTATTGGACTATGTGTACATTACTGCAATTGAACTGAAGTGGGTCTCTTTCTCACCAAGCATAGTTTAGTCATGCATCAATACATTTTTAATTAAAAGTGTGTGACAGGTACAATAGTGAAGCACACCAAATAATTTTCTCAAACATTCCATTTCCTCAAAGATAGGTAATCAGAATCTTGTCTCTGTTAGTGAGAGAGTATTTTTTATTAAGCTGTTTGATTAAATACCTAAAAACTTTATGCTACATAGCTGCATTTTGGTTGTAAGCACTTTATCAAAGAAACTTCACGTGGTTACATCAAAATGAAGCATTTGTTCTTGATAGAATTAAAATAGGTGACAAACAACCTAATGAGCCTTTTAAATTTATTTTTTATTGCTCATGGTAAACAGCTGAGAAATCAGCAGTGATGTGAATAATGGAATCAACTAGAACATGACTGTTTCTGAAGGAGAAAAGTCAGAGTGAAAAGCTTAGAAACAGAAGAACGCAGGGACCAACTCCAGGGTCTTATTGCAAGGTATGTGAAAAACATGACAGCATCGTTGTGTTGATATAGAAATCTTGTAAAAGACTAACCTCTCTAAATGATTTGTAAATATGAAAGTTGGGTGACGAGCAGAAACTACTTGAATTCTCTCCATGTCTTGCTATGCAAATTCCCTAAAAAACTAATAAACTAAATATGGTGGCAATTCTAGTTTTGCTGAAAAGACTAGGTCCAGTGGTTCAATCACTGATTAAACAAGTTGAAGCCCCTCATGAAAAAGGGACCCAGCTTTCTTTAATGATCATGAATTTTAGAATCAATATTTTTATAGTAGTATTTTATATTTTAAAAATCTATTAACTTCTACTAACAAAAACAATATAAATTACACTCTCAAGATTGAAGGAGTAATATTTTACTGCAGTGGAATTTCACATTAATTAAAGAGAGAGATTTGCTGTTTCGTTTGTGGACTGGCTTTGGGCCACATGTTAGAAATTAGCCATTTTTTTCAGTAGCATTGCAAGATCCAGTCATAAAATTCCTCTGAAAACATAAGAACTGAACAGAAAACAGAATGTTTAGGTGAGCTCGATAAAATTTGATTAACTAATTAGTGTTGGTTATGTGTTTAAAAATTGTCTGACTGGTAAAATTATGTAGTACATTTCTACGTAATATTTTTAAGAAATAACTTTTTGTATATCCTGCATTACTGTATCATTACAAAGCTCATCACATTAGGTTGGGGTGTTTTGGTCAGTGTTAATAAATAACATCATCAACAATATGTGTAAAGGAGATTTCTTTTGTTGAATTTTATTCTAATACATTATATAAGACTGAAGATTAAAACATTAAATAAAATTAATATCAGGGTCTGGCACAGTGTTTCATGCCTGTAATCCCAGCCCTTTGGGAGGCCAAAGCAGGTGGATCACTTGAGGTCAGGAGTTCAAGACCAGCTTGGTCAACATGGTGTGAAGAAATTAGAACCCCAGTACATTGCTGATTGTAATACAAAATGATTCAGTCACCATGGAAAACTGGTAAAGTTAAAAATAGAATTACTCATATGACCCCACAATTTCATTCCTATGAATTTACACAAATAAACTGAAAGTAGGTACTAAACATGTACACACATGCTTGCAGCATCACTATGGACAAGAGCCAAAAGGTAGAAACAGTCCAAATGTCTATCAATAAAAATAAATTGGTGTATATACACATAATGAAATATTATTCAGCCATAAAAAAATACAGTGCTGATACAGGCCACAACATGAAGAAACTTCCAAAACATTTGCTAAGTAAAAGAAACCAGACACAAAAGCTCACATATCATATTACTGAATTTATATGAAATATCCAGAATTGGTAAATCCATAGAAACAGAAAGCAGATTTATAAGTTACCAAGAGCTTGAGGGAAGGGGGAATAAGGAAAAATCTTAATGAGTAAAATGTTTTACTTTGGAGTGATGAAAATGTTTTGGAAGTAGATAGAAGCGATAGATACAACACACTGTGAATGTACTGAATACCACTAAATTGTTCCTTATAAAAATAGTTGATTTTATGTTATGTGAATGTCACCTTAATACGTTATTATTTTTTAAACCCAGAATGTGGATTGATTCTCAGGTATGAGCATTGCTGCTATTCCTTCAATATAATTAACTCAATACAACCTTTTCTAATCTGTGAAACCGCTGAGAACATAAATTAAATTACTATTTTTCTTGTATCATGGTTTTCTGAGATATACAGTGCAAAAAGTAGATGAGCCATTTTCATATATGTACCAGACATCGAAAATGTGTTCAACTACAGAGCAAACTGCTATAACAAACACTTGAATTAAATTGGTGATATAGTTTGGATGTTAGGGAAAAAATTGAGCAGCTTTCTAATAAAACTTATTTTCAGATATTTAACAACTTAATTAATATTTTCTTTAATAAACCACTTTTGAATTTTTGATTCATTTAAATAAAGTACAGACACAATAAAGCACAGTAAGAATAATCAAAATTGTAAATTTAAAACTACAACATACAATGGCATGTTATATGAAAATAAATTTTTTTCTATTGCATGAATGCAATTTGAGACACATTAACCAGTCCAAAATAAACTTTGAAGAATAAAATATTATTAAAACGCATGGCAGAAGTTCCTGTGAAAATTAAAACTGGCTATGTCTTTCAAATTTGTAAAATGTATGTGAAGAAAAATAATTATTTTTTTCTTTTAAAAATGCTAAGCCAGCTGGGAACCACATGATAAGACTTCTAAGACAATAGTAATGAATGGACCATATTTTGTAAATCACTTTCCTAAATGATCTATGCGTTTTATAGAAAGTCTAAGCAAATTTTACTATTACTATCAGAGTTTGAGTTTCTATACTTCTTTATATGCTACCATTACAGATATCTTGGATGTTTTGCTACATGCGAATGGCTACCTTCTGATTCTGTTTAATTCTGCTTTTTAAAAAGGTTCTTGTTCAAGGAAAGGGCAGAGTTTAGAGTAACCTACTCTGGAAGATTCCACTTTCTATGCGTGCCTTACAAGATTCACAGCAGCCCATACTTCAAATACAATGTGGAGAAAATGTCTAAAGAGAGTCTTCATTGACTTTTTGTAGTTCAGAACATGAGATCATATTAGCGAAGATAAACATTGCAGCAAAACCATCCTCTTCAATGACTGCCCAGACTTCTTGGTAATTTATCTTTGTAAATTCTTGGTAAATTATCTTGGTAATTATCTTTGGCAAATCAGTCTCATTACATTTTCATTCTACAAATGTTTTTGTGTGTGTTTCTTATCTGCTGTGCACCATTGTAAACATTCAGAATAGCAAGTCTGAAACATGTAAAACCTAGCATGTGATTTCAAAAGTCCCAAGAATAAACTGAACTGCCATATTGTCACCTACAAAATCCCTTCCGCTTCTCCTGATAAAATAACCATCTGATATGGCTTGGCTGCGTTCCTACCCAAATCTCACCTTGAATTGTAATAATCTCCAAGTGTCATGGGAGGGACCCAGGGGAAGGTAATCGAATCATGGGGATGGGTTTTTCCTGTGCTGTTCTCATGATAGTGAATAAGTCTCACAAGATCTGATGGTTTTATAAACAGGAGTTCCCCTGCATAAGCCGCCATGTAAGACATGACTTTGCCCCTCCTTCACCTTCCACCACGAGTGAGGCTTCCCCAGCCCTGTGGAACTGTGAGCCAATTAAACCTCTTTCCTTTATAAATTACCCAGTCTCAGGTATGTCTTTATTAACAATGTGAGAACAGATTAATATGCCATCTAAATTTATTGCGATTACTTATTTTACAACTATAAATGAAGTCAGGATTCAGGAATTACACTTACTTATTCACAGTTAAATCTCCAATATCTAACAGACTGCTGACTTAGGTAAGATGTTCAAGAAATCTTTGTTGAATAAAAAATGGATCCAGAGACTAAAATGGAATCAACTGTGCCTTTTGTTCGTCTTTACTGTTTAAGGAGGAAGGTAAATTTAGATAACTCAAAACATTACTGGCAAAACACTGCAGTCATCTGAACAAATCATTTCCAGATGAATTTGTGACTTCTCTAATGTAATTATTAAAAATAAAATTAATTAATTTAGAATATTATATGGACAATCCACATTTTCATTTTAATCCTCCAGAGCTAATCAACTCCTTGCCTTAATCTCTTTATGGTTTGTTTTCTTAATCTCCATAGGTTATATGTATGTATATATTTTTTAACATATGTGATCACATTAAGCCAAGTGATATCCTCATAGTTGTATTGTCTTTAAAAAACTCAATCATCTTAATAAATTAGCAGATGTTTGTATTATATGTACTTGAATTTAGAGCAAGTGAGTGAATCATAATAGTGCCAAAGCAATTGAAAACTCTGAGGCAAAAGAAGCACAAGAAGTCAAATGGGACTATGTATAAATTTTATGCAGTAATTTAAGTTTTACATTGAAACATGTAGACAGGCTTCTAAAATACAGTAAATTATTTCACTACTTATTTTAAACTAATTTTCATACTATTTCTGCCTTTTTAAAATAAGAAAATAAAGAGTTCAAAAATTGTTTAAATTAAATTATTTTTAACTCAATCGTTTTCTTGTTCTCAGTTAAGATATGAAGCTAAAACCCTAATTTCACTACAGTTTGCATTTCATTTATAACCTAATAATGCAATATTCTGTATATTCTATCAGAGAATTAATTAAAATTAGAGATGGCAAATACAAATATAATTTCTGTAACTACCTCTAGCTCAAGTTTATTTTGGGATCAGATTATTTTTGAAAGAACAAGGCTCAGAGGAGTGAGTGAAATAACTGTGATTGCATGTTGAATGAATCAGAATGGCAAAGCCAGAAAATTATGTTTCTGCCCAGCCTTGATATACTTGCTAGCTCCAGGCTATAGTTTATGTCTGAAGTATAAATCAAATATGATTTGGATACTTTCCAGTATAAAACAGAAAAAAGGAGAGAAATATTTCCAAGTAGCGTGTAGAAAGCTAGAGAATATTGCTCATCATCCATAAAGAAGGCCAAATAAACTGCAAAATTATTATTTTTTGAGGTTGTAAGGTAACCAGTAGATCTGAACTCCAAAGGGTGACAAGCTTTTCTGAGGAGAGATGAGACAAACAGGCTCTTTAATCTTGGCAGAGAATGGGAGAAGGTGGCTGCCACATACGTGGATTAGAAGAAAACAATGAAAATTATTACTGAATTCTTAAATAGCAAGTGTGGTCTACTGTAACAGATTAGAAGCCTGGAGAATCCCCAACAACTATTAGATAGGCACTCATTTCCAAGCTTGTTCTAACCTCCACAGATTATTTATGAAAATGACTACAGACAGGTAGGAGACAAGGGGAGAGTCCCTTCCAGGGTAAGGCACCGGCATGAAGTTGCGCACATCTCCTAAAGCCTTCTATCAAACTAAGAAAAATATTAAACTGCTGATGAATAATTAGGAAATCCACTGATTTCCAAGGCCCAGGTAAAGATCCTTGACTTCTGGGTGCAAAGAAGGAAGTAAAATGTCTCTGCTCCAGTGGGAGGGGCAGAAAACCTACTCGGGCCCAGCATTTACACCAATACAAAGCAGAGTTCTCCTCCCATTAGAAGGGGTAGGAAGGCCCTGATAAATTTAGCTTCAAAGTCCTTGATGAAATATTAGTAAAACAAATTCAGAAAAGTATAGAGAAGATAACACATCTAAATTAGATTTGTCCCAAGAATGAAAGGTTCACTCAAAACTTAAAAATCAATCAATGTAGTCACGAGGTGAAAATAACGAATCAATGCCATCTCAATAACTTCAGAAAAAAATATTTGACAATACTCATAATCTGTTTATGATTTAAAAAAAAATAAGCAAAGTATCAGTAAAAGGGAACTTCCTTAACTTCATTTAAGAATCTGTTGAAAAAACTACAGGCCTTGCACAGTAGCTCATAACTGTAATCCCAGCACCTTGGGAGGCTGAGGTGGGCAGGTCAGTTGAGGTCAGGAGTTGGAGACCAACCTGGTCAACATGGCGAAACCTCGTCTCTACTAAAATATACAAAAATTATCCAGGCTTTGTGGTGCATGCCTGTAATTCCAGCTACCCAGGATTCCGAAGCATGAAAATCATTTGAACCTGGGACGTGGAGGTTGCAATGTTGCAGTAAGCTGAGATCATGCCAGCCTGGGTGACAAAGTGAGATCCCACATCAGACACACACACACACACACACACACACACACACACTACAGTGAATATCATACTTAATGGTGAAAGATCGAATGCTTTCTTTTTAAGACTGGGATTGAGGCAGAAGTGTCTAATTTCAACATTTTAATTCAATGTTGAATAGGGTTCTAACAAGTGAAGTTAGACAAGAAAAAAGATTAGAGACATCATTATTAGAAAGAAAGAAATAGAACTATCTCTATTTGAAATCAACATGATTGCCTATAAGAATCTACAATAGCTGTTATAACCCATTTGCAGTTTCAGCCAGGTTGCAGGATACAAAAACATATACAAAAATAAATTGTGTTACAGTGCACTGGCACCAAATATTTGGAAATTGAAATAAAAATAATACAAAACAAATATAAATGGAAATGAAGAGTATTATTAAGGAGGAAATACTGTTTGTGGCAACAGATTTGTAACTGTACACATTTGTTAAAATCCACTTAAATGAACCTGAGAGAAGGTAAATTTTATTAACTGCAAAATATACTTCAATAAACCTTACTTTAAAAATGCCCAATAAAAAGGAAAGAATGGGAGCTACTGTGGAGAAAAGATTCTCCAAAAATATTAGGAAAAAACCTGGAGCCCTCTGACTTAACGGGCAATCAGCAGAATGCCAGACCCCATGAAACACAGAGATGATAGTGAAATGGTTATGAGTAACACTGTGATGTCAAATGACAGGTGTTCAGATGCTGGTACCTCTACTCCAAGCAGTGCAACCGTGGCAAGTTGCTAAACTGCTCTTCTGTGAAACAGAGGTGATACTAGTGCCTTCTTCATAGGATTGATTTGAGCGTTAAACTAATGAAACACTTACAGTACTTCACTTATAAGGAGCACTACATATGTGGTTTTTACAATATATATTATTATGTATTTTAATGAATAATTAAATCACAAATATATTCACTAATTTATCAAATAAGTATCACAAATCAAAGGCAGCCAAAAATATTGAAAATTTTAAAAGCAGTGTTTGAGAGTAGGAGGAATTGTATTTATTTTTTTCTTTTGACACCAAATGTTTATAAGAACTGTGGTGGATATTTGAGTTACCCAATACATGTTGGTAATTATTATTCCTTACAGATAATGTCGTTTTGATTAAAACAATAAATGAGAATGAGTTCAAGCAGTCATTAAGCCAATGTTTACTATTCTTTCCTTGATGCTTGATGAGTGACGTTCCAGCATTGCTTTTAGTGGGATCACAGACCAGTGGAAAAGGTAGGTACACAAATAAAGTCATGTGCCCCGTAATAACTTGTCAGTCAACAACAGATCGCATATACAATGGTGGTCCCATAAGATTATAACATGGAATTTTTGCTATGTCTTTTCCATGTTTAGATATGTTTAGATACATAGATACCACTGTGTTGCAATTGCCTACAGTATTCTGTACGGGTTTGTAGATTAGGAGCAATAAGCTTTGCCATACGGCCTAGGTATGTCGTAGGGTACACCATGTAGGTTTGTGTAAGTACATTCTATGATGTTTGCATAGTAAGGAAATTGCCTAACAACACGTTTCTCAGAAAATATTGCCAACATTAAGGGACACAACTGTAATTAAAATACAATATAAAAAGTGCTGGAAGAAGAGGTATACACAGTGAAATGGGAGCTTGGGGAGGTGGGGGGCAGGGTTCCAACTAAAGACAACAGGGATAAGAAGTGGTAAGTCTAATGGAAAAGGGTTTGGGTTTGCTGGTCATTCAATGATGGGTCAACTCTGACTTTGCCATTTCCTTCTTGTATGACCTTAAGGAAGTACTTTAATTATTTTAGCCACAAGTTCTTCATCTTAAAACATGGAACATAACAATAAGTATTTTATCGGGCTGTTGTGAAGGTTAAATGAAAAAATACATATGAAGGACTTAGTAAGTACGTGAAAATCACTCTCAATAAATGCTAGCCATATTGTTATTATTAGCATTATGTTAGTAGTATTCGTTTCTACTAATTACATCATACTAATATAGTATTTAGCACACTGTTGTGCCAAATATTTCTGACACTTAAAAAAGCAGTTTTACATAGTATTTTTACAGGATCTTCGGTAATTATGCAAGGCAGAATGGCAGATTTTATTGTTCTCAATTTACAGATAAGACCAACAGGAAGGTGTAAAAGGTCTTGTACAACTGTTACAAGTTTTTCTCATGAAAGCCTTTTTAATTTCTCTGTATTAGCCTGAAATGACTTGATTTTCTCAATTTTTCTATACTGTTTTACTCATAATTTTTTGATCCATTATGCAATGATGCCTAAAACATAGATGTACACACACACACACACACACACACACACACACATACATTCTCTCTCTCTTTCTCTCATGTGCTCACACACAATAAGACCCTGTATATGTTTATTTTCAACCTGTTACATAAATTGTGGCCCTTTAATATAGCTTTTGGATAATGTGAATTTATTTTATTCTAGCACAATCACTTTCTCCAGTTCTTTAAATGTATAATTTGGTAGGTTTTATTACATTAAGAATATTTCTATTAGAAATAACAAAATAACTATGTACTACAAAGGAGACAATGTCAAATTCCATTTCTAAGGGTACAATGATAAAAGAAATAATAGCAACAACAACAAAAATGCTTTGTTACTGATTTATTATATCTTATTTGCCTTCTGAAAAGATCCTTTTATTTATTCTTTTAATACAATAGCCACATGATTTGACTAATGGAAAATAGAAGACAAGTATTACTCAACACTACCTCTTGGATACACTACCTCCTGGCAGAGAAAAATGGTTTCACACGTGAAAAAGCAGTAGGAGGGAAATTAGATGAAATATCACATGAAACTAAGCTCCTATATTTTATTAAAATTTATAAGGCACAGATTTAAAAAGATGTAGTTACCTTTCATAACAATTAACTGATTGACTCAATTTGGTTAATCTTATCAAACAGGGTTTTGCGAGGTTTTTCTTGTAGGCTTCATGATACAGCTACCAGCTGTTAAAATTGGACTTAGGATTTCAGATCTTGATTCTTGCGTACAATTTTGAAAAAAAAGGAGGTCAAAGTAAGCGATATTAAATTAGTAAAACAATTGGTTGACATGACAAGGAATTTATATCCTTAAAAGAGTGTAGGTAAGATACACAGTTAAAATGTTACTATATTTGAAATACAGACATTCTGCCAGCAGGAAAAATATTTGTTGGGAGTGAAAAAATGACTCCATGAGTTGTTAATCAATCATTCAGTTAGCTTCCTGCTGGTACTTGTATAAGATCTATTACTGTTGTGAATATTTTACCTGTGAAATAAGGGAGAAAAGATAATTAAACACACATTAACCAGACCTAGGGGTTTGAGTGTAGCAATCTATTAATCAATATTGATTGAATATTATAATAGACATCATGAAGGAGATGGGTTTTAGCTATGCCTTGAAATATGAATAAGATGAGGGTAGCAAGAAGGCAATAGAGTAAGAAGAAGATGCAGGAGAAGAAATTTCAGGATGGGAAAATATGACATTTCCACAATTTCTTCATTCACTGTAGAAAATTGTATGTCTATTCCATTTTTCAGATCAAACAACTGAATACACATGCTTTCTTTTCTAATTCTCTATCAAATGTTTGCAAATATGAAATATCGCTATATAATTTTTGAAGAGTTACTTCTTCAATGTGAGTTAATTTTAAAATAGCATCAAGCAATATTTACTTAGTCATGCATTCACTTATTTCAAAATTCCTACCTACTCCTCACTTTTCCATTTCCTTAGTTCAAACTTTCATGTATTGATATTTTGGTGTACCTATTATTTGCCTGGCATTGTTCTGGGAATATAAAGATAAGCAAAACATGACCTGAATCCCTAACTTCTGGAAGCTTATAGTCTAATGGTAGAGACAGACACTCATCAAATGATTCCAAAAATAGATACAAATTCACCCTTGAGTGTAGTACTAGAATAAGAGGTGTTATTAGAGCATATGAAAGGGAGAGTTGACCTGGTCAGGAAGGTCAGAGAAGAATTCTTTGGGCAACTGACAATTTAATATCAACCTAAAGGATGAGTAAGGGTTAACTAGAAAGGGAAAAGCATTACATATGAAAAGCAAATCATATGCAAAAGTCTGTACTGAGAGGACATTTGGCAGGTATGATCTTAAGGATGTCAACATGAATGAATAAGAGAAAGCAAGGAGGAATTTGGTGCCAGGTGAGTTTGGTGCTTTTTCTCCTGGATTATTTCTGGTCACCCTCTAGTTCAGCATTACTCTAGACCCTCTCCAATCCAGTCCTGTCATATGTGTTTTATTGAAGTTAATATGATTATATCATTCCTGTCATAAGCCTGTTTCTTCATCCTTCATGCAGACACCTGCACTCAGGCATGATATGTATCTCATCATTGCCAGAACATGGTCTGCCTTTAAGTGACCTTTGAACTGGTCACCTATCTTGACCCTTGAATTTGCTGGCAGATCCATTCAGGCAAGGAAATATCAAATTTCTTTCTTTTCCTTCCCTGTCCACACCTCTGTTGACATGGCATTCGAGGAGAAGGTAAGCTCTTTAAAGTCAGGGATCTAGTTTCACTCTTTTATATACAGTATGTTGAGAAATGTCTGAGAAAACTTGACAATTAAAAAAATGTGGAGTTTTTTGGCCAAACTAAACATTTATGTCAGTTTTTTAGGCCACATTCTGATAATTTAGGATGAATGAGTTTGCCTGAATTGTTGATTCAAATAAATTAATTTAAAACTGCTCAGTTTTAGAGATAGCTTTTTATCACCATTAATAAATAATGACTGAACAATTGACATTTTTGGTGAAAACCCAGTCTTAACTTCTTTACTTAAATCTAAGATTTTAAAAATATGTTAATTACCATTAAAATATGACTTTGAACAATTGACTTAAACTCTATGCCTCAGATTTCTCGTTTTTAAGGTAAGGATAATAACTATCTCCTAGAATAACTATTTTCTAGATAGATAGTTTATCTATGTATAGATAGACAATATAGATATCTACAGATATCTATCTATAGATAGTCTCTATCTAACAATCCTAGGATTGTTATGAAAATTAACTGGTTAACATTTCCAAGTATTTTGAACAGTATTTGGCACTAAGTAATTGCTCTACCAGTGCTTGTTAATTAAGTAAAAAAACAAACAAGTCAGGTATTGACAGGCATATCTGAGAAATTTCCATGAGTTGTAAAGGAGTATAAAGATGAATCCATTATAAATATACTGAATATGCTTTGAAAGATCCCTTTTATAACTACCCATATTTATTCAATATAACCAGTTGTAACATTACTCCTTCCTCAGCCTGCACAATTCCAGCAGCAGGTAAAGAAAGAGACTCTAGGTCTTCGTGTCATACTCTTGTACCACAGGTTGTATTCTTGGGCTCAGTGGTGAGTTAGGTATTTTCCTTGATGCTTCTTGCTACTGCTACTTGAGACAAATTGTGTCTCCCCGTTAACTTAAGAAAAAAAAAAAAGTTTAAAGCTCATGCCATCAAAGAATGCAACCCCCACTCCCCTATTGCAGTTATTTCTAAGACTCTAATGACCCATCCTCAGCCCTTTAACATTTTTAACTCTGGTTTATTGTGACTCTTTGCAAAACTATTGCTGTTGTAATTCTTAAGAATTATCTATATAGAAGCTTCTCTCACTTCCCTGGCTTCAAAGTTCCTTGGAGTTTACTTCTCCATAGATACAGTCATTCCTCCATCTTCAACCTTTCTCTCTCCTCATTTCAACTAAGGTATCATCAATAACAACTGCGACCCCTCCAAATTTCAGTTTCAAGCATAAAACAAGTTTCTACTTCCTCTAGTCACCTACCTCTAATAGTTCTTCACCAGTCTATGACTAACATTCTATTGATTCTATGTCTTTTCATTCTCCCTTTCTGACTTCATTCTTACTTTTTTCTTTTTAACAGTTTAGATTTCATAGTACATCATTTATTAAAATGACTCAACTGCCTTGCACGTCTCCATTCATTGTATTCATCTGGCAAAATCCAAAGCCTGGTTAAATAAAATTCAATATCAACCTCAAGCCTGTTCCTTTGAACCTGAACAAATGTGAAGGAAAACATTATGATTGGTCTTACTTCAAACTCATGAGCACTATATTTAAGAGGAGAGCCAGAACTCCTGTTGAATTTCTTAATTCCTCTTGTTCTACCACACGGCTAAATAACTGTATGTTGTCCTCACTTCTCAAACTTCCAGCACCTTCTTCCCAACTTTACTCTCAGCAGGATTCTTAACTGCTGCTTCTAATTTCATTGAAAAAAATATATAAATATAATTAGGAAACTTTTACACACTTCCCATCATATCTACTTTCCTACAGCATCTGCATCTTATTCTCTGCCTTTTTTAGCTTCTCTATGTAACCATAAGTCCTCTCCCTCCAGCTGTGCATTACATTTTATTCCCCCCTCACTCATTCCCCAGTCCATTTACTCATTGTGGGCTGAAATGTATTTCCCAAAAATGTGTACTTTGAAGTCCTAACACTTAGTACCTCAGAATATAATGGTATTTGGAGATAACGTCTTTAAAAGGTTAATTAAATGCAATGTGGTCTTTAGGGTGGGCCCTAATCCAACATTGCAGGTGTTCATATAGGAAGAGGAGATTATGAAACAGACAGAGAGAGGCACCTGACTCATGTACCAAGGGGTGACCATGTGAGGATAATGAGAAGACAGTCATCTGCAAGCCAAGAAGAGAAGCCTAAGAAGAACCAAAACATGTCTACACTTGACCTTGAACTTTTGGCCTCCAGAAGGTTGAGAAAATAAACTTCTGTTGTTTAAGCCACCCAGTCTGTGGTATGTGCGATGGCAGCCCTAGGAAATGAATACATTATGTCGGACAGTCTCACTATCTTTTCTGCAATACTAATCATTTCTCTCTCAATAGAAGTTTCTCATCAGTATACAAATATATCTTTATTTCCTCTGTCTTATACGAAGAAAAATTATCTCTTGATCACACATTCTTTCCTGCTACTACCTCATTCTTTCACCATTTTCCATATAATTCTGCTTCTAACTTTTACCCTCTCTTTCTTTCTTGAATATACTCCAACCAGGCTTCCCTTCTGTTTCTCTTCTTAAGACCATCACTCCACGGGAAAAGTGCTCCTTATCTAACAAACTCCTCAGTAAGTTCTTTAGTTATTTTCAGTAACCATCTCCATGTTGTTATAGTACTCAATATTTATTTGTTATCTTATTTGGCCTATAAAAACCATTTAATAGGGGAAGGATAAGTCATCTCCCCTCCCCGCATTCTCACTGCTTAACTCTGGACTTATATATACCCAAATGTATACCTAGCATTTATGCTTGGCTAATAAGTTTTCCTAAATTCCACCTGTCCAAAATAGCACTCCCTTTTAAACTACTTGTCCATTTATTTCTACCTTAAAACATGACAATTCCACTCTTCCAGTGATATGGTTTGACTCTGTCCCCATCCAAATCTCACCTTGAATTGTAATAATCCCCACGTGTCAAGGGCAGGACCAGGTGGAAGTCATTGGATCATGGGGGCAGTTTTCCCCACGCTGTTCTCATGATAATGAGTGAGTCTCACAAGATCTGATTGTTTTATAAGTGTCTGCCATTTCCCCTGCTTGCACTCACTCCATCCTGCCGCCCTGTGAAGAAGGTGCCTGGTTCTCCTTTGCATTTTCCCATAATTGTAAGTTTCCTGAGGCCTCCCCGGCAATGCAGAACTGTGAGTCAGTTAAACCTCTTTCCTTTATAAATTACCCAGCCTCAGGTAGTTCTTTACAGCAGCATCAGAATGAACTAATATATCCAGTAAAATCAAAACAAAATAAGCAGACAAACAAGTAAACATTCTTCATGTTATCTAGGAGTCCTATTAAAATTCTCACATCCCTAATTGAACCCATCAGCAAATCCTGTCAGCTATATATCTCTTCAAATGCCAGAACCCATCAATTCTGTCACTACCTTCCTCTTCCAATTATTCAAAATCTCTTGGTTGGACTCTCACTACTATTGTCTTTGTACTTTCCTCCACTTTATTCTCAATGCTACAGACAGTATCATTGTTCTGTGATATAATCCACATTATGTACATCACTGCCCTAAACACTTTGGTGGCTTCTCATCTTATGTAGGAAAAAAGTCAAAGGTCTTTCAAGGCATCCCAACATTTTCTCTGTTCTTTGTTCTTTGTTCCTTGAATACTCCAGACACCTCACACCAGAACTTGTGAACTTATTAATTAGGTTACAAATGATACTTTTTCAGAAATTTGCAGGGCTCCCTCTTCCACTCTGCTCTATTATAATCTTATAAACTATAATTTTCTTTATTTTTTTCCTTTCTCCTGCTTTCCTTAACTCCATGAAAGTAGAGATCATGTTCCGTTTAGCTTACTGCTAAACACCATGCATAGAATAGTCTCTGGCAAATAACAAGCACTCAATAAACATCATGAACAAATAAGTAAATAGATTTACTAATAAAGATGATACATTCCTTGATCTTTTGCAACATGCTTACATAATCAATAGACTCTTTGCACCCTTTTATTGCCAGAATTTCCTCAACAGTTAAATCTTCTCTCCTGGGCTTCAATGACATTGTTGTGTGGAAACTTACTTGGATATTCTGATCCCTGGGCAAACCTAGGGTTCTGAGAGAGTTAACATCTGATAGGGCAAATTTTGACTAATAGGGGATGGTTTCTGGTGGATAAAAGCTCTATTTTCCATTCCATGAACCTTCTAAACCTCATTTGACATAGTAACTCAAAGTGTCCTCAGCATAATCAAACTGCATTTGCTCATGATGGCAACTCATTGGTAATGGAATCTTGCATTGGCTTCACCTCCTTCCTTGGGGTCTCTTTCTAAAATAAACTGCCTGCATACATGCCCTTTTCTCAGATTCTACTTTCTGAAGAGAACCCAGGCTTTGTCAATTTTTCTATGAAGCGAAGTCCCAAAATATCCCCTAGAGTACAATAGGTACTTAATAAATATTTACAGGATACCCAGGTATTTTATTCTCTTTGAAGCAATTGTGAATGGGAGTACACTCATGATTTGGCTCTCTGTCTGTTATTGGTGTATAAGAATGCTTGTGATTTTTGCACATTGATTTTGTATCCTGAGACTTTGCTGAAGTTGCTTATCAGCTTAAGGAGATTTTGGGCTGAGACAATGGGGTTTTCTAGATATACAGTCATGTCATCTGCAAACAGGGACAATTTGACTTCCTCTTTTCCTAATTGAATACGTTTTATTTTTTTCTCCTGCCTGATTGCCACGGGCAGAACTTCCAACACTATGTTGAATAGGAGTGGTGAGACAGGACATCCCTGTCTTGTGCCAGTTTTCAAAGGGAATACTTCCAGTTTTTGCCCATTCAGGATGATATTGGCTGTGGGTTTGTCATAAATAGCTCTTACTATTTTTAGATAGGTCCCATAAATACCTAATTTATTGAGAGTTTTTAGCATGAAGGACTATTGAATTTTGTCAAAGGCCTTTTCTGCATCTATTGAGATAATCATGTAGTTTTTGTCTTTGGTTCTGTTTATATGCTGGATTACGTTTATTGATTTGCATATGTTTAACCAGCCTTGCATCCCAGGGATGAAGCCCACTTGATCATGGTGGATAAGTTTTTGATGTGCTGCTGGATTTGGTTTGCCAGTATTTTATTGAGGATTTTTGCATCAATGTTCATCAGGGATATTGGTCTAAAATTCTCTTTTTTGGTTGTGTCTCTGCCAGGCTTTGGTATCAGGATGATGCTGGCCTCATAAAATGAGTTAGAGAGGATTCCCTCTTTTTCTATTGATTGGAATAATTTCAGAAGGAATGGTACCAGGTCCTCCCTGTACCTCTGGTAGAATTCAGTTGTGAATCCATCTGGTCCTGGACACAAGGGGTGTGAAGGACCTCTTCAAGGAGAACTACAAACCACTGCTCAATGAAATAAAAGAGGACACAAACAAATGGAAGAAAATACCATGCTCATGGATAGGAAGAATCAATATCGTGAAAATGGCCACACTGCCCAAGGTAATTTATAGATTCGATGTCATCACCTTCAAGCTACCAATGACTTTCTTCACAGAATTGGAAAAAAACTACTTTAAAGTTCATATGGAACCATAAAAGAGCCCGCATTGCCAAGTCAATCCTAAGCCAAGAGAACAAAGCTGGAGGCATCACGCTACCTGACTTCAAACTATACTACAAGGCTACAGTAACCAAAACAGCATGGTACTGGTACCAAAACAGAGATATGGACCAATGGAACAGAACAGAGCCCTCAAAAATAATACCACACATCTACAACTATCTGATCTTTGACAAACGTGACAAAAACAAGAAATAGGGAAAGGATTCCCTATTTAACAAATGGTGCTAGGAAAACTGGCTAGCCATATGTAGAAAGCTGAAACTGGATCCCTTCCTTACACCTTATACAAAAATTAATTAAAGATGGATTAAAGACTTAAATGTTAGACCTAAAACCATAAAAACTCTAGAAGAAAACCTAGACAATACCATTCAGGACATAGGCATGGGCAAGGACTTTGTGTCTAAAACACCAAAAGTAATGGCAACAAAAGCCAAAATTGACAAACAGGATCTAATTAAACTAAAGAGCTCTGCACAGCAAAAGAAACTACCATCAGAGTGAACAGGAAACCTATAGAATGGGAGAAAAATTTTGCAAACTACTCATCTGGCAAAGGGCAAATATCCAGAATCTACAATGAACTCAAACAAATTTACAAGAAAAAAACAAACAACCTCATCAAAAAGTGGGCAAAGGATATGAACAGACACTTCTCAAAAGAAGACATTATGCAGCCAACAGACACATGAAAAAATGCTCATCATCACTGGCCATCAGAGAAATGCAAATCAAAACCACAATGAGATATCATCTCACACCAGTTAGAATGATGATCATTAAAAAGTCAGGAAATAACAGGTGCTGGAAAGGATGTGGAGAAATAGGAACACTTTTACACTGTTGGTGGGACTGTAAACTAGTTCAACCACTGTGGAAGTCAGTGTGGCAATTCCTTAGGGATCTAGAACTAGAAATACCATTTGATCCAGCCATTCCATTACGGATATATACCCAAAGGAATATAAATTATGCTGCTATAAAGACACAGGCACACGTATATTCATTGCGGCACTATTCACAATAGCAAAGACTTGGAACCAACCCAAATGTCCAACAATGATAGAATGGATTAAGAAAATGTGGCACATATACACCATGGAATACTATGCAGCCATAGAAAAAGATGAGTTCATGTCCTTTGTGGGGACATGGATGAAGCTGGAAACCATCATTCTCAGCAAACTATCACAAGAACAAAAAACCAAACACCACATATTCTCACTCATAGGTGGGAATTGAACAATGAGAACACATGGACACAGGAAGGGGAACATCACATATCGGGGCCTGTTTTGGGGTGGTGGGAGGTGGGAGGGATAGCATTAGGAGATATACCTAATGAGAAATGTTGAGTTAATGGGTGCAGCACACCAACATGGCACATGCATACATATGTAACAAACCTGCACGTTGTGCACATGTAATCTAGAACTTAAAGTATAATTAAAAAGTCAGGAAACAACAGGTTCTGGAGAGGATGTGGAGAAATAGGAACACTTTGACACTGTTGGTGGGACTGTAAACTAGTTCAACCATTGTGAAAGACAGTGTGGCGATTCCTCAGGGATCTAGAACTAGAAATACCATTTGACCCAGCCATCCCATTACTGGGTATATACCCAAAGGAATATAAATCATGCTGCTATAAAGACACATGCACACGTATATTTATTGCAGCACTATTCACAATAGCAAAGACTTGGAACCAACCCAAATGTCCAACAATGATAGACTGGATTAAGAAAATGTGGCACATATACACCACGGAATACTATGCAGCCATAAAAAATGATGAGTTCATGTCTTTTGTAGGGTCATGGATGAAGCTGGAAACTATCATTCTCAGCAAACTATTGCAAGGACCAACAACCAAACACCTCATGTTCTCACTCATAGGTGGGAATTGAAAAATGAGAACACATGGACACCAGAAGGGGAACATCACACACCGGGGACTGTTGTGGGGTGGGGGGAGGGGGCAGGGATAGCATTAGGAGATATACCTAATGCGAAATGACGAGTTAATGGGTGCAGCACACCAACATGGCAGATGTATACATATGTAACAAACCTGCACGTTGTGCACATGTACCCCAAAACTTAAAGTATAATAATAAAAAAGTATAATAAAAAAATATATATATAAATTTACAGGATAAATGATTGGACAATTCACTATAACAGCAAGTACCTTTATTATTCATTTTTAGATAAGTCTTGTAAGATGAAATTGATCTCATGTATATTATCTTCTACCATTTCATTTATAACTGTATATCAAATCCCAGAAACAAAATGTCCAAAGAGACCACAAGAAACCATAATCTTTTTAATCTTTTTCTCCAAATTGGCTAAAAGAAATATAGAATGTTTATAATCAAAGCTTTAAAATACCTCCTATTTTAATGGAACAAAACATAAATTATAGTATGAAGAATTTCACTAGTGCTTTGTACTAAAACCTACTCTACTGGAAGATTAATGACATCCTGCAGTTTTACTCTAACACACCAGAAACTGTTTTAATTTGCACTTTAAGGAAGTTTTCTTCCCTCAGAACAATGTTTATAGTTATTGCATTTCTACAAACTGCTCAATAGGTAAATTCAAACCAAATAGTAGAAATGAGAAATAAATGACTTCATATATCTTGGCAAAAAGTAAGTTATGGGATCATAGTTAGAATGGTTTATAGTGCCCTTTATTCCACAATTATTTTCTTTTCTCAGCAGTAAAAAGGAAAATCCTTATTCCTCAAAGTATTTCTGGCTGGCAGCTGCTGAGGTGAGGATCATGATTTCCTGATTCTAGCTTGGTTAGATTCAGCTTATACTATAGACATAGAAATATTGGTACAGCAATTAAGTGCACAAAACAATCAGCAAATGTCCCTAAACACAACCCATCTTCTGCCCTCAATCCATCTTGATACCCTTTGCAATTTCATGAGTTTCTCATGAACTTCCTGCTATAAGTTTCTAGAATTACATATTTAAAGGAAAAGCCATCTATTTGGATTCACCTTTCTTGTATTCAAAATAAATTTAATAAGTATGCAACATGAATTCTTGTATTTTTGGATTAGCTTTTGCAATAGCAGTTGTTTTCACTTGACTTCTTGGGATTGATAATGGAAGAGAGAAAACAGGTTACTCTTCTGGATACAGAAGGATAATGACTGAGGTCACATGTCAAATTCTCCTGTGAAAATGATACTGGCATTTTGACAAATGTTCTACATCTTGCTTTTCATTTAGATCATAGTTATATGATAAACTCAGTGCCTATGAATATTTTAGCTGTTACCATTCATAGACAATATAAACAGGTAAAGAAAAAAAGGTGGCTACAAAACCTTGGCTAAAACTGAAGGTAATTACTGAGGATTCTCAGTAAATGAGTCCTTCTACAGCCTCCCCCAGGGTTTCTTAATGCCTAGATTATGCTTATTTGAACTTTCTACGATTTAGAAAGTCAAATTTCCATTCAGGAGGTCCCCCAATCCTGAATATCTAGTATTTTGTTGTTGTTTTAGGAATGAGGAGCAGTGGAAATTAAAATTATATTTACCCTTAAAATAGTTCCCAAGGCAAGTTTGCTTATGATGTACTTTGAAATTGTATACAAATTAAGTGAGCCTATATTTTAGATAATCTTTTCTTTCAATTGTATACATTGAACACTAAAGTATCTTGCAAATCATGAATATCAAATTAGATATCACAAGGGAGCAGACCCATTTACATAGTCCAGTGATTGTATTTAATCACTTAAATTAAGAAGTACTTGATTGTAATGAAAAATAAAAGGTATCTTTGAAAATGTTTAGAAATATTAGTACAACATATTGATAAAACAATAACTTGTAGAGCTTTTTTGTTTTCAATGCACTTTTCCATATATTAATACTTCTGAGCCTTTCAATGATTCAGAAAGCTAGGACAAATGTACTTATCCCCAACACACAAACTAAAGAAGGAAGGTAGCTCAGACCCGTGGACCAACTTGCTCAAGGCACACAGTTTTCAAGTTACTCAATCTAAGCGTAGACTTCAGATATATGTGAATTTTTAAATAAACAAAATGCAAAGAATTGTTTTCCTCAAAAATACCCCAAACAAAAACACGCCATATTAACAGTAATTATTATAACATTATAACTTTTTAATCATGAATGATAAAACAGCACAAACTATTAATCAATTCTTAAGAGAATAATGTAGGCTAGATTGTCCAAGTTAGTGAAAACTATTGTTATTTTCTACCAAATATCTATTGCTATTATTCTCAAAACCTCATCAAATTCCTTTCAAGTCCAAACTATACACAAAGTATAGTAGTCAATTTAAATAGTGTAGTCTTAGTAATACACAGGCCTGAGTATAAAAAGAGATATAACTTTATGTATATGTAGGCAAAGATTTTCTTTTTTTTTTTTTTTTTTTTTTTTTTTTTTTTTTCTTTTATTATTATTATTATTATACTTTAGGTTTTATGGTACATGTGCGCAATGTGCAGGTAAGTTACATATGTATACATGTGCCATGCTGGTGCGCTGCACCCACCAACTCGTCATCTAGCATTAGGTATATCTCCCAATGCTATCCCTCCCCCCTCCCCCCACCCCACAACAGTCCCCAGAGTGTGATGTTCCCCTTCCTGTGTCCATGTGTTCTCATTGTTCAATTCCCACCTATGAGTGAGAATATGTGGTGTTTGGTTTTTTGTTCTTGCGATAGTTTACTGAGAATGATGATTTCCAATTTCATCCATGTCCCTACAAAGGACGTGAACTCATCATTTTTTATGGCTGCATAGTATTCCATGGTGTATATGTGCCACATTTTCTTAATCCAGTCTATCATTGTTGGACATTTGGGTTGGTTCCAAGTCTTTGCTATTGTGAATAATGCCGCAATAAACATACGTGTGCATGTGTCTTTATAGCAGCATGATTTATAGTCCTTTGGGTATATACCCAGTAATGGGATGGCTGGGTCGAATGGAATTTCTAGTTCTAGATCCCTGAGGAATCGCCACACTGACTTCCACAAGGGTTGAACTAGTTTACAGTCCCACCAACAGTGTAAAAGTGTTCCTATTTCTCCACATCCTCTCCAGCACCTGTTGCTTCCTGACTTTTTAATGATTGCCATTCTAACTGGTGTGAGATGGTATCTCATTGTGGTTTTGATTTGCATTTCTCTGAGGGCCAGTGACGGTGAGCATTTTTTCATGTGTTTTTTGGCTGCATAAATGTCTTCTTTTGAGAAGTGTCTGTTCATGTCCTTCACCCACTTTTTGATGGGGTTGTTTGTTTTTTTCTTGTAAATTTGTTGGAGTTCATTGTAGATCCTGGATATTAGCCCTTTGTCAGATGAGTAGGTTGCGAAAATTTTCTCCCATTTTGTAGGTTGCCTGTTCACTCTGATGGTAGTTTCTTTTGCTGTGCAGAAGCTCTTGAGTTTAATTAGATCCCATTTGTCAATTTTGGCTTTTGTTGCCATTGCTTTTGGTGTTTTAGACATGAAGTCCTTGCCCATGCGTATGTCCTGAATGGTAATGCCTAGGTTTTCTTCTAGGGTTTCTATGGTTTTAGGTCTAACATTTAAGTCTTTAATCCATCTTGAATTGATTTTTGTATAAGGTGTAAGGAAGGGATCCAGTTTCAGCTTTCTACATATGGCTAGCCAGTTTTCCCAGCACCATTTATTAAATAGGGAATCCTTTCCCCATTTCTTGTTTTTCTCAGGTTTGTCAAAGATCAGATACTTGTAGATATGTGGCATTATTTCTGACGGCTCTGTTCTGTTCCATTGATCTATATCTCTGTTTTGGTACCAGTACCATGCTGTTTTGGTTACTGTAGCCTTGTAGTATAGTTTGAAGTCAGGTAGTGTGATGCCTCCAGCTTTGTTCTTTTGGCTTAGGATTGACTTGGCGATGCGGGCTCTTTTTTGGTTCCATATGAACTTTAAAGTAGTTTTTTCCAATTCTGTGAAGAAAGTCATTGGTAGCTTGATGGGGATGGCATTGAATCTGTAAATTACCTTGGGAAGGATGGCCATTTTCATGATATTGATTCTTCCTACCCATGAGCATGGAATGTTCTTCCATTTGTTTGTATCCTCTTTTATTTCCTTGAGCAGTGGTTTGTAGTTCTCCTTGAAGAGGTCTTTCACATCCCTTGTAAGTTGGATTCCTAGGTATTTTATTCTCTTTGAAGCAATTGTGAATGGGAGTTCACTCATGATTTGGCTCTCTGTTTGTCTGTTATTGATGTATAAGAATGCTTGTGATTTTTGCACATTGATTTTGTATCCTGAGACTTTGCTGAAGTTGCTTATCAGCTTAAGGAGATTTTGGGCTGAGACAATGGGGTTTTCTAGATATACTATCATGTCATCTGCAAACAGGGACAATTTGACTTCCTCTTTTCCTAATTGAATACCCTTGATTTCCTTCTCCTGCCTAATTGCCCTGGCCAGAACTTCCAACACTATGTTGAATAGAAGTGGTGAGAGAGGGCATCCCTGTCTTGTGCCAGTTTTCAAAGGGAATGCTTCCAGTTTTTGCCCATTCAGTATGATATTGGCTGTGGGTTTGTCATAAATAGCTCTTATTATTTTGAGATATGTCCCATCAATTCCTAATTTATTGAGAGTTTTTAGCATGAAGGGTTGTTGAATTTTGTCAAAGGCCTTTTCTGCATCTATTGAGATAATCATGTGGTTTTTGTCTTTGGTTCTGTTTATATGCTGGATTACATTTATTGATTTGCGTATATTGAACCAGCCTTGCATCCCAGGGATGAAGCCCACTTGATCATGGTGGATAAGCTTTTTGATGTGCTGCTGGATTCTGTTTGCCAGTATTTTATTGAGGATTTTTGCATCAATGTTCATCAAGGATATTGGTCTAAAATTCTCTTTTTTTGTTGTGTCTCTGCCAGGCTTTGGTATCAGGATGATGCTGGCCTCATAAAATGAGTTAGGGAGGATTCCCTCTTTTTCTATTGATTGGAATAGTTTCAGAAGGAATGGTACCAGTTCCTCCTTGTACCTCTGGTAGAATTCGGCTGTGAATCCATCTGGACCTGGACTTTTTTTGGTTGGTAAGCTATTGATTATTGCCACAATTTCAGCTCCTGTTATTGGTCTATTCAGAGATTCAACTTCTTCCTGGTTTAGTCTTGGGAGGGTGTATGTGTCGAGGAATTTATCCATTTCTTCTAGATTTTCTAGTTGATTTGCATAGAGGTGTTTGTAATATTCTCTGATGGTAGTTTGTATTTCTGTGGGATCGGTGGTGATATCCCCTTTATCATTTTTTGTTGCATCTATTTGATTCTTCTCTCTTTTTTTCTTTATTAATCTTGCTAGCGGTCTATCAATTTTGTTGATCCTTTCAAAAAACCAGCTCCTGGATTCATTTATTTTTTGAAGGGTTTTTTGTGTCTCTATTTCCTTCAGTTCTGCTCTGATTTTAGTTATTTCTTGCCTTCTGCTAGCTTTTGAATGTGTTTGCTCTTGCTTTTCTAGTTCTTTTAATTGTGATGTTAGGGTGTCAATTTTGGATCTTTCCTGCTTTCTCTTGTGGGCATTTAGTGCTATAAATTTCCCTCTACACACTGCTTTGAATGCATCCCAGAGATTCTGGTATGTTGTGTCTTGGTTCTCGTTGGTTTCAAAGAACATCTTTATTTCTGCCTTCATTTCGTTATGTACCCAGTAGTCATTCAGGAGCAGGTTGTTCAGTTTCCACGTAGTTGAGCGGTTTTGAGTGAGATTCTTAATCCTGAGTTCTAGCTTGATTGCACTGTGATCTGAGAGACAGTTTGTTACAATTTCTGTTCTTTTACATTTATTGAGGAGAGCTTTACTTCCAAGTATATGGTCAATTTTGGAATAGGTGTGGTGTGGTGCTGAAAAAAATGTATATTCTGTTGATTTGGGGTGGAGAGTTCTGTAGATGTCTATTAGGTCCGCTTGGTGCAGAGCTGAGTTCAATTCCTGGGTATCCTTGTTGACTTTCTGTCTCGTTGATCTGTCTAATGTTGATAGTGGGGTGTTAAAGTCTCCCATTATTAATGTGTGGGAGTCTAAGTCTCTTTGTAGGTCACTCAGGACTTGCTTTATGAATCTGGGTGCTCCTGTATTGGGTGCATATATATTTAGGATAGTTAGCTCTTCTTGTTGAATTAATCCCTTTACCATTATGTAATGGCCTTCTTTGTCTCTTTTGATCTTTGTTGGTTTAAAGTCTGTTTTATCAGAGACTAGGATTGCAACCCCTGCCTTTTTTTGTTTTCCATTTGCTTGGTAGATCTTCCTCCATCCTTTTATTTTGAGCCTATGTGTGTCTCTGCACGTGAGATGGGTTTCCTGATTATAGCACACTGATGGGTCTTGAGTCTTTATCCAATTTGCCAGTCTGTGTCTTTTAATTGGCAAAGATTTTCTTGACGTTCTCATTTCAATGAGAAGCTGAAAATTTTCAACTTTTAATTCAAGTTTATGAAATCACTCCTACTATTAAATTTAGTTTATTGAGATTTTTAAACTCAACCAATCAAATATTCTTTCTCCTTCCTGCATTCTCCCTTTGGGCAGTTAAGTTTCTAGAAGCTTACCTTTCACCTGGATTGAGCAAAGGACCATTCCTTTGCATGACATCCTTGGCCACACTGATTTATGTTTCATTAGTAGCTGCTGTCCCTTATCCTGGTAATCATAATGTCACCAAAACTCCAGGCGTTCAATATAGGTCCTGCTGCTTGTGGCATGAATGCCAATCATTGAGACAAGGAGTATTGTCAAGGAAGAAGGCTTTAATCTGGTGCTGCAGCCAAAGATAACAGGAGATAAAGTAGCAAATCCATCTTCCACCCAACTAAAATGGTGGGGTTTATACGGAAGGAAAGGTGGAAAAACAGGAATTAGGGAGTGGTAAGGAAGCAGTCATGATGGATAGGGGGGCTGGTGTCTCACTTTCTGGACACGGTAATCTGATGAGCTTTAGTTTCTTCACTGAGGGTGGTTTCCTGAGGAAGTCAGATGAGACAAATGTAAGTTTCAAGTTTTAAAACAAGGGAAGGTCAATTTCTATGTCTATTCAAAAAACCACAAATATTATTTGTATGCGACAATTGGGCCAGTTTCAATAGTGTGCACCATTTGTTGGTGTGATTCCCAGCTTTGCTATAGCCTCTATTCCAGCAGTCTGTATTCACATCATCTAAATCCTAGCTCTCAGCCTCTTCTAGTTTCAAACATTTCTGAGGAAAATACATTAAAAAATTAACTATCTCTAAGGTAGGCAGAAGGGAAAAGTACTCTCTAAATACTCTCTAAGTAGGACACTCTAAGATGCTCTAAGAGGACATTGAATGGGGAGAAGGGAAGAGAACTCAATTAAAGCCCCAACACATCATCCTCCTTCATGTATTCTATTTCCTCTGTTTGTTCAGAAATTGATTTTATCTGTTGATTAGTAGTACAATAACTCTTAACATTCCTCTTTAAACAAATGTTTACTGAATCCAGGAAAAATTCAGATGCTATGCTAGATTTTTGGTTCCAACATGAAGACCACACAGTCTGTGTTTAATGTGCTCACAATTTTATCATAGGTGATAACATAAACAGATAATTAGGGTGTAATCAATAAAAGACTGTAATAATGAATAGAGTGAGAGTGTTCCACTGGAAAGGACTTTAAAAGTTTCACAGATTCAGTTATCTAATTTTGCTCAAGAGAATTGAATAGAAATTTCAAAGGTGTATCAGGGTAAAGTGAGAGAAATCATTACTGAGACTATTGGACAAGGTCGCTATTGTGTGATTAGGATTTCTGTGTACCCAGAGGTACTTTTGTACTTTATCAGGGACAAGTACAATTTTACTTGAGCACAAGAAGTCTCAAATTAGAAATAAATTAATGAGAAAATTACTGTAGTTGATCTTTAACCACCACTTTTAATACTTTGAATTTCTCTGCTAACAGGAACTGATCAATTGTTTTACTCTTACGGAATTAATTGCTTAATTCAGTCAAATTGGTAATCAGATTAATTGGCTGGTTAAATCAATTGTCATTGTCAAGCTGGGTGAGACAGAAAAGATTGAATTGTATAGTCTATTATAAAGGCAGGAGCTTGCTCTCAAATTTTATGTTTCTTATTTAAGTAATATCTATAGACTTTTTAAAAACTTGTCTACATTTTTTGCATAGCACTTGTAATTGAGCTTTTACAATATTGTGATGTAAGTGATGGAAGTGTTTTTGACTCCATTTTACTGATAGAAATAATGAGATATATCAGGGTTAAGTGATTGTTGACTATATTACTGTACTGCTAATAAATGGCAGATTTAGGACTTGAACCGAAGGGCTGCTGACTCTAAATCTAGTAGTTTTTTTTTCTAGAAATAGAGAGGAATGAAATATTGGGTATAGAAATTTTAAAAGTCATCAGTAATTAAAAGGTATACTAAGTCATGAGGAATTTTTATTTCACCACAGAAACATTTTCCTTCCTTAAGGTTAGGGTGGGATAGTATTTTTTGCAGTACACTTGAGAAATGTTTAAGTCTGATGGATGACCTGGAACATTATTGGAAATAAAGTACCATCAAGAAAAATGTGTGTTACCAATCATTATCCTGAAGCTTTTCTAGAATTAATTGGACAAATACTTACAGGATCTCATGTGAGCTTCACTGTAATGTTGGCAAGGTGATACATAATTCTAAAGCCTATGTTTTTTTTTTTTCTGTTTGGCCAGTTGAGCGAAGATTCTTATTTAAGTGTCCACAGCATGATTGGTACTATTGGAAATGGAAACAATGAAAGATTCATTTTTTAATTCAAAATGTTACCTTCCTTTCTTTTTCCTTCCTACCTTCTTTTCTTTCTGCACAAGCACTCATTGGACATCATACTGTACCAGGTGCTACTGCAGGAGTGTGAATAGTAAACAATGTCTAAAATATGCTCTAGCTCCTGGCAAAGCTCACAGTCTACTGATGGAGATGGAATTCCCACTCATGAAACAATTGAGTAATTATATTCTGAACAGTAAGTTATTAGCTAGAATTATACAGTTATATTGACAAGAAAAATAGTTGATCAGTTAAATTCATTAATTGAATTTGAGCAGAACTCACAATTCAAACCCCTAGGGATGAGTAAGAGAAGCAAACCTTGTGGAAACTATGACACATTGGAGATTATATGTTCTGACTAAAAGGTTCAACAGCCTCTGTGGTTTTTTCTTGTTTGATTGTTTGTTTGTTGTTTTTTAAGGGGCTTTCCAGTAAAAACCAGAAAGCCTGCTAAACAAATTCTAAAATAGCTGTAACACTTAGCCCCTGTGCTGTGGAAGAATATTGTTAAGTAGAAATTCAAACTATGCACTGTCAAATTAGCCCCTCTCCCTCTTTTTTTCCTAGAAATCTGGAATTTAAAATTATTTTCTGAACTCTCTTGTTTTTTAAAGACGGTAAGTAAAATAGACTTCGGAAAAAGATTGTGTGGGACAAACAAAACAATCATGACCATGAGTTTGCAAACTCTATGTTTTTAAATTACGAAAGTGTAGGATTACCAAATGTGATAACATTTTTTGCAAGACAACTTATAACAAGTTTGATCAGAATTGGATTTGTCTCTGGGCATAGGAAAGAATGCTAAGCTACAAATTGAGAAGTACAACAGTAAAGAGAAGAGCAGAAGGGACAGGAGTGGAGGGGGTAAAAGATAAGGGAAGGAAAGAAGGGAAAAATAATCCCTTTGTTCACAAATGCTGTCTTTGTGATGGCTTGATTTTTACCCTCAAATTTATTAAAGGAGAAAAAAATTGTATGTGTGTTTTTTTTTAAGGAATCAATTACAGAAATACTCTCAAATTGCATTTTCTCATGAGTGGTTAACAGATGTTTCCACAAGTTAGTGAGTTTACTTAATTGTCAGAGGCTGGACATTTGTGTATAAAATCTCTCTTTAGTCAAAAAGAAGCAAATTAGAGAAATATCTTACCAGTGTAAATATTTCAGACTGTAATAAACTCCATAATGCCATAGCACATAATACTTGGCCAGAACACATTAACTTGTTCCCTCCAATTTCAATGGCCGTAGTATTTTCGTTTTTTAATTTGTAAAAACAAATCACACATAGCAAAAAATTTTTCCTAAATGTAGGAATCTACTAAAACTCTAACCTTTTAGCATGTGAACCTCATTTCTAAGTAGATAAATGATAGACTATTAACTTTGCTTTCTACTTCCTTTGAGTCATGACTTGACTTTCAAAACATTTGGTTAACCAGACTCAAAGTCTCCTTGCAGAAGAAACATTGAGAAATCATGTACTTCTCTCCTTTTACAATTCCCCTTCAGGGCAGAGCAATACAAGTGACCCTGGCTTTTGACAAACCTTAGCCGAACAAAATGTAACAAGCCCCGTCTGTTTTGAGCAGAATTTTCTATTCTGACAGATACAGCTCAGGAGCATTTGATGTCTGCTTGCTGGTCATAGATAATGGTGCATCTTGGGACCATTGTCATTCTTGTCAATAAAAAGGCCTGGGGGGACATGCAACAAAGCTACCTTTTGATTCACCGTTTTTCTTTCCTTCACAGGACATTTGTAATCCTGTGGTCAGCTAGGTCATTTTATTTTATCCTGATGTGCCTTGATAATAGCATCATGTCTACAAAAAATTTGACAGGCCATCGATGTTTGTTTCTCTGACTCCTATGTTGTTTTTCAGTCCTCAATGTCAAACATACTTTGAAAGCTACTGAATATGTTGGTTGGGACAGTATTTGACAAGACATTTCTTCTTTGATAAAATTAAGCTCATGGGGGTTGATCTTTGAATTTAAGGTAATTTTTTGAGCAATGCAAGACACTCTGTCATTCTACTGCTGGCACACAAGAAATATTTGAAAAACTGGAAATTCTATTTAATTTAGCTAAACAATATTTTTAAATATGAGTTTTGGAGACTGGAACAAGAGCAAACTGCTAAGTGCAAAATGGACAAATTGTGACTGTTATCACATTAAAACGAGATCTACCCTCATATTTATTGAATTCTGGTACAATTATGAGCAATAAAATGTGCATGAATGTCTATATATGACAGGAAGAGTTTACATAAAAGTCAGTCTTCGAGAAAAGGCTGGCTATTGTTTCTATTCTTAAAAACCAGTTGGAAGTATATGTTAAGAAATTATACTGAGGTTGCAGGACTACTTGAGGCCAGGAGTTCAAGATCAGCCTGGGCAAAATGGCAAGACTGTATTTCTACAATTTCTTTTTTAATTAGTTGGGTGTGGTGGCATGCACCTGTACTCCTAGCTACTTAGGATACTGAGCTATGAACATTGCTTGATCTCAGGAGTTGGAGGCTGCAGTAAGCTCTAATTGTACCATTGCACATTAGCCTTGGTGACAGAATAAGATACTGTCTCCAAAAAATATACACAAGTATATATATATATATATAATATATATACACACACATATGTACATACACAAACATATAAAGAAATATATACGAATAATATGTTATGAAATAATGAAAAATATCATTGAATATATTTTGAATGTCAAAGGGAATATGCATATCACAATGACATCCTTAAGGATAATATTGTACCATAAGGTTTTAAAGGGGTTTTTACATGTTGTATCTGGTCAGATTGTCTGGAATGTCATTTCTCCCACTTTGTAGATAAGTAAACAAATGCTTAGAAAATGTGTGTGAATTTTTTTATTGGCAAAAAGAAATTGACAAGTAGTTTGTATCAACTCCAAGAGTCTTTCCATCTCAACACAATAATATGTGCCAAGTCCTTTGCACAGAGTAAGAGCTCAATTAATGTCAGTTAGCATTATGAGAATTGGCTAGCATATATTGAAAATTCCTATAGCTTACTGAATTATTTCAAATCTTCTTCTGGGAAAGAGAATATTTTTCTTAAATGTGATGAGAAAAATTATTCATGTACACAATAGTAATTTTTAGCATTATCATATTAAGATATTCTAGTATAATCATTAAAATCAAATCTGAAAAATTATTAGGTTGGAGAAATATTTGTTTATATATCTGATGGAGGACAATACATTGTTTATAATGACTTCAAATAATAGTTGATTCTTAGTCATTACACGGTATTGTGGTCTTTTGATATTAACCAGGAAAGTACACCTAGAAGTTAAATACATATTTACAATTAGCATAAAATGGAATTAAATATATAACCTTTCCAAATATGAGTCTTTTTTTTTCGGCCTGATACCTTATGCTACTTTGTCCTAATCTAAGCTATCAAATCTCACAAATCGTCATATTCTACAGAAAGGTACCTTCATGTATTTGTCTCAGTACTGATCTAAGCTGTTATATGAATAGTACATGCAGAAAGAACCACTAGAATGGAGTAGACAGACACTAGTTGGAAAATAATGATCTCACAAGCTAGCAGAGAAAAGCAATTTGTAATTGAAACAATAGAATATTTGTAAATGGAATGAACAGAATCATCAGAATTTCACCTTGTCAGTGGGGCAAAATTAGTCATGGACTGAAGACTTCTCTGGGCTTGCCCTAAAAACTCAAAATCAAGCATCAAAAGAATCCACCTTACTCCAAGAACCTAACTGTGTGACAGAAGAGAAGCAAATACTTTTTTTAAATATGCAAGGAAATCCAGTAACCAACAATGTAAATTTTTAAGTGTGTTGGCTTATGTCAGGCATGCAAGGTAGATTTAACATTCACAACTCATTTAATTATTTTACTATATAACAGATTAAAAGCATAAAAAGAGCATATAATTATGTACAAAAAAGAAATTTTGCAAAATTCAGCACACATTCATAATAACAACTTGCAGCAAACTAAGATTTCAAGAAAAGTTTCTCAATCTAAAAAAAGATAATTTATGTCTGGGCACAGTGGGCTCATGCCTGTAATCTCAGCACTTTGAGAGGCTGAGCAGGGCAGATCATCTGAGGTCAGGAGTTCCAGACCAGCCTGGCCAACACAGGAAAGCCCCATCTCTACTAAAAAACAACAAAAAAAATTCCAGGCGTGGTGGCGTGCACCCGTAGTCCAAGCTACTCAGGAGGCTGAGGTGGGAGAATGGCTTGAACCTAGAAGATGGAGGTTGCAGTTAGCCAAGATAGCACTGCTGCACTCTAGCCTGGGAGACAGAGCAAGACCCTGTGTTAAAAAAACAAAAGATAATTTGTGAGTAATCTATAGCTAATGATAAAAAATTGAAAGCTTCTACTTTAAATTCAGGAACAAAAAAGATGATTAGTCTTACTATTTTTATCCAACGTTTTACCAGAAGGCCTAGCCAATGCAATGAAATTGGGTAAAAAAAATACAAAAGATATGCAGATAGCAACGGAACTAGAACTGATGATATGATTGAACATATAGAAGAGCCTATAGAATGCACAAAAATTCAAATACTAAAATTAATATTAGGTACTTTTAGGGTAAAAGTTAAATATAAAATGTTATTGTGACTGGGCGCGGTGGCTCCCGTCTGTAATTCCGGCACTTTGGGAGATCGAGACCATCCTGGCCAACATGGGAAAACTCCGTATCTACTAAAAATACAAAAATTAGCTGGGCATGGTGGTGTGTGCCTGTAGTCCCAGCTACTTGGGAGTCTGAGGCAGGAGAATGGCTTGAACCTGGGAGGCGGAGGTTGCAGTGAGCCAAGATCACACCACTGCACTCCAGCCTGGAGACAGAGCGAGACTCTGTCAAAAAAAGAAAAAAAAAAGTTAGTGTTTTTCCACATTTAACAAATTTGAAATTGAAATTAAAAGTACTATCTTCAATAGCATAAAGTATTCAATACTTAAGGATAAATATAACAAAATATATGTAAGATCTAAAGGTAACAAAATATATTTAAGTCTCTGAAAATTACATTAATTTGTTGGGAGAAATTTAAAAAGAGCTAAATAGAGAAAGATACTATATTCATCTATCAAAAGAATCAAGATTCTTAAGATGTAAGTTATCTGATGATTCACTATAATCCCTATTATTTCCCATGAGGTTTTATTTTTATGTAAAAATTGATGAAACAATTCTAAAAAGCAAATGATCTAGTATAGGCAACGTAATTTTGAAAAAATAACAAAATGGAGTCCTTAGAATACATTTCAAGACATTTTACACTTAGAATACTACATTTTAAGCTACAGTAATCAAAAGAATATGATATCGACAAAAAGATAGACATATAGCTCACTGAAACAGAATATATTATTTGACACGTAGATGCTCAATTGACTGTCAAAGTAATTCAGTGTGAGAAATTTAGTTCAATTAGTCGTAATTCTAAATTCACATAATCGTCTCAGTTTTCAAGTCTAGACTAATCTACCTCATCAGTTCAAAAGCCTTTTGGAACCTGCAAACTGAGAAAGCATTCCCATGTGGGCCTACTTTCAAGCTCTTAGATTTGACTTGCTCCCACTCATCTGAATCAGTTACTCTTTCCCACTCTCTCTCTGTGTCATGAGATATTGTAGATTAATGGGTTAAAGATGTCTTCTAATTTAGAAAGATTCAAGTTTTTATTTTGCTTTCTTGTTTTTCCTATAGTTTCAGGGTAAGTTTTGAAAGAAGAAAAGGGCAGAAAAATATATCTCTAACCTATTCATTTATCTTTATTCCTAATCTTTCCTTGTCTCTCTACAGTCTACCGTATAATTAAATCTAGAGTTAAATATTTCTATCTGTATAGTGGAAGATAGTATCAGGATATTTTTATACTCAGTGAAGTTAAGCTGCCCTGGATTTCTCCAAATCATCATACATTCTATTTCTATTTTTTCTTTGAAATAATCACTGTAATAGTCAGGGCTTATTGAGAATTTATAGCACTCCAAGCAATGGTCTTTAGACTTAACAGAAATTAATTCTTATGATCTTTGGAGGTGAGTAATATTATTATCGTAGCTTAACTGGTAAAATAAAAGAAAACTGAGACACGAAAAGTTTAGGTGATTTTCCCAAGGTAATAAAGTTCAGAAATAATTGCATTGTAATTTGAACCCAAGCAGTCTGACTTCAGAATCTGCATCTTTTAACTATTGTTTTACACAATATCGTGGAAATGAAAAGTAAAAACACTTGTGCATATGCATACACACACACGGAGAATTCAATTTTTAATGTGTTCTCTCTTCTTTTCTTTCTATGACATTCCACTTAGAAACAAAAACTGGGATTTACAGGAAACTCGAAAGAAATCAACACAGTATTTGAGTAAATTACATTCGGTGCTATGCATGTAAATCTTATCTCTTTAGAATGCAAGGATCTATTATGAGGATCTTGAACTCAAAAGGGACATGGAGTTTCCCTGGGAGAGAAGCTAATGCCCAGCAGACAAATTTGCTGATGACAGAAAGACAGCCTCTCAGTTCCCCAGTAAATCTGGTTGTCTTGGTTGATTAGATTGGAATATGGTCTTGATGATCCCAGCAGAAGCTTCTTCTTCCTTACCCCTCCTTCCCTCCCTCCCTCCCCGCTCCCTCCCTCCCTCCCTTCCTTCCTTCCTTCCTCTCTCCCTCCCTCCCTTCTTTCCTTCCTGATAAGGTTTGGCTGTGTCCCCACCCAAATCTCATCTTGAATTGTAGCTCCCATAATTCCCATGTGTTGTGGCAGGGACCTCGTGAGTGATAATTGAATCATGGGAGCAGTTTTCCCCATACTGTTCTTGTGGTAGTGAATAAGTCTCACAAGATCAGATGGTTTAATAAGGGGAAACCTCTTTAACTTGGCTCTCATTCTCTCTTGTCTGCCACCATGTAAGACATGCCTTTCACCTTCCACCATGATGGGGAGGCCTCACCAGCCACGTGGAACTGTGGAATTAAAACTTTTTTTTTTTTTAATAAATTACCCAGTCTTGAATATGTCTTTATCAGCAGCATGAAAGCAGACTAATATAGTAAACTGGTGTTGGTAGAGTGAGGTGTTGCTGGAAAGATGTCCAAAAACGTGGAAGCAACTTTGGAACTAGGTAACAGGCAGAGGTTGGAACAGTTTGGAGGGCTCAGAATAAGATAGGAAAATGTGGGAAAGTTTGGAAATTTCTAGAGACTTGTTGAATGGCTTTGACCAAATTGCTGATAGCAATATGGACAATAAAATCCAGGCTGAGGTGGTCTCAGGTGGAGATGAGGAACTTGTTGTGAAATGGAGTAAAGGTGCCTCTTGTTACACTTCAGCAAAGAGATGTGGCATTTTGCTCCAGCCCTAGAGATCTGTGGAACTTTGAACTTAGGGGAGATGATCTACAGTATCTGGTGGAAGAAATTTCTAAGCAGCAAAGGATTCAAGAGGTGACTTGGGTGCTGTTGAAAGTATTCAGTTTTAAAAGGGAAACAGAGCATAAAAGTTCAGAAAATTTGCAGCCCGACAACGCAATAGAAAAGAAAAACCCATTTTCTGAGGAAAAATTCAAGCTGGCTGCAGAAATTTGCATAACTAATGAAGAGTCAAATATTAATCACCAAGGCAATGAGGAAAATGTCTCCAGGGCATGTCAGAGACCTTTGCAGCAGCCCCTCAGGGCTACAGGCCTGGCAGGAAAAAATGGTTTCATAGGCCAGGCCCAGGGCCCCCCTGTTATGTGCAGCCTAAAAACTTGGTGCCCTGCTTCCCAGCTCTCTAGCCATGGCTAAAATGGGCCAAGGTACGTCTTGGACTGTGGCTTCTGAGGGTGTAAGCAAGTCCCAAGCCTTGGCAGCTTCCATATGATGTTGAGACTGCAGGTGCACAGAAGTCAAGAATTGAGGTTTGGGAACCTCCACCTAGATATTAAAGGATGTATGAAAATGCCTGGATATCTAGGCAGAAGTTTGCTGCAAGTGCGGGGCCCTCATGGAGAACCTCTGCTGAGGCAGTGTGGAAGGGAAATGGGGGATTGAAGACCCTGCACAGAGTTCCCACTGTGGCACTGCCTAGGGTAGCTGTAAGAAAAAGGCCACCATCCTTCAGACCCCAGAATGGTAGATCCACTGACAACTGGCACTATGCTCCTGGAAAAGCCACAGACACTCAACGCCAGCCCATTTATGGCTTTTAAGTAGCCAGGAGGGTGGCCATACCCTACAAAGCCACAAGAGCAAAGCTGCCCAAGACCATGGGGATCTATCTTTTGCATCAGTGTGACCTGGATGTGAGAGCAGGAGTCAAAGGACATCATTTTGGAATGTTAAGATTTGATTGCCCCCTGTATTTTGGACTTCCAAGAGGCCTTTAGCCCCTTCAGTTTGGCCAATTTCTCCCATTTGGAATGGGAGAATTTGTATCCCCATTGTATCTAGGAAGTAACTAACTTGTTTTTTATTTTAGAGGCTCATAGGCAGAAGGGACTTGCCTGGTCTTAGATAAGACTTTGGACTGTGGACTTTTGAATTAATGCTGAAATGAGTTAAGACTTGGGGGACTGTTGGGAAGGCATGATTGGTTTTGAAATGTGAGGACATGAGATTTGGGAGGAGCCAGGGGTGGAATAATATGGTTTGGCTGTGGCCCCAGCCAAATGTCTTCTTGAATTATAGCTTCCATAATTCCCATGTGTTGGGGGGGGGAGGGATCTGGTGGGCAATAATTGAATTATGGGGGTGGTTTCTCCCATTCTATTCTTGTAGTAGTGAATAAGCCTCACAAGATCTGGTGGTTTTATAAGGGGAAACCTCTTTTGCTTGGCTCTTATTCTCTCTTGTCTGCTGCCATGTAAGATATGCCTTTCACCTTCTGCCATGATAGTGGGGCTGCCCCAGCCACGTGGAGCTGTGAGTCTATTAAGCCTCTTTTTCTTCATAAATTACCCAGTCTTGGGTGTGTCTTTATCACCAGCATGAAAATGAACTAATACACTGTTTTCCTTTCAAGTTTGAGTGATCATCTAGCAAATAGTGAGAATAAAGTAGTTAAATTGGCAGTGTCTGACTTCATTGATCTGAATTTAATTGTTTACTTAGTAAAGTAATTATCCTAAAAAGTGAAAGGTACAGGTACTATGATAAAGTAAAACAAGTTGGCTAACCCAGTCTTGATAACCAGGCCTGCCTGCGAAAGTGAAACATAAACCAAAATCCTGAAGAGTGCAAAGAAAACTGCCTTTTTGTGAATTTGTGTGAAATTCCTAGAACTAAGCAACTAAGATCAGTAAAATGTTAAAATAGGCAGCATGTCCTTTAACATAGAGTTTCAGGAAAAAAAAATTAGAATGAATAAACATTATAGCATACTTTACAAAACTTTTATACACTTTGGAAAAGTGATTGACCTTTCTGAGGCTCAGTTGCCTCATCTGTAATTTTATTTATTTATTTATTATTATTATTTTTTGAGATAGAGTCTTGCTCTATCGCCCAGGCTGGAATGCAGTGGCCAGATCTCGGCTCACTGCAAGCTCCACCTCCTGGGTTCACGCCATTCTTCTGCCTCAGCCACCCAAGTAGCTGGGACTACAGGTGCCCGCCACCAAGCCCGGCTAATTTTTTTTGTATTTTTAGTAGAGACGGAGATTCACCATGTTAGCCAGGATGGTCTCGATCTCCTGACCTTGTAATCCACCTGCCTCAGCCTCTCAAAATGCTGGGATTACAGGCATGAGCCACCACGCCTGTCACTGTAATTGGTTTTAATCCAATGTCCCACACATGTTTAATGAAAGGATAAAACGAGATTGCCTTTGAAAGAGAAGAGAGTCTCAAGCACATAGCAAGATGTATAATTGTTTCTTTGTTGCTTTATTTTTTATAATTTATTATTCTTTCAGCTATTAAGGTCTGTGGTCTCAGGCAATAGTCATGCAAACTACTTTACTTAAACTACTGTAGACATCAGAGTTACCACAACAGCAGCCCTGCTCTACAGCAAGTCCCTATGCATGCCAACAAGACAGATCCTATTTCTTTATGACCAGCTTGTTTACTTTGTGTTAGCAGGGTTGTTATTTTTCACTCCTCTTTAAAGGACCAATAAAAGAGAGTAGTAGAATAATAAATTTAAATCGAGGATAGGCATGGTGGCACATGCTTGTAATTCCAGCACTTTGAAATGTCAAAGCAGGACTGCTTGAGGCCAGGAGTTTAACATCAGCCTGAGCAACATAGCGATACACTTTAAAAAAAAAAAAAAAAAAAAAAAAAAGCAAAATGAAGAAAGAAATAGAGAAGATCTGGAAGTGAAGGAATGAAAATAAAGCTGGTTTCTTTGGCTTTTCACAGTGCCATAAGTCTCAGAACAGGCATCATTCCACAGCTTTCCACCCCAGTTGAGGGTTTTGTTTGGGGGCCTTAAACCCTGGATAATGTACCACGGTTTAAGGCCTCCAAACAAAGCTCTAATCCAAGCATGGATCTTGTTGGAACAGGAGTTTAGGTTGTCCTATATTTTCCCAGGCCTTTATACATTTATACATCAGGGCACACTCAATGGTCCTTTTTCTTTATTTCCAAGTTCCTTCTTCTGCATCCTACTTGTGGCATTCACCATGTTACCTTCACTCTCATTATCTGTCTAGTGTCTTACAATGGTAGTGTTTATTTTTTACAAGGTAGTAGTTTCTAGTGACTGAATCTGTTAACGTGTAAGTATAAATAGACTAAAAATTAGGTTTACTGAATATTTTAATACTAGACATCTGGTTAGTTTGTTCCTCTCAAATACAGCCAGAATCTGAGTTCAATAAAAATGGAATGATTTTCATCTCTATCTGCATTTATATTGGTATCAGCATCTGTTTTTTATCTATTAATATATATAACATTTTAGTGCTAATATTTTCCATTTTATCTTTTAATGTTCACTCATGTTATCTCTGGATAACAATGGGACGTACATATGATTAAAAAAAAGAAGTATAAGGGCTCATATGTTTGTTCAAAATCACATAAGAGGACATATCAATGCCCAAGTTAGACTACATATTTGGGAAATATGTATAACTCTCTCCTATAGGCTATCACCTTGGTGTTACCCCTGATGCTAGCCTTCACTAATTCTCACTATTTGAAATCACTTCTGTCAACAATCTAGGTTAAATTCTCTGGAATTTTTCTCATACAATATGCTAATATTTTCAAAAATTCAGTATATTCAAACCATTAGATGGATGTTCAGCAAAGATGCCTGTCAATTGTATTCAAATTGTAAAAAAAAGTTTATCATAATATAAACTTATCAAAATAAATCATGATGTTATAATATAATAATTATAAACAGTGTTAATTATTAAATATCAGAAATGGAATTATTTAGTTTTCAGTCCTTCAAAAATGTATCTACATCTGACCTTTTAATGTCTTGGGCCAGGTGTCAGAGTCCACGTTCATTTTTTTTCCACTTAGTATTTTTATTCAATAAGACAAATTGAACTCATAATTATAACTCTGGTAGCTAATCAATTCAGTAAGGAAAAATATTTATTGCAAATCTTTTATTTGCTAAGAAACACATGAGATAATTGAATATATCAGATACATAGAATGCATTAGACAAAATTCCCAACTCTGGAGGAACTTGCATGTTAAAACGGGAAGACAGGCAACAAATAATCAAACAAATAATAATAATCAACAAATAATCAACTTAGAAGTTTGTATATAACAAATAAGTTGATTATTTAGTAGATTAGAAAATGATGTTAACAAAAGACCATGAGATCTGCAGAGGAAAAAGAGAGAGCTTTTATTTCTATAAGAACAACGTGCAGATTAGGGAGATCAGCATTGAGTATAAGTGAAAGTGGGCTTTCCAAAGAACAAAGGAGAAGTTTGGCTTAAGTAGCAAAAGCTCCTACCTGAAGTTTTCAATCAGGTCCATTTATGCAAATGAAGGATTCAATTTTGTTTAGCTCTGTTTGGTCAAGATAGTCAAGCTCTGATTGGGTGGCTTCCCAAACCCTAAACCAGAAGTCTGTGACAGATGCTTTATTCAAATGACTGGTTGGGGTGCTTTCTGGCTGCAGTTTTCCTTGGATCCAGTCACAGGAACTGTTCTGGCTCAAAGGCATAAAGTAGTATGTTTGTCAAGAGCTTCCTTTCCGAGAGCAAATAATGTGTGACTACTCTTCCCTTACCCTGCCATGACCGCTTAGTTCTGCTATCTAAATTTGGGTATTTCTGCCATAAGGAGTCCATGTTGTATAGAGAGCTTGGGGCCTTATTTACAGTTTTATTTCACAGCAAAAAGTACTATAAAGTAATAGAACAAGAAAGAAAGAGAAAGAAAGAAAGAAAGGATGGATCTCTTGAAGTTTGCAGTGATGGGAGTGTTCAAGGTAGTTCTCACTGAGAAATTGAGATATAACAAAGCCTTGAAAGAGGTGAGGGATTTAGGCAAGTGAATATCTAGAGTAAGAGTTTTCCAGGGAAAAGGCATGGCTAGAGTAAAGGCTTAGTACCTGGTAATTCCAAAAAATATTAATGAGGCCAGTGGAGCTGGATCTAAGTGAGAATGGAAAAAATAGTAAGAGACAAGTAGAATACACGGCAATTATATGGTGGCTCCATCAAATTGCTCTGAACATTTGAATGAAGCATGCACTTCACTCCGAAGACTGCTTTCCTTGCAGTAATAAATACTAGCTCAACAGTATATCAATTATATTTTCAAGGTTTGGTGATGGAAAAACAAAATGACAAAAATTGCAGTTAACATGTAATTGACGTGAAAGTGCCTGTGTTGAGAGAAATGGTATCCTCTTAGCTGATTTTTTGTTTAGTTGAAATGGGCAGTACCATGCTTTTATTGTATGGACAACTTTTGTGAGCACTCAAAGCTAGAAGAAAGTCCAGGCGCAGTGGCTCATGAGTGTAATCCCAGCACTTTGGGAGACCAAGGCAGATAGATCATGAGGTCAAGAGATCGAGACCGTCCTGGCTAACATGGTGAAATCCCATCTCTGCTAAAAATACAAAAAATTAGCCAGGTGTGGTGGCGCAGGCCTGTAGCCCCAGCCACTCAGGAGGCTGAGGCAGGAGAACTGCTTGAAACCAGAAGGCAGAGGTTGCAGTGAGACAAGATCGCTCCACTGCACTCCAGCCCGAGTGACAGAGCTAAACTCTGTCTCAAAAAAATTAAAATAAAAATAAAAAATAAATAAATAAACAAATAAAAACTAGAAGAAAACAGTAAAGAATGAACTCAATGTACTAGTTATCTCCATTTAGTACTAGAGGGCATCTCTTCCTCTGCATTTTTCCTATCTGTGAGAAATAGCATTAGATGATGGTGGCAATTTTTTTAAAAAAAGATTATCATTTGTACCATAGTGTCCTTAGGAATAATGATAGCTCATGCTCAAATTCAAAAACATCCATACTATGTTCAGGAAGTAATAGTTTCATGCTATTCAAGACATTCATTTTGTTTATTTGAAGATTCTTATTGAAATTATAGAGAGGTATTTTTTTTCTATCCTTTTCAGTACCTTAAAAGGATATAAATTTATCTCATCCCTGATGGACATTTTTCCCCTTAAAGCTAGCACATTTCAGGGTGAAAAATAAATATACTCCTTGCCCAAAGAAGTACATGTAATTTTACATAATTGTGCAATGGTGCATAATAAAAGAGTAATACATGGTCTCAGTTTTCTAAATTCAAATCAACATGAAATTAAGAAGGTTCGGTATATTGTTGAATGCTAGTTGATTTCTGCAAATAAAGTGGAGTAGGAGTTTTTTTTTTCAGGTATCAATTATTTAATTGACTTAACTGGCCCTTTCTTGTCATACATGTTAATGGTCCATAGAACCTAACCCTGATGTACTTTTTCAAAATCCATGTGCTAGCTAGGAATATTGCCTTATTCTAAATAAAATATCTCTTTTCCTGTAGCATGATATTTAGGGATGAACAGACAATACTCTTCTTCTTTAAGCTTCCATGAAAACTGCACATCATACCCTGAATCTCAGTATTTTCCTCCAACTGCAAAGTTTCTGAGAGAACACACCTATGATAGTAATAGCACCTTTGTACTGAATTTTGTTGAAATGATACATTATTTACCAAAGGATAATGTGAAAGAAAATTTTGCCAATGTCTCATTCTGTTTTCTTTCCAAAAATAACTTTGTGAGAGTTGTAAATGGCTGACTAGAAGCATCTACTGTGCACCACTCTCAAGGAGAGGAAACAAAGTGATGGGTAAATACTGAGTCTTCAAGGGAATCATCTAAGAAACTAGTTGGGATCCATCAGAGGCGTTAGGGGACACATGGAAAACAGAGAATAACAAAGCTGGGAAGGCATCCACCTGGGATCACTGTGAAACCAGGAGAAGCTTCCTAACATAGGGTAAGAGCGAGAGATTAAGAGCCCCCAGGGGATCCACACTTCCTACAGGGACCTGTGCAATTCTAGGAATGAGAGAACCCCCTGAAACTTCCAACCGCAGGCCTCTAGACTAATACAGAGAGCCTGTATTAATGGAATTTCTTCAGAGGAACTACTCAAGACTATGGGAAGCCCTACAGGCTTTGGATCCCTGAGGAGCCCAGCACCAGCTTCCATTACACCAATAGAGTCCACAGTCACGGTGCCAGAAGAAAGCAGACTGTTCCCAGTTCTTCTCGCCAGACAGAGCTAGCCTCCTGCTTCCAGCAGAGTGGCCCCACCTTTTCCTGAACCCTGCTGGTGCGCACAGTTCTGTTTTCCCCGGGAAACACCTGGATGTTGTACTGTACAAGCCCTGTGCCTGCTGCTTCTAGTCACTAAAGACTTATTAGACTGAGTGGCTCACAAGCAAGGGAGGATTCCCCCATTCTCAGAACACTGAGAGGGGTGAGATACCCGGGTTTGTGAGCTGGTGGGGGAGAGCAGTGTGCCTCCCTCTGTAGGGCTAGTCTGGGAGGGGTGTAGCCTGCCTGTCAGTCATAACCTCTGCCTAAGGGAGCCTCATGCATGGTCTGGAATACCTAACATATGGAACACTGGTGTGGGATCAGGGATCAGATAGGGTGCCTCCAAGGCCCAGGGGTGGTCTTAGGGAGAGGTTTATCTATCTCCCTCCCCAGTGTCCCACCCCCACCGACTCCAGAGCACTACTGTGAACATGCTGAAACATGAAAGTATGGCATGGCTAAGAGCCTATCTACAAGCCATCACACTTAAGTGTCATTTCCTGGATCAGAACCCAAATTACAATACCAAAAATATTTTGCCAGTACACAGTGCCTGTGAAACCTAAGGCAAAAACTCAGCCACAAATACAGATCCTGTACAGAGCCTTGACTCTCTGAAATCACCCAGAAATAGAGCCAACACACTATACTCATCTTACATTACAGTTAAAGGAACAACAGTCCTATCAGATGAGAAAGAATCAGCACAAGAATTCTGGCAATTCAAAAAGCTGGAGTGTCCGCTGTCTTCCAAGTAAACAAACTAGCCCCCCAGGAATTGTTCTTAACCAGATTGAAATGACAGACATAGAATTCAGAATCTGGATGGCAAGAAAGCTCTTCAAGATCCAAAAGAAAGTTGAAATCCAATCCAAGGGATCCAAGAAATACAGTAAAAGGATCCAAGAGCTGAAAGATGAAACGGTCACTTTATAAAAGAACCAAACTGAATTTTTGAAATTGAAGAATTCACTATAAGAATTTAAAAATACAGGCGGAAGCATTAACAGCAGACTAGATCAAGCTGAGGAAAGAATTGCAGCACAAAATCAGTTCTTTAAATCAACTCAGACAAAAATAAAGTAAAATAATTAAAAAAATAAAAAAAACTGTAAGAAACATGGATGTTTGTAAAGAGACCAAAATCTGTCACTCATTGGCATTCCCGAAAGAGAAGGAAAGAAAGTAAGCACCTTGGAAAACATGTTTGAGGATCTAGTCCATGAAAAATTTTCCAATCTCACTAGAGATGTAGACATGCAAATTCAAGAAATATAGACAACACCTGCAAGATCCTGCATGAGACAACATTCCTAAGGCACATCATCATCATATTTACCAAGGTCAACACAAAAGAAATAATTTGAAAGGCAGCTGGAAAGAAAGGTCAACACACTTACATAAAACTAGACGCCTACATTTCACCATATACAAAAATTAACTCAACATGGATTAAAGATTTAAATGTAAGACCTAAAACTCTAAAAATCCTAGAAGAAAACCTAAGAAATACCCTTCTCAACAACAGCTTTGACAAAGAATTTATGGCTAATCCCCAAAAGCAATTGCAACAAAAACAAAAATTGACAAGGAGACTGATATGGTTAGGCTTTGTGTCCCCACCCACATCTCATCTTGAATTATAATTCCCATAATCTCCATAATTTCCACGTGTCAAGGGAGAGACCAGCTGGAGGTAATTGGATCATGGGGGCAGTTTCCCCCATGCTGTTCTCATGATGGTGAGTGAATTCTCATGAGATCTGATGGTTTTATAAGTGTTTGGTAGTTCCTCCTGCATTCATTCTCCTTCCTGCCATCTTGTGAAAAAGGTGCCTTGCTTCCCCTTCACCTTCTGCCATGATTGTAAGCTTCCTGAGGCCTTTTAACTGTAAGTCAATTAAACCTCTTTCCTCTATAAATTAACCAGTCTTGGGCCATTCTTTATAGCAGTGTGAGAAGGGACTAATACAGGGACTTAATCAAACTAAAGAGCTTTTGCACAAAAAAGAAATCATAAATGGAGTACACACGTTGCCCAAAGAATTGGAGAAAATATTTACAAATTATGCATCTGATAAAGTTCTAATATCCAAAATCTACAAGGAACTTAAAGCAATCAACAAGTAAAAAACAATCCAGTTAAAAAACGGGCAAATGTCATGAGCGAACACTTCTCAAAAGAAGATGTACCAATGGCCAACAAATATATGCAAAAACTGCTCAACATCACTAATCATCAGAGAAATGCAAATCAAAACCACAATGAAATGCCATCTTATACCAGGCAGATGGTGATTATTAAAAAGACAAAGAACAACAGATGCTATCGAGGATATAGAGAGAAAAGGGAGTGCTTAAACACTGTTGGTCAGAATGCAAATTAGTTGAGTCACTGTAGAAGGCAGTTTGAAGATTTCTCAAAGAACTTGAAACAAACTTCCATTTGACACAGCAATCTCATTACTGGATACATATCCAAAGGAAAATAAATCACTCTACCAAAGAAGACACATGTACTCATATGTTCATTGCAGAGTTGTTCACAATAGTAAAGACATAGAATCAACCTAGGTGCCCATCAGTGGTCGATTGGATAAAGGAAATGTGGTATATATACATCATGGAATACTACGCAACCATAAAATTAATAAAACCCTGTCCTTTGCAGCAAAATGGACACAGCTGGAGGCCATTATCCTAAGCAAATTAGCACAGAAACAAATACCACATGTTCTTACTTACAAGTGGGAGCTAAACATTAAATATGAATAAACATAAAGATGGAAGCAATGAACACTGGGGACTACTAGACGGGGGAGGAGAGGAGGGAGGAATTAGCTAAAAACTACCTATTCCATACTATGCTCACTACCTGGGTGACGGGAACTCCTGAACCCCAAACCTCAGCATCATGCAATATACCCATATAACACATCTGCACATGTAACCCTGAATCTTAAATAAAATAAAGTAAATGCATTTAACTTTAACTTTGTTGCTAGTTTATGAGAGGTCACTATGCTCTGTAAAACACAAAAACAAAACGTAAAAGCAAGGAATGCTTTCTGCCCATATTCCTTACAGAAAAGCAGACAAAGTTTCATAAGAGACAAAACCCTGAGTATTAGAGGTTAGTAGACTGGTGGTGCAGTAAAATCTGATTTTTTTCAGTAGACATTACCATACTTCCCATCTTCAGTTTTCCATTCCAGGTTCTTGGGAAATTCATCAGGCTTGCAAGAGTTAGTTGTCCTAGTATCATACAGATTTCTATTGTTTGTTAACCCTAGTGTCCTATGCATAATCTGCTTACTTCTATTTACTATTTCCTCCCCACTGTTAGGTCTCAATCAACCATATTGAACCACTTATCCATTTTTCTTAACTGGTGATGTAGAGTAGCACAATAATAACAAAAAGCAGAAGTTAACAAATATAACAATAATATAGAGATGACCTGAAAAAAATTCAGTTAAAAGAAGGCGAACACTATTCACTAAATGTTGGTTGGAAGCACAATTGTGGCTCAACACTACAACATGTAAAAATATAGATATCATTAAAAACTACTGAAATTTCTGCAGAAAACATACTTAATTCCATATTTGTGATGTTACATTCAAGTCACTGATTTTTAAAAATTTCCAATAAAGTTTAGCATCACTTGATAGGCCACTGGAAATTATCCATAGTAAATACCACAAATTTTGAGAAGCAAGTTCTATGCCTTTTTTGAACAACATCTTTCCGAATTATTGCATAGTAGCCTATATTTTTCTTGCTGATATTGTGAACTCAGTTTGAAATGTCTCTCTTTTCTTCTCTCTCTTTTCTGGTTACTAAAATTCATCATAAACTTCAAGGCTCATTTCAATTGACATTTTGTCCGTGAATTTCTCTTAATCCCAACAGTAAGAATAAAGCTTATCTTGTACGTGTTCTTATAGCAAATAGTTGGCATTTCTCTTATAACACTTACCACATTCTACATTGTTTGCTTGTTTTCACCTTTATGGTAAGAAAAATCAATTTTTCGAAGTGTTACAGTTAATTACTTATAGAGAAGGACCAGACCCCAGATGTTTTAACTCTTGGTCCAGAGTTCTATCTACTGCATTACACAGAACTGCTTCCTAAATATCCATCAAATCCAGCAAATATTCCATTTTTATTATTCTTATTTCTTATAGATTTGTTTATATCTTTATAACTTTTCTGTTTCTTGGTCCCCTCAGATTGTAGTTTACTAACAGAAGGGACAGTGCTTATTAGTGTATTTTGTGAAAACCTTAAAAATGTTTAACTCCCCATGTAATGAAGTGAGTCTAAATGATCATACAGAAAAGGAGGAGAAAAGAGAGGTAGAGGAAAGAATTGAAGGATGAAGTGGGGAGAAGTGAATGAGGTAGCAACCATAGAGTAAATACTAATGTCAGTATCTCTTATTAATGAAAAACACATTTCAAGGATAGAGATTCCATACCCGTGGACTTTTGTCATGGGGTGGGGAGAGGAGGGTTATTAACAAACCCACAGAGCAAGAGGTATTTGTCGCACAACTGGGAATCATCATTAGATGGAATTAGCTTCCTAATCACATAAGTGAGAATGAGGGAAAAAATATTTGGCAGTGAGGACAATGTTAGTAAATAGTTCTCAAGTGACTGAGTCAAATGGCTGCTTCCAATCAAAATCTGAATGTCACTCAAAACAGCATCTTACAGAACAGTAGCTTGTGTTCCCCATACAGTGCTTTTGTTATCCTCTCTCAAATTTCAGGTTGTGTTTTCCTGATTATTCTAAATATGAAACTCAGAATTTGTCTCCCTTACAACTGTGATTGCATTCGTTTTGTTTAGGTTTATTTTTTCACTTGTGTTTCTCCATTAGCTTTTAAGCTCTGTAATGGAAGTTTCTAATTAGTTTCAAAGTGGCCAGAGGGCAAGGCAGTTGCTTGATTCTTCACACATGGCACTGTTAACTCCTAAAAGCTGGTTGAAAATCTAGCACTCTGCCATGTGTTTTGAACAATGAAAATTTTAGAGGACTATTATCTTTGAAAATTATATATACTCTGGAGTTTACTTTGAGCTGACAGTGTTTATCCTCTGTATTTGCAAAAATAAACAGAAAAATCTTTAAATACTAACAACCACATCTGATTCTTGATATTCCTTGGCAACAAATCACAACTCCTTTGCAAGACTTTACCCATGACATGTAAATATTTGACAAGAAGCTAAATTAGAGCTATTTGAGCTTCTTATGCATTTAATGATCCCCACTATAGGGCCAGAAAGTAGACTATGAGTAAAATTAGGAAAAGCGCAAAGAAAAGCGCAAGGGATAAGAAAGTTCACCAACCAATATGGTGGCATGCTTTTAATGGCCTATTATATTGCTGCTAATGGGAAAATTCCATATTGTTGGTTCCTGTTCATGATATTACTTACTATTAAGTTTGAAAAAACTTAAATTTTATATAGCTATAAGTAAATGACACAAATAACTTTTCTGATCTCTCTTACATTTTTTGTGTAAGACATGTCTGCTTTTGGTTTCATGGTACTAAATTAGTTTGAATACCAACGGAGAGCACATTTTGTAGAATCAAAGGAGTTTGCATTGAGAAGGGCTAAACAAGTTTCTTAAAAACACAAATTGCAAACTAAGACCCTCCAAGGTAAATTCAAATCAAATGTGTGTTATTCAGCTAAATAGACTCTTAGTAAGAAAAATGAAAAGAATTTGCAAGCCCTGTAGCTGGACTCCTGCCCAGCAGTTTACCAAAATGCCCACATCCTCTTTCATCATGCATCTCACTTGAATCACTACGATGCATTATCTGCATGTCTTCATCATTTGATAAGAAGGAAAGACAGATTTAGAGTAAATAATCAGTATGCCCCAAACCATATAGCTAGTTAGCAGTAGAGCTGGGATTATAACCTAAAGCTCTTACTTTCCAGATAAGAGCTCTTACCATTGTTTTCTAAAAGTTTAAATGCTATGGAGTATTTCGTAGGATGACATGATTACTGCATGTAATTGGATTTATTCCTCAAAATATTGGAGCTTTCAAACTATGTGTTTGTGAGTTTTGGTGGAGAAATCAGACAATGGTGGAGCTGAAGTTCTTTAGTGTACAGTTGAACATAGGTTGTCTCTCAAGTAAAGATACTTAATAAGACATCACTACACCTTCCAGCTGTAAGTCTCTTACTACTGAGAATGCCCATGAACCACAGAGAGAGTGAAAACTTCCATTCATCATCCGAAGAATATTCAAGAAGCCGTGATTAAATAGATGGACACTGATGATATGTAAGTACGTTTATTTTTTGATGGGAGGAACTGAGTGATGAATTTATTAGCACTCAAAGAAAACCTGGGGCTATGAAGGGAATACACAAACTATCATTTCATGAACATCAGGGTTAATATGAACTATAAAGTGACCATGAGAGTCATTAAACAGAGACAGCATTAATGAAAAACTAATATTTCTTTGCCATATTGGTTTGATTTTAGTGCTTTAATCTAGACAAGTCAAATTTAAGAAGAATACTTCCCATAACACAGCACATAGGTTAACCATAGAAATCTCTTAACCATATCTCTTTCTAATACAGCAGACATGATGTTTGGAAACAGAAGCATGTTATTTAAATGGACTGTTCATCAGAATCTATTTTGTGGTATTAGAAATTTCTTCTTTGAATTCCTCTTCTTGACCTTTTTGGCATCAAGAAGTGTTTAAAAGCATAAAATTCAAAATGAAAGACAAGATGCTTAGTAATCTGTTGTATGTGCCAGGCTGGCAGTGGATTTTCAGGGCCAAGTGTTTCCCTGCAGATGATTCATTGACAAGAGGGGCCAGCATAGTCTCAGAAGAACCAGAGCTTTGAATCCCTTAGAACAAAATATCTCACCAGTGAAAAATGGAATTTATATTTCTGGGTATCTTTTTCTTCCCCTTTATCATTACCAATTAATGTTTATTTGCCTCCTTCCTGGAAGTTTCTGCCACTGTTTGTTTAATGGTGTCTATATAGTTTTATAATAAGTGTGTTAACACTTTTTATAATTATGATGTGTGATTAATCCTGCATGCTCTGGAAAACTGTTAGTTTTTTTTTGTTTTGTTTTTAAATTTAACCAGTGGGGATGACTTTGAGTCTTTGTGTTACTCACATATAATGCAAGTTGATGAGAACCCTGGTGAATGCAACAGAGCATGAAAAGCCTGTATTTAAAAATCTGTGGTGAAGTAGCTGAGAAGATCACATTGTTTTCTACTCTTAGGACCATCTGTGTGGTAACTGGCACATAGAGAAGAATTTTCCATGTGATGCAAGAATGTTATGGAGATTGGAGTAATAGGTATATTATATTTCACAACAGGATGAATGTCAAAACATGTTTTGATGATAACATATGGATGAAGTGTTATCAAAAGTATTTGTGACAGCATTTGATGCAAGGATAACAGTCTGAAGTCTATTAGATATATACATTGAGCAATCAATTGATAGATTGATACACTGATAGATGGTAGGTAGGCAGATAGAATGATAAATATACAGATATAGATGAAAGGAAAGAGAGCAGGAGACAAAGAGGGAGAGAAGACTGTAGTATATCTATACAAGACCTATAATAAATTGCTATTTTGATGATAGAAGTATCCCCCTCAGACTTTCAACTTATGATTTGCAAAGGTGTCTCTCTTAGTAGGCATTGAGACTGGAAGGGATCAATGCCCAAGACCATTTTCCAGAGTTCTGTCCAAATGTATAATGGAGCAAAGTAGATGGAGACCAAAATATCAGCTTTCATCCTGACAGAGATGGAATAATGTACCTTATGCATTCATTATACAATCACTGGCTTGGATGTAAACTGAGGCCTTGCTGTACATGGGCAGAGTCTTTACCTCCAGTTTATTAGATAGTTAGGAACAAACAAGAGTACAGATCTCAGATCCATAGTAAGAAAGGGAGGGAGAAACTTAAACTTTACATGCCCAGTTCCTTACTTCAAACTGGACCAATCAGCTAGCTCACAGTTGATGCGGTAATAAATATGGACTTCAGAATCACTTTTCTATCTCTGACTTTAAGGACATTATTCCTTGATTTTCTTTTTTGTGCTCGCTGTCATTTTTACAAAGTGTATTTATTCATGTTTAAACTATTTTATTACATTGACTCTATGCTGGTACCTCTTACTGTTTAAATTTAAATTATTTTGATTTATATATTCCACTCTTATAAATTTCTGATTTTTTAATTACTCCAGCTGCCTAGAACAGCATTTAAAAAAAACACTTTCTTTAAATCCTTCTTTAAAACTTTTTTGGTTCAATAGCAATAAAATGCCTTTTAATAAGTATAGTCAGAACAGATATACCACAGAAAAGAAACAAATTACAAAAGCATATGCAGTGTTTATTAAGTATACACATAGGTAATGGTAGTGGAAATCCCAATTCCACAACAGCTGGTCCCCTCTTGTAATCAAAGAAAACTCTTAAGAATAAAGCAGCGATTACCTCATATGAGATGCTACCACATACATTTAATGCACACTGTCTCAATTAATATTTACAGTTTTTAATGTGACAAATTACTTCATTTTTGATTAACTTCTCTAATCTAGGTTGAGTGTAATAATGCTGCTTACAAAGGAAAATGCATAGCAAAATTTGTCTATGTATTCAGAATAGAGAAACCAGTCATACTGGGCTTCTATTCCTGGAAGCTCTGTTCCAGGAAGAAGAGACTTTAAAACAATTTTAGCAAGTTAACAATATTTGTTTTTCATGCTTATTCAAAATTAAGCAAGTGATGTCGCATGTTAAAAATGTGTCTTTAGTTCACCAATAGAAATTCTTTCTTTTTTTTTTTTGAGACGGAGTCTAGCTCTGTCTCCCAGGCTGGAGTACAGTGGCGCGATCTCGGCTCACTGTAAGCTCCGCCTCTCGGGTTCACGCTATTCTCCTGCCTCAGCCTCCCAAGCAGCTGGGACTACAGGCGCCCGCCACCACCCCCGGCTAATTTTTTTGTATTTTTAGTAGAGATGGGGTTTCACCGTGTTAGCCCGGATGGCCTTGATCTCCTGACCTCGTGATCCGCCCTCCTTGGCCTCCTAAAGCACCAATAGAAATTCTAACAATTTACACTATAGAGTTATGATTTAGTTTCTATTATTGTTTAATAAAATAAATTCATTCTGGATCCTTGAATCTCCTATGAACAGATCTTTTTAGATTAAAACATATTCAGAATATTCTAAATGGTTTTTTAGGTGCTCCATGATAAATTTGGCAAATATATAGTAATAAAATTATCATTTATCTCTTTAATAACTGTGGCTAAATTTTTGTAACATGTCATTACAATCTATAAAAAGCTTCCAACTTCTTTAATTTTTACTCATTAACTTTTTTCAACCAATGAAAAAAAACTTGCAACACATTCTTGCATAAGCAATAATATTATTAAAATAAACAAAGCAAACAGATAAGTACATTTGGCTGCTTTGTTTACATCTTGTTCACAGTTGAGATCAAATTGGTTTCTTACCTGACAAAAACACCATGAGATCTTTGCTTAGTGGATAAATACTTGACACTCTTTACCTTCAATAACCTTAGTAACTCAGCCTGCAATAATAGTTTATAATAATAACTTTCTGTTTTGTCACCTAATGCAGAATAATATTAAATTTAATTCAGTAGCCTTTACATAATTTACAATTTTACTTCATCACTAAACACACTATTTAGTCAAACTTATACTTTATTTAAACATAACTTTTTCAACAAGGGAAGCATTGTGCTGCTTTCTATTCTGCTGCAAGCTCTTTAATTTGAATAACTTCTCCAGAAAGTTTCATGACACTGCAGCTGTGTCATTGAACAATACTTGTGCCCCAAATTTAACTTTCAAACTGCATTTGTCGGCAATGCATGCAGTCACAGCTTTACAGAATGCAGAGCTAATTGTGTTTGTTAAAAATGAAGCAAAAAATAAAGTGAAATCTTCCATCATAAAGTCATCACACTTAAATTGTTCTTACAGTAAAGGAAGTGCCCTTTAAACAATATTTGCACATCAAGCTACCAGAAAAAATACTTTACTAGCTTTATTTGTTCTTCTAACTCATCCTCAGATCCTGAATATGTTCAAATATGGTATGTCACTGGAAAGTGGTACTTGAGTTACCTTCTTTGCAGCAGTCCCTCATCATTTCTAAGGAAACACATTTGATGTGGTATTTCACTAATGTCTTTGTAATTGTTTGTTTTTTTCAGTCTTAGCAACCCAAAGTGCTACTTTATAAGAAACCAACAATACACTAATGTTTATATGTAAAATATTGAACATCTGCTTCTGTTGACTTTATTTTAATAATCTGTCTTTCAAATAGTTCTTTGGTTTTGAACTTATTTCCATATGTCTTTTATGTTAATACCATTTAAGTTTGGGAAGTTAATTGCCTCATTAGCTGTTGCATTTTCACAAATAATTTAATGTTGTTTTAGCGTGTTACTATCAATTACAATAAATATATGAGAGATCATACTCTTAAGTAAAACTTACATGAACTCATTTGATCCTCATGCCTTCACAATTATTTCTACCGTCATCATTTGGTTTACTGTTGCTGCTGCAGTCTTAAAGTTGAAGCTTTTTACTATATGCAAATTAGGGTTAAAATGAAGATTACAATGTTTTCTTCTCTAATGTAGCCAATAATGTAAGCTATAAATAAAAATTTAAAAAAAGGGTTGATGAAAATTTTAAATGATTATAAAAGTTGAAAGTTACAATAAATTGACTATCTTTCTTATAGCTATATAACAGTGAAAACTTACAATAGCCTATGTTGTATCATGTTTCCACTGTGCTTGCCAGCACAGGCTACTTACCACACAGCTTTGATAACACCCATACAATTCTTTTTCCTGTTAACCACAGGGCACCACTTGTCAGTCACTTGGATGATGAAGTCACTATAAAACTTTCTAAGTATTTTTCCGATTTCTAAACCTAGCACTGCTCCATGGACCACTGTTTTCTGAAAGGCATCATGATTAGAGGAAATTTCAGCCAGACATAGAAGTGCCAGTAGGTTTCAGCTGTTCTCCTCCTGCTGTTCCTCATTTCATGCTTCTTTCTTCTGACAAAGAGTAGCCACAGCCTTTCATCACATCTGTAGCTGGGTTTCAGAATTGTTCTAGATCACTGACTGATGCATGCTTCCCATTATCTTACTCTTTGAACAGGTGTGTCTATCGTAGTCAATTGTAGTCGTTCTGCTCTCATCTCACCATTAAATGGTATGAGCAAGGGGCAATACACCGTTTCCTTTCAGTTGTCGAAACTCCAGATCAGTAGGTGCCACTGATGTGAGGTCTCAGTCTCATCCAGATCCTGAACCACTAAACTTCTCTTTCTTCTGGCAGTAGGATTTTATAGATGGTGGTCTTTTTTATTTATATTCACTTATTCTACTCATTATAGTGTATTCTACTCCTAGTCCTTTTCTATGATCTCCCAATTTTCTTTAAAGAAATTTTTTTAAAGAAATTTTAAAAGAAATTTTTAAAAGAAATTAAATTTTTGAAGAAATTTTCTTTAAAGAAAATTTTATCTTTTATTTTCTTCCCTCTCATTGGAGTTTGTTTTTGGGGAGTGATGGAGAGGGTGATTGTTACTCTCTTCCTCCCTGCCTTCCTCCTTTTCTTCCTTCCTTCTTTCTTTTTTTCTTCTTTCCTTCCTTCCTCCCTCCTTCCTTCCCTATCTTTGTTCTTTCTTTTTTTCTTGTTTCCTTCTTTCCTTCCTCCCTCCTTCCCTTTCTTTGTTCTTTCTTACTTTCCTTTCTCCTATCTTCCTTTCCTTTCTCCCTATCTCCCTTCCTCCCTCCCTTCATTTTTTACATCATCTGTAGTTACCTAGCTAAGATTTTTCCCCATGACATTTAAAGTCTGTCTATATTATGTTCTCACTCCTTTCTGTAACTACCTTTTATCATCCTAGCTTTATCTAATCACCACCTCATTACTTTCAGCAGTTGTAGGGTATATATTACTGGTGCAACAATCTCAAATTTCCTTTTATTTGGGATTCTTCATCCTAATGTAACCATCTAATTTTTAAAAAATCATTATTCAGTTCAGATAAGTGAATTTTTTTTTGTCTTTATTTGGAAAAGAGACAAACTTCCTCCTTTTTTTTTTTTTTTTTAAGTGTCTTCTTTGCAACTTTGTTCTCTTACCTGGAACATTTTTTTTTGGTTTGGACATTACACACAGATAATTTATTTATTCAAATCTTGTCTAATGTGAGATAGAGCACACATACATATAAAGTTACATAAGGCACACATTTAGAATGTTAAAAATAATTATGAATTTTAAACCCATGTAACTATCAAACAAATCAACCTATAGAATATTAGTGGAAACCCCAAGTTTCCCATCAGTTTTTTTTTTCCTGATCATAGATACAACATGTTCATTATAAAGATCCAACTTGCCAACATTCAAGATAATCATATTTTTATGGTCAATATGGTTAATATAGATTAGTTTGCCTATTTCGATCTTTAAGTACAGGGAAACATAGTATGAATTACTGGTGCTTTTTTTTTTTTTTACTAAATACATATTTTAGAATTATATTACAGTATTTATATCTAGTTCATTCATTATCCATGTCATGTATATCTGTGCTACTCAGAGTAGATTCAGAAATTATCAGTCCAGGATAAATATAAATGAACATACAAGAATGTAAATCAATGTACTGCAACTTTATTGAGAAATTCTTGCTAAAACCAACAACAGCAACAAAAACAAAGCCTAATATGCTAAGTGAAGTAATTTTTATTATGTTACAAGATCCTTATGTCTTCATAGAACATTATCAAACATTTCTTGTACCAGTGCCAGTTAATGGTCATTTTACATAGAACTACTGTATAGTATTCCACTGATTAATATACCATTAATTATTATCTGTTCTACTGTAGATTGAAAGTTATGTTGTTTCCAGTTTGGGGCTATTTAAAAAAAGATTCCAGCTACTTCTATAATGGGTACAATCAAAAGTGGATTTCCAGTCTCTTCAAATATGTTGAATAGAATATAATATTTTCAAAAATGGCTGGATACATTTTTATGTCCTTCAATGGTGTATAAAAAATCTACATTGCTTCATATCATCAGCAATACTTGATTTGTCATATGCAGGATTGAATGGAAAAAAAAACCCAATCCTTGATAATGTCAAATTTAAAAATGTTTGCCAATCTGGTTGGTATTTAATGGAATTCCATTGTGGTTTCAATATTTATTTCTATATTATTATATTATGGTATCTTTTGAGGAATAGGAGTCCTTAATTTTAATGTAGTTAAATTTATCAGCCTTTTCTTGCTTGCTTAGTGGTTGTGATAGTACTGAGTGTCAACTTTGAAGGATGCAAACTATTGTTCCTGGGTGTGTCAGTGAGGGTGTGGCCAAAGGAGATTGACATTTGAGTCAGTGGACTGGGAGAGGCAGACCCACCCTCAATCTGGGTGGGTACTATCTAATCAGCTGCCAGTGTGGCTAGAATAAAAGCAGGCAGAGGAACGTGGAAGGACTAGAAGTTTGAGTCTTCCGGCCTTCTTCATCTTTCTGCCATACTGGATGCTTCCTGCCCTTGAACATCATACTCCAAGTTCTTCAGCTTTTGGGCCCTTAGACTTACACCAGTGATTTGCCAGGGGCCTTCAGCTACAGACTGAAAGCTGTACTATCGGCTTCCCTACTTTTGTGGTTTGGGGACTCAGACTGGCTTGCTGTCTCCTCAGCTTACAGACGGCCTATTGTGGGACTTCATGTTGTGATCATGTGAGTCAATTCTCTTAATAAACTCCCCTTCCTATATTCATCTATCCTATTAGCTCTGTCCCTTTAGAGAACCCTGACTAATACAGTGGTTACTTTTGCCTTGATTAAAGGAAACGGCATATACAAAGTAATACGCTATTTTTCTATATTATGCTTAAAATACATTACAGTTTTTCATCTCACACTTAGGCATATACCGATGTCAAGATGACTATTCTGTGAGATAGGGCTCAATTTCATTCCCTACCCTCACAGTCTTTAGTAACACCTTTTTTTGTAAATCCAGTGTTGATATACACAAAGATGTGTGTTTCTTGGCTCTCTCTCCACTTTCATTCTTCCATTTTTTCTATCCTTGTGTTAATATCATACTTCATATAAATTCGTAATTTTTGATATCAGCTAAGTAAGAGTTTTCCTAGGGGTTTGTTCATTTGTCTAAATTTTCCAATTTGTTTGCATGAAGTTTTCCATAACATCCTGGATATAATGAAGGTTTTGTTGTAGAGATCTAGACACTGTTGCCATCCTCCAAAGAGGGTTTTTGCTTTAGAAAAAAACTAATGTGGTTAGACTCAAACCAAAAACTCTGCCCCGCCTGCCCATGGACAGCATATCAAACCTTGTTCCAGATTGTTCTAAACTTACTCTATAAATGCATGCTTCACAGGTGGGCCAGAAATACGAACAGAATTTATACACAGAAATTTTGGACCCCTTCTCTCTTTGTGGATCATTCTCTCTCCTCTCCGAAATTCCCTGACTCACTGGCAGCTCTGGCTATACAGCTCATTCCTTCTTTGTTTGTTTGTTGTTTGTTTGTTTCCCAGCCAGAATAATGTAAGACATTCTATTGAACTTTTATTGTGGGTCACTAGCTTCAGCTTAAAGCTCTCAAAACAAGAAACTCACCCAGGCCACAGTTTTCTTTAGGTTTTGAGTTTTCTTCAAAATTGGCCGGCCTTTCTTTTCCAGATGGTCATGTTTTGCCCAAATTTTGCAGTTTTTACCTGTGAGATATTGGTTTGTTAGGAAATTACTTCTAGTACTGAGAGCAGGACTCCTCCTTGCTGCTTCTTCAAGGTCAGCAAATGTCCTCCAGGTTTTCATTTTCTCCTTTATTTTGGCCATCTTATTATCGCTTTGATATTTTTAAGAAAAAAAAATGGTCAAATGTGGGTTTTTTGGCTTCTTTTGGTGGGGTTTGTTTTTTGTTTGTTTGTTTTTTAGCTTTTCCTCTGGGGGCAGGTTGACCCAAATATTGTAATTCATTTTCACTGGATGGGTAAGTCATCAGGTGATTTCCAGAGCAATCTGTCATCTATGTAGTTTCCTTATATTAGCTAATACCCTTTGTCTCTAAATGATATTGGCTTCTCAGGTAGTACAGCTTACAGAATTCGGTTTTTGTTGATATATACAGTAAAACTTCACAGTAAAGGGAGTTTGAAAATTCAGTTGTCTAAAATGGACATTGTATTATAAAGAGCATAACTGAGGTGATCCTGTGCAACAGTTGAGGGTGTCTTTGAGTTTGGATGAGATTCCAATTCTTTATTTATTTATTTATTTATTTATTTGTTTGTTTATTTTTTTCTCCCCCCTCCCCCCACCCCACAACAGTCCCCGAAGCGTGATGTTCCCCTTCCTGTGTCCATGTGTTCTCATTGTTCAATTCCCACCTATGAGTGAGACTATGCTGTGTTTGGTTTTTTGTTCTTGCGACAGTTTACTGAGAATGATGATTTCCAATTTCATCCATGTCCCTACAAAGGACGTGAACTCATCATTTTTTATGGCTGCATAGTATTCCATGGTGTATATGTGCCACATTTTCTTAATCCAGTCTATCATTGTTGGACATTTGGGTTGGTTCCAAGTCTTTGCTATTGTGAATAATGCTGCAATAAACATACGTGTGCATGTGTCTTTATAGCAGCATGATTTATAGTCCTTTGGGTATATACCCAGTAATGGGATGGCTGGGTCAAATGGAATTTCTAGTTCTAGATCCCTGAGGAATCGCCACACTGACTTCCACAAGGGTTGAACTAGTTTACAGTCCCACCAACAGTGTAAAAGTGTTCCTATTTCTCCACATCCTCTCCAGCACCTGTTGTTTCCTGACTTTTTAATGATTGCCATTCTAACTGGTGTGAGATGGTATCTCATTGTGGTTTTGATTTGCATTTCTCTGATGGCCAGTGATGGTGAGCATTTTTTCATGTGTTTTTTGGCTGCATAAATGTCTTCTTTTGAGAAGTGTCTGTTCATGTCCTTCGCCCACTTTTTGATGGGGTTGTTTGTTTTTTTCTTGTAAATTTGTTGGAGTTCATTGTAGATTCTGGATATTAGCCCTTTGTCAGATGAGTAGGTTGCGAAAATTTTCTCCCATTTTGTAGGCTGCCTGTTCACTCTGATGGTAGTTTCCTTTGCTGTGCAGAAGCTCTTTAGTTTAATGAGATCCCATTTGTCAATTTTGGCTTTTGTTGCCATTGCTTTTGGTGTTTTAGACATGAAGTCCTTGCCCATGCCTATGTCCTGAATGGTATTGCCTAGGTTTTCTTCTAGGGTTTTTATGGTTTTAGGTCTAACATTTAAGTCTTTAATCCATCTTGAATTGATTTTTGTATAAGGTGTACGGAAGGGATCCAGTTTCAGCTTTCTACATATGGCTAGCCAGTTTTCCCAGCACCATTTATTAAATAGGGAATCCTTTCCCCATTTCTTGTTTTTGTCAGGTTTGTCAAAGATCAGATAGTTGTAGATATGTGGCATTATTTCTGACGGCTCTGTTCTGTTCCATTGATCTATATCTCTGTTTTGGTACCAGTACCATGCTGTTTTGGTTACTGTAGCCTTGTAGTATAGTTTGAAGTCAGGTAGTGTGATGCCTCCAGCTTTCTTCTTTTGGCTTAGGATTGACTTGGCGATGCGGGCTCTTTTTTGGTTCCATATGAACTTTAAAGTAGTTTTTTCCAATTCTGTGAAGAAAGTCATTGGTAACTTGATGGGGATGGCATTGAATCTGTAAATTACCTTGGGAAGGATGGCCATTTTCATGATATTGATTCTTCCTACCCATGAGCATGGAATGTTCTTCCATTTGTTTGTATCCTCTTTTATTTCCTTGAGCAGTGGTTTGTAGTTCTCCTTGAAGAGGTCCTTCACATCCCTTGTAAGTTGGATTCCTAGGTATTTTATTCTCTTTGAAGCAATTGTGAATGGGAGTTCACTCATGATTTGGCTCTCTGTTTGTCTGTTATTGATGTATAAGAATGCTTGTGATTTTTGTACATTGATTTTGTATCCTGAGACTTTGCTGAAGTTGCTTATCAGCTTAAGGAGATTTTGGGCTGAGACAATGGGGTTTTCTAGATATACTATCATGTCATCTGCAAACAGGGACAATTTGACTTCCTCTTTTCCTAATTGAATACCCTTGATTTCCTTCTCTTGCCTAATTGCCCTGGCCAGAACTTCCAACACTATGTTGAATAGAAGTGGTGAGAGAGGGCATCCCTGTCTTGTGCCAGTTTTCAAAGGGAATGCTTCCAGTTTTTTCCCATTCAGTATGATATTGGCTGTGGGTTTGTCATAAATAGCTCTTATTATTTTGAGATACGACCCATCAATACCTAATTTATTGAGAGTTTTTAGCATGAAGGGTTGTTGAATTTTGTCAAAGGCCTTTTCTGCATCTATTGAGATAATCATGTGGTTTTTGTCTTTGGTTCTGTTTATATGCTGGATTACATTTATTGATTTGCGTATATTGAACCAGCCTTGCATCCCAGGGATGAAGCCCACTTGATCATGGTGGATAAGCTTTTTGATGTGCTGCTGGATTCTGTTTGCCAGTATTTTATTGAGGATTTTTGCATCAATGTTCATCAAGGATATTGGTCTTAAATTCTCTTTTTTTGTTGTGTCTCTGCCAGGCTTTGGAAAGAAATTATAACAAACTATCTCTCAGATCACAGTGCAATCAAGCTAGAACTCAGGATTAAGAATCTCACTCAAAACCACTCAACTACATGGAAACTGAACAACCTGCTCCTGAATGACTACTGGGTACATAACGAAATGAAGGCAGAAATAAAGATGTTCTTTGAAACCAACGAGAACCAAGACACAACATACCAGAATCTCTGGGATGCATTCAAAGCAGTGTGTAGAGGGAAATTTATAGCACTAAATGCCCACAAGAGAAAGCAGGAAAGATCCAAAATTGACACCCTAACATCACAATTAAAAGAACTAGAAAAGCAAGAGCAAACACATTCAAAAGCTAGCAGAAGGCAAGAAATAACTAAAATCAGAGCAGAACTGAAGGAAATAGAGACACAAAAAACCCTTCAAAAAATAAATGAATCCAGGAGCTGGTTTTTTGAAAGGATCAACAAAATTGATAGACCTCTAGCAAGATTAATAAAGAAAAAAGAGAGAAGAATCAAATAGATGCAATAAAAAATGATAAAGGGGATATCACCACCGATCCCACAGAAATACAAACTACCATCAGAGAATATTACAAACACCTCTACGCAAATAAACTAGAAAATCTAGAAGAAATGGATAAATTCCTCGACACATACACCCTCCCAAGACTAAACCAGGAAGAAGTTGAATCTCTGAATAGACCGATAACAGGAGCTGAAATTGTGGCAATAATCAATAGCTTACCAACCAAAAAAAGTCCAGGACCAGATGGGTTTACAGCCGAATTCTACCAGAGGTACAAGGAGGAGCTGGTACCATTCCTTCTGAAACTATTCCAATCAATAGAAAAAGAGGGAATCCTCCCTAACTCATTTTATGAGGCCAGCATCATCCTGAGATTCCAATTCTTTCAAGTCCCAAATGCATTGTGGTCCCACCCTGTGGTGCTTGTCAGCTTCAACTTCAATAGTATTATAGGAGATTGTTGGTTCTGTGGCTTACTGGAGCATATAAACAGTGTTAGTGATTTCAGGAGTCTTCTGGTTAATTGCTTATGTTCTGAAAAGGAAGGATTTGGGTAGAACACTGGAGCTACAGGGCTAACCTCTGCCTTTCATTCCTTCCTGGGGTGGAGTTTCCTATTGTTTCTCTGCTGTGCTGGCCATTTCCTCCAACTACCTCTTTGCTTCCATCCCAGCAGTGAAGAACTTTCACTTTCCTAGATTGAAAACTACAGCTGGTCTGAGGACAGAAGTTAACATCAATCTTGTTATATCAAAACAATTTACTACACTGGATTAATTACTTTGTGGATTTATTGTATATTCCCAAATTCAAGCTCCAAACTTGCATGATAAATTTACTGGAAATAATAACATAATTACAATGCCCCCTCAGGTTAGTATTCCATTCTAAAATATATGAACAAATTTGACCCATCTAAAGTTTACTCTTCCAGAATGCCTGAGCATTTCCTTTTTATTAGGTCAACAATAAAACCAGTTAACTATAGATCTTAAATATAAGCTTCTACTTATTCCCAAAAAAATTATTTACTACATGATTGTCTTTTGGTCTTATTCAGAAAAACAAAACAGCACAAAACAAAACCACTACAAATTGCCCTCTTTCTGAGTAGTTACAATAAATATGCCTTTTCCTCCCAGTTATATTGAGATATGACTGTTCAATGAAAATTTATATGTCTAAGGTGTAGAACATGATATTATATATACACAATGTGAAATGACTATCAAAGGTAAGCTCATTAACATATCTATTATCTCATGTAAATACCTTTTTTCTTGTAGGAATACTTAAGATGTAGTCTCTTAGCAAATTTCAACTGTGCAATACATAATATTATTCATTACAGTCACTATGCTGTACATTAAGTCTCTGGGACTTACTTGCTTTTCAACTAAAAGTTGATACACGTTGACCAGCACCTCCCCATTAACCTCACCCCCTGAGCCCTGGTAACCACCCTTTCTCTCACTCTTTCTATGAATTTGACTTTTTTAGATTCCACATTTATAAGTGAGATCATAAGTGTTTGTCTTTCTATGTCTGGCATATTTTATTTAATATCCTCTAGGTCAATCTATGTTGTCACAAATGGTGGACTTTCCTCTTTTCAATAGCTGAATAAATATTCCATAGATAGATAGATGACAGATAGATAGATAGATAGATAGATAGATAGATAGATAGATAGATAGACAGACACATATAGTGATATATATATTCACTACATTTTCTTTATTCATTCATCTGTCGGCAGACACAACTTATTTCCACATGTCAGCTATTGTGGATAATGCTATGATGAACACGGAATTGCAGCGATTTCTTTGAGATAGTGACTTTATTTCCTTTGAATATGTACACAAAAGTGAGATTACTATATCATACAGTAGTTGTTCATAATTTTTTGAGGACCCTTCATACTATTTTCCATAATGTCTGAACTAATTTTTACCAACAATGCATAAAGTTTCCCTTCTCTCTACAATCTCATCTATCCTTGATATCTTTTGACATTTTTATAATAGCTATCCTAACAGGTGTGAGGTGATATTATGATTTTGATTTGCATTTCTCTCATGATTGGTGATGTTGAACACATTTTCATCTTTGTAAAAATGTCTATACAGGTACTTTAACCATTTTCAAACAGGTAATTTTTTGAGATTGAATTGTATGAGCTCCTTATATATTTTGGATATTAACTAATCCCTTATTATATGCATGGTTAACAAACATTTTCTTCCATTTTATAGACTGCTTCTTCATTTTGTTGAATATTTCCTTTGCTGTGTCCAAACTTTTTAGTTTGATGTAGACCCACTTGTTTATTTTTTTCTTTTGTTGCCTGTGCTTTTGACTTCATCTCCAAAAACATTATTCCCAAGACCAATGTCATGGAGCTCTTCTCCTTGTTTTCTTCTGGGAGTTTTACAATTCTTGTCTTATATTTAAGTCCTTAATAATTTTGAGTTGATTTTTCATGTCTAGTATAAAATTAGGAACCAATTTTTTTTTCACATGAAAATGTGGTTTTCTTATTGAAGAAACTATCCCTTCTCCATTGTATATTCTTGATATCTTTGTTGCAGATTAGATGATCATCTTCCTGTGTGTTTATTTCTGTGCTTTCTATTTTAATCCATTGGTCTATGTGTCTGTTTTTATACTAGTGCTGTACTGCTTGATAAGTACAGCTTTGTAATATAATTTGAAATCAGGTAGTGTGATGCCTCCAGCTTTGTTCTTCTTTCTCAAGATTGCTTTAGCTACATGGAGTCTGTTATACTTCCACACAAATTTTAGTATTGTTTTTTCTATTATTGTGAAAAACTCCATTGGAATTTTGATAGCGATTGTGTTGAATCAGCGGATTGCTTTCAGTATAGACATTTTGACAATTCTTCGAACCTATGAATATAGGATATCTTCCTATTTATTTGTGCTTTGATTTCTTTTTATATTTCAGTGTACATATCTTCTACTTTCTTGGTTAAATTGATACTTTAGTATTTTTTGATGCTATTGTAGATGGAATTATTTTCTTAATTTTTTGTTCAAATAGTTTGTTGTTAGTATATAGCAATGCAACTGAAATTTGTAGGTTGATTTTGTATCCTACAACATTAATGAATTTGTTTGTTAATTCTAATAGATTTTTGATGGAGTCTTTAAGGTTTTCTGTATATAATATCATGTCATCTGCAAAGAGATAATTTAATTCTTTCTTTTCTATTTTGACCCCTTTTATTTCTTTTTCCTGTCTGATTTCCCTGGCTAGGACTGCCAGTACTGTATTGAATAGAAGTGGTGAGAATGGATAACTTTGTCTTCCTCCTGATCTAAGATAAGAGGTTTTCAGCTTTTCACCATTGGCTATGAAGTGAACTGTGGGCTTGTCATATGCAGCTTTTGTTGTGTTAAGGTACATTCATTTTATACATAATTTGTTGAGAGTTTTTATCATGAAGGATGGTGATTTTTGTCAAATGCTGTTTCTGCATCAATTAAAATTATCATGTGATTTTTCTTTTATTCTGTTAATGTGGCATATCACATTTATTGGTTTGCAAATGTTGAACCACCCTTGTTTCACAGAAATACATCCCAGTTTATTATGCTGTGTGACCCTTTCAAGGTGCTATTGAATTTAATTTGCTAGTATTTTGTTGGAGGTTTAAATGTATGACCATCAGGGATATTGGCCTGTAATTTTCTTTTCTTATAGTGTTCTTGTCTGGCTTTAGTATCAGAGTGATATTGGCCTTATAAGATGAGTTTGGAAGTGTTCTCTCTTCTTTAATTTTTTGGAAGAATTTGAAAAGGAATGGTATTAGTTCTCCTTAAATTTCTGGTAGAATTTATCAGTGAAGCCATAAGATTTTTGGCTTTTCTTTGATGGGAGATTTTTAAAAATCACTGATTCAACTGAACTACCCATTGGTCTGTTTAGATATTTTATTTTTTCATAATTCAGTCTTGGTAGGTTATGTTTCCCATCAGGTACAAATGTGTGCATTTTCACAAAGTCTATTTGCAGGTTTGATAGCAGATACTTTAATTTTGTGCTTTTTGACAAAGGATATGGTATTGGGTTCTAGAAGTGGTCATTGAAGACCATCCAGTTACTTAGAGTAAAGGCCCTTCTGTCTTGATGTAAACATATTAATCAGCCGCAATCGCTACTACTGACTGACAGTCCTATGGAGAAAATACCATCATAGTTTCAACATGCATTACTTTGGAAATAGTACTCAAAACTGTTGTATTTTCAATTGCATTTGAACAACAGAGCTATAATCCTAGAAGCCATGTATGGGTTCTGGGAGAAAATCCTAATACATTTCAAAATTTAGTCAATCATCATATTTGTATTAATATCTGGTATCAACAGACAAATAATTGTTTTCCTTCTTAAAAGGTGTAAAAACAACAAGGAAATGTATGCAATACTTACCAAATTCTGCAGTGAAAGTCAAAATGGGTAGAAGAACTTTAGGAAATGTTTAGAATAAGTTGATGTTTAGATGTTTAGAATAAGTTGACTTCAATTTATTGACCAGCTCACTTTGGGATAATTTAAATAGTGAGGTTTTTCAAACTAGGAAAAGTGAAATGTAGACTCTTTGGAGAGAAAATTAATTTTTCACATGTACAGAATAGGATGAGGAGACTATAACATTTGAATTAATTTTGTATGAAATCCAAGTAAAATTTTAAACCTAAAAATACAGAGAAAATAATTATTTAATTGCATATAATTTTATATATTTTAAAAAATTAATTCAAATAAATTCATCTAAATCTACTTAGCAAAAATTTTAATGCCTATTATTTTGAGAGAGAGAGAGAGAAAGAGAATTGTCTTGGAATTAGGATTTATATAGCCTATAAATAAACTACAAGTATGTAAAAAGATCAAGGTATGGAATTTTTTTATTGCAATGACATTTATTTCTAAAGTGGCAATTTTCTTCCTTATGTTATCATGATTAAACTTGAAAACGTATTTTGCTTAAGATATTACAGAACTTATAATTGGATTATTTGCAATAATAGTATTATGTAAATTTTAAGATTCTTAGCCATATTTGAAAAATAAAACAAAACACATATGTAAACGGTTTCAGAAATTCAGTCTAGTAAACCTATCAAACAGTAATTCCAAGTAGATAGAGTAATATAGATAATAGTTTCTGTTAATAAGTAAGTCTCAATTAGCCAGAGACATTCCCAACATTTCAGTCTTTTCTGTTGCAAATATTTCTAAATATATTGATGTCCTATCTTTTTTACAAAATAATATAAACAAAATTATTTCATGTTTTTGAATCTTGTAGCAGTACAAGATTGAACCCAGGAGACAGAGGTACCATTGTTTTTCACTGTATCATTTCTATAAACACATATGGGGTAGGAATTTAGATTATATCCTTTAGCTGAGTAAAAATACTGATATCTAGGCCCTTACACATATCAATTAAAGCAGTCTCCAGGGTGGAAGTAAGGCATTAGGGTTTTTAAAACTCTCCAAATTTAAGAACCACTGTCCTCAAAACATTACCAAAAATTACATCCAAATTCAAACAATTAACATTAGCTTACTTTGTCATTATTTTTCTTTTTTTCTGATTTGACTAAAATTTAAGTTTTGTTCTGATGAAAATATGGTTTGCATTTTAAAAAACATTTTATACTCCCCAGCCCTCATAACTAACAAATGGTAAATTCCAAGTGTTTGAGTTCTTGAATCATGAATCTTGTACTTCCCATATAAGTAACAGAAACATAACACCTTTGGAAGTTTGATGTTATAGCTGATTATGTTTCAAAATTATCATTTCAGTTTTGATACAGTTTTGTTTGTTTATGCCAGTGAAATGGCTTGTCTCAAATCTTAGCAGCTTAAACAATAGTGATTTATGATATTTCATGACTGCCTAGGGTTGGCTGGGTTGACCTAGGTTGTCTTACCTAGGTTCATGCACACTGGTGCATTGAGATAAAGACTAGAAAAGCCATACTCTATTTGCCAAAGCAAGTCACAAAATCTGCTCCTACACAGGAGAATAGACAAATAGATACCACCTATTGATGGTAGAAACGTCAACATTACATTGTGCTCACGCCTGTAATCCCAACACTTTGGGAGGCTGAGGCGGGCGGATCACCTGAGGTCAGGAGTTCGAGACCAGCCTAGCCAACAGGTGAAATCCCGTCTCTTCTAAGAATACAAAAATTAGCCAGGTGTGGTGGCACATGCCTGTTAATTCCAGCTACTAGTGAGGCTGAGGCAGGAGAATTGCTTTAATCCGGGAGGTGGAGGTTGCAGTGAGCTGAGATCATGCCACTGCATGCCAGCCTGGGTGACAGAGTGAGACTCCATCTCAAAAAACAAACAAACAACAACAACGAAACACATTGCATTGAAAAGAAGTGAAATGGATTAGGAAATATTTTGGTGATCTACCGCGATAGGCTCAAATACACAAAAAACACTTGGTTGTCAATACTTTTAAATTTGCCTAGCACAGATGAATGAAACTGAAAAGCAAAACATTGCTCAATACAACAGCAAGCTCATCCCAACAGATACATCAGTAGCACAGTGCTTCTTCTGTTGTTCTTTTAGAATTATAGTTATCTGTTTTGTGCTCAAAATATGCAAATGGTGGCGATTTCATCTGTAAAAACCTGGGCAACTTGTATTAATCATCGTAACTGAGTACAGGTCTTTCTCAGCATGACTCATAAATATGTTTGAGTTTTAAAGCTTTTTATAATAACATTAATTTAATCTGTAAAATGACATTGCTTGCAATGAATTCCTACAAATCTGAATAGGCAATGAAGAGAAAGTGGTAGTATAGCTGCAAATTTTTAATGGAGACTGAAAACAATGGAGCAATGGAAAACATGAAAATATTTTCTTGCTTCTAAAATATCTTGCAATACCGTGACACTAATGGAGATAGAGTTTGCTTAGATGGATTTGCCTATATGCCTCTTACTACCAAAGAGATGGCTATCTGACTAAAATCTGTTATTGATTATTCAATTTAGTGTTCATATATTCAAATTTTATTCAGGTTAGAGTGATGTTGAAACTTGAGTTTCACATTCTAGCATGCTACTGCTGTGGTTGGCAACAAAAATGTTAAAACACAATCATCTTCAAAGTATGAAATGGCCACTGGAGGGCTGATTTCCATTTTGTGGTTTATGGCTTCTTCTTAATATCTGATAATGTAATTATGCTTCAGCAAAGAATGAATCTTCTCTTGGTGAAGTAAGCCATGCCCAGAATATTGATGATTTAAATAAAATAATATCATGACTTTTGAAAGGGTATTCATTTGGAGAAGGTTATTACTATGTAAAATATCTATTATTCAAAGCTAGAGATCTTATCTTGCTTCCTTCTCCAAGATAAAATGTGCAAGAGTAAGAATTTTGTTTCTAATTGTTGTTTAGTAATATTATTGTTAAAGTTAACCTTGCTTTTTTTTATATATAACACACTGTAACACCTAAAGAGATAAATTATTTTTCAAAAATTAGAAGTATCCTAAAACTGCTCTACACAACACATTTTGATCTACAGTTTTCCTGGCAATATATCCTTCCCAACTTTTATACTTAACTTCACTTCTACTAGATTTACAACTTCGTGGGGGATATCTGATCTAAAACTACTGTATCTACTTTCCCTTTTAAATTTCAGTTGTCAACTCATGTTATCTAGTTTATACTACTCTGAGTTATATCCAGTGTTTTCCCATTCTTTGCTAACACAACATCTCATAAAATCACATAGAATAACATAATATGACAGTTGAATTTAGGAGATCTCATATTATATTTGAAATTCAACCAATGTTACAATTTAATGGCAATAGAAGATTAGAGAAGAAATGACATGTTCATTTCAGAGGTATTTTTATTCCAATGTATTTTTAATGTTCTCATGTCTTTTATTATTTTGACGGGTTTTCAGAAACAGTTTCAGAAGCCCTTGTTTTGGACCAGATTTTTATAAAGAGAGACAGGGAAAGATTTGAAAGTTTTAACAGCACATTATTGCAACATATGACATAATTTGATGAAAAAATTCTGAATTATGTAATTTGAATATTACATTCTTGATCAAACTTTCTAGTTGACACCAGCATAATAACGAAAAGAAAAATCATATCTACTCAGTAATCTTTTAATGTTCTTAGTGGCATACCACCTTTGTAGTAGTAGTGATGTCTTTTTCAACATCATTATGGTGCAGCATTTAAGAAGTAATGATATGGAAAAAGATATGATGATGTGTTGCTGGCATTTTCTAGGAGTGGTTATAACGTGTAAGCACGGAATAATACCTTTACAATTTAGAAGCACAAGAATGAAATCAAGATGCAAGAGTTGCTCTTTATTCAGACTTGCTCTTGCATTTTGATTTCAGTCTTCTGCGTCTACACTGTAAACGTATTATTCTGTGCTTACATGATATAAGCATGTTGCATTATATATGCATATATACAATATATTTTTAATGCATATATGTTTTTTAAAAATATATTTATATATGTGTATATATATATACACACATATATATAATGGTTTTTAAACATATACTCATCTTTTCCCACTTGAGAATTGACTTTCCTATAAAGGCTACAGTGTAACTGACTAGCTTAGCTTCAAAATGCATTTTAAACCTTTTTTTAAAATTCTATCTAGTCTTAGCCTTAAAATACACTTTGAAACTCTTGGTTTTCCTCCCTTTCCACTAGACATTCCTTGCACTCTGCCAGCTTATCTAATTAACTGCTTGCTTAGAAATTCCAGAGGCTAATCTTGAAATGAACCAGGCCCAGAGACTCAGCTGAGAAATCCTTCCCATCTAGAGATTACCTCAAGGGAGTTAGTCTACAACCTGGCCAGTGCTGAGATGGAGCCAGCCTGCACTCCAGGTGGACAATAACTCAAGGTAGACATTGGAGCAAGATATGCAGACCCTATATCCAATACTACTTCTGCATGTTTCTCATAACAAGTTTCCCTTCTTAAATCCCTTACCCAGCCCAAAATATGAAATGATCTTTCAGAGGCATGAGTCTGCCCATTTTCCAACTGCTAGCACTTGAATAATGTTGCTTTCCTTTCCGTGTACCTCACTTCTCGTGTTCTTACCTCTGAACAGTGAGTAGCTGAACTTCACTTGGTTACAATAGGACATGTTAAGTACGTGTCTTAGAAGATATGGTCCCTAAATAAACCATACTTTTATGGAAAATGAGACAAACCTTGGTACTTTTCACATAGTAGTATTTTGTGTATAGTAAAAGATATAAACAAACTGCATTCACATATACTGCAACATTGGATCCTCACAGACATTTGTTCCATTAATTCATCCCTTTAATAGACAAAAAATTACAAGATGAATGGGCTTATCAATTCCCACAGAGTTAAGTAGGAAGTCAGCGCTGACTCACTTCCAATGTTAAAGTCAAGCTTGTAGTTCCTGAGGTGGGCTGATCTAACTTTCTTTTCATGGGTTTATGCTGGGCTCATGATTAAACAAAACTTTAAAAGGTTTTTTTTTGCTTATTGTTTTAGTTTGTTTTATATATATTAATCATTGTATAGTATTAAAGGTTTTTGTTTTTTTGGTTATTGTTTTAGTTTGTTTTATATACATTAATAATTGCATAGTATTTGTGCTAATATTTTGTGTGTAGGTTTCTTAGTCTTCAAATACAGTAAAAACTACTGAAAAGGGAAAGAAGTCATGAACGTCTTTTGGCAGGTGAAATTAGGAGGAAGCTGATCTCCTGCAGGGCAAAAGACCTATCAAAAACAATACATGATTAAAATATTATGTGCTATTTATATAACAGTTCTGAGGAGCCTGAAGCACTTTACAAAATCAGTCTGACTAATCCCAGTGAACAGTGAGGAGCTATGTAGGATAGTAGAGATGATCACTGTCCTCATAAACAATTTCTAGTACTTTGGAGAAGGACTGCCTTTTACTCAGATCTCATAAGTCTATGACACAGCCACATTTATTGGAAAATAATAGACAGTTGGGGAATAAGGTAGAGGAAGGCAAAGAAAGAGAACTGGAAATGTTACAGTAGGTAGTTTGTCAGACATGAGCAGAGCAGAAAAGGACCCCTCCAATAAGGAATGTCAAGTAATATTATCTCTCTAAAATAATAATTGGTTGCAGTTGGTGCTAGGAAAAGGCAGTCTTCCGACAGATAAAACAAAACCCTAAAGCTAGTGATCAGCAGCTTCCCAATAAGATCTCAGGAGTTTTGTGAGTGGACTCAAGTATGTGCACTAAGAGGCAAAATGGCAGTTTAACTGGTATATGACCTTCCTCTAGGAACTCTCAACTGGTAAGGGAAAAACCCCTCAAGTGAGCATGTGCACAACTTCAGTAAACGCACTGAGCATGCAGCTTCTCCCAAGTGCTAGCAGGCCACTGCGCATGCGGATGCCCGCCCCAAGGGGACAATCAAGGCAGAAGAAGTGAAAGACTCTGGAAGCCTCCCAATATAAAAAAAAACAAACCCAAGTCAAAGGTCAGACAGCCCACTTGGATCACTCAAGACTCCTGCTCTTCCAAGTACACTTTACTTCCTTTTGTTTCTGCTCTAAAACTTTTTAATAAACTTTCATTCCTGATCGAAAACTTGCCTTGGTCTCTCACTCTGCCTTATGCCCCTGGGTCAAATTCTTTCTTCAGTTAAGATATATTAACTATACAACATAGTATTTAGGTATCTGTAACTTTACATCATAGTATCTAAGTTACAGGATATAAAAGAGAAGAGGGAAGGGAAGTAATAGGGAAGAGAGAGAAGAAAACAAAGATATACACACACACGCGTACATATACAAATATATACATTTATATACACATACTCATAAACATCATAATTAAATAAGGAAAAATACTTATAATAGTTGTTTCTGCAAATGGTCATGTAGTCACAGCTTTTATTTATAACTATAGTCTTCCACTACTCACTCTATATAATTTTTGCCCTTAGTAAGCACCTCAGTTTGTCGTGGTTCTTTACCTAGTAGGGTGACTTCAACTTTCATTTCTGAAGCATCTGGACCATTAGTAGTACTGCTTAAATTGGGTTGTTTTATTTTCCATTGACCTTATTAAGAGACAGTCTAAGGGATCCCTGGTATTCCAGACATACTCTTGTTTACTTAATGTCATAGCAGTCCAGTTTTGTCTTGGTAATGAGGATCAATTACCCCAGACAGTATGATAACTTCATTTTTTTTTTTCTGTTGATTCAGGGGCACGAGGAATTCAAAGTGGACTAAAGACAGTCTTAATTGGGAATTCAGTGGAATCCTTGTTGCTGTCTTCTTGTGGAGCATTCTTCTCTTTGGAACTAACACCTCTAGACCAGCAGAGAATAAAGGAACAGGGGCATGAAACATAAAATTTTGCTGGTAAATCACTGAGGATAAGAAGAAGTGCTGCCACTTCCATTTCCATCCATTGATTTCTACGCTTATGATTCCTGGCTATGGGAGCAACAACACCATATACTGGATGCTGCTTTAGAGCAAAGGGCCTCCTGGAGAACATTGCCTCAGCCTTGCAAGGTATTGACACCTGGGTGTCACTATAACTGAGTCTTCAAAAGGCTCTTCCACCATTCTATCAAACCAGCTGCTTCGGATAATGGGGAACGTAGTAAGATCAGTGAATTCCATGAGCGTGGGCACACTGCTGCACCTTGTTTGCTGTGAAGTGAGTTCTTTGATCAGAAGCAATGCTTTTAGAAAATGATGATGTTGAACAAGGTATTTTGTTAGTCCATGAATGGGGGTTTTGGCAGAAGCACTGCATGCAGTGAAGACAAATCTATGTTCAAAGTGTCTCTTACAGTAAGAACAAAATGCTACCCTTTCCATTATAAAAGTGGTATAATAGCATCAACGTGCCTCTGGGTAGCTGGCTTACTACCACAGGGAATGGTGCTATATCAGGAATGAATATTGTTCTTGCTGCTGGCAGACTGGGAACTGAGCAGCTGTAGTCTAGTCAAACTTGGTGAGTGAAAGACCATGTTTGTGAGCCCATGCTTAAACTTCAGCCCAATCACCATCACCATTTTGTTCATGAACCCTTTGGTCAATGACAGGGATGGTTGGGACAGAGGCTAATTGGTAGTCACAGACAGGTTATCCTTGATCCACTTGATTATTAAAATTCTCCTGAATTTCAACTTTCAGTAAAATACAGATACACACATATCTACATGTTTTTCCAAATCAGAGAGGCCCACTTACATGCTTCTTCCTCAAAATTTTTTCCTCTAATTTTACAGTCGTGTTCCTTGCATGTCCCTCATCATCTAGCCAAATATTTCCTACTACTCATAGATTGAAACTGCCTTTGTAAAAACTATTAGTGAGAAAAATCTGACATAGGAACATTATGAGAGTGAAAGACATTAGACCTAGCTGACTCCATGTTGCTTCTTACCTCTGAGCTGCCCCTTGTTCATTTCTGGACATAGGCCAAGCTAACTTTGGCTAATTGCTGGACATAGGCCAAGCAAACTAATTTATAGTTTGATTTTGAAGCAGAGAAGATAACAGTCCCTCCCCAAAACAAACTTCCTCCTTGCTTGGGGACAAGACCACCTTTGCAAAACTAACAAATTAACCACAAGATTAGATATTATGTCTCAGCAGTCATGCAGCCAGAGGTCACAAGATTTCTAAGCTCCCCAATTGCTCCTAGAGATAACATTACCATTACAAAACCTAAGATTGGTGTTTGTGGTATTTCTCAGACCCCACATTCTGATGGAGCAGCTGGTGCCACCCACACCAGTAAACTGGGTCATCTTGTCTTGTGGCTCTCACCAGGAACTGATTCAGGGCAAGAAGACAAGCTCTGACTCCTTATGATTTCATCCCCAACACAATCAGTCTGCATTCTCCATGGCCTAGCCCCCTACACACCAAACTATATTTAAATAACCCTAGCCTTTGAATTTTGGGGATGACTGATTTGAACAATAAACACTGGTCTTTTGCTCATCCAGCTCCGCATTTAATAAACTTTCTCTATTGCAAAAATCTGCTATGCTAGTGCATTAGCTTTTCTGGGCAGGAGGCAAAAAGAACCTGTCAGGTAATTACAGAATCAGTATATAATTGCACATCTGGCCATTTCTCATTTCAAACAGAGTGATGCACTCTTCAAGTTCTGCCCTCTGGGAGGGTTTCCCTTTCCAGTGTCTCTCAGGGATGTCCAAGAAAGGGGATATAGTGCTGCAGCTGTCCACTTTGGATAGTGCCTGTGTATTGTGTAGAACCATCTGTAAATCAGGCTGGAGTTTTTTCTACTTCAGTCAACTGATTATAGAAAACTCCCCATGAGGCCACAGGTGCAGGCTGGGAGAGAAGGTAACAGATGAAATGGGAACCTTGGACATGTGAGCTACTTCCTCGTGTAACTTACTTGTGCCTTTGAGGCCTATTGAAGCTTACATTTGTATATAACACTTCCATGTGATGATGCTATGCTGCTGTATATGTCCAACTTGTGGCTTGGCAGGTTAGATCACACCCAGACCATGATGGGAGCTCGGGTCCCATGGTAACTTGGTGGTCCATGGTTAGGCAATCAGTCTAAGGCCCAATAGCAAGGCAAAAAAAAAAAAAAAAAAAAAAAACAGCCAGGCCTGGTGGCTCATGCCTGTAATCCCAGCACTTTGGGAGGCTGACACAGGCGGATCACGAAGTCAGGAGTTCAAGATCAGCCTGGCCAACATAGTGAAACACCATCTCTGCTAAAAATACAAAATAATTTACCAGGTGTGGTGGTGGGCACTGGTAATCCCAGCTACTTGGGAGGCTAAGGCAAGGAGAATTGCTTGAACCTGGGAGATGGAGGTTTCAGTGAGCTGACATCACGTCACTGCACTCTAGCCTGGGTGACAGTGTGAGACTCTGTCTCAAAAAAAAAAAAAAAAAAAAATCACACACAAAAACCACAACTATTTCTCAAGGGAAGAGAAGTTATCTACAGAGGAAGGCAGGGCTTTGCTTCAAAATCCTAAAGACTACTTTGTGATTCACCTACGGGGACCTGCCAAAGATTCCAAATACAGTCACTGTTTGCCAATGGCACTTCAAGCACCATTGGATCTGCTGAATCATATAATGGAAGTTGCAGAGCAGCTTGCACAGCATCTTGGACTTGTTACAGAGCCTTCTCTTGTTCTGGGTGCCATTCAAAGCTAGCTGTTCGTTGGGTCACTTGGTAAATGGGCCAAACTAACATACCCAAACGAGGAATATGTTGCCTCTAAAATCAAAAGAGGCCAACAAGCATTATGCCTCTTTTTCTATTGTAGGAGAGGCCAGATGCAACAAATTATCCTTCACCTTAGAAGGGATAACTCAGCATGCCTCACACCAATGGAACCCTAGAAATTTCACTGATGTGGAAGACTCTAAATTTTTTTCAGATATATTTCCCACCCTCAATATGCAAATATGTTACCAATAAGTCTAGAGTAGTTGCTACTTGTTGCTCACTAGGACCAATGGGCATAATGTCACCAATGTTATGGACCCATGTGATATCTTGTGGAAGAGAAAGATAAAGTTTCTGAGAACAAAATTATGACAGAGGACTGGAGAGTTCATATATCTCTAATGTAGGATAGTGAAGAAACATTGCTGGAATTGTCAGCCAAAAGCAAACTACTTCTTGTAGTCTTTACTAACAGTATGGAGAGAAAATGAAGTTCACCAGCTCAATACTTACATACCAGGTGCCAGGAGGTGTTCTAATTTGCTCAAGCAAGGAAATCACATCTGGAATAGCAGCTGCATTTGGAATCACCAACCGGGTAAGTTTACAGTTAAACATGCTCATCTGCCAAGATCTATCTGTTTTCTGTGCAGGTCAAGTGGGAATATGGTTGGAATCACCACCCCTGCATTTTTTCAGATTAAAATGTTGTCATTAGTCTCTGGAATCATCCTCCCAGGAAGATGGGACTGCTTTTGACTCACTATTTTTATAGGTATAGACAGTTGTAGTGGCTTCCTCTTGGCATTGCTCGCCATAATAACCATCACTTCACAGGTTAGAAAACTGATGAGGGGATTCTGCCAGCTGCTGATTGTGTTTATTCCAATTACGCATTCTGGAACTGGGGAAATCACCATAGAATAGGTGTGGGGACTCACTGTACCCACTGTGAGATGGGCCTAAGATAAAGCACCTGACTTTAATGATGTTGTGGCCAAATATCATCTGGCCACAGTGATGTTTTGAGTGTTTTATAATTAGTGTCAGTTCAGAGCCAGTGTTTTGTAATTTCTTCAAAATCTGATTCTTCCCTTGTTCCCAGTGTACACCAACTAATATGGTAAAAGTAGGGTAGAGAAGGCTAAGAGAAAGATTAACAGTATACATTTTTGGCAGTATAGTGGTGCCCCTCCTCAAACGGACCCAGTCTCCCCTTCATTCATGAGGTTCTGGGTCAGTTAACTGGCTCCAGTTTATGAGGCCATGGCTCTCTGTGTTGATGATTCAAGTTAGACTTTTGTTCACTTGACCTAGTACCCTTCCACTTTGATTATATCACTATGCAATCTATGCATATCACAGATTTTCACATGCACCCCATAAATTTATTTTTAAAAGATCAAGTAAGATTATATACTGCTCATCTATTTGACTTCCAGGGACACCATGATCAATTAGCTAATGCCATAGGTCTCTGCAAGTCAGACTATGTTGATTACTGCTCTGACTCTGCTGTCTGTTATGGTAACCATGCCCACCTTGTCTTTGGCATTTAAGTGCTGTCACTTGGCCTTACCACCCCACAATTCAGTTATCCCCATTAGACTTAAGGATCCCAGCTCAGTTGTGGCCATTATCACTGTAATGCTTTACCTACAGAGAAGAGCAAACTCCTAGCTCTTCAAGGATGCTGGAGGTCCTCTCATAAATTTATCCCTCACAGTTCTGGTAAAATGTATGTACTCTGGGAGGGTGAGCAGGTTTTACGTGGTAAATCCACTGTAACATTTTAGTCTCCTTAACCTTTAGATACCTTCTTCTACAGTGTATCAAAGTAGTTCTGGCATACATACTTCATTTAATACAGGACACCTTTTGTTCTGTCTTTCAGCTAGCTAATCGATCAGACTATTAGCCTTTCTAACTCCCTGAGCTGCAACATTTAATCCATAATCTCTGCTTAATAGACCAATACCAATACATTTATCCTGACCCAACTTTATGTTTCTTTCACCATTTTTCTACACCCTTAATATCAATTCCTACAAATATTATTCTAATCTCTGACTATATAAATTGAAAACATCATACAGTTCTTCTACAATACAGTGCATCTCCTCATGGGTCACACTTTGTATCTAATGTTTTGGGGCCTGTAGAGACTTGAGTCTAGTTAGAGGTCTAGAAGCAAAGATGGGTGGTGGCAGCAGATTCTGAGAAGACCCAGCAGTGTCTTGCAAGATAACTGCCTCAGGATAAGCTGGCACCTCCTCAGCAAAGCAGGAGTAATCTTATATGGGGGAAGTACTGCTTCTACTTACAAAAAAGACTCATCAGAATTTAGGGGGTTTGAGGGCCCCACTTTTATCAGGAGCTTTGCAATGTCTTCATTCCAGTTCTCAAGATCTCATTCCATCCCAAGTAACATCTTCTCTGTGAGGCTGTGAATTCAATTTGTGTTGTAATTCAGCGACTTGCAGGACGAGACTCTGGGTTTGGTTATCAGTAATCTCAGCTCTGCAGCTATGGGAGGGTTCCTTTCAGGACAGACATAGAGACTTCCTGGTTATTTATGCAGCAGTTCAGCTGGGAATTTGAAGCCATGAGATTATCTTTTTCCCCCCAATTTTTCTAATACAATTAGGAGGAACCAGCCACTCTCATTATATTCATTAATTTGACAAAAATGTTCTAAGATATTATGGTCCCTCAGGTTCTTATAAATATTTTATTAGTAATATGCATTGGTGATATTTTGTTTATCTCTATTGCCACATCACACCACAGACTATCAATGTGCTCTTTACTACTGAAAATAGAGTCATTAATGCCTTTAAAGCTAACCAGATGAGAAAACCAATTTCATAAACCTTAGGATCACTTCCGAGAACTGATCATTAAGATTTGATTTTTCTATAACCACTCTGTCCAACAATTTGTAACAGTCAGGGTTCTCTAGAAAAACATAACCAAAAGGGAAGAGAGTAAGATTTTAAGGAATGGGTGCATGTGTTTATGGGACTTGTGTCTAAAGTCCACAGTACAGGCCAACTGCTAGAAACTCAGGCAAAATTTGAAGTTGTAGAGTGGAATATCAAATCTGTAAGATAAGACGTCAGGCTGGAAACTCAGGCAGTGATGGTATGTTACTGTCTTGAGGCAGAATTCCCTTTTCAAGAAAACTTCATTTCTGCTCTTTAGGCTGGCCACATGAGGCCCACCCACATTTCTGATGGTAATCTTTTTCACTCAGAGTCAATCAATTGTACATTAATAACATCTACAAAATATCTTTACTGCAATGTCTAGACTAGTGTTTGATCAAACAATTCAGCACTGTATCTTAACCAATTTGACACACAAAATCAACCATTCCAACACCTAAAATTCAAAATCATGTGCTAAACAGTCACACGGAAATGCCTTCAATATCAAAAGTTTTTAGGATTCAACAGTTTACCTATAATTATGGAAGATAGGCTATAGATATCCTAACTACTTATTTATTTAAAGCTCTTTTTTATTACATAGTAAACATGATTTTATAACTTTGGAAATAAAGTATCCTTTAATATTTTTACAAAATTCTGCTTGTGTAGACAACTACAAAATTATATTTCTATGCAATTTTGATCCCCCCCAAAATTTGCTTTCCCGAAGATTTGTTGAAATTTATGATTTCTGAGTTACATTTTGTTCACTTATTTTATACATAAATATCCCTTTGCAATCTGTGGAAAAGATATTGGATTAGCTTAATGCTTTAGTAATGAAGTTTGATAAACTCCAATTACAGTAGATAACCTACTTAATATATTATAATGCTTATTTTCATTCCCTGAAAAAAGTGTTAATATTTTATTAAAACTGAGAGAAAAATATTAGAAGCTGTCAATGGTCAGAAAGACATTTGCTACAATAAGTGATTTCTATGATAATTACAAAAATGTGGATCTTAAAATATTATGTAAATTTTATTAAGTGACAAAGTCACACAAGTTTTGAAAAATTATACCACAGTTGCTCATTAACAGGTCTACATTAATGTAAATCTATCTGAAGATTTATTTTCTCATGTTTTTGAAGAACAGTAACTTTACTCATGTATTAATGACCTAATTGTGACTAGCCATTCCCATTTTTGCTTGAAGGATCGTTCCCTTGATCCATTCAATAAATACTGTATGTGGGAAAAAGGAATATAGATTGATGGGCAAGAATTGTAATCACCACATACAGATATATGGGTTCAGGGAATAATGTGATTATGCAAAGAAAAATGATATGATGCTTATGGGCCCTTGATGACCAATACACGGTATTTGTATTAAGTCAGTCATGAATGTGGAAAGTAGCAAGACGAATATTTTATAAAATGTTCATTGTCTTGTAAGCACATGAGAGTCAGAGTGCTGGAACTGTATATTGTGCCTTTCAGGGGAATATTTTCTATTGTCAGTGACAGAATAAGATGCACTGCTGAAGCAGCAGAATCTTTCTTCAGATGTTCTCCAGATTCTTAATTCTACTCAGTTTTATTCCCTAGCAATATGATATACGTAAAATTATACTCTTCTCTAAATCGTTGTCCAGGGAGTCAATGCCAAAACTTATTTGTGTCTTGAAATTCCTAAGACTGAAATCATCAATATAATTTGAGTTTCAAAATATCCTGATGATAATGACATCAAACAAATTATCTAAAACTTAATAGACAAGTTTAGAATTTAAATTATCTCAATAAAATGAGGTTTGATATCCATATAAGAGAAGAAATAAGTTGATCATAAAGCAATAAAAATAAGTAAATTAGACTGCATATATGTGCATATGTATATACTTATACGTATAGATTTGTATACGTGTGTATGTGTGTGTATATATAGTATATACAATAAAATTGTTGTGTGTGTGTGTGTATGTATACATATATATACATATACAGTCTGTGCAATTCTGCAGTAGACCTTTTCTGCTATTTCAGTTGGATCTTATGTTCCTAAAATACCCAACATAGAGAAACTGGCACACCAAGTGCCTTGTAGATCCGAAGAATGGGTTTCACTTTACACCAACACTACTTACAATTGCAATTAGGGAAGCCTCAACTTCAATAACCCTAGACTTTAGATTCTGCTTGAGTACCCTGACAGAAAGTTGTGAGTTGCCTCTTCCAAGTTTATTGGACTTCATCAAATTTGCTTATACAGCCAAGTTGACCTGACTTATCTTTTAAAATTGGCAACCTGTGAACAATTCATCTCTAAGTGCAGATTTGTGTTTGACCTCAAAAACTGGGAATGATATATTGAAAAGTCAAACTTTATATTTGCTGCTACTTCTAAGCAAGATTTACTCACTTTTTTTTTTGTATGCAGTCACACAGGTATAAATTTTATTTTAAAACTTGGAATATTTTATGTAATAGTTAAAAAAAAGTGTTCATCACCTTTTAATAACTAGCTGACATAATTTTTCTATGGGAAATTCTTTGGTCTTCATTATAGATGCAATCTGATGTTTTTAGAATTTCTCTAAAATAATGTCTCAGTTTGCTGCTATTTTATTTTAGTTTTTTAATGGACAGAACAATATGCACATATCATGCCATTTTAATTGAGTAATTTCTAATTCCTAGTTCATGCTATTGAGTTCATGAGACAACAGTGACATAGAAATGTATCTTTTCCTAGTATCTGACATATTCTAATTTTAAAACAACTAGATTCCATGTAGATGATATGTGCAAGTAAAGTATAAAGATATAAACATAAAGGGTATGTTAAATTAATTTTTTACTTTGAGACAGACAATAAAATAACCATAAAATTAATTATTATCAAATCTCAGTTTCCCCAATAATAATGAGACGTGATAACACTGATATTGTTTAAAATTGACAATTTAGTATGAGCTTATAGTTCCCCTATATAAGAAAGTAAATCTCAATTAATGAAATAGCAATCTCTGTAGTTACAAGCAGATGAAGAGAAATCCTAGTATTGCCCATCTGGTATGACACTGGAAAGCCTCATTTTTATATTAGATGATATGGTTTGGCTCTGTGTCCCCACCCAAATCTCATGTCAAATTTTAATTCTCACTGTTGAAGGAGGGGCCTGGTGGGAGGTGATTGAATCATGGGGGTGACTTTCCCCTTACTGTTCTCATGAAATCTGGTTGTTTGAAAATGTGCAGCACCTCGTCCTCACTCTTGCCAGCCATGTGAAGATGTGCCTTCTTTCCCTTCACCTTCCAATAAAATTGTGAGTTTCTTGAGGCCTCCCAAGAAGCAGAAGCCTGTACAGCCCATAGAACCATAAGGTGATTAATCCTCCTTTTCTTTTATAAATTTCCTAATCTCAGATATGTCTTTACATCAGCATGGGATGAACTAATTCAGAAAAATGGTACCAGAGAAGTGAGGCATTGATATAAAAATACTTGAAAATGTTGAAGCAACTTTGGAACTGGGTAGTGGGCAGAGGTTGGAACAGTTTGGAAGGCTCAGAAGAAGGCAGGAAGATGAGGGAAAGTTTGGAAATTACTAGAAACTTGTTGAATGGTTGTTACCAAAATCCTGATAGTGATATGAACAATGAAATACAGACTGATATGATCTCAGATGGAAATGAGGAACTTATTGGGAACTGGAGTAAAGTTGACTCTTGCTATGCTTTCACAAAAAGTCTGGTGGTGTTGTTTCCTAGGCCTAGAGATCTGAGGAAATTTGAACTTGAGAGAGATGATTTAGAGTATCTGGCAGAAGAAATTTCCAAGCAGAAAAGCTTTCAAGATGTGGCCTGGCTGCTTCTAAGAGCATATGTGTGAGCAAAGAAATTATCTGAAACTGGAATTTATATTTAAAAGAAAAACAGAGCATAAAAATTTGAAAAATTTGCAGCTTTGTCATGAGTGTTTTTCAGAAAATAAAAACTCATTTTCTTTTTTCCTGGAAAGAAATTTATGTCTGCTGAAGAAATTTGCATAAGTAAAGAGGAGCCAAATGTTAATAGCCAACACAATGGGGAAAATGTCTCCAAGGCATTTCAGAGACGTTTGCAGCAGTCCCTCTGATCACAGGCCTGGAGGCCTAGGAGGGAAAAATGGTTTCATGGGTCAAGTTTAGGGACTCACTGCTCTGTGCAACCTTGGGACATTACACCCTATTTCCCAGCTGCTCCAGCTCCAGCCATGACTAAATTGGGCCAAGGTACAGCCTGGCCCGTTGCTTCCGAGGCGCAAGCCCCAAGCTTTGGTGGCTTCCATGTGGTGTTAAGCTTCCAGGTGTGCAGAAAAAAAGAGTTGAGGCTTGGGAACCTCCGGCCTAAATTTCAAAGGATGTATGGAAATGCTTGGATGTCCAGGTAGAAGTCTGCTGCAGGGCTGGAGCCCTCATGGAGAAGCTCTACTATGGTAGTATGGGGTGGGGGTGGAAGTGGGGTTAGAGCCAACATGCAGGGTCCCCACTGGGGGACTGCCTAGTGAACCTGTGAAGAGACGGCCACCATCCTCAAATGCCCAGAATGGAAGATCCATGGACAGCTTGCACCATGTTCCTGGAAAAGTTGGGCACTCAAGGAAAGTCTGTGAAGGCATCTACTGTGGCTGTAATCTGCAAAGCCACAGGGGCAGAGCTGTCCAAGACCTTGGGAACCTACCCCTTGCATTGGTGTGGCCTGGAAGTGGGACATAGAGTCAAAGGAGATTGTTTTGAAGCTTTAAGAATTAAGGACTGTCCTGTTGTGTTTTAGACTTGCAAGGGGCCTATAGCCCCTTTGTTTTTCTCAATTTCTCCCTTTTAGAACAGTAGCATTTACCCAATGCCTGTATGCCCATTGTATATTGAAAGTAACTTAGTTTTGATTTTACAGGCTTATTGGTGGAAGGGACTTGACTTGTCTCAGATTTTTACTTTGGACTGAGACTTTTGAGTTCATGATGAAATAAGTTAACACTTTGGGGAACTGTTGGGAAGGCATGAATGTGTTTTGAAATGTGAGAAGGACTTAAGATTTGGGAGAACACAGGGGCAGAATAATATGGTCTGGCTCTGTGTGCCCACCCAAATCTCATGTTGAATTGTAATTCCCAGTGTTGGAGAAGGGTCCTGGTGGGTGGTGATTGAGTCATGGTGGCATACTTCCCCTGTGCTGTTCTTGTGATAGAGTTCTAATAAGGAGAGCTGGTTCTTTCAAAGTGTATGCACCTTCCATTGCCCCTCTCTCCTGCCAGCCATGTGAATATGTGCCTGCTTCTCTTTTGCCATGATTGTAAGTTTACTGAGGCTTCCCTAGGAGCAGAAGCCTATACAGCCCACAGAACCATGAAACAACTAAACCTTCTTTCTTTATAAATTTCCCTCTCTTGGGTATGTCTTTATAGCAGTGTGAGAATGGACTAATAGAGGAGATCATAATGCTACTTATACCTTATGGTTGCTGAGATAATCAAATAAAATAATTATCATTTACAAAGCATTTGATAACTTTTAAAAACTTTTTTGTGGCCACACATGATGGCTTATGTCTACAATCCCAGCAATTTGGGAGGCCAGCGCAAGTGGACTGCTTCAGCCCATGCACAACCAGCCTGAGCAGCGTTGCGAGAACCTGTCTCTAAAAAACCAAAGAGAAAACCCATTTTTTGTATATTTTCTCCCAACAATCCTGTAACACTTACCCTTATTCTTGACTCCAGTCATGATGAGTTACAAGCTGGTTGACTATCATGTCCTGCACCTGCCCACTTTTCACACCATTGCTGCCTCAGCAACTTCCGCTTGTAATTGCCTTTATTTAGATTCCACCAGGTAAAAGACTGCCTATTTGTTAAAGCAATGATCGTATGTCATTCTTATCTACAAATTCTCACCTGACTTTGCCATCCTCATCTTCTGACTTTCAGTGAAATATGTTGCAACTTTGATAAACTACTCTTGTTACACTTTTCATACATTGACTTGGATTATATGATGTGTGAGTGTGTGTTTTTAACATATATATAGAAGACAAAAAAATAAACCATAAATAATATAACTGAATACTATTGACTGTCTATAGCTATCTGTCTCTTTCTATATATATCATCCATCAATCATCTACCTATCATCTATATACCTATCTATTGATTTATACTACCTTTATTTGATTTTCTATCAGTCTTCTGTTGCTCATTTTTTCCCCACAGACTGGTCTTCTATAGATTTCTCCCACCTTAAGGCCTCTGCACTGTCTGTTTCCTCTGTCTGAATCTCATTGCCTTTTTTTTTTTGAGACAAAGTCTCACTCTGTTGCTCAGGCTGGAGTGCAGTGGCACGATCTTGGCTCACTGCAACCTCTGCCACTGAGGTTCAAGCAATTCTCCTGCCTCAGCCTCCTGAGTAGCTGAGATTGCAGGTGCCTGGCACCATGCCAGGCTAATTTTTGTATTTTCAGTAGAGGCAGGGTTTCACCATGTTGGCCAGGCTGGTCTCAAACTCTTGATCTAAAATGATCCTGCTGCCTTGGCTTCCAAATGTGCTGGGATTACAGGCATTAGCTACCACATCTGTCCTGAATCTCATTTTCTCTAGATACTTATCAGATGAAATCCTTCATCTCTTTCAAGTCAGTGTGTTAATGCTGCCTTCTCAATGAGTTCTTCTCTAATCACCTAATTGTAAATTGCCACCTACTAACTGTACTGTTGATCCTTTTTATTTATTACACATTGTCTTTTTTTCTTAGCACTAACCACCTTCCAATTTATTATAACATGTTTATTATGTTTATCATTTATTTTTATTTAATTACACTGTAATGTAAACCTCTTGGACGTAAATGTCTTTGCTAGTTTTGCTTCCTGAAGGTTTCTTAGTGCCTGGATAAATTGATATGTAGAGGCACTCAAATTTGTAAGAATTTCACGAATTTTGCATATTGTTCTGCATGGCAATAGTTTCTTTATTCGTATTGCTGAATAGTTACCACTGAATAAATACAATACAATTAACTTATCTATCCTATTTTATTGCTGAATAATATTTGAGTTATTTCTAATATTTGATTTTCATAATACAAAAAGTTGGTTATTTGAAAATATCCAGAAATTGACAAAAACTCAGACTATTTGTAAGACAGGGAAAAAAACACACAGCCAATATCAGAAATACAAGAGGGGCTCATAAATCCTAAAGACCTGGAAAGGAAAATGTAGATAATTTGATACCAGCAAATTTTTCTACTAAGAAGAAATATAATATATATGTTTGAGACAGGTCTTGCACTGTCACCCAGGCTGGAGTACAATGGTGTGATCATTGCTCACTGCAGCTTCAACCTCCCAGGCTCAAGAAATTCTCCCATCTCAGCCTTCTAAGTAGCTGGGACTACAGGTGCATGCCACCATGCTCAGCTAATTTTTTGTATTTTCTATAGAGATGGGATTTTCCCTTGTTGCCTAGGCGGGTCTCAGATGGCTGAGATCAAGCGATCTGCCTGTCTCAGCCTCCCAAAGTGCTGGGATTATAGCTGTGAGCCACTATGCCTAATCTGAAAATATCTTTGCAATCATAATTTAGGCAATATGTTGTAGATACTATAAAACAAAAACAAAAAATGAAGTTTGATTTTATCAAACTAAAACCATTTTCTCTTCAAAAGACAAAATGAAATAATGAATAGGTAATTGACAGAATGAATGAAATTATTCATGATTCAAATATCTAACAAAGTATTTGTGAGCAGAAAAAAATAACTATTTTTTACCTCAATAATAAAAAGACAAAACTCAATTAAGTCAATAGCGAAAGATTTGAACAAACACTTCAAAAATGAAGATAAGATAATGTTATTACCACATGAATAGATGCTCAACATTCATCATCAGGGAAATGTAATTTAAAATCACAATGAAATTCCATTACATATCCATTATAATAGCTAAAATTATAAAGGTTTATAATATCAAGCTGTTGGTGAGAACTGGGAGGAACTGGAACTCCCATATACTGCTTAAGAGAATATAAAATTATATAGTCTCTTTAAGAAAGCACACCAGCATGAATGAATCTTGAAATTATGATAAATGAAAGGAGCAAGGCAAAAATGATTTAAGAGATATTTAATGCAAGAGAATTCACAGTAACATCTAGAGACAAAAAGCAGATTGATTGTCAACTGGGACTAGATGTAGGTAAATGACAAACTGAAAGTGATATGAAAAATATTTTGTAGTTGTGGAAGTGTTCTGCATCATCACTGTGGTGGTAGCTTTAGGTATGTATAAATCTGTCAAACTCTTTGAATTTTACAATTTAAATCAATGTAGTTTATTTTTTGCATATCATGCCTCTCAATAAAATTAATACAAGAAAATAAGTATCTCTTTCATATGCGGCATCCTCAAAAAAAAAAATAATAATAAGCCAAAAGTAAAGAAAGGAGGAAAGGAGGAAGGGAAGGCATGTGGGAGGAAGGGTATGAAGGAGGGAGGAAGGGAGAAGGAAGGGAGAAGGGAGAACAAACAAACAAACAAAAAAAGCAAAGGAAAGGAAAAGAAACAAAGGAAACTCAGAAATACTAATATGCAATGGGACAGGTCTTTTTTTTTTTTTTTTTAGATGGGGTCTTGCTCCGTTGGAACAAGACTGGAGTGCAGTGGCACATCCATGGCTCACTGCAGCCTCAACCTCTTGAGCTCAAGTGAGCCTCCCACCTCAGCCTCCCAAGTAACTGGGACTACATGCATGTGCCACTATGCCTGGTTAATTTTTGTACTTTCTGTACAGGTGGTGTCTCACCATGTTGCCCAGACTGGTTACAAATTCCTAGGCTCAAGCGATTCACCTGCCATGGCCTCCCAAAGTGCTTGGATCACAGGTATGAACCACTGTGCCTGGCCAGGTGATTTTAATTCTAATCTAATGCACAATCTGTCTCTTCTGACGTATCATGAAGTTTTTATTTAAATAAATACTTTCTAAGGAGTTGGTTCTGTAAATGCCTTTCAGCAAAAGACCACCGGAAACATACCTGTAGTTGTTCTATTTACTGCTAATGGGAAAGTGCTAATCATGGGGCATCTCGGTTACAGATGTTAAAAAAGTCTTATACAATGATTTACACTTGCCATAGAAGGTCTTCTGGGGAGAGAAGGAATTTAAAGTAGGGCTTTCCTCTAGATTGGCTGTTATCAGAAAGTTGAACTGATTCTATAATTGTTCATTTTGACAACTTTTATCTATCGGAAGAACAGAAAGGGCAAAGCTATAGTTTGTAATTGGTAAAGAATTAGCAGTCATTCATATTCATCAGGATAAAGGTAAATTTGAACATTTTTACTCTTAAACAATGTTCATGTTTTTCTGTGTTCAGACATGATTATGGAGTTGCCTTGTTTTTGTCTTCATCCATAAGTATTACAAAGTGGCCTTGTGTGATGTTGATTTTTGAGAAATTGGTTATGTCCAACAGAAGAACACCAAGACAACCTTATGATCTAGTGAGTGTTATACCAGCTTATGTCACTACCAAGGACTAGCTGATAAAACTTGGCCAGCTCCTGTAGGTCAGGGGCTGCATTTCTCTTTCTCAGTCCAAAAAAACTCTTGACAAGGTATCCTGAATAAAAAAGAGAGCAAAAGAATAATTTTCAATTATATTTGAAACAATATAAGAATATGCAGCTATCAAAATAGTTTTAGAAATAGCTGATTACTAATGTGCACATTCTAATAAGTTGATGAAATATATATTTTTAATGCAAATGAATTACAAACATTGACTAAAATTTTAATCTGAATTGATTTCACTACAAGTGGATTAGGCTTACCAGATTCTCTTCTTTGGAAATTTGAGATTTATCTGAGTAAGAATTTAAGTCCTTCCATATGATATGATCTAAAAAATTAGGTTGCTTTTTATTGTTCATATTCTGCCATGGGAAGTGGGGCACAGAGTAAACTAATATCCAATGAAATAAAATAAACATATGCTCATAAGGACACCAATAAGGAGTAACACCCCTAATTGATTCCCTGATGTTTTTCTAGTTCGCATTTCCACTCATTTTCATGATCCAGCTGCATTATTATCCTTGAGCTTCATGAATCAAGCAGAATTATTACTGCATTCTCATTTTACTTGCATAAAATTAAGTAGCTTTCTGTTCCTTGCAACCAAACAGTGCTGATTTAAGATGAAAATATCACTTTACCATAACTATGGATATTTAAGAAAGGAATGGAAGGATGTTACATATTGAGAAAATATCTTAATGTAATGTATCAAACCAAGAGATGAAATATTAATTCCTACTGTCATAATGTTATGTTTTTATTGTTGAAGCTTTCTGCTTTTTACTCTATCTTCTTTCTTTATATCATAATTGATCTAATCCAGAGATGCATTTAAGAGATTCCTAACAAAGATTTTTAAATTTCATGTGTTTGTATTTACTACAAGACCTACTAAGTTTGAGAACCAGGTATTGTTGTCTAGAAAAGAGAGAAATGAAGGGAAGGAGGAAAAAAAGAATTTCTGTCACTAATATTAGATAAATATGACTTCAGCAACAAAAGTATTAAATGATATAAAGAGAACATTTATCAAATTTATCATTTATAAGAGATACACCTCTTACGAACCCATACACATTTAATAGAAAAGTATTAAAATGTTAAGAAAAATCTGCAGAAAATGTAATAAAATTATGGCTAAATTCAATATATTGGGAGACTTTAACATATTACTGTATATCTGAGAATATCAAGCTTGTTAAAGTATGCAAGCCTATATGAAGATTTTAGTATCACAAATAATACAGTCTATAGATTGATAAAATATGTATTTATATTAGATCTGTTTGGCTGATAGACTCTATACTAGGTCTGTTTAGCTCCATGACACTCGTCCTTGTTTTATATCTTTGTGTGGTACCCTCCTCTTAATGAGGGGTGGGTTCTGTGACTTGTTTCTAACAAATAGAATACGGCAAATGTGATAGAATGTCACTTCCATGATTATGTCCTATATGACTCAGTCTTACTAGAAGGCTCTCATTCTCTTTCTCCTTCCCCTTCGGTTCTTGAAGAAGCAAGCTGCCGGATTTTGAATTCTGTAGAAGACTACGTTGGAGAAAACTGTGATTACTCTAAAAGCTGAGGGTTGCCCCTGGTCAACAGACAGCCAAAAAACCAAAGCCCGCAGTCCTAGAACTTAAACAAGTAACTTCTGTGTGAGCTTTCAAGATTACTCTTCTTGGCTCCATCCTTCAGTTAAGAGTGCATTCCAGCTGTCGCTTTTATTGCAGCCTGGTGAAAACTTGAAGCCAATAACCTAATTAATTATGCCTTTCACTCCTCACTTACAGAAACTGTAAGAAAATAAATCTGTGTTTGTCTAAGATGCTAAGTTTGCGGTAAATTGTTACACAGCAGTAGAAAACTATGGCTTTCAGATACTGGTACTTGAATGTAGGATACTTCTGTAAAAAACGTCCATAAATGTGGGAGTGGTGTTAGAACCAGAAAGTGAGTAAAGACTGAAGGAATTTTGAGAGACCTAATAGAGAAAGCCTAAATTGTCTTAAATAGATTATTAGTAGAACTATAGATGCTAGGATAGTGTTGGTGAAGGTTTAAAAGGAAGTGAGGAATCTACTAAAAATTAGAGTTATGGATTTAATTTTTTTTTCTTTTCAACAGGGTTTCACTTTGTCACCCAGCCTGGGGTGTAGTAGTGTGATCATGGTTCACTGCAGCCTCAGTCTCCTAGTCTCAAGTGATCCTTCAGCCTCAGCCTCCTGAGTAGCTGGTACTATAAGCATGTGCTACCATACCCAGCTAATTTTTTATTTTTTGTAAAGACAGGGTCTCACTTTGTTGCCCGGACTGGTCTTAAACACCTCAACTCAAGAGATCCTCCTGCCTTAGCCTCCCAAAGTGCTGGGATTACAGGTGTGAACCACCATGGTGCCTGGCTGAGTTACAGGGATCTTTGTCATGGAGTGGCAAAATACTAACTGAATTTGTCTTCTGCAAGTATATGGAAAGCAGAACATGTAAGTGGTAAACTTGATTATATAGCTTGATAAACTTGGTTATATAGCTAAGGAAAAATTGGTTATATAACTATAGAAAATATTGTAAATACTCACTGTTTTTCTTGCTGCTTACAGAAAAAATGTGAAAGGGGAGAGATCAATTGAGGTAAGAAATGTTAAGTAAAAAGAAATGAGGATTGGATGCTTTTTAAAATCCTCTGCTTTTTTATATGCAAGAAATAAACAAATTAAGATTCACTGTAAGGAAAGTGTGCTCTAAAGAAAAGGTGGAGATTGTGTTTCTACCACCTTCTACTCTAGCCTCATAAAAATCAAAAGATTAGTGTTCAGTCATGCAAAGGGCACATACAAGAGATTAATGTTGTACCTCACAGATCCTATGAAACAAACCATAGAAACTCTATAAAGCTTGAAGGCATTGTTTGTCAACCATCTCAGCAGGAGCCAAAAATAGAGAAGGGATGACTTGTGAAGATCTGTGGGTATGGCTTTGGTCTAATGGAATGGACTGTATTGAAATATATGAGAAACTATAAAGTTCCTAAGAAAATTATTAAGAGGGAAAACACCAAGTTGGACTGAAATAGACAGCAATAATACAAAATGAAAAGGGGCTGCTAGGGTCCCTAAAATTTTGAAGGAAGAAAACTAATAAAACTACTCAACTTCATTGAAAAGGAAGGATGACTCAGAGAGCAGAACCAGGAACCTAGGAGGCAGAATCAAGAGCCATGGAAAATTATTCCTAGTCCTTGATATATAACTAAGAATAAGTCTCTGAAATCAAGGAACTACCAACATTTTCCAAGCTGGATTTCAGTACATTTATAGGTGAGTAACGTCTTTGAACCTCTCTCATTTTCCCACATATTAAACAGAAATGTGTATAATTGTTATCCTATGGCTCTCTACCCTTGTATGTTGATAGTGTTTGAAGCAGAGAGCTTTATAGCTCTTTAGATTTACAGTTCCTCAGATGGAGAAAAATTGTACCTGGGAACTGTACTGAATGAATGAAATCACAAGAACCCATCCACAACTAGACTTTCTATAAATGATGAAATTTTGGCCCTTGAGCTAATGATGCAATGAGAGGAGACTTTTTTTTTAAAATACTTTAACTTCTGGGATACATGTGCAAAATGTGCAGGTTTGTTACATAGGTATACACATGCCACGGTGATTTGCTGTACCCATCAACCCATCATCTACATTAGGTATTTTTCCTAATGCTATCCCTCCCCTAGCTCTCCACCCCTTGACAGGCCCTGGTGTGTGATGTTCCCCTCCCTGTGATCATGTGTTCTCATTGTTCAACTCCCACTTACAAGTAAGAACATGTGGTGCTTGGTTTTCTGTTTCTGTGTTAGTTTGCTGAGAATGATGGTTTCCAGCTTCATCCATGTCCCTGCAAAGTACATGAACTCATATTTTTTATGGCTGCATAGTATTCCATGGTGTATATGGGCCACATTTTCTTTATCCAGTCTATCATTAATGGGCATTTGGGTTAGTTTCAAGTCTTTGCTATTGTGAATAGTGCCGCAATGAACATACATGTTCATGTGTCTTTATAGTAGCATGATTTATAATCCTTTGGGTATATACCCAGTAATGGGATGGCTGGGTCAAATGGCATTTCTGGTTCTAGATCCTTGAGGATCGCCACACTGTCTTCCACAATGGTTGAACTAATTTACAATCCCACCAACAGTGTAAAAGCAATCCTATTTCTCCACATCCTCTCCAGCATCTCTTTGTTTCCTGACTTTTTAATGATTGCCATTCTAACTGGAGTGAGATGGTATCTCATTGTGGTTTTGATTTGCATTTCTCTAATGACCAGTGATGATGAGCTTTTTTTCATATGTTTGTTGGTGGCATAAATATCTTCTTTTGAGAAGTGTCTGTTCATATCCTTTGCCCACTTTTTGATGGGGTTGTTTGTTTTATTTCTTGTAAATTTGTTTAAGTTCCTTGTACATTCTGGATATTAGCCCTTTGTCAGATGGATAGATTGCAATAACTTTTTCCCATTCTGTAGTTTGTGTGTTCACTCTGATGATAGTTTCTTTTGCTGTGCAGAAGCTCTTTAGTTTAATTAGATCCCATTTGTCAATTTTGGCTTTTGTTGCCATTACTTTAGGTGTTTTAGTCATGAAGTCTTTGTCCATGCCTATATCCTGAATGGTATTGCCTAGGTTTTCTTGGAGGGTTTTTATGGTTTTAGGTCTTATATTTAAGTCTTTAATTCATTTTGAGTTAATTTTTGTATAAGATGTAAGGAAGGGGTCCAGTTTCAGTTTTCTGCATATGGCTAGCCAGTTTTCCCAACACCATTTATTAAACAGGAAATCCTTTCCCTATTGCTTGTTTTTGTCAGATTTGTCAAGGATCAGATGGTTTGTAGATATGTAGCATTATTTCTTAGTCCTCTATTTTGTTCCATTGGTCTATATATGTGTTTTGATACTTTTGAGGACGTTGGGAGAGAATGGAAGTATTTTGTGTGGGGGAGGAAAGTCAGTCTTCAGGAACCACAAAGTATACCATGGAAAACAAACTCCTGGGTATCTCCCATTAAGTCTCATGGTGCTCACGGCTTTGGGTAGTACCATCTACTTGAATGTGAGCACGACCCGTGACTTGCTTTTAACCAGTGAAATATGATGACATGTCACTCCCATGATTTTATTGTTATATAACTCCCTCCCTTTCTATCCTGCTGTCTTTAATGAGGCAATCTGCTATGTCATGAGTTGCCTATGCAGAGCTTTGTGGCAGGAACCTGAGAGTGACCTCTAACCGCTGAGAGTAGACTCTGACAACCATGAAAAAACTAAGGATCTTTGTACTGCAGCCAGAAAGAAATTAATTCTGCCAACAATCTGAGTGACCTTGGAAGTTGATTCTTCTGCAGTTGAACCTTCAGATGAAAATACAGCCTGGCTGACACCTTGATTGCAGCTTGGTAAGACCATGAACCAACTAACCAAACTAAGTCATACAATCTAATTCCTGATTCTCAGAGACTATAAGATAAAAATTATGTGTTATGTGTTGTTTTAAGTTTATAGTAATTTGTTATATAGCATACATACACATGTGCACACACATACACACATTTTCAAGATGCTTCTGTACAGACATTGTAAATTTTCTGTTTCTGGGTATATGTATTTTAGTATAGATAAATGTGTTTGTTTTATTGTACATTAGAATGCAAAGAAAATCTCAAAGAATAAAGGCATGGTACATTGACATTTTCATAACAATAATGTTAGAATTAAGTAACATAGGCAGAGATAGACACAATAATTACAAAACAGCAACCTTGGAAAAAAAAGTCAACTTGTCAAAAAGTAAAGTACTCTCTTCTAAATGATTTTGGGGCCAAATAAAAATTTCAAACAACCATAGAAGACTGTCTAGAAAATCGTACTAATGAAAACACTACACAGCACAACCTATGTTTTATTACATTTATGCATTAGTTATGCTAATGAAAACATTATAAATAGAATATCATAGACATAAAATAAATTTATGGCATAAGAGAGAGAAAACAGTAGAATGGTTAATCTTGAGGAGAAAAATCACTATCACACGAATAAACACATTTCTAACCTCATCAAAAAATTAAAAAGTAAAACACAGAATTTTGAAGAAGCAAGGTGAACAGAGGTACTTAGTACATTTAATGAATTATAAGAGACTATTTTGGTTGACTATGTAATATTAGGTTGGTGCAAAAGTCATTGCATTTTTGCCATTTAAAGGAATGTTACTTTACCATCAACCTAATAACATGAATTTCTGCTTGCAATGGATACTTTCTTAAGGAAATACATATTACCAAAATTGAGTAGCTATCTATTGTTTTTATCTGTCTAATATCTTCTCCCCTTCTTCTCATTGTAGAAATAATTTACTGATCAACTTGAGTGCCTCTGTTTGTCCATTTCTCTTCAAGGCATGAGCAAATCATCAGTGAACAAATCCAGTAAAGATATTGACCTTCAAGGAGTTTATGTTATATTGTGAGGGACAGTAATAAACTCAACTTATATGGTATAGTGGAAGATGGTTAGTGCTAAGGAAGAAAGACAATTTGTAGTGAAACAAAAGATACCAGTAATGGAGCAGATAGGTGACAAATTAAAATAAAGTAATTAAGAAAGTCCTCATTGAGAAATTGACATTGAAATAACTTGAAGGAGGTGAGAGATTTAATTTGTTAACTATTAGAGGTTGAAGGTGCAATCCAGATAGAGGAAATGGCCAGTGCAGAGGCCCTAAGGTGGGAGAAATTCAGTGACCCTATAGAAACTAGCCTTTGAGAGAAAATGAGCAAGAGGAAAGTGATAAGAAATTCAGGTAGAGGTGATTTAGAGAGACAGGAAATAGAAAGTTAGACAGATATAGAGAGATAAAAGATAAAGACAGACAGTCTCAGTTATAATACATTATTTTAACTTGCAAATTCAAATTTACAGTAATTTTAATTAGAACTTTTGCAGCAGTTGATTTTATTGATATTTGTCAATAGTTATTTCTTGCTTTATCTTAAAGTAGAAAGTTATTAAGGTTTTCCTAAGTTCCCAAATTAACTTCTCCCATTTTAATTCTCTGAAATAGTTTACTTAAGATATAAATTATTTCTTATATAACGAGTTTGCTAAAACTCAATTATAAATGTACTTACCATTAATGAGTTTTGCAGTGAGAAATTTTTTTAACCTTCCCTGCAATTTCTTTTACTGTTTTGGAGCTTTATACGTATTCTGTTACTTTTCAATTTAGCTTATTCAGCTTATTTTATTATTCTAGAAATATGCTCATTACATCCTAACCTTCAAAGTTTAGACATATATGTGTATATGCTTAATTGTATATATGTACATATATGTGTGTATTTTTAATAAATTATGTTCTAATTTCTAATTATGCCATAATAAACATAATGGTTCCTATTTTGTTACCTTTAAAAATATATTTTGTCAGATACTTTCAATTCTGATTTATGTCTTTTCTCGCCAATAGTTATTTTTTATATTTATATTCAATTGCCTTTTATTTATTTTAAAATTAAGAGTAGTTTTAATATCTGTTCTCTCTATTCTACTTACTTCTGGTTTTGTCTTTTGATTTCTTTCTGGTTTCTTGAGAATCCTGTGCATGTCAAATTTTTGTTTTGTAAATAAATGTAATTAAGATCATAAATCTCTCTCTCATATTGGCACCACACTCATCTCTTTAACCTTTAAATTATTTTGGAAAATTCTTAAGGTTTCTAAAAATACTTAATAATTTTTGGTCTGATTTATTGTCTATAATTCTGTTGACAGTGTGAAAGTTGTATATAAAATATTTTGAATTTTTGAAATAGACATATTAGTTATGTATTGTTAATTGTGTTAAATCTTCTACATCATAGAATATGTTTTCTTTGCATAAAAATAGATTTCCTTAAATTATTTGTAAGTTTCATGTAAAGCTACTTATGCAGGTGTATTCAAATGTCTCAGTACAAATGCGAATGTTTTCTAACATTCCTACATAATGTGTCACTTTTTGACCTTAAATATTCAGACACTTTCTTACTTTCTAATTAAGGTAAGCAGAAGAAGAAAGAATATTTTTTCCTGTCTCTTTAATTTAAATTTTATGTTATTCCTGTGATACTTTTAAATAACGCTTCTCATGAGGGGGAAAAAATATATGAAATGTTAAAACTGATTCGTCCAGAATAAAATCCTGTTTGATGAGATGACCTAAGGATAGGTCATGAAGGATATTGTCTTAGCATTTTATGTGATCACCCTCACCATCCCATCCCCAACTTCCCAGTAAGTACCCATCATGTATCTATTAGTCATAAATTTGTATACATTTAAGAAATCTATCTATCTTTTAATCCACTACTTTTTCAGCATGTATCCTTTATGCATTAAAGCACATATTGATACTACCATTAAGTTATTCTTCCATCTAAAATGCTTTCTTTAAATGTCAAGGGGTGAAACATTCTGAACTGTATATGAACTAAAATGAGTGGCTTTATTTTCAGTTTAAAATGTGCAAGTTTGGTTTCAATAATAATTATCACTAATATGACAATGAAAAAAGTTTTTAAATGCATCAGGGTTTTCCCAGAAAAAGATACATTAAACCTTTGGGTACCAAATAATGTGATGTTATTCTTTCTTACATGCATATAGTTGCACACTGCTGTGGCTATTCTATTTACATTACACAGGAGAGTGCCATTTAAGCCATAAGTACAACTCTACATAATTCGACTTAGTTTAAACATCTTGCTAGAGGAATAGTAATCAAATTTAGCTTCAGGACATACTGTAGACTAATACAAAGCTCTATATGCACAGTTAAGATTATACAACAAATGTGGTTTCTATTTTATTATTTGATGAATGGTATGTCACATAGTGTTATGTGATTCCATAATAAAAGATGTTATTGCAATGCCTCTGCTCAGAAGGACAAAGTTAAACCTGCCAAGAGGACATGAATTCTCAAATTCTAGAGCTGAATAAGTTGCCTCATGGCTTATTCTTTGAGTTCTTGGAGAGGAAGAAAATATATGTGGGCATCCAAAACAGGTCTTCCAACTGCATTAGCCTTCCAAAAGTGTCTTCTAGATGTTAGATAATTTATGACAAATTTTTCTTTAAAGTACATATATAGCTAGATGTATTTATACCAATAGATTAGTTATTCCCATCAAATGCAGCAAAATATTTTCCACTCATGAACAAATAAGTCTAGCTGTTGAGATTTAAGCAGCAGTGGTGGTGTACATAACCAAACCACTACTTACTTTTAAACAATAAACTTTTTCTTCAACCCATTCCTTTTCAATTCAAGCTTTCTAAAACAGTATTTCCACAAGGGCACAGTTCAAAAGCAACATTCTGGGTGTCACAAATAGCTTAAATTAATTGATTAAAATATGTCAGGTAAGTTGTACTTGAACAGATGAGCTACCATATAGGTATGCTTCCTTTGCAGAAAAAAATTTCTATCAGCAATCTGTGTGTGTCCCAGGAAAGAATGAGAGTGATGAGTGATAAAGGAATATGGTGCAATTGGGATAATGGTGACTGAGTGTTGCTAATGAGTAAAAATGTGGTTCTGAAAAGTGGAGGCTGCCTTGAATATAACCTTAAGTTTTAATTTTATCTTAAAATGAAATTTTGATTTTATCGCTTTGTAAAGAAGAGTGCTGAAAAAATAGATTTGAGAAGATTAATTTAGGCTCTTGTTTTAAAGAGAAGATCATTTTTGTCATCTCCTAATTCTGTGTACTAGTAGAGTCATAATGGTGTGGTTAGTAATATCTTTCTGAGTTATAAGAATAAAATGAAGTCTCCTGGTTTTTTAATATAGATTTTTTATATTGCAAAGTTTTTATATATAACCCATAATATGAACACCAAAGCTTTCAGATCACTAAAAATGTAGGGTCTAAGATCAAGTAGCATAATCATCTGGGAGAATTGTTGGAGTGAGAAATCTAAGATGAAAAATTGTGATTGACTAAAAAAAAGACATTTAGAAACACAGTATTTAACAATGGAATCACAATTGTGATGCTATTAATAACAGGCAATTGGGACAGAGTTCATAATGACTTAATCCCTAGTCCATTAACTTTTATGAATTTAATAAAAATCTATTAAAATGAAAATATGCTACATTGAAATTACCAAGTTCAGATATGCTTACTTTTGATGAGTTTCTAGAATGCATTCTGGTATGAGTTTCTACCATCTATGTGAACTGTGAAACAAATTGCTTTATTTACCATTATCCCAGGTTTTTTTTTAGCTTGTCTCTTAGTTATTCGAAGAAGCCAATATGCAGTATAACAAAGCAAAGTATCCAGTAACTTTAAATTATTTTATCTGAATTGGTAGAAAACTAGCTATTATTTAATGAACCCTGGTGCTACAGTTACTGTCGGTTAAGGTTAAAACAATACGTTAGGAATAAATAACTATGTTTCTCTTCCTCATTTGAAAGTCGTTGGCATTTTGGTACTGTGAAAACCATAATGCCTAACATATATTTTCAAACGACTTTGTATTAATAATATATTGAGAAAGCTATTCAGATACGTTAGAATGTTTGTTGTTCAGAAAAATCGTGAGCAAAACGATTGCCTTCTAAACCACATAGTAGGCAGGGTTAGTAGCAGCTACATTTGGGTGGGGTGAGGTAAGAGGAAGAGAACATCCCTAATACATTTCCTGTCTGTTTACATTAAGTGGTTGTCCTCAATTAGCATGTATGCTTTTATGCAGAAATGGTAGATCGATTGTTTTATCTAAGAGTTAAAACCTTTTATCTGATGGTGGTTACGTAAACCACCACCACTACCTTTTTATGTCTGTAGATTTAAAGTTTCCACTATTCAGAATCTGAAAATTTTCACTTGCCTCAACATATTTACAGTACCTTTTTGCAATTTGTGCTTCCAAAAGTTTATTTCACTACCTTAGTATAATTCCCCCTGAAGTACATATATTTTCTATGAATTATTTTTCACTTGGATGTCCAGCATTGATTACTTCAGGATACAACATTAAGAAAAATGTCATCTTAAACTCAGCATGACTTGGATGAGATGAAACATTTTTATCATAAATTTAGTTTGTTCAATGGAATGATCTGTATCTGCCTTCAGAATCACCTTAGCATAAGTAGAAGTTTCAATATCTATTTTTCAGAAAACATAAATATCCATACAATTAAATCAGAAAGGAACATGAACAGTCAAGAAAGAGAGTGTGGCTTATTTTGGTTGGAAAACACTAGAAAATATTTTCCCATGTAGCTTAAAGGGTGGTTTTAAATTAAGGGAATTTACTTCTAAAAAAATAGTACAGAGGATGGCTTGAGAAATCTATCTTCTCTTTCTCCAGCTCTGTGTATGTTGTTTTAGAATCTTCTAAAACACAAGCATTTAAATGAGAGTTTACACCATGACAGCCTGTTTTAACTGTCACAGTAAAGGCTGATGATGAACTTACAAAGTAAAGATAGGTTTACTGTATAATAAGATGAGCAATAACATGAGTAAAAGGCTGAACATAGCAGTCCCAATAATCATGATGGCAGTAATGAAGAGGCAGCAGCACAGGAGTTTGTAGCGACTAACATAGCTTTCAGACCTATTATCTGGAAAGCATTAAAAAAGCCACTTTCTCAATACCTAGTTTATTGAGCGTTTTTAGCATGAAGGGCTGTTGAATTTCTTTGAAGACTTTTTCTGCATCTGTTGAGATAATCATGTGGCTTCTGTTGTTGGTTATGTGTATGTGATGGATTATGTTTATTGATTTGCATATGTTGAACCAGCCTTGTTTTCCAGGGATGAAGCCGACTTGATCATGGTGGATAAGCTTTTTGATGTGCTGCTGGATTCAGTTTGCCAGTATTTTATTGAGGATTTTCGCATCGATGTTCATCAGGGATATTGGCCTAAAATTATCTTTTTTTGTTGTGTCTCTACCAGGCTTTAGTATCAGGATGCTGCTGGCCTCATAAAATGAGTTAGGGAGGATTCCCTCTTTTTCTATTAATTGGAGTAGTTTTCAGAAGGAATGGTACCAGCTCCTCTTTGTACCTCTGGTAGAATTCAGCTGTGAATCCGTCTGGTCCTGGACTTTTTTTGGTTGGTAGGCTATTAATTATTGCCTCAATTTCAGAACCTGTTATTGGTCCATTCAGAGATTCCACTTCTTCCTGGTTTAGTCTTGGGATGGTGTATGTGTCCAGGAATTTGTCTATTTCTTCTAGCTTTTCTAGTTTATTTGCATAGAGGTGTTTATAGTATTCTCTGATGGTAGTTTGTATTTCTGTGGGATCAGCGGTGATATCCCCTTTATCATTTTTATTGCATCTATTTGATTCTTCTCTCTTTTCTTCTTCATTAGTCCTGTTAGTGGTCTATTTAGTTGATCTTTTCAAAAAACCAGCTCCTGGATTCATTGATTTTTTTGAAGGGTTTTTTGTGTCTCTATCTCCTTCAGTTCTGCTCTGATCTTAGTTATTTCTTGCCTTCTGCTAGCTTTTGAATTTGTTTGCTCTTGCTTCTCTAGTTCTTTCAATTGTGATGTTAGGGTGTCAATTTTAGATCTTTCCTGCTTTCACTTTTAGGCATTTAGTGTTATAAATTTCTCTCTATATACTGCTTTAAATGTGTCCCAGTGATTCTGGTATATTGTGTCTTTGTTCTCACTGGTTTCAAAGAACATCTTTATTTCTGCCTTCATTTCGTTATGTACCCAGTAGTCATTCAGGAGCAGGTTGTTCAGTTTCCATGTAGGTGTGAGTGAGTTCCATGGTTTTGAGTGAGTTTCTTAATCCTGAGTTCTAATTTGATTGCACTGTGGTCTGAGAGACAGTTTGTTGTGATTTCTGTTCTTTTACATTTGCTGAGGACTGTTTCACTTCCAATTAAGTGGTCAATTTTAGAAAAAGTGCGATGTGGTGCTGAGAAGAATGTATATTCTGTTGATCTGGGGTGTAGAGTTCTGTAGATGTCTATTAGGTCCACTTGGTCCAGAGCTGAGTCCAAGTCCTGGATATCCTTGTTAACCTTCCGTCTTCTTGATCTGTCTAATATTGACTGTAGGGTGTTAAAGTCTCCCATTATTATTGTGTGGGAGTCTAAGTCTCTTTGTAGGTTTCTAAGGACTTGCTTTATGAATCTAATTGCTCCTGTATTGGGTGCATATATATTTAGGATAGTTAGCTCTTCTTGTTGAATTGATCCCTTTACCATTATGTAGTGGCCTTCTTTGTGTCTTTTGATCTTTATTGGTTTAAAGTCTGTTTTATCAGAGACTAGGATTGCAACCCCTGATTTTTTTTTCCTTCCGTTTGCTTGCTAGATCTTCCTCCATCCCTTTATTTTAAGCCTAAGTGCGTCTTTGCACATGAGATGGGTCTCCTGAATAAAGAACACCAACAGGTCTTGAATCTTTATCCAATTTGCCAGTCTGTGTCTTTTAACTGGGGCATTTAGCCCATTTACATTTAAGGTTGATATTGTTATGTTTGAATTTGATCCTGTCCTTATGATGTTAGCTGGTTAGAAAGCTGAAACTGTATCCCTTCCCTACACTGTATATAAAAATTAACGAGATGATTTAAAGACTTTAGTGTAAGACCTAACACCATAAAAACCCTAGGAGAAAACCTAGGCAATACCATTCAGGACGTAGGCATGGACAAAGACTTCATGACTAAAACACAAAAAGCAATGGCAACAAAAGCCAAAATAGACAAATGCGTTCCAATTAAACTAAAGAGCTTCGGCACAGCAAAAGAAACTATCATCAGAATGAACAGGCAACCTACAGAATGGGAGAAAATCTTTGCAATCTGCCCATCTGACAAAGGGCTAATATCTAGAATCTAGAAAGAACTTAAACAAATTTACAAGAAAAAAACAAACAACCCCATCAAAAAGTGGACAAAGGATATGAACAGACACTTCTCAAAAGAAGACATTTATGCAGCCAACAGACATATGCAAAAATGCTCATCATCACTGGTCATCAGAGAAAAGCAAATCAAAACAACAATGAGACTATCTCATGCCAGTTAGAATAGTGATCATTAAAAAGTCAGGAAACAGCAGATGCTGGAGAGGATGTGGAGAAATAAGAATGCTTTTACACTGTTGTTGGTGGTGTATATTAGTTCAACCATTGTGGAAGACAGTGTGGCGATTCCTTAAAGATCTAGAACTAGAAATACCATTTGACCCAGCGATCCCATTACTGGGTATACACCCAAAGGATTGTAAATCATGCTACTATAAAGACACATGCACAAGTATGTTTATTGTGGCACTACTTACAATAGCAAAGACTTGGAACCAACCCAAGTGCTCATCAATGATAGACTGGATTAAGAAAATGTGGCACATATACACCATGGAATACTATGCAGCCATAAAAAGGATGAGTTCATGTCCTTTGCCAGGACATGGATGAAGCTGGAAACCATCATTCTAAGCAAACTATCAAAAGGACAGAAAATCAAGCACTGCATGTTCCCACTCATAGGTGGGAGTTGAACAAGAACACATGGACACAGGGTGGGGAACATTCCACACCAGGGCTTGTTGGGGGATGGGGAGCTAGGGGAGGGATAGCATTAGGAGAAATACCTAATGTAAATGACGAGTTGATGGGTGCAGCAAACCAACATGGCACATGTATACCTACATAACAAACCTGCACGTTGTGCACATGTACCCTAGAACTTAAAGTATAATAAAAAAGGTACTTTCTCCATAATTTCATTGAATTATTAATTTAAAAATCTATGAAATTAATGTAATCAAATTCCCAAGAGACACCATACCTAGTTTAGAAAGGCAAATTAGCTGAGTGACTGGGTTTCTTATTTCACACAGAGATTGAGAAGGGTCAGAAAGAGTGGGAAAATTGGCAAATTTAGAATCAAGAATAGAGAACAGATGACCGTGCTTCATTTCTGATTTAGAAGACAAAAGAACCACAATCATGGATTATAAATAGAAGATAAGTTTAAGATTCTGCAACATTTATGACAAGGACTCAGGGAGGTTCATGACATATGCAAAATTGTGTGTGCGTGTGTGTGTGTGTATTTTCCAAAAAGGTTTCAACAAATTACCAATGCATTCCCATGCTTTTTTTTCCCTTTTCCATTTCCAACACTGAAAAGGAAAAAAAAAAGGCAAGGTTCAATATTTTAAAATGAGTATGTTTTCATTTTTTACAATCATCTTTGTCTCCAGTGGAGTTTTCATTTTTTTTTTTTTTTTTTGGTGCAATCCTATATGTTCAAGAAAGTGAGAAAGCTAGGGAGCTAGGAAAGTTGCATTCACATTCAGTCTGCATTTGGAAGAATTCCAAAAGCTAAAGTATAATGAAGTACCTACTGAACAAAGAGAAGCCTTTTGGAGAGAAGAACATGATGTTTGACAACACTGCTAGAGATATTAATACAAGAAGTTCAATTAGAGTTGTCCTCTCATAGGTATTAATATTCACATTTCTCCATAAAAGTTAAATAACTTGGACTGAAACAAAAACCTCATAAACAGCTGTGTTAGTCAGGGTTCTCCAGAGAAAAATAATCGATAGGATATATATATATATATATATATATATATATATATATATGCCTTTTTAAGTGCATTTTTAAAATATCCGGAGTATAATTACCTCAATGTGAGAATTAATTTCTATACTTTTCTTACATACTGATACTTAGTAATAGATTTTTGCTTATATATATTTGCATATATATATACACATGCATATACACACATACATGATCATACATATCATATATATCTCATATATGTGTGTGTGTATATATATAAACTCTGCATGATTATGGAGGTGGAGACATTCCATGATCTGTTTTCTGCAAGTTGGAGATCCATCAAAGTTGATGGGTTTTTGTGGTCCAGAGAGCCAGAGAGCCAGTGGCTAGATTCCCCCCTAAGCCTGAAGGCTCAAGAACCAGAATTGGAGAGGGCAGCAGAAGACCAACAATCCAACTCAATTAGTCAGGCAGAGAGCGAGCAAATCCAACCTTCCTCCACCTTCTTCTATTCAGACCCTCAATGGGTTAGATGGTGCCCACTCTAATCAGGCAGACATCTTCTTTACTCAATCCAATTCAGATGGTAATCTCTTCAGGAAATACCCTCACAGACTCACCCAGAAACATATTTCATTAGATATCCTGGTACTTCATGGCCCAATCAAGTGGATGCACAAAATTAATCATCATAAGGCAAAACTGGGATTTTGGCCCCAGATTAATTTTTCTATTGTATACTTCAAGCATAAGAGAGCATAACCAGTTGAGATATGTCCATCAGACCCACTCATATGATCTCCCAATGAGCCAACAGTGCAAGGAGGGAGTAATATAGGAAACATCTTGCTAAAAATGTTGATAAATAGTTTTAAGTTGTTTGGTTCAATTCATGTTAAATAACAGCATGCTGTGATTTTAAACTGTAAAATTAAAATAGTTGCAGAAATGGAAGTACATAATATAGTACAATGACAAGTCTATATACATAGCTTCATCATCATTAGAACTTATCAGATTTGGAAAGCCGTTTTTAAGTGCATTTTTTTTTTTTTTTTGAGACAGTCTCGCTCTGTCGCCCAGAATGGAGTGCAGTGGCGCGATCTCAGCTCACTGCAAGCTCCGCCTCCAGGATTCACACCATTTTCCTGCCTCACCCTCCCAAATATCCAGAGTATAATTATCTCAATGTGAGAATTGATTTATCTACTGTTAGTACATAGTGATACTTAGTGATAGATTTTTGCTTAGAAGATGAGAGTTCTTATTAGATTTGAATGTCTTCTATTGTTTGTATACTAACAAGTCATCTTTTTTCACCTACAAAGAAAAATTCCTTTGGAAATTAGTTCTGCTGCTGTATAAAGGTACCTTAGAAAATAACAACGTTACAAATCAAAGGCCCATGATTATGTTAGTTGTAATATTAATCCCCAACATCATTTAAATACCTTTCATAATATAAATCTTTATACACTATACCTCATTTAACAGCCATTAACACATTTTCTACCTCAAATCAAGTGTACCAACTAATAATGACTTAATTTTGTTATTTATCAGATGCCGTTTTACATTATCAGCAATCTTATATTACGCCTGCACAATTTAATATGTGAAACTTCTGCAAAATATATTGCTTATTTCCTGATACATCGTGTTGGGGGCTAAAATTTAACAAAAATCAAATTTAGAATATGTTAATTGCCTTGTCTTGTGTTAAGTACAAAAGAAAATGTATCTTATTTATAACGGTATATTAAGATGAATTTATAACATCAAAAAAAAAGATGTGAAATTATCGTAAATATAATAGAACTTAATATATCTACATTTTAGGGTTTTGCATGGACGCACACACACACACACAATATTATTGTAAAATATATTAACTAGAATAATTAAATGAAGACAAATTCCTCAGAAATTTAAAGTTAGTAATCTAAGACTGGTAGTGATTTATTTGTTCAAAGGAAATTCTACATTGAGCCATAACACCATGTGAAATATGCCATAGGTTGCTTATGATTTATTTTATTTTAATTGGTAGAATTTTAGGTTTTAAAATAAAGAAATAAGTAAGATTATTTTGAATGTTGCATTTAATTAATAATTTATGTTTACACTTAATTTTACTTCTGGTTGCTTCATGTATCTGTTAGACATTGAGCAAATACAGTCCCTAATGTGTTGGGAAATTGTATGATCCTTTCTTGTTTTATGCTTCAGTTTTCTTCTCTGTATTCCAGTGATAAACATAGTATCAATTGTGTAGGTCTTTTGCAAAGATGGAATTTATCATTAAATATTTCCAATGTTAATGTTATTTTGATATAATTTAAAAAATTTAATTGCCAATTTTCAGTTGATAGCATTTAGAAATGTAATGGAATATTATTTTTTGAACATTTTTTTTTTTTTTTGAGGCAGTCTTGCTCTGTTGCCCAGGCTGGAGTGCAATGGCATGATCTCAGCTCACTGCAACCTCTGCCTCTAGGGTTCAAGTGATTCTCCTGCCTCAGTCTCCTAGGTAGCTGGGATTACAGGCATGCACCACTACGCCAAGCTAATTTTTGTATTTTTAGTAGAGAGAGGGTTTCACCATGTTGGCAAGGCTGGTCTTGAACTCCTGACCCCAGATGATCCACCCACCTCGGCTCCCAAAGTGCTGGGATTGCAGGCATAAGCCACTGTGCCTGGCCTATTTTTTGAACTTTTATCCTGCTACTTAAAAAAAAATCACTTACTAGCTCCATTAGCTGTTAGGTTCATTCTTCAGTAAATTCTTGTAGACGTCTTACAATTTTCTGTGTACCTGCTCATGTAGCCTGAAAACAAAGAATGTTTCTTATTTTCCAAAGTACATGCTATTCATCTATTTTTCTTGCCAACCTGAAATGATTAGGACCTACACTAAATTGTATAGAAGTGATGAGAGTGGGTATCTGCCTTACTGTATGTCTTAAGAAAGTGTTCAATAATGCCAGCTAAAAGTTTTTCTCATTTTTCTTTCTTCTTAAAAATTTTATAGATGACTTTTATTAAATGGAGGGATTCTTCTACATTTCTAGTTTGCTTAAGGTTTCTATCATAAAAATGGGGAATATTTAATTTTTTTATGCATTAGTAAGGTTATCATATCATTTTTACCTTCATTCTATTTATTTGATGAATCATATTAATTTATATTTAAATATTAATATATTCTTGCATTTCTAGGTACATTGTATTTACCCATGGTATGTTGTTTCATATATAAGTGGAATCACACATGAATGGATTTTATTAGCAAATTTAGAGAATTTTAGCAAATAAAACTTTTAATATTTTTCATTTTTGTGTGTAAAGAATATTGTCCTCTGTATATTTTCTTGTAATGTCTCTGTCTAGTTCAATATCAAGATTTTCTTTTTATAAAATGAGTATGTTTTAGCATTTCATGCTATGAATTGGTTTATTAGTTACATATTTATTTTTGTAGTGGTTTCTCTAGTGTTTATAATATGTGTCTTTAACTTATCACAATATGTCACCTCACATATATATTAAAACTCTTACAAGAGTATTTGCCCATTTTTCTTTTCATACCTTGTGATATTATTGTCATGTATTTTTCTTCTACATCTGTTATGTTTATACAGTACAATTTTTTTTTTGGTGTATTAGTCAGGGTTCTCTGGAGGGACAGAACTGATAGGATATATCCATATAAAAAAGGGATTTTATTAATGAGAACTGACTCACAGGATCACATGGTAAAGTCTCACAATCAGCCATCTGCAAGCTCAGGAGCAAGGAAACCAGGGGTGGATCAGTCAGAGTCCCAAAACCTCAAAAGTACTTTTGAAAAAGAACATTTTGAAAAAATGAACTTTACCCACTGATATTTTTTTTCAGTAGTCTTCATTCCTTTCTATTGTTCCAGTTTCTATCTAGTATTACTTTTCCTCACATCAGAGGAATATTCTTTAGCATGTCACAGAGAGTAGGTACTCTCATAATAAATTATTACAATATTTGTTTGTCTATAAAATTTTTTATTTAGTCTTCATATTTGTAGAGCATTTCTAGGTGTCAAATTCTAGATTTAAAATTGTTTCTTATTATAATTTTTTCAGCATTTTAAAGATGTTGTTCCATTGTCTTTTGGCCTTCATTATTTCTGATAGCAATCTTTTGTATGTCTTATGTTTCTCTTTCTTTACATAACCCATTGCTGTTTTAATATTTTTCTTTATTATTAATTTTCAACAATTTGATTGTGATGTGTCTTGATGTATTTTTGTTGTGTTATCCTGTTCATGATTTATTGGATTGCTTAAGTTAATAAATTTGCAATTTTCATCAAATTTTAAAGCTGTTGGTTATTATTTCTTTAAATAATTTTTTTTCTGATGTTCCACCCTTCTGGAATTTCTATTATGCACATGTTAGTTTATTATTAGGCAGATTCCTGAGGTTCTGTTCATTTTATCAGTGTGTGTGTGTGTGTGTGTGTGTGTGTGTGTGTTCTATTATTATTAGATACAACTGTTGGGTCTTTTTGGTCAGGGATCTGATCTTCTATGGTATCTAATCTGATGCAATTTTAAGATTTTGTCCAGTGAATCTTTATTTCAAACATTTACTTTTCACATGTAGAAACTCTTTATAGTTACTGTTGTATATCTTTTCTTTCTCTCATTTTCATGTTTTTTCTTTAAATACATGTATATGCAGTTAATCTTTTCTACTATTTACACTATGTCTGTTATATTAGGGTCTTTTTTTATTGATTTTTTTACCCTGGTCACATTTTTCTGCTTCTTAGTAAGTCTATTTATTTTTCCTTTCATGCTGAGCATTGTGTGTATTATACAGTTGAGTTTTGAGATTCTAACTTCCTTTAAACAAAGTGACTGGCTTTTTTTTTTCAGGAAATGAAGTTTTCTGATTATCAGTTTGATCCCTTTGAGACCCATTTATATGCTATGTCTCAGGAGAGTCTAGACTAGCATTTTCTGTAGATATAGTTTAGCCCTACTACTAAGCTGTAGCTTCTCTGCAGCCTCCACTAAAAAACCACAAGGGATCAGCAAGGTCTCTGTACTCTTGGGGTTTGGAGCTCAAATTTCTTCCTTCCTTTTGTAAGCTCTGAGAATTGTTCATCTTGTATCCCTGTTTGCTTTTTTTAAGCCTGTGGGATTTCACTTTCTGCATGTGAGGTTTAGTATTCAGCAAGGACTCAAGCATTCAAAACTCAGGACTCTACATTTATTTATGAATTTTTTTCTGCTTTTTTTTTTCTAAAAATTTCCCCTTGGATTTATAACCACTTAGCATCCCCAAACTCTGATATCTATCTCTTTAATTCAGCTAAGCTGCTGAGCAATGCTTAACCCTTACCATTCTACCATATATTTCATTTGGGAAATTGCCTTCTATCAAAAAGAAGTGCTGATGGTAAGGCTACCTCATTTCCCTCCTTCTCTCAAGGACCACAGTTCTGCACTGCCTATTGTCTGATATCTGCAAATAGATTAGGATATATACCCCATCACACACACACACACACACACACACACACACACACACACACAGACATTCCAGCATTGAGGGAGCTTAAGTACAGTTTTCTTAATCCATCATTGCCAGAAAGTAAATTGAAAGCTGGGTTTTCCATATATAAAAACAAACTTTTAATGGATTGATGGCTCACTAAATAATAATTCAGGAAAGAAGAATGAATAAGAAAAGTTCTTGTCCCAAAGAAGAAGAAAAACCCCCATGGAGCTTAAGGGAAACTTAGAGAAAATGGAAAGGCATAAAAGTATAGTGAATATAGACATAGAGATCAAAATTTTCTGACACTATGGTCCAAATATTTGTATATATGACAGTGGATATAGACAAGACGGCATAAACCCATGATAGAATGAGGGTCAGAGAAAAAATAGCAGTGAAGCTTTAATACTGATTTCCATTCTGAACTGAAAGAAGGACTATGAAACAGGCTGTTCTACTCCTGACTTAAAATCTACACTGTACCAATAGCTGGTAGGCTCCCTGGAAGGTAAATACATGTGATAGCTTCACAGATGTTGCACACATTGGCATAGTGAATAAGTATTTATCATAAGTTTTCTGTTCTACATCAGGTAGTGGCAATTTTAAGAAGTACAGTTGACAGGGAAAGACCCAGGCTTGGATTGTCAACCTAAATAACAAGCAGAAAGAGTCTTTCTAAAAATATTGAGTATAATTGGAAATAAGCAGAGGATTTGAAAATCCAGGATATTCAAGCTATGAAAGTTTTTACGTGTTCACAAGATCTCCTTCAAATGTAAGTAGAAAAAAAGTATGTTAGCTTATTACTGTGCACCACAAATAAAATCTCTATTCCTTCTTAATTGATAAACCTATTAATTAATAAGTCACTCTATCTATCCATTCACCCAAACTTCCATTAATTAATTTAACAGTATCTTTTATTATAGACATCACAAGGCAGATACTATAATAGCTGCTTTGAATACAAAGGCAAAGAAGACATAACTTCTCTGTCCTCAGTCCTCGTCTTCCATTAAGGAAGAGATACAGAAAAGCAGATGTGCATTTATGACACATGGTTGAAATGTTGTGGAAGATCCAAGATCCCCTGGGACAGAGACTTCCAGAGATGACTTCCTGTAAAAAGAAATATGTCAGCTAAATTGCCTCCAGAGTCTAAAGGTATAACTATGTACATGCGTAGTTCAGATAATTATAAAATGACTGTTTGATAAGTAGCCATATCTCTTCAATACTACGGTATTTAGCTTCCAATGTTAATAACATGAAGATGAAATAGAAGCTACTCCTTGTGTCTTTACTAATAAGGCTAAACTCTAGAGCATTCGCAATATTGTCAATATTTATTATTGTTGAAATTCAGGTTGTTCTAATGTGTTAAGATTGTGCATGAAATGCTACCAATGTCCTAATCCCCTTTATTTTCAAGATATAGATCCTTCACAGAAGCCTGAAGCATGACAACAAAACAAACTCAGGAAATCACTGGAGGAGGCCAGGTTTTAAATACTAACAGTTATGCCAGCCATAGTGAGACCAAAACTTTCTGTTGTATTGAGGTTGTCAGCAATAAACTCTAATCAAATTTGCTCTAAAATTACAGCAAAAGGGAGAATACGATCCTCATTCTTGGTCTCCTTGGACTACTTTCAACCAAAAGGTTTTACTTTGTTCATTCATGTACAATATCTATACCTTTGCCAAACCATGCATAATGACCCTCCCAGTTTTCAGCAGCATGGAATCATCATAGGCTTAAAGAACGTCTCATGCCACATCATCTTGTTTATTTCATAATGCTCCCACACAGAACTCTAACATTTTACACCTGCATCTCCTTAAAAAAAATACCTCTCTAATAGAAAGTTATATAAGCATATGGAAATATACTGTATCAATTCACAGATGTATTTTAAGAATAATTTTCAGGATATTTGTGTGTGTGTGTGTGTGTGTGTGTGTGTGTGTTCTAATAAACCTCAAGCAAGATTGTATTACATGTATAGTTATATATTGATTTACCAGTTGTGTGTAGATCAAATAATATTTATCTGTAGAAATATATGAACATTGCATTCAGTGTTACTTGAAAGTAAACAAAGGTTATGTGTTTAAATGTTCCATGATTCGGCATTATGGAATTCAAATTCTGGGGTCCTCTGTGTCCTTGAAACCTACTTTTCAGTTTTTCCAGTTCATGAATGATCACCAGCCAAAATTTTCATTTGTCTTATATTTGTGTGTGTGTGTGTATGTGTGTGTGTGTGTCTGAGAGAGAGAGAGAGAAAGAATACTAATGAGTAATCAGAGGGCTGAACAGTCAGACAGCAATGAAGTAATGTCATGATACATTTCTCCATCACTTTTTCTACAAATGGTGTGGGAATAATAGGCATCCACATGCAAAAATTATAATCCAAAACCTAAATCTCATACTTCATAAAAATTAGCTTATAATGAATCATAGATAAAATTGTAAAACAAAAAAAACTATGACTTTTCAAAGAAAACATACACAATATGGTTTGGCTCTGTGTCTCCCCCCATATCTCATCTTGTAGCTCCCATAATTCCCACTTGTTCTGGGAGGGACCCAGTGGGAGATGATTGAACCAAGGGGGCAAGTATTCCCCATGCTGTTCTTGTGATAGTGAATAGGTCTTACTAGATCTGATGATTTTAAAAACAGAAATTGCCCTGCACAAGCTCTCTCTTCACCTGCTGCCATCCATGTAAGATGAGACTTGCTCCTCCTTGCCTTCCACCATGATTGTGAAGATTCCCCAACCATGTGGAACTATAAGTCCAATAAACATCTTTCTTTTGTAAATTGGCCAGTCTTAGGTATGTGTTTATCACCAGCATGAAAATGGGCAAATACAGTAAATTGGTACCAATTGAGTGAGGTGCTGCTAAAAAGATACCGAAAATGTGAAAGCAACTTTGGAACTGGGTAATGGGCAGAGGTTGGAACAATTTGGAGGGCTCAGAAGAAGACAGGAAAATGTGGGAAAATTTGGAACTTCCTGGAGACTTGTTGAATGGCTTTGCCCAAAATGTTGATAGTGATATGCACAATAAAATCCAGACTGAGGTGGTCTCAGAAGGAAATGACGAACTTGTTGGGAACTGGAGCAAAGGTGATTCTTGTTATGTTTTAATAAAGAGACTGGCAGCTTTTTGCCCCCTGCCTTAGAGATTTGTGGAACTTTGAACTTGAGAGAGATCATTTAGGGTATCTGGAGGAAGAAATTTCTAATCAGCAAAGCATTCAAGAGTTGACTTGGGTGCTGTTAAAGGCATTCAGTTGTAAAAGGCAAACAGAGCACAAAAGTTTGGAAAATTTGCAGTCTGACAATGTGATAGAAAAGAAAGTCCCATTTCCTGGGGAGGAACTCAAGCCAGCTGCAGCAATTTGCATAAGTAATGAGGAGCCAAATATTAATCCCCAAGAAACCAGGGAAAATGTCTCCAGGGCATGTCAGAGGTCTTCACAGCTGCCCCTCCCATCAAAGGCCAGGAGGCCTAGGAGGAAAAAGTGGTTTCATGGGCCAGGCCCAGTGACCTTGTGCTGTGTGCAGCCTAGGGACTTAGTGCCCTGTGTCCCCGCTGCTCCAGCCATGGCTGAAAGGGGCCAACATAGAGCTTGGGCCGTGGCTTCAGAGGGTGCAAGCCTCAAGCCTTGGCAGCTTCCACATGATGTTGACCCTGAGAGTACACAGAGTCAAGAACTGAAGTTTGGGAACCTCCCCCTAGATTTCATAAGATGCATGGAAATGCCTGGATGCCCAGGCAGAAGTTTGCTGTAGGGGCGGGGTCCTCATGGAGAATCTCTGCTAGGGCAGTGCAGAAGGGAAATACGGGGTCAGAGCCTCCCTGGGGCACCATCTATTGGAGCTATGAAAAGAAGGCCACTGTCTTCCAGACCCCAGAATGATAGATCCACGGATGGCTTGTACCATGCACCTGGAAAAGCCACAGAGACTCAACATCACCCCATCAGGGCAGCCAGGAGGGAGGCTGTGCCCTGAAAAGCCACAGGGGCAGAGCTGCCCAAGACTATGGGAACCCACCTCTTGCATCAGTGTGATCTGGTTGTGAGACATGGAGTCGAAGGAGATCATTCTGGAGCTTTAAGAATTGACTGCCCTGCTGGATTTTGGACTTGCATGTGGCCAGTAGTACCTTTGTTTTGGCCAATTTATCCCATTTGGAATGGCTGTATTTATCCAATGCCTGTACCCCCATTGTATCTAGGAGGCAACCTATTTGCTTTGGATTTCATAGGCTCATAGGTGGAAGGGACTTGTCTTGTCTCAGATGAGACTTTGAACTGTGGACTTTTGAGTTAATGCCAAAATGAGTTGAGACTTTGGGGGACTGTTGGGAAGAAATGATTGGTTTTTAAATGTGAGGACATGAGATTTGGGAGGGGCCATGGGCAAAAAGATATGGCTTGGCTGTGTCTCCAACCAAATCTCATCTCTAGCTCCCATAATTCCCATGTGTTGTGGGAGGGACCCGGTGGGAGATTGAATCATGGGAGTGGGTCTTTCCCATGCTGCTCTCATGATAGTGAACAGGTCTCACAAGATATGATGGTTTTAAAATGGGAGTTGCCCTGCCCTGCAATGCCTGCTGCCATTACATAAGATGTGACGTGCTCCTTCTTGCCTTCTGCAATTATTGTGAGGCCTCCCCAACCATGTGGAACTGTAAGTCCAATAAACCTCTTTCTTTTGTAAATTGCTCAGTCTCATCAGCAGTGTGAAAATGGACAAATACAGGAGAGAATCTTCATAACCAGCAATCAGGTAAATAAACTTTGACATGACAAAAAAAACTTGATTTAAAAACAACTTTGAAAAATTAGACTTTATAAAAATTGAAACATGTTCTCTGAAAGATACTTTTAACAATGAAAATACAACTACAGACTGAAAGAACTAAATATCCAACAAAAGTCCTGTGTTATGGATAAATAAATAACTCTCAAAACTCAGTAAGAAATGGAATAACTTAATTTAAAAAAAATCAAAAGACTTGAATTGACACTATACCAAAGAGGGGATATACTGATGGAAAATTAGAACAATAAGAAAGAAAAGATATTCAACATTGTTACAAAATAGGGAAATGAAAATTAAAACCACAAGGAAATACCACTGTATCACTATAATGATCACTGTATCACTTAGCCTAGCAAAAATTAAATAATAAAATAAGAAGTAAAGACAACATCAAGTGCTGGTGAGGATCTGGAACAACTAAAACACATCTACATTGCTGGTGGAAAGGCAAAAGGTTAGAGATAAATTGGGAAAATAATTTGGCAGTTTCTTTTATTTATTTATTTATTTTTTTGAGACAGAGTCTCGCTCTGTCGCCCAGGCTGGAGTGCAGTGGTGCTATCTCGGCTCACTGCAAGCCCGGCCTTCTGGGTTCATGCCATTCTCCTGCCTCAGTCTCCCAAGTAGCTTGGACTACAGGCGCCTGCCACCATGCCCAGCTAATTTTTTGTATTTTTAGTAGAGACGGGGTTTCACCTTGTTGGCCAGGATGGTCTCAATCTCCTGACCTCGTGATCCGCCCGCCTCGGCCTCCCAAAGTGCTGGGATTACAGACGTGAGCCACCGTGCCCCGCCTGACAGTTTCTTTTAAAGTTAAAGGTTCACTTACCACATGAGTCAGCCATCTCACTCCATAGTGTTTACTCTAGTCACATGAAAACTGATTTTCACACAAAAACTTACACATAAATTTTTATGGAATTTCTATTTATAATTGCCCCAAACTTGAAGCTACACAAATCTTTTTCTATAGATGAATGGATAAAAACCTGTGGTAGTTCCCTGCAATGGAATAATACTAAGCAATAAAAAAGAGGAAAGTATTGATTCACATAACTTGTATAAAACTCAAAGTGAACATGAAAGAAGACAGTATCAAATGGTTATACACTATATGATTCCATTTATATGACATTCTCAAAATAATCAGACAATGGTGATATAGAACCGATCAGTGATTTCCAGTTGTCTGGGATCCATAAAAGGTGTTCAGATGGGTAACATAAGGGACATTTCCAGAATGATAGGACTGTCGTGTATTCTGATTGTGGAAGTAACACAAATTTAGAAGCTGTTAAAATTCATAGAATTTTATACCAAAACAGTCAGTTCCACTATATGTTAATTAAAATAAAAAAACAAGAGCAGCCGAATATTATTTTTCAGGCTTGAGACCTGTTGATTCTATTGTGTTATTACACATGTAGTAGTTTTTTCTACTAAATTCTTGCGTTTTCAAAGTAGAAATCCTGTTTTTTAAAATATTTTTTGAAGCACTTTGCTGCATCTTCTTTTTTGAAAAATAAATATTTTTCATTTTTATGGGTATATAGTATGTGCATATATTTATGAGGTACAGGATATTTTGATACAGGCATGCAATATGTAATAATCCCATAAGGGAAAACAAGATATCCATCACCTCAAGCATACATCATTTCTTTGTGCTACAGACATTCCATTTGTACTCCCTTAGTTATTCTAAAATGAACAACAAATTGTTGCTGACTGTAGACACCTTGTTGTGCCATCAAATACTAGCTCTCATTCAAAGTATGTTTTCATACTCATTAACCATCCCCACTTCCCCCATGCCCCTCAACACCACTACCCTCTCTAGCCTCTTGTAGCCATCATTCTACCTGTATCTCCATGAGTTCAATCGTTTTACTTTTCAGTTCCCACAAATAAGTGATAACATGTGAAGTTTGCCTTTCTGTGCCTGGCTTATTTCATTTATCCTAATATCCTCTGGTTTCATCTAGTTTCATGTTGCTGCAAATGACAGGATCTCATTCTTTTTTTATGGCTGAATAGTACTCCATTGTGTATTTGTATCACGTTTTCTTTATCCATTTTTCTGTTGATGGACACTTATTTTGCTTCCAAATCTTGGCTATTGTAAATAGTGTTTCAATAAACATGGGAGTGCAGACATCTCTTTGATATATTGATTTCCTCTCTTTTGGGTATATACCCAGCAGTAGGATTGCTGGATCATGTGGTAGCTCTATTTTTAGGTTTTGGAGGAACTTCCATACTGTTCTCCATAGTGATTGTACTAATTTGCATTCCGATCAACAGTGTATAAGGATTCCCCTTCCTCCACATCCTCGTCAGTATTTGTTATTATCTGTCATGTGAATATAGGCCGTTTTAACTGGAGTGAGATTAAATCTCTTTGCAGTTTTGATTTGCTTTTCTCTGATGATCAATGATGTTGAGCATCTTTTTATATAGCTGGCTGCTATTTGTATGTTTTCTTTTGAAAAATGTCTATTCAAAGCTTTTGTCCATTTTTAAAATCAGATTATTCAAATTTTTTCCTACTGAGTTGTTTGAGCTCTTTATATATTCTGGTTATTAATAACTTTCCAGATGGATAGTTTGCAACTATTTTCTCCCATTCTGTGGATTGTCTCTACTTTCTTGATTGTTTCCCTTTGCTGTGCAGAAGCTTTTTTACTTGATGGGATCCCATTTATTCATTTTTCTTTAGTTGCCTGGGCGTATGGGATATTACTCCAGAAATCCTTGCCCAGACCGATGTCCTGGAGAGTTTCTTCAATGTTTTCTTTTAGCAGTTCCATAGTTTGAGGTCTTCCACTTAAGTCTTTAATCCATTTGATTTGATTGTTATATATGGTGAGAGACTGGGGTCTAGCTCCATCCTTCTGTACATGGATATCTAGTTTTCCCAGCATTATTTATTAAACTGCCCTTCATGTCTTTTCTTTTTTTAAAAGAAAAAAAACCTTTTATTTTAGAAAAGTTTTAGATTCACAGAAAAACTGTGAAGATCCTTTTTATGTATGTAACACATGTTTTCCTTTTAACGTGTGATGTTAGTGTGGTACACTTACTACATGAACCAACATGGATATGTTATTATTAACTGAAGGCCATACTCTATTTTTTATTATTATTTTTAAACCTAATGTCCTTTCTCTATTTCAGGCTTCCATCCAGGATACCACATTATTTTTAGTAGTCCTAACTATTTACAATACTCTTGGCTATGACAGTTTCTTAGGCTTTTCCTGTTTTTGATGACATTGAGAGTTCTGAGGAATCCTGGTCAGTTATTTCGTAGAATGTCCCTGACTGGAATTTTTCTGATTTTTTCTCATGATAAGACTGGGGTTACGTCTTTTTAGGAGGTAGATCATAGGGGTTAAGTGCAATTTTCATCACATTGTATCAACCATCAACATGACTTATTACTTATTGATGTCAACCTTGAGCAAATGGCCAAGGTAGAGTTTGTCAGATTTCTTTCTTGTAAAATTATTTTTTTGGTCATATTTTCCATACTTTACTCTTTGGAGATAAGCTGTAGCCAACATCTGAGGTGTGGGGTTTTATGTACTACCTCATAGAACAGAGTATCTACATAAATTATTTGAAATATTTTTGCTCAGGAGGTTTGTCTATTCTGCCACATTTAATTCTTTATTCAATCATTCATTTATATCAGTATGAACACATAAATATTTATTTTATAATTTGAGTTATTATCTAACACTACTTTATTATTTGCACCACTAATTTTATCTTTAATTATTAGAGTGATCTTTCAAATGGCTCTTGTGTCCCTTTCATTGTTGTGAATTATTTTTTCTTGGTATTCCACTGCTTTCTGGCACTTTAAGAGGTTCCAGGATCTCCTTCTTAATTTCCTCCCCTAGTAGTAGATTTGTTTATTTCTTCAAGGACATCTGTTTTTTTTTTTTATTGGACAACATTATTAGAAGCAAAGATCTGGGTGTCAGGTATGCTTACTGATACTAGAGTTCCTTTTCCTCTAGACTTCTCAGCTGAAGGAATAAGGAAATTCGGCGCCTGCATACTAACATGTATTGTTGGGGCCAAGGGAAACTTCCCCTTAGCTCTAAAGGGATGCTGAAAAAAATCAACTCATACAAGACATATTAACTGGAGAAAAGGCATCCAGATTTACTTAATGTGTACACACAGAAGCCTTCAGAATAAAGACCCAAAGGTATAGCGATAATTGTCCATTTTTATGTTTAGGTTCAATGAAGTATGAACAGCCATACAGAAATATGAATGAGTGAAAAAGTGTGATCTAATGCTAATAGAGTCAGTAGGGAAACTTAGAAAGGTCTGTCTGCCTAGATTCTTCTTGGCCTCTCTAGACAGCATTCCTTCCTTCTGGGTATGGGACAAGACCTCTCTTGAATGCGGTTCTTATGACATATAGGCAAACAAGGTAGGTCAGGTAATTTTTTATGGCTGGTATTTACATAGAAAGGCAGAGAAAAAGGTACAGTAATATTTTTAGGTTTTGTGGCTGTCTGGTTCTGATTTCTTGACCTGCTTTGGGGAAAAGGGATTCTAGTTTCTATGACCTGCCTTGGGGAAGAAGGATTCTAGTTTTGGTGACTAGTCCCCGGGGGAGAATTAGAATGAGAAACAGGAGGGAAGAAGAAGGTCAGGGAAAAAGTTTTGCGTCTGAGGCCTTCCTTTTGGGATATTGCTTTCTGAGTCCCAACAGTATGTAGACATATCTACAAAAATTTTCATATGTAACTCTGTATCTATATTTGGCTACCTATGAGTTCATACAGATGCATTCAACTCTAAAACACTATCACTTGGATCATCCTTGCCTCCTCCTTTTGCTTATCCATAACTTCCCATTCCAACAGTGAAAACCCTGGCTCAATTATCTGCCACTCTTGTTCATGTTTCTTCAATGCCAGTGTCCATTTACAGCAGAATCAGATAGATTAACATGCCCCCATGGGAAACAATTTTAAACTAGAGCGTAGGACTTACATACAGTAAATTTTGTGTTTACTCTTGTAACTCTACTCACTTCCAAAGTGACTTAGGTGGGTGAATTTTTCCCCCACCCCTCTTCAGTGAAGCTAATTAATCTAACTGTATACATTTGTAATACAGTAAGATTTTATGTCATGTGATGCCTCAAACTCCTAAATTATTATTTATTTTGATTTTTCATACATTTTCATCCTTTGCTCTGAAAAGTTCTGTGTTTTTGACAAATGCTTGGTGTTATGTGTTCACCATTAAAATGCTATGCAGAATAATGTCACCACCCTAGAAAACTCCCTGTGCTTCAACTATTCAGCCCTCTTGCTCCCTTTGAATGTTTGACAAACACTGATCTTTTTAATGTGTATATAGTTTTGCCTCTTCCAGAATGTAGTGTAATTGAATTTACAGAGTTTGTAGCTTTTACATACTGGCTTTGCTCATTTAGCACTATGTAATTAACATTCACCCCTGTCATTTCATGGATTGAGATTTCATATATTTTTATCACTGAATAATAGTTCTTGTATGGATATATCACAGTTTGTTTAAAAACTTACCCATCGAATGCATTTTGGCTGTTTCCAGTTTGGGGAGATTATGAATAAAACTGCTATAAACACTGGTGGGCAGGTTTTGTATAGTCATAAATTTTAATATCAATCAGTTGGGTGAATACCTAGGAATGCAATGTCTTGGCTGTGCAGTAAGACTAGGTTTAACTTAGTAGGAAACTGCCAAACTGTCTTCCAAAGTAGTTGTACAATTCCCACCAAGAATGAATGAGTCCCTGTTGCACCACATCCTTGCCAGTAATTGACATTTGAAATGTTAGGATTTCAGCCATTTTAATAGATGTGTAGTGGTACATGATTGTTATTTTAATTTGCAACTCCATTATGATAAAAGATGTTGAGTGTCTTTTATATGCTTACTTGCCATCTATTTATTTTGTTTGGAGGCGTCAGAACTTTGACCCAATTTTTAAACAGATTGTTTTCCTATTGCTGAATTTTAAGAATTATTTGTATATTTTGGGATATAAGACTTTTATAGGATATGTGATGTGCAAATATTTGCTGCCATTCCATGGCTTTTTTTTTTTGCCCATTCTAGTCACAGAACTTTTCACTAAATAAACATTTTAATTTTGATAAAGTCCAAATTATTTTTTTCATAGACTTTTACTTTTGATGGTGTATCTCAAAATTCATCATAAATCCAAGATCATATCTATTTTATCTTATGTTTTCTTTTAGAAGTTTTGTAGTTTTGCATTTTATATTGTTGGAGCTCAGAACATGCTACTGCAAAATGTAGTGCCTGAGAGGTCACTCTCTGACTTTCCCTTGCTTTTCTGTATGAGATTTGGTGATAAAGGAATTCTCTGACATACTTCTCCTGAAAGTAGGTCCTAAGACCCTCATCTGACAGATGGTCCTTCCTTATACCCATAGGAAAGGAATACTACACAGGGAAACCAAGAAGAATTTGAACAAACAGATGTTGCTGAGTTCCTCCCATTAGATCATACCCTTCCCGTCCAATGATACTTCTACATGATTGTCCATTCTTCTTGAAATCTAAGCATAAAAATATACAAATTTGCCTTGGTCTTTGGGTCTTCATTTCTGAAGGCTCCTGTGCAAGGCAAAACTTCTGTCGAATAATTTTTTAATGCTTTCTTCCTGTTAACCTGCCTTTTGTTATAGGGATTTTAACCATGACATTTATAATGGGTGAGAAAAGGTATTACTTTTTCTCTGCTATAGTATTTTGGGTTAAAATTTGCAAAAGGGGAAGATCTGTGTCTGGTTTTATTTCTTTTCTTTTTTCATTCTTTCTCTTTCTTTCTTTCATTTCATCTTTCTTTCTTTCCTTCTTTTTCTTGCTTTATCATTTTTGGCATATGGACATTCTGTTTCCTCAATATCATTTGTTGAAAAGACTATCTTTTCTTCATTAAAATGTTCTTGTTCCTTCTTCAAAGATCAGTTGGACTATATGTTTGTAGGTTGGATCTTTCTATATTGTTTATTTGGTCTATTCTTTCACGATGATGTTTTGATTATTATGGCTTTATAGTAAATCTTAAAGTCAGGTAGTGTCTGTCCACCAACTTTGTTCCTCTTCCTTGACATTGTGTTAGCTATGTGTTGGTCTCTTCCTTTTCAATAAAAATTTTGGAATTTTGCTTTGGATTGCCTTGAACCTATAGATCTCCTTTGGAAGACATTATAACACTATTGAGTCTTTCTATCGATGTGTACTGAATATCTCTCCATTTATCTATAACCACTTTGACTTATTTGTCACAATGTTATCATTCTTAGCATACAGATACTGTGTATATTTTGTTGTATTTATAACTATTTTGTGTTTTGATGATAAGTGGTATTATGTTTTTTAAAATGTATAATTCTAATTGTTCAATGCTAGTGTATAGGAAAGTAATTTACCTTGGTATATTAGCCTTGTATAAAGGGACCGATAGTAGGTTATTAGTGCCGAAGTGTTATTATTATTATCTGGGATTTCCTACATACATAATTATGTCATTTGCAAATAAAAACAGTTTAAAATTTTTTCCTCCTGATTTGTATTCATTTTATTTATTGTCTTTTGCATGAGCTAGTATTTTTCTTGTCTTATTGCATGAGCTACTACGAAGTTGAATAGGAATGGTAAAGAAGTCATTCATTTTTCTTGGTCTTTGAAGGAAAGTATGTAGTTTCTCACTATTGGGCATAATGTTAGCTGTAGGGTTTTTTTGAATAGCAAATTATATACCTAGTTGGGAAAGAGGTTTTTATCATGAATAAGAAATGGGTTTTGTCAAATGCTTTTTCTGCATATTTTTTTCTTCTTTGCTTGTTGATGTGGTGGGTTGTATTAACTGACTTTTTTCAACAGCTTTGGAAACCTGGAATAAATTTAATCAGAGATTGCATATAATTTTTTATTATTCCATTTGCTAACATTTTGTTTAGAATTTTGGTTTCTATGTTGGTGAGAGACATTGCTCTATAGTTTTCCTTTCTTGTAATGTATTTGCCTGCTTTTGTGATTGGTTAATGCTGACCTCATAGAATGTTAGGAGGTGTTCACTCTGCTTCTATTTTGTAAGAAACTGGCATTTTTGTTTAAGTGTATGATATGTATTTGGCGTGAGATTTTGGTATTTGTCCTGAATGGAGTTCTCTAAGATTTTTGGATATGTGTTTTGTTTTTTTTTGTTTTTTTTTTTTTGAGACAGAGTCTCGCTCTGTCGCCCAGGCCAGACTGCAGTGGCGTTATCCCGGCTCACTGCAAGCTCCGCCTCCTGGGTTCACCCTATTCTCCTGCCTCAGCCTCCCAAGTAGCTGGGACTACAGGTGCCCGCCACCATGCCTGGCTAATATTTTGTATTTTTAGTAGAGACCAGGTTTCACCGTGTTAGCCAAGATGGTCTCGATCTCCTGACATCGTGATCCATCCGCCTTGGCCTCCCAAAGTGCTGGGATCACAGGCATGAGCCACCATGCCTGGCCCTGGATATGTGTTTTAATGTGTGTGTTATTAATTTTGGAATATTCTTGGTCATTATTGTTTCAAATATTTCTGCTTTATTATCATCTGTTACTCCAATTGTATGTGTGTTACACTTTTTGAAATTGTTCCACAGTCTTTGAATAATTTCTTTTTTTATTGTTTTGTTTCTGTCTCATTTCATTCTAGGAATTTTCTTTCGAAATATTGAAGCTCACTGATTCTTTCCTTAGCTTTGTCCAGCTTACTAATAAGCCTATAAAAGGCATTCTTTATTTATGTCACAGTGTTTTGGATTTCTAACATTTTCTTTTGCTTCTTTCTTAGAGTTTCCACCTTTCTGCTTATATTTCCCATGTGTTCTTGTGTGTTATCTACTTTCTCTAACAGAGCCACTAATATACTAATCATACTTGAAATTTCTGTCTGATAATTCCACCACTGTGTCATATCTAGGATAGTTATGAGGTTTGCTTTGGCCCTTAAGACTTTGTTTGTTTTGCCTTTAATACGTCTTGTAAATTTTTTTGAAAGCTGGCATGTTGTACCACATAATAGGAACTGAGGTAAATAGGTTTTAGTGTGAGGTTTAATCTGGCTAGGAGACAAGCTGTGTTTAATGTTTGCTGTACTGTACTTGTCTGAGTTTCCAAATATCTCTACTGTCCTTGTTTTGTCTCCCATGTTGTCTTAGAGCTTCCCTACAAACTTCTTCTTAAGTGGAATCTGTGCCTTGTAACTCTTTTAGCTGCAATCCACTGTTATTATCCTGAAGCACTGTTGATGTGGTATTAAGGCATAGGTGACAGGGAAGTATTCTATAATTCTATGAGTATTCTATAATTCTGTAATTTTAGTGAGCCTGTGTCATTGAGCTGTTACCTTCACAGGTGTTTTTCAATTTTCGTCCCCTCGTAGGTTACAAAGAGAGGCTTGAGGGAACTCATATCAGATAATATCCCTTCTCCCATGTTGGATAAGTCTTTGATAAAGTCTTTTTCCTTGTTCAGTAGGCCTTTGCTATGGAGAATGCTGTGGGTATATTGAAAAATGGTCACCTTTTTCCTCTGTTAAAAATAAAAGTGTTTTTCTTGACTATTTACTGTGAGAACTTGCTGAGTCTCCAGGAGGTAAAATTCACACAATTATGGAAGCCCCTTCCAATACTGCAGTCCCAAGATTTTCTTACTATCACAGTGGTCCATATTCTTGCCTTCAGCAGCGTGTCAAAGTTATCACTTAAATGTTCATGCTTATATTAGAAATTTCCTGAAGTCCTAAGTATCTCTTACAGAGTTTGCTGTATTTTCCATCCTTTTGATCTCAATATCAGCAATATTATCTCTTTATTTTCCTTTACATTGTTTATTTGGAGCTGTTATTTGTTAATGCTTGACTTAATGCCAGACATTGTTTATAAAAACAAAAATTAGAAACTCTAGATAATATTACATTCCTCCACAAATGATTGACTTCTGACGGGCAGTTTAAATTGGAGCAGATCACCTTTATTTACCCAAGACTAAGATATTTCAAGTGACCCCTTTCTGGGGTCACAGTTGAGAATCTGTGTGCCTACCTGAGCCCTTTCTCTTTGGTAGCCCAATCCCCAAACTCCATAGTATACACCTGTACAATGAGACTGTCAAAAGCTCTATTTAACTTTGTACCTTTTAGGTGTCCATTCCTGCCTGGATTTTAGACTCACCTCATACAGCTTACAAATTGCTAATTCTTTGAGGATAAAAATAGTACAGAATGTCAAACTCACTATTTTGTTTTCCTTTGGATATTGAATCCTCAAATTTTGACTATTTTTGTGGATTTTTTCCCCTAGATTTGAGAATTCCTTAGGATCTCTGATATTTTGTGTGCTGCTTATGCCATATTTCCTGGGCCACCTTGGAATTTAAAAATGCCTTGAGGCAAACTGTGGTGGAGAATGATGTACTCACCTCAATGCAAAAGATGTAAAAAACATTTTCACTTATTTTATGAGTTGTTGCGTGATTGCTCCACTTCCATTACCACGAAAATCCTACTCACTTCAAGTTTTCTTAGAAATAAGCCCACTTTCTCAATTTCATCCCTATAAGCTTCTTTTCACACAGTGAAGATCTTCACTAAAATTTGTTTTATCTTTTACAAAATTTAATATGAATTATTTGGTCTTTATTTTATTTTATGTTTCCTTATTTTATGCTACCCTGTAGTAAGACATTCTTATTAACAGTAGAAGTAAAACATTGCTATTACACAGTGAAATTGTTGCAATACATCTTTGTTTTCATCAGACTATTCCATTTCAACCTATAAAGCTGTTATCACTAATCTATAGTTGTATTTAAAATAACCTCCACTATATTTTCTTTTCTGGATGCATGCACATCAGGTATCTTTAAATAAAATATCTTATTTTAATAAAAATTCAATAGAGATCCAGGGTTTCATGTTCTTTAAAAACAGAGCTAGGTGTTCTTCCAAGAAAATGGAGGACTGTTTTTTTTCCTTTTTTTTTTTTTTTTTTTTAGACGGAATCTCACTCTTGTCACCCAGGTTGGAGTGCAGTGGCACAATCATGGCAGCTCACTGCAACCTCTACTTCCCGGGTTCAAGCAGTTCTCCTGCCTCAGCCTCCAGTAGCTGGGACTACAGGCACCTGCTACCACGCCTGGCTAATTTTTGTATTTTTAGTAGAGGTGGGGTTTCACCATTTTGGCCAGGCTGGTCTCAAACTCCTGACCTCAGGAGATCTGCCCGCCTTGGCCTCCCAAAGTGCTGGGATTACAGGTGTGGGCCACTGTGCCTGGCCAGAGGACTGATTTTGATCAAGATGATTAAATGCATCAAAAATATTGATCTTTCACTTTGTTCATCAATTGAAAAAAAACAAAGAATATAAATATGAATAATTACTTCCATTAAAATTAAAACAAAGCCAAGTGTAGTGGCTCATGCCTGTAATTCCAGAGCTTTGGAAGGCCAAGATAGGACGATCACTTGAGGCTAGGAGTTTGACACCAGGCTGGACAATATAGTGAGACCCCATCTCTACAGAAAAGTATTAAAAAAAAACCATAACCAGGTGTGGTGGCACGTGTCTATATTCCCAGCTACACTACTTAGGAGATGGAGGTGAGAGGATCAATTAAGCCTGGGAGGTCAAGGTTGCAGTGAGCCATGATCACACCAGTGCACTTCAGTCTGGACAACAGAGCAAGACCTTGTCTCAAAAAATATATATAAAAAATAATATATCACCAAACTGAATTTTAAAATGTGCATCAAAATAAAAAATACAATTTGATATAATGGAAAATTAAAATAACGCTAAAGGCTAAGCAACACAACACATTTTTTCTAATTAATTAAATTGATGGTATAGATAATAAAATTTAATAAAGATTATGTAGCCGAGGAAAGAATAGCTTCCTTCTACCCTTCGAGTTTCTTTGGCTAGGCTACAAATTATATTTATGTAAGACAGATTCTCAAAAAGAAACATTTTAATCACCTGTGCACACAGGAGTCCCATGAAAAACATGAGACTCAAACATGGGCCAGATGATTGATGCTTATATAATGTCCTGAGTTACAGAAAGGCGTAGGGGTTGGGCTTCTGGCAGTGGTGATTAAATTATGCAAGGGTGAGTAAAGGAAATGTATGGTGAATTAAGGCCGTCTTTTCATGTCGATAAAATTCTCTCAGGTGATAAATGTTGTTTTAGAACAGCTTTCTTTCTGGTACTAATAACTATACTAATACAAATTTTTCTTCTAGATATAAATTTCTTACATAACAGGGCAGCTTTTCCAAGCTACTCCTGTTTCTGTAATTGCTCACAATAGCTAGCTAGAATATTTTGAAGAGGCATGTTCTGGTCTCCTACAGTCATATTTTGGAGTGATGTGGCCTGAACACCACCACTTATACATGGCCACAGATAATATTGTTTTTCATAATTTTTAAACTATAAATATGTTAAATATATTCAAATTTAAATGTATATATAACATAAATGTATATATACATTATATATATATATATATAGTATGTGTGTGTATGTGTGTGTGTATTTTATACAATGCTTTTAATCCAAAGTTTGTTCTCTAAAACTCATACTTTCAACATTGGGAAAAATCTCCATGACATTGGTCTAGGCAAAAGTTTCTTGAGTAGTACCCCACAAGCACAGGCAACCAAAGCAAAAATAGACAAATGAGAGCACATCAAGTTAAAAAGCTTTTGCACAGCAAAGGAAACAATCAACAAACTGAACAGACAACCCACAGAATGGGAGAAAATATCTGCAAACTGCCCATCTGACAAAGGATTAATAACCAGAATATTCAAGGAGCCCAAACAACTCGATAGGAAAAACATCTAATAATCTGATTAAACAATGGACAAAAGATTTTGAATAGATATTTCTGAAAAGCAGACACACATATGGTAAACAGGTATGTGAAAGGTGCTCAACATCACTGATCAGCAGAGAAATGAGGTGCTCAACATTACTGATCAGCAGAGAAATGCAAATCAAAACTACAATGAGATAGCATCTCACCCCAATTAAAATGGCTTAGATCCAAAAGACGAGCAATAACAAATTCTGGTGAGGTTGTGAAGAAGAAGGAACTTTCGTACGCTGTTAGTGGGAATGTAAATTAGTACAACCACTATGGTTAACAGTAGGGGATTTTCTCAAAAAACTAAACATAGAGCTGCCATATGATCCAGCAATCTCACTGCTGGGTATATACCCCATAGGAAAGAAATTAGTATATCAAAGAGATATCAGTACTTCCTGTTTGTTGCAGTACTGTTCACAATAGTCAAGATTTGGAAGAAACCTAAGTGTCCACCAACAAATGAATGGATAAAACAATGTGGTACTTATACATAATAGAGTACTATTCAGTCATAAAAAAAGAATAAGATCCTGTCATCTGTAGCAACATGGCTGGAACTGGAGATCATTATGTTTAGTGAAACAAGCCACGCACAGAAAGACAAACATCGCATGTTCTCACTTATTTGTGAGATCTAAAAATCAAAACAATTGAACTCGTGGACACAGAGAGTAGAAGGATGGTTACCAGAGACTAAGAAGGGTAGTGAGAAGCTCGGCGGAGTGGTGGGAATGATTAATGAGTACAAAATAATGTTGAAAAGAGTAAATATGACCTAATATTTGATGGTTCAGTGGGGTAAGTATAGTCAATAATAACTTAATTATACATTTTAAAATTACTAAGAGTAAGTAGATTGTTTGTAACACAAAGGATGAATTATTGAGGGGATGGATACCCATTTTCCATGATGTGATTGTTTCACATTGCATGCCTACATCAGCGCATCTCCTGTACCCCATAAATATATACACACACTATGTACCCCCAAAATTAAAAATTAAGACAGTAAATAAATAAATAAAGCTCACACTTTCTTTGCAAAATTTTGCCCTATTCAAGTGATTTTATCTCTATGTCATATTCTTTGAAAAGCATTTAGTACTGATTTTTTCAGGCAAAATATTTTATTTTTATGATATTCTTGAAAAATGCAATATCCTCTGCAGTTATACTTTTTGGCAGGCATTGAAAATAACAATTTTTCTAATATTTATAACAACTCTGAAAGGTACATGTTATCAGCATCGTTTTTTAGAATATAAAATTTTTTACATTGCCAAAATTTAAACAGAAGGATGTGGGAGAACCGGATTTTCAGGACATTCTTTTCTGACTCCAAATTCTCTGTCACTTTAATGGCATGTGGACATTTTTTCAATGACGTGAGTGGTTATTGGAAAGCTCAGCAAGATCCTTTCCCATGCATTTTAAGGAATACAAGCCAAATGAAAATGAAACAGGTGATGTTCTTTTTGTTGTTTGCGAAAGATATCTGATGTTTCAGGAATTCAAATGAGGCTGTTTCTTATAATACCTTTGGAACAATCATGCCACCTGCAGTCATTAACTCGAAAGCCTAGACTTTATAAATGTTAAGAGTAACACATGATTTTGGAATGGAAAAAGGTGCGGTGATATCTAACTTGATAACTTTCTACTAATTACATCTTGTCAATAACATTTGGTGCAATGTATCACTTGGTATGTTGAACATAACTGAAAAATGTGGCATGATATTTAAAAATTCTGTTAGGTCTCAGGCCTTTTTGCTGGCCAGCTTTTTCAAGGCAAAGATTATTTACAAATTAGCTATAAAATCAATTATCGTAAAGTAAAAAAAAATTAAGGAGGTAATTTTTTTTAGAATAAGCAGAGGGTAATTGTATTTAAGTCACTTTAAAATTTGCACATCTTAAATTATCTTGAGTCTTGAAGTGTCTCATTTGCTTTCTAATCTTCAACAAGATGCTTTTATTATTTTGAGACATATTAAACCACAGGGGTCTGAAAGATTTCAGGAACTCTTGCATTGCATCAGAAATAAACAATCAATTAAATTAATAAATGAAAATCACAATTTAGATGTTAGTTGTTACAAACATCACTATTTCTTTAACCATAGCTTGTAGTTTTATAATTCTAGCTCAGAAATTACATTGATGCATCCACAGTGAAGTGGCTGTCACACTGTAACTTTCTCTGCAGCTTTCAGTCGTATATGAAAATTCTAACTTTTGGTCACAATCAACTAGCTGCCTTAAATAATAGAAGTTTGGTAATTTTGGTATCTAAGTTTTTTTCCCTGACAATGAAATACTGAATTATTAAAATCTCAATGATTTGGATGATTTCTCTTCTACTTATGTAGGCTTTATTATTTGAAATGTTAATGCTACAGACTAATAGAACTCTAGGGAGCCATTCAAACTAATTTAATTTTAAAACAAAACTATGTTGTCAGTGAAATTGTCATTAAAGCCACATTGCCACGGGAAGTGGAAAAGTAAATAAATTCCCAAATGTTGAATCTCGATGTATTATTTCACTGACAACTTGTTTCAAACATTTTTTTCTCCTTTCCAAAAAAGAAAACTCTGAAAATCTATTGCCACATTATATAGGCTATTATTTATATAATTTAAAATATATATAGTGTATGTTATTTAAAATTAGTCTTTTTTGAAACAATTTTTTCTACCAAACTTACTGTCTCTCTAGTGGAAACTTTATCAAGACAAAATTTGACTTGAAACATGGTTAAAAAAGAAAAGAAAAAGATGCAGCCAAGATAAACTAGAAACTCTGGAATGTTTATTTATTTTTTATACCTAAACTCTGCAGTACTCCCTAGGTGGCCAGATATCCTAGTCATCCTATACCAAATATTTTATGTGATGCAGGAGGATGAATGAAAATGAAAGAATATTCTTAGTGAAGCAAGCTGCAGAGATCTTTTTCTATATTCTTTCTGTCAAGTGAAGTAAAATTAGCACTCCTGGCTGCATTTATTTATTAAATCATCTGATGTATAGCAATACAGTATACAGTCCCTGAATTCCAAGAATGTCAAATCTGGAATCTACCTGATGGAGACATTTTAGAATAACGTGGAAGAATATCTATCTATCTATCTATCTATCTATCTATCTATCTATCTATCTATCTATCTATCTGTCTATCTATCTATCATCTATCTATCTTTTCTATCTATATTGTTGCGGTTCAGGAAATAATACCCCAAAGTATAGCACTTTAGCATGCTGAATACTTTGAATTAAAGTACATTGGAAGAATTCAGAAGCAGCCTCAGAACTAAGATCTCTCTGACCTTCTTCTTTGCTCCTTCCTCTGCCCTTCATTCTCCCTTGAAATGAGTCATAGAAACCAGAATTTCTCTTCTCCAAAGTGGGTCATAGAAACTAGAACCACTTTCCCCAAAGCCAGTCATAAAACTTAAGAATATTGCTCTTTCTTCTACCTTTCTGTGTAGGAGACGACTATCAAGAAATTATCTGACTTACCCTTGTCCTATAGTAGGTCATAAAACCCTCATTCCAGAGGGGCCCTGCCTGATACCTTGGAGAAAGAAATGCTACAAGAGAGAGGCCAAGATGGATCTAAACAAGTTTTGATGGGGTTTTACACTCAGTCTATTTCCATTAGGTCATATTGTTTTGTTTAATCACATTTCAATAACTTCCATTCTTCATAAAACCTAAGCATAGAAATAGTTTCCCCTGGGTCTTTGGGTCTTCATTCTAAGGTCTCCCATGTAATGTAAACTTTGATTAAATAAATGTTATGCTTTTTCTCTTGTTAACCTGTCTTTTGCTACAGGAATGTTGGCCACGACCCTTAATGATGGAAGAAGATATATATATATATATATATATATATATATATATACACACACACACACACACATATATGTATGTATTACCTTTAATCCATGTTTAAAATAGCGTGGTAATAAGAATTCTTTCTGGGAACACAGCACCTTTCTATTGCACTTCAAAATACTCTTCAGACACCTTAATTCATCAGTTTTAGTGGTAAAAATAATTTGTCTGTGTCTTAGTTTCATAGGTTTTAAAAGCAAGTAATGGGGGAAAGAGCAGTGGACAAAGTTTAGATGAGAATAGCCCTAAGGTTTCTTCTTCTTTATAACAAAATAAGTGACCTTTTAAACATTTTTAATGAAGTATGTGATAAATATAGAAAAGCAGTAAGGGGCTCAGAAAACGACACCCCAGAGGGTGGCGCTTTGGCATGCTGAGTACTTTGACTAAAGGAGACTGGAAAGCCTCAGAAACAGGTGTTCTCTGACCTTCTCCTGCTGCCCTTCTTTCTCTCAAGAAGCAAGCCATGGAAACCAGAATTCTTCTTCCTTAAAGCAAGTCATAAAACCTAGAAAAGTAACTCCCTTCTCCCTTGAAGACCCTAATTCCAGGGTAGTCCTTCCCCATACCCAGAGGAAGAAATGCTATACAGAGAGGCCAAGAAGCTGGACAGACAGGCCTTGCTGGGTCACCCCTCCCAGTTTGTTACCATTAGGTCATACTCTTTTGTCCAATAATATTTCTACATGGATGTCTATGGTTCATGGAACCTAAGCTTAAAGACACAGCTTTCCCTGGGTCTTTGGGTCTTCTTTAAGGTTCCCGTGTCAGGTAAAACTGATTAAAGGCCTGGCGCGGTGGCTCACGCCTGTAATCCCAGCACTTTGGGAGGCCGAGGCGGGTGGATCACAGGTCAGGAGGTGGGCAGATCACAGGATCACGAGGTCAGGAGATCGAGACCATCCTGGCTAACACGGTGAAACCCTGTCTCTACTAAAAATATATATAAAAAAATTATCCGGGTGTGGTGGCGGGCACCTGTAGTCCCAGATACTTGGGAGGTTGAGGCAGGAGAATGGCATGAACCCGGAAGGCCAGGCTTGCAGTGAGCCCAGATCATGCCACTGCACTCCAGCCTGGGTGACAGAGCAAGACTCTGTCTCAAACAAACAAACAAACAAACAAACAAAAAACTGATTGAATACATTTGTTATCCTTTTCTCTTTTTAACCAGTCTTTCGTTATGGGAGTGTCAGCTTATGATGGATAAGGAAATGTATCTCATTTTTTTCCATCCCTACAGTGCACTGATTTAGTAAATACTCACTGAATTTTCAACACCTGGTCACTGGTTCTTTTTCAAAGTGGGGTATTAGAATTTCCTGTGAGGTCTTAAGAAGACATAAAAAACTCTGCAACTTCAAAATCATTGTCAGGTTATTTATGAATTGAACTTACTACAAGAGAGAGACCAACTCTTCCCTCTCAATACTTTGTTTGTTTTGGTAGAGGATAATGTAAATAATAAGCAAGCTATTTGGATAGCCAAGAGATGATGAAAAGTAAGGAGCTTTATAGGGTGGAATGTTTTTTCAAATTTAATTACTTAAATTTTCTTATTCCACTCATGTTTGTGAAGGACAGCAATTAATGACTACAACATATCTTTCCATCTAGAGACAGCGGATGTTGAAAATTAAGGGAAAAGTAAACAAATTTAAGAGTCTGGGGGGACAAGTCACAAACAATTTGGAACTGGCAAGTTCTGTTGTTAAATTCCATATGGACATAACTACAATATTCAGTAACTGTTCGGATAAACTAGACCCAAAGTTGCTGAATGTGAAAAGATTTTGAAACCAAATGAATGTGGTTTGGAATTCCAACCCTGCCATTTACGAGGCATGTAGACTTGAATTTTAGTTTCTTCAATTGCAAGGCAAGAAAATGGAATTGGAATAGGGAGATTGCTTAGCACAGTGTAAGGAATTAATATACTTTATATGTCTATATTTTATACAGACTTCTACATCCCTAACCTATCTCTCACATTCCTACCATGTGCGTCCTTAGCAGGGTTTTAAACTAGTATTTTTAAATAAAATCTTTTAACTGAGAATAAGAAAGTAGACTTGAGCAAAAAAACTTTCTAAAATTATAAGTACTGATCATTGGATCTAATATCATAGTACCTGCAGTG